>NC_140595.1:260416072-265729572 GCF_964204655.1 Triturus cristatus | reverse complement strand
TAGCAGGGTCCCAAATTGCCTGCAGTCATCCTCTTTACAGAAGCTGGGCGTTCGTGGGCGTTTGTGGGCGTCCTTCAAAGGAAGGAAGGGGGTGTTTAAAGGCCCAGCCCAGCCCAGCCCAGCCCAGCGCTGTGCTTTGCTGTGTCCTGATGCAGCAGGCATGATGCAGACCTGCTGAAGCAAAGGCCTGACTCTAACATTTTCTGTCTCTTGAAGAAAACAACCTTTCTACCTTCTTATTGCAACTAATAAAGGGAGTTTCACTTGCATCAAACTAAACCCATCATTTCATTAGCCACAGCTCATTCCTGACCTTTATTCCTAGCCAACCTCATAGGCACCAAACCTCTGATTTGAGAGATTGGCTCACACCAAAATGAAAAATAACCCCCATCCAACCTATTTTCCTATCCGTGTAGCACCTTCCTCGCATTCTTCTAATCAGTTAAAGCCCCAGAGGCCACATTTGCGCTCCACATTATACCAAATTTAAAGGACAAATAATGAATGCATTGATAAAGGATGATAAGGTATTGCCCCTATTGCTCCTGCTTGAGATAAAGGGGGATTGGTGGAAAGTCATGAGGGAAAAGATTTGTAATTTTGAGGCGCACGTGCCAAAAAGAGTGGCCACTTTTCTCCTCTGTTTTTACAAGTGAAATTCAAATTAGGAAATGAAAATAAAAGAAGAATTTGAAATTTTGCCAACTTATGACACTTTGACAGCGTTTGCGGGACTCGAACCCTTGTCCTGTGAGATCCTTTATAACCACAGGCACAAGACTTACCATTGAGCTATAGCTCCTGGTGGTCTGAAGTGTTGCAGTAGTAACTATAAACAACATATAGGCCCTGGTGTCATTGCCTGTGGCTTGTATTGCACATCAAAAGGATGACCATGCTATAGGGACGATTTGATACGCTTCTGACATGGAAACCGGTGTGGTCCAGTGGGTAAGTTCCTGACTTCCAGCCAGAGAATCAGGGTTCAAATCCCGGGTTCGGCACCAGATGACTGATGGTGGTCCAGCACAGGTAAATTGGAGGTGGGCCAAACAGGCCAATTGGTAAGTAAAATGTGTGTGTCTGTGTGTCCTGTAAGAGTGGAGTCATGCCTGGCAAAGTGGGTGGATGGAGGATAGAGTGAATAGGAGGAGTCTAGGCAGAGTGGGTGGAGCCAGAGAAGTCCAGCAGAGGTAAGTTGGAGGTGGGCCTAACAGGCGAATTGGTAAGCAAAACGTGTGGGGTTGTGTGTGTGGGGTGTGTCTGTGTGTGTGGGGTGTGCCTGTGTAGAGGGTGTGTGCCTGTGTGTGGGTTGTGTGTGTGGGGTGTGTGGGGGTGTGGGGGTGTGTCTGTGTGTGGGGGGGGGGGGTGTGCCTGTGTGTGTGGGGTGTGCCTGTGTGTAGGGGGGGTGTTTGGGGTGTGTGGGGTCTGTGTGGGGTCTGTGTGTGTGTGGGTTGTGTGTGTGTGGGTTGTGTGGGTGGGTTGTGTGGGTGGGTGTGTGGGGGTGTGTGGGGTGTGTGGGGTGTGTGGGGTCTGTGTGTGGTCTGTGTGTGGGTTGTGTGTGTGTGGGTGTGTGTGTGTGGGTGGGTGTGTGTGGGGGTGTGTCTGTGTGGTGGGGGTGTGTCTGTGTGTGGGGGGGGTGTGTGTGGGGTGTGCCTGGGTGTGTGGGGTGTGCCTGTGTGTAGGGGGTGTGTCTGTGTGTCCTGTAAGAGTGGAGTCATGCCTGGCAAAGTGGGAGGATAGAGTGAATATGAGGAGTCTAGGCAGAGTGGGTGGAGCCAGAGAGTCTGGAAAAGATGGATGTGGTCCCAGCGAGGAGGAAGGGGTCAAAGATGGAGGTGGGGGCCTGAACAGATTGGGGCCAAATGTGGGCACTCCTGTAGTGTTTCTCTAGCTGACAGATCAGGTGATTACATCCGATGGGACTTATGGTGAGGAAAACCAGCGTTTGATTTTTAATGCACCCTCTGTAACTTTTCCCTAGTATCTTTCTTTCCTTCCGGCAGATACCTGGAACAAGCGTCCCAAAGTTTTTCTTGGCTGCATACCCCCAGAGGTGTGCCTGACATTTATGGCCTAAGCACCCTCACAAAGAGTGCGCTACTGACATTCTGGGAAAACCTCACTAAAATGACATATTTATGCACCAAACGTGGTAATTCCTTATACCTGCAAAGCATCATATTGCACTTTTCAGCTTTGAGGAGGTGTGAGTGTTTTCATTTGAGGGAAATATTCATCTGTGCTTCCTCTCCCATCCGAGGACTATGGAGCTGCTGTTCCTCTCTCACATGTCCCTTCATAGAGACAGGTGTCACACACTCAACCACTCAGTAAACATGTATGCTTCGATACATTCACCTTGCTGTTTACCTTCCAAACATTCCCTCTTCACCACAAATACAGGGCAGCCATACCTCATTGCTCATTCACTCAGTCATCACAGTCCTACACTCTGTAGGTCCTGCAAGACCAACATGAACAAGAGGTATGTCAGCAAGCGGAAAAAAAGCCTTGGGGGAAGATTTTTTTAAATGTTACACAATGTAGCGCAGCACTCTGCGTGGCTGCGCTGCGTTACGTGACCGGGAATGAGCAGGAGAGCGCCATATTTTTAAAGATTTGGCTCTCTCTCCTTGTCTTTCCCTTGCGCCGGCGCTGATTTCAGCTGCCGTGCGCCATGCACATAGCTTAGCGCCGCAGCGCTAGGGTGTGTGCATGAGTGTAGCGTAGGTTTTGTACAGGAAGGGTACCTTTCCTGTACAAAATACTATGCTAGGCAAGATGCAAAGCTTTTCCCACCTTGCATACATGCTGCACAGTGAAGCACGCATGGAAAGTGAGAAAAGCACATAGAAATGAATGCATTTCTCCTGTTTGCACCTCCTTTGAAGGGGCGTTAACTTTTGGCGCAAAACCATGTTTTCAAATCTTTGTGAATATGGTTTTGCATCAAAAAGCACGGGTTGCTGCATTGAAACACCCATGTACCACCCACGTAATGCCCCCTTGGTGCAAAGTTACCCAAAGCAGTGTTTTGCGCTCCTTACAGGGCACTTTCCGGCGCAAAAGCAGTTTTGCGCTGAAAAGAAAATCAGAAAAAATAAAATTTGCGCTAGATTGTGTCACTATTGTGGAGCTAAAGCAGCGCGAAACATATGGAAACCTCCCCCTTGGTGTGCTCTTATATTCATACTGCTGCCCTCTAGTAACGCTACACAGTAACTGCAGCATAATAGTGGGAATGGGAAGAAGGCTGTCCAATGCAAATATTGTTCTCCCAAGCTACCTTTCTTCTGAGATGGTCGGCGTCTTGTGCCTTGATGCCACCTCACGCATATGGTCTTCAGTCAAATTCAAAAGCAGCCTACCTACCTTAGGCTAAGGAGTTTTCCACTCGAAGGCCGCACATGGGGACGTCACCCTCATTTAGCAGGGTCCCAAATTGCCTGCAGTCATCCTCTTTACAGAAGCTGGGCGTTCGTGGGCGTTTGTGGGCGTCCTTCAAAGGAAGGAAGGGGGTGTTTAAAGGCCCAGCCCAGCCCAGCCCAGCCCAGCGCTGTGCTTTGCTGTGTCCTGATGCAGCAGGCATGATGCAGACCTGCTGAAGCAAAGGCCTGACTCTAACATTTTCTGTCTCTTGAAGAAAACAACCTTTCTACCTTCTTATTGCAACTAATAAAGGGAGTTTCACTTGCATCAAACTAAACCCATCATTTCATTAGCCACAGCTCATTCCTGACCTTTATTCCTAGCCAACCTCATAGGCACCAAACCTCTGATTTGAGAGATTGGCTCACACCAAAATGAAAAATAACCCCCATCCAACCTATTTTCCTATCCGTGTAGCACCTTCCTCGCATTCTTCTAATCAGTTAAAGCCCCAGAGGCCACATTTGCGCTCCACATTATACCAAATTTAAAGAACAAATAATGAATGCATTGATAAAGGATGATAAGGTATTGCCCCTATTGCTCCTGCTTGAGATAAAGGGGGATTGGTGGAAAGTCATGAGGGAAAAGATTTGTAATTTTGAGGCGCACGTGCCAAAAAGAGTGGCCACTTTTCTCCTCTGTTTTTACAAGTGAAATTCAAATTAGGAAATGAAAATAAAAGAAGAATTTGAAATTTTGCCAACTTATGACACTTTGACAGCGTTTGCGGGACTCGAACCCTTGTCCTGTGAGATCCTTTATAACCACAGGCACAAGACTTACCATTGAGCTATAGCTCCTGGTGGTCTGAAGTGTTGCAGTAGTAACTATAAACAACATATAGGCCCTGGTGTCATTGCCTGTGGCTTGTATTGCACATCAAAAGGATGACCATGCTATAGGGACGATTTGATACGCTTCTGACATGGAAACCGGTGTGGTCCAGTGGGTAAGTTCCTGACTTGCAGCCAGAGAATCAGGGTTCAAATCCCGGGTTCGGCACCAGATGACTGATGGTGGTCCAGCACAGGTAAATTGGAGGTGGGCCAAACAGGCCAATTGGTAAGTAAAATGTGTGTGTCTGTGTGTCCTGTAAGAGTGGAGTCATGCCTGGCAAAGTGGGTGGATGGAGGATAGAGTGAATAGGAGGAGTCTAGGCAGAGTGGGTGGAGCCAGAGAAGTCCAGCAGAGGTAAGTTGGAGGTGGGCCTAACAGGCGAATTGGTAAGCAAAACGTGTGGGGTTGTGTGTGTGGGGTGTGTCTGTGTGTGTGGGGTGTGCCTGTGTAGAGGGGGTGTGCCTGTGTGTGGGTTGTGTGTGTGGGGTGTGTGGGGGTGTGGGGGTGTGTCTGTGTGTGGGGGGGGGGGGTGTGCCTGTGTGTGTGGGGTGTGCCTGTGTGTGTGGGGTGTGCCTGTGTGTAGGGGGGGTGTTTGGGGTGTGTGGGGTCTGTGTGTGGTCTGTGTGTGGGTTGTGTGTGTGTGGGGTGTGTGGGGGTGTGTGGGGTCTGTGTGTGGGGTCTGTGTGTGGGGTGTGTGGGGTCTGTGTGTGGGTTGTGTGTGTGGGGTCTGTGTGTGGGTTGTGTGTGTGTGGTCTGTGTGTGGGTTGTGTGTGTGTGGGTTGTGTGGGTTGTGTGGGTGGGTGTGTGGGGGTGTGTCTGTGTGGTGGGGGTGTGTCTGTGGGGGGGGTGTGGGGGTGTGTCTGTGTGTGGGGGTGTGTGTGGGGTGTGCCTGGGTGTGTGGGGTGTGCCGGTGTGTGTAGGGGGTGTGTCTGTGTGTCCTGTAAGAGTGGAGTCATGCCTGGCAAAGTGGGAGGATAGAGTGAATATGAGGAGTCTAGGCAGAGTGGGTGGAGCCAGAGAGTCTGGAAAAGATGGATGTGGTCCCAGCGAGGAGGAAGGGGTCAAAGATGGAGGTGGGGGCCTGAACAGATTGGGGCCAAATGTGGGCACTCCTGTAGTGTTTCTCTAGCTGACAGATCAGGTGATTACATCCGATGGGACTTATGGTGAGGAAAACCAGCGTTTGATTTTTAATGCACCCTCTGTAACTTTTCCCTAGTATCTTTCTTTCCTTCCGGCAGATACCTGGAACAAGCGTCCCAAAGTTTTTCTTGGCTGCATACCCCCAGAGGTGTGCCTGACATTTATGGCCTAAGCACCCTCACAAAGAGTGCGCTACTGACATTCTGGGAAAACCTCACTAAAATGACATATTTATGCACCAAACGTGGTAATTCCTTATACCTGCAAAGCATCATATTGCACTTTTCAGCTTTGAGGAGGTGTGAGTGTTTTCATTTGAGGGAAATATTCATCTGTGCTTCCTCTCCCATCCGAGGACTATGGAGCTGCTGTTCCTCTCTCACATGTCCCTTCATAGAGACAGGTGTCACACACTCAACCACTCAGTAAACATGTATGCTTCGATACATTCACCTTGCTGTTTACCTTCCAAACATTCCCTCTTCACCACAAATACAGGGCAGCCATACCTCATTGCTCATTCACTCAGTCATCACAGTCCTACACTCTGTAGGTCCTGCAAGACCAACATGAACAAGAGGTATGTCAGCAAGCGGAAAAAAAGCCTTGGGGGAAGATTTTTTTAAATGTTACACAATGTAGCGCAGCACTCTGCGTGGCTGCGCTGCGTTACGTGACCGGGAATGAGCAGGAGAGCGCCATATTTTTAAAGATTTGGCTCTCTCTCCTTGTCTTTCCCTTGCGCCGGCGCTGATTTCAGCTGCCGTGCGCCATGCACATAGCTTAGCGCCGCAGCGCTAGGGTGTGTGCATGAGTGTAGCGTAGGTTTTGTACAGGAAGGGTACCTTTCCTGTACAAAATACTATGCTAGGCAAGATGCAAAGCTTTTCCCACCTTGCATACATGCTGCACAGTGAAGCACGCATGGAAAGTGAGAAAAGCACATAGAAATGAATGCATTTCTCCTGTTTGCACCTCCTTTGAAGGGGCGTTAACTTTTGGCGCAAAACCATGTTTTCAAATCTTTGTGAATATGGTTTTGCATCAAAAAGCACGGGTTGCTGCATTGAAACACCCATGTACCACCCACGTAATGCCCCCTTGGTGCAAAGTTACCCAAAGCAGTGTTTTGCGCTCCTTACAGGGCACTTTCCGGCGCAAAAGCAGTTTTGCGCTGAAAAGAAAATCAGAAAAAATAAAATTTGCGCTAGATTGTGTCACTATTGTGGAGCTAAAGCAGCGCGAAACATATGGAAACCTCCCCCTTGGTGTGCTCTTATATTCATACTGCTGCCCTCTAGTAACGCTACACAGTAACTGCAGCATAATAGTGGGAATGGGAAGAAGGCTGTCCAATGCAAATATTGTTCTCCCAAGCTACCTTTCTTCTGAGATGGTCGGCGTCTTGTGCCTTGATGCCACCTCACGCATATGGTCTTCAGTCAAATTCAAAAGCAGCCTACCTACCTTAGGCTAAGGAGTTTTCCACTCGAAGGCCGCACATGGGGACGTCACCCTCATTTAGCAGGGTCCCAAATTGCCTGCAGTCATCCTCTTTACAGAAGCTGGGCGTTCGTGGGCGTTTGTGGGCGTCCTTCAAAGGAAGGAAGGGGGTGTTTAAAGGCCCAGCCCAGCCCAGCCCAGCCCAGCGCTGTGCTTTGCTGTGTCCTGATGCAGCAGGCATGATGCAGACCTGCTGAAGCAAAGGCCTGACTCTAACATTTTCTGTCTCTTGAAGAAAACAACCTTTCTACCTTCTTATTGCAACTAATAAAGGGAGTTTCACTTGCATCAAACTAAACCCATCATTTCATTAGCCACAGCTCATTCCTGACCTTTATTCCTAGCCAACCTCATAGGCACCAAACCTCTGATTTGAGAGATTGGCTCACACCAAAATGAAAAATAACCCCCATCCAACCTATTTTCCTATCCGTGTAGCACCTTCCTCGCATTCTTCTAATCAGTTAAAGCCCCAGAGGCCACATTTGCGCTCCACATTATACCAAATTTAAAGGACAAATAATGAATGCATTGATAAAGGATGATAAGGTATTGCCCCTATTGCTCCTGCTTGAGATAAAGGGGGATTGGTGGAAAGTCATGAGGGAAAAGATTTGTAATTTTGAGGCGCACGTGCCAAAAAGAGTGGCCACTTTTCTCCTCTGTTTTTACAAGTGAAATTCAAATTAGGAAATGAAAATAAAAGAAGAATTTGAAATTTTGCCAACTTATGACACTTTGACAGCGTTTGCGGGACTCGAACCCTTGTCCTGTGAGATCCTTTATAACCACAGGCACAAGACTTACCATTGAGCTATAGCTCCTGGTGGTCTGAAGTGTTGCAGTAGTAACTATAAACAACATATAGGCCCTGGTGTCATTGCCTGTGGCTTGTATTGCACATCAAAAGGATGACCATGCTATAGGGACGATTTGATACGCTTCTGACATGGAAACCGGTGTGGTCCAGTGGGTAAGTTCCTGACTTCCAGCCAGAGAATCAGGGTTCAAATCCCGGGTTCGGCACCAGATGACTGATGGTGGTCCAGCACAGGTAAATTGGAGGTGGGCCAAACAGGCCAATTGGTAAGTAAAATGTGTGTGTCTGTGTGTCCTGTAAGAGTGGAGTCATGCCTGGCAAAGTGGGTGGATGGAGGATAGAGTGAATAGGAGGAGTCTAGGCAGAGTGGGTGGAGCCAGAGAAGTCCAGCAGAGGTAAGTTGGAGGTGGGCCTAACAGGCGAATTGGTAAGCAAAACGTGTGGGGTTGTGTGTGTGGGGTGTGTCTGTGTGTGTGGGGTGTGCCTGTGTAGAGGGTGTGTGCCTGTGTGTGGGTTGTGTGTGTGGGGTGTGTGGGGGTGTGGGGGTGTGTCTGTGTGTGGGGGGGGGGGGTGTGCCTGTGTGTGTGGGGTGTGCCTGTGTGTAGGGGGGGTGTTTGGGGTGTGTGGGGTCTGTGTGGGGTCTGTGTGTGTGTGGGTTGTGTGTGTGTGGGTTGTGTGGGTGGGTTGTGTGGGTGGGTGTGTGGGGGTGTGTGGGGTGTGTGGGGTGTGTGGGGTCTGTGTGTGGTCTGTGTGTGGGTTGTGTGTGTGTGGGTGTGTGTGTGTGGGTGGGTGTGTGTGGGGGTGTGTCTGTGTGGTGGGGGTGTGTCTGTGTGTGGGGGGGGTGTGTGTGGGGTGTGCCTGGGTGTGTGGGGTGTGCCTGTGTGTAGGGGGTGTGTCTGTGTGTCCTGTAAGAGTGGAGTCATGCCTGGCAAAGTGGGAGGATAGAGTGAATATGAGGAGTCTAGGCAGAGTGGGTGGAGCCAGAGAGTCTGGAAAAGATGGATGTGGTCCCAGCGAGGAGGAAGGGGTCAAAGATGGAGGTGGGGGCCTGAACAGATTGGGGCCAAATGTGGGCACTCCTGTAGTGTTTCTCTAGCTGACAGATCAGGTGATTACATCCGATGGGACTTATGGTGAGGAAAACCAGCGTTTGATTTTTAATGCACCCTCTGTAACTTTTCCCTAGTATCTTTCTTTCCTTCCGGCAGATACCTGGAACAAGCGTCCCAAAGTTTTTCTTGGCTGCATACCCCCAGAGGTGTGCCTGACATTTATGGCCTAAGCACCCTCACAAAGAGTGCGCTACTGACATTCTGGGAAAACCTCACTAAAATGACATATTTATGCACCAAACGTGGTAATTCCTTATACCTGCAAAGCATCATATTGCACTTTTCAGCTTTGAGGAGGTGTGAGTGTTTTCATTTGAGGGAAATATTCATCTGTGCTTCCTCTCCCATCCGAGGACTATGGAGCTGCTGTTCCTCTCTCACATGTCCCTTCATAGAGACAGGTGTCACACACTCAACCACTCAGTAAACATGTATGCTTCGATACATTCACCTTGCTGTTTACCTTCCAAACATTCCCTCTTCACCACAAATACAGGGCAGCCATACCTCATTGCTCATTCACTCAGTCATCACAGTCCTACACTCTGTAGGTCCTGCAAGACCAACATGAACAAGAGGTATGTCAGCAAGCGGAAAAAAAGCCTTGGGGGAAGATTTTTTTAAATGTTACACAATGTAGCGCAGCACTCTGCGTGGCTGCGCTGCGTTACGTGACCGGGAATGAGCAGGAGAGCGCCATATTTTTAAAGATTTGGCTCTCTCTCCTTGTCTTTCCCTTGCGCCGGCGCTGATTTCAGCTGCCGTGCGCCATGCACATAGCTTAGCGCCGCAGCGCTAGGGTGTGTGCATGAGTGTAGCGTAGGTTTTGTACAGGAAGGGTACCTTTCCTGTACAAAATACTATGCTAGGCAAGATGCAAAGCTTTTCCCACCTTGCATACATGCTGCACAGTGAAGCACGCATGGAAAGTGAGAAAAGCACATAGAAATGAATGCATTTCTCCTGTTTGCACCTCCTTTGAAGGGGCGTTAACTTTTGGCGCAAAACCATGTTTTCAAATCTTTGTGAATATGGTTTTGCATCAAAAAGCACGGGTTGCTGCATTGAAACACCCATGTACCACCCACGTAATGCCCCCTTGGTGCAAAGTTACCCAAAGCAGTGTTTTGCGCTCCTTACAGGGCACTTTCCGGCGCAAAAGCAGTTTTGCGCTGAAAAGAAAATCAGAAAAAATAAAATTTGCGCTAGATTGTGTCACTATTGTGGAGCTAAAGCAGCGCGAAACATATGGAAACCTCCCCCTTGGTGTGCTCTTATATTCATACTGCTGCCCTCTAGTAACGCTACACAGTAACTGCAGCATAATAGTGGGAATGGGAAGAAGGCTGTCCAATGCAAATATTGTTCTCCCAAGCTACCTTTCTTCTGAGATGGTCGGCGTCTTGTGCCTTGATGCCACCTCACGCATATGGTCTTCAGTCAAATTCAAAAGCAGCCTACCTACCTTAGGCTAAGGAGTTTTCCACTCGAAGGCCGCACATGGGGACGTCACCCTCATTTAGCAGGGTCCCAAATTGCCTGCAGTCATCCTCTTTACAGAAGCTGGGCGTTCGTGGGCGTTTGTGGGCGTCCTTCAAAGGAAGGAAGGGGGTGTTTAAAGGCCCAGCCCAGCCCAGCCCAGCCCAGCGCTGTGCTTTGCTGTGTCCTGATGCAGCAGGCATGATGCAGACCTGCTGAAGCAAAGGCCTGACTCTAACATTTTCTGTCTCTTGAAGAAAACAACCTTTCTACCTTCTTATTGCAACTAATAAAGGGAGTTTCACTTGCATCAAACTAAACCCATCATTTCATTAGCCACAGCTCATTCCTGACCTTTATTCCTAGCCAACCTCATAGGCACCAAACCTCTGATTTGAGAGATTGGCTCACACCAAAATGAAAAATAACCCCCATCCAACCTATTTTCCTATCCGTGTAGCACCTTCCTCGCATTCTTCTAATCAGTTAAAGCCCCAGAGGCCACATTTGCGCTCCACATTATACCAAATTTAAAGGACAAATAATGAATGCATTGATAAAGGATGATAAGGTATTGCCCCTATTGCTCCTGCTTGAGATAAAGGGGGATTGGTGGAAAGTCATGAGGGAAAAGATTTGTAATTTTGAGGCGCACGTGCCAAAAAGAGTGGCCACTTTTCTCCTCTGTTTTTACAAGTGAAATTCAAATTAGGAAATGAAAATAAAAGAAGAATTTGAAATTTTGCCAACTTATGACACTTTGACAGCGTTTGCGGGACTCGAACCCTTGTCCTGTGAGATCCTTTATAACCACAGGCACAAGACTTACCATTGAGCTATAGCTCCTGGTGGTCTGAAGTGTTGCAGTAGTAACTATAAACAACATATAGGCCCTGGTGTCATTGCCTGTGGCTTGTATTGCACATCAAAAGGATGACCATGCTATAGGGACGATTTGATACGCTTCTGACATGGAAACCGGTGTGGTCCAGTGGGTAAGTTCCTGACTTCCAGCCAGAGAATCAGGGTTCAAATCCCGGGTTCGGCACCAGATGACTGATGGTGGTCCAGCACAGGTAAATTGGAGGTGGGCCAAACAGGCCAATTGGTAAGTAAAATGTGTGTGTCTGTGTGTCCTGTAAGAGTGGAGTCATGCCTGGCAAAGTGGGTGGATGGAGGATAGAGTGAATAGGAGGAGTCTAGGCAGAGTGGGTGGAGCCAGAGAAGTCCAGCAGAGGTAAGTTGGAGGTGGGCCTAACAGGCGAATTGGTAAGCAAAACGTGTGGGGTTGTGTGTGTGGGGTGTGTCTGTGTGTGTGGGGTGTGCCTGTGTAGAGGGTGTGTGCCTGTGTGTGGGTTGTGTGTGTGGGGTGTGTGGGGGTGTGGGGGTGTGTCTGTGTGTGGGGGGGGGGGGTGTGCCTGTGTGTGTGGGGTGTGCCTGTGTGTAGGGGGGGTGTTTGGGGTGTGTGGGGTCTGTGTGGGGTCTGTGTGTGTGTGGGTTGTGTGTGTGTGGGTTGTGTGGGTGGGTTGTGTGGGTGGGTGTGTGGGGGTGTGTGGGGTGTGTGGGGTGTGTGGGGTCTGTGTGTGGTCTGTGTGTGGGTTGTGTGTGTGTGGGTGTGTGTGTGGTGGGTGTGTGTGGGGGTGTGTCTGTGTGGTGGGGGTGTGTCTGTGTGTGGGGGGGGTGTGTGTGGGGTGTGCCTGGGTGTGTGGGGTGTGCCTGTGTGTAGGGGGTGTGTCTGTGTGTCCTGTAAGAGTGGAGTCATGCCTGGCAAAGTGGGAGGATAGAGGGAATATGAGGAGTCTAGGCAGAGTGGGTGGAGCCAGAGAGTCTGGAAAAGATGGATGTGGTCCCAGCGAGGAGGAAGGGGTCAAAGATGGAGGTGGGGGCCTGAACAGATTGGGGCCAAATGTGGGCACTCCTGTAGTGTTTCTCTAGCTGACAGATCAGGTGATTACATCCGATGGGACTTATGGTGAGGAAAACCAGCGTTTGATTTTTAATGCACCCTCTGTAACTTTTCCCTAGTATCTTTCTTTCCTTCCGGCAGATACCTGGAACAAGCGTCCCAAAGTTTTTCTTGGCTGCATACCCCCAGAGGTGTGCCTGACATTTATGGCCTAAGCACCCTCACAAAGAGTGCGCTACTGACATTCTGGGAAAACCTCACTAAAATGACATATTTATGCACCAAACGTGGTAATTCCTTATACCTGCAAAGCATCATATTGCACTTTTCAGCTTTGAGGAGGTGTGAGTGTTTTCATTTGAGGGAAATATTCATCTGTGCTTCCTCTCCCATCCGAGGACTATGGAGCTGCTGTTCCTCTCTCACATGTCCCTTCATAGAGACAGGTGTCACACACTCAACCACTCAGTAAACATGTATGCTTCGATACATTCACCTTGCTGTTTACCTTCCAAACATTCCCTCTTCACCACAAATACAGGGCAGCCATACCTCATTGCTCATTCACTCAGTCATCACAGTCCTACACTCTGTAGGTCCTGCAAGACCAACATGAACAAGAGGTATGTCAGCAAGCGGAAAAAAAGCCTTGGGGGAAGATTTTTTTAAATGTTACACAATGTAGCGCAGCACTCTGCGTGGCTGCGCTGCGTTACGTGACCGGGAATGAGCAGGAGAGCGCCATATTTTTAAAGATTTGGCTCTCTCTCCTTGTCTTTCCCTTGCGCCGGCGCTGATTTCAGCTGCCGTGCGCCATGCACATAGCTTAGCGCCGCAGCGCTAGGGTGTGTGCATGAGTGTAGCGTAGGTTTTGTACAGGAAGGGTACCTTTCCTGTACAAAATACTATGCTAGGCAAGATGCAAAGCTTTTCCCACCTTGCATACATGCTGCACAGTGAAGCACGCATGGAAAGTGAGAAAAGCACATAGAAATGAATGCATTTCTCCTGTTTGCACCTCCTTTGAAGGGGCGTTAACTTTTGGCGCAAAACCATGTTTTCAAATCTTTGTGAATATGGTTTTGCATCAAAAAGCACGGGTTGCTGCATTGAAACACCCATGTACCACCCACGTAATGCCCCCTTGGTGCAAAGTTACCCAAAGCAGTGTTTTGCGCTCCTTACAGGGCACTTTCCGGCGCAAAAGCAGTTTTGCGCTGAAAAGAAAATCAGAAAAAATAAAATTTGCGCTAGATTGTGTCACTATTGTGGAGCTAAAGCAGCGCGAAACATATGGAAACCTCCCCCTTGGTGTGCTCTTATATTCATACTGCTGCCCTCTAGTAACGCTACACAGTAACTGCAGCATAATAGTGGGAATGGGAAGAAGGCTGTCCAATGCAAATATTGTTCTCCCAAGCTACCTTTCTTCTGAGATGGTCGGCGTCTTGTGCCTTGATGCCACCTCACGCATATGGTCTTCAGTCAAATTCAAAAGCAGCCTACCTACCTTAGGCTAAGGAGTTTTCCACTCGAAGGCCGCACATGGGGACGTCACCCTCATTTAGCAGGGTCCCAAATTGCCTGCAGTCATCCTCTTTACAGAAGCTGGGCGTTCGTGGGCGTTTGTGGGCGTCCTTCAAAGGAAGGAAGGGGGTGTTTAAAGGCCCAGCCCAGCCCAGCCCAGCCCAGCGCTGTGCTTTGCTGTGTCCTGATGCAGCAGGCATGATGCAGACCTGCTGAAGCAAAGGCCTGACTCTAACATTTTCTGTCTCTTGAAGAAAACAACCTTTCTACCTTCTTATTGCAACTAATAAAGGGAGTTTCACTTGCATCAAACTAAACCCATCATTTCATTAGCCACAGCTCATTCCTGACCTTTATTCCTAGCCAACCTCATAGGCACCAAACCTCTGATTTGAGAGATTGGCTCACACCAAAATGAAAAATAACCCCCATCCAACCTATTTTCCTATCCGTGTAGCACCTTCCTCGCATTCTTCTAATCAGTTAAAGCCCCAGAGGCCACATTTGCGCTCCACATTATACCAAATTTAAAGGACAAATAATGAATGCATTGATAAAGGATGATAAGGTATTGCCCCTATTGCTCCTGCTTGAGATAAAGGGGGATTGGTGGAAAGTCATGAGGGAAAAGATTTGTAATTTTGAGGCGCACGTGCCAAAAAGAGTGGCCACTTTTCTCCTCTGTTTTTACAAGTGAAATTCAAATTAGGAAATGAAAATAAAAGAAGAATTTGAAATTTTGCCAACTTATGACACTTTGACAGCGTTTGCGGGACTCGAACCCTTGTCCTGTGAGATCCTTTATAACCACAGGCACAAGACTTACCATTGAGCTATAGCTCCTGGTGGTCTGAAGTGTTGCAGTAGTAACTATAAACAACATATAGGCCCTGGTGTCATTGCCTGTGGCTTGTATTGCACATCAAAAGGATGACCATGCTATAGGGACGATTTGATACGCTTCTGACATGGAAACCGGTGTGGTCCAGTGGGTAAGTTCCTGACTTCCAGCCAGAGAATCAGGGTTCAAATCCCGGGTTCGGCACCAGATGACTGATGGTGGTCCAGCACAGGTAAATTGGAGGTGGGCCAAACAGGCCAATTGGTAAGTAAAATGTGTGTGTCTGTGTGTCCTGTAAGAGTGGAGTCATGCCTGGCAAAGTGGGTGGATGGAGGATAGAGTGAATAGGAGGAGTCTAGGCAGAGTGGGTGGAGCCAGAGAAGTCCAGCAGAGGTAAGTTGGAGGTGGGCCTAACAGGCGAATTGGTAAGCAAAACGTGTGGGGTTGTGTGTGTGGGGTGTGTCTGTGTGTGTGGGGTGTGCCTGTGTAGAGGGTGTGTGCCTGTGTGTGGGTTGTGTGTGTGGGGTGTGTGGGGGTGTGGGGGTGTGTCTGTGTGTGGGGGGGGGGGGTGTGCCTGTGTGTGTGGGGTGTGCCTGTGTGTAGGGGGGGTGTTTGGGGTGTGTGGGGTCTGTGTGGGGTCTGTGTGTGTGTGGGTTGTGTGTGTGTGGGTTGTGTGGGTGGGTTGTGTGGGTGGGTGTGTGGGGGTGTGTGGGGTGTGTGGGGTGTGTGGGGTCTGTGTGTGGTCTGTGTGTGGGTTGTGTGTGTGTGGGTGTGTGTGTGTGGGTGGGTGTGTGTGGGGGTGTGTCTGTGTGGTGGGGGTGTGTCTGTGTGTGGGGGGGGTGTGTGTGGGGTGTGCCTGGGTGTGTGGGGTGTGCCTGTGTGTAGGGGGTGTGTCTGTGTGTCCTGTAAGAGTGGAGTCATGCCTGGCAAAGTGGGAGGATAGAGTGAATATGAGGAGTCTAGGCAGAGTGGGTGGAGCCAGAGAGTCTGGAAAAGATGGATGTGGTCCCAGCGAGGAGGAAGGGGTCAAAGATGGAGGTGGGGGCCTGAACAGATTGGGGCCAAATGTGGGCACTCCTGTAGTGTTTCTCTAGCTGACAGATCAGGTGATTACATCCGATGGGACTTATGGTGAGGAAAACCAGCGTTTGATTTTTAATGCACCCTCTGTAACTTTTCCCTAGTATCTTTCTTTCCTTCCGGCAGATACCTGGAACAAGCGTCCCAAAGTTTTTCTTGGCTGCATACCCCCAGAGGTGTGCCTGACATTTATGGCCTAAGCACCCTCACAAAGAGTGCGCTACTGACATTCTGGGAAAACCTCACTAAAATGACATATTTATGCACCAAACGTGGTAATTCCTTATACCTGCAAAGCATCATATTGCACTTTTCAGCTTTGAGGAGGTGTGAGTGTTTTCATTTGAGGGAAATATTCATCTGTGCTTCCTCTCCCATCCGAGGACTATGGAGCTGCTGTTCCTCTCTCACATGTCCCTTCATAGAGACAGGTGTCACACACTCAACCACTCAGTAAACATGTATGCTTCGATACATTCACCTTGCTGTTTACCTTCCAAACATTCCCTCTTCACCACAAATACAGGGCAGCCATACCTCATTGCTCATTCACTCAGTCATCACAGTCCTACACTCTGTAGGTCCTGCAAGACCAACATGAACAAGAGGTATGTCAGCAAGCGGAAAAAAAGCCTTGGGGGAAGATTTTTTTAAATGTTACACAATGTAGCGCAGCACTCTGCGTGGCTGCGCTGCGTTACGTGACCGGGAATGAGCAGGAGAGCGCCATATTTTTAAAGATTTGGCTCTCTCTCCTTGTCTTTCCCTTGCGCCGGCGCTGATTTCAGCTGCCGTGCGCCATGCACATAGCTTAGCGCCGCAGCGCTAGGGTGTGTGCATGAGTGTAGCGTAGGTTTTGTACAGGAAGGGTACCTTTCCTGTACAAAATACTATGCTAGGCAAGATGCAAAGCTTTTCCCACCTTGCATACATGCTGCACAGTGAAGCACGCATGGAAAGTGAGAAAAGCACATAGAAATGAATGCATTTCTCCTGTTTGCACCTCCTTTGAAGGGGCGTTAACTTTTGGCGCAAAACCATGTTTTCAAATCTTTGTGAATATGGTTTTGCATCAAAAAGCACGGGTTGCTGCATTGAAACACCCATGTACCACCCACGTAATGCCCCCTTGGTGCAAAGTTACCCAAAGCAGTGTTTTGCGCTCCTTACAGGGCACTTTCCGGCGCAAAAGCAGTTTTGCGCTGAAAAGAAAATCAGAAAAAATAAAATTTGCGCTAGATTGTGTCACTATTGTGGAGCTAAAGCAGCGCGAAACATATGGAAACCTCCCCCTTGGTGTGCTCTTATATTCATACTGCTGCCCTCTAGTAACGCTACACAGTAACTGCAGCATAATAGTGGGAATGGGAAGAAGGCTGTCCAATGCAAATATTGTTCTCCCAAGCTACCTTTCTTCTGAGATGGTCGGCGTCTTGTGCCTTGATGCCACCTCACGCATATGGTCTTCAGTCAAATTCAAAAGCAGCCTACCTACCTTAGGCTAAGGAGTTTTCCACTCGAAGGCCGCACATGGGGACGTCACCCTCATTTAGCAGGGTCCCAAATTGCCTGCAGTCATCCTCTTTACAGAAGCTGGGCGTTCGTGGGCGTTTGTGGGCGTCCTTCAAAGGAAGGAAGGGGGTGTTTAAAGGCCCAGCCCAGCCCAGCCCAGCCCAGCGCTGTGCTTTGCTGTGTCCTGATGCAGCAGGCATGATGCAGACCTGCTGAAGCAAAGGCCTGACTCTAACATTTTCTGTCTCTTGAAGAAAACAACCTTTCTACCTTCTTATTGCAACTAATAAAGGGAGTTTCACTTGCATCAAACTAAACCCATCATTTCATTAGCCACAGCTCATTCCTGACCTTTATTCCTAGCCAACCTCATAGGCACCAAACCTCTGATTTGAGAGATTGGCTCACACCAAAATGAAAAATAACCCCCATCCAACCTATTTTCCTATCCGTGTAGCACCTTCCTCGCATTCTTCTAATCAGTTAAAGCCCCAGAGGCCACATTTGCGCTCCACATTATACCAAATTTAAAGGACAAATAATGAATGCATTGATAAAGGATGATAAGGTATTGCCCCTATTGCTCCTGCTTGAGATAAAGGGGGATTGGTGGAAAGTCATGAGGGAAAAGATTTGTAATTTTGAGGCGCACGTGCCAAAAAGAGTGGCCACTTTTCTCCTCTGTTTTTACAAGTGAAATTCAAATTAGGAAATGAAAATAAAAGAAGAATTTGAAATTTTGCCAACTTATGACACTTTGACAGCGTTTGCGGGACTCGAACCCTTGTCCTGTGAGATCCTTTATAACCACAGGCACAAGACTTACCATTGAGCTATAGCTCCTGGTGGTCTGAAGTGTTGCAGTAGTAACTATAAACAACATATAGGCCCTGGTGTCATTGCCTGTGGCTTGTATTGCACATCAAAAGGATGACCATGCTATAGGGACGATTTGATACGCTTCTGACATGGAAACCGGTGTGGTCCAGTGGGTAAGTTCCTGACTTCCAGCCAGAGAATCAGGGTTCAAATCCCGGGTTCGGCACCAGATGACTGATGGTGGTCCAGCACAGGTAAATTGGAGGTGGGCCAAACAGGCCAATTGGTAAGTAAAATGTGTGTGTCTGTGTGTCCTGTAAGAGTGGAGTCATGCCTGGCAAAGTGGGTGGATGGAGGATAGAGTGAATAGGAGGAGTCTAGGCAGAGTGGGTGGAGCCAGAGAAGTCCAGCAGAGGTAAGTTGGAGGTGGGCCTAACAGGCGAATTGGTAAGCAAAACGTGTGGGGTTGTGTGTGTGGGGTGTGTCTGTGTGTGTGGGGTGTGCCTGTGTAGAGGGTGTGTGCCTGTGTGTGGGTTGTGTGTGTGGGGTGTGTGGGGGTGTGGGGGTGTGTCTGTGTGTGGGGGGGGGGGGGTGTGCCTGTGTGTGTGGGGTGTGCCTGTGTGTAGGGGGGGTGTTTGGGGTGTGTGGGGTCTGTGTGGGGTCTGTGTGTGTGTGGGTTGTGTGTGTGTGGGTTGTGTGGGTGGGTTGTGTGGGTGGGTGTGTGGGGGTGTGTGGGGTGTGTGGGGTGTGTGGGGTCTGTGTGTGGTCTGTGTGTGGGTTGTGTGTGTGTGGGTGTGTGTGTGTGGGTGGGTGTGTGTGGGGGTGTGTCTGTGTGGTGGGGGTGTGTCTGTGTGTGGGGGGGGTGTGTGTGGGGTGTGCCTGGGTGTGTGGGGTGTGCCTGTGTGTAGGGGGTGTGTCTGTGTGTCCTGTAAGAGTGGAGTCATGCCTGGCAAAGTGGGAGGATAGAGGGAATATGAGGAGTCTAGGCAGAGTGGGTGGAGCCAGAGAGTCTGGAAAAGATGGATGTGGTCCCAGCGAGGAGGAAGGGGTCAAAGATGGAGGTGGGGGCCTGAACAGATTGGGGCCAAATGTGGGCACTCCTGTAGTGTTTCTCTAGCTGACAGATCAGGTGATTACATCCGATGGGACTTATGGTGAGGAAAACCAGCGTTTGATTTTTAATGCACCCTCTGTAACTTTTCCCTAGTATCTTTCTTTCCTTCCGGCAGATACCTGGAACAAGCGTCCCAAAGTTTTTCTTGGCTGCATACCCCCAGAGGTGTGCCTGACATTTATGGCCTAAGCACCCTCACAAAGAGTGCGCTACTGACATTCTGGGAAAACCTCACTAAAATGACATATTTATGCACCAAACGTGGTAATTCCTTATACCTGCAAAGCATCATATTGCACTTTTCAGCTTTGAGGAGGTGTGAGTGTTTTCATTTGAGGGAAATATTCATCTGTGCTTCCTCTCCCATCCGAGGACTATGGAGCTGCTGTTCCTCTCTCACATGTCCCTTCATAGAGACAGGTGTCACACACTCAACCACTCAGTAAACATGTATGCTTCGATACATTCACCTTGCTGTTTACCTTCCAAACATTCCCTCTTCACCACAAATACAGGGCAGCCATACCTCATTGCTCATTCACTCAGTCATCACAGTCCTACACTCTGTAGGTCCTGCAAGACCAACATGAACAAGAGGTATGTCAGCAAGCGGAAAAAAAGCCTTGGGGGAAGATTTTTTTAAATGTTACACAATGTAGCGCAGCACTCTGCGTGGCTGCGCTGCGTTACGTGACCGGGAATGAGCAGGAGAGCGCCATATTTTTAAAGATTTGGCTCTCTCTCCTTGTCTTTCCCTTGCGCCGGCGCTGATTTCAGCTGCCGTGCGCCATGCACATAGCTTAGCGCCGCAGCGCTAGGGTGTGTGCATGAGTGTAGCGTAGGTTTTGTACAGGAAGGGTACCTTTCCTGTACAAAATACTATGCTAGGCAAGATGCAAAGCTTTTCCCACCTTGCATACATGCTGCACAGTGAAGCACGCATGGAAAGTGAGAAAAGCACATAGAAATGAATGCATTTCTCCTGTTTGCACCTCCTTTGAAGGGGCGTTAACTTTTGGCGCAAAACCATGTTTTCAAATCTTTGTGAATATGGTTTTGCATCAAAAAGCACGGGTTGCTGCATTGAAACACCCATGTACCACCCACGTAATGCCCCCTTGGTGCAAAGTTACCCAAAGCAGTGTTTTGCGCTCCTTACAGGGCACTTTCCGGCGCAAAAGCAGTTTTGCGCTGAAAAGAAAATCAGAAAAAATAAAATTTGCGCTAGATTGTGTCACTATTGTGGAGCTAAAGCAGCGCGAAACATATGGAAACCTCCCCCTTGGTGTGCTCTTATATTCATACTGCTGCCCTCTAGTAACGCTACACAGTAACTGCAGCATAATAGTGGGAATGGGAAGAAGGCTGTCCAATGCAAATATTGTTCTCCCAAGCTACCTTTCTTCTGAGATGGTCGGCGTCTTGTGCCTTGATGCCACCTCACGCATATGGTCTTCAGTCAAATTCAAAAGCAGCCTACCTACCTTAGGCTAAGGAGTTTTCCACTCGAAGGCCGCACATGGGGACGTCACCCTCATTTAGCAGGGTCCCAAATTGCCTGCAGTCATCCTCTTTACAGAAGCTGGGCGTTCGTGGGCGTTTGTGGGCGTCCTTCAAAGGAAGGAAGGGGGTTTTTAAAGGCCCAGCCCAGCCCAGCCCAGCCCAGCCCAGCCCAGCCCAGCCCAGCCCAGCCCAGCGCTGTGCTTTGCTGTGTCCTGATGCAGCAGGCATGATGCAGACCTGCTGAAGCAAAGGCCTGACTCTAACATTTTCTGTCTCATGAAGAAAACAACCTTTCTACCTTCTTATTGCAACTAATAAAGGGAGTTTCACTTGCATCAAACTAAACCCATCATTTCATTAGCCACAGCTCATTCCTGACCTTTATTCCTAGCCAACCTCATAGGCACCAAACCTCTGATTTGAGAGATTGGCTCACACCAAAATGAAAAATAACCCCCATCCAACCTATTTTCCTATCCGTGTAGCACCTTCCTCGCATTCTTCTAATCAGTTAAAGCCCCAGAGGCCACATTTGCGCTCCACATTATACCAAATTTAAAGAACAAATAATGAATGCATTGATAAAGGATGATAAGGTATTGCCCCTATTGCTCCTGCTTGAGATAAAGGGGGATTGGTGGAAAGTCATGAGGGAAAAGATTTGTAATTTTGAGGCGCACGTGCCAAAAAGAGTGGCCACTTTTCTCCTCTGTTTTTACAAGTGAAATTCAAATTAGGAAATGAAAATAAAAGAAGAATTTGAAATTTTGCCAACTTATGACACTTTGACAGCGTTTGCGGGACTCGAACCCTTGTCCTGTGAGATCCTTTATAACCACAGGCACAAGACTTACCATTGAGCTATAGCTCCTGGTGGTCTGAAGTGTTGCAGTAGTAACTATAAACAACATATAGGCCCTGGTGTCATTGCCTGTGGCTTGTATTGCACATCAAAAGGATGACCATGCTATAGGGACGATTTGATACGCTTCTGACATGGAAACCGGTGTGGTCCAGTGGGTAAGTTCCTGACTTCCAGCCAGAGAATCAGGGTTCAAATCCCGGGTTCGGCACCAGATGACTGATGGTGGTCCAGCACAGGTAAATTGGAGGTGGGCCAAACAGGCCAATTGGTAAGTAAAATGTGTGTGTCTGTGTGTCCTGTAAGAGTGGAGTCATGCCTGGCAAAGTGGGTGGATGGAGGATAGAGTGAATAGGAGGAGTCTAGGCAGAGTGGGTGGAGCCAGAGAAGTCCAGCAGAGGTAAGTTGGAGGTGGGCCTAACAGGCGAATTGGTAAGCAAAACGTGTGGGGTTGTGTGTGTGGGGTGTGTCTGTGTGTGTGGGGTGTGCCTGTGTAGAGGGGGTGTGCCTGTGTGTGGGTTGTGTGTGTGGGGTGTGTGGGGGTGTGGGGGTGTGTCTGTGTGTGGGGGGGGGGGGGGGTGTGCCTGTGTGTGTGGGGTGTGCCTGTGTGTGTGGGGTGTGCCTGTGTGTAGGGGGGGTGTTTGGGGTGTGTGGGGTCTGTGTGTGGTCTGTGTGTGGTCTGTGTGTGGGGTGTGGGTTGTGTGTGGGTGGGTGTGGGTGGGTGTGTGGGGGTGTGTGGGGTCTGTGTGTGGGGTGTGTGGGGTCTGTGTGTGGGGTGTGTGGGGTCTGTGTGTGGTCTGTGTGTGGGTTGTGTGTGTGTGGGTTGTGTGGGTGGGTGTGTGGGGGTGTGTCTGTGTGGTGGGGGTGTGTCTGTGGGGGGGGTGTGGGGGTGTGTCTGTGTGTGGGGGTGTGTGTGGGGTGTGCCTGGGTGTGTGGGGTGTGCCGGTGTGTGTAGGGGGTGTGTCTGTGTGTCCTGTAAGAGTGGAGTCATGCCTGGCAAAGTGGGAGGATAGAGTGAATATGAGGAGTCTAGGCAGAGTGGGTGGAGCCAGAGAGTCTGGAAAAGATGGATGTGGTCCCAGCGAGGAGGAAGGGGTCAAAGATGGAGGTGGGGGCCTGAACAGATTGGGGCCAAATGTGGGCACTCCTGTAGTGTTTCTCTAGCTGACAGATCAGGTGATTACATCCGATGGGACTTATGGTGAGGAAAACCAGCGTTTGATTTTTAATGCACCCTCTGTAACTTTTCCCTAGTATCTTTCTTTCCTTCCGGCAGATACCTGGAACAAGCGTCCCAAAGTTTTTCTTGGCTGCATACCCCCAGAGGTGTGCCTGACATTTATGGCCTAAGCACCCTCACAAAGAGTGCGCTACTGACATTCTGGGAAAACCTCACTAAAATGACATATTTATGCACCAAACGTGGTAATTCCTTATACCTGCAAAGCATCATATTGCACTTTTCAGCTTTGAGGAGGTGTGAGTGTTTTCATTTGAGGGAAATATTCATCTGTGCTTCCTCTCCCATCCGAGGACTATGGAGCTGCTGTTCCTCTCTCACATGTCCCTTCATAGAGACAGGTGTCACACACTCAACCACTCAGTAAACATGTATGCTTCGATACATTCACCTTGCTGTTTACCTTCCAAACATTCCCTCTTCACCACAAATACAGGGCAGCCATACCTCATTGCTCATTCACTCAGTCATCACAGTCCTACACTCTGTAGGTCCTGCAAGACCAACATGAACAAGAGGTATGTCAGCAAGCGGAAAAAAAGCCTTGGGGGAAGATTTTTTTAAATGTTACACAATGTAGCGCAGCACTCTGCGTGGCTGCGCTGCGTTACGTGACCGGGAATGAGCAGGAGAGCGCCATATTTTTAAAGATTTGGCTCTCTCTCCTTGTCTTTCCCTTGCGCCGGCGCTGATTTCAGCTGCCGTGCGCCATGCACATAGCTTAGCGCCGCAGCGCTAGGGTGTGTGCATGAGTGTAGCGTAGGTTTTGTACAGGAAGGGTACCTTTCCTGTACAAAATACTATGCTAGGCAAGATGCAAAGCTTTTCCCACCTTGCATACATGCTGCACAGTGAAGCACGCATGGAAAGTGAGAAAAGCACATAGAAATGAATGCATTTCTCCTGTTTGCACCTCCTTTGAAGGGGCGTTAACTTTTGGCGCAAAACCATGTTTTCAAATCTTTGTGAATATGGTTTTGCATCAAAAAGCACGGGTTGCTGCATTGAAACACCCATGTACCACCCACGTAATGCCCCCTTGGTGCAAAGTTACCCAAAGCAGTGTTTTGCGCTCCTTACAGGGCACTTTCCGGCGCAAAAGCAGTTTTGCGCTGAAAAGAAAATCAGAAAAAATAAAATTTGCGCTAGATTGTGTCACTATTGTGGAGCTAAAGCAGCGCGAAACATATGGAAACCTCCCCCTTGGTGTGCTCTTATATTCATACTGCTGCCCTCTAGTAACGCTACACAGTAACTGCAGCATAATAGTGGGAATGGGAAGAAGGCTGTCCAATGCAAATATTGTTCTCCCAAGCTACCTTTCTTCTGAGATGGTCGGCGTCTTGTGCCTTGATGCCACCTCACGCATATGGTCTTCAGTCAAATTCAAAAGCAGCCTACCTACCTTAGGCTAAGGAGTTTTCCACTCGAAGGCCGCACATGGGGACGTCACCCTCATTTAGCAGGGTCCCAAATTGCCTGCAGTCATCCTCTTTACAGAAGCTGGGCGTTCGTGGGCGTTTGTGGGCGTCCTTCAAAGGAAGGAAGGGGGTTTTTAAAGGCCCAGCCCAGCCCAGCCCAGCCCAGCCCAGCCCAGCCCAGCCCAGCCCAGCCCAGCGCTGTGCTTTGCTGTGTCCTGATGCAGCAGGCATGATGCAGACCTGCTGAAGCAAAGGCCTGACTCTAACATTTTCTGTCTCATGAAGAAAACAACCTTTCTACCTTCTTATTGCAACTAATAAAGGGAGTTTCACTTGCATCAAACTAAACCCATCATTTCATTAGCCACAGCTCATTCCTGACCTTTATTCCTAGCCAACCTCATAGGCACCAAACCTCTGATTTGAGAGATTGGCTCACACCAAAATGAAAAATAACCCCCATCCAACCTATTTTCCTATCCGTGTAGCACCTTCCTCGCATTCTTCTAATCAGTTAAAGCCCCAGAGGCCACATTTGCGCTCCACATTATACCAAATTTAAAGAACAAATAATGAATGCATTGATAAAGGATGATAAGGTATTGCCCCTATTGCTCCTGCTTGAGATAAAGGGGGATTGGTGGAAAGTCATGAGGGAAAAGATTTGTAATTTTGAGGCGCACGTGCCAAAAAGAGTGGCCACTTTTCTCCTCTGTTTTTACAAGTGAAATTCAAATTAGGAAATGAAAATAAAAGAAGAATTTGAAATTTTGCCAACTTATGACACTTTGACAGCGTTTGCGGGACTCGAACCCTTGTCCTGTGAGATCCTTTATAACCACAGGCACAAGACTTACCATTGAGCTATAGCTCCTGGTGGTCTGAAGTGTTGCAGTAGTAACTATAAACAACATATAGGCCCTGGTGTCATTGCCTGTGGCTTGTATTGCACATCAAAAGGATGACCATGCTATAGGGACGATTTGATACGCTTCTGACATGGAAACCGGTGTGGTCCAGTGGGTAAGTTCCTGACTTCCAGCCAGAGAATCAGGGTTCAAATCCCGGGTTCGGCACCAGATGACTGATGGTGGTCCAGCACAGGTAAATTGGAGGTGGGCCAAACAGGCCAATTGGTAAGTAAAATGTGTGTGTCTGTGTGTCCTGTAAGAGTGGAGTCATGCCTGGCAAAGTGGGTGGATGGAGGATAGAGTGAATAGGAGGAGTCTAGGCAGAGTGGGTGGAGCCAGAGAAGTCCAGCAGAGGTAAGTTGGAGGTGGGCCTAACAGGCGAATTGGTAAGCAAAACGTGTGGGGTTGTGTGTGTGGGGTGTGTCTGTGTGTGTGGGGTGTGCCTGTGTAGAGGGGGTGTGCCTGTGTGTGGGTTGTGTGTGTGGGGTGTGTGGGGGTGTGGGGGTGTGTCTGTGTGTGGGGGGGGGGGGGGGTGTGCCTGTGTGTGTGGGGTGTGCCTGTGTGTGTGGGGTGTGCCTGTGTGTAGGGGGGGTGTTTGGGGTGTGTGGGGTCTGTGTGTGGTCTGTGTGTGGTCTGTGTGTGGGGTGTGGGTTGTGTGTGGGTGGGTGTGGGTGGGTGTGTGGGGGTGTGTGGGGTCTGTGTGTGGGGTGTGTGGGGTCTGTGTGTGGGGTGTGTGGGGTCTGTGTGTGGTCTGTGTGTGGGTTGTGTGTGTGTGGGTTGTGTGGGTGGGTGTGTGGGGGTGTGTCTGTGTGGTGGGGGTGTGTCTGTGGGGGGGGTGTGGGGGTGTGTCTGTGTGTGGGGGTGTGTGTGGGGTGTGCCTGGGTGTGTGGGGTGTGCCGGTGTGTGTAGGGGGTGTGTCTGTGTGTCCTGTAAGAGTGGAGTCATGCCTGGCAAAGTGGGAGGATAGAGTGAATATGAGGAGTCTAGGCAGAGTGGGTGGAGCCAGAGAGTCTGGAAAAGATGGATGTGGTCCCAGCGAGGAGGAAGGGGTCAAAGATGGAGGTGGGGGCCTGAACAGATTGGGGCCAAATGTGGGCACTCCTGTAGTGTTTCTCTAGCTGACAGATCAGGTGATTACATCCGATGGGACTTATGGTGAGGAAAACCAGCGTTTGATTTTTAATGCACCCTCTGTAACTTTTCCCTAGTATCTTTCTTTCCTTCCGGCAGATACCTGGAACAAGCGTCCCAAAGTTTTTCTTGGCTGCATACCCCCAGAGGTGTGCCTGACATTTATGGCCTAAGCACCCTCACAAAGAGTGCGCTACTGACATTCTGGGAAAACCTCACTAAAATGACATATTTATGCACCAAACGTGGTAATTCCTTATACCTGCAAAGCATCATATTGCACTTTTCAGCTTTGAGGAGGTGTGAGTGTTTTCATTTGAGGGAAATATTCATCTGTGCTTCCTCTCCCATCCGAGGACTATGGAGCTGCTGTTCCTCTCTCACATGTCCCTTCATAGAGACAGGTGTCACACACTCAACCACTCAGTAAACATGTATGCTTCGATACATTCACCTTGCTGTTTACCTTCCAAACATTCCCTCTTCACCACAAATACAGGGCAGCCATACCTCATTGCTCATTCACTCAGTCATCACAGTCCTACACTCTGTAGGTCCTGCAAGACCAACATGAACAAGAGGTATGTCAGCAAGCGGAAAAAAAGCCTTGGGGGAAGATTTTTTTAAATGTTACACAATGTAGCGCAGCACTCTGCGTGGCTGCGCTGCGTTACGTGACCGGGAATGAGCAGGAGAGCGCCATATTTTTAAAGATTTGGCTCTCTCTCCTTGTCTTTCCCTTGCGCCGGCGCTGATTTCAGCTGCCGTGCGCCATGCACATAGCTTAGCGCCGCAGCGCTAGGGTGTGTGCATGAGTGTAGCGTAGGTTTTGTACAGGAAGGGTACCTTTCCTGTACAAAATACTATGCTAGGCAAGATGCAAAGCTTTTCCCACCTTGCATACATGCTGCACAGTGAAGCACGCATGGAAAGTGAGAAAAGCACATAGAAATGAATGCATTTCTCCTGTTTGCACCTCCTTTGAAGGGGCGTTAACTTTTGGCGCAAAACCATGTTTTCAAATCTTTGTGAATATGGTTTTGCATCAAAAAGCACGGGTTGCTGCATTGAAACACCCATGTACCACCCACGTAATGCCCCCTTGGTGCAAAGTTACCCAAAGCAGTGTTTTGCGCTCCTTACAGGGCACTTTCCGGCGCAAAAGCAGTTTTGCGCTGAAAAGAAAATCAGAAAAAATAAAATTTGCGCTAGATTGTGTCACTATTGTGGAGCTAAAGCAGCGCGAAACATATGGAAACCTCCCCCTTGGTGTGCTCTTATATTCATACTGCTGCCCTCTAGTAACGCTACACAGTAACTGCAGCATAATAGTGGGAATGGGAAGAAGGCTGTCCAATGCAAATATTGTTCTCCCAAGCTACCTTTCTTCTGAGATGGTCGGCGTCTTGTGCCTTGATGCCACCTCACGCATATGGTCTTCAGTCAAATTCAAAAGCAGCCTACCTACCTTAGGCTAAGGAGTTTTCCACTCGAAGGCCGCACATGGGGACGTCACCCTCATTTAGCAGGGTCCCAAATTGCCTGCAGTCATCCTCTTTACAGAAGCTGGGCGTTCGTGGGCGTTTGTGGGCGTCCTTCAAAGGAAGGAAGGGGGTGTTTAAAGGCCCAGCCCAGCCCAGCCCAGCCCAGCGCTGTGCTTTGCTGTGTCCTGATGCAGCAGGCATGATGCAGACCTGCTGAAGCAAAGGCCTGACTCTAACATTTTCTGTCTCTTGAAGAAAACAACCTTTCTACCTTCTTATTGCAACTAATAAAGGGAGTTTCACTTGCATCAAACTAAACCCATCATTTCATTAGCCACAGCTCATTCCTGACCTTTATTCCTAGCCAACCTCATAGGCACCAAACCTCTGATTTGAGAGATTGGCTCACACCAAAATGAAAAATAACCCCCATCCAACCTATTTTCCTATCCGTGTAGCACCTTCCTCGCATTCTTCTAATCAGTTAAAGCCCCAGAGGCCACATTTGCGCTCCACATTATACCAAATTTAAAGGACAAATAATGAATGCATTGATAAAGGATGATAAGGTATTGCCCCTATTGCTCCTGCTTGAGATAAAGGGGGATTGGTGGAAAGTCATGAGGGAAAAGATTTGTAATTTTGAGGCGCACGTGCCAAAAAGAGTGGCCACTTTTCTCCTCTGTTTTTACAAGTGAAATTCAAATTAGGAAATGAAAATAAAAGAAGAATTTGAAATTTTGCCAACTTATGACACTTTGACAGCGTTTGCGGGACTCGAACCCTTGTCCTGTGAGATCCTTTATAACCACAGGCACAAGACTTACCATTGAGCTATAGCTCCTGGTGGTCTGAAGTGTTGCAGTAGTAACTATAAACAACATATAGGCCCTGGTGTCATTGCCTGTGGCTTGTATTGCACATCAAAAGGATGACCATGCTATAGGGACGATTTGATACGCTTCTGACATGGAAACCGGTGTGGTCCAGTGGGTAAGTTCCTGACTTCCAGCCAGAGAATCAGGGTTCAAATCCCGGGTTCGGCACCAGATGACTGATGGTGGTCCAGCACAGGTAAATTGGAGGTGGGCCAAACAGGCCAATTGGTAAGTAAAATGTGTGTGTCTGTGTGTCCTGTAAGAGTGGAGTCATGCCTGGCAAAGTGGGTGGATGGAGGATAGAGTGAATAGGAGGAGTCTAGGCAGAGTGGGTGGAGCCAGAGAAGTCCAGCAGAGGTAAGTTGGAGGTGGGCCTAACAGGCGAATTGGTAAGCAAAACGTGTGGGGTTGTGTGTGTGGGGTGTGTCTGTGTGTGTGGGGTGTGCCTGTGTAGAGGGTGTGTGCCTGTGTGTGGGTTGTGTGTGTGGGGTGTGTGGGGGTGTGGGGGTGTGTCTGTGTGTGGGGGGGGGGGGGTGTGCCTGTGTGTGTGGGGTGTGCCTGTGTGTAGGGGGGGTGTTTGGGGTGTGTGGGGTCTGTGTGGGGTCTGTGTGTGTGTGGGTTGTGTGTGTGTGGGTTGTGTGGGGTCTGTGTGTGTGTGGGTTGTGTGTGTGTGGGTTGTGTGGGTGGGTTGTGTGGGTGGGTGTGTGGGGGTGTGTGGGGTGTGTGGGGTGTGTGGGGTCTGTGTGTGGGTGTGTGTGTGTGGGTGGGTGTGTGTGGGGGTGTGTCTGTGTGGTGGGGGTGTGTCTGTGTGTGGGGGGGGTGTGTGTGGGGTGTGCCTGGGTGTGTGGGGTGTGCCTGTGTGTAGGGGGTGTGTCTGTGTGTCCTGTAAGAGTGGAGTCATGCCTGGCAAAGTGGGAGGATAGAGGGAATATGAGGAGTCTAGGCAGAGTGGGTGGAGCCAGAGAGTCTGGAAAAGATGGATGTGGTCCCAGCGAGGAGGAAGGGGTCAAAGATGGAGGTGGGGGCCTGAACAGATTGGGGCCAAATGTGGGCACTCCTGTAGTGTTTCTCTAGCTGACAGATCAGGTGATTACATCCGATGGGACTTATGGTGAGGAAAACCAGCGTTTGATTTTTAATGCACCCTCTGTAACTTTTCCCTAGTATCTTTCTTTCCTTCTGGCAGATACCTGGAACAAGCGTCCCAAAGTTTTTCTTGGCTGCATACCCCCAGAGGTGTGCCTGACATTTATGGCCTAAGCACCCTCACAAAGAGTGCGCTACTGACATTCTGGGAAAACCTCACTAAAATGACATATTTATGCACCAAACGTGGTAATTCCTTATACCTGCAAAGCATCATATTGCACTTTTCAGCTTTGAGGAGGTGTGAGTGTTTTCATTTGAGGGAAATATTCATCTGTGCTTCCTCTCCCATCCGAGGACTATGGAGCTGCTGTTCCTCTCTCACATGTCCCTTCATAGAGACAGGTGTCACACACTCAACCACTCAGTAAACATGTATGCTTCGATACATTCACCTTGCTGTTTACCTTCCAAACATTCCCTCTTCACCACAAATACAGGGCAGCCATACCTCATTGCTCATTCACTCAGTCATCACAGTCCTACACTCTGTAGGTCCTGCAAGACCAACATGAACAAGAGGTATGTCAGCAAGCGGAAAAAAAGCCTTGGGGGAAGATTTTTTTAAATGTTACACAATGTAGCGCAGCACTCTGCGTGGCTGCGCTGCGTTACGTGACCGGGAATGAGCAGGAGAGCGCCATATTTTTAAAGATTTGGCTCTCTCTCCTTGTCTTTCCCTTGCGCCGGCGCTGATTTCAGCTGCCGTGCGCCATGCACATAGCTTAGCGCCGCAGCGCTAGGGTGTGTGCATGAGTGTAGCGTAGGTTTTGTACAGGAAGGGTACCTTTCCTGTACAAAATACTATGCTAGGCAAGATGCAAAGCTTTTCCCACCTTGCATACATGCTGCACAGTGAAGCACGCATGGAAAGTGAGAAAAGCACATAGAAATGAATGCATTTCTCCTGTTTGCACCTCCTTTGAAGGGGCGTTAACTTTTGGCGCAAAACCATGTTTTCAAATCTTTGTGAATATGGTTTTGCATCAAAAAGCACGGGTTGCTGCATTGAAACACCCATGTACCACCCACGTAATGCCCCCTTGGTGCAAAGTTACCCAAAGCAGTGTTTTGCGCTCCTTACAGGGCACTTTCCGGCGCAAAAGCAGTTTTGCGCTGAAAAGAAAATCAGAAAAAATAAAATTTGCGCTAGATTGTGTCACTATTGTGGAGCTAAAGCAGCGCGAAACATATGGAAACCTCCCCCTTGGTGTGCTCTTATATTCATACTGCTGCCCTCTAGTAACGCTACACAGTAACTGCAGCATAATAGTGGGAATGGGAAGAAGGCTGTCCAATGCAAATATTGTTCTCCCAAGCTACCTTTCTTCTGAGATGGTCGGCGTCTTGTGCCTTGATGCCACCTCACGCATATGGTCTTCAGTCAAATTCAAAAGCAGCCTACCTACCTTAGGCTAAGGAGTTTTCCACTCGAAGGCCGCACATGGGGACGTCACCCTCATTTAGCAGGGTCCCAAATTGCCTGCAGTCATCCTCTTTACAGAAGCTGGGCGTTCGTGGGCGTTTGTGGGCGTCCTTCAAAGGAAGGAAGGGGGTTTTTAAAGGCCCAGCCCAGCCCAGCCCAGCCCAGCCCAGCCCAGCCCAGCCCAGCCCAGCCCAGCGCTGTGCTTTGCTGTGTCCTGATGCAGCAGGCATGATGCAGACCTGCTGAAGCAAAGGCCTGACTCTAACATTTTCTGTCTCTTGAAGAAAACAACCTTTCTACCTTCTTATTGCAACTAATAAAGGGAGTTTCACTTGCATCAAACTAAACCCATCATTTCATTAGCCACAGCTCATTCCTGACCTTTATTCCTAGCCAACCTCATAGGCACCAAACCTCTGATTTGAGAGATTGGCTCACACCAAAATGAAAAATAACCCCCATCCAACCTATTTTCCTATCCGTGTAGCACCTTCCTCGCATTCTTCTAATCAGTTAAAGCCCCAGAGGCCACATTTGCGCTCCACATTATACCAAATTTAAAGGACAAATAATGAATGCATTGATAAAGGATGATAAGGTATTGCCCCTATTGCTCCTGCTTGAGATAAAGGGGGATTGGTGGAAAGTCATGAGGGAAAAGATTTGTAATTTTGAGGCGCACGTGCCAAAAAGAGTGGCCACTTTTCTCCTCTGTTTTTACAAGTGAAATTCAAATTAGGAAATGAAAATAAAAGAAGAATTTGAAATTTTGCCAACTTATGACACTTTGACAGCGTTTGCGGGACTCGAACCCTTGTCCTGTGAGATCCTTTATAACCACAGGCACAAGACTTACCATTGAGCTATAGCTCCTGGTGGTCTGAAGTGTTGCAGTAGTAACTATAAACAACATATAGGCCCTGGTGTCATTGCCTGTGGCTTGTATTGCACATCAAAAGGATGACCATGCTATAGGGACGATTTGATACGCTTCTGACATGGAAACCGGTGTGGTCCAGTGGGTAAGTTCCTGACTTCCAGCCAGAGAATCAGGGTTCAAATCCCGGGTTCGGCACCAGATGACTGATGGTGGTCCAGCACAGGTAAATTGGAGGTGGGCCAAACAGGCCAATTGGTAAGTAAAATGTGTGTGTCTGTGTGTCCTGTAAGAGTGGAGTCATGCCTGGCAAAGTGGGTGGATGGAGGATAGAGTGAATAGGAGGAGTCTAGGCAGAGTGGGTGGAGCCAGAGAAGTCCAGCAGAGGTAAGTTGGAGGTGGGCCTAACAGGCGAATTGGTAAGCAAAACGTGTGGGGTTGTGTGTGTGGGGTGTGTCTGTGTGTGTGGGGTGTGCCTGTGTAGAGGGTGTGTGCCTGTGTGTGGGTTGTGTGTGTGGGGTGTGTGGGGGTGTGGGGGTGTGTCTGTGTGTGGGGGGGGGGGGTGTGCCTGTGTGTGTGGGGTGTGCCTGTGTGTAGGGGGGGTGTTTGGGGTGTGTGGGGTCTGTGTGGGGTCTGTGTGTGTGTGGGTTGTGTGTGTGTGGGTTGTGTGGGTGGGTTGTGTGGGTGGGTGTGTGGGGGTGTGTGGGGTGTGTGGGGTGTGTGGGGTCTGTGTGTGGTCTGTGTGTGGGTTGTGTGTGTGTGGGTGTGTGTGTGTGGGTGGGTGTGTGTGGGGGTGTGTCTGTGTGGTGGGGGTGTGTCTGTGTGTGGGGGGGGTGTGTGTGGGGTGTGCCTGGGTGTGTGGGGTGTGCCTGTGTGTAGGGGGTGTGTCTGTGTGTCCTGTAAGAGTGGAGTCATGCCTGGCAAAGTGGGAGGATAGAGTGAATATGAGGAGTCTAGGCAGAGTGGGTGGAGCCAGAGAGTCTGGAAAAGATGGATGTGGTCCCAGCGAGGAGGAAGGGGTCAAAGATGGAGGTGGGGGCCTGAACAGATTGGGGCCAAATGTGGGCACTCCTGTAGTGTTTCTCTAGCTGACAGATCAGGTGATTACATCCGATGGGACTTATGGTGAGGAAAACCAGCGTTTGATTTTTAATGCACCCTCTGTAACTTTTCCCTAGTATCTTTCTTTCCTTCCGGCAGATACCTGGAACAAGCGTCCCAAAGTTTTTCTTGGCTGCATACCCCCAGAGGTGTGCCTGACATTTATGGCCTAAGCACCCTCACAAAGAGTGCGCTACTGACATTCTGGGAAAACCTCACTAAAATGACATATTTATGCACCAAACGTGGTAATTCCTTATACCTGCAAAGCATCATATTGCACTTTTCAGCTTTGAGGAGGTGTGAGTGTTTTCATTTGAGGGAAATATTCATCTGTGCTTCCTCTCCCATCCGAGGACTATGGAGCTGCTGTTCCTCTCTCACATGTCCCTTCATAGAGACAGGTGTCACACACTCAACCACTCAGTAAACATGTATGCTTCGATACATTCACCTTGCTGTTTACCTTCCAAACATTCCCTCTTCACCACAAATACAGGGCAGCCATACCTCATTGCTCATTCACTCAGTCATCACAGTCCTACACTCTGTAGGTCCTGCAAGACCAACATGAACAAGAGGTATGTCAGCAAGCGGAAAAAAAGCCTTGGGGGAAGATTTTTTTAAATGTTACACAATGTAGCGCAGCACTCTGCGTGGCTGCGCTGCGTTACGTGACCGGGAATGAGCAGGAGAGCGCCATATTTTTAAAGATTTGGCTCTCTCTCCTTGTCTTTCCCTTGCGCCGGCGCTGATTTCAGCTGCCGTGCGCCATGCACATAGCTTAGCGCCGCAGCGCTAGGGTGTGTGCATGAGTGTAGCGTAGGTTTTGTACAGGAAGGGTACCTTTCCTGTACAAAATACTATGCTAGGCAAGATGCAAAGCTTTTCCCACCTTGCATACATGCTGCACAGTGAAGCACGCATGGAAAGTGAGAAAAGCACATAGAAATGAATGCATTTCTCCTGTTTGCACCTCCTTTGAAGGGGCGTTAACTTTTGGCGCAAAACCATGTTTTCAAATCTTTGTGAATATGGTTTTGCATCAAAAAGCACGGGTTGCTGCATTGAAACACCCATGTACCACCCACGTAATGCCCCCTTGGTGCAAAGTTACCCAAAGCAGTGTTTTGCGCTCCTTACAGGGCACTTTCCGGCGCAAAAGCAGTTTTGCGCTGAAAAGAAAATCAGAAAAAATAAAATTTGCGCTAGATTGTGTCACTATTGTGGAGCTAAAGCAGCGCGAAACATATGGAAACCTCCCCCTTGGTGTGCTCTTATATTCATACTGCTGCCCTCTAGTAACGCTACACAGTAACTGCAGCATAATAGTGGGAATGGGAAGAAGGCTGTCCAATGCAAATATTGTTCTCCCAAGCTACCTTTCTTCTGAGATGGTCGGCGTCTTGTGCCTTGATGCCACCTCACGCATATGGTCTTCAGTCAAATTCAAAAGCAGCCTACCTACCTTAGGCTAAGGAGTTTTCCACTCGAAGGCCGCACATGGGGACGTCACCCTCATTTAGCAGGGTCCCAAATTGCCTGCAGTCATCCTCTTTACAGAAGCTGGGCGTTCGTGGGCGTTTGTGGGCGTCCTTCAAAGGAAGGAAGGGGGTGTTTAAAGGCCCAGCCCAGCCCAGCCCAGCCCAGCGCTGTGCTTTGCTGTGTCCTGATGCAGCAGGCATGATGCAGACCTGCTGAAGCAAAGGCCTGACTCTAACATTTTCTGTCTCTTGAAGAAAACAACCTTTCTACCTTCTTATTGCAACTAATAAAGGGAGTTTCACTTGCATCAAACTAAACCCATCATTTCATTAGCCACAGCTCATTCCTGACCTTTATTCCTAGCCAACCTCATAGGCACCAAACCTCTGATTTGAGAGATTGGCTCACACCAAAATGAAAAATAACCCCCATCCAACCTATTTTCCTATCCGTGTAGCACCTTCCTCGCATTCTTCTAATCAGTTAAAGCCCCAGAGGCCACATTTGCGCTCCACATTATACCAAATTTAAAGGACAAATAATGAATGCATTGATAAAGGATGATAAGGTATTGCCCCTATTGCTCCTGCTTGAGATAAAGGGGGATTGGTGGAAAGTCATGAGGGAAAAGATTTGTAATTTTGAGGCGCACGTGCCAAAAAGAGTGGCCACTTTTCTCCTCTGTTTTTACAAGTGAAATTCAAATTAGGAAATGAAAATAAAAGAAGAATTTGAAATTTTGCCAACTTATGACACTTTGACAGCGTTTGCGGGACTCGAACCCTTGTCCTGTGAGATCCTTTATAACCACAGGCACAAGACTTACCATTGAGCTATAGCTCCTGGTGGTCTGAAGTGTTGCAGTAGTAACTATAAACAACATATAGGCCCTGGTGTCATTGCCTGTGGCTTGTATTGCACATCAAAAGGATGACCATGCTATAGGGACGATTTGATACGCTTCTGACATGGAAACCGGTGTGGTCCAGTGGGTAAGTTCCTGACTTCCAGCCAGAGAATCAGGGTTCAAATCCCGGGTTCGGCACCAGATGACTGATGGTGGTCCAGCACAGGTAAATTGGAGGTGGGCCAAACAGGCCAATTGGTAAGTAAAATGTGTGTGTCTGTGTGTCCTGTAAGAGTGGAGTCATGCCTGGCAAAGTGGGTGGATGGAGGATAGAGTGAATAGGAGGAGTCTAGGCAGAGTGGGTGGAGCCAGAGAAGTCCAGCAGAGGTAAGTTGGAGGTGGGCCTAACAGGCGAATTGGTAAGCAAAACGTGTGGGGTTGTGTGTGTGGGGTGTGTCTGTGTGTGTGGGGTGTGCCTGTGTAGAGGGTGTGTGCCTGTGTGTGGGTTGTGTGTGTGGGGTGTGTGGGGGTGTGGGGGTGTGTCTGTGTGTGGGGGGGGGGGGGTGTGCCTGTGTGTGTGGGGTGTGCCTGTGTGTAGGGGGGGTGTTTGGGGTGTGTGGGGTCTGTGTGGGGTCTGTGTGTGTGTGGGTTGTGTGTGTGTGGGTTGTGTGGGGTCTGTGTGTGTGTGGGTTGTGTGTGTGTGGGTTGTGTGGGTGGGTTGTGTGGGTGGGTGTGTGGGGGTGTGTGGGGTGTGTGGGGTGTGTGGGGTCTGTGTGTGGGTGTGTGTGTGTGGGTGGGTGTGTGTGGGGGTGTGTCTGTGTGGTGGGGGTGTGTCTGTGTGTGGGGGGGGTGTGTGTGGGGTGTGCCTGGGTGTGTGGGGTGTGCCTGTGTGTAGGGGGTGTGTCTGTGTGTCCTGTAAGAGTGGAGTCATGCCTGGCAAAGTGGGAGGATAGAGGGAATATGAGGAGTCTAGGCAGAGTGGGTGGAGCCAGAGAGTCTGGAAAAGATGGATGTGGTCCCAGCGAGGAGGAAGGGGTCAAAGATGGAGGTGGGGGCCTGAACAGATTGGGGCCAAATGTGGGCACTCCTGTAGTGTTTCTCTAGCTGACAGATCAGGTGATTACATCCGATGGGACTTATGGTGAGGAAAACCAGCGTTTGATTTTTAATGCACCCTCTGTAACTTTTCCCTAGTATCTTTCTTTCCTTCTGGCAGATACCTGGAACAAGCGTCCCAAAGTTTTTCTTGGCTGCATACCCCCAGAGGTGTGCCTGACATTTATGGCCTAAGCACCCTCACAAAGAGTGCGCTACTGACATTCTGGGAAAACCTCACTAAAATGACATATTTATGCACCAAACGTGGTAATTCCTTATACCTGCAAAGCATCATATTGCACTTTTCAGCTTTGAGGAGGTGTGAGTGTTTTCATTTGAGGGAAATATTCATCTGTGCTTCCTCTCCCATCCGAGGACTATGGAGCTGCTGTTCCTCTCTCACATGTCCCTTCATAGAGACAGGTGTCACACACTCAACCACTCAGTAAACATGTATGCTTCGATACATTCACCTTGCTGTTTACCTTCCAAACATTCCCTCTTCACCACAAATACAGGGCAGCCATACCTCATTGCTCATTCACTCAGTCATCACAGTCCTACACTCTGTAGGTCCTGCAAGACCAACATGAACAAGAGGTATGTCAGCAAGCGGAAAAAAAGCCTTGGGGGAAGATTTTTTTAAATGTTACACAATGTAGCGCAGCACTCTGCGTGGCTGCGCTGCGTTACGTGACCGGGAATGAGCAGGAGAGCGCCATATTTTTAAAGATTTGGCTCTCTCTCCTTGTCTTTCCCTTGCGCCGGCGCTGATTTCAGCTGCCGTGCGCCATGCACATAGCTTAGCGCCGCAGCGCTAGGGTGTGTGCATGAGTGTAGCGTAGGTTTTGTACAGGAAGGGTACCTTTCCTGTACAAAATACTATGCTAGGCAAGATGCAAAGCTTTTCCCACCTTGCATACATGCTGCACAGTGAAGCACGCATGGAAAGTGAGAAAAGCACATAGAAATGAATGCATTTCTCCTGTTTGCACCTCCTTTGAAGGGGCGTTAACTTTTGGCGCAAAACCATGTTTTCAAATCTTTGTGAATATGGTTTTGCATCAAAAAGCACGGGTTGCTGCATTGAAACACCCATGTACCACCCACGTAATGCCCCCTTGGTGCAAAGTTACCCAAAGCAGTGTTTTGCGCTCCTTACAGGGCACTTTCCGGCGCAAAAGCAGTTTTGCGCTGAAAAGAAAATCAGAAAAAATAAAATTTGCGCTAGATTGTGTCACTATTGTGGAGCTAAAGCAGCGCGAAACATATGGAAACCTCCCCCTTGGTGTGCTCTTATATTCATACTGCTGCCCTCTAGTAACGCTACACAGTAACTGCAGCATAATAGTGGGAATGGGAAGAAGGCTGTCCAATGCAAATATTGTTCTCCCAAGCTACCTTTCTTCTGAGATGGTCGGCGTCTTGTGCCTTGATGCCACCTCACGCATATGGTCTTCAGTCAAATTCAAAAGCAGCCTACCTACCTTAGGCTAAGGAGTTTTCCACTCGAAGGCCGCACATGGGGACGTCACCCTCATTTAGCAGGGTCCCAAATTGCCTGCAGTCATCCTCTTTACAGAAGCTGGGCGTTCGTGGGCGTTTGTGGGCGTCCTTCAAAGGAAGGAAGGGGGTTTTTAAAGGCCCAGCCCAGCCCAGCCCAGCCCAGCCCAGCCCAGCCCAGCCCAGCCCAGCCCAGCGCTGTGCTTTGCTGTGTCCTGATGCAGCAGGCATGATGCAGACCTGCTGAAGCAAAGGCCTGACTCTAACATTTTCTGTCTCTTGAAGAAAACAACCTTTCTACCTTCTTATTGCAACTAATAAAGGGAGTTTCACTTGCATCAAACTAAACCCATCATTTCATTAGCCACAGCTCATTCCTGACCTTTATTCCTAGCCAACCTCATAGGCACCAAACCTCTGATTTGAGAGATTGGCTCACACCAAAATGAAAAATAACCCCCATCCAACCTATTTTCCTATCCGTGTAGCACCTTCCTCGCATTCTTCTAATCAGTTAAAGCCCCAGAGGCCACATTTGCGCTCCACATTATACCAAATTTAAAGGACAAATAATGAATGCATTGATAAAGGATGATAAGGTATTGCCCCTATTGCTCCTGCTTGAGATAAAGGGGGATTGGTGGAAAGTCATGAGGGAAAAGATTTGTAATTTTGAGGCGCACGTGCCAAAAAGAGTGGCCACTTTTCTCCTCTGTTTTTACAAGTGAAATTCAAATTAGGAAATGAAAATAAAAGAAGAATTTGAAATTTTGCCAACTTATGACACTTTGACAGCGTTTGCGGGACTCGAACCCTTGTCCTGTGAGATCCTTTATAACCACAGGCACAAGACTTACCATTGAGCTATAGCTCCTGGTGGTCTGAAGTGTTGCAGTAGTAACTATAAACAACATATAGGCCCTGGTGTCATTGCCTGTGGCTTGTATTGCACATCAAAAGGATGACCATGCTATAGGGACGATTTGATACGCTTCTGACATGGAAACCGGTGTGGTCCAGTGGGTAAGTTCCTGACTTCCAGCCAGAGAATCAGGGTTCAAATCCCGGGTTCGGCACCAGATGACTGATGGTGGTCCAGCACAGGTAAATTGGAGGTGGGCCAAACAGGCCAATTGGTAAGTAAAATGTGTGTGTCTGTGTGTCCTGTAAGAGTGGAGTCATGCCTGGCAAAGTGGGTGGATGGAGGATAGAGTGAATAGGAGGAGTCTAGGCAGAGTGGGTGGAGCCAGAGAAGTCCAGCAGAGGTAAGTTGGAGGTGGGCCTAACAGGCGAATTGGTAAGCAAAACGTGTGGGGTTGTGTGTGTGGGGTGTGTCTGTGTGTGTGGGGTGTGCCTGTGTAGAGGGTGTGTGCCTGTGTGTGGGTTGTGTGTGTGGGGTGTGTGGGGGTGTGGGGGTGTGTCTGTGTGTGGGGGGGGGGGGTGTGCCTGTGTGTGTGGGGTGTGCCTGTGTGTAGGGGGGGTGTTTGGGGTGTGTGGGGTCTGTGTGGGGTCTGTGTGTGTGTGGGTTGTGTGTGTGTGGGTTGTGTGGGTGGGTTGTGTGGGTGGGTGTGTGGGGGTGTGTGGGGTGTGTGGGGTGTGTGGGGTCTGTGTGTGGTCTGTGTGTGGGTTGTGTGTGTGTGGGTGTGTGTGTGTGGGTGGGTGTGTGTGGGGGTGTGTCTGTGTGGTGGGGGTGTGTCTGTGTGTGGGGGGGGTGTGTGTGGGGTGTGCCTGGGTGTGTGGGGTGTGCCTGTGTGTAGGGGGTGTGTCTGTGTGTCCTGTAAGAGTGGAGTCATGCCTGGCAAAGTGGGAGGATAGAGTGAATATGAGGAGTCTAGGCAGAGTGGGTGGAGCCAGAGAGTCTGGAAAAGATGGATGTGGTCCCAGCGAGGAGGAAGGGGTCAAAGATGGAGGTGGGGGCCTGAACAGATTGGGGCCAAATGTGGGCACTCCTGTAGTGTTTCTCTAGCTGACAGATCAGGTGATTACATCCGATGGGACTTATGGTGAGGAAAACCAGCGTTTGATTTTTAATGCACCCTCTGTAACTTTTCCCTAGTATCTTTCTTTCCTTCCGGCAGATACCTGGAACAAGCGTCCCAAAGTTTTTCTTGGCTGCATACCCCCAGAGGTGTGCCTGACATTTATGGCCTAAGCACCCTCACAAAGAGTGCGCTACTGACATTCTGGGAAAACCTCACTAAAATGACATATTTATGCACCAAACGTGGTAATTCCTTATACCTGCAAAGCATCATATTGCACTTTTCAGCTTTGAGGAGGTGTGAGTGTTTTCATTTGAGGGAAATATTCATCTGTGCTTCCTCTCCCATCCGAGGACTATGGAGCTGCTGTTCCTCTCTCACATGTCCCTTCATAGAGACAGGTGTCACACACTCAACCACTCAGTAAACATGTATGCTTCGATACATTCACCTTGCTGTTTACCTTCCAAACATTCCCTCTTCACCACAAATACAGGGCAGCCATACCTCATTGCTCATTCACTCAGTCATCACAGTCCTACACTCTGTAGGTCCTGCAAGACCAACATGAACAAGAGGTATGTCAGCAAGCGGAAAAAAAGCCTTGGGGGAAGATTTTTTTAAATGTTACACAATGTAGCGCAGCACTCTGCGTGGCTGCGCTGCGTTACGTGACCGGGAATGAGCAGGAGAGCGCCATATTTTTAAAGATTTGGCTCTCTCTCCTTGTCTTTCCCTTGCGCCGGCGCTGATTTCAGCTGCCGTGCGCCATGCACATAGCTTAGCGCCGCAGCGCTAGGGTGTGTGCATGAGTGTAGCGTAGGTTTTGTACAGGAAGGGTACCTTTCCTGTACAAAATACTATGCTAGGCAAGATGCAAAGCTTTTCCCACCTTGCATACATGCTGCACAGTGAAGCACGCATGGAAAGTGAGAAAAGCACATAGAAATGAATGCATTTCTCCTGTTTGCACCTCCTTTGAAGGGGCGTTAACTTTTGGCGCAAAACCATGTTTTCAAATCTTTGTGAATATGGTTTTGCATCAAAAAGCACGGGTTGCTGCATTGAAACACCCATGTACCACCCACGTAATGCCCCCTTGGTGCAAAGTTACCCAAAGCAGTGTTTTGCGCTCCTTACAGGGCACTTTCCGGCGCAAAAGCAGTTTTGCGCTGAAAAGAAAATCAGAAAAAATAAAATTTGCGCTAGATTGTGTCACTATTGTGGAGCTAAAGCAGCGCGAAACATATGGAAACCTCCCCCTTGGTGTGCTCTTATATTCATACTGCTGCCCTCTAGTAACGCTACACAGTAACTGCAGCATAATAGTGGGAATGGGAAGAAGGCTGTCCAATGCAAATATTGTTCTCCCAAGCTACCTTTCTTCTGAGATGGTCGGCGTCTTGTGCCTTGATGCCACCTCACGCATATGGTCTTCAGTCAAATTCAAAAGCAGCCTACCTACCTTAGGCTAAGGAGTTTTCCACTCGAAGGCCGCACATGGGGACGTCACCCTCATTTAGCAGGGTCCCAAATTGCCTGCAGTCATCCTCTTTACAGAAGCTGGGCGTTCGTGGGCGTTTGTGGGCGTCCTTCAAAGGAAGGAAGGGGGTGTTTAAAGGCCCAGCCCAGCCCAGCCCAGCCCAGCGCTGTGCTTTGCTGTGTCCTGATGCAGCAGGCATGATGCAGACCTGCTGAAGCAAAGGCCTGACTCTAACATTTTCTGTCTCTTGAAGAAAACAACCTTTCTACCTTCTTATTGCAACTAATAAAGGGAGTTTCACTTGCATCAAACTAAACCCATCATTTCATTAGCCACAGCTCATTCCTGACCTTTATTCCTAGCCAACCTCATAGGCACCAAACCTCTGATTTGAGAGATTGGCTCACACCAAAATGAAAAATAACCCCCATCCAACCTATTTTCCTATCCGTGTAGCACCTTCCTCGCATTCTTCTAATCAGTTAAAGCCCCAGAGGCCACATTTGCGCTCCACATTATACCAAATTTAAAGGACAAATAATGAATGCATTGATAAAGGATGATAAGGTATTGCCCCTATTGCTCCTGCTTGAGATAAAGGGGGATTGGTGGAAAGTCATGAGGGAAAAGATTTGTAATTTTGAGGCGCACGTGCCAAAAAGAGTGGCCACTTTTCTCCTCTGTTTTTACAAGTGAAATTCAAATTAGGAAATGAAAATAAAAGAAGAATTTGAAATTTTGCCAACTTATGACACTTTGACAGCGTTTGCGGGACTCGAACCCTTGTCCTGTGAGATCCTTTATAACCACAGGCACAAGACTTACCATTGAGCTATAGCTCCTGGTGGTCTGAAGTGTTGCAGTAGTAACTATAAACAACATATAGGCCCTGGTGTCATTGCCTGTGGCTTGTATTGCACATCAAAAGGATGACCATGCTATAGGGACGATTTGATACGCTTCTGACATGGAAACCGGTGTGGTCCAGTGGGTAAGTTCCTGACTTCCAGCCAGAGAATCAGGGTTCAAATCCCGGGTTCGGCACCAGATGACTGATGGTGGTCCAGCACAGGTAAATTGGAGGTGGGCCAAACAGGCCAATTGGTAAGTAAAATGTGTGTGTCTGTGTGTCCTGTAAGAGTGGAGTCATGCCTGGCAAAGTGGGTGGATGGAGGATAGAGTGAATAGGAGGAGTCTAGGCAGAGTGGGTGGAGCCAGAGAAGTCCAGCAGAGGTAAGTTGGAGGTGGGCCTAACAGGCGAATTGGTAAGCAAAACGTGTGGGGTTGTGTGTGTGGGGTGTGTCTGTGTGTGTGGGGTGTGCCTGTGTAGAGGGTGTGTGCCTGTGTGTGGGTTGTGTGTGTGGGGTGTGTGGGGGTGTGGGGGTGTGTCTGTGTGTGGGGGGGGGGGGGTGTGCCTGTGTGTGTGGGGTGTGCCTGTGTGTAGGGGGGGTGTTTGGGGTGTGTGGGGTCTGTGTGGGGTCTGTGTGTGTGTGGGTTGTGTGTGTGTGGGTTGTGTGGGTGGGTTGTGTGGGTGGGTGTGTGGGGGTGTGTGGGGTGTGTGGGGTGTGTGGGGTCTGTGTGTGGTCTGTGTGTGGGTTGTGTGTGTGTGGGTGTGTGTGTGTGGGTGGGTGTGTGTGGGGGTGTGTCTGTGTGGTGGGGGTGTGTCTGTGTGTGGGGGGGGTGTGTGTGGGGTGTGCCTGGGTGTGTGGGGTGTGCCTGTGTGTAGGGGGTGTGTCTGTGTGTCCTGTAAGAGTGGAGTCATGCCTGGCAAAGTGGGAGGATAGAGGGAATATGAGGAGTCTAGGCAGAGTGGGTGGAGCCAGAGAGTCTGGAAAAGATGGATGTGGTCCCAGCGAGGAGGAAGGGGTCAAAGATGGAGGTGGGGGCCTGAACAGATTGGGGCCAAATGTGGGCACTCCTGTAGTGTTTCTCTAGCTGACAGATCAGGTGATTACATCCGATGGGACTTATGGTGAGGAAAACCAGCGTTTGATTTTTAATGCACCCTCTGTAACTTTTCCCTAGTATCTTTCTTTCCTTCCGGCAGATACCTGGAACAAGCGTCCCAAAGTTTTTCTTGGCTGCATACCCCCAGAGGTGTGCCTGACATTTATGGCCTAAGCACCCTCACAAAGAGTGCGCTACTGACATTCTGGGAAAACCTCACTAAAATGACATATTTATGCACCAAACGTGGTAATTCCTTATACCTGCAAAGCATCATATTGCACTTTTCAGCTTTGAGGAGGTGTGAGTGTTTTCATTTGAGGGAAATATTCATCTGTGCTTCCTCTCCCATCCGAGGACTATGGAGCTGCTGTTCCTCTCTCACATGTCCCTTCATAGAGACAGGTGTCACACACTCAACCACTCAGTAAACATGTATGCTTCGATACATTCACCTTGCTGTTTACCTTCCAAACATTCCCTCTTCACCACAAATACAGGGCAGCCATACCTCATTGCTCATTCACTCAGTCATCACAGTCCTACACTCTGTAGGTCCTGCAAGACCAACATGAACAAGAGGTATGTCAGCAAGCGGAAAAAAAGCCTTGGGGGAAGATTTTTTTAAATGTTACACAATGTAGCGCAGCACTCTGCGTGGCTGCGCTGCGTTACGTGACCGGGAATGAGCAGGAGAGCGCCATATTTTTAAAGATTTGGCTCTCTCTCCTTGTCTTTCCCTTGCGCCGGCGCTGATTTCAGCTGCCGTGCGCCATGCACATAGCTTAGCGCCGCAGCGCTAGGGTGTGTGCATGAGTGTAGCGTAGGTTTTGTACAGGAAGGGTACCTTTCCTGTACAAAATACTATGCTAGGCAAGATGCAAAGCTTTTCCCACCTTGCATACATGCTGCACAGTGAAGCACGCATGGAAAGTGAGAAAAGCACATAGAAATGAATGCATTTCTCCTGTTTGCACCTCCTTTGAAGGGGCGTTAACTTTTGGCGCAAAACCATGTTTTCAAATCTTTGTGAATATGGTTTTGCATCAAAAAGCACGGGTTGCTGCATTGAAACACCCATGTACCACCCACGTAATGCCCCCTTGGTGCAAAGTTACCCAAAGCAGTGTTTTGCGCTCCTTACAGGGCACTTTCCGGCGCAAAAGCAGTTTTGCGCTGAAAAGAAAATCAGAAAAAATAAAATTTGCGCTAGATTGTGTCACTATTGTGGAGCTAAAGCAGCGCGAAACATATGGAAACCTCCCCCTTGGTGTGCTCTTATATTCATACTGCTGCCCTCTAGTAACGCTACACAGTAACTGCAGCATAATAGTGGGAATGGGAAGAAGGCTGTCCAATGCAAATATTGTTCTCCCAAGCTACCTTTCTTCTGAGATGGTCGGCGTCTTGTGCCTTGATGCCACCTCACGCATATGGTCTTCAGTCAAATTCAAAAGCAGCCTACCTACCTTAGGCTAAGGAGTTTTCCACTCGAAGGCCGCACATGGGGACGTCACCCTCATTTAGCAGGGTCCCAAATTGCCTGCAGTCATCCTCTTTACAGAAGCTGGGCGTTCGTGGGCGTTTGTGGGCGTCCTTCAAAGGAAGGAAGGGGGTTTTTAAAGGCCCAGCCCAGCCCAGCCCAGCCCAGCCCAGCCCAGCCCAGCCCAGCCCAGCCCAGCGCTGTGCTTTGCTGTGTCCTGATGCAGCAGGCATGATGCAGACCTGCTGAAGCAAAGGCCTGACTCTAACATTTTCTGTCTCATGAAGAAAACAACCTTTCTACCTTCTTATTGCAACTAATAAAGGGAGTTTCACTTGCATCAAACTAAACCCATCATTTCATTAGCCACAGCTCATTCCTGACCTTTATTCCTAGCCAACCTCATAGGCACCAAACCTCTGATTTGAGAGATTGGCTCACACCAAAATGAAAAATAACCCCCATCCAACCTATTTTCCTATCCGTGTAGCACCTTCCTCGCATTCTTCTAATCAGTTAAAGCCCCAGAGGCCACATTTGCGCTCCACATTATACCAAATTTAAAGAACAAATAATGAATGCATTGATAAAGGATGATAAGGTATTGCCCCTATTGCTCCTGCTTGAGATAAAGGGGGATTGGTGGAAAGTCATGAGGGAAAAGATTTGTAATTTTGAGGCGCACGTGCCAAAAAGAGTGGCCACTTTTCTCCTCTGTTTTTACAAGTGAAATTCAAATTAGGAAATGAAAATAAAAGAAGAATTTGAAATTTTGCCAACTTATGACACTTTGACAGCGTTTGCGGGACTCGAACCCTTGTCCTGTGAGATCCTTTATAACCACAGGCACAAGACTTACCATTGAGCTATAGCTCCTGGTGGTCTGAAGTGTTGCAGTAGTAACTATAAACAACATATAGGCCCTGGTGTCATTGCCTGTGGCTTGTATTGCACATCAAAAGGATGACCATGCTATAGGGACGATTTGATACGCTTCTGACATGGAAACCGGTGTGGTCCAGTGGGTAAGTTCCTGACTTCCAGCCAGAGAATCAGGGTTCAAATCCCGGGTTCGGCACCAGATGACTGATGGTGGTCCAGCACAGGTAAATTGGAGGTGGGCCAAACAGGCCAATTGGTAAGTAAAATGTGTGTGTCTGTGTGTCCTGTAAGAGTGGAGTCATGCCTGGCAAAGTGGGTGGATGGAGGATAGAGTGAATAGGAGGAGTCTAGGCAGAGTGGGTGGAGCCAGAGAAGTCCAGCAGAGGTAAGTTGGAGGTGGGCCTAACAGGCGAATTGGTAAGCAAAACGTGTGGGGTTGTGTGTGTGGGGTGTGTCTGTGTGTAGGGGGGGTGTTTGGGGTGTGTGGGGTCTGTGTGTGGTCTGTGTGTGGTCTGTGTGTGGGGTGTGGGTTGTGTGTGGGTGGGTGTGGGTGGGTGTGTGGGGGTGTGTGGGGTCTGTGTGTGGGGTGTGTGGGGTCTGTGTGTGGGGTGTGTGGGGTCTGTGTGTGGTCTGTGTGTGGGTTGTGTGTGTGTGGGTTGTGTGGGTGGGTGTGTGGGGGTGTGTCTGTGTGGTGGGGGTGTGTCTGTGGGGGGGGTGTGGGGGTGTGTCTGTGTGTGGGGGTGTGTGTGGGGTGTGCCTGGGTGTGTGGGGTGTGCCGGTGTGTGTAGGGGGTGTGTCTGTGTGTCCTGTAAGAGTGGAGTCATGCCTGGCAAAGTGGGAGGATAGAGTGAATATGAGGAGTCTAGGCAGAGTGGGTGGAGCCAGAGAGTCTGGAAAAGATGGATGTGGTCCCAGCGAGGAGGAAGGGGTCAAAGATGGAGGTGGGGGCCTGAACAGATTGGGGCCAAATGTGGGCACTCCTGTAGTGTTTCTCTAGCTGACAGATCAGGTGATTACATCCGATGGGACTTATGGTGAGGAAAACCAGCGTTTGATTTTTAATGCACCCTCTGTAACTTTTCCCTAGTATCTTTCTTTCCTTCCGGCAGATACCTGGAACAAGCGTCCCAAAGTTTTTCTTGGCTGCATACCCCCAGAGGTGTGCCTGACATTTATGGCCTAAGCACCCTCACAAAGAGTGCGCTACTGACATTCTGGGAAAACCTCACTAAAATGACATATTTATGCACCAAACGTGGTAATTCCTTATACCTGCAAAGCATCATATTGCACTTTTCAGCTTTGAGGAGGTGTGAGTGTTTTCATTTGAGGGAAATATTCATCTGTGCTTCCTCTCCCATCCGAGGACTATGGAGCTGCTGTTCCTCTCTCACATGTCCCTTCATAGAGACAGGTGTCACACACTCAACCACTCAGTAAACATGTATGCTTCGATACATTCACCTTGCTGTTTACCTTCCAAACATTCCCTCTTCACCACAAATACAGGGCAGCCATACCTCATTGCTCATTCACTCAGTCATCACAGTCCTACACTCTGTAGGTCCTGCAAGACCAACATGAACAAGAGGTATGTCAGCAAGCGGAAAAAAAGCCTTGGGGGAAGATTTTTTTAAATGTTACACAATGTAGCGCAGCACTCTGCGTGGCTGCGCTGCGTTACGTGACCGGGAATGAGCAGGAGAGCGCCATATTTTTAAAGATTTGGCTCTCTCTCCTTGTCTTTCCCTTGCGCCGGCGCTGATTTCAGCTGCCGTGCGCCATGCACATAGCTTAGCGCCGCAGCGCTAGGGTGTGTGCATGAGTGTAGCGTAGGTTTTGTACAGGAAGGGTACCTTTCCTGTACAAAATACTATGCTAGGCAAGATGCAAAGCTTTTCCCACCTTGCATACATGCTGCACAGTGAAGCACGCATGGAAAGTGAGAAAAGCACATAGAAATGAATGCATTTCTCCTGTTTGCACCTCCTTTGAAGGGGCGTTAACTTTTGGCGCAAAACCATGTTTTCAAATCTTTGTGAATATGGTTTTGCATCAAAAAGCACGGGTTGCTGCATTGAAACACCCATGTACCACCCACGTAATGCCCCCTTGGTGCAAAGTTACCCAAAGCAGTGTTTTGCGCTCCTTACAGGGCACTTTCCGGCGCAAAAGCAGTTTTGCGCTGAAAAGAAAATCAGAAAAAATAAAATTTGCGCTAGATTGTGTCACTATTGTGGAGCTAAAGCAGCGCGAAACATATGGAAACCTCCCCCTTGGTGTGCTCTTATATTCATACTGCTGCCCTCTAGTAACGCTACACAGTAACTGCAGCATAATAGTGGGAATGGGAAGAAGGCTGTCCAATGCAAATATTGTTCTCCCAAGCTACCTTTCTTCTGAGATGGTCGGCGTCTTGTGCCTTGATGCCACCTCACGCATATGGTCTTCAGTCAAATTCAAAAGCAGCCTACCTACCTTAGGCTAAGGAGTTTTCCACTCGAAGGCCGCACATGGGGACGTCACCCTCATTTAGCAGGGTCCCAAATTGCCTGCAGTCATCCTCTTTACAGAAGCTGGGCGTTCGTGGGCGTTTGTGGGCGTCCTTCAAAGGAAGGAAGGGGGTTTTTAAAGGCCCAGCCCAGCCCAGCCCAGCCCAGCCCAGCCCAGCCCAGCCCAGCCCAGCCCAGCGCTGTGCTTTGCTGTGTCCTGATGCAGCAGGCATGATGCAGACCTGCTGAAGCAAAGGCCTGACTCTAACATTTTCTGTCTCATGAAGAAAACAACCTTTCTACCTTCTTATTGCAACTAATAAAGGGAGTTTCACTTGCATCAAACTAAACCCATCATTTCATTAGCCACAGCTCATTCCTGACCTTTATTCCTAGCCAACCTCATAGGCACCAAACCTCTGATTTGAGAGATTGGCTCACACCAAAATGAAAAATAACCCCCATCCAACCTATTTTCCTATCCGTGTAGCACCTTCCTCGCATTCTTCTAATCAGTTAAAGCCCCAGAGGCCACATTTGCGCTCCACATTATACCAAATTTAAAGAACAAATAATGAATGCATTGATAAAGGATGATAAGGTATTGCCCCTATTGCTCCTGCTTGAGATAAAGGGGGATTGGTGGAAAGTCATGAGGGAAAAGATTTGTAATTTTGAGGCGCACGTGCCAAAAAGAGTGGCCACTTTTCTCCTCTGTTTTTACAAGTGAAATTCAAATTAGGAAATGAAAATAAAAGAAGAATTTGAAATTTTGCCAACTTATGACACTTTGACAGCGTTTGCGGGACTCGAACCCTTGTCCTGTGAGATCCTTTATAACCACAGGCACAAGACTTACCATTGAGCTATAGCTCCTGGTGGTCTGAAGTGTTGCAGTAGTAACTATAAACAACATATAGGCCCTGGTGTCATTGCCTGTGGCTTGTATTGCACATCAAAAGGATGACCATGCTATAGGGACGATTTGATACGCTTCTGACATGGAAACCGGTGTGGTCCAGTGGGTAAGTTCCTGACTTCCAGCCAGAGAATCAGGGTTCAAATCCCGGGTTCGGCACCAGATGACTGATGGTGGTCCAGCACAGGTAAATTGGAGGTGGGCCAAACAGGCCAATTGGTAAGTAAAATGTGTGTGTCTGTGTGTCCTGTAAGAGTGGAGTCATGCCTGGCAAAGTGGGTGGATGGAGGATAGAGTGAATAGGAGGAGTCTAGGCAGAGTGGGTGGAGCCAGAGAAGTCCAGCAGAGGTAAGTTGGAGGTGGGCCTAACAGGCGAATTGGTAAGCAAAACGTGTGGGGTTGTGTGTGTGGGGTGTGTCTGTGTGTGTGGGGTGTGCCTGTGTAGAGGGGGTGTGCCTGTGTGTGGGTTGTGTGTGTGGGGTGTGTGGGGGTGTGGGGGTGTGTCTGTGTGTGGGGGGGGGGGGGGGTGTGCCTGTGTGTGTGGGGTGTGCCTGTGTGTGTGGGGTGTGCCTGTGTGTAGGGGGGGTGTTTGGGGTGTGTGGGGTCTGTGTGTGGTCTGTGTGTGGTCTGTGTGTGGGGTGTGGGTTGTGTGTGGGTGGGTGTGGGTGGGTGTGTGGGGGTGTGTGGGGTCTGTGTGTGGGGTGTGTGGGGTCTGTGTGTGGGGTGTGTGGGGTCTGTGTGTGGTCTGTGTGTGGGTTGTGTGTGTGTGGGTTGTGTGGGTGGGTGTGTGGGGGTGTGTCTGTGTGGTGGGGGTGTGTCTGTGGGGGGGGTGTGGGGGTGTGTCTGTGTGTGGGGGTGTGTGTGGGGTGTGCCTGGGTGTGTGGGGTGTGCCGGTGTGTGTAGGGGGTGTGTCTGTGTGTCCTGTAAGAGTGGAGTCATGCCTGGCAAAGTGGGAGGATAGAGTGAATATGAGGAGTCTAGGCAGAGTGGGTGGAGCCAGAGAGTCTGGAAAAGATGGATGTGGTCCCAGCGAGGAGGAAGGGGTCAAAGATGGAGGTGGGGGCCTGAACAGATTGGGGCCAAATGTGGGCACTCCTGTAGTGTTTCTCTAGCTGACAGATCAGGTGATTACATCCGATGGGACTTATGGTGAGGAAAACCAGCGTTTGATTTTTAATGCACCCTCTGTAACTTTTCCCTAGTATCTTTCTTTCCTTCCGGCAGATACCTGGAACAAGCGTCCCAAAGTTTTTCTTGGCTGCATACCCCCAGAGGTGTGCCTGACATTTATGGCCTAAGCACCCTCACAAAGAGTGCGCTACTGACATTCTGGGAAAACCTCACTAAAATGACATATTTATGCACCAAACGTGGTAATTCCTTATACCTGCAAAGCATCATATTGCACTTTTCAGCTTTGAGGAGGTGTGAGTGTTTTCATTTGAGGGAAATATTCATCTGTGCTTCCTCTCCCATCCGAGGACTATGGAGCTGCTGTTCCTCTCTCACATGTCCCTTCATAGAGACAGGTGTCACACACTCAACCACTCAGTAAACATGTATGCTTCGATACATTCACCTTGCTGTTTACCTTCCAAACATTCCCTCTTCACCACAAATACAGGGCAGCCATACCTCATTGCTCATTCACTCAGTCATCACAGTCCTACACTCTGTAGGTCCTGCAAGACCAACATGAACAAGAGGTATGTCAGCAAGCGGAAAAAAAGCCTTGGGGGAAGATTTTTTTAAATGTTACACAATGTAGCGCAGCACTCTGCGTGGCTGCGCTGCGTTACGTGACCGGGAATGAGCAGGAGAGCGCCATATTTTTAAAGATTTGGCTCTCTCTCCTTGTCTTTCCCTTGCGCCGGCGCTGATTTCAGCTGCCGTGCGCCATGCACATAGCTTAGCGCCGCAGCGCTAGGGTGTGTGCATGAGTGTAGCGTAGGTTTTGTACAGGAAGGGTACCTTTCCTGTACAAAATACTATGCTAGGCAAGATGCAAAGCTTTTCCCACCTTGCATACATGCTGCACAGTGAAGCACGCATGGAAAGTGAGGAAAAGCACATAGAAATGAATGCATTTCTCCTGTTTGCACCTCCTTTGAAGGGGCGTTAACTTTTGGCGCAAAACCATGTTTTCAAATCTTTGTGAATATGGTTTTGCATCAAAAAGCACGGGTTGCTGCATTGAAACACCCATGTACCACCCACGTAATGCCCCCTTGGTGCAAAGTTACCCAAAGCAGTGTTTTGCGCTCCTTACAGGGCACTTTCCGGCGCAAAAGCAGTTTTGCGCTGAAAAGAAAATCAGAAAAAATAAAATTTGCGCTAGATTGTGTCACTATTGTGGAGCTAAAGCAGCGCGAAACATATGGAAACCTCCCCCTTGGTGTGCTCTTATATTCATACTGCTGCCCTCTAGTAACGCTACACAGTAACTGCAGCATAATAGTGGGAATGGGAAGAAGGCTGTCCAATGCAAATATTGTTCTCCCAAGCTACCTTTCTTCTGAGATGGTCGGCGTCTTGTGCCTTGATGCCACCTCACGCATATGGTCTTCAGTCAAATTCAAAAGCAGCCTACCTACCTTAGGCTAAGGAGTTTTCCACTCGAAGGCCGCACATGGGGACGTCACCCTCATTTAGCAGGGTCCCAAATTGCCTGCAGTCATCCTCTTTACAGAAGCTGGGCGTTCGTGGGCGTTTGTGGGCGTCCTTCAAAGGAAGGAAGGGGGTGTTTAAAGGCCCAGCCCAGCCCAGCCCAGCCCAGCGCTGTGCTTTGCTGTGTCCTGATGCAGCAGGCATGATGCAGACCTGCTGAAGCAAAGGCCTGACTCTAACATTTTCTGTCTCTTGAAGAAAACAACCTTTCTACCTTCTTATTGCAACTAATAAAGGGAGTTTCACTTGCATCAAACTAAACCCATCATTTCATTAGCCACAGCTCATTCCTGACCTTTATTCCTAGCCAACCTCATAGGCACCAAACCTCTGATTTGAGAGATTGGCTCACACCAAAATGAAAAATAACCCCCATCCAACCTATTTTCCTATCCGTGTAGCACCTTCCTCGCATTCTTCTAATCAGTTAAAGCCCCAGAGGCCACATTTGCGCTCCACATTATACCAAATTTAAAGGACAAATAATGAATGCATTGATAAAGGATGATAAGGTATTGCCCCTATTGCTCCTGCTTGAGATAAAGGGGGATTGGTGGAAAGTCATGAGGGAAAAGATTTGTAATTTTGAGGCGCACGTGCCAAAAAGAGTGGCCACTTTTCTCCTCTGTTTTTACAAGTGAAATTCAAATTAGGAAATGAAAATAAAAGAAGAATTTGAAATTTTGCCAACTTATGACACTTTGACAGCGTTTGCGGGACTCGAACCCTTGTCCTGTGAGATCCTTTATAACCACAGGCACAAGACTTACCATTGAGCTATAGCTCCTGGTGGTCTGAAGTGTTGCAGTAGTAACTATAAACAACATATAGGCCCTGGTGTCATTGCCTGTGGCTTGTATTGCACATCAAAAGGATGACCATGCTATAGGGACGATTTGATACGCTTCTGACATGGAAACCGGTGTGGTCCAGTGGGTAAGTTCCTGACTTCCAGCCAGAGAATCAGGGTTCAAATCCCGGGTTCGGCACCAGATGACTGATGGTGGTCCAGCACAGGTAAATTGGAGGTGGGCCAAACAGGCCAATTGGTAAGTAAAATGTGTGTGTCTGTGTGTCCTGTAAGAGTGGAGTCATGCCTGGCAAAGTGGGTGGATGGAGGATAGAGTGAATAGGAGGAGTCTAGGCAGAGTGGGTGGAGCCAGAGAAGTCCAGCAGAGGTAAGTTGGAGGTGGGCCTAACAGGCGAATTGGTAAGCAAAACGTGTGGGGTTGTGTGTGTGGGGTGTGTCTGTGTGTGTGGGGTGTGCCTGTGTAGAGGGTGTGTGCCTGTGTGTGGGTTGTGTGTGTGGGGTGTGTGGGGGTGTGGGGGTGTGTCTGTGTGTGGGGGGGGGGGGTGTGCCTGTGTGTGTGGGGTGTGCCTGTGTGTAGGGGGGGTGTTTGGGGTGTGTGGGGTCTGTGTGGGGTCTGTGTGTGTGTGGGTTGTGTGTGTGTGGGTTGTGTGGGTGGGTTGTGTGGGTGGGTGTGTGGGGGTGTGTGGGGTGTGTGGGGTGTGTGGGGTCTGTGTGTGGTCTGTGTGTGGGTTGTGTGTGTGTGGGTGTGTGTGTGTGGGTGGGTGTGTGTGGGGGTGTGTCTGTGTGGTGGGGGTGTGTCTGTGTGTGGGGGGGGTGTGTGTGGGGTGTGCCTGGGTGTGTGGGGTGTGCCTGTGTGTAGGGGGTGTGTCTGTGTGTCCTGTAAGAGTGGAGTCATGCCTGGCAAAGTGGGAGGATAGAGGGAATATGAGGAGTCTAGGCAGAGTGGGTGGAGCCAGAGAGTCTGGAAAAGATGGATGTGGTCCCAGCGAGGAGGAAGGGGTCAAAGATGGAGGTGGGGGCCTGAACAGATTGGGGCCAAATGTGGGCACTCCTGTAGTGTTTCTCTAGCTGACAGATCAGGTGATTACATCCGATGGGACTTATGGTGAGGAAAACCAGCGTTTGATTTTTAATGCACCCTCTGTAACTTTTCCCTAGTATCTTTCTTTCCTTCTGGCAGATACCTGGAACAAGCGTCCCAAAGTTTTTCTTGGCTGCATACCCCCAGAGGTGTGCCTGACATTTATGGCCTAAGCACCCTCACAAAGAGTGCGCTACTGACATTCTGGGAAAACCTCACTAAAATGACATATTTATGCACCAAACGTGGTAATTCCTTATACCTGCAAAGCATCATATTGCACTTTTCAGCTTTGAGGAGGTGTGAGTGTTTTCATTTGAGGGAAATATTCATCTGTGCTTCCTCTCCCATCCGAGGACTATGGAGCTGCTGTTCCTCTCTCACATGTCCCTTCATAGAGACAGGTGTCACACACTCAACCACTCAGTAAACATGTATGCTTCGATACATTCACCTTGCTGTTTACCTTCCAAACATTCCCTCTTCACCACAAATACAGGGCAGCCATACCTCATTGCTCATTCACTCAGTCATCACAGTCCTACACTCTGTAGGTCCTGCAAGACCAACATGAACAAGAGGTATGTCAGCAAGCGGAAAAAAAGCCTTGGGGGAAGATTTTTTTAAATGTTACACAATGTAGCGCAGCACTCTGCGTGGCTGCGCTGCGTTACGTGACCGGGAATGAGCAGGAGAGCGCCATATTTTTAAAGATTTGGCTCTCTCTCCTTGTCTTTCCCTTGCGCCGGCGCTGATTTCAGCTGCCGTGCGCCATGCACATAGCTTAGCGCCGCAGCGCTAGGGTGTGTGCATGAGTGTAGCGTAGGTTTTGTACAGGAAGGGTACCTTTCCTGTACAAAATACTATGCTAGGCAAGATGCAAAGCTTTTCCCACCTTGCATACATGCTGCACAGTGAAGCACGCATGGAAAGTGAGAAAAGCACATAGAAATGAATGCATTTCTCCTGTTTGCACCTCCTTTGAAGGGGCGTTAACTTTTGGCGCAAAACCATGTTTTCAAATCTTTGTGAATATGGTTTTGCATCAAAAAGCACGGGTTGCTGCATTGAAACACCCATGTACCACCCACGTAATGCCCCCTTGGTGCAAAGTTACCCAAAGCAGTGTTTTGCGCTCCTTACAGGGCACTTTCCGGCGCAAAAGCAGTTTTGCGCTGAAAAGAAAATCAGAAAAAATAAAATTTGCGCTAGATTGTGTCACTATTGTGGAGCTAAAGCAGCGCGAAACATATGGAAACCTCCCCCTTGGTGTGCTCTTATATTCATACTGCTGCCCTCTAGTAACGCTACACAGTAACTGCAGCATAATAGTGGGAATGGGAAGAAGGCTGTCCAATGCAAATATTGTTCTCCCAAGCTACCTTTCTTCTGAGATGGTCGGCGTCTTGTGCCTTGATGCCACCTCACGCATATGGTCTTCAGTCAAATTCAAAAGCAGCCTACCTACCTTAGGCTAAGGAGTTTTCCACTCGAAGGCCGCACATGGGGACGTCACCCTCATTTAGCAGGGTCCCAAATTGCCTGCAGTCATCCTCTTTACAGAAGCTGGGCGTTCGTGGGCGTTTGTGGGCGTCCTTCAAAGGAAGGAAGGGGGTTTTTAAAGGCCCAGCCCAGCCCAGCCCAGCCCAGCCCAGCCCAGCCCAGCCCAGCCCAGCCCAGCGCTGTGCTTTGCTGTGTCCTGATGCAGCAGGCATGATGCAGACCTGCTGAAGCAAAGGCCTGACTCTAACATTTTCTGTCTCATGAAGAAAACAACCTTTCTACCTTCTTATTGCAACTAATAAAGGGAGTTTCACTTGCATCAAACTAAACCCATCATTTCATTAGCCACAGCTCATTCCTGACCTTTATTCCTAGCCAACCTCATAGGCACCAAACCTCTGATTTGAGAGATTGGCTCACACCAAAATGAAAAATAACCCCCATCCAACCTATTTTCCTATCCGTGTAGCACCTTCCTCGCATTCTTCTAATCAGTTAAAGCCCCAGAGGCCACATTTGCGCTCCACATTATACCAAATTTAAAGAACAAATAATGAATGCATTGATAAAGGATGATAAGGTATTGCCCCTATTGCTCCTGCTTGAGATAAAGGGGGATTGGTGGAAAGTCATGAGGGAAAAGATTTGTAATTTTGAGGCGCACGTGCCAAAAAGAGTGGCCACTTTTCTCCTCTGTTTTTACAAGTGAAATTCAAATTAGGAAATGAAAATAAAAGAAGAATTTGAAATTTTGCCAACTTATGACACTTTGACAGCGTTTGCGGGACTCGAACCCTTGTCCTGTGAGATCCTTTATAACCACAGGCACAAGACTTACCATTGAGCTATAGCTCCTGGTGGTCTGAAGTGTTGCAGTAGTAACTATAAACAACATATAGGCCCTGGTGTCATTGCCTGTGGCTTGTATTGCACATCAAAAGGATGACCATGCTATAGGGACGATTTGATACGCTTCTGACATGGAAACCGGTGTGGTCCAGTGGGTAAGTTCCTGACTTCCAGCCAGAGAATCAGGGTTCAAATCCCGGGTTCGGCACCAGATGACTGATGGTGGTCCAGCACAGGTAAATTGGAGGTGGGCCAAACAGGCCAATTGGTAAGTAAAATGTGTGTGTCTGTGTGTCCTGTAAGAGTGGAGTCATGCCTGGCAAAGTGGGTGGATGGAGGATAGAGTGAATAGGAGGAGTCTAGGCAGAGTGGGTGGAGCCAGAGAAGTCCAGCAGAGGTAAGTTGGAGGTGGGCCTAACAGGCGAATTGGTAAGCAAAACGTGTGGGGTTGTGTGTGTGGGGTGTGTCTGTGTGTGTGGGGTGTGCCTGTGTAGAGGGGGTGTGCCTGTGTGTGGGTTGTGTGTGTGGGGTGTGTGGGGGTGTGGGGGTGTGTCTGTGTGTGGGGGGGGGGGGGGGTGTGCCTGTGTGTGTGGGGTGTGCCTGTGTGTGTGGGGTGTGCCTGTGTGTAGGGGGGGTGTTTGGGGTGTGTGGGGTCTGTGTGTGGTCTGTGTGTGGTCTGTGTGTGGGGTGTGGGTTGTGTGTGGGTGGGTGTGGGTGGGTGTGTGGGGGTGTGTGGGGTCTGTGTGTGGGGTGTGTGGGGTCTGTGTGTGGGGTGTGTGGGGTCTGTGTGTGGTCTGTGTGTGGGTTGTGTGTGTGTGGGTTGTGTGGGTGGGTGTGTGGGGGTGTGTCTGTGTGGTGGGGGTGTGTCTGTGGGGGGGGTGTGGGGGTGTGTCTGTGTGTGGGGGTGTGTGTGGGGTGTGCCTGGGTGTGTGGGGTGTGCCGGTGTGTGTAGGGGGTGTGTCTGTGTGTCCTGTAAGAGTGGAGTCATGCCTGGCAAAGTGGGAGGATAGAGTGAATATGAGGAGTCTAGGCAGAGTGGGTGGAGCCAGAGAGTCTGGAAAAGATGGATGTGGTCCCAGCGAGGAGGAAGGGGTCAAAGATGGAGGTGGGGGCCTGAACAGATTGGGGCCAAATGTGGGCACTCCTGTAGTGTTTCTCTAGCTGACAGATCAGGTGATTACATCCGATGGGACTTATGGTGAGGAAAACCAGCGTTTGATTTTTAATGCACCCTCTGTAACTTTTCCCTAGTATCTTTCTTTCCTTCCGGCAGATACCTGGAACAAGCGTCCCAAAGTTTTTCTTGGCTGCATACCCCCAGAGGTGTGCCTGACATTTATGGCCTAAGCACCCTCACAAAGAGTGCGCTACTGACATTCTGGGAAAACCTCACTAAAATGACATATTTATGCACCAAACGTGGTAATTCCTTATACCTGCAAAGCATCATATTGCACTTTTCAGCTTTGAGGAGGTGTGAGTGTTTTCATTTGAGGGAAATATTCATCTGTGCTTCCTCTCCCATCCGAGGACTATGGAGCTGCTGTTCCTCTCTCACATGTCCCTTCATAGAGACAGGTGTCACACACTCAACCACTCAGTAAACATGTATGCTTCGATACATTCACCTTGCTGTTTACCTTCCAAACATTCCCTCTTCACCACAAATACAGGGCAGCCATACCTCATTGCTCATTCACTCAGTCATCACAGTCCTACACTCTGTAGGTCCTGCAAGACCAACATGAACAAGAGGTATGTCAGCAAGCGGAAAAAAAGCCTTGGGGGAAGATTTTTTTAAATGTTACACAATGTAGCGCAGCACTCTGCGTGGCTGCGCTGCGTTACGTGACCGGGAATGAGCAGGAGAGCGCCATATTTTTAAAGATTTGGCTCTCTCTCCTTGTCTTTCCCTTGCGCCGGCGCTGATTTCAGCTGCCGTGCGCCATGCACATAGCTTAGCGCCGCAGCGCTAGGGTGTGTGCATGAGTGTAGCGTAGGTTTTGTACAGGAAGGGTACCTTTCCTGTACAAAATACTATGCTAGGCAAGATGCAAAGCTTTTCCCACCTTGCATACATGCTGCACAGTGAAGCACGCATGGAAAGTGAGAAAAGCACATAGAAATGAATGCATTTCTCCTGTTTGCACCTCCTTTGAAGGGGCGTTAACTTTTGGCGCAAAACCATGTTTTCAAATCTTTGTGAATATGGTTTTGCATCAAAAAGCACGGGTTGCTGCATTGAAACACCCATGTACCACCCACGTAATGCCCCCTTGGTGCAAAGTTACCCAAAGCAGTGTTTTGCGCTCCTTACAGGGCACTTTCCGGCGCAAAAGCAGTTTTGCGCTGAAAAGAAAATCAGAAAAAATAAAATTTGCGCTAGATTGTGTCACTATTGTGGAGCTAAAGCAGCGCGAAACATATGGAAACCTCCCCCTTGGTGTGCTCTTATATTCATACTGCTGCCCTCTAGTAACGCTACACAGTAACTGCAGCATAATAGTGGGAATGGGAAGAAGGCTGTCCAATGCAAATATTGTTCTCCCAAGCTACCTTTCTTCTGAGATGGTCGGCGTCTTGTGCCTTGATGCCACCTCACGCATATGGTCTTCAGTCAAATTCAAAAGCAGCCTACCTACCTTAGGCTAAGGAGTTTTCCACTCGAAGGCCGCACATGGGGACGTCACCCTCATTTAGCAGGGTCCCAAATTGCCTGCAGTCATCCTCTTTACAGAAGCTGGGCGTTCGTGGGCGTTTGTGGGCGTCCTTCAAAGGAAGGAAGGGGGTTTTTAAAGGCCCAGCCCAGCCCAGCCCAGCCCAGCCCAGCCCAGCCCAGCCCAGCCCAGCCCAGCCCAGCCCAGCGCTGTGCTTTGCTGTGTCCTGATGCAGCAGGCATGATGCAGACCTGCTGAAGCAAAGGCCTGACTCTAACATTTTCTGTCTCATGAAGAAAACAACCTTTCTACCTTCTTATTGCAACTAATAAAGGGAGTTTCACTTGCATCAAACTAAACCCATCATTTCATTAGCCACAGCTCATTCCTGACCTTTATTCCTAGCCAACCTCATAGGCACCAAACCTCTGATTTGAGAGATTGGCTCACACCAAAATGAAAAATAACCCCCATCCAACCTATTTTCCTATCCGTGTAGCACCTTCCTCGCATTCTTCTAATCAGTTAAAGCCCCAGAGGCCACATTTGCGCTCCACATTATACCAAATTTAAAGGACAAATAATGAATGCATTGATAAAGGATGATAAGGTATTGCCCCTATTGCTCCTGCTTGAGATAAAGGGGGATTGGTGGAAAGTCATGAGGGAAAAGATTTGTAATTTTGAGGCGCACGTGCCAAAAAGAGTGGCCACTTTTCTCCTCTGTTTTTACAAGTGAAATTCAAATTAGGAAATGAAAATAAAAGAAGAATTTGAAATTTTGCCAACTTATGACACTTTGACAGCGTTTGCGGGACTCGAACCCTTGTCCTGTGAGATCCTTTATAACCACAGGCACAAGACTTACCATTGAGCTATAGCTCCTGGTGGTCTGAAGTGTTGCAGTAGTAACTATAAACAACATATAGGCCCTGGTGTCATTGCCTGTGGCTTGTATTGCACATCAAAAGGATGACCATGCTATAGGGACGATTTGATACGCTTCTGACATGGAAACCGGTGTGGTCCAGTGGGTAAGTTCCTGACTTCCAGCCAGAGAATCAGGGTTCAAATCCCGGGTTCGGCACCAGATGACTGATGGTGGTCCAGCACAGGTAAATTGGAGGTGGGCCAAACAGGCCAATTGGTAAGTAAAATGTGTGTGTCTGTGTGTCCTGTAAGAGTGGAGTCATGCCTGGCAAAGTGGGTGGATGGAGGATAGAGTGAATAGGAGGAGTCTAGGCAGAGTGGGTGGAGCCAGAGAAGTCCAGCAGAGGTAAGTTGGAGGTGGGCCTAACAGGCGAATTGGTAAGCAAAACGTGTGGGGTTGTGTGTGTGTGGGGTGTGTCTGTGGGGGGTGTGTGTGTGTGGGGGTGTGCCTGTGTGGGTTGTGTGTGTGGGGGTGTGTCTGTGGGGGGTGTCTGAGTGTGGGGGTGTGTCTGTGTGTGGGGGTGTGTCTGTGGGGGGGGTGTGCCTGTGTGTGTGGGGTGTGCCTGTGTGTGTAGGGGGGGGTGTGTGTGGTCTGTGTGTGTGGGGTGTGTGGGTGTGTGTTGGTGTGTGGGTGCGTGGGTTGTGTGTGTAGGGGGTGTGTCTGTGTGGGTGTGTGTCTGTGTTGGTTGTGTGTGTAGGGGGTGTGTCGGTGTGTGGGGGTGTGTCTGTGTGTGGGGGGTGTGTGTGGGGTGTGCCAGGGTGTGTGGGGTGTGCCGGTGTGTGTAGGGGGTGTGTCTGTGTGTCCTGTAAGAGTGGAGTCATGCCTGGCAAAGTGGGAGGATAGAGTGAATATGAGGAGTCTAGGCAGAGTGGGTGGAGCCTGAGAGTCTGGAAAAGATGGATGTGGTCCCAGCGAGGAGGAAGGGGTCAAAGATGGAGGGGGGGCCTGAACAGATTGGGGCCAAATGTGGGCACTCCTGTAGTGTTTCTCTAGCTGACAGATCAGGTGATTACATCCGATGGGACTTATGGTGAGGAAAACCAGCGTTTGATTTTTAATGCACCCTCTGTAACTTTTCCCTAGTATCTTTCTTTCCTTCCGGCAGATACCTGGAACAAGCGTCCCAAAGTTTTTCTTGGCTGCATACCCCCAGAGGTGTGCCTGACATTTATGGCCTAAGCACCCTCACAAAGAGTGCGCTACTGACATTCTGGGAAAACCTCACTAAAATGACATATTTATGCACCAAACGTGGTAATTCCTTATACCTGCAAAGCATCATATTGCACTTTTCAGCTTTGAGGAGGTGTGAGTGTTTTCATTTGCGGGAAATATTCATCTGTGCTTCCTCTCCCATCCGAGGACTATGGAGCTGCTGTTCCTCTCTCACATGTCCCTTCATAGAGACAGGTGTCACACACTCAACCACTCAGTAAACATGTATGCTTCGATACATTCACCTTGCTGTTTACCTTCCAAACATTCCCTCTTCACCACAAATACAGGGCAGCCATACCTCATTGCTCATTCACTCAGTCATCACAGTCCTACACTCTGTAGGTCCTGCAAGACCAACATGAACAAGAGGTATGTCAGCAAGCGGAAAAAAAGCCTTGGGGGAAGATTTTTTTAAATGTTACACAATGTAGCGCAGCACTCTGCGTGGCTGCGCTGCGTTACGTGACCGGGAATGAGCAGGAGAGCGCCATATTTTTAAAGATTTGGCTCTCTCTCCTTGTCTTTCCCTTGCGCCGGCGCTGATTTCAGCTGCCGTGCGCCATGCACATAGCTTAGCGCCGCAGCGCTAGGGTGTGTGCATGAGTGTAGCGTAGGTTTTGTACAGGAAGGGTACCTTTCCTGTACAAAATACTATGCTAGGCACGATGCAAAGCTTTTCCCACCTTGCATACATGCTGCACAGTGAAGCACGCATGGAAAGTGAGAAAAGCACATAGAAATGAATGCATTTCTCCTGTTTGCACCTCCTTTGAAGGGGCGTTAACTTTTGGCGCAAAACCATGTTTTCAAATCTTTGTGAATATGGTTTTGCATCAAAAAGCACGGGTTGCTGCATGGAAACACCCATGTACCACCCACGTAATGCCCCCTTGGTGCAAAGTTACCCAAAGCAGTGCTTTGCGCTCCTTACAGGGCACTTTCCGGCGCAAAAGCAGTTTTGCGCTGAAAAGAAAATCAGAAAAAATAAAATTTGCGCTAGATTGTGTCACTATTGTGGAGCTAAAGCAGCGCGAAACATATGGAAACCTCCCCCTTGGTGTGCTCTTATATTCATACTGCTGCCCTCTAGTAACGCTACACAGTAACTGCAGCATAATAGTGGGAATGGGAAGAAGGCTGTCCAATGCAAATATTGTTCTCCCAAGCTACCTTTCTTCTGAGATGGTCGGCGTCTTGTGCCTTGATGCCACCTCACGCATATGGTCTTCAGTCAAATTCAAAAGCAGCCTACCTACCTTAGGCTAAGGAGTTTTCCACTCGAAGGCCGCACATGGGGACGTCACCCTCATTTAGCAGGGTCCCAAATTGCCTGCAGTCATCCTCTTTACAGAAGCTGGGCGTTCGTGGGCGTTTGTGGGCGTCCTTCAAAGGAAGGAAGGGGGTTTTTAAAGGCCCAGCCCAGCCCAGCCCAGCCCAGCCCAGCCCAGCCCAGCCCAGCCCAGCGCTGTGCTTTGCTGTGTCCTGATGCAGCAGGCATGATGCAGACCTGCTGAAGCAAAGGCCTGACTCTAACATTTTCTGTCTCATGAAGAAAACAACCTTTCTACCTTCTTATTGCAACTAATAAAGGGAGTTTCACTTGCATCAAACTAAACCCATCATTTCATTAGCCACAGCTCATTCCTGACCTTTATTCCTAGCCAACCTCATAGGCACCAAACCTCTGATTTGAGAGATTGGCTCACACCAAAATGAAAAATAACCCCCATCCAACCTATTTTCCTATCCGTGTAGCACCTTCCTCGCATTCTTCTAATCAGTTAAAGCCCCAGAGGCCACATTTGCGCTCCACATTATACCAAATTTAAAGGACAAATAATGAATGCATTGATAAAGGATGATAAGGTATTGCCCCTATTGCTCCTGCTTGAGATAAAGGGGGATTGGTGGAAAGTCATGAGGGAAAAGATTTGTAATTTTGAGGCGCACGTGCCAAAAAGAGTGGCCACTTTTCTCCTCTGTTTTTACAAGTGAAATTCAAATTAGGAAATGAAAATAAAAGAAGAATTTGAAATTTTGCCAACTTATGACACTTTGACAGCGTTTGCGGGACTCGAACCCTTGTCCTGTGAGATCCTTTATAACCACAGGCACAAGACTTACCATTGAGCTATAGCTCCTGGTGGTCTGAAGTGTTGCAGTAGTAACTATAAACAACATATAGGCCCTGGTGTCATTGCCTGTGGCTTGTATTGCACATCAAAAGGATGACCATGCTATAGGGACGATTTGATACGCTTCTGACATGGAAACCGGTGTGGTCCAGTGGGTAAGTTCCTGACTTCCAGCCAGAGAATCAGGGTTCAAATCCCGGGTTCGGCACCAGATGACTGATGGTGGTCCAGCACAGGTAAATTGGAGGTGGGCCAAACAGGCCAATTGGTAAGTAAAATGTGTGTGTCTGTGTGTCCTGTAAGAGTGGAGTCATGCCTGGCAAAGTGGGTGGATGGAGGATAGAGTGAATAGGAGGAGTCTAGGCAGAGTGGGTGGAGCCAGAGAAGTCCAGCAGAGGTAAGTTGGAGGTGGGCCTAACAGGCGAATTGGTAAGCAAAACGTGTGGGGTTGTGTGTGTGTGGGGTGTGTCTGTGGGGGGTGTGTGTGTGTGGGGGTGTGCCTGTGTGGGTTGTGTGTGTGGGGGTGTGTCTGTGGGGGGTGTCTGAGTGTGGGGGTGTGTCTGTGTGTGGGGGTGTGTCTGTGGGGGGGGTGTGCCTGTGTGTGTGGGGTGTGCCTGTGTGTGTAGGGGGGGGTGTGTGTGGTCTGTGTGTGTGGGGTGTGTGGGTGTGTGTTGGTGTGTGGGTGCGTGGGTTGTGTGTGTAGGGGGTGTGTCTGTGTGGGTGTGTGTCTGTGTTGGTTGTGTGTGTAGGGGGTGTGTCGGTGTGTGGGGGTGTGTCTGTGTGTGGGGGGTGTGTGTGGGGTGTGCCAGGGTGTGTGGGGTGTGCCGGTGTGTGTAGGGGGTGTGTCTGTGTGTCCTGTAAGAGTGGAGTCATGCCTGGCAAAGTGGGAGGATAGAGTGAATATGAGGAGTCTAGGCAGAGTGGGTGGAGCCTGAGAGTCTGGAAAAGATGGATGTGGTCCCAGCGAGGAGGAAGGGGTCAAAGATGGAGGGGGGGCCTGAACAGATTGGGGCCAAATGTGGGCACTCCTGTAGTGTTTCTCTAGCTGACAGATCAGGTGATTACATCCGATGGGACTTATGGTGAGGAAAACCAGCGTTTGATTTTTAATGCACCCTCTGTAACTTTTCCCTAGTATCTTTCTTTCCTTCCGGCAGATACCTGGAACAAGCGTCCCAAAGTTTTTCTTGGCTGCATACCCCCAGAGGTGTGCCTGACATTTATGGCCTAAGCACCCTCACAAAGAGTGCGCTACTGACATTCTGGGAAAACCTCACTAAAATGACATATTTATGCACCAAACGTGGTAATTCCTTATACCTGCAAAGCATCATATTGCACTTTTCAGCTTTGAGGAGGTGTGAGTGTTTTCATTTGCGGGAAATATTCATCTGTGCTTCCTCTCCCATCCGAGGACTATGGAGCTGCTGTTCCTCTCTCACATGTCCCTTCATAGAGACAGGTGTCACACACTCAACCACTCAGTAAACATGTATGCTTCGATACATTCACCTTGCTGTTTACCTTCCAAACATTCCCTCTTCACCACAAATACAGGGCAGCCATACCTCATTGCTCATTCACTCAGTCATCACAGTCCTACACTCTGTAGGTCCTGCAAGACCAACATGAACAAGAGGTATGTCAGCAAGCGGAAAAAAAGCCTTGGGGGAAGATTTTTTTAAATGTTACACAATGTAGCGCAGCACTCTGCGTGGCTGCGCTGCGTTACGTGACCGGGAATGAGCAGGAGAGCGCCATATTTTTAAAGATTTGGCTCTCTCTCCTTGTCTTTCCCTTGCGCCGGCGCTGATTTCAGCTGCCGTGCGCCATGCACATAGCTTAGCGCCGCAGCGCTAGGGTGTGTGCATGAGTGTAGCGTAGGTTTTGTACAGGAAGGGTACCTTTCCTGTACAAAATACTATGCTAGGCACGATGCAAAGCTTTTCCCACCTTGCATACATGCTGCACAGTGAAGCACGCATGGAAAGTGAGAAAAGCACATAGAAATGAATGCATTTCTCCTGTTTGCACCTCCTTTGAAGGGGCGTTAACTTTTGGCGCAAAACCATGTTTTCAAATCTTTGTGAATATGGTTTTGCATCAAAAAGCACGGGTTGCTGCATGGAAACACCCATGTACCACCCACGTAATGCCCCCTTGGTGCAAAGTTACCCAAAGCAGTGCTTTGCGCTCCTTACAGGGCACTTTCCGGCGCAAAAGCAGTTTTGCGCTGAAAAGAAAATCAGAAAAAATAAAATTTGCGCTAGATTGTGTCACTATTGTGGAGCTAAAGCAGCGCGAAACATATGGAAACCTCCCCCTTGGTGTGCTCTTATATTCATACTGCTGCCCTCTAGTAACGCTACACAGTAACTGCAGCATAATAGTGGGAATGGGAAGAAGGCTGTCCAATGCAAATATTGTTCTCCCAAGCTACCTTTCTTCTGAGATGGTCGGCGTCTTGTGCCTTGATGCCACCTCACGCATATGGTCTTCAGTCAAATTCAAAAGCAGCCTACCTACCTTAGGCTAAGGAGTTTTCCACTCGAAGGCCGCACATGGGGACGTCACCCTCATTTAGCAGGGTCCCAAATTGCCTGCAGTCATCCTCTTTACAGAAGCTGGGCGTTCGTGGGCGTTTGTGGGCGTCCTTCAAAGGAAGGAAGGGGGTTTTTAAAGGCCCAGCCCAGCCCAGCCCAGCCCAGCCCAGCCCAGCCCAGCCCAGCCCAGCGCTGTGCTTTGCTGTGTCCTGATGCAGCAGGCATGATGCAGACCTGCTGAAGCAAAGGCCTGACTCTAACATTTTCTGTCTCATGAAGAAAACAACCTTTCTACCTTCTTATTGCAACTAATAAAGGGAGTTTCACTTGCATCAAACTAAACCCATCATTTCATTAGCCACAGCTCATTCCTGACCTTTATTCCTAGCCAACCTCATAGGCACCAAACCTCTGATTTGAGAGATTGGCTCACACCAAAATGAAAAATAACCCCCATCCAACCTATTTTCCTATCCGTGTAGCACCTTCCTCGCATTCTTCTAATCAGTTAAAGCCCCAGAGGCCACATTTGCGCTCCACATTATACCAAATTTAAAGGACAAATAATGAATGCATTGATAAAGGATGATAAGGTATTGCCCCTATTGCTCCTGCTTGAGATAAAGGGGGATTGGTGGAAAGTCATGAGGGAAAAGATTTGTAATTTTGAGGCGCACGTGCCAAAAAGAGTGGCCACTTTTCTCCTCTGTTTTTACAAGTGAAATTCAAATTAGGAAATGAAAATAAAAGAAGAATTTGAAATTTTGCCAACTTATGACACTTTGACAGCGTTTGCGGGACTCGAACCCTTGTCCTGTGAGATCCTTTATAACCACAGGCACAAGACTTACCATTGAGCTATAGCTCCTGGTGGTCTGAAGTGTTGCAGTAGTAACTATAAACAACATATAGGCCCTGGTGTCATTGCCTGTGGCTTGTATTGCACATCAAAAGGATGACCATGCTATAGGGACGATTTGATACGCTTCTGACATGGAAACCGGTGTGGTCCAGTGGGTAAGTTCCTGACTTCCAGCCAGAGAATCAGGGTTCAAATCCCGGGTTCGGCACCAGATGACTGATGGTGGTCCAGCACAGGTAAATTGGAGGTGGGCCAAACAGGCCAATTGGTAAGTAAAATGTGTGTGTCTGTGTGTCCTGTAAGAGTGGAGTCATGCCTGGCAAAGTGGGTGGATGGAGGATAGAGTGAATAGGAGGAGTCTAGGCAGAGTGGGTGGAGCCAGAGAAGTCCAGCAGAGGTAAGTTGGAGGTGGGCCTAACAGGCGAATTGGTAAGCAAAACGTGTGGGGTTGTGTGTGTGTGGGGTGTGTCTGTGGGGGGTGTGTGTGTGTGGGGGTGTGCCTGTGTGGGTTGTGTGTGTGGGGGTGTGTCTGTGGGGGGTGTCTGAGTGTGGGGGTGTGTCTGTGTGTGGGGGTGTGTCTGTGGGGGGGGTGTGCCTGTGTGTGTGGGGTGTGCCTGTGTGTGTAGGGGGGGGTGTGTGTGGTCTGTGTGTGTGGGGTGTGTGGGTGTGTGTTGGTGTGTGGGTGCGTGGGTTGTGTGTGTAGGGGGTGTGTCTGTGTGGGTGTGTGTCTGTGTTGGTTGTGTGTGTAGGGGGTGTGTCGGTGTGTGGGGGTGTGTCTGTGTGTGGGGGGTGTGTGTGGGGTGTGCCAGGGTGTGTGGGGTGTGCCGGTGTGTGTAGGGGGTGTGTCTGTGTGTCCTGTAAGAGTGGAGTCATGCCTGGCAAAGTGGGAGGATAGAGTGAATATGAGGAGTCTAGGCAGAGTGGGTGGAGCCTGAGAGTCTGGAAAAGATGGATGTGGTCCCAGCGAGGAGGAAGGGGTCAAAGATGGAGGGGGGGCCTGAACAGATTGGGGCCAAATGTGGGCACTCCTGTAGTGTTTCTCTAGCTGACAGATCAGGTGATTACATCCGATGGGACTTATGGTGAGGAAAACCAGCGTTTGATTTTTAATGCACCCTCTGTAACTTTTCCCTAGTATCTTTCTTTCCTTCCGGCAGATACCTGGAACAAGCGTCCCAAAGTTTTTCTTGGCTGCATACCCCCAGAGGTGTGCCTGACATTTATGGCCTAAGCACCCTCACAAAGAGTGCGCTACTGACATTCTGGGAAAACCTCACTAAAATGACATATTTATGCACCAAACGTGGTAATTCCTTATACCTGCAAAGCATCATATTGCACTTTTCAGCTTTGAGGAGGTGTGAGTGTTTTCATTTGCGGGAAATATTCATCTGTGCTTCCTCTCCCATCCGAGGACTATGGAGCTGCTGTTCCTCTCTCACATGTCCCTTCATAGAGACAGGTGTCACACACTCAACCACTCAGTAAACATGTATGCTTCGATACATTCACCTTGCTGTTTACCTTCCAAACATTCCCTCTTCACCACAAATACAGGGCAGCCATACCTCATTGCTCATTCACTCAGTCATCACAGTCCTACACTCTGTAGGTCCTGCAAGACCAACATGAACAAGAGGTATGTCAGCAAGCGGAAAAAAAGCCTTGGGGGAAGATTTTTTTAAATGTTACACAATGTAGCGCAGCACTCTGCGTGGCTGCGCTGCGTTACGTGACCGGGAATGAGCAGGAGAGCGCCATATTTTTAAAGATTTGGCTCTCTCTCCTTGTCTTTCCCTTGCGCCGGCGCTGATTTCAGCTGCCGTGCGCCATGCACATAGCTTAGCGCCGCAGCGCTAGGGTGTGTGCATGAGTGTAGCGTAGGTTTTGTACAGGAAGGGTACCTTTCCTGTACAAAATACTATGCTAGGCACGATGCAAAGCTTTTCCCACCTTGCATACATGCTGCACAGTGAAGCACGCATGGAAAGTGAGAAAAGCACATAGAAATGAATGCATTTCTCCTGTTTGCACCTCCTTTGAAGGGGCGTTAACTTTTGGCGCAAAACCATGTTTTCAAATCTTTGTGAATATGGTTTTGCATCAAAAAGCACGGGTTGCTGCATGGAAACACCCATGTACCACCCACGTAATGCCCCCTTGGTGCAAAGTTACCCAAAGCAGTGCTTTGCGCTCCTTACAGGGCACTTTCCGGCGCAAAAGCAGTTTTGCGCTGAAAAGAAAATCAGAAAAAATAAAATTTGCGCTAGATTGTGTCACTATTGTGGAGCTAAAGCAGCGCGAAACATATGGAAACCTCCCCCTTGGTGTGCTCTTATATTCATACTGCTGCCCTCTAGTAACGCTACACAGTAACTGCAGCATAATAGTGGGAATGGGAAGAAGGCTGTCCAATGCAAATATTGTTCTCCCAAGCTACCTTTCTTCTGAGATGGTCGGCGTCTTGTGCCTTGATGCCACCTCACGCATATGGTCTTCAGTCAAATTCAAAAGCAGCCTACCTACCTTAGGCTAAGGAGTTTTCCACTCGAAGGCCGCACATGGGGACGTCACCCTCATTTAGCAGGGTCCCAAATTGCCTGCAGTCATCCTCTTTACAGAAGCTGGGCGTTCGTGGGCGTTTGTGGGCGTCCTTCAAAGGAAGGAAGGGGGTTTTTAAAGGCCCAGCCCAGCCCAGCCCAGCCCAGCCCAGCCCAGCCCAGCCCAGCCCAGCGCTGTGCTTTGCTGTGTCCTGATGCAGCAGGCATGATGCAGACCTGCTGAAGCAAAGGCCTGACTCTAACATTTTCTGTCTCATGAAGAAAACAACCTTTCTACCTTCTTATTGCAACTAATAAAGGGAGTTTCACTTGCATCAAACTAAACCCATCATTTCATTAGCCACAGCTCATTCCTGACCTTTATTCCTAGCCAACCTCATAGGCACCAAACCTCTGATTTGAGAGATTGGCTCACACCAAAATGAAAAATAACCCCCATCCAACCTATTTTCCTATCCGTGTAGCACCTTCCTCGCATTCTTCTAATCAGTTAAAGCCCCAGAGGCCACATTTGCGCTCCACATTATACCAAATTTAAAGGACAAATAATGAATGCATTGATAAAGGATGATAAGGTATTGCCCCTATTGCTCCTGCTTGAGATAAAGGGGGATTGGTGGAAAGTCATGAGGGAAAAGATTTGTAATTTTGAGGCGCACGTGCCAAAAAGAGTGGCCACTTTTCTCCTCTGTTTTTACAAGTGAAATTCAAATTAGGAAATGAAAATAAAAGAAGAATTTGAAATTTTGCCAACTTATGACACTTTGACAGCGTTTGCGGGACTCGAACCCTTGTCCTGTGAGATCCTTTATAACCACAGGCACAAGACTTACCATTGAGCTATAGCTCCTGGTGGTCTGAAGTGTTGCAGTAGTAACTATAAACAACATATAGGCCCTGGTGTCATTGCCTGTGGCTTGTATTGCACATCAAAAGGATGACCATGCTATAGGGACGATTTGATACGCTTCTGACATGGAAACCGGTGTGGTCCAGTGGGTAAGTTCCTGACTTCCAGCCAGAGAATCAGGGTTCAAATCCCGGGTTCGGCACCAGATGACTGATGGTGGTCCAGCACAGGTAAATTGGAGGTGGGCCAAACAGGCCAATTGGTAAGTAAAATGTGTGTGTCTGTGTGTCCTGTAAGAGTGGAGTCATGCCTGGCAAAGTGGGTGGATGGAGGATAGAGTGAATAGGAGGAGTCTAGGCAGAGTGGGTGGAGCCAGAGAAGTCCAGCAGAGGTAAGTTGGAGGTGGGCCTAACAGGCGAATTGGTAAGCAAAACGTGTGGGGTTGGGTGTGTCGGGGTGTGCCTGTGTAGAGGGGGTGTGCCTGTGTGTGGGTGTGCCTGTGTGTGGGTTGTGGGTGTGTGGGGGTGTGGGGGTGTGTCTGTGTGTGGGGGGGGGGTGTGTGTGGGGGTGTGCCTGTGTGTGTGGGGTGTGCCTGTGTGTAGGGGGGGGTGTTTGGGGTCTGTGTGTGGTCTGTGTGTGTGGGTGTGTGTGTGTGGGTTGTGTGTGTGTGGGTGTGTGTGTGTGGGTTGTGTGTGTGTGGGTTGTGTGTGTGTGGGTTGTGTGGGTGTGTGTGTGTGGGTTGTGTGGGTGTGTGTGTGTGGGTTGTGTGGGTGTCTGTGTGTGGGTTGTGTGTGTAGGGGGTGTGTGGGGGTGTGTCTGTGTGTGGGGGTGTGTGTGGGGTGTGCCGGTGTGTGTAGGGGGTGTGTCTGTGTGTCCTGTAAGAGTGGAGTCATGCCTGGCAAAGTGGGAGGATAGAGTGAATATGAGGAGTCTAGGCAGAGTGGGTGGAGCCAGAGAGTCTGGAAAAGATGGATGTGGTCCCAGCGAGGAGGAAGGGGTCAAAGATGGAGGTGGGGGCCTGAACAGATTGGGGCCAAATGTGGGCACTCCTGTAGTGTTTCTCTAGCTGACAGATCAGGTGATTACATCCGATGGGACTTATGGTGAGGAAAACCAGCGTTTGATTTTTAATGCACCCTCTGTAACTTTTCCCTAGTATCTTTCTTTCCTTCCGGCAGATACCTGGAACAAGCGTCCCAAAGTTTTTCTTGGCTGCATACCCCCAGAGGTGTGCCTGACATTTATGGCCTAAGCACCCTCACAAAGAGTGCGCTACTGACATTCTGGGAAAACCTCACTAAAATGACATATTTATGCACCAAACGTGGTAATTCCTTATACCTGCAAAGCATCATATTGCACTTTTCAGCTTTGAGGAGGTGTGAGTGTTTTCATTTGAGGGAAATATTCATCTGTGCTTCCTCTCCCATCCGAGGACTATGGAGCTGCTGTTCCTCTCTCACATGTCCCTTCATAGAGACAGGTGTCACACACTCAACCACTCAGTAAACATGTATGCTTCGATACATTCACCTTGCTGTTTACCTTCCAAACATTCCCTCTTCACCACAAATACAGGGCAGCCATACCTCATTGCTCATTCACTCAGTCATCACAGTCCTACACTCTGTAGGTCCTGCAAGACCAACATGAACAAGAGGTATGTCAGCAAGCGGAAAAAAAGCCTTGGGGGAAGATTTTTTTAAATGTTACACAATGTAGCGCAGCACTCTGCGTGGCTGCGCTGCGTTACGTGACCGGGAATGAGCAGGAGAGCGCCATATTTTTAAAGATTTGGCTCTCTCTCCTTGTCTTTCCCTTGCGCCGGCGCTGATTTCAGCTGCCGTGCGCCATGCACATAGCTTAGCGCCGCAGCGCTAGGGTGTGTGCATGAGTGTAGCGTAGGTTTTGTACAGGAAGGGTACCTTTCCTGTACAAAATACTATGCTAGGTACGATGCAAAGCTTTTCCCACCTTGCATACATGCTGCACAGTGAAGCACGCATGGAAAGTGAGAAAAGCACATAGAAATGAATGCATTTCTCCTGTTTGCACCTCCTTTGAAGGGGCGTTAACTTTTGGCGCAAAACCATGTTTTCAAATCTTTGTGAATATGGTTTTGCATCAAAAAGCACGGGTTGCTGCATTGAAACACCCATGTACCACCCACGTAATGCCCCCTTGGTGCAAAGTTACCCAAAGCAGTGTTTTGCGCTCCTTACAGGGCACTTTCCGGCGCAAAAGCAGTTTTGCGCTGAAAAGAAAATCAGAAAAAATAAAATTTGCGCTAGATTGTGTCACTATTGTGGAGCTAAAGCAGCGCGAAACATATGGAAACCTCCCCCTTGGTGTGCTCTTATATTCATACTGCTGCCCTCTAGTAACGCTACACAGTAACTGCAGCATAATAGTGGGAATGGGAAGAAGGCTGTCCAATGCAAATATTGTTCTCCCAAGCTACCTTTCTTCTGAGATGGTCGGCGTCTTGTGCCTTGATGCCACCTCACGCATATGGTCTTCAGTCAAATTCAAAAGCAGCCTACCTACCTTAGGCTAAGGAGTTTTCCACTCGAAGGCCGCACATGGGGACGTCACCCTCATTTAGCAGGGTCCCAAATTGCCTGCAGTCATCCTCTTTACAGAAGCTGGGCGTTCGTGGGCGTTTGTGGGCGTCCTTCAAAGGAAGGAAGGGGGTTTTTAAAGGCCCAGCCCAGCCCAGCCCAGCCCAGCCCAGCCCAGCCCAGCCCAGCCCAGCCCAGCGCTGTGCTTTGCTGTGTCCTGATGCAGCAGGCATGATGCAGACCTGCTGAAGCAAAGGCCTGACTCTAACATTTTCTGTCTCATGAAGAAAACAACCTTTCTACCTTCTTATTGCAACTAATAAAGGGAGTTTCACTTGCATCAAACTAAACCCATCATTTCATTAGCCACAGCTCATTCCTGACCTTTATTCCTAGCCAACCTCATAGGCACCAAACCTCTGATTTGAGAGATTGGCTCACACCAAAATGAAAAATAACCCCCATCCAACCTATTTTCCTATCCGTGTAGCACCTTCCTCGCATTCTTCTAATCAGTTAAAGCCCCAGAGGCCACATTTGCGCTCCACATTATACCAAATTTAAAGGACAAATAATGAATGCATTGATAAAGGATGATAAGGTATTGCCCCTATTGCTCCTGCTTGAGATAAAGGGGGATTGGTGGAAAGTCATGAGGGAAAAGATTTGTAATTTTGAGGCGCACGTGCCAAAAAGAGTGGCCACTTTTCTCCTCTGTTTTTACAAGTGAAATTCAAATTAGGAAATGAAAATAAAAGAAGAATTTGAAATTTTGCCAACTTATGACACTTTGACAGCGTTTGCGGGACTCGAACCCTTGTCCTGTGAGATCCTTTATAACCACAGGCACAAGACTTACCATTGAGCTATAGCTCCTGGTGGTCTGAAGTGTTGCAGTAGTAACTATAAACAACATATAGGCCCTGGTGTCATTGCCTGTGGCTTGTATTGCACATCAAAAGGATGACCATGCTATAGGGACGATTTGATACGCTTCTGACATGGAAACCGGTGTGGTCCAGTGGGTAAGTTCCTGACTTCCAGCCAGAGAATCAGGGTTCAAATCCCGGGTTCGGCACCAGATGACTGATGGTGGTCCAGCACAGGTAAATTGGAGGTGGGCCAAACAGGCCAATTGGTAAGTAAAATGTGTGTGTCTGTGTGTCCTGTAAGAGTGGAGTCATGCCTGGCAAAGTGGGTGGATGGAGGATAGAGTGAATAGGAGGAGTCTAGGCAGAGTGGGTGGAGCCAGAGAAGTCCAGCAGAGGTAAGTTGGAGGTGGGCCTAACAGGCGAATTGGTAAGCAAAACGTGTGGGGTTGGGTGTGTCGGGGTGTGCCTGTGTAGAGGGGGTGTGCCTGTGTGTGGGTGTGCCTGTGTGTGGGTTGTGGGTGTGTGGGGGTGTGGGGGTGTGTCTGTGTGTGGGGGGGGGGGTGTGTGTGGGGGTGTGCCTGTGTGTGTGGGGTGTGCCTGTGTGTAGGGGGGGGTGTTTGGGGTCTGTGTGTGGTCTGTGTGTGTGGGTGTGTGTGTGTGGGTTGTGTGTGTGTGGGTGTGTGTGTGTGGGTTGTGTGTGTGTGGGTTGTGTGTGTGTGGGTTGTGTGGGTGTGTGTGTGTGGGTTGTGTGGGTGTGTGTGTGTGGGTTGTGTGGGTGTGTGTGTAGGGGGTGTGTGGGGGTGTGTCTGTGTGTGGGGGTGTGTGTGGGGTGTGCCGGTGTGTGTAGGGGGTGTGTCTGTGTGTCCTGTAAGAGTGGAGTCATGCCTGGCAAAGTGGGAGGATAGAGTGAATATGAGGAGTCTAGGCAGAGTGGGTGGAGCCAGAGAGTCTGGAAAAGATGGATGTGGTCCCAGCGAGGAGGAAGGGGTCAAAGATGGAGGTGGGGGCCTGAACAGATTGGGGCCAAATGTGGGCACTCCTGTAGTGTTTCTCTAGCTGACAGATCAGGTGATTACATCCGATGGGACTTATGGTGAGGAAAACCAGCGTTTGATTTTTAATGCACCCTCTGTAACTTTTCCCTAGTATCTTTCTTTCCTTCCGGCAGATACCTGGAACAAGCGTCCCAAAGTTTTTCTTGGCTGCATACCCCCAGAGGTGTGCCTGACATTTATGGCCTAAGCACCCTCACAAAGAGTGCGCTACTGACATTCTGGGAAAACCTCACTAAAATGACATATTTATGCACCAAACGTGGTAATTCCTTATACCTGCAAAGCATCATATTGCACTTTTCAGCTTTGAGGAGGTGTGAGTGTTTTCATTTGAGGGAAATATTCATCTGTGCTTCCTCTCCCATCCGAGGACTATGGAGCTGCTGTTCCTCTCTCACATGTCCCTTCATAGAGACAGGTGTCACACACTCAACCACTCAGTAAACATGTATGCTTCGATACATTCACCTTGCTGTTTACCTTCCAAACATTCCCTCTTCACCACAAATACAGGGCAGCCATACCTCATTGCTCATTCACTCAGTCATCACAGTCCTACACTCTGTAGGTCCTGCAAGACCAACATGAACAAGAGGTATGTCAGCAAGCGGAAAAAAAGCCTTGGGGGAAGATTTTTTTAAATGTTACACAATGTAGCGCAGCACTCTGCGTGGCTGCGCTGCGTTACGTGACCGGGAATGAGCAGGAGAGCGCCATATTTTTAAAGATTTGGCTCTCTCTCCTTGTCTTTCCCTTGCGCCGGCGCTGATTTCAGCTGCCGTGCGCCATGCACATAGCTTAGCGCCGCAGCGCTAGGGTGTGTGCATGAGTGTAGCGTAGGTTTTGTACAGGAAGGGTACCTTTCCTGTACAAAATACTATGCTAGGTACGATGCAAAGCTTTTCCCACCTTGCATACATGCTGCACAGTGAAGCACGCATGGAAAGTGAGAAAAGCACATAGAAATGAATGCATTTCTCCTGTTTGCACCTCCTTTGAAGGGGCGTTAACTTTTGGCGCAAAACCATGTTTTCAAATCTTTGTGAATATGGTTTTGCATCAAAAAGCACGGGTTGCTGCATTGAAACACCCATGTACCACCCACGTAATGCCCCCTTGGTGCAAAGTTACCCAAAGCAGTGTTTTGCGCTCCTTACAGGGCACTTTCCGGCGCAAAAGCAGTTTTGCGCTGAAAAGAAAATCAGAAAAAATAAAATTTGCGCTAGATTGTGTCACTATTGTGGAGCTAAAGCAGCGCGAAACATATGGAAACCTCCCCCTTGGTGTGCTCTTATATTCATACTGCTGCCCTCTAGTAACGCTACACAGTAACTGCAGCATAATAGTGGGAATGGGAAGAAGGCTGTCCAATGCAAATATTGTTCTCCCAAGCTACCTTTCTTCTGAGATGGTCGGCGTCTTGTGCCTTGATGCCACCTCACGCATATGGTCTTCAGTCAAATTCAAAAGCAGCCTACCTACCTTAGGCTAAGGAGTTTTCCACTCGAAGGCCGCACATGGGGACGTCACCCTCATTTAGCAGGGTCCCAAATTGCCTGCAGTCATCCTCTTTACAGAAGCTGGGCGTTCGTGGGCGTTTGTGGGCGTCCTTCAAAGGAAGGAAGGGGGTTTTTAAAGGCCCAGCCCAGCCCAGCCCAGCCCAGCCCAGCCCAGCCCAGCCCAGCCCAGCCCAGCGCTGTGCTGTGCTTTGTCCTGATGCAGCAGGCATGATGCAGACCTGCTGAAGCAAAGGCCTGACTCTAACATTTTCTGTCTCATGAAGAAAACAACCTTTCTACCTTCTTATTGCAACTAATAAAGGGAGTTTCACTTGCATCAAACTAAACCCATCATTTCATTAGCCACAGCTCATTCCTGACCTTTATTCCTAGCCAACCTCATAGGCACCAAACCTCTGATTTGAGAGATTGGCTCACACCAAAATGAAAAATAACCCCCATCCAACCTATTTTCCTATCCGTGTAGCACCTTCCTCGCATTCTTCTAATCAGTTAAAGCCCCAGAGGCCACATTTGCGCTCCACATTATACCAAATTTAAAGGACAAATAATGAATGCATTGATAAAGGATGATAAGGTATTGCCCCTATTGCTCCTGCTTGAGATAAAGGGGGATTGGTGGAAAGTCATGAGGGAAAAGATTTGTAATTTTGAGGCGCACGTGCCAAAAAGAGTGGCCACTTTTCTCCTCTGTTTTTACAAGTGAAATTCAAATTAGGAAATGAAAATAAAAGAAGAATTTGAAATTTTGCCAACTTATGACACTTTGACAGCGTTTGCGGGACTCGAACCCTTGTCCTGTGAGATCCTTTATAACCACAGGCACAAGACTTACCATTGAGCTATAGCTCCTGGTGGTCTGAAGTGTTGCAGTAGTAACTATAAACAACATATAGGCCCTGGTGTCATTGCCTGTGGCTTGTATTGCACATCAAAAGGATGACCATGCTATAGGGACGATTTGATACGCTTCTGACATGGAAACCGGTGTGGTCCAGTGGGTAAGTTCCTGACTTCCAGCCAGAGAATCAGGGTTCAAATCCCGGGTTCGGCACCAGATGACTGATGGTGGTCCAGCACAGGTAAATTGGAGGTGGGCCAAACAGGCCAATTGGTAAGTAAAATGTGTGTGTCTGTGTGTCCTGTAAGAGTGGAGTCATGCCTGGCAAAGTGGGTGGATGGAGGATAGAGTGAATAGGAGGAGTCTAGGCAGAGTGGGTGGAGCCAGAGAAGTCCAGCAGAGGTAAGTTGGAGGTGGGCCTAACAGGCGAATTGGTAAGCAAAACGTGTGGGGTTGTGTGTGTGGGGTGTGTCTGTGTGTGTGGGGTGTGCCTGTGTAGAGGGGGTGTGCCTGTGTGTGGGTTGTGTGTGTGGGGTGTGTGGGTGTGTGTGGGTTGTGTGTGTGTGTGTGTGTGGGTGTGTGTGGGTTGTGTGTGTGTGTGTGTGGGGTGTGTGGGGTCTGTGTGTGGTCTGTGTGTGGGTTGTGGGTTGTGGGTTGTGGGTTGTGGGTGTGTGGGTGTGTGTGTGTGGGTTGTGTGGGTGGGTGTGTGGGGGTGTGTCTGTGTGGTGGGGGTGTGTCTGTGGGGGGGGTGTGGGGGTGTGTCTGTGTGTGGGGGTGTGTGTGGGGTGTGCCTGGGTGTGTGGGGTGTGCCGGTGTGTGTAGGGGGTGTGTCTGTGTGTCCTGTAAGAGTGGAGTCATGCCTGGCAAAGTGGGAGGATAGAGTGAATATGAGGAGTCTAGGCAGAGTGGGTGGAGCCAGAGAGTCTGGAAAAGATGGATGTGGTCCCAGCGAGGAGGAAGGGGTCAAAGATGGAGGTGGGGGCCTGAACAGATTGGGGCCAAATGTGGGCACTCCTGTAGTGTTTCTCTAGCTGACAGATCAGGTGATTACATCCGATGGGACTTATGGTGAGGAAAACCAGCGTTTGATTTTTAATGCACCCTCTCTAACTTTTCCCTAGTATCTTTCTTTCCTTCCGGCAGATACCTGGAACAAGCGTCCCAAAGTTTTTCTTGGCTGCATACCCCCAGAGGTGTGCCTGACATTTATGGCCTAAGCACCCTCACAAAGAGTGCGCTACTGACATTCTGGGAAAACCTCACTAAAATGACATATTTATGCACCAAACGTGGTAATTCCTTATACCTGCAAAGCATCATATTGCACTTTTCAGCTTTGAGGAGGTGTGAGTGTTTTCATTTGAGGGAAATATTCATCTGTGCTTCCTCTCCCATCCGAGGACTATGGAGCTGCTGTTCCTCTCTCACATGTCCCTTCATAGAGACAGGTGTCACACACTCAACCACTCAGTAAACATGTATGCTTCGATACATTCACCTTGCTGTTTACCTTCCAAACATTCCCTCTTCACCACAAATACAGGGCAGCCATACCTCATTGCTCATTCACTCAGTCATCACAGTCCTACACTCTGTAGGTCCTGCAAGACCAACATGAACAAGAGGTATGTCAGCAAGCGGAAAAAAAGCCTTGGGGGAAGATTTTTTTAAATGTTACACAATGTAGCGCAGCACTCTGCGTGGCTGCGCTGCGTTACGTGACCGGGAATGAGCAGGAGAGCGCCATATTTTTAAAGATTTGGCTCTCTCTCCTTGTCTTTCCCTTGCGCCGGCGCTGATTTCAGCTGCCGTGCGCCATGCACATAGCTTAGCGCCGCAGCGCTAGGGTGTGTGCATGAGTGTAGCGTAGGTTTTGTACAGGAAGGGTACCTTTCCTGTACAAAATACTATGCTAGGCAAGATGCAAAGCTTTTCCCACCTTGCATACATGCTGCACAGTGAAGCACGCATGGAAAGTGAGAAAAGCACATAGAAATGAATGCATTTCTCCTGTTTGCACCTCCTTTGAAGGGGCGTTAACTTTTGGCGCAAAACCATGTTTTCAAATCTTTGTGAATATGGTTTTGCATCAAAAAGCACGGGTTGCTGCATTGAAACACCCATGTACCACCCACGTAATGCCCCCTTGGTGCAAAGTTACCCAAAGCAGTGTTTTGCGCTCCTTACAGGGCACTTTCCGGCGCAAAAGCAGTTTTGCGCTGAAAAGAAAATCAGAAAAAATAAAATTTGCGCTAGATTGTGTCACTATTGTGGAGCTAAAGCAGCGCGAAACATATGGAAACCTCCCCCTTGGTGTGCTCTTATATTCATACTGCTGCCCTCTAGTAACGCTACACAGTAACTGCAGCATAATAGTGGGAATGGGAAGAAGGCTGTCCAATGCAAATATTGTTCTCCCAAGCTACCTTTCTTCTGAGATGGTCGGCGTCTTGTGCCTTGATGCCACCTCACGCATATGGTCTTCAGTCAAATTCAAAAGCAGCCTACCTACCTTAGGCTAAGGAGTTTTCCACTCGAAGGCCGCACATGGGGACGTCACCCTCATTTAGCAGGGTCCCAAATTGCCTGCAGTCATCCTCTTTACAGAAGCTGGGCGTTCGTGGGCATCCTTCAAAGGAAGGAAGGGGGTTTTTAAAGGCCCAGCCCAGCCCAGCCCAGCCCAGCCCAGCCCAGCCCAGCCCAGCCCAGCGCTGTGCTTTGCTGTGTCCTGATGCAGCAGGCATGATGCAGACCTGCTGAAGCAAAGGCCTGACTCTAACATTTTCTGTCTCTTGAAGAAAACAACCTTTCTACCTTCTTATTGCAACTAATAAAGGGAGTTTCACTTGCATCAAACTAAACCCATCATTTCATTAGCCACAGCTCATTCCTGACCTTTATTCCTAGCCAACCTCATAGGCACCAAACCTCTGATTTGAGAGATTGGCTCACACCAAAATGAAAAATAACCCCCATCCAACCTATTTTCCTATCCGTGTAGCACCTTCCTCGCATTCTTCTAATCAGTTAAAGCCCCAGAGGCCACATTTGCGCTCCACATTATACCAAATTTAAAGGACAAATAATGAATGCATTGATAAAGGATGATAAGGTATTGCCCCTATTGCTCCTGCTTGAGATAAAGGGGGATTGGTGGAAAGTCATGAGGGAAAAGATTTGTAATTTTGAGGCGCACGTGCCAAAAAGAGTGGCCACTTTTCTCCTCTGTTTTTACAAGTGAAATTCAAATTAGGAAATGAAAATAAAAGAAGAATTTGAAATTTTGCCAACTTATGACACTTTGACAGCGTTTGCGGGACTCGAACCCTTGTCCTGTGAGATCCTTTATAACCACAGGCACAAGACTTACCATTGAGCTATAGCTCCTGGTGGTCTGAAGTGTTGCAGTAGTAACTATAAACAACATATAGGCCCTGGTGTCATTGCCTGTGGCTTGTATTGCACATCAAAAGGATGACCATGCTATAGGGACGATTTGATACGCTTCTGACATGGAAACCGGTGTGGTCCAGTGGGTAAGTTCCTGACTTCCAGCCAGAGAATCAGGGTTCAAATCCCGGGTTCGGCACCAGATGACTGATGGTGGTCCAGCACAGGTAAATTGGAGGTGGGCCAAACAGGCCAATTGGTAAGTAAAATGTGTGTGTCTGTGTGTCCTGTAAGAGTGGAGTCATGCCTGGCAAAGTGGGTGGATGGAGGATAGAGTGAATAGGAGGAGTCTAGGCAGAGTGGGTGGAGCCAGAGAAGTCCAGCAGAGGTAAGTTGGAGGTGGGCCTAACAGGCGAATTGGTAAGCAAAACGTGTGGGGTTGTGTGTGTGGGGTGTGTCTGTGTGTGTGGGGTGTGCCTGTGTAGAGGGTGTGTGCCTGTGTGTGGGTTGTGTGTGTGGGGTGTGTGGGGGTGTGGGGGTGTGTCTGTGTGTGGGGGGGGGGGGGTGTGCCTGTGTGTGTGGGGTGTGCCTGTGTGTAGGGGGGGTGTTTGGGGTGTGTGGGGTGTGTGTGGGTTGTGTGTGTGTGGGTTGTGTGGGTGGGTTGTGTGGGTGGGTGTGTGGGGGTGTGTGGGGTGTGTGGGGTGTGTGGGGTCTGTGTGTGGTCTGTGTGTGGGTTGTGTGTGTGTGGGTGTGTGTGTGTGGGTGGGTGTGTGTGGGGGTGTGTCTGTGTGGTGGGGGTGTGTCTGTGTGTGGGGGGGGTGTGTGTGGGGTGTGCCTGGGTGTGTGGGGTGTGCCTGTGTGTAGGGGGTGTGTCTGTGTGTCCTGTAAGAGTGGAGTCATGCCTGGCAAAGTGGGAGGATAGAGGGAATATGAGGAGTCTAGGCAGAGTGGGTGGAGCCAGAGAGTCTGGAAAAGATGGATGTGGTCCCAGCGAGGAGGAAGGGGTCAAAGATGGAGGTGGGGGCCTGAACAGATTGGGGCCAAATGTGGGCACTCCTGTAGTGTTTCTCTAGCTGACAGATCAGGTGATTACATCCGATGGGACTTATGGTGAGGAAAACCAGCGTTTGATTTTTAATGCACCCTCTGTAACTTTTCCCTAGTATCTTTCTTTCCTTCTGGCAGATACCTGGAACAAGCGTCCCAAAGTTTTTCTTGGCTGCATACCCCCAGAGGTGTGCCTGACATTTATGGCCTAAGCACCCTCACAAAGAGTGCGCTACTGACATTCTGGGAAAACCTCACTAAAATGACATATTTATGCACCAAACGTGGTAATTCCTTATACCTGCAAAGCATCATATTGCACTTTTCAGCTTTGAGGAGGTGTGAGTGTTTTCATTTGAGGGAAATATTCATCTGTGCTTCCTCTCCCATCCGAGGACTATGGAGCTGCTGTTCCTCTCTCACATGTCCCTTCATAGAGACAGGTGTCACACACTCAACCACTCAGTAAACATGTATGCTTCGATACATTCACCTTGCTGTTTACCTTCCAAACATTCCCTCTTCACCACAAATACAGGGCAGCCATACCTCATTGCTCATTCACTCAGTCATCACAGTCCTACACTCTGTAGGTCCTGCAAGACCAACATGAACAAGAGGTATGTCAGCAAGCGGAAAAAAAGCCTTGGGGGAAGATTTTTTTAAATGTTACACAATGTAGCGCAGCACTCTGCGTGGCTGCGCTGCGTTACGTGACCGGGAATGAGCAGGAGAGCGCCATATTTTTAAAGATTTGGCTCTCTCTCCTTGTCTTTCCCTTGCGCCGGCGCTGATTTCAGCTGCCGTGCGCCATGCACATAGCTTAGCGCCGCAGCGCTAGGGTGTGTGCATGAGTGTAGCGTAGGTTTTGTACAGGAAGGGTACCTTTCCTGTACAAAATACTATGCTAGGCAAGATGCAAAGCTTTTCCCACCTTGCATACATGCTGCACAGTGAAGCACGCATGGAAAGTGAGAAAAGCACATAGAAATGAATGCATTTCTCCTGTTTGCACCTCCTTTGAAGGGGCGTTAACTTTTGGCGCAAAACCATGTTTTCAAATCTTTGTGAATATGGTTTTGCATCAAAAAGCACGGGTTGCTGCATTGAAACACCCATGTACCACCCACGTAATGCCCCCTTGGTGCAAAGTTACCCAAAGCAGTGTTTTGCGCTCCTTACAGGGCACTTTCCGGCGCAAAAGCAGTTTTGCGCTGAAAAGAAAATCAGAAAAAATAAAATTTGCGCTAGATTGTGTCACTATTGTGGAGCTAAAGCAGCGCGAAACATATGGAAACCTCCCCCTTGGTGTGCTCTTATATTCATACTGCTGCCCTCTAGTAACGCTACACAGTAACTGCAGCATAATAGTGGGAATGGGAAGAAGGCTGTCCAATGCAAATATTGTTCTCCCAAGCTACCTTTCTTCTGAGATGGTCGGCGTCTTGTGCCTTGATGCCACCTCACGCATATGGTCTTCAGTCAAATTCAAAAGCAGCCTACCTACCTTAGGCTAAGGAGTTTTCCACTCGAAGGCCGCACATGGGGACGTCACCCTCATTTAGCAGGGTCCCAAATTGCCTGCAGTCATCCTCTTTACAGAAGCTGGGCGTTCGTGGGCATCCTTCAAAGGAAGGAAGGGGGTTTTTAAAGGCCCAGCCCAGCCCAGCCCAGCCCAGCCCAGCCCAGCCCAGCCCAGCCCAGCGCTGTGCTTTGCTGTGTCCTGATGCAGCAGGCATGATGCAGACCTGCTGAAGCAAAGGCCTGACTCTAACATTTTCTGTCTCTTGAAGAAAACAACCTTTCTACCTTCTTATTGCAACTAATAAAGGGAGTTTCACTTGCATCAAACTAAACCCATCATTTCATTAGCCACAGCTCATTCCTGACCTTTATTCCTAGCCAACCTCATAGGCACCAAACCTCTGATTTGAGAGATTGGCTCACACCAAAATGAAAAATAACCCCCATCCAACCTATTTTCCTATCCGTGTAGCACCTTCCTCGCATTCTTCTAATCAGTTAAAGCCCCAGAGGCCACATTTGCGCTCCACATTATACCAAATTTAAAGGACAAATAATGAATGCATTGATAAAGGATGATAAGGTATTGCCCCTATTGCTCCTGCTTGAGATAAAGGGGGATTGGTGGAAAGTCATGAGGGAAAAGATTTGTAATTTTGAGGCGCACGTGCCAAAAAGAGTGGCCACTTTTCTCCTCTGTTTTTACAAGTGAAATTCAAATTAGGAAATGAAAATAAAAGAAGAATTTGAAATTTTGCCAACTTATGACACTTTGACAGCGTTTGCGGGACTCGAACCCTTGTCCTGTGAGATCCTTTATAACCACAGGCACAAGACTTACCATTGAGCTATAGCTCCTGGTGGTCTGAAGTGTTGCAGTAGTAACTATAAACAACATATAGGCCCTGGTGTCATTGCCTGTGGCTTGTATTGCACATCAAAAGGATGACCATGCTATAGGGACGATTTGATACGCTTCTGACATGGAAACCGGTGTGGTCCAGTGGGTAAGTTCCTGACTTCCAGCCAGAGAATCAGGGTTCAAATCCCGGGTTCGGCACCAGATGACTGATGGTGGTCCAGCACAGGTAAATTGGAGGTGGGCCAAACAGGCCAATTGGTAAGTAAAATGTGTGTGTCTGTGTGTCCTGTAAGAGTGGAGTCATGCCTGGCAAAGTGGGTGGATGGAGGATAGAGTGAATAGGAGGAGTCTAGGCAGAGTGGGTGGAGCCAGAGAAGTCCAGCAGAGGTAAGTTGGAGGTGGGCCTAACAGGCGAATTGGTAAGCAAAACGTGTGGGGTTGTGTGTGTGGGGTGTGTCTGTGTGTGTGGGGTGTGCCTGTGTAGAGGGTGTGTGCCTGTGTGTGGGTTGTGTGTGTGGGGTGTGTGGGGGTGTGGGGGTGTGTCTGTGTGTGGGGGGGGGGGGGTGTGCCTGTGTGTGTGGGGTGTGCCTGTGTGTAGGGGGGGTGTTTGGGGTGTGTGGGGTCTGTGTGGGGTCTGTGTGTGTGTGGGTTGTGTGTGTGTGGGTTGTGTGGGTGGGTTGTGTGGGTGGGTGTGTGGGGGTGTGTGGGGTGTGTGGGGTGTGTGGGGTCTGTGTGTGGTCTGTGTGTGGGTTGTGTGTGTGTGGGTGTGTGTGGGTGGGTGTGTGTGGGGGTGTGTCTGTGTGGTGGGGGTGTGTCTGTGTGTGGGGGGGGTGTGTGTGGGGTGTGCCTGGGTGTGTGGGGTGTGCCTGTGTGTAGGGGGTGTGTCTGTGTGTCCTGTAAGAGTGGAGTCATGCCTGGCAAAGTGGGAGGATAGAGGGAATATGAGGAGTCTAGGCAGAGTGGGTGGAGCCAGAGAGTCTGGAAAAGATGGATGTGGTCCCAGCGAGGAGGAAGGGGTCAAAGATGGAGGTGGGGGCCTGAACAGATTGGGGCCAAATGTGGGCACTCCTGTAGTGTTTCTCTAGCTGACAGATCAGGTGATTACATCCGATGGGACTTATGGTGAGGAAAACCAGCGTTTGATTTTTAATGCACCCTCTGTAACTTTTCCCTAGTATCTTTCTTTCCTTCTGGCAGATACCTGGAACAAGCGTCCCAAAGTTTTTCTTGGCTGCATACCCCCAGAGGTGTGCCTGACATTTATGGCCTAAGCACCCTCACAAAGAGTGCGCTACTGACATTCTGGGAAAACCTCACTAAAATGACATATTTATGCACCAAACGTGGTAATTCCTTATACCTGCAAAGCATCATATTGCACTTTTCAGCTTTGAGGAGGTGTGAGTGTTTTCATTTGAGGGAAATATTCATCTGTGCTTCCTCTCCCATCCGAGGACTATGGAGCTGCTGTTCCTCTCTCACATGTCCCTTCATAGAGACAGGTGTCACACACTCAACCACTCAGTAAACATGTATGCTTCGATACATTCACCTTGCTGTTTACCTTCCAAACATTCCCTCTTCACCACAAATACAGGGCAGCCATACCTCATTGCTCATTCACTCAGTCATCACAGTCCTACACTCTGTAGGTCCTGCAAGACCAACATGAACAAGAGGTATGTCAGCAAGCGGAAAAAAAGCCTTGGGGGAAGATTTTTTTAAATGTTACACAATGTAGCGCAGCACTCTGCGTGGCTGCGCTGCGTTACGTGACCGGGAATGAGCAGGAGAGCGCCATATTTTTAAAGATTTGGCTCTCTCTCCTTGTCTTTCCCTTGCGCCGGCGCTGATTTCAGCTGCCGTGCGCCATGCACATAGCTTAGCGCCGCAGCGCTAGGGTGTGTGCATGAGTGTAGCGTAGGTTTTGTACAGGAAGGGTACCTTTCCTGTACAAAATACTATGCTAGGCAAGATGCAAAGCTTTTCCCACCTTGCATACATGCTGCACAGTGAAGCACGCATGGAAAGTGAGAAAAGCACATAGAAATGAATGCATTTCTCCTGTTTGCACCTCCTTTGAAGGGGCGTTAACTTTTGGCGCAAAACCATGTTTTCAAATCTTTGTGAATATGGTTTTGCATCAAAAAGCACGGGTTGCTGCATTGAAACACCCATGTACCACCCACGTAATGCCCCCTTGGTGCAAAGTTACCCAAAGCAGTGTTTTGCGCTCCTTACAGGGCACTTTCCGGCGCAAAAGCAGTTTTGCGCTGAAAAGAAAATCAGAAAAAATAAAATTTGCGCTAGATTGTGTCACTATTGTGGAGCTAAAGCAGCGCGAAACATATGGAAACCTCCCCCTTGGTGTGCTCTTATATTCATACTGCTGCCCTCTAGTAACGCTACACAGTAACTGCAGCATAATAGTGGGAATGGGAAGAAGGCTGTCCAATGCAAATATTGTTCTCCCAAGCTACCTTTCTTCTGAGATGGTCGGCGTCTTGTGCCTTGATGCCACCTCACGCATATGGTCTTCAGTCAAATTCAAAAGCAGCCTACCTACCTTAGGCTAAGGAGTTTTCCACTCGAAGGCCGCACATGGGGACGTCACCCTCATTTAGCAGGGTCCCAAATTGCCTGCAGTCATCCTCTTTACAGAAGCTGGGCGTTCGTGGGCGTTTGTGGGCGTCCTTCAAAGGAAGGAAGGGGGTTTTTAAAGGCCCAGCCCAGCCCAGCCCAGCCCAGCCCAGCCCAGCCCAGCCCAGCCCAGCCCAGCGCTGTGCTGTGCTTTGTCCTGATGCAGCAGGCATGATGCAGACCTGCTGAAGCAAAGGCCTGACTCTAACATTTTCTGTCTCATGAAGAAAACAACCTTTCTACCTTCTTATTGCAACTAATAAAGGGAGTTTCACTTGCATCAAACTAAACCCATCATTTCATTAGCCACAGCTCATTCCTGACCTTTATTCCTAGCCAACCTCATAGGCACCAAACCTCTGATTTGAGAGATTGGCTCACACCAAAATGAAAAATAACCCCCATCCAACCTATTTTCCTATCCGTGTAGCACCTTCCTCGCATTCTTCTAATCAGTTAAAGCCCCAGAGGCCACATTTGCGCTCCACATTATACCAAATTTAAAGGACAAATAATGAATGCATTGATAAAGGATGATAAGGTATTGCCCCTATTGCTCCTGCTTGAGATAAAGGGGGATTGGTGGAAAGTCATGAGGGAAAAGATTTGTAATTTTGAGGCGCACGTGCCAAAAAGAGTGGCCACTTTTCTCCTCTGTTTTTACAAGTGAAATTCAAATTAGGAAATGAAAATAAAAGAAGAATTTGAAATTTTGCCAACTTATGACACTTTGACAGCGTTTGCGGGACTCGAACCCTTGTCCTGTGAGATCCTTTATAACCACAGGCACAAGACTTACCATTGAGCTATAGCTCCTGGTGGTCTGAAGTGTTGCAGTAGTAACTATAAACAACATATAGGCCCTGGTGTCATTGCCTGTGGCTTGTATTGCACATCAAAAGGATGACCATGCTATAGGGACGATTTGATACGCTTCTGACATGGAAACCGGTGTGGTCCAGTGGGTAAGTTCCTGACTTCCAGCCAGAGAATCAGGGTTCAAATCCCGGGTTCGGCACCAGATGACTGATGGTGGTCCAGCACAGGTAAATTGGAGGTGGGCCAAACAGGCCAATTGGTAAGTAAAATGTGTGTGTCTGTGTGTCCTGTAAGAGTGGAGTCATGCCTGGCAAAGTGGGTGGATGGAGGATAGAGTGAATAGGAGGAGTCTAGGCAGAGTGGGTGGAGCCAGAGAAGTCCAGCAGAGGTAAGTTGGAGGTGGGCCTAACAGGCGAATTGGTAAGCAAAACGTGTGGGGTTGTGTGTGTGGGGTGTGTCTGTGTGTGTGGGGTGTGCCTGTGTAGAGGGGGTGTGCCTGTGTGTGGGTTGTGTGTGTGGGGTGTGTGGGGGTGTGGGGGTGTGTCTGTGTGTGGGGGGGGGGGGGGGGTGTGCCTGTGTGTGTGGGGTGTGCCTGTGTGTGTGGGGTGTGCCTGTGTGTAGGGGGGGTGTGTGGGGTCTGTGTGTGGTCTGTGTGTGGTCTGTGTGTGGGGTGTGGGTTGTGTGTGGGTGGGTGTGGGTGGGTGTGTGGGGGTGTGTGGGGTCTGTGTGTGGGGTGTGTGGGGTCTGTGTGTGGGGTGTGTGGGGTCTGTGTGTGGTCTGTGTGTGGGTTGTGTGTGTGTGGGTTGTGTGGGTGTGTGTGTGTGGGTTGTGTGGGTGGGTGTGTGGGGGTGTGTCTGTGTGGTGGGGGTGTGTCTGTGGGGGGGGTGTGGGGGTGTGTCTGTGTGTGGGGGTGTGTGTGGGGTGTGCCTGGGTGTGTGGGGTGTGCCGGTGTGTGTAGGGGGTGTGTCTGTGTGTCCTGTAAGAGTGGAGTCATGCCTGGCAAAGTGGGAGGATAGAGTGAATATGAGGAGTCTAGGCAGAGTGGGTGGAGCCAGAGAGTCTGGAAAAGATGGATGTGGTCCCAGCGAGGAGGAAGGGGTCAAAGATGGAGGTGGGGGCCTGAACAGATTGGGGCCAAATGTGGGCACTCCTGTAGTGTTTCTCTAGCTGACAGATCAGGTGATTACATCCGATGGGACTTATGGTGAGGAAAACCAGCGTTTGATTTTTAATGCACCCTCTGTAACTTTTCCCTAGTATCTTTCTTTCCTTCCGGCAGATACCTGGAACAAGCGTCCCAAAGTTTTTCTTGGCTGCATACCCCCAGAGGTGTGCCTGACATTTATGGCCTAAGCACCCTCACAAAGAGTGCGCTACTGACATTCTGGGAAAACCTCACTAAAATGACATATTTATGCACCAAACGTGGTAATTCCTTATACCTGCAAAGCATCATATTGCACTTTTCAGCTTTGAGGAGGTGTGAGTGTTTTCATTTGAGGGAAATATTCATCTGTGCTTCCTCTCCCATCCGAGGACTATGGAGCTGCTGTTCCTCTCTCACATGTCCCTTCATAGAGACAGGTGTCACACACTCAACCACTCAGTAAACATGTATGCTTCGATACATTCACCTTGCTGTTTACCTTCCAAACATTCCCTCTTCACCACAAATACAGGGCAGCCATACCTCATTGCTCATTCACTCAGTCATCACAGTCCTACACTCTGTAGGTCCTGCAAGACCAACATGAACAAGAGGTATGTCAGCAAGCGGAAAAAAAGCCTTGGGGGAAGATTTTTTTAAATGTTACACAATGTAGCGCAGCACTCTGCGTGGCTGCGCTGCGTTACGTGACCGGGAATGAGCAGGAGAGCGCCATATTTTTAAAGATTTGGCTCTCTCTCCTTGTCTTTCCCTTGCGCCGGCGCTGATTTCAGCTGCCGTGCGCCATGCACATAGCTTAGCGCCGCAGCGCTAGGGTGTGTGCATGAGTGTAGCGTAGGTTTTGTACAGGAAGGGTACCTTTCCTGTACAAAATACTATGCTAGGCAAGATGCAAAGCTTTTCCCACCTTGCATACATGCTGCACAGTGAAGCACGCATGGAAAGTGAGAAAAGCACATAGAAATGAATGCATTTCTCCTGTTTGCACCTCCTTTGAAGGGGCGTTAACTTTTGGCGCAAAACCATGTTTTCAAATCTTTGTGAATATGGTTTTGCATCAAAAAGCACGGGTTGCTGCATTGAAACACCCATGTACCACCCACGTAATGCCCCCTTGGTGCAAAGTTACCCAAAGCAGTGTTTTGCGCTCCTTACAGGGCACTTTCCGGCGCAAAAGCAGTTTTGCGCTGAAAAGAAAATCAGAAAAAATAAAATTTGCGCTAGATTGTGTCACTATTGTGGAGCTAAAGCAGCGCGAAACATATGGAAACCTCCCCCTTGGTGTGCTCTTATATTCATACTGCTGCCCTCTAGTAACGCTACACAGTAACTGCAGCATAATAGTGGGAATGGGAAGAAGGCTGTCCAATGCAAATATTGTTCTCCCAAGCTACCTTTCTTCTGAGATGGTCGGCGTCTTGTGCCTTGATGCCACCTCACGCATATGGTCTTCAGTCAAATTCAAAAGCAGCCTACCTACCTTAGGCTAAGGAGTTTTCCACTCGAAGGCCGCACATGGGGACGTCACCCTCATTTAGCAGGGTCCCAAATTGCCTGCAGTCATCCTCTTTACAGAAGCTGGGCGTTCGTGGGCATCCTTCAAAGGAAGGAAGGGGGTTTTTAAAGGCCCAGCCCAGCCCAGCCCAGCCCAGCCCAGCCCAGCCCAGCCCAGCCCAGCCCAGCGCTGTGCTTTGCTGTGTCCTGATGCAGCAGGCATGATGCAGACCTGCTGAAGCAAAGGCCTGACTCTAACATTTTCTGTCTCATGAAGAAAACAACCTTTCTACCTTCTTATTGCAACTAATAAAGGGAGTTTCACTTGCATCAAACTAAACCCATCATTTCATTAGCCACAGCTCATTCCTGACCTTTATTCCTAGCCAACCTCATAGGCACCAAACCTCTGATTTGAGAGATTGGCTCACACCAAAATGAAAAATAACCCCCATCCAACCTATTTTCCTATCCGTGTAGCACCTTCCTCGCATTCTTCTAATCAGTTAAAGCCCCAGAGGCCACATTTGCGCTCCACATTATACCAAATTTAAAGGACAAATAATGAATGCATTGATAAAGGATGATAAGGTATTGCCCCTATTGCTCCTGCTTGAGATAAAGGGGGATTGGTGGAAAGTCATGAGGGAAAAGATTTGTAATTTTGAGGCGCACGTGCCAAAAAGAGTGGCCACTTTTCTCCTCTGTTTTTACAAGTGAAATTCAAATTAGGAAATGAAAATAAAAGAAGAATTTGAAATTTTGCCAACTTATGACACTTTGACAGCGTTTGCGGGACTCGAACCCTTGTCCTGTGAGATCCTTTATAACCACAGGCACAAGACTTACCATTGAGCTATAGCTCCTGGTGGTCTGAAGTGTTGCAGTAGTAACTATAAACAACATATAGGCCCTGGTGTCATTGCCTGTGGCTTGTATTGCACATCAAAAGGATGACCATGCTATAGGGACGATTTGATACGCTTCTGACATGGAAACCGGTGTGGTCCAGTGGGTAAGTTCCTGACTTCCAGCCAGAGAATCAGGGTTCAAATCCCGGGTTCGGCACCAGATGACTGATGGTGGTCCAGCACAGGTAAATTGGAGGTGGGCCAAACAGGCCAATTGGTAAGTAAAATGTGTGTGTCTGTGTGTCCTGTAAGAGTGGAGTCATGCCTGGCAAAGTGGGTGGATGGAGGATAGAGTGAATAGGAGGAGTCTAGGCAGAGTGGGTGGAGCCAGAGAAGTCCAGCAGAGGTAAGTTGGAGGTGGGCCTAACAGGCGAATTGGTAAGCAAAACGTGTGGGGTTGGGTGTGTCGGGGTGTGCCTGTGTAGAGGGGGTGTGTGTGGGTGTGCCTGTGTGTGGGTTGTGGGTGTGTGGGGGTGTGGGGGTGTGTCTGTGTGTGGGGGGGGGGGTGTGTGTGGGGGTGTGCCTGTGTGTGTGGGGTGTGCCTGTGTTTGGGGTCTGTGTGTGGTCTGTGTGTGTGGTCTGTGTGTGTGTGGGTTGTGTGTGTGTGGGTTGTGTGGGTGTGTGTGTGTGGGTTGTGTGGGTGTGTGTGTGTGGGTTGTGTGTGTAGGGGGTGTGTGGGGGTGTGTCTGTGTGTGGGGGTGTGTGTGGGGTGTGCCTGGGTGTGTGGGGTGTGCCGGTGTGTGTAGGGGGTGTGTCTGTGTGTCCTGTAAGAGTGGAGTCATGCCTGGCAAAGTGGGAGGATAGAGTGAATATGAGGAGTCTAGGCAGAGTGGGTGGAGCCAGAGAGTCTGGAAAAGATGGATGTGGTCCCAGCGAGGAGGAAGGGGTCAAAGATGGAGGTGGGGGCCTGAACAGATTGGGGCCAAATGTGGGCACTCCTGTAGTGTTTCTCTAGCTGACAGATCAGGTGATTACATCCGATGGGACTTATGGTGAGGAAAACCAGCGTTTGATTTTTAATGCACCCTCTGTAACTTTTCCCTAGTATCTTTCTTTCCTTCCGGCAGATACCTGGAACAAGCGTCCCAAAGTTTTTCTTGGCTGCATACCCCCAGAGGTGTGCCTGACATTTATGGCCTAAGCACCCTCACAAAGAGTGCGCTACTGACATTCTGGGAAAACCTCACTAAAATGACATATTTATGCACCAAACGTGGTAATTCCTTATACCTGCAAAGCATCATATTGCACTTTTCAGCTTTGAGGAGGTGTGAGTGTTTTCATTTGAGGGAAATATTCATCTGTGCTTCCTCTCCCATCCGAGGACTATGGAGCTGCTGTTCCTCTCTCACATGTCCCTTCATAGAGACAGGTGTCACACACTCAACCACTCAGTAAACATGTATGCTTCGATACATTCACCTTGCTGTTTACCTTCCAAACATTCCCTCTTCACCACAAATACAGGGCAGCCATACCTCATTGCTCATTCACTCAGTCATCACAGTCCTACACTCTGTAGGTCCTGCAAGACCAACATGAACAAGAGGTATGTCAGCAAGCGGAAAAAAAGCCTTGGGGGAAGATTTTTTTAAATGTTACACAATGTAGCGCAGCACTCTGCGTGGCTGCGCTGCGTTACGTGACCGGGAATGAGCAGGAGAGCGCCATATTTTTAAAGATTTGGCTCTCTCTCCTTGTCTTTCCCTTGCGCCGGCGCTGATTTCAGCTGCCGTGCGCCATGCACATAGCTTAGCGCCGCAGCGCTAGGGTGTGTGCATGAGTGTAGCGTAGGTTTTGTACAGGAAGGGTACCTTTCCTGTACAAAATACTATGCTAGGTACGATGCAAAGCTTTTCCCACCTTGCATACATGCTGCACAGTGAAGCACGCATGGAAAGTGAGAAAAGCACATAGAAATGAATGCATTTCTCCTGTTTGCACCTCCTTTGAAGGGGCGTTAACTTTTGGCGCAAAACCATGTTTTCAAATCTTTGTGAATATGGTTTTGCATCAAAAAGCACGGGTTGCTGCATTGAAACACCCATGTACCACCCACGTAATGCCCCCTTGGTGCAAAGTTACCCAAAGCAGTGTTTTGCGCTCCTTACAGGGCACTTTCCGGCGCAAAAGCAGTTTTGCGCTGAAAAGAAAATCAGAAAAAATAAAATTTGCGCTAGATTGTGTCACTATTGTGGAGCTAAAGCAGCGCGAAACATATGGAAACCTCCCCCTTGGTGTGCTCTTATATTCATACTGCTGCCCTCTAGTAACGCTACACAGTAACTGCAGCATAATAGTGGGAATGGGAAGAAGGCTGTCCAATGCAAATATTGTTCTCCCAAGCTACCTTTCTTCTGAGATGGTCGGCGTCTTGTGCCTTGATGCCACCTCACGCATATGGTCTTCAGTCAAATTCAAAAGCAGCCTACCTACCTTAGGCTAAGGAGTTTTCCACTCGAAGGCCGCACATGGGGACGTCACCCTCATTTAGCAGGGTCCCAAATTGCCTGCAGTCATCCTCTTTACAGAAGCTGGGCGTTCGTGGGCGTTTGTGGGCGTCCTTCAAAGGAAGGAAGGGGGTTTTTAAAGGCCCAGCCCAGCCCAGCCCAGCCCAGCCCAGCCCAGCCCAGCCCAGCGCTGTGCTGTGCTTTGCTGTGTCCTGATGCAGCAGGCATGATGCAGACCTGCTGAAGCAAAGGCCTGACTCTAACATTTTCTGTCTCATGAAGAAAACAACCTTTCTACCTTCTTATTGCAACTAATAAAGGGAGTTTCACTTGCATCAAACTAAACCCATCATTTCATTAGCCACAGCTCATTCCTGACCTTTATTCCTAGCCAACCTCATAGGCACCAAACCTCTGATTTGAGAGATTGGCTCACACCAAAATGAAAAATAACCCCCATCCAACCTATTTTCCTATCCGTGTAGCACCTTCCTCGCATTCTTCTAATCAGTTAAAGCCCCAGAGGCCACATTTGCGCTCCACATTATACCAAATTTAAAGGACAAATAATGAATGCATTGATAAAGGATGATAAGGTATTGCCCCTATTGCTCCTGCTTGAGATAAAGGGGGATTGGTGGAAAGTCATGAGGGAAAAGATTTGTAATTTTGAGGCGCACGTGCCAAAAAGAGTGGCCACTTTTCTCCTCTGTTTTTACAAGTGAAATTCAAATTAGGAAATGAAAATAAAAGAAGAATTTGAAATTTTGCCAACTTATGACACTTTGACAGCGTTTGCGGGACTCGAACCCTTGTCCTGTGAGATCCTTTATAACCACAGGCACAAGACTTACCATTGAGCTATAGCTCCTGGTGGTCTGAAGTGTTGCAGTAGTAACTATAAACAACATATAGGCCCTGGTGTCATTGCCTGTGGCTTGTATTGCACATCAAAAGGATGACCATGCTATAGGGACGATTTGATACGCTTCTGACATGGAAACCGGTGTGGTCCAGTGGGTAAGTTCCTGACTTCCAGCCAGAGAATCAGGGTTCAAATCCCGGGTTCGGCACCAGATGACTGATGGTGGTCCAGCACAGGTAAATTGGAGGTGGGCCAAACAGGCCAATTGGTAAGTAAAATGTGTGTGTCTGTGTGTCCTGTAAGAGTGGAGTCATGCCTGGCAAAGTGGGTGGATGGAGGATAGAGTGAATAGGAGGAGTCTAGGCAGAGTGGGTGGAGCCAGAGAAGTCCAGCAGAGGTAAGTTGGAGGTGGGCCTAACAGGCGAATTGGTAAGCAAAACGTGTGGGGTTGGGTGTGTCGGGGTGTGCCTGTGTAGAGGGGGTGTGCCTGTGTGTGGGTGTGCCTGTGTGTGGGTTGTGGGTGTGTGGGGGTGTGGGGGTGTGTCTGTGTGTGGGGGGGGGGTGTGTGTGGGGGTGTGCCTGTGTGTGTGGGGTGTGCCTGTGTGTAGGGGGGGGTGTTTGGGGTCTGTGTGTGGTCTGTGTGTGTGGGTGTGTGTGTGTGGGTTGTGTGTGTGTGGGTGTGTGTGTGTGGGTTGTGTGTGTGTGGGTTGTGTGGGTGTGGGTTGTGTGGGTGTGTGTGTGTGGGTTGTGTGGGTGTCTGTGTGTGGGGTGTGTGGGTTGTGTGTGTAGGGGGTGTGTGGGGGTGTGTCTGTGTGTGGGGGTGTGTGTGGGGTGTGCCGGTGTGTGTAGGGGGTGTGTCTGTGTGTCCTGTAAGAGTGGAGTCATGCCTGGCAAAGTGGGAGGATAGAGTGAATATGAGGAGTCTAGGCAGAGTGGGTGGAGCCAGAGAGTCTGGAAAAGATGGATGTGGTCCCAGCGAGGAGGAAGGGGTCAAAGATGGAGGTGGGGGCCTGAACAGATTGGGGCCAAATGTGGGCACTCCTGTAGTGTTTCTCTAGCTGACAGATCAGGTGATTACATCCGATGGGACTTATGGTGAGGAAAACCAGCGTTTGATTTTTAATGCACCCTCTGTAACTTTTCCCTAGTATCTTTCTTTCCTTCCGGCAGATACCTGGAACAAGCGTCCCAAAGTTTTTCTTGGCTGCATACCCCCAGAGGTGTGCCTGACATTTATGGCCTAAGCACCCTCACAAAGAGTGCGCTACTGACATTCTGGGAAAACCTCACTAAAATGACATATTTATGCACCAAACGTGGTAATTCCTTATACCTGCAAAGCATCATATTGCACTTTTCAGCTTTGAGGAGGTGTGAGTGTTTTCATTTGAGGGAAATATTCATCTGTGCTTCCTCTCCCATCCGAGGACTATGGAGCTGCTGTTCCTCTCTCACATGTCCCTTCATAGAGACAGGTGTCACACACTCAACCACTCAGTAAACATGTATGCTTCGATACATTCACCTTGCTGTTTACCTTCCAAACATTCCCTCTTCACCACAAATACAGGGCAGCCATACCTCATTGCTCATTCACTCAGTCATCACAGTCCTACACTCTGTAGGTCCTGCAAGACCAACATGAACAAGAGGTATGTCAGCAAGCGGAAAAAAAGCCTTGGGGGAAGATTTTTTTAAATGTTACACAATGTAGCGCAGCACTCTGCGTGGCTGCGCTGCGTTACGTGACCGGGAATGAGCAGGAGAGCGCCATATTTTTAAAGATTTGGCTCTCTCTCCTTGTCTTTCCCTTGCGCCGGCGCTGATTTCAGCTGCCGTGCGCCATGCACATAGCTTAGCGCCGCAGCGCTAGGGTGTGTGCATGAGTGTAGCGTAGGTTTTGTACAGGAAGGGTACCTTTCCTGTACAAAATACTATGCTAGGTACGATGCAAAGCTTTTCCCACCTTGCATACATGCTGCACAGTGAAGCACGCATGGAAAGTGAGAAAAGCACATAGAAATGAATGCATTTCTCCTGTTTGCACCTCCTTTGAAGGGGCGTTAACTTTTGGCGCAAAACCATGTTTTCAAATCTTTGTGAATATGGTTTTGCATCAAAAAGCACGGGTTGCTGCATTGAAACACCCATGTACCACCCACGTAATGCCCCCTTGGTGCAAAGTTACCCAAAGCAGTGTTTTGCGCTCCTTACAGGGCACTTTCCGGCGCAAAAGCAGTTTTGCGCTGAAAAGAAAATCAGAAAAAATAAAATTTGCGCTAGATTGTGTCACTATTGTGGAGCTAAAGCAGCGCGAAACATATGGAAACCTCCCCCTTGGTGTGCTCTTATATTCATACTGCTGCCCTCTAGTAACGCTACACAGTAACTGCAGCATAATAGTGGGAATGGGAAGAAGGCTGTCCAATGCAAATATTGTTCTCCCAAGCTACCTTTCTTCTGAGATGGTCGGCGTCTTGTGCCTTGATGCCACCTCACGCATATGGTCTTCAGTCAAATTCAAAAGCAGCCTACCTACCTTAGGCTAAGGAGTTTTCCACTCGAAGGCCGCACATGGGGACGTCACCCTCATTTAGCAGGGTCCCAAATTGCCTGCAGTCATCCTCTTTACAGAAGCTGGGCGTTCGTGGGCGTTTGTGGGCGTCCTTCAAAGGAAGGAAGGGGGTTTTTAAAGGCCCAGCCCAGCCCAGCCCAGCCCAGCCCAGCCCAGCCCAGCCCAGCCCAGCCCAGCCCAGCGCTGTGCTGTGCTTTGTCCTGATGCAGCAGGCATGATGCAGACCTGCTGAAGCAAAGGCCTGACTCTAACATTTTCTGTCTCATGAAGAAAACAACCTTTCTACCTTCTTATTGCAACTAATAAAGGGAGTTTCACTTGCATCAAACTAAACCCATCATTTCATTAGCCACAGCTCATTCCTGACCTTTATTCCTAGCCAACCTCATAGGCACCAAACCTCTGATTTGAGAGATTGGCTCACACCAAAATGAAAAATAACCCCCATCCAACCTATTTTCCTATCCGTGTAGCACCTTCCTCGCATTCTTCTAATCAGTTAAAGCCCCAGAGGCCACATTTGCGCTCCACATTATACCAAATTTAAAGGACAAATAATGAATGCATTGATAAAGGATGATAAGGTATTGCCCCTATTGCTCCTGCTTGAGATAAAGGGGGATTGGTGGAAAGTCATGAGGGAAAAGATTTGTAATTTTGAGGCGCACGTGCCAAAAAGAGTGGCCACTTTTCTCCTCTGTTTTTACAAGTGAAATTCAAATTAGGAAATGAAAATAAAAGAAGAATTTGAAATTTTGCCAACTTATGACACTTTGACAGCGTTTGCGGGACTCGAACCCTTGTCCTGTGAGATCCTTTATAACCACAGGCACAAGACTTACCATTGAGCTATAGCTCCTGGTGGTCTGAAGTGTTGCAGTAGTAACTATAAACAACATATAGGCCCTGGTGTCATTGCCTGTGGCTTGTATTGCACATCAAAAGGATGACCATGCTATAGGGACGATTTGATACGCTTCTGACATGGAAACCGGTGTGGTCCAGTGGGTAAGTTCCTGACTTCCAGCCAGAGAATCAGGGTTCAAATCCCGGGTTCGGCACCAGATGACTGATGGTGGTCCAGCACAGGTAAATTGGAGGTGGGCCAAACAGGCCAATTGGTAAGTAAAATGTGTGTGTCTGTGTGTCCTGTAAGAGTGGAGTCATGCCTGGCAAAGTGGGTGGATGGAGGATAGAGTGAATAGGAGGAGTCTAGGCAGAGTGGGTGGAGCCAGAGAAGTCCAGCAGAGGTAAGTTGGAGGTGGGCCTAACAGGCGAATTGGTAAGCAAAACGTGTGGGGTTGTGTGTGTGGGGTGTGTCTGTGTGTGTGGGGTGTGCCTGTGTAGAGGGGGTGTGCCTGTGTGTGGGTTGTGTGTGTGGGGTGTGTGGGGGTGTGGGGGTGTGTCTGTGTGTGGGGGGGGGGGGGGGGGTGTGCCTGTGTGTGTGGGGTGTGCCTGTGTGTAGGGGGGGTGTTTGGGGTGTGTGGGGTCTGTGTGTGGTCTGTGTGTGTGTGGGTGTGTGTGGGTTGTGTGTGTGTGTGTGTGGGGTGTGTGGGGTCTGTGTGGGGTCTGTGTGTGGTCTGTGTGTGGGGTCTGTGTGTGGGTTGTGGGTTGTGGGTTGTGGGTGTGTGGGTGTGTGTGTGTGGGTTGTGTGGGTGGGTGTGTGGGGGTGTGTCTGTGTGGTGGGGGTGTGTCTGTGGGGGGGGTGTGGGGGTGTGTCTGTGTGTGGGGGTGTGTGTGGGGTGTGCCTGGGTGTGTGGGGTGTGCCGGTGTGTGTAGGGGGTGTGTCTGTGTGTCCTGTAAGAGTGGAGTCATGCCTGGCAAAGTGGGAGGATAGAGTGAATATGAGGAGTCTAGGCAGAGTGGGTGGAGCCAGAGAGTCTGGAAAAGATGGATGTGGTCCCAGCGAGGAGGAAGGGGTCAAAGATGGAGGTGGGGGCCTGAACAGATTGGGGCCAAATGTGGGCACTCCTGTAGTGTTTCTCTAGCTGACAGATCAGGTGATTACATCCGATGGGACTTATGGTGAGGAAAACCAGCGTTTGATTTTTAATGCACCCTCTCTAACTTTTCCCTAGTATCTTTCTTTCCTTCCGGCAGATACCTGGAACAAGCGTCCCAAAGTTTTTCTTGGCTGCATACCCCCAGAGGTGTGCCTGACATTTATGGCCTAAGCACCCTCACAAAGAGTGCGCTACTGACATTCTGGGAAAACCTCACTAAAATGACATATTTATGCACCAAACGTGGTAATTCCTTATACCTGCAAAGCATCATATTGCACTTTTCAGCTTTGAGGAGGTGTGAGTGTTTTCATTTGAGGGAAATATTCATCTGTGCTTCCTCTCCCATCCGAGGACTATGGAGCTGCTGTTCCTCTCTCACATGTCCCTTCATAGAGACAGGTGTCACACACTCAACCACTCAGTAAACATGTATGCTTCGATACATTCACCTTGCTGTTTACCTTCCAAACATTCCCTCTTCACCACAAATACAGGGCAGCCATACCTCATTGCTCATTCACTCAGTCATCACAGTCCTACACTCTGTAGGTCCTGCAAGACCAACATGAACAAGAGGTATGTCAGCAAGCGGAAAAAAAGCCTTGGGGGAAGATTTTTTTAAATGTTACACAATGTAGCGCAGCACTCTGCGTGGCTGCGCTGCGTTACGTGACCGGGAATGAGCAGGAGAGCGCCATATTTTTAAAGATTTGGCTCTCTCTCCTTGTCTTTCCCTTGCGCCGGCGCTGATTTCAGCTGCCGTGCGCCATGCACATAGCTTAGCGCCGCAGCGCTAGGGTGTGTGCATGAGTGTAGCGTAGGTTTTGTACAGGAAGGGTACCTTTCCTGTACAAAATACTATGCTAGGCAAGATGCAAAGCTTTTCCCACCTTGCATACATGCTGCACAGTGAAGCACGCATGGAAAGTGAGAAAAGCACATAGAAATGAATGCATTTCTCCTGTTTGCACCTCCTTTGAAGGGGCGTTAACTTTTGGCGCAAAACCATGTTTTCAAATCTTTGTGAATATGGTTTTGCATCAAAAAGCACGGGTTGCTGCATTGAAACACCCATGTACCACCCACGTAATGCCCCCTTGGTGCAAAGTTACCCAAAGCAGTGTTTTGCGCTCCTTACAGGGCACTTTCCGGCGCAAAAGCAGTTTTGCGCTGAAAAGAAAATCAGAAAAAATAAAATTTGCGCTAGATTGTGTCACTATTGTGGAGCTAAAGCAGCGCGAAACATATGGAAACCTCCCCCTTGGTGTGCTCTTATATTCATACTGCTGCCCTCTAGTAACGCTACACAGTAACTGCAGCATAATAGTGGGAATGGGAAGAAGGCTGTCCAATGCAAATATTGTTCTCCCAAGCTACCTTTCTTCTGAGATGGTCGGCGTCTTGTGCCTTGATGCCACCTCACGCATATGGTCTTCAGTCAAATTCAAAAGCAGCCTACCTACCTTAGGCTAAGGAGTTTTCCACTCGAAGGCCGCACATGGGGACGTCACCCTCATTTAGCAGGGTCCCAAATTGCCTGCAGTCATCCTCTTTACAGAAGCTGGGCGTTCGTGGGCATCCTTCAAAGGAAGGAAGGGGGTTTTTAAAGGCCCAGCCCAGCCCAGCCCAGCCCAGCCCAGCCCAGCCCAGCCCAGCCCAGCGCTGTGCTTTGCTGTGTCCTGATGCAGCAGGCATGATGCAGACCTGCTGAAGCAAAGGCCTGACTCTAACATTTTCTGTCTCTTGAAGAAAACAACCTTTCTACCTTCTTATTGCAACTAATAAAGGGAGTTTCACTTGCATCAAACTAAACCCATCATTTCATTAGCCACAGCTCATTCCTGACCTTTATTCCTAGCCAACCTCATAGGCACCAAACCTCTGATTTGAGAGATTGGCTCACACCAAAATGAAAAATAACCCCCATCCAACCTATTTTCCTATCCGTGTAGCACCTTCCTCGCATTCTTCTAATCAGTTAAAGCCCCAGAGGCCACATTTGCGCTCCACATTATACCAAATTTAAAGGACAAATAATGAATGCATTGATAAAGGATGATAAGGTATTGCCCCTATTGCTCCTGCTTGAGATAAAGGGGGATTGGTGGAAAGTCATGAGGGAAAAGATTTGTAATTTTGAGGCGCACGTGCCAAAAAGAGTGGCCACTTTTCTCCTCTGTTTTTACAAGTGAAATTCAAATTAGGAAATGAAAATAAAAGAAGAATTTGAAATTTTGCCAACTTATGACACTTTGACAGCGTTTGCGGGACTCGAACCCTTGTCCTGTGAGATCCTTTATAACCACAGGCACAAGACTTACCATTGAGCTATAGCTCCTGGTGGTCTGAAGTGTTGCAGTAGTAACTATAAACAACATATAGGCCCTGGTGTCATTGCCTGTGGCTTGTATTGCACATCAAAAGGATGACCATGCTATAGGGACGATTTGATACGCTTCTGACATGGAAACCGGTGTGGTCCAGTGGGTAAGTTCCTGACTTCCAGCCAGAGAATCAGGGTTCAAATCCCGGGTTCGGCACCAGATGACTGATGGTGGTCCAGCACAGGTAAATTGGAGGTGGGCCAAACAGGCCAATTGGTAAGTAAAATGTGTGTGTCTGTGTGTCCTGTAAGAGTGGAGTCATGCCTGGCAAAGTGGGTGGATGGAGGATAGAGTGAATAGGAGGAGTCTAGGCAGAGTGGGTGGAGCCAGAGAAGTCCAGCAGAGGTAAGTTGGAGGTGGGCCTAACAGGCGAATTGGTAAGCAAAACGTGTGGGGTTGTGTGTGTGGGGTGTGTCTGTGTGTGTGGGGTGTGCCTGTGTAGAGGGTGTGTGCCTGTGTGTGGGTTGTGTGTGTGGGGTGTGTGGGGGTGTGGGGGTGTGTCTGTGTGTGGGGGGGGGGGGGTGTGCCTGTGTGTGTGGGGTGTGCCTGTGTGTAGGGGGGGTGTTTGGGGTGTGTGGGGTCTGTGTGGGGTCTGTGTGTGTGTGGGTTGTGTGTGTGTGGGTTGTGTGGGTGGGTTGTGTGGGTGGGTGTGTGGGGGTGTGTGGGGTGTGTGGGGTGTGTGGGGTCTGTGTGTGGTCTGTGTGTGGGTTGTGTGTGTGTGGGTGTGTGTGTGTGGGTGGGGGTGTGTGGGGGTGTGTCTGTGTGGTGGGGGTGTGTCTGTGTGTGGGGGGGGTGTGTGTGGGGTGTGCCTGGGTGTGTGGGGTGTGCCTGTGTGTAGGGGGTGTGTCTGTGTGTCCTGTAAGAGTGGAGTCATGCCTGGCAAAGTGGGAGGATAGAGGGAATATGAGGAGTCTAGGCAGAGTGGGTGGAGCCAGAGAGTCTGGAAAAGATGGATGTGGTCCCAGCGAGGAGGAAGGGGTCAAAGATGGAGGTGGGGGCCTGAACAGATTGGGGCCAAATGTGGGCACTCCTGTAGTGTTTCTCTAGCTGACAGATCAGGTGATTACATCCGATGGGACTTATGGTGAGGAAAACCAGCGTTTGATTTTTAATGCACCCTCTGTAACTTTTCCCTAGTATCTTTCTTTCCTTCTGGCAGATACCTGGAACAAGCGTCCCAAAGTTTTTCTTGGCTGCATACCCCCAGAGGTGTGCCTGACATTTATGGCCTAAGCACCCTCACAAAGAGTGCGCTACTGACATTCTGGGAAAACCTCACTAAAATGACATATTTATGCACCAAACGTGGTAATTCCTTATACCTGCAAAGCATCATATTGCACTTTTCAGCTTTGAGGAGGTGTGAGTGTTTTCATTTGAGGGAAATATTCATCTGTGCTTCCTCTCCCATCCGAGGACTATGGAGCTGCTGTTCCTCTCTCACATGTCCCTTCATAGAGACAGGTGTCACACACTCAACCACTCAGTAAACATGTATGCTTCGATACATTCACCTTGCTGTTTACCTTCCAAACATTCCCTCTTCACCACAAATACAGGGCAGCCATACCTCATTGCTCATTCACTCAGTCATCACAGTCCTACACTCTGTAGGTCCTGCAAGACCAACATGAACAAGAGGTATGTCAGCAAGCGGAAAAAAAGCCTTGGGGGAAGATTTTTTTAAATGTTACACAATGTAGCGCAGCACTCTGCGTGGCTGCGCTGCGTTACGTGACCGGGAATGAGCAGGAGAGCGCCATATTTTTAAAGATTTGGCTCTCTCTCCTTGTCTTTCCCTTGCGCCGGCGCTGATTTCAGCTGCCGTGCGCCATGCACATAGCTTAGCGCCGCAGCGCTAGGGTGTGTGCATGAGTGTAGCGTGCCTGTGTGTGTGGGGTGTGCCTGTGTGTAGGGGGGGTGTTTGGGGTGTGTGGGGTCTGTGTGTGGTCTGTGTGTGTGTGGGTGTGTGTGGGTTGTGTGTGTGTGTGTGTGGGGTGTGTGGGGTCTGTGTGTGGGGTCTGTGTGTGGGTTGTGGGTTGTGGGTTGTGGGTTGTGGGTTGTGGGTGTGTGGGTGTGTGTGTGTGGGTTGTGTGGGTGGGTGTGTGGGGGTGTGTCTGTGTGGTGGGGGTGTGTCTGTGGGGGGGGTGTGGGGGTGTGTCTGTGTGTGGGGGTGTGTGTGGGGTGTGCCTGGGTGTGTGGGGTGTGCCGGTGTGTGTAGGGGGTGTGTCTGTGTGTCCTGTAAGAGTGGAGTCATGCCTGGCAAAGTGGGAGGATAGAGTGAATATGAGGAGTCTAGGCAGAGTGGGTGGAGCCAGAGAGTCTGGAAAAGATGGATGTGGTCCCAGCGAGGAGGAAGGGGTCAAAGATGGAGGTGGGGGCCTGAACAGATTGGGGCCAAATGTGGGCACTCCTGTAGTGTTTCTCTAGCTGACAGATCAGGTGATTACATCCGATGGGACTTATGGTGAGGAAAACCAGCGTTTGATTTGCGTGGCTGCGCTGCGTTACGTGACCGGGAATGAGCAGGAGAGCGCCATATTTTTAAAGATTTGGCTCTCTCTCCTTGTCTTTCCCTTGCGCCGGCGCTGATTTCAGCTGCCGTGCGCCATGCACATAGCTTAGCGCCGCAGCGCTAGGGTGTGTGCATGAGTGTAGCGTAGGTTTTGTACAGGAAGGGTACCTTTCCTGTACAAAATACTATGCTAGGCAAGATGCAAAGCTTTTCCCACCTTGCATACATGCTGCACAGTGAAGCACGCATGGAAAGTGAGAAAAGCACATAGAAATGAATGCATTTCTCCTGTTTGCACCTCCTTTGAAGGGGCGTTAACTTTTGGCGCAAAACCATGTTTTCAAATCTTTGTGAATATGGTTTTGCATCAAAAAGCACGGGTTGCTGCATTGAAACACCCATGTACCACCCACGTAATGCCCCCTTGGTGCAAAGTTACCCAAAGCAGTGTTTTGCGCTCCTTACAGGGCACTTTCCGGCGCAAAAGCAGTTTTGCGCTGAAAAGAAAATCAGAAAAAATAAAATTTGCGCTAGATTGTGTCACTATTGTGGAGCTAAAGCAGCGCGAAACATATGGAAACCTCCCCCTTGGTGTGCTCTTATATTCATACTGCTGCCCTCTAGTAACGCTACACAGTAACTGCAGCATAATAGTGGGAATGGGAAGAAGGCTGTCCAATGCAAATATTGTTCTCCCAAGCTACCTTTCTTCTGAGATGGTCGGCGTCTTGTGCCTTGATGCCACCTCACGCATATGGTCTTCAGTCAAATTCAAAAGCAGCCTACCTACCTTAGGCTAAGGAGTTTTCCACTCGAAGGCCGCACATGGGGACGTCACCCTCATTTAGCAGGGTCCCAAATTGCCTGCAGTCATCCTCTTTACAGAAGCTGGGCGTTCGTGGGCATCCTTCAAAGGAAGGAAGGGGGTTTTTAAAGGCCCAGCCCAGCCCAGCCCAGCCCAGCCCAGCCCAGCCCAGCCCAGCCCAGCCCAGCGCTGTGCTTTGCTGTGTCCTGATGCAGCAGGCATGATGCAGACCTGCTGAAGCAAAGGCCTGACTCTAACATTTTCTGTCTCTTGAAGAAAACAACCTTTCTACCTTCTTATTGCAACTAATAAAGGGAGTTTCACTTGCATCAAACTAAACCCATCATTTCATTAGCCACAGCTCATTCCTGACCTTTATTCCTAGCCAACCTCATAGGCACCAAACCTCTGATTTGAGAGATTGGCTCACACCAAAATGAAAAATAACCCCCATCCAACCTATTTTCCTATCCGTGTAGCACCTTCCTCGCATTCTTCTAATCAGTTAAAGCCCCAGAGGCCACATTTGCGCTCCACATTATACCAAATTTAAAGGACAAATAATGAATGCATTGATAAAGGATGATAAGGTATTGCCCCTATTGCTCCTGCTTGAGATAAAGGGGGATTGGTGGAAAGTCATGAGGGAAAAGATTTGTAATTTTGAGGCGCACGTGCCAAAAAGAGTGGCCACTTTTCTCCTCTGTTTTTACAAGTGAAATTCAAATTAGGAAATGAAAATAAAAGAAGAATTTGAAATTTTGCCAACTTATGACACTTTGACAGCGTTTGCGGGACTCGAACCCTTGTCCTGTGAGATCCTTTATAACCACAGGCACAAGACTTACCATTGAGCTATAGCTCCTGGTGGTCTGAAGTGTTGCAGTAGTAACTATAAACAACATATAGGCCCTGGTGTCATTGCCTGTGGCTTGTATTGCACATCAAAAGGATGACCATGCTATAGGGACGATTTGATACGCTTCTGACATGGAAACCGGTGTGGTCCAGTGGGTAAGTTCCTGACTTCCAGCCAGAGAATCAGGGTTCAAATCCCGGGTTCGGCACCAGATGACTGATGGTGGTCCAGCACAGGTAAATTGGAGGTGGGCCAAACAGGCCAATTGGTAAGTAAAATGTGTGTGTCTGTGTGTCCTGTAAGAGTGGAGTCATGCCTGGCAAAGTGGGTGGATGGAGGATAGAGTGAATAGGAGGAGTCTAGGCAGAGTGGGTGGAGCCAGAGAAGTCCAGCAGAGGTAAGTTGGAGGTGGGCCTAACAGGCGAATTGGTAAGCAAAACGTGTGGGGTTGTGTGTGTGGGGTGTGTCTGTGTGTGTGGGGTGTGCCTGTGTAGAGGGTGTGTGCCTGTGTGTGGGTTGTGTGTGTGGGGTGTGTGGGGGTGTGGGGGTGTGTCTGTGTGTGGGGGGGGGGGGGTGTGCCTGTGTGTGTGGGGTGTGCCTGTGTGTAGGGGGGGTGTTTGGGGTGTGTGGGGTCTGTGTGGGGTCTGTGTGTGTGTGGGTTGTGTGTGTGTGGGTTGTGTGGGTGGGTTGTGTGGGTGGGTGTGTGGGGGTGTGTGGGGTGTGTGGGGTGTGTGGGGTCTGTGTGTGGTCTGTGTGTGGGTTGTGTGTGTGTGGGTGTGTGTGTGTGGGTGGGGGTGTGTGGGGGTGTGTCTGTGTGGTGGGGGTGTGTCTGTGTGTGGGGGGGGTGTGTGTGGGGTGTGCCTGGGTGTGTGGGGTGTGCCTGTGTGTAGGGGGTGTGTCTGTGTGTCCTGTAAGAGTGGAGTCATGCCTGGCAAAGTGGGAGGATAGAGGGAATATGAGGAGTCTAGGCAGAGTGGGTGGAGCCAGAGAGTCTGGAAAAGATGGATGTGGTCCCAGCGAGGAGGAAGGGGTCAAAGATGGAGGTGGGGGCCTGAACAGATTGGGGCCAAATGTGGGCACTCCTGTAGTGTTTCTCTAGCTGACAGATCAGGTGATTACATCCGATGGGACTTATGGTGAGGAAAACCAGCGTTTGATTTTTAATGCACCCTCTGTAACTTTTCCCTAGTATCTTTCTTTCCTTCTGGCAGATACCTGGAACAAGCGTCCCAAAGTTTTTCTTGGCTGCATACCCCCAGAGGTGTGCCTGACATTTATGGCCTAAGCACCCTCACAAAGAGTGCGCTACTGACATTCTGGGAAAACCTCACTAAAATGACATATTTATGCACCAAACGTGGTAATTCCTTATACCTGCAAAGCATCATATTGCACTTTTCAGCTTTGAGGAGGTGTGAGTGTTTTCATTTGAGGGAAATATTCATCTGTGCTTCCTCTCCCATCCGAGGACTATGGAGCTGCTGTTCCTCTCTCACATGTCCCTTCATAGAGACAGGTGTCACACACTCAACCACTCAGTAAACATGTATGCTTCGATACATTCACCTTGCTGTTTACCTTCCAAACATTCCCTCTTCACCACAAATACAGGGCAGCCATACCTCATTGCTCATTCACTCAGTCATCACAGTCCTACACTCTGTAGGTCCTGCAAGACCAACATGAACAAGAGGTATGTCAGCAAGCGGAAAAAAAGCCTTGGGGGAAGATTTTTTTAAATGTTACACAATGTAGCGCAGCACTCTGCGTGGCTGCGCTGCGTTACGTGACCGGGAATGAGCAGGAGAGCGCCATATTTTTAAAGATTTGGCTCTCTCTCCTTGTCTTTCCCTTGCGCCGGCGCTGATTTCAGCTGCCGTGCGCCATGCACATAGCTTAGCGCCGCAGCGCTAGGGTGTGTGCATGAGTGTAGCGTGCCTGTGTGTGTGGGGTGTGCCTGTGTGTAGGGGGGGTGTTTGGGGTGTGTGGGGTCTGTGTGTGGTCTGTGTGTGTGTGGGTGTGTGTGGGTTGTGTGTGTGTGTGTGTGGGGTGTGTGGGGTCTGTGTGTGGGGTCTGTGTGTGGGTTGTGGGTTGTGGGTTGTGGGTTGTGGGTTGTGGGTGTGTGGGTGTGTGTGTGTGGGTTGTGTGGGTGGGTGTGTGGGGGTGTGTCTGTGTGGTGGGGGTGTGTCTGTGGGGGGGGTGTGGGGGTGTGTCTGTGTGTGGGGGTGTGTGTGGGGTGTGCCTGGGTGTGTGGGGTGTGCCGGTGTGTGTAGGGGGTGTGTCTGTGTGTCCTGTAAGAGTGGAGTCATGCCTGGCAAAGTGGGAGGATAGAGTGAATATGAGGAGTCTAGGCAGAGTGGGTGGAGCCAGAGAGTCTGGAAAAGATGGATGTGGTCCCAGCGAGGAGGAAGGGGTCAAAGATGGAGGTGGGGGCCTGAACAGATTGGGGCCAAATGTGGGCACTCCTGTAGTGTTTCTCTAGCTGACAGATCAGGTGATTACATCCGATGGGACTTATGGTGAGGAAAACCAGCGTTTGATTTGCGTGGCTGCGCTGCGTTACGTGACCGGGAATGAGCAGGAGAGCGCCATATTTTTAAAGATTTGGCTCTCTCTCCTTGTCTTTCCCTTGCGCCGGCGCTGATTTCAGCTGCCGTGCGCCATGCACATAGCTTAGCGCCGCAGCGCTAGGGTGTGTGCATGAGTGTAGCGTAGGTTTTGTACAGGAAGGGTACCTTTCCTGTACAAAATACTATGCTAGGCAAGATGCAAAGCTTTTCCCACCTTGCATACATGCTGCACAGTGAAGCACGCATGGAAAGTGAGAAAAGCACATAGAAATGAATGCATTTCTCCTGTTTGCACCTCCTTTGAAGGGGCGTTAACTTTTGGCGCAAAACCATGTTTTCAAATCTTTGTGAATATGGTTTTGCATCAAAAAGCACGGGTTGCTGCATTGAAACACCCATGTACCACCCACGTAATGCCCCCTTGGTGCAAAGTTACCCAAAGCAGTGTTTTGCGCTCCTTACAGGGCACTTTCCGGCGCAAAAGCAGTTTTGCGCTGAAAAGAAAATCAGAAAAAATAAAATTTGCGCTAGATTGTGTCACTATTGTGGAGCTAAAGCAGCGCGAAACATATGGAAACCTCCCCCTTGGTGTGCTCTTATATTCATACTGCTGCCCTCTAGTAACGCTACACAGTAACTGCAGCATAATAGTGGGAATGGGAAGAAGGCTGTCCAATGCAAATATTGTTCTCCCAAGCTACCTTTCTTCTGAGATGGTCGGCGTCTTGTGCCTTGATGCCACCTCACGCATATGGTCTTCAGTCAAATTCAAAAGCAGCCTACCTACCTTAGGCTAAGGAGTTTTCCACTCGAAGGCCGCACATGGGGACGTCACCCTCATTTAGCAGGGTCCCAAATTGCCTGCAGTCATCCTCTTTACAGAAGCTGGGCGTTCGTGGGCATCCTTCAAAGGAAGGAAGGGGGTTTTTAAAGGCCCAGCCCAGCCCAGCCCAGCCCAGCCCAGCCCAGCCCAGCGCTGTGCTTTGCTGTGTCCTGATGCAGCAGGCATGATGCAGACCTGCTGAAGCAAAGGCCTGACTCTAACATTTTCTGTCTCTTGAAGAAAACAACCTTTCTACCTTCTTATTGCAACTAATAAAGGGAGTTTCACTTGCATCAAACTAAACCCATCATTTCATTAGCCACAGCTCATTCCTGACCTTTATTCCTAGCCAACCTCATAGGCACCAAACCTCTGATTTGAGAGATTGGCTCACACCAAAATGAAAAATAACCCCCATCCAACCTATTTTCCTATCCGTGTAGCACCTTCCTCGCATTCTTCTAATCAGTTAAAGCCCCAGAGGCCACATTTGCGCTCCACATTATACCAAATTTAAAGGACAAATAATGAATGCATTGATAAAGGATGATAAGGTATTGCCCCTATTGCTCCTGCTTGAGATAAAGGGGGATTGGTGGAAAGTCATGAGGGAAAAGATTTGTAATTTTGAGGCGCACGTGCCAAAAAGAGTGGCCACTTTTCTCCTCTGTTTTTACAAGTGAAATTCAAATTAGGAAATGAAAATAAAAGAAGAATTTGAAATTTTGCCAACTTATGACACTTTGACAGCGTTTGCGGGACTCGAACCCTTGTCCTGTGAGATCCTTTATAACCACAGGCACAAGACTTACCATTGAGCTATAGCTCCTGGTGGTCTGAAGTGTTGCAGTAGTAACTATAAACAACATATAGGCCCTGGTGTCATTGCCTGTGGCTTGTATTGCACATCAAAAGGATGACCATGCTATAGGGACGATTTGATACGCTTCTGACATGGAAACCGGTGTGGTCCAGTGGGTAAGTTCCTGACTTCCAGCCAGAGAATCAGGGTTCAAATCCCGGGTTCGGCACCAGATGACTGATGGTGGTCCAGCACAGGTAAATTGGAGGTGGGCCAAACAGGCCAATTGGTAAGTAAAATGTGTGTGTCTGTGTGTCCTGTAAGAGTGGAGTCATGCCTGGCAAAGTGGGTGGATGGAGGATAGAGTGAATAGGAGGAGTCTAGGCAGAGTGGGTGGAGCCAGAGAAGTCCAGCAGAGGTAAGTTGGAGGTGGGCCTAACAGGCGAATTGGTAAGCAAAACGTGTGGGGTTGTGTGTGTGGGGTGTGTCTGTGTGTGTGGGGTGTGCCTGTGTAGAGGGTGTGTGCCTGTGTGTGGGTTGTGTGTGTGGGGTGTGTGGGGGTGTGGGGGTGTGTCTGTGTGTGGGGGGGGGGGGGGGTGTGCCTGTGTGTGTGGGGTGTGCCTGTGTGTAGGGGGGGTGTTTGGGGTGTGTGGGGTCTGTGTGGGGTCTGTGTGTGTGTGGGTTGTGTGTGTGTGGGTTGTGTGGGTGGGTTGTGTGGGTGGGTGTGTGGGGGTGTGTGGGGTGTGTGGGGTGTGTGGGGTCTGTGTGTGGTCTGTGTGTGGGTTGTGTGTGTGTGGGTGTGTGTGTGTGGGTGGGTGTGTGTGGGGGTGTGTCTGTGTGGTGGGGGTGTGTCTGTGTGTGGGGGGGGTGTGTGTGGGGTGTGCCTGGGTGTGTGGGGTGTGCCTGTGTGTAGGGGGTGTGTCTGTGTGTCCTGTAAGAGTGGAGTCATGCCTGGCAAAGTGGGAGGATAGAGGGAATATGAGGAGTCTAGGCAGAGTGGGTGGAGCCAGAGAGTCTGGAAAAGATGGATGTGGTCCCAGCGAGGAGGAAGGGGTCAAAGATGGAGGTGGGGGCCTGAACAGATTGGGGCCAAATGTGGGCACTCCTGTAGTGTTTCTCTAGCTGACAGATCAGGTGATTACATCCGATGGGACTTATGGTGAGGAAAACCAGCGTTTGATTTTTAATGCACCCTCTGTAACTTTTCCCTAGTATCTTTCTTTCCTTCTGGCAGATACCTGGAACAAGCGTCCCAAAGTTTTTCTTGGCTGCATACCCCCAGAGGTGTGCCTGACATTTATGGCCTAAGCACCCTCACAAAGAGTGCGCTACTGACATTCTGGGAAAACCTCACTAAAATGACATATTTATGCACCAAACGTGGTAATTCCTTATACCTGCAAAGCATCATATTGCACTTTTCAGCTTTGAGGAGGTGTGAGTGTTTTCATTTGAGGGAAATATTCATCTGTGCTTCCTCTCCCATCCGAGGACTATGGAGCTGCTGTTCCTCTCTCACATGTCCCTTCATAGAGACAGGTGTCACACACTCAACCACTCAGTAAACATGTATGCTTCGATACATTCACCTTGCTGTTTACCTTCCAAACATTCCCTCTTCACCACAAATACAGGGCAGCCATACCTCATTGCTCATTCACTCAGTCATCACAGTCCTACACTCTGTAGGTCCTGCAAGACCAACATGAACAAGAGGTATGTCAGCAAGCGGAAAAAAAGCCTTGGGGGAAGATTTTTTTAAATGTTACACAATGTAGCGCAGCACTCTGCGTGGCTGCGCTGCGTTACGTGACCGGGAATGAGCAGGAGAGCGCCATATTTTTAAAGATTTGGCTCTCTCTCCTTGTCTTTCCCTTGCGCCGGCGCTGATTTCAGCTGCCGTGCGCCATGCACATAGCTTAGCGCCGCAGCGCTAGGGTGTGTGCATGAGTGTAGCGTAGGTTTTGTACAGGAAGGGTACCTTTCCTGTACAAAATACTATGCTAGGCAAGATGCAAAGCTTTTCCCACCTTGCATACATGCTGCACAGTGAAGCACGCATGGAAAGTGAGAAAAGCACATAGAAATGAATGCATTTCTCCTGTTTGCACCTCCTTTGAAGGGGCGTTAACTTTTGGCGCAAAACCATGTTTTCAAATCTTTGTGAATATGGTTTTGCATCAAAAAGCACGGGTTGCTGCATTGAAACACCCATGTACCACCCACGTAATGCCCCCTTGGTGCAAAGTTACCCAAAGCAGTGTTTTGCGCTCCTTACAGGGCACTTTCCGGCGCAAAAGCAGTTTTGCGCTGAAAAGAAAATCAGAAAAAATAAAATTTGCGCTAGATTGTGTCACTATTGTGGAGCTAAAGCAGCGCGAAACATATGGAAACCTCCCCCTTGGTGTGCTCTTATATTCATACTGCTGCCCTCTAGTAACGCTACACAGTAACTGCAGCATAATAGTGGGAATGGGAAGAAGGCTGTCCAATGCAAATATTGTTCTCCCAAGCTACCTTTCTTCTGAGATGGTCGGCGTCTTGTGCCTTGATGCCACCTCACGCATATGGTCTTCAGTCAAATTCAAAAGCAGCCTACCTACCTTAGGCTAAGGAGTTTTCCACTCGAAGGCCGCACATGGGGACGTCACCCTCATTTAGCAGGGTCCCAAATTGCCTGCAGTCATCCTCTTTACAGAAGCTGGGCGTTCGTGGGCGTTTGTGGGCGTCCTTCAAAGGAAGGAAGGGGGTTTTTAAAGGCCCAGCCCAGCCCAGCCCAGCCCAGCCCAGCCCAGCCCAGCCCAGCCCAGCCCAGCGCTGTGCTTTGCTGTGTCCTGATGCAGCAGGCATGATGCAGACCTGCTGAAGCAAAGGCCTGACTCTAACATTTTCTGTCTCATGAAGAAAACAACCTTTCTACCTTCTTATTGCAACTAATAAAGGGAGTTTCACTTGCATCAAACTAAACCCATCATTTCATTAGCCACAGCTCATTCCTGACCTTTATTCCTAGCCAACCTCATAGGCACCAAACCTCTGATTTGAGAGATTGGCTCACACCAAAATGAAAAATAACCCCCATCCAACCTATTTTCCTATCCGTGTAGCACCTTCCTCGCATTCTTCTAATCAGTTAAAGCCCCAGAGGCCACATTTGCGCTCCACATTATACCAAATTTAAAGAACAAATAATGAATGCATTGATAAAGGATGATAAGGTATTGCCCCTATTGCTCCTGCTTGAGATAAAGGGGGATTGGTGGAAAGTCATGAGGGAAAAGATTTGTAATTTTGAGGCGCACGTGCCAAAAAGAGTGGCCACTTTTCTCCTCTGTTTTTACAAGTGAAATTCAAATTAGGAAATGAAAATAAAAGAAGAATTTGAAATTTTGCCAACTTATGACACTTTGACAGCGTTTGCGGGACTCGAACCCTTGTCCTGTGAGATCCTTTATAACCACAGGCACAAGACTTACCATTGAGCTATAGCTCCTGGTGGTCTGAAGTGTTGCAGTAGTAACTATAAACAACATATAGGCCCTGGTGTCATTGCCTGTGGCTTGTATTGCACATCAAAAGGATGACCATGCTATAGGGACGATTTGATACGCTTCTGACATGGAAACCGGTGTGGTCCAGTGGGTAAGTTCCTGACTTCCAGCCAGAGAATCAGGGTTCAAATCCCGGGTTCGGCACCAGATGACTGATGGTGGTCCAGCACAGGTAAATTGGAGGTGGGCCAAACAGGCCAATTGGTAAGTAAAATGTGTGTGTCTGTGTGTCCTGTAAGAGTGGAGTCATGCCTGGCAAAGTGGGTGGATGGAGGATAGAGTGAATAGGAGGAGTCTAGGCAGAGTGGGTGGAGCCAGAGAAGTCCAGCAGAGGTAAGTTGGAGGTGGGCCTAACAGGCGAATTGGTAAGCAAAACGTGTGGGGTTGTGTGTGTGGGGTGTGTCTGTGTGTGTGGGGTGTGCCTGTGTAGAGGGGGTGTGCCTGTGTGTGGGTTGTGTGTGTGGGGTGTGTGGGGGTGTGGGGGTGTGTCTGTGTGTGTGGGGGGGGGGGGGGTGTGCCTGTGTGTGTGGGGTGTGCCTGTGTGTGTGGGGTGTGCCTGTGTGTAGGGGGGGTGTGTGTGGTCTGTGTGTGGTCTGTGTGTGGGGTGTGGGTTGTGTGTGGGTGGGTGTGGGTGGGTGTGGGTGGGTGTGTGGGGGTGTGTGGGGTCTGTGTGTGGTCTGTGTGTGGTCTGTGTGTGGGTTGTGTGTGTGTGGGTTGTGTGTGTGTGGTCTGTGTGTGGGTTGTGTGTGTGTGGGTTGTGTGGGTGTGTGTGTGTGGGTTGTGTGGGTGGGTGTGTGGGGGTGTGTCTGTGTGGTGGGGGTGTGTCTGTGGGGGGGGTGTGGGGGTGTGTCTGTGTGTGGGGGTGTGTGTGGGGTGTGCCTGGGTGTGTGGGGTGTGCCGGTGTGTGTAGGGGGTGTGTCTGTGTGTCCTGTAAGAGTGGAGTCATGCCTGGCAAAGTGGGAGGATAGAGTGAATATGAGGAGTCTAGGCAGAGTGGGTGGAGCCAGAGAGTCTGGAAAAGATGGATGTGGTCCCAGCGAGGAGGAAGGGGTCAAAGATGGAGGTGGGGGCCTGAACAGATTGGGGCCAAATGTGGGCACTCCTGTAGTGTTTCTCTAGCTGACAGATCAGGTGATTACATCCGATGGGACTTATGGTGAGGAAAACCAGCGTTTGATTTTTAATGCACCCTCTGTAACTTTTCCCTAGTATCTTTCTTTCCTTCCGGCAGATACCTGGAACAAGCGTCCCAAAGTTTTTCTTGGCTGCATACCCCCAGAGGTGTGCCTGACATTTATGGCCTAAGCACCCTCACAAAGAGTGCGCTACTGACATTCTGGGAAAACCTCACTAAAATGACATATTTATGCACCAAACGTGGTAATTCCTTATACCTGCAAAGCATCATATTGCACTTTTCAGCTTTGAGGAGGTGTGAGTGTTTTCATTTGAGGGAAATATTCATCTGTGCTTCCTCTCCCATCCGAGGACTATGGAGCTGCTGTTCCTCTCTCACATGTCCCTTCATAGAGACAGGTGTCACACACTCAACCACTCAGTAAACATGTATGCTTCGATACATTCACCTTGCTGTTTACCTTCCAAACATTCCCTCTTCACCACAAATACAGGGCAGCCATACCTCATTGCTCATTCACTCAGTCATCACAGTCCTACACTCTGTAGGTCCTGCAAGACCAACATGAACAAGAGGTATGTCAGCAAGCGGAAAAAAAGCCTTGGGGGAAGATTTTTTTAAATGTTACACAATGTAGCGCAGCACTCTGCGTGGCTGCGCTGCGTTACGTGACCGGGAATGAGCAGGAGAGCGCCATATTTTTAAAGATTTGGCTCTCTCTCCTTGTCTTTCCCTTGCGCCGGCGCTGATTTCAGCTGCCGTGCGCCATGCACATAGCTTAGCGCCGCAGCGCTAGGGTGTGTGCATGAGTGTAGCGTAGGTTTTGTACAGGAAGGGTACCTTTCCTGTACAAAATACTATGCTAGGCAAGATGCAAAGCTTTTCCCACCTTGCATACATGCTGCACAGTGAAGCACGCATGGAAAGTGAGAAAAGCACATAGAAATGAATGCATTTCTCCTGTTTGCACCTCCTTTGAAGGGGCGTTAACTTTTGGCGCAAAACCATGTTTTCAAATCTTTGTGAATATGGTTTTGCATCAAAAAGCACGGGTTGCTGCATTGAAACACCCATGTACCACCCACGTAATGCCCCCTTGGTGCAAAGTTACCCAAAGCAGTGTTTTGCGCTCCTTACAGGGCACTTTCCGGCGCAAAAGCAGTTTTGCGCTGAAAAGAAAATCAGAAAAAATAAAATTTGCGCTAGATTGTGTCACTATTGTGGAGCTAAAGCAGCGCGAAACATATGGAAACCTCCCCCTTGGTGTGCTCTTATATTCATACTGCTGCCCTCTAGTAACGCTACACAGTAACTGCAGCATAATAGTGGGAATGGGAAGAAGGCTGTCCAATGCAAATATTGTTCTCCCAAGCTACCTTTCTTCTGAGATGGTCGGCGTCTTGTGCCTTGATGCCACCTCACGCATATGGTCTTCAGTCAAATTCAAAAGCAGCCTACCTACCTTAGGCTAAGGAGTTTTCCACTCGAAGGCCGCACATGGGGACGTCACCCTCATTTAGCAGGGTCCCAAATTGCCTGCAGTCATCCTCTTTACAGAAGCTGGGCGTTCGTGGGCGTTTGTGGGCGTCCTTCAAAGGAAGGAAGGGGGTTTTTAAAGGCCCAGCCCAGCCCAGCCCAGCCCAGCCCAGCCCAGCCCAGCCCAGCCCAGCCCAGCCCAGCGCTGTGCTTTGCTGTGTCCTGATGCAGCAGGCATGATGCAGACCTGCTGAAGCAAAGGCCTGACTCTAACATTTTCTGTCTCATGAAGAAAACAACCTTTCTACCTTCTTATTGCAACTAATAAAGGGAGTTTCACTTGCATCAAACTAAACCCATCATTTCATTAGCCACAGCTCATTCCTGACCTTTATTCCTAGCCAACCTCATAGGCACCAAACCTCTGATTTGAGAGATTGGCTCACACCAAAATGAAAAATAACCCCCATCCAACCTATTTTCCTATCCGTGTAGCACCTTCCTCGCATTCTTCTAATCAGTTAAAGCCCCAGAGGCCACATTTGCGCTCCACATTATACCAAATTTAAAGGACAAATAATGAATGCATTGATAAAGGATGATAAGGTATTGCCCCTATTGCTCCTGCTTGAGATAAAGGGGGATTGGTGGAAAGTCATGAGGGAAAAGATTTGTAATTTTGAGGCGCACGTGCCAAAAAGAGTGGCCACTTTTCTCCTCTGTTTTTACAAGTGAAATTCAAATTAGGAAATGAAAATAAAAGAAGAATTTGAAATTTTGCCAACTTATGACACTTTGACAGCGTTTGCGGGACTCGAACCCTTGTCCTGTGAGATCCTTTATAACCACAGGCACAAGACTTACCATTGAGCTATAGCTCCTGGTGGTCTGAAGTGTTGCAGTAGTAACTATAAACAACATATAGGCCCTGGTGTCATTGCCTGTGGCTTGTATTGCACATCAAAAGGATGACCATGCTATAGGGACGATTTGATACGCTTCTGACATGGAAACCGGTGTGGTCCAGTGGGTAAGTTCCTGACTTCCAGCCAGAGAATCAGGGTTCAAATCCCGGGTTCGGCACCAGATGACTGATGGTGGTCCAGCACAGGTAAATTGGAGGTGGGCCAAACAGGCCAATTGGTAAGTAAAATGTGTGTGTCTGTGTGTCCTGTAAGAGTGGAGTCATGCCTGGCAAAGTGGGTGGATGGAGGATAGAGTGAATAGGAGGAGTCTAGGCAGAGTGGGTGGAGCCAGAGAAGTCCAGCAGAGGTAAGTTGGAGGTGGGCCTAACAGGCGAATTGGTAAGCAAAACGTGTGGGGTTGTGTGTGTGTGGGGTGTGTCTGTGGGGGGTGTGTGTGTGTGGGGGTGTGCCTGTGTGGGTTGTGTGTGTGGGGGTGTGTCTGTGGGGGGTGTCTGAGTGTGGGGGTGTGTCTGTGTGTGGGGGTGTGTCTGTGGGGGGGGTGTGCCTGTGTGTGTGGGGTGTGCCTGTGTGTGTAGGGGGGGGTGTGTGTGGTCTGTGTGTGTGGGGTGTGTGGGTGTGTGTTGGTGTGTGGGTGCGTGGGTTGTGTGTGTAGGGGGTGTGTCTGTGTGGGTGTGTGTCTGTGTTGGTTGTGTGTGTAGGGGGTGTGTCGGTGTGTGGGGGTGTGTCTGTGTGTGGGGGGTGTGTGTGGGGTGTGCCAGGGTGTGTGGGGTGTGCCGGTGTGTGTAGGGGGTGTGTCTGTGTGTCCTGTAAGAGTGGAGTCATGCCTGGCAAAGTGGGAGGATAGAGTGAATATGAGGAGTCTAGGCAGAGTGGGTGGAGCCTGAGAGTCTGGAAAAGATGGATGTGGTCCCAGCGAGGAGGAAGGGGTCAAAGATGGAGGGGGGGCCTGAACAGATTGGGGCCAAATGTGGGCACTCCTGTAGTGTTTCTCTAGCTGACAGATCAGGTGATTACATCCGATGGGACTTATGGTGAGGAAAACCAGCGTTTGATTTTTAATGCACCCTCTGTAACTTTTCCCTAGTATCTTTCTTTCCTTCCGGCAGATACCTGGAACAAGCGTCCCAAAGTTTTTCTTGGCTGCATACCCCCAGAGGTGTGCCTGACATTTATGGCCTAAGCACCCTCACAAAGAGTGCGCTACTGACATTCTGGGAAAACCTCACTAAAATGACATATTTATGCACCAAACGTGGTAATTCCTTATACCTGCAAAGCATCATATTGCACTTTTCAGCTTTGAGGAGGTGTGAGTGTTTTCATTTGCGGGAAATATTCATCTGTGCTTCCTCTCCCATCCGAGGACTATGGAGCTGCTGTTCCTCTCTCACATGTCCCTTCATAGAGACAGGTGTCACACACTCAACCACTCAGTAAACATGTATGCTTCGATACATTCACCTTGCTGTTTACCTTCCAAACATTCCCTCTTCACCACAAATACAGGGCAGCCATACCTCATTGCTCATTCACTCAGTCATCACAGTCCTACACTCTGTAGGTCCTGCAAGACCAACATGAACAAGAGGTATGTCAGCAAGCGGAAAAAAAGCCTTGGGGGAAGATTTTTTTAAATGTTACACAATGTAGCGCAGCACTCTGCGTGGCTGCGCTGCGTTACGTGACCGGGAATGAGCAGGAGAGCGCCATATTTTTAAAGATTTGGCTCTCTCTCCTTGTCTTTCCCTTGCGCCGGCGCTGATTTCAGCTGCCGTGCGCCATGCACATAGCTTAGCGCCGCAGCGCTAGGGTGTGTGCATGAGTGTAGCGTAGGTTTTGTACAGGAAGGGTACCTTTCCTGTACAAAATACTATGCTAGGCACGATGCAAAGCTTTTCCCACCTTGCATACATGCTGCACAGTGAAGCACGCATGGAAAGTGAGAAAAGCACATAGAAATGAATGCATTTCTCCTGTTTGCACCTCCTTTGAAGGGGCGTTAACTTTTGGCGCAAAACCATGTTTTCAAATCTTTGTGAATATGGTTTTGCATCAAAAAGCACGGGTTGCTGCATGGAAACACCCATGTACCACCCACGTAATGCCCCCTTGGTGCAAAGTTACCCAAAGCAGTGCTTTGCGCTCCTTACAGGGCACTTTCCGGCGCAAAAGCAGTTTTGCGCTGAAAAGAAAATCAGAAAAAATAAAATTTGCGCTAGATTGTGTCACTATTGTGGAGCTAAAGCAGCGCGAAACATATGGAAACCTCCCCCTTGGTGTGCTCTTATATTCATACTGCTGCCCTCTAGTAACGCTACACAGTAACTGCAGCATAATAGTGGGAATGGGAAGAAGGCTGTCCAATGCAAATATTGTTCTCCCAAGCTACCTTTCTTCTGAGATGGTCGGCGTCTTGTGCCTTGATGCCACCTCACGCATATGGTCTTCAGTCAAATTCAAAAGCAGCCTACCTACCTTAGGCTAAGGAGTTTTCCACTCGAAGGCCGCACATGGGGACGTCACCCTCATTTAGCAGGGTCCCAAATTGCCTGCAGTCATCCTCTTTACAGAAGCTGGGCGTTCGTGGGCGTTTGTGGGCGTCCTTCAAAGGAAGGAAGGGGGTTTTTAAAGGCCCAGCCCAGCCCAGCCCAGCCCAGCCCAGCCCAGCCCAGCCCAGCCCAGCGCTGTGCTTTGCTGTGTCCTGATGCAGCAGGCATGATGCAGACCTGCTGAAGCAAAGGCCTGACTCTAACATTTTCTGTCTCATGAAGAAAACAACCTTTCTACCTTCTTATTGCAACTAATAAAGGGAGTTTCACTTGCATCAAACTAAACCCATCATTTCATTAGCCACAGCTCATTCCTGACCTTTATTCCTAGCCAACCTCATAGGCACCAAACCTCTGATTTGAGAGATTGGCTCACACCAAAATGAAAAATAACCCCCATCCAACCTATTTTCCTATCCGTGTAGCACCTTCCTCGCATTCTTCTAATCAGTTAAAGCCCCAGAGGCCACATTTGCGCTCCACATTATACCAAATTTAAAGGACAAATAATGAATGCATTGATAAAGGATGATAAGGTATTGCCCCTATTGCTCCTGCTTGAGATAAAGGGGGATTGGTGGAAAGTCATGAGGGAAAAGATTTGTAATTTTGAGGCGCACGTGCCAAAAAGAGTGGCCACTTTTCTCCTCTGTTTTTACAAGTGAAATTCAAATTAGGAAATGAAAATAAAAGAAGAATTTGAAATTTTGCCAACTTATGACACTTTGACAGCGTTTGCGGGACTCGAACCCTTGTCCTGTGAGATCCTTTATAACCACAGGCACAAGACTTACCATTGAGCTATAGCTCCTGGTGGTCTGAAGTGTTGCAGTAGTAACTATAAACAACATATAGGCCCTGGTGTCATTGCCTGTGGCTTGTATTGCACATCAAAAGGATGACCATGCTATAGGGACGATTTGATACGCTTCTGACATGGAAACCGGTGTGGTCCAGTGGGTAAGTTCCTGACTTCCAGCCAGAGAATCAGGGTTCAAATCCCGGGTTCGGCACCAGATGACTGATGGTGGTCCAGCACAGGTAAATTGGAGGTGGGCCAAACAGGCCAATTGGTAAGTAAAATGTGTGTGTCTGTGTGTCCTGTAAGAGTGGAGTCATGCCTGGCAAAGTGGGTGGATGGAGGATAGAGTGAATAGGAGGAGTCTAGGCAGAGTGGGTGGAGCCAGAGAAGTCCAGCAGAGGTAAGTTGGAGGTGGGCCTAACAGGCGAATTGGTAAGCAAAACGTGTGGGGTTGGGTGTGTCGGGGTGTGCCTGTGTAGAGGGGGTGTGCCTGTGTGTGGGTGTGCCTGTGTGTGGGTTGTGGGTGTGTGGGGGTGTGTCTGTGTGTGGGGGGGGGGGTGTGTGTGGGGGTGTGCCTGTGTGTGTGGGGTGTGCCTGTGTGTAGGGGGGGGTGTTTGGGGTCTGTGTGTGGTCTGTGTGTGTGGTCTGTGTGTGTGGGTGTGTGTGTGTGTGGGTTGTGTGTGTGTGGGTGTGTGTGTGTGGGTTGTGTGGGTGTCTGTGTGTGGGTTGTGTGGGTGTCTGTGTGTGGGTTGTGTGTGTAGGGGGTGTGTGGGGGTGTGTCTGTGTGTGGGGGTGTGTGTGGGGTGTGCCGGTGTGTGTAGGGGGTGTGTCTGTGTGTCCTGTAAGAGTGGAGTCATGCCTGGCAAAGTGGGAGGATAGAGTGAATATGAGGAGTCTAGGCAGAGTGGGTGGAGCCAGAGAGTCTGGAAAAGATGGATGTGGTCCCAGCGAGGAGGAAGGGGTCAAAGATGGAGGTGGGGGCCTGAACAGATTGGGGCCAAATGTGGGCACTCCTGTAGTGTTTCTCTAGCTGACAGATCAGGTGATTACATCCGATGGGACTTATGGTGAGGAAAACCAGCGTTTGATTTTTAATGCACCCTCTGTAACTTTTCCCTAGTATCTTTCTTTCCTTCCGGCAGATACCTGGAACAAGCGTCCCAAAGTTTTTCTTGGCTGCATACCCCCAGAGGTGTGCCTGACATTTATGGCCTAAGCACCCTCACAAAGAGTGCGCTACTGACATTCTGGGAAAACCTCACTAAAATGACATATTTATGCACCAAACGTGGTAATTCCTTATACCTGCAAAGCATCATATTGCACTTTTCAGCTTTGAGGAGGTGTGAGTGTTTTCATTTGAGGGAAATATTCATCTGTGCTTCCTCTCCCATCCGAGGACTATGGAGCTGCTGTTCCTCTCTCACATGTCCCTTCATAGAGACAGGTGTCACACACTCAACCACTCAGTAAACATGTATGCTTCGATACATTCACCTTGCTGTTTACCTTCCAAACATTCCCTCTTCACCACAAATACAGGGCAGCCATACCTCATTGCTCATTCACTCAGTCATCACAGTCCTACACTCTGTAGGTCCTGCAAGACCAACATGAACAAGAGGTATGTCAGCAAGCGGAAAAAAAGCCTTGGGGGAAGATTTTTTTAAATGTTACACAATGTAGCGCAGCACTCTGCGTGGCTGCGCTGCGTTACGTGACCGGGAATGAGCAGGAGAGCGCCATATTTTTAAAGATTTGGCTCTCTCTCCTTGTCTTTCCCTTGCGCCGGCGCTGATTTCAGCTGCCGTGCGCCATGCACATAGCTTAGCGCCGCAGCGCTAGGGTGTGTGCATGAGTGTAGCGTAGGTTTTGTACAGGAAGGGTACCTTTCCTGTACAAAATACTATGCTAGGTACGATGCAAAGCTTTTCCCACCTTGCATACATGCTGCACAGTGAAGCACGCATGGAAAGTGAGAAAAGCACATAGAAATGAATGCATTTCTCCTGTTTGCACCTCCTTTGAAGGGGCGTTAACTTTTGGCGCAAAACCATGTTTTCAAATCTTTGTGAATATGGTTTTGCATCAAAAAGCACGGGTTGCTGCATTGAAACACCCATGTACCACCCACGTAATGCCCCCTTGGTGCAAAGTTACCCAAAGCAGTGTTTTGCGCTCCTTACAGGGCACTTTCCGGCGCAAAAGCAGTTTTGCGCTGAAAAGAAAATCAGAAAAAATAAAATTTGCGCTAGATTGTGTCACTATTGTGGAGCTAAAGCAGCGCGAAACATATGGAAACCTCCCCCTTGGTGTGCTCTTATATTCATACTGCTGCCCTCTAGTAACGCTACACAGTAACTGCAGCATAATAGTGGGAATGGGAAGAAGGCTGTCCAATGCAAATATTGTTCTCCCAAGCTACCTTTCTTCTGAGATGGTCGGCGTCTTGTGCCTTGATGCCACCTCACGCATATGGTCTTCAGTCAAATTCAAAAGCAGCCTACCTACCTTAGGCTAAGGAGTTTTCCACTCGAAGGCCGCACATGGGGACGTCACCCTCATTTAGCAGGGTCCCAAATTGCCTGCAGTCATCCTCTTTACAGAAGCTGGGCGTTCGTGGGCGTTTGTGGGCGTCCTTCAAAGGAAGGAAGGGGGTTTTTAAAGGCCCAGCCCAGCCCAGCCCAGCCCAGCCCAGCCCAGCCCAGCCCAGCCCAGCCCAGCCCAGCCCAGCGCTGTGCTGTGCTTTGCTGTGTCCTGATGCAGCAGGCATGATGCAGACCTGCTGAAGCAAAGGCCTGACTCTAACATTTTCTGTCTCATGAAGAAAACAACCTTTCTACCTTCTTATTGCAACTAATAAAGGGAGTTTCACTTGCATCAAACTAAACCCATCATTTCATTAGCCACAGCTCATTCCTGACCTTTATTCCTAGCCAACCTCATAGGCACCAAACCTCTGATTTGAGAGATTGGCTCACACCAAAATGAAAAATAACCCCCATCCAACCTATTTTCCTATCCGTGTAGCACCTTCCTCGCATTCTTCTAATCAGTTAAAGCCCCAGAGGCCACATTTGCGCTCCACATTATACCAAATTTAAAGGACAAATAATGAATGCATTGATAAAGGATGATAAGGTATTGCCCCTATTGCTCCTGCTTGAGATAAAGGGGGATTGGTGGAAAGTCATGAGGGAAAAGATTTGTAATTTTGAGGCGCACGTGCCAAAAAGAGTGGCCACTTTTCTCCTCTGTTTTTACAAGTGAAATTCAAATTAGGAAATGAAAATAAAAGAAGAATTTGAAATTTTGCCAACTTATGACACTTTGACAGCGTTTGCGGGACTCGAACCCTTGTCCTGTGAGATCCTTTATAACCACAGGCACAAGACTTACCATTGAGCTATAGCTCCTGGTGGTCTGAAGTGTTGCAGTAGTAACTATAAACAACATATAGGCCCTGGTGTCATTGCCTGTGGCTTGTATTGCACATCAAAAGGATGACCATGCTATAGGGACGATTTGATACGCTTCTGACATGGAAACCGGTGTGGTCCAGTGGGTAAGTTCCTGACTTCCAGCCAGAGAATCAGGGTTCAAATCCCGGGTTCGGCACCAGATGACTGATGGTGGTCCAGCACAGGTAAATTGGAGGTGGGCCAAACAGGCCAATTGGTAAGTAAAATGTGTGTGTCTGTGTGTCCTGTAAGAGTGGAGTCATGCCTGGCAAAGTGGGTGGATGGAGGATAGAGTGAATAGGAGGAGTCTAGGCAGAGTGGGTGGAGCCAGAGAAGTCCAGCAGAGGTAAGTTGGAGGTGGGCCTAACAGGCGAATTGGTAAGCAAAACGTGTGGGGTTGTGTGTGTGGGGTGTGTCTGTGTGTGTGGGGTGTGCCTGTGTAGAGGGGGTGTGCCTGTGTGTGGGTTGTGTGTGTGGGGTGTGTGGGGGTGTGGGGGTGTGTCTGTGTGTGTGGGGGGGGGGGGGGGTGTGCCTGTGTGTGTGGGGTGTGCCTGTGTGTGTGGGGTGTGCCTGTGTGTAGGGGGGGTGTGTGGGGTCTGTGTGTGGTCTGTGTGTGGTCTGTGTGTGGGGTGTGGGTTGTGTGTGGGTGGGTGTGGGTGGGTGTGGGTGGGTGTGTGGGGGTGTGTGGGGTCTGTGTGTGGTCTGTGTGTGGTCTGTGTGTGGGTTGTGTGTGTGTGGGTTGTGTGTGTGTGGTCTGTGTGTGTGGGGTGTGCCTGTGTGTAGGGGGGGTGTTTGGGGTGTGTGGGGTCTGTGTGTGGTCTGTGTGTGTGTGGGTGTGTGTGGGTTGTGTGTGTGTGTGTGTGGGGTCTGTGTGTGGTCTGTGTGTGTGGTCTGTGTGTGGGGTCTGTGTGTGGTCTGTGTGTGGGGTCTGTGTGTGGGTTGTGGGTTGTGGGTTGTGGGTGTGTGGGTGTGTGTGTGTGGGTTGTGTGGGTGGGTGTGTGGGGGTGTGTCTGTGTGGTGGGGGTGTGTCTGTGGGGGGGGTGTGGGGGTGTGTCTGTGTGTGGGGGTGTGTGTGGGGTGTGCCTGGGTGTGTGGGGTGTGCCGGTGTGTGTAGGGGGTGTGTCTGTGTGTCCTGTAAGAGTGGAGTCATGCCTGGCAAAGTGGGAGGATAGAGTGAATATGAGGAGTCTAGGCAGAGTGGGTGGAGCCAGAGAGTCTGGAAAAGATGGATGTGGTCCCAGCGAGGAGGAAGGGGTCAAAGATGGAGGTGGGGGCCTGAACAGATTGGGGCCAAATGTGGGCACTCCTGTAGTGTTTCTCTAGCTGACAGATCAGGTGATTACATCCGATGGGACTTATGGTGAGGAAAACCAGCGTTTGATTTTTAATGCACCCTCTCTAACTTTTCCCTAGTATCTTTCTTTCCTTCCGGCAGATACCTGGAACAAGCGTCCCAAAGTTTTTCTTGGCTGCATACCCCCAGAGGTGTGCCTGACATTTATGGCCTAAGCACCCTCACAAAGAGTGCGCTACTGACATTCTGGGAAAACCTCACTAAAATGACATATTTATGCACCAAACGTGGTAATTCCTTATACCTGCAAAGCATCATATTGCACTTTTCAGCTTTGAGGAGGTGTGAGTGTTTTCATTTGAGGGAAATATTCATCTGTGCTTCCTCTCCCATCCGAGGACTATGGAGCTGCTGTTCCTCTCTCACATGTCCCTTCATAGAGACAGGTGTCACACACTCAACCACTCAGTAAACATGTATGCTTCGATACATTCACCTTGCTGTTTACCTTCCAAACATTCCCTCTTCACCACAAATACAGGGCAGCCATACCTCATTGCTCATTCACTCAGTCATCACAGTCCTACACTCTGTAGGTCCTGCAAGACCAACATGAACAAGAGGTATGTCAGCAAGCGGAAAAAAAGCCTTGGGGGAAGATTTTTTTAAATGTTACACAATGTAGCGCAGCACTCTGCGTGGCTGCGCTGCGTTACGTGACCGGGAATGAGCAGGAGAGCACCATATTTTTAAAGATTTGGCTCTCTCTCCTTGTCTTTCCCTTGCGCCGGCGCTGATTTCAGCTGCCGTGCGCCATGCACATAGCTTAGCGCCGCAGCGCTAGGGTGTGTGCATGAGTGTAGCGTAGGTTTTGTACAGGAAGGGTACCTTTCCTGTACAAAATACTATGCTAGGCAAGATGCAAAGCTTTTCCCACCTTGCATACATGCTGCACAGTGAAGCACGCATGGAAAGTGAGAAAAGCACATAGAAATGAATGCATTTCTCCTGTTTGCACCTCCTTTGAAGGGGCGTTAACTTTTGGCGCAAAACCATGTTTTCAAATCTTTGTGAATATGGTTTTGCATCAAAAAGCACGGGTTGCTGCATTGAAACACCCATGTACCACCCACGTAATGCCCCCTTGGTGCAAAGTTACCCAAAGCAGTGTTTTGCGCTCCTTACAGGGCACTTTCCGGCGCAAAAGCAGTTTTGCGCTGAAAAGAAAATCAGAAAAAATAAAATTTGCGCTAGATTGTGTCACTATTGTGGAGCTAAAGCAGCGCGAAACATATGGAAACCTCCCCCTTGGTGTGCTCTTATATTCATACTGCTGCCCTCTAGTAACGCTACACAGTAACTGCAGCATAATAGTGGGAATGGGAAGAAGGCTGTCCAATGCAAATATTGTTCTCCCAAGCTACCTTTCTTCTGAGATGGTCGGCGTCTTGTGCCTTGATGCCACCTCACGCATATGGTCTTCAGTCAAATTCAAAAGCAGCCTACCTACCTTAGGCTAAGGAGTTTTCCACTCGAAGGCCGCACATGGGGACGTCACCCTCATTTAGCAGGGTCCCAAATTGCCTGCAGTCATCCTCTTTACAGAAGCTGGGCGTTCGTGGGCATCCTTCAAAGGAAGGAAGGGGGTTTTTAAAGGCCCAGCCCAGCCCAGCCCAGCCCAGCCCAGCCCAGCCCAGCCCAGCCCAGCGCTGTGCTTTGCTGTGTCCTGATGCAGCAGGCATGATGCAGACCTGCTGAAGCAAAGGCCTGACTCTAACATTTTCTGTCTCATGAAGAAAACAACCTTTCTACCTTCTTATTGCAACTAATAAAGGGAGTTTCACTTGCATCAAACTAAACCCATCATTTCATTAGCCACAGCTCATTCCTGACCTTTATTCCTAGCCAACCTCATAGGCACCAAACCTCTGATTTGAGAGATTGGCTCACACCAAAATGAAAAATAACCCCCATCCAACCTATTTTCCTATCCGTGTAGCACCTTCCTCGCATTCTTCTAATCAGTTAAAGCCCCAGAGGCCACATTTGCGCTCCACATTATACCAAATTTAAAGGACAAATAATGAATGCATTGATAAAGGATGATAAGGTATTGCCCCTATTGCTCCTGCTTGAGATAAAGGGGGATTGGTGGAAAGTCATGAGGGAAAAGATTTGTAATTTTGAGGCGCACGTGCCAAAAAGAGTGGCCACTTTTCTCCTCTGTTTTTACAAGTGAAATTCAAATTAGGAAATGAAAATAAAAGAAGAATTTGAAATTTTGCCAACTTATGACACTTTGACAGCGTTTGCGGGACTCGAACCCTTGTCCTGTGAGATCCTTTATAACCACAGGCACAAGACTTACCATTGAGCTATAGCTCCTGGTGGTCTGAAGTGTTGCAGTAGTAACTATAAACAACATATAGGCCCTGGTGTCATTGCCTGTGGCTTGTATTGCACATCAAAAGGATGACCATGCTATAGGGACGATTTGATACGCTTCTGACATGGAAACCGGTGTGGTCCAGTGGGTAAGTTCCTGACTTCCAGCCAGAGAATCAGGGTTCAAATCCCGGGTTCGGCACCAGATGACTGATGGTGGTCCAGCACAGGTAAATTGGAGGTGGGCCAAACAGGCCAATTGGTAAGTAAAATGTGTGTGTCTGTGTGTCCTGTAAGAGTGGAGTCATGCCTGGCAAAGTGGGTGGATGGAGGATAGAGTGAATAGGAGGAGTCTAGGCAGAGTGGGTGGAGCCAGAGAAGTCCAGCAGAGGTAAGTTGGAGGTGGGCCTAACAGGCGAATTGGTAAGCAAAACGTGTGGGGTTGGGTGTGTCGGGGTGTGCCTGTGTAGAGGGGGTGTGCCTGTGTGTGGGTGTGCCTGGTTGTGGGTGTGTGGGGGTGTGGGGGTGTGTCTGTGTGTGGGGGGGGGGGTGTGTGTGGGGGTGTGCCTGTGTGTGTGGGGTGTGCCTGTGTGTGTGGTCTGTGTGTGTGGTCTGTGTGTGTGGTCTGTGTGTGTGGTCTGTGTGTGTGTGGGTTGTGTGTGTGTGGGTTGTGTGGGTGTGTGTGTGTGGGTGTGTGTGTGTGGGTTGTGTGGGTGTGTGTGTGTGGGTTGTGTGTGTAGGGGGTGTGTGGGGGTGTGTCTGTGTGTGGGGGTGTGTGTGGGGTGTGCCTGGGTGTGTGGGGTGTGCCGGTGTGTGTAGGGGGTGTGTCTGTGTGTCCTGTAAGAGTGGAGTCATGCCTGGCAAAGTGGGAGGATAGAGTGAATATGAGGAGTCTAGGCAGAGTGGGTGGAGCCAGAGAGTCTGGAAAAGATGGATGTGGTCCCAGCGAGGAGGAAGGGGTCAAAGATGGAGGTGGGGGCCTGAACAGATTGGGGCCAAATGTGGGCACTCCTGTAGTGTTTCTCTAGCTGACAGATCAGGTGATTACATCCGATGGGACTTATGGTGAGGAAAACCAGCGTTTGATTTTTAATGCACCCTCTGTAACTTTTCCCTAGTATCTTTCTTTCCTTCCGGCAGATACCTGGAACAAGCGTCCCAAAGTTTTTCTTGGCTGCATACCCCCAGAGGTGTGCCTGACATTTATGGCCTAAGCACCCTCACAAAGAGTGCGCTACTGACATTCTGGGAAAACCTCACTAAAATGACATATTTATGCACCAAACGTGGTAATTCCTTATACCTGCAAAGCATCATATTGCACTTTTCAGCTTTGAGGAGGTGTGAGTGTTTTCATTTGAGGGAAATATTCATCTGTGCTTCCTCTCCCATCCGAGGACTATGGAGCTGCTGTTCCTCTCTCACATGTCCCTTCATAGAGACAGGTGTCACACACTCAACCACTCAGTAAACATGTATGCTTCGATACATTCACCTTGCTGTTTACCTTCCAAACATTCCCTCTTCACCACAAATACAGGGCAGCCATACCTCATTGCTCATTCACTCAGTCATCACAGTCCTACACTCTGTAGGTCCTGCAAGACCAACATGAACAAGAGGTATGTCAGCAAGCGGAAAAAAAGCCTTGGGGGAAGATTTTTTTAAATGTTACACAATGTAGCGCAGCACTCTGCGTGGCTGCGCTGCGTTACGTGACCGGGAATGAGCAGGAGAGCGCCATATTTTTAAAGATTTGGCTCTCTCTCCTTGTCTTTCCCTTGCGCCGGCGCTGATTTCAGCTGCCGTGCGCCATGCACATAGCTTAGCGCCGCAGCGCTAGGGTGTGTGCATGAGTGTAGCGTAGGTTTTGTACAGGAAGGGTACCTTTCCTGTACAAAATACTATGCTAGGTACGATGCAAAGCTTTTCCCACCTTGCATACATGCTGCACAGTGAAGCACGCATGGAAAGTGAGAAAAGCACATAGAAATGAATGCATTTCTCCTGTTTGCACCTCCTTTGAAGGGGCGTTAACTTTTGGCGCAAAACCATGTTTTCAAATCTTTGTGAATATGGTTTTGCATCAAAAAGCACGGGTTGCTGCATTGAAACACCCATGTACCACCCACGTAATGCCCCCTTGGTGCAAAGTTACCCAAAGCAGTGTTTTGCGCTCCTTACAGGGCACTTTCCGGCGCAAAAGCAGTTTTGCGCTGAAAAGAAAATCAGAAAAAATAAAATTTGCGCTAGATTGTGTCACTATTGTGGAGCTAAAGCAGCGCGAAACATATGGAAACCTCCCCCTTGGTGTGCTCTTATATTCATACTGCTGCCCTCTAGTAACGCTACACAGTAACTGCAGCATAATAGTGGGAATGGGAAGAAGGCTGTCCAATGCAAATATTGTTCTCCCAAGCTACCTTTCTTCTGAGATGGTCGGCGTCTTGTGCCTTGATGCCACCTCACGCATATGGTCTTCAGTCAAATTCAAAAGCAGCCTACCTACCTTAGGCTAAGGAGTTTTCCACTCGAAGGCCGCACATGGGGACGTCACCCTCATTTAGCAGGGTCCCAAATTGCCTGCAGTCATCCTCTTTACAGAAGCTGGGCGTTCGTGGGCGTTTGTGGGCGTCCTTCAAAGGAAGGAAGGGGGTTTTTAAAGGCCCAGCCCAGCCCAGCCCAGCCCAGCCCAGCCCAGCCCAGCCCAGCGCTGTGCTGTGCTTTGCTGTGTCCTGATGCAGCAGGCATGATGCAGACCTGCTGAAGCAAAGGCCTGACTCTAACATTTTCTGTCTCATGAAGAAAACAACCTTTCTACCTTCTTATTGCAACTAATAAAGGGAGTTTCACTTGCATCAAACTAAACCCATCATTTCATTAGCCACAGCTCATTCCTGACCTTTATTCCTAGCCAACCTCATAGGCACCAAACCTCTGATTTGAGAGATTGGCTCACACCAAAATGAAAAATAACCCCCATCCAACCTATTTTCCTATCCGTGTAGCACCTTCCTCGCATTCTTCTAATCAGTTAAAGCCCCAGAGGCCACATTTGCGCTCCACATTATACCAAATTTAAAGGACAAATAATGAATGCATTGATAAAGGATGATAAGGTATTGCCCCTATTGCTCCTGCTTGAGATAAAGGGGGATTGGTGGAAAGTCATGAGGGAAAAGATTTGTAATTTTGAGGCGCACGTGCCAAAAAGAGTGGCCACTTTTCTCCTCTGTTTTTACAAGTGAAATTCAAATTAGGAAATGAAAATAAAAGAAGAATTTGAAATTTTGCCAACTTATGACACTTTGACAGCGTTTGCGGGACTCGAACCCTTGTCCTGTGAGATCCTTTATAACCACAGGCACAAGACTTACCATTGAGCTATAGCTCCTGGTGGTCTGAAGTGTTGCAGTAGTAACTATAAACAACATATAGGCCCTGGTGTCATTGCCTGTGGCTTGTATTGCACATCAAAAGGATGACCATGCTATAGGGACGATTTGATACGCTTCTGACATGGAAACCGGTGTGGTCCAGTGGGTAAGTTCCTGACTTCCAGCCAGAGAATCAGGGTTCAAATCCCGGGTTCGGCACCAGATGACTGATGGTGGTCCAGCACAGGTAAATTGGAGGTGGGCCAAACAGGCCAATTGGTAAGTAAAATGTGTGTGTCTGTGTGTCCTGTAAGAGTGGAGTCATGCCTGGCAAAGTGGGTGGATGGAGGATAGAGTGAATAGGAGGAGTCTAGGCAGAGTGGGTGGAGCCAGAGAAGTCCAGCAGAGGTAAGTTGGAGGTGGGCCTAACAGGCGAATTGGTAAGCAAAACGTGTGGGGTTGTGTGTGTGGGGTGTGTCTGTGTGTGTGGGGTGTGCCTGTGTAGAGGGGGTGTGCCTGTGTGTGGGTTGTGTGTGTGGGGTGTGTGGGGGTGTGGGGGTGTGTCTGTGTGTGGGGGGGGGGGGGGGGGTGTGCCTGTGTGTGTGGGGTGTGCCTGTGTGTAGGGGGGGTGTTTGGGGTGTGTGGGGTCTGTGTGTGTGTGGGTTGTGTGTGGGTGTGTGTGGGTTGTGTGTGTGTGTGTGTGGGGTCTGTGTGTGGTCTGTGTGTGTGGTCTGTGTGTGGGGTCTGTGTGTGGGGTCTGTGTGTGGGGTCTGTGTGTGGGTTGTGGGTGTGTGGGTGTGTGTGTGTGGGTTGTGTGGGTGTGTGTGTGTGGGTTGTGTGGGTGGGTGTGTGGGGGTGTGTCTGTGTGGTGGGGGTGTGTCTGTGGGGGGGGTGTGGGGGTGTGTCTGTGTGTGGGGGTGTGTGTGGGGTGTGCCTGGGTGTGTGGGGTGTGCCGGTGTGTGTAGGGGGTGTGTCTGTGTGTCCTGTAAGAGTGGAGTCATGCCTGGCAAAGTGGGAGGATAGAGTGAATATGAGGAGTCTAGGCAGAGTGGGTGGAGCCAGAGAGTCTGGAAAAGATGGATGTGGTCCCAGCGAGGAGGAAGGGGTCAAAGATGGAGGTGGGGGCCTGAACAGATTGGGGCCAAATGTGGGCACTCCTGTAGTGTTTCTCTAGCTGACAGATCAGGTGATTACATCCGATGGGACTTATGGTGAGGAAAACCAGCGTTTGATTTTTAATGCACCCTCTCTAACTTTTCCCTAGTATCTTTCTTTCCTTCCGGCAGATACCTGGAACAAGCGTCCCAAAGTTTTTCTTGGCTGCATACCCCCAGAGGTGTGCCTGACATTTATGGCCTAAGCACCCTCACAAAGAGTGCGCTACTGACATTCTGGGAAAACCTCACTAAAATGACATATTTATGCACCAAACGTGGTAATTCCTTATACCTGCAAAGCATCATATTGCACTTTTCAGCTTTGAGGAGGTGTGAGTGTTTTCATTTGAGGGAAATATTCATCTGTGCTTCCTCTCCCATCCGAGGACTATGGAGCTGCTGTTCCTCTCTCACATGTCCCTTCATAGAGACAGGTGTCACACACTCAACCACTCAGTAAACATGTATGCTTCGATACATTCACCTTGCTGTTTACCTTCCAAACATTCCCTCTTCACCACAAATACAGGGCAGCCATACCTCATTGCTCATTCACTCAGTCATCACAGTCCTACACTCTGTAGGTCCTGCAAGACCAACATGAACAAGAGGTATGTCAGCAAGCGGAAAAAAAGCCTTGGGGGAAGATTTTTTTAAATGTTACACAATGTAGCGCAGCACTCTGCGTGGCTGCGCTGCGTTACGTGACCGGGAATGAGCAGGAGAGCGCCATATTTTTAAAGATTTGGCTCTCTCTCCTTGTCTTTCCCTTGCGCCGGCGCTGATTTCAGCTGCCGTGCGCCATGCACATAGCTTAGCGCCGCAGCGCTAGGGTGTGTGCATGAGTGTAGCGTAGGTTTTGTACAGGAAGGGTACCTTTCCTGTACAAAATACTATGCTAGGCAAGATGCAAAGCTTTTCCCACCTTGCATACATGCTGCACAGTGAAGCACGCATGGAAAGTGAGAAAAGCACATAGAAATGAATGCATTTCTCCTGTTTGCACCTCCTTTGAAGGGGCGTTAACTTTTGGCGCAAAACCATGTTTTCAAATCTTTGTGAATATGGTTTTGCATCAAAAAGCACGGGTTGCTGCATTGAAACACCCATGTACCACCCACGTAATGCCCCCTTGGTGCAAAGTTACCCAAAGCAGTGTTTTGCGCTCCTTACAGGGCACTTTCCGGCGCAAAAGCAGTTTTGCGCTGAAAAGAAAATCAGAAAAAATAAAATTTGCGCTAGATTGTGTCACTATTGTGGAGCTAAAGCAGCGCGAAACATATGGAAACCTCCCCCTTGGTGTGCTCTTATATTCATACTGCTGCCCTCTAGTAACGCTACACAGTAACTGCAGCATAATAGTGGGAATGGGAAGAAGGCTGTCCAATGCAAATATTGTTCTCCCAAGCTACCTTTCTTCTGAGATGGTCGGCGTCTTGTGCCTTGATGCCACCTCACGCATATGGTCTTCAGTCAAATTCAAAAGCAGCCTACCTACCTTAGGCTAAGGAGTTTTCCACTCGAAGGCCGCACATGGGGACGTCACCCTCATTTAGCAGGGTCCCAAATTGCCTGCAGTCATCCTCTTTACAGAAGCTGGGCGTTCGTGGGCATCCTTCAAAGGAAGGAAGGGGGTTTTTAAAGGCCCAGCCCAGCCCAGCCCAGCCCAGCCCAGCCCAGCCCAGCCCAGCCCAGCGCTGTGCTTTGCTGTGTCCTGATGCAGCAGGCATGATGCAGACCTGCTGAAGCAAAGGCCTGACTCTAACATTTTCTGTCTCATGAAGAAAACAACCTTTCTACCTTCTTATTGCAACTAATAAAGGGAGTTTCACTTGCATCAAACTAAACCCATCATTTCATTAGCCACAGCTCATTCCTGACCTTTATTCCTAGCCAACCTCATAGGCACCAAACCTCTGATTTGAGAGATTGGCTCACACCAAAATGAAAAATAACCCCCATCCAACCTATTTTCCTATCCGTGTAGCACCTTCCTCGCATTCTTCTAATCAGTTAAAGCCCCAGAGGCCACATTTGCGCTCCACATTATACCAAATTTAAAGGACAAATAATGAATGCATTGATAAAGGATGATAAGGTATTGCCCCTATTGCTCCTGCTTGAGATAAAGGGGGATTGGTGGAAAGTCATGAGGGAAAAGATTTGTAATTTTGAGGCGCACGTGCCAAAAAGAGTGGCCACTTTTCTCCTCTGTTTTTACAAGTGAAATTCAAATTAGGAAATGAAAATAAAAGAAGAATTTGAAATTTTGCCAACTTATGACACTTTGACAGCGTTTGCGGGACTCGAACCCTTGTCCTGTGAGATCCTTTATAACCACAGGCACAAGACTTACCATTGAGCTATAGCTCCTGGTGGTCTGAAGTGTTGCAGTAGTAACTATAAACAACATATAGGCCCTGGTGTCATTGCCTGTGGCTTGTATTGCACATCAAAAGGATGACCATGCTATAGGGACGATTTGATACGCTTCTGACATGGAAACCGGTGTGGTCCAGTGGGTAAGTTCCTGACTTCCAGCCAGAGAATCAGGGTTCAAATCCCGGGTTCGGCACCAGATGACTGATGGTGGTCCAGCACAGGTAAATTGGAGGTGGGCCAAACAGGCCAATTGGTAAGTAAAATGTGTGTGTCTGTGTGTCCTGTAAGAGTGGAGTCATGCCTGGCAAAGTGGGTGGATGGAGGATAGAGTGAATAGGAGGAGTCTAGGCAGAGTGGGTGGAGCCAGAGAAGTCCAGCAGAGGTAAGTTGGAGGTGGGCCTAACAGGCGAATTGGTAAGCAAAACGTGTGAGGTTGGGTGTGTCGGGGTGTGCCTGTGTAGAGGGGGTGTGCCTGTGTGTGGGTGTGCCTGGTTGTGGGTGTGTGGGGGTGTGGGGGTGTGTCTGTGTGTGGGGGGGGGGGTGTGTGTGGGGGTGTGCCTGTGTGTGTGGGGTGTGCCTGTGTGTGTGGTCTGTGTGTGTGGTCTGTGTGTGTGGTCTGTGTGTGTGGTCTGTGTGTGTGTGGGTTGTGTGTGTGTGGGTTGTGTGGGTGTGTGTGTGTGGGTTGTGTGGGTGTGTGTGTGTGGGTTGTGTGTGTAGGGGGTGTGTGGGGGTGTGTCTGTGTGTGGGGGTGTGTGTGGGGTGTGCCTGGGTGTGTGGGGTGTGCCGGTGTGTGTAGGGGGTGTGTCTGTGTGTCCTGTAAGAGTGGAGTCATGCCTGGCAAAGTGGGAGGATAGAGTGAATATGAGGAGTCTAGGCAGAGTGGGTGGAGCCAGAGAGTCTGGAAAAGATGGATGTGGTCCCAGCGAGGAGGAAGGGGTCAAAGATGGAGGTGGGGGCCTGAACAGATTGGGGCCAAATGTGGGCACTCCTGTAGTGTTTCTCTAGCTGACAGATCAGGTGATTACATCCGATGGGACTTATGGTGAGGAAAACCAGCGTTTGATTTTTAATGCACCCTCTGTAACTTTTCCCTAGTATCTTTCTTTCCTTCCGGCAGATACCTGGAACAAGCGTCCCAAAGTTTTTCTTGGCTGCATACCCCCAGAGGTGTGCCTGACATTTATGGCCTAAGCACCCTCACAAAGAGTGCGCTACTGACATTCTGGGAAAACCTCACTAAAATGACATATTTATGCACCAAACGTGGTAATTCCTTATACCTGCAAAGCATCATATTGCACTTTTCAGCTTTGAGGAGGTGTGAGTGTTTTCATTTGAGGGAAATATTCATCTGTGCTTCCTCTCCCATCCGAGGACTATGGAGCTGCTGTTCCTCTCTCACATGTCCCTTCATAGAGACAGGTGTCACACACTCAACCACTCAGTAAACATGTATGCTTCGATACATTCACCTTGCTGTTTACCTTCCAAACATTCCCTCTTCACCACAAATACAGGGCAGCCATACCTCATTGCTCATTCACTCAGTCATCACAGTCCTACACTCTGTAGGTCCTGCAAGACCAACATGAACAAGAGGTATGTCAGCAAGCGGAAAAAAAGCCTTGGGGGAAGATTTTTTTAAATGTTACACAATGTAGCGCAGCACTCTGCGTGGCTGCGCTGCGTTACGTGACCGGGAATGAGCAGGAGAGCGCCATATTTTTAAAGATTTGGCTCTCTCTCCTTGTCTTTCCCTTGCGCCGGCGCTGATTTCAGCTGCCGTGCGCCATGCACATAGCTTAGCGCCGCAGCGCTAGGGTGTGTGCATGAGTGTAGCGTAGGTTTTGTACAGGAAGGGTACCTTTCCTGTACAAAATACTATGCTAGGTACGATGCAAAGCTTTTCCCACCTTGCATACATGCTGCACAGTGAAGCACGCATGGAAAGTGAGAAAAGCACATAGAAATGAATGCATTTCTCCTGTTTGCACCTCCTTTGAAGGGGCGTTAACTTTTGGCGCAAAACCATGTTTTCAAATCTTTGTGAATATGGTTTTGCATCAAAAAGCACGGGTTGCTGCATTGAAACACCCATGTACCACCCACGTAATGCCCCCTTGGTGCAAAGTTACCCAAAGCAGTGTTTTGCGCTCCTTACAGGGCACTTTCCGGCGCAAAAGCAGTTTTGCGCTGAAAAGAAAATCAGAAAAAATAAAATTTGCGCTAGATTGTGTCACTATTGTGGAGCTAAAGCAGCGCGAAACATATGGAAACCTCCCCCTTGGTGTGCTCTTATATTCATACTGCTGCCCTCTAGTAACGCTACACAGTAACTGCAGCATAATAGTGGGAATGGGAAGAAGGCTGTCCAATGCAAATATTGTTCTCCCAAGCTACCTTTCTTCTGAGATGGTCGGCGTCTTGTGCCTTGATGCCACCTCACGCATATGGTCTTCAGTCAAATTCAAAAGCAGCCTACCTACCTTAGGCTAAGGAGTTTTCCACTCGAAGGCCGCACATGGGGACGTCACCCTCATTTAGCAGGGTCCCAAATTGCCTGCAGTCATCCTCTTTACAGAAGCTGGGCGTTCGTGGGCGTTTGTGGGCGTCCTTCAAAGGAAGGAAGGGGGTTTTTAAAGGCCCAGCCCAGCCCAGCCCAGCCCAGCCCAGCCCAGCCCAGCCCAGCGCTGTGCTGTGCTTTGCTGTGTCCTGATGCAGCAGGCATGATGCAGACCTGCTGAAGCAAAGGCCTGACTCTAACATTTTCTGTCTCATGAAGAAAACAACCTTTCTACCTTCTTATTGCAACTAATAAAGGGAGTTTCACTTGCATCAAACTAAACCCATCATTTCATTAGCCACAGCTCATTCCTGACCTTTATTCCTAGCCAACCTCATAGGCACCAAACCTCTGATTTGAGAGATTGGCTCACACCAAAATGAAAAATAACCCCCATCCAACCTATTTTCCTATCCGTGTAGCACCTTCCTCGCATTCTTCTAATCAGTTAAAGCCCCAGAGGCCACATTTGCGCTCCACATTATACCAAATTTAAAGGACAAATAATGAATGCATTGATAAAGGATGATAAGGTATTGCCCCTATTGCTCCTGCTTGAGATAAAGGGGGATTGGTGGAAAGTCATGAGGGAAAAGATTTGTAATTTTGAGGCGCACGTGCCAAAAAGAGTGGCCACTTTTCTCCTCTGTTTTTACAAGTGAAATTCAAATTAGGAAATGAAAATAAAAGAAGAATTTGAAATTTTGCCAACTTATGACACTTTGACAGCGTTTGCGGGACTCGAACCCTTGTCCTGTGAGATCCTTTATAACCACAGGCACAAGACTTACCATTGAGCTATAGCTCCTGGTGGTCTGAAGTGTTGCAGTAGTAACTATAAACAACATATAGGCCCTGGTGTCATTGCCTGTGGCTTGTATTGCACATCAAAAGGATGACCATGCTATAGGGACGATTTGATACGCTTCTGACATGGAAACCGGTGTGGTCCAGTGGGTAAGTTCCTGACTTCCAGCCAGAGAATCAGGGTTCAAATCCCGGGTTCGGCACCAGATGACTGATGGTGGTCCAGCACAGGTAAATTGGAGGTGGGCCAAACAGGCCAATTGGTAAGTAAAATGTGTGTGTCTGTGTGTCCTGTAAGAGTGGAGTCATGCCTGGCAAAGTGGGTGGATAGAGTGAATAGGAGGAGTCTAGGCAGAGTGGGTGGAGCCAGAGAAGTCCAGCAGAGGTAAGTTGGAGGTGGGCCTAACAGGCGAATTGGTAAGCAAAACGTGTGGGGTTGTGTGTGTGGGGTGTGTCTGTGTGTGTGGGGTGTGCCTGTGTAGAGGGGGTGTGCCTGTGTGTGGGTTGTGTGTGTGGGGTGTGTGGGGGTGTGGGGGTGTGTCTGTGTGTGGGGGGGGGGGGGGTGCCTGTGTGTGTGGGGTGTGCCTGTGTGTAGGGGGGGTGTTTGGGGTGTGTGGGGTCTGTGTGTGGTCTGTGTGTGTGTGGGTGTGTGTGTGTGTGTGTGTGTGTGGGGTCTGTATGTGGGGTGTGTGGGGTCTGTGTGTGGTCTGTGTGTGGGGTCTGTGTGTGGTCTGTGTGTGGGGTCTGTGTGTGGTCTGTGTGTGGGTTGTGGGTGTGTGTGTGTGGGTTGTGTGGGTGTGTGTGTGTGGGTTGTGTGGGTGGGTGTGTGGGGGTGTGTCTGTGTGGTGGGGGTGTGTCTGTGGGGGGGGTGTGGGGGTGTGTCTGTGTGTGGGGGTGTGTGTGGGGTGTGCCTGGGTGTGTGGGGTGTGCCGGTGTGTGTAGGGGGTGTGTCTGTGTGTCCTGTAAGAGTGGAGTCATGCCTGGCAAAGTGGGAGGATAGAGTGAATATGAGGAGTCTAGGCAGAGTGGGTGGAGCCAGAGAGTCTGGAAAAGATGGATGTGGTCCCAGCGAGGAGGAAGGGGTCAAAGATGGAGGTGGGGGCCTGAACAGATTGGGGCCAAATGTGGGCACTCCTGTAGTGTTTCTCTAGCTGACAGATCAGGTGATTACATCCGATGGGACTTATGGTGAGGAAAACCAGCGTTTGATTTTTAATGCACCCTCTGTAACTTTTCCCTAGTATCTTTCTTTCCTTCCGGCAGATACCTGGAACAAGCGTCCCAAAGTTTTTCTTGGCTGCATACCCCCAGAGGTGTGCCTGACATTTATGGCCTAAGCACCCTCACAAAGAGTGCGCTACTGACATTCTGGGAAAACCTCACTAAAATGACATATTTATGCACCAAACGTGGTAATTCCTTATACCTGCAAAGCATCATATTGCACTTTTCAGCTTTGAGGAGGTGTGAGTGTTTTCATTTGAGGGAAATATTCATCTGTGCTTCCTCTCCCATCCGAGGACTATGGAGCTGCTGTTCCTCTCTCACATGTCCCTTCATAGAGACAGGTGTCACACACTCAACCACTCAGTAAACATGTATGCTTCGATACATTCACCTTGCTGTTTACCTTCCAAACATTCCCTCTTCACCACAAATACAGGGCAGCCATACCTCATTGCTCATTCACTCAGTCATCACAGTCCTACACTCTGTAGGTCCTGCAAGACCAACATGAACAAGAGGTATGTCAGCAAGCGGAAAAAAAGCCTTGGGGGAAGATTTTTTTAAATGTTACACAATGTAGCGCAGCACTCTGCGTGGCTGCGCTGCGTTACGTGACCGGGAATGAGCAGGAGAGCGCCATATTTTTAAAGATTTGGCTCTCTCTCCTTGTCTTTCCCTTGCGCCGGCGCTGATTTCAGCTGCCGTGCGCCATGCACATAGCTTAGCGCCGCAGCGCTAGGGTGTGTGCATGAGTGTAGCGTAGGTTTTGTACAGGAAGGGTACCTTTCCTGTACAAAATACTATGCTAGGTACGATGCAAAGCTTTTCCCACCTTGCATACATGCTGCACAGTGAAGCACGCATGGAAAGTGAGAAAAGCACATAGAAATGAATGCATTTCTCCTGTTTGCACCTCCTTTGAAGGGGCGTTAACTTTTGGCGCAAAACCATGTTTTCAAATCTTTGTGAATATGGTTTTGCATCAAAAAGCACGGGTTGCTGCATTGAAACACCCATGTACCACCCACGTAATGCCCCCTTGGTGCAAAGTTACCCAAAGCAGTGTTTTGCGCTCCTTACAGGGCACTTTCCGGCGCAAAAGCAGTTTTGCGCTGAAAAGAAAATCAGAAAAAATAAAATTTGCGCTAGATTGTGTCACTATTGTGGAGCTAAAGCAGCGCGAAACATATGGAAACCTCCCCCTTGGTGTGCTCTTATATTCATACTGCTGCCCTCTAGTAACGCTACACAGTAACTGCAGCATAATAGTGGGAATGGGAAGAAGGCTGTCCAATGCAAATATTGTTCTCCCAAGCTACCTTTCTTCTGAGATGGTCGGCGTCTTGTGCCTTGATGCCACCTCACGCATATGGTCTTCAGTCAAATTCAAAAGCAGCCTACCTACCTTAGGCTAAGGAGTTTTCCACTCGAAGGCCGCACATGGGGACGTCACCCTCATTTAGCAGGGTCCCAAATTGCCTGCAGTCATCCTCTTTACAGAAGCTGGGCGTTCGTGGGCGTTTGTGGGCGTCCTTCAAAGGAAGGAAGGGGGTTTTTAAAGGCCCAGCCCAGCCCAGCCCAGCCCAGCCCAGCCCAGCCCAGCCCAGCCCAGCCCAGCCCAGCGCTGTGCTGTGCTTTGCTGTGTCCTGATGCAGCAGGCATGATGCAGACCTGCTGAAGCAAAGGCCTGACTCTAACATTTTCTGTCTCATGAAGAAAACAACCTTTCTACCTTCTTATTGCAACTAATAAAGGGAGTTTCACTTGCATCAAACTAAACCCATCATTTCATTAGCCACAGCTCATTCCTGACCTTTATTCCTAGCCAACCTCATAGGCACCAAACCTCTGATTTGAGAGATTGGCTCACACCAAAATGAAAAATAACCCCCATCCAACCTATTTTCCTATCCGTGTAGCACCTTCCTCGCATTCTTCTAATCAGTTAAAGCCCCAGAGGCCACATTTGCGCTCCACATTATACCAAATTTAAAGGACAAATAATGAATGCATTGATAAAGGATGATAAGGTATTGCCCCTATTGCTCCTGCTTGAGATAAAGGGGGATTGGTGGAAAGTCATGAGGGAAAAGATTTGTAATTTTGAGGCGCACGTGCCAAAAAGAGTGGCCACTTTTCTCCTCTGTTTTTACAAGTGAAATTCAAATTAGGAAATGAAAATAAAAGAAGAATTTGAAATTTTGCCAACGTATGACACTTTGACAGCGTTTGCGGGACTCGAACCCTTGTCCTGTGAGATCCTTTATAACCACAGGCACAAGACTTACCATTGAGCTATAGCTCCTGGTGGTCTGAAGTGTTGCAGTAGTAACTATAAACAACATATAGGCCCTGGTGTCATTGCCTGTGGCTTGTATTGCACATCAAAAGGATGACCATGCTATAGGGACGATTTGATACGCTTCTGACATGGAAACCGGTGTGGTCCAGTGGGTAAGTTCCTGACTTCCAGCCAGAGAATCAGGGTTCAAATCCCGGGTTCGGCACCAGATGACTGATGGTGGTCCAGCACAGGTAAATTGGAGGTGGGCCAAACAGGCCAATTGGTAAGTAAAATGTGTGTGTCTGTGTGTCCTGTAAGAGTGGAGTCATGCCTGGCAAAGTGGGTGGATGGAGGATAGAGTGAATAGGAGGAGTCTAGGCAGAGTGGGTGGAGCCAGAGAAGTCCAGCAGAGGTAAGTTGGAGGTGGGCCTAACAGGCGAATTGGTAAGCAAAACGTGTGGGGTTGTGTGTGTGGGGTGTGTCTGTGTGTGTGGGGTGTGCCTGTGTAGAGGGGGTGTGCCTGTGTGTGGGTTGTGTGTGTGGGGTGTGTGGGGGTGTGGGGGTGTGTCTGTGTGTGGGGGGGGGGGGGGTGTGCCTGTGTGTGTGGGGTGTGCCTGTGTGTAGGGGGGGTGTTTGGGGTGTGTGGGGTCTGTGTGTGGTCTGTGTGTGTGTGGGTGTGTGTGGGTTGTGTGTGTCTGTGTGTGGGGTCTGTGTGTGGGGTCTGTGTGTGGTCTGTGTGTGGGGTCTGTGTGTGGGTTGTGGGTTGTGGGTTGTGGGTGTGTGGGTTGTGTGGGTGGGTGTGTGGGGGTGTGTCTGTGTGGTGGGGGTGTGTCTGTGGGGGGGGTGTGGGGGTGTGTCTGTGTGTGGGGGTGTGTGTGGGGTGTGCCTGGGTGTGTGGGGTGTGCCGGTGTGTGTAGGGGGTGTGTCTGTGTGTCCTGTAAGAGTGGAGTCATGCCTGGCAAAGTGGGAGGATAGAGTGAATATGAGGAGTCTAGGCAGAGTGGGTGGAGCCAGAGAGTCTGGAAAAGATGGATGTGGTCCCAGCGAGGAGGAAGGGGTCAAAGATGGAGGTGGGGGCCTGAACAGATTGGGGCCAAATGTGGGCACTCCTGTAGTGTTTCTCTAGCTGACAGATCAGGTGATTACATCCGATGGGACTTATGGTGAGGAAAACCAGCGTTTGATTTTTAATGCACCCTCTCTAACTTTTCCCTAGTATCTTTCTTTCCTTCCGGCAGATACCTGGAACAAGCGTCCCAAAGTTTTTCTTGGCTGCATACCCCCAGAGGTGTGCCTGACATTTATGGCCTAAGCACCCTCACAAAGAGTGCGCTACTGACATTCTGGGAAAACCTCACTAAAATGACATATTTATGCACCAAACGTGGTAATTCCTTATACCTGCAAAGCATCATATTGCACTTTTCAGCTTTGAGGAGGTGTGAGTGTTTTCATTTGAGGGAAATATTCATCTGTGCTTCCTCTCCCATCCGAGGACTATGGAGCTGCTGTTCCTCTCTCACATGTCCCTTCATAGAGACAGGTGTCACACACTCAACCACTCAGTAAACATGTATGCTTCGATACATTCACCTTGCTGTTTACCTTCCAAACATTCCCTCTTCACCACAAATACAGGGCAGCCATACCTCATTGCTCATTCACTCAGTCATCACAGTCCTACACTCTGTAGGTCCTGCAAGACCAACATGAACAAGAGGTATGTCAGCAAGCGGAAAAAAAGCCTTGGGGGAAGATTTTTTTAAATGTTACACAATGTAGCGCAGCACTCTGCGTGGCTGCGCTGCGTTACGTGACCGGGAATGAGCAGGAGAGCGCCATATTTTTAAAGATTTGGCTCTCTCTCCTTGTCTTTCCCTTGCGCCGGCGCTGATTTCAGCTGCCGTGCGCCATGCACATAGCTTAGCGCCGCAGCGCTAGGGTGTGTGCATGAGTGTAGCGTAGGTTTTGTACAGGAAGGGTACCTTTCCTGTACAAAATACTATGCTAGGCAAGATGCAAAGCTTTTCCCACCTTGCATACATGCTGCACAGTGAAGCACGCATGGAAAGTGAGAAAAGCACATAGAAATGAATGCATTTCTCCTGTTTGCACCTCCTTTGAAGGGGCGTTAACTTTTGGCGCAAAACCATGTTTTCAAATCTTTGTGAATATGGTTTTGCATCAAAAAGCACGGGTTGCTGCATTGAAACACCCATGTACCACCCACGTAATGCCCCCTTGGTGCAAAGTTACCCAAAGCAGTGTTTTGCGCTCCTTACAGGGCACTTTCCGGCGCAAAAGCAGTTTTGCGCTGAAAAGAAAATCAGAAAAAATAAAATTTGCGCTAGATTGTGTCACTATTGTGGAGCTAAAGCAGCGCGAAACATATGGAAACCTCCCCCTTGGTGTGCTCTTATATTCATACTGCTGCCCTCTAGTAACGCTACACAGTAACTGCAGCATAATAGTGGGAATGGGAAGAAGGCTGTCCAATGCAAATATTGTTCTCCCAAGCTACCTTTCTTCTGAGATGGTCGGCGTCTTGTGCCTTGATGCCACCTCACGCATATGGTCTTCAGTCAAATTCAAAAGCAGCCTACCTACCTTAGGCTAAGGAGTTTTCCACTCGAAGGCCGCACATGGGGACGTCACCCTCATTTAGCAGGGTCCCAAATTGCCTGCAGTCATCCTCTTTACAGAAGCTGGGCGTTCGTGGGCATCCTTCAAAGGAAGGAAGGGGGTTTTTAAAGGCCCAGCCCAGCCCAGCCCAGCCCAGCCCAGCCCAGCCCAGCCCAGCCCAGCGCTGTGCTTTGCTGTGTCCTGATGCAGCAGGCATGATGCAGACCTGCTGAAGCAAAGGCCTGACTCTAACATTTTCTGTCTCATGAAGAAAACAACCTTTCTACCTTCTTATTGCAACTAATAAAGGGAGTTTCACTTGCATCAAACTAAACCCATCATTTCATTAGCCACAGCTCATTCCTGACCTTTATTCCTAGCCAACCTCATAGGCACCAAACCTCTGATTTGAGAGATTGGCTCACACCAAAATGAAAAATAACCCCCATCCAACCTATTTTCCTATCCGTGTAGCACCTTCCTCGCATTCTTCTAATCAGTTAAAGCCCCAGAGGCCACATTTGCGCTCCACATTATACCAAATTTAAAGGACAAATAATGAATGCATTGATAAAGGATGATAAGGTATTGCCCCTATTGCTCCTGCTTGAGATAAAGGGGGATTGGTGGAAAGTCATGAGGGAAAAGATTTGTAATTTTGAGGCGCACGTGCCAAAAAGAGTGGCCACTTTTCTCCTCTGTTTTTACAAGTGAAATTCAAATTAGGAAATGAAAATAAAAGAAGAATTTGAAATTTTGCCAACTTATGACACTTTGACAGCGTTTGCGGGACTCGAACCCTTGTCCTGTGAGATCCTTTATAACCACAGGCACAAGACTTACCATTGAGCTATAGCTCCTGGTGGTCTGAAGTGTTGCAGTAGTAACTATAAACAACATATAGGCCCTGGTGTCATTGCCTGTGGCTTGTATTGCACATCAAAAGGATGACCATGCTATAGGGACGATTTGATACGCTTCTGACATGGAAACCGGTGTGGTCCAGTGGGTAAGTTCCTGACTTCCAGCCAGAGAATCAGGGTTCAAATCCCGGGTTCGGCACCAGATGACTGATGGTGGTCCAGCACAGGTAAATTGGAGGTGGGCCAAACAGGCCAATTGGTAAGTAAAATGTGTGTGTCTGTGTGTCCTGTAAGAGTGGAGTCATGCCTGGCAAAGTGGGTGGATGGAGGATAGAGTGAATAGGAGGAGTCTAGGCAGAGTGGGTGGAGCCAGAGAAGTCCAGCAGAGGTAAGTTGGAGGTGGGCCTAACAGGCGAATTGGTAAGCAAAACGTGTGGGGTTGGGTGTGTCGGGGTGTGCCTGTGTAGAGGGGGTGTGCCTGTGTGTGGGTGTGCCTGTGTGTGGGTTGTGGGTGTGTGGGGGTGTGGGGGTGTGTCTGTGTGTGGGGGGGGGGGTGTGTGTGGGGGTGTGCCTGTGTGTGTGGGGTGTGCCTGTGTGTAGGGGGGGGTGTTTGGGGTCTGTGTGTGGTCTGTGTGTGTGGTCTGTGTGTGTGTGGGTTGTGTGTGTGTGGGTTGTGTGGGTGTGTGTGTGTGGGTGTGTGTGTGTGGGTGTGTGTGTGTGGGTTGTGTGTGTAGGGGGTGTGTGGGGGTGTGTCTGTGTGTGGGGGTGTGTGTGGGGTGTGTGGGGTGTGCCGGTGTGTGTAGGGGGTGTGTCTGTGTGTCCTGTAAGAGTGGAGTCATGCCTGGCAAAGTGGGAGGATAGAGTGAATATGAGGAGTCTAGGCAGAGTGGGTGGAGCCAGAGAGTCTGGAAAAGATGGATGTGGTCCCAGCGAGGAGGAAGGGGTCAAAGATGGAGGTGGGGGCCTGAACAGATTGGGGCCAAATGTGGGCACTCCTGTAGTGTTTCTCTAGCTGACAGATCAGGTGATTACATCCGATGGGACTTATGGTGAGGAAAACCAGCGTTTGATTTTTAATGCACCCTCTGTAACTTTTCCCTAGTATCTTTCTTTCCTTCCGGCAGATACCTGGAACAAGCGTCCCAAAGTTTTTCTTGGCTGCATACCCCCAGAGGTGTGCCTGACATTTATGGCCTAAGCACCCTCACAAAGAGTGCGCTACTGACATTCTGGGAAAACCTCACTAAAATGACATATTTATGCACCAAACGTGGTAATTCCTTATACCTGCAAAGCATCATATTGCACTTTTCAGCTTTGAGGAGGTGTGAGTGTTTTCATTTGAGGGAAATATTCATCTGTGCTTCCTCTCCCATCCGAGGACTATGGAGCTGCTGTTCCTCTCTCACATGTCCCTTCATAGAGACAGGTGTCACACACTCAACCACTCAGTAAACATGTATGCTTCGATACATTCACCTTGCTGTTTACCTTCCAAACATTCCCTCTTCACCACAAATACAGGGCAGCCATACCTCATTGCTCATTCACTCAGTCATCACAGTCCTACACTCTGTAGGTCCTGCAAGACCAACATGAACAAGAGGTATGTCAGCAAGCGGAAAAAAAGCCTTGGGGGAAGATTTTTTTAAATGTTACACAATGTAGCGCAGCACTCTGCGTGGCTGCGCTGCGTTACGTGACCGGGAATGAGCAGGAGAGCGCCATATTTTTAAAGATTTGGCTCTCTCTCCTTGTCTTTCCCTTGCGCCGGCGCTGATTTCAGCTGCCGTGCGCCATGCACATAGCTTAGCGCCGCAGCGCTAGGGTGTGTGCATGAGTGTAGCGTAGGTTTTGTACAGGAAGGGTACCTTTCCTGTACAAAATACTATGCTAGGTACGATGCAAAGCTTTTCCCACCTTGCATACATGCTGCACAGTGAAGCACGCATGGAAAGTGAGAAAAGCACATAGAAATGAATGCATTTCTCCTGTTTGCACCTCCTTTGAAGGGGCGTTAACTTTTGGCGCAAAACCATGTTTTCAAATCTTTGTGAATATGGTTTTGCATCAAAAAGCACGGGTTGCTGCATTGAAACACCCATGTACCACCCACGTAATGCCCCCTTGGTGCAAAGTTACCCAAAGCAGTGTTTTGCGCTCCTTACAGGGCACTTTCCGGCGCAAAAGCAGTTTTGCGCTGAAAAGAAAATCAGAAAAAATAAAATTTGCGCTAGATTGTGTCACTATTGTGGAGCTAAAGCAGCGCGAAACATATGGAAACCTCCCCCTTGGTGTGCTCTTATATTCATACTGCTGCCCTCTAGTAACGCTACACAGTAACTGCAGCATAATAGTGGGAATGGGAAGAAGGCTGTCCAATGCAAATATTGTTCTCCCAAGCTACCTTTCTTCTGAGATGGTCGGCGTCTTGTGCCTTGATGCCACCTCACGCATATGGTCTTCAGTCAAATTCAAAAGCAGCCTACCTACCTTAGGCTAAGGAGTTTTCCACTCGAAGGCCGCACATGGGGACGTCACCCTCATTTAGCAGGGTCCCAAATTGCCTGCAGTCATCCTCTTTACAGAAGCTGGGCGTTCGTGGGCATCCTTCAAAGGAAGGAAGGGGGTTTTTAAAGGCCCAGCCCAGCCCAGCCCAGCCCAGCCCAGCCCAGCCCAGCCCAGCCCAGCCCAGCGCTGTGCTTTGCTGTGTCCTGATGCAGCAGGCATGATGCAGACCTGCTGAAGCAAAGGCCTGACTCTAACATTTTCTGTCTCATGAAGAAAACAACCTTTCTACCTTCTTATTGCAACTAATAAAGGGAGTTTCACTTGCATCAAACTAAACCCATCATTTCATTAGCCACAGCTCATTCCTGACCTTTATTCCTAGCCAACCTCATAGGCACCAAACCTCTGATTTGAGAGATTGGCTCACACCAAAATGAAAAATAACCCCCATCCAACCTATTTTCCTATCCGTGTAGCACCTTCCTCGCATTCTTCTAATCAGTTAAAGCCCCAGAGGCCACATTTGCGCTCCACATTATACCAAATTTAAAGGACAAATAATGAATGCATTGATAAAGGATGATAAGGTATTGCCCCTATTGCTCCTGCTTGAGATAAAGGGGGATTGGTGGAAAGTCATGAGGGAAAAGATTTGTAATTTTGAGGCGCACGTGCCAAAAAGAGTGGCCACTTTTCTCCTCTGTTTTTACAAGTGAAATTCAAATTAGGAAATGAAAATAAAAGAAGAATTTGAAATTTTGCCAACTTATGACACTTTGACAGCGTTTGCGGGACTCGAACCCTTGTCCTGTGAGATCCTTTATAACCACAGGCACAAGACTTACCATTGAGCTATAGCTCCTGGTGGTCTGAAGTGTTGCAGTAGTAACTATAAACAACATATAGGCCCTGGTGTCATTGCCTGTGGCTTGTATTGCACATCAAAAGGATGACCATGCTATAGGGACGATTTGATACGCTTCTGACATGGAAACCGGTGTGGTCCAGTGGGTAAGTTCCTGACTTCCAGCCAGAGAATCAGGGTTCAAATCCCGGGTTCGGCACCAGATGACTGATGGTGGTCCAGCACAGGTAAATTGGAGGTGGGCCAAACAGGCCAATTGGTAAGTAAAATGTGTGTGTCTGTGTGTCCTGTAAGAGTGGAGTCATGCCTGGCAAAGTGGGTGGATGGAGGATAGAGTGAATAGGAGGAGTCTAGGCAGAGTGGGTGGAGCCAGAGAAGTCCAGCAGAGGTAAGTTGGAGGTGGGCCTAACAGGCGAATTGGTAAGCAAAACGTGTGGGGTTGTGTGTGTGGGGTGTGTCTGTGTGTGTGGGGTGTGCCTGTGTAGAGGGGGTGTGCCTGTGTGTGGGTTGTGTGTGTGGGGTGTGTGGGGGTGTGGGGGTGTGTCTGTGTGTGGGGGGGGGGGGGGTGTGCCTGTGTGTGTGGGGTGTGCCTGTGTGTAGGGGGGGTGTTTGGGGTGTGTGGGGTCTGTGTGTGGTCTGTGTGTGTGTGGGTGTGTGTGGGTTGTGTGTGTCTGTGTGTGGGGTCTGTGTGTGGGGTCTGTGTGTGGGGTCTGTGTGTGGTCTGTGTGTGGGGTCTGTGTGTGGGTTGTGGGTTGTGGGTTGTGGGTGTGTGGGTTGTGTGGGTGGGTGTGTGGGGGTGTGTCTGTGTGGTGGGGGTGTGTCTGTGGGGGGGGTGTGGGGGTGTGTCTGTGTGTGGGGGTGTGTGTGGGGTGTGCCTGGGTGTGTGGGGTGTGCCGGTGTGTGTAGGGGGTGTGTCTGTGTGTCCTGTAAGAGTGGAGTCATGCCTGGCAAAGTGGGAGGATAGAGTGAATATGAGGAGTCTAGGCAGAGTGGGTGGAGCCAGAGAGTCTGGAAAAGATGGATGTGGTCCCAGCGAGGAGGAAGGGGTCAAAGATGGAGGTGGGGGCCTGAACAGATTGGGGCCAAATGTGGGCACTCCTGTAGTGTTTCTCTAGCTGACAGATCAGGTGATTACATCCGATGGGACTTATGGTGAGGAAAACCAGCGTTTGATTTTTAATGCACCCTCTCTAACTTTTCCCTAGTATCTTTCTTTCCTTCCGGCAGATACCTGGAACAAGCGTCCCAAAGTTTTTCTTGGCTGCATACCCCCAGAGGTGTGCCTGACATTTATGGCCTAAGCACCCTCACAAAGAGTGCGCTACTGACATTCTGGGAAAACCTCACTAAAATGACATATTTATGCACCAAACGTGGTAATTCCTTATACCTGCAAAGCATCATATTGCACTTTTCAGCTTTGAGGAGGTGTGAGTGTTTTCATTTGAGGGAAATATTCATCTGTGCTTCCTCTCCCATCCGAGGACTATGGAGCTGCTGTTCCTCTCTCACATGTCCCTTCATAGAGACAGGTGTCACACACTCAACCACTCAGTAAACATGTATGCTTCGATACATTCACCTTGCTGTTTACCTTCCAAACATTCCCTCTTCACCACAAATACAGGGCAGCCATACCTCATTGCTCATTCACTCAGTCATCACAGTCCTACACTCTGTAGGTCCTGCAAGACCAACATGAACAAGAGGTATGTCAGCAAGCGGAAAAAAAGCCTTGGGGGAAGATTTTTTTAAATGTTACACAATGTAGCGCAGCACTCTGCGTGGCTGCGCTGCGTTACGTGACCGGGAATGAGCAGGAGAGCGCCATATTTTTAAAGATTTGGCTCTCTCTCCTTGTCTTTCCCTTGCGCCGGCGCTGATTTCAGCTGCCGTGCGCCATGCACATAGCTTAGCGCCGCAGCGCTAGGGTGTGTGCATGAGTGTAGCGTAGGTTTTGTACAGGAAGGGTACCTTTCCTGTACAAAATACTATGCTAGGCAAGATGCAAAGCTTTTCCCACCTTGCATACATGCTGCACAGTGAAGCACGCATGGAAAGTGAGAAAAGCACATAGAAATGAATGCATTTCTCCTGTTTGCACCTCCTTTGAAGGGGCGTTAACTTTTGGCGCAAAACCATGTTTTCAAATCTTTGTGAATATGGTTTTGCATCAAAAAGCACGGGTTGCTGCATTGAAACACCCATGTACCACCCACGTAATGCCCCCTTGGTGCAAAGTTACCCAAAGCAGTGTTTTGCGCTCCTTACAGGGCACTTTCCGGCGCAAAAGCAGTTTTGCGCTGAAAAGAAAATCAGAAAAAATAAAATTTGCGCTAGATTGTGTCACTATTGTGGAGCTAAAGCAGCGCGAAACATATGGAAACCTCCCCCTTGGTGTGCTCTTATATTCATACTGCTGCCCTCTAGTAACGCTACACAGTAACTGCAGCATAATAGTGGGAATGGGAAGAAGGCTGTCCAATGCAAATATTGTTCTCCCAAGCTACCTTTCTTCTGAGATGGTCGGCGTCTTGTGCCTTGATGCCACCTCACGCATATGGTCTTCAGTCAAATTCAAAAGCAGCCTACCTACCTTAGGCTAAGGAGTTTTCCACTCGAAGGCCGCACATGGGGACGTCACCCTCATTTAGCAGGGTCCCAAATTGCCTGCAGTCATCCTCTTTACAGAAGCTGGGCGTTCGTGGGCATCCTTCAAAGGAAGGAAGGGGGTTTTTAAAGGCCCAGCCCAGCCCAGCCCAGCCCAGCCCAGCCCAGCCCAGCCCAGCCCAGCGCTGTGCTTTGCTGTGTCCTGATGCAGCAGGCATGATGCAGACCTGCTGAAGCAAAGGCCTGACTCTAACATTTTCTGTCTCATGAAGAAAACAACCTTTCTACCTTCTTATTGCAACTAATAAAGGGAGTTTCACTTGCATCAAACTAAACCCATCATTTCATTAGCCACAGCTCATTCCTGACCTTTATTCCTAGCCAACCTCATAGGCACCAAACCTCTGATTTGAGAGATTGGCTCACACCAAAATGAAAAATAACCCCCATCCAACCTATTTTCCTATCCGTGTAGCACCTTCCTCGCATTCTTCTAATCAGTTAAAGCCCCAGAGGCCACATTTGCGCTCCACATTATACCAAATTTAAAGGACAAATAATGAATGCATTGATAAAGGATGATAAGGTATTGCCCCTATTGCTCCTGCTTGAGATAAAGGGGGATTGGTGGAAAGTCATGAGGGAAAAGATTTGTAATTTTGAGGCGCACGTGCCAAAAAGAGTGGCCACTTTTCTCCTCTGTTTTTACAAGTGAAATTCAAATTAGGAAATGAAAATAAAAGAAGAATTTGAAATTTTGCCAACTTATGACACTTTGACAGCGTTTGCGGGACTCGAACCCTTGTCCTGTGAGATCCTTTATAACCACAGGCACAAGACTTACCATTGAGCTATAGCTCCTGGTGGTCTGAAGTGTTGCAGTAGTAACTATAAACAACATATAGGCCCTGGTGTCATTGCCTGTGGCTTGTATTGCACATCAAAAGGATGACCATGCTATAGGGACGATTTGATACGCTTCTGACATGGAAACCGGTGTGGTCCAGTGGGTAAGTTCCTGACTTCCAGCCAGAGAATCAGGGTTCAAATCCCGGGTTCGGCACCAGATGACTGATGGTGGTCCAGCACAGGTAAATTGGAGGTGGGCCAAACAGGCCAATTGGTAAGTAAAATGTGTGTGTCTGTGTGTCCTGTAAGAGTGGAGTCATGCCTGGCAAAGTGGGTGGATGGAGGATAGAGTGAATAGGAGGAGTCTAGGCAGAGTGGGTGGAGCCAGAGAAGTCCAGCAGAGGTAAGTTGGAGGTGGGCCTAACAGGCGAATTGGTAAGCAAAACGTGTGGGGTTGGGTGTGTCGGGGTGTGCCTGTGTAGAGGGGGTGTGCCTGTGTGTGGGTGTGCCTGTGTGTGGGTTGTGGGTGTGTGGGGGTGTGGGGGTGTGTCTGTGTGTGGGGGGGGGGGTGTGTGTGGGGGTGTGCCTGTGTGTGTGGGGTGTGCCTGTGTGTAGGGGGGGGTGTTTGGGGTCTGTGTGTGGTCTGTGTGTGTGGTCTGTGTGTGTGTGGGTTGTGTGTGTGTGGGTTGTGTGGGTGTGTGTGTGTGGGTGTGTGTGTGTGGGTGTGTGTGTGTGGGTTGTGTGTGTAGGGGGTGTGTGGGGGTGTGTCTGTGTGTGGGGGTGTGTGTGGGGTGTGCCTGGGTGTGTGGGGTGTGCCGGTGTGTGTAGGGGGTGTGTCTGTGTGTCCTGTAAGAGTGGAGTCATGCCTGGCAAAGTGGGAGGATAGAGTGAATATGAGGAGTCTAGGCAGAGTGGGTGGAGCCAGAGAGTCTGGAAAAGATGGATGTGGTCCCAGCGAGGAGGAAGGGGTCAAAGATGGAGGTGGGGGCCTGAACAGATTGGGGCCAAATGTGGGCACTCCTGTAGTGTTTCTCTAGCTGACAGATCAGGTGATTACATCCGATGGGACTTATGGTGAGGAAAACCAGCGTTTGATTTTTAATGCACCCTCTGTAACTTTTCCCTAGTATCTTTCTTTCCTTCCGGCAGATACCTGGAACAAGCGTCCCAAAGTTTTTCTTGGCTGCATACCCCCAGAGGTGTGCCTGACATTTATGGCCTAAGCACCCTCACAAAGAGTGCGCTACTGACATTCTGGGAAAACCTCACTAAAATGACATATTTATGCACCAAACGTGGTAATTCCTTATACCTGCAAAGCATCATATTGCACTTTTCAGCTTTGAGGAGGTGTGAGTGTTTTCATTTGAGGGAAATATTCATCTGTGCTTCCTCTCCCATCCGAGGACTATGGAGCTGCTGTTCCTCTCTCACATGTCCCTTCATAGAGACAGGTGTCACACACTCAACCACTCAGTAAACATGTATGCTTCGATACATTCACCTTGCTGTTTACCTTCCAAACATTCCCTCTTCACCACAAATACAGGGCAGCCATACCTCATTGCTCATTCACTCAGTCATCACAGTCCTACACTCTGTAGGTCCTGCAAGACCAACATGAACAAGAGGTATGTCAGCAAGCGGAAAAAAAGCCTTGGGGGAAGATTTTTTTAAATGTTACACAATGTAGCGCAGCACTCTGCGTGGCTGCGCTGCGTTACGTGACCGGGAATGAGCAGGAGAGCGCCATATTTTTAAAGATTTGGCTCTCTCTCCTTGTCTTTCCCTTGCGCCGGCGCTGATTTCAGCTGCCGTGCGCCATGCACATAGCTTAGCGCCGCAGCGCTAGGGTGTGTGCATGAGTGTAGCGTAGGTTTTGTACAGGAAGGGTACCTTTCCTGTACAAAATACTATGCTAGGTACGATGCAAAGCTTTTCCCACCTTGCATACATGCTGCACAGTGAAGCACGCATGGAAAGTGAGAAAAGCACATAGAAATGAATGCATTTCTCCTGTTTGCACCTCCTTTGAAGGGGCGTTAACTTTTGGCGCAAAACCATGTTTTCAAATCTTTGTGAATATGGTTTTGCATCAAAAAGCACGGGTTGCTGCATTGAAACACCCATGTACCACCCACGTAATGCCCCCTTGGTGCAAAGTTACCCAAAGCAGTGTTTTGCGCTCCTTACAGGGCACTTTCCGGCGCAAAAGCAGTTTTGCGCTGAAAAGAAAATCAGAAAAAATAAAATTTGCGCTAGATTGTGTCACTATTGTGGAGCTAAAGCAGCGCGAAACATATGGAAACCTCCCCCTTGGTGTGCTCTTATATTCATACTGCTGCCCTCTAGTAACGCTACACAGTAACTGCAGCATAATAGTGGGAATGGGAAGAAGGCTGTCCAATGCAAATATTGTTCTCCCAAGCTACCTTTCTTCTGAGATGGTCGGCGTCTTGTGCCTTGATGCCACCTCACGCATATGGTCTTCAGTCAAATTCAAAAGCAGCCTACCTACCTTAGGCTAAGGAGTTTTCCACTCGAAGGCCGCACATGGGGACGTCACCCTCATTTAGCAGGGTCCCAAATTGCCTGCAGTCATCCTCTTTACAGAAGCTGGGCGTTCGTGGGCATCCTTCAAAGGAAGGAAGGGGGTTTTTAAAGGCCCAGCCCAGCCCAGCCCAGCCCAGCCCAGCCCAGCCCAGCCCAGCCCAGCCCAGCGCTGTGCTTTGCTGTGTCCTGATGCAGCAGGCATGATGCAGACCTGCTGAAGCAAAGGCCTGACTCTAACATTTTCTGTCTCATGAAGAAAACAACCTTTCTACCTTCTTATTGCAACTAATAAAGGGAGTTTCACTTGCATCAAACTAAACCCATCATTTCATTAGCCACAGCTCATTCCTGACCTTTATTCCTAGCCAACCTCATAGGCACCAAACCTCTGATTTGAGAGATTGGCTCACACCAAAATGAAAAATAACCCCCATCCAACCTATTTTCCTATCCGTGTAGCACCTTCCTCGCATTCTTCTAATCAGTTAAAGCCCCAGAGGCCACATTTGCGCTCCACATTATACCAAATTTAAAGGACAAATAATGAATGCATTGATAAAGGATGATAAGGTATTGCCCCTATTGCTCCTGCTTGAGATAAAGGGGGATTGGTGGAAAGTCATGAGGGAAAAGATTTGTAATTTTGAGGCGCACGTGCCAAAAAGAGTGGCCACTTTTCTCCTCTGTTTTTACAAGTGAAATTCAAATTAGGAAATGAAAATAAAAGAAGAATTTGAAATTTTGCCAACTTATGACACTTTGACAGCGTTTGCGGGACTCGAACCCTTGTCCTGTGAGATCCTTTATAACCACAGGCACAAGACTTACCATTGAGCTATAGCTCCTGGTGGTCTGAAGTGTTGCAGTAGTAACTATAAACAACATATAGGCCCTGGTGTCATTGCCTGTGGCTTGTATTGCACATCAAAAGGATGACCATGCTATAGGGACGATTTGATACGCTTCTGACATGGAAACCGGTGTGGTCCAGTGGGTAAGTTCCTGACTTCCAGCCAGAGAATCAGGGTTCAAATCCCGGGTTCGGCACCAGATGACTGATGGTGGTCCAGCACAGGTAAATTGGAGGTGGGCCAAACAGGCCAATTGGTAAGTAAAATGTGTGTGTCTGTGTGTCCTGTAAGAGTGGAGTCATGCCTGGCAAAGTGGGTGGATAGAGTGAATAGGAGGAGTCTAGGCAGAGTGGGTGGAGCCAGAGAAGTCCAGCAGAGGTAAGTTGGAGGTGGGCCTAACAGGCGAATTGGTAAGCAAAACGTGTGGGGTTGTGTGTGTGGGGTGTGCCTGTGTAGAGGGGGTGTGCCTGTGTGTGGGTTGTGTGTGTGGGGTGTGTGGGGGTGTGGGGGTGTGTCTGTGTGTGGGGGGGGGGGGGGTGTGCCTGTGTGTGTGGGGTGTGCCTGTGTGTAGGGGGGGTGTTTGGGGTGTGTGGGGTCTGTGTGTGTGTGTGTGTGTGTGTGTGGGGTCTGTATGTGGGGTGTGTGGGGTCTGTGTGTGGGGTCTGTGTGTGTGGTCTGTGTGTGGGGTCTGTGTGTGGGGTCTGTGTGTGGTCTGTGTGTGGGTTGTGGGTGTGTGGGGGTGTGGGTTGTGTGGGTGGGTGTGTGGGGGTGTGTCTGTGTGGTGGGGGTGTGTCTGTGGGGGGGGTGTGGGGGTGTGTCTGTGTGTGGGGGTGTGTGTGGGGTGTGCCTGGGTGTGTGGGGTGTGCCGGTGTGTGTAGGGGGTGTGTCTGTGTGTCCTGTAAGAGTGGAGTTATGCCTGGCAAAGTGGGAGGATAGAGTGAATATGAGGAGTCTAGGCAGAGTGGGTGGAGCCAGAGAGTCTGGAAAAGATGGATGTGGTCCCAGCGAGGAGGAAGGGGTCAAAGATGGAGGTGGGGGCCTGAACAGATTGGGGCCAAATGTGGGCACTCCTGTAGTGTTTCTCTAGCTGACAGATCAGGTGATTACATCCGATGGGACTTATGGTGAGGAAAACCAGCGTTTGATTTTTAATGCACCCTCTCTAACTTTTCCCTAGTATCTTTCTTTCCTTCCGGCAGATACCTGGAACAAGCGTCCCAAAGTTTTTCTTGGCTGCATACCCCCAGAGGTGTGCCTGACATTTATGGCCTAAGCACCCTCACAAAGAGTGCGCTACTGACATTCTGGGAAAACCTCACTAAAATGACATATTTATGCACCAAACGTGGTAATTCCTTATACCTGCAAAGCATCATATTGCACTTTTCAGCTTTGAGGAGGTGTGAGTGTTTTCATTTGAGGGAAATATTCATCTGTGCTTCCTCTCCCATCCGAGGACTATGGAGCTGCTGTTCCTCTCTCACATGTCCCTTCATAGAGACAGGTGTCACACACTCAACCACTCAGTAAACATGTATGCTTCGATACATTCACCTTGCTGTTTACCTTCCAAACATTCCCTCTTCACCACAAATACAGGGCAGCCATACCTCATTGCTCATTCACTCAGTCATCACAGTCCTACACTCTGTAGGTCCTGCAAGACCAACATGAACAAGAGGTATGTCAGCAAGCGGAAAAAAAGCCTTGGGGGAAGATTTTTTTAAATGTTACACAATGTAGCGCAGCACTCTGCGTGGCTGCGCTGCGTTACGTGACCGGGAATGAGCAGGAGAGCGCCATATTTTTAAAGATTTGGCTCTCTCTCCTTGTCTTTCCCTTGCGCCGGCGCTGATTTCAGCTGCCGTGCGCCATGCACATAGCTTAGCGCCGCAGCGCTAGGGTGTGTGCATGAGTGTAGCGTAGGTTTTGTACAGGAAGGGTACCTTTCCTGTACAAAATACTATGCTAGGCAAGATGCAAAGCTTTTCCCACCTTGCATACATGCTGCACAGTGAAGCACGCATGGAAAGTGAGAAAAGCACATAGAAATGAATGCATTTCTCCTGTTTGCACCTCCTTTGAAGGGGCGTTAACTTTTGGCGCAAAACCATGTTTTCAAATCTTTGTGAATATGGTTTTGCATCAAAAAGCACGGGTTGCTGCATTGAAACACCCATGTACCACCCACGTAATGCCCCCTTGGTGCAAAGTTACCCAAAGCAGTGTTTTGCGCTCCTTACAGGGCACTTTCCGGCGCAAAAGCAGTTTTGCGCTGAAAAGAAAATCAGAAAAAATAAAATTTGCGCTAGATTGTGTCACTATTGTGGAGCTAAAGCAGCGCGAAACATATGGAAACCTCCCCCTTGGTGTGCTCTTATATTCATACTGCTGCCCTCTAGTAACGCTACACAGTAACTGCAGCATAATAGTGGGAATGGGAAGAAGGCTGTCCAATGCAAATATTGTTCTCCCAAGCTACCTTTCTTCTGAGATGGTCGGCGTCTTGTGCCTTGATGCCACCTCACGCATATGGTCTTCAGTCAAATTCAAAAGCAGCCTACCTACCTTAGGCTAAGGAGTTTTCCACTCGAAGGCCGCACATGGGGACGTCACCCTCATTTAGCAGGGTCCCAAATTGCCTGCAGTCATCCTCTTTACAGAAGCTGGGCGTTCGTGGGCGTTTGTGGGCGTCCTTCAAAGGAAGGAAGGGGGTTTTTAAAGGCCCAGCCCAGCCCAGCCCAGCCCAGCCCAGCCCAGCCCAGCCCAGCCCAGCGCTGTGCTTTGCTGTGTCCTGATGCAGCAGGCATGATGCAGACCTGCTGAAGCAAAGGCCTGACTCTAACATTTTCTGTCTCATGAAGAAAACAACCTTTCTACCTTCTTATTGCAACTAATAAAGGGAGTTTCACTTGCATCAAACTAAACCCATCATTTCATTAGCCACAGCTCATTCCTGACCTTTATTCCTAGCCAACCTCATAGGCACCAAACCTCTGATTTGAGAGATTGGCTCACACCAAAATGAAAAATAACCCCCATCCAACCTATTTTCCTATCCGTGTAGCACCTTCCTCGCATTCTTCTAATCAGTTAAAGCCCCAGAGGCCACATTTGCGCTCCACATTATACCAAATTTAAAGGACAAATAATGAATGCATTGATAAAGGATGATAAGGTATTGCCCCTATTGCTCCTGCTTGAGATAAAGGGGGATTGGTGGAAAGTCATGAGGGAAAAGATTTGTAATTTTGAGGCGCACGTGCCAAAAAGAGTGGCCACTTTTCTCCTCTGTTTTTACAAGTGAAATTCAAATTAGGAAATGAAAATAAAAGAAGAATTTGAAATTTTGCCAACTTATGACACTTTGACAGCGTTTGCGGGACTCGAACCCTTGTCCTGTGAGATCCTTTATAACCACAGGCACAAGACTTACCATTGAGCTATAGCTCCTGGTGGTCTGAAGTGTTGCAGTAGTAACTATAAACAACATATAGGCCCTGGTGTCATTGCCTGTGGCTTGTATTGCACATCAAAAGGATGACCATGCTATAGGGACGATTTGATACGCTTCTGACATGGAAACCGGTGTGGTCCAGTGGGTAAGTTCCTGACTTCCAGCCAGAGAATCAGGGTTCAAATCCCGGGTTCGGCACCAGATGACTGATGGTGGTCCAGCACAGGTAAATTGGAGGTGGGCCAAACAGGCCAATTGGTAAGTAAAATGTGTGTGTCTGTGTGTCCTGTAAGAGTGGAGTCATGCCTGGCAAAGTGGGTGGATGGAGGATAGAGTGAATAGGAGGAGTCTAGGCAGAGTGGGTGGAGCCAGAGAAGTCCAGCAGAGGTAAGTTGGAGGTGGGCCTAACAGGCGAATTGGTAAGCAAAACGTGTGGGGTTGGGTGTGTCGGGGTGTGCCTGTGTAGAGGGGGTGTGCCTGTGTGTGGGTGTGCCTGTGTGTGGGTTGTGGGTGTGTGGGGGTGTGGGGGTGTGTCTGTGTGTGGGGGGGGGGGGTGTGTGTGGGGGTGTGCCTGTGTGTGTGGGGTGTGCCTGTGTGTAGGGGGGGGTGTTTGGGGTCTGTGTGTGGTCTGTGTGTGTGGGTTGTGTGTGTGTGGGTGTGTGTGTGTGGGTTGTGTGTGTGTGGGTGTGTGTGTGTGGGTTGTGTGGGTTGTGTGGGTGTGTGTGTGTGGGTTGTGTGTGTAGGGGGTGTGTGGGGGTGTGTCTGTGTGTGGGGGTGTGTGTGGGGTGTGCCTGGGTGTGTGGGGTGTGCCGGTGTGTGTAGGGGGTGTGTCTGTGTGTCCTGTAAGAGTGGAGTCATGCCTGGCAAAGTGGGAGGATAGAGTGAATATGAGGAGTCTAGGCAGAGTGGGTGGAGCCAGAGAGTCTGGAAAAGATGGATGTGGTCCCAGCGAGGAGGAAGGGGTCAAAGATGGAGGTGGGGGCCTGAACAGATTGGGGCCAAATGTGGGCACTCCTGTAGTGTTTCTCTAGCTGACAGATCAGGTGATTACATCCGATGGGACTTATGGTGAGGAAAACCAGCGTTTGATTTTTAATGCACCCTCTGTAACTTTTCCCTAGTATCTTTCTTTCCTTCCGGCAGATACCTGGAACAAGCGTCCCAAAGTTTTTCTTGGCTGCATACCCCCAGAGGTGTGCCTGACATTTATGGCCTAAGCACCCTCACAAAGAGTGCGCTACTGACATTCTGGGAAAACCTCACTAAAATGACATATTTATGCACCAAACGTGGTAATTCCTTATACCTGCAAAGCATCATATTGCACTTTTCAGCTTTGAGGAGGTGTGAGTGTTTTCATTTGAGGGAAATATTCATCTGTGCTTCCTCTCCCATCCGAGGACTATGGAGCTGCTGTTCCTCTCTCACATGTCCCTTCATAGAGACAGGTGTCACACACTCAACCACTCAGTAAACATGTATGCTTCGATACATTCACCTTGCTGTTTACCTTCCAAACATTCCCTCTTCACCACAAATACAGGGCAGCCATACCTCATTGCTCATTCACTCAGTCATCACAGTCCTACACTCTGTAGGTCCTGCAAGACCAACATGAACAAGAGGTATGTCAGCAAGCGGAAAAAAAGCCTTGGGGGAAGATTTTTTTAAATGTTACACAATGTAGCGCAGCACTCTGCGTGGCTGCGCTGCGTTACGTGACCGGGAATGAGCAGGAGAGCGCCATATTTTTAAAGATTTGGCTCTCTCTCCTTGTCTTTCCCTTGCGCCGGCGCTGATTTCAGCTGCCGTGCGCCATGCACATAGCTTAGCGCCGCAGCGCTAGGGTGTGTGCATGAGTGTAGCGTAGGTTTTGTACAGGAAGGGTACCTTTCCTGTACAAAATACTATGCTAGGTACGATGCAAAGCTTTTCCCACCTTGCATACATGCTGCACAGTGAAGCACGCATGGAAAGTGAGAAAAGCACATAGAAATGAATGCATTTCTCCTGTTTGCACCTCCTTTGAAGGGGCGTTAACTTTTGGCGCAAAACCATGTTTTCAAATCTTTGTGAATATGGTTTTGCATCAAAAAGCACGGGTTGCTGCATTGAAACACCCATGTACCACCCACGTAATGCCCCCTTGGTGCAAAGTTACCCAAAGCAGTGTTTTGCGCTCCTTACAGGGCACTTTCCGGCGCAAAAGCAGTTTTGCGCTGAAAAGAAAATCAGAAAAAATAAAATTTGCGCTAGATTGTGTCACTATTGTGGAGCTAAAGCAGCGCGAAACATATGGAAACCTCCCCCTTGGTGTGCTCTTATATTCATACTGCTGCCCTCTAGTAACGCTACACAGTAACTGCAGCATAATAGTGGGAATGGGAAGAAGGCTGTCCAATGCAAATATTGTTCTCCCAAGCTACCTTTCTTCTGAGATGGTCGGCGTCTTGTGCCTTGATGCCACCTCACGCATATGGTCTTCAGTCAAATTCAAAAGCAGCCTACCTACCTTAGGCTAAGGAGTTTTCCACTCGAAGGCCGCACATGGGGACGTCACCCTCATTTAGCAGGGTCCCAAATTGCCTGCAGTCATCCTCTTTACAGAAGCTGGGCGTTCGTGGGCGTTTGTGGGCGTCCTTCAAAGGAAGGAAGGGGGTTTTTAAAGGCCCAGCCCAGCCCAGCCCAGCCCAGCCCAGCCCAGCCCAGCGCTGTGCTGTGCTTTGCTGTGTCCTGATGCAGCAGGCATGATGCAGACCTGCTGAAGCAAAGGCCTGACTCTAACATTTTCTGTCTCATGAAGAAAACAACCTTTCTACCTTCTTATTGCAACTAATAAAGGGAGTTTCACTTGCATCAAACTAAACCCATCATTTCATTAGCCACAGCTCATTCCTGACCTTTATTCCTAGCCAACCTCATAGGCACCAAACCTCTGATTTGAGAGATTGGCTCACACCAAAATGAAAAATAACCCCCATCCAACCTATTTTCCTATCCGTGTAGCACCTTCCTCGCATTCTTCTAATCAGTTAAAGCCCCAGAGGCCACATTTGCGCTCCACATTATACCAAATTTAAAGGACAAATAATGAATGCATTGATAAAGGATGATAAGGTATTGCCCCTATTGCTCCTGCTTGAGATAAAGGGGGATTGGTGGAAAGTCATGAGGGAAAAGATTTGTAATTTTGAGGCGCACGTGCCAAAAAGAGTGGCCACTTTTCTCCTCTGTTTTTACAAGTGAAATTCAAATTAGGAAATGAAAATAAAAGAAGAATTTGAAATTTTGCCAACTTATGACACTTTGACAGCGTTTGCGGGACTCGAACCCTTGTCCTGTGAGATCCTTTATAACCACAGGCACAAGACTTACCATTGAGCTATAGCTCCTGGTGGTCTGAAGTGTTGCAGTAGTAACTATAAACAACATATAGGCCCTGGTGTCATTGCCTGTGGCTTGTATTGCACATCAAAAGGATGACCATGCTATAGGGACGATTTGATACGCTTCTGACATGGAAACCGGTGTGGTCCAGTGGGTAAGTTCCTGACTTCCAGCCAGAGAATCAGGGTTCAAATCCCGGGTTCGGCACCAGATGACTGATGGTGGTCCAGCACAGGTAAATTGGAGGTGGGCCAAACAGGCCAATTGGTAAGTAAAATGTGTGTGTCTGTGTGTCCTGTAAGAGTGGAGTCATGCCTGGCAAAGTGGGTGGATAGAGTGAATAGGAGGAGTCTAGGCAGAGTGGGTGGAGCCAGAGAAGTCCAGCAGAGGTAAGTTGGAGGTGGGCCTAACAGGCGAATTGGTAAGCAAAACGTGTGGGGTTGTGTGTGTGGGGTGTGTCTGTGTGTGTGGGGTGTGCCTGTGTAGAGGGGGTGTGCCTGTGTGTGGGTTGTGTGTGTGGGGTGTGTGGGGGTGTGGGGGTGTGTCTGTGTGTGGGGGGGGGTGTGCCTGTGTGTGTGGGGTGTGCCTGTGTGTAGGGGGGTGTTTGGGGTGTGTGGGGTCTGTGTGTGGTCTGTGTGTGTGTGTGTGTGTGTGTGTGTGGGGTCTGTGTGTGGTCTGTGTGTGGGGTCTGTGTGTGGTCTGTGTGTGGGGTCTGTGTGTGGTCTGTGTGTGGGTTGTGGGTGTGTGGGTGTGTGTGTGTGGGTTGTGTGGGTGGGTGTGTGGGGGTGTGTCTGTGTGGTGGGGGTGTGTCTGTGGGGGGGGTGTGGGGGTGTGTCTGTGTGTGGGGGTGTGTGTGGGGTGTGCCTGGGTGTGTGGGGTGTGCCGGTGTGTGTAGGGGGTGTGTCTGTGTGTCCTGTAAGAGTGGAGTCATGCCTGGCAAAGTGGGAGGATAGAGTGAATATGAGGAGTCTAGGCAGAGTGGGTGGAGCCAGAGAGTCTGGAAAAGATGGATGTGGTCCCAGCGAGGAGGAAGGGGTCAAAGATGGAGGTGGGGGCCTGAACAGATTGGGGCCAAATGTGGGCACTCCTGTAGTGTTTCTCTAGCTGACAGATCAGGTGATTACATCCGATGGGACTTATGGTGAGGAAAACCAGCGTTTGATTTTTAATGCACCCTCTCTAACTTTTCCCTAGTATCTTTCTTTCCTTCCGGCAGATACCTGGAACAAGCGTCCCAAAGTTTTTCTTGGCTGCATACCCCCAGAGGTGTGCCTGACATTTATGGCCTAAGCACCCTCACAAAGAGTGCGCTACTGACATTCTGGGAAAACCTCACTAAAATGACATATTTATGCACCAAACGTGGTAATTCCTTATACCTGCAAAGCATCATATTGCACTTTTCAGCTTTGAGGAGGTGTGAGTGTTTTCATTTGAGGGAAATATTCATCTGTGCTTCCTCTCCCATCCGAGGACTATGGAGCTGCTGTTCCTCTCTCACATGTCCCTTCATAGAGACAGGTGTCACACACTCAACCACTCAGTAAACATGTATGCTTCGATACATTCACCTTGCTGTTTACCTTCCAAACATTCCCTCTTCACCACAAATACAGGGCAGCCATACCTCATTGCTCATTCACTCAGTCATCACAGTCCTACACTCTGTAGGTCCTGCAAGACCAACATGAACAAGAGGTATGTCAGCAAGCGGAAAAAAAGCCTTGGGGGAAGATTTTTTTAAATGTTACACAATGTAGCGCAGCACTCTGCGTGGCTGCGCTGCGTTACGTGACCGGGAATGAGCAGGAGAGCGCCATATTTTTAAAGATTTGGCTCTCTCTCCTTGTCTTTCCCTTGCGCCGGCGCTGATTTCAGCTGCCGTGCGCCATGCACATAGCTTAGCGCCGCAGCGCTAGGGTGTGTGCATGAGTGTAGCGTAGGTTTTGTACAGGAAGGGTACCTTTCCTGTACAAAATACTATGCTAGGCAAGATGCAAAGCTTTTCCCACCTTGCATACATGCTGCACAGTGAAGCACGCATGGAAAGTGAGAAAAGCACATAGAAATGAATGCATTTCTCCTGTTTGCACCTCCTTTGAAGGGGCGTTAACTTTTGGCGCAAAACCATGTTTTCAAATCTTTGTGAATATGGTTTTGCATCAAAAAGCACGGGTTGCTGCATTGAAACACCCATGTACCACCCACGTAATGCCCCCTTGGTGCAAAGTTACCCAAAGCAGTGTTTTGCGCTCCTTACAGGGCACTTTCCGGCGCAAAAGCAGTTTTGCGCTGAAAAGAAAATCAGAAAAAATAAAATTTGCGCTAGATTGTGTCACTATTGTGGAGCTAAAGCAGCGCGAAACATATGGAAACCTCCCCCTTGGTGTGCTCTTATATTCATACTGCTGCCCTCTAGTAACGCTACACAGTAACTGCAGCATAATAGTGGGAATGGGAAGAAGGCTGTCCAATGCAAATATTGTTCTCCCAAGCTACCTTTCTTCTGAGATGGTCGGCGTCTTGTGCCTTGATGCCACCTCACGCATATGGTCTTCAGTCAAATTCAAAAGCAGCCTACCTACCTTAGGCTAAGGAGTTTTCCACTCGAAGGCCGCACATGGGGACGTCACCCTCATTTAGCAGGGTCCCAAATTGCCTGCAGTCATCCTCTTTACAGAAGCTGGGCGTTCGTGGGCGTTTGTGGGCGTCCTTCAAAGGAAGGAAGGGGGTTTTTAAAGGCCCAGCCCAGCCCAGCCCAGCCCAGCCCAGCCCAGCCCAGCGCTGTGCTGTGCTTTGCTGTGTCCTGATGCAGCAGGCATGATGCAGACCTGCTGAAGCAAAGGCCTGACTCTAACATTTTCTGTCTCATGAAGAAAACAACCTTTCTACCTTCTTATTGCAACTAATAAAGGGAGTTTCACTTGCATCAAACTAAACCCATCATTTCATTAGCCACAGCTCATTCCTGACCTTTATTCCTAGCCAACCTCATAGGCACCAAACCTCTGATTTGAGAGATTGGCTCACACCAAAATGAAAAATAACCCCCATCCAACCTATTTTCCTATCCGTGTAGCACCTTCCTCGCATTCTTCTAATCAGTTAAAGCCCCAGAGGCCACATTTGCGCTCCACATTATACCAAATTTAAAGGACAAATAATGAATGCATTGATAAAGGATGATAAGGTATTGCCCCTATTGCTCCTGCTTGAGATAAAGGGGGATTGGTGGAAAGTCATGAGGGAAAAGATTTGTAATTTTGAGGCGCACGTGCCAAAAAGAGTGGCCACTTTTCTCCTCTGTTTTTACAAGTGAAATTCAAATTAGGAAATGAAAATAAAAGAAGAATTTGAAATTTTGCCAACTTATGACACTTTGACAGCGTTTGCGGGACTCGAACCCTTGTCCTGTGAGATCCTTTATAACCACAGGCACAAGACTTACCATTGAGCTATAGCTCCTGGTGGTCTGAAGTGTTGCAGTAGTAACTATAAACAACATATAGGCCCTGGTGTCATTGCCTGTGGCTTGTATTGCACATCAAAAGGATGACCATGCTATAGGGACGATTTGATACGCTTCTGACATGGAAACCGGTGTGGTCCAGTGGGTAAGTTCCTGACTTCCAGCCAGAGAATCAGGGTTCAAATCCCGGGTTCGGCACCAGATGACTGATGGTGGTCCAGCACAGGTAAATTGGAGGTGGGCCAAACAGGCCAATTGGTAAGTAAAATGTGTGTGTCTGTGTGTCCTGTAAGAGTGGAGTCATGCCTGGCAAAGTGGGTGGATAGAGTGAATAGGAGGAGTCTAGGCAGAGTGGGTGGAGCCAGAGAAGTCCAGCAGAGGTAAGTTGGAGGTGGGCCTAACAGGCGAATTGGTAAGCAAAACGTGTGGGGTTGTGTGTGTGGGGTGTGTCTGTGTGTGTGGGGTGTGCCTGTGTAGAGGGGGTGTGCCTGTGTGTGGGTTGTGTGTGTGGGGTGTGTGGGGGTGTGGGGGTGTGTCTGTGTGTGGGGGGGGGTGTGCCTGTGTGTGTGGGGTGTGCCTGTGTGTAGGGGGGTGTTTGGGGTGTGTGGGGTCTGTGTGTGGTCTGTGTGTGTGTGTGTGTGTGTGTGTGTGGGGTCTGTGTGTGGTCTGTGTGTGGGGTCTGTGTGTGGTCTGTGTGTGGGGTCTGTGTGTGGTCTGTGTGTGGGTTGTGGGTGTGTGGGTGTGTGTGTGTGGGTTGTGTGGGTGGGTGTGTGGGGGTGTGTCTGTGTGGTGGGGGTGTGTCTGTGGGGGGGGTGTGGGGGTGTGTCTGTGTGTGGGGGTGTGTGTGGGGTGTGCCTGGGTGTGTGGGGTGTGCCGGTGTGTGTAGGGGGTGTGTCTGTGTGTCCTGTAAGAGTGGAGTCATGCCTGGCAAAGTGGGAGGATAGAGTGAATATGAGGAGTCTAGGCAGAGTGGGTGGAGCCAGAGAGTCTGGAAAAGATGGATGTGGTCCCAGCGAGGAGGAAGGGGTCAAAGATGGAGGTGGGGGCCTGAACAGATTGGGGCCAAATGTGGGCACTCCTGTAGTGTTTCTCTAGCTGACAGATCAGGTGATTACATCCGATGGGACTTATGGTGAGGAAAACCAGCGTTTGATTTTTAATGCACCCTCTCTAACTTTTCCCTAGTATCTTTCTTTCCTTCCGGCAGATACCTGGAACAAGCGTCCCAAAGTTTTTCTTGGCTGCATACCCCCAGAGGTGTGCCTGACATTTATGGCCTAAGCACCCTCACAAAGAGTGCGCTACTGACATTCTGGGAAAACCTCACTAAAATGACATATTTATGCACCAAACGTGGTAATTCCTTATACCTGCAAAGCATCATATTGCACTTTTCAGCTTTGAGGAGGTGTGAGTGTTTTCATTTGAGGGAAATATTCATCTGTGCTTCCTCTCCCATCCGAGGACTATGGAGCTGCTGTTCCTCTCTCACATGTCCCTTCATAGAGACAGGTGTCACACACTCAACCACTCAGTAAACATGTATGCTTCGATACATTCACCTTGCTGTTTACCTTCCAAACATTCCCTCTTCACCACAAATACAGGGCAGCCATACCTCATTGCTCATTCACTCAGTCATCACAGTCCTACACTCTGTAGGTCCTGCAAGACCAACATGAACAAGAGGTATGTCAGCAAGCGGAAAAAAAGCCTTGGGGGAAGATTTTTTTAAATGTTACACAATGTAGCGCAGCACTCTGCGTGGCTGCGCTGCGTTACGTGACCGGGAATGAGCAGGAGAGCGCCATATTTTTAAAGATTTGGCTCTCTCTCCTTGTCTTTCCCTTGCGCCGGCGCTGATTTCAGCTGCCGTGCGCCATGCACATAGCTTAGCGCCGCAGCGCTAGGGTGTGTGCATGAGTGTAGCGTAGGTTTTGTACAGGAAGGGTACCTTTCCTGTACAAAATACTATGCTAGGCAAGATGCAAAGCTTTTCCCACCTTGCATACATGCTGCACAGTGAAGCACGCATGGAAAGTGAGAAAAGCACATAGAAATGAATGCATTTCTCCTGTTTGCACCTCCTTTGAAGGGGCGTTAACTTTTGGCGCAAAACCATGTTTTCAAATCTTTGTGAATATGGTTTTGCATCAAAAAGCACGGGTTGCTGCATTGAAACACCCATGTACCACCCACGTAATGCCCCCTTGGTGCAAAGTTACCCAAAGCAGTGTTTTGCGCTCCTTACAGGGCACTTTCCGGCGCAAAAGCAGTTTTGCGCTGAAAAGAAAATCAGAAAAAATAAAATTTGCGCTAGATTGTGTCACTATTGTGGAGCTAAAGCAGCGCGAAACATATGGAAACCTCCCCCTTGGTGTGCTCTTATATTCATACTGCTGCCCTCTAGTAACGCTACACAGTAACTGCAGCATAATAGTGGGAATGGGAAGAAGGCTGTCCAATGCAAATATTGTTCTCCCAAGCTACCTTTCTTCTGAGATGGTCGGCGTCTTGTGCCTTGATGCCACCTCACGCATATGGTCTTCAGTCAAATTCAAAAGCAGCCTACCTACCTTAGGCTAAGGAGTTTTCCACTCGAAGGCCGCACATGGGGACGTCACCCTCATTTAGCAGGGTCCCAAATTGCCTGCAGTCATCCTCTTTACAGAAGCTGGGCGTTCGTGGGCGTTTGTGGGCGTCCTTCAAAGGAAGGAAGGGGGTTTTTAAAGGCCCAGCCCAGCCCAGCCCAGCCCAGCCCAGCCCAGCCCAGCCCAGCCCAGCGCTGTGCTGTGCTTTGCTGTGTCCTGATGCAGCAGGCATGATGCAGACCTGCTGAAGCAAAGGCCTGACTCTAACATTTTCTGTCTCATGAAGAAAACAACCTTTCTACCTTCTTATTGCAACTAATAAAGGGAGTTTCACTTGCATCAAACTAAACCCATCATTTCATTAGCCACAGCTCATTCCTGACCTTTATTCCTAGCCAACCTCATAGGCACCAAACCTCTGATTTGAGAGATTGGCTCACACCAAAATGAAAAATAACCCCCATCCAACCTATTTTCCTATCCGTGTAGCACCTTCCTCGCATTCTTCTAATCAGTTAAAGCCCCAGAGGCCACATTTGCGCTCCACATTATACCAAATTTAAAGGACAAATAATGAATGCATTGATAAAGGATGATAAGGTATTGCCCCTATTGCTCCTGCTTGAGATAAAGGGGGATTGGTGGAAAGTCATGAGGGAAAAGATTTGTAATTTTGAGGCGCACGTGCCAAAAAGAGTGGCCACTTTTCTCCTCTGTTTTTACAAGTGAAATTCAAATTAGGAAATGAAAATAAAAGAAGAATTTGAAATTTTGCCAACTTATGACACTTTGACAGCGTTTGCGGGACTCGAACCCTTGTCCTGTGAGATCCTTTATAACCACAGGCACAAGACTTACCATTGAGCTATAGCTCCTGGTGGTCTGAAGTGTTGCAGTAGTAACTATAAACAACATATAGGCCCTGGTGTCATTGCCTGTGGCTTGTATTGCACATCAAAAGGATGACCATGCTATAGGGACGATTTGATACGCTTCTGACATGGAAACCGGTGTGGTCCAGTGGGTAAGTTCCTGACTTCCAGCCAGAGAATCAGGGTTCAAATCCCGGGTTCGGCACCAGATGACTGATGGTGGTCCAGCACAGGTAAATTGGAGGTGGGCCAAACAGGCCAATTGGTAAGTAAAATGTGTGTGTCTGTGTGTCCTGTAAGAGTGGAGTCATGCCTGGCAAAGTGGGTGGATGGAGGATAGAGTGAATAGGAGGAGTCTAGGCAGAGTGGGTGGAGCCAGAGAAGTCCAGCAGAGGTAAGTTGGAGGTGGGCCTAACAGGCGAATTGGTAAGCAAAACGTGTGGGGTTGGGTGTGTCGGGGTGTGCCTGTGTAGAGGGGGTGTGCCTGTGTGTGGGTGTGCCTGTGTGTGGGTTGTGGGTGTGTGGGGGTGTGGGGGTGTGTCTGTGTGTGGGGGGGGGGGGTGTGTGTGGGGGTGTGCCTGTGTGTGTGGGGTGTGCCTGTGTGTAGGGGGGGGTGTTTGGGGTCTGTGTGTGGTCTGTGTGTGTGGGTTGTGTGTGTGTGGGTGTGTGTGTGTGGGTTGTGTGTGTGTGGGTGTGTGTGTGTGGGTTGTGTGTGTGTGGGTTGTGTGGGTGTGTGTGTGTAGGGGGTGTGTGGGGGTGTGTCTGTGTGTGGGGGTGTGTGTGGGGTGTGCCTGGGTGTGTGGGGTGTGCCGGTGTGTGTAGGGGGTGTGTCTGTGTGTCCTGTAAGAGTGGAGTCATGCCTGGCAAAGTGGGAGGATAGAGTGAATATGAGGAGTCTAGGCAGAGTGGGTGGAGCCAGAGAGTCTGGAAAAGATGGATGTGGTCCCAGCGAGGAGGAAGGGGTCAAAGATGGAGGTGGGGGCCTGAACAGATTGGGGCCAAATGTGGGCACTCCTGTAGTGTTTCTCTAGCTGACAGATCAGGTGATTACATCCGATGGGACTTATGGTGAGGAAAACCAGCGTTTGATTTTTAATGCACCCTCTGTAACTTTTCCCTAGTATCTTTCTTTCCTTCCGGCAGATACCTGGAACAAGCGTCCCAAAGTTTTTCTTGGCTGCATACCCCCAGAGGTGTGCCTGACATTTATGGCCTAAGCACCCTCACAAAGAGTGCGCTACTGACATTCTGGGAAAACCTCACTAAAATGACATATTTATGCACCAAACGTGGTAATTCCTTATACCTGCAAAGCATCATATTGCACTTTTCAGCTTTGAGGAGGTGTGAGTGTTTTCATTTGAGGGAAATATTCATCTGTGCTTCCTCTCCCATCCGAGGACTATGGAGCTGCTGTTCCTCTCTCACATGTCCCTTCATAGAGACAGGTGTCACACACTCAACCACTCAGTAAACATGTATGCTTCGATACATTCACCTTGCTGTTTACCTTCCAAACATTCCCTCTTCACCACAAATACAGGGCAGCCATACCTCATTGCTCATTCACTCAGTCATCACAGTCCTACACTCTGTAGGTCCTGCAAGACCAACATGAACAAGAGGTATGTCAGCAAGCGGAAAAAAAGCCTTGGGGGAAGATTTTTTTAAATGTTACACAATGTAGCGCAGCACTCTGCGTGGCTGCGCTGCGTTACGTGACCGGGAATGAGCAGGAGAGCGCCATATTTTTAAAGATTTGGCTCTCTCTCCTTGTCTTTCCCTTGCGCCGGCGCTGATTTCAGCTGCCGTGCGCCATGCACATAGCTTAGCGCCGCAGCGCTAGGGTGTGTGCATGAGTGTAGCGTAGGTTTTGTACAGGAAGGGTACCTTTCCTGTACAAAATACTATGCTAGGTACGATGCAAAGCTTTTCCCACCTTGCATACATGCTGCACAGTGAAGCACGCATGGAAAGTGAGAAAAGCACATAGAAATGAATGCATTTCTCCTGTTTGCACCTCCTTTGAAGGGGCGTTAACTTTTGGCGCAAAACCATGTTTTCAAATCTTTGTGAATATGGTTTTGCATCAAAAAGCACGGGTTGCTGCATTGAAACACCCATGTACCACCCACGTAATGCCCCCTTGGTGCAAAGTTACCCAAAGCAGTGTTTTGCGCTCCTTACAGGGCACTTTCCGGCGCAAAAGCAGTTTTGCGCTGAAAAGAAAATCAGAAAAAATAAAATTTGCGCTAGATTGTGTCACTATTGTGGAGCTAAAGCAGCGCGAAACATATGGAAACCTCCCCCTTGGTGTGCTCTTATATTCATACTGCTGCCCTCTAGTAACGCTACACAGTAACTGCAGCATAATAGTGGGAATGGGAAGAAGGCTGTCCAATGCAAATATTGTTCTCCCAAGCTACCTTTCTTCTGAGATGGTCGGCGTCTTGTGCCTTGATGCCACCTCACGCATATGGTCTTCAGTCAAATTCAAAAGCAGCCTACCTACCTTAGGCTAAGGAGTTTTCCACTCGAAGGCCGCACATGGGGACGTCACCCTCATTTAGCAGGGTCCCAAATTGCCTGCAGTCATCCTCTTTACAGAAGCTGGGCGTTCGTGGGCGTTTGTGGGCGTCCTTCAAAGGAAGGAAGGGGGTTTTTAAAGGCCCAGCCCAGCCCAGCCCAGCCCAGCCCAGCCCAGCCCAGCGCTGTGCTGTGCTTTGCTGTGTCCTGATGCAGCAGGCATGATGCAGACCTGCTGAAGCAAAGGCCTGACTCTAACATTTTCTGTCTCATGAAGAAAACAACCTTTCTACCTTCTTATTGCAACTAATAAAGGGAGTTTCACTTGCATCAAACTAAACCCATCATTTCATTAGCCACAGCTCATTCCTGACCTTTATTCCTAGCCAACCTCATAGGCACCAAACCTCTGATTTGAGAGATTGGCTCACACCAAAATGAAAAATAACCCCCATCCAACCTATTTTCCTATCCGTGTAGCACCTTCCTCGCATTCTTCTAATCAGTTAAAGCCCCAGAGGCCACATTTGCGCTCCACATTATACCAAATTTAAAGGACAAATAATGAATGCATTGATAAAGGATGATAAGGTATTGCCCCTATTGCTCCTGCTTGAGATAAAGGGGGATTGGTGGAAAGTCATGAGGGAAAAGATTTGTAATTTTGAGGCGCACGTGCCAAAAAGAGTGGCCACTTTTCTCCTCTGTTTTTACAAGTGAAATTCAAATTAGGAAATGAAAATAAAAGAAGAATTTGAAATTTTGCCAACTTATGACACTTTGACAGCGTTTGCGGGACTCGAACCCTTGTCCTGTGAGATCCTTTATAACCACAGGCACAAGACTTACCATTGAGCTATAGCTCCTGGTGGTCTGAAGTGTTGCAGTAGTAACTATAAACAACATATAGGCCCTGGTGTCATTGCCTGTGGCTTGTATTGCACATCAAAAGGATGACCATGCTATAGGGACGATTTGATACGCTTCTGACATGGAAACCGGTGTGGTCCAGTGGGTAAGTTCCTGACTTCCAGCCAGAGAATCAGGGTTCAAATCCCGGGTTCGGCACCAGATGACTGATGGTGGTCCAGCACAGGTAAATTGGAGGTGGGCCAAACAGGCCAATTGGTAAGTAAAATGTGTGTGTCTGTGTGTCCTGTAAGAGTGGAGTCATGCCTGGCAAAGTGGGTGGATAGAGTGAATAGGAGGAGTCTAGGCAGAGTGGGTGGAGCCAGAGAAGTCCAGCAGAGGTAAGTTGGAGGTGGGCCTAACAGGCGAATTGGTAAGCAAAACGTGTGGGGTTGTGTGTGTGGGGTGTGTCTGTGTGTGTGGGGTGTGCCTGTGTAGAGGGGGTGTGCCTGTGTGTGGGTTGTGTGTGTGGGGTGTGTGGGGGTGTGGGGGTGTGTCTGTGTGTGGGGGGGGGGGGGTGTGTGGGGGTGTGCCTGTGTGTGTGGGGTGTGCCTGTGTGTAGGGGGGGGTGTTTGGGGTCTGTGTGTGGTCTGTGTGTGGGGTCTGTGTGTGGTCTGTGTGTGGGGTCTGTGTGTGGTCTGTGTGTGGGTTGTGGGTGTGTGGGTGTGTGTGTGTGGGTTGTGTGGGTGGGTGTGTGGGGGTGTGTCTGTGTGGTGGGGGTGTGTCTGTGGGGGGGGTGTGGGGGTGTGTCTGTGTGTGGGGGTGTGTGTGGGGTGTGCCTGGGTGTGTGGGGTGTGCCGGTGTGTGTAGGGGGTGTGTCTGTGTGTCCTGTAAGAGTGGAGTCATGCCTGGCAAAGTGGGAGGATAGAGTGAATATGAGGAGTCTAGGCAGAGTGGGTGGAGCCAGAGAGTCTGGAAAAGATGGATGTGGTCCCAGCGAGGAGGAAGGGGTCAAAGATGGAGGTGGGGGCCTGAACAGATTGGGGCCAAATGTGGGCACTCCTGTAGTGTTTCTCTAGCTGACAGATCAGGTGATTACATCCGATGGGACTTATGGTGAGGAAAACCAGCGTTTGATTTTTAATGCACCCTCTCTAACTTTTCCCTAGTATCTTTCTTTCCTTCCGGCAGATACCTGGAACAAGCGTCCCAAAGTTTTTCTTGGCTGCATACCCCCAGAGGTGTGCCTGACATTTATGGCCTAAGCACCCTCACAAAGAGTGCGCTACTGACATTCTGGGAAAACCTCACTAAAATGACATATTTATGCACCAAACGTGGTAATTCCTTATACCTGCAAAGCATCATATTGCACTTTTCAGCTTTGAGGAGGTGTGAGTGTTTTCATTTGAGGGAAATATTCATCTGTGCTTCCTCTCCCATCCGAGGACTATGGAGCTGCTGTTCCTCTCTCACATGTCCCTTCATAGAGACAGGTGTCACACACTCAACCACTCAGTAAACATGTATGCTTCGATACATTCACCTTGCTGTTTACCTTCCAAACATTCCCTCTTCACCACAAATACAGGGCAGCCATACCTCATTGCTCATTCACTCAGTCATCACAGTCCTACACTCTGTAGGTCCTGCAAGACCAACATGAACAAGAGGTATGTCAGCAAGCGGAAAAAAAGCCTTGGGGGAAGATTTTTTTAAATGTTACACAATGTAGCGCAGCACTCTGCGTGGCTGCGCTGCGTTACGTGACCGGGAATGAGCAGGAGAGCGCCATATTTTTAAAGATTTGGCTCTCTCTCCTTGTCTTTCCCTTGCGCCGGCGCTGATTTCAGCTGCCGTGCGCCATGCACATAGCTTAGCGCCGCAGCGCTAGGGTGTGTGCATGAGTGTAGCGTAGGTTTTGTACAGGAAGGGTACCTTTCCTGTACAAAATACTATGCTAGGCAAGATGCAAAGCTTTTCCCACCTTGCATACATGCTGCACAGTGAAGCACGCATGGAAAGTGAGAAAAGCACATAGAAATGAATGCATTTCTCCTGTTTGCACCTCCTTTGAAGGGGCGTTAACTTTTGGCGCAAAACCATGTTTTCAAATCTTTGTGAATATGGTTTTGCATCAAAAAGCACGGGTTGCTGCATTGAAACACCCATGTACCACCCACGTAATGCCCCCTTGGTGCAAAGTTACCCAAAGCAGTGTTTTGCGCTCCTTACAGGGCACTTTCCGGCGCAAAAGCAGTTTTGCGCTGAAAAGAAAATCAGAAAAAATAAAATTTGCGCTAGATTGTGTCACTATTGTGGAGCTAAAGCAGCGCGAAACATATGGAAACCTCCCCCTTGGTGTGCTCTTATATTCATACTGCTGCCCTCTAGTAACGCTACACAGTAACTGCAGCATAATAGTGGGAATGGGAAGAAGGCTGTCCAATGCAAATATTGTTCTCCCAAGCTACCTTTCTTCTGAGATGGTCGGCGTCTTGTGCCTTGATGCCACCTCACGCATATGGTCTTCAGTCAAATTCAAAAGCAGCCTACCTACCTTAGGCTAAGGAGTTTTCCACTCGAAGGCCGCACATGGGGACGTCACCCTCATTTAGCAGGGTCCCAAATTGCCTGCAGTCATCCTCTTTACAGAAGCTGGGCGTTCGTGGGCGTTTGTGGGCGTCCTTCAAAGGAAGGAAGGGGGTTTTTAAAGGCCCAGCCCAGCCCAGCCCAGCCCAGCCCAGCCCAGCCCAGCCCAGCCCAGCGCTGTGCTGTGCTTTGCTGTGTCCTGATGCAGCAGGCATGATGCAGACCTGCTGAAGCAAAGGCCTGACTCTAACATTTTCTGTCTCATGAAGAAAACAACCTTTCTACCTTCTTATTGCAACTAATAAAGGGAGTTTCACTTGCATCAAACTAAACCCATCATTTCATTAGCCACAGCTCATTCCTGACCTTTATTCCTAGCCAACCTCATAGGCACCAAACCTCTGATTTGAGAGATTGGCTCACACCAAAATGAAAAATAACCCCCATCCAACCTATTTTCCTATCCGTGTAGCACCTTCCTCGCATTCTTCTAATCAGTTAAAGCCCCAGAGGCCACATTTGCGCTCCACATTATACCAAATTTAAAGGACAAATAATGAATGCATTGATAAAGGATGATAAGGTATTGCCCCTATTGCTCCTGCTTGAGATAAAGGGGGATTGGTGGAAAGTCATGAGGGAAAAGATTTGTAATTTTGAGGCGCACGTGCCAAAAAGAGTGGCCACTTTTCTCCTCTGTTTTTACAAGTGAAATTCAAATTAGGAAATGAAAATAAAAGAAGAATTTGAAATTTTGCCAACTTATGACACTTTGACAGCGTTTGCGGGACTCGAACCCTTGTCCTGTGAGATCCTTTATAACCACAGGCACAAGACTTACCATTGAGCTATAGCTCCTGGTGGTCTGAAGTGTTGCAGTAGTAACTATAAACAACATATAGGCCCTGGTGTCATTGCCTGTGGCTTGTATTGCACATCAAAAGGATGACCATGCTATAGGGACGATTTGATACGCTTCTGACATGGAAACCGGTGTGGTCCAGTGGGTAAGTTCCTGACTTCCAGCCAGAGAATCAGGGTTCAAATCCCGGGTTCGGCACCAGATGACTGATGGTGGTCCAGCACAGGTAAATTGGAGGTGGGCCAAACAGGCCAATTGGTAAGTAAAATGTGTGTGTCTGTGTGTCCTGTAAGAGTGGAGTCATGCCTGGCAAAGTGGGTGGATGGAGGATAGAGTGAATAGGAGGAGTCTAGGCAGAGTGGGTGGAGCCAGAGAAGTCCAGCAGAGGTAAGTTGGAGGTGGGCCTAACAGGCGAATTGGTAAGCAAAACGTGTGGGGTTGGGTGTGTCGGGGTGTGCCTGTGTAGAGGGGGTGTGCCTGTGTGTGGGTGTGCCTGTGTGTGGGTTGTGGGTGTGTGGGGGTGTGGGGGTGTGTCTGTGTGTGGGGGGGGGGGGTGTGTGTGGGGGTGTGCCTGTGTGTGTGGGGTGTGCCTGTGTGTAGGGGGGGGTGTTTGGGGTCTGTGTGTGGTCTGTGTGTGTGGGTTGTGTGTGTGTGGGTGTGTGTGTGTGGGTTGTGTGTGTGTGGGTGTGTGTGTGTGGGTTGTGTGTGTGTGGGTTGTGTGGGTGTGTGTGTGTAGGGGGTGTGTGGGGGTGTGTCTGTGTGTGGGGGTGTGTGTGGGGTGTGCCTGGGTGTGTGGGGTGTGCCGGTGTGTGTAGGGGGTGTGTCTGTGTGTCCTGTAAGAGTGGAGTCATGCCTGGCAAAGTGGGAGGATAGAGTGAATATGAGGAGTCTAGGCAGAGTGGGTGGAGCCAGAGAGTCTGGAAAAGATGGATGTGGTCCCAGCGAGGAGGAAGGGGTCAAAGATGGAGGTGGGGGCCTGAACAGATTGGGGCCAAATGTGGGCACTCCTGTAGTGTTTCTCTAGCTGACAGATCAGGTGATTACATCCGATGGGACTTATGGTGAGGAAAACCAGCGTTTGATTTTTAATGCACCCTCTGTAACTTTTCCCTAGTATCTTTCTTTCCTTCCGGCAGATACCTGGAACAAGCGTCCCAAAGTTTTTCTTGGCTGCATACCCCCAGAGGTGTGCCTGACATTTATGGCCTAAGCACCCTCACAAAGAGTGCGCTACTGACATTCTGGGAAAACCTCACTAAAATGACATATTTATGCACCAAACGTGGTAATTCCTTATACCTGCAAAGCATCATATTGCACTTTTCAGCTTTGAGGAGGTGTGAGTGTTTTCATTTGAGGGAAATATTCATCTGTGCTTCCTCTCCCATCCGAGGACTATGGAGCTGCTGTTCCTCTCTCACATGTCCCTTCATAGAGACAGGTGTCACACACTCAACCACTCAGTAAACATGTATGCTTCGATACATTCACCTTGCTGTTTACCTTCCAAACATTCCCTCTTCACCACAAATACAGGGCAGCCATACCTCATTGCTCATTCACTCAGTCATCACAGTCCTACACTCTGTAGGTCCTGCAAGACCAACATGAACAAGAGGTATGTCAGCAAGCGGAAAAAAAGCCTTGGGGGAAGATTTTTTTAAATGTTACACAATGTAGCGCAGCACTCTGCGTGGCTGCGCTGCGTTACGTGACCGGGAATGAGCAGGAGAGCGCCATATTTTTAAAGATTTGGCTCTCTCTCCTTGTCTTTCCCTTGCGCCGGCGCTGATTTCAGCTGCCGTGCGCCATGCACATAGCTTAGCGCCGCAGCGCTAGGGTGTGTGCATGAGTGTAGCGTAGGTTTTGTACAGGAAGGGTACCTTTCCTGTACAAAATACTATGCTAGGTACGATGCAAAGCTTTTCCCACCTTGCATACATGCTGCACAGTGAAGCACGCATGGAAAGTGAGAAAAGCACATAGAAATGAATGCATTTCTCCTGTTTGCACCTCCTTTGAAGGGGCGTTAACTTTTGGCGCAAAACCATGTTTTCAAATCTTTGTGAATATGGTTTTGCATCAAAAAGCACGGGTTGCTGCATTGAAACACCCATGTACCACCCACGTAATGCCCCCTTGGTGCAAAGTTACCCAAAGCAGTGTTTTGCGCTCCTTACAGGGCACTTTCCGGCGCAAAAGCAGTTTTGCGCTGAAAAGAAAATCAGAAAAAATAAAATTTGCGCTAGATTGTGTCACTATTGTGGAGCTAAAGCAGCGCGAAACATATGGAAACCTCCCCCTTGGTGTGCTCTTATATTCATACTGCTGCCCTCTAGTAACGCTACACAGTAACTGCAGCATAATAGTGGGAATGGGAAGAAGGCTGTCCAATGCAAATATTGTTCTCCCAAGCTACCTTTCTTCTGAGATGGTCGGCGTCTTGTGCCTTGATGCCACCTCACGCATATGGTCTTCAGTCAAATTCAAAAGCAGCCTACCTACCTTAGGCTAAGGAGTTTTCCACTCGAAGGCCGCACATGGGGACGTCACCCTCATTTAGCAGGGTCCCAAATTGCCTGCAGTCATCCTCTTTACAGAAGCTGGGCGTTCGTGGGCGTTTGTGGGCGTCCTTCAAAGGAAGGAAGGGGGTTTTTAAAGGCCCAGCCCAGCCCAGCCCAGCCCAGCCCAGCCCAGCCCAGCGCTGTGCTGTGCTTTGCTGTGTCCTGATGCAGCAGGCATGATGCAGACCTGCTGAAGCAAAGGCCTGACTCTAACATTTTCTGTCTCATGAAGAAAACAACCTTTCTACCTTCTTATTGCAACTAATAAAGGGAGTTTCACTTGCATCAAACTAAACCCATCATTTCATTAGCCACAGCTCATTCCTGACCTTTATTCCTAGCCAACCTCATAGGCACCAAACCTCTGATTTGAGAGATTGGCTCACACCAAAATGAAAAATAACCCCCATCCAACCTATTTTCCTATCCGTGTAGCACCTTCCTCGCATTCTTCTAATCAGTTAAAGCCCCAGAGGCCACATTTGCGCTCCACATTATACCAAATTTAAAGGACAAATAATGAATGCATTGATAAAGGATGATAAGGTATTGCCCCTATTGCTCCTGCTTGAGATAAAGGGGGATTGGTGGAAAGTCATGAGGGAAAAGATTTGTAATTTTGAGGCGCACGTGCCAAAAAGAGTGGCCACTTTTCTCCTCTGTTTTTACAAGTGAAATTCAAATTAGGAAATGAAAATAAAAGAAGAATTTGAAATTTTGCCAACTTATGACACTTTGACAGCGTTTGCGGGACTCGAACCCTTGTCCTGTGAGATCCTTTATAACCACAGGCACAAGACTTACCATTGAGCTATAGCTCCTGGTGGTCTGAAGTGTTGCAGTAGTAACTATAAACAACATATAGGCCCTGGTGTCATTGCCTGTGGCTTGTATTGCACATCAAAAGGATGACCATGCTATAGGGACGATTTGATACGCTTCTGACATGGAAACCGGTGTGGTCCAGTGGGTAAGTTCCTGACTTCCAGCCAGAGAATCAGGGTTCAAATCCCGGGTTCGGCACCAGATGACTGATGGTGGTCCAGCACAGGTAAATTGGAGGTGGGCCAAACAGGCCAATTGGTAAGTAAAATGTGTGTGTCTGTGTGTCCTGTAAGAGTGGAGTCATGCCTGGCAAAGTGGGTGGATAGAGTGAATAGGAGGAGTCTAGGCAGAGTGGGTGGAGCCAGAGAAGTCCAGCAGAGGTAAGTTGGAGGTGGGCCTAACAGGCGAATTGGTAAGCAAAACGTGTGGGGTTGTGTGTGTGGGGTGTGTCTGTGTGTGTGGGGTGTGCCTGTGTAGAGGGGGTGTGCCTGTGTGTGGGTTGTGTGTGTGGGGTGTGTGGGGGTGTGGGGGTGTGTCTGTGTGTGGGGGGGGGGGGGTGTGTGGGGGTGTGCCTGTGTGTGTGGGGTGTGCCTGTGTGTAGGGGGGGGTGTTTGGGGTCTGTGTGTGGTCTGTGTGTGTGGGTTGTGTGTGTGTGGGTGTGTGTGTGTGGGTTGTGTGTGTGTGGGTGTGTGTGTGTGGGTTGTGTGTGTGTGGGTTGTGTGGGTGGGTGTGTGGGGGTGTGTCTGTGTGGTGGGGGTGTGTCTGTGGGGGGGGTGTGGGGGTGTGTCTGTGTGTGGGGGTGTGTGTGGGGTGTGCCTGGGTGTGTGGGGTGTGCCGGTGTGTGTAGGGGGTGTGTCTGTGTGTCCTGTAAGAGTGGAGTCATGCCTGGCAAAGTGGGAGGATAGAGTGAATATGAGGAGTCTAGGCAGAGTGGGTGGAGCCAGAGAGTCTGGAAAAGATGGATGTGGTCCCAGCGAGGAGGAAGGGGTCAAAGATGGAGGTGGGGGCCTGAACAGATTGGGGCCAAATGTGGGCACTCCTGTAGTGTTTCTCTAGCTGACAGATCAGGTGATTACATCCGATGGGACTTATGGTGAGGAAAACCAGCGTTTGATTTTTAATGCACCCTCTCTAACTTTTCCCTAGTATCTTTCTTTCCTTCCGGCAGATACCTGGAACAAGCGTCCCAAAGTTTTTCTTGGCTGCATACCCCCAGAGGTGTGCCTGACATTTATGGCCTAAGCACCCTCACAAAGAGTGCGCTACTGACATTCTGGGAAAACCTCACTAAAATGACATATTTATGCACCAAACGTGGTAATTCCTTATACCTGCAAAGCATCATATTGCACTTTTCAGCTTTGAGGAGGTGTGAGTGTTTTCATTTGAGGGAAATATTCATCTGTGCTTCCTCTCCCATCCGAGGACTATGGAGCTGCTGTTCCTCTCTCACATGTCCCTTCATAGAGACAGGTGTCACACACTCAACCACTCAGTAAACATGTATGCTTCGATACATTCACCTTGCTGTTTACCTTCCAAACATTCCCTCTTCACCACAAATACAGGGCAGCCATACCTCATTGCTCATTCACTCAGTCATCACAGTCCTACACTCTGTAGGTCCTGCAAGACCAACATGAACAAGAGGTATGTCAGCAAGCGGAAAAAAAGCCTTGGGGGAAGATTTTTTTAAATGTTACACAATGTAGCGCAGCACTCTGCGTGGCTGCGCTGCGTTACGTGACCGGGAATGAGCAGGAGAGCGCCATATTTTTAAAGATTTGGCTCTCTCTCCTTGTCTTTCCCTTGCGCCGGCGCTGATTTCAGCTGCCGTGCGCCATGCACATAGCTTAGCGCCGCAGCGCTAGGGTGTGTGCATGAGTGTAGCGTAGGTTTTGTACAGGAAGGGTACCTTTCCTGTACAAAATACTATGCTAGGCAAGATGCAAAGCTTTTCCCACCTTGCATACATGCTGCACAGTGAAGCACGCATGGAAAGTGAGAAAAGCACATAGAAATGAATGCATTTCTCCTGTTTGCACCTCCTTTGAAGGGGCGTTAACTTTTGGCGCAAAACCATGTTTTCAAATCTTTGTGAATATGGTTTTGCATCAAAAAGCACGGGTTGCTGCATTGAAACACCCATGTACCACCCACGTAATGCCCCCTTGGTGCAAAGTTACCCAAAGCAGTGTTTTGCGCTCCTTACAGGGCACTTTCCGGCGCAAAAGCAGTTTTGCGCTGAAAAGAAAATCAGAAAAAATAAAATTTGCGCTAGATTGTGTCACTATTGTGGAGCTAAAGCAGCGCGAAACATATGGAAACCTCCCCCTTGGTGTGCTCTTATATTCATACTGCTGCCCTCTAGTAACGCTACACAGTAACTGCAGCATAATAGTGGGAATGGGAAGAAGGCTGTCCAATGCAAATATTGTTCTCCCAAGCTACCTTTCTTCTGAGATGGTCGGCGTCTTGTGCCTTGATGCCACCTCACGCATATGGTCTTCAGTCAAATTCAAAAGCAGCCTACCTACCTTAGGCTAAGGAGTTTTCCACTCGAAGGCCGCACATGGGGACGTCACCCTCATTTAGCAGGGTCCCAAATTGCCTGCAGTCATCCTCTTTACAGAAGCTGGGCGTTCGTGGGCGTTTGTGGGCGTCCTTCAAAGGAAGGAAGGGGGTTTTTAAAGGCCCAGCCCAGCCCAGCCCAGCCCAGCCCAGCCCAGCCCAGCCCAGCCCAGCGCTGTGCTGTGCTTTGCTGTGTCCTGATGCAGCAGGCATGATGCAGACCTGCTGAAGCAAAGGCCTGACTCTAACATTTTCTGTCTCATGAAGAAAACAACCTTTCTACCTTCTTATTGCAACTAATAAAGGGAGTTTCACTTGCATCAAACTAAACCCATCATTTCATTAGCCACAGCTCATTCCTGACCTTTATTCCTAGCCAACCTCATAGGCACCAAACCTCTGATTTGAGAGATTGGCTCACACCAAAATGAAAAATAACCCCCATCCAACCTATTTTCCTATCCGTGTAGCACCTTCCTCGCATTCTTCTAATCAGTTAAAGCCCCAGAGGCCACATTTGCGCTCCACATTATACCAAATTTAAAGGACAAATAATGAATGCATTGATAAAGGATGATAAGGTATTGCCCCTATTGCTCCTGCTTGAGATAAAGGGGGATTGGTGGAAAGTCATGAGGGAAAAGATTTGTAATTTTGAGGCGCACGTGCCAAAAAGAGTGGCCACTTTTCTCCTCTGTTTTTACAAGTGAAATTCAAATTAGGAAATGAAAATAAAAGAAGAATTTGAAATTTTGCCAACTTATGACACTTTGACAGCGTTTGCGGGACTCGAACCCTTGTCCTGTGAGATCCTTTATAACCACAGGCACAAGACTTACCATTGAGCTATAGCTCCTGGTGGTCTGAAGTGTTGCAGTAGTAACTATAAACAACATATAGGCCCTGGTGTCATTGCCTGTGGCTTGTATTGCACATCAAAAGGATGACCATGCTATAGGGACGATTTGATACGCTTCTGACATGGAAACCGGTGTGGTCCAGTGGGTAAGTTCCTGACTTCCAGCCAGAGAATCAGGGTTCAAATCCCGGGTTCGGCACCAGATGACTGATGGTGGTCCAGCACAGGTAAATTGGAGGTGGGCCAAACAGGCCAATTGGTAAGTAAAATGTGTGTGTCTGTGTGTCCTGTAAGAGTGGAGTCATGCCTGGCAAAGTGGGTGGATGGAGGATAGAGTGAATAGGAGGAGTCTAGGCAGAGTGGGTGGAGCCAGAGAAGTCCAGCAGAGGTAAGTTGGAGGTGGGCCTAACAGGCGAATTGGTAAGCAAAACGTGTGGGGTTGGGTGTGTCGGGGTGTGCCTGTGTAGAGGGGGTGTGCCTGTGTGTGGGTGTGCCTGTGTGTGGGTTGTGGGTGTGTGGGGGTGTGGGGGTGTGTCTGTGTGTGGGGGGGGGGGGTGTGTGTGGGGGTGTGCCTGTGTGTGTGGGGTGTGCCTGTGTGTAGGGGGGGGTGTTTGGGGTCTGTGTGTGGTCTGTGTGTGTGGGTTGTGTGTGTGTGGGTGTGTGTGTGTGGGTTGTGTGTGTGTGGGTGTGTGTGTGTGGGTTGTGTGTGTGTGGGTTGTGTGGGTGTGTGTGTGTAGGGGGTGTGTGGGGGTGTGTCTGTGTGTGGGGGTGTGTGTGGGGTGTGCCTGGGTGTGTGGGGTGTGCCGGTGTGTGTAGGGGGTGTGTCTGTGTGTCCTGTAAGAGTGGAGTCATGCCTGGCAAAGTGGGAGGATAGAGTGAATATGAGGAGTCTAGGCAGAGTGGGTGGAGCCAGAGAGTCTGGAAAAGATGGATGTGGTCCCAGCGAGGAGGAAGGGGTCAAAGATGGAGGTGGGGGCCTGAACAGATTGGGGCCAAATGTGGGCACTCCTGTAGTGTTTCTCTAGCTGACAGATCAGGTGATTACATCCGATGGGACTTATGGTGAGGAAAACCAGCGTTTGATTTTTAATGCACCCTCTGTAACTTTTCCCTAGTATCTTTCTTTCCTTCCGGCAGATACCTGGAACAAGCGTCCCAAAGTTTTTCTTGGCTGCATACCCCCAGAGGTGTGCCTGACATTTATGGCCTAAGCACCCTCACAAAGAGTGCGCTACTGACATTCTGGGAAAACCTCACTAAAATGACATATTACCAAACGTGGTAATTCCTTATACCTGCAAAGCATCATATTGCACTTTTCAGCTTTGAGGAGGTGTGAGTGTTTTCATTTGAGGGAAATATTCATCTGTGCTTCCTCTCCCATCCGAGGACTATGGAGCTGCTGTTCCTCTCTCACATGTCCCTTCATAGAGACAGGTGTCACACACTCAACCACTCAGTAAACATGTATGCTTCGATACATTCACCTTGCTGTTTACCTTCCAAACATTCCCTCTTCACCACAAATACAGGGCAGCCATACCTCATTGCTCATTCACTCAGTCATCACAGTCCTACACTCTGTAGGTCCTGCAAGACCAACATGAACAAGAGGTAAGAGGTATGTCAGCAAGCGGAAAAAAAGCCTTGGGGGAAGATTTTTTTAAATGTTACACAATGTAGCGCAGCACTCTGCGTGGCTGCGCTGCGTTACGTGACCGGGAATGAGCAGGAGAGCGCCATATTTTTAAAGATTTGGCTCTCTCTCCTTGTCTTTCCCTTGCGCCGGCGCTGATTTCAGCTGCCGTGCGCCATGCACATAGCTTAGCGCCGCAGCGCTAGGGTGTGTGCATGAGTGTAGCGTAGGTTTTGTACAGGAAGGGTACCTTTCCTGTACAAAATACTATGCTAGGTACGATGCAAAGCTTTTCCCACCTTGCATACATGCTGCACAGTGAAGCACGCATGGAAAGTGAGAAAAGCACATAGAAATGAATGCATTTCTCCTGTTTGCACCTCCTTTGAAGGGGCGTTAACTTTTGGCGCAAAACCATGTTTTCAAATCTTTGTGAATATGGTTTTGCATCAAAAAGCACGGGTTGCTGCATTGAAACACCCATGTACCACCCACGTAATGCCCCCTTGGTGCAAAGTTACCCAAAGCAGTGTTTTGCGCTCCTTACAGGGCACTTTCCGGCGCAAAAGCAGTTTTGCGCTGAAAAGAAAATCAGAAAAAATAAAATTTGCGCTAGATTGTGTCACTATTGTGGAGCTAAAGCAGCGCGAAACATATGGAAACCTCCCCCTTGGTGTGCTCTTATATTCATACTGCTGCCCTCTAGTAACGCTACACAGTAACTGCAGCATAATAGTGGGAATGGGAAGAAGGCTGTCCAATGCAAATATTGTTCTCCCAAGCTACCTTTCTTCTGAGATGGTCGGCGTCTTGTGCCTTGATGCCACCTCACGCATATGGTCTTCAGTCAAATTCAAAAGCAGCCTACCTACCTTAGGCTAAGGAGTTTTCCACTCGAAGGCCGCACATGGGGACGTCACCCTCATTTAGCAGGGTCCCAAATTGCCTGCAGTCATCCTCTTTACAGAAGCTGGGCGTTCGTGGGCGTTTGTGGGCGTCCTTCAAAGGAAGGAAGGGGGTTTTTAAAGGCCCAGCCCAGCCCAGCCCAGCCCAGCCCAGCCCAGCCCAGCCCAGCCCAGCGCTGTGCTGTGCTTTGCTGTGTCCTGATGCAGCAGGCATGATGCAGACCTGCTGAAGCAAAGGCCTGACTCTAACATTTTCTGTCTCATGAAGAAAACAACCTTTCTACCTTCTTATTGCAACTAATAAAGGGAGTTTCACTTGCATCAAACTAAACCCATCATTTCATTAGCCACAGCTCATTCCTGACCTTTATTCCTAGCCAACCTCATAGGCACCAAACCTCTGATTTGAGAGATTGGCTCACACCAAAATGAAAAATAACCCCCATCCAACCTATTTTCCTATCCGTGTAGCACCTTCCTCGCATTCTTCTAATCAGTTAAAGCCCCAGAGGCCACATTTGCGCTCCACATTATACCAAATTTAAAGGACAAATAATGAATGCATTGATAAAGGATGATAAGGTATTGCCCCTATTGCTCCTGCTTGAGATAAAGGGGGATTGGTGGAAAGTCATGAGGGAAAAGATTTGTAATTTTGAGGCGCACGTGCCAAAAAGAGTGGCCACTTTTCTCCTCTGTTTTTACAAGTGAAATTCAAATTAGGAAATGAAAATAAAAGAAGAATTTGAAATTTTGCCAACTTATGACACTTTGACAGCGTTTGCGGGACTCGAACCCTTGTCCTGTGAGATCCTTTATAACCACAGGCACAAGACTTACCATTGAGCTATAGCTCCTGGTGGTCTGAAGTGTTGCAGTAGTAACTATAAACAACATATAGGCCCTGGTGTCATTGCCTGTGGCTTGTATTGCACATCAAAAGGATGACCATGCTATAGGGACGATTTGATACGCTTCTGACATGGAAACCGGTGTGGTCCAGTGGGTAAGTTCCTGACTTCCAGCCAGAGAATCAGGGTTCAAATCCCGGGTTCGGCACCAGATGACTGATGGTGGTCCAGCACAGGTAAATTGGAGGTGGGCCAAACAGGCCAATTGGTAAGTAAAATGTGTGTGTCTGTGTGTCCTGTAAGAGTGGAGTCATGCCTGGCAAAGTGGGTGGATAGAGTGAATAGGAGGAGTCTAGGCAGAGTGGGTGGAGCCAGAGAAGTCCAGCAGAGGTAAGTTGGAGGTGGGCCTAACAGGCGAATTGGTAAGCAAAACGTGTGGGGTTGTGTGTGTGGGGTGTGTCTGTGTGTGTGGGGTGTGCCTGTGTAGAGGGGGTGTGCCTGTGTGTGGGTTGTGTGTGTGGGGTGTGTGGGGGTGTGGGGGTGTGTCTGTGTGTGGGGGGGGGGGGGTGTGCCTGTGTGTGTGGGGTGTGCCTGTGTGTAGGGGGGGTGTTTGGGGTGTGTGGGGTCTGTGTGTGGTCTGTGTGTGTGTGGGTGTGTGTGTGTGTGTGTGTGTGTGGGGTCTGTATGTGGGGTGTGTGGGGTCTGTGTGTGGTCTGTGTGTGGGGTCTGTGTGTGGTCTGTGTGTGGGTTGTGGGTGTGTGGGTGTGTGTGTGTGGGTTGTGTGGGTGGGTGTGTGGGGGTGTGTCTGTGTGGTGGGGGTGTGTCTGTGGGGGGGGTGTGGGGGTGTGTCTGTGTGTGGGGGTGTGTGTGGGGTGTGCCTGGGTGTGTGGGGTGTGCCGGTGTGTGTAGGGGGTGTGTCTGTGTGTCCTGTAAGAGTGGAGTCATGCCTGGCAAAGTGGGAGGATAGAGTGAATATGAGGAGTCTAGGCAGAGTGGGTGGAGCCAGAGAGTCTGGAAAAGATGGATGTGGTCCCAGCGAGGAGGAAGGGGTCAAAGATGGAGGTGGGGGCCTGAACAGATTGGGGCCAAATGTGGGCACTCCTGTAGTGTTTCTCTAGCTGACAGATCAGGTGATTACATCCGATGGGACTTATGGTGAGGAAAACCAGCGTTTGATTTTTAATGCACCCTCTCTAACTTTTCCCTAGTATCTTTCTTTCCTTCCGGCAGATACCTGGAACAAGCGTCCCAAAGTTTTTCTTGGCTGCATACCCCCAGAGGTGTGCCTGACATTTATGGCCTAAGCACCCTCACAAAGAGTGCGCTACTGACATTCTGGGAAAACCTCACTAAAATGACATATTTATGCACCAAACGTGGTAATTCCTTATACCTGCAAAGCATCATATTGCACTTTTCAGCTTTGAGGAGGTGTGAGTGTTTTCATTTGAGGGAAATATTCATCTGTGCTTCCTCTCCCATCCGAGGACTATGGAGCTGCTGTTCCTCTCTCACATGTCCCTTCATAGAGACAGGTGTCACACACTCAACCACTCAGTAAACATGTATGCTTCGATACATTCACCTTGCTGTTTACCTTCCAAACATTCCCTCTTCACCACAAATACAGGGCAGCCATACCTCATTGCTCATTCACTCAGTCATCACAGTCCTACACTCTGTAGGTCCTGCAAGACCAACATGAACAAGAGGTATGTCAGCAAGCGGAAAAAAAGCCTTGGGGGAAGATTTTTTTAAATGTTACACAATGTAGCGCAGCACTCTGCGTGGCTGCGCTGCGTTACGTGACCGGGAATGAGCAGGAGAGCGCCATATTTTTAAAGATTTGGCTCTCTCTCCTTGTCTTTCCCTTGCGCCGGCGCTGATTTCAGCTGCCGTGCGCCATGCACATAGCTTAGCGCCGCAGCGCTAGGGTGTGTGCATGAGTGTAGCGTAGGTTTTGTACAGGAAGGGTACCTTTCCTGTACAAAATACTATGCTAGGCAAGATGCAAAGCTTTTCCCACCTTGCATACATGCTGCACAGTGAAGCACGCATGGAAAGTGAGAAAAGCACATAGAAATGAATGCATTTCTCCTGTTTGCACCTCCTTTGAAGGGGCGTTAACTTTTGGCGCAAAACCATGTTTTCAAATCTTTGTGAATATGGTTTTGCATCAAAAAGCACGGGTTGCTGCATTGAAACACCCATGTACCACCCACGTAATGCCCCCTTGGTGCAAAGTTACCCAAAGCAGTGTTTTGCGCTCCTTACAGGGCACTTTCCGGCGCAAAAGCAGTTTTGCGCTGAAAAGAAAATCAGAAAAAATAAAATTTGCGCTAGATTGTGTCACTATTGTGGAGCTAAAGCAGCGCGAAACATATGGAAACCTCCCCCTTGGTGTGCTCTTATATTCATACTGCTGCCCTCTAGTAACGCTACACAGTAACTGCAGCATAATAGTGGGAATGGGAAGAAGGCTGTCCAATGCAAATATTGTTCTCCCAAGCTACCTTTCTTCTGAGATGGTCGGCGTCTTGTGCCTTGATGCCACCTCACGCATATGGTCTTCAGTCAAATTCAAAAGCAGCCTACCTACCTTAGGCTAAGGAGTTTTCCACTCGAAGGCCGCACATGGGGACGTCACCCTCATTTAGCAGGGTCCCAAATTGCCTGCAGTCATCCTCTTTACAGAAGCTGGGCGTTCGTGGGCGTTTGTGGGCGTCCTTCAAAGGAAGGAAGGGGGTTTTTAAAGGCCCAGCCCAGCCCAGCCCAGCCCAGCCCAGCCCAGCCCAGCCCAGCGCTGTGCTTTGCTGTGTCCTGATGCAGCAGGCATGATGCAGACCTGCTGAAGCAAAGGCCTGACTCTAACATTTTCTGTCTCATGAAGAAAACAACCTTTCTACCTTCTTATTGCAACTAATAAAGGGAGTTTCACTTGCATCAAACTAAACCCATCATTTCATTAGCCACAGCTCATTCCTGACCTTTATTCCTAGCCAACCTCATAGGCACCAAACCTCTGATTTGAGAGATTGGCTCACACCAAAATGAAAAATAACCCCCATCCAACCTATTTTCCTATCCGTGTAGCACCTTCCTCGCATTCTTCTAATCAGTTAAAGCCCCAGAGGCCACATTTGCGCTCCACATTATACCAAATTTAAAGGACAAATAATGAATGCATTGATAAAGGATGATAAGGTATTGCCCCTATTGCTCCTGCTTGAGATAAAGGGGGATTGGTGGAAAGTCATGAGGGAAAAGATTTGTAATTTTGAGGCGCACGTGCCAAAAAGAGTGGCCACTTTTCTCCTCTGTTTTTACAAGTGAAATTCAAATTAGGAAATGAAAATAAAAGAAGAATTTGAAATTTTGCCAACTTATGACACTTTGACAGCGTTTGCGGGACTCGAACCCTTGTCCTGTGAGATCCTTTATAACCACAGGCACAAGACTTACCATTGAGCTATAGCTCCTGGTGGTCTGAAGTGTTGCAGTAGTAACTATAAACAACATATAGGCCCTGGTGTCATTGCCTGTGGCTTGTATTGCACATCAAAAGGATGACCATGCTATAGGGACGATTTGATACGCTTCTGACATGGAAACCGGTGTGGTCCAGTGGGTAAGTTCCTGACTTCCAGCCAGAGAATCAGGGTTCAAATCCCGGGTTCGGCACCAGATGACTGATGGTGGTCCAGCACAGGTAAATTGGAGGTGGGCCAAACAGGCCAATTGGTAAGTAAAATGTGTGTGTCTGTGTGTCCTGTAAGAGTGGAGTCATGCCTGGCAAAGTGGGTGGATAGAGTGAATAGGAGGAGTCTAGGCAGAGTGGGTGGAGCCAGAGAAGTCCAGCAGAGGTAAGTTGGAGGTGGGCCTAACAGGCGAATTGGTAAGCAAAACGTGTGGGGTTGTGTGTGTGGGGTGTGTCTGTGTGTGTGGGGTGTGCCTGTGTAGAGGGGGTGTGCCTGTGTGTGGGTTGTGTGTGTGGGGTGTGTGGGGGTGTGGGGGTGTGTCTGTGTGTGGGGGGGGGGGGGTGTGCCTGTGTGTGTGGGGTGTGCCTGTGTGTAGGGGGGGTGTTTGGGGTGTGTGGGGTCTGTGTGTGGTCTGTGTGTGTGTGGGTGTGTGTGTGTGGGTGTGTGTGTGTGTGTGTGTGTGTGTGGGGTCTGTATGTGGGGTGTGTGGGGTCTGTGTGTGGTCTGTGTGTGGGGTCTGTGTGTGGTCTGTGTGTGGGTTGTGGGTGTGTGGGTGTGTGTGTGTGGGTTGTGTGGGTGGGTGTGTGGGGGTGTGTCTGTGTGGTGGGGGTGTGTCTGTGGGGGGGGTGTGGGGGTGTGTCTGTGTGTGGGGGTGTGTGTGGGGTGTGCCTGGGTGTGTGGGGTGTGCCGGTGTGTGTAGGGGGTGTGTCTGTGTGTCCTGTAAGAGTGGAGTCATGCCTGGCAAAGTGGGAGGATAGAGTGAATATGAGGAGTCTAGGCAGAGTGGGTGGAGCCAGAGAGTCTGGAAAAGATGGATGTGGTCCCAGCGAGGAGGAAGGGGTCAAAGATGGAGGTGGGGGCCTGAACAGATTGGGGCCAAATGTGGGCACTCCTGTAGTGTTTCTCTAGCTGACAGATCAGGTGATTACATCCGATGGGACTTATGGTGAGGAAAACCAGCGTTTGATTTTTAATGCACCCTCTCTAACTTTTCCCTAGTATCTTTCTTTCCTTCCGGCAGATACCTGGAACAAGCGTCCCAAAGTTTTTCTTGGCTGCATACCCCCAGAGGTGTGCCTGACATTTATGGCCTAAGCACCCTCACAAAGAGTGCGCTACTGACATTCTGGGAAAACCTCACTAAAATGACATATTTATGCACCAAACGTGGTAATTCCTTATACCTGCAAAGCATCATATTGCACTTTTCAGCTTTGAGGAGGTGTGAGTGTTTTCATTTGAGGGAAATATTCATCTGTGCTTCCTCTCCCATCCGAGGACTATGGAGCTGCTGTTCCTCTCTCACATGTCCCTTCATAGAGACAGGTGTCACACACTCAACCACTCAGTAAACATGTATGCTTCGATACATTCACCTTGCTGTTTACCTTCCAAACATTCCCTCTTCACCACAAATACAGGGCAGCCATACCTCATTGCTCATTCACTCAGTCATCACAGTCCTACACTCTGTAGGTCCTGCAAGACCAACATGAACAAGAGGTATGTCAGCAAGCGGAAAAAAAGCCTTGGGGGAAGATTTTTTTAAATGTTACACAATGTAGCGCAGCACTCTGCGTGGCTGCGCTGCGTTACGTGACCGGGAATGAGCAGGAGAGCGCCATATTTTTAAAGATTTGGCTCTCTCTCCTTGTCTTTCCCTTGCGCCGGCGCTGATTTCAGCTGCCGTGCGCCATGCACATAGCTTAGCGCCGCAGCGCTAGGGTGTGTGCATGAGTGTAGCGTAGGTTTTGTACAGGAAGGGTACCTTTCCTGTACAAAATACTATGCTAGGCAAGATGCAAAGCTTTTCCCACCTTGCATACATGCTGCACAGTGAAGCACGCATGGAAAGTGAGAAAAGCACATAGAAATGAATGCATTTCTCCTGTTTGCACCTCCTTTGAAGGGGCGTTAACTTTTGGCGCAAAACCATGTTTTCAAATCTTTGTGAATATGGTTTTGCATCAAAAAGCACGGGTTGCTGCATTGAAACACCCATGTACCACCCACGTAATGCCCCCTTGGTGCAAAGTTACCCAAAGCAGTGTTTTGCGCTCCTTACAGGGCACTTTCCGGCGCAAAAGCAGTTTTGCGCTGAAAAGAAAATCAGAAAAAATAAAATTTGCGCTAGATTGTGTCACTATTGTGGAGCTAAAGCAGCGCGAAACATATGGAAACCTCCCCCTTGGTGTGCTCTTATATTCATACTGCTGCCCTCTAGTAACGCTACACAGTAACTGCAGCATAATAGTGGGAATGGGAAGAAGGCTGTCCAATGCAAATATTGTTCTCCCAAGCTACCTTTCTTCTGAGATGGTCGGCGTCTTGTGCCTTGATGCCACCTCACGCATATGGTCTTCAGTCAAATTCAAAAGCAGCCTACCTACCTTAGGCTAAGGAGTTTTCCACTCGAAGGCCGCACATGGGGACGTCACCCTCATTTAGCAGGGTCCCAAATTGCCTGCAGTCATCCTCTTTACAGAAGCTGGGCGTTCGTGGGCGTTTGTGGGCGTCCTTCAAAGGAAGGAAGGGGGTTTTTAAAGGCCCAGCCCAGCCCAGCCCAGCCCAGCCCAGCCCAGCCCAGCCCAGCGCTGTGCTTTGCTGTGTCCTGATGCAGCAGGCATGATGCAGACCTGCTGAAGCAAAGGCCTGACTCTAACATTTTCTGTCTCATGAAGAAAACAACCTTTCTACCTTCTTATTGCAACTAATAAAGGGAGTTTCACTTGCATCAAACTAAACCCATCATTTCATTAGCCACAGCTCATTCCTGACCTTTATTCCTAGCCAACCTCATAGGCACCAAACCTCTGATTTGAGAGATTGGCTCACACCAAAATGAAAAATAACCCCCATCCAACCTATTTTCCTATCCGTGTAGCACCTTCCTCGCATTCTTCTAATCAGTTAAAGCCCCAGAGGCCACATTTGCGCTCCACATTATACCAAATTTAAAGGACAAATAATGAATGCATTGATAAAGGATGATAAGGTATTGCCCCTATTGCTCCTGCTTGAGATAAAGGGGGATTGGTGGAAAGTCATGAGGGAAAAGATTTGTAATTTTGAGGCGCACGTGCCAAAAAGAGTGGCCACTTTTCTCCTCTGTTTTTACAAGTGAAATTCAAATTAGGAAATGAAAATAAAAGAAGAATTTGAAATTTTGCCAACTTATGACACTTTGACAGCGTTTGCGGGACTCGAACCCTTGTCCTGTGAGATCCTTTATAACCACAGGCACAAGACTTACCATTGAGCTATAGCTCCTGGTGGTCTGAAGTGTTGCAGTAGTAACTATAAACAACATATAGGCCCTGGTGTCATTGCCTGTGGCTTGTATTGCACATCAAAAGGATGACCATGCTATAGGGACGATTTGATACGCTTCTGACATGGAAACCGGTGTGGTCCAGTGGGTAAGTTCCTGACTTCCAGCCAGAGAATCAGGGTTCAAATCCCGGGTTCGGCACCAGATGACTGATGGTGGTCCAGCACAGGTAAATTGGAGGTGGGCCAAACAGGCCAATTGGTAAGTAAAATGTGTGTGTCTGTGTGTCCTGTAAGAGTGGAGTCATGCCTGGCAAAGTGGGTGGATAGAGTGAATAGGAGGAGTCTAGGCAGAGTGGGTGGAGCCAGAGAAGTCCAGCAGAGGTAAGTTGGAGGTGGGCCTAACAGGCGAATTGGTAAGCAAAACGTGTGGGGTTGTGTGTGTGGGGTGTGTCTGTGTGTGTGGGGTGTGCCTGTGTAGAGGGGGTGTGCCTGTGTGTGGGTTGTGTGTGTGGGGTGTGTGGGGGTGTGTCTGTGTGTGGGGGGGGGGGGGTGTGCCTGTGTGTGTGGGGTGTGCCTGTGTGTAGGGGGGTGTTTGGGGTGTGTGGGGTCTGTGTGTGGTCTGTGTGTGTGTGGGTGTGTGTGTGTGTGTGTGTGTGTGGGGTCTGTATGTGGGGTGTGTGGGGTCTGTGTGTGGTCTGTGTGTGGGGTCTGTGTGTGGTCTGTGTGTGGGTTGTGGGTGTGTGGGTGTGTGTGTGTGGGTTGTGTGGGTGGGTGTGTGGGGGTGTGTCTGTGTGGTGGGGGTGTGTCTGTGGGGGGGGTGTGGGGGTGTGTCTGTGTGTGGGGGTGTGTGTGGGGTGTGCCTGGGTGTGTGGGGTGTGCCGGTGTGTGTAGGGGGTGTGTCTGTGTGTCCTGTAAGAGTGGAGTCATGCCTGGCAAAGTGGGAGGATAGAGTGAATATGAGGAGTCTAGGCAGAGTGGGTGGAGCCAGAGAGTCTGGAAAAGATGGATGTGGTCCCAGCGAGGAGGAAGGGGTCAAAGATGGAGGTGGGGGCCTGAACAGATTGGGGCCAAATGTGGGCACTCCTGTAGTGTTTCTCTAGCTGACAGATCAGGTGATTACATCCGATGGGACTTATGGTGAGGAAAACCAGCGTTTGATTTTTAATGCACCCTCTCTAACTTTTCCCTAGTATCTTTCTTTCCTTCCGGCAGATACCTGGAACAAGCGTCCCAAAGTTTTTCTTGGCTGCATACCCCCAGAGGTGTGCCTGACATTTATGGCCTAAGCACCCTCACAAAGAGTGCGCTACTGACATTCTGGGAAAACCTCACTAAAATGACATATTTATGCACCAAACGTGGTAATTCCTTATACCTGCAAAGCATCATATTGCACTTTTCAGCTTTGAGGAGGTGTGAGTGTTTTCATTTGAGGGAAATATTCATCTGTGCTTCCTCTCCCATCCGAGGACTATGGAGCTGCTGTTCCTCTCTCACATGTCCCTTCATAGAGACAGGTGTCACACACTCAACCACTCAGTAAACATGTATGCTTCGATACATTCACCTTGCTGTTTACCTTCCAAACATTCCCTCTTCACCACAAATACAGGGCAGCCATACCTCATTGCTCATTCACTCAGTCATCACAGTCCTACACTCTGTAGGTCCTGCAAGACCAACATGAACAAGAGGTATGTCAGCAAGCGGAAAAAAAGCCTTGGGGGAAGATTTTTTTAAATGTTACACAATGTAGCGCAGCACTCTGCGTGGCTGCGCTGCGTTACGTGACCGGGAATGAGCAGGAGAGCGCCATATTTTTAAAGATTTGGCTCTCTCTCCTTGTCTTTCCCTTGCGCCGGCGCTGATTTCAGCTGCCGTGCGCCATGCACATAGCTTAGCGCCGCAGCGCTAGGGTGTGTGCATGAGTGTAGCGTAGGTTTTGTACAGGAAGGGTACCTTTCCTGTACAAAATACTATGCTAGGCAAGATGCAAAGCTTTTCCCACCTTGCATACATGCTGCACAGTGAAGCACGCATGGAAAGTGAGAAAAGCACATAGAAATGAATGCATTTCTCCTGTTTGCACCTCCTTTGAAGGGGCGTTAACTTTTGGCGCAAAACCATGTTTTCAAATCTTTGTGAATATGGTTTTGCATCAAAAAGCACGGGTTGCTGCATTGAAACACCCATGTACCACCCACGTAATGCCCCCTTGGTGCAAAGTTACCCAAAGCAGTGTTTTGCGCTCCTTACAGGGCACTTTCCGGCGCAAAAGCAGTTTTGCGCTGAAAAGAAAATCAGAAAAAATAAAATTTGCGCTAGATTGTGTCACTATTGTGGAGCTAAAGCAGCGCGAAACATATGGAAACCTCCCCCTTGGTGTGCTCTTATATTCATACTGCTGCCCTCTAGTAACGCTACACAGTAACTGCAGCATAATAGTGGGAATGGGAAGAAGGCTGTCCAATGCAAATATTGTTCTCCCAAGCTACCTTTCTTCTGAGATGGTCGGCGTCTTGTGCCTTGATGCCACCTCACGCATATGGTCTTCAGTCAAATTCAAAAGCAGCCTACCTACCTTAGGCTAAGGAGTTTTCCACTCGAAGGCCGCACATGGGGACGTCACCCTCATTTAGCAGGGTCCCAAATTGCCTGCAGTCATCCTCTTTACAGAAGCTGGGCGTTCGTGGGCGTTTGTGGGCGTCCTTCAAAGGAAGGAAGGGGGTTTTTAAAGGCCCAGCCCAGCCCAGCCCAGCCCAGCCCAGCCCAGCCCAGCCCAGCGCTGTGCTTTGCTGTGTCCTGATGCAGCAGGCATGATGCAGACCTGCTGAAGCAAAGGCCTGACTCTAACATTTTCTGTCTCATGAAGAAAACAACCTTTCTACCTTCTTATTGCAACTAATAAAGGGAGTTTCACTTGCATCAAACTAAACCCATCATTTCATTAGCCACAGCTCATTCCTGACCTTTATTCCTAGCCAACCTCATAGGCACCAAACCTCTGATTTGAGAGATTGGCTCACACCAAAATGAAAAATAACCCCCATCCAACCTATTTTCCTATCCGTGTAGCACCTTCCTCGCATTCTTCTAATCAGTTAAAGCCCCAGAGGCCACATTTGCGCTCCACATTATACCAAATTTAAAGGACAAATAATGAATGCATTGATAAAGGATGATAAGGTATTGCCCCTATTGCTCCTGCTTGAGATAAAGGGGGATTGGTGGAAAGTCATGAGGGAAAAGATTTGTAATTTTGAGGCGCACGTGCCAAAAAGAGTGGCCACTTTTCTCCTCTGTTTTTACAAGTGAAATTCAAATTAGGAAATGAAAATAAAAGAAGAATTTGAAATTTTGCCAACTTATGACACTTTGACAGCGTTTGCGGGACTCGAACCCTTGTCCTGTGAGATCCTTTATAACCACAGGCACAAGACTTACCATTGAGCTATAGCTCCTGGTGGTCTGAAGTGTTGCAGTAGTAACTATAAACAACATATAGGCCCTGGTGTCATTGCCTGTGGCTTGTATTGCACATCAAAAGGATGACCATGCTATAGGGACGATTTGATACGCTTCTGACATGGAAACCGGTGTGGTCCAGTGGGTAAGTTCCTGACTTCCAGCCAGAGAATCAGGGTTCAAATCCCGGGTTCGGCACCAGATGACTGATGGTGGTCCAGCACAGGTAAATTGGAGGTGGGCCAAACAGGCCAATTGGTAAGTAAAATGTGTGTGTCTGTGTGTCCTGTAAGAGTGGAGTCATGCCTGGCAAAGTGGGTGGATGGAGGATAGAGTGAATAGGAGGAGTCTAGGCAGAGTGGGTGGAGCCAGAGAAGTCCAGCAGAGGTAAGTTGGAGGTGGGCCTAACAGGCGAATTGGTAAGCAAAACGTGTGGGGTTGGGTGTGTCGGGGTGTGCCTGTGTAGAGGGGGTGTGCCTGTGTGTGGGTGTGCCTGTGTGTGGGTTGTGGGTGTGTGGGGGTGTGGGGGTGTGTGTGTGTGGGGGGGGGGTGTGTGTGGGGGTGTGCCTGTGTGTGTGGGGTGTGCCTGTGTGTAGGGGGGGGTGTTTGGGGTCTGTGTGTGTGGTCTGTGTGTGTGGGTCTGTGTGTGTGGGTGTGTGTGTGTGGGTGTGTGTGTGTGGGTTGTGTGTGTGTGGGTTGTGTGGGTGTGTGTGTGTGGGTTGTGTGTGTAGGGGGTGTGTGGGGGTGTGTGTGGGGGTGTGTGTGGGGTGTGCCTGGGTGTGTGGGGTGTGCCGGTGTGTGTAGGGGGTGTGTCTGTGTGTCCTGTAAGAGTGGAGTCATGCCTGGCAAAGTGGGAGGATAGAGTGAATATGAGGAGTCTAGGCAGAGTGGGTGGAGCCAGAGAGTCTGGAAAAGATGGATGTGGTCCCAGCGAGGAGGAAGGGGTCAAAGATGGAGGTGGGGGCCTGAACAGATTGGGGCCAAATGTGGGCACTCCTGTAGTGTTTCTCTAGCTGACAGATCAGGTGATTACATCCGATGGGACTTATGGTGAGGAAAACCAGCGTTTGATTTTTAATGCACCCTCTGTAACTTTTCCCTAGTATCTTTCTTTCCTTCCGGCAGATACCTGGAACAAGCGTCCCAAAGTTTTTCTTGGCTGCATACCCCCAGAGGTGTGCCTGACATTTATGGCCTAAGCACCCTCACAAAGAGTGCGCTACTGACATTCTGGGAAAACCTCACTAAAATGACATATTTATGCACCAAACGTGGTAATTCCTTATACCTGCAAAGCATCATATTGCACTTTTCAGCTTTGAGGAGGTGTGAGTGTTTTCATTTGAGGGAAATATTCATCTGTGCTTCCTCTCCCATCCGAGGACTATGGAGCTGCTGTTCCTCTCTCACATGTCCCTTCATAGAGACAGGTGTCACACACTCAACCACTCAGTAAACATGTATGCTTCGATACATTCACCTTGCTGTTTACCTTCCAAACATTCCCTCTTCACCACAAATACAGGGCAGCCATACCTCATTGCTCATTCACTCAGTCATCACAGTCCTACACTCTGTAGGTCCTGCAAGACCAACATGAACAAGAGGTATGTCAGCAAGCGGAAAAAAAGCCTTGGGGGAAGATTTTTTTAAATGTTACACAATGTAGCGCAGCACTCTGCGTGGCTGCGCTGCGTTACGTGACCGGGAATGAGCAGGAGAGCGCCATATTTTTAAAGATTTGGCTCTCTCTCCTTGTCTTTCCCTTGCGCCGGCGCTGATTTCAGCTGCCGTGCGCCATGCACATAGCTTAGCGCCGCAGCGCTAGGGTGTGTGCATGAGTGTAGCGTAGGTTTTGTACAGGAAGGGTACCTTTCCTGTACAAAATACTATGCTAGGTACGATGCAAAGCTTTTCCCACCTTGCATACATGCTGCACAGTGAAGCACGCATGGAAAGTGAGAAAAGCACATAGAAATGAATGCATTTCTCCTGTTTGCACCTCCTTTGAAGGGGCGTTAACTTTTGGCGCAAAACCATGTTTTCAAATCTTTGTGAATATGGTTTTGCATCAAAAAGCACGGGTTGCTGCATTGAAACACCCATGTACCACCCACGTAATGCCCCCTTGGTGCAAAGTTACCCAAAGCAGTGTTTTGCGCTCCTTACAGGGCACTTTCCGGCGCAAAAGCAGTTTTGCGCTGAAAAGAAAATCAGAAAAAATAAAATTTGCGCTAGATTGTGTCACTATTGTGGAGCTAAAGCAGCGCGAAACATATGGAAACCTCCCCCTTGGTGTGCTCTTATATTCATACTGCTGCCCTCTAGTAACGCTACACAGTAACTGCAGCATAATAGTGGGAATGGGAAGAAGGCTGTCCAATGCAAATATTGTTCTCCCAAGCTACCTTTCTTCTGAGATGGTCGGCGTCTTGTGCCTTGATGCCACCTCACGCATATGGTCTTCAGTCAAATTCAAAAGCAGCCTACCTACCTTAGGCTAAGGAGTTTTCCACTCGAAGGCCGCACATGGGGACGTCACCCTCATTTAGCAGGGTCCCAAATTGCCTGCAGTCATCCTCTTTACAGAAGCTGGGCGTTCGTGGGCGTTTGTGGGCGTCCTTCAAAGGAAGGAAGGGGGTTTTTAAAGGCCCAGCCCAGCCCAGCCCAGCCCAGCCCAGCCCAGCCCAGCCCAGCCCAGCCCAGCCCAGCGCTGTGCTGTGCTTTGCTGTGTCCTGATGCAGCAGGCATGATGCAGACCTGCTGAAGCAAAGGCCTGACTCTAACATTTTCTGTCTCATGAAGAAAACAACCTTTCTACCTTCTTATTGCAACTAATAAAGGGAGTTTCACTTGCATCAAACTAAACCCATCATTTCATTAGCCACAGCTCATTCCTGACCTTTATTCCTAGCCAACCTCATAGGCACCAAACCTCTGATTTGAGAGATTGGCTCACACCAAAATGAAAAATAACCCCCATCCAACCTATTTTCCTATCCGTGTAGCACCTTCCTCGCATTCTTCTAATCAGTTAAAGCCCCAGAGGCCACATTTGCGCTCCACATTATACCAAATTTAAAGGACAAATAATGAATGCATTGATAAAGGATGATAAGGTATTGCCCCTATTGCTCCTGCTTGAGATAAAGGGGGATTGGTGGAAAGTCATGAGGGAAAAGATTTGTAATTTTGAGGCGCACGTGCCAAAAAGAGTGGCCACTTTTCTCCTCTGTTTTTACAAGTGAAATTCAAATTAGGAAATGAAAATAAAAGAAGAATTTGAAATTTTGCCAACTTATGACACTTTGACAGCGTTTGCGGGACTCGAACCCTTGTCCTGTGAGATCCTTTATAACCACAGGCACAAGACTTACCATTGAGCTATAGCTCCTGGTGGTCTGAAGTGTTGCAGTAGTAACTATAAACAACATATAGGCCCTGGTGTCATTGCCTGTGGCTTGTATTGCACATCAAAAGGATGACCATGCTATAGGGACGATTTGATACGCTTCTGACATGGAAACCGGTGTGGTCCAGTGGGTAAGTTCCTGACTTCCAGCCAGAGAATCAGGGTTCAAATCCCGGGTTCGGCACCAGATGACTGATGGTGGTCCAGCACAGGTAAATTGGAGGTGGGCCAAACAGGCCAATTGGTAAGTAAAATGTGTGTGTCTGTGTGTCCTGTAAGAGTGGAGTCATGCCTGGCAAAGTGGGTGGATGGAGGATAGAGTGAATAGGAGGAGTCTAGGCAGAGTGGGTGGAGCCAGAGAAGTCCAGCAGAGGTAAGTTGGAGGTGGGCCTAACAGGCGAATTGGTAAGCAAAACGTGTGGGGTTGTGTGTGTGGGGTGTGTCTGTGTGTGTGGGGTGTGCCTGTGTAGAGGGGGTGTGCCTGTGTGTGGGTTGTGTGTGTGGGGTGTGTGGGGGTGTGGGGGTGTGTCTGTGTGTGGGGGGGGGGGGGGTGTGCCTGTGTGTGTGGGGTGTGCCTGTGTGTAGGGGGGGTGTTTGGGGTCTGTGGGTGTGTGTGGGTTGTGTGTGTGTGTGTGTGGGGTGTGTGGGGTCTGTGTGTGGGGTCTGTGTGTGGTCTGTGTGTGGGGTCTGTGTGTGGGTTGTGGGTTGTGGGTTGTGGGTGTGTGGGTGTGTGTGTGTGGGTTGTGTGGGTGGGTGTGTGGGGGTGTGTCTGTGTGGTGGGGGTGTGTCTGTGGGGGGGGTGTGGGGGTGTGTCTGTGTGTGGGGGTGTGTGTGGGGTGTGCCTGGGTGTGTGGGGTGTGCCGGTGTGTGTAGGGGGTGTGTCTGTGTGTCCTGTAAGAGTGGAGTCATGCCTGGCAAAGTGGGAGGATAGAGTGAATATGAGGAGTCTAGGCAGAGTGGGTGGAGCCAGAGAGTCTGGAAAAGATGGATGTGGTCCCAGCGAGGAGGAAGGGGTCAAAGATGGAGGTGGGGGCCTGAACAGATTGGGGCCAAATGTGGGCACTCCTGTAGTGTTTCTCTAGCTGACAGATCAGGTGATTACATCCGATGGGACTTATGGTGAGGAAAACCAGCGTTTGATTTTTAATACACCCTCTCTAACTTTTCCCTAGTATCTTTCTTTCCTTCCGGCAGATACCTGGAACAAGCGTCCCAAAGTTTTTCTTGGCTGCATACCCCCAGAGGTGTGCCTGACATTTATGGCCTAAGCACCCTCACAAAGAGTGCGCTACTGACATTCTGGGAAAACCTCACTAAAATGACATATTTATGCACCAAACGTGGTAATTCCTTATACCTGCAAAGCATCATATTGCACTTTTCAGCTTTGAGGAGGTGTGAGTGTTTTCATTTGAGGGAAATATTCATCTGTGCTTCCTCTCCCATCCGAGGACTATGGAGCTGCTGTTCCTCTCTCACATGTCCCTTCATAGAGACAGGTGTCACACACTCAACCACTCAGTAAACATGTATGCTTCGATACATTCACCTTGCTGTTTACCTTCCAAACATTCCCTCTTCACCACAAATACAGGGCAGCCATACCTCATTGCTCATTCACTCAGTCATCACAGTCCTACACTCTGTAGGTCCTGCAAGACCAACATGAACAAGAGGTATGTCAGCAAGCGGAAAAAAAGCCTTGGGGGAAGATTTTTTTAAATGTTACACAATGTAGCGCAGCACTCTGCGTGGCTGCGCTGCGTTACGTGACCGGGAATGAGCAGGAGAGCGCCATATTTTTAAAGATTTGGCTCTCTCTCCTTGTCTTTCCCTTGCGCCGGCGCTGATTTCAGCTGCCGTGCGCCATGCACATAGCTTAGCGCCGCAGCGCTAGGGTGTGTGCATGAGTGTAGCGTAGGTTTTGTACAGGAAGGGTACCTTTCCTGTACAAAATACTATGCTAGGCAAGATGCAAAGCTTTTCCCACCTTGCATACATGCTGCACAGTGAAGCACGCATGGAAAGTGAGAAAAGCACATAGAAATGAATGCATTTCTCCTGTTTGCACCTCCTTTGAAGGGGCGTTAACTTTTGGCGCAAAACCATGTTTTCAAATCTTTGTGAATATGGTTTTGCATCAAAAAGCACGGGTTGCTGCATTGAAACACCCATGTACCACCCACGTAATGCCCCCTTGGTGCAAAGTTACCCAAAGCAGTGTTTTGCGCTCCTTACAGGGCACTTTCCGGCGCAAAAGCAGTTTTGCGCTGAAAAGAAAATCAGAAAAAATAAAATTTGCGCTAGATTGTGTCACTATTGTGGAGCTAAAGCAGCGCGAAACATATGGAAACCTCCCCCTTGGTGTGCTCTTATATTCATACTGCTGCCCTCTAGTAACGCTACACAGTAACTGCAGCATAATAGTGGGAATGGGAAGAAGGCTGTCCAATGCAAATATTGTTCTCCCAAGCTACCTTTCTTCTGAGATGGTCGGCGTCTTGTGCCTTGATGCCACCTCACGCATATGGTCTTCAGTCAAATTCAAAAGCAGCCTACCTACCTTAGGCTAAGGAGTTTTCCACTCGAAGGCCGCACATGGGGACGTCACCCTCATTTAGCAGGGTCCCAAATTGCCTGCAGTCATCCTCTTTACAGAAGCTGGGCGTTCGTGGGCGTTTGTGGGCGTCCTTCAAAGGAAGGAAGGGGGTTTTTAAAGGCCCAGCCCAGCCCAGCCCAGCCCAGCCCAGCCCAGCCCAGCCCAGCGCTGTGCTTTGCTGTGTCCTGATGCAGCAGGCATGATGCAGACCTGCTGAAGCAAAGGCCTGACTCTAACATTTTCTGTCTCATGAAGAAAACAACCTTTCTACCTTCTTATTGCAACTAATAAAGGGAGTTTCACTTGCATCAAACTAAACCCATCATTTCATTAGCCACAGCTCATTCCTGACCTTTATTCCTAGCCAACCTCATAGGCACCAAACCTCTGATTTGAGAGATTGGCTCACACCAAAATGAAAAATAACCCCCATCCAACCTATTTTCCTATCCGTGTAGCACCTTCCTCGCATTCTTCTAATCAGTTAAAGCCCCAGAGGCCACATTTGCGCTCCACATTATACCAAATTTAAAGGACAAATAATGAATGCATTGATAAAGGATGATAAGGTATTGCCCCTATTGCTCCTGCTTGAGATAAAGGGGGATTGGTGGAAAGTCATGAGGGAAAAGATTTGTAATTTTGAGGCGCACGTGCCAAAAAGAGTGGCCACTTTTCTCCTCTGTTTTTACAAGTGAAATTCAAATTAGGAAATGAAAATAAAAGAAGAATTTGAAATTTTGCCAACTTATGACACTTTGACAGCGTTTGCGGGACTCGAACCCTTGTCCTGTGAGATCCTTTATAACCACAGGCACAAGACTTACCATTGAGCTATAGCTCCTGGTGGTCTGAAGTGTTGCAGTAGTAACTATAAACAACATATAGGCCCTGGTGTCATTGCCTGTGGCTTGTATTGCACATCAAAAGGATGACCATGCTATAGGGACGATTTGATACGCTTCTGACATGGAAACCGGTGTGGTCCAGTGGGTAAGTTCCTGACTTCCAGCCAGAGAATCAGGGTTCAAATCCCGGGTTCGGCACCAGATGACTGATGGTGGTCCAGCACAGGTAAATTGGAGGTGGGCCAAACAGGCCAATTGGTAAGTAAAATGTGTGTGTCTGTGTGTCCTGTAAGAGTGGAGTCATGCCTGGCAAAGTGGGTGGATAGAGTGAATAGGAGGAGTCTAGGCAGAGTGGGTGGAGCCAGAGAAGTCCAGCAGAGGTAAGTTGGAGGTGGGCCTAACAGGCGAATTGGTAAGCAAAACGTGTGGGGTTGTGTGTGTGGGGTGTGTCTGTGTGTGTGGGGTGTGCCTGTGTAGAGGGGGTGTGCCTGTGTGTGGGTTGTGTGTGTGGGGTGTGTGGGGGTGTGGGGGTGTGTCTGTGTGTGGGGGGGGGGGGTGTGCCTGTGTGTGTGGGGTGTGCCTGTGTGTAGGGGGGGTGTTTGGGGTGTGTGGGGTCTGTGTGTGGTCTGTGTGTGTGTGGGTGTGTGTGTGTGGGTGTGTGTGTGTGTGTGTGTGTGTGTGGGGTCTGTATGTGGGGTGTGTGGGGTCTGTGTGTGGTCTGTGTGTGGGGTCTGTGTGTGGTCTGTGTGTGGGTTGTGGGTGTGTGGGTGTGTGTGTGTGGGTTGTGTGGGTGGGTGTGTGGGGGTGTGTCTGTGTGGTGGGGGTGTGTCTGTGGGGGGGGTGTGGGGGTGTGTCTGTGTGTGGGGGTGTGTGTGGGGTGTGCCTGGGTGTGTGGGGTGTGCCGGTGTGTGTAGGGGGTGTGTCTGTGTGTCCTGTAAGAGTGGAGTCATGCCTGGCAAAGTGGGAGGATAGAGTGAATATGAGGAGTCTAGGCAGAGTGGGTGGAGCCAGAGAGTCTGGAAAAGATGGATGTGGTCCCAGCGAGGAGGAAGGGGTCAAAGATGGAGGTGGGGGCCTGAACAGATTGGGGCCAAATGTGGGCACTCCTGTAGTGTTTCTCTAGCTGACAGATCAGGTGATTACATCCGATGGGACTTATGGTGAGGAAAACCAGCGTTTGATTTTTAATGCACCCTCTCTAACTTTTCCCTAGTATCTTTCTTTCCTTCCGGCAGATACCTGGAACAAGCGTCCCAAAGTTTTTCTTGGCTGCATACCCCCAGAGGTGTGCCTGACATTTATGGCCTAAGCACCCTCACAAAGAGTGCGCTACTGACATTCTGGGAAAACCTCACTAAAATGACATATTTATGCACCAAACGTGGTAATTCCTTATACCTGCAAAGCATCATATTGCACTTTTCAGCTTTGAGGAGGTGTGAGTGTTTTCATTTGAGGGAAATATTCATCTGTGCTTCCTCTCCCATCCGAGGACTATGGAGCTGCTGTTCCTCTCTCACATGTCCCTTCATAGAGACAGGTGTCACACACTCAACCACTCAGTAAACATGTATGCTTCGATACATTCACCTTGCTGTTTACCTTCCAAACATTCCCTCTTCACCACAAATACAGGGCAGCCATACCTCATTGCTCATTCACTCAGTCATCACAGTCCTACACTCTGTAGGTCCTGCAAGACCAACATGAACAAGAGGTATGTCAGCAAGCGGAAAAAAAGCCTTGGGGGAAGATTTTTTTAAATGTTACACAATGTAGCGCAGCACTCTGCGTGGCTGCGCTGCGTTACGTGACCGGGAATGAGCAGGAGAGCGCCATATTTTTAAAGATTTGGCTCTCTCTCCTTGTCTTTCCCTTGCGCCGGCGCTGATTTCAGCTGCCGTGCGCCATGCACATAGCTTAGCGCCGCAGCGCTAGGGTGTGTGCATGAGTGTAGCGTAGGTTTTGTACAGGAAGGGTACCTTTCCTGTACAAAATACTATGCTAGGCAAGATGCAAAGCTTTTCCCACCTTGCATACATGCTGCACAGTGAAGCACGCATGGAAAGTGAGAAAAGCACATAGAAATGAATGCATTTCTCCTGTTTGCACCTCCTTTGAAGGGGCGTTAACTTTTGGCGCAAAACCATGTTTTCAAATCTTTGTGAATATGGTTTTGCATCAAAAAGCACGGGTTGCTGCATTGAAACACCCATGTACCACCCACGTAATGCCCCCTTGGTGCAAAGTTACCCAAAGCAGTGTTTTGCGCTCCTTACAGGGCACTTTCCGGCGCAAAAGCAGTTTTGCGCTGAAAAGAAAATCAGAAAAAATAAAATTTGCGCTAGATTGTGTCACTATTGTGGAGCTAAAGCAGCGCGAAACATATGGAAACCTCCCCCTTGGTGTGCTCTTATATTCATACTGCTGCCCTCTAGTAACGCTACACAGTAACTGCAGCATAATAGTGGGAATGGGAAGAAGGCTGTCCAATGCAAATATTGTTCTCCCAAGCTACCTTTCTTCTGAGATGGTCGGCGTCTTGTGCCTTGATGCCACCTCACGCATATGGTCTTCAGTCAAATTCAAAAGCAGCCTACCTACCTTAGGCTAAGGAGTTTTCCACTCGAAGGCCGCACATGGGGACGTCACCCTCATTTAGCAGGGTCCCAAATTGCCTGCAGTCATCCTCTTTACAGAAGCTGGGCGTTCGTGGGCGTTTGTGGGCGTCCTTCAAAGGAAGGAAGGGGGTTTTTAAAGGCCCAGCCCAGCCCAGCCCAGCCCAGCCCAGCCCAGCCCAGCCCAGCGCTGTGCTTTGCTGTGTCCTGATGCAGCAGGCATGATGCAGACCTGCTGAAGCAAAGGCCTGACTCTAACATTTTCTGTCTCATGAAGAAAACAACCTTTCTACCTTCTTATTGCAACTAATAAAGGGAGTTTCACTTGCATCAAACTAAACCCATCATTTCATTAGCCACAGCTCATTCCTGACCTTTATTCCTAGCCAACCTCATAGGCACCAAACCTCTGATTTGAGAGATTGGCTCACACCAAAATGAAAAATAACCCCCATCCAACCTATTTTCCTATCCGTGTAGCACCTTCCTCGCATTCTTCTAATCAGTTAAAGCCCCAGAGGCCACATTTGCGCTCCACATTATACCAAATTTAAAGGACAAATAATGAATGCATTGATAAAGGATGATAAGGTATTGCCCCTATTGCTCCTGCTTGAGATAAAGGGGGATTGGTGGAAAGTCATGAGGGAAAAGATTTGTAATTTTGAGGCGCACGTGCCAAAAAGAGTGGCCACTTTTCTCCTCTGTTTTTACAAGTGAAATTCAAATTAGGAAATGAAAATAAAAGAAGAATTTGAAATTTTGCCAACTTATGACACTTTGACAGCGTTTGCGGGACTCGAACCCTTGTCCTGTGAGATCCTTTATAACCACAGGCACAAGACTTACCATTGAGCTATAGCTCCTGGTGGTCTGAAGTGTTGCAGTAGTAACTATAAACAACATATAGGCCCTGGTGTCATTGCCTGTGGCTTGTATTGCACATCAAAAGGATGACCATGCTATAGGGACGATTTGATACGCTTCTGACATGGAAACCGGTGTGGTCCAGTGGGTAAGTTCCTGACTTCCAGCCAGAGAATCAGGGTTCAAATCCCGGGTTCGGCACCAGATGACTGATGGTGGTCCAGCACAGGTAAATTGGAGGTGGGCCAAACAGGCCAATTGGTAAGTAAAATGTGTGTGTCTGTGTGTCCTGTAAGAGTGGAGTCATGCCTGGCAAAGTGGGTGGATAGAGTGAATAGGAGGAGTCTAGGCAGAGTGGGTGGAGCCAGAGAAGTCCAGCAGAGGTAAGTTGGAGGTGGGCCTAACAGGCGAATTGGTAAGCAAAGTTGTGTGTGTGGGGTGTGTCTGTGTGTGTGGGGTGTGCCTGTGTAGAGGGGGTGTGCCTGTGTGTGGGTTGTGTGTGTGGGGTGTGTGGGGGTGTGGGGGTGTGTCTGTGTGTGGGGGGGGGGGGGTGTGCCTGTGTGTGTGGGGTGTGCCTGTGTGTAGGGGGGGTGTTTGGGGTGTGTGGGGTCTGTGTGTGGTCTGTGTGTGTGTGGGTGTGTGTGTGTGTGTGTGTGTGTGGGGTCTGTATGTGGGGTGTGTGGGGTCTGTGTGTGGTCTGTGTGTGGGGTCTGTGTGTGGTCTGTGTGTGGGTTGTGGGTGTGTGGGTGTGTGTGTGTGGGTTGTGTGGGTGGGTGTGTGGGGGTGTGTCTGTGTGGTGGGGGTGTGTCTGTGGGGGGGGTGTGGGGGTGTGTCTGTGTGTGGGGGTGTGTGTGGGGTGTGCCTGGGTGTGTGGGGTGTGCCGGTGTGTGTAGGGGGTGTGTCTGTGTGTCCTGTAAGAGTGGAGTCATGCCTGGCAAAGTGGGAGGATAGAGTGAATATGAGGAGTCTAGGCAGAGTGGGTGGAGCCAGAGAGTCTGGAAAAGATGGATGTGGTCCCAGCGAGGAGGAAGGGGTCAAAGATGGAGGTGGGGGCCTGAACAGATTGGGGCCAAATGTGGGCACTCCTGTAGTGTTTCTCTAGCTGACAGATCAGGTGATTACATCCGATGGGACTTATGGTGAGGAAAACCAGCGTTTGATTTTTAATGCACCCTCTCTAACTTTTCCCTAGTATCTTTCTTTCCTTCCGGCAGATACCTGGAACAAGCGTCCCAAAGTTTTTCTTGGCTGCATACCCCCAGAGGTGTGCCTGACATTTATGGCCTAAGCACCCTCACAAAGAGTGCGCTACTGACATTCTGGGAAAACCTCACTAAAATGACATATTTATGCACCAAACGTGGTAATTCCTTATACCTGCAAAGCATCATATTGCACTTTTCAGCTTTGAGGAGGTGTGAGTGTTTTCATTTGAGGGAAATATTCATCTGTGCTTCCTCTCCCATCCGAGGACTATGGAGCTGCTGTTCCTCTCTCACATGTCCCTTCATAGAGACAGGTGTCACACACTCAACCACTCAGTAAACATGTATGCTTCGATACATTCACCTTGCTGTTTACCTTCCAAACATTCCCTCTTCACCACAAATACAGGGCAGCCATACCTCATTGCTCATTCACTCAGTCATCACAGTCCTACACTCTGTAGGTCCTGCAAGACCAACATGAACAAGAGGTATGTCAGCAAGCGGAAAAAAAGCCTTGGGGGAAGATTTTTTTAAATGTTACACAATGTAGCGCAGCACTCTGCGTGGCTGCGCTGCGTTACGTGACCGGGAATGAGCAGGAGAGCGCCATATTTTTAAAGATTTGGCTCTCTCTCCTTGTCTTTCCCTTGCGCCGGCGCTGATTTCAGCTGCCGTGCGCCATGCACATAGCTTAGCGCCGCAGCGCTAGGGTGTGTGCATGAGTGTAGCGTAGGTTTTGTACAGGAAGGGTACCTTTCCTGTACAAAATACTATGCTAGGCAAGATGCAAAGCTTTTCCCACCTTGCATACATGCTGCACAGTGAAGCACGCATGGAAAGTGAGAAAAGCACATAGAAATGAATGCATTTCTCCTGTTTGCACCTCCTTTGAAGGGGCGTTAACTTTTGGCGCAAAACCATGTTTTCAAATCTTTGTGAATATGGTTTTGCATCAAAAAGCACGGGTTGCTGCATTGAAACACCCATGTACCACCCACGTAATGCCCCCTTGGTGCAAAGTTACCCAAAGCAGTGTTTTGCGCTCCTTACAGGGCACTTTCCGGCGCAAAAGCAGTTTTGCGCTGAAAAGAAAATCAGAAAAAATAAAATTTGCGCTAGATTGTGTCACTATTGTGGAGCTAAAGCAGCGCGAAACATATGGAAACCTCCCCCTTGGTGTGCTCTTATATTCATACTGCTGCCCTCTAGTAACGCTACACAGTAACTGCAGCATAATAGTGGGAATGGGAAGAAGGCTGTCCAATGCAAATATTGTTCTCCCAAGCTACCTTTCTTCTGAGATGGTCGGCGTCTTGTGCCTTGATGCCACCTCACGCATATGGTCTTCAGTCAAATTCAAAAGCAGCCTACCTACCTTAGGCTAAGGAGTTTTCCACTCGAAGGCCGCACATGGGGACGTCACCCTCATTTAGCAGGGTCCCAAATTGCCTGCAGTCATCCTCTTTACAGAAGCTGGGCGTTCGTGGGCGTTTGTGGGCGTCCTTCAAAGGAAGGAAGGGGGTTTTTAAAGAGCCCAGCCCAGCCCAGCCCAGCCCAGCCCAGCCCAGCCCAGCCCAGCCCAGCGCTGTGCTGTGCTTTGCTGTGTCCTGATGCAGCAGGCATGATGCAGACCTGCTGAAGCAAAGGCCTGACTCTAACATTTTCTGTCTCATGAAGAAAACAACCTTTCTACCTTCTTATTGCAACTAATAAAGGGAGTTTCACTTGCATCAAACTAAACCCATCATTTCATTAGCCACAGCTCATTCCTGACCTTTATTCCTAGCCAACCTCATAGGCACCAAACCTCTGATTTGAGAGATTGGCTCACACCAAAATGAAAAATAACCCCCATCCAACCTATTTTCCTATCCGTGTAGCACCTTCCTCGCATTCTTCTAATCAGTTAAAGCCCCAGAGGCCACATTTGCGCTCCACATTATACCAAATTTAAAGGACAAATAATGAATGCATTGATAAAGGATGATAAGGTATTGCCCCTATTGCTCCTGCTTGAGATAAAGGGGGATTGGTGGAAAGTCATGAGGGAAAAGATTTGTAATTTTGAGGCGCACGTGCCAAAAAGAGTGGCCACTTTTCTCCTCTGTTTTTACAAGTGAAATTCAAATTAGGAAATGAAAATAAAAGAAGAATTTGAAATTTTGCCAACTTATGACACTTTGACAGCGTTTGCGGGACTCGAACCCTTGTCCTGTGAGATCCTTTATAACCACAGGCACAAGACTTACCATTGAGCTATAGCTCCTGGTGGTCTGAAGTGTTGCAGTAGTAACTATAAACAACATATAGGCCCTGGTGTCATTGCCTGTGGCTTGTATTGCACATCAAAAGGATGACCATGCTATAGGGACGATTTGATACGCTTCTGACATGGAAACCGGTGTGGTCCAGTGGGTAAGTTCCTGACTTCCAGCCAGAGAATCAGGGTTCAAATCCCGGGTTCGGCACCAGATGACTGATGGTGGTCCAGCACAGGTAAATTGGAGGTGGGCCAAACAGGCCAATTGGTAAGTAAAATGTGTGTGTCTGTGTGTCCTGTAAGAGTGGAGTCATGCCTGGCAAAGTGGGTGGATGGAGGATAGAGTGAATAGGAGGAGTCTAGGCAGAGTGGGTGGAGCCAGAGAAGTCCAGCAGAGGTAAGTTGGAGGTGGGCCTAACAGGCGAATTGGTAAGCAAAACGTGTGGGGTTGGGTGTGTCGGGGTGTGCCTGTGTAGAGGGGGTGTGCCTGTGTGTGGGTGTGCCTGTGTGTGGGTTGTGGGTGTGTGGGGGTGTGGGGGTGTGTCTGTGTGTGGGGGGGGGGGGTGTGTGTGGGGGTGTGCCTGTGTGTGTGGGGTGTGCCTGTGTGTAGGGGGGGGTGTTTGGGGTCTGTGTGTGGTCTGTGTGTGTGGGTTGTGTGTGTGTGGGTGTGTGTGTGTGGGTTGTGTGTGTGTGGGTGTGTGTGTGTGGGTTGTGTGTGTGTGGGTTGTGTGGGTGTGTGTGTGTGGGTTGTGTGTGTAGGGGGTGTGTGGGGGTGTGTCTGTGTGTGGGGGTGTGTGTGGGGTGTGCCTGGGTGTGTGGGGTGTGCCGGTGTGTGTAGGGGGTGTGTCTGTGTGTCCTGTAAGAGTGGAGTCATGCCTGGCAAAGTGGGAGGATAGAGTGAATATGAGGAGTCTAGGCAGAGTGGGTGGAGCCAGAGAGTCTGGAAAAGATGGATGTGGTCCCAGCGAGGAGGAAGGGGTCAAAGATGGAGGTGGGGGCCTGAACAGATTGGGGCCAAATGTGGGCACTCCTGTAGTGTTTCTCTAGCTGACAGATCAGGTGATTACATCCGATGGGACTTATGGTGAGGAAAACCAGCGTTTGATTTTTAATGCACCCTCTGTAACTTTTCCCTAGTATCTTTCTTTCCTTCCGGCAGATACCTGGAACAAGCGTCCCAAAGTTTTTCTTGGCTGCATACCCCCAGAGGTGTGCCTGACATTTATGGCCTAAGCACCCTCACAAAGAGTGCGCTACTGACATTCTGGGAAAACCTCACTAAAATGACATATTTATGCACCAAACGTGGTAATTCCTTATACCTGCAAAGCATCATATTGCACTTTTCAGCTTTGAGGAGGTGTGAGTGTTTTCATTTGAGGGAAATATTCATCTGTGCTTCCTCTCCCATCCGAGGACTATGGAGCTGCTGTTCCTCTCTCACATGTCCCTTCATAGAGACAGGTGTCACACACTCAACCACTCAGTAAACATGTATGCTTCGATACATTCACCTTGCTGTTTACCTTCCAAACATTCCCTCTTCACCACAAATACAGGGCAGCCATACCTCATTGCTCATTCACTCAGTCATCACAGTCCTACACTCTGTAGGTCCTGCAAGACCAACATGAACAAGAGGTATGTCAGCAAGCGGAAAAAAAGCCTTGGGGGAAGATTTTTTTAAATGTTACACAATGTAGCGCAGCACTCTGCGTGGCTGCGCTGCGTTACGTGACCGGGAATGAGCAGGAGAGCGCCATATTTTTAAAGATTTGGCTCTCTCTCCTTGTCTTTCCCTTGCGCCGGCGCTGATTTCAGCTGCCGTGCGCCATGCACATAGCTTAGCGCCGCAGCGCTAGGGTGTGTGCATGAGTGTAGCGTAGGTTTTGTACAGGAAGGGTACCTTTCCTGTACAAAATACTATGCTAGGTACGATGCAAAGCTTTTCCCACCTTGCATACATGCTGCACAGTGAAGCACGCATGGAAAGTGAGAAAAGCACATAGAAATGAATGCATTTCTCCTGTTTGCACCTCCTTTGAAGGGGCGTTAACTTTTGGCGCAAAACCATGTTTTCAAATCTTTGTGAATATGGTTTTGCATCAAAAAGCACGGGTTGCTGCATTGAAACACCCATGTACCACCCACGTAATGCCCCCTTGGTGCAAAGTTACCCAAAGCAGTGTTTTGCGCTCCTTACAGGGCACTTTCCGGCGCAAAAGCAGTTTTGCGCTGAAAAGAAAATCAGAAAAAATAAAATTTGCGCTAGATTGTGTCACTATTGTGGAGCTAAAGCAGCGCGAAACATATGGAAACCTCCCCCTTGGTGTGCTCTTATATTCATACTGCTGCCCTCTAGTAACGCTACACAGTAACTGCAGCATAATAGTGGGAATGGGAAGAAGGCTGTCCAATGCAAATATTGTTCTCCCAAGCTACCTTTCTTCTGAGATGGTCGGCGTCTTGTGCCTTGATGCCACCTCACGCATATGGTCTTCAGTCAAATTCAAAAGCAGCCTACCTACCTTAGGCTAAGGAGTTTTCCACTCGAAGGCCGCACATGGGGACGTCACCCTCATTTAGCAGGGTCCCAAATTGCCTGCAGTCATCCTCTTTACAGAAGCTGGGCGTTCGTGGGCGTTTGTGGGCGTCCTTCAAAGGAAGGAAGGGGGTTTTTAAAGGCCCAGCCCAGCCCAGCCCAGCCCAGCCCAGCCCAGCCCAGCGCTGTGCTGTGCTTTGCTGTGTCCTGATGCAGCAGGCATGATGCAGACCTGCTGAAGCAAAGGCCTGACTCTAACATTTTCTGTCTCATGAAGAAAACAACCTTTCTACCTTCTTATTGCAACTAATAAAGGGAGTTTCACTTGCATCAAACTAAACCCATCATTTCATTAGCCACAGCTCATTCCTGACCTTTATTCCTAGCCAACCTCATAGGCACCAAACCTCTGATTTGAGAGATTGGCTCACACCAAAATGAAAAATAACCCCCATCCAACCTATTTTCCTATCCGTGTAGCACCTTCCTCGCATTCTTCTAATCAGTTAAAGCCCCAGAGGCCACATTTGCGCTCCACATTATACCAAATTTAAAGGACAAATAATGAATGCATTGATAAAGGATGATAAGGTATTGCCCCTATTGCTCCTGCTTGAGATAAAGGGGGATTGGTGGAAAGTCATGAGGGAAAAGATTTGTAATTTTGAGGCGCACGTGCCAAAAAGAGTGGCCACTTTTCTCCTCTGTTTTTACAAGTGAAATTCAAATTAGGAAATGAAAATAAAAGAAGAATTTGAAATTTTGCCAACTTATGACACTTTGACAGCGTTTGCGGGACTCGAACCCTTGTCCTGTGAGATCCTTTATAACCACAGGCACAAGACTTACCATTGAGCTATAGCTCCTGGTGGTCTGAAGTGTTGCAGTAGTAACTATAAACAACATATAGGCCCTGGTGTCATTGCCTGTGGCTTGTATTGCACATCAAAAGGATGACCATGCTATAGGGACGATTTGATACGCTTCTGACATGGAAACCGGTGTGGTCCAGTGGGTAAGTTCCTGACTTCCAGCCAGAGAATCAGGGTTCAAATCCCGGGTTCGGCACCAGATGACTGATGGTGGTCCAGCACAGGTAAATTGGAGGTGGGCCAAACAGGCCAATTGGTAAGTAAAATGTGTGTGTCTGTGTGTCCTGTAAGAGTGGAGTCATGCCTGGCAAAGTGGGTGGATAGAGTGAATAGGAGGAGTCTAGGCAGAGTGGGTGGAGCCAGAGAAGTCCAGCAGAGGTAAGTTGGAGGTGGGCCTAACAGGCGAATTGGTAAGCAAAACGTGTGGGGTTGTGTGTGTGGGGTGTGTCTGTGTGTGTGGGGTGTGCCTGTGTAGAGGGGGTGTGCCTGTGTGTGGGTTGTGTGTGTGGGGTGTGTGGGGGTGTGGGGGTGTGTCTGTGTGTGGGGGGGGGGGGGTGTGCCTGTGTGTGTGGGGTGTGCCTGTGTGTAGGGGGGTGTTTGGGGTGTGTGGGGTCTGTGTGTGGTCTGTGTGTGTGTGGGTGTGTGTGTGTGTGTGTGTGTGTGGGGTCTGTATGTGGGGTGTGTGGGGTCTGTGTGTGGTCTGTGTGTGGGGTCTGTGTGTGGTCTGTGTGTGGGTTGTGGGTGTGTGGGTGTGTGTGTGTGGGTTGTGTGGGTGGGTGTGTGGGGGTGTGTCTGTGTGGTGGGGGTGTGTCTGTGGGGGGGGTGTGGGGGTGTGTCTGTGTGTGGGGGTGTGTGTGGGGTGTGCCTGGGTGTGTGGGGTGTGCCGGTGTGTGTAGGGGGTGTGTCTGTGTGTCCTGTAAGAGTGGAGTCATGCCTGGCAAAGTGGGAGGATAGAGTGAATATGAGGAGTCTAGGCAGAGTGGGTGGAGCCAGAGAGTCTGGAAAAGATGGATGTGGTCCCAGCGAGGAGGAAGGGGTCAAAGATGGAGGTGGGGGCCTGAACAGATTGGGGCCAAATGTGGGCACTCCTGTAGTGTTTCTCTAGCTGACAGATCAGGTGATTACATCCGATGGGACTTATGGTGAGGAAAACCAGCGTTTGATTTTTAATGCACCCTCTCTAACTTTTCCCTAGTATCTTTCTTTCCTTCCGGCAGATACCTGGAACAAGCGTCCCAAAGTTTTTCTTGGCTGCATACCCCCAGAGGTGTGCCTGACATTTATGGCCTAAGCACCCTCACAAAGAGTGCGCTACTGACATTCTGGGAAAACCTCACTAAAATGACATATTTATGCACCAAACGTGGTAATTCCTTATACCTGCAAAGCATCATATTGCACTTTTCAGCTTTGAGGAGGTGTGAGTGTTTTCATTTGAGGGAAATATTCATCTGTGCTTCCTCTCCCATCCGAGGACTATGGAGCTGCTGTTCCTCTCTCACATGTCCCTTCATAGAGACAGGTGTCACACACTCAACCACTCAGTAAACATGTATGCTTCGATACATTCACCTTGCTGTTTACCTTCCAAACATTCCCTCTTCACCACAAATACAGGGCAGCCATACCTCATTGCTCATTCACTCAGTCATCACAGTCCTACACTCTGTAGGTCCTGCAAGACCAACATGAACAAGAGGTATGTCAGCAAGCGGAAAAAAAGCCTTGGGGGAAGATTTTTTTAAATGTTACACAATGTAGCGCAGCACTCTGCGTGGCTGCGCTGCGTTACGTGACCGGGAATGAGCAGGAGAGCGCCATATTTTTAAAGATTTGGCTCTCTCTCCTTGTCTTTCCCTTGCGCCGGCGCTGATTTCAGCTGCCGTGCGCCATGCACATAGCTTAGCGCCGCAGCGCTAGGGTGTGTGCATGAGTGTAGCGTAGGTTTTGTACAGGAAGGGTACCTTTCCTGTACAAAATACTATGCTAGGCAAGATGCAAAGCTTTTCCCACCTTGCATACATGCTGCACAGTGAAGCACGCATGGAAAGTGAGAAAAGCACATAGAAATGAATGCATTTCTCCTGTTTGCACCTCCTTTGAAGGGGCGTTAACTTTTGGCGCAAAACCATGTTTTCAAATCTTTGTGAATATGGTTTTGCATCAAAAAGCACGGGTTGCTGCATTGAAACACCCATGTACCACCCACGTAATGCCCCCTTGGTGCAAAGTTACCCAAAGCAGTGTTTTGCGCTCCTTACAGGGCACTTTCCGGCGCAAAAGCAGTTTTGCGCTGAAAAGAAAATCAGAAAAAATAAAATTTGCGCTAGATTGTGTCACTATTGTGGAGCTAAAGCAGCGCGAAACATATGGAAACCTCCCCCTTGGTGTGCTCTTATATTCATACTGCTGCCCTCTAGTAACGCTACACAGTAACTGCAGCATAATAGTGGGAATGGGAAGAAGGCTGTCCAATGCAAATATTGTTCTCCCAAGCTACCTTTCTTCTGAGATGGTCGGCGTCTTGTGCCTTGATGCCACCTCACGCATATGGTCTTCAGTCAAATTCAAAAGCAGCCTACCTACCTTAGGCTAAGGAGTTTTCCACTCGAAGGCCGCACATGGGGACGTCACCCTCATTTAGCAGGGTCCCAAATTGCCTGCAGTCATCCTCTTTACAGAAGCTGGGCGTTCGTGGGCGTTTGTGGGCGTCCTTCAAAGGAAGGAAGGGGGTTTTTAAAGAGCCCAGCCCAGCCCAGCCCAGCCCAGCCCAGCCCAGCCCAGCCCAGCCCAGCGCTGTGCTGTGCTTTGCTGTGTCCTGATGCAGCAGGCATGATGCAGACCTGCTGAAGCAAAGGCCTGACTCTAACATTTTCTGTCTCATGAAGAAAACAACCTTTCTACCTTCTTATTGCAACTAATAAAGGGAGTTTCACTTGCATCAAACTAAACCCATCATTTCATTAGCCACAGCTCATTCCTGACCTTTATTCCTAGCCAACCTCATAGGCACCAAACCTCTGATTTGAGAGATTGGCTCACACCAAAATGAAAAATAACCCCCATCCAACCTATTTTCCTATCCGTGTAGCACCTTCCTCGCATTCTTCTAATCAGTTAAAGCCCCAGAGGCCACATTTGCGCTCCACATTATACCAAATTTAAAGGACAAATAATGAATGCATTGATAAAGGATGATAAGGTATTGCCCCTATTGCTCCTGCTTGAGATAAAGGGGGATTGGTGGAAAGTCATGAGGGAAAAGATTTGTAATTTTGAGGCGCACGTGCCAAAAAGAGTGGCCACTTTTCTCCTCTGTTTTTACAAGTGAAATTCAAATTAGGAAATGAAAATAAAAGAAGAATTTGAAATTTTGCCAACTTATGACACTTTGACAGCGTTTGCGGGACTCGAACCCTTGTCCTGTGAGATCCTTTATAACCACAGGCACAAGACTTACCATTGAGCTATAGCTCCTGGTGGTCTGAAGTGTTGCAGTAGTAACTATAAACAACATATAGGCCCTGGTGTCATTGCCTGTGGCTTGTATTGCACATCAAAAGGATGACCATGCTATAGGGACGATTTGATACGCTTCTGACATGGAAACCGGTGTGGTCCAGTGGGTAAGTTCCTGACTTCCAGCCAGAGAATCAGGGTTCAAATCCCGGGTTCGGCACCAGATGACTGATGGTGGTCCAGCACAGGTAAATTGGAGGTGGGCCAAACAGGCCAATTGGTAAGTAAAATGTGTGTGTCTGTGTGTCCTGTAAGAGTGGAGTCATGCCTGGCAAAGTGGGTGGATGGAGGATAGAGTGAATAGGAGGAGTCTAGGCAGAGTGGGTGGAGCCAGAGAAGTCCAGCAGAGGTAAGTTGGAGGTGGGCCTAACAGGCGAATTGGTAAGCAAAACGTGTGGGGTTGGGTGTGTCGGGGTGTGCCTGTGTAGAGGGGGTGTGCCTGTGTGTGGGTGTGCCTGTGTGTGGGTTGTGGGTGTGTGGGGGTGTGGGGGTGTGTCTGTGTGTGGGGGGGGGGGGTGTGTGTGGGGGTGTGCCTGTGTGTGTGGGGTGTGCCTGTGTGTAGGGGGGGGTGTTTGGGGTCTGTGTGTGGTCTGTGTGTGTGGGTTGTGTGTGTGTGGGTGTGTGTGTGTGGGTTGTGTGTTGGGTTGTGTGGGTGTGTGTGTGTGGGTTGTGTGGGTGTGTGTGTGTGGGTTGTGTGTGTAGGGGGTGTGTGGGGGTGTGTCTGTGTGTGGGGGTGTGTGTGGGGTGTGCCTGGGTGTGTGGGGTGTGCCGGTGTGTGTAGGGGGTGTGTCTGTGTGTCCTGTAAGAGTGGAGTCATGCCTGGCAAAGTGGGAGGATAGAGTGAATATGAGGAGTCTAGGCAGAGTGGGTGGAGCCAGAGAGTCTGGAAAAGATGGATGTGGTCCCAGCGAGGAGGAAGGGGTCAAAGATGGAGGTGGGGGCCTGAACAGATTGGGGCCAAATGTGGGCACTCCTGTAGTGTTTCTCTAGCTGACAGATCAGGTGATTACATCCGATGGGACTTATGGTGAGGAAAACCAGCGTTTGATTTTTAATGCACCCTCTGTAACTTTTCCCTAGTATCTTTCTTTCCTTCCGGCAGATACCTGGAACAAGCGTCCCAAAGTTTTTCTTGGCTGCATACCCCCAGAGGTGTGCCTGACATTTATGGCCTAAGCACCCTCACAAAGAGTGCGCTACTGACATTCTGGGAAAACCTCACTAAAATGACATATTTATGCACCAAACGTGGTAATTCCTTATACCTGCAAAGCATCATATTGCACTTTTCAGCTTTGAGGAGGTGTGAGTGTTTTCATTTGAGGGAAATATTCATCTGTGCTTCCTCTCCCATCCGAGGACTATGGAGCTGCTGTTCCTCTCTCACATGTCCCTTCATAGAGACAGGTGTCACACACTCAACCACTCAGTAAACATGTATGCTTCGATACATTCACCTTGCTGTTTACCTTCCAAACATTCCCTCTTCACCACAAATACAGGGCAGCCATACCTCATTGCTCATTCACTCAGTCATCACAGTCCTACACTCTGTAGGTCCTGCAAGACCAACATGAACAAGAGGTATGTCAGCAAGCGGAAAAAAAGCCTTGGGGGAAGATTTTTTTAAATGTTACACAATGTAGCGCAGCACTCTGCGTGGCTGCGCTGCGTTACGTGACCGGGAATGAGCAGGAGAGCGCCATATTTTTAAAGATTTGGCTCTCTCTCCTTGTCTTTCCCTTGCGCCGGCGCTGATTTCAGCTGCCGTGCGCCATGCACATAGCTTAGCGCCGCAGCGCTAGGGTGTGTGCATGAGTGTAGCGTAGGTTTTGTACAGGAAGGGTACCTTTCCTGTACAAAATACTATGCTAGGTACGATGCAAAGCTTTTCCCACCTTGCATACATGCTGCACAGTGAAGCACGCATGGAAAGTGAGAAAAGCACATAGAAATGAATGCATTTCTCCTGTTTGCACCTCCTTTGAAGGGGCGTTAACTTTTGGCGCAAAACCATGTTTTCAAATCTTTGTGAATATGGTTTTGCATCAAAAAGCACGGGTTGCTGCATTGAAACACCCATGTACCACCCACGTAATGCCCCCTTGGTGCAAAGTTACCCAAAGCAGTGTTTTGCGCTCCTTACAGGGCACTTTCCGGCGCAAAAGCAGTTTTGCGCTGAAAAGAAAATCAGAAAAAATAAAATTTGCGCTAGATTGTGTCACTATTGTGGAGCTAAAGCAGCGCGAAACATATGGAAACCAAACCTCCCCCTTGGTGTGCTCTTATATTCATACTGCTGCCCTCTAGTAACGCTACACAGTAACTGCAGCATAATAGTGGGAATGGGAAGAAGGCTGTCCAATGCAAATATTGTTCTCCCAAGCTACCTTTCTTCTGAGATGGTCGGCGTCTTGTGCCTTGATGCCACCTCACGCATATGGTCTTCAGTCAAATTCAAAAGCAGCCTACCTACCTTAGGCTAAGGAGTTTTCCACTCGAAGGCCGCACATGGGGACGTCACCCTCATTTAGCAGGGTCCCAAATTGCCTGCAGTCATCCTCTTTACAGAAGCTGGGCGTTCGTGGGCGTTTGTGGGCGTCCTTCAAAGGAAGGAAGGGGGTTTTTAAAGGCCCAGCCCAGCCCAGCCCAGCCCAGCCCAGCCCAGCCCAGCCCAGCGCTGTGCTGTGCTTTGCTGTGTCCTGATGCAGCAGGCATGATGCAGACCTGCTGAAGCAAAGGCCTGACTCTAACATTTTCTGTCTCATGAAGAAAACAACCTTTCTACCTTCTTATTGCAACTAATAAAGGGAGTTTCACTTGCATCAAACTAAACCCATCATTTCATTAGCCACAGCTCATTCCTGACCTTTATTCCTAGCCAACCTCATAGGCACCAAACCTCTGATTTGAGAGATTGGCTCACACCAAAATGAAAAATAACCCCCATCCAACCTATTTTCCTATCCGTGTAGCACCTTCCTCGCATTCTTCTAATCAGTTAAAGCCCCAGAGGCCACATTTGCGCTCCACATTATACCAAATTTAAAGGACAAATAATGAATGCATTGATAAAGGATGATAAGGTATTGCCCCTATTGCTCCTGCTTGAGATAAAGGGGGATTGGTGGAAAGTCATGAGGGAAAAGATTTGTAATTTTGAGGCGCACGTGCCAAAAAGAGTGGCCACTTTTCTCCTCTGTTTTTACAAGTGAAATTCAAATTAGGAAATGAAAATAAAAGAAGAATTTGAAATTTTGCCAACTTATGACACTTTGACAGCGTTTGCGGGACTCGAACCCTTGTCCTGTGAGATCCTTTATAACCACAGGCACAAGACTTACCATTGAGCTATAGCTCCTGGTGGTCTGAAGTGTTGCAGTAGTAACTATAAACAACATATAGGCCCTGGTGTCATTGCCTGTGGCTTGTATTGCACATCAAAAGGATGACCATGCTATAGGGACGATTTGATACGCTTCTGACATGGAAACCGGTGTGGTCCAGTGGGTAAGTTCCTGACTTCCAGCCAGAGAATCAGGGTTCAAATCCCGGGTTCGGCACCAGATGACTGATGGTGGTCCAGCACAGGTAAATTGGAGGTGGGCCAAACAGGCCAATTGGTAAGTAAAATGTGTGTGTCTGTGTGTCCTGTAAGAGTGGAGTCATGCCTGGCAAAGTGGGTGGATAGAGTGAATAGGAGGAGTCTAGGCAGAGTGGGTGGAGCCAGAGAAGTCCAGCAGAGGTAAGTTGGAGGTGGGCCTAACAGGCGAATTGGTAAGCAAAACGTGTGGGGTTGTGTGTGTGGGGTGTGTCTGTGTGTGTGGGGTGTGCCTGTGTAGAGGGGGTGTGCCTGTGTGTGGGTTGTGTGTGTGGGGTGTGTGGGGGTGTGGGGGTGTGTCTGTGTGTGGGGGGGGGGGGGTGTGCCTGTGTGTGTGGGGTGTGCCTGTGTGTAGGGGGGGTGTTTGGGGTGTGTGGGGTCTGTGTGTGGTCTGTGTGTGTGTGGGTGTGTGTGTGTGTGTGTGTGTGTGGGGTCTGTATGTGGGGTGTGTGGGGTCTGTGTGTGGTCTGTGTGTGGGGTCTGTGTGTGGTCTGTGTGTGGGTTGTGGGTGTGTGGGTGTGTGTGTGTGGGTTGTGTGGGTGGGTGTGTGGGGGTGTGTCTGTGTGGTGGGGGTGTGTCTGTGGGGGGGGTGTGGGGGTGTGTCTGTGTGTGGGGGTGTGTGTGGGGTGTGCCTGGGTGTGTGGGGTGTGCCGGTGTGTGTAGGGGGTGTGTCTGTGTGTCCTGTAAGAGTGGAGTCATGCCTGGCAAAGTGGGAGGATAGAGTGAATATGAGGAGTCTAGGCAGAGTGGGTGGAGCCAGAGAGTCTGGAAAAGATGGATGTGGTCCCAGCGAGGAGGAAGGGGTCAAAGATGGAGGTGGGGGCCTGAACAGATTGGGGCCAAATGTGGGCACTCCTGTAGTGTTTCTCTAGCTGACAGATCAGGTGATTACATCCGATGGGACTTATGGTGAGGAAAACCAGCGTTTGATTTTTAATGCACCCTCTCTAACTTTTCCCTAGTATCTTTCTTTCCTTCCGGCAGATACCTGGAACAAGCGTCCCAAAGTTTTTCTTGGCTGCATACCCCCAGAGGTGTGCCTGACATTTATGGCCTAAGCACCCTCACAAAGAGTGCGCTACTGACATTCTGGGAAAACCTCACTAAAATGACATATTTATGCACCAAACGTGGTAATTCCTTATACCTGCAAAGCATCATATTGCACTTTTCAGCTTTGAGGAGGTGTGAGTGTTTTCATTTGAGGGAAATATTCATCTGTGCTTCCTCTCCCATCCGAGGACTATGGAGCTGCTGTTCCTCTCTCACATGTCCCTTCATAGAGACAGGTGTCACACACTCAACCACTCAGTAAACATGTATGCTTCGATACATTCACCTTGCTGTTTACCTTCCAAACATTCCCTCTTCACCACAAATACAGGGCAGCCATACCTCATTGCTCATTCACTCAGTCATCACAGTCCTACACTCTGTAGGTCCTGCAAGACCAACATGAACAAGAGGTATGTCAGCAAGCGGAAAAAAAGCCTTGGGGGAAGATTTTTTTAAATGTTACACAATGTAGCGCAGCACTCTGCGTGGCTGCGCTGCGTTACGTGACCGGGAATGAGCAGGAGAGCGCCATATTTTTAAAGATTTGGCTCTCTCTCCTTGTCTTTCCCTTGCGCCGGCGCTGATTTCAGCTGCCGTGCGCCATGCACATAGCTTAGCGCCGCAGCGCTAGGGTGTGTGCATGAGTGTAGCGTAGGTTTTGTACAGGAAGGGTACCTTTCCTGTACAAAATACTATGCTAGGCAAGATGCAAAGCTTTTCCCACCTTGCATACATGCTGCACAGTGAAGCACGCATGGAAAGTGAGAAAAGCACATAGAAATGAATGCATTTCTCCTGTTTGCACCTCCTTTGAAGGGGCGTTAACTTTTGGCGCAAAACCATGTTTTCAAATCTTTGTGAATATGGTTTTGCATCAAAAAGCACGGGTTGCTGCATTGAAACACCCATGTACCACCCACGTAATGCCCCCTTGGTGCAAAGTTACCCAAAGCAGTGTTTTGCGCTCCTTACAGGGCACTTTCCGGCGCAAAAGCAGTTTTGCGCTGAAAAGAAAATCAGAAAAAATAAAATTTGCGCTAGATTGTGTCACTATTGTGGAGCTAAAGCAGCGCGAAACATATGGAAACCTCCCCCTTGGTGTGCTCTTATATTCATACTGCTGCCCTCTAGTAACGCTACACAGTAACTGCAGCATAATAGTGGGAATGGGAAGAAGGCTGTCCAATGCAAATATTGTTCTCCCAAGCTACCTTTCTTCTGAGATGGTCGGCGTCTTGTGCCTTGATGCCACCTCACGCATATGGTCTTCAGTCAAATTCAAAAGCAGCCTACCTACCTTAGGCTAAGGAGTTTTCCACTCGAAGGCCGCACATGGGGACGTCACCCTCATTTAGCAGGGTCCCAAATTGCCTGCAGTCATCCTCTTTACAGAAGCTGGGCGTTCGTGGGCGTTTGTGGGCGTCCTTCAAAGGAAGGAAGGGGGTTTTTAAAGGCCCAGCCCAGCCCAGCCCAGCCCAGCCCAGCCCAGCCCAGCCCAGCGCTGTGCTTTGCTGTGTCCTGATGCAGCAGGCATGATGCAGACCTGCTGAAGCAAAGGCCTGACTCTAACATTTTCTGTCTCATGAAGAAAACAACCTTTCTACCTTCTTATTGCAACTAATAAAGGGAGTTTCACTTGCATCAAACTAAACCCATCATTTCATTAGCCACAGCTCATTCCTGACCTTTATTCCTAGCCAACCTCATAGGCACCAAACCTCTGATTTGAGAGATTGGCTCACACCAAAATGAAAAATAACCCCCATCCAACCTATTTTCCTATCCGTGTAGCACCTTCCTCGCATTCTTCTAATCAGTTAAAGCCCCAGAGGCCACATTTGCGCTCCACATTATACCAAATTTAAAGGACAAATAATGAATGCATTGATAAAGGATGATAAGGTATTGCCCCTATTGCTCCTGCTTGAGATAAAGGGGGATTGGTGGAAAGTCATGAGGGAAAAGATTTGTAATTTTGAGGCGCACGTGCCAAAAAGAGTGGCCACTTTTCTCCTCTGTTTTTACAAGTGAAATTCAAATTAGGAAATGAAAATAAAAGAAGAATTTGAAATTTTGCCAACTTATGACACTTTGACAGCGTTTGCGGGACTCGAACCCTTGTCCTGTGAGATCCTTTATAACCACAGGCACAAGACTTACCATTGAGCTATAGCTCCTGGTGGTCTGAAGTGTTGCAGTAGTAACTATAAACAACATATAGGCCCTGGTGTCATTGCCTGTGGCTTGTATTGCACATCAAAAGGATGACCATGCTATAGGGACGATTTGATACGCTTCTGACATGGAAACCGGTGTGGTCCAGTGGGTAAGTTCCTGACTTCCAGCCAGAGAATCAGGGTTCAAATCCCGGGTTCGGCACCAGATGACTGATGGTGGTCCAGCACAGGTAAATTGGAGGTGGGCCAAACAGGCCAATTGGTAAGTAAAATGTGTGTGTCTGTGTGTCCTGTAAGAGTGGAGTCATGCCTGGCAAAGTGGGTGGATGGAGGATAGAGTGAATAGGAGGAGTCTAGGCAGAGTGGGTGGAGCCAGAGAAGTCCAGCAGAGGTAAGTTGGAGGTGGGCCTAACAGGCGAATTGGTAAGCAAAACGTGTGGGGTTGGGTGTGTCGGGGTGTGCCTGTGTAGAGGGGGTGTGCCTGTGTGTGGGTGTGCCTGTGTGTGGGTTGTGGGTGTGTGGGGGTGTGGGGGTGTGTGTGTGTGGGGGGGGGGTGTGTGTGGGGGTGTGCCTGTGTGTGTGGGGTGTGCCTGTGTGTAGGGGGGGGTGTTTGGGGTCTGTGTGTGGTCTGTGTGTGTGGTCTGTGTGTGTGGGTGTGTGTGTGTGGGTGTGTGTGTGTGGGTGTGTGTGTGTGGGTTGTGTGTGTGTGGGTTGTGTGGGTGTGTGTGTGTAGGGGGTGTGTGGGGGTGTGTCTGTGTGTGGGGGTGTGTGTGGGGTGTGCCTGGGTGTGTGGGGTGTGCCGGTGTGTGTAGGGGGTGTGTCTGTGTGTCCTGTAAGAGTGGAGTCATGCCTGGCAAAGTGGGAGGATAGAGTGAATATGAGGAGTCTAGGCAGAGTGGGTGGAGCCAGAGAGTCTGGAAAAGATGGATGTGGTCCCAGCGAGGAGGAAGGGGTCAAAGATGGAGGTGGGGGCCTGAACAGATTGGGGCCAAATGTGGGCACTCCTGTAGTGTTTCTCTAGCTGACAGATCAGGTGATTACATCCGATGGGACTTATGGTGAGGAAAACCAGCGTTTGATTTTTAATGCACCCTCTCTAACTTTTCCCTAGTATCTTTCTTTCCTTCCGGCAGATACCTGGAACAAGCGTCCCAAAGTTTTTCTTGGCTGCATACCCCCAGAGGTGTGCCTGACATTTATGGCCTAAGCACCCTCACAAAGAGTGCGCTACTGACATTCTGGGAAAACCTCACTAAAATGACATATTTATGCACCAAACGTGGTAATTCCTTATACCTGCAAAGCATCATATTGCACTTTTCAGCTTTGAGGAGGTGTGAGTGTTTTCATTTGAGGGAAATATTCATCTGTGCTTCCTCTCCCATCCGAGGACTATGGAGCTGCTGTTCCTCTCTCACATGTCCCTTCATAGAGACAGGTGTCACACACTCAACCACTCAGTAAACATGTATGCTTCGATACATTCACCTTGCTGTTTACCTTCCAAACATTCCCTCTTCACCACAAATACAGGGCAGCCATACCTCATTGCTCATTCACTCAGTCATCACAGTCCTACACTCTGTAGGTCCTGCAAGACCAACATGAACAAGAGGTATGTCAGCAAGCGGAAAAAAAGCCTTGGGGGAAGATTTTTTTAAATGTTACACAATGTAGCGCAGCACTCTGCGTGGCTGCGCTGCGTTACGTGACCGGGAATGAGCAGGAGAGCGCCATATTTTTAAAGATTTGGCTCTCTCTCCTTGTCTTTCCCTTGCGCCGGCGCTGATTTCAGCTGCCGTGCGCCATGCACATAGCTTAGCGCCGCAGCGCTAGGGTGTGTGCATGAGTGTAGCGTAGGTTTTGTACAGGAAGGGTACCTTTCCTGTACAAAATACTATGCTAGGCAAGATGCAAAGCTTTTCCCACCTTGCATACATGCTGCACAGTGAAGCACGCATGGAAAGTGAGAAAAGCACATAGAAATGAATGCATTTCTCCTGTTTGCACCTCCTTTGAAGGGGCGTTAACTTTTGGCGCAAAACCATGTTTTCAAATCTTTGTGAATATGGTTTTGCATCAAAAAGCACGGGTTGCTGCATTGAAACACCCATGTACCACCCACGTAATGCCCCCTTGGTGCAAAGTTACCCAAAGCAGTGTTTTGCGCTCCTTACAGGGCACTTTCCGGCGCAAAAGCAGTTTTGCGCTGAAAAGAAAATCAGAAAAAATAAAATTTGCGCTAGATTGTGTCACTATTGTGGAGCTAAAGCAGCGCGAAACATATGGAAACCTCCCCCTTGGTGTGCTCTTATATTCATACTGCTGCCCTCTAGTAACGCTACACAGTAACTGCAGCATAATAGTGGGAATGGGAAGAAGGCTGTCCAATGCAAATATTGTTCTCCCAAGCTACCTTTCTTCTGAGATGGTCGGCGTCTTGTGCCTTGATGCCACCTCACGCATATGGTCTTCAGTCAAATTCAAAAGCAGCCTACCTACCTTAGGCTAAGGAGTTTTCCACTCGAAGGCCGCACATGGGGACGTCACCCTCATTTAGCAGGGTCCCAAATTGCCTGCAGTCATCCTCTTTACAGAAGCTGGGCGTTCGTGGGCGTTTGTGGGCGTCCTTCAAAGGAAGGAAGGGGGTTTTTAAAGGCCCAGCCCAGCCCAGCCCAGCCCAGCCCAGCCCAGCCCAGCCCAGCCCAGCGCTGTGCTTTGCTGTGTCCTGATGCAGCAGGCATGATGCAGACCTGCTGAAGCAAAGGCCTGACTCTAACATTTTCTGTCTCATGAAGAAAACAACCTTTCTACCTTCTTATTGCAACTAATAAAGGGAGTTTCACTTGCATCAAACTAAACCCATCATTTCATTAGCCACAGCTCATTCCTGACCTTTATTCCTAGCCAACCTCATAGGCACCAAACCTCTGATTTGAGAGATTGGCTCACACCAAAATGAAAAATAACCCCCATCCAACCTATTTTCCTATCCGTGTAGCACCTTCCTCGCATTCTTCTAATCAGTTAAAGCCCCAGAGGCCACATTTGCGCTCCACATTATACCAAATTTAAAGGACAAATAATGAATGCATTGATAAAGGATGATAAGGTATTGCCCCTATTGCTCCTGCTTGAGATAAAGGGGGATTGGTGGAAAGTCATGAGGGAAAAGATTTGTAATTTTGAGGCGCACGTGCCAAAAAGAGTGGCCACTTTTCTCCTCTGTTTTTACAAGTGAAATTCAAATTAGGAAATGAAAATAAAAGAAGAATTTGAAATTTTGCCAACTTATGACACTTTGACAGCGTTTGCGGGACTCGAACCCTTGTCCTGTGAGATCCTTTATAACCACAGGCACAAGACTTACCATTGAGCTATAGCTCCTGGTGGTCTGAAGTGTTGCAGTAGTAACTATAAACAACATATAGGCCCTGGTGTCATTGCCTGTGGCTTGTATTGCACATCAAAAGGATGACCATGCTATAGGGACGATTTGATACGCTTCTGACATGGAAACCGGTGTGGTCCAGTGGGTAAGTTCCTGACTTCCAGCCAGAGAATCAGGGTTCAAATCCCGGGTTCGGCACCAGATGACTGATGGTGGTCCAGCACAGGTAAATTGGAGGTGGGCCAAACAGGCCAATTGGTAAGTAAAATGTGTGTGTCTGTGTGTCCTGTAAGAGTGGAGTCATGCCTGGCAAAGTGGGTGGATGGAGGATAGAGTGAATAGGAGGAGTCTAGGCAGAGTGGGTGGAGCCAGAGAAGTCCAGCAGAGGTAAGTTGGAGGTGGGCCTAACAGGCGAATTGGTAAGCAAAACGTGTGGGGTTGGGTGTGTCGGGGTGTGCCTGTGTAGAGGGGGTGTGCCTGTGTGTGGGTGTGCCTGTGTGTGGGTTGTGGGTGTGTGGGGGTGTGGGGGTGTGTCTGTGTGTGGGGGGGGGGGGTGTGTGTGGGGGTGTGCCTGTGTGTGTGGGGTGTGCCTGTGTGTAGGGGGGGGTGTTTGGGGTCTGTGTGTGGTCTGTGTGTGTGGTCTGTGTGTGTGGGTGTGGGTTGTGTGTGTGTGGGTTGTGTGTGTGTGGGTTGTGTGGGTGTGTGTGTGTGGGTTGTGTGTGTAGGGGGTGTGTGGGGGTGTGTCTGTGTGTGGGGGTGTGTGTGGGGTGTGCCTGGGTGTGTGGGGTGTGCCGGTGTGTGTAGGGGGTGTGTCTGTGTGTCCTGTAAGAGTGGAGTCATGCCTGGCAAAGTGGGAGGATAGAGTGAATATGAGGAGTCTAGGCAGAGTGGGTGGAGCCAGAGAGTCTGGAAAAGATGGATGTGGTCCCAGCGAGGAGGAAGGGGTCAAAGATGGAGGTGGGGGCCTGAACAGATTGGGGCCAAATGTGGGCACTCCTGTAGTGTTTCTCTAGCTGACAGATCAGGTGATTACATCCGATGGGACTTATGGTGAGGAAAACCAGCGTTTGATTTTTAATGCACCCTCTGTAACTTTTCCCTAGTATCTTTCTTTCCTTCCGGCAGATACCTGGAACAAGCGTCCCAAAGTTTTTCTTGGCTGCATACCCCCAGAGGTGTGCCTGACATTTATGGCCTAAGCACCCTCACAAAGAGTGCGCTACTGACATTCTGGGAAAACCTCACTAAAATGACATATTTATGCACCAAACGTGGTAATTCCTTATACCTGCAAAGCATCATATTGCACTTTTCAGCTTTGAGGAGGTGTGAGTGTTTTCATTTGAGGGAAATATTCATCTGTGCTTCCTCTCCCATCCGAGGACTATGGAGCTGCTGTTCCTCTCTCACATGTCCCTTCATAGAGACAGGTGTCACACACTCAACCACTCAGTAAACATGTATGCTTCGATACATTCACCTTGCTGTTTACCTTCCAAACATTCCCTCTTCACCACAAATACAGGGCAGCCATACCTCATTGCTCATTCACTCAGTCATCACAGTCCTACACTCTGTAGGTCCTGCAAGACCAACATGAACAAGAGGTATGTCAGCAAGCGGAAAAAAAGCCTTGGGGGAAGATTTTTTTAAATGTTACACAATGTAGCGCAGCACTCTGCGTGGCTGCGCTGCGTTACGTGACCGGGAATGAGCAGGAGAGCGCCATATTTTTAAAGATTTGGCTCTCTCTCCTTGTCTTTCCCTTGCGCCGGCGCTGATTTCAGCTGCCGTGCGCCATGCACATAGCTTAGCGCCGCAGCGCTAGGGTGTGTGCATGAGTGTAGCGTAGGTTTTGTACAGGAAGGGTACCTTTCCTGTACAAAATACTATGCTAGGTACGATGCAAAGCTTTTCCCACCTTGCATACATGCTGCACAGTGAAGCACGCATGGAAAGTGAGAAAAGCACATAGAAATGAATGCATTTCTCCTGTTTGCACCTCCTTTGAAGGGGCGTTAACTTTTGGCGCAAAACCATGTTTTCAAATCTTTGTGAATATGGTTTTGCATCAAAAAGCACGGGTTGCTGCATTGAAACACCCATGTACCACCCACGTAATGCCCCCTTGGTGCAAAGTTACCCAAAGCAGTGTTTTGCGCTCCTTACAGGGCACTTTCCGGCGCAAAAGCAGTTTTGCGCTGAAAAGAAAATCAGAAAAAATAAAATTTGCGCTAGATTGTGTCACTATTGTGGAGCTAAAGCAGCGCGAAACATATGGAAACCTCCCCCTTGGTGTGCTCTTATATTCATACTGCTGCCCTCTAGTAACGCTACACAGTAACTGCAGCATAATAGTGGGAATGGGAAGAAGGCTGTCCAATGCAAATATTGTTCTCCCAAGCTACCTTTCTTCTGAGATGGTCGGCGTCTTGTGCCTTGATGCCACCTCACGCATATGGTCTTCAGTCAAATTCAAAAGCAGCCTACCTACCTTAGGCTAAGGAGTTTTCCACTCGAAGGCCGCACATGGGGACGTCACCCTCATTTAGCAGGGTCCCAAATTGCCTGCAGTCATCCTCTTTACAGAAGCTGGGCGTTCGTGGGCGTTTGTGGGCGTCCTTCAAAGGAAGGAAGGGGGTTTTTAAAGGCCCAGCCCAGCCCAGCCCAGCCCAGCCCAGCCCAGCCCAGCCCAGCCCAGCCCAGCGCTGTGCTGTGCTTTGCTGTGTCCTGATGCAGCAGGCATGATGCAGACCTGCTGAAGCAAAGGCCTGACTCTAACATTTTCTGTCTCATGAAGAAAACAACCTTTCTACCTTCTTATTGCAACTAATAAAGGGAGTTTCACTTGCATCAAACTAAACCCATCATTTCATTAGCCACAGCTCATTCCTGACCTTTATTCCTAGCCAACCTCATAGGCACCAAACCTCTGATTTGAGAGATTGGCTCACACCAAAATGAAAAATAACCCCCATCCAACCTATTTTCCTATCCGTGTAGCACCTTCCTCGCATTCTTCTAATCAGTTAAAGCCCCAGAGGCCACATTTGCGCTCCACATTATACCAAATTTAAAGGACAAATAATGAATGCATTGATAAAGGATGATAAGGTATTGCCCCTATTGCTCCTGCTTGAGATAAAGGGGGATTGGTGGAAAGTCATGAGGGAAAAGATTTGTAATTTTGAGGCGCACGTGCCAAAAAGAGTGGCCACTTTTCTCCTCTGTTTTTACAAGTGAAATTCAAATTAGGAAATGAAAATAAAAGAAGAATTTGAAATTTTGCCAACTTATGACACTTTGACAGCGTTTGCGGGACTCGAACCCTTGTCCTGTGAGATCCTTTATAACCACAGGCACAAGACTTACCATTGAGCTATAGCTCCTGGTGGTCTGAAGTGTTGCAGTAGTAACTATAAACAACATATAGGCCCTGGTGTCATTGCCTGTGGCTTGTATTGCACATCAAAAGGATGACCATGCTATAGGGACGATTTGATACGCTTCTGACATGGAAACCGGTGTGGTCCAGTGGGTAAGTTCCTGACTTCCAGCCAGAGAATCAGGGTTCAAATCCCGGGTTCGGCACCAGATGACTGATGGTGGTCCAGCACAGGTAAATTGGAGGTGGGCCAAACAGGCCAATTGGTAAGTAAAATGTGTGTGTCTGTGTGTCCTGTAAGAGTGGAGTCATGCCTGGCAAAGTGGGTGGATGGAGGATAGAGTGAATAGGAGGAGTCTAGGCAGAGTGGGTGGAGCCAGAGAAGTCCAGCAGAGGTAAGTTGGAGGTGGGCCTAACAGGCGAATTGGTAAGCAAAACGTGTGGGGTTGTGTGTGTGGGGTGTGCCTGTGTAGAGGGGGTGTGCCTGTGTGTGGGTTGTGTGTGTGGGGTGTGTGGGGGTGTGGGGGTGTGTCTGTGTGTGGGGGGGGGGGGGGTGTGCCTGTGTGTGTGGGGTGTGCCTGTGTGTAGGGGGGGTGTTTGGGGTGTGTGGGGTCTGTGTGTGGTCTGTGTGTGTGTGGGTGTGTGTGGGTTGTGTGTGTGGGGTGTGTGGGGTCTGTGTGTGGTCTGTGTGTGGGGTCTGTGTGTGGTCTGTGTGTGGGTTGTGGGTGGGTGTGTGTGTGTGGGTTGTGTGGGTGGGTGTGTGGGGGTGTGTCTGTGTGGTGGGGGTGTGTCTGTGGGGGGGGTGTGGGGGTGTGTCTGTGTGTGGGGGTGTGTGTGGGGTGTGCCTGGGTGTGTGGGGTGTGCCGGTGTGTGTAGGGGGTGTGTCTGTGTGTCCTGTAAGAGTGGAGTCATGCCTGGCAAAGTGGGAGGATAGAGTGAATATGAGGAGTCTAGGCAGAGTGGGTGGAGCCAGAGAGTCTGGAAAAGATGGATGTGGTCCCAGCGAGGAGGAAGGGGTCAAAGATGGAGGTGGGGGCCTGAACAGATTGGGGCCAAATGTGGGCACTCCTGTAGTGTTTCTCTAGCTGACAGATCAGGTGATTACATCCGATGGGACTTATGGTGAGGAAAACCAGCGTTTGATTTTTAATGCACCCTCTGTAACTTTTCCCTAGTATCTTTCTTTCCTTCCGGCAGATACCTGGAACAAGCGTCCCAAAGTTTTTCTTGGCTGCATACCCCCAGAGGTGTGCCTGACATTTATGGCCTAAGCACCCTCACAAAGAGTGCGCTACTGACATTCTGGGAAAACCTCACTAAAATGACATATTTATGCACCAAACGTGGTAATTCCTTATACCTGCAAAGCATCATATTGCACTTTTCAGCTTTGAGGAGGTGTGAGTGTTTTCATTTGAGGGAAATATTCATCTGTGCTTCCTCTCCCATCCGAGGACTATGGAGCTGCTGTTCCTCTCTCACATGTCCCTTCATAGAGACAGGTGTCACACACTCAACCACTCAGTAAACATGTATGCTTCGATACATTCACCTTGCTGTTTACCTTCCAAACATTCCCTCTTCACCACAAATACAGGGCAGCCATACCTCATTGCTCATTCACTCAGTCATCACAGTCCTACACTCTGTAGGTCCTGCAAGACCAACATGAACAAGAGGTATGTCAGCAAGCGGAAAAAAAGCCTTGGGGGAAGATTTTTTTAAATGTTACACAATGTAGCGCAGCACTCTGCGTGGCTGCGCTGCGTTACGTGACCGGGAATGAGCAGGAGAGCGCCATATTTTTAAAGATTTGGCTCTCTCTCCTTGTCTTTCCCTTGCGCCGGCGCTGATTTCAGCTGCCGTGCGCCATGCACATAGCTTAGCGCCGCAGCGCTAGGGTGTGTGCATGAGTGTAGCGTAGGTTTTGTACAGGAAGGGTACCTTTCCTGTACAAATTACTATGCTAGGCACGATGCAAAGCTTTTCCCACCTTGCATACATGCTGCACAGTGAAGCACGCATGGAAAGTGAGAAAAGCACATAGAAATGAATGCATTTCTCCTGTTTGCACCTCCTTTGAAGGGGCGTTAACTTTTGGCGCAAAACCATGTTTTCAAATCTTTGTGAATATGGTTTTGCATCAAAAAGCACGGGTTGCTGCATGGAAACACCCATGTACCACCCACGTAATGCCCCCTTGGTGCAAAGTTACCCAAAGCAGTGCTTTGCGCTCCTTACAGGGCACTTTCCGGCGCAAAAGCAGTTTTGCGCTGAAAAGAAAATCAGAAAAAATAAAATTTGCGCTAGATTGTGTCACTATTGTGGAGCTAAAGCAGCGCGAAACATATGGAAACCTCCCCCTTGGTGTGCTCTTATATTCATACTGCTGCCCTCTAGTAACGCTACACAGTAACTGCAGCATAATAGTGGGAATGGGAAGAAGGCTGTCCAATGCAAATATTGTTCTCCCAAGCTACCTTTCTTCTGAGATGGTCGGCGTCTTGTGCCTTGATGCCACCTCACGCATATGGTCTTCAGTCAAATTCAAAAGCAGCCTACCTACCTTAGGCTAAGGAGTTTTCCACTCGAAGGCCGCACATGGGGACGTCACCCTCATTTAGCAGGGTCCCAAATTGCCTGCAGTCATCCTCTTTACAGAAGCTGGGCGTTCGTGGGCGTTTGTGGGCGTCCTTCAAAGGAAGGAAGGGGGTTTTTAAAGGCCCAGCCCAGCCCAGCCCAGCCCAGCCCAGCCCAGCCCAGCCCAGCGCTGTGCTTTGCTGTGTCCTGATGCAGCAGGCATGATGCAGACCTGCTGAAGCAAAGGCCTGACTCTAACATTTTCTGTCTCATGAAGAAAACAACCTTTCTACCTTCTTATTGCAACTAATAAAGGGAGTTTCACTTGCATCAAACTAAACCCATCATTTCATTAGCCACAGCTCATTCCTGACCTTTATTCCTAGCCAACCTCATAGGCACCAAACCTCTGATTTGAGAGATTGGCTCACACCAAAATGAAAAATAACCCCCATCCAACCTATTTTCCTATCCGTGTAGCACCTTCCTCGCATTCTTCTAATCAGTTAAAGCCCCAGAGGCCACATTTGCGCTCCACATTATACCAAATTTAAAGGACAAATAATGAATGCATTGATAAAGGATGATAAGGTATTGCCCCTATTGCTCCTGCTTGAGATAAAGGGGGATTGGTGGAAAGTCATGAGGGAAAAGATTTGTAATTTTGAGGCGCACGTGCCAAAAAGAGTGGCCACTTTTCTCCTCTGTTTTTACAAGTGAAATTCAAATTAGGAAATGAAAATAAAAGAAGAATTTGAAATTTTGCCAACTTATGACACTTTGACAGCGTTTGCGGGACTCGAACCCTTGTCCTGTGAGATCCTTTATAACCACAGGCACAAGACTTACCATTGAGCTATAGCTCCTGGTGGTCTGAAGTGTTGCAGTAGTAACTATAAACAACATATAGGCCCTGGTGTCATTGCCTGTGGCTTGTATTGCACATCAAAAGGATGACCATGCTATAGGGACGATTTGATACGCTTCTGACATGGAAACCGGTGTGGTCCAGTGGGTAAGTTCCTGACTTCCAGCCAGAGAATCAGGGTTCAAATCCCGGGTTCGGCACCAGATGACTGATGGTGGTCCAGCACAGGTAAATTGGAGGTGGGCCAAACAGGCCAATTGGTAAGTAAAATGTGTGTGTCTGTGTGTCCTGTAAGAGTGGAGTCATGCCTGGCAAAGTGGGTGGATGGAGGATAGAGTGAATAGGAGGAGTCTAGGCAGAGTGGGTGGAGCCAGAGAAGTCCAGCAGAGGTAAGTTGGAGGTGGGCCTAACAGGCGAATTGGTAAGCAAAACGTGTGGGGTTGGGTGTGTCGGGGTGTGCCTGTGTAGAGGGGGTGTGCCTGTGTGTGGGTGTGCCTGTGTGTGGGTTGTGGGTGTGTGGGGGTGTGGGGGTGTGTCTGTGTGTGGGGGGGGGGGGTGTGTGTGGGGGTGTGCCTGTGTGTGTGGGGTGTGCCTGTGTGTAGGGGGGGGTGTTTGGGGTCTGTGTGTGGTCTGTGTGTGTGGTCTGTGTGTGTGGGTGTGTGTGTGTGGGTTGTGTGTGTGTGGGTGTGTGTGTGTGGGTTGTGTGGGTGTGTGTGTGTGGGTTGTGTGTGTAGGGGGTGTGTGGGGGTGTGTCTGTGTGTGGGGGTGTGTGTGGGGTGTGCCTGGGTGTGTGGGGTGTGCCGGTGTGTGTAGGGGGTGTGTCTGTGTGTCCTGTAAGAGTGGAGTCATGCCTGGCAAAGTGGGAGGATAGAGTGAATATGAGGAGTCTAGGCAGAGTGGGTGGAGCCAGAGAGTCTGGAAAAGATGGATGTGGTCCCAGCGAGGAGGAAGGGGTCAAAGATGGAGGTGGGGGCCTGAACAGATTGGGGCCAAATGTGGGCACTCCTGTAGTGTTTCTCTAGCTGACAGATCAGGTGATTACATCCGATGGGACTTATGGTGAGGAAAACCAGCGTTTGATTTTTAATGCACCCTCTGTAACTTTTCCCTAGTATCTTTCTTTCCTTCCGGCAGATACCTGGAACAAGCGTCCCAAAGTTTTTCTTGGCTGCATACCCCCAGAGGTGTGCCTGACATTTATGGCCTAAGCACCCTCACAAAGAGTGCGCTACTGACATTCTGGGAAAACCTCACTAAAATGACATATTTATGCACCAAACGTGGTAATTCCTTATACCTGCAAAGCATCATATTGCACTTTTCAGCTTTGAGGAGGTGTGAGTGTTTTCATTTGAGGGAAATATTCATCTGTGCTTCCTCTCCCATCCGAGGACTATGGAGCTGCTGTTCCTCTCTCACATGTCCCTTCATAGAGACAGGTGTCACACACTCAACCACTCAGTAAACATGTATGCTTCGATACATTCACCTTGCTGTTTACCTTCCAAACATTCCCTCTTCACCACAAATACAGGGCAGCCATACCTCATTGCTCATTCACTCAGTCATCACAGTCCTACACTCTGTAGGTCCTGCAAGACCAACATGAACAAGAGGTATGTCAGCAAGCGGAAAAAAAGCCTTGGGGGAAGATTTTTTTAAATGTTACACAATGTAGCGCAGCACTCTGCGTGGCTGCGCTGCGTTACGTGACCGGGAATGAGCAGGAGAGCGCCATATTTTTAAAGATTTGGCTCTCTCTCCTTGTCTTTCCCTTGCGCCGGCGCTGATTTCAGCTGCCGTGCGCCATGCACATAGCTTAGCGCCGCAGCGCTAGGGTGTGTGCATGAGTGTAGCGTAGGTTTTGTACAGGAAGGGTACCTTTCCTGTACAAAATACTATGCTAGGCAAGATGCAAAGCTTTTCCCACCTTGCATACATGCTGCACAGTGAAGCACGCATGGAAAGTGAGAAAAGCACATAGAAATGAATGCATTTCTCCTGTTTGCACCTCCTTTGAAGGGGCGTTAACTTTTGGCGCAAAACCATGTTTTCAAATCTTTGTGAATATGGTTTTGCATCAAAAAGCACGGGTTGCTGCATTGAAACACCCATGTACCACCCACGTAATGCCCCCTTGGTGCAAAGTTACCCAAAGCAGTGTTTTGCGCTCCTTACAGGGCACTTTCCGGCGCAAAAGCAGTTTTGCGCTGAAAAGAAAATCAGAAAAAATAAAATTTGCGCTAGATTGTGTCACTATTGTGGAGCTAAAGCAGCGCGAAACATATGGAAACCTCCCCCTTGGTGTGCTCTTATATTCATACTGCTGCCCTCTAGTAACGCTACACAGTAACTGCAGCATAATAGTGGGAATGGGAAGAAGGCTGTCCAATGCAAATATTGTTCTCCCAAGCTACCTTTCTTCTGAGATGGTCGGCGTCTTGTGCCTTGATGCCACCTCACGCATATGGTCTTCAGTCAAATTCAAAAGCAGCCTACCTACCTTAGGCTAAGGAGTTTTCCACTCGAAGGCCGCACATGGGGACGTCACCCTCATTTAGCAGGGTCCCAAATTGCCTGCAGTCATCCTCTTTACAGAAGCTGGGCGTTCGTGGGCGTTTGTGGGCGTCCTTCAAAGGAAGGAAGGGGGTTTTTAAAGGCCCAGCCCAGCCCAGCCCAGCCCAGCCCAGCCCAGCCCAGCCCAGCCCAGCGCTGTGCTTTGCTGTGTCCTGATGCAGCAGGCATGATGCAGACCTGCTGAAGCAAAGGCCTGACTCTAACATTTTCTGTCTCATGAAGAAAACAACCTTTCTACCTTCTTATTGCAACTAATAAAGGGAGTTTCACTTGCATCAAACTAAACCCATCATTTCATTAGCCACAGCTCATTCCTGACCTTTATTCCTAGCCAACCTCATAGGCACCAAACCTCTGATTTGAGAGATTGGCTCACACCAAAATGAAAAATAACCCCCATCCAACCTATTTTCCTATCCGTGTAGCACCTTCCTCGCATTCTTCTAATCAGTTAAAGCCCCAGAGGCCACATTTGCGCTCCACATTATACCAAATTTAAAGGACAAATAATGAATGCATTGATAAAGGATGATAAGGTATTGCCCCTATTGCTCCTGCTTGAGATAAAGGGGGATTGGTGGAAAGTCATGAGGGAAAAGATTTGTAATTTTGAGGCGCACGTGCCAAAAAGAGTGGCCACTTTTCTCCTCTGTTTTTACAAGTGAAATTCAAATTAGGAAATGAAAATAAAAGAAGAATTTGAAATTTTGCCAACTTATGACACTTTGACAGCGTTTGCGGGACTCGAACCCTTGTCCTGTGAGATCCTTTATAACCACAGGCACAAGACTTACCATTGAGCTATAGCTCCTGGTGGTCTGAAGTGTTGCAGTAGTAACTATAAACAACATATAGGCCCTGGTGTCATTGCCTGTGGCTTGTATTGCACATCAAAAGGATGACCATGCTATAGGGACGATTTGATACGCTTCTGACATGGAAACCGGTGTGGTCCAGTGGGTAAGTTCCTGACTTCCAGCCAGAGAATCAGGGTTCAAATCCCGGGTTCGGCACCAGATGACTGATGGTGGTCCAGCACAGGTAAATTGGAGGTGGGCCAAACAGGCCAATTGGTAAGTAAAATGTGTGTGTCTGTGTGTCCTGTAAGAGTGGAGTCATGCCTGGCAAAGTGGGTGGATGGAGGATAGAGTGAATAGGAGGAGTCTAGGCAGAGTGGGTGGAGCCAGAGAAGTCCAGCAGAGGTAAGTTGGAGGTGGGCCTAACAGGCGAATTGGTAAGCAAAACGTGTGGGGTTGGGTGTGTCGGGGTGTGCCTGTGTAGAGGGGGTGTGCCTGTGTGTGGGTGTGCCTGTGTGTGGGTTGTGGGTGTGTGGGGGTGTGGGGGTGTGTCTGTGTGTGGGGGGGGGGGGTGTGTGTGGGGGTGTGCCTGTGTGTGTGGGGTGTGCCTGTGTGTAGGGGGGGGTGTTTGGGGTCTGTGTGTGGTCTGTGTGTGTGGTCTGTGTGTGTGGGTGTGGGTTGTGTGTGTGTGGGTTGTGTGTGTGTGGGTTGTGTGGGTGTGTGTGTGTGGGTTGTGTGTGTAGGGGGTGTGTGGGGGTGTGTCTGTGTGTGGGGGTGTGTGTGGGGTGTGCCTGGGTGTGTGGGGTGTGCCGGTGTGTGTAGGGGGTGTGTCTGTGTGTCCTGTAAGAGTGGAGTCATGCCTGGCAAAGTGGGAGGATAGAGTGAATATGAGGAGTCTAGGCAGAGTGGGTGGAGCCAGAGAGTCTGGAAAAGATGGATGTGGTCCCAGCGAGGAGGAAGGGGTCAAAGATGGAGGTGGGGGCCTGAACAGATTGGGGCCAAATGTGGGCACTCCTGTAGTGTTTCTCTAGCTGACAGATCAGGTGATTACATCCGATGGGACTTATGGTGAGGAAAACCAGCGTTTGATTTTTAATGCACCCTCTGTAACTTTTCCCTAGTATCTTTCTTTCCTTCCGGCAGATACCTGGAACAAGCGTCCCAAAGTTTTTCTTGGCTGCATACCCCCAGAGGTGTGCCTGACATTTATGGCCTAAGCACCCTCACAAAGAGTGCGCTACTGACATTCTGGGAAAACCTCACTAAAATGACATATTTATGCACCAAACGTGGTAATTCCTTATACCTGCAAAGCATCATATTGCACTTTTCAGCTTTGAGGAGGTGTGAGTGTTTTCATTTGAGGGAAATATTCATCTGTGCTTCCTCTCCCATCCGAGGACTATGGAGCTGCTGTTCCTCTCTCACATGTCCCTTCATAGAGACAGGTGTCACACACTCAACCACTCAGTAAACATGTATGCTTCGATACATTCACCTTGCTGTTTACCTTCCAAACATTCCCTCTTCACCACAAATACAGGGCAGCCATACCTCATTGCTCATTCACTCAGTCATCACAGTCCTACACTCTGTAGGTCCTGCAAGACCAACATGAACAAGAGGTATGTCAGCAAGCGGAAAAAAAGCCTTGGGGGAAGATTTTTTTAAATGTTACACAATGTAGCGCAGCACTCTGCGTGGCTGCGCTGCGTTACGTGACCGGGAATGAGCAGGAGAGCGCCATATTTTTAAAGATTTGGCTCTCTCTCCTTGTCTTTCCCTTGCGCCGGCGCTGATTTCAGCTGCCGTGCGCCATGCACATAGCTTAGCGCCGCAGCGCTAGGGTGTGTGCATGAGTGTAGCGTAGGTTTTGTACAGGAAGGGTACCTTTCCTGTACAAAATACTATGCTAGGTACGATGCAAAGCTTTTCCCACCTTGCATACATGCTGCACAGTGAAGCACGCATGGAAAGTGAGAAAAGCACATAGAAATGAATGCATTTCTCCTGTTTGCACCTCCTTTGAAGGGGCGTTAACTTTTGGCGCAAAACCATGTTTTCAAATCTTTGTGAATATGGTTTTGCATCAAAAAGCACGGGTTGCTGCATTGAAACACCCATGTACCACCCACGTAATGCCCCCTTGGTGCAAAGTTACCCAAAGCAGTGTTTTGCGCTCCTTACAGGGCACTTTCCGGCGCAAAAGCAGTTTTGCGCTGAAAAGAAAATCAGAAAAAATAAAATTTGCGCTAGATTGTGTCACTATTGTGGAGCTAAAGCAGCGCGAAACATATGGAAACCTCCCCCTTGGTGTGCTCTTATATTCATACTGCTGCCCTCTAGTAACGCTACACAGTAACTGCAGCATAATAGTGGGAATGGGAAGAAGGCTGTCCAATGCAAATATTGTTCTCCCAAGCTACCTTTCTTCTGAGATGGTCGGCGTCTTGTGCCTTGATGCCACCTCACGCATATGGTCTTCAGTCAAATTCAAAAGCAGCCTACCTACCTTAGGCTAAGGAGTTTTCCACTCGAAGGCCGCACATGGGGACGTCACCCTCATTTAGCAGGGTCCCAAATTGCCTGCAGTCATCCTCTTTACAGAAGCTGGGCGTTCGTGGGCGTTTGTGGGCGTCCTTCAAAGGAAGGAAGGGGGTTTTTAAAGGCCCAGCCCAGCCCAGCCCAGCCCAGCCCAGCCCAGCCCAGCCCAGCCCAGCCCAGCGCTGTGCTGTGCTTTGCTGTGTCCTGATGCAGCAGGCATGATGCAGACCTGCTGAAGCAAAGGCCTGACTCTAACATTTTCTGTCTCATGAAGAAAACAACCTTTCTACCTTCTTATTGCAACTAATAAAGGGAGTTTCACTTGCATCAAACTAAACCCATCATTTCATTAGCCACAGCTCATTCCTGACCTTTATTCCTAGCCAACCTCATAGGCACCAAACCTCTGATTTGAGAGATTGGCTCACACCAAAATGAAAAATAACCCCCATCCAACCTATTTTCCTATCCGTGTAGCACCTTCCTCGCATTCTTCTAATCAGTTAAAGCCCCAGAGGCCACATTTGCGCTCCACATTATACCAAATTTAAAGGACAAATAATGAATGCATTGATAAAGGATGATAAGGTATTGCCCCTATTGCTCCTGCTTGAGATAAAGGGGGATTGGTGGAAAGTCATGAGGGAAAAGATTTGTAATTTTGAGGCGCACGTGCCAAAAAGAGTGGCCACTTTTCTCCTCTGTTTTTACAAGTGAAATTCAAATTAGGAAATGAAAATAAAAGAAGAATTTGAAATTTTGCCAACTTATGACACTTTGACAGCGTTTGCGGGACTCGAACCCTTGTCCTGTGAGATCCTTTATAACCACAGGCACAAGACTTACCATTGAGCTATAGCTCCTGGTGGTCTGAAGTGTTGCAGTAGTAACTATAAACAACATATAGGCCCTGGTGTCATTGCCTGTGGCTTGTATTGCACATCAAAAGGATGACCATGCTATAGGGACGATTTGATACGCTTCTGACATGGAAACCGGTGTGGTCCAGTGGGTAAGTTCCTGACTTCCAGCCAGAGAATCAGGGTTCAAATCCCGGGTTCGGCACCAGATGACTGATGGTGGTCCAGCACAGGTAAATTGGAGGTGGGCCAAACAGGCCAATTGGTAAGTAAAATGTGTGTGTCTGTGTGTCCTGTAAGAGTGGAGTCATGCCTGGCAAAGTGGGTGGATGGAGGATAGAGTGAATAGGAGGAGTCTAGGCAGAGTGGGTGGAGCCAGAGAAGTCCAGCAGAGGTAAGTTGGAGGTGGGCCTAACAGGCGAATTGGTAAGCAAAACGTGTGGGGTTGTGTGTGTGGGGTGTGCCTGTGTAGAGGGGGTGTGCCTGTGTGTGGGTTGTGTGTGTGGGGTGTGTGGGGGTGTGGGGGTGTGTCTGTGTGTGGGGGGGGGGGGGGTGTGCCTGTGTGTGTGGGGTGTGCCTGTGTGTAGGGGGGGTGTTTGGGGTGTGTGGGGTCTGTGTGTGGTCTGTGTGTGTGTGGGTGTGTGTGGGTTGTGTGTGTGGGGTGTGTGGGGTCTGTGTGTGGTCTGTGTGTGGGGTCTGTGTGTGGTCTGTGTGTGGGTTGTGGGTGGGTGTGTGTGTGTGGGTTGTGTGGGTGGGTGTGTGGGGGTGTGTCTGTGTGGTGGGGGTGTGTCTGTGGGGGGGGTGTGGGGGTGTGTCTGTGTGTGGGGGTGTGTGTGGGGTGTGCCTGGGTGTGTGGGGTGTGCCGGTGTGTGTAGGGGGTGTGTCTGTGTGTCCTGTAAGAGTGGAGTCATGCCTGGCAAAGTGGGAGGATAGAGTGAATATGAGGAGTCTAGGCAGAGTGGGTGGAGCCAGAGAGTCTGGAAAAGATGGATGTGGTCCCAGCGAGGAGGAAGGGGTCAAAGATGGAGGTGGGGGCCTGAACAGATTGGGGCCAAATGTGGGCACTCCTGTAGTGTTTCTCTAGCTGACAGATCAGGTGATTACATCCGATGGGACTTATGGTGAGGAAAACCAGCGTTTGATTTTTAATGCACCCTCTGTAACTTTTCCCTAGTATCTTTCTTTCCTTCCGGCAGATACCTGGAACAAGCGTCCCAAAGTTTTTCTTGGCTGCATACCCCCAGAGGTGTGCCTGACATTTATGGCCTAAGCACCCTCACAAAGAGTGCGCTACTGACATTCTGGGAAAACCTCACTAAAATGACATATTTATGCACCAAACGTGGTAATTCCTTATACCTGCAAAGCATCATATTGCACTTTTCAGCTTTGAGGAGGTGTGAGTGTTTTCATTTGAGGGAAATATTCATCTGTGCTTCCTCTCCCATCCGAGGACTATGGAGCTGCTGTTCCTCTCTCACATGTCCCTTCATAGAGACAGGTGTCACACACTCAACCACTCAGTAAACATGTATGCTTCGATACATTCACCTTGCTGTTTACCTTCCAAACATTCCCTCTTCACCACAAATACAGGGCAGCCATACCTCATTGCTCATTCACTCAGTCATCACAGTCCTACACTCTGTAGGTCCTGCAAGACCAACATGAACAAGAGGTATGTCAGCAAGCGGAAAAAAAGCCTTGGGGGAAGATTTTTTTAAATGTTACACAATGTAGCGCAGCACTCTGCGTGGCTGCGCTGCGTTACGTGACCGGGAATGAGCAGGAGAGCGCCATATTTTTAAAGATTTGGCTCTCTCTCCTTGTCTTTCCCTTGCGCCGGCGCTGATTTCAGCTGCCGTGCGCCATGCACATAGCTTAGCGCCGCAGCGCTAGGGTGTGTGCATGAGTGTAGCGTAGGTTTTGTACAGGAAGGGTACCTTTCCTGTACAAATTACTATGCTAGGCACGATGCAAAGCTTTTCCCACCTTGCATACATGCTGCACAGTGAAGCACGCATGGAAAGTGAGAAAAGCACATAGAAATGAATGCATTTCTCCTGTTTGCACCTCCTTTGAAGGGGCGTTAACTTTTGGCGCAAAACCATGTTTTCAAATCTTTGTGAATATGGTTTTGCATCAAAAAGCACGGGTTGCTGCATGGAAACACCCATGTACCACCCACGTAATGCCCCCTTGGTGCAAAGTTACCCAAAGCAGTGCTTTGCGCTCCTTACAGGGCACTTTCCGGCGCAAAAGCAGTTTTGCGCTGAAAAGAAAATCAGAAAAAATAAAATTTGCGCTAGATTGTGTCACTATTGTGGAGCTAAAGCAGCGCGAAACATATGGAAACCTCCCCCTTGGTGTGCTCTTATATTCATACTGCTGCCCTCTAGTAACGCTACACAGTAACTGCAGCATAATAGTGGGAATGGGAAGAAGGCTGTCCAATGCAAATATTGTTCTCCCAAGCTACCTTTCTTCTGAGATGGTCGGCGTCTTGTGCCTTGATGCCACCTCACGCATATGGTCTTCAGTCAAATTCAAAAGCAGCCTACCTACCTTAGGCTAAGGAGTTTTCCACTCGAAGGCCGCACATGGGGACGTCACCCTCATTTAGCAGGGTCCCAAATTGCCTGCAGTCATCCTCTTTACAGAAGCTGGGCGTTCGTGGGCGTTTGTGGGCGTCCTTCAAAGGAAGGAAGGGGGTTTTTAAAGGCCCAGCCCAGCCCAGCCCAGCCCAGCCCAGCCCAGCCCAGCCCAGCGCTGTGCTTTGCTGTGTCCTGATGCAGCAGGCATGATGCAGACCTGCTGAAGCAAAGGCCTGACTCTAACATTTTCTGTCTCATGAAGAAAACAACCTTTCTACCTTCTTATTGCAACTAATAAAGGGAGTTTCACTTGCATCAAACTAAACCCATCATTTCATTAGCCACAGCTCATTCCTGACCTTTATTCCTAGCCAACCTCATAGGCACCAAACCTCTGATTTGAGAGATTGGCTCACACCAAAATGAAAAATAACCCCCATCCAACCTATTTTCCTATCCGTGTAGCACCTTCCTCGCATTCTTCTAATCAGTTAAAGCCCCAGAGGCCACATTTGCGCTCCACATTATACCAAATTTAAAGGACAAATAATGAATGCATTGATAAAGGATGATAAGGTATTGCCCCTATTGCTCCTGCTTGAGATAAAGGGGGATTGGTGGAAAGTCATGAGGGAAAAGATTTGTAATTTTGAGGCGCACGTGCCAAAAAGAGTGGCCACTTTTCTCCTCTGTTTTTACAAGTGAAATTCAAATTAGGAAATGAAAATAAAAGAAGAATTTGAAATTTTGCCAACTTATGACACTTTGACAGCGTTTGCGGGACTCGAACCCTTGTCCTGTGAGATCCTTTATAACCACAGGCACAAGACTTACCATTGAGCTATAGCTCCTGGTGGTCTGAAGTGTTGCAGTAGTAACTATAAACAACATATAGGCCCTGGTGTCATTGCCTGTGGCTTGTATTGCACATCAAAAGGATGACCATGCTATAGGGACGATTTGATACGCTTCTGACATGGAAACCGGTGTGGTCCAGTGGGTAAGTTCCTGACTTCCAGCCAGAGAATCAGGGTTCAAATCCCGGGTTCGGCACCAGATGACTGATGGTGGTCCAGCACAGGTAAATTGGAGGTGGGCCAAACAGGCCAATTGGTAAGTAAAATGTGTGTGTCTGTGTGTCCTGTAAGAGTGGAGTCATGCCTGGCAAAGTGGGTGGATGGAGGATAGAGTGAATAGGAGGAGTCTAGGCAGAGTGGGTGGAGCCAGAGAAGTCCAGCAGAGGTAAGTTGGAGGTGGGCCTAACAGGCGAATTGGTAAGCAAAACGTGTGGGGTTGGGTGTGTCGGGGTGTGCCTGTGTAGAGGGGGTGTGCCTGTGTGTGGGTGTGCCTGTGTGTGGGTTGTGGGTGTGTGGGGGTGTGGGGGTGTGTCTGTGTGTGGGGGGGGGGGGTGTGTGTGGGGGTGTGCCTGTGTGTGTGGGGTGTGCCTGTGTGTAGGGGGGGGTGTTTGGGGTCTGTGTGTGGTCTGTGTGTGTGGGTGTGTGTGTGTGGGTTGTGTGTGTGTGGGTGTGTGTGTGTGGGTTGTGTGTGTGTGGGTGTGTGTGTGTGGGTTGTGTGGGTGTGTGTGTGTGGGTTGTGTGTGTAGGGGGTGTGTGGGGGTGTGTCTGTGTGTGGGGGTGTGTGTGGGGTGTGCCTGGGTGTGTGGGGTGTGCCGGTGTGTGTAGGGGGTGTGTCTGTGTGTCCTGTAAGAGTGGAGTCATGCCTGGCAAAGTGGGAGGATAGAGTGAATATGAGGAGTCTAGGCAGAGTGGGTGGAGCCAGAGAGTCTGGAAAAGATGGATGTGGTCCCAGCGAGGAGGAAGGGGTCAAAGATGGAGGTGGGGGCCTGAACAGATTGGGGCCAAATGTGGGCACTCCTGTAGTGTTTCTCTAGCTGACAGATCAGGTGATTACATCCGATGGGACTTATGGTGAGGAAAACCAGCGTTTGATTTTTAATGCACCCTCTGTAACTTTTCCCTAGTATCTTTCTTTCCTTCCGGCAGATACCTGGAACAAGCGTCCCAAAGTTTTTCTTGGCTGCATACCCCCAGAGGTGTGCCTGACATTTATGGCCTAAGCACCCTCACAAAGAGTGCGCTACTGACATTCTGGGAAAACCTCACTAAAATGACATATTTATGCACCAAACGTGGTAATTCCTTATACCTGCAAAGCATCATATTGCACTTTTCAGCTTTGAGGAGGTGTGAGTGTTTTCATTTGAGGGAAATATTCATCTGTGCTTCCTCTCCCATCCGAGGACTATGGAGCTGCTGTTCCTCTCTCACATGTCCCTTCATAGAGACAGGTGTCACACACTCAACCACTCAGTAAACATGTATGCTTCGATACATTCACCTTGCTGTTTACCTTCCAAACATTCCCTCTTCACCACAAATACAGGGCAGCCATACCTCATTGCTCATTCACTCAGTCATCACAGTCCTACACTCTGTAGGTCCTGCAAGACCAACATGAACAAGAGGTATGTCAGCAAGCGGAAAAAAAGCCTTGGGGGAAGATTTTTTTAAATGTTACACAATGTAGCGCAGCACTCTGCGTGGCTGCGCTGCGTTACGTGACCGGGAATGAGCAGGAGAGCGCCATATTTTTAAAGATTTGGCTCTCTCTCCTTGTCTTTCCCTTGCGCCGGCGCTGATTTCAGCTGCCGTGCGCCATGCACATAGCTTAGCGCCGCAGCGCTAGGGTGTGTGCATGAGTGTAGCGTAGGTTTTGTACAGGAAGGGTACCTTTCCTGTACAAAATACTATGCTAGGTACGATGCAAAGCTTTTCCCACCTTGCATACATGCTGCACAGTGAAGCACGCATGGAAAGTGAGAAAAGCACATAGAAATGAATGCATTTCTCCTGTTTGCACCTCCTTTGAAGGGGCGTTAACTTTTGGCGCAAAACCATGTTTTCAAATCTTTGTGAATATGGTTTTGCATCAAAAAGCACGGGTTGCTGCATTGAAACACCCATGTACCACCCACGTAATGCCCCCTTGGTGCAAAGTTACCCAAAGCAGTGTTTTGCGCTCCTTACAGGGCACTTTCCGGCGCAAAAGCAGTTTTGCGCTGAAAAGAAAATCAGAAAAAATAAAATTTGCGCTAGATTGTGTCACTATTGTGGAGCTAAAGCAGCGCGAAACATATGGAAACCTCCCCCTTGGTGTGCTCTTATATTCATACTGCTGCCCTCTAGTAACGCTACACAGTAACTGCAGCATAATAGTGGGAATGGGAAGAAGGCTGTCCAATGCAAATATTGTTCTCCCAAGCTACCTTTCTTCTGAGATGGTCGGCGTCTTGTGCCTTGATGCCACCTCACGCATATGGTCTTCAGTCAAATTCAAAAGCAGCCTACCTACCTTAGGCTAAGGAGTTTTCCACTCGAAGGCCGCACATGGGGACGTCACCCTCATTTAGCAGGGTCCCAAATTGCCTGCAGTCATCCTCTTTACAGAAGCTGGGCGTTCGTGGGCGTTTGTGGGCGTCCTTCAAAGGAAGGAAGGGGGTTTTTAAAGGCCCAGCCCAGCCCAGCCCAGCCCAGCCCAGCCCAGCCCAGCGCTGTGCTGTGCTTTGCTGTGTCCTGATGCAGCAGGCATGATGCAGACCTGCTGAAGCAAAGGCCTGACTCTAACATTTTCTGTCTCATGAAGAAAACAACCTTTCTACCTTCTTATTGCAACTAATAAAGGGAGTTTCACTTGCATCAAACTAAACCCATCATTTCATTAGCCACAGCTCATTCCTGACCTTTATTCCTAGCCAACCTCATAGGCACCAAACCTCTGATTTGAGAGATTGGCTCACACCAAAATGAAAAATAACCCCCATCCAACCTATTTTCCTATCCGTGTAGCACCTTCCTCGCATTCTTCTAATCAGTTAAAGCCCCAGAGGCCACATTTGCGCTCCACATTATACCAAATTTAAAGGACAAATAATGAATGCATTGATAAAGGATGATAAGGTATTGCCCCTATTGCTCCTGCTTGAGATAAAGGGGGATTGGTGGAAAGTCATGAGGGAAAAGATTTGTAATTTTGAGGCGCACGTGCCAAAAAGAGTGGCCACTTTTCTCCTCTGTTTTTACAAGTGAAATTCAAATTAGGAAATGAAAATAAAAGAAGAATTTGAAATTTTGCCAACTTATGACACTTTGACAGCGTTTGCGGGACTCGAACCCTTGTCCTGTGAGATCCTTTATAACCACAGGCACAAGACTTACCATTGAGCTATAGCTCCTGGTGGTCTGAAGTGTTGCAGTAGTAACTATAAACAACATATAGGCCCTGGTGTCATTGCCTGTGGCTTGTATTGCACATCAAAAGGATGACCATGCTATAGGGACGATTTGATACGCTTCTGACATGGAAACCGGTGTGGTCCAGTGGGTAAGTTCCTGACTTCCAGCCAGAGAATCAGGGTTCAAATCCCGGGTTCGGCACCAGATGACTGATGGTGGTCCAGCACAGGTAAATTGGAGGTGGGCCAAACAGGCCAATTGGTAAGTAAAATGTGTGTGTCTGTGTGTCCTGTAAGAGTGGAGTCATGCCTGGCAAAGTGGGTGGATGGAGGATAGAGTGAATAGGAGGAGTCTAGGCAGAGTGGGTGGAGCCAGAGAAGTCCAGCAGAGGTAAGTTGGAGGTGGGCCTAACAGGCGAATTGGTAAGCAAAACGTGTGGGGTTGTGTGTGTGGGGTGTGTCTGTGTGTGTGGGGTGTGCCTGTGTAGAGGGGGTGTGCCTGTGTGTGGGTTGTGTGTGTGGGGTGTGTGGGGGTGTGGGGGTGTGTCTGTGTGTGGGGGGGGGGGGTGTGCCTGTGTGTGTGGGGTGTGCCTGTGTGTAGGGGGGGTGTTTGGGGTGTGTGGGGTCTGTGTGTGGTCTGTGTGTGTGTGGGTGTGTGTGTGTGTGGGGTCTGTATGTGGGGTGTGTGGGGTCTGTATGTGGGGTGTGTGTGGTCTGTGTGTGGGGTCTGTGTGTGGTCTGTGTGTGGGTTGTGGGTGTGTGGGTGTGGGTTGTGTGGGTGGGTGTGTGGGGGTGTGTCTGTGTGGTGGGGGTGTGTCTGTGGGGGGGGTGTGGGGGTGTGTCTGTGTGTGGGGGTGTGTGTGGGGTGTGCCTGGGTGTGTGGGGTGTGCCGGTGTGTGTAGGGGGTGTGTCTGTGTGTCCTGTAAGAGTGGAGTCATGCCTGGCAAAGTGGGAGGATAGAGTGAATATGAGGAGTCTAGGCAGAGTGGGTGGAGCCAGAGAGTCTGGAAAAGATGGATGTGGTCCCAGCGAGGAGGAAGGGGTCAAAGATGGAGGTGGGGGCCTGAACAGATTGGGGCCAAATGTGGGCACTCCTGTAGTGTTTCTCTAGCTGACAGATCAGGTGATTACATCCGATGGGACTTATGGTGAGGAAAACCAGCGTTTGATTTTTAATGCACCCTCTCTAACTTTTCCCTAGTATCTTTCTTTCCTTCCGGCAGATACCTGGAACAAGCGTCCCAAAGTTTTTCTTGGCTGCATACCCCCAGAGGTGTGCCTGACATTTATGGCCTAAGCACCCTCACAAAGAGTGCGCTACTGACATTCTGGGAAAACCTCACTAAAATGACATATTTATGCACCAAACGTGGTAATTCCTTATACCTGCAAAGCATCATATTGCACTTTTCAGCTTTGAGGAGGTGTGAGTGTTTTCATTTGAGGGAAATATTCATCTGTGCTTCCTCTCCCATCCGAGGACTATGGAGCTGCTGTTCCTCTCTCACATGTCCCTTCATAGAGACAGGTGTCACACACTCAACCACTCAGTAAACATGTATGCTTCGATACATTCACCTTGCTGTTTACCTTCCAAACATTCCCTCTTCACCACAAATACAGGGCAGCCATACCTCATTGCTCATTCACTCAGTCATCACAGTCCTACACTCTGTAGGTCCTGCAAGACCAACATGAACAAGAGGTATGTCAGCAAGCGGAAAAAAAGCCTTGGGGGAAGATTTTTTTAAATGTTACACAATGTAGCGCAGCACTCTGCGTGGCTGCGCTGCGTTACGTGACCGGGAATGAGCAGGAGAGCGCCATATTTTTAAAGATTTGGCTCTCTCTCCTTGTCTTTCCCTTGCGCCGGCGCTGATTTCAGCTGCCGTGCGCCATGCACATAGCTTAGCGCCGCAGCGCTAGGGTGTGTGCATGAGTGTAGCGTAGGTTTTGTACAGGAAGGGTACCTTTCCTGTACAAAATACTATGCTAGGTACGATGCAAAGCTTTTCCCACCTTGCATACATGCTGCACAGTGAAGCACGCATGGAAAGTGAGAAAAGCACATAGAAATGAATGCATTTCTCCTGTTTGCACCTCCTTTGAAGGGGCGTTAACTTTTGGCGCAAAACCATGTTTTCAAATCTTTGTGAATATGGTTTTGCATCAAAAAGCACGGGTTGCTGCATTGAAACACCCATGTACCACCCACGTAATGCCCCCTTGGTGCAAAGTTACCCAAAGCAGTGTTTTGCGCTCCTTACAGGGCACTTTCCGGCGCAAAAGCAGTTTTGCGCTGAAAAGAAAATCAGAAAAAATAAAATTTGCGCTAGATTGTGTCACTATTGTGGAGCTAAAGCAGCGCGAAACATATGGAAACCTCCCCCTTGGTGTGCTCTTATATTCATACTGCTGCCCTCTAGTAACGCTACACAGTAACTGCAGCATAATAGTGGGAATGGGAAGAAGGCTGTCCAATGCAAATATTGTTCTCCCAAGCTACCTTTCTTCTGAGATGGTCGGCGTCTTGTGCCTTGATGCCACCTCACGCATATGGTCTTCAGTCAAATTCAAAAGCAGCCTACCTACCTTAGGCTAAGGAGTTTTCCACTCGAAGGCCGCACATGGGGACGTCACCCTCATTTAGCAGGGTCCCAAATTGCCTGCAGTCATCCTCTTTACAGAAGCTGGGCGTTCGTGGGCGTTTGTGGGCGTCCTTCAAAGGAAGGAAGGGGGTTTTTAAAGGCCCAGCCCAGCCCAGCCCAGCCCAGCCCAGCCCAGCCCAGCCCAGCGCTGTGCTGTGCTTTGCTGTGTCCTGATGCAGCAGGCATGATGCAGACCTGCTGAAGCAAAGGCCTGACTCTAACATTTTCTGTCTCATGAAGAAAACAACCTTTCTACCTTCTTATTGCAACTAATAAAGGGAGTTTCACTTGCATCAAACTAAACCCATCATTTCATTAGCCACAGCTCATTCCTGACCTTTATTCCTAGCCAACCTCATAGGCACCAAACCTCTGATTTGAGAGATTGGCTCACACCAAAATGAAAAATAACCCCCATCCAACCTATTTTCCTATCCGTGTAGCACCTTCCTCGCATTCTTCTAATCAGTTAAAGCCCCAGAGGCCACATTTGCGCTCCACATTATACCAAATTTAAAGGACAAATAATGAATGCATTGATAAAGGATGATAAGGTATTGCCCCTATTGCTCCTGCTTGAGATAAAGGGGGATTGGTGGAAAGTCATGAGGGAAAAGATTTGTAATTTTGAGGCGCACGTGCCAAAAAGAGTGGCCACTTTTCTCCTCTGTTTTTACAAGTGAAATTCAAATTAGGAAATGAAAATAAAAGAAGAATTTGAAATTTTGCCAACTTATGACACTTTGACAGCGTTTGCGGGACTCGAACCCTTGTCCTGTGAGATCCTTTATAACCACAGGCACAAGACTTACCATTGAGCTATAGCTCCTGGTGGTCTGAAGTGTTGCAGTAGTAACTATAAACAACATATAGGCCCTGGTGTCATTGCCTGTGGCTTGTATTGCACATCAAAAGGATGACCATGCTATAGGGACGATTTGATACGCTTCTGACATGGAAACCGGTGTGGTCCAGTGGGTAAGTTCCTGACTTCCAGCCAGAGAATCAGCGTTCAAATCCCGGGTTCGGCACCAGATGACTGATGGTGGTCCAGCACAGGTAAATTGGAGGTGGGCCAAACAGGCCAATTGGTAAGTAAAATGTGTGTGTCTGTGTGTCCTGTAAGAGTGGAGTCATGCCTGGCAAAGTGGGTGGATGGAGGATAGAGTGAATAGGAGGAGTCTAGGCAGAGTGGGTGGAGCCAGAGAAGTCCAGCAGAGGTAAGTTGGAGGTGGGCCTAACAGGCGAATTGGTAAGCAAAACGTGTGGGGTTGTGTGTGTGGGGTGTGTCTGTGTGTGTGGGGTGTGCCTGTGTAGAGGGGGTGTGCCTGTGTGTGGGTTGTGTGTGTGGGGTGTGTGGGGGTGTGTCTGTGTGTGGGGGGGGGGGGGGTGTGCCTGTGTGTGTGGGGTGTGCCTGTGTGTAGGGGGGGTGTTTGGGGTGTGTGGGGTCTGTGTGTGGTCTGTCTGTGTGTGTGTGGGTGTGTGTGTGTGTGTGTGTGTGTGGGGTCTGTATGTGGGGTGTGTGGGGTCTGTGTGTGGTCTGTGTGTGGGGTCTGTGTGTGGTCTGTGTGTGGGTTGTGGGTGTGTGGGTGTGTGTGTGTGGGTTGTGTGGGTGGGTGTGTGGGGGTGTGTCTGTGTGGTGGGGGTGTGTCTGTGGGGGGGGTGTGGGGGTGTGTCTGTGTGTGGGGGTGTGTGTGGGGTGTGCCTGGGTGTGTGGGGTGTGCCGGTGTGTGTAGGGGGTGTGTCTGTGTGTCCTGTAAGAGTGGAGTCATGCCTGGCAAAGTGGGAGGATAGAGTGAATATGAGGAGTCTAGGCAGAGTGGGTGGAGCCAGAGAGTCTGGAAAAGATGGATGTGGTCCCAGCGAGGAGGAAGGGGTCAAAGATGGAGGTGGGGGCCTGAACAGATTGGGGCCAAATGTGGGCACTCCTGTAGTGTTTCTCTAGCTGACAGATCAGGTGATTACATCCGATGGGACTTATGGTGAGGAAAACCAGCGTTTGATTTTTAATGCACCCTCTGTAACTTTTCCCTAGTATCTTTCTTTCCTTCCGGCAGATACCTGGAACAAGCGTCCCAAAGTTTTTCTTGGCTGCATACCCCCAGAGGTGTGCCTGACATTTATGGCCTAAGCACCCTCACAAAGAGTGCGCTACTGACATTCTGGGAAAACCTCACTAAAATGACATATTTATGCACCAAACGTGGTAATTCCTTATACCTGCAAAGCATCATATTGCACTTTTCAGCTTTGAGGAGGTGTGAGTGTTTTCATTTGAGGGAAATATTCATCTGTGCTTCCTCTCCCATCCGAGGACTATGGAGCTGCTGTTCCTCTCTCACATGTCCCTTCATAGAGACAGGTGTCACACACTCAACCACTCAGTAAACATGTATGCTTCGATACATTCACCTTGCTGTTTACCTTCCAAACATTCCCTCTTCACCACAAATACAGGGCAGCCATACCTCATTGCTCATTCACTCAGTCATCACAGTCCTACACTCTGTAGGTCCTGCAAGACCAACATGAACAAGAGGTATGTCAGCAAGCGGAAAAAAAGCCTTGGGGGAAGATTTTTTTAAATGTTACACAATGTAGCGCAGCACTCTGCGTGGCTGCGCTGCGTTACGTGACCGGGAATGAGCAGGAGAGCGCCATATTTTTAAAGATTTGGCTCTCTCTCCTTGTCTTTCCCTTGCGCCGGCGCTGATTTCAGCTGCCGTGCGCCATGCACATAGCTTAGCGCCGCAGCGCTAGGGTGTGTGCATGAGTGTAGCGTAGGTTTTGTACAGGAAGGGTACCTTTCCTGTACAAATTACTATGCTAGGCACGATGCAAAGCTTTTCCCACCTTGCATACATGCTGCACAGTGAAGCACGCATGGAAAGTGAGAAAAGCACATAGAAATGAATGCATTTCTCCTGTTTGCACCTCCTTTGAAGGGGCGTTAACTTTTGGCGCAAAACCATGTTTTCAAATCTTTGTGAATATGGTTTTGCATCAAAAAGCACGGGTTGCTGCATGGAAACACCCATGTACCACCCACGTAATGCCCCCTTGGTGCAAAGTTACCCAAAGCAGTGCTTTGCGCTCCTTACAGGGCACTTTCCGGCGCAAAAGCAGTTTTGCGCTGAAAAGAAAATCAGAAAAAATAAAATTTGCGCTAGATTGTGTCACTATTGTGGAGCTAAAGCAGCGCGAAACATATGGAAACCTCCCCCTTGGTGTGCTCTTATATTCATACTGCTGCCCTCTAGTAACGCTACACAGTAACTGCAGCATAATAGTGGGAATGGGAAGAAGGCTGTCCAATGCAAATATTGTTCTCCCAAGCTACCTTTCTTCTGAGATGGTCGGCGTCTTGTGCCTTGATGCCACCTCACGCATATGGTCTTCAGTCAAATTCAAAAGCAGCCTACCTACCTTAGGCTAAGGAGTTTTCCACTCGAAGGCCGCACATGGGGACGTCACCCTCATTTAGCAGGGTCCCAAATTGCCTGCAGTCATCCTCTTTACAGAAGCTGGGCGTTCGTGGGCGTTTGTGGGCGTCCTTCAAAGGAAGGAAGGGGGTTTTTAAAGGCCCAGCCCAGCCCAGCCCAGCCCAGCCCAGCCCAGCCCAGCCCAGCGCTGTGCTTTGCTGTGTCCTGATGCAGCAGGCATGATGCAGACCTGCTGAAGCAAAGGCCTGACTCTAACATTTTCTGTCTCATGAAGAAAACAACCTTTCTACCTTCTTATTGCAACTAATAAAGGGAGTTTCACTTGCATCAAACTAAACCCATCATTTCATTAGCCACAGCTCATTCCTGACCTTTATTCCTAGCCAACCTCATAGGCACCAAACCTCTGATTTGAGAGATTGGCTCACACCAAAATGAAAAATAACCCCCATCCAACCTATTTTCCTATCCGTGTAGCACCTTCCTCGCATTCTTCTAATCAGTTAAAGCCCCAGAGGCCACATTTGCGCTCCACATTATACCAAATTTAAAGGACAAATAATGAATGCATTGATAAAGGATGATAAGGTATTGCCCCTATTGCTCCTGCTTGAGATAAAGGGGGATTGGTGGAAAGTCATGAGGGAAAAGATTTGTAATTTTGAGGCGCACGTGCCAAAAAGAGTGGCCACTTTTCTCCTCTGTTTTTACAAGTGAAATTCAAATTAGGAAATGAAAATAAAAGAAGAATTTGAAATTTTGCCAACTTATGACACTTTGACAGCGTTTGCGGGACTCGAACCCTTGTCCTGTGAGATCCTTTATAACCACAGGCACAAGACTTACCATTGAGCTATAGCTCCTGGTGGTCTGAAGTGTTGCAGTAGTAACTATAAACAACATATAGGCCCTGGTGTCATTGCCTGTGGCTTGTATTGCACATCAAAAGGATGACCATGCTATAGGGACGATTTGATACGCTTCTGACATGGAAACCGGTGTGGTCCAGTGGGTAAGTTCCTGACTTCCAGCCAGAGAATCAGGGTTCAAATCCCGGGTTCGGCACCAGATGACTGATGGTGGTCCAGCACAGGTAAATTGGAGGTGGGCCAAACAGGCCAATTGGTAAGTAAAATGTGTGTGTCTGTGTGTCCTGTAAGAGTGGAGTCATGCCTGGCAAAGTGGGTGGATGGAGGATAGAGTGAATAGGAGGAGTCTAGGCAGAGTGGGTGGAGCCAGAGAAGTCCAGCAGAGGTAAGTTGGAGGTGGGCCTAACAGGCGAATTGGTAAGCAAAACGTGTGGGGTTGGGTGTGTCGGGGTGTGCCTGTGTAGAGGGGGTGTGCCTGTGTGTGGGTGTGCCTGTGTGTGGGTTGTGGGTGTGTGGGGGTGTGGGGGTGTGTCTGTGTGTGGGGGGGGGGGGTGTGTGTGGGGGTGTGCCTGTGTGTGTGGGGTGTGCCTGTGTGTAGGGGGGGGTGTTTGGGGTCTGTGTGTGGTCTGTGTGTGTGGTCTGTGTGTGTGGGTGTGTGTGTGTGGGTTGTGTGGGTGTGTGTGTGTGGGTTGTGTGGGTGTGTGTGTGTGGGTTGTGTGTGTAGGGGGTGTGTGGGGGTGTGTCTGTGTGTGGGGGTGTGTGTGGGGTGTGCCTGGGTGTGTGGGGTGTGCCGGTGTGTGTAGGGGGTGTGTCTGTGTGTCCTGTAAGAGTGGAGTCATGCCTGGCAAAGTGGGAGGATAGAGTGAATATGAGGAGTCTAGGCAGAGTGGGTGGAGCCAGAGAGTCTGGAAAAGATGGATGTGGTCCCAGCGAGGAGGAAGGGGTCAAAGATGGAGGTGGGGGCCTGAACAGATTGGGGCCAAATGTGGGCACTCCTGTAGTGTTTCTCTAGCTGACAGATCAGGTGATTACATCCGATGGGACTTATGGTGAGGAAAACCAGCGTTTGATTTTTAATGCACCCTCTGTAACTTTTCCCTAGTATCTTTCTTTCCTTCCGGCAGATACCTGGAACAAGCGTCCCAAAGTTTTTCTTGGCTGCATACCCCCAGAGGTGTGCCTGACATTTATGGCCTAAGCACCCTCACAAAGAGTGCGCTACTGACATTCTGGGAAAACCTCACTAAAATGACATATTTATGCACCAAACGTGGTAATTCCTTATACCTGCAAAGCATCATATTGCACTTTTCAGCTTTGAGGAGGTGTGAGTGTTTTCATTTGAGGGAAATATTCATCTGTGCTTCCTCTCCCATCCGAGGACTATGGAGCTGCTGTTCCTCTCTCACATGTCCCTTCATAGAGACAGGTGTCACACACTCAACCACTCAGTAAACATGTATGCTTCGATACATTCACCTTGCTGTTTACCTTCCAAACATTCCCTCTTCACCACAAATACAGGGCAGCCATACCTCATTGCTCATTCACTCAGTCATCACAGTCCTACACTCTGTAGGTCCTGCAAGACCAACATGAACAAGAGGTATGTCAGCAAGCGGAAAAAAAGCCTTGGGGGAAGATTTTTTTAAATGTTACACAATGTAGCGCAGCACTCTGCGTGGCTGCGCTGCGTTACGTGACCGGGAATGAGCAGGAGAGCGCCATATTTTTAAAGATTTGGCTCTCTCTCCTTGTCTTTCCCTTGCGCCGGCGCTGATTTCAGCTGCCGTGCGCCATGCACATAGCTTAGCGCCGCAGCGCTAGGGTGTGTGCATGAGTGTAGCGTAGGTTTTGTACAGGAAGGGTACCTTTCCTGTACAAAATACTATGCTAGGTACGATGCAAAGCTTTTCCCACCTTGCATACATGCTGCACAGTGAAGCACGCATGGAAAGTGAGAAAAGCACATAGAAATGAATGCATTTCTCCTGTTTGCACCTCCTTTGAAGGGGCGTTAACTTTTGGCGCAAAACCATGTTTTCAAATCTTTGTGAATATGGTTTTGCATCAAAAAGCACGGGTTGCTGCATTGAAACACCCATGTACCACCCACGTAATGCCCCCTTGGTGCAAAGTTACCCAAAGCAGTGTTTTGCGCTCCTTACAGGGCACTTTCCGGCGCAAAAGCAGTTTTGCGCTGAAAAGAAAATCAGAAAAAATAAAATTTGCGCTAGATTGTGTCACTATTGTGGAGCTAAAGCAGCGCGAAACATATGGAAACCTCCCCCTTGGTGTGCTCTTATATTCATACTGCTGCCCTCTAGTAACGCTACACAGTAACTGCAGCATAATAGTGGGAATGGGAAGAAGGCTGTCCAATGCAAATATTGTTCTCCCAAGCTACCTTTCTTCTGAGATGGTCGGCGTCTTGTGCCTTGATGCCACCTCACGCATATGGTCTTCAGTCAAATTCAAAAGCAGCCTACCTACCTTAGGCTAAGGAGTTTTCCACTCGAAGGCCGCACATGGGGACGTCACCCTCATTTAGCAGGGTCCCAAATTGCCTGCAGTCATCCTCTTTACAGAAGCTGGGCGTTCGTGGGCGTTTGTGGGCGTCCTTCAAAGGAAGGAAGGGGGTTTTTAAAGGCCCAGCCCAGCCCAGCCCAGCCCAGCCCAGCCCAGCCCAGCGCTGTGCTGTGCTTTGCTGTGTCCTGATGCAGCAGGCATGATGCAGACCTGCTGAAGCAAAGGCCTGACTCTAACATTTTCTGTCTCATGAAGAAAACAACCTTTCTACCTTCTTATTGCAACTAATAAAGGGAGTTTCACTTGCATCAAACTAAACCCATCATTTCATTAGCCACAGCTCATTCCTGACCTTTATTCCTAGCCAACCTCATAGGCACCAAACCTCTGATTTGAGAGATTGGCTCACACCAAAATGAAAAATAACCCCCATCCAACCTATTTTCCTATCCGTGTAGCACCTTCCTCGCATTCTTCTAATCAGTTAAAGCCCCAGAGGCCACATTTGCGCTCCACATTATACCAAATTTAAAGGACAAATAATGAATGCATTGATAAAGGATGATAAGGTATTGCCCCTATTGCTCCTGCTTGAGATAAAGGGGGATTGGTGGAAAGTCATGAGGGAAAAGATTTGTAATTTTGAGGCGCACGTGCCAAAAAGAGTGGCCACTTTTCTCCTCTGTTTTTACAAGTGAAATTCAAATTAGGAAATGAAAATAAAAGAAGAATTTGAAATTTTGCCAACTTATGACACTTTGACAGCGTTTGCGGGACTCGAACCCTTGTCCTGTGAGATCCTTTATAACCACAGGCACAAGACTTACCATTGAGCTATAGCTCCTGGTGGTCTGAAGTGTTGCAGTAGTAACTATAAACAACATATAGGCCCTGGTGTCATTGCCTGTGGCTTGTATTGCACATCAAAAGGATGACCATGCTATAGGGACGATTTGATACGCTTCTGACATGGAAACCGGTGTGGTCCAGTGGGTAAGTTCCTGACTTCCAGCCAGAGAATCAGGGTTCAAATCCCGGGTTCGGCACCAGATGACTGATGGTGGTCCAGCACAGGTAAATTGGAGGTGGGCCAAACAGGCCAATTGGTAAGTAAAATGTGTGTGTCTGTGTGTCCTGTAAGAGTGGAGTCATGCCTGGCAAAGTGGGTGGATGGAGGATAGAGTGAATAGGAGGAGTCTAGGCAGAGTGGGTGGAGCCAGAGAAGTCCAGCAGAGGTAAGTTGGAGGTGGGCCTAACAGGCGAATTGGTAAGCAAAACGTGTGGGGTTGTGTGTGTGGGGTGTGTCTGTGTGTGTGGGGTGTGCCTGTGTAGAGGGGGTGTGCCTGTGTGTGGGTTGTGTGTGTGGGGTGTGTGGGGGTGTGGGGGTGTGTCTGTGTGTGGGGGGGGGGGGTGTGCCTGTGTGTGTGGGGTGTGCCTGTGTGTAGGGGGGGTGTTTGGGGTGTGTGGGGTCTGTGTGTGGTCTGTGTGTGTGTGGGTGTGTGTGTGTGTGTGTGTGTGTGGGGTCTGTATGTGGGGTGTGTGTGGTCTGTGTGTGGGGTCTGTGTGTGGTCTGTGTGTGGGTTGTGGGTGTGTGGGTGTGGGTTGTGTGGGTGGGTGTGTGGGGGTGTGTCTGTGTGGTGGGGGTGTGTCTGTGGGGGGGGTGTGGGGGTGTGTCTGTGTGTGGGGGTGTGTGTGGGGTGTGCCTGGGTGTGTGGGGTGTGCCGGTGTGTGTAGGGGGTGTGTCTGTGTGTCCTGTAAGAGTGGAGTCATGCCTGGCAAAGTGGGAGGATAGAGTGAATATGAGGAGTCTAGGCAGAGTGGGTGGAGCCAGAGAGTCTGGAAAAGATGGATGTGGTCCCAGCGAGGAGGAAGGGGTCAAAGATGGAGGTGGGGGCCTGAACAGATTGGGGCCAAATGTGGGCACTCCTGTAGTGTTTCTCTAGCTGACAGATCAGGTGATTACATCCGATGGGACTTATGGTGAGGAAAACCAGCGTTTGATTTTTAATGCACCCTCTCTAACTTTTCCCTAGTATCTTTCTTTCCTTCCGGCAGATACCTGGAACAAGCGTCCCAAAGTTTTTCTTGGCTGCATACCCCCAGAGGTGTGCCTGACATTTATGGCCTAAGCACCCTCACAAAGAGTGCGCTACTGACATTCTGGGAAAACCTCACTAAAATGACATATTTATGCACCAAACGTGGTAATTCCTTATACCTGCAAAGCATCATATTGCACTTTTCAGCTTTGAGGAGGTGTGAGTGTTTTCATTTGAGGGAAATATTCATCTGTGCTTCCTCTCCCATCCGAGGACTATGGAGCTGCTGTTCCTCTCTCACATGTCCCTTCATAGAGACAGGTGTCACACACTCAACCACTCAGTAAACATGTATGCTTCGATACATTCACCTTGCTGTTTACCTTCCAAACATTCCCTCTTCACCACAAATACAGGGCAGCCATACCTCATTGCTCATTCACTCAGTCATCACAGTCCTACACTCTGTAGGTCCTGCAAGACCAACATGAACAAGAGGTATGTCAGCAAGCGGAAAAAAAGCCTTGGGGGAAGATTTTTTTAAATGTTACACAATGTAGCGCAGCACTCTGCGTGGCTGCGCTGCGTTACGTGACCGGGAATGAGCAGGAGAGCGCCATATTTTTAAAGATTTGGCTCTCTCTCCTTGTCTTTCCCTTGCGCCGGCGCTGATTTCAGCTGCCGTGCGCCATGCACATAGCTTAGCGCCGCAGCGCTAGGGTGTGTGCATGAGTGTAGCGTAGGTTTTGTACAGGAAGGGTACCTTTCCTGTACAAAATACTATGCTAGGTACGATGCAAAGCTTTTCCCACCTTGCATACATGCTGCACAGTGAAGCACGCATGGAAAGTGAGAAAAGCACATAGAAATGAATGCATTTCTCCTGTTTGCACCTCCTTTGAAGGGGCGTTAACTTTTGGCGCAAAACCATGTTTTCAAATCTTTGTGAATATGGTTTTGCATCAAAAAGCACGGGTTGCTGCATTGAAACACCCATGTACCACCCACGTAATGCCCCCTTGGTGCAAAGTTACCCAAAGCAGTGTTTTGCGCTCCTTACAGGGCACTTTCCGGCGCAAAAGCAGTTTTGCGCTGAAAAGAAAATCAGAAAAAATAAAATTTGCGCTAGATTGTGTCACTATTGTGGAGCTAAAGCAGCGCGAAACATATGGAAACCTCCCCCTTGGTGTGCTCTTATATTCATACTGCTGCCCTCTAGTAACGCTACACAGTAACTGCAGCATAATAGTGGGAATGGGAAGAAGGCTGTCCAATGCAAATATTGTTCTCCCAAGCTACCTTTCTTCTGAGATGGTCGGCGTCTTGTGCCTTGATGCCACCTCACGCATATGGTCTTCAGTCAAATTCAAAAGCAGCCTACCTACCTTAGGCTAAGGAGTTTTCCACTCGAAGGCCGCACATGGGGACGTCACCCTCATTTAGCAGGGTCCCAAATTGCCTGCAGTCATCCTCTTTACAGAAGCTGGGCGTTCGTGGGCGTTTGTGGGCGTCCTTCAAAGGAAGGAAGGGGGTTTTTAAAGGCCCAGCCCAGCCCAGCCCAGCCCAGCCCAGCCCAGCCCAGCCCAGCGCTGTGCTGTGCTTTGCTGTGTCCTGATGCAGCAGGCATGATGCAGACCTGCTGAAGCAAAGGCCTGACTCTAACATTTTCTGTCTCATGAAGAAAACAACCTTTCTACCTTCTTATTGCAACTAATAAAGGGAGTTTCACTTGCATCAAACTAAACCCATCATTTCATTAGCCACAGCTCATTCCTGACCTTTATTCCTAGCCAACCTCATAGGCACCAAACCTCTGATTTGAGAGATTGGCTCACACCAAAATGAAAAATAACCCCCATCCAACCTATTTTCCTATCCGTGTAGCACCTTCCTCGCATTCTTCTAATCAGTTAAAGCCCCAGAGGCCACATTTGCGCTCCACATTATACCAAATTTAAAGGACAAATAATGAATGCATTGATAAAGGATGATAAGGTATTGCCCCTATTGCTCCTGCTTGAGATAAAGGGGGATTGGTGGAAAGTCATGAGGGAAAAGATTTGTAATTTTGAGGCGCACGTGCCAAAAAGAGTGGCCACTTTTCTCCTCTGTTTTTACAAGTGAAATTCAAATTAGGAAATGAAAATAAAAGAAGAATTTGAAATTTTGCCAACTTATGACACTTTGACAGCGTTTGCGGGACTCGAACCCTTGTCCTGTGAGATCCTTTATAACCACAGGCACAAGACTTACCATTGAGCTATAGCTCCTGGTGGTCTGAAGTGTTGCAGTAGTAACTATAAACAACATATAGGCCCTGGTGTCATTGCCTGTGGCTTGTATTGCACATCAAAAGGATGACCATGCTATAGGGACGATTTGATACGCTTCTGACATGGAAACCGGTGTGGTCCAGTGGGTAAGTTCCTGACTTCCAGCCAGAGAATCAGCGTTCAAATCCCGGGTTCGGCACCAGATGACTGATGGTGGTCCAGCACAGGTAAATTGGAGGTGGGCCAAACAGGCCAATTGGTAAGTAAAATGTGTGTGTCTGTGTGTCCTGTAAGAGTGGAGTCATGCCTGGCAAAGTGGGTGGATGGAGGATAGAGTGAATAGGAGGAGTCTAGGCAGAGTGGGTGGAGCCAGAGAAGTCCAGCAGAGGTAAGTTGGAGGTGGGCCTAACAGGCGAATTGGTAAGCAAAACGTGTGGGGTTGTGTGTGTGGGGTGTGTCTGTGTGTGTGGGGTGTGCCTGTGTAGAGGGGGTGTGCCTGTGTGTGGGTTGTGTGTGTGGGGTGTGTGGGGGTGTGTCTGTGTGTGGGGGGGGGGGGGGTGTGCCTGTGTGTGTGGGGTGTGCCTGTGTGTAGGGGGGGTGTTTGGGGTGTGTGGGGTCTGTGTGTGGTCTGTGTGTGTGTGGGTGTGTGTGTGTGTGTGTGTGTGTGGGGTCTGTATGTGGGGTGTGTGGGGTCTGTGTGTGGTCTGTGTGTGGGGTCTGTGTGTGGTCTGTGTGTGGGTTGTGGGTGTGTGGGTGTGTGTGTGTGGGTTGTGTGGGTGGGTGTGTGGGGGTGTGTCTGTGTGGTGGGGGTGTGTCTGTGGGGGGGGTGTGGGGGTGTGTCTGTGTGTGGGGGTGTGTGTGGGGTGTGCCTGGGTGTGTGGGGTGTGCCGGTGTGTGTAGGGGGTGTGTCTGTGTGTCCTGTAAGAGTGGAGTCATGCCTGGCAAAGTGGGAGGATAGAGTGAATATGAGGAGTCTAGGCAGAGTGGGTGGAGCCAGAGAGTCTGGAAAAGATGGATGTGGTCCCAGCGAGGAGGAAGGGGTCAAAGATGGAGGTGGGGGCCTGAACAGATTGGGGCCAAATGTGGGCACTCCTGTAGTGTTTCTCTAGCTGACAGATCAGGTGATTACATCCGATGGGACTTATGGTGAGGAAAACCAGCGTTTGATTTTTAATGCACCCTCTCTAACTTTTCCCTAGTATCTTTCTTTCCTTCCGGCAGATACCTGGAACAAGCGTCCCAAAGTTTTTCTTGGCTGCATACCCCCAGAGGTGTGCCTGACATTTATGGCCTAAGCACCCTCACAAAGAGTGCGCTACTGACATTCTGGGAAAACCTCACTAAAATGACATATTTATGCACCAAACGTGGTAATTCCTTATACCTGCAAAGCATCATATTGCACTTTTCAGCTTTGAGGAGGTGTGAGTGTTTTCATTTGAGGGAAATATTCATCTGTGCTTCCTCTCCCATCCGAGGACTATGGAGCTGCTGTTCCTCTCTCACATGTCCCTTCATAGAGACAGGTGTCACACACTCAACCACTCAGTAAACATGTATGCTTCGATACATTCACCTTGCTGTTTACCTTCCAAACATTCCCTCTTCACCACAAATACAGGGCAGCCATACCTCATTGCTCATTCACTCAGTCATCACAGTCCTACACTCTGTAGGTCCTGCAAGACCAACATGAACAAGAGGTATGTCAGCAAGCGGAAAAAAAGCCTTGGGGGAAGATTTTTTTAAATGTTACACAATGTAGCGCAGCACTCTGCGTGGCTGCGCTGCGTTACGTGACCGGGAATGAGCAGGAGAGCGCCATATTTTTAAAGATTTGGCTCTCTCTCCTTGTCTTTCCCTTGCGCCGGCGCTGATTTCAGCTGCCGTGCGCCATGCACATAGCTTAGCGCCGCAGCGCTAGGGTGTGTGCATGAGTGTAGCGTAGGTTTTGTACAGGAAGGGTACCTTTCCTGTACAAAATACTATGCTAGGCAAGATGCAAAGCTTTTCCCACCTTGCATACATGCTGCACAGTGAAGCACGCATGGAAAGTGAGAAAAGCACATAGAAATGAATGCATTTCTCCTGTTTGCACCTCCTTTGAAGGGGCGTTAACTTTTGGCGCAAAACCATGTTTTCAAATCTTTGTGAATATGGTTTTGCATCAAAAAGCACGGGTTGCTGCATTGAAACACCCATGTACCACCCACGTAATGCCCCCTTGGTGCAAAGTTACCCAAAGCAGTGTTTTGCGCTCCTTACAGGGCACTTTCCGGCGCAAAAGCAGTTTTGCGCTGAAAAGAAAATCAGAAAAAATAAAATTTGCGCTAGATTGTGTCACTATTGTGGAGCTAAAGCAGCGCGAAACATATGGAAACCTCCCCCTTGGTGTGCTCTTATATTCATACTGCTGCCCTCTAGTAACGCTACACAGTAACTGCAGCATAATAGTGGGAATGGGAAGAAGGCTGTCCAATGCAAATATTGTTCTCCCAAGCTACCTTTCTTCTGAGATGGTCGGCGTCTTGTGCCTTGATGCCACCTCACGCATATGGTCTTCAGTCAAATTCAAAAGCAGCCTACCTACCTTAGGCTAAGGAGTTTTCCACTCGAAGGCCGCACATGGGGACGTCACCCTCATTTAGCAGGGTCCCAAATTGCCTGCAGTCATCCTCTTTACAGAAGCTGGGCGTTCGTGGGCGTTTGTGGGCGTCCTTCAAAGGAAGGAAGGGGGTTTTTAAAGGCCCAGCCCAGCCCAGCCCAGCCCAGCCCAGCCCAGCCCAGCCCAGCGCTGTGCTGTGCTTTGCTGTGTCCTGATGCAGCAGGCATGATGCAGACCTGCTGAAGCAAAGGCCTGACTCTAACATTTTCTGTCTCATGAAGAAAACAACCTTTCTACCTTCTTATTGCAACTAATAAAGGGAGTTTCACTTGCATCAAACTAAACCCATCATTTCATTAGCCACAGCTCATTCCTGACCTTTATTCCTAGCCAACCTCATAGGCACCAAACCTCTGATTTGAGAGATTGGCTCACACCAAAATGAAAAATAACCCCCATCCAACCTATTTTCCTATCCGTGTAGCACCTTCCTCGCATTCTTCTAATCAGTTAAAGCCCCAGAGGCCACATTTGCGCTCCACATTATACCAAATTTAAAGGACAAATAATGAATGCATTGATAAAGGATGATAAGGTATTGCCCCTATTGCTCCTGCTTGAGATAAAGGGGGATTGGTGGAAAGTCATGAGGGAAAAGATTTGTAATTTTGAGGCGCACGTGCCAAAAAGAGTGGCCACTTTTCTCCTCTGTTTTTACAAGTGAAATTCAAATTAGGAAATGAAAATAAAAGAAGAATTTGAAATTTTGCCAACTTATGACACTTTGACAGCGTTTGCGGGACTCGAACCCTTGTCCTGTGAGATCCTTTATAACCACAGGCACAAGACTTACCATTGAGCTATAGCTCCTGGTGGTCTGAAGTGTTGCAGTAGTAACTATAAACAACATATAGGCCCTGGTGTCATTGCCTGTGGCTTGTATTGCACATCAAAAGGATGACCATGCTATAGGGACGATTTGATACGCTTCTGACATGGAAACCGGTGTGGTCCAGTGGGTAAGTTCCTGACTTCCAGCCAGAGAATCAGGGTTCAAATCCCGGGTTCGGCACCAGATGACTGATGGTGGTCCAGCACAGGTAAATTGGAGGTGGGCCAAACAGGCCAATTGGTAAGTAAAATGTGTGTGTCTGTGTGTCCTGTAAGAGTGGAGTCATGCCTGGCAAAGTGGGTGGATGGAGGATAGAGTGAATAGGAGGAGTCTAGGCAGAGTGGGTGGAGCCAGAGAAGTCCAGCAGAGGTAAGTTGGAGGTGGGCCTAACAGGCGAATTGGTAAGCAAAACGTGTGGGGTTGGGTGTGTCGGGGTGTGCCTGTGTAGAGGGGGTGTGCCTGTGTGTGGGTGTGCCTGTGTGTGGGTTGTGGGTGTGTGGGGGTGTGGGTGTGTGTCTGTGTGTGGGGGGGGGGGGTGTGTGTGGGGGTGTGCCTGTGTGTGTGGGGTGTGCCTGTGTGTAGGGGGGGGTGTTTGGGGTCTGTGTGTGGTCTGTGTGTGTGGTCTGTGTGTGTGTGTGGGTTGTGTGGGTTGTGTGTGTGTGGGTTGTGTGGGTTGTGTGTGTGTGGGTTGTGTGGGTGTGTGTGTGTGGGTTGTGTGTGTAGGGGGTGTGTGGGGGTGTGTCTGTGTGTGGGGGTGTGTGTGGGGTGTGCCTGGGTGTGTGGGGTGTGCCGGTGTGTGTAGGGGGTGTGTCTGTGTGTCCTGTAAGAGTGGAGTCATGCCTGGCAAAGTGGGAGGATAGAGTGAATATGAGGAGTCTAGGCAGAGTGGGTGGAGCCAGAGAGTCTGGAAAAGATGGATGTGGTCCCAGCGAGGAGGAAGGGGTCAAAGATGGAGGTGGGGGGCCTGAACAGATTGGGGCCAAATGTGGGCACTCCTGTAGTGTTTCTCTAGCTGACAGATCAGGTGATTACATCCGATGGGACTTATGGTGAGGAAAACCAGCGTTTGATTTTTAATGCACCCTCTGTAACTTTTCCCTAGTATCTTTCTTTCCTTCCGGCAGATACCTGGAACAAGCGTCCCAAAGTTTTTCTTGGCTGCATACCCCCAGAGGTGTGCCTGACATTTATGGCCTAAGCACCCTCACAAAGAGTGCGCTACTGACATTCTGGGAAAACCTCACTAAAATGACATATTTATGCACCAAACGTGGTAATTCCTTATACCTGCAAAGCATCATATTGCACTTTTCAGCTTTGAGGAGGTGTGAGTGTTTTCATTTGAGGGAAATATTCATCTGTGCTTCCTCTCCCATCCGAGGACTATGGAGCTGCTGTTCCTCTCTCACATGTCCCTTCATAGAGACAGGTGTCACACACTCAACCACTCAGTAAACATGTATGCTTCGATACATTCACCTTGCTGTTTACCTTCCAAACATTCCCTCTTCACCACAAATACAGGGCAGCCATACCTCATTGCTCATTCACTCAGTCATCACAGTCCTACACTCTGTAGGTCCTGCAAGACCAACATGAACAAGAGGTATGTCAGCAAGCGGAAAAAAAGCCTTGGGGGAAGATTTTTTTAAATGTTACACAATGTAGCGCAGCACTCTGCGTGGCTGCGCTGCGTTACGTGACCGGGAATGAGCAGGAGAGCGCCATATTTTTAAAGATTTGGCTCTCTCTCCTTGTCTTTCCCTTGCGCCGGCGCTGATTTCAGCTGCCGTGCGCCATGCACATAGCTTAGCGCCGCAGCGCTAGGGTGTGTGCATGAGTGTAGCGTAGGTTTTGTACAGGAAGGGTACCTTTCCTGTACAAAATACTATGCTAGGTACGATGCAAAGCTTTTCCCACCTTGCATACATGCTGCACAGTGAAGCACGCATGGAAAGTGAGAAAAGCACATAGAAATGAATGCATTTCTCCTGTTTGCACCTCCTTTGAAGGGGCGTTAACTTTTGGCGCAAAACCATGTTTTCAAATCTTTGTGAATATGGTTTTGCATCAAAAAGCACGGGTTGCTGCATTGAAACACCCATGTACCACCCACGTAATGCCCCCTTGGTGCAAAGTTACCCAAAGCAGTGTTTTGCGCTCCTTACAGGGCACTTTCCGGCGCAAAAGCAGTTTTGCGCTGAAAAGAAAATCAGAAAAAATAAAATTTGCGCTAGATTGTGTCACTATTGTGGAGCTAAAGCAGCGCGAAACATATGGAAACCTCCCCCTTGGTGTGCTCTTATATTCATACTGCTGCCCTCTAGTAACGCTACACAGTAACTGCAGCATAATAGTGGGAATGGGAAGAAGGCTGTCCAATGCAAATATTGTTCTCCCAAGCTACCTTTCTTCTGAGATGGTCGGCGTCTTGTGCCTTGATGCCACCTCACGCATATGGTCTTCAGTCAAATTCAAAAGCAGCCTACCTACCTTAGGCTAAGGAGTTTTCCACTCGAAGGCCGCACATGGGGACGTCACCCTCATTTAGCAGGGTCCCAAATTGCCTGCAGTCATCCTCTTTACAGAAGCTGGGCGTTCGTGGGCGTTTGTGGGCGTCCTTCAAAGGAAGGAAGGGGGTTTTTAAAGGCCCAGCCCAGCCCAGCCCAGCCCAGCCCAGCCCAGCCCAGCCCAGCCCAGCCCAGCGCTGTGCTGTGCTTTGCTGTGTCCTGATGCAGCAGGCATGATGCAGACCTGCTGAAGCAAAGGCCTGACTCTAACATTTTCTGTCTCATGAAGAAAACAACCTTTCTACCTTCTTATTGCAACTAATAAAGGGAGTTTCACTTGCATCAAACTAAACCCATCATTTCATTAGCCACAGCTCATTCCTGACCTTTATTCCTAGCCAACCTCATAGGCACCAAACCTCTGATTTGAGAGATTGGCTCACACCAAAATGAAAAATAACCCCCATCCAACCTATTTTCCTATCCGTGTAGCACCTTCCTCGCATTCTTCTAATCAGTTAAAGCCCCAGAGGCCACATTTGCGCTCCACATTATACCAAATTTAAAGGACAAATAATGAATGCATTGATAAAGGATGATAAGGTATTGCCCCTATTGCTCCTGCTTGAGATAAAGGGGGATTGGTGGAAAGTCATGAGGGAAAAGATTTGTAATTTTGAGGCGCACGTGCCAAAAAGAGTGGCCACTTTTCTCCTCTGTTTTTACAAGTGAAATTCAAATTAGGAAATGAAAATAAAAGAAGAATTTGAAATTTTGCCAACTTATGACACTTTGACAGCGTTTGCGGGACTCGAACTCTTGTCCTGTGAGATCCTTTATAACCACAGGCACAAGACTTACCATTGAGCTATAGCTCCTGGTGGTCTGAAGTGTTGCAGTAGTAACTATAAACAACATATAGGCCCTGGTGTCATTGCCTGTGGCTTGTATTGCACATCAAAAGGATGACCATGCTATAGGGACGATTTGATACGCTTCTGACATGGAAACCGGTGTGGTCCAGTGGGTAAGTTCCTGACTTCCAGCCAGAGAATCAGGGTTCAAATCCCGGGTTCGGCACCAGATGACTGATGGTGGTCCAGCACAGGTAAATTGGAGGTGGGCCAAACAGGCCAATTGGTAAGTAAAATGTGTGTGTCTGTGTGTCCTGTAAGAGTGGAGTCATGCCTGGCAAAGTGGGTGGATGGAGGATAGAGTGAATAGGAGGAGTCTAGGCAGAGTGGGTGGAGCCAGAGAAGTCCAGCAGAGGTAAGTTGGAGGTGGGCCTAACAGGCGAATTGGTAAGCAAAACGTGTGGGGTTGTGTGTGTGGGGTGTGTCTGTGTGTGTGGGGTGTGCCTGTGTAGAGGGGGTGTGCCTGTGTGTGGGTTGTGTGTGTGGGGTGTGTGGGGGTGTGGGGGTGTGTCTGTGTGTGGGGGGGGGGGGGGTGTGCCTGTGTGTGTGGGGTGTGCCTGTGTGTAGGGGGGGTGTTTGGGGTGTGTGGGGTCTGTGTGTGGTCTGTGTGTGTGTGGGTGTGTGTGGGTCTGTGTGTGGTCTGTGTGTGGGGTCTGTGTGGGGTCTGTGTGTGGTCTGTGTGTGGGGTCTGTGTGTGGTCTGTGTGTGGGTTGTGGGTGTGTGGGTGTGTGTGTGTGGGTTGTGTGGGTGGGTGTGTGGGGGTGTGTCTGTGTGGTGGGGGTGTGTCTGTGGGGGGGGTGTGTGTGGGGTGTGCCTGGGTGTGTGGGGTGTGCCGGTGTGTGTAGGGGGTGTGTCTGTGTGTCCTGTAAGAGTGGAGTCATGCCTGGCAAAGTGGGAGGATAGAGTGAATATGAGGAGTCTAGGCAGAGTGGGTGGAGCCAGAGAGTCTGGAAAAGATGGATGTGGTCCCAGCGAGGAGGAAGGGGTCAAAGATGGAGGTGGGGGCCTGAACAGATTGGGGCCAAATGTGGGCACTCCTGTAGTGTTTCTCTAGCTGACAGATCAGGTGATTACATCCGATGGGACTTATGGTGAGGAAAACCAGCGTTTGATTTTTAATGCACCCTCTGTAACTTTTCCCTAGTATCTTTCTTTCCTTCCGGCAGATACCTGGAACAAGCGTCCCAAAGTTTTTCTTGGCTGCATACCCCCAGAGGTGTGCCTGACATTTATGGCCTAAGCACCCTCACAAAGAGTGCGCTACTGACATTCTGGGAAAACCTCACTAAAATGACATATTTATGCACCAAACGTGGTAATTCCTTATACCTGCAAAGCATCATATTGCACTTTTCAGCTTTGAGGAGGTGTGAGTGTTTTCATTTGAGGGAAATATTCATCTGTGCTTCCTCTCCCATCCGAGGACTATGGAGCTGCTGTTCCTCTCTCACATGTCCCTTCATAGAGACAGGTGTCACACACTCAACCACTCAGTAAACATGTATGCTTCGATACATTCACCTTGCTGTTTACCTTCCAAACATTCCCTCTTCACCACAAATACAGGGCAGCCATACCTCATTGCTCATTCACTCAGTCATCACAGTCCTACACTCTGTAGGTCCTGCAAGACCAACATGAACAAGAGGTATGTCAGCAAGCGGAAAAAAAGCCTTGGGGGAAGATTTTTTTAAATGTTACACAATGTAGCGCAGCACTCTGCGTGGCTGCGCTGCGTTACGTGACCGGGAATGAGCAGGAGAGCGCCATATTTTTAAAGATTTGGCTCTCTCTCCTTGTCTTTCCCTTGCGCCGGCGCTGATTTCAGCTGCCGTGCGCCATGCACATAGCTTAGCGCCGCAGCGCTAGGGTGTGTGCATGAGTGTAGCGTAGGTTTTGTACAGGAAGGGTACCTTTCCTGTACAAATTACTATGCTAGGCACGATGCAAAGCTTTTCCCACCTTGCATACATGCTGCACAGTGAAGCACGCATGGAAAGTGAGAAAAGCACATAGAAATGAATGCATTTCTCCTGTTTGCACCTCCTTTGAAGGGGCGTTAACTTTTGGCGCAAAACCATGTTTTCAAATCTTTGTGAATATGGTTTTGCATCAAAAAGCACGGGTTGCTGCATGGAAACACCCATGTACCACCCACGTAATGCCCCCTTGGTGCAAAGTTACCCAAAGCAGTGCTTTGCGCTCCTTACAGGGCACTTTCCGGCGCAAAAGCAGTTTTGCGCTGAAAAGAAAATCAGAAAAAATAAAATTTGCGCTAGATTGTGTCACTATTGTGGAGCTAAAGCAGCGCGAAACATATGGAAACCTCCCCCTTGGTGTGCTCTTATATTCATACTGCTGCCCTCTAGTAACGCTACACAGTAACTGCAGCATAATAGTGGGAATGGGAAGAAGGCTGTCCAATGCAAATATTGTTCTCCCAAGCTACCTTTCTTCTGAGATGGTCGGCGTCTTGTGCCTTGATGCCACCTCACGCATATGGTCTTCAGTCAAATTCAAAAGCAGCCTACCTACCTTAGGCTAAGGAGTTTTCCACTCGAAGGCCGCACATGGGGACGTCACCCTCATTTAGCAGGGTCCCAAATTGCCTGCAGTCATCCTCTTTACAGAAGCTGGGCGTTCGTGGGCGTTTGTGGGCGTCCTTCAAAGGAAGGAAGGGGGTTTTTAAAGGCCCAGCCCAGCCCAGCCCAGCCCAGCCCAGCCCAGCCCAGCCCAGCCCAGCCCAGCGCTGTGCTTTGCTGTGTCCTGATGCAGCAGGCATGATGCAGACCTGCTGAAGCAAAGGCCTGACTCTAACATTTTCTGTCTCATGAAGAAAACAACCTTTCTACCTTCTTATTGCAACTAATAAAGGGAGTTTCACTTGCATCAAACTAAACCCATCATTTCATTAGCCACAGCTCATTCCTGACCTTTATTCCTAGCCAACCTCATAGGCACCAAACCTCTGATTTGAGAGATTGGCTCACACCAAAATGAAAAATAACCCCCATCCAACCTATTTTCCTATCCGTGTAGCACCTTCCTCGCATTCTTCTAATCAGTTAAAGCCCCAGAGGCCACATTTGCGCTCCACATTATACCAAATTTAAAGGACAAATAATGAATGCATTGATAAAGGATGATAAGGTATTGCCCCTATTGCTCCTGCTTGAGATAAAGGGGGATTGGTGGAAAGTCATGAGGGAAAAGATTTGTAATTTTGAGGCGCACGTGCCAAAAAGAGTGGCCACTTTTCTCCTCTGTTTTTACAAGTGAAATTCAAATTAGGAAATGAAAATAAAAGAAGAATTTGAAATTTTGCCAACTTATGACACTTTGACAGCGTTTGCGGGACTCGAACCCTTGTCCTGTGAGATCCTTTATAACCACAGGCACAAGACTTACCATTGAGCTATAGCTCCTGGTGGTCTGAAGTGTTGCAGTAGTAACTATAAACAACATATAGGCCCTGGTGTCATTGCCTGTGGCTTGTATTGCACATCAAAAGGATGACCATGCTATAGGGACGATTTGATACGCTTCTGACATGGAAACCGGTGTGGTCCAGTGGGTAAGTTCCTGACTTCCAGCCAGAGAATCAGGGTTCAAATCCCGGGTTCGGCACCAGATGACTGATGGTGGTCCAGCACAGGTAAATTGGAGGTGGGCCAAACAGGCCAATTGGTAAGTAAAATGTGTGTGTCTGTGTGTCCTGTAAGAGTGGAGTCATGCCTGGCAAAGTGGGTGGATGGAGGATAGAGTGAATAGGAGGAGTCTAGGCAGAGTGGGTGGAGCCAGAGAAGTCCAGCAGAGGTAAGTTGGAGGTGGGCCTAACAGGCGAATTGGTAAGCAAAACGTGTGGGGTTGGGTGTGTCGGGGTGTGCCTGTGTAGAGGGGGTGTGCCTGTGTGTGGGTGTGCCTGTGTGTGGGTTGTGGGTGTGTGGGGGTGTGGGGGTGTGTCTGTGTGTGGGGGGGGGGGTGTGTGTGGGGGTGTGCCTGTGTGTGTGGGGTGTGCCTGTGTGTAGGGGGGGGTGTTTGGGGTCTGTGTGTGGTCTGTGTGTGTGGTCTGTGTGTGTGGGTGTGTGTGTGTGGGTTGTGTGTGTGTGGGTGTGTGTGTGTGGGTTGTGTGTGTGTGGGTTGTGTGGGTGTGTGTGTGTGGGTTGTGTGTGTAGGGGGTGTGTGGGGGTGTGTCTGTGTGGGGGTGTGTGTGGGGTGTGCCTGGGTGTGTGGGGTGTGCCGGTGTGTGTAGGGGGTGTGTCTGTGTGTCCTGTAAGAGTGGAGTCATGCCTGGCAAAGTGGGAGGATAGAGTGAATATGAGGAGTCTAGGCAGAGTGGGTGGAGCCAGAGAGTCTGGAAAAGATGGATGTGGTCCCAGCGAGGAGGAAGGGGTCAAAGATGGAGGTGGGGGCCTGAACAGATTGGGGCCAAATGTGGGCACTCCTGTAGTGTTTCTCTAGCTGACAGATCAGGTGATTACATCCGATGGGACTTATGGTGAGGAAAACCAGCGTTTGATTTTTAATGCACCCTCTGTAACTTTTCCCTAGTATCTTTCTTTCCTTCCGGCAGATACCTGGAACAAGCGTCCCAAAGTTTTTCTTGGCTGCATACCCCCAGAGGTGTGCCTGACATTTATGGCCTAAGCACCCTCACAAAGAGTGCGCTACTGACATTCTGGGAAAACCTCACTAAAATGACATATTTATGCACCAAACGTGGTAATTCCTTATACCTGCAAAGCATCATATTGCACTTTTCAGCTTTGAGGAGGTGTGAGTGTTTTCATTTGAGGGAAATATTCATCTGTGCTTCCTCTCCCATCCGAGGACTATGGAGCTGCTGTTCCTCTCTCACATGTCCCTTCATAGAGACAGGTGTCACACACTCAACCACTCAGTAAACATGTATGCTTCGATACATTCACCTTGCTGTTTACCTTCCAAACATTCCCTCTTCACCACAAATACAGGGCAGCCATACCTCATTGCTCATTCACTCAGTCATCACAGTCCTACACTCTGTAGGTCCTGCAAGACCAACATGAACAAGAGGTATGTCAGCAAGCGGAAAAAAAGCCTTGGGGGAAGATTTTTTTAAATGTTACACAATGTAGCGCAGCACTCTGCGTGGCTGCGCTGCGTTACGTGACCGGGAATGAGCAGGAGAGCGCCATATTTTTAAAGATTTGGCTCTCTCTCCTTGTCTTTCCCTTGCGCCGGCGCTGATTTCAGCTGCCGTGCGCCATGCACATAGCTTAGCGCCGCAGCGCTAGGGTGTGTGCATGAGTGTAGCGTAGGTTTTGTACAGGAAGGGTACCTTTCCTGTACAAAATACTATGCTAGGTACGATGCAAAGCTTTTCCCACCTTGCATACATGCTGCACAGTGAAGCACGCATGGAAAGTGAGAAAAGCACATAGAAATGAATGCATTTCTCCTGTTTGCACCTCCTTTGAAGGGGCGTTAACTTTTGGCGCAAAACCATGTTTTCAAATCTTTGTGAATATGGTTTTGCATCAAAAAGCACGGGTTGCTGCATTGAAACACCCATGTACCACCCACGTAATGCCCCCTTGGTGCAAAGTTACCCAAAGCAGTGTTTTGCGCTCCTTACAGGGCACTTTCCGGCGCAAAAGCAGTTTTGCGCTGAAAAGAAAATCAGAAAAAATAAAATTTGCGCTAGATTGTGTCACTATTGTGGAGCTAAAGCAGCGCGAAACATATGGAAACCTCCCCCTTGGTGTGCTCTTATATTCATACTGCTGCCCTCTAGTAACGCTACACAGTAACTGCAGCATAATAGTGGGAATGGGAAGAAGGCTGTCCAATGCAAATATTGTTCTCCCAAGCTACCTTTCTTCTGAGATGGTCGGCGTCTTGTGCCTTGATGCCACCTCACGCATATGGTCTTCAGTCAAATTCAAAAGCAGCCTACCTACCTTAGGCTAAGGAGTTTTCCACTCGAAGGCCGCACATGGGGACGTCACCCTCATTTAGCAGGGTCCCAAATTGCCTGCAGTCATCCTCTTTACAGAAGCTGGGCGTTCGTGGGCGTTTGTGGGCGTCCTTCAAAGGAAGGAAGGGGGTTTTTAAAGGCCCAGCCCAGCCCAGCCCAGCCCAGCCCAGCCCAGCCCAGCCCAGCCCAGCGCTGTGCTGTGCTTTGCTGTGTCCTGATGCAGCAGGCATGATGCAGACCTGCTGAAGCAAAGGCCTGACTCTAACATTTTCTGTCTCATGAAGAAAACAACCTTTCTACCTTCTTATTGCAACTAATAAAGGGAGTTTCACTTGCATCAAACTAAACCCATCATTTCATTAGCCACAGCTCATTCCTGACCTTTATTCCTAGCCAACCTCATAGGCACCAAACCTCTGATTTGAGAGATTGGCTCACACCAAAATGAAAAATAACCCCCATCCAACCTATTTTCCTATCCGTGTAGCACCTTCCTCGCATTCTTCTAATCAGTTAAAGCCCCAGAGGCCACATTTGCGCTCCACATTATACCAAATTTAAAGGACAAATAATGAATGCATTGATAAAGGATGATAAGGTATTGCCCCTATTGCTCCTGCTTGAGATAAAGGGGGATTGGTGGAAAGTCATGAGGGAAAAGATTTGTAATTTTGAGGCGCACGTGCCAAAAAGAGTGGCCACTTTTCTCCTCTGTTTTTACAAGTGAAATTCAAATTAGGAAATGAAAATAAAAGAAGAATTTGAAATTTTGCCAACTTATGACACTTTGACAGCGTTTGCGGGACTCGAACCCTTGTCCTGTGAGATCCTTTATAACCACAGGCACAAGACTTACCATTGAGCTATAGCTCCTGGTGGTCTGAAGTGTTGCAGTAGTAACTATAAACAACATATAGGCCCTGGTGTCATTGCCTGTGGCTTGTATTGCACATCAAAAGGATGACCATGCTATAGGGACGATTTGATACGCTTCTGACATGGAAACCGGTGTGGTCCAGTGGGTAAGTTCCTGACTTCCAGCCAGAGAATCAGGGTTCAAATCCCGGGTTCGGCACCAGATGACTGATGGTGGTCCAGCACAGGTAAATTGGAGGTGGGCCAAACAGGCCAATTGGTAAGTAAAATGTGTGTGTCTGTGTGTCCTGTAAGAGTGGAGTCATGCCTGGCAAAGTGGGTGGATGGAGGATAGAGTGAATAGGAGGAGTCTAGGCAGAGTGGGTGGAGCCAGAGAAGTCCAGCAGAGGTAAGTTGGAGGTGGGCCTAACAGGCGAATTGGTAAGCAAAACGTGTGGGGTTGGGTGTGTCGGGGTGTGCCTGTGTAGAGGGGGTGTGCCTGTGTGTGGGTGTGCCTGTGTGTGGGTTGTGGGTGTGTGGGGGTGTGGGGGTGTGTCTGTGTGTGGGGGGGGGGGTGTGTGTGGGGGTGTGCCTGTGTGTGTGGGGTGTGCCTGTGTGTAGGGGGGGGTGTTTGGGGTCTGTGTGTGGTCTGTGTGTGTGGTCTGTGTGTGTGGGTGTGTGTGTGTGGGTTGTGTGTGTGTGGGTGTGTGTGTGTGGGTTGTGTGTGTGTGGGTTGTGTGGGTGTGTGTGTGTGGGTTGTGTGTGTAGGGGGTGTGTGGGGGTGTGTCTGTGTGGGGGTGTGTGTGGGGTGTGCCTGGGTGTGTGGGGTGTGCCGGTGTGTGTAGGGGGTGTGTCTGTGTGTCCTGTAAGAGTGGAGTCATGCCTGGCAAAGTGGGAGGATAGAGTGAATATGAGGAGTCTAGGCAGAGTGGGTGGAGCCAGAGAGTCTGGAAAAGATGGATGTGGTCCCAGCGAGGAGGAAGGGGTCAAAGATGGAGGTGGGGGCCTGAACAGATTGGGGCCAAATGTGGGCACTCCTGTAGTGTTTCTCTAGCTGACAGATCAGGTGATTACATCCGATGGGACTTATGGTGAGGAAAACCAGCGTTTGATTTTTAATGCACCCTCTGTAACTTTTCCCTAGTATCTTTCTTTCCTTCCGGCAGATACCTGGAACAAGCGTCCCAAAGTTTTTCTTGGCTGCATACCCCCAGAGGTGTGCCTGACATTTATGGCCTAAGCACCCTCACAAAGAGTGCGCTACTGACATTCTGGGAAAACCTCACTAAAATGACATATTTATGCACCAAACGTGGTAATTCCTTATACCTGCAAAGCATCATATTGCACTTTTCAGCTTTGAGGAGGTGTGAGTGTTTTCATTTGAGGGAAATATTCATCTGTGCTTCCTCTCCCATCCGAGGACTATGGAGCTGCTGTTCCTCTCTCACATGTCCCTTCATAGAGACAGGTGTCACACACTCAACCACTCAGTAAACATGTATGCTTCGATACATTCACCTTGCTGTTTACCTTCCAAACATTCCCTCTTCACCACAAATACAGGGCAGCCATACCTCATTGCTCATTCACTCAGTCATCACAGTCCTACACTCTGTAGGTCCTGCAAGACCAACATGAACAAGAGGTATGTCAGCAAGCGGAAAAAAAGCCTTGGGGGAAGATTTTTTTAAATGTTACACAATGTAGCGCAGCACTCTGCGTGGCTGCGCTGCGTTACGTGACCGGGAATGAGCAGGAGAGCGCCATATTTTTAAAGATTTGGCTCTCTCTCCTTGTCTTTCCCTTGCGCCGGCGCTGATTTCAGCTGCCGTGCGCCATGCACATAGCTTAGCGCCGCAGCGCTAGGGTGTGTGCATGAGTGTAGCGTAGGTTTTGTACAGGAAGGGTACCTTTCCTGTACAAAATACTATGCTAGGTACGATGCAAAGCTTTTCCCACCTTGCATACATGCTGCACAGTGAAGCACGCATGGAAAGTGAGAAAAGCACATAGAAATGAATGCATTTCTCCTGTTTGCACCTCCTTTGAAGGGGCGTTAACTTTTGGCGCAAAACCATGTTTTCAAATCTTTGTGAATATGGTTTTGCATCAAAAAGCACGGGTTGCTGCATTGAAACACCCATGTACCACCCACGTAATGCCCCCTTGGTGCAAAGTTACCCAAAGCAGTGTTTTGCGCTCCTTACAGGGCACTTTCCGGCGCAAAAGCAGTTTTGCGCTGAAAAGAAAATCAGAAAAAATAAAATTTGCGCTAGATTGTGTCACTATTGTGGAGCTAAAGCAGCGCGAAACATATGGAAACCTCCCCCTTGGTGTGCTCTTATATTCATACTGCTGCCCTCTAGTAACGCTACACAGTAACTGCAGCATAATAGTGGGAATGGGAAGAAGGCTGTCCAATGCAAATATTGTTCTCCCAAGCTACCTTTCTTCTGAGATGGTCGGCGTCTTGTGCCTTGATGCCACCTCACGCATATGGTCTTCAGTCAAATTCAAAAGCAGCCTACCTACCTTAGGCTAAGGAGTTTTCCACTCGAAGGCCGCACATGGGGACGTCACCCTCATTTAGCAGGGTCCCAAATTGCCTGCAGTCATCCTCTTTACAGAAGCTGGGCGTTCGTGGGCGTTTGTGGGCGTCCTTCAAAGGAAGGAAGGGGGTTTTTAAAGGCCCAGCCCAGCCCAGCCCAGCCCAGCCCAGCCCAGCCCAGCCCAGCCCAGCGCTGTGCTGTGCTTTGCTGTGTCCTGATGCAGCAGGCATGATGCAGACCTGCTGAAGCAAAGGCCTGACTCTAACATTTTCTGTCTCATGAAGAAAACAACCTTTCTACCTTCTTATTGCAACTAATAAAGGGAGTTTCACTTGCATCAAACTAAACCCATCATTTCATTAGCCACAGCTCATTCCTGACCTTTATTCCTAGCCAACCTCATAGGCACCAAACCTCTGATTTGAGAGATTGGCTCACACCAAAATGAAAAATAACCCCCATCCAACCTATTTTCCTATCCGTGTAGCACCTTCCTCGCATTCTTCTAATCAGTTAAAGCCCCAGAGGCCACATTTGCGCTCCACATTATACCAAATTTAAAGGACAAATAATGAATGCATTGATAAAGGATGATAAGGTATTGCCCCTATTGCTCCTGCTTGAGATAAAGGGGGATTGGTGGAAAGTCATGAGGGAAAAGATTTGTAATTTTGAGGCGCACGTGCCAAAAAGAGTGGCCACTTTTCTCCTCTGTTTTTACAAGTGAAATTCAAATTAGGAAATGAAAATAAAAGAAGAATTTGAAATTTTGCCAACTTATGACACTTTGACAGCGTTTGCGGGACTCGAACCCTTGTCCTGTGAGATCCTTTATAACCACAGGCACAAGACTTACCATTGAGCTATAGCTCCTGGTGGTCTGAAGTGTTGCAGTAGTAACTATAAACAACATATAGGCCCTGGTGTCATTGCCTGTGGCTTGTATTGCACATCAAAAGGATGACCATGCTATAGGGACGATTTGATACGCTTCTGACATGGAAACCGGTGTGGTCCAGTGGGTAAGTTCCTGACTTCCAGCCAGAGAATCAGGGTTCAAATCCCGGGTTCGGCACCAGATGACTGATGGTGGTCCAGCACAGGTAAATTGGAGGTGGGCCAAACAGGCCAATTGGTAAGTAAAATGTGTGTGTCTGTGTGTCCTGTAAGAGTGGAGTCATGCCTGGCAAAGTGGGTGGATGGAGGATAGAGTGAATAGGAGGAGTCTAGGCAGAGTGGGTGGAGCCAGAGAAGTCCAGCAGAGGTAAGTTGGAGGTGGGCCTAACAGGCGAATTGGTAAGCAAAACGTGTGGGGTTGTGTGTGTGGGGTGTGTCTGTGTGTGTGGGGTGTGCCTGTGTAGAGGGGGTGTGCCTGTGTGTGGGTTGTGTGTGTGGGGTGTGTGGGGGTGTGGGGGTGTGTCTGTGTGTGGGGGGGGGGGGGGGTGTGCCTGTGTGTGTGGGGTGTGCCTGTGTGTAGGGGGGGTGTTTGGGGTGTGTGGGGTCTGTGTGTGTGTGGGTGTGTGTGTGGGTGTGTGTGTGGGGTCTGTATGTGGGGTCTGTGTGTGGTCTGTGTGTGGGGTCTGTGTGTGGTCTGTGTGTGGGGTCTGTGTGTGGTCTGTGTGTGGGTTGTGGGTGTGTGGGTGTGTGTGTGTGGGTTGTGTGGGTGGGTGTGTGGGGGTGTGTCTGTGTGGTGGGGGTGTGTCTGTGGGGGGGGTGTGGGGGTGTGTCTGTGTGTGGGGGTGTGTGTGGGGTGTGCCTGGGTGTGTGGGGTGTGCCGGTGTGTGTAGGGGGTGTGTCTGTGTGTCCTGTAAGAGTGGAGTCATGCCTGGCAAAGTGGGAGGATAGAGTGAATATGAGGAGTCTAGGCAGAGTGGGTGGAGCCAGAGAGTCTGGAAAAGATGGATGTGGTCCCAGCGAGGAGGAAGGGGTCAAAGATGGAGGTGGGGGCCTGAACAGATTGGGGCCAAATGTGGGCACTCCTGTAGTGTTTCTCTAGCTGACAGATCAGGTGATTACATCCGATGGGACTTATGGTGAGGAAAACCAGCGTTTGATTTTTAATGCACCCTCTCTAACTTTTCCCTAGTATCTTTCTTTCCTTCCGGCAGATACCTGGAACAAGCGTCCCAAAGTTTTTCTTGGCTGCATACCCCCAGAGGTGTGCCTGACATTTATGGCCTAAGCACCCTCACAAAGAGTGCGCTACTGACATTCTGGGAAAACCTCACTAAAATGACATATTTATGCACCAAACGTGGTAATTCCTTATACCTGCAAAGCATCATATTGCACTTTTCAGCTTTGAGGAGGTGTGAGTGTTTTCATTTGAGGGAAATATTCATCTGTGCTTCCTCTCCCATCCGAGGACTATGGAGCTGCTGTTCCTCTCTCACATGTCCCTTCATAGAGACAGGTGTCACACACTCAACCACTCAGTAAACATGTATGCTTCGATACATTCACCTTGCTGTTTACCTTCCAAACATTCCCTCTTCACCACAAATACAGGGCAGCCATACCTCATTGCTCATTCACTCAGTCATCACAGTCCTACACTCTGTAGGTCCTGCAAGACCAACATGAACAAGAGGTATGTCAGCAAGCGGAAAAAAAGCCTTGGGGGAAGATTTTTTTAAATGTTACACAATGTAGCGCAGCACTCTGCGTGGCTGCGCTGCGTTACGTGACCGGGAATGAGCAGGAGAGCGCCATATTTTTAAAGATTTGGCTCTCTCTCCTTGTCTTTCCCTTGCGCCGGCGCTGATTTCAGCTGCCGTGCGCCATGCACATAGCTTAGCGCCGCAGCGCTAGGGTGTGTGCATGAGTGTAGCGTAGGTTTTGTACAGGAAGGGTACCTTTCCTGTACAAATTACTATGCTAGGCACGATGCAAAGCTTTTCCCACCTTGCATACATGCTGCACAGTGAAGCACGCATGGAAAGTGAGAAAAGCACATAGAAATGAATGCATTTCTCCTGTTTGCACCTCCTTTGAAGGGGCGTTAACTTTTGGCGCAAAACCATGTTTTCAAATCTTTGTGAATATGGTTTTGCATCAAAAAGCACGGGTTGCTGCATGGAAACACCCATGTACCACCCACGTAATGCCCCCTTGGTGCAAAGTTACCCAAAGCAGTGCTTTGCGCTCCTTACAGGGCACTTTCCGGCGCAAAAGCAGTTTTGCGCTGAAAAGAAAATCAGAAAAAATAAAATTTGCGCTAGATTGTGTCACTATTGTGGAGCTAAAGCAGCGCGAAACATATGGAAACCTCCCCCTTGGTGTGCTCTTATATTCATACTGCTGCCCTCTAGTAACGCTACACAGTAACTGCAGCATAATAGTGGGAATGGGAAGAAGGCTGTCCAATGCAAATATTGTTCTCCCAAGCTACCTTTCTTCTGAGATGGTCGGCGTCTTGTGCCTTGATGCCACCTCACGCATATGGTCTTCAGTCAAATTCAAAAGCAGCCTACCTACCTTAGGCTAAGGAGTTTTCCACTCGAAGGCCGCACATGGGGACGTCACCCTCATTTAGCAGGGTCCCAAATTGCCTGCAGTCATCCTCTTTACAGAAGCTGGGCGTTCGTGGGCGTTTGTGGGCGTCCTTCAAAGGAAGGAAGGGGGTTTTTAAAGGCCCAGCCCAGCCCAGCCCAGCCCAGCCCAGCCCAGCCCAGCCCAGCCCAGCGCTGTGCTTTGCTGTGTCCTGATGCAGCAGGCATGATGCAGACCTGCTGAAGCAAAGGCCTGACTCTAACATTTTCTGTCTCATGAAGAAAACAACCTTTCTACCTTCTTATTGCAACTAATAAAGGGAGTTTCACTTGCATCAAACTAAACCCATCATTTCATTAGCCACAGCTCATTCCTGACCTTTATTCCTAGCCAACCTCATAGGCACCAAACCTCTGATTTGAGAGATTGGCTCACACCAAAATGAAAAATAACCCCCATCCAACCTATTTTCCTATCCGTGTAGCACCTTCCTCGCATTCTTCTAATCAGTTAAAGCCCCAGAGGCCACATTTGCGCTCCACATTATACCAAATTTAAAGGACAAATAATGAATGCATTGATAAAGGATGATAAGGTATTGCCCCTATTGCTCCTGCTTGAGATAAAGGGGGATTGGTGGAAAGTCATGAGGGAAAAGATTTGTAATTTTGAGGCGCACGTGCCAAAAAGAGTGGCCACTTTTCTCCTCTGTTTTTACAAGTGAAATTCAAATTAGGAAATGAAAATAAAAGAAGAATTTGAAATTTTGCCAACTTATGACACTTTGACAGCGTTTGCGGGACTCGAACCCTTGTCCTGTGAGATCCTTTATAACCACAGGCACAAGACTTACCATTGAGCTATAGCTCCTGGTGGTCTGAAGTGTTGCAGTAGTAACTATAAACAACATATAGGCCCTGGTGTCATTGCCTGTGGCTTGTATTGCACATCAAAAGGATGACCATGCTATAGGGACGATTTGATACGCTTCTGACATGGAAACCGGTGTGGTCCAGTGGGTAAGTTCCTGACTTCCAGCCAGAGAATCAGGGTTCAAATCCCGGGTTCGGCACCAGATGACTGATGGTGGTCCAGCACAGGTAAATTGGAGGTGGGCCAAACAGGCCAATTGGTAAGTAAAATGTGTGTGTCTGTGTGTCCTGTAAGAGTGGAGTCATGCCTGGCAAAGTGGGTGGATGGAGGATAGAGTGAATAGGAGGAGTCTAGGCAGAGTGGGTGGAGCCAGAGAAGTCCAGCAGAGGTAAGTTGGAGGTGGGCCTAACAGGCGAATTGGTAAGCAAAACGTGTGGGGTTGGGTGTGTCGGGGTGTGCCTGTGTAGAGGGGGTGTGCCTGTGTGTGGGTGTGCCTGTGTGTGGGTTGTGGGTGTGTGGGGGTGTGGGGGTGTGTCTGTGTGTGGGGGGGGGGGTGTGTGTGGGGGTGTGCCTGTGTGTGTGGGGTGTGCCTGTGTGTAGGGGGGGGTGTTTGGGGTCTGTGTGTGGTCTGTGTGTGTGGTCTGTGTGTGTGGGTGTGTGTGTGTGGGTTGTGTGTGTGTGGGTGTGTGTGTGTGGGTTGTGTGTGTGTGGGTTGTGTGGGTGTGTGTGTGTGGGTTGTGTGTGTAGGGGGTGTGTGGGGGTGTGTCTGTGTGGGGGTGTGTGTGGGGTGTGCCTGGGTGTGTGGGGTGTGCCGGTGTGTGTAGGGGGTGTGTCTGTGTGTCCTGTAAGAGTGGAGTCATGCCTGGCAAAGTGGGAGGATAGAGTGAATATGAGGAGTCTAGGCAGAGTGGGTGGAGCCAGAGAGTCTGGAAAAGATGGATGTGGTCCCAGCGAGGAGGAAGGGGTCAAAGATGGAGGTGGGGGCCTGAACAGATTGGGGCCAAATGTGGGCACTCCTGTAGTGTTTCTCTAGCTGACAGATCAGGTGATTACATCCGATGGGACTTATGGTGAGGAAAACCAGCGTTTGATTTTTAATGCACCCTCTGTAACTTTTCCCTAGTATCTTTCTTTCCTTCCGGCAGATACCTGGAACAAGCGTCCCAAAGTTTTTCTTGGCTGCATACCCCCAGAGGTGTGCCTGACATTTATGGCCTAAGCACCCTCACAAAGAGTGCGCTACTGACATTCTGGGAAAACCTCACTAAAATGACATATTTATGCACCAAACGTGGTAATTCCTTATACCTGCAAAGCATCATATTGCACTTTTCAGCTTTGAGGAGGTGTGAGTGTTTTCATTTGAGGGAAATATTCATCTGTGCTTCCTCTCCCATCCGAGGACTATGGAGCTGCTGTTCCTCTCTCACATGTCCCTTCATAGAGACAGGTGTCACACACTCAACCACTCAGTAAACATGTATGCTTCGATACATTCACCTTGCTGTTTACCTTCCAAACATTCCCTCTTCACCACAAATACAGGGCAGCCATACCTCATTGCTCATTCACTCAGTCATCACAGTCCTACACTCTGTAGGTCCTGCAAGACCAACATGAACAAGAGGTATGTCAGCAAGCGGAAAAAAAGCCTTGGGGGAAGATTTTTTTAAATGTTACACAATGTAGCGCAGCACTCTGCGTGGCTGCGCTGCGTTACGTGACCGGGAATGAGCAGGAGAGCGCCATATTTTTAAAGATTTGGCTCTCTCTCCTTGTCTTTCCCTTGCGCCGGCGCTGATTTCAGCTGCCGTGCGCCATGCACATAGCTTAGCGCCGCAGCGCTAGGGTGTGTGCATGAGTGTAGCGTAGGTTTTGTACAGGAAGGGTACCTTTCCTGTACAAAATACTATGCTAGGTACGATGCAAAGCTTTTCCCACCTTGCATACATGCTGCACAGTGAAGCACGCATGGAAAGTGAGAAAAGCACATAGAAATGAATGCATTTCTCCTGTTTGCACCTCCTTTGAAGGGGCGTTAACTTTTGGCGCAAAACCATGTTTTCAAATCTTTGTGAATATGGTTTTGCATCAAAAAGCACGGGTTGCTGCATTGAAACACCCATGTACCACCCACGTAATGCCCCCTTGGTGCAAAGTTACCCAAAGCAGTGTTTTGCGCTCCTTACAGGGCACTTTCCGGCGCAAAAGCAGTTTTGCGCTGAAAAGAAAATCAGAAAAAATAAAATTTGCGCTAGATTGTGTCACTATTGTGGAGCTAAAGCAGCGCGAAACATATGGAAACCTCCCCCTTGGTGTGCTCTTATATTCATACTGCTGCCCTCTAGTAACGCTACACAGTAACTGCAGCATAATAGTGGGAATGGGAAGAAGGCTGTCCAATGCAAATATTGTTCTCCCAAGCTACCTTTCTTCTGAGATGGTCGGCGTCTTGTGCCTTGATGCCACCTCACGCATATGGTCTTCAGTCAAATTCAAAAGCAGCCTACCTACCTTAGGCTAAGGAGTTTTCCACTCGAAGGCCGCACATGGGGACGTCACCCTCATTTAGCAGGGTCCCAAATTGCCTGCAGTCATCCTCTTTACAGAAGCTGGGCGTTCGTGGGCGTTTGTGGGCGTCCTTCAAAGGAAGGAAGGGGGTTTTTAAAGGCCCAGCCCAGCCCAGCCCAGCCCAGCCCAGCCCAGCCCAGCCCAGCCCAGCGCTGTGCTGTGCTTTGCTGTGTCCTGATGCAGCAGGCATGATGCAGACCTGCTGAAGCAAAGGCCTGACTCTAACATTTTCTGTCTCATGAAGAAAACAACCTTTCTACCTTCTTATTGCAACTAATAAAGGGAGTTTCACTTGCATCAAACTAAACCCATCATTTCATTAGCCACAGCTCATTCCTGACCTTTATTCCTAGCCAACCTCATAGGCACCAAACCTCTGATTTGAGAGATTGGCTCACACCAAAATGAAAAATAACCCCCATCCAACCTATTTTCCTATCCGTGTAGCACCTTCCTCGCATTCTTCTAATCAGTTAAAGCCCCAGAGGCCACATTTGCGCTCCACATTATACCAAATTTAAAGGACAAATAATGAATGCATTGATAAAGGATGATAAGGTATTGCCCCTATTGCTCCTGCTTGAGATAAAGGGGGATTGGTGGAAAGTCATGAGGGAAAAGATTTGTAATTTTGAGGCGCACGTGCCAAAAAGAGTGGCCACTTTTCTCCTCTGTTTTTACAAGTGAAATTCAAATTAGGAAATGAAAATAAAAGAAGAATTTGAAATTTTGCCAACTTATGACACTTTGACAGCGTTTGCGGGACTCGAACCCTTGTCCTGTGAGATCCTTTATAACCACAGGCACAAGACTTACCATTGAGCTATAGCTCCTGGTGGTCTGAAGTGTTGCAGTAGTAACTATAAACAACATATAGGCCCTGGTGTCATTGCCTGTGGCTTGTATTGCACATCAAAAGGATGACCATGCTATAGGGACGATTTGATACGCTTCTGACATGGAAACCGGTGTGGTCCAGTGGGTAAGTTCCTGACTTCCAGCCAGAGAATCAGGGTTCAAATCCCGGGTTCGGCACCAGATGACTGATGGTGGTCCAGCACAGGTAAATTGGAGGTGGGCCAAACAGGCCAATTGGTAAGTAAAATGTGTGTGTCTGTGTGTCCTGTAAGAGTGGAGTCATGCCTGGCAAAGTGGGTGGATGGAGGATAGAGTGAATAGGAGGAGTCTAGGCAGAGTGGGTGGAGCCAGAGAAGTCCAGCAGAGGTAAGTTGGAGGTGGGCCTAACAGGCGAATTGGTAAGCAAAACGTGTGGGGTTGTGTGTGTGGGGTGTGTCTGTGTGTGTGGGGTGTGCCTGTGTAGAGGGGGTGTGCCTGTGTGTGGGTTGTGTGTGTGGGGTGTGTGGGGGTGTGGGGGTGTGTCTGTGTGTGGGGGGGGGGGGGGGTGTGCCTGTGTGTGTGGGGTGTGCCTGTGTGTAGGGGGGGTGTTTGGGGTGTGTGGGGTCTGTGTGTGTGTGGGTGTGTGTGTGGGTGTGTGTGTGGGGTCTGTATGTGGGGTCTGTGTGTGGTCTGTGTGTGGGGTCTGTGTGTGGTCTGTGTGTGGGGTCTGTGTGTGGTCTGTGTGTGGGTTGTGGGTGTGTGGGTGTGTGTGTGTGGGTTGTGTGGGTGGGTGTGTGGGGGTGTGTCTGTGTGGTGGGGGTGTGTCTGTGGGGGGGGTGTGGGGGTGTGTCTGTGTGTGGGGGTGTGTGTGGGGTGTGCCTGGGTGTGTGGGGTGTGCCGGTGTGTGTAGGGGGTGTGTCTGTGTGTCCTGTAAGAGTGGAGTCATGCCTGGCAAAGTGGGAGGATAGAGTGAATATGAGGAGTCTAGGCAGAGTGGGTGGAGCCAGAGAGTCTGGAAAAGATGGATGTGGTCCCAGCGAGGAGGAAGGGGTCAAAGATGGAGGTGGGGGCCTGAACAGATTGGGGCCAAATGTGGGCACTCCTGTAGTGTTTCTCTAGCTGACAGATCAGGTGATTACATCCGATGGGACTTATGGTGAGGAAAACCAGCGTTTGATTTTTAATGCACCCTCTCTAACTTTTCCCTAGTATCTTTCTTTCCTTCCGGCAGATACCTGGAACAAGCGTCCCAAAGTTTTTCTTGGCTGCATACCCCCAGAGGTGTGCCTGACATTTATGGCCTAAGCACCCTCACAAAGAGTGCGCTACTGACATTCTGGGAAAACCTCACTAAAATGACATATTTATGCACCAAACGTGGTAATTCCTTATACCTGCAAAGCATCATATTGCACTTTTCAGCTTTGAGGAGGTGTGAGTGTTTTCATTTGAGGGAAATATTCATCTGTGCTTCCTCTCCCATCCGAGGACTATGGAGCTGCTGTTCCTCTCTCACATGTCCCTTCATAGAGACAGGTGTCACACACTCAACCACTCAGTAAACATGTATGCTTCGATACATTCACCTTGCTGTTTACCTTCCAAACATTCCCTCTTCACCACAAATACAGGGCAGCCATACCTCATTGCTCATTCACTCAGTCATCACAGTCCTACACTCTGTAGGTCCTGCAAGACCAACATGAACAAGAGGTATGTCAGCAAGCGGAAAAAAAGCCTTGGGGGAAGATTTTTTTAAATGTTACACAATGTAGCGCAGCACTCTGCGTGGCTGCGCTGCGTTACGTGACCGGGAATGAGCAGGAGAGCGCCATATTTTTAAAGATTTGGCTCTCTCTCCTTGTCTTTCCCTTGCGCCGGCGCTGATTTCAGCTGCCGTGCGCCATGCACATAGCTTAGCGCCGCAGCGCTAGGGTGTGTGCATGAGTGTAGCGTAGGTTTTGTACAGGAAGGGTACCTTTCCTGTACAAAATACTATGCTAGGTACGATGCAAAGCTTTTCCCACCTTGCATACATGCTGCACAGTGAAGCACGCATGGAAAGTGAGAAAAGCACATAGAAATGAATGCATTTCTCCTGTTTGCACCTCCTTTGAAGGGGCGTTAACTTTTGGCGCAAAACCATGTTTTCAAATCTTTGTGAATATGGTTTTGCATCAAAAAGCACGGGTTGCTGCATTGAAACACCCATGTACCACCCACGTAATGCCCCCTTGGTGCAAAGTTACCCAAAGCAGTGTTTTGCGCTCCTTACAGGGCACTTTCCGGCGCAAAAGCAGTTTTGCGCTGAAAAGAAAATCAGAAAAAATAAAATTTGCGCTAGATTGTGTCACTATTGTGGAGCTAAAGCAGCGCGAAACATATGGAAACCTCCCCCTTGGTGTGCTCTTATATTCATACTGCTGCCCTCTAGTAACGCTACACAGTAACTGCAGCATAATAGTGGGAATGGGAAGAAGGCTGTCCAATGCAAATATTGTTCTCCCAAGCTACCTTTCTTCTGAGATGGTCGGCGTCTTGTGCCTTGATGCCACCTCACGCATATGGTCTTCAGTCAAATTCAAAAGCAGCCTACCTACCTTAGGCTAAGGAGTTTTCCACTCGAAGGCCGCACATGGGGACGTCACCCTCATTTAGCAGGGTCCCAAATTGCCTGCAGTCATCCTCTTTACAGAAGCTGGGCGTTCGTGGGCGTTTGTGGGCGTCCTTCAAAGGAAGGAAGGGGGTTTTTAAAGGCCCAGCCCAGCCCAGCCCAGCCCAGCCCAGCCCAGCCCAGCCCAGCCCAGCCCAGCGCTGTGCTGTGCTTTGCTGTGTCCTGATGCAGCAGGCATGATGCAGACCTGCTGAAGCAAAGGCCTGACTCTAACATTTTCTGTCTCATGAAGAAAACAACCTTTCTACCTTCTTATTGCAACTAATAAAGGGAGTTTCACTTGCATCAAACTAAACCCATCATTTCATTAGCCACAGCTCATTCCTGACCTTTATTCCTAGCCAACCTCATAGGCACCAAACCTCTGATTTGAGAGATTGGCTCACACCAAAATGAAAAATAACCCCCATCCAACCTATTTTCCTATCCGTGTAGCACCTTCCTCGCATTCTTCTAATCAGTTAAAGCCCCAGAGGCCACATTTGCGCTCCACATTATACCAAATTTAAAGGACAAATAATGAATGCATTGATAAAGGATGATAAGGTATTGCCCCTATTGCTCCTGCTTGAGATAAAGGGGGATTGGTGGAAAGTCATGAGGGAAAAGATTTGTAATTTTGAGGCGCACGTGCCAAAAAGAGTGGCCACTTTTCTCCTCTGTTTTTACAAGTGAAATTCAAATTAGGAAATGAAAATAAAAGAAGAATTTGAAATTTTGCCAACTTATGACACTTTGACAGCGTTTGCGGGACTCGAACTCTTGTCCTGTGAGATCCTTTATAACCACAGGCACAAGACTTACCATTGAGCTATAGCTCCTGGTGGTCTGAAGTGTTGCAGTAGTAACTATAAACAACATATAGGCCCTGGTGTCATTGCCTGTGGCTTGTATTGCACATCAAAAGGATGACCATGCTATAGGGACGATTTGATACGCTTCTGACATGGAAACCGGTGTGGTCCAGTGGGTAAGTTCCTGACTTCCAGCCAGAGAATCAGGGTTCAAATCCCGGGTTCGGCACCAGATGACTGATGGTGGTCCAGCACAGGTAAATTGGAGGTGGGCCAAACAGGCCAATTGGTAAGTAAAATGTGTGTGTCTGTGTGTCCTGTAAGAGTGGAGTCATGCCTGGCAAAGTGGGTGGATGGAGGATAGAGTGAATAGGAGGAGTCTAGGCAGAGTGGGTGGAGCCAGAGAAGTCCAGCAGAGGTAAGTTGGAGGTGGGCCTAACAGGCGAATTGGTAAGCAAAACGTGTGGGGTTGTGTGTGTGGGGTGTGTCTGTGTGTGTGGGGTGTGCCTGTGTAGAGGGGGTGTGCCTGTGTGTGGGTTGTGTGTGTGGGGTGTGTGGGGGTGTGGGGGTGTGTCTGTGTGTGGGGGGGGGGGGGGTGTGCCTGTGTGTGTGGGGTGTGCCTGTGTGTAGGGGGGGTGTTTGGGGTGTGTGGGGTCTGTGTGTGGTCTGTGTGTGTGTGGGTGTGTGTGGGTCTGTGTGTGGTCTGTGTGTGGGGTCTGTGTGGGGTCTGTGTGTGGTCTGTGTGTGGGGTCTGTGTGTGGTCTGTGTGTGGGTTGTGGGTGTGTGGGTGTGTGTGTGTGGGTTGTGTGGGTGGGTGTGTGGGGGTGTGTCTGTGTGGTGGGGGTGTGTCTGTGGGGGGGGTGTGTGTGGGGTGTGCCTGGGTGTGTGGGGTGTGCCGGTGTGTGTAGGGGGTGTGTCTGTGTGTCCTGTAAGAGTGGAGTCATGCCTGGCAAAGTGGGAGGATAGAGTGAATATGAGGAGTCTAGGCAGAGTGGGTGGAGCCAGAGAGTCTGGAAAAGATGGATGTGGTCCCAGCGAGGAGGAAGGGGTCAAAGATGGAGGTGGGGGCCTGAACAGATTGGGGCCAAATGTGGGCACTCCTGTAGTGTTTCTCTAGCTGACAGATCAGGTGATTACATCCGATGGGACTTATGGTGAGGAAAACCAGCGTTTGATTTTTAATGCACCCTCTGTAACTTTTCCCTAGTATCTTTCTTTCCTTCCGGCAGATACCTGGAACAAGCGTCCCAAAGTTTTTCTTGGCTGCATACCCCCAGAGGTGTGCCTGACATTTATGGCCTAAGCACCCTCACAAAGAGTGCGCTACTGACATTCTGGGAAAACCTCACTAAAATGACATATTTATGCACCAAACGTGGTAATTCCTTATACCTGCAAAGCATCATATTGCACTTTTCAGCTTTGAGGAGGTGTGAGTGTTTTCATTTGAGGGAAATATTCATCTGTGCTTCCTCTCCCATCCGAGGACTATGGAGCTGCTGTTCCTCTCTCACATGTCCCTTCATAGAGACAGGTGTCACACACTCAACCACTCAGTAAACATGTATGCTTCGATACATTCACCTTGCTGTTTACCTTCCAAACATTCCCTCTTCACCACAAATACAGGGCAGCCATACCTCATTGCTCATTCACTCAGTCATCACAGTCCTACACTCTGTAGGTCCTGCAAGACCAACATGAACAAGAGGTATGTCAGCAAGCGGAAAAAAAGCCTTGGGGGAAGATTTTTTTAAATGTTACACAATGTAGCGCAGCACTCTGCGTGGCTGCGCTGCGTTACGTGACCGGGAATGAGCAGGAGAGCGCCATATTTTTAAAGATTTGGCTCTCTCTCCTTGTCTTTCCCTTGCGCCGGCGCTGATTTCAGCTGCCGTGCGCCATGCACATAGCTTAGCGCCGCAGCGCTAGGGTGTGTGCATGAGTGTAGCGTAGGTTTTGTACAGGAAGGGTACCTTTCCTGTACAAATTACTATGCTAGGCACGATGCAAAGCTTTTCCCACCTTGCATACATGCTGCACAGTGAAGCACGCATGGAAAGTGAGAAAAGCACATAGAAATGAATGCATTTCTCCTGTTTGCACCTCCTTTGAAGGGGCGTTAACTTTTGGCGCAAAACCATGTTTTCAAATCTTTGTGAATATGGTTTTGCATCAAAAAGCACGGGTTGCTGCATGGAAACACCCATGTACCACCCACGTAATGCCCCCTTGGTGCAAAGTTACCCAAAGCAGTGCTTTGCGCTCCTTACAGGGCACTTTCCGGCGCAAAAGCAGTTTTGCGCTGAAAAGAAAATCAGAAAAAATAAAATTTGCGCTAGATTGTGTCACTATTGTGGAGCTAAAGCAGCGCGAAACATATGGAAACCTCCCCCTTGGTGTGCTCTTATATTCATACTGCTGCCCTCTAGTAACGCTACACAGTAACTGCAGCATAATAGTGGGAATGGGAAGAAGGCTGTCCAATGCAAATATTGTTCTCCCAAGCTACCTTTCTTCTGAGATGGTCGGCGTCTTGTGCCTTGATGCCACCTCACGCATATGGTCTTCAGTCAAATTCAAAAGCAGCCTACCTACCTTAGGCTAAGGAGTTTTCCACTCGAAGGCCGCACATGGGGACGTCACCCTCATTTAGCAGGGTCCCAAATTGCCTGCAGTCATCCTCTTTACAGAAGCTGGGCGTTCGTGGGCGTTTGTGGGCGTCCTTCAAAGGAAGGAAGGGGGTTTTTAAAGGCCCAGCCCAGCCCAGCCCAGCCCAGCCCAGCCCAGCCCAGCCCAGCCCAGCCCAGCGCTGTGCTTTGCTGTGTCCTGATGCAGCAGGCATGATGCAGACCTGCTGAAGCAAAGGCCTGACTCTAACATTTTCTGTCTCATGAAGAAAACAACCTTTCTACCTTCTTATTGCAACTAATAAAGGGAGTTTCACTTGCATCAAACTAAACCCATCATTTCATTAGCCACAGCTCATTCCTGACCTTTATTCCTAGCCAACCTCATAGGCACCAAACCTCTGATTTGAGAGATTGGCTCACACCAAAATGAAAAATAACCCCCATCCAACCTATTTTCCTATCCGTGTAGCACCTTCCTCGCATTCTTCTAATCAGTTAAAGCCCCAGAGGCCACATTTGCGCTCCACATTATACCAAATTTAAAGGACAAATAATGAATGCATTGATAAAGGATGATAAGGTATTGCCCCTATTGCTCCTGCTTGAGATAAAGGGGGATTGGTGGAAAGTCATGAGGGAAAAGATTTGTAATTTTGAGGCGCACGTGCCAAAAAGAGTGGCCACTTTTCTCCTCTGTTTTTACAAGTGAAATTCAAATTAGGAAATGAAAATAAAAGAAGAATTTGAAATTTTGCCAACTTATGACACTTTGACAGCGTTTGCGGGACTCGAACCCTTGTCCTGTGAGATCCTTTATAACCACAGGCACAAGACTTACCATTGAGCTATAGCTCCTGGTGGTCTGAAGTGTTGCAGTAGTAACTATAAACAACATATAGGCCCTGGTGTCATTGCCTGTGGCTTGTATTGCACATCAAAAGGATGACCATGCTATAGGGACGATTTGATACGCTTCTGACATGGAAACCGGTGTGGTCCAGTGGGTAAGTTCCTGACTTCCAGCCAGAGAATCAGGGTTCAAATCCCGGGTTCGGCACCAGATGACTGATGGTGGTCCAGCACAGGTAAATTGGAGGTGGGCCAAACAGGCCAATTGGTAAGTAAAATGTGTGTGTCTGTGTGTCCTGTAAGAGTGGAGTCATGCCTGGCAAAGTGGGTGGATGGAGGATAGAGTGAATAGGAGGAGTCTAGGCAGAGTGGGTGGAGCCAGAGAAGTCCAGCAGAGGTAAGTTGGAGGTGGGCCTAACAGGCGAATTGGTAAGCAAAACGTGTGGGGTTGGGTGTGTCGGGGTGTGCCTGTGTAGAGGGGGTGTGCCTGTGTGTGGGTGTGCCTGTGTGTGGGTTGTGGGTGTGTGGGGGTGTGGGGGTGTGTCTGTGTGTGGGGGGGGGGGTGTGTGTGGGGGTGTGCCTGTGTGTGTGGGGTGTGCCTGTGTGTAGGGGGGGGTGTTTGGGGTCTGTGTGTGGTCTGTGTGTGTGGTCTGTGTGTGTGGGTGTGTGTGTGTGGGTTGTGTGTGTGTGGGTGTGTGTGTGTGGGTTGTGTGTGTGTGGGTTGTGTGGGTGTGTGTGTGTGGGTTGTGTGTGTAGGGGGTGTGTGGGGGTGTGTCTGTGTGGGGGTGTGTGTGGGGTGTGCCTGGGTGTGTGGGGTGTGCCGGTGTGTGTAGGGGGTGTGTCTGTGTGTCCTGTAAGAGTGGAGTCATGCCTGGCAAAGTGGGAGGATAGAGTGAATATGAGGAGTCTAGGCAGAGTGGGTGGAGCCAGAGAGTCTGGAAAAGATGGATGTGGTCCCAGCGAGGAGGAAGGGGTCAAAGATGGAGGTGGGGGCCTGAACAGATTGGGGCCAAATGTGGGCACTCCTGTAGTGTTTCTCTAGCTGACAGATCAGGTGATTACATCCGATGGGACTTATGGTGAGGAAAACCAGCGTTTGATTTTTAATGCACCCTCTGTAACTTTTCCCTAGTATCTTTCTTTCCTTCCGGCAGATACCTGGAACAAGCGTCCCAAAGTTTTTCTTGGCTGCATACCCCCAGAGGTGTGCCTGACATTTATGGCCTAAGCACCCTCACAAAGAGTGCGCTACTGACATTCTGGGAAAACCTCACTAAAATGACATATTTATGCACCAAACGTGGTAATTCCTTATACCTGCAAAGCATCATATTGCACTTTTCAGCTTTGAGGAGGTGTGAGTGTTTTCATTTGAGGGAAATATTCATCTGTGCTTCCTCTCCCATCCGAGGACTATGGAGCTGCTGTTCCTCTCTCACATGTCCCTTCATAGAGACAGGTGTCACACACTCAACCACTCAGTAAACATGTATGCTTCGATACATTCACCTTGCTGTTTACCTTCCAAACATTCCCTCTTCACCACAAATACAGGGCAGCCATACCTCATTGCTCATTCACTCAGTCATCACAGTCCTACACTCTGTAGGTCCTGCAAGACCAACATGAACAAGAGGTATGTCAGCAAGCGGAAAAAAAGCCTTGGGGGAAGATTTTTTTAAATGTTACACAATGTAGCGCAGCACTCTGCGTGGCTGCGCTGCGTTACGTGACCGGGAATGAGCAGGAGAGCGCCATATTTTTAAAGATTTGGCTCTCTCTCCTTGTCTTTCCCTTGCGCCGGCGCTGATTTCAGCTGCCGTGCGCCATGCACATAGCTTAGCGCCGCAGCGCTAGGGTGTGTGCATGAGTGTAGCGTAGGTTTTGTACAGGAAGGGTACCTTTCCTGTACAAAATACTATGCTAGGTACGATGCAAAGCTTTTCCCACCTTGCATACATGCTGCACAGTGAAGCACGCATGGAAAGTGAGAAAAGCACATAGAAATGAATGCATTTCTCCTGTTTGCACCTCCTTTGAAGGGGCGTTAACTTTTGGCGCAAAACCATGTTTTCAAATCTTTGTGAATATGGTTTTGCATCAAAAAGCACGGGTTGCTGCATTGAAACACCCATGTACCACCCACGTAATGCCCCCTTGGTGCAAAGTTACCCAAAGCAGTGTTTTGCGCTCCTTACAGGGCACTTTCCGGCGCAAAAGCAGTTTTGCGCTGAAAAGAAAATCAGAAAAAATAAAATTTGCGCTAGATTGTGTCACTATTGTGGAGCTAAAGCAGCGCGAAACATATGGAAACCTCCCCCTTGGTGTGCTCTTATATTCATACTGCTGCCCTCTAGTAACGCTACACAGTAACTGCAGCATAATAGTGGGAATGGGAAGAAGGCTGTCCAATGCAAATATTGTTCTCCCAAGCTACCTTTCTTCTGAGATGGTCGGCGTCTTGTGCCTTGATGCCACCTCACGCATATGGTCTTCAGTCAAATTCAAAAGCAGCCTACCTACCTTAGGCTAAGGAGTTTTCCACTCGAAGGCCGCACATGGGGACGTCACCCTCATTTAGCAGGGTCCCAAATTGCCTGCAGTCATCCTCTTTACAGAAGCTGGGCGTTCGTGGGCGTTTGTGGGCGTCCTTCAAAGGAAGGAAGGGGGTTTTTAAAGGCCCAGCCCAGCCCAGCCCAGCCCAGCCCAGCCCAGCCCAGCCCAGCCCAGCGCTGTGCTGTGCTTTGCTGTGTCCTGATGCAGCAGGCATGATGCAGACCTGCTGAAGCAAAGGCCTGACTCTAACATTTTCTGTCTCATGAAGAAAACAACCTTTCTACCTTCTTATTGCAACTAATAAAGGGAGTTTCACTTGCATCAAACTAAACCCATCATTTCATTAGCCACAGCTCATTCCTGACCTTTATTCCTAGCCAACCTCATAGGCACCAAACCTCTGATTTGAGAGATTGGCTCACACCAAAATGAAAAATAACCCCCATCCAACCTATTTTCCTATCCGTGTAGCACCTTCCTCGCATTCTTCTAATCAGTTAAAGCCCCAGAGGCCACATTTGCGCTCCACATTATACCAAATTTAAAGGACAAATAATGAATGCATTGATAAAGGATGATAAGGTATTGCCCCTATTGCTCCTGCTTGAGATAAAGGGGGATTGGTGGAAAGTCATGAGGGAAAAGATTTGTAATTTTGAGGCGCACGTGCCAAAAAGAGTGGCCACTTTTCTCCTCTGTTTTTACAAGTGAAATTCAAATTAGGAAATGAAAATAAAAGAAGAATTTGAAATTTTGCCAACTTATGACACTTTGACAGCGTTTGCGGGACTCGAACCCTTGTCCTGTGAGATCCTTTATAACCACAGGCACAAGACTTACCATTGAGCTATAGCTCCTGGTGGTCTGAAGTGTTGCAGTAGTAACTATAAACAACATATAGGCCCTGGTGTCATTGCCTGTGGCTTGTATTGCACATCAAAAGGATGACCATGCTATAGGGACGATTTGATACGCTTCTGACATGGAAACCGGTGTGGTCCAGTGGGTAAGTTCCTGACTTCCAGCCAGAGAATCAGGGTTCAAATCCCGGGTTCGGCACCAGATGACTGATGGTGGTCCAGCACAGGTAAATTGGAGGTGGGCCAAACAGGCCAATTGGTAAGTAAAATGTGTGTGTCTGTGTGTCCTGTAAGAGTGGAGTCATGCCTGGCAAAGTGGGTGGATGGAGGATAGAGTGAATAGGAGGAGTCTAGGCAGAGTGGGTGGAGCCAGAGAAGTCCAGCAGAGGTAAGTTGGAGGTGGGCCTAACAGGCGAATTGGTAAGCAAAACGTGTGGGGTTGGGTGTGTCGGGGTGTGCCTGTGTAGAGGGGGTGTGCCTGTGTGTGGGTGTGCCTGTGTGTGGGTTGTGGGTGTGTGGGGGTGTGGGGGTGTGTCTGTGTGTGGGGGGGGGGGTGTGTGTGGGGGTGTGCCTGTGTGTGTGGGGTGTGCCTGTGTGTAGGGGGGGGTGTTTGGGGTCTGTGTGTGGTCTGTGTGTGTGGTCTGTGTGTGTGGGTGTGTGTGTGTGGGTTGTGTGTGTGTGGGTGTGTGTGTGTGGGTTGTGTGTGTGTGGGTTGTGTGGGTGTGTGTGTGTGGGTTGTGTGTGTAGGGGGTGTGTGGGGGTGTGTCTGTGTGGGGGTGTGTGTGGGGTGTGCCTGGGTGTGTGGGGTGTGCCGGTGTGTGTAGGGGGTGTGTCTGTGTGTCCTGTAAGAGTGGAGTCATGCCTGGCAAAGTGGGAGGATAGAGTGAATATGAGGAGTCTAGGCAGAGTGGGTGGAGCCAGAGAGTCTGGAAAAGATGGATGTGGTCCCAGCGAGGAGGAAGGGGTCAAAGATGGAGGTGGGGGCCTGAACAGATTGGGGCCAAATGTGGGCACTCCTGTAGTGTTTCTCTAGCTGACAGATCAGGTGATTACATCCGATGGGACTTATGGTGAGGAAAACCAGCGTTTGATTTTTAATGCACCCTCTGTAACTTTTCCCTAGTATCTTTCTTTCCTTCCGGCAGATACCTGGAACAAGCGTCCCAAAGTTTTTCTTGGCTGCATACCCCCAGAGGTGTGCCTGACATTTATGGCCTAAGCACCCTCACAAAGAGTGCGCTACTGACATTCTGGGAAAACCTCACTAAAATGACATATTTATGCACCAAACGTGGTAATTCCTTATACCTGCAAAGCATCATATTGCACTTTTCAGCTTTGAGGAGGTGTGAGTGTTTTCATTTGAGGGAAATATTCATCTGTGCTTCCTCTCCCATCCGAGGACTATGGAGCTGCTGTTCCTCTCTCACATGTCCCTTCATAGAGACAGGTGTCACACACTCAACCACTCAGTAAACATGTATGCTTCGATACATTCACCTTGCTGTTTACCTTCCAAACATTCCCTCTTCACCACAAATACAGGGCAGCCATACCTCATTGCTCATTCACTCAGTCATCACAGTCCTACACTCTGTAGGTCCTGCAAGACCAACATGAACAAGAGGTATGTCAGCAAGCGGAAAAAAAGCCTTGGGGGAAGATTTTTTTAAATGTTACACAATGTAGCGCAGCACTCTGCGTGGCTGCGCTGCGTTACGTGACCGGGAATGAGCAGGAGAGCGCCATATTTTTAAAGATTTGGCTCTCTCTCCTTGTCTTTCCCTTGCGCCGGCGCTGATTTCAGCTGCCGTGCGCCATGCACATAGCTTAGCGCCGCAGCGCTAGGGTGTGTGCATGAGTGTAGCGTAGGTTTTGTACAGGAAGGGTACCTTTCCTGTACAAAATACTATGCTAGGTACGATGCAAAGCTTTTCCCACCTTGCATACATGCTGCACAGTGAAGCACGCATGGAAAGTGAGAAAAGCACATAGAAATGAATGCATTTCTCCTGTTTGCACCTCCTTTGAAGGGGCGTTAACTTTTGGCGCAAAACCATGTTTTCAAATCTTTGTGAATATGGTTTTGCATCAAAAAGCACGGGTTGCTGCATTGAAACACCCATGTACCACCCACGTAATGCCCCCTTGGTGCAAAGTTACCCAAAGCAGTGTTTTGCGCTCCTTACAGGGCACTTTCCGGCGCAAAAGCAGTTTTGCGCTGAAAAGAAAATCAGAAAAAATAAAATTTGCGCTAGATTGTGTCACTATTGTGGAGCTAAAGCAGCGCGAAACATATGGAAACCTCCCCCTTGGTGTGCTCTTATATTCATACTGCTGCCCTCTAGTAACGCTACACAGTAACTGCAGCATAATAGTGGGAATGGGAAGAAGGCTGTCCAATGCAAATATTGTTCTCCCAAGCTACCTTTCTTCTGAGATGGTCGGCGTCTTGTGCCTTGATGCCACCTCACGCATATGGTCTTCAGTCAAATTCAAAAGCAGCCTACCTACCTTAGGCTAAGGAGTTTTCCACTCGAAGGCCGCACATGGGGACGTCACCCTCATTTAGCAGGGTCCCAAATTGCCTGCAGTCATCCTCTTTACAGAAGCTGGGCGTTCGTGGGCGTTTGTGGGCGTCCTTCAAAGGAAGGAAGGGGGTTTTTAAAGGCCCAGCCCAGCCCAGCCCAGCCCAGCCCAGCCCAGCCCAGCCCAGCCCAGCGCTGTGCTGTGCTTTGCTGTGTCCTGATGCAGCAGGCATGATGCAGACCTGCTGAAGCAAAGGCCTGACTCTAACATTTTCTGTCTCATGAAGAAAACAACCTTTCTACCTTCTTATTGCAACTAATAAAGGGAGTTTCACTTGCATCAAACTAAACCCATCATTTCATTAGCCACAGCTCATTCCTGACCTTTATTCCTAGCCAACCTCATAGGCACCAAACCTCTGATTTGAGAGATTGGCTCACACCAAAATGAAAAATAACCCCCATCCAACCTATTTTCCTATCCGTGTAGCACCTTCCTCGCATTCTTCTAATCAGTTAAAGCCCCAGAGGCCACATTTGCGCTCCACATTATACCAAATTTAAAGGACAAATAATGAATGCATTGATAAAGGATGATAAGGTATTGCCCCTATTGCTCCTGCTTGAGATAAAGGGGGATTGGTGGAAAGTCATGAGGGAAAAGATTTGTAATTTTGAGGCGCACGTGCCAAAAAGAGTGGCCACTTTTCTCCTCTGTTTTTACAAGTGAAATTCAAATTAGGAAATGAAAATAAAAGAAGAATTTGAAATTTTGCCAACTTATGACACTTTGACAGCGTTTGCGGGACTCGAACCCTTGTCCTGTGAGATCCTTTATAACCACAGGCACAAGACTTACCATTGAGCTATAGCTCCTGGTGGTCTGAAGTGTTGCAGTAGTAACTATAAACAACATATAGGCCCTGGTGTCATTGCCTGTGGCTTGTATTGCACATCAAAAGGATGACCATGCTATAGGGACGATTTGATACGCTTCTGACATGGAAACCGGTGTGGTCCAGTGGGTAAGTTCCTGACTTCCAGCCAGAGAATCAGGGTTCAAATCCCGGGTTCGGCACCAGATGACTGATGGTGGTCCAGCACAGGTAAATTGGAGGTGGGCCAAACAGGCCAATTGGTAAGTAAAATGTGTGTGTCTGTGTGTCCTGTAAGAGTGGAGTCATGCCTGGCAAAGTGGGTGGATGGAGGATAGAGTGAATAGGAGGAGTCTAGGCAGAGTGGGTGGAGCCAGAGAAGTCCAGCAGAGGTAAGTTGGAGGTGGGCCTAACAGGCGAATTGGTAAGCAAAACGTGTGGGGTTGTGTGTGTGGGGTGTGTCTGTGTGTGTGGGGTGTGCCTGTGTAGAGGGGGTGTGCCTGTGTGTGGGTTGTGTGTGTGGGGTGTGTGGGGGTGTGGGGGTGTGTCTGTGTGTGGGGGGGGGGGGGGGTGTGCCTGTGTGTGTGGGGTGTGCCTGTGTGTAGGGGGGGTGTTTGGGGTGTGTGGGGTCTGTGTGTGTGTGGGTGTGTGTGTGGGTGTGTGTGTGGGGTCTGTATGTGGGGTCTGTGTGTGGTCTGTGTGTGGGGTCTGTGTGTGGTCTGTGTGTGGGGTCTGTGTGTGGTCTGTGTGTGGGTTGTGGGTGTGTGGGTGTGTGTGTGTGGGTTGTGTGGGTGGGTGTGTGGGGGTGTGTCTGTGTGGTGGGGGTGTGTCTGTGGGGGGGGTGTGGGGGTGTGTCTGTGTGTGGGGGTGTGTGTGGGGTGTGCCTGGGTGTGTGGGGTGTGCCGGTGTGTGTAGGGGGTGTGTCTGTGTGTCCTGTAAGAGTGGAGTCATGCCTGGCAAAGTGGGAGGATAGAGTGAATATGAGGAGTCTAGGCAGAGTGGGTGGAGCCAGAGAGTCTGGAAAAGATGGATGTGGTCCCAGCGAGGAGGAAGGGGTCAAAGATGGAGGTGGGGGCCTGAACAGATTGGGGCCAAATGTGGGCACTCCTGTAGTGTTTCTCTAGCTGACAGATCAGGTGATTACATCCGATGGGACTTATGGTGAGGAAAACCAGCGTTTGATTTTTAATGCACCCTCTCTAACTTTTCCCTAGTATCTTTCTTTCCTTCCGGCAGATACCTGGAACAAGCGTCCCAAAGTTTTTCTTGGCTGCATACCCCCAGAGGTGTGCCTGACATTTATGGCCTAAGCACCCTCACAAAGAGTGCGCTACTGACATTCTGGGAAAACCTCACTAAAATGACATATTTATGCACCAAACGTGGTAATTCCTTATACCTGCAAAGCATCATATTGCACTTTTCAGCTTTGAGGAGGTGTGAGTGTTTTCATTTGAGGGAAATATTCATCTGTGCTTCCTCTCCCATCCGAGGACTATGGAGCTGCTGTTCCTCTCTCACATGTCCCTTCATAGAGACAGGTGTCACACACTCAACCACTCAGTAAACATGTATGCTTCGATACATTCACCTTGCTGTTTACCTTCCAAACATTCCCTCTTCACCACAAATACAGGGCAGCCATACCTCATTGCTCATTCACTCAGTCATCACAGTCCTACACTCTGTAGGTCCTGCAAGACCAACATGAACAAGAGGTATGTCAGCAAGCGGAAAAAAAGCCTTGGGGGAAGATTTTTTTAAATGTTACACAATGTAGCGCAGCACTCTGCGTGGCTGCGCTGCGTTACGTGACCGGGAATGAGCAGGAGAGCGCCATATTTTTAAAGATTTGGCTCTCTCTCCTTGTCTTTCCCTTGCGCCGGCGCTGATTTCAGCTGCCGTGCGCCATGCACATAGCTTAGCGCCGCAGCGCTAGGGTGTGTGCATGAGTGTAGCGTAGGTTTTGTACAGGAAGGGTACCTTTCCTGTACAAATTACTATGCTAGGCACGATGCAAAGCTTTTCCCACCTTGCATACATGCTGCACAGTGAAGCACGCATGGAAAGTGAGAAAAGCACATAGAAATGAATGCATTTCTCCTGTTTGCACCTCCTTTGAAGGGGCGTTAACTTTTGGCGCAAAACCATGTTTTCAAATCTTTGTGAATATGGTTTTGCATCAAAAAGCACGGGTTGCTGCATGGAAACACCCATGTACCACCCACGTAATGCCCCCTTGGTGCAAAGTTACCCAAAGCAGTGCTTTGCGCTCCTTACAGGGCACTTTCCGGCGCAAAAGCAGTTTTGCGCTGAAAAGAAAATCAGAAAAAATAAAATTTGCGCTAGATTGTGTCACTATTGTGGAGCTAAAGCAGCGCGAAACATATGGAAACCTCCCCCTTGGTGTGCTCTTATATTCATACTGCTGCCCTCTAGTAACGCTACACAGTAACTGCAGCATAATAGTGGGAATGGGAAGAAGGCTGTCCAATGCAAATATTGTTCTCCCAAGCTACCTTTCTTCTGAGATGGTCGGCGTCTTGTGCCTTGATGCCACCTCACGCATATGGTCTTCAGTCAAATTCAAAAGCAGCCTACCTACCTTAGGCTAAGGAGTTTTCCACTCGAAGGCCGCACATGGGGACGTCACCCTCATTTAGCAGGGTCCCAAATTGCCTGCAGTCATCCTCTTTACAGAAGCTGGGCGTTCGTGGGCGTTTGTGGGCGTCCTTCAAAGGAAGGAAGGGGGTTTTTAAAGGCCCAGCCCAGCCCAGCCCAGCCCAGCCCAGCCCAGCCCAGCCCAGCCCAGCGCTGTGCTTTGCTGTGTCCTGATGCAGCAGGCATGATGCAGACCTGCTGAAGCAAAGGCCTGACTCTAACATTTTCTGTCTCATGAAGAAAACAACCTTTCTACCTTCTTATTGCAACTAATAAAGGGAGTTTCACTTGCATCAAACTAAACCCATCATTTCATTAGCCACAGCTCATTCCTGACCTTTATTCCTAGCCAACCTCATAGGCACCAAACCTCTGATTTGAGAGATTGGCTCACACCAAAATGAAAAATAACCCCCATCCAACCTATTTTCCTATCCGTGTAGCACCTTCCTCGCATTCTTCTAATCAGTTAAAGCCCCAGAGGCCACATTTGCGCTCCACATTATACCAAATTTAAAGGACAAATAATGAATGCATTGATAAAGGATGATAAGGTATTGCCCCTATTGCTCCTGCTTGAGATAAAGGGGGATTGGTGGAAAGTCATGAGGGAAAAGATTTGTAATTTTGAGGCGCACGTGCCAAAAAGAGTGGCCACTTTTCTCCTCTGTTTTTACAAGTGAAATTCAAATTAGGAAATGAAAATAAAAGAAGAATTTGAAATTTTGCCAACTTATGACACTTTGACAGCGTTTGCGGGACTCGAACCCTTGTCCTGTGAGATCCTTTATAACCACAGGCACAAGACTTACCATTGAGCTATAGCTCCTGGTGGTCTGAAGTGTTGCAGTAGTAACTATAAACAACATATAGGCCCTGGTGTCATTGCCTGTGGCTTGTATTGCACATCAAAAGGATGACCATGCTATAGGGACGATTTGATACGCTTCTGACATGGAAACCGGTGTGGTCCAGTGGGTAAGTTCCTGACTTCCAGCCAGAGAATCAGGGTTCAAATCCCGGGTTCGGCACCAGATGACTGATGGTGGTCCAGCACAGGTAAATTGGAGGTGGGCCAAACAGGCCAATTGGTAAGTAAAATGTGTGTGTCTGTGTGTCCTGTAAGAGTGGAGTCATGCCTGGCAAAGTGGGTGGATGGAGGATAGAGTGAATAGGAGGAGTCTAGGCAGAGTGGGTGGAGCCAGAGAAGTCCAGCAGAGGTAAGTTGGAGGTGGGCCTAACAGGCGAATTGGTAAGCAAAACGTGTGGGGTTGGGTGTGTCGGGGTGTGCCTGTGTAGAGGGGGTGTGCCTGTGTGTGGGTGTGCCTGTGTGTGGGTTGTGGGTGTGTGGGGGTGTGGGGGTGTGTCTGTGTGTGGGGGGGGGGGTGTGTGTGGGGGTGTGCCTGTGTGTGTGGGGTGTGCCTGTGTGTAGGGGGGGGTGTTTGGGGTCTGTGTGTGGTCTGTGTGTGTGGTCTGTGTGTGTGGGTGTGTGTGTGTGGGTTGTGTGTGTGTGGGTGTGTGTGTGTGGGTTGTGTGTGTGTGGGTTGTGTGGGTGTGTGTGTGTGGGTTGTGTGTGTAGGGGGTGTGTGGGGGTGTGTCTGTGTGGGGGTGTGTGTGGGGTGTGCCTGGGTGTGTGGGGTGTGCCGGTGTGTGTAGGGGGTGTGTCTGTGTGTCCTGTAAGAGTGGAGTCATGCCTGGCAAAGTGGGAGGATAGAGTGAATATGAGGAGTCTAGGCAGAGTGGGTGGAGCCAGAGAGTCTGGAAAAGATGGATGTGGTCCCAGCGAGGAGGAAGGGGTCAAAGATGGAGGTGGGGGCCTGAACAGATTGGGGCCAAATGTGGGCACTCCTGTAGTGTTTCTCTAGCTGACAGATCAGGTGATTACATCCGATGGGACTTATGGTGAGGAAAACCAGCGTTTGATTTTTAATGCACCCTCTGTAACTTTTCCCTAGTATCTTTCTTTCCTTCCGGCAGATACCTGGAACAAGCGTCCCAAAGTTTTTCTTGGCTGCATACCCCCAGAGGTGTGCCTGACATTTATGGCCTAAGCACCCTCACAAAGAGTGCGCTACTGACATTCTGGGAAAACCTCACTAAAATGACATATTTATGCACCAAACGTGGTAATTCCTTATACCTGCAAAGCATCATATTGCACTTTTCAGCTTTGAGGAGGTGTGAGTGTTTTCATTTGAGGGAAATATTCATCTGTGCTTCCTCTCCCATCCGAGGACTATGGAGCTGCTGTTCCTCTCTCACATGTCCCTTCATAGAGACAGGTGTCACACACTCAACCACTCAGTAAACATGTATGCTTCGATACATTCACCTTGCTGTTTACCTTCCAAACATTCCCTCTTCACCACAAATACAGGGCAGCCATACCTCATTGCTCATTCACTCAGTCATCACAGTCCTACACTCTGTAGGTCCTGCAAGACCAACATGAACAAGAGGTATGTCAGCAAGCGGAAAAAAAGCCTTGGGGGAAGATTTTTTTAAATGTTACACAATGTAGCGCAGCACTCTGCGTGGCTGCGCTGCGTTACGTGACCGGGAATGAGCAGGAGAGCGCCATATTTTTAAAGATTTGGCTCTCTCTCCTTGTCTTTCCCTTGCGCCGGCGCTGATTTCAGCTGCCGTGCGCCATGCACATAGCTTAGCGCCGCAGCGCTAGGGTGTGTGCATGAGTGTAGCGTAGGTTTTGTACAGGAAGGGTACCTTTCCTGTACAAAATACTATGCTAGGTACGATGCAAAGCTTTTCCCACCTTGCATACATGCTGCACAGTGAAGCACGCATGGAAAGTGAGAAAAGCACATAGAAATGAATGCATTTCTCCTGTTTGCACCTCCTTTGAAGGGGCGTTAACTTTTGGCGCAAAACCATGTTTTCAAATCTTTGTGAATATGGTTTTGCATCAAAAAGCACGGGTTGCTGCATTGAAACACCCATGTACCACCCACGTAATGCCCCCTTGGTGCAAAGTTACCCAAAGCAGTGTTTTGCGCTCCTTACAGGGCACTTTCCGGCGCAAAAGCAGTTTTGCGCTGAAAAGAAAATCAGAAAAAATAAAATTTGCGCTAGATTGTGTCACTATTGTGGAGCTAAAGCAGCGCGAAACATATGGAAACCTCCCCCTTGGTGTGCTCTTATATTCATACTGCTGCCCTCTAGTAACGCTACACAGTAACTGCAGCATAATAGTGGGAATGGGAAGAAGGCTGTCCAATGCAAATATTGTTCTCCCAAGCTACCTTTCTTCTGAGATGGTCGGCGTCTTGTGCCTTGATGCCACCTCACGCATATGGTCTTCAGTCAAATTCAAAAGCAGCCTACCTACCTTAGGCTAAGGAGTTTTCCACTCGAAGGCCGCACATGGGGACGTCACCCTCATTTAGCAGGGTCCCAAATTGCCTGCAGTCATCCTCTTTACAGAAGCTGGGCGTTCGTGGGCGTTTGTGGGCGTCCTTCAAAGGAAGGAAGGGGGTTTTTAAAGGCCCAGCCCAGCCCAGCCCAGCCCAGCCCAGCCCAGCCCAGCCCAGCCCAGCGCTGTGCTGTGCTTTGCTGTGTCCTGATGCAGCAGGCATGATGCAGACCTGCTGAAGCAAAGGCCTGACTCTAACATTTTCTGTCTCATGAAGAAAACAACCTTTCTACCTTCTTATTGCAACTAATAAAGGGAGTTTCACTTGCATCAAACTAAACCCATCATTTCATTAGCCACAGCTCATTCCTGACCTTTATTCCTAGCCAACCTCATAGGCACCAAACCTCTGATTTGAGAGATTGGCTCACACCAAAATGAAAAATAACCCCCATCCAACCTATTTTCCTATCCGTGTAGCACCTTCCTCGCATTCTTCTAATCAGTTAAAGCCCCAGAGGCCACATTTGCGCTCCACATTATACCAAATTTAAAGGACAAATAATGAATGCATTGATAAAGGATGATAAGGTATTGCCCCTATTGCTCCTGCTTGAGATAAAGGGGGATTGGTGGAAAGTCATGAGGGAAAAGATTTGTAATTTTGAGGCGCACGTGCCAAAAAGAGTGGCCACTTTTCTCCTCTGTTTTTACAAGTGAAATTCAAATTAGGAAATGAAAATAAAAGAAGAATTTGAAATTTTGCCAACTTATGACACTTTGACAGCGTTTGCGGGACTCGAACCCTTGTCCTGTGAGATCCTTTATAACCACAGGCACAAGACTTACCATTGAGCTATAGCTCCTGGTGGTCTGAAGTGTTGCAGTAGTAACTATAAACAACATATAGGCCCTGGTGTCATTGCCTGTGGCTTGTATTGCACATCAAAAGGATGACCATGCTATAGGGACGATTTGATACGCTTCTGACATGGAAACCGGTGTGGTCCAGTGGGTAAGTTCCTGACTTCCAGCCAGAGAATCAGGGTTCAAATCCCGGGTTCGGCACCAGATGACTGATGGTGGTCCAGCACAGGTAAATTGGAGGTGGGCCAAACAGGCCAATTGGTAAGTAAAATGTGTGTGTCTGTGTGTCCTGTAAGAGTGGAGTCATGCCTGGCAAAGTGGGTGGATGGAGGATAGAGTGAATAGGAGGAGTCTAGGCAGAGTGGGTGGAGCCAGAGAAGTCCAGCAGAGGTAAGTTGGAGGTGGGCCTAACAGGCGAATTGGTAAGCAAAACGTGTGGGGTTGTGTGTGTGGGGTGTGTCTGTGTGTGTGGGGTGTGCCTGTGTAGAGGGGGTGTGCCTGTGTGTGGGTTGTGTGTGTGGGGTGTGTGGGGGTGTGGGGGTGTGTCTGTGTGTGGGGGGGGGGGGGGGTGTGCCTGTGTGTGTGGGGTGTGCCTGTGTGTAGGGGGGGTGTTTGGGGTGTGTGGGGTCTGTGTGTGTGTGGGTGTGTGTGTGGGTGTGTGTGTGGGGTCTGTATGTGGGGTCTGTGTGTGGTCTGTGTGTGGGGTCTGTGTGTGGTCTGTGTGTGGGGTCTGTGTGTGGTCTGTGTGTGGGTTGTGGGTGTGTGGGTGTGTGTGTGTGGGTTGTGTGGGTGGGTGTGTGGGGGTGTGTCTGTGTGGTGGGGGTGTGTCTGTGGGGGGGGTGTGGGGGTGTGTCTGTGTGTGGGGGTGTGTGTGGGGTGTGCCTGGGTGTGTGGGGTGTGCCGGTGTGTGTAGGGGGTGTGTCTGTGTGTCCTGTAAGAGTGGAGTCATGCCTGGCAAAGTGGGAGGATAGAGTGAATATGAGGAGTCTAGGCAGAGTGGGTGGAGCCAGAGAGTCTGGAAAAGATGGATGTGGTCCCAGCGAGGAGGAAGGGGTCAAAGATGGAGGTGGGGGCCTGAACAGATTGGGGCCAAATGTGGGCACTCCTGTAGTGTTTCTCTAGCTGACAGATCAGGTGATTACATCCGATGGGACTTATGGTGAGGAAAACCAGCGTTTGATTTTTAATGCACCCTCTCTAACTTTTCCCTAGTATCTTTCTTTCCTTCCGGCAGATACCTGGAACAAGCGTCCCAAAGTTTTTCTTGGCTGCATACCCCCAGAGGTGTGCCTGACATTTATGGCCTAAGCACCCTCACAAAGAGTGCGCTACTGACATTCTGGGAAAACCTCACTAAAATGACATATTTATGCACCAAACGTGGTAATTCCTTATACCTGCAAAGCATCATATTGCACTTTTCAGCTTTGAGGAGGTGTGAGTGTTTTCATTTGAGGGAAATATTCATCTGTGCTTCCTCTCCCATCCGAGGACTATGGAGCTGCTGTTCCTCTCTCACATGTCCCTTCATAGAGACAGGTGTCACACACTCAACCACTCAGTAAACATGTATGCTTCGATACATTCACCTTGCTGTTTACCTTCCAAACATTCCCTCTTCACCACAAATACAGGGCAGCCATACCTCATTGCTCATTCACTCAGTCATCACAGTCCTACACTCTGTAGGTCCTGCAAGACCAACATGAACAAGAGGTATGTCAGCAAGCGGAAAAAAAGCCTTGGGGGAAGATTTTTTTAAATGTTACACAATGTAGCGCAGCACTCTGCGTGGCTGCGCTGCGTTACGTGACCGGGAATGAGCAGGAGAGCGCCATATTTTTAAAGATTTGGCTCTCTCTCCTTGTCTTTCCCTTGCGCCGGCGCTGATTTCAGCTGCCGTGCGCCATGCACATAGCTTAGCGCCGCAGCGCTAGGGTGTGTGCATGAGTGTAGCGTAGGTTTTGTACAGGAAGGGTACCTTTCCTGTACAAAATACTATGCTAGGTACGATGCAAAGCTTTTCCCACCTTGCATACATGCTGCACAGTGAAGCACGCATGGAAAGTGAGAAAAGCACATAGAAATGAATGCATTTCTCCTGTTTGCACCTCCTTTGAAGGGGCGTTAACTTTTGGCGCAAAACCATGTTTTCAAATCTTTGTGAATATGGTTTTGCATCAAAAAGCACGGGTTGCTGCATTGAAACACCCATGTACCACCCACGTAATGCCCCCTTGGTGCAAAGTTACCCAAAGCAGTGTTTTGCGCTCCTTACAGGGCACTTTCCGGCGCAAAAGCAGTTTTGCGCTGAAAAGAAAATCAGAAAAAATAAAATTTGCGCTAGATTGTGTCACTATTGTGGAGCTAAAGCAGCGCGAAACATATGGAAACCTCCCCCTTGGTGTGCTCTTATATTCATACTGCTGCCCTCTAGTAACGCTACACAGTAACTGCAGCATAATAGTGGGAATGGGAAGAAGGCTGTCCAATGCAAATATTGTTCTCCCAAGCTACCTTTCTTCTGAGATGGTCGGCGTCTTGTGCCTTGATGCCACCTCACGCATATGGTCTTCAGTCAAATTCAAAAGCAGCCTACCTACCTTAGGCTAAGGAGTTTTCCACTCGAAGGCCGCACATGGGGACGTCACCCTCATTTAGCAGGGTCCCAAATTGCCTGCAGTCATCCTCTTTACAGAAGCTGGGCGTTCGTGGGCGTTTGTGGGCGTCCTTCAAAGGAAGGAAGGGGGTTTTTAAAGGCCCAGCCCAGCCCAGCCCAGCCCAGCCCAGCCCAGCCCAGCCCAGCCCAGCCCAGCGCTGTGCTGTGCTTTGCTGTGTCCTGATGCAGCAGGCATGATGCAGACCTGCTGAAGCAAAGGCCTGACTCTAACATTTTCTGTCTCATGAAGAAAACAACCTTTCTACCTTCTTATTGCAACTAATAAAGGGAGTTTCACTTGCATCAAACTAAACCCATCATTTCATTAGCCACAGCTCATTCCTGACCTTTATTCCTAGCCAACCTCATAGGCACCAAACCTCTGATTTGAGAGATTGGCTCACACCAAAATGAAAAATAACCCCCATCCAACCTATTTTCCTATCCGTGTAGCACCTTCCTCGCATTCTTCTAATCAGTTAAAGCCCCAGAGGCCACATTTGCGCTCCACATTATACCAAATTTAAAGGACAAATAATGAATGCATTGATAAAGGATGATAAGGTATTGCCCCTATTGCTCCTGCTTGAGATAAAGGGGGATTGGTGGAAAGTCATGAGGGAAAAGATTTGTAATTTTGAGGCGCACGTGCCAAAAAGAGTGGCCACTTTTCTCCTCTGTTTTTACAAGTGAAATTCAAATTAGGAAATGAAAATAAAAGAAGAATTTGAAATTTTGCCAACTTATGACACTTTGACAGCGTTTGCGGGACTCGAACCCTTGTCCTGTGAGATCCTTTATAACCACAGGCACAAGACTTACCATTGAGCTATAGCTCCTGGTGGTCTGAAGTGTTGCAGTAGTAACTATAAACAACATATAGGCCCTGGTGTCATTGCCTGTGGCTTGTATTGCACATCAAAAGGATGACCATGCTATAGGGACGATTTGATACGCTTCTGACATGGAAACCGGTGTGGTCCAGTGGGTAAGTTCCTGACTTCCAGCCAGAGAATCAGGGTTCAAATCCCGGGTTCGGCACCAGATGACTGATGGTGGTCCAGCACAGGTAAATTGGAGGTGGGCCAAACAGGCCAATTGGTAAGTAAAATGTGTGTGTCTGTGTGTCCTGTAAGAGTGGAGTCATGCCTGGCAAAGTGGGTGGATGGAGGATAGAGTGAATAGGAGGAGTCTAGGCAGAGTGGGTGGAGCCAGAGAAGTCCAGCAGAGGTAAGTTGGAGGTGGGCCTAACAGGCGAATTGGTAAGCAAAACGTGTGGGGTTGTGTGTGTGGGGTGTGTCTGTGTGTGTGGGGTGTGCCTGTGTAGAGGGGGTGTGCCTGTGTGTGGGTTGTGTGTGTGGGGTGTGTGGGGGTGTGGGGGTGTGTCTGTGTGTGGGGGGGGGGGGGTGTGCCTGTGTGTGTGGGGTGTGCCTGTGTGTAGGGGGGGTGTTTGGGGTGTGTGGGGTCTGTGTGTGGTCTGTGTGTGTGTGGGTGTGTGTGGGTTGTGTGTGTGTGTGTGTGTGGGGTGTGTGGGGTCTGTGTGTGGTCTGTGTGTGGGGTCTGTGTGTGGTCTGTGTGTGGGTTGTGGGTGTGTGGGTGTGTGTGTGTGGGTTGTGTGGGTGGGTGTGTGGGGGTGTGTCTGTGTGGTGGGGGTGTGTCTGTGGGGGGGGTGTGTGGGTGTGTGGGTGTGTGTGGGGTGTGCCTGGGTGTGTGGGGTGTGCCGGTGTGTGTAGGGGGTGTGTCTGTGTGTCCTGTAAGAGTGGAGTCATGCCTGGCAAAGTGGGAGGATAGAGTGAATATGAGGAGTCTAGGCAGAGTGGGTGGAGCCAGAGAGTCTGGAAAAGATGGATGTGGTCCCAGCGAGGAGGAAGGGGTCAAAGATGGAGGTGGGGGCCTGAACAGATTGGGGCCAAATGTGGGCACTCCTGTAGTGTTTCTCTAGCTGACAGATCAGGTGATTACATCCGATGGGACTTATGGTGAGGAAAACCAGCGTTTGATTTTTAATGCACCCTCTCTAACTTTTCCCTAGTATCTTTCTTTCCTTCCGGCAGATACCTGGAACAAGCGTCCCAAAGTTTTTCTTGGCTGCATACCCCCAGAGGTGTGCCTGACATTTATGGCCTAAGCACCCTCACAAAGAGTGCGCTACTGACATTCTGGGAAAACCTCACTAAAATGACATATTTATGCACCAAACGTGGTAATTCCTTATACCTGCAAAGCATCATATTGCACTTTTCAGCTTTGAGGAGGTGTGAGTGTTTTCATTTGAGGGAAATATTCATCTGTGCTTCCTCTCCCATCCGAGGACTATGGAGCTGCTGTTCCTCTCTCACATGTCCCTTCATAGAGACAGGTGTCACACACTCAACCACTCAGTAAACATGTATGCTTCGATACATTCACCTTGCTGTTTACCTTCCAAACATTCCCTCTTCACCACAAATACAGGGCAGCCATACCTCATTGCTCATTCACTCAGTCATCACAGTCCTACACTCTGTAGGTCCTGCAAGACCAACATGAACAAGAGGTATGTCAGCAAGCGGAAAAAAAGCCTTGGGGGAAGATTTTTTTAAATGTTACACAATGTAGCGCAGCACTCTGCGTGGCTGCGCTGCGTTACGTGACCGGGAATGAGCAGGAGAGCGCCATATTTTTAAAGATTTGGCTCTCTCTCCTTGTCTTTCCCTTGCGCCGGCGCTGATTTCAGCTGCCGTGCGCCATGCACATAGCTTAGCGCCGCAGCGCTAGGGTGTGTGCATGAGTGTAGCGTAGGTTTTGTACAGGAAGGGTACCTTTCCTGTACAAAATACTATGCTAGGCAAGATGCAAAGCTTTTCCCACCTTGCATACATGCTGCACAGTGAAGCACGCATGGAAAGTGAGAAAAGCACATAGAAATGAATGCATTTCTCCTGTTTGCACCTCCTTTGAAGGGGCGTTAACTTTTGGCGCAAAACCATGTTTTCAAATCTTTGTGAATATGGTTTTGCATCAAAAAGCACGGGTTGCTGCATTGAAACACCCATGTACCACCCACGTAATGCCCCCTTGGTGCAAAGTTACCCAAAGCAGTGTTTTGCGCTCCTTACAGGGCACTTTCCGGCGCAAAAGCAGTTTTGCGCTGAAAAGAAAATCAGAAAAAATAAAATTTGCGCTAGATTGTGTCACTATTGTGGAGCTAAAGCAGCGCGAAACATATGGAAACCTCCCCCTTGGTGTGCTCTTATATTCATACTGCTGCCCTCTAGTAACGCTACACAGTAACTGCAGCATAATAGTGGGAATGGGAAGAAGGCTGTCCAATGCAAATATTGTTCTCCCAAGCTACCTTTCTTCTGAGATGGTCGGCGTCTTGTGCCTTGATGCCACCTCACGCATATGGTCTTCAGTCAAATTCAAAAGCAGCCTACCTACCTTAGGCTAAGGAGTTTTCCACTCGAAGGCCGCACATGGGGACGTCACCCTCATTTAGCAGGGTCCCAAATTGCCTGCAGTCATCCTCTTTACAGAAGCTGGGCGTTCGTGGGCGTTTGTGGGCGTCCTTCAAAGGAAGGAAGGGGGTTTTTAAAGGCCCAGCCCAGCCCAGCCCAGCCCAGCCCAGCCCAGCCCAGCCCAGCCCAGCCCAGCGCTGTGCTGTGCTTTGCTGTGTCCTGATGCAGCAGGCATGATGCAGACCTGCTGAAGCAAAGGCCTGACTCTAACATTTTCTGTCTCATGAAGAAAACAACCTTTCTACCTTCTTATTGCAACTAATAAAGGGAGTTTCACTTGCATCAAACTAAACCCATCATTTCATTAGCCACAGCTCATTCCTGACCTTTATTCCTAGCCAACCTCATAGGCACCAAACCTCTGATTTGAGAGATTGGCTCACACCAAAATGAAAAATAACCCCCATCCAACCTATTTTCCTATCCGTGTAGCACCTTCCTCGCATTCTTCTAATCAGTTAAAGCCCCAGAGGCCACATTTGCGCTCCACATTATACCAAATTTAAAGGACAAATAATGAATGCATTGATAAAGGATGATAAGGTATTGCCCCTATTGCTCCTGCTTGAGATAAAGGGGGATTGGTGGAAAGTCATGAGGGAAAAGATTTGTAATTTTGAGGCGCACGTGCCAAAAAGAGTGGCCACTTTTCTCCTCTGTTTTTACAAGTGAAATTCAAATTAGGAAATGAAAATAAAAGAAGAATTTGAAATTTTGCCAACTTATGACACTTTGACAGCGTTTGCGGGACTCGAACCCTTGTCCTGTGAGATCCTTTATAACCACAGGCACAAGACTTACCATTGAGCTATAGCTCCTGGTGGTCTGAAGTGTTGCAGTAGTAACTATAAACAACATATAGGCCCTGGTGTCATTGCCTGTGGCTTGTATTGCACATCAAAAGGATGACCATGCTATAGGGACGATTTGATACGCTTCTGACATGGAAACCGGTGTGGTCCAGTGGGTAAGTTCCTGACTTCCAGCCAGAGAATCAGGGTTCAAATCCCGGGTTCGGCACCAGATGACTGATGGTGGTCCAGCACAGGTAAATTGGAGGTGGGCCAAACAGGCCAATTGGTAAGTAAAATGTGTGTGTCTGTGTGTCCTGTAAGAGTGGAGTCATGCCTGGCAAAGTGGGTGGATGGAGGATAGAGTGAATAGGAGGAGTCTAGGCAGAGTGGGTGGAGCCAGAGAAGTCCAGCAGAGGTAAGTTGGAGGTGGGCCTAACAGGCGAATTGGTAAGCAAAACGTGTGGGGTTGTGTGTGTGGGGTGTGTCTGTGTGTGTGGGGTGTGCCTGTGTAGAGGGGGTGTGCCTGTGTGTGGGTTGTGTGTGTGGGGTGTGTGGGGGTGTGGGGGTGTGTCTGTGTGTGGGGGGGGGGGGGGGTGTGCCTGTGTGTGTGGGGTGTGCCTGTGTGTAGGGGGGGTGTTTGGGGTGTGTGGGGTCTGTGTGTGGTCTGTGTGTGTGTGGGTGTGTGTGGGTTGTGTGTGTGTGTGTGTGTGGGGTGTGTGGGGTCTGTGTGTGGTCTGTGTGTGGGGTCTGTGTGTGGTCTGTGTGTGGGTTGTGGGTGTGTGGGTGTGTGTGTGTGGGTTGTGTGGGTGGGTGTGTGGGGGTGTGTCTGTGTGGTGGGGGTGTGTCTGTGGGGGGGGTGTGTGGGTGTGTGGGTGTGTGTGGGGTGTGCCTGGGTGTGTGGGGTGTGCCGGTGTGTGTAGGGGGTGTGTCTGTGTGTCCTGTAAGAGTGGAGTCATGCCTGGCAAAGTGGGAGGATAGAGTGAATATGAGGAGTCTAGGCAGAGTGGGTGGAGCCAGAGAGTCTGGAAAAGATGGATGTGGTCCCAGCGAGGAGGAAGGGGTCAAAGATGGAGGTGGGGGCCTGAACAGATTGGGGCCAAATGTGGGCACTCCTGTAGTGTTTCTCTAGCTGACAGATCAGGTGATTACATCCGATGGGACTTATGGTGAGGAAAACCAGCGTTTGATTTTTAATGCACCCTCTCTAACTTTTCCCTAGTATCTTTCTTTCCTTCCGGCAGATACCTGGAACAAGCGTCCCAAAGTTTTTCTTGGCTGCATACCCCCAGAGGTGTGCCTGACATTTATGGCCTAAGCACCCTCACAAAGAGTGCGCTACTGACATTCTGGGAAAACCTCACTAAAATGACATATTTATGCACCAAACGTGGTAATTCCTTATACCTGCAAAGCATCATATTGCACTTTTCAGCTTTGAGGAGGTGTGAGTGTTTTCATTTGAGGGAAATATTCATCTGTGCTTCCTCTCCCATCCGAGGACTATGGAGCTGCTGTTCCTCTCTCACATGTCCCTTCATAGAGACAGGTGTCACACACTCAACCACTCAGTAAACATGTATGCTTCGATACATTCACCTTGCTGTTTACCTTCCAAACATTCCCTCTTCACCACAAATACAGGGCAGCCATACCTCATTGCTCATTCACTCAGTCATCACAGTCCTACACTCTGTAGGTCCTGCAAGACCAACATGAACAAGAGGTATGTCAGCAAGCGGAAAAAAAGCCTTGGGGGAAGATTTTTTTAAATGTTACACAATGTAGCGCAGCACTCTGCGTGGCTGCGCTGCGTTACGTGACCGGGAATGAGCAGGAGAGCGCCATATTTTTAAAGATTTGGCTCTCTCTCCTTGTCTTTCCCTTGCGCCGGCGCTGATTTCAGCTGCCGTGCGCCATGCACATAGCTTAGCGCCGCAGCGCTAGGGTGTGTGCATGAGTGTAGCGTAGGTTTTGTACAGGAAGGGTACCTTTCCTGTACAAAATACTATGCTAGGCAAGATGCAAAGCTTTTCCCACCTTGCATACATGCTGCACAGTGAAGCACGCATGGAAAGTGAGAAAAGCACATAGAAATGAATGCATTTCTCCTGTTTGCACCTCCTTTGAAGGGGCGTTAACTTTTGGCGCAAAACCATGTTTTCAAATCTTTGTGAATATGGTTTTGCATCAAAAAGCACGGGTTGCTGCATTGAAACACCCATGTACCACCCACGTAATGCCCCCTTGGTGCAAAGTTACCCAAAGCAGTGTTTTGCGCTCCTTACAGGGCACTTTCCGGCGCAAAAGCAGTTTTGCGCTGAAAAGAAAATCAGAAAAAATAAAATTTGCGCTAGATTGTGTCACTATTGTGGAGCTAAAGCAGCGCGAAACATATGGAAACCTCCCCCTTGGTGTGCTCTTATATTCATACTGCTGCCCTCTAGTAACGCTACACAGTAACTGCAGCATAATAGTGGGAATGGGAAGAAGGCTGTCCAATGCAAATATTGTTCTCCCAAGCTACCTTTCTTCTGAGATGGTCGGCGTCTTGTGCCTTGATGCCACCTCACGCATATGGTCTTCAGTCAAATTCAAAAGCAGCCTACCTACCTTAGGCTAAGGAGTTTTCCACTCGAAGGCCGCACATGGGGACGTCACCCTCATTTAGCAGGGTCCCAAATTGCCTGCAGTCATCCTCTTTACAGAAGCTGGGCGTTCGTGGGCGTTTGTGGGCGTCCTTCAAAGGAAGGAAGGGGGTTTTTAAAGGCCCAGCCCAGCCCAGCCCAGCCCAGCCCAGCCCAGCCCAGCCCAGCCCAGCGCTGTGCTGTGCTTTGCTGTGTCCTGATGCAGCAGGCATGATGCAGACCTGCTGAAGCAAAGGCCTGACTCTAACATTTTCTGTCTCATGAAGAAAACAACCTTTCTACCTTCTTATTGCAACTAATAAAGGGAGTTTCACTTGCATCAAACTAAACCCATCATTTCATTAGCCACAGCTCATTCCTGACCTTTATTCCTAGCCAACCTCATAGGCACCAAACCTCTGATTTGAGAGATTGGCTCACACCAAAATGAAAAATAACCCCCATCCAACCTATTTTCCTATCCGTGTAGCACCTTCCTCGCATTCTTCTAATCAGTTAAAGCCCCAGAGGCCACATTTGCGCTCCACATTATACCAAATTTAAAGGACAAATAATGAATGCATTGATAAAGGATGATAAGGTATTGCCCCTATTGCTCCTGCTTGAGATAAAGGGGGATTGGTGGAAAGTCATGAGGGAAAAGATTTGTAATTTTGAGGCGCACGTGCCAAAAAGAGTGGCCACTTTTCTCCTCTGTTTTTACAAGTGAAATTCAAATTAGGAAATGAAAATAAAAGAAGAATTTGAAATTTTGCCAACTTATGACACTTTGACAGCGTTTGCGGGACTCGAACCCTTGTCCTGTGAGATCCTTTATAACCACAGGCACAAGACTTACCATTGAGCTATAGCTCCTGGTGGTCTGAAGTGTTGCAGTAGTAACTATAAACAACATATAGGCCCTGGTGTCATTGCCTGTGGCTTGTATTGCACATCAAAAGGATGACCATGCTATAGGGACGATTTGATACGCTTCTGACATGGAAACCGGTGTGGTCCAGTGGGTAAGTTCCTGACTTCCAGCCAGAGAATCAGGGTTCAAATCCCGGGTTCGGCACCAGATGACTGATGGTGGTCCAGCACAGGTAAATTGGAGGTGGGCCAAACAGGCCAATTGGTAAGTAAAATGTGTGTGTCTGTGTGTCCTGTAAGAGTGGAGTCATGCCTGGCAAAGTGGGTGGATGGAGGATAGAGTGAATAGGAGGAGTCTAGGCAGAGTGGGTGGAGCCAGAGAAGTCCAGCAGAGGTAAGTTGGAGGTGGGCCTAACAGGCGAATTGGTAAGCAAAACGTGTGGGGTTGTGTGTGTGGGGTGTGTCTGTGTGTGTGGGGTGTGCCTGTGTAGAGGGGGTGTGCCTGTGTGTGGGTTGTGTGTGTGGGGTGTGTGGGGGTGTGGGGGTGTGTCTGTGTGGGGGGGGGGGGGGTGTGTCTGTGTGGGGGGGGGGGGGGTGTGCCTGTGTGTGTGGGGTGTGCCTGTGTGTAGGGGGGGTGTTTGGGGTGTGTGGGGTCTGTGTGTGGTCTGTGTGTGGTCTGTGTGTGGGGTCTGTGTGTGGTCTGTGTGTGGGGTCTGTGTGTGGTCTGTGTGTGGGTTGTGGGTTGTGTGGGTGTGTGTGTGTGGGTTGTGTGGGTGGGTGTGTGGGGGTGTGTCTGTGTGGTGGGGGTGTGTCTGTGGGGGGGGTGTGGGGGTGTGTCTGTGTGTGTGGGTGTGTGTGGGGTGTGCCTGGGTGTGTGGGGTGTGCCGGTGTGTGTAGGGGGTGTGTCTGTGTGTCCTGTAAGAGTGGAGTCATGCCTGGCAAAGTGGGAGGATAGAGTGAATATGAGGAGTCTAGGCAGAGTGGGTGGAGCCAGAGAGTCTGGAAAAGATGGATGTGGTCCCAGCGAGGAGGAAGGGGTCAAAGATGGAGGTGGGGGCCTGAACAGATTGGGGCCAAATGTGGGCACTCCTGTAGTGTTTCTCTAGCTGACAGATCAGGTGATTACATCCGATGGGACTTATGGTGAGGAAAACCAGCGTTTGATTTTTAATGCACCCTCTCTAACTTTTCCCTAGTATCTTTCTTTCCTTCCGGCAGATACCTGGAACAAGCGTCCCAAAGTTTTTCTTGGCTGCATACCCCCAGAGGTGTGCCTGACATTTATGGCCTAAGCACCCTCACAAAGAGTGCGCTACTGACATTCTGGGAAAACCTCACTAAAATGACATATTTATGCACCAAACGTGGTAATTCCTTATACCTGCAAAGCATCATATTGCACTTTTCAGCTTTGAGGAGGTGTGAGTGTTTTCATTTGAGGGAAATATTCATCTGTGCTTCCTCTCCCATCCGAGGACTATGGAGCTGCTGTTCCTCTCTCACATGTCCCTTCATAGAGACAGGTGTCACACACTCAACCACTCAGTAAACATGTATGCTTCGATACATTCACCTTGCTGTTTACCTTCCAAACATTCCCTCTTCACCACAAATACAGGGCAGCCATACCTCATTGCTCATTCACTCAGTCATCACAGTCCTACACTCTGTAGGTCCTGCAAGACCAACATGAACAAGAGGTATGTCAGCAAGCGGAAAAAAAGCCTTGGGGGAAGATTTTTTTAAATGTTACACAATGTAGCGCAGCACTCTGCGTGGCTGCGCTGCGTTACGTGACCGGGAATGAGCAGGAGAGCGCCATATTTTTAAAGATTTGGCTCTCTCTCCTTGTCTTTCCCTTGCGCCGGCGCTGATTTCAGCTGCCGTGCGCCATGCACATAGCTTAGCGCCGCAGCGCTAGGGTGTGTGCATGAGTGTAGCGTAGGTTTTGTACAGGAAGGGTACCTTTCCTGTACAAAATACTATGCTAGGTACGATGCAAAGCTTTTCCCACCTTGCATACATGCTGCACAGTGAAGCACGCATGGAAAGTGAGAAAAGCACATAGAAATGAATGCATTTCTCCTGTTTGCACCTCCTTTGAAGGGGCGTTAACTTTTGGCGCAAAACCATGTTTTCAAATCTTTGTGAATATGGTTTTGCATCAAAAAGCACGGGTTGCTGCATTGAAACGCCCATGTACCACCCACGTAATGCCCCCTTGGTGCAAAGTTACCCAAAGCAGTGTTTTGCGCTCCTTACAGGGCACTTTCCGGCGCAAAAGCAGTTTTGCGCTGAAAAGAAAATCAGAAAAAATAAAATTTGCGCTAGATTGTGTCACTATTGTGGAGCTAAAGCAGCGCGAAACATATGGAAACCTCCCCCTTGGTGTGCTCTTATATTCATACTGCTGCCCTCTAGTAACGCTACACAGTAACTGCAGCATAATAGTGGGAATGGGAAGAAGGCTGTCCAATGCAAATATTGTTCTCCCAAGCTACCTTTCTTCTGAGATGGTCGGCGTCTTGTGCCTTGATGCCACCTCACGCATATGGTCTTCAGTCAAATTCAAAAGCAGCCTACCTACCTTAGGCTAAGGAGTTTTCCACTCGAAGGCCGCACATGGGGACGTCACCCTCATTTAGCAGGGTCCCAAATTGCCTGCAGTCATCCTCTTTACAGAAGCTGGGCGTTCGTGGGCGTTTGTGGGCGTCCTTCAAAGGAAGGAAGGGGGTTTTTAAAGGCCCAGCCCAGCCCAGCCCAGCCCAGCCCAGCCCAGCCCAGCCCAGCGCTGTGCTGTGCTTTGCTGTGTCCTGATGCAGCAGGCATGATGCAGACCTGCTGAAGCAAAGGCCTGACTCTAACATTTTCTGTCTCATGAAGAAAACAACCTTTCTACCTTCTTATTGCAACTAATAAAGGGAGTTTCACTTGCATCAAACTAAACCCATCATTTCATTAGCCACAGCTCATTCCTGACCTTTATTCCTAGCCAACCTCATAGGCACCAAACCTCTGATTTGAGAGATTGGCTCACACCAAAATGAAAAATAACCCCCATCCAACCTATTTTCCTATCCGTGTAGCACCTTCCTCGCATTCTTCTAATCAGTTAAAGCCCCAGAGGCCACATTTGCGCTCCACATTATACCAAATTTAAAGGACAAATAATGAATGCATTGATAAAGGATGATAAGGTATTGCCCCTATTGCTCCTGCTTGAGATAAAGGGGGATTGGTGGAAAGTCATGAGGGAAAAGATTTGTAATTTTGAGGCGCACGTGCCAAAAAGAGTGGCCACTTTTCTCCTCTGTTTTTACAAGTGAAATTCAAATTAGGAAATGAAAATAAAAGAAGAATTTGAAATTTTGCCAACTTATGACACTTTGACAGCGTTTGCGGGACTCGAACCCTTGTCCTGTGAGATCCTTTATAACCACAGGCACAAGACTTACCATTGAGCTATAGCTCCTGGTGGTCTGAAGTGTTGCAGTAGTAACTATAAACAACATATAGGCCCTGGTGTCATTGCCTGTGGCTTGTATTGCACATCAAAAGGATGACCATGCTATAGGGACGATTTGATACGCTTCTGACATGGAAACCGGTGTGGTCCAGTGGGTAAGTTCCTGACTTCCAGCCAGAGAATCAGGGTTCAAATCCCGGGTTCGGCACCAGATGACTGATGGTGGTCCAGCACAGGTAAATTGGAGGTGGGCCAAACAGGCCAATTGGTAAGTAAAATGTGTGTGTCTGTGTGTCCTGTAAGAGTGGAGTCATGCCTGGCAAAGTGGGTGGATGGAGGATAGAGTGAATAGGAGGAGTCTAGGCAGAGTGGGTGGAGCCAGAGAAGTCCAGCAGAGGTAAGTTGGAGGTGGGCCTAACAGGTGAATTGGTAAGCAAAACGTGTGGGGTTGTGTGTGTGGGGTGTGTCTGTGTGTGTGGGGTGTGCCTGTGTAGAGGGGGTGTGCCTGTGTGTGGGTTGTGTGTGTGGGGTGTGTGGGGGTGTGGGGGTGTGTCTGTGTGTGGGGGGGGGGGGTGTGCCTGTGTGTGTGGGGTGTGCCTGTGTGTAGGGGGGGTGTTTGGGGTGTGTGGGGTCTGTGTGTGGTCTGTGTGTGTGTGTGGGGTCTGTATGTGGGGTGTGTGGGGTCTGTGTGTGGTCTGTGTGTGGGGTCTGTGTGTGGTCTGTGTGTGGGTTGTGGGTGTGTGGGTGTGTGTGTGTGGGTTGTGTGGGTGGGTGTGTGGGGGTGTGTCTGTGTGGTGGGGGTGTCTGTGGGGGGGGTGTGGGGGTGTGTCTGTGTGTGGGGGTGTGTGTGGGGTGTGCCTGGGTGTGTGGGGTGTGCCGGTGTGTGTAGGGGGTGTGTCTGTGTGTCCTGTAAGAGTGGAGTCATGCCTGGCAAAGTGGGAGGATAGAGTGAATATGAGGAGTCTAGGCAGAGTGGGTGGAGCCAGAGAGTCTGGAAAAGATGGATGTGGTCCCAGCGAGGAGGAAGGGGTCAAAGATGGAGGTGGGGGCCTGAACAGATTGGGGCCAAATGTGGGCACTCCTGTAGTGTTTCTCTAGCTGACAGATCAGGTGATTACATCCGATGGGACTTATGGTGAGGAAAACCAGCGTTTGATTTTTAATGCACCCTCTCTAACTTTTCCCTAGTATCTTTCTTTCCTTCCGGCAGATACCTGGAACAAGCGTCCCAAAGTTTTTCTTGGCTGCATACCCCCAGAGGTGTGCCTGACATTTATGGCCTAAGCACCCTCACAAAGAGTGCGCTACTGACATTCTGGGAAAACCTCACTAAAATGACATATTTATGCACCAAACGTGGTAATTCCTTATACCTGCAAAGCATCATATTGCACTTTTCAGCTTTGAGGAGGTGTGAGTGTTTTCATTTGAGGGAAATATTCATCTGTGCTTCCTCTCCCATCCGAGGACTATGGAGCTGCTGTTCCTCTCTCACATGTCCCTTCATAGAGACAGGTGTCACACACTCAACCACTCAGTAAACATGTATGCTTCGATACATTCACCTTGCTGTTTACCTTCCAAACATTCCCTCTTCACCACAAATACAGGGCAGCCATACCTCATTGCTCATTCACTCAGTCATCACAGTCCTACACTCTGTAGGTCCTGCAAGACCAACATGAACAAGAGGTATGTCAGCAAGCGGAAAAAAAGCCTTGGGGGAAGATTTTTTTAAATGTTACACAATGTAGCGCAGCACTCTGCGTGGCTGCGCTGCGTTACGTGACCGGGAATGAGCAGGAGAGCGCCATATTTTTAAAGATTTGGCTCTCTCTCCTTGTCTTTCCCTTGCGCCGGCGCTGATTTCAGCTGCCGTGCGCCATGCACATAGCTTAGCGCCGCAGCGCTAGGGTGTGTGCATGAGTGTAGCGTAGGTTTTGTACAGGAAGGGTACCTTTCCTGTACAAAATACTATGCTAGGTACGATGCAAAGCTTTTCCCACCTTGCATACATGCTGCACAGTGAAGCACGCATGGAAAGTGAGAAAAGCACATAGAAATGAATGCATTTCTCCTGTTTGCACCTCCTTTGAAGGGGCGTTAACTTTTGGCGCAAAACCATGTTTTCAAATCTTTGTGAATATGGTTTTGCATCAAAAAGCACGGGTTGCTGCATTGAAACACCCATGTACCACCCACGTAATGCCCCCTTGGTGCAAAGTTACCCAAAGCAGTGTTTTGCGCTCCTTACAGGGCACTTTCCGGCGCAAAAGCAGTTTTGCGCTGAAAAGAAAATCAGAAAAAATAAAATTTGCGCTAGATTGTGTCACTATTGTGGAGCTAAAGCAGCGCGAAACATATGGAAACCTCCCCCTTGGTGTGCTCTTATATTCATACTGCTGCCCTCTAGTAACGCTACACAGTAACTGCAGCATAATAGTGGGAATGGGAAGAAGGCTGTCCAATGCAAATATTGTTCTCCCAAGCTACCTTTCTTCTGAGATGGTCGGCGTCTTGTGCCTTGATGCCACCTCACGCATATGGTCTTCAGTCAAATTCAAAAGCAGCCTACCTACCTTAGGCTAAGGAGTTTTCCACTCGAAGGCCGCACATGGGGACGTCACCCTCATTTAGCAGGGTCCCAAATTGCCTGCAGTCATCCTCTTTACAGAAGCTGGGCGTTCGTGGGCGTTTGTGGGCGTCCTTCAAAGGAAGGAAGGGGGTTTTTAAAGGCCCAGCCCAGCCCAGCCCAGCCCAGCCCAGCCCAGCCCAGCCCAGCGCTGTGCTTTGCTGTGTCCTGATGCAGCAGGCATGATGCAGACCTGCTGAAGCAAAGGCCTGACTCTAACATTTTCTGTCTCATGAAGAAAACAACCTTTCTACCTTCTTATTGCAACTAATAAAGGGAGTTTCACTTGCATCAAACTAAACCCATCATTTCATTAGCCACAGCTCATTCCTGACCTTTATTCCTAGCCAACCTCATAGGCACCAAACCTCTGATTTGAGAGATTGGCTCACACCAAAATGAAAAATAACCCCCATCCAACCTATTTTCCTATCCGTGTAGCACCTTCCTCGCATTCTTCTAATCAGTTAAAGCCCCAGAGGCCACATTTGCGCTCCACATTATACCAAATTTAAAGGACAAATAATGAATGCATTGATAAAGGATGATAAGGTATTGCCCCTATTGCTCCTGCTTGAGATAAAGGGGGATTGGTGGAAAGTCATGAGGGAAAAGATTTGTAATTTTGAGGCGCACGTGCCAAAAAGAGTGGCCACTTTTCTCCTCTGTTTTTACAAGTGAAATTCAAATTAGGAAATGAAAATAAAAGAAGAATTTGAAATTTTGCCAACTTATGACACTTTGACAGCGTTTGCGGGACTCGAACCCTTGTCCTGTGAGATCCTTTATAACCACAGGCACAAGACTTACCATTGAGCTATAGCTCCTGGTGGTCTGAAGTGTTGCAGTAGTAACTATAAACAACATATAGGCCCTGGTGTCATTGCCTGTGGCTTGTATTGCACATCAAAAGGATGACCATGCTATAGGGACGATTTGATACGCTTCTGACATGGAAACCGGTGTGGTCCAGTGGGTAAGTTCCTGACTTCCAGCCAGAGAATCAGGGTTCAAATCCCGGGTTCGGCACCAGATGACTGATGGTGGTCCAGCACAGGTAAATTGGAGGTGGGCCAAACAGGCCAATTGGTAAGTAAAATGTGTGTGTCTGTGTGTCCTGTAAGAGTGGAGTCATGCCTGGCAAAGTGGGTGGATGGAGGATAGAGTGAATAGGAGGAGTCTAGGCAGAGTGGGTGGAGCCAGAGAAGTCCAGCAGAGGTAAGTTGGAGGTGGGCCTAACAGGCGAATTGGTAAGCAAAACGTGTGGGGTTGTGTGTGTGGGGTGTGTCTGTGTGTGTGGGGTGTGCCTGTGTAGAGGGGGTGTGCCTGTGTGTGGGTTGTGTGTGTGGGGTGTGTGGGGGTGTGGGGGTGTGTCTGTGTGTGGGGGGGGGGGGGGGTGTGCCTGTGTGTGTGGGGTGTGCCTGTGTGTAGGGGGGGTGTTTGGGGTGTGTGGGGTCTGTGTGTGGTCTGTGTGTGTGTGGGTGTGTGTGGGTTGTGTGTGTGTGTGTGTGTGGGGTGTGTGGGGTCTGTGTGTGGTCTGTGTGTGGGGTCTGTGTGTGGTCTGTGTGTGGGTTGTGGGTGTGTGGGTGTGTGTGTGTGGGTTGTGTGGGTGGGTGTGTGGGGGTGTGTCTGTGTGGTGGGGGTGTGTCTGTGGGGGGGGTGTGTGGGTGTGTGGGTGTGTGTGGGGTGTGCCTGGGTGTGTGGGGTGTGCCGGTGTGTGTAGGGGGTGTGTCTGTGTGTCCTGTAAGAGTGGAGTCATGCCTGGCAAAGTGGGAGGATAGAGTGAATATGAGGAGTCTAGGCAGAGTGGGTGGAGCCAGAGAGTCTGGAAAAGATGGATGTGGTCCCAGCGAGGAGGAAGGGGTCAAAGATGGAGGTGGGGGCCTGAACAGATTGGGGCCAAATGTGGGCACTCCTGTAGTGTTTCTCTAGCTGACAGATCAGGTGATTACATCCGATGGGACTTATGGTGAGGAAAACCAGCGTTTGATTTTTAATGCACCCTCTCTAACTTTTCCCTAGTATCTTTCTTTCCTTCCGGCAGATACCTGGAACAAGCGTCCCAAAGTTTTTCTTGGCTGCATACCCCCAGAGGTGTGCCTGACATTTATGGCCTAAGCACCCTCACAAAGAGTGCGCTACTGACATTCTGGGAAAACCTCACTAAAATGACATATTTATGCACCAAACGTGGTAATTCCTTATACCTGCAAAGCATCATATTGCACTTTTCAGCTTTGAGGAGGTGTGAGTGTTTTCATTTGAGGGAAATATTCATCTGTGCTTCCTCTCCCATCCGAGGACTATGGAGCTGCTGTTCCTCTCTCACATGTCCCTTCATAGAGACAGGTGTCACACACTCAACCACTCAGTAAACATGTATGCTTCGATACATTCACCTTGCTGTTTACCTTCCAAACATTCCCTCTTCACCACAAATACAGGGCAGCCATACCTCATTGCTCATTCACTCAGTCATCACAGTCCTACACTCTGTAGGTCCTGCAAGACCAACATGAACAAGAGGTATGTCAGCAAGCGGAAAAAAAGCCTTGGGGGAAGATTTTTTTAAATGTTACACAATGTAGCGCAGCACTCTGCGTGGCTGCGCTGCGTTACGTGACCGGGAATGAGCAGGAGAGCGCCATATTTTTAAAGATTTGGCTCTCTCTCCTTGTCTTTCCCTTGCGCCGGCGCTGATTTCAGCTGCCGTGCGCCATGCACATAGCTTAGCGCCGCAGCGCTAGGGTGTGTGCATGAGTGTAGCGTAGGTTTTGTACAGGAAGGGTACCTTTCCTGTACAAAATACTATGCTAGGCAAGATGCAAAGCTTTTCCCACCTTGCATACATGCTGCACAGTGAAGCACGCATGGAAAGTGAGAAAAGCACATAGAAATGAATGCATTTCTCCTGTTTGCACCTCCTTTGAAGGGGCGTTAACTTTTGGCGCAAAACCATGTTTTCAAATCTTTGTGAATATGGTTTTGCATCAAAAAGCACGGGTTGCTGCATTGAAACACCCATGTACCACCCACGTAATGCCCCCTTGGTGCAAAGTTACCCAAAGCAGTGTTTTGCGCTCCTTACAGGGCACTTTCCGGCGCAAAAGCAGTTTTGCGCTGAAAAGAAAATCAGAAAAAATAAAATTTGCGCTAGATTGTGTCACTATTGTGGAGCTAAAGCAGCGCGAAACATATGGAAACCTCCCCCTTGGTGTGCTCTTATATTCATACTGCTGCCCTCTAGTAACGCTACACAGTAACTGCAGCATAATAGTGGGAATGGGAAGAAGGCTGTCCAATGCAAATATTGTTCTCCCAAGCTACCTTTCTTCTGAGATGGTCGGCGTCTTGTGCCTTGATGCCACCTCACGCATATGGTCTTCAGTCAAATTCAAAAGCAGCCTACCTACCTTAGGCTAAGGAGTTTTCCACTCGAAGGCCGCACATGGGGACGTCACCCTCATTTAGCAGGGTCCCAAATTGCCTGCAGTCATCCTCTTTACAGAAGCTGGGCGTTCGTGGGCGTTTGTGGGCGTCCTTCAAAGGAAGGAAGGGGGTTTTTAAAGGCCCAGCCCAGCCCAGCCCAGCCCAGCCCAGCCCAGCCCAGCCCAGCCCAGCGCTGTGCTGTGCTTTGCTGTGTCCTGATGCAGCAGGCATGATGCAGACCTGCTGAAGCAAAGGCCTGACTCTAACATTTTCTGTCTCATGAAGAAAACAACCTTTCTACCTTCTTATTGCAACTAATAAAGGGAGTTTCACTTGCATCAAACTAAACCCATCATTTCATTAGCCACAGCTCATTCCTGACCTTTATTCCTAGCCAACCTCATAGGCACCAAACCTCTGATTTGAGAGATTGGCTCACACCAAAATGAAAAATAACCCCCATCCAACCTATTTTCCTATCCGTGTAGCACCTTCCTCGCATTCTTCTAATCAGTTAAAGCCCCAGAGGCCACATTTGCGCTCCACATTATACCAAATTTAAAGGACAAATAATGAATGCATTGATAAAGGATGATAAGGTATTGCCCCTATTGCTCCTGCTTGAGATAAAGGGGGATTGGTGGAAAGTCATGAGGGAAAAGATTTGTAATTTTGAGGCGCACGTGCCAAAAAGAGTGGCCACTTTTCTCCTCTGTTTTTACAAGTGAAATTCAAATTAGGAAATGAAAATAAAAGAAGAATTTGAAATTTTGCCAACTTATGACACTTTGACAGCGTTTGCGGGACTCGAACCCTTGTCCTGTGAGATCCTTTATAACCACAGGCACAAGACTTACCATTGAGCTATAGCTCCTGGTGGTCTGAAGTGTTGCAGTAGTAACTATAAACAACATATAGGCCCTGGTGTCATTGCCTGTGGCTTGTATTGCACATCAAAAGGATGACCATGCTATAGGGACGATTTGATACGCTTCTGACATGGAAACCGGTGTGGTCCAGTGGGTAAGTTCCTGACTTCCAGCCAGAGAATCAGGGTTCAAATCCCGGGTTCGGCACCAGATGACTGATGGTGGTCCAGCACAGGTAAATTGGAGGTGGGCCAAACAGGCCAATTGGTAAGTAAAATGTGTGTGTCTGTGTGTCCTGTAAGAGTGGAGTCATGCCTGGCAAAGTGGGTGGATGGAGGATAGAGTGAATAGGAGGAGTCTAGGCAGAGTGGGTGGAGCCAGAGAAGTCCAGCAGAGGTAAGTTGGAGGTGGGCCTAACAGGCGAATTGGTAAGCAAAACGTGTGGGGTTGTGTGTGTGGGGTGTGTCTGTGTGTGTGGGGTGTGCCTGTGTAGAGGGGGTGTGCCTGTGTGTGGGTTGTGTGTGTGGGGTGTGTGGGGGTGTGGGGGTGTGTCTGTGTGGGGGGGGGGGGGGTGTGTCTGTGTGGGGGGGGGGGGGGTGTGCCTGTGTGTGTGGGGTGTGCCTGTGTGTAGGGGGGGTGTTTGGGGTGTGTGGGGTCTGTGTGTGGTCTGTGTGTGGTCTGTGTGTGGGGTCTGTGTGTGGTCTGTGTGTGGGGTCTGTGTGTGGTCTGTGTGTGGGTTGTGGGTTGTGTGGGTGTGTGTGTGTGGGTTGTGTGGGTGGGTGTGTGGGGGTGTGTCTGTGTGGTGGGGGTGTGTCTGTGGGGGGGGTGTGGGGGTGTGTCTGTGTGTGTGGGTGTGTGTGGGGTGTGCCTGGGTGTGTGGGGTGTGCCGGTGTGTGTAGGGGGTGTGTCTGTGTGTCCTGTAAGAGTGGAGTCATGCCTGGCAAAGTGGGAGGATAGAGTGAATATGAGGAGTCTAGGCAGAGTGGGTGGAGCCAGAGAGTCTGGAAAAGATGGATGTGGTCCCAGCGAGGAGGAAGGGGTCAAAGATGGAGGTGGGGGCCTGAACAGATTGGGGCCAAATGTGGGCACTCCTGTAGTGTTTCTCTAGCTGACAGATCAGGTGATTACATCCGATGGGACTTATGGTGAGGAAAACCAGCGTTTGATTTTTAATGCACCCTCTCTAACTTTTCCCTAGTATCTTTCTTTCCTTCCGGCAGATACCTGGAACAAGCGTCCCAAAGTTTTTCTTGGCTGCATACCCCCAGAGGTGTGCCTGACATTTATGGCCTAAGCACCCTCACAAAGAGTGCGCTACTGACATTCTGGGAAAACCTCACTAAAATGACATATTTATGCACCAAACGTGGTAATTCCTTATACCTGCAAAGCATCATATTGCACTTTTCAGCTTTGAGGAGGTGTGAGTGTTTTCATTTGAGGGAAATATTCATCTGTGCTTCCTCTCCCATCCGAGGACTATGGAGCTGCTGTTCCTCTCTCACATGTCCCTTCATAGAGACAGGTGTCACACACTCAACCACTCAGTAAACATGTATGCTTCGATACATTCACCTTGCTGTTTACCTTCCAAACATTCCCTCTTCACCACAAATACAGGGCAGCCATACCTCATTGCTCATTCACTCAGTCATCACAGTCCTACACTCTGTAGGTCCTGCAAGACCAACATGAACAAGAGGTATGTCAGCAAGCGGAAAAAAAGCCTTGGGGGAAGATTTTTTTAAATGTTACACAATGTAGCGCAGCACTCTGCGTGGCTGCGCTGCGTTACGTGACCGGGAATGAGCAGGAGAGCGCCATATTTTTAAAGATTTGGCTCTCTCTCCTTGTCTTTCCCTTGCGCCGGCGCTGATTTCAGCTGCCGTGCGCCATGCACATAGCTTAGCGCCGCAGCGCTAGGGTGTGTGCATGAGTGTAGCGTAGGTTTTGTACAGGAAGGGTACCTTTCCTGTACAAAATACTATGCTAGGTACGATGCAAAGCTTTTCCCACCTTGCATACATGCTGCACAGTGAAGCACGCATGGAAAGTGAGAAAAGCACATAGAAATGAATGCATTTCTCCTGTTTGCACCTCCTTTGAAGGGGCGTTAACTTTTGGCGCAAAACCATGTTTTCAAATCTTTGTGAATATGGTTTTGCATCAAAAAGCACGGGTTGCTGCATTGAAACGCCCATGTACCACCCACGTAATGCCCCCTTGGTGCAAAGTTACCCAAAGCAGTGTTTTGCGCTCCTTACAGGGCACTTTCCGGCGCAAAAGCAGTTTTGCGCTGAAAAGAAAATCAGAAAAAATAAAATTTGCGCTAGATTGTGTCACTATTGTGGAGCTAAAGCAGCGCGAAACATATGGAAACCTCCCCCTTGGTGTGCTCTTATATTCATACTGCTGCCCTCTAGTAACGCTACACAGTAACTGCAGCATAATAGTGGGAATGGGAAGAAGGCTGTCCAATGCAAATATTGTTCTCCCAAGCTACCTTTCTTCTGAGATGGTCGGCGTCTTGTGCCTTGATGCCACCTCACGCATATGGTCTTCAGTCAAATTCAAAAGCAGCCTACCTACCTTAGGCTAAGGAGTTTTCCACTCGAAGGCCGCACATGGGGACGTCACCCTCATTTAGCAGGGTCCCAAATTGCCTGCAGTCATCCTCTTTACAGAAGCTGGGCGTTCGTGGGCGTTTGTGGGCGTCCTTCAAAGGAAGGAAGGGGGTTTTTAAAGGCCCAGCCCAGCCCAGCCCAGCCCAGCCCAGCCCAGCCCAGCCCAGCGCTGTGCTGTGCTTTGCTGTGTCCTGATGCAGCAGGCATGATGCAGACCTGCTGAAGCAAAGGCCTGACTCTAACATTTTCTGTCTCATGAAGAAAACAACCTTTCTACCTTCTTATTGCAACTAATAAAGGGAGTTTCACTTGCATCAAACTAAACCCATCATTTCATTAGCCACAGCTCATTCCTGACCTTTATTCCTAGCCAACCTCATAGGCACCAAACCTCTGATTTGAGAGATTGGCTCACACCAAAATGAAAAATAACCCCCATCCAACCTATTTTCCTATCCGTGTAGCACCTTCCTCGCATTCTTCTAATCAGTTAAAGCCCCAGAGGCCACATTTGCGCTCCACATTATACCAAATTTAAAGGACAAATAATGAATGCATTGATAAAGGATGATAAGGTATTGCCCCTATTGCTCCTGCTTGAGATAAAGGGGGATTGGTGGAAAGTCATGAGGGAAAAGATTTGTAATTTTGAGGCGCACGTGCCAAAAAGAGTGGCCACTTTTCTCCTCTGTTTTTACAAGTGAAATTCAAATTAGGAAATGAAAATAAAAGAAGAATTTGAAATTTTGCCAACTTATGACACTTTGACAGCGTTTGCGGGACTCGAACCCTTGTCCTGTGAGATCCTTTATAACCACAGGCACAAGACTTACCATTGAGCTATAGCTCCTGGTGGTCTGAAGTGTTGCAGTAGTAACTATAAACAACATATAGGCCCTGGTGTCATTGCCTGTGGCTTGTATTGCACATCAAAAGGATGACCATGCTATAGGGACGATTTGATACGCTTCTGACATGGAAACCGGTGTGGTCCAGTGGGTAAGTTCCTGACTTCCAGCCAGAGAATCAGGGTTCAAATCCCGGGTTCGGCACCAGATGACTGATGGTGGTCCAGCACAGGTAAATTGGAGGTGGGCCAAACAGGCCAATTGGTAAGTAAAATGTGTGTGTCTGTGTGTCCTGTAAGAGTGGAGTCATGCCTGGCAAAGTGGGTGGATGGAGGATAGAGTGAATAGGAGGAGTCTAGGCAGAGTGGGTGGAGCCAGAGAAGTCCAGCAGAGGTAAGTTGGAGGTGGGCCTAACAGGTGAATTGGTAAGCAAAACGTGTGGGGTTGTGTGTGTGGGGTGTGTCTGTGTGTGTGGGGTGTGCCTGTGTAGAGGGGGTGTGCCTGTGTGTGGGTTGTGTGTGTGGGGTGTGTGGGGGTGTGGGGGTGTGTCTGTGTGTGGGGGGGGGGGGGTGTGCCTGTGTGTGTGGGGTGTGCCTGTGTGTAGGGGGGGTGTTTGGGGTGTGTGGGGTCTGTGTGTGGTCTGTGTGTGTGTGTGGGGTCTGTATGTGGGGTGTGTGGGGTCTGTGTGTGGTCTGTGTGTGGGGTCTGTGTGTGGTCTGTGTGTGGGTTGTGGGTGTGTGGGTGTGTGTGTGTGGGTTGTGTGGGTGGGTGTGTGGGGGTGTGTCTGTGTGGTGGGGGTGTCTGTGGGGGGGGTGTGGGGGTGTGTCTGTGTGTGGGGGTGTGTGTGGGGTGTGCCTGGGTGTGTGGGGTGTGCCGGTGTGTGTAGGGGGTGTGTCTGTGTGTCCTGTAAGAGTGGAGTCATGCCTGGCAAAGTGGGAGGATAGAGTGAATATGAGGAGTCTAGGCAGAGTGGGTGGAGCCAGAGAGTCTGGAAAAGATGGATGTGGTCCCAGCGAGGAGGAAGGGGTCAAAGATGGAGGTGGGGGCCTGAACAGATTGGGGCCAAATGTGGGCACTCCTGTAGTGTTTCTCTAGCTGACAGATCAGGTGATTACATCCGATGGGACTTATGGTGAGGAAAACCAGCGTTTGATTTTTAATGCACCCTCTCTAACTTTTCCCTAGTATCTTTCTTTCCTTCCGGCAGATACCTGGAACAAGCGTCCCAAAGTTTTTCTTGGCTGCATACCCCCAGAGGTGTGCCTGACATTTATGGCCTAAGCACCCTCACAAAGAGTGCGCTACTGACATTCTGGGAAAACCTCACTAAAATGACATATTTATGCACCAAACGTGGTAATTCCTTATACCTGCAAAGCATCATATTGCACTTTTCAGCTTTGAGGAGGTGTGAGTGTTTTCATTTGAGGGAAATATTCATCTGTGCTTCCTCTCCCATCCGAGGACTATGGAGCTGCTGTTCCTCTCTCACATGTCCCTTCATAGAGACAGGTGTCACACACTCAACCACTCAGTAAACATGTATGCTTCGATACATTCACCTTGCTGTTTACCTTCCAAACATTCCCTCTTCACCACAAATACAGGGCAGCCATACCTCATTGCTCATTCACTCAGTCATCACAGTCCTACACTCTGTAGGTCCTGCAAGACCAACATGAACAAGAGGTATGTCAGCAAGCGGAAAAAAAGCCTTGGGGGAAGATTTTTTTAAATGTTACACAATGTAGCGCAGCACTCTGCGTGGCTGCGCTGCGTTACGTGACCGGGAATGAGCAGGAGAGCGCCATATTTTTAAAGATTTGGCTCTCTCTCCTTGTCTTTCCCTTGCGCCGGCGCTGATTTCAGCTGCCGTGCGCCATGCACATAGCTTAGCGCCGCAGCGCTAGGGTGTGTGCATGAGTGTAGCGTAGGTTTTGTACAGGAAGGGTACCTTTCCTGTACAAAATACTATGCTAGGTACGATGCAAAGCTTTTCCCACCTTGCATACATGCTGCACAGTGAAGCACGCATGGAAAGTGAGAAAAGCACATAGAAATGAATGCATTTCTCCTGTTTGCACCTCCTTTGAAGGGGCGTTAACTTTTGGCGCAAAACCATGTTTTCAAATCTTTGTGAATATGGTTTTGCATCAAAAAGCACGGGTTGCTGCATTGAAACACCCATGTACCACCCACGTAATGCCCCCTTGGTGCAAAGTTACCCAAAGCAGTGTTTTGCGCTCCTTACAGGGCACTTTCCGGCGCAAAAGCAGTTTTGCGCTGAAAAGAAAATCAGAAAAAATAAAATTTGCGCTAGATTGTGTCACTATTGTGGAGCTAAAGCAGCGCGAAACATATGGAAACCTCCCCCTTGGTGTGCTCTTATATTCATACTGCTGCCCTCTAGTAACGCTACACAGTAACTGCAGCATAATAGTGGGAATGGGAAGAAGGCTGTCCAATGCAAATATTGTTCTCCCAAGCTACCTTTCTTCTGAGATGGTCGGCGTCTTGTGCCTTGATGCCACCTCACGCATATGGTCTTCAGTCAAATTCAAAAGCAGCCTACCTACCTTAGGCTAAGGAGTTTTCCACTCGAAGGCCGCACATGGGGACGTCACCCTCATTTAGCAGGGTCCCAAATTGCCTGCAGTCATCCTCTTTACAGAAGCTGGGCGTTCGTGGGCGTTTGTGGGCGTCCTTCAAAGGAAGGAAGGGGGTTTTTAAAGGCCCAGCCCAGCCCAGCCCAGCCCAGCCCAGCCCAGCCCAGCCCAGCGCTGTGCTTTGCTGTGTCCTGATGCAGCAGGCATGATGCAGACCTGCTGAAGCAAAGGCCTGACTCTAACATTTTCTGTCTCATGAAGAAAACAACCTTTCTACCTTCTTATTGCAACTAATAAAGGGAGTTTCACTTGCATCAAACTAAACCCATCATTTCATTAGCCACAGCTCATTCCTGACCTTTATTCCTAGCCAACCTCATAGGCACCAAACCTCTGATTTGAGAGATTGGCTCACACCAAAATGAAAAATAACCCCCATCCAACCTATTTTCCTATCCGTGTAGCACCTTCCTCGCATTCTTCTAATCAGTTAAAGCCCCAGAGGCCACATTTGCGCTCCACATTATACCAAATTTAAAGGACAAATAATGAATGCATTGATAAAGGATGATAAGGTATTGCCCCTATTGCTCCTGCTTGAGATAAAGGGGGATTGGTGGAAAGTCATGAGGGAAAAGATTTGTAATTTTGAGGCGCACGTGCCAAAAAGAGTGGCCACTTTTCTCCTCTGTTTTTACAAGTGAAATTCAAATTAGGAAATGAAAATAAAAGAAGAATTTGAAATTTTGCCAACTTATGACACTTTGACAGCGTTTGCGGGACTCGAACCCTTGTCCTGTGAGATCCTTTATAACCACAGGCACAAGACTTACCATTGAGCTATAGCTCCTGGTGGTCTGAAGTGTTGCAGTAGTAACTATAAACAACATATAGGCCCTGGTGTCATTGCCTGTGGCTTGTATTGCACATCAAAAGGATGACCATGCTATAGGGACGATTTGATACGCTTCTGACATGGAAACCGGTGTGGTCCAGTGGGTAAGTTCCTGACTTCCAGCCAGAGAATCAGGGTTCAAATCCCGGGTTCGGCACCAGATGACTGATGGTGGTCCAGCACAGGTAAATTGGAGGTGGGCCAAACAGGCCAATTGGTAAGTAAAATGTGTGTGTCTGTGTGTCCTGTAAGAGTGGAGTCATGCCTGGCAAAGTGGGTGGATGGAGGATAGAGTGAATAGGAGGAGTCTAGGCAGAGTGGGTGGAGCCAGAGAAGTCCAGCAGAGGTAAGTTGGAGGTGGGCCTAACAGGCGAATTGGTAAGCAAAACGTGTGGGGTTGTGTGTGTGGGGTGTGTCTGTGTGTGTGGGGTGTGCCTGTGTAGAGGGGGTGTGCCTGTGTGTGGGTTGTGTGTGTGGGGTGTGTGGGGGTGTGGGGGTGTGTCTGTGTGGGGGGGGGGGGTGTGCCTGTGTGTGTGGGGTGTGCCTGTGTGTAGGGGGGGTGTTTGGGGTGTGTGGGGTCTGTGTGTGGTCTGTGTGTGTGTGGGTGTGTGTGTGTGTGTGGGGTCTGTGTGTGGTCTGTGTGTGGGGTCTGTGTGTGGTCTGTGTGTGGGTTGTGGGTGTGTGTGTGTGGGTTGTGTGGGTGGGTGTGTGGGGGTGTGTCTGTGTGGTGGGGGTGTGTCTGTGGGGGGGGTGTGGGGGTGTGTCTGTGTGTGTGGGTGTGTGTGGGGTGTGCCTGGGTGTGTGGGGTGTGCCGGTGTGTGTAGGGGGTGTGTCTGTGTGTCCTGTAAGAGTGGAGTCATGCCTGGCAAAGTGGGAGGATAGAGTGAATATGAGGAGTCTAGGCAGAGTGGGTGGAGCCAGAGAGTCTGGAAAAGATGGATGTGGTCCCAGCGAGGAGGAAGGGGTCAAAGATGGAGGTGGGGGCCTGAACAGATTGGGGCCAAATGTGGGCACTCCTGTAGTGTTTCTCTAGCTGACAGATCAGGTGATTACATCCGATGGGACTTATGGTGAGGAAAACCAGCGTTTGATTTTTAATGCACCCTCTCTAACTTTTCCCTAGTATCTTTCTTTCCTTCCGGCAGATACCTGGAACAAGCGTCCCAAAGTTTTTCTTGGCTGCATACCCCCAGAGGTGTGCCTGACATTTATGGCCTAAGCACCCTCACAAAGAGTGCGCTACTGACATTCTGGGAAAACCTCACTAAAATGACATATTTATGCACCAAACGTGGTAATTCCTTATACCTGCAAAGCATCATATTGCACTTTTCAGCTTTGAGGAGGTGTGAGTGTTTTCATTTGAGGGAAATATTCATCTGTGCTTCCTCTCCCATCCGAGGACTATGGAGCTGCTGTTCCTCTCTCACATGTCCCTTCATAGAGACAGGTGTCACACACTCAACCACTCAGTAAACATGTATGCTTCGATACATTCACCTTGCTGTTTACCTTCCAAACATTCCCTCTTCACCACAAATACAGGGCAGCCATACCTCATTGCTCATTCACTCAGTCATCACAGTCCTACACTCTGTAGGTCCTGCAAGACCAACATGAACAAGAGGTATGTCAGCAAGCGGAAAAAAAGCCTTGGGGGAAGATTTTTTTAAATGTTACACAATGTAGCGCAGCACTCTGCGTGGCTGCGCTGCGTTACGTGACCGGGAATGAGCAGGAGAGCGCCATATTTTTAAAGATTTGGCTCTCTCTCCTTGTCTTTCCCTTGCGCCGGCGCTGATTTCAGCTGCCGTGCGCCATGCACATAGCTTAGCGCCGCAGCGCTAGGGTGTGTGCATGAGTGTAGCGTAGGTTTTGTACAGGAAGGGTACCTTTCCTGTACAAAATACTATGCTAGGTACGATGCAAAGCTTTTCCCACCTTGCATACATGCTGCACAGTGAAGCACGCATGGAAAGTGAGAAAAGCACATAGAAATGAATGCATTTCTCCTGTTTGCACCTCCTTTGAAGGGGCGTTAACTTTTGGCGCAAAACCATGTTTTCAAATCTTTGTGAATATGGTTTTGCATCAAAAAGCACGGGTTGCTGCATTGAAACGCCCATGTACCACCCACGTAATGCCCCCTTGGTGCAAAGTTACCCAAAGCAGTGTTTTGCGCTCCTTACAGGGCACTTTCCGGCGCAAAAGCAGTTTTGCGCTGAAAAGAAAATCAGAAAAAATAAAATTTGCGCTAGATTGTGTCACTATTGTGGAGCTAAAGCAGCGCGAAACATATGGAAACCTCCCCCTTGGTGTGCTCTTATATTCATACTGCTGCCCTCTAGTAACGCTACACAGTAACTGCAGCATAATAGTGGGAATGGGAAGAAGGCTGTCCAATGCAAATATTGTTCTCCCAAGCTACCTTTCTTCTGAGATGGTCGGCGTCTTGTGCCTTGATGCCACCTCACGCATATGGTCTTCAGTCAAATTCAAAAGCAGCCTACCTACCTTAGGCTAAGGAGTTTTCCACTCGAAGGCCGCACATGGGGACGTCACCCTCATTTAGCAGGGTCCCAAATTGCCTGCAGTCATCCTCTTTACAGAAGCTGGGCGTTCGTGGGCGTTTGTGGGCGTCCTTCAAAGGAAGGAAGGGGGTTTTTAAAGGCCCAGCCCAGCCCAGCCCAGCCCAGCCCAGCCCAGCCCAGCCCAGCGCTGTGCTGTGCTTTGCTGTGTCCTGATGCAGCAGGCATGATGCAGACCTGCTGAAGCAAAGGCCTGACTCTAACATTTTCTGTCTCATGAAGAAAACAACCTTTCTACCTTCTTATTGCAACTAATAAAGGGAGTTTCACTTGCATCAAACTAAACCCATCATTTCATTAGCCACAGCTCATTCCTGACCTTTATTCCTAGCCAACCTCATAGGCACCAAACCTCTGATTTGAGAGATTGGCTCACACCAAAATGAAAAATAACCCCCATCCAACCTATTTTCCTATCCGTGTAGCACCTTCCTCGCATTCTTCTAATCAGTTAAAGCCCCAGAGGCCACATTTGCGCTCCACATTATACCAAATTTAAAGGACAAATAATGAATGCATTGATAAAGGATGATAAGGTATTGCCCCTATTGCTCCTGCTTGAGATAAAGGGGGATTGGTGGAAAGTCATGAGGGAAAAGATTTGTAATTTTGAGGCGCACGTGCCAAAAAGAGTGGCCACTTTTCTCCTCTGTTTTTACAAGTGAAATTCAAATTAGGAAATGAAAATAAAAGAAGAATTTGAAATTTTGCCAACTTATGACACTTTGACAGCGTTTGCGGGACTCGAACCCTTGTCCTGTGAGATCCTTTATAACCACAGGCACAAGACTTACCATTGAGCTATAGCTCCTGGTGGTCTGAAGTGTTGCAGTAGTAACTATAAACAACATATAGGCCCTGGTGTCATTGCCTGTGGCTTGTATTGCACATCAAAAGGATGACCATGCTATAGGGACGATTTGATACGCTTCTGACATGGAAACCGGTGTGGTCCAGTGGGTAAGTTCCTGACTTCCAGCCAGAGAATCAGGGTTCAAATCCCGGGTTCGGCACCAGATGACTGATGGTGGTCCAGCACAGGTAAATTGGAGGTGGGCCAAACAGGCCAATTGGTAAGTAAAATGTGTGTGTCTGTGTGTCCTGTAAGAGTGGAGTCATGCCTGGCAAAGTGGGTGGATGGAGGATAGAGTGAATAGGAGGAGTCTAGGCAGAGTGGGTGGAGCCAGAGAAGTCCAGCAGAGGTAAGTTGGAGGTGGGCCTAACAGGCGAATTGGTAAGCAAAACGTGTGGGGTTGTGTGTGTGGGGTGTGTCTGTGTGTGTGGGGTGTGCCTGTGTAGAGGGGGTGTGCCTGTGTGTGGGTTGTGTGTGTGGGGTGTGTGGGGGTGTGGGGGTGTGTCTGTGTGGGGGGGGGGGGGGTGTGCCTGTGTGTGTGGGGTGTGCCTGTGTGTAGGGGGGGTGTTTGGGGTGTGTGGGGTCTGTGTGTGGTCTGTGTGTGTGTGGGTGTGTGTGTGTGTGTGTGTGGGGTCTGTGTGTGGTCTGTGTGTGGGGTCTGTGTGTGGTCTGTGTGTGGGTTGTGGGTGTGTGTGTGTGGGTTGTGTGGGTGGGTGTGTGGGGGTGTGTCTGTGTGGTGGGGGTGTGTCTGTGGGGGGGGTGTGGGGGTGTGTCTGTGTGTGTGGGTGTGTGTGGGGTGTGCCTGGGTGTGTGGGGTGTGCCGGTGTGTGTAGGGGGTGTGTCTGTGTGTCCTGTAAGAGTGGAGTCATGCCTGGCAAAGTGGGAGGATAGAGTGAATATGAGGAGTCTAGGCAGAGTGGGTGGAGCCAGAGAGTCTGGAAAAGATGGATGTGGTCCCAGCGAGGAGGAAGGGGTCAAAGATGGAGGTGGGGGCCTGAACAGATTGGGGCCAAATGTGGGCACTCCTGTAGTGTTTCTCTAGCTGACAGATCAGGTGATTACATCCGATGGGACTTATGGTGAGGAAAACCAGCGTTTGATTTTTAATGCACCCTCTCTAACTTTTCCCTAGTATCTTTCTTTCCTTCCGGCAGATACCTGGAACAAGCGTCCCAAAGTTTTTCTTGGCTGCATACCCCCAGAGGTGTGCCTGACATTTATGGCCTAAGCACCCTCACAAAGAGTGCGCTACTGACATTCTGGGAAAACCTCACTAAAATGACATATTTATGCACCAAACGTGGTAATTCCTTATACCTGCAAAGCATCATATTGCACTTTTCAGCTTTGAGGAGGTGTGAGTGTTTTCATTTGAGGGAAATATTCATCTGTGCTTCCTCTCCCATCCGAGGACTATGGAGCTGCTGTTCCTCTCTCACATGTCCCTTCATAGAGACAGGTGTCACACACTCAACCACTCAGTAAACATGTATGCTTCGATACATTCACCTTGCTGTTTACCTTCCAAACATTCCCTCTTCACCACAAATACAGGGCAGCCATACCTCATTGCTCATTCACTCAGTCATCACAGTCCTACACTCTGTAGGTCCTGCAAGACCAACATGAACAAGAGGTATGTCAGCAAGCGGAAAAAAAGCCTTGGGGGAAGATTTTTTTAAATGTTACACAATGTAGCGCAGCACTCTGCGTGGCTGCGCTGCGTTACGTGACCGGGAATGAGCAGGAGAGCGCCATATTTTTAAAGATTTGGCTCTCTCTCCTTGTCTTTCCCTTGCGCCGGCGCTGATTTCAGCTGCCGTGCGCCATGCACATAGCTTAGCGCCGCAGCGCTAGGGTGTGTGCATGAGTGTAGCGTAGGTTTTGTACAGGAAGGGTACCTTTCCTGTACAAAATACTATGCTAGGTACGATGCAAAGCTTTTCCCACCTTGCATACATGCTGCACAGTGAAGCACGCATGGAAAGTGAGAAAAGCACATAGAAATGAATGCATTTCTCCTGTTTGCACCTCCTTTGAAGGGGCGTTAACTTTTGGCGCAAAACCATGTTTTCAAATCTTTGTGAATATGGTTTTGCATCAAAAAGCACGGGTTGCTGCATTGAAACGCCCATGTACCACCCACGTAATGCCCCCTTGGTGCAAAGTTACCCAAAGCAGTGTTTTGCGCTCCTTACAGGGCACTTTCCGGCGCAAAAGCAGTTTTGCGCTGAAAAGAAAATCAGAAAAAATAAAATTTGCGCTAGATTGTGTCACTATTGTGGAGCTAAAGCAGCGCGAAACATATGGAAACCTCCCCCTTGGTGTGCTCTTATATTCATACTGCTGCCCTCTAGTAACGCTACACAGTAACTGCAGCATAATAGTGGGAATGGGAAGAAGGCTGTCCAATGCAAATATTGTTCTCCCAAGCTACCTTTCTTCTGAGATGGTCGGCGTCTTGTGCCTTGATGCCACCTCACGCATATGGTCTTCAGTCAAATTCAAAAGCAGCCTACCTACCTTAGGCTAAGGAGTTTTCCACTCGAAGGCCGCACATGGGGACGTCACCCTCATTTAGCAGGGTCCCAAATTGCCTGCAGTCATCCTCTTTACAGAAGCTGGGCGTTCGTGGGCGTTTGTGGGCGTCCTTCAAAGGAAGGAAGGGGGTTTTTAAAGGCCCAGCCCAGCCCAGCCCAGCCCAGCCCAGCCCAGCCCAGCCCAGCGCTGTGCTGTGCTTTGCTGTGTCCTGATGCAGCAGGCATGATGCAGACCTGCTGAAGCAAAGGCCTGACTCTAACATTTTCTGTCTCATGAAGAAAACAACCTTTCTACCTTCTTATTGCAACTAATAAAGGGAGTTTCACTTGCATCAAACTAAACCCATCATTTCATTAGCCACAGCTCATTCCTGACCTTTATTCCTAGCCAACCTCATAGGCACCAAACCTCTGATTTGAGAGATTGGCTCACACCAAAATGAAAAATAACCCCCATCCAACCTATTTTCCTATCCGTGTAGCACCTTCCTCGCATTCTTCTAATCAGTTAAAGCCCCAGAGGCCACATTTGCGCTCCACATTATACCAAATTTAAAGGACAAATAATGAATGCATTGATAAAGGATGATAAGGTATTGCCCCTATTGCTCCTGCTTGAGATAAAGGGGGATTGGTGGAAAGTCATGAGGGAAAAGATTTGTAATTTTGAGGCGCACGTGCCAAAAAGAGTGGCCACTTTTCTCCTCTGTTTTTACAAGTGAAATTCAAATTAGGAAATGAAAATAAAAGAAGAATTTGAAATTTTGCCAACTTATGACACTTTGACAGCGTTTGCGGGACTCGAACCCTTGTCCTGTGAGATCCTTTATAACCACAGGCACAAGACTTACCATTGAGCTATAGCTCCTGGTGGTCTGAAGTGTTGCAGTAGTAACTATAAACAACATATAGGCCCTGGTGTCATTGCCTGTGGCTTGTATTGCACATCAAAAGGATGACCATGCTATAGGGACGATTTGATACGCTTCTGACATGGAAACCGGTGTGGTCCAGTGGGTAAGTTCCTGACTTCCAGCCAGAGAATCAGGGTTCAAATCCCGGGTTCGGCACCAGATGACTGATGGTGGTCCAGCACAGGTAAATTGGAGGTGGGCCAAACAGGCCAATTGGTAAGTAAAATGTGTGTGTCTGTGTGTCCTGTAAGAGTGGAGTCATGCCTGGCAAAGTGGGTGGATGGAGGATAGAGTGAATAGGAGGAGTCTAGGCAGAGTGGGTGGAGCCAGAGAAGTCCAGCAGAGGTAAGTTGGAGGTGGGCCTAACAGGCGAATTGGTAAGCAAAACGTGTGGGGTTGTGTGTGTGGGGTGTGTCTGTGTGTGTGGGGTGTGCCTGTGTAGAGGGGGTGTGCCTGTGTGTGGGTTGTGTGTGTGGGGTGTGTGGGGGTGTGGGGGTGTGTCTGTGTGGGGGGGGGGGGGGTGTGCCTGTGTGTGTGGGGTGTGCCTGTGTGTAGGGGGGGTGTTTGGGGTGTGTGGGGTCTGTGTGTGGTCTGTGTGTGTGTGGGTGTGTGTGTGTGTGTGTGTGGGGTCTGTGTGTGGTCTGTGTGTGGGGTCTGTGTGTGGTCTGTGTGTGGGTTGTGGGTGTGTGTGTGTGGGTTGTGTGGGTGGGTGTGTGGGGGTGTGTCTGTGTGGTGGGGGTGTGTCTGTGGGGGGGGTGTGGGGGTGTGTCTGTGTGTGTGGGTGTGTGTGGGGTGTGCCTGGGTGTGTGGGGTGTGCCGGTGTGTGTAGGGGGTGTGTCTGTGTGTCCTGTAAGAGTGGAGTCATGCCTGGCAAAGTGGGAGGATAGAGTGAATATGAGGAGTCTAGGCAGAGTGGGTGGAGCCAGAGAGTCTGGAAAAGATGGATGTGGTCCCAGCGAGGAGGAAGGGGTCAAAGATGGAGGTGGGGGCCTGAACAGATTGGGGCCAAATGTGGGCACTCCTGTAGTGTTTCTCTAGCTGACAGATCAGGTGATTACATCCGATGGGACTTATGGTGAGGAAAACCAGCGTTTGATTTTTAATGCACCCTCTCTAACTTTTCCCTAGTATCTTTCTTTCCTTCCGGCAGATACCTGGAACAAGCGTCCCAAAGTTTTTCTTGGCTGCATACCCCCAGAGGTGTGCCTGACATTTATGGCCTAAGCACCCTCACAAAGAGTGCGCTACTGACATTCTGGGAAAACCTCACTAAAATGACATATTTATGCACCAAACGTGGTAATTCCTTATACCTGCAAAGCATCATATTGCACTTTTCAGCTTTGAGGAGGTGTGAGTGTTTTCATTTGAGGGAAATATTCATCTGTGCTTCCTCTCCCATCCGAGGACTATGGAGCTGCTGTTCCTCTCTCACATGTCCCTTCATAGAGACAGGTGTCACACACTCAACCACTCAGTAAACATGTATGCTTCGATACATTCACCTTGCTGTTTACCTTCCAAACATTCCCTCTTCACCACAAATACAGGGCAGCCATACCTCATTGCTCATTCACTCAGTCATCACAGTCCTACACTCTGTAGGTCCTGCAAGACCAACATGAACAAGAGGTATGTCAGCAAGCGGAAAAAAAGCCTTGGGGGAAGATTTTTTTAAATGTTACACAATGTAGCGCAGCACTCTGCGTGGCTGCGCTGCGTTACGTGACCGGGAATGAGCAGGAGAGCGCCATATTTTTAAAGATTTGGCTCTCTCTCCTTGTCTTTCCCTTGCGCCGGCGCTGATTTCAGCTGCCGTGCGCCATGCACATAGCTTAGCGCCGCAGCGCTAGGGTGTGTGCATGAGTGTAGCGTAGGTTTTGTACAGGAAGGGTACCTTTCCTGTACAAAATACTATGCTAGGTACGATGCAAAGCTTTTCCCACCTTGCATACATGCTGCACAGTGAAGCACGCATGGAAAGTGAGAAAAGCACATAGAAATGAATGCATTTCTCCTGTTTGCACCTCCTTTGAAGGGGCGTTAACTTTTGGCGCAAAACCATGTTTTCAAATCTTTGTGAATATGGTTTTGCATCAAAAAGCACGGGTTGCTGCATTGAAACACCCATGTACCACCCACGTAATGCCCCCTTGGTGCAAAGTTACCCAAAGCAGTGTTTTGCGCTCCTTACAGGGCACTTTCCGGCGCAAAAGCAGTTTTGCGCTGAAAAGAAAATCAGAAAAAATAAAATTTGCGCTAGATTGTGTCACTATTGTGGAGCTAAAGCAGCGCGAAACATATGGAAACCTCCCCCTTGGTGTGCTCTTATATTCATACTGCTGCCCTCTAGTAACGCTACACAGTAACTGCAGCATAATAGTGGGAATGGGAAGAAGGCTGTCCAATGCAAATATTGTTCTCCCAAGCTACCTTTCTTCTGAGATGGTCGGCGTCTTGTGCCTTGATGCCACCTCACGCATATGGTCTTCAGTCAAATTCAAAAGCAGCCTACCTACCTTAGGCTAAGGAGTTTTCCACTCGAAGGCCGCACATGGGGACGTCACCCTCATTTAGCAGGGTCCCAAATTGCCTGCAGTCATCCTCTTTACAGAAGCTGGGCGTTCGTGGGCGTTTGTGGGCGTCCTTCAAAGGAAGGAAGGGGGTTTTTAAAGGCCCAGCCCAGCCCAGCCCAGCCCAGCCCAGCCCAGCCCAGCGCTGTGCTGTGCTTTGCTGTGTCCTGATGCAGCAGGCATGATGCAGACCTGCTGAAGCAAAGGCCTGACTCTAACATTTTCTGTCTCATGAAGAAAACAACCTTTCTACCTTCTTATTGCAACTAATAAAGGGAGTTTCACTTGCATCAAACTAAACCCATCATTTCATTAGCCACAGCTCATTCCTGACCTTTATTCCTAGCCAACCTCATAGGCACCAAACCTCTGATTTGAGAGATTGGCTCACACCAAAATGAAAAATAACCCCCATCCAACCTATTTTCCTATCCGTGTAGCACCTTCCTCGCATTCTTCTAATCAGTTAAAGCCCCAGAGGCCACATTTGCGCTCCACATTATACCAAATTTAAAGGACAAATAATGAATGCATTGATAAAGGATGATAAGGTATTGCCCCTATTGCTCCTGCTTGAGATAAAGGGGGATTGGTGGAAAGTCATGAGGGAAAAGATTTGTAATTTTGAGGCGCACGTGCCAAAAAGAGTGGCCACTTTTCTCCTCTGTTTTTACAAGTGAAATTCAAATTAGGAAATGAAAATAAAAGAAGAATTTGAAATTTTGCCAACTTATGACACTTTGACAGCGTTTGCGGGACTCGAACCCTTGTCCTGTGAGATCCTTTATAACCACAGGCACAAGACTTACCATTGAGCTATAGCTCCTGGTGGTCTGAAGTGTTGCAGTAGTAACTATAAACAACATATAGGCCCTGGTGTCATTGCCTGTGGCTTGTATTGCACATCAAAAGGATGACCATGCTATAGGGACGATTTGATACGCTTCTGACATGGAAACCGGTGTGGTCCAGTGGGTAAGTTCCTGACTTCCAGCCAGAGAATCAGGGTTCAAATCCCGGGTTCGGCACCAGATGACTGATGGTGGTCCAGCACAGGTAAATTGGAGGTGGGCCAAACAGGCCAATTGGTAAGTAAAATGTGTGTGTCTGTGTGTCCTGTAAGAGTGGAGTCATGCCTGGCAAAGTGGGTGGATAGAGTGAATAGGAGGAGTCTAGGCAGAGTGGGTGGAGCCAGAGAAGTCCAGCAGAGGTAAGTTGGAGGTGGGCCTAACAGGCGAATTGGTAAGCAAAACGTGTGGGGTTGTGTGTGTGGGGTGTGTCTGTGTGTGTGGGGTGTGCCTGTGTAGAGGGGGTGTGCCTGTGTGTGGGTTGTGTGTGTGGGGTGTGTGGGGGTGTGGGGGTGTGTCTGTGTGTGGGGGGGGGGGGGTGTGCCTGTGTGTAGGGGGGTGTGTGGGGTCTGTGTGGGGTCTGTGTGTGGTCTGTGTGTGTGTGTGTGTGTGTGTGTGTGGGGTCTGTATGTGGGGTGTGTGGGGTCTGTGTGTGGTCTGTGTGTGGGGTCTGTGTGTGGTCTGTGTGTGGGTTGTGGGTGTGTGGGTGTGTGTGTGTGGGTTGTGTGGGTGGGTGTGTGGGGGTGTGTCTGTGTGGTGGGGGTGTGTCTGTGGGGGGGGTGTGGGGGTGTGTCTGTGTGTGGGGGTGTGTGTGGGGTGTGCCTGGGTGTGTGGGGTGTGCCGGTGTGTGTAGGGGGTGTGTCTGTGTGTCCTGTAAGAGTGGAGTCATGCCTGGCAAAGTGGGAGGATAGAGTGAATATGAGGAGTCTAGGCAGAGTGGGTGGAGCCAGAGAGTCTGGAAAAGATGGATGTGGTCCCAGCGAGGAGGAAGGGGTCAAAGATGGAGGTGGGGGCCTGAACAGATTGGGGCCAAATGTGGGCACTCCTGTAGTGTTTCTCTAGCTGACAGATCAGGTGATTACATCCGATGGGACTTATGGTGAGGAAAACCAGCGTTTGATTTTTAATGCACCCTCTGTAACTTTTCCCTAGTATCTTTCTTTCCTTCCGGCAGATACCTGGAACAAGCGTCCCAAAGTTTTTCTTGGCTGCATACCCCCAGAGGTGTGCCTGACATTTATGGCCTAAGCACCCTCACAAAGAGTGCGCTACTGACATTCTGGGAAAACCTCACTAAAATGACATATTTATGCACCAAACGTGGTAATTCCTTATACCTGCAAAGCATCATATTGCACTTTTCAGCTTTGAGGAGGTGTGAGTGTTTTCATTTGAGGGAAATATTCATCTGTGCTTCCTCTCCCATCCGAGGACTATGGAGCTGCTGTTCCTCTCTCACATGTCCCTTCATAGAGACAGGTGTCACACACTCAACCACTCAGTAAACATGTATGCTTCGATACATTCACCTTGCTGTTTACCTTCCAAACATTCCCTCTTCACCACAAATACAGGGCAGCCATACCTCATTGCTCATTCACTCAGTCATCACAGTCCTACACTCTGTAGGTCCTGCAAGACCAACATGAACAAGAGGTATGTCAGCAAGCGGAAAAAAAGCCTTGGGGGAAGATTTTTTTAAATGTTACACAATGTAGCGCAGCACTCTGCGTGGCTGCGCTGCGTTACGTGACCGGGAATGAGCAGGAGAGCGCCATATTTTTAAAGATTTGGCTCTCTCTCCTTGTCTTTCCCTTGCGCCGGCGCTGATTTCAGCTGCCGTGCGCCATGCACATAGCTTAGCGCCGCAGCGCTAGGGTGTGTGCATGAGTGTAGCGTAGGTTTTGTACAGGAAGGGTACCTTTCCTGTACAAAATACTATGCTAGGCAAGATGCAAAGCTTTTCCCACCTTGCATACATGCTGCACAGTGAAGCACGCATGGAAAGTGAGAAAAGCACATAGAAATGAATGCATTTCTCCTGTTTGCACCTCCTTTGAAGGGGCGTTAACTTTTGGCGCAAAACCATGTTTTCAAATCTTTGTGAATATGGTTTTGCATCAAAAAGCACGGGTTGCTGCATTGAAACACCCATGTACCACCCACGTAATGCCCCCTTGGTGCAAAGTTACCCAAAGCAGTGTTTTGCGCTCCTTACAGGGCACTTTCCGGCGCAAAAGCAGTTTTGCGCTGAAAAGAAAATCAGAAAAAATAAAATTTGCGCTAGATTGTGTCACTATTGTGGAGCTAAAGCAGCGCGAAACATATGGAAACCTCCCCCTTGGTGTGCTCTTATATTCATACTGCTGCCCTCTAGTAACGCTACACAGTAACTGCAGCATAATAGTGGGAATGGGAAGAAGGCTGTCCAATGCAAATATTGTTCTCCCAAGCTACCTTTCTTCTGAGATGGTCGGCGTCTTGTGCCTTGATGCCACCTCACGCATATGGTCTTCAGTCAAATTCAAAAGCAGCCTACCTACCTTAGGCTAAGGAGTTTTCCACTCGAAGGCCGCACATGGGGACGTCACCCTCATTTAGCAGGGTCCCAAATTGCCTGCAGTCATCCTCTTTACAGAAGCTGGGCGTTCGTGGGCGTTTGTGGGCGTCCTTCAAAGGAAGGAAGGGGGTTTTTAAAGGCCCAGCCCAGCCCAGCCCAGCCCAGCCCAGCCCAGCCCAGCCCAGCCCAGCCCAGCGCTGTGCTTTGCTGTGTCCTGATGCAGCAGGCATGATGCAGACCTGCTGAAGCAAAGGCCTGACTCTAACATTTTCTGTCTCATGAAGAAAACAACCTTTCTACCTTCTTATTGCAACTAATAAAGGGAGTTTCACTTGCATCAAACTAAACCCATCATTTCATTAGCCACAGCTCATTCCTGACCTTTATTCCTAGCCAACCTCATAGGCACCAAACCTCTGATTTGAGAGATTGGCTCACACCAAAATGAAAAATAACCCCCATCCAACCTATTTTCCTATCCGTGTAGCACCTTCCTCGCATTCTTCTAATCAGTTAAAGCCCCAGAGGCCACATTTGCGCTCCACATTATACCAAATTTAAAGGACAAATAATGAATGCATTGATAAAGGATGATAAGGTATTGCCCCTATTGCTCCTGCTTGAGATAAAGGGGGATTGGTGGAAAGTCATGAGGGAAAAGATTTGTAATTTTGAGGCGCACGTGCCAAAAAGAGTGGCCACTTTTCTCCTCTGTTTTTACAAGTGAAATTCAAATTAGGAAATGAAAATAAAAGAAGAATTTGAAATTTTGCCAACTTATGACACTTTGACAGCGTTTGCGGGACTCGAACCCTTGTCCTGTGAGATCCTTTATAACCACAGGCACAAGACTTACCATTGAGCTATAGCTCCTGGTGGTCTGAAGTGTTGCAGTAGTAACTATAAACAACATATAGGCCCTGGTGTCATTGCCTGTGGCTTGTATTGCACATCAAAAGGATGACCATGCTATAGGGACGATTTGATACGCTTCTGACATGGAAACCGGTGTGGTCCAGTGGGTAAGTTCCTGACTTCCAGCCAGAGAATCAGGGTTCAAATCCCGGGTTCGGCACCAGATGACTGATGGTGGTCCAGCACAGGTAAATTGGAGGTGGGCCAAACAGGCCAATTGGTAAGTAAAATGTGTGTGTCTGTGTGTCCTGTAAGAGTGGAGTCATGCCTGGCAAAGTGGGTGGATGGAGGATAGAGTGAATAGGAGGAGTCTAGGCAGAGTGGGTGGAGCCAGAGAAGTCCAGCAGAGGTAAGTTGGAGGTGGGCCTAACAGGCGAATTGGTAAGCAAAACGTGTGGGGTTGGGTGTGTCGGGGTGTGCCTGTGTAGAGGGGGTGTGCCTGTGTGTGGGTGTTCCTGTGTGTGGGTTGTGGGTGTGTGGGGGTGTGGGGGTGTGTCTGTGTGTGGGGGGGGTGTGTGTGTGGGGGTGTGCCTGTGTGTGTGGGGTGTGCCTGTGTGTAGGGGGGGGTGTTTGGGGTCTGTGTGTGGTCTGTGTGTGTGGTCTGTGTGTGTGGGTGTGTGTGTGTGGGTTGTGTGTGTGTGGGTTGTGTGTGTGTGGGTTGTGTGGGTGTGTGTGTGTGGGTTGTGTGGGTGTGTGTGTGTGGGTTGTGTGGGTGTCTGTGTGTGGGTTGTGTGTGTAGGGGGTGTGTGGGGGTGTGTCTGTGTGTGGGGGTGTGTGTGGGGTGTGCCGGTGTGTGTAGGGGGTGTGTCTGTGTGTCCTGTAAGAGTGGAGTCATGCCTGGCAAAGTGGGAGGATAGAGTGAATATGAGGAGTCTAGGCAGAGTGGGTGGAGCCAGAGAGTCTGGAAAAGATGGATGTGGTCCCAGCGAGGAGGAAGGGGTCAAAGATGGAGGTGGGGGCCTGAACAGATTGGGGCCAAATGTGGGCACTCCTGTAGTGTTTCTCTAGCTGACAGATCAGGTGATTACATCCGATGGGACTTATGGTGAGGAAAACCAGCGTTTGATTTTTAATGCACCCTCTGTAACTTTTCCCTAGTATCTTTCTTTCCTTCCGGCAGATACCTGGAACAAGCGTCCCAAAGTTTTTCTTGGCTGCATACCCCCAGAGGTGTGCCTGACATTTATGGCCTAAGCACCCTCACAAAGAGTGCGCTACTGACATTCTGGGAAAACCTCACTAAAATGACATATTTATGCACCAAACGTGGTAATTCCTTATACCTGCAAAGCATCATATTGCACTTTTCAGCTTTGAGGAGGTGTGAGTGTTTTCATTTGAGGGAAATATTCATCTGTGCTTCCTCTCCCATCCGAGGACTATGGAGCTGCTGTTCCTCTCTCACATGTCCCTTCATAGAGACAGGTGTCACACACTCAACCACTCAGTAAACATGTATGCTTCGATACATTCACCTTGCTGTTTACCTTCCAAACATTCCCTCTTCACCACAAATACAGGGCAGCCATACCTCATTGCTCATTCACTCAGTCATCACAGTCCTACACTCTGTAGGTCCTGCAAGACCAACATGAACAAGAGGTATGTCAGCAAGCGGAAAAAAAGCCTTGGGGGAAGATTTTTTTAAATGTTACACAATGTAGCGCAGCACTCTGCGTGGCTGCGCTGCGTTACGTGACCGGGAATGAGCAGGAGAGCGCCATATTTTTAAAGATTTGGCTCTCTCTCCTTGTCTTTCCCTTGCGCCGGCGCTGATTTCAGCTGCCGTGCGCCATGCACATAGCTTAGCGCCGCAGCGCTAGGGTGTGTGCATGAGTGTAGCGTAGGTTTTGTACAGGAAGGGTACCTTTCCTGTACAAAATACTATGCTAGGCAAGATGCAAAGCTTTTCCCACCTTGCATACATGCTGCACAGTGAAGCACGCATGGAAAGTGAGAAAAGCACATAGAAATGAATGCATTTCTCCTGTTTGCACCTCCTTTGAAGGGGCGTTAACTTTTGGCGCAAAACCATGTTTTCAAATCTTTGTGAATATGGTTTTGCATCAAAAAGCACGGGTTGCTGCATTGAAACACCCATGTACCACCCACGTAATGCCCCCTTGGTGCAAAGTTACCCAAAGCAGTGTTTTGCGCTCCTTACAGGGCACTTTCCGGCGCAAAAGCAGTTTTGCGCTGAAAAGAAAATCAGAAAAAATAAAATTTGCGCTAGATTGTGTCACTATTGTGGAGCTAAAGCAGCGCGAAACATATGGAAACCTCCCCCTTGGTGTGCTCTTATATTCATACTGCTGCCCTCTAGTAACGCTACACAGTAACTGCAGCATAATAGTGGGAATGGGAAGAAGGCTGTCCAATGCAAATATTGTTCTCCCAAGCTACCTTTCTTCTGAGATGGTCGGCGTCTTGTGCCTTGATGCCACCTCACGCATATGGTCTTCAGTCAAATTCAAAAGCAGCCTACCTACCTTAGGCTAAGGAGTTTTCCACTCGAAGGCCGCACATGGGGACGTCACCCTCATTTAGCAGGGTCCCAAATTGCCTGCAGTCATCCTCTTTACAGAAGCTGGGCGTTCGTGGGCGTTTGTGGGCGTCCTTCAAAGGAAGGAAGGGGGTTTTTAAAGGCCCAGCCCAGCCCAGCCCAGCCCAGCCCAGCCCAGCCCAGCCCAGCCCAGCCCAGCGCTGTGCTTTGCTGTGTCCTGATGCAGCAGGCATGATGCAGACCTGCTGAAGCAAAGGCCTGACTCTAACATTTTCTGTCTCATGAAGAAAACAACCTTTCTACCTTCTTATTGCAACTAATAAAGGGAGTTTCACTTGCATCAAACTAAACCCATCATTTCATTAGCCACAGCTCATTCCTGACCTTTATTCCTAGCCAACCTCATAGGCACCAAACCTCTGATTTGAGAGATTGGCTCACACCAAAATGAAAAATAACCCCCATCCAACCTATTTTCCTATCCGTGTAGCACCTTCCTCGCATTCTTCTAATCAGTTAAAGCCCCAGAGGCCACATTTGCGCTCCACATTATACCAAATTTAAAGGACAAATAATGAATGCATTGATAAAGGATGATAAGGTATTGCCCCTATTGCTCCTGCTTGAGATAAAGGGGGATTGGTGGAAAGTCATGAGGGAAAAGATTTGTAATTTTGAGGCGCACGTGCCAAAAAGAGTGGCCACTTTTCTCCTCTGTTTTTACAAGTGAAATTCAAATTAGGAAATGAAAATAAAAGAAGAATTTGAAATTTTGCCAACTTATGACACTTTGACAGCGTTTGCGGGACTCGAACCCTTGTCCTGTGAGATCCTTTATAACCACAGGCACAAGACTTACCATTGAGCTATAGCTCCTGGTGGTCTGAAGTGTTGCAGTAGTAACTATAAACAACATATAGGCCCTGGTGTCATTGCCTGTGGCTTGTATTGCACATCAAAAGGATGACCATGCTATAGGGACGATTTGATACGCTTCTGACATGGAAACCGGTGTGGTCCAGTGGGTAAGTTCCTGACTTCCAGCCAGAGAATCAGGGTTCAAATCCCGGGTTCGGCACCAGATGACTGATGGTGGTCCAGCACAGGTAAATTGGAGGTGGGCCAAACAGGCCAATTGGTAAGTAAAATGTGTGTGTCTGTGTGTCCTGTAAGAGTGGAGTCATGCCTGGCAAAGTGGGTGGATGGAGGATAGAGTGAATAGGAGGAGTCTAGGCAGAGTGGGTGGAGCCAGAGAAGTCCAGCAGAGGTAAGTTGGAGGTGGGCCTAACAGGCGAATTGGTAAGCAAAACGTGTGGGGTTGGGTGTGTCGGGGTGTGCCTGTGTAGAGGGGGTGTGCCTGTGTGTGGGTGTTCCTGTGTGTGGGTTGTGGGTGTGTGGGGGTGTGGGGGTGTGTCTGTGTGTGGGGGGGGGTGTGTGTGTGGGGGTGTGCCTGTGTGTGTGGGGTGTGCCTGTGTGTAGGGGGGGGTGTTTGGGGTCTGTGTGTGGTCTGTGTGTGTGGTCTGTGTGTGTGGGTGTGTGTGTGTGGGTTGTGTGTGTGTGGGTTGTGTGTGTGTGGGTTGTGTGGGTGTGTGTGTGTGGGTTGTGTGGGTGTGTGTGTGTGGGTTGTGTGGGTGTCTGTGTGTGGGTTGTGTGTGTAGGGGGTGTGTGGGGGTGTGTCTGTGTGTGGGGGTGTGTGTGGGGTGTGCCGGTGTGTGTAGGGGGTGTGTCTGTGTGTCCTGTAAGAGTGGAGTCATGCCTGGCAAAGTGGGAGGATAGAGTGAATATGAGGAGTCTAGGCAGAGTGGGTGGAGCCAGAGAGTCTGGAAAAGATGGATGTGGTCCCAGCGAGGAGGAAGGGGTCAAAGATGGAGGTGGGGGCCTGAACAGATTGGGGCCAAATGTGGGCACTCCTGTAGTGTTTCTCTAGCTGACAGATCAGGTGATTACATCCGATGGGACTTATGGTGAGGAAAACCAGCGTTTGATTTTTAATGCACCCTCTGTAACTTTTCCCTAGTATCTTTCTTTCCTTCCGGCAGATACCTGGAACAAGCGTCCCAAAGTTTTTCTTGGCTGCATACCCCCAGAGGTGTGCCTGACATTTATGGCCTAAGCACCCTCACAAAGAGTGCGCTACTGACATTCTGGGAAAACCTCACTAAAATGACATATTTATGCACCAAACGTGGTAATTCCTTATACCTGCAAAGCATCATATTGCACTTTTCAGCTTTGAGGAGGTGTGAGTGTTTTCATTTGAGGGAAATATTCATCTGTGCTTCCTCTCCCATCCGAGGACTATGGAGCTGCTGTTCCTCTCTCACATGTCCCTTCATAGAGACAGGTGTCACACACTCAACCACTCAGTAAACATGTATGCTTCGATACATTCACCTTGCTGTTTACCTTCCAAACATTCCCTCTTCACCACAAATACAGGGCAGCCATACCTCATTGCTCATTCACTCAGTCATCACAGTCCTACACTCTGTAGGTCCTGCAAGACCAACATGAACAAGAGGTATGTCAGCAAGCGGAAAAAAAGCCTTGGGGGAAGATTTTTTTAAATGTTACACAATGTAGCGCAGCACTCTGCGTGGCTGCGCTGCGTTACGTGACCGGGAATGAGCAGGAGAGCGCCATATTTTTAAAGATTTGGCTCTCTCTCCTTGTCTTTCCCTTGCGCCGGCGCTGATTTCAGCTGCCGTGCGCCATGCACATAGCTTAGCGCCGCAGCGCTAGGGTGTGTGCATGAGTGTAGCGTAGGTTTTGTACAGGAAGGGTACCTTTCCTGTACAAAATACTATGCTAGGTACGATGCAAAGCTTTTCCCACCTTGCATACATGCTGCACAGTGAAGCACGCATGGAAAGTGAGAAAAGCACATAGAAATGAATGCATTTCTCCTGTTTGCACCTCCTTTGAAGGGGCGTTAACTTTTGGCGCAAAACCATGTTTTCAAATCTTTGTGAATATGGTTTTGCATCAAAAAGCACGGGTTGCTGCATTGAAACACCCATGTACCACCCACGTAATGCCCCCTTGGTGCAAAGTTACCCAAAGCAGTGTTTTGCGCTCCTTACAGGGCACTTTCCGGCGCAAAAGCAGTTTTGCGCTGAAAAGAAAATCAGAAAAAATAAAATTTGCGCTAGATTGTGTCACTATTGTGGAGCTAAAGCAGCGCGAAACATATGGAAACCTCCCCCTTGGTGTGCTCTTATATTCATACTGCTGCCCTCTAGTAACGCTACACAGTAACTGCAGCATAATAGTGGGAATGGGAAGAAGGCTGTCCAATGCAAATATTGTTCTCCCAAGCTACCTTTCTTCTGAGATGGTCGGCGTCTTGTGCCTTGATGCCACCTCACGCATATGGTCTTCAGTCAAATTCAAAAGCAGCCTACCTACCTTAGGCTAAGGAGTTTTCCACTCGAAGGCCGCACATGGGGACGTCACCCTCATTTAGCAGGGTCCCAAATTGCCTGCAGTCATCCTCTTTACAGAAGCTGGGCGTTCGTGGGCGTTTGTGGGCGTCCTTCAAAGGAAGGAAGGGGGTTTTTAAAGGCCCAGCCCAGCCCAGCCCAGCCCAGCCCAGCCCAGCCCAGCCCAGCGCTGTGCTGTGCTTTGCTGTGTCCTGATGCAGCAGGCATGATGCAGACCTGCTGAAGCAAAGGCCTGACTCTAACATTTTCTGTCTCATGAAGAAAACAACCTTTCTACCTTCTTATTGCAACTAATAAAGGGAGTTTCACTTGCATCAAACTAAACCCATCATTTCATTAGCCACAGCTCATTCCTGACCTTTATTCCTAGCCAACCTCATAGGCACCAAACCTCTGATTTGAGAGATTGGCTCACACCAAAATGAAAAATAACCCCCATCCAACCTATTTTCCTATCCGTGTAGCACCTTCCTCGCATTCTTCTAATCAGTTAAAGCCCCAGAGGCCACATTTGCGCTCCACATTATACCAAATTTAAAGGACAAATAATGAATGCATTGATAAAGGATGATAAGGTATTGCCCCTATTGCTCCTGCTTGAGATAAAGGGGGATTGGTGGAAAGTCATGAGGGAAAAGATTTGTAATTTTGAGGCGCACGTGCCAAAAAGAGTGGCCACTTTTCTCCTCTGTTTTTACAAGTGAAATTCAAATTAGGAAATGAAAATAAAAGAAGAATTTGAAATTTTGCCAACTTATGACACTTTGACAGCGTTTGCGGGACTCGAACCCTTGTCCTGTGAGATCCTTTATAACCACAGGCACAAGACTTACCATTGAGCTATAGCTCCTGGTGGTCTGAAGTGTTGCAGTAGTAACTATAAACAACATATAGGCCCTGGTGTCATTGCCTGTGGCTTGTATTGCACATCAAAAGGATGACCATGCTATAGGGACGATTTGATACGCTTCTGACATGGAAACCGGTGTGGTCCAGTGGGTAAGTTCCTGACTTCCAGCCAGAGAATCAGGGTTCAAATCCCGGGTTCGGCACCAGATGACTGATGGTGGTCCAGCACAGGTAAATTGGAGGTGGGCCAAACAGGCCAATTGGTAAGTAAAATGTGTGTGTCTGTGTGTCCTGTAAGAGTGGAGTCATGCCTGGCAAAGTGGGTGGATGGAGGATAGAGTGAATAGGAGGAGTCTAGGCAGAGTGGGTGGAGCCAGAGAAGTCCAGCAGAGGTAAGTTGGAGGTGGGCCTAACAGGCGAATTGGTAAGCAAAACGTGTGGGGTTGTGTGTGTGGGGTGTGTCTGTGTGTGTGGGGTGTGCCTGTGTAGAGGGGGTGTGCCTGTGTGTGGGTTGTGTGTGTGGGGTGTGTGGGGGTGTGGGGGTGTGTCTGTGTGTGTGGGGGGGGGGGGGTGTGCCTGTGTGTGTGGGGTGTGCCTGTGTGTAGGGGGGGTGTTTGGGGTGTGTGGGGTCTGTGTGTGGTCTGTGTGGGTGTGTGTGTGTGTGTGTGTGGGGTGTGTGGGGTCTGTGTGTGGTCTGTGTGTGGGGTCTGTGTGGGTGTGTGTGTGTGGGTTGTGTGGGTGGGTGTGTGGGGGTGTGTCTGTGTGGTGGGGGTGTGTCTGTGGGGGGGGTGTGGGGGTGTGTCTGTGTGTGGGGGTGTGTGTGGGGTGTGCCTGGGTGTGTGGGGTGTGCCGGTGTGTGTAGGGGGTGTGTCTGTGTGTCCTGTAAGAGTGGAGTCATGCCTGGCAAAGTGGGAGGATAGAGTGAATATGAGGAGTCTAGGCAGAGTGGGTGGAGCCAGAGAGTCTGGAAAAGATGGATGTGGTCCCAGCGAGGAGGAAGGGGTCAAAGATGGAGGTGGGGGCCTGAACAGATTGGGGCCAAATGTGGGCACTCCTGTAGTGTTTCTCTAGCTGACAGATCAGGTGATTACATCCGATGGGACTTATGGTGAGGAAAACCAGCGTTTGATTTTTAATGCACCCTCTCTAACTTTTCCCTAGTATCTTTCTTTCCTTCCGGCAGATACCTGGAACAAGCGTCCCAAAGTTTTTCTTGGCTGCATACCCCCAGAGGTGTGCCTGACATTTATGGCCTAAGCACCCTCACAAAGAGTGCGCTACTGACATTCTGGGAAAACCTCACTAAAATGACATATTTATGCACCAAACGTGGTAATTCCTTATACCTGCAAAGCATCATATTGCACTTTTCAGCTTTGAGGAGGTGTGAGTGTTTTCATTTGAGGGAAATATTCATCTGTGCTTCCTCTCCCATCCGAGGACTATGGAGCTGCTGTTCCTCTCTCACATGTCCCTTCATAGAGACAGGTGTCACACACTCAACCACTCAGTAAACATGTATGCTTCGATACATTCACCTTGCTGTTTACCTTCCAAACATTCCCTCTTCACCACAAATACAGGGCAGCCATACCTCATTGCTCATTCACTCAGTCATCACAGTCCTACACTCTGTAGGTCCTGCAAGACCAACATGAACAAGAGGTATGTCAGCAAGCGGAAAAAAAGCCTTGGGGGAAGATTTTTTTAAATGTTACACAATGTAGCGCAGCACTCTGCGTGGCTGCGCTGCGTTACGTGACCGGGAATGAGCAGGAGAGCGCCATATTTTTAAAGATTTGGCTCTCTCTCCTTGTCTTTCCCTTGCGCCGGCGCTGATTTCAGCTGCCGTGCGCCATGCACATAGCTTAGCGCCGCAGCGCTAGGGTGTGTGCATGAGTGTAGCGTAGGTTTTGTACAGGAAGGGTACCTTTCCTGTACAAAATACTATGCTAGGCAAGATGCAAAGCTTTTCCCACCTTGCATACATGCTGCACAGTGAAGCACGCATGGAAAGTGAGAAAAGCACATAGAAATGAATGCATTTCTCCTGTTTGCACCTCCTTTGAAGGGGCGTTAACTTTTGGCGCAAAACCATGTTTTCAAATCTTTGTGAATATGGTTTTGCATCAAAAAGCACGGGTTGCTGCATTGAAACACCCATGTACCACCCACGTAATGCCCCCTTGGTGCAAAGTTACCCAAAGCAGTGTTTTGCGCTCCTTACAGGGCACTTTCCGGCGCAAAAGCAGTTTTGCGCTGAAAAGAAAATCAGAAAAAATAAAATTTGCGCTAGATTGTGTCACTATTGTGGAGCTAAAGCAGCGCGAAACATATGGAAACCTCCCCCTTGGTGTGCTCTTATATTCATACTGCTGCCCTCTAGTAACGCTACACAGTAACTGCAGCATAATAGTGGGAATGGGAAGAAGGCTGTCCAATGCAAATATTGTTCTCCCAAGCTACCTTTCTTCTGAGATGGTCGGCGTCTTGTGCCTTGATGCCACCTCACGCATATGGTCTTCAGTCAAATTCAAAAGCAGCCTACCTACCTTAGGCTAAGGAGTTTTCCACTCGAAGGCCGCACATGGGGACGTCACCCTCATTTAGCAGGGTCCCAAATTGCCTGCAGTCATCCTCTTTACAGAAGCTGGGCGTTCGTGGGCATTTGTGGGCGTCCTTCAAAGGAAGGAAGGGGGTGTTTAAAGGCCCAGCCCAGCCCAGCCCAGCCCAGCCCAGCCCAGCCCAGCCCAGCCCAGCCCAGCCCAGCAGCGCTGTGCTTTGCTGTGTCCTGATGCAGCAGGCATGATGCAGACCTGCTGAAGCAAAGGCCTGACTCTAACATTTTCTGTCTCATGAAGAAAACAACCTTTCTACCTTCTTATTGCAACTAATAAAGGGAGTTTCACTTGCATCAAACTAAACCCATCATTTCATTAGCCACAGCTCATTCCTGACCTTTATTCCTAGCCAACCTCATAGGCACCAAACCTCTGATTTGAGAGATTGGCTCACACCAAAATGAAAAATAACCCCCATCCAACCTATTTTCCTATCCGTGTAGCACCTTCCTCGCATTCTTCTAATCAGTTAAAGCCCCAGAGGCCACATTTGCGCTCCACATTATACCAAATTTAAAGGACAAATAATGAATGCATTGATAAAGGATGATAAGGTATTGCCCCTATTGCTCCTGCTTGAGATAAAGGGGGATTGGTGGAAAGTCATGAGGGAAAAGATTTGTAATTTTGAGGCGCACGTGCCAAAAAGAGTGGCCACTTTTCTCCTCTGTTTTTACAAGTGAAATTCAAATTAGGAAATGAAAATAAAAGAAGAATTTGAAATTTTGCCAACTTATGACACTTTGACAGCGTTTGCGGGACTCGAACCCTTGTCCTGTGAGATCCTTTATAACCACAGGCATAAGACTTACCATTGAGCTATAGCTCCTGGTGGTCTGAAGTGTTGCAGTAGTAACTATAAACAACATATAGGCCCTGGTGTCATTGCCTGTGGCTTGTATTGCACATCAAAAGGATGACCATGCTATAGGGACGATTTGATACGCTTCTGACATGGAAACCGGTGTGGTCCAGTGGGTAAGTTCCTGACTTCCAGCCAGAGAATCAGGGTTCAAATCCCGGGTTCGGCACCAGATGACTGATGGTGGTCCAGCACAGGTAAATTGGAGGTGGGCCAAACAGGCCAATTGGTAAGTAAAATGTGTGTGTCTGTGTGTCCTGTAAGAGTGGAGTCATGCCTGGCAAAGTGGGTGGATGGAGGATAGAGTGAATAGGAGGAGTCTAGGCAGAGTGGGTGGAGCCAGAGAAGTCCAGCAGAGGTAAGTTGGAGGTGGGCCTAACAGGCGAATTGGTAAGCAAAACGTGTGGGGTTGTGTGTGTGGGGTGTGTGTCTGTGGGGGGTGTGTGTGTGTGGGGGTGTGCCTGTGTGGGTTGTGTGTGTGGGGGTGTGTCTGTGTGTGGGGGTGTGTCTGTGTGTGGGGGTGTGTCTGTGGGGGGGGTGTGCCTGTGTGTGTGGGGTGTGCCTGTGTGTGTAGGGGGGGTGTGTGTGGTCTGTGTGTGTGGGGTGTGTGGGTGTGTGTTGGTGTGTGGGTGTGTGGGTTGTGTGTGTAGGGGGTGTGTCTGTGTGGGTGTGTGTCTGTGTTGGTTGTGTGTGTAGGGGGTGTGTGGGGGTGTGTCTGTGTGTGGGGGGGGTGTGTGGGGTGTGCCGGTGTGTGTAGGGGTGTGTCTGTGTGTCCTGTAAGAGTGGAGTCATGCCTGGCAAAGTGGGAGGATAGAGTGAATATGAGGAGTCTAGGCAGAGTGGGTGGAGCCTGAGAGTCTGGAAAAGATGGATGTGGTCCCAGCGAGGAGGAAGGGGTCAAAGATGGAGGGGGGGCCTGAACAGATTGGGGCCAAATGTGGGCACTCCTGTAGTGTTTCTCTAGCTGACAGATCAGGTGATTACATCCGATGGGACTTATGGTGAGGAAAACCAGCGTTTGATTTTTAATGCACCCTCTGTAACTTTTCCCTAGTATCTTTCTTTCCTTCCGGCAGATACCTGGAACAAGCGTCCCAAAGTTTTTCTTGGCTGCATACCCCCAGAGGTGTGCCTGACATTTATGGCCTAAGCACCCTCACAAAGAGTGCGCTACTGACATTCTGGGAAAACCTCACTAAAATGACATATTTATGCACCAAACGTGGTAATTCCTTATACCTGCAAAGCATCATATTGCACTTTTCAGCTTTGAGGAGGTGTGAGTGTTTTCATTTGCGGGAAATATTCATCTGTGCTTCCTCTCCCATCCGAGGACTATGGAGCTGCTGTTCCTCTCTCACATGTCCCTTCATAGAGACAGGTGTCACACACTCAACCACTCAGTAAACATGTATGCTTCGATACATTCACCTTGCTGTTTACCTTCCAAACATTCCCTCTTCACCACAAATACAGGGCAGCCATACCTCATTGCTCATTCACTCAGTCATCACAGTCCTACACTCTGTAGGTCCTGCAAGACCAACATGAACAAGAGGTATGTCAGCAAGCGGAAAAAAAGCCTTGGGGGAAGATTTTTTTAAATGTTACACAATGTAGCGCAGCACTCTGCGTGGCTGCGCTGCGTTACGTGACCGGGAATGAGCAGGAGAGCGCCATATTTTTAAAGATTTGGCTCTCTCTCCTTGTCTTTCCCTTGCGCCGGCGCTGATTTCAGCTGCCGTGCGCCATGCACATAGCTTAGCGCCGCAGCGCTAGGGTGTGTGCATGAGTGTAGCGTAGGTTTTGTACAGGAAGGGTACCTTTCCTGTACAAAATACTATGCTAGGCACGATGCAAAGCTTTTCCCACCTTGCATACATGCTGCACAGTGAAGCACGCATGGAAAGTGAGAAAAGCACATAGAAATGAATGCATTTCTCCTGTTTGCACCTCCTTTGAAGGGGCGTTAACTTTTGGCGCAAAACCATGTTTTCAAATCTTTGTGAATATGGTTTTGCATCAAAAAGCACGGGTTGCTGCATGGAAACACCCATGTACCACCCACGTAATGCCCCCTTGGTGCAAAGTTACCCAAAGCAGTGTTTTGCGCTCCTTACAGGGCACTTTCCGGCGCAAAAGCAGTTTTGCGCTGAAAAGAAAATCAGAAAAAATAAAATTTGCGCTAGATTGTGTCACTATTGTGGAGCTAAAGCAGCGCGAAACATATGGAAACCTCCCCCTTGGTGTGCTCTTATATTCATACTGCTGCCCTCTAGTAACGCTACACAGTAACTGCAGCATAATAGTGGGAATGGGAAGAAGGCTGTCCAATGCAAATATTGTTCTCCCAAGCTACCTTTCTTCTGAGATGGTCGGCGTCTTGTGCCTTGATGCCACCTCACGCATATGGTCTTCAGTCAAATTCAAAAGCAGCCTACCTACCTTAGGCTAAGGAGTTTTCCACTCGAAGGCCGCACATGGGGACGTCACCCTCATTTAGCAGGGTCCCAAATTGCCTGCAGTCATCCTCTTTACAGAAGCTGGGCGTTCGTGGGCGTTTGTGGGCGTCCTTCAAAGGAAGGAAGGGGGTTTTTAAAGGCCCAGCCCAGCCCAGCCCAGCCCAGCCCAGCCCAGCCCAGCCCAGCGCTGTGCTGTGCTTTGCTGTGTCCTGATGCAGCAGGCATGATGCAGACCTGCTGAAGCAAAGGCCTGACTCTAACATTTTCTGTCTCATGAAGAAAACAACCTTTCTACCTTCTTATTGCAACTAATAAAGGGAGTTTCACTTGCATCAAACTAAACCCATCATTTCATTAGCCACAGCTCATTCCTGACCTTTATTCCTAGCCAACCTCATAGGCACCAAACCTCTGATTTGAGAGATTGGCTCACACCAAAATGAAAAATAACCCCCATCCAACCTATTTTCCTATCCGTGTAGCACCTTCCTCGCATTCTTCTAATCAGTTAAAGCCCCAGAGGCCACATTTGCGCTCCACATTATACCAAATTTAAAGGACAAATAATGAATGCATTGATAAAGGATGATAAGGTATTGCCCCTATTGCTCCTGCTTGAGATAAAGGGGGATTGGTGGAAAGTCATGAGGGAAAAGATTTGTAATTTTGAGGCGCACGTGCCAAAAAGAGTGGCCACTTTTCTCCTCTGTTTTTACAAGTGAAATTCAAATTAGGAAATGAAAATAAAAGAAGAATTTGAAATTTTGCCAACTTATGACACTTTGACAGCGTTTGCGGGACTCGAACCCTTGTCCTGTGAGATCCTTTATAACCACAGGCACAAGACTTACCATTGAGCTATAGCTCCTGGTGGTCTGAAGTGTTGCAGTAGTAACTATAAACAACATATAGGCCCTGGTGTCATTGCCTGTGGCTTGTATTGCACATCAAAAGGATGACCATGCTATAGGGACGATTTGATACGCTTCTGACATGGAAACCGGTGTGGTCCAGTGGGTAAGTTCCTGACTTCCAGCCAGAGAATCAGGGTTCAAATCCCGGGTTCGGCACCAGATGACTGATGGTGGTCCAGCACAGGTAAATTGGAGGTGGGCCAAACAGGCCAATTGGTAAGTAAAATGTGTGTGTCTGTGTGTCCTGTAAGAGTGGAGTCATGCCTGGCAAAGTGGGTGGATGGAGGATAGAGTGAATAGGAGGAGTCTAGGCAGAGTGGGTGGAGCCAGAGAAGTCCAGCAGAGGTAAGTTGGAGGTGGGCCTAACAGGCGAATTGGTAAGCAAAACGTGTGGGGTTGGGTGTGTCGGGGTGTGCCTGTGTAGAGGGGGTGTGCCTGTGTGTGGGTGTTCCTGTGTGTGGGTTGTGGGTGTGTGGGGGTGTGGGGGTGTGTCTGTGTGTGGGGGGGGGTGTGTGTGTGGGGGTGTGCCTGTGTGTGTGGGGTGTGCCTGTGTGTAGGGGGGGGTGTTTGGGGTCTGTGTGTGGTCTGTGTGTGTGGTCTGTGTGTGTGGGTGTGTGTGTGTGGGTTGTGTGTGTGTGGGTTGTGTGTGTGTGGGTTGTGTGGGTGTGTGTGTGTGGGTTGTGTGGGTGTGTGTGTGTGGGTTGTGTGGGTGTCTGTGTGTGGGTTGTGTGTGTAGGGGGTGTGTGGGGGTGTGTCTGTGTGTGGGGGTGTGTGTGGGGTGTGCCGGTGTGTGTAGGGGGTGTGTCTGTGTGTCCTGTAAGAGTGGAGTCATGCCTGGCAAAGTGGGAGGATAGAGTGAATATGAGGAGTCTAGGCAGAGTGGGTGGAGCCAGAGAGTCTGGAAAAGATGGATGTGGTCCCAGCGAGGAGGAAGGGGTCAAAGATGGAGGTGGGGGCCTGAACAGATTGGGGCCAAATGTGGGCACTCCTGTAGTGTTTCTCTAGCTGACAGATCAGGTGATTACATCCGATGGGACTTATGGTGAGGAAAACCAGCGTTTGATTTTTAATGCACCCTCTGTAACTTTTCCCTAGTATCTTTCTTTCCTTCCGGCAGATACCTGGAACAAGCGTCCCAAAGTTTTTCTTGGCTGCATACCCCCAGAGGTGTGCCTGACATTTATGGCCTAAGCACCCTCACAAAGAGTGCGCTACTGACATTCTGGGAAAACCTCACTAAAATGACATATTTATGCACCAAACGTGGTAATTCCTTATACCTGCAAAGCATCATATTGCACTTTTCAGCTTTGAGGAGGTGTGAGTGTTTTCATTTGAGGGAAATATTCATCTGTGCTTCCTCTCCCATCCGAGGACTATGGAGCTGCTGTTCCTCTCTCACATGTCCCTTCATAGAGACAGGTGTCACACACTCAACCACTCAGTAAACATGTATGCTTCGATACATTCACCTTGCTGTTTACCTTCCAAACATTCCCTCTTCACCACAAATACAGGGCAGCCATACCTCATTGCTCATTCACTCAGTCATCACAGTCCTACACTCTGTAGGTCCTGCAAGACCAACATGAACAAGAGGTATGTCAGCAAGCGGAAAAAAAGCCTTGGGGGAAGATTTTTTTAAATGTTACACAATGTAGCGCAGCACTCTGCGTGGCTGCGCTGCGTTACGTGACCGGGAATGAGCAGGAGAGCGCCATATTTTTAAAGATTTGGCTCTCTCTCCTTGTCTTTCCCTTGCGCCGGCGCTGATTTCAGCTGCCGTGCGCCATGCACATAGCTTAGCGCCGCAGCGCTAGGGTGTGTGCATGAGTGTAGCGTAGGTTTTGTACAGGAAGGGTACCTTTCCTGTACAAAATACTATGCTAGGTACGATGCAAAGCTTTTCCCACCTTGCATACATGCTGCACAGTGAAGCACGCATGGAAAGTGAGAAAAGCACATAGAAATGAATGCATTTCTCCTGTTTGCACCTCCTTTGAAGGGGCGTTAACTTTTGGCGCAAAACCATGTTTTCAAATCTTTGTGAATATGGTTTTGCATCAAAAAGCACGGGTTGCTGCATTGAAACACCCATGTACCACCCACGTAATGCCCCCTTGGTGCAAAGTTACCCAAAGCAGTGTTTTGCGCTCCTTACAGGGCACTTTCCGGCGCAAAAGCAGTTTTGCGCTGAAAAGAAAATCAGAAAAAATAAAATTTGCGCTAGATTGTGTCACTATTGTGGAGCTAAAGCAGCGCGAAACATATGGAAACCTCCCCCTTGGTGTGCTCTTATATTCATACTGCTGCCCTCTAGTAACGCTACACAGTAACTGCAGCATAATAGTGGGAATGGGAAGAAGGCTGTCCAATGCAAATATTGTTCTCCCAAGCTACCTTTCTTCTGAGATGGTCGGCGTCTTGTGCCTTGATGCCACCTCACGCATATGGTCTTCAGTCAAATTCAAAAGCAGCCTACCTACCTTAGGCTAAGGAGTTTTCCACTCGAAGGCCGCACATGGGGACGTCACCCTCATTTAGCAGGGTCCCAAATTGCCTGCAGTCATCCTCTTTACAGAAGCTGGGCGTTCGTGGGCGTTTGTGGGCGTCCTTTAAAGGAAGGAAGGGGGTTTTTAAAGGCCCAGCCCAGCCCAGCCCAGCCCAGCCCAGCCCAGCCCAGCCCAGCCCAGCCCAGCCCAGCGCTGTGCTGTGCTTTGCTGTGTCCTGATGCAGCAGGCATGATGCAGACCTGCTGAAGCAAAGGCCTGACTCTAACATTTTCTGTCTCATGAAGAAAACAACCTTTCTACCTTCTTATTGCAACTAATAAAGGGAGTTTCACTTGCATCAAACTAAACCCATCATTTCATTAGCCACAGCTCATTCCTGACCTTTATTCCTAGCCAACCTCATAGGCACCAAACCTCTGATTTGAGAGATTGGCTCACACCAAAATGAAAAATAACCCCCATCCAACCTATTTTCCTATCCGTGTAGCACCTTCCTCGCATTCTTCTAATCAGTTAAAGCCCCAGAGGCCACATTTGCGCTCCACATTATACCAAATTTAAAGGACAAATAATGAATGCATTGATAAAGGATGATAAGGTATTGCCCCTATTGCTCCTGCTTGAGATAAAGGGGGATTGGTGGAAAGTCATGAGGGAAAAGATTTGTAATTTTGAGGCGCACGTGCCAAAAAGAGTGGCCACTTTTCTCCTCTGTTTTTACAAGTGAAATTCAAATTAGGAAATGAAAATAAAAGAAGAATTTGAAATTTTGCCAACTTATGACACTTTGACAGCGTTTGCGGGACTCGAACCCTTGTCCTGTGAGATCCTTTATAACCACAGGCACAAGACTTACCATTGAGCTATAGCTCCTGGTGGTCTGAAGTGTTGCAGTAGTAACTATAAACAACATATAGGCCCTGGTGTCATTGCCTGTGGCTTGTATTGCACATCAAAAGGATGACCATGCTATAGGGACGATTTGATACGCTTCTGACATGGAAACCGGTGTGGTCCAGTGGGTAAGTTCCTGACTTCCAGCCAGAGAATCAGGGTTCAAATCCCGGGTTCGGCACCAGATGACTGATGGTGGTCCAGCACAGGTAAATTGGAGGTGGGCCAAACAGGCCAATTGGTAAGTAAAATGTGTGTGTCTGTGTGTCCTGTAAGAGTGGAGTCATGCCTGGCAAAGTGGGTGGATGGAGGATAGAGTGAATAGGAGGAGTCTAGGCAGAGTGGGTGGAGCCAGAGAAGTCCAGCAGAGGTAAGTTGGAGGTGGGCCTAACAGGCGAATTGGTAAGCAAAACGTGTGGGGTTGTGTGTGTGGGGTGTGTCTGTGTGTGTGGGGTGTGCCTGTGTAGAGGGGGTGTGCCTGTGTGTGGGTTGTGTGTGTGGGGTGTGTGGGGGTGTGGGGGTGTGTCTGTGTGTGGGGGGGGGGGGTGTGCCTGTGTGTGTGGGGTGTGCCTGTGTGTAGGGGGGGTGTTTGGGGTGTGTGGGGTCTGTGTGTGGGTGTGTGTGTGTGTGTGTGTGTGTGGGGTCTGTATGTGGGGTGTGTGGGGTCTGTGTGTGGTCTGTGTGTGGGGTCTGTGTGTGGGTTGTGGGTGTGTGTGTGTGGGTGTGTGTGTGTGGGTTGTGTGGGTGGGTGTGTGGGGGTGTGTCTGTGTGGTGGGGGTGTGTCTGTGGGGGGGGTGTGGGGGTGTGTGTGGGGGTGTGTGTGGGGTGTGCCTGGGTGTGTGGGGTGTGCCGGTGTGTGTAGGGGGTGTGTCTGTGTGTCCTGTAAGAGTGGAGTCATGCCTGGCAAAGTGGGAGGATAGAGTGAATATGAGGAGTCTAGGCAGAGTGGGTGGAGCCAGAGAGTCTGGAAAAGATGGATGTGGTCCCAGCGAGGAGGAAGGGGTCAAAGATGGAGGTGGGGGCCTGAACAGATTGGGGCCAAATGTGGGCACTCCTGTAGTGTTTCTCTAGCTGACAGATCAGGTGATTACATCCGATGGGACTTATGGTGAGGAAAACCAGCGTTTGATTTTTAATGCACCCTCTCTAACTTTTCCCTAGTATCTTTCTTTCCTTCCGGCAGATACCTGGAACAAGCGTCCCAAAGTTTTTCTTGGCTGCATACCCCCAGAGGTGTGCCTGACATTTATGGCCTAAGCACCCTCACAAAGAGTGCGCTACTGACATTCTGGGAAAACCTCACTAAAATGACATATTTATGCACCAAACGTGGTAATTCCTTATACCTGCAAAGCATCATATTGCACTTTTCAGCTTTGAGGAGGTGTGAGTGTTTTCATTTGAGGGAAATATTCATCTGTGCTTCCTCTCCCATCCGAGGACTATGGAGCTGCTGTTCCTCTCTCACATGTCCCTTCATAGAGACAGGTGTCACACACTCAACCACTCAGTAAACATGTATGCTTCGATACATTCACCTTGCTGTTTACCTTCCAAACATTCCCTCTTCACCACAAATACAGGGCAGCCATACCTCATTGCTCATTCACTCAGTCATCACAGTCCTACACTCTGTAGGTCCTGCAAGACCAACATGAACAAGAGGTATGTCAGCAAGCGGAAAAAAAGCCTTGGGGGAAGATTTTTTTAAATGTTACACAATGTAGCGCAGCACTCTGCGTGGCTGCGCTGCGTTACGTGACCGGGAATGAGCAGGAGAGCGCCATATTTTTAAAGATTTGGCTCTCTCTCCTTGTCTTTCCCTTGCGCCGGCGCTGATTTCAGCTGCCGTGCGCCATGCACATAGCTTAGCGCCGCAGCGCTAGGGTGTGTGCATGAGTGTAGCGTAGGTTTTGTACAGGAAGGGTACCTTTCCTGTACAAAATACTATGCTAGGCAAGATGCAAAGCTTTTCCCACCTTGCATACATGCTGCACAGTGAAGCACGCATGGAAAGTGAGAAAAGCACATAGAAATGAATGCATTTCTCCTGTTTGCACCTCCTTTGAAGGGGCGTTAACTTTTGGCGCAAAACCATGTTTTCAAATCTTTGTGAATATGGTTTTGCATCAAAAAGCACGGGTTGCTGCATTGAAACACCCATGTACCACCCACGTAATGCCCCCTTGGTGCAAAGTTACCCAAAGCAGTGTTTTGCGCTCCTTACAGGGCACTTTCCGGCGCAAAAGCAGTTTTGCGCTGAAAAGAAAATCAGAAAAAATAAAATTTGCGCTAGATTGTGTCACTATTGTGGAGCTAAAGCAGCGCGAAACATATGGAAACCTCCCCCTTGGTGTGCTCTTATATTCATACTGCTGCCCTCTAGTAACGCTACACAGTAACTGCAGCATAATAGTGGGAATGGGAAGAAGGCTGTCCAATGCAAATATTGTTCTCCCAAGCTACCTTTCTTCTGAGATGGTCGGCGTCTTGTGCCTTGATGCCACCTCACGCATATGGTCTTCAGTCAAATTCAAAAGCAGCCTACCTACCTTAGGCTAAGGAGTTTTCCACTCGAAGGCCGCACATGGGGACGTCACCCTCATTTAGCAGGGTCCCAAATTGCCTGCAGTCATCCTCTTTACAGAAGCTGGGCGTTCGTGGGCGTTTGTGGGCGTCCTTCAAAGGAAGGAAGGGGGTTTTTAAAGGCCCAGCCCAGCCCAGCCCAGCCCAGCCCAGCCCAGCCCAGCCCAGCGCTGTGCTTTGCTGTGTCCTGATGCAGCAGGCATGATGCAGACCTGCTGAAGCAAAGGCCTGACTCTAACATTTTCTGTCTCATGAAGAAAACAACCTTTCTACCTTCTTATTGCAACTAATAAAGGGAGTTTCACTTGCATCAAACTAAACCCATCATTTCATTAGCCACAGCTCATTCCTGACCTTTATTCCTAGCCAACCTCATAGGCACCAAACCTCTGATTTGAGAGATTGGCTCACACCAAAATGAAAAATAACCCCCATCCAACCTATTTTCCTATCCGTGTAGCACCTTCCTCGCATTCTTCTAATCAGTTAAAGCCCCAGAGGCCACATTTGCGCTCCACATTATACCAAATTTAAAGGACAAATAATGAATGCATTGATAAAGGATGATAAGGTATTGCCCCTATTGCTCCTGCTTGAGATAAAGGGGGATTGGTGGAAAGTCATGAGGGAAAAGATTTGTAATTTTGAGGCGCACGTGCCAAAAAGAGTGGCCACTTTTCTCCTCTGTTTTTACAAGTGAAATTCAAATTAGGAAATGAAAATAAAAGAAGAATTTGAAATTTTGCCAACTTATGACACTTTGACAGCGTTTGCGGGACTCGAACCCTTGTCCTGTGAGATCCTTTATAACCACAGGCACAAGACTTACCATTGAGCTATAGCTCCTGGTGGTCTGAAGTGTTGCAGTAGTAACTATAAACAACATATAGGCCCTGGTGTCATTGCCTGTGGCTTGTATTGCACATCAAAAGGATGACCATGCTATAGGGACGATTTGATACGCTTCTGACATGGAAACCGGTGTGGTCCAGTGGGTAAGTTCCTGACTTCCAGCCAGAGAATCAGGGTTCAAATCCCGGGTTCGGCACCAGATGACTGATGGTGGTCCAGCACAGGTAAATTGGAGGTGGGCCAAACAGGCCAATTGGTAAGTAAAATGTGTGTGTCTGTGTGTCCTGTAAGAGTGGAGTCATGCCTGGCAAAGTGGGTGGATGGAGGATAGAGTGAATAGGAGGAGTCTAGGCAGAGTGGGTGGAGCCAGAGAAGTCCAGCAGAGGTAAGTTGGAGGTGGGCCTAACAGGCGAATTGGTAAGCAAAACGTGTGGGGTTGGGTGTGTCGGGGTGTGCCTGTGTAGAGGGGGTGTGCCTGTGTGTGGGTGTTCCTGTGTGTGGGTTGTGGGTGTGTGGGGGTGTGGGGGTGTGTCTGTGTGTGGGGGGGGGTGTGTGTGTGGGGGTGTGCCTGTGTGTGTGGGGTGTGCCTGTGTGTAGGGGGGGGTGTTTGGGGTCTGTGTGTGGTCTGTGTGTGTGGTCTGTGTGTGTGGGTGTGTGTGTGTGGGTTGTGTGTGTGTGGGTTGTGTGTGTGTGGGTTGTGTGGGTGTGTGTGTGTGGGTTGTGTGGGTGTGTGTGTGTGGGTTGTGTGGGTGTCTGTGTGTGGGTTGTGTGTGTAGGGGGTGTGTGGGGGTGTGTCTGTGTGTGGGGGTGTGTGTGGGGTGTGCCGGTGTGTGTAGGGGGTGTGTCTGTGTGTCCTGTAAGAGTGGAGTCATGCCTGGCAAAGTGGGAGGATAGAGTGAATATGAGGAGTCTAGGCAGAGTGGGTGGAGCCAGAGAGTCTGGAAAAGATGGATGTGGTCCCAGCGAGGAGGAAGGGGTCAAAGATGGAGGTGGGGGCCTGAACAGATTGGGGCCAAATGTGGGCACTCCTGTAGTGTTTCTCTAGCTGACAGATCAGGTGATTACATCCGATGGGACTTATGGTGAGGAAAACCAGCGTTTGATTTTTAATGCACCCTCTGTAACTTTTCCCTAGTATCTTTCTTTCCTTCCGGCAGATACCTGGAACAAGCGTCCCAAAGTTTTTCTTGGCTGCATACCCCCAGAGGTGTGCCTGACATTTATGGCCTAAGCACCCTCACAAAGAGTGCGCTACTGACATTCTGGGAAAACCTCACTAAAATGACATATTTATGCACCAAACGTGGTAATTCCTTATACCTGCAAAGCATCATATTGCACTTTTCAGCTTTGAGGAGGTGTGAGTGTTTTCATTTGAGGGAAATATTCATCTGTGCTTCCTCTCCCATCCGAGGACTATGGAGCTGCTGTTCCTCTCTCACATGTCCCTTCATAGAGACAGGTGTCACACACTCAACCACTCAGTAAACATGTATGCTTCGATACATTCACCTTGCTGTTTACCTTCCAAACATTCCCTCTTCACCACAAATACAGGGCAGCCATACCTCATTGCTCATTCACTCAGTCATCACAGTCCTACACTCTGTAGGTCCTGCAAGACCAACATGAACAAGAGGTATGTCAGCAAGCGGAAAAAAAGCCTTGGGGGAAGATTTTTTTAAATGTTACACAATGTAGCGCAGCACTCTGCGTGGCTGCGCTGCGTTACGTGACCGGGAATGAGCAGGAGAGCGCCATATTTTTAAAGATTTGGCTCTCTCTCCTTGTCTTTCCCTTGCGCCGGCGCTGATTTCAGCTGCCGTGCGCCATGCACATAGCTTAGCGCCGCAGCGCTAGGGTGTGTGCATGAGTGTAGCGTAGGTTTTGTACAGGAAGGGTACCTTTCCTGTACAAAATACTATGCTAGGTACGATGCAAAGCTTTTCCCACCTTGCATACATGCTGCACAGTGAAGCACGCATGGAAAGTGAGAAAAGCACATAGAAATGAATGCATTTCTCCTGTTTGCACCTCCTTTGAAGGGGCGTTAACTTTTGGCGCAAAACCATGTTTTCAAATCTTTGTGAATATGGTTTTGCATCAAAAAGCACGGGTTGCTGCATTGAAACACCCATGTACCACCCACGTAATGCCCCCTTGGTGCAAAGTTACCCAAAGCAGTGTTTTGCGCTCCTTACAGGGCACTTTCCGGCGCAAAAGCAGTTTTGCGCTGAAAAGAAAATCAGAAAAAATAAAATTTGCGCTAGATTGTGTCACTATTGTGGAGCTAAAGCAGCGCGAAACATATGGAAACCTCCCCCTTGGTGTGCTCTTATATTCATACTGCTGCCCTCTAGTAACGCTACACAGTAACTGCAGCATAATAGTGGGAATGGGAAGAAGGCTGTCCAATGCAAATATTGTTCTCCCAAGCTACCTTTCTTCTGAGATGGTCGGCGTCTTGTGCCTTGATGCCACCTCACGCATATGGTCTTCAGTCAAATTCAAAAGCAGCCTACCTACCTTAGGCTAAGGAGTTTTCCACTCGAAGGCCGCACATGGGGACGTCACCCTCATTTAGCAGGGTCCCAAATTGCCTGCAGTCATCCTCTTTACAGAAGCTGGGCGTTCGTGGGCGTTTGTGGGCGTCCTTTAAAGGAAGGAAGGGGGTTTTTAAAGGCCCAGCCCAGCCCAGCCCAGCCCAGCCCAGCCCAGCCCAGCCCAGCCCAGCCCAGCCCAGCGCTGTGCTGTGCTTTGCTGTGTCCTGATGCAGCAGGCATGATGCAGACCTGCTGAAGCAAAGGCCTGACTCTAACATTTTCTGTCTCATGAAGAAAACAACCTTTCTACCTTCTTATTGCAACTAATAAAGGGAGTTTCACTTGCATCAAACTAAACCCATCATTTCATTAGCCACAGCTCATTCCTGACCTTTATTCCTAGCCAACCTCATAGGCACCAAACCTCTGATTTGAGAGATTGGCTCACACCAAAATGAAAAATAACCCCCATCCAACCTATTTTCCTATCCGTGTAGCACCTTCCTCGCATTCTTCTAATCAGTTAAAGCCCCAGAGGCCACATTTGCGCTCCACATTATACCAAATTTAAAGGACAAATAATGAATGCATTGATAAAGGATGATAAGGTATTGCCCCTATTGCTCCTGCTTGAGATAAAGGGGGATTGGTGGAAAGTCATGAGGGAAAAGATTTGTAATTTTGAGGCGCACGTGCCAAAAAGAGTGGCCACTTTTCTCCTCTGTTTTTACAAGTGAAATTCAAATTAGGAAATGAAAATAAAAGAAGAATTTGAAATTTTGCCAACTTATGACACTTTGACAGCGTTTGCGGGACTCGAACCCTTGTCCTGTGAGATCCTTTATAACCACAGGCACAAGACTTACCATTGAGCTATAGCTCCTGGTGGTCTGAAGTGTTGCAGTAGTAACTATAAACAACATATAGGCCCTGGTGTCATTGCCTGTGGCTTGTATTGCACATCAAAAGGATGACCATGCTATAGGGACGATTTGATACGCTTCTGACATGGAAACCGGTGTGGTCCAGTGGGTAAGTTCCTGACTTCCAGCCAGAGAATCAGGGTTCAAATCCCGGGTTCGGCACCAGATGACTGATGGTGGTCCAGCACAGGTAAATTGGAGGTGGGCCAAACAGGCCAATTGGTAAGTAAAATGTGTGTGTCTGTGTGTCCTGTAAGAGTGGAGTCATGCCTGGCAAAGTGGGTGGATGGAGGATAGAGTGAATAGGAGGAGTCTAGGCAGAGTGGGTGGAGCCAGAGAAGTCCAGCAGAGGTAAGTTGGAGGTGGGCCTAACAGGCGAATTGGTAAGCAAAACGTGTGGGGTTGTGTGTGTGGGGTGTGTCTGTGTGTGTGGGGTGTGCCTGTGTAGAGGGGGTGTGCCTGTGTGTGGGTTGTGTGTGTGGGGTGTGTGGGGGTGTGGGGGTGTGTCTGTGTGTGGGGGGGGGGGGTGTGCCTGTGTGTGTGGGGTGTGCCTGTGTGTAGGGGGGGTGTTTGGGGTGTGTGGGGTCTGTGTGTGGGTGTGTGTGTGTGTGTGTGTGTGTGGGGTCTGTATGTGGGGTGTGTGGGGTCTGTGTGTGGTCTGTGTGTGGGGTCTGTGTGTGGGTTGTGGGTGTGTGTGTGTGGGTGTGTGTGTGTGGGTTGTGTGGGTGGGTGTGTGGGGGTGTGTCTGTGTGGTGGGGGTGTGTCTGTGGGGGGGGTGTGGGGGTGTGTGTGGGGGTGTGTGTGGGGTGTGCCTGGGTGTGTGGGGTGTGCCGGTGTGTGTAGGGGGTGTGTCTGTGTGTCCTGTAAGAGTGGAGTCATGCCTGGCAAAGTGGGAGGATAGAGTGAATATGAGGAGTCTAGGCAGAGTGGGTGGAGCCAGAGAGTCTGGAAAAGATGGATGTGGTCCCAGCGAGGAGGAAGGGGTCAAAGATGGAGGTGGGGGCCTGAACAGATTGGGGCCAAATGTGGGCACTCCTGTAGTGTTTCTCTAGCTGACAGATCAGGTGATTACATCCGATGGGACTTATGGTGAGGAAAACCAGCGTTTGATTTTTAATGCACCCTCTCTAACTTTTCCCTAGTATCTTTCTTTCCTTCCGGCAGATACCTGGAACAAGCGTCCCAAAGTTTTTCTTGGCTGCATACCCCCAGAGGTGTGCCTGACATTTATGGCCTAAGCACCCTCACAAAGAGTGCGCTACTGACATTCTGGGAAAACCTCACTAAAATGACATATTTATGCACCAAACGTGGTAATTCCTTATACCTGCAAAGCATCATATTGCACTTTTCAGCTTTGAGGAGGTGTGAGTGTTTTCATTTGAGGGAAATATTCATCTGTGCTTCCTCTCCCATCCGAGGACTATGGAGCTGCTGTTCCTCTCTCACATGTCCCTTCATAGAGACAGGTGTCACACACTCAACCACTCAGTAAACATGTATGCTTCGATACATTCACCTTGCTGTTTACCTTCCAAACATTCCCTCTTCACCACAAATACAGGGCAGCCATACCTCATTGCTCATTCACTCAGTCATCACAGTCCTACACTCTGTAGGTCCTGCAAGACCAACATGAACAAGAGGTATGTCAGCAAGCGGAAAAAAAGCCTTGGGGGAAGATTTTTTTAAATGTTACACAATGTAGCGCAGCACTCTGCGTGGCTGCGCTGCGTTACGTGACCGGGAATGAGCAGGAGAGCGCCATATTTTTAAAGATTTGGCTCTCTCTCCTTGTCTTTCCCTTGCGCCGGCGCTGATTTCAGCTGCCGTGCGCCATGCACATAGCTTAGCGCCGCAGCGCTAGGGTGTGTGCATGAGTGTAGCGTAGGTTTTGTACAGGAAGGGTACCTTTCCTGTACAAAATACTATGCTAGGCAAGATGCAAAGCTTTTCCCACCTTGCATACATGCTGCACAGTGAAGCACGCATGGAAAGTGAGAAAAGCACATAGAAATGAATGCATTTCTCCTGTTTGCACCTCCTTTGAAGGGGCGTTAACTTTTGGCGCAAAACCATGTTTTCAAATCTTTGTGAATATGGTTTTGCATCAAAAAGCACGGGTTGCTGCATTGAAACACCCATGTACCACCCACGTAATGCCCCCTTGGTGCAAAGTTACCCAAAGCAGTGTTTTGCGCTCCTTACAGGGCACTTTCCGGCGCAAAAGCAGTTTTGCGCTGAAAAGAAAATCAGAAAAAATAAAATTTGCGCTAGATTGTGTCACTATTGTGGAGCTAAAGCAGCGCGAAACATATGGAAACCTCCCCCTTGGTGTGCTCTTATATTCATACTGCTGCCCTCTAGTAACGCTACACAGTAACTGCAGCATAATAGTGGGAATGGGAAGAAGGCTGTCCAATGCAAATATTGTTCTCCCAAGCTACCTTTCTTCTGAGATGGTCGGCGTCTTGTGCCTTGATGCCACCTCACGCATATGGTCTTCAGTCAAATTCAAAAGCAGCCTACCTACCTTAGGCTAAGGAGTTTTCCACTCGAAGGCCGCACATGGGGACGTCACCCTCATTTAGCAGGGTCCCAAATTGCCTGCAGTCATCCTCTTTACAGAAGCTGGGCGTTCGTGGGCGTTTGTGGGCGTCCTTCAAAGGAAGGAAGGGGGTTTTTAAAGGCCCAGCCCAGCCCAGCCCAGCCCAGCCCAGCCCAGCCCAGCCCAGCGCTGTGCTTTGCTGTGTCCTGATGCAGCAGGCATGATGCAGACCTGCTGAAGCAAAGGCCTGACTCTAACATTTTCTGTCTCATGAAGAAAACAACCTTTCTACCTTCTTATTGCAACTAATAAAGGGAGTTTCACTTGCATCAAACTAAACCCATCATTTCATTAGCCACAGCTCATTCCTGACCTTTATTCCTAGCCAACCTCATAGGCACCAAACCTCTGATTTGAGAGATTGGCTCACACCAAAATGAAAAATAACCCCCATCCAACCTATTTTCCTATCCGTGTAGCACCTTCCTCGCATTCTTCTAATCAGTTAAAGCCCCAGAGGCCACATTTGCGCTCCACATTATACCAAATTTAAAGGACAAATAATGAATGCATTGATAAAGGATGATAAGGTATTGCCCCTATTGCTCCTGCTTGAGATAAAGGGGGATTGGTGGAAAGTCATGAGGGAAAAGATTTGTAATTTTGAGGCGCACGTGCCAAAAAGAGTGGCCACTTTTCTCCTCTGTTTTTACAAGTGAAATTCAAATTAGGAAATGAAAATAAAAGAAGAATTTGAAATTTTGCCAACTTATGACACTTTGACAGCGTTTGCGGGACTCGAACCCTTGTCCTGTGAGATCCTTTATAACCACAGGCACAAGACTTACCATTGAGCTATAGCTCCTGGTGGTCTGAAGTGTTGCAGTAGTAACTATAAACAACATATAGGCCCTGGTGTCATTGCCTGTGGCTTGTATTGCACATCAAAAGGATGACCATGCTATAGGGACGATTTGATACGCTTCTGACATGGAAACCGGTGTGGTCCAGTGGGTAAGTTCCTGACTTCCAGCCAGAGAATCAGGGTTCAAATCCCGGGTTCGGCACCAGATGACTGATGGTGGTCCAGCACAGGTAAATTGGAGGTGGGCCAAACAGGCCAATTGGTAAGTAAAATGTGTGTGTCTGTGTGTCCTGTAAGAGTGGAGTCATGCCTGGCAAAGTGGGTGGATGGAGGATAGAGTGAATAGGAGGAGTCTAGGCAGAGTGGGTGGAGCCAGAGAAGTCCAGCAGAGGTAAGTTGGAGGTGGGCCTAACAGGCGAATTGGTAAGCAAAACGTGTGGGGTTGGGTGTGTCGGGGTGTGCCTGTGTAGAGGGGGTGTGCCTGTGTGTGGGTGTTCCTGTGTGTGGGTTGTGGGTGTGTGGGGGTGTGGGGGTGTGTCTGTGTGTGGGGGGGGGTGTGTGTGTGGGGGTGTGCCTGTGTGTGTGGGGTGTGCCTGTGTGTAGGGGGGGGTGTTTGGGGTCTGTGTGTGTGGTCTGTGTGTGTGGTCTGTGTGTGTGGGTGTGTGTGTGTGGGTTGTGTGTGTGTGGGTTGTGTGGGTGTGTGTGTGTGGGTGTGTGTGTGTGGGTTGTGTGGGTGTGTGTGTGTGGGTTGTGTGGGTGTCTGTGTGTGGGTTGTGTGTGTAGGGGGTGTGTGGGGGTGTGTCTGTGTGTGGGGGTGTGTGTGGGGTGTGCCGGTGTGTGTAGGGGGTGTGTCTGTGTGTCCTGTAAGAGTGGAGTCATGCCTGGCAAAGTGGGAGGATAGAGTGAATATGAGGAGTCTAGGCAGAGTGGGTGGAGCCAGAGAGTCTGGAAAAGATGGATGTGGTCCCAGCGAGGAGGAAGGGGTCAAAGATGGAGGTGGGGGCCTGAACAGATTGGGGCCAAATGTGGGCACTCCTGTAGTGTTTCTCTAGCTGACAGATCAGGTGATTACATCCGATGGGACTTATGGTGAGGAAAACCAGCGTTTGATTTTTAATGCACCCTCTGTAACTTTTCCCTAGTATCTTTCTTTCCTTCCGGCAGATACCTGGAACAAGCGTCCCAAAGTTTTTCTTGGCTGCATACCCCCAGAGGTGTGCCTGACATTTATGGCCTAAGCACCCTCACAAAGAGTGCGCTACTGACATTCTGGGAAAACCTCACTAAAATGACATATTTATGCACCAAACGTGGTAATTCCTTATACCTGCAAAGCATCATATTGCACTTTTCAGCTTTGAGGAGGTGTGAGTGTTTTCATTTGAGGGAAATATTCATCTGTGCTTCCTCTCCCATCCGAGGACTATGGAGCTGCTGTTCCTCTCTCACATGTCCCTTCATAGAGACAGGTGTCACACACTCAACCACTCAGTAAACATGTATGCTTCGATACATTCACCTTGCTGTTTACCTTCCAAACATTCCCTCTTCACCACAAATACAGGGCAGCCATACCTCATTGCTCATTCACTCAGTCATCACAGTCCTACACTCTGTAGGTCCTGCAAGACCAACATGAACAAGAGGTATGTCAGCAAGCGGAAAAAAAGCCTTGGGGGAAGATTTTTTTAAATGTTACACAATGTAGCGCAGCACTCTGCGTGGCTGCGCTGCGTTACGTGACCGGGAATGAGCAGGAGAGCGCCATATTTTTAAAGATTTGGCTCTCTCTCCTTGTCTTTCCCTTGCGCCGGCGCTGATTTCAGCTGCCGTGCGCCATGCACATAGCTTAGCGCCGCAGCGCTAGGGTGTGTGCATGAGTGTAGCGTAGGTTTTGTACAGGAAGGGTACCTTTCCTGTACAAAATACTATGCTAGGTACGATGCAAAGCTTTTCCCACCTTGCATACATGCTGCACAGTGAAGCACGCATGGAAAGTGAGAAAAGCACATAGAAATGAATGCATTTCTCCTGTTTGCACCTCCTTTGAAGGGGCGTTAACTTTTGGCGCAAAACCATGTTTTCAAATCTTTGTGAATATGGTTTTGCATCAAAAAGCACGGGTTGCTGCATTGAAACACCCATGTACCACCCACGTAATGCCCCCTTGGTGCAAAGTTACCCAAAGCAGTGTTTTGCGCTCCTTACAGGGCACTTTCCGGCGCAAAAGCAGTTTTGCGCTGAAAAGAAAATCAGAAAAAATAAAATTTGCGCTAGATTGTGTCACTATTGTGGAGCTAAAGCAGCGCGAAACATATGGAAACCTCCCCCTTGGTGTGCTCTTATATTCATACTGCTGCCCTCTAGTAACGCTACACAGTAACTGCAGCATAATAGTGGGAATGGGAAGAAGGCTGTCCAATGCAAATATTGTTCTCCCAAGCTACCTTTCTTCTGAGATGGTCGGCGTCTTGTGCCTTGATGCCACCTCACGCATATGGTCTTCAGTCAAATTCAAAAGCAGCCTACCTACCTTAGGCTAAGGAGTTTTCCACTCGAAGGCCGCACATGGGGACGTCACCCTCATTTAGCAGGGTCCCAAATTGCCTGCAGTCATCCTCTTTACAGAAGCTGGGCGTTCGTGGGCGTTTGTGGGCGTCCTTCAAAGGAAGGAAGGGGGTTTTTAAAGGCCCAGCCCAGCCCAGCCCAGCCCAGCCCAGCCCAGCCCAGCCCAGCGCTGTGCTGTGCTTTGCTGTGTCCTGATGCAGCAGGCATGATGCAGACCTGCTGAAGCAAAGGCCTGACTCTAACATTTTCTGTCTCATGAAGAAAACAACCTTTCTACCTTCTTATTGCAACTAATAAAGGGAGTTTCACTTGCATCAAACTAAACCCATCATTTCATTAGCCACAGCTCATTCCTGACCTTTATTCCTAGCCAACCTCATAGGCACCAAACCTCTGATTTGAGAGATTGGCTCACACCAAAATGAAAAATAACCCCCATCCAACCTATTTTCCTATCCGTGTAGCACCTTCCTCGCATTCTTCTAATCAGTTAAAGCCCCAGAGGCCACATTTGCGCTCCACATTATACCAAATTTAAAGGACAAATAATGAATGCATTGATAAAGGATGATAAGGTATTGCCCCTATTGCTCCTGCTTGAGATAAAGGGGGATTGGTGGAAAGTCATGAGGGAAAAGATTTGTAATTTTGAGGCGCACGTGCCAAAAAGAGTGGCCACTTTTCTCCTCTGTTTTTACAAGTGAAATTCAAATTAGGAAATGAAAATAAAAGAAGAATTTGAAATTTTGCCAACTTATGACACTTTGACAGCGTTTGCGGGACTCGAACCCTTGTCCTGTGAGATCCTTTATAACCACAGGCACAAGACTTACCATTGAGCTATAGCTCCTGGTGGTCTGAAGTGTTGCAGTAGTAACTATAAACAACATATAGGCCCTGGTGTCATTGCCTGTGGCTTGTATTGCACATCAAAAGGATGACCATGCTATAGGGACGATTTGATACGCTTCTGACATGGAAACCGGTGTGGTCCAGTGGGTAAGTTCCTGACTTCCAGCCAGAGAATCAGGGTTCAAATCCCGGGTTCGGCACCAGATGACTGATGGTGGTCCAGCACAGGTAAATTGGAGGTGGGCCAAACAGGCCAATTGGTAAGTAAAATGTGTGTGTCTGTGTGTCCTGTAAGAGTGGAGTCATGCCTGGCAAAGTGGGTGGATGGAGGATAGAGTGAATAGGAGGAGTCTAGGCAGAGTGGGTGGAGCCAGAGAAGTCCAGCAGAGGTAAGTTGGAGGTGGGCCTAACAGGCGAATTGGTAAGCAAAACGTGTGGGGTTGTGTGTGTGGGGTGTGTCTGTGTGTGTGGGGTGTGCCTGTGTAGAGGGGGTGTGCCTGTGTGTGGGTTGTGTGTGTGGGGTGTGTGGGGGTGTGGGGGTGTGTCTGTGTGTGTGGGGGGGGGGGGGTGTGCCTGTGTGTGTGGGGTGTGCCTGTGTGTAGGGGGGGTGTTTGGGGTGTGTGGGGTCTGTGTGTGGTCTGTGTGTGTGTGGGTGTGTGTGGGTTGTGTGTGTGTGTGTGTGGGGTGTGTGGGGTCTGTGTGTGGTCTGTGTGTGGGGTCTGTGTGGGTGTGTGTGTGTGGGTTGTGTGGGTGGGTGTGTGGGGGTGTGTCTGTGTGGTGGGGGTGTGTCTGTGGGGGGGGTGTGGGGGTGTGTCTGTGTGTGGGGGTGTGTGTGGGGTGTGCCTGGGTGTGTGGGGTGTGCCGGTGTGTGTAGGGGGTGTGTCTGTGTGTCCTGTAAGAGTGGAGTCATGCCTGGCAAAGTGGGAGGATAGAGTGAATATGAGGAGTCTAGGCAGAGTGGGTGGAGCCAGAGAGTCTGGAAAAGATGGATGTGGTCCCAGCGAGGAGGAAGGGGTCAAAGATGGAGGTGGGGGCCTGAACAGATTGGGGCCAAATGTGGGCACTCCTGTAGTGTTTCTCTAGCTGACAGATCAGGTGATTACATCCGATGGGACTTATGGTGAGGAAAACCAGCGTTTGATTTTTAATGCACCCTCTCTAACTTTTCCCTAGTATCTTTCTTTCCTTCCGGCAGATACCTGGAACAAGCGTCCCAAAGTTTTTCTTGGCTGCATACCCCCAGAGGTGTGCCTGACATTTATGGCCTAAGCACCCTCACAAAGAGTGCGCTACTGACATTCTGGGAAAACCTCACTAAAATGACATATTTATGCACCAAACGTGGTAATTCCTTATACCTGCAAAGCATCATATTGCACTTTTCAGCTTTGAGGAGGTGTGAGTGTTTTCATTTGAGGGAAATATTCATCTGTGCTTCCTCTCCCATCCGAGGACTATGGAGCTGCTGTTCCTCTCTCACATGTCCCTTCATAGAGACAGGTGTCACACACTCAACCACTCAGTAAACATGTATGCTTCGATACATTCACCTTGCTGTTTACCTTCCAAACATTCCCTCTTCACCACAAATACAGGGCAGCCATACCTCATTGCTCATTCACTCAGTCATCACAGTCCTACACTCTGTAGGTCCTGCAAGACCAACATGAACAAGAGGTATGTCAGCAAGCGGAAAAAAAGCCTTGGGGGAAGATTTTTTTAAATGTTACACAATGTAGCGCAGCACTCTGCGTGGCTGCGCTGCGTTACGTGACCGGGAATGAGCAGGAGAGCGCCATATTTTTAAAGATTTGGCTCTCTCTCCTTGTCTTTCCCTTGCGCCGGCGCTGATTTCAGCTGCCGTGCGCCATGCACATAGCTTAGCGCCGCAGCGCTAGGGTGTGTGCATGAGTGTAGCGTAGGTTTTGTACAGGAAGGGTACCTTTCCTGTACAAAATACTATGCTAGGCAAGATGCAAAGCTTTTCCCACCTTGCATACATGCTGCACAGTGAAGCACGCATGGAAAGTGAGAAAAGCACATAGAAATGAATGCATTTCTCCTGTTTGCACCTCCTTTGAAGGGGCGTTAACTTTTGGCGCAAAACCATGTTTTCAAATCTTTGTGAATATGGTTTTGCATCAAAAAGCACGGGTTGCTGCATTGAAACACCCATGTACCACCCACGTAATGCCCCCTTGGTGCAAAGTTACCCAAAGCAGTGTTTTGCGCTCCTTACAGGGCACTTTCCGGCGCAAAAGCAGTTTTGCGCTGAAAAGAAAATCAGAAAAAATAAAATTTGCGCTAGATTGTGTCACTATTGTGGAGCTAAAGCAGCGCGAAACATATGGAAACCTCCCCCTTGGTGTGCTCTTATATTCATACTGCTGCCCTCTAGTAACGCTACACAGTAACTGCAGCATAATAGTGGGAATGGGAAGAAGGCTGTCCAATGCAAATATTGTTCTCCCAAGCTACCTTTCTTCTGAGATGGTCGGCGTCTTGTGCCTTGATGCCACCTCACGCATATGGTCTTCAGTCAAATTCAAAAGCAGCCTACCTACCTTAGGCTAAGGAGTTTTCCACTCGAAGGCCGCACATGGGGACGTCACCCTCATTTAGCAGGGTCCCAAATTGCCTGCAGTCATCCTCTTTACAGAAGCTGGGCGTTCGTGGGCATTTGTGGGCGTCCTTCAAAGGAAGGAAGGGGGTGTTTAAAGGCCCAGCCCAGCCCAGCCCAGCCCAGCCCAGCCCAGCCCAGCCCAGCCCAGCGCTGTGCTTTGCTGTGTCCTGATGCAGCAGGCATGATGCAGACCTGCTGAAGCAAAGGCCTGACTCTAACATTTTCTGTCTCATGAAGAAAACAACCTTTCTACCTTCTTATTGCAACTAATAAAGGGAGTTTCACTTGCATCAAACTAAACCCATCATTTCATTAGCCACAGCTCATTCCTGACCTTTATTCCTAGCCAACCTCATAGGCACCAAACCTCTGATTTGAGAGATTGGCTCACACCAAAATGAAAAATAACCCCCATCCAACCTATTTTCCTATCCGTGTAGCACCTTCCTCGCATTCTTCTAATCAGTTAAAGCCCCAGAGGCCACATTTGCGCTCCACATTATACCAAATTTAAAGGACAAATAATGAATGCATTGATAAAGGATGATAAGGTATTGCCCCTATTGCTCCTGCTTGAGATAAAGGGGGATTGGTGGAAAGTCATGAGGGAAAAGATTTGTAATTTTGAGGCGCACGTGCCAAAAAGAGTGGCCACTTTTCTCCTCTGTTTTTACAAGTGAAATTCAAATTAGGAAATGAAAATAAAAGAAGAATTTGAAATTTTGCCAACTTATGACACTTTGACAGCGTTTGCGGGACTCGAACCCTTGTCCTGTGAGATCCTTTATAACCACAGGCATAAGACTTACCATTGAGCTATAGCTCCTGGTGGTCTGAAGTGTTGCAGTAGTAACTATAAACAACATATAGGCCCTGGTGTCATTGCCTGTGGCTTGTATTGCACATCAAAAGGATGACCATGCTATAGGGACGATTTGATACGCTTCTGACATGGAAACCGGTGTGGTCCAGTGGGTAAGTTCCTGACTTCCAGCCAGAGAATCAGGGTTCAAATCCCGGGTTCGGCACCAGATGACTGATGGTGGTCCAGCACAGGTAAATTGGAGGTGGGCCAAACAGGCCAATTGGTAAGTAAAATGTGTGTGTCTGTGTGTCCTGTAAGAGTGGAGTCATGCCTGGCAAAGTGGGTGGATGGAGGATAGAGTGAATAGGAGGAGTCTAGGCAGAGTGGGTGGAGCCAGAGAAGTCCAGCAGAGGTAAGTTGGAGGTGGGCCTAACAGGCGAATTGGTAAGCAAAACGTGTGGGGTTGTGTGTGTGGGGTGTGTGTCTGTGGGGGGTGTGTGTGTGTGGGGGTGTGCCTGTGTGGGTTGTGTGTGTGGGGGTGTGTCTGTGTGTGGGGGTGTGTCTGTGTGTGGGGGTGTGTCTGTGGGGGGGGTGTGCCTGTGTGTGTGGGGTGTGCCTGTGTGTGTAGGGGGGGGTGTGTGTGGTCTGTGTGTGTGGGGTGTGTGGGTGTGTGTTGGTGTGTGGGTGTGTGGGTTGTGTGTGTAGGGGGTGTGTCTGTGTGGGTGTGTGTCTGTGTTGGTTGTGTGTGTAGGGGGTGTGTGGGGGTGTGTCTGTGTGTGGGGGGGGTGTGTGGGGTGTGCCGGTGTGTGTAGGGGTGTGTCTGTGTGTCCTGTAAGAGTGGAGTCATGCCTGGCAAAGTGGGAGGATAGAGTGAATATGAGGAGTCTAGGCAGAGTGGGTGGAGCCTGAGAGTCTGGAAAAGATGGATGTGGTCCCAGCGAGGAGGAAGGGGTCAAAGATGGAGGGGGGGCCTGAACAGATTGGGGCCAAATGTGGGCACTCCTGTAGTGTTTCTCTAGCTGACAGATCAGGTGATTACATCCGATGGGACTTATGGTGAGGAAAACCAGCGTTTGATTTTTAATGCACCCTCTGTAACTTTTCCCTAGTATCTTTCTTTCCTTCCGGCAGATACCTGGAACAAGCGTCCCAAAGTTTTTCTTGGCTGCATACCCCCAGAGGTGTGCCTGACATTTATGGCCTAAGCACCCTCACAAAGAGTGCGCTACTGACATTCTGGGAAAACCTCACTAAAATGACATATTTATGCACCAAACGTGGTAATTCCTTATACCTGCAAAGCATCATATTGCACTTTTCAGCTTTGAGGAGGTGTGAGTGTTTTCATTTGCGGGAAATATTCATCTGTGCTTCCTCTCCCATCCGAGGACTATGGAGCTGCTGTTCCTCTCTCACATGTCCCTTCATAGAGACAGGTGTCACACACTCAACCACTCAGTAAACATGTATGCTTCGATACATTCACCTTGCTGTTTACCTTCCAAACATTCCCTCTTCACCACAAATACAGGGCAGCCATACCTCATTGCTCATTCACTCAGTCATCACAGTCCTACACTCTGTAGGTCCTGCAAGACCAACATGAACAAGAGGTATGTCAGCAAGCGGAAAAAAAGCCTTGGGGGAAGATTTTTTTAAATGTTACACAATGTAGCGCAGCACTCTGCGTGGCTGCGCTGCGTTACGTGACCGGGAATGAGCAGGAGAGCGCCATATTTTTAAAGATTTGGCTCTCTCTCCTTGTCTTTCCCTTGCGCCGGCGCTGATTTCAGCTGCCGTGCGCCATGCACATAGCTTAGCGCCGCAGCGCTAGGGTGTGTGCATGAGTGTAGCGTAGGTTTTGTACAGGAAGGGTACCTTTCCTGTACAAAATACTATGCTAGGCACGATGCAAAGCTTTTCCCACCTTGCATACATGCTGCACAGTGAAGCACGCATGGAAAGTGAGAAAAGCACATAGAAATGAATGCATTTCTCCTGTTTGCACCTCCTTTGAAGGGGCGTTAACTTTTGGCGCAAAACCATGTTTTCAAATCTTTGTGAATATGGTTTTGCATCAAAAAGCACGGGTTGCTGCATGGAAACACCCATGTACCACCCACGTAATGCCCCCTTGGTGCAAAGTTACCCAAAGCAGTGCTTTGCGCTCCTTACAGGGCACTTTCCGGCGCAAAAGCAGTTTTGCGCTGAAAAGAAAATCAGAAAAAATAAAATTTGCGCTAGATTGTGTCACTATTGTGGAGCTAAAGCAGCGCGAAACATATGGAAACCTCCCCCTTGGTGTGCTCTTATATTCATACTGCTGCCCTCTAGTAACGCTACACAGTAACTGCAGCATAATAGTGGGAATGGGAAGAAGGCTGTCCAATGCAAATATTGTTCTCCCAAGCTACCTTTCTTCTGAGATGGTCGGCGTCTTGTGCCTTGATGCCACCTCACGCATATGGTCTTCAGTCAAATTCAAAAGCAGCCTACCTACCTTAGGCTAAGGAGTTTTCCACTCGAAGGCCGCACATGGGGACGTCACCCTCATTTAGCAGGGTCCCAAATTGCCTGCAGTCATCCTCTTTACAGAAGCTGGGCGTTCGTGGGCGTTTGTGGGCGTCCTTCAAAGGAAGGAAGGGGGTTTTTAAAGGCCCAGCCCAGCCCAGCCCAGCCCAGCCCAGCCCAGCCCAGCCCAGCGCTGTGCTTTGCTGTGTCCTGATGCAGCAGGCATGATGCAGACCTGCTGAAGCAAAGGCCTGACTCTAACATTTTCTGTCTCATGAAGAAAACAACCTTTCTACCTTCTTATTGCAACTAATAAAGGGAGTTTCACTTGCATCAAACTAAACCCATCATTTCATTAGCCACAGCTCATTCCTGACCTTTATTCCTAGCCAACCTCATAGGCACCAAACCTCTGATTTGAGAGATTGGCTCACACCAAAATGAAAAATAACCCCCATCCAACCTATTTTCCTATCCGTGTAGCACCTTCCTCGCATTCTTCTAATCAGTTAAAGCCCCAGAGGCCACATTTGCGCTCCACATTATACCAAATTTAAAGGACAAATAATGAATGCATTGATAAAGGATGATAAGGTATTGCCCCTATTGCTCCTGCTTGAGATAAAGGGGGATTGGTGGAAAGTCATGAGGGAAAAGATTTGTAATTTTGAGGCGCACGTGCCAAAAAGAGTGGCCACTTTTCTCCTCTGTTTTTACAAGTGAAATTCAAATTAGGAAATGAAAATAAAAGAAGAATTTGAAATTTTGCCAACTTATGACACTTTGACAGCGTTTGCGGGACTCGAACCCTTGTCCTGTGAGATCCTTTATAACCACAGGCACAAGACTTACCATTGAGCTATAGCTCCTGGTGGTCTGAAGTGTTGCAGTAGTAACTATAAACAACATATAGGCCCTGGTGTCATTGCCTGTGGCTTGTATTGCACATCAAAAGGATGACCATGCTATAGGGACGATTTGATACGCTTCTGACATGGAAACCGGTGTGGTCCAGTGGGTAAGTTCCTGACTTCCAGCCAGAGAATCAGGGTTCAAATCCCGGGTTCGGCACCAGATGACTGATGGTGGTCCAGCACAGGTAAATTGGAGGTGGGCCAAACAGGCCAATTGGTAAGTAAAATGTGTGTGTCTGTGTGTCCTGTAAGAGTGGAGTCATGCCTGGCAAAGTGGGTGGATGGAGGATAGAGTGAATAGGAGGAGTCTAGGCAGAGTGGGTGGAGCCAGAGAAGTCCAGCAGAGGTAAGTTGGAGGTGGGCCTAACAGGCGAATTGGTAAGCAAAACGTGTGGGGTTGTGTGTGTGGGGTGTGTCTGTGTGTGTGGGGTGTGCCTGTGTAGAGGGGGTGTGCCTGTGTGTGGGTTGTGTGTGTGGGGTGTGTGGGGGTGTGGGGGTGTGTCTGTGTGTGTGGGGGGGGGGGGGTGTGCCTGTGTGTGTGGGGTGTGCCTGTGTGTAGGGGGGGTGTTTGGGGTGTGTGGGGTCTGTGTGTGGTCTGTGTGTGTGTGGGTGTGTGTGGTGTGTGTGTGTGTGTGTGGTGTGTGGGGTCTGTGTGTGGTCTGTGTGTGGGGTCTGTGTGGGTGTGTGTGTGTGGGTTGTGTGGGTGGGTGTGTGGGGGTGTGTCTGTGTGGTGGGGGTGTGTCTGTGGGGGGGGTGTGGGGGTGTGTCTGTGTGTGGGGGTGTGTGTGGGGTGTGCCTGGGTGTGTGGGGTGTGCCGGTGTGTGTAGGGGGTGTGTCTGTGTGTCCTGTAAGAGTGGAGTCATGCCTGGCAAAGTGGGAGGATAGAGTGAATATGAGGAGTCTAGGCAGAGTGGGTGGAGCCAGAGAGTCTGGAAAAGATGGATGTGGTCCCAGCGAGGAGGAAGGGGTCAAAGATGGAGGTGGGGGCCTGAACAGATTGGGGCCAAATGTGGGCACTCCTGTAGTGTTTCTCTAGCTGACAGATCAGGTGATTACATCCGATGGGACTTATGGTGAGGAAAACCAGCGTTTGATTTTTAATGCACCCTCTCTAACTTTTCCCTAGTATCTTTCTTTCCTTCCGGCAGATACCTGGAACAAGCGTCCCAAAGTTTTTCTTGGCTGCATACCCCCAGAGGTGTGCCTGACATTTATGGCCTAAGCACCCTCACAAAGAGTGCGCTACTGACATTCTGGGAAAACCTCACTAAAATGACATATTTATGCACCAAACGTGGTAATTCCTTATACCTGCAAAGCATCATATTGCACTTTTCAGCTTTGAGGAGGTGTGAGTGTTTTCATTTGAGGGAAATATTCATCTGTGCTTCCTCTCCCATCCGAGGACTATGGAGCTGCTGTTCCTCTCTCACATGTCCCTTCATAGAGACAGGTGTCACACACTCAACCACTCAGTAAACATGTATGCTTCGATACATTCACCTTGCTGTTTACCTTCCAAACATTCCCTCTTCACCACAAATACAGGGCAGCCATACCTCATTGCTCATTCACTCAGTCATCACAGTCCTACACTCTGTAGGTCCTGCAAGACCAACATGAACAAGAGGTATGTCAGCAAGCGGAAAAAAAGCCTTGGGGGAAGATTTTTTTAAATGTTACACAATGTAGCGCAGCACTCTGCGTGGCTGCGCTGCGTTACGTGACCGGGAATGAGCAGGAGAGCGCCATATTTTTAAAGATTTGGCTCTCTCTCCTTGTCTTTCCCTTGCGCCGGCGCTGATTTCAGCTGCCGTGCGCCATGCACATAGCTTAGCGCCGCAGCGCTAGGGTGTGTGCATGAGTGTAGCGTAGGTTTTGTACAGGAAGGGTACCTTTCCTGTACAAAATACTATGCTAGGCAAGATGCAAAGCTTTTCCCACCTTGCATACATGCTGCACAGTGAAGCACGCATGGAAAGTGAGAAAAGCACATAGAAATGAATGCATTTCTCCTGTTTGCACCTCCTTTGAAGGGGCGTTAACTTTTGGCGCAAAACCATGTTTTCAAATCTTTGTGAATATGGTTTTGCATCAAAAAGCACGGGTTGCTGCATTGAAACACCCATGTACCACCCACGTAATGCCCCCTTGGTGCAAAGTTACCCAAAGCAGTGTTTTGCGCTCCTTACAGGGCACTTTCCGGCGCAAAAGCAGTTTTGCGCTGAAAAGAAAATCAGAAAAAATAAAATTTGCGCTAGATTGTGTCACTATTGTGGAGCTAAAGCAGCGCGAAACATATGGAAACCTCCCCCTTGGTGTGCTCTTATATTCATACTGCTGCCCTCTAGTAACGCTACACAGTAACTGCAGCATAATAGTGGGAATGGGAAGAAGGCTGTCCAATGCAAATATTGTTCTCCCAAGCTACCTTTCTTCTGAGATGGTCGGCGTCTTGTGCCTTGATGCCACCTCACGCATATGGTCTTCAGTCAAATTCAAAAGCAGCCTACCTACCTTAGGCTAAGGAGTTTTCCACTCGAAGGCCGCACATGGGGACGTCACCCTCATTTAGCAGGGTCCCAAATTGCCTGCAGTCATCCTCTTTACAGAAGCTGGGCGTTCGTGGGCATTTGTGGGCGTCCTTCAAAGGAAGGAAGGGGGTGTTTAAAGGCCCAGCCCAGCCCAGCCCAGCCCAGCCCAGCCCAGCCCAGCCCAGCCCAGCGCTGTGCTTTGCTGTGTCCTGATGCAGCAGGCATGATGCAGACCTGCTGAAGCAAAGGCCTGACTCTAACATTTTCTGTCTCATGAAGAAAACAACCTTTCTACCTTCTTATTGCAACTAATAAAGGGAGTTTCACTTGCATCAAACTAAACCCATCATTTCATTAGCCACAGCTCATTCCTGACCTTTATTCCTAGCCAACCTCATAGGCACCAAACCTCTGATTTGAGAGATTGGCTCACACCAAAATGAAAAATAACCCCCATCCAACCTATTTTCCTATCCGTGTAGCACCTTCCTCGCATTCTTCTAATCAGTTAAAGCCCCAGAGGCCACATTTGCGCTCCACATTATACCAAATTTAAAGGACAAATAATGAATGCATTGATAAAGGATGATAAGGTATTGCCCCTATTGCTCCTGCTTGAGATAAAGGGGGATTGGTGGAAAGTCATGAGGGAAAAGATTTGTAATTTTGAGGCGCACGTGCCAAAAAGAGTGGCCACTTTTCTCCTCTGTTTTTACAAGTGAAATTCAAATTAGGAAATGAAAATAAAAGAAGAATTTGAAATTTTGCCAACTTATGACACTTTGACAGCGTTTGCGGGACTCGAACCCTTGTCCTGTGAGATCCTTTATAACCACAGGCATAAGACTTACCATTGAGCTATAGCTCCTGGTGGTCTGAAGTGTTGCAGTAGTAACTATAAACAACATATAGGCCCTGGTGTCATTGCCTGTGGCTTGTATTGCACATCAAAAGGATGACCATGCTATAGGGACGATTTGATACGCTTCTGACATGGAAACCGGTGTGGTCCAGTGGGTAAGTTCCTGACTTCCAGCCAGAGAATCAGGGTTCAAATCCCGGGTTCGGCACCAGATGACTGATGGTGGTCCAGCACAGGTAAATTGGAGGTGGGCCAAACAGGCCAATTGGTAAGTAAAATGTGTGTGTCTGTGTGTCCTGTAAGAGTGGAGTCATGCCTGGCAAAGTGGGTGGATGGAGGATAGAGTGAATAGGAGGAGTCTAGGCAGAGTGGGTGGAGCCAGAGAAGTCCAGCAGAGGTAAGTTGGAGGTGGGCCTAACAGGCGAATTGGTAAGCAAAACGTGTGGGGTTGTGTGTGTGGGGTGTGTGTCTGTGGGGGGTGTGTGTGTGTGGGGGTGTGCCTGTGTGGGTTGTGTGTGTGGGGGTGTGTCTGTGTGTGGGGGTGTGTCTGTGTGTGGGGGTGTGTCTGTGGGGGGGGTGTGCCTGTGTGTGTGGGGTGTGCCTGTGTGTGTAGGGGGGGGTGTGTGTGGTCTGTGTGTGTGGGGTGTGTGGGTGTGTGTTGGTGTGTGGGTGTGTGGGTTGTGTGTGTAGGGGGTGTGTCTGTGTGGGTGTGTGTCTGTGTTGGTTGTGTGTGTAGGGGGTGTGTGGGGGTGTGTCTGTGTGTGGGGGGGGTGTGTGGGGTGTGCCGGTGTGTGTAGGGGTGTGTCTGTGTGTCCTGTAAGAGTGGAGTCATGCCTGGCAAAGTGGGAGGATAGAGTGAATATGAGGAGTCTAGGCAGAGTGGGTGGAGCCTGAGAGTCTGGAAAAGATGGATGTGGTCCCAGCGAGGAGGAAGGGGTCAAAGATGGAGGGGGGGCCTGAACAGATTGGGGCCAAATGTGGGCACTCCTGTAGTGTTTCTCTAGCTGACAGATCAGGTGATTACATCCGATGGGACTTATGGTGAGGAAAACCAGCGTTTGATTTTTAATGCACCCTCTGTAACTTTTCCCTAGTATCTTTCTTTCCTTCCGGCAGATACCTGGAACAAGCGTCCCAAAGTTTTTCTTGGCTGCATACCCCCAGAGGTGTGCCTGACATTTATGGCCTAAGCACCCTCACAAAGAGTGCGCTACTGACATTCTGGGAAAACCTCACTAAAATGACATATTTATGCACCAAACGTGGTAATTCCTTATACCTGCAAAGCATCATATTGCACTTTTCAGCTTTGAGGAGGTGTGAGTGTTTTCATTTGCGGGAAATATTCATCTGTGCTTCCTCTCCCATCCGAGGACTATGGAGCTGCTGTTCCTCTCTCACATGTCCCTTCATAGAGACAGGTGTCACACACTCAACCACTCAGTAAACATGTATGCTTCGATACATTCACCTTGCTGTTTACCTTCCAAACATTCCCTCTTCACCACAAATACAGGGCAGCCATACCTCATTGCTCATTCACTCAGTCATCACAGTCCTACACTCTGTAGGTCCTGCAAGACCAACATGAACAAGAGGTATGTCAGCAAGCGGAAAAAAAGCCTTGGGGGAAGATTTTTTTAAATGTTACACAATGTAGCGCAGCACTCTGCGTGGCTGCGCTGCGTTACGTGACCGGGAATGAGCAGGAGAGCGCCATATTTTTAAAGATTTGGCTCTCTCTCCTTGTCTTTCCCTTGCGCCGGCGCTGATTTCAGCTGCCGTGCGCCATGCACATAGCTTAGCGCCGCAGCGCTAGGGTGTGTGCATGAGTGTAGCGTAGGTTTTGTACAGGAAGGGTACCTTTCCTGTACAAAATACTATGCTAGGCACGATGCAAAGCTTTTCCCACCTTGCATACATGCTGCACAGTGAAGCACGCATGGAAAGTGAGAAAAGCACATAGAAATGAATGCATTTCTCCTGTTTGCACCTCCTTTGAAGGGGCGTTAACTTTTGGCGCAAAACCATGTTTTCAAATCTTTGTGAATATGGTTTTGCATCAAAAAGCACGGGTTGCTGCATGGAAACACCCATGTACCACCCACGTAATGCCCCCTTGGTGCAAAGTTACCCAAAGCAGTGCTTTGCGCTCCTTACAGGGCACTTTCCGGCGCAAAAGCAGTTTTGCGCTGAAAAGAAAATCAGAAAAAATAAAATTTGCGCTAGATTGTGTCACTATTGTGGAGCTAAAGCAGCGCGAAACATATGGAAACCTCCCCCTTGGTGTGCTCTTATATTCATACTGCTGCCCTCTAGTAACGCTACACAGTAACTGCAGCATAATAGTGGGAATGGGAAGAAGGCTGTCCAATGCAAATATTGTTCTCCCAAGCTACCTTTCTTCTGAGATGGTCGGCGTCTTGTGCCTTGATGCCACCTCACGCATATGGTCTTCAGTCAAATTCAAAAGCAGCCTACCTACCTTAGGCTAAGGAGTTTTCCACTCGAAGGCCGCACATGGGGACGTCACCCTCATTTAGCAGGGTCCCAAATTGCCTGCAGTCATCCTCTTTACAGAAGCTGGGCGTTCGTGGGCGTTTGTGGGCGTCCTTCAAAGGAAGGAAGGGGGTTTTTAAAGGCCCAGCCCAGCCCAGCCCAGCCCAGCCCAGCCCAGCCCAGCCCAGCGCTGTGCTTTGCTGTGTCCTGATGCAGCAGGCATGATGCAGACCTGCTGAAGCAAAGGCCTGACTCTAACATTTTCTGTCTCATGAAGAAAACAACCTTTCTACCTTCTTATTGCAACTAATAAAGGGAGTTTCACTTGCATCAAACTAAACCCATCATTTCATTAGCCACAGCTCATTCCTGACCTTTATTCCTAGCCAACCTCATAGGCACCAAACCTCTGATTTGAGAGATTGGCTCACACCAAAATGAAAAATAACCCCCATCCAACCTATTTTCCTATCCGTGTAGCACCTTCCTCGCATTCTTCTAATCAGTTAAAGCCCCAGAGGCCACATTTGCGCTCCACATTATACCAAATTTAAAGGACAAATAATGAATGCATTGATAAAGGATGATAAGGTATTGCCCCTATTGCTCCTGCTTGAGATAAAGGGGGATTGGTGGAAAGTCATGAGGGAAAAGATTTGTAATTTTGAGGCGCACGTGCCAAAAAGAGTGGCCACTTTTCTCCTCTGTTTTTACAAGTGAAATTCAAATTAGGAAATGAAAATAAAAGAAGAATTTGAAATTTTGCCAACTTATGACACTTTGACAGCGTTTGCGGGACTCGAACCCTTGTCCTGTGAGATCCTTTATAACCACAGGCACAAGACTTACCATTGAGCTATAGCTCCTGGTGGTCTGAAGTGTTGCAGTAGTAACTATAAACAACATATAGGCCCTGGTGTCATTGCCTGTGGCTTGTATTGCACATCAAAAGGATGACCATGCTATAGGGACGATTTGATACGCTTCTGACATGGAAACCGGTGTGGTCCAGTGGGTAAGTTCCTGACTTCCAGCCAGAGAATCAGGGTTCAAATCCCGGGTTCGGCACCAGATGACTGATGGTGGTCCAGCACAGGTAAATTGGAGGTGGGCCAAACAGGCCAATTGGTAAGTAAAATGTGTGTGTCTGTGTGTCCTGTAAGAGTGGAGTCATGCCTGGCAAAGTGGGTGGATGGAGGATAGAGTGAATAGGAGGAGTCTAGGCAGAGTGGGTGGAGCCAGAGAAGTCCAGCAGAGGTAAGTTGGAGGTGGGCCTAACAGGCGAATTGGTAAGCAAAACGTGTGGGGTTGTGTGTGTGGGGTGTGTCTGTGTGTGTGGGGTGTGCCTGTGTAGAGGGGGTGTGCCTGTGTGTGGGTTGTGTGTGTGGGGTGTGTGGGGGTGTGGGGGTGTGTCTGTGTGTGTGGGGGGGGGGGGTGTGCCTGTGTGTGTGGGGTGTGCCTGTGTGTAGGGGGGGTGTTTGGGGTGTGTGGGGTCTGTGTGTGGTCTGTGTGTGTGTGGGTGTGTGTGGGTTGTGTGTGTGTGTGTGTGGGGTGTGTGGGGTCTGTGTGTGGTCTGTGTGTGGGGTCTGTGTGGGTGTGTGTGTGTGGGTTGTGTGGGTGGGTGTGTGGGGGTGTGTCTGTGTGGTGGGGGTGTGTCTGTGGGGGGGGTGTGGGGGTGTGTCTGTGTGTGGGGGTGTGTGTGGGGTGTGCCTGGGTGTGTGGGGTGTGCCGGTGTGTGTAGGGGGTGTGTCTGTGTGTCCTGTAAGAGTGGAGTCATGCCTGGCAAAGTGGGAGGATAGAGTGAATATGAGGAGTCTAGGCAGAGTGGGTGGAGCCAGAGAGTCTGGAAAAGATGGATGTGGTCCCAGCGAGGAGGAAGGGGTCAAAGATGGAGGTGGGGGCCTGAACAGATTGGGGCCAAATGTGGGCACTCCTGTAGTGTTTCTCTAGCTGACAGATCAGGTGATTACATCCGATGGGACTTATGGTGAGGAAAACCAGCGTTTGATTTTTAATGCACCCTCTCTAACTTTTCCCTAGTATCTTTCTTTCCTTCCGGCAGATACCTGGAACAAGCGTCCCAAAGTTTTTCTTGGCTGCATACCCCCAGAGGTGTGCCTGACATTTATGGCCTAAGCACCCTCACAAAGAGTGCGCTACTGACATTCTGGGAAAACCTCACTAAAATGACATATTTATGCACCAAACGTGGTAATTCCTTATACCTGCAAAGCATCATATTGCACTTTTCAGCTTTGAGGAGGTGTGAGTGTTTTCATTTGAGGGAAATATTCATCTGTGCTTCCTCTCCCATCCGAGGACTATGGAGCTGCTGTTCCTCTCTCACATGTCCCTTCATAGAGACAGGTGTCACACACTCAACCACTCAGTAAACATGTATGCTTCGATACATTCACCTTGCTGTTTACCTTCCAAACATTCCCTCTTCACCACAAATACAGGGCAGCCATACCTCATTGCTCATTCACTCAGTCATCACAGTCCTACACTCTGTAGGTCCTGCAAGACCAACATGAACAAGAGGTATGTCAGCAAGCGGAAAAAAAGCCTTGGGGGAAGATTTTTTTAAATGTTACACAATGTAGCGCAGCACTCTGCGTGGCTGCGCTGCGTTACGTGACCGGGAATGAGCAGGAGAGCGCCATATTTTTAAAGATTTGGCTCTCTCTCCTTGTCTTTCCCTTGCGCCGGCGCTGATTTCAGCTGCCGTGCGCCATGCACATAGCTTAGCGCCGCAGCGCTAGGGTGTGTGCATGAGTGTAGCGTAGGTTTTGTACAGGAAGGGTACCTTTCCTGTACAAAATACTATGCTAGGCAAGATGCAAAGCTTTTCCCACCTTGCATACATGCTGCACAGTGAAGCACGCATGGAAAGTGAGAAAAGCACATAGAAATGAATGCATTTCTCCTGTTTGCACCTCCTTTGAAGGGGCGTTAACTTTTGGCGCAAAACCATGTTTTCAAATCTTTGTGAATATGGTTTTGCATCAAAAAGCACGGGTTGCTGCATTGAAACACCCATGTACCACCCACGTAATGCCCCCTTGGTGCAAAGTTACCCAAAGCAGTGTTTTGCGCTCCTTACAGGGCACTTTCCGGCGCAAAAGCAGTTTTGCGCTGAAAAGAAAATCAGAAAAAATAAAATTTGCGCTAGATTGTGTCACTATTGTGGAGCTAAAGCAGCGCGAAACATATGGAAACCTCCCCCTTGGTGTGCTCTTATATTCATACTGCTGCCCTCTAGTAACGCTACACAGTAACTGCAGCATAATAGTGGGAATGGGAAGAAGGCTGTCCAATGCAAATATTGTTCTCCCAAGCTACCTTTCTTCTGAGATGGTCGGCGTCTTGTGCCTTGATGCCACCTCACGCATATGGTCTTCAGTCAAATTCAAAAGCAGCCTACCTACCTTAGGCTAAGGAGTTTTCCACTCGAAGGCCGCACATGGGGACGTCACCCTCATTTAGCAGGGTCCCAAATTGCCTGCAGTCATCCTCTTTACAGAAGCTGGGCGTTCGTGGGCATTTGTGGGCGTCCTTCAAAGGAAGGAAGGGGGTGTTTAAAGGCCCAGCCCAGCCCAGCCCAGCCCAGCCCAGCCCAGCCCAGCCCAGCCCAGCGCTGTGCTTTGCTGTGTCCTGATGCAGCAGGCATGATGCAGACCTGCTGAAGCAAAGGCCTGACTCTAACATTTTCTGTCTCATGAAGAAAACAACCTTTCTACCTTCTTATTGCAACTAATAAAGGGAGTTTCACTTGCATCAAACTAAACCCATCATTTCATTAGCCACAGCTCATTCCTGACCTTTATTCCTAGCCAACCTCATAGGCACCAAACCTCTGATTTGAGAGATTGGCTCACACCAAAATGAAAAATAACCCCCATCCAACCTATTTTCCTATCCGTGTAGCACCTTCCTCGCATTCTTCTAATCAGTTAAAGCCCCAGAGGCCACATTTGCGCTCCACATTATACCAAATTTAAAGGACAAATAATGAATGCATTGATAAAGGATGATAAGGTATTGCCCCTATTGCTCCTGCTTGAGATAAAGGGGGATTGGTGGAAAGTCATGAGGGAAAAGATTTGTAATTTTGAGGCGCACGTGCCAAAAAGAGTGGCCACTTTTCTCCTCTGTTTTTACAAGTGAAATTCAAATTAGGAAATGAAAATAAAAGAAGAATTTGAAATTTTGCCAACTTATGACACTTTGACAGCGTTTGCGGGACTCGAACCCTTGTCCTGTGAGATCCTTTATAACCACAGGCATAAGACTTACCATTGAGCTATAGCTCCTGGTGGTCTGAAGTGTTGCAGTAGTAACTATAAACAACATATAGGCCCTGGTGTCATTGCCTGTGGCTTGTATTGCACATCAAAAGGATGACCATGCTATAGGGACGATTTGATACGCTTCTGACATGGAAACCGGTGTGGTCCAGTGGGTAAGTTCCTGACTTCCAGCCAGAGAATCAGGGTTCAAATCCCGGGTTCGGCACCAGATGACTGATGGTGGTCCAGCACAGGTAAATTGGAGGTGGGCCAAACAGGCCAATTGGTAAGTAAAATGTGTGTGTCTGTGTGTCCTGTAAGAGTGGAGTCATGCCTGGCAAAGTGGGTGGATGGAGGATAGAGTGAATAGGAGGAGTCTAGGCAGAGTGGGTGGAGCCAGAGAAGTCCAGCAGAGGTAAGTTGGAGGTGGGCCTAACAGGCGAATTGGTAAGCAAAACGTGTGGGGTTGTGTGTGTGGGGTGTGTGTCTGTGGGGGGTGTGTGTGTGTGGGGGTGTGCCTGTGTGGGTTGTGTGTGTGGGGGTGTGTCTGTGTGTGGGGGTGTGTCTGTGTGTGGGGGTGTGTCTGTGGGGGGGGTGTGCCTGTGTGTGTGGGGTGTGCCTGTGTGTGTAGGGGGGGGTGTGTGTGGTCTGTGTGTGTGGGGTGTGTGGGTGTGTGTTGGTGTGTGGGTGTGTGGGTTGTGTGTGTAGGGGGTGTGTCTGTGTGGGTGTGTGTCTGTGTTGGTTGTGTGTGTAGGGGGTGTGTGGGGGTGTGTCTGTGTGTGGGGGGGGTGTGTGGGGTGTGCCGGTGTGTGTAGGGGTGTGTCTGTGTGTCCTGTAAGAGTGGAGTCATGCCTGGCAAAGTGGGAGGATAGAGTGAATATGAGGAGTCTAGGCAGAGTGGGTGGAGCCTGAGAGTCTGGAAAAGATGGATGTGGTCCCAGCGAGGAGGAAGGGGTCAAAGATGGAGGGGGGGCCTGAACAGATTGGGGCCAAATGTGGGCACTCCTGTAGTGTTTCTCTAGCTGACAGATCAGGTGATTACATCCGATGGGACTTATGGTGAGGAAAACCAGCGTTTGATTTTTAATGCACCCTCTGTAACTTTTCCCTAGTATCTTTCTTTCCTTCCGGCAGATACCTGGAACAAGCGTCCCAAAGTTTTTCTTGGCTGCATACCCCCAGAGGTGTGCCTGACATTTATGGCCTAAGCACCCTCACAAAGAGTGCGCTACTGACATTCTGGGAAAACCTCACTAAAATGACATATTTATGCACCAAACGTGGTAATTCCTTATACCTGCAAAGCATCATATTGCACTTTTCAGCTTTGAGGAGGTGTGAGTGTTTTCATTTGCGGGAAATATTCATCTGTGCTTCCTCTCCCATCCGAGGACTATGGAGCTGCTGTTCCTCTCTCACATGTCCCTTCATAGAGACAGGTGTCACACACTCAACCACTCAGTAAACATGTATGCTTCGATACATTCACCTTGCTGTTTACCTTCCAAACATTCCCTCTTCACCACAAATACAGGGCAGCCATACCTCATTGCTCATTCACTCAGTCATCACAGTCCTACACTCTGTAGGTCCTGCAAGACCAACATGAACAAGAGGTATGTCAGCAAGCGGAAAAAAAGCCTTGGGGGAAGATTTTTTTAAATGTTACACAATGTAGCGCAGCACTCTGCGTGGCTGCGCTGCGTTACGTGACCGGGAATGAGCAGGAGAGCGCCATATTTTTAAAGATTTGGCTCTCTCTCCTTGTCTTTCCCTTGCGCCGGCGCTGATTTCAGCTGCCGTGCGCCATGCACATAGCTTAGCGCCGCAGCGCTAGGGTGTGTGCATGAGTGTAGCGTAGGTTTTGTACAGGAAGGGTACCTTTCCTGTACAAAATACTATGCTAGGCACGATGCAAAGCTTTTCCCACCTTGCATACATGCTGCACAGTGAAGCACGCATGGAAAGTGAGAAAAGCACATAGAAATGAATGCATTTCTCCTGTTTGCACCTCCTTTGAAGGGGCGTTAACTTTTGGCGCAAAACCATGTTTTCAAATCTTTGTGAATATGGTTTTGCATCAAAAAGCACGGGTTGCTGCATGGAAACACCCATGTACCACCCACGTAATGCCCCCTTGGTGCAAAGTTACCCAAAGCAGTGCTTTGCGCTCCTTACAGGGCACTTTCCGGCGCAAAAGCAGTTTTGCGCTGAAAAGAAAATCAGAAAAAATAAAATTTGCGCTAGATTGTGTCACTATTGTGGAGCTAAAGCAGCGCGAAACATATGGAAACCTCCCCCTTGGTGTGCTCTTATATTCATACTGCTGCCCTCTAGTAACGCTACACAGTAACTGCAGCATAATAGTGGGAATGGGAAGAAGGCTGTCCAATGCAAATATTGTTCTCCCAAGCTACCTTTCTTCTGAGATGGTCGGCGTCTTGTGCCTTGATGCCACCTCACGCATATGGTCTTCAGTCAAATTCAAAAGCAGCCTACCTACCTTAGGCTAAGGAGTTTTCCACTCGAAGGCCGCACATGGGGACGTCACCCTCATTTAGCAGGGTCCCAAATTGCCTGCAGTCATCCTCTTTACAGAAGCTGGGCGTTCGTGGGCGTTTGTGGGCGTCCTTCAAAGGAAGGAAGGGGGTTTTTAAAGGCCCAGCCCAGCCCAGCCCAGCCCAGCCCAGCCCAGCCCAGCCCAGCCCAGCGCTGTGCTTTGCTGTGTCCTGATGCAGCAGGCATGATGCAGACCTGCTGAAGCAAAGGCCTGACTCTAACATTTTCTGTCTCATGAAGAAAACAACCTTTCTACCTTCTTATTGCAACTAATAAAGGGAGTTTCACTTGCATCAAACTAAACCCATCATTTCATTAGCCACAGCTCATTCCTGACCTTTATTCCTAGCCAACCTCATAGGCACCAAACCTCTGATTTGAGAGATTGGCTCACACCAAAATGAAAAATAACCCCCATCCAACCTATTTTCCTATCCGTGTAGCACCTTCCTCGCATTCTTCTAATCAGTTAAAGCCCCAGAGGCCACATTTGCGCTCCACATTATACCAAATTTAAAGGACAAATAATGAATGCATTGATAAAGGATGATAAGGTATTGCCCCTATTGCTCCTGCTTGAGATAAAGGGGGATTGGTGGAAAGTCATGAGGGAAAAGATTTGTAATTTTGAGGCGCACGTGCCAAAAAGAGTGGCCACTTTTCTCCTCTGTTTTTACAAGTGAAATTCAAATTAGGAAATGAAAATAAAAGAAGAATTTGAAATTTTGCCAACTTATGACACTTTGACAGCGTTTGCGGGACTCAAACCCTTGTCCTGTGAGATCCTTTATAACCACAGGCACAAGACTTACCATTGAGCTATAGCTCCTGGTGGTCTGAAGTGTTGCAGTAGTAACTATAAACAACATATAGGCCCTGGTGTCATTGCCTGTGGCTTGTATTGCACATAAAAAGGATGACCATGCTATAGGGACGATTTGATACGCTTCTGACATGGAAACCGGTGTGGTCCAGTGGGTAAGTTCCTGACTTCCAGCCAGAGAATCAGGGTTCAAATCCCGGGTTCGGCACCAGATGACTGATGGTGGTCCAGCACAGGTAAATTGGAGGTGGGCCAAACAGGCCAATTGGTAAGTAAAATGTGTGTGTCTGTGTGTCCTGTAAGAGTGGAGTCATGCCTGGCAAAGTGGGAGGATAGAGTGAATATGAGGAGTCTAGGCAGAGTGGGTGGAGCCTGAGAGTCTGGAAAAGATGGATGTGGTCCCAGCGAGGAGGAAGGGGTCAAAGATGGAGGGGGGGCCTGAACAGATTGGGGCCAAATGTGGGCACTCCTGTAGTGTTTCTCTAGCTGACAGATCAGGTGATTACATCCGATGGGACTTATGGTGAGGAAAACCAGCGTTTGATTTTTAATGCACCCTCTGTAACTTTTCCCTAGTATCTTTCTTTCCTTCCGGCAGATACCTGGAACAAGCGTCCCAAAGTTTTTCTTGGCTGCATACCCCCAGAGGTGTGCCTGACATTTATGGCCTAAGCACCCTCACAAAGAGTGCGCTACTGACATTCTGGGAAAACCTCACTAAAATGACATATTTATGCACCAAACGTGGTAATTCCTTATACCTGCAAAGCATCATATTGCACTTTTCAGCTTTGAGGAGGTGTGAGTGTTTTCATTTGCGGGAAATATTCATCTGTGCTTCCTCTCCCATCCGAGGACTATGGAGCTGCTGTTCCTCTCTCACATGTCCCTTCATAGAGACAGGTGTCACACACTCAACCACTCAGTAAACATGTATGCTTCGATACATTCACCTTGCTGTTCACCTTCCAAACATTCCCTCTTCACCACAAATACAGGGCAGCCATACCTCATTGCTCATTCACTCAGTCATCACAGTCCTACACTCTGTAGGTCCTGCAAGACCAACATGAACAAGAGGTATGTCAGCAAGCGGAAAAAAAGCCTTGGGGGAAGATTTTTTTAAATGTTACACAATGTAGCGCAGCACTCTGCGTGGCTGCGCTGCGTTACGTGACCGGGAATGAGCAGGAGAGCGCCATATTTTTAAAGATTTGGCTCTCTCTCCTTGTCTTTCCCTTGCGCCGGCGCTGATTTCAGCTGCCGTGCGCCATGCACATAGCTTAGCGCCGCAGCGCTAGGGTGTGTGCATGAGTGTAGCGTAGGTTTTGTACAGGAAGGGTACCTTTCCTGTACAAAATACTATGCTAGGCACGATGCAAAGCTTTTCCCACCTTGCATACATGCTGCACAGTGAAGCACGCATGGAAAGTGAGAAAAGCACATAGAAATGAATGCATTTCTCCTGTTTGCACCTCCTTTGAAGGGGCGTTAACTTTTGGCGCAAAACCATGTTTTCAAATCTTTGTGAATATGGTTTTGCATCAAAAAGCACGGGTTGCTGCATGGAAACACCCATGTACCACCCACGTAATGCCCCCTTGGTGCAAAGTTACCCAAAGCAGTGCTTTGCGCTCCTTACAGGGCACTTTCCGGCGCAAAAGCAGTTTTGCGCTGAAAAGAAAATCAGAAAAAATAAAATTTGCGCTAGATTGTGTCACTATTGTGGAGCTAAAGCAGCGCGAAACATATGGAAACCTCCCCCTTGGTGTGCTCTTATATTCATACTGCTGCCCTCTAGTAACGCTACACAGTAACTGCAGCATAATAGTGGGAATGGGAAGAAGGCTGTCCAATGCAAATATTGTTCTCCCAAGCTACCTTTCTTCTGAGATGGTCGGCGTCTTGTGCCTTGATGCCACCTCACGCATATGGTCTTCAGTCAAATTCAAAAGCAGCCTACCTACCTTAGGCTAAGGAGTTTTCCACTCGAAGGCCGCACATGGGGACGTCACCCTCATTTAGCAGGGTCCCAAATTGCCTGCAGTCATCCTCTTTACAGAAGCTGGGCGTTCGTGGGCGTTTGTGGGCGTCCTTCAAAGGAAGGAAGGGGGTTTTTAAAGGCCCAGCCCAGCCCAGCCCAGCCCAGCCCAGCCCAGCCCAGCCCAGCGCTGTGCTTTGCTGTGTCCTGATGCAGCAGGCATGATGCAGACCTGCTGAAGCAAAGGCCTGACTCTAACATTTTCTGTCTCATGAAGAAAACAACCTTTCTACCTTCTTATTGCAACTAATAAAGGGAGTTTCACTTGCATCAAACTAAACCCATCATTTCATTAGCCACAGCTCATTCCTGACCTTTATTCCTAGCCAACCTCATAGGCACCAAACCTCTGATTTGAGAGATTGGCTCACACCAAAATGAAAAATAACCCCCATCCAACCTATTTTCCTATCCGTGTAGCACCTTCCTCGCATTCTTCTAATCAGTTAAAGCCCCAGAGGCCACATTTGCGCTCCACATTATACCAAATTTAAAGGACAAATAATGAATGCATTGATAAAGGATGATAAGGTATTGCCCCTATTGCTCCTGCTTGAGATAAAGGGGGATTGGTGGAAAGTCATGAGGGAAAAGATTTGTAATTTTGAGGCGCACGTGCCAAAAAGAGTGGCCACTTTTCTCCTCTGTTTTTACAAGTGAAATTCAAATTAGGAAATGAAAATAAAAGAAGAATTTGAAATTTTGCCAACTTATGACACTTTGACAGCGTTTGCGGGACTCGAACCCTTGTCCTGTGAGATCCTTTATAACCACAGGCACAAGACTTACCATTGAGCTATAGCTCCTGGTGGTCTGAAGTGTTGCAGTAGTAACTATAAACAACATATAGGCCCTGGTGTCATTGCCTGTGGCTTGTATTGCACATCAAAAGGATGACCATGCTATAGGGACGATTTGATACGCTTCTGACATGGAAACCGGTGTGGTCCAGTGGGTAAGTTCCTGACTTCCAGCCAGAGAATCAGGGTTCAAATCCCGGGTTCGGCACCAGATGACTGATGGTGGTCCAGCACAGGTAAATTGGAGGTGGGCCAAACAGGCCAATTGGTAAGTAAAATGTGTGTGTCTGTGTGTCCTGTAAGAGTGGAGTCATGCCTGGCAAAGTGGGTGGATGGAGGATAGAGTGAATAGGAGGAGTCTAGGCAGAGTGGGTGGAGCCAGAGAAGTCCAGCAGAGGTAAGTTGGAGGTGGGCCTAACAGGCGAATTGGTAAGCAAAACGTGTGGGGTTGTGTGTGTGGGGTGTGTCTGTGTGTGTGGGGTGTGCCTGTGTAGAGGGGGTGTGCCTGTGTGTGGGTTGTGTGTGTGGGGTGTGTGGGGGTGTGGGGGTGTGTCTGTGTGTGTGGGGGGGGGGGGGTGTGCCTGTGTGTGTGGGGTGTGCCTGTGTGTAGGGGGGGTGTTTGGGGTGTGTGGGGTCTGTGTGTGGTCTGTGTGTGTGTGGGTGTGTGTGGGTTGTGTGTGTGGGGTGTGTGTGGGTCTGTGTGTGGTCTGTGTGTGGGGTCTGTGTGGGTGTGTGTGTGTGGGTTGTGTGTGTGGGGGTGTGTCTGTGTGGTGGGGGTGTGTCTGTGGGGGGGGTGTGGGGGTGTGTCTGTGTGTGGGGGTGTGTGTGGGGTGTGCCTGGGTGTGTGGGGTGTGCCGGTGTGTGTAGGGGGTGTGTCTGTGTGTCCTGTAAGAGTGGAGTCATGCCTGGCAAAGTGGGAGGATAGAGTGAATATGAGGAGTCTAGGCAGAGTGGGTGGAGCCAGAGAGTCTGGAAAAGATGGATGTGGTCCCAGCGAGGAGGAAGGGGTCAAAGATGGAGGTGGGGGCCTGAACAGATTGGGGCCAAATGTGGGCACTCCTGTAGTGTTTCTCTAGCTGACAGATCAGGTGATTACATCCGATGGGACTTATGGTGAGGAAAACCAGCGTTTGATTTTTAATGCACCCTCTCTAACTTTTCCCTAGTATCTTTCTTTCCTTCCGGCAGATACCTGGAACAAGCGTCCCAAAGTTTTTCTTGGCTGCATACCCCCAGAGGTGTGCCTGACATTTATGGCCTAAGCACCCTCACAAAGAGTGCGCTACTGACATTCTGGGAAAACCTCACTAAAATGACATATTTATGCACCAAACGTGGTAATTCCTTATACCTGCAAAGCATCATATTGCACTTTTCAGCTTTGAGGAGGTGTGAGTGTTTTCATTTGAGGGAAATATTCATCTGTGCTTCCTCTCCCATCCGAGGACTATGGAGCTGCTGTTCCTCTCTCACATGTCCCTTCATAGAGACAGGTGTCACACACTCAACCACTCAGTAAACATGTATGCTTCGATACATTCACCTTGCTGTTTACCTTCCAAACATTCCCTCTTCACCACAAATACAGGGCAGCCATACCTCATTGCTCATTCACTCAGTCATCACAGTCCTACACTCTGTAGGTCCTGCAAGACCAACATGAACAAGAGGTATGTCAGCAAGCGGAAAAAAAGCCTTGGGGGAAGATTTTTTTAAATGTTACACAATGTAGCGCAGCACTCTGCGTGGCTGCGCTGCGTTACGTGACCGGGAATGAGCAGGAGAGCGCCATATTTTTAAAGATTTGGCTCTCTCTCCTTGTCTTTCCCTTGCGCCGGCGCTGATTTCAGCTGCCGTGCGCCATGCACATAGCTTAGCGCCGCAGCGCTAGGGTGTGTGCATGAGTGTAGCGTAGGTTTTGTACAGGAAGGGTACCTTTCCTGTACAAAATACTATGCTAGGCAAGATGCAAAGCTTTTCCCACCTTGCATACATGCTGCACAGTGAAGCACGCATGGAAAGTGAGAAAAGCACATAGAAATGAATGCATTTCTCCTGTTTGCACCTCCTTTGAAGGGGCGTTAACTTTTGGCGCAAAACCATGTTTTCAAATCTTTGTGAATATGGTTTTGCATCAAAAAGCACGGGTTGCTGCATTGAAACACCCATGTACCACCCACGTAATGCCCCCTTGGTGCAAAGTTACCCAAAGCAGTGTTTTGCGCTCCTTACAGGGCACTTTCCGGCGCAAAAGCAGTTTTGCGCTGAAAAGAAAATCAGAAAAAATAAAATTTGCGCTAGATTGTGTCACTATTGTGGAGCTAAAGCAGCGCGAAACATATGGAAACCTCCCCCTTGGTGTGCTCTTATATTCATACTGCTGCCCTCTAGTAACGCTACACAGTAACTGCAGCATAATAGTGGGAATGGGAAGAAGGCTGTCCAATGCAAATATTGTTCTCCCAAGCTACCTTTCTTCTGAGATGGTCGGCGTCTTGTGCCTTGATGCCACCTCACGCATATGGTCTTCAGTCAAATTCAAAAGCAGCCTACCTACCTTAGGCTAAGGAGTTTTCCACTCGAAGGCCGCACATGGGGACGTCACCCTCATTTAGCAGGGTCCCAAATTGCCTGCAGTCATCCTCTTTACAGAAGCTGGGCGTTCGTGGGCATTTGTGGGCGTCCTTCAAAGGAAGGAAGGGGGTGTTTAAAGGCCCAGCCCAGCCCAGCCCAGCCCAGCCCAGCCCAGCCCAGCCCAGCCCAGCGCTGTGCTTTGCTGTGTCCTGATGCAGCAGGCATGATGCAGACCTGCTGAAGCAAAGGCCTGACTCTAACATTTTCTGTCTCATGAAGAAAACAACCTTTCTACCTTCTTATTGCAACTAATAAAGGGAGTTTCACTTGCATCAAACTAAACCCATCATTTCATTAGCCACAGCTCATTCCTGACCTTTATTCCTAGCCAACCTCATAGGCACCAAACCTCTGATTTGAGAGATTGGCTCACACCAAAATGAAAAATAACCCCCATCCAACCTATTTTCCTATCCGTGTAGCACCTTCCTCGCATTCTTCTAATCAGTTAAAGCCCCAGAGGCCACATTTGCGCTCCACATTATACCAAATTTAAAGGACAAATAATGAATGCATTGATAAAGGATGATAAGGTATTGCCCCTATTGCTCCTGCTTGAGATAAAGGGGGATTGGTGGAAAGTCATGAGGGAAAAGATTTGTAATTTTGAGGCGCACGTGCCAAAAAGAGTGGCCACTTTTCTCCTCTGTTTTTACAAGTGAAATTCAAATTAGGAAATGAAAATAAAAGAAGAATTTGAAATTTTGCCAACTTATGACACTTTGACAGCGTTTGCGGGACTCGAACCCTTGTCCTGTGAGATCCTTTATAACCACAGGCATAAGACTTACCATTGAGCTATAGCTCCTGGTGGTCTGAAGTGTTGCAGTAGTAACTATAAACAACATATAGGCCCTGGTGTCATTGCCTGTGGCTTGTATTGCACATCAAAAGGATGACCATGCTATAGGGACGATTTGATACGCTTCTGACATGGAAACCGGTGTGGTCCAGTGGGTAAGTTCCTGACTTCCAGCCAGAGAATCAGGGTTCAAATCCCGGGTTCGGCACCAGATGACTGATGGTGGTCCAGCACAGGTAAATTGGAGGTGGGCCAAACAGGCCAATTGGTAAGTAAAATGTGTGTGTCTGTGTGTCCTGTAAGAGTGGAGTCATGCCTGGCAAAGTGGGTGGATGGAGGATAGAGTGAATAGGAGGAGTCTAGGCAGAGTGGGTGGAGCCAGAGAAGTCCAGCAGAGGTAAGTTGGAGGTGGGCCTAACAGGCGAATTGGTAAGCAAAACGTGTGGGGTTGTGTGTGTGGGGTGTGTGTCTGTGGGGGGTGTGTGTGTGTGGGGGTGTGCCTGTGTGGGTTGTGTGTGTGGGGGTGTGTCTGTGTGTGGGGGTGTGTCTGTGTGTGGGGGTGTGTCTGTGGGGGGGGTGTGCCTGTGTGTGTGGGGTGTGCCTGTGTGTGTAGGGGGGGGTGTGTGTGGTCTGTGTGTGTGGGGTGTGTGGGTGTGTGTTGGTGTGTGGGTGTGTGGGTTGTGTGTGTAGGGGGTGTGTCTGTGTGGGTGTGTGTCTGTGTTGGTTGTGTGTGTAGGGGGTGTGTGGGGGTGTGTCTGTGTGTGGGGGGGGTGTGTGGGGTGTGCCGGTGTGTGTAGGGGTGTGTCTGTGTGTCCTGTAAGAGTGGAGTCATGCCTGGCAAAGTGGGAGGATAGAGTGAATATGAGGAGTCTAGGCAGAGTGGGTGGAGCCTGAGAGTCTGGAAAAGATGGATGTGGTCCCAGCGAGGAGGAAGGGGTCAAAGATGGAGGGGGGGCCTGAACAGATTGGGGCCAAATGTGGGCACTCCTGTAGTGTTTCTCTAGCTGACAGATCAGGTGATTACATCCGATGGGACTTATGGTGAGGAAAACCAGCGTTTGATTTTTAATGCACCCTCTGTAACTTTTCCCTAGTATCTTTCTTTCCTTCCGGCAGATACCTGGAACAAGCGTCCCAAAGTTTTTCTTGGCTGCATACCCCCAGAGGTGTGCCTGACATTTATGGCCTAAGCACCCTCACAAAGAGTGCGCTACTGACATTCTGGGAAAACCTCACTAAAATGACATATTTATGCACCAAACGTGGTAATTCCTTATACCTGCAAAGCATCATATTGCACTTTTCAGCTTTGAGGAGGTGTGAGTGTTTTCATTTGCGGGAAATATTCATCTGTGCTTCCTCTCCCATCCGAGGACTATGGAGCTGCTGTTCCTCTCTCACATGTCCCTTCATAGAGACAGGTGTCACACACTCAACCACTCAGTAAACATGTATGCTTCGATACATTCACCTTGCTGTTTACCTTCCAAACATTCCCTCTTCACCACAAATACAGGGCAGCCATACCTCATTGCTCATTCACTCAGTCATCACAGTCCTACACTCTGTAGGTCCTGCAAGACCAACATGAACAAGAGGTATGTCAGCAAGCGGAAAAAAAGCCTTGGGGGAAGATTTTTTTAAATGTTACACAATGTAGCGCAGCACTCTGCGTGGCTGCGCTGCGTTACGTGACCGGGAATGAGCAGGAGAGCGCCATATTTTTAAAGATTTGGCTCTCTCTCCTTGTCTTTCCCTTGCGCCGGCGCTGATTTCAGCTGCCGTGCGCCATGCACATAGCTTAGCGCCGCAGCGCTAGGGTGTGTGCATGAGTGTAGCGTAGGTTTTGTACAGGAAGGGTACCTTTCCTGTACAAAATACTATGCTAGGCACGATGCAAAGCTTTTCCCACCTTGCATACATGCTGCACAGTGAAGCACGCATGGAAAGTGAGAAAAGCACATAGAAATGAATGCATTTCTCCTGTTTGCACCTCCTTTGAAGGGGCGTTAACTTTTGGCGCAAAACCATGTTTTCAAATCTTTGTGAATATGGTTTTGCATCAAAAAGCACGGGTTGCTGCATGGAAACACCCATGTACCACCCACGTAATGCCCCCTTGGTGCAAAGTTACCCAAAGCAGTGCTTTGCGCTCCTTACAGGGCACTTTCCGGCGCAAAAGCAGTTTTGCGCTGAAAAGAAAATCAGAAAAAATAAAATTTGCGCTAGATTGTGTCACTATTGTGGAGCTAAAGCAGCGCGAAACATATGGAAACCTCCCCCTTGGTGTGCTCTTATATTCATACTGCTGCCCTCTAGTAACGCTACACAGTAACTGCAGCATAATAGTGGGAATGGGAAGAAGGCTGTCCAATGCAAATATTGTTCTCCCAAGCTACCTTTCTTCTGAGATGGTCGGCGTCTTGTGCCTTGATGCCACCTCACGCATATGGTCTTCAGTCAAATTCAAAAGCAGCCTACCTACCTTAGGCTAAGGAGTTTTCCACTCGAAGGCCGCACATGGGGACGTCACCCTCATTTAGCAGGGTCCCAAATTGCCTGCAGTCATCCTCTTTACAGAAGCTGGGCGTTCGTGGGCGTTTGTGGGCGTCCTTCAAAGGAAGGAAGGGGGTTTTTAAAGGCCCAGCCCAGCCCAGCCCAGCCCAGCCCAGCCCAGCCCAGCCCAGCGCTGTGCTTTGCTGTGTCCTGATGCAGCAGGCATGATGCAGACCTGCTGAAGCAAAGGCCTGACTCTAACATTTTCTGTCTCATGAAGAAAACAACCTTTCTACCTTCTTATTGCAACTAATAAAGGGAGTTTCACTTGCATCAAACTAAACCCATCATTTCATTAGCCACAGCTCATTCCTGACCTTTATTCCTAGCCAACCTCATAGGCACCAAACCTCTGATTTGAGAGATTGGCTCACACCAAAATGAAAAATAACCCCCATCCAACCTATTTTCCTATCCGTGTAGCACCTTCCTCGCATTCTTCTAATCAGTTAAAGCCCCAGAGGCCACATTTGCGCTCCACATTATACCAAATTTAAAGGACAAATAATGAATGCATTGATAAAGGATGATAAGGTATTGCCCCTATTGCTCCTGCTTGAGATAAAGGGGGATTGGTGGAAAGTCATGAGGGAAAAGATTTGTAATTTTGAGGCGCACGTGCCAAAAAGAGTGGCCACTTTTCTCCTCTGTTTTTACAAGTGAAATTCAAATTAGGAAATGAAAATAAAAGAAGAATTTGAAATTTTGCCAACTTATGACACTTTGACAGCGTTTGCGGGACTCAAACCCTTGTCCTGTGAGATCCTTTATAACCACAGGCACAAGACTTACCATTGAGCTATAGCTCCTGGTGGTCTGAAGTGTTGCAGTAGTAACTATAAACAACATATAGGCCCTGGTGTCATTGCCTGTGGCTTGTATTGCACATAAAAAGGATGACCATGCTATAGGGACGATTTGATACGCTTCTGACATGGAAACCGGTGTGGTCCAGTGGGTAAGTTCCTGACTTCCAGCCAGAGAATCAGGGTTCAAATCCCGGGTTCGGCACCAGATGACTGATGGTGGTCCAGCACAGGTAAATTGGAGGTGGGCCAAACAGGCCAATTGGTAAGTAAAATGTGTGTGTCTGTGTGTCCTGTAAGAGTGGAGTCATGCCTGGCAAAGTGGGAGGATAGAGTGAATATGAGGAGTCTAGGCAGAGTGGGTGGAGCCTGAGAGTCTGGAAAAGATGGATGTGGTCCCAGCGAGGAGGAAGGGGTCAAAGATGGAGGGGGGGCCTGAACAGATTGGGGCCAAATGTGGGCACTCCTGTAGTGTTTCTCTAGCTGACAGATCAGGTGATTACATCCGATGGGACTTATGGTGAGGAAAACCAGCGTTTGATTTTTAATGCACCCTCTGTAACTTTTCCCTAGTATCTTTCTTTCCTTCCGGCAGATACCTGGAACAAGCGTCCCAAAGTTTTTCTTGGCTGCATACCCCCAGAGGTGTGCCTGACATTTATGGCCTAAGCACCCTCACAAAGAGTGCGCTACTGACATTCTGGGAAAACCTCACTAAAATGACATATTTATGCACCAAACGTGGTAATTCCTTATACCTGCAAAGCATCATATTGCACTTTTCAGCTTTGAGGAGGTGTGAGTGTTTTCATTTGCGGGAAATATTCATCTGTGCTTCCTCTCCCATCCGAGGACTATGGAGCTGCTGTTCCTCTCTCACATGTCCCTTCATAGAGACAGGTGTCACACACTCAACCACTCAGTAAACATGTATGCTTCGATACATTCACCTTGCTGTTCACCTTCCAAACATTCCCTCTTCACCACAAATACAGGGCAGCCATACCTCATTGCTCATTCACTCAGTCATCACAGTCCTACACTCTGTAGGTCCTGCAAGACCAACATGAACAAGAGGTATGTCAGCAAGCGGAAAAAAAGCCTTGGGGGAAGATTTTTTTAAATGTTACACAATGTAGCGCAGCACTCTGCGTGGCTGCGCTGCGTTACGTGACCGGGAATGAGCAGGAGAGCGCCATATTTTTAAAGATTTGGCTCTCTCTCCTTGTCTTTCCCTTGCGCCGGCGCTGATTTCAGCTGCCGTGCGCCATGCACATAGCTTAGCGCCGCAGCGCTAGGGTGTGTGCATGAGTGTAGCGTAGGTTTTGTACAGGAAGGGTACCTTTCCTGTACAAAATACTATGCTAGGCACGATGCAAAGCTTTTCCCACCTTGCATACATGCTGCACAGTGAAGCACGCATGGAAAGTGAGAAAAGCACATAGAAATGAATGCATTTCTCCTGTTTGCACCTCCTTTGAAGGGGCGTTAACTTTTGGCGCAAAACCATGTTTTCAAATCTTTGTGAATATGGTTTTGCATCAAAAAGCACGGGTTGCTGCATGGAAACACCCATGTACCACCCACGTAATGCCCCCTTGGTGCAAAGTTACCCAAAGCAGTGCTTTGCGCTCCTTACAGGGCACTTTCCGGCGCAAAAGCAGTTTTGCGCTGAAAAGAAAATCAGAAAAAATAAAATTTGCGCTAGATTGTGTCACTATTGTGGAGCTAAAGCAGCGCGAAACATATGGAAACCTCCCCCTTGGTGTGCTCTTATATTCATACTGCTGCCCTCTAGTAACGCTACACAGTAACTGCAGCATAATAGTGGGAATGGGAAGAAGGCTGTCCAATGCAAATATTGTTCTCCCAAGCTACCTTTCTTCTGAGATGGTCGGCGTCTTGTGCCTTGATGCCACCTCACGCATATGGTCTTCAGTCAAATTCAAAAGCAGCCTACCTACCTTAGGCTAAGGAGTTTTCCACTCGAAGGCCGCACATGGGGACGTCACCCTCATTTAGCAGGGTCCCAAATTGCCTGCAGTCATCCTCTTTACAGAAGCTGGGCGTTCGTGGGCGTTTGTGGGCGTCCTTCAAAGGAAGGAAGGGGGTTTTTAAAGGCCCAGCCCAGCCCAGCCCAGCCCAGCCCAGCCCAGCCCAGCCCAGCGCTGTGCTTTGCTGTGTCCTGATGCAGCAGGCATGATGCAGACCTGCTGAAGCAAAGGCCTGACTCTAACATTTTCTGTCTCATGAAGAAAACAACCTTTCTACCTTCTTATTGCAACTAATAAAGGGAGTTTCACTTGCATCAAACTAAACCCATCATTTCATTAGCCACAGCTCATTCCTGACCTTTATTCCTAGCCAACCTCATAGGCACCAAACCTCTGATTTGAGAGATTGGCTCACACCAAAATGAAAAATAACCCCCATCCAACCTATTTTCCTATCCGTGTAGCACCTTCCTCGCATTCTTCTAATCAGTTAAAGCCCCAGAGGCCACATTTGCGCTCCACATTATACCAAATTTAAAGGACAAATAATGAATGCATTGATAAAGGATGATAAGGTATTGCCCCTATTGCTCCTGCTTGAGATAAAGGGGGATTGGTGGAAAGTCATGAGGGAAAAGATTTGTAATTTTGAGGCGCACGTGCCAAAAAGAGTGGCCACTTTTCTCCTCTGTTTTTACAAGTGAAATTCAAATTAGGAAATGAAAATAAAAGAAGAATTTGAAATTTTGCCAACTTATGACACTTTGACAGCGTTTGCGGGACTCGAACCCTTGTCCTGTGAGATCCTTTATAACCACAGGCACAAGACTTACCATTGAGCTATAGCTCCTGGTGGTCTGAAGTGTTGCAGTAGTAACTATAAACAACATATAGGCCCTGGTGTCATTGCCTGTGGCTTGTATTGCACATCAAAAGGATGACCATGCTATAGGGACGATTTGATACGCTTCTGACATGGAAACCGGTGTGGTCCAGTGGGTAAGTTCCTGACTTCCAGCCAGAGAATCAGGGTTCAAATCCCGGGTTCGGCACCAGATGACTGATGGTGGTCCAGCACAGGTAAATTGGAGGTGGGCCAAACAGGCCAATTGGTAAGTAAAATGTGTGTGTCTGTGTGTCCTGTAAGAGTGGAGTCATGCCTGGCAAAGTGGGTGGATGGAGGATAGAGTGAATAGGAGGAGTCTAGGCAGAGTGGGTGGAGCCAGAGAAGTCCAGCAGAGGTAAGTTGGAGGTGGGCCTAACAGGCGAATTGGTAAGCAAAACGTGTGGGGTTGTGTGTGTGGGGTGTGTCTGTGTGTGTGGGGTGTGCCTGTGTAGAGGGGGTGTGCCTGTGTGTGGGTTGTGTGTGTGGGGTGTGTGGGGGTGTGGGGGTGTGTCTGTGTGTGTGGGGGGGGGGGGGTGTGCCTGTGTGTGTGGGGTGTGCCTGTGTGTAGGGGGGGTGTTTGGGGTGTGTGGGGTCTGTGTGTGGTCTGTGTGTGTGTGGGTGTGTGTGGGTTGTGTGTGTGGGGTGTGTGTGGTCTGTGTGTGTGGTCTGTGTGTGTGGTCTGTGTGTGGGGTCTGTGTGGGTGTGTGTGTGTGGGTTGTGTGTGTGGGGGTGTGTCTGTGTGGTGGGGGTGTGTCTGTGGGGGGGGTGTGGGGGTGTGTCTGTGTGTGGGGGTGTGTGTGGGGTGTGCCTGGGTGTGTGGGGTGTGCCGGTGTGTGTAGGGGGTGTGTCTGTGTGTCCTGTAAGAGTGGAGTCATGCCTGGCAAAGTGGGAGGATAGAGTGAATATGAGGAGTCTAGGCAGAGTGGGTGGAGCCAGAGAGTCTGGAAAAGATGGATGTGGTCCCAGCGAGGAGGAAGGGGTCAAAGATGGAGGTGGGGGCCTGAACAGATTGGGGCCAAATGTGGGCACTCCTGTAGTGTTTCTCTAGCTGACAGATCAGGTGATTACATCCGATGGGACTTATGGTGAGGAAAACCAGCGTTTGATTTTTAATGCACCCTCTCTAACTTTTCCCTAGTATCTTTCTTTCCTTCCGGCAGATACCTGGAACAAGCGTCCCAAAGTTTTTCTTGGCTGCATACCCCCAGAGGTGTGCCTGACATTTATGGCCTAAGCACCCTCACAAAGAGTGCGCTACTGACATTCTGGGAAAACCTCACTAAAATGACATATTTATGCACCAAACGTGGTAATTCCTTATACCTGCAAAGCATCATATTGCACTTTTCAGCTTTGAGGAGGTGTGAGTGTTTTCATTTGAGGGAAATATTCATCTGTGCTTCCTCTCCCATCCGAGGACTATGGAGCTGCTGTTCCTCTCTCACATGTCCCTTCATAGAGACAGGTGTCACACACTCAACCACTCAGTAAACATGTATGCTTCGATACATTCACCTTGCTGTTTACCTTCCAAACATTCCCTCTTCACCACAAATACAGGGCAGCCATACCTCATTGCTCATTCACTCAGTCATCACAGTCCTACACTCTGTAGGTCCTGCAAGACCAACATGAACAAGAGGTATGTCAGCAAGCGGAAAAAAAGCCTTGGGGGAAGATTTTTTTAAATGTTACACAATGTAGCGCAGCACTCTGCGTGGCTGCGCTGCGTTACGTGACCGGGAATGAGCAGGAGAGCGCCATATTTTTAAAGATTTGGCTCTCTCTCCTTGTCTTTCCCTTGCGCCGGCGCTGATTTCAGCTGCCGTGCGCCATGCACATAGCTTAGCGCCGCAGCGCTAGGGTGTGTGCATGAGTGTAGCGTAGGTTTTGTACAGGAAGGGTACCTTTCCTGTACAAAATACTATGCTAGGCAAGATGCAAAGCTTTTCCCACCTTGCATACATGCTGCACAGTGAAGCACGCATGGAAAGTGAGAAAAGCACATAGAAATGAATGCATTTCTCCTGTTTGCACCTCCTTTGAAGGGGCGTTAACTTTTGGCGCAAAACCATGTTTTCAAATCTTTGTGAATATGGTTTTGCATCAAAAAGCACGGGTTGCTGCATTGAAACACCCATGTACCACCCACGTAATGCCCCCTTGGTGCAAAGTTACCCAAAGCAGTGTTTTGCGCTCCTTACAGGGCACTTTCCGGCGCAAAAGCAGTTTTGCGCTGAAAAGAAAATCAGAAAAAATAAAATTTGCGCTAGATTGTGTCACTATTGTGGAGCTAAAGCAGCGCGAAACATATGGAAACCTCCCCCTTGGTGTGCTCTTATATTCATACTGCTGCCCTCTAGTAACGCTACACAGTAACTGCAGCATAATAGTGGGAATGGGAAGAAGGCTGTCCAATGCAAATATTGTTCTCCCAAGCTACCTTTCTTCTGAGATGGTCGGCGTCTTGTGCCTTGATGCCACCTCACGCATATGGTCTTCAGTCAAATTCAAAAGCAGCCTACCTACCTTAGGCTAAGGAGTTTTCCACTCGAAGGCCGCACATGGGGACGTCACCCTCATTTAGCAGGGTCCCAAATTGCCTGCAGTCATCCTCTTTACAGAAGCTGGGCGTTCGTGGGCATTTGTGGGCGTCCTTCAAAGGAAGGAAGGGGGTGTTTAAAGGCCCAGCCCAGCCCAGCCCAGCCCAGCCCAGCCCAGCCCAGCCCAGCGCTGTGCTTTGCTGTGTCCTGATGCAGCAGGCATGATGCAGACCTGCTGAAGCAAAGGCCTGACTCTAACATTTTCTGTCTCATGAAGAAAACAACCTTTCTACCTTCTTATTGCAACTAATAAAGGGAGTTTCACTTGCATCAAACTAAACCCATCATTTCATTAGCCACAGCTCATTCCTGACCTTTATTCCTAGCCAACCTCATAGGCACCAAACCTCTGATTTGAGAGATTGGCTCACACCAAAATGAAAAATAACCCCCATCCAACCTATTTTCCTATCCGTGTAGCACCTTCCTCGCATTCTTCTAATCAGTTAAAGCCCCAGAGGCCACATTTGCGCTCCACATTATACCAAATTTAAAGGACAAATAATGAATGCATTGATAAAGGATGATAAGGTATTGCCCCTATTGCTCCTGCTTGAGATAAAGGGGGATTGGTGGAAAGTCATGAGGGAAAAGATTTGTAATTTTGAGGCGCACGTGCCAAAAAGAGTGGCCACTTTTCTCCTCTGTTTTTACAAGTGAAATTCAAATTAGGAAATGAAAATAAAAGAAGAATTTGAAATTTTGCCAACTTATGACACTTTGACAGCGTTTGCGGGACTCGAACCCTTGTCCTGTGAGATCCTTTATAACCACAGGCATAAGACTTACCATTGAGCTATAGCTCCTGGTGGTCTGAAGTGTTGCAGTAGTAACTATAAACAACATATAGGCCCTGGTGTCATTGCCTGTGGCTTGTATTGCACATCAAAAGGATGACCATGCTATAGGGACGATTTGATACGCTTCTGACATGGAAACCGGTGTGGTCCAGTGGGTAAGTTCCTGACTTCCAGCCAGAGAATCAGGGTTCAAATCCCGGGTTCGGCACCAGATGACTGATGGTGGTCCAGCACAGGTAAATTGGAGGTGGGCCAAACAGGCCAATTGGTAAGTAAAATGTGTGTGTCTGTGTGTCCTGTAAGAGTGGAGTCATGCCTGGCAAAGTGGGTGGATGGAGGATAGAGTGAATAGGAGGAGTCTAGGCAGAGTGGGTGGAGCCAGAGAAGTCCAGCAGAGGTAAGTTGGAGGTGGGCCTAACAGGCGAATTGGTAAGCAAAACGTGTGGGGTTGTGTGTGTGGGGTGTGTGTCTGTGGGGGGTGTGTGTGTGTGGGGGTGTGCCTGTGTGGGTTGTGTGTGTGGGGGTGTGTCTGTGTGTGGGGGTGTGTCTGTGTGTGGGGGTGTGTCTGTGGGGGGGGTGTGCCTGTGTGTGTGGGGTGTGCCTGTGTGTGTAGGGGGGGGTGTGTGTGGTCTGTGTGTGTGGGGTGTGTGGGTGTGTGTTGGTGTGTGGGTGTGTGGGTTGTGTGTGTAGGGGGTGTGTCTGTGTGGGTGTGTGTCTGTGTTGGTTGTGTGTGTAGGGGGTGTGTGGGGGTGTGTCTGTGTGTGGGGGGGGTGTGTGGGGTGTGCCGGTGTGTGTAGGGGTGTGTCTGTGTGTCCTGTAAGAGTGGAGTCATGCCTGGCAAAGTGGGAGGATAGAGTGAATATGAGGAGTCTAGGCAGAGTGGGTGGAGCCTGAGAGTCTGGAAAAGATGGATGTGGTCCCAGCGAGGAGGAAGGGGTCAAAGATGGAGGGGGGGCCTGAACAGATTGGGGCCAAATGTGGGCACTCCTGTAGTGTTTCTCTAGCTGACAGATCAGGTGATTACATCCGATGGGACTTATGGTGAGGAAAACCAGCGTTTGATTTTTAATGCACCCTCTGTAACTTTTCCCTAGTATCTTTCTTTCCTTCCGGCAGATACCTGGAACAAGCGTCCCAAAGTTTTTCTTGGCTGCATACCCCCAGAGGTGTGCCTGACATTTATGGCCTAAGCACCCTCACAAAGAGTGCGCTACTGACATTCTGGGAAAACCTCACTAAAATGACATATTTATGCACCAAACGTGGTAATTCCTTATACCTGCAAAGCATCATATTGCACTTTTCAGCTTTGAGGAGGTGTGAGTGTTTTCATTTGCGGGAAATATTCATCTGTGCTTCCTCTCCCATCCGAGGACTATGGAGCTGCTGTTCCTCTCTCACATGTCCCTTCATAGAGACAGGTGTCACACACTCAACCACTCAGTAAACATGTATGCTTCGATACATTCACCTTGCTGTTTACCTTCCAAACATTCCCTCTTCACCACAAATACAGGGCAGCCATACCTCATTGCTCATTCACTCAGTCATCACAGTCCTACACTCTGTAGGTCCTGCAAGACCAACATGAACAAGAGGTATGTCAGCAAGCGGAAAAAAAGCCTTGGGGGAAGATTTTTTTAAATGTTACACAATGTAGCGCAGCACTCTGCGTGGCTGCGCTGCGTTACGTGACCGGGAATGAGCAGGAGAGCGCCATATTTTTAAAGATTTGGCTCTCTCTCCTTGTCTTTCCCTTGCGCCGGCGCTGATTTCAGCTGCCGTGCGCCATGCACATAGCTTAGCGCCGCAGCGCTAGGGTGTGTGCATGAGTGTAGCGTAGGTTTTGTACAGGAAGGGTACCTTTCCTGTACAAAATACTATGCTAGGCACGATGCAAAGCTTTTCCCACCTTGCATACATGCTGCACAGTGAAGCACGCATGGAAAGTGAGAAAAGCACATAGAAATGAATGCATTTCTCCTGTTTGCACCTCCTTTGAAGGGGCGTTAACTTTTGGCGCAAAACCATGTTTTCAAATCTTTGTGAATATGGTTTTGCATCAAAAAGCACGGGTTGCTGCATGGAAACACCCATGTACCACCCACGTAATGCCCCCTTGGTGCAAAGTTACCCAAAGCAGTGCTTTGCGCTCCTTACAGGGCACTTTCCGGCGCAAAAGCAGTTTTGCGCTGAAAAGAAAATCAGAAAAAATAAAATTTGCGCTAGATTGTGTCACTATTGTGGAGCTAAAGCAGCGCGAAACATATGGAAACCTCCCCCTTGGTGTGCTCTTATATTCATACTGCTGCCCTCTAGTAACGCTACACAGTAACTGCAGCATAATAGTGGGAATGGGAAGAAGGCTGTCCAATGCAAATATTGTTCTCCCAAGCTACCTTTCTTCTGAGATGGTCGGCGTCTTGTGCCTTGATGCCACCTCACGCATATGGTCTTCAGTCAAATTCAAAAGCAGCCTACCTACCTTAGGCTAAGGAGTTTTCCACTCGAAGGCCGCACATGGGGACGTCACCCTCATTTAGCAGGGTCCCAAATTGCCTGCAGTCATCCTCTTTACAGAAGCTGGGCGTTCGTGGGCGTTTGTGGGCGTCCTTCAAAGGAAGGAAGGGGGTTTTTAAAGGCCCAGCCCAGCCCAGCCCAGCCCAGCCCAGCCCAGCCCAGCCCAGCGCTGTGCTTTGCTGTGTCCTGATGCAGCAGGCATGATGCAGACCTGCTGAAGCAAAGGCCTGACTCTAACATTTTCTGTCTCATGAAGAAAACAACCTTTCTACCTTCTTATTGCAACTAATAAAGGGAGTTTCACTTGCATCAAACTAAACCCATCATTTCATTAGCCACAGCTCATTCCTGACCTTTATTCCTAGCCAACCTCATAGGCACCAAACCTCTGATTTGAGAGATTGGCTCACACCAAAATGAAAAATAACCCCCATCCAACCTATTTTCCTATCCGTGTAGCACCTTCCTCGCATTCTTCTAATCAGTTAAAGCCCCAGAGGCCACATTTGCGCTCCACATTATACCAAATTTAAAGGACAAATAATGAATGCATTGATAAAGGATGATAAGGTATTGCCCCTATTGCTCCTGCTTGAGATAAAGGGGGATTGGTGGAAAGTCATGAGGGAAAAGATTTGTAATTTTGAGGCGCACGTGCCAAAAAGAGTGGCCACTTTTCTCCTCTGTTTTTACAAGTGAAATTCAAATTAGGAAATGAAAATAAAAGAAGAATTTGAAATTTTGCCAACTTATGACACTTTGACAGCGTTTGCGGGACTCGAACCCTTGTCCTGTGAGATCCTTTATAACCACAGGCACAAGACTTACCATTGAGCTATAGCTCCTGGTGGTCTGAAGTGTTGCAGTAGTAACTATAAACAACATATAGGCCCTGGTGTCATTGCCTGTGGCTTGTATTGCACATAAAAAGGATGACCATGCTATAGGGACGATTTGATACGCTTCTGACATGGAAACCGGTGTGGTCCAGTGGGTAAGTTCCTGACTTCCAGCCAGAGAATCAGGGTTCAAATCCCGGGTTCGGCACCAGATGACTGATGGTGGTCCAGCACAGGTAAATTGGAGGTGGGCCAAACAGGCCAATTGGTAAGTAAAATGTGTGTGTCTGTGTGTCCTGTAAGAGTGGAGTCATGCCTGGCAAAGTGGGAGGATAGAGTGAATATGAGGAGTCTAGGCAGAGTGGGTGGAGCCTGAGAGTCTGGAAAAGATGGATGTGGTCCCAGCGAGGAGGAAGGGGTCAAAGATGGAGGGGGGGCCTGAACAGATTGGGGCCAAATGTGGGCACTCCTGTAGTGTTTCTCTAGCTGACAGATCAGGTGATTACATCCGATGGGACTTATGGTGAGGAAAACCAGCGTTTGATTTTTAATGCACCCTCTGTAACTTTTCCCTAGTATCTTTCTTTCCTTCCGGCAGATACCTGGAACAAGCGTCCCAAAGTTTTTCTTGGCTGCATACCCCCAGAGGTGTGCCTGACATTTATGGCCTAAGCACCCTCACAAAGAGTGCGCTACTGACATTCTGGGAAAACCTCACTAAAATGACATATTTATGCACCAAACGTGGTAATTCCTTATACCTGCAAAGCATCATATTGCACTTTTCAGCTTTGAGGAGGTGTGAGTGTTTTCATTTGCGGGAAATATTCATCTGTGCTTCCTCTCCCATCCGAGGACTATGGAGCTGCTGTTCCTCTCTCACATGTCCCTTCATAGAGACAGGTGTCACACACTCAACCACTCAGTAAACATGTATGCTTCGATACATTCACCTTGCTGTTCACCTTCCAAACATTCCCTCTTCACCACAAATACAGGGCAGCCATACCTCATTGCTCATTCACTCAGTCATCACAGTCCTACACTCTGTAGGTCCTGCAAGACCAACATGAACAAGAGGTATGTCAGCAAGCGGAAAAAAAGCCTTGGGGGAAGATTTTTTTAAATGTTACACAATGTAGCGCAGCACTCTGCGTGGCTGCGCTGCGTTACGTGACCGGGAATGAGCAGGAGAGCGCCATATTTTTAAAGATTTGGCTCTCTCTCCTTGTCTTTCCCTTGCGCCGGCGCTGATTTCAGCTGCCGTGCGCCATGCACATAGCTTAGCGCCGCAGCGCTAGGGTGTGTGCATGAGTGTAGCGTAGGTTTTGTACAGGAAGGGTACCTTTCCTGTACAAAATACTATGCTAGGCACGATGCAAAGCTTTTCCCACCTTGCATACATGCTGCACAGTGAAGCACGCATGGAAAGTGAGAAAAGCACATAGAAATGAATGCATTTCTCCTGTTTGCACCTCCTTTGAAGGGGCGTTAACTTTTGGCGCAAAACCATGTTTTCAAATCTTTGTGAATATGGTTTTGCATCAAAAAGCACGGGTTGCTGCATGGAAACACCCATGTACCACCCACGTAATGCCCCCTTGGTGCAAAGTTACCCAAAGCAGTGCTTTGCGCTCCTTACAGGGCACTTTCCGGCGCAAAAGCAGTTTTGCGCTGAAAAGAAAATCAGAAAAAATAAAATTTGCGCTAGATTGTGTCACTATTGTGGAGCTAAAGCAGCGCGAAACATATGGAAACCTCCCCCTTGGTGTGCTCTTATATTCATACTGCTGCCCTCTAGTAACGCTACACAGTAACTGCAGCATAATAGTGGGAATGGGAAGAAGGCTGTCCAATGCAAATATTGTTCTCCCAAGCTACCTTTCTTCTGAGATGGTCGGCGTCTTGTGCCTTGATGCCACCTCACGCATATGGTCTTCAGTCAAATTCAAAAGCAGCCTACCTACCTTAGGCTAAGGAGTTTTCCACTCGAAGGCCGCACATGGGGACGTCACCCTCATTTAGCAGGGTCCCAAATTGCCTGCAGTCATCCTCTTTACAGAAGCTGGGCGTTCGTGGGCGTTTGTGGGCGTCCTTCAAAGGAAGGAAGGGGGTTTTTAAAGGCCCAGCCCAGCCCAGCCCAGCCCAGCCCAGCCCAGCCCAGCCCAGCGCTGTGCTTTGCTGTGTCCTGATGCAGCAGGCATGATGCAGACCTGCTGAAGCAAAGGCCTGACTCTAACATTTTCTGTCTCATGAAGAAAACAACCTTTCTACCTTCTTATTGCAACTAATAAAGGGAGTTTCACTTGCATCAAACTAAACCCATCATTTCATTAGCCACAGCTCATTCCTGACCTTTATTCCTAGCCAACCTCATAGGCACCAAACCTCTGATTTGAGAGATTGGCTCACACCAAAATGAAAAATAACCCCCATCCAACCTATTTTCCTATCCGTGTAGCACCTTCCTCGCATTCTTCTAATCAGTTAAAGCCCCAGAGGCCACATTTGCGCTCCACATTATACCAAATTTAAAGGACAAATAATGAATGCATTGATAAAGGATGATAAGGTATTGCCCCTATTGCTCCTGCTTGAGATAAAGGGGGATTGGTGGAAAGTCATGAGGGAAAAGATTTGTAATTTTGAGGCGCACGTGCCAAAAAGAGTGGCCACTTTTCTCCTCTGTTTTTACAAGTGAAATTCAAATTAGGAAATGAAAATAAAAGAAGAATTTGAAATTTTGCCAACTTATGACACTTTGACAGCGTTTGCGGGACTCGAACCCTTGTCCTGTGAGATCCTTTATAACCACAGGCACAAGACTTACCATTGAGCTATAGCTCCTGGTGGTCTGAAGTGTTGCAGTAGTAACTATAAACAACATATAGGCCCTGGTGTCATTGCCTGTGGCTTGTATTGCACATCAAAAGGATGACCATGCTATAGGGACGATTTGATACGCTTCTGACATGGAAACCGGTGTGGTCCAGTGGGTAAGTTCCTGACTTCCAGCCAGAGAATCAGGGTTCAAATCCCGGGTTCGGCACCAGATGACTGATGGTGGTCCAGCACAGGTAAATTGGAGGTGGGCCAAACAGGCCAATTGGTAAGTAAAATGTGTGTGTCTGTGTGTCCTGTAAGAGTGGAGTCATGCCTGGCAAAGTGGGTGGATGGAGGATAGAGTGAATAGGAGGAGTCTAGGCAGAGTGGGTGGAGCCAGAGAAGTCCAGCAGAGGTAAGTTGGAGGTGGGCCTAACAGGCGAATTGGTAAGCAAAACGTGTGGGGTTGTGTGTGTGGGGTGTGTCTGTGTGTGTGGGGTGTGCCTGTGTAGAGGGGGTGTGCCTGTGTGTGGGTTGTGTGTGTGGGGTGTGTGGGGGTGTGGGGGTGTGTCTGTGTGTGTGGGGGGGGGGGGGTGTGCCTGTGTGTGTGGGGTGTGCCTGTGTGTAGGGGGGGTGTTTGGGGTGTGTGGGGTCTGTGTGTGGTCTGTGTGTGTGTGGGTGTGTGTGGGGTGTGTGGGGTCTGTGTGTGGTCTGTGTGTGGGGTCTGTGTGGGTGTGTGTGTGTGGGTTGTGTGGGTGGGTGTGTGGGGGTGTGTCTGTGTGGTGGGGGTGTGTCTGTGGGGGGGGTGTGGGGGTGTGTCTGTGTGTGGGGGTGTGTGTGGGGTGTGCCTGGGTGTGTGGGGTGTGCCGGTGTGTGTAGGGGGTGTGTCTGTGTGTCCTGTAAGAGTGGAGTCATGCCTGGCAAAGTGGGAGGATAGAGTGAATATGAGGAGTCTAGGCAGAGTGGGTGGAGCCAGAGAGTCTGGAAAAGATGGATGTGGTCCCAGCGAGGAGGAAGGGGTCAAAGATGGAGGTGGGGGCCTGAACAGATTGGGGCCAAATGTGGGCACTCCTGTAGTGTTTCTCTAGCTGACAGATCAGGTGATTACATCCGATGGGACTTATGGTGAGGAAAACCAGCGTTTGATTTTTAATGCACCCTCTCTAACTTTTCCCTAGTATCTTTCTTTCCTTCCGGCAGATACCTGGAACAAGCGTCCCAAAGTTTTTCTTGGCTGCATACCCCCAGAGGTGTGCCTGACATTTATGGCCTAAGCACCCTCACAAAGAGTGCGCTACTGACATTCTGGGAAAACCTCACTAAAATGACATATTTATGCACCAAACGTGGTAATTCCTTATACCTGCAAAGCATCATATTGCACTTTTCAGCTTTGAGGAGGTGTGAGTGTTTTCATTTGAGGGAAATATTCATCTGTGCTTCCTCTCCCATCCGAGGACTATGGAGCTGCTGTTCCTCTCTCACATGTCCCTTCATAGAGACAGGTGTCACACACTCAACCACTCAGTAAACATGTATGCTTCGATACATTCACCTTGCTGTTTACCTTCCAAACATTCCCTCTTCACCACAAATACAGGGCAGCCATACCTCATTGCTCATTCACTCAGTCATCACAGTCCTACACTCTGTAGGTCCTGCAAGACCAACATGAACAAGAGGTATGTCAGCAAGCGGAAAAAAAGCCTTGGGGGAAGATTTTTTTAAATGTTACACAATGTAGCGCAGCACTCTGCGTGGCTGCGCTGCGTTACGTGACCGGGAATGAGCAGGAGAGCGCCATATTTTTAAAGATTTGGCTCTCTCTCCTTGTCTTTCCCTTGCGCCGGCGCTGATTTCAGCTGCCGTGCGCCATGCACATAGCTTAGCGCCGCAGCGCTAGGGTGTGTGCATGAGTGTAGCGTAGGTTTTGTACAGGAAGGGTACCTTTCCTGTACAAAATACTATGCTAGGCAAGATGCAAAGCTTTTCCCACCTTGCATACATGCTGCACAGTGAAGCACGCATGGAAAGTGAGAAAAGCACATAGAAATGAATGCATTTCTCCTGTTTGCACCTCCTTTGAAGGGGCGTTAACTTTTGGCGCAAAACCATGTTTTCAAATCTTTGTGAATATGGTTTTGCATCAAAAAGCACGGGTTGCTGCATTGAAACACCCATGTACCACCCACGTAATGCCCCCTTGGTGCAAAGTTACCCAAAGCAGTGTTTTGCGCTCCTTACAGGGCACTTTCCGGCGCAAAAGCAGTTTTGCGCTGAAAAGAAAATCAGAAAAAATAAAATTTGCGCTAGATTGTGTCACTATTGTGGAGCTAAAGCAGCGCGAAACATATGGAAACCTCCCCCTTGGTGTGCTCTTATATTCATACTGCTGCCCTCTAGTAACGCTACACAGTAACTGCAGCATAATAGTGGGAATGGGAAGAAGGCTGTCCAATGCAAATATTGTTCTCCCAAGCTACCTTTCTTCTGAGATGGTCGGCGTCTTGTGCCTTGATGCCACCTCACGCATATGGTCTTCAGTCAAATTCAAAAGCAGCCTACCTACCTTAGGCTAAGGAGTTTTCCACTCGAAGGCCGCACATGGGGACGTCACCCTCATTTAGCAGGGTCCCAAATTGCCTGCAGTCATCCTCTTTACAGAAGCTGGGCGTTCGTGGGCATTTGTGGGCGTCCTTCAAAGGAAGGAAGGGGGTGTTTAAAGGCCCAGCCCAGCCCAGCCCAGCCCAGCCCAGCCCAGCCCAGCCCAGCCCAGCCCAGCGCTGTGCTTTGCTGTGTCCTGATGCAGCAGGCATGATGCAGACCTGCTGAAGCAAAGGCCTGACTCTAACATTTTCTGTCTCATGAAGAAAACAACCTTTCTACCTTCTTATTGCAACTAATAAAGGGAGTTTCACTTGCATCAAACTAAACCCATCATTTCATTAGCCACAGCTCATTCCTGACCTTTATTCCTAGCCAACCTCATAGGCACCAAACCTCTGATTTGAGAGATTGGCTCACACCAAAATGAAAAATAACCCCCATCCAACCTATTTTCCTATCCGTGTAGCACCTTCCTCGCATTCTTCTAATCAGTTAAAGCCCCAGAGGCCACATTTGCGCTCCACATTATACCAAATTTAAAGGACAAATAATGAATGCATTGATAAAGGATGATAAGGTATTGCCCCTATTGCTCCTGCTTGAGATAAAGGGGGATTGGTGGAAAGTCATGAGGGAAAAGATTTGTAATTTTGAGGCGCACGTGCCAAAAAGAGTGGCCACTTTTCTCCTCTGTTTTTACAAGTGAAATTCAAATTAGGAAATGAAAATAAAAGAAGAATTTGAAATTTTGCCAACTTATGACACTTTGACAGCGTTTGCGGGACTCGAACCCTTGTCCTGTGAGATCCTTTATAACCACAGGCACAAGACTTACCATTGAGCTATAGCTCCTGGTGGTCTGAAGTGTTGCAGTAGTAACTATAAACAACATATAGGCCCTGGTGTCATTGCCTGTGGCTTGTATTGCACATCAAAAGGATGACCATGCTATAGGGACGATTTGATACGCTTCTGACATGGAAACCGGTGTGGTCCAGTGGGTAAGTTCCTGACTTCCAGCCAGAGAATCAGGGTTCAAATCCCGGGTTCGGCACCAGATGACTGATGGTGGTCCAGCACAGGTAAATTGGAGGTGGGCCAAACAGGCCAATTGGTAAGTAAAATGTGTGTGTCTGTGTGTCCTGTAAGAGTGGAGTCATGCCTGGCAAAGTGGGTGGATGGAGGATAGAGTGAATAGGAGGAGTCTAGGCAGAGTGGGTGGAGCCAGAGAAGTCCAGCAGAGGTAAGTTGGAGGTGGGCCTAACAGGCGAATTGGTAAGCAAAACGTGTGGGGTTGGGTGTGTCGGGGTGTGCCTGTGTAGAGGGGGTGTGCCTGTGTGTGGGTGTGCCTGTGTGTGGGTTGTGGGTGTGTGGGGGTGTGGGGGTGTGTCTGTGTGTGGGGGGGGGGGGTGTGTGTGGGGGTGTGCCTGTGTGTGTGGGGTGTGCCTGTGTGTAGGGGGGGGTGTTTGGGGTCTGTGTGTGGTCTGTGTGTGTGGGTGTGTGTGTGTGGGTGTGTGTGTGTGGGTTGTGTGTGTGTGGGTTGTGTGTGTGTGGGTTGTGTGGGTGTGTGTGTGTGGGTTGTGTGGGTGTGTGTGTGTGGGTTGTGTGGGTGTCTGTGTGTGGGTTGTGTGTGTAGGGGGTGTGTGGGGGTGTGTCTGTGTGTGGGGGTGTGTGTGGGGTGTGCCGGTGTGTGTAGGGGGTGTGTCTGTGTGTCCTGTAAGAGTGGAGTCATGCCTGGCAAAGTGGGAGGATAGAGTGAATATGAGGAGTCTAGGCAGAGTGGGTGGAGCCAGAGAGTCTGGAAAAGATGGATGTGGTCCCAGCGAGGAGGAAGGGGTCAAAGATGGAGGTGGGGGCCTGAACAGATTGGGGCCAAATGTGGGCACTCCTGTAGTGTTTCTCTAGCTGACAGATCAGGTGATTACATCCGATGGGACTTATGGTGAGGAAAACCAGCGTTTGATTTTTAATGCACCCTCTGTAACTTTTCCCTAGTATCTTTCTTTCCTTCCGGCAGATACCTGGAACAAGCGTCCCAAAGTTTTTCTTGGCTGCATACCCCCAGAGGTGTGCCTGACATTTATGGCCTAAGCACCCTCACAAAGAGTGCGCTACTGACATTCTGGGAAAACCTCACTAAAATGACATATTTATGCACCAAACGTGGTAATTCCTTATACCTGCAAAGCATCATATTGCACTTTTCAGCTTTGAGGAGGTGTGAGTGTTTTCATTTGAGGGAAATATTCATCTGTGCTTCCTCTCCCATCCGAGGACTATGGAGCTGCTGTTCCTCTCTCACATGTCCCTTCATAGAGACAGGTGTCACACACTCAACCACTCAGTAAACATGTATGCTTCGATACATTCACCTTGCTGTTTACCTTCCAAACATTCCCTCTTCACCACAAATACAGGGCAGCCATACCTCATTGCTCATTCACTCAGTCATCACAGTCCTACACTCTGTAGGTCCTGCAAGACCAACATGAACAAGAGGTATGTCAGCAAGCGGAAAAAAAGCCTTGGGGGAAGATTTTTTTAAATGTTACACAATGTAGCGCAGCACTCTGCGTGGCTGCGCTGCGTTACGTGACCGGGAATGAGCAGGAGAGCGCCATATTTTTAAAGATTTGGCTCTCTCTCCTTGTCTTTCCCTTGCGCCGGCGCTGATTTCAGCTGCCGTGCGCCATGCACATAGCTTAGCGCCGCAGCGCTAGGGTGTGTGCATGAGTGTAGCGTAGGTTTTGTACAGGAAGGGTACCTTTCCTGTACAAAATACTATGCTAGGTACGATGCAAAGCTTTTCCCACCTTGCATACATGCTGCACAGTGAAGCACGCATGGAAAGTGAGAAAAGCACATAGAAATGAATGCATTTCTCCTGTTTGCACCTCCTTTGAAGGGGCGTTAACTTTTGGCGCAAAACCATGTTTTCAAATCTTTGTGAATATGGTTTTGCATCAAAAAGCACGGGTTGCTGCATTGAAACACCCATGTACCACCCACGTAATGCCCCCTTGGTGCAAAGTTACCCAAAGCAGTGTTTTGCGCTCCTTACAGGGCACTTTCCGGCGCAAAAGCAGTTTTGCGCTGAAAAGAAAATCAGAAAAAATAAAATTTGCGCTAGATTGTGTCACTATTGTGGAGCTAAAGCAGCGCGAAACATATGGAAACCTCCCCCTTGGTGTGCTCTTATATTCATACTGCTGCCCTCTAGTAACGCTACACAGTAACTGCAGCATAATAGTGGGAATGGGAAGAAGGCTGTCCAATGCAAATATTGTTCTCCCAAGCTACCTTTCTTCTGAGATGGTCGGCGTCTTGTGCCTTGATGCCACCTCACGCATATGGTCTTCAGTCAAATTCAAAAGCAGCCTACCTACCTTAGGCTAAGGAGTTTTCCACTCGAAGGCCGCACATGGGGACGTCACCCTCATTTAGCAGGGTCCCAAATTGCCTGCAGTCATCCTCTTTACAGAAGCTGGGCGTTCGTGGGCGTTTGTGGGCGTCCTTCAAAGGAAGGAAGGGGGTTTTTAAAGGCCCAGCCCAGCCCAGCCCAGCCCAGCCCAGCCCAGCCCAGCCCAGCGCTGTGCTTTGCTGTGTCCTGATGCAGCAGGCATGATGCAGACCTGCTGAAGCAAAGGCCTGACTCTAACATTTTCTGTCTCATGAAGAAAACAACCTTTCTACCTTCTTATTGCAACTAATAAAGGGAGTTTCACTTGCATCAAACTAAACCCATCATTTCATTAGCCACAGCTCATTCCTGACCTTTATTCCTAGCCAACCTCATAGGCACCAAACCTCTGATTTGAGAGATTGGCTCACACCAAAATGAAAAATAACCCCCATCCAACCTATTTTCCTATCCGTGTAGCACCTTCCTCGCATTCTTCTAATCAGTTAAAGCCCCAGAGGCCACATTTGCGCTCCACATTATACCAAATTTAAAGGACAAATAATGAATGCATTGATAAAGGATGATAAGGTATTGCCCCTATTGCTCCTGCTTGAGATAAAGGGGGATTGGTGGAAAGTCATGAGGGAAAAGATTTGTAATTTTGAGGCGCACGTGCCAAAAAGAGTGGCCACTTTTCTCCTCTGTTTTTACAAGTGAAATTCAAATTAGGAAATGAAAATAAAAGAAGAATTTGAAATTTTGCCAACTTATGACACTTTGACAGCGTTTGCGGGACTCGAACCCTTGTCCTGTGAGATCCTTTATAACCACAGGCACAAGACTTACCATTGAGCTATAGCTCCTGGTGGTCTGAAGTGTTGCAGTAGTAACTATAAACAACATATAGGCCCTGGTGTCATTGCCTGTGGCTTGTATTGCACATCAAAAGGATGACCATGCTATAGGGACGATTTGATACGCTTCTGACATGGAAACCGGTGTGGTCCAGTGGGTAAGTTCCTGACTTCCAGCCAGAGAATCAGGGTTCAAATCCCGGGTTCGGCACCAGATGACTGATGGTGGTCCAGCACAGGTAAATTGGAGGTGGGCCAAACAGGCCAATTGGTAAGTAAAATGTGTGTGTCTGTGTGTCCTGTAAGAGTGGAGTCATGCCTGGCAAAGTGGGTGGATGGAGGATAGAGTGAATAGGAGGAGTCTAGGCAGAGTGGGTGGAGCCAGAGAAGTCCAGCAGAGGTAAGTTGGAGGTGGGCCTAACAGGCGAATTGGTAAGCAAAACGTGTGGGGTTGGGTGTGTCGGGGTGTGCCTGTGTAGAGGGGGTGTGCCTGTGTGTGGGTGTGCCTGTGTGTGGGTTGTGGGTGTGTGGGGGTGTGGGGGTGTGTCTGTGTGTGGGGGGGGGGGTGTGTGTGGGGGTGTGCCTGTGTGTGTGGGGTGTGCCTGTGTGTAGGGGGGGGTGTTTGGGGTCTGTGTGTGGTCTGTGTGTGTGGTCTGTGTGTGTGGGTGTGTGTGTGTGGGTTGTGTGTGTGTGGGTTGTGTGTGTGTGGGTTGTGTGGGTGTGTGTGTGTGGGTTGTGTGGGTGTGTGTGTGTGGGTTGTGTGGGTGTCTGTGTGTGGGTTGTGTGTGTAGGGGGTGTGTGGGGGTGTGTCTGTGTGTGGGGGTGTGTGTGGGGTGTGCCGGTGTGTGTAGGGGGTGTGTCTGTGTGTCCTGTAAGAGTGGAGTCATGCCTGGCAAAGTGGGAGGATAGAGTGAATATGAGGAGTCTAGGCAGAGTGGGTGGAGCCAGAGAGTCTGGAAAAGATGGATGTGGTCCCAGCGAGGAGGAAGGGGTCAAAGATGGAGGTGGGGGCCTGAACAGATTGGGGCCAAATGTGGGCACTCCTGTAGTGTTTCTCTAGCTGACAGATCAGGTGATTACATCCGATGGGACTTATGGTGAGGAAAACCAGCGTTTGATTTTTAATGCACCCTCTGTAACTTTTCCCTAGTATCTTTCTTTCCTTCCGGCAGATACCTGGAACAAGCGTCCCAAAGTTTTTCTTGGCTGCATACCCCCAGAGGTGTGCCTGACATTTATGGCCTAAGCACCCTCACAAAGAGTGCGCTACTGACATTCTGGGAAAACCTCACTAAAATGACATATTTATGCACCAAACGTGGTAATTCCTTATACCTGCAAAGCATCATATTGCACTTTTCAGCTTTGAGGAGGTGTGAGTGTTTTCATTTGAGGGAAATATTCATCTGTGCTTCCTCTCCCATCCGAGGACTATGGAGCTGCTGTTCCTCTCTCACATGTCCCTTCATAGAGACAGGTGTCACACACTCAACCACTCAGTAAACATGTATGCTTCGATACATTCACCTTGCTGTTTACCTTCCAAACATTCCCTCTTCACCACAAATACAGGGCAGCCATACCTCATTGCTCATTCACTCAGTCATCACAGTCCTACACTCTGTAGGTCCTGCAAGACCAACATGAACAAGAGGTATGTCAGCAAGCGGAAAAAAAGCCTTGGGGGAAGATTTTTTTAAATGTTACACAATGTAGCGCAGCACTCTGCGTGGCTGCGCTGCGTTACGTGACCGGGAATGAGCAGGAGAGCGCCATATTTTTAAAGATTTGGCTCTCTCTCCTTGTCTTTCCCTTGCGCCGGCGCTGATTTCAGCTGCCGTGCGCCATGCACATAGCTTAGCGCCGCAGCGCTAGGGTGTGTGCATGAGTGTAGCGTAGGTTTTGTACAGGAAGGGTACCTTTCCTGTACAAAATACTATGCTAGGTACGATGCAAAGCTTTTCCCACCTTGCATACATGCTGCACAGTGAAGCACGCATGGAAAGTGAGAAAAGCACATAGAAATGAATGCATTTCTCCTGTTTGCACCTCCTTTGAAGGGGCGTTAACTTTTGGCGCAAAACCATGTTTTCAAATCTTTGTGAATATGGTTTTGCATCAAAAAGCACGGGTTGCTGCATTGAAACACCCATGTACCACCCACGTAATGCCCCCTTGGTGCAAAGTTACCCAAAGCAGTGTTTTGCGCTCCTTACAGGGCACTTTCCGGCGCAAAAGCAGTTTTGCGCTGAAAAGAAAATCAGAAAAAATAAAATTTGCGCTAGATTGTGTCACTATTGTGGAGCTAAAGCAGCGCGAAACATATGGAAACCTCCCCCTTGGTGTGCTCTTATATTCATACTGCTGCCCTCTAGTAACGCTACACAGTAACTGCAGCATAATAGTGGGAATGGGAAGAAGGCTGTCCAATGCAAATATTGTTCTCCCAAGCTACCTTTCTTCTGAGATGGTCGGCGTCTTGTGCCTTGATGCCACCTCACGCATATGGTCTTCAGTCAAATTCAAAAGCAGCCTACCTACCTTAGGCTAAGGAGTTTTCCACTCGAAGGCCGCACATGGGGACGTCACCCTCATTTAGCAGGGTCCCAAATTGCCTGCAGTCATCCTCTTTACAGAAGCTGGGCGTTCGTGGGCGTTTGTGGGCGTCCTTCAAAGGAAGGAAGGGGGTTTTTAAAGGCCCAGCCCAGCCCAGCCCAGCCCAGCCCAGCCCAGCCCAGCCCAGCCCAGCGCTGTGCTTTGCTGTGTCCTGATGCAGCAGGCATGATGCAGACCTGCTGAAGCAAAGGCCTGACTCTAACATTTTCTGTCTCATGAAGAAAACAACCTTTCTACCTTCTTATTGCAACTAATAAAGGGAGTTTCACTTGCATCAAACTAAACCCATCATTTCATTAGCCACAGCTCATTCCTGACCTTTATTCCTAGCCAACCTCATAGGCACCAAACCTCTGATTTGAGAGATTGGCTCACACCAAAATGAAAAATAACCCCCATCCAACCTATTTTCCTATCCGTGTAGCACCTTCCTCGCATTCTTCTAATCAGTTAAAGCCCCAGAGGCCACATTTGCGCTCCACATTATACCAAATTTAAAGGACAAATAATGAATGCATTGATAAAGGATGATAAGGTATTGCCCCTATTGCTCCTGCTTGAGATAAAGGGGGATTGGTGGAAAGTCATGAGGGAAAAGATTTGTAATTTTGAGGCGCACGTGCCAAAAAGAGTGGCCACTTTTCTCCTCTGTTTTTACAAGTGAAATTCAAATTAGGAAATGAAAATAAAAGAAGAATTTGAAATTTTGCCAACTTATGACACTTTGACAGCGTTTGCGGGACTCGAACCCTTGTCCTGTGAGATCCTTTATAACCACAGGCACAAGACTTACCATTGAGCTATAGCTCCTGGTGGTCTGAAGTGTTGCAGTAGTAACTATAAACAACATATAGGCCCTGGTGTCATTGCCTGTGGCTTGTATTGCACATCAAAAGGATGACCATGCTATAGGGACGATTTGATACGCTTCTGACATGGAAACCGGTGTGGTCCAGTGGGTAAGTTCCTGACTTCCAGCCAGAGAATCAGGGTTCAAATCCCGGGTTCGGCACCAGATGACTGATGGTGGTCCAGCACAGGTAAATTGGAGGTGGGCCAAACAGGCCAATTGGTAAGTAAAATGTGTGTGTCTGTGTGTCCTGTAAGAGTGGAGTCATGCCTGGCAAAGTGGGTGGATGGAGGATAGAGTGAATAGGAGGAGTCTAGGCAGAGTGGGTGGAGCCAGAGAAGTCCAGCAGAGGTAAGTTGGAGGTGGGCCTAACAGGCGAATTGGTAAGCAAAACGTGTGGGGTTGGGTGTGTCGGGGTGTGCCTGTGTAGAGGGGGTGTGCCTGTGTGTGGGTGTGCCTGTGTGTGGGTTGTGGGTGTGTGGGGGTGTGGGGGTGTGTCTGTGTGTGGGGGGGGGGGTGTGTGTGGGGGTGTGCCTGTGTGTGTGGGGTGTGCCTGTGTGTAGGGGGGGGTGTTTGGGGTCTGTGTGTGGTCTGTGTGTGTGGTCTGTGTGTGTGGGTGTGTGTGTGTGGGTTGTGTGTGTGTGGGTTGTGTGTGTGTGGGTTGTGTGGGTGTGTGTGTGTGGGTTGTGTGGGTGTGTGTGTGTGGGTTGTGTGGGTGTCTGTGTGTGGGTTGTGTGTGTAGGGGGTGTGTGGGGGTGTGTCTGTGTGTGGGGGTGTGTGTGGGGTGTGCCGGTGTGTGTAGGGGGTGTGTCTGTGTGTCCTGTAAGAGTGGAGTCATGCCTGGCAAAGTGGGAGGATAGAGTGAATATGAGGAGTCTAGGCAGAGTGGGTGGAGCCAGAGAGTCTGGAAAAGATGGATGTGGTCCCAGCGAGGAGGAAGGGGTCAAAGATGGAGGTGGGGGCCTGAACAGATTGGGGCCAAATGTGGGCACTCCTGTAGTGTTTCTCTAGCTGACAGATCAGGTGATTAAATCCGATGGGACTTATGGTGAGGAAAACCAGCGTTTGATTTTTAATGCACCCTCTCTAACTTTTCCCTAGTATCTTTCTTTCCTTCCGGCAGATACCTGGAACAAGCGTCCCAAAGTTTTTCTTGGCTGCATACCCCCAGAGGTGTGCCTGACATTTATGGCCTAAGCACCCTCACAAAGAGTGCGCTACTGACATTCTGGGAAAACCTCACTAAAATGACATATTTATGCACCAAACGTGGTAATTCCTTATACCTGCAAAGCATCATATTGCACTTTTCAGCTTTGAGGAGGTGTGAGTGTTTTCATTTGAGGGAAATATTCATCTGTGCTTCCTCTCCCATCCGAGGACTATGGAGCTGCTGTTCCTCTCTCACATGTCCCTTCATAGAGACAGGTGTCACACACTCAACCACTCAGTAAACATGTATGCTTCGATACATTCACCTTGCTGTTTACCTTCCAAACATTCCCTCTTCACCACAAATACAGGGCAGCCATACCTCATTGCTCATTCACTCAGTCATCACAGTCCTACACTCTGTAGGTCCTGCAAGACCAACATGAACAAGAGGTATGTCAGCAAGCGGAAAAAAAGCCTTGGGGGAAGATTTTTTTAAATGTTACACAATGTAGCGCAGCACTCTGCGTGGCTGCGCTGCGTTACGTGACCGGGAATGAGCAGGAGAGCGCCATATTTTTAAAGATTTGGCTCTCTCTCCTTGTCTTTCCCTTGCGCCGGCGCTGATTTCAGCTGCCGTGCGCCATGCACATAGCTTAGCGCCGCAGCGCTAGGGTGTGTGCATGAGTGTAGCGTAGGTTTTGTACAGGAAGGGTACCTTTCCTGTACAAAATACTATGCTAGGTACGATGCAAAGCTTTTCCCACCTTGCATACATGCTGCACAGTGAAGCACGCATGGAAAGTGAGAAAAGCACATAGAAATGAATGCATTTCTCCTGTTTGCACCTCCTTTGAAGGGGCGTTAACTTTTGGCGCAAAACCATGTTTTCAAATCTTTGTGAATATGGTTTTGCATCAAAAAGCACGGGTTGCTGCATTGAAACACCCATGTACCACCCACGTAATGCCCCCTTGGTGCAAAGTTACCCAAAGCAGTGTTTTGCGCTCCTTACAGGGCACTTTCCGGCGCAAAAGCAGTTTTGCGCTGAAAAGAAAATCAGAAAAAATAAAATTTGCGCTAGATTGTGTCACTATTGTGGAGCTAAAGCAGCGCGAAACATATGGAAACCTCCCCCTTGGTGTGCTCTTATATTCATACTGCTGCCCTCTAGTAACGCTACACAGTAACTGCAGCATAATAGTGGGAATGGGAAGAAGGCTGTCCAATGCAAATATTGTTCTCCCAAGCTACCTTTCTTCTGAGATGGTCGGCGTCTTGTGCCTTGATGCCACCTCACGCATATGGTCTTCAGTCAAATTCAAAAGCAGCCTACCTACCTTAGGCTAAGGAGTTTTCCACTCGAAGGCCGCACATGGGGACGTCACCCTCATTTAGCAGGGTCCCAAATTGCCTGCAGTCATCCTCTTTACAGAAGCTGGGCGTTCGTGGGCGTTTGTGGGCGTCCTTCAAAGGAAGGAAGGGGGTTTTTAAAGGCCCAGCCCAGCCCAGCCCAGCCCAGCCCAGCCCAGCCCAGCCCAGCCCAGCCCAGCCCAGCGCTGTGCTGTGCTTTGCTGTGTCCTGATGCAGCAGGCATGATGCAGACCTGCTGAAGCAAAGGCCTGACTCTAACATTTTCTGTCTCATGAAGAAAACAACCTTTCTACCTTCTTATTGCAACTAATAAAGGGAGTTTCACTTGCATCAAACTAAACCCATCATTTCATTAGCCACAGCTCATTCCTGACCTTTATTCCTAGCCAACCTCATAGGCACCAAACCTCTGATTTGAGAGATTGGCTCACACCAAAATGAAAAATAACCCCCATCCAACCTATTTTCCTATCCGTGTAGCACCTTCCTCGCATTCTTCTAATCAGTTAAAGCCCCAGAGGCCACATTTGCGCTCCACATTATACCAAATTTAAAGGACAAATAATGAATGCATTGATAAAGGATGATAAGGTATTGCCCCTATTGCTCCTGCTTGAGATAAAGGGGGATTGGTGGAAAGTCATGAGGGAAAAGATTTGTAATTTTGAGGCGCACGTGCCAAAAAGAGTGGCCACTTTTCTCCTCTGTTTTTACAAGTGAAATTCAAATTAGGAAATGAAAATAAAAGAAGAATTTGAAATTTTGCCAACTTATGACACTTTGACAGCGTTTGCGGGACTCGAACCCTTGTCCTGTGAGATCCTTTATAACCACAGGCACAAGACTTACCATTGAGCTATAGCTCCTGGTGGTCTGAAGTGTTGCAGTAGTAACTATAAACAACATATAGGCCCTGGTGTCATTGCCTGTGGCTTGTATTGCACATCAAAAGGATGACCATGCTATAGGGACGATTTGATACGCTTCTGACATGGAAACCGGTGTGGTCCAGTGGGTAAGTTCCTGACTTCCAGCCAGAGAATCAGGGTTCAAATCCCGGGTTCGGCACCAGATGACTGATGGTGGTCCAGCACAGGTAAATTGGAGGTGGGCCAAACAGGCCAATTGGTAAGTAAAATGTGTGTGTCTGTGTGTCCTGTAAGAGTGGAGTCATGCCTGGCAAAGTGGGTGGATGGAGGATAGAGTGAATAGGAGGAGTCTAGGCAGAGTGGGTGGAGCCAGAGAAGTCCAGCAGAGGTAAGTTGGAGGTGGGCCTAACAGGCGAATTGGTAAGCAAAACGTGTGGGGTTGTGTGTGTGGGGTGTGTCTGTGTGTGTGGGGTGTGCCTGTGTAGAGGGGGTGTGCCTGTGTGTGGGTTGTGTGTGTGGGGTGTGTGGGTGTGTGGGGGTGTGGGGGTGTGTCTGTGTGTGTGGGGGGGGGGGGGGGTGTGCCTGTGTGTGTGGGGTGTGCCTGTGTGTAGGGGGGGTGTTTGGGGTGTGTGGGGTCTGTGTGTGGTCTGTGTGTGTGTGGGTGTGTGTGGGTTGTGTGTGTGTGTGTGTGGGGTGTGTGGGGTGTGTGGGGTCTGTGTGGGTGTGTGTGTGTGGGTTGTGTGGGTGGGTGTGTGGGGGTGTGTCTGTGTGGTGGGGGTGTGTCTGTGGGGGGGGTGTGGGGGTGTGTCTGTGTGTGGGGGTGTGTGTGGGGTGTGCCTGGGTGTGTGGGGTGTGCCGGTGTGTGTAGGGGGTGTGTCTGTGTGTCCTGTAAGAGTGGAGTCATGCCTGGCAAAGTGGGAGGATAGAGTGAATATGAGGAGTCTAGGCAGAGTGGGTGGAGCCAGAGAGTCTGGAAAAGATGGATGTGGTCCCAGCGAGGAGGAAGGGGTCAAAGATGGAGGTGGGGGCCTGAACAGATTGGGGCCAAATGTGGGCACTCCTGTAGTGTTTCTCTAGCTGACAGATCAGGTGATTACATCCGATGGGACTTATGGTGAGGAAAACCAGCGTTTGATTTTTAATGCACCCTCTCTAACTTTTCCCTAGTATCTTTCTTTCCTTCCGGCAGATACCTGGAACAAGCGTCCCAAAGTTTTTCTTGGCTGCATACCCCCAGAGGTGTGCCTGACATTTATGGCCTAAGCACCCTCACAAAGAGTGCGCTACTGACATTCTGGGAAAACCTCACTAAAATGACATATTTATGCACCAAACGTGGTAATTCCTTATACCTGCAAAGCATCATATTGCACTTTTCAGCTTTGAGGAGGTGTGAGTGTTTTCATTTGAGGGAAATATTCATCTGTGCTTCCTCTCCCATCCGAGGACTATGGAGCTGCTGTTCCTCTCTCACATGTCCCTTCATAGAGACAGGTGTCACACACTCAACCACTCAGTAAACATGTATGCTTCGATACATTCACCTTGCTGTTTACCTTCCAAACATTCCCTCTTCACCACAAATACAGGGCAGCCATACCTCATTGCTCATTCACTCAGTCATCACAGTCCTACACTCTGTAGGTCCTGCAAGACCAACATGAACAAGAGGTATGTCAGCAAGCGGAAAAAAAGCCTTGGGGGAAGATTTTTTTAAATGTTACACAATGTAGCGCAGCACTCTGCGTGGCTGCGCTGCGTTACGTGACCGGGAATGAGCAGGAGAGCGCCATATTTTTAAAGATTTGGCTCTCTCTCCTTGTCTTTCCCTTGCGCCGGCGCTGATTTCAGCTGCCGTGCGCCATGCACATAGCTTAGCGCCGCAGCGCTAGGGTGTGTGCATGAGTGTAGCGTAGGTTTTGTACAGGAAGGGTACCTTTCCTGTACAAAATACTATGCTAGGCAAGATGCAAAGCTTTTCCCACCTTGCATACATGCTGCACAGTGAAGCACGCATGGAAAGTGAGAAAAGCACATAGAAATGAATGCATTTCTCCTGTTTGCACCTCCTTTGAAGGGGCGTTAACTTTTGGCGCAAAACCATGTTTTCAAATCTTTGTGAATATGGTTTTGCATCAAAAAGCACGGGTTGCTGCATTGAAACACCCATGTACCACCCACGTAATGCCCCCTTGGTGCAAAGTTACCCAAAGCAGTGTTTTGCGCTCCTTACAGGGCACTTTCCGGCGCAAAAGCAGTTTTGCGCTGAAAAGAAAATCAGAAAAAATAAAATTTGCGCTAGATTGTGTCACTATTGTGGAGCTAAAGCAGCGCGAAACATATGGAAACCTCCCCCTTGGTGTGCTCTTATATTCATACTGCTGCCCTCTAGTAACGCTACACAGTAACTGCAGCATAATAGTGGGAATGGGAAGAAGGCTGTCCAATGCAAATATTGTTCTCCCAAGCTACCTTTCTTCTGAGATGGTCGGCGTCTTGTGCCTTGATGCCACCTCACGCATATGGTCTTCAGTCAAATTCAAAAGCAGCCTACCTACCTTAGGCTAAGGAGTTTTCCACTCGAAGGCCGCACATGGGGACGTCACCCTCATTTAGCAGGGTCCCAAATTGCCTGCAGTCATCCTCTTTACAGAAGCTGGGCGTTCGTGGGCGTTTGTGGGCGTCCTTCAAAGGAAGGAAGGGGGTTTTTAAAGGCCCAGCCCAGCCCAGCCCAGCCCAGCCCAGCCCAGCCCAGCCCAGCCCAGCCCAGCCCAGCGCTGTGCTTTGCTGTGTCCTGATGCAGCAGGCATGATGCAGACCTGCTGAAGCAAAGGCCTGACTCTAACATTTTCTGTCTCATGAAGAAAACAACCTTTCTACCTTCTTATTGCAACTAATAAAGGGAGTTTCACTTGCATCAAACTAAACCCATCATTTCATTAGCCACAGCTCATTCCTGACCTTTATTCCTAGCCAACCTCATAGGCACCAAACCTCTGATTTGAGAGATTGGCTCACACCAAAATGAAAAATAACCCCCATCCAACCTATTTTCCTATCCGTGTAGCACCTTCCTCGCATTCTTCTAATCAGTTAAAGCCCCAGAGGCCACATTTGCGCTCCACATTATACCAAATTTAAAGGACAAATAATGAATGCATTGATAAAGGATGATAAGGTATTGCCCCTATTGCTCCTGCTTGAGATAAAGGGGGATTGGTGGAAAGTCATGAGGGAAAAGATTTGTAATTTTGAGGCGCACGTGCCAAAAAGAGTGGCCACTTTTCTCCTCTGTTTTTACAAGTGAAATTCAAATTAGGAAATGAAAATAAAAGAAGAATTTGAAATTTTGCCAACTTATGACACTTTGACAGCGTTTGCGGGACTCGAACCCTTGTCCTGTGAGATCCTTTATAACCACAGGCACAAGACTTACCATTGAGCTATAGCTCCTGGTGGTCTGAAGTGTTGCAGTAGTAACTATAAACAACATATAGGCCCTGGTGTCATTGCCTGTGGCTTGTATTGCACATAAAAAGGATGACCATGCTATAGGGACGATTTGATACGCTTCTGACATGGAAACCGGTGTGGTCCAGTGGGTAAGTTCCTGACTTCCAGCCAGAGAATCAGGGTTCAAATCCCGGGTTCGGCACCAGATGACTGATGGTGGTCCAGCACAGGTAAATTGGAGGTGGGCCAAACAGGCCAATTGGTAAGTAAAATGTGTGTGTCTGTGTGTCCTGTAAGAGTGGAGTCATGCCTGGCAAAGTGGGAGGATAGAGTGAATATGAGGAGTCTAGGCAGAGTGGGTGGAGCCTGAGAGTCTGGAAAAGATGGATGTGGTCCCAGCGAGGAGGAAGGGGTCAAAGATGGAGGGGGGGCCTGAACAGATTGGGGCCAAATGTGGGCACTCCTGTAGTGTTTCTCTAGCTGACAGATCAGGTGATTACATCCGATGGGACTTATGGTGAGGAAAACCAGCGTTTGATTTTTAATGCACCCTCTGTAACTTTTCCCTAGTATCTTTCTTTCCTTCCGGCAGATACCTGGAACAAGCGTCCCAAAGTTTTTCTTGGCTGCATACCCCCAGAGGTGTGCCTGACATTTATGGCCTAAGCACCCTCACAAAGAGTGCGCTACTGACATTCTGGGAAAACCTCACTAAAATGACATATTTATGCACCAAACGTGGTAATTCCTTATACCTGCAAAGCATCATATTGCACTTTTCAGCTTTGAGGAGGTGTGAGTGTTTTCATTTGCGGGAAATATTCATCTGTGCTTCCTCTCCCATCCGAGGACTATGGAGCTGCTGTTCCTCTCTCACATGTCCCTTCATAGAGACAGGTGTCACACACTCAACCACTCAGTAAACATGTATGCTTCGATACATTCACCTTGCTGTTCACCTTCCAAACATTCCCTCTTCACCACAAATACAGGGCAGCCATACCTCATTGCTCATTCACTCAGTCATCACAGTCCTACACTCTGTAGGTCCTGCAAGACCAACATGAACAAGAGGTATGTCAGCAAGCGGAAAAAAAGCCTTGGGGGAAGATTTTTTTAAATGTTACACAATGTAGCGCAGCACTCTGCGTGGCTGCGCTGCGTTACGTGACCGGGAATGAGCAGGAGAGCGCCATATTTTTAAAGATTTGGCTCTCTCTCCTTGTCTTTCCCTTGCGCCGGCGCTGATTTCAGCTGCCGTGCGCCATGCACATAGCTTAGCGCCGCAGCGCTAGGGTGTGTGCATGAGTGTAGCGTAGGTTTTGTACAGGAAGGGTACCTTTCCTGTACAAAATACTATGCTAGGCACGATGCAAAGCTTTTCCCACCTTGCATACATGCTGCACAGTGAAGCACGCATGGAAAGTGAGAAAAGCACATAGAAATGAATGCATTTCTCCTGTTTGCACCTCCTTTGAAGGGGCGTTAACTTTTGGCGCAAAACCATGTTTTCAAATCTTTGTGAATATGGTTTTGCATCAAAAAGCACGGGTTGCTGCATGGAAACACCCATGTACCACCCACGTAATGCCCCCTTGGTGCAAAGTTACCCAAAGCAGTGCTTTGCGCTCCTTACAGGGCACTTTCCGGCGCAAAAGCAGTTTTGCGCTGAAAAGAAAATCAGAAAAAATAAAATTTGCGCTAGATTGTGTCACTATTGTGGAGCTAAAGCAGCGCGAAACATATGGAAACCTCCCCCTTGGTGTGCTCTTATATTCATACTGCTGCCCTCTAGTAACGCTACACAGTAACTGCAGCATAATAGTGGGAATGGGAAGAAGGCTGTCCAATGCAAATATTGTTCTCCCAAGCTACCTTTCTTCTGAGATGGTCGGCGTCTTGTGCCTTGATGCCACCTCACGCATATGGTCTTCAGTCAAATTCAAAAGCAGCCTACCTACCTTAGGCTAAGGAGTTTTCCACTCGAAGGCCGCACATGGGGACGTCACCCTCATTTAGCAGGGTCCCAAATTGCCTGCAGTCATCCTCTTTACAGAAGCTGGGCGTTCGTGGGCGTTTGTGGGCGTCCTTCAAAGGAAGGAAGGGGGTTTTTAAAGGCCCAGCCCAGCCCAGCCCAGCCCAGCCCAGCCCAGCCCAGCCCAGCCCAGCGCTGTGCTGTGCTTTGCTGTGTCCTGATGCAGCAGGCATGATGCAGACCTGCTGAAGCAAAGGCCTGACTCTAACATTTTCTGTCTCATGAAGAAAACAACCTTTCTACCTTCTTATTGCAACTAATAAAGGGAGTTTCACTTGCATCAAACTAAACCCATCATTTCATTAGCCACAGCTCATTCCTGACCTTTATTCCTAGCCAACCTCATAGGCACCAAACCTCTGATTTGAGAGATTGGCTCACACCAAAATGAAAAATAACCCCCATCCAACCTATTTTCCTATCCGTGTAGCACCTTCCTCGCATTCTTCTAATCAGTTAAAGCCCCAGAGGCCACATTTGCGCTCCACATTATACCAAATTTAAAGGACAAATAATGAATGCATTGATAAAGGATGATAAGGTATTGCCCCTATTGCTCCTGCTTGAGATAAAGGGGGATTGGTGGAAAGTCATGAGGGAAAAGATTTGTAATTTTGAGGCGCACGTGCCAAAAAGAGTGGCCACTTTTCTCCTCTGTTTTTACAAGTGAAATTCAAATTAGGAAATGAAAATAAAAGAAGAATTTGAAATTTTGCCAACTTATGACACTTTGACAGCGTTTGCGGGACTCGAACCCTTGTCCTGTGAGATCCTTTATAACCACAGGCACAAGACTTACCATTGAGCTATAGCTCCTGGTGGTCTGAAGTGTTGCAGTAGTAACTATAAACAACATATAGGCCCTGGTGTCATTGCCTGTGGCTTGTATTGCACATCAAAAGGATGACCATGCTATAGGGACGATTTGATACGCTTCTGACATGGAAACCGGTGTGGTCCAGTGGGTAAGTTCCTGACTTCCAGCCAGAGAATCAGGGTTCAAATCCCGGGTTCGGCACCAGATGACTGATGGTGGTCCAGCACAGGTAAATTGGAGGTGGGCCAAACAGGCCAATTGGTAAGTAAAATGTGTGTGTCTGTGTGTCCTGTAAGAGTGGAGTCATGCCTGGCAAAGTGGGTGGATGGAGGATAGAGTGAATAGGAGGAGTCTAGGCAGAGTGGGTGGAGCCAGAGAAGTCCAGCAGAGGTAAGTTGGAGGTGGGCCTAACAGGCGAATTGGTAAGCAAAACGTGTGGGGTTGTGTGTGTGGGGTGTGTCTGTGTGTGTGGGGTGTGCCTGTGTAGAGGGGGTGTGCCTGTGTGTGGGTTGTGTGTGTGGGGTGTGTGGGTGTGTGGGGGTGTGGGGGTGTGTGTGTGTGTGGGGGGGGGGGGGGGTGTGCCTGTGTGTGTGGGGTGTGCCTGTGTGTAGGGGGGGTGTTTGGGGTGTGTGGGGTCTGTGTGTGGTCTGTGTGTGTGTGGGTGTGTGTGGGTTGTGTGTGTGGGGTGTGTGGGGTGTGTGGGGTCTGTGTGGGTGTGTGTGTGTGGGTTGTGTGGGTGGGTGTGTGGGGGTGTGTCTGTGTGGTGGGGGTGTGTCTGTGGGGGGGGTGTGGGGGTGTGTCTGTGTGTGGGGGTGTGTGTGGGGTGTGCCTGGGTGTGTGGGGTGTGCCGGTGTGTGTAGGGGGTGTGTCTGTGTGTCCTGTAAGAGTGGAGTCATGCCTGGCAAAGTGGGAGGATAGAGTGAATATGAGGAGTCTAGGCAGAGTGGGTGGAGCCAGAGAGTCTGGAAAAGATGGATGTGGTCCCAGCGAGGAGGAAGGGGTCAAAGATGGAGGTGGGGGCCTGAACAGATTGGGGCCAAATGTGGGCACTCCTGTAGTGTTTCTCTAGCTGACAGATCAGGTGATTACATCCGATGGGACTTATGGTGAGGAAAACCAGCGTTTGATTTTTAATGCACCCTCTCTAACTTTTCCCTAGTATCTTTCTTTCCTTCCGGCAGATACCTGGAACAAGCGTCCCAAAGTTTTTCTTGGCTGCATACCCCCAGAGGTGTGCCTGACATTTATGGCCTAAGCACCCTCACAAAGAGTGCGCTACTGACATTCTGGGAAAACCTCACTAAAATGACATATTTATGCACCAAACGTGGTAATTCCTTATACCTGCAAAGCATCATATTGCACTTTTCAGCTTTGAGGAGGTGTGAGTGTTTTCATTTGAGGGAAATATTCATCTGTGCTTCCTCTCCCATCCGAGGACTATGGAGCTGCTGTTCCTCTCTCACATGTCCCTTCATAGAGACAGGTGTCACACACTCAACCACTCAGTAAACATGTATGCTTCGATACATTCACCTTGCTGTTTACCTTCCAAACATTCCCTCTTCACCACAAATACAGGGCAGCCATACCTCATTGCTCATTCACTCAGTCATCACAGTCCTACACTCTGTAGGTCCTGCAAGACCAACATGAACAAGAGGTATGTCAGCAAGCGGAAAAAAAGCCTTGGGGGAAGATTTTTTTAAATGTTACACAATGTAGCGCAGCACTCTGCGTGGCTGCGCTGCGTTACGTGACCGGGAATGAGCAGGAGAGCGCCATATTTTTAAAGATTTGGCTCTCTCTCCTTGTCTTTCCCTTGCGCCGGCGCTGATTTCAGCTGCCGTGCGCCATGCACATAGCTTAGCGCCGCAGCGCTAGGGTGTGTGCATGAGTGTAGCGTAGGTTTTGTACAGGAAGGGTACCTTTCCTGTACAAAATACTATGCTAGGCAAGATGCAAAGCTTTTCCCACCTTGCATACATGCTGCACAGTGAAGCACGCATGGAAAGTGAGAAAAGCACATAGAAATGAATGCATTTCTCCTGTTTGCACCTCCTTTGAAGGGGCGTTAACTTTTGGCGCAAAACCATGTTTTCAAATCTTTGTGAATATGGTTTTGCATCAAAAAGCACGGGTTGCTGCATTGAAACACCCATGTACCACCCACGTAATGCCCCCTTGGTGCAAAGTTACCCAAAGCAGTGTTTTGCGCTCCTTACAGGGCACTTTCCGGCGCAAAAGCAGTTTTGCGCTGAAAAGAAAATCAGAAAAAATAAAATTTGCGCTAGATTGTGTCACTATTGTGGAGCTAAAGCAGCGCGAAACATATGGAAACCTCCCCCTTGGTGTGCTCTTATATTCATACTGCTGCCCTCTAGTAACGCTACACAGTAACTGCAGCATAATAGTGGGAATGGGAAGAAGGCTGTCCAATGCAAATATTGTTCTCCCAAGCTACCTTTCTTCTGAGATGGTCGGCGTCTTGTGCCTTGATGCCACCTCACGCATATGGTCTTCAGTCAAATTCAAAAGCAGCCTACCTACCTTAGGCTAAGGAGTTTTCCACTCGAAGGCCGCACATGGGGACGTCACCCTCATTTAGCAGGGTCCCAAATTGCCTGCAGTCATCCTCTTTACAGAAGCTGGGCGTTCGTGGGCGTTTGTGGGCGTCCTTCAAAGGAAGGAAGGGGGTTTTTAAAGGCCCAGCCCAGCCCAGCCCAGCCCAGCCCAGCCCAGCCCAGCCCAGCCCAGCCCAGCCCAGCGCTGTGCTTTGCTGTGTCCTGATGCAGCAGGCATGATGCAGACCTGCTGAAGCAAAGGCCTGACTCTAACATTTTCTGTCTCATGAAGAAAACAACCTTTCTACCTTCTTATTGCAACTAATAAAGGGAGTTTCACTTGCATCAAACTAAACCCATCATTTCATTAGCCACAGCTCATTCCTGACCTTTATTCCTAGCCAACCTCATAGGCACCAAACCTCTGATTTGAGAGATTGGCTCACACCAAAATGAAAAATAACCCCCATCCAACCTATTTTCCTATCCGTGTAGCACCTTCCTCGCATTCTTCTAATCAGTTAAAGCCCCAGAGGCCACATTTGCGCTCCACATTATACCAAATTTAAAGGACAAATAATGAATGCATTGATAAAGGATGATAAGGTATTGCCCCTATTGCTCCTGCTTGAGATAAAGGGGGATTGGTGGAAAGTCATGAGGGAAAAGATTTGTAATTTTGAGGCGCACGTGCCAAAAAGAGTGGCCACTTTTCTCCTCTGTTTTTACAAGTGAAATTCAAATTAGGAAATGAAAATAAAAGAAGAATTTGAAATTTTGCCAACTTATGACACTTTGACAGCGTTTGCGGGACTCGAACCCTTGTCCTGTGAGATCCTTTATAACCACAGGCACAAGACTTACCATTGAGCTATAGCTCCTGGTGGTCTGAAGTGTTGCAGTAGTAACTATAAACAACATATAGGCCCTGGTGTCATTGCCTGTGGCTTGTATTGCACATAAAAAGGATGACCATGCTATAGGGACGATTTGATACGCTTCTGACATGGAAACCGGTGTGGTCCAGTGGGTAAGTTCCTGACTTCCAGCCAGAGAATCAGGGTTCAAATCCCGGGTTCGGCACCAGATGACTGATGGTGGTCCAGCACAGGTAAATTGGAGGTGGGCCAAACAGGCCAATTGGTAAGTAAAATGTGTGTGTCTGTGTGTCCTGTAAGAGTGGAGTCATGCCTGGCAAAGTGGGAGGATAGAGTGAATATGAGGAGTCTAGGCAGAGTGGGTGGAGCCTGAGAGTCTGGAAAAGATGGATGTGGTCCCAGCGAGGAGGAAGGGGTCAAAGATGGAGGGGGGGCCTGAACAGATTGGGGCCAAATGTGGGCACTCCTGTAGTGTTTCTCTAGCTGACAGATCAGGTGATTACATCCGATGGGACTTATGGTGAGGAAAACCAGCGTTTGATTTTTAATGCACCCTCTGTAACTTTTCCCTAGTATCTTTCTTTCCTTCCGGCAGATACCTGGAACAAGCGTCCCAAAGTTTTTCTTGGCTGCATACCCCCAGAGGTGTGCCTGACATTTATGGCCTAAGCACCCTCACAAAGAGTGCGCTACTGACATTCTGGGAAAACCTCACTAAAATGACATATTTATGCACCAAACGTGGTAATTCCTTATACCTGCAAAGCATCATATTGCACTTTTCAGCTTTGAGGAGGTGTGAGTGTTTTCATTTGCGGGAAATATTCATCTGTGCTTCCTCTCCCATCCGAGGACTATGGAGCTGCTGTTCCTCTCTCACATGTCCCTTCATAGAGACAGGTGTCACACACTCAACCACTCAGTAAACATGTATGCTTCGATACATTCACCTTGCTGTTCACCTTCCAAACATTCCCTCTTCACCACAAATACAGGGCAGCCATACCTCATTGCTCATTCACTCAGTCATCACAGTCCTACACTCTGTAGGTCCTGCAAGACCAACATGAACAAGAGGTATGTCAGCAAGCGGAAAAAAAGCCTTGGGGGAAGATTTTTTTAAATGTTACACAATGTAGCGCAGCACTCTGCGTGGCTGCGCTGCGTTACGTGACCGGGAATGAGCAGGAGAGCGCCATATTTTTAAAGATTTGGCTCTCTCTCCTTGTCTTTCCCTTGCGCCGGCGCTGATTTCAGCTGCCGTGCGCCATGCACATAGCTTAGCGCCGCAGCGCTAGGGTGTGTGCATGAGTGTAGCGTAGGTTTTGTACAGGAAGGGTACCTTTCCTGTACAAAATACTATGCTAGGCACGATGCAAAGCTTTTCCCACCTTGCATACATGCTGCACAGTGAAGCACGCATGGAAAGTGAGAAAAGCACATAGAAATGAATGCATTTCTCCTGTTTGCACCTCCTTTGAAGGGGCGTTAACTTTTGGCGCAAAACCATGTTTTCAAATCTTTGTGAATATGGTTTTGCATCAAAAAGCACGGGTTGCTGCATGGAAACACCCATGTACCACCCACGTAATGCCCCCTTGGTGCAAAGTTACCCAAAGCAGTGCTTTGCGCTCCTTACAGGGCACTTTCCGGCGCAAAAGCAGTTTTGCGCTGAAAAGAAAATCAGAAAAAATAAAATTTGCGCTAGATTGTGTCACTATTGTGGAGCTAAAGCAGCGCGAAACATATGGAAACCTCCCCCTTGGTGTGCTCTTATATTCATACTGCTGCCCTCTAGTAACGCTACACAGTAACTGCAGCATAATAGTGGGAATGGGAAGAAGGCTGTCCAATGCAAATATTGTTCTCCCAAGCTACCTTTCTTCTGAGATGGTCGGCGTCTTGTGCCTTGATGCCACCTCACGCATATGGTCTTCAGTCAAATTCAAAAGCAGCCTACCTACCTTAGGCTAAGGAGTTTTCCACTCGAAGGCCGCACATGGGGACGTCACCCTCATTTAGCAGGGTCCCAAATTGCCTGCAGTCATCCTCTTTACAGAAGCTGGGCGTTCGTGGGCGTTTGTGGGCGTCCTTCAAAGGAAGGAAGGGGGTTTTTAAAGGCCCAGCCCAGCCCAGCCCAGCCCAGCCCAGCCCAGCCCAGCCCAGCCCAGCGCTGTGCTTTGCTGTGTCCTGATGCAGCAGGCATGATGCAGACCTGCTGAAGCAAAGGCCTGACTCTAACATTTTCTGTCTCATGAAGAAAACAACCTTTCTACCTTCTTATTGCAACTAATAAAGGGAGTTTCACTTGCATCAAACTAAACCCATCATTTCATTAGCCACAGCTCATTCCTGACCTTTATTCCTAGCCAACCTCATAGGCACCAAACCTCTGATTTGAGAGATTGGCTCACACCAAAATGAAAAATAACCCCCATCCAACCTATTTTCCTATCCGTGTAGCACCTTCCTCGCATTCTTCTAATCAGTTAAAGCCCCAGAGGCCACATTTGCGCTCCACATTATACCAAATTTAAAGGACAAATAATGAATGCATTGATAAAGGATGATAAGGTATTGCCCCTATTGCTCCTGCTTGAGATAAAGGGGGATTGGTGGAAAGTCATGAGGGAAAAGATTTGTAATTTTGAGGCGCACGTGCCAAAAAGAGTGGCCACTTTTCTCCTCTGTTTTTACAAGTGAAATTCAAATTAGGAAATGAAAATAAAAGAAGAATTTGAAATTTTGCCAACTTATGACACTTTGACAGCGTTTGCGGGACTCGAACCCTTGTCCTGTGAGATCCTTTATAACCACAGGCACAAGACTTACCATTGAGCTATAGCTCCTGGTGGTCTGAAGTGTTGCAGTAGTAACTATAAACAACATATAGGCCCTGGTGTCATTGCCTGTGGCTTGTATTGCACATCAAAAGGATGACCATGCTATAGGGACGATTTGATACGCTTCTGACATGGAAACCGGTGTGGTCCAGTGGGTAAGTTCCTGACTTCCAGCCAGAGAATCAGGGTTCAAATCCCGGGTTCGGCACCAGATGACTGATGGTGGTCCAGCACAGGTAAATTGGAGGTGGGCCAAACAGGCCAATTGGTAAGTAAAATGTGTGTGTCTGTGTGTCCTGTAAGAGTGGAGTCATGCCTGGCAAAGTGGGTGGATGGAGGATAGAGTGAATAGGAGGAGTCTAGGCAGAGTGGGTGGAGCCAGAGAAGTCCAGCAGAGGTAAGTTGGAGGTGGGCCTAACAGGCGAATTGGTAAGCAAAACGTGTGGGGTTGTGTGTGTGGGGTGTGTCTGTGTGTGTGGGGTGTGCCTGTGTAGAGGGGGTGTGCCTGTGTGTGGGTTGTGTGTGTGGGGTGTGTGGGGGTGTGGGGGTGTGTCTGTGTGTGTGGGGGGGGGGGGTGTGCCTGTGTGTGTGGGGTGTGCCTGTGTGTAGGGGGGGTGTGTGGGGTCTGTGTGTGGTCTGTGTGTGTGTGGGTGTGTGTGGGTTGTGTGTGTGGGGTGTGTGGGGTCTGTGTGTGGTCTGTGTGTGGGGTCTGTGTGGGTGTGTGTGTGTGGGTTGTGTGGGTGGGTGTGTGGGGGTGTGTCTGTGTGGTGGGGGTGTGTCTGTGGGGGGGGTGTGGGGGTGTGTCTGTGTGTGGGGGTGTGTGTGGGGTGTGCCTGGGTGTGTGGGGTGTGCCGGTGTGTGTAGGGGGTGTGTCTGTGTGTCCTGTAAGAGTGGAGTCATGCCTGGCAAAGTGGGAGGATAGAGTGAATATGAGGAGTCTAGGCAGAGTGGGTGGAGCCAGAGAGTCTGGAAAAGATGGATGTGGTCCCAGCGAGGAGGAAGGGGTCAAAGATGGAGGTGGGGGCCTGAACAGATTGGGGCCAAATGTGGGCACTCCTGTAGTGTTTCTCTAGCTGACAGATCAGGTGATTACATCCGATGGGACTTATGGTGAGGAAAACCAGCGTTTGATTTTTAATGCACCCTCTCTAACTTTTCCCTAGTATCTTTCTTTCCTTCCGGCAGATACCTGGAACAAGCGTCCCAAAGTTTTTCTTGGCTGCATACCCCCAGAGGTGTGCCTGACATTTATGGCCTAAGCACCCTCACAAAGAGTGCGCTACTGACATTCTGGGAAAACCTCACTAAAATGACATATTTATGCACCAAACGTGGTAATTCCTTATACCTGCAAAGCATCATATTGCACTTTTCAGCTTTGAGGAGGTGTGAGTGTTTTCATTTGAGGGAAATATTCATCTGTGCTTCCTCTCCCATCCGAGGACTATGGAGCTGCTGTTCCTCTCTCACATGTCCCTTCATAGAGACAGGTGTCACACACTCAACCACTCAGTAAACATGTATGCTTCGATACATTCACCTTGCTGTTTACCTTCCAAACATTCCCTCTTCACCACAAATACAGGGCAGCCATACCTCATTGCTCATTCACTCAGTCATCACAGTCCTACACTCTGTAGGTCCTGCAAGACCAACATGAACAAGAGGTATGTCAGCAAGCGGAAAAAAAGCCTTGGGGGAAGATTTTTTTAAATGTTACACAATGTAGCGCAGCACTCTGCGTGGCTGCGCTGCGTTACGTGACCGGGAATGAGCAGGAGAGCGCCATATTTTTAAAGATTTGGCTCTCTCTCCTTGTCTTTCCCTTGCGCCGGCGCTGATTTCAGCTGCCGTGCGCCATGCACATAGCTTAGCGCCGCAGCGCTAGGGTGTGTGCATGAGTGTAGCGTAGGTTTTGTACAGGAAGGGTACCTTTCCTGTACAAAATACTATGCTAGGCAAGATGCAAAGCTTTTCCCACCTTGCATACATGCTGCACAGTGAAGCACGCATGGAAAGTGAGAAAAGCACATAGAAATGAATGCATTTCTCCTGTTTGCACCTCCTTTGAAGGGGCGTTAACTTTTGGCGCAAAACCATGTTTTCAAATCTTTGTGAATATGGTTTTGCATCAAAAAGCACGGGTTGCTGCATTGAAACACCCATGTACCACCCACGTAATGCCCCCTTGGTGCAAAGTTACCCAAAGCAGTGTTTTGCGCTCCTTACAGGGCACTTTCCGGCGCAAAAGCAGTTTTGCGCTGAAAAGAAAATCAGAAAAAATAAAATTTGCGCTAGATTGTGTCACTATTGTGGAGCTAAAGCAGCGCGAAACATATGGAAACCTCCCCCTTGGTGTGCTCTTATATTCATACTGCTGCCCTCTAGTAACGCTACACAGTAACTGCAGCATAATAGTGGGAATGGGAAGAAGGCTGTCCAATGCAAATATTGTTCTCCCAAGCTACCTTTCTTCTGAGATGGTCGGCGTCTTGTGCCTTGATGCCACCTCACGCATATGGTCTTCAGTCAAATTCAAAAGCAGCCTACCTACCTTAGGCTAAGGAGTTTTCCACTCGAAGGCCGCACATGGGGACGTCACCCTCATTTAGCAGGGTCCCAAATTGCCTGCAGTCATCCTCTTTACAGAAGCTGGGCGTTCGTGGGCATTTGTGGGCGTCCTTCAAAGGAAGGAAGGGGGTGTTTAAAGGCCCAGCCCAGCCCAGCCCAGCCCAGCCCAGCCCAGCCCAGCCCAGCCCAGCCCAGCCCAGCGCTGTGCTTTGCTGTGTCCTGATGCAGCAGGCATGATGCAGACCTGCTGAAGCAAAGGCCTGACTCTAACATTTTCTGTCTCATGAAGAAAACAACCTTTCTACCTTCTTATTGCAACTAATAAAGGGAGTTTCACTTGCATCAAACTAAACCCATCATTTCATTAGCCACAGCTCATTCCTGACCTTTATTCCTAGCCAACCTCATAGGCACCAAACCTCTGATTTGAGAGATTGGCTCACACCAAAATGAAAAATAACCCCCATCCAACCTATTTTCCTATCCGTGTAGCACCTTCCTCGCATTCTTCTAATCAGTTAAAGCCCCAGAGGCCACATTTGCGCTCCACATTATACCAAATTTAAAGGACAAATAATGAATGCATTGATAAAGGATGATAAGGTATTGCCCCTATTGCTCCTGCTTGAGATAAAGGGGGATTGGTGGAAAGTCATGAGGGAAAAGATTTGTAATTTTGAGGCGCACGTGCCAAAAAGAGTGGCCACTTTTCTCCTCTGTTTTTACAAGTGAAATTCAAATTAGGAAATGAAAATAAAAGAAGAATTTGAAATTTTGCCAACTTATGACACTTTGACAGCGTTTGCGGGACTCGAACCCTTGTCCTGTGAGATCCTTTATAACCACAGGCACAAGACTTACCATTGAGCTATAGCTCCTGGTGGTCTGAAGTGTTGCAGTAGTAACTATAAACAACATATAGGCCCTGGTGTCATTGCCTGTGGCTTGTATTGCACATCAAAAGGATGACCATGCTATAGGGACGATTTGATACGCTTCTGACATGGAAACCGGTGTGGTCCAGTGGGTAAGTTCCTGACTTCCAGCCAGAGAATCAGGGTTCAAATCCCGGGTTCGGCACCAGATGACTGATGGTGGTCCAGCACAGGTAAATTGGAGGTGGGCCAAACAGGCCAATTGGTAAGTAAAATGTGTGTGTCTGTGTGTCCTGTAAGAGTGGAGTCATGCCTGGCAAAGTGGGTGGATGGAGGATAGAGTGAATAGGAGGAGTCTAGGCAGAGTGGGTGGAGCCAGAGAAGTCCAGCAGAGGTAAGTTGGAGGTGGGCCTAACAGGCGAATTGGTAAGCAAAACGTGTGGGGTTGGGTGTGTCGGGGTGTGCCTGTGTAGAGGGGGTGTGCCTGTGTGTGGGTGTGCCTGTGTGTGGGTTGTGGGTGTGTGGGGGTGTGGGGGTGTGTCTGTGTGTGGGGGGGGGGGTGTGTGTGGGGGTGTGCCTGTGTGTGTGGGGTGTGCCTGTGTGTAGGGGGGGGTGTTTGGGGTCTGTGTGTGGTCTGTGTGTGTGGTCTGTGTGTGTGGGTGTGTGTGTGTGGGTTGTGTGTGTGTGGGTTGTGTGGGTGTGTGTGTGTGGGTTGTGTGGGTGTGTGTGTGTGGGTTGTGTGGGTGTCTGTGTGTGGGTTGTGTGTGTAGGGGGTGTGTGGGGGTGTGTCTGTGTGTGGGGGTGTGTGTGGGGTGTGCCGGTGTGTGTAGGGGGTGTGTCTGTGTGTCCTGTAAGAGTGGAGTCATGCCTGGCAAAGTGGGAGGATAGAGTGAATATGAGGAGTCTAGGCAGAGTGGGTGGAGCCAGAGAGTCTGGAAAAGATGGATGTGGTCCCAGCGAGGAGGAAGGGGTCAAAGATGGAGGTGGGGGCCTGAACAGATTGGGGCCAAATGTGGGCACTCCTGTAGTGTTTCTCTAGCTGACAGATCAGGTGATTACATCCGATGGGACTTATGGTGAGGAAAACCAGCGTTTGATTTTTAATGCACCCTCTGTAACTTTTCCCTAGTATCTTTCTTTCCTTCCGGCAGATACCTGGAACAAGCGTCCCAAAGTTTTTCTTGGCTGCATACCCCCAGAGGTGTGCCTGACATTTATGGCCTAAGCACCCTCACAAAGAGTGCGCTACTGACATTCTGGGAAAACCTCACTAAAATGACATATTTATGCACCAAACGTGGTAATTCCTTATACCTGCAAAGCATCATATTGCACTTTTCAGCTTTGAGGAGGTGTGAGTGTTTTCATTTGAGGGAAATATTCATCTGTGCTTCCTCTCCCATCCGAGGACTATGGAGCTGCTGTTCCTCTCTCACATGTCCCTTCATAGAGACAGGTGTCACACACTCAACCACTCAGTAAACATGTATGCTTCGATACATTCACCTTGCTGTTTACCTTCCAAACATTCCCTCTTCACCACAAATACAGGGCAGCCATACCTCATTGCTCATTCACTCAGTCATCACAGTCCTACACTCTGTAGGTCCTGCAAGACCAACATGAACAAGAGGTATGTCAGCAAGCGGAAAAAAAGCCTTGGGGGAAGATTTTTTTAAATGTTACACAATGTAGCGCAGCACTCTGCGTGGCTGCGCTGCGTTACGTGACCGGGAATGAGCAGGAGAGCGCCATATTTTTAAAGATTTGGCTCTCTCTCCTTGTCTTTCCCTTGCGCCGGCGCTGATTTCAGCTGCCGTGCGCCATGCACATAGCTTAGCGCCGCAGCGCTAGGGTGTGTGCATGAGTGTAGCGTAGGTTTTGTACAGGAAGGGTACCTTTCCTGTACAAAATACTATGCTAGGTACGATGCAAAGCTTTTCCCACCTTGCATACATGCTGCACAGTGAAGCACGCATGGAAAGTGAGAAAAGCACATAGAAATGAATGCATTTCTCCTGTTTGCACCTCCTTTGAAGGGGCGTTAACTTTTGGCGCAAAACCATGTTTTCAAATCTTTGTGAATATGGTTTTGCATCAAAAAGCACGGGTTGCTGCATTGAAACACCCATGTACCACCCACGTAATGCCCCCTTGGTGCAAAGTTACCCAAAGCAGTGTTTTGCGCTCCTTACAGGGCACTTTCCGGCGCAAAAGCAGTTTTGCGCTGAAAAGAAAATCAGAAAAAATAAAATTTGCGCTAGATTGTGTCACTATTGTGGAGCTAAAGCAGCGCGAAACATATGGAAACCTCCCCCTTGGTGTGCTCTTATATTCATACTGCTGCCCTCTAGTAACGCTACACAGTAACTGCAGCATAATAGTGGGAATGGGAAGAAGGCTGTCCAATGCAAATATTGTTCTCCCAAGCTACCTTTCTTCTGAGATGGTCGGCGTCTTGTGCCTTGATGCCACCTCACGCATATGGTCTTCAGTCAAATTCAAAAGCAGCCTACCTACCTTAGGCTAAGGAGTTTTCCACTCGAAGGCCGCACATGGGGACGTCACCCTCATTTAGCAGGGTCCCAAATTGCCTGCAGTCATCCTCTTTACAGAAGCTGGGCGTTCGTGGGCGTTTGTGGGCGTCCTTCAAAGGAAGGAAGGGGGTTTTTAAAGGCCCAGCCCAGCCCAGCCCAGCCCAGCCCAGCCCAGCCCAGCCCAGCCCAGCGCTGTGCTTTGCTGTGTCCTGATGCAGCAGGCATGATGCAGACCTGCTGAAGCAAAGGCCTGACTCTAACATTTTCTGTCTCATGAAGAAAACAACCTTTCTACCTTCTTATTGCAACTAATAAAGGGAGTTTCACTTGCATCAAACTAAACCCATCATTTCATTAGCCACAGCTCATTCCTGACCTTTATTCCTAGCCAACCTCATAGGCACCAAACCTCTGATTTGAGAGATTGGCTCACACCAAAATGAAAAATAACCCCCATCCAACCTATTTTCCTATCCGTGTAGCACCTTCCTCGCATTCTTCTAATCAGTTAAAGCCCCAGAGGCCACATTTGCGCTCCACATTATACCAAATTTAAAGGACAAATAATGAATGCATTGATAAAGGATGATAAGGTATTGCCCCTATTGCTCCTGCTTGAGATAAAGGGGGATTGGTGGAAAGTCATGAGGGAAAAGATTTGTAATTTTGAGGCGCACGTGCCAAAAAGAGTGGCCACTTTTCTCCTCTGTTTTTACAAGTGAAATTCAAATTAGGAAATGAAAATAAAAGAAGAATTTGAAATTTTGCCAACTTATGACACTTTGACAGCGTTTGCGGGACTCGAACCCTTGTCCTGTGAGATCCTTTATAACCACAGGCACAAGACTTACCATTGAGCTATAGCTCCTGGTGGTCTGAAGTGTTGCAGTAGTAACTATAAACAACATATAGGCCCTGGTGTCATTGCCTGTGGCTTGTATTGCACATCAAAAGGATGACCATGCTATAGGGACGATTTGATACGCTTCTGACATGGAAACCGGTGTGGTCCAGTGGGTAAGTTCCTGACTTCCAGCCAGAGAATCAGGGTTCAAATCCCGGGTTCGGCACCAGATGACTGATGGTGGTCCAGCACAGGTAAATTGGAGGTGGGCCAAACAGGCCAATTGGTAAGTAAAATGTGTGTGTCTGTGTGTCCTGTAAGAGTGGAGTCATGCCTGGCAAAGTGGGTGGATGGAGGATAGAGTGAATAGGAGGAGTCTAGGCAGAGTGGGTGGAGCCAGAGAAGTCCAGCAGAGGTAAGTTGGAGGTGGGCCTAACAGGCGAATTGGTAAGCAAAACGTGTGGGGTTGGGTGTGTCGGGGTGTGCCTGTGTAGAGGGGGTGTGCCTGTGTGTGGGTGTGCCTGTGTGTGGGTTGTGGGTGTGTGGGGGTGTGTCTGTGTGTGGGGGGGGGGGTGTGTGTGGGGGTGTGCCTGTGTGTGTGGGGTGTGCCTGTGTGTAGGGGGGGGTGTTTGGGGTCTGTGTGTGGTCTGTGTGTGTGGTCTGTGTGTGTGGGTGTGTGTGTGTGGGTTGTGTGTGTGTGGGTTGTGTGTGTGTGGGTTGTGTGGGTGTGTGTGTGTGGGTTGTGTGGGTGTGTGTGTGTGGGTTGTGTGGGTGTCTGTGTGTGGGTTGTGTGTGTAGGGGGTGTGTGGGGGTGTGTCTGTGTGTGGGGGTGTGTGTGGGGTGTGCTGGTGTGTGTAGGGGGTGTGTCTGTGTGTCCTGTAAGAGTGGAGTCATGCCTGGCAAAGTGGGAGGATAGAGTGAATATGAGGAGTCTAGGCAGAGTGGGTGGAGCCAGAGAGTCTGGAAAAGATGGATGTGGTCCCAGCGAGGAGGAAGGGGTCAAAGATGGAGGTGGGGGCCTGAACAGATTGGGGCCAAATGTGGGCACTCCTGTAGTGTTTCTCTAGCTGACAGATCAGGTGATTACATCCGATGGGACTTATGGTGAGGAAAACCAGCGTTTGATTTTTAATGCACCCTCTGTAACTTTTCCCTAGTATCTTTCTTTCCTTCCGGCAGATACCTGGAACAAGCGTCCCAAAGTTTTTCTTGGCTGCATACCCCCAGAGGTGTGCCTGACATTTATGGCCTAAGCACCCTCACAAAGAGTGCGCTACTGACATTCTGGGAAAACCTCACTAAAATGACATATTTATGCACCAAACGTGGTAATTCCTTATACCTGCAAAGCATCATATTGCACTTTTCAGCTTTGAGGAGGTGTGAGTGTTTTCATTTGAGGGAAATATTCATCTGTGCTTCCTCTCCCATCCGAGGACTATGGAGCTGCTGTTCCTCTCTCACATGTCCCTTCATAGAGACAGGTGTCACACACTCAACCACTCAGTAAACATGTATGCTTCGATACATTCACCTTGCTGTTTACCTTCCAAACATTCCCTCTTCACCACAAATACAGGGCAGCCATACCTCATTGCTCATTCACTCAGTCATCACAGTCCTACACTCTGTAGGTCCTGCAAGACCAACATGAACAAGAGGTATGTCAGCAAGCGGAAAAAAAGCCTTGGGGGAAGATTTTTTTAAATGTTACACAATGTAGCGCAGCACTCTGCGTGGCTGCGCTGCGTTACGTGACCGGGAATGAGCAGGAGAGCGCCATATTTTTAAAGATTTGGCTCTCTCTCCTTGTCTTTCCCTTGCGCCGGCGCTGATTTCAGCTGCCGTGCGCCATGCACATAGCTTAGCGCCGCAGCGCTAGGGTGTGTGCATGAGTGTAGCGTAGGTTTTGTACAGGAAGGGTACCTTTCCTGTACAAAATACTATGCTAGGTACGATGCAAAGCTTTTCCCACCTTGCATACATGCTGCACAGTGAAGCACGCATGGAAAGTGAGAAAAGCACATAGAAATGAATGCATTTCTCCTGTTTGCACCTCCTTTGAAGGGGCGTTAACTTTTGGCGCAAAACCATGTTTTCAAATCTTTGTGAATATGGTTTTGCATCAAAAAGCACGGGTTGCTGCATTGAAACACCCATGTACCACCCACGTAATGCCCCCTTGGTGCAAAGTTACCCAAAGCAGTGTTTTGCGCTCCTTACAGGGCACTTTCCGGCGCAAAAGCAGTTTTGCGCTGAAAAGAAAATCAGAAAAAATAAAATTTGCGCTAGATTGTGTCACTATTGTGGAGCTAAAGCAGCGCGAAACATATGGAAACCTCCCCCTTGGTGTGCTCTTATATTCATACTGCTGCCCTCTAGTAACGCTACACAGTAACTGCAGCATAATAGTGGGAATGGGAAGAAGGCTGTCCAATGCAAATATTGTTCTCCCAAGCTACCTTTCTTCTGAGATGGTCGGCGTCTTGTGCCTTGATGCCACCTCACGCATATGGTCTTCAGTCAAATTCAAAAGCAGCCTACCTACCTTAGGCTAAGGAGTTTTCCACTCGAAGGCCGCACATGGGGACGTCACCCTCATTTAGCAGGGTCCCAAATTGCCTGCAGTCATCCTCTTTACAGAAGCTGGGCGTTCGTGGGCGTTTGTGGGCGTCCTTCAAAGGAAGGAAGGGGGTTTTTAAAGGCCCAGCCCAGCCCAGCCCAGCCCAGCCCAGCCCAGCCCAGCCCAGCCCAGCCCAGCGCTGTGCTTTGCTGTGTCCTGATGCAGCAGGCATGATGCAGACCTGCTGAAGCAAAGGCCTGACTCTAACATTTTCTGTCTCATGAAGAAAACAACCTTTCTACCTTCTTATTGCAACTAATAAAGGGAGTTTCACTTGCATCAAACTAAACCCATCATTTCATTAGCCACAGCTCATTCCTGACCTTTATTCCTAGCCAACCTCATAGGCACCAAACCTCTGATTTGAGAGATTGGCTCACACCAAAATGAAAAATAACCCCCATCCAACCTATTTTCCTATCCGTGTAGCACCTTCCTCGCATTCTTCTAATCAGTTAAAGCCCCAGAGGCCACATTTGCGCTCCACATTATACCAAATTTAAAGGACAAATAATGAATGCATTGATAAAGGATGATAAGGTATTGCCCCTATTGCTCCTGCTTGAGATAAAGGGGGATTGGTGGAAAGTCATGAGGGAAAAGATTTGTAATTTTGAGGCGCACGTGCCAAAAAGAGTGGCCACTTTTCTCCTCTGTTTTTACAAGTGAAATTCAAATTAGGAAATGAAAATAAAAGAAGAATTTGAAATTTTGCCAACTTATGACACTTTGACAGCGTTTGCGGGACTCGAACCCTTGTCCTGTGAGATCCTTTATAACCACAGGCACAAGACTTACCATTGAGCTATAGCTCCTGGTGGTCTGAAGTGTTGCAGTAGTAACTATAAACAACATATAGGCCCTGGTGTCATTGCCTGTGGCTTGTATTGCACATCAAAAGGATGACCATGCTATAGGGACGATTTGATACGCTTCTGACATGGAAACCGGTGTGGTCCAGTGGGTAAGTTCCTGACTTCCAGCCAGAGAATCAGGGTTCAAATCCCGGGTTCGGCACCAGATGACTGATGGTGGTCCAGCACAGGTAAATTGGAGGTGGGCCAAACAGGCCAATTGGTAAGTAAAATGTGTGTGTCTGTGTGTCCTGTAAGAGTGGAGTCATGCCTGGCAAAGTGGGTGGATGGAGGATAGAGTGAATAGGAGGAGTCTAGGCAGAGTGGGTGGAGCCAGAGAAGTCCAGCAGAGGTAAGTTGGAGGTGGGCCTAACAGGCGAATTGGTAAGCAAAACGTGTGGGGTTGGGTGTGTCGGGGTGTGCCTGTGTAGAGGGGGTGTGCCTGTGTGTGGGTGTGCCTGTGTGTGGGTTGTGGGTGTGTGGGGGTGTGGGGGTGTGTCTGTGTGTGGGGGGGGGGGTGTGTGTGGGGGTGTGCCTGTGTGTGTGGGGTGTGCCTGTGTGTAGGGGGGGGTGTTTGGGGTCTGTGTGTGGTCTGTGTGTGTGGTCTGTGTGTGTGGGTGTGTGTGTGTGGGTTGTGTGTGTGTGGGTTGTGTGTGTGTGGGTTGTGTGGGTGTGTGTGTGTGGGTTGTGTGGGTGTGTGTGTGTGGGTTGTGTGGGTGTCTGTGTGTGGGTTGTGTGTGTAGGGGGTGTGTGGGGGTGTGTCTGTGTGTGGGGGTGTGTGTGGGGTGTGCCGGTGTGTGTAGGGGGTGTGTCTGTGTGTCCTGTAAGAGTGGAGTCATGCCTGGCAAAGTGGGAGGATAGAGTGAATATGAGGAGTCTAGGCAGAGTGGGTGGAGCCAGAGAGTCTGGAAAAGATGGATGTGGTCCCAGCGAGGAGGAAGGGGTCAAAGATGGAGGTGGGGGCCTGAACAGATTGGGGCCAAATGTGGGCACTCCTGTAGTGTTTCTCTAGCTGACAGATCAGGTGATTACATCCGATGGGACTTATGGTGAGGAAAACCAGCGTTTGATTTTTAATGCACCCTCTCTAACTTTTCCCTAGTATCTTTCTTTCCTTCCGGCAGATACCTGGAACAAGCGTCCCAAAGTTTTTCTTGGCTGCATACCCCCAGAGGTGTGCCTGACATTTATGGCCTAAGCACCCTCACAAAGAGTGCGCTACTGACATTCTGGGAAAACCTCACTAAAATGACATATTTATGCACCAAACGTGGTAATTCCTTATACCTGCAAAGCATCATATTGCACTTTTCAGCTTTGAGGAGGTGTGAGTGTTTTCATTTGAGGGAAATATTCATCTGTGCTTCCTCTCCCATCCGAGGACTATGGAGCTGCTGTTCCTCTCTCACATGTCCCTTCATAGAGACAGGTGTCACACACTCAACCACTCAGTAAACATGTATGCTTCGATACATTCACCTTGCTGTTTACCTTCCAAACATTCCCTCTTCACCACAAATACAGGGCAGCCATACCTCATTGCTCATTCACTCAGTCATCACAGTCCTACACTCTGTAGGTCCTGCAAGACCAACATGAACAAGAGGTATGTCAGCAAGCGGAAAAAAAGCCTTGGGGGAAGATTTTTTTAAATGTTACACAATGTAGCGCAGCACTCTGCGTGGCTGCGCTGCGTTACGTGACCGGGAATGAGCAGGAGAGCGCCATATTTTTAAAGATTTGGCTCTCTCTCCTTGTCTTTCCCTTGCGCCGGCGCTGATTTCAGCTGCCGTGCGCCATGCACATAGCTTAGCGCCGCAGCGCTAGGGTGTGTGCATGAGTGTAGCGTAGGTTTTGTACAGGAAGGGTACCTTTCCTGTACAAAATACTATGCTAGGTACGATGCAAAGCTTTTCCCACCTTGCATACATGCTGCACAGTGAAGCACGCATGGAAAGTGAGAAAAGCACATAGAAATGAATGCATTTCTCCTGTTTGCACCTCCTTTGAAGGGGCGTTAACTTTTGGCGCAAAACCATGTTTTCAAATCTTTGTGAATATGGTTTTGCATCAAAAAGCACGGGTTGCTGCATTGAAACACCCATGTACCACCCACGTAATGCCCCCTTGGTGCAAAGTTACCCAAAGCAGTGTTTTGCGCTCCTTACAGGGCACTTTCCGGCGCAAAAGCAGTTTTGCGCTGAAAAGAAAATCAGAAAAAATAAAATTTGCGCTAGATTGTGTCACTATTGTGGAGCTAAAGCAGCGCGAAACATATGGAAACCTCCCCCTTGGTGTGCTCTTATATTCATACTGCTGCCCTCTAGTAACGCTACACAGTAACTGCAGCATAATAGTGGGAATGGGAAGAAGGCTGTCCAATGCAAATATTGTTCTCCCAAGCTACCTTTCTTCTGAGATGGTCGGCGTCTTGTGCCTTGATGCCACCTCACGCATATGGTCTTCAGTCAAATTCAAAAGCAGCCTACCTACCTTAGGCTAAGGAGTTTTCCACTCGAAGGCCGCACATGGGGACGTCACCCTCATTTAGCAGGGTCCCAAATTGCCTGCAGTCATCCTCTTTACAGAAGCTGGGCGTTCGTGGGCGTTTGTGGGCGTCCTTCAAAGGAAGGAAGGGGGTTTTTAAAGGCCCAGCCCAGCCCAGCCCAGCCCAGCCCAGCCCAGCCCAGCCCAGCCCAGCGCTGTGCTGTGCTTTGCTGTGTCCTGATGCAGCAGGCATGATGCAGACCTGCTGAAGCAAAGGCCTGACTCTAACATTTTCTGTCTCATGAAGAAAACAACCTTTCTACCTTCTTATTGCAACTAATAAAGGGAGTTTCACTTGCATCAAACTAAACCCATCATTTCATTAGCCACAGCTCATTCCTGACCTTTATTCCTAGCCAACCTCATAGGCACCAAACCTCTGATTTGAGAGATTGGCTCACACCAAAATGAAAAATAACCCCCATCCAACCTATTTTCCTATCCGTGTAGCACCTTCCTCGCATTCTTCTAATCAGTTAAAGCCCCAGAGGCCACATTTGCGCTCCACATTATACCAAATTTAAAGGACAAATAATGAATGCATTGATAAAGGATGATAAGGTATTGCCCCTATTGCTCCTGCTTGAGATAAAGGGGGATTGGTGGAAAGTCATGAGGGAAAAGATTTGTAATTTTGAGGCGCACGTGCCAAAAAGAGTGGCCACTTTTCTCCTCTGTTTTTACAAGTGAAATTCAAATTAGGAAATGAAAATAAAAGAAGAATTTGAAATTTTGCCAACTTATGACACTTTGACAGCGTTTGCGGGACTCGAACCCTTGTCCTGTGAGATCCTTTATAACCACAGGCACAAGACTTACCATTGAGCTATAGCTCCTGGTGGTCTGAAGTGTTGCAGTAGTAACTATAAACAACATATAGGCCCTGGTGTCATTGCCTGTGGCTTGTATTGCACATCAAAAGGATGACCATGCTATAGGGACGATTTGATACGCTTCTGACATGGAAACCGGTGTGGTCCAGTGGGTAAGTTCCTGACTTCCAGCCAGAGAATCAGGGTTCAAATCCCGGGTTCGGCACCAGATGACTGATGGTGGTCCAGCACAGGTAAATTGGAGGTGGGCCAAACAGGCCAATTGGTAAGTAAAATGTGTGTGTCTGTGTGTCCTGTAAGAGTGGAGTCATGCCTGGCAAAGTGGGTGGATGGAGGATAGAGTGAATAGGAGGAGTCTAGGCAGAGTGGGTGGAGCCAGAGAAGTCCAGCAGAGGTAAGTTGGAGGTGGGCCTAACAGGCGAATTGGTAAGCAAAACGTGTGGGGTTGTGTGTGTGGGGTGTGTCTGTGTGTGTGGGGTGTGCCTGTGTAGAGGGGGTGTGCCTGTGTGTGGGTTGTGTGTGTGGGGTGTGTGGGTGTGTGGGGGTGTGGGGGTGTGTCTGTGTGTGTGGGGGGGGGGGGGGGTGTGCCTGTGTGTGTGGGGTGTGCCTGTGTGTAGGGGGGGTGTTTGGGGTGTGTGGGGTCTGTGTGTGGTCTGTGTGTGTGTGGGTGTGTGTGGGGTGTGTGGGGTCTGTGTGGGTGTGTGTGTGTGGGTTGTGTGGGTGGGTGTGTGGGGGTGTGTCTGTGTGGTGGGGGTGTGTCTGTGGGGGGGGTGTGGGGGTGTGTCTGTGTGTGGGGGTGTGTGTGGGGTGTGCCTGGGTGTGTGGGGTGTGCCGGTGTGTGTAGGGGGTGTGTCTGTGTGTCCTGTAAGAGTGGAGTCATGCCTGGCAAAGTGGGAGGATAGAGTGAATATGAGGAGTCTAGGCAGAGTGGGTGGAGCCAGAGAGTCTGGAAAAGATGGATGTGGTCCCAGCGAGGAGGAAGGGGTCAAAGATGGAGGTGGGGGCCTGAACAGATTGGGGCCAAATGTGGGCACTCCTGTAGTGTTTCTCTAGCTGACAGATCAGGTGATTACATCCGATGGGACTTATGGTGAGGAAAACCAGCGTTTGATTTTTAATGCACCCTCTCTAACTTTTCCCTAGTATCTTTCTTTCCTTCCGGCAGATACCTGGAACAAGCGTCCCAAAGTTTTTCTTGGCTGCATACCCCCAGAGGTGTGCCTGACATTTATGGCCTAAGCACCCTCACAAAGAGTGCGCTACTGACATTCTGGGAAAACCTCACTAAAATGACATATTTATGCACCAAACGTGGTAATTCCTTATACCTGCAAAGCATCATATTGCACTTTTCAGCTTTGAGGAGGTGTGAGTGTTTTCATTTGAGGGAAATATTCATCTGTGCTTCCTCTCCCATCCGAGGACTATGGAGCTGCTGTTCCTCTCTCACATGTCCCTTCATAGAGACAGGTGTCACACACTCAACCACTCAGTAAACATGTATGCTTCGATACATTCACCTTGCTGTTTACCTTCCAAACATTCCCTCTTCACCACAAATACAGGGCAGCCATACCTCATTGCTCATTCACTCAGTCATCACAGTCCTACACTCTGTAGGTCCTGCAAGACCAACATGAACAAGAGGTATGTCAGCAAGCGGAAAAAAAGCCTTGGGGGAAGATTTTTTTAAATGTTACACAATGTAGCGCAGCACTCTGCGTGGCTGCGCTGCGTTACGTGACCGGGAATGAGCAGGAGAGCGCCATATTTTTAAAGATTTGGCTCTCTCTCCTTGTCTTTCCCTTGCGCCGGCGCTGATTTCAGCTGCCGTGCGCCATGCACATAGCTTAGCGCCGCAGCGCTAGGGTGTGTGCATGAGTGTAGCGTAGGTTTTGTACAGGAAGGGTACCTTTCCTGTACAAAATACTATGCTAGGCAAGATGCAAAGCTTTTCCCACCTTGCATACATGCTGCACAGTGAAGCACGCATGGAAAGTGAGAAAAGCACATAGAAATGAATGCATTTCTCCTGTTTGCACCTCCTTTGAAGGGGCGTTAACTTTTGGCGCAAAACCATGTTTTCAAATCTTTGTGAATATGGTTTTGCATCAAAAAGCACGGGTTGCTGCATTGAAACACCCATGTACCACCCACGTAATGCCCCCTTGGTGCAAAGTTACCCAAAGCAGTGTTTTGCGCTCCTTACAGGGCACTTTCCGGCGCAAAAGCAGTTTTGCGCTGAAAAGAAAATCAGAAAAAATAAAATTTGCGCTAGATTGTGTCACTATTGTGGAGCTAAAGCAGCGCGAAACATATGGAAACCTCCCCCTTGGTGTGCTCTTATATTCATACTGCTGCCCTCTAGTAACGCTACACAGTAACTGCAGCATAATAGTGGGAATGGGAAGAAGGCTGTCCAATGCAAATATTGTTCTCCCAAGCTACCTTTCTTCTGAGATGGTCGGCGTCTTGTGCCTTGATGCCACCTCACGCATATGGTCTTCAGTCAAATTCAAAAGCAGCCTACCTACCTTAGGCTAAGGAGTTTTCCACTCGAAGGCCGCACATGGGGACGTCACCCTCATTTAGCAGGGTCCCAAATTGCCTGCAGTCATCCTCTTTACAGAAGCTGGGCGTTCGTGGGCGTTTGTGGGCGTCCTTCAAAGGAAGGAAGGGGGTGTTTAAAGGCCCAGCCCAGCCCAGCCCAGCCCAGCGCTGTGCTTTGCTGTGTCCTGATGCAGCAGGCATGATGCAGACCTGCTGAAGCAAAGGCCTGACTCTAACATTTTCTGTCTCATGAAGAAAACAACCTTTCTACCTTCTTATTGCAACTAATAAAGGGAGTTTCACTTGCATCAAACTAAACCCATCATTTCATTAGCCACAGCTCATTCCTGACCTTTATTCCTAGCCAACCTCATAGGCACCAAACCTCTGATTTGAGAGATTGGCTCACACCAAAATGAAAAATAACCCCCATCCAACCTATTTTCCTATCCGTGTAGCACCTTCCTCGCATTCTTCTAATCAGTTAAAGCCCCAGAGGCCACATTTGCGCTCCACATTATACCAAATTTAAAGGACAAATAATGAATGCATTGATAAAGGATGATAAGGTATTGCCCCTATTGCTCCTGCTTGAGATAAAGGGGGATTGGTGGAAAGTCATGAGGGAAAAGATTTGTAATTTTGAGGCGCACGTGCCAAAAAGAGTGGCCACTTTTCTCCTCTGTTTTTACAAGTGAAATTCAAATTAGGAAATGAAAATAAAAGAAGAATTTGAAATTTTGCCAACTTATGACACTTTGACAGCGTTTGCGGGACTCGAACCCTTGTCCTGTGAGATCCTTTATAACCACAGGCACAAGACTTACCATTGAGCTATAGCTCCTGGTGGTCTGAAGTGTTGCAGTAGTAACTATAAACAACATATAGGCCCTGGTGTCATTGCCTGTGGCTTGTATTGCACATCAAAAGGATGACCATGCTATAGGGACGATTTGATACGCTTCTGACATGGAAACCGGTGTGGTCCAGTGGGTAAGTTCCTGACTTCCAGCCAGAGAATCAGGGTTCAAATCCCGGGTTCGGCACCAGATGACTGATGGTGGTCCAGCACAGGTAAATTGGAGGTGGGCCAAACAGGCCAATTGGTAAGTAAAATGTGTGTGTCTGTGTGTCCTGTAAGAGTGGAGTCATGCCTGGCAAAGTGGGTGGATGGAGGATAGAGTGAATAGGAGGAGTCTAGGCAGAGTGGGTGGAGCCAGAGAAGTCCAGCAGAGGTAAGTTGGAGGTGGGCCTAACAGGCGAATTGGTAAGCAAAACGTGTGGGGTTGTGTGTGTGGGGTGTGTCTGTGTGTGTGGGGTGTGCCTGTGTAGAGGGGGTGTGCCTGTGTGTGGGTTGTGTGTGTGGGGTGTGTGGGGGTGTGGGGGTGTGTCTGTGTGTGGGGGGGGGGGGGGTGTGCCTGTGTGTAGGGGGGGTGTTTGGGGTGTGTGGGGTCTGTGTGTGTGTGGTCTGTGTGTGTGTGTGTGTGTGTGTGTGTGGGGTCTGTGTGTGGGGTCTGTGTGTGGGGTGTGTGTGGGGTCTGTGTGTGGTCTGTGTGTGGGTGTGTGGGTGTGTGGGTGTGTGTGTGTGGGTTGTGTGGGTGGGTGTGTGGGGGTGTGTCTGTGTGGTGGGGGTGTGTCTGTGGGGGGGGTGTGGGGGTGTGTCTGTGTGTGGGGGTGTGTGTGGGGTGTGCCTGGGTGTGTGGGGTGTGCCGGTGTGTGTAGGGGGTGTGTCTGTGTGTCCTGTAAGAGTGGAGTCATGCCTGGCAAAGTGGGAGGATAGAGTGAATATGAGGAGTCTAGGCAGAGTGGGTGGAGCCAGAGAGTCTGGAAAAGATGGATGTGGTCCCAGCGAGGAGGAAGGGGTCAAAGATGGAGGTGGGGGCCTGAACAGATTGGGGCCAAATGTGGGCACTCCTGTAGTGTTTCTCTAGCTGACAGATCAGGTGATTACATCCGATGGGACTTATGGTGAGGAAAACCAGCGTTTGATTTTTAATGCACCCTCTCTAACTTTTCCCTAGTATCTTTCTTTCCTTCCGGCAGATACCTGGAACAAGCGTCCCAAAGTTTTTCTTGGCTGCATACCCCCAGAGGTGTGCCTGACATTTATGGCCTAAGCACCCTCACAAAGAGTGCGCTACTGACATTCTGGGAAAACCTCACTAAAATGACATATTTATGCACCAAACGTGGTAATTCCTTATACCTGCAAAGCATCATATTGCACTTTTCAGCTTTGAGGAGGTGTGAGTGTTTTCATTTGAGGGAAATATTCATCTGTGCTTCCTCTCCCATCCGAGGACTATGGAGCTGCTGTTCCTCTCTCACATGTCCCTTCATAGAGACAGGTGTCACACACTCAACCACTCAGTAAACATGTATGCTTCGATACATTCACCTTGCTGTTTACCTTCCAAACATTCCCTCTTCACCACAAATACAGGGCAGCCATACCTCATTGCTCATTCACTCAGTCATCACAGTCCTACACTCTGTAGGTCCTGCAAGACCAACATGAACAAGAGGTATGTCAGCAAGCGGAAAAAAAGCCTTGGGGGAAGATTTTTTTAAATGTTACACAATGTAGCGCAGCACTCTGCGTGGCTGCGCTGCGTTACGTGACCGGGAATGAGCAGGAGAGCGCCATATTTTTAAAGATTTGGCTCTCTCTCCTTGTCTTTCCCTTGCGCCGGCGCTGATTTCAGCTGCCGTGCGCCATGCACATAGCTTAGCGCCGCAGCGCTAGGGTGTGTGCATGAGTGTAGCGTAGGTTTTGTACAGGAAGGGTACCTTTCCTGTACAAAATACTATGCTAGGCAAGATGCAAAGCTTTTCCCACCTTGCATACATGCTGCACAGTGAAGCACGCATGGAAAGTGAGAAAAGCACATAGAAATGAATGCATTTCTCCTGTTTGCACCTCCTTTGAAGGGGCGTTAACTTTTGGCGCAAAACCATGTTTTCAAATCTTTGTGAATATGGTTTTGCATCAAAAAGCACGGGTTGCTGCATTGAAACACCCATGTACCACCCACGTAATGCCCCCTTGGTGCAAAGTTACCCAAAGCAGTGTTTTGCGCTCCTTACAGGGCACTTTCCGGCGCAAAAGCAGTTTTGCGCTGAAAAGAAAATCAGAAAAAATAAAATTTGCGCTAGATTGTGTCACTATTGTGGAGCTAAAGCAGCGCGAAACATATGGAAACCTCCCCCTTGGTGTGCTCTTATATTCATACTGCTGCCCTCTAGTAACGCTACACAGTAACTGCAGCATAATAGTGGGAATGGGAAGAAGGCTGTCCAATGCAAATATTGTTCTCCCAAGCTACCTTTCTTCTGAGATGGTCGGCGTCTTGTGCCTTGATGCCACCTCACGCATATGGTCTTCAGTCAAATTCAAAAGCAGCCTACCTACCTTAGGCTAAGGAGTTTTCCACTCGAAGGCCGCACATGGGGACGTCACCCTCATTTAGCAGGGTCCCAAATTGCCTGCAGTCATCCTCTTTACAGAAGCTGGGCGTTCGTGGGCGTTTGTGGGCGTCCTTCAAAGGAAGGAAGGGGGTGTTTAAAGGCCCAGCCCAGCCCAGCCCAGCCCAGCCCAGCCCAGCCCAGCCCAGCGCTGTGCTTTGCTGTGTCCTGATGCAGCAGGCATGATGCAGACCTGCTGAAGCAAAGGCCTGACTCTAACATTTTCTGTCTCATGAAGAAAACAACCTTTCTACCTTCTTATTGCAACTAATAAAGGGAGTTTCACTTGCATCAAACTAAACCCATCATTTCATTAGCCACAGCTCATTCCTGACCTTTATTCCTAGCCAACCTCATAGGCACCAAACCTCTGATTTGAGAGATTGGCTCACACCAAAATGAAAAATAACCCCCATCCAACCTATTTTCCTATCCGTGTAGCACCTTCCTCGCATTCTTCTAATCAGTTAAAGCCCCAGAGGCCACATTTGCGCTCCACATTATACCAAATTTAAAGGACAAATAATGAATGCATTGATAAAGGATGATAAGGTATTGCCCCTATTGCTCCTGCTTGAGATAAAGGGGGATTGGTGGAAAGTCATGAGGGAAAAGATTTGTAATTTTGAGGCGCACGTGCCAAAAAGAGTGGCCACTTTTCTCCTCTGTTTTTACAAGTGAAATTCAAATTAGGAAATGAAAATAAAAGAAGAATTTGAAATTTTGCCAACTTATGACACTTTGACAGCGTTTGCGGGACTCGAACCCTTGTCCTGTGAGATCCTTTATAACCACAGGAACAAGACTTACCATTGAGCTATAGCTCCTGGTGGTCTGAAGTGTTGCAGTAGTAACTATAAACAACATATAGGCCCTGGTGTCATTGCCTGTGGCTTGTATTGCACATCAAAAGGATGACCATGCTATAGGGACGATTTGATACGCTTCTGACATGGAAACCGGTGTGGTCCAGTGGGTAAGTTCCTGACTTCCAGCCAGAGAATCAGGGTTCAAATCCCGGGTTCGGCACCAGATGACTGATGGTGGTCCAGCACAGGTAAATTGGAGGTGGGCCAAACAGGCCAATTGGTAAGTAAAATGTGTGTGTCTGTGTGTCCTGTAAGAGTGGAGTCATGCCTGGCAAAGTGGGTGGATGGAGGATAGAGTGAATAGGAGGAGTCTAGGCAGAGTGGGTGGAGCCAGAGAAGTCCAGCAGAGGTAAGTTGGAGGTGGGCCTAACAGGCGAATTGGTAAGCAAAACGTGTGGGGTTGGGTGTGTCGGGGTGTGCCTGTGTAGAGGGGGTGTGCCTGTGTGTGGGTGTGCCTGTGTGTGGGTTGTGGGTGTGTGGGGGTGTGGGGGTGTGTCTGTGTGTGGGGGGGGGGGGTGTGTGTGGGGGTGTGCCTGTGTGTGTGGGGTGTGCCTGTGTGTAGGGGGGGGTGTTTGGGGTCTGTGTGTGTGGTCTGTGTGTGTGGGTCTGTGTGTGTGGGTGTGTGTGTGTGGGTTGTGTGTGTGTGGGTTGTGTGTGTGTGGGTTGTGTGGGTGTGTGTGTGTGGGTTGTGTGGGTGTGTGTGTGTGGGTTGTGTGGGTGTCTGTGTGTGGGTTGTGTGTGTAGGGGGTGTGTGGGGGTGTGTCTGTGTGTGGGGGTGTGTGTGGGGTGTGCCGGTGTGTGTAGGGGGTGTGTCTGTGTGTCCTGTAAGAGTGGAGTCATGCCTGGCAAAGTGGGAGGATAGAGTGAATATGAGGAGTCTAGGCAGAGTGGGTGGAGCCAGAGAGTCTGGAAAAGATGGATGTGGTCCCAGCGAGGAGGAAGGGGTCAAAGATGGAGGTGGGGGCCTGAACAGATTGGGGCCAAATGTGGGCACTCCTGTAGTGTTTCTCTAGCTGACAGATCAGGTGATTACATCCGATGGGACTTATGGTGAGGAAAACCAGCGTTTGATTTTTAATGCACCCTCTGTAACTTTTCCCTAGTATCTTTCTTTCCTTCCGGCAGATACCTGGAACAAGCGTCCCAAAGTTTTTCTTGGCTGCATACCCCCAGAGGTGTGCCTGACATTTATGGCCTAAGCACCCTCACAAAGAGTGCGCTACTGACATTCTGGGAAAACCTCACTAAAATGACATATTTATGCACCAAACGTGGTAATTCCTTATACCTGCAAAGCATCATATTGCACTTTTCAGCTTTGAGGAGGTGTGAGTGTTTTCATTTGAGGGAAATATTCATCTGTGCTTCCTCTCCCATCCGAGGACTATGGAGCTGCTGTTCCTCTCTCACATGTCCCTTCATAGAGACAGGTGTCACACACTCAACCACTCAGTAAACATGTATGCTTCGATACATTCACCTTGCTGTTTACCTTCCAAACATTCCCTCTTCACCACAAATACAGGGCAGCCATACCTCATTGCTCATTCACTCAGTCATCACAGTCCTACACTCTGTAGGTCCTGCAAGACCAACATGAACAAGAGGTATGTCAGCAAGCGGAAAAAAAGCCTTGGGGGAAGATTTTTTTAAATGTTACACAATGTAGCGCAGCACTCTGCGTGGCTGCGCTGCGTTACGTGACCGGGAATGAGCAGGAGAGCGCCATATTTTTAAAGATTTGGCTCTCTCTCCTTGTCTTTCCCTTGCGCCGGCGCTGATTTCAGCTGCCGTGCGCCATGCACATAGCTTAGCGCCGCAGCGCTAGGGTGTGTGCATGAGTGTAGCGTAGGTTTTGTACAGGAAGGGTACCTTTCCTGTACAAAATACTATGCTAGGTACGATGCAAAGCTTTTCCCACCTTGCATACATGCTGCACAGTGAAGCACGCATGGAAAGTGAGAAAAGCACATAGAAATGAATGCATTTCTCCTGTTTGCACCTCCTTTGAAGGGGCGTTAACTTTTGGCGCAAAACCATGTTTTCAAATCTTTGTGAATATGGTTTTGCATCAAAAAGCACGGGTTGCTGCATTGAAACACCCATGTACCACCCACGTAATGCCCCCTTGGTGCAAAGTTACCCAAAGCAGTGTTTTGCGCTCCTTACAGGGCACTTTCCGGCGCAAAAGCAGTTTTGCGCTGAAAAGAAAATCAGAAAAAATAAAATTTGCGCTAGATTGTGTCACTATTGTGGAGCTAAAGCAGCGCGAAACATATGGAAACCTCCCCCTTGGTGTGCTCTTATATTCATACTGCTGCCCTCTAGTAACGCTACACAGTAACTGCAGCATAATAGTGGGAATGGGAAGAAGGCTGTCCAATGCAAATATTGTTCTCCCAAGCTACCTTTCTTCTGAGATGGTCGGCGTCTTGTGCCTTGATGCCACCTCACGCATATGGTCTTCAGTCAAATTCAAAAGCAGCCTACCTACCTTAGGCTAAGGAGTTTTCCACTCGAAGGCCGCACATGGGGACGTCACCCTCATTTAGCAGGGTCCCAAATTGCCTGCAGTCATCCTCTTTACAGAAGCTGGGCGTTCGTGGGCGTTTGTGGGCGTCTTTCAAAGGAAGGAAGGGGGTTTTTAAAGGCCCAGCCCAGCCCAGCCCAGCCCAGCCCAGCCCAGCCCAGCCCAGCGCTGTGCTTTGCTGTGTCCTGATGCAGCAGGCATGATGCAGACCTGCTGAAGCAAAGGCCTGACTCTAACATTTTCTGTCTCATGAAGAAAACAACCTTTCTACCTTCTTATTGCAACTAATAAAGGGAGTTTCACTTGCATCAAACTAAACCCATCATTTCATTAGCCACAGCTCATTCCTGACCTTTATTCCTAGCCAACCTCATAGGCACCAAACCTCTGATTTGAGAGATTGGCTCACACCAAAATGAAAAATAACCCCCATCCAACCTATTTTCCTATCCGTGTAGCACCTTCCTCGCATTCTTCTAATCAGTTAAAGCCCCAGAGGCCACATTTGCGCTCCACATTATACCAAATTTAAAGGACAAATAATGAATGCATTGATAAAGGATGATAAGGTATTGCCCCTATTGCTCCTGCTTGAGATAAAGGGGGATTGGTGGAAAGTCATGAGGGAAAAGATTTGTAATTTTGAGGCGCACGTGCCAAAAAGAGTGGCCACTTTTCTCCTCTGTTTTTACAAGTGAAATTCAAATTAGGAAATGAAAATAAAAGAAGAATTTGAAATTTTGCCAACTTATGACACTTTGACAGCGTTTGCGGGACTCGAACCCTTGTCCTGTGAGATCCTTTATAACCACAGGCACAAGACTTACCATTGAGCTATAGCTCCTGGTGGTCTGAAGTGTTGCAGTAGTAACTATAAACAACATATAGGCCCTGGTGTCATTGCCTGTGGCTTGTATTGCACATCAAAAGGATGACCATGCTATAGGGACGATTTGATACGCTTCTGACATGGAAACCGGTGTGGTCCAGTGGGTAAGTTCCTGACTTCCAGCCAGAGAATCAGGGTTCAAATCCCGGGTTCGGCACCAGATGACTGATGGTGGTCCAGCACAGGTAAATTGGAGGTGGGCCAAACAGGCCAATTGGTAAGTAAAATGTGTGTGTCTGTGTGTCCTGTAAGAGTGGAGTCATGCCTGGCAAAGTGGGTGGATGGAGGATAGAGTGAATAGGAGGAGTCTAGGCAGAGTGGGTGGAGCCAGAGAAGTCCAGCAGAGGTAAGTTGGAGGTGGGCCTAACAGGCGAATTGGTAAGCAAAACGTGTGGGGTTGGGTGTGTCGGGGTGTGCCTGTGTAGAGGGGGTGTGCCTGTGTGTGGGTGTGCCTGTGTGTGGGTTGTGGGTGTGTGGGGGTGTGGGGGTGTGTCTGTGTGTGGGGGGGGGGGGTGTGTGTGGGGGTGTGCCTGTGTGTGTGGGGTGTGCCTGTGTGTAGGGGGGGGTGTTTGGGGTCTGTGTGTGTGGTCTGTGTGTGTGGGTTGTGTGTGTGTGGGTTGTGTGTGTGTGGGTTGTGTGGGTGTGTGTGTGTGGGTGTGTGTGTGTGGGTTGTGTGGGTGTCTGTGTGTGGGTTGTGTGTGTAGGGGGTGTGTGGGGGTGTGTCTGTGTGTGGGGGTGTGTGTGGGGTGTGCCGGTGTGTGTAGGGGGTGTGTCTGTGTGTCCTGTAAGAGTGGAGTCATGCCTGGCAAAGTGGGAGGATAGAGTGAATATGAGGAGTCTAGGCAGAGTGGGTGGAGCCAGAGAGTCTGGAAAAGATGGATGTGGTCCCAGCGAGGAGGAAGGGGTCAAAGATGGAGGTGGGGGCCTGAACAGATTGGGGCCAAATGTGGGCACTCCTGTAGTGTTTCTCTAGCTGACAGATCAGGTGATTACATCCGATGGGACTTATGGTGAGGAAAACCAGCGTTTGATTTTTAATGCACCCTCTGTAACTTTTCCCTAGTATCTTTCTTTCCTTCCGGCAGATACCTGGAACAAGCGTCCCAAAGTTTTTCTTGGCTGCATACCCCCAGAGGTGTGCCTGACATTTATGGCCTAAGCACCCTCACAAAGAGTGCGCTACTGACATTCTGGGAAAACCTCACTAAAATGACATATTTATGCACCAAACGTGGTAATTCCTTATACCTGCAAAGCATCATATTGCACTTTTCAGCTTTGAGGAGGTGTGAGTGTTTTCATTTGAGGGAAATATTCATCTGTGCTTCCTCTCCCATCCGAGGACTATGGAGCTGCTGTTCCTCTCTCACATGTCCCTTCATAGAGACAGGTGTCACACACTCAACCACTCAGTAAACATGTATGCTTCGATACATTCACCTTGCTGTTTACCTTCCAAACATTCCCTCTTCACCACAAATACAGGGCAGCCATACCTCATTGCTCATTCACTCAGTCATCACAGTCCTACACTCTGTAGGTCCTGCAAGACCAACATGAACAAGAGGTATGTCAGCAAGCGGAAAAAAAGCCTTGGGGGAAGATTTTTTTAAATGTTACACAATGTAGCGCAGCACTCTGCGTGGCTGCGCTGCGTTACGTGACCGGGAATGAGCAGGAGAGCGCCATATTTTTAAAGATTTGGCTCTCTCTCCTTGTCTTTCCCTTGCGCCGGCGCTGATTTCAGCTGCCGTGCGCCATGCACATAGCTTAGCGCCGCAGCGCTAGGGTGTGTGCATGAGTGTAGCGTAGGTTTTGTACAGGAAGGGTACCTTTCCTGTACAAAATACTATGCTAGGTACGATGCAAAGCTTTTCCCACCTTGCATACATGCTGCACAGTGAAGCACGCATGGAAAGTGAGAAAAGCACATAGAAATGAATGCATTTCTCCTGTTTGCACCTCCTTTGAAGGGGCGTTAACTTTTGGCGCAAAACCATGTTTTCAAATCTTTGTGAATATGGTTTTGCATCAAAAAGCACGGGTTGCTGCATTGAAACACCCATGTACCACCCACGTAATGCCCCCTTGGTGCAAAGTTACCCAAAGCAGTGTTTTGCGCTCCTTACAGGGCACTTTCCGGCGCAAAAGCAGTTTTGCGCTGAAAAGAAAATCAGAAAAAATAAAATTTGCGCTAGATTGTGTCACTATTGTGGAGCTAAAGCAGCGCGAAACATATGGAAACCTCCCCCTTGGTGTGCTCTTATATTCATACTGCTGCCCTCTAGTAACGCTACACAGTAACTGCAGCATAATAGTGGGAATGGGAAGAAGGCTGTCCAATGCAAATATTGTTCTCCCAAGCTACCTTTCTTCTGAGATGGTCGGCGTCTTGTGCCTTGATGCCACCTCACGCATATGGTCTTCAGTCAAATTCAAAAGCAGCCTACCTACCTTAGGCTAAGGAGTTTTCCACTCGAAGGCCGCACATGGGGACGTCACCCTCATTTAGCAGGGTCCCAAATTGCCTGCAGTCATCCTCTTTACAGAAGCTGGGCGTTCGTGGGCGTTTGTGGGCGTCCTTCAAAGGAAGGAAGGGGGTTTTTAAAGGCCCAGCCCAGCCCAGCCCAGCCCAGCCCAGCCCAGCCCAGCCCAGCCCAGCGCTGTGCTGTGCTTTGCTGTGTCCTGATGCAGCAGGCATGATGCAGACCTGCTGAAGCAAAGGCCTGACTCTAACATTTTCTGTCTCATGAAGAAAACAACCTTTCTACCTTCTTATTGCAACTAATAAAGGGAGTTTCACTTGCATCAAACTAAACCCATCATTTCATTAGCCACAGCTCATTCCTGACCTTTATTCCTAGCCAACCTCATAGGCACCAAACCTCTGATTTGAGAGATTGGCTCACACCAAAATGAAAAATAACCCCCATCCAACCTATTTTCCTATCCGTGTAGCACCTTCCTCGCATTCTTCTAATCAGTTAAAGCCCCAGAGGCCACATTTGCGCTCCACATTATACCAAATTTAAAGGACAAATAATGAATGCATTGATAAAGGATGATAAGGTATTGCCCCTATTGCTCCTGCTTGAGATAAAGGGGGATTGGTGGAAAGTCATGAGGGAAAAGATTTGTAATTTTGAGGCGCACGTGCCAAAAAGAGTGGCCACTTTTCTCCTCTGTTTTTACAAGTGAAATTCAAATTAGGAAATGAAAATAAAAGAAGAATTTGAAATTTTGCCAACTTATGACACTTTGACAGCGTTTGCGGGACTCGAACCCTTGTCCTGTGAGATCCTTTATAACCACAGGCACAAGACTTACCATTGAGCTATAGCTCCTGGTGGTCTGAAGTGTTGCAGTAGTAACTATAAACAACATATAGGCCCTGGTGTCATTGCCTGTGGCTTGTATTGCACATCAAAAGGATGACCATGCTATAGGGACGATTTGATACGCTTCTGACATGGAAACCGGTGTGGTCCAGTGGGTAAGTTCCTGACTTCCAGCCAGAGAATCAGGGTTCAAATCCCGGGTTCGGCACCAGATGACTGATGGTGGTCCAGCACAGGTAAATTGGAGGTGGGCCAAACAGGCCAATTGGTAAGTAAAATGTGTGTGTCTGTGTGTCCTGTAAGAGTGGAGTCATGCCTGGCAAAGTGGGTGGATGGAGGATAGAGTGAATAGGAGGAGTCTAGGCAGAGTGGGTGGAGCCAGAGAAGTCCAGCAGAGGTAAGTTGGAGGTGGGCCTAACAGGCGAATTGGTAAGCAAAACGTGTGGGGTTGGGTGTGTCGGGGTGTGCCTGTGTAGAGGGGGTGTGCCTGTGTGTGGGTGTGCCTGTGTGTGGGTTGTGGGTGTGTGGGGGTGTGGGGGTGTGTCTGTGTGTGGGGGGGGGGGGTGTGTGTGGGGGTGTGCCTGTGTGTGTGGGGTGTGCCTGTGTGTAGGGGGGGGTGTTTGGGGTCTGTGTGTGTGGTCTGTGTGTGTGGGTTGTGTGTGTGTGGGTTGTGTGTGTGTGGGTTGTGTGGGTGTGTGTGTGTGGGTGTGTGTGTGTGGGTTGTGTGGGTGTCTGTGTGTGGGTTGTGTGTGTAGGGGGTGTGTGGGGGTGTGTCTGTGTGTGGGGGTGTGTGTGGGGTGTGCCGGTGTGTGTAGGGGGTGTGTCTGTGTGTCCTGTAAGAGTGGAGTCATGCCTGGCAAAGTGGGAGGATAGAGTGAATATGAGGAGTCTAGGCAGAGTGGGTGGAGCCAGAGAGTCTGGAAAAGATGGATGTGGTCCCAGCGAGGAGGAAGGGGTCAAAGATGGAGGTGGGGGCCTGAACAGATTGGGGCCAAATGTGGGCACTCCTGTAGTGTTTCTCTAGCTGACAGATCAGGTGATTACATCCGATGGGACTTATGGTGAGGAAAACCAGCGTTTGATTTTTAATGCACCCTCTGTAACTTTTCCCTAGTATCTTTCTTTCCTTCCGGCAGATACCTGGAACAAGCGTCCCAAAGTTTTTCTTGGCTGCATACCCCCAGAGGTGTGCCTGACATTTATGGCCTAAGCACCCTCACAAAGAGTGCGCTACTGACATTCTGGGAAAACCTCACTAAAATGACATATTTATGCACCAAACGTGGTAATTCCTTATACCTGCAAAGCATCATATTGCACTTTTCAGCTTTGAGGAGGTGTGAGTGTTTTCATTTGAGGGAAATATTCATCTGTGCTTCCTCTCCCATCCGAGGACTATGGAGCTGCTGTTCCTCTCTCACATGTCCCTTCATAGAGACAGGTGTCACACACTCAACCACTCAGTAAACATGTATGCTTCGATACATTCACCTTGCTGTTTACCTTCCAAACATTCCCTCTTCACCACAAATACAGGGCAGCCATACCTCATTGCTCATTCACTCAGTCATCACAGTCCTACACTCTGTAGGTCCTGCAAGACCAACATGAACAAGAGGTATGTCAGCAAGCGGAAAAAAAGCCTTGGGGGAAGATTTTTTTAAATGTTACACAATGTAGCGCAGCACTCTGCGTGGCTGCGCTGCGTTACGTGACCGGGAATGAGCAGGAGAGCGCCATATTTTTAAAGATTTGGCTCTCTCTCCTTGTCTTTCCCTTGCGCCGGCGCTGATTTCAGCTGCCGTGCGCCATGCACATAGCTTAGCGCCGCAGCGCTAGGGTGTGTGCATGAGTGTAGCGTAGGTTTTGTACAGGAAGGGTACCTTTCCTGTACAAAATACTATGCTAGGTACGATGCAAAGCTTTTCCCACCTTGCATACATGCTGCACAGTGAAGCACGCATGGAAAGTGAGAAAAGCACATAGAAATGAATGCATTTCTCCTGTTTGCACCTCCTTTGAAGGGGCGTTAACTTTTGGCGCAAAACCATGTTTTCAAATCTTTGTGAATATGGTTTTGCATCAAAAAGCACGGGTTGCTGCATTGAAACACCCATGTACCACCCACGTAATGCCCCCTTGGTGCAAAGTTACCCAAAGCAGTGTTTTGCGCTCCTTACAGGGCACTTTCCGGCGCAAAAGCAGTTTTGCGCTGAAAAGAAAATCAGAAAAAATAAAATTTGCGCTAGATTGTGTCACTATTGTGGAGCTAAAGCAGCGCGAAACATATGGAAACCTCCCCCTTGGTGTGCTCTTATATTCATACTGCTGCCCTCTAGTAACGCTACACAGTAACTGCAGCATAATAGTGGGAATGGGAAGAAGGCTGTCCAATGCAAATATTGTTCTCCCAAGCTACCTTTCTTCTGAGATGGTCGGCGTCTTGTGCCTTGATGCCACCTCACGCATATGGTCTTCAGTCAAATTCAAAAGCAGCCTACCTACCTTAGGCTAAGGAGTTTTCCACTCGAAGGCCGCACATGGGGACGTCACCCTCATTTAGCAGGGTCCCAAATTGCCTGCAGTCATCCTCTTTACAGAAGCTGGGCGTTCGTGGGCGTTTGTGGGCGTCCTTCAAAGGAAGGAAGGGGGTTTTTAAAGGCCCAGCCCAGCCCAGCCCAGCCCAGCCCAGCCCAGCCCAGCCCAGCCCAGCGCTGTGCTGTGCTTTGCTGTGTCCTGATGCAGCAGGCATGATGCAGACCTGCTGAAGCAAAGGCCTGACTCTAACATTTTCTGTCTCATGAAGAAAACAACCTTTCTACCTTCTTATTGCAACTAATAAAGGGAGTTTCACTTGCATCAAACTAAACCCATCATTTCATTAGCCACAGCTCATTCCTGACCTTTATTCCTAGCCAACCTCATAGGCACCAAACCTCTGATTTGAGAGATTGGCTCACACCAAAATGAAAAATAACCCCCATCCAACCTATTTTCCTATCCGTGTAGCACCTTCCTCGCATTCTTCTAATCAGTTAAAGCCCCAGAGGCCACATTTGCGCTCCACATTATACCAAATTTAAAGGACAAATAATGAATGCATTGATAAAGGATGATAAGGTATTGCCCCTATTGCTCCTGCTTGAGATAAAGGGGGATTGGTGGAAAGTCATGAGGGAAAAGATTTGTAATTTTGAGGCGCACGTGCCAAAAAGAGTGGCCACTTTTCTCCTCTGTTTTTACAAGTGAAATTCAAATTAGGAAATGAAAATAAAAGAAGAATTTGAAATTTTGCCAACTTATGACACTTTGACAGCGTTTGCGGGACTCGAACCCTTGTCCTGTGAGATCCTTTATAACCACAGGCACAAGACTTACCATTGAGCTATAGCTCCTGGTGGTCTGAAGTGTTGCAGTAGTAACTATAAACAACATATAGGCCCTGGTGTCATTGCCTGTGGCTTGTATTGCACATCAAAAGGATGACCATGCTATAGGGACGATTTGATACGCTTCTGACATGGAAACCGGTGTGGTCCAGTGGGTAAGTTCCTGACTTCCAGCCAGAGAATCAGGGTTCAAATCCCGGGTTCGGCACCAGATGACTGATGGTGGTCCAGCACAGGTAAATTGGAGGTGGGCCAAACAGGCCAATTGGTAAGTAAAATGTGTGTGTCTGTGTGTCCTGTAAGAGTGGAGTCATGCCTGGCAAAGTGGGTGGATGGAGGATAGAGTGAATAGGAGGAGTCTAGGCAGAGTGGGTGGAGCCAGAGAAGTCCAGCAGAGGTAAGTTGGAGGTGGGCCTAACAGGCGAATTGGTAAGCAAAACGTGTGGGGTTGTGTGTGTGGGGTGTGTCTGTGTGTGTGGGGTGTGCCTGTGTAGAGGGGGTGTGCCTGTGTGTGGGTTGTGTGTGTGGGGTGTGTGGGTGTGTGGGGGTGTGGGGGTGTGTCTGTGTGTGTGGGGGGGGGGGGGGGTGTGCCTGTGTGTGTGGGGTGTGCCTGTGTGTAGGGGGGGTGTTTGGGGTGTGTGGGGTCTGTGTGTGGTCTGTGTGTGTGTGGGTGTGTGTGGGTTGTGTGTGTGTGTGTGTGGGGTGTGTGGGGTCTGTGTGGGTGTGTGTGTGTGGGTTGTGTGGGTGGGTGTGTGGGGGTGTGTCTGTGTGGTGGGGGTGTGTCTGTGGGGGGGGTGTGGGGGTGTGTCTGTGTGTGGGGGTGTGTGTGGGGTGTGCCTGGGTGTGTGGGGTGTGCCGGTGTGTGTAGGGGGTGTGTCTGTGTGTCCTGTAAGAGTGGAGTCATGCCTGGCAAAGTGGGAGGATAGAGTGAATATGAGGAGTCTAGGCAGAGTGGGTGGAGCCAGAGAGTCTGGAAAAGATGGATGTGGTCCCAGCGAGGAGGAAGGGGTCAAAGATGGAGGTGGGGGCCTGAACAGATTGGGGCCAAATGTGGGCACTCCTGTAGTGTTTCTCTAGCTGACAGATCAGGTGATTACATCCGATGGGACTTATGGTGAGGAAAACCAGCGTTTGATTTTTAATGCACCCTCTCTAACTTTTCCCTAGTATCTTTCTTTCCTTCCGGCAGATACCTGGAACAAGCGTCCCAAAGTTTTTCTTGGCTGCATACCCCCAGAGGTGTGCCTGACATTTATGGCCTAAGCACCCTCACAAAGAGTGCGCTACTGACATTCTGGGAAAACCTCACTAAAATGACATATTTATGCACCAAACGTGGTAATTCCTTATACCTGCAAAGCATCATATTGCACTTTTCAGCTTTGAGGAGGTGTGAGTGTTTTCATTTGAGGGAAATATTCATCTGTGCTTCCTCTCCCATCCGAGGACTATGGAGCTGCTGTTCCTCTCTCACATGTCCCTTCATAGAGACAGGTGTCACACACTCAACCACTCAGTAAACATGTATGCTTCGATACATTCACCTTGCTGTTTACCTTCCAAACATTCCCTCTTCACCACAAATACAGGGCAGCCATACCTCATTGCTCATTCACTCAGTCATCACAGTCCTACACTCTGTAGGTCCTGCAAGACCAACATGAACAAGAGGTATGTCAGCAAGCGGAAAAAAAGCCTTGGGGGAAGATTTTTTTAAATGTTACACAATGTAGCGCAGCACTCTGCGTGGCTGCGCTGCGTTACGTGACCGGGAATGAGCAGGAGAGCGCCATATTTTTAAAGATTTGGCTCTCTCTCCTTGTCTTTCCCTTGCGCCGGCGCTGATTTCAGCTGCCGTGCGCCATGCACATAGCTTAGCGCCGCAGCGCTAGGGTGTGTGCATGAGTGTAGCGTAGGTTTTGTACAGGAAGGGTACCTTTCCTGTACAAAATACTATGCTAGGCAAGATGCAAAGCTTTTCCCACCTTGCATACATGCTGCACAGTGAAGCACGCATGGAAAGTGAGAAAAGCACATAGAAATGAATGCATTTCTCCTGTTTGCACCTCCTTTGAAGGGGCGTTAACTTTTGGCGCAAAACCATGTTTTCAAATCTTTGTGAATATGGTTTTGCATCAAAAAGCACGGGTTGCTGCATTGAAACACCCATGTACCACCCACGTAATGCCCCCTTGGTGCAAAGTTACCCAAAGCAGTGTTTTGCGCTCCTTACAGGGCACTTTCCGGCGCAAAAGCAGTTTTGCGCTGAAAAGAAAATCAGAAAAAATAAAATTTGCGCTAGATTGTGTCACTATTGTGGAGCTAAAGCAGCGCGAAACATATGGAAACCTCCCCCTTGGTGTGCTCTTATATTCATACTGCTGCCCTCTAGTAACGCTACACAGTAACTGCAGCATAATAGTGGGAATGGGAAGAAGGCTGTCCAATGCAAATATTGTTCTCCCAAGCTACCTTTCTTCTGAGATGGTCGGCGTCTTGTGCCTTGATGCCACCTCACGCATATGGTCTTCAGTCAAATTCAAAAGCAGCCTACCTACCTTAGGCTAAGGAGTTTTCCACTCGAAGGCCGCACATGGGGACGTCACCCTCATTTAGCAGGGTCCCAAATTGCCTGCAGTCATCCTCTTTACAGAAGCTGGGCGTTCGTGGGCGTTTGTGGGCGTCCTTCAAAGGAAGGAAGGGGGTGTTTAAAGGCCCAGCCCAGCCCAGCCCAGCCCAGCGCTGTGCTTTGCTGTGTCCTGATGCAGCAGGCATGATGCAGACCTGCTGAAGCAAAGGCCTGACTCTAACATTTTCTGTCTCATGAAGAAAACAACCTTTCTACCTTCTTATTGCAACTAATAAAGGGAGTTTCACTTGCATCAAACTAAACCCATCATTTCATTAGCCACAGCTCATTCCTGACCTTTATTCCTAGCCAACCTCATAGGCACCAAACCTCTGATTTGAGAGATTGGCTCACACCAAAATGAAAAATAACCCCCATCCAACCTATTTTCCTATCCGTGTAGCACCTTCCTCGCATTCTTCTAATCAGTTAAAGCCCCAGAGGCCACATTTGCGCTCCACATTATACCAAATTTAAAGGACAAATAATGAATGCATTGATAAAGGATGATAAGGTATTGCCCCTATTGCTCCTGCTTGAGATAAAGGGGGATTGGTGGAAAGTCATGAGGGAAAAGATTTGTAATTTTGAGGCGCACGTGCCAAAAAGAGTGGCCACTTTTCTCCTCTGTTTTTACAAGTGAAATTCAAATTAGGAAATGAAAATAAAAGAAGAATTTGAAATTTTGCCAACTTATGACACTTTGACAGCGTTTGCGGGACTCGAACCCTTGTCCTGTGAGATCCTTTATAACCACAGGCACAAGACTTACCATTGAGCTATAGCTCCTGGTGGTCTGAAGTGTTGCAGTAGTAACTATAAACAACATATAGGCCCTGGTGTCATTGCCTGTGGCTTGTATTGCACATCAAAAGGATGACCATGCTATAGGGACGATTTGATACGCTTCTGACATGGAAACCGGTGTGGTCCAGTGGGTAAGTTCCTGACTTCCAGCCAGAGAATCAGGGTTCAAATCCCGGGTTCGGCACCAGATGACTGATGGTGGTCCAGCACAGGTAAATTGGAGGTGGGCCAAACAGGCCAATTGGTAAGTAAAATGTGTGTGTCTGTGTGTCCTGTAAGAGTGGAGTCATGCCTGGCAAAGTGGGTGGATGGAGGATAGAGTGAATAGGAGGAGTCTAGGCAGAGTGGGTGGAGCCAGAGAAGTCCAGCAGAGGTAAGTTGGAGGTGGGCCTAACAGGCGAATTGGTAAGCAAAACGTGTGGGGTTGTGTGTGTGGGGTGTGTCTGTGTGTGTGGGGTGTGCCTGTGTAGAGGGGGTGTGCCTGTGTGTGGGTTGTGTGTGTGGGGTGTGTGGGGGTGTGGGGGTGTGTCTGTGTGTGGGGGGGGGGGGGTGTGCCTGTGTGTAGGGGGGGTGTTTGGGGTGTGTGGGGTCTGTGTGTGTGTGGTCTGTGTGTGTGTGTGTGTGTGTGTGTGTGGGGTCTGTGTGTGGGGTCTGTGTGTGGGGTCTGTGTGTGGTCTGTGTGTGGGGTCTGTGTGTGGTCTGTGTGTGGGTTGTGGGTGTGTGGGTGTGTGTGTGTGGGTTGTGTGGGTGGGTGTGTGGGGGTGTGTCTGTGTGGTGGGGGTGTGTCTGTGGGGGGGGTGTGGGGGTGTGTCTGTGTGTGGGGGTGTGTGTGGGGTGTGCCTGGGTGTGTGGGGTGTGCCGGTGTGTGTAGGGGGTGTGTCTGTGTGTCCTGTAAGAGTGGAGTCATGCCTGGCAAAGTGGGAGGATAGAGTGAATATGAGGAGTCTAGGCAGAGTGGGTGGAGCCAGAGAGTCTGGAAAAGATGGATGTGGTCCCAGCGAGGAGGAAGGGGTCAAAGATGGAGGTGGGGGCCTGAACAGATTGGGGCCAAATGTGGGCACTCCTGTAGTGTTTCTCTAGCTGACAGATCAGGTGATTACATCCGATGGGACTTATGGTGAGGAAAACCAGCGTTTGATTTTTAATGCACCCTCTCTAACTTTTCCCTAGTATCTTTCTTTCCTTCCGGCAGATACCTGGAACAAGCGTCCCAAAGTTTTTCTTGGCTGCATACCCCCAGAGGTGTGCCTGACATTTATGGCCTAAGCACCCTCACAAAGAGTGCGCTACTGACATTCTGGGAAAACCTCACTAAAATGACATATTTATGCACCAAACGTGGTAATTCCTTATACCTGCAAAGCATCATATTGCACTTTTCAGCTTTGAGGAGGTGTGAGTGTTTTCATTTGAGGGAAATATTCATCTGTGCTTCCTCTCCCATCCGAGGACTATGGAGCTGCTGTTCCTCTCTCACATGTCCCTTCATAGAGACAGGTGTCACACACTCAACCACTCAGTAAACATGTATGCTTCGATACATTCACCTTGCTGTTTACCTTCCAAACATTCCCTCTTCACCACAAATACAGGGCAGCCATACCTCATTGCTCATTCACTCAGTCATCACAGTCCTACACTCTGTAGGTCCTGCAAGACCAACATGAACAAGAGGTATGTCAGCAAGCGGAAAAAAAGCCTTGGGGGAAGATTTTTTTAAATGTTACACAATGTAGCGCAGCACTCTGCGTGGCTGCGCTGCGTTACGTGACCGGGAATGAGCAGGAGAGCGCCATATTTTTAAAGATTTGGCTCTCTCTCCTTGTCTTTCCCTTGCGCCGGCGCTGATTTCAGCTGCCGTGCGCCATGCACATAGCTTAGCGCCGCAGCGCTAGGGTGTGTGCATGAGTGTAGCGTAGGTTTTGTACAGGAAGGGTACCTTTCCTGTACAAAATACTATGCTAGGCAAGATGCAAAGCTTTTCCCACCTTGCATACATGCTGCACAGTGAAGCACGCATGGAAAGTGAGAAAAGCACATAGAAATGAATGCATTTCTCCTGTTTGCACCTCCTTTGAAGGGGCGTTAACTTTTGGCGCAAAACCATGTTTTCAAATCTTTGTGAATATGGTTTTGCATCAAAAAGCACGGGTTGCTGCATTGAAACACCCATGTACCACCCACGTAATGCCCCCTTGGTGCAAAGTTACCCAAAGCAGTGTTTTGCGCTCCTTACAGGGCACTTTCCGGCGCAAAAGCAGTTTTGCGCTGAAAAGAAAATCAGAAAAAATAAAATTTGCGCTAGATTGTGTCACTATTGTGGAGCTAAAGCAGCGCGAAACATATGGAAACCTCCCCCTTGGTGTGCTCTTATATTCATACTGCTGCCCTCTAGTAACGCTACACAGTAACTGCAGCATAATAGTGGGAATGGGAAGAAGGCTGTCCAATGCAAATATTGTTCTCCCAAGCTACCTTTCTTCTGAGATGGTCGGCGTCTTGTGCCTTGATGCCACCTCACGCATATGGTCTTCAGTCAAATTCAAAAGCAGCCTACCTACCTTAGGCTAAGGAGTTTTCCACTCGAAGGCCGCACATGGGGACGTCACCCTCATTTAGCAGGGTCCCAAATTGCCTGCAGTCATCCTCTTTACAGAAGCTGGGCGTTCGTGGGCGTTTGTGGGCGTCCTTCAAAGGAAGGAAGGGGGTGTTTAAAGGCCCAGCCCAGCCCAGCCCAGCCCAGCCCAGCCCAGCCCAGCCCAGCGCTGTGCTTTGCTGTGTCCTGATGCAGCAGGCATGATGCAGACCTGCTGAAGCAAAGGCCTGACTCTAACATTTTCTGTCTCATGAAGAAAACAACCTTTCTACCTTCTTATTGCAACTAATAAAGGGAGTTTCACTTGCATCAAACTAAACCCATCATTTCATTAGCCACAGCTCATTCCTGACCTTTATTCCTAGCCAACCTCATAGGCACCAAACCTCTGATTTGAGAGATTGGCTCACACCAAAATGAAAAATAACCCCCATCCAACCTATTTTCCTATCCGTGTAGCACCTTCCTCGCATTCTTCTAATCAGTTAAAGCCCCAGAGGCCACATTTGCGCTCCACATTATACCAAATTTAAAGGACAAATAATGAATGCATTGATAAAGGATGATAAGGTATTGCCCCTATTGCTCCTGCTTGAGATAAAGGGGGATTGGTGGAAAGTCATGAGGGAAAAGATTTGTAATTTTGAGGCGCACGTGCCAAAAAGAGTGGCCACTTTTCTCCTCTGTTTTTACAAGTGAAATTCAAATTAGGAAATGAAAATAAAAGAAGAATTTGAAATTTTGCCAACTTATGACACTTTGACAGCGTTTGCGGGACTCGAACCCTTGTCCTGTGAGATCCTTTATAACCACAGGAACAAGACTTACCATTGAGCTATAGCTCCTGGTGGTCTGAAGTGTTGCAGTAGTAACTATAAACAACATATAGGCCCTGGTGTCATTGCCTGTGGCTTGTATTGCACATCAAAAGGATGACCATGCTATAGGGACGATTTGATACGCTTCTGACATGGAAACCGGTGTGGTCCAGTGGGTAAGTTCCTGACTTCCAGCCAGAGAATCAGGGTTCAAATCCCGGGTTCGGCACCAGATGACTGATGGTGGTCCAGCACAGGTAAATTGGAGGTGGGCCAAACAGGCCAATTGGTAAGTAAAATGTGTGTGTCTGTGTGTCCTGTAAGAGTGGAGTCATGCCTGGCAAAGTGGGTGGATGGAGGATAGAGTGAATAGGAGGAGTCTAGGCAGAGTGGGTGGAGCCAGAGAAGTCCAGCAGAGGTAAGTTGGAGGTGGGCCTAACAGGCGAATTGGTAAGCAAAACGTGTGGGGTTGGGTGTGTCGGGGTGTGCCTGTGTAGAGGGGGTGTGCCTGTGTGTGGGTGTGCCTGTGTGTGGGTTGTGGGTGTGTGGGGGTGTGGGGGTGTGTCTGTGTGTGGGGGGGGGGGGTGTGTGTGGGGGTGTGCCTGTGTGTGTGGGGTGTGCCTGTGTGTAGGGGGGGGTGTTTGGGGTCTGTGTGTGTGGTCTGTGTGTGTGGGTCTGTGTGTGTGGGTGTGTGTGTGTGGGTTGTGTGTGTGTGGGTTGTGTGTGTGTGGGTTGTGTGGGTGTGTGTGTGTGGGTTGTGTGGGTGTGTGTGTGTGGGTTGTGTGGGTGTCTGTGTGTGGGTTGTGTGTGTAGGGGGTGTGTGGGGGTGTGTCTGTGTGTGGGGGTGTGTGTGGGGTGTGCCGGTGTGTGTAGGGGGTGTGTCTGTGTGTCCTGTAAGAGTGGAGTCATGCCTGGCAAAGTGGGAGGATAGAGTGAATATGAGGAGTCTAGGCAGAGTGGGTGGAGCCAGAGAGTCTGGAAAAGATGGATGTGGTCCCAGCGAGGAGGAAGGGGTCAAAGATGGAGGTGGGGGCCTGAACAGATTGGGGCCAAATGTGGGCACTCCTGTAGTGTTTCTCTAGCTGACAGATCAGGTGATTACATCCGATGGGACTTATGGTGAGGAAAACCAGCGTTTGATTTTTAATGCACCCTCTGTAACTTTTCCCTAGTATCTTTCTTTCCTTCCGGCAGATACCTGGAACAAGCGTCCCAAAGTTTTTCTTGGCTGCATACCCCCAGAGGTGTGCCTGACATTTATGGCCTAAGCACCCTCACAAAGAGTGCGCTACTGACATTCTGGGAAAACCTCACTAAAATGACATATTTATGCACCAAACGTGGTAATTCCTTATACCTGCAAAGCATCATATTGCACTTTTCAGCTTTGAGGAGGTGTGAGTGTTTTCATTTGAGGGAAATATTCATCTGTGCTTCCTCTCCCATCCGAGGACTATGGAGCTGCTGTTCCTCTCTCACATGTCCCTTCATAGAGACAGGTGTCACACACTCAACCACTCAGTAAACATGTATGCTTCGATACATTCACCTTGCTGTTTACCTTCCAAACATTCCCTCTTCACCACAAATACAGGGCAGCCATACCTCATTGCTCATTCACTCAGTCATCACAGTCCTACACTCTGTAGGTCCTGCAAGACCAACATGAACAAGAGGTATGTCAGCAAGCGGAAAAAAAGCCTTGGGGGAAGATTTTTTTAAATGTTACACAATGTAGCGCAGCACTCTGCGTGGCTGCGCTGCGTTACGTGACCGGGAATGAGCAGGAGAGCGCCATATTTTTAAAGATTTGGCTCTCTCTCCTTGTCTTTCCCTTGCGCCGGCGCTGATTTCAGCTGCCGTGCGCCATGCACATAGCTTAGCGCCGCAGCGCTAGGGTGTGTGCATGAGTGTAGCGTAGGTTTTGTACAGGAAGGGTACCTTTCCTGTACAAAATACTATGCTAGGTACGATGCAAAGCTTTTCCCACCTTGCATACATGCTGCACAGTGAAGCACGCATGGAAAGTGAGAAAAGCACATAGAAATGAATGCATTTCTCCTGTTTGCACCTCCTTTGAAGGGGCGTTAACTTTTGGCGCAAAACCATGTTTTCAAATCTTTGTGAATATGGTTTTGCATCAAAAAGCACGGGTTGCTGCATTGAAACACCCATGTACCACCCACGTAATGCCCCCTTGGTGCAAAGTTACCCAAAGCAGTGTTTTGCGCTCCTTACAGGGCACTTTCCGGCGCAAAAGCAGTTTTGCGCTGAAAAGAAAATCAGAAAAAATAAAATTTGCGCTAGATTGTGTCACTATTGTGGAGCTAAAGCAGCGCGAAACATATGGAAACCTCCCCCTTGGTGTGCTCTTATATTCATACTGCTGCCCTCTAGTAACGCTACACAGTAACTGCAGCATAATAGTGGGAATGGGAAGAAGGCTGTCCAATGCAAATATTGTTCTCCCAAGCTACCTTTCTTCTGAGATGGTCGGCGTCTTGTGCCTTGATGCCACCTCACGCATATGGTCTTCAGTCAAATTCAAAAGCAGCCTACCTACCTTAGGCTAAGGAGTTTTCCACTCGAAGGCCGCACATGGGGACGTCACCCTCATTTAGCAGGGTCCCAAATTGCCTGCAGTCATCCTCTTTACAGAAGCTGGGCGTTCGTGGGCGTTTGTGGGCGTCCTTCAAAGGAAGGAAGGGGGTGTTTAAAGGCCCAGCCCAGCCCAGCCCAGCCCAGCGCTGTGCTTTGCTGTGTCCTGATGCAGCAGGCATGATGCAGACCTGCTGAAGCAAAGGCCTGACTCTAACATTTTCTGTCTCATGAAGAAAACAACCTTTCTACCTTCTTATTGCAACTAATAAAGGGAGTTTCACTTGCATCAAACTAAACCCATCATTTCATTAGCCACAGCTCATTCCTGACCTTTATTCCTAGCCAACCTCATAGGCACCAAACCTCTGATTTGAGAGATTGGCTCACACCAAAATGAAAAATAACCCCCATCCAACCTATTTTCCTATCCGTGTAGCACCTTCCTCGCATTCTTCTAATCAGTTAAAGCCCCAGAGGCCACATTTGCGCTCCACATTATACCAAATTTAAAGGACAAATAATGAATGCATTGATAAAGGATGATAAGGTATTGCCCCTATTGCTCCTGCTTGAGATAAAGGGGGATTGGTGGAAAGTCATGAGGGAAAAGATTTGTAATTTTGAGGCGCACGTGCCAAAAAGAGTGGCCACTTTTCTCCTCTGTTTTTACAAGTGAAATTCAAATTAGGAAATGAAAATAAAAGAAGAATTTGAAATTTTGCCAACTTATGACACTTTGACAGCGTTTGCGGGACTCGAACCCTTGTCCTGTGAGATCCTTTATAACCACAGGCACAAGACTTACCATTGAGCTATAGCTCCTGGTGGTCTGAAGTGTTGCAGTAGTAACTATAAACAACATATAGGCCCTGGTGTCATTGCCTGTGGCTTGTATTGCACATCAAAAGGATGACCATGCTATAGGGACGATTTGATACGCTTCTGACATGGAAACCGGTGTGGTCCAGTGGGTAAGTTCCTGACTTCCAGCCAGAGAATCAGGGTTCAAATCCCGGGTTCGGCACCAGATGACTGATGGTGGTCCAGCACAGGTAAATTGGAGGTGGGCCAAACAGGCCAATTGGTAAGTAAAATGTGTGTGTCTGTGTGTCCTGTAAGAGTGGAGTCATGCCTGGCAAAGTGGGTGGATGGAGGATAGAGTGAATAGGAGGAGTCTAGGCAGAGTGGGTGGAGCCAGAGAAGTCCAGCAGAGGTAAGTTGGAGGTGGGCCTAACAGGCGAATTGGTAAGCAAAACGTGTGGGGTTGGGTGTGTCGGGGTGTGCCTGTGTAGAGGGGGTGTGCCTGTGTGTGGGTGTGCCTGTGTGTGGGTTGTGGGTGTGTGGGGGTGTGGGGGTGTGTCTGTGTGTGGGGGGGGGGGGTGTGTGTGGGGGTGTGCCTGTGTGTGTGGGGTGTGCCTGTGTGTAGGGGGGGGTGTTTGGGGTCTGTGTGTGTGGTCTGTGTGTGTGGGTTGTGTGTGTGTGGGTTGTGTGTGTGTGGGTTGTGTGGGTGTGTGGGTGTGTGTGTGTGGGTTGTGTGGGTGTCTGTGTGTGGGTTGTGTGTGTAGGGGGTGTGTGGGGGTGTGTCTGTGTGTGGGGGTGTGTGTGGGGTGTGCCGGTGTGTGTAGGGGGTGTGTCTGTGTGTCCTGTAAGAGTGGAGTCATGCCTGGCAAAGTGGGAGGATAGAGTGAATATGAGGAGTCTAGGCAGAGTGGGTGGAGCCAGAGAGTCTGGAAAAGATGGATGTGGTCCCAGCGAGGAGGAAGGGGTCAAAGATGGAGGTGGGGGCCTGAACAGATTGGGGCCAAATGTGGGCACTCCTGTAGTGTTTCTCTAGCTGACAGATCAGGTGATTACATCCGATGGGACTTATGGTGAGGAAAACCAGCGTTTGATTTTTAATGCACCCTCTGTAACTTTTCCCTAGTATCTTTCTTTCCTTCCGGCAGATACCTGGAACAAGCGTCCCAAAGTTTTTCTTGGCTGCATACCCCCAGAGGTGTGCCTGACATTTATGGCCTAAGCACCCTCACAAAGAGTGCGCTACTGACATTCTGGGAAAACCTCACTAAAATGACATATTTATGCACCAAACGTGGTAATTCCTTATACCTGCAAAGCATCATATTGCACTTTTCAGCTTTGAGGAGGTGTGAGTGTTTTCATTTGAGGGAAATATTCATCTGTGCTTCCTCTCCCATCCGAGGACTATGGAGCTGCTGTTCCTCTCTCACATGTCCCTTCATAGAGACAGGTGTCACACACTCAACCACTCAGTAAACATGTATGCTTCGATACATTCACCTTGCTGTTTACCTTCCAAACATTCCCTCTTCACCACAAATACAGGGCAGCCATACCTCATTGCTCATTCACTCAGTCATCACAGTCCTACACTCTGTAGGTCCTGCAAGACCAACATGAACAAGAGGTATGTCAGCAAGCGGAAAAAAAGCCTTGGGGGAAGATTTTTTTAAATGTTACACAATGTAGCGCAGCACTCTGCGTGGCTGCGCTGCGTTACGTGACCGGGAATGAGCAGGAGAGCGCCATATTTTTAAAGATTTGGCTCTCTCTCCTTGTCTTTCCCTTGCGCCGGCGCTGATTTCAGCTGCCGTGCGCCATGCACATAGCTTAGCGCCGCAGCGCTAGGGTGTGTGCATGAGTGTAGCGTAGGTTTTGTACAGGAAGGGTACCTTTCCTGTACAAAATACTATGCTAGGTACGATGCAAAGCTTTTCCCACCTTGCATACATGCTGCACAGTGAAGCACGCATGGAAAGTGAGAAAAGCACATAGAAATGAATGCATTTCTCCTGTTTGCACCTCCTTTGAAGGGGCGTTAACTTTTGGCGCAAAACCATGTTTTCAAATCTTTGTGAATATGGTTTTGCATCAAAAAGCACGGGTTGCTGCATTGAAACACCCATGTACCACCCACGTAATGCCCCCTTGGTGCAAAGTTACCCAAAGCAGTGTTTTGCGCTCCTTACAGGGCACTTTCCGGCGCAAAAGCAGTTTTGCGCTGAAAAGAAAATCAGAAAAAATAAAATTTGCGCTAGATTGTGTCACTATTGTGGAGCTAAAGCAGCGCGAAACATATGGAAACCTCCCCCTTGGTGTGCTCTTATATTCATACTGCTGCCCTCTAGTAACGCTACACAGTAACTGCAGCATAATAGTGGGAATGGGAAGAAGGCTGTCCAATGCAAATATTGTTCTCCCAAGCTACCTTTCTTCTGAGATGGTCGGCGTCTTGTGCCTTGATGCCACCTCACGCATATGGTCTTCAGTCAAATTCAAAAGCAGCCTACCTACCTTAGGCTAAGGAGTTTTCCACTCGAAGGCCGCACATGGGGACGTCACCCTCATTTAGCAGGGTCCCAAATTGCCTGCAGTCATCCTCTTTACAGAAGCTGGGCGTTCGTGGGCGTTTGTGGGCGTCCTTCAAAGGAAGGAAGGGGGTGTTTAAAGGCCCAGCCCAGCCCAGCCCAGCCCAGCGCTGTGCTTTGCTGTGTCCTGATGCAGCAGGCATGATGCAGACCTGCTGAAGCAAAGGCCTGACTCTAACATTTTCTGTCTCATGAAGAAAACAACCTTTCTACCTTCTTATTGCAACTAATAAAGGGAGTTTCACTTGCATCAAACTAAACCCATCATTTCATTAGCCACAGCTCATTCCTGACCTTTATTCCTAGCCAACCTCATAGGCACCAAACCTCTGATTTGAGAGATTGGCTCACACCAAAATGAAAAATAACCCCCATCCAACCTATTTTCCTATCCGTGTAGCACCTTCCTCGCATTCTTCTAATCAGTTAAAGCCCCAGAGGCCACATTTGCGCTCCACATTATACCAAATTTAAAGGACAAATAATGAATGCATTGATAAAGGATGATAAGGTATTGCCCCTATTGCTCCTGCTTGAGATAAAGGGGGATTGGTGGAAAGTCATGAGGGAAAAGATTTGTAATTTTGAGGCGCACGTGCCAAAAAGAGTGGCCACTTTTCTCCTCTGTTTTTACAAGTGAAATTCAAATTAGGAAATGAAAATAAAAGAAGAATTTGAAATTTTGCCAACTTATGACACTTTGACAGCGTTTGCGGGACTCGAACCCTTGTCCTGTGAGATCCTTTATAACCACAGGCACAAGACTTACCATTGAGCTATAGCTCCTGGTGGTCTGAAGTGTTGCAGTAGTAACTATAAACAACATATAGGCCCTGGTGTCATTGCCTGTGGCTTGTATTGCACATCAAAAGGATGACCATGCTATAGGGACGATTTGATACGCTTCTGACATGGAAACCGGTGTGGTCCAGTGGGTAAGTTCCTGACTTCCAGCCAGAGAATCAGGGTTCAAATCCCGGGTTCGGCACCAGATGACTGATGGTGGTCCAGCACAGGTAAATTGGAGGTGGGCCAAACAGGCCAATTGGTAAGTAAAATGTGTGTGTCTGTGTGTCCTGTAAGAGTGGAGTCATGCCTGGCAAAGTGGGTGGATGGAGGATAGAGTGAATAGGAGGAGTCTAGGCAGAGTGGGTGGAGCCAGAGAAGTCCAGCAGAGGTAAGTTGGAGGTGGGCCTAACAGGCGAATTGGTAAGCAAAACGTGTGGGGTTGTGTGTGTGGGGTGTGTGGGGTGTGTCTGTGTGTGTGGGGTGTGCCTGTGTAGAGGGGGTGTGCCTGTGTGTGGGTTGTGTGTGTGGGGTGTGTGGGGGTGTGGGGGTGTGTCTGTGTGTGGGGGGGGGGGGGGTGTGCCTGTGTGTAGGGGGGGTGTTTGGGGTGTGTGGGGTCTGTGTGTGTGTGGTCTGTGTGTGTGTGTGTGTGTGTGTGTGTGGGGTCTGTGTGTGGGGTCTGTGTGTGGGGTCTGTGTGTGGTCTGTGTGTGGGGTCTGTGTGTGGTCTGTGTGTGGGTTGTGGGTGTGTGGGTGTGTGTGTGTGGGTTGTGTGGGTGGGTGTGTGGGGGTGTGTCTGTGTGGTGGGGGTGTGTCTGTGGGGGGGGTGTGGGGGTGTGTCTGTGTGTGGGGGTGTGTGTGGGGTGTGCCTGGGTGTGTGGGGTGTGCCGGTGTGTGTAGGGGGTGTGTCTGTGTGTCCTGTAAGAGTGGAGTCATGCCTGGCAAAGTGGGAGGATAGAGTGAATATGAGGAGTCTAGGCAGAGTGGGTGGAGCCAGAGAGTCTGGAAAAGATGGATGTGGTCCCAGCGAGGAGGAAGGGGTCAAAGATGGAGGTGGGGGCCTGAACAGATTGGGGCCAAATGTGGGCACTCCTGTAGTGTTTCTCTAGCTGACAGATCAGGTGATTACATCCGATGGGACTTATGGTGAGGAAAACCAGCGTTTGATTTTTAATGCACCCTCTCTAACTTTTCCCTAGTATCTTTCTTTCCTTCCGGCAGATACCTGGAACAAGCGTCCCAAAGTTTTTCTTGGCTGCATACCCCCAGAGGTGTGCCTGACATTTATGGCCTAAGCACCCTCACAAAGAGTGCGCTACTGACATTCTGGGAAAACCTCACTAAAATGACATATTTATGCACCAAACGTGGTAATTCCTTATACCTGCAAAGCATCATATTGCACTTTTCAGCTTTGAGGAGGTGTGAGTGTTTTCATTTGAGGGAAATATTCATCTGTGCTTCCTCTCCCATCCGAGGACTATGGAGCTGCTGTTCCTCTCTCACATGTCCCTTCATAGAGACAGGTGTCACACACTCAACCACTCAGTAAACATGTATGCTTCGATACATTCACCTTGCTGTTTACCTTCCAAACATTCCCTCTTCACCACAAATACAGGGCAGCCATACCTCATTGCTCATTCACTCAGTCATCACAGTCCTACACTCTGTAGGTCCTGCAAGACCAACATGAACAAGAGGTATGTCAGCAAGCGGAAAAAAAGCCTTGGGGGAAGATTTTTTTAAATGTTACACAATGTAGCGCAGCACTCTGCGTGGCTGCGCTGCGTTACGTGACCGGGAATGAGCAGGAGAGCGCCATATTTTTAAAGATTTGGCTCTCTCTCCTTGTCTTTCCCTTGCGCCGGCGCTGATTTCAGCTGCCGTGCGCCATGCACATAGCTTAGCGCCGCAGCGCTAGGGTGTGTGCATGAGTGTAGCGTAGGTTTTGTACAGGAAGGGTACCTTTCCTGTACAAAATACTATGCTAGGCAAGATGCAAAGCTTTTCCCACCTTGCATACATGCTGCACAGTGAAGCACGCATGGAAAGTGAGAAAAGCACATAGAAATGAATGCATTTCTCCTGTTTGCACCTCCTTTGAAGGGGCGTTAACTTTTGGCGCAAAACCATGTTTTCAAATCTTTGTGAATATGGTTTTGCATCAAAAAGCACGGGTTGCTGCATTGAAACACCCATGTACCACCCACGTAATGCCCCCTTGGTGCAAAGTTACCCAAAGCAGTGTTTTGCGCTCCTTACAGGGCACTTTCCGGCGCAAAAGCAGTTTTGCGCTGAAAAGAAAATCAGAAAAAATAAAATTTGCGCTAGATTGTGTCACTATTGTGGAGCTAAAGCAGCGCGAAACATATGGAAACCTCCCCCTTGGTGTGCTCTTATATTCATACTGCTGCCCTCTAGTAACGCTACACAGTAACTGCAGCATAATAGTGGGAATGGGAAGAAGGCTGTCCAATGCAAATATTGTTCTCCCAAGCTACCTTTCTTCTGAGATGGTCGGCGTCTTGTGCCTTGATGCCACCTCACGCATATGGTCTTCAGTCAAATTCAAAAGCAGCCTACCTACCTTAGGCTAAGGAGTTTTCCACTCGAAGGCCGCACATGGGGACGTCACCCTCATTTAGCAGGGTCCCAAATTGCCTGCAGTCATCCTCTTTACAGAAGCTGGGCGTTCGTGGGCGTTTGTGGGCGTCTTTCAAAGGAAGGAAGGGGGTTTTTAAAGGCCCAGCCCAGCCCAGCCCAGCCCAGCCCAGCCCAGCCCAGCCCAGCGCTGTGCTTTGCTGTGTCCTGATGCAGCAGGCATGATGCAGACCTGCTGAAGCAAAGGCCTGACTCTAACATTTTCTGTCTCATGAAGAAAACAACCTTTCTACCTTCTTATTGCAACTAATAAAGGGAGTTTCACTTGCATCAAACTAAACCCATCATTTCATTAGCCACAGCTCATTCCTGACCTTTATTCCTAGCCAACCTCATAGGCACCAAACCTCTGATTTGAGAGATTGGCTCACACCAAAATGAAAAATAACCCCCATCCAACCTATTTTCCTATCCGTGTAGCACCTTCCTCGCATTCTTCTAATCAGTTAAAGCCCCAGAGGCCACATTTGCGCTCCACATTATACCAAATTTAAAGGACAAATAATGAATGCATTGATAAAGGATGATAAGGTATTGCCCCTATTGCTCCTGCTTGAGATAAAGGGGGATTGGTGGAAAGTCATGAGGGAAAAGATTTGTAATTTTGAGGCGCACGTGCCAAAAAGAGTGGCCACTTTTCTCCTCTGTTTTTACAAGTGAAATTCAAATTAGGAAATGAAAATAAAAGAAGAATTTGAAATTTTGCCAACTTATGACACTTTGACAGCGTTTGCGGGACTCGAACCCTTGTCCTGTGAGATCCTTTATAACCACAGGCACAAGACTTACCATTGAGCTATAGCTCCTGGTGGTCTGAAGTGTTGCAGTAGTAACTATAAACAACATATAGGCCCTGGTGTCATTGCCTGTGGCTTGTATTGCACATCAAAAGGATGACCATGCTATAGGGACGATTTGATACGCTTCTGACATGGAAACCGGTGTGGTCCAGTGGGTAAGTTCCTGACTTCCAGCCAGAGAATCAGGGTTCAAATCCCGGGTTCGGCACCAGATGACTGATGGTGGTCCAGCACAGGTAAATTGGAGGTGGGCCAAACAGGCCAATTGGTAAGTAAAATGTGTGTGTCTGTGTGTCCTGTAAGAGTGGAGTCATGCCTGGCAAAGTGGGTGGATGGAGGATAGAGTGAATAGGAGGAGTCTAGGCAGAGTGGGTGGAGCCAGAGAAGTCCAGCAGAGGTAAGTTGGAGGTGGGCCTAACAGGCGAATTGGTAAGCAAAACGTGTGGGGTTGGGTGTGTCGGGGTGTGCCTGTGTAGAGGGGGTGTGCCTGTGTGTGGGTGTGCCTGTGTGTGGGTTGTGGGTGTGTGGGGGTGTGGGGGTGTGTCTGTGTGTGGGGGGGGGGGGTGTGTGTGGGGGTGTGCCTGTGTGTGTGGGGTGTGCCTGTGTGTAGGGGGGGGTGTTTGGGGTCTGTGTGTGTGGTCTGTGTGTGTGGGTTGTGTGTGTGTGGGTTGTGTGTGTGTGGGTTGTGTGGGTGTGTGTGTGTGGGTGTGTGTGTGTGGGTTGTGTGGGTGTCTGTGTGTGGGTTGTGTGTGTAGGGGGTGTGTGGGGGTGTGTCTGTGTGTGGGGGTGTGTGTGGGGTGTGCCGGTGTGTGTAGGGGGTGTGTCTGTGTGTCCTGTAAGAGTGGAGTCATGCCTGGCAAAGTGGGAGGATAGAGTGAATATGAGGAGTCTAGGCAGAGTGGGTGGAGCCAGAGAGTCTGGAAAAGATGGATGTGGTCCCAGCGAGGAGGAAGGGGTCAAAGATGGAGGTGGGGGCCTGAACAGATTGGGGCCAAATGTGGGCACTCCTGTAGTGTTTCTCTAGCTGACAGATCAGGTGATTACATCCGATGGGACTTATGGTGAGGAAAACCAGCGTTTGATTTTTAATGCACCCTCTGTAACTTTTCCCTAGTATCTTTCTTTCCTTCCGGCAGATACCTGGAACAAGCGTCCCAAAGTTTTTCTTGGCTGCATACCCCCAGAGGTGTGCCTGACATTTATGGCCTAAGCACCCTCACAAAGAGTGCGCTACTGACATTCTGGGAAAACCTCACTAAAATGACATATTTATGCACCAAACGTGGTAATTCCTTATACCTGCAAAGCATCATATTGCACTTTTCAGCTTTGAGGAGGTGTGAGTGTTTTCATTTGAGGGAAATATTCATCTGTGCTTCCTCTCCCATCCGAGGACTATGGAGCTGCTGTTCCTCTCTCACATGTCCCTTCATAGAGACAGGTGTCACACACTCAACCACTCAGTAAACATGTATGCTTCGATACATTCACCTTGCTGTTTACCTTCCAAACATTCCCTCTTCACCACAAATACAGGGCAGCCATACCTCATTGCTCATTCACTCAGTCATCACAGTCCTACACTCTGTAGGTCCTGCAAGACCAACATGAACAAGAGGTATGTCAGCAAGCGGAAAAAAAGCCTTGGGGGAAGATTTTTTTAAATGTTACACAATGTAGCGCAGCACTCTGCGTGGCTGCGCTGCGTTACGTGACCGGGAATGAGCAGGAGAGCGCCATATTTTTAAAGATTTGGCTCTCTCTCCTTGTCTTTCCCTTGCGCCGGCGCTGATTTCAGCTGCCGTGCGCCATGCACATAGCTTAGCGCCGCAGCGCTAGGGTGTGTGCATGAGTGTAGCGTAGGTTTTGTACAGGAAGGGTACCTTTCCTGTACAAAATACTATGCTAGGTACGATGCAAAGCTTTTCCCACCTTGCATACATGCTGCACAGTGAAGCACGCATGGAAAGTGAGAAAAGCACATAGAAATGAATGCATTTCTCCTGTTTGCACCTCCTTTGAAGGGGCGTTAACTTTTGGCGCAAAACCATGTTTTCAAATCTTTGTGAATATGGTTTTGCATCAAAAAGCACGGGTTGCTGCATTGAAACACCCATGTACCACCCACGTAATGCCCCCTTGGTGCAAAGTTACCCAAAGCAGTGTTTTGCGCTCCTTACAGGGCACTTTCCGGCGCAAAAGCAGTTTTGCGCTGAAAAGAAAATCAGAAAAAATAAAATTTGCGCTAGATTGTGTCACTATTGTGGAGCTAAAGCAGCGCGAAACATATGGAAACCTCCCCCTTGGTGTGCTCTTATATTCATACTGCTGCCCTCTAGTAACGCTACACAGTAACTGCAGCATAATAGTGGGAATGGGAAGAAGGCTGTCCAATGCAAATATTGTTCTCCCAAGCTACCTTTCTTCTGAGATGGTCGGCGTCTTGTGCCTTGATGCCACCTCACGCATATGGTCTTCAGTCAAATTCAAAAGCAGCCTACCTACCTTAGGCTAAGGAGTTTTCCACTCGAAGGCCGCACATGGGGACGTCACCCTCATTTAGCAGGGTCCCAAATTGCCTGCAGTCATCCTCTTTACAGAAGCTGGGCGTTCGTGGGCGTTTGTGGGCGTCCTTCAAAGGAAGGAAGGGGGTGTTTAAAGGCCCAGCCCAGCCCAGCCCAGCCCAGCGCTGTGCTTTGCTGTGTCCTGATGCAGCAGGCATGATGCAGACCTGCTGAAGCAAAGGCCTGACTCTAACATTTTCTGTCTCATGAAGAAAACAACCTTTCTACCTTCTTATTGCAACTAATAAAGGGAGTTTCACTTGCATCAAACTAAACCCATCATTTCATTAGCCACAGCTCATTCCTGACCTTTATTCCTAGCCAACCTCATAGGCACCAAACCTCTGATTTGAGAGATTGGCTCACACCAAAATGAAAAATAACCCCCATCCAACCTATTTTCCTATCCGTGTAGCACCTTCCTCGCATTCTTCTAATCAGTTAAAGCCCCAGAGGCCACATTTGCGCTCCACATTATACCAAATTTAAAGGACAAATAATGAATGCATTGATAAAGGATGATAAGGTATTGCCCCTATTGCTCCTGCTTGAGATAAAGGGGGATTGGTGGAAAGTCATGAGGGAAAAGATTTGTAATTTTGAGGCGCACGTGCCAAAAAGAGTGGCCACTTTTCTCCTCTGTTTTTACAAGTGAAATTCAAATTAGGAAATGAAAATAAAAGAAGAATTTGAAATTTTGCCAACTTATGACACTTTGACAGCGTTTGCGGGACTCGAACCCTTGTCCTGTGAGATCCTTTATAACCACAGGCACAAGACTTACCATTGAGCTATAGCTCCTGGTGGTCTGAAGTGTTGCAGTAGTAACTATAAACAACATATAGGCCCTGGTGTCATTGCCTGTGGCTTGTATTGCACATCAAAAGGATGACCATGCTATAGGGACGATTTGATACGCTTCTGACATGGAAACCGGTGTGGTCCAGTGGGTAAGTTCCTGACTTCCAGCCAGAGAATCAGGGTTCAAATCCCGGGTTCGGCACCAGATGACTGATGGTGGTCCAGCACAGGTAAATTGGAGGTGGGCCAAACAGGCCAATTGGTAAGTAAAATGTGTGTGTCTGTGTGTCCTGTAAGAGTGGAGTCATGCCTGGCAAAGTGGGTGGATGGAGGATAGAGTGAATAGGAGGAGTCTAGGCAGAGTGGGTGGAGCCAGAGAAGTCCAGCAGAGGTAAGTTGGAGGTGGGCCTAACAGGCGAATTGGTAAGCAAAACGTGTGGGGTTGTGTGTGTGGGGTGTGTGGGGTGTGTCTGTGTGTGTGGGGTGTGCCTGTGTAGAGGGGGTGTGCCTGTGTGTGGGTTGTGTGTGTGGGGTGTGTGGGGGTGTGGGGGTGTGTCTGTGTGTGGGGGGGGGGGGGGTGTGCCTGTGTGTAGGGGGGGTGTTTGGGGTGTGTGGGGTCTGTGTGTGTGTGGTCTGTGTGTGTGTGTGTGTGTGTGTGTGTGGGGTCTGTGTGTGGGGTCTGTGTGTGGGGTCTGTGTGTGGTCTGTGTGTGGGGTCTGTGTGTGGTCTGTGTGTGGGTTGTGGGTGTGTGGGTGTGTGTGTGTGGGTTGTGTGGGTGGGTGTGTGGGGGTGTGTCTGTGTGGTGGGGGTGTGTCTGTGTGGGGGTGTGTGTGGGGTGTGCCTGGGTGTGTGGGGTGTGCCGGTGTGTGTAGGGGGTGTGTCTGTGTGTCCTGTAAGAGTGGAGTCATGCCTGGCAAAGTGGGAGGATAGAGTGAATATGAGGAGTCTAGGCAGAGTGGGTGGAGCCAGAGAGTCTGGAAAAGATGGATGTGGTCCCAGCGAGGAGGAAGGGGTCAAAGATGGAGGTGGGGGCCTGAACAGATTGGGGCCAAATGTGGGCACTCCTGTAGTGTTTCTCTAGCTGACAGATCAGGTGATTACATCCGATGGGACTTATGGTGAGGAAAACCAGCGTTTGATTTTTAATGCACCCTCTCTAACTTTTCCCTAGTATCTTTCTTTCCTTCCGGCAGATACCTGGAACAAGCGTCCCAAAGTTTTTCTTGGCTGCATACCCCCAGAGGTGTGCCTGACATTTATGGCCTAAGCACCCTCACAAAGAGTGCGCTACTGACATTCTGGGAAAACCTCACTAAAATGACATATTTATGCACCAAACGTGGTAATTCCTTATACCTGCAAAGCATCATATTGCACTTTTCAGCTTTGAGGAGGTGTGAGTGTTTTCATTTGAGGGAAATATTCATCTGTGCTTCCTCTCCCATCCGAGGACTATGGAGCTGCTGTTCCTCTCTCACATGTCCCTTCATAGAGACAGGTGTCACACACTCAACCACTCAGTAAACATGTATGCTTCGATACATTCACCTTGCTGTTTACCTTCCAAACATTCCCTCTTCACCACAAATACAGGGCAGCCATACCTCATTGCTCATTCACTCAGTCATCACAGTCCTACACTCTGTAGGTCCTGCAAGACCAACATGAACAAGAGGTATGTCAGCAAGCGGAAAAAAAGCCTTGGGGGAAGATTTTTTTAAATGTTACACAATGTAGCGCAGCACTCTGCGTGGCTGCGCTGCGTTACGTGACCGGGAATGAGCAGGAGAGCGCCATATTTTTAAAGATTTGGCTCTCTCTCCTTGTCTTTCCCTTGCGCCGGCGCTGATTTCAGCTGCCGTGCGCCATGCACATAGCTTAGCGCCGCAGCGCTAGGGTGTGTGCATGAGTGTAGCGTAGGTTTTGTACAGGAAGGGTACCTTTCCTGTACAAAATACTATGCTAGGCAAGATGCAAAGCTTTTCCCACCTTGCATACATGCTGCACAGTGAAGCACGCATGGAAAGTGAGAAAAGCACATAGAAATGAATGCATTTCTCCTGTTTGCACCTCCTTTGAAGGGGCGTTAACTTTTGGCGCAAAACCATGTTTTCAAATCTTTGTGAATATGGTTTTGCATCAAAAAGCACGGGTTGCTGCATTGAAACACCCATGTACCACCCACGTAATGCCCCCTTGGTGCAAAGTTACCCAAAGCAGTGTTTTGCGCTCCTTACAGGGCACTTTCCGGCGCAAAAGCAGTTTTGCGCTGAAAAGAAAATCAGAAAAAATAAAATTTGCGCTAGATTGTGTCACTATTGTGGAGCTAAAGCAGCGCGAAACATATGGAAACCTCCCCCTTGGTGTGCTCTTATATTCATACTGCTGCCCTCTAGTAACGCTACACAGTAACTGCAGCATAATAGTGGGAATGGGAAGAAGGCTGTCCAATGCAAATATTGTTCTCCCAAGCTACCTTTCTTCTGAGATGGTCGGCGTCTTGTGCCTTGATGCCACCTCACGCATATGGTCTTCAGTCAAATTCAAAAGCAGCCTACCTACCTTAGGCTAAGGAGTTTTCCACTCGAAGGCCGCACATGGGGACGTCACCCTCATTTAGCAGGGTCCCAAATTGCCTGCAGTCATCCTCTTTACAGAAGCTGGGCGTTCGTGGGCGTTTGTGGGCGTCCTTCAAAGGAAGGAAGGGGGTGTTTAAAGGCCCAGCCCAGCCCAGCCCAGCCCAGCCCAGCCCAGCCCAGCGCTGTGCTTTGCTGTGTCCTGATGCAGCAGGCATGATGCAGACCTGCTGAAGCAAAGGCCTGACTCTAACATTTTCTGTCTCATGAAGAAAACAACCTTTCTACCTTCTTATTGCAACTAATAAAGGGAGTTTCACTTGCATCAAACTAAACCCATCATTTCATTAGCCACAGCTCATTCCTGACCTTTATTCCTAGCCAACCTCATAGGCACCAAACCTCTGATTTGAGAGATTGGCTCACACCAAAATGAAAAATAACCCCCATCCAACCTATTTTCCTATCCGTGTAGCACCTTCCTCGCATTCTTCTAATCAGTTAAAGCCCCAGAGGCCACATTTGCGCTCCACATTATACCAAATTTAAAGGACAAATAATGAATGCATTGATAAAGGATGATAAGGTATTGCCCCTATTGCTCCTGCTTGAGATAAAGGGGGATTGGTGGAAAGTCATGAGGGAAAAGATTTGTAATTTTGAGGCGCACGTGCCAAAAAGAGTGGCCACTTTTCTCCTCTGTTTTTACAAGTGAAATTCAAATTAGGAAATGAAAATAAAAGAAGAATTTGAAATTTTGCCAACTTATGACACTTTGACAGCGTTTGCGGGACTCGAACCCTTGTCCTGTGAGATCCTTTATAACCACAGGCACAAGACTTACCATTGAGCTATAGCTCCTGGTGGTCTGAAGTGTTGCAGTAGTAACTATAAACAACATATAGGCCCTGGTGTCATTGCCTGTGGCTTGTATTGCACATCAAAAGGATGACCATGCTATAGGGACGATTTGATACGCTTCTGACATGGAAACCGGTGTGGTCCAGTGGGTAAGTTCCTGACTTCCAGCCAGAGAATCAGGGTTCAAATCCCGGGTTCGGCACCAGATGACTGATGGTGGTCCAGCACAGGTAAATTGGAGGTGGGCCAAACAGGCCAATTGGTAAGTAAAATGTGTGTGTCTGTGTGTCCTGTAAGAGTGGAGTCATGCCTGGCAAAGTGGGTGGATGGAGGATAGAGTGAATAGGAGGAGTCTAGGCAGAGTGGGTGGAGCCAGAGAAGTCCAGCAGAGGTAAGTTGGAGGTGGGCCTAACAGGCGAATTGGTAAGCAAAACGTGTGGGGTTGGGTGTGTCGGGGTGTGCCTGTGTAGAGGGGGTGTGCCTGTGTGTGGGTGTGCCTGTGTGTGGGTTGTGGGTGTGTGGGGGTGTGGGGGTGTGTCTGTGTGTGGGGGGGGGGGTGTGTGTGGGGGTGTGCCTGTGTGTGTGGGGTGTGCCTGTGTGTAGGGGGGGGTGTTTGGGGTCTGTGTGTGGTCTGTGTGTGTGGGTCTGTGTGTGTGGGTGTGTGTGTGTGGGTTGTGTGTGTGTGGGTTGTGTGTGTGTGGGTTGTGTGGGTGTGTGTGTGTGGGTTGTGTCTGTGTGTGGGTTGTGTGGGTGTGTGTGTGTGGGTTGTGTGGGTGTCTGTGTGTGGGTTGTGTGTGTAGGGGGTGTGTGGGGGTGTGTCTGTGTGTGGGGGTGTGTGTGGGGTGTGCCGGTGTGTGTAGGGGGTGTGTCTGTGTGTCCTGTAAGAGTGGAGTCATGCCTGGCAAAGTGGGAGGATAGAGTGAATATGAGGAGTCTAGGCAGAGTGGGTGGAGCCAGAGAGTCTGGAAAAGATGGATGTGGTCCCAGCGAGGAGGAAGGGGTCAAAGATGGAGGTGGGGGCCTGAACAGATTGGGGCCAAATGTGGGCACTCCTGTAGTGTTTCTCTAGCTGACAGATCAGGTGATTACATCCGATGGGACTTATGGTGAGGAAAACCAGCGTTTGATTTTTAATGCACCCTCTGTAACTTTTCCCTAGTATCTTTCTTTCCTTCCGGCAGATACCTGGAACAAGCGTCCCAAAGTTTTTCTTGGCTGCATACCCCCAGAGGTGTGCCTGACATTTATGGCCTAAGCACCCTCACAAAGAGTGCGCTACTGACATTCTGGGAAAACCTCACTAAAATGACATATTTATGCACCAAACGTGGTAATTCCTTATACCTGCAAAGCATCATATTGCACTTTTCAGCTTTGAGGAGGTGTGAGTGTTTTCATTTGAGGGAAATATTCATCTGTGCTTCCTCTCCCATCCGAGGACTATGGAGCTGCTGTTCCTCTCTCACATGTCCCTTCATAGAGACAGGTGTCACACACTCAACCACTCAGTAAACATGTATGCTTCGATACATTCACCTTGCTGTTTACCTTCCAAACATTCCCTCTTCACCACAAATACAGGGCAGCCATACCTCATTGCTCATTCACTCAGTCATCACAGTCCTACACTCTGTAGGTCCTGCAAGACCAACATGAACAAGAGGTATGTCAGCAAGCGGAAAAAAAGCCTTGGGGGAAGATTTTTTTAAATGTTACACAATGTAGCGCAGCACTCTGCGTGGCTGCGCTGCGTTACGTGACCGGGAATGAGCAGGAGAGCGCCATATTTTTAAAGATTTGGCTCTCTCTCCTTGTCTTTCCCTTGCGCCGGCGCTGATTTCAGCTGCCGTGCGCCATGCACATAGCTTAGCGCCGCAGCGCTAGGGTGTGTGCATGAGTGTAGCGTAGGTTTTGTACAGGAAGGGTACCTTTCCTGTACAAAATACTATGCTAGGTACGATGCAAAGCTTTTCCCACCTTGCATACATGCTGCACAGTGAAGCACGCATGGAAAGTGAGAAAAGCACATAGAAATGAATGCATTTCTCCTGTTTGCACCTCCTTTGAAGGGGCGTTAACTTTTGGCGCAAAACCATGTTTTCAAATCTTTGTGAATATGGTTTTGCATCAAAAAGCACGGGTTGCTGCATTGAAACACCCATGTACCACCCACGTAATGCCCCCTTGGTGCAAAGTTACCCAAAGCAGTGTTTTGCGCTCCTTACAGGGCACTTTCCGGCGCAAAAGCAGTTTTGCGCTGAAAAGAAAATCAGAAAAAATAAAATTTGCGCTAGATTGTGTCACTATTGTGGAGCTAAAGCAGCGCGAAACATATGGAAACCTCCCCCTTGGTGTGCTCTTATATTCATACTGCTGCCCTCTAGTAACGCTACACAGTAACTGCAGCATAATAGTGGGAATGGGAAGAAGGCTGTCCAATGCAAATATTGTTCTCCCAAGCTACCTTTCTTCTGAGATGGTCGGCGTCTTGTGCCTTGATGCCACCTCACGCATATGGTCTTCAGTCAAATTCAAAAGCAGCCTACCTACCTTAGGCTAAGGAGTTTTCCACTCGAAGGCCGCACATGGGGACGTCACCCTCATTTAGCAGGGTCCCAAATTGCCTGCAGTCATCCTCTTTACAGAAGCTGGGCGTTCGTGGGCGTTTGTGGGCGTCCTTCAAAGGAAGGAAGGGGGTTTTTAAAGGCCCAGCCCAGCCCAGCCCAGCCCAGCCCAGCCCAGCCCAGCCCAGCGCTGTGCTTTGCTGTGTCCTGATGCAGCAGGCATGATGCAGACCTGCTGAAGCAAAGGCCTGACTCTAACATTTTCTGTCTCATGAAGAAAACAACCTTTCTACCTTCTTATTGCAACTAATAAAGGGAGTTTCACTTGCATCAAACTAAACCCATCATTTCATTAGCCACAGCTCATTCCTGACCTTTATTCCTAGCCAACCTCATAGGCACCAAACCTCTGATTTGAGAGATTGGCTCACACCAAAATGAAAAATAACCCCCATCCAACCTATTTTCCTATCCGTGTAGCACCTTCCTCGCATTCTTCTAATCAGTTAAAGCCCCAGAGGCCACATTTGCGCTCCACATTATACCAAATTTAAAGGACAAATAATGAATGCATTGATAAAGGATGATAAGGTATTGCCCCTATTGCTCCTGCTTGAGATAAAGGGGGATTGGTGGAAAGTCATGAGGGAAAAGATTTGTAATTTTGAGGCGCACGTGCCAAAAAGAGTGGCCACTTTTCTCCTCTGTTTTTACAAGTGAAATTCAAATTAGGAAATGAAAATAAAAGAAGAATTTGAAATTTTGCCAACTTATGACACTTTGACAGCGTTTGCGGGACTCGAACCCTTGTCCTGTGAGATCCTTTATAACCACAGGCACAAGACTTACCATTGAGCTATAGCTCCTGGTGGTCTGAAGTGTTGCAGTAGTAACTATAAACAACATATAGGCCCTGGTGTCATTGCCTGTGGCTTGTATTGCACATCAAAAGGATGACCATGCTATAGGGACGATTTGATACGCTTCTGACATGGAAACCGGTGTGGTCCAGTGGGTAAGTTCCTGACTTCCAGCCAGAGAATCAGGGTTCAAATCCCGGGTTCGGCACCAGATGACTGATGGTGGTCCAGCACAGGTAAATTGGAGGTGGGCCAAACAGGCCAATTGGTAAGTAAAATGTGTGTGTCTGTGTGTCCTGTAAGAGTGGAGTCATGCCTGGCAAAGTGGGTGGATGGAGGATAGAGTGAATAGGAGGAGTCTAGGCAGAGTGGGTGGAGCCAGAGAAGTCCAGCAGAGGTAAGTTGGAGGTGGGCCTAACAGGCGAATTGGTAAGCAAAACGTGTGGGGTTGGGTGTGTCGGGGTGTGCCTGTGTAGAGGGGGTGTGCCTGTGTGTGGGTGTGCCTGTGTGTGGGTTGTGGGTGTGTGGGGGTGTGGGGGTGTGTCTGTGTGTGGGGGGGGGGGGTGTGTGTGGGGGTGTGCCTGTGTGTGTGGGGTGTGCCTGTGTGTAGGGGGGGGTGTTTGGGGTCTGTGTGTGTGGTCTGTGTGTGTGGGTGTGTGTGTGTGGGTTGTGTGTGTGTGGGTTGTGTGTGTGTGGGTTGTGTGGGTGTGTGTGTGTGGGTTGTGTGGGTGTGTGTGTGTGGGTTGTGTGGGTGTCTGTGTGTGGGTTGTGTGTGTAGGGGGTGTGTGGGGGTGTGTCTGTGTGTGGGGGTGTGTGTGGGGTGTGCCGGTGTGTGTAGGGGGTGTGTCTGTGTGTCCTGTAAGAGTGGAGTCATGCCTGGCAAAGTGGGAGGATAGAGTGAATATGAGGAGTCTAGGCAGAGTGGGTGGAGCCAGAGAGTCTGGAAAAGATGGATGTGGTCCCAGCGAGGAGGAAGGGGTCAAAGATGGAGGTGGGGGCCTGAACAGATTGGGGCCAAATGTGGGCACTCCTGTAGTGTTTCTCTAGCTGACAGATCAGGTGATTACATCCGATGGGACTTATGGTGAGGAAAACCAGCGTTTGATTTTTAATGCACCCTCTGTAACTTTTCCCTAGTATCTTTCTTTCCTTCCGGCAGATACCTGGAACAAGCGTCCCAAAGTTTTTCTTGGCTGCATACCCCCAGAGGTGTGCCTGACATTTATGGCCTAAGCACCCTCACAAAGAGTGCGCTACTGACATTCTGGGAAAACCTCACTAAAATGACATATTTATGCACCAAACGTGGTAATTCCTTATACCTGCAAAGCATCATATTGCACTTTTCAGCTTTGAGGAGGTGTGAGTGTTTTCATTTGAGGGAAATATTCATCTGTGCTTCCTCTCCCATCCGAGGACTATGGAGCTGCTGTTCCTCTCTCACATGTCCCTTCATAGAGACAGGTGTCACACACTCAACCACTCAGTAAACATGTATGCTTCGATACATTCACCTTGCTGTTTACCTTCCAAACATTCCCTCTTCACCACAAATACAGGGCAGCCATACCTCATTGCTCATTCACTCAGTCATCACAGTCCTACACTCTGTAGGTCCTGCAAGACCAACATGAACAAGAGGTATGTCAGCAAGCGGAAAAAAAGCCTTGGGGGAAGATTTTTTTAAATGTTACACAATGTAGCGCAGCACTCTGCGTGGCTGCGCTGCGTTACGTGACCGGGAATGAGCAGGAGAGCGCCATATTTTTAAAGATTTGGCTCTCTCTCCTTGTCTTTCCCTTGCGCCGGCGCTGATTTCAGCTGCCGTGCGCCATGCACATAGCTTAGCGCCGCAGCGCTAGGGTGTGTGCATGAGTGTAGCGTAGGTTTTGTACAGGAAGGGTACCTTTCCTGTACAAAATACTATGCTAGGTACGATGCAAAGCTTTTCCCACCTTGCATACATGCTGCACAGTGAAGCACGCATGGAAAGTGAGAAAAGCACATAGAAATGAATGCATTTCTCCTGTTTGCACCTCCTTTGAAGGGGCGTTAACTTTTGGCGCAAAACCATGTTTTCAAATCTTTGTGAATATGGTTTTGCATCAAAAAGCACGGGTTGCTGCATTGAAACACCCATGTACCACCCACGTAATGCCCCCTTGGTGCAAAGTTACCCAAAGCAGTGTTTTGCGCTCCTTACAGGGCACTTTCCGGCGCAAAAGCAGTTTTGCGCTGAAAAGAAAATCAGAAAAAATAAAATTTGCGCTAGATTGTGTCACTATTGTGGAGCTAAAGCAGCGCGAAACATATGGAAACCTCCCCCTTGGTGTGCTCTTATATTCATACTGCTGCCCTCTAGTAACGCTACACAGTAACTGCAGCATAATAGTGGGAATGGGAAGAAGGCTGTCCAATGCAAATATTGTTCTCCCAAGCTACCTTTCTTCTGAGATGGTCGGCGTCTTGTGCCTTGATGCCACCTCACGCATATGGTCTTCAGTCAAATTCAAAAGCAGCCTACCTACCTTAGGCTAAGGAGTTTTCCACTCGAAGGCCGCACATGGGGACGTCACCCTCATTTAGCAGGGTCCCAAATTGCCTGCAGTCATCCTCTTTACAGAAGCTGGGCGTTCGTGGGCGTTTGTGGGCGTCCTTCAAAGGAAGGAAGGGGGTTTTTAAAGGCCCAGCCCAGCCCAGCCCAGCCCAGCCCAGCCCAGCCCAGCCCAGCCCAGCGCTGTGCTTTGCTGTGTCCTGATGCAGCAGGCATGATGCAGACCTGCTGAAGCAAAGGCCTGACTCTAACATTTTCTGTCTCATGAAGAAAACAACCTTTCTACCTTCTTATTGCAACTAATAAAGGGAGTTTCACTTGCATCAAACTAAACCCATCATTTCATTAGCCACAGCTCATTCCTGACCTTTATTCCTAGCCAACCTCATAGGCACCAAACCTCTGATTTGAGAGATTGGCTCACACCAAAATGAAAAATAACCCCCATCCAACCTATTTTCCTATCCGTGTAGCACCTTCCTCGCATTCTTCTAATCAGTTAAAGCCCCAGAGGCCACATTTGCGCTCCACATTATACCAAATTTAAAGGACAAATAATGAATGCATTGATAAAGGATGATAAGGTATTGCCCCTATTGCTCCTGCTTGAGATAAAGGGGGATTGGTGGAAAGTCATGAGGGAAAAGATTTGTAATTTTTGAGGCGCACGTGCCAAAAAGAGTGGCCACTTTTCTCCTCTGTTTTTACAAGTGAAATTCAAATTAGGAAATGAAAATAAAAGAAGAATTTGAAATTTTGCCAACTTATGACACTTTGACAGCGTTTGCGGGACTCGAACCCTTGTCCTGTGAGATCCTTTATAACCACAGGCACAAGACTTACCATTGAGCTATAGCTCCTGGTGGTCTGAAGTGTTGCAGTAGTAACTATAAACAACATATAGGCCCTGGTGTCATTGCCTGTGGCTTGTATTGCACATCAAAAGGATGACCATGCTATAGGGACGATTTGATACGCTTCTGACATGGAAACCGGTGTGGTCCAGTGGGTAAGTTCCTGACTTCCAGCCAGAGAATCAGGGTTCAAATCCCGGGTTCGGCACCAGATGACTGATGGTGGTCCAGCACAGGTAAATTGGAGGTGGGCCAAACAGGCCAATTGGTAAGTAAAATGTGTGTGTCTGTGTGTCCTGTAAGAGTGGAGTCATGCCTGGCAAAGTGGGTGGATGGAGGATAGAGTGAATAGGAGGAGTCTAGGCAGAGTGGGTGGAGCCAGAGAAGTCCAGCAGAGGTAAGTTGGAGGTGGGCCTAACAGGCGAATTGGTAAGCAAAACGTGTGGGGTTGGGTGTGTCGGGGTGTGCCTGTGTAGAGGGGGTGTGCCTGTGTGTGGGTGTGCCTGTGTGTGGGTTGTGGGTGTGTGGGGGTGTGGGGGTGTGTCTGTGTGTGGGGGGGGGGGGTGTGTGTGGGGGTGTGCCTGTGTGTGTGGGGTGTGCCTGTGTGTAGGGGGGGGTGTTTGGGGTCTGTGTGTGTGGTCTGTGTGTGTGGTCTGTGTGTGTGGGTGTGTGTGTGTGGGTTGTGTGTGTGTGGGTTGTGTGTGTGTGGGTTGTGTGGGTGTGTGTGTGTGGGTTGTGTGGGTGTCTGTGTGTGGGTTGTGTGTGTAGGGGGTGTGTGGGGGTGTGTCTGTGTGTGGGGGTGTGTGTGGGGTGTGCCGGTGTGTGTAGGGGGTGTGTCTGTGTGTCCTGTAAGAGTGGAGTCATGCCTGGCAAAGTGGGAGGATAGAGTGAATATGAGGAGTCTAGGCAGAGTGGGTGGAGCCAGAGAGTCTGGAAAAGATGGATGTGGTCCCAGCGAGGAGGAAGGGGTCAAAGATGGAGGTGGGGGCCTGAACAGATTGGGGCCAAATGTGGGCACTCCTGTAGTGTTTCTCTAGCTGACAGATCAGGTGATTACATCCGATGGGACTTATGGTGAGGAAAACCAGCGTTTGATTTTTAATGCACCCTCTGTAACTTTTCCCTAGTATCTTTCTTTCCTTCCGGCAGATACCTGGAACAAGCGTCCCAAAGTTTTTCTTGGCTGCATACCCCCAGAGGTGTGCCTGACATTTATGGCCTAAGCACCCTCACAAAGAGTGCGCTACTGACATTCTGGGAAAACCTCACTAAAATGACATATTTATGCACCAAACGTGGTAATTCCTTATACCTGCAAAGCATCATATTGCACTTTTCAGCTTTGAGGAGGTGTGAGTGTTTTCATTTGAGGGAAATATTCATCTGTGCTTCCTCTCCCATCCGAGGACTATGGAGCTGCTGTTCCTCTCTCACATGTCCCTTCATAGAGACAGGTGTCACACACTCAACCACTCAGTAAACATGTATGCTTCGATACATTCACCTTGCTGTTTACCTTCCAAACATTCCCTCTTCACCACAAATACAGGGCAGCCATACCTCATTGCTCATTCACTCAGTCATCACAGTCCTACACTCTGTAGGTCCTGCAAGACCAACATGAACAAGAGGTATGTCAGCAAGCGGAAAAAAAGCCTTGGGGGAAGATTTTTTTAAATGTTACACAATGTAGCGCAGCACTCTGCGTGGCTGCGCTGCGTTACGTGACCGGGAATGAGCAGGAGAGCGCCATATTTTTAAAGATTTGGCTCTCTCTCCTTGTCTTTCCCTTGCGCCGGCGCTGATTTCAGCTGCCGTGCGCCATGCACATAGCTTAGCGCCGCAGCGCTAGGGTGTGTGCATGAGTGTAGCGTAGGTTTTGTACAGGAAGGGTACCTTTCCTGTACAAAATACTATGCTAGGTACGATGCAAAGCTTTTCCCACCTTGCATACATGCTGCACAGTGAAGCACGCATGGAAAGTGAGAAAAGCACATAGAAATGAATGCATTTCTCCTGTTTGCACCTCCTTTGAAGGGGCGTTAACTTTTGGCGCAAAACCATGTTTTCAAATCTTTGTGAATATGGTTTTGCATCAAAAAGCACGGGTTGCTGCATTGAAACACCCATGTACCACCCACGTAATGCCCCCTTGGTGCAAAGTTACCCAAAGCAGTGTTTTGCGCTCCTTACAGGGCACTTTCCGGCGCAAAAGCAGTTTTGCGCTGAAAAGAAAATCAGAAAAAATAAAATTTGCGCTAGATTGTGTCACTATTGTGGAGCTAAAGCAGCGCGAAACATATGGAAACCTCCCCCTTGGTGTGCTCTTATATTCATACTGCTGCCCTCTAGTAACGCTACACAGTAACTGCAGCATAATAGTGGGAATGGGAAGAAGGCTGTCCAATGCAAATATTGTTCTCCCAAGCTACCTTTCTTCTGAGATGGTCGGCGTCTTGTGCCTTGATGCCACCTCACGCATATGGTCTTCAGTCAAATTCAAAAGCAGCCTACCTACCTTAGGCTAAGGAGTTTTCCACTCGAAGGCCGCACATGGGGACGTCACCCTCATTTAGCAGGGTCCCAAATTGCCTGCAGTCATCCTCTTTACAGAAGCTGGGCGTTCGTGGGCGTTTGTGGGCGTCCTTCAAAGGAAGGAAGGGGGTTTTTAAAGGCCCAGCCCAGCCCAGCCCAGCCCAGCCCAGCCCAGCCCAGCGCTGTGCTTTGCTGTGTCCTGATGCAGCAGGCATGATGCAGACCTGCTGAAGCAAAGGCCTGACTCTAACATTTTCTGTCTCATGAAGAAAACAACCTTTCTACCTTCTTATTGCAACTAATAAAGGGAGTTTCACTTGCATCAAACTAAACCCATCATTTCATTAGCCACAGCTCATTCCTGACCTTTATTCCTAGCCAACCTCATAGGCACCAAACCTCTGATTTGAGAGATTGGCTCACACCAAAATGAAAAATAACCCCCATCCAACCTATTTTCCTATCCGTGTAGCACCTTCCTCGCATTCTTCTAATCAGTTAAAGCCCCAGAGGCCACATTTGCGCTCCACATTATACCAAATTTAAAGGACAAATAATGAATGCATTGATAAAGGATGATAAGGTATTGCCCCTATTGCTCCTGCTTGAGATAAAGGGGGATTGGTGGAAAGTCATGAGGGAAAAGATTTGTAATTTTGAGGCGCACGTGCCAAAAAGAGTGGCCACTTTTCTCCTCTGTTTTTACAAGTGAAATTCAAATTAGGAAATGAAAATAAAAGAAGAATTTGAAATTTTGCCAACTTATGACACTTTGACAGCGTTTGCGGGACTCGAACCCTTGTCCTGTGAGATCCTTTATAACCACAGGCACAAGACTTACCATTGAGCTATAGCTCCTGGTGGTCTGAAGTGTTGCAGTAGTAACTATAAACAACATATAGGCCCTGGTGTCATTGCCTGTGGCTTGTATTGCACATCAAAAGGATGACCATGCTATAGGGACGATTTGATACGCTTCTGACATGGAAACCGGTGTGGTCCAGTGGGTAAGTTCCTGACTTCCAGCCAGAGAATCAGGGTTCAAATCCCGGGTTCGGCACCAGATGACTGATGGTGGTCCAGCACAGGTAAATTGGAGGTGGGCCAAACAGGCCAATTGGTAAGTAAAATGTGTGTGTCTGTGTGTCCTGTAAGAGTGGAGTCATGCCTGGCAAAGTGGGTGGATGGAGGATAGAGTGAATAGGAGGAGTCTAGGCAGAGTGGGTGGAGCCAGAGAAGTCCAGCAGAGGTAAGTTGGAGGTGGGCCTAACAGGCGAATTGGTAAGCAAAACGTGTGGGGTTGGGTGTGTCGGGGTGTGCCTGTGTAGAGGGGGTGTGCCTGTGTGTGGGTGTGCCTGTGTGTGGGTTGTGGGTGTGTGGGGGTGTGGGGGTGTGTCTGTGTGTGGGGGGGGGGGGTGTGTGGGGGTGTGCCTGTGTGTGTGGGGTGTGCCTGTGTGTAGGGGGGGGTGTTTGGGGTCTGTGTGTGTGGGTTGTGTGTGTGTGGGTTGTGTGTGTGTGGGTTGTGTGTGTGTGGGTTGTGTGTGTGTGGGTTGTGTGGGTGTGTGTGTGTGGGTTGTGTGGGTGTGTGTGTGTGGGTTGTGTGGGTGTCTGTGTGGGGGTGTGTCTGTGTGTGGGGGTGTGTGTGGGGTGTGCCGGTGTGTGTAGGGGGTGTGTCTGTGTGTCCTGTAAGAGTGGAGTCATGCCTGGCAAAGTGGGAGGATAGAGTGAATATGAGGAGTCTAGGCAGAGTGGGTGGAGCCAGAGAGTCTGGAAAAGATGGATGTGGTCCCAGCGAGGAGGAAGGGGTCAAAGATGGAGGTGGGGGCCTGAACAGATTGGGGCCAAATGTGGGCACTCCTGTAGTGTTTCTCTAGCTGACAGATCAGGTGATTACATCCGATGGGACTTATGGTGAGGAAAACCAGCGTTTGATTTTTAATGCACCCTCTGTAACTTTTCCCTAGTATCTTTCTTTCCTTCCGGCAGATACCTGGAACAAGCGTCCCAAAGTTTTTCTTGGCTGCATACCCCCAGAGGTGTGCCTGACATTTATGGCCTAAGCACCCTCACAAAGAGTGCGCTACTGACATTCTGGGAAAACCTCACTAAAATGACATATTTATGCACCAAACGTGGTAATTCCTTATACCTGCAAAGCATCATATTGCACTTTTCAGCTTTGAGGAGGTGTGAGTGTTTTCATTTGAGGGAAATATTCATCTGTGCTTCCTCTCCCATCCGAGGACTATGGAGCTGCTGTTCCTCTCTCACATGTCCCTTCATAGAGACAGGTGTCACACACTCAACCACTCAGTAAACATGTATGCTTCGATACATTCACCTTGCTGTTTACCTTCCAAACATTCCCTCTTCACCACAAATACAGGGCAGCCATACCTCATTGCTCATTCACTCAGTCATCACAGTCCTACACTCTGTAGGTCCTGCAAGACCAACATGAACAAGAGGTATGTCAGCAAGCGGAAAAAAAGCCTTGGGGGAAGATTTTTTTAAATGTTACACAATGTAGCGCAGCACTCTGCGTGGCTGCGCTGCGTTACGTGACCGGGAATGAGCAGGAGAGCGCCATATTTTTAAAGATTTGGCTCTCTCTCCTTGTCTTTCCCTTGCGCCGGCGCTGATTTCAGCTGCCGTGCGCCATGCACATAGCTTAGCGCCGCAGCGCTAGGGTGTGTGCATGAGTGTAGCGTAGGTTTTGTACAGGAAGGGTACCTTTCCTGTACAAAATACTATGCTAGGTACGATGCAAAGCTTTTCCCACCTTGCATACATGCTGCACAGTGAAGCACGCATGGAAAGTGAGAAAAGCACATAGAAATGAATGCATTTCTCCTGTTTGCACCTCCTTTGAAGGGGCGTTAACTTTTGGCGCAAAACCATGTTTTCAAATCTTTGTGAATATGGTTTTGCATCAAAAAGCACGGGTTGCTGCATTGAAACACCCATGTACCACCCACGTAATGCCCCCTTGGTGCAAAGTTACCCAAAGCAGTGTTTTGCGCTCCTTACAGGGCACTTTCCGGCGCAAAAGCAGTTTTGCGCTGAAAAGAAAATCAGAAAAAATAAAATTTGCGCTAGATTGTGTCACTATTGTGGAGCTAAAGCAGCGCGAAACATATGGAAACCTCCCCCTTGGTGTGCTCTTATATTCATACTGCTGCCCTCTAGTAACGCTACACAGTAACTGCAGCATAATAGTGGGAATGGGAAGAAGGCTGTCCAATGCAAATATTGTTCTCCCAAGCTACCTTTCTTCTGAGATGGTCGGCGTCTTGTGCCTTGATGCCACCTCACGCATATGGTCTTCAGTCAAATTCAAAAGCAGCCTACCTACCTTAGGCTAAGGAGTTTTCCACTCGAAGGCCGCACATGGGGACGTCACCCTCATTTAGCAGGGTCCCAAATTGCCTGCAGTCATCCTCTTTACAGAAGCTGGGCGTTCGTGGGCGTTTGTGGGCGTCCTTCAAAGGAAGGAAGGGGGTTTTTAAAGGCCCAGCCCAGCCCAGCCCAGCCCAGCCCAGCCCAGCCCAGCCCAGCGCTGTGCTGTGCTTTGCTGTGTCCTGATGCAGCAGGCATGATGCAGACCTGCTGAAGCAAAGGCCTGACTCTAACATTTTCTGTCTCATGAAGAAAACAACCTTTCTACCTTCTTATTGCAACTAATAAAGGGAGTTTCACTTGCATCAAACTAAACCCATCATTTCATTAGCCACAGCTCATTCCTGACCTTTATTCCTAGCCAACCTCATAGGCACCAAACCTCTGATTTGAGAGATTGGCTCACACCAAAATGAAAAATAACCCCCATCCAACCTATTTTCCTATCCGTGTAGCACCTTCCTCGCATTCTTCTAATCAGTTAAAGCCCCAGAGGCCACATTTGCGCTCCACATTATACCAAATTTAAAGGACAAATAATGAATGCATTGATAAAGGATGATAAGGTATTGCCCCTATTGCTCCTGCTTGAGATAAAGGGGGATTGGTGGAAAGTCATGAGGGAAAAGATTTGTAATTTTGAGGCGCACGTGCCAAAAAGAGTGGCCACTTTTCTCCTCTGTTTTTACAAGTGAAATTCAAATTAGGAAATGAAAATAAAAGAAGAATTTGAAATTTTGCCAACTTATGACACTTTGACAGCGTTTGCGGGACTCGAACCCTTGTCCTGTGAGATCCTTTATAACCACAGGCACAAGACTTACCATTGAGCTATAGCTCCTGGTGGTCTGAAGTGTTGCAGTAGTAACTATAAACAACATATAGGCCCTGGTGTCATTGCCTGTGGCTTGTATTGCACATCAAAAGGATGACCATGCTATAGGGACGATTTGATACGCTTCTGACATGGAAACCGGTGTGGTCCAGTGGGTAAGTTCCTGACTTCCAGCCAGAGAATCAGGGTTCAAATCCCGGGTTCGGCACCAGATGACTGATGGTGGTCCAGCACAGGTAAATTGGAGGTGGGCCAAACAGGCCAATTGGTAAGTAAAATGTGTGTGTCTGTGTGTCCTGTAAGAGTGGAGTCATGCCTGGCAAAGTGGGTGGATGGAGGATAGAGTGAATAGGAGGAGTCTAGGCAGAGTGGGTGGAGCCAGAGAAGTCCAGCAGAGGTAAGTTGGAGGTGGGCCTAACAGGCGAATTGGTAAGCAAAACGTGTGGGGTTGTGTGTGTGGGGTGTGTCTGTGTGTGTGGGGTGTGCCTGTGTAGAGGGGGTGTGCCTGTGTGTGGGTTGTGTGTGTGGGGTGTGTGGGGGTGTGGGGGTGTGTCTGTGTGTGTGTGGGGGGGGGGTGTGCCTGTGTGTGTGGGGTGTGCCTGTGTGTAGGGGGGGTGTTTGGGGTGTGTGGGGTCTGTGTGTGGTCTGTGTGTGTGTGGGTGTGTGTGGGTTGTGTGTGTGTGTGTGTGGGGTGTGTGGGGTCTGTGTGTGGTCTGTGTGTGGGGTCTGTGTGGGTGTGTGTGTGTGGGTTGTGTGGGTGGGTGTGTGGGGGTGTGTCTGTGTGGTGGGGGTGTGTCTGTGGGGGGGGTGTGGGGGTGTGTCTGTGTGTGGGGGTGTGTGTGGGGTGTGCCTGGGTGTGTGGGGTGTGCCGGTGTGTGTAGGGGGTGTGTCTGTGTGTCCTGTAAGAGTGGAGTCATGCCTGGCAAAGTGGGAGGATAGAGTGAATATGAGGAGTCTAGGCAGAGTGGGTGGAGCCAGAGAGTCTGGAAAAGATGGATGTGGTCCCAGCGAGGAGGAAGGGGTCAAAGATGGAGGTGGGGGCCTGAACAGATTGGGGCCAAATGTGGGCACTCCTGTAGTGTTTCTCTAGCTGACAGATCAGGTGATTACATCCGATGGGACTTATGGTGAGGAAAACCAGCGTTTGATTTTTAATGCACCCTCTCTAACTTTTCCCTAGTATCTTTCTTTCCTTCCGGCAGATACCTGGAACAAGCGTCCCAAAGTTTTTCTTGGCTGCATACCCCCAGAGGTGTGCCTGACATTTATGGCCTAAGCACCCTCACAAAGAGTGCGCTACTGACATTCTGGGAAAACCTCACTAAAATGACATATTTATGCACCAAACGTGGTAATTCCTTATACCTGCAAAGCATCATATTGCACTTTTCAGCTTTGAGGAGGTGTGAGTGTTTTCATTTGAGGGAAATATTCATCTGTGCTTCCTCTCCCATCCGAGGACTATGGAGCTGCTGTTCCTCTCTCACATGTCCCTTCATAGAGACAGGTGTCACACACTCAACCACTCAGTAAACATGTATGCTTCGATACATTCACCTTGCTGTTTACCTTCCAAACATTCCCTCTTCACCACAAATACAGGGCAGCCATACCTCATTGCTCATTCACTCAGTCATCACAGTCCTACACTCTGTAGGTCCTGCAAGACCAACATGAACAAGAGGTATGTCAGCAAGCGGAAAAAAAGCCTTGGGGGAAGATTTTTTTAAATGTTACACAATGTAGCGCAGCACTCTGCGTGGCTGCGCTGCGTTACGTGACCGGGAATGAGCAGGAGAGCGCCATATTTTTAAAGATTTGGCTCTCTCTCCTTGTCTTTCCCTTGCGCCGGCGCTGATTTCAGCTGCCGTGCGCCATGCACATAGCTTAGCGCCGCAGCGCTAGGGTGTGTGCATGAGTGTAGCGTAGGTTTTGTACAGGAAGGGTACCTTTCCTGTACAAAATACTATGCTAGGCAAGATGCAAAGCTTTTCCCACCTTGCATACATGCTGCACAGTGAAGCACGCATGGAAAGTGAGAAAAGCACATAGAAATGAATGCATTTCTCCTGTTTGCACCTCCTTTGAAGGGGCGTTAACTTTTGGCGCAAAACCATGTTTTCAAATCTTTGTGAATATGGTTTTGCATCAAAAAGCACGGGTTGCTGCATTGAAACACCCATGTACCACCCACGTAATGCCCCCTTGGTGCAAAGTTACCCAAAGCAGTGTTTTGCGCTCCTTACAGGGCACTTTCCGGCGCAAAAGCAGTTTTGCGCTGAAAAGAAAATCAGAAAAAATAAAATTTGCGCTAGATTGTGTCACTATTGTGGAGCTAAAGCAGCGCGAAACATATGGAAACCTCCCCCTTGGTGTGCTCTTATATTCATACTGCTGCCCTCTAGTAACGCTACACAGTAACTGCAGCATAATAGTGGGAATGGGAAGAAGGCTGTCCAATGCAAATATTGTTCTCCCAAGCTACCTTTCTTCTGAGATGGTCGGCGTCTTGTGCCTTGATGCCACCTCACGCATATGGTCTTCAGTCAAATTCAAAAGCAGCCTACCTACCTTAGGCTAAGGAGTTTTCCACTCGAAGGCCGCACATGGGGACGTCACCCTCATTTAGCAGGGTCCCAAATTGCCTGCAGTCATCCTCTTTACAGAAGCTGGGCGTTCGTGGGCGTTTGTGGGCGTCCTTCAAAGGAAGGAAGGGGGTGTTTAAAGGCCCAGCCCAGCCCAGCCCAGCCCAGCGCTGTGCTTTGCTGTGTCCTGATGCAGCAGGCATGATGCAGACCTGCTGAAGCAAAGGCCTGACTCTAACATTTTCTGTCTCATGAAGAAAACAACCTTTCTACCTTCTTATTGCAACTAATAAAGGGAGTTTCACTTGCATCAAACTAAACCCATCATTTCATTAGCCACAGCTCATTCCTGACCTTTATTCCTAGCCAACCTCATAGGCACCAAACCTCTGATTTGAGAGATTGGCTCACACCAAAATGAAAAATAACCCCCATCCAACCTATTTTCCTATCCGTGTAGCACCTTCCTCGCATTCTTCTAATCAGTTAAAGCCCCAGAGGCCACATTTGCGCTCCACATTATACCAAATTTAAAGGACAAATAATGAATGCATTGATAAAGGATGATAAGGTATTGCCCCTATTGCTCCTGCTTGAGATAAAGGGGGATTGGTGGAAAGTCATGAGGGAAAAGATTTGTAATTTTGAGGCGCACGTGCCAAAAAGAGTGGCCACTTTTCTCCTCTGTTTTTACAAGTGAAATTCAAATTAGGAAATGAAAATAAAAGAAGAATTTGAAATTTTGCCAACTTATGACACTTTGACAGCGTTTGCGGGACTCGAACCCTTGTCCTGTGAGATCCTTTATAACCACAGGCACAAGACTTACCATTGAGCTATAGCTCCTGGTGGTCTGAAGTGTTGCAGTAGTAACTATAAACAACATATAGGCCCTGGTGTCATTGCCTGTGGCTTGTATTGCACATCAAAAGGATGACCATGCTATAGGGACGATTTGATACGCTTCTGACATGGAAACCGGTGTGGTCCAGTGGGTAAGTTCCTGACTTCCAGCCAGAGAATCAGGGTTCAAATCCCGGGTTCGGCACCAGATGACTGATGGTGGTCCAGCACAGGTAAATTGGAGGTGGGCCAAACAGGCCAATTGGTAAGTAAAATGTGTGTGTCTGTGTGTCCTGTAAGAGTGGAGTCATGCCTGGCAAAGTGGGTGGATGGAGGATAGAGTGAATAGGAGGAGTCTAGGCAGAGTGGGTGGAGCCAGAGAAGTCCAGCAGAGGTAAGTTGGAGGTGGGCCTAACAGGCGAATTGGTAAGCAAAACGTGTGGGGTTGTGTGTGTGGGGTGTGTCTGTGTGTGTGGGGTGTGCCTGTGTAGAGGGGGTGTGCCTGTGTGTGGGTTGTGTGTGTGGGGTGTGTGGGGGTGTGGGGGTGTGTCTGTGTGTGGGGGGGGGGGGGTGTGCCTGTGTGTAGGGGGGGTGTTTGGGGTGTGTGGGGTCTGTGTGTGTGTGGTCTGTGTGTGTGTGTGTGTGTGTGGGGTCTGTGTGTGGGGTCTGTGTGTGGGGTCTGTGTGTGGTCTGTGTGTGGGGTCTGTGTGTGGTCTGTGTGTGGGTTGTGGGTGTGTGGGTGTGTGTGTGTGGGTTGTGTGGGTGGGTGTGTGGGGGTGTGTCTGTGTGGTGGGGGTGTGTCTGTGTGTGGGGGTGTGTGTGGGGTGTGCCTGGGTGTGTGGGGGTGTGTGTGGGGTGTGCCTGGGTGTGTGGGGTGTGCCGGTGTGTGTAGGGGGTGTGTCTGTGTGTCCTGTAAGAGTGGAGTCATGCCTGGCAAAGTGGGAGGATAGAGTGAATATGAGGAGTCTAGGCAGAGTGGGTGGAGCCAGAGAGTCTGGAAAAGATGGATGTGGTCCCAGCGAGGAGGAAGGGGTCAAAGATGGAGGTGGGGGCCTGAACAGATTGGGGCCAAATGTGGGCACTCCTGTAGTGTTTCTCTAGCTGACAGATCAGGTGATTACATCCGATGGGACTTATGGTGAGGAAAACCAGCGTTTGATTTTTAATGCACCCTCTCTAACTTTTCCCTAGTATCTTTCTTTCCTTCCGGCAGATACCTGGAACAAGCGTCCCAAAGTTTTTCTTGGCTGCATACCCCCAGAGGTGTGCCTGACATTTATGGCCTAAGCACCCTCACAAAGAGTGCGCTACTGACATTCTGGGAAAACCTCACTAAAATGACATATTTATGCACCAAACGTGGTAATTCCTTATACCTGCAAAGCATCATATTGCACTTTTCAGCTTTGAGGAGGTGTGAGTGTTTTCATTTGAGGGAAATATTCATCTGTGCTTCCTCTCCCATCCGAGGACTATGGAGCTGCTGTTCCTCTCTCACATGTCCCTTCATAGAGACAGGTGTCACACACTCAACCACTCAGTAAACATGTATGCTTCGATACATTCACCTTGCTGTTTACCTTCCAAACATTCCCTCTTCACCACAAATACAGGGCAGCCATACCTCATTGCTCATTCACTCAGTCATCACAGTCCTACACTCTGTAGGTCCTGCAAGACCAACATGAACAAGAGGTATGTCAGCAAGCGGAAAAAAAGCCTTGGGGGAAGATTTTTTTAAATGTTACACAATGTAGCGCAGCACTCTGCGTGGCTGCGCTGCGTTACGTGACCGGGAATGAGCAGGAGAGCGCCATATTTTTAAAGATTTGGCTCTCTCTCCTTGTCTTTCCCTTGCGCCGGCGCTGATTTCAGCTGCCGTGCGCCATGCACATAGCTTAGCGCCGCAGCGCTAGGGTGTGTGCATGAGTGTAGCGTAGGTTTTGTACAGGAAGGGTACCTTTCCTGTACAAAATACTATGCTAGGCAAGATGCAAAGCTTTTCCCACCTTGCATACATGCTGCACAGTGAAGCACGCATGGAAAGTGAGAAAAGCACATAGAAATGAATGCATTTCTCCTGTTTGCACCTCCTTTGAAGGGGCGTTAACTTTTGGCGCAAAACCATGTTTTCAAATCTTTGTGAATATGGTTTTGCATCAAAAAGCACGGGTTGCTGCATTGAAACACCCATGTACCACCCACGTAATGCCCCCTTGGTGCAAAGTTACCCAAAGCAGTGTTTTGCGCTCCTTACAGGGCACTTTCCGGCGCAAAAGCAGTTTTGCGCTGAAAAGAAAATCAGAAAAAATAAAATTTGCGCTAGATTGTGTCACTATTGTGGAGCTAAAGCAGCGCGAAACATATGGAAACCTCCCCCTTGGTGTGCTCTTATATTCATACTGCTGCCCTCTAGTAACGCTACACAGTAACTGCAGCATAATAGTGGGAATGGGAAGAAGGCTGTCCAATGCAAATATTGTTCTCCCAAGCTACCTTTCTTCTGAGATGGTCGGCGTCTTGTGCCTTGATGCCACCTCACGCATATGGTCTTCAGTCAAATTCAAAAGCAGCCTACCTACCTTAGGCTAAGGAGTTTTCCACTCGAAGGCCGCACATGGGGACGTCACCCTCATTTAGCAGGGTCCCAAATTGCCTGCAGTCATCCTCTTTACAGAAGCTGGGCGTTCGTGGGCGTTTGTGGGCGTCCTTCAAAGGAAGGAAGGGGGTGTTTAAAGGCCCAGCCCAGCCCAGCCCAGCCCAGCGCTGTGCTTTGCTGTGTCCTGATGCAGCAGGCATGATGCAGACCTGCTGAAGCAAAGGCCTGACTCTAACATTTTCTGTCTCATGAAGAAAACAACCTTTCTACCTTCTTATTGCAACTAATAAAGGGAGTTTCACTTGCATCAAACTAAACCCATCATTTCATTAGCCACAGCTCATTCCTGACCTTTATTCCTAGCCAACCTCATAGGCACCAAACCTCTGATTTGAGAGATTGGCTCACACCAAAATGAAAAATAACCCCCATCCAACCTATTTTCCTATCCGTGTAGCACCTTCCTCGCATTCTTCTAATCAGTTAAAGCCCCAGAGGCCACATTTGCGCTCCACATTATACCAAATTTAAAGGACAAATAATGAATGCATTGATAAAGGATGATAAGGTATTGCCCCTATTGCTCCTGCTTGAGATAAAGGGGGATTGGTGGAAAGTCATGAGGGAAAAGATTTGTAATTTTGAGGCGCACGTGCCAAAAAGAGTGGCCACTTTTCTCCTCTGTTTTTACAAGTGAAATTCAAATTAGGAAATGAAAATAAAAGAAGAATTTGAAATTTTGCCAACTTATGACACTTTGACAGCGTTTGCGGGACTCGAACCCTTGTCCTGTGAGATCCTTTATAACCACAGGCACAAGACTTACCATTGAGCTATAGCTCCTGGTGGTCTGAAGTGTTGCAGTAGTAACTATAAACAACATATAGGCCCTGGTGTCATTGCCTGTGGCTTGTATTGCACATCAAAAGGATGACCATGCTATAGGGACGATTTGATACGCTTCTGACATGGAAACCGGTGTGGTCCAGTGGGTAAGTTCCTGACTTCCAGCCAGAGAATCAGGGTTCAAATCCCGGGTTCGGCACCAGATGACTGATGGTGGTCCAGCACAGGTAAATTGGAGGTGGGCCAAACAGGCCAATTGGTAAGTAAAATGTGTGTGTCTGTGTGTCCTGTAAGAGTGGAGTCATGCCTGGCAAAGTGGGTGGATGGAGGATAGAGTGAATAGGAGGAGTCTAGGCAGAGTGGGTGGAGCCAGAGAAGTCCAGCAGAGGTAAGTTGGAGGTGGGCCTAACAGGCGAATTGGTAAGCAAAACGTGTGGGGTTGGGTGTGTCGGGGTGTGCCTGTGTAGAGGGGGTGTGCCTGTGTGTGGGTGTGCCTGTGTGTGGGTTGTGGGTGTGTGGGGGTGTGGGGGTGTGTCTGTGTGTGGGGGGGGGGGGTGTGTGTGGGGGTGTGCCTGTGTGTGTGGGGTGTGCCTGTGTGTAGGGGGGGGTGTTTGGGGTCTGTGTGTGGTCTGTGTGTGTGGGTCTGTGTGTGTGGGTGTGTGTGTGTGGGTTGTGTGTGTGTGGGTTGTGTGTGTGTGGGTTGTGTGGGTGTGTGTGTGTGGGTTGTGTGGGTGTGTGTGTGGGTGTCTGTGTGTGGGTGTCTGTGTGTGGGTTGTGTGTGTAGGGGGTGTGTGGGGGTGTGTCTGTGTGTGGGGGTGTGTGTGGGGTGTGCCGGTGTGTGTAGGGGGTGTGTCTGTGTGTCCTGTAAGAGTGGAGTCATGCCTGGCAAAGTGGGAGGATAGAGTGAATATGAGGAGTCTAGGCAGAGTGGGTGGAGCCAGAGAGTCTGGAAAAGATGGATGTGGTCCCAGCGAGGAGGAAGGGGTCAAAGATGGAGGTGGGGGCCTGAACAGATTGGGGCCAAATGTGGGCACTCCTGTAGTGTTTCTCTAGCTGACAGATCAGGTGATTACATCCGATGGGACTTATGGTGAGGAAAACCAGCGTTTGATTTTTAATGCACCCTCTGTAACTTTTCCCTAGTATCTTTCTTTCCTTCCGGCAGATACCTGGAACAAGCGTCCCAAAGTTTTTCTTGGCTGCATACCCCCAGAGGTGTGCCTGACATTTATGGCCTAAGCACCCTCACAAAGAGTGCGCTACTGACATTCTGGGAAAACCTCACTAAAATGACATATTTATGCACCAAACGTGGTAATTCCTTATACCTGCAAAGCATCATATTGCACTTTTCAGCTTTGAGGAGGTGTGAGTGTTTTCATTTGAGGGAAATATTCATCTGTGCTTCCTCTCCCATCCGAGGACTATGGAGCTGCTGTTCCTCTCTCACATGTCCCTTCATAGAGACAGGTGTCACACACTCAACCACTCAGTAAACATGTATGCTTCGATACATTCACCTTGCTGTTTACCTTCCAAACATTCCCTCTTCACCACAAATACAGGGCAGCCATACCTCATTGCTCATTCACTCAGTCATCACAGTCCTACACTCTGTAGGTCCTGCAAGACCAACATGAACAAGAGGTATGTCAGCAAGCGGAAAAAAAGCCTTGGGGGAAGATTTTTTTAAATGTTACACAATGTAGCGCAGCACTCTGCGTGGCTGCGCTGCGTTACGTGACCGGGAATGAGCAGGAGAGCGCCATATTTTTAAAGATTTGGCTCTCTCTCCTTGTCTTTCCCTTGCGCCGGCGCTGATTTCAGCTGCCGTGCGCCATGCACATAGCTTAGCGCCGCAGCGCTAGGGTGTGTGCATGAGTGTAGCGTAGGTTTTGTACAGGAAGGGTACCTTTCCTGTACAAAATACTATGCTAGGTACGATGCAAAGCTTTTCCCACCTTGCATACATGCTGCACAGTGAAGCACGCATGGAAAGTGAGAAAAGCACATAGAAATGAATGCATTTCTCCTGTTTGCACCTCCTTTGAAGGGGCGTTAACTTTTGGCGCAAAACCATGTTTTCAAATCTTTGTGAATATGGTTTTGCATCAAAAAGCACGGGTTGCTGCATTGAAACACCCATGTACCACCCACGTAATGCCCCCTTGGTGCAAAGTTACCCAAAGCAGTGTTTTGCGCTCCTTACAGGGCACTTTCCGGCGCAAAAGCAGTTTTGCGCTGAAAAGAAAATCAGAAAAAATAAAATTTGCGCTAGATTGTGTCACTATTGTGGAGCTAAAGCAGCGCGAAACATATGGAAACCTCCCCCTTGGTGTGCTCTTATATTCATACTGCTGCCCTCTAGTAACGCTACACAGTAACTGCAGCATAATAGTGGGAATGGGAAGAAGGCTGTCCAATGCAAATATTGTTCTCCCAAGCTACCTTTCTTCTGAGATGGTCGGCGTCTTGTGCCTTGATGCCACCTCACGCATATGGTCTTCAGTCAAATTCAAAAGCAGCCTACCTACCTTAGGCTAAGGAGTTTTCCACTCGAAGGCCGCACATGGGGACGTCACCCTCATTTAGCAGGGTCCCAAATTGCCTGCAGTCATCCTCTTTACAGAAGCTGGGCGTTCGTGGGCGTTTGTGGGCGTCCTTCAAAGGAAGGAAGGGGGTTTTTAAAGGCCCAGCCCAGCCCAGCCCAGCCCAGCCCAGCCCAGCCCAGCCCAGCCCAGCCCAGCGCTGTGCTGTGCTTTGCTGTGTCCTGATGCAGCAGGCATGATGCAGACCTGCTGAAGCAAAGGCCTGACTCTAACATTTTCTGTCTCATGAAGAAAACAACCTTTCTACCTTCTTATTGCAACTAATAAAGGGAGTTTCACTTGCATCAAACTAAACCCATCATTTCATTAGCCACAGCTCATTCCTGACCTTTATTCCTAGCCAACCTCATAGGCACCAAACCTCTGATTTGAGAGATTGGCTCACACCAAAATGAAAAATAACCCCCATCCAACCTATTTTCCTATCCGTGTAGCACCTTCCTCGCATTCTTCTAATCAGTTAAAGCCCCAGAGGCCACATTTGCGCTCCACATTATACCAAATTTAAAGGACAAATAATGAATGCATTGATAAAGGATGATAAGGTATTGCCCCTATTGCTCCTGCTTGAGATAAAGGGGGATTGGTGGAAAGTCATGAGGGAAAAGATTTGTAATTTTGAGGCGCACGTGCCAAAAAGAGTGGCCACTTTTCTCCTCTGTTTTTACAAGTGAAATTCAAATTAGGAAATGAAAATAAAAGAAGAATTTGAAATTTTGCCAACTTATGACACTTTGACAGCGTTTGCGGGACTCGAACCCTTGTCCTGTGAGATCCTTTATAACCACAGGCACAAGACTTACCATTGAGCTATAGCTCCTGGTGGTCTGAAGTGTTGCAGTAGTAACTATAAACAACATATAGGCCCTGGTGTCATTGCCTGTGGCTTGTATTGCACATCAAAAGGATGACCATGCTATAGGGACGATTTGATACGCTTCTGACATGGAAACCGGTGTGGTCCAGTGGGTAAGTTCCTGACTTCCAGCCAGAGAATCAGGGTTCAAATCCCGGGTTCGGCACCAGATGACTGATGGTGGTCCAGCACAGGTAAATTGGAGGTGGGCCAAACAGGCCAATTGGTAAGTAAAATGTGTGTGTCTGTGTGTCCTGTAAGAGTGGAGTCATGCCTGGCAAAGTGGGTGGATGGAGGATAGAGTGAATAGGAGGAGTCTAGGCAGAGTGGGTGGAGCCAGAGAAGTCCAGCAGAGGTAAGTTGGAGGTGGGCCTAACAGGCGAATTGGTAAGCAAAACGTGTGGGGTTGTGTGTGTGGGGTGTGTCTGTGTGTGTGGGGTGTGCCTGTGTAGAGGGGGTGTGCCTGTGTGTGGGTTGTGTGTGTGGGGTGTGTGGGGGTGTGGGGGTGTGTCTGTGTGTGGGGGGGGGGGGGTGTGCCTGTGTGTGTGGGGTGTGCCTGTGTGTAGGGGGGGTGTTTGGGGTGTGTGGGGTCTGTGTGTGGTCTGTGTGTGTGTGGGGTCTGTATGTGGGGTGTGTGGGGTCTGTGTGTGGTCTGTGTGTGGGGTCTGTGTGTGGTCTGTGTGTGGGTTGTGGGTGTGTGTGTGTGGGTGTGTGTGTGTGGGTTGTGTGGGTGGGTGTGTGGGGGTGTGTCTGTGTGTGGGGGTGTGTGTGGGGTGTGCCTGGGTGTGTGGGGTGTGCCGGTGTGTGTAGGGGGTGTGTCTGTGTGTCCTGTAAGAGTGGAGTCATGCCTGGCAAAGTGGGAGGATAGAGTGAATATGAGGAGTCTAGGCAGAGTGGGTGGAGCCAGAGAGTCTGGAAAAGATGGATGTGGTCCCAGCGAGGAGGAAGGGGTCAAAGATGGAGGTGGGGGCCTGAACAGATTGGGGCCAAATGTGGGCACTCCTGTAGTGTTTCTCTAGCTGACAGATCAGGTGATTACATCCGATGGGACTTATGGTGAGGAAAACCAGCGTTTGATTTTTAATGCACCCTCTCTAACTTTTCCCTAGTATCTTTCTTTCCTTCCGGCAGATACCTGGAACAAGCGTCCCAAAGTTTTTCTTGGCTGCATACCCCCAGAGGTGTGCCTGACATTTATGGCCTAAGCACCCTCACAAAGAGTGCGCTACTGACATTCTGGGAAAACCTCACTAAAATGACATATTTATGCACCAAACGTGGTAATTCCTTATACCTGCAAAGCATCATATTGCACTTTTCAGCTTTGAGGAGGTGTGAGTGTTTTCATTTGAGGGAAATATTCATCTGTGCTTCCTCTCCCATCCGAGGACTATGGAGCTGCTGTTCCTCTCTCACATGTCCCTTCATAGAGACAGGTGTCACACACTCAACCACTCAGTAAACATGTATGCTTCGATACATTCACCTTGCTGTTTACCTTCCAAACATTCCCTCTTCACCACAAATACAGGGCAGCCATACCTCATTGCTCATTCACTCAGTCATCACAGTCCTACACTCTGTAGGTCCTGCAAGACCAACATGAACAAGAGGTATGTCAGCAAGCGGAAAAAAAGCCTTGGGGGAAGATTTTTTTAAATGTTACACAATGTAGCGCAGCACTCTGCGTGGCTGCGCTGCGTTACGTGACCGGGAATGAGCAGGAGAGCGCCATATTTTTAAAGATTTGGCTCTCTCTCCTTGTCTTTCCCTTGCGCCGGCGCTGATTTCAGCTGCCGTGCGCCATGCACATAGCTTAGCGCCGCAGCGCTAGGGTGTGTGCATGAGTGTAGCGTAGGTTTTGTACAGGAAGGGTACCTTTCCTGTACAAAATACTATGCTAGGCAAGATGCAAAGCTTTTCCCACCTTGCATACATGCTGCACAGTGAAGCACGCATGGAAAGTGAGAAAAGCACATAGAAATGAATGCATTTCTCCTGTTTGCACCTCCTTTGAAGGGGCGTTAACTTTTGGCGCAAAACCATGTTTTCAAATCTTTGTGAATATGGTTTTGCATCAAAAAGCACGGGTTGCTGCATTGAAACACCCATGTACCACCCACGTAATGCCCCCTTGGTGCAAAGTTACCCAAAGCAGTGTTTTGCGCTCCTTACAGGGCACTTTCCGGCGCAAAAGCAGTTTTGCGCTGAAAAGAAAATCAGAAAAAATAAAATTTGCGCTAGATTGTGTCACTATTGTGGAGCTAAAGCAGCGCGAAACATATGGAAACCTCCCCCTTGGTGTGCTCTTATATTCATACTGCTGCCCTCTAGTAACGCTACACAGTAACTGCAGCATAATAGTGGGAATGGGAAGAAGGCTGTCCAATGCAAATATTGTTCTCCCAAGCTACCTTTCTTCTGAGATGGTCGGCGTCTTGTGCCTTGATGCCACCTCACGCATATGGTCTTCAGTCAAATTCAAAAGCAGCCTACCTACCTTAGGCTAAGGAGTTTTCCACTCGAAGGCCGCACATGGGGACGTCACCCTCATTTAGCAGGGTCCCAAATTGCCTGCAGTCATCCTCTTTACAGAAGCTGGGCGTTCGTGGGCGTTTGTGGGCGTCCTTCAAAGGAAGGAAGGGGGTTTTTAAAGGCCCAGCCCAGCCCAGCCCAGCCCAGCCCAGCCCAGCCCAGCCCAGCCCAGCGCTGTGCTTTGCTGTGTCCTGATGCAGCAGGCATGATGCAGACCTGCTGAAGCAAAGGCCTGACTCTAACATTTTCTGTCTCATGAAGAAAACAACCTTTCTACCTTCTTATTGCAACTAATAAAGGGAGTTTCACTTGCATCAAACTAAACCCATCATTTCATTAGCCACAGCTCATTCCTGACCTTTATTCCTAGCCAACCTCATAGGCACCAAACCTCTGATTTGAGAGATTGGCTCACACCAAAATGAAAAATAACCCCCATCCAACCTATTTTCCTATCCGTGTAGCACCTTCCTCGCATTCTTCTAATCAGTTAAAGCCCCAGAGGCCACATTTGCGCTCCACATTATACCAAATTTAAAGGACAAATAATGAATGCATTGATAAAGGATGATAAGGTATTGCCCCTATTGCTCCTGCTTGAGATAAAGGGGGATTGGTGGAAAGTCATGAGGGAAAAGATTTGTAATTTTGAGGCGCACGTGCCAAAAAGAGTGGCCACTTTTCTCCTCTGTTTTTACAAGTGAAATTCAAATTAGGAAATGAAAATAAAAGAAGAATTTGAAATTTTGCCAACTTATGACACTTTGACAGCGTTTGCGGGACTCGAACCCTTGTCCTGTGAGATCCTTTATAACCACAGGCACAAGACTTACCATTGAGCTATAGCTCCTGGTGGTCTGAAGTGTTGCAGTAGTAACTATAAACAACATATAGGCCCTGGTGTCATTGCCTGTGGCTTGTATTGCACATCAAAAGGATGACCATGCTATAGGGACGATTTGATACGCTTCTGACATGGAAACCGGTGTGGTCCAGTGGGTAAGTTCCTGACTTCCAGCCAGAGAATCAGGGTTCAAATCCCGGGTTCGGCACCAGATGACTGATGGTGGTCCAGCACAGGTAAATTGGAGGTGGGCCAAACAGGCCAATTGGTAAGTAAAATGTGTGTGTCTGTGTGTCCTGTAAGAGTGGAGTCATGCCTGGCAAAGTGGGTGGATGGAGGATAGAGTGAATAGGAGGAGTCTAGGCAGAGTGGGTGGAGCCAGAGAAGTCCAGCAGAGGTAAGTTGGAGGTGGGCCTAACAGGCGAATTGGTAAGCAAAACGTGTGGGGTTGGGTGTGTCGGGGTGTGCCTGTGTAGAGGGGGTGTGCCTGTGTGTGGGTGTGCCTGTGTGTGGGTTGTGGGTGTGTGGGGGTGTGGGGGTGTGTCTGTGTGTGGGGGGGGGGGGTGTGTGTGGGGGTGTGCCTGTGTGTGTGGGGTGTGCCTGTGTGTAGGGGGGGGTGTTTGGGGTCTGTGTGTGGTCTGTGTGTGTGGTCTGTGTGTGTGGGTGTGTGTGTGTGGGTTGTGTGTGTGTGGGTTGTGTGTGTGTGGGTTGTGTGGGTGTGTGTGTGTGGGTTGTGTGGGTGTGTGTGTGTGGGTTGTGTGGGTGTCTGTGTGTGGGTTGTGTGTGTAGGGGGTGTGTGGGGGTGTGTCTGTGTGTGGGGGTGTGTGTGGGGTGTGCCGGTGTGTGTAGGGGGTGTGTCTGTGTGTCCTGTAAGAGTGGAGTCATGCCTGGCAAAGTGGGAGGATAGAGTGAATATGAGGAGTCTAGGCAGAGTGGGTGGAGCCAGAGAGTCTGGAAAAGATGGATGTGGTCCCAGCGAGGAGGAAGGGGTCAAAGATGGAGGTGGGGGCCTGAACAGATTGGGGCCAAATGTGGGCACTCCTGTAGTGTTTCTCTAGCTGACAGATCAGGTGATTACATCCGATGGGACTTATGGTGAGGAAAACCAGCGTTTGATTTTTAATGCACCCTCTGTAACTTTTCCCTAGTATCTTTCTTTCCTTCCGGCAGATACCTGGAACAAGCGTCCCAAAGTTTTTCTTGGCTGCATACCCCCAGAGGTGTGCCTGACATTTATGGCCTAAGCACCCTCACAAAGAGTGCGCTACTGACATTCTGGGAAAACCTCACTAAAATGACATATTTATGCACCAAACGTGGTAATTCCTTATACCTGCAAAGCATCATATTGCACTTTTCAGCTTTGAGGAGGTGTGAGTGTTTTCATTTGAGGGAAATATTCATCTGTGCTTCCTCTCCCATCCGAGGACTATGGAGCTGCTGTTCCTCTCTCACATGTCCCTTCATAGAGACAGGTGTCACACACTCAACCACTCAGTAAACATGTATGCTTCGATACATTCACCTTGCTGTTTACCTTCCAAACATTCCCTCTTCACCACAAATACAGGGCAGCCATACCTCATTGCTCATTCACTCAGTCATCACAGTCCTACACTCTGTAGGTCCTGCAAGACCAACATGAACAAGAGGTATGTCAGCAAGCGGAAAAAAAGCCTTGGGGGAAGATTTTTTTAAATGTTACACAATGTAGCGCAGCACTCTGCGTGGCTGCGCTGCGTTACGTGACCGGGAATGAGCAGGAGAGCGCCATATTTTTAAAGATTTGGCTCTCTCTCCTTGTCTTTCCCTTGCGCCGGCGCTGATTTCAGCTGCCGTGCGCCATGCACATAGCTTAGCGCCGCAGCGCTAGGGTGTGTGCATGAGTGTAGCGTAGGTTTTGTACAGGAAGGGTACCTTTCCTGTACAAAATACTATGCTAGGTACGATGCAAAGCTTTTCCCACCTTGCATACATGCTGCACAGTGAAGCACGCATGGAAAGTGAGAAAAGCACATAGAAATGAATGCATTTCTCCTGTTTGCACCTCCTTTGAAGGGGCGTTAACTTTTGGCGCAAAACCATGTTTTCAAATCTTTGTGAATATGGTTTTGCATCAAAAAGCACGGGTTGCTGCATTGAAACACCCATGTACCACCCACGTAATGCCCCCTTGGTGCAAAGTTACCCAAAGCAGTGTTTTGCGCTCCTTACAGGGCACTTTCCGGCGCAAAAGCAGTTTTGCGCTGAAAAGAAAATCAGAAAAAATAAAATTTGCGCTAGATTGTGTCACTATTGTGGAGCTAAAGCAGCGCGAAACATATGGAAACCTCCCCCTTGGTGTGCTCTTATATTCATACTGCTGCCCTCTAGTAACGCTACACAGTAACTGCAGCATAATAGTGGGAATGGGAAGAAGGCTGTCCAATGCAAATATTGTTCTCCCAAGCTACCTTTCTTCTGAGATGGTCGGCGTCTTGTGCCTTGATGCCACCTCACGCATATGGTCTTCAGTCAAATTCAAAAGCAGCCTACCTACCTTAGGCTAAGGAGTTTTCCACTCGAAGGCCGCACATGGGGACGTCACCCTCATTTAGCAGGGTCCCAAATTGCCTGCAGTCATCCTCTTTACAGAAGCTGGGCGTTCGTGGGCGTTTGTGGGCGTCCTTCAAAGGAAGGAAGGGGGTTTTTAAAGGCCCAGCCCAGCCCAGCCCAGCCCAGCCCAGCCCAGCCCAGCCCAGCCCAGCGCTGTGCTGTGCTTTGCTGTGTCCTGATGCAGCAGGCATGATGCAGACCTGCTGAAGCAAAGGCCTGACTCTAACATTTTCTGTCTCATGAAGAAAACAACCTTTCTACCTTCTTATTGCAACTAATAAAGGGAGTTTCACTTGCATCAAACTAAACCCATCATTTCATTAGCCACAGCTCATTCCTGACCTTTATTCCTAGCCAACCTCATAGGCACCAAACCTCTGATTTGAGAGATTGGCTCACACCAAAATGAAAAATAACCCCCATCCAACCTATTTTCCTATCCGTGTAGCACCTTCCTCGCATTCTTCTAATCAGTTAAAGCCCCAGAGGCCACATTTGCGCTCCACATTATACCAAATTTAAAGGACAAATAATGAATGCATTGATAAAGGATGATAAGGTATTGCCCCTATTGCTCCTGCTTGAGATAAAGGGGGATTGGTGGAAAGTCATGAGGGAAAAGATTTGTAATTTTGAGGCGCACGTGCCAAAAAGAGTGGCCACTTTTCTCCTCTGTTTTTACAAGTGAAATTCAAATTAGGAAATGAAAATAAAAGAAGAATTTGAAATTTTGCCAACTTATGACACTTTGACAGCGTTTGCGGGACTCGAACCCTTGTCCTGTGAGATCCTTTATAACCACAGGCACAAGACTTACCATTGAGCTATAGCTCCTGGTGGTCTGAAGTGTTGCAGTAGTAACTATAAACAACATATAGGCCCTGGTGTCATTGCCTGTGGCTTGTATTGCACATCAAAAGGATGACCATGCTATAGGGACGATTTGATACGCTTCTGACATGGAAACCGGTGTGGTCCAGTGGGTAAGTTCCTGACTTCCAGCCAGAGAATCAGGGTTCAAATCCCGGGTTCGGCACCAGATGACTGATGGTGGTCCAGCACAGGTAAATTGGAGGTGGGCCAAACAGGCCAATTGGTAAGTAAAATGTGTGTGTCTGTGTGTCCTGTAAGAGTGGAGTCATGCCTGGCAAAGTGGGTGGATGGAGGATAGAGTGAATAGGAGGAGTCTAGGCAGAGTGGGTGGAGCCAGAGAAGTCCAGCAGAGGTAAGTTGGAGGTGGGCCTAACAGGCGAATTGGTAAGCAAAACGTGTGGGGTTGTGTGTGTGGGGTGTGTCTGTGTGTGTGGGGTGTGCCTGTGTAGAGGGGGTGTGCCTGTGTGTGGGTTGTGTGTGTGGGGTGTGTGGGGGTGTGGGGGTGTGTCTGTGTGTGTGGGGGGGGGGGGGTGTGCCTGTGTGTGTGGGGTGTGCCTGTGTGTAGGGGGGGTGTTTGGGGTGTGTGGGGTCTGTGTGTGGTCTGTGTGTGTGTGGGTGTGTGTGGGTTGTGTGTGTGTGTGTGTGGGGTGTGTGGGGTCTGTGTGTGGTCTGTGTGTGGGGTCTGTGTGGGTGTGTGTGGGTGGGTGTGTGGGGGTGTGTCTGTGTGGTGGGGGTGTGTCTGTGGGGGGGGTGTGGGGGTGTGTCTGTGTGTGGGGGTGTGTGTGGGGTGTGCCTGGGTGTGTGGGGTGTGCCGGTGTGTGTAGGGGGTGTGTCTGTGTGTCCTGTAAGAGTGGAGTCATGCCTGGCAAAGTGGGAGGATAGAGTGAATATGAGGAGTCTAGGCAGAGTGGGTGGAGCCAGAGAGTCTGGAAAAGATGGATGTGGTCCCAGCGAGGAGGAAGGGGTCAAAGATGGAGGTGGGGGCCTGAACAGATTGGGGCCAAATGTGGGCACTCCTGTAGTGTTTCTCTAGCTGACAGATCAGGTGATTACATCCGATGGGACTTATGGTGAGGAAAACCAGCGTTTGATTTTTAATGCACCCTCTCTAACTTTTCCCTAGTATCTTTCTTTCCTTCCGGCAGATACCTGGAACAAGCGTCCCAAAGTTTTTCTTGGCTGCATACCCCCAGAGGTGTGCCTGACATTTATGGCCTAAGCACCCTCACAAAGAGTGCGCTACTGACATTCTGGGAAAACCTCACTAAAATGACATATTTATGCACCAAACGTGGTAATTCCTTATACCTGCAAAGCATCATATTGCACTTTTCAGCTTTGAGGAGGTGTGAGTGTTTTCATTTGAGGGAAATATTCATCTGTGCTTCCTCTCCCATCCGAGGACTATGGAGCTGCTGTTCCTCTCTCACATGTCCCTTCATAGAGACAGGTGTCACACACTCAACCACTCAGTAAACATGTATGCTTCGATACATTCACCTTGCTGTTTACCTTCCAAACATTCCCTCTTCACCACAAATACAGGGCAGCCATACCTCATTGCTCATTCACTCAGTCATCACAGTCCTACACTCTGTAGGTCCTGCAAGACCAACATGAACAAGAGGTATGTCAGCAAGCGGAAAAAAAGCCTTGGGGGAAGATTTTTTTAAATGTTACACAATGTAGCGCAGCACTCTGCGTGGCTGCGCTGCGTTACGTGACCGGGAATGAGCAGGAGAGCGCCATATTTTTAAAGATTTGGCTCTCTCTCCTTGTCTTTCCCTTGCGCCGGCGCTGATTTCAGCTGCCGTGCGCCATGCACATAGCTTAGCGCCGCAGCGCTAGGGTGTGTGCATGAGTGTAGCGTAGGTTTTGTACAGGAAGGGTACCTTTCCTGTACAAAATACTATGCTAGGCAAGATGCAAAGCTTTTCCCACCTTGCATACATGCTGCACAGTGAAGCACGCATGGAAAGTGAGAAAAGCACATAGAAATGAATGCATTTCTCCTGTTTGCACCTCCTTTGAAGGGGCGTTAACTTTTGGCGCAAAACCATGTTTTCAAATCTTTGTGAATATGGTTTTGCATCAAAAAGCACGGGTTGCTGCATTGAAACACCCATGTACCACCCACGTAATGCCCCCTTGGTGCAAAGTTACCCAAAGCAGTGTTTTGCGCTCCTTACAGGGCACTTTCCGGCGCAAAAGCAGTTTTGCGCTGAAAAGAAAATCAGAAAAAATAAAATTTGCGCTAGATTGTGTCACTATTGTGGAGCTAAAGCAGCGCGAAACATATGGAAACCTCCCCCTTGGTGTGCTCTTATATTCATACTGCTGCCCTCTAGTAACGCTACACAGTAACTGCAGCATAATAGTGGGAATGGGAAGAAGGCTGTCCAATGCAAATATTGTTCTCCCAAGCTACCTTTCTTCTGAGATGGTCGGCGTCTTGTGCCTTGATGCCACCTCACGCATATGGTCTTCAGTCAAATTCAAAAGCAGCCTACCTACCTTAGGCTAAGGAGTTTTCCACTCGAAGGCCGCACATGGGGACGTCACCCTCATTTAGCAGGGTCCCAAATTGCCTGCAGTCATCCTCTTTACAGAAGCTGGGCGTTCGTGGGCATTTGTGGGCGTCCTTCAAAGGAAGGAAGGGGGTGTTTAAAGGCCCAGCCCAGCCCAGCCCAGCCCAGCCCAGCCCAGCCCAGCCCAGCCCAGCCCAGCGCTGTGCTTTGCTGTGTCCTGATGCAGCAGGCATGATGCAGACCTGCTGAAGCAAAGGCCTGACTCTAACATTTTCTGTCTCATGAAGAAAACAACCTTTCTACCTTCTTATTGCAACTAATAAAGGGAGTTTCACTTGCATCAAACTAAACCCATCATTTCATTAGCCACAGCTCATTCCTGACCTTTATTCCTAGCCAACCTCATAGGCACCAAACCTCTGATTTGAGAGATTGGCTCACACCAAAATGAAAAATAACCCCCATCCAACCTATTTTCCTATCCGTGTAGCACCTTCCTCGCATTCTTCTAATCAGTTAAAGCCCCAGAGGCCACATTTGCGCTCCACATTATACCAAATTTAAAGGACAAATAATGAATGCATTGATAAAGGATGATAAGGTATTGCCCCTATTGCTCCTGCTTGAGATAAAGGGGGATTGGTGGAAAGTCATGAGGGAAAAGATTTGTAATTTTGAGGCGCACGTGCCAAAAAGAGTGGCCACTTTTCTCCTCTGTTTTTACAAGTGAAATTCAAATTAGGAAATGAAAATAAAAGAAGAATTTGAAATTTTGCCAACTTATGACACTTTGACAGCGTTTGCGGGACTCGAACCCTTGTCCTGTGAGATCCTTTATAACCACAGGCACAAGACTTACCATTGAGCTATAGCTCCTGGTGGTCTGAAGTGTTGCAGTAGTAACTATAAACAACATATAGGCCCTGGTGTCATTGCCTGTGGCTTGTATTGCACATCAAAAGGATGACCATGCTATAGGGACGATTTGATACGCTTCTGACATGGAAACCGGTGTGGTCCAGTGGGTAAGTTCCTGACTTCCAGCCAGAGAATCAGGGTTCAAATCCCGGGTTCGGCACCAGATGACTGATGGTGGTCCAGCACAGGTAAATTGGAGGTGGGCCAAACAGGCCAATTGGTAAGTAAAATGTGTGTGTCTGTGTGTCCTGTAAGAGTGGAGTCATGCCTGGCAAAGTGGGTGGATGGAGGATAGAGTGAATAGGAGGAGTCTAGGCAGAGTGGGTGGAGCCAGAGAAGTCCAGCAGAGGTAAGTTGGAGGTGGGCCTAACAGGCGAATTGGTAAGCAAAACGTGTGGGGTTGTGTGTGTGGGGTGTGTCTGTGTGTGTGGGGTGTGCCTGTGTAGAGGGGGTGTGCCTGTGTGTGGGTTGTGTGTGTGGGGTGTGTGGGGGTGTGTCTGTGTGTGTGGGGGGGGGGGGGGTGTGCCTGTGTGTGTGGGGTGTGCCTGTGTGTAGGGGGGGTGTTTGGGGTGTGTGGGGTCTGTGTGTGGTCTGTGTGTGTGTGGGTGTGTGTGGGTTGTGTGTGTGTGTGTGGGGTGTGTGGGGTCTGTGTGTGGTCTGTGTGTGGGGTCTGTGTGGGTGTGTGTGTGTGGGTTGTGTGGGTGGGTGTGTGGGGGTGTGTCTGTGTGGTGGGGGTGTGTCTGTGGGGGGGGTGTGGGGGTGTGTCTGTGTGTGGGGGTGTGTGTGGGGTGTGCCTGGGTGTGTGGGGTGTGCCGGTGTGTGTAGGGGGTGTGTCTGTGTGTCCTGTAAGAGTGGAGTCATGCCTGGCAAAGTGGGAGGATAGAGTGAATATGAGGAGTCTAGGCAGAGTGGGTGGAGCCAGAGAGTCTGGAAAAGATGGATGTGGTCCCAGCGAGGAGGAAGGGGTCAAAGATGGAGGTGGGGGCCTGAACAGATTGGGGCCAAATGTGGGCACTCCTGTAGTGTTTCTCTAGCTGACAGATCAGGTGATTACATCCGATGGGACTTATGGTGAGGAAAACCAGCGTTTGATTTTTAATGCACCCTCTCTAACTTTTCCCTAGTATCTTTCTTTCCTTCCGGCAGATACCTGGAACAAGCGTCCCAAAGTTTTTCTTGGCTGCATACCCCCAGAGGTGTGCCTGACATTTATGGCCTAAGCACCCTCACAAAGAGTGCGCTACTGACATTCTGGGAAAACCTCACTAAAATGACATATTTATGCACCAAACGTGGTAATTCCTTATACCTGCAAAGCATCATATTGCACTTTTCAGCTTTGAGGAGGTGTGAGTGTTTTCATTTGAGGGAAATATTCATCTGTGCTTCCTCTCCCATCCGAGGACTATGGAGCTGCTGTTCCTCTCTCACATGTCCCTTCATAGAGACAGGTGTCACACACTCAACCACTCAGTAAACATGTATGCTTCGATACATTCACCTTGCTGTTTACCTTCCAAACATTCCCTCTTCACCACAAATACAGGGCAGCCATACCTCATTGCTCATTCACTCAGTCATCACAGTCCTACACTCTGTAGGTCCTGCAAGACCAACATGAACAAGAGGTATGTCAGCAAGCGGAAAAAAAGCCTTGGGGGAAGATTTTTTTAAATGTTACACAATGTAGCGCAGCACTCTGCGTGGCTGCGCTGCGTTACGTGACCGGGAATGAGCAGGAGAGCGCCATATTTTTAAAGATTTGGCTCTCTCTCCTTGTCTTTCCCTTGCGCCGGCGCTGATTTCAGCTGCCGTGCGCCATGCACATAGCTTAGCGCCGCAGCGCTAGGGTGTGTGCATGAGTGTAGCGTAGGTTTTGTACAGGAAGGGTACCTTTCCTGTACAAAATACTATGCTAGGCAAGATGCAAAGCTTTTCCCACCTTGCATACATGCTGCACAGTGAAGCACGCATGGAAAGTGAGAAAAGCACATAGAAATGAATGCATTTCTCCTGTTTGCACCTCCTTTGAAGGGGCGTTAACTTTTGGCGCAAAACCATGTTTTCAAATCTTTGTGAATATGGTTTTGCATCAAAAAGCACGGGTTGCTGCATTGAAACACCCATGTACCACCCACGTAATGCCCCCTTGGTGCAAAGTTACCCAAAGCAGTGTTTTGCGCTCCTTACAGGGCACTTTCCGGCGCAAAAGCAGTTTTGCGCTGAAAAGAAAATCAGAAAAAATAAAATTTGCGCTAGATTGTGTCACTATTGTGGAGCTAAAGCAGCGCGAAACATATGGAAACCTCCCCCTTGGTGTGCTCTTATATTCATACTGCTGCCCTCTAGTAACGCTACACAGTAACTGCAGCATAATAGTGGGAATGGGAAGAAGGCTGTCCAATGCAAATATTGTTCTCCCAAGCTACCTTTCTTCTGAGATGGTCGGCGTCTTGTGCCTTGATGCCACCTCACGCATATGGTCTTCAGTCAAATTCAAAAGCAGCCTACCTACCTTAGGCTAAGGAGTTTTCCACTCGAAGGCCGCACATGGGGACGTCACCCTCATTTAGCAGGGTCCCAAATTGCCTGCAGTCATCCTCTTTACAGAAGCTGGGCGTTCGTGGGCATTTGTGGGCGTCCTTCAAAGGAAGGAAGGGGGTGTTTAAAGGCCCAGCCCAGCCCAGCCCAGCCCAGCCCAGCCCAGCCCAGCCCAGCCCAGCCCAGCCCAGCGCTGTGCTTTGCTGTGTCCTGATGCAGCAGGCATGATGCAGACCTGCTGAAGCAAAGGCCTGACTCTAACATTTTCTGTCTCATGAAGAAAACAACCTTTCTACCTTCTTATTGCAACTAATAAAGGGAGTTTCACTTGCATCAAACTAAACCCATCATTTCATTAGCCACAGCTCATTCCTGACCTTTATTCCTAGCCAACCTCATAGGCACCAAACCTCTGATTTGAGAGATTGGCTCACACCAAAATGAAAAATAACCCCCATCCAACCTATTTTCCTATCCGTGTAGCACCTTCCTCGCATTCTTCTAATCAGTTAAAGCCCCAGAGGCCACATTTGCGCTCCACATTATACCAAATTTAAAGGACAAATAATGAATGCATTGATAAAGGATGATAAGGTATTGCCCCTATTGCTCCTGCTTGAGATAAAGGGGGATTGGTGGAAAGTCATGAGGGAAAAGATTTGTAATTTTGAGGCGCACGTGCCAAAAAGAGTGGCCACTTTTCTCCTCTGTTTTTACAAGTGAAATTCAAATTAGGAAATGAAAATAAAAGAAGAATTTGAAATTTTGCCAACTTATGACACTTTGACAGCGTTTGCGGGACTCGAACCCTTGTCCTGTGAGATCCTTTATAACCACAGGCACAAGACTTACCATTGAGCTATAGCTCCTGGTGGTCTGAAGTGTTGCAGTAGTAACTATAAACAACATATAGGCCCTGGTGTCATTGCCTGTGGCTTGTATTGCACATCAAAAGGATGACCATGCTATAGGGACGATTTGATACGCTTCTGACATGGAAACCGGTGTGGTCCAGTGGGTAAGTTCCTGACTTCCAGCCAGAGAATCAGGGTTCAAATCCCGGGTTCGGCACCAGATGACTGATGGTGGTCCAGCACAGGTAAATTGGAGGTGGGCCAAACAGGCCAATTGGTAAGTAAAATGTGTGTGTCTGTGTGTCCTGTAAGAGTGGAGTCATGCCTGGCAAAGTGGGTGGATGGAGGATAGAGTGAATAGGAGGAGTCTAGGCAGAGTGGGTGGAGCCAGAGAAGTCCAGCAGAGGTAAGTTGGAGGTGGGCCTAACAGGCGAATTGGTAAGCAAAACGTGTGGGGTTGGGTGTGTCGGGGTGTGCCTGTGTAGAGGGGGTGTGCCTGTGTGTGGGTGTGCCTGTGTGTGGGTTGTGGGTGTGTGGGGGTGTGGGGGTGTGTCTGTGTGTGGGGGGGGGGGGTGTGTGTGGGGGTGTGCCTGTGTGTGTGGGGTGTGCCTGTGTGTAGGGGGGGGTGTTTGGGGTCTGTGTGTGGTCTGTGTGTGTGGTCTGTGTGTGTGTGGGTTGTGTGTGTGTGGGTTGTGTGGGTGTGTGTGTGTGGGTTGTGTGGGTGTGTGTGTGTGGGTTGTGTGGGTGTCTGTGTGTGGGTTGTGTGTGTAGGGGGTGTGTGGGGGTGTGTCTGTGTGTGGGGGTGTGTGTGGGGTGTGCCGGTGTGTGTAGGGGGTGTGTCTGTGTGTCCTGTAAGAGTGGAGTCATGCCTGGCAAAGTGGGAGGATAGAGTGAATATGAGGAGTCTAGGCAGAGTGGGTGGAGCCAGAGAGTCTGGAAAAGATGGATGTGGTCCCAGCGAGGAGGAAGGGGTCAAAGATGGAGGTGGGGGCCTGAACAGATTGGGGCCAAATGTGGGCACTCCTGTAGTGTTTCTCTAGCTGACAGATCAGGTGATTACATCCGATGGGACTTATGGTGAGGAAAACCAGCGTTTGATTTTTAATGCACCCTCTGTAACTTTTCCCTAGTATCTTTCTTTCCTTCCGGCAGATACCTGGAACAAGCGTCCCAAAGTTTTTCTTGGCTGCATACCCCCAGAGGTGTGCCTGACATTTATGGCCTAAGCACCCTCACAAAGAGTGCGCTACTGACATTCTGGGAAAACCTCACTAAAATGACATATTTATGCACCAAACGTGGTAATTCCTTATACCTGCAAAGCATCATATTGCACTTTTCAGCTTTGAGGAGGTGTGAGTGTTTTCATTTGAGGGAAATATTCATCTGTGCTTCCTCTCCCATCCGAGGACTATGGAGCTGCTGTTCCTCTCTCACATGTCCCTTCATAGAGACAGGTGTCACACACTCAACCACTCAGTAAACATGTATGCTTCGATACATTCACCTTGCTGTTTACCTTCCAAACATTCCCTCTTCACCACAAATACAGGGCAGCCATACCTCATTGCTCATTCACTCAGTCATCACAGTCCTACACTCTGTAGGTCCTGCAAGACCAACATGAACAAGAGGTATGTCAGCAAGCGGAAAAAAAGCCTTGGGGGAAGATTTTTTTAAATGTTACACAATGTAGCGCAGCACTCTGCGTGGCTGCGCTGCGTTACGTGACCGGGAATGAGCAGGAGAGCGCCATATTTTTAAAGATTTGGCTCTCTCTCCTTGTCTTTCCCTTGCGCCGGCGCTGATTTCAGCTGCCGTGCGCCATGCACATAGCTTAGCGCCGCAGCGCTAGGGTGTGTGCATGAGTGTAGCGTAGGTTTTGTACAGGAAGGGTACCTTTCCTGTACAAAATACTATGCTAGGTACGATGCAAAGCTTTTCCCACCTTGCATACATGCTGCACAGTGAAGCACGCATGGAAAGTGAGAAAAGCACATAGAAATGAATGCATTTCTCCTGTTTGCACCTCCTTTGAAGGGGCGTTAACTTTTGGCGCAAAACCATGTTTTCAAATCTTTGTGAATATGGTTTTGCATCAAAAAGCACGGGTTGCTGCATTGAAACACCCATGTACCACCCACGTAATGCCCCCTTGGTGCAAAGTTACCCAAAGCAGTGTTTTGCGCTCCTTACAGGGCACTTTCCGGCGCAAAAGCAGTTTTGCGCTGAAAAGAAAATCAGAAAAAATAAAATTTGCGCTAGATTGTGTCACTATTGTGGAGCTAAAGCAGCGCGAAACATATGGAAACCTCCCCCTTGGTGTGCTCTTATATTCATACTGCTGCCCTCTAGTAACGCTACACAGTAACTGCAGCATAATAGTGGGAATGGGAAGAAGGCTGTCCAATGCAAATATTGTTCTCCCAAGCTACCTTTCTTCTGAGATGGTCGGCGTCTTGTGCCTTGATGCCACCTCACGCATATGGTCTTCAGTCAAATTCAAAAGCAGCCTACCTACCTTAGGCTAAGGAGTTTTCCACTCGAAGGCCGCACATGGGGACGTCACCCTCATTTAGCAGGGTCCCAAATTGCCTGCAGTCATCCTCTTTACAGAAGCTGGGCGTTCGTGGGCGTTTGTGGGCGTCCTTCAAAGGAAGGAAGGGGGTTTTTAAAGGCCCAGCCCAGCCCAGCCCAGCCCAGCCCAGCCCAGCCCAGCCCAGCCCAGCGCTGTGCTGTGCTTTGCTGTGTCCTGATGCAGCAGGCATGATGCAGACCTGCTGAAGCAAAGGCCTGACTCTAACATTTTCTGTCTCATGAAGAAAACAACCTTTCTACCTTCTTATTGCAACTAATAAAGGGAGTTTCACTTGCATCAAACTAAACCCATCATTTCATTAGCCACAGCTCATTCCTGACCTTTATTCCTAGCCAACCTCATAGGCACCAAACCTCTGATTTGAGAGATTGGCTCACACCAAAATGAAAAATAACCCCCATCCAACCTATTTTCCTATCCGTGTAGCACCTTCCTCGCATTCTTCTAATCAGTTAAAGCCCCAGAGGCCACATTTGCGCTCCACATTATACCAAATTTAAAGGACAAATAATGAATGCATTGATAAAGGATGATAAGGTATTGCCCCTATTGCTCCTGCTTGAGATAAAGGGGGATTGGTGGAAAGTCATGAGGGAAAAGATTTGTAATTTTGAGGCGCACGTGCCAAAAAGAGTGGCCACTTTTCTCCTCTGTTTTTACAAGTGAAATTCAAATTAGGAAATGAAAATAAAAGAAGAATTTGAAATTTTGCCAACTTATGACACTTTGACAGCGTTTGCGGGACTCGAACCCTTGTCCTGTGAGATCCTTTATAACCACAGGCACAAGACTTACCATTGAGCTATAGCTCCTGGTGGTCTGAAGTGTTGCAGTAGTAACTATAAACAACATATAGGCCCTGGTGTCATTGCCTGTGGCTTGTATTGCACATCAAAAGGATGACCATGCTATAGGGACGATTTGATACGCTTCTGACATGGAAACCGGTGTGGTCCAGTGGGTAAGTTCCTGACTTCCAGCCAGAGAATCAGGGTTCAAATCCCGGGTTCGGCACCAGATGACTGATGGTGGTCCAGCACAGGTAAATTGGAGGTGGGCCAAACAGGCCAATTGGTAAGTAAAATGTGTGTGTCTGTGTGTCCTGTAAGAGTGGAGTCATGCCTGGCAAAGTGGGTGGATGGAGGATAGAGTGAATAGGAGGAGTCTAGGCAGAGTGGGTGGAGCCAGAGAAGTCCAGCAGAGGTAAGTTGGAGGTGGGCCTAACAGGCGAATTGGTAAGCAAAACGTGTGGGGTTGTGTGTGTGGGGTGTGTCTGTGTGTGTGGGGTGTGCCTGTGTAGAGGGGGTGTGCCTGTGTGTGGGTTGTGTGTGTGGGGTGTGTGGGGGTGTGGGGGTGTGTCTGTGTGTGTGGGGGGGGGGGGTGTGCCTGTGTGTGTGGGGTGTGCCTGTGTGTAGGGGGGGTGTGTGGGGTCTGTGTGTGGTCTGTGTGTGTGTGGGTGTGTGTGGGTTGTGTGTGTGTGTGTGTGGGGTGTGTGGGGTCTGTGTGTGGTCTGTGTGTGGGGTCTGTGTGGGTGTGTGTGTGTGGGTTGTGTGGGTGGGTGTGTGGGGGTGTGTCTGTGTGGTGGGGGTGTGTCTGTGGGGGGGGTGTGGGGGTGTGTCTGTGTGTGGGGGTGTGTGTGGGGTGTGCCTGGGTGTGTGGGGTGTGCCGGTGTGTGTAGGGGGTGTGTCTGTGTGTCCTGTAAGAGTGGAGTCATGCCTGGCAAAGTGGGAGGATAGAGTGAATATGAGGAGTCTAGGCAGAGTGGGTGGAGCCAGAGAGTCTGGAAAAGATGGATGTGGTCCCAGCGAGGAGGAAGGGGTCAAAGATGGAGGTGGGGGCCTGAACAGATTGGGGCCAAATGTGGGCACTCCTGTAGTGTTTCTCTAGCTGACAGATCAGGTGATTACATCCGATGGGACTTATGGTGAGGAAAACCAGCGTTTGATTTTTAATGCACCCTCTCTAACTTTTCCCTAGTATCTTTCTTTCCTTCCGGCAGATACCTGGAACAAGCGTCCCAAAGTTTTTCTTGGCTGCATACCCCCAGAGGTGTGCCTGACATTTATGGCCTAAGCACCCTCACAAAGAGTGCGCTACTGACATTCTGGGAAAACCTCACTAAAATGACATATTTATGCACCAAACGTGGTAATTCCTTATACCTGCAAAGCATCATATTGCACTTTTCAGCTTTGAGGAGGTGTGAGTGTTTTCATTTGAGGGAAATATTCATCTGTGCTTCCTCTCCCATCCGAGGACTATGGAGCTGCTGTTCCTCTCTCACATGTCCCTTCATAGAGACAGGTGTCACACACTCAACCACTCAGTAAACATGTATGCTTCGATACATTCACCTTGCTGTTTACCTTCCAAACATTCCCTCTTCACCACAAATACAGGGCAGCCATACCTCATTGCTCATTCACTCAGTCATCACAGTCCTACACTCTGTAGGTCCTGCAAGACCAACATGAACAAGAGGTATGTCAGCAAGCGGAAAAAAAGCCTTGGGGGAAGATTTTTTTAAATGTTACACAATGTAGCGCAGCACTCTGCGTGGCTGCGCTGCGTTACGTGACCGGGAATGAGCAGGAGAGCGCCATATTTTTAAAGATTTGGCTCTCTCTCCTTGTCTTTCCCTTGCGCCGGCGCTGATTTCAGCTGCCGTGCGCCATGCACATAGCTTAGCGCCGCAGCGCTAGGGTGTGTGCATGAGTGTAGCGTAGGTTTTGTACAGGAAGGGTACCTTTCCTGTACAAAATACTATGCTAGGCAAGATGCAAAGCTTTTCCCACCTTGCATACATGCTGCACAGTGAAGCACGCATGGAAAGTGAGAAAAGCACATAGAAATGAATGCATTTCTCCTGTTTGCACCTCCTTTGAAGGGGCGTTAACTTTTGGCGCAAAACCATGTTTTCAAATCTTTGTGAATATGGTTTTGCATCAAAAAGCACGGGTTGCTGCATTGAAACACCCATGTACCACCCACGTAATGCCCCCTTGGTGCAAAGTTACCCAAAGCAGTGTTTTGCGCTCCTTACAGGGCACTTTCCGGCGCAAAAGCAGTTTTGCGCTGAAAAGAAAATCAGAAAAAATAAAATTTGCGCTAGATTGTGTCACTATTGTGGAGCTAAAGCAGCGCGAAACATATGGAAACCTCCCCCTTGGTGTGCTCTTATATTCATACTGCTGCCCTCTAGTAACGCTACACAGTAACTGCAGCATAATAGTGGGAATGGGAAGAAGGCTGTCCAATGCAAATATTGTTCTCCCAAGCTACCTTTCTTCTGAGATGGTCGGCGTCTTGTGCCTTGATGCCACCTCACGCATATGGTCTTCAGTCAAATTCAAAAGCAGCCTACCTACCTTAGGCTAAGGAGTTTTCCACTCGAAGGCCGCACATGGGGACGTCACCCTCATTTAGCAGGGTCCCAAATTGCCTGCAGTCATCCTCTTTACAGAAGCTGGGCGTTCGTGGGCATTTGTGGGCGTCCTTCAAAGGAAGGAAGGGGGTGTTTAAAGGCCCAGCCCAGCCCAGCCCAGCCCAGCCCAGCCCAGCCCAGCCCAGCGCTGTGCTTTGCTGTGTCCTGATGCAGCAGGCATGATGCAGACCTGCTGAAGCAAAGGCCTGACTCTAACATTTTCTGTCTCATGAAGAAAACAACCTTTCTACCTTCTTATTGCAACTAATAAAGGGAGTTTCACTTGCATCAAACTAAACCCATCATTTCATTAGCCACAGCTCATTCCTGACCTTTATTCCTAGCCAACCTCATAGGCACCAAACCTCTGATTTGAGAGATTGGCTCACACCAAAATGAAAAATAACCCCCATCCAACCTATTTTCCTATCCGTGTAGCACCTTCCTCGCATTCTTCTAATCAGTTAAAGCCCCAGAGGCCACATTTGCGCTCCACATTATACCAAATTTAAAGGACAAATAATGAATGCATTGATAAAGGATGATAAGGTATTGCCCCTATTGCTCCTGCTTGAGATAAAGGGGGATTGGTGGAAAGTCATGAGGGAAAAGATTTGTAATTTTGAGGCGCACGTGCCAAAAAGAGTGGCCACTTTTCTCCTCTGTTTTTACAAGTGAAATTCAAATTAGGAAATGAAAATAAAAGAAGAATTTGAAATTTTGCCAACTTATGACACTTTGACAGCGTTTGCGGGACTCGAACCCTTGTCCTGTGAGATCCTTTATAACCACAGGCACAAGACTTACCATTGAGCTATAGCTCCTGGTGGTCTGAAGTGTTGCAGTAGTAACTATAAACAACATATAGGCCCTGGTGTCATTGCCTGTGGCTTGTATTGCACATCAAAAGGATGACCATGCTATAGGGACGATTTGATACGCTTCTGACATGGAAACCGGTGTGGTCCAGTGGGTAAGTTCCTGACTTCCAGCCAGAGAATCAGGGTTCAAATCCCGGGTTCGGCACCAGATGACTGATGGTGGTCCAGCACAGGTAAATTGGAGGTGGGCCAAACAGGCCAATTGGTAAGTAAAATGTGTGTGTCTGTGTGTCCTGTAAGAGTGGAGTCATGCCTGGCAAAGTGGGTGGATGGAGGATAGAGTGAATAGGAGGAGTCTAGGCAGAGTGGGTGGAGCCAGAGAAGTCCAGCAGAGGTAAGTTGGAGGTGGGCCTAACAGGCGAATTGGTAAGCAAAACGTGTGGGGTTGTGTGTGTGGGGTGTGTCTGTGTGTGTGGGGTGTGCCTGTGTAGAGGGGGTGTGCCTGTGTGTGGGTTGTGTGTGTGGGGTGTGTGGGGGTGTGGGGGTGTGTCTGTGTGTGGGGGGGGGGGGGTGTGCCTGTGTGTGTGGGGTGTGCCTGTGTGTAGGGGGGGTGTTTGGGGTGTGTGGGGTCTGTGTGTGGTCTGTGTGTGTGTGGGTGTGTGTGTGTGTGTGTGTGTGGGGTCTGTATGTGGGGTGTGTGGGGTCTGTGTGTGGTCTGTGTGTGGGGTCTGTGTGTGGTCTGTGTGTGGGTTGTGGGTGTGTGTGTGTGGGTGTGTGTGTGTGGGTTGTGTGGGTGGGTGTGTGGGGGTGTGTCTGTGTGGTGGGGGTGTGTCTGTGGGGGGGGTGTGGGGGTGTGTCTGTGTGTGGGGGTGTGTGTGGGGTGTGCCTGGGTGTGTGGGGTGTGCCGGTGTGTGTAGGGGGTGTGTCTGTGTGTCCTGTAAGAGTGGAGTCATGCCTGGCAAAGTGGGAGGATAGAGTGAATATGAGGAGTCTAGGCAGAGTGGGTGGAGCCAGAGAGTCTGGAAAAGATGGATGTGGTCCCAGCGAGGAGGAAGGGGTCAAAGATGGAGGTGGGGGCCTGAACAGATTGGGGCCAAATGTGGGCACTCCTGTAGTGTTTCTCTAGCTGACAGATCAGGTGATTACATCCGATGGGACTTATGGTGAGGAAAACCAGCGTTTGATTTTTAATGCACCCTCTCTAACTTTTCCCTAGTATCTTTCTTTCCTTCCGGCAGATACCTGGAACAAGCGTCCCAAAGTTTTTCTTGGCTGCATACCCCCAGAGGTGTGCCTGACATTTATGGCCTAAGCACCCTCACAAAGAGTGCGCTACTGACATTCTGGGAAAACCTCACTAAAATGACATATTTATGCACCAAACGTGGTAATTCCTTATACCTGCAAAGCATCATATTGCACTTTTCAGCTTTGAGGAGGTGTGAGTGTTTTCATTTGAGGGAAATATTCATCTGTGCTTCCTCTCCCATCCGAGGACTATGGAGCTGCTGTTCCTCTCTCACATGTCCCTTCATAGAGACAGGTGTCACACACTCAACCACTCAGTAAACATGTATGCTTCGATACATTCACCTTGCTGTTTACCTTCCAAACATTCCCTCTTCACCACAAATACAGGGCAGCCATACCTCATTGCTCATTCACTCAGTCATCACAGTCCTACACTCTGTAGGTCCTGCAAGACCAACATGAACAAGAGGTATGTCAGCAAGCGGAAAAAAAGCCTTGGGGGAAGATTTTTTTAAATGTTACACAATGTAGCGCAGCACTCTGCGTGGCTGCGCTGCGTTACGTGACCGGGAATGAGCAGGAGAGCGCCATATTTTTAAAGATTTGGCTCTCTCTCCTTGTCTTTCCCTTGCGCCGGCGCTGATTTCAGCTGCCGTGCGCCATGCACATAGCTTAGCGCCGCAGCGCTAGGGTGTGTGCATGAGTGTAGCGTAGGTTTTGTACAGGAAGGGTACCTTTCCTGTACAAAATACTATGCTAGGCAAGATGCAAAGCTTTTCCCACCTTGCATACATGCTGCACAGTGAAGCACGCATGGAAAGTGAGAAAAGCACATAGAAATGAATGCATTTCTCCTGTTTGCACCTCCTTTGAAGGGGCGTTAACTTTTGGCGCAAAACCATGTTTTCAAATCTTTGTGAATATGGTTTTGCATCAAAAAGCACGGGTTGCTGCATTGAAACACCCATGTACCACCCACGTAATGCCCCCTTGGTGCAAAGTTACCCAAAGCAGTGTTTTGCGCTCCTTACAGGGCACTTTCCGGCGCAAAAGCAGTTTTGCGCTGAAAAGAAAATCAGAAAAAATAAAATTTGCGCTAGATTGTGTCACTATTGTGGAGCTAAAGCAGCGCGAAACATATGGAAACCTCCCCCTTGGTGTGCTCTTATATTCATACTGCTGCCCTCTAGTAACGCTACACAGTAACTGCAGCATAATAGTGGGAATGGGAAGAAGGCTGTCCAATGCAAATATTGTTCTCCCAAGCTACCTTTCTTCTGAGATGGTCGGCGTCTTGTGCCTTGATGCCACCTCACGCATATGGTCTTCAGTCAAATTCAAAAGCAGCCTACCTACCTTAGGCTAAGGAGTTTTCCACTCGAAGGCCGCACATGGGGACGTCACCCTCATTTAGCAGGGTCCCAAATTGCCTGCAGTCATCCTCTTTACAGAAGCTGGGCGTTCGTGGGCGTTTGTGGGCGTCCTTCAAAGGAAGGAAGGGGGTTTTTAAAGGCCCAGCCCAGCCCAGCCCAGCCCAGCCCAGCCCAGCCCAGCCCAGCCCAGCCCAGCGCTGTGCTGTGCTTTGCTGTGTCCTGATGCAGCAGGCATGATGCAGACCTGCTGAAGCAAAGGCCTGACTCTAACATTTTCTGTCTCATGAAGAAAACAACCTTTCTACCTTCTTATTGCAACTAATAAAGGGAGTTTCACTTGCATCAAACTAAACCCATCATTTCATTAGCCACAGCTCATTCCTGACCTTTATTCCTAGCCAACCTCATAGGCACCAAACCTCTGATTTGAGAGATTGGCTCACACCAAAATGAAAAATAACCCCCATCCAACCTATTTTCCTATCCGTGTAGCACCTTCCTCGCATTCTTCTAATCAGTTAAAGCCCCAGAGGCCACATTTGCGCTCCACATTATACCAAATTTAAAGGACAAATAATGAATGCATTGATAAAGGATGATAAGGTATTGCCCCTATTGCTCCTGCTTGAGATAAAGGGGGATTGGTGGAAAGTCATGAGGGAAAAGATTTGTAATTTTGAGGCGCACGTGCCAAAAAGAGTGGCCACTTTTCTCCTCTGTTTTTACAAGTGAAATTCAAATTAGGAAATGAAAATAAAAGAAGAATTTGAAATTTTGCCAACTTATGACACTTTGACAGCGTTTGCGGGACTCGAACCCTTGTCCTGTGAGATCCTTTATAACCACAGGCACAAGACTTACCATTGAGCTATAGCTCCTGGTGGTCTGAAGTGTTGCAGTAGTAACTATAAACAACATATAGGCCCTGGTGTCATTGCCTGTGGCTTGTATTGCACATCAAAAGGATGACCATGCTATAGGGACGATTTGATACGCTTCTGACATGGAAACCGGTGTGGTCCAGTGGGTAAGTTCCTGACTTCCAGCCAGAGAATCAGGGTTCAAATCCCGGGTTCGGCACCAGATGACTGATGGTGGTCCAGCACAGGTAAATTGGAGGTGGGCCAAACAGGCCAATTGGTAAGTAAAATGTGTGTGTCTGTGTGTCCTGTAAGAGTGGAGTCATGCCTGGCAAAGTGGGTGGATGGAGGATAGAGTGAATAGGAGGAGTCTAGGCAGAGTGGGTGGAGCCAGAGAAGTCCAGCAGAGGTAAGTTGGAGGTGGGCCTAACAGGCGAATTGGTAAGCAAAACGTGTGGGGTTGTGTGTGTGGGGTGTGTCTGTGTGTGTGGGGTGTGCCTGTGTAGAGGGGGTGTGCCTGTGTGTGGGTTGTGTGTGTGGGGTGTGTGGGGGTGTGGGGGTGTGTCTGTGTGTGTGGGGGGGGGGGGTGTGCCTGTGTGTGTGGGGTGTGCCTGTGTGTAGGGGGGGTGTGTGGGGTCTGTGTGTGGTCTGTGTGTGTGTGGGTGTGTGTGGGTTGTGTGTGTGTGTGTGTGGGGTGTGTGGGGTCTGTGTGTGGTCTGTGTGTGGGGTCTGTGTGGGTGTGTGTGTGTGGGTTGTGTGGGTGGGTGTGTGGGGGTGTGTCTGTGTGGTGGGGGTGTGTCTGTGGGGGGGGTGTGGGGGTGTGTCTGTGTGTGGGGGTGTGTGTGGGGTGTGCCTGGGTGTGTGGGGTGTGCCGGTGTGTGTAGGGGGTGTGTCTGTGTGTCCTGTAAGAGTGGAGTCATGCCTGGCAAAGTGGGAGGATAGAGTGAATATGAGGAGTCTAGGCAGAGTGGGTGGAGCCAGAGAGTCTGGAAAAGATGGATGTGGTCCCAGCGAGGAGGAAGGGGTCAAAGATGGAGGTGGGGGCCTGAACAGATTGGGGCCAAATGTGGGCACTCCTGTAGTGTTTCTCTAGCTGACAGATCAGGTGATTACATCCGATGGGACTTATGGTGAGGAAAACCAGCGTTTGATTTTTAATGCACCCTCTCTAACTTTTCCCTAGTATCTTTCTTTCCTTCCGGCAGATACCTGGAACAAGCGTCCCAAAGTTTTTCTTGGCTGCATACCCCCAGAGGTGTGCCTGACATTTATGGCCTAAGCACCCTCACAAAGAGTGCGCTACTGACATTCTGGGAAAACCTCACTAAAATGACATATTTATGCACCAAACGTGGTAATTCCTTATACCTGCAAAGCATCATATTGCACTTTTCAGCTTTGAGGAGGTGTGAGTGTTTTCATTTGAGGGAAATATTCATCTGTGCTTCCTCTCCCATCCGAGGACTATGGAGCTGCTGTTCCTCTCTCACATGTCCCTTCATAGAGACAGGTGTCACACACTCAACCACTCAGTAAACATGTATGCTTCGATACATTCACCTTGCTGTTTACCTTCCAAACATTCCCTCTTCACCACAAATACAGGGCAGCCATACCTCATTGCTCATTCACTCAGTCATCACAGTCCTACACTCTGTAGGTCCTGCAAGACCAACATGAACAAGAGGTATGTCAGCAAGCGGAAAAAAAGCCTTGGGGGAAGATTTTTTTAAATGTTACACAATGTAGCGCAGCACTCTGCGTGGCTGCGCTGCGTTACGTGACCGGGAATGAGCAGGAGAGCGCCATATTTTTAAAGATTTGGCTCTCTCTCCTTGTCTTTCCCTTGCGCCGGCGCTGATTTCAGCTGCCGTGCGCCATGCACATAGCTTAGCGCCGCAGCGCTAGGGTGTGTGCATGAGTGTAGCGTAGGTTTTGTACAGGAAGGGTACCTTTCCTGTACAAAATACTATGCTAGGCAAGATGCAAAGCTTTTCCCACCTTGCATACATGCTGCACAGTGAAGCACGCATGGAAAGTGAGAAAAGCACATAGAAATGAATGCATTTCTCCTGTTTGCACCTCCTTTGAAGGGGCGTTAACTTTTGGCGCAAAACCATGTTTTCAAATCTTTGTGAATATGGTTTTGCATCAAAAAGCACGGGTTGCTGCATTGAAACACCCATGTACCACCCACGTAATGCCCCCTTGGTGCAAAGTTACCCAAAGCAGTGTTTTGCGCTCCTTACAGGGCACTTTCCGGCGCAAAAGCAGTTTTGCGCTGAAAAGAAAATCAGAAAAAATAAAATTTGCGCTAGATTGTGTCACTATTGTGGAGCTAAAGCAGCGCGAAACATATGGAAACCTCCCCCTTGGTGTGCTCTTATATTCATACTGCTGCCCTCTAGTAACGCTACACAGTAACTGCAGCATAATAGTGGGAATGGGAAGAAGGCTGTCCAATGCAAATATTGTTCTCCCAAGCTACCTTTCTTCTGAGATGGTCGGCGTCTTGTGCCTTGATGCCACCTCACGCATATGGTCTTCAGTCAAATTCAAAAGCAGCCTACCTACCTTAGGCTAAGGAGTTTTCCACTCGAAGGCCGCACATGGGGACGTCACCCTCATTTAGCAGGGTCCCAAATTGCCTGCAGTCATCCTCTTTACAGAAGCTGGGCGTTCGTGGGCATTTGTGGGCGTCCTTCAAAGGAAGGAAGGGGGTGTTTAAAGGCCCAGCCCAGCCCAGCCCAGCCCAGCCCAGCCCAGCCCAGCCCAGCGCTGTGCTTTGCTGTGTCCTGATGCAGCAGGCATGATGCAGACCTGCTGAAGCAAAGGCCTGACTCTAACATTTTCTGTCTCATGAAGAAAACAACCTTTCTACCTTCTTATTGCAACTAATAAAGGGAGTTTCACTTGCATCAAACTAAACCCATCATTTCATTAGCCACAGCTCATTCCTGACCTTTATTCCTAGCCAACCTCATAGGCACCAAACCTCTGATTTGAGAGATTGGCTCACACCAAAATGAAAAATAACCCCCATCCAACCTATTTTCCTATCCGTGTAGCACCTTCCTCGCATTCTTCTAATCAGTTAAAGCCCCAGAGGCCACATTTGCGCTCCACATTATACCAAATTTAAAGGACAAATAATGAATGCATTGATAAAGGATGATAAGGTATTGCCCCTATTGCTCCTGCTTGAGATAAAGGGGGATTGGTGGAAAGTCATGAGGGAAAAGATTTGTAATTTTGAGGCGCACGTGCCAAAAAGAGTGGCCACTTTTCTCCTCTGTTTTTACAAGTGAAATTCAAATTAGGAAATGAAAATAAAAGAAGAATTTGAAATTTTGCCAACTTATGACACTTTGACAGCGTTTGCGGGACTCGAACCCTTGTCCTGTGAGATCCTTTATAACCACAGGCACAAGACTTACCATTGAGCTATAGCTCCTGGTGGTCTGAAGTGTTGCAGTAGTAACTATAAACAACATATAGGCCCTGGTGTCATTGCCTGTGGCTTGTATTGCACATCAAAAGGATGACCATGCTATAGGGACGATTTGATACGCTTCTGACATGGAAACCGGTGTGGTCCAGTGGGTAAGTTCCTGACTTCCAGCCAGAGAATCAGGGTTCAAATCCCGGGTTCGGCACCAGATGACTGATGGTGGTCCAGCACAGGTAAATTGGAGGTGGGCCAAACAGGCCAATTGGTAAGTAAAATGTGTGTGTCTGTGTGTCCTGTAAGAGTGGAGTCATGCCTGGCAAAGTGGGTGGATGGAGGATAGAGTGAATAGGAGGAGTCTAGGCAGAGTGGGTGGAGCCAGAGAAGTCCAGCAGAGGTAAGTTGGAGGTGGGCCTAACAGGCGAATTGGTAAGCAAAACGTGTGGGGTTGTGTGTGTGGGGTGTGTCTGTGTGTGTGGGGTGTGCCTGTGTAGAGGGGGTGTGCCTGTGTGTGGGTTGTGTGTGTGGGGTGTGTGGGGGTGTGGGGGTGTGTCTGTGTGTGGGGGGGGGGGGGTGTGCCTGTGTGTGTGGGGTGTGCCTGTGTGTAGGGGGGGTGTTTGGGGTGTGTGGGGTCTGTGTGTGGTCTGTGTGTGTGTGGGTGTGTGTGTGTGTGGGGTCTGTATGTGGGGTGTGTGGGGTCTGTGTGTGGTCTGTGTGTGGGGTCTGTGTGTGGTCTGTGTGTGGGTTGTGGGTGTGTGTGTGTGGGTGTGTGTGTGTGGGTTGTGTGGGTGGGTGTGTGGGGGTGTGTCTGTGTGGTGGGGGTGTGTCTGTGGGGGGGGTGTGGGGGTGTGTCTGTGTGTGGGGGTGTGTGTGGGGTGTGCCTGGGTGTGTGGGGTGTGCCGGTGTGTGTAGGGGGTGTGTCTGTGTGTCCTGTAAGAGTGGAGTCATGCCTGGCAAAGTGGGAGGATAGAGTGAATATGAGGAGTCTAGGCAGAGTGGGTGGAGCCAGAGAGTCTGGAAAAGATGGATGTGGTCCCAGCGAGGAGGAAGGGGTCAAAGATGGAGGTGGGGGCCTGAACAGATTGGGGCCAAATGTGGGCACTCCTGTAGTGTTTCTCTAGCTGACAGATCAGGTGATTACATCCGATGGGACTTATGGTGAGGAAAACCAGCGTTTGATTTTTAATGCACCCTCTCTAACTTTTCCCTAGTATCTTTCTTTCCTTCCGGCAGATACCTGGAACAAGCGTCCCAAAGTTTTTCTTGGCTGCATACCCCCAGAGGTGTGCCTGACATTTATGGCCTAAGCACCCTCACAAAGAGTGCGCTACTGACATTCTGGGAAAACCTCACTAAAATGACATATTTATGCACCAAACGTGGTAATTCCTTATACCTGCAAAGCATCATATTGCACTTTTCAGCTTTGAGGAGGTGTGAGTGTTTTCATTTGAGGGAAATATTCATCTGTGCTTCCTCTCCCATCCGAGGACTATGGAGCTGCTGTTCCTCTCTCACATGTCCCTTCATAGAGACAGGTGTCACACACTCAACCACTCAGTAAACATGTATGCTTCGATACATTCACCTTGCTGTTTACCTTCCAAACATTCCCTCTTCACCACAAATACAGGGCAGCCATACCTCATTGCTCATTCACTCAGTCATCACAGTCCTACACTCTGTAGGTCCTGCAAGACCAACATGAACAAGAGGTATGTCAGCAAGCGGAAAAAAAGCCTTGGGGGAAGATTTTTTTAAATGTTACACAATGTAGCGCAGCACTCTGCGTGGCTGCGCTGCGTTACGTGACCGGGAATGAGCAGGAGAGCGCCATATTTTTAAAGATTTGGCTCTCTCTCCTTGTCTTTCCCTTGCGCCGGCGCTGATTTCAGCTGCCGTGCGCCATGCACATAGCTTAGCGCCGCAGCGCTAGGGTGTGTGCATGAGTGTAGCGTAGGTTTTGTACAGGAAGGGTACCTTTCCTGTACAAAATACTATGCTAGGCAAGATGCAAAGCTTTTCCCACCTTGCATACATGCTGCACAGTGAAGCACGCATGGAAAGTGAGAAAAGCACATAGAAATGAATGCATTTCTCCTGTTTGCACCTCCTTTGAAGGGGCGTTAACTTTTGGCGCAAAACCATGTTTTCAAATCTTTGTGAATATGGTTTTGCATCAAAAAGCACGGGTTGCTGCATTGAAACACCCATGTACCACCCACGTAATGCCCCCTTGGTGCAAAGTTACCCAAAGCAGTGTTTTGCGCTCCTTACAGGGCACTTTCCGGCGCAAAAGCAGTTTTGCGCTGAAAAGAAAATCAGAAAAAATAAAATTTGCGCTAGATTGTGTCACTATTGTGGAGCTAAAGCAGCGCGAAACATATGGAAACCTCCCCCTTGGTGTGCTCTTATATTCATACTGCTGCCCTCTAGTAACGCTACACAGTAACTGCAGCATAATAGTGGGAATGGGAAGAAGGCTGTCCAATGCAAATATTGTTCTCCCAAGCTACCTTTCTTCTGAGATGGTCGGCGTCTTGTGCCTTGATGCCACCTCACGCATATGGTCTTCAGTCAAATTCAAAAGCAGCCTACCTACCTTAGGCTAAGGAGTTTTCCACTCGAAGGCCGCACATGGGGACGTCACCCTCATTTAGCAGGGTCCCAAATTGCCTGCAGTCATCCTCTTTACAGAAGCTGGGCGTTCGTGGGCGTTTGTGGGCGTCCTTCAAAGGAAGGAAGGGGGTTTTTAAAGGCCCAGCCCAGCCCAGCCCAGCCCAGCCCAGCCCAGCCCAGCCCAGCCCAGCGCTGTGCTTTGCTGTGTCCTGATGCAGCAGGCATGATGCAGACCTGCTGAAGCAAAGGCCTGACTCTAACATTTTCTGTCTCATGAAGAAAACAACCTTTCTACCTTCTTATTGCAACTAATAAAGGGAGTTTCACTTGCATCAAACTAAACCCATCATTTCATTAGCCACAGCTCATTCCTGACCTTTATTCCTAGCCAACCTCATAGGCACCAAACCTCTGATTTGAGAGATTGGCTCACACCAAAATGAAAAATAACCCCCATCCAACCTATTTTCCTATCCGTGTAGCACCTTCCTCGCATTCTTCTAATCAGTTAAAGCCCCAGAGGCCACATTTGCGCTCCACATTATACCAAATTTAAAGGACAAATAATGAATGCATTGATAAAGGATGATAAGGTATTGCCCCTATTGCTCCTGCTTGAGATAAAGGGGGATTGGTGGAAAGTCATGAGGGAAAAGATTTGTAATTTTGAGGCGCACGTGCCAAAAAGAGTGGCCACTTTTCTCCTCTGTTTTTACAAGTGAAATTCAAATTAGGAAATGAAAATAAAAGAAGAATTTGAAATTTTGCCAACTTATGACACTTTGACAGCGTTTGCGGGACTCGAACCCTTGTCCTGTGAGATCCTTTATAACCACAGGCACAAGACTTACCATTGAGCTATAGCTCCTGGTGGTCTGAAGTGTTGCAGTAGTAACTATAAACAACATATAGGCCCTGGTGTCATTGCCTGTGGCTTGTATTGCACATCAAAAGGATGACCATGCTATAGGGACGATTTGATACGCTTCTGACATGGAAACCGGTGTGGTCCAGTGGGTAAGTTCCTGACTTCCAGCCAGAGAATCAGGGTTCAAATCCCGGGTTCGGCACCAGATGACTGATGGTGGTCCAGCACAGGTAAATTGGAGGTGGGCCAAACAGGCCAATTGGTAAGTAAAATGTGTGTGTCTGTGTGTCCTGTAAGAGTGGAGTCATGCCTGGCAAAGTGGGTGGATGGAGGATAGAGTGAATAGGAGGAGTCTAGGCAGAGTGGGTGGAGCCAGAGAAGTCCAGCAGAGGTAAGTTGGAGGTGGGCCTAACAGGCGAATTGGTAAGCAAAACGTGTGGGGTTGGGTGTGTCGGGGTGTGCCTGTGTAGAGGGGGTGTGCCTGTGTGTGGGTGTGCCTGTGTGTGGGTTGTGGGTGTGTGGGGGTGTGGGGGTGTGTCTGTGTGTGGGGGGGGGGGTGTGTGTGGGGGTGTGCCTGTGTGTGTGGGGTGTGCCTGTGTGTAGGGGGGGGTGTTTGGGGTCTGTGTGTGTGGTCTGTGTGTGTGGTCTGTGTGTGTGGGTGTGTGTGTGTGGGTTGTGTGTGTGTGGGTTGTGTGTGTGTGGGTTGTGTGGGTGTGGGTTGTGTGGGTGTGTGTGTGTGGGTTGTGTGGGTGTGTGTGTGTGGGTTGTGTGGGTGTCTGTGTGTGGGTTGTGTGTGTAGGGGGTGTGTGGGGGTGTGTCTGTGTGTGGGGGTGTGTGTGGGGTGTGCCGGTGTGTGTAGGGGGTGTGTCTGTGTGTCCTGTAAGAGTGGAGTCATGCCTGGCAAAGTGGGAGGATAGAGTGAATATGAGGAGTCTAGGCAGAGTGGGTGGAGCCAGAGAGTCTGGAAAAGATGGATGTGGTCCCAGCGAGGAGGAAGGGGTCAAAGATGGAGGTGGGGGCCTGAACAGATTGGGGCCAAATGTGGGCACTCCTGTAGTGTTTCTCTAGCTGACAGATCAGGTGATTACATCCGATGGGACTTATGGTGAGGAAAACCAGCGTTTGATTTTTAATGCACCCTCTGTAACTTTTCCCTAGTATCTTTCTTTCCTTCCGGCAGATACCTGGAACAAGCGTCCCAAAGTTTTTCTTGGCTGCATACCCCCAGAGGTGTGCCTGACATTTATGGCCTAAGCACCCTCACAAAGAGTGCGCTACTGACATTCTGGGAAAACCTCACTAAAATGACATATTTATGCACCAAACGTGGTAATTCCTTATACCTGCAAAGCATCATATTGCACTTTTCAGCTTTGAGGAGGTGTGAGTGTTTTCATTTGAGGGAAATATTCATCTGTGCTTCCTCTCCCATCCGAGGACTATGGAGCTGCTGTTCCTCTCTCACATGTCCCTTCATAGAGACAGGTGTCACACACTCAACCACTCAGTAAACATGTATGCTTCGATACATTCACCTTGCTGTTTACCTTCCAAACATTCCCTCTTCACCACAAATACAGGGCAGCCATACCTCATTGCTCATTCACTCAGTCATCACAGTCCTACACTCTGTAGGTCCTGCAAGACCAACATGAACAAGAGGTATGTCAGCAAGCGGAAAAAAAGCCTTGGGGGAAGATTTTTTTAAATGTTACACAATGTAGCGCAGCACTCTGCGTGGCTGCGCTGCGTTACGTGACCGGGAATGAGCAGGAGAGCGCCATATTTTTAAAGATTTGGCTCTCTCTCCTTGTCTTTCCCTTGCGCCGGCGCTGATTTCAGCTGCCGTGCGCCATGCACATAGCTTAGCGCCGCAGCGCTAGGGTGTGTGCATGAGTGTAGCGTAGGTTTTGTACAGGAAGGGTACCTTTCCTGTACAAAATACTATGCTAGGTACGATGCAAAGCTTTTCCCACCTTGCATACATGCTGCACAGTGAAGCACGCATGGAAAGTGAGAAAAGCACATAGAAATGAATGCATTTCTCCTGTTTGCACCTCCTTTGAAGGGGCGTTAACTTTTGGCGCAAAACCATGTTTTCAAATCTTTGTGAATATGGTTTTGCATCAAAAAGCACGGGTTGCTGCATTGAAACACCCATGTACCACCCACGTAATGCCCCCTTGGTGCAAAGTTACCCAAAGCAGTGTTTTGCGCTCCTTACAGGGCACTTTCCGGCGCAAAAGCAGTTTTGCGCTGAAAAGAAAATCAGAAAAAATAAAATTTGCGCTAGATTGTGTCACTATTGTGGAGCTAAAGCAGCGCGAAACATATGGAAACCTCCCCCTTGGTGTGCTCTTATATTCATACTGCTGCCCTCTAGTAACGCTACACAGTAACTGCAGCATAATAGTGGGAATGGGAAGAAGGCTGTCCAATGCAAATATTGTTCTCCCAAGCTACCTTTCTTCTGAGATGGTCGGCGTCTTGTGCCTTGATGCCACCTCACGCATATGGTCTTCAGTCAAATTCAAAAGCAGCCTACCTACCTTAGGCTAAGGAGTTTTCCACTCGAAGGCCGCACATGGGGACGTCACCCTCATTTAGCAGGGTCCCAAATTGCCTGCAGTCATCCTCTTTACAGAAGCTGGGCGTTCGTGGGCGTTTGTGGGCGTCCTTCAAAGGAAGGAAGGGGGTTTTTAAAGGCCCAGCCCAGCCCAGCCCAGCCCAGCCCAGCCCAGCCCAGCCCAGCCCAGCGCTGTGCTGTGCTTTGCTGTGTCCTGATGCAGCAGGCATGATGCAGACCTGCTGAAGCAAAGGCCTGACTCTAACATTTTCTGTCTCATGAAGAAAACAACCTTTCTACCTTCTTATTGCAACTAATAAAGGGAGTTTCACTTGCATCAAACTAAACCCATCATTTCATTAGCCACAGCTCATTCCTGACCTTTATTCCTAGCCAACCTCATAGGCACCAAACCTCTGATTTGAGAGATTGGCTCACACCAAAATGAAAAATAACCCCCATCCAACCTATTTTCCTATCCGTGTAGCACCTTCCTCGCATTCTTCTAATCAGTTAAAGCCCCAGAGGCCACATTTGCGCTCCACATTATACCAAATTTAAAGGACAAATAATGAATGCATTGATAAAGGATGATAAGGTATTGCCCCTATTGCTCCTGCTTGAGATAAAGGGGGATTGGTGGAAAGTCATGAGGGAAAAGATTTGTAATTTTGAGGCGCACGTGCCAAAAAGAGTGGCCACTTTTCTCCTCTGTTTTTACAAGTGAAATTCAAATTAGGAAATGAAAATAAAAGAAGAATTTGAAATTTTGCCAACTTATGACACTTTGACAGCGTTTGCGGGACTCGAACCCTTGTCCTGTGAGATCCTTTATAACCACAGGCACAAGACTTACCATTGAGCTATAGCTCCTGGTGGTCTGAAGTGTTGCAGTAGTAACTATAAACAACATATAGGCCCTGGTGTCATTGCCTGTGGCTTGTATTGCACATCAAAAGGATGACCATGCTATAGGGACGATTTGATACGCTTCTGACATGGAAACCGGTGTGGTCCAGTGGGTAAGTTCCTGACTTCCAGCCAGAGAATCAGGGTTCAAATCCCGGGTTCGGCACCAGATGACTGATGGTGGTCCAGCACAGGTAAATTGGAGGTGGGCCAAACAGGCCAATTGGTAAGTAAAATGTGTGTGTCTGTGTGTCCTGTAAGAGTGGAGTCATGCCTGGCAAAGTGGGTGGATGGAGGATAGAGTGAATAGGAGGAGTCTAGGCAGAGTGGGTGGAGCCAGAGAAGTCCAGCAGAGGTAAGTTGGAGGTGGGCCTAACAGGCGAATTGGTAAGCAAAACGTGTGGGGTTGTGTGTGTGGGGTGTGTCTGTGTGTGTGGGGTGTGCCTGTGTAGAGGGGGTGTGCCTGTGTGTGGGTTGTGTGTGTGGGGTGTGTGGGGGTGTGGGGGTGTGTCTGTGTGTGTGGGGGGGGGGGGGTGTGCCTGTGTGTGTGGGGTGTGCCTGTGTGTAGGGGGGGTGTTTGGGGTGTGTGGGGTCTGTGTGTGGTCTGTGTGTGTGTGGGTGTGTGTGGGTTGTGTGTGTGTGTGTGTGGGGTGTGTGGGGTCTGTGTGTGGTCTGTGTGTGGGGTCTGTGTGGGTGTGTGTGTGTGGGTTGTGTGGGTGGGTGTGTGGGGGTGTGTCTGTGTGGTGGGGGTGTGTCTGTGGGGGGGGTGTGGGGGTGTGTCTGTGTGTGGGGGTGTGTGTGGGGTGTGCCTGGGTGTGTGGGGTGTGCCGGTGTGTGTAGGGGGTGTGTCTGTGTGTCCTGTAAGAGTGGAGTCATGCCTGGCAAAGTGGGAGGATAGAGTGAATATGAGGAGTCTAGGCAGAGTGGGTGGAGCCAGAGAGTCTGGAAAAGATGGATGTGGTCCCAGCGAGGAGGAAGGGGTCAAAGATGGAGGTGGGGGCCTGAACAGATTGGGGCCAAATGTGGGCACTCCTGTAGTGTTTCTCTAGCTGACAGATCAGGTGATTACATCCGATGGGACTTATGGTGAGGAAAACCAGCGTTTGATTTTTAATGCACCCTCTCTAACTTTTCCCTAGTATCTTTCTTTCCTTCCGGCAGATACCTGGAACAAGCGTCCCAAAGTTTTTCTTGGCTGCATACCCCCAGAGGTGTGCCTGACATTTATGGCCTAAGCACCCTCACAAAGAGTGCGCTACTGACATTCTGGGAAAACCTCACTAAAATGACATATTTATGCACCAAACGTGGTAATTCCTTATACCTGCAAAGCATCATATTGCACTTTTCAGCTTTGAGGAGGTGTGAGTGTTTTCATTTGAGGGAAATATTCATCTGTGCTTCCTCTCCCATCCGAGGACTATGGAGCTGCTGTTCCTCTCTCACATGTCCCTTCATAGAGACAGGTGTCACACACTCAACCACTCAGTAAACATGTATGCTTCGATACATTCACCTTGCTGTTTACCTTCCAAACATTCCCTCTTCACCACAAATACAGGGCAGCCATACCTCATTGCTCATTCACTCAGTCATCACAGTCCTACACTCTGTAGGTCCTGCAAGACCAACATGAACAAGAGGTATGTCAGCAAGCGGAAAAAAAGCCTTGGGGGAAGATTTTTTTAAATGTTACACAATGTAGCGCAGCACTCTGCGTGGCTGCGCTGCGTTACGTGACCGGGAATGAGCAGGAGAGCGCCATATTTTTAAAGATTTGGCTCTCTCTCCTTGTCTTTCCCTTGCGCCGGCGCTGATTTCAGCTGCCGTGCGCCATGCACATAGCTTAGCGCCGCAGCGCTAGGGTGTGTGCATGAGTGTAGCGTAGGTTTTGTACAGGAAGGGTACCTTTCCTGTACAAAATACTATGCTAGGCAAGATGCAAAGCTTTTCCCACCTTGCATACATGCTGCACAGTGAAGCACGCATGGAAAGTGAGAAAAGCACATAGAAATGAATGCATTTCTCCTGTTTGCACCTCCTTTGAAGGGGCGTTAACTTTTGGCGCAAAACCATGTTTTCAAATCTTTGTGAATATGGTTTTGCATCAAAAAGCACGGGTTGCTGCATTGAAACACCCATGTACCACCCACGTAATGCCCCCTTGGTGCAAAGTTACCCAAAGCAGTGTTTTGCGCTCCTTACAGGGCACTTTCCGGCGCAAAAGCAGTTTTGCGCTGAAAAGAAAATCAGAAAAAATAAAATTTGCGCTAGATTGTGTCACTATTGTGGAGCTAAAGCAGCGCGAAACATATGGAAACCTCCCCCTTGGTGTGCTCTTATATTCATACTGCTGCCCTCTAGTAACGCTACACAGTAACTGCAGCATAATAGTGGGAATGGGAAGAAGGCTGTCCAATGCAAATATTGTTCTCCCAAGCTACCTTTCTTCTGAGATGGTCGGCGTCTTGTGCCTTGATGCCACCTCACGCATATGGTCTTCAGTCAAATTCAAAAGCAGCCTACCTACCTTAGGCTAAGGAGTTTTCCACTCGAAGGCCGCACATGGGGACGTCACCCTCATTTAGCAGGGTCCCAAATTGCCTGCAGTCATCCTCTTTACAGAAGCTGGGCGTTCGTGGGCATTTGTGGGCGTCCTTCAAAGGAAGGAAGGGGGTGTTTAAAGGCCCAGCCCAGCCCAGCCCAGCCCAGCCCAGCCCAGCCCAGCCCAGCCCAGCGCTGTGCTTTGCTGTGTCCTGATGCAGCAGGCATGATGCAGACCTGCTGAAGCAAAGGCCTGACTCTAACATTTTCTGTCTCATGAAGAAAACAACCTTTCTACCTTCTTATTGCAACTAATAAAGGGAGTTTCACTTGCATCAAACTAAACCCATCATTTCATTAGCCACAGCTCATTCCTGACCTTTATTCCTAGCCAACCTCATAGGCACCAAACCTCTGATTTGAGAGATTGGCTCACACCAAAATGAAAAATAACCCCCATCCAACCTATTTTCCTATCCGTGTAGCACCTTCCTCGCATTCTTCTAATCAGTTAAAGCCCCAGAGGCCACATTTGCGCTCCACATTATACCAAATTTAAAGGACAAATAATGAATGCATTGATAAAGGATGATAAGGTATTGCCCCTATTGCTCCTGCTTGAGATAAAGGGGGATTGGTGGAAAGTCATGAGGGAAAAGATTTGTAATTTTGAGGCGCACGTGCCAAAAAGAGTGGCCACTTTTCTCCTCTGTTTTTACAAGTGAAATTCAAATTAGGAAATGAAAATAAAAGAAGAATTTGAAATTTTGCCAACTTATGACACTTTGACAGCGTTTGCGGGACTCGAACCCTTGTCCTGTGAGATCCTTTATAACCACAGGCACAAGACTTACCATTGAGCTATAGCTCCTGGTGGTCTGAAGTGTTGCAGTAGTAACTATAAACAACATATAGGCCCTGGTGTCATTGCCTGTGGCTTGTATTGCACATCAAAAGGATGACCATGCTATAGGGACGATTTGATACGCTTCTGACATGGAAACCGGTGTGGTCCAGTGGGTAAGTTCCTGACTTCCAGCCAGAGAATCAGGGTTCAAATCCCGGGTTCGGCACCAGATGACTGATGGTGGTCCAGCACAGGTAAATTGGAGGTGGGCCAAACAGGCCAATTGGTAAGTAAAATGTGTGTGTCTGTGTGTCCTGTAAGAGTGGAGTCATGCCTGGCAAAGTGGGTGGATGGAGGATAGAGTGAATAGGAGGAGTCTAGGCAGAGTGGGTGGAGCCAGAGAAGTCCAGCAGAGGTAAGTTGGAGGTGGGCCTAACAGGCGAATTGGTAAGCAAAACGTGTGGGGTTGTGTGTGTGGGGTGTGTCTGTGTGTGTGGGGTGTGCCTGTGTAGAGGGGGTGTGCCTGTGTGTGGGTTGTGTGTGTGGGGTGTGTGGGGGTGTGGGGGTGTGTCTGTGTGTGTGGGGGGGGGGGGGTGTGCCTGTGTGTGTGGGGTGTGCCTGTGTGTAGGGGGGGTGTTTGGGGTGTGTGGGGTCTGTGTGTGGTCTGTGTGTGTGTGGGGTCTGTGTGTGGTCTGTGTGTGGGGTCTGTGTGGGTGTGTGTGTGTGGGTTGTGTGGGTGGGTGTGTGGGGGTGTGTCTGTGTGGTGGGGGTGTGTCTGTGGGGGGGGTGTGGGGGTGTGTCTGTGTGTGGGGGTGTGTGTGGGGTGTGCCTGGGTGTGTGGGGTGTGCCGGTGTGTGTAGGGGGTGTGTCTGTGTGTCCTGTAAGAGTGGAGTCATGCCTGGCAAAGTGGGAGGATAGAGTGAATATGAGGAGTCTAGGCAGAGTGGGTGGAGCCAGAGAGTCTGGAAAAGATGGATGTGGTCCCAGCGAGGAGGAAGGGGTCAAAGATGGAGGTGGGGGCCTGAACAGATTGGGGCCAAATGTGGGCACTCCTGTAGTGTTTCTCTAGCTGACAGATCAGGTGATTACATCCGATGGGACTTATGGTGAGGAAAACCAGCGTTTGATTTTTAATGCACCCTCTCTAACTTTTCCCTAGTATCTTTCTTTCCTTCCGGCAGATACCTGGAACAAGCGTCCCAAAGTTTTTCTTGGCTGCATACCCCCAGAGGTGTGCCTGACATTTATGGCCTAAGCACCCTCACAAAGAGTGCGCTACTGACATTCTGGGAAAACCTCACTAAAATGACATATTTATGCACCAAACGTGGTAATTCCTTATACCTGCAAAGCATCATATTGCACTTTTCAGCTTTGAGGAGGTGTGAGTGTTTTCATTTGAGGGAAATATTCATCTGTGCTTCCTCTCCCATCCGAGGACTATGGAGCTGCTGTTCCTCTCTCACATGTCCCTTCATAGAGACAGGTGTCACACACTCAACCACTCAGTAAACATGTATGCTTCGATACATTCACCTTGCTGTTTACCTTCCAAACATTCCCTCTTCACCACAAATACAGGGCAGCCATACCTCATTGCTCATTCACTCAGTCATCACAGTCCTACACTCTGTAGGTCCTGCAAGACCAACATGAACAAGAGGTATGTCAGCAAGCGGAAAAAAAGCCTTGGGGGAAGATTTTTTTAAATGTTACACAATGTAGCGCAGCACTCTGCGTGGCTGCGCTGCGTTACGTGACCGGGAATGAGCAGGAGAGCGCCATATTTTTAAAGATTTGGCTCTCTCTCCTTGTCTTTCCCTTGCGCCGGCGCTGATTTCAGCTGCCGTGCGCCATGCACATAGCTTAGCGCCGCAGCGCTAGGGTGTGTGCATGAGTGTAGCGTAGGTTTTGTACAGGAAGGGTACCTTTCCTGTACAAAATACTATGCTAGGCAAGATGCAAAGCTTTTCCCACCTTGCATACATGCTGCACAGTGAAGCACGCATGGAAAGTGAGAAAAGCACATAGAAATGAATGCATTTCTCCTGTTTGCACCTCCTTTGAAGGGGCGTTAACTTTTGGCGCAAAACCATGTTTTCAAATCTTTGTGAATATGGTTTTGCATCAAAAAGCACGGGTTGCTGCATTGAAACACCCATGTACCACCCACGTAATGCCCCCTTGGTGCAAAGTTACCCAAAGCAGTGTTTTGCGCTCCTTACAGGGCACTTTCCGGCGCAAAAGCAGTTTTGCGCTGAAAAGAAAATCAGAAAAAATAAAATTTGCGCTAGATTGTGTCACTATTGTGGAGCTAAAGCAGCGCGAAACATATGGAAACCTCCCCCTTGGTGTGCTCTTATATTCATACTGCTGCCCTCTAGTAACGCTACACAGTAACTGCAGCATAATAGTGGGAATGGGAAGAAGGCTGTCCAATGCAAATATTGTTCTCCCAAGCTACCTTTCTTCTGAGATGGTCGGCGTCTTGTGCCTTGATGCCACCTCACGCATATGGTCTTCAGTCAAATTCAAAAGCAGCCTACCTACCTTAGGCTAAGGAGTTTTCCACTCGAAGGCCGCACATGGGGACGTCACCCTCATTTAGCAGGGTCCCAAATTGCCTGCAGTCATCCTCTTTACAGAAGCTGGGCGTTCGTGGGCATTTGTGGGCGTCCTTCAAAGGAAGGAAGGGGGTGTTTAAAGGCCCAGCCCAGCCCAGCCCAGCCCAGCCCAGCCCAGCCCAGCCCAGCCCAGCCCAGCCCAGCGCTGTGCTTTGCTGTGTCCTGATGCAGCAGGCATGATGCAGACCTGCTGAAGCAAAGGCCTGACTCTAACATTTTCTGTCTCATGAAGAAAACAACCTTTCTACCTTCTTATTGCAACTAATAAAGGGAGTTTCACTTGCATCAAACTAAACCCATCATTTCATTAGCCACAGCTCATTCCTGACCTTTATTCCTAGCCAACCTCATAGGCACCAAACCTCTGATTTGAGAGATTGGCTCACACCAAAATGAAAAATAACCCCCATCCAACCTATTTTCCTATCCGTGTAGCACCTTCCTCGCATTCTTCTAATCAGTTAAAGCCCCAGAGGCCACATTTGCGCTCCACATTATACCAAATTTAAAGGACAAATAATGAATGCATTGATAAAGGATGATAAGGTATTGCCCCTATTGCTCCTGCTTGAGATAAAGGGGGATTGGTGGAAAGTCATGAGGGAAAAGATTTGTAATTTTGAGGCGCACGTGCCAAAAAGAGTGGCCACTTTTCTCCTCTGTTTTTACAAGTGAAATTCAAATTAGGAAATGAAAATAAAAGAAGAATTTGAAATTTTGCCAACTTATGACACTTTGACAGCGTTTGCGGGACTCGAACCCTTGTCCTGTGAGATCCTTTATAACCACAGGCACAAGACTTACCATTGAGCTATAGCTCCTGGTGGTCTGAAGTGTTGCAGTAGTAACTATAAACAACATATAGGCCCTGGTGTCATTGCCTGTGGCTTGTATTGCACATCAAAAGGATGACCATGCTATAGGGACGATTTGATACGCTTCTGACATGGAAACCGGTGTGGTCCAGTGGGTAAGTTCCTGACTTCCAGCCAGAGAATCAGGGTTCAAATCCCGGGTTCGGCACCAGATGACTGATGGTGGTCCAGCACAGGTAAATTGGAGGTGGGCCAAACAGGCCAATTGGTAAGTAAAATGTGTGTGTCTGTGTGTCCTGTAAGAGTGGAGTCATGCCTGGCAAAGTGGGTGGATGGAGGATAGAGTGAATAGGAGGAGTCTAGGCAGAGTGGGTGGAGCCAGAGAAGTCCAGCAGAGGTAAGTTGGAGGTGGGCCTAACAGGCGAATTGGTAAGCAAAACGTGTGGGGTTGTGTGTGTGGGGGGGTGTCTGTGTGTGTGGGGTGTGTCGGGGTGTGCCTGTGTAGAGGGGGTGTGCCTGTGTGTGGGTTGTGGGTGTGTGGGGGTGTGGGGGTGTGTCTGTGTGTGGGGGGGGTGTGCCTGTGTGTGGGGGTGTGCCTGTGTGTGTGGGGTGTGCCTGTGTGTAGGGGGGGGGTGTTTGGGGTCTGTGTGTGGTCTGTGTGTGTGGGTGTGTGTGTGTGGGTTGTGTGTGTGTGGGTTGTGTGGGTGTGTGTAGGGGGTGTGTGGGGGTGTGTCTGTGTGTGGGGGTGTGTGTGGGGTGTGCCTGGGTGTGCTGGTGTGTGTAGGGGGTGTGTCTGTGTGTCCTGTAAGAGTGGAGTCATGCCTGGCAAAGTGGGAGGATAGAGTGAATATGAGGAGTCTAGGCAGAGTGGGTGGAGCCAGAGAGTCTGGAAAAGATGGATGTGGTCCCAGCGAGGAGGAAGGGGTCAAAGATGGAGGTGGGGGCCTGAACAGATTGGGGCCAAATGTGGGCACTCCTGTAGTGTTTCTCTAGCTGACAGATCAGGTGATTACATCCGATGGGACTTATGGTGAGGAAAACCAGCGTTTGATTTTTAATGCACCCTCTGTAACTTTTCCCTAGTATCTTTCTTTCCTTCCGGCAGATACCTGGAACAAGCGTCCCAAAGTTTTTCTTGGCTGCATACCCCCAGAGGTGTGCCTGACATTTATGGCCTAAGCACCCTCACAAAGAGTGCGCTACTGACATTCTGGGAAAACCTCACTAAAATGACATATTTATGCACCAAACGTGGTAATTCCTTATACCTGCAAAGCATCATATTGCACTTTTCAGCTTTGAGGAGGTGTGAGTGTTTTCATTTGAGGGAAATATTCATCTGTGCTTCCTCTCCCATCCGAGGACTATGGAGCTGCTGTTCCTCTCTCACATGTCCCTTCATAGAGACAGGTGTCACACACTCAACCACTCAGTAAACATGTATGCTTCGATACATTCACCTTGCTGTTTACCTTCCAAACATTCCCTCTTCACCACAAATACAGGGCAGCCATACCTCATTGCTCATTCACTCAGTCATCACAGTCCTACACTCTGTAGGTCCTGCAAGACCAACATGAACAAGAGGTATGTCAGCAAGCGGAAAAAAAGCCTTGGGGGAAGATTTTTTTAAATGTTACACAATGTAGCGCAGCACTCTGCGTGGCTGCGCTGCGTTACGTGACCGGGAATGAGCAGGAGAGCGCCATATTTTTAAAGATTTGGCTCTCTCTCCTTGTCTTTCCCTTGCGCCGGCGCTGATTTCAGCTGCCGTGCGCCATGCACATAGCTTAGCGCCGCAGCGCTAGGGTGTGTGCATGAGTGTAGCGTAGGTTTTGTACAGGAAGGGTACCTTTCCTGTACAAATTACTATGCTAGGCACGATGCAAAGCTTTTCCCACCTTGCATACATGCTGCACAGTGAAGCACGCATGGAAAGTGAGAAAAGCACATAGAAATGAATGCATTTCTCCTGTTTGCACCTCCTTTGAAGGGGCGTTAACTTTTGGCGCAAAACCATGTTTTCAAATCTTTGTGAATATGGTTTTGCATCAAAAAGCACGGGTTGCTGCATGGAAACACCCATGTACCACCCACGTAATGCCCCCTTGGTGCAAAGTTACCCAAAGCAGTGCTTTGCGCTCCTTACAGGGCACTTTCCGGCGCAAAAGCAGTTTTGCGCTGAAAAGAAAATCAGAAAAAATAAAATTTGCGCTAGATTGTGTCACTATTGTGGAGCTAAAGCAGCGCGAAACATATGGAAACCTCCCCCTTGGTGTGCTCTTATATTCATACTGCTGCCCTCTAGTAACGCTACACAGTAACTGCAGCATAATAGTGGGAATGGGAAGAAGGCTGTCCAATGCAAATATTGTTCTCCCAAGCTACCTTTCTTCTGAGATGGTCGGCGTCTTGTGCCTTGATGCCACCTCACGCATATGGTCTTCAGTCAAATTCAAAAGCAGCCTACCTACCTTAGGCTAAGGAGTTTTCCACTCGAAGGCCGCACATGGGGACGTCACCCTCATTTAGCAGGGTCCCAAATTGCCTGCAGTCATCCTCTTTACAGAAGCTGGGCGTTCGTGGGCGTTTGTGGGCGTCCTTCAAAGGAAGGAAGGGGGTTTTTAAAGGCCCAGCCCAGCCCAGCCCAGCCCAGCCCAGCCCAGCCCAGCCCAGCGCTGTGCTTTGCTGTGTCCTGATGCAGCAGGCATGATGCAGACCTGCTGAAGCAAAGGCCTGACTCTAACATTTTCTGTCTCATGAAGAAAACAACCTTTCTACCTTCTTATTGCAACTAATAAAGGGAGTTTCACTTGCATCAAACTAAACCCATCATTTCATTAGCCACAGCTCATTCCTGACCTTTATTCCTAGCCAACCTCATAGGCACCAAACCTCTGATTTGAGAGATTGGCTCACACCAAAATGAAAAATAACCCCCATCCAACCTATTTTCCTATCCGTGTAGCACCTTCCTCGCATTCTTCTAATCAGTTAAAGCCCCAGAGGCCACATTTGCGCTCCACATTATACCAAATTTAAAGGACAAATAATGAATGCATTGATAAAGGATGATAAGGTATTGCCCCTATTGCTCCTGCTTGAGATAAAGGGGGATTGGTGGAAAGTCATGAGGGAAAAGATTTGTAATTTTGAGGCGCACGTGCCAAAAAGAGTGGCCACTTTTCTCCTCTGTTTTTACAAGTGAAATTCAAATTAGGAAATGAAAATAAAAGAAGAATTTGAAATTTTGCCAACTTATGACACTTTGACAGCGTTTGCGGGACTCGAACCCTTGTCCTGTGAGATCCTTTATAACCACAGGCACAAGACTTACCATTGAGCTATAGCTCCTGGTGGTCTGAAGTGTTGCAGTAGTAACTATAAACAACATATAGGCCCTGGTGTCATTGCCTGTGGCTTGTATTGCACATAAAAAGGATGACCATGCTATAGGGACGATTTGATACGCTTCTGACATGGAAACCGGTGTGGTCCAGTGGGTAAGTTCCTGACTTCCAGCCAGAGAATCAGGGTTCAAATCCCGGGTTCGGCACCAGATGACTGATGGTGGTCCAGCACAGGTAAATTGGAGGTGGGCCAAACAGGCCAATTGGTAAGTAAAATGTGTGTGTCTGTGTGTCCTGTAAGAGTGGAGTCATGCCTGGCAAAGTGGGTGGATGGAGGATAGAGTGAATAGGAGGAGTCTAGGCAGAGTGGGTGGAGCCAGAGAAGTCCAGCAGAGGTAAGTTGGAGGTGGGCCTAACAGGCGAATTGGTAAGCAAAACGTGTGGGGTTGTGTGTGTGGGGTGTGTGTCTGTGGGGGGTGTGTGTGTGTGGGGGTGTGCCTGTGTGGGTTGTGTGTGTGGGGGTGTGTGTGTGTGGGGGTGTGTCTGTGTGTGGGGGTGTGTCTGTGGGGGGGGTGTGCCTGTGTGTGTGGGGTGTGCCTGTGTGTGTAGGGGGGGGTGTGTGTGGTCTGTGTGTGTGGGGTGTGTGGGTGTGTGTTGGTGTGTGGGTGTGTGGGTTGTGTGTGTAGGGGGTGTGTCTGTGTGGGTGTGTGTCTGTGTTGGTTGTGTGTGTAGGGGGTGTGTGGGGGTGTGTCTGTGTGTGGGGGGGGTGTGTGGGGTGTGCCGGTGTGTGTAGGGGTGTGTCTGTGTGTCCTGTAAGAGTGGAGTCATGCCTGGCAAAGTGGGAGGATAGAGTGAATATGAGGAGTCTAGGCAGAGTGGGTGGAGCCTGAGAGTCTGGAAAAGATGGATGTGGTCCCAGCGAGGAGGAAGGGGTCAAAGATGGAGGGGGGGCCTGAACAGATTGGGGCCAAATGTGGGCACTCCTGTAGTGTTTCTCTAGCTGACAGATCAGGTGATTACATCCGATGGGACTTATGGTGAGGAAAACCAGCGTTTGATTTTTAATGCACCCTCTGTAACTTTTCCCTAGTATCTTTCTTTCCTTCCGGCAGATACCTGGAACAAGCGTCCCAAAGTTTTTCTTGGCTGCATACCCCCAGAGGTGTGCCTGACATTTATGGCCTAAGCACCCTCACAAAGAGTGCGCTACTGACATTCTGGGAAAACCTCACTAAAATGACATATTTATGCACCAAACGTGGTAATTCCTTATACCTGCAAAGCATCATATTGCACTTTTCAGCTTTGAGGAGGTGTGAGTGTTTTCATTTGCGGGAAATATTCATCTGTGCTTCCTCTCCCATCCGAGGACTATGGAGCTGCTGTTCCTCTCTCACATGTCCCTTCATAGAGACAGGTGTCACACACTCAACCACTCAGTAAACATGTATGCTTCGATACATTCACCTTGCTGTTCACCTTCCAAACATTCCCTCTTCACCACAAATACAGGGCAGCCATACCTCATTGCTCATTCACTCAGTCATCACAGTCCTACACTCTGTAGGTCCTGCAAGACCAACATGAACAAGAGGTATGTCAGCAAGCGGAAAAAAAGCCTTGGGGGAAGATTTTTTTAAATGTTACACAATGTAGCGCAGCACTCTGCGTGGCTGCGCTGCGTTACGTGACCGGGAATGAGCAGGAGAGCGCCATATTTTTAAAGATTTGGCTCTCTCTCCTTGTCTTTCCCTTGCGCCGGCGCTGATTTCAGCTGCCGTGCGCCATGCACATAGCTTAGCGCCGCAGCGCTAGGGTGTGTGCATGAGTGTAGCGTAGGTTTTGTACAGGAAGGGTACCTTTCCTGTACAAAATACTATGCTAGGCACGATGCAAAGCTTTTCCCACCTTGCATACATGCTGCACAGTGAAGCACGCATGGAAAGTGAGAAAAGCACATAGAAATGAATGCATTTCTCCTGTTTGCACCTCCTTTGAAGGGGCGTTAACTTTTGGCGCAAAACCATGTTTTCAAATCTTTGTGAATATGGTTTTGCATCAAAAAGCACGGGTTGCTGCATGGAAACACCCATGTACCACCCACGTAATGCCCCCTTGGTGCAAAGTTACCCAAAGCAGTGCTTTGCGCTCCTTACAGGGCACTTTCCGGCGCAAAAGCAGTTTTGCGCTGAAAAGAAAATCAGAAAAAATAAAATTTGCGCTAGATTGTGTCACTATTGTGGAGCTAAAGCAGCGCGAAACATATGGAAACCTCCCCCTTGGTGTGCTCTTATATTCATACTGCTGCCCTCTAGTAACGCTACACAGTAACTGCAGCATAATAGTGGGAATGGGAAGAAGGCTGTCCAATGCAAATATTGTTCTCCCAAGCTACCTTTCTTCTGAGATGGTCGGCGTCTTGTGCCTTGATGCCACCTCACGCATATGGTCTTCAGTCAAATTCAAAAGCAGCCTACCTACCTTAGGCTAAGGAGTTTTCCACTCGAAGGCCGCACATGGGGACGTCACCCTCATTTAGCAGGGTCCCAAATTGCCTGCAGTCATCCTCTTTACAGAAGCTGGGCGTTCGTGGGCGTTTGTGGGCGTCCTTCAAAGGAAGGAAGGGGGTTTTTAAAGGCCCAGCCCAGCCCAGCCCAGCCCAGCCCAGCCCAGCCCAGCCCAGCCCAGCGCTGTGCTTTGCTGTGTCCTGATGCAGCAGGCATGATGCAGACCTGCTGAAGCAAAGGCCTGACTCTAACATTTTCTGTCTCATGAAGAAAACAACCTTTCTACCTTCTTATTGCAACTAATAAAGGGAGTTTCACTTGCATCAAACTAAACCCATCATTTCATTAGCCACAGCTCATTCCTGACCTTTATTCCTAGCCAACCTCATAGGCACCAAACCTCTGATTTGAGAGATTGGCTCACACCAAAATGAAAAATAACCCCCATCCAACCTATTTTCCTATCCGTGTAGCACCTTCCTCGCATTCTTCTAATCAGTTAAAGCCCCAGAGGCCACATTTGCGCTCCACATTATACCAAATTTAAAGGACAAATAATGAATGCATTGATAAAGGATGATAAGGTATTGCCCCTATTGCTCCTGCTTGAGATAAAGGGGGATTGGTGGAAAGTCATGAGGGAAAAGATTTGTAATTTTGAGGCGCACGTGCCAAAAAGAGTGGCCACTTTTCTCCTCTGTTTTTACAAGTGAAATTCAAATTAGGAAATGAAAATAAAAGAAGAATTTGAAATTTTGCCAACTTATGACACTTTGACAGCGTTTGCGGGACTCGAACCCTTGTCCTGTGAGATCCTTTATAACCACAGGCACAAGACTTACCATTGAGCTATAGCTCCTGGTGGTCTGAAGTGTTGCAGTAGTAACTATAAACAACATATAGGCCCTGGTGTCATTGCCTGTGGCTTGTATTGCACATAAAAAGGATGACCATGCTATAGGGACGATTTGATACGCTTCTGACATGGAAACCGGTGTGGTCCAGTGGGTAAGTTCCTGACTTCCAGCCAGAGAATCAGGGTTCAAATCCCGGGTTCGGCACCAGATGACTGATGGTGGTCCAGCACAGGTAAATTGGAGGTGGGCCAAACAGGCCAATTGGTAAGTAAAATGTGTGTGTCTGTGTGTCCTGTAAGAGTGGAGTCATGCCTGGCAAAGTGGGTGGATGGAGGATAGAGTGAATAGGAGGAGTCTAGGCAGAGTGGGTGGAGCCAGAGAAGTCCAGCAGAGGTAAGTTGGAGGTGGGCCTAACAGGCGAATTGGTAAGCAAAACGTGTGGGGTTGTGTGTGTGTGGGGTGTGTCTGTGTGGGGTGTGTCTGTGGGGGGTGTGTGTGTGTGGGGGTGTGCCTGTGTGGGTTGTGTGTGTGGGGGTGTGTCTGTGGGGGGTGTCTGAGTGTGGGGGTGTGTCTGTGTGTGGGGGTGTGTCTGTGGGGGGGGTGTGCCTGTGTGTGTGGGGTGTGCCTGTGTGTGTAGGGGGGGGTGTGTGTGGTCTGTGTGTGTGGGGTGTGTGGGTGTGTGTTGGTGTGTGGGTGCGTGGGTTGTGTGTGTAGGGTGTGTGTCTGTGTGGGTGTGTGTCTGTGTTGGTTGTGTGTGTAGGGGGTGTGTCGGTGTGTGGGGGGTGTGTGGGGGGTGTGTGTGGGGTGTGCCAGGGTGTGTGGGGTGTGCCGGTGTGTGTAGGGGGTGTGTCTGTGTGTCCTGTAAGAGTGGAGTCATGCCTGGCAAAGTGGGAGGATAGAGTGAATATGAGGAGTCTAGGCAGAGTGGGTGGAGCCTGAGAGTCTGGAAAAGATGGATGTGGTCCCAGCGAGGAGGAAGGGGTCAAAGATGGAGGGGGGGCCTGAACAGATTGGGGCCAAATGTGGGCACTCCTGTAGTGTTTCTCTAGCTGACAGATCAGGTGATTACATCCGATGGGACTTATGGTGAGGAAAACCAGCGTTTGATTTTTAATGCACCCTCTGTAACTTTTCCCTAGTATCTTTCTTTCCTTCCGGCAGATACCTGGAACAAGCGTCCCAAAGTTTTTCTTGGCTGCATACCCCCAGAGGTGTGCCTGACATTTATGGCCTAAGCACCCTCACAAAGAGTGCGCTACTGACATTCTGGGAAAACCTCACTAAAATGACATATTTATGCACCAAACGTGGTAATTCCTTATACCTGCAAAGCATCATATTGCACTTTTCAGCTTTGAGGAGGTGTGAGTGTTTTCATTTGCGGGAAATATTCATCTGTGCTTCCTCTCCCATCCGAGGACTATGGAGCTGCTGTTCCTCTCTCACATGTCCCTTCATAGAGACAGGTGTCACACACTCAACCACTCAGTAAACATGTATGCTTCGATACATTCACCTTGCTGTTTACCTTCCAAACATTCCCTCTTCACCACAAATACAGGGCAGCCATACCTCATTGCTCATTCACTCAGTCATCACAGTCCTACACTCTGTAGGTCCTGCAAGACCAACATGAACAAGAGGTATGTCAGCAAGCGGAAAAAAAGCCTTGGGGGAAGATTTTTTTAAATGTTACACAATGTAGCGCAGCACTCTGCGTGGCTGCGCTGCGTTACGTGACCGGGAATGAGCAGGAGAGCGCCATATTTTTAAAGATTTGGCTCTCTCTCCTTGTCTTTCCCTTGCGCCGGCGCTGATTTCAGCTGCCGTGCGCCATGCACATAGCTTAGCGCCGCAGCGCTAGGGTGTGTGCATGAGTGTAGCGTAGGTTTTGTACAGGAAGGGTACCTTTCCTGTACAAAATACTATGCTAGGCACGATGCAAAGCTTTTCCCACCTTGCATACATGCTGCACAGTGAAGCACGCATGGAAAGTGAGAAAAGCACATAGAAATGAATGCATTTCTCCTGTTTGCACCTCCTTTGAAGGGGCGTTAACTTTTGGCGCAAAACCATGTTTTCAAATCTTTGTGAATATGGTTTTGCATCAAAAAGCACGGGTTGCTGCATGGAAACACCCATGTACCACCCACGTAATGCCCCCTTGGTGCAAAGTTACCCAAAGCAGTGCTTTGCGCTCCTTACAGGGCACTTTCCGGCGCAAAAGCAGTTTTGCGCTGAAAAGAAAATCAGAAAAAATAAAATTTGCGCTAGATTGTGTCACTATTGTGGAGCTAAAGCAGCGCGAAACATATGGAAACCTCCCCCTTGGTGTGCTCTTATATTCATACTGCTGCCCTCTAGTAACGCTACACAGTAACTGCAGCATAATAGTGGGAATGGGAAGAAGGCTGTCCAATGCAAATATTGTTCTCCCAAGCTACCTTTCTTCTGAGATGGTCGGCGTCTTGTGCCTTGATGCCACCTCACGCATATGGTCTTCAGTCAAATTCAAAAGCAGCCTACCTACCTTAGGCTAAGGAGTTTTCCACTCGAAGGCCGCACATGGGGACGTCACCCTCATTTAGCAGGGTCCCAAATTGCCTGCAGTCATCCTCTTTACAGAAGCTGGGCGTTCGTGGGCGTTTGTGGGCGTCCTTCAAAGGAAGGAAGGGGGTTTTTAAAGGCCCAGCCCAGCCCAGCCCAGCCCAGCCCAGCCCAGCCCAGCCCAGCCCAGCCCAGCCCAGCGCTGTGCTTTGCTGTGTCCTGATGCAGCAGGCATGATGCAGACCTGCTGAAGCAAAGGCCTGACTCTAACATTTTCTGTCTCATGAAGAAAACAACCTTTCTACCTTCTTATTGCAACTAATAAAGGGAGTTTCACTTGCATCAAACTAAACCCATCATTTCATTAGCCACAGCTCATTCCTGACCTTTATTCCTAGCCAACCTCATAGGCACCAAACCTCTGATTTGAGAGATTGGCTCACACCAAAATGAAAAATAACCCCCATCCAACCTATTTTCCTATCCGTGTAGCACCTTCCTCGCATTCTTCTAATCAGTTAAAGCCCCAGAGGCCACATTTGCGCTCCACATTATACCAAATTTAAAGGACAAATAATGAATGCATTGATAAAGGATGATAAGGTATTGCCCCTATTGCTCCTGCTTGAGATAAAGGGGGATTGGTGGAAAGTCATGAGGGAAAAGATTTGTAATTTTGAGGCGCACGTGCCAAAAAGAGTGGCCACTTTTCTCCTCTGTTTTTACAAGTGAAATTCAAATTAGGAAATGAAAATAAAAGAAGAATTTGAAATTTTGCCAACTTATGACACTTTGACAGCGTTTGCGGGACTCGAACCCTTGTCCTGTGAGATCCTTTATAACCACAGGCACAAGACTTACCATTGAGCTATAGCTCCTGGTGGTCTGAAGTGTTGCAGTAGTAACTATAAACAACATATAGGCCCTGGTGTCATTGCCTGTGGCTTGTATTGCACATCAAAAGGATGACCATGCTATAGGGACGATTTGATACGCTTCTGACATGGAAACCGGTGTGGTCCAGTGGGTAAGTTCCTGACTTCCAGCCAGAGAATCAGGGTTCAAATCCCGGGTTCGGCACCAGATGACTGATGGTGGTCCAGCACAGGTAAATTGGAGGTGGGCCAAACAGGCCAATTGGTAAGTAAAATGTGTGTGTCTGTGTGTCCTGTAAGAGTGGAGTCATGCCTGGCAAAGTGGGTGGATGGAGGATAGAGTGAATAGGAGGAGTCTAGGCAGAGTGGGTGGAGCCAGAGAAGTCCAGCAGAGGTAAGTTGGAGGTGGGCCTAACAGGCGAATTGGTAAGCAAAACGTGTGGGGTTGTGTGTGTGGGGTGTGTGTGTGTGGGGGTGTGCCTGTGTGGGTTGTGTGTGTGGGGGTGTGTGTGTGTGGGGGTGTGTCTGTGTGTGGGGGTGTGTCTGTGGGGGGGGTGTGCCTGTGTGTGTGGGGTGTGCCTGTGTGTGTAGGGGGGGGTGTGTGTGGTCTGTGTGTGTGGGGTGTGTGGGTGTGTGTTGGTGTGTGTCTGTGTGGGTGTGTGGGTTGTGTGTGTAGGGGGTGTGTCTGTGTGGGTGTGTGTCTGTGTTGGTTGTGTGTGTAGGGGGTGTGTGGGGGTGTGTCTGTGTGTGGGGGGGGTGTGTGGGGTGTGCCGGTGTGTGTAGGGGTGTGTCTGTGTGTCCTGTAAGAGTGGAGTCATGCCTGGCAAAGTGGGAGGATAGAGTGAATATGAGGAGTCTAGGCAGAGTGGGTGGAGCCTGAGAGTCTGGAAAAGATGGATGTGGTCCCAGCGAGGAGGAAGGGGTCAAAGATGGAGGGGGGGCCTGAACAGATTGGGGCCAAATGTGGGCACTCCTGTAGTGTTTCTCTAGCTGACAGATCAGGTGATTACATCCGATGGGACTTATGGTGAGGAAAACCAGCGTTTGATTTTTAATGCACCCTCTGTAACTTTTCCCTAGTATCTTTCTTTCCTTCCGGCAGATACCTGGAACAAGCGTCCCAAAGTTTTTCTTGGCTGCATACCCCCAGAGGTGTGCCTGACATTTATGGCCTAAGCACCCTCACAAAGAGTGCGCTACTGACATTCTGGGAAAACCTCACTAAAATGACATATTTATGCACCAAACGTGGTAATTCCTTATACCTGCAAAGCATCATATTGCACTTTTCAGCTTTGAGGAGGTGTGAGTGTTTTCATTTGCGGGAAATATTCATCTGTGCTTCCTCTCCCATCCGAGGACTATGGAGCTGCTGTTCCTCTCTCACATGTCCCTTCATAGAGACAGGTGTCACACACTCAACCACTCAGTAAACATGTATGCTTCGATACATTCACCTTGCTGTTCACCTTCCAAACATTCCCTCTTCACCACAAATACAGGGCAGCCATACCTCATTGCTCATTCACTCAGTCATCACAGTCCTACACTCTGTAGGTCCTGCAAGACCAACATGAACAAGAGGTATGTCAGCAAGCGGAAAAAAAGCCTTGGGGGAAGATTTTTTTAAATGTTACACAATGTAGCGCAGCACTCTGCGTGGCTGCGCTGCGTTACGTGACCGGGAATGAGCAGGAGAGCGCCATATTTTTAAAGATTTGGCTCTCTCTCCTTGTCTTTCCCTTGCGCCGGCGCTGATTTCAGCTGCCGTGCGCCATGCACATAGCTTAGCGCCGCAGCGCTAGGGTGTGTGCATGAGTGTAGCGTAGGTTTTGTACAGGAAGGGTACCTTTCCTGTACAAAATACTATGCTAGGCACGATGCAAAGCTTTTCCCACCTTGCATACATGCTGCACAGTGAAGCACGCATGGAAAGTGAGAAAAGCACATAGAAATGAATGCATTTCTCCTGTTTGCACCTCCTTTGAAGGGGCGTTAACTTTTGGCGCAAAACCATGTTTTCAAATCTTTGTGAATATGGTTTTGCATCAAAAAGCACGGGTTGCTGCATGGAAACACCCATGTACCACCCACGTAATGCCCCCTTGGTGCAAAGTTACCCAAAGCAGTGCTTTGCGCTCCTTACAGGGCACTTTCCGGCGCAAAAGCAGTTTTGCGCTGAAAAGAAAATCAGAAAAAATAAAATTTGCGCTAGATTGTGTCACTATTGTGGAGCTAAAGCAGCGCGAAACATATGGAAACCTCCCCCTTGGTGTGCTCTTATATTCATACTGCTGCCCTCTAGTAACGCTACACAGTAACTGCAGCATAATAGTGGGAATGGGAAGAAGGCTGTCCAATGCAAATATTGTTCTCCCAAGCTACCTTTCTTCTGAGATGGTCGGCGTCTTGTGCCTTGATGCCACCTCACGCATATGGTCTTCAGTCAAATTCAAAAGCAGCCTACCTACCTTAGGCTAAGGAGTTTTCCACTCGAAGGCCGCACATGGGGACGTCACCCTCATTTAGCAGGGTCCCAAATTGCCTGCAGTCATCCTCTTTACAGAAGCTGGGCGTTCGTGGGCGTTTGTGGGCGTCCTTCAAAGGAAGGAAGGGGGTTTTTAAAGGCCCAGCCCAGCCCAGCCCAGCCCAGCCCAGCCCAGCCCAGCCCAGCGCTGTGCTTTGCTGTGTCCTGATGCAGCAGGCATGATGCAGACCTGCTGAAGCAAAGGCCTGACTCTAACATTTTCTGTCTCATGAAGAAAACAACCTTTCTACCTTCTTATTGCAACTAATAAAGGGAGTTTCACTTGCATCAAACTAAACCCATCATTTCATTAGCCACAGCTCATTCCTGACCTTTATTCCTAGCCAACCTCATAGGCACCAAACCTCTGATTTGAGAGATTGGCTCACACCAAAATGAAAAATAACCCCCATCCAACCTATTTTCCTATCCGTGTAGCACCTTCCTCGCATTCTTCTAATCAGTTAAAGCCCCAGAGGCCACATTTGCGCTCCACATTATACCAAATTTAAAGGACAAATAATGAATGCATTGATAAAGGATGATAAGGTATTGCCCCTATTGCTCCTGCTTGAGATAAAGGGGGATTGGTGGAAAGTCATGAGGGAAAAGATTTGTAATTTTGAGGCGCACGTGCCAAAAAGAGTGGCCACTTTTCTCCTCTGTTTTTACAAGTGAAATTCAAATTAGGAAATGAAAATAAAAGAAGAATTTGAAATTTTGCCAACTTATGACACTTTGACAGCGTTTGCGGGACTCGAACCCTTGTCCTGTGAGATCCTTTATAACCACAGGCACAAGACTTACCATTGAGCTATAGCTCCTGGTGGTCTGAAGTGTTGCAGTAGTAACTATAAACAACATATAGGCCCTGGTGTCATTGCCTGTGGCTTGTATTGCACATAAAAAGGATGACCATGCTATAGGGACGATTTGATACGCTTCTGACATGGAAACCGGTGTGGTCCAGTGGGTAAGTTCCTGACTTCCAGCCAGAGAATCAGGGTTCAAATCCCGGGTTCGGCACCAGATGACTGATGGTGGTCCAGCACAGGTAAATTGGAGGTGGGCCAAACAGGCCAATTGGTAAGTAAAATGTGTGTGTCTGTGTGTCCTGTAAGAGTGGAGTCATGCCTGGCAAAGTGGGTGGATGGAGGATAGAGTGAATAGGAGGAGTCTAGGCAGAGTGGGTGGAGCCAGAGAAGTCCAGCAGAGGTAAGTTGGAGGTGGGCCTAACAGGCGAATTGGTAAGCAAAACGTGTGGGGTTGTGTGTGTGTGGGGTGTGTCTGTGTGGGGTGTGTCTGTGGGGGGTGTGTGTGTGTGGGGGTGTGCCTGTGTGGGTTGTGTGTGTGGGGGTGTGTCTGTGGGGGGTGTCTGAGTGTGGGGGTGTGTCTGTGTGTGGGGGTGTGTCTGTGGGGGGGGTGTGCCTGTGTGTGTGGGGTGTGCCTGTGTGTGTAGGGGGGGGTGTGTGTGGTCTGTGTGTGTGGGGTGTGTGGGTGTGTGTTGGTGTGTGGGTGCGTGGGTTGTGTGTGTAGGGGGTGTGTCTGTGTGGGTGTGTGTCTGTGTTGGTTGTGTGTGTAGGGGGTGTGTCGGTGTGTGGGGGGTGTGTGGGGGGTGTGTGTGGGGTGTGCCAGGGTGTGTGGGGTGTGCCGGTGTGTGTAGGGGGTGTGTCTGTGTGTCCTGTAAGAGTGGAGTCATGCCTGGCAAAGTGGGAGGATAGAGTGAATATGAGGAGTCTAGGCAGAGTGGGTGGAGCCTGAGAGTCTGGAAAAGATGGATGTGGTCCCAGCGAGGAGGAAGGGGTCAAAGATGGAGGGGGGGCCTGAACAGATTGGGGCCAAATGTGGGCACTCCTGTAGTGTTTCTCTAGCTGACAGATCAGGTGATTACATCCGATGGGACTTATGGTGAGGAAAACCAGCGTTTGATTTTTAATGCACCCTCTGTAACTTTTCCCTAGTATCTTTCTTTCCTTCCGGCAGATACCTGGAACAAGCGTCCCAAAGTTTTTCTTGGCTGCATACCCCCAGAGGTGTGCCTGACATTTATGGCCTAAGCACCCTCACAAAGAGTGCGCTACTGACATTCTGGGAAAACCTCACTAAAATGACATATTTATGCACCAAACGTGGTAATTCCTTATACCTGCAAAGCATCATATTGCACTTTTCAGCTTTGAGGAGGTGTGAGTGTTTTCATTTGCGGGAAATATTCATCTGTGCTTCCTCTCCCATCCGAGGACTATGGAGCTGCTGTTCCTCTCTCACATGTCCCTTCATAGAGACAGGTGTCACACACTCAACCACTCAGTAAACATGTATGCTTCGATACATTCACCTTGCTGTTTACCTTCCAAACATTCCCTCTTCACCACAAATACAGGGCAGCCATACCTCATTGCTCATTCACTCAGTCATCACAGTCCTACACTCTGTAGGTCCTGCAAGACCAACATGAACAAGAGGTATGTCAGCAAGCGGAAAAAAAGCCTTGGGGGAAGATTTTTTTAAATGTTACACAATGTAGCGCAGCACTCTGCGTGGCTGCGCTGCGTTACGTGACCGGGAATGAGCAGGAGAGCGCCATATTTTTAAAGATTTGGCTCTCTCTCCTTGTCTTTCCCTTGCGCCGGCGCTGATTTCAGCTGCCGTGCGCCATGCACATAGCTTAGCGCCGCAGCGCTAGGGTGTGTGCATGAGTGTAGCGTAGGTTTTGTACAGGAAGGGTACCTTTCCTGTACAAAATACTATGCTAGGCACGATGCAAAGCTTTTCCCACCTTGCATACATGCTGCACAGTGAAGCACGCATGGAAAGTGAGAAAAGCACATAGAAATGAATGCATTTCTCCTGTTTGCACCTCCTTTGAAGGGGCGTTAACTTTTGGCGCAAAACCATGTTTTCAAATCTTTGTGAATATGGTTTTGCATCAAAAAGCACGGGTTGCTGCATGGAAACACCCATGTACCACCCACGTAATGCCCCCTTGGTGCAAAGTTACCCAAAGCAGTGCTTTGCGCTCCTTACAGGGCACTTTCCGGCGCAAAAGCAGTTTTGCGCTGAAAAGAAAATCAGAAAAAATAAAATTTGCGCTAGATTGTGTCACTATTGTGGAGCTAAAGCAGCGCGAAACATATGGAAACCTCCCCCTTGGTGTGCTCTTATATTCATACTGCTGCCCTCTAGTAACGCTACACAGTAACTGCAGCATAATAGTGGGAATGGGAAGAAGGCTGTCCAATGCAAATATTGTTCTCCCAAGCTACCTTTCTTCTGAGATGGTCGGCGTCTTGTGCCTTGATGCCACCTCACGCATATGGTCTTCAGTCAAATTCAAAAGCAGCCTACCTACCTTAGGCTAAGGAGTTTTCCACTCGAAGGCCGCACATGGGGACGTCACCCTCATTTAGCAGGGTCCCAAATTGCCTGCAGTCATCCTCTTTACAGAAGCTGGGCGTTCGTGGGCGTTTGTGGGCGTCCTTCAAAGGAAGGAAGGGGGTTTTTAAAGGCCCAGCCCAGCCCAGCCCAGCCCAGCCCAGCCCAGCCCAGCCCAGCCCAGCCCAGCCCAGCCCAGCGCTGTGCTTTGCTGTGTCCTGATGCAGCAGGCATGATGCAGACCTGCTGAAGCAAAGGCCTGACTCTAACATTTTCTGTCTCATGAAGAAAACAACCTTTCTACCTTCTTATTGCAACTAATAAAGGGAGTTTCACTTGCATCAAACTAAACCCATCATTTCATTAGCCACAGCTCATTCCTGACCTTTATTCCTAGCCAACCTCATAGGCACCAAACCTCTGATTTGAGAGATTGGCTCACACCAAAATGAAAAATAACCCCCATCCAACCTATTTTCCTATCCGTGTAGCACCTTCCTCGCATTCTTCTAATCAGTTAAAGCCCCAGAGGCCACATTTGCGCTCCACATTATACCAAATTTAAAGGACAAATAATGAATGCATTGATAAAGGATGATAAGGTATTGCCCCTATTGCTCCTGCTTGAGATAAAGGGGGATTGGTGGAAAGTCATGAGGGAAAAGATTTGTAATTTTGAGGCGCACGTGCCAAAAAGAGTGGCCACTTTTCTCCTCTGTTTTTACAAGTGAAATTCAAATTAGGAAATGAAAATAAAAGAAGAATTTGAAATTTTGCCAACTTATGACACTTTGACAGCGTTTGCGGGACTCGAACCCTTGTCCTGTGAGATCCTTTATAACCACAGGCACAAGACTTACCATTGAGCTATAGCTCCTGGTGGTCTGAAGTGTTGCAGTAGTAACTATAAACAACATATAGGCCCTGGTGTCATTGCCTGTGGCTTGTATTGCACATCAAAAGGATGACCATGCTATAGGGACGATTTGATACGCTTCTGACATGGAAACCGGTGTGGTCCAGTGGGTAAGTTCCTGACTTCCAGCCAGAGAATCAGGGTTCAAATCCCGGGTTCGGCACCAGATGACTGATGGTGGTCCAGCACAGGTAAATTGGAGGTGGGCCAAACAGGCCAATTGGTAAGTAAAATGTGTGTGTCTGTGTGTCCTGTAAGAGTGGAGTCATGCCTGGCAAAGTGGGTGGATGGAGGATAGAGTGAATAGGAGGAGTCTAGGCAGAGTGGGTGGAGCCAGAGAAGTCCAGCAGAGGTAAGTTGGAGGTGGGCCTAACAGGCGAATTGGTAAGCAAAACGTGTGGGGTTGTGTGTGTGGGGTGTGTGTGTGTGGGGGTGTGCCTGTGTGGGTTGTGTGTGTGGGGGTGTGTGTGTGTGGGGGTGTGTCTGTGTGTGGGGGTGTGTCTGTGGGGGGGGTGTGCCTGTGTGTGTGGGGTGTGCCTGTGTGTGTAGGGGGGGGTGTGTGTGGTCTGTGTGTGTGGGGTGTGTGGGTGTGTGTTGGTGTGTGTCTGTGTTGGTGTGTGTCTGTGTGGGTGTGTGGGTTGTGTGTGTAGGGGGTGTGTCTGTGTGGGTGTGTGTCTGTGTTGGTTGTGTGTGTAGGGGGTGTGTGGGGGTGTGTCTGTGTGTGGGGGGGGTGTGTGGGGTGTGCCGGTGTGTGTAGGGGTGTGTCTGTGTGTCCTGTAAGAGTGGAGTCATGCCTGGCAAAGTGGGAGGATAGAGTGAATATGAGGAGTCTAGGCAGAGTGGGTGGAGCCTGAGAGTCTGGAAAAGATGGATGTGGTCCCAGCGAGGAGGAAGGGGTCAAAGATGGAGGGGGGGCCTGAACAGATTGGGGCCAAATGTGGGCACTCCTGTAGTGTTTCTCTAGCTGACAGATCAGGTGATTACATCCGATGGGACTTATGGTGAGGAAAACCAGCGTTTGATTTTTAATGCACCCTCTGTAACTTTTCCCTAGTATCTTTCTTTCCTTCCGGCAGATACCTGGAACAAGCGTCCCAAAGTTTTTCTTGGCTGCATACCCCCAGAGGTGTGCCTGACATTTATGGCCTAAGCACCCTCACAAAGAGTGCGCTACTGACATTCTGGGAAAACCTCACTAAAATGACATATTTATGCACCAAACGTGGTAATTCCTTATACCTGCAAAGCATCATATTGCACTTTTCAGCTTTGAGGAGGTGTGAGTGTTTTCATTTGCGGGAAATATTCATCTGTGCTTCCTCTCCCATCCGAGGACTATGGAGCTGCTGTTCCTCTCTCACATGTCCCTTCATAGAGACAGGTGTCACACACTCAACCACTCAGTAAACATGTATGCTTCGATACATTCACCTTGCTGTTCACCTTCCAAACATTCCCTCTTCACCACAAATACAGGGCAGCCATACCTCATTGCTCATTCACTCAGTCATCACAGTCCTACACTCTGTAGGTCCTGCAAGACCAACATGAACAAGAGGTATGTCAGCAAGCGGAAAAAAAGCCTTGGGGGAAGATTTTTTTAAATGTTACACAATGTAGCGCAGCACTCTGCGTGGCTGCGCTGCGTTACGTGACCGGGAATGAGCAGGAGAGCGCCATATTTTTAAAGATTTGGCTCTCTCTCCTTGTCTTTCCCTTGCGCCGGCGCTGATTTCAGCTGCCGTGCGCCATGCACATAGCTTAGCGCCGCAGCGCTAGGGTGTGTGCATGAGTGTAGCGTAGGTTTTGTACAGGAAGGGTACCTTTCCTGTACAAAATACTATGCTAGGCACGATGCAAAGCTTTTCCCACCTTGCATACATGCTGCACAGTGAAGCACGCATGGAAAGTGAGAAAAGCACATAGAAATGAATGCATTTCTCCTGTTTGCACCTCCTTTGAAGGGGCGTTAACTTTTGGCGCAAAACCATGTTTTCAAATCTTTGTGAATATGGTTTTGCATCAAAAAGCACGGGTTGCTGCATGGAAACACCCATGTACCACCCACGTAATGCCCCCTTGGTGCAAAGTTACCCAAAGCAGTGCTTTGCGCTCCTTACAGGGCACTTTCCGGCGCAAAAGCAGTTTTGCGCTGAAAAGAAAATCAGAAAAAATAAAATTTGCGCTAGATTGTGTCACTATTGTGGAGCTAAAGCAGCGCGAAACATATGGAAACCTCCCCCTTGGTGTGCTCTTATATTCATACTGCTGCCCTCTAGTAACGCTACACAGTAACTGCAGCATAATAGTGGGAATGGGAAGAAGGCTGTCCAATGCAAATATTGTTCTCCCAAGCTACCTTTCTTCTGAGATGGTCGGCGTCTTGTGCCTTGATGCCACCTCACGCATATGGTCTTCAGTCAAATTCAAAAGCAGCCTACCTACCTTAGGCTAAGGAGTTTTCCACTCGAAGGCCGCACATGGGGACGTCACCCTCATTTAGCAGGGTCCCAAATTGCCTGCAGTCATCCTCTTTACAGAAGCTGGGCGTTCGTGGGCGTTTGTGGGCGTCCTTCAAAGGAAGGAAGGGGGTTTTTAAAGGCCCAGCCCAGCCCAGCCCAGCCCAGCCCAGCCCAGCCCAGCCCAGCGCTGTGCTTTGCTGTGTCCTGATGCAGCAGGCATGATGCAGACCTGCTGAAGCAAAGGCCTGACTCTAACATTTTCTGTCTCATGAAGAAAACAACCTTTCTACCTTCTTATTGCAACTAATAAAGGGAGTTTCACTTGCATCAAACTAAACCCATCATTTCATTAGCCACAGCTCATTCCTGACCTTTATTCCTAGCCAACCTCATAGGCACCAAACCTCTGATTTGAGAGATTGGCTCACACCAAAATGAAAAATAACCCCCATCCAACCTATTTTCCTATCCGTGTAGCACCTTCCTCGCATTCTTCTAATCAGTTAAAGCCCCAGAGGCCACATTTGCGCTCCACATTATACCAAATTTAAAGGACAAATAATGAATGCATTGATAAAGGATGATAAGGTATTGCCCCTATTGCTCCTGCTTGAGATAAAGGGGGATTGGTGGAAAGTCATGAGGGAAAAGATTTGTAATTTTGAGGCGCACGTGCCAAAAAGAGTGGCCACTTTTCTCCTCTGTTTTTACAAGTGAAATTCAAATTAGGAAATGAAAATAAAAGAAGAATTTGAAATTTTGCCAACTTATGACACTTTGACAGCGTTTGCGGGACTCGAACCCTTGTCCTGTGAGATCCTTTATAACCACAGGCACAAGACTTACCATTGAGCTATAGCTCCTGGTGGTCTGAAGTGTTGCAGTAGTAACTATAAACAACATATAGGCCCTGGTGTCATTGCCTGTGGCTTGTATTGCACATAAAAAGGATGACCATGCTATAGGGACGATTTGATACGCTTCTGACATGGAAACCGGTGTGGTCCAGTGGGTAAGTTCCTGACTTCCAGCCAGAGAATCAGGGTTCAAATCCCGGGTTCGGCACCAGATGACTGATGGTGGTCCAGCACAGGTAAATTGGAGGTGGGCCAAACAGGCCAATTGGTAAGTAAAATGTGTGTGTCTGTGTGTCCTGTAAGAGTGGAGTCATGCCTGGCAAAGTGGGTGGATGGAGGATAGAGTGAATAGGAGGAGTCTAGGCAGAGTGGGTGGAGCCAGAGAAGTCCAGCAGAGGTAAGTTGGAGGTGGGCCTAACAGGCGAATTGGTAAGCAAAACGTGTGGGGTTGTGTGTGTGTGGGGTGTGTCTGTGTGGGGTGTGTCTGTGGGGGGTGTGTGTGTGTGGGGGTGTGCCTGTGTGGGTTGTGTGTGTGGGGGTGTGTCTGTGGGGGGTGTCTGAGTGTGGGGGTGTGTCTGTGTGTGGGGGTGTGTCTGTGGGGGGGGTGTGCCTGTGTGTGTGGGGTGTGCCTGTGTGTGTAGGGGGGGGTGTGTGTGGTCTGTGTGTGTGGGGTGTGTGGGTGTGTGTTGGTGTGTGGGTGCGTGGGTTGTGTGTGTAGGGGGTGTGTCTGTGTGGGTGTGTGTCTGTGTTGGTTGTGTGTGTAGGGGGTGTGTCGGTGTGTGGGGGGTGTGTGGGGGGTGTGTGTGGGGTGTGCCAGGGTGTGTGGGGTGTGCCGGTGTGTGTAGGGGGTGTGTCTGTGTGTCCTGTAAGAGTGGAGTCATGCCTGGCAAAGTGGGAGGATAGAGTGAATATGAGGAGTCTAGGCAGAGTGGGTGGAGCCTGAGAGTCTGGAAAAGATGGATGTGGTCCCAGCGAGGAGGAAGGGGTCAAAGATGGAGGGGGGGCCTGAACAGATTGGGGCCAAATGTGGGCACTCCTGTAGTGTTTCTCTAGCTGACAGATCAGGTGATTACATCCGATGGGACTTATGGTGAGGAAAACCAGCGTTTGATTTTTAATGCACCCTCTGTAACTTTTCCCTAGTATCTTTCTTTCCTTCCGGCAGATACCTGGAACAAGCGTCCCAAAGTTTTTCTTGGCTGCATACCCCCAGAGGTGTGCCTGACATTTATGGCCTAAGCACCCTCACAAAGAGTGCGCTACTGACATTCTGGGAAAACCTCACTAAAATGACATATTTATGCACCAAACGTGGTAATTCCTTATACCTGCAAAGCATCATATTGCACTTTTCAGCTTTGAGGAGGTGTGAGTGTTTTCATTTGCGGGAAATATTCATCTGTGCTTCCTCTCCCATCCGAGGACTATGGAGCTGCTGTTCCTCTCTCACATGTCCCTTCATAGAGACAGGTGTCACACACTCAACCACTCAGTAAACATGTATGCTTCGATACATTCACCTTGCTGTTTACCTTCCAAACATTCCCTCTTCACCACAAATACAGGGCAGCCATACCTCATTGCTCATTCACTCAGTCATCACAGTCCTACACTCTGTAGGTCCTGCAAGACCAACATGAACAAGAGGTATGTCAGCAAGCGGAAAAAAAGCCTTGGGGGAAGATTTTTTTAAATGTTACACAATGTAGCGCAGCACTCTGCGTGGCTGCGCTGCGTTACGTGACCGGGAATGAGCAGGAGAGCGCCATATTTTTAAAGATTTGGCTCTCTCTCCTTGTCTTTCCCTTGCGCCGGCGCTGATTTCAGCTGCCGTGCGCCATGCACATAGCTTAGCGCCGCAGCGCTAGGGTGTGTGCATGAGTGTAGCGTAGGTTTTGTACAGGAAGGGTACCTTTCCTGTACAAAATACTATGCTAGGCACGATGCAAAGCTTTTCCCACCTTGCATACATGCTGCACAGTGAAGCACGCATGGAAAGTGAGAAAAGCACATAGAAATGAATGCATTTCTCCTGTTTGCACCTCCTTTGAAGGGGCGTTAACTTTTGGCGCAAAACCATGTTTTCAAATCTTTGTGAATATGGTTTTGCATCAAAAAGCACGGGTTGCTGCATGGAAACACCCATGTACCACCCACGTAATGCCCCCTTGGTGCAAAGTTACCCAAAGCAGTGCTTTGCGCTCCTTACAGGGCACTTTCCGGCGCAAAAGCAGTTTTGCGCTGAAAAGAAAATCAGAAAAAATAAAATTTGCGCTAGATTGTGTCACTATTGTGGAGCTAAAGCAGCGCGAAACATATGGAAACCTCCCCCTTGGTGTGCTCTTATATTCATACTGCTGCCCTCTAGTAACGCTACACAGTAACTGCAGCATAATAGTGGGAATGGGAAGAAGGCTGTCCAATGCAAATATTGTTCTCCCAAGCTACCTTTCTTCTGAGATGGTCGGCGTCTTGTGCCTTGATGCCACCTCACGCATATGGTCTTCAGTCAAATTCAAAAGCAGCCTACCTACCTTAGGCTAAGGAGTTTTCCACTCGAAGGCCGCACATGGGGACGTCACCCTCATTTAGCAGGGTCCCAAATTGCCTGCAGTCATCCTCTTTACAGAAGCTGGGCGTTCGTGGGCGTTTGTGGGCGTCCTTCAAAGGAAGGAAGGGGGTTTTTAAAGGCCCAGCCCAGCCCAGCCCAGCCCAGCCCAGCCCAGCCCAGCCCAGCCCAGCCCAGCCCAGCCCAGCGCTGTGCTTTGCTGTGTCCTGATGCAGCAGGCATGATGCAGACCTGCTGAAGCAAAGGCCTGACTCTAACATTTTCTGTCTCATGAAGAAAACAACCTTTCTACCTTCTTATTGCAACTAATAAAGGGAGTTTCACTTGCATCAAACTAAACCCATCATTTCATTAGCCACAGCTCATTCCTGACCTTTATTCCTAGCCAACCTCATAGGCACCAAACCTCTGATTTGAGAGATTGGCTCACACCAAAATGAAAAATAACCCCCATCCAACCTATTTTCCTATCCGTGTAGCACCTTCCTCGCATTCTTCTAATCAGTTAAAGCCCCAGAGGCCACATTTGCGCTCCACATTATACCAAATTTAAAGGACAAATAATGAATGCATTGATAAAGGATGATAAGGTATTGCCCCTATTGCTCCTGCTTGAGATAAAGGGGGATTGGTGGAAAGTCATGAGGGAAAAGATTTGTAATTTTGAGGCGCACGTGCCAAAAAGAGTGGCCACTTTTCTCCTCTGTTTTTACAAGTGAAATTCAAATTAGGAAATGAAAATAAAAGAAGAATTTGAAATTTTGCCAACTTATGACACTTTGACAGCGTTTGCGGGACTCGAACCCTTGTCCTGTGAGATCCTTTATAACCACAGGCACAAGACTTACCATTGAGCTATAGCTCCTGGTGGTCTGAAGTGTTGCAGTAGTAACTATAAACAACATATAGGCCCTGGTGTCATTGCCTGTGGCTTGTATTGCACATCAAAAGGATGACCATGCTATAGGGACGATTTGATACGCTTCTGACATGGAAACCGGTGTGGTCCAGTGGGTAAGTTCCTGACTTCCAGCCAGAGAATCAGGGTTCAAATCCCGGGTTCGGCACCAGATGACTGATGGTGGTCCAGCACAGGTAAATTGGAGGTGGGCCAAACAGGCCAATTGGTAAGTAAAATGTGTGTGTCTGTGTGTCCTGTAAGAGTGGAGTCATGCCTGGCAAAGTGGGTGGATGGAGGATAGAGTGAATAGGAGGAGTCTAGGCAGAGTGGGTGGAGCCAGAGAAGTCCAGCAGAGGTAAGTTGGAGGTGGGCCTAACAGGCGAATTGGTAAGCAAAACGTGTGGGGTTGTGTGTGTGTGGGGTGTGTCTGTGGGGGGTGTGTGTGTGTGGGAGTGTGCCTGTGTGGGTTGTGTGTGTGGGGGTGTGTCTGTGGGGGGTGTCTGAGTGTGGGGGTGTGTCTGTGTGTGGGGGGGTGTCTGTGGGGGGGGTGTGCCTGTGTGTGTGGGGTGTGCCTGTGTGTGTAGGGGGGGGTGTGTGTGGTCTGTGTGTGTGGGGTGTGTGTGTTGGTGTGTTGGTGTGTGGGTGCGTGGGTTGTGTGTGTAGGGGGTGTGTCTGTGTGGGTGTGTGTCTGTGTTGGTTGTGTGTGTAGGGGGTGTGTCGGTGTGTGGGGGTGTGTCTGTGTGTGGGGGGTGTGTGTGGGGTGTGCCAGGGTGTGTGGGGTGTGCCGGTGTGTGTAGGGGGTGTGTCTGTGTGTCCTGTAAGAGTGGAGTCATGCCTGGCAAAGTGGGAGGATAGAGTGAATATGAGGAGTCTAGGCAGAGTGGGTGGAGCCTGAGAGTCTGGAAAAGATGGATGTGGTCCCAGCGAGGAGGAAGGGGTCAAAGATGGAGGGGGGGCCTGAACAGATTGGGGCCAAATGTGGGCACTCCTGTAGTGTTTCTCTAGCTGACAGATCAGGTGATTACATCCGATGGGACTTATGGTGAGGAAAACCAGCGTTTGATTTTTAATGCACCCTCTGTAACTTTTCCCTAGTATCTTTCTTTCCTTCCGGCAGATACCTGGAACAAGCGTCCCAAAGTTTTTCTTGGCTGCATACCCCCAGAGGTGTGCCTGACATTTATGGCCTAAGCACCCTCACAAAGAGTGCGCTACTGACATTCTGGGAAAACCTCACTAAAATGACATATTTATGCACCAAACGTGGTAATTCCTTATACCTGCAAAGCATCATATTGCACTTTTCAGCTTTGAGGAGGTGTGAGTGTTTTCATTTGCGGGAAATATTCATCTGTGCTTCCTCTCCCATCCGAGGACTATGGAGCTGCTGTTCCTCTCTCACATGTCCCTTCATAGAGACAGGTGTCACACACTCAACCACTCAGTAAACATGTATGCTTCGATACATTCACCTTGCTGTTTACCTTCCAAACATTCCCTCTTCACCACAAATACAGGGCAGCCATACCTCATTGCTCATTCACTCAGTCATCACAGTCCTACACTCTGTAGGTCCTGCAAGACCAACATGAACAAGAGGTATGTCAGCAAGCGGAAAAAAAGCCTTGGGGGAAGATTTTTTTAAATGTTACACAATGTAGCGCAGCACTCTGCGTGGCTGCGCTGCGTTACGTGACCGGGAATGAGCAGGAGAGCGCCATATTTTTAAAGATTTGGCTCTCTCTCCTTGTCTTTCCCTTGCGCCGGCGCTGATTTCAGCTGCCGTGCGCCATGCACATAGCTTAGCGCCGCAGCGCTAGGGTGTGTGCATGAGTGTAGCGTAGGTTTTGTACAGGAAGGGTACCTTTCCTGTACAAAATACTATGCTAGGCACGATGCAAAGCTTTTCCCACCTTGCATACATGCTGCACAGTGAAGCACGCATGGAAAGTGAGAAAAGCACATAGAAATGAATGCATTTCTCCTGTTTGCACCTCCTTTGAAGGGGCGTTAACTTTTGGCGCAAAACCATGTTTTCAAATCTTTGTGAATATGGTTTTGCATCAAAAAGCACGGGTTGCTGCATGGAAACACCCATGTACCACCCACGTAATGCCCCCTTGGTGCAAAGTTACCCAAAGCAGTGCTTTGCGCTCCTTACAGGGCACTTTCCGGCGCAAAAGCAGTTTTGCGCTGAAAAGAAAATCAGAAAAAATAAAATTTGCGCTAGATTGTGTCACTATTGTGGAGCTAAAGCAGCGCGAAACATATGGAAACCTCCCCCTTGGTGTGCTCTTATATTCATACTGCTGCCCTCTAGTAACGCTACACAGTAACTGCAGCATAATAGTGGGAATGGGAAGAAGGCTGTCCAATGCAAATATTGTTCTCCCAAGCTACCTTTCTTCTGAGATGGTCGGCGTCTTGTGCCTTGATGCCACCTCACGCATATGGTCTTCAGTCAAATTCAAAAGCAGCCTACCTACCTTAGGCTAAGGAGTTTTCCACTCGAAGGCCGCACATGGGGACGTCACCCTCATTTAGCAGGGTCCCAAATTGCCTGCAGTCATCCTCTTTACAGAAGCTGGGCGTTCGTGGGCGTTTGTGGGCGTCCTTCAAAGGAAGGAAGGGGGTTTTTAAAGGCCCAGCCCAGCCCAGCCCAGCCCAGCCCAGCCCAGCCCAGCCCAGCCCAGCGCTGTGCTTTGCTGTGTCCTGATGCAGCAGGCATGATGCAGACCTGCTGAAGCAAAGGCCTGACTCTAACATTTTCTGTCTCATGAAGAAAACAACCTTTCTACCTTCTTATTGCAACTAATAAAGGGAGTTTCACTTGCATCAAACTAAACCCATCATTTCATTAGCCACAGCTCATTCCTGACCTTTATTCCTAGCCAACCTCATAGGCACCAAACCTCTGATTTGAGAGATTGGCTCACACCAAAATGAAAAATAACCCCCATCCAACCTATTTTCCTATCCGTGTAGCACCTTCCTCGCATTCTTCTAATCAGTTAAAGCCCCAGAGGCCACATTTGCGCTCCACATTATACCAAATTTAAAGGACAAATAATGAATGCATTGATAAAGGATGATAAGGTATTGCCCCTATTGCTCCTGCTTGAGATAAAGGGGGATTGGTGGAAAGTCATGAGGGAAAAGATTTGTAATTTTGAGGCGCACGTGCCAAAAAGAGTGGCCACTTTTCTCCTCTGTTTTTACAAGTGAAATTCAAATTAGGAAATGAAAATAAAAGAAGAATTTGAAATTTTGCCAACTTATGACACTTTGACAGCGTTTGCGGGACTCGAACCCTTGTCCTGTGAGATCCTTTATAACCACAGGCACAAGACTTACCATTGAGCTATAGCTCCTGGTGGTCTGAAGTGTTGCAGTAGTAACTATAAACAACATATAGGCCCTGGTGTCATTGCCTGTGGCTTGTATTGCACATCAAAAGGATGACCATGCTATAGGGACGATTTGATACGCTTCTGACATGGAAACCGGTGTGGTCCAGTGGGTAAGTTCCTGACTTCCAGCCAGAGAATCAGGGTTCAAATCCCGGGTTCGGCACCAGATGACTGATGGTGGTCCAGCACAGGTAAATTGGAGGTGGGCCAAACAGGCCAATTGGTAAGTAAAATGTGTGTGTCTGTGTGTCCTGTAAGAGTGGAGTCATGCCTGGCAAAGTGGGTGGATGGAGGATAGAGTGAATAGGAGGAGTCTAGGCAGAGTGGGTGGAGCCAGAGAAGTCCAGCAGAGGTAAGTTGGAGGTGGGCCTAACAGGCGAATTGGTAAGCAAAACGTGTGGGGTTGTGTGTGTGTGGGGTGTGTCTGTGGGGGGTGTGTGTGTGTGGGAGTGTGCCTGTGTGGGTTGTGTGTGTGGGGGTGTGTCTGTGGGGGGTGTCTGAGTGTGGGGGTGTGTCTGTGTGTGGGGGGGTGTCTGTGGGGGGGGTGTGCCTGTGTGTGTGGGGTGTGCCTGTGTGTGTAGGGGGGGGTGTGTGTGGTCTGTGTGTGTGGGGTGTGTGTGTTGGTGTGTTGGTGTGTGGGTGCGTGGGTTGTGTGTGTAGGGGGTGTGTCTGTGTGGGTGTGTGTCTGTGTTGGTTGTGTGTGTAGGGGGTGTGTCGGTGTGTGGGGGTGTGTCTGTGTGTGGGGGGTGTGTGTGGGGTGTGCCAGGGTGTGTGGGGTGTGCCGGTGTGTGTAGGGGGTGTGTCTGTGTGTCCTGTAAGAGTGGAGTCATGCCTGGCAAAGTGGGAGGATAGAGTGAATATGAGGAGTCTAGGCAGAGTGGGTGGAGCCTGAGAGTCTGGAAAAGATGGATGTGGTCCCAGCGAGGAGGAAGGGGTCAAAGATGGAGGGGGGGCCTGAACAGATTGGGGCCAAATGTGGGCACTCCTGTAGTGTTTCTCTAGCTGACAGATCAGGTGATTACATCCGATGGGACTTATGGTGAGGAAAACCAGCGTTTGATTTTTAATGCACCCTCTGTAACTTTTCCCTAGTATCTTTCTTTCCTTCCGGCAGATACCTGGAACAAGCGTCCCAAAGTTTTTCTTGGCTGCATACCCCCAGAGGTGTGCCTGACATTTATGGCCTAAGCACCCTCACAAAGAGTGCGCTACTGACATTCTGGGAAAACCTCACTAAAATGACATATTTATGCACCAAACGTGGTAATTCCTTATACCTGCAAAGCATCATATTGCACTTTTCAGCTTTGAGGAGGTGTGAGTGTTTTCATTTGCGGGAAATATTCATCTGTGCTTCCTCTCCCATCCGAGGACTATGGAGCTGCTGTTCCTCTCTCACATGTCCCTTCATAGAGACAGGTGTCACACACTCAACCACTCAGTAAACATGTATGCTTCGATACATTCACCTTGCTGTTTACCTTCCAAACATTCCCTCTTCACCACAAATACAGGGCAGCCATACCTCATTGCTCATTCACTCAGTCATCACAGTCCTACACTCTGTAGGTCCTGCAAGACCAACATGAACAAGAGGTATGTCAGCAAGCGGAAAAAAAGCCTTGGGGGAAGATTTTTTTAAATGTTACACAATGTAGCGCAGCACTCTGCGTGGCTGCGCTGCGTTACGTGACCGGGAATGAGCAGGAGAGCGCCATATTTTTAAAGATTTGGCTCTCTCTCCTTGTCTTTCCCTTGCGCCGGCGCTGATTTCAGCTGCCGTGCGCCATGCACATAGCTTAGCGCCGCAGCGCTAGGGTGTGTGCATGAGTGTAGCGTAGGTTTTGTACAGGAAGGGTACCTTTCCTGTACAAAATACTATGCTAGGCACGATGCAAAGCTTTTCCCACCTTGCATACATGCTGCACAGTGAAGCACGCATGGAAAGTGAGAAAAGCACATAGAAATGAATGCATTTCTCCTGTTTGCACCTCCTTTGAAGGGGCGTTAACTTTTGGCGCAAAACCATGTTTTCAAATCTTTGTGAATATGGTTTTGCATCAAAAAGCACGGGTTGCTGCATGGAAACACCCATGTACCACCCACGTAATGCCCCCTTGGTGCAAAGTTACCCAAAGCAGTGCTTTGCGCTCCTTACAGGGCACTTTCCGGCGCAAAAGCAGTTTTGCGCTGAAAAGAAAATCAGAAAAAATAAAATTTGCGCTAGATTGTGTCACTATTGTGGAGCTAAAGCAGCGCGAAACATATGGAAACCTCCCCCTTGGTGTGCTCTTATATTCATACTGCTGCCCTCTAGTAACGCTACACAGTAACTGCAGCATAATAGTGGGAATGGGAAGAAGGCTGTCCAATGCAAATATTGTTCTCCCAAGCTACCTTTCTTCTGAGATGGTCGGCGTCTTGTGCCTTGATGCCACCTCACGCATATGGTCTTCAGTCAAATTCAAAAGCAGCCTACCTACCTTAGGCTAAGGAGTTTTCCACTCGAAGGCCGCACATGGGGACGTCACCCTCATTTAGCAGGGTCCCAAATTGCCTGCAGTCATCCTCTTTACAGAAGCTGGGCGTTCGTGGGCGTTTGTGGGCGTCCTTCAAAGGAAGGAAGGGGGTTTTTAAAGGCCCAGCCCAGCCCAGCCCAGCCCAGCCCAGCCCAGCCCAGCCCAGCGCTGTGCTTTGCTGTGTCCTGATGCAGCAGGCATGATGCAGACCTGCTGAAGCAAAGGCCTGACTCTAACATTTTCTGTCTCATGAAGAAAACAACCTTTCTACCTTCTTATTGCAACTAATAAAGGGAGTTTCACTTGCATCAAACTAAACCCATCATTTCATTAGCCACAGCTCATTCCTGACCTTTATTCCTAGCCAACCTCATAGGCACCAAACCTCTGATTTGAGAGATTGGCTCACACCAAAATGAAAAATAACCCCCATCCAACCTATTTTCCTATCCGTGTAGCACCTTCCTCGCATTCTTCTAATCAGTTAAAGCCCCAGAGGCCACATTTGCGCTCCACATTATACCAAATTTAAAGGACAAATAATGAATGCATTGATAAAGGATGATAAGGTATTGCCCCTATTGCTCCTGCTTGAGATAAAGGGGGATTGGTGGAAAGTCATGAGGGAAAAGATTTGTAATTTTGAGGCGCACGTGCCAAAAAGAGTGGCCACTTTTCTCCTCTGTTTTTACAAGTGAAATTCAAATTAGGAAATGAAAATAAAAGAAGAATTTGAAATTTTGCCAACTTATGACACTTTGACAGCGTTTGCGGGACTCGAACCCTTGTCCTGTGAGATCCTTTATAACCACAGGCACAAGACTTACCATTGAGCTATAGCTCCTGGTGGTCTGAAGTGTTGCAGTAGTAACTATAAACAACATATAGGCCCTGGTGTCATTGCCTGTGGCTTGTATTGCACATCAAAAGGATGACCATGCTATAGGGACGATTTGATACGCTTCTGACATGGAAACCGGTGTGGTCCAGTGGGTAAGTTCCTGACTTCCAGCCAGAGAATCAGGGTTCAAATCCCGGGTTCGGCACCAGATGACTGATGGTGGTCCAGCACAGGTAAATTGGAGGTGGGCCAAACAGGCCAATTGGTAAGTAAAATGTGTGTGTCTGTGTGTCCTGTAAGAGTGGAGTCATGCCTGGCAAAGTGGGTGGATGGAGGATAGAGTGAATAGGAGGAGTCTAGGCAGAGTGGGTGGAGCCAGAGAAGTCCAGCAGAGGTAAGTTGGAGGTGGGCCTAACAGGCGAATTGGTAAGCAAAACGTGTGGGGTTGTGTGTGTGTGGGGTGTGTCTGTGGGGGGTGTGTGTGTGTGGGAGTGTGCCTGTGTGGGTTGTGTGTGTGGGGGTGTGTCTGTGGGGGGTGTCTGAGTGTGGGGGTGTGTCTGTGTGTGGGGGGGTGTCTGTGGGGGGGGTGTGCCTGTGTGTGTGGGGTGTGCCTGTGTGTGTAGGGGGGGTGTGTGTGGTCTGTGTGTGTGGGGTGTGTGTGTTGGTGTGTTGGTGTGTGGGTGCGTGGGTTGTGTGTGTAGGGGGTGTGTCTGTGTGGGTGTGTGTCTGTGTTGGTTGTGTGTGTAGGGGGTGTGTCGGTGTGTGGGGGTGTGTCTGTGTGTGGGGGGTGTGTGTGGGGTGTGCCAGGGTGTGTGGGGTGTGCCGGTGTGTGTAGGGGGTGTGTCTGTGTGTCCTGTAAGAGTGGAGTCATGCCTGGCAAAGTGGGAGGATAGAGTGAATATGAGGAGTCTAGGCAGAGTGGGTGGAGCCTGAGAGTCTGGAAAAGATGGATGTGGTCCCAGCGAGGAGGAAGGGGTCAAAGATGGAGGGGGGGCCTGAACAGATTGGGGCCAAATGTGGGCACTCCTGTAGTGTTTCTCTAGCTGACAGATCAGGTGATTACATCCGATGGGACTTATGGTGAGGAAAACCAGCGTTTGATTTTTAATGCACCCTCTGTAACTTTTCCCTAGTATCTTTCTTTCCTTCCGGCAGATACCTGGAACAAGCGTCCCAAAGTTTTTCTTGGCTGCATACCCCCAGAGGTGTGCCTGACATTTATGGCCTAAGCACCCTCACAAAGAGTGCGCTACTGACATTCTGGGAAAACCTCACTAAAATGACATATTTATGCACCAAACGTGGTAATTCCTTATACCTGCAAAGCATCATATTGCACTTTTCAGCTTTGAGGAGGTGTGAGTGTTTTCATTTGCGGGAAATATTCATCTGTGCTTCCTCTCCCATCCGAGGACTATGGAGCTGCTGTTCCTCTCTCACATGTCCCTTCATAGAGACAGGTGTCACACACTCAACCACTCAGTAAACATGTATGCTTCGATACATTCACCTTGCTGTTTACCTTCCAAACATTCCCTCTTCACCACAAATACAGGGCAGCCATACCTCATTGCTCATTCACTCAGTCATCACAGTCCTACACTCTGTAGGTCCTGCAAGACCAACATGAACAAGAGGTATGTCAGCAAGCGGAAAAAAAGCCTTGGGGGAAGATTTTTTTAAATGTTACACAATGTAGCGCAGCACTCTGCGTGGCTGCGCTGCGTTACGTGACCGGGAATGAGCAGGAGAGCGCCATATTTTTAAAGATTTGGCTCTCTCTCCTTGTCTTTCCCTTGCGCCGGCGCTGATTTCAGCTGCCGTGCGCCATGCACATAGCTTAGCGCCGCAGCGCTAGGGTGTGTGCATGAGTGTAGCGTAGGTTTTGTACAGGAAGGGTACCTTTCCTGTACAAAATACTATGCTAGGCACGATGCAAAGCTTTTCCCACCTTGCATACATGCTGCACAGTGAAGCACGCATGGAAAGTGAGAAAAGCACATAGAAATGAATGCATTTCTCCTGTTTGCACCTCCTTTGAAGGGGCGTTAACTTTTGGCGCAAAACCATGTTTTCAAATCTTTGTGAATATGGTTTTGCATCAAAAAGCACGGGTTGCTGCATGGAAACACCCATGTACCACCCACGTAATGCCCCCTTGGTGCAAAGTTACCCAAAGCAGTGCTTTGCGCTCCTTACAGGGCACTTTCCGGCGCAAAAGCAGTTTTGCGCTGAAAAGAAAATCAGAAAAAATAAAATTTGCGCTAGATTGTGTCACTATTGTGGAGCTAAAGCAGCGCGAAACATATGGAAACCTCCCCCTTGGTGTGCTCTTATATTCATACTGCTGCCCTCTAGTAACGCTACACAGTAACTGCAGCATAATAGTGGGAATGGGAAGAAGGCTGTCCAATGCAAATATTGTTCTCCCAAGCTACCTTTCTTCTGAGATGGTCGGCGTCTTGTGCCTTGATGCCACCTCACGCATATGGTCTTCAGTCAAATTCAAAAGCAGCCTACCTACCTTAGGCTAAGGAGTTTTCCACTCGAAGGCCGCACATGGGGACGTCACCCTCATTTAGCAGGGTCCCAAATTGCCTGCAGTCATCCTCTTTACAGAAGCTGGGCGTTCGTGGGCGTTTGTGGGCGTCCTTCAAAGGAAGGAAGGGGGTTTTTAAAGGCCCAGCCCAGCCCAGCCCAGCCCAGCCCAGCCCAGCCCAGCCCAGCCCAGCCCAGCCCAGCCCAGCGCTGTGCTTTGCTGTGTCCTGATGCAGCAGGCATGATGCAGACCTGCTGAAGCAAAGGCCTGACTCTAACATTTTCTGTCTCATGAAGAAAACAACCTTTCTACCTTCTTATTGCAACTAATAAAGGGAGTTTCACTTGCATCAAACTAAACCCATCATTTCATTAGCCACAGCTCATTCCTGACCTTTATTCCTAGCCAACCTCATAGGCACCAAACCTCTGATTTGAGAGATTGGCTCACACCAAAATGAAAAATAACCCCCATCCAACCTATTTTCCTATCCGTGTAGCACCTTCCTCGCATTCTTCTAATCAGTTAAAGCCCCAGAGGCCACATTTGCGCTCCACATTATACCAAATTTAAAGGACAAATAATGAATGCATTGATAAAGGATGATAAGGTATTGCCCCTATTGCTCCTGCTTGAGATAAAGGGGGATTGGTGGAAAGTCATGAGGGAAAAGATTTGTAATTTTGAGGCGCACGTGCCAAAAAGAGTGGCCACTTTTCTCCTCTGTTTTTACAAGTGAAATTCAAATTAGGAAATGAAAATAAAAGAAGAATTTGAAATTTTGCCAACTTATGACACTTTGACAGCGTTTGCGGGACTCGAACCCTTGTCCTGTGAGATCCTTTATAACCACAGGCACAAGACTTACCATTGAGCTATAGCTCCTGGTGGTCTGAAGTGTTGCAGTAGTAACTATAAACAACATATAGGCCCTGGTGTCATTGCCTGTGGCTTGTATTGCACATAAAAAGGATGACCATGCTATAGGGACGATTTGATACGCTTCTGACATGGAAACCGGTGTGGTCCAGTGGGTAAGTTCCTGACTTCCAGCCAGAGAATCAGGGTTCAAATCCCGGGTTCGGCACCAGATGACTGATGGTGGTCCAGCACAGGTAAATTGGAGGTGGGCCAAACAGGCCAATTGGTAAGTAAAATGTGTGTGTCTGTGTGTCCTGTAAGAGTGGAGTCATGCCTGGCAAAGTGGGTGGATGGAGGATAGAGTGAATAGGAGGAGTCTAGGCAGAGTGGGTGGAGCCAGAGAAGTCCAGCAGAGGTAAGTTGGAGGTGGGCCTAACAGGCGAATTGGTAAGCAAAACGTGTGGGGTTGTGTGTGTGTGGGGTGTGTCTGTGGGGGGTGTGTGTGTGTGGGGGTGTGCCTGTGTGGGTTGTGTGTGTGGGGGTGTGTCTGTGGGGGGTGTCTGAGTGTGGGGGTGTGTCTGTGTGTGGGGGGGTGTCTGTGGGGGGGGTGTGCCTGTGTGTGTGGGGTGTGCCTGTGTGTGTAGGGGGGGGTGTGTGTGGTCTGTGTGTGTGGGGTGTGTGTGTTGGTGTGTGGGTGCGTGGGTTGTGTGTGTAGGGGGTGTGTCTGTGTGGGTGTGTGTCTGTGTTGGTTGTGTGTGTAGGGGGTGTGTCGGTGTGTGGGGGTGTGTCTGTGTGTGTGGGGTGTGCCAGGGTGTGTGGGGTGTGCGGGGGTGTGTCTGTGTGTCCTGTAAGAGTGGAGTCATGCCTGGCAAAGTGGGAGGATAGAGTGAATATGAGGAGTCTAGGCAGAGTGGGTGGAGCCTGAGAGTCTGGAAAAGATGGATGTGGTCCCAGCGAGGAGGAAGGGGTCAAAGATGGAGGGGGGGCCTGAACAGATTGGGGCCAAATGTGGGCACTCCTGTAGTGTTTCTCTAGCTGACAGATCAGGTGATTACATCCGATGGGACTTATGGTGAGGAAAACCAGCGTTTGATTTTTAATGCACCCTCTGTAACTTTTCCCTAGTATCTTTCTTTCCTTCCGGCAGATACCTGGAACAAGCGTCCCAAAGTTTTTCTTGGCTGCATACCCCCAGAGGTGTGCCTGACATTTATGGCCTAAGCACCCTCACAAAGAGTGCGCTACTGACATTCTGGGAAAACCTCACTAAAATGACATATTTATGCACCAAACGTGGTAATTCCTTATACCTGCAAAGCATCATATTGCACTTTTCAGCTTTGAGGAGGTGTGAGTGTTTTCATTTGCGGGAAATATTCATCTGTGCTTCCTCTCCCATCCGAGGACTATGGAGCTGCTGTTCCTCTCTCACATGTCCCTTCATAGAGACAGGTGTCACACACTCAACCACTCAGTAAACATGTATGCTTCGATACATTCACCTTGCTGTTTACCTTCCAAACATTCCCTCTTCACCACAAATACAGGGCAGCCATACCTCATTGCTCATTCACTCAGTCATCACAGTCCTACACTCTGTAGGTCCTGCAAGACCAACATGAACAAGAGGTATGTCAGCAAGCGGAAAAAAAGCCTTGGGGGAAGATTTTTTTAAATGTTACACAATGTAGCGCAGCACTCTGCGTGGCTGCGCTGCGTTACGTGACCGGGAATGAGCAGGAGAGCGCCATATTTTTAAAGATTTGGCTCTCTCTCCTTGTCTTTCCCTTGCGCCGGCGCTGATTTCAGCTGCCGTGCGCCATGCACATAGCTTAGCGCCGCAGCGCTAGGGTGTGTGCATGAGTGTAGCGTAGGTTTTGTACAGGAAGGGTACCTTTCCTGTACAAAATACTATGCTAGGCACGATGCAAAGCTTTTCCCACCTTGCATACATGCTGCACAGTGAAGCACGCATGGAAAGTGAGAAAAGCACATAGAAATGAATGCATTTCTCCTGTTTGCACCTCCTTTGAAGGGGCGTTAACTTTTGGCGCAAAACCATGTTTTCAAATCTTTGTGAATATGGTTTTGCATCAAAAAGCACGGGTTGCTGCATGGAAACACCCATGTACCACCCACGTAATGCCCCCTTGGTGCAAAGTTACCCAAAGCAGTGCTTTGCGCTCCTTACAGGGCACTTTCCGGCGCAAAAGCAGTTTTGCGCTGAAAAGAAAATCAGAAAAAATAAAATTTGCGCTAGATTGTGTCACTATTGTGGAGCTAAAGCAGCGCGAAACATATGGAAACCTCCCCCTTGGTGTGCTCTTATATTCATACTGCTGCCCTCTAGTAACGCTACACAGTAACTGCAGCATAATAGTGGGAATGGGAAGAAGGCTGTCCAATGCAAATATTGTTCTCCCAAGCTACCTTTCTTCTGAGATGGTCGGCGTCTTGTGCCTTGATGCCACCTCACGCATATGGTCTTCAGTCAAATTCAAAAGCAGCCTACCTACCTTAGGCTAAGGAGTTTTCCACTCGAAGGCCGCACATGGGGACGTCACCCTCATTTAGCAGGGTCCCAAATTGCCTGCAGTCATCCTCTTTACAGAAGCTGGGCGTTCGTGGGCGTTTGTGGGCGTCCTTCAAAGGAAGGAAGGGGGTGTTTAAAGGCCCAGCCCAGCCCAGCCCAGCCCAGCGCTGTGCTTTGCTGTGTCCTGATGCAGCAGGCATGATGCAGACCTGCTGAAGCAAAGGCCTGACTCTAACATTTTCTGTCTCATGAAGAAAACAACCTTTCTACCTTCTTATTGCAACTAATAAAGGGAGTTTCACTTGCATCAAACTAAACCCATCATTTCATTAGCCACAGCTCATTCCTGACCTTTATTCCTAGCCAACCTCATAGGCACCAAACCTCTGATTTGAGAGATTGGCTCACACCAAAATGAAAAATAACCCCCATCCAACCTATTTTCCTATCCGTGTAGCACCTTCCTCGCATTCTTCTAATCAGTTAAAGCCCCAGAGGCCACATTTGCACTCCACATTATACCAAATTTAAAGGACAAATAATGAATGCATTGATAAAGGATGATAAGGTATTGCCCCTATTGCTCCTGCTTGAGATAAAGGGGGATTGGTGGAAAGTCATGAGGGAAAAGATTTGTAATTTTGAGGCGCACGTGCCAAAAAGAGTGGCCACTTTTCTCCTCTGTTTTTACAAGTGAAATTCAAATTAGGAAATGAAAATAAAAGAAGAATTTGAAATTTTGCCAACTTATGACACTTTGACAGCGTTTGCGGGACTCGAACCCTTGTCCTGTGAGATCCTTTATAACCACAGGCACAAGACTTACCATTGAGCTATAGCTCCTGGTGGTCTGAAGTGTTGCAGTAGTAACTATAAACAACATATAGGCCCTGGTGTCATTGCCTGTGGCTTGTATTGCACATCAAAAGGATGACCATGCTATAGGGACGATTTGATACGCTTCTGACATGGAAACCGGTGTGGTCCAGTGGGTAAGTTCCTGACTTCCAGCCAGAGAATCAGGGTTCAAATCCCGGGTTCGGCACCAGATGACTGATGGTGGTCCAGCACAGGTAAATTGGAGGTGGGCCAAACAGGCCAATTGGTAAGTAAAATGTGTGTGTCTGTGTGTCCTGTAAGAGTGGAGTCATGCCTGGCAAAGTGGGTGGATGGAGGATAGAGTGAATAGGAGGAGTCTAGGCAGAGTGGGTGGAGCCAGAGAAGTCCAGCAGAGGTAAGTTGGAGGTGGGCCTAACAGGCGAATTGGTAAGCAAAACGTGTGGGGTTGTGTGTGTGTGGGGTGTGTCTGTGGGGGGTGTGTGTGTGTGGGGGTGTGCCTGTGTGGGTTGTGTGTGTGGGGGTGTGTCTGTGGGGGGTGTCTGTGTGTGGGGCTGTGTCTGTGTGTGGGGGTGTGTCTGTGTGTGGGGGTGTGTCTGTGAGGGGGGTGTGCCTGTGTGTGTGGGGTGTGCCTGTGTGTGTAGGGGGGGGTGTGTGTGGTCTGTGTGTGTGGGGTGTGTGGGTGTGTGTTGGTGTGTGGGTGCGTGGGTTGTGTGTGTAGGGGGTGTGTCTGTGTGGGTGTGTGTCTGTGTTGGTTGTGTGTGTAGGGGGTGTGTCGGTGTGTGGGGGTGTGTCTGTGTGTGGGGGGTGTGTGTGGGGTGTGCCAGGGTGTGTGGGGTGTGCCGGTGTGTGTAGGGGGTGTGTCTGTGTGTCCTGTAAGAGTGGAGTCATGCCTGGCAAAGTGGGAGGATAGAGTGAATATGAGGAGTCTAGGCAGAGTGGGTGGAGCCTGAGAGTCTGGAAAAGATGGATGTGGTCCCAGCGAGGAGGAAGGGGTCAAAGATGGAGGGGGGGCCTGAACAGATTGGGGCCAAATGTGGGCACTCCTGTAGTGTTTCTCTAGCTGACAGATCAGGTGATTACATCCGATGGGACTTATGGTGAGGAAAACCAGCGTTTGATTTTTAATGCACCCTCTGTAACTTTTCCCTAGTATCTTTCTTTCCTTCCGGCAGATACCTGGAACAAGCGTCCCAAAGTTTTTCTTGGCTGCATACCCCCAGAGGTGTGCCTGACATTTATGGCCTAAGCACCCTCACAAAGAGTGCGCTACTGACATTCTGGGAAAACCTCACTAAAATGACATATTTATGCACCAAACGTGGTAATTCCTTATACCTGCAAAGCATCATATTGCACTTTTCAGCTTTGAGGAGGTGTGAGTGTTTTCATTTGCGGGAAATATTCATCTGTGCTTCCTCTCCCATCCGAGGACTATGGAGCTGCTGTTCCTCTCTCACATGTCCCTTCATAGAGACAGGTGTCACACACTCAACCACTCAGTAAACATGTATGCTTCGATACATTCACCTTGCTGTTTACCTTCCAAACATTCCCTCTTCACCACAAATACAGGGCAGCCATACCTCATTGCTCATTCACTCAGTCATCACAGTCCTACACTCTGTAGGTCCTGCAAGACCAACATGAACAAGAGGTATGTCAGCAAGCGGAAAAAAAGCCTTGGGGGAAGATTTTTTTAAATGTTACACAATGTAGCGCAGCACTCTGCGTGGCTGCGCTGCGTTACGTGACCGGGAATGAGCAGGAGAGCGCCATATTTTTAAAGATTTGGCTCTCTCTCCTTGTCTTTCCCTTGCGCCGGCGCTGATTTCAGCTGCCGTGCGCCATGCACATAGCTTAGCGCCGCAGCGCTAGGGTGTGTGCATGAGTGTAGCGTAGGTTTTGTACAGGAAGGGTACCTTTCCTGTACAAAATACTATGCTAGGCACGATGCAAAGCTTTTCCCACCTTGCATACATGCTGCACAGTGAAGCACGCATGGAAAGTGAGAAAAGCACATAGAAATGAATGCATTTCTCCTGTTTGCACCTCCTTTGAAGGGGCGTTAACTTTTGGCGCAAAACCATGTTTTCAAATCTTTGTGAATATGGTTTTGCATCAAAAAGCACGGGTTGCTGCATGGAAACACCCATGTACCACCCACGTAATGCCCCCTTGGTGCAAAGTTACCCAAAGCAGTGCTTTGCGCTCCTTACAGGGCACTTTCCGGCGCAAAAGCAGTTTTGCGCTGAAAAGAAAATCAGAAAAAATAAAATTTGCGCTAGATTGTGTCACTATTGTGGAGCTAAAGCAGCGCGAAACATATGGAAACCTCCCCCTTGGTGTGCTCTTATATTCATACTGCTGCCCTCTAGTAACGCTACACAGTAACTGCAGCATAATAGTGGGAATGGGAAGAAGGCTGTCCAATGCAAATATTGTTCTCCCAAGCTACCTTTCTTCTGAGATGGTCGGCGTCTTGTGCCTTGATGCCACCTCACGCATATGGTCTTCAGTCAAATTCAAAAGCAGCCTACCTACCTTAGGCTAAGGAGTTTTCCACTCGAAGGCCGCACATGGGGACGTCACCCTCATTTAGCAGGGTCCCAAATTGCCTGCAGTCATCCTCTTTACAGAAGCTGGGCGTTCGTGGGCGTTTGTGGGCGTCCTTCAAAGGAAGGAAGGGGGTTTTTAAAGGCCCAGCCCAGCCCAGCCCAGCCCAGCCCAGCCCAGCCCAGCCCAGCCCAGCGCTGTGCTTTGCTGTGTCCTGATGCAGCAGGCATGATGCAGACCTGCTGAAGCAAAGGCCTGACTCTAACATTTTCTGTCTCATGAAGAAAACAACCTTTCTACCTTCTTATTGCAACTAATAAAGGGAGTTTCACTTGCATCAAACTAAACCCATCATTTCATTAGCCACAGCTCATTCCTGACCTTTATTCCTAGCCAACCTCATAGGCACCAAACCTCTGATTTGAGAGATTGGCTCACACCAAAATGAAAAATAACCCCCATCCAACCTATTTTCCTATCCGTGTAGCACCTTCCTCGCATTCTTCTAATCAGTTAAAGCCCCAGAGGCCACATTTGCGCTCCACATTATACCAAATTTAAAGGACAAATAATGAATGCATTGATAAAGGATGATAAGGTATTGCCCCTATTGCTCCTGCTTGAGATAAAGGGGGATTGGTGGAAAGTCATGAGGGAAAAGATTTGTAATTTTGAGGCGCACGTGCCAAAAAGAGTGGCCACTTTTCTCCTCTGTTTTTACAAGTGAAATTCAAATTAGGAAATGAAAATAAAAGAAGAATTTGAAATTTTGCCAACTTATGACACTTTGACAGCGTTTGCGGGACTCGAACCCTTGTCCTGTGAGATCCTTTATAACCACAGGCACAAGACTTACCATTGAGCTATAGCTCCTGGTGGTCTGAAGTGTTGCAGTAGTAACTATAAACAACATATAGGCCCTGGTGTCATTGCCTGTGGCTTGTATTGCACATCAAAAGGATGACCATGCTATAGGGACGATTTGATACGCTTCTGACATGGAAACCGGTGTGGTCCAGTGGGTAAGTTCCTGACTTCCAGCCAGAGAATCAGGGTTCAAATCCCGGGTTCGGCACCAGATGACTGATGGTGGTCCAGCACAGGTAAATTGGAGGTGGGCCAAACAGGCCAATTGGTAAGTAAAATGTGTGTGTCTGTGTGTCCTGTAAGAGTGGAGTCATGCCTGGCAAAGTGGGTGGATGGAGGATAGAGTGAATAGGAGGAGTCTAGGCAGAGTGGGTGGAGCCAGAGAAGTCCAGCAGAGGTAAGTTGGAGGTGGGCCTAACAGGCGAATTGGTAAGCAAAACGTGTGGGGTTGTGTGTGTGGGGTGTGTGTCTGTGGGGGGTGTGTGTGTGTGGGGGTTTGCCTGTGTGGGTTGTGTGTGTGGGGGTGTGTGTGTGTGGGGGTGTGTCTGTGTGTGGGGGTGTGTCTGTGGGGGGGGTGTGCCTGTGTGTGTGGGGTGTGCCTGTGTGTGTAGGGGGGGGTGTGTGTGGTCTGTGTGTGTGGGGTGTGTGGGTGTGTGTTGGTGTGTGGGTGTGTGGGTTGTGTGTGTAGGGGGTGTGTCTGTGTGGGTGTGTGTCTGTGTTGGTTGTGTGTGTAGGGGGTGTGTGGGGGTGTGTCTGTGTGTGGGGGGGGTGTGTGGGGTGTGCCGGTGTGTGTAGGGGTGTGTCTGTGTGTCCTGTAAGAGTGGAGTCATGCCTGGCAAAGTGGGAGGATAGAGTGAATATGAGGAGTCTAGGCAGAGTGGGTGGAGCCTGAGAGTCTGGAAAAGATGGATGTGGTCCCAGCGAGGAGGAAGGGGTCAAAGATGGAGGGGGGGCCTGAACAGATTGGGGCCAAATGTGGGCACTCCTGTAGTGTTTCTCTAGCTGACAGATCAGGTGATTACATCCGATGGGACTTATGGTGAGGAAAACCAGCGTTTGATTTTTAATGCACCCTCTGTAACTTTTCCCTAGTATCTTTCTTTCCTTCCGGCAGATACCTGGAACAAGCGTCCCAAAGTTTTTCTTGGCTGCATACCCCCAGAGGTGTGCCTGACATTTATGGCCTAAGCACCCTCACAAAGAGTGCGCTACTGACATTCTGGGAAAACCTCACTAAAATGACATATTTATGCACCAAACGTGGTAATTCCTTATACCTGCAAAGCATCATATTGCACTTTTCAGCTTTGAGGAGGTGTGAGTGTTTTCATTTGCGGGAAATATTCATCTGTGCTTCCTCTCCCATCCGAGGACTATGGAGCTGCTGTTCCTCTCTCACATGTCCCTTCATAGAGACAGGTGTCACACACTCAACCACTCAGTAAACATGTATGCTTCGATACATTCACCTTGCTGTTTACCTTCCAAACATTCCCTCTTCACCACAAATACAGGGCAGCCATACCTCATTGCTCATTCACTCAGTCATCACAGTCCTACACTCTGTAGGTCCTGCAAGACCAACATGAACAAGAGGTATGTCAGCAAGCGGAAAAAAAGCCTTGGGGGAAGATTTTTTTAAATGTTACACAATGTAGCGCAGCACTCTGCGTGGCTGCGCTGCGTTACGTGACCGGGAATGAGCAGGAGAGCGCCATATTTTTAAAGATTTGGCTCTCTCTCCTTGTCTTTCCCTTGCGCCGGCGCTGATTTCAGCTGCCGTGCGCCATGCACATAGCTTAGCGCCGCAGCGCTAGGGTGTGTGCATGAGTGTAGCGTAGGTTTTGTACAGGAAGGGTACCTTTCCTGTACAAAATACTATGCTAGGCACGATGCAAAGCTTTTCCCACCTTGCATACATGCTGCACAGTGAAGCACGCATGGAAAGTGAGAAAAGCACATAGAAATGAATGCATTTCTCCTGTTTGCACCTCCTTTGAAGGGGCGTTAACTTTTGGCGCAAAACCATGTTTTCAAATCTTTGTGAATATGGTTTTGCATCAAAAAGCACGGGTTGCTGCATGGAAACACCCATGTACCACCCACGTAATGCCCCCTTGGTGCAAAGTTACCCAAAGCAGTGCTTTGCGCTCCTTACAGGGCACTTTCCGGCGCAAAAGCAGTTTTGCGCTGAAAAGAAAATCAGAAAAAATAAAATTTGCGCTAGATTGTGTCACTATTGTGGAGCTAAAGCAGCGCGAAACATATGGAAACCTCCCCCTTGGTGTGCTCTTATATTCATACTGCTGCCCTCTAGTAACGCTACACAGTAACTGCAGCATAATAGTGGGAATGGGAAGAAGGCTGTCCAATGCAAATATTGTTCTCCCAAGCTACCTTTCTTCTGAGATGGTCGGCGTCTTGTGCCTTGATGCCACCTCACGCATATGGTCTTCAGTCAAATTCAAAAGCAGCCTACCTACCTTAGGCTAAGGAGTTTTCCACTCGAAGGCCGCACATGGGGACGTCACCCTCATTTAGCAGGGTCCCAAATTGCCTGCAGTCATCCTCTTTACAGAAGCTGGGCGTTCGTGGGCGTTTGTGGGCGTCCTTCAAAGGAAGGAAGGGGGTTTTTAAAGGCCCAGCCCAGCCCAGCCCAGCCCAGCCCAGCCCAGCCCAGCCCAGCGCTGTGCTTTGCTGTGTCCTGATGCAGCAGGCATGATGCAGACCTGCTGAAGCAAAGGCCTGACTCTAACATTTTCTGTCTCATGAAGAAAACAACCTTTCTACCTTCTTATTGCAACTAATAAAGGGAGTTTCACTTGCATCAAACTAAACCCATCATTTCATTAGCCACAGCTCATTCCTGACCTTTATTCCTAGCCAACCTCATAGGCACCAAACCTCTGATTTGAGAGATTGGCTCACACCAAAATGAAAAATAACCCCCATCCAACCTATTTTCCTATCCGTGTAGCACCTTCCTCGCATTCTTCTAATCAGTTAAAGCCCCAGAGGCCACATTTGCGCTCCACATTATACCAAATTTAAAGGACAAATAATGAATGCATTGATAAAGGATGATAAGGTATTGCCCCTATTGCTCCTGCTTGAGATAAAGGGGGATTGGTGGAAAGTCATGAGGGAAAAGATTTGTAATTTTGAGGCGCACGTGCCAAAAAGAGTGGCCACTTTTCTCCTCTGTTTTTACAAGTGAAATTCAAATTAGGAAATGAAAATAAAAGAAGAATTTGAAATTTTGCCAACTTATGACACTTTGACAGCGTTTGCGGGACTCGAACCCTTGTCCTGTGAGATCCTTTATAACCACAGGCACAAGACTTACCATTGAGCTATAGCTCCTGGTGGTCTGAAGTGTTGCAGTAGTAACTATAAACAACATATAGGCCCTGGTGTCATTGCCTGTGGCTTGTATTGCACATCAAAAGGATGACCATGCTATAGGGACGATTTGATACGCTTCTGACATGGAAACCGGTGTGGTCCAGTGGGTAAGTTCCTGACTTCCAGCCAGAGAATCAGGGTTCAAATCCCGGGTTCGGCACCAGATGACTGATGGTGGTCCAGCACAGGTAAATTGGAGGTGGGCCAAACAGGCCAATTGGTAAGTAAAATGTGTGTGTCTGTGTGTCCTGTAAGAGTGGAGTCATGCCTGGCAAAGTGGGTGGATGGAGGATAGAGTGAATAGGAGGAGTCTAGGCAGAGTGGGTGGAGCCAGAGAAGTCCAGCAGAGGTAAGTTGGAGGTGGGCCTAACAGGCGAATTGGTAAGCAAAACGTGTGGGGTTGTGTGTGTGGGGTGTGTGTCTGTGGGGGGTGTGTGGGGGTGTGCCTGTGTGGGTTGTGTGTGTGGGGGTGTGCCTGTGTGGGTTGTGTGTGTGGGGGTGTGTGTGTGTGGGGGTGTGTCTGTGTGTGGGGGTGTGTCTGTGGGGGGGGTGTGCCTGTGTGTGTGGGGTGTGCCTGTGTGTGTAGGGGGGGGTGTGTGTGGTCTGTGTGTGTGGGGTGTGTGGGTGTGTGTTGGTGTGTGTCTGTGTGGGTGTGTGGGTTGTGTGTGTAGGGGGTGTGTCTGTGTGGGTGTGTGTCTGTGTTGGTTGTGTGTGTAGGGGGTGTGTGGGGGTGTGTCTGTGTGTGGGGGGGGTGTGTGGGGTGTGCCGGTGTGTGTAGGGGTGTGTCTGTGTGTCCTGTAAGAGTGGAGTCATGCCTGGCAAAGTGGGAGGATAGAGTGAATATGAGGAGTCTAGGCAGAGTGGGTGGAGCCTGAGAGTCTGGAAAAGATGGATGTGGTCCCAGCGAGGAGGAAGGGGTCAAAGATGGAGGGGGGGCCTGAACAGATTGGGGCCAAATGTGGGCACTCCTGTAGTGTTTCTCTAGCTGACAGATCAGGTGATTACATCCGATGGGACTTATGGTGAGGAAAACCAGCGTTTGATTTTTAATGCACCCTCTGTAACTTTTCCCTAGTATCTTTCTTTCCTTCCGGCAGATACCTGGAACAAGCGTCCCAAAGTTTTTCTTGGCTGCATACCCCCAGAGGTGTGCCTGACATTTATGGCCTAAGCACCCTCACAAAGAGTGCGCTACTGACATTCTGGGAAAACCTCACTAAAATGACATATTTATGCACCAAACGTGGTAATTCCTTATACCTGCAAAGCATCATATTGCACTTTTCAGCTTTGAGGAGGTGTGAGTGTTTTCATTTGCGGGAAATATTCATCTGTGCTTCCTCTCCCATCCGAGGACTATGGAGCTGCTGTTCCTCTCTCACATGTCCCTTCATAGAGACAGGTGTCACACACTCAACCACTCAGTAAACATGTATGCTTCGATACATTCACCTTGCTGTTTACCTTCCAAACATTCCCTCTTCACCACAAATACAGGGCAGCCATACCTCATTGCTCATTCACTCAGTCATCACAGTCCTACACTCTGTAGGTCCTGCAAGACCAACATGAACAAGAGGTATGTCAGCAAGCGGAAAAAAAGCCTTGGGGGAAGATTTTTTTAAATGTTACACAATGTAGCGCAGCACTCTGCGTGGCTGCGCTGCGTTACGTGACCGGGAATGAGCAGGAGAGCGCCATATTTTTAAAGATTTGGCTCTCTCTCCTTGTCTTTCCCTTGCGCCGGCGCTGATTTCAGCTGCCGTGCGCCATGCACATAGCTTAGCGCCGCAGCGCTAGGGTGTGTGCATGAGTGTAGCGTAGGTTTTGTACAGGAAGGGTACCTTTCCTGTACAAAATACTATGCTAGGCACGATGCAAAGCTTTTCCCACCTTGCATACATGCTGCACAGTGAAGCACGCATGGAAAGTGAGAAAAGCACATAGAAATGAATGCATTTCTCCTGTTTGCACCTCCTTTGAAGGGGCGTTAACTTTTGGCGCAAAACCATGTTTTCAAATCTTTGTGAATATGGTTTTGCATCAAAAAGCACGGGTTGCTGCATGGAAACACCCATGTACCACCCACGTAATGCCCCCTTGGTGCAAAGTTACCCAAAGCAGTGCTTTGCGCTCCTTACAGGGCACTTTCCGGCGCAAAAGCAGTTTTGCGCTGAAAAGAAAATCAGAAAAAATAAAATTTGCGCTAGATTGTGTCACTATTGTGGAGCTAAAGCAGCGCGAAACATATGGAAACCTCCCCCTTGGTGTGCTCTTATATTCATACTGCTGCCCTCTAGTAACGCTACACAGTAACTGCAGCATAATAGTGGGAATGGGAAGAAGGCTGTCCAATGCAAATATTGTTCTCCCAAGCTACCTTTCTTCTGAGATGGTCGGCGTCTTGTGCCTTGATGCCACCTCACGCATATGGTCTTCAGTCAAATTCAAAAGCAGCCTACCTACCTTAGGCTAAGGAGTTTTCCACTCGAAGGCCGCACATGGGGACGTCACCCTCATTTAGCAGGGTCCCAAATTGCCTGCAGTCATCCTCTTTACAGAAGCTGGGCGTTCGTGGGCGTTTGTGGGCGTCCTTCAAAGGAAGGAAGGGGGTTTTTAAAGGCCCAGCCCAGCCCAGCCCAGCCCAGCCCAGCCCAGCCCAGCCCAGCCCAGCCCAGCCCAGCCCAGCGCTGTGCTTTGCTGTGTCCTGATGCAGCAGGCATGATGCAGACCTGCTGAAGCAAAGGCCTGACTCTAACATTTTCTGTCTCATGAAGAAAACAACCTTTCTACCTTCTTATTGCAACTAATAAAGGGAGTTTCACTTGCATCAAACTAAACCCATCATTTCATTAGCCACAGCTCATTCCTGACCTTTATTCCTAGCCAACCTCATAGGCACCAAACCTCTGATTTGAGAGATTGGCTCACACCAAAATGAAAAATAACCCCCATCCAACCTATTTTCCTATCCGTGTAGCACCTTCCTCGCATTCTTCTAATCAGTTAAAGCCCCAGAGGCCACATTTGCGCTCCACATTATACCAAATTTAAAGGACAAATAATGAATGCATTGATAAAGGATGATAAGGTATTGCCCCTATTGCTCCTGCTTGAGATAAAGGGGGATTGGTGGAAAGTCATGAGGGAAAAGATTTGTAATTTTGAGGCGCACGTGCCAAAAAGAGTGGCCACTTTTCTCCTCTGTTTTTACAAGTGAAATTCAAATTAGGAAATGAAAATAAAAGAAGAATTTGAAATTTTGCCAACTTATGACACTTTGACAGCGTTTGCGGGACTCGAACCCTTGTCCTGTGAGATCCTTTATAACCACAGGCACAAGACTTACCATTGAGCTATAGCTCCTGGTGGTCTGAAGTGTTGCAGTAGTAACTATAAACAACATATAGGCCCTGGTGTCATTGCCTGTGGCTTGTATTGCACATAAAAAGGATGACCATGCTATAGGGACGATTTGATACGCTTCTGACATGGAAACCGGTGTGGTCCAGTGGGTAAGTTCCTGACTTCCAGCCAGAGAATCAGGGTTCAAATCCCGGGTTCGGCACCAGATGACTGATGGTGGTCCAGCACAGGTAAATTGGAGGTGGGCCAAACAGGCCAATTGGTAAGTAAAATGTGTGTGTCTGTGTGTCCTGTAAGAGTGGAGTCATGCCTGGCAAAGTGGGTGGATGGAGGATAGAGTGAATAGGAGGAGTCTAGGCAGAGTGGGTGGAGCCAGAGAAGTCCAGCAGAGGTAAGTTGGAGGTGGGCCTAACAGGCGAATTGGTAAGCAAAACGTGTGGGGTTGTGTGTGTGTGGGGTGTGTCTGTGGGGGGTGTGTGTGTGTGGGGGTGTGCCTGTGTGGGTTGTGTGTGTGGGGGTGTGTCTGTGGGGGGTGTCTGAGTGTGGGGGTGTGTCTGTGTGTGGGGGGGTGTCTGTGGGGGGGGTGTGCCTGTGTGTGTGGGGTGTGCCTGTGTGTGTAGGGGGGGGTGTGTGTGGTCTGTGTGTGTGGGGTGTGTGTGTTGGTGTGTGGGTGCGTGGGTTGTGTGTGTAGGGGGTGTGTCTGTGTGGGTGTGTGTCTGTGTTGGTTGTGTGTGTAGGGGGTGTGTCGGTGTGTGGGGGTGTGTGTGGGGTGTGCCAGGGTGTGTGGGGTGTGCGGGGGTGTGTCTGTGTGTCCTGTAAGAGTGGAGTCATGCCTGGCAAAGTGGGAGGATAGAGTGAATATGAGGAGTCTAGGCAGAGTGGGTGGAGCCTGAGAGTCTGGAAAAGATGGATGTGGTCCCAGCGAGGAGGAAGGGGTCAAAGATGGAGGGGGGGCCTGAACAGATTGGGGCCAAATGTGGGCACTCCTGTAGTGTTTCTCTAGCTGACAGATCAGGTGATTACATCCGATGGGACTTATGGTGAGGAAAACCAGCGTTTGATTTTTAATGCACCCTCTGTAACTTTTCCCTAGTATCTTTCTTTCCTTCCGGCAGATACCTGGAACAAGCGTCCCAAAGTTTTTCTTGGCTGCATACCCCCAGAGGTGTGCCTGACATTTATGGCCTAAGCACCCTCACAAAGAGTGCGCTACTGACATTCTGGGAAAACCTCACTAAAATGACATATTTATGCACCAAACGTGGTAATTCCTTATACCTGCAAAGCATCATATTGCACTTTTCAGCTTTGAGGAGGTGTGAGTGTTTTCATTTGCGGGAAATATTCATCTGTGCTTCCTCTCCCATCCGAGGACTATGGAGCTGCTGTTCCTCTCTCACATGTCCCTTCATAGAGACAGGTGTCACACACTCAACCACTCAGTAAACATGTATGCTTCGATACATTCACCTTGCTGTTTACCTTCCAAACATTCCCTCTTCACCACAAATACAGGGCAGCCATACCTCATTGCTCATTCACTCAGTCATCACAGTCCTACACTCTGTAGGTCCTGCAAGACCAACATGAACAAGAGGTATGTCAGCAAGCGGAAAAAAAGCCTTGGGGGAAGATTTTTTTAAATGTTACACAATGTAGCGCAGCACTCTGCGTGGCTGCGCTGCGTTACGTGACCGGGAATGAGCAGGAGAGCGCCATATTTTTAAAGATTTGGCTCTCTCTCCTTGTCTTTCCCTTGCGCCGGCGCTGATTTCAGCTGCCGTGCGCCATGCACATAGCTTAGCGCCGCAGCGCTAGGGTGTGTGCATGAGTGTAGCGTAGGTTTTGTACAGGAAGGGTACCTTTCCTGTACAAAATACTATGCTAGGCACGATGCAAAGCTTTTCCCACCTTGCATACATGCTGCACAGTGAAGCACGCATGGAAAGTGAGAAAAGCACATAGAAATGAATGCATTTCTCCTGTTTGCACCTCCTTTGAAGGGGCGTTAACTTTTGGCGCAAAACCATGTTTTCAAATCTTTGTGAATATGGTTTTGCATCAAAAAGCACGGGTTGCTGCATGGAAACACCCATGTACCACCCACGTAATGCCCCCTTGGTGCAAAGTTACCCAAAGCAGTGCTTTGCGCTCCTTACAGGGCACTTTCCGGCGCAAAAGCAGTTTTGCGCTGAAAAGAAAATCAGAAAAAATAAAATTTGCGCTAGATTGTGTCACTATTGTGGAGCTAAAGCAGCGCGAAACATATGGAAACCTCCCCCTTGGTGTGCTCTTATATTCATACTGCTGCCCTCTAGTAACGCTACACAGTAACTGCAGCATAATAGTGGGAATGGGAAGAAGGCTGTCCAATGCAAATATTGTTCTCCCAAGCTACCTTTCTTCTGAGATGGTCGGCGTCTTGTGCCTTGATGCCACCTCACGCATATGGTCTTCAGTCAAATTCAAAAGCAGCCTACCTACCTTAGGCTAAGGAGTTTTCCACTCGAAGGCCGCACATGGGGACGTCACCCTCATTTAGCAGGGTCCCAAATTGCCTGCAGTCATCCTCTTTACAGAAGCTGGGCGTTCGTGGGCGTTTGTGGGCGTCCTTCAAAGGAAGGAAGGGGGTGTTTAAAGGCCCAGCCCAGCCCAGCCCAGCCCAGCGCTGTGCTTTGCTGTGTCCTGATGCAGCAGGCATGATGCAGACCTGCTGAAGCAAAGGCCTGACTCTAACATTTTCTGTCTCATGAAGAAAACAACCTTTCTACCTTCTTATTGCAACTAATAAAGGGAGTTTCACTTGCATCAAACTAAACCCATCATTTCATTAGCCACAGCTCATTCCTGACCTTTATTCCTAGCCAACCTCATAGGCACCAAACCTCTGATTTGAGAGATTGGCTCACACCAAAATGAAAAATAACCCCCATCCAACCTATTTTCCTATCCGTGTAGCACCTTCCTCGCATTCTTCTAATCAGTTAAAGCCCCAGAGGCCACATTTGCACTCCACATTATACCAAATTTAAAGGACAAATAATGAATGCATTGATAAAGGATGATAAGGTATTGCCCCTATTGCTCCTGCTTGAGATAAAGGGGGATTGGTGGAAAGTCATGAGGGAAAAGATTTGTAATTTTGAGGCGCACGTGCCAAAAAGAGTGGCCACTTTTCTCCTCTGTTTTTACAAGTGAAATTCAAATTAGGAAATGAAAATAAAAGAAGAATTTGAAATTTTGCCAACTTATGACACTTTGACAGCGTTTGCGGGACTCGAACCCTTGTCCTGTGAGATCCTTTATAACCACAGGCACAAGACTTACCATTGAGCTATAGCTCCTGGTGGTCTGAAGTGTTGCAGTAGTAACTATAAACAACATATAGGCCCTGGTGTCATTGCCTGTGGCTTGTATTGCACATCAAAAGGATGACCATGCTATAGGGACGATTTGATACGCTTCTGACATGGAAACCGGTGTGGTCCAGTGGGTAAGTTCCTGACTTCCAGCCAGAGAATCAGGGTTCAAATCCCGGGTTCGGCACCAGATGACTGATGGTGGTCCAGCACAGGTAAATTGGAGGTGGGCCAAACAGGCCAATTGGTAAGTAAAATGTGTGTGTCTGTGTGTCCTGTAAGAGTGGAGTCATGCCTGGCAAAGTGGGTGGATGGAGGATAGAGTGAATAGGAGGAGTCTAGGCAGAGTGGGTGGAGCCAGAGAAGTCCAGCAGAGGTAAGTTGGAGGTGGGCCTAACAGGCGAATTGGTAAGCAAAACGTGTGGGGTTGTGTGTGTGTGGGGTGTGTCTGTGGGGGGTGTGTGTGTGTGGGGGTGTGCCTGTGTGGGTTGTGTGTGTGGGGGTGTGTCTGTGGGGGGTGTCTGTGTGTGGGGCTGTGTCTGTGTGTGGGGGTGTGTCTGTGTGTGGGGGTGTGTCTGTGAGGGGGGTGTGCCTGTGTGTGTGGGGTGTGCCTGTGTGTGTAGGGGGGGGTGTGTGTGGTCTGTGTGTGTGGGGTGTGTGGGTGTGTGTTGGTGTGTGGGTGCGTGGGTTGTGTGTGTAGGGGGTGTGTCTGTGTGGGTGTGTGTCTGTGTTGGTTGTGTGTGTAGGGGGTGTGTCGGTGTGTGGGGGTGTGTCTGTGTGTGGGGGGTGTGTGTGGGGTGTGCCAGGGTGTGTGGGGTGTGCCGGTGTGTGTAGGGGGTGTGTCTGTGTGTCCTGTAAGAGTGGAGTCATGCCTGGCAAAGTGGGAGGATAGAGTGAATATGAGGAGTCTAGGCAGAGTGGGTGGAGCCTGAGAGTCTGGAAAAGATGGATGTGGTCCCAGCGAGGAGGAAGGGGTCAAAGATGGAGGGGGGGCCTGAACAGATTGGGGCCAAATGTGGGCACTCCTGTAGTGTTTCTCTAGCTGACAGATCAGGTGATTACATCCGATGGGACTTATGGTGAGGAAAACCAGCGTTTGATTTTTAATGCACCCTCTGTAACTTTTCCCTAGTATCTTTCTTTCCTTCCGGCAGATACCTGGAACAAGCGTCCCAAAGTTTTTCTTGGCTGCATACCCCCAGAGGTGTGCCTGACATTTATGGCCTAAGCACCCTCACAAAGAGTGCGCTACTGACATTCTGGGAAAACCTCACTAAAATGACATATTTATGCACCAAACGTGGTAATTCCTTATACCTGCAAAGCATCATATTGCACTTTTCAGCTTTGAGGAGGTGTGAGTGTTTTCATTTGCGGGAAATATTCATCTGTGCTTCCTCTCCCATCCGAGGACTATGGAGCTGCTGTTCCTCTCTCACATGTCCCTTCATAGAGACAGGTGTCACACACTCAACCACTCAGTAAACATGTATGCTTCGATACATTCACCTTGCTGTTTACCTTCCAAACATTCCCTCTTCACCACAAATACAGGGCAGCCATACCTCATTGCTCATTCACTCAGTCATCACAGTCCTACACTCTGTAGGTCCTGCAAGACCAACATGAACAAGAGGTATGTCAGCAAGCGGAAAAAAAGCCTTGGGGGAAGATTTTTTTAAATGTTACACAATGTAGCGCAGCACTCTGCGTGGCTGCGCTGCGTTACGTGACCGGGAATGAGCAGGAGAGCGCCATATTTTTAAAGATTTGGCTCTCTCTCCTTGTCTTTCCCTTGCGCCGGCGCTGATTTCAGCTGCCGTGCGCCATGCACATAGCTTAGCGCCGCAGCGCTAGGGTGTGTGCATGAGTGTAGCGTAGGTTTTGTACAGGAAGGGTACCTTTCCTGTACAAAATACTATGCTAGGCACGATGCAAAGCTTTTCCCACCTTGCATACATGCTGCACAGTGAAGCACGCATGGAAAGTGAGAAAAGCACATAGAAATGAATGCATTTCTCCTGTTTGCACCTCCTTTGAAGGGGCGTTAACTTTTGGCGCAAAACCATGTTTTCAAATCTTTGTGAATATGGTTTTGCATCAAAAAGCACGGGTTGCTGCATGGAAACACCCATGTACCACCCACGTAATGCCCCCTTGGTGCAAAGTTACCCAAAGCAGTGCTTTGCGCTCCTTACAGGGCACTTTCCGGCGCAAAAGCAGTTTTGCGCTGAAAAGAAAATCAGAAAAAATAAAATTTGCGCTAGATTGTGTCACTATTGTGGAGCTAAAGCAGCGCGAAACATATGGAAACCTCCCCCTTGGTGTGCTCTTATATTCATACTGCTGCCCTCTAGTAACGCTACACAGTAACTGCAGCATAATAGTGGGAATGGGAAGAAGGCTGTCCAATGCAAATATTGTTCTCCCAAGCTACCTTTCTTCTGAGATGGTCGGCGTCTTGTGCCTTGATGCCACCTCACGCATATGGTCTTCAGTCAAATTCAAAAGCAGCCTACCTACCTTAGGCTAAGGAGTTTTCCACTCGAAGGCCGCACATGGGGACGTCACCCTCATTTAGCAGGGTCCCAAATTGCCTGCAGTCATCCTCTTTACAGAAGCTGGGCGTTCGTGGGCGTTTGTGGGCGTCCTTCAAAGGAAGGAAGGGGGTTTTTAAAGGCCCAGCCCAGCCCAGCCCAGCCCAGCCCAGCCCAGCCCAGCCCAGCCCAGCGCTGTGCTTTGCTGTGTCCTGATGCAGCAGGCATGATGCAGACCTGCTGAAGCAAAGGCCTGACTCTAACATTTTCTGTCTCATGAAGAAAACAACCTTTCTACCTTCTTATTGCAACTAATAAAGGGAGTTTCACTTGCATCAAACTAAACCCATCATTTCATTAGCCACAGCTCATTCCTGACCTTTATTCCTAGCCAACCTCATAGGCACCAAACCTCTGATTTGAGAGATTGGCTCACACCAAAATGAAAAATAACCCCCATCCAACCTATTTTCCTATCCGTGTAGCACCTTCCTCGCATTCTTCTAATCAGTTAAAGCCCCAGAGGCCACATTTGCGCTCCACATTATACCAAATTTAAAGGACAAATAATGAATGCATTGATAAAGGATGATAAGGTATTGCCCCTATTGCTCCTGCTTGAGATAAAGGGGGATTGGTGGAAAGTCATGAGGGAAAAGATTTGTAATTTTGAGGCGCACGTGCCAAAAAGAGTGGCCACTTTTCTCCTCTGTTTTTACAAGTGAAATTCAAATTAGGAAATGAAAATAAAAGAAGAATTTGAAATTTTGCCAACTTATGACACTTTGACAGCGTTTGCGGGACTCGAACCCTTGTCCTGTGAGATCCTTTATAACCACAGGCACAAGACTTACCATTGAGCTATAGCTCCTGGTGGTCTGAAGTGTTGCAGTAGTAACTATAAACAACATATAGGCCCTGGTGTCATTGCCTGTGGCTTGTATTGCACATCAAAAGGATGACCATGCTATAGGGACGATTTGATACGCTTCTGACATGGAAACCGGTGTGGTCCAGTGGGTAAGTTCCTGACTTCCAGCCAGAGAATCAGGGTTCAAATCCCGGGTTCGGCACCAGATGACTGATGGTGGTCCAGCACAGGTAAATTGGAGGTGGGCCAAACAGGCCAATTGGTAAGTAAAATGTGTGTGTCTGTGTGTCCTGTAAGAGTGGAGTCATGCCTGGCAAAGTGGGTGGATGGAGGATAGAGTGAATAGGAGGAGTCTAGGCAGAGTGGGTGGAGCCAGAGAAGTCCAGCAGAGGTAAGTTGGAGGTGGGCCTAACAGGCGAATTGGTAAGCAAAACGTGTGGGGTTGTGTGTGTGGGGTGTGTGTCTGTGGGGGGTGTGTGTGTGTGGGGGTTTGCCTGTGTGGGTTGTGTGTGTGGGGGTGTGTGTGTGTGGGGGTGTGTCTGTGTGTGGGGGTGTGTCTGTGGGGGGGGTGTGCCTGTGTGTGTGGGGTGTGCCTGTGTGTGTAGGGGGGGGTGTGTGTGGTCTGTGTGTGTGGGGTGTGTGGGTGTGTGTTGGTGTGTGGGTGTGTGGGTTGTGTGTGTAGGGGGTGTGTCTGTGTGGGTGTGTGTCTGTGTTGGTTGTGTGTGTAGGGGGTGTGTGGGGGTGTGTCTGTGTGTGGGGGGGGTGTGTGGGGTGTGCCGGTGTGTGTAGGGGTGTGTCTGTGTGTCCTGTAAGAGTGGAGTCATGCCTGGCAAAGTGGGAGGATAGAGTGAATATGAGGAGTCTAGGCAGAGTGGGTGGAGCCTGAGAGTCTGGAAAAGATGGATGTGGTCCCAGCGAGGAGGAAGGGGTCAAAGATGGAGGGGGGGCCTGAACAGATTGGGGCCAAATGTGGGCACTCCTGTAGTGTTTCTCTAGCTGACAGATCAGGTGATTACATCCGATGGGACTTATGGTGAGGAAAACCAGCGTTTGATTTTTAATGCACCCTCTGTAACTTTTCCCTAGTATCTTTCTTTCCTTCCGGCAGATACCTGGAACAAGCGTCCCAAAGTTTTTCTTGGCTGCATACCCCCAGAGGTGTGCCTGACATTTATGGCCTAAGCACCCTCACAAAGAGTGCGCTACTGACATTCTGGGAAAACCTCACTAAAATGACATATTTATGCACCAAACGTGGTAATTCCTTATACCTGCAAAGCATCATATTGCACTTTTCAGCTTTGAGGAGGTGTGAGTGTTTTCATTTGCGGGAAATATTCATCTGTGCTTCCTCTCCCATCCGAGGACTATGGAGCTGCTGTTCCTCTCTCACATGTCCCTTCATAGAGACAGGTGTCACACACTCAACCACTCAGTAAACATGTATGCTTCGATACATTCACCTTGCTGTTTACCTTCCAAACATTCCCTCTTCACCACAAATACAGGGCAGCCATACCTCATTGCTCATTCACTCAGTCATCACAGTCCTACACTCTGTAGGTCCTGCAAGACCAACATGAACAAGAGGTATGTCAGCAAGCGGAAAAAAAGCCTTGGGGGAAGATTTTTTTAAATGTTACACAATGTAGCGCAGCACTCTGCGTGGCTGCGCTGCGTTACGTGACCGGGAATGAGCAGGAGAGCGCCATATTTTTAAAGATTTGGCTCTCTCTCCTTGTCTTTCCCTTGCGCCGGCGCTGATTTCAGCTGCCGTGCGCCATGCACATAGCTTAGCGCCGCAGCGCTAGGGTGTGTGCATGAGTGTAGCGTAGGTTTTGTACAGGAAGGGTACCTTTCCTGTACAAAATACTATGCTAGGCACGATGCAAAGCTTTTCCCACCTTGCATACATGCTGCACAGTGAAGCACGCATGGAAAGTGAGAAAAGCACATAGAAATGAATGCATTTCTCCTGTTTGCACCTCCTTTGAAGGGGCGTTAACTTTTGGCGCAAAACCATGTTTTCAAATCTTTGTGAATATGGTTTTGCATCAAAAAGCACGGGTTGCTGCATGGAAACACCCATGTACCACCCACGTAATGCCCCCTTGGTGCAAAGTTACCCAAAGCAGTGCTTTGCGCTCCTTACAGGGCACTTTCCGGCGCAAAAGCAGTTTTGCGCTGAAAAGAAAATCAGAAAAAATAAAATTTGCGCTAGATTGTGTCACTATTGTGGAGCTAAAGCAGCGCGAAACATATGGAAACCTCCCCCTTGGTGTGCTCTTATATTCATACTGCTGCCCTCTAGTAACGCTACACAGTAACTGCAGCATAATAGTGGGAATGGGAAGAAGGCTGTCCAATGCAAATATTGTTCTCCCAAGCTACCTTTCTTCTGAGATGGTCGGCGTCTTGTGCCTTGATGCCACCTCACGCATATGGTCTTCAGTCAAATTCAAAAGCAGCCTACCTACCTTAGGCTAAGGAGTTTTCCACTCGAAGGCCGCACATGGGGACGTCACCCTCATTTAGCAGGGTCCCAAATTGCCTGCAGTCATCCTCTTTACAGAAGCTGGGCGTTCGTGGGCGTTTGTGGGCGTCCTTCAAAGGAAGGAAGGGGGTTTTTAAAGGCCCAGCCCAGCCCAGCCCAGCCCAGCCCAGCCCAGCCCAGCCCAGCGCTGTGCTTTGCTGTGTCCTGATGCAGCAGGCATGATGCAGACCTGCTGAAGCAAAGGCCTGACTCTAACATTTTCTGTCTCATGAAGAAAACAACCTTTCTACCTTCTTATTGCAACTAATAAAGGGAGTTTCACTTGCATCAAACTAAACCCATCATTTCATTAGCCACAGCTCATTCCTGACCTTTATTCCTAGCCAACCTCATAGGCACCAAACCTCTGATTTGAGAGATTGGCTCACACCAAAATGAAAAATAACCCCCATCCAACCTATTTTCCTATCCGTGTAGCACCTTCCTCGCATTCTTCTAATCAGTTAAAGCCCCAGAGGCCACATTTGCGCTCCACATTATACCAAATTTAAAGGACAAATAATGAATGCATTGATAAAGGATGATAAGGTATTGCCCCTATTGCTCCTGCTTGAGATAAAGGGGGATTGGTGGAAAGTCATGAGGGAAAAGATTTGTAATTTTGAGGCGCACGTGCCAAAAAGAGTGGCCACTTTTCTCCTCTGTTTTTACAAGTGAAATTCAAATTAGGAAATGAAAATAAAAGAAGAATTTGAAATTTTGCCAACTTATGACACTTTGACAGCGTTTGCGGGACTCGAACCCTTGTCCTGTGAGATCCTTTATAACCACAGGCACAAGACTTACCATTGAGCTATAGCTCCTGGTGGTCTGAAGTGTTGCAGTAGTAACTATAAACAACATATAGGCCCTGGTGTCATTGCCTGTGGCTTGTATTGCACATCAAAAGGATGACCATGCTATAGGGACGATTTGATACGCTTCTGACATGGAAACCGGTGTGGTCCAGTGGGTAAGTTCCTGACTTCCAGCCAGAGAATCAGGGTTCAAATCCCGGGTTCGGCACCAGATGACTGATGGTGGTCCAGCACAGGTAAATTGGAGGTGGGCCAAACAGGCCAATTGGTAAGTAAAATGTGTGTGTCTGTGTGTCCTGTAAGAGTGGAGTCATGCCTGGCAAAGTGGGTGGATGGAGGATAGAGTGAATAGGAGGAGTCTAGGCAGAGTGGGTGGAGCCAGAGAAGTCCAGCAGAGGTAAGTTGGAGGTGGGCCTAACAGGCGAATTGGTAAGCAAAACGTGTGGGGTTGTGTGTGTGGGGTGTGTGTGTGGGGTGTGTGTCTGTGGGGGGTGTGTGGGGGTGTGCCTGTGTGGGTTGTGTGTGTGGGGGTGTGTGTGTGTGGGGGTGTGTCTGTGTGTGGGGGTGTGTCTGTGGGGGGGGTGTGCCTGTGTGTGTGGGGTGTGCCTGTGTGTGTAGGGGGGGGTGTGTGTGGTCTGTGTGTGTGGGGTGTGTGGGTGTGTGTTGGTGTGTGTCTGTGTGGGTGTGTGGGTTGTGTGTGTAGGGGGTGTGTCTGTGTGGGTGTGTGTCTGTGTTGGTTGTGTGTGTAGGGGGTGTGTGGGGGTGTGTCTGTGTGTGGGGGGGGTGTGTGGGGTGTGCCGGTGTGTGTAGGGGTGTGTCTGTGTGTCCTGTAAGAGTGGAGTCATGCCTGGCAAAGTGGGAGGATAGAGTGAATATGAGGAGTCTAGGCAGAGTGGGTGGAGCCTGAGAGTCTGGAAAAGATGGATGTGGTCCCAGCGAGGAGGAAGGGGTCAAAGATGGAGGGGGGGCCTGAACAGATTGGGGCCAAATGTGGGCACTCCTGTAGTGTTTCTCTAGCTGACAGATCAGGTGATTACATCCGATGGGACTTATGGTGAGGAAAACCAGCGTTTGATTTTTAATGCACCCTCTGTAACTTTTCCCTAGTATCTTTCTTTCCTTCCGGCAGATACCTGGAACAAGCGTCCCAAAGTTTTTCTTGGCTGCATACCCCCAGAGGTGTGCCTGACATTTATGGCCTAAGCACCCTCACAAAGAGTGCGCTACTGACATTCTGGGAAAACCTCACTAAAATGACATATTTATGCACCAAACGTGGTAATTCCTTATACCTGCAAAGCATCATATTGCACTTTTCAGCTTTGAGGAGGTGTGAGTGTTTTCATTTGCGGGAAATATTCATCTGTGCTTCCTCTCCCATCCGAGGACTATGGAGCTGCTGTTCCTCTCTCACATGTCCCTTCATAGAGACAGGTGTCACACACTCAACCACTCAGTAAACATGTATGCTTCGATACATTCACCTTGCTGTTTACCTTCCAAACATTCCCTCTTCACCACAAATACAGGGCAGCCATACCTCATTGCTCATTCACTCAGTCATCACAGTCCTACACTCTGTAGGTCCTGCAAGACCAACATGAACAAGAGGTATGTCAGCAAGCGGAAAAAAAGCCTTGGGGGAAGATTTTTTTAAATGTTACACAATGTAGCGCAGCACTCTGCGTGGCTGCGCTGCGTTACGTGACCGGGAATGAGCAGGAGAGCGCCATATTTTTAAAGATTTGGCTCTCTCTCCTTGTCTTTCCCTTGCGCCGGCGCTGATTTCAGCTGCCGTGCGCCATGCACATAGCTTAGCGCCGCAGCGCTAGGGTGTGTGCATGAGTGTAGCGTAGGTTTTGTACAGGAAGGGTACCTTTCCTGTACAAAATACTATGCTAGGCACGATGCAAAGCTTTTCCCACCTTGCATACATGCTGCACAGTGAAGCACGCATGGAAAGTGAGAAAAGCACATAGAAATGAATGCATTTCTCCTGTTTGCACCTCCTTTGAAGGGGCGTTAACTTTTGGCGCAAAACCATGTTTTCAAATCTTTGTGAATATGGTTTTGCATCAAAAAGCACGGGTTGCTGCATGGAAACACCCATGTACCACCCACGTAATGCCCCCTTGGTGCAAAGTTACCCAAAGCAGTGCTTTGCGCTCCTTACAGGGCACTTTCCGGCGCAAAAGCAGTTTTGCGCTGAAAAGAAAATCAGAAAAAATAAAATTTGCGCTAGATTGTGTCACTATTGTGGAGCTAAAGCAGCGCGAAACATATGGAAACCTCCCCCTTGGTGTGCTCTTATATTCATACTGCTGCCCTCTAGTAACGCTACACAGTAACTGCAGCATAATAGTGGGAATGGGAAGAAGGCTGTCCAATGCAAATATTGTTCTCCCAAGCTACCTTTCTTCTGAGATGGTCGGCGTCTTGTGCCTTGATGCCACCTCACGCATATGGTCTTCAGTCAAATTCAAAAGCAGCCTACCTACCTTAGGCTAAGGAGTTTTCCACTCGAAGGCCGCACATGGGGACGTCACCCTCATTTAGCAGGGTCCCAAATTGCCTGCAGTCATCCTCTTTACAGAAGCTGGGCGTTCGTGGGTGTTTGTGGGCGTCCTTCAAAGGAAGGAAGGGGGTTTTTAAAGGCCCAGCCCAGCCCAGCCCAGCCCAGCCCAGCCCAGCCCAGCCCAGCCCAGCCCAGCGCTGTGCTTTGCTGTGTCCTGATGCAGCAGGCATGATGCAGACCTGCTGAAGCAAAGGCCTGACTCTAACATTTTCTGTCTCATGAAGAAAACAACCTTTCTACCTTCTTATTGCAACTAATAAAGGGAGTTTCACTTGCATCAAACTAAACCCATCATTTCATTAGCCACAGCTCATTCCTGACCTTTATTCCTAGCCAACCTCATAGGCACCAAACCTCTGATTTGAGAGATTGGCTCACACCAAAATGAAAAATAACCCCCATCCAACCTATTTTCCTATCCGTGTAGCACCTTCCTCGCATTCTTCTAATCAGTTAAAGCCCCAGAGGCCACATTTGCGCTCCACATTATACCAAATTTAAAGGACAAATAATGAATGCATTGATAAAGGATGATAAGGTATTGCCCCTATTGCTCCTGCTTGAGATAAAGGGGGATTGGTGGAAAGTCATGAGGGAAAAGATTTGTAATTTTGAGGCGCACGTGCCAAAAAGAGTGGCCACTTTTCTCCTCTGTTTTTACAAGTGAAATTCAAATTAGGAAATGAAAATAAAAGAAGAATTTGAAATTTTGCCAACTTATGACACTTTGACAGCGTTTGCGGGACTCGAACCCTTGTCCTGTGAGATCCTTTATAACCACAGGCACAAGACTTACCATTGAGCTATAGCTCCTGGTGGTCTGAAGTGTTGCAGTAGTAACTATAAACAACATATAGGCCCTGGTGTCATTGCCTGTGGCTTGTATTGCACATAAAAAGGATGACCATGCTATAGGGACGATTTGATACGCTTCTGACATTGAAACCGGTGTGGTCCAGTGGGTAAGTTCCTGACTTCCAGCCAGAGAATCAGGGTTCAAATCCCGGGTTCGGCACCAGATGACTGATGGTGGTCCAGCACAGGTAAATTGGAGGTGGGCCAAACAGGCCAATTGGTAAGTAAAATGTGTGTGTCTGTGTGTCCTGTAAGAGTGGAGTCATGCCTGGCAAAGTGGGTGGATGGAGGATAGAGTGAATAGGAGGAGTCTAGGCAGAGTGGGTGGAGCCAGAGAAGTCCAGCAGAGGTAAGTTGGAGGTGGGCCTAACAGGCGAATTGGTAAGCAAAACGTGTGGGGTTGTGTGTGTGTGGGGTGTGTCTGTGGGGGGTGTGTGTGTGTGGGGGTGTGCCTGTGTGGGTTGTGTGTGTGGGGGTGTGTCTGTGGGGGGTGTCTGAGTGTGGGGGTGTGTCTGTGTGTGGGGGTGTGTCTGTGGGGGGGGTGTGCCTGTGTGTGTGGGGTGTGCCTGTGTGTGTAGGGGGGGGTGTGTGTGGTCTGTGTGTGTGGGGTGTGTGGGTGTGTGTTGGTGTGTGGGTGCGTGGGTTGTGTGTGTAGGGGGTGTGTCTGTGTGGGTGTGTGTCTGTGTTGGTTGTGTGTGTAGGGGGTGTGTCGGTGTGTGGGGGTGTGTCTGTGTGTGGGGGGTGTGTGTGGGGTGTGCCAGGGTGTGTGGGGTGTGCCGGTGTGTGTAGGGGGTGTGTCTGTGTGTCCTGTAAGAGTGGAGTCATGCCTGGCAAAGTGGGAGGATAGAGTGAATATGAGGAGTCTAGGCAGAGTGGGTGGAGCCTGAGAGTCTGGAAAAGATGGATGTGGTCCCAGCGAGGAGGAAGGGGTCAAAGATGGAGGGGGGGCCTGAACAGATTGGGGCCAAATGTGGGCACTCCTGTAGTGTTTCTCTAGCTGACAGATCAGGTGATTACATCCGATGGGACTTATGGTGAGGAAAACCAGCGTTTGATTTTTAATGCACCCTCTGTAACTTTTCCCTAGTATCTTTCTTTCCTTCCGGCAGATACCTGGAACAAGCGTCCCAAAGTTTTTCTTGGCTGCATACCCCCAGAGGTGTGCCTGACATTTATGGCCTAAGCACCCTCACAAAGAGTGCGCTACTGACATTCTGGGAAAACCTCACTAAAATGACATATTTATGCACCAAACGTGGTAATTCCTTATACCTGCAAAGCATCATATTGCACTTTTCAGCTTTGAGGAGGTGTGAGTGTTTTCATTTGCGGGAAATATTCATCTGTGCTTCCTCTCCCATCCGAGGACTATGGAGCTGCTGTTCCTCTCTCACATGTCCCTTCATAGAGACAGGTGTCACACACTCAACCACTCAGTAAACATGTATGCTTCGATACATTCACCTTGCTGTTTACCTTCCAAACATTCCCTCTTCACCACAAATACAGGGCAGCCATACCTCATTGCTCATTCACTCAGTCATCACAGTCCTACACTCTGTAGGTCCTGCAAGACCAACATGAACAAGAGGTATGTCAGCAAGCGGAAAAAAAGCCTTGGGGGAAGATTTTTTTAAATGTTACACAATGTAGCGCAGCACTCTGCGTGGCTGCGCTGCGTTACGTGACCGGGAATGAGCAGGAGAGCGCCATATTTTTAAAGATTTGGCTCTCTCTCCTTGTCTTTCCCTTGCGCCGGCGCTGATTTCAGCTGCCGTGCGCCATGCACATAGCTTAGCGCCGCAGCGCTAGGGTGTGTGCATGAGTGTAGCGTAGGTTTTGTACAGGAAGGGTACCTTTCCTGTACAAAATACTATGCTAGGCACGATGCAAAGCTTTTCCCACCTTGCATACATGCTGCACAGTGAAGCACGCATGGAAAGTGAGAAAAGCACATAGAAATGAATGCATTTCTCCTGTTTGCACCTCCTTTGAAGGGGCGTTAACTTTTGGCGCAAAACCATGTTTTCAAATCTTTGTGAATATGGTTTTGCATCAAAAAGCACGGGTTGCTGCATGGAAACACCCATGTACCACCCACGTAATGCCCCCTTGGTGCAAAGTTACCCAAAGCAGTGCTTTGCGCTCCTTACAGGGCACTTTCCGGCGCAAAAGCAGTTTTGCGCTGAAAAGAAAATCAGAAAAAATAAAATTTGCGCTAGATTGTGTCACTATTGTGGAGCTAAAGCAGCGCGAAACATATGGAAACCTCCCCCTTGGTGTGCTCTTATATTCATACTGCTGCCCTCTAGTAACGCTACACAGTAACTGCAGCATAATAGTGGGAATGGGAAGAAGGCTGTCCAATGCAAATATTGTTCTCCCAAGCTACCTTTCTTCTGAGATGGTCGGCGTCTTGTGCCTTGATGCCACCTCACGCATATGGTCTTCAGTCAAATTCAAAAGCAGCCTACCTACCTTAGGCTAAGGAGTTTTCCACTCGAAGGCCGCACATGGGGACGTCACCCTCATTTAGCAGGGTCCCAAATTGCCTGCAGTCATCCTCTTTACAGAAGCTGGGCGTTCGTGGGCGTTTGTGGGCGTCCTTCAAAGGAAGGAAGGGGGTTTTTAAAGGCCCAGCCCAGCCCAGCCCAGCCCAGCCCAGCCCAGCCCAGCCCAGCCCAGCCCAGCGCTGTGCTTTGCTGTGTCCTGATGCAGCAGGCATGATGCAGACCTGCTGAAGCAAAGGCCTGACTCTAACATTTTCTGTCTCATGAAGAAAACAACCTTTCTACCTTCTTATTGCAACTAATAAAGGGAGTTCCACTTGCATCAAACTAAACCCATCATTTCATTAGCCACAGCTCATTCCTGACCTTTATTCCTAGCCAACCTCATAGGCACCAAACCTCTGATTTGAGAGATTGGCTCACACCAAAATGAAAAATAACCCCCATCCAACCTATTTTCCTATCCGTGTAGCACCTTCCTCGCATTCTTCTAATCAGTTAAAGCCCCAGAGGCCACATTTGCGCTCCACATTATACCAAATTTAAAGGACAAATAATGAATGCATTGATAAAGGATGATAAGGTATTGCCCCTATTGCTCCTGCTTGAGATAAAGGGGGATTGGTGGAAAGTCATGAGGGAAAAGATTTGTAATTTTGAGGCGCACGTGCCAAAAAGAGTGGCCACTTTTCTCCTCTGTTTTTACAAGTGAAATTCAAATTAGGAAATGAAAATAAAAGAAGAATTTGAAATTTTGCCAACTTATGACACTTTGACAGCGTTTGCGGGACTCGAACCCTTGTCCTGTGAGATCCTTTATAACCACAGGCACAAGACTTACCATTGAGCTATAGCTCCTGGTGGTCTGAAGTGTTGCAGTAGTAACTATAAACAACATATAGGCCCTGGTGTCATTGCCTGTGGCTTGTATTGCACATCAAAAGGATGACCATGCTATAGGGACGATTTGATACGCTTCTGACATGGAAACCGGTGTGGTCCAGTGGGTAAGTTCCTGACTTCCAGCCAGAGAATCAGGGTTCAAATCCCGGGTTCGGCACCAGATGACTGATGGTGGTCCAGCACAGGTAAATTGGAGGTGGGCCAAACAGGCCAATTGGTAAGTAAAATGTGTGTGTCTGTGTGTCCTGTAAGAGTGGAGTCATGCCTGGCAAAGTGGGTGGATGGAGGATAGAGTGAATAGGAGGAGTCTAGGCAGAGTGGGTGGAGCCAGAGAAGTCCAGCAGAGGTAAGTTGGAGGTGGGCCTAACAGGCGAATTGGTAAGCAAAACGTGTGGGGTTGTGTGTGTGGGGTGTGTGTCTGTGGGGGGTGTGTGTGTGTGGGGGTTTGCCTGTGTGGGTTGTGTGTGTGGGGGTGTGTCTGTGTGTGGGGGTGTGTCTGTGGGGGGGGTGTGCCTGTGTGTGTGGGGTGTGCCTGTGTGTGTAGGGGGGGGTGTGTGTGGTCTGTGTGTGTGGGGTGTGTGGGTGTGTGTTGGTGTGTGGGTGTGTGGGTTGTGTGTGTAGGGGGTGTGTCTGTGTGGGTGTGTGTCTGTGTTGGTTGTGTGTGTAGGGGGTGTGTGGGGGTGTGTCTGTGTGTGGGGGGGGTGTGTGGGGTGTGCCGGTGTGTGTAGGGGTGTGTCTGTGTGTCCTGTAAGAGTGGAGTCATGCCTGGCAAAGTGGGAGGATAGAGTGAATATGAGGAGTCTAGGCAGAGTGGGTGGAGCCTGAGAGTCTGGAAAAGATGGATGTGGTCCCAGCGAGGAGGAAGGGGTCAAAGATGGAGGGGGGGCCTGAACAGATTGGGGCCAAATGTGGGCACTCCTGTAGTGTTTCTCTAGCTGACAGATCAGGTGATTACATCCGATGGGACTTATGGTGAGGAAAACCAGCGTTTGATTTTTAATGCACCCTCTGTAACTTTTCCCTAGTATCTTTCTTTCCTTCCGGCAGATACCTGGAACAAGCGTCCCAAAGTTTTTCTTGGCTGCATACCCCCAGAGGTGTGCCTGACATTTATGGCCTAAGCACCCTCACAAAGAGTGCGCTACTGACATTCTGGGAAAACCTCACTAAAATGACATATTTATGCACCAAACGTGGTAATTCCTTATACCTGCAAAGCATCATATTGCACTTTTCAGCTTTGAGGAGGTGTGAGTGTTTTCATTTGCGGGAAATATTCATCTGTGCTTCCTCTCCCATCCGAGGACTATGGAGCTGCTGTTCCTCTCTCACATGTCCCTTCATAGAGACAGGTGTCACACACTCAACCACTCAGTAAACATGTATGCTTCGATACATTCACCTTGCTGTTTACCTTCCAAACATTCCCTCTTCACCACAAATACAGGGCAGCCATACCTCATTGCTCATTCACTCAGTCATCACAGTCCTACACTCTGTAGGTCCTGCAAGACCAACATGAACAAGAGGTATGTCAGCAAGCGGAAAAAAAGCCTTGGGGGAAGATTTTTTTAAATGTTACACAATGTAGCGCAGCACTCTGCGTGGCTGCGCTGCGTTACGTGACCGGGAATGAGCAGGAGAGCGCCATATTTTTAAAGATTTGGCTCTCTCTCCTTGTCTTTCCCTTGCGCCGGCGCTGATTTCAGCTGCCGTGCGCCATGCACATAGCTTAGCGCCGCAGCGCTAGGGTGTGTGCATGAGTGTAGCGTAGGTTTTGTACAGGAAGGGTACCTTTCCTGTACAAAATACTATGCTAGGCACGATGCAAAGCTTTTCCCACCTTGCATACATGCTGCACAGTGAAGCACGCATGGAAAGTGAGAAAAGCACATAGAAATGAATGCATTTCTCCTGTTTGCACCTCCTTTGAAGGGGCGTTAACTTTTGGCGCAAAACCATGTTTTCAAATCTTTGTGAATATGGTTTTGCATCAAAAAGCACGGGTTGCTGCATGGAAACACCCATGTACCACCCACGTAATGCCCCCTTGGTGCAAAGTTACCCAAAGCAGTGCTTTGCGCTCCTTACAGGGCACTTTCCGGCGCAAAAGCAGTTTTGCGCTGAAAAGAAAATCAGAAAAAATAAAATTTGCGCTAGATTGTGTCACTATTGTGGAGCTAAAGCAGCGCGAAACATATGGAAACCTCCCCCTTGGTGTGCTCTTATATTCATACTGCTGCCCTCTAGTAACGCTACACAGTAACTGCAGCATAATAGTGGGAATGGGAAGAAGGCTGTCCAATGCAAATATTGTTCTCCCAAGCTACCTTTCTTCTGAGATGGTCGGCGTCTTGTGCCTTGATGCCACCTCACGCATATGGTCTTCAGTCAAATTCAAAAGCAGCCTACCTACCTTAGGCTAAGGAGTTTTCCACTCGAAGGCCGCACATGGGGACGTCACCCTCATTTAGCAGGGTCCCAAATTGCCTGCAGTCATCCTCTTTACAGAAGCTGGGCGTTCGTGGGCGTTTGTGGGCGTCCTTCAAAGGAAGGAAGGGGGTTTTTAAAGGCCCAGCCCAGCCCAGCCCAGCCCAGCCCAGCCCAGCCCAGCCCAGCGCTGTGCTTTGCTGTGTCCTGATGCAGCAGGCATGATGCAGACCTGCTGAAGCAAAGGCCTGACTCTAACATTTTCTGTCTCATGAAGAAAACAACCTTTCTACCTTCTTATTGCAACTAATAAAGGGAGTTTCACTTGCATCAAACTAAACCCATCATTTCATTAGCCACAGCTCATTCCTGACCTTTATTCCTAGCCAACCTCATAGGCACCAAACCTCTGATTTGAGAGATTGGCTCACACCAAAATGAAAAATAACCCCCATCCAACCTATTTTCCTATCCGTGTAGCACCTTCCTCGCATTCTTCTAATCAGTTAAAGCCCCAGAGGCCACATTTGCGCTCCACATTATACCAAATTTAAAGGACAAATAATGAATGCATTGATAAAGGATGATAAGGTATTGCCCCTATTGCTCCTGCTTGAGATAAAGGGGGATTGGTGGAAAGTCATGAGGGAAAAGATTTGTAATTTTGAGGCGCACGTGCCAAAAAGAGTGGCCACTTTTCTCCTCTGTTTTTACAAGTGAAATTCAAATTAGGAAATGAAAATAAAAGAAGAATTTGAAATTTTGCCAACTTATGACACTTTGACAGCGTTTGCGGGACTCGAACCCTTGTCCTGTGAGATCCTTTATAACCACAGGCACAAGACTTACCATTGAGCTATAGCTCCTGGTGGTCTGAAGTGTTGCAGTAGTAACTATAAACAACATATAGGCCCTGGTGTCATTGCCTGTGGCTTGTATTGCACATCAAAAGGATGACCATGCTATAGGGACGATTTGATACGCTTCTGACATGGAAACCGGTGTGGTCCAGTGGGTAAGTTCCTGACTTCCAGCCAGAGAATCAGGGTTCAAATCCCGGGTTCGGCACCAGATGACTGATGGTGGTCCAGCACAGGTAAATTGGAGGTGGGCCAAACAGGCCAATTGGTAAGTAAAATGTGTGTGTCTGTGTGTCCTGTAAGAGTGGAGTCATGCCTGGCAAAGTGGGTGGATGGAGGATAGAGTGAATAGGAGGAGTCTAGGCAGAGTGGGTGGAGCCAGAGAAGTCCAGCAGAGGTAAGTTGGAGGTGGGCCTAACAGGCGAATTGGTAAGCAAAACGTGTGGGGTTGTGTGTGTGGGGTGTGTGTGTGGGGTGTGTGTCTGTGGGGGGTGTGTGGGGGTGTGCCTGTGGGGGTGTGTGTGTGTGGGGGTGTGTCTGTGTGTGGGGGTGTGTCTGTGGGGGGGGTGTGCCTGTGTGTGTGGGGTGTGCCTGTGTGTGTAGGGGGGGGTGTGTGTGGTCTGTGTGTGTGGGGTGTGTGGGTGTGTGTTGGTGTGTGTCTGTGTGGGTGTGTGGGTTGTGTGTGTAGGGGGTGTGTCTGTGTGGGTGTGTGTCTGTGTTGGTTGTGTGTGTAGGGGGTGTGTGGGGGTGTGTCTGTGTGTGGGGGGGGTGTGTGGGGTGTGCCGGTGTGTGTAGGGGTGTGTCTGTGTGTCCTGTAAGAGTGGAGTCATGCCTGGCAAAGTGGGAGGATAGAGTGAATATGAGGAGTCTAGGCAGAGTGGGTGGAGCCTGAGAGTCTGGAAAAGATGGATGTGGTCCCAGCGAGGAGGAAGGGGTCAAAGATGGAGGGGGGGCCTGAACAGATTGGGGCCAAATGTGGGCACTCCTGTAGTGTTTCTCTAGCTGACAGATCAGGTGATTACATCCGATGGGACTTATGGTGAGGAAAACCAGCGTTTGATTTTTAATGCACCCTCTGTAACTTTTCCCTAGTATCTTTCTTTCCTTCCGGCAGATACCTGGAACAAGCGTCCCAAAGTTTTTCTTGGCTGCATACCCCCAGAGGTGTGCCTGACATTTATGGCCTAAGCACCCTCACAAAGAGTGCGCTACTGACATTCTGGGAAAACCTCACTAAAATGACATATTTATGCACCAAACGTGGTAATTCCTTATACCTGCAAAGCATCATATTGCACTTTTCAGCTTTGAGGAGGTGTGAGTGTTTTCATTTGCGGGAAATATTCATCTGTGCTTCCTCTCCCATCCGAGGACTATGGAGCTGCTGTTCCTCTCTCACATGTCCCTTCATAGAGACAGGTGTCACACACTCAACCACTCAGTAAACATGTATGCTTCGATACATTCACCTTGCTGTTTACCTTCCAAACATTCCCTCTTCACCACAAATACAGGGCAGCCATACCTCATTGCTCATTCACTCAGTCATCACAGTCCTACACTCTGTAGGTCCTGCAAGACCAACATGAACAAGAGGTATGTCAGCAAGCGGAAAAAAAGCCTTGGGGGAAGATTTTTTTAAATGTTACACAATGTAGCGCAGCACTCTGCGTGGCTGCGCTGCGTTACGTGACCGGGAATGAGCAGGAGAGCGCCATATTTTTAAAGATTTGGCTCTCTCTCCTTGTCTTTCCCTTGCGCCGGCGCTGATTTCAGCTGCCGTGCGCCATGCACATAGCTTAGCGCCGCAGCGCTAGGGTGTGTGCATGAGTGTAGCGTAGGTTTTGTACAGGAAGGGTACCTTTCCTGTACAAAATACTATGCTAGGCACGATGCAAAGCTTTTCCCACCTTGCATACATGCTGCACAGTGAAGCACGCATGGAAAGTGAGAAAAGCACATAGAAATGAATGCATTTCTCCTGTTTGCACCTCCTTTGAAGGGGCGTTAACTTTTGGCGCAAAACCATGTTTTCAAATCTTTGTGAATATGGTTTTGCATCAAAAAGCACGGGTTGCTGCATGGAAACACCCATGTACCACCCACGTAATGCCCCCTTGGTGCAAAGTTACCCAAAGCAGTGCTTTGCGCTCCTTACAGGGCACTTTCCGGCGCAAAAGCAGTTTTGCGCTGAAAAGAAAATCAGAAAAAATAAAATTTGCGCTAGATTGTGTCACTATTGTGGAGCTAAAGCAGCGCGAAACATATGGAAACCTCCCCCTTGGTGTGCTCTTATATTCATACTGCTGCCCTCTAGTAACGCTACACAGTAACTGCAGCATAATAGTGGGAATGGGAAGAAGGCTGTCCAATGCAAATATTGTTCTCCCAAGCTACCTTTCTTCTGAGATGGTCGGCGTCTTGTGCCTTGATGCCACCTCACGCATATGGTCTTCAGTCAAATTCAAAAGCAGCCTACCTACCTTAGGCTAAGGAGTTTTCCACTCGAAGGCCGCACATGGGGACGTCACCCTCATTTAGCAGGGTCCCAAATTGCCTGCAGTCATCCTCTTTACAGAAGCTGGGCGTTCGTGGGTGTTTGTGGGCGTCCTTCAAAGGAAGGAAGGGGGTTTTTAAAGGCCCAGCCCAGCCCAGCCCAGCCCAGCCCAGCCCAGCCCAGCCCAGCGCTGTGCTTTGCTGTGTCCTGATGCAGCAGGCATGATGCAGACCTGCTGAAGCAAAGGCCTGACTCTAACATTTTCTGTCTCATGAAGAAAACAACCTTTCTACCTTCTTATTGCAACTAATAAAGGGAGTTTCACTTGCATCAAACTAAACCCATCATTTCATTAGCCACAGCTCATTCCTGACCTTTATTCCTAGCCAACCTCATAGGCACCAAACCTCTGATTTGAGAGATTGGCTCACACCAAAATGAAAAATAACCCCCATCCAACCTATTTTCCTATCCGTGTAGCACCTTCCTCGCATTCTTCTAATCAGTTAAAGCCCCAGAGGCCACATTTGCGCTCCACATTATACCAAATTTAAAGGACAAATAATGAATGCATTGATAAAGGATGATAAGGTATTGCCCCTATTGCTCCTGCTTGAGATAAAGGGGGATTGGTGGAAAGTCATGAGGGAAAAGATTTGTAATTTTGAGGCGCACGTGCCAAAAAGAGTGGCCACTTTTCTCCTCTGTTTTTACAAGTGAAATTCAAATTAGGAAATGAAAATAAAAGAAGAATTTGAAATTTTGCCAACTTATGACACTTTGACAGCGTTTGCGGGACTCGAACCCTTGTCCTGTGAGATCCTTTATAACCACAGGCACAAGACTTACCATTGAGCTATAGCTCCTGGTGGTCTGAAGTGTTGCAGTAGTAACTATAAACAACATATAGGCCCTGGTGTCATTGCCTGTGGCTTGTATTGCACATAAAAAGGATGACCATGCTATAGGGACGATTTGATACGCTTCTGACATTGAAACCGGTGTGGTCCAGTGGGTAAGTTCCTGACTTCCAGCCAGAGAATCAGGGTTCAAATCCCGGGTTCGGCACCAGATGACTGATGGTGGTCCAGCACAGGTAAATTGGAGGTGGGCCAAACAGGCCAATTGGTAAGTAAAATGTGTGTGTCTGTGTGTCCTGTAAGAGTGGAGTCATGCCTGGCAAAGTGGGTGGATGGAGGATAGAGTGAATAGGAGGAGTCTAGGCAGAGTGGGTGGAGCCAGAGAAGTCCAGCAGAGGTAAGTTGGAGGTGGGCCTAACAGGCGAATTGGTAAGCAAAACGTGTGGGGTTGTGTGTGTGGGGTGTGTGTGTGGGGTGTGTGTCTGTGGGGGGTGTGTGGGGGTGTGCCTGTGGGGGTGTGTGTGTGTGGGGGTGTGTCTGTGTGTGGGGGTGTGTCTGTGGGGGGGGTGTGCCTGTGTGTGTGGGGTGTGCCTGTGTGTGTAGGGGGGGGTGTGTGTGGTCTGTGTGTGTGGGGTGTGTGGGTGTGTGTTGGTGTGTGTCTGTGTGGGTGTGTGGGTTGTGTGTGTAGGGGGTGTGTCTGTGTGGGTGTGTGTCTGTGTTGGTTGTGTGTGTAGGGGGTGTGTGGGGGTGTGTCTGTGTGTGGGGGGGGTGTGTGGGGTGTGCCGGTGTGTGTAGGGGTGTGTCTGTGTGTCCTGTAAGAGTGGAGTCATGCCTGGCAAAGTGGGAGGATAGAGTGAATATGAGGAGTCTAGGCAGAGTGGGTGGAGCCTGAGAGTCTGGAAAAGATGGATGTGGTCCCAGCGAGGAGGAAGGGGTCAAAGATGGAGGGGGGGCCTGAACAGATTGGGGCCAAATGTGGGCACTCCTGTAGTGTTTCTCTAGCTGACAGATCAGGTGATTACATCCGATGGGACTTATGGTGAGGAAAACCAGCGTTTGATTTTTAATGCACCCTCTGTAACTTTTCCCTAGTATCTTTCTTTCCTTCCGGCAGATACCTGGAACAAGCGTCCCAAAGTTTTTCTTGGCTGCATACCCCCAGAGGTGTGCCTGACATTTATGGCCTAAGCACCCTCACAAAGAGTGCGCTACTGACATTCTGGGAAAACCTCACTAAAATGACATATTTATGCACCAAACGTGGTAATTCCTTATACCTGCAAAGCATCATATTGCACTTTTCAGCTTTGAGGAGGTGTGAGTGTTTTCATTTGCGGGAAATATTCATCTGTGCTTCCTCTCCCATCCGAGGACTATGGAGCTGCTGTTCCTCTCTCACATGTCCCTTCATAGAGACAGGTGTCACACACTCAACCACTCAGTAAACATGTATGCTTCGATACATTCACCTTGCTGTTTACCTTCCAAACATTCCCTCTTCACCACAAATACAGGGCAGCCATACCTCATTGCTCATTCACTCAGTCATCACAGTCCTACACTCTGTAGGTCCTGCAAGACCAACATGAACAAGAGGTATGTCAGCAAGCGGAAAAAAAGCCTTGGGGGAAGATTTTTTTAAATGTTACACAATGTAGCGCAGCACTCTGCGTGGCTGCGCTGCGTTACGTGACCGGGAATGAGCAGGAGAGCGCCATATTTTTAAAGATTTGGCTCTCTCTCCTTGTCTTTCCCTTGCGCCGGCGCTGATTTCAGCTGCCGTGCGCCATGCACATAGCTTAGCGCCGCAGCGCTAGGGTGTGTGCATGAGTGTAGCGTAGGTTTTGTACAGGAAGGGTACCTTTCCTGTACAAAATACTATGCTAGGCACGATGCAAAGCTTTTCCCACCTTGCATACATGCTGCACAGTGAAGCACGCATGGAAAGTGAGAAAAGCACATAGAAATGAATGCATTTCTCCTGTTTGCACCTCCTTTGAAGGGGCGTTAACTTTTGGCGCAAAACCATGTTTTCAAATCTTTGTGAATATGGTTTTGCATCAAAAAGCACGGGTTGCTGCATGGAAACACCCATGTACCACCCACGTAATGCCCCCTTGGTGCAAAGTTACCCAAAGCAGTGCTTTGCGCTCCTTACAGGGCACTTTCCGGCGCAAAAGCAGTTTTGCGCTGAAAAGAAAATCAGAAAAAATAAAATTTGCGCTAGATTGTGTCACTATTGTGGAGCTAAAGCAGCGCGAAACATATGGAAACCTCCCCCTTGGTGTGCTCTTATATTCATACTGCTGCCCTCTAGTAACGCTACACAGTAACTGCAGCATAATAGTGGGAATGGGAAGAAGGCTGTCCAATGCAAATATTGTTCTCCCAAGCTACCTTTCTTCTGAGATGGTCGGCGTCTTGTGCCTTGATGCCACCTCACGCATATGGTCTTCAGTCAAATTCAAAAGCAGCCTACCTACCTTAGGCTAAGGAGTTTTCCACTCGAAGGCCGCACATGGGGACGTCACCCTCATTTAGCAGGGTCCCAAATTGCCTGCAGTCATCCTCTTTACAGAAGCTGGGCGTTCGTGGGTGTTTGTGGGCGTCCTTCAAAGGAAGGAAGGGGGTTTTTAAAGGCCCAGCCCAGCCCAGCCCAGCCCAGCCCAGCCCAGCCCAGCCCAGCGCTGTGCTTTGCTGTGTCCTGATGCAGCAGGCATGATGCAGACCTGCTGAAGCAAAGGCCTGACTCTAACATTTTCTGTCTCATGAAGAAAACAACCTTTCTACCTTCTTATTGCAACTAATAAAGGGAGTTTCACTTGCATCAAACTAAACCCATCATTTCATTAGCCACAGCTCATTCCTGACCTTTATTCCTAGCCAACCTCATAGGCACCAAACCTCTGATTTGAGAGATTGGCTCACACCAAAATGAAAAATAACCCCCATCCAACCTATTTTCCTATCCGTGTAGCACCTTCCTCGCATTCTTCTAATCAGTTAAAGCCCCAGAGGCCACATTTGCGCTCCACATTATACCAAATTTAAAGGACAAATAATGAATGCATTGATAAAGGATGATAAGGTATTGCCCCTATTGCTCCTGCTTGAGATAAAGGGGGATTGGTGGAAAGTCATGAGGGAAAAGATTTGTAATTTTGAGGCGCACGTGCCAAAAAGAGTGGCCACTTTTCTCCTCTGTTTTTACAAGTGAAATTCAAATTAGGAAATGAAAATAAAAGAAGAATTTGAAATTTTGCCAACTTATGACACTTTGACAGCGTTTGCGGGACTCGAACCCTTGTCCTGTGAGATCCTTTATAACCACAGGCACAAGACTTACCATTGAGCTATAGCTCCTGGTGGTCTGAAGTGTTGCAGTAGTAACTATAAACAACATATAGGCCCTGGTGTCATTGCCTGTGGCTTGTATTGCACATAAAAAGGATGACCATGCTATAGGGACGATTTGATACGCTTCTGACATTGAAACCGGTGTGGTCCAGTGGGTAAGTTCCTGACTTCCAGCCAGAGAATCAGGGTTCAAATCCCGGGTTCGGCACCAGATGACTGATGGTGGTCCAGCACAGGTAAATTGGAGGTGGGCCAAACAGGCCAATTGGTAAGTAAAATGTGTGTGTCTGTGTGTCCTGTAAGAGTGGAGTCATGCCTGGCAAAGTGGGTGGATGGAGGATAGAGTGAATAGGAGGAGTCTAGGCAGAGTGGGTGGAGCCAGAGAAGTCCAGCAGAGGTAAGTTGGAGGTGGGCCTAACAGGCGAATTGGTAAGCAAAACGTGTGGGGTTGTGTGTGTGTGGGGTGTGTCTGTGGGGGGTGTGTGTGTGTGGGGGTGTGCCTGTGTGGGTTGTGTGTGTGGGGGTGTGTCTGTGGGGGGTGTCTGAGTGTGGGGGTGTGTCTGTGTGTGGGGGTGTGTCTGTGGGGGGGGTGTGCCTGTGTGTGTGGGGTGTGCCTGTGTGTGTAGGGGGGGGTGTGTGTGGTCTGTGTGTGTGGGGTGTGTGGGTGTGTGTTGGTGTGTGGGTGCGTGGGTTGTGTGTGTAGGGGGTGTGTCTGTGTGGGTGTGTGTCTGTGTTGGTTGTGTGTGTAGGGGGTGTGTCGGTGTGTGGGGGTGTGTCTGTGTGTGGGGGGTGTGTGTGGGGTGTGCCAGGGTGTGTGGGGTGTGCCGGTGTGTGTAGGGGGTGTGTCTGTGTGTCCTGTAAGAGTGGAGTCATGCCTGGCAAAGTGGGAGGATAGAGTGAATATGAGGAGTCTAGGCAGAGTGGGTGGAGCCTGAGAGTCTGGAAAAGATGGATGTGGTCCCAGCGAGGAGGAAGGGGTCAAAGATGGAGGGGGGGCCTGAACAGATTGGGGCCAAATGTGGGCACTCCTGTAGTGTTTCTCTAGCTGACAGATCAGGTGATTACATCCGATGGGACTTATGGTGAGGAAAACCAGCGTTTGATTTTTAATGCACCCTCTGTAACTTTTCCCTAGTATCTTTCTTTCCTTCCGGCAGATACCTGGAACAAGCGTCCCAAAGTTTTTCTTGGCTGCATACCCCCAGAGGTGTGCCTGACATTTATGGCCTAAGCACCCTCACAAAGAGTGCGCTACTGACATTCTGGGAAAACCTCACTAAAATGACATATTTATGCACCAAACGTGGTAATTCCTTATACCTGCAAAGCATCATATTGCACTTTTCAGCTTTGAGGAGGTGTGAGTGTTTTCATTTGCGGGAAATATTCATCTGTGCTTCCTCTCCCATCCGAGGACTATGGAGCTGCTGTTCCTCTCTCACATGTCCCTTCATAGAGACAGGTGTCACACACTCAACCACTCAGTAAACATGTATGCTTCGATACATTCACCTTGCTGTTTACCTTCCAAACATTCCCTCTTCACCACAAATACAGGGCAGCCATACCTCATTGCTCATTCACTCAGTCATCACAGTCCTACACTCTGTAGGTCCTGCAAGACCAACATGAACAAGAGGTATGTCAGCAAGCGGAAAAAAAGCCTTGGGGGAAGATTTTTTTAAATGTTACACAATGTAGCGCAGCACTCTGCGTGGCTGCGCTGCGTTACGTGACCGGGAATGAGCAGGAGAGCGCCATATTTTTAAAGATTTGGCTCTCTCTCCTTGTCTTTCCCTTGCGCCGGCGCTGATTTCAGCTGCCGTGCGCCATGCACATAGCTTAGCGCCGCAGCGCTAGGGTGTGTGCATGAGTGTAGCGTAGGTTTTGTACAGGAAGGGTACCTTTCCTGTACAAAATACTATGCTAGGCACGATGCAAAGCTTTTCCCACCTTGCATACATGCTGCACAGTGAAGCACGCATGGAAAGTGAGAAAAGCACATAGAAATGAATGCATTTCTCCTGTTTGCACCTCCTTTGAAGGGGCGTTAACTTTTGGCGCAAAACCATGTTTTCAAATCTTTGTGAATATGGTTTTGCATCAAAAAGCACGGGTTGCTGCATGGAAACACCCATGTACCACCCACGTAATGCCCCCTTGGTGCAAAGTTACCCAAAGCAGTGCTTTGCGCTCCTTACAGGGCACTTTCCGGCGCAAAAGCAGTTTTGCGCTGAAAAGAAAATCAGAAAAAATAAAATTTGCGCTAGATTGTGTCACTATTGTGGAGCTAAAGCAGCGCGAAACATATGGAAACCTCCCCCTTGGTGTGCTCTTATATTCATACTGCTGCCCTCTAGTAACGCTACACAGTAACTGCAGCATAATAGTGGGAATGGGAAGAAGGCTGTCCAATGCAAATATTGTTCTCCCAAGCTACCTTTCTTCTGAGATGGTCGGCGTCTTGTGCCTTGATGCCACCTCACGCATATGGTCTTCAGTCAAATTCAAAAGCAGCCTACCTACCTTAGGCTAAGGAGTTTTCCACTCGAAGGCCGCACATGGGGACGTCACCCTCATTTAGCAGGGTCCCAAATTGCCTGCAGTCATCCTCTTTACAGAAGCTGGGCGTTCGTGGGCGTTTGTGGGCGTCCTTCAAAGGAAGGAAGGGGGTTTTTAAAGGCCCAGCCCAGCCCAGCCCAGCCCAGCCCAGCCCAGCCCAGCCCAGCCCAGCCCAGCGCTGTGCTTTGCTGTGTCCTGATGCAGCAGGCATGATGCAGACCTGCTGAAGCAAAGGCCTGACTCTAACATTTTCTGTCTCATGAAGAAAACAACCTTTCTACCTTCTTATTGCAACTAATAAAGGGAGTTTCACTTGCATCAAACTAAACCCATCATTTCATTAGCCACAGCTCATTCCTGACCTTTATTCCTAGCCAACCTCATAGGCACCAAACCTCTGATTTGAGAGATTGGCTCACACCAAAATGAAAAATAACCCCCATCCAACCTATTTTCCTATCCGTGTAGCACCTTCCTCGCATTCTTCTAATCAGTTAAAGCCCCAGAGGCCACATTTGCGCTCCACATTATACCAAATTTAAAGGACAAATAATGAATGCATTGATAAAGGATGATAAGGTATTGCCCCTATTGCTCCTGCTTGAGATAAAGGGGGATTGGTGGAAAGTCATGAGGGAAAAGATTTGTAATTTTGAGGCGCACGTGCCAAAAAGAGTGGCCACTTTTCTCCTCTGTTTTTACAAGTGAAATTCAAATTAGGAAATGAAAATAAAAGAAGAATTTGAAATTTTGCCAACTTATGACACTTTGACAGCGTTTGCGGGACTCGAACCCTTGTCCTGTGAGATCCTTTATAACCACAGGCACAAGACTTACCATTGAGCTATAGCTCCTGGTGGTCTGAAGTGTTGCAGTAGTAACTATAAACAACATATAGGCCCTGGTGTCATTGCCTGTGGCTTGTATTGCACATAAAAAGGATGACCATGCTATAGGGACGATTTGATACGCTTCTGACATGGAAACCGGTGTGGTCCAGTGGGTAAGTTCCTGACTTCCAGCCAGAGAATCAGGGTTCAAATCCCGGGTTCGGCACCAGATGACTGATGGTGGTCCAGCACAGGTAAATTGGAGGTGGGCCAAACAGGCCAATTGGTAAGTAAAATGTGTGTGTCTGTGTGTCCTGTAAGAGTGGAGTCATGCCTGGCAAAGTGGGTGGATGGAGGATAGAGTGAATAGGAGGAGTCTAGGCAGAGTGGGTGGAGCCAGAGAAGTCCAGCAGAGGTAAGTTGGAGGTGGGCCTAACAGGCGAATTGGTAAGCAAAACGTGTGGGGTTGTGTGTGTGTGGGGTGTGTCTGTGGGGGGTGTGTGTGTGTGGGGGTGTGCCTGTGTGGGTTGTGTGTGTGGGGGTGTGTCTGTGGGGGGTGTCTGAGTGTGGGGGTGTGTCTGTGTGTGGGGGTGTGTCTGTGGGGGGGGTGTGCCTGTGTGTGTGGGGTGTGCCTGTGTGTGTAGGGGGGGGTGTGTGTGGTCTGTGTGTGTGGGGTGTGTGTGTTGGTGTGTGGGTGCGTGGGTTGTGTGTGTAGGGGGTGTGTCTGTGTGGGTGTGTGTCTGTGTTGGTTGTGTGTGTAGGGGGTGTGTGGGGGTGTGTCTGTGTGTGGGGGGTGTGTGTGGGGTGTGCCAGGGTGTGTGGGGTGTGCCGGTGTGTGTAGGGGGTGTGTCTGTGTGTCCTGTAAGAGTGGAGTCATGCCTGGCAAAGTGGGAGGATAGAGTGAATATGAGGAGTCTAGGCAGAGTGGGTGGAGCCTGAGAGTCTGGAAAAGATGGATGTGGTCCCAGCGAGGAGGAAGGGGTCAAAGATGGAGGGGGGGCCTGAACAGATTGGGGCCAAATGTGGGCACTCCTGTAGTGTTTCTCTAGCTGACAGATCAGGTGATTACATCCGATGGGACTTATGGTGAGGAAAACCAGCGTTTGATTTTTAATGCACCCTCTGTAACTTTTCCCTAGTATCTTTCTTTCCTTCCGGCAGATACCTGGAACAAGCGTCCCAAAGTTTTTCTTGGCTGCATACCCCCAGAGGTGTGCCTGACATTTATGGCCTAAGCACCCTCACAAAGAGTGCGCTACTGACATTCTGGGAAAACCTCACTAAAATGACATATTTATGCACCAAACGTGGTAATTCCTTATACCTGCAAAGCATCATATTGCACTTTTCAGCTTTGAGGAGGTGTGAGTGTTTTCATTTGCGGGAAATATTCATCTGTGCTTCCTCTCCCATCCGAGGACTATGGAGCTGCTGTTCCTCTCTCACATGTCCCTTCATAGAGACAGGTGTCACACACTCAACCACTCAGTAAACATGTATGCTTCGATACATTCACCTTGCTGTTTACCTTCCAAACATTCCCTCTTCACCACAAATACAGGGCAGCCATACCTCATTGCTCATTCACTCAGTCATCACAGTCCTACACTCTGTAGGTCCTGCAAGACCAACATGAACAAGAGGTATGTCAGCAAGCGGAAAAAAAGCCTTGGGGGAAGATTTTTTTAAATGTTACACAATGTAGCGCAGCACTCTGCGTGGCTGCGCTGCGTTACGTGACCGGGAATGAGCAGGAGAGCGCCATATTTTTAAAGATTTGGCTCTCTCTCCTTGTCTTTCCCTTGCGCCGGCGCTGATTTCAGCTGCCGTGCGCCATGCACATAGCTTAGCGCCGCAGCGCTAGGGTGTGTGCATGAGTGTAGCGTAGGTTTTGTACAGGAAGGGTACCTTTCCTGTACAAAATACTATGCTAGGCACGATGCAAAGCTTTTCCCACCTTGCATACATGCTGCACAGTGAAGCACGCATGGAAAGTGAGAAAAGCACATAGAAATGAATGCATTTCTCCTGTTTGCACCTCCTTTGAAGGGGCGTTAACTTTTGGCGCAAAACCATGTTTTCAAATCTTTGTGAATATGGTTTTGCATCAAAAAGCACGGGTTGCTGCATGGAAACACCCATGTACCACCCACGTAATGCCCCCTTGGTGCAAAGTTACCCAAAGCAGTGCTTTGCGCTCCTTACAGGGCACTTTCCGGCGCAAAAGCAGTTTTGCGCTGAAAAGAAAATCAGAAAAAATAAAATTTGCGCTAGATTGTGTCACTATTGTGGAGCTAAAGCAGCGCGAAACATATGGAAACCTCCCCCTTGGTGTGCTCTTATATTCATACTGCTGCCCTCTAGTAACGCTACACAGTAACTGCAGCATAATAGTGGGAATGGGAAGAAGGCTGTCCAATGCAAATATTGTTCTCCCAAGCTACCTTTCTTCTGAGATGGTCGGCGTCTTGTGCCTTGATGCCACCTCACGCATATGGTCTTCAGTCAAATTCAAAAGCAGCCTACCTACCTTAGGCTAAGGAGTTTTCCACTCGAAGGCCGCACATGGGGACGTCACCCTCATTTAGCAGGGTCCCAAATTGCCTGCAGTCATCCTCTTTACAGAAGCTGGGCGTTCGTGGGCGTTTGTGGGCGTCCTTCAAAGGAAGGAAGGGGGTTTTTAAAGGCCCAGCCCAGCCCAGCCCAGCCCAGCCCAGCCCAGCCCAGCCCAGCCCAGCCCAGCGCTGTGCTTTGCTGTGTCCTGATGCAGCAGGCATGATGCAGACCTGCTGAAGCAAAGGCCTGACTCTAACATTTTCTGTCTCATGAAGAAAACAACCTTTCTACCTTCTTATTGCAACTAATAAAGGGAGTTTCACTTGCATCAAACTAAACCCATCATTTCATTAGCCACAGCTCATTCCTGACCTTTATTCCTAGCCAACCTCATAGGCACCAAACCTCTGATTTGAGAGATTGGCTCACACCAAAATGAAAAATAACCCCCATCCAACCTATTTTCCTATCCGTGTAGCACCTTCCTCGCATTCTTCTAATCAGTTAAAGCCCCAGAGGCCACATTTGCGCTCCACATTATACCAAATTTAAAGGACAAATAATGAATGCATTGATAAAGGATGATAAGGTATTGCCCCTATTGCTCCTGCTTGAGATAAAGGGGGATTGGTGGAAAGTCATGAGGGAAAAGATTTGTAATTTTGAGGCGCACGTGCCAAAAAGAGTGGCCACTTTTCTCCTCTGTTTTTACAAGTGAAATTCAAATTAGGAAATGAAAATAAAAGAAGAATTTGAAATTTTGCCAACTTATGACACTTTGACAGCGTTTGCGGGACTCGAACCCTTGTCCTGTGAGATCCTTTATAACCACAGGCACAAGACTTACCATTGAGCTATAGCTCCTGGTGGTCTGAAGTGTTGCAGTAGTAACTATAAACAACATATAGGCCCTGGTGTCATTGCCTGTGGCTTGTATTGCACATAAAAAGGATGACCATGCTATAGGGACGATTTGATACGCTTCTGACATGGAAACCGGTGTGGTCCAGTGGGTAAGTTCCTGACTTCCAGCCAGAGAATCAGGGTTCAAATCCCGGGTTCGGCACCAGATGACTGATGGTGGTCCAGCACAGGTAAATTGGAGGTGGGCCAAACAGGCCAATTGGTAAGTAAAATGTGTGTGTCTGTGTGTCCTGTAAGAGTGGAGTCATGCCTGGCAAAGTGGGTGGATGGAGGATAGAGTGAATAGGAGGAGTCTAGGCAGAGTGGGTGGAGCCAGAGAAGTCCAGCAGAGGTAAGTTGGAGGTGGGCCTAACAGGCGAATTGGTAAGCAAAACGTGTGGGGTTGTGTGTGTGTGGGGTGTGTCTGTGGGGGGTGTGTGTGTGTGGGGGTGTGCCTGTGTGGGTTGTGTGTGTGGGGGTGTGTCTGTGGGGGGTGTCTGTGTGTGGGGCTGTGTCTGTGTGTGGGGGTGTGTCTGTGTGTGGGGGTGTGTCTGTGAGGGGGGTGTGCCTGTGTGTGTGGGGTGTGCCTGTGTGTGTAGGGGGGGGTGTGTGTGGTCTGTGTGTGTGGGGTGTGTGGGTGTGTGTTGGTGTGTGGGTGCGTGGGTTGTGTGTGTAGGGGGTGTGTCTGTGTGGGTGTGTGTCTGTGTTGGTTGTGTGTGTAGGGGGTGTGTCGGTGTGTGGGGGTGTGTCTGTGTGTGGGGGGTGTGTGTGGGGTGTGCCAGGGTGTGTGGGGTGTGCCGGTGTGTGTAGGGGGTGTGTCTGTGTGTCCTGTAAGAGTGGAGTCATGCCTGGCAAAGTGGGAGGATAGAGTGAATATGAGGAGTCTAGGCAGAGTGGGTGGAGCCTGAGAGTCTGGAAAAGATGGATGTGGTCCCAGCGAGGAGGAAGGGGTCAAAGATGGAGGGGGGGCCTGAACAGATTGGGGCCAAATGTGGGCACTCCTGTAGTGTTTCTCTAGCTGACAGATCAGGTGATTACATCCGATGGGACTTATGGTGAGGAAAACCAGCGTTTGATTTTTAATGCACCCTCTGTAACTTTTCCCTAGTATCTTTCTTTCCTTCCGGCAGATACCTGGAACAAGCGTCCCAAAGTTTTTCTTGGCTGCATACCCCCAGAGGTGTGCCTGACATTTATGGCCTAAGCACCCTCACAAAGAGTGCGCTACTGACATTCTGGGAAAACCTCACTAAAATGACATATTTATGCACCAAACGTGGTAATTCCTTATACCTGCAAAGCATCATATTGCACTTTTCAGCTTTGAGGAGGTGTGAGTGTTTTCATTTGCGGGAAATATTCATCTGTGCTTCCTCTCCCATCCGAGGACTATGGAGCTGCTGTTCCTCTCTCACATGTCCCTTCATAGAGACAGGTGTCACACACTCAACCACTCAGTAAACATGTATGCTTCGATACATTCACCTTGCTGTTTACCTTCCAAACATTCCCTCTTCACCACAAATACAGGGCAGCCATACCTCATTGCTCATTCACTCAGTCATCACAGTCCTACACTCTGTAGGTCCTGCAAGACCAACATGAACAAGAGGTATGTCAGCAAGCGGAAAAAAAGCCTTGGGGGAAGATTTTTTTAAATGTTACACAATGTAGCGCAGCACTCTGCGTGGCTGCGCTGCGTTACGTGACCGGGAATGAGCAGGAGAGCGCCATATTTTTAAAGATTTGGCTCTCTCTCCTTGTCTTTCCCTTGCGCCGGCGCTGATTTCAGCTGCCGTGCGCCATGCACATAGCTTAGCGCCGCAGCGCTAGGGTGTGTGCATGAGTGTAGCGTAGGTTTTGTACAGGAAGGGTACCTTTCCTGTACAAAATACTATGCTAGGCACGATGCAAAGCTTTTCCCACCTTGCATACATGCTGCACAGTGAAGCACGCATGGAAAGTGAGAAAAGCACATAGAAATGAATGCATTTCTCCTGTTTGCACCTCCTTTGAAGGGGCGTTAACTTTTGGCGCAAAACCATGTTTTCAAATCTTTGTGAATATGGTTTTGCATCAAAAAGCACGGGTTGCTGCATGGAAACACCCATGTACCACCCACGTAATGCCCCCTTGGTGCAAAGTTACCCAAAGCAGTGCTTTGCGCTCCTTACAGGGCACTTTCCGGCGCAAAAGCAGTTTTGCGCTGAAAAGAAAATCAGAAAAAATAAAATTTGCGCTAGATTGTGTCACTATTGTGGAGCTAAAGCAGCGCGAAACATATGGAAACCTCCCCCTTGGTGTGCTCTTATATTCATACTGCTGCCCTCTAGTAACGCTACACAGTAACTGCAGCATAATAGTGGGAATGGGAAGAAGGCTGTCCAATGCAAATATTGTTCTCCCAAGCTACCTTTCTTCTGAGATGGTCGGCGTCTTGTGCCTTGATGCCACCTCACGCATATGGTCTTCAGTCAAATTCAAAAGCAGCCTACCTACCTTAGGCTAAGGAGTTTTCCACTCGAAGGCCGCACATGGGGACGTCACCCTCATTTAGCAGGGTCCCAAATTGCCTGCAGTCATCCTCTTTACAGAAGCTGGGCGTTCGTGGGCGTTTGTGGGCGTCCTTCAAAGGAAGGAAGGGGGTGTTTAAAGGCCCAGCCCAGCCCAGCCCAGCCCAGCCCAGCCCAGCCCAGCCCAGCCCAGCCCAGCCCAGCGCTGTGCTTTGCTGTGTCCTGATGCAGCAGGCATGATGCAGACCTGCTGAAGCAAAGGCCTGACTCTAACATTTTCTGTCTCTTGAAGAAAACAACCTTTCTACCTTCTTATTGCAACTAATAAAGGGAGTTTCACTTGCATCAAACTAAACCCATCATTTCATTAGCCACAGCTCATTCCTGACCTTTATTCCTAGCCAACCTCATAGGCACCAAACCTCTGATTTGAGAGATTGGCTCACACCAAAATGAAAAATAACCCCCATCCAACCTATTTTCCTATCCGTGTAGCACCTTCCTCGCATTCTTCTAATCAGTTAAAGCCCCAGAGGCCACATTTGCGCTCCACATTATACCAAATTTAAAGGACAAATAATGAATGCATTGATAAAGGATGATAAGGTATTGCCCCTATTGCTCCTGCTTGAGATAAAGGGGGATTGGTGGAAAGTCATGAGGGAAAAGATTTGTAATTTTGAGGCGCACGTGCCAAAAAGAGTGGCCACTTTTCTCCTCTGTTTTTACAAGTGAAATTCAAATTAGGAAATGAAAATAAAAGAAGGATTTGAAATTTTGCCAACTTATAACACTTTGGCAGCGTTTGCGGGACTCGAACCCTTGTCCTGTGAGATCCTTTATAACCACAGGCACAAGACTTACCATTGAGCTATAGCTCCTGGTGGTCTGAAGTGTTGCAGTAGTAACTATAAACAACATATAGGCCCTGGTGTCATTGCCTGTGGCTTGTACTGCACATCAAAAGGATGACCATGCTATAGGGACGATTTGATACGCTTCTGACATGGAAGCCGGTGTGGTCCAGTGGGTAAGTTCCTGACTTCCAGCCAGAGAATCAGGGTTCAAATCCCGGGTTCGGCACCAGATGACTGATGGTGGTCCAGCACAGGTAAATTGGAGGTGGGCCAAACAGGCCAATTGGTAAGTAAAATGTGTGTGTCTGTGTGTCCTGTAAGAGTGGAGTCATGCCTGGCAAAGTGGGTGGATGGAGGATAGAGTGAAAAGGAGGAGTCTAGGCAGAGTGGGTGGAGCCAGAGAAGTCCAGCAGAGGTAAGTTGGAGGTGGGCCTAACAGGCGAATTGGTAAGCAAAACGTGTGGGGGTGTGTCTGTCTGTGGGGGGTGTGTGTCTGTGGGGGGTGTGTGTCTGTGTGTGGGGGTGTGTCTGTGTGTGGGGGTGTGTCTGTGGGGGGGGTGTGCCTGTGTGTGTGTGGGGTGTGCCTGTGTGTGTAGGGGGGGGTGTGTGGGGTCTGTGTGTGTGGTCTGTGTGTGGTCTGGGTGTGTGGGTGTGTGTCTGTGTGGGTGTCAGAGTGTGTCTGTGTTGTGTGTGTAGGGGGTGTGTCTGGGGGTGTGCCAGGGTGTGTGGGGTGTGCCGGTGTGTGTAGGGGGTGTGTCTGTGTGTCCTGTAAGAGTGGAGTCATGCCTGGCAAAGTGGGAGGATAGAGTGAATATGAGGAGTCTAGGCAGAGTGGGTGGAGCCTGAGAGTCTGGAAAAGATGGATGTGGTCCCAGCGAGGAGGAAGGGGTCAAAGATGGAGGTGGGGGCCTGAACAGATTGGGGCCAAATGTGGGCACTCCTGTAGTGTTTCTCTAGCTGACAGATCAGGTGATTACATCCGATGGGACTTATGGTGAGGAAAACCAGCGTTTGATTTTTAATGCACCCTCTGTAACTTTTCCCTAGTATCTTTCTTTCCTTCCGGCAGATACCTGGAACAAGCGTCCCAAAGTTTTTCTTGGCTGCATACCCCCAGAGGTGTGCCTGACATTTATGGCCTAAGCACCCTCACAAAGAGTGCGCTACTGACATTCTGGGAAAACCTCACTAAAATGACATATTTATGCACCAAACGTGGTAATTCCTTATACCTGCAAAGCATCATATTGCACTTTTCAGCTTTGAGGAGGTGTGAGTGTTTTCATTTGCGGGAAATATTCATCTGTGCTTCCTCTCCCATCCGAGGACTATGGAGCTGCTGTTCCTCTCTCACATGTCCCTTCATAGAGACAGGTGTCACACACTCAACCACTCAGTAAACATGTATGCTTCGATACATTCACCTTGCTGTTTACCTTCCAAACATTCCCTCTTCACCACAAATACAGGGCAGCCATACCTCATTGCTCATTCACTCAGTCATCACAGTCCTACACTCTGTAGGTCCTGCAAGACCAACATGAACAAGAGGTATGTCAGCAAGCGGAAAAAAAGCCTTGGGGGAAGATTTTTTTAAATGTTACACAATGTAGCGCAGCACTCTGCGTGGCTGCGCTGCGTTACGTGACCGGGAATGAGCAGGAGAGCGCCATATTTTTAAAGATTTGGCTCTCTCTCCTTGTCTTTCCCTTGCGCCGGCGCTGATTTCAGCTGCCGTGCGCCATGCACATAGCTTAGCGCCGCAGCGCTAGGGTGTGTGCATGAGTGTAGCGTAGGTTTTGTACAGGAAGGGTACCTTTCCTGTACAAAATACTATGCTAGGCACGATGCAAAGCTTTTCCCACCTTGCATACATGCTGCACAGTGAAGCACGCATGGAAAGTGAGAAAAGCACATAGAAATGAATGCATTTCTCCTGTTTGCACCTCCTTTGAAGGGACGTTAACTTTTGGCGCAAAACCATGTTTTCAAATCTTTGTGAATATGGTTTTGCATCAAAAAGCACGGGTTGCTGCATGGAAACACCCATGTACCACCCACGTAATGCCCCCTTCGTGCAAAGTTACCCAAAGCAGTGCTTTGCGCTCCTTACAGGGCACTTTCCGGCGCAAAAGCAGTTTTGCGCTGAAAAGAAAATCAGAAAAAATAAAATTTGCGCTAGATTGTGTCACTATTGTGGAGCTAAAGCAGCGCGAAACATATGGAAACCTCCCCCTTGGTGTGCTCTTATATTCATACTGCTGCCCTCTAGTAACGCTACACAGTAACTGCAGCATAATAGTGGGAATGGGAAGAAGGCTGTCCAATGCAAATATTGTTCTCCCAAGCTACCTTTCTTCTGAGATGGTCGGTGTTGGACAGGCCACACAGAGGACTTGCTCCCTCCCCGCACGACAGGGCCCGAGCTCCGGCTCACCAGGCATACCCCCGCGACAAGCACCTGTACCCCGTCTCCCGACGGATCGTCTGCCCTTGGACCACTACTCATCACGGGGTCCAGCCCCACCGGCTTCCCCGGCCGGGCCAAGCCTCCATCTTGGGCCCTGCACCACGCGGCCGCGTGGCCTCACCCCGACCCCAACCCCGGGCCTGGCCGGCCCCGACATCCCGGCACCACCATCCACCCAGGAGGTGAGCGGACCACTTGGCAGGTCAATGGGAGAACGAGGTGTCAAAGGCTCTTCCCCCGCCAGGTGCCGATCGCCCCCGCTCCCCCAGGCACTGGCTCCACCCCCTGCTGGGTGTCTGGACACCTTCATCCCGGACCCTCCGACCTCCAAGTGCGAGGGTCCGGACATCAAAGGGCACCAGCCCTATAACTGAGGCAGCTCCGGAGCAGGAAGGCAGTTGTATCCTGGAGTCGAGAGACACCGAGTGAACTCAGCCTTGACGGTCTACTGGCGCTGCCGTAGCCCGCTCTTGTGACCCATCGTCCTGCCTGCTGGCGCTGCCGTGGCCTTCTGCAATCTTCGTCCTCACCGGGACCTGCTGGTGCTGCCGCGGTCCGTACATCGACCATCTTCCTGGGACCTGCTGGCGCTGCCGCGGCCCGTTGTAACAACCATCTTCACCGGGACCTGCTGGCGCTGCCGCGGACCGTACATCGACCATCTTCCTGGGACCTGCTGGCGCTGCCGCGGCCCGTTGTAACGACCATCATCACCGGGACCTGCTGGCGCTGCCGCGGACCGTACATCGTCCATCTTTCTGGGACCTGCTGGCGCTGCCGCGGCCCGTACCACCTAACCACCAAGCTCGAGGATTGTGAGCTCATCATCTCATCCGGACTACCTGACTGGTAAACAGACTGTCCCGCTACCCCCTTTCCTACCTTGCAAGACTCTAATCGAGGGGACCCCTGAGTCCAGACCTCCTTGTACCATTCAACCGTACCTTAAGAAGTGCTTATAAAGAACACTGAACCTTATCCGTGTGTGGTATCTGTCTGTGGGGGGGAAGTTACTTGTCTGTACGATCGCTGGAGACGGTTCTCCCCGGAGACCTCTCCTCCTGACCCCGGCCGACCCTCCCGGTCCGTCTACCTTTTCTAACATTGGTGGCCAGCGGCGCGATCCGAATCAACGCGTAATCGTACAGAGAGTAGCTCACCCCACGACAAAACACGATGTCGACCAAAGATAGCAGCCCCACCGAGAAATTCCAAATGGAGAAATTAGAAGAATACAACCACCGCGAACTGAGACAATTTTGCATAGAACTTGGCATTGCTACCACCGGCCTAAGTACCAAGGATGATCTAAAGCGCGCCCTTGAGTCATGGACAGAAACTGGGGTCGCAGGACCCCCCGACCAAAGCAGCATCACACCAGACCAAAACAGCATCACACCAGAGGGGAACGCCACGGCTCCCGAGGAGCGGGGAACGGGCCTCTCACAGGAGGAGATCCGAGAAAGAGACAGGGTCAGATTACACGAGTTGGAGATGGCACGACTCAAGATGGATGGGGAACTCAAGTTAGCAGAACAGAAACTCAACCTCGAGCATATGCGGCTTCGAGAGGAACGAGAGGAAAAGCAGAGGCAGAGAGAGCTGGAAGAGAAAAAAATAACGCTCGAGCACGAACGCCGACTAGCGGAGATAGAACTGCGAAAACAGAATAAGGAACTGGGGGTGCCTGAGCGACCACACACCCCGGGGCCAAGTGAGAAAAAAGTCCATATCCCCAAGGATGTTGTCCGCGAGTATGTCCGAGAAGACGACATACAGCAGTGGTTTAAAGCCTATGAGATCGCCATGACCTCCCACCGGATCGACCGGAGTGATTGGGGAGCCGGACTTTGGGGAAGGTTTATCAACGAGGGTCGTGATGCCCTACTGCAGCTCCCAGATCACCAAATGACGTCCTACGACCACATGAAGGCTGCCCTCCTCACCCGCTACGGCCTCACACCCGAGATGTACCGCCAGAGGTTCAGAGATTGCACCCGGATCCCAGGTACAACTTGGGTAGAATACGTGAACTATTTCAGCCGTGCCTTCGAGGGTTGGATCAGGGGGAGTCAGGTCACCACCTACGAACAACTCTTCAACCTTATGGTATGGGAGCACCTGTCAAACAACTGTTTAGTCGAGCTCAGTCAGCACCTCCTCGACAGTAAGCTGACTGACCCCCGGCAGCTCGCCGCCGAAGCTGACCGATGGGAAAGCACCGAGTGGGCCGGAAGGGGCCACACGACCAGAACAGAAGCAGCCAAGGCCAGCACCGTCCTCGGGGAGGAGGGGGGGGCCAGGGTCGAGGGAGAGACACCTTGCTAGCAACCCCCGTGGCCAGCACACCGCCTCCGGCCGGCCGGGGCAACCCCCCGTTGCGGCCTGGGTTCCGAGCCAACGTCACGTGCCACCGGTGCCAGCGACCAGGCCACTACGCCAATGACCCGAGCTGTCCGATAAACCAACCGCCCAAGCCCCGCCAGGTAGCGGCCGCCGCCCTGGGGGAAGAGCGATCATCGGAGGAGCCCGAAGAGTATGAGCCGGCCCAGCAAGGATGGGAACCGGCCGCCATGGTCATGGCGTGCTTAGGGGGAAGAGACATGGTCCCGCGGGCTCCCCTACCCGCCAACACCAGGAAATACGGTCAGTGGGTGACCATTAATGGACAGAGGGCCGAGGCCCTGCGTGACACCGGCGCCAGTGTGACGGCCGTCCGCTGTCACCTGGTGAAGCCCGAGCAGATCCTGCCGAACATTCTCTGCCCCGTCCGCTCGGCAGATAACTCTGAGAGTATGTGTAAAATGGCCTGCGTCCCATTCGAATGGGGAGGGGTCTCCGGCCTGCTGAAGGTGACGGTCCGGGACGATGCCCCCGTGGACTGCCTCCTGGGGAATGATCTCGAGAGTTCCCCGTGGGCCACCGTCGAGAGAAGAGAGCACCTGGGGATGCTGGGCCTCCCGGACTGGGCCTGCATAACCACCCGGTCCATGGCCGCCCATGCCGCCCCCCGGTCAGAAGAACCCGAATGGCCAGCACCTCCACCCCCGGTCGCCCCAGTAGAGGACAACGGCGAGGCCGGCCTCCCGGACCCGACGACCGAAGAGGACGCGCAACCCCAGGACCTTCCGGATCTGGCTCAGTGGCGTCAAGAAGGGGGGCCCACCCAAGAACAGTTCCGCCAGGAACAAAAGACCTGTCCCTCCCTCGAGGGACTCCGCCAACAAGCCAGCGCCCAAAACGCAGGGGACGCCACCGGAACACACTGGGTCTACTGGGATAACGACCTGCTCTACAGCGAGCAAGGAATCGCCGAGCTGGGGGCCGGTCGAGTTCTGGTGGTACCTCTCCGCTTCAGAGACTTTCTGCTCAACTTAGCCCACGATGTCCCCCTGGCTGGACATCTGGGCCAGGACAAAACGTACAGTCGCCTAGTGACCCACTTTTTCTGGCCAAAAATGAGGAATGACGTCCTGAACCACTGCCGATCTTGCCCCACATGCCAAGCCAGCGGGAAGAGTGGTCGGAAGCTGAAAGCCCCCCTGCAACCCTTCCCTGTGGTCACCACCCCGTTCGAGAGGGTGGGGATAGACATTGTGGGGCCTCTGGACCCCCGCACGGCACAAGGACACAGGTTCATCTTAGTGCTAGTGGACCATGCCACCCGCTACCCCGAGGCGGTGCCCCTACGGACCGTGACAGCTCCGGTGGTTGGCCGGGCCCTGATGGGGATCTTCTCCCGGGTAGGCTTCCCCCGAGAAGTCGTCAGCGACCGAGGCACGAATTTCATATCCAAATACATGAAGTCCCTCTGGCAACAATGCGGGGTCACCTACAGATTCACGACCCCCTATCACCCCCAAGGGAACGGACTAGTGGAGCGTTTTAACCGCACTCTCAAGGGGATGATTGGGGGATTGGAAGAGCCCCTCCGTCGCCAGTGGGATGTACTACTCCCGTGCCTCCTCTTCGCCTACCGGGAAGTTCCCCAGAAGTCCCTCGGTTTTAGCCCTTTTGAACTCCTGTACGGGCACCCTGTGCGAGGGCCCCTCAGCCTAGTCAAGGAAGGTTGGGAGATGGCCCCCCTAACAACCCCTCCAGACGTCTTCAAATACATCCTGGCCCTACGAAACCAGACACGGCGCTTCAGGGAGATGGCCAAGGCGAACCTCGAGGCCAGCCAGGAGGACATGAAGAGGTGGTATGATCACAATGCCTCCTCCGTTGAATTCGAGCCTGGTCAGCAAGTATGGGTGATGTCCCCCACCGAACCATGTGCCTTGCAAGATAAGTGGACGGGGCCCTTCAAAGTGGTCGAGCGCAAAAGCCCCGTCACTTACCTCATCGACATGGGGACCTCCCGGAACCCCCTTCGGGTCCTCCACACCAACAGACTCAAACCACACTTTGTGCGCTCAGAGCTCAGCCTCTTGATGGCTACGGACAGTGGGGCAGAGGAAGACTCCGAACCCCTCCCGGATCTCCTGAAGACTCAGGAGAATGACGGCTCCGTGGACGGGGTCCGGCTCTCTGACGCCCTCACTTCGGAGCAACGCCAGGACTGCCGGAACCTCCTGCTGCAGTTCGCTGCCCTGTTCGCCCTCACCCCCGGGGTCACCCCTTGGTGTTTGCACGACGTAGACACCGGGGACAGTCCCCCCGTCCGACACCGGGCCTACCGCGTACCAGATCGGGTACGGGCCTGCATACAAGAGGAAGTGGCCAAGATGCTCACGATCGGGGTCATCGAGCCCTCGGACAGCCCCTGGGCCAGTCCGGTTGTATTGGTTCCCAAAGCCGCTGCCCCCGGCACCGCACCTGAACTGAGATTCTGCGTCGACTACCGGGGCTTGAACGCTGTCACCCGGACCGACGCTCATCCCATCCCCCGAGCAGACGAGCTGATCGACCGGCTGGGGGCCGCCCGCTACCTTAGTATCTTCGACCTAACAGCGGGCTACTGGCAGATCGGCCTCACACCCAGGGCTCAGGAACGGTCAGCCTTCTCTACCCCCGATGGCCACTATCAATTCAAGGTCATGCCCTTTGGCATGAAAAATGCCCCCGCCACGTTTCAACGCCTTGTGAACCAGGTCTTGGCGGGGCTCGAAGAGTTCAGCGCTGCCTACCTGGACGATATCGCTGTATACAGCCGCCACTGGTCCGACCACCTCCGTCACCTCCAAGAGGTCCTACAAGCCCTCCAGCGGGCCGGCCTCACCATTAAGGCCGGCAAGTGCCAAATCGGCCAAGGGTCTGTGACCTACCTTGGGCACCAAGTGGGGAGCGGGCTGGTGGCCCCCCTACAACTTAAGATTGCGGCCATCCAGTCCTGGCAGCCCCCCGTCACCCAGACCGAGGTCCGAGCCTTCTTGGGGCTCACCGGCTACTACCGGCGGTTCGTGAAGGACTACGGCAGCATCGTGGGGCCCCTCACGGGTCTCACGTCCAAGAACCAACCGAAACGGATCAACTGGACTCCTGATTGTCAAGCGGCCTTCGAGAAGCTGAAGGCCGCCCTGTGCACCGCCCCGGTGCTCCAGGCCCCCGATTACAGTCGGGAATTTGTGGTGCAGACCGACGCCTCCGACCACGGCATCGGGGCCGTCCTCTCTCAGTTGAACCCCGAAGGTCATGACCAGCCGGTGGCCTTCATCAGTCGACGTCTCCTGGCCCGAGAACAGCGTTGGAGCACCATCGAGAGGGAGGCATTTGCAGTAGTGTGGGCCCATAAAAAGCTCCGACCCTATCTCTTCGGTACCCACTTCCGGGTACAAACTGACCATCGACCCCTGCAATGGCTGATGCAGATGCGGGGGGAGAACCCAAAGCTCTTGCGCTGGTCCATTTCCCTGCAGGGAATGGACTTCACCGTGGAGCACCGACCAGGCCAAGACCACGCCAACGCGGATGGCCTGTCCCGCTTTTTCCGCCTCGACGAAGAGAGTCCCCAAGGAGATGGGTGACTCTCCCCGCCTTCAGCTGGGGGGGACGCATGTTGGACAGGCCACACAGAGGACTTGCTCCCTCCCCGCACGACAGGGCCCGAGCTCCGGCCCACCAGGCATACCCCCGCGACAAGCACCTGTACCCCGTCTCCCGACGGATCGTCTGCCCTTGGACCACTACTCATCACGGGGTCCAGCCCCACCGGCTTCCCCGGCCGGGCCAAGCCTCCATCTTGGGCCCTGCACCACGCGGCCGCGTGGCCTCACCCCGACCCCAACCCCGGGCCTGGCCGGCCCCGACATCCCGGCACCACCATCCACCCAGGAGGTGAGCGGACCACTTGGCAGGTCAATGGGAGAACGAGGTGTCAAAGGCTCTTCCCCCGCCAGGTGCCGATCGCCCCCGCTCCCCCAGGCACTGGCTCCACCCCCTGCTGGGTGTCTGGACACCTTCATCCCGGACCCTCCGACCTCCAAGTGCGAGGGTCCGGACATCAAAGGGCACCAGCCCTATAACTGAGGCAGCTCCGGAGCAGGAAGGCAGTTGTATCCTGGAGTCGAGAGACACCGAGTGAACTCAGCCTTGACGGTCTACTGGCGCTGCCGTAGCCCGCTCTTGTGACCCATCGTCCTGCCTGCTGGCGCTGCCGCGGCCTTCTGCAATCTTCGTCCTCACCGGGACCTGCTGGCGCTGCCGCGGTCCGTACATCGACCATCTTCCTGGGACCTGCTGGCGCTGCCGCGGCCCGTTGTAACAACCATCTTCACCGGGACCTGCTGGCGCTGCCGCGGACCGTACATCGACCATCTTCCTGGGACCTGCTGGCGCTGCCGCGGCCCGTTGTAACGACCATCATCACCGGGACCTGCTGGCGCTGCCGCGGACCGTACATCGTCCATCTTTCTGGGACCTGCTGGCGCTGCCGCGGCCCGTACCACCTAACCACCAAGCTCGAGGATTGTGAGCTCATCATCTCATCCGGACTACCTGACTGGTAAACAGACTGTCCCGCTACCCCCTTTCCTACCTTGCAAGACTCTAATCGAGGGGACCCCTGAGTCCAGACCTCCTTGTACCATTCAACCGTACCTTAAGAAGTGCTTATAAAGAACACTGAACCTTATCCGTGTGTGGTATCTGTCTGTGGGGGGGAAGTTACTTGTCTGTACGATCGCTGGAGACGGTTCTCCCCGGAGACCTCTCCTCCTGACCCCGGCCGACCCTCCCGGTCCGTCTACCTTTTCTAACAGTCGGCGTCTTGTGCCTTGATGCCACCTCACGCATATGGTCTTCAGTCAAATTCAAAAGCAGCCTACCTACCTTAGGCTAAGGAGTTTTCCACTCGAATGCCGCACATGGGGACGTCACCCTCATTTAGCAGGGTCCCAAATTGCCTGCAGTCATCCTCTTTACAGAAGCTGGGCGTTCGTGGGCGTTTGTGGGCGTCCTTCAAAGGAAGGAAGGGGGTGTTTAAAGGCCCAGCCCAGCCCAGCCCAGCCCAGCGCTGTGCTTTGCTGTGTCCTGATGCAGCAGGCATGATGCAGACCTGCTGAAGCAAAGGCCTGACTCTAACATTTTCTGTCTCTTGAAGAAAACAACCTTTCTACCTTCTTATTGCAACTAATAAAGGGAGTTTCACTTGCATCAAACTAAACCCATCATTTCATTAGCCACAGCTCATTCCTGACCTTTATTCCTAGCCAACCTCATAGGCACCAAACCTCTGATTTGAGAGATTGGCTCACACCAAAATGAAAAATAACCCCCATCCAACCTATTTTCCTATCCGTGTAGCACCTTCCTCGCATTCTTCCAATCAGTTAAAGCCCCAGAGGCCACATTTGCGCTCCACATTATACCAAATTTAAAGGACAAATAATGAATGCATTGATAAAGGATGATAAGGTATTGCCCCTATTGCTCCTGCTTGAGATAAAGGGGGATTGGTGGAAAGTCATGAGGGAAAAGATTTGTAATTTTGAGGCGCACGTGCCAAAAAGAGTGGCCACTTTTCTCCTCTGTTTTTACAAGTGAAATTCAAATTAGGAAATGAAAATAAAAGAAGGATTTGAAATTTTGCCAACTTATGACACTTTGACAGCGTTTGCGGGACTCGAACCCTTGTCCTGTGAGATCCTTTATAACCACAGGCACAAGACTTACCATTGAGCTATAGCTCCTGGTGGTCTGAAGTGTTGCAGTAGTAACTATAAACAACATATAGGCCCTGGTGTCATTGCCTGTGGCTTGTATTGCACATCAAAAGGATGACCATGCTATAGGGACGATTTGATACGCTTCTGACATGGAAACCGGTGTGGTCCAGTGGGTAAGTTCCTGACTTCCAGCCAGAGAATCAGGGTTCAAATCCCGGGTTCGGCACCAGATGACTGATGGTGGTCCAGCACAGGTAAATTGGAGGTGGGCCAAACAGGCCAATTGGTAAGTAAAATGTGTGTGTCTGTGTGTCCTGTAAGAGTGGAGTCATGCCTGGCAAAGTGGGTGGATGGAGGATAGAGTGAATAGGAGGAGTCTAGGCAGAGTGGGTGGAGCCAGAGAAGTCCAGCAGAGGTAAGTTGGAGGTGGGCCTAACAGGCGAATTGGTAAGCAAAACGTGTGGGGGTGTGTCTGTCTGTGTGGGGGTGTGTCTGTGTGTGGGGGTGTGTCTGTGTGTGGGGGTGTGTCTGTGTGTGGGGGTGTGTCTGTGGGGGGGGTGTGCCTGTGTGTGTGAGGGGGGGTGTGTGTGGTCTGTGTGTGGTCTGTGTGTGGGGGGTGTGTGTCGGTGTGTGTCTGTGTTGGTTGTGTGTGTAGGGGGTGTGTCTGGGGGTGTGTCTGTGTGTGGGGGGTGTGTGGGGGTGTGTCTGTGTGTGGGGGGTGTGCCAGGGTGTGTGGGGTGTGTGTAGGGGGTGTGTCTGTGTGTCCTGTAAGAGTGGAGTCATGCCTGGCAAAGTGGGAGGATAGAGTGAATATGAGGAGTCTAGGCAGAGTGTGTGGAGCCTGAGAGTCTGGAAAAGATGGATGTGGTCCCAGCGAGGAGGAAGGGGTCAAAGATGGAGGTGGGGGCCTGAACAGATTGGGGCCAAATGTGGGCACTCCTGTAGTGTTTCTCTAGCTGACAGATCAGGTGATTACATCCGATGGGACTTATGGTGAGGAAAACCAGCGTTTGATTTTTAATGCACCCTCTGTAACTTTTCCCTAGTATCTTTCTTTCCTTCCGGCAGATACCTGGAACAAGCGTCCCAAAGTTTTTCTTGGCTGCATACCCCCAGAGGTGTGCCTGACATTTATGGCCTAAGCACCCTCACAAAGAGTGCGCTACTGACATTCTGGGAAAACCTCACTAAAATGACATATTTATGCACCAAACATGGTAATTCCTTATACCTGCAAAGCATCATATTGCACTTTTCAGCTTTGAGGAGGTGTGAGTGTTTTCATTTGCGGGAAATATTCATCTGTGCTTCCTCTCCCATCCGAGGACTATGGAGCTGCTGTTCCTCTCGCACATGTCCCTTCATAGAGACAGGTGTCACACACTCAACCACTCAGTAAACATGTATGCTTCGATACATTCACCTTGCTGTTTACCTTCCAAACATTCCCTCTTCACCACAAATACAGGGCAGCCATACCTCATTGCTCATTCACTCAGTCATCACAGTCCTACACTCTGTAGGTCCTGCAAGACCAACATGAACAAGAGGTATGTCAGCAAGCGGAAAAAAAGCCTTGGGGGAAGATTTTTTTAAATGTTACACAATGTAGCGCAGCACTCTGCGTGGCTGCGCTGCGTTACGTGACCGGGAATGAGCAGGAGAGCGCCATATTTTTAAAGATTTGGCTCTCTCTCCTTGTCTTTCCCTTGCGCCGGCGCTGATTTCAGCTGCCGTGCGCCATGCACATAGCTTAGCGCCGCAGCGCTAGGGTGTGTGCATGAGTGTAGCGTAGGTTTTGTACAGGAAGGGTACCTTTCCTGTACAAAATACTATGCTAGGCACGATGCAAAGCTTTTCCCACCTTGCATACATGCTGCACAGTGAAGCACGCATGGAAAGTGAGAAAAGCACATAGAAATGAATGCATTTCTCCTGTTTGCACCTCCTTTGAAGGGGCGTTAACTTTTGGCGCAAAACCATGTTTTCAAATCTTTGTGAATATGGTTTTGCATCAAAAAGCACGGGTCGCTGCATGGAAACACCCATGTACCACCCACGTAATGCCCCCTTCGTGCAAAGTTACCCAAAGCAGTGCTTTGCGCTCCTTACAGGGCACTTTCCAGCGCAAAAGCAGTTTTGCGCTGAAAAGAAAATCAGAAAAAATAAAATTTGCGCTAGATTGTGTCACTATTGTGGAGCTAAAGCAGCGCGAAACATATGGAAACCTCCCCCTTGGTGTGCTCTTATATTCATACTGCTGCCCTCTAGTAACGCTACACAGTAACTGCAGCATAATAGTGGGAATGGGAAGAAGGCTGTCCAATGCAAATATTGTTCTCCCAAGCTACCTTTCTTCTGAGATGGTCGGTGTTGGACAGGCCACACAGAGGACTTGCTCCCTCCCCGCACGACAGGGCCCGAGCTCCGGCTCACCAGGCATACCCCCGCGACAAGCACCTGTACCCCGTCTCCCGACGGATCGTCTGCCCTTGGACCACTACTCATCACGGGGTCCAGCCCCACCGGCTTCCCCGGCCGGGCCAAGCCTCCATCTTGGGCCCTGCACCACGCGGCCGCGTGGCCTCACCCCGACCCCAACCCCGGGCCTGGCCGGCCCCGACATCCCGGCACCACCATCCACCCAGGAGGTGAGCGGACCACTTGGCAGGTCAATGGGAGAACGAGGTGTCAAAGGCTCTTCCCCCGCCAGGTGCCGATCGCCCCCGCTCCCCCAGGCACTGGCTCCACCCCCTGCTGGGTGTCTGGACACCTTCATCCCGGACCCTCCGACCTCCAAGTGCGAGGGTCCGGACATCAAAGGGCACCAGCCCTATAACTGAGGCAGCTCCGGAGCAGGAAGGCAGTTGTATCCTGGAGTCGAGAGACACCGAGTGAACTCAGCCTTGACGGTCTACTGGCGCTGCCGTAGCCCGCTCTTGTGACCCATCGTCCTGCCTGCTGGCGCTGCCGTGGCCTTCTGCAATCTTCGTCCTCACCGGGACCTGCTGGCGCTGCCGCGGTCCGTACATCGACCATCTTCCTGGGACCTGCTGGCGCTGCCGCGGCCCGTTGTAACAACCATCTTCACCGGGACCTGCTGGCGCTGCCGCGGACCGTACATCGACCATCTTCCTGGGACCTGCTGGCGCTGCCGCGGCCCGTTGTAACGACCATCATCACCGGGACCTGCTGGCGCTGCCGCGGACTGTACATCGTCCATCTTTCTGGGACCTGCTGGCGCTGCCGCGGCCCGTACCACCTAACCACCAAGCTCGAGGATTGTGAGCTCATCATCTCATCCGGACTACCTGACTGGTAAACAGACTGTCCCGCTACCCCCTTTCCTACCTTGCAAGACTCTAATCGAGGGGACCCCTGAGTCCAGACCTCCTTGTACCATTCAACCGTACCTTAAGAAGTGCTTATAAAGAACACTGAACCTTATCCGTGTGTGGTATCTGTCTGTGGGGGGGAAGTTACTTGTCTGTACGATCGCTGGAGACGGTTCTCCCCGGAGACCTCTCCTCCTGACCCCGGCCGACCCTCCCGGTCCGTCTACCTTTTCTAACATTGGTGGCCAGCGGCGCGATCCGAATCAACGCGTAATCGTACAGAGAGTAGCTCACCCCACGACAAAACACGATGTCGACCAAAGATAGCAGCCCCACCGAGAAATTCCAAATGGAGAAATTAGAAGAATACAACCACCGCGAACTGAGACAATTTTGCATAGAACTTGGCATTGCTACCACCGGCCTAAGTACCAAGGATGATCTAAAGCGCGCCCTTGGGTCATGGACAGAAACTGGGGTCGCAGGACCCCCCGACCAAAGCAGCATCACACCAGACCAAAACAGCATCACACCAGAGGGGAACGCCACGGCTCCCGAGGAGCGGGGAACGGGCCTCTCACAGGAGGAGATCCGAGAAAGAGACAGGGTCAGATTACACGAGTTGGAGATGGCACGACTCAAGATGGATGGGGAACTCAAGTTAGCAGAACAGAAACTCAACCTCGAGCATATGCGGCTTCGAGAGGAACGAGAGGAAAAGCAGAGGCAGAGAGAGCTGGAAGAGAAAAAAATAACGCTCGAGCACGAACGCCGACTAGCGGAGATAGAACTGCGAAAACAGAATAAGGAACTGGGGGTGCCTGAGCGACCACACACCCCGGGGCCAAGTGAGAAAAAAGTCCATATCCCCAAGGATGTTGTCCGCGAGTATGTCCAAGAAGACGACATACAGCAGTGGTTTAAAGCCTATGAGATCGCCATGACCTCCCACCGGATCGACCGGAGTGATTGGGGAGCCGGACTTTGGGGAAGGTTTATCAACGAGGGTCGTGATGCCCTACTGCAGCTCCCAGATCACCAAATGACGTCCTACGACCACATGAAGGCTGCCCTCCTCACCCGCTACGGCCTCACACCCGAGATGTACCGCCAGAGGTTCAGAGATTGCACCCGGATCCCAGGTACAACTTGGGTAGAATACGTGAACTATTTCAGCCGTGCCTTCGAGGGTTGGATCAGGGGGAGTCAGGTCACCACCTACGAACAACTCTTCAACCTTATGGTATGGGAGCACCTGTCAAACAACTGTTTAGTCGAGCTCAGGCAGCACCTCCTCGACAGTAAGCTGACTGACCCCCGGCAGCTCGCCGCCGAAGCTGACCGATGGGAAAGCACCCGAGTGGGCCGGAAGGGGCCACACGACCAGAACAGAAGCAGCCAAGGCCAGCACCGTCCTCGGGGAGGAGGGGGGGGCCAGGGTCGAGGGAGAGACACCTTGCCAGCAACCCCCGTGGCCAGCACACCGCCTCCGGCCGGCCGGGGCAACCCCCCGTTGCGGCCTGGGTTCCGAGCCAACGTCACGTGCCACCGGTGCCAGCGACCAGGCCACTACGCCAATGACCCGAGCTGTCCGATAAACCAACCGCCCAAGCCCCGCCAGGTAGCGGCCGCCGCCCTGGGGGAAGAGCGATCATCGGAGGAGCCCGAAGAGTATGAGCCGGCCCAGCAAGGATGGGAACCGGCCGCCATGGTCCTGGCGTGCTTAGGGGGAAGAGACATGGTCCCGCGGGCTCCCCTACCCGCCAACACCAGGAAATACGGTCAGTGGGTGACCATTAATGGACAGAGGGCCGAGGCCCTGCGTGACACCGGCGCCAGTGTGACGGCCGTCCGCTGTCACCTGGTGAAGCCCGAGCAGATCCTGCCGAACATTCTCTGCCCCGTCCGCTCGCCAGATAACTCTGAGAGTATGTGTAAAATGGCCTGCGTCCCATTCGAATGGGGAGGGGTCTCCGGCCTGCTGAAGGTGACGGTCCGGGACGATGCCCCCGTGGACTGCCTCCTGGGGAATGATCTCGAGAGTTCCCCGTGGGCCACCGTCGAGAGAAGAGAGCACCTGGGGATGCTGGGCCTCCCGGACTGGGCCTGCATAACCACCCGGTCCATGGCCGCCCATGCCGCCCCCCGGTCAGAAGAACCCGAATGGCCAGCACCTCCACCCCCGGTCGCCCCAGTAGAGGACAACGGCGAGGCCGGCCTCCCGGACCCGACGACCGAAGAGGACGCGCAACCCCAGGACCTTCCGGATCTGGCTCAGTGGCGTCAAGAAGGGGGGCCCACCCAAGAACAGTTCCGCCAGGAACAAAAGACCTGTCCCTCCCTCGAGGGACTCCGCCAACAAGCCAGCGCCCAAAACGCAGGGGACGCCACCGGAACACACTGGGTCTACTGGGATAACGACCTGCTCTACAGCGAGCAAAGAATCGCCGAGCTGGGGGCCGGTCGAGTTCTGGTGGTACCTCTCCGCTTCAGAGACTTTCTGCTCAACTTAGCCCACGATGTCCCCCTGGCTGGACATCTGGGCCAGGACAAAACGTACAGTCGCCTAGTGACCCACTTTTTCTGGCCAAAAATGAGGAATGACGTCCTGAACCACTGCCGATCCTGCCCCACATGCCAAGCCAGCGGGAAGAGTGGTCGGAAGCTGAAAGCCCCCCTGCAACCCTTCCCTGTGGTCACCACCCCGTTCGAGAGGGTGGGGATAGACATTGTGGGGCCTCTGGACCCCCGCACGGCACAAGGACACAGGTTCATCTTAGTGCTAGTGGACCATGCCACCCGCTACCCCGAGGCGGTGCCCCTACGGACCGTGACAGCTCCGGTGGTTGGCCGGGCCCTGATGGGGATCTTCTCCCGGGTAGGCTTCCCCCGAGAAGTCGTCAGCGACCGAGGCACGAATTTCATATCCAAATACATGAAGTCCCTCTGGCAACAATGCGGGGTCACCTACAGATTCACGACCCCCTATCACCCCCAAGGGAACGGACTAGTGGAGCGTTTTAACCGCACTCTCAAGGGGATGATTGGGGGATTGGAAGAGCCCCTCCGTCGCCAGTGGGATGTACTACTCCCGTGCCTCCTCTTCGCCTACCGGGAAGTTCCCCAGAAGTCCCTCGGTTTTAGCCCTTTTGAACTCCTGTACGGGCACCCTGTGCGAGGGCCCCTCAGCCTAGTCAAGGAAGGTTGGGAGATGGCCCCCCTAACAACCCCTCCAGACGTCTTCAAATACATCCTGGCCCTACGAAACCAGACACGGCGCTTCAGGGAGATGGCCAAGGCGAACCTCGAGGCCAGCCAGGAGGACATGAAGAGGTGGTATGATCACAATGCCTCCTCCGTTGAATTCGAGCCTGGTCAGCAAGTATGGGTGATGTCCCCCACCGAACCATGTGCCTTGCAAGATAAGTGGACGGGGCCCTTCAAAGTGGTCGAGCGCAAAAGCCCCGTCACTTACCTCATCGACATGGGGACCTCCCGGAACCCCCTTCGGGTCCTCCACACCAACAGACTCAAACCACACTTTGTGCGCTCAGAGCTCAGCCTCTTGATGGCTACGGACAGTGGGGCAGAGGAAGACTCCGAACCCCTCCCGGATCTCCTGAAGACTCAGGAGAATGACGGCTCCGTGGACGGGGTCCGGCTCTCTGACGCCCTCACTTCGGAGCAACGCCAGGACTGCCGGAACCTCCTGCTGCAGTTCGCTGCCCTGTTCGCCCTCACCCCCGGGGTCACCCCTTGGTGTTTGCACGACGTAGACACCGGGGACAGTCCCCCCGTCCGACACCGGGCCTACCGCGTACCAGATCGGGTACGGGCCTGCATACAAGAGGAAGTGGCCAAGATGCTCACGATCGGGGTCATCGAGCCCTCGGACAGCCCCTGGGCCAGTCCGGTTGTATTGGTTCCCAAAGCCGCTGCCCCCGGCACCGCACCTGAACTGAGATTCTGCGTCGACTACCGGGGCTTGAACGCTGTCACCCGGACCGACGCTCATCCCATCCCCCGAGCAGACGAGCTGATCGACCGGCTGGGGGCCGCCCGCTACCTTAGTATCTTCGACCTAACAGCGGGCTACTGGCAGATCGGCCTCACACCCAGGGCTCAGGAACGGTCAGCCTTCTCTACCCCCGATGGCCACTATCAATTCAAGGTCATGCCCTTTGGCATGAAAAATGCCCCCGCCACGTTTCAACGCCTTGTGAACCAGGTCTTGGCGGGGCTCGAAGAGTTCAGCGCTGCCTACCTGGACGATATCGCTGTATACAGCCGCCACTGGTCCGACCACCTCCGTCACCTCCAAGAGGTCCTACAAGCCCTCCAGCGGGCCGGCCTCACCATTAAGGCCGGCAAGTGCCAAATCGGCCAAGGGTCTGTGACCTACCTTGGGCACCAAGTGGGGAGCGGGCTGGTGGCCCCCCTACAACTTAAGATTGCGGCCATCCAGTCCTGGCAGCCCCCCGTCACCCAGACCGAGGTCCGAGCCTTCTTGGGGCTCACCGGCTACTACCGGCGGTTCGTGAAGGACTACGGCAGCATCGTGGGGCCCCTCACGGGTCTCACGTCCAAGAACCAACCGAAACGGATCAACTGGACTCCTGATTGTCAAGCGGCCTTCGAGAAGCTGAAGGCCGCCCTGTGCACCGCCCCGGTGCTCCAGGCCCCCGATTACAGTCGGGAATTTGTGGTGCAGACCGACGCCTCCGACCACGGCATCGGGGCCGTCCTCTCTCAGTTGAACCCCGAAGGTCATGACCAGCCGGTGGCCTTCATCAGTCGACGTCTCCTGGCCCGAGAACAGCGTTGGAGCACCATCGAGAGGGAGGCATTTGCAGTAGTGTGGGCCCTCAAAAAGCTCCGACCCTATCTCTTCGGTACCCACTTCCGGGTACAAACTGACCATCGACCCCTGCAATGGCTGATGCAGATGCGGGGGGAGAACCCAAAGCTCTTGCGCTGGTCCATTTCCCTGCAGGGAATGGACTTCACCGTGGAGCACCGACCAGGCCAAGACCACGCCAACGCGGATGGCCTGTCCCGCTTTTTCCGCCTCGACGAAGAGAGTCCCCAAGGAGATGGGTGACTCTCCCCGCCTTCAGCTGGGGGGGACGCATGTTGGACAGGCCACACAGAGGACTTGCTCCCTCCCCGCACGACAGGGCCCGAGCTCCGGCCCACCAGGCATACCCCCGCGACAAGCACCTGTACCCCGTCTCCCGACGGATCGTCTGCCCTTGGACCACTACTCATCACGGGGTCCAGCCCCACCGGCTTCCCCGGCCGGGCCAAGCCTCCATCTTGGGCCCTGCACCACGCGGCCGCGTGGCCTCACCCCGACCCCAACCCCGGGCCTGGCCGGCCCCGACATCCCGGCACCACCATCCACCCAGGAGGTGAGCGGACCACTTGGCAGGTCAATGGGAGAACGAGGTGTCAAAGGCTCTTCCCCCGCCAGGTGCCGATCGCCCCCGCTCCCCCAGGCACTGGCTCCACCCCCTGCTGGGTGTCTGGACACCTTCATCCCGGACCCTCCGACCTCCAAGTGCGAGGGTCCGGACATCAAAGGGCACCAGCCCTATAACTGAGGCAGCTCCGGAGCAGGAAGGCAGTTGTATCCTGGAGTCGAGAGACACCGAGTGAACTCAGCCTTGACGGTCTACTGGCGCTGCCGTAGCCCGCTCTTGTGACCCATCGTCCTGCCTGCTGGCGCTGCCGCGGCCTTCTGCAATCTTCGTCCTCACCGGGACCTGCTGGCGCTGCCGCGGTCCGTACATCGACCATCTTCCTGGGACCTGCTGGCGCTGCCGCGGCCCGTTGTAACAACCATCTTCACCGGGACCTGCTGGCGCTGCCGCGGACCGTACATCGACCATCTTCCTGGGACCTGCTGGCGCTGCCGCGGCCCGTTGTAACGACCATCATCACCGGGACCTGCTGGCGCTGCCGCGGACCGTACATCGTCCATCTTTCTGGGACCTGCTGGCGCTGCCGCGGCCCGTACCACCTAACCACCAAGCTCGAGGATTGTGAGCTCATCATCTCATCCGGACTACCTGACTGGTAAACAGACTGTCCCGCTACCCCCTTTCCTACCTTGCAAGACTCTAATCGAGGGGACCCCTGAGTCCAGACCTCCTTGTACCATTCAACCGTACCTTAAGAAGTGCTTATAAAGAACACTGAACCTTATCCGTGTGTGGTATCTGTCTGTGGGGGGGAAGTTACTTGTCTGTACGATCGCTGGAGACGGTTCTCCCCGGAGACCTCTCCTCCTGACCCCGGCCGACCCTCCCGGTCCGTCTAGCTTTTCTAACAGTCGGCGTCTTGTGCCTTGATGCGACCTCACGCATATGGTCTTCAGTCAAATTCAAAAGCAGCCTACCTACCTTAGGCTAAGGAGTTTTCCACTCGAATGCCGCACATGGGGACGTCACCCTCATTTAGCAGGGTCCCAAATTGCCTGCAGTCATCCTCTTTACAGAAGCTGGGCGTTCGTGGGCGTTTGTGGGCGTCCTTCAAAGGAAGGAAGGGGGTGTTTAAAGGCCCAGCCCAGCCCAGCCCAGCCCAGCGCAGCGCTGTGCTTTGCTGTGTCCTGATGCAGCAGGCATGATGCAGACCTGCTGAAGCAAAGGCCTGACTCTAACATTTTCTGTCTCTTGAAGAAAACAACCTTTCTACCTTCTTATTGCAACTAATAAAGGGAGTTTCACTTGCATCAAACTAAACCCATCATTTCATTAGCCACAGCTCATTCCTGACCTTTATTCCTAGCCAACCTCATAGGCACCAAACCTCTGATTTGAGAGATTGGCTCACACCAAAATGAAAAATAACCCCCATCCAACCTATTTTCCTATCCGTGTAGCACCTTCCTCGCATTCTTCTAATCAGTTAAAGCCCCAGAGGCCACATTTGCGCTCCACATTATACCAAATTTAAAGGACAAATAATGAATGCATTGATAAAGGATGATAAGGTATTGCCCCTATTGCTCCTGCTTGAGATAAAGGGGGATTGGTGGAAAGTCATGAGGGAAAAGGTTTGTAATTTTGAGGCGCACGTGCCAAAAAGAGTGGCCACTTTTCTCCTCTGTTTTTACAAGTGAAATTCAAATTAGGAAATGAAAATAAAAGAAGGATTTGAAATTTTGCCAACTTATGACACTTTGACAGCGTTTGCGGGACTCGAACCCTTGTCCTGTGAGATCCTTTATAACCACAGGCACAAGACTTACCATTGAGCTATAGCTCCTGGTGGTCTGAAGTGTTGCAGTAGTAACTATAAACAACATATAGGCCCTGGTGTCATTGCCTGTGGCTTGTACTGCACATCAAAAGGATGACCATGCTATAGGGACGATTTGATACGCTTCTGACATGGAAACCGGTGTGGTCCAGTGGGTAAGTTCCTGACTTCCAGCCAGAGAATCATGGTTCAAATCCCGGGTTCGGCACCAGATGACTGATGGTGGTCCAGCACAGGTAAATTGGAGGTGGGCCAAACAGGCCAATTGGTAAGTAAAATGTGTGTGTCTGTGTGTCCTGTAAGAGTGGAGTCATGCCTGGCAAAGTGGGTGGATGGAGGATAGAGTGAATAGGAGGAGTCTAGGCAGAGTGGGTGTAGCCAGAGAAGTCCAGCAGAGGTAAGTTGGAGGTGGGCCTAACAGGCGAATTGGTAAGCAAAACGTGTGGGGTTGTGTGTCTGTGTGTGTGGGGTGTGTCTGTGTGTGTGGGGTGTGTCTGTGTGTGGGGGTGTGTGTCTGTGTGTGGGGGTGTGTCTGTGGGGGGGGTGTGTCTGTGTGTGGGGGTGTGTCTGTGGGGGGGGTGTGCCTGTGTGTGTGGGGTGTGCCTGTGTGTGTAGGGGGGGGTGTGTGGGGTCTGTGTGTGTGGTCTGTGTGTGTGGTGTGTGTCTGTGTGTGTCTGTGTGTGTCTGTGTGTGTAGGGGGTGTGTCTGTGTGGGTGTGTGTCTGTGTTGGTTGTGTGTGTAGGGGGTGTGTCTGGGGGTGTGTCTGTGTGTGGGGGGGGTGTGCCAGGGTGTGTGGGGTGTGCCGGTGTGTGTAGGGGGTGTGTCTGTGTGTCCTGTAAGAGTGGAGTCATGCCTGGCAAAGTGGGAGGATAGAGTGAATATGAGGAGTCTAGGCAGAGTGGGTGGAGCCTGAGAGTCTGGAAAAGATGGATGTGGTCCCAGCGAGGAGGAAGGGGTCAAAGATGGAGGTGGGGGCCTGAACAGATTGGGGCCAAATGTGGGCACTCCTGTAGTGTTTCTCTAGCTGACAGATCAGGTGATTACATCCGATGGGACTTATGGTGAGGAAAACCAGCGTTTGATTTTTAATGCACCCTCTGTAACTTTTCCCTAGTATCTTTCTTTCCTTCCGGCAGATACCTGGAACAAGCGTCCCAAAGTTTTTCTTGGCTGCATACCCCCAGAGGTGTGCCTGACATTTATGGCCTAAGCACCCTCACAAAGAGTGCGCTACTGACATTCTGGGAAAACCTCACTAAAATGACATATTTATGCACCAAACGTGGTAATTCCTTATACCTGCAAAGCATCATATTGCACTTTTCAGCTTTGAGGAGGTGTGAGTGTTTTCATTTGCGGGAAATATTCATCTGTGCTTCCTCTCCCATCCGAGGACTATGGAGCTGCTGTTCCTCTCTCACATGTCCCTTCATAGAGACAGGTGTCACACACTCAACCACTCAGTAAACATGTATGCTTCGATACATTCACCTTGCTGTTTACCTTCCAAACATTCCCTCTTCACCACAAATACAGGGCAGCCATACCTCATTGCTCATTCACTCAGTCATCACAGTCCTACACTCTGTAGGTCCTGCAAGACCAACATGAACAAGAGGTATGTCAGCAAGCGGAAAAAAAGCCTTGGGGGAAGATTTTTTTAAATGTTACACAATGTAGCGCAGCACTCTGCGTGGCTGCGCTGCGTTACGTGACCGGGAATGAGCAGGAGAGCGCCATATTTTTAAAGATTTGGCTCTCTCTCCTTGTCTTTCCCTTGCGCCGGCGCTGATTTCAGCTGCCGTGCGCCATGCACATAGCTTAGCGCCGCAGCGCTAGGGTGTGTGCATGAGTGTAGCGTAGGTTTTGTACAGGAAGGGTACCTTTCCTGTACAAGATACTATGCTAGGCACGATGCAAAGCTTTTCCCACCTTGCATACATGCTGCACAGTGAAGCACGCATGGAAAGTGAGAAAAGCACATAGAAATGAATGCATTTCTCCTGTTTGCACCTCCTTTGAAGGGGCGTTAACTTTTGGCGCAAAACCATGTTTTCAAATCTTTGTGAATATGGTTTTGCATCAAAAAGCACGGGTTGCTGCATGGAAACACCCATGTACCACCCACGTAATGCCCCCTTGGTGCAAAGTTACCCAAAGCAGTGCTTTGCGCTCCTTACAGGGCACTTTCCGGCGCAAAAGCAGTTTTGCGCTGAAAAGAAAATCAGAAAAAATAAAATTTGCGCTAGATTGTGTCACTATTGTGGAGCTAAAGCAGCGCGAAACATATGGAAACCTCCCCCTTGGTGTGCTCTTATATTCATACTGCTGCCCTCTAGTAACGCTACACAGTAACTGCAGCATAATAGTGGGAATGGGAAGAAGGCTGTCCAATGCAAATATTGTTCTCCCAAGCTACCTTTCTTCTGAGATGGTCGGCGTCTTGTGCCTTGATGCCACCTCACGCATATGGTCTTCAGTCAAATTCAAAAGCAGCCTACCTACCTTAGGCTAAGGAGTTTTCCACTCGAAGGCCGCACATGGGGACGTCACCCTCATTTAGCAGGGTCCCAAATTGCCTGCAGTCATCCTCTTTACAGAAGCTGGGCGTTCGTGGGCGTTTGTGGGCGTCCTTCAAAGGAAGGAAGGGGGTGTTTAAAGGCCCAGCCCAGCCCAGCCCAGCCCAGCCCAGCGCAGCGCAGCGCTGTGCTTTGCTGTGTCCTGATGCAGCAGGCATGATGCAGACCTGCTGAAGCAAAGGCCTGACTCTAACATTTTCTGTCTCTTGAAGAAAACAACCTTTCTACCTTCTTATTGCAACTAATAAAGGGAGTTTCACTTGCATCAAACTAAACCCATCATTTCATTAGCCACAGCTCATTCCTGACCTTTATTCCTAGCCAACCTCATAGGCACCAAACCTCTGATTTGAGAGATTGGCTCACACCAAAATGAAAAATAACCCCCATCCAACCTATTTTCCTATCCGTGTAGCACCTTCCTCGCATTCTTCTAATCAGTTAAAGCCCCAGAGGCCACATTTGCGCTCCACATTATACCAAATTTAAAGGACAAATAATGAATGCATTGATAAAGGATGATAAGGTATTGCCCCTATTGCTCCTGCTTGAGATAAAGGGGGATTGGTGGAAAGTCATGAGGGAAAAGATTTGTAATTTTGAGGCGCACGTGCCAAAAAGAGTGGCCACTTTTCTCCTCTGTTTTTACAAGTGAAATTCAAATTAGGAAATGAAAATAAAAGAAGGATTTGAAATTTTGCCAACTTATGACACTTTGACAGCGTTTGCGGGACTCGAACCCTTGTCCTGTGAGATCCTTTATAACCACAGGCACAAGACTTACCATTGAGCTATAGCTCCTGGTGGTCTGAAGTGTTGCAGTAGTAACTATAAACAACATATAGGCCCTGGTGTCATTGCCTGTGGCTTGTATTGCACATCAAAAGGATGACCATGCTATAGGGACGATTTGATACGCTTCTGACATGGAAACCGGTGTGGTCCAGTGGGTAAGTTCCTGACTTCCAGCCAGAGAATCAGGGTTCAAATCCCGGGTTCGGCACCAGATGACTGATGGTGGTCCAGCACAGGTAAATTGGAGGTGGGCCAAACAGGCCAATTGGTAAGTAAAATGTGTGTGTCTGTGTGTCCTGTAAGAGTGGAGTCATGCCTGGCAAAGTGGGTGGATGGAGGATAGAGTGAATAGGAGGAATCTAGGCAGAGTGGGTGGAGCCAGAGAAGTCCAGCAGAGGTAAGTTGGAGGTGGGCCTAACAGGCGAATTGGTAAGCAAAACGTGTGGGGTTGTGTGTGTGGGGTGTGCCTGTGTAGGGGGTGTGTGCCTGTGTGTGGGGTGTGTGGGGGTGTGTGGGGGTGTGGGGGTGTGTCTGTGTGTGGGGGGTGTGTGTCGGGGTGTGTGTCTGTGTGTGGGGGTGTGTGTCTGTGTGTGTGGGGTGTGCCTGTGTGTAGGGGGGGTGTGTTTCTGTGTGGGGTGTGTGGGTGTGTTTCTGTGTGGGGTGTGTGGGTGTGTTTCTGTGTGGGGTGTGTGGGTTGTGTGTGTAGGGGGTGTGTGTGTGGGGGGGGTGTGTGGGGTGTGCCGGTGTGTGTAGGGGGTGTGTCTGTGTGTCCTGTAAGAGTGGAGTCATGCCTGGCAAAGTGGGAGGATAGAGTGAATATGAGGAGTCTAGGCAGAGTGGGTGGAGCCAGAGAGTCTGGAAAAGATGGATGTGGCCCCAGCGAGGAGGAAGGGGTCAAAGATGGAGGTGGGGGCCTGAACAGATTGGGGCCAAATGTGGGCACTCCTGTAGTGTTTCTCTAGCTGACAGATCAGGTGATTACATCCGATGGGACTTATGGTGAGGAAAACCAGCGTTTGATTTTTAATGCACCCTCTGTAACTTTTCCCTAGTATCTTTCTTTCCTTCCGGCAGATACCTGTAACAAGCGTCCCAAAGTTTTTCTTGGCTGCATACCCCCAGAGGTGTGCCTGACATTTATGGCCTAAGCACCCTCACAAAGAGTGCGCTACTGACATTCTGGGAAAACCTCACTAAAATGACATATTTATGCACCAAACGTGGTAATTCCTTATACCTGCAAAGCATCATATTGCACTTTTCAGCTTTGAGGAGGTGTGAGTGTTTTCATTTGAGGGAAATATTCATCTGTGCTTCCTCTCCCATCCGAGGACTATGGAGCTGCTGTTCCTCTCTCACATGTCCCTTCATAGAGACAGGTGTCACACACTCAACCACTCAGTAAACATGTATTCTTCGATACATTCACCTTGCTGTTTACCTTCCAAACATTCCCTCTTCACCACAAATACAGGGCAGCCATACCTCATTGCTCATTCACTCAGTCATCACAGTCCTACACTCTGTAGGTCCTGCAAGACCAACATGAACAAGAGGTATGTCAGCAAGCGGAAAAAAAGCCTTGGGGGAAGATTTTTTTAAATGTTACACAATGTAGCGCAGCACTCTGCGTGGCTGCGCTGCGTTACGTGACCGGGAATGAGCAGGAGAGCGCCATATTTTTAAAGATTTGGCTCTCTCTCCTTGTCTTTCCCTTGCGCCGGCGCTGATTTCAGCTGCCGTGCGCATAGCTTAGCGCCGCAGCGCTAGGGTGTGTGCATGAGTGTAGCGTAGGTTTTGTACAGGAAGGGTACCTTTCCTGTACAAAATACTATGCTAGGCACGATGCAAAGCTTTTCCCACCTTGCATACTTGCTGCACAGTGAAGCACGCATGGAAAGTGAGAAAAGCACATAGAAATGAATGCATTTCTCCTGTTTGCACCTCCTTTGAAGGGGCGTTAACTTTTGGCGCAAAACCATGTTTTCAAATCTTTGTGAATATGGTTTTGCATCAAAAAGCACGGGTTGCTGCATGGAAACACCCATGTACCACCCACGTAATGCCCCCTTGGTGCAAAGTTACCCAAAGCAGTGCTTTGCGCTCCTTACAGGGCACTTTCCGGCGCAAAAGCAGTTTTGCGCTGAAAAGAAAATCAGAAAAAATAAAATTTGCGCTAGATTGTGTCACTATTGTGGAGCTAAAGCAGCGCGAAACATATGGAAACCTCCCCCTTGGTGTGCTCTTATATTCATACTGCTGCCCTCTAGTAACGCTACACAGTAACTGCAGCATAATAGTGGGAATGGGAAGAAGGCTGTCCAATGCAAATATTGTTCTCCCAAGCTACCTTTCTTCTGAGATGGTCGGTGTTGGACAGGCCACACAGAGGACTTGCTCCCTCCCCGCACGACAGGGCCCGAGCTCCGGCTCACCAGGCATACCCCCGCGACAAGCACCTGTACCCCGTCTCCCGACGGATCGTCTGCCCTTGGACCACTACTCATCACGGGGTCCAGCCCCACCGGCTTCCCCGGCCGGGCCAAGCCTCCATCTTGGGCCCTGCACCACGCGGCTGCGTGGCCTCACCCCGACCCCAACCCCGGGCCTGGCCGGCCCCGACATCCCGGCACCACCATCCACCCAGGAGGTGAGCGGACACTTGGCAGGTCAATGGGAGAACGAGGTGTCAAAGGCTCTTCCCCCGCCAGGTGCCGATCGCCCCCGCTCCCCCAGGCACTGGCTCCACCCCCTGCTGGGTGTCTGGACACCTTCATCCCGGACCCTCCGACCTCCAAGTGCGAGGGTCCGGACATCAAAGGGCACCAGCCCTATAACTGAGGCAGCTCCGGAGCAGGAAGGCAGTTGTATCCTGGAGTCGAGAGACACCGAGTGAACTCAGCCTTGACGGTCTACTGGCGCTGCCGTAGCCCGCTCTTGTGACCCATCGTCCTGCCTGCTGGCGCTGCCGTGGCCTTCTGCAATCTTCGTCCTCACCGGGACCTGCTGGCGCTGCCGCGGTCCGTACATCGACCATCTTCCTGGGACCTGCTGGCGCTGCCGCGGCCCGTTGTAACAACCATCTTCACCGGGACCTGCTGGCGCTGCCGCGGACCGTACATCGACCATCTTCCTGGGACCTGCTGGCGCTGCCGCGGCCCGTTGTAACGACCATCATCACCGGGACCTGCTGGCGCTGCCGCGGACCGTACATCGTCCATCTTTCTGGGACCTGCTGGCGCTGCCGCGGCCCGTACCACCTAACCACCAAGCTCGAGGATTGTGAGCTCATCATCTCATCCGGACTACCTGACTGGTAAACAGACTGTCCCGCTACCCCCTTTCCTACCTTGCAAGACTCTAATCGAGGGGACCCCTGAGTCCAGACCTCCTTGTACCATTCAACCGTACCTTAAGAAGTGCTTATAAAGAACACTGAACCTTATCCGTGTGTGGTATCTGTCTGTGGGGGGGAAGTTACTTGTCTGTACGATCGCTGGAGACGGTTCTCCCCGGAGACCTCTCCTCCTGACCCCGGCCGACCCTCCCGGTCCGTCTACCTTTTCTAACATTGGTGGCCAGCGGCGCGATCCGAATCAACGCGTAATCGTACAGAGAGTAGCTCACCCCACGACAAAACACGATGTCGACCAAAGATAGCAGCCCCACCGAGAAATTCCAAATGGAGAAATTAGAAGAATACAACCACCGCGAACTGAGACAATTTTGCATAGAACTTGGCATTGCTACCACCGGCCTAAGTACCAAGGATGATCTAAAGCGCGCCCTTGAGTCATGGACAGAAACTGGGGTCGCAGGACCCCCCGACCAAAGCAGCATCACACCAGACCAAAACAGCATCACACCAGAGGGGAACGCCACGGCTCCCGAGGAGCGGGGAACGGGCCTCTCACAGGAGGAGATCCGAGAAAGAGACAGGGTCAGATTACACGAGTTGGAGATGGCACGACTCAAGATGGATGGGGAACTCAAGTTAGCAGAACAGAAACTCAACCTCGAGCATATGCGGCTTCGAGAGGAACGAGAGGAAAAGCAGAGGCAGAGAGAGCTGGAAGAGAAAAAAATAACGCTCGAGCACGAACGCCGACTAGCGGAGATAGAACTGCGAAAACAGAATAAGGAACTGGGGGTGCCTGAGCGACCACACACCCCGGGGCCAAGTGAGAAAAAAGTCCATATCCCCAAGGATGTTGTCCGCGAGTATGTCCGAGAAGACGACATACAGCAGTGGTTTAAAGCCTATGACATCGCCATGACCTCCCACCGGATCGACCGGAGTGATTGGGGAGCCGGACTTTGGGGAAGGTTTATCAACGAGGGTCGTGATGCCCTACTGCAGCTCCCAGATCACCAAATGACGTCCTACGACCACATGAAGGCTGCCCTCCTCACCCGCTACGGCCTCACACCCGAGATGTACCGCCAGAGGTTCAGAGATTGCACCCGGATCCCAGGTACAACTTGGGTAGAATACGTGAACTATTTCAGCCGTGCCTTCGAGGGTTGGATCAGGGGGAGTCAGGTCACCACCTACGAACAACTCTTCAACCTTATGGTATGGGAGCACCTGTCAAACAACTGTTTAGTCGAGCTCAGTCAGCACCTCCTCGACAGTAAGCTGACTGACCCCCGGCAGCTCGCCGCCGAAGCTGACCGATGGGAAAGCACCCGAGTGGGCCGGAAGGGGCCACACGACCAGAACAGAAGCAGCCAAGGCCAGCACCGTCCTCGGGGAGGAGGGGGGGGCCAGGGTCGAGGGAGAGACACCTTGCCAGCAACCCCCGTGGCCAGCACACCGCCTCCGGCCGGCCGGGGCAACCCCCCGTTGCGGCCTGGGTTCCGAGCCAACGTCACGTGCCACCGGTGCCAGCGACCAGGCCACTACGCCAATGACCCGAGCTGTCCGATAAACCAACCGCCCAAGCCCCGCCAGGTAGCGGCCGCCGCCCTGGGGGAAGAGCGATCATCGGAGGAGCCCGAAGAGTATGAGCCGGCCCAGCAAGGATGGGAACCGGCCGCCATGGTCCTGGCGTGCTTAGGGGGAAGAGACATGGTCCCGCGGGCTCCCCTACCCGCCAACACCAGGAAATACGGTCAGTGGGTGACCATTAATGGACAGAGGGCCGAGGCCCTGCGTGACACCGGCGCCAGTGTGACGGCCGTCCGCTGTCACCTGGTGAAGCCCGAGCAGATCCTGCCGAACATTCTCTGCCCCGTCCGCTCGGCAGATAACTCTGAGAGTATGTGTAAAATGGCCTGCGTCCCATTCGAATGGGGAGGGGTCTCCGGCCTGCTGAAGGTGACGGTCCGGGACGATGCCCCCGTGGACTGCCTCCTGGGGAATGATCTCGAGAGTTCCCCGTGGGCCACCGTCGAGAGAAGAGAGCACCTGGGGATGCTGGGCCTCCCGGACTGGGCCTGCATAACCACCCGGTCCATGGCCGCCCATGCCGCCCCCCGGTCAGAAGAACCCGAATGGCCAGCACCTCCACCCCCGGTCGCCCCAGTAGAGGACAACGGCGAGGCCGGCCTCCCGGACCCGACGACCGAAGAGGACGCGCAACCCCAGGACCTTCCGGATCTGGCTCAGTGGCGTCAAGAAGGGGGGCCCACCCAAGAACAGTTCCGCCAGGAACAAAAGACCTGTCCCTCCCTCGAGGGACTCCGCCAACAAGCCAGCGCCCAAAACGCAGGGGACGCCACCGGAACACACTGGGTCTACTGGGATAACGACCTGCTCTACAGCGAGCAAAGAATCGCCGAGCTGGGGGCCGGTCGAGTTCTGGTGGTACCTCTCCGCTTCAGAGACTTTCTGCTCAACTTAGCCCACGATGTCCCCCTGGCTGGACATCTGGGCCAGGACAAAACGTACAGTCGCCTAGTGACCCACTTTTTCTGGCCAAAAATGAGGAATGACGTCCTGAACCACTGCCGATCTTGCCCCACATGCCAAGCCAGCGGGAAGAGTGGTCGGAAGCTGAAAGCCCCCCTGCAACCCTTCCCTGTGGTCACCACCCCGTTCGAGAGGGTGGGGATAGACATTGTGGGGCCTCTGGACCCCCGCACGGCACAAGGACACAGGTTCATCTTAGTGCTAGTGGACCATGCCACCCGCTACCCCGAGGCGGTGCCCCTACGGACCGTGACAGCTCCGGTGGTTGGCCGGGCCCTGATGGGGATCTTCTCCCGGGTAGGCTTCCCCCGAGAAGTCGTCAGCGACCGAGGCACGAATTTCATATCCAAATACATGAAGTCCCTCTGGCAACAATGCGGGGTCACCTACAGATTCACGACCCCCTATCACCCCCAAGGGAACGGACTAGTGGAGCGTTTTAACCGCACTCTCAAGGGGATGATTGGGGGATTGGAAGAGCCCCTCCGTCGCCAGTGGGATGTACTACTCCCGTGCCTCCTCTTCGCCTACCGGGAAGTTCCCCAGAAGTCCCTCGGTTTTAGCCCTTTTGAACTCCTGTACGGGCACCCTGTGCGAGGGCCCCTCAGCCTAGTCAAGGAAGGTTGGGAGATGGCCCCCCTAACAACCCCTCCAGACGTCTTCAAATACATCCTGGCCCTACGAAACCAGACACGGCGCTTCAGGGAGATGGCCAAGGCGAACCTCGAGGCCAGCCAGGAGGACATGAAGAGGTGGTATGATCACAATGCCTCCTCCGTTGAATTCGAGCCTGGTCAGCAAGTATGGGTGATGTCCCCCACCGAACCATGTGCCTTGCAAGATAAGTGGACGGGGCCCTTCAAAGTGGTCGAGCGCAAAAGCCCCGTCACTTACCTCATCGACATGGGGACCTCCCGGAACCCCCTTCGGGTCCTCCACACCAACAGACTCAAACCACACTTTGTGCGCTCAGAGCTCAGCCTCTTGATGGCTACGGGCAGTGGGGCAGAGGAAGACTCCGAACCCCTCCCGGATCTCCTGAAGACTCAGGAGAATGACGGCTCCGTGGACGGGGTCCGGCTCTCTGACGCCCTCACTTCGGAGCAACGCCAGGACTGCCGGAACCTCCTGCTGCAGTTTGCTGCCCTGTTCGCCCTCACCCCCGGGGTCACCCCTTGGTGTTTGCACGACGTAGACACCGGGGACAGTCCCCCCGTCCGACACCGGGCCTACCGCGTACCAGATCGGGTACGGGCCTGCATACAAGAGGAAGTGGCCAAGATGCTCACGATCGGGGTCATCGAGCCCTCGGACAGCCCCTGGGCCAGTCCGGTTGTTTTGGTTCCCAAAGCCGCTGCCCCCGGCACCGCACCTGAACTGAGATTCTGCGTCGACTACCAGGGCTTGAACGCTGTCACCCGGACCGACGCTCATCCCATCCCCCGAGCAGACGAGCTGATCGACCGGCTGGGGGCCGCCCGCTACCTTAGTATCTTCGACCTAACAGCGGGCTACTGGCAGATTGGCCTCACACCCAGGGCTCAGGAACGGTCAGCCTTCTCTACCCCCGATGGCCACTATCAATTCAAGGTCATGCCCTTTGGCATGAAAAATGCCCCCGCCACGTTTCAACGCCTTGTGAACCAGGTCTTGGCGGGGCTCGAAGAGTTCAGCGCTGCCTACCTGGACGATATCGCTGTATACAGCCGCCACTGGTCCGACCACCTCCGTCACCTCCAAGAGGTCCTACAAGCCCTCCAGCGGGCCGGCCTCACCATTAAGGCCGGCAAGTGCCAAATCGGCCAAGGGTCTGTGACCTACCTTGGGCACCAAGTGGGGAGCGGGCTGGTGGCCCCCCTACAACTTAAGATTGCGGCCATCCAGTCCTGGCAGCCCCCCGTCACCCAGACCGAGGTCCGAGCCTTCTTGGGGCTCACCGGCTACTACCGGCGGTTCGTGAAGGACTACGGCAGCATCGTGGGGCCCCTCACGGGTCTCACGTCCAAGAACCAACCGAAACGGATCAACTGGACTCCTGATTGTCAAGCGGCCTTCGAGAAGCTGAAGGCCGCCCTGTGCACCGCCCCGGTGCTCCAGGCCCCCGATTACAGTCGGGAATTTGTGGTGCAGACCGACGCCTCCGACCACGGCATCGGGGCCGTCCTCTCTCAGTTGAACCCCGAAGGTCATGACCAGCCGGTGGCCTTCATCAGTCGACGTCTCCTGGCCCGAGAACAGCGTTGGAGCACCATCGAGAGGGAGGCATTTGCAGTAGTGTGGGCCCTCAAAAAGCTCCGACCCTATCTCTTCGGTACCCACTTCCGGGTACAAACTGACCATCGACCCCTGCAATGGCTGATGCAGATGCGGGGGGAGAACCCAAAGCTCTTGCGCTGGTCCATTTCCCTGCAGGGAATGGACTTCACCGTGGAGCACCGACCAGGCCAAGACCACGCCAACGCGGATGGCCTGTCCCGCTTTTTCCGCCTCGACGAAGAGAGTCCCCAAGGAGATGGGTGACTCTCCCCGCCTTCAGCTGGGGGGGACGCATGTTGGACAGGCCACACAGAGGACTTGCTCCCTCCCCGCACGACAGGGCCCGAGCTCCGGCCCACCAGGCATACCCCCGCGACAAGCACCTGTACCCCGTCTCCCGACGGATCGTCTGCCCTTGGACCACTACTCATCACGGGGTCCAGCCCCACCGGCTTCCCCGGCCGGGCCAAGCCTCCATCTTGGGCCCTGCACCACGCGGCCGCGTGGCCTCACCCCGACCCCAACCCCGGGCCTGGCCGGCCCCGACATCCCGGCACCACCATCCACCCAGGAGGTGAGCGGACCACTTGGCAGGTCAATGGGAGAACGAGGTGTCAAAGGCTCTTCCCCCGCCAGGTGCCGATCGACCCCGCTCCCCCAGGCACTGGCTCCACCCCCTGCTGGGTGTCTGGACACCTTCATCCCGGACCCTCCGACCTCCAAGTGCGAGGGTCCGGACATCAAAGGGCACCAGCCCTATAACTGAGGCAGCTCCGGAGCAGGAAGGCAGTTGTATCCTGGAGTCGAGAGACACCGAGTGAACTCAGCCTTGACGGTCTACTGGCGCTGCCGTAGCCCGCTCTTGTGACCCATCGTCCTGCCTGCTGGCGCTGCCGCGGCCTTCTGCAATCTTCGTCCTCACCGGGACCTGCTGGCGCTGCCGCGGTCCGTACATCGACCATCTTCCTGGGACCTGCTGGCGCTGCCGCGGCCCGTTGTAACAACCATCTTCACCGGGACCTGCTGGCGCTGCCGCGGACCGTACATCGACCATCTTCCTGGGACCTGCTGGCGCTGCCGCGGCCCGTTGTAACGACCATCATCACCGGGACCTGCTGGCGCTGCCGCGGACCGTACATCGTCCATCTTTCTGGGACCTGCTGGCGCTGCCGCGGCCCGTACCACCTAACCACCAAGCTCGAGGATTGTGAGCTCATCATCTCATCCGGACTACCTGACTGGTAAACAGACTGTCCCGCTACCCCCTTTCCTACCTTGCAAGACTCTAATCGAGGGGACCCCTGAGTCCAGACCTCCTTGTACCATTCAACCGTACCTTAAGAAGTGCTTATAAAGAACACTGAACCATATCCGTGTGTGGTATCTGTCTGTGGGGGGGAAGTTACTTGTCTGTACGATCGCTGGAGACGGTTCTCCCCGGAGACCTCTCCTCCTGACCCCGGCCGACCCTCCCGGTCCGTCTACCTTTTCTAACAGTCGGCGTCTTGTGCCTTGATGCCACCTCACGCATATGGTCTTCAGTCAAATTCAAAAGCAGCCTACCTACCTTAGGCTAAGGAGTTTTCCACTCGAATGCCGCACATGGGGACGTCACCCTCATTTAGCAGGGTCCCAAATTGCCTGCAGTCATCCTCTTTACAGAAGCTGGGCGTTCGTGGGCGTTTGTGGGCGTCCTTCAAAGGAAGGAAGGGGGTGTTTAAAGGCCCAGCCCAGCCCAGCGCTGTGCTTTGCTGTGTCCTGATGCAGCAGGCATGATGCAGACCTGCTGAAGCAAAGGCCTGACTCTAACATTTTCTGTCTCTTGAAGAAAACAACCTTTCTACCTTCTTATTGCAACTAATAAAGGGAGTTTCACTTGCATCAAACTAAACCCATCATTTCATTAGCCACAGCTCATTCCTGACCTTTATTCCTAGCCAACCTCATAGGCACCAAACCTCTGATTTGAGAGATTGGCTCACACCAAAATGAAAAATAACCCCCATCCAACCTATTTTCCTATCCGTGTAGCACCTTCCTCGCATTCTTCTAATCAGTTAAAGCCCCAGAGGCCACATTTGCGCTCCACATTATACCAAATTTAAAGGACAAATAATGAATGCATTGATAAAGGATGATAAGGTATTGCCCCTATTGCTCCTGCTTGAGATAAAGGGGGATTGGTGGAAAGTCATGAGGGAAAAGATTTGTAATTTTGAGGCGCACGTGCCAAAAAGAGTGGCCACTTTTCTCCTCTGTTTTTACAAGTGAAATTCAAATTAGGAAATGAAAATAAAAGAAGGATTTGAAATTTTGCCAACTTATGACACTTTGACAGCGTTTGCGGGACTCGAACCCTTGTCCTGTGGGATCCTTTATAACCACAGGCACAAGACTTACCATTGAGCTATAGCTCCTGGTGGTCTGAAGTGTTGCAGTAGTAACTATAAACAACATATAGGCCCTGGTGTCATTGCCTGTGGCTTGTACTGCACATCAAAAGGATGACCATGCTATAGGGACGATTTGATACGCTTCTGACATGGAAACCGGTGTGGTCCAGTGGGTAAGTTCCTGACTTCCAGCCAGAGAATCAGGGTTCAAATCCCGGGTTCGGCACCAGATGACTGATGGTGGTCCAGCACAGGTAAATTGGAGGTGGGCCAAACAGGCCAATTGGTAAGTAAAATGTGTGTGTCTGTGTGTCCTGTAAGAGTGGAGTCATGCCTGGCAAAGTGGGTGGATGGAGGATAGAGTGAATAGGAGGAGTCTAGGCAGAGTGGGTGGAGCCAGAGAAGTCCAGCAGAGGTAAGTTGGAGGTGGGCCTAACAGGCGAATTGGTAAGCAAAATGTGTGGGGGTGTGTCTGTGTGTGTGGGGTGTGTGTGGGGGTGTGTCTGTGTGTGGGGGTGTGTCTGTGTGTGGGGGTGTGTCTGTGGGGGGGTGTGCCTGTGTGTGTGGGGTGTGCCTGTGTGTGTAGGGGGGGGTGTGTGGGGTCTGTGTGTGGGGTGTGTGTGGGTGTGTGTGGGTGTGTGTCGGTGTGTGGGTGTGTGTCTGTGTGGGTTGTGTGTGTAGGGGGTGTGTCTGTGTGGGAGTCTGGGTGTGTGTCTGTGTTGGTTGTGTGTGTAGGGGGTGTGTCGGGGTGTGTGGGGGTGTGTCTGTGTGTGGGGGGTGTGTGTGGGGTGTGCCAGGGTGTGTGGGGTGTGCCGGGGTGTGTCTGTGTGTCCTGTAAGAGTGGAGTCATGCCTGGCAAAGTGGGAGGATAGAGTGAATATGAGGAGTCTAGGCAGAGTGTGTGGAGCCTGAGAGTCTGGAAAAGATGGATGTGGTCCCAGCGAGGAGGAAGGGGTCAAAGATGGAGGTGGGGGCCTGAACAGATTGGGGCCAAATGTGGGCACTCCTGTAGTGTTTCTCTAGCTGACAGATCAGGTGATTACATCCGATGGGACTTATGGTGAGGAAAACCAGCGTTTGATTTTTAATGCACCCTCTGTAACTTTTCCCTAGTATCTTTCTTTCCTTCCGGCAGATACCTGGAACAAGCGTCCCAAAGTTTTTCTTGGCTGCATACCCCCAGAGGTGTGCCTGACATTTATGGCCTAAGCACCCTCACAAAGAGTGCGCTACTGACATTCTGGGAAAACCTCACTAAAATGACATATTTATGCACCAAACGTGGTAATTCCTTATACCTGCAAAGCATCATATTGCACTTTTCAGCTTTGAGGAGGTGTGAGTGTTTTCATTTGCGGGAAATATTCATCTGTGCTTCCTCTCCCATCCGAGGACTATGGAGCTGCTGTTCCTCTCTCACATGTCCCTTCATAGAGACAGGTGTCACACACTCAACCACTCAGTAAACATGTATGCTTCGATACATTCACCTTGCTGTTTACCTTCCAAACATTCCCTCTTCACCACAAATACAGGGCAGCCATACCTCATTGCTCATTCACTCAGTCATCACAGTCCTACACTCTGTAGGTCCTGCAAGACCAACATGAACAAGAGGTATGTCAGCAAGCGGAAAAAAAGCCTTGGGGGAAGATTTTTTTAAATGTTACACAATGTAGCGCAGCACTCTGCGTGGCTGCGCTGCGTTACGTGACCGGGAATGAGCAGGAGAGCGCCATATTTTTAAAGATTTGGCTCTCTCTCCTTGTCTTTCCCTTGCGCCGGCGCTGATTTCAGCTGCCGTGCGCCATGCACATAGCTTAGCGCCGCAGCGCTAGGGTGTGTGCATGAGTGTAGCGTAGGTTTTGTACAGGAAGGGTACCTTTCCTGTACAAAATACTATGCTAGGCACGATGCAAAGCTTTTCCCACCTTGCATACATGCTGCACAGTGAAGCACGCATGGAAAGTGAGAAAAGCACATAGAAATGAATGCATTTCTCCTGTTTGCACCTCCTTTGAAGGGGCGTTAACTTTTGGCGCAAAACCATGTTTTCAAATCTTTGTGAATATGGTTTTGCATCAAAAAGCACGGGTCGCTGCATGGAAACACCCATGTACCACCCACGTAATGCCCCCTTCGTGCAAAGTTACCCAAAGCAGTGCTTTGCGCTCCTTACAGGGCACTTTCCGGCGCAAAAGCAGTTTTGCGCTGAAAAGAAAATCAGAAAAAATAAAATTTGCGCTAGATTGTGTCACTATTGTGGAGCTAAAGCAGCGCGAAACATATGGAAACCTCCCCCTTGGTGTGCTCTTATATTCATACTGCTGCCCTCTAGTAACGCTACACAGTAACTGCAGCATAATAGTGGGAATGGGAAGAAGGCTGTCCAATGCAAATATTGTTCTCCCAAGCTACCTTTCTTCTGAGATGGTCGGTGTTGGACAGGCCACACAGAGGACTTGCTCCCTCCCCGCACGACAGGGCCCGAGCTCCGGCTCACCAGGCATACCCCCGCGACAAGCACCTGTACCCCGTCTCCCGACGGATCGTCTGCCCTTGGACCACTACTCATCACGGGGTCCAGCCCCACCGGCTTCCCCGGCCGGGCCAAGCCTCCATCTTGGGCCCTGCACCACGCGGCCGCGTGGCCTCACCCCGACCCCAACCCCGGGCCTGGCCGGCCCCGACATCCCGGCACCACCATCCACCCAGGAGGTGAGCGGACCACTTGGCAGGTCAATGGGAGAACGAGGTGTCAAAGGCTCTTCCCCCGCCAGGTGCCGATCGCCCCCGCTCCCCCAGGCACTGGCTCCACCCCCTGCTGGGTGTCTGGACACCTTCATCCCGGACCCTCCGACCTCCAAGTGCGAGGGTCCGGACATCAAAGGGCACCAGCCCTATAACTGAGGCAGCTCCGGAGCAGGAAGGCAGTTGTATCCTGGAGTCGAGAGACACCGAGTGAACTCAGCCTTGACGGTCTACTGGCGCTGCCGTAGCCCGCTCTTGTGACCCATCGTCCTGCCTGCTGGCGCTGCCGTGGCCTTCTGCAATCTTCATCCTCACCGGGACCTGCTGGCGCTGCCGCGGTCCGTACATCGACCATCTTCCTGGGACCTGCTGGCGCTGCCGCGGCCCGTTGTAACAACCATCTTCACCGGGACCTGCTGGCGCTGCCGCGGACCGTACATCGACCATCTTCCTGGGACCTGCTGGCGCTGCCGCGGCCCGTTGTAACGACCATCATCACCGGGACCTGCTGGCGCTGCCGCGGACCGTACATCGTCCATCTTTCTGGGACCTGCTGGCGCTGCCGCGGCCCGTACCACCTAACCACCAAGCTCGAGGATTGTGAGCTCATCATCTCATCCGGACTACCTGACTGGTAAACAGACTGTCCCGCTACCCCCTTTCCTACCTTGCAAGACTCTAATCGAGGGGACCCCTGAGTCCAGACCTCCTTGTACCATTCAACCGTACCTTAAGAAGTGCTTATAAAGAACACTGAACCTTATCCGTGTGTGGTATCTGTCTGTGGGGGGGAAGTTACTTGTCTGTACGATCGCTGGAGACGGTTCTCCCCGGAGACCTCTCCTCCTGACCCCGGCCGACCCTCCCGGTCCGTCTACCTTTTCTAACAGTCGGCGTCTTGTGCCTTGATGCCACCTCACGCATATGGTCTTCAGTCAAATTCAAAAGCAGCCTACCTACCTTAGGCTAAGGAGTTTTCCACTCGAATGCCGCACATGGGGACGTCACCCTCATTTAGCAGGGTCCCAAATTGCCTGCAGTCATCCTCTTTACAGAAGCTGGGCGTTCGTGGGCGTTTGTGGGCGTCCTTCAAAGGAAGGAAGGGGGTGTTTAAAGGCCCAGCCCAGCCCAGCCCAGCCCAGCGCAGCGCAGCGCTGTGCTTTGCTGTGTCCTGATGCAGCAGGCATGATGCAGACCTGCTGAAGCAAAGGCCTGACTCTAACATTTTCTGTCTCTTGAAGAAAACAACCTTTCTACCTTCTTATTGCAACTAATAAAGGGAGTTTCACTTGCATCAAACTAAACCCATCATTTCATTAGCCACAGCTCATTCCTGACCTTTATTCCTAGCCAACCTCATAGGCACCAAACCTCTGATTTGAGAGATTGGCTCACACCAAAATGAAAAATAACCCCCATCCAACCTATTTTCCTATCCGTGTAGCACCTTCCTCGCATTCTTCTAATCAGTTAAAGCCCCAGAGGCCACATTTGCGCTCCACATTATACCAAATTTAAAGGACAAATAATGAATGCATTGATAAAGGATGATAAGGTATTGCCCCTATTGCTCCTGCTTGAGATAAAGGGGGATTGGTGGAAAGTCATGAGGGAAAAGATTTGTAATTTTGAGGCGCACGTGCCAAAAAGAGTGGCCACTTTTCTCCTCTGTTTTTACAAGTGAAATTCAAATTAGGAAATGAAAATAAAAGAAGGATTTGAAATTTTGCCAACTTATGACACTTTGACAGCGTTTGCGGGACTCGAACCCTTGTCCTGTGAGATCCTTTATAACCACAGGCACAAGACTTACCATTGAGCTATAGCTCCTGGTGGTCTGAAGTGTTGCAGTAGTAACTATAAACAACATATAGGCCCTGGTGTCATTGCCTGTGGCTTGTATTGCACATCAAAAGGATGACCATGCTATAGGGACGATTTGATACGCTTCTGACATGGAAACCGGTGTGGTCCAGTGGGTAAGTTCCTGACTTCCAGCCAGAGAATCAGGGTTCAAATCCCGGGTTCGGCACCAGATGACTGATGGTGGTCCAGCACAGGTAAATTGGAGGTGGGCCAAACAGGCCAATTGGTAAGTAAAATGTGTGTGTCTGTGTGTCCTGTAAGAGTGGAGTCATGCCTGGCAAAGTGGGTGGATGGAGGATAGAGTGAATAGGAGGAATCTAGGCAGAGTGGGTGGAGCCAGAGAAGTCCAGCAGAGGTAAGTTGGAGGTGGGCCTAACAGGCGAATTGGTAAGCAAAACGTGTGGGGTTGTGTGTGTGGGGGGGTGTCTGTGTGTGTGGGGTGTGCCTGTGTAGGGGGTGTGTGCCTGTGTGTGGGGTGTGTGGGGGGGTGTGGGGGTGTGTCTGTGTGTGGGGGGGGTGTGTCGGGGTGTGTGTCTGTGTGTGTGGGGTGTGCCTGTGTGTAGGGGGGGTGTGTTTCTGTGTGGGGTGTGTGGGTGTGTTTCTGTGTGGGGTGTGTGGGTGTGTTTCTGTGTGGGGTGTGTGGGTTGTGTGTGTAGGGGGTGTGTGTGTGGGGGGGGGTGTGTGGGGGTGTGTCTGGGTGTGTGGGGTGTGCCGGTGTGTGTAGGGGGTGTGTCTGTGTGTCCTGTAAGAGTGGAGTCATGCCTGGCAAAGTGGGAGGATAGAGTGAATATGAGGAGTCTAGGCAGAGTGGGTGGAGCCAGAGAGTCTGGAAAAGATGGATGTGGCCCCAGCGAGGAGGAAGGGGTCAAAGATGGAGGTGGGGGCCTGAACAGATTGGGGCCAAATGTGGGCACTCCTGTAGTGTTTCTCTAGCTGACAGATCAGGTGATTACATCCGATGGGACTTATGGTGAGGAAAACCAGCGTTTGATTTTTAATGCACCCTCTGTAACTTTTCCCTAGTATCTTTCTTTCCTTCCGGCAGATACCTGTAACAAGCGTCCCAAAGTTTTTCTTGGCTGCATACCCCCAGAGGTGTGCCTGACATTTATGGCCTAAGCACCCTCACAAAGAGTGCGCTACTGACATTCTGGGAAAACCTCACTAAAATGACATATTTATGCACCAAACGTGGTAATTCCTTATACCTGCAAAGCATCATATTGCACTTTTCAGCTTTGAGGAGGTGTGAGTGTTTTCATTTGAGGGAAATATTCATCTGTGCTTCCTCTCCCATCCGAGGACTATGGAGCTGCTGTTCCTCTCTCACATGTCCCTTCATAGAGACAGGTGTCACACACTCAACCACTCAGTAAACATGTATTCTTCGATACATTCACCTTGCTGTTTACCTTCCAAACATTCCCTCTTCACCACAAATACAGGGCAGCCATACCTCATTGCTCATTCACTCAGTCATCACAGTCCTACACTCTGTAGGTCCTGCAAGACCAACATGAACAAGAGGTATGTCAGCAAGCGGAAAAAAAGCCTTGGGGGAAGATTTTTTTAAATGTTACACAATGTAGCGCAGCACTCTGCGTGGCTGCGCTGCGTTACGTGACCGGGAATGAGCAGGAGAGCGCCATATTTTTAAAGATTTGGCTCTCTCTCCTTGTCTTTCCCTTGCGCCGGCGCTGATTTCAGCTGCCGTGCGCCATGCACATAGCTTAGCGCCGCAGCGCTAGGGTGTGTGCATGAGTGTAGCGTAGGTTTTGTACAGGAAGGGTACCTTTCCTGTACAAAATACTATGCTAGGCACGATGCAAAGCTTTTCCCACCTTGCATACTTGCTGCACAGTGAAGCACGCATGGAAAGTGAGAAAAGCACATAGAAATGAATGCATTTCTCCTGTTTGCACCTCCTTTGAAGGGGCGTTAACTTTTGGCGCAAAACCATGTTTTCAAATCTTTGTGAATATGGTTTTGCATCAAAAAGCACGGGTTGCTGCATGGAAACACCCATGTACCACCCACGTAATGCCCCCTTGGTGCAAAGTTACCCAAAGCAGTGCTTTGCGCTCCTTACAGGGCACTTTCCGGCGCAAAAGCAGTTTTGCGCTGAAAAGAAAATCAGAAAAAATAAAATTTGCGCTAGATTGTGTCACTATTGTGGAGCTAAAGCAGCGCGAAACATATGGAAACCTCCCCCTTGGTGTGCTCTTATATTCATACTGCTGCCCTCTAGTAACGCTACACAGTAACTGCAGCATAATAGTGGGAATGGGAAGAAGGCTGTCCAATGCAAATATTGTTCTCCCAAGCTACCTTTCTTCTGAGATGGTCGGTGTTGGACAGGCCACACAGAGGACTTGCTCCCTCCCCGCACGACAGGGCCCGAGCTCCGGCTCACCAGGCATACCCCCGCGACAAGCACCTGTACCCCGTCTCCCGACGGATCGTCTGCCCTTGGACCACTACTCATCACGGGGTCCAGCCCCACCGGCTTCCCCGGCCGGGCCAAGCCTCCATCTTGGGCCCTGCACCACGCGGCTGCGTGGCCTCACCCCGACCCCAACCCCGGGCCTGGCCGGCCCCGACATCCCGGCACCACCATCCACCCAGGAGGTGAGCGGACACTTGGCAGGTCAATGGGAGAACGAGGTGTCAAAGGCTCTTCCCCCGCCAGGTGCCGATCGCCCCCGCTCCCCCAGGCACTGGCTCCACCCCCTGCTGGGTGTCTGGACACCTTCATCCCGGACCCTCCGACCTCCAAGTGCGAGGGTCTGGACATCAAAGGGCACCAGCCCTATAACTGAGGCAGCTCCGGAGCAGGAAGGCAGTTGTATCCTGGAGTCGAGAGACACCGAGTGAACTCAGCCTTGACGGTCTACTGGCGCTGCCGTAGCCCGCTCTTGTGACCCATCGTCCTGCCTGCTGGCGCTGCCGTGGCCTTCTGCAATCTTCGTCCTCACCGGGACCTGCTGGCGCTGCCGCGGTCCGTACATCGACCATCTTCCTGGGACCTGCTGGCGCTGCCGCGGCCCGTTGTAACAACCATCTTCACCGGGACCTGCTGGCGCTGCCGCGGACCGTACATCGACCATCTTCCTGGGACCTGCTGGCGCTGCCGCGGCCCGTTGTAACGACCATCATCACCGGGACCTGCTGGCGCTGCCGCGGACCGTACATCGTCCATCTTTCTGGGACCTGCTGGCGCTGCCGCGGCCCGTACCACCTAACCACCAAGCTCGAGGATTGTGAGCTCATCATCTCATCCGGACTACCTGACTGGTAAACAGACTGTCCCGCTACCCCCTTTCCTACCTTGCAAGACTCTAATCGAGGGGACCCCTGAGTCCAGACCTCCTTGTACCATTCAACCGTACCTTAAGAAGTGCTTATAAAGAACACTGAACCTTATCCGTGTGTGGTATCTGTCTGTGGGGGGGAAGTTACTTGTCTGTACGATCGCTGGAGACGGTTCTCCCCGGAGACCTCTCCTCCTGACCCCGGCCGACCCTCCCGGTCCGTCTACCTTTTCTAACATTGGTGGCCAGCGGCGCGATCCGAATCAACGCGTAATCGTACAGAGAGTAGCTCACCCCACGACAAAACACGATGTCGACCAAAGATAGCAGCCCCACCGAGAAATTCCAAATGGAGAAATTAGAAGAATACAACCACCGCGAACTGAGACAATTTTGCATAGAACTTGGCATTGCTACCACCGGCCTAAGTACCAAGGATGATCTAAAGCGCGCCCTTGAGTCATGGACAGAAACTGGGGTCGCAGGACCCCCCGACCAAAGCAGCATCACACCAGACCAAAACAGCATCACACCAGAGGGGAACGCCACGGCTCCCGAGGAGCGGGGAACGGGCCTCTCACAGGAGGAGATCCGAGAAAGAGACAGGGTCAGATTACACGAGTTGGAGATGGCACGACTCAAGATGGATGGGGAACTCAAGTTAGCAGAACAGAAACTCAACCTCGAGCATATGCGGCTTCGAGAGGAACGAGAGGAAAAGCAGAGGCAGAGAGAGCTGGAAGAGAAAAAAATAACGCTCGAGCACGAACGCCGACTAGCGGAGATAGAACTGCGAAAACAGAATAAGGAACTGGGGGTGCCTGAGCGACCACACACCCCAGGGCCAAGTGAGAAAAAAGTCCATATCCCCAAGGATGTTGTCCGCGAGTATGTCCGAGAAGACGACATACAGCAGTGGTTTAAAGCCTATGACATCGCCATGACCTCCCACCGGATCGACCGGAGTGATTGGGGAGCCGGACTTTGGGGAAGGTTTATCAACGAGGGTCGTGATGCCCTACTGCAGCTCCCAGATCACCAAATGACGTCCTACGACCACATGAAGGCTGCCCTCCTCACCCGCTACGGCCTCACACCCGAGATGTACCGCCAGAGGTTCAGAGATTGCACCCGGATCCCAGGTACAACTTGGGTAGAATACGTGAACTATTTCAGCCGTGCCTTCGAGGGTTGGATCAGGGGGAGTCAGGTCACCACCTACGAACAACTCTTCAACCTTATGGTATGGGAGCACCTGTCAAACAACTGTTTAGTCGAGCTCAGTCAGCACCTCCTCGACAGTAAGCTGACTGACCCCCGGCAGCTCGCCGCCGAAGCTGACCGATGGGAAAGCACCCGAGTGGGCCGGAAGGGGCCACACGACCAGAACAGAAGCAGCCAAGGCCAGCACCGTCCTCGGGGAGGAGGGGGGGGCCAGGGTCGAGGGAGAGACACCTTGCCAGCAACCCCCGTGGCCAGCACACCGCCTCCGGCCGGCCGGGGCTTCCCCCCGTTGCGGCCTGGGTTCCGAGCCAACGTCACGTGCCACCGGTGCCAGCGACCAGGCCACTACGCCAATGACCCGAGCTGTCCGATAAACCAACCGCCCAAGCCCCGCCAGGTAGCGGCCGCCGCCCTGGGGGAAGAGCGATCATCGGAGGAGCCCGAAGAGTATGAGCCGGCCCAGCAAGGATGGGAACCGGCCGCCATGGTCCTGGCGTGCTTAGGGGGAAGAGACATGGTCCCGCGGGCTCCCCTACCCGCCAACACCAGGAAATACGGTCAGTGGGTGACCATTAATGGACAGAGGGCCGAGGCCCTGCGTGACACCGGCGCCAGTGTGACGGCCGTCCGCTGTCACCTGGTGAAGCCCGAGCAGATCCTGCCGAACATTCTCTGCCCCGTCCGCTCGGCAGATAACTCTGAGAGTATGTGTAAAATGGCCTGCGTCCCATTCGAATGGGGAGGGGTCTCCGGCCTGCTGAAGGTGACGGTCCGGGACGATGCCCCCGTGGACTGCCTCCTGGGGAATGATCTCGAGAGTTCCCCGTGGGCCACCGTCGAGAGAAGAGAGCACCTGGGGATGCTGGGCCTCCCGGACTGGGCCTGCATAACCACCCGGTCCATGGCCGCCCATGCCGCCCCCCGGTCAGAAGAACCCGAATGGCCAGCACCTCCACCCCCGGTCGCCCCAGTAGAGGACAACGGCGAGGCCGGCCTCCCGGACCCGACGACCGAAGAGGACGCGCAACCCCAGGACCTTCCGGATCTGGCTCAGTGGCGTCAAGAAGGGGGGCCCACCCAAGAACAGTTCCGCCAGGAACAAAAGACCTGTCCCTCCCTCGAGGGACTCCGCCAACAAGCCAGCGCCCAAAACGCAGGGGACGCCACCGGAACACACTGGGTCTACTGGGATAACGACCTGCTCTACAGCGAGCAAAGAATCGCCGAGCTGGGGGCCGGTCGAGTTCTGGTGGTACCTCTCCGCTTCAGAGACTTTCTGCTCAACTTAGCCCACGATGTCCCCCTGGCTGGACATCTGGGCCAGGACAAAACGTACAGTCGCCTAGTGACCCACTTTTTCTGGCCAAAAATGAGGAATGACGTCCTGAACCACTGCCGATCTTGCCCCACATGCCAAGCCAGCGGGAAGAGTGGTCGGAAGCTGAAAGCCCCCCTGCAACCCTTCCCTGTGGTCACCACCCCGTTCGAGAGGGTGGGGATAGACATTGTGGGGCCTCTGGACCCCCGCACGGCACAAGGACACAGGTTCATCTTAGTGCTAGTGGACCATGCCACCCGCTACCCCGAGGCGGTGCCCCTACGGACCGTGACAGCTCCGGTGGTTGGCCGGGCCCTGATGGGGATCTTCTCCCGGGTAGGCTTCCCCCGAGAAGTCGTCAGCGACCGAGGCACGAATTTCATATCCAAATACATGAAGTCCCTCTGGCAACAATGCGGGGTCACCTACAGATTCACGACCCCCTATCACCCCCAAGGGAACGGACTAGTGGAGCGTTTTAACCGCACTCTCAAGGGGATGATTGGGGGATTGGAAGAGCCCCTCCGTCGCCAGTGGGATGTACTACTCCCGTGCCTCCTCTTCGCCTACCGGGAAGTTCCCCAGAAGTCCCTCGGTTTTAGCCCTTTTGAACTCCTGTACGGGCACCCTGTGCGAGGGCCCCTCAGCCTAGTCAAGGAAGGTTGGGAGATGGCCCCCCTAACAACCCCTCCAGACGTCTTCAAATACATCCTGGCCCTACGAAACCAGACACGGCGCTTCAGGGAGATGGCCAAGGCGAACCTCGAGGCCAGCCAGGAGGACATGAAGAGGTGGTATGATCACAATGCCTCCTCCGTTGAATTCGAGCCTGGTCAGCAAGTATGGGTGATGTCCCCCACCGAACCATGTGCCTTGCAAGATAAGTGGACGGGGCCCTTCAAAGTGGTCGAGCGCAAAAGCCCCGTCACTTACCTCATCGACATGGGGACCTCCCGGAACCCCCTTCGGGTCCTCCACACCAACAGACTCAAACCACACTTTGTGCGCTCAGAGCTCAGCCTCTTGATGGCTACGGGCAGTGGGGCAGAGGAAGACTCCGAACCCCTCCCGGATCTCCTGAAGACTCAGGAGAATGACGGCTCCGTGGACGGGGTCCGGCTCTCTGACGCCCTCACTTCGGAGCAACGCCAGGACTGCCGGAACCTCCTGCTGCAGTTCGCTGCCCTGTTCGCCCTCACCCCCGGGGTCACCCCTTGGTGTTTGCACGACGTAGACACCGGGGACAGTCCCCCCGTCCGACACCGGGCCTACCGCGTACCAGATCGGGTACGGGCCTGCATACAAGAGGAAGTGGCCAAGATGCTCACGATCGGGGTCATCGAGCCCTCGGACAGCCCCTGGGCCAGTCCGGTTGTATTGGTTCCCAAAGCCGCTGCCCCCGGCACCGCACCTGAACTGAGATTCTGCGTCGACTACCGGGGCTTGAACGCTGTCACCCGGACCGACGCTCATCCCATCCCCCGAGCAGACGAGCTGATCGACCGGCTGGGGGCCGCCCGCTACCTTAGTATCTTCGACCTAACAGCGGGCTACTGGCAGATCGGCCTCACACCCAGGGCTCAGGAACGGTCAGCCTTCTCTACCCCCGATGGCCACTATCAATTCAAGGTCATGCCCTTTGGCATGAAAAATGCCCCCGCCACGTTTCAACGCCTTGTGAACCAGGTCTTGGCGGGGCTCGAAGAGTTCAGCGCTGCCTACCTGGACGATATCGCTGTATACAGCCGCCACTGGTCCGACCACCTCCGTCACCTCCAAGAGGTCCTACAAGCCCTCCAGCGGGCCGGCCTCACCATTAAGGCCGGCAAGTGCCAAATCGGCCAAGGGTCTGTGACCTACCTTGGGCACCAAGTGGGGAGCGGGCTGGTGGCCCCCCTACAACTTAAGATTGCGGCCATCCAGTCCTGGCAGCCCCCCGTCACCCAGACCGAGGTCCGAGCCTTCTTGGGGCTCACCGGCTACTACCGGCGGTTCGTGAAGGACTACGGCAGCATCGTGGGGCCCCTCACGGGTCTCACGTCCAAGAACCAACCGAAACGGATCAACTGGACTCCTGATTGTCAAGCGGCCTTCGAGAAGCTGAAGGCCGCCCTGTGCACCGCCCCGGTGCTCCAGGCCCCCGATTACAGTCGGGAATTTGTGGTGCAGACCGACGCCTCCGACCACGGCATCGGGGCCGTCCTCTCTCAGTTGAACCCCGAAGGTCATGACCAGCCGGTGGCCTTCATCAGTCGACGTCTCCTGGCCCGAGAACAGCGTTGGAGCACCATCGAGAGGGAGGCATTTGCAGTAGTGTGGGCCCTCAAAAAGCTCCGACCCTATCTCTTCGGTACCCACTTCCGGGTACAAACTCACCATCGACCCCTGCAATGGCTGATGCAGATGCGGGGGGAGAACCCAAAGCTCTTGCGCTGGTCCATTTCCCTGCAGGGAATGGACTTCACCGTGGAGCACCGACCAGGCCAAGACCACGCCAACGCGGATGGCCTGTCCCGCTTTTTCCGCCTCGACGAAGAGAGTCCCCAAGGAGATGGGTGACTCTCCATGCCTTCAGCTGGGGGGGACGCATGTTGGACAGGCCACACAGAGGACTTGCTCCCTCCCCGCACGACAGGGCCCGAGCTCCGGCCCACCAGGCATACCCCCGCGACAAGCACCTGTACCCCGTCTCCCGACGGATCGTCTGCCCTTGGACCACTACTCATCACGGGGTCCAGCCCCACCGGCTTCCCCGGCCGGGCCAAGCCTCCATCTTGGGCCCTGCACCACGCGGCCGCGTGGCCTCACCCCGACCCCAACCCCGGGCCTGGCCGGCCCCGACATCCCGGCACCACCATCCACCCAGGAGGTGAGCGGACCACTTGGCAGGTCAATGGGAGAACGAGGTGTCAAAGGCTCTTCCCCCGCCAGGTGCCGATCGCCCCCGCTCCCCCAGGCACTGGCTCCACCCCCTGCTGGGTGTCTGGACACCTTCATCCCGGACCCTCCGACCTCCAAGTGCGAGGGTCCGGACATCAAAGGGCACCAGCCCTATAACTGAGGCAGCTCCGGAGCAGGAAGGCAGTTGTATCCTGGAGTCGAGAGACACCGAGTGAACTCAGCCTTGACGGTCTACTGGCGCTGCCGTAGCCCGCTCTTGTGACCCATCGTCCTGCCTGCTGGCGCTGCCGCGGCCTTCTGCAATCTTCGTCCTCACCGGGACCTGCTGGCGCTGCCGCGGTCCGTACATCGACCATCTTCCTGGGACCTGCTGGCGCTGCCGCGGCCCGTTGTAACAACCATCTTCACCGGGACCTGCTGGCGCTGCCGCGGACCGTACATCGACCATCTTCCTGGGACCTGCTGGCGCTGCCGCGGCCCGTTGTAACGACCATCATCACCGGGACCTGCTGGCGCTGCCGCGGACCGTACATCGTCCATCTTTCTGGGACCTGCTGGCGCTGCCGCGGCCCGTACCACCTAACCACCAAGCTCGAGGATTGTGAGCTCATCATCTCATCCGGACTACCTGACTGGTAAACAGACTGTCCCGCTACCCCCTTTCCTACCTTGCAAGACTCTAATCGAGGGGACCCCTGAGTCCAGACCTCCTTGTACTATTCAACCGTACCTTAAGAAGTGCTTATAAAGAACACTGAACCATATCCGTGTGTGGTATCTGTCTGTGGGGGGGAAGTTACTTGTCTGTACGATCGCTGGAGACGGTTCTCCCCGGAGACCTCTCCTCCTGACCCCGGCCGACCCTCCCGGTCCGTCTACCTTTTCTAACAGTCGGCGTCTTGTGCCTTGATGCCACCTCACGCATATGGTCTTCAGTCAAATTCAAAAGCAGCCTACCTACCTTAGGCTAAGGAGTTTTCCACTCGAATGCCGCACATGGGGACGTCACCCTCATTTAGCAGGGTCCCAAATTGCCTGCAGTCATCCTCTTTACAGAAGCTGGGCGTTCGTGGGCGTTTGTGGGCGTCCTTCAAAGGAAGGAAGGGGGTGTTTAAAGGCCCAGCCCAGCCCAGCGCTGTGCTTTGCTGTGTCCTGATGCAGCAGGCATGATGCAGACCTGCTGAAGCAAAGGCCTGACTCTAACATTTTCTGTCTCTTGAAGAAAACAACCTTTCTACCTTCTTATTGCAACTAATAAAGGGAGTTTCACTTGCATCAAACTAAACCCATCATTTCATTAGCCACAGCTCATTCCTGACCTTTATTCCTAGCCAACCTCATAGGCACCAAACCTCTGATTTGAGAGATTGGCTCACACCAAAATGAAAAATAACCCCCATCCAACCTATTTTCCTATCCGTGTAGCACCTTCCTCGCATTCTTCTAATCAGTTAAAGCCCCAGAGGCCACATTTGCGCTCCACATTATACCAAATTTAAAGGACAAATAATGAATGCATTGATAAAGGATGATAAGGTATTGCCCCTATTGCTCCTGCTTGAGATAAAGGGGGATTGGTGGAAAGTCATGAGGGAAAAGATTTGTAATTTTGAGGCGCACGTGCCAAAAAGAGTGGCCACTTTTCTCCTCTGTTTTTACAAGTGAAATTCAAATTAGGAAATGAAAATAAAAGAAGGATTTGAAATTTTGCCAACTTATGACACTTTGACAGCGTTTGCGGGACTCGAACCCTTGTCCTGTGGGATCCTTTATAACCACAGGCACAAGACTTACCATTGAGCTATAGCTCCTGGTGGTCTGAAGTGTTGCAGTAGTAACTATAAACAACATATAGGCCCTGGTGTCATTGCCTGTGGCTTGTACTGCACATCAAAAGGATGACCATGCTATAGGGACGATTTGATACGCTTCTGACATGGAAACCGGTGTGGTCCAGTGGGTAAGTTCCTGACTTCCAGCCAGAGAATCAGGGTTCAAATCCCGGGTTCGGCACCAGATGACTGATGGTGGTCCAGCACAGGTAAATTGGAGGTGGGCCAAACAGGCCAATTGGTAAGTAAAATGTGTGTGTCTGTGTGTCCTGTAAGAGTGGAGTCATGCCTGGCAAAGTGGGTGGATGGAGGATAGAGTGAATAGGAGGAGTCTAGGCAGAGTGGGTGGAGCCAGAGAAGTCCAGCAGAGGTAAGTTGGAGGTGGGCCTAACAGGCGAATTGGTAAGCAAAATGTGTGGGGGTGTGTCTGGGGGTGTGTCTGTGTGTGGGGGTGTGTCTGTGAGTGGGGGTGTGTCTGTGGGGGGGTGTGCCTGTGTGTGTGGGGTGTGCCTGTGTGTGTAGGGGGGGGTGTGTGGGGTCTGTGTGTGGGTGTGTGTCGGTGTGTGGGTGTGTGTCTGTGTGGGTTGTGGGTGTCTGGGTGGGTGTCTGTGTTGGTTGTGTGTGTAGGGGGTGTGTCTGGGGGTGTGTCTGTGTGTGGGGGGTGTGTGGGGGGTGTGCCAGGGTGTGTGGGGTGTGCCGGGGTGTGTCTGTGTGTCCTGTAAGAGTGGAGTCATGCCTGGCAAAGTGGGAGGATAGAGTGAATATGAGGAGTCTAGGCAGAGTGGGTGGAGCCAGAGAGTCTGGAAAAGATGGATGTGGTCCCAGCGAGGAGGAAGGGGTCAAAGATGGAGGTGGGGGCCTGAACAGATTGGGGCCAAATGTGGGCACTCCTGTAGTGTTTCTCTAGCTGACAGATCAGGTGATTACATCCGATGGGACTTATGGTGAGGAAAACCAGCGTTTGATTTTTAATGCACCCTCTGTAACTTTTCCCTAGTATCTTTCTTTCCTTCCGGCAGATACCTGGAACAAGCGTCCCAAAGTTTTTCTTGGCTGCATACCCCCAGAGGTGTGCCTGACATTTATGGCCTAAGCACCCTCACAAAGAGTGCGCTACTGACATTCTGGGAAAACCTCACTAAAATGACATATTTATGCACCAAACGTGGTAATTCCTTATACCTGCAAAGCATCATATTGCACTTTTCAGCTTTGAGGAGGTGTGAGTGTTTTCATTTGCGGGAAATATTCATCTGTGCTTCCTCTCCCATCCGAGGACTATGGAGCTGCTGTTCCTCTCTCACATGTCCCTTCATAGAGACAGGTGTCACACACTCAACCACTCAGTAAACATGTATGCTTCGATACATTCACCTTGCTGTTTACCTTCCAAACATTCCCTCTTCACCACAAATACAGGGCAGCCATACCTCATTGCTCATTCACTCAGTCATCACAGTCCTACACTCTGTAGGTCCTGCAAGACCAACATGAACAAGAGGTATGTCAGCAAGCGGAAAAAAAGCCTTGGGGGAAGATTTTTTTAAATGTTACACAATGTAGCGCAGCACTCTGCGTGGCTGCGCTGCGTTACGTGACCGGGAATGAGCAGGAGAGCGCCATATTTTTAAAGATTTGGCTCTCTCTCCTTGTCTTTCCCTTGCGCCGGCGCTGATTTCAGCTGCCGTGCGCCATGCACATAGCTTAGCGCCGCAGCGCTAGGGTGTGTGCATGAGTGTAGCGTAGGTTTTGTACAGGAAGGGTACCTTTCCTGTACAAAATACTATGCTAGGCACGATGCAAAGCTTTTCCCACCTTGCATACATGCTGCACAGTGAAGCACGCATGGAAAGTGAGAAAAGCACATAGAAATGAATGCATTTCTCCTGTTTGCACCTCCTTTGAAGGGGCGTTAACTTTTGGCGCAAAACCATGTTTTCAAATCTTTGTGAATATGGTTTTGCATCAAAAAGCACGGGTCGCTGCATGGAAACACCCATGTACCACCCACGTAATGCCCCCTTCGTGCAAAGTTACCCAAAGCAGTGCTTTGCGCTCCTTACAGGGCACTTTCCGGCGCAAAAGCAGTTTTGCGCTGAAAAGAAAATCAGAAAAAATAAAATTTGCGCTAGATTGTGTCACTATTGTGGAGCTAAAGCAGCGCGAAACATATGGAAACCTCCCCCTTGGTGTGCTCTTATATTCATACTGCTGCCCTCTAGTAACGCTACACAGTAACTGCAGCATAATAGTGGGAATGGGAAGAAGGCTGTCCAATGCAAATATTGTTCTCCCAAGCTACCTTTCTTCTGAGATGGTCGGTGTTGGACAGGCCACACAGAGGACTTGCTCCCTCCCCGCACGACAGGGCCCGAGCTCCGGCTCACCAGGCATACCCCCGCGACAAGCACCTGTACCCCGTCTCCCGACGGATCGTCTGCCCTTGGACCACTACTCATCACGGGGTCCAGCCCCACCGGCTTCCCCGGCCGGGCCAAGCCTCCATCTTGGGCCCTGCACCACGCGGCCGCGTGGCCTCACCCCGACCCCAACCCCGGGCCTGGCCGGCCCCGACATCCCGGCACCACCATCCACCCAGGAGGTGAGCGGACCACTTGGCAGGTCAATGGGAGAACGAGGTGTCAAAGGCTCTTCCCCCGCCAGGTGCCGATCGCCCCCGCTCCCCCAGGCACTGGCTCCACCCCCTGCTGGGTGTCTGGACACCTTCATCCCGGACCCTCCGACCTCCAAGTGCGAGGGTCCGGACATCAAAGGGCACCAGCCCTATAACTGAGGCAGCTCCGGAGCAGGAAGGCAGTTGTATCCTGGAGTCGAGAGACACCGAGTGAACTCAGCCTTGACGGTCTACTGGCGCTGCCGTAGCCCGCTCTTGTGACCCATCGTCCTGCCTGCTGGCGCTGCCGTGGCCTTCTGCAATCTTCGTCCTCACCGGGACCTGCTGGCGCTGCCGCGGTCCGTACATCGACCATCTTCCTGGGACCTGCTGGCGCTGCCGCGGCCCGTTGTAACAACCATCTTCACCGGGACCTGCTGGCGCTGCCGCGGACCGTACATCGACCATCTTCCTGGGACCTGCTGGCGCTGCCGCGGCCCGTTGTAACGACCATCATCACCGGGACCTGCTGGCGCTGCCGCGGACCGTACATCGTCCATCTTTCTGGGACCTGCTGGCGCTGCCGCGGCCCGTACCACCTAACCACCAAGCTCGAGGATTGTGAGCTCATCATCTCATCCGGACTACCTGACTGGTAAACAGACTGTCCCGCTACCCCCTTTCCTACCTTGCAAGACTCTAATCGAGGGGACCCCTGAGTCCAGACCTCCTTGTACCATTCAACCGTACCTTAAGAAGTGCTTATAAAGAACACTGAACCTTATCCGTGTGTGGTATCTGTCTGTGGGGGGGAAGTTACTTGTCTGTACGATCGCTGGAGACGGTTCTCCCCGGAGACCTCTCCTCCTGACCCCGGCCGACCCTCCCGGTCCGTCTACCTTTTCTAACAGTCGGCGTCTTGTGCCTTGATGCCACCTCACGCATATGGTCTTCAGTCAAATTCAAAAGCAGCCTACCTACCTTAGGCTAAGGAGTTTTCCACTCGAATGCCGCACATGGGGACGTCACCCTCATTTAGCAGGGTCCCAAATTGCCTGCAGTCATCCTCTTTACAGAAGCTGGGCGTTCGTGGGCATTTGTGGGCGTCCTTCAAAGGAAGGAAGGGGGTGTTTAAAGGCCCAGCCCAGCCCAGCCCAGCCCAGCCCAGCCCAGCGCTGTGCTTTGCTGTGTCCTGATGCAGCAGGCATGATGCAGACCTGCTGAAGCAAAGGCCTGACTCTAACATTTTCTGTCTCTTGAAGAAAACAACCTTTCTACCTTCTTATTGCAACTAATAAAGGGAGTTTCACTTGCATCAAACTAAACCCATCATTTCATTAGCCACAGCTCATTCCTGACCTTTATTCCTAGCCAACCTCATAGGCACCAAACCTCTGATTTGAGAGATTGGCTCACACCAAAATGAAAAATAACCCCCATCCAACCTATTTTCCTATCCGTGTAGCACCTTCCTCGCATTCTTCTAATCAGTTAAAGCCCCAGAGGCCACATTTGCGCTCCACATTATACCAAATTTAAAGGACAAATAATGAATGCATTGATAAAGGATGATAAGGTATTGCCCCTATTGCTCCTGCTTGAGATAAAGGGGGATTGGTGGAAAGTCATGAGGGAAAAGATTTGTAATTTTGAGGCGCACGTGCCAAAAAGAGTGGCCACTTTTCTCCTCTGTTTTTACAAGTGAAATTCAAATTAGGAAATGAAAATAAAAGAAGGATTTGAAATTTTGCCAACTTATGACACTTTGACAGCGTTTGCGGGACTCGAACCCTTGTCCTGTGAGATCCTTTATAACCACAGGCACAAGACTTACCATTGAGCTATAGCTCCTGGTGGTCTGAAGTGTTGCAGTAGTAACTATAAACAACATATAGGCCCTGGTGTCATTGCCTGTGGCTTGTACTGCACATCAAAAGGATGACCATGCTATAGGGACGATTTGATACGCTTCTGACATGGAAACCGGTGTGGTCCAGTGGGTAAGTTCCTGACTTCCAGCCAGAGAATCAGGGTTCAAATCCCGGGTTCGGCACCAGATGACTGATGGTGGTCCAGCACAGGTAAATTGGAGGTGGGCCAAACAGGCCAATTGGTAAGTAAAATGTGTGTGTCTGTGTGTCCTGTAAGAGTGGAGTCATGCCTGGCAAAGTGGGTGGATGGAGGATAGAGTGAATAGGAGGAGTCTAGGCAGAGTGGGTGGAGCCAGAGAAGTCCAGCAGAGGTAAGTTGGAGGTGGGCCTAACAGGCGAATTGGTAAGCAAAACGTGTGGGGTGTGTCTGTGTGTGTGGGGTGTGTCTGTGTGTGTGGGGTGTGTCTGTGTGTGTGGGGTGTGCCTGTGTGGGTTGTCTGTGTGTGGGGGTGTGTGTCTGTGTGTGGGGGTGTGTCCGTGGGGGGGTGTGTCTGTGTGTGGGGGTGTGTCTGTGTGTGGGGGTGTGTCTGTGGGGGGGGTGTGCCTGTGTGTGTGGGGTGTGCCTGTGTGTGTAGGGGGGGGTGTGTGTGGTCTGTGTGTGGGGTGTGTGTCTGTGTGGGTGTGTGTCTGTGTGGGATGTGTGTGTAGGGTATGTGTCTGTGTTGGTTGTGTGTGTAGGGGGTGTGTGTGGGGGTGTGTCTGTGTGTGGGGGGGTGTGTGGGGTGTGCCGGTGTGTGTAGGGGGTGTGTCTGTGTGTCCTGTAAGAGTGGAGTCATGCCTGGCAAAGTGGGAGGATAGAGTGAATATGAGGAGTCTAGGCAGAGTGGGTGGAGCCTGAGAGTCTGGAAAAGATGGATGTGGTCCCAGCGAGGAGGAAGGGGTCAAAGATGGAGGTGGGGGCCTGAACGGATTGGGGGCAAATGTGGGCACTCCTGTAGTGTTTCTCTAGCTGACAGATCAGGTGATTACATCCGATGGGACTTATGGTGAGGAAAACCAGCGTTTGATTTTTAATGCACCCTCTGTAACTTTTCCCTAGTATCTTTCTTTCCTTCCGGCAGATACCTGGAACAAGCGTCCCAAAGTTTTTCTTGGCTGCATACCCCCAGAGGTGTGCCTGACATTTATGGCCTAAGCACCCTCACAAAGAGTGCGCTACTGACATTCTGGGAAAACCTCACTAAAATGACATATTTATGCACCAAACGTGGTAATTCCTTATACCTGCAAAGCATCATATTGCACTTTTCAGCTTTGAGGAGGTGTGAGTGTTTTCATTTGCGGGAAATATTCATCTGTGCTTCCTCTCCCATCCGAGGACTATGGAGCTGCTGTTCCTCTCTCACATGTCCCTTCATAGAGACAGGTGTCACACACTCAACCACTCAGTAAACATGTATGCTTCGATACATTCACCTTGCTGTTTACCTTCCAAACATTCCCTCTTCACCACAAATACAGGGCAGCCATACCTCATTGCTCATTCACTCAGTCATCACAGTCCTACACTCTGTAGGTCCTGCAAGACCAACATGAACAAGAGGTATGTCAGCAAGCGGAAAAAAAGCCTTGGGGGAAGATTTTTTTAAATGTTACACAATGTAGCGCAGCACTCTGCGTGGCTGCGCTGCGTTACGTGACCGGGAATGAGCAGGAGAGCGCCATATTTTTAAAGATTTGGCTCTCTCTCCTTGTCTTTCCCTTGCGCCGGCGCTGATTTCAGCTGCCGTGCGCCATGCACATAGCTTAGCGCCGCAGCGCTAGGGTGTGTGCATGAGTGTAGCGTAGGTTTTGTACAGGAAGGGTACCTTTCCTGTACAAAATACTATGCTAGGCACGATGCAAAGCTTTTCCCACCTTGCATACATGCTGCACAGTGAAGCACGCATGGAAAGTGAGAAAAGCACATAGAAATGAATGCATTTCTCCTGTTTGCACCTCCTTTGAAGGGGCGTTAACTTTTGGCGCAAAACCATGTTTTCAAATCTTTGTGAATATGGTTTTGCATCAAAAAGCACGGGTTGCTGCATGGAAACACCCATGTACCACCCACGTAATGCCCCCTTCGTGCAAAGTTACCCAAAGCAGTGCTTTGCGCTCCTTACAGGGCACTTTCCGGCGCAAAAGCAGTTTTGCGCTGAAAAGAAAATCAGAAAAAATAAAATTTGCGCTAGATTGTGTCACTATTGTGGAGCTAAAGCAGCGCGAAACATATGGAAACCTCCCCCTTGGTGTGCTCTTATATTCATACTGCTGCCCTCTAGTAACGCTACACAGTAACTGCAGCATAATAGTGGGAATGGGAAGAAGGCTGTCCAATGCAAATATTGTTCTCCCAAGCTACCTTTCTTCTGAGATGGTCGGTGTTGGACAGGCCACACAGAGGACTTGCTCCCTCCCCGCACGACAGGGCCCGAGCTCCGGCTCACCAGGCATACCCCCGCGACAAGCACCTGTACCCCGTCTCCCGACGGATCGTCTGCCCTTGGACCACTACTCATCACGGGGTCCAGCCCCACCGGCTTCCCCGGCCGGGCCAAGCCTCCATCTTGGGCCCTGCACCACGCGGCCGCGTGGCCTCACCCCGACCCCAACCCCGGGCCTGGCCGGCCCCGACATCCCGGCACCACCATCCACCCAGGAGGTGAGCGGACCACTTGGCAGGTCAATGGGAGAACGAGGTGTCAAAGGCTCTTCCCCCGCCAGGTGCCGATCGCCCCCGCTCCCCCAGGCACTGGCTCCACCCCCTGCTGGGTGTCTGGACACCTTCATCCCGGACCCTCCGACCTCCAAGTGCGAGGGTCCGGACATCAAAGGGCACCAGCCCTATAACTGAGGCAGCTCCGGAGCAGGAAGGCAGTTGTATCCTGGAGTCGAGAGACACCGAGTGAACTCAGCCTTGACGGTCTACTGGCGCTGCCGTAGCCCGCTCTTGTGACCCATCGTCCTGCCTGCTGGCGCTGCCGTGGCCTTCTGCAATCTTCGTCCTCACCGGGACCTGCTGGCGCTGCCGCGGTCCGTACATCGACCATCTTCCTGGGACCTGCTGGCGCTGCCGCGGCCCGTTGTAACAACCATCTTCACCGGGACCTGCTGGCGCTGCCGCGGACCGTACATCGACCATCTTCCTGGGACCTGCTGGCGCTGCCGCGGCCCGTTGTAACGACCATCATCACCGGGACCTGCTGGCGCTGCCGCGGACCGTACATCGTCCATCTTTCTGGGACCTGCTGGCGCTGCCGCGGCCCGTACCACCTAACCACCAAGCTCGAGGATTGTGAGCTCATCATCTCATCCGGACTACCTGACTGGTAAACAGACTGTCCCGCTACCCCCTTTCCTACCTTGCAAGACTCTAATCGAGGGGACCCCTGAGTCCAGACCTCCTTGTACCATTCAACCGTACCTTAAGAAGTGCTTATAAAGAACACTGAACCTTATCCGTGTGTGGTATCTGTCTGTGGGGGGGAAGTTACTTGTCTGTACGATCGCTGGAGACGGTTCTCCCCGGAGACCTCTCCTCCTGACCCCGGCCGACCCTCCCGGTCCGTCTACCTTTTCTAACATTGGTGGCCAGCGGCGCGATCCGAATCAACGCGTAATCGTACAGAGAGTAGCTCACCCCACGACAAAACACGATGTCGACCAAAGATAGCAGCCCCACCGAGAAATTCCAAATGGAGAAATTAGAAGAATACAACCACCGCGAACTGAGACAATTTTGCATAGAACTTGGCATTGCTACCACCGGCCTAAGTACCAAGGATGATCTAAAGCGCGCCCTTGAGTCATGGACAGAAACTGGGGTCGCAGGACCCCCCGACCAAAGCAGCATCACACCAGACCAAAACAGCATCACACCAGAGGGGAACGCCACGGCTCCCGAGGAGCGGGGAACGGGCCTCTCACAGGAGGAGATCCGAGAAAGAGACAGGGTCAGATTACACGAGTTGGAGATGGCACGACTCAAGATGGATGGGGAACTCAAGTTAGCAGAACAGAAACTCAACCTCGAGCATATGCGGCTTCGAGAGGAACGAGAGGAAAAGCAGAGGCAGAGAGAGCTGGAAGAGAAAAAAATAACGCTCGAGCACGAACGCCGACTAGCGGAGATAGAACTGCGAAAACAGAATAAGGAACTGGGGGTGCCTGAGCGACCACACACCCCGGGGCCAAGTGAGAAAAAAGTCCATATCCCCAAGGATGTTGTCCGCGAGTATGTCCAAGAAGACGACATACAGCAGTGGTTTAAAGCCTATGAGATCGCCATGACCTCCCACCGGATCGACCGGAGTGATTGGGGAGCCGGACTTTGGGGAAGGTTTATCAACGAGGGTCGTGATGCCCTACTGCAGCTCCCAGATCACCAAATGACGTCCTACGACCACATGAAGGCTGCCATCCTCACCCGCTACGGCCTCACACCCGAGATGTACCGCCAGAGGTTCAGAGATTGCACCCGGATCCCAGGTACAACTTGGGTAGAATACGTGAACTATTTCAGCCGTGCCTTCGAGGGTTGGATCAGGGGGAGTCAGGTCACCACCTACGAACAACTCTTCAACCTTATGGTATGGGAGCACCTGTCAAACAACTGTTTAGTCGAGCTCAGGCAGCACCTCCTCGACAGTAAGCTGACTGACCCCCGGCAGCTCGCCGCCGAAGCTGACCGATGGGAAAGCACCCGAGTGGGCCGGAAGGGGCCACACGACCAGAACAGAAGCAGCCAAGGCCAGCACCGTCCTCGGGGAGGAGGGGGGGGCCAGGGTCGAGGGAGAGACACCTTGCCAGCAACCCCCGTGGCCAGCACACCGCCTCCGGCCGGCCGGGGCTTCCCCCCGTTGCGGCCTGGGTTCCGAGCCAACGTCACGTGCCACCGGTGCCAGCGACCAGGCCACTACGCCAATGACCCGAGCTGTCCGATAAACCAACCGCCCAAGCCCCGCCAGGTAGCGGCCGCCGCCCTGGGGGAAGAGCGATCATCGGAGGAGCCCGAAGAGTATGAGCCGGCCCAGCAAGGATGGGAACCGGCCGCCATGGTCCTGGCGTGCTTAGGGGGAAGAGACATGGTCCCGCGGGCTCCCCTACCCGCCAACACCAGGAAATACGGTCAGTGGGTGACCATTAATGGACAGAGGGCCGAGGCCCTGCGTGACACCGGCGCCAGTGTGACGGCCGTCCGCTGTCACCTGGTGAAGCCCGAGCAGATCCTGCCGAACATTCTCTGCCCCGTCCGCTCGGCAGATAACTCTGAGAGTATGTGTAAAATGGCCTGCGTCCCATTCGAATGGGGAGGGGTCTCCGGCCTGCTGAAGGTGACGGTCCGGGACGATGCCCCCGTGGACTGCCTCCTGGGGAATGATCTCGAGAGTTCCCCGTGGGCCACCGTCGAGAGAAGAGAGCACCTGGGGATGCTGGGCCTCCCGGACTGGGCCTGCATAACCACCCGGTCCATGGCCGCCCATGCCGCCCCCCGGTCAGAAGAACCCGAATGGCCAGCACCTCCACCCCCGGTCGCCCCAGTAGAGGACAACGGCGAGGCCGGCCTCCCGGACCCGACGACCGAAGAGGACGCGCAACCCCAGGACCTTCCGGATCTGGCTCAGTGGCGTCAAGAAGGGGGGCCCACCCAAGAACAGTTCCGCCAGGAACAAAAGACCTGTCCCTCCCTCGAGGGACTCCGCCAACAAGCCAGCGCCCAAAACGCAGGGGACGCCACCGGAACACACTGGGTCTACTGGGATAACGACCTGCTCTACAGCGAGCAAAGAATCGCCGAGCTGGGGGCCGGTCGAGTTCTGGTGGTACCTCTCCGCTTCAGAGACTTTCTGCTCAACTTAGCCCACGATGTCCCCCTGGCTGGACATCTGGGCCAGGACAAAACGTACAGTCGCCTAGTGACCCACTTTTTCTGGCCAAAAATGAGGAATGACGTCCTGAACCACTGCCGATCTTGCCCCACATGCCAAGCCAGCGGGAAGAGTGGTCGGAAGCTGAAAGCCCCCCTGCAACCCTTCCCTGTGGTCACCACCCCGTTCGAGAGGGTGGGGATAGACATTGTGGGGCCTCTGGACCCCCGCACGGCACAAGGACACAGGTTCATCTTAGTGCTAGTGGACCATGCCACCCGCTACCCCGAGGCGGTGCCCCTACGGACCGTGACAGCTCCGGTGGTTGGCCGGGCCCTGATGGGGATCTTCTCCCGGGTAGGCTTCCCCCGAGAAGTCGTCAGCGACCGAGGCACGAATTTCATATCCAAATACATGAAGTCCCTCTGGCAACAATGCGGGGTCACCTACAGATTCACGACCCCCTATCACCCCCAAGGGAACGGACTAGTGGAGCGTTTTAACCGCACTCTCAAGGGGATGATTGGGGGATTGGAAGAGCCCCTCCGTCGCCAGTGGGATGTACTACTCCCGTGCCTCCTCTTCGCCTACCGGGAAGTTCCCCAGAAGTCCCTCGGTTTTAGCCCTTTTGAACTCCTGTACGGGCACCCTGTGCGAGGGCCCCTCAGCCTAGTCAAGGAAGGTTGGGAGATGGCCCCCCTAACAACCCCTCCAGACGTCTTCAAATACATCCTGGCCCTACGAAACCAGACACGGCGCTTCAGGGAGATGGCCAAGGCGAACCTCGAGGCCAGCCAGGAGGACATGAAGAGGTGGTATGATCACAATGCCTCCTCCGTTGAATTCGAGCCTGGTCAGCAAGTATGGGTGATGTCCCCCACCGAACCATGTGCCTTGCAAGATAAGTGGACGGGGCCCTTCAAAGTGGTCGAGCGCAAAAGCCCCGTCACTTACCTCATCGACATGGGGACCTCCCGGAACCCCCTTCGGGTCCTCCACACCAACAGACTCAAACCACACTTTGTGCGCTCAGAGCTCAGCCTCTTGATGGCTACGGACAGTGGGGCAGAGGAAGACTCCGAACCCCTCCCGGATCTCCTGAAGACTCAGGAGAATGACGGCTCCGTGGACGGGGTCCGGCTCTCTGACGCCCTCACTTCGGAGCAACGCCAGGACTGCCGGAACCTCCTGCTGCAGTTCGCTGCCCTGTTCGCCCTCACCCCCGGGGTCACCCCTTGGTGTTTGCACGACGTAGACACCGGGGACAGTCCCCCCGTCCGACACCGGGCCTACCGCGTACCAGATCGGGTACGGGCCTGCATACAAGAGGAAGTGGCCAAGATGCTCACGATCGGGGTCATCGAGCCCTCGGACAGCCCCTGGGCCAGTCCGGTTGTATTGGTTCCCAAAGCCGCTGCCCCCGGCACCGCACCTGAACTGAGATTCTGCGTCGACTACCGGGGCTTGAACGCTGTCACCCGGACCGACGCTCATCCCATCCCCCGAGCAGACGAGCTGATCGACCGGCTGGGGGCCGCCCGCTACCTTAGTATCTTCGACCTAACAGCGGGCTACTGGCAGATCGGCCTCACACCCAGGGCTCAGGAACGGTCAGCCTTCTCTACCCCCGATGGCCACTATCAATTCAAGGTCATGCCCTTTGGCATGAAAAATGCCCCCGCCACGTTTCAACGCCTTGTGAACCAGGTCTTGGCGGGGCTCGAAGAGTTCAGCGCTGCCTACCTGGACGATATCGCTGTATACAGCCGCCACTGGTCCGACCACCTCCGTCACCTCCAAGAGGTCCTACAAGCCCTCCAGCGGGCCGGCCTCACCATTAAGGCCGGCAAGTGCCAAATCGGCCAAGGGTCTGTGACCTACCTTGGGCACCAAGTGGGGAGCGGGCTGGTGGCCCCCCTACAACTTAAGATTGCGGCCATCCAGTCCTGGCAGCCCCCCGTCACCCAGACCGAGGTCCGAGCCTTCTTGGGGCTCACCGGCTACTACCGGCGGTTCGTGAAGGACTACGGCAGCATCGTGGGGCCCCTCACGGGTCTCACGTCCAAGAACCAACCGAAACGGATCAACTGGACTCCTGATTGTCAAGCGGCCTTCGAGAAGCTGAAGGCCGCCCTGTGCACCGCCCCGGTGCTCCAGGCCCCCGATTACAGTCGGGAATTTGTGGTGCAGACCGACGCCTCCGACCACGGCATCGGGGCCGTCCTCTCTCAGTTGAACCCCGAAGGTCATGACCAGCCGGTGGCCTTCATCAGTCGACGTCTCCTGGCCCGAGAACAGCGTTGGAGCACCATCGAGAGGGAGGCATTTGCAGTAGTGTGGGCCCTCAAAAAGCTCCGACCCTATCTCTTCGGTACCCACTTCCGGGTACAAACTGACCATCGACCCCTGCAATGGCTGATGCAGATGCGGGGGGAGAACCCAAAGCTCTTGCGCTGGTCCATTTCCCTGCAGGGAATGGACTTCACCGTGGAGCACCGACCAGGCCAAGACCACGCCAACGCGGATGGCCTGTCCCGCTTTTTCCGCCTCGACGAAGAGAGTCCCCAAGGAGATGGGTGACTCTCCCCGCCTTCAGCTGGGGGGGACGCATGTTGGACAGGCCACACAGAGGACTTGCTCCCTCCCCGCACGACAGGGCCCGAGCTCCGGCCCACCAGGCATACCCCCGCGACAAGCACCTGTACCCCGTCTCCCGACGGATCGTCTGCCCTTGGACCACTACTCATCACGGGGTCCAGCCCCACCGGCTTCCCCGGCCGGGCCAAGCCTCCATCTTGGGCCCTGCACCACGCGGCCGCGTGGCCTCACCCCGACCCCAACCCCGGGCCTGGCCGGCCCCGACATCCCGGCACCACCATCCACCCAGGAGGTGAGCGGACCACTTGGCAGGTCAATGGGAGAACGAGGTGTCAAAGGCTCTTCCCCCGCCAGGTGCCGATCGCCCCCGCTCCCCCAGGCACTGGCTCCACCCCCTGCTGGGTGTCTGGACACCTTCATCCCGGACCCTCCGACCTCCAAGTGCGAGGGTCCGGACATCAAAGGGCACCAGCCCTATAACTGAGGCAGCTCCGGAGCAGGAAGGCAGTTGTATCCTGGAGTCGAGAGACACCGAGTGAACTCAGCCTTGACGGTCTACTGGCGCTGCCGTAGCCCGCTCTTGTGACCCATCGTCCTGCCTGCTGGCGCTGCCGCGGCCTTCTGCAATCTTCGTCCTCACCGGGACCTGCTGGCGCTGCCGCGGTCCGTACATCGACCATCTTCCTGGGACCTGCTGGCGCTGCCGCGGCCCGTTGTAACAACCATCTTCACCGGGACCTGCTGGCGCTGCCGCGGACCGTACATCGACCATCTTCCTGGGACCTGCTGGCGCTGCCGCGGCCCGTTGTAACGACCATCATCACCGGGACCTGCTGGCGCTGCCGCGGACCGTACATCGTCCATCTTTCTGGGACCTGCTGGCGCTGCCGCGGCCCGTACCACCTAACCACCAAGCTCGAGGATTGTGAGCTCATCATCTCATCCGGACTACCTGACTGGTAAACAGACTGTCCCGCTACCCCCTTTCCTACCTTGCAAGACTCTAATCGAGGGGACCCCTGAGTCCAGACCTCCTTGTACCATTCAACCGTACCTTAAGAAGTGCTTATAAAGAACACTGAACCTTATCCGTGTGTGGTATCTGTCTGTGGGGGGGAAGTTACTTGTCTGTACGATCGCTGGAGACGGTTCTCCCCGGAGACCTCTCCTCCTGACCCCGGCCGACCCTCCCGGTCCGTCTAGCTTTTCTAACAGTCGGCGTCTTGTGCCTTGATGCGACCTCACGCATATGGTCTTCAGTCAAATTCAAAAGCAGCCTACCTACCTTAGGCTAAGGAGTTTTCCACTCGAATGCCGCACATGGGGACGTCACCCTCATTTAGCAGGGTCCCAAATTGCCTGCAGTCATCCTCTTTACAGAAGCTGGGCGTTCGTGGGCGTTTGTGGGCGTCCTTCAAAGGAAGGAAGGGGGTGTTTAAAGGCCCAGCCCAGCCCAGCCCAGCCCAGCGCAGCGCTGTGCTTTGCTGTGTCCTGATGCAGCAGGCATGATGCAGACCTGCTGAAGCAAAGGCCTGACTCTAACATTTTCTGTCTCTTGAAGAAAACAACCTTTCTACCTTCTTATTGCAACTAATAAAGGGAGTTTCACTTGCATCAAACTAAACCCATCATTTCATTAGCCACAGCTCATTCCTGACCTTTATTCCTAGCCAACCTCATAGGCACCAAACCTCTGATTTGAGAGATTGGCTCACACCAAAATGAAAAATAACCCCCATCCAACCTATTTTCCTATCCGTGTAGCACCTTCCTCGCATTCTTCTAATCAGTTAAAGCCCCAGAGGCCACATTTGCGCTCCACATTATACCAAATTTAAAGGACAAATAATGAATGCATTGATAAAGGATGATAAGGTATTGCCCCTATTGCTCCTGCTTGAGATAAAGGGGGATTGGTGGAAAGTCATGAGGGAAAAGGTTTGTAATTTTGAGGCGCACGTGCCAAAAAGAGTGGCCACTTTTCTCCTCTGTTTTTACAAGTGAAATTCAAATTAGGAAATGAAAATAAAAGAAGGATTTGAAATTTTGCCAACTTATGACACTTTGACAGCGTTTGCGGGACTCGAACCCTTGTCCTGTGAGATCCTTTATAACCACAGGCACAAGACTTACCATTGAGCTATAGCTCCTGGTGGTCTGAAGTGTTGCAGTAGTAACTATAAACAACATATAGGCCCTGGTGTCATTGCCTGTGGCTTGTACTGCACATCAAAAGGATGACCATGCTATAGGGACGATTTGATACGCTTCTGACATGGAAACCGGTGTGGTCCAGTGGGTAAGTTCCTGACTTCCAGCCAGAGAATCATGGTTCAAATCCCGGGTTCGGCACCAGATGACTGATGGTGGTCCAGCACAGGTAAATTGGAGGTGGGCCAAACAGGCCAATTGGTAAGTAAAATGTGTGTGTCTGTGTGTCCTGTAAGAGTGGAGTCATGCCTGGCAAAGTGGGTGGATGGAGGATAGAGTGAATAGGAGGAGTCTAGGCAGAGTGGGTGTAGCCAGAGAAGTCCAGCAGAGGTAAGTTGGAGGTGGGCCTAACAGGCGAATTGGTAAGCAAAACGTGTGGGGTTGTGTGTCTGTGTGTGTGGGGTGTGTCTGTGTGTGTGGGGTGTGTCTGTGTGTGGGGGTGTGTGTCTGTGTGTGGGGGTGTGTCTGTGGGGGGGGTGTGTCTGTGTGTGGGGGTGTGTCTGTGGGGGGGGTGTGCCTGTGTGTGTGGGGTGTGCCTGTGTGTGTAGGGGGGGGTGTGTGGGGTCTGTGTGTGTGGTCTGTGTGTGTGGTGTGTGTCTGTGTGTGTAGGGGGTGTGTCTGTGTGGGTGTGTGTCTGTGTTGGTTGTGTGTGTAGGGGGTGTGTCTGGGGGTGTGTCTGTGTGTGGGGGGGGTGTGCCAGGGTGTGTGGGGTGTGCCGGTGTGTGTAGGGGGTGTGTCTGTGTGTCCTGTAAGAGTGGAGTCATGCCTGGCAAAGTGGGAGGATAGAGTGAATATGAGGAGTCTAGGCAGAGTGGGTGGAGCCTGAGAGTCTGGAAAAGATGGATGTGGTCCCAGCGAGGAGGAAGGGGTCAAAGATGGAGGTGGGGGCCTGAACAGATTGGGGCCAAATGTGGGCACTCCTGTAGTGTTTCTCTAGCTGACAGATCAGGTGATTACATCCGATGGGACTTATGGTGAGGAAAACCAGCGTTTGATTTTTAATGCACCCTCTGTAACTTTTCCCTAGTATCTTTCTTTCCTTCCGGCAGATACCTGGAACAAGCGTCCCAAAGTTTTTCTTGGCTGCATACCCCCAGAGGTGTGCCTGACATTTATGGCCTAAGCACCCTCACAAAGAGTGCGCTACTGACATTCTGGGAAAACCTCACTAAAATGACATATTTATGCACCAAACGTGGTAATTCCTTATACCTGCAAAGCATCATATTGCACTTTTCAGCTTTGAGGAGGTGTGAGTGTTTTCATTTGCGGGAAATATTCATCTGTGCTTCCTCTCCCATCCGAGGACTATGGAGCTGCTGTTCCTCTCTCACATGTCCCTTCATAGAGACAGGTGTCACACACTCAACCACTCAGTAAACATGTATGCTTCGATACATTCACCTTGCTGTTTACCTTCCAAACATTCCCTCTTCACCACAAATACAGGGCAGCCATACCTCATTGCTCATTCACTCAGTCATCACAGTCCTACACTCTGTAGGTCCTGCAAGACCAACATGAACAAGAGGTATGTCAGCAAGCGGAAAAAAAGCCTTGGGGGAAGATTTTTTTAAATGTTACACAATGTAGCGCAGCACTCTGCGTGGCTGCGCTGCGTTACGTGACCGGGAATGAGCAGGAGAGCGCCATATTTTTAAAGATTTGGCTCTCTCTCCTTGTCTTTCCCTTGCGCCGGCGCTGATTTCAGCTGCCGTGCGCCATGCACATAGCTTAGCGCCGCAGCGCTAGGGTGTGTGCATGAGTGTAGCGTAGGTTTTGTACAGGAAGGGTACCTTTCCTGTACAAGATACTATGCTAGGCACGATGCAAAGCTTTTCCCACCTTGCATACATGCTGCACAGTGAAGCACGCATGGAAAGTGAGAAAAGCACATAGAAATGAATGCATTTCTCCTGTTTGCACCTCCTTTGAAGGGGCGTTAACTTTTGGCGCAAAACCATGTTTTCAAATCTTTGTGAATATGGTTTTGCATCAAAAAGCACGGGTTGCTGCATGGAAACACCCATGTACCACCCACGTAATGCCCCCTTGGTGCAAAGTTACCCAAAGCAGTGCTTTGCGCTCCTTACAGGGCACTTTCCGGCGCAAAAGCAGTTTTGCGCTGAAAAGAAAATCAGAAAAAATAAAATTTGCGCTAGATTGTGTCACTATTGTGGAGCTAAAGCAGCGCGAAACATATGGAAACCTCCCCCTTGGTGTGCTCTTATATTCATACTGCTGCCCTCTAGTAACGCTACACAGTAACTGCAGCATAATAGTGGGAATGGGAAGAAGGCTGTCCAATGCAAATATTGTTCTCCCAAGCTACCTTTCTTCTGAGATGGTCGGCGTCTTGTGCCTTGATGCCACCTCACGCATATGGTCTTCAGTCAAATTCAAAAGCAGCCTACCTACCTTAGGCTAAGGAGTTTTCCACTCGAAGGCCGCACATGGGGACGTCACCCTCATTTAGCAGGGTCCCAAATTGCCTGCAGTCATCCTCTTTACAGAAGCTGGGCGTTCGTGGGCGTTTGTGGGCGTCCTTCAAAGGAAGGAAGGGGGTGTTTAAAGGCCCAGCCCAGCCCAGCCCAGCCCAGCCCAGCCCAGCGCAGCGCAGCGCTGTGCTTTGCTGTGTCCTGATGCAGCAGGCATGATGCAGACCTGCTGAAGCAAAGGCCTGACTCTAACATTTTCTGTCTCTTGAAGAAAACAACCTTTCTACCTTCTTATTGCAACTAATAAAGGGAGTTTCACTTGCATCAAACTAAACCCATCATTTCATTAGCCACAGCTCATTCCTGACCTTTATTCCTAGCCAACCTCATAGGCACCAAACCTCTGATTTGAGAGATTGGCTCACACCAAAATGAAAAATAACCCCCATCCAACCTATTTTCCTATCCGTGTAGCACCTTCCTCGCATTCTTCTAATCAGTTAAAGCCCCAGAGGCCACATTTGCGCTCCACATTATACCAAATTTAAAGGACAAATAATGAATGCATTGATAAAGGATGATAAGGTATTGCCCCTATTGCTCCTGCTTGAGATAAAGGGGGATTGGTGGAAAGTCATGAGGGAAAAGATTTGTAATTTTGAGGCGCACGTGCCAAAAAGAGTGGCCACTTTTCTCCTCTGTTTTTACAAGTGAAATTCAAATTAGGAAATGAAAATAAAAGAAGGATTTGAAATTTTGCCAACTTATGACACTTTGACAGCGTTTGCGGGACTCGAACCCTTGTCCTGTGAGATCCTTTATAACCACAGGCACAAGACTTACCATTGAGCTATAGCTCCTGGTGGTCTGAAGTGTTGCAGTAGTAACTATAAACAACATATAGGCCCTGGTGTCATTGCCTGTGGCTTGTATTGCACATCAAAAGGATGACCATGCTATAGGGACGATTTGATACGCTTCTGACATGGAAACCGGTGTGGTCCAGTGGGTAAGTTCCTGACTTCCAGCCAGAGAATCAGGGTTCAAATCCCGGGTTCGGCACCAGATGACTGATGGTGGTCCAGCACAGGTAAATTGGAGGTGGGCCAAACAGGCCAATTGGTAAGTAAAATGTGTGTGTCTGTGTGTCCTGTAAGAGTGGAGTCATGCCTGGCAAAGTGGGTGGATGGAGGATAGAGTGAATAGGAGGAATCTAGGCAGAGTGGGTGGAGCCAGAGAAGTCCAGCAGAGGTAAGTTGGAGGTGGGCCTAACAGGCGAATTGGTAAGCAAAACGTGTGGGGTTGTGTGTGTGGGGTGTGCCTGTGTAGGGGGTGTGTGCCTGTGTGTGGGGTGTGTGGGGGGGTGTGGGGGTGTGTCTGTGTGTGGGGGGTGTGTGTCGGGGTGTGTGTCTGTGTGTGTGGGGTGTGCCTGTGTGTAGGGGGGGTGTGTTTCTGTGTGGGGTGTGTGGGTGTGTTTCTGTGTGGGGTGTGTGGGTGTGTTTCTGTGTGGGGTGTGTGGGTTGTGTGTGTAGGGGGTGTGTGTGTGGGGGGGGGTGTGTGGGGTGTGCCGGTGTGTGTAGGGGGTGTGTCTGTGTGTCCTGTAAGAGTGGAGTCATGCCTGGCAAAGTGGGAGGATAGAGTGAATATGAGGAGTCTAGGCAGAGTGGGTGGAGCCAGAGAGTCTGGAAAAGATGGATGTGGCCCCAGCGAGGAGGAAGGGGTCAAAGATGGAGGTGGGGGCCTGAACAGATTGGGGCCAAATGTGGGCACTCCTGTAGTGTTTCTCTAGCTGACAGATCAGGTGATTACATCCGATGGGACTTATGGTGAGGAAAACCAGCGTTTGATTTTTAATGCACCCTCTGTAACTTTTCCCTAGTATCTTTCTTTCCTTCCGGCAGATACCTGTAACAAGCGTCCCAAAGTTTTTCTTGGCTGCATACCCCCAGAGGTGTGCCTGACATTTATGGCCTAAGCACCCTCACAAAGAGTGCGCTACTGACATTCTGGGAAAACCTCACTAAAATGACATATTTATGCACCAAACGTGGTAATTCCTTATACCTGCAAAGCATCATATTGCACTTTTCAGCTTTGAGGAGGTGTGAGTGTTTTCATTTGAGGGAAATATTCATCTGTGCTTCCTCTCCCATCCGAGGACTATGGAGCTGCTGTTCCTCTCTCACATGTCCCTTCATAGAGACAGGTGTCACACACTCAACCACTCAGTAAACATGTATTCTTCGATACATTCACCTTGCTGTTTACCTTCCAAACATTCCCTCTTCACCACAAATACAGGGCAGCCATACCTCATTGCTCATTCACTCAGTCATCACAGTCCTACACTCTGTAGGTCCTGCAAGACCAACATGAACAAGAGGTATGTCAGCAAGCGGAAAAAAAGCCTTGGGGGAAGATTTTTTTAAATGTTACACAATGTAGCGCAGCACTCTGCGTGGCTGCGCTGCGTTACGTGACCGGGAATGAGCAGGAGAGCGCCATATTTTTAAAGATTTGGCTCTCTCTCCTTGTCTTTCCCTTGCGCCGGCGCTGATTTCAGCTGCCGTGCGCATAGCTTAGCGCCGCAGCGCTAGGGTGTGTGCATGAGTGTAGCGTAGGTTTTGTACAGGAAGGGTACCTTTCCTGTACAAAATACTATGCTAGGCACGATGCAAAGCTTTTCCCACCTTGCATACTTGCTGCACAGTGAAGCACGCATGGAAAGTGAGAAAAGCACATAGAAATGAATGCATTTCTCCTGTTTGCACCTCCTTTGAAGGGGCGTTAACTTTTGGCGCAAAACCATGTTTTCAAATCTTTGTGAATATGGTTTTGCATCAAAAAGCACGGGTTGCTGCATGGAAACACCCATGTACCACCCACGTAATGCCCCCTTGGTGCAAAGTTACCCAAAGCAGTGCTTTGCGCTCCTTACAGGGCACTTTCCGGCGCAAAAGCAGTTTTGCGCTGAAAAGAAAATCAGAAAAAATAAAATTTGCGCTAGATTGTGTCACTATTGTGGAGCTAAAGCAGCGCGAAACATATGGAAACCTCCCCCTTGGTGTGCTCTTATATTCATACTGCTGCCCTCTAGTAACGCTACACAGTAACTGCAGCATAATAGTGGGAATGGGAAGAAGGCTGTCCAATGCAAATATTGTTCTCCCAAGCTACCTTTCTTCTGAGATGGTCGGTGTTGGACAGGCCACACAGAGGACTTGCTCCCTCCCCGCACGACAGGGCCCGAGCTCCGGCTCACCAGGCATACCCCCGCGACAAGCACCTGTACCCCGTCTCCCGACGGATCGTCTGCCCTTGGACCACTACTCATCACGGGGTCCAGCCCCACCGGCTTCCCCGGCCGGGCCAAGCCTCCATCTTGGGCCCTGCACCACGCGGCTGCGTGGCCTCACCCCGACCCCAACCCCGGGCCTGGCCGGCCCCGACATCCCGGCACCACCATCCACCCAGGAGGTGAGCGGACACTTGGCAGGTCAATGGGAGAACGAGGTGTCAAAGGCTCTTCCCCCGCCAGGTGCCGATCGCCCCCGCTCCCCCAGGCACTGGCTCCACCCCCTGCTGGGTGTCTGGACACCTTCATCCCGGACCCTCCGACCTCCAAGTGCGAGGGTCCGGACATCAAAGGGCACCAGCCCTATAACTGAGGCAGCTCCGGAGCAGGAAGGCAGTTGTATCCTGGAGTCGAGAGACACCGAGTGAACTCAGCCTTGACGGTCTACTGGCGCTGCCGTAGCCCGCTCTTGTGACCCATCGTCCTGCCTGCTGGCGCTGCCGTGGCCTTCTGCAATCTTCGTCCTCACCGGGACCTGCTGGCGCTGCCGCGGTCCGTACATCGACCATCTTCCTGGGACCTGCTGGCGCTGCCGCGGCCCGTTGTAACAACCATCTTCACCGGGACCTGCTGGCGCTGCCGCGGACCGTACATCGACCATCTTCCTGGGACCTGCTGGCGCTGCCGCGGCCCGTTGTAACGACCATCATCACCGGGACCTGCTGGCGCTGCCGCGGACCGTACATCGTCCATCTTTCTGGGACCTGCTGGCGCTGCCGCGGCCCGTACCACCTAACCACCAAGCTCGAGGATTGTGAGCTCATCATCTCATCCGGACTACCTGACTGGTAAACAGACTGTCCCGCTACCCCCTTTCCTACCTTGCAAGACTCTAATCGAGGGGACCCCTGAGTCCAGACCTCCTTGTACCATTCAACCGTACCTTAAGAAGTGCTTATAAAGAACACTGAACCTTATCCGTGTGTGGTATCTGTCTGTGGGGGGGAAGTTACTTGTCTGTACGATCGCTGGAGACGGTTCTCCCCGGAGACCTCTCCTCCTGACCCCGGCCGACCCTCCCGGTCCGTCTACCTTTTCTAACATTGGTGGCCAGCGGCGCGATCCGAATCAACGCGTAATCGTACAGAGAGTAGCTCACCCCACGACAAAACACGATGTCGACCAAAGATAGCAGCCCCACCGAGAAATTCCAAATGGAGAAATTAGAAGAATACAACCACCGCGAACTGAGACAATTTTGCATAGAACTTGGCATTGCTACCACCGGCCTAAGTACCAAGGATGATCTAAAGCGCGCCCTTGAGTCATGGACAGAAACTGGGGTCGCAGGACCCCCCGACCAAAGCAGCATCACACCAGACCAAAACAGCATCACACCAGAGGGGAACGCCACGGCTCCCGAGGAGCGGGGAACGGGCCTCTCACAGGAGGAGATCCGAGAAAGAGACAGGGTCAGATTACACGAGTTGGAGATGGCACGACTCAAGATGGATGGGGAACTCAAGTTAGCAGAACAGAAACTCAACCTCGAGCATATGCGGCTTCGAGAGGAACGAGAGGAAAAGCAGAGGCAGAGAGAGCTGGAAGAGAAAAAAATAACGCTCGAGCACGAACGCCGACTAGCGGAGATAGAACTGCGAAAACAGAATAAGGAACTGGGGGTGCCTGAGCGACCACACACCCCGGGGCCAAGTGAGAAAAAAGTCCATATCCCCAAGGATGTTGTCCGCGAGTATGTCCGAGAAGACGACATACAGCAGTGGTTTAAAGCCTATGACATCGCCATGACCTCCCACCGGATCGACCGGAGTGATTGGGGAGCCGGACTTTGGGGAAGGTTTATCAACGAGGGTCGTGATGCCCTACTGCAGCTCCCAGATCACCAAATGACGTCCTACGACCACATGAAGGCTGCCCTCCTCACCCGCTACGGCCTCACACCCGAGATGTACCGCCAGAGGTTCAGAGATTGCACCCGGATCCCAGGTACAACTTGGGTAGAATACGTGAACTATTTCAGCCGTGCCTTCGAGGGTTGGATCAGGGGGAGTCAGGTCACCACCTACGAACAACTCTTCAACCTTATGGTATGGGAGCACCTGTCAAACAACTGTTTAGTCGAGCTCAGTCAGCACCTCCTCGACAGTAAGCTGACTGACCCCCGGCAGCTCGCCGCCGAAGCTGACCGATGGGAAAGCACCCGAGTGGGCCGGAAGGGGCCACACGACCAGAACAGAAGCAGCCAAGGCCAGCACCGTCCTCGGGGAGGAGGGGGGGGCCAGGGTCGAGGGAGAGACACCTTGCCAGCAACCCCCGTGGCCAGCACACCGCCTCCGGCCGGCCGGGGCTTCCCCCCGTTGCGGCCTGGGTTCCGAGCCAACGTCACGTGCCACCGGTGCCAGCGACCAGGCCACTACGCCAATGACCCGAGCTGTCCGATAAACCAACCGCCCAAGCCCCGCCAGGTAGCGGCCGCCGCCCTGGGGGAAGAGCGATCATCGGAGGAGCCCGAAGAGTATGAGCCGGCCCAGCAAGGATGGGAACCGGCCGCCATGGTCCTGGCGTGCTTAGGGGGAAGAGACATGGTCCCGCGGGCTCCCCTACCCGCCAACACCAGGAAATACGGTCAGTGGGTGACCATTAATGGACAGAGGGCCGAGGCCCTGCGTGACACCGGCGCCAGTGTGACGGCCGTCCGCTGTCACCTGGTGAAGCCCGAGCAGATCCTGCCGAACATTCTCTGCCCCGTCCGCTCGGCAGATAACTCTGAGAGTATGTGTAAAATGGCCTGCGTCCCATTCGAATGGGGAGGGGTCTCCGGCCTGCTGAAGGTGACGGTCCGGGACGATGCCCCCGTGGACTGCCTCCTGGGGAATGATCTCGAGAGTTCCCCGTGGGCCACCGTCGAGAGAAGAGAGCACCTGGGGATGCTGGGCCTCCCGGACTGGGCCTGCATAACCACCCGGTCCATGGCCGCCCATGCCGCCCCCCGGTCAGAAGAACCCGAATGGCCAGCACCTCCACCCCCGGTCGCCCCAGTAGAGGACAACGGCGAGGCCGGCCTCCCGGACCCGACGACCGAAGAGGACGCGCAACCCCAGGACCTTCCGGATCTGGCTCAGTGGCGTCAAGAAGGGGGGCCCACCCAAGAACAGTTCCGCCAGGAACAAAAGACCTGTCCCTCCCTCGAGGGACTCCGCCAACAAGCCAGCGCCCAAAACGCAGGGGACGCCACCGGAACACACTGGGTCTACTGGGATAACGACCTGCTCTACAGCGAGCAAAGAATCGCCGAGCTGGGGGCCGGTCGAGTTCTGGTGGTACCTCTCCGCTTCAGAGACTTTCTGCTCAACTTAGCCCACGATGTCCCCCTGGCTGGACATCTGGGCCAGGACAAAACGTACAGTCGCCTAGTGACCCACTTTTTCTGGCCAAAAATGAGGAATGACGTCCTGAACCACTGCCGATCTTGCCCCACATGCCAAGCCAGCGGGAAGAGTGGTCGGAAGCTGAAAGCCCCCCTGCAACCCTTCCCTGTGGTCACCACCCCGTTCGAGAGGGTGGGGATAGACATTGTGGGGCCTCTGGACCCCCGCACGGCACAAGGACACAGGTTCATCTTAGTGCTAGTGGACCATGCCACCCGCTACCCCGAGGCGGTGCCCCTACGGACCGTGACAGCTCCGGTGGTTGGCCGGGCCCTGATGGGGATCTTCTCCCGGGTAGGCTTCCCCCGAGAAGTCGTCAGCGACCGAGGCACGAATTTCATATCCAAATACATGAAGTCCCTCTGGCAACAATGCGGGGTCACCTACAGATTCACGACCCCCTATCACCCCCAAGGGAACGGACTAGTGGAGCGTTTTAACCGCACTCTCAAGGGGATGATTGGGGGATTGGAAGAGCCCCTCCGTCGCCAGTGGGATGTACTACTCCCGTGCCTCCTCTTCGCCTACCGGGAAGTTCCCCAGAAGTCCCTCGGTTTTAGCCCTTTTGAACTCCTGTACGGGCACCCTGTGCGAGGGCCCCTCAGCCTAGTCAAGGAAGGTTGGGAGATGGCCCCCCTAACAACCCCTCCAGACGTCTTCAAATACATCCTGGCCCTACGAAACCAGACACGGCGCTTCAGGGAGATGGCCAAGGCGAACCTCGAGGCCAGCCAGGAGGACATGAAGAGGTGGTATGATCACAATGCCTCCTCCGTTGAATTCGAGCCTGGTCAGCAAGTATGGGTGATGTCCCCCACCGAACCATGTGCCTTGCAAGATAAGTGGACGGGGCCCTTCAAAGTGGTCGAGCGCAAAAGCCCCGTCACTTACCTCATCGACATGGGGACCTCCCGGAACCCCCTTCGGGTCCTCCACACCAACAGACTCAAACCACACTTTGTGCGCTCAGAGCTCAGCCTCTTGATGGCTACGGGCAGTGGGGCAGAGGAAGACTCCGAACCCCTCCCGGATCTCCTGAAGACTCAGGAGAATGACGGCTCCGTGGACGGGGTCCGGCTCTCTGACGCCCTCACTTCGGAGCAACGCCAGGACTGCCGGAACCTCCTGCTGCAGTTTGCTGCCCTGTTCGCCCTCACCCCCGGGGTCACCCCTTGGTGTTTGCACGACGTAGACACCGGGGACAGTCCCCCCGTCCGACACCGGGCCTACCGCGTACCAGATCGGGTACGGGCCTGCATACAAGAGGAAGTGGCCAAGATGCTCACGATCGGGGTCATCGAGCCCTCGGACAGCCCCTGGGCCAGTCCGGTTGTATTGGTTCCCAAAGCCGCTGCCCCCGGCACCGCACCTGAACTGAGATTCTGCGTCGACTACCAGGGCTTGAACGCTGTCACCCGGACCGACGCTCATCCCATCCCCCGAGCAGACGAGCTGATCGACCGGCTGGGGGCCGCCCGCTACCTTAGTATCTTCGACCTAACAGCGGGCTACTGGCAGATCGGCCTCACACCCAGGGCTCAGGAACGGTCAGCCTTCTCTACCCCCGATGGCCACTATCAATTCAAGGTCATGCCCTTTGGCATGAAAAATGCCCCCGCCACGTTTCAACGCCTTGTGAACCAGGTCTTGGCGGGGCTCGAAGAGTTCAGCGCTGCCTACCTGGACGATATCGCTGTATACAGCCGCCACTGGTCCGACCACCTCCGTCACCTCCAAGAGGTCCTACAAGCCCTCCAGCGGGCCGGCCTCACCATTAAGGCCGGCAAGTGCCAAATCGGCCAAGGGTCTGTGACCTACCTTGGGCACCAAGTGGGGAGCGGGCTGGTGGCCCCCCTACAACTTAAGATTGCGGCCATCCAGTCCTGGCAGCCCCCCGTCACCCAGACCGAGGTCCGAGCCTTCTTGGGGCTCACCGGCTACTACCGGCGGTTCGTGAAGGACTACGGCAGCATCGTGGGGCCCCTCACGGGTCTCACGTCCAAGAACCAACCGAAACGGATCAACTGGACTCCTGATTGTCAAGCGGCCTTCGAGAAGCTGAAGGCCGCCCTGTGCACCGCCCCGGTGCTCCAGGCCCCCGATTACAGTCGGGAATTTGTGGTGCAGACCGACGCCTCCGACCACGGCATCGGGGCCGTCCTCTCTCAGTTGAACCCCGAAGGTCATGACCAGCCGGTGGCCTTCATCAGTCGACGTCTCCTGGCCCGAGAACAGCGTTGGAGCACCATCGAGAGGGAGGCATTTGCAGTAGTGTGGGCCCTCAAAAAGCTCCGACCCTATCTCTTCGGTACCCACTTCCGGGTACAAACTGACCATCGACCCCTGCAATGGCTGATGCAGATGCGGGGGGAGAACCCAAAGCTCTTGCGCTGGTCCATTTCCCTGCAGGGAATGGACTTCACCGTGGAGCACCGACCAGGCCAAGACCACGCCAACGCGGATGGCCTGTCCCGCTTTTTCCGCCTCGACGAAGAGAGTCCCCAAGGAGATGGGTGACTCTCCCCGCCTTCAGCTGGGGGGGACGCATGTTGGACAGGCCACACAGAGGACTTGCTCCCTCCCCGCACGACAGGGCCCGAGCTCCGGCCCACCAGGCATACCCCCGCGACAAGCACCTGTACCCCGTCTCCCGACGGATCGTCTGCCCTTGGACCACTACTCATCACGGGGTCCAGCCCCACCGGCTTCCCCGGCCGGGCCAAGCCTCCATCTTGGGCCCTGCACCACGCGGCCGCGTGGCCTCACCCCGACCCCAACCCCGGGCCTGGCCGGCCCCGACATCCCGGCACCACCATCCACCCAGGAGGTGAGCGGACCACTTGGCAGGTCAATGGGAGAACGAGGTGTCAAAGGCTCTTCCCCCGCCAGGTGCCGATCGCCCCCGCTCCCCCAGGCACTGGCTCCACCCCCTGCTGGGTGTCTGGACACCTTCATCCCGGACCCTCCGACCTCCAAGTGCGAGGGTCCGGACATCAAAGGGCACCAGCCCTATAACTGAGGCAGCTCCGGAGCAGGAAGGCAGTTGTATCCTGGAGTCGAGAGACACCGAGTGAACTCAGCCTTGACGGTCTACTGGCGCTGCCGTAGCCCGCTCTTGTGACCCATCGTCCTGCCTGCTGGCGCTGCCGCGGCCTTCTGCAATCTTCGTCCTCACCGGGACCTGCTGGCGCTGCCGCGGTCCGTACATCGACCATCTTCCTGGGACCTGCTGGCGCTGCCGCGGCCCGTTGTAACAACCATCTTCACCGGGACCTGCTGGCGCTGCCGCGGACCGTACATCGACCATCTTCCTGGGACCTGCTGGCGCTGCCGCGGCCCGTTGTAACGACCATCATCACCGGGACCTGCTGGCGCTGCCGCGGACCGTACATCGTCCATCTTTCTGGGACCTGCTGGCGCTGCCGCGGCCCGTACCACCTAACCACCAAGCTCGAGGATTGTGAGCTCATCATCTCATCCGGACTACCTGACTGGTAAACAGACTGTCCCGCTACCCCCTTTCCTACCTTGCAAGACTCTAATCGAGGGGACCCCTGAGTCCAGACCTCCTTGTACCATTCAACCGTACCTTAAGAAGTGCTTATAAAGAACACTGAACCTTATCCGTGTGTGGTATCTGTCTGTGGGGGGGAAGTTACTTGTCTGTACGATCGCTGGAGACGGTTCTCCCCGGAGACCTCTCCTCCTGACCCCGGCCGACCCTCCCGGTCCGTCTAGCTTTTCTAACAGTCGGCGTCTTGTGCCTTGATGCGACCTCACGCATATGGTCTTCAGTCAAATTCAAAAGCAGCCTACCTACCTTAGGCTAAGGAGTTTTCCACTCGAATGCCGCACATGGGGACGTCACCCTCATTTACCAGGGTCCCAAATTGCCTGCAGTCATCCTCTTTACAGAAGCTGGGCGTTCGTGGGCGTTTGTGGGCGTCCTTCAAAGGAAGGAAGGGGGTGTTTAAAGGCCCAGCCCAGCCCAGCCCAGCCCAGCGCAGCGCTGTGCTTTGCTGTGTCCTGATGCAGCAGGCATGATGCAGACCTGCTGAAGCAAAGGCCTGACTCTAACATTTTCTGTCTCTTGAAGAAAACAACCTTTCTACCTTCTTATTGCAACTAATAAAGGGAGTTTCACTTGCATCAAACTAAACCCATCATTTCATTAGCCACAGCTCATTCCTGACCTTTATTCCTAGCCAACCTCATAGGCACCAAACCTCTGATTTGAGAGATTGGCTCACACCAAAATGAAAAATAACCCCCATCCAACCTATTTTCCTATCCGTGTAGCACCTTCCTCGCATTCTTCTAATCAGTTAAAGCCCCAGAGGCCACATTTGCGCTCCACATTATACCAAATTTAAAGGACAAATAATGAATGCATTGATAAAGGATGATAAGGTATTGCCCCTATTGCTCCTGCTTGAGATAAAGGGGGATTGGTGGAAAGTCATGAGGGAAAAGATTTGTAATTTTGAGGCGCACGTGCCAAAAAGAGTGGCCACTTTTCTCCTCTGTTTTTACAAGTGAAATTCAAATTAGGAAATGAAAATAAAAGAAGGATTTGAAATTTTGCCAACTTATGACACTTTGACAGCGTTTGCGGGACTCGAACCCTTGTCCTGTGGGATCCTTTATAACCACAGGCACAAGACTTACCATTGAGCTATAGCTCCTGGTGGTCTGAAGTGTTGCAGTAGTAACTATAAACAACATATAGGCCCTGGTGTCATTGCCTGTGGCTTGTACTGCACATCAAAAGGATGACCATGCTATAGGGACGATTTGATACGCTTCTGACATGGAAACCGGTGTGGTCCAGTGGGTAAGTTCCTGACTTCCAGCCAGAGAATCAGGGTTCAAATCCCGGGTTCGGCACCAGATGACTGATGGTGGTCCAGCACAGGTAAATTGGAGGTGGGCCAAACAGGCCAATTGGTAAGTAAAATGTGTGTGTCTGTGTGTCCTGTAAGAGTGGAGTCATGCCTGGCAAAGTGGGTGGATGGAGGATAGAGTGAATAGGAGGAGTCTAGGCAGAGTGGGTGGAGCCAGAGAAGTCCAGCAGAGGTAAGTTGGAGGTGGGCCTAACAGGCGAATTGGTAAGCAAAATGTGTGGGGGTGTGTGTGTGTGGGGGTGTGTCTGTGTGTGGGGGTGTGTCTGTGTGTGGGGGTGTGTCTGTGGGGGGGTGTGCCTGTGTGTGTGGGGTGTGCCTGTGTGTGTAGGGGGGGGTGTGTGGGGTCTGTGTGTGGTCTGTGTGTGGGGTGTGTGTCGGTGTGTGGGTGTGTGTCTGTGTGTGTCGGTGTGTGGGTGTGTGTCTGTGTGGGTTGTGTGTGTAGGGGGTGTGTCTGTGTGGGAGTCTGGGTGTGTGTCTGTGTTGGTTGTGTGTGTAGGGGGTGTGTCGGGGTGTGTGGGGGTGTGTCTGTGTGTGGGGGGTGTGTGTGGGGTGTGCCAGGGTGTGTGGGGTGTGCCGGGGTGTGTCTGTGTGTCCTGTAAGAGTGGAGTCATGCCTGGCAAAGTGGGAGGATAGAGTGAATATGAGGAGTCTAGGCAGAGTGTGTGGAGCCTGAGAGTCTGGAAAAGATGGATGTGGTCCCAGCGAGGAGGAAGGGGTCAAAGATGGAGGTGGGGGCCTGAACAGATTGGGGCCAAATGTGGGCACTCCTGTAGTGTTTCTCTAGCTGACAGATCAGGTGATTACATCCGATGGGACTTATGGTGAGGAAAACCAGCGTTTGATTTTTAATGCACCCTCTGTAACTTTTCCCTAGTATCTTTCTTTCCTTCCGGCAGATACCTGGAACAAGCGTCCCAAAGTTTTTCTTGGCTGCATACCCCCAGAGGTGTGCCTGACATTTATGGCCTAAGCACCCTCACAAAGAGTGCGCTACTGACATTCTGGGAAAACCTCACTAAAATGACATATTTATGCACCAAACGTGGTAATTCCTTATACCTGCAAAGCATCATATTGCACTTTTCAGCTTTGAGGAGGTGTGAGTGTTTTCATTTGCGGGAAATATTCATCTGTGCTTCCTCTCCCATCCGAGGACTATGGAGCTGCTGTTCCTCTCTCACATGTCCCTTCATAGAGACAGGTGTCACACACTCAACCACTCAGTAAACATGTATGCTTCGATACATTCACCTTGCTGTTTACCTTCCAAACATTCCCTCTTCACCACAAATACAGGGCAGCCATACCTCATTGCTCATTCACTCAGTCATCACAGTCCTACACTCTGTAGGTCCTGCAAGACCAACATGAACAAGAGGTATGTCAGCAAGCGGAAAAAAAGCCTTGGGGGAAGATTTTTTTAAATGTTACACAATGTAGCGCAGCACTCTGCGTGGCTGCGCTGCGTTACGTGACCGGGAATGAGCAGGAGAGCGCCATATTTTTAAAGATTTGGCTCTCTCTCCTTGTCTTTCCCTTGCGCCGGCGCTGATTTCAGCTGCCGTGCGCCATGCACATAGCTTAGCGCCGCAGCGCTAGGGTGTGTGCATGAGTGTAGCGTAGGTTTTGTACAGGAAGGGTACCTTTCCTGTACAAAATACTATGCTAGGCACGATGCAAAGCTTTTCCCACCTTGCATACATGCTGCACAGTGAAGCACGCATGGAAAGTGAGAAAAGCACATAGAAATGAATGCATTTCTCCTGTTTGCACCTCCTTTGAAGGGGCGTTAACTTTTGGCGCAAAACCATGTTTTCAAATCTTTGTGAATATGGTTTTGCATCAAAAAGCACGGGTCGCTGCATGGAAACACCCATGTACCACCCACGTAATGCCCCCTTCGTGCAAAGTTACCCAAAGCAGTGCTTTGCGCTCCTTACAGGGCACTTTCCGGCGCAAAAGCAGTTTTGCGCTGAAAAGAAAATCAGAAAAAATAAAATTTGCGCTAGATTGTGTCACTATTGTGGAGCTAAAGCAGCGCGAAACATATGGAAACCTCCCCCTTGGTGTGCTCTTATATTCATACTGCTGCCCTCTAGTAACGCTACACAGTAACTGCAGCATAATAGTGGGAATGGGAAGAAGGCTGTCCAATGCAAATATTGTTCTCCCAAGCTACCTTTCTTCTGAGATGGTCGGTGTTGGACAGGCCACACAGAGGACTTGCTCCCTCCCCGCACGACAGGGCCCGAGCTCCGGCTCACCAGGCATACCCCCGCGACAAGCACCTGTACCCCGTCTCCCGACGGATCGTCTGCCCTTGGACCACTACTCATCACGGGGTCCAGCCCCACCGGCTTCCCCGGCCGGGCCAAGCCTCCATCTTGGGCCCTGCACCACGCGGCCGCGTGGCCTCACCCCGACCCCAACCCCGGGCCTGGCCGGCCCCGACATCCCGGCACCACCATCCACCCAGGAGGTGAGCGGACCACTTGGCAGGTCAATGGGAGAACGAGGTGTCAAAGGCTCTTCCCCCGCCAGGTGCCGATCGCCCCCGCTCCCCCAGGCACTGGCTCCACCCCCTGCTGGGTGTCTGGACACCTTCATCCCGGACCCTCCGACCTCCAAGTGCGAGGGTCCGGACATCAAAGGGCACCAGCCCTATAACTGAGGCAGCTCCGGAGCAGGAAGGCAGTTGTATCCTGGAGTCGAGAGACACCGAGTGAACTCAGCCTTGACGGTCTACTGGCGCTGCCGTAGCCCGCTCTTGTGACCCATCGTCCTGCCTGCTGGCGCTGCCGTGGCCTTCTGCAATCTTCGTCCTCACCGGGACCTGCTGGCGCTGCCGCGGTCCGTACATCGACCATCTTCCTGGGACCTGCTGGCGCTGCCGCGGCCCGTTGTAACAACCATCTTCACCGGGACCTGCTGGCGCTGCCGCGGACCGTACATCGACCATCTTCCTGGGACCTGCTGGCGCTGCCGCGGCCCGTTGTAACGACCATCATCACCGGGACCTGCTGGCGCTGCCGCGGACCGTACATCGTCCATCTTTCTGGGACCTGCTGGCGCTGCCGCGGCCCGTACCACCTAACCACCAAGCTCGAGGATTGTGAGCTCATCATCTCATCCGGACTACCTGACTGGTAAACAGACTGTCCCGCTACCCCCTTTCCTACCTTGCAAGACTCTAATCGAGGGGACCCCTGAGTCCAGACCTCCTTGTACCATTCAACCGTACCTTAAGAAGTGCTTATAAAGAACACTGAACCTTATCCGTGTGTGGTATCTGTCTGTGGGGGGGAAGTTACTTGTCTGTACGATCGCTGGAGACGGTTCTCCCCGGAGACCTCTCCTCCTGACCCCGGCCGACCCTCCCGGTCCGTCTACCTTTTCTAACAGTCGGCGTCTTGTGCCTTGATGCCACCTCACGCATATGGTCTTCAGTCAAATTCAAAAGCAGCCTACCTACCTTAGGCTAAGGAGTTTTCCACTCGAATGCCGCACATGGGGACGTCACCCTCATTTAGCAGGGTCCCAAATTGCCTGCAGTCATCCTCTTTACAGAAGCTGGGCGTTCGTGGGCGTTTGTGGGCGTCCTTCAAAGGAAGGAAGGGGGTGTTTAAAGGCCCAGCCCAGCCCAGCCCAGCCCAGCGCAGCGCAGCGCTGTGCTTTGCTGTGTCCTGATGCAGCAGGCATGATGCAGACCTGCTGAAGCAAAGGCCTGACTCTAACATTTTCTGTCTCTTGAAGAAAACAACCTTTCTACCTTCTTATTGCAACTAATAAAGGGAGTTTCACTTGCATCAAACTAAACCCATCATTTCATTAGCCACAGCTCATTCCTGACCTTTATTCCTAGCCAACCTCATAGGCACCAAACCTCTGATTTGAGAGATTGGCTCACACCAAAATGAAAAATAACCCCCATCCAACCTATTTTCCTATCCGTGTAGCACCTTCCTCGCATTCTTCTAATCAGTTAAAGCCCCAGAGGCCACATTTGCGCTCCACATTATACCAAATTTAAAGGACAAATAATGAATGCATTGATAAAGGATGATAAGGTATTGCCCCTATTGCTCCTGCTTGAGATAAAGGGGGATTGGTGGAAAGTCATGAGGGAAAAGATTTGTAATTTTGAGGCGCACGTGCCAAAAAGAGTGGCCACTTTTCTCCTCTGTTTTTACAAGTGAAATTCAAATTAGGAAATGAAAATAAAAGAAGGATTTGAAATTTTGCCAACTTATGACACTTTGACAGCGTTTGCGGGACTCGAACCCTTGTCCTGTGAGATCCTTTATAACCACAGGCACAAGACTTACCATTGAGCTATAGCTCCTGGTGGTCTGAAGTGTTGCAGTAGTAACTATAAACAACATATAGGCCCTGGTGTCATTGCCTGTGGCTTGTATTGCACATCAAAAGGATGACCATGCTATAGGGACGATTTGATACGCTTCTGACATGGAAACCGGTGTGGTCCAGTGGGTAAGTTCCTGACTTCCAGCCAGAGAATCAGGGTTCAAATCCCGGGTTCGGCACCAGATGACTGATGGTGGTCCAGCACAGGTAAATTGGAGGTGGGCCAAACAGGCCAATTGGTAAGTAAAATGTGTGTGTCTGTGTGTCCTGTAAGAGTGGAGTCATGCCTGGCAAAGTGGGTGGATGGAGGATAGAGTGAATAGGAGGAATCTAGGCAGAGTGGGTGGAGCCAGAGAAGTCCAGCAGAGGTAAGTTGGAGGTGGGCCTAACAGGCGAATTGGTAAGCAAAACGTGTGGGGTTGTGTGTGTGGGGGGGTGTCTGTGTGTGTGGGGTGTGCCTGTGTAGGGGGTGTGTGCCTGTGTGTGGGGTGTGTGGGGGGGTGTGGGGGTGTGTCTGTGTGTGGGGGGTGTGTGTCGGGGTGTGTGTCTGTGTGTGTGGGGTGTGCCTGTGTGTAGGGGGGGTGTGTTTCTGTGTGGGGTGTGTGGGTGTGTTTCTGTGTGGGGTGTGTGGGTGTGTTTCTGTGTGGGGTGTGTGGGTTGTGTGTGTAGGGGGTGTGTGTGTGGGGGGGGGTGTGTGGGGGTGTGTCTGGGTGTGTGGGGTGTGCCGGTGTGTGTAGGGGGTGTGTCTGTGTGTCCTGTAAGAGTGGAGTCATGCCTGGCAAAGTGGGAGGATAGAGTGAATATGAGGAGTCTAGGCAGAGTGGGTGGAGCCAGAGAGTCTGGAAAAGATGGATGTGGCCCCAGCGAGGAGGAAGGGGTCAAAGATGGAGGTGGGGGCCTGAACAGATTGGGGCCAAATGTGGGCACTCCTGTAGTGTTTCTCTAGCTGACAGATCAGGTGATTACATCCGATGGGACTTATGGTGAGGAAAACCAGCGTTTGATTTTTAATGCACCCTCTGTAACTTTTCCCTAGTATCTTTCTTTCCTTCCGGCAGATACCTGTAACAAGCGTCCCAAAGTTTTTCTTGGCTGCATACCCCCAGAGGTGTGCCTGACATTTATGGCCTAAGCACCCTCACAAAGAGTGCGCTACTGACATTCTGGGAAAACCTCACTAAAATGACATATTTATGCACCAAACGTGGTAATTCCTTATACCTGCAAAGCATCATATTGCACTTTTCAGCTTTGAGGAGGTGTGAGTGTTTTCATTTGAGGGAAATATTCATCTGTGCTTCCTCTCCCATCCGAGGACTATGGAGCTGCTGTTCCTCTCTCACATGTCCCTTCATAGAGACAGGTGTCACACACTCAACCACTCAGTAAACATGTATTCTTCGATACATTCACCTTGCTGTTTACCTTCCAAACATTCCCTCTTCACCACAAATACAGGGCAGCCATACCTCATTGCTCATTCACTCAGTCATCACAGTCCTACACTCTGTAGGTCCTGCAAGACCAACATGAACAAGAGGTATGTCAGCAAGCGGAAAAAAAGCCTTGGGGGAAGATTTTTTTAAATGTTACACAATGTAGCGCAGCACTCTGCGTGGCTGCGCTGCGTTACGTGACCGGGAATGAGCAGGAGAGCGCCATATTTTTAAAGATTTGGCTCTCTCTCCTTGTCTTTCCCTTGCGCCGGCGCTGATTTCAGCTGCCGTGCGCCATGCACATAGCTTAGCGCCGCAGCGCTAGGGTGTGTGCATGAGTGTAGCGTAGGTTTTGTACAGGAAGGGTACCTTTCCTGTACAAAATACTATGCTAGGCACGATGCAAAGCTTTTCCCACCTTGCATACTTGCTGCACAGTGAAGCACGCATGGAAAGTGAGAAAAGCACATAGAAATGAATGCATTTCTCCTGTTTGCACCTCCTTTGAAGGGGCGTTAACTTTTGGCGCAAAACCATGTTTTCAAATCTTTGTGAATATGGTTTTGCATCAAAAAGCACGGGTTGCTGCATGGAAACACCCATGTACCACCCACGTAATGCCCCCTTGGTGCAAAGTTACCCAAAGCAGTGCTTTGCGCTCCTTACAGGGCACTTTCCGGCGCAAAAGCAGTTTTGCGCTGAAAAGAAAATCAGAAAAAATAAAATTTGCGCTAGATTGTGTCACTATTGTGGAGCTAAAGCAGCGCGAAACATATGGAAACCTCCCCCTTGGTGTGCTCTTATATTCATACTGCTGCCCTCTAGTAACGCTACACAGTAACTGCAGCATAATAGTGGGAATGGGAAGAAGGCTGTCCAATGCAAATATTGTTCTCCCAAGCTACCTTTCTTCTGAGATGGTCGGTGTTGGACAGGCCACACAGAGGACTTGCTCCCTCCCCGCACGACAGGGCCCGAGCTCCGGCTCACCAGGCATACCCCCGCGACAAGCACCTGTACCCCGTCTCCCGACGGATCGTCTGCCCTTGGACCACTACTCATCACGGGGTCCAGCCCCACCGGCTTCCCCGGCCGGGCCAAGCCTCCATCTTGGGCCCTGCACCACGCGGCTGCGTGGCCTCACCCCGACCCCAACCCCGGGCCTGGCCGGCCCCGACATCCCGGCACCACCATCCACCCAGGAGGTGAGCGGACACTTGGCAGGTCAATGGGAGAACGAGGTGTCAAAGGCTCTTCCCCCGCCAGGTGCCGATCGCCCCCGCTCCCCCAGGCACTGGCTCCACCCCCTGCTGGGTGTCTGGACACCTTCATCCCGGACCCTCCGACCTCCAAGTGCGAGGGTCTGGACATCAAAGGGCACCAGCCCTATAACTGAGGCAGCTCCGGAGCAGGAAGGCAGTTGTATCCTGGAGTCGAGAGACACCGAGTGAACTCAGCCTTGACGGTCTACTGGCGCTGCCGTAGCCCGCTCTTGTGACCCATCGTCCTGCCTGCTGGCGCTGCCGTGGCCTTCTGCAATCTTCGTCCTCACCGGGACCTGCTGGCGCTGCCGCGGTCCGTACATCGACCATCTTCCTGGGACCTGCTGGCGCTGCCGCGGCCCGTTGTAACAACCATCTTCACCGGGACCTGCTGGCGCTGCCGCGGACCGTACATCGACCATCTTCCTGGGACCTGCTGGCGCTGCCGCGGCCCGTTGTAACGACCATCATCACCGGGACCTGCTGGCGCTGCCGCGGACCGTACATCGTCCATCTTTCTGGGACCTGCTGGCGCTGCCGCGGCCCGTACCACCTAACCACCAAGCTCGAGGATTGTGAGCTCATCATCTCATCCGGACTACCTGACTGGTAAACAGACTGTCCCGCTACCCCCTTTCCTACCTTGCAAGACTCTAATCGAGGGGACCCCTGAGTCCAGACCTCCTTGTACCATTCAACCGTACCTTAAGAAGTGCTTATAAAGAACACTGAACCTTATCCGTGTGTGGTATCTGTCTGTGGGGGGGAAGTTACTTGTCTGTACGATCGCTGGAGACGGTTCTCCCCGGAGACCTCTCCTCCTGACCCCGGCCGACCCTCCCGGTCCGTCTACCTTTTCTAACATTGGTGGCCAGCGGCGCGATCCGAATCAACGCGTAATCGTACAGAGAGTAGCTCACCCCACGACAAAACACGATGTCGACCAAAGATAGCAGCCCCACCGAGAAATTCCAAATGGAGAAATTAGAAGAATACAACCACCGCGAACTGAGACAATTTTGCATAGAACTTGGCATTGCTACCACCGGCCTAAGTACCAAGGATGATCTAAAGCGCGCCCTTGAGTCATGGACAGAAACTGGGGTCGCAGGACCCCCCGACCAAAGCAGCATCACACCAGACCAAAACAGCATCACACCAGAGGGGAACGCCACGGCTCCCGAGGAGCGGGGAACGGGCCTCTCACAGGAGGAGATCCGAGAAAGAGACAGGGTCAGATTACACGAGTTGGAGATGGCACGACTCAAGATGGATGGGGAACTCAAGTTAGCAGAACAGAAACTCAACCTCGAGCATATGCGGCTTCGAGAGGAACGAGAGGAAAAGCAGAGGCAGAGAGAGCTGGAAGAGAAAAAAATAACGCTCGAGCACGAACGCCGACTAGCGGAGATAGAACTGCGAAAACAGAATAAGGAACTGGGGGTGCCTGAGCGACCACACACCCCAGGGCCAAGTGAGAAAAAAGTCCATATCCCCAAGGATGTTGTCCGCGAGTATGTCCGAGAAGACGACATACAGCAGTGGTTTAAAGCCTATGACATCGCCATGACCTCCCACCGGATCGACCGGAGTGATTGGGGAGCCGGACTTTGGGGAAGGTTTATCAACGAGGGTCGTGATGCCCTACTGCAGCTCCCAGATCACCAAATGACGTCCTACGACCACATGAAGGCTGCCCTCCTCACCCGCTACGGCCTCACACCCGAGATGTACCGCCAGAGGTTCAGAGATTGCACCCGGATCCCAGGTACAACTTGGGTAGAATACGTGAACTATTTCAGCCGTGCCTTCGAGGGTTGGATCAGGGGGAGTCAGGTCACCACCTACGAACAACTCTTCAACCTTATGGTATGGGAGCACCTGTCAAACAACTGTTTAGTCGAGCTCAGTCAGCACCTCCTCGACAGTAAGCTGACTGACCCCCGGCAGCTCGCCGCCGAAGCTGACCGATGGGAAAGCACCCGAGTGGGCCGGAAGGGGCCACACGACCAGAACAGAAGCAGCCAAGGCCAGCACCGTCCTCGGGGAGGAGGGGGGGGCCAGGGTCGAGGGAGAGACACCTTGCCAGCAACCCCCGTGGCCAGCACACCGCCTCCGGCCGGCCGGGGCTTCCCCCCGTTGCGGCCTGGGTTCCGAGCCAACGTCACGTGCCACCGGTGCCAGCGACCAGGCCACTACGCCAATGACCCGAGCTGTCCGATAAACCAACCGCCCAAGCCCCGCCAGGTAGCGGCCGCCGCCCTGGGGGAAGAGCGATCATCGGAGGAGCCCGAAGAGTATGAGCCGGCCCAGCAAGGATGGGAACCGGCCGCCATGGTCCTGGCGTGCTTAGGGGGAAGAGACATGGTCCCGCGGGCTCCCCTACCCGCCAACACCAGGAAATACGGTCAGTGGGTGACCATTAATGGACAGAGGGCCGAGGCCCTGCGTGACACCGGCGCCAGTGTGACGGCCGTCCGCTGTCACCTGGTGAAGCCCGAGCAGATCCTGCCGAACATTCTCTGCCCCGTCCGCTCGGCAGATAACTCTGAGAGTATGTGTAAAATGGCCTGCGTCCCATTCGAATGGGGAGGGGTCTCCGGCCTGCTGAAGGTGACGGTCCGGGACGATGCCCCCGTGGACTGCCTCCTGGGGAATGATCTCGAGAGTTCCCCGTGGGCCACCGTCGAGAGAAGAGAGCACCTGGGGATGCTGGGCCTCCCGGACTGGGCCTGCATAACCACCCGGTCCATGGCCGCCCATGCCGCCCCCCGGTCAGAAGAACCCGAATGGCCAGCACCTCCACCCCCGGTCGCCCCAGTAGAGGACAACGGCGAGGCCGGCCTCCCGGACCCGACGACCGAAGAGGACGCGCAACCCCAGGACCTTCCGGATCTGGCTCAGTGGCGTCAAGAAGGGGGGCCCACCCAAGAACAGTTCCGCCAGGAACAAAAGACCTGTCCCTCCCTCGAGGGACTCCGCCAACAAGCCAGCGCCCAAAACGCAGGGGACGCCACCGGAACACACTGGGTCTACTGGGATAACGACCTGCTCTACAGCGAGCAAAGAATCGCCGAGCTGGGGGCCGGTCGAGTTCTGGTGGTACCTCTCCGCTTCAGAGACTTTCTGCTCAACTTAGCCCACGATGTCCCCCTGGCTGGACATCTGGGCCAGGACAAAACGTACAGTCGCCTAGTGACCCACTTTTTCTGGCCAAAAATGAGGAATGACGTCCTGAACCACTGCCGATCTTGCCCCACATGCCAAGCCAGCGGGAAGAGTGGTCGGAAGCTGAAAGCCCCCCTGCAACCCTTCCCTGTGGTCACCACCCCGTTCGAGAGGGTGGGGATAGACATTGTGGGGCCTCTGGACCCCCGCACGGCACAAGGACACAGGTTCATCTTAGTGCTAGTGGACCATGCCACCCGCTACCCCGAGGCGGTGCCCCTACGGACCGTGACAGCTCCGGTGGTTGGCCGGGCCCTGATGGGGATCTTCTCCCGGGTAGGCTTCCCCCGAGAAGTCGTCAGCGACCGAGGCACGAATTTCATATCCAAATACATGAAGTCCCTCTGGCAACAATGCGGGGTCACCTACAGATTCACGACCCCCTATCACCCCCAAGGGAACGGACTAGTGGAGCGTTTTAACCGCACTCTCAAGGGGATGATTGGGGGATTGGAAGAGCCCCTCCGTCGCCAGTGGGATGTACTACTCCCGTGCCTCCTCTTCGCCTACCGGGAAGTTCCCCAGAAGTCCCTCGGTTTTAGCCCTTTTGAACTCCTGTACGGGCACCCTGTGCGAGGGCCCCTCAGCCTAGTCAAGGAAGGTTGGGAGATGGCCCCCCTAACAACCCCTCCAGACGTCTTCAAATACATCCTGGCCCTACGAAACCAGACACGGCGCTTCAGGGAGATGGCCAAGGCGAACCTCGAGGCCAGCCAGGAGGACATGAAGAGGTGGTATGATCACAATGCCTCCTCCGTTGAATTCGAGCCTGGTCAGCAAGTATGGGTGATGTCCCCCACCGAACCATGTGCCTTGCAAGATAAGTGGACGGGGCCCTTCAAAGTGGTCGAGCGCAAAAGCCCCGTCACTTACCTCATCGACATGGGGACCTCCCGGAACCCCCTTCGGGTCCTCCACACCAACAGACTCAAACCACACTTTGTGCGCTCAGAGCTCAGCCTCTTGATGGCTACGGGCAGTGGGGCAGAGGAAGACTCCGAACCCCTCCCGGATCTCCTGAAGACTCAGGAGAATGACGGCTCCGTGGACGGGGTCCGGCTCTCTGACGCCCTCACTTCGGAGCAACGCCAGGACTGCCGGAACCTCCTGCTGCAGTTCGCTGCCCTGTTCGCCCTCACCCCCGGGGTCACCCCTTGGTGTTTGCACGACGTAGACACCGGGGACAGTCCCCCCGTCCGACACCGGGCCTACCGCGTACCAGATCGGGTACGGGCCTGCATACAAGAGGAAGTGGCCAAGATGCTCACGATCGGGGTCATCGAGCCCTCGGACAGCCCCTGGGCCAGTCCGGTTGTATTGGTTCCCAAAGCCGCTGCCCCCGGCACCGCACCTGAACTGAGATTCTGCGTCGACTACCGGGGCTTGAACGCTGTCACCCGGACCGACGCTCATCCCATCCCCCGAGCAGACGAGCTGATCGACCGGCTGGGGGCCGCCCGCTACCTTAGTATCTTCGACCTAACAGCGGGCTACTGGCAGATCGGCCTCACACCCAGGGCTCAGGAACGGTCAGCCTTCTCTACCCCCGATGGCCACTATCAATTCAAGGTCATGCCCTTTGGCATGAAAAATGCCCCCGCCACGTTTCAACGCCTTGTGAACCAGGTCTTGGCGGGGCTCGAAGAGTTCAGCGCTGCCTACCTGGACGATATCGCTGTATACAGCCGCCACTGGTCCGACCACCTCCGTCACCTCCAAGAGGTCCTACAAGCCCTCCAGCGGGCCGGCCTCACCATTAAGGCCGGCAAGTGCCAAATCGGCCAAGGGTCTGTGACCTACCTTGGGCACCAAGTGGGGAGCGGGCTGGTGGCCCCCCTACAACTTAAGATTGCGGCCATCCAGTCCTGGCAGCCCCCCGTCACCCAGACCGAGGTCCGAGCCTTCTTGGGGCTCACCGGCTACTACCGGCGGTTCGTGAAGGACTACGGCAGCATCGTGGGGCCCCTCACGGGTCTCACGTCCAAGAACCAACCGAAACGGATCAACTGGACTCCTGATTGTCAAGCGGCCTTCGAGAAGCTGAAGGCCGCCCTGTGCACCGCCCCGGTGCTCCAGGCCCCCGATTACAGTCGGGAATTTGTGGTGCAGACCGACGCCTCCGACCACGGCATCGGGGCCGTCCTCTCTCAGTTGAACCCCGAAGGTCATGACCAGCCGGTGGCCTTCATCAGTCGACGTCTCCTGGCCCGAGAACAGCGTTGGAGCACCATCGAGAGGGAGGCATTTGCAGTAGTGTGGGCCCTCAAAAAGCTCCGACCCTATCTCTTCGGTACCCACTTCCGGGTACAAACTGACCATCGACCCCTGCAATGGCTGATGCAGATGCGGGGGGAGAACCCAAAGCTCTTGCGCTGGTCCATTTCCCTGCAGGGAATGGACTTCACCGTGGAGCACCGACCAGGCCAAGACCACGCCAACGCGGATGGCCTGTCCCGCTTTTTCCGCCTCGACGAAGAGAGTCCCCAAGGAGATGGGTGACTCTCCATGCCTTCAGCTGGGGGGGACGCATGTTGGACAGGCCACACAGAGGACTTGCTCCCTCCCCGCACGACAGGGCCCGAGCTCCGGCCCACCAGGCATACCCCCGCGACAAGCACCTGTACCCCGTCTCCCGACGGATCGTCTGCCCTTGGACCACTACTCATCACGGGGTCCAGCCCCACCGGCTTCCCCGGCCGGGCCAAGCCTCCATCTTGGGCCCTGCACCACGCGGCCGCGTGGCCTCACCCCGACCCCAACCCCGGGCCTGGCCGGCCCCGACATCCCGGCACCACCATCCACCCAGGAGGTGAGCGGACCACTTGGCAGGTCAATGGGAGAACGAGGTGTCAAAGGCTCTTCCCCCGCCAGGTGCCGATCGCCCCCGCTCCCCCAGGCACTGGCTCCACCCCCTGCTGGGTGTCTGGACACCTTCATCCCGGACCCTCCGACCTCCAAGTGCGAGGGTCCGGACATCAAAGGGCACCAGCCCTATAACTGAGGCAGCTCCGGAGCAGGAAGGCAGTTGTATCCTGGAGTCGAGAGACACCGAGTGAACTCAGCCTTGACGGTCTACTGGCGCTGCCGTAGCCCGCTCTTGTGACCCATCGTCCTGCCTGCTGGCGCTGCCGCGGCCTTCTGCAATCTTCGTCCTCACCGGGACCTGCTGGCGCTGCCGCGGTCCGTACATCGACCATCTTCCTGGGACCTGCTGGCGCTGCCGCGGCCCGTTGTAACAACCATCTTCACCGGGACCTGCTGGCGCTGCCGCGGACCGTACATCGACCATCTTCCTGGGACCTGCTGGCGCTGCCGCGGCCCGTTGTAACGACCATCATCACCGGGACCTGCTGGCGCTGCCGCGGACCGTACATCGTCCATCTTTCTGGGACCTGCTGGCGCTGCCGCGGCCCGTACCACCTAACCACCAAGCTCGAGGATTGTGAGCTCATCATCTCATCCGGACTACCTGACTGGTAAACAGACTGTCCCGCTACCCCCTTTCCTACCTTGCAAGACTCTAATCGAGGGGACCCCTGAGTCCAGACCTCCTTGTACTATTCAACCGTACCTTAAGAAGTGCTTATAAAGAACACTGAACCATATCCGTGTGTGGTATCTGTCTGTGGGGGGGAAGTTACTTGTCTGTACGATCGCTGGAGACGGTTCTCCCCGGAGACCTCTCCTCCTGACCCCGGCCGACCCTCCCGGTCCGTCTACCTTTTCTAACAGTCGGCGTCTTGTGCCTTGATGCCACCTCACGCATATGGTCTTCAGTCAAATTCAAAAGCAGCCTACCTACCTTAGGCTAAGGAGTTTTCCACTCGAATGCCGCACATGGGGACGTCACCCTCATTTAGCAGGGTCCCAAATTGCCTGCAGTCATCCTCTTTACAGAAGCTGGGCGTTCGTGGGCGTTTGTGGGCGTCCTTCAAAGGAAGGAAGGGGGTGTTTAAAGGCCCAGCCCAGCCCAGCGCTGTGCTTTGCTGTGTCCTGATGCAGCAGGCATGATGCAGACCTGCTGAAGCAAAGGCCTGACTCTAACATTTTCTGTCTCTTGAAGAAAACAACCTTTCTACCTTCTTATTGCAACTAATAAAGGGAGTTTCACTTGCATCAAACTAAACCCATCATTTCATTAGCCACAGCTCATTCCTGACCTTTATTCCTAGCCAACCTCATAGGCACCAAACCTCTGATTTGAGAGATTGGCTCACACCAAAATGAAAAATAACCCCCATCCAACCTATTTTCCTATCCGTGTAGCACCTTCCTCGCATTCTTCTAATCAGTTAAAGCCCCAGAGGCCACATTTGCGCTCCACATTATACCAAATTTAAAGGACAAATAATGAATGCATTGATAAAGGATGATAAGGTATTGCCCCTATTGCTCCTGCTTGAGATAAAGGGGGATTGGTGGAAAGTCATGAGGGAAAAGATTTGTAATTTTGAGGCGCACGTGCCAAAAAGAGTGGCCACTTTTCTCCTCTGTTTTTACAAGTGAAATTCAAATTAGGAAATGAAAATAAAAGAAGGATTTGAAATTTTGCCAACTTATGACACTTTGACAGCGTTTGCGGGACTCGAACCCTTGTCCTGTGGGATCCTTTATAACCACAGGCACAAGACTTACCATTGAGCTATAGCTCCTGGTGGTCTGAAGTGTTGCAGTAGTAACTATAAACAACATATAGGCCCTGGTGTCATTGCCTGTGGCTTGTACTGCACATCAAAAGGATGACCATGCTATAGGGACGATTTGATACGCTTCTGACATGGAAACCGGTGTGGTCCAGTGGGTAAGTTCCTGACTTCCAGCCAGAGAATCAGGGTTCAAATCCCGGGTTCGGCACCAGATGACTGATGGTGGTCCAGCACAGGTAAATTGGAGGTGGGCCAAACAGGCCAATTGGTAAGTAAAATGTGTGTGTCTGTGTGTCCTGTAAGAGTGGAGTCATGCCTGGCAAAGTGGGTGGATGGAGGATAGAGTGAATAGGAGGAGTCTAGGCAGAGTGGGTGGAGCCAGAGAAGTCCAGCAGAGGTAAGTTGGAGGTGGGCCTAACAGGCGAATTGGTAAGCAAAATGTGTGGGGGTGTGTCTGGGGGTGTGTCTGTGTGTGGGGGTGTGTCTGTGAGTGGGGGTGTGTCTGTGGGGGGGTGTGCCTGTGTGTGTGGGGTGTGCCTGTGTGTGTAGGGGGGGGTGTGTGGGGTCTGTGTGTGGGTGTGTGTCGGTGATTGGGTGTGTGTCTGTGTGGGTTGTGGGTGTCTGGGTGGGTGTCTGTGTTGGTTGTGTGTGTAGGGGGTGTGTCTGGGGGTGTGTCTGTGTGTGGGGGGTGTGCCAGGGTGTGTGGGGTGTGCCGGGGTGTGTCTGTGTGTCCTGTAAGAGTGGAGTCATGCCTGGCAAAGTGGGAGGATAGAGTGAATATGAGGAGTCTAGGCAGAGTGGGTGGAGCCAGAGAGTCTGGAAAAGATGGATGTGGTCCCAGCGAGGAGGAAGGGGTCAAAGATGGAGGTGGGGGCCTGAACAGATTGGGGCCAAATGTGGGCACTCCTGTAGTGTTTCTCTAGCTGACAGATCAGGTGATTACATCCGATGGGACTTATGGTGAGGAAAACCAGCGTTTGATTTTTAATGCACCCTCTGTAACTTTTCCCTAGTATCTTTCTTTCCTTCCGGCAGATACCTGGAACAAGCGTCCCAAAGTTTTTCTTGGCTGCATACCCCCAGAGGTGTGCCTGACATTTATGGCCTAAGCACCCTCACAAAGAGTGCGCTACTGACATTCTGGGAAAACCTCACTAAAATGACATATTTATGCACCAAACGTGGTAATTCCTTATACCTGCAAAGCATCATATTGCACTTTTCAGCTTTGAGGAGGTGTGAGTGTTTTCATTTGCGGGAAATATTCATCTGTGCTTCCTCTCCCATCCGAGGACTATGGAGCTGCTGTTCCTCTCTCACATGTCCCTTCATAGAGACAGGTGTCACACACTCAACCACTCAGTAAACATGTATGCTTCGATACATTCACCTTGCTGTTTACCTTCCAAACATTCCCTCTTCACCACAAATACAGGGCAGCCATACCTCATTGCTCATTCACTCAGTCATCACAGTCCTACACTCTGTAGGTCCTGCAAGACCAACATGAACAAGAGGTATGTCAGCAAGCGGAAAAAAAGCCTTGGGGGAAGATTTTTTTAAATGTTACACAATGTAGCGCAGCACTCTGCGTGGCTGCGCTGCGTTACGTGACCGGGAATGAGCAGGAGAGCGCCATATTTTTAAAGATTTGGCTCTCTCTCCTTGTCTTTCCCTTGCGCCGGCGCTGATTTCAGCTGCCGTGCGCCATGCACATAGCTTAGCGCCGCAGCGCTAGGGTGTGTGCATGAGTGTAGCGTAGGTTTTGTACAGGAAGGGTACCTTTCCTGTACAAAATACTATGCTAGGCACGATGCAAAGCTTTTCCCACCTTGCATACATGCTGCACAGTGAAGCACGCATGGAAAGTGAGAAAAGCACATAGAAATGAATGCATTTCTCCTGTTTGCACCTCCTTTGAAGGGGCGTTAACTTTTGGCGCAAAACCATGTTTTCAAATCTTTGTGAATATGGTTTTGCATCAAAAAGCACGGGTCGCTGCATGGAAACACCCATGTACCACCCACGTAATGCCCCCTTCGTGCAAAGTTACCCAAAGCAGTGCTTTGCGCTCCTTACAGGGCACTTTCCGGCGCAAAAGCAGTTTTGCGCTGAAAAGAAAATCAGAAAAAATAAAATTTGCGCTAGATTGTGTCACTATTGTGGAGCTAAAGCAGCGCGAAACATATGGAAACCTCCCCCTTGGTGTGCTCTTATATTCATACTGCTGCCCTCTAGTAACGCTACACAGTAACTGCAGCATAATAGTGGGAATGGGAAGAAGGCTGTCCAATGCAAATATTGTTCTCCCAAGCTACCTTTCTTCTGAGATGGTCGGTGTTGGACAGGCCACACAGAGGACTTGCTCCCTCCCCGCACGACAGGGCCCGAGCTCCGGCTCACCAGGCATACCCCCGCGACAAGCACCTGTACCCCGTCTCCCGACGGATCGTCTGCCCTTGGACCACTACTCATCACGGGGTCCAGCCCCACCGGCTTCCCCGGCCGGGCCAAGCCTCCATCTTGGGCCCTGCACCACGCGGCCGCGTGGCCTCACCCCGACCCCAACCCCGGGCCTGGCCGGCCCCGACATCCCGGCACCACCATCCACCCAGGAGGTGAGCGGACCACTTGGCAGGTCAATGGGAGAACGAGGTGTCAAAGGCTCTTCCCCCGCCAGGTGCCGATCGCCCCCGCTCCCCCAGGCACTGGCTCCACCCCCTGCTGGGTGTCTGGACACCTTCATCCCGGACCCTCCGACCTCCAAGTGCGAGGGTCCGGACATCAAAGGGCACCAGCCCTATAACTGAGGCAGCTCCGGAGCAGGAAGGCAGTTGTATCCTGGAGTCGAGAGACACCGAGTGAACTCAGCCTTGACGGTCTACTGGCGCTGCCGTAGCCCGCTCTTGTGACCCATCGTCCTGCCTGCTGGCGCTGCCGTGGCCTTCTGCAATCTTCGTCCTCACCGGGACCTGCTGGCGCTGCCGCGGTCCGTACATCGACCATCTTCCTGGGACCTGCTGGCGCTGCCGCGGCCCGTTGTAACAACCATCTTCACCGGGACCTGCTGGCGCTGCCGCGGACCGTACATCGACCATCTTCCTGGGACCTGCTGGCGCTGCCGCGGCCCGTTGTAACGACCATCATCACCGGGACCTGCTGGCGCTGCCGCGGACCGTACATCGTCCATCTTTCTGGGACCTGCTGGCGCTGCCGCGGCCCGTACCACCTAACCACCAAGCTCGAGGATTGTGAGCTCATCATCTCATCCGGACTACCTGACTGGTAAACAGACTGTCCCGCTACCCCCTTTCCTACCTTGCAAGACTCTAATCGAGGGGACCCCTGAGTCCAGACCTCCTTGTACCATTCAACCGTACCTTAAGAAGTGCTTATAAAGAACACTGAACCTTATCCGTGTGTGGTATCTGTCTGTGGGGGGGAAGTTACTTGTCTGTACGATCGCTGGAGACGGTTCTCCCCGGAGACCTCTCCTCCTGACCCCGGCCGACCCTCCCGGTCCGTCTACCTTTTCTAACAGTCGGCGTCTTGTGCCTTGATGCCACCTCACGCATATGGTCTTCAGTCAAATTCAAAAGCAGCCTACCTACCTTAGGCTAAGGAGTTTTCCACTCGAATGCCGCACATGGGGACGTCACCCTCATTTAGCAGGGTCCCAAATTGCCTGCAGTCATCCTCTTTACAGAAGCTGGGCGTTCGTGGGCATTTGTGGGCGTCCTTCAAAGGAAGGAAGGGGGTGTTTAAAGGCCCAGCCCAGCCCAGCCCAGCCCAGCCCAGCCCAGCGCTGTGCTTTGCTGTGTCCTGATGCAGCAGGCATGATGCAGACCTGCTGAAGCAAAGGCCTGACTCTAACATTTTCTGTCTCTTGAAGAAAACAACCTTTCTACCTTCTTATTGCAACTAATAAAGGGAGTTTCACTTGCATCAAACTAAACCCATCATTTCATTAGCCACAGCTCATTCCTGACCTTTATTCCTAGCCAACCTCATAGGCACCAAACCTCTGATTTGAGAGATTGGCTCACACCAAAATGAAAAATAACCCCCATCCAACCTATTTTCCTATCCGTGTAGCACCTTCCTCGCATTCTTCTAATCAGTTAAAGCCCCAGAGGCCACATTTGCGCTCCACATTATACCAAATTTAAAGGACAAATAATGAATGCATTGATAAAGGATGATAAGGTATTGCCCCTATTGCTCCTGCTTGAGATAAAGGGGGATTGGTGGAAAGTCATGAGGGAAAAGATTTGTAATTTTGAGGCGCACGTGCCAAAAAGAGTGGCCACTTTTCTCCTCTGTTTTTACAAGTGAAATTCAAATTAGGAAATGAAAATAAAAGAAGGATTTGAAATTTTGCCAACTTATGACACTTTGACAGCGTTTGCGGGACTCGAACCCTTGTCCTGTGAGATCCTTTATAACCACAGGCACAAGACTTACCATTGAGCTATAGCTCCTGGTGGTCTGAAGTGTTGCAGTAGTAACTATAAACAACATATAGGCCCTGGTGTCATTGCCTGTGGCTTGTACTGCACATCAAAAGGATGACCATGCTATAGGGACGATTTGATACGCTTCTGACATGGAAACCGGTGTGGTCCAGTGGGTAAGTTCCTGACTTCCAGCCAGAGAATCAGGGTTCAAATCCCGGGTTCGGCACCAGATGACTGATGGTGGTCCAGCACAGGTAAATTGGAGGTGGGCCAAACAGGCCAATTGGTAAGTAAAATGTGTGTGTCTGTGTGTCCTGTAAGAGTGGAGTCATGCCTGGCAAAGTGGGTGGATGGAGGATAGAGTGAATAGGAGGAGTCTAGGCAGAGTGGGTGGAGCCAGAGAAGTCCAGCAGAGGTAAGTTGGAGGTGGGCCTAACAGGCGAATTGGTAAGCAAAACGTGTGGGGTGTGTCTGTGTGTGTGGGGTGTGTCTGTGTGTGTGGGGTGTGTCTGTGTGTGTGGGGTGTGCCTGTGTGGGTTGTCTGTGTGTGGGGGTGTGTGTCTGTGTGTGGGGGTGTGTCTGTGTGTGGGGGTGTGTCTGTGTGTGGGGGTGTGTCTGTGTGTGGGGGTGTGTCTGTGGGGGGGGTGTGCCTGTGTGTGTGGGGTGTGCCTGTGTGTGTAGGGGGGGGTGTGTGTGGTCTGTGTGTGGGGTGTGTGTCTGTGTGGGTGTGTGTCTGTGTGGGATGTGTGTGTAGGGTATGTGTCTGTGTTGGTTGTGTGTGTAGGGGGTGTGTGTGGGGGTGTGTCTGTGTGTGGGGGGGTGTGTGGGGTGTGCCGGTGTGTGTAGGGGGTGTGTCTGTGTGTCCTGTAAGAGTGGAGTCATGCCTGGCAAAGTGGGAGGATAGAGTGAATATGAGGAGTCTAGGCAGAGTGGGTGGAGCCTGAGAGTCTGGAAAAGATGGATGTGGTCCCAGCGAGGAGGAAGGGGTCAAAGATGGAGGTGGGGGCCTGAACAGATTGGGGGCAAATGTGGGCACTCCTGTAGTGTTTCTCTAGCTGACAGATCAGGTGATTACATCCGATGGGACTTATGGTGAGGAAAACCAGCGTTTGATTTTTAATGCACCCTCTGTAACTTTTCCCTAGTATCTTTCTTTCCTTCCGGCAGATACCTGGAACAAGCGTCCCAAAGTTTTTCTTGGCTGCATACCCCCAGAGGTGTGCCTGACATTTATGGCCTAAGCACCCTCACAAAGAGTGCGCTACTGACATTCTGGGAAAACCTCACTAAAATGACATATTTATGCACCAAACGTGGTAATTCCTTATACCTGCAAAGCATCATATTGCACTTTTCAGCTTTGAGGAGGTGTGAGTGTTTTCATTTGCGGGAAATATTCATCTGTGCTTCCTCTCCCATCCGAGGACTATGGAGCTGCTGTTCCTCTCTCACATGTCCCTTCATAGAGACAGGTGTCACACACTCAACCACTCAGTAAACATGTATGCTTCGATACATTCACCTTGCTGTTTACCTTCCAAACATTCCCTCTTCACCACAAATACAGGGCAGCCATACCTCATTGCTCATTCACTCAGTCATCACAGTCCTACACTCTGTAGGTCCTGCAAGACCAACATGAACAAGAGGTATGTCAGCAAGCGGAAAAAAAGCCTTGGGGGAAGATTTTTTTAAATGTTACACAATGTAGCGCAGCACTCTGCGTGGCTGCGCTGCGTTACGTGACCGGGAATGAGCAGGAGAGCGCCATATTTTTAAAGATTTGGCTCTCTCTCCTTGTCTTTCCCTTGCGCCGGCGCTGATTTCAGCTGCCGTGCGCCATGCACATAGCTTAGCGCCGCAGCGCTAGGGTGTGTGCATGAGTGTAGCGTAGGTTTTGTACAGGAAGGGTACCTTTCCTGTACAAAATACTATGCTAGGCACGATGCAAAGCTTTTCCCACCTTGCATACATGCTGCACAGTGAAGCACGCATGGAAAGTGAGAAAAGCACATAGAAATGAATGCATTTCTCCTGTTTGCACCTCCTTTGAAGGGGCGTTAACTTTTGGCGCAAAACCATGTTTTCAAATCTTTGTGAATATGGTTTTGCATCAAAAAGCACGGGTTGCTGCATGGAAACACCCATGTACCACCCACGTAATGCCCCCTTCGTGCAAAGTTACCCAAAGCAGTGCTTTGCGCTCCTTACAGGGCACTTTCCGGCGCAAAAGCAGTTTTGCGCTGAAAAGAAAATCAGAAAAAATAAAATTTGCGCTAGATTGTGTCACTATTGTGGAGCTAAAGCAGCGCGAAACATATGGAAACCTCCCCCTTGGTGTGCTCTTATATTCATACTGCTGCCCTCTAGTAACGCTACACAGTAACTGCAGCATAATAGTGGGAATGGGAAGAAGGCTGTCCAATGCAAATATTGTTCTCCCAAGCTACCTTTCTTCTGAGATGGTCGGTGTTGGACAGGCCACACAGAGGACTTGCTCCCTCCCCGCACGACAGGGCCCGAGCTCCGGCTCACCAGGCATACCCCCGCGACAAGCACCTGTACCCCGTCTCCCGACGGATCGTCTGCCCTTGGACCACTACTCATCACGGGGTCCAGCCCCACCGGCTTCCCCGGCCGGGCCAAGCCTCCATCTTGGGCCCTGCACCACGCGGCCGCGTGGCCTCACCCCGACCCCAACCCCGGGCCTGGCCGGCCCCGACATCCCGGCACCACCATCCACCCAGGAGGTGAGCGGACCACTTGGCAGGTCAATGGGAGAACGAGGTGTCAAAGGCTCTTCCCCCGCCAGGTGCCGATCGCCCCCGCTCCCCCAGGCACTGGCTCCACCCCCTGCTGGGTGTCTGGACACCTTCATCCCGGACCCTCCGACCTCCAAGTGCGAGGGTCCGGACATCAAAGGGCACCAGCCCTATAACTGAGGCAGCTCCGGAGCAGGAAGGCAGTTGTATCCTGGAGTCGAGAGACACCGAGTGAACTCAGCCTTGACGGTCTACTGGCGCTGCCGTAGCCCGCTCTTGTGACCCATCGTCCTGCCTGCTGGCGCTGCCGTGGCCTTCTGCAATCTTCGTCCTCACCGGGACCTGCTGGCGCTGCCGCGGTCCGTACATCGACCATCTTCCTGGGACCTGCTGGCGCTGCCGCGGCCCGTTGTAACAACCATCTTCACCGGGACCTGCTGGCGCTGCCGCGGACCGTACATCGACCATCTTCCTGGGACCTGCTGGCGCTGCCGCGGCCCGTTGTAACGACCATCATCACCGGGACCTGCTGGCGCTGCCGCGGACCGTACATCGTCCATCTTTCTGGGACCTGCTGGCGCTGCCGCGGCCCGTACCACCTAACCACCAAGCTCGAGGATTGTGAGCTCATCATCTCATCCGGACTACCTGACTGGTAAACAGACTGTCCCGCTACCCCCTTTCCTACCTTGCAAGACTCTAATCGAGGGGACCCCTGAGTCCAGACCTCCTTGTACCATTCAACCGTACCTTAAGAAGTGCTTATAAAGAACACTGAACCTTATCCGTGTGTGGTATCTGTCTGTGGGGGGGAAGTTACTTGTCTGTACGATCGCTGGAGACGGTTCTCCCCGGAGACCTCTCCTCCTGACCCCGGCCGACCCTCCCGGTCCGTCTACCTTTTCTAACATTGGTGGCCAGCGGCGCGATCCGAATCAACGCGTAATCGTACAGAGAGTAGCTCACCCCACGACAAAACACGATGTCGACCAAAGATAGCAGCCCCACCGAGAAATTCCAAATGGAGAAATTAGAAGAATACAACCACCGCGAACTGAGACAATTTTGCATAGAACTTGGCATTGCTACCACCGGCCTAAGTACCAAGGATGATCTAAAGCGCGCCCTTGAGTCATGGACAGAAACTGGGGTCGCAGGACCCCCCGACCAAAGCAGCATCACACCAGACCAAAACAGCATCACACCAGAGGGGAACGCCACGGCTCCCGAGGAGCGGGGAACGGGCCTCTCACAGGAGGAGATCCGAGAAAGAGACAGGGTCAGATTACACGAGTTGGAGATGGCACGACTCAAGATGGATGGGGAACTCAAGTTAGCAGAACAGAAACTCAACCTCGAGCATATGCGGCTTCGAGAGGAACGAGAGGAAAAGCAGAGGCAGAGAGAGCTGGAAGAGAAAAAAATAACGCTCGAGCACGAACGCCGACTAGCGGAGATAGAACTGCGAAAACAGAATAAGGAACTGGGGGTGCCTGAGCGACCACACACCCCGGGGCCAAGTGAGAAAAAAGTCCATATCCCCAAGGATGTTGTCCGCGAGTATGTCCAAGAAGACGACATACAGCAGTGGTTTAAAGCCTATGAGATCGCCATGACCTCCCACCGGATCGACCGGAGTGATTGGGGAGCCGGACTTTGGGGAAGGTTTATCAACGAGGGTCGTGATGCCCTACTGCAGCTCCCAGATCACCAAATGACGTCCTACGACCACATGAAGGCTGCCATCCTCACCCGCTACGGCCTCACACCCGAGATGTACCGCCAGAGGTTCAGAGATTGCACCCGGATCCCAGGTACAACTTGGGTAGAATACGTGAACTATTTCAGCCGTGCCTTCGAGGGTTGGATCAGGGGGAGTCAGGTCACCACCTACGAACAACTCTTCAACCTTATGGTATGGGAGCACCTGTCAAACAACTGTTTAGTCGAGCTCAGGCAGCACCTCCTCGACAGTAAGCTGACTGACCCCCGGCAGCTCGCCGCCGAAGCTGACCGATGGGAAAGCACCCGAGTGGGCCGGAAGGGGCCACACGACCAGAACAGAAGCAGCCAAGGCCAGCACCGTCCTCGGGGAGGAGGGGGGGGCCAGGGTCGAGGGAGAGACACCTTGCCAGCAACCCCCGTGGCCAGCACACCGCCTCCGGCCGGCCGGGGCTTCCCCCCGTTGCGGCCTGGGTTCCGAGCCAACGTCACGTGCCACCGGTGCCAGCGACCAGGCCACTACGCCAATGACCCGAGCTGTCCGATAAACCAACCGCCCAAGCCCCGCCAGGTAGCGGCCGCCGCCCTGGGGGAAGAGCGATCATCGGAGGAGCCCGAAGAGTATGAGCCGGCCCAGCAAGGATGGGAACCGGCCGCCATGGTCCTGGCGTGCTTAGGGGGAAGAGACATGGTCCCGCGGGCTCCCCTACCCGCCAACACCAGGAAATACGGTCAGTGGGTGACCATTAATGGACAGAGGGCCGAGGCCCTGCGTGACACCGGCGCCAGTGTGACGGCCGTCCGCTGTCACCTGGTGAAGCCCGAGCAGATCCTGCCGAACATTCTCTGCCCCGTCCGCTCGGCAGATAACTCTGAGAGTATGTGTAAAATGGCCTGCGTCCCATTCGAATGGGGAGGGGTCTCCGGCCTGCTGAAGGTGACGGTCCGGGACGATGCCCCCGTGGACTGCCTCCTGGGGAATGATCTCGAGAGTTCCCCGTGGGCCACCGTCGAGAGAAGAGAGCACCTGGGGATGCTGGGCCTCCCGGACTGGGCCTGCATAACCACCCGGTCCATGGCCGCCCATGCCGCCCCCCGGTCAGAAGAACCCGAATGGCCAGCACCTCCACCCCCGGTCGCCCCAGTAGAGGACAACGGCGAGGCCGGCCTCCCGGACCCGACGACCGAAGAGGACGCGCAACCCCAGGACCTTCCGGATCTGGCTCAGTGGCGTCAAGAAGGGGGGCCCACCCAAGAACAGTTCCGCCAGGAACAAAAGACCTGTCCCTCCCTCGAGGGACTCCGCCAACAAGCCAGCGCCCAAAACGCAGGGGACGCCACCGGAACACACTGGGTCTACTGGGATAACGACCTGCTCTACAGCGAGCAAAGAATCGCCGAGCTGGGGGCCGGTCGAGTTCTGGTGGTACCTCTCCGCTTCAGAGACTTTCTGCTCAACTTAGCCCACGATGTCCCCCTGGCTGGACATCTGGGCCAGGACAAAACGTACAGTCGCCTAGTGACCCACTTTTTCTGGCCAAAAATGAGGAATGACGTCCTGAACCACTGCCGATCTTGCCCCACATGCCAAGCCAGCGGGAAGAGTGGTCGGAAGCTGAAAGCCCCCCTGCAACCCTTCCCTGTGGTCACCACCCCGTTCGAGAGGGTGGGGATAGACATTGTGGGGCCTCTGGACCCCCGCACGGCACAAGGACACAGGTTCATCTTAGTGCTAGTGGACCATGCCACCCGCTACCCCGAGGCGGTGCCCCTACGGACCGTGACAGCTCCGGTGGTTGGCCGGGCCCTGATGGGGATCTTCTCCCGGGTAGGCTTCCCCCGAGAAGTCGTCAGCGACCGAGGCACGAATTTCATATCCAAATACATGAAGTCCCTCTGGCAATAATGCGGGGTCACCTACAGATTCACGACCCCCTATCACCCCCAAGGGAACGGACTAGTGGAGCGTTTTAACCGCACTCTCAAGGGGATGATTGGGGGATTGGAAGAGCCCCTCCGTCGCCAGTGGGATGTACTACTCCCGTGCCTCCTCTTCGCCTACCGGGAAGTTCCCCAGAAGTCCCTCGGTTTTAGCCCTTTTGAACTCCTGTACGGGCACCCTGTGCGAGGGCCCCTCAGCCTAGTCAAGGAAGGTTGGGAGATGGCCCCCCTAACAACCCCTCCAGACGTCTTCAAATACATCCTGGCCCTACGAAACCAGACACGGCGCTTCAGGGAGATGGCCAAGGCGAACCTCGAGGCCAGCCAGGAGGACATGAAGAGGTGGTATGATCACAATGCCTCCTCCGTTGAATTCGAGCCTGGTCAGCAAGTATGGGTGATGTCCCCCACCGAACCATGTGCCTTGCAAGATAAGTGGACGGGGCCCTTCAAAGTGGTCGAGCGCAAAAGCCCCGTCACTTACCTCATCGACATGGGGACCTCCCGGAACCCCCTTCGGGTCCTCCACACCAACAGACTCAAACCACACTTTGTGCGCTCAGAGCTCAGCCTCTTGATGGCTACGGACAGTGGGGCAGAGGAAGACTCCGAACCCCTCCCGGATCTCCTGAAGACTCAGGAGAATGACGGCTCCGTGGACGGGGTCCGGCTCTCTGACGCCCTCACTTCGGAGCAACGCCAGGACTGCCGGAACCTCCTGCTGCAGTTCGCTGCCCTGTTCGCCCTCACCCCCGGGGTCACCCCTTGGTGTTTGCACGACGTAGACACCGGGGACAGTCCCCCCGTCCGACACCGGGCCTACCGCGTACCAGATCGGGTACGGGCCTGCATACAAGAGGAAGTGGCCAAGATGCTCACGATCGGGGTCATCGAGCCCTCGGACAGCCCCTGGGCCAGTCCGGTTGTATTGGTTCCCAAAGCCGCTGCCCCCGGCACCGCACCTGAACTGAGATTCTGCGTCGACTACCGGGGCTTGAACGCTGTCACCCGGACCGACGCTCATCCCATCCCCCGAGCAGACGAGCTGATCGACCGGCTGGGGGCCGCCCGCTACCTTAGTATCTTCGACCTAACAGCGGGCTACTGGCAGATCGGCCTCACACCCAGGGCTCAGGAACGGTCAGCCTTCTCTACCCCCGATGGCCACTATCAATTCAAGGTCATGCCCTTTGGCATGAAAAATGCCCCCGCCACGTTTCAACGCCTTGTGAACCAGGTCTTGGCGGGGCTCGAAGAGTTCAGCGCTGCCTACCTGGACGATATCGCTGTATACAGCCGCCACTGGTCCGACCACCTCCGTCACCTCCAAGAGGTCCTACAAGCCCTCCAGCGGGCCGGCCTCACCATTAAGGCCGGCAAGTGCCAAATCGGCCAAGGGTCTGTGACCTACCTTGGGCACCAAGTGGGGAGCGGGCTGGTGGCCCCCCTACAACTTAAGATTGCGGCCATCCAGTCCTGGCAGCCCCCCGTCACCCAGACCGAGGTCCGAGCCTTCTTGGGGCTCACCGGCTACTACCGGCGGTTCGTGAAGGACTACGGCAGCATCGTGGGGCCCCTCACGGGTCTCACGTCCAAGAACCAACCGAAACGGATCAACTGGACTCCTGATTGTCAAGCGGCCTTCGAGAAGCTGAAGGCCGCCCTGTGCACCGCCCCGGTGCTCCAGGCCCCCGATTACAGTCGGGAATTTGTGGTGCAGACCGACGCCTCCGACCACGGCATCGGGGCCGTCCTCTCTCAGTTGAACCCCGAAGGTCATGACCAGCCGGTGGCCTTCATCAGTCGACGTCTCCTGGCCCGAGAACAGCGTTGGAGCACCATCGAGAGGGAGGCATTTGCAGTAGTGTGGGCCCTCAAAAAGCTCCGACCCTATCTCTTCGGTACCCACTTCCGGGTACAAACTGACCATCGACCCCTGCAATGGCTGATGCAGATGCGGGGGGAGAACCCAAAGCTCTTGCGCTGGTCCATTTCCCTGCAGGGAATGGACTTCACCGTGGAGCACCGACCAGGCCAAGACCACGCCAACGCGGATGGCCTGTCCCGCTTTTTCCGCCTCGACGAAGAGAGTCCCCAAGGAGATGGGTGACTCTCCCCGCCTTCAGCTGGGGGGGACGCATGTTGGACAGGCCACACAGAGGACTTGCTCCCTCCCCGCACGACAGGGCCCGAGCTCCGGCCCACCAGGCATACCCCCGCGACAAGCACCTGTACCCCGTCTCCCGACGGATCGTCTGCCCTTGGACCACTACTCATCACGGGGTCCAGCCCCACCGGCTTCCCCGGCCGGGCCAAGCCTCCATCTTGGGCCCTGCACCACGCGGCCGCGTGGCCTCACCCCGACCCCAACCCCGGGCCTGGCCGGCCCCGACATCCCGGCACCACCATCCACCCAGGAGGTGAGCGGACCACTTGGCAGGTCAATGGGAGAACGAGGTGTCAAAGGCTCTTCCCCCGCCAGGTGCCGATCGCCCCCGCTCCCCCAGGCACTGGCTCCACCCCCTGCTGGGTGTCTGGACACCTTCATCCCGGACCCTCCGACCTCCAAGTGCGAGGGTCCGGACATCAAAGGGCACCAGCCCTATAACTGAGGCAGCTCCGGAGCAGGAAGGCAGTTGTATCCTGGAGTCGAGAGACACCGAGTGAACTCAGCCTTGACGGTCTACTGGCGCTGCCGTAGCCCGCTCTTGTGACCCATCGTCCTGCCTGCTGGCGCTGCCGCGGCCTTCTGCAATCTTCGTCCTCACCGGGACCTGCTGGCGCTGCCGCGGTCCGTACATCGACCATCTTCCTGGGACCTGCTGGCGCTGCCGCGGCCCGTTGTAACAACCATCTTCACCGGGACCTGCTGGCGCTGCCGCGGACCGTACATCGACCATCTTCCTGGGACCTGCTGGCGCTGCCGCGGCCCGTTGTAACGACCATCATCACCGGGACCTGCTGGCGCTGCCGCGGACCGTACATCGTCCATCTTTCTGGGACCTGCTGGCGCTGCCGCGGCCCGTACCACCTAACCACCAAGCTCGAGGATTGTGAGCTCATCATCTCATCCGGACTACCTGACTGGTAAACAGACTGTCCCGCTACCCCCTTTCCTACCTTGCAAGACTCTAATCGAGGGGACCCCTGAGTCCAGACCTCCTTGTACCATTCAACCGTACCTTAAGAAGTGCTTATAAAGAACACTGAACCTTATCCGTGTGTGGTATCTGTCTGTGGGGGGGAAGTTACTTGTCTGTACGATCGCTGGAGACGGTTCTCCCCGGAGACCTCTCCTCCTGACCCCGGCCGACCCTCCCGGTCCGTCTACCTTTTCTAACAGTCGGCGTCTTGTGCCTTGATGCCACCTCACGCATATGGTCTTCAGTCAAATTCAAAAGCAGCCTACCTACCTTAGGCTAAGGAGTTTTCCACTCGAATGCCGCACATGGGGACGTCACCCTCATTTAGCAGGGTCCCAAATTGCCTGCAGTCATCCTCTTTACAGAAGCTGGGCGTTCGTGGGCGTTTGTGGGCGTCCTTCAAAGGAAGGAAGGGGGTGTTTAAAGGCCCAGCCCAGCCCAGCCCAGCCCAGCCCAGCGCTGTGCTTTGCTGTGTCCTGATGCAGCAGGCATGATGCAGACCTGCTGAAGCAAAGGCCTGACTCTAACATTTTCTGTCTCTTGAAGAAAACAACCTTTCTACCTTCTTATTGCAACTAATAAAGGGAGTTTCACTTGCATCAAACTAAACCCATCATTTCATTAGCCACAGCTCATTCCTGACCTTTATTCCTAGCCAACCTCATAGGCACCAAACCTCTGATTTGAGAGATTGGCTCACACCAAAATGAAAAATAACCCCCATCCAACCTATTTTCCTATCCGTGTAGCACCTTCCTCGCATTCTTCTAATCAGTTAAAGCCCCAGAGGCCACATTTGCGCTCCACATTATACCAAATTTAAAGGACAAATAATGAATGCATTGATAAAGGATGATAAGGTATTGCCCCTATTGCTCCTGCTTGAGATAAAGGGGGATTGGTGGAAAGTCATGAGGGAAAAGATTTGTAATTTTGAGGCGCACGTGCCAAAAAGAGTGGCCACTTTTCTCCTCTGTTTTTACAAGTGAAATTCAAATTAGGAAATGAAAATAAAAGAAGGATTTGAAATTTTGCCAACTTATGACACTTTGACAGCGTTTGCGGGACTCGAACCCTTGTCCTGTGGGATCCTTTATAACCACAGGCACAAGACTTACCATTGAGCTATAGCTCCTGGTGGTCTGAAGTGTTGCAGTAGTAACTATAAACAACATATAGGCCCTGGTGTCATTGCCTGTGGCTTGTACTGCACATCAAAAGGATGACCATGCTATAGGGACGATTTGATACGCTTCTGACATGGAAACCGGTGTGGTCCAGTGGGTAAGTTCCTGACTTCCAGCCAGAGAATCAGGGTTCAAATCCCGGGTTCGGCACCAGATGACTGATGGTGGTCCAGCACAGGTAAATTGGAGGTGGGCCAAACAGGCCAATTGGTAAGTAAAATGTGTGTGTCTGTGTGTCCTGTAAGAGTGGAGTCATGCCTGGCAAAGTGGGTGGATGGAGGATAGAGTGAATAGGAGGAGTCTAGGCAGAGTGGGTGGAGCCAGAGAAGTCCAGCAGAGGTAAGTTGGAGGTGGGCCTAACAGGCGAATTGGTAAGCAAAATGTGTGGGGGTGTGTCTGTGTGTGTGGGGTGTCTGTGTGTGGGGGTGTGTCTGTGTGTGGGGGTGTGTCTGTGGGGGGGGTGTGCCTGTGTGTGTGGGGTGTGCCTGTGTGTGTAGGGGGGGGTGTGTGGTGTCGGGGTGTGTCTGTGTGTGTAGGCGGTGTGTCTGTGTGGGTGTCTGGGTGTGTGTCTGTGTTGGTTGTGTGTGTAGGGGGTGTGTGGGGGGGTGTGTCTGTGTGTGGGGGGTGTGTGTGGGGTGTGCCAGGGTGTGTGGGGTGTGCCGGGGTGTGTCTGTGTGTCCTGTAAGAGTGGAGTCATGCCTGGCAAAGTGGGAGGATAGAGTGAATATGAGGAGTCTAGGCAGAGTGTGTGGAGCCTGAGAGTCTGGAAAAGATGGATGTGGTCCCAGCGAGGAGGAAGGGGTCAAAGATGGAGGTGGGGGCCTGAACAGATTGGGGGCAAATGTGGGCACTCCTGTAGTGTTTCTCTAGCTGACAGATCAGGTGATTACATCCGATGGGACTTATGGTGAGGAAAACCAGCGTTTGATTTTTAATGCACCCTCTGTAACTTTTCCCTAGTATCTTTCTTTCCTTCCGGCAGATACCTGGAACAAGCGTCCCAAAGTTTTTCTTGGCTGCATACCCCCAGAGGTGTGCCTGACATTTATGGCCTAAGCACCCTCACAAAGAGTGCGCTACTGACATTCTGGGAAAACCTCACTAAAATGACATATTTATGCACCAAACGTGGTAATTCCTTATACCTGCAAAGCATCATATTGCACTTTTCAGCTTTGAGGAGGTGTGAGTGTTTTCATTTGCGGGAAATATTCATCTGTGCTTCCTCTCCCATCCGAGGACTATGGAGCTGCTGTTCCTCTCTCACATGTCCCTTCATAGAGACAGGTGTCACACACTCAACCACTCAGTAAACATGTATGCTTCGATACATTCACCTTGCTGTTTACCTTCCAAACATTCCCTCTTCACCACAAATACAGGGCAGCCATACCTCATTGCTCATTCACTCAGTCATCACAGTCCTACACTCTGTAGGTCCTGCAAGACCAACATGAACAAGAGGTATGTCAGCAAGCGGAAAAAAAGCCTTGGGGGAAGATTTTTTTAAATGTTACACAATGTAGCGCAGCACTCTGCGTGGCTGCGCTGCGTTACGTGACCGGGAATGAGCAGGAGAGCGCCATATTTTTAAAGATTTGGCTCTCTCTCCTTGTCTTTCCCTTGCGCCGGCGCTGATTTCAGCTGCCGTGCGCCATGCACATAGCTTAGCGCCGCAGCGCTAGGGTGTGTGCATGAGTGTAGCGTAGGTTTTGTACAGGAAGGGTACCTTTCCTGTACAAAATACTATGCTAGGCACGATGCAAAGCTTTTCCCACCTTGCATACATGCTGCACAGTGAAGCACGCATGGAAAGTGAGAAAAGCACATAGAAATGAATGCATTTCTCCTGTTTGCACCTCCTTTGAAGGGGCGTTAACTTTTGGCGCAAAACCATGTTTTCAAATCTTTGTGAATATGGTTTTGCATCAAAAAGCACGGGTCGCTGCATGGAAACACCCATGTACCACCCACGTAATGCCCCCTTCGTGCAAAGTTACCCAAAGCAGTGCTTTGCGCTCCTTACAGGGCACTTTCCGGCGCAAAAGCAGTTTTGCGCTGAAAAGAAAATCAGAAAAAATAAAATTTGCACTAGATTGTGTCACTATTGTGGAGCTAAAGCAGCGCGAAACATATGGAAACCTCCCCCTTGGTGTGCTCTTATATTCATACTGCTGCCCTCTAGTAACGCTACACAGTAACTGCAGCATAATAGTGGGAATGGGAAGAAGGCTGTCCAATGCAAATATTGTTCTCCCAAGCTACCTTTCTTCTGAGATGGTCGGTGTTGGACAGGCCACACAGAGGACTTGCTCCCTCCCCGCACGACAGGGCCCGAGCTCCGGCTCACCAGGCATACCCCCGCGACAAGCACCTGTACCCCGTCTCCCGACGGATCGTCTGCCCTTGGACCACTACTCATCACGGGGTCCAGCCCCACCGGCTTCCCCGGCCGGGCCAAGCCTCCATCTTGGGCCCTGCACCACGCGGCCGCGTGGCCTCACCCCGACCCCAACCCCGGGCCTGGCCGGCCCCGACATCCCGGCACCACCATCCACCCAGGAGGTGAGCGGACCACTTGGCAGGTCAATGGGAGAACGAGGTGTCAAAGGCTCTTCCCCCGCCAGGTGCCGATCGCCCCCGCTCCCCCAGGCACTGGCTCCACCCCCTGCTGGGTGTCTGGACACCTTCATCCCGGACCCTCCGACCTCCAAGTGCGAGGGTCCGGACATCAAAGGGCACCAGCCCTATAACTGAGGCAGCTCCGGAGCAGGAAGGCAGTTGTATCCTGGAGTCGAGAGACACCGAGTGAACTCAGCCTTGACGGTCTACTGGCGCTGCCGTAGCCCGCTCTTGTGACCCATCGTCCTGCCTGCTGGCGCTGCCGTGGCCTTCTGCAATCTTCGTCCTCACCGGGACCTGCTGGCGCTGCCGCGGTCCGTACATCGACCATCTTCCTGGGACCTGCTGGCGCTGCCGCGGCCCGTTGTAACAACCATCTTCACCGGGACCTGCTGGCGCTGCCGCGGACCGTACATCGACCATCTTCCTGGGACCTGCTGGCGCTGCCGCGGCCCGTTGTAACGACCATCATCACCGGGACCTGCTGGCGCTGCCGCGGACCGTACATCGTCCATCTTTCTGGGACCTGCTGGCGCTGCCGCGGCCCGTACCACCTAACCACCAAGCTCGAGGATTGTGAGCTCATCATCTCATCCGGACTACCTGACTGGTAAACAGACTGTCCCGCTACCCCCTTTCCTACCTTGCAAGACTCTAATCGAGGGGACCCCTGAGTCCAGACCTCCTTGTACCATTCAACCGTACCTTAAGAAGTGCTTATAAAGAACACTGAACCTTATCCGTGTGTGGTATCTGTCTGTGGGGGGGAAGTTACTTGTCTGTACGATCGCTGGAGACGGTTCTCCCCGGAGACCTCTCCTCCTGACCCCGGCCGACCCTCCCGGTCCGTCTACCTTTTCTAACATTGGTGGCCAGCGGCGCGATCCGAATCAACGCGTAATCGTACAGAGAGTAGCTCACCCCACGACAAAACACGATGTCGACCAAAGATAGCAGCCCCACCGAGAAATTCCAAATGGAGAAATTAGAAGAATACAACCACCGCGAACTGAGACAATTTTGCATAGAACTTGGCATTGCTACCACCGGCCTAAGTACCAAGGATGATCTAAAGCGCGCCCTTGAGTCATGGACAGAAACTGGGGTCGCAGGACCCCCCGACCAAAGCAGCATCACACCAGACCAAAACAGCATCACACCAGAGGGGAACGCCACGGCTCCCGAGGAGCGGGGAACGGGCCTCTCACAGGAGGAGATCCGAGAAAGAGACAGGGTCAGATTACACGAGTTGGAGATGGCACGACTCAAGATGGATGGGGAACTCAAGTTAGCAGAACAGAAACTCAACCTCGAGCATATGCGGCTTCGAGAGGAACGAGAGGAAAAGCAGAGGCAGAGAGAGCTGGAAGAGAAAAAAATAACGCTCGAGCACGAACGCCGACTAGCGGAGATAGAACTGCGAAAACAGAATAAGGAACTGGGGGTGCCTGAGCGACCACACACCCCGGGGCCAAGTGAGAAAAAAGTCCATATCCCCAAGGATGTTGTCCGCGAGTATGTCCAAGAAGACGACATACAGCAGTGGTTTAAAGCCTATGAGATCGCCATGACCTCCCACCGGATCGACCGGAGTGATTGGGGAGCCGGACTTTGGGGAAGGTTTATCAACGAGGGTCGTGATGCCCTACTGCAGCTCCCAGATCACCAAATGACGTCCTACGACCACATGAAGGCTGCCCTCCTCACCCGCTACGGCCTCACACCCGAGATGTACCGCCAGAGGTTCAGAGATTGCACCCGGATCCCAGGTACAACTTGGGTAGAATACGTGAACTATTTCAGCCGTGCCTTCGAGGGTTGGATCAGGGGGAGTCAGGTCACCACCTACGAACAACTCTTCAACCTTATGGTATGGGAGCACCTGTCAAACAACTGTTTAGTCGAGCTCAGGCAGCACCTCCTCGACAGTAAGCTGACTGACCCCCGGCAGCTCGCCGCCGAAGCTGACCGATGGGAAAGCACCCGAGTGGGCCGGAAGGGGCCACACGACCAGAACAGAAGCAGCCAAGGCCAGCACCGTCCTCGGGGAGGAGGGGGGGGCCAGGGTCGAGGGAGAGACACCTTGCCAGCAACCCCCGTGGCCAGCACACCGCCTCCGGCCGGCCGGGGCAACCCCCCGTTGCGGCCTGGGTTTCGAGCCAACGTCACGTGCCACCGGTGCCAGCGACCAGGCCACTACGCCAATGACCCGAGCTGTCCGATAAACCAACCGCCCAAGCCCCGCCAGGTAGCGGCCGCCGCCCTGGGGGAAGAGCGATCATCGGAGGAGCCCGAAGAGTATGAGCCGGCCCAGCAAGGATGGGAACCGGCCGCCATGGTCCTGGCGTGCTTAGGGGGAAGAGACATGGTCCCGCGGGCTCCCCTACCCGCCAACACCAGGAAATACGGTCAGTGGGTGACCATTAATGGACAGAGGGCCGAGGCCCTGCGTGACACCGGCGCCAGTGTGACGGCCGTCCGCTGTCACCTGGTGAAGCCCGAGCAGATCCTGCCGAACATTCTCTGCCCCGTCCGCTCGGCAGATAACTCTGAGAGTATGTGTAAAATGGCCTGCGTCCCATTCGAATGGGGAGGGGTCTCCGGCCTGCTGAAGGTGACGGTCCGGGACGATGCCCCCGTGGACTGCCTCCTGGGGAATGATCTCGAGAGTTCCCCGTGGGCCACCGTCGAGAGAAGAGAGCACCTGGGGATGCTGGGCCTCCCGGACTGGGCCTGCATAACCACCCGGTCCATGGCCGCCCATGCCGCCCCCCGGTCAGAAGAACCCGAATGGCCAGCACCTCCACCCCCGGTCGCCCCAGTAGAGGACAACGGCGAGGCCGGCCTCCCGGACCCGACGACCGAAGAGGACGCGCAACCCCAGGACCTTCCGGATCTGGCTCAGTGGCGTCAAGAAGGGGGGCCCACCCAAGAACAGTTCCGCCAGGAACAAAAGACCTGTCCCTCCCTCGAGGGACTCCGCCAACAAGCCAGCGCCCAAAACGCAGGGGACGCCACCGGAACACACTGTGTCTACTGGGATAACGACCTGCTCTACAGCGAGCAAAGAATCGCCGAGCTGGGGGCCGGTCGAGTTCTGGTGGTACCTCTCCGCTTCAGAGACTTTCTGCTCAACTTAGCCCACGATGTCCCCCTGGCTGGACATCTGGGCCAGGACAAAATGTACAGTCGCCTAGTGACCCACTTTTTCTGGCCAAAAATGAGGAATGACGTCCTGAACCACTGCCGATCTTGCCCCACATGCCAAGCCAGCGGGAAGAGTGGTCGGAAGCTGAAAGCCCCCCTGCAACCCTTCCCTGTGGTCACCACCCCGTTCGAGAGGGTGGGGATAGACATTGTGGGGCCTCTGGACCCCCGCACGGCACAAGGACACAGGTTCATCTTAGTGCTAGTGGACCATGCCACCCGCTACCCCGAGGCGGTGCCCCTACGGACCGTGACAGCTCCGGTGGTTGGCCGGGCCCTGATGGGGATCTTCTCCCGGGTAGGCTTCCCCCGAGAAGTCGTCAGCGACCGAGGCACGAATTTCATATCCAAATACATGAAGTCCCTCTGGCAACAATGCGGGGTCACCTACAGATTCACGACCCCCTATCACCCCCAAGGGAACGGACTAGTGGAGCGTTTTAACCGCACTCTCAAGGGGATGATTGGGGGATTGGAAGAGCCCCTCCGTCGCCAGTGGGATGTACTACTCCCGTGCCTCCTCTTCGCCTACCGGGAAGTTCCCCAGAAGTCCCTCGGTTTTAGCCCTTTTGAACTCCTGTACGGGCACCCTGTGCGAGGGCCCCTCAGCCTAGTCAAGGAAGGTTGGGAGATGGCCCCCCTAACAACCCCTCCAGACGTCTTCAAATACATCCTGGCCCTACGAAACCAGACACGGCGCTTCAGGGAGATGGCCAAGGCGAACCTCGAGGCCAGCCAGGAGGACATGAAGAGGTGGTATGATCACAATGCCTCCTCCGTTGAATTCGAGCCTGGTCAGCAAGTATGGGTGATGTCCCCCACCGAACCATGTGCCTTGCAAGATAAGTGGACGGGGCCCTTCAAAGTGGTCGAGCGCAAAAGCCCCGTCACTTACCTCATCGACATGGGGACCTCCCGGAACCCCCTTCGGGTCCTCCACACCAACAGACTCAAACCACACTTTGTGCGCTCAGAGCTCAGCCTCTTGATGGCTACGGACAGTGGGGCAGAGGAAGACTCCGAACCCCTCCCGGATCTCCTGAAGACTCAGGAGAATGACGGCTCCGTGGACGGGGTCCGGCTCTCTGACGCCCTCACTTCGGAGCAACGCCAGGACTGCCGGAACCTCCTGCTGCAGTTCGCTGCCCTGTTCGCCCTCACCCCCGGGGTCACCCCTTGGTGTTTGCACGACGTAGACACCGGGGACAGTCCCCCCGTCCGACACCGGGCCTACCGCGTACCAGATCGGGTACGGGCCTGCATACAAGAGGAAGTGGCCAAGATGCTCACGATCGGGGTCATCGAGCCCTCGGACAGCCCCTGGGCCAGTCCGGTTGTATTGGTTCCCAAAGCCGCTGCCCCCGGCACCGCACCTGAACTGAGATTCTGCGTCGACTACCGGGGCTTGAACGCTGTCACCCGGACCGACGCTCATCCCATCCCCCGAGCAGACGAGCTGATCGACCGGCTGGGGGCCGCCCGCTACCTTAGTATCTTCGACCTAACAGCGGGCTACTGGCAGATCGGCCTCACACCCAGGGCTCAGGAACGGTCAGCCTTCTCTACCCCCGATGGCCACTATCAATTCAAGGTCATGCCCTTTGGCATGAAAAATGCCCCCGCCACGTTTCAACGCCTTGTGAACCAGGTCTTGGCGGGGCTCGAAGAGTTCAGCGCTGCCTACCTGGACGATATCGCTGTATACAGCCGCCACTGGTCCGACCACCTCCGTCACCTCCAAGAGGTCCTACAAGCCCTCCAGCGGGCCGGCCTCACCATTAAGGCCGGCAAGTGCCAAATCGGCCAAGGGTCTGTGACCTACCTTGGGCACCAAGTGGGGAGCGGGCTGGTGGCCCCCCTACAACTTAAGATTGCGGCCATCCAGTCCTGGCAGCCCCCCGTCACCCAGACCGAGGTCCGAGCCTTCTTGGGGCTCACCGGCTACTACCGGCGGTTCGTGAAGGACTACGGCAGCATCGTGGGGCCCCTCACGGGTCTCACGTCCAAGAACCAACCGAAACGGATCAACTGGACTCCTGATTGTCAAGCGGCCTTCGAGAAGCTGAAGGCCGCCCTGTGCACCGCCCCGGTGCTCCAGGCCCCCGATTACAGTCGGGAATTTGTGGTGCAGACCGACGCCTCCGACCACGGCATCGGGGCCGTCCTCTCTCAGTTGAACCCCGAAGGTCATGACCAGCCGGTGGCCTTCATCAGTCGACGTCTCCTGGCCCGAGAACAGCGTTGGAGCACCATCGAGAGGGAGGCATTTGCAGTAGTGTGGGCCCTCAAAAAGCTCCGACCCTATCTCTTCGGTACCCACTTCCGGGTACAAACTGACCATCGACCCCTGCAATGGCTGATGCAGATGCGGGGGGGAGAACCCAAAGCTCTTGCGCTGGTCCATTTCCCTGCAGGGAATGGACTTCACCGTGGAGCACCGACCAGGCCAAGACCACGCCAACGCGGATGGCCTGTCCCGCTTTTTCCGCCTCGACGAAGAGAGTCCCCAAGGAGATGGGTGACTCTCCCCGCCTTCAGCTGGGGGGGACGCATGTTGGACAGGCCACACAGAGGACTTGCTCCCTCCCCGCACGACAGGGCCCGAGCTCCGGCCCACCAGGCATACCCCCGCGACAAGCACCTGTACCCCGTCTCCCGACGGATCGTCTGCCCTTGGACCACTACTCATCACGGGGTCCAGCCCCACCGGCTTCCCCGGCCGGGCCAAGCCTCCATCTTGGGCCCTGCACCACGCGGCCGCGTGGCCTCACCCCGACCCCAACCCCGGGCCTGGCCGGCCCCGACATCCCGGCACCACCATCCACCCAGGAGGTGAGCGGACCACTTGGCAGGTCAATGGGAGAACGAGGTGTCAAAGGCTCTTCCCCCGCCAGGTGCCGATCGCCCCCGCTCCCCCAGGCACTGGCTCCACCCCCTGCTGGGTGTCTGGACACCTTCATCCCGGACCCTCCGACCTCCAAGTGCGAGGGTCCGGACATCAAAGGGCACCAGCCCTATAACTGAGGCAGCTCCGGAGCAGGAAGGCAGTTGTATCCTGGAGTCGAGAGACACCGAGTGAACTCAGCCCTGACGGTCTACTGGCGCTGCCGTAGCCCGCTCTTGTGACCCATCGTCCTGCCTGCTGGCGCTGCCGCGGCCTTCTGCAATCTTCGTCCTCACCGGGACCTGCTGGCGCTGCCGCGGTCCGTACATCGACCATCTTCCTGGGACCTGCTGGCGCTGCCGCGGCCCGTTGTAACAACCATCTTCACCGGGACCTGCTGGCGCTGCCGCGGACCGTACATCGACCATCTTCCTGGGACCTGCTGGCGCTGCCGCGGCCCGTTGTAACGACCATCATCACCGGGACCTGCTGGCGCTGCCGCGGACCGTACATCGTCCATCTTTCTGGGACCTGCTGGCGCTGCCGCGGCCCGTACCACCTAACCACCAAGCTCGAGGATTGTGAGCTCATCATCTCATCCGGACTACCTGACTGGTAAACAGACTGTCCCGCTACCCCCTTTCCTACCTTGCAAGACTCTAATCGAGGGGACCCCTGAGTCCAGACCTCCTTGTACCATTCAACCGTACCTTAAGAAGTGCTTATAAAGAACACTGAACCTTATCCGTGTGTGGTATCTGTCTGTGGGGGGGAAGTTACTTGTCTGTACGATCGCTGGAGACGGTTCTCCCCGGAGACCTCTCCTCCTGACCCCGGCCGACCCTCCCGGTCCGTCTACCTTTTCTAACAGTCGGCGTCTTGTGCCTTGATGCCACCTCACGCATATGGTCTTCAGTCAAATTCAAAAGCAGCCTACCTACCTTAGGCTAAGGAGTTTTCCACTCGAAGGCCGCACATGGGGACGTCACCCTCATTTAGCAGGGTCCCAAATTGCCTGCAGTCATCCTCTTTACAGAAGCTGGGCGTTCGTGGGCGTTTGTGGGCGTCCTTCAAAGGAAGGAAGGGGGTGTTTAAAGGCCCAGCCCAGCCCAGCCCAGCCCAGCCCAGCCCAGCGCTGTGCTTTGCTGTGTCCTGATGCAGCAGGCATGATGCAGACCTGCTGAAGCAAAGGCCTGACTCTAACATTTTCTGTCTCTTGAAGTAAACAACCTTTCTACCTTCTTATTGCAACTAATAAAGGGAGTTTCACTTGCATCAAACTAAACCCATCATTTCATTAGCCACAGCTCATTCCTGACCTTTATTCCTAGCCAACCTCATAGGCACCAAACCTCTGATTTGAGAGATTGGCTCACACCAAAATGAAAAATAACCCCCATCCAACCTATTTTCCTATCCGTGTAGCACCTTCCTCGCATTCTTCTAATCAGTTAAAGCCCCAGAGGCCACATTTGCGCTCCACATTATACCAAATTTAAAGGACAAATAATGAATGCATTGATAAAGGATGATAAGGTATTGCCCCTATTGCTCCTGCTTGAGATAAAGGGGGATTGGTGGAAAGTCATGAGGGAAAAGATTTGTAATTTTGAGGCGCACGTGCCAAAAAGAGTGGCCACTTTTCTCCTCTGTTTTTACAAGTGAAATTCAAATTAGGAAATGAAAATAAAAGAAGAATTTGAAATTTTGCCAACTTATGACACTTTGACAGCGTTTGCGGGACTCGAACCCTTGTCCTGTGAGATCCTTTATAACCACAGGCACAAGACTTACCATTGAGCTATAGCTCCTGGTGGTCTGAAGTGTTGCAGTAGTAACTATAAACAACATATAGGCCCTGGTGTCATTGCCTGTGGCTTGTATTGCACATCAAAAGGATGACCATGCTATAGGGACGATTTGATACGCTTCTGACATGGAAACCGGTGTGGTCCAGTGGGTAAGTTCCTGACTTCCAGCCAGAGAATCAGGGTTCAAATCCCGGGTTCGGCACCAGATGACTGATGGTGGTCCAGCACAGGTAAATTGGAGGTGGGCCAAACAGGCCAATTGGTAAGTAAAATGTGTGTGTCTGTGTGTCCTGTAAGAGTGGAGTCATGCCTGGCAAAGTGGGTGGATGGAGGATAGAGTGAATAGGAGGAGTCTAGGCAGAGTGGGTGGAGCCAGAGAAGTCCAGCAGAAGTAAGTTGGAGGTGGGCCTAACAGGCGAATTGGTAAGCAAAACGTGTGGGGGTGTGTCTGTGTGGGTTGTGTGTGGGTTGTGTGTGAGGGGTGTGTGGGGGTGAGTCTGTGTGTGGGGGTGTGTGTGGGGTGTGCCGGGGTGTACCTGGGTGTGTGGGGTGTGCCGGTGTGTGTAGGGGGTGTGTCTGTGTGTCCTGTAAGAGTGGAGTCATGCCTGGCAAAGTGGGAGGATAGAGTGAATATGAGGAGTCTAGGCAGAGTGGGTGGAGCCAGAGAGTCTGGAAAAGATGGATGTGGTCCCAGCGAGGAGGAAGGGGTCAAAGATGGAGGTGGGGGCCTGAACAGATTGGGGCCAAATGTGGGCACTCCTGTAGTGTTTCTCTAGCTGACAGATCAGGTGATTACATCCGATGGGACTTATGGTGAGGAAAACCAGCGTTTGATTTTTAATGCACCCTCTGTAACTTTTCCCTAGTATCTTTCTTTCCTTCCGGCAGATACCTGGAACAAGCGTCCCAAAGTTTTTCTTGGCTGCATACCCCCAGAGGTGTGCCTGACATTTATGGCCTAAGCACCCTCACAAAGAGTGCGCTACTGACATTCTGGGAAAACCTCACTAAAATGACATATTTATGCACCAAACGTGGTAATTCCTTATACCTGCAAAGCATCATATTGCACTTTTCAGCTTTGAGGAGGTGTGAGTGTTTTCATTTGAGGGAAATATTCATCTGTGCTTCCTCTCCCATCCGAGGACTATGGAGCTGCTGTTCCTCTCTCACATGTCCCTTCATAGAGACAGGTGTCACACACTCAACCACTCAGTAAACATGTATGCTTCGATACATTCACCTTGCTGTTTACCTTCCAAACATTCCCTCTTCACCACAAATACAGGGCAGCCATACCTCATTGCTCATTCACTCAGTCATCACAGTCCTACACTCTGTAGGTCCTGCAAGACCAACATGAACAAGAGGTATGTCAGCAAGCGGAAAAAAAGCCTTGGGGGAAGATTTTTTTAAATGTTACACAATGTAGCGCAGCACTCTGCGTGGCTGCGCTGCGTTACGTGACCGGGAATGAGCAGGAGAGCGCCATATTTTTAAAGATTTGGCTCTCTCTCCTTGTCTTTCCCTTGCGCCGGCGCTGATTTCAGCTGCCGTGCGCCATGCACATAGCTTAGCGCCGCAGCGCTAGGGTGTGTGCATGAGTGTAGCGTAGGTTTTGTACAGGAAGGGTACCTTTCCTGTACAAAATACTATGCTAGGCACGATGCAAAGCTTTTCCCACCTTGCATACATGCTGCACAGTGAAGCACGCATGGAAAGTGAGAAAAGCACATAGAAATGAATGCATTTCTCCTGTTTGCATCTCCTTTGAAGGGGCGTTAACTTTTGGCGCAAAACCATGTTTTCAAATCTTTGTGAATATGGTTTTGCATCAAAAAGCACGGGTTGCTGCATGGAAACACCCATGTACCACCCACGTAATGCCCCCTTGGTGCAAAGTTACCCAAAGCAGTGCTTTGCGCTCCTTACAGGGCACTTTCCGGCGCAAAAGCAGTTTTGCGCTGAAAAGAAAATCAGAAAAAATAAAATTTGCGCTAGATTGTGTCACTATTGTGGAGCTAAAGCAGCGCGAAACATATGGAAACCTCCCCCTTGGTGTGCTCTTATATTCATACTGCTGCCCTCTAGTAACGCTACACAGTAACTGCAGCATAATAGTGGGAATGGGAAGAAGGCTGTCCAATGCAAATATTGTTCTCCCAAGCTACCTTTCTTCTGAGATGGTCGGCGTCTTGTGCCTTGATGCCACCTCACGCATATGGTCTTCAGTCAAATTCAAAAGCAGCCTACCTACCTTAGGCTAAGGAGTTTTCCACTCGAAGGCCGCACATGGGGACGTCACCCTCATTTAGCAGGGTCCCAAATTGCCTGCAGTCATCCTCTTTACAGAAGCTGGGCGTTCGTGGGCGTTTGTGGGCGTCCTTCAAAGGAAGGAAGGGGGTGTTTAAAGGCCCAGCCCAGCCCAGCGCTGTGCTTTGCTGTGTCCTGATGCAGCAGGCATGATGCAGACCTGCTGAAGCAAAGGCCTGACTCTAACATTTTCTGTCTCTTGAAGAAAACAACCTTTCTACCTTCTTATTGCAACTAATAAAGGGAGTTTCACTTGCATCAAACTAAACCCATCATTTCATTAGCCACAGCTCATTCCTGACCTTTATTCCTAGCCAACCTCATAGGCACCAAACCTCTGATTTGAGAGATTGGCTCACACCAAAATGAAAAATAACCCCCATCCAACCTATTTTCCTATCCGTGTAGCACCTTCCTCGCATTCTTCTAATCAGTTAAAGCCCCAGAGGCCACATTTGCGCTCCACATTATACCAAATTTAAAGGACAAATAATGAATGCATTGATAAAGGATGATAAGGTATTGCCCCTATTGCTCCTGCTTGAGATAAAGGGGGATTGGTGGAAAGTCATGAGGGAAAAGATTTGTAATTTTGAGGCGCACGTGCCAAAAAGAGTGGCCACTTTTCTCCTCTGTTTTTACAAGTGAAATTCAAATTAGGAAATGAAAATAAAAGAAGAATTTGAAATTTTGCCAACTTATGACACTTTGACAGCGTTTGCGGGACTCGAACCCTTGTCCTGTGAGATCCTTTATAACCACAGGCACAAGACTTACCATTGAGCTATAGCTCCTGGTGGTCTGAAGTGTTGCAGTAGTAACTATAAACAACATATAGGCCCTGGTGTCATTGCCTGTGGCTTGTATTGCACATCAAAAGGATGACCATGCTATAGGGACGATTTGATACGCTTCTGACATGGAAACCGGTGTGGTCCAGTGGGTAAGTTCCTGACTTCCAGCCAGAGAATCAGGGTTCAAATCCCGGGTTCGGCACCAGATGACTGATGGTGGTCCAGCACAGGTAAATTGGAGGTGGGCCAAACAGGCCAATTGGTAAGTAAAATGTGTGTGTCTGTGTGTCCTGTAAGAGTGGAGTCATGCCTGGCAAAGTGGGTGGATGGAGGATAGAGTGAATAGGAGGACTCTAGGCAGAGTGGGTGGAGCCAGAGAAGTCCAGCAGAGGTAAGTTGGAGGTGGGCCTAACAGGCGAATTGGTAAGCAAAACGTGTGGGGTTGTGTGTGTGTGGGGTGTGTCTGTGTGTGTGGGGTGTGTCTGTGTGTGTGGGGGTGTGTGTGTGTGCGTCTACAAAAATTGTTTGAAATTGTAATACCTTGTTTAAGAAAAGGCATGTTTTAAAACTGTTGCTTTTTATTTAATACAGATGCAAGACCCTGCAAATGCCACAGTTACATGTGTACCCCTGGCTATGGACACCAATGTAATAACTAGCCACCCAGTACAGCTGACAGCACCGCAACCAGGTATATATATATATATATTAGGAGTTGTGTAGTTCTACGTAGTTTTGTAAACCAATAACGCACAAGTTCTCTTTTTTCTAATGCGGTTCTCGTGTATGTATGATTTTACAGCTTATGAGCCCGACCTGCAGAAAGTTTTTGAAGAGCTAATGAGGGACATCGAGGCTCAATGAGCTATGAACACTGTGCAAAACACTACAGTTCCTACAAGTAATTAAAAAGACCGCTTTTATTTAAACTGTCTAAGGCGCTAGGGAGCTGTCGGGGTAGGCCAGAGTTCTGACCCTAAGGGTGTATAGGAGGACTCCGGCAAAAAATGCCTAATGTTGGGTATTATGTTTCTTTACAGGTGCCCCCACGGTATGCCAGGACGGCGGCACGGGCCAAGAGGCGGCGCAGCGTTCAAAAGAAAACCCTCTGAAGAGGAAAGCTTCAACTTCTAAAGTGGGACCCCTGTCAAAGAAAGGAGCTGCAAAAAGACTGCTACCAGGTGTGTTTGTTACAAAAGGGTGTGAAAAGTACTACCAGTGTTACAGACTCTCAAGCAGAAGGGTACAACGTCTTGTACCAAGGCCTATATAAAAAGGTGGCTGTGTAGAACTCAGGGTGGTTTTGACTGCATGTGTTGTTTTATGTTTCATCTAATATATATATATATATTCTGTTTATATTTTAGAAGCGTCTCAGAAACATGCGGCTGGTAGGGGGTCGGCGCAGCCCTTAAGGGACATAACAACAGTCGTCCAGAACAAAAGAAGCGGCGCAAAAGGCGTGAGTAGGAGTGTACGCCAGGAGAAACTCTCTACGTACTACACCCCAAACAACAGGTTGAACATTCTGCACAGGGGCGGGGTCAACACCGGCGGAGTGCTTACAAACACAGATAACACCGGGGTGGGTCTGTGTAAAACAGCTACAAAGGGTCTGAGCCCTCTCAGGGTGTTAAAAGGGAAAGGTGTCTCAATCACAGACCTCATTAAGAAGGATCATAGGCACTCTGAGAACCGTCACAACCCTTTAAAACGTGTGAAGTCCATCAAGGTATTCACAGAACCCCATTCCGAGCCCTTAAACCTCAAGAAGACAGCGCCGGTACTCACAGAGGTCCAAGCCACGCTCTTAAGCCCTGAGAAGAAGAACCAGAGGACCCCTGAGCCCCAAGATAGCCCCTTAGACTTATCTGTAAAAAAGGATGCTAAGCCCCTGAATGAGGCCTATACACCCAAGAGACCCATGGCAACGATAGATGTACCGGAGGGTGTAGAAGAGCTGGCGCCCCCGCAACCCGCTAAAACAACACGCCTCTCAAGAAAATATCTGAAGCTGAAACCGGGGGTCCCTAAGTTGCAGATAGCCGCGGTCCTCAGCAACCCTGAGGCTGCGGTGGAGCCACCCAGCGTCCTGAAACCCCAGACATTGGCAAATCAAAAAACTGTCCGTGTAGAGGTGCACGCCCCTGAGCAGCCCCCTAACCGTTTGTAAGTGTTCAGGCCCAGCCACGGGTCTCAACAGTGGATAATACGCATCCCCTAGAAGGTCCTTCTAGCACGGATACCTACACACTCACGCTGATGAGGGGGTTGGTAGACAGCATAGGTAGAACCCCAGAAGAGGCGTACCAAGGGCCTTTGAGCACAGAGGGTTTACAGAACCATGCACAACACCCTAACACCGACATTTCAGCGCGGCCCCAGGATTACAACGACAACTCCTCACAATCCTCATACCCTTTGTCCCCTGGTACCCCACCGGGAGCATACGACCCTACCAGCCCCACTGCCAACCCCGTGTACAGACCTGTGTCCAGCCCCGCGGCCATGCCCGTGTACAGTCCTGTGTCCAGCCCCGATGCCACCCCCGTGTACAGACCTGTGTCCAGCCCCGCGGCCATACCCGTATACAGTCCTGTGTCCAGCCCCGATGCCAGCCCCGTGTACAGGCCAGTGTCCATCCCCTCTGCCATACCTGTGTACAGTCCTGTTTCCACCCCCGTGCCCGCTAGTGGCAGTATAGCTGGTGCTGCGGAGTTGCCGCCATTTATAAGACCGTGCAAGGTGTGCCCCCCTAAGCAGGGACAAGATGTGTCTGTAAACGCGGAAGATGTATTCCAGGCTCATGTAAAAGAGATGCAGATGGCTGTTCGAAAATGAAGGCGTCAGGGGAACCGCGCAATCATGAGAATTGATCTGGGGTTTACCAAGAGCTGTAACAGGAGGGAGGCCCAGCATCTGATCGCTGCAAGGACTGGGCTGTGTAAAAATGGGATCATACAGATGTGTCAGACAGCCGTGGCCGACATACATGGTATACAATGGTGACTAAGACAAGACCAACCCCTAAAGACCCCCACAGTGACTGGTGCTCATAAGCGGTCTCTAAAATATAGCCGTCAGGTCCAGAGGCTAGTGACAAAGTCTGTATGCTTCTTAAAACTGCTCAAGCAGCGTCCATCTGCTGCCCCACACCCCCTCAGACAAGACCCCACTGTTTCCCCCCAGCCCCTCAGACAAGACCCCGCTGTTTCCCTAAACCCCTTCAAACAGGGTACCGCAGCTTCAACAGCAACGCCTGATACACTTAACCCAACACTTCACCAACGACAATACATAGGGTCAGGGTCTAACATACCGAGGGTCGGCTATTTGAAGGGGGTAGGGGGTCTGGCTTTAAAACTCCAAACACCACAGCCTTCAGAAGGACCTAGGGGTGGAACTGTAGCGGCTGCCTCCATGAACAAGGTGTCCACTGATACCCCCCTGACTGTTCAGATAGGCGGGGTTTTGTATCTAGAAAAGCCTGGGCCCGTAAAAAAAACACAAGTGGCTTAATAGTACAAAGCAACGACGGCTTTTAATACATAAGCTGAAGAAGGCTAGAATATGCGCTACCCGTAGGTTTACAAGGACCCCTGAGACAGATCCCACCCCGACCCACCAAAATGACACCCCAGAGAACACCTCCACAAATCACACTCCTACTGATGAGGGACCCGAGCCCTTGTTTCTAGAGAGTGTTAGAAGTTACACTCGCGAAGTAGAGAGGTTTAGGGCCGTAGAACACTATGAGGAGTTTAGATTTGTTAACCTACACCAAATAACATCAAACACTCATGGTGTTCTAGCTATACATCAGGCTGTGCAGGCGCTCATAGAAAGGTTGTTACACGATGTGGGGCCTAATGACTTTTTCCAACTCCGCTTCCAGGGGCAGGGTTTTGACACTCCTTTGTTCACCAGGCGGAAGAGCCGAGATGTTTTTGACGCTGTGCAATTTTTAGAAAACCTCTCAAGGCTTTTACAGAGTAAGGCTGAACTAGTCGCCTATGGCACTTTTAGAGTCATAGCCCTTATTGTACGAGTGCGTGAGGGGGGAGGTGTTTCCAGACCCTTAAAGAGCATACTATACAGTAAACTAATTGGTAAGAAACAGAGGTGGCTGCTCAACTTTAGCAGCGCCTCGGCCAATACATGTCTGGCGGCCAGCATCGTGGGGCTGGTGATGGCTCGCAAGACCCCTGATGATGTCATCATGTCTAGAGCTGCTGAAACCCATGAGGTTCTTGAAATACCTCCTGACCGAATGGTCGGCTTTGGCGATATAGGTCTTTTTGAGAACTATTTCGCCGTGACGGTGAAAGTTCTTTATCAAAACGGTTCCTGGAAGTACTTTACAACCGGGGGACCTGTGAGAAACAAGACCGTATATGTCCTCCACGTTGAAAATCATTTTTACGGCATCTTGAACCTTAAAGGTTTTCTGGGAACCAGGTATGTGTGCACCCACTGCGACCATATATACACCAATAAAGCATTTCACCAGTGTGAAATGCATTGTAAGATGTGTCAGAGGGACGGCTGTATAGAAGACACCACCCTGAAGGTGAGGTGTGGCACATGTAGGATGTTTTGTCGCTCGCAAAACTGCTTGAGCATACACGAGAAATCTTACAACTGCGTCCCTAAAAAGGACTGCACCGAGTGTGGGCGATATGTGGCAGGGGATCACAAGTGCAAAGGTATGATATGTCCCCGCTGCCACGTGTCTTACAAGGCCGGCACCACCCACCAATGTTATATGGTTAAAGGTCCCCCGCAGACCAGGACCGAAGACTATATAGTATTTGATATAGAGTGCACACAAGAGACGGGGGTACACCAGCCTAACTACATTTACGCACACCATCTAACCTCCGACGTCAGTTGGGAGTTTGAGGGGCGAACGTGTGTTGGTGATTTCCTAAGCACTTTCATTCAAGCCAAGTTCCAAGGATATACCATGCTCGCCCACAACTCGAAAGCCTATGACTCCTTCTTTATTCTACGCGACATGATTCATGAAAAGATACAAGTGGAACTCATAACCCAAGGTTCTAAACTGATGCTGATGACGGTATGCCCTTTAAAAATACGGTTCATAGACACCCTGAATTTCCTCCCTATGAAATTGAGCATGCTGCCAAAGGCCTTCGGGTTCCCAGGATGTAAAGGCTATTTTCCACACTTTTTTAACACCTGGGCTAACCAGAATTATGTGGGTCCTATGCCTCCTCCTGACAGCTACGGGGTTGAATACATGATGCCTGATGAGAAAGCGCGCTTTCTACAGTGGTACTCTGAAAACCGTGAAAAGGAGTTTCACTTTCAAACAGAGTTGGAAGCTTATTGTCAGGCTGATGTAATGATCCTCAGGCAAGCTTGTAACCTCTTCAGAGATGTTGTGGTGTCTATGACTAAAGAAGTCACGGTCTTGAAACCTAAGACAATGCCTAAGTAAGTCAAGGCCTTGACATCCAAAACCCCTAAAATACAACATGCGGTCGAATACATAGACCCATTTCAAAACGTCACTCTGGCATCCATGTGTATGTCCATCTACAAACACATGTTTTTAGTGCCGGAAACTATAGCTCTAGTACCGCCAGACCTCTATAACGGTAAACAGAAACGTTATTCAACCCCCTCTATCCAGTGGCTCATGCACATCTCTGAGAAGGAGGATATCCAGATTCAACATGCCTTACAGGGCGGTGAATACCGCTTGGGCCCCTATTACCTGGACGGGTACTCTGTAATTAAGGGTGTGCCGACAGCCTTTGAATTCAACGGTTGTTTTTACCACGGATGCCCCAAGTGTTACAAACCCCACAAGTATAACAAAATGCTGGGTACCAAATTTGAACACTTATACAGACGTACTCTGACAAAGGCCCAGTATGTTGAAAATCCGGGCTTTGCTATGAGAGTTCTTTGGGAGCACGAGTGGTTAGATATGTTAAAAACTGACACATCCCTCTGCTCGTTTCTTAAGACTCATGATTTACCCACACCTTTGGAGCCCCGAGATGCCTTATTTGGGGGGCGTACAAATGCCATACAACTGTACAAGGCCGCTGGTGAGAGTGAGAAAATACACTACTATGACTTCACCAGTCTGTACCCTTTTGTGAACAAAATGAAGTTGTATCCACTGGGTCATCCCACCATCATCTATAGAGATTTTAAGCCCCTATCCGAATACTTTGGGCTTATCAAATGTGAAATCTATCCGCCTAAGCAGCTCTACTTCCCGGTGTTACCATGTAGAGTTGATGGTAAGCTGCTGTTCCCCCTCTGTCGAACATGTGCGATGTTTAAAGAGGTTGCGGGGTGCAGACACACCGATGAACAAAGGATGCTCACAGGGACCTGGTGTAGCAACGAGGTACAAGCTGCCTTAGAGAAAGGGTACAGGTTAGGTAGAGTACACGAAGTGTGGAATTTTAAGAGCACTACAACACAACTCTTTGCCCCCTACATTAATTTGTTTCTCAGAGACAAACAGGAGGCCTCAGGGTATCCTGAATGGTGTACTAGTCAGGGTGCAAAACAGAAATACATCGCCGACTACTACGCTCATGAGGGTATCCATTTACGCCCCCACCTCATAGAGGTCAATCCTGCACGCCGACAGTTAGCCAAACTCTGTCTCAACTCCTTATGGGGAAAATTTGCACAGCGCACAAACCTTTCAAATACTACCTTAATATCAGAACCTGACGAACTGTTCAAGTACCTGTTTGCCCCCTGCTACGAGGTGTCCAGCTGCGATTTTATCGATGACGATACCGCGGCTTTGTGTTGGAAATATGCCCAAGAGTACCCCACAACGAGTAACAACATAAACATTTTCATAGCCTGCTTCACGACCCCCCACGCTCGTCTAGAGCTTTATGGGGTTATGGATAAGCTCCAGGATCGCTGCTTGTATCACAATACAGATTCAGTGATTTTTCTCAGCAAGCCTGGGGATGAAGACCCTCCTCTAGGAGATTATCTGGGTAATCTAACCAGTGAGCTAGATGAGGATGAGTATATAAAAGAATATACTTCCTCAGGGCCTAAAACATACAGTTACCGTACCAACAAGAACAAGGTGTGTATGAAGGTCAAAGGGATAACATTAAATGTCAACAACACCCTAAAAATCAATTTTGATAGTCTGAAGAATCTGGTGCATGAATACGCTACAGCAGACGATTCTGAGAATGCTAAAACCATAGTCGTGAACCAGCCCTGCATAGTCAGATCCAAAAAGAAGTGGGAAATCACAACCCAACCTCTACATAAAACATTGCGAGTTGTTTTTGATAAAAGGGTCCTGACCAGCGACTATAAAACACTGCCTTATGGTTATTAGACCCATTAGAGAGACAACCGCCACAACATGGATACCCGGTTACAGCATCCGTTCTCCTGCGTTCTAGCAGGCCCCTCAAACTGCGGTAAAAGCTACTTTATAAAAAAGCTCTTAGAAAATGCCGACTCTGCTTTTTCACAAACCCCTAACAATATTGTATGGCTTTATTCATGCTGGCAGCCTCTTTATACAGACTTGGGCCGTCGGTCCCACCATATCAAATTTATAGAGGGTATACCGGATAACCTCAACGATGATGAGCTACTGCCCCCAACCCATGTAAATATGATAATTGTTGATGACCTGATGCGTGAAGGGGGTGATCATCCTGAGTTAGAGAGAGCTTTTACTCAATATTCACATCATCGCAATCTAAGCATCTGCTACATTGTACAGAACTTGTTTTACAAGGGCAAGAACAGTCGGTCTATAGCTCTCAACGCTTCATACCTTGTTTTATTTAAAAACCCCCGTGACAAACAACAAATATCCGTCATAGCTAAACAGATGTACCCCGAAAACACACACTTCTTCATGGAGGCCTTTAGCGACGCTACATCAAAACCCCACGGGTACCTGCTGGTAGACTTAAAAAATGAAACTCTAGAAGACTATAGACTAAGGGCTGATATTTTTCCCCCAGAGCTCCCTGTAGTTTACACCCCAAAGCCCAAGACTAGGCCCTATAAAAAGCAACGCTGATGTCTTTTAGAGCCATTTACAGTTCAGCCATTATAACGCTCAGTGGTGACCATGTCTGACTGCCTACGTCGCAATCTAGCGCTCCTGAAAATGCTTGCTACCGCCAGCCCCCAACACAGAAAGGCCATCCTGGGTGCCGCTTCTGACGATTTAGTGTCTGCCATTTCAGAAATAGCCCTAAACACCCTAAAAGGCAACGTTCCTATATCAAAGCGTCAGTTACAGGTGTTGAAGAAGAAGAGGGGTCTTATCAGGAAGCTCAGTAATAAAAGGGCCTCGCTCATCACAAAGAAGAAACTGGTGAAACAGTCTGGGGGTTTTATAGGTAACTTGTTGGGCATTGCTATACCTATAATTACAAGCCTCATCACGGGGCGGTGATGGAACATGCCACAAAAATGTATCTTGTGCCTAGACAACAAATGGAGCATATGGGGTCTTCCTCGGACAACGCCTGGTATATACGTAGAAATGAGACTCTACGCCTGGATACTGAAATTCAAGACATTTTGAGCAGGACTGATCTAAATCCCTACGACAAGGCTAACCTTTACACAGCCACTCTCAAAAAATTCTTAAATTCATACACCATGTGGAATTCGGAGAAAAACAAGCTGACTCTATATACCCCAGACTCTGAACAACCACCAGCTCCAGCCAACGCCCCGCAACCCCTACAACCGCCTCCCGATCTTGCGACATCCTCAGATACCTTTGTTGACGATCTCTTAAAAAATATAAGCCAGAGGCACAGAGGGGCTGTGCAGATGCTAATGAGTAAACTCGCAGCTTCTAAAGACCTAACCTCATGGAATGAGCGAGGTGAATTTCTCTACAAGGGACACCCGGTTGCAGGGTCACACATGTACGATCTAGTCAAAGGTCTCACGCACCCCAAAATCCTAACGCCTCAAAATGCACGAGAGGGTGGGAGCAGTTTCTGCAAGCCGCTGCTGAACTCAATATACCCTCCACGCTCGTTGGGAATAATGAACACCGTCGCCTGTTGGAAAATTTGAAGGACCCCCTACTACCATCGCCTATAAATTCTGAAGGGCAGAGGCTATCCCCGACATGGTCGACCCCTGCACCTAAGGCACCACCGCGCAAAAAAAAGACTATGCCCAAACCCCTCCCGTGGATTACGCCTTGATGGTTCCGCAGACTTTTTGAATAATTGTGTGTATTATATGTATAAACGTTCCTGGTTTTTCTACTTCATTGGTTTCTTCAATAAAGTTTGTGAAACTAATGACCCACTACCAACCTGTTTGTAATAAACGTTTGTTATAACTTTTCAATCCGTCTCAGTCGTCTTTTAAAACATTTAAGGTGCATGTATATTGAAATACGGAGTCTGAATACATGTTTTTTTAAATATATTGTCTTTATTTTACATGTTCAACATTAAGCATACGACTGTTATAAACCCTTACAGTTTTGACAAGCTGCATATTCTGTTTTCACAGGTCTGACCGACGACCTTGTGTTTTCTTTTACATATTTCACAACTATACTGTCATTGTTAACAAGATCCCCCGAATATCGATTTCAGAAATTTCTAAACAAAAGACCCTCTGACATTTTACTGATAAAATAAATACAGTGTTCACCGCATGTTATGGCCAGGGAATCCTGCACCCTTAGCTTGTTATACTCCACCACCGCTGCAGCTTTTTTCACAAACTTGAATATGGGCCGTGTATAGAGTCTGTGTTCAGGGAACTCTGCTGTACTGTCAAACACTGTAACCTTGTCCCTAGCTATAAACAAGGCGGCCCAATGTGTACCCGCCTGGTCATGCGGGTCTGTGTTAAAGACTAGGGTGCACGGTCTTTCTGGCCCTATTTCGCTAGGGAAAACACCCAAAAAGTATTTCCTAGCGTATTTATGTCTGTTTAAGAAGTCACGTATCTGTACAGTATCCATTTCGCAAATGTTTTTAAAGATAGTCAAACAAAATCTGTCTTGCGTGGTTGATCTGAATGATGCTGTCAAATACCGAGAATACGACCATGTTCACATTAGCCACCAGCGGGTCGGCGAAACATATTTCAGCTTTTAGATTCCCATTTTTGACCAGGTTGTAGTGATCGCCATCTTCCATGTCCGGTGTCAGGTTGAATGCGAACAGCGTGTATCCGCTCCCATAGCCTTCTCTTGACACGGCTACACCACAGTCCCTTTGATGCTTTCCTGTTATCGAAACCAGACCCTGATATTCCCTGATGTAATGACCGGCTGCAAAACTGGGTGTGTAGGGTTTTGCAGGAATCACATTGCCCTCGTGGACCAGCGCCGCGTAGTTGATTTTGTAGTGTTTAAAATTGAAGGGGTTTGAGGCATAGGTACCACTAAAAGCTGTATTGTCCACAAAACCTATGATGATGAGTTTGGGTAGCTGGCCCAGAAATAAATTCTGCTGCTGTGTTAAGCGGGTTCCTGCAGGGATGCTGAATACCTTCAGAGATACTCTTTCCACAGCGCACTTGGCGTTGGATATTTGTAAAGCTTCGGCGTGCGCCAACCTGACGCTCGGTGACACTTTCACTCTCTTTACAAACAGGCTTGCGGCCAGGATGCTCAGCTTGTAGTGTTCCGCATCCCCGCTGATGAGGCAGAATGAGTCCTTGTTGCGAGTGAGCTTGAGCTTAAGATCAATTCCGTTGATGAGCAGGTTATCTTGGAAGAAGAGGTCTGAATGTATGCGACCTAGGAGGTCAAAGGTACGACTACTTGCCGCCTGCCTTGCTCTTTTTATAAAACACTCATTGGCTCCATCCAGAGCTGTGATTTCAAACTGTCCGTATGTATCGCGGTGAAACAGACCCGCTGAAAGTTGTGTGTCAAGGGCATCGCTACTGTAATTTAGAATGCTCTCGATGTAGGCTCTGTAGGCGTACATGTTATCGTTCTGGGTGATGAGTCGATCACCTATGGTGATGTCCACTTGGTTAAACAGGGTAGCTAGCGGGTAAGCGATCGTTGCCACTTTAGCGTCATCTTCAATGTCGGTCCCATCGGCTTTGACGATTTTACACATAAGATGTAGCAACGTGTTGTTGAGATCCAAATACATATCCGTGGACCCTGACACAAAAAACTCTATGGGGGCCAGCGGCGTCAATGCTGCTAAAGGTGATACCTACATGAAGAAGCTGTTTTCGATGCTTGTCTGCGTGGGTTTTAGACTAAACAAGTCGAACTCTGATTTGGCGCACTCTCCAGATCCACAATGTACGAAGGCCATGGCTGTGTTTACGAGGCTTTAAAAAATATTTACTTTAGAGCCGTTTCGCTTCTTGGCAGCTCTCTTCCTTCTTGGGGCTCTTCTTTTCTGAGTGCGTTTTGAAGAGCTCCTCCTTTTTTTATAGGGGGCCGGAGGGCCCCTGCGTCTGGAAACCCCACGTTTCCTTTTGACACTCGCGCGTGGTTTATACATCAAACCCGCTCCTTCTTGAGGTTGCTTGTTCATGCGCTCTGCAACCGCCGATGTAACAGACCCCACCACCTCCTGGGCAATGTTCGTGGCAGCCGCCTTAACATGTGGTTTTGCAATTTCATAGCCTCTTCTCAGGAAAGGCATAGCTCTTCTAAACAGACTTCTAAAGAATCCTCCTAATCCAGCCCCGTACATAACAGGTGACCCTTGAAAGTATGGCGGTCCTCCATAACCGGCTTGACTTCTGTAATAGTCTCTGTACATAGATGGATCTCCGTAGGTTTTCATAACCACCATTCCTGCTGCTTAATATCCCCTGTCGTGTCTAGGCCTTAAATGAAGTTTGACAATAACTTTCCCGTATTTAAAGACCACCGGCTCAGACTGATCATCGTAGATCATAATTGAAATAGTGTCAAAATGGTTTTTAGAAACTGCGACGTAGTCAGGTTTGTTAAACTGGATATTGACCATGGTATTATTATCACCCTGTACATGAACATATCTTAACAGCGGCGAGTAACTATCCCCGATCCTCTGAGCCTCTACAATATCACCATACACATAGAGCGTGTAGAACCCCCCGTTAATATCGGTGCACGTGTGATCTTGCTCCACCGGACTTTTCACATGTTGTACTGTCCCTAAAACCCTTTTTAATTTACCGGAGCAGTTAAACAGAGTATTGCGGTTTATGGATTTGAGAAACACCTTCCTTCTAACGTTATCTAGCACCAGATGAATATTCGGCAGCGGTTCTAGGCAGCTATGGATTTGTTGATGGCTTCGACAACGCTTGAAACGCTTGGGTAGTAGCCGTGAGGGAAGGATACGTTTAGGACCTTGGGGTCCTGTTCACGCTTGAATTGGAACTTGGTTTTGGCCGCTGTAAAGGTATTCCATGTTCTAGGGTACTGGATTTCTGTTAGGGCAACCTCCCAGTCCCCTTTCAGGTCCACAGGCTTAGCCAATTTGACGGTGTAATTAGAAATCTGATTGTTGGGGAACATGCCCTTAGAGGCGTTGGATGGTAAGGTTATATAAAAGGGGTTTGTCTCCATCGTATCAGCTGTTTTGAGCTCACACACCCTTCAGGGAACTGGCCAACACCCAACTGTTAAATTTCTCAGGCCACCCCCGCCATTTGACATATGCCTGGCTCTTAGCCCCGCTACCTTTCCTTTTCAGAACCTTTTCAACCCTGTACACCCTGTTCGGATCATCTGGCACTTTTTGTAACTCTTCCTTGTAAAAAACCCCAGACACCGTTTCCCCATCGTAGTCCTTTAACCTGTAAATATACAGCCCTTCCTTAAGCTCCACACTTTCCACTATAAATATTTCATCGCTAAAAGTCTGCTGGTAACCCTTCGTGAAGACTCCTTTCAATTTTGAAATCCTTACGTGATCACCTTTTTTAAAAACAGGCTTCTTCACCTTTGTATTGAAATTACGACCATACACATTTCTCCAAACAGTTAACGAATTACTAGGTGTCACATCTTCGGGGGCCCTTTTGATGGTCCTATGATAACTGGCATTATATACAGCTAAGAAAGCCTGCAGGACATCCACGTATCTGTAGGTGTTGTGGGCCGTAAAATACCTCCACATCTTAGACTTTAAGGTTCTATTAAACCGTTCTACAACAGCTGCTTTTACCTCCGTGTGTGTTACAAAATGTTGAACATTGTGTTGCTTTAATAATTTCTGAAATGCCTTGTTTAAGAATTCTTTTCGGCGTCTGTTTGTAGTTTTTGAGGAATACGACCCTTATCGAAGATGGCTTTAAAAGCGGCTGTGACGCTAGCCCCACTTTTATCACGCAGCGCCTCTGCGTAGGCGTACTTGGACAACACGTCTATGACGGTTAATATATAACAAGAGCCGTTGTTATGTTTTGCTATATCTTGTAGACTTATTATGTCCGCTTGCCATTGACAATCTATTTGCGCATTAACGATTGTTGGGCGTCTCTTAAAATGTCTTCTGGCCGGTTTATGGAGTGAATACGCCTCCTCACCTGATAACCAAGTCTTCACAGCTTCTCTGCTTACCGACTCCTTTTCATCCACAGCCCTTCTATATAGAGCTTCGGCGCTCCCCAAGCTACCAACTCCCCTAGTATCGTAATAAAGTTTTCTTAACACGCCCCCTGCATGTTATCAGCCGTTAAACAATGCACTGAATGACGCTTGTTTTGTGTAAGAACATTTTATTAAAAAATAAAGACTATTAGCAAAATCATAGACATTGGTTTCATATCTTTTCACATTCTGCATAGTACGACTTAACACAGCGTCACCCCTTTTGGGTTTAACATTCTACTAGTTTGTTCTAAATACACGCTATCCTGTAACGTTACATAAGAACCTGCTTAAAACAGTCTTCGTGGGGCCAAAGACCCTGCTTGTCTATTTGTTTTATACATATTACACATACGCCTTGCTATGAGTCTTTCTATCATCCTTCTATTGAAAGCAGTGTCCATTCCCTGCATAACTGTTAGTTTTGAGCTCGGGTCTAAGGCGTATCGGATCTCATTGAGTGCCCCTATCAAGATCATCAACATATCGGGGTGGACATATTTCTTTTCATTGTACAAACAATACACAACCCTTAGCAGTTTATATACCTTGTAAGGGTCTAGCAAAGTACAAATATAACGTATTGTTCTTGTTCTGTATAATTCACACAAGCATTCGTGCGCCGCCTGCTGAGGATCTTTGATTTGATGACCTTGACAAAGGCTGTAATAGTCCCGTTTGACACAATTTAGTACCACCGACGCGGCGAAAGCCTTCACTGCCTGTCGGGCGTCGTCGGGCAATCCTTGCTCTTCCTTTTCACACGTGTCAGAGCCGCATACACACTTATCGCAGCCCTCACGGTTTTGACATATGGAACTTTCAGTTTGTTTTGAACACCACAGACAATTGAAAATTACATTGTTCGCTTTTGCAGGTCGCCACCCTGACACATGCCTCCACTCTGTAGCAGACCTTTTTGGGGTCTTTCTCTAGGTTCAAAAGACGAGAGAATGGCAATACGTTAGTTGAAGAAATAACATACATCATTTTTGTAACTATCTGCTCATAACATTTTCCTACTAACCTCTGCATTTTCACAGCCCTCTGCGGCGGCAATGAAATCTTGCGAGTCGTTAATGTCCTGCGAGGCCCCATCATCTTCGACGCTTGTCCCAGGCTGTTGCAGACCTTCCTTCTCTGCAGTCGTATTCTCCTGAAAGTCCATGTCTTCATAGACGGATGTGTTAGGGGGTTCTACAGCCTCTTTACCATAGTGCATTATGAAGTATGTGCATCCAGCCGGTTTTGCGCTCTAGGGGTCAAAAGAAGACAGATTGACAATACGTTAGTTGAAGAAATAAAATACATCATTTTTGTAACTACCTGTTCATAACATTTTCCTACTAACCTCGGCATTATCTTTTTTTTTTTTTTTTTTTGAAACCGTTTATTGCAGTTTGTAAAAGTTACAGGTATGGGCCTACAACCACCCGGCCGGCCGCTAGAGTGACAAAAGCATATTGCATACATACAGTAAAAGTCTCACCGGCAGTGCAGAGTAGTGAAACAGGAGTAATCATTGGTGCAGGCCACACAGCTCCATGCCCACAGTACGGTTCCCTTTTCTCGAAACAAAACAACACCAAAAAACCACACCCGCAAGGCAACCCGCGATCCAAAGTGACAGCACGTGCTCCATAAGTGGGGGATCCAAACCAGCAGCAAAACTCTGAAGAGGGGAATGGGAGTAGATCAGGGACTGGGGGACCGCGCGCCCGCGGCCGAGGGAGGGGGGCCGTCTAGGGAGACGGAGCAGGCGAGGCAGCCGGTAGCAGTGGCGGCTCACAAATACCCCCGCGGTAGGCGTTCCAGGGGCCCCAGAGTTTCACCCACGCCCCAGGCTTACCCCTCGCCACATACACCACCTTTTCACGAAACATACACCAATCCATATGCTCTTTCCAGGCCGACACCGCAGGGGGCCTCTGGGATCCCCACAATTGAGCAATATCACGCTTGGCTATCATGTATCCCAGAGTCACCCACCGCGTCTGCGGGACCGAATAGTCATTTGGTTCCCATACATTCAGCAAGCATCTCCTCGCTTCAGGCAGCAGCGCGACATGCGTAACCACACGCAGGACCTCATGCACACCACGCCAGAATCGCTCCACCTTCGGGCACTCCCACAGTATATGCATGAAAGTCGCCAACGCACCACAGCCACGCTTACACATTCCGTCACCAGCAAAACCCATACGTAGAAGCCTCGGCCCCGTCACGTAAACCCGGTGAAGGATCTTGAGCTGGACGAAGCGAAGGCGAGCCGGGATGGCCACCTCTTTCGGAGAGGCCACCGCGGAAATCCAATCCTCGTCGTCCAGCTCCAGCCCGTCGGCAACCCAAGCCTCGCGGAGACTAGTCAGCAGGCACGATCTATCATTGATCAGTTTTTTGTATATGAGGGAGATCGTGCTGTCCGGGACATGGCCATCTAGCACTCTGTCCTCCAGGGGGGAAGACTCCGGAATGGATGCGACATCCGGGAAGACGGAGCCCAGCGCATGGCGGACTTGTAGGTACCGAAAGTACTCACTGCCCTGCAGCTGAAACTCCGCCTGCAGCGTCTCAAAAGTTTTGAATCCCCCCCTCGTCCAGAGGTCTCCCACCGTGCTGATTCCGATCGTGTCCCACTTCTCGAAGCCCTTCGACGTCCACAGGGAGCCCAACCTCTCAGACGCATACAGCGGCGACGCCCGGGTCAAACGGTCCTTCCACCCCATAGCTGCATTAGCCGCGTGCCAGACACGCACCATGACACGCGTCGGTCCCGTCAAACGGGAGTCGGGCGCGCCAGAGTAGAGCGCTCGATTGTAATCGCCACCGGGCAGGAGCATCTTGTCCATCTCAAATGCCGGGTTTAAGGCGGGCCCGTAAAGGCCATGATTAATTGCAGCTAGTTGGGAGGCCCAGTAATACCGTTTAATGTCCGGGAGGGCGACCCCCCCATCGTACCACGGGAGCGTCAATTTAGCCAGAGCAATGCGCGGCCTCCCGTCCCAGAACAGGCGCCGCTGGAGGCCCTCCACCTCACGGAAGTAGCGTGCCGGGACCAAGTCCATAGCATTCTGGAGGGCGTACAGGAAGCGCGGCAGGGACATCATTTTAAACAAGGCCGCTCGGCCGAGCGGCGAGAGCGGCAGACGCCGCCAGCGCACCACGTCCTCCTTCAAGCGCTGGAGGGGGGGTAGCAAATTCCGCTCATAGCGGGCCACCGGGTCAAGAGTGATATATATACCCAGGTACCGAAAACCTTGGGAGGCAATCTGGATCGGACAGTCCCGTGGTAGGACCGGAGCCTCCCCGGAAAGCACATAGACACAGGATTTCGCCCAGTTGATGACCAGGCCTGAGTTGCGACCGAATGAGCGCAAAACATCAACCAGGACGATCAGTGATTTACGCGGGGAGGCGAGATACAGAAGGATATCGTCAGCATAGAGGGACACACGGTCCTCATGCTCGGGGGTCCAGCGGAGACCACGGATAGAAGGGTGCCACCGCAGCCACTCCGCCAGGGGCTCCAGGGCCAGGGCAAACAGGAGAGGTGACAGGGGGCAACCCTGTCGCGTGCCCCGCCCCAGCGCGAACGGGGCCGAGACTCGCCCATTCACCACCACCTGCGCCAATGGGCCCGAATATAGCAATTTGACCCAGCTAATGAAACCCGGGCCAAACCCAAATTTCGCCAGCATCGCCCAGATGTATGGCCATTCAAGCGTATCAAACGCCATGGTGGCGTCCAAGGACGCCAAGACGGCCGGCTCCCGCACATATGGGACACGCGCGAGCACCCCGTGTAAGCGCCGCAGGTTGAGCGCCGTGTTGCGGTGTGGTATAAAGCCAGATTGGTCTTGGTGGACCAAATCGCCCACCACGCCAACCAACCGGTTGGCCAACACCTTGGCGAGGATTTTGGGCTCCGCGTTCAAGAGCGAAATCGGCCTATAGGATGTGACCCGTTCACGGGGCTTCCCCTCCTTGTGGATCACCACAATTGTGGCCAGACGCTGGTCCGGCGGGAGGGAACCCTGCGAGTGGGCAGCCAGGAACATCGCGCGCAGGTGGGGCGCCAACACATCCGGGCGTAGCTTGTATAGCTCGATGGGAATACCATTGGGGCCCATGGCCTTGCCGGATGCAACCGAGCGAATAGCCAAGGCAATTTCGTCCGAGGTGGGAGGGGCGTCCAGCGAATCCCTGTCCTCCACCGTAAGGGAGGGCAGTGCGATGTCCCGAAGCAGGGCATGGGAATCTTCCTCCGAGCAGGGGGAAACCGGGGAGTAGACTTCGCGGAAATAATCCGCGAAGCAGGAGACAATGGCTTCCGGCTCAGTGACACACGCACCATCCACACTCTCAATCAAAGGCACCACGCGGCTCGCTCTCTCCCTCTTATCCAACCACGCAATCAATTTGCCAGCCTTATCACCCACATCATACAATCGCCCCTGCTGCTCTCTACTGAGGCCCCTGGCCGCCTCCGTGACGAGGGCCCGATAGGCCGCCTGCTTTAGGTGTAGAACATGCAACTTGGCGTCTGTTACCCCGCTCCCCAGGTCACCCTCCAGTTCTGCAATCTCGGCCTCTACCCGGGTCACCTCCTCCCGCTCGCGCCGCCGGGCATGGGAGATAAAGGAGAGGGCCTCCCCTCTAAGAACTACCTTGAAAGCCTCCCACAGGGAGATGGCCGAAGGGACCGACCCCACATTCTCGTCGAAATATCGCTGTAAGGATTTGATCAAATCGGCACGAATGGTGGGGTCGCGCAAATACCATGCATTGATTGGGGCCACCCTGCCATCCCCCCTCGGGAAGACATCGAAATGCAACAACAATGGGGAGTGGTCTGAGATACCCCGCGCCAGATGGCGCACCTCCCCCACCCTCCCTGCATGGGCCGCCGGGACAAGGATGTAATCAAGCCGCGAGAGGCTACCATGGGCACCCGAGTGGAAGGTGTACTGTCGCAATGCGGGATGCTTTAAGCGCCAGCAATCCACCAGGCCCAGCGTGTCCAAAAGGCCGGGCAGCCACGCCTGTGCCCGGGGGAGGTCCCTAGGGGGATGGCGATCCATAGACCCAGAGGCTACCGCATTAAAGTCCCCTCCAACCACCAGCAGGCCACTCGGAAGGTCCAGAAGGAGGCGCCCCAGGTCCGCAAATGTGGTGGCTTGTAACCCAGGCGGGACGTACACTGATATAAAGATAAACACTCTACCCTCCATTCTGCCCACCAGAACAGTGTAACGTCCCCTCTCATCATGGCGCACCTCGTCAATCTCCAACGGGAGCGAGTTCTTGATCATAATACCCACCCCCCCGCGAGCCCGAAGTGAAGCCGGAGTGGGCCGCCAAACGATATCCCCGCCGATTCATTGCATGAAAGGAGTTACCTATAAGGTGCGTCTCCTGCAGGAAGACAACATCTGGTGAAATACGTTTTAAATACTGCAGGACCACACCACGCTTAATCCTATCCCCCAGGCCGTTAACATTCCATGACAACACAGTCAAATCCCTACCCCCCATCATACGTCGAAACAATCGGTCGTCCCCCACCGAGCATCTTAAAAACAACAACACAGTAGCGGGTTTGCCTTGCGGTGCTAACAAACAACACACCCCCCCCACCCCCCGGTCCCAACAGAACTCCCCCCTCCCTGCACCCCTGCATGAGCCCAGACAGCCCCCCCAAAGTGCAGTGTGCCTGTCGCCCCATAGCTAAATACTAACTAGTCCCCCAGAGGAGGAGGGAAGCCCCCAACAGACCCCGCACGACCTCCATAGGAGGGGAACATACGCAATCAATAAATGGTGAAGGAACAACGTCCAGAGCAAGGCCTATTCAGTCACCCCTCAATTCTGATCCGGCGGGCCCTCCTCGCCAGCCGCGCCCCCCCCGCCCCCCCGGCCCCGATCTCCAGGCAGAGTGTCCAACCAGTCCCCAGCCGCCTCGGGCCGGTCGAAGAAGTGCGTGCGACCATCCACCTCTACCCTCAGCTTAGCTGGAAAGAGCATTGAGTACTTGAGGTTCAGGTCCCTTAGGCGACGTTTAACACCAAGAAAGCTCTGTCTCTGCTTCTGGACCGCCGGAGTAAAGTCTGGGTAGAAATGTACCTCCATGTTGTCAAGCTTGACCGGTCCCTGTTGCCTGGAGGTCTGGAGGATAGCATCTCTGTCCCGAAAATTAAAAATCCGGGCAATGAGAGGCCGCGGCGGGGCACCGGTCTTAGGTCTGCCCCCGGGGACCCGGTGAGCACGCTCCACCGCAAAAAGCTTACTCAGCCCCCGGGGCTGGAGATGGGTCAGGATCAATTCTTCCACGAAAAGATCCGCCGCCTCCGCCTCTCGTCCCTCCGGCACCCCCACAATACGGACATTATTCCTCCGGGCCCGACCCTCGGAATCCTCCAGTCGCCGGTCCATCAGGGCGCTCGCCTGGCCAAGCCGGCGCACCTCCTTCTGGAGGGCCACCACGTCTGTCGTGAGGCTCGTTGTGGTGTGGGCCAGGGAGTCGACTCGGTCGTTTGTTTTGGACAAGTCTGCCCTCACAAGGCTCACATCCACCAGGACCGAGTCTATTTTTTGCGCTAAGGTGTCGAAACGCTGGTCCACCGAGGCCTTCATCTCTGCGATGGCGCCCATGACGTCCCGGAGGGTCAGATCCACAGGATGAGCAGATGCCTCCGTCGGGCCCACCGGGGATGCACGCGATGTCTCCGGAGAACCCTTCTGGAGCGTGTAGCGGTCCATACTGTTAGCCTGGTGCGCCGTGCCACGGCGGGTTGTCTTCACCTTCGCCCGGTCGCCATCTTGTTTGGTGGACATGCTGGCTCTTCCACCGTCGTGCCAAGCTCCCCAAACGGGCCGCTATACCAATTCACGGGTGCCAGGGGGGGGGCGGGGGCGACCACCGAACCGCAGGTCAACCCACCGCCGGCGGGTCAGCCGGGCTCCTGGACAAGACCACACCACCGCACCCCGCTCCGCAACCCGACCCCGCTTGAGAGCAAGGAGGGCGCAAAAGCGAAAGTGAAAGTGCGGGGTACGCGAGTCGCCCAGCCCTGCCCGCCGCTGTTATTCACTTTGTCCCCGGATCGCCCCACTACTCCAATCCGGGGGGCCGGCGAGGAGAAGGCCGCAACCTTCGATCGATGCTCCCACCGGTGTTCGGGGTCCGATTCGAGCCCAAAAAACGGGTGGCGCCTCAGCTCGGGTTCCCCGACACAGTCCCCTCAACAAGGACAGGATATCGCCAGGATTAATTTAGGAGGTCGCGGAGGTCCTCGGGAGCCTCGCACCTACGCGGCCATCTTGGTTGCGCGCTAGGCTCCTCCTCCAACCTCGGCATTATCACAGCCCTCTGCTGCGGCTCTGAAATCTTGAGAGTCGTTAATGTCCTGCGAGGCCCCAACATCTTCGACGCTTGTCCCAGGCTGTTGCAGACCGTCCTTCTCAGCAGCCGTATTCTCCTGAAGGTGATTGTCTTCACAGACGGGTGTGTTAGGAGGTGCTACAACTTCTTCAACGTCCTCCATGTCCACTGAGATGAGGCCAGCAAGCACACTGTCACTACACGATCCCTCACTTTCGCTGCTGTCGCACTTAACCGGGACCATCCGACATCCGTAATCCTTCAGCCTAAGTTCTTCCATAGGCCTACACAGGCCGGTGCCAAAACCAGTAACGTCGCAGCCCATATCCCGAGGTGTTTCTTGTTGAGCATTCTCGTCCATTACCAGAGGTGTTAAGCTGCGGTAATATCTATTGATAAGGGTCTGGGAGCCATCCACCCCGGTGCTTTTCACGAACGGGTTGTATCTCTTCATTTCGGCTGTGGGTCCCTTTTGGTATTCATACGTCTGCTTGCTGTACACGGCTCTTGCCACATGCTTATATGTATTCTAAGAAGCCACAACCCCTAAAAGAGGCGTACACCTCTACAACACAACACGGTCACGTGGCCTCAGGACTGCCCCCACAGCTGTTCCCCTGCAGCTGTCTGCAGACCCCCCCCCCAGCCATGTCCATTTTTGCGGCCAGGCCTGTCAAATTTAAGGCCAGAAGTTTACGACTAGACCTGTCAAATTTAAGACCAGGAGTTTCCTGCCAGACCTGTCAAATTTAAGACTAGACCTGTCAAATTTAAGACCAGAAGTTTAAGACTAGGCCTGTCAAGTTTAAGACCAGGCCTGTCACTTTTGCGGCCAGCGTTTGCGACTAGACCTGTCACTTTTGCGGCCAGCGTTTGAGACCAGCCCTGTCACTTTTGCGGCCAGGAAAGTTTGATGAAAGCTATACCTATATACTACTCATTTCTAAAGGCCCGTCTCATATGGTCCATTTCCAGAACCATAAAATCTTTTTACAGAATCTTGAAAAACTTAATTGAGCTCAACCCCAAAGGATACACCAAGCCAACATTGCTCACAGGTCGGACTAACATCTGCCTTTTATCTTTTGATCACACTCCAGAATGGTCTGGCTTATGTTCACATTTACATGGGACTCCATGACTTACCACTGGGCAAATATCATGGACTTCTAGTATGAAGGAGAAAACCGATTAATATATGTACTTCTGCTTTAAATTCCTGGCCTATTGTTAAACAAAGCAGTACCCAGATAGGCAGACTATAATCGTAAAAAATACCAAAAAGGGACCCGCAGAGCTGTTCGAAGCTACCATCGTACTGAAAACCATAAACCCTTGGCGTACTTCACTCTGAGTGATGGTATTCTGTTAATTTACAAGGAGCACATCTACTCAAAATAGTTATCTTCAATGTCAGGGACTTCTATAGCAATATGTGCTTTTTGAGAGTTAAAAAAAGTTAATTTTATTTATTTTTATTTAAATATTGGCAAGGGCCCTGCCTCTCCCACAACAATGTTTATAAAAACCATGGCAACCAGAACAGGCATTGACAAAGCCTAAAGGTTGGCAGTCCCTGCAGACTGGTAGGCGTTGCCAGAACTTTAATTTTTTTGTGGTGTCGGATGCCAAAGCCCACCATTATCGCCTACATTTGTAGATCGAGCATACCAGACAACTGCATCTGGTTGTGAAAAACATATTTTGGTCTTACTCCGTGCTTAATTATAGCCGGTGGTTTCTGGGGCTCGGCACCAACACTTAATTTTCAACAACGGCATTTATAACAATCTGCTACACGGTGGCACTGTCAGTCTGATTTAGAGTCTAGCACAACAGCAGTTTATTATTCATATAATATACATTCAAAATGACTAATACCTGCCACCCAATCCATTCTAAAAGATTTGAGGGCCTGGAATAGTCTGAATAGTCACACATGTAGGAGTGTGATGGTCAGTATTTCTATTGGTACTGTCATTGGCAATGATGGCAGGGGCACTAGGTGGAGAAAGCTGCAGTGGCCTCCTGACATTTTTGGGGGGGAATTTAAGCACTGCTTACTAAGAACATACAGGGGTTTTGAGAACACCCATTGCTTACCATTGTTTGGCTTTTCTGTCACTCTCATATGCGTGCTTCTTATTCAGGTCCCATCTTGGCAATCTTGTTTTTATCGCTCCCAAGCAGCATAGCCTGTTTACCATTTCTTTTGTTTAGCTGTCTTCTATGCTACCAGTGCATGCTTTTCAAGCACTACTTTTTTTTTCTTTTTGGTTAAGCCCGCCACAAGAATGCATGTGTTTTCCAGCTGTCTCCTTCGTGAACTTCTATCCCCCTGCACTTCATCTTGCTCACTACTTTCCTCATAACGCTTCCATGTCATGCTTGGTCTTGTGTCCTGCTGCATGCTCCAAAAAACGCTTCCACACATTTTTTTTCTCGTTATTTTCTAAACCTACACGGATCAGCAAAAAAGAAAATGCAGGCTGGTCATTTTCTAGGTGCGTGCATATATGGTGCACTCGCCTACAAAATGATGTGAACGGCTGCGCCATAGGATTTTTTATTTAGCCACTCTGCACAGCTTTGCAGATGCTGTGCAGCATGGCTAAAATATTGACAAAGGCAAAATAGGTTTTTAAGGCGAGACCTGTTGACATTGGCAGTGCTTGCTAGCTATATACTAGAATTCAGCAGAGTACCCTCACAATGGCTTTCAGATCTAACACTGGAGGTCTCCTATCTGATTACATCCTTTAGCCGGACTACTGGCTGTTTCCCATGACTTCTAAAAATAACAAGCATTGAAAATGCAATAGGTCTCGCCTTTGATTAAGTTAAAGCCATTTGCTTTGCTAATGGTATTGTATAGCAAAGCACATGGCTTTAACTTAATGAAAGGCGAGACCTATTGCATTGTTAATGCTTGTTTTATTTACTTTGAATGGCAAACCTGATCGCTGTTTCTATCTTACCACTGTCTTGCTCTTCTTATTACATTCTGACGAGAGCTTAAATGTCTGGCTTTTATTGGGGTTAGAATGTGGCACCCCTGCCCAGCTTCGTATTTCATCCATTCTGATCTGTCCCTTGCAAGGAGAACGGGGCGGGCGGATGGGGCACATGAAATACTGGAGATGAGTCTAGGGGAGAAGCAATGCCAACGTCCTCGTACTTTTGTAGACCAGAGGTCGTCACGCCCCGGGAGTGGGTCGAGAAGTAAAAACAGGATCGTCATTTGAAGAGCCAGCAGAACTGTGTGATCACCGCCTTCAACTCAGTAAGAGGGGCGTGGAGTGGCCATCGCTATGTTCAAAATAGCAGGCACAGGACAAGGCAAGTCTTCACCCAAATTTCAACAACTCTTCCTCTCGCACAAACAGGTGACAATAATCCCAATATGGCTACACAGCAATACTCCCTTCCCCAATTGTTTACCCAGTTGCTAACTGCACATTCTCCTCAAAACTATACGCCCCTCCTCCAGCACTCTCCCCTCCTACAGTTGGGCTTTTCTTCCTCTTCAGAACCCCTCCGCCCTCCTTACTTCCGGGAGAGCCGTCCGGTAACAGCAACAGAGGCTGAAGACAATACAAAGATCTCCATGTTCAGACTACAACTCTAGTTGAAGCTCCAGAGTTTGCCAGGGACTCGTGCTCGTCCGATTCGCATGTTAATAAGGGTGGCAGATTCCTTTCCCCTTGTACACCCGGGGCAGTAAATGTAATCCCTTATAGAGCTGCACACCGCAGTAGTAGTAGTAACTGAAATATTTGCTCTGCGCGTGCCACGCTTCTGAGTCCCAACCCCGGTAGCCCCTAGCCGCCATGACAGCCCCCTGCCGGCTTCAGTACCTCGATGACCTAGACCCATTTGTCTGCACCAATTTCCCGGAGCCGCGGCGGCCGCTGGTGTACAACCTGTTGCTGAGCGCCGCCCTGAGTGAGCAAATCCCAGGACTGCACCGGCTTCTACAAGCTCCACTAAAGGTATTTTCGGCAGTAGACAGATGGGGAACTGGTACTTAAACTATTGGTAGGAGAGTGGGTACTGCGAGCAATGGTGGACATTTGAAGGTATTGAGAACCACACTAATAGGCTATAACACTGGGGTCAGGGAGTATCCTTGGCAACTGTTGCCGTTACGGGGAATCGGGGTCTCATTGTAGTTCCCATTGTATCCCTGGGACGTGGGGATATGAGCCATAGCCTGGGGTTAAGAGGGAAGGTTTCTGGAGGGAGGTGGCAGAGAGGGTAAAATGGTTAATGGCAGAGGCACAACTAGAGTCCAATATCAGGGGGTGGGGGACTAATATAAATTTCAGGGGGGGGCTAATTCTTCCAGCAATCGGCAAAGTGAGGATGCGGCTGCTGTAAGACGGCGCCAGACCACAACAGCTCAAAAACGGGCTGTGTGCGTGCCCAAGAAGCTGTCACTCTCAGCCCGGGCTGACACGCACGACGGAGGAGCAGGAGGGGGAGGGGCGCTGAAGCCCTTTGAGCCTAATGGGCGTTGCGTGCCTGGCTAAGGGTTTCACTGATAATTGGGGTACATATTGGGAGACTCCGCACACACTAAAGGCAGGGTGAAGTGTCTCATTAAGTGTCGCTATATGTGGTTTTCTAGATAGACACCACAGAAGGCTTTCATTTCGAATGTAGAGATTGCCACTGAGGCAGAGTTGTGTAAACTCCGAGAAACACATTCTGGTGGCACACCCGAAGAAGGATTGAGCCATAAATAGTCCCTTTTTAGGTCGAAGCCTTACTGTCTGGTGTTCTAACAATATCTTGGGGACATTCAGAAAGCTTACTTGGGAATGCACTCCGACAATTGCCTTTTTGGATTGTAGCTCACATTTGCTTGCTTTCTATTTGCTGTTTTTATTTGTTATAGGCTGTCCAGCTTGAGTTTGTCCTTTTCTGGCTTATAGTTTATTTGCTGTATTCATCCACCAGTACTCGCTTTTTGTAAACAGACCTTTAAATCTTGTTCTTATCTTGTCACATATGCTGTGCATTCAAAGACAAGAGGTCAAATGTCAGGTTCTGTCTTCCAAGGTAGCTTGGTGTTTACTTTTCTTTCTGTGACTTCAAAGTGAGAGGACTTATGTGACAATCATGCTGGCTGCTGGGGGTCGGAGGAAGGATGCACAACAGTATTTTTTTTGTCTACTGCACAACAAAATGTAAATGTCTCTAAATGAACTGTGCCGATATTTCAGAGTATATCAGAATGAAGAAAGCACAAATAAAGTAAATTTTTTAGGGCAATTCTGAAGTGTGGTGGAAACAAATATTTCAATACAATCAAAACAAATCAATACACTAGGTTATGGGTTCTCACAAACTTATTCTTAGGGGGCAAAATTACGGTCTGGCTTGCGGCCGAGGGCTGTACAGATGGGCCTGTGTAGTAGGGCTGGATAACTTGGGTAAAAAAAATCACCCCTATTTCAAAAGATTATTAGACAACTCTGTATTTCAAAATGCGATATATGTATGTGCCACAATTAAATACTGTAAAAAAATGTATTTGTACTGAGGCCTGTGTGTTTCTGACCATAGTTTTCCATCTTTGACTTGTTTTGATAAGCACCCAGTTTCCTGCTCTTAGTACCTCAGTTGCGCAGACACTTGTCAACACTCTTCATTTTTCTAGGAAGACACAACTCAAACCCCTATATCTCTTAAATTCACTCCGAGCAACCCTTAATGGCCCTGTTTAGAGTTTACAGTACCAAGACCATCCAGCAAAACTCAGAGGTGTAAATGGCAAGTGCATTGATAGAGGTAGGTTTCCTGTCCTATGACCAGCCCGCTGTTGACACCCCAGCTCATGAAACTTACAACACGCTTGTAGAGGAGAGGATGTAGCCTAACAGGCTAGGGCGGTCGATCTCAAATCTGGGGAACCGGGTTTGAGTCTCGGCAAGGACACTCATCATCATCCTGTGTTTCTGGGTAAATCACTTAATCTCCCCGTGCCTAACAAAAAAGAATGTGTTATTGGTTAACATAGCTGGTGCATATGTAAAGTGCTCTGATACCTTTGGGTCAAGTTTGCGCTATATACATCTACAAATAAATGATCATCCTATCCAGACCACTTAGCTTCAATATTTCCCATACACCGCCATGACACAATCAATGCGTCCTTCAAAAATTATAGCTGTTAACCTGGAACGTTCGGGGAGTAGGAGACACGCGTAAATGTAGACCAATATTGGTGTATCTAGACCGTCACCATATCCAAATTGCTTTACTACAGGAGACGCACCTTAGCGCACCCCTGCCTTTGCTGCCCGATGGGCGGAACATCAAAACTTCTCTTCATATTCCACTTGCTCTAGAGGGACGGCAATACTGATCAACAAACAAGCCCCATATGTCCCAGTAGGATTCACACAAGATCAACTAGACAGATATAGTATAATGTGGGGTAGACTGGGCCCCACATCGGTTACGTTGGTAAGCTACTACGGTCCAACACAGACGATCATACTTTCTTCACCACATTATGGGGAAAGATACTAGAAATAGGATCCACACGTTATCTGGGGGGAGATTTTAATATGCATTAGAGTCGCAGTTGGATAGGTCTGATCCTCGCTTGCAGCACTACATCAAAGCCCAAAGTCAAATACAGGCTATCATTACGGAAAATGGCCTAATAGATGCCTGGAGATATTTTCATACTACTATGAAAGAGGGTACACACTATTCAGTAGTACACTCACATGGTCCAGTTTGGATTATTGACTGCTCTCTAGGGGGATGGGACCCTGGATCTCCAAAATTGAGCATTTGGCCTAAACCTATTCTGACCACTCACTGGTCCATATGATATTGGCCTTACCTGACACTAAAGCGCCAAATAGGAATTAGAGACTCATGCCACTGACACTATTAGACACAGTATTTCATGTGGAATTAGGACAAGAAATATCAGATTTTATTTCAGCGCAACATTGGCACCATCACACAGGTAGCTTTTTTTTTTTTGCTCACCATACCATTCCGTCCATCAATTGTGTGTCTTTTGCGCCCTAAGTGCGCCAGGTATGCCAAGACGTAGGTCCTGGGCTCACTGTGCCACTGGAATCAAGCTATCCTGGCTGAAGAGGGGTGAAACCCCGAAACCGGTCCTAGGATGCTTGTTTCCGGTCCAGGGAGCACCTGGCTTGGCAGTTTGGGCTGGACTGTTCCCATGAAGCATAGGGTCAAGACTGATTTGCATATGGCCAGGTCTAAACTGAGGTGGCATGCTGAGCAAAAGAATGATGGATTTAACCCATATCTCTTGACTGGGGGTAAATGTTTTGATTTGTTCTGCATTCCGTCCATCAATTGTGTGTCTTTTGCTTTCTCGACACAAGTAGCCACAGCATGGGAGTCCTTCAAGGTCACAATCTGAGGATTCTGTATAGCTAAAGGAATAGGTGTACTTCGAGACATGCGCAACACAATACACAGGCTAGAAATGGAGCTGAAATGGATAGAACGGAAGATAAGCATTACTCCGAGCGGGAAGAAGCAGGGAAGGCTCCGGGATAAATAACTGAATATAAAGAGACAGTGGATAGAGAGCGACTATTCAAAGGGAAATACTTTACAGCCCGTAAATACGGAAAAGGGGAAAGACCGGGAAAGGCGTTAGCAGATGAAATACACAGACCTCAGTTCTCTAACTATGTGCTGGAGATTTAGGATCACAATGGAGACATCTATAGAGACACAGATGATATACTCCGAGCATTCAGCGCGCACTACACTACATTGTACACAACATAGAGGCAACAGCCGATAAACTTGACCGCATATCTGGGGAATGTGGCACTCGGATGGTTTGGAGATGCACCGCAAGAGTTCTTATCAGCACCTCTGGAGGAGGATGAGATTCGCACTGCAATAATGCAGATGAACTCTGCATAGGCCCCTGGGCCAGATGGCTTTCCAGCCGAGTTCTATAAATTGTATGTGGACCAGCTAGTCCCCATACTGAATAGTGTATATGATGAGGCAAAAGAGACAAGAGTACTCCCCCAGAACATGAAAGGCAAGGATTACCTCACTACTGAAACCAGGAAAGAATGCCTACAAATGTGACTCGTATAGGCCACTGTCCTTAATTAATACAGATGCAAAGTTCCTTGCTAAAGTACTGCCCAATAGATTGAGCCTATTGATTGGGAAACTGGTGCTACCTGAGCAGGCAGGTTTTATCCCTGGAAGGGGGACTTCCCACAATCTTCGCACGCTGTTTTCTATAATGCAGGACATAGACCCTGAGTTGGCAGCCGTGACTACCTTATAGGAGTCTTGCAACGAATGGGAATGCCAATCGACTACCTTTCATGGATAAAACTACTATACAATCTGCCCAAAGCTGGAGTACTAATTAATGGAGTAAGTTCACCACCAATGTCAATTACTAGGGGCACACGTCAGGGCTGTCTGTTATCCCCCCCTCCTATGTGCATTGTCTAGTGAACCTCTGGCGGCTAAATTACGGCACTATATAGATAAGAGAGGTCCCCTCCATAGGAAGAAGGGAAAAGGGGGGTATTTTATTTACTTGCAGGAACACAGTGAAAAGAAAGATCTTTTCTTTTCATAAACCCTCACTCACCCTGTGTTTCCCCTTGGTGGCATGCTTCATCATTGGGTCCATCCCTGCCCTCTATGGTCAGGGGCGTGCTACTACCAACTGACAGCCAGGACAGGTGGCGGGGAACCTCCCTCCAAAGACAGCGCACTTAGAACGATGGTGACCCTTACCCATTATTGATTTGGATCGATTTCTATAGACGAAGTACCATAAATGTTCATACACGACTGCAGCTAACATGAGGGTAGGGCGAGATATAAGGGAAAAAGGAAGGATATACTCGTGGCAATAATGGTGTATACATGTTATAGAATAATCGGATTACACTGAATGATTCTCTGTTCTGCCGGATGGAATGAGATATGTACGATATATAATTACTGCACTGTACATGTACTACTGTTTCGATGTTATGATTACATTCTGAATAAATAAAGTTTAAAAAAAAGTTTGCACTATGTAAAACCCTGGGGGGAATAAAACCCAGGGGGGGAATAAAAACCCCAGGCAATACAAGCATCAGTGACAGCTGTCTGCCGTATTCTTAATGGACCTAGACAGTACATGCATAAATGGTGCCATGCTGTAATGTGCATGCATGTGCCCACACAACATAGGCATTCATGTACTCTGACTGTAATGTACATTAACAATGGCTGGCATGATTGGCAAGACACCTGCTGCCGTCTCATGCTGCCTTATCCTAGTCAGTGAGCTTGCCCAATAATGCAGTAGAGGTATTGTAGTGTCATCTCCAAAATGAGCAGCATCTCAGATAGGTGCATGTCATTTCATAATGCATGTATCAGGCAGCACACCTACTACTATTGTTCCCTGAGCCCCACACTCAATGACTCTGCTCATAAGGTCCGCTGTTATCCTAGGCTTTCACTCTGACCCTGCGCTCTAACGCTGACCGTACCTTATGAGTGTTTCATGCTTGCCATATTCCTCTACTTTACCCCCTCATCCTACCTCTATCCACCACTTTGGCCTTAATAGTTCACCTTTTTCGTGACTCGTCCAGCAGCCTGGCACTCTGTCACAACTGTACTCTTCTATTGTTTTACCCTCAATGTATACCAACCATTATACTTCTCCCCCTACCCTTTGTTCTTTCCTTATCTCATAAATGCCTCTCACACTGTACCTGCTCCTGCTTTCTATTACTATCTTCGCAATCTGCTCCCAGTACCTTTGTGCTGAGCTCATAAGCTTCCCCTGTCTGACCCTCCAAACTCATTATTTAACCCCTCTTCACTCTGTTGATAAACATTTCCAGGCCCTTCTTTTTCACTATGCTCCTAGCCTGTCATTCTGCACCTACTCTGGCCCCAATTTCTTAAACTGCTCACCCTCTCCACACCTTGACATTTTTAATACTGCTCCTGCTCTCCCTCTATCACACTCTACCCATATCTGGTCACACCTTTTTGGTGCCTCACTTTCTACTTTATTCAGCATTTTTCTATTACTCTCCTCACACCCTATCAAACTGCCTACCCTTTAATTGTGCCCTAACACCGCATCCTACCCATAACCTCTCATTGCACGCTAACGCATCACTCTACGAGTCTACGCCTACTCTCTCGTTGTGCCCTACTGCGTCACTCAACCCACTTATTGTGCCTGTACACCTTCACTCTACTGAAGGTTCACTCTATTGATGAGACAGTCCCTCTGTACTTCCTGCAGTTCCCACTCTTCCTGTCCTTACTCTGCTCCTACCCCCTCACACTCCTCATAACATGCAATACCCTTACTCTGCGCTCATATTTCACATTGCTTCTACTCCCTTGCTCTCTTCTGTTAAACCCTAACCTTTCCATACTTCCTCACTGCGCTTCACATTTTGCTTTTATGCTTTACTCAATGGAGTCTGCCTGTACCTCCTGATTTTTAGGTCTCGCCTGACCCAGCGCATGCGCTGGTCTGGCGAGACATTTAGTAGGTGGGTTTAGAAAGTGCTATCCACCTTTTTGTTCGCCTGACCCAGCGCATGCGCTGGTCTTGCGAGACATTTAGTAGGTGGGTTTAGAAAGTGCTACCCACCTTTTTGTGCTGGCGATAAGCTACAGTGCACGATGGCGTGCACGCGCACAGCTGCTCCCCGCAATCCTCCCTCCCTTCTCGCCCATCCATCTCCTGCACCAGCCTTCAGCACCAAACCCCTCACCTCGCTGCTGCGCGTGTATCCCTAGCGTGTGTCATCGCGATCACTTTCGCTTTTAGAGTGATCGCGATGAGGGATTGTGTGTGTAAGGGGTACTTCAGAGTGACAGCCCCACTCTTCTCCTTCCACCGCTCCAGCCTTTGAATTTGTCTGCCCTGCCACCCAACCACGGAGTCCTCAACTGTAGGGGCAATCTTATTCCAGTAGTCGTTTCCCACCACACTATTCAGAAGAGTTGCACTCGCCTCTCCCATTATGCGCATTTGACTGCATCGCCATTCCAAACGGGTCTCCCAACTTCTATGGCAGAACCAGACACACATGCAGTACATTGAATATAGCGATTGTTGATACTATTTATCACGTTGCTTATATTTGAATTCAACCGTTGTAAATGTTAGTTGTGTCTCGCTTTGTTTATTGTGGTGCTTTGTGTGATCAGCTCTGCTCTTTTAATTTTGTTCACATTACCACTAACTGGTTGGTGTGTTGATTCAATACCCTCGCTCACATATATTTTGTTATTATTTAATTTCCACATCTTTACTGTAGTGATGGTTTTATGGTCTAGCTCTGCACTGACCTTCTAGTAGCACGGTGCTCTTTTCGCATTAACTGCTGCAAACTTTTGGATTAACTTCACTGACAACACAAGCACTTATTTGGCTCTTTTTTCGTGCTAATCATTTCTAAGCGTAATGCTCTATCTGCACCAATAGCTTCACTCCTTTGTGCTTTTGTAGTGACTGCACTCAATTTGGTTTTTACGTTGGTACGTGTTTCCTTAAAAGTACCGCACCAATGCTGAAATCTCCGTGAAACGAGCATTGGCGTAGCCAATAGGTCTCGCTTTTGGGACCTTATAAGTATTTAGTTATGCAACTGTTGCATGGCTAAACACTTATAAGGCCCCAAAGGCGAGACCTATTGGCTATGCCAATGCTTGTTCCTTCTTCCCCCACCTCTACCGTCTCATTCTGCATCTGCTCATTCATCTCTATGTACACAATGTGCCCCTGTCCCCTCAGCTCTGACTCTACCTAATGCGTGCCAAAACCATTAACTAATTGCTGTTCAATTATGCAGCTAAAAGACCTGATGCTACATCTGTGCCACAAGTCATACGGGTTGTGTTGTATGACTATAAATTAATACACTTTCATTAATGCACAACGCAAGCCTGTAAGAAATGTTAGGAATATTGTCCGCAACACAGGCACACAATTGTTTCACTCATAATCGCACAATTTAACAAAGGGGGGAAGCTGGGATTTATACATAACTATCCGCTGCTTCCGAGGCATATAACTGTGTATAAACTGCCTCTCCCCCAATTCCACCTGTTAACTTTCCGTAACACCACTGTTGTCAGCCGAGAGCCTGTAGCATCCTAGTACCTCAAGTGAAGCCATGCTGTAAAACAAAACGCTAGGTGCAGCCCACTGATCCATGTGAGGACATTCCTGGATCCTCATTTTATTAGGTCTCACCTGGTGTTGCAGCGCACATGCGCTGCACTCTCTGCGAGGGCTTCTTGGAATCAATCGTTTCAGAAGTCGAGTTTGGGCTCCGTCCCTAATTTTCATTGGTGTGTGTCATTTGGCGTCATTAATCATGGTAAACCGAGTGTGATGATTGTACCGGAGGCTTTTTAGTCCCTCTTGGTTACCACCCTGTCCTCCTTTGGCCCTGCCCACCCGGACTGGATCCTTTACTGGCAGCGTGATACTGTCTCCTTTAATTACTGGGTGAGCACTATATTTTTGTCAGTCCGGCTGTGAAGCGCAATGCTTTATGTTGTATGTTTTTTAAAAAATTACTTTAATGAGTGCGGTGCCCACTAGGGACACTGCGCTCACTTTATTTATATTTTAGTGGCACTTTAGGTGCAGCGCTTGTTTATTTAATTGATTGGCCGCGCGGGCCGCTTTCACAGTGCTTGTTACTTTAATGATTTCTCCTACTGCAAGCACGACGACATGCTCTGCTTACATTTTGCGCGCCCAGCGCGCTTTCACTTTTAGAGATGGCTTTGTTTCTTCCAGATGTCTGTGATGTTCATAGCACCTGACACAAAGCCATTTCCCCCACGCATGTAAAGGAGCTTTATTTGTGCATCCTATCTCGCTAAAAGCGCTTGTCTGCAGCAACTCAATTACCATATCAGTTCTTTTCCGGAGGTGAAGCCCCACGTGCACTATTCCGTACACGAGAGAATGACTTTAATTTCCAATTGTGCAATCCATTTGTAGGCCTTGGCTTTAAGTGAAGTGACCCGTGATAGAAAAATGAGCTACAATGCGAAAGAATGAGAGATAATCCAACCTCTATTGTGGTGTTGCGGCTGATATTTCTTTAACCAGCAATATTTTTTGGTACACTAGATTAATTGCAGTTCGCAGTTCTTTGCTTTGAGCTTCAGTAGGTACGTCTTCACTTTCGAAGCAGTGTAATTAAGAGAGGCAAGTAGGCAACCTTTACCCAATATCTGGCGCTACATGTACCGACCTCAGAAAGATGGAAGGCTGAGTCTGCCGTTCCAGAATCCGATCTCGGTGCCAAGCAGCATGCGTTCAACTCACTGAGCGGCCCAGCTGGGAATCGAAACACCGTCCAATCATAAACCCAATTAGATTACTTGTTACACCACTCGCATCACATGGCTGAAAACAAAAATGTTAAAAACTAAAGAATCCAACTAACTGAAAATGTGCAAATACCCTGTGCAAAAGCTTTAGAAGTCTATTTTTGTGCGGTTTAACAGGCTCGACAGAAAGAGGCCACATTCCTCCATGTTTAGAACACGCCCAGTTCAATGAGAGAGCTCTTCTGTCACAGCATACCGCAAGCCCTCTTGTTAGATGTTTGGTTGCTGCAAAAAACCGACAACCACGAAGAGTTGCAATTTACTATCTTAGCTTATTCCTAAATTTAAACCCATGTACCTAAACGGAGGTTTAGCTCTTTGTAATCTGCTGCTTTCAAATGAGATACAATTATTAAAAAGGAAGAGTAGTTTAGTTATGAGTTATATTCAAATATACATTCACATTTCTAAAGAAAGCCATGCAATAAACAAATAAATATCCAAAGCTGATGGATTACCATAACCCGTACAACCTTTTTTCTGCACCCTGCTTTTTATGATTGCACTTAAAAAATCATGTTTATTAATTGTTTTTGTTACTGATTGGCTTTGAAGCTAGAGGCAATATCTTAATCTGGGTTCTAAAATTAACTCTCCCCATGTTCTGGATCTGATGCCTGAAGCTGTTTATCTCTCCCTTTGTGCTGTAGTCACTGCATGCCTTCTATTGTCACTTTCACATCCACGCCACACTGTTCTCTAACCTTTGTGTCTTCACAGCTATTTCATTACATGAATGCATTGTAATAGCTCTGATTCTGCTCTCAAGCCAGGTTTGTACTGCATATCGTTGCAGGCTCTGTTCAATGAACTCTGTTGAGTATGTAAGATATTTTTGTTTCACAAAGACATCTTCATGCTAAAGCAGAAATGTCTAATGATATTACTGGGATATTATTAATTTACAGGCATCATATTTTCTGACGGGGGTGTGGCCAAGCCAGCTATGTGGGCAGACGCGCTCTGCTGAGGCTCCACGGTCGGGCCAGCATTTTGCCCGTTCTTCAGCGCCGTTCTGAGCTGCCGAAACACCGAACAAGTATCGGACGGTGAGCTGCACCCGCTGGTTCACCTCAGACCCAACAACAGTAGCTACCGCTGGGGGAAAATCTAAGAAAACGGGACCAGGGCTGGCGGTGACAAGATGGCGCCCGTCCGCTTCAACCTGCAGATACCGAGCGGTGCGGACCAAGGCTACCTCTGCCGAAAGTGACAGAACTTGGCGAGCCGCCGCAACCACTCCTAACGCCGGGTCGCTGCACCAGAGACTCGCGGCGTGAACTTAGGGTTGCGGTAGTGGAGACCCGGCGGCGATTGAGGGAGCCTTTAATTCCTGACGACGCCTGGACTAAAGATGGCACCTGGGTCCTGGGCGAACCTGCACAGTTAAGACCGCGATCCAGCGGCCCCCCCACTGATATCTTACTCCACTGACCCGGCGGTGAGAGACAGCAATGGGTGGAGGGCAGATTGCAAACCTCCTCCACCCCCCTCTTATTCTGCTACACTAACCACACATGCAGCGGGACTGTCCATTTCCCGAAGGTTGCCTGAACCCAAGATGGCACCTGGGACCCACAGTAAGCAGGGCTGTTAAGGCCACAACCTGGGAGCCTCGCTGGTCATCTCACGCACACAATTCTAAGGTGAGCCATTGGACCTCTAATCGCGGGCGGACCCGATGCGACGACGAGCCCCCCTCCTCAAGGTTGTGAGCCTCAGAAGTGCCTAAAATGGACGCTGCCTGACCCTAACATGGCGATGTCATAACGTCTGCTGCTCCCCTGCCTACATACCCCACCGAGGGCGTGCCAAACGAACAGACTGCCACCCTATTGGGGACCCCCGCAGTGCCCCACTCATTGGAGCCGACACACGCAGCACCATACAACCTCCCAAGACCTGCAGGGAATCGAATCTGGGCACAGTGACACCCGGATCAGGAGCTCCCCTCCATCACGAAGATCCACTGACCCTGCATAATTCAGCGTCCCACCAGTCGGGCACCAACCGCCCACCGGACCTGCACCCGCCGTCCTCCATGACGTCTACAACACACAAGACCCTCATAATCATCACAATGGGGAAACCAAGGGCAACCCAGCACACCACGGTGCCCGAGACCGCCCCTGAAAACATGCCTACCACCAGGACGGTGGCCGCATCCCCCACGCCTCAGACAGACCCATCAATCTCAGACAAGCTGGATCAAGTACTGACGGCCATCGAACAGTCTAGGATCTCTATGGAAAAGCACCTAGGCACCCTCGCAACGGATATCTGCCTCATATGGGATGATCACCGCAAACTTGCAGACAAAGTGAAGGAGGGGGAGAAGGAACTGGCTGCAATGCAACCCACTATCAAGGCACACCAAACACTGCAGGATGTCCTGATCCGCCTGTCCACCATTGAGGAATGTACGGACGACTTGGAAGGGCGTTCTTGCCGCTGCAACATCCGCGTGCTGGGTCTTGCGGAAGGAATCGAAGGCACGGCCCTGCTTAGATGCATGGAAACTGGGGTGAAATCATTCACCCCCCCGCAGCGGAGAGGACGGCGTTCTTCTCTATTGAACGTGCCCACAGAGTACCAGCCCACAAGCCTCCACCAGGAACACCCCCCAGACCGATGCTGGCGAAGTTTTTGCATTTTCGGGATCGGGATGCTGTGCTCCGAGTGGCCAGACAAACAGGCCCCATCCACGTGGAAAACAGGCAGATAATGGTGTTCCCGGACTATGCACGAGCGGTGCAACAGCAAAGATCTTTGTTCCTGGAAGTAAAACGTCAGCTGCATGCAAACAAAATTCAGTACTCTCTCCTATTCCCTGCCAGTCTCAAAATACTCTATAACGGCTCGGCCTTCTTCTTCACGAGTGCAGAAGAGGCACACGAATGGGCTGACCAGCACTGTGCGCAACAATCTAGAACAGACTATACACGTGACCCGACCTCTAAGCCACCGCGACCCAGGAGACATACCCCAAAGCAGCAACACAGCGGGGCAAAGACAGCGACCCGGACTGGCATCCAAGACTCCCCGGACCTAGAACAAATCATGAAAGAAAGACGCGGGGCCCTACAAGCAGTAATTGACCTACAAGCTTCCTCCCAGGCGGAAGACATTGATCAAGCGCCACACCTCTTATCCTCAGGAGGGGAGGACGACAGTGATGACACTGCTTCCGGAGTGGAGTCCCCCCTTAGTCACTCCCCAGACAGCTGATACCATGATAGATGGACAAAGGAACTCCTCCCCAGCATGAACGGATCTCACTGCCAACCCCAAACGACTTAAATAACCTGTATTCCCCTCTTGAAAACATGCGACATGGACACAATTTGATTGGCTCCAGATGGGGCTCCAGGATCCTACGAAGGCCCGGTCAGCGAAACTTCTCGCCTAGTGAGTACTGCCACCCCCATTGTTTACTGTTTACTCTTTCTAACAGGAGAGTACGGTTTGAACGTATTACTGACTGGTAATGGGTCCTCAGCATTGGGAACGTTTCCCGGCCCCAGTTTTCACAGTTGTTCTGCATCACTCTACCCCCTCATGGAAATACACGTAATCGGGTATCCGAGACATATTTATGGGAGGCAGATGGTAACGCATATGTTCCTCACACCACAGGGAACGCACGGATCACTAGGTCCCGACAGGCACAGCCTATCCAAACGAGCATTGACGACATCACATGGCTACAAAGACACAGAATGCTAACATCAACATCCTAACACTTAACGCCTGTGGTCTTCACGCGCCTCGCAAGCGATATGCTGTATACTCGTACAGTGCCAAAACGCCCGAATCGCGTTCCTACAAGAGACGCACCTCACTAACACCGAGCTAAGCAAGCTACAGTCCAAATGGCGGGGTACCATATGTGCAAACTCATATGCACGGGGAGCACTGATCTGGATCCGACCAGGGACCCCCTTCCAGGAAATTAGATGGGTGGTAGACAAGAAGGGCAGATACGCCCTATTAGAGGGCCTCCTCGATGGCCACCCGGTACTGTTGGGAAGTTTATACGCCCCAAACGTAGAACAGGACAAGTATTGGGAACATCTCACCGGGATACTTGCTCAATTTGCCACCATACCATGGATTCTAGGGTGTGACTACAATTGTATGCTAGACCTCACACTAGACTGCTCCCACCCACACACTCAACTGCCCAGAAACAAACCGAACGCTTCAAAGCCTGGGTCACACAATGGGCACTTACTGACGTATGGAGAATGCAACACCCGCAGACCAGACTATATTTGTTCCACTCCGTCCCACATAACCTTAGAGTCCGTCTAGACCGGTTCTTGTGCTCCGCGGCAGTACTGCCTAAAGTGCACCACACAGAGTCTATGGGGAGGGTCACATCTGACCACGATGCTCACATTCTGCACTTAAACTGGAGACCCCCGCACCCCCCACCCCCCCCCCGTCCCTACATGGCACCTTTTGCGAGAATGCCAAGCAGATTGTCTTCACACACGACCAGGGGCAAAGTATACAGGACTACTTCGCACACAACGTAGGGACAGCATCCTCCACATTGATAGAATGGGACACCTTCAAAGTGGTAGCCCAGGGAGAACGCATCAAACAAATAGTGGGATTAAAATGAACCCTGGAGCAAGCACTCACCAAAGCTGAAAAACACCTCGCCACCGTTACTAAACAGGATCACATGTTGGAGGAAGCAGCGGCGCCGGTCACCGAGGCCAGGACAGAATATATGACGGCTAGCGTCGATATCCGACGCTACAACTTCAGGTCATATGCAACTCGAATGCACAGGGAACGCGATAAAACGGGTACATTGCTAGCATGGTTACCAAACAAGACAGCGGCTTGAACCCCATCACTGAGGTAATTGACCCCCATGGTAACCTAGGACGATCCCAAGACCAGATCCTCTCAGCATTCCACCAACACTGCTCGGGAGTTTACCGGTACCGAACCCTGATCGAGCAGGACATAATAGACCATTTTCTCGACCACCCCCCCCCCCCCCAACAATCCCCGTGATTACAACAGCAGATAGTACATCATTAGAGGCGAAGATACAACCAGCAGACATTACTCATGCCCTACGCTCCTTGGCTCGCAACAAAGCATCGGGGCTAGACGGATTCCCCTTAGAATACTACAAGACCTTCTCCTCCCTACTGGTCCCCAGATTGGCGGCGATGTATGCCTCCGCATTAGACACAGGTGAGCTACCGAAATCCCTCCGGGAATCCGTTATCGTGACCTTCCTAAAACCCAACCGTGACCCACAATTGATGGCATCCTACCGCCCCATCACGCTCCTCTCCACTGATTGCAAGATTGTAGGCAAGATATTAGCGGATAGATGCGCACAAATCATACGGCCCCTGGTACACCCCGATCAGTGCGGTTTTGTCCCGGGCAGAAACACATCCCAGAATATACGCCGACTATTCCATGTCCAAGATCAGGTGAGTGTCACTTACCCCCGAGCAGCCTGCCTTATACTAGACCTGGAAAAGGCTTTTGACACCCTCACGTGGCAGTATCTCTTCTCGGTTCTACACCTAATAGGACTTGGCCCTACTCTCTTGGCATACACTCGTCTCTTATACACCAGACTCACCTCGCGCGTTCGTATAGGGCGCTACATCTCACCAGAATTCGAGGTGCAGCGCGGCACGAGGCAGGGCTGCCCACTCTCGCCTCTGCCTTTTGCCCTTGCGGTGGAACCACTGGCCATACGGTTGCGACGAGAGGGGTAACAGTGGGGCATTCCCGTAGCAAATACCATGCACAGTGTTTCTATGTATGCAGATGACCTTTTAATATATATTAGAGACATCACCGAGGACTTGACACCTATCTGGGCCACACTGGTAGAATTCGCAGAAGTCTCCGGGTTACGCGTAAACTGGGAGAAGTCCACAGTGTACCCGCTACACCCGAACCTCCCCCCCCCCCCCCCCCCCCGGGTCATCAGACTAGGAGATCAGACCATCGCTTGGAGCGCAGAGACTCCCCGAGACCTCGGGGGTTCGTCTCTATCACACCCTGGCCGACATTTACGAAGGTAACCACTGTAGGGCTTTGGCGGGCAACAGATCCTCAGTAGGATTCTGGAAAAACCTCCCGTTAGCTCAGAGTGGTCATCGCCAAAATGATAATGGTTCCGCGACTAGTATACTACTTCACGAATTTGCCAATAATCCCGCCCAGATCCTTCTTTCGAGACTTAGACGCACTCCTCGGCTCGCTGATATGGGGGAAAAGCAGACGCAGGATAGCACTAGCTAAATTACAACTACCCACAACACAAGGAGGACTGGCCACCCCATCCTTCGAATCCTATTTCCTAGCTGCACAACTGCAGTGGCTTTCCTACTGGACGGCAGGCAGACACATAGGGGAGACACACACCACGAATGGTCCCGTGCCCATTCCTGAACTCCGGCGACTACTCCTACCGGGCACCAAACCAAAACGTACATATCCCGTACAGGTAACAGTGGCACGCAAATGCATGCAAAGGATACACCGTATGTCGTCGGGGAGGCCTCCATATTCCCCCCCTTATTCCGCTGGTCGGATGGCTCAAACGTGAACACTACTATACACTTAACATGCTACATACATGGACAGACTGCGGTATCACTGAGGCAGAGTTGCTATTTGAAGATGGCCAGCTCAGGCCCTTCCAGTGACTGATAGAGGACCATGATCTCCCTGCCGGTCAGTTCCTACTCCACCGTCAACTCTTCGCAAACTATCGCCAGTACCATGACCTCTCGACAGGTGAACCAGCCACGCACCCGGTCGTACACACAATCTTACACATGGGAGTGGGACGACACTTTGTCACCTGGATCTATAAAGCCATCAGGGAACTCTGGAACAAACCACTAGAGACCCTACGGGCCACCTGGGAAGAAGAATTTGGCCGCTCTCTACACGAGAAAGAATGGGAAAGGGCCCTTGAATACCCTAAGAGGGTGTCTCAAAACGCGCAATTCAAAAATATACAGTTCTATATCCTACATAGAGCGTACTTGACACCAGTGCGTCTCCAACACTTTTACCCCGACACCCAGTTCTTATGCCCCAGATGCCAATCGCAGGCGGCGGACTTCCAACACATATTTTGGAGCTGTCCCACATTGCAATCATACTGGCAACCCATTCATAAGACACTCGAGGACCTCACCGGGCTTACATATCTGAGTACGTGGGAAGCCTGTGCGTTGGGTATCTATCAGAGGAGGAAACACAAAGTACCCCTTAGATTTGTATCACTAGCCATCTTACTGGCAAAACGGAACATAGCCATGCACTGGCGGTCCCCTACAGGCCCTCCGCTTGCTGCATGGGTGTGGGCAGTACACAAATGGGCACTGGCAGAGGAGGAAACACTACGAGAAGAAGAGGCGAAAGGGACATGCCAACACCCTACATCACTGGATTGGGTTATCCTATTGAATCAATTCAAACAATCACTAACCCATGACGACCCGGAGGGAGTTCCTCACACACCACAAGACACACAGTCGCAGTCCGCGAACACAGATGATCCAGGGATGTGGAATTCCTATAGCCCGACGCCCGGGACATATTGTTTGGGGTCAAGAGCATCAAGTTTTAATGTCTATTTTGTCCTTGGGACAAGTAGGCCCAACCCACTACAGCACAAACCCTTTAGCTGCCAGTTTACAGTACCACATTATGGATCAAGGAAGGGCATTGTCTACAGTTAAGGTAATATGTGTGTCCATGTGTTAACACTGTTCAAACTTGTATTTATGGTTCATTAATGCAAAGCCTTTATTATTAGGGTGAGAACTAAAAGTAAATGTTGTCAGCTCTGCGTGCACTACTGACGGTGGTTCCAGTATAAACGTGTACACACGTTTTTAAAGTTTAGTAATATGAGGCTATGTATAATGCTCCCAGAATGCTCTCTGATTATATGTAAGTATTTGCAGAAGCTTGAAAGCAACAGTGTTGATTCTTGCTTTCAAAATAAAATGTTCACAAAAAAATGCAAGTAGGAAAAAAATATTTTACTAAACTACTGTAAGATTTTAGGTACCATATCTTTGCAGCATCATTTAGTAACATGTTGATGTATGCTTGTATTCCCCAAAAATATTTATAATGGAAAATCAGTGTAACCAGTTAAAATAAGATTGTGGGAAACAAAAATAAACAAGCATTGGCAATGTCAGTAGGTCTGAAATTGGTGGTCAGGCTTTTGGTTTTGTCAATCCGTGACTTTTTTTAGGCATGGTTTTTGTAAAACCTTATCTGTGTGGGAGCTGCAGGGCACTCGCCATTCTAACAAGCATTGACAAAAGCAACAAACTGTTTTTGGTCTCAAAAAGCACACATTGCCACAGCAGTTCCAGGCACTGAACAAAACTACTTTGTGTGCCAATATGCTCCTTGTAATAGAGCAGAATACTGTCACTCACAGTGAAACCAGCTGATAGACCGAGAGAGAGAGAGACATAATTTTACTAAACACAAAAGGTCATGGTTAACCCCAGGCCTAATTAGAGGCCCAATTATTAAAGAAAGTCTCAAAAGTGCATCCATGGTGTATATCCTTGCATTAAGTGCATATATACAGTCTCCGTGAATTCACAAGAATTTACAGAAATAGGCCAAGAAATAGTACTCCTAGAAAATATTGGTGAACTGCATTTTAGCATGAGCAAATGTGCATGTGTAGATTTGCTCATGTGAAAATCTGAATGTGTCAAGTTCACTTTTCCTCCAACCACTTTTTTTCCAACCCTGAAGAAGTCTGCCACTGCCAGGAGTAAATTTCCAACCTTTTTCAGTATAACATGCAAGTTAGTAGGTTTGCACAGACTCAAAAGGGCATTCCAACCCTTGAACTATTGCTTACCACTACCTTCAGCCCCAGTATGTAGACCTGCAGAAACGTAGCAACATAAGGGAATTGCTAGTATTCAAACCCTACTATGGTACAAGCCCTGGCATAATTAGAGAGGCTTTATCAGAACTCTTGCATAATGAGATTGCTGCCGTAATTTGTCGCCACATTACATGGCACAAAAGGGACAAGTGGATTTTGTTACAGGACAAGTAGATTTATGAAGCAACCTGCCCCATGGACAAGTAGATATTTGATAAATTCCACACCCCTGCAGATGCCAGACCCCCGCAGTGCTCAGTTAACGTCACTAGGTATCAGTGCCGGGCTTCACGCCTTAAGTGTAAGCCGGACCCCCAGAAATAGACTGACCGCAGGTTCCCTCACTTCACCCCTGGTAACTTGTGGAACCACCGTTCACCGAGACACATGCCGCCCTAAGTCCTCATCCGACACCTGTACCCAGAACCCCATGAGCTCCCCCCCCCCACCAGTTTTCTTCCCCCCCAGTTATATTCAGCAATTCTCCGTAGAAAGATTTCAATAGTGACAAAAACTTAACTATTCACCACCCGAATAACAAAGCATTGTGATAGCAATACAAGTAAATGTGTTCCGAAGAATCGTGATTCGATGCAAAATGTCACTGTAAATGTAAAATGTCAATAAAAATATGGTTGAAAAAAAATCACATTTTCTGACAGTACTGCTAGTAGTAAATTAATCTGCTTGTAAAGGCAGACTGAATCTTGCAGCTTCCCAGCCAAAGATTTCATTTATTTACATTGCTGATACATTTATGTCTTCATCCTTAGGAAATTGTGCTTTGGAACACAAACATTCTCGAGTGTGAAACAAAAAGATTCTCATCCATGTATAATTTTTAGGTCTTGTGTGGCGTTGCAGGGCAGATCCCTGCTCTGCCTCCGCGAGAGATTTTGTAAGAGGACTTTCAGGAGATGGCTTTAAGCACCGCCCCTCACTTCCATTGGCTGGCGTCACCGTTTATGCTAAACGGTGTCTTGCCATTGGAAATTAGGGTTTTCTGTGGACGCCCTTTCGCGTCCGAGCCGATTCGGTGACCTGCTTTGCCTGTGTCGCAAAGCACTTTCTTATCTTTATGGGGTCATGTGTTAAGAAACACATGGCCCCATAAAGACAAGAGATCGATGCTTGAGGGAAGGGGCTGTGAACCCTCCTTTCATGCTCCGGCTGCAGCGCGGCCTCTTTCACCTTCGGGACCGCGCTTGTTATTTTTGCTGATTTAGAAATGGAATGGATGATACTGAGCACATAAAATGAACGATTCAAGGTATACCACAGTGAAAATAAGTGAAATACGCTTAACGTGTTTGCTTCCAAGTTACGTGGTGACGTTTAAATAACTGCTTTATTAGTTTACAAATTCAGCATCTTTCATTGTGTGTTTTTGCTACACTTGGGCGTTTTCCACACGCAAGAGGGAGCATCGCTTTCTTTGTGTCACACTGCGCCTTGTCACACTGCAGGGATGTCTCTGCTTCAAAACCCGCCTTGATCACGAATAACTCTGAAACAATGCGGTCCTGTTGAAACACGCCACTTGATTCACTCAATACATCTAATTACAATGCAGATTCACACGGCTGTGCTCCCCCGGTACAGTATGTAGGTCATACCGGCCTTTGCCCTAGTTTCTCGGATTACATGTCTGGGTGAAGCAGCCTTTGATAGTTTGTGGTCCTCTCTCTGAAGAGACTCCGATGGAAATCACGCCCTCTCCATCGGGCAGTGTACGATGCACACTGCACTGTCACAGGACAAGCGGCTCCGCAACCTAACCCGATGCAGCTGCGAGGTAAACACACGCAGAGGCGAGTCTGCAACCCAGGGGTGGCTGCATGAATGTCAGTGAAAAGCTGCTGTTGTGACACAATAGCCTTGTAACTATCTGCAGGTTCCTTTGAGCACATCTCTGACCACCTGCACGAGGGTTATTTGGAATAACGTTGGCGCCGATTGACGAATCTTCGCAAAATTTTCCAAACGTTTGGCCAGCTCCGCTCCGAACCTGAAAGTTTTGTGGTGATTTCGTCAAGCGGGGGGCGAGAAAAAAGGGGGGTCCCAAAACGCATTTTCCCCATGCATTTAGCCATAGGACCTGTTGACGCAGCTACAGCCCAAACTGCTGAACGGAATTACACCAAATTTGGCAAAGAGGTAGTCCTCAGTTCAGACTCGTGCCTTTTGCTTAAATGGTGTAAATCCGTTCAGTAGTTCCTGAGAAAATTACAAGTTAAAAAGATAGATATATCTGGGCGGAGCCTAACCACACATCTCATCGTGAGATCTGATTGGCTGTCAGTACTTCATCCAAGAAGTGTTGGAAGCCATCTTGGGACCAATATACATGATAGCACCTCATTAAAAAGCATTGCAGTTAATAGAAGGTTTTAAGACATTAGTTACATTATAAATCATTTGTTGATGGTACCATACTCATTTTAGGAATTGTGGTGTGTTCTAAGGTGATTTTACCATGTGAAAAAGCCTTCTGCTGTGATATCATGAATCATGTTTGAGAGAGAACTATTTTCTCATGCTTTTCCCACAGAGTTTTGGAAGGTGATCTATAAGCTAAACTGAGAGCATATTTTCTGTAAATTCACATTCTCTTTCTCAGTAATGTGAGAATGAAGTCTAACATTCTCAGTAAAACATGTACATCCAACAAGGGCAGAGACTGTCAGTTGATTCCTTTGTGTTCTACAGCAGCTTCCCAGAGTGTTCTAAAAGAACAACTAGAGCGCTAACAGTCCTACTTATGACAAACGTATTGCACACCTGAAGCCATCTTGATTGGAATAAAGTGGTAACTCTTAAAACATTTAATTTAAAAAGGAACAAAATGAGGGGGTTCATTTTGCCATAGAAAGTATGATTAGTGCTGCAGAAAGAAAAATTAGGGCATATTTTGAGTGACTTCTCAAATCCTCTTCTATTTCATTAATAAATTCTGACATGCAGACTGAAACGTGCACTTTCAATACCAGCAGCAGACTTCCCTGGTGAGCAGTAGCTTTACTACAGTGATCTAATGCGCAACTAGAGTGCTAACATTCTGAGTTCATGGCAAATGTGTGACACGTCTGAATGCCTTCTTGATTGATTCAAAGTAAAAAACTGAAAGTATTTCCTACTGAGGAGACTGTAGTAAATGATGAAATTAAGAAACTTCATAACAAATAAGTCTCCCAAAATGGCCACCAGAGACAAAAGAGCCCAAATGTAGCCCAAATATCACCCAGATGTAGCCCAAGTATAGCCCAATGACAGAATGTCCCAGAGTGTTCTAACGAACAACTAGAGCGCTAACAGTCTTACTTATGACAAAAGTATGGCACACCTGAAGCCATCTTGATTGGAATAAACTGGTAACACTTAAAACATTTAATTTAACAAGCATTTGCAATGCAATAGGTCTCGCAATTGCGGGATTTTTGAGCTATTGGCATTGTAAATGACAATGCCTTTTATTTACGTGTTTAAAAAGCCTGCAATAATAGAATGCATGGTCATTTACAATACCAATAGGTCAAAGTTTCTAAAACGCGAGACCTATTGCATTGCAAATGCTCGTTATATCTGGTGCTGGGCAGGATCTGGTTTCTCGACAGCTGTTCGGAATATGGAGGTCGAGGACCATCGCTTAGGGATGATGGTGGTCTGAGTAGAATTGTAAATTGTGGGCCTGAGTGCTATGTAAGTTATCCTGCCGGGAGAAATTGTAATTAGATATATATTCTCTGGTAATTTTAGCAGGGTGCAACTGTTGGCTCGTACTGTCTTTGAGATGTGCTATAATTTCTAAATTTGATAATGTGAAGACAGCTGTTAATCTTTCTCTGGTTCATGTAGAATGCTTAATGTTAAGGCTATACTTTTCTCTGATGTTATGTTTTGGATAAATAAAAAAACATGTCTGTACACAAATCGAAATGTTTTGGCAAGTCATTGTTTCGTTTGATTTGATGGGGGGTGGTGTCCACACTTGGGCCTCCTAGGCCTATGTTTTCACGCACATACTCATAGCTGTCAATCATATCTTTCTTATTCTGTTCTTAGATGCTCTTGCTTACTTATTCCAACCTTTGTCCCATAAAACAATGAGAGAAATGGAGTTCTCTTACACAATGTACCTAATGCGCACTCATATGTGACAATAATCAATTGGCATATTTCTAACGTAATATTTATCGAAGAGTATGACCCCGGATTCCTTTTTTGATGATTTCTCGTATTATTTGAATAACTCACTTACTTCGTTTAAAAAAATATTCATTTGATGTATTCACAAATGGTAACATTTATTTAATAGAATGATGGCTTATTATTTAGTGACTACTACTGTATAGCTTTTCCCTATGTCTAAATAGCTTTAATGATAAATCCTGTTTTCAGTGCACTTCACAAAAAATAAACTAGTCAGTTTTGCAATCAGAAAGTCCTGCCGATATCATGCACTTGGAATTGTGTGGCATTGAGTGGAGTTCTGTGAGGTGGATTTATGTGGTATGGTATGCAATAGAATTATGTGGATATTAATTATGCAGTATTAAGTTTAGTGGGCTTATGTCTAGTGGTATTGTGTGTCGTAAAGTGCCATGTATTGAGTGGAATTATGTAGTATGCTGTAGAATTATGTGGCATGATGTGGATTCTGTGGTGTGGATTGGATGTATGTGGTATCTAGTTGAATTATGTGTTGTGGAGTAGAATTTTGTGTCGTGGAATGGAATTGTGTGGAGTTGAATTGTGTTGTGTGGAATTGTGTGGCATTGAGCGAAATAATGTGGCATGGTGTGAAGTGTATTTATGTGGAGTGTTGCTATGTGGCATGGGGTAGATTATTTGGATTGTACAATTGTGTGGTACGGAATAGTTATTATTCTGTGTGGTATGGAATTGTGCTGCATTGAATTGTGTGGCGTGGCATTGTGTGGAATTGTGTGGTATGGTGTGGAATTATGTGGAGTGTAAATACAGGGCATGCTGAAGTTGAATTTTGTTGAGTGTAATGTGTTTTGGAGCTGAGTGGATATATATGGAGTGTAATTATGTGGTGTGAAGTGTAAGTATGTAGGTTGAAGTGTAATTATGTGGAGTGGAATTATCTGGAGTTGAATTGTGTTGCGTGGAGTGTAATGGAATTATTTTGCATGGAGTGGTGTTATGTGGAGTGGAATTATGTGGCATGGAGCAGAGTGGAAATGTGTGGAGTTGAATTTGATGGATTGTATTTATGTGGCATTTCAAATGATGTGGAGTTGAATTGTGTTGTGTGAAATTATGCGAAGGTCAATAGTTGAATTATGTAGTGTGCATTTGTGTGTTCTGAAATTGTGTGCCACTTAATTGTGTAGCGCTGTGTTGAATTATGCGGGGTTGAATGTTTGCTGTCTTCATAAGCCAGCTAAGAGCGAGGCGCAGTCTGCATCCAGTGATCTTTGCTGCCTTTAAATTGCAGTTGACTTGGAATGCGCTAGGGCCTGAGTCACCAACTTTGAAACTGGTGAACCATGTTTGAGTCTCAGCAGCTTTAGCTTAACATTCTGTGATCCCGCGCAATTCAGTGTATAAAAGAGACTAATATGACCTTGTGTAATGTAGCCGGTGCTCATGTAAAGCCCTAGAACCCCTTTGGGTCGTGTTTGTGTTATAGAAAACTGCCAAAAAAAAAATAATGATTTGACAGTGAGAGCGAATTTGGCCCATGGACTATACGAGAAAGTGGGATAATCTTGGTTGACGAGAGGAGGAAAAAATATACATTCTGTAGGGAGGGATAATTCAGTTTGGGACTTACTTTTTGGGTTTGAAGACTCGTTTTGCTTTAAAGTGACATTTTACGTAGCACGACTTTGATAAGACCTGGACCGTGTGTAGGAGTGGAAGGGGCTTGGGGGAGGGATGTGGGGGGGGGCGGGGGGAGATGAAAGCGCTGCTTGTGGGAATTTGCAGCAAGGGCTAGCACTTTAAACAGCATTGTTTATGTTAAGGGCTGGGCTTCCATTGTTTACATTATGAAGAGGGGGAGGGGCTATACTGTGCACTTCTACATTGCAGTCACTGGTTCACAGCACAGGGGTCTGATGTAGACTAAGAGGTGTCTACATTTTGTGAAACATTCGTCAATTATGATAAAAGCAGGAACCCGTTAATGAGTGTTGTTTACGCTGCGTGTCACATAGGGAATTAATAGTTGTTCTGTATGCAAGATCTGTAAGAAAGATGGCCAGTTTGTCTCGGTGGCACGGAATGGGCACTCACAGGATCAAATACCAAGCTGCATGGAGAGGGAATGAGAATCGGAGGAGGACGGCCAGGGAGGATACAACAGACAGACTGTCTAAAAGCTGCAGGCAGAGAGCTCAGTGACTGCAGCAAGCTCTTCACAAAAACAGTGGCCACCTTCAGAAAACATATAGAAACAAAGCCCTCCAATGTGCATAAGCTTCACAAAAACCGAGGCTAGCTTCCCAAAATGTATGAAACCAAAGCCGTACAAAACATCGTGCACAAAGGTCACAAATCACAGAACAAGAGCGTGATAGATAAAAGAGAATGGCAGAGAGGCGAGGATGGCAACGAGGATAATATATATATATATATAGAGAGAGAGAGCAGATGAAAACAGGAAGAAAGAAATAAGGAATGACAGCAAACAAAGACACAGAAGTTAAGATAGGGCAGGAGAAAATGATAGAGGGTGGATGAGACCGACAAAAGAGCGGTGAGGTGAACAAGAAAAACAAGACAAGCCCGGCGGAGCGTGCTCTTGGCGGGGGCAGCGCATTCCAGGCGGGGGAGCGGACCCTTTGAAGTGCGCTGCCAAACGGATTGCATGGCGGCACGATGCGCGTGATTGTGCGCGTGCTAGCCATGCAATCCGCTTTTTGGGAGCACTTTTAAAACCCCCTTACAATAGTCTCGCTTTGCGATCGTTGCGATCGCTTACGCGATAGCAAGCCGAGACCTAAAAAGGAACACAATGAGGGGATTCATTTTGCCATAGAAATATGATTAGTGAGTGCTGAAGAAAGAAAAATTAGGGCACATTTTGAGTGACTTCTCAAATCCTCTTCTATTTCATTAAAAAATTCTGATATGCAGACTGAAACATGCACTTTTAATACCAGCAGCAGACTTCCGTGGTGAGCAGTAGCTTTATACTACAGTGATCTAATGAGCAACTAGAGTGCTAACATTCAGAATTTATGGCAAATGTGTGACATATCTGAATACCTTCTTGATGGAATCAAAGTAAAAAAACTGAAAGCATTTCCTACTGAGGAGACTGCAGTAAATGAGGAAACTTCTTAACAAATAAATCTCCCAAGATGGCCACCAGAGACAAAAGAGCCCAAATGCAGCACAGATATCACCCAGATGTAGCCCACATGTAGCCCAATGACAGAAGTGTGCAAAACACTTATTTTTTGTGTATTTGCAGTTTTATATAGTGCAGACTTGTCAGGTATTGGAGTGCTTTACATGAGCATTGGTTACATCACACAAGATCAAATTCATTTTGGTTGTAGACATGCGGAGATTAAGTGATTTGATCAGAATCACAGAATGTTGAGCTGAAGCAGAAACTCCAACCTGGTTCCCCAGTTGCAAAGTCTGCAGCTCTGGAAGTAACACAACATCCTCTCCCCTAAGTGCAACATTTAATCAAGTGGTCAACTGGATAAAAAAACATAAAGATTAGAAATAATTTAAAAGTTCTTTGTCGCTATTTGAAAACTCAGTAAATATGTCCCCATTTTAGTTTTTTAGAGCACGAACCATAATTTTGATGCAAATAAGACCCTCTCATATATGTAATTTCTAAAGTGAATGCTCTAGGTATTACAGTTTTGATTACATCAAGATGACGTCAGGTGTTCTACACTTTTGTAATAAATATAAAATGTTAGCAATCTAGTTGTTCATTGGGATACTGTTGAGAGGCAGAGGCCAGGGGCACGGACTCTGAAAATTGTAGGCCGGTCGGAGAGTGCAGAGGCAACAATTTGACCACACTGGGCAGGCAGGAAGGGCAGTGGCAGCACAACAGACTATGGAGGGCAGTGGAAAGGGGGTCAGGGGCAACAAACCAACAATACAGGACTGGCAAGAGAGGCTGAGGCAATATAATAGACCATTGTGGGCAAAAGGAAGAGGCAGTGGTAGTACAACCATACATGCCAACAGACCCGTTTCAGCCAGGAAACGTCCAATGTTTTTAAGCTCAAATGGGCTTTATTTGATCTGTCTCCTGTCTACAATCTCCTCTTTTTCAATGTAACTCAAAGGGGAAAATCAATACCCCAGTTTTTTTCAAAATCTTCCTCTTACCAAGTTCAAAATGTTCGCAAGTATGGTACATTGGATCATGGTAGGCAGGAGGAATTGGGGTAGGGACATGGACTTGGTTAACAGAGGACAGGAGGGACATGGAGAGGTGCACCAAACTGACCCTACAGGGCAGGCATCAGGGTTTGCAGCAGCACAATACACCACACATGGCATGCGGGACGGGAGTTCAGCACAACAATCCATAGAAAGCAATAGGGAGGGGACAGGACCATGCACATGAACAACAGAGAACAGTGGGGAAAGAGGCAATGGTAGCTAGCTGACCATAATGGACAGGCAGGAGAGAAAGCTGCAGCATAACAGACCATAAAGGGCAGGAGGGACGGATCAGGGGCATTGCAATGGAACAGACCAGCCAAGAGGGAGGGAATAGGGGTCTGCACATGGAAACAGAGGGCTGGGGGCAAGGGGGAAGGGCAGGAGCAGCAAGATGACCATGGAGGTCAGGCAGGATGGGCACTAGAAAGAAGACCTACCATGGAGAGCAACAGTGAGACTATGATGGCATACACACAGACCATGGAGGGAAGGTGGGAGGGGGTCAGGGGCAGCTAGCTGACCACACAGGGAAGGTGGGAGGGGCCATGGCAGCACAGAAGACCATGCATGGCAAGCGGGAGGGTTAGTGGCAACACAATGGCTATGATGGGAAAGAAGGAGGGTGCAGGGGCATGCACAAATGACCATGGAGGATAGAAGGGAGGGTCAGGACCGGGGCACAGACAAGAGAGTTCAGCGGAAGGGGCCTCACAACAGACCGCGTGGGGCAGGCAGGAGGAGCAGTTGCAGCACAACAGACAAGGGAGGGCAGAAGGGTGTTGCAGTAAAATGGACCATGGAGGACAGGAGGAAGGGGATAGGGGCATGGCATGTGGACAGGCAGGGTGGAGGTGGCGGGGACAGGTTACAGTCATCTGACAATGCTAGGCAGGTGGGAGGGGAGTGGCAGCTCAACAGAACACTCAGAGTAGATAGGAGTGGCAGGTGTGGGCAAAAAGGATGGAGCAGGGGCATGCACAAAGACATCGGAGGGCAGGGGAAGGAGAATAGGGGCAGCAAGCTAAGCACAGAGGCTAAGCAGGAGGTCCATGATGGACCATAGAATTGGGCAATGGAGGGCAGGAGGAGTGGACTGGTACATCATGCTAAATGGAGGGCAGTGGCAGCACATCAGACCATGCATGGCAGGGGGGAGGAGGCTAGTCCATGGATTCATACAACCGAGGATAGAGAGGAGGTGGATGGGGCAGCAAGCTAACTGTTCAGAGAAGGTGGGTATTAGGAATTTTTATTGTTTTTAAAATGTGTATCTGTGCGAGCTACTTAAAATATGAACAAGTATGCAGCATAATCTCACTTTTATTCAGGAAGAAGAGGACATTTGTGACTTTGACTCCGGGCTCACTTGGCAGAAACACCCCCTGACCCTCCACCCCCCATCGCAAAATGTAATGCCCGTGAAAAGGGTCAGTGGACGCAGTGTTATATAGAACATAGTCGTGAGAGCACGATTGAAAATGAAAACTAGATATAGTATATGGTATAAACTATGCACCAAAAAGTGTGATACAAGATGAACCAGGGTGTGAAATATAACATGCAATACATTGCGCGCAATGACCGATTCATTGGAGAGCACGAGATAGCACAGGCATTGCACGTGATATGCGATATGCGCCTTGGAGTGTAATATGCACAGGACAGTGTTGTGTAACCGAACTAGTCTCTAAAGTTGTAATATAAAATATGTGCTGGGGAGCGTAACGTTGCATATGCACTGTGACAAAGATATGGATCTCAGATTGTAATAATTTATGGCATAGCGCTGAGCGTTATAACATAGGCATCGAGGAAGGCACGTTAGATGGGGCAATATAACCTGTGCGAAGGCAAATGTGGCATGACATATTCACGGGGTGGTGTTACAGTGCACATGGGCTAGAGAGTGTCATAGCATACGGACTAGCTGGTGGAATACAACACAGAGGTGTGTGGCACTCGGCGGGCACTGGTGGGTGTAACACCGCATTGGGCTCAGCCAGGAGCACGCTGTGACTCTCAAGTGAGGTTTGTCTCCTTTCCAGAGAGTAAAATAAAAAGTTTTACACATCCGGCAGTGGATGTGTGTTTTATTAACCGTGAGGGGGGTTTCTTGCATAGTTTGGTCGAATTTTTGTCGAACACCCTTTGAATGGCTTGGTGTGCGTGTGTATTAAATGTGCCCGTCAATAGCTACCCATGTTTGTATAAATAAACGTCAATTGTGTCTACTTGGAGAATACCCACCGGCGGGGGCGCCGGGATTAGGCACGGTAGGGCGTCAGACACGTCAGAGCTTCACTAGCGGTGTAAATACATTCCACGTGGATTCATTGTATGCATAGTCGCCTTTTAATGAATATCACGCAAATCGTCATGGTGATGGGTACATACGGTTTGTCCAGCATGTCCTAGATGTTTCTATAAATGTATTTTTTAAAAAAAAACAACAAAAAAAACAAAGGCCGGCCACGGGGGATGGGGTCCCCAGGGCCATAAGTGACCTGAGGAGGGGGGCAACGCAGCCCCCCTTCTAAAGAATTACAAAAAAAAAAAGCCATGACCTGGGGGTTGGGGTCCCCGGGGCCGATTAAGGCCTTGGGAGGGGGGCCATGCGGCCCCCTTCCAAATTTATTTTTTCAACAAACTTAATTAGGGTGCAGGCCCTGGGGGATGGGGTCCCCAGGGCCAATAAATTAGAAAAAGGAGGGCCACACAGCCCTCCTTCTTAATAAAATAAATAAAAGACAGGCATCACGCTGGAGGCCACGCCCTCTCCTTGCAGCACTCTGCAAACGCGCCCCCTGGCCAGTTGTAAGTTGGGGAGTTAATTCCCCTTCAATACTGAGGGTCCTTGAGGGCCAACTAGCCCAAAAGGTATCTCCATTATGCGCCAGGGAGCTGCGTTGCAGACAGGTGTTCTGAGGCCTCGCCCCTTTTTACACCTCTATGCAACGCAGCTCTGTGGTGCTTACTGGAGGTACCTAGTGGGCTCGTTTGACCCTAGGGACCCTTAGGATTCAAGGGGACTTAATCTCTCAACTTAGAACGGCCACAGGGCGCGTTTACACAGTGGTGAAGGGAGGGGACGGGACCTGAGGTGACGTGTGCAAACATGCCCTGTGGCGCGTTATAAGTTGAGGAAATAATTCCCTTTCAATCCTGAGGGACCCTGGGGTCCAACTAGCCCACCAGGTGCTTCCAGTAAGCGCCACTGCTCTGCGTTGCAGAGAGGTGGTGCAGGCCGTGCCCCTTTTTACACCTCTCTGCAATGGCGCTTACTGGACGTACCTGGTGGGCTATTTTTCCCCTAGGGCCCCTCAGGATTCAAGGGGACTTAATCTCCCAACTTAAAATGGCCACAGGGCGTGTTTACACAGTGGGGAAGGGAGGGGACGGGGCCTGAGGGGACGTGTGCAAACACGCCCCATGGCGCGCTTTAAGTTGGGGAAATAATTCCCCTTCAATCCTGAGGGCCCCTGGGGCCTAACTAGCCCACCGGGTGCTTCCAGTAAGCGCCACTGAGCTGCGTTGCAGAGAGGTGGTCCAGGCCGTGCCACTTTTTACACCTCTCTGCAACGCAGCTCTGTGGCGCTTACTGGAGGTACCTAGTGGTCTAGTTGGACCCTAGGGACCCTCAGGATTCAGGGGGACTTAATCTCCCAACTTAAAACGGCCACAGGCGTGTTTACGCAGTGAGGAAGTGAGGGGATGGGGCCTGAGGTGACGTGTGCAAACACGTCCTGTGGCGCGTTTTAAGAGGTAGTTTTAATCCCCTGCCCTATTATATACTAGGGGCTTACAGAGGAGGTCATGCTAATCACAGGGGGACCCCAATGCATAGTGTTACCTAGTGTATGTAGGTGTTTTCACTGTATTCTGAGTGTCTATTAACATAGCACTGGCTCTAGGACTGGTTAGTCAGACGCAGTTACCACCAGTATCCGTCTGAAAAAGTTATGGGTACATGATGATTTTGCAACAAGGCTTCTTTCTGCTCTTCTGTTTGTTCTTTCTGCACGTTATCCTTCTTCCTGCACTTTTCTTCGTCTTTGAGGACTTCTGTTGCTTCTTTCTGAATTTCTTTTTTTCTTTCTGTGCGTTTTTTCTTCTTTCTTCACATGTCCTATCTCTGTAGGCATAGTTAGAAATTAGCATTTAAAAAACTTTGAAATTCACTGAAAAAACCATAGGTTTCAGGCACGTTATAGTTAGGAATTACCATTTAAAAAACCTTAGAAATTCACTCAAAGAAACGTAGGTTTCAGGGGCGTTCTAGTTAGCTGGACTTTTCACTCGTACAAAACCATTGAAATTCCCCCGTTGTAGTTAGTTCAGCTAACTATAATTCGCGCGCCCGCAATGCACTGCTGATGACGTCACATATTACATCACTCACGACATGGTCAGTGACATCACTCATGACATCACTCATGACATCATCCATGTGATAGAGTGGCAGACCTCCTCTCCCCATAATATAACCTTTGATACACACATTCAAAAATAGAAACTAAAATGTTCAAAACAATGGCCATACCAATACCAGTTACAACAACCTATTCAGTAATTCTAAGATCCACATACACATCCACTCATTCACCAACAGTCCTATACAGTCACTCATACATGTACTCACTCATCATATGTACTCATACACGTATACATCCTGTTACACAATGCCACGCATCCATAGTTACTCACACACATAGTCACTCATGCTAATAAAGAATCAAACATCCATTTACTTGCATCTACAGTTATACACACACCACCACACTTACTTCTACAGAAACTTACACATACTTACTCTTTTAAACAATCCCTTATAGAAACACATACTTATTCATACAGGAACTCTTCCAAACTCTCACATATACTCACTTATATACACCAATAGTCACATATACTAGTTTAAAACATATGTAATTACTCATAAAGACACTATTGAGACAGTCATTCACTCACTAACACACCCATGCACACACTCATCCACCCATACAGTCCTGCACACATGCTGTCTTCAACACATACAAACAGTGAGAAACTCATTCATGCACCTATGCACTACATAATACCCCCACCAAACCATTCAGACACTCATACTGATACTCAAAAAACCAACTAATAACCTATATAGACACTCATGTAGCTACTCACCAACCCATGCAGCCACTTATACACAAAGTGAGAGACTGATACAGATATTTACATATTTAAACATTACTCACTAAGCCATGTATTCGCTAAGATACTTAATCAGTCAGTTATACAATACATTTTTCAAAAACAAATCATCCATTTAGACACTTATATATCCATTTATTCTTCCATCAACCTTGAGATATACATATATAAAACATGTAATTTTCAGAAAAACACACATTCGCTGGATGATGTCATCAGTGATGTCACTGACCATGTCATGAGTGATGTAATATGTGACGTCATCAGCAGTGCATTGCGGGCGCGCGAGTTATAGTTAGCTGAACTAACTATAACGGGGGAATTTCAATGGTTTTGTACGAGTGAAAAGTCCAGCTAACTATAACGCCCCTGAAACCTATGGTTTTTTTCAGTGAATTTCTAAGGTTTTTTAAATGCTAATTCCTAACTATAACGTGCCTGAAACCTATGGTTTTTTCAGTGAATATATATATATATATATATATATATATATATATCGCGCTAAGTCTCCAAAAGCAGCCGTGATATCTACTGCCTCAAATCAGAGTGCGGACCACAAAATCCATTACGCCATTAAAAGTTTTTATTCAGCCTCAGCTCACACGATCGACATGACGCGTTTCGGTCCCGGAAGGACCTTGATCACATGATATATATATATATAATATATTATCTACTGGCGGTCGCCAGTAGATAGTTATAGTTAGGACCGTGTTTCCATAGGAAATCTGCAACATTCTATTTGGAATAACTTTGGCGCCGGTCGACGAATCCTCGCGAAATTTTCAAAACTAATGGGGCGCTACGCTCCGCTCCTACCCTGAAAGTCTCGGGGGGGATTCGTCAAGCGGGGGCTGAGAAAAAAGGGGGGTCCCAAAACACGTTTTCCCCATGCATTTTCCTATAGGACCTTTAGTCCGAGCTACAGCCCGAACGGCTGAACAGAATTACTTGAAATTTGGCAGAGAGGTAGTCCTCAGGTCAAGGATGTGCCTTTCGTAGGTCTGGTGTAAATCTGTTCAGTAGGTCCTGAGAAAATAGCATTTAAATCAATATATATATCTGTAAGCGCGCTCCGTGCGCGCAGGGTGTGCGCACAGTGAAAAACCAGAAAAAATAAAAAAATAAAAATAAATACATAACTTAGCATTTAAAAAACCGTACAAATTCACTGAAAAAACCATAGGTTTCACACACGTTATAGTTAGGAATTATCATTTACAAAACCTTGCAAATTCACTTAAAAAACCATAGGTTTCACACATGTTATAGTTAGCTGTACATTTCACTCGTAAAAAACCAATGAAATTCCACGTTATAGTTAGATCAGGTAACTATAACTTGCGCGACCGCAATCCACAATGTGTAATTTCAGATGTCATCATTGATGTCACGAGTGATGTCACTGACCATGTCATGAGTGATATAATATGTGACGTCATCAGCAGTTTATTGTGGGCGCGCATGTTATAGTTACCTGATCTAACTAGAACGTGGAATTTCATTGGTTTTTTACGAGTGAAATGTACAGCTAACTATAACATGTGTGAAACCTATGGTTTTTTAAGTGAATTTGCAAGGTTTTGTAAATGATAATTCCTAACTATAACGTGTGTGAAACCTATGGTTTTTTCAGTGAATATATATATATATATATTCACTGAAAAAACCATAGGTTTCACACACGTTATAGTTAGGAATTAGCATTTAAAAAACCTTAGAAATTCAGTGAAAAAATCATAGGTTTCACACATGTTATAGTTAGCTGGACATTTTACTCGTAAAAAACCAATGAAATTGCCCCGTTATAGTTAGTTCAGCTAACTATAACTCGCGCGCCCGCAATGCACTGCTGATGACGTCACATATTACATCACTCATGACATGGTCAGTGACATCACTCATGACATCACTGATGACATCTCAAATGACATCACTGATGACCTCACTGATGACATCATCCAGTGAATGTGTGTTTTTCTGAAAATTAAATATGTTTTATATATGTATATCTCAAGGTCGATGGAAGAATAAATGGGTATATAAGTGTCTAAATGGATGATTTGTTTTTGAAAAATTGATTGTGTAACTGACTGATTAAGTGTATCTCTCACTTTGTGTATAAGTGGCTGCATGGGTTGGTGAGTAGCTACATGGGTGTCTATATAGGTTATTAGTTGTTTTTTTGAGTATCAGTCTGAGTGTCTGTATGGTTCGGTGGGGGGTATTACGTAGTGCATAGGTGCATGAATGAGTGACTCACTGTTTGTATGTGTTGAAGACAGCATGTGTGCAGGACTGTATGGGTGGATGAGTGTGTGTATGGGTGTGTTAGTGAGTGAATGACTGTCTCAATAGTGTCTTCAGGAGTAACTACATAGGTTTTAAACTAGTATATGTGACTATTGGTGTATATATGTGAGTATATGTGAGAGGGAGAGATTGAAAGAGTTCCTATATGAATAAGTATGTGTTTCTATAAGTGATTGTTTAAAAGACTAAGTATGTGTAAGTTTCCGTAGAAGTAAGTGTGGTGGTGTGTGTATAACTGTATATGCAGGTGAATGTATGTTTGATTCTTTATTAGCATGAGTGACTATGTGTGTGAGTAACTCTATGGATGAGTGGCATTGTGTAACAGGATGTATAGGTGTATGAGTACATATGATGAGTGAGTACATGTATGAGTGACTGTATAGGACTGTTGGTGAATGAGTGGATGTGTATGTGGATCTTAGAATTACTGAAGAGGTTGTTGTAACTGGTATTGGTATGTCCATTGTTTTGAAATTTTTAGTCTCTATTTTTGAATGTGTGTATCAAAGCTTATATTAAGGTGAGAGGAGGTCTGCCACTCTATCACAAGGATGATGTCATCAGTGATGTCATCAGTGATGTCATTTGAGATGTCATCAGTGATGTCATGAGTGATGTCACTGACCATGTCATGAGTGATGTAATATGTGACGTCATCAGCAGTGCATTGCGGGCGCGCGAGTTATAGTTAGCTGAACTAACTATAACGGGGCAATTTCATTGGTTTTTTACGAGTAAAATGTCCAGCTAACTATAACATGTGTGAAACCTATGGTTTTTTCACTGAATTTCTAAGGTTTTTTAAATGCTAATTCCTAACTATAACGTGTGTGAAACCTATGGTTTTTTCAGTGAATTTCTAAGGTTTTTTAAATGCTAATTCCTAACTATAACGTGTGTGAAACCCATGGTTTTTTCAGTGAATTTTCAAGGTTTTTTAAATGCTAATTCCTAACTATAACGTGTGTGAAACCCATGGTTTTTTCAGTGAATTTGCAAGGTTTTTTAAATGCTATTTTTTTCTTTTATTCATTTTTTTCAAACATATTTTTAATTTAATTTTCTTATCTTTTATAAAGACTATGCTTAAATTTTTAAAATCCTTAAATATTTTTTTTATATATATTTTTTAAAATAAACATGTAAAATGTATTTCCAGATTTTTTATTTTTTTTTTATTTTTTTTTTATAGTACGCGTACCGTAAGCTCACGGTAAGCGTACGGTTTACGCAACGTCCGTAATCTATCTACGCTGCTTGCGCATAGTTACGTACTTTGCGTAGCCGCGCGTACTGCGCGTGGGACGCGTGCGCGCTTACGCAACACGCGCACGTTACGCGGAAGTGCCGGGAAATGACTGTTATGCGCATGCGCGCAAGCGCGTGTCTTTTTTACGCGCACGCGTACTTTTTGCCGTAAGCGTACCGTAAGCGTACGGTAGGTCATGTGATCTTGAAACACAACTTTTGATTGGTTGAAACTACTTTCAGTTCTAGAACTCTCCTACACCACACCCATTCCCCTCATTTCTGCTTGTGATCCCTTGGGAGAAGGAGCTGGTTTGTCTTTGGGATACGATGGCAGAACAGCAGAGCTCTTCTGAGAGTGAGGCTAGCACCAGCAGCACTGTCTTGAGGCAGAGAGCGAGGAAAGTAAAGCCTTCTTACGTTTGGGAGTATTTTACTTTTCCAGAAGGCCAGCAAAAGGTGAATGCACCCTTAGTTACTTGCAAGCTGTGTAAGCGTGTACTTTCTAGAGGTAATCCTAACAGGAAGTATTCCTTTGGGAATCACACCATGAAGAGACACCTCCAGGAAGTACACAGAAGGACACATGGTCATCTTTTTGGAGGTAACTCTTCAGAAAGACGAGCCAGTACATCCACAGCAGCTCAGCCTGGACCATCATCTGCAGGGCAGACTCCTTCTTCTGCAGGTCAGGTGAGCCCTTCATCTGTGGGGGGAGAATCTCCTTTTTCTGGCCCTCTGGAAATTAACCCTCGGTTTGCGAGGGTTGAAGTACGGTGCGCCACTTGTCACGATCTAATTACTTATAGGGAGACCAGTGTTTCCCTGGTGAACAGTAAAATAGATCAGCACACTTGTCGTACCGTCTAATATTCCCAATCTTTCTTTCCTCTGTCCCTGCATGAACACAACGGTTCTTTTAAGAGCCAACCTTATCTTTCATCTTTTTTTTTCTTTTTTTTTAAAAACTTTTTTTTTTTTTTTTTTACCGTACGCGTACGGTAAGCGTACCTTTTTTTTATTTTTTAAAAAAAAACACTAAAAATTATTTATCTCATTACAAAGTCCTTGAGAGACTACAATTTTTATTTTTAACTTACCATACTCACTCAAAAAAATATTTATTCATTTGTTTTTTTAAAAAATAGTTTTTAAAATGGTTGTAGTTTCCGAAAATTTTCTATATCGATCTGAAAAAAGTATTAATATTTTTTATCCATTTTATAATACAATACACATATTTACATTTTTTACAAAAAAATATTTTTGCCTTATTTTTGCTGTTTTCAGAATATATTGCATTTCACTATTAATTGTGAAAGCAATTGCATTCATCATTTTACAGCGGGCAAAAAAAATTAACAATCACAAAGATTGTATTAAAAAAGCCCAGAATGTCTTCTCACTTAAACTTATCATTACAGAAATGCATATTATTCTAAAAAAATATCATCTAAAAACAATACTTTTTTCTTTAAAATACCGTCTGATATGTTTGTTTCAGAAGTATAATCACAATATTATATCTCAAATAACTCCAAAATACATCTGATTTTATTTCCTTTAGGCCAAATAGTATTTTTTTTTTTTTCCTGGAATAAATTTCCAAGGGAAAACCATTAAAATTCTAAAGTTTAATCTGTCCAGATCTCACCAATTCTCTGTAACATTTTGGTTCACGAAAATTTTTTGAATAATTTATTTAGTCCACAATAGAATTGCTTACTTTTCCACATGGCCAAATAGTAATTTTTTAAATCATTTTTGAAAAAATTTCCAATGGCAGTCCAATAGCATTCCATAATTTAAAATGTGCAGAAGTTACCGATTATCTCTAAATTATTGGTTTTTGAAAATTGCATTAAAATTTAAAAAAGTCCACATTACAATTGGTTATCTTTCCTTTAGGCCAAATGATAATTTTAAAAATCTTTTTTCTACAAAATTGCAATGGTAATCCAGTAAAATGGTAAAATTATTTTGTCCAGATCTTGCCAAATCTCTCTAAAATTTAGGTTTCAGGAAGATTAGATAGGAATTTGCTAAATCAAAAGGCAAACGTTGTTTGAAAATCAATTGGGAATCATTACACAGTGTCCAGCCTTTTTCACATTTTAGATAAACTGTGTAATGTCCAGAAGTAACAGTAGGTCCATCATGGAAAATTATTGCAACAGTTACAAAAGTTTTTCCTGAAATTGATAATTGCTGTCCTGTAAACTTCTTTATTAAAGTATCCAATTTTGATCCATCAGCTCTACATTGTTGCATCATTAAAATTACATACTGTCCGTATTCCCTTAAAATTAATGTTGAAAACATGTCAGAATTACACTCACCACATTTCATGCTATGATTAGCATCTTTAACTAATTTTGCAAAAGTGACTGTTTTACTCTCTGGCAATGTCAAATAAATAAACCTTTCATTATCAACAATAGAGCCACATATATTATAACAATTATCACAACTATGTTCCCATTTATAAGAGAGACCAAAAAAAATGTCAATGGGAACTCCTTCTTCTTCCACTACCTGAAGAAAATACATCAAAAATTCGTGTGCATCTTGCTGTTCATTTTGAGAAAACTGTGTTCGTCCTGAACATACATCTAAAAGTTTTCTAATTTCAGTAGCACTTTCTATTTGAGTTTTATCTTTACTCAGCTTTTCAAAAAGGAGACTGAGCTCTGAACAGAATCTTTTTCCCTGATTTACTATTATCTGCTCTTGCAAACTTTCCAGATAAAATGCAACATTCAGCACTACATTAGCGTAGCAGTTGACACCAGAGCTATTTTCAAAATGACATCCTACAACCTGTTCTTCATTTTCCTTATTCTTTTTGCTTGCAATTACATCACTCCTCTTTTTTTTCCTCTTCTCTACATCTTCATTACAGATATTCTCATTTCTCCTTTTACGAGAAACTACACGTTTCTCCAACACAGGATACTGACCTAAATGAGGAGCATAGCTTCTTCTTAATCTATTATACTCCTTTACACAGTTTGTATCAGCACTAACTTTTGAGTCATCAAAGTCTATCATGAATAAACCTGATAATGTTTTGACTCGTGACAAAGCTACATATGCCATACCTTCTTTGAACACAGTTGAACCAATGTTCACAAATGCACAATCTACAGTCAATCCTTGAGACTTGTGGATAGTTACAGCATATGCTAGTGAAAACGGAAACTGCTTCCTACGTACATATAAGTCTTTCACAAGCATGAAACGAACTGAACAACGACAAATGTCTTTAACTTCCTCTATCTGATCAAATTTTATCTGTAAACATTCAATTCCTTCTTTTTTCTGATAATTAATAAAACCCACAACTCTTCCCATCGCTCCATTCACTAAGCCTTTCTCAACATCCAAATTTCTCCTTAAAAACACTCTACAGTTCATGCAAACATAAAGATTTTTTTCTAATCCTGCTGTTTTGGAGATGTTCTTCTCTAGTGAGTCCAATTTATTTTTCAGTTTGCCTGTTACTGTGACTGTAATTCTTCCATCCTCAATTTTGTCCACTGCTTCCAATTTCCTGATGTCTTCCTTTTCCAATTTCAAAAGCTCCTCATTAAATATTGAGCATTCACGTAGAGTTGGCATTAAGCAGATGACACTTTTGTTTTCTGCAATATTCTTGTATATTTTCTCTGCAACTATTTCTTCCTTTGGAAATAAATTATGTAGCAGCCGACTCTGTAATGCTTTTTTCCCAACATCTGTGAGTAGTCCAATCCTGATATCTTTCAGAATACTTCCATATTCTTCATCGTTTGCTTGCCTCATATTAGTTGTAAGTTCCTTGTACTCAAAGAAGGACCAAATATTTGTATTTCCAATGCTTCCCAATGACTTCTTTGTGTCTTCATGTGTCACAGTATTAAACACTGGTTGTCCTTTAACTGGAGTAAGTTGCAAAAGATCGCCAAAAACTATGACGTGTTTTCCACCAAATAACACGTCATAGTCTGTCTTCAAAATTTGCTGCATTCTTAAATGCACAAAGGCAAGCATTAAGTTTGATACCATGCTCACCTCATCAATAATGAGAACTTGCATCTTCTTCAATACTCGTGAAACTTCCAAGGATGCTTCTCCAGTTAGCTTGTTGAATTGTATTTTGTTCTCATGCTCCACTGGTAACATTAGCAAACGATGTAAGGTGATTCCTTTTATGTTATATGCTGCTAACCCAGTTGGAGCAGTAACCACACAAGACAAAGTAGAATCCGTTTTTTGCTTTAGGTAGCTTCTGATGACTTTAATTAGGAAACTTTTTCCAGTGCCAGCTTGTCCGCTTACATACATCCTGATTGGATGAAATGATGTGCATGAGCACTCTTTTTTGATATGTAGAAATCCGTGATCAATTTTGTTTTTGATCTCTTCATAAATTTGTTGCTGCTCTTGATTCAGTTGTCTTTCCAAATTTTCTAAGTCTATAAATTCTTCTTGAGCTTGATTCATAGCCGTTTCCACTTCATTCATGGCTATTGATGCTTCATTTTCAACGATTGGTTGTCCTAGGGGATCTTGACTGTGTGTTCCTGAACTTTGGCTGTCCTGAGAACTGTCTCTAGCTATTTCTGCTGCAATTGTAGTTTCCTGTTCAATTTCTTCATTTAACATTTGCAGATAAGTTGAGAATGTACTGCATTGTATGCTGTCTTTGCAAGCATTAAAAGAATCTTCATAGCTCTGGAATTCTCCCAGTAGTTCATCCTCTGTACGCCATGGTTTAAACAACTGTAAAAGAGCCAAGTAGTAAAATTCTTTCTTGTCGGTAGTGTCGCAACTCAGCTTCCGGTGATTTATCAAACTTCCTTTGGTTTGCTTCACCAAACATCCTTCTTCACCAACAACTTTATATTTTCCACTGTTGATGTCTTCTGCAGCTTTCCGTGAATAAATGTAGTTCTGCAGCACTTCATAGAGACACATGTTATCCAGATGATGACTTCTCTTGGGATAATATGTGTCCAACATGTTTGTTTTCAATATGTCTGTACTTTCTGGGTCATTCTCAGCCAAATATTCAATTTCTCCAACAGATTTCAGTACCCGATTTCTCATTGCTGCAAGGCCTAAACTTGCCCAAATTATTCTTCTTGACTTCGAGTAGAGACTTGCAGAAGATAACCTATCTGAACATTCGTAGGATCCAATTTCTCGATGCGATAACATCTTCAAACTGAAACTGTACAGCTTCTTACTGACAGTCTTCTCGTGAGAAATCTCTTCCCACATTTCCTTCAATTCTGTTTTTTCTGATTTCGTAATGTAAGACGTTACATATCGAGCAACAGCAAAGGAATTGTCAGCAACATACTGTATATCCATGTTAGCGTTCCACATGGATAAAATGACTGGGTTGTAGTCATTTATATTTTTTGATTCTTCTTTTCTTTTAAGGTTGTAGGTATTCTTAGGTGATTTTCTTGTGATAGTATGTCTCACAGCTGACATAAAACTGTTGACTCTTCCATTTGTAAGAACAGGTCTAGGAAATCCAAATCGACATTTAGTGTAGTATTTTTCTTTGCTCTTGTATTTCCGTCGACAGTATTTTCCACACCGATGACTTTGGAAACGTAAAACTTGCTCCTTTAACTTGTTCTCTTCTGTGCTTTTAGGTATAGCACATGTTGCATATTCTTCAATGTAAGATAACACTGCTTCATCAGTATCTGTTCCAAACTTTGGGGCATCCTTGATCCACAGCAGCATATGAATATGAGGAGCACCTCTTGCCTGGTACTCTTTTCTCCAAAAGAAATCCACTACTTCTCCAAGGGGTGGATTTTTTTTATTGCAGATGAAGGACATCATAGCCTCAAATCTATGATTGAAATATCTGCAAACATTAACCGGATCCAATGAGCACAGTTCTCCTGCTGTCTTGTATTCGATGTTTTCAATGTTTGAATTGGCCTCTCGTAGAAAATCCAGTAAATCATCCCAAGCGTACTCGGCGCAGCTTAGGGTAAGGAACCATGTTGGTGTTCCTAAGTTGCGTAACATGCATTTTAGTTCACCATGGCGTCGGTACCAATATTCATTTGTCCCACGCTGACAAGCCATCAGATTGATCAGTTGTGTTTCCAAATGATCATCTCGGTGCTGCACTTTCTCCATAAAATCCTTAGCAGACACATTTTGTAAATGTACTCCACTTTTTAAAATGTGATTTACTGCATAAGACAGTGCAGACAAGTCGCTTTCAAATAAAAGATGGAACAAATAAGGGATACTTTGTCGAAATCTGGGATCTTCAGCATATAGTCTTGTAGTCCGATACTCAGAAGCTGGAATCTGTTCTGGACGTTCATCGTATCGTCCTCCTTTTCCTTTAGGAAACAGCTGGGGAAAACATCGAGCTTCCAAGCTCTCCTCCCATACACTCACGGGATTTCCTTTTGCTTTCTTCATCTGAAAGAGATCAATATTGTCTCCCATAACTTCTTTCGAATGGAGAGGATGTATGCTAAAATGTTCATAAATTTCTTCTTCCTTTGACTTGTCCACTTTTTCAATTTGTCCAGTTGGTGTTTCTGTGTCTCCTTGTAAATCTTCTTCTTCTTCTTCTTCTTCTTCTATATAAATTGATTCATACCATTTGTTATTTTTTTTCAAATACAAATTTGCTCTTTGTACTTTCCGCACATCTACCAGCTCCTGCCAAATCTTCTTATTCTTTGTAGGTACACCATTAACCAGAATAATTAATGGTTCAGTTTCCAAAGTATCCGCATCAATAGTTTCCATATTTTTTTTCAAATCCAAGGGCAAATACACCACTCTACCTTTTAAACCTCTCAGTAAATCTGAAGGAGGTAATTTACCAGTTTTGGGCTCCATACGTACTATGGTCTGGAACGGATGAACACATTGAATGAGTATAGACTCATATGTATTTAATTCAGAAAGTTCAGCAGGAATAGCATCCAATTCTAAATTATTATGTACAGCTCTGGTCGGCATTCTATTTTCCTCTAACTTGTTGTAGCAGTATTTACAAATACGCTGATCTTCACCCAATTCAAAACAATTTTCAAGAAATATATATGTGGCAAAATCCATCCACTTATAATTATCTTCATTTTCACTCTTTCTGTAGAGATCAACATTCCTAGTTTGTTTTCTATAATGAGTTCTGCGGCAACAAATACAAGTAACATTTGGTCTTTCATTAGAGACTATTGCAAATTTTGTTATGTGATCATTAAATGTGTTACTTACAGAGGGTTCTACATTCTCTTCCACTTCTGCCTCATTTACTGTGTCCTTCTCTGCACTGTTTTCTTCAGGACCAAAGTAACAAAACTGAATTTCATCAACAACCTTCTCTACATCTGATACCGTTCCTCGGAACAGAGCCCTATTCAATTCATTTAACTTTATTGCTGGACTTTTGGCAAAATACAACCGTCTCACAAACTTTCTCATTTCAGTATGATGAACAGCCAGCATCCTAAAATGATGGAAAACACTATTGCACACTTTTCTAGATAGACAAGCAAGAGAATGACCCTGCAAACCAGTATTCTCTCTCACTCTGCATGGATCCAGACTTTGAAGCACCTTAATCTTTTGTTTTACACTTTTTTTACTATATTCTCTTAGAAACTCTCGAAATCTGTCAATAGATTCCTGACGCACAGTGCAAATACTACTACAATTCCAAGTGTACACTGGGGCTTTAGGACGTCTCTCCATTGCCTCATCTGCCATCACTTGTACCTCATCTCTTGGAACCATTATCTCCTTCTCCATTATGCAACCATTTTTTACTTCGTATGAACGACCTCTGGTGTCAACTGCATGCAGCAAACTATTACTTTGAAAATAGCTTTCTTCATTAAAAAAAGGTTCACTACTTGAACTATGCATCCACTTTCCTAAAAACACTTTACAAAAGTTTGTTCTGTTCACTACTCTTTTGCTTTTGCTTTGTGATTTCAGTACATTAACCATTTTATCTAATGTACGCATCCTATTCAAAATTAATATGAATAGTTTCCTTTTTAATTCTAATGCTTTTGCTGCAATGGCTTCAATTTCTTTTTTTCTCTTATAATATTTAGCCTTTTGCTTATATTTCTTTATATCCTTTATCAAATTGGACATAACTCTTCTCTGAAACATTTTTCTACGTATCTCTTTAAATGCTGTTTTTCTGTTTATGTTAAACTTTTCAATTGCACAAGGTATATTTGCATTAACTAAATCCTCAATTTTTTGCTGTTCTGTAGGTTTTGTTACATTTTTCCGAGAACAGACATTTTGTACATTTTTGTTTGTTTTCAATATTTTGTTTAGGAATTGTTTTTTTTGCTTACCAGAAGATTTTTTCTTTTTCCCAACATCAGCATCTTCTACTAACTTTGGTCCTCCAGTTGTCCTCAAATATAGTTTTTTTTTTAGCGTTTTTTGAACTCGAGATTTTGTAGGCATCTTAAATTTTGTTCACTGTTCTTCAGCAATACCTGAAAAAAACAAAAAAAAAAAATCCTTTATTGTATTTAAATATATTACTACATTTCTTTTCACAACAGTCACAAAACGAAATTTCTTTGCCATTTTGAATGCACACAAACTGCTCTTTTTTTAAAATGTATTTAAATGCACATGTCCAAGCTTTTTTTTTTTTTCAGATCACCACCGTGTGTATTCTCTGTGACTGCCTACACTCCAGCAGGGGCAACCAGCCTTAGTGATGCTGAATATATTTGCATTACAGACTTAAACCTGAAAACCCCACTCGCTTCTAATTACTGTGCATGACTATACATGGCAAGCACATGGGTGTGTGCTAAGCCTCTGCTTTTTCCCCCAAAAATTCGCTCCTCTTTTCCATCTACTGCAACTGTGAAATCACCAGAGGAAGACGCAATAAATTTCTGCCTATAATTCTTCTATGCACACAGTCATGTTATCACATTAGTGCCAAAACGAAATTTCTTTGCCAATTTGAAAGCACACTTACTGCTCTTTTTTTTTTGGGCCAAGTGAAAATCTCTTTTTACACTTTGAAATCACTTTTACAGACTGACACATTCTGAAACCTTTTTTTTAAATTTATTTAAATGCACATGTCCAAGCTGTTTTTTTTTCAGACCACCACCGTGTGTATTCTCTGTGACTGCCTACACTCCAGCAGGGGCAACCAGCCTTAGTGATGCTGAATGTATTTGCATTACAGACTTAAAGCTGAAAACCCCACTCGCTTCTAATTACTGTGCATGACTATACATGGCAAGCACATGGGTGTGTGCTAACCCTCTGCTTCTTCCCCCAAAAATTCGCTCCTCTTTTCCATCTACTGCAACTGTGAAATCACCAGAGCAAGACGCAATAAATTTCTGCCTATAATTCTTCTATGGACACAGAGTCATGTTTTCACATTAGTGCCAAAACGAAATTTCTTTGCCAATTTGAAAGCACACTTACTGCTCTTTTTTTTTTGGGCCAAGTGAAAATCTCTTTTTACACTTTGAAATCACTTTTACAGACTGACACATTCTGAAACCTTTTTTTTAAATTTATTTAAATGCACATGTCCAAGCTGTTTTTTTTTCAGACCACCACCGTGTGTATTCTCTGTGACTGCCTACACTCCAGCAGGAGCAACCAGCCTTAGTGATGCTGAATGTATTTGCATTACAGACTTAAACCTGAAAACCCCACTCGCTTCTAATTACTGTGCATGACTATACATGGCAAGCACATGGGTGTGTGCTAACCCTCTGCTTCTTCCCCCAAAAATTCGCTCCTCTTTTCCATCTACTGCAACTGTGAAATCACCAGAGCAAGACGCAATAAATTTCTGCCTATAATTCTTCTATGGACACAGAGTCATGTTTTCACATTAGTGCCAAAACGAAATTTCTTTGCCAATTTGAAAGCACACTTACTGCTCTTTTTTTTTCGGGCCAAGTGAAAATCTCTTTTACAGACTGACACATTATGAATCCACCATGTGTAACTACAACAAAAACCATTCCCATTTCTATTATTCATTTCTTAAGTTACCACATACATCCCCTCTCAAACTGTAAACTCACCTTTAAAATTAGTTAGTTGTGAAAGAAATGTGTCACTCAAACAGCAGATTATCAGAGCCAGGATCTCTGTTCTGTACACCTCTCTCCTCTCAGCAGAACCAGATAATGGCAAACTTTCCCTCTATTTTTCCACACATATACATGTAAGTTTCAAATCTCAGTGCTTCCCCCTTTTTTTCAAATGTAATGACACATTTCTATTGGTTGAAAACCAACCCTTTTCCAAAAGTACCCTGCCCCCAACTTGACTTCTGCCTAGTACCCTTCCCCCAACTTGACTTCTGCCTGCTACCATAGCAACAGCTCATGGAACACTGCTGTGTGCAGTTAGGTCAGAAGTTCGACACACAATGTTTCAATTCCACAGAGCAAGAGTGCTTGACTTTTCAATCCTAACTGCAAATCCATAGTACTGTTCTTTGGTTACACATTTTTTTGTACCAATACAAAACATGCTTCTATTAATTTTCACATACAGCCTAGTTTTTTTTCTAGAATGGTATGAAACAGCCAATCAGTTCTTTTTGTTTTGTTAAAAATATGTATGCCTCCATTTCCAAACTGTCTTTCTTTTCATATTGCCATTCTACTGAAAGACACCTCCTGAGTGCATCCAGTTCTCCTTTGAAGATGTTCACAGTGTGGATTGTAGGGCACAGCTATGTCTTCTGGAGTGAAAAGTTTGCAGAGAAAACAGATATGGTGAGAGACCTTGCTTTGCCAAATGTAGACATTAAATGGATTGGTCAGAGAGGGTTAAAGTGGCACCAATTGATGCCATTGGTGAAATCCTTCATGCAAATCCAACACCCTGACCTCATAATAGTGCACTGTGGTGGCAATGACCTAGGCACTTTGACTGGGGTAGGTCTGGAAATGCTTATGAAGGACACCTTTGCACAACTGTTTACACTTTTCCCTAAAACTGCCTTTGTGTTTTCCAACATATGCCAAAGGCAAAAATGGAACTGGTCCAATCATTTCTGTCCACAGATTGACAAAGCAAGAAAGCACGTCAACAAATCTGTTTCTGCTTTCCTCCGTGACTATGGTATGGGTGCCATTTACCACAACAACTTGCGTTACGACATGCAAGACATTTATAGAGGAGATGGTGTGCACTTCAATGATGAAGGGAACAGAGTCTTCCTCTTGAACCTTAGACTCTGCATCGGTACTTACTTGTAGGTACCACTAAAAAAATGACTCCATAAACACAACAGCTCTTTTTAGAGCTCCCTAATTTCTAAACTCTTAAATCTGATTTTCATTTATTTTTTTTTATTTTTTTTACCGTACGCTTACCGTGAGCTTACCGTACGCGTACCCCGTGATTTTTTTTAAAATCAATAAATGTTTTTTTTGTACTTTTCTGTCCTTCTTTGACCCCCTTACAATTGTTAGGGGGTCTGTAACTCTCCTCATTGCCCCCTTTCCTTGTTTTCACTCTTTTTTTTCAGAGTGAAATACACAAAATGGCGGCCGCCGCTTCCTGGTTTCGGCCGATTCGAATGTTTACTAAGATCTAAGAGCCAATCAGAATCGCGCTCGCGCACGCCACCGTACGCTTACCGTAAGCGTACGGTAAGCGTACCGTAAGCGGGCTCAGATATATATATTGATTTAAAGGCTATTTTCTCAAAATCTACTGAACTGATTTACACCAAACCTACAAAAGGCACTTCCTTGACCTACGGACTACCTCTCTGCCAAATTTTGAGTAATTCTGTTCAGCCGTTCGGGCTGTAGCTCGTTCTAAAGGTCCTATGGAAAAATGCATGGGAAAAACGCGTTTTGGGACCCCCCTTTTATCTCAGCCCCCGCTTGACGGATCCCCCCGAGACTTTCAGGGTAGGAGCGGAGCGTAGCGCCCCACCTATTTTGAGAAATTCGCGAGGATTCGTCGACCGGCGCCAAAGTTATTCAAAATAGAATGTTGAGGTTTTCCTATGGAAACGTGGTCCTAACTATAACTACCTACTGGCGACCGCCAGTAGGTAATATATATATATATATATATATATATATATATATATATATATATATATATATATATTTTCTTTTCATTTTCAAAACTTTTTCTGACAAATTTGCATGAATGGGGTACAGTTCTGCATCAAATCAGGGTTGCTCACAATTAGCATCACTGACACCACGACCCTTGCCCTCCCACAATCTAGGCGCAGCACATTTCTCACAGCGGGAATGTCATCAGGGCTGGATGTGAGGGAAACGCCGCGAATAAGAATTGGGGGCTTATGATCTAAATTAGATATGATAATGTGGTGAATACCTGTGTGTAGCATGTCTCTAAGAAGTCCCAGGTGTAGTAGTTTAAGGAATTAAAGCAAAGAGAAAAAGCGAGTCGACCAGGAGCACACAGTTACGTCAGGCGAGGTGGCTAGGATTCGAGCCTCAAACAATCAAGTTCGCCTCCCGATCTCGTCTTTCTTCGCGATTCTGCTCCAAAGTGTAAGACTAGCGCCTAGCGAGGGAGCGTTAGGTTGCATACCACAACAAAAAGCCCCAATAGACTTCAAATGTGTGAAATTGAAAATGAAGCACCTCCTGGGCAGTAAGATGCTGCTTAAGTGACAGGAGAGGGGCCGAATTGTGAATTAAACAATCTGTTTACTTGTCATACGCAACACCCTCCTACTACATTGGCCTCCCGGGACATGGATTCAGGTGGATCCGCACAAAGGTTAATGAGACCGCAATCACCCAGTGCGGACGGTAATCCGATCATGTTTTAATTATGTCAGTGGATAGGGTTTCCGCTGCAGGTGGCCAGCTATAGACAGCGCATTGCCTGCACCGACACATGATATGGTCCTGCAATCCCCTTAGGGCGCTCAACCACCCACAGGAGAGGTTAAAATTCGGGCAAGGCAGGCGCATTTCTGGCATGCAGTTTCCGTGCTGGTGATGCCATGGACTGTAGTATCACAGCTCACTTACCTCCTCAAAACAAGGGGATCAATCGAGTATTAACTTGTTTGAGGGTGTACGTTAAGGATTTGAGTATTGTGCGCCCCTAATTTTAAAGTGCTCGAGCCTTAATAGGGTTGGTTAACGAGACATTATTAGGACATTACCTGGTGTCTTCTATCCAGCTCTGAATGCTCATTTAACAAATAAATGCATTCTGGGAGTTGTAGTGTTGGTACTAGATAAACCGAACCAGTGCAGGTAATAGTGTCTGTGTGCCTGTCAGATCAAAGGTACTAATCCCACTAAGTAGATCATCTCGCAGAGGTCGACAAATAAAATATGAATACGTTGTTTAATAACACATTTGTTTGTTAACGTGGTTATGTTTAGGCTGTGGCCGACAGTCATGATAATCTACTTGTGGCAGCTCTGTGGACTTGCCTTGCCTGGACATTGAGTGCGGGACTGCGAGGACCAGCGGCCTCGGTTCCAGACACAGCTGGTGCCTCTTACCGTCGACCTCCCTCCCACCTACCTGCCTGTTGTATTTAAAAACGCCCCTCTTATGCACCGCGGGACGCGGGCGAAGCCCGGGCCAAGGGCGGGCCTGTTTGAGCCCGTTTGAGAACATAGAGGATGGGACGGGCCATCCCCTTAACATCGGCGACTAAGGTTAGTGTACAGGTTGTAAAACCATGCCTAACCTTCCAAGGAAAACTATGCCTGGTGGATTAACAGTAGGCACTTTGGACCAGTTTCTTATCAGAGCTTCGTCCGTCTTGGCGCATGAAATCAAACTAACAGAAAAAAGATTATCGCTGGACATTGCGCTCAGTAAACCATCTTTCCTGGGTAGATTAGCCTCGGCTAGTTCCCCCTGGCCCTTTTCGGTACCTGCCACGGGTGCAGTGATAGACCCCGATGAAAGAGAAGAGAACTCCCCTTTACAGACGGATGGATGTCGGGCTGTTTTGCAATCATGTAACACCCAGACAACTGCCACTGCAAACTCCAGTTTGAACACTAAAGGCTCTGGGTCACTGTTACCGTGTGTTAAGACTAGATCTGCCCATAGTAACAAAGCTGGGGAGTGTCACCAAGCAGTAAGTAGGACACACAAAAGGAAGTGGAGTGGAGCACAAACACAAATAAAGGGAAGGAAAGCTAAAGTTATGAAAATTAATGGCCCTTCAGCATCAATACCTCCAACCAGCCCCATTATGTGCCATCCAATCGTTGAAACAGACGTGGACCCCCCAAGCCCCACAGTAGATGTATTGACAGATGAATTGTGACCCACTTTTTGGAGCAAGTTAGAGGACATTTTTAAAAAGATTTGCCTCCCAATCTATGACAGACTAGACATTATTGAAAGTAGATTAGTTTGTCTAGAACTTGCTGTTGCATTTGGCCAATTGCGGGGTGGTGTGTGGGTAAACGGAGTAAATAACATCAAAGGTTTCAATGGAGAAAACAGGAATTGTAGTGGCTCCAGTTTCCTCTCAGGGTGGAAGGAAAAAAAATGATGATAAAACTAGGGGTTCTGGCCTTATACCTTTACCCACCGATAAGCTTCCAGTAGAACCTACTAATTCACCACCTCTTAGCGATAGGGTAGTGGTAACAGAAGTTCCGAGACTTGCAACTCAGTCTCAACTGGCGAGGTATGCTACTTCCTTTGCAATGCACCCTTCAAAAAATTTACCATGCATTGATCTTCCACCGGATTCTACTCCGTACGTGGTGGTTCTTGCGGGTGTCCCCCAATTGTGTCAGGAAAAGGGGGAGAAGTATATGGAGCTTAAGAACAAATGTATCTTTTGGCTTAATTCAAATCGCCCTCTCCCCCCTCACGTATCTGCGGAAATATTGTTTGTGAGACGAGTGGATTCGGTTGGGGTGCAGAGTAAGTTGATAGATGGTGATTGTATAATTATTCATTTTAGAGATCGGAGGGCTTTTGGTTATATTTGCAAATGGGCCTATGAGGACACAAATACTGTGATCCAGACACTACCCTTGACCTTTTTTTACCCAGTAATACTTCCAGCACCCAGGAAATTGTTATCAAATAGAGGGGTTTGGAACAGGAATAACGTAATGGGTCTTACAGATTCTAATAGATTTGAGGTATTGTCGGGATTGGACAATTGTGACTGACGTCGATCACCACCACCAGAAAGCTGTTTATGGGTTATGCAGGTGAATGAAGAGAATCTATATGAAGACATACCCGAAATCCAGGTGTGAACCAATCCAGTTTAGAGAAAATAGTTCAACCAGTACAGGAATGTAATTTAATGGCGACCACCATCCCTAACTGAATTGGATGTAGGTACATGGGGCGTTGAAAATGTTTATAGCAAATCCAATAGAACTCCCTCCTTGTCACTGGTATCTTGGAATGTGGCGGGTCTCGGTTCCAAATTGAATTTGGTCGATTGGACTACTTTTGTTGATACATATGATATCTGCCTCTTCCAAGAGACCTGGTTGGTGGAACCTGCCTTTCGTGAGGGGTGTGTGAATTTATTTGTGCCTGCAGATAGAAAGGAAAGAGGACGGCCAATAGGAGGATTAGTCATTTGGGTCAAACAGGTACTAAGTTGTAATATGTGACAACTCCCGGTCTTAAATAAAGACATTTTGGTGGTGAGACTTAGCTTCTCATCCTGTGGTAGTCTAGATATTTTTAATGTATAGGCAAGAGGGCTCCCAGGAGGTAAAAAATCTATGGTAATTTCTGCCCTGGACAATTTAATTGAGACCATACCAAGTAACTCATTCCCGCTTATTGCGGGGGATTTTAATGTTGCGTTCGAACCGCTAGGTTACGAGGACCAAAAGATAACGGAGGAGGAAGACTCCAGATGGGGTATTCCCCAACTTGAGTTGGTACCCATAAAAAAGTGGACTGAAGCGGCTATACAACTTAAGGGCTTATGTATGGCGAACAATTTAAGGGCAGCCAATGGGCGTACGCACTCTGATAGGCAGGGTAGTATTACGTATGACAACAGCCATAGGTCTAGCCGAATAGATTTCTTGCTTGTCCATTTGAAATTATGGCATTGCCTTATGGACATGGCTGTCATACGCCTAGAGAGCGATCACAACCCACTTACCTCTTCTTTCAAACTGGAAATAGGTAGAGCGGGAGTAGGCGATTATGATAGTATAGTCCCCGAAGTAGCCCTAGCAAATGATGAGACACCTTAAGTGGAGCAAGGTCGCTGAGTACCCCGAGACCTTGACGCTAATTAGGGAAGATGTAAATAAAGCATTGATAGATTTGGGATCCCTCGTGAAGACTGCGGACCCCCAGTCCTGTATTGTCCAAGTGCATGAAAAACTCTTTGATCAGCTGAAGACTTATTTTTGTAAACCGGGCCTTGGAAATAAGAAAAATAGAAGGAATGTAGAAAGTTGGTACAATGCGGCTTGTAAACAAGCCAGATTGAATCTGGGTGTAGCAATAAAGAAGCGGGATCCCGTTTGGTAAGAGTTGCGAGGGGGCTGTATAAGAAGGTCCAGAATGAGGCGAAGAAGTTATGGGATAGATGTAAGTGGCATGAGTTGAAAGACGCATGTAAAGCCAAGAATCCAAAATTGTTATGGGATATATTTAAATGGGATAGGGGGGGGTGTCCTGAACGCCCACAGAATAATGTTGCGCAACATTTGTGGGTAGAGTATTTTAAACCACAATATGCACGAAGTGGAAGTTATGAGTGTGGTAACACCATCCAATATACATCTTATAAAGATGTTACCTTTAGTTTGAAAGATGTGGACAGGGCTCTAGAGACTGTAACAGATGGCAGGGCCCCAGGTATGGATTGCATCCCCGCAGATGTTTTCTTAAATGATAAGCAAACATGGCGGGTATATATAGCTCAATTGGCATATGCTATAGCCCTGGGCGGGGCTGTTCCTCCCTCATGGAAGGGGGCAGAAATAGTTGGTTTATAAAAAGGGGGATAAGGCTGTTGTAGGTAATTACAGGCCTATCAGCCTGATTGACTCCATTCAAAAAATTATGGGAAGACTAGTCCTATTTAAAATGCAGGATTGGATGGATGACAACAATATCTTGAGTTCATTACAGGCGGGATTTCGTAGGAAAACTAGCACAATTGATCAAGTTTTTCGGTTTGTAACCTTGTACTGGCGCACTGTGGTTCTAGGAAAAGGGTCTTTGTATGCAGTGTTCGTGGATTTGAGGGCAGCCTTTGACCTAGTCCCATGTGGCAAATTATGGCAGGTTTTGAAAGATTTGGGGATGGCCTCGGAACTTCTAACATTGATCGTCCGCATGCATGAGGACACTTTTGCACGGGTGCGGTGGGGATTACAGGGGGAGGTTACTGAAGCCTTCCCCGTTGAGCGGGGGTGCGGCAGGGGTGCGTAATGTCGCCTACCCTGTTCTCGCTCTTTGTCAATGGGGCGGTGGATTACCTTTCTCTGACCCCCACTGACGCCCCGGTGCTGGATGGTATTCGCATCCCTGTCCTCATGTTTGCGGACGACACTTTGATCATCTCTAAAACTCCCTGCGGCCTTCAGAAAGCCCTGTTGCGCTTTGAAGATTTCTGTCGCCTGCATGGGTTGGAAATAAACACTGCCAAAACTAGGTTCATGGCGTTTAATGAACACAGATCCTTTAGAGGCAATATAGTCATGGATAAATGCCCATTAGAACAGGTGGACGCTTTTACTTACCTAGGGGTGACTTTGCAGAGGGACATGCGTTGGAATAACCATATTGATTTGGCTGTCCTAAGCATCAGCAACAAGCAGGTTGTCTCTTGCAAAAATTCAAAACTTCACAGACAAAACCTATTCACCCAGCTCTCGAGATTTATGGAATGAAGGTATTGAGTTCAGCCCTATATGGAGCCGAACTATGGGGCTTTGAAAATGTAACTCGTTTGACCAAGGTGGAAAATTAGTTTTTTCGCAAGATGACCGGTGTCCCACCAAGTAGTTCAAAACAAAAAATGGAAGGTGCACTCTAATAGAAGTCAAGAATAGAAAGTACACTGGAAATCCAAAACGATTCTTCTTTTATTCGTAGTTGTTTTACTAAAAACGGCACACAGCCAACGCGTTTCGTCCCCTAGTGCCACGGGAACTTCGTCAGGGCTGTAACAATCACAAAGACATTTTTTACACATAGATATACATATATATATATATATATATATATATATATATATATATATATATATATATATATATATACATTAAAAGATACAGTACAAATGACCAATCCACAATACAACACATTAGGAAAAATAAAGTAAAAAAACTACAAATGTTCATACATACATATAAATTTGGAAGGAACATAGAAAATTACACAAGAACAGAATGAGTAGCCCAGAACCAAAAGACAGTAAATTGTAAAAAGTCACGCATTATAAATAAAGAACAAATCTGTACATTTGAAATTAACGAAGAGAAAACATATAATCATAAATATTAAGTCCAAAAAGTGAAACTCAAGAAATAATAAGGGAGAAAGATGAAGAAAAAAGGAGCATAATAGAAATAAGACTTAAGATAATTTAGAAAAAGGGGAAATAAAATAGTGAAAAAGAGAACATCTCGCCTCACTAAAGGTAACAGAACACTTTCAGAATAAGCATCCAGATTCAATTTCAGTGCTTATGGCGTGTGAAAGCACTAATACAGAAAATCCGATATGACCAATCAAATGAGGTTCCTGAAAAAATATATTTGTTTTTACTATTTTTCTAAAACAAATTATTATGGCAACATTGATAATACATGCAAAAAAGTAGAAGTGCCAATAACATGGCAAAACCGGATATGAAATGCCTCACCTGGAAAATAAACCAGTGGAAGGAAATAGTCAGCTCAAATCAAGAAAGCGTTCCTAACAATCGAAGAAAGGCAGAAACGCCTATGGCATACGAAAATCCCTGAAATAATTAAGTTGAGTAATTACCCAAAGGGCCAATATGTAATATAAATAAAATACTAATTCGATTCACAAAATATACATGAGCCAAACACATAGGACAGAAAACCTCACCTTAATAAAGGGGGAATACGGTGCTGAATAAATTGCCAATACAGGAGCGATAATATTCACTCAGGTAATGATGATAGAAGACCAGTAGATCCCCACTATCAGATTTCTGAAAGAAAAACAGGATCAGTCACTAAAACCCGAATCATCCAACGATGGACAATTCGAATATTAAAAGGATAAGCGCTGGGGTTATTAGGGAGAATTATTTGAACCCTAATAAATCATAATTCATAAACACCCCAAAGATAAAAGTATAAGATAAAAGACCCCATATCTGAGGTTTCCATTAACACATTCTAACAGAAACATTATTATACGATCTTTGTCTCCTAAATGGTAGTCAGAGTTTGAATATAACATATTATGAGTAAGAGTGCAATGTTGCACATATAAGCGACAGTCCCATTCTTTTAAAACAAGGTTAAGCATGATAAATATCCGCTATGAAATAAGGATGTTCTTACAGGAAAACAAGTTCTTGGATATAGTAGCATTGTCGATGCAACGAGAGTCGCAAATAGAAATACACGCGGGAAAGTATCCCGTTTTCAAAAACATCGCTCAAAAATTCGAAGACAGAAAATCAGTAAAGTATGTAACACGCAATTAAAAAGATGGACACTGGAGGCATTAACCTACAATGTTTCAGTGCAAAAAAGACAGCACATCTATTTTACCACACAAGGTTGACATTTGCCGATAGCCAAAGTTAATATTACTAAAGACACGAATAAGGTTGGAACCGTAACAACCAGCCCGTTGTTAATTGTACTAAGCAAATTGCCAAATATAAACAGAACAGCATGGTACATAACAATTGAATTAGAAGGGGAGCAATGAGGACAATAACCATTCAAATGTAATGGAGCAAAGAGGTAGCGCGTCTGGACTAAAACACAAAATACCCTAGCTTACCTTATCAGTAAGAAAAACGCGAACAGCCTGATAACCGTAAGCGACGCGGATCAGTATAGAAAAAACCCGCCATTTGGCATTCAGTTTAAGAAAGAGCCCGCTGTCAGGGTTAGTGACGTAAACGCGCTACGGGCAAATGTGACCATAAACGAAGGGCCACAAACCGAAAATAGAAAAGATCCATACCATGGCGGCCATATTGGTATATCAAAAAATTGGTTCTCACTAGTGACAACCTAATACCTACGGGCGGTACGGATTAATATAGGGAACGTCGCAACTTCGAATTCAGTTTGAGAAACGCGTGCTTATTAAATTCGTAACATAAACATAATATAAACAAATATGGCCATGAATCAAGTACCAAGGATCTAAAACAGGAGGTGTCCCTATCATGGCGGCCATATTGGAGTGTCAGAGTAGTCCATTCTAAATAGTAATAACAGAATGAACGACTCCCAATTACGATTGCAAGTCCGATGTAAAGAGGATAAACTCGCCAATTAGTGAGCAGAAAGATAAAAATAAAATTGTGAATGCACGGGAGTATATCCCAATGAAATGAAAGGCAATACATATTAAAGGAATATGATCGGACAAACCTAGGGACATAAAAATAGGGTCACATGACATCCCTATTAGAAAAATATATATATATATATGTTAAGTAACATGAATCAAAAGGTATATTGGAGGTCGAAGGGCTTCACCCAAAAAGGGTATCGATTCAAGAAATTAACTAGATGGACCACAACCATCTTCTGTGCGAGTAGATAAAGACCCTGTATACTAGAAAAATTTATTGGTGGTGTTTGCGTGATGTAACCATAAGAGGGTATCTATTCAAGAAATTAACTAGATGGACCATAACCATCTTATGTACGAATAGATGGAGACCTTGAACACTGTAAAGATGTATTAGTAGTGTATAAGTGATGTAGCCAAAAAACATGTAATTGCTCAAGATGTCCTCTAGCCATGAACATGTAATAGAGGACTACATGAAAAGAACCAGAATAGGGACAGAAGAAGCAAAATGAACAGAAATAAGATACTGTTAGTGTACTTCGTAAGATAACATCTGGTCTGTAATATGCAATTTTCAGATAGAATTCTCTTTTATGTTACTAGGTGAGTAAATAATGAAATTCGGTATCAGTGTTATGACCCATCTGGTTCGCTTTCAAGCGACAGATCCATTTTGCCTCCCTCTGTCTAACTTGTAGTTCCCGATTCCCGCCTCTAGCCCCAGAGGGTACATGGTCAATACCATGAAACCAAAAATAGTTGTCATTAGGGTGGGTTCCCCTGTAATGCTCACTTACAGGATAACGGCTATCCCCGTTAAATATTGCCCTACGGTGTTCTTGAATCCGGATCTTTAGTGGGCGTACAGTGCTTCCTACATAAATGATATTGCAGTTGCATCCAAACACATAAATTACATGTGTCGTGTTGCAGTTAATAAAATGTGCAATATTGTAGGATTTGGTAGTATTGTAAGTAAAGTTAGTAGTTTTGTTTTTCCCAGACGGGCATACATTGCAGGAACCACAAGTAATAAAGCCCATTGGTTTTGAAGGTAACCAGGTGTGACTTTGGTTAGTCACATGGCTAGGGCACAACATGTCACGCAAGGATCTGCCCTTGCGATAAGTAATAGGTCTATTATTACATGCGTTGCAGCTAGGGATGTCTTTAAGACGGCTCCAATTCTTTTTTAATACCGTATAAATTTTATTGCTGTTGGTATTATATTGAGTGACAAACCTAATTGTCTTGTCCCTATGAGCAGTGACGTTTATTTTAGGTTTGTCACACAAAGTATCTTCCCTTTTGAGTTGTTGTGCCCTTTCAATTGCCTTGTCCAGTACTTTTTGATGATAGCCCCTTTTCAAGAATCTCCTTTTTGAGTCAAGCACATGCTCATGGTAGGTATTCTCCTCACTGCAGTTCCTTCTTAACCGTATAATTTCCCCGTAGGGAATATTGTTGATAACAGATCGTGAATGTGCACTTTCGGCATGCAGGACTGCATTACAGGCAGTTTCTTTTCTGAAAAGAAACCCTTCTTCTACGTAAAACTGTATGTCCAGAAAATTGATTTTCATTGTATCATAAGTCATAGTCAGTTTTACATTAAAGGTATTGTCGTTTAAGTAGGTGTGATATTCATTTAGCAACTCAATGGATCCAGACCACAAGACTATGATATAGTCAATGTACCTCCCCCAGAACACGATATGTTCGGTCCAGGGGGAGGCACGTCTGTGCCAGGCATACTCCCTCTCAAACCACCCCATGAAGAGGCATGCATAAGAGGGAGCAAATTTTGAACCCATGGCAGTCCCGAGTATCTGATGGAACCAAGAATTGCCATGTAGGAAAAAGTTATTGCTTAAGATGATATCAATCATTTCTAACAACATTTCGTTGTAGTCAAAATGATCTGCACCTTCTCTATCCAGAAAAGAGCGTACAGCCAATATTCCAAAAATTTTGAGTATACACGTGTTCAAGCTTTCAACATCAAAAGTGACGAAGCAAAGTTCATCAGACCATTGAAAGTCATTGAATTTCACCAGAATATCTTTACTATCCCTGATGTATGAGGGAAGGTCTAGAACATGTTTTTGAAGTTTGCGATCAACAAATTCTGAAAGTTTTTCAGACGGAGAGTCGATTCCTGAGATGATAGGGCGGCCAGGTGGAAAAATGCCGCCCTTATGAATTTTAGGTAAGATGTAAATGCAAGGAAATTTCGGATTATCAATCTTAAGGTATCTGAACTCATCTTTGGACAGTAAGCCAACATCTCTCCATTCACATAATCTCATATTGATCATAGTTGTAACTTTCTTAATGGGATTACTGGTAATTTTGTTCATAGCAAAGAGTATTACTCAATTGTCGATCAATCTCAGACATGTAATCGTAATGGTTCATAACCACAACATTACCGCCTTTGTCTGCTTCTTTTATAACAATCGATTTGTCTGATTGTAGTCTATTAGGTGTCTCAAGTTTGTACAAATCTTTACTCACTTTATTGTAGAACATATCAATATTAGGATGGTAATTAAATGTGGGCACAAATATAGATCTTGGTTTAAGACCACTATCAATATTGAAATTTTGTTCAATTTCCAAATCATTAAGTAAAGTTGGTACATCGTAGTTATCATCATCAAGGCTGAGCAAGAGTTGTATATTGCGTACATCCGCAATAGTGTGGGTAGAATTCTCTTGTCTAATCAAGGGTGTCGTCTTTGGTATTTGTTTAGAAAAAAAATCTCTTAATTTCAAGGCTCTTACAAATTTGTAAAGATCGATATGTACTTCAGTCATGTCACCGCCCTGGGTGGGGCAAAAATTCAAACCTTTACTCAAAATAGCAATTTCATCTTGGTCAAGAGTTTTATTAGACAAATTTACAATCTTAAGTTCAAAGTCATTATTAATATCATCTGGTCTCATAAGGGTACATTGTAAATTCCCATTTTCCATTAAGGTTTCGTTGATGTATTTAATTTCTTGGTTGGCCCTTGTCCTATACCTGCCTTTTGACCTCCTACCTCCCTTCCTGATTTGGGTTGTTCTCTTTTTTGCTGAAGTCTGCTGCTGATCCTGAGTTTTGGGATCTCCTTCTGGAAGGAAGAAGCTCCTTCTCCTAAAAGGACTTCTTGTTGTACATTAGAGGCTACACTGCCCACGGAGGAGGAAGAAACGCTACTCACGGAGCGCACATCATCTCTCTCTTCCCGATCATCTCTAGTTCTCTTTTTGTCGTCCCCTCCCTGGACATTATCAATTTTTTGCGAACGTATAAATACGTCCGTCAGTGTAATCCCTATCGTCTCTTTTATTTTTTTTCAATTTCTTTTCTTTCAAATAGATCTGATGTTCGTCCATTACCCTTTTCAAAATTACAAAAAAAATTTCAATAAGATCTTTTTCCTCCATGTCATTAATTTCTTTTTCTAGGGCTTCAATTTCCCCTTGTAATTTATCTCCTTTCTCCCTGGCATGTCGTATTAGGATTTGCATCATAACTTGTGATGCATTTTCAAGGTTGCCCTCCCACTCTTTTAAAAGATCCTCGCTCAAATCCTCAAAGGTGGGGAAAATTAGAATTCTCAAACCCCTCGGAATTTTTTTATTAGCTAAGTATTGTTGAAGTGTGATTTTCATCCCACCATCGGGATAGCTTTTGTTTTTTCAAACGCTCCAGTCTCAAAAATAATGTTTTTAGACTTGCTCTACTAGGAGTGCCCTGTAATAAGGGTTCTGTAAACACATTTGTGCCAAAGAGGTTCTGGGCCATCTCTTCTCTCCCATCGTCAAATCTGGGCATATTGCTTCTTGTATTTACACAAGGAATGAGTGCAGGACGGTCTACAATCCAAGGATTAGAACAAAGCAAATAAGAAGACAACAGCTGACCAAGGTCAAGCACCTCAATTCCAATAATATTGTATATCAAAAATTAAGTGCAACAACTCCCCGCATCCGCTGTTGAGAGATGCCAATCAATAGAACAGTCCAAAACAAAAAATGGAAGGTACACTCTAATAGAAGTCAAGAATAGAAAGTACACTGGAAATCCAAAACGATTCTTCTTTTATTCGTAGTTGTTTTACTAAAAACGGCACACAGCCAACGCGTTTCGTCCCCTAGTGCCACGGGAACTTCGTCAGGGCTGTAACAATCACAAAGACATTTTTTACACATAGATATACATATATATATACATTAAAAGATACAGTACAAATGACCAATCCACAATACAACACATTAGGAAAAATAAAGTAAAAAAATTACAAATGTTCATACATACATATAAATTTGGAAGGAACATAGAAAATTACACAAGAACATAATGAGTAGCCCAGAACCAAAAGACAGTAAATTGTAAAAAGTCACGTATTATAAATAAAGAACAAATCTGTACATTTGAAATTAACGAAGAGAAAACATATAATCATAAATATTAAGTCCAAAAAGTGAAACTCAAGAAATAATAAGGGAGAAAGATGAAGAAAAAAGGATCATAATAGAAATAAGACTTAAGATAATTTAGAAAAAGGGAAAATAAAATAGTGAAAAAGAGAACATCTCACCTCACTAAAGGTAACAGAACACTTTCAGAATACACATCAAGGTTCAATTTCAGTGCTTATGGCGTGTGAAAGCACTAATACAGAAAATCCGATATGACCAATTAAATGAGGTTCCTGAAGAAATATATTTGTTTTTACTATTTTTCTAAAACAAATTATTATGGCAACATTGATAATACATGCAAAAAAGTAAAAGTGCCAATAACATGGCAAAACCGGATATGAAATGCCTCACCTGGAAAATAAACCAGTGGAAGGAAATAGTCAGCTCAAATCAAGAAAGCGTTCCTAACAATCAAAGAAAGGCAGAAGCGTCTATGGCATCCGAAAATCCCTGAAATAATTAAGTTGAGTAATTACCCAAAGGGCCAATATGTAATAAAAATAAAATACTAATTTGATTCACAAAATATACATGAGCCAAACACATAGGACAGAAAACCTCACCTTAATAAAGGGGGAATACGGTGCTGAATAATTGCCAATACAGGAGCGATAATATTCACTCAGGTAATGATGATAGAAGACCAGTAGATCCCCCACTATCAGATTCCTGAAAGAAAAACAGGATCAGTCACTTAAACCCGAATCATCCAACGATGGACAATTCGAATATTAAAAGGATAAGTGCTGGGGTTATTAGGGAGAATTATTTGAACCCTAATAAATCATAATTCATAAACACCCCAAAGATAAAAGTATAAGATAAAAGACCCCATATCTGAGGTTTCCATTAACACATTCTAACAGAAACATTATCATACGATCTTTGTCTCCTAAATGGTAGTCAGAGTTTGCATATAACCTATTATGAGTAAGACACTTTGATCATCTCTAAAACTCCCTGCGGCCTTCAGAAAGCCCTGTTGCGCTTTGAAGATTTGCCGCCTGCATGGGTTGGAAATAAACACTGCCAAAACTAAGTTCATGGCGTTTAATGAACACAGATCCTTTAGAGGCAATATAGTCATGGATAAATGCCCATTAGAACAGGTGGACGCTTTTACTTACCTAGGGGTGACTTTGCAGAGGGACATGCGTTGGAATAACCATATTGATTTGGCTGTCCTAAGCATCAGCAACAAGCAGGTTGTCTCTTGCAAAAATTCAAATCTTCACAGACAAAACCTATTCGCCCAGCTCTCGAGATTTATGGAATGAAGGTATTGAGTTCAGCCCTATATGGAGCCGAACTATGGGGCTTTGAAAATGTAACTCGTTTGACCAAGGTGGAAAATTAGTTTTTTCGCAAGATGACCGGTGTCCCACAAAGTACCCCTTTAATTCCCCTACAATGGGATCTAAGTAGAAAAGGGATTCAAGATTTAGTAATTTTGCGCCCATTGTTATACTGGTGTAGAATATGGAGCACAGAGGAATTAACGCAATATGCTCGAGGCCTCATGGATATCATTAATAATGATCCTTTCCATAAAATAAAATGGCTGAGGGAGATTAGATCCCTATTAGGGAAGATGGGAATGGCAGAACTGTGGGATAATCCTCAAAATGCAACCTTCCCAAGTAAAAAAATTCTGAAAGCAAGATATTGGGAAATGGTGCACCATTCAACAATGTTGGAAAAGCTATCAACAAATCTCACGGGTCGTTTTCTTGAATTTAAGACCAGGCCTGTGTTTGAAGAATATTGGGATGTTATTGAAAGACCTTATGATCGCAAATTGTATTTTCAATTTAGGGTTGGTACCCTCCCGATTAGGTAGTTTATGGTGAAATGGGAGGGGTCTCCAAGTGACAGATGCCCCTGGTGTCCGGCCCAACAAGAATCTGTCAGTCATATCTTGTTTGGCTGTCCTCAATATCTTGCACCTCGCCGAATGTGGATAAAGCCCATTTTTCGGCTCATGGGCACTCTGAGGTATGTTGATGCTCTGAGAATTTTAAGTACAGATTCTAACCCTACAATTGCGATAGCTGTGGCGAAATTTCTCAAATGGGCCTGGTCAATTCGTTCTAAACTACTGTCCTTACTTAGAGTATAATTGTATAAAAAAGGAGTACGTGAGGTAACCATACAGCTAAATAGCCATATGTGATACATTAGATTAGTTGCTTCATAAGGTTCTGTGTTTATGTGCTGTAATGGAGATTGGTATCCATTACTGATTGAAATATGTTGGCTATGATGGATTAGTTTTAGATTATAGTAAATTGGGAATATTTTAAAGATATCGTAGTTTGAAATTAATTGTCGAGAGTTGTCTCATGGAATTTAATGTTATTTTTAACTATTTATGTATTTTTGGAAATTTTGAATAATTGATAGTGTGTTTTTTTTTTTTTTTGTGTGTGTTTATGATGTACTTTGATGACTCAGCCGTCGAATAAAGTGATGATGATAATCTACCTGCTGTCGAATGTGCAAGTGAGTGGTAGCTTCAAAACTGCTGGAAAAATTGTTCTTACTTCCTTTAGCAGTTGGAGCATAGCAACTACAGTGCTAGTTTTATACCAACTTCCATTTCATAAGAACCTGTGGGGTGCCCACGACCCTGGTAATAGTTTACCAGGTGTTCTTGGTGTCATGTTATGTAGTATCTGCTGTGCTGCTTGCATTGAACTGCAAGCAAGTGCAGCGTTTACGGCAAGCCATTGTGCTGTCCTAGCGCTGGGGTGTTGTGTGCCTTGCTGAATCGCAAGAGTCCTCACGGCTGGACTTTAGCCCCACTAAAACCTATTCATGAGAGATGAGGAATTCCTATAGCCCGACGCCCGGGACATATTGTTTGGGGTCAGGGACAACAAGTTTTCCTATGTATTTTGTCCTTGGGACAGGTAGGCCCAGCTCCCTACAGCACAAACCCTTTGGCTGACATTTTACAGTACCACACACATCCTGGATCAGGGAAAGGCATTGCCTGCACTTAAGGTAATATAGGTGTCCATGTGTCAATGTTGTTCAAACTTGTATTTATGGTTCATATATGCAAAGCCTTTATTATTGGGGTGATCGCTCCAAGTAAATGTAAGCTCAGACTGCACTACCGACAGTGGTTCCAGTATAAAAATGTGTACGCATGTTATTAATGTTTAGCAAAACGAGGCGATGTATAATGCTCCCAGAATGCTCTCTTCGATGCAAATATTTGCAGAGGTTCCCAAAAAAACGCAAAAACATTTCGCTAAACTACTGTAAAAGTGTAGGTAACATTTTTTTGCAGCATCATTTAATAAAATGTGTTGATGTACGCTAATATTTCCCAAAAATATTCATAATGAAAATCAGTGTAGCCAGTTTATATAGACCGCAGAAGTCCTATTTGGTGCTGGGCCTTGGGAGGGAATAATAGTATATCAGAAGCCAAATGCAGTTTTTACAGCTCTGACTATTTCTGTGGTTTGCTGCTCGATTGGCAACACTTGGTCTTGTATAGACCAGGATATTCTTTGTTTGCAATGATGTAGGTCTTTGTATGACAGCAGGCAACAACAACAAAAAGAGAGCAGAAAGGCAGATCCCCCATCATCACAATCTCTTCATTTTCTCAAATCAAGGATTGGTATGTTACAGACGTTGTTTAGGTATTTGTCGTTTAAGTACCAGCTGCACCGGTAGCACTGGATGCATTCTGCGAACATCGGGAAGTTCTCTTTGTTGCTGTTGCACATTAATATTGAAGAAAGCCGAGGCGAAGCCAGGGAACTCCACAGTCATGCTCTGGTAGCCAGGGGACGCGCTGTCCTGCCCTTAGATGATCATCTATTGCTTGAGACAAGACGTACACCCATGATGTACTCCCTAATCTCTGGATCCAGATTACCCCTCCAAGGCGATACTTGTCAGCAAGCTGTTAGTTATGCCAGTCACAGGAAGAGCTAGAAGAGAGAGCGGTGTGTGAAGACTTTAAAAACACCCTCAGGGCTTGGATTAAGTGGGCAGTAATCTTTCACCAATAGCAGCATCCTGTCCAAGGACATCTGCCGAACGTTGGATTTTAAGGATAAACAGCGATTGTTGAAGGCACATTTGATGGACCTTGTGACATTCATGTTTGGCTCACAGTGGGAGGGCAGGGTCGAGAAAAAAAGTGCTTTCCATTTGTTTCACTGCTGGAGATAATCGGCAGAGCAACATGGATGCATCAAACCGCCTTAAACTCGTTGATCCCTTATTTCTGATAACAGGAGTCTTTGTGGGCGTAATTCACAAGCTACTTGACATTCCACCTAATGGAAGCGCAGCTCCATTGCTCGCTGTGGTATTGTGCTTTTGCGTGTACGTTCTGCTGCAGATTGTGCACTGCTGAAGTTGGTGTATGATGGTCTGATATCAGAGAGAATCTGAAGAGGATGCAGAGCGGAGCTTCTCCACTGAAGCTGGGGGACTGTTGCCAGGTGCTGTAAGGAACAAACCTACTTTTGGAGTACAATCACCTCTGTCATCATTGAACACTTTTCCACACACGGTTTCTTGTGCAAGTATCCAAAACACATAGAGATGTCTGTGGTATTTCAGGAGATGTAATGTCTGTGCTCCTGCTCTGATTGCACCCTTCTCTATATGATAAAAATGTCCATCCACGTCTGCTCACCGGGTACAGTGGGGGTAGGTTGGAGTGTGTGAGCTTTTTGATGCCACATTCCCTCTGAAATAAGGCACTTCTAAGTCAATAAAGATTCTCTGTTGCCTGCCATATAACTATCCATGACCAAGGGTAAATCTGGAAGCCAGCAGGGCCCACTAGTCAACAGCAAGCAGTGAAGGGGCAGGCTGCATGCACCCGGCAGTGGCCAGAATCAGTGCGCCACCTAGAAGTGATCGGCACCAGTGCCAGGGGTTTGCCACCATAGGTGAAGTGGGAGTTTCGCGCGTCCTCTGCAGGTGAGACACAGTTCTGTTTAGGCCCAAACTATAACTCCACCATTTGTGCCACCATTGTTGGCACCTCCTGTTGTCTTGCTGTAGAACGAAGTGTCAGGAAAGAGGAGTGTGAGGGAGTTGTAACGTGTCTGTGGACTCACCCCCATTATACAGCAATCCGAAAAATAAAGATGGCTCAACTAGACCAAATACAATGTTCTTCTTCCACATTTCATTAGCAAGAAGCCATCCAATATGTCTTGTTTTTAGGTCTCGCCTGAGCCAGCGCTTTAGCGCTGCTCTCGCGAGAGCTTTTGTAAAAGGGGGATCTGGAAGTGCAAACTAGTGCTTTTCAGGCCTCCAAATACAGTGCATGTGCCCCGGGCGCGCGCACCATTTGGCAGCCTGAAAAGCACTGCCTGATCACTTTCGCGGACACAGCCACCATCTGTCTCCTCCGTCACGGGTCATTAAGTTGCATTCTCCTCTGCCTCCGCCCGATCACTTTAACTTTCACTTTCTAGTTCAGCTGGTATGTCAGCTTTTTCTATGTGACGTCTTATGAATCATTGCAAACGCACATGAAATGTTTCATAGGTTAACGGCCGCGAGCTTTCGCAATCTGTGCAAGCTAACTCACATTTTTGACACTGTTTTCCTCCTGTTTACTGAACTAATTTATATTTCGTGCACAGCAAATATATGCGGCACAATGGTTTAACATAAATCAATTTTCGTGAAATACAAATATGTAATCTGGAAATGCCGAGGATTGAACCCGGGGCCTCATACATGCGAAGCATGCGCTCTACCACTGGGCTGCATATCCGTCCGTGGTGGCGTACTCAATTCAGATGTATTGGCTAAACAAGTCGCAGCCCTGGTATGTCACGCAATTCAGAGTGCCAGTACTTGCTTGAATTACTGTGCCATCTGGCTTTGCACCGATACTAATGATGTCTGTTGTTCTGCGGCTCTGTGAACATGCCCAGGGCCAAGGAGAGTAGAAGTCTTGGGTTATCAGCCATTTACGAGTCACAGACTTCCGTGGCTGGAAGCTTTTGACCCAGCTTTACTTTAATATTCATGGCAGTTTTGGCAGCTTCTCCCCCCCCCCCCCACCCCCCCCCCTCCTTTCGCTTTTCCTTTTGGTCCCGGCAGTTTTTGTTTCGTTCGTGTGAGTGGTTAAGGGGGCAGAGTGTCTCTTACGGAGCTCTCGCCACGAATCCCACCCCCTCCCCCGGCCCCACTCCTCAAACAGTGATTTAATATCTCTGTGAAATATTAACAAAGCAAAGCATTGCCGCCCGTGCTTTCCTGGAACTCACTAGTATTCAGAAGGGAGGTGGCTTCCAAGTTTCGAAAAAGCATGCCGCGCTGCAAAAGTCAAAGACAGTCACCACTCCAGAGCAGACTGACCCGGACTCAGCCCAGACCATTGTTATTTCCAAACACCAGGGCTTTAATTGGGATGAAAAAACTGGGGAGAGGGGGGGGGGCTTATGGTGTCGTGGCCGATGTAATCAAGGGCGGGGCCTAAAACTCTTAAGCTAACAAGCATTTGCAATGCATTAGGTCTCGCATTTACGCGAGTTTGAGCTATTGACATTGCAAATAACAATGCCTATTGGCATTGTCATTTACAATGCCAATAGCTTTAACTCGTGTAACTGCGAGACCTATTGCATTGCAAATGCTTGTTTCCACTTTCCGCCCACAAACGGGCACACACGAAACACACAAACCCCCCTCGCTCTGATTAGTCCTTCGGTATCTCTAGCACTGCCCTCGCAACGTCTGGTCCCGGGAATCATGGACAGAGTAGGGGGGTTCAGAGCTCCCTGTAGTTTCAACACCTTGCCGACCCCCCTCAACCCCAAAACCCTTTTGGAACAAAAGCAAAGTATTTTATTGAGGGGTTAAAGGTAACACTACGATTCAGCCCTGACATGTCATTTGGGGGTCAATGGGGCATGTAATGTCACCTGTTATGACTTGAACTTGGTCAGTCAAAATACATGCAAATCACTGGGTCCGTGCTTTCAAGGGGTGTCCAACACAGGTCCAGGAAGGCTAGGTCCTGCATGTTTTTTTTCCGGAAAACCGCTGCCTATGTAAATAGTTTTCATTTAGATTAGACATATTTACGTAATAAAATAGAAACAATGTGGACAACCTGAGCATCCTGCAGGGGTCTGACTGCCTTGCACCTAGGTCGACCCTCACAGGTTTACTTCCAATAAACTACATACTGAATACGGGCTACTGAAGGCTCAAAGTCATCACGTCCAACAACACTCAAATCATTAACATGACTGTAGGCACACCGATATACTGGGAGGAAGCGTTCCAAAACCGTACCGAAAACGTCATTCCAGACAGCGCTTCAAGGCCATAGGAAATTGTGGATGTGCGCTTTAAACCAGTGTCTACTCGCAGATACCGAGTACATGTATTTTTTTTTATTTTTTATTTTCAGGGAAAAGTCCCTGTACTTCTCTGTGCAGGGGTGCACATACAGGTACTTAAGGATAGTGACTAGCGAGTGCCTGCACTTTTGTATTCCAAGCACCTCATAATTCATAACAATCGTCCACATACCAAGAAAAACATAACTGTATTCAGTTTCCAGTTGAGATCTGAAAAGTGCTGGTGAGAGGTGTCTGTCACGGTGATCAGATGTGCCACTTTTTTCCCTTTTCAACCCTTCTCAATCCAAACGAGCATTTGCAATTCAATAGGTCTCGAATTTAGGCGAGTTTCAGCTATTGACATTGCAAATAACAATGCCTTTTATTTTTTAATTTGTTTTTAAAACATAAATAAAAGCAATGCCAATAGCTTAAACTCGCGTAAGTGCGAGACCTACTGCATTGCAAATGCTTGTTTTATTTTTGTTCTAAAATGTCGAATTTTAAAACTGCTGATTTTTTTTTTTTAAATATTATCATTTTCTACCATCTTGTGGTGTCAGTCTCACATGTGGTCAAACGAGACTGACAAAAGTTATACATGGTACACTTGATGCCCTCCACTTACAATGTAGGTGTAGTGTGCGTTACATGCGCTCCTGAGTCATCTCCGGAAATCTGTGATCTAAGAACAAGCATTGGCATAGCCAGTAGGTCTCGCCTTTGGGACCTTACAAGTGTTTAGTTATCCAGCACAATATCCTTGGTGCAACAACATCAACTGTTGCATGGCTAAACACTTAATAAGGTCCCAAAGGCGAGACCTATTGGCTATGCCAATGCTTGTTTATTTTGTTTACTCTACGTGCCGGCTCTGAGATCATGCGGAAGGAAAGGCTGGGCTCAGCTGAAAACCAAACCTGGGGCCATAAAAACATAAATGTAATTACAGAGACATCTCGGTTTTAACTACACCAATTGAGACACAAAAGAGGCCACACTGTCTGTGGGCAGGATGTACAGGCAGCACAGAGAATGCACTCAATTGCAGGGTGAGCAAGGGACATCAGAGGCAGGTGAGGGCGGGGGACTACGGGTGAGCATGCGAGACACTGATTGTCTGCGCATGCCCCTTTTATGAGTTACCCGGCAAAAGTGACCTGAGGAATCGCAACCGGCATGAATCGTGCCGATTCAGAGTCTGCAGTTTTCCACAGGGCCGTGTGGAATGGCCTGGCGGGCTGCAAGTGGCCCACGGGCCGTACTTTGGGTACCACCGCACTAGGTGATAACGTTTCCACACATGATTATTTGTGTGCTGTATACTTTTATCAGTGAAAATGTATGTCTGTGCAAATGTAATGATAATTTAAATTTGAGATATTTTTTGTCTGTAATGGCAGTGCACTACTACACCATGCATACTCCACTGTACCCCACTCTGCACCCTCTCAACTCTACTGCACTCTGCTCTACTCCACACTATGAACATAACTCTGCGAGTCTATACTTTACACTACTCTACGCCAGTGTACTCTACTCCACTGTACTATGCACCTTTGCAATCTTCGCCACTGCACTCTACCCCACCCTACATCACTGAACTCAAAGCCACTACACTCTATGCCAATACACTCTCCTCTGTACCACTCTACACCAGGGCGCTGTATGCCAATACACTCTGTGCCTGTACTCTATTTCACTCCCCTCTGCGCCACTGCCCTCTGCGCCACTGCCCTCTGCGCCACTGCCCTCTGCGCCACTGCCCTCTGCACCACTGAGCTCTGCACCACTCTGCTCCACTGGGGTATATGCCAATGTCCTCTACACCAATGTACTTAAAATCAATACACTCTCCGCCACTGAGCTCTACACCACTCTACTTTAGGCCACTGCAGTCTATGCCAATGCACTCTAAATCAAAGTACTTAAAATCAATACACTCTATGCCAGTCTTCACTGCACTGTATACCACTATGCTCTACAACACTAATCTACGCCACTGAACTCTGCGCCTTTGCATTCTACGTCACTGAATGCTACGTAACTTTATTTTACTCTGCACCTCTGGATGCCACTGCTTTTTATGCCACTTTACTCTGCACCTCTCTACTCTGTGCCACTGCACTCTACACAAATGCACTCTGCGCCACTCTACTCTACACCATTGTACTCTATGGCATTCTACTCTGCACCACTGCAGTATATGCCACTGCACTCTACTCTGCACCACTCTTCTGTATGCCACTCTACTACTCTCTGAGTCTGTGCCAATTCACTTTTTGCCACTATACTTTGCGCAACTCTAATCTACTGTGCAACACTGCAGTCTACACCACTTCACTCTACGCCTCTCTACTTTGCACCAATCTACGGTATGCCAATGCATGCTACCCCACTCGAAATGCACTTCTGCACTCTCTGCCCCTGCACTCTAAACCACTCCCGTCTAGGTCACTCCTGTGTATTCTACACCACTCCACTCTATGCCATCGCACTCTACTATGTACTACTTTACTCTATGCCGCTTCGACACAACCATTGACAACTCCACTTCACACAGGGATATGGGGTTGTGAAAGCAGTGCCTCAGCATTCTGTAATGGTCTGCTCCCCACCAGATTTCTTTAGATCAAAGGCTTTGTGAGTGATGTAGGGTGTTTTGTATATAGTTTAGGTGTGATATGCTCATTACCTTTGGCCCCAGATACAAATTGTGCTGCTGCATGTAATTAACTGCTTTTAGAAGACCAGTCATGAGCCAATTACATTAGTCGCTTCTCGACAGTGGTAGTAATTGTACTCCTGTTAAGATCCATGTTTTGGAATGAAGAGACAAATTCCCCAGAGCAGAAGCTATTGAAAGCATGCATTTCTGGCTATGGCGTTAACTTGTGACCAAGCATGACTCCTAAGAATTTGGGCAGTTTTGTTGACTGTAGGTTTGTATTTGAAAATGCTGAATGAGTCCATCCAGGATTTAACTGGCATTGGTAAATGGAATGAGGAAATGAGCAGAAATTCTGTTTTAGATGGATTACTTTTAAAGCGATGGGCAGCCATCTAACCTTGAATAGCTAGCTTTTAGAGGATTGGCAAGGGTGGAAATGTCATTAGGAGAAAAGACCTTTAAATACAGTTGAGTAACATACCCATATTGTTAACGGACCCCTGAGTTCTACAATATGATTCAATGGGGTTCAATATACAAATAAGAGGGTAGGGGCTAGGCTAGCACCCTGCGAGAATCCTTGTGTTAAGGCAACTGGTTTTAAGAAGCAGGAATCCATTTTTAGGTCTCGCCTAGGCAGCGCATGCGCTGTCTCATCAAGAGATGCTTTATACAATTTGACGGGGGGAAGCTCCTGCAATATGATTGGTGTTTAGCTCGTTTCTCCCGCCTCCTCACGGTTATGTCGTCATTTATTTCCATCCGAGGCTATCGGCTCCTTTACTTAAAAAACAGTTTTATTCACCTGCCTCTCCCCATTCCCTCCCGTAGTCCATGACTTCTTGGAGCACCACCACCACCCGCCAACCCCCTCCTGTTCGTGCCTTATTTCACGTCCACACTTGCGTTGAAAATGCAATTGGTCTCGCGTAAAAACGAGTCCTATTGCATTTTCAATGCTTGTTTGCTGTTTGATTGGTGGGTGATTTTGCACTCTCTCGCATGTGCGCAATGCCTTACATCGTACGCATGCGCGACAAAACAGTGGCGTTTGGTTGCGCAGTCTTTTCTGTCGTCCTAGGAAACAGGAAACTGACCCGTTTCTGCGGCTGTACCTTGGTTGCAAGGCTAGCAGTTTTACTGGCAGCCTGTGTCTTGCGAGAAAAGGTGAAAAAGTGGGCGACGCTGGGTTGTATTTATCGTCCGAATTTCATTATTTTTTGATTCAGCATCGTAATGAATCACATGTTGCCTAGTGGTTAAAGAATTTTAAGCAGAGCTGCTTTGTTAGTGTTAAATATACACGTTGTTGCTAAAGTCACTATTCTAACCTGGTTATGGCAAAGGGAAAAATGCAACTTGCCACACTCCTTTTAAGCGTCCAGCTGGGGTCCAAAGCAGTGACTGTCGGCATGTGACTCTATAGTCCCAGCCCTAGGTAAGCCTTACCAAATCGGGTCACAGTTCCAGCTCAACAGATCTTTCAAAGACAGCAGCCTTACGTGTGAAAGACCGTCCCGTCACCTTTGGTCTGTCAGAGATCCTTACATATACATGGCAGACGTTGCCCTGGCCTTGACGGTTTTCAGGAACACTTCTCTCATTTGATAAAATATGCCGCTGCACTGCTGGGCCCTTAAAGACACAAGTCTAACGTGGGCTGACTCTGCCTAAGCCGTTTAAGCCTTGCAGGTGCAGAGACCTATAAGATAATTACTGACTGTAGTCGGGCCCCGCATGACTTTCAGGAGATACTGCCTGCCATGGAATTGACGTTAAATGCAAGCAGCTGTGTTCCGCTCCGCAACAATCTGCAGAGACTGCAGAACCGCACCCGTCCATATTCTCAATTCCTGGGCCAGGAGTTCTTGGGGGGGATTGGAGGGATATAACCGACTGCTGAGAAGGGAAACCAGTAACCCTTGGGTTAGTTTGGGAGCTGCAGTATTGCGGTGGCCGTTAGAGATGACGTTAGAATTTGTTCTTCCATTTGAAATGGTGATCTCTCCTTACAGAAGTGATGTACGCAACATCAGTGCGATGGCTTGAGTGAGGCTACCTAAACTCGGACGTTACTTTATTTCATATATCACATGTTGGAATATAGTATGTGGGCACATGTAAAACTCCAGTTGTCTACATACAAGCCTTTCAAATAGGTTCTTTCCCTGCTGCGACGTTAAGGGGAATATATGGGGCAGCAAAGATGTTGCGCACTAGTGATAAAGCCGAGCGCTGTTATAGTGCTCTGGTTGTCATGTGGCAAATATGCTGTTTATTGTAGTCTAGCTTAGTGCCCGCCAGTCCTGCGCGGTAGGTGGAAGAGCGATAAGTCTGCGTTTTTATAAAGATGCTCAAGCCTCTGTTTATTGTGTGGAGCACTGAGCCTGTGACAGACAGCCTTCGCTTCGTTGAAGTTGATTATGTCATGCCTGAACGTTGCGAAGGCAGCCTTTGTTTTGCTGTAGATGCCTATGCTGAGGTGTTTTGCTGCGGATAAAATATTGTGTCATTTAATACACGGAGAGTGCTTTGCTAGAGAGTGCTGACTGTCTCACAGCCTAGGTTTTGATGTAACAGAAGACACTGTCTGATGGGCAGCTTGGGTTTCACTATAGAACCGCTCCACCTAGTTTGAAGACCTCTTCTGTACAGTCTGTTGTACATACTTCACGTTCCTTCATTGGTGACCCAGTCTCCTCTTGGCTCCCTGGCAGCACTGTGCTGGCGCACACACCTCTCAAGTTGTTGGGCATTGACAGGAAGAACCAGCAGTTGGGCACCAGGACTCTGTTTCTTGTCCCCCTCCCCGAACACATACATCAGTATATTTCTGTGGTCTTAGTTAATCCCTCTTAATCATAGGCAGTATTTCTCTCCATGTGTTCCCATACCTGGCGTGTTCCGCAGTTTGGCGCCTACTTTCCCTCCATGTTAAAGACCAGTAGATGTTTCAGTACCCAGGCTAATGTGGTGCATAGCTAAATGCATATAAGCTCCCAAAGGCGAGACCGATTGCATTGCAAATGCTTGTTAACTTCTGCAGTTTGTGCATTGTGTATAACGTTTCTTACAGTAGTTATTTATTGATTTCCAGCTAAAGAACAAAGTACACCAAACACACAACTTGGTCTCAAGTCTCGACCAACACCTAGTATATCTTGAGTATGGTGGCAGTCAAATAAAAGTAAATTGCGTACATTCCATCCCTTGGTGAAAATTCCAATACTTACTTTGCGATATTTCTGTGGGCATCCCTTAGTGTTATGGATATATTTTTCGGCCTTTGCATGACAGTCCATGCCTAGGGCGCATTCTTTTGTAGAAGGAGCCTGTTTCTGATGCCAGTGTTGGACAGTTTTTCCTTTCACTGCTAATAACCCCACTGCACAAAGTCATACATCTGGGCTTCCCATTCATACATTAAGCCCAGGAACGTCCTCTTGAGTTCGAGTTTACTTTCCTACCCACTATTCAGGGTAGAGTGTCATGTAATTTTTTGGAGGGGTGGGGGCAATCTTTTTTATTAACTTTGCTCAAATGACCATACTTTATATTGATCTCATGCATTTGTTTAGCTTTATCAATACAACAATTATATGAGAGAGAGGTAGGAGGTCATATACCTTCGGTGGCTTCAAAATCCCATGTTAGCCACGGACATCCACTGACAGACATGGAACCTCGTCCAACAGTCCCTTCCCACCCTCTAGCAACACGTGGCTGATGCATATCACTCCACCCCAACATTGCTCTATATTGACGCCATGGTTTCCATATTTTCTCCCACTTTTTGACACAGCCCCTACTTTTGTAAACTGTTTCCTCGGCTCGTTGGCACCAGTCAAGGTCCCTTTCCTACTCTCTCAACGACGGTGGTGAAAGCGCTCCCCACCTCCTTGCGATGTTTGTTTTGGCCATCCTGGCTGCTAGTGCCAACCATATTCCAACTTGTCTGGGCCAGTCAAGGTCCCTCTGAATCACCAAAAGGAGCCATTTGGCGTCCATAGGGAGCGTCGCTCCCGACACCCTAGATATTACATCTGTAATCTTCTGCCAAGATCGGGCAATCTCCTGGCATTCCCATAGAATGTGAAAGAAAGTCCCCTCACGTTGACAACCCCTGACGCAAAGCGCTGTATGTGCCTTACCCCATTTATATAAGTGCGTGCGTGGAAAGTAGATACGGTGCAATATCTTCAGTTGCACCAGTCTAAATTGTGTGCAGATTGCAATTTCCCTTGGGCTTTGTATTGTCTCTTGCCATTCCTCATCATCTATGTTCCCATGGTCTTCAGACCATGACGCACGCAAGGTCTCCAGGGAGTCTGGCACATTGTTTTTTAATTTGCGATATATCGTGGATGTCGCTTTTTAAGGGATGGGGTCCAATAACAATCTATCCTCCAGGAGGGAGTGATCAGGAACGGTACCACATTGAATATATCACCGCAGGGCATGCATCAATCGTAGATAGTGGTAGCTCTGTGTCTGATTTAAATTTTATTCCTGTTGTAGAGTAGATCCTCAAAGGCAAGAGGAGTCTCCACTTGTCTCCCAGGTATTCAATTCCTATCCGCTTCCACCCTTAAAAGCCCACTAGGGCGGCCGCTTCTTTCAACACGTTCCCTGCCCACAGTGGAGTCCGACAAGTTAATTTCTCTGTCCAGCCCAGGAGTCTGTTAGCCTCTCTCCAACGCCCCACAAGTACCCCTGTGTGTGTCTGCCATTCCGGACATGCTTTCTGGGATTACAAGAGTGATTTGCAATTTCCTCTCGGCCTGCTGGCTCTGTCTACTCTATAGGCTGGTTCGTGCACTTCTGCGTAAATCCAGTCATTTATAAGCAGCAATTGCGAAGCCCAGTAGTAAAGTTTAACATCTGGGACCGCTAGGCCAACATCGTACACTCCTTTTTGTAGTTTATGGAGTGCTATTCTGGGAGAACCGCCCTGCAACATAAGAGTTCTAACTTCCTGAGCTATTCTTTTAAAGACTATGGGGAACTGGACAGGGGGTATTCTGGAGACTGTACAAAAGGCGCGGCAGAGACACCATTTTAAAAAGGGCCACTTTGCCCATAACAGACAATGGGAGAGTACGCCAATGAAGTAAATCAGCACCCTGCCGATCAATCTGGGGCTCGAGGTTCTTCTTCAAAAACATCCAGTGATGTTTCACAATATAATGCCTAGGTACTTAAGTCCCCCTTCCACCACTGGTGCCACGCACCGTGCCGGTATCCTAGGTGGAGGGCCCGATACCGATTTGGACCAATTGATAGTATATCTTGAGTAGCTCCCAAACAAAAATATGGAGGGCTCTGGTCATTGAGTGGTATGGTCTTGCTAGGTACAAGAGTATGTCATCCGCGTAAAGCGAGATTCGCTCTTCCCACCCGCCAGGCGCCTCTATGCCCCAGATCATCGGGTCCCTCGAAGCCAATGTGCCAGCAGCTCCAGTGCAAGGGCAAACAGCAAAGGGGACAGAGGGCAACCCTGTCTAGTGCCTCTCCTCAGCTGAAAGGATCTGGACAAAGCTCCATTAACTCGTACTCTGGCCTGAGGTGTCCTGTATAGCAGTCTCACCCAGCTACAGAAGTTAGGGCCAAAGCCCAGCTTATGCAGTACCATAAATAAATGGGGCCATTCTATACTGTTTAGCGCCATCTATGCCGTCTGCTGAGCGGCAGGGTCGCGCGTCCAATGGAGCACCCCGTAGAGCATCGGTAGATTGTGCCGAGTGCTGTTTCTTGGCATAAAACCCGATTGATCTACATGTATCACCTCTGAGATGACCGGCACCAGCCTGTTTGATAAAGCCTTGGCTAGCACTTTCGCCTCTACATTGATCAAGGAGATTGGGCGATACGAGGTGCACTGGTCCGGTGGTTTCCCCGTCTTGGTCTCACCGCCCTTTTGGCCGCCTGCTGATCTGGCGGGAGTTGCCCTTGTTCTCGTGCCTCCAGCAGCATGTTGTGTAACTGTGTTAATATTATGGAAGTCTGACCTATGTAAATCTCAACAGGGAGTCCATTTGGACCCGCTGCCTTCCCTGAGTTAAGGAGTCCCAGGGCCCCCCCCTGTTCATCTTCCATGAGGTCAGCCTCCAGAGTCTCACGCGCTTCGTCTGTTAGTGTAGGTAGGGAGAAGTCTCTGAGTAGTTTCTCAGTCGCTTTCGGATCTGATACAAACGGGTGAATAAATCCCCTCAAAATGCATAGCAAAGGCGTCCGCTATATCTGTACTTGTCGTTTTCAGTACCCCTTCTTTGTTTCGCTCCCCAGTCACCCATGATCGTTCCCTATCACGCTTTTCCAACCACGCTAGGAGTCTTGATACTTTGTCGCCTACATCATATAAACAATGCTGAGTTGCCAGGGCGTATGCTCTCGCTTTATCAGCCATGGCGTGTAGATCACGCTGACGCAGCACTAGTCTGTGACTCAGGTCGCTAGTCGTGTCCCCTGTCACCTCTACCCCATCTGAGATACTTCCTGCTCTAACAGTCAGATTTGTAAAGTATCTTCCTTCTTTGTGGCCCCAAGTAGCGCCTGTATCTGCCCTCTCAACACTGCTTTGTAGGCCTCCCATAAAGTTATGTGGGAATCTACTGTCTCCCCTCCCCCCCCCATTCTCCTGAAAGTATAGTTCCGAGATCTCTCGCATTTTGTCACTGAGTGATGGTCAATCCTCGGGAATGCTGCCCTGTTAAGGAGCGGGCCCCTAATGGTCACACCCACTGGGGAGTGATCCGAGATTCCCCTTGCCATATGTCTTGGATTTGTAAATTCTCCTACCTTATCCTTTCATGTGAAGAGGAGAGGTAGTCCAGCCTAGAAAAGGATCTATTGCGCGCGGAGTAGTATGTATATTGTCATGCAAGCAGGTTGTACACCCTCCACAGACCTGCTAGGCCCATGGCCGCCAGGAAGTCCGCATGTCTCGCTCTCCCTTCTGGCCCAAACGAGAGCCCGACTGATCTAGTTCCAGGTTCATGACGGAATTTGTGTTGCCTCCCACAAGAAGAATGCGAAGGGGTAGCTTATCAGGAACAAACTAACTGTGTTGGAGGACCAATGTGCACTTGATCTTGTTCCCTAGTCCATTAACATTCAGGTCCACACCTGTATATTAGCTAGATCTCCCATAACTTCCGGTTGTGAAATTCACTCTTGGTAATCCTCCCCTCCCTCTTGATGGTCTTGCTTCAACCTGCTGTATTGACCGTCTGTGTTGGTCTCGAGCACGCATGCAATCATACATAAGAAATCTAAACATTTTACCCAACTCTCACCCCCCCCCCCTCCTGCAACCCTGCTAAGTGGGTTACAAACCTCCCAAACACACATAGTGCCTGTCACCCAAACTGCAATAATTAACATAAATTGGGGGGGGGGGGAGGTTGTAGGCCAACCTCCAGCATGAAGTAAACTAATGCTGCTGTTGGATACATTCAAATCCTCCCGAAATGTCTCAAGAGCAACCTTTTCTATCTGCTCTCTCTGCCAATCCCTGTGATGGATAACGATAGTCTCAGCTCCACAAGTGAACCTTCGGTGCTTCACTTCAAATTGGTCCGTACCCTTATAGTATCGCTCCTGAGCTCTCTTTCCCCCCCCCCCCTCCCCCATGGTGGCTCCGGGAAAGTACAATTAAGTTCAGTACTTGTTTGTTGTCTCGGATTAGGGCTGCTTGGCTCTTGTTCTGTCAATCGTCCTTAGGTGGTGTTGCCGTCCCTAGGCAGTGTTCGACTTTTGACCCCTTTTCGTTCGACAGTTCGCCAGCCTTCTAGCCAGTCACTCGCCTCAGCCAGTGAATCAAGGAAGTACGCCTTTCTCTCGTCAATTATTTTGAGTTTCGAAGGGAATAGCATGTATTTCACATTCTGCTTTTGAAGGGCCCTTTTGACTGCGTCGAATGTACGCCTCTGGTCCTGGACCTGGAGCGTGAAATCCAGAAAAAAGCAGATAATGGCATTTTCATGATGCAGATCCCCGTGCTGGCGTGCCGCCTGTAGGATGGGGTCTCTATCACTGAAATTCAGTAGCCACGATCTGATCGTGCGAGGGGGCGCGCCCTGAGAGGGCCTACCTCCCAGGGCCCGGTGAGAACGTTCTATGGTGAAGTGTTTAGGCTTCAATTTATTCAGGATCAAGTCCTCCAGGAAAAGGTCCATCGATGGCCCTTTCATACCCTCTGGCACACCTACTACCCAAATGTTGTTCCGTCACGCTCTCCCTTCCTGATCTTCAAGACGGGCAAATATTTCAGATTGATTCTTAGTGAGCACTGCGATCTGTTCAAGGCATTTGGTTTTGGACTGTAGACCCCCAAATCCTGCCTCCACAGTGGATAACTTTTCAGACATTTTTCTGAGGTCGGCGCGCAGCTAGTTTACATCCTCGGTGACTGAGACCAGCTTAGGTTCTAGGGTCCCAGGCAGTTCCTTAATTGCCTTCATGAGGTCTTTCAGGGAAGGATCTGGGGACTGGTCGTCCTTTTCAGGCAATATTTCTCCTTCCGTCGCGCCTCCTTCACAGCCCACTGCCACTGTGTGTTTATCTATGTGGTTGGCCTGCCCAGGCCCCACCACCTTGTTACGGTCCATTGCTGAAATATGTAGGGCTTCACCGGTGGGTTAGGAGGTTCCCAATTATTTTTTGCATCAAAGACAGTCAGAATCCATGCCCTCTTTCATCCTACTTAATCTGGCAGGTTTATAGCAGATCTGGTGTAAGCATTTAATTGAATAAGTCTAAGGCATAGATATGGTAAGAACCCAAGGAGCCTTTATTGCCTCAGTCCAGTCCGCGTTATGCAGGGGACCACAGTCCTGTTCCCACCTGTAGCACAATTGCACAAGAGTCAGGACATTTGTGTACCATGGTCTGGTATAGCCTAGAGATAACACTTCTCCCTAATTCAGTCATTGGTATTTTAGGCTCTAGGGGGCTGTATTAGAAGAGAGCGCCAAAGTTCCCTGCATGGGCACCCAGAGCATCTCGCACCTAAAGGTAGTGATAGAATTTGGATTTATGCATATCATAAGTGTCCCTCAATTGTGTGAATGATTTAATGTGATTATATTCCCATATGAGGCCTAGTTTAGAGATAGCTATTAGGTCCCAGATGTAGAGGAACTGTAGATCTACTGTGTGGCAAAGTCAAGTGCCGTGCCATAATATGATTTCTGCTGTCATGACCTTTTTCTAACCAGTCCAGCAGAACACCTGATGCCCATAGCGCAGTAACAGTGACTTGGAGTAGTCCTCTATCTTGGTGCTGTAGAGTAAATGCAGTTTATCATGTTCTTCAAAACATTCAAGGTTGGCCTTCACACATGGGTTTTCCCAGTCCGCAAATTGCCAATCATTTATTAATATAAATTGGCTGGCAAAGTAATACATCATGAGATCTGCCAGTCCCAGCTCCCTGAATATGGCAAGAGTACGCATTTCCGTAACGCAATGCGGGCCTGTTTGCCCCCCCCATAGAAATGTTGTGATTGCTGATTGCAGCGACAACAAAACAGCAGTTGAAATTTAATATGAAGAATTCTGCATCACACAGAGAAGGCTTAAATAGAGCTTCTCTGCTGGCAATACGGAGGGGCAAGGGGCCTTACATTTCCATTTCGTGTGTGACCCCAGAAAGCAAGGGTTCTTTGAGCTTTCATGCCCGCTGTCTGGTCATGACAATATGCTACCTGCAGTGTAGTTGTTGCTTCTATGAGACTATGACAGCCCAATACTGGCACGTATTCTGACTTGCTTCAGTAGACTGCAGCATGTGTATTTGTGGGAGTAGGAAGGCTCGGGGGTCTTGTATGTACAGCAGAATATCATCTGTGTACAGTGAGATTCTGTCTTCCTATGCTGTATCACACTTGACACCCCTAATCTGGGTATTACACCGAACCCATCCTGCGAGTGGCTCTACTGCAAAAGCAAATAAGAAGCAAAAAGGGGCTTTGCTGTCTAGTTCATCTTTGTATAGTGAAGTGTTGGGAAAGATCTCCATTAACTCTAGCCATCGGCAAGGTACCCGTATAGACAATCCAGACATTACTCTGGAATAGCATCCCAAAATTAATTTGAGCAACAAGTGGAACATGAAGGGCTAGTGCACTGACCAAAGGCCTTCTCTAAATCGATCTCTGGTCGTGGCAGCCCGGTACCGCTGAAGAGTAGCATCCACATGCCTCAGGCAGTGGCGTGTACGGCGGCCTGATATAAACCAATCCTGGTCTTGGTGTATCAGTGTATTTATCCCTGCTGACTATTTCAAGGATATCTGCCAGAATCTTTCCCTCCAAGTTAATTAAGGATATAGGGTGGTGTGATGTGCATTGTGACAGGTGGTATGCTGGTTTTAAAATTAGGGAGAACATTGCACAAAGTAAACCATGCTCTAAAGGTTTGTCTTGTATGCCTCTTCATAAAGTGCTAGTAGAGGGAAGATCAGGTGTTATGCATACAATTTCTAAAACTCTTTTGGAAACCATTCAGGCCCAGAGTCTTCCCCTAGTGGTGTGGGTAGAGTATTGAGAGCCTCCATAATCGTGTCGACTCATATAGGTTGGTCCAACATTTTCTTGTCTGTGTTTGAGAGTCGAGGGATTATTCGGTCATTTATAATGGGTCACTGGATCATTAATGGAGGATCTCTAGCACTATGTAAAGTAGGTAGTGAATTGTTACACTATATGGTCGGGATCAGTTAGCATCTGTTGCTCCAGTTTATTGATGCTGGACACTAATCTGAGGTCCAGATCTCTTTTGGCCAGCCAGTATAATAGTAGTATCCCAGATTTGTCTCCCAACTCAGATGTTCGTTATTCTATTGCTGCCTGTGCTGCCTGTGCTGTTGAGCTTAGAAAGTTCTGCTAAAGTGTTAGTCTCATTACATCAAGTCTGCGAAGCATTGCTGGTATGGGTGTTTCATCTGCTCTTTCTCCAATTCAAGAATGTTACGGTCTACGTTGTCAATTTCTCCATTCCTCCTTTTTCTTTGTCTCTGTTTGGTTGGACATCGCCTGCCCACGTATGACAGGATTCCCTTAGTGTGGTGTCCGAATCAGCCAACCCGTGTTCAATGTAAAGTAGTCTCTTATGAGTTGGCACATACGTTCTGAATAGCTGGCATCTCGGAGCCACCATTTACTCTGATCTCCACATGCCCCCTCGGTCCAGCCATCTGATGTCCACTGGGGCATGATCTGTTAGTGCATGGGGAAGGATCAAAGCATTGGCCAGGCTACTCTTAATAGCTGCAGTCAATTCTGGAGGAGTAATTATGTAGGAGATAATATGTACATTCCCTACTGTCTGGGTGTATAGTCTTCCAGGCGTCAGGCAAACCCAGTGAACATGACCGCTCATGGAGCACATAAGTTTAATGGGATGTTGGAGAATCTTTAGCAGGACCTAAAACCGAATTAAAGTAAACTCCCACAATGTCCACAACCAATAACCAGCATTTGCAATGCAACATATCTTGCGTTTACGTGAGTTTGAGCTATTGGCATTGTAAATGACCATGCCTTTTATTTATTTTTTGTTTTTGAAACATAAATAAAATGCATTGTCATTTACAATGCCAATAGTTTAAACTTGCATAAATGCTTGACCTATTGCAGGGCAAATGCTTGTTAATTTCAGGGGTATAGCCAAAGGCGTTAAGTTGCCAAGAGATGCAACAGCTGGTTTATATCGCGCCACTGTTAAACGTTGGTAGTGGGTATGTGGAAGCCTTAATAACACCTGCCCCCCCTTCGGTCTGTGGTCGCTGTTAGTCCATCGCCCCCACGATGGCTTTCAGTGTTCCTTGTTCACTCCCAATTAACTGAGACAGATCCCGCCGAAAGCCTGTGTATGAGACTGCCCCTTCACTGCACGTGGCTGAACCCAATGCTTGTCACACATGTTCCATTATAAACCTATTACTGTACCACCTAATTGGGACCATATTAAACATACGCTGCCCATACAGCAGTAAATCAAGCGGCCAATGGAAGCAAAGCAGAAATCTTTTGACTCTTACACAAGAGGGGCTTGTCAAGACAACACATTTGTCAGATTTCCAGACTGCCTTTTCAAAGGCACTTGAACTCCTTCCAGGATTTAAGCTCCCTGCGGTTCCCAGGGGTTCTTCTCAGCACAATAAGTAGATATTTCACAGTAAATATTTGCATGTGAAAAAATAAAAAGGTTCCGGCCATTGTACCCTGGAAGGCAACAACTGTGATCTTTGTGCGCGCCGAATGAAGGATGGCCTATCTCAGTAATCCGGCTGTGCTGTTACCCGGATATCTGCGCACCCCGGACCCCTCTTGTAAGCTTTTTCGCACTGCTCCTTCTCACTAGGCCTGGGCTAAAATTCCGTTCCGCTCGCGGAAATTGCGATAATTTGACATTTTCGCGTTCCGCGGAGAGCGTAAAAATGTCAATTTCCGCATTTTACCGGAAAGGTTTTGCTTGCTCGCGCTGTAAAATAATACATTCTCGCGTGCGCGCGATCGCCTTACCTGAATCCCCGCATTTGCCGACCAGTTTTCCCGGTCCGGTCGCGTTCTCCACGAGATGTTGGATTATTGGTAGCCATTTACGCTGTCTCGCGACAGTTCGCGCCCGCAGTAACGTCATTCGTCGCGCGATCACGTCTTTCTTCTCGCGATCATGCACCGCGAGACAAGTAAAAACAAGATGGCCGCGCCCGCGAGCAACCGCATGGGTAAGTTGGCGAGACGCGACCACGCAGAAAATACCGCGAACGGGCGGGAAAAAAACTTCCGCATCTTCGCGATATTTCCGCGTGTTTGCGGAGATTTTTAACATTTTCGCGATAATTTGCGAAAGTGAATTTTGCAAATTCCGCCCACCCCTAGTTCTCACGTCCAGAACGCGCGCCTTTGAAGCCACAGCCCCTGCCATTGTGAGGCGCAGCAATGACATGGGGAGCTTATTAGGGGCTAGGTTGCCAAGCTCTCTGCACAGGAGGGTCCTAAGGGGTAAATGTCTGTGGGAAAAATGCTCCGTTTTATTTTAAATACTCTATCCCCTTCTCTGATTTGTTGAAATGTTACCCCTGTCCGGCGGTTTAACTTCCCTGCTGCTTCCCTTCCCCACCCTGCGATCGAGAATCACGCATAGCCACTTCCCATGTGTATTTTAATATAAATGGCAGTTATATTTAAAAGTGGCAATCAAAAAAAGGCAAATGTTATTGTGCTTTATAATTTTTCCCGAACAGCTTGTCCTTTACCTATGAGATTATGCTTGATGTATCCTTTAACCAAATCAGTGACGTCACATCTGCGAACTCGGGCTTGCGCTTTACAAATACACATGATTTGTTAAAACTGCAGAGTACATACCTATGAAATATGCAGTAATAAGGGCTCTGCACATGAGCACCCATGGAGGCACCCATGACAAGTACATGTAGTACAACGGCAGAAGAATCGATCTGTAACACCAATTCTGGGGAAATACTAGTGTAATGCATGCAGGCACTTATTACAAGCATTAGCATTCGAGGGTCGTTAGAACCCCAAGAGCAAGCTGGGCTGATTGCACCCCAATAAACGCTGCTGGTGACAGCCCTGTGTGTGTGTGTGTGTGTGTGTGACTGGAGACGCAGGGGTGGCGCTGACAGCAGAGCCCGGCTGCACCTCTCTCCTCCTACACATTCCTCCTGACCCTGCTGTTTTGGAAACCCAACTCTTCCTCTCACTGCCCTGACCCCCGTGATCCCTCGGGGCGCACTTTGTTTATCTCCATGCAATGCGGTGAGATGTTAAAACTCATCCAGTCTCACTGTGAGGGCTGGCGCCACTCAGTGAGAAAAAATAGCGCGCGTCGCCCCTCCCCCTCACACCTATAACTGGCTTACTGCAGGACTGACTACCCTCGCACTCAGGGAGATGCCAATAGAAGAGCAACGCAAGGCTGACCCAAAATGACTGAACACAATGCGGACCCGAGAGACAAATCCAGCAACGGCCCTAGACCCGGAAATGAGGACCGGTACAGCCTCGTGGGCTGGCCGGACATAAAGCCACTAGGCTGTCCAAGCATGGTCTGCAGGAATTATCTGGCAACCAAGAGCCATATGAACCTCCTGCCTTAACTAAATTATGCGGCAAGAAAAGGCAATATATACCGCACAATGCGACACAATCTGTAGCAGCATTATTCTGCTATTTTGGCACACACACAGTAAATCCGTCTGAGAAATGTTTTTATCTCTGACAGTACCCGTTTGTCACCTAAAGAAATCAGAAAAGGAAAGGTTACCAGTACCAGTCAATCTTTGCTCAGCATGCGACATAAAATTTGTATCTGAGAAAATCTGGTAGTAAATGGTGGATTATGCGGCAAGTGCAGACAATCCATATTAAAGCAAAAATCACTTTAACGTATGTAGATGTTAGCACATACTTTAGGAACAGTTACGGGGTGAATCAAAGTGTACACAGCCTTCCCTGCAGGCCTAGTTTCTGCTTGCGGGCCAGGAAGTGTTTTGTGAACATGATTCTCCCTCTCCATTCATCTCTGGCTCGCATTCACCCCACGACTAAAGCTAGTCTCGGAAGAAGATTCCTTCTCTGTCCAGGTGTCTGGGTGTAAATGTTCTCTAGCATTAGTAATGTAATGGTATTCTACCATATAGTGTACTTTTTTTAAATCTACGTCTGCCCCAGTCCTCTAAAAATAAACACGTGCCCAGGGCACATCTGACATTTGATTGCGTGAACAGCAAATGTGACGAGAAGAACTGCGGCCCTGTTTAAAGCTCAGAAAAGTGAAAAAACAGTGCTTTCTTGTGTGAACTGCAGTTAGACGACTAAAAAAAAAAATAGGAGGAAGGGCCATTGTGCGCTGTGCAAGGATCTCCTACCTCACGGGAATAAACATGGCGTCAGCCTGTCCAGATGGGCCGTCCTAAAAGTGGATAATGAGGTAGCCCAAAAGCCCGCTTTTCAATCACGCGCCATCGTGTAACATAAACGATGACGCAAGCCAATGGAAAAGATGGGCGGGGCTCCAAGTACACTTCTGGAATCTCATCGATTACAAAAGGCCCTCGCATGGCGAGAGCAGCTCATGCTTGCTGCTAACGCCAGGCGAGACCTAAAAATTAGAGCAGTAGTTCAGAGAGCGCCTTCATTGTGGCTTCTACCAGTGCAGGTGGTTCATAAACACTGACAAATATCCACTGTGCATCCTCCATTATACATTCCACAGCTACAAACCTACCTATGTCATCATTATGGACCTTTATGACCTGGAAATAGAACTGCTTGTGAATGAGCATAGCAGTGACTTTGGAATTGCTTGTGCATCCCGATTGGTAGCCCAGGGAGTCGCTGTTACGGGCCAGAAAAATGGCATTGTGTACACAGTAAGTGGTGCGCTTCTAAGCGGACCACTTGTAATGTATGGCGCTTAATGTAGTGAAAAATTGCCCCCCCCCCCCTTTTTTTAGGTCTCGGGTGGCGTTGCAGCACAGAGCGCTGCTCTGCCTCCGCAAGAGATTTTGCAAGAGGGGACTTTCAGAAGAGGGTTTTAAGCCCCGCCCCTAATTTCCAATGGCTGGCGTCACCATTTATGCTAAACAGTGGCCTGTCATTGGAAATGAGGGTTTTCTGTTCACGCCCTTTCTCTCGGAGCCAGACTGGCTCACCTGCTTTGCTGCTGTCGCAAAGCAGTTTCTTATCTTTATGGGGCCAAACACATGGCCCCATAAAGATAAGAGATTGATGCTTGTTTTTAGCTGTCCTCTAGCAGCGTTGGTGCTCAGCTGATGGCTGCTTTTCCTTTCTCGTTTTAGATGTACTCGAGCAGCATGATGGCTGCCTTTCCTTCTTTATTGCCTTTCCTCCAAAGCAGACCCCTCCCACCTCCCAACACAGCGTGTCCGCACCTTTATTTATTTAATAAGACTGGCGCTTCCTCCCTTCTAAAAGATGCTGCAGTTGGAGTGAGCATCATCACTTCAGGGCCTGCCTCTCTATCAGGTGGATCATGTGAGGCCGGGCAGGCTGAACCGAAAGCAACCCGGCTGGCCATCTGTTGTTGTTGTGCTGGTGGGGGCTGCAGGTGACGTCACTGGGGCCTCTCCTCCCCTTGCCTTGTTCTGTACTGGTGTTTTGTAGTCAGTCATGTTTGTGTAGGAAGTTAGGTTTTTTTTCTGCTTGACTGCAAATGGGTCACCTAGCTGTCTGACCTTGCCTTCAAGTTCCTATTTCACTTTTTGAAGACAGAATGTGACTGCTGTCTAGCCTGGGGTTTCCTGAGAGGTCGCTCTACTATTGATCATGTAAATCAAAGTCACCTGAGTGCCGCTCGTGTAACAGCCTTGCATTTGATTCACAATCGTCCTCATCCTCTGTCCTGTCGCTAAAGGTAAGGGACTCTAGTATCCTGAAGAAATCGACTTGTAAGACATCGCTATGAAAAAAAGGTACTTGAAAACCAGCTCTCTGTATTCCGAAATATAATCGCTCTAAATGAGTCGGGCGATATTCTTGGCCGTTTGGGAGGGATTGATATTTTTAAGAGCTTTACACAATGAATGACTGCAGTCCTGCATGGCAGCGTTACTTGACATTGTTGTGGTGCCTTGGCTGTTTTGCCTGCGCAGCCACTGTGGTGTAGGACTCAGTGGGAAATTTGGGTGGCTGAGGCGTGTTGTTGACTGGAGCTTGAATATGAAACTTTACTACAGATGAGGATTAAGGTGACCACTGGTGCTGTGTGTGGGTGTTAGCAGCAGGTACTGCCGAATGCCTCAGTTGCGGTGCATTGGCAGAGCTGTGTATGACTAAGACTTGCAATCGGACATGCTGCTGTAGGTTATGATGAAAAGACCTTGCCAAAACTATGGGTATTTGTTACTGGAATAGCAAATGGCGCAGCAGATATCGTTTTATGGGCTTTAGTTCGACCGTAGACCATTCTGTAACCTCAGAAGTGTGTTCAAAGGAATTTATATCATTATGGTTTTTGAAATCTGAATCTTAACATAAGAACCTTCTCATTGCGTGCAAATCCTCTTACCTCTTCTTGTTCTCAACTTGTTTGCTAGTGTTAAGTACGTTCAGTACAGACCAGCCTTGCTATTGATTGTTGATCATGGGAAAGTAAAAATGATCAACTGATTATAAAATGAGAATCACTGGGTTTGGTTGTACGTGTGCTTTAGGTGTGGATTCCATAGTCCTCCGCATACTACGAGCCTATGGTTAGTGCGTGGGGGTAGGAGAGGGGGGCCTCGGGTGTAGATGCAGTCTGTACTTGAGGTTCTCATAAGCCATATTAGTCTGCTTTAATCGGCACGTAAGAGGCTTAATGCGATGCTTGCTCCAGAATGTGCCTTTTGTTCTGTGTTCCTTGCTGAAGGGCAGATTTTCATTTTAAATCCATGCCATTTTCCTTGTTTTTTGTGTTTTTTTGCCTGAAGTCGGTGTTATGTGCTCGTCATCATCCTCAGTTTGCAGGTTGAGACGACAGACTAATTGAAAATATGCTCTTGTCTTTTATTTTTTCCTTGCGTCTACAGGAATGGTTGAATATGCGTGCAACTGCCTCATTCGTCTCTGTTTTACGAAGTACAGAGAGAACAAGGATTGTTATTACGTAGTTTGTAGAGATGTCTTTTAATTTTATCATTTTAACTTGTGATTTCCTTCATGTCAGTCTTCCTTCTGCTGCTTCGTTACAGTATGAGAAAACTCTGTCAACGTGTTAAAGATGGACTTTCGTCCAGAGGTCGAAGTGGGTAGGATCTATTGGAAACTGTGTTCCCAAGAACATAAGTGCAGGCTATTCTCGAAGGGAGGGACTATCAAAAGATGGACAAGACAAGCCATTCAATTAGCAACAAGCAAATGAGTTACAATAAAGTCAGCCAATAGTAGGCAATGGACGGTCTTCAAGCCCACTGTAAGATCCTAGGAAGTTGGGAAGAGGTCTTTTCAAACCCAATATCTTGTGCTGTCTGGTAGGGTTGACTTAAAAATGTTGCCTGCAACATTTTGTGAGCATGTACAGGTGTCATCAGGAATGTGTATGAAATGGCCTGGCAGCATCATCACACCTATTGTCTTTTAGCTGATGCTACATGGCATTCTATAGCACAAACTCTAGCTGAAGGTATTGGAGCGCTTTACAAGAGCTCCAGTTACGTTACACTAGGGCACATTCAGGCACGAGGAGATTATGTGATCGGCAGGCAGGGCTGCTCAGGAGAAGCGCTTGAGGCTGGCTGGCACAGTGTTTTTTTTTTAATGCAGATTTCTATGCCGTAAACTCTACCTGAAGGTATTGGAGCGCTTTACATGTGCTCCGGTTACGTTACACAAGGGCACATTCAGGCGCGGGGAGATGATGTGATCGGAAGGCAGGGCTGCTCGGGAGGAGCGCTTGAGATAGGCTGGCACGGTGTTTTTTTAATTTGTTTTATATATATGGTGCCGCCCCTAACTCCTTTGGAAACCTCATCTCCAGACCTTCTTTGTGACAGTGGAATCCCCTCTAATACTCAGATGTGAACAGCATGGGACTTGCCTCAATTTGAGACCTTCATGCCACAGCTTTAGATCAGCGCGCAATTTAGCCTCCCCAAGTTGATGCGCTACAACTTTTTTTTATTCATTGCTTCTCTTTTCGACCTCATTGTTCGCGTCTCAAGTTCCTGACTTATATTTGAAAACTAAGTTGTGTGTCCCGTATATCGTGTAGAATCTGCGTTCAGGACCTGGACACTGTAACCGTGACCAATAGGAACAAGCATTAAAAATGCAATAGGTCTCGCCTTTCATTTAGTTAAAACCATTTGCTTTGCTATACAATACCATTAGCAAAGCAAATGGCTTTAACTTAATCAAAGGCGAGACCTATTGCATTTCCAATGCTTGTTTATTTTATTGTTGAGACCCTCAATATTCCAACATAGGAGGCTTAATATGCCAGCGATCTTCTTGCCATTCTTAAGGCGGTCAGAAAGTACTCCCTGACCTAGGGAAATATTTAATAGATTTTCCCAGTATGGAAGTGGATGTAGAGCATGGTCTTTAGCAATATTTTCAGGTATCCTATCTATAAAAATGGTTGGAGGTTTGATCTTCATAATTATTTTCAGTCTGTCATTCATCGCAGGGGAAACCAGAAACAATTGTTAATAGAGCACTTATCATTGATTGCTTACGACTAGATCAGGGTTTTATACTCTGGTTATATTATATCCGATCCACGGACCGCTTCCTTGGTAAACAGCGAATTGCAATGAACCAAGTATCCTCCATTTTTTTTTCAAATTTAGATCTGAAAAGACAGATGACACAAAACATTGTGGAAAGCAGGCAGTGTAAAGAACTCATTAAATCTAGTGTCTGCTCTTGCCCATGTCTCATCAGGAGAAGGCCTTCAGCCGTATCTTACTTCTGTATTAAATTCTCACCATCAATTTCTCTTGACACAATTTCAACAGAATAGTGTTCACTATTTAGTGGCATTTTCAAGAATGGGGAAATGGCATGGAGCTGCATAGGTTGACCCTGTGAGGAAGGTTAATTTCAAATCACTTTGCACTTTATATTGTTTTGTACATTTTATAAAATCCCCAGAGTGCGTTTTTTAGAAACTTTAATTATTACATTTTACCCATTGTAGACTGGCTCTTATTTATCTTCAATCATTCGATACATTGCCAATTTGTGTTGTGGTACTGAGTTATGTACAAATGGCTTTTAGCAAACCTGAAAAGAATCGGAGTATAATAGTGGACAACAGCCAATATGTAAGAAGCAAGATTGATTCAGTTGCACAAACAGTGGCAGGAAAATGTTATGTATCAGTTGTTTAAAAAGCCATTGTATCTGGTTTGCCCCTTCGTTGCATTCACCTATGTATTTATGCACTCAATCACGAACTAATTATTGATTTTGCAATGCACTTTTTAAAACCTATTTTTCAATGTTTTGAAAATATTCAAAAGGGATACAGCATAAGTAATGCCTTTGATCTTTTATAAAGTAACTAGGTGGCCTGTTACCTGATTTATGACTTTTTTTATTTTGATTTATTTGAGTTTTTTATAACCATTTACAGACATAAATTTCAATATCAATGTGGACATTTATATGCATCCTCTAGAAGTGCTCACATCTTGCAACCGAAGGTTTCTTGAAAAAAGAAAAAACAAGCTTTGGCATAGCCAATAGGTCTCGCTTTTGGGACCTTATAAGTATTTAGTTATGCAGCCCAATATCCTTGGTGCAACAACATCAACTGTTGCATGGTTAAACACTTATAAGGCCCCAAAGGCGAGACCTATTGGCTATGCCAATCCTTATTTTTATTTTTTTAAACGACAAGCAGTGCGATCAGGCTCTGGCTGCCGCTTAGAGGTAGAGTGAGAGGTGTGTAGACACGGAGAGAGAGTGAGAGGTGTGTAGACACGGGGAGAGAGAGTGAGAGGTGTGTAGACACGGAGAGAGAGTGAGAGGTGTGTAGACACGGAGAGAGAGTGAGAGGTGTGTAGACATGGAGAGAGAGTGAGAGGTGTGTAGACATGGAGAGAGAGTGAGAGGTGTGTAGACACAGAGAGAGAGAGAGGTGTGTAGACAGAGAGAGAGAGAGGTGTGTAGACACGGAGAGAGAGAGAGGTGTGTAGACACGGAGAGAGAGAGAGGTGTGTAGACACGGAGAGAGAGAGAGAGGTGTGTAGACACAGAGCGAGAGAGAGGTGTGTAGACACACAGAGGTGTGTAGACACACAGAGGTGTGTAGACACACAGAGGTGTGTAGACACACAGAGGTGTGTAGACACACAGAGGTGTGTAGACACAGAGAGAGGTGTGTAGACACAGAGAGAGGTGTGTAGACACAGAGAGAGGTGTGTAGACACAGAGAGAGGTGTGTAGACACAGAGGTGTGTAGACACAGAGGTGTGTAGACACAGAGGTGTGTAGACACAGAGAGAGAGGTGTATAAGAGGTGTGTAGACGGAGAGAGAGAGAGAGGTGTGTAGACGGAGAGAGAGAGGTGTGTAGACGGAGAGAGAGAGAGGTGTGTAGACGGAGAGAGAGAGAGGTGTGTAGACGGAGAGAGAGAGGTGTGTAGACGGAGAGAGAGAGGTGTGTAGACGGAGAGAGAGAGGTGTGTAGACGGAGAGAGAGAGAGAGAGGTGTGTAGACGGAGAGAGAGAGAGAGAGGTGTGTAGACGGAGAGAGAGAGAGAGGTGTGTAGACGGAGAGAGAGAGGTGTGTAGACGGAGAGAGAGAGGTGTGTAGACGGAGAGAGAGAGGTGTGTAGACGGGGAGAGAGAGAGGTGTGTAGACGGGGAGAGAGAGAGGTGTGTAGACGGGGAGAGAGAGAGGTGTGTAGACGGGGAGAGAGAGAGGTGTGTAGACGGGGAGAGAGAGAGAGAGGTGTGTAGACGGGGAGAGAGAGGTGTGTAGAGAGAGAGAGAGAGGTGTGTAGACGGAGAGAGAGAGAGAGGTGTGTAGACGGAGAGAGGTGTGTAGACGGAGAGAGAGAGGTGTGTAGACGGAGAGAGGTGTGTAGACGGAGAGAGAGAGAGAGGTGTGTAGACGGAGAGAGGTGTGTAGACGGAGAGAGAGAGAGAGGTGTGTAGACGGAGAGAGAGGTGTGTAGACTGAGAGAGAGAGAGAGGTGTGTAGACGGAGAGAGAGAGAGAGGTGTGTAGACGGAGAGAGAGAGAGAGGTGTGTAGACGGAGAGAGAGAGAGAGGTGTGTAGACGGAGAGAGAGAGAGAGGTGTGTAGACGGAGAGAGAGAGAGGTGTGTAGACGGGGGAGAGAGAGAGGTGTGTAGATGGGGAGAGAGAGAGGTGTGTAGACGGGGGGGAGAGAGAGAGGTGTGTAGACGGAGAGAGAGAGGTGTGTGAGAGGTGTGTAGACGGAGAGTGAGAGGTGTGTAGACGGAGAGAGAGAGGTGTGTGAGAGGTGTGTAGACGGAGAGTGAGAGGTGTGTAGACGGAGAGAGAGAGGTGTGTGAGAGGTGTGTAGACGGAGAGAGAGAGGTGTGTAGACGGAGAGAGAGAGAGAAAGGTGTGTAGACGGAGAGAGAGAGAGAGAAAGGTGTGTAGACGGAGAGAGAGAGAGAAAGGTGTGTAGACGGAGAGAGAGAGGTGTGTAGACGGAGAGAGAGAGGTGTGTAGACGGAGAGAGAGAGAGAGGTGTGTAGACGGAGAGAGAGAGAGGTGTGTAGACGGGGAGAGAGAGAGAGGTGTGTAGACGGGGAGAGAGAGAGAGGTGTGTAGACGGGGAGAGAGAGAGGTGTGTAGACGGGGAGAGAGAGAGGTGTGTAGACGGGGAGAGAGAGGTGTGTAGACGGGGAGAGAGAGGTGTGTAGACGGGGAGAGAGAGGTGTGTAGACGGGGAGAGAGAGAGGTGTGTAGACGGAGAGAGAGAGAGGTGTGTAGACGGGGAGAGAGAGGTGTGTAGACGGGGAGAGAGGTGTGTAGACGGGGAGAGAGAGAGGTGTGTAGACGGGGAGAGAGAGAGGTGTGTAGACGGGGAGAGAGAGAGGTGTGTAGACGGGGAGAGCGAGGTGTGTAGACGGGGAGAGCGAGGTGTGTAGACGGAGAGAGAGAGAGGTGTGTAGACGGAGAGAGAGAGAGGTGTGTAGACGGAGAGAGAGAGAGGTGTGTAGACGGAGAGAGAGAGAGGTGTGTAGACGGGGAGAGAGAGAGGTGTGTAGACGGGGAGAGAGAGAGGTGTGTAGACGGGGAGAGAGAGAGGTGTGTAGACGGGGAGAGTGAGAGGTGTGTAGACGGGGGGGAGAGAGAGAGGTGTGTAGAGGGGGGGAGAGAGAGAGGTGTGTAGAGGGGGGGAGAGAGAGGTGTGTAGACGGGGGGAGAGAGAGAGGTGTGTAGACGGGGAGAGAGAGAGAGGTGTGTAGACGGGGAGAGAGAGAGGTGTGTAGACGGGGAGAGAGAGAGGTGTGTAGACGGGGAGAGAGAGAGGTGTGTAGACGGGGAGAGAGAGAGGTGTGTAGACGGGGAGAGAGAGAGGTGTGTAGACGGGGAGAGAGAGAGGTGTGTAGACGGGGAGAGAGAGAGGTGTGTAGACGGGGAGAGAGAGAGAGGTGTGTGTAGACGGGGGGAGAGAGAGGTGTGTGTAGACGGGGGGAGAGAGAGGTGTGTGTAGACGGAGAGAGAGGTGTGTGTAGACGGAGAGAGAGGTGTGTGTAGACGGAGAGAGAGAGGTGTGTGAGAGGTGTGTAGACGGAGAGAGAGAGGTGTGTGAGAGGTGTGTAGACGGAGAGAGAGAGGTGTGTGAGAGGTGTGTAGACGGAGAGAGAGAGGTGTGTGAGAGGTGTGCAGACGGAGAGAGAGAGAGGTGTGTGAGAGGTGTGCAGACGGAGAGAGAGAGGTGTGTGAGAGGTGTGCAGACGGAGAGAGAGAGGTGTGTGAGAGGTGTGCAGACTGGGAGAGAGAGGTGTGCAGACACAGAGAGAGGGGCAGAGAGAGTGGTAGAGAGAGAGCCGTAGAGAGAGGTAGGCATGGACTGCAGGAGAATTAATTTCCTTGGGTGCTGGGAGGCATGGAAGGCATGGCAAAAGCATCCCACTATAAGTTGCAGAACTCAAAGTTTGCTATTGTCCGCAGTGACTCAGCCATCCTGCGCATTCTTCTACTCCTTGAGGCAAGCTGACGTTTTAGCATCTGCGAAATATTCATTTTGGCTTTTTCCTGAAAATATGAAAGTTTACCTGGCATAAGGGAACGCATTTTAAGTACTTACAAAGAAAAACAAGCATTTACAATGCAATGGTCTCGGCAATATTATAGGTAGAGCTATTGGTATTGCTCATTATTTTTTTATTATTTTTGTATCCCTAAATAAATGGCATTGTCATTTCTATTGGCATTAGCTTTTTTTTTTGCGTATGTGATACCAGTCCTGGGGCTCCTTTCCAAATCATTATGTTCAGGTGTGTACATTAGACTGCATCGACTGAAGTGAACCAGGACTACAACTCCCAGCAGACATCAGGTTGGTAAAAGAACGCCATGGCATGCAGCACTGCGCCCGTAGCGGTATTCTTAAGGTGGGTGCTACAGAAAGTGTAGCTTGCCCCTGCAGGCATTTTTTAAGAGTGTCCACGACAGCCTGTATTTTTAAAATACAAGTGGGATTATTTACAAGCCCCTTGCGCGTCACTTTTAAAGTAGGAAACAGTGACGTACCGGCGGCAGAAGGGGCTTGTGCATAAGCCCCAAGAATTGGAAGTGCACGGGCCATTGTGCATGTTTTGGACGGCGCACGCTGATGCGCACGTGTCGAGGCTTTGTGACTCATCCCACGTGCTGGGTTAACCTTACACACATACAATTGGAAGGCAAGTACTAAAAAGAACCTTGCAGCTGCTACAAAGACGCCCATTCACGTGCTTGTACTAAAACGCGTTTATTCTGTGCTGGGGTGCACTATTGCTTTTGAACACCCCTGCTAGGAGCCTGCCATGACAGTGAGTGCAAATATGGAAAAACGCAACTTACATTCAGCTCGAACGTCTTGAGGGCCACCCTGAACGCCCCTGGGACAGGGGGTCTGAGCCGCAGGGTTTCCTTGATGACGCAGCCCGTGTACTTGAGTTGCTCCAGGGCCTCCAATGTGAGGGGTCTGCTCTCCTGGCCGCCACTGCACAGTAAATCCTGCGAAAAAACAGCGAGGGGTGACTATGTCGGCCCGTCAAACGGGCTATACGTGCTGTGAGGGGTGGCTTGGCGAAAACAAGGCCTATGGTATACAAAACTAGTAAGGGTCTGCTTGAGACATATTTATTTCGCAGGCGCTAATGCATTATTCTGTACGGTTTCTGTAAAAGTGTGCTTAACACCGACTGCAGTGAGGCATAAATGTGTGCCCCTACCCCACCCGCACCATAAGAGTGAACAAACACAATATTTTGATGTAGCCTCGTAACACAAAATGTCCCTGCATACCTTGATCTGCAGTTCCTTGCAAACTTTGTGTAGAACCTCCGAATGAAGCGCCAGGAAGGTCATGAGGGAGGTGGCGGCGCTAGCCGTGGTCTCGTGGCCTCCAAATAGGAGCTCATTGGCGGATTCCATCAGTTCCTATTTGTGGAAACCAGAAGGGAATTGGTAAGCGCCCAAGGGCCACTGAACCGAAGCACACTCAGAAGGTGTCTGACTTTAGCGACATGTTCCCACTACAGAGGGTCGTGCTGTGTACCGGGGGACTAGAGAAGCAATCACAGCAGGAAAACCATGCAGGCGCCCAGGGACAACTACACGCACTTAGCAATAAAGTGAACATATGTAAATAACGGCAAATGCTGCTTCCCAGTAGCTACGCCTGGATGCGGCTACATGGACTTTGCTCCCGAATAATGCATGCACTGGTCACCCCGGTGCGTCCTGCTGCAGATCGCCCTGTGCGCGCGCCCTCGCCTCTCAGCACCTTACCTGCATGTTCAGCTGCTCGCCGTTCCTCTGCGTGTGCTCGATCAGCAGCTGCAGGGCGTCCTTGTACTGGCAGTTCGAGTTTTTGGCCATCTTCGCCTTTATGTTCTCTTCGATTTTGGCATGGATCACATTCCGAGCCTTTAGACCCTGAAGAGAAGACAAGTTTTACTTAAATATATATGGGATTTTAATAACACAGCGAGTTCTCAACCATCCCCACGTACCACCCATGGCCGGCTCAGGAGAGTACTGTGAGGGAAGCCAGAGGCTACCCGCGCTTCACTCTTGAGGCGCAGGTCGCATTCCACCACTTCCAGCAGTGGGATAGCTCAGTCGATAAAGAGCCTGCTGCGGCGCCATGGCAGCCGGGACCACCCCCTACGTACACGAGCTACAAGCAGGTCACAGTGAGCGCCTTATATATACACTAGGGCCCTGACTTTGAATGCCACACAAGTGCCTCTCCAATTTAGGTAGTGCCCATTAGAAAAGACGGGCTGTCTAGGAAAATATTTTATGATAAGGTGTAAACTCAAAGTACAGTTAGGGCTGGGGAATGGTCACTCACGAGTTGGGCAAGAGCCGTCCGAAATGAACTTTTAACGTGTGATTGACTTCGACCCAACACCACCGGCCAGCCCACTCTGGTGCACCCGTTTCACACCGCCAGTCCGCACTGCCAGCAGTCCTCCTTACCCGGTAGAGGCCGCTGAAGGGCACGTCGATGGGCAGGGAGAAGAGGTTGCGGATCATCTCCTCGAAGGCGTGCACCAGCTGCTGCTTGGTCTCGGTCTGGTGCGGCTCGAAGCCCAGCAGGATCCTCATGGCGATGCGGAACATGAGGCGCTTCACCTCGGGGTAGACAAGCACGCAGGCCCCGCCGGACAGCCACTGCGCCAGGGAGCCGCACACCTCCTCCTCGATCACCGGGATGTAGCGCTGGAGCGCCTCCCGAGAGAGGACGCCATGAACACCACCGCCTTTCTCCGAGGCGAAGCAGAAATGCCTCGGAGAAACGCAGCGGCGGTTTCAGATTCGGGGGCGTGTTTCTTTTTCTCTCCTCTTGGCATTGGCTGGAGGAGAGAAAAACACGCCTAAAAAAGGGCGTGGCTAAAAAGGGGAAAGAAGAGCACGGAACACGCCCCCGAATCTGAAAAAGACGGAGCCTATTTGGAGGGACGGCTCTCTCCTCCAATGGCTGGCCTCCGTTTAGGAAGCCAGCCAATGGAGGAGAGGCAAAAAGAGAGGCGGGCTAAATAGCCACTCTAGAAACATAAGGTCTCCGGACTTCCGGTTCTGCCTTCGGCAGACCGGACGGTCCCTCGACCTAAAAACTCGAAAAAAAATAGCAGCCTGTTCTAGTGAGCACTAATCTAGGGCCACCTGAACGTACTTGAATGTGCAGACCGTCTATTGGATAACATATGAAAACTCGCTTCAGACGAAACTCGTAACCAGCACATGCCACAGCCACACAGACTAGTAAGGAGCTGCGAACTATGACACGCCACGCCTAGGAGGCCCAGGGTGAAGATGCAACCTTTCTGCGGCCTTCTGGGCCTGTGCGCTGTTATTTTCCGAGGCCACTGGTGAACTTCGTGGAGTAAGACAATCCATTTCATAGCACCAGTCCTAGATAACACCAATATTAGCGCATGCAGGTTCATCTCTGGACCGTAAATCCAAGGTAATATTTACACTGGGTGTTCAATTAAACAAAGACAGCTGTACCTGCCCTCACACGTGGTTAAATATTTGAAAATGCCATACCAGCACCATAAGTGAAGGTGCCCTTTGGAGTCTCCTCTGTACCCTCGGGAGGCTGACATCGGTTAGGCACTCTTCAGAGGGAGGCAACTTCACATGCCAGTGCAAAGACACCACACGCTGGGAAGCTCACACCCTGGGGAGTGGAGGGGGAAGGCTATAAACAAAAGGCATTCGACGTCCGGCGTGATAATCGCATCACCACCAAGTTGGGCCCTGGGCATAGTCCAGCCAATCTTTTAAAGCCAGAATGAGCTTAACCATTCCCAGAGACACCCAGCTTCAAAGGCCAAAGAAAGGGCCATCTTTACAGCTTCCTGTTTTAGTTACCACTAATACCATTAATGTCCATAAAGAGCCTCTCGCTCAATCGGGCTGGGGCTGCCTGGTGTTGTCCCACAATGAGTTTGAAATACCAACCTACATACCTACATCAAGACTATTATACAGACTGCCGAAACATTGTTAAGACAGCGTTAATAATAAATCTACACTTACGTTTGACACAAGTTAGTATTATGTTCACGAAATATAGCACTATTTAAGGGGGTCGATATTGTGACATCGCGCTTCAACAGCTAAAAAATCGCCTGTGCCCATTCTGGGACGCTTGAGCATTACTGGGGTCAATTTAAACACTTAAATTTATGGAAAAGAGAACAACCACCAAAAGGAGGCCCAGGGTGAAGATGCAACCTTTCTGTGGCTTTCTGGGCCTGTGCACTGTTATTTTCCGAGACCACTGGTGAACTTCGTGGAGTAAGATGATCCATTTCATAGCACCAGTCCTAGATAACACCAATATTATGCTGTAGCATTAATATGCATAAGGTAATTTATATAGAATCCGTGTGCACCTGAGGCTGTAGTTGAATGGCCCACCAATCAAAGATAAGTAATGTCACGGGTGACAAAAGGCGCTTGAGAGGAAAATACATGCCAAATATATTTAAAAACATGCTACAAGAAGGTAAATGAAACCTTGAATTACGTCAGATGTACAAATTACAAACAACTTATCTAGCAATAGAGTTCTAAAAAGAGACTCCCAAGAACTACAACACCCAGCATGCAATGGCGACTCTGCTAAGAATCTGGTTCAGTCCTTGTGGAAACATCACAAACGATAGATAGCCCACGGATATGAATGAAACCATGTCCAGTATAACAGTGAGACTTATTAACAGAGGCCTGCCAACCTTCTAAAATATACTGACTAGACTCGGTAAATTCAGATGAGATGACTCAAACAAGCAATAGTACTTGAAAGCTGCAACAGAAAATAATGTGCCATTTAAAATGAAAATATGAGTGCCCTCTGGGTCAAGCATGTGATAGTGAATACCTGAACCACTGATCAGGCGACCGCTTCATAAGCGAACTAGGATAAGAAGTTAGCAGCCATGAGAATATAGATCTCTGAACATATGTCCAGTATACAAGGTTAAAAATAGCCATGACTCATCACTAAAAGGCCCGTGAATCCAACTGCCACACCCGTGTTCACCTTTATTAGTATGGCTCACAGGAAAAAGTAACTGTCGGCTCCAGGTGTATTTGATTTACTACGTAGATGGTGCCTGGCGTGCGGGCTGATAGAGGCTGAAAATGGACTAACAAGGAGCCGAGGTAGTGTCCAAAAGCAAAAGAAGAAAGTGTTTTAAAGTAATGTGATCCTTGCAAACCTGTCCATGCGAATCCACAACATGAACGTCAACTGCCCCTGTTAACCTCAAGCAAAGTGCATTCTAATAGATGACATAATCTTATATTGTACACACAAACCCCAGTCCCAGAGAGCAGCTCCGGGGGGGAAGTTTAGATGCAGGGCTCACACAACTCAGCTGAATGTTTACCTCAGCCCCTGCGCGCCACAAATACATGATAAAACCGATGAAAAGGCTTTGAAGAGCTGCGTGCCAGCGAGGCACTTACTGTTTTAGTTAACTAAAAAGCTTTCCCTTCTGTAAAATAAGCCCCTTGGTGTCTGTGAACGGAAGCAGAGAGGCTAATCTGCTCCATGTCTGTGCCCACTGAAGTAGGTAATCACTGCACGTGGGACAGGGCTATCGCTCTGTTTTTACACCGAAATCCACTCAGGCAGTGAAGAAACAGAAACCCGACTGGTGCTCCTGCCCTGCAGCTCATTCTTGTAGCGAAGCCCTGGAGATGCCCCCTCCCCCTCCACGCTCTGCTTGAGGTGGTGCAACTACGGCTGTTAATTTAGGTTCTGTTAGCTTTATTTGTTGTAGAAGATGCCGGTAAAGTGCAGCTGAGTCGCAACAAATTATTTAAACAAGCCCGGGAGTTGTGTGCACGTGCGCGCTAAAAGAAAAAAGGACGCGAGTGGTGAGCGCCCCGGGAAAAGTGAAAGCCGCTGTGGCGAGTGGTGCGCGCGCACCATGACGAGAGAGGAAAGCCAGATGGCGCCTCTGCTAGTCATTGTGCGCGTAACCGCATGCTCTATGCCACCCGGTCGCACTTTTGAAAACCCACTCACTAAATGTCTCGCCAGAGCAGCACATGCGCTGGCTCAGGCGAGACCTAAAAAAAGGGCAGTGTAGATCATTACATTTTAAAGCATTCATACTTGAATAATATATTGCGGGAGAACAATACCGTGAAATGCACGTCGTGCCTGTTATATTAACCATATCCACTAGACAGGTCACAATATATATCAACTGGCAGGTAATAAAAATTACATATCCCTTCTACAGTGTTTGTGGCCTTACACATAAAGCCCATCACCACCTTTGTCATGTAGTTTTAGCCATTGTATCTACCGGGTGAGATAGGAGGTAGTTTTTCAGTGGGTCCCAGATATCTTTGGGACGGGATGTCATGGGAAGTAGATCAGCATAATTAGTGAATTGTTCCTGACAATATATTAAATCCTTGATCCAGCCCTTGAACTTGGGTGCCCTTCCTCGCCCCCACCTACATGCAGCCCTACGTTTGGCCATCAATACCGCCATAGCGATGTATCTGCGAGAGGGCTTTTGTATGAGCTCAGTATACCCCAATAATGCTAGTATTGGAGACATTGCCAATGTCAATGACGTCATCGGATCTAGTGCTTCAAATACTTGACGCCAATACTCATATACGCTTGGACAATTCCATGCTAGATGTAGAAAATCGGCCCCACCATACCAATTCTATCACAACTATCAGTGTCCCGCAATCTGTAATTGTACATTTTGGCTGGCGTATAATATAGGCGGTGTAGGAATTTAAAATGTGTAATACATAATCTGCTACTTGCTGATACTTGCTCCGTCAGTGAGCAGCAGTAAGAACACTGTCCGATAAATTACACCAGAGTTGTATTAAAATCACCCCCCCCCTATTTCCAGGATTTTCCCCCATAGTGTAGCAAAGACATCCAGGTCTTCCATGTTAGGCCCGTAACAGCAGACCAGTGTGATAGACTGAGCCCAACCTACCCCAGACGATGCAGAAGCGACCTTGCTGATCTTGTGTCGTGCCAGCAGGGGTGAATGGGGTGTGCTTTTTAGGTCTCACCTGGTGTTGGAGCGTGCATGCGCTCCTCGCCTGCGAGAGCTTTAGTAAGGTAGTCCGTTTCGAGAAGGGGACTCAAGCCCCACCCCTCATTTCCATGGCGTAGCGTCAGCGTTTATGGTAAACGCTGGCTTCCCATTGGAAAGGAGGGTTTTTCGTTGCCTTCCTTTGGCTTTTCGCTGGACTGGCTCGCCTGATTTACGCTGTCCTGAAGACTTCTCTTATCTGCTTGTTTATTTAACAAGCAGATAAGAAAAGTCTTCAACAGTTGTGAAGCAGGCAAGGAGCTCAGAGGCGCACGGGGTCACGGGAGGACAAGGCAATGGTGAGCGCTTGTTTTGGAAGCCAGTGGGCAACCCCAGACCGAGACTGGTAAAGAGCAATCTTCTCCCTACGCTGAATGGAAGGAGGACAGATGGCTAATGGAACTGAAAATATTGATCATTCTGTAATGCATGTGTTTTTTTGGGAATTGTACTTATTTCTAGATTTTTGGAACCGACTTTCTCGCTGACAATATTTATTCACTGCACGATTGCTGCTGGCCCAATCTGAGTTTGGCATCTTGCTTTCATTGTATCTCCCGGGCTGGCTACACAATAGCTGCTACATCCTCTCGCTCAGCTGACGTCTCTGACTGGTTAATTAATCTTACCTCCCGCGTGATGGAGTTTGTTGCGGCACCCGCGTGCCCACCACGCGCAGAAGGAGGCGACGGATGGAAAGGCCATTGCACCGGGGACTGGGATCCCTGGGGAAGGGAGCCGGGGGATTGCTGCAGGCTGGCGATACTGGAGCGAGCACGTGCCCGGGATTTTAAACACACTTTCATATCAGCCTCTCCGGTGTGATTGATGAGAAAGGGCTGGAGAGGTGAGAGATGAAGCACACACTACAAAAGACCTCAGCAAAACTTGCGCATACCTGCCATTTTGAAAAATACAGCTGCTTCTTAATCTAAGTGTAATGAATGCTCTGCAAACACGCCCTCCTTGAATCTCCAGAGCGATATGAGGATCGCACACAAACTCTAGGGTGCCAATTACAGAGATATTATTTCACTGAAACGAGAGCGGTATTAGAAGTACTATCACAGCCTGCATAACTCGTAAGGAAATTGCAGGAAGTGACGTCACACCCTTCTTTTCAGCCGATGGCCTTTTTTTGTTTTGTTTCCCTCTTGTTTGACAGCTGCCCTCTACTTCGCCTCCTTTCCCTGGTGCGGTGAAACCGGATGAGTGCGCCCATGTTTCAGGCAGAAATGCAAAGGAAAAAAAAAAAACTCTTCGGAGATTACCATGCCATTAAAAAGCCAGGTCACAAAGGAGGGGCCGGCGCCCCCTCCACGTCGCTTCTTATGTTAATTCATTCTTTGTCACAGGGAGTGGTTGGGTAGTTTATGACTTGTTTGCGAAATCGCAGTGACAGAGAAAGCTCGGCTGTTACTTTTTCCCCACATGCTTCACTTAAACTCAGACCGACTGGCCACAATTTACCGAAGTTAAGGGTGCTACTTTAATCCTTTTTTGTTGCTCAGATTGGTGGAATCCTATTTACCCAATCGATCACCACAAGTTCACATTTTATTTTGGGGTTTCAAGCACCATTTATTTTTATGCTACAGACAGCACATTCACGTGCTTTGCCTCGTGTTATGTTATTATGGATCGCCACATGTCGCTAGAGGGCAGACCCCGAGGCAGTTTTAGTAAAAGCCCAATGTAAATTAGACCGTTTACTACCATTGCTCAAGTGCATGCTTAGAAAAAAGCCTTTCATGGTCCTCGAATATGGCCCCACCCTCGAATGCACCTCGCAAATCTTAAATACGTTTAACATAAATGTATAAGCACTGTATTTTGGCATCAAGAGATGATTTTGACAGTGAATGTGTTTAGTGGCGTTCATTCACATTATATAAGACATACCAGAGCATTAGGATTTGGGAGGCAATTCCCCTTTTTTTCCAAAATATTCCTTTTCCTTATTTTTTTACTGTTTACTGTATTGCTCCAGAATACCGACCTGTTCAAGACGACCTGTTCAAGATTAGGCAATATTTATCTGCACCTCTTGGGTGTGTAACCACCATCTCCAAGTGACTGCGAGTCACCAGTACTCTTTTAATCCACCGTTTTTTTTAACCAACATGATTTTGCATTCTGGGACTTGTAGTTCTAATATTTACTATTTGTTATATATGCGCTGAAAACTCACAGCATGAAACATACTTTTTTGTCCTTTGTCAAGTGTCCAGTGCCTGGCAATAAAAGGTTAAGACCTCTCCGGACAGAACCTTCTCAATTGTTTGAGATGGGGGGGGGCACTGTCAAAATCTGAAGCTGCTGCTGACAGAAACCTTAACTGCTCTTCCTATTTCCCCCCCCCCAAAAAAAAAATCTGACATTCAGCTGGAAACTGCCACGTTATGCAAAGTAGGCTGAGAGGGGGAGGGATGGGCCATTTAAACTTTAAAAATCAACATCGCCGTCCGTTGCACGCCCCTCCACGTGGTTGCAGCTGCGCGCTGCACTCACTCCTCCGTAACGTGGCTCACCTGCTGCTGGTTACCCCCTCACACTGCCTGAAGCCCGGGGGTAGCTTGGGTACTTCATAACCAGTGCATCTAAACCCCTCTGACTCACTGGCTGAGCACACAACAAGCCAAACGTCTGAAGGCAGACAGGGAGGGCTCTCACCCACTACCCTCCCGCCACTCAAAGAATGTCATGTTTCTCTCGCACAGGCACGAAGCCCACCCGCCTAGAGCGCCATGCACGACCACATGGCGGGAAGCGCACTCTTGAAAACCACACATTAAAATAAAACAAAATATCGGGGAAAGCATAACAGTCCCCAAAAGCGCGATTATACGAAGTGTAATTTCTGGATGAAGTGGAGCAGGGCACGCTCACGCATTATATTATGTTGGGTGGGATTGCCACGCACACCCGACTTTGAAAAAGGGTGAACCGGGTTCGAGTCTGGCTGGAGGTTTATACATCCTGTGATTCTGGGCAAATCACTCCGTGCCTAAAAATGATTGTGTTCGTTTCTAACGCAACCTGGTGCTTATGTAAAGCGCTCTAATATCTTCGGGTTGAGTTTGCGCTAATTAAATTTGCACAAAAAAGCCCAATGACCACGTACTATTGCCTATTTTCAGCTTTATGATCATCAAACGTTTGAAAAAAAAATTAAAGAGGGTTTGAGGGGGCTCTCGAAAAAGTACTGACACACAATGAGGATTATAGTATGTATCTCCCTTCCAAATATAGCCCAGTTTTTCAAATTTAGAGTTTCATGTATTTTTCTGTTTTCTATTAACCCCTTCGCTGCTAGGCCTTTCACTCCCCTGTGCTAAACCCTTTGTTCGAGGCATATGAGCTGCAGATTATACACTGTGCATAGATCGCCATCTGGTGTTGGGCCCGGATGTTTGCAGTTTGTTTTTCTTCTTGGACAGTCTTTGGAAGTCACGAGTTCGGTGACTCCTCCTTCGGTCCGTACTGCGCATGGGCTTCGGCTCCATCCTCAGATTGTTTTTTTCCGCCATCAGGCTCGGAGGTAATACTTCGTGCTCCGGCTTCGAACCTTTCCAGTTCGACCTTCGACGAAAAATCCTCGTCCATCGAGATTCTTTAGACGAAATCTACTTCTTCATCTCTCTCTTCGGCACTTCCTCGATTCCAGACATCGGCGGCGGCCTTCGGGCCTATCTCGACTCCGGTCTCGGCTGATGGAAAGGACTCCCTTCAAGAAGTGCCCAAAATGTGGGTCTAAATTTCCCCCCACCGACCTCCATCAGGTGTGCAACCTCTGCCTCTCTCCCGAACACGGGGCCCGAGACTGCCCCGCCTGCAAGTCTTTTCGATCGAAAAAGACTATTCGGGATGGACGAGCTCGACGCACCATGGCACACTCATCGACCTCGGCTCCACCTGACCTCTTCGGAGAAGACACCGGAGCTTCGGGACAGCAGCACACCGAGCAGGAGGAAGATATCGTCAGCACTTCCGAGGCCGACGACTCCGACGTGGAGCAGATCACACCGGCGCAGAGGGTCGTGAGTACTCTACCCCCTCCACCTCCTGCGCCCATACCGAAAGAGACTCCGGTTACCCCTTCGCCTCCGGGCCTAGGGAAAGCCAAGCATACTGCTTCCATCACCCCACCTTCGGGCCCGGTGAAAAAGCATCACAAGTCTCCTGGCGGCTCGGGCTCGAGCCAGCCTCCTAGCGGCGCCGACAAACATTCTTCGGCGCCGAAGAAAACTAGTTCCAATCCAATCCAATCCAAAAAACTTTATTGCGATTGTTTAAAATCATAAAAGTACAGTATAAAACAATTCATTTAGAATACATATTCCAGTTAATACAATAGCCCATGTTAGAAAACAGGGTGTCATGATAATTTATCAGTAGACAGACCCCTTTTAGAACCAATGGATCAATCAGTGTTGTTGCTTATTAGTTTCCTACGAATTAACCACATCGCAAACAGAAACTTAGAAACTGCAACCACAACAAGTGGATTTAAATCGCTTCGCAAGATCCTAAAGAAATCAAGGTAACTCCTAATACCCAAGTTTAGACATAATTGTATGATCCATTTTTTCCGGATACCGACATATGCTGGGCAGAAAAGCACGACATGGGTCATAGTTTCCAGTTCAGTTGAACAACCAGGACAAATATGCTGGGAACCGCCCACCCATCGGTCAGTAAAAGAGTAAAGAGGGAGGGTTCCGTATCTGAACTGTAAATACAGCTTCTTTGCTAAAATGGGCTGGATAGCATCAAGGTCAGGTACAAAGGCGTAGTGAGATTTAACATCTAGGAAAGCATCTGTCAGACTAGATGGTCTAACTGAACTATAAGCTTTCATTAAAAAGTAATCTTTAAATGTTAAGGCAAGAGTTTTTTTGGAAATACCTAGAGTAGAATTCTCTGGGTTAGCCCAGAGATGGGCAAGGCCAATATGGGTTAATGTCTGCCTAACATACTGGAGCCAAGGGATCTTATCGGCCCCCAGTGAGCCCAGGATTACTTTCAATTCGTCTCTGTAACATGCCAGCTCTGGTGTACACCAGAGCCTTTTCCAGTACATCACCGGTCTAGCGGCAACGACCTCTAAGATGGGGCGGATGTTAAGAACCATCCTCAATGGCATAAGCGGCGTGTTATTTGGAAGGGATAAGAGTTTCCTCATAAAATTGTTTTCGGTGATAGCCAAATCATTTGCACGGGTATGGCCCCAAAGTTCAGCCCCGTACAATGTAGAGGATCTAGATTGCACACAGTAAATTTCTAAGGGGGCACTTATGATTTTTGAACGACATTTCTTGTAAACTTTAAGGATGCCCCCCACAGCCTGGTTAAGTTTTAAATTGGCTTTACGCATTTGTGGGGACCAACCCATTTTGTCGTTCAAAGTCAGACCTAGGTACTCCAATATAGTGACCCGGTCCAGGGCGATACCTTCCATTTTGGGATGTGGGTAGTTGGAGGGTTTTACATTAAAAGCCATATACTCCGTTTTACCTATGTTGACCACCAGGTTCCTTTTTTTACAGAAGTTAGTAAACTGATCCAACACCCGTTGCATACCCATTGGGGATTTTGACAGCAGCAGGGTGTCGTCAGCAAACATGAGGGCAGGATATTTTCTAGAGGCCAATTTTGGTGCGTCTATGTCAGTGGTGTCCAAAAGATCGGCAATGAGCCCATTAAGAAAGAGAGAGAACAGGGTTGGGGCAAGAACGCAGCCCTGTCGTACTCCCTTTTCAACGGGGAAGGGGCCAGTCAAGTTTCCATGTTTTCCGTAACGGACTCTAGCGTAAGTCCCATCGTGGAGAATCTTCAATTGATAGCATAGGTATGGCGGGGCCCCCATGGTTAGCAGTAGGTTCCATAACTGGTTACGATCCACCATATCAAAGGCGGATTTCAAATCCACGAAGGTCATATATAGGCTACCCCCATCCAATATGACATGTTTCCAATAAAGCATCTGGAGCCTAAATAGTTGGTCCATAGTTGACATTTTGGGCCTAAATCCCGCTTGAAGTGGGGTTAGTATATTATTCTCTTCTATCCAGTTCTGTAGCCGTTGCAGGAGGAGCCTAGAATAAATTTTTTGGCTCACATCTATTAGGCTTATAGGCCTATAGTTACCTGGATCAAGGGGAGATCCCTTTTTAAAGATGGGAATAATTTCCGCACCCATCCAGGTTGATGGTACCGGTGAACCATGTAAGATGGCGTTGAAGAGGATTTGAAGGTAAGGGGCCCAAAAACTAGTTCCGTTCCGAAGCCATCGGTGTAGAAACCTGGCCTCTCGGTGCCGACCAAACACAAATCCCTCGGCACCGACGCTTCCGTGTCGAAGCCTGCCTCGGCGCCGACCAAAAAATCGGACACCCCGAGAAAGCATGGCACGGATAAACCGACGAAGCCTTCGGTTCCGAAAACGTCGGCACCGAGCTTTTCGCACCGGATCCTCTTCAAAAGACTTTAACAAAGGATCCAAGGACTGGACATTTAATTTTGTCTTCCAAGAAAAGACTTTTGGACAAACCAACTCCTCCTCCACCACCAAAACGGAAGGACTCTGCCACATCCCCGTTCAGAGTACCCTCCCCACCACCTCCACCTCCACCTCCTCCTCCTCCTCCACCTCCTCCACCCCCTCCATCTCCGCCCCCACCTTCTCCACCCTTGCCTCATCGGTCTCCAACCCCGTCTCCAGACCCTGATGACCACGGAGATCCATTCTATGATCCCACAGATGCCCTGCAGGACCCCACTCCTCCGGGAACACCTGACCCATGGGAGGATTATCACAATCCCGATGTCCCAGATGTGCCTCAGGATGATCTCTATCCATCCAGGCCGTCTCCACCAGAGGACTCCCTGGGGTTCCACCACCTCTTACAACGGGCGGCACACTACCATGGGGTGGAATTACACACTGATCCAGTTGAGGAAGACTTCCTACTTGACACATTTGACATAGCAGATAAATCCACCGCTATATTACCCATGCTTAAAGGGGTGACCAAGCATGCCACAGAGGTTTTCAAAGACCCAGTTAGAGCTAGGGTCTTAAACCCCAGAATAGAAAAGAAGTACAAGGCAGCCCCCACGGATCCGGTCTATATTAAAGGACCTGCGCCCCTAGACTCACTAGTGGTTTCCACAGCTATGAAGCGCTCCAACTCTGTCATCTGGTGAGGCTCCACCACCTGATAAGGAGTCCAAGCTTTTAGATGCGTCAGGCAAACGCACTGCCTTGCAAGCTGCCAATATGTGGCGCATCGCCAACACGCAGGCGCTGCTGGCAAGGTACGATAGAGCGCACTATGATGAGCTGGAGGCTCTCATGCAGCATCTCCCGGAGAAATACAAGAATAAAGCTCATGAGCGAATACAAGAGGGAAAGATTATTACCAACACCTCTATTAAATGTGCACTTGACGCAGCAGACACGGCGTCCAGGGCTATAAACACCAGTGTCCTGCTTCGCCGTCACGCCTGGCTCAGAATTTCAGGCTTTAAACCAGAGGTCCAAGCATCTATATTAAACCACCCTTTTGACCAACAATACTTATTTGGCCCAAAAGTAGACGAAGCCCTGGAAAAAATGAAGAAGGATACAGATACGGCGAAGTCTATGGGAGCCCTGCAATCACAAACCCCTGGACGCTCCTTTCGCCGTTCCTCCTTTCGAGGCTCTGGCAGAGGTTACTCTTCCGATAACGCCTCCACTTCCTACAAGTCCCCTCCTCAAAATACCTTCTCAAAGGGCTACCAAAGAGGTGGATATCGAGGAAACAATAATAAAGGCAGGGGCAAAACCAACACCGCCCGTTCTGCCACACCGCCCACACAATGACTTTCCCCCGCTCCCCCCAGACCATTCCACTCCGGTCGGGGGCAGACTACAGGACTTCCTTCACACCTGGGAGGCCATAACATCAGACAAATGGGTAACCCAAATTATTCGGTCAGGGTACTGTCTCGAACTAACTTCTACCCCCCCAAATATTCCACCCAGACACCGTGCGATGTCAGAAGAACATACCACACTTCTGAAACAAGAGGTACTCTCCCTCCTGCAAAAACACGCGATAGAGCAGGTACCCGTCGATCAGCAAAATCTAGGGGTCTATTCTCTGTACTTTCTCATACCGAAGAAAGACGAGACCCTACGGCCCATTCTAGACCTCCGGCCTCTAAATGCATACATCCATTCAGACCATTTTCATATGGTAACTCTTCAGCAAGTTCTCCCACTCCTCCGTCAGGGCGACTTTCTCACTACACTTGACCTGAAAGACGCATACTTTCATATCCCAATACACCCTGCTCACAGAAAGCACCCAACGATTTGTGGTGGACGGCCAACATTATCAGTTCAAGGTTCTCCCCTTCGGGGTCACAACCGCACCACGGGTGTTTACCAAATGCCTGGCAGTAGTGGCAGCACACCTCCGAAGACAAAACATTCACGTCTTCCCCTACCTGGACGACTGGCTCATAAAAGCCGCGTCCTACCACCAGTGTGTACAAAATACAAACACTACCATACAACTACTCCACCAGCTAGGCTTTACGGTGAATCACCAAAAGTCCCACTTGATACCGTCTCACACAAAGCAATACCTCGGTGCCACTATAGACACCTCAAAAGCTATAGCCTATCCCAACTCAGCCAGAATCGCAAGCATGCAAGGCCTGCGCCAAAAGTTCCTTCTTCAGCACTCTCTCCCAGCAAGAGTGTTCATGAAACTAATAGGGATGATGGCGTCTTGCATTTTCATAGTGCCTCATGCAAGACTTCACATGCGTCCACTCCAAGAGTGCCTAGCACGCCAGTGGAACCAGGCCCAGGGTCAGCTGACGGATCTGGTGTTGGTGGACGGCCGCACCCATCGATCTCTGCAGTGGTGGAACACCACAAACCTTTCCAAAGGGCGACCGTTCCTGGACCCGGTTCCTCAGGTGATTCTAACAACGGACGCATTGCTCTCCGGCTGGGGAGCGCATCTATTAGACCTCACAGTGCAAGGTCTATGGACGCCACAACAGAGGTTACTCCACATCAACCATCTGGAGTTATTGGCGATCTTTCTAGCCCTGAAATCGTTTCAGAAACAAATTTCAGGCAAGGCAGTCCTAATTCGCACAGACAATATGACTGCAATGTATTATATTCAAAAACAGGGGGGGACACACTCTCCCCAGCTCTCCCGCTTAGCACAGAGCATATGGAGATGGGCAATTCCACAAAAAATCTTTCTCCTGGCACAACACGTCCCAGGCATACAAAACACCATGGCAGATCTGCTCAGCAGACAAACGCAGCAAATGCACGAATGGGAACTGCATCCACAAGTTCTTCACCCATTCTTCCACAAGTTGGGGCTTCCTCAGATAGACATCTCTTCGCCACCCACGAAAACAAAAAATGCCCAAGCTTCGCCGCCAGATACCCACACCCATTGTCCAAAGGCAATGCGATATGGATGAACTGGTCAGGCAAATTTGCATACGCCTTTCCACCTCTCCCACTAATTCCATTAGTGGTAAGGAAGCTACAACAGCACTCCCTCAGACTCATTCTGGTAGCTCCAACATGGGCCAGGCAGCCGTGGTACACCACACTACTACAGCTCTCAGTGGTACCACACCAAAAGCTGCACCTGTCCCCATGCCTCCTCACCCAGAACCATGGAGAAATCAGGCACCCGGACCCAGCTCAGCTCAACCTAGCGATCTGGCTCCTGAAATCTTAGAATTTGGATACCTTAACCTTCCCCCTGATTGCATGAACATTATCAGGGAAGCCAGACGTCCTACCACTCAGGCATGCTATGCCGCAAAGTGGAAGAGATTTGTTGTTTACTGCTGTAACAATACAATCGACCCCTTAGATGCATCCATACAGCACATCATATGCTATCTGCTCCATCTTCAAAGGTGTAACCTGGCATATTCATCCATACGTCTACACCTAGCAGCAATTGCTGCTTACCTGCAAAACAGACAGCATGTATCACTGTTCAGAGTGCCTGCTATTAAAGCTTTATGGAAGGCCTTAAAAGAGTAATTCTACCCAGGGCACCACCTTCCCCTGTATGGAATCTAAACGTAGTTCTTACAAGGCTAATAGGTCCGCCTTTCGAACCAATGCATAAATGTGAGCTACAGTTCCTCACTTGGAAAACAGCTTTCCTCGTAGCTATCACTTCCCTTAGAAGGGTTAGTGAGATACAAGCGTTCACTATACAAGAACCCTTTTTACAGATACATCACAGCAAGGTGATACTTCGCACAAATCCAAAATTTCTGCCCAAGGTCATTTCCCCCCTTCCATCTTAATCAATCGGTGGAATTACCGGTTTTTTTCTCGCAACCCCAATCTGTTGCGGAAAGGGCTCTACATACACTTGATGTTAAATGGGCTTTACTGTACTACATACAAAGAACACAACCCTTCAGAAAGACTAAACAGTTGTTTGTCTCCTTCTCTCCACCGCATAAAGGCAACCCCATCTCAAAATCGGGGATAGCTAGGTGGATTGTAAAGTGCATACAAATTTGCTATCACAGAGCATAAAGAACATTATCTGTTCCATCTAAAGCCCACTCTACAAGAAAGATAGGGGCTTCTATGGCTTTTCTAGGGAACATACCCTTACATGACATCTGCAAGGCAGCCACATGGTCAACACCGCACACCTTCACAAAACATTACTGTGTAGATGTGCACTCCAAACAACAAGCTAGTGTGGGCCAGGCTGTACTAAAGACACTGTTTCAAACTACTGCAACGGATACCGGTGGTCGCCGCTAGGGTTGGGTACTGCTATATAATCTATGCACAGTGTATAATCTGCAGCTCATATGCCTCGAACGGAATATGCTACTTACCAGTATGCATCTGTTCTTGGCATGTAGAGCTGCAGATCTATACACGCCCACCCGGCTACCTGTATCCGTTCCAGGCTATCTTATTTAGATACAACACACATGGGTTTCTTCACTATTATCACTACGCTCCATCTTTTCCCTGCTGGCGAAAAACAATCTGAGGATGGAGCCGAAGCCCATGCGCAGTACGGACCGAAGGAGGAGTCACCGAACTCGTGACTTCCAAAGACTGTCCAAGAAGAAAAACAAACTGCAAACATCCGGGCCCAACACCAGATGGCGATCTATGCACAGTGTATATATCTGCAGCTCTACATGCCAAGAACAGATGCATACTGGTAAGTAGCATATTCCTTTTGCTATTTGGGGTAGTGCGCGCTTAGGCCCCTGTAACTTTTTAACCACATAAGGTATCCACGCCAAATTTGCGTCCTTTTCTTCCAACATCATGGGGATTCTAAAGGTACCCAGGGTTTGTGGGTTCCCCCAGAGGGGTCCCAGCAATTAGACAAAATGCAGCTACATTTTGGGTTTTTTGGGAAAAATGGGAAAAACCGTGCTGCAAATGAAAGCGTCTGGATTTTTCTATGCAAATGGTATCAAAAAAGGGTTTGATTTTCCCAGCTTATAGGGAATGGCAGACTTTTGTCAGAAAACCAACATTTTTTACACTGTTTTGGCATTTTTCTGGGACATAGCCTTTATTTGCTATTTTTTGTGCTTTCAACCTCCTTCCAGTTAATGGTAGAAATGGGTGTGAAAGCAATAATGGATCCTGGAAAGCTATACATTTTAGAAAAGTAGATAACATTCTGAATTCAGCAGGGGTCATTTGTGTAGATCCATCAAGGTTTCTTTTTAGAAACTAACAGTTAAATATAGCCTTTTGTGTCAACGTTTTTACCTGTAACTTCTTCTAATTATGACAGCTCTTTGAAAGCAATATACAGTTACATCCGCTGGACCTTCCTGGTTGTGGGGATATATAGGACTTGTAGATTCACCAAGAACCCGACGAACCCAGAGTCAAAAACTGAGCAGCAATTTGCAATGGTTTTTATTATGTTCCGGGTATATAGCAATTATAGTGGGAAAATGTATACATGGAAAAATCGGTATGAAAGACACGTATGTATTTCTGAAATGGGAACAAATTAGAGTTTAGAAACAGTACATATTTGCACATTTTCGAAATTGGGAATACTCATACTAGCATGAGAATTATCGGTCATTTTTCAAAATGACTTCTTTTTTACACCGTCTTTCATTTGGAAGGCAGAAATGCATCAAAAATCAATAGGTAATAACGGTTGCTCCCGATAAAAATGGTACCTCACTTGTGTGGGTAGGCATAGTGCCCACGACAGGAAATGGCTCAAAACCCAACGTGAACACACCACAATTTCACAATGAAAATGTACCCTTTTTTTGCGAAGTGTCTAGCTGTAGTTTTTTAACACTAGCTCTGCCGGCACCTAGGGAAACCTAGCAAACCTATACTTTTTTGAAAACTAGACACCCAGGGGAATCCAGGATGGGGTGACTTGACTGCCTCCCACCAGGTTCTGTTACCCAGAATCCCTTGCAAACCTAAAAAATTGTCAAAAAGACACATTGTCCCCACATTTCTGTGGTGGAAAGTTCTGGAATCTGCATGGATCCACAAATTTCCACCCACCCCGCATGCCCCAAAGTCTTACGAGAAAAACGGTACCTCACTTGTGCGTGTCGGCCTAGATCCCGCAACAGGAAACTGCGCAAAACGCAATGTGGTCACACCTCAATTTCGCAGTGAAAAATGACCCTTTTTTGGCAAAGTGCCTAGCTGTCGTTATTGAACCCTAGCTCTGCCGGCACCTAGGGAAACCTACCAAACCCACACATTTCTGAAAACTAGACACCCAGGGGCTTCTGGGGAGGTATGGCTTGCGTGGATCCCCCAACGTTTCCTTACATTTTTGTGTGGGAAAGTTGTGGCATCACCGGGCTCACTCAAATTTCCCACCACCCAGCGTTCCCCCAAGTCTCCTGGTAAAAATGGTGCCTCACTTGTGTGGGAGGCCCAAGTACCCACGATAGGCAAGGGCCCAAAACGTAGTGAGGCGACATCAAAATCCTATTTCAAAACCACCTGGTTTTGCAAGGGGGGGGTCACCTGGGTTTTTGGCCCCGTGCTCGGTGGCCATCTAGGGAAACCTACCAAACCCACACATTTCTGAAAACTAGACACCCAGGGGCTTCTGGGGAGGTATGGCTTGCGTGGATCCCCCAACGTTTCCTTACCCAGAATCCCCTGCAAACCTCAATATCAGCTGAAAAAATCACTTTTTTCACACATTTTTGTGTGGGAAAGTTGTGGTATCACCGGGCTCACACATATATCCTACCACCCAGCGTTCCCCCAGGTCTCCCAATAAAAATGGTGCCTCACTCGTGTGGGAGGCCCAAGTACCCGCGACAGGCAAGGCACCATCGTCACAGTAGTGTCCTCCTCTAAAACAGGCACTTCATCCGCACTGAGAGTAGCTTCATCCGCACTGAGAGTATCTTCATCATCCGATGATTCCATGTGGAGAGAAAAGTCACTGCCTGAATCTTCCCCCTCCCTCCTCTCCCTCAGACGCACTGTCTCATAATCCTGCTCAGAGGAAGATTCAAGAAGCATACCAACCACCTGCTGAGCAGTCATTCTATGGCTAGCCATAATGCTTACTACTAAAGGTAACTTGTCAAACAAGTCAACAACAACAAACCCGTTGTAAAATAAGAAATAAACAAAATGTAGCTTTATCACAAAGGCTTATATACTCCAACACTATACCACTCACTTGCCAGAAGCAGCAAGACTCCCCACCACCTACTCTGCACAGACACAGTAAGGACCAACAGTATCCCACTAAAAAAGAAAAAGAAAAGAAAATTAGACATAAGACAACGCAAAACACATTGCAAGGAATTTCATGCACAAAACACTAACTAAATATGCTGCTATTATAACACCACTTACAAAAAATTCATTCATGTATGACACTAATACTCATTTGGAGTAAACCCAACAAAAATCATTTTCTTACCAAAAAAATGCAACTACGCAAAACTGCAGACCAACCACTGCCGAAACTGCAAACGAGAAACAAAAACTTTGCACTAGAATAAAAAGGAGAAATAAAACATTACAATCGCATGCAAATAATGCACTAGTCCACACACTATCTACCAGCCAAGTAAAGGTGGTAGGTGGGCCTAAAAGCATAAGGCTGATCTGCCCCCCACTGGGAGCAGAAACAGCCCAACAATTCACCCTCAAAAAGGGGGAGCGACCCTTGCCCAAGGAGTCACTTCCCAACACCAACATTTAAAAAGCCCTGGTGTCTAGTGGCTTCTGTCCCCCTAGGGAACAGATGGGCCTGAAAGCGGCCATGCTAACATAGACATTCATGAATGGTACATAACCTCACAAATAGATAAAAAATCATTACCACACATGCAGGATCTCTGGATTTAAAAGATCTCACAAAATTAGCTATCTTCATGATCTGGGTGGGCCTCACAGACTTAGTACTGCCATCTCTGTGGGTTCTAAAACTATTGCTGAAGTTGCTACAATTGCACACCTGTGTGGGCCTCATAGACCTACTGGATTCAGAAGCTATCAGTAGAGTTCTTTACTTATATATCTGGGCAGACCACATTGTTCTAGTACTGTAAGCATTGTGGATTCTTAAGTTTTCATACCTACCATACTTAACCTACTATACCTATCTACCATACTTATCCTGACTTACCTGTAGTAAGTAAGTCAATAACCAACCATGCCTCACCTAATTATACCTACCATACCTAATCTATTTCGGCGCCTGAAGTGTGTACAACCTTCCTATCATACCTAACCACAATACATACGTATCATACCAAACCTGGCATACCTAACTACCATACCTAATCTACTTCTGAAGTGTTTGACCTTCCCATCATATCTTAACCTGACTTACCTTTATGCCATACCTACCTATGGTTACTCCCCTAATTAACCAACCATACTTCACCTAATTATACGTACCATACCTAACGTACCATACCCAATTTAGTACTGCTCCTAAAGTGTGTATGACCTTCCTATCGTACCTACCATACCTAACCTACAATACCTACCTATCATACCAAGCCTGACATACCTAACTACCATGCCTACCTACGGTACGTACCATACTTAACCAACCATAAATCACCTAATTACCACACACGACCTACCATACATAATCTAGTTCTACATCTGAAGTATCTTTATCCTACACCTACCCCGAGGTGGTAGTTTTGCGAAAAAGGGGAAATCCATGTTGAAATTGCCAACATTGATGAGGTCATCACTTTATTGTTAAATCTGGAATGTTTAGCTATGGCTTTAACATCGGCCAGGCCACTGAAGGGTGAAACAAGGACCGCTTTTAGGACGCTCATGGTCTGGGTTCATTGAGGCAGCAGGTCGTGGGAGCTCGGCTAACGCACTTAGTAAATGCTCTTGCCACTCACCTTGCCCGAAGATTTTGCGCACGACCAACTTTCTGTTAAGCTCATAAAGTCCAATGGTGGTTAAAGTCACACTAAATCATATTCATTGCATTAGTGGCGCATAACAGATTGTAATTGGCTTAGTTTAAACCTGCAGCAACGAGACTGTCGGTAGTTATGTAAATTACAGGGACCACCAGGCTCTTCATAGAACTTATTTCTATTACCAACAGACTCATTAAATGAACAATTAAAATTACAAGCTGGTGTTGTTACCCACTTTAAAAAAAAATGTTTTGAGACAAAGTATTGATTTGGGAAATGTCAACCTTTCTCAGCAGGTTATCGTGCTGACTATTTCCACTTCATTCAGCTATGGAAGTATCTTGATTGACATTAAATTGAATATCCCCGTTAATGAAATGTAATAGGCTAATCCACCCTTTCATCCTCTCTTTAGTTTGTAAACAACCAAATTTTTCATAAAGTTACATTTAGTGCAATGGCTTAGATTGTCCAGTTTTAATTGATTAACAGCAGTGCGCGCTGTAAGCTTGTTTTCATTTCCCCAAGGGGAGCGACCCTTGCCCAAGGGGCCGCTCCCAACACAAAAGGCCCTTAAAAGCAATAGAGCTTATTAAGTGTTCTCTTTATTTTAAATATGTAATGAGATTGGTTTATTCAAATAAAAAGGAAGAACAAGGTTATCATTAATTTTAGCAAGACCTAATTAATATTTAAAGTCACCCAAAATATTGATTCTCCTTCATAATCCGGCCTTTCCCCCACTTGACTCAATTTTGCTCTTCTGTCCTGGGCAAATCACTTTCTCTTCCTGTTTCTGAGTTCCCTCCCAGACTAGGTGTGATTAGGAACGCTTTAATTCACAGTAAGTAATTTATAATGAAAAAAAAGGAATCAAAACTTTGATCTTAACTGCTTTTGTGGGGCAATTTCCAGCTCTACAAATTGGGTAATCTATATCTGGGAACCTATAAAACGGTAGAGAGGCCATGATACGGCATTCCTGCTGCACGATCGCGCTTCAGGCGCGATCGTGCAGCAGGAATGCTTAAAAAAGACATTGGAGGAAAGGAAAACACTTTCCTTTCCTCCAATGCCTTTTTTTAAACATTCCCTCCACCACCCACGTTACCCGTAACAACAAAAACATCCTGCATTTTTATCTGCAGTAGGGGGGATCGCCCATAAGGGGGTCTTCTGGGTATAAGCACGGTTACACCCTGCCCTCCGAGTAGCAGGTTAGTTAATAAAACTAACTCGTCGGGGACAGGGGTGCCCGGTGTCCATTGTCACTCCTTCCCAGGGAGGCACTTATCTGTTCGTGTTGCTCCAACCGCAACTTCCCGCCAAGGCCGCTCTGCAGCGTGTCATTGTCCCAACATACAGCTGGAGGCGAAGGCTGCGGCAGGATGGAGAGGAGAAGACTAGGTACTACACCAGTCACATGAGGCACACAGCAATAAAGATGTATGTCGTATTATTCCATGCCCGGTGACCTTGATCTAGGTCACGATTCCTGCGTGGCATGAGAAGTATTTGGCCGTTTAATGCGTTTCAAGAAATCATCTACTTGCTGCGGAGTAGTAAAAAAGTCTTGTTTGCCTTGGTGCGTTACACGTAGTCGGGCCAGGTATATTACTGCGTAATCTATTTGTGCCTGGTGACGTTTTTGCTTGGCCAGGATGAATTTCAGGCGCTCCTCCTGGACGGTGGCCGTGAAGTCAGGGTAGAGGGTGAAAGCGTTCCCCCTCAAACATGAGGCGGCACTTTTCCCACACCATCCTGAGTGCCACATCGCAGTAGTTAAGCAGCCTCGCGATGATGGGGCGAGGGGCGCTGCCTGGTGGTAGCCTAGGGCCCACGGAGCGATGTGCCCTTTCAACTATGAATTGTGAGGATAAGGAGTCGATACCAATTGTTTCGCGCAGCAGTCTCTCTATAAATTCTTCCATCGGCCTGTGTTGGTACTTTCTGGGATGCCAATAACGCGGATATTATTTTGTCTGCTGCGCGCTTCAAGGTCTTCATTCTTGGCAGCAATGACTCTAAGTAGTTTGTCCATCTGCGTCATTTGATTTTGCATTTTCGATGTGTTATCCTCTGTATCGGAGATTCGGCGTTTGGCCTCTTTGATGTGCTCGTCCTGTTTATCCAGCTTATGGACAATGGCGTCCATACAAGTATTCATTGTGTCGATTTTGCATTCTATGGAGGCGAGGCTTTGTCTCATCTCTAGCAGAAGTCCTTTCATGTCTTCCTCTTGCAGTTGTCGTCCTTTGTGGTTGGTCTTCACCAGTGAGATCTGAATCCTCTTGTTGTGATCGGGTACCCTTTTTGGTCTCAAATGGCAGCCAAGTCTGCCTTGCATCCGTCTAACCCCATTCTGCTGATCCCACTCTACTGTATCAGCCACTATTCTGGAGTCCACAATCCTCTATCCCCGCACACCCAGTAATAAAGAAGAATGGTGCCACATAGGATTCTCAAAGAGGGGTGTCTCGGTATGCTGTTAACGACTGTGCCCACAGTGCTTTCAAACCCTGCAACAACAGGCCACTAGAACGCAGAGAAAGTCAACAGTGCCAGCGGACCACCTTCACTTTGTGTTAATGAAAGTCAAGCAATTCAGCGTACATCAATTCATGGCCACAGCAATGGGCAGTTCCTCTTCCACAGCGCTCACCCCTCTACAGGCTGTGGGTAGCTCGCAATCTAGGGAGTGGTCCTGCAGCAAAATTTCCAGTCTTGTGTGTCCCCAGCATACAAGAAGGGTAAAGATGAGCTGTAAGTGCAATGTCTGTAAGGTGGCCTGGGAACACGCCGGTTGGATCCCACGAGCAACTATGAGGCCGCGCTCATGTGGCCCACTCAGCTATGCTGTCGCCTCCCGCAGGTGCGAGCTAGGTAGATCAACAGGACGCTCTAGGCACCGCAGGGCAACAATCCGTCTCGGATTGGGGCGCGGGGCTCGCCAGCTTTAATGGAACAAATACATTTCACTAGTGCATAGTAGATTTGCCGCCGCAAGGCCGAGGCATGTCCACTGAGCCAGCGCGGTTCCGACACAACACACTGGCCCTGAACTCACCAGTAAGGTCTGTGTTAGCCGATCGGGAAGCTCCAACCGTTTCTAACGGGTTAATGCTGTGCAGGCACCTCGAGCAGCAAAGAGGACGCACTCTAATGTCACTTCAACGCACAGTAGTGGCAGGTAACGCGCTGTGCCTCGTGGCCGCCAGGTGGGTGGTGCAGCAGGGGCCGGAGGGGCTTTCCCGGCCACCAGCCTGGGAGTGTGCAGGAGGCATCAGGCACTTGCGGTGGGGGTTGGGTCAATCCGCAATTACGACCGTCTCACGGTAACATTGCGGTTCTCCAACAAAACAGGCACACAGCCTAGTGACCACGTGGGCGCCACGGTGCTCCCGTATTGCACCTTGGCCGCTCCGGATCCAGGCACGTCCGGCAGCATCTCCGGCGTAACTTCAGAGGAGCTTCTGTAGCAGATACCAGCGGGCAGGAGGCTCTGCGGCAGCACCTCTAGGTCACCAGATCTTGCACTTCACGCTGGTGCGATAGATCACATCTAAAGACCTCCTGGGCAGGATAATTGGACGGATTAATGGCCTGAGCTGCAGGAACCATCTTGCTCATGTGCGACCTAGCGCCCCAAACTTTAACTTTCTTACAAATTATCTACCTTAAATATTCTCAAACCACCAACATAACCAAGCAAGCCACCACATAATATTACACATTACCAGCAAAACAGTCAATTGAAGGAAGTTTATAGACTCTGATGAAGTGTATTAATTAGAAAATAGTGTTTGTGTGTTTGAGTTAGCATACTAAGGCTGCAAAACTAATTTACTTGGTCTCTGTCCGTTTGCATTGATTAAGAAAACTTGTTTTTTAAAGTTTCACAGCAAAGTTTCCTAAGTGCATGTTAAGACTTCTGTGTATTTCCATTTCATATAATAGTTAAAATGGGATTTATTTCAATGGGGTATTTTTCTTGTACTGACTAAAATGTATTCAATAATGTGCATTCAGATTAAGGCATCTCAGAAATATTGCAATAATCAAGACTGTTGCAGCCTGCAGCCACAACTGCATTCCTATTCATTCATTATTCATTGATCTTTATTTCGACTTCGTGAAGTCATAAAAGGAATACAACACAAATAAGACCAAAACAGACACAATGATTAATATTTTAGAAAATAGAAAAATTACATCATCTACAAAAATATTAACTAGGAATAAGAACTTCGTGTAATACAAATGAAGTTTCATTTAGTCAAAAAGGTTCTTCTAATATTCCACACAGCAGCTAAATACTTGGTAACAGCAAATACAGTTAGAGGCGATACATCTGATTTCAGCAATCGATAGGCATCCAAATGATGCCTAAAACCCCAATTTCTGCAAATGGGGAATAATCCACTTTTTCCTGGATTTCGCATAGGATGGACGGAAGAACAGTAGATGTGTTTCATTCTCCAGCTCATCAGTACAAGCCGGATAGTTTTTGGGAGTAGGTGGGTGCCAACTACTAGTGAGGGCTCTAATTGGCAATGCATTATGTCTCCATTGGAGAAATAGTTTCCTGAGACCAATAGGGTTAATGTCATACAGGACTGTCTCCAACTTATAAAAGTCCTTCGTTGTTAAGAAAGTAGTAGACATTAGCCCAAGTGTATCATTTGCTAAAGAAGCAATCAAATTACGGTCATAGTACAGAGTGACCAAGTCTTTGCGGGATATCGTACTGCAGGCCTCTTGTGGATTTGTCCACAGGGCCGCTAGACCCATACCAAATAATTCATTCTTTATATATATTAACCATTGAATTTTTCGCAAAGCTGTATGCTGGTAAAGTTCCAAAAATTCACTCCGGTAACACGAAAGTTCGGGGGTTACCCAGAGTCGCCTCCAGAAAGTTAGGGGCTTTACACCTAATTCCTCCTTTATTGATCTTAATCCTAGATCAAGCCTAAGGGGGAGAAGTGGTGAGCTCGATGGTAGAGCAGCCAAGTTCCGTAGGAACTTATTTTCTGTAGTAACAATTTCAGGGGCACATTTATTGCCCCACAATTCGCCACCATATGTTACTGCTCCACGCGCCTGCATTTTGTAAATTTCAAGTGGCGAACCAATGGGATGTGTCAAAGATTTATTCCATAAATTTATGATATCCCCCGCCTTTTGTGTTAATTTTAAATTTGATTTTATCTGGTAATGAGACCATGTCATGTTTTCATTCAAAGTCAGTCCCAGGTACTCGAAGGTGTGAACTCTCTCCAGGGTGATGCCATGAACAACCGGATTGGGGCGGGTTGTCGGGGGGGGGTTAAAGATCATATATTTTGTTTTAGCTGTGTTGATCTCTAGCCCCCGATCAGCACAGAAAGAGACAAAACCATCCAGGACTCGTTGGACACCCATAGGAGTCTTGGCAAGTAGCAGGGTGTCGTCAGCAAACCTAATAGCTGAGATTCCTGTACCTGCGAGTCTTGGAGCGTCTCTATTTGGCACCTGGTTCAGATGGGAGATAAGTCCATTTACATAGAGGCAAAACAGGGTCGGTGCCAAGACGCAACCCTGCCTTACCCCCCTTTCAACAGAAAAACTAGATGATAAGCCTCCTTCACTCCCACATCTGACCTTTGCAAAATTATTAGTATGGAGACGCACTATAATCTGCAAGAGAGGTGCCGGGATACCCAAGTCTCGCAACACAGACCAAAGTTTCGTTTCATTCCTATTCATTAAAATGGCTAATTGTATAATCAGCTTGGCTCCGTGATATCCCTATTGACCCTTTAGGAGGCCTTCAGAGAGGTATTCCGGGGCGTCTGCATTGCAAAACCTTCTGGGATCCTCAGGTCAATATGTGGGCAACTCACTGCCGTGGAATGGTCCCTAGAGCTAGACTACTACACCACTAAGCACACCACTACAATGGCTGCTATCCACATGAAACGTTCCAACCACAAGGGGGGAGGCCCTACATTTAACCAAATATTTAAGCCAGGAGGCAACCGCACGCCTATATGGACAGGGTGAGCGCCTTGGCAGGACGTTAGCTGGTATACTGCACAAACCCTGTGTCTGTGCCTACTTGGCAGAGCTCCTGGACGAGTGACAGTCTGCTCCTGATGGGCTACTCCCAAAGCATGACCTGCTTCTACTCCAAGCTCTCAGGCAATGTCTGTGCCTGGTACAGCGGAGCTAACCATATACCTAGACGTTTGTATTTGGACCTCCCTTTTTCTGTGGAAGAGGTCATAGTCATACAGAGCCTGCCTGGTGGCAAGGTGCCGTGACTAGATGGCCTACCACCTCTTTCTAGGAAGGTACACAGACCTGCCGCCGCCACCCCCCCCCCCCCCTTCCTCCAGGCTCTTCCGCCGTCACTACATGAGGCAGGTATAGTCCCAATTCTGAAATTCGACTAACAGGCGGATCTTTGTGACTCGCACCGGTCGCTCTCCATGATGAATAGCGACAACAAAATATTTGCAAAACTTCTCACAAACAACCTCGACTCTTGCTGCATAACATCGTACGCCTGGACAAATACAGGTTTGTGCCGGGTAGAGCCACTTCCCATAGTCTCCACACAATGTTTGCCCTCATGCGCTGTGTTGACCCTCCACTTGCCGCCACATACTATAGGATGCCATGATGACATTTGACTTGCTGGAGTGACCTACCTATTCCATCTGCTCTTACGGCTCGGCCTCTGTCCACGTTTTATCCACCTCCTATAATCCTCCCCTATGGCCCATCTGCGTCTTCACAGAGGGCGATTACCTTACTGCTGGTGAACTTGATGAGAGTATATTCTCCATGGACTACATACGCATGTGGAAATTCATTGAAGTAAAATTCGATCATTGATACCAAGATATTATTAAGCCCTGAGGAAGTTCGGAAAAATAATTTTCCTCAACAAAACGCGTTGGCTGGACGTTTTTTATGGTACAAAACAATAGCAGGTACAGGAATTGCAGAGCACAGGACCTCACTTTACTGAAACGTGGAAAGAGGTGCAGGATTTGAGGTCCGCTGTTGGTTCCTTGGATAAAATTCAACTTTGTCCTGCAAAATTTTAGGGACAAGCTTGTATAAAGCTCTATGTGAGTAGTACAGTAGTTTGAACTTATCTCTTTGGCGCATAGGCAGCCAATGTAGCACCTCCAGGCACTCTGATGCCAAACTGTATTTATTCTTGTTGCAAACCAGCCTGGCTGCTGCATTTTGGGTTACCTGCAATCGAGAGATTAAGTAGTCAGCCATACCAACATATAGCACATTCCCATAGTCCCATAGTCTACTAGTAATTAAGGCCTGGACAATGGTTTTTCCCCAGTTGGCTGGGATCCATATAAAAAGTCTCCTTAATAGTTTTGGCATGGCAAAGCATTTGAGGCACAGTACTTCAACACATCTTTTATATTGGCTAATTTGAGGCCTACGCACATAGCTTATGAATATTAGTAACCGTTCATTGTGCTCGCCATCCATACTTCCCTGTAAACTTTGTTGTTCATCAGTTGACCTAGTGAACTGTGTCACTTGGGTACTTTTAATTTCCTTGTGAAAATCTGACTTTCCTATGAAGGTGTGGTTCAGCCGAAACGTGCATAGAATGACGTATATTTCAAGGATGATGGGTATTTCACGCCACTGATGTTATAACCACACAGAGTATCAGACGATAGAAATATATCACAAAGTTAAAGAAAGATAAGATTGTAATCAAATAAGTAAAAGTTTAGTACAATGAAATGTATTGGTGCCAGAATGGTGTAAAACAAAAGTTGTATTATTTTTCATTTTGGGTCCAGTGCATCAACTGTGGAAGATTTATTTACACTTGTTGTTGATATCATAAGGGTGTGAGGTATGATTGCAAGTGTGACTGTTGTGTTTGTCAGGATGAAAAAGCACGTCTAGCTTTCTTGGAGTAGAAAAAAATTGATTGCAATGAAGATTACTGAACAAATGGTATGTTTTTAATGAACTTTTTTATAAATATGGATTGTTAATAATCTTTCACTTCACCCTATACATATTTTTACTTGAGCCCTATAGTGTAGATAGGAAACGAGTCTGTTAATTTGCCAGTTGCCTGGGTTGTTATACATTACTGTTATTATCCCTGCCCTTATACTAGTCCTCATTTATTCTAGCCATCCAGGGCTGTCGCCGAACAGACAACAAACAACCACTTTTTGCTCATTGTTTTAAGTCCTTGTACAGAATGTTCTAAGGCCTGATAATGAGCCTAAAAAGAAGTGTAAGCAAGCAATTGTGTATAAAGTCATCGTCTAAAAATATGTCCATTTTAAATGTGAGCATGCAAAATGGAAGTGTGTGTACCCAGGGCCTACATAACCACACAACATCACCAGGCTGTACTAACACCCCTTGCCCTTAGGGGAAGAGTAAACAAATAATCGCAAACTCCTGCATGGAGCGTGTGAGACTTTGTTGGCAAACAATAAACAACCAAAATCAACTATTTCATTTTGTTATACTTGCCAGTGAATAAAAGTTCCTATAAAAATAGGGTGTGATCAGAACCTTTTAAACAAATCAAGAAATGTAAGAGGTCTGTAATTTGGACTGCTTATTATGAGCCAGCTTTCGTGAAAACAAGCACAACAGGTTAAAATAGCAACATTGTGTATGCAGACTTATATATTAAAGCTGCATCCATAGCTTGGTGCAGGTCATCCATCACAAGACTGCATTAACTCAATTCTTCCCTAGAGGGAGCTTCAAAAGGCTGCAGTAAGGAAGCTGTACAAGGCTGTAGAAAGGAAGCTGTACAAGATTGCAGTAACAACATTCGCTCATAGAGGGAGTATAATTAAGGCTGCATTAACACCAGTCAACCCTAGGGGTAGCTTACCACGCAGCACTAACACCACAGTAATAGCATACTCCCAAGTGGAGCGCATGAACATTCCTGTCACCAAAACATAATCATCAGTTCATTGTGTTGTACATACCTGTGAAAGTTCTTATAATTAGTAAGGTGTGATCACAAACTTAAAAAAAAGATATCAAATGTATTGAAGTCTGTAATTTGGACTCCTTATTATGAACAAGCGTTGGCAAATAATTTATCCTATGGAAACCGAGCACAACTGGTTAAAAAAGCAAAAGTGTATATTCAAATTTATATACTATAACCACACCCCCTTAGCTTGGTACACATCATTTGAAGCAGTTGGTTCTGACGTGACCTGGACTTCTATTAACCCTTTCGGTGTTCCGTCATGAGCACCAGTGCTCCGGTGCTCATGACGGAACCATTCCGTCATTTGCACAGGCGCACTATATCCCTCTGCTGCAAACAGCATAGGGATTTTCTTATTTTTTGTTGGGCCCGAGAGTTGGGGAAGAACTTCCCCAACCTCCCGAGGCCTGTTTTTCCCCCCATTATGTAATGACGATCATGCACTAACGTCATTACATTGAAAACTGAAACTGTTTCAGTGCTCATGGGGCCATATCAGCCCCCTTGAGCACTGAAACACTTGGTAGAGGCATCATTGGAAAGGGGATAATCTAGACACTCGACAGTCGGGGAAATCCAGCATGTGGTGACTTGTGTGGCTCTCACCAAGTTCTGTTACCAAGAATCCCTTGCAAACCTCAGTTTGTTTTAAAAAAAAAAATAATTTCTGTGATGGAATGTTCTGGAATCTGCGTGCATCCACAAAATTCCACCTACCCCGCATTCCCCAAAGCCTCCCGATAAAAATGGTACCTCACTTGTGTGGGTAAGCCTAGTGCCCGCGACCGGAAACGAGCCAAAACGCAACGTGAGCACACCACATTTTTACTGTGAAAACCGACCTATTTTTGCAAAGTGCTTTGCTGTAGATTTGAACCCTAGCTATGCTGGCATATAGGGAAGCCTAGCAAACCTATAACTTTTTGAAAACTAGACAACCAGTAGAATCCAGGAGCGGGGTGACTTGTGTGGCTCTCACTAAGTTCTGTTACCCAGAATCCCTTGCAAACCTCAGACTGTCCAAAAAACACATTTTCCTCACATTTCTGTGATGGAAAGTTCTGGAATCTGCGTGGATCCACAAAATTTCACCCACCCTGCATTCCCAAAAATCTTCTGATAAAAACGGTACGTCACTGTGTGGGTAGGCCTAGTGTCTGTAACAGGAAACGGGCCAAAACACAACATGGACACACCATATTTTACTGTGAAAACTGACCCTTTTTTTTCAAAGTGCCTAGCTGTGGATTTTGAACCCCTAGCTCTGCTGGTACCTAGAGAAACCTAGCAAACCTTTGCATTTTTTAAAACTAGACACCCCGGGGAATCCAGGAGGGGTTTTTTTCCAGCTAATTTAAGGTTTGCAGGGTGATTCTGGGTAGGAAAATGTTGGGGGGGGGCAGAGGGGGGTATACACAAGCCATACCTCCTTGAACTCCCCCAGGTGTTTAGTCTTCAAAGATGTCTGGGTTTGGTAGGCTCCCCTAGATGGCTGGCGAGTGCAGGGCGAAAAACTCAGGTGAGCCTCTTTGCAAAACTAGGTTGTTTTGTGATAGGTAATTTTGATGTCTCCACAATAAAAATGTGGTGTGTCCAAAATATGTTTTGGGCCCTTCCCTGCCGCGGGCATTAGGCCTACCCACACAATTGAGGTACGATTTTTATTGGAAGACTTTAAAGAATGCAGGGTGGGTGGGTGGAAGTTTGTGGATCCATGCATGATCCAGAACTTTCCATCACAGAAATGTGAGGAAAATGTTTTTTTCTTTTTTTGGACACATTTTGAGATTTGCAAGGGATTCTGGGTAACAGAACCTGGTGAGAGCCACACAAGTCACCCCCTTCTTGATTCCCCTGGGTGTCTATGTATAAGTTTGCTACGTTTCCCTATGTCCTGGCAGAGCTAGGTTTCAAAATCCACAGCTAGACACTTAGAAAAAAGGGGTCAGTTTTCACTGTAAAAAATGTGGTGTGTCCACGTTGCGTTTTGGCTAGTTTCCTGTTGCGGGTACTAGGCTTACACACACAAGTGAGATATCATTTTTATCGGGAGTCTTAGGGTATTTAGAATTATGAGCAACTGTTATTACCTATTACCTTTATATGCATTTCTGCCTTCCAAATGTAAGACAATGTGTTAAAAAGTATTTTTGAAATATGTCCTATAATTCACATGCTAGTATGGGTACCCACAATTTCAGGGATGTGCAAATATATACTGCTTCTAAACTCTATATTTTGTTCCCATTTCGGAAATACATAGGTGTCCTTGATACCTATTTTTCACTCTTTATATTTTACCAAATGAATTGCTATATACCCAGTACACAATGAAAAACCAATGCAAGACGCAGCTCAGATATTGGCTCTGGGTTCCTCGGGTTCTTGGTGAACCTGCAAGTCCTATTTATCCCTACAACCAGAAGCGTCCAGCGGATGTAACTGTATATTATTTTCAAACATCTGTCATACTTAAAAGTTACAGGTGAAAACGTTGCCACAAATGGCTATTTTTTAAAACTCATTTTCAATTCTTCTTATTTGTAACTGTTAGTTTCTATTAAAAAACCTTGAAGGATCTACACAAATGACCCCTTGCTGAATTCGGAATTTTGTCTACTTTTCAGAAAGGTATAGCTTTCCAGGATCCATTATTGCTTTCACACCCATTTCGACCACTAACTGGAAGGAGGTTGAACGCACAAAAAGTAGGAAAATAGGCTATGTCCCAGTAAAACTCCAAAACTGTGTAAAAATGTTTTGGCTTTCTGACAAGTCTATCTGGCCCTGGAAGCTGTGAAGATAGTGAGTAAAACACCACAAAACGTTTGTTGATACGATTTGCAGGGGAAAAAATACTCTTTTTTTTTTTTTTTTTTTTTTTTTTTCTGCAGCACTTTTTCCCCCATTTTTACGCCCCCCAAAAACATTTAAGCTGTATTTTGGCTACTTTCTAGGTCCCCTCCAGAGGAATCCATAGACCCTGAGTACCTTTGAAATCCCCATTATGTTGGAAGAAAAGGATGCAAATTTGGCGTGGATACCGTATGTGGACAAAAAAATTACAGGAGTTTAAGCGTAAACTAACCCAAACAGCCAAAAAGACCTTAGCACAGGGGGGGAAAGGCCTAGCAGCGAAGGGGTTAACAAGTGGTTTTGCATTTGTCTTGGAGGGGGCAGCTGGTAAGGACTTGTGGAACTGCAGCTTCATGAAAAGATTTCAATGCATTTCCATTACACTTTTGAGGGACACCTAGTGACAAGTAGTGGAACTGCAGCATTGATGTAAGAATTTCAATGCTATTGCATTTGAATTTTAGAGGGGCTCCTAATGAAGACTTGCGGGGCTGCAGCTTAGTTAAAGGATTTCAATGCTTTCGCATTTGACTTGTGAAGGACACCTAGTAACAACTTGTAGAACTTCACGAAGACTATCAATGATTTCGCATTTGAATTGCAGCTTTATTTAAGAAGTACACTACTTTTGCATTTGACTTGTGAGAGACACCAAGTAACGACTTGTGAAATTGAACCGCCATGAAAGATTATAAATGCTTTTGCTTTCAACTTGTGAGGGACACTTAGTAATGACTTGTGGATCTGCGCCTTTATGAAAGACTATCAAAGCTTTCTTAGAGTATCAAAAGTAGATATGTCAATTTTTATTTTCAAAACATATTTTATTGGCATTTAATAAAATGCTTCTGGGGGCATCCACGTGCCATGGACACTGGGATTTCCAGACGCATATTAAAGTACATGGCTCGTTTCCAAGCTCCGATACTGGGCGGTGTTTCAGCCTCCCACATTGTCGATGTCCCGTTTAGCCACTGTGAGCCCTAGAAACAACAGGTGTTTTAGATATTCCCCCCGATTTACTCCGTACAGTGTAATATTGTAAACTTTGGACATCTTGGGAGGTCCCAAACCAACACCATCCCCAGGCATCCCAACACTCCTGACCAGAAGCGTTTTAGTACCATACATGACCATGTGGTGTGAAGGAAGGAGCCCTCCTCTCATTTACAGCGGAGGCACTGAGGGGAGGTAATCAGTCCTGCTCTCTATAGCTTGAGCCTGGTGTAGTATGTTCTGTTAAGGTATTTTAACTGTATAAGTCTAAGGCGTACGGAAATGGACACCTCTGGGTGATTGTAGGGCTTCTGTCCTGTACTCTTCGTCCAAGAGTCCTAGATCTGTTTCCCATTTACTCCGTAGTAAATTAATGGTGCTAGGATTATTTGTGGTTAAGGTTTGATACATTTTGGTGATCCTGTGGTCTACTATGTTGCCCATGAATAGTTTGCCTTCCAATGGATTAAATTCCGGGATCTTGGATGGGTCATGTATATATGGGTGGATAGCGTGACGGAGCTGAAGGTATTTATAAAATTTGCTATGGTGTAGCACGTATTCACCCTGTAGGTCTTGGAATGACTTGAGAACCACCCCTCGTAATAGATCTCCAACCGAGGAGATCCAGATTCGGTCCAATTGCCCAAAGCCTTGTAGATCTGCCATCTGTGGAAATAGACGATTGTGCCATAATGGGGTCTCCCTGGTGATTCGCCCCCACCACCCCATTCACCGAAGGGATTGTCGTCAACCTATGAACACTACTCTTGTGGGCGGTAGTGTCGTTGGGGGTCGATCTATAGGTACAAGTAGGAATATTGGGAAAGATCACCCAATATCCATTTCTCCACCTAGTAAACTGGGTCTGACCTGGAGCCATACCACCACTCGTTCAGCACCTGTAGGTGGGCAGTAGCGTGGTATGATCGGATGTCTGCTGCAGCAATTTCACCACAATATGTATATTGAAAACAGGTGCCGAGTGCTACCCTAGCCGTACTATCTGTCCAAGGGAATTGACCCAAGATCGCCTAGATATGTTTGAACCAGCATTGTGGGATTGAGTAGGGGTGAGTGTAGTTGATTCAAGAGGTGCAGGAGGGATACCATTTTGAAGTTAGCTAATTACCATACAGCGATAATGGGAGACTGTACCACGCCTTGACCTCTGCGTTTACCCGCTATGTAAGGGTACCGATGTTTCGGTCCCAAGAGAGATTGCGCACCCACCAGAAATATGCTGAGGAATTTGAACCAGTTTGTTGCCACATTTACCTCTTGAATCGAGCTCCCATGCCCTAAGGAGCCCCGACTCAGCCACCTAAGGGATTTTTGTTTATTTATACATAGCCCGGAGGTCCCCCCGAAGATGCGCATAATCTGGAGAATCCTTGGTCCGGACCTATGCAGGTCTGTAAAAAAGACGTCGTCCACATAAAGTGCAATACGATCTGATATCTCGGGTGTCCATTCAAATCCGCGCATTACCGTGTCCCGTCGGACCCAGGCCACTAACAGCTCGATAACTAAAGCAAAAAGAAGAGAAGAGAGAGAGCAACCATGCCGAGTGCTTCGGCCGATTGGAAACTGCTGGGATGCTCTCCAGGCGACCCTTACAGAGGCCGTAAGATCCTTGTAGAGAAGCTGTATAAGGGCTATAAATTTGGGGCCCATATTTAAACATTTTAACAGAATGAACATATATTGCCAGCTGACCTAGTTGAATGCTTTGTCAATATCTGCTAATAATAGTCATGCCGGTCGACTGAGCCGGTCGACTGCGTATATCGCATTATGGACACGCCGCATATTATGTCTGGTTCCCCGCTTTGGCATAAAACTGGCCTGGTCCGTGTGAACTAATTCTGGCATGAGCGGCATTAGTCTGTTCTCCAATATTTTGCCCAAGATTTTTGCCTCTATATTGAGAAGTGATATCGGCCTATATGACTAAAGTAATTCAGGTGGGCAACCAGGTTTTGGAAAGACTACAATCTCGGCGTGCTTCCAGTCTGGGGGCAGTTGTCGATACTCCAGGGCTTGAGACAGAGTGGCCAGATAGTGGGGACCTAGTATAGTGATAAATGATTTAAAGCATTCGCACGGGAACCCGTTGGGTCCAGGGACCTTACCGGGAGTCATATCCTGCACAGTTAAATCCTCTATTATAATGGCCATTCCAGGGAAGCCTGGTTAGATTGTGATATAACTCTTGGAGGGATATCCCTAAAGGAGTCTTCTATTTGGGAAATGGTGAAATTTTCTCGCTTCGTATATAGGGTTTGGGAATATGTGACAAAACATTGCGCAATTTTAGATGGATCTGTAAGAGTGGCCCCGGTGTTAGATTTAATCACAGGGATCTGAATCGGTTTCAAAGAATATTGGCATAGTCTATGAAGGTGTTTACTCAATTTATCCCCCCATTGATTAATCTTGATCTGTGTGGCCCTCCATATAGCTTTAGCCTCGCTCAGTAGTTCTGCACTATACTGCTGTTGTAACAAGATCAACTGTTGACGGGGCCCAGCCACTTTCCTGATTTGGCTATCAGGGTCTAATATTTGAGCTTCCATTTGTATCAGTTTTTGCTTTTAGCTGAGTTTCTCTGTGGCCCAATAACTTGTATCAAAACCGTGGATGGTGGGTGTCATAGCCTCCCATACTATAGTAGCCGAAGAGGCTGATCCTTCGTTAAGTGAAAAGTATTCCTGGACCCCTCCGTGTATGCATACTTTGTACTCTGGGTTATGGAGGTGGCATGTGGAAAGGCGCCAGCGAAATAGGGGGTCTCTTGGAGCCTAGTGAAAATGTTGCTTGCACAGGGGAGTGATCTGAGAGGCCGCGGGGCAAAATATTGCTTCTGACATTCAGAGGGTGTGTTCCCGAGTGATGAAAAGATAGTGTAGCCTTGAGAAGGAGTTGTGGGTTGTTGAGAAGTGGGTATACCCCGCCAATGTCAGGTGCATTGTTCTCCATATATCCGACCAACCCAACAGCCCTACTATAGGATCCAAACTTGAAACCCTGGGAACATCTGGCACGGAGTGGTGTCACCATCTATTTTGTTTTGGGCAGTGAGTGTAATTCCAATCCCGCCAGCCCCTTAGTTATGGACGTCCACAGACCAACTATACACTCCACGAACATGTGTGAGAGGGAGGGTGGTACATATACACTGCCCAGCACAACAAATTCAGCCCCGATTTGCCCGTAGATGAAATTGTATCTGCCCTGTGTATCCGCCCATGTCCAAATATCTGTGCATGGAACTAGTTTATGAATCAGAATAGCAGTGCTACAGGACGCTCTGACGAAACCTGCATGGAAAGTATGTATGTATACATATCTGGCTATACATGGCGTCTTGGAGCCCAGTAAGTGAGTTTCTTATAAAAATAATATATCTGCGTCCAAGCGCTTTGCTTGTTTTAGCCCTGTCCCTGTTTGATTTTATCAAACATGCCTCGGACGTTCCAGGTTATTATGTTGAGATGATCAGTCGATCTTGGGTCACACGAGGATGCCATATCTACAGAGGGTTATGTTTACGTTAGGTCTGTATGTGAGGGTGTGTCTGCGGTGATGCATGTAGTGCACCCAGAACAAATTAAGTAACAAAACTCCTGTCCCGTCCCCCTCCCCTCCCCCAATATCTCAGGGAACAGTGAAGTATCTGTCGCGGCTGATCAACCGCGTCTGCCCCAACAGGGAGCGAACCCGTGGTTCCTCCAATGTATCCCAAAACTTAGCATTAGGGCTAATGTCTCAAAAAGCCCAAGTTTGTCAGTTCAGGTGCGGTAGCCCCATTTCGTGCCGGCATTTGTTTTACCTTATTTCTTAGGTGGAATAGGATCACCTCCAATTGTGTAATAGGAATGTAATATAGCTAAATGTTCCTCCAATGCACTCTCCAGGGCAATGAAGCGTCCATGCGGGTCGCACGCTACCCGCATCACCACCAGGGGAAAGAGCTTGCAATAGGATGGTGACTTCCCTCGCCCCCTAGAATACCCAGTGCAGAAGATTCTATTGTAACCTTTAAGTGCTAATAAGGGGCAGCGCTCCCCAAGGAGGTGGGTCTCCTGCTGTAGTAGAACCTCAAGACGCTGTCGCTGAGCCTAGGTGAAAAATGCTGCTTGCATCACCCGAACCAGTAGGCCGTTGATATTCCAGGACAAGATCCGAAAGGTCGTGTGTGTGAGAAGGGGAGGCAAGTAGCCTGTCAACAAGGGCCGCTGGGTCCAGCTTGTCAAAGAGGGTTGCACTAGTGGTTTTTTGCGGGAGATTGCCACTCCAGAACTACGTGTAGGAGTCAAATAGGCATGCGTGCCGCTACCTAATCAGGAAAGAAAAGGATTCACAAATTTAATGATCAAGACCCCACACCCCCACTCCTCCCCACAAGTAATTTCTAGAAGTATCTGTCACCCTATAGGAAGAACATTTGGGGAAAACTGGGAAACGTAACCTCGTGGTCATCGTAGACTAGGTAAGAGACCAGAGGGATAGAGAGAAAAAGGGAGGGAAACCCCATCATTACAGGAGAAATTGTTAAATCCAAACAAAACATGACCTGAGCTGCCATCATCCTAGCAAATGTGAGGCCCCTGAATTGAAACTAGCCCAGAAGATGAAGTAATAAGCAGGTGAAACATCATAAAGAAGCAGCGAACAAGCCTGCAGTATGAACCAGGAGTAGTATGGCTATTAGAGTTCAGCTATGTCCAGTTGTAGAGCAGCGAGGAGTATTCAGACAATGGATGTCAACCTTGGATAGATGGTAGGACAATGGGACAAGTCAGTGTCCTGTTGAGAGTAGCCGGAGTAGGGAGGGCATCAAGTTGGCCATCAGTCCCTCCTTCACCATCTTCTCCTTCAGAAGCAGGGTTCAATGCCTCTTTGGAAGGAGACTGAGACCACTCTCTGGGACACTCCATGGGTGAGAGCAACCAATCTGGTTTATGGACCGGGTGTGGCGTCAACATGGCTTTTCCAGGGTATTGGGTGCCCTCCGGTGTTGTGAAGGGTCGGAAGTGGTCCACAGAACGGGCATTCTTCTGCCTACCACTGCCAAGCGGAGTCCAGAGTCTCAAAGAAATTAGATTTGTTGAGGTGGATGACAGGGAGCCGTGTGGGGAATAGCAAGCGGTACTGAAGCCCCATTGCCCGCAGCTTTTGTTTCACTTCTGCATAAGAGCACCTGCGTTGCTGTACCTCGCGTTTGTAGTCTGGGAAAAGATGGACTTTGTCGTCTCTGTACCAAAGGTAAGGATGCTGCCGTGCCTCACTGATACGGCGTCCCTGTTTTGGTAGTTGAGAATGAAGCTATTATGGGCTGTAGTGAGGCAGTGGCTTGGAGGTCAGGGCCAGGTGTGCTCTTTCAATAGCGAACCATGAGGACAGACAGTCGTCTGGCATCCTGGACTTGATCAGTGTGCCACGTATTCTACTATCCACTGCAGGTTGGCCCCCTCCGCTCATTCTGGGACTCCCATCAGGCAGATGTTGTTGCGCAGAGAGCGGTTCTCCGCATCTTTGCAGCGCCTGTGAAGTTCTGCCATTCGAGTGAGCAGGGTAGAGACCTGGCTTTTAAGGGTCAAGATGTCTTCTTCGGCTGAGGAAATCTGGGACTCTGCCTCCGTGACTCGAGGCGTCGCGGAGATCTTGACGCAGCAGCACAATGTCCGTTATCACTTCACCAATCTGGGTCTCTAAAACCGCCTGCAAAGTCTGGATGGCCAGCAGTATCACTGTGAGAACAGTGACAGAGGAGGCAGACTTGTCACCATCCAGAGGTCCCGCAGCCTCACCAGATGAGCCAGTCTTATACTGGTCCATTTTCATCTGAGTGTGCGCAGTGTGACCTCTTCTATCCTTCCCTATCGTGGGAGGGCAGCAGAGGCAAGTTGAGGAGCACAGTAGGGGAATGACCGGCCTCGGACAGGTAATGGCTGAGGTGGGCCACAAGGCACTGGCAAGGTGTTCGGCAAGAGTGGAGGAGGTGTCAATGGGGGAAGCACCGCTTGATCAGGAGTGATGAACAGTATCTATAGGGTGCAAGTAGAGGTCCCACCTTTTGTGAGGAGTGAGGGTTTCTAGCTAAAGACGGCCTCCAGTGTCCCAGAACTCCACCCCCGAAGGACAGGGGGAAGCGGATCCAACCAGGGTCCTCCAGTGGGCCCAGCCAAGCTTTCATAGCACGCAGTGCAGGTCGTGCAGCAGGGCCTTGTGCTTCATAGAGTACAGGCATCTTCAGGGCGAGGGTCACAGTCCCAACTCAGACAATCTGCTACAGTGAGTCTGGGGGTGGGGTAAGTGATGTGGTCAGAGAGGTTGCCGCCGCGGTGTCCGCTTCAAAACCCCTGCAGCCCAAGCAAAGCTAAGCCTCCCCTGGATCCACTGATGGCAGTAGGGATCCTGGCAGGGGGCCGGGTCAGGAGTCTATGCTGGAACGCGGGGGCAGTACTGCGGCAGTCTCCGGGTCCACGCAGAAGGCCATACAACAACATCCAGGCCAGAGTGCTGGGTCGAAGACGCAAGGCCTCCAGCAGGGAGGTCCCTCTCACTCTCTGAATGCGCAATCAGGCAGTGGCACAGCGTGTCCCTTAACGCTCAGGGCTGTTCACTCCTGGGTTGTAGTCAAGGTGCAAGTGCAGATCGGCCATTGGGCCCCTCCTATCTCAGGCACCTCCTCCAGGCCACAACTTGAGCCGGCACACCAACCTCCTCAGCGGGTCCTCCCGGGTTGCGCCGAGGCGTAGGTCTAGGGGATTCTGCAGGCCGTGAGGTCCTGCCCCTCGCTGCAGTGAAGGGGTGGTGTGCCCTACCGGCCCCAGACTCCACCTAGGTACTGTACCACAATGGCCGGGTAGGCGGGCTGACACTCGTGAGCAAGGCCGTGGGCGAGTAACTCCCCAGCTTTCTTAGTAGATGGCAAGCAGGCGGCGGCACAGCGAGGCCTTCATCTCACGGCTTTTGCCAGACACGGCGTATAGCTGCGTCTGCAGCAGTCTAGGATGTGTTGTTGGACTCCGTCACCTCTCTGTACATGACATTCGTCCCGGGCCTCCTCCGGCATTGGTCGCTGCCAGAGATGCTGGCCGCAACAACGGGAGTCCCCCTGGGGCGCACAGGGCAAGTTATGTGAGCCTGTGTGCCGCAGTGACTCGCTCCACACGGAGATGAGGGCCCACCTCAGGCCTCACGGCACCACCAGCAGTCAAGACCCACCGGGGGGGCCACAGGAAGCAGGAGGAGTGACAGGCCCCACAGTATGGCAGGAGGCGATGCGATGGCTGCCACGGGCTCAGGTAAGTGGCAGATTAAGGGATTAGCGGTGGAGCAGCGCTAAAGTGCGCCCGCCATGTTGGCCTGCTGGCCACGCCTCCTCCATATCAAATTTAGCACACATTGGTTACAATCTTTACGTACATCACAAGACTTGGGACCTTTTATAACCTAACGATTCAATATTTCCTTGACTCTTTTGCACGCCACACCACAGTCCAATTTTAACACTAGGATTTACCCACGTCTTTGAGACAACAAAGAAGCCTAACCACATCTTCATCAAACATCTCCAATCAGGATTAAGTACCCAATTAAAATCATTTGGAGGTAGTTTTGTGTTTTACTAACATATCTAATGATGGCCTAGCATGGATGATATGTAGATAAAATGAGCTCAGTTTAAAGATAATTCCTACCAATGTTTTAGCAGTGCACATTACCTGATTCATTTTTTATAGCCTTAAGCAATATATTGAGTTCATATTTTTCAAACCATGCAAAAAATGTATTACTTATTACTTTTTGAGCCGGCCTGTTACTGTGCATCATTGAAAAATTCTGTCAGTGTCAATCCAGCAAGCAACATTTGGACTTTTCAGAGTGACAGTCCAAAACTACCCACAAGTAGTCAGCCATGGAGTTTTGGCTGCGCTACCCTAATAGAATACAAATGCCTTCCATGACTGAGAACATAGCAAGGTTCACTTTGAAGCATAGGCCCTCCAAGGTATTAAAATTAAGTGTGCCGTAAACAGTTCGGGCCGGTGTCCCATATAGTGCAGTCAGGGCTATGTTTTAGTTATATGCCTTCCACCAAACCGTGCTCTGCCTGCGTCTACCAATATAGCTTTCTGGTCAACATCTTTGTAAAAAGTACATCAAAATATTTAAATTACTCTCCTGCTTTCAAGTGCACACTGCCTGTGTGCCACCATAATCATTTTAGCTCCAAAAGTCAGTTCCTGGGTCGTAGCCACACTAATTATTAAACAGTTTATTTGATTGATTTATGGAAAATGTTTAACTGATGCACCAATCCCTTTGGCGTGCTACCCAGTATAACCAAATCATCAACATACATATGTACGTGTTGGTATTTGTCCAGAAGTTTTGGAGGGAAGGCTTAAAGTGCAGAAACCAGTGTGAGATCTACCAGAATAAAGAAAATTATGCAGTAACGATTACAGAGGCGGTAAGAAGAAAAACCAAAAGGGTTTATTATTCAAATACAACATAGGGAGCTGCCCACCAGTACATGCATGCACACTTGGCTTCGCACAGCCACGCCAAACCCAGCTGTCCCCTTTCTAAAATTCAAGCATTCCATGTTAAACTTGGCAACTGTTATGCAAGATAAGGGGACCCCCTCTAGTCAAAAACTTTTGAGGTCAGAGAGAAGAGGGGAAAACAACAATACAATCTGAGAACGCTCCCTAATAACATATATTTCTTTTATCTAACTGAAAATGAATTCAACATGGACTGAGGTAGAACTAAACAAAAACAAATTCTAAAAACAATCGTTTTTATAAATATTCACATTATTTATTTATTTTTGTTTTATCAAAAATATTTTTGTATTTTCTTTTACATATTTTTACATATAAAATCAATGTAATAAACATATACACACAGTGTTGCATAATAATGACATGACATTTTCATGTGTAAACATCTTTACATCATAAACCCCCGGGTAAAGAGACAAAAAGAGAACATTCATACAAACTACCTCACATACATTCCTCATCAAATACACTCATACCACATTCATAAATGCATATATCTGGAAAATGGGAGACAGAGTTGTTTTAAATCTCCACGACCATTTAAAGCAACTGCATATAGCAGGATCTGAACAGCATCGACGTGTTTCAGTGGCTCGAAGAATGGATAACACCACCTTCCTCAGGACCGTAGTCGGATATCAGACCAATATTGGTACACCCAGGGAACACTGCCAATACTACTCCACAAGAAATTGTATATTTTATTTTTGCGACTTTCTGAATACTTTTGCCACACTCTAAATATCTCTTATGCGCTGTGCATTGAGTGGGACATATATGCAAGTATATTGTCGGCAAAGTCGTGAGCCCTTATAGGGTCAGTTCATTAGGGTCTATGCGTCCTACTGCACCACTCCATTACGACAACATCTCAGATTTGATGTATGTTAAGTTGTGTTGGTCTCAGTCCAACAATGCTTAATTTAGCAGCACAAAGTCCTAACGGGCTCAACGGGGGGGACGGCCAAACAGCGTGTCAAGAAGAGAACTTGGCACTTGTAACATTCCATCACCAGTAAGGATGAAGATAAATGTGCCGAATACAACACATCTTCCCTTCTCAACAAAATACCTCCTCACCCCATCTCAATTTGAAAGTCAGCAACAACACAATACATTCACCCTGCACAGCAAAACCACCTACTACATGCAAACAACATCTTCAATTCAGCACTACACAGCAGAACAACTAAAGGAACATTCAAGTCAGAAACCTGATTGGTTTGGCGGCCTTATGTGAACTCCTGCGCAGAGGAGGAACACTTTTCACCCCTCCATGGCAAGTACCAGCAAACTCACCACCAGAAGTCTCCAAGGAGAGACACTGTGTCAGCTAGATCAGCTATACTGTCCCTCACCTTCACCACACTTGAGAGGTTCCAACAATGACCCCAGCAACTCTGACAGCATTTCCACAAATTTTTCTCAATTTTTACCGGATTACCAAACTTGTGCCTCTCTTTTTGTACATGAATAGTAGATTTGACTTGCACTAAGTCCCATACTTAAACTTCCAATTTTTTCACACCTTTCTTCAGATCATAGCAGCTTTTCTGCTTGAGCAATGCTCACATTCTTTTTGACCAATCACATCCAGTTCTCAGCGTCTGACTGAGTGAAACTTTGGTTGAAGAATAAGTAGTAGTCCTATAAAACCACAGCATGCCTCACAGATTTAACAACCTGGTTCCCACTCTTTGCCCATTTAATACATTCCCCAACAACCCAGTTAATTCTCTCAAGCAGACCTTTGCTCTAGGTATGATACGAGATCCTGAGATGCTTAATACCATATGATTGAAGGAAACTCTGAAATTCCCTACTACCAAATTGGATACTATTGTTAGAAATGACAATTTCTGGAAACCCTTTCCTCCAGAAAATCTCTCTAAGGAACACCACCTCAGCATTTCCACTCGGCTCCTTTACAAATTTGAGCTCTGGCCACTTGGAACAGTAGTCCATCAATACCAAGGCCCCGGGCCCTCCCGCAACTACAGCCACTACTACAAGACCATCGAAGACCTGCGAAACAAGATCCACGCTGCCACCACGGACAATGCCAAGACACTGCTGCAGATCGACAATGCCAAGCTGGCAGCTGATGACTTCAGGAGCAAGTACGAGAGTCAGCTGGCCCTTTGCAACAGTGTGGAGGCCGACATCAATGGCCTACGCCGGGTCCTGAATGAGTTGACTCTTGCCAGGTCAGACCTGGAAATCCAAATCGAAAGCCTGAATGAGGAACTGGCCTATCTCAAGAACCATGAGGAGGAGATGAACGCCATGCGTGGCCAAGTCGGTGGGCAGGTCAACGTGGAAATGGATGCGGCAATAGATGCAGACCTGGGAAAGATCCTGTCTGACATTAGAGCCCAATACGAAGATCTGGCGGAAAAGAACCGCAGAGATGCCGAGGCCTGGTTCTTCAGCAAGACGGAGGAACTTAATCGTGAAGTTGCCACCCACAGTCAACAGATCCAGTCCAGCAAGAGCCTGATCACAGACTTAAGTCGCACCCTCCAGGGGTTGGAGATAGAGCTGCAGACACAGCTAAGCTTGAAATCGGCAGCTAAGCTTAAAATCTGCCCTGGAAGGCACCCTTGCGGAGACCGAGGGCAGGTACTGCATGCAACTCAACCAGATCCAGGCCATGGTATCCAATGTTGAAGCGCAGCTAGCCGAACTCTGAAATGACATGGAAAGGCAAAGCCAAGAGTACAAGATCCTCATGGATGTGAAGACGCGCCTGGAAATGGAGATCGTCCACCTACCGCCGCCTGCTGGAGGGAGAGGATGCCCAGCTCTCGTCCAGGGCTACCAAAGATGTGCTCCAAACCACCCGACAAGTCCGCACAATCATTGGAGACCGTGGATGGGAAGGATGTCGCATCCCACGAGAAAGTCCACAAATCTGCCTTCTGAGGGAAACATGAAGAGATCTTGAAGGACTCAAGCTGGCAAACCCTGGGCACATCACTGGACGAAGACCACAGTTGTCCTTTACAGAGCCATCCCAAACCTTGCGGCTTGTCCAGCTACACCAGAGATCCTCTAAAATGGGTCCTTCCCATAGAGTTGCTTCCATCTTCTTCTTTCTTGTCTGTCTAGAGATGGGTGAGCCAAACACTGCATAATGCAGCCTGCTGTTTAATCATTTTTGGCTTATTGGCCATTGAAGTGAAGAGAATGAAGAGCTGGCATGAGTCAAACACTACAGTTCATCTTGTGCTTCTGAACGTCAGGCTGGACCCATCACCAGGCAACTGCTATCCATCTTCCATAGGTCTCCACCGCCTCATCTGCCTCTGTCATGCACAATCCAGGTTGCTACTTACATGTAGCAATCTGACTATACTCAGAGTATTTGATGAGTGATGCGATCATCGGTGATCTGCACCGGAGCTGCTGAAAGACTCATTAGTCGCTGCCTCTACCCCCAACCTCCCTTAACTATGTCACCTGGACTCTACATCTTATGGATTTCCACCCTGGGACCCATTTTTCAAACCATCTCATACTAGATGCCGAGATGACTCTGCGTGGTGTTTGTTTATTGGCATTGGCCCTAGTATCTACGTGGCCCCACCTTTGTTTCTGGTCCCGCTTGCTCTTCCACTGCCCGTCTACCACAATTGATCTGCTTCCCTGCCCCCTGTTCTTTTTTTTTTTTTTGTTTTTTTTTTTTTCTCCCCTCCCTTCCCTCCTTCCTCCACTGGGGTCCTGATCCCCTATGTTTGATTATGCAACTGTAACTAATGTAACCATGCCAATCTGCTATCTTTGTTATTCCCTCTTGCTGAAACCTGAGCAACATGGCTGATGCCCGATGGAGCTGCTAGACAGCTATAGAAGAGATTGGCCCCGGTTCACCCCCTCGACTATCACCTACCCAGTCGGACATTAGTCATAGTTCTCCTCTTCTCCCCTTTTTGTCTCCCTCCGCCCCCTCCCTCCAACAAACTACTGTTAACTTTGTTCTTTTTCCTGTGTTCTTACTATGCTCTTGTAACGGATGTAATTTGTAACTTGTAATGCAATGATCCTCCTGTAAAGCGCTCTGATACCTCCGGGTCTAACCAGCGCTATATATAACACTTCAAATAAATAAATACCAGAACAATTTTAGTTCCACCAGGTAAAGTTTCATAGGGATCCATAACATCAATTCCTAATTTTGTTCAAGGTCTCGGTAGAGGGGAGAGGTTATAACTCAAGCTTTTATCTGCTGAAGAACATACACAACAACATTCCATCACCTCCTCAACGTGCGCACCCATTCTGAGTCACCGAAGCAAGTCACAAATGCACCTTTTGGTGAGAGTTGAGCCAAGGTACCCCTCATGATCCTTGTTTATAATGCCACACCTCAACTTATGTGGGGTAATTAATTTGTCAACCCTAAATAACATCCCATCTTCCATGGAAAGTTCCTCAGAATCTTTGAACTACGGCTGAAGCACAGGAATCAATGCCTTCTCCGTTGGGCGACCATTTTTAACATGCTCCAGCACCTGTTGCAGTACTTGTCCTCTGCTAACCAAACTCTACATTCTTCAGGACAAATGCCTAAATCTGTTACCTCAATGGATGCCACTAAGCAGTCCTCAAAATATTCATCCATAAGTTCAGCCAAAATTAGTTCATTCTCTTTCCTGCTTTTATTCCGGGAACCGGGAAAGAAAATCTGCCCTGACATTCTTACCCCCTGCTATGTGAAGCACATCAAATTGGAACTGAAGTAGTTTAGTCAATAACCTCAGAATCTTCACGGTACAAGACTTCACACCAACACCACTCAATATAGATACCAAAGGTTTGTGATCTGTTTTCAGGCAGAATCGTTTACCCCAGATATATCAGCGGAACGTTTCAATAGCACACCAACACATAAGCAATTCTTTTTTTAACAACCTAATAATAAAATTCTGCATCATGCAGATTCCATAAGGCAAATGCAATAGTATACCGCACTTCACCGTTTGTTTGAGTGAGCACAGCCCCTAAACCTACCTTACTGGCATTAATCGTGATGCAGCATTGTAAAGAAGGACCAAATTGTTTGAGAGCTTTACTCTCTCTGAACTTTAGTCCATGTAAAGAGCCTCCAAACATGCCTGATCCCAGATAAATTTAGACCCTTTCCTGAGAAGACTACTGATGGCTCTAATTGCAGTTGCATACTCTGGAATTAATTGTGAGTAGAACTCCTACCGTTCCAGGAAAGCTTTTACCCCATACTTATCACTAGGAGGTGGTACTTCTACGATAGAATTGATCAACTCCGGCCTAGGTTTGAAGCCTTCTTTGGAAACCACATGTCCCAAATACTCAACCTCACTACATAAGAACTTACACTTCTCCCTTTTGAGAATAACGCCATGTTCCTTAAAGTTTGAGAGCTCTTTCCAGAATTACATTGTGTGCGACCGCATCCAGCGCATCATCTTGGAAAAACAAAACCCCTTGCTCCTCTTTAACCCCTTCAGCGCGGCGCGAATTTCCGCGCCACGCTGAAGGTTCCGTGCGCGGGCGGGGCCATGACGGAACGGTTCCGTCATGCGCACAGCGCAACCGACGTGCATGACGGAACCGTTCCGTCATGCGCGTCGAAGGGGTTAAGCATGTTGTACATAATTTGTTAGAATAAACAATGCCTCAGAGGCGATCTAGATTGGCGCATGGCAGAGCTGTAATGTACCTATTGGAGAAACAAATGCTGTGAAGTGTTGCAACTCAAGGTACAATTCTGCTTGGTGGTTCGCAGAAGAAAGATAGAGCTGAGAAAATAAGCTTGCTCCAGCGATTTGAGCAAACATGTCATTAATATTGGGAGTGGGTGAGAGTTAACTCAGATTTCTTTATTTAGGGACCTTAGATCAACACTCATGCGTAGCTGGCCACTCTGCTTACTTGCTACTACTAGCGGACACCACTACAACGATAGCTCAGTGTATGAAAGTGCCCCTTTTTGCCTGGTTACCCCCCCCCCACTTTGTGCCTGCACTTTGACTTTGTGTGCCCTGAGTTCCTGTTAATCGGGTTCCCAGGGTCTGTGTTCTTTCCCAAAGCTGCACCTTTTGTATCCACAATTGGTACCTCTCTGGCCACATGGTAAGTCCCTTGTAAAAGGTATCAAGGGCACTGTGACCAGGGAAGGCCTCTAAGAGCAGCAGCACCTATTGTGCCATCCTTAGGGGCCCTGTACCTTAACACCCACACACTGCGATTGCAGGCTACGTGTTTTGGTGCAGAGAAAAGTGAAGGAGTCGACATAGCACTCATCTGTCTGCCATGCCTGCAATCCACTGCCTGTGGCCTAGGTAAGCCACCTGTCTAGCGGGATGCACTTGACCACCGGTGAGGGTACAGTTGCATGAGCACTGTACCCCTACGGTGTCGAAGTCCATTCTTAGACATTGTAAGTGCAGTAAAGCCATACAGAGTATATGGTCTGGGAGTTGGTCATTATGAACTCCACAGCTCAATAAGGTCCTTACTAAAACCTGTGAAGTTTGGTAGCAAACTTCTCTGCTCATTAAACCCACACTGATGCTAGTGTGGGAGTTAATGTAAAATACAGACTGGGGGCATCTAGAGATGCCCCCTGAAAAGCTCAGTATGGTTCCTGAATGGTTGCCCGCTGTTTGCCTCCACCATGCAGATTTCTGGACCCCTGGGTAGAGAGCCTCCGTTCTCTATTTCCAGAAACCAAGCCCATCCTGGGCAGAGGTGTCATGTCTGCTCCCTCAGGATGGGCTAGGTCCACAAAGAGGAAGCTTCAAAGGCCTGCTGCCTTTGTAACCTTTCCCCGCCTTTTGCTGCTCCCAGCAACTGGCTCCCACCTGGTCTGACCCCCACTTTGGATGTGAGAACCAGTGGGAAAACAGTCAGGAGAGGTGTGCCCACGTATGCCAACACAACTGCTCAGTTGGTGGAGGCGAGGTGAAGCATTTATCTCAGTCCCCTACATCTTGGAGATGAGGGGACCAGGCCAATTGGAAGGTGGCATAAAAGGAGGTGTTCTCACCCCAAAAAATGCACCCATGATTCTGGACCTGCAAAAAAGGGACCCATGATTCTGGACCTGCACACCCCTGTAAACGCCGCTTAACATAGTATTTAGGGGTGGCCCTGAACCTTGTCATCTCCGATTCGAGGAAGAAAAAAGGACCAAAGAGCTGTGCTGACCCAGGAAGAAGAGGACACAAACTGCTTTGGCCCCAACCCCAACGGCCTGTCCAGACTTTGACCTGCCTAGAGCAGAAACCCTGGCATGTCCAGCAGCCAGCAGCTCCCCAGAGCCCAGAGGACCTGCCCTATACTCACCTTACAGACTGTCTCCTGTGAGCACTGGATTTGCACAACAAAGACTTTCAAGACCAGAACCTGGATCCAGGCGGTTCCATGGTTCTGTACCCGACACCCATGGCCTGAGTTCGAGTGGCCCAATACCACACGGAGGTCTCCCCAGCGATCTTGACCTGGGATCTAGTGATCCCCGGCCTCCCTCAAGCTCTAAGTCGACGCCTGTAGCCTCAACCTCAACTGTCCCCCCCCGACCACGATTGGAGCTGGTAAGAAGACCCAATGCCAAAAGACACCCCTGTACCTGATGCCTCATGGCCTTGGGAGGCCCTACTGACTGTGTCCAGGCATCCCCCAAGATCCCAACTTATCTCTCCAGCCGGTGGCCGCCATCAGGAAGTCTACCTGCCCGAGCCTGCAGCATCTTTTCTGAACCAGAGATCTTCATTGAAATACACAGGGTTGCCCCAGTGCTGCTGGTGGTGCACTTTGAATGCTTAACTGAACGTTGGAGAACCTTGGTTCTAACCCTCCCAAAAACTATTCTTGCAGGTGGTTTACTTACCTGCAAACCAACAACCTTCTTTTCCCCATAGGAACCAATGTTGCGCTGTTTTGTTCCTAAAAATGTTCTAAGTGTGGAGGTGAACTTTTGTATGAAAGAAAAGTCTTACTTACCTTGTATTGTAGGATCCACCGAGTTATATCTAGGCATACCACCAGAGTAGTCGATGTAATCCAAAAGTAATCTCTGTGTAATTTAAACTGTTTTTTTTTTTTTTTTTTTTGAAAAAGTTTTTATTGAACAATCGTTCGGTTACAAGTACGGGCCTACAACCACCCGGGCCGGCCGCTAGGTACAGAAGGAAATCTACACATATCAAGGCTACAATCAGTTCCCAGGGCGCTGCCCCGCCGTGGCTCCAGATAGTTCTCGAGGAACAGGAAGCGTAAGTCCAACAATCACAAAAACAAAAGGAAAAACAATAAAAACAAAAGGCGAGTTATGAGGGAAACCAGTGCGGATCAGGCTCCCCCCGGGAAACTCCCGTCAGGACAATTGAGCAATCCGCTAAAGAGAGGAGTACCGGGAGGCCGGGGACGGAGGGGGGGGGGGGAGGGGGTCAAGGGAGATGAACGTCCATATGTAGTTGTTCCAAAAGGCGCCAGGAGCCATCAAGGGTCAGGGGGACATGGCGATATCAGTGTCTACCAGGGGGGGCGTACAGATGCCTCCGCGATACGCGTTCCATTGCCCCCAAATGCTACCCCATGCCCCCGGCTTGCCACGGGCCACATACACTGTCTTCTCCCTAAACATACACCAGTCCATATTCTCCTTCCATACTGACACGGTGGGCGGCCGTTGGGCGCCCCAAAGTTGCGCTATGTCCCTCTTGGCAATCATGTTCCCCAGGGCCGCCCACCGAGTCTGAGCCGCGCTGTAGTCATTGGGCTCCCACACATTCAGGACACAGCGACGCACCTCCGGCAGCAGCACAACCCCAGTAACCTGTCCCATAACCGTGTGGACCCGGCGCCAGTAGTCCGCCACCTCGCGGCACTCCCAAAGGATATGAAGAAAGGTGGCGCTGAGCCCACAGCCTCGCTTACAGAGCCCGTCGTCGGAAAATCCCATCGAGACCAAGCGCGGACCCGTCACATACACCCGGTGGAGAATCTTGAGCTGTACCAACCGGAGACGAGCCGGAATGGCAACCTCCTTGGGGGACGACAGTGCAAACTGCCAATCTTCGTCGTCCAATTCCACCCCATCCCCAGTCCAAGCCTCCCGAAGGCGCACAAAAAGGTCCGCCCGGTGATTAATTAATTTTTTATAAATTAAAGAAATAGTACTATCAGGGACATGTCCGTCAAGTATGCGGTCCTCGAGGGGCGAGGAAACAGGGATCTTGGTCCCCTCCCCGAAGACCGAGAGCAGGGCGTGTCGAACCTGGGCGTAGCGGAAGAACTCCCTGTCGGTCAGCTCGTATTCTGCCTGGAGCACCGCGAAAGTCTTGACCGCGCCCTTGTGCCACAGGTCTCCCACTTTGCTGATACCAATCGTGTCCCACTGGTCAAACCCCTTCGTGGTCCACAAGCTGCCCAGGCGGTCGGAGGCAAACAAGGGAGTAGCACATGTTAATCGCTCACTCCAGCCCATGGCCGCAGTGGCAGCCCTCCAGGTCCGCACAGCAATCTTAGTAGGACCCGTAAGGGTCCGGCCAGCCAGGCGGGAATAAAGTGCCCTGTTGTAGTTCCCGCCGGGAAGCAGGAACTTGTCCATCTCATACGCCGGATTCAAGCCGGGCGCATACGTGGCGTGGTTAATGGCAGATAGCTGCGAGGCCCAATAGTACCTGCGAATGTCAGGAAGCGCGATGCCCCCGTCATACCAGGGGAGAGTGAGCTTGGCAAGAGCAATACGCGCCCGCCCGTCCCACACCAGTCTCCTCTGCAGGCTCTCCACCTCCCGAAAGTAGGCCACTGGGATAACGTCGAAGGAGTTCTGGAGTGCATAGAGGAACCTGGGAAGGGACATCATTTTGAACAGCGCGGCCCGACCCAGCGGGGACAGGGGCAGCCTGCACCACCGGGCCGTGTCCTCCCGCAGTCGCCGAAGTGGACGCAGGAGATTCTGCTCATAGCGAGCCGCCGGGTCCAGCGAAACGTATATCCCCAGGTACTTAAAGCCGCTCAGAGATATTTGAATCGGGAGCCGAGGCGGCAGGAGAGGAGGACCACCAGAGATGGGATAAACGCAGGATTTAGACCAATTGATCGTGAGACCCGAATTGTTCCCAAAGGAGGTCAGAACGTCAAAGAGGACGTTGAGCGACTGCCGTGGTGAGGTGAGATACAGGAGAATGTCGTCCGCATACAGCGAGACCCGATCTTCAAAGCCCGGGCCCCACCGGATCCCTCTAAGCGAGGGCTCCCAACGGAGCCAGGCAGCGAGTGGCTCCAGGGCGAGAGCAAAAAGCAACGGGGACAACGGGCACCCCTGCCTCGTGCCCCTGCCAAGGGCAAAGGGCCGAGAGACCCGCCCATTCACCACCACTTGAGCCATGGGTCCCGTGTAAAGGAGCCTCACCCAGCCAATAAATCCCTCTCCAAAGCCGAATTTATCCAAGACGGCCCAGAGGAATGGCCACTCAATAGTGTCAAAGGCCATCGTGGCATCCAAAGAAACCAGCACGGCCGGTTCGGAGAGGAACTCCGCCCTGGCAAGGGCACCGTGAAGACGCCGCAAGTTAAGAGCGGTGTTGCGGTGCGGGATAAAGCCGCATTGGTCCGGATGTATAAGGTCGCACACGACACTCAACAATCGATTGGCCAGGACTTTCGCAAGGATTTTAGGCTCCGCATTGAGCAGTGAAATAGGCCGGTAAGAAGTACAGCGGTCTCGCGGCTTGCCCTCCTTGGGGATAACGACTATAGTGGCCAAGCGCTGGTCGGCCGGAAGGGAGCCCGCCGCAAGAGAGTCGCGAAACATGCGGCTGAGGAAGGGCGCAAGCTTATCAGGACGCAATTTGTATAGTTCAATGGGCAGACCGTTAGGACCCATAGCCTTGCCCGAGCGAAGGGAACGAATCGCGGTCGCTATTTCATCCGACGACAAGGGGGCGTCCAGCCGCTCTCGGTCCTCAACGGACAGGCCGGGCAGAGCAATATCTCTCAGTAGGAGGCGAGAGTCATCCTCATCCCTGTCAGTCACCGGGGAGTACACCGCCCGGAGGTGGTCAGCGAAACATTCCACAATCTCATCCGGCTCAGTCACACACACACCATCCGCAGCACGCAACTCGGGGACCACACGATTCACTCTCTCCTTTTTGTCCAGCCACGCAATCAACTTTCCCGCCTTGTCCCCCGCGTCATACAATCGGCCCTGCTGCTCCCTATACATAGTTTTGGCCGCGTCAGTGACCAGGGACCTATATTCGAACTGTTTCAGGCTAAGGGCATGTAGCCTGTCCGGAGTAACATTCGCCTCCAAGGCCGACTCCAGCCCCGAGATGTCAGTCTCCAGCTTCACCACCGCCTCGCTCCTAACCTTCTTGGCCACCACTATTTGGGCGAGGGCGTGTCCGCGTATCACAGTTTTAAAGGCTTCCCAAAGGGACAACGCAGACGACACCGACCCCTCGTTTTCACTGAAATATTGGTCCATGGCCTTAACCAGGTTGTCACGAGTCCCAGGGTCCCGCAAGTACCAGGGGTTAATGGGCGCTATCCGCCCCGCGGACCGCGACCCGGTGTCAAAGAGAAGCCACAGCGGAGAATGGTCGGAGATACCACGCGCCAGGTGTCTGACCTCTCGAATCCCACCAGTCTGCGCCGCGGGCATAAGGAAGTAGTCTAACCTGGAGAGACTCCCATGCGCCCCCGAATGAAAGGTGAACTGACACTGGGTCGGATGCATTAGTCTCCAACTATCCACCAAGCCGAAGGTCTCCAACATCCCACCCAGCCATGACTGGGCAGCGGGGAGGGTCCTTGGTGGGTGACGATCCAGTTCACCCGAAACCACAGAATTAAAGTCCCCGCCCATGAGCAGGAGGCCGTCCGGAAGGTCAAGCAGCATTCGACCCAAGTCAATAAAGGTGGAGTTCTGGAGGCCCGGGGGGACGTAGACTGAAACCAGGGTAAGGGGCTGCCCCTCCCACCTCCCAATCAAACACACATAGCGCCCTCTGTCATCCGAGACTATCCTCGTGATCTCCACCGGAAGGGAGGTTCGCAGGAGAATGCCCACCCCCCTGGAGCCAGTTGTGAAACCAGAATGGGCTACGAGGCGGTATCCCCCCCTGTTCATCGCATGGCAGACATTGCCGACCAAATGCGTCTCCTGGAGAAACACCACATCAGGAGTCAAACGACGCAAATATTGCAGTACAACACCCCGCTTAATACGGTCCCCCAACCCATTGACGTTCCATGACAGAAGCCTCAACCCGTCTCCCCCCATCCCCTCCAATAGATCAAGAGGCCCCCAGCCCGCCGCACAGTTCCCAAATATGGACAAAAATCAATACCTCGCCCTGTAAACAAAAAACACACAACAAAACAACCCCTCTTCCCCCCCAACCCCACCCCAAATCCAACTCCCCCCACCCTGCACCCCTGCGGGCCAAAGACCCCCCCCAACTTGCAGTGTGCCTGTCGCCCCACTAACCCCATTCTACAAAAAGACCCCGGAGGAGGAAAGGGACCCGAACCCGCCCGCACCCCTCACGGGTCCTGGTAAGACACAGTATGCAAAAGAGTAAGACCCAACTGTACAGTGCAAAACCGCAGAAGCAAGGACCAAATGTCAGTCTAAGGGGACCCGTCACCTGTGGTGCCCCCAGAGGGCCCGGGCCGGCCACCCCCGTCCGGCAGCGAGTCCAGCCAGTCACTTGCGGCCACAGGAGAGTCAAAAAAGGCTGTCCGCTCTCCATGCTCCACTCGTAGTTTCGCCGGGTAGATCATCGAATACTTCAGGCCTAGCTCGCGGAGACGGCGCTTCACCCCTTGGAATCCCATCCGCTGTTTCTGGACCAGTTGCGTGAAGTCCGGATAAAAATTGATGGTCGAGTTCTCGTAGCGGACCGGGCCACGGGTCCGTGAAGCCTGCAGAATAGCGTCGCGGTCCCTGTAGTGGAACAGTTTAGCCACGATAGGCCTCGGGGGGGCCCCCGGCCGCGGCCGGCCGCCCGGCACTCGATGGGCCCGCTCCACGGCGAAGAATTTGCTTAGGCCAGCCGGGGACAGCTGTTGCATGATAAGTTCCTCGACCACGAGGTCCACCGGGCGGCTGTCGGAGGACTCCGGTACACCAATGATGCGGATGTTGTTGCGTCGGGCCCGTCCCTCGAAGTCCTCAAGCCGCCGGGCCATATGGTCGTTGACCACTCTAATGTCCCCAAGCGCGGCCCGCAGATCCGACACCTCCGCACCCAGGGTGGAGGTCCGTGTATCGAGGGCCTGGACCCTCTCGTTAGTTTTGGAGAGGTCGGCCCGGATCAGGGTGACATCGATCGCGACAGTGTCGATCTTACGGGCCAGGGCCTCATATTGCGTCGCGATGGTTTCCCTGATGCCCTCGATGGCGCCCATAATGTCCTGCAGGGAAGGTTCCGCAGAGACGGTCGTGCCTCCCCCTGCAGCATCCGGGGAGAGGCCAGCAGCGCCAGTGGACCCCCTGCCCTGGGTGTAGCGGTCCATGTTGTTGCTCTGGACCGGCCCCCCGCGCAGAGAAGCCTTGGTCTTGCGCCCCTCCGGACCCCCTTTGCCCGCCATGTGAGCGCAGTCTCTCAATGGGACCTCCGATCAAGAGGTGTGCGGGCGCCAGCAAAAGGACCACAAACTGTCGGTGTAGGGGTCGGAGGCGTTAGGCCCACCAGTAGCAGAGGGAAGCAAGCCTCGGGCAGAGGCCCAGGAGGCACCTCGCCACCTTGAGCACGCACGCCAGCTGATCTCCTGGAGGCCAAAACCAAAACCGAAAGTGCTGAATCGGCAACTGGCACCGCGCTGAGGCCGCTGTTGTTCAATTGCAGCCCGGCCCCACGGGTCACCTTCACCCCGGCCACCTCCGTCGGGTGGGTCCCAAAAGTTCCGACGACGACAACTCAGGATTCCCAGGTCCGATTAGAGTTTTAAAAAGAGATATAAGATCAGCTGGTCTTCATCTCCCAGATTCCATAAACCAAATCAGGATAGTCTCAGGATATATTCCGAGGAGCAGAAAGGGTCCGGGGAGCCCTGTGCTCACGCGACCATCTTGGATGCGCGCTAGGCTCCTCCCCCCATTTAAACTGTTTTTAAAGCACATACATACCTGTAACAATTGCAAATCCATTCCCAATTGCATTACCTTATAAAGTTTTACAGTTGCAAGTACATTTTACCTACCTGTACAAAGTCCTGCTTGGTTCTACAAATAAAAAATAGGTATACCTTTTTTTATACTTAACCAATTGGTCTGGATTCTGTCTCTGAGTGTGGGTAATCAGTTTTTGATTGAGTGAATACAATAAATTCTTAACACACCCTCCTGATAACCCTAACTACTCGCTCACACTACCACAAAGAGCTGTTGGAACTTATCTAATTTAGTCTCTGCTATATCTTTTGGACTCCCTGGACTCTGTGCAGCCTATACCTCACTTTGGTGTAGTATATACAGAGCCAGCTTCCTACACTCGGTAGATTGAATGATCCCCTGTTCACACAATGATTTGAGTTCTTTCTCAAGATCATCTCTAACACCAATATGTGCTTGACCGGGATTGCTCCTTCCATTACTTTGATCCTGTGTTTGAAACACTTTATCTTACCCAGAGTGTCCAAAAAGACTTCAGAGAACTTGCGGTTCCATTCCTCCGCAACCTCATTTCATTCCACCACCAACACTTGCTTTTTGTGACCATATCTGAGAACCATTCCAAATCATACCTGGTGAAACCACCCCAGAATATGCAGTCCCTTTATGGCCATATATATCTTCCTTCAAACCCTCTCCCCTTGAATTCCTGTCCATCCTCTATATACCTTGAGAGCTCTATTTTCCGCCCTTTATAGGAGACAGGTGAACGATCCGGTGGGAATAATTTTCGGTCACCCTACCGATCTAGGAATAATAATTGGGTGATCATAGTGATTCTTGATCTTGAATCCACCAGAAGTCTTACATTTTTTAATGGCCCACACCAATATCCACATTGGGTTCGACAAATGAAGAGTGATCACCCAAAACGGGACTGTTACTACTATTGTGATGATTACAATTCACACCAATAAATTCGTCCCCACAATAAGTACAAGACTCTTCACTCCCTCGTTATCAGACTTCGAATCAGTCTCACAATCCAACTGTCACACACGCTGCAGATTCACTGAATTATTTTTCTTCTTCTGGCAAACCGTGGCAAAATGTCCTATTTTTTTACAGTAATTGCAGGTGACATTTTTAGCTCGGCTGGGTTTACCATTTTTAACATGTAGAGTGTTCCTGCAGCAGAGACACGTTTGCCGCTGAAGTTTCCATTTTGAAACCCAATTATTTGTTACCACTATTTCTTATGTGAATCTCAGACATTTTTCAAGATGATTTGTCAGATTGAACCACATTCACTGACTCCAAAGGTTTCTCTTTGAGTTAATTTATAGAAATGTGCGATATCTCTGCTCTTTGGCTTCATCCAAAGATGGGCTACCCAAGGATATTAACTTCTGACGGATCTGTTTATCCTTACAAGCTGGGCTTTAATCAGCTGATCTGTAAAATTTGCAAACTGACAATCGGAGAAGTGCTGTGATGTATGTGTCCATGTCTTTGTCGATCTTCTGTTTGCGCTTGAAAAACTGGTCTTAGCACTATTAAATTGTGTTGTTTATCAGATCTTGTCTGAAGTTTCTTGACTGCCTCTTGATACAGATCAAGCACTTCACCTTCGTCTAACAGTTGTTCAGGTAAATGTTTAAATGTGGATCTCCCCTCGAAACCCAATGAGTGTAAAAGCAGACCTTTTTTTCTTCCGGCCTGACCATGGAGGCACCAATAGCTCCTAAATAGGTTTCAAAGCATCAAACCACACTGGCCACCTGCAAAGTGGATCACCAGGAGAGTCTCGAAATTATGGCGGTGGAGCAACTGACTTGATTATAAATACAGGAATGCACGTATAGAATGTTGCTTAATATCAAGAACCTAGAAACAGTACAATTGTTAAAAGTCACGAAAAAAAAAAAATAATAAAATAATCCGCAAGTACTTAAATAGTATAACAAATAAAAACGTCAATGCCAAATTAGCAAATAATCAATTAACAATAAATGTTCGTGTCACTGTTATAATATTCTTCAAAATGACAAGTAAATGTGGCAGTACCAATATTAACTTAGTGAGCAATGAATGAACAAGCATTTATAAGTGTGCTTGTCACTGAGGTCAATATCTTGACCTCCATGATTGTGTCTGTCACTGTTATAATGTCCTTGAAATGACAAGCAAATTGACTCATGCTATCCACAACAAATTATGTTTGTCACTGTTAGGAATATATACAATTTTAGAAATGTGGTAGCTGGTAAGAGCTCAGAGTTAGTCTTTAAAATATTTCACTTTAGAATAAATTATCCAAAAACCTTGTGTCCAATGCTAACTACAGTACAGAAAATGAACTTCCGAATGGCTGTCAAGAGAGTTTGCACTGCGTTGAACTTTGCTACCACTGTTTAAAGCGAGAATGGCTGTTGAAACTCATTCAAGATGGCGGCTGTAAAATGGGCTGGTTAGTGTTGCAAACTCACGGTACAGACATGCGCATCAAGTATGTTCTACATGAAGAATGGGGCCTGAGAGAATAATTGTAACTTTTCTCAAGATGGCGGCTGTAATTCTAAAGCAAAGTTAGCATTGCCTGTGCTATCTTTCGGATGTGCTCAGTCGCGTAATGCTGTAAGCGATGTGTCGGCAATCAGAATACTCGCACGTCAGCAAAAGGGATTCCCGTACACACACTGCTTTAAGAGCTGTACAGGTTGTGCTGCTTTTACTACTCAGTGGTGCTTGATCGTGCTACAATGACCAGGAGAGTAGGAAGAATCTGTCAACCTGATCCAACTGCGACCGGTACCGCAGGGTCTTCATTACCTTGAGTAGACGAAGGGTCGTCTGTGGAAGCCACTGAAGCGAAGTGGCTGTGAGGAGTCCGAGAGGCAGCGCCTCTTGTTGCCAATAGAACTGTAGTAAAGTCTACAGAGGCGGTAAGGAGTAAAACTGAAAGGGTTTTTAAAAATACAACTTAGAGCTGCCCGTTAGAACACGCAGGTGCTCTTGGCTCATCACAGCCACACTCCACCCAACTGTCCCCTTTTTGAATTCAAGCATTCCCTTTGTAACTTGGCACTTATAACATTCTATCACCAGAGCAAGAATAAAGATTAATGGGCAGAATTCAACAAATGAGTGGTACAAGGATACAGCCTTGCTGAAGATCGGTCAAAACTGTCTCTCTCACTGATAAATCGCTTTTCTTTTTCCGCATTTGTGTCAATTTCAAGCATGGTCACTAAGGAGCCCAGATACTTTAATCTCAGTTTCTTCCAAAAGGTGAGCCTGTTAAATCTGTTGCAATCCATCTGAAAGATAACAAAATGCACGTAAAGATTTCCTTCACTACTGGTCTTTTGAGCGACATACCATAGGCTAAACGTATGATAGATCCTCAGGCATGGCCTCAATTGTACCTGAACCCACAAGACCACATTTAACTACCTAATTTCATCATCACGTTGTTGTAGACAGGAGATTACAAAATGCCTTTGGTGCACTATCTAAAAGTGAAATTATCAGATAGGCACTTGCATCCTTTTTAATTCCCTTCTAAAAAAACATTGACTAAATCAGAGACTGTTTTTATGAACCCGGTAAATAAATCAAAGCCCAAAAAAACTATGGGTTTGTACCATCAGCCCAGTCGTTTACCTATTTTTGATAGCCCTGCCTATTAAAAGCACATTTTCATAAGATTAACAGTCTAGGTTTGGTGTGGTCTCTGTAAGCTGCCGGTGCTGCGTCACCCCAGATGCCTTTCATGAAGGGACCTGTCTTGTGTGACCTGGTTATGTTCTGTTTTAAAAAACAATAAAAAAGATTCTTTAAAAAAGCACATTTTCAGAAGTAAACTTGTTAAGCAATTGGCCATAAGGAAGTAGCACTGATTGCCCGTGTGTACTGGCCCATGCTGGCAGGTAGAAGGTTGTACTAAAATGCACCAAGGCCTCTACCATATAAAAATAAACTTTTATTGATTGAGATTTTATTGAATTTCAGAAAATTGTATGCTTTTGTGAATTTCTTTTATTCCATAGAGAAATCACAGACGGGTCAGCTCACCGTCCATCCACAGAATGTATGATCCATGACATTCCCATGAAGTCATCCCATTCCATGCCACGAGCTGACATTCTAAATGTATCCATGAACAAGTTGATTACAACAAATTTCCATTGCAATGCGGAGTTAAAATGTTATCAATCAGCGAGATATCCCTTCTCTAACATCTCAGAAACTATTCAAACAAAAGAAGAATTAAAACTAAACAGCAAAAATTAATACAGAGCCCTTCTAAGGAGAGAAATGGATAGAACTGTTCTCATTGTTTATGCTACTTGCCTATGTCCATCAATACGAAGTAGTCGCATGTCACTTTTATAGTCCCATAGTCCGGCAACAAATCCATAATTAAGTCAATGAGGCGTGCGCACTAATTCAACCCGACCCCCCCCCCCTCCAATGCCACTCCGCTGTTTCATAAAACACATTTCAACCTACGTGAACGTATGCGCCCCTCTCCATGGTGGGTGTTCTACATTTATTGTACCAAAGGGCTTCATCATAATCGCATCCCACCACCAACCCCTGGGAAAGTCTCGAGAGAGGAATGTCTACGCATACATTTTAATCAACTTCCAGCGGATGTGTCAGTAAATAGCCCCTCAGTAGTTGCCATATATTTTTACGATTGTGCGGCAGGCAGTTGCAATGTGGCATATATGTCGCTGGAAGTATCCCAGTATATCAAGTCGCGGGTCTAGGCCTTTACAGTTCAGACATGGGATCCCCCTCACCCCCCCCCACCCCCTCCCCCCTCAGTGCAATGAAATTTGCATTTTTGCAATAAGCAAGGCAGTGGCAGTGAACCCACTCACTCCCTTCTGCAATGCTTGTTGTAACCCAGTGAGACTGTCAGTGGTGCAGGTTCTATTGCATACTCTATCATCAAAGACAGCAGCCGAAACACCTCCCCTCAGTAGGTCAATATGGGTCTGCAGTTCCAGTCCAGGTGTTGCTGTGATGGTCAATGTAAGCGGTGGGAAATCTGTCTGCTTTAATTGCCATGGTCTGGAGTCCCCCACTCAGGGAGAAGTGCACCCTGTGTAGGAGAAATGTGTCCATATACGATGCATCTCTATTTAATGTTAGTTCTTACACAGTGCGTAGCCGTGATTCCCTAAAAATAGGTAACCCACATTCTGCCGACCATATCTGGCCACAGTGCCCTTAGTAAGCATTTCGGTAGTAGGGGGCAGCCAAGGGTTATCAGCCAGTGGTATATGCAGAGAGTACAGGAACTCTGCGTGCAGATATCTCTGTAGTTTGGACCATGCCCAGCACGTGGTAGGCAAGGTTTAAATTTCGGCTGGATTCCTAGTAACCCATGTGGCAGTATAACGGAGAGCGAGTTCGGTTAAGTCTGAGAGCACTCTGGTTTCAAGTATTGCAGCCTGGAATCCATATGTTACTAATATGTAAAATGTATTTGGGCTATTAAATATAAAAAAAAATCTGGGACCCCCCGCGTTGTACGGCATGACCAATGTGTTCCACCTTATGCGTGGCTGCTTGCCTGCCCATATAAGTCGAGTAAGTAGGCTACGTGGTGTTTCAAAAAACATTGTTGTTAGGGCGATGGGGATATTAAGAAAGAGATATAAAAAAAAAAGTGGGAGCACCACCATTTTAATGATGGCAATTCTGCCAGTAATCGAGAGTGGGCGTTTGATCCATCATTCAATTTGTGTTGTGAGGTTATCAATCGCCGACCTGTAATTGAGACAGATCACCTCCGGAGCACTGAAGTGTAGGAAAATACACACATACTTGTGGGGGGGGGGGGGGGCGGTCAGTCAGGGGTGTGGAATTTAATCAAATATCTACTTGTCCATGGGGCAGGTTGCATCATAAATCTACTTGTCCTGTAACAAAATCCACTTGTCCCTTTTGTGCCATGTAATGTGGCGACAAATTACGGCAGCAATCTCATTATGCAAGAGTTCTGATAAAGCCTCTCTAATTATGCCAGGGCTTGTACCATAGTAGGGTTTGAATACTAGCAATTCCCTTATGTTGCTACGTTTCTGCAGGTCTACATACTGGGGCAGAAGGTAGTGGTAAGCAATAGTTCAAGGGTTGGAATGCCCTTTTGAGTCTGTGCAAACCTACTAACTTGCATGTTATAAGGATTTTCACCAACTCTTTTCTAATCTTTTCCCATACTGAAAAAGGTTGGAAATTTACTCCTGGCAGTGGCAGACTTCTTCAGGGTTGGGAAAAAAGTGGTTGGAGGAAAAGTGAACTTGACACATTCAGATTTTCACATGAGCAAATCTACACATGCACATTTGCTCATGCTAAAATGCAGTTCACCAATATTTTCTAGGAGTACTATTTCTTGGCCTATTTCTGTAAATTCTTGTGAATTCACGGAGACTGTATATATGCACTTAATGCAAGGATATACACCATGGATGCACTTTTGAGACTTTCTTTAATAATTGGGCCTCTAATTAGGCCTGGGGTTAACCATGACCTTTTGTGTTTAGTAAAATTATGTCTCTCTCTCTCTCCTTCTCTCGGACTATCAGCTGGCTTCACTGTGAGTGACAGTATTCTGCTCTATTACAAGGAGCATATTGGCACACAAAGTAGTTTTGTTCAGTGCCTGGAACTGCTGTGGCAATGTGTGCTTTTTGAGACCAAAAACAGTTTGTTGCTTTTGTCAATGCTTGTTAGAATGGCGAGTGCCCTGCAGCTCCCACACAGATAAGGTTTTACAAAAACCATGCCTAAAAAAAGTCACGATTGACAAAACCAAAAGCCTGACCACCAATTTCAGACCTACTGACGTTGCCAATGCTTGTTTATTTTTGTTTCCCACAATCGTATTTTAACTGGTTACACTGATTTTCCATTATAAATATTTTTGGGGAATACAAGCATACATCAACATGTTACTAAATGATGCTGCAAAGATATGGTACCTAAAATCTTACAGTAGTTTAGTAAAATATTTTTTTCCTACTTGCATTTTTTTGTGAACATTTTATTTTGAAAGCAAGAATCAACACTGTTGCTTTCAAGCTTCTGCAAATACTTGCATATAATCAGAGAGCATTCTGGGAGCATTATACATAGCCTCATATTACTAAACTTTAAAAACGTGTGTACACGTTTTTGCAGCGTGAATCTTTCTGGATTCACTATGCTGTGCATTATTCCGCGATCTTGTGGTTGGGTCCGGATTCGTAGTCTTTTCTTTGTTTTTTTTTTTTTTGTTTGTTTTGTAGCCCATTTGGTGCACCTCCCGTGACGTCGTTGTGCTTCCTGCGGAAGTCCCACCTTTGGGGCGCCATCTTCAGATTCTTTTTTCCGCCGTTGGGTCTGGATCGTCATCGGGAAGCTCCAGAATTACAATCGAAGGAAGAAGAAAGAAAAGCGAGTTTCGTCGATAACTACTACGAAGATATCACAGGAAAGGAATAGATTACATCAGGAGCGCGAAGAAAGGAAGTTTTGCGCCTTCTTCTTCGACGCCCTTGGAGAATGCGCGCTCAGAGGCCCTGAGCGCAATGGACAAGACGCCATTCAAGTTCTGCCCTAACTGCCACCACAAGTTCGCGCAGAAGGACCAGCATCCGGTCTGCAACCTCTGCCTACCGGTCGACCACCAGAGTAAGGACTGCAAAGCCTGCTCAGCCTTCGCGCCGAAGACGCTCCGGGTGAGAGAATGGCAGAGAAGAGCCAACGCCAGCATGGAGGGCAAGGGTAAGGCCCCGTCGCTCTACGATCTGGGCCTCTCCACGGACGATGAGGACAACGTCGCCGAGGGACCCGAAAACTTCACGGTCATAGAGACCGACAAGAAAAATGAAGACGAGGTAAGAGAATCGTCGAGCTCAAAACAGAAAATACCTCGAAAACCCGAGGGTGACTCGAGACTCCCTGGTGCCGAAAGACGCCGAAAGGCAAGGATCGTCGAAGGCAACCCATGAAACTGGACGCTCGACGCAGAAAGTACGGTCGACGTCGACGCAAGTTCCGTCAAAGGCCCGCGGTCGACGCAGAAAGCATCTCCGAGATGGAGAAAAAGAAGAGGCGGCTCGAGGCCGAAATGGAGAACATTCTTCAAAGGAAGAAGGAGTTCGACGCCAAGATAAAGGAATTCAAGATTCCAACGGCTCCACTGACGAACGTCGTCGAAGTCGAGGACGAATTTGACACCGAGGGGCTGACGAGAGATCTCGAAGAGGAAGACGAGACCTATTATGAAGGCGAAGCCGAGGAAGAAGACCAGCAGTCGTTCTACAGCTCGGCGCCATCTACCAGCCACGACATCGAATGGCAGGATCTCGACACCGAAAACCCGGAGGAGCCCGTGGACACGTACCCTTCGAGGCCTTCGCCACCCGACGACATCGGGGTGTACAATATGGTGGTCAGGAGCGCAGCGACAGCCTTCGGCGTAAAACTCGACTAAGAAAGGCCGAAAGCAGATTTCCTCCTCGAGACCCTGCTCCCGATCCAGACGAGGAGCCAATTCCTCCCCATGCTACAAAGTGTGATGAATCAGGGGAGAGAAGCCTTCAAGGAACCAGCGACCTGCCGTTCGATCACGCCCAGGACGGAGAAGAAGTACAAGCACTCTTCTCTGGACCCCCCTTACATCAAGGGTAGCATCACCGCCGACTCCATCATAGCTTCCACGGCCAGAAGAAGGGCCAACGTACCAGCAACTTCGGGGCCACCACCTGATAAAGAAAGCAGGAGGATAGACCTCACAGGAAGAAAGGTCGAGAGGATGCCGCAATGCACTGGCGCATGGCGAATTCCAATGCACTTCTCAATAGGCACCAGTACCAGCACTGGGACGAGATGGGGGAGCTAGTAAAGCACCTCCCCGAAGAATACCGCCAGAGAGCCTCGCACCTGGTGGACGAAGGTAAAAACATCGCCAACTCTTGTATAAAGACGGCGTTGGACGGGGCAGAGACTTAGGCAAGACTAATGGCCATAGGGGTCACCGAGAGAAGACATGCATGGCTAAGAATCTCGGGATTCAAACCGGAGGTGCAGAACAACATCCTTAGCACCCCCTTCAACGGAGAGACACTGTTCGGAGCAACAGTAGACGAGAAACTCACCCAGCTGAAAAAAGAAAACGAAACGGCGAGGTCCATGGGGGCACTACAGCTGAGGGGAATGAGACGAGGCAATCCCTCGAGGAGACCCTACGGTCGGGGAGGAAGCCAGTAGGGGGCGTCGCACCAGACGTTCCAGCAGGGTGATAGTCACGGACAACAAGGTCAACAGAAGCAAAACTGGCAGTACCAACCTCGGGGCCAGTCCTTTCGCGGGAGAGGGAACGGACGTGGGCAGAGGAGGAGAGGGCGTGACCAGCCCTCATCAAAGTGACTCAGCACGCAAGAGGACGCCTACCCTCGACAGGCCCCCAAGGGTGAGGCGCAGTACAGTAACATCAGGGGGAGAGAAGAATCAAAAGCCTACGAGCATACAACACCAGTAGGCGGAAGACTGAGGTTCTACCTTCAGGAGTGGCGGCGTATAACCAAAGACAAGTGGATACTGAACGTCATGCAGTACGGATACTGCGTAGATTTGGGGAAAAGACCTCCAAACAGAAGACCAAAGGGAAGGCAGAGATCGGCTCAAGAACTGGCCCTACTCAGAGAAGAAACACGGAAACTTCTAGAAAAAAGAGCCATAGAGGCAGTGCCGTTCAGAGAACGCAACAAAGGGGTCTACTCAAACTACTTCGTGGTCCCGAAGGTAGACGGAAACCTCAGGCCCACCCTGGACCTGCGTTACCTAAACAAGTTCATCAGAACGCAGAAGTTCAAAATGACTTCGCTGCAGGAGGTACTGCCCCAAATAAGAGACTGGGACGTCATGGTCACCGTGGACCTCAAGGATGCCTACCTGCACATCCCAATAAACAGAAGACACAAGGGCCTTCTAAGGTTCAACATCGACCAGGAACACTACCAGTTCACAACCCTGGCCTTCGGATTAAAATCGGCGCCAAGGGTTTTTACAAAATGCCTGTCGGCGGTCGCAGCGCACCTACGAAGGCAGGGGATCCATGTCTACCCCTACTTAGACGACTGGCTGGTCAAGGCAAACTCACGCGAGAGGCACGCAAAACGCGTAACAGACACTCTGACGAACCTGGGGTTCTCGATTCACTGGGGGAAGTCATCGCTGGAACCGGAGCTGGTGAAGATTTTCCTGGGAGCAAAAATAAACTCCCTGAACAGCACAGTGGTGCCCAGCGACAGGAGGACAGATGCCCTACTGAAGGAGACGCGGCTCTACCGGAAGGGGCGAGCTCTGACAGTGAGGTCAGTGAGCAAGATGATGGGGATGATGGCGTCGTGTATCCAGCTGGTGCCGAATGTACGCCTGCACATGAGACCATTCCAAGAATGGCTACAACAGCAATGGTCACAAGCAAACGGAAGTTGGGAGGATCTAGTGGTTGTTACGCACGCAGTGCAGGAGGAGATGACTTGGTGGAACAAAGGCAACATGACAGCAGGGAGAAGCCTGACACCACCAAACCCAACAATGACCATTACCACGGACGCATCGCAAAAGGGATGGGGAGCGCACATGGACAACCTCAGAGTGAGGGGTCTGTGGGCTCCAGCAGATGCGGTACGCCATATCAATTACTTCGAATTGAAGACCATCCTGCTAGCCCTGAAGGCATTCCAGAGGCACCTGTACAACCAGAGGATGTTGGTTCAAACAGACAACACCACGGCAATGTTCTACATCAACAAGCAGGGGGGGACACAGTCGTTCCCTCTCTCCTCTCTGGCACAGGAGATTTGGAGATGGGCCATACCTCTCAGGATAGATCTACTGGCAATTCACCTTCCAGGGAAGGACAATGTGGAGGCAGACTGGCTAAGCAGGCAGACCTCGGCATCACACGAGTGGGAGCTCAATGGCCAGGAAACGGAGAAGCTTTTCCAGAGATGGATAACTCCCACAACACGCCAGAATGCAAAATGCCAAAGCTTCGCGTCCAGGCAACCAGATCAGCAATCCCAAGGAAATGCCCTATGGATAAGCTGGTCGAGGACATTTGCCTACGCCTTTCCACCGATACCCCTGTTGCACAGAGTGCTCGACAAGTGCAGAACCAGCAACATGACTCTGATCCTAGTGGCTCCGCAGTGGGCAAGGCAGACATGGTTCTCACAAATTCAAGAAATGGCGCAGGGCAGTCCACACAGGTTCGAGGGAAGAAGGGACCTGCTCTTCATGCAAAACGGAGAGGTCCTGCATCCGGAGCCAGAGAGCCTCAACCTGGCGGCATGGCTCCTGAAGACCTAGAGTTCGTTTACCTTAAATTGCCTCCGAGCACTATGCGGGTGCTGCGGGAGGCAAGGAAACCAACTACACGAAAATGCTACAGCGCCAAATGGCAGAGATTTACTGTGTGGTGCAGGAAGAAGGGCCTGCAAAACAGAATGACTAGAGACTCAACAGTACTGAGGTACCTCACACACCTTCTAAAGAGTAACCTCTGCTCGAGCTCCCTAAGGGTACACCTAGTGGCGATCGTAGCCTACACCAGAGGTGAGAAAGGTGGAAGTTTCTTCACTTCGCAGGTTGTGAGGAGATTCATGGAAGGAGCCAAAAGAATTGCCCCTCCTAAACGGTTGCCGCCGCCAGCATGGAATCTCAACCTCGTACTGACGGAGCTCATGAAGGCACCGTTTGAACCCATTCACAAGGCAACACTGCAAATGTTGACGATGAAGACGGCCTTTCTGGTGGCCATAACCTCACTACGCAGGGTGAGCGAGCTTCAAGCGCTAACGCTACAGGAACCCTACATTCAGATTCACAAGGAGAGGATAGTCCTGAGAACAGACCCACACTTCATGCCCAAGGTGGTGTCGGCGTTCCACATGAACCAGAGTATCCAGATACCAAGTTTCTTCCAAAACCCGACTTCAAACGCAGAAAGGGCTCTGCACAACCTCGACGCTAGAAGAGCGGTGATGCACTACATTGAGAGAACGAAGGAACTCAGGAAATCAAAGCAGTTGTTTGTGTCCTTTGCTACTAGCTTCATGGGTAGACCAGTGACTAAGGGCACCATCGCTAGATGGATTGCCCTCACTATTCAATTCTGCCACAAACAGGCTGGACAGGAGCTAGCAGAGGGACCTCAGGCTCACTCCACAAGGAAGAAGGGGGCCACCGTTGCCTTCCTGGCGAACACGCCCATTCAGGACATATGTCTAGCGGCAACTTGGGCATCTGTGCACACGTTCACGAAACACTACTGCGTGGACATTCAGATGAACAAGGAAGCACAGGTTGGACAGAAGGTGCTTCAACACATTTTCAACGACCAACGCTCATCTACCACCCAGCCGCCACAAAATTAGGAAAACCGCTACAAAGTCTATGCACAGCATAGTGAATCCAGAAAGATTCACGCTGCAAAACGAATAGTTTCTTACCTGTCGGTGTAGTTTTGCAGCTTGAAGATCTTTCTGGATTCACTAGCGAACCCACCCACCTCCGCCAGGAAGATGAGGCTGGAGGAAGAGGGGGTAAAATGGAAAAGATCAGAAGGAATGAAAACGTACAGAAAAATGGACATGAAGGATTAATCAATCGCCTAGGGTTAAAAAAAAAAAAAAAGGAAAGGAAAAAAGAACCCGAAGATGGCGCCCCAAAGGTGGGACTTCCGCAGGAAGCACGACGACGTCACGGGAGGTGCACCAAATGGTGGGTCGTCGCCGCCCAACTGGGCTACAAAAAAAAAAAAAAGACTACGAATCCGGACCCAACCACAAGATCGCGGAATAATGCACAGCATAGTGAATCCAGAAAGATCTTCAAGCTGCAAAACTACACCGACAGGTAAGAAACTATTCGTTATACTGGAACCACCGTCAGTAGTGCACGCAGAGCTGACATTTACTTTTAGTTCTCACCCTAATAATAAAGGCTTTGCATTAATGAACCATAAATACAAGTTTGAACAGTGTTAACACATGGACACACATAGTACCTTAACTGTAGACAATGCCCTTCCTTGATCCATAATGTGGTACTGTAAACTGGCAGCTAAAGGGTTTGTGCTGTAGGGGGTTGGGCCTACTTGTCCCAAGGACAAAATAGACATTAAAACTTGATGCTCTTGACCCCAAACAATATGTCCCGGGGTTCGGGCTATAGGAATTCCACATCCCTGGTCAGTGCACCAGCACAATGGGAATCCTGTATTGCATTGGTGGTGGCTGGCGTCAACTGGACGATTTACTCCAGTTAATGGTTAGCCCGGAGTATACTCCGAACCGCACCACTTCTAGCAGCAGTGTGGATAGGTTAACATCCGGTTTTCTTACAAACAGCACATTATCCGCATAAAACGAGGCCACAAGTGGTCCCCGATGAAATCTCAATCCACGGTGGATGTGTCTCTCCTGGATATGACTTGCAAGGGGGTCCATAGCAAGAGTGAACAGCAGGGGTGAAAGTGGGCATCATCGTTTGGTGCCCAGCGTAAGACTGAAGTGGGTGGATATTTCACCATTTACTTTGAGGCGGGCTATCGGGTTGGCATATAGAAGCCAAATTAAACTAAAAAAGCCAACTGGGATTCCCAGTTTTTGCAAAACCACATACAAAAAGGACCATTCTAGCGAGTCAAATGCTTTTTTGGCATCCAAATGAACTGCTGCAGCTGTGAGAGAAGGGTCCAGCTGGTTGATGACCGCAAAGATTGCTTGCAAGTTAACCGTAGTGGATCGATTAGGGACAAATCCCGCTTGAAAGGTGCATATGATCTTATCTATAAAGAGACGGGTTGCTAGGATTTTGGTAAAGATTCTATAATCTTCGTTAAGTAACAGTGGCCTATATGACGTGCGGTTTTAGGCTGCTTTTCCTGGTTTAAGAGCGTGATTATAGCTTCTTGCATGGGGGGGAGGGAGTGATCCTTCCTGCAAGGCCTCCGCGTACACCTCTAAAAGTTAATCCGTCTGAGCCAGGGGCTCGGCAACCGGCTAGGCCGTAATCGCTTGCTTAATTTCATCCTCCTCTATGGGGGCGGCCAGGAAATGGCGTTGTCAATCGTCTATCCAGACCACAGCCACTTCCTCCTTTGGGGGGGGGGGGTGGTGGTCGCGCGTAGTGTAAAGTTCAAGTTTGGTATAATAAGACAAGAATGCCGAAGTCATCTCTTCCCCCCCCCTCAACAGTGTTGTCCCATCATCTAAATCTAGTTGTGTTAGGTACGTCAATTGGTGTTGGGAGCGAAGTAATCTGGTGAGTGTCCTTCCAGGCCGTTCACCTTCACCATATGCCTGTGCTCAAGCGTGCTTGCCCAAAATAGTGCATCTTGCGTGCCGCCAATTCATGGAATTCCATTAGGAGTGTCGCTCTGTCATGAAGCATGGGGGGGTGTCGCCAATTTGTGCTACTATATCCATATTCCGGAGCTCACTGTGTATGATCCGCAGTACCTCCCGCCTGTTTGGCAATACACAACCCTCTAATATAGGCCTTAAACGCCTCCCATAGTGTTGACTGTCATTCCACTGTACCTGTGTTTAACTGAAAGTATTCACGAATAGCCCCCGCAACTTCGCTATGAAAGACCGCATCTAACAGGACGAATGGGTATGTGCTATACTGGGCACCTCCAGCGTTAGGAGGACAGGTGAGTGATCTGACCGTGTTGATTCCTTTAGCAGGAATTGGGGTGTGAGATACCAGTGATATATTCTTGACCACGAGCCATGCGGGGCCAAATAAAATTAGTAATCTAACATTGTGTGGTGTTGAGCCCTCTAGGGGTCCTTAAGAAGAGAGGATTGTAACAGTGAGGTGAGCGCTTTCACAACAGTTTGGTGATGTGCCCTGTACCAGTTGTGTCCATTGCGGGATCTAGGGTAAGGTTAAAGTCTCCCCTATTAGTATGTAATCAATATCAAATCATGCACTGTGTGGCTACTTTGGGTAAGAACTTGGTAGAGTCCACATTCGTGAATATGTGCTATAGTTGGCAAAGAATCAATGGGCATCCCAGGCTGTTGCAAATCGGTGTGAGGGGAGCAGCGCATAGTGAGTCTCTTGCAAAAAAGCTATCTGGATGTATAAGTGGTATAGTGTACCATGCACTGCTTCGCAAATGTGTGATATGCTTATGATCATTCAACCATATAATCATTGCTCTGCATTCTCACATATGAAAACATACAATTTCTAACCAACCAGAAACCCCTCCCCACCTCGGATACAAATAAACCAGCACCCAGTGAATCCTTTCATATTCCTTAAGAGTAAAAACTTTTAGTCAAACGAAACGGGAAAAAGCTTCCTAGGGGGGCAGGCAACACTCACAGGAAACCACCTTTATAGAGTCCAAATGAGCATAAGTGTTCTGTACCGCCTTGTACAGGTTGTTTTCCGCAGGTAACTGATTCCGCCGCCGCCACTGAATACTAATGTGTCTTTTTAGGTCACTGATGCCCAGCAGTGTCCACCCGGCCCGATCCCTCCGGTCTGGCTCGGCCCTGGCAAATTAAGCAAGAGAAAAGAGGGGGAAAAAAAAGGGATAAAGCCTACGAGTCCGCCGATTACGTTGTGATCCCATTTTCTCGTCTTCTTCCTGTGCTCGAGACTTCTTCCCGCGTTGGTGGCGTTTCCATAAATGTGACATCTTCTGGTGACTCAAAAATGTGCGCCCTTCCATTTATTTGGATGCGTAATCGTGCAGGACAAAGCATGGCATAGCCCCTCTTGCCATGGATGCCGATGTTTAATTAGACCTCACGCCGAGCCCCCGAGGATGGTGGGGTAGTCTTGGTGCAGGATGTTGCATGTAATTTAGGCAGTGGTCGAAGTGGGGAAAAAAAAAGTAGGGGAATTGTAGGCGGAGCATCAGGGGGCGGGGAATAATCAGGGATTGGTTCAGTGGGCGGAGTCAGAGGTGTGGCTAGAAAGAGCAAAACATCCTAATTTTTAACATGTTTGGCATTTCACTGACCAGTTACAGCTTATAAGTGTTTTTTAATGCTACCAATAGAAACACGTTTATTTGAGGTTTAATACAAGTTATTGACATTAAAATACATTTACAATGTGGGATACGTTTTCAATCACAGAATGTCCCAAATACGCATATAAGTGGAATCATAAGCCATGTGTGTCCAAGCCATGTAGTTTCTTTCATCAGCACTTTTCCTTCCTTTTTCTAACAATTTCTGAACATAAAATTTGGCTTTAGATTCTATGACAGAAGGCCCCACGAATTTTGGAGCACTGTTGATTACATCATTCTGTGCCCCCCCTCCATGCAAAGTTATATTCCTACGTTTTTACGTGATTCACGCAACGTCATGAAGCCAGCATTAGATGCCTCTTAGTTTCCAGTTATTGTATCTAAACATAGCGCACTCAAACAACCCAGACCTGGTGGTTTTGCAGATGCTTTTAGTAGTATCAGACGAATGAAATACAACTTTTTATTAGTAGTATGTGTAATTACTACTCGAGTTAGTTAGCAATGAGAATTGCAAATGCATCAATTCTGATATTATGAGACTCAAACAGTGGTAGAGTCAGAAATAGGTAGTGGTCCTTGGATTATCTCAATCACTTATTTTCTCCCCTCCAGACTACTATCCGCTGCAATCACTATTAGACACCTTCGTTCTTTATCTCTCCACGAGCACTGTAGGTGTCTGGAAATACCACCCAACAGAGACTGCATGAGAGAACTTCAAACATGGATGGCAAAATATCCTAGTTTGCAAATGTTTTCCACATAATTATAGCTCTCCCGTGTTTGCCACATAATGCACCATCTGCTGCATAATCTAATTGGTTTTAACGGAAAAAAAATTGTAGCTCAAATTGATTAACAACGTGACTTGTGTTGCTGTGAAGTGGAGGGCTCTTTACAAAGGTTGACTGATCACGTTCTCAGTGCTGCACTTGTTTGTTAAACTGCTTTGCAGAGACTGTTAGTATGTGTAAAAATGTCAAAATAATAACGTATCAGAAAATGTACAACATTATGCTGCAGCGGCCAGCCTTTTTTGCTGCAGGATTTAGTCAACACTGCAACATAATTTTGTCTTCCATTGCTGCATAAATGCAGTGGCATCAAAGCAGGCAACACATGCTAAAAGTGCTTGTGCATGAAGCAGAGAGACCGTGAAGTTTGCAAATTTATGGGAAATATTTATGGGAATGGTGGCGTAGGGCAGCGCAGCGCAGCAAGGTACTTTGCTGCGCTGCCCTGCATCACAGGGAAAGGGCAGGAATGCACCGTATTTATCCAATATGGTGCATTCCTTTCCTTTTCCCCTGTGCTGATGCCATTTTGGCAGCCTAGCGCCAACGTAGACACACTTGCACCATGATGCAAGGATGCCTCTGTTGCATGCACCTTCCTGTACAAAAACAATCCTAAGAGGCTCTTTCCTCTTCCTATGTGTGCTGAAAAAAGAATGAGAAATAATGATATTTCTCCTCGTTATGCTTCCTCTCAGGGGGTGCAAGATTTTGACGCAATCCCAAGTTTAGAAGTCCTTGTAAATCTGTGAATACATCAGAAACCATGGGAGTTGCGTGGAAACTTTTATTGTTGCAGGAAAACTACTGGGTTTACAAAGAACTCTACAGTGTATTATGTGTTTTTAAGAGTGAGTCATTATGCTGCACAGTTCTGCTGGTTTTGTTACTAGGGGCTGATTTTGCAGCATTGCTGCAAAACCAGTCCCCGGTTACAAAACCAGCCTCCCACCCAACACCCACCGCAACACCTCCTTGCGCACAGTAAGGCAACGCAGCACTTTGCGCTGCGTTGTATTACTTCATATTTATGAAGCCATTGAAGACATGCAAAGTGGCTTTGCGTGGCTTTTAAAATATGACTTGGAGCTTTGCGTTGTGCATGCCAATCCCTGGTGAGTTGCATTAGTACTGCTGGAAGAAAGACAATGGAGGCACCAATGAGTGAGGTGGTCTAGCCTCAAGGGTCCTATGACCTCAGTGACAAATTCACTGCTGCTCGAGGGTGTGCTGCTTTTTAGGCCTGCCTGCAAGACTGGAGGTGAAATTTAGTATGGATTTTGGTGGATAGTCCTTCAAGGTGCTAAGATACCAGGGCTTCTAAGGTCTAGCTGGGCCTTCTAAGGTCTAGTAGGGAAATCTGCTCCCTCAGGAGAGTGGTCTAGTGGACTAGTCATGAAGGCTGAACCAGGTTCCCTAGTTCCAAATTCGGTAGCACTGGCCATAGTACCACATCCTATCCCCCCCGAACACCCTTGTGCCCCACTGAGAGCAACTTGCACTGTCTTCAGCTACAAACCAATTCTGCCCATTATAAACACCTGGATGGGACTCAATTCAAATTATGCACTACCTGAAAAAAAATATCACCCTGGAAAAGCATGCAAAATATAAGCAGGAACGACATGTTACCTTAACTCTTTTACACTCATTGTTCAGAAATCAATGAGTATGTTTTGTCTCAAACTTTGAGGACATGAATACAAGGCTCCTCCTGTACACAGGTGTGCCTTTTTTGCATTCATGGACAGCAAGGAAGGGGTTAAGCAGGCCTCAGAAGAGAAATGGGCTATTCAGGAGAATCTGATCTTACTCACCAGACTCCTCCCCATTCATGTCAGCCAGCTAGCTGCTCAAATGTAGGCGTTATGTATTCAAGTGTCCTGCAAAGGATACCTTTTGAACTGTCCGGCTTGACTAACTCTTCTACTCACAAAAAACTTGAGAGATCTTGACCGTAAAAGGCAAAATTATATTTTCATTCAGGAAGTGAACAAAAAGCAGTAACACACTGAGCTGTGCACATAAATGATTGTTTTTGATATGCATGGTACATGTTCTCTTCATCAAGCGTATTAACCTTCTGCACTACCTTAGATGCGACAAAACTCCATACAAAAAAACTTTGCAGTGTTTTTAAAACTCCTGCACTGCTACAAAACCGACCCCCACTAACTAAACCGGCCCCCTACCATTCTGGATGCCCTGGGAAACGTCTGATGCCCAGTCTGGCCAGTCCGGCCCAGTTACTGTAAAGCCTTTTTCAATGCAATATTGTAGATATGTATGCTTATTTGATATAAACGTCACGTATCACTGTCAGTGTGAGACACAGATTCTTTCTGAATATCCTTTGAATTGGGTTCCTGCATGAATGATACACATGAGCAGTTTGGTACAAAGCTTCCTGCATGACTTATATCCAAAAGAAGGCCTCTGGGTAGACCTCTGAGGTAAGCACATCAATGTTATTCCTAAGGACCCTCACACAGGACCACTTACATTTTTGACCTTCCTGTACATTTCCTGCCTATGCTTTACTATGCAAAATCTTTTTGGCAGAGGAGCCATAATACTATCCCAATTTCTACCAGTCATCTCTCATATACAAAGGGACCAATTGTTCACTAAACTAACCTGCAGTTCAGCTATTGATTCCGATTCTGGTTGGCGCTTGACATTTTTGTAGCAAAAACTGAGAATTATCGGCAATGGTTAATTTTATCTTTATGCATTAAATAATATTTTCTAAATGTTTTGTGTTTTTCACAGAAACTAACTATTTTTTAGAGGTCCCTATAAAATATGGGTTTAATCATCAATGAATTAATGACAGCCACAAATTACCGATCCAGCTTTCCCATTAATTAATTAGAACTTTGGAACATTAACTACATTTCTGCCATCTGTATGGTGCAGCTTCTTTGCAGCAGGCATATTACCCCTGTGCGTTACATTAGATGAGTCAAACCTCAAAACTGCCAACAAACAAATCTCTAATCTATCTCCAGCAAGAAGATAAACAATCAGAGATAACAGTCTTAACACTTTAATAGTTGCAGAAAAACTACTGGGTTTACAAGGAACTCTGCAGTGAGTTATGTGTTTTTAAGAGAGTCTTTTTGCTGCACAGTTCTGCTGGTTAGGTGGAGCCTAGAACCAGAGCGCATGCACTGCTCTGCGAGGCTTATTGTAGAGGAGTACGGAGTAGAAGCTCCGGAGTACAAGCTCCGCCCACTCTCTGCCCATATTTGCCATTGGCTTGTGTCATTGTCCGTCCTAAGTGCTGGCTTCAGATTTGTCGATAGGCTTGTTAGTCCCTCCTTAGTACCTCCTTTCCATTTGTCACCTCTCATGGCGACTGTCCCCTTTACTTTGAGTATTACACGGTAGGTGTTATTTTAGGCTGTGAGCACTATTTTCGCTAATGAGGTTCTCCTACTGCATGCAGGACGTGCTTTGCTGCATTCTTTCACCTGCCCTGCCCCACCTTCCCTCCCGTTGTCCGTCCTTTTCAACCCCCTCCCGTTGTCCATACCTTTCACTCCCCCTTCCTCTCATTGTCCGTGCGTTGTCCTTGTACTTTACTATCCCCCGCCCTCCCTCCCGTTGTCTGTGCCTTTCACTCTCCCGCCCCCTACCATTGTCTGTGCCTTTCACTCCCCCCGCCCTCCCTCCCGTTGTCTGTGTCTTTCACTCCCCCACCCACTCCCCTCCTGTTGTCTGTGCCCTTCAATACCACCTGCCCCCCCCCCCCCGTTGGCCGTGATGCCTCCCCCTTCCGTTGTCCGTAATGCCCCCCCCACTCCTCCCCCTCCCGCTGTCCGTGATGCTTCCCATTTGTAATGCAATAGGTCTCGTGTAAATGCAAGACCTATTGCATTACAAATGCTTGCATTAAAGAGTTTGCGCCCTGTTTACACGTGGCAATGACCTGCTCACAGTGGCAGACACACAACCAGAGGGCTTTAGAGCGCGTTACATGGTCACCAGTTACTTTATTTAAGGGCATATTTCTTTGTAACAAAAACATGTGAGCATAAAATGGTTTCAAAGTCGTTTGATTTTGGTTTATGAACTTAAAAAATAACTCTTATTATGGATTGTATACTGTTGTAAACTTCAATGACTTACACTCTTTTTGAGAAATTGTGTGTAGCTGTGCAAGCACGACTTCATATTTAACTTGGAGTACATTAGAACAGCTTTGTACAAATTCAGTTCGATAAGAATTCTTCTTCTTTTTTTTTTTTTTCACAGACCGCGGCGATTTCAATGTACAAAACAACCATTTGAGTCTTGGCGTCACTTTCACATATGGTGATCTGGGGCAGTTTACAGTGCTTAGGGTCTATTAACTTTGTCGACTTCAGAATTCTTTATTGCACAAAATAACATCTTTGAGATTAAAGCGCCAAGCAGCCTGGCTGCTACATTCTTGCAACAGAGTTTTGTTTCCGTCTTCTCACCTTGAGGTGGTAACTTTGTGATGTATTAAAACACGAAAGCACTGTGTGATCTTGTGTAAACATGAAAGAAATTAAAATTGTAAATGCTTTTGAAAAGAAGTACATTTATTTATTCTTTTTCAGTATCTGTTTTGCGTTTTGGGATCCTAGTATGTTTGTGGCCTGCACACATTCTTGGGAGGGCTTTAAACAAGCATTTGCAATGCAATGGGTCTCGCATTTACGAGACTTTGAGCTACTGGCATTGTAAATGACAAACCTTTTATCTATGTTTTGGTTTTGAAAAGAGATAAATAAAAGGCATTGTCGTTTACAATGCCAATAGCTTAAAATTTTGCAAATGCGAGACCTATTGCATTGTAAATGCTTGTTTTGTTACTGGGGGCCGATTTTCCAGCACTGCCGCAAAACCAGTCCCCAGTTACAAAACCAGCCTCTCCTCCCATATCCGGTATTGCCAGTCTGACCTTGGTGCCAGGGCCCATTTGTTTTCATAGTCTGACCCGGGATGGGGTCTGAAAGGGGCTCTGGTGCTGGGGGGGGGAGAGGGGTCACAGAACTTGTGCCACTTAAATGCAATATTATTTTTTTTTAAAGGTGAACAGTATGTTTTTAAAACACCACATCTCTTAACAGATACAGAGTAGCCATTCACACATTAAATAAAATAACATAAGAAAAACAGCTGATTAAGATATTAAACGTTTGTTAAAAAAAAAATGCATCAAGGTATACTATAAAATTTCCCAACTTACTTGATGTTTATATATGAGCAAGCGTGGAGTTGAGGCTGTCCAGGCTCCTCTTCCAGGCCCCAGTGCGAAGAAAAGAGCAGGTCTGTAAAGGAGGGGCTGGGGACCTCTGGGGCAGGCACGTAGAACAATTTCCAGGAGAGGCTGGTGGGGCTGGGTCAGCTGGGGGCCTCTTCCACAGCAACCGCCTTCCTCTTATTTTCGAGTTCTGGCTGGTTGGAGAGCAGATTCGCAGCCAGCCAGGGATTCCTCACTGAATCCCCCTTACTTATTTTCAGTAAGGTGTCCGTCAATCTGGGTGAGCCCGAAAATAAAGGGCACACGAGGTCAGGGGCGGGGCACCAAACCTTCTTGATGTGACCATTGTATCGGTCACAGTGGGGGCAGGCAGGTAGCATCGGCAGTAAATGAGCTGTAAATCACTGCAATTAGAGCCATCAGAGGTAGCAGTGTTGTTCTACAGGCCCCTGTCCCCAGATACAGAGGGGAAGGGGTGGAGGTCGTGGGCACTGCAGAGGCCTTCTTCGATATGCAATGCACCACACAGGGGGCTAAATGATTAAGCTTTCGTTTTAGTATGGACCATTCCTGCAGTCCTGGGACACGTTCTTAAAAAGAAGTCTCCCCCCCCCCCCCCCCCCCCCACTTCGACCACTGAATTTAGGCCTAGCTGCAGATCTGTGCACCGGCCCGTCACGCAGCATCATGTCTCCAGCGATTTCACCCCTTGCCCCATGTACTTACAGGAAATCACCGCTGCGGCGCTTTATCGAGTCTAACATGGCGGACTGTGGCATCACTGCCGGTTTCTCTCCCTGCAGCGGCGGCCCCCGCAGGCACTCTCCAGAGTAGGGGGGGGGGGGGGCTTGCCATAGCCCCATGCACCCGAGGCCCCTCCCTTAGGTCCACCCAAGACCCCTGTCGTCCCGGGGGTTCAGAGGGCTGCGTCAGGCCTCCGGAAACGCGAGCCACAGCACTGTTGTCTTTGGACCGATCGGGTCCGTCGGCAGCACCATCTGTGCCCACGCAGCATCTACTCCGCCCCCCATGCCCTTTCAAGAAGGGGCATGAAGCAGCAGGCAGCCGATAACGCAGCAGGCTGCTCCGGAGCTTCAGAGACAGACTACCATCTTGGTCGCCGGCCATGTCCACCCCCCAGGCATCTACAATGACCTCACTTTCATCCCTATTTTTTCACCCGTATACCCTTTTTTTCACCTTATCCCAATAAGACTGGATGTCTCCTCTTGCCAACACCTGACCCCATTCCATACATGCCAACCAACCTGGTTTAGGCGTGATATTCTTTTTTTTTAAAGCCCAAAATGGCTTCATTTTAGGTGTCTCCTGCTTAAAACCTTCTCCTTCAATTTACCTTAAAAACTCTCCCTCTTGCTATGTTTAAAATGTTGACATTTAACATTTGTCCATGCCTAAATGGCATACAGATTTCTTAAGTTGTATCAACATTTTGTCCTCTTTGAGACAGACTTTATATTCCCCATAAGAGACTCCGGTTGCATGTCAAATGTGCTCTCAAACGTTTCCCGAGATATCTTCTTGCAACTATGCAATCCCACACATTTTGTATTCTATTTCTCTCCCTCCCACTGTTCCTGGCAATAAGTGGTAAAATCTGGTCACACTGCTAGCTATATGTGGCAGTGTGCGTTCCTGTATTTTGGAAGTTCGTGCAGCCTTGCACTTCTGTATGTTTTCCCAATTGACTATCTCAAATCCAATGTATGTATTGTATTTTAAAGCCATTATGCTCTTGAGAATCGTAAAACTATCTGCCTCTATCATCGCTTCCTTCCAAATCGAACATTTACAATGATAAAAACTGCTAGGCTCCTCGAAAGATACGACCTGTTGTGCCAATAGCAAATCTATATAATGCCCTAAATCAATTAGGAAAATAGTTTTTACTTTACTCCATTGCCTTTCACGTCCACATATATTTGAGATTGGAAAAGAGCATGGTCTCATGAGAGGCTGTTTTAGCAGATTCCAAAGAAAGAATATGGTTTGTTGTTTGAGAGGTAAATTGATTTAGTACCTAGTGTTTGGTAGAGGAGCTAGAAGTGGTGAGGTTTCAGTGATTCGGACTGAAGTAAAGAAAGATGGCAAGTTGCTGCTATTGTATTAAATTGCTTCTAAATCGTAACAGTTTTTTTCGTTTTTTTATTCTGGCAACAGGGTGAGCATGCACTTTGTATATATAAATAAGCATTTGAAATGGATCTGAAGTAGAAAAATAAGAGTAAATAGAGAAGCCTGGAATCCCTAAAAAATGTCTCGCTGGATGAGTCAAGATGTGATTAAGCACATTTTAGATTCTGTGTCAGTGCTGTCGGCGAGGATTTTGCATCTGACTGTTTTTTTTCTCCACCAGTCCCTGAAAGCTGAAACGAAGTAAATAGGAACCACAAACACTACATTCCTCATCACGCGTGAATGACCTAAATAACCACCATCAATCATCTGTGACTGACTCCTATAATTTATGGAAATTCTTGGGGGGACTATATCTAATTGATTTATTGGTTGCATGGTTTTAGAGCGGTTTGCATTATTGCTTTGTGTCTTAACATTGTTCAACAACCTCACCCAAGCCCGCAGCAGTGAGCAGGCGTCCTTCACTTGCTTCTGAGCTGTTCGGCTTTCTGATTTCTAGTATCATGGTGTGGTGAAGACTTAGTGTGTAGGTGGGTCCAGCTTACAGTGTTGTGTTCAGCTGCAGTGTTGCACATTGGCACCTAGAGGGAGTGGTGGCACACACATGGAACCTTCTTGCTCTTTACAGCACGGTCTTCGTTTTGGAACAGGAGATGCATGTTAACATTGACTTCAGGCTGGCATCCTCCTCTGCTCAGCATCCACCTTGCTGACTCCTTGGAATACCCAGTGCTATCTAAAACCGTATAGGTTGCTGTATGGGTGGAAAGTTCTGGACTTGCGACGCTGCAGTTGTTAGGGCCCAATTTTATATGTGGCACAGTCCTTGTAAATGGCTACACCCAAGAGCCATTGAAAAGTTTAGGTTAAGAAAACGATGGAGGGTAGTGCCTTCTTAATTGGTCCACGTCAGTGGATAATCAATATCAGAGACATTGCTCGAATGAAGATCATTTGTGTTGTTTTTATTTATCTTTTTATCAAAGGAGCGCAAAAATTTCAAATTGTGAAGAGAAAAACAAAAGCCGACCCGTGTTTCGCCCTAGTGGCCCATTGGCCGTGGGCTTTTTCAAGGCGGTGAATATTAATCAACACAGTCTTCCTGTGAGAGTAGAAAAGACGTCTCTGCGGTCCTCGGGAAAGTCGACTAGTGAAAGGAGCTGTCAGATGTAAGACTTAGTGTGTAGGTGGGTCCAGCTTACAGTGTTGTGTTCAGCTGCAGTGTTGCACATTGGCACCTAGAGGGAGTGGTGGCACACACATGGAACCTTCTTGCTCTTTACAGCACGGTCTTCGTTTTGGAACAGGAGATGCATGTTAACATTGACTTCAGGCTGGCATCCTCCTCTGCTCAGCATCCACCTTGCTGACTCCTTGGAATACCCAGTGCTATCTAAAACCGTTATGAAGCAGTGTGCTCTGGGCAGTGCTAAGGAAAATATTTTATTTCAAATTATGGCAGCGTGGAAGTGCACTGCAGGGCCAGTGCTCAATACCTTTGGGTTTTGTCAGGCATATACTACTGGCTGCTATATCAGCCTAGGGCTCTATGGTTGGACACTATGAACCATATCTCGGGGAGGAGCTAGTCGAGGAGGCATGTTATTGAAGACTCACTAGAATCACTGACTTCTCTTCGAAATCAGTTTGAGGCCCATTTGCTCCCTAGAGGGCACCTCCTGATTTGGTCTGCTAGCAACCTAGAACCCCCTCCCTGTAGTGGAACATTTATTCATGGTCCATAGGACCTAAATGCGACCTCGCTGCCTCAAAAAGGGTAAGGGACGCCCCCTGTTCCCCGGCACCTAAAGAAAGCCTCTCGTAAAGCACACAGACCCCATACTTGACCCTAACCATCACCAAGAAGAGGCACATGACATTAATTGCAGTAGGCTAAGGATGAAGAAGTCTCTTCAGTAGCTTCAGGTTAGGATCTGGGCCCTAGCTGGCCATGGTGCCAATCTGCAGGCCCCAATCACCTTAAGTGTCCCATGCCTGCACAAAATAAGGTCCATGTCTTTGACATGTTAGACCCCGAGGATCTGTACTACACCAGATCCCATAAGAAGGTCCCGGCAGATAAGATGTCCCTGTATGTTTCAGGTAGAATCTGACTCCGCGTTAGTCGTTGGCATCGTGGTCGCCAGAATGACGTCACAGTATCTACTTAGACGCCGCCTCTGCGCGCTGACGTCAGTTCTTTCTTTTTCCGCGCCAGCCAGCGCAGATCCAGAGAGCGGTACCTCGAGTCACTTTTTGACTCTCTTTGCGACTTTTTGTCGACATCTTTCCGAGTCGTCACGACTCCTGGTGCACAGGGATATCATCTCGGCGGACCAGCTTCAAAACTTGTGGCTCCTGCCACAAGCTGATGCCTGTGACGGACCCCCATCTTGTGTGCCTCTGGTGCCTGGAGTGCGATCACGACCCGGAGTTGTGCTCAGACTGCCATGTCATGGCCCTGAAGTCTTTGCGGAAGCAGTCCCAAAAGCTTCTGGAGGCCCGGCAGTCAGCGCCGCGCCGCTTGAGGTCCCAGTTGAGAGGGAGGTCACGGGGCCAGTCGTGGAACCATCACCGTCCCACCTCATCGAAGTCTTCGTCTTCGAGTAAGTCGAAGCACAAAAAGAAAGCAAAGAAGCACAATCGTTCTTCGTGTTCTCCCCGGCCGACGCCGGATGTGGATGGTAGTCGTCCGGCTCCACCCACAGAGCCTGTTGGGTCGACTCCGAGCCTCCCTCCCTTTCTGGGAGCCGGAGTGACCCCAGCCCAACTCTGTAGTTTTTATGAAGCCTTCCACTCTATCTTTGGGCAGCCCGACTCCGCTGGCGTGCCTTCAGGCCCCGCAGACTCGGCTGGGGGCACTAGGTCTTCGATTCCAGCGGCTCTGGCACCGCAGGGCCCCCAGGGGTCGAGGCCTGGATTGGCACCGGTCAACCATGTGACACTTCCTCCTGTTCCGAATCCATTGGCGACACCTCTGATGCCGGTTGTGTTCCCAGCCAACGTCTACCCCGGTCTCCCCCTTGATGTGGACACGGAGCCGGACTGATGTCTCCTGACGCCGGGACCGGTGCCAACCGGTACTTTTGTACCCCTGTTCTCTTCTGGTGTTCCCTATCGCCCTAAGTGGCTACCAGAGGAGGGTGAGTAGGACTGGGAGGGGTCTGTGGACTCTGACAGACCAGTTAGAGGAACCGGACTGGAGAGAGGAGTTTGGTGATGCCAGTGGTCTGGACACCTCTCTAGACCTTGGCATGCTATCTCCTCCTACCGTGGCTACGGAGGAGGGTGCATCAAACAGTGTTGTTGCGTAGGGCAACTGAGGCCTTAAACCTTGAGCTCTCTACGGTGGCGGTTAGGACTAACCTCCTGACCGAGGTGCTTCGAACGGCAGCGGCCTCTTCGAAGCCCCTGCTGCTGTATAATGAGGCCCTCACAGACGTCCTTTTGGACACTTGGTCCAAGCCCAACACTAGTTCATGTGGATCGGACGATTGCCCGACGCCACTGCCTGGCCCCGGGTGACCCCATTTTCCTCTCCCAACACCGCACCCCTGAGAGCTAGGTGGTCCAAGCCTTGACTTCCAAGGGCACATTCCCTACTGCCTGCACCACCTGATAAGGAATCCAAGAAGCTGGGCCACCGTGGGAAGATGTTTTCTTCCTTCAGCTTAAGACTGCGGTCGGTAAACACCGCATGTCTCTTGGGTCATTACTTCTACTCTGTGTGGGACACGGTCGCGCAGGTGCTGCCACAGTGCCCGGAGGAGGCTGGGCCGTGCTCTCCTGCACAGTTGTTGAAGGGAGAGACGCAGCGAAGTTCGCCATAAGATGTGGGCTGGACATAGCCGACTTGCTGGGCAGGGCAATTTCAACCTAAGTAGCCCTGAGGGGCTACGCCTGGCTGAGGTCCACTGGCTTTTTTGGGTGATGTCCAAGCAACGCTTTTGGACATGCCCTTTGATGGCTGTCGCTTGTTTGGCGACAAAGCACACAACGCGCTTGAGCGCTTAAAGGACTCCTGGGCTAGGTCCTTGGGCCATGCTTCGACCTCTCGTCCTGCGCAGTCTGCTTTTTCGCCCCTTTCGTGGCTACGGAAGGGGTGCCCTGCCACGTTCAGTCCAGAGCCACAAGCCTGCACAAGCTGTCCAGCTTCTGCGCGGCCAGGGACGTGGGACACAGTCGTGGGTCTGGTGCCTAGCGGGTGGGCCAGTCCACCAGCGCCCCCTCTGCAGCAGTCTTCAAGCCCTCCTAGTCTGACCTTTCAGGGCCACCATTCACCAGTGAGCAGCATGATTTGCCGTCCCCCTCCCCCACTGGCTCCCATCACGTGGCACAAGTGGGTTTTGCAGATAGTCCGAAGGGGCTACTCCCTCCCCTTCGGAACTACCCTTCCATCGCATGTCGGGGTATCACTTGGCCCTTCTCCAACAGGAAGTTACGGTTCTCTTGGCCAAGGGAGCCGTCTAACAAGTTCCTGCCCCAGAAGTAGTTTGTGGTTGTTGTTCCCACTTTTTTTTGGTGCCCAAGAAGGACAAAGGCCTGCGTCCTATCTTGGTTCTCAGGAATGTCGACCGCTTTTGGAAGGAGAAGTTCAAAATGTTGACATTGGCTCAGGTCCTGTCTGCTCTGGACCCTGGAGACTGGATGGTAGCGTTGGACTTGCAGGAAGCTTATTTTTACATCCCCGTCATGCCGGCCCACCGGCGTTACCTACAGTTCACGGTATGCCACAAGCACTTTCAGTTTACTGTGCTCCCCTTTGGCCTTACCAGCACCCCTTGGGCGTTCACAAAGGTGATGGCGGTGGTAGCAGCTCATCTGCACAGATCAGGTGTTCCAGTCATCCCCTACCTCGACGACTGGCTGTTGAAGGCTGGCCTGCCCCAGGCTGTTTTCTCCAACCTCCAGACTACGGCTGATCTTCTGCATTCGCTGGGGTTCCCCATCAATGTGCCGAAGTCACACTTGATTCCCTCTCAGAAGCTCCTTTTCATCGAAGTGATTCTGGACACAGTGCAGTTTTGGGCTTATCCTCCCAAGCAGTGAGTCCGGGATATTCAGGCTATGATTCCGATCTTTTAGCCTCTATCCTGGGTTTCGGTCAGACTGACCCTGAGGCTACTGGGCCTCATGGCCTCATGCATCCTGCTGGTGGACTATACCAGGTGGCATATGCAGGCTCTGCAGTGGGACCTGAAGTTGCAATGGGCACAGCATCAAGAGGATCTTTCCGATTGCGTCCAGATCTCAGAGGGCACTGCACACAAATTGCAGTGGTGGTTAACAAACCAGGATTGGGCCAACGGCAGGTCCCTCTCCCTTCCCCAGCCATAGTTCACAGTGGTGACAGATGCGTCATTTCTGGGGTGGAGCGGCCACATGGAAGAGGCGGAGATCAGAAGCCTCTGGTCTCAGGCGGAGTCCGGGCTCCACATCAACCTTCTGGTCCTTCGGGCGATATGTCTTGCACTGAAGGCATTCCTTCCTTCTGTCAAAGGGAGAGTAGTGCAGGCATTCACGGACAACACCACCGCCGGTGTGGTACTGCAACATACAGGGCGGATGGGGTCGTGGACCCTATGTCAGGAGGCACTTTGTCTCTGGAAGTGGCTGGAATATCAGGGCATGTCCCTGGTGGTTTAACACCAGGCAGGTTCTCTGAACGCCAGGGTGGACTAACTCAGCCGCTAGTGCATGATGGATCACAAATGGCGTCTTCACTCGGAGGTGGTGCAAGGTCTCTTTCAGCAGTGGGGAGAGCCTTGGTTATATCAGTTCGCCACCGAAGAGAATGCGCAATGTCAGCAGGTATGCGCATTGGAATTTCCAAGGCGGCACTCGCTAGGCAACGCTTTTTGTCGTGAGTGGAGTTGCGGTCTTGTATACGCCTTCCCGCCTATACCACTACTGCCGAGAGTGCTGAAGAAGATCAAGCGCGACTGGGCCCCAAGTCATTCTTGTGGTCCTGGACTGGGCACGAAGAGTCTGGTATTCCGAGCTTCTGCACATGGCCATCGATCCTCCGATCAGACTGCCCCTTCAGGGGGATCTTCTCTCGCAGCAGTAGGGGACGGTCCTCCACCCGAACCTGTCCAGCCTTCACCTCCTTGCGTGGAGATTGAGTAGTGACAGTTGGCGGCTTTCAACCTTCCTTCTAAAGTCTGTAACGTTATCTTGGCAGCCAGGCATCCCTCCACCAAAACAGTATACGCCTGTAGATGGAACAAGTTTGTGGCATGGTGCGCAGAAAAGGCTGTGGATCCCCTTTCTGTCCATCTTTCAGAGTTTCTCCTTTTCATTCTTTCTTTGGCCCAGCAGGGCTCTGCTCTGGGCATTTTAAAAGGCTATATTTCGGCCATTTCGGCCTTTCTTCAGCTTCCTGATCAGCATTCTCTTTTGAAGTCCCCTATTGTAAATCGCTTCCTTAAAGGCATTACTCTCTTGTTTCCTCCAATTCCTTTCGTAATGCCCCAGTGGGACTTGAATCTGGTTCTGACCTCTCTTATGTGCGCTCCTTTCGAGCTGCTACATAACTGTCCTCTCAGACTTCTGACACTTAAAACTGCCTTTTTGGTTGCCATCACCTCTGCTCGCAGGGTGAGTGAGCTTCAGTTTCTTTCTTCCAAACCTCCTTTCTTGGCTGTTCTTCCAGACAAAGTTGTCCTTCGCACTAGGCCTTCTTTCGTTCCCAAAGTGGTTACCTCTTTCCACATAGGACAGACCATCACTTTGTCCTCCTTCTTCCTGCCCTGCATCCTTCTAAAGAGGGAGAGGCTCCACCTTCTGGATTCAAAACGTGTGCTTTCATTCTATCTGGATCGCACAAAACAATTCTCGGTGGATGACCAGCTCTTTGTTGGCTATGTGGGTGCCAAGAAAGGTCGGGCCTTGCAAATACGGACCATCTCTCGATGACGACATAAACATGTTTGTTCTCAATATAGAAGATGAAATGGCAGATAAATCTGCATATTTGAACGTCACTAAAACCAAAAAACCCGTATGCAACATGACCATTGGAGGCATAAACATGAGTATAGTGGCAGATTCCGGCTCGCCCTATACCATCGTTAATGAAAGGGTATGGTCAGAGAAGTTCAAAGAAAAAAATTGGTGAACATTTAAAAAAACCGACATAGTAATAAGATCTTTCACTGGGGAGCCGATTGATGTGCGTGGCTACAGAGATCTCAGTCTTGCATACAAGGGCAGAGAATCCTCAGGGAAACTTTGTGTCAAAAGTTGGTCCGTCTGTACTGGGATGGATGGACCAGGGAAATCTGGGAATAATTCTGGATCAGAGGAAAAAGGATCCAGTGTTGAGCATAACAGAGCAGGAAGACTACGCTAAATGCTTACTTGAAGGATTTCCACGCGTTTTCAGCGGAAAAGTTGGTGCTTTGAAAGGGTACCAACATAAAATCAAACTTAAGCCGATCACTACCTCTGTTGTACATAAGGTAAGGAACATTCCTTTTGCAATAAAAAAAGATGTTGAGGAAAAGCTTGACAAACTCCTTGAAGAGGGTATAATTGAAAAGGTGGAGGCGTCTGAGTGGGTCGCTCCATTAGTTAGCGCAAAACGGTCCAATGGCAATTTGAGACTTTGTGTGGACCTGCGTGATTTAAATAAAAACATAGTGGTGGAGCAGTACCCACAATGAAATGCTAGCCACGACTAAAGGAGTCAAATGGTTCTCCACAATTGATCTGAAGTCGGCATATCACCAAGTGCCACTTCATAGGGACAGCAAGAAACCTACGACGTTCATAACACCCTTCGGGTGTTTCAGATTTACACGTGTCCCATTTGGCCTAGCCTCTGCAGCGGCTATGTTCCAGAGACTGATGCATAACATTTTTGATGGGGTCCCTGACATCTTAATTTTTCAGGACGACTTCCTTGTCATGGGTAGAACTAGAGCGGAGCATTACAAAAGGGTGAGACAAGTCCTTGAGCTATTAAATGAAAAGGGATTAACAGCAGAACATCATAAATGCAAATTTGCAAGTAGCTCAGTCAACTATCTGGGACATCAAATAACAGGAGAGGGTATAAGCCCAAAAAGAGAACTGATGGAAGTTATAAAGGATTCACCTGTGCCCACCAACAAGGATGAACTGCGATCATTCTTGGGAATGGTGGAGTTTTACGCAAGGTTTATAAAAAAAAATTCACACAAAACATACGAATTGAGACAACTTCTGAAATTGAAGACTAAATTTGTGTGGACTGATGACTGCGAAAAATATCAAAAAGGATATGTGCACTGCACTACCCCTACAAGGATTTGACACATCTCTAAAGAGTTTTGTGACAACAGATGCGAGCAACCAGGGTTTGGGTGCAGTACTCACACAAAAAGACTCAAAAGGAATGGAGTATACCATAGCCTTCACATCACGCTCTCTCACTCCATCAGAACAGAACTTTTCAGTTATTGAGCGTGAAGCCCTTGCTTGTGTGTGGGCATTAAAACATTTCAGGAATTTTGTTTGGGGCAGGAATGTCACCTTGTGTACTGATCACAAACCGTTGACCAAAGTTTTCACAACCAAGGGTTTGTGCACAGCATCCCCAAGAGTTAAAAACATGTATTGTTGGCCAGGAATCAACTTGGGAATAGAGCGAACAGTAAGAGTGTGTGCTATTTGTATGAACTCAGACAAAGCACAAGTAACGCTTAGACCACCTCTCCAACCCATATCCAGCCCTAGCATGCCTTGGGAGAGGATCGGAGTAGACATAATGGGTCCAGTATCTGATGGTCAAGAAAAGTGGTATGTTTTTGTGATGATTGATCACTTTTCCAAGTGGCCTGAAGTGAAATTCACCAACAATCCTGAGGCGTTGAACATTGTAAAATTTATGGATGACGTTTTCAGCCATGAGGGTCTACCGAAGCAAATAGTGAGTGATAATGGTACTCCATTTACTTCTGACATTTTCAAAAACTATGAAGACAGGGGCAAAAGAACAAATCTACGCAACTTTGTGCATCCGATTATGACTCCGAGTATGATTTTCCCACAGAACCTGCACCACTGGTCAACCAGAGTGGGTGCGTCTCCTCTGGGCATATCGATGGGCCATCCCCCCAGGTTGCCACAGGTAGAGTCAGACGTAAGTTGCCCGTTCCACCGGCACTGGACAATGTTGAACTGGTAGCAACTAGCAGGGCTGGTAGACTTCTTGGCCCGCCGGCTAAATGAAGAGACTACATTTGTGAGTAGACTCCTCTTCCTCCCCCACTTCTTTTTTTTTTTTTTTTTTTTCCCCCTTTTTCCTTCCCTCCTTTGTTCTCCTAGGGGGGAGGATGTGTTGTGTTTCTATTGTTGTGTCCCTGCGCGGACACCATAGTATCCTGTCATTGCATGTCCCAGCGAATGCTACGTATCAGCTGTCATGTCATCAGCTGCCATCTGTCCATTGAGAGATGACCGCTGATCACGTTACCAATTAGACATCGTTTCTGCTCCGGAACCCCGGAGCTTGTGTTGGCGTAATACTTCAATAAAGTACAACTTACTTCTATCACCGTTGTCTTCGTACTTTACACTAGATTATAAATTTGCGTAGCTGAACAGCTCATTGATAGCTTAGATTTATTTAGGCAATAATTGCTAGAATGGAGCACACTGATCCTGCTTATCATAAAAATTTCTTATCATTGTATTGTGTTGTGAAGCGTACCATTCCTTGTCTATTTTACTCCCCTCGGGTTGAAATTTTAGGTAGGAGAGGAAAAGGAGAGCCACCCCATTAAGTTTAGTCGTGGTTGAGGATTTGTACATGAGGAGGTAGTCACTATGACGCAACCTATGATCCTCTGATAACTTCATATGGGCCTCCTGCAGAGCCACCACATCGTGCCTTTGGTCAAGTAGGTACTTCCAAACTTTTTGTCACTTGGCAGGTGGAATTAAACCCTTTAATATTCCAGGTTAGTGTGGTAAGTACCATGGTTTGGCAAGATAATCCGCAGAAGTACCTTGATTTGCAAGACCTTCTCCTCTTTGCCCCCTCCCCCGCCACATGCTTTCAGAGATCTTTCACCTGTCTGCACTTCAGATATTGCAGGTGTCTTTTATATCAATAACCCATTCAACACCATCCCTTAAAACAGAAACAAGTGGAGTATAAGAACCCCAGTTAAAACATCTCTCTAGAGGAAGTACATTTGAATAGATGGGCAGTGTCCGCTAGTGCAAGATATATATAGCTTAGAAAAGTCAGGACCATTGAAAAGTTCCGAATAGCTTCATATCCACTTCTCACAAAACTGGATACGTTTTAAACCATCCGTTGCGTGTCCCAAGGCATAACTCCCCCTCTAGAGTAGGGATGGTATAGCTAAACCGGCCCATTGAGACCCGGCCCACCCCAGGGGAAATGATGAGAACATTGTAACTGTTAAGTTCAAAATAGTGTTACTTATCCTGGGAACCTGTTGCTGGAGTATCCACAAAGGCCGGCAGGTCATCTTCTCTTTTGTTACTGATCTAGCGCGTGATCGGGAAAAGGGCAAAATTTACAAATATCCTCCCTGCGTCGCAGACCCGACGTCACACTAGCTCATTCACACACACAGTCATTGGTGGGGCCCATAACACCAACCCTCATATGTCTCTCTCACGAGTCTGCACACAGGAGGGATGATAATTCACGCTGGACATGTGGGGGAAATACCTCATAACCTAAAGGGAAGAAAAGTTATTTTACAGAATATACATTAACATTAGTCACCTATAGATCCCTAATTTCAAACATCAAGGCATTCCACCCACTTGGTCGATGGACCAATTAGTTGGACTGGTTGATGGTGATTTAGAACCAGCTAAAAACACATTTAAGACTCAGAATCCTTTATTCACTTTAACTATAAACCACAAACTCATAATTTCAGTTAATCAATATTTGTTTATCAAGATTTAGTTGCAATTTAATACTAGCATTTATTTCATCAAATGTTTAGAATGTTTAAATCAATTAGTTTCAAATCACAGGTCATTATATTGACCTATTCTGGCTATCTGGATTTTCTCTATTTCTTATGGCTCTGCATAATCGAATTAACCGTTAAATTGTCCAAATAAAGCAGGCCAAAGCTCAAAGTCCGAAAGTCCTTTGCTCAGCACGTTTCAGTCCCAAACAACGCCAAAGGATCAGAAGTTGTGCCAGCATCAGTCATCGCCTGTGGGGTCAAAGAGGGTATGCAGTCATAGTAACCGCCGAATGTCTGACTCCTCCCTATTCTACTACTCTTTCATAATAATTTTCAGGATAACATGAAACCATTTTAGGCGGAGAAAGTCTATGATTGGCTGTTCGAAAACGTCCAATATTTGTTCATTAGTTTCCCATGGATTTTGCTGTTTCACTCCCGGAGATGACCTAGTCCTTCATGTTTCAAAATGTTGGTCTCTTACTTGTATGATTCAATTGTTCATTTAAACCAGTTTTTACTGTCCGGGGTTTTGGCAGTCCACCAATATCCTATCCTTGACCTGGGACAGTTTGGAATAGGTTATGTGGAGGTTCAATGAGCCATCAGAGTCTGCGCAGTAGAGATCGCGCTCACGAGACGGTGGCCACTTCTGAACTCCATGTAGAGCGCCATGTTTGGGTAGGCCGCAATTGCCAACTTAAGCGAAACAAACACAAAGAATAATTAATACAAAGAAATGAAGATTCTAATGTTAAACCCTCACTAATCCCTTTTATGTATTAGTATTTTCCCAGCATATAGCGACATTTAGAGCAATATATTTACCTTTATGGTCCAATCAGGAACGCAAAAACATCACAAAGCAACATAAATCATGCGACTGCATGTACTATTATTAATATGCGTACAGATTCTAGTTACCAGTTATTTCGCCATGCAAATAGCAGTTTCCCACGAATTATTTGTGTGTGCAAAGGTTGATTAGTACAATACTCCAAACCATTAGTAAATTATAATAAATAGGTTATATAATTAGTATTTTCATGCAAAATAGAGGAGGTATACAAAATTTTGCTCTACCTGCTCCATCATTACCATGAGCGGTTGTGCGCCAGCCATTGTCCTATGTTGTCTTCCCTTGTTTCTTGAAGTCTCTCCAAGGTGTCCCCGGTTAGATGCCTGGGTGGGGACCACATGCCGACCTACTCTGGTTCTTTGAGGTAGGGACACATCGTTGCTTGCAGCATGCACCACAGGGTGCATGGGGGCATCATGATGACTAACCTGAGAATAAACGTTATCTTCCTCCTCACCATAGTCCCACCATCTTCCCCTTGAACCAGAAGGAACATGTGCATCACATTTGTGTACAGAGACCGGGTCATGTAGTTCCTGACTATCATCAGAACTGGTTAGTGAGGGAATTCCAGGTTTGCATGCCGATAACATGGAGCAGTGCCAAACTCTACCATTACTCAAAAGGACAGAATTGTAAAACACCTTGCTTACAGTGAGGGGTTGGGGAAACCTACTGTGCCCCTTGGCTGTAAAACCACTCTTTTTAACACGAACATCACCAGCATGCAAATGACCAGATTTGCAACTGTGTTTTTTGTCAAAGCGAGCCTTACACTCGAATTGGGCTTTTTCTAGCTTGTTTCTTACCTGGTCGGATAACCAGTCTACTCTTTTGGAAACAGATAACTAACCCACATTGTCCTTAGACGTGGGAGTTCTGCCCCTCATCAGTTCAAACGGGCTGTCTTGTTCAGTTGCATAGTGTAATGTGGTATGCCCATAAGGTACTAAAAATGTCATTCTTCCACACCAAATTGTTATTGGCTAGCTGCACCATACTTTTGATCACCCTGTTGAAGCGTTCTACTGCCCCCATTACCAGCTGAGTGATAGACGGATGTGATTTTGTGAGCACTTTTGTTCTTAGGTAGTTCACAAATAAATCCGAAGTAAATTGGAGGCCGTTGTCGCTGACAATACATTTGGGCTACCCCTCTTTGATGACAAAGTAATAATTTTTTTTTACCACGCTGGGCACATCGGCTTTGTTGACAAACCCTTTCTCCGGCCTTTTGGATAAATGATCAATGAGGCTAATGGCAAACACTTGTTCCCCACGATCCATGACGGGTCCTGTGATGTCTATATCAATTCTTTCCCAAGGCATGGTGGGTCATGTGATGGGATGAATGGGGGTTGGGGCCTAAAGGTGACCTGGGATTTGTCGGAGTTGCAGAATTGCAAGCACTATCTGACAATTTTCTCTATGGTGAGGTTTGACACCTAGCCTTACCAATCCCCAAGTGTCCTTCGTGGCAAATTTCAAGAATTTTGTGTCTGAGCTTGGAGGGCGGGATAATCCTGCCACTCCTCATGAGCAACCAGTTTTCCTGAGTAGCTCATGTTTTACTTCCCAGAATGGATGAAGGTCTTTGGCAATAAACCTCTTCTCGGGCCAACCATTAGAAAGCATGCTAAGTACCTTCCCAAGAACAGCATCGCTACTCTGCTCTCTTTTCCACTCTTCTAGGGCTATGCTGTGTACCTCCTCATGTATACTGGCAACACAGCATATGTCATCCGATTCATCATTGGATTCTTGTACGAGAACAGGCATACAGCTTTGGAAATCTGCAATCACATTCTTGGTACCAGGCACGTATTAGACTTCATAATTAACATCAAACAACCTTCCGAACATTCTGGCTAGTCTGGGAAATGCAGAATAAAGCCCTTTAGTAGTTAAAACTTTGGTCACTGGCTTGGGGTGACTTCACAAAATTACTTTGTTGCCCCATACAAACTGCCTGTAATGCTCCAACCCCCAGATGCATGCCAATGCTTCCCGCTCAATGACAGAATACTTTTCTTCTGTGGGCATCAATGAGCGCAAGGCAAATGCAGTAGTACATTCAGCACCACTCGAGTCTTTCTGTGTGAGCACAGCACCTAAACCTCTTCCACTTGCATTAGTGGTGACTATGTTGCGTAAGGATGGATCAAAACCTTGAATGGGCGGGACGGAACACATCTTTTTTTAAGCATGCAGAATGTCTTTTGGCGCGCCTCTGATCACACAAACTTGTTTTTCATTTTAAGTAATTGTCTCATCTCATATGTTTTTGCAGAAAAATTCTCTATAAATTTCGAGTAGAACTCGACAAGGCCTAAAAAGGAACTTAGTTTATTTTTGCTCTTAGGTTCAGTGGCATTGTGAATGGCATCCAAAAGCTCCTTCTTGGGTTTGATGCCTTCTGCCATGATCATGTGTCCTAAGTAGGTTACCTCAGAACAAGCAAATTTGTACATGCTGTGTTCAGCAGTAAGCCCCTTAGATTCTAGTATGCTCAAAACTTGTACCAATTTCTCATCATGCTCCTTTTTGGTTTTGCCCATTACTAAACTATTGTCCTGGAACAAAAGTATATCCTCAACATCTTTAAAAATGTCTTGCATGAGTCTTTGGAACATTGCAGAGGCAAAGCCAAAGGGAACGCTCTTGAAACAGTAACACCCAAAGGAAGTGATGAAAGTGGTCAAACTCTTACTGTCTGGATGTAAGGTGACTTGGTGATATGCCGCCTTGAGGTCTATAGTGGAAAAACATTTGACACCCTTCGTGAGGGCTAACATTTTGTTGATGCGTGGAAGGGGAAACTGGTCATTAATAATGTTGTCATTGCGCTTGCTCAAATCGATACACAATCTCAAGTTTCCATTGGGTCTCTTCACCACCACCAAGGGAGCAACCCACTCAGAGGACTCCACCTGTTCAATAAGGTCATCACTGAGTAGCTTTTCCAATTGTGCCTTAACACAATCATTGATGGCAAACGGAATGTTTCTGACTTTGGGAATTTTGGGCACGGCTCCCTCTTTGACACAAATTTTGTGTTCAAAAGCTTTCAAAAGACCAATGGTATTGGAAAAAACTTTGGGAAACCTCTGAGTATATTGTTACTGAGTTTCTCATCAGTCTGGACAATGAAGACAGGTTCCACACTGTTGGGATTTAGGATAATGCCCAGTTTACCTGGGTCCAACCACCCGGGACAGAGGGCCATGACCTGGATCCACATAGTTTGCACAAAGACTCTCTGCCCTCGAAGGAAAACTTGAGTTTTCTGTAACCTATAACTAGGGCTCCCGGTTTTATGGTATTTATTTTTTTAACATTTCCGTCTGTATTTATCCATATTTATTTTTTTGTCATTTTATCTGTATATATCTGTATTTATTTTTGTCGCAAGCAAAAAAAGACATTGCAGCTAGTATTTTTCCACATTTATTTAAATAGACAGTGCACACGGTTGTTATAGGTTTAGCTATATGTATATATGCGCCAAATTAAGTAAACCCAATACAGTCATCTGAAAACTTTGCCACAGATTACTTGCAGTATTAGTGAGCTGCTGCTGTGTTACAATATTGAAAACACTGTCATTAGCCATGATTATTAAATGTAAACACATTTAGAATTAGGCAAGTGCACCTGTGCACTTTCAGTGAACTGAAATTAGCCCCCCCCCCCCACACCCCCCAAAATTTGGCTCTAGTAGCGCCTCTGCCAACTACGGTGGCCTGCACAGGACACGACGTGACTGTAGTTTCGCCTCTGAATTCCTTTGCTACTTGCACACGAGCGTGGAAAGCACCTGCCCTCTGGGGCACAGAGCACTCACACAACATGTGTTCCCACATTGGCCCGGATCAGTTGTGCTGAAAGGCGCTTTCAGTTCATCGCCTTCACGTTTGACACCATTAGTTGTCTCTGCATTCAGAAAACAAAGGCTGAACATTCACAAGGTGAGGGGCCTGTCACTAGTGCAAGGGCCCCTTGAGCCAAGCAGAGGGGTCCCCTCATATCAGCTTCGACCTCTGCACCCATGAACCCAAGAGGGCACATGTAAGTAACTTCAATGTCATTTAAACCCTGAATTAGGATAGAACACTTAATTGTGTGCACCACTGCTCACTACCGGCATCAGTGAAAGTGTGCAATGCTGGCAGCAAACACGTGTGCCTGTCATCACAGCGCTTCCAGAGCAATGCTGCTGTAAGGCACTACGAGGCAGCTGCCCGGGGAGTTACTAGGTGGGTAGCAGCAGATTGCCCCTGGAGCCACCAGCCACGATCGTACGGCACAGGCTTTGCCTCAAGGTGCGCAAATGAATGCCCTGGTGAAGTAGGCGTTCCTCTTCAAGGCTGCTGGGCACAGACCTGGGCACCTCATTTTTGAGTGAGGTGTTGCAAGACGTGCACCTGCCCATGGGGGCACATTGAGTACTCTTAATAAAATACACTGCAACAACGCACTGCGTGTGTGTGCAAGATCATGTGTGAATCACTCGTTCTTGCACTGTGCACACACCTGGCTGCCCCTCTTTTGGGTGAACTGCTAAAAGAGACTGGCACGCGACGCCCATTGTGCTCAAAGGGCTTCAGCCCCCACCTCCCCTCCCGCCCCCCTTGTGTGTCAGCCCGGGCTAAGAGAGTTTCCCTGGCACACACAAACATGAGCTTATCGCAGCTGCACTCGAGTACTTCACAGGTCTTTAAAAGACCATTTAAGCGTTAACCAGGCGCCTGCCAGAGATTAATGGCCCAGCAGGTGTTAATGTGGGCAGGCATACACCACAATCAGGAAGAGGGGCATGGCAGCCAACCCTGGGCTGGAGCACGGATTGCCGAACAATTCTCGGAAACCGATTCGGTTGTATTTTTCTGCTTCGATTTATAAATACAGACGGAAAAAAATATTTTTCCGTCTGTATTTATGTGTAAAAATCCGTTTAAACGGAAAACCGGGAGCCTTACCTATAACCTCAATGGAATCTCCAGTGAAGGTTTTAATGGCGCTATCTGGCAACAGACTTGGAGTGTCTCTTTTGACAAACTTTCTGGAAATGTCCCATAACACCACAAAATGAACATTTTTGCTTTCTGGCCAGGCAATTCTTATAGTTGGCTAAGTGGTTGAAATTTACGCACCTGTAACAGCGTCTTCTAGCACTACTAGAGTTATTAAATGTTTTATCTTGGCCAGGCCTACTACTGTTCCCTTTTTTTCCTTGCTTGGATTTCCAATCACTAACCTTAGTCACAATACTATCTTCTTCCTTTTTCTACCAGCTTTGGCACACCTCTGCTCTTCTGGCAATATCAATTACACTTTGCAAAGGACTTTCCCTTTTGGCCCATAGTTCTCTTGTATATTAGCATTGGACTCTTGCATAACGATTTGGTACCTAATGAACTCGTCATGAAGCCCTTCAAAATGACAAGTGACGGCCAGATTTTTCAATGCCGCAACATAGTCATCAATGGATTCCTCCTTGCCTTGCTTCTTGTGGAAAAACTTGTACCTGTCCACAGCACCGCAAACGGTGGGTTTGTAGTAGTTTAAGTCATCATTAGTGATGATGTAAATGTCACCCTCGTCAGCTGCTCTTGGTTTTTTGTTTATGCTTTTGAAAAATGTTATACCACCTGCGCCCAAGCAAAGTAAAAGAATTTTGTATTTCTTTTCGGCCGTGAACTCTTCCTCATCATCAAAGGTTGAAACAAAGTTATTAAAGTGTTCTCTCCACTCTTCCCATTTGAGAAGGGGTTCACCTCCCCTTGGAAGAAGTGTTTGAGGAGGGGTGAAATTCAACAAGTACCCAGAAGCCAGGCCAGAGAGGGGGAGAAGGAGAGGAAAAGGTGTGCCTATGAAAAGGAAAGAAAAGGCTGGGGTGAGCAATTGGAACCCTGAGGTGAGAGAGAAAATCAGATTTCCTAAAGGAAAAACAAGAAAATTATGAAATCTTTTTCAATTGTGCAGAAATACAACATAAACAGTTAATGATGTGGGCGTGTCATTTAAAGGAAGAGCTGTGCTCATCAGCGAAATGAGCATGAGTAGGTAATGCTGTGTCAATCAGCGTTGAATGGCGCCGATCTAATGAGATCTATTTTTTTTATTGGCATTTCAAAATTATACAATATACAAACCATAAAAAATAAACCCCCAGACAAGCATAGTAACATTCGTCTTCGTGTCTTCAGAGTCGGCAAGTAACCAGCAATCCACATATATCCCCGGTAAAGCATGGTACTTAATTAGTCTATAGTGCATACTTGTAGATAGTCAGTTAGGTATGTCCAGTAGTCTTTAGGCTTGGCCCCAGACGGCAGTTCCTCCGCATAGATGTGGAGCATGTCCTTACTGTACGTCAGGTCACGAAGCCATTGTCGAAGCGTTGGTCATGTCTTACTATACGATATGAAAGTGACAAAGCTGTTCCTAAATGGGATGGGAAGAGGACGTACCATGTAAGGTCTGGTATGGATATTGAAACCCTCACACAGCCATCAGGATATTGTGAATCACATACCCTTCAGGATGTAATGTAACATCATCGGGCTGCTCCTACGTCGAGTCGGCTGGTGCAATACCCGACGGGCTCTTGTTTAGAGAGCACTCTTGTGGAGATCTTTTATATCCAAGATAGCCGATAGTTCAAGTGGAAATGTGGGGCTCATTGATAATGTAGATGAATATTAAAATAGGGGAGAAAGTGCTATCTCAACAATTTTATTATGATGTCTCCTCACCTAATTAAAAATATGAGGTAAAGTGTTAGTAACTCAGGTCAATGTTCTGGGTTGTCTACACTGCCTCCTCGTGTATATGACCATGAGGAGACATCATAATAAAATTTTTGAGATAGTACTTCCTCCCCTATTTTAATATTCATCTACATTATCAATGAGCCCCACATTTCCACTTGAACTATCGGCTATCTTGGATATAAAAGATCTCCACAAGAGTGCTCTCTAAACAAGAGCCCGTCGGGTATTGCACCAGCCGACTCGACGTAGGAGCAGCCCGATGATGTTACATTACATCCTGAAGGGTATGTGATTCACAATATCCTGATGGCTGTGTGAGGGTTTCAATATCCATACCAGACCTTACATGGTACGTCCTCTTCCCATCCCATTTAGGAACAGCTTTGTCACTTTCATATCGTATACTTTGGGCACACTTAGCTGGACCTTTCCAAAAGCCCATTTGCCCCCCCCCCCCCCTCCTTGATTGATTCATGTCTTACTATCCCAGCACATGGAGACTCTACGTTTTGCCACTAGCAAAGCAACAGTACAAAATTTACGCTTACGTGCCTGCATATTCTGATCAATGCCCAACAGACATGTGCGAACCGTGCAATTGATAATTCCACCCACCATTTTACCTAGTGTTGTGGTAACATTGAGTCTGTAGTCATGCACCGCCACACAACCCCATGCTAGATGCAGAAAATCAGCACCCTCTGCTTTACAACGCTTACAGGTCGCATCTGATCGGAGGCCATATGCATACAACCTGGCTGGCGTATAGTGTGTTTGATGGAGATATTTAAAGTGTACCATTTTCAGATTACCGTTAGGCGTAATCAAACTGGTGAGAGCGCATGCCGTGGCCCAGTCCTCCTCAGTAAGTGGGACCTCTAGAACCTCATTCCATTTCCCCATCTCCTGAGTTGTTTTGCTATCTATATCAGCCTGTAGCCTACTGTACAGATTGGACACCATATGCTGATTTTTGGGCGTATTGAGTATCCACTGTAGTGTGGACATCTGTGATGGCTCTTCCGGGTAGGAAGGGTACAGTGTTTTGATCGCATTTTGTAGTCTGTAGTATGTAAATCGGAATAAAGTTGTTTGATTACTAATATATGTGAGATCAGCGAGCGGTCTAAACACACCATTACTGTAAAGGTCCCCCATTTTGTCTATACCTGCCTGTTGCAGCTGTTTCTGACCCACCTGCTCTTGCGTGACGGATCGATCGGAGTGATGTAGCAGCGGCAGTGCTCGTGCGTATAACGGGTATTTGCCTGTTAATTTCACCATTTTATGCCATGCAGCAATTGTATCTATGGAGTTGATGTCTCTGCTGTGAAGTGGAGGCCTACGATGTGTGATGATGGCTTTCAGTGGAATTGCAAGTGCATCCCCTTCTTCTATGGCTACATGAGGAAGATACGGGACCCTATGGTACCAATAATGCGCAAATTGCGCTTGTGCACACAGAAAACACAAAAAGTCTGGAACTGTGAACCCACCTTGCGCATAAGGCAGTGTGAGTGTATGCAATTTGATGCGGGCATGTTTGCCAGCCCAAATTAGTTTGGTCACCATAGCGGATAGTCTTTTGAAAACCTGTGTTGGGGGTGTGATTGGGATATTATTGAACAGATATAAGAATTTCGGTAATATAACCATTTTGACAATAGCTAAGTGATCGGCTAACGTCCAGGGCAGTTGAATCCAACTCCCAATTTTGTCTTCCATGGTATCTAGCGCCCTGCCGTAGTTGTAGCGAATCACCACCTCTGGATCCCGATGAAACCAAACCCCCAGATATTTAACCGGCTCAGATTGCCATTCCAGTGGAAACTCCGTAGGGTGCTTGACCATGGAATCTGTTAGTGGTATTATTAGAGATTTGGACCAATTAATTTGCAATCCTGACTGCTGACCGAAACGAATATATTCCCTCAGCAATGGGGCCAGGTTCTTCTCAGGATCTTGCACGTACAACATCATGTCATCCGCGTAGAGTGATATATGTAACGCCCTTTGCGGGAATTGGAGTGCTGAGTAATGGTGACCCTGTCGTATCTTACAGGCCAGGAGCTCAAGGGCTAGGGCGAATAATAATGGGGATAGCGGGCAGCCTTGCCTCGTCCCCCTATTGATTTGAAAGGCCTCGGACACATACCCATTCACCCTGATTCGTGCTGTAGGGTTCGCATATAATGTCTGCACCCATCGTAAGAACCTACGCGGAAATCCCATGCGATTCAGTACGGTATATAAATACGGCCACTCAATAGAATCGAATGCTTTCGCCGCATCTAGGAGAACTGCCACCGCCTTAGTGCTAGGGATTAAATAATGAGATAATGCAAACAAAGTCCTGGTGTTATGTGTTGTGGATCTGGTCGGGATAAATTCAGACTGATCTGGCAATACCAGTCGTGTCATTAGGGGTTGTAGCCTCGTAGCTAGTAGTTTGGCCAAAATTTTAGTATCCACGTTTATAAGTGAGAGCGGCCTGTAAGAGTCGCTGCTCTCCGGGTCTTTGCTGGGCTTTAACAGTGCAACCAGCACTGCTTCTCTCAACGTTGGCGGTAACAATTGTTTGTCATGAGCATTTCCATACATAGCGACTAAGTGAGGTGCTAGTTGTCTGGCCAAAGTCTTGCTAAAATTCACCTGTGAACCCGTCTGGGCCAGGAGCTTTTCCATTGGGGAGGGACTAAATAACCTCCACAGTAATAGGCAACTTGTGATTAAAAGAGAAGCAGCTAGGTTAGACGCGAATGCACTGCCTGGACATGTCACTGTGCAGTAGTGAGAGTATTGCCCACCTCAAATGGCCAACTGCTTAAAGACCATGAATGATAAATATGTACATAAATATATGAGAGGCAACACAAAGCTAGATATGCTAAGTCAATATAGTAGGAAGCAGGTTGTAGAGTCCACACAGAACTTGTAAAATTCAGGTATTCTTTATTCCATTCAGGTATTCTTTATTCCATAGTTCGGTACTATCACATTCCCAGCCAACGCGTTTCGCCCAAACTTGGGCTTCTTCAAGGCTGTTAAGGAATCATACAAAGATAATAATTTGTCACATGAATTTTATACAAATAAAACTTTATTTACAAAAAAGAAAAGGAAGAAAAAAGACGAAAAAACGAAGGGAAGAATTAGCAAAAAGTTTAGAGAAACTAGTGAGAGACAAGCTGAAACGTAAAGGAAAATAGAACACAGCACACCATTTCCTGGTGTCTGTCAAGCCAAAGACCTTAAGATGAACGTGAATAGAGAGAAAGAATAAATTGAAATTATCCTAACCGATACCCCGAAATAATACATGACCAAAAGTGTATTAGTGAAAGCTTCAGGGAAACAGTGAAAGCATGTTTAAAGATTCAAAAGTGTGAGGTGAAAAAGAAATGGAACTAAAACTAACAATGTCGCTTACCAAAATATATAAAATTGATGAAGCACAGATGACTGTCACGAAACCAAGGCGTGTCTTTAATAAATTTATCTGAAATTAATACAAGTTAACGTGAATAATAACCCAAAATGGAGATACACCAGGTTGTCTTGGTAATGCTAGTATACAACATTGCCTACTGACCTTGCCAAGTTGTAGCGTGACGCCAATAAGAGAACGTACATAAGTATCCGTAAAGAAATATATGTATCAAGAAATCCTTGTCAATCCAATCTATTTGGAGATTGAAAAAGTGTTAAGGTATATAAAAGAAGGTATATAAAAGAGAAACACTGCATATATGTGTCAAGACACGCTCTAACTCGGTAAATGCTAATTTATAGCAGTGTCTACTGACCTTGCCAGAAGGTAACGTAAGACCAGTAAAGAGACGTCTAAGTATATGTGAAGAGCTGAGTATTCTAAAAAATCCTGATGAATTCAATCTATATTGTCAAGGTATAGAGAAAAAGAAAATGGATAAAAGACTGTTTGTAAGTGTCGAACACGTACTTACTAAAGATTGTGAAAGACTGACAACATGTATAATAACACATTAATGAAACCGGCAACCTAGTCCTATATGAACGAACAAATACGTATTTCTGTCCTTAAAAAGGCTACCTCAATAAGACATGGGAGAGTGCTAGCCCAAATACACGCATACCGAAACATACGTGTTAAGAACGTAACAAAACAACGCTAAGAAGCTGAAGCCACAAGGCCCAAAAGCAGTGTAAATCAGCGAACAATGCTCGCCCGTGCATGAAGTATGCACAAAGGCAATAGTCATGGGCAGATAGCGTACAAAAACTAAGCTCCTGAGGTCACAGGGCCGTGATTAAATGTATTAGATATGCAGGTAACAGTCAAAGTTTTACAGTTAGCCTGCTATTAAAAAAACCCACTACTGAACCTAAAGTCCTAATATCGCCACTCATGCAACTTACTTCAAGTATCATGAATCAAATCCCTACGATGGGTGGTCTGTAAAGAAACGGGTACCGTCGTGTTGGAGCGGTGACAAAGATGTGCAAAGCGCCAATAAATGTGTTTTGGCGCCAAACTAGAATTTCCGGTATTGGAGGATTACGCAAACAAGCTAGAGCGTCACCCGACGAGGTATCCTCCATCTTAGAGTAGTTCCGGTAAGCGGACAATTTGTAAATTTCCGAAAACCAAGTAACGGATCCATTGCAGAAACGTAGAAAACTACCATCATATTAAACGATAGTCTAAATATGCAGTACACCAGTATAAATATACGTTTAAAGTCAGTAAAGAATAACGTGTATAATAGGGATTGAACGAGTAAACTGGAGCGTAACTCAAGGCAAAGACGCTCCATTTTGGAGTGGTCACGATATGCGAACGCAAATATAAATTGCCGCATTTCGTATGATCCGGTCATAACCAACGATAAAAGCTAATGGACTATGGTAAGTTGATGAATAGACTAGGTAGGCGTAATAGGCATAAGCGTAATGAACACAAGGTAAGCGACTAAGTATCAATCCAAAGGCATACCCTTAAGATGACACGTGTGTACACATATCAAGGAGGCATTCAGCCAAAAATTTTTTACAAAAGTAAATGGCATTTCGAGTTGACGGCCAAGAAAGACCCGTACTAAATCCAGAATCTGGAAGAAAGAAAGCGGACAGGTTCATAGGGAGAAAAAGCATGGAAAAGACAAACCTAAAAACTCTAATCCCAAAAGGATGGAATATAGAAGTGAGGCATAATTAGGTTTGAAACAATCTCATCGCTATACTACATCGCGTCAATTTATAAGTACTAAAGTATGCAGTGGCTCTCTTAACTGGTCACTATTACACGGTATAGTTCAGAATGACAACTAGACCGATGATAGTCAAGGTACATGTGACTTATTAAAACAGCCGCTGAGGAACAAATGGTGCTCAAGATGACAGCTAGAAATATAATAGCCTGAGCATCTACAAATGATGGTAAGAGGCGAAACAGATAAAAATGATCACAAAATAGTTATAATGCGTGGTCCAATGAAATAGATTAGAACAAAATACATAGGCAGGATGTTCACAAAACAGTCATAGTACATGGTCCACTGAGAAAGATTAGAACAAAATTAATAGACAGGATGTGAGCATGATACAAAGCTATGTACCTCAGACAGAATACACACCTAAACATGTTCCATTAACATGTACAAAACTCATGGAAACAAAGACAGACATATTGTAACGATATCAGTATACTAGAATGTAAGGAGTACACAAACAGTTGATATACTGAAATACAGAGTTTCTGACAAAGGATATCATAATCCGAACATGTCAAACGTATAATGCTTGTAACCAGGTATGTTCAGTTATTTAGAGGAAATGATGCATCTCATTATCACTATTGAAACCCAGTGCAACTGATCGTAAGGTACAAATCCATCAAGCCTCAAGTTGCCTCAGTCTGAGTTTTCTGTCCCCACCCCTTCTAGCAGGCATAACTACATCAATACCGTGGAAACGAAATCTGGATCTATCTACACCTTCAATACAGGTATGTGACACTATCGCATACGTGGTGTCACCATGTAAGGCAGCTCTGCGGTGTTCCTGTATACGGATTTTGAGTGGTCTAACAGTGCTGCCCACATAGATTTTGTTACATCCACAGATCAAAACATACACCACAAAACTGGTGAGGCAATTAATGAAGTGATAGATTTTATGCTGTTTGTCTGAGTTAAACCTGAACGTTAAGGTCTTGTTGCATCCCAAATGGCAGATATTGCAGGAACTGCAGGTATAAAACCCTAAAGGTTTATGTAACCAACCAGACTTAGGGGGCTGAGATGACGTGTAGCTAGGGCAAAGGTCGTCTGATTGTTCTGCTTTTTCTGAAGGTCATAGATGGTTTCGGTGTAATAATACTGTTAACACCAGGTGCTCCCTTAAGGATGGACCAATGTCTGTCTAATATCTTAAACACCTCATGATTAAGGGTAGAGTGAGTCGTAATAAATGCAAGCCTCACTTTTTGTCTGTGAGCATATTTGTTGGTATTTTTGAGTAAGTCTTCTCTTTTGAGATTCATAGCCCTGTTTTTTGCGAGCTGTAAGGTGTCACTCTGATGTCCTCTCTTATGTAGTCTGTTTATCGCGTGTGTGCTTTGGTTATCAAAATTTACTTCCTCACTACAATTCCTTCTAATCCATACCATTTCTCCATATGGTATGGACTTCTTTGTAGAAGCCGGGTGAGCACTAGTGTAATGTAGGATACTGTTGACTGCGGTGTCCTTCCTGTGGAGTGTACTATATATTCTCTTGTCATGAACATAAAGTTCAAGATCCAAGAAATATATGGATGTCTGGGACAACTCCATAGTGAAGGCAACGTTGAAGGTATTCAGATTCAAGAAGTTGAAATATTCATTAAATTAAAGTTCAGTGCCAGTCCATATGATAATATCATCGCTATAGCGACCACAGAACTGAATGTGTCCAGTCCATTCAGATGCCATACGTGACCAGGCGTGTATGTGTTCCACCCACCCCATAAACAGATTCGCATATGAAGGTGCAAATTTAGAACCCATTGCAGTGCCTTGCTCCTGTTTGTACCAAGTGTGGTTAAAAAGAAAAAAGTTGTCCAAAATCAGATTAATCATAGACAGGAGCATGGTGTTGTGTTCCATTAGTGTAGCCAATCTTTTACCCAGAAAAAAGTCAACAGCCATTATACCCAACTCCTTTCTGATGCACGTGTACAGTGAGGTCACATCCAATGTGGCAAACCACATGCCATCCTCCCATTCAAGATCCTCCAATTTGTTGAGAATGTCTGTGCTGTCCTTAACATATGAGGGTAAATTGATGAAAAGAAGCTGTAAGAAAGTATCCACAAATTTGGCTAGAGCTTCTGTCATGGAGCCAATGCCCGAAATCATGGGGCGACCAGGAGGGAAAGGCTGTTTTTTATGTACTTTAGGCAATAGGTATATGTAAGGGATAGGCAAGGATAAGTACTCCCTGTGCGTATCTGATAACCATGCAATCGCAATGTCCTCTAAATATTCCAGTATTTCAGCCTCCCCAGCAGTGTTTCTCGTGGCATATAGCTCCCCATATGTTCTCGTAAATTCCCACAATATTCCCTGCGCGTCTTGTTGTAGCACCCCTTGCTGATCCCTAATCGCCAGTACTGTTTGCTGTGGCCTACCTGCGCGTATTCTGTCAGCTATTACCCTACCCGGCGTGCCTCCCTCTCCATAAGAGCGCGCTACCTGTCGCTTCGTGAGATACCTTAATTCATCATCAGCATACGATTGGTATTCAGAGAGGATGGACCTTGTATCCCCCAATATTTTGACATCTTGTGTACTTTCATATACCCGCTCCAGTGCCCGCAGAGTATTTTCCCGTTTTCTTAGCTTCTCACGTATATCCTTTAATATGCCAGCACTAGTACTAATGCACACTCCCCGGGTCGTCACTTTAAATGCCTCCCACAGTAGGCCAGTGTCATCAGTGCTAGGTGTATTCAAATCAAAGTATTCAGTTATGGCCTTACTTAGTGTGTCTGTGAACGTGGTGTCCAACAGTGCTTTGGAGTTAAAACGCCATATGTATGGTGGACGCATATAGTATGGAATGTTTATGGTCAGTAGCACCGGATTGTGATTGGATAGTGTTCTGGGGACATGGCTCACACCTTGAGTCCATAGGAGTGCCTCACTTGTCCCCAACCAATAGTCTATACGGGACCAGCTATTGTGAGCCGCTGTAATGTGTGTGGATTCCCTCTTGTCGGGATGACGAGTGCGCCAAATGTCATGTAGTCCCTCCTCCCTCATAATGTTATGCAGTACTTCCACAGCTCTCTGATGCGGTTCTCTAGAGGCGCCCGATCTATCCAGGGTGTTACATAGAGCAGCATTCAGATCACCACCCCAGAATATAGTCATACCTTTCAGCTCCTGTAGTTTACGCCATACTTCTCGATAGAAATCAGGATCGTCCACATTCGGGCCATAAGTGTTAACCAAGGCTATACGCTGACCTCTGAGTTTTCCTGTTATGATAACATAACGTCCTACCTCATCCTGCACCGTACTATCTATTTGGAGTTGCGTCCCTTTTTTTACTAATATGATGACCCCCCTAGAGTAGGATGAGTATGACGACTTATGAATTGCCTCCGCCCATTTTCTTCCAATGGTACACTTGGCATCAGGGGCAATGTGCGTTTCCTGAAGAAGGGCTATATCAATATGCAACCTATCCAAATAGGCAAACACTTGCCTTATTTTTTTTGGATTGTTGAGCCCCCTAACATTCCACGTCAGGAGATTAAGTTGGGTGGGACGTAATCTATCTGCAGGCATGGGCACACACTGAAACATCTCCTAATATCAGATACCCTGCCTCCCGAAGGTACATTAGCTGTGACTTTATAACATGCTGGTAACCACAGTCACAAGCTCGTCTTGTTAAAGAGTTACACTGCATCTCTCACACTACAGTCTGGATAACAGTCCCCCACCCCATCCTCCCCCACCCACTTCAGCACCCCAACTTTGCCAAAGCCAAGTCCCTAACAGAATAAACAACATTTCAAAAACATTTTAAGGGGAGCACCCGCTTGAGGGTACCACCGAGGGCACACATCTCCATCCAACAACATGGATGTGGTCAGGCGTACATTACATATGCAGATCCAATTGTACACTGTAGTGAGCAAGTACCATAATTCCGCCATGGTCCCATATAACACCGTTCAGCACATGCCAGGAAACAAAGGGAACAGGGCATGTAGTGCAGCCTGAAACAATTTAACACAGGTGATGCATACCCCCCCCCCGCCGCAACTAACTAGGGGTGTCTGGGGTCCTACCGCACCTCATCTCAGCTTAGCGCTAACAACCTCACTGTGCCTCCCCATCGTCAACAGTGTGCAATATACATGTAGCACGCATAAATTCTCAGTGCGTACATTAGTGTAAAGCATCAGACGGACAGGCATCGCCCAGCAGCAGAGTACGCTACTTCAGTTCCTACCCTTCTGGCAGTTCCAGAGCGATCCCCCGAAGAGGACCTGAGGCATACAGACCCCACAGGGAGCTTCTGCAGAAAGCAACAATCACGCCGTGTCTTACATCTCCCCCTCGAACTTGGAGTAGCAGCCCCGCCGTGGAACCAAGACTGTCCCATCCTAGAAGAACACTCCAGTGGGCCTCACTCGGAGTCACGGGTCTGTGCCTCCTGCCTACGCTCCCTGCGCTGGCCAGACAGCTTTTTGATAAAGTCATGAGCGGCCCGTGGAGAATCGTCAACTTGCCATCTTGCGACACCCGGAGCCGAGCTGGATAGAGAATTGTGTACACCACCCCCAGCTCCCTCAGTCTTTTTTTCGCTGGGTTGAATTCCTTGCGCGCCAACCGTACCGCCATGGTGAAGTCTGGAACGAATGCTAATTCGTTGCCCTGATAAGTAACTTGCTGCTTTTTCCGTGCTATACGCAATATGGCGTCACGGTCTCTGTAATTCAGGAGCCGGGCCACTATAGGTCTTGGCGTGGCGCCTGGTGGGGGTCTCGGTGCCAGCGATCTATGGGCACGTTCCACTATAAGGACCGACGAGAACTGATGAGCTTTGAACACTTCCCGCAGCAGGCCTTCCACAAATGTCTCCATTCTCCCGGTATTGGTGGATTCTGGAATTCCTGCGATTCGGATGTTGTTGCGTCGAGACCTGCCTCTAAATCCTCCACCTTTTTGTTTAGGGCCTCCACCACTTTCTCCATATCTGCACATTTGCACGCTGTACTTTGCGACTCGTCTTCTATGGATGAAATAAGTTTCTCCGCCTCATCCAGCCACTCGCCCTGCTTATCCAACTTTGTCAAGATATTATCCACCCTAGTTGTTAAGGAGTCCAGCTTGCCATTTATGTCCTGCAGGCTGTGTTGTATTGCTTTGAGGATTTGCTCCATGGGTTGACTCGCCTCAGCTCCTCCCTCCATTCCGGCATCTAAGGGCACTGATGTAATTTTCGTGTGGCGTTTTTGTATCAAAGGAGAGCTTTGACTGTTGCTTGTCCGACTTGCCCATGATAAGTGTGGCAGACCCAGGCCACCACAATGCCGGGTATACGTTGTTAACACCACTCGCAGAGACGCTTCTGCACCTCTACATCACCACACTTTTTGCACGGCTTCCATTTTGCAGCACCTCCTTGTCCGGTACCGTGGCACCAGTCAGCACCTCACTTCAGCCACCAATGATAGCAGTCATATGACGGTACTTTGGGTGCAATGCCACCAATGTAGGCCACCACTACGAGGGCTCTCAGTGCCCAGAAGTTTCTGCTCAATAGTATCTATCCAACACGGGGTCCTCAGATGCCCACATTCACCCACTATCACCAAGGCACCAGTCCGCCAGGGGGGCCATCTACTTCGTGGTCGCCGATCTCTGCCACTCTTCCCAGCATGCAACACGATGTCGCCAGCACCACTGCACTGTTCTCAGCAGGGTTCCGCGCTCATCTGCATTCAGAGGCTGCACAAATTGGGCTCAGGAGGGCCTCCTGCACTATTTTGCACACACTAGTCGTCACCATTCCAGGTGGCAGTGCATTTGCGCATATTACAAAGCGCTGTTACAGAGGAGCATGCACATGGAGTCGGCGTGGCACTCTGGGCATAATCTCACCATGGTCTTACCGCCCGCACCTTCAACCGGCATCTCCGCTGCCCCACACGCTTTTCAAACTTCCACAAGGCCAGGAGTGTCCAGCCCGAGCCCCACCGATGTCGTTCCGCCGCCATTTTAGTTCCACACGCAATGCCTCCCGCTCTGCAACAACGCAGTGCGCGCAGCTCACAACACGGCTCTGCAGTCGGTAGGGGCTGCTTCTCTCGCACCGCTGATTGTGTAGGGGCCAATCCTTGTCGCCGCAGCCGTTGTCTAGGCTGCTCCAGGCGATGTCGGCGGCGGGATCGCTACGCCGCAGGGCGCCGCCATTTTGTGCCGCTGACCGGCACTCGCACAGGGAGATCGGCAAAGGGCTCACAACAGCCTCCCCCGCGCGTTTTCAGGCTCACCACGCCAGCAGACCCTGCCCCAGCACCTCCGACGCACCCATGCGCGTTTTAGCGGCGATGGGTGATCTGCAAATCCATCTTTTTACGCCGCTGTTCTGACCTGACCGGCGGAGCTGCCTCAGAAGTCGGCCATGCTGCTGTGCGCCCTCTAGCGCCCCCGATCTAATGAGATCTTGGTCAGACTTACTGTAACTCCGTGAAGCATATGACTCCGGATGTGTGTTCGGTGCTTGCGTGGATTGGTAGCACGTTCCTGTGGGTTTCCGACTGTCTGTAATGTGAGATGTGATGCCGGAGAAGATTGATAAAAAATGGCGGTGCGCTGCATGCGTACGTCACAGCGTTCTCATGAAGATGGACGACTGTACTGTATACCTGAATCAATTAAGCACAACTTCCTTAAGTATGGCCCCCAGTGACGTTGGAGATGTGACGCCGTAGCCTGGCAACCGTTGGCGTCTTGTGAGGTGAAGGCAGTTTGACTGACAGTTGGAGCTGTTAAGGCGGTTGCCACTGTTCAACTGAGGCAAGTGACGAAGCCATCAAGACAGGTCTACTGAAATTTACAAACTTGGAAAACTCACTGACCGGCTGCCGTGATGCGCAGTCGATAGTAGCTGTGGATCGGTTGACATTGTAGCAGCTGACGCAAGTTCACAGAGTTAGCGCTTGACACTGTCACAGCCGGCGAACATCCACTAAGTTCATGACAGGGCTCAAGAAGTAAACCATTTTCCAAAACACACTGACCTGAGGCTGAAGATTGTAAACGCCCAACTTAAATTGTAGATCAGTTGGTTGGGGCTACTCCAACGACGAATGTAGCACAAGGGCTGATAAACCTGGTCGCACGCTGGGTTCGGATGTTTTGGAAGATCGTCGCCAAATTTGTAAAGATGACTTCCACACATTGAAGTATTAAGTGGAAGTTTATTATAAAGCTTCCAACACATGTATAAATTAGGTCAGAGAGGAGAACCTGGAGGAGCGTCTGGTCTCTACAGTCATCAGCTGTCTGTCAACATTCAGACCGTTCAGCTGATGACAGGGAGGGATGAGGGTACGGAGGGGGGAGAGGACAAGATGCTCAACAACAGAACACTCTATCTTCCAACGGGCCGTAAGGACCCCCACTGGAGGTCACCACTCCCTCGGCCAGGTGTTACACCGCTTGACTGCTTCTCCGTGGTAAATTCTGCCGGCAATATTTGGGCCAAGAGATCAGTCCCTCTGACTCCGCGCCGGGTCAGGTTGCTTCAGTGTCCCAGTAATCTCCCTTACCGGGCAGTGCCCCCTCCCCCCCTCTCGTGGGTACTCGCTGTTCTGGTAGCGTCGTGATAGAAATAGAATTACGCTGCCATGTCGAGACTTTGCGCTTGGCTTGCAGTGGAGCACTCATGGATTACATCTACTCAGTCATCTTGGCTGGCCACGTCCCCTCTTTTATTCTTTTACAAAACTTCAGAAGGTGAATTATGCTAACCCGTGTTTGCAAAAGTGCAACAAGGATTTTTTTATGTACTATTTTACATATGTTCTAATTCTAATTTATATCAATCAGTTGTTTATGTTGAATCATTTTCAGATTAGCTAAAGAATTCACTACAAGCAGTATCTTGATGAAGAGAGCTAGAGCTGCCGACTTTGGAGCTGGAGAATGTGGCTGTCCGCGGCCCCCGCAGGGGACCATTCCAAAAGGGCGGCCCTTTAGTGCCATTTGGGCACCAGCTTACCACTCTCTAGTGGTTGGGCTCCTGTAGGAGTCCGCTCGCCAGGGCGCCATATGGGCGTCACATCCGGTGCGCTGTGGTGGGGGGGTATATATGCCTCCCCTGCCCCTCCTGGCATCCTCTGTTGCACCAGCCACTCTGTCTGCAGGTCGTCTCCTGGTTCTGCATCGCGGTCGGAGACAGAGTCAAGGTTTTCGGTGAATCTGGGCCACCTGGGGCAGTTCCCCACACCTCCTGGCCATTTGGGCAGTTCATCTCGCCTCCCTACATAGTCCTTTGGGTTGGGTGCCACTACCCCCCCAGGTGATCGAAGTCCGTGCTCACTGTGTGGTGCGGTTTGTCACGGGGGGGTGGGGGTTAGGGAGTCGGGTTGCTTGGGCGTGCGATTGGGTCCGCTGGAGGAACATTTCCCAGGCCTGGGGGTGCGGGGACTGTCCCGGGACCTGACTTGTTGTAGAAAGGTCGTGTCCGTCGGAATAGTATTGCCGTTCGCCCCGGCCGCATACCTGGAGTCTGCATTAGTGATTTTCTGCGGTGAGTTGTTCAGCCCCCCCCCCCACCCCACCCCCTCGGTTGCTGGTTGCTCCTGGTTGTTCGGGGCACGTGAGCCGGCGCTATATACCAAAGGTTGGTGTGCAAGGGGGGGAGGGGGCAGTGGTGGTTGGTCGTGCACCACAACATGGAAGTTTGCAGCAGTGCTGCAGTTGAGAGGGGTGTGATTAATGCCGCCGCTTGTACCAAAGCGTGTGCTGTTTGGAGGCGGCTTTAAGTAAAGGAGCAGGCGGTGCGGGAAAGAACTTTTAATTGTGGGTCGGGCTGCATTTTTTGGATCAACTTGCTGTGAGGTTGCCCGGATGCGACCCCTCGTGTTGGTTGCCCTGCCACGGACATCGATGACAAGGAATGCACAGGGCTGCTAGTGGGCCGCGCGGTGGCGCAGGGGTCGGGACAATGAGGGGGGCCCTCACCCCGGCGCTCCTTATGTTTAAAGGGGGGGGCCAGATGGTCAGAGCGTCCATGCAGAGGTAGTGGCTGGACGCGCTTTTAAGCATGAAAAGATTGAAAGTAAGTGCAGGTCTTACCTGGTTTCCGGTACCCTCTTTATGAGGGGCAGCATCTCCTGGCCCAGTCTAGAGTGTAATCACGGACAACGCTGTCTAAGCAGGTTCAGGCTAGGTGAAAAGTTTGGATATTATGCGATGCACGATTTTGAAATGCTTGTGTTGGCGAACGAGTAAGTGTTTAATTGCTGGCGGGTTGTTGCTCGGGCCAGGTATGGATGGGCGGTGTACAGGGTAGCGTGTCACATGGCTGCCCGCACCGCGTGGTTTCGCATATGCGGTTTGGCTCGTATAATGCGGTCCCAGGCCGGGCATTACGCCGAGGTAGGGCGGCTTGGTCAAGTTCGGCCACTGCTCACTGCTCTGCTTCAACCGGCGGGGGGCCTCAAGGGCACAGCGTGAGAGGTTCGCGGCTGGAAAATTGGTGTTGGGCTGAGGTTAAATGCGGTCTGCGGAGTTAGAACAGTGCCTTTGCACGGTGCCTGCGGAGCGACACTTACACAATGGCACCCACCTCTCCTCTGAGCACCCACCGCTCATTGGCAGATTGAGTGATGAGCACGGTGGTCAGGAGATCCATGCTGTCCAGACTTGCAATAAACCTTCAGTTCCGGACTGCCAGAAGCTAAATATCAGAGTGGAACTGGACATTTTCTGATCATTTTCACAAGCTTGTGGCTGTGGCCAAGGGAGGGGTGGTGCAATGTGTACCGCGGCTGTCTTCGCCGTTTATCGGGACATGGTTGGCAGGGTGCAAGAAAGCAAGAGGGTCTGGAATGACAAATGCTTACATTCTGCCTTTGAGAAGCCCTGCACCCTTGCAAGCAAAAATTGGTGGCTTGGTCGGTCTGGACACATCCGATAAACACTTAACTCCCAGCTGGTTTTATGAAAAATGTTCAGTCAAATGGCACCTTTCTCGATTCTCTCCAATTCATCCTCTTGTTGTGAAATAAATATGAACGCAGGTAGTTATGGGGCAAGATAAGACCGCCTTTCTCTCCTTCACTCCTTTAATGATTTCATTGAGTGCCAAATTGGATGAGCGAAACTTTTATTTTCTACTTTTCACTGGTATACGCATAATACTAGTGGTTAGAGTTATATATTGACAAATTGCAAGTTCACGGAAGGTTGCATTTCAATGAGAGTTGAAGCGGCTGGGGGGACAAATATAAAATGCATATTTACACAGCATGCATGGTCCGGTTGTCCCGCGGTCTGGCTGAGCACTTACCCCAAGAGTGGCCAGATGCCCGATGGATCCGGCGCAAGTACCAGGGGTGCACGGTCACGATGTGCTTGCCCCCTACGTGCACTGTCATTGTGGGTGCGGAAGCATGGGGGGCGGCAGGGGCTCAGATACAGGGTCCTCTTTCCGGTTGTTGCAGGTCCTTCACGGTTTTGTTTGCGGCTCTGGTGACGCTTGTGAAGGGGGTGCCACAGGGGGGCAGTCACTGCGCGGATGTTGGAGATGCATTTTTGCGTAACAGAGAAGTTAAAACAGGGCAAACGGAGGCTTGAATAGAACAGAAGTTGGTGACACACAGGAGTGCCTGGGGGACCGACTCAGATTATGTGGTGTGTCGGTGGGTCCGGGGTATGGTCACGTTTGAGAGAGGTGGTGATGTTCACACCAGTGCATGGTGTGCACTGCCACTTGTTGGTCTAGGGAGGCCTTTGTCACAGTGCAGGGTCAGACTCCACACGTACCACGCATTTTATTGCTGTTATGACAAACGCGTTGCATCTGCTTTCTCTGGGTATACAGCGGTTGTAGCGGGTTGGTTCTCGGACCTCCTGGCAGGTCGAGAGATCAACAGGGGAAGCTTTAGCATGTGGGACCTAGCAGCCACCTGCACGGCTTTTAGCCGGGTCCTGGTTTGTGGCGTCCTTAGCGGTGAGCAGTTTGCAAGGACTCCCCCCCGTTTGGGTCTGGCCCACTTTCTATTTTCACCGGTTTCATGTTTCCATCGTGAATAGTACTACCACTTTGGGCAAACCTGTGTTGGCATGTTTGTGGACTTGGGTTCACGCAACGACTGCAACAAGAGGTACAGTAACGGGGGTAAGGGGGCCAATAGTGTTTGCTTGGCCAGGCGTTGGCTGGAGGGGTCGTGTGATTTCTTCATGGGCTCAGCTGTGCATGCTACCCTGCGCCCCGGTTTTAACAGACTAGAACACGCAGCGAAATTGGTGGCAGGCAGGCGCCAAGAGATGTGTCTTCTGATACATTTACACCTGGTTCAGTATCCAGGCTACGGAGTGGCTGCGTGATACTCTGGTGTTGGAAGTGGTCAGTCAGTTGGCTGGCCTCCTAGATCTGGGTTTCTAGCTCGGGCCTGTCCAATGAAGGGTTCAAGTGCTAGATGTCGGCCCTGGGATACAATTTCACAGGCCTGGGGAACAGCAGAACAGAAAGCGGCTTGTTTCAACCCCATGGTCACTGGTTCAGATCCTGGTGGGTCCACTCAGCATTCCATCCTTCTGAGGTCGATAAAACGAGTGCCATGGAGTTGTGTAACAAACATGTTATGCAGCACAAAGATTCCATGGGGTGAGCGTGTTCCCAATTACAGCCCGAAGCGGAAATTGTGAAGGAATCTGGTGAATACAGTGGGCTCGCTCCACAGTGTAGGATTAGGAGGTACTTACTATGTACTGTGCACCCCAACTTGATGGGAGGGGGGAAGTTTACTAGTGCATTATCAACCATGAAGCCAAGTATGCATCGCGGGGCTCTGCTCACACTAAAGTGGGCCAGGATCACACAAAGCATGGGATGGGAGTGCGGTGTCAGTCGTATATGGCGATTTATGAGAATATGCCGGAGGTAGCGAATATGGCATCACAGACTTTGATCAGTGAAAATATCATGGTTCATCTTTTGTCCCAATATAGACAATAGTTGCGGACAGGCTCTCTTTTTCAAAGAATAGTTATTTTGTCTCAGAGTGCCGCACATGCCTCTTTCACAGTATAATGAGGTCCGACTCTTTAAAAGGATGAGCCCTTCACCCCCACCTGGGGCATGCGTCACCGGAGGAGTCTCTAGTGGTCATGGGGAATTCTGCGCAGTGGTTGTAGAATGTCAAGTACCATTAAGGGCATGTTACTACCAAAGTTGTATTCAAACTGGGCTGGAGCAGTAAGTTAAGTCAAGTCAATATTACTTTATTGCGGCTCTTCCAGCCATAAAAGTACATAAAAATTTTACAGCAATAAAAAGACATACTCCAATCAAATAAAAAAGGGATAGTGTCAAGGGACTGATATATACATAGTTATAGATGCCAGGGCTTCAGGAGAGCAGAATAAAAAATACTTTATCATTGTTACTAATAGTTACAAATGGCAATTTAAAACTATAATTTAATATAAAAGCTTTAAGATATCATTAAGCCATTCCTCATTGGGAATATCTTCAATGGCCAGTGTGGCCAGTGGGAAGAGCTTGGTCTATTTCACGTATAATGATTACAACATTAGCATTAAAATCTGTTCGAGGCATGTGGGCTGCTGAATTCATATCTGTGCATACATCGCCGCCTAGTGTTGGGTCCGGATGTTTGCACGTTGTTGTCCTGGAAGAGTCTTCGAAGTATCCTGAGATAGGTGACTCCTCCCCTGGACCACAGTGCGCATGGGCATCCTCTCCATCCTCAGATTGTTTTTTTCCGCCATTGGGTTCGGATGTGCTTATCTTAGCTCAAGTTAGGAAAATTTAGTTTAAGGCCAAAAGGCCTTTAGTTTTCGTCGGTACTGTTCCCGCTCTGTATCAACAGCTTTCTTGCTTAGTTTAGCAAACTTCTTCAAGTTTTTCGGATCCGTTTAATCCGGCCATCGACCTTACATCGACGATGGAATCGAGGACCCCATTCAAATGGTGTCCTGTTTGCCACGCCAAATATCCACATATCGACGTCCACCCGGTGTGCAACAAGTGCCTCTCGCCAGATCACGACGAATCGAAATGTATGGCCTGTGCCCGATTCCGATCCAAGAAGACTCTCGGGAATCGACGGGCAGCGAGATTAGAAGGAGGACGAGGATGTTGAAAGCGTGGAAGACATGAACTACAGCCCCGCTTCCGAACACGATTCCCAATCGGAAGACGCCAATGAAGCGCTTTTTCACAGGGAAGAAGCAGACTATGAGGTAGGAGACTACGATGAGGCCTTTGGGGCCGAAGAAGATAGCTCTGGTGAAGAGCAGGGCCTACCCGTCGCAACGGAGGCTATCAAAGTGCGTCATTCTACGGCTCCGGTCGAGGGATCGCCTCCGGGCCTTACCAGAGATCAATCCCGCAGTTCTTCGGCCCTGCCTTCGGGCCCGGCCTCGAACATCCAGCAAGAGCCATTATTACCGAAAAAGACTGGTTTCCCTTCAACGAAACCGAAACCAATCGTCGCACCGGTTCCACAGAAACCGAAAGTGAAACTAGCCGTGGTTGGCTCGAAGACCTCCACTCCTTCGACGCCAGCCCAGACCATTGGCTCCGACTAAAAGGGATTTCGGCGCCGAACTCGCTGCAGCGGATGTCGGTACCGACCCTAAAAAGAAGGCCATCGGTACCTCAAAAGCGCCTCGGCCGCCGGCACCGAAGCAATCGGCCCCGACCACCAAAGTTAAAATGGCCGCTCCATCGGCGTCCACTTCGAAGGCAGCGACTAGGGTCAAGTCATCGACTCCGTCGACCGCTACTACCTCTCCACGAATCGATGACCCTGTGGCTCCGAAGCAGTCCACGTCTACCTCTGCAGAACCACTCGGCACCAAAGAACCTTCGGCGTTCTCGGTGCGACAAGTTGCGGCGTCATTGCAACGCATCAGAGAACAGGCAGCCCTCCAGTCCACGTCGGGCCCCGACCTGAAAAAAGCTCCAAAGGCACCTCCGGCACCAACCAACATCACTTTTGGTTTGCCGCCGTCCACGGCGCCAAAGATGTTCGAGATCCGAACACGTGTCCGCCAGACAAGGTCCCCATCTACTGGACACTTTCCTACTGAGCCTTCACCGTCCCAATTCATCGACGCCGACACCGGCAGACTCATGCTCCGAAAACGGAAGGTCACACCAGAGCAGGCCTTGGACTCTTACAGAATCCCTCTAAAGCAGAAACTGCCAGCGGAATCGGAACCGGTTCTATACGAACGCCTGCATACCTCCTATCCGGATCCCCAGTCCTTTTCTCCGACGCCCTCCGACACGGACGCAATGGAGGATTACATGGGTGATGATACCACCTACCCTAGGGATATAGATCCTGAGGAGCAGCAGGACCCAGATCAAGCTTGGGATGACCCTGCAGACCCGGGTGCCACAACAGATACCCTGGACACGCAGCTTTACGGCGCAAAAACATCTCCCACAGAGGACACTGCTGCCTTCAATGCCCTCATAGAACGTGCTGCAGCAAATCATGGAGTGCAACTCCACTCTGACACAGTTGAGGACGACTTCTTGGAGGACACTTTCGCCTCCTCTGAGAGGACTGTCAAGACTCTGCCCATGTTAAAAGGTGTTCTCAAGCCAGCAAAGGAGATTTTCAAGGAAACAACCAGGGCACGGGTGCTGAACCCCAGGATTGAAAAAAAATACAAACCTGCGCCCGGGGACCCTATGTACATTAGAGGTCAGTTACCTCTGGACTCCATGGTGGTTGCTAACGCTCGCAAACGGGTGATGCTCCTCCCCCAGACAAAGAGTCCAAGGTGCTGGAGACCTCAGGCAAGAGGATTGCAGCTCAAGCAGCAAACATCTGGCGCATTGCCAATACACCGGCCCTCCTGGCTCGCTACCATCGTTCACACTACGACACACTAGAGTCACTACTCCAACATCTGCCAGACGAGTACAAAGAGGCAGCGGAGCTCCTCATCAGAGAGGGTCAACTTCTTACAAACGCATCCATTAAGTGCGCACTAGATGCTGCCGACACAGCTGCGAGGGCGATAAACACCAGCGTCATGTTACGCCGACACGCTTGGTTAAGAATCTCCGGATTCAAACCTGAGATTCAAAACAACATCCTAAATCAGCCTGTCAACCCCGACTACTTATTCGGACCAGAAGTTCACACCACCTTAGAAAAGATAAAAAAGGACACTGATTCTGCAAAGTCAATGCGGGCTCTGCAAACGCAGACATTTCGTAGTGGCTCCTTTCGTTGCCCCGGGAATAGGGGAGCAGCTAGAGGACAGGGGTCACAGCAGACATACAATAAAGGGGGCACACAGAGTACCTACGATAAAAACAACAGAGGTGGATATCGTGGCTCCAGCACCAAGGGCAGAGGACGCGGTTACGGCAACACCAGGTCCTCACCCAAGAACAAACAGTGACGCCCTCTCCCTTCCCCCCCGACCACATAACACCTGTCGGGGGGAGATTCCAGTGGTTCCTGTCCACGTGGAATACCATCACCACAGACAGGTGGGTCAGGGATATTATCCAGCACGGTTACTGTCTCAAATTAACCTCCACTCCACCCACAATACCGCCAAAGCACCGTCCTATGTCCGCAGAGCACTTAGCATTCTTGCAGCAGGAAGTGCTAAGTATGCTGCAAAAAGGTGCAATAGAGGTCGTGCCCTTCAACCAGCAGGGGATAGGGGTGTACTCTCTGTACTTCCTAATCCCAAAAAAGGACGGGTCGCTCAGACCTATACTAGACCTGAGACCCCTCAACCACTACATTCTCTCAGAGCATTTCCATATGCTCACCCTACAGCAGGTTCTCCCGCTGCTCAGCCAGGGAGACTTCCTAGCCACACTAGACCTCAAAGATGCGTACTTCCACATACCCATACACCCTTCACACAGGAAATATCTCAGGTTCACTATTCAGGGGCAGCACTACCAATTCAAAGTCCTCCCCTTCGGTGTGACAACAGCACCCAGAGTTTTCACCAAGTGCCTAGCTACAGTGGCTGCACATCTACGGAGACAACACATTCACGTCTACCCTTACCTGGACGACTGGCTTGTTCACGCAAAGTCAGCCCAGCAATGTGCCAGCCACATGTCCCTCACCATTCACCTTCTTCACAGTCTGGGATTCTCACTAAATTACCCAAAATCACATCTCCAACCCGCACACGTACAACAGTACCTGGGTGCGACCATAGACACTCTGGCAGCCACAGCTCAGCCAAATTTAGTGAGGATCAACAGCATGCAAATGCTGATCTCAAAGTTCAAACCTCAACACACCCTTCCTGCGCGAGTGTTCATGCAGTTGATAGGCATGATGGCCTCCTGCATTTTCATAGTCCCACACGCGAGACTACATATGCGCCCGCTTCAGGAGTGCTTGGCACGTCAATGGAATCAGGCTCTCGGGCAATTAAAAGACCTAGTGTTGGTGAGCGGTCGGGCATACAACTCTCTGCATTGGTGGAATCCACAAAACCTTTGCAAGGGCCGACCGTTCCAAGAGCCTGTTCCACAAATAATACTGACGGCGGACGCGTCTCTCCAGGGATGGGGAGCTCATGTACTCAATTATACAGTGCAGGGACTATGGACAATACAACAAAAGAAGATGCACATCAACCTTCTGGAACTGATGGCAAACTTCCTGGCAATGAAGGCATTCAAAGTACACTTGTGCAACAAAGTCGTGTTGATCCGGACGGACAACATGACTGCCATGTACTACATACAGAAGCAGGGAGGAACACACTCTCCACAGTTGTCTCATCTGGCTCAGAGCATGTGGAAGTGGGCCATTCAGAGGAACATATTCCTCATGGCGGAACACCTCCCCGGCAAGGACAACCAGATGGCGGATCTGCTCAGCAGACACAGCCACCAGATGCACGAGTGGGAGCTACACCCGTCAGTACTCCAACCGTACTTCCAACAGTGGGGTCATCCAGAGATAGACCTATTCGCCACAAACGAAAACGCAAAATGCCAAAGCTTTGCCGCCAGGTTCCCACATCCACAGTCGCAGGGCAATGCGATATGGATGAACTGGTCCGGCAGATTTGCGTACGCTTTTCCCCCAGCGCCATTAATACCGCTGGTGGCACGCAAACTGCGACAGCACTCACTGACACTCATCCTAGTTGCTCCCACATGGGCGCGCCAGCCATGGTACACCACCTTTCTAGAACTTTCCGTGGTGCCGCATCAAAGGCTGCGGATCAAACCTGCACTCTTAACGCAGAACCATGGCGAAATTCAGCACCCAGATCCGCAACAGCTAAACCTGGCAATCTGGCTCCTGAAGTCTTAGAGTTTGGCTACCTAAACCTGCCACCTGACTGTATGGAGATCATTAAGGAGGCCAGGAGACCCACTACCAGAGCTTGCTATGCAGCTAAATGGAAGAGGTTTGTCATTTATTGCAACAACAATGACATTAACCCGCTAGACGCATCCATTCAAAACATAATCTGTTACCTCTTACACCTACACCGATGCAATCTGGCATACACCTCAATACATATCCATTTGACCGCAATAGCAGCCTATCTCCAGAACAGGCAGCACCTCTCTTTATTCAGAGTGCCTGCCATCAAAGCTTTCTTGGAGGGACTTAAACGAGTAATTCCCCCAAGACACCCACCAGCACCGGTGTGGAACCTCAACTTGGTCCTCACCCGCCTGATGGGTCCACCCTACGAACCTCTCCACTCATGTGAGATTCAATTCCTCACCTGGAAAGTAGCTTTCCTAGTGGCAATCACTTTGTTAAGAAGAGTTAGTGAACTCCAGGCACTAACCATTCAAGAGCCATTCATACAGGTTCACGCAAACAGGGTCGTACTACGTACCAACCCCAAATTCATGCCTAAAGTAATATCGCAGTTCCACATGAATCAAACTATTGAACTGCCTGTTTTCTTTCAGAATCCACAAAATGTCGCTGAAAGAATGCTCCATTCACTAGATGTCAAAAGAGCCCTCATGTACTATATAGACAGAAATAAAGACTTTAGGAAGACAAAACAACTTTTCGTTGCCTTTTCTCCACAACACAAAGGCAACGCCATCTCCAAAGCAGGTATAGCCAGATGGATCGTTAAATGTATTCAAATTTGCTATCAAAAGGCTAAACGCACATTAACGATTCCCCCACGAGCCCACTCAACACGTAAGTTAGGGGCGTCCATGGCTTTCCTGGGAAACATTCCTTTACAGGATATATATAGAGCAGCCACATGGTCCACTATACATACATTTACCAAACACTATTGTGTAGATGTACACTCAAAACAGCAGGCAGCTGTAGGACAGGCTGTTCTCAAAACTCTTTTTCAGACCGCTGCAGCTGGCACTGGTGGCCGCCGCTAATAGGAGGTACTGCTATGTATTCTATGCACAGATATGAATTCAGCAGCCCACATGCCTCGAACTGAATATGCTACTTACCAGTATGCATCTGTTCTTGGCATGTAGGGCTGCTGACATTCATATCGCCCACCCTCCTCCCCGGCGCCTATAGCAGCTGCAGCTCTCAGAATTACTGTATAGCATGGTCATCACTTTCTGTATCTACTCCATCACTGCCACAATGGCGAAAAACAATCTGAGGATGGAGAGGATGCCCATGCGCACTGTGGTCCAGGGGAGGAGTCACCTATCTCAGGATACTTCGAAGACTCTTCCAGGACAACAACGTGCAAACATCCGGACCCAACACTAGGCGGCGATCTATGCACAGATATGAATGTCAGCAGCCCTACATGCCAAGAACAGATGCATACTGGTAAGTAGCATATTCAATAGTTGCGGCAGAATAAAATATCGAAATTAACCATGTTGTACTTTTAACAAATACTTTCTTTTGATCCACATGGCCAAAAGACATTTCGAAATTGCAACAACAAAGAGTGGATTAATATCAGATTTAAGAATTCTATAGAATTGGCTAACTTCCCTTATTCCCAAGTAAGTTAAAGTTAAAGCACAAATAGGGTACAATGTATTAAAGAACATTTGGCATTCCCAGTATTCAAGAAAGGGCAGGTATTGATACATATTGTTCCCCTCCTGTTCCCGCTGTCTTGTCTGCTCCCTGGTATACTAGCAGAAGTTTGGGAGGGCATGACTTCACCTAGGGTGGTGACTGGCTCAATTCGATGGACAAATCAAAAATGTTTCACATTTACTAATGTGTGCAATTCTCAGCTGCCTGTTCATAGTTTTATTCATATGCACAGTATTATTAATTTACATAATCGCTGCATTGACTAGTGCGACCAGCGAACGTTCACGCACCAAGGCATTTGGTTAATTTCCCTCCTCCCGGACAATACCAAGGGGGATCAAGAGGTAAATCAGTTGATATATGCACTCTTTGGGTGACCTGGGTTCCTATTATAAATAACCAACATTATAGTTTTATTAAATTAAACACAGGAACAGGTGGTGTACAAGGTCATTTATTTTGAGATCGTCTTATTTGTGATAAGGGAGGAAAAGTGCATACCATCGACTGTTCTGATGGCTTTGGGAGCGGCGAATGCTTGGTCCGCTCGCATTGGCAGGTGATTTTTGCATGGGCTTAGCTTTGCATACTACCCGCAGTGGTTTTACTGACTAGGGTAAGGCAGAGGATAGTGTTTCAAGCATGCGCTCAGAGATGGGTCCTTCGATACCATTATTAATCTTAAGCTCGGTCAGTGTACAGGCCAAGGAATGGCGACATGGCCCCCAGGTGCTGGGGATGGTTTGTTGGTTGGCAGATTTTCAGATGTTTGACGCATGCTTGCACATTCTTTTGTTTCCACAGAGTTTAGGGCAGGTTAGCATCCCCACCTTGTCTACGCGGTGTTGATGTGTCTTTTGATCAGTATGATCAAGTAGAGCCATTATCAATTGGTATAGCTGGACATAGGAATATTAAGCTGGAATCCAAGGGATTATAGGGCAAGTGTTCCGTGTACTGAGCCTAGTATATGCAGGCGTGAGTAAGAATGGTAGCCGCCAGTTCAATATTGCATCACTCTAAATTCAAGAGAATAGGCATTTCTTTAAGTGTGGAATATGCCCCATACAGGGCTTAGAGGGAACATTCACCTAGGCTAATCGGGACAGTGCAAACTAGTATGAGCTGGGTTGTACGCTGGGATCAAAAACCCTCTTCAAGCTGCTGGGCATTAGGTTACCAGGGTTGTTGGATGACAGGCAAGGGCATTAAGGGGCCGGATTAAGCAACTGGGTCAGCTGCAGGGTGGACTACGACAGTTGTCACTCTATGAAAGGGTGCGATGGCGCTAATAGTGGGCACAATACATATACCCTTTCAAACCAGATGTGACACTATTGAGAGGTTCACTAGGATTTAGCAATCAAGAAGGTTTGTGCAATCTCTGGTCAACATGGTGAAGTAAGTGCATCCTAGAACCAAGGGTAGGCTCCATGTTGCTTCCGTTAAGCTCTAATGCACCACCCGCCTCGCCTAGCCAGGCTGGTTGGGGACACTGGCAGCCAACATAGGGTGCCGCTGTCCCAACAATTGGGGAAACAAGGTATATGGTGTGCCTAGTTGCTCCCAGCATGGCACATTAAGGTGGGCACAAACCGGGATGTTACCTATTTAATGTGGCGACTGCACACGGTGCTTGCAGTTAAGCTAAAGGGAAGTCCCCTCAGAAGGAGCTGGACAGGCATAATTTTTGTAAGACAAGAGGGATTCATGGCAAGTACATGAGGACACACTTGTTTATTATCGCGTATTCCTGGTTCATCAGATAGAACATCCTGTCAGGTGTTTTTTCAGGGACACACCAGGGCATTAATGGAGCTGCAGGAGGTAGCGGAGTAACATGCTGTGAGGCAGTGTGATCTCAGCAGACCCTCAAAAGGGGGCTGCGGCAATACTTGAAACTGGGAACCTTAGATTCTAACAGCATCATTGGTGATATACACATGACCCCCTGGTCATGTGGCGTTGGTATTTCCCACCCTGCATTTTAAAAAAAACCAAATATATTCCTTTATTTTTCAAAAGTTTACAGCTCAAACAAGAAGCAAATTGCGACATCCTGTCCGTAGTGAGGCACACACATGAAGTACAATTTAGCACAATCCAATGTTATACAAACAGATCGATCGTATTGTGGCGCAACATCACAAGTAAGCATCATTGAACACCCTGATGTACATGATATTGTTGTTCCCAACCATTCCATTGTGGGGTGTGTGAATGCCCTATGTAGGTATAGCCCCTGTTCTACAATCATCATGCCCGTCTGACAGAGTCACTAGCTGGATCAGGCCACAAGTGGTGTGGTCTTGCGGCAGTGTGTCGCCATCAGTCTCAATTTGGTCATGTCCTCTGGTTATGTATGTCGTGTATAGTCCCCAGAAGTTTTTAGGGCGGCTCCTGGGAGGTAGTAGGTCACAGAAATTCTCCGTCTGTGTGCTACAGTAAAGCATATCACGGGGCCACTGTGCCATAGTGGGGGTAGGACCACGCAACCAATGGATAGCTACATTTTGTTTTGCCAACAGTAGACCCATATCAACCAGTCTGCGCTTCCCTCGTTCTACTTTTTTGGAATAGCCCAGCAGGGCCAGGGCTGGGTCCGGGGCGAGTTCTATTTCTATTATTTTCGCTAGCTCCTTAAAAATCAATTCCCAAAATGTGTATATTCTTGGGCAAGTCCAGGCCAGGTGTATAAAATCTGCCGTGGGTTCCGCTCATCTATCGCAGGCCGACGTGGCCCATATCTATGTAATCTCTCCGGTGTGTAGTACACCCTATTGAGGTACTTGAAGTGGATCAGTCTGTGCGAACAAAGCAGTACAAAAGGGGTTGGTGATGGACGGAGCATCAGAACCAATCAAACACTCACACCCAGTCAACAGATCTGGGTTTGATCCATCACCATTCTTTAGCCCACTCTGCCACCCCAGTTCAGATATGGCCATATGCAAATCAGTCTGACCCTGTGCCTCATGGGAACAGTCCAGCCCGAACTGCACCACCCCCTTTTGTACCGCTTTGTTCGCCATAAGTTGGCAGGGTATGCTCAGACGTGAGTCCCTTGCTCACTTTGCCACTGGATTCAAGCAAGCCTGGCTGAAGACGGCTGAAATGCCAGAAACCGGTCCTAGGAAGCTTGTTTCTGGTCCAGGGAAGGCATGGCTTGGCAGTTCGGGCTGGACTGTTCCCATGAGGCACAGGGTCAGACTGATTTGCATATGGCCATGTCTGAACTGGGGTGGCAGAGTGGGCTAAAGAACGGTGATGGATCAAACCCGGATCTGTTGACTGGGTGTGAGTGTTTGATTGGTTCTGATGCTCCGTCCATCACCACCCCCTTTTGTACCGCTTTGTTCGCCATAAGTTGGCAGGGTATGCTCAGACGTGAGTCCCTTGCTCACTTTGCCACTGGATTCAAGCAAGCCTGGCTGAAGACGGCTGAAATGCCAGAAACCGGTCCTAGGAAGCTTGTTTCTGGTCCAGGGAAGGCATGGCTTGGCAGTTCGGGCTGGACTGTTCCCATGAGGCACAGGGTCAGACTGATTTGCATATGGCCATGTCTGAACTGGGGTGGCAGAGTGGGCTAAAGAACGGTGATGGATCAAACCCGGATCTGTTGACTGGGTGTGAGTGTTTGATTGGTTCTGATGCTCCGTCCATCACCACCCCCCTTTTGTACCGCTTTGTTCGCCATAAGTTGGCAGGGTATGCTCAGACGTGAGTCCCTTGCTCACTTTGCCACTGGATTCAAGCAAGCCTGGCTGAAGACGGCTGAAATGCCAGAAACCGGTCCTAGGAAGCTTGTTTCTGGTCCAGGGAAGGCATGGCTTGGCAGTTCGCTCTGGACTGTTCCCATGAGGCACAGGGTCAGACTGATTTGCATATGGCCATGTCTGAACTGGGGTGGCAGAGTGGGCTAAAGAACGGTGATGGATCAAACCCGGATCTGTTGACTGGGTGTGAGTGTTTGATTGGTTCTGATGCTCCGTCCATCACCACCCCCTTTTGTACCGCTTTGTTCGCCATAAGTTGGCAGGGTATGCTCAGACGTGAGTCCCTTGCTCACTTTGCCACTGGATTCAAGCAAGCCTGGCTGAAGACGGCTGAAATGCCAGAAACCGGTCCTAGGAAGCTTGTTTCTGGTCCAGGGAAGGCATGGCTTGGCAGTTCGGGCTGGACTGTTCCCATGAGGCACAGGGTCAGACTGATTTGCATATGGCCATGTCTGAACTGGGGTGGCAGAGTGGGCTAAAGAACGGTGATGGATCAAACTCGGATCTGTTGACTGGGTGTGAGTGTTTGATTGGTTCTGATGCTCCGTCCATCACCACCCCCTTTTGTACCGCTTTGTTCGCCATAAGTTGGCAGGGTATGCTCAGACGTGAGTCCCTTGCTCACTTTGCCACTGGATTCAAGCAAGCCTGGCTGAAGACGGCTGAAATGCCAGAAACCGGTCCTAGGAAGCTTGTTTCTGGTCCAGGGAAGGCATGGCTTGGCAGTTCGGGCTGGACTGTTCCCATGAGGCACAGGGTCAGACTGATTTGCATATGGCCATGTCTGAACTGGGGTGGCAGAGTGGGCTAAAGAACGGTGATGGATCAAACCCGGATCTGTTGACTGGGTGTGAGTGTTTGATTGGTTCTGATGCTCCGTCCATCACCACCCCCTTTTGTACCGCTTTGTTCGCCATAAGTTGGCAGGGTATGCTCAGACGTGAGTCCCTTGCTCACTTTGCCACTGGATTCAAGCAAGCCTGGCTGAAGACGGCTGAAATGCCAGAAACCGGTCCTAGGAAGCTTGTTTCTGGTCCAGGGAAGGCATGGCTTGGCAGTTCGGGCTGGACTGTTCCCATGAGGCACAGGGTCAGACTGATTTGCATATGGCCATGTCTGAACTGGGGTGGCAGAGTGGGCTAAAGAACGGTGATGGATCAAACCCGGATCTGTTGACTGGGTGTGAGTGTTTGATTGGTTCTGATGCTCCGTCCATCACCACCCCCTTTTGTACCGCTTTGTTCGCCATAAGTTGGCAGGGTATGCTCAGACGTGAGTCCCTTGCTCACTTTGCCACTGGATTCAAGCAAGCCTGGCTGAAGACGGCTGAAATGCCAGAAACCGGTCCTAGGAAGCTTGTTTCTGGTCCAGGGAAGGCATGGCTTGGCAGTTCGGGCTGGACTGTTCCCATGAGGCACAGGGTCAGACTGATTTGCATATGGCCATGTCTGAACTGGGGTGGCAGAGTGGGCTAAAGAACGGTGATGGATCAAACCCGGATCTGTTGACTGGGTGTGAGTGTTTGATTGGTTCTGATGCTCCGTCCATCACCACCCCCTTTTGTACCGCTTTGTTCGCCATAAGTTGGCAGGGTATGCTCAGACGTGAGTCCCTTGCTCACTTTGCCACTGGATTCAAGCAAGCCTGGCTGAAGACGGCTGAAATGCCAGAAACCGGTCCTAGGAAGCTTGTTTCTGGTCCAGGGAAGGCATGGCTTGGCAGTTCGGGCTGGACTGTTCCCATGAGGCACAGGGTCAGACTGATTTGCATATGGCCATGTCTGAACTGGGGTGGCAGAGTGGGCTAAAGAACGGTGATGGATCAAACCCGGATCTGTTGACTGGGTGTGAGTGTTTGATTGGTTCTGATGCTCCGTCCATCACCACCCCCTTTTGTACTGCCCTAGTATCTTGTCTGGTATGCTGTAGAGCCCCAAATACCGTACATAAATTGTAAGTGAGGTTTCTATCCGGGATAAACCCAGCCTGTTCGTGGGCCACTAGTACCTGCGCGAGGGGAGCTATCCGATTAGCAAGTATTTTTGCAAAAAGTTTTGTATCTACATTTAGCAAGGAGAGCGGACGATAGGACCCGCACTCCTCCGGCAGCTTCCCGGGTTTAGGTATGGCTACTATCACTGCCTCTCTGTGTGGGTGGCATTTCGCCAGTTTGGCACATGTCATCAAAGAGCGCAGAGAGATGCGGCATAAGAATAGCCATAAATGCTCTGTAAAAAGATACAGTGAGACCATCTGTCCCAGGTGCGCTACCTGCCCGCATTCCAGTCATGGCTAGGACTATCTCGTCCCTTACCACTGGTCTCAGCAGGAATTCCCGATGGGTATTCGTAAGGAAAGGCAATTTAATTTAGGAGAGATACTCCTGGATTTCCTCGTCCGACCCCAAAGAGCGCGTAGAATACAATTCTGCGTAATAACTTCTAAAGCGCTCCACTATATCTATCTCCTCTATAAGCACCTCACCTTCCGACGATTTGAGCTCCGTTACTAAGACTTTACTGCGACTCCTCTGGAGCAGCTGTGCCAGAACCGCTCCCGGTCTTTCCCCATACACATGTGCCGTGGCATATTTTCCCAAAAGTTTAAGTTCAGTGTCTGCTGTATCCTGATATTCCTCCAATAGAGACTTAATTTCAGAAGCCACGGCGTCATCTGCACTCAGCAGCTGACGCCGCTCTAGCTCTCCCAGTTTCTTCTCTAGATCAGCCAGGCATCTGTGAATGTCCCGGAGGACTCCAGAGTGCTTAGCCATGGCAATACCCCGAATAAAAGCCTTAAAGGTTTCCCATATCACTTGGAAGCTGTCCACAGACCCCACATTAGTCACGGAGAACGGCTCAATGGCTTCTGCAAGTTCAACAGGGGGGAGTGGTCAGAAAATGTGCTGGGTAATACCCTGCATTCCCGAACCTGTTCATAAAGAGGAGTAGATGCCATCCAATAGTCTATCCTGGTATGAAGATTATAATAAGCAGAGTAATGCGTGAACCCCCCTTTGAGCGGGAATCTCGAGTGCCATACATCACGCAGGTCTAAACGGGGCATTGCGCCTTCCAGTGACTTAGCGGCCACTGTGGGGCGTCTGTCCTGGCCCCCCAACCTGTCCACTTCCGGGTTTCTGGCCAGACTGAGATCCCCACCCCAGAGGAACCAGCTGTTCATGTATTTAGCAGCTGCGTTCGCCAAAGCTTCATAGAAATCAGGGCAGTCATAGTTCGGGCCATAAATGTTCACAAGAATCAAGTCCATTCCTCTCCCCTGACATCCCGTTGTGGTATATCTACCGTCTGTCAGTGTCCAGTGGGGTCAAAATATACGAAGAGTTAGGGTTGGTCCACGTGATCACCCCGTTACATGTGTGGTGAAACCTGAGGCGTGTATATTGTCCCGTAGCCCCCTGCTGCCCCCAATTTCTTAGTGATACACCTAGGGGGCAACAACCTCATTGCCATGGGGAGCAGGTCACTTGTAGAAGCCATGAAAGCTGACTAAGGGGAGATCAGCAACTACATGTGTCAATGTGAGCTCTGGTGGTCTGAGATGATCCCCCACAGAGGTGGCACAGAGCTAAGTCAGAGGAGGCCGTTGAACATCCCTGTAAGAGTGAACTGTTCATGGCGTAAGTTCGCAAAGCAGAGGGGTCTGGGTTTCATCAGACACGAGCTGATTCAGGCTAATGTTACAGACTACTTTGATAAATATGGGGTCTATTGTCACCATTGCCATCCAGGCGTATGCCTAGGTTAGGTTGACAAACATGGGGTGCATTTGTCACAGGTGGGCATGGACACTTTCCACTGGACATGCACGAGGCCCTAGAAAGCAGGTTGCAGGTCAGAAATGAGCTGTTTTGGTGGGGGGACTCTGGCGGCGACTGGGTTGCCTCCAGAGCTGTGGCAGAGTTACAGGGCGATCTGGAAGCAGACGGGTAGAGTAAGGGTACCTCTGCAGCAGACGGATACAGTAAGGGTAATTAAAATCAACTCCTGTCTCTCGAAGCCAACAAAAGTCACACTTGGGGTCCCGCAAGGCTTGATCCTCTCCCCGGCCCTCTTCAATCTTTTCATGGAGCCCCTCACAATCATCTTGAAAAAAGCTGGAATAAATTACCACCTTTACGCTGATGACACCCAAATCTATTTCAAAATCAAGTTTCCCAGCGACATCCAACACCTCAATGCCACTCTAACCGAGATCCAAACTTTGTTCAACGCTAACCACTTAAAGCTCAACCCAGATAAAACAGAACTAATCCTATTCTCTCCAAAAAGCAACCATCGTCCAATCCAAAAGTGGCTCAAGAATCTGGTCGCCCTAAACTGCCCCATCGTCCTATCAGACTCAGTTAAGTCTCTAGGCATCACCCATGACAAGGACTTATCTTTGGAGGCCCACATCAAAAACTCTGCAAAAAGTGCTCTTTTCTCTCTAAAACACCTAAAGAAATTGAAACCTTTTCTTCCCCGTGATGACCTCAAGACAGTAGTCCAATCCCTAGTTCTCTCTAAAATCGACTACGGGAACGCCTTCCTAACAGGGACTCTAAAAGCTCACCTTGCCCCTCTAAGGGCAGTGTTGAACATGGCCGCTCGACTCGTATCTGGAGTAATAAGATTTGATCATATCACTCCTGCTCTCAACTCCCTCAACTGGCTCCCCATGGAAGGGAGGTGTATTTACAAACTGGCCTGCATCACACACAAAACCCTTCACTCTCCGGCCCCTAACTACCTGAACAACAAACTGGTAAGAGCAGGTCAATCCAGAAAGATGAGAAGCTCCAACTCACTCCTTATTCCTCCGAAACTGAAAAAGAAAACCACACAATACCGATCGTTCTCTGGCAACGCTCCAAGGATGTGGAACGCTCTCCCTAGAGTCCTCAGATGCAACCCCTCCTTCTCCTGTTTCAAAAGAGACCTGAAAATCCATCTCCTTAACAAATACTTTCCTGACCAACGTCAACTAACCTAGACTTCAATATCCGAGTTTACTCCTCTCTCTTGACATTCAAGGATAGTTGGTGACCGGACTGTGTTAACCACCTTATCTTCCATGCTGTATTTTTTTTTATCCCTGGTTTTGCTTCCTTACTGCCTGCCTACTATGTAATGCAATTTCCGTCTCTGATACCTACGGGTCAAGCTAGCACTATATAAAACTTTTAAAATAAAATAAAAAAGGGTACCTCTGCGCGGCACAGTAGGGGTGCCAAAGCCAAAGACCAGGAGCCTCAGGGCAGGTGCCTGGAAAACGGCGAATGCACCTCATTAGTCCTTCAGGCAGTTGGGGGCCTGACCAACCGGGGGTTTTCCCTGCTACGCTCCGCCCCGAAAAGGGCGTGAGTAATAACAGACCAACGTGTCACGCGATCCGGAGGAGGATCACCAAAAAGGTGTTGCACTGACTGGGTGTCCCACAGTGCTGGCTCATCAGGCGGGCGAGGGCAGCATCGGTTGGTATAGCTGCCTGCCCTTGGATCACCCGTAAGATAACCCACCATATTGCATACTTTTGTATGGAATAAACCTGCAGCAATATTTTCCCATAACAAAAGTTGTCTTGTGTATTTATTTATTCATGCATGCTCAGACTGTGGGGGGGGGATTGCCGATAATGGCACTATGCGGCTGTCCGCATCCCCCGTAGGGGGCCATTTCAAAAGGGCGGCCCTTTAGTGCTATTTGGGCACCAGCTCACCCCTCTCTAGTGGTTGGGCTCCTGTAGGAGTATGCTCGCCAGGGTGCCATATGGGAGTCACATCCGGTGCGCCAAGGTGGGTTGGTATATATGCCTCCCCGCCCCTCCTGGCGTCTTCTGTTGCACCAGCCACGCCGTCTCCCACCCCACCTCTAACCCGGCGGACAGGCTGGTGGACAAGGTACTCCGAATGTTTTAATGTTTTCTTTTTGTGTTGTAGGCGGAGTTACAGGGCGATCTGGAAGCAGACTGGTACAATAAGGGTACCTCTGCGGCAGAAGGGTACAGTAAGGGTACCTCTGCGCGGCACAGTAGGGGTGCCAGAGCCAAAGACCAGGAACCTCAGGGCAGGTTCCTGGAATACCCTTACGGTGCCCCGTTAGTCCTTCGGGCGGTTGGGGGCCTGACCAACCGGGGGTTTGCCCTGCTACGCTCCGCCCCGAAAAGGGCGTGAGTAATAACAGACCAACGTGTCGCGTGATCCGGAGGAGGATCGTCAAAAAGGTGTAGCACTGACTGGGTGTCCCACAGTGCTGGCTCATCAGGTGGGCGGGATCAGCATAGGTTAGTACAGCTGCCTGCCCTTGGATCGCCCGTAAGATAACCCACCATATTGCATACTTTTTTATGGAATAAACCTGCAGCAATATTTTCCCATAACAAAAGTTGTCTTGTGTATTTATTTATTCATGCATGCTCAGACTGTGGGGGGGGGGAAGTTGCCGATAATGGCACTACAATGTTCGAGCCTCGGCGTCTGCTCAGCATACTGTGATTCTGGGCAAATCACTTGATTTACTCGTGCCTACCAAAAATGAATGTGTCTTTGTGTAACGTAACTGGTGCTCATGTAAAGCGCTCCAATACCTTCGGGTCTAGTTTGCGCTGTATAAATCTGCACACAAAAAATCAACTTTACCCCATTTCTATGCAACAACTAAAGTTGAGCTATAGGTTTGTTTTTAAGCGCCTAGAATTCAGCTTTATAGGCTTTGTTTGAAGTAAAACTTTGAAGCAAATTACTACTTCAAGGGCTTGGTCGTGCAGATGCACTATTGCAAAAGTTTTTCCGCACTCCAGGCAGAACAGCATTTTGGCTGATGAAACATTTCACGTGTATCAAAAAAACTGTTTTTGGCTACTTTGACAATAATTTGGTGACGCCTTAAGACTGCTTTGTCCTTACGTCATCTTATAGAAGCACTGGTCCTATCAAGCGGCCAAGGGAATAGCAGTATTGTTCTATTAAACATTAAGAGGCTAGTCTGCATCTGGTAAAAGTATATCCTTTACGACACTACAGCAGCGTGATCACCAATAGAACGGCTGCTTTGAGGTCAGAGAGTGGTGACATTTAAGTGATTTTCGAATGGTTAGCTAGTTTAAGCAGGCAAATATTTTTTCTGAGGCTTAAAACGTATTATCTGCCCCCAAAGTCTGCTTCAAAGCCCTTAACTTCAATGGGAGACACTGCAGTTGGTCACTATACTGCAGTACTAAGGCATGTATTTTAACTCTGTACTCTTTGCTGATTTCAGCTGGAAGACTGCACCGTGCAGCTGGCAAGCAACAGCAGCTACCTGGACATAGACCTCTCCCTCGATGAGCAGCGAGAAGAGCTCGAAACCTTCTTCAATGATCTCAGGTATCTACGGTTTAAAATGAAAGCCATGTTTTTAACAATTACCTTTAATTATTACTTGAGAAAAGGCTTCAGTCTTATGCAAAATTCACTTGCAGGCCAGCCTAGGGCTGGTGGAAAAAACAGAAATGAATGAGTAAAGTTTTGACTGCAACTGGTTACCTTAATTTAACTTTGTCAAATGCATCTCTGCCGCTGACACGTGGTTGGATCTGTGATGCACTTGAATAACTTGACGATGAATTGAGGCCCAGATGTTTGTACTGTGGGTGAGTGTTTGAAATTGTTCAGCATTCCGTCCATCAATTATTCTTTTTGCACTTGAATATATTGAGGCACTGATACATATGGCTGACCAGGCTAACTGCTGGTAATTTTGACTCACTTGGCTGGCAGCAGGGGATTTATTAGACTGGTGACCTACTTGACTGCCTAGAACTATAATACACAAATAGCTAAGTTGCTGCCGTTCATGAGTGAGCTGCTGACAGTGTGTCTGATTAGACTAGTGATGTTGTAGTAGGTAATTGGGCCAGTGATGACCATGTTTGTGAAGTATGTGGCTGATAAGAAATAAGCCAAGATGCATATGATTTGCTGGGCTAGTTATGCTTCTGACTGTGTCATTAATACTGTTAAATCTTGGCTTAAGGAAGAGGGGATGCCCTGATCCAAGCCGGAAGGGTGGAGAGGTGCTTCCTCTTTCTGGAAGAAGTACCAGGCTGGTGGCACTCAGCATGCACAACTGAATGGCTATTTACATTCCTGAATAATGGGATCACTGACAGCAAAATACTGAACTAAATGTTGATCAAAACCATTATTCCGTATTTATGTCAAGTAAAGATTTTGTACAAGGAAAAGTAGTGTTATTTGGCATGGAAAGAGCACGGTCATGTTGTGGGAGGGGCAGTCATGAGATGCTGACAGAGGTTTTGTGGAGTGGACAATTGGTATGGTGCTCCATAAGGGGCATATATTAGTGGGACAATGTGTAGTACTTTACCTAGTGTACAGCTGAGAAAAAGGGGTTTTAAAACGGGTACAGTGGCATGGAAGTCTGTGATGGGCGAACTTGGTGGAGTGTGCTGAGGAAACACAGGGCTTTTAGATTTAGCATCTCTTGGAGGGAGTGCTGCGGGGCACTGGGGCGGGGGGGTGGGGGGGGGGGGTTAGTAAACTGACTCACAACCGACCGGAGTAATGTAAATAAATAAAATAAATTTCATTGCATGTGCTGCATCGCCATGTGGCGTTTCTGCGCTCGCGCAATGAAATTAGTTTCATTTATTTATATTACTCCGGTCGGCCGTGAGCTGGAGTTTACTACCCCCCACCCTGCCCCACCGCCCTGCAGCACTCCCTCTACGAGCCGCTACTGGCTATGGCTACTCCTCCAAGAACCCTGAGATTGTGCTATGACTGAAGTTGAGCAAGGAAAATGTCGCACAATTGGGACAGTGGGATGGGCAGACGGTTAACCCTTGTTTTGTATACTTGTATACATTCCATCGAAATTGCATGCAACCACTCCTGAAATAGACTTGCAGCTTCTTCAGCTCCCATTTGGCATCTTAATTCTGGATGGTGACATGAACACAGTGGCCTCAGAAGAACAGGACAGGGCAACAGCTGGCGGGGGTGGGGGGGGGTGGGGGGAAAGCGAACAGCTTAGGGGGTGAGGGATCAACGGACACCACAACTGGCCTTCCTGGGAGCACTGGGTTTTATCAAATTTTGGACGGCACACAATACCCAGGATAAAAGCTATGCTTATTACTCTAGACGGTGAACCCATGGCAGCTCTTCGCGCATCAACTGTGTCGCAATGCTGTGAGAGACTTCAGTGGGGCTGGACACCTAGCCATGGGGATTTCTGACCCCTTGCTCATTTTAGTGGCACTTAAGGCTAGAATATAGTCGAATGGAGGGGGGTGAGAGGGACTGGATGATTTACCTCTGGTACCTTAAGAACAAAGATTCTGACAGGTCTTTGCCTCAGCACTGGCCATTATTTTACTGAAAATGAAGGAACAGGTTGACTTGGCTCTCACGTTATTGGCGTTCCATAAGGCAGAAGTGAGAGGATAGGCGCTGTCTCTGGTGACCGCTGTAAAAAAAAGTAACAGACAAAAATGAAAGAGCTATAGAGGAAGAATTTGTGAGATACTACAGTACAATGTACTTGCCTACAATCACCAGATCCACTACGAAGAGCCAAGATTTTCTTAAAGATTTACAGTTACCCCGGCTTCCACCGGAGGACTGTCCGGAGCTAGGAGAAAGATAGAACCTGGTGAAATCGCAGCAGCAATAAGGGGCATGCAGTCAGGAAAGGTCATGGGGCCCTAATGTAGTTCCTGTACAACTCTATAAACATATGGCCACCTAACTCTCTAATCCATGCTTCACATCTACTAGGAGGCATGGCAAACGGGACAGTTCTCACCAGACAAAACATTGACCATCATAGTGGTTCATACCAAATGAGGGTAAGCCACCTCACAAGTGTGCCTCAGACAGGCCCATCTCCTTAGTAAATGTAGAGGTTCAAATATTAGTCAAAATATTAGCAACTAGGCTTAAAGTTGTAACCACCTTGGTCCAGCCTGATCAGGCGGGATTCATGCCCAACAGAGGAATGATATATAGAAAAGTGGTTCTGTCGGGAAAGTGACAATTTCTTTGTTCAAATGTAATTAATATATCCAAAACATTCAATTTTTAGTGAAAAACATTTACCAAATTAATGGAAGACAAAGGTTCAACATCACATTTAAAGAACCAATTAAGGATATGCGGAACACACCACAAGGACAAAATACTTTTTGGTCAAGAATGACAAGTATTATGCACATAAATTAATGCAAAAAGCTGTCAATAAAATAATACAATGCAAGGTTATAAAGTTATTGAAGTCCAGGAAAAGTGACTCGTGGTGATAAGTGAAAAAAGTGCCCTACATATATTATACAAATAGATAACACGTAAGGACAAGAATAGTTATGATGTACTGTCCATTTTTCAATGCATGAATACACAACCCATGGGAGACTCTGTGTTGGGGTCAGGGAAGCGGAATGGACTAGTGTGACTGCAACGTCAAAGTTTCGACCCTAGGCGGTAGCGCAGCTTAATATGCGTTAAAGGTGGGTCTTCATCAGGACAGGGGAGTAGGAAAACATTTGTTGACAGCCTGTCGAATAATGAAAAATAAGGATTCAGGAGTGTCCCGCTCGTCTAGTGAGTTGAGCAAGATATGCACTTTTGATTAAGCGCTTACCGCAATGAATGAATGCCGTGGATCCTATGAGGTAAGTAGTGTAGGATCCGAATAGATTCTGATTTTGAAGAGCTGGAAGACCCACACCAGGAGGTTGTGGTCTAAAAGAAAAATCAGAGTACCATGTATAACTAACGGTACCCACACGTACCTTTCAAACAGATCAAGGTAAAATAGGTACCATTGTGACTAAGGAGACCGGTAAGGTGGCACGCATTCAAAAAACCAAAGTAGCGACTAAGCCAGGAATTACTCGTACATGAGCAAGTGACATGGAATTACGTGGAAAAACTGCGCATGAAACTGATGCCAGGGGGTGGATCATTCACCAAATGCGGCTCTCATTTAATCCAATTACTGATGCCTATACTACGCTTCACGAGGAATTGCCTAAATATATCGACAATGCATTAGCGAGGGAGTGAAAGCCTGTCCCCGGTTAAAGCAGAACTAGCGCGCACAATTAGATATGGGAGATTGGGAACAATTCTGTACATCAGAGATTCAAAGTAACGCAGAACCGGAGCGTGGGTCTATTTAGGATGCTATAAACTAATTTGGTAATTAGCGTGAGTAGACTGTGCACTGAAGTTAATTACCTGAAACAAGCGATATCAACTCGTGCGGGCTGCACCAGCCGGTTGGAGGAGAGTGAAATTTTTTTTTGTTTTGTTATTTCAAAGTATTTTATTAATTTTATAAACAAGCACATTAGCATTTCCGTTATGAGGTACCAGCCAAACGAGGTTGGTGTTGCAGTAGTTACAGGTACTTGGTATATGTGTTTAGCTGAACCCCTTTACATTGACTTGCTGGGAAATTAAGGATAGAAAGAGAGGATAGAAAAGAAAGGGTGGAGATAGGATACAAGAAGTGTTCTATAGCAATGAGCCTAGTCTGGGTTGTAGCTTTATGTGAAAACCGACACCCCCAAGTGGCCTCACGGAGGTTCATAGGAGTCCAGATATGTGTCGAGCCACTTCCACATCCCCCTAGTAGCTGGTCTCCAGGGTGAGTTTTGCAGGGCAGTGCGATCTGCGCCTCTGAGGTATGTCACCCAGTTGACCCAGCCTTTGTATGATGTCTTAGCGGTATCCTTCCAATTGGACAGGACCATTTTCACTGCCGCGGTCAGCAGGTGGTCTAGCAGATCCCTGTCATGCTGTGAGGCAAGTCATGTGGTCATAAATGCGGTGGTGAGGGAAGAGAATTCTGGATTTAGTGTACATCCCAGTGCCTTTTTTATTAAATCAAAGATTTTGCCCCAGAACGTTTTGAGTTTTGGGCAGTAGAAGATAAGATGTGCTAGATCCCCCTTTACGTTGCCGCAGTTCCAGCATAGGTCGTTTTCTCTGAGGCCTAGTGAGGCTAACCGAACAGGGGTCCAGTAAGTCTTGTGGAGTAGCCAAAATTTTGTTTGGGATAGTACTGGGGAGATTTTATTACGTGAGGGGGAGGCCCAAAGCAAAGCTAGCTCTTGCTCATTTAGTTTGATATTGCCTTATTTTACCCAGTAGTTAGTTTACTTATCATTAAGTTTGGTGGAGTTTGGGCGTAGAAGTTTTTAGAGGTGCGATACTTGATGACCTATTTTATTGATTTTCGCCATATACTGCATAATTGACGGGTTGGATGGTGATAGTTTGGCTTTTGTTAGGGCTGTTTTGATTTTTAGGAAATTGTAGAACTCAGCGTCCGGTAGCTTGTCTATCTTTTAGTGTGGTAAACATGATGGGATGGCCCTCCTCCTCTAGTTGGGCTGGGTAGGAGATGCCTTTCTCCATCCATGTGTCAAAGGACAGGCATTTGTATTTGATCTTGCTGTTGGCCCAAAGAGACTCCCATTTCGAGTTCTTTACGCTGTTCTCCATTTTCTTGCCTATTTTGAGTAGGGCCATTTTTGTGTTTTTGAAGATTTGGCCGGAGGCGTGTGTTTGTTAGCTGTTAGCCGTACCAGTGGGTTGAGGTTGTTTAGTATGGCTCGCTCGACTAGTAGCCATACCGGCGTGTACCCTTGAGGGGGTGACATCCAGCAGGCCCCTTGTTTGCTTGGAAAGCGGTTTGGAAGGTTCTATAGTCTGCTAGGTTTAGCCCTCCCAGTTTTGTATCCAGCCTTAGTTTTTTTTATACTTATAAGTGCCTTTTTTCCCCGCCATAGGAATTTACTAATCAGGTTATCCACTTTGCGGTGGAAGTTATCCTTAAGTAGAAGTGGTAACATGCTCAGCAGGTAATTGATCATTGGGGTGATCATCATCTTGATCGTTTCTATTCTGCCCCACCAGGTTGTAAATTTGGGGGACCAGGACTCCAAGAGTTTCTTTGTTTTCTCTATCAATAGTTTCTCATTTTGGTGTAGTGTGGTCATGAGGTCCTTACCAAAGTAGATCCCTAGATATTTGATGAATCCTGTTTGCCAGGCCAGTCCCGACCCCCCCCCCAGGTTGTCCCTAGTGGTGTGGATGTGAGGGGTTTGCATTCTGATTTGTCCCTGTTGAGTTTATATCCTGAATGTCCTGAGTATGTCTCTATGGTTTCTATCAGGGCCTCAATAAGAATGTCGTCCGCATAGGCGGCTAGCTTTATTTTCACGTCATTAATATTGATCCCCTTTATTTCCGTGTTAGTCTTGATGTCACTAATAGGGGGCTCCAAGGCTAGAAGGAAGAGTGAGGGGGACAGAGGGCAGCCCTGTCTAGAGCCGGGTTGTAATGTGAGTGGTTCGGAGAGTGATCCAGTGATCCATTAATGACAATGCGTGCTCTTGGATCACCGTACAGTGCCGTATGTACCCTTCCCCTAGGTTGAATGAATGCATGCATTGTTCCAGGAAGGCCCATCAAACTCTGTTGAAGGCCTTCTCGGCATCTAGGATGATAGCCACAGCTGGCTCTGCCAGTTTAGCGATGTGATCTAGGATGTGGCAGAGGTATTGTCATTAGACATACGGGTCTTTAGGAAGCCTACTTGTGAGTTGCTTATTAGACTGGGTAGGATGGGGTTTAGTCTTGTTGCTAGGATTTTTGCATATATTTTGCAGTCCACATTAAGGATATGGACCTGTAATTCTTGGGTAGCAGTTCATCCTTGCCTTCCTTTGGAATTACAATTATGTTGGCCTCGGACATGGATTGTGATACCAGCCCATTCTCCGCACAATGGTTGAACACCCTTTTCATGGTGGGTTTCAGGTGATCAAGAAAGACTTGTAAAAAAGTGGCTGTGTACCTGTCTGGGCCCGGGGCTTTGTTGTCCTTCATAGACTTGACCGCCATTTCAATCTCAGCCGTACTAATTTCTTGCCCTAATCTCTGTGCTTCTACATGCGTTATCTTGGGGAGGCCGAGTCTGTTAAGGTATTTTGTGCACGCCTCCAGGTCTAGGGATTGGTCATTTTAATATTTTTTAAGCAATGATTTTGATAACGCTGCCCTCAAGCGATCGTTGACAGAGGAATGAGGCATAACCTGCGTTCACTTTTTGCGGTGTTGGGATGCTCAAGCAGTATCCGGGAACGGGAACTAGTGATGTCCCACGATGCCAAGTTCGACACTAGAATGGAATTACACGTGTACAGTCTTGGATAGGCTGGATTTAGGCCGTCAGTTCCAGAACAGGGTAAGACTTCTGTATAGCCAACTACTGGCCAGGGTCGGGGTTAATCGAGCGCGATATAGTATCTGTGAGCTAAAGAACCAAACAAGGCAAGGCTGCCTCCTATCGCCCTTGATAATTGCACTGGATTTTGAACCTGTGGCAGCATGGATTAAGAAAGTCCCATTGGTCAGAAGGCTGCGCTGGGCTGCTCGTAGGAAGAACGGATGTATTTGTACGCAGACCATGTACTGATATATGTAAAGGATCCAGAGTGAACTATATCTAAGTGAATGCAGATGCTGCGCAACTTTGGCACCTACGCAGTCTTTATTATTTATTGGGAGCAAGTCTATAATATACCCTCTGGCGAGTGGATTACTTACACTACCACTCATCTGGGCAATGCTGGTGATGCGGAAGGGATTCAAGTATCTGGATATATATCTAACCATCATACCAGAGGATTTTCTTGAACAAAATCTATGCTCTCTTTTGAAAGATTTTGGTGAGCACTCCATCACTAGTGAGCGCTGCTGCTCTCGCTTGTGGGTACAGCAGCCATGTTCAAAATGTTTCTGACAGATTTCTATACGCACTCCAAAACATGCCCAATAGAGTACCCCCAGAGTTCTTTAAAAAGAACTTGAGGCAGAGTTAAGACTGTTTCTTTGGGATGGAGACCTCCTCGGATATCCCTGCATAAACTGACGTGCGGATTGTACAATGAGGGAATTGCCTTCCCAGATATATGAAAATATTATTGGGAGTCCCATCTGGCCATGATCAATGGTTAGGTCTATGCACCATGGGCTGAGCCTACTGTGAGGATGGACAGGCACAAAATTGGGATTTGGGACTACCCTGCAGTATTCTACAGATGGACACCCTTGGGAATCATGCCCGCACACGCCAAAATGGCAATTTTATTATGAAGGAAGGCCACTGCATTTCTGAGCTGGAAGGGGAAACTTAACGCTGCAACACTATTGTGGGACAGTGACAATATCAACTGTTGGCAGTTTGGAAGGTTTTGCTGAAAGAGACTTGATAGGCATCTCCAAGCTGGGGGGTCTGTGGGAGCATGTACACTTTGCAGGGAATATCAATTAGTAGCCACTGAGACCTACCGCTACATACAGATCAGTCACACATTGACAACCCACGTCACAAAAGAGAGGGAGCCTTCGAATCTGTAAGCTCATCCCAGGTTGTATACAATGTAGTGGAAATGAATTTTTTTTTTTTTCTAACAAAAAACAATAAAAATATGTTCAACAAAATGTCTGAGAGCAAAGCGTTGTCACCACACACACCTCTTAAGGCATGTCTGGGGAAAAGTGTGTACAAAGAAAACGCAAAAGGTACTTAAATTGCAATTCCCTCCAAGAAAACGTCTAATTTTGTGACATTAGCGTTTGTGCTTCATTCTGTGTTTGAGGAGCTGTACATGTATCACGATCCATTTCGTTTTAGAGAGGGGAGTTGTGTGTTTCCAGAATCTCTCTGTTTACTCAGTAAATAGTCAAAGGACTTAGAGTCCAAAACTATGCAACCTGCAGTTGGTAGGAAGGCGTGAACACCTTCCCAAGTTAAATGCTATACAGCCAAAACCACAAGAGGGGTGTAGGTTGAGTGCGTAGATAGTGCTGGGTGCAAGGCATTTTGGAGCGCACGGCCGGAACAAGCCCGCCTCTCAGAACTTAAATGAGGAAAGTGTTGTATAGAAAAAATGTCTGCAAATGTCTGACTCGAAATACTTTGACAAGTGTATAGCCATTTTATAGCATTGTATTGTTCGGACTGGGTCACTTCCAAAACTGTTTGAATTATAATACATTTACTTCAGATTGGTTCTCGGTCTTCTGTATCAAGTTGTAGCAGATGTCTTTTCAGCTTGACCTTGAAGAGTAGTATGGATATCAGATGACAGATATCTTAGGTTACAGCATGGTGTGTAATGTGATAAGTTGTCAGGGAGATCTGTAAGCGAGGTTGGTTATTTGTTGTAATGCTAATATTAAGAGTTTGAATAGGACCCCGTGCTTAGTGGTGAGTCAACAGGCCCAGTGTTGATGGTCAGAGGTTAGGGTGTGCTTTGGTACAATGAGAGACTGGGTAGCTTAGTTTGAACCTGGTAAATAGGTGCATAATTTAGGATGCAATTCAAAATTCTTTTCTAATAGACCAGTCTCCAGAAGAAAAGTAGGTTAATTAACATTTTGGCTGTTTTGAAAGATATAATGGAGCAGATCGTGTATGTGCTTAGTTATTCACAGCCTTCTTGTAAAGTCTGAATTAATGATAATGGTAGCCTTCAACGCTCCTGAGAGGCCTTCACTTTCTTTGCACTGTTGGGACTTCAAAGTCCATCATCCCTTATGCTATAATAGCGCACAAGAGCACGACGCGGGATGTACCTGGGCCAAAGGCAGGCCGGTCTACGGCTAGAAGAGGCTGGGCCATCCCCTAACATCTGGGGTCTTTTTTTAAGTGTATACACACTTATTGTATGGGTAAGCGGAAAGCCAAAACCACTGAACCAGGTGGCGAAATAATCAACACACTGGACTCCTTTTTGACAAGAACAAAAAAATAAAAAATCTCTAAAGAGATCGACCTTATGGAGCGATGCCTCTCGTTGGAAGAGGTAAGAATTATCCGAGACCTAAATGGAGTGGAACTTTAGCAGACACAGTAAATTATAACATTATGTCTAGTACTTCCGCCCTAGATGGTAGATCTAAGACCCTGAAGTTGAAGGCAGCTCTTTAATGGAACCCCAGGGCAAAAGGTAAAGGGCAAAAAAAATCTGTTATAACCAATTCGTTAAATCTACTAAAATACATATTTGGATGCACATTTGGATACACATACGGATTCGTTTCCTAGATCACATTCACCATCCTTTATTGATAATTTATGCCAGAAATTGGAACAGATAGGTACACTACTTCTCTAACCGGTTTTGAGCAGATTGGCCAAAATAAAGGAAATTCTAACCTTGCTCTCTGATAGTGAAAATGGATCTGAGCAAAGGAGTGGGGGTAAGGACAATCTTTCAAAAATTCCACCACTACATGAGCGTTTAGCGTGCTCTACTGCTCCCTCCCGGCTATTAGGTGAAATCATACAAATAACGCCGAGTGACTGCCTGGCCGACCCCCCTAATATTCAAAGCCGAAATCCTATGGTGGTGGGCATGCATAGGAAATCTAGAAGAGCCCACCAGGCCCGCCGATTTGCTCCTCATTGGAAGAGGGGCGGCAAACGAGGAGTGTGGGGTTTAATAATATCCCTAATGGGAACAGTGATGGGGACCTATAAATTCTCAGAAGGCACAGAGATGCAAACTAGGGAGCTCCGACCTACCCCTGGCAGCATGCCCATTTGTTGTTATCATCATAGCTAACGCCCCTGAATTGAGACCCACTCAGCAGGAATCAACGGAACAATTAATGGATAAGGTCTTGCATTGGCTGACTAAATTTCACATGGGCACAAACAATCTATACAATCACCTTATTATGGCCAGATGTGTAGACTTGGTGGGACATGCGCCTAAAACTATTGGGGGAGGGGGGGGGGACACAGTATAGTTCTCAATTTCAGTAGTCAGCGACGGTTAAATTTATTGAGAATACTGCCTAATATCCCACTGTCAGATACCCAGATCATCGCACTGCCATTAGGCTTTTTTTATACACCTTTAAGGCCCCTTTTTACTGTACAGACTAGGGTGAAGCCTGCTAACTGCTCTTATTTTTCCAATCTTTATTTTGACTTAATGAGCCAAACTATTCCCATGCAACAGATTCGCCCCTTTGGGAGATCTTGAAGCATACGATTGACTGCCTGAACCCTCAATCAGTGTTCTAGGAAATAGCAGCATGACCCTTTCACAGAAGAAAAGAATTCTAGAGGGAAATGATTTGGAACCCTTAAATTATTTCCTGGAACATAGCCGGTATAATTAGGAAATAAATGACCGCTGGTGACTCATTTTGATATCTTGTGTCTCCAAGAAACCTGGGAAATTAATCAGATCTATGTATGCTCGTACTGCACCTTTCAGACAAACGCAATCCCTTCTAGAGCTGGCCGTCCAAGTGGGGGAAGAGTAACCCTAGCAGCCAATATGGTTAGGTGTAAGATAATAACATTTCTAACTACTTCACCTTATTATCATATTCTTTTATGTGAAGCCACAAAGGGCGGGACTGGATCTTGATCATTTTTTTTCAACAACAACTTTGAGGGCAATATGGCAACGGTGTTGGAACCATTGGAGAAGGATATTGGTCACCTTACGAAATTACATCTTGTAGCCATTGATATAGTTTAGATGGGTGATTTTAATGCCTACAACTGTAATAGGACTGACTCCACAGTCTGTGGTTTGAATGATGGCCATGGGGATTTTATCCCTCACTTTAGGCATAATGAAGATGGTAATATACTCAATAGATTATTAATAATCAACCGCCTTGAGATAATTTATTCACATGATGCTGAAACGGGCCAATTAGACTACACGTTTTCTACTCTGTCTTATTATTTGACCATTGACTATATTCTGGTATCAGAATCCATTAGAGGACATTTTTCCCATGCTATGATTTTGACGCCTTTAGTGATCATGCAGCCATCACTTACCAGAAGCTGTGGGAACAAAGATGAACTTCCCTTCGGGAATTACTACCAAAGCCCTGTATTGCTAGAAAGAATGGGATCATTTTGAACTGGGGAAAAAAAAATGGACACTAAATCTTATCGGGGGAATTGTTGCCAAAATGAATCAAGAAATTTTAACATGTTTAGGCGAGTAAAGAAATTCCGATGGCTTTTGATCTGATTTTAACCGAAATTCAATTAGGGAGGCACGTTGGTTTGATGATGCCTGTGCAAATGCATTTAAAAATCTTTACGCTGTGTTGAGGACCAAACCAAGAGACCTTGATCTGGTAAGATCATTACGCCTCTCATATAAAGAAGCGAGAGCAGTTAGGTTGAGGGCTTTGAAGGAAGAGGCCTGTGACAAACTACAACAGGCGGCATTACTAAAGAACAGTAAGGACTTCTGCAGCTTAATTAATGCCCCTTATCTAAAATAGAATATCGAGATCACTTTAAAAACGCATGTGACTGAGGAGGCATGGGTGGCGCACTTCGAACAGGTCTTTGGGTAATCAGGGGAGGAAAACCATCTATTATCAGGTTTTGTTGACCACCTCTGAAGATATCACCTGCTTTGGCTTGGAAGAAATGAGATGAGCTTTGAATCCGTGTAGTAGATCAAAAGCACCCAGACCTGACGGGGTCCTGATTGACTTCTTTTCAGACAGCGAGGAGTTGTGGGCTCCATTACTCCCAAATATTTTTAATGTTATACTCTAAACCGGTGTCGCGCACTCCTGGAAAAAGACGGTCATAGTCCCAATCTATAACTAGCATTGGCATAGCCAATAGGTCTCGGCTTTGCGACCTTATAAGTGTTTAGCTATGCAAAACTTGATGTTGTTGCACCAAGGATATTGTGCTGGATAACTAAACACTTTTAAGGTCCCAAAGGCGAGACCTATTGGCTATGCCAATACTTGTAGTTAAAGAATGGGAGTAATTCTCCTACTGAAGTTTGCTTTTAACTATTGTATATGACAGTTCTGTAATATCCGTGTGGCCTTTATAGTTACTTTTACACTGTTTAATGTATTTAGAGAGTACATTTGTCTCCTGTATGCAGTTTAATGTTTATCCTAACAAAAAGAGTCAGTTGTACTACGCAGAGGCTAATGTGTGGGCGGTGTGAGGGTTGCACTGGATCGAGTCTGTTGGATGCAAAGCCTTGTTTTGGGGATGCATGAACAAATCATACCAGTAGTTGTAAAATGTCAGCTCCAGTCCGCATACACACAGAATACTGAGATGGCTGTTGGTATGAACACTCATTTTATTTTAAGAGACAACTAGAAGGGCTGTGGCGCCGCGGCCAGGGCGGCTGACTCCGGAATCTGGGGATCACGGTTCGATCGCCAGCGGCAGATTAGCCCAGCACCATGTGACTCTGGGCAATAGCTTGCTTAATCTTCCCGATGGCCCCCAGCGCCTAGAGGCCCTTACGGGTGATTGTTCGCGCTTTACAAATGTGGATATTATTAATGTGGATATTATTAGTGATTTAGCATAAAGCTGATGTACAGAGAGTGACTGTTCCTTAGGTCCTATACAAGGACAGAAAAGCATTTCTGCCAACTTATTTGCGTGTGGTTGACAAAAGCGCTTCCCTCTACCTTGCGGACGTAGGGTTGTATTGTGACAGGCCAGAGTCAGTGAGTTATCAGAGCTGACCATTGTATGCATAATTGTGAAAACATGACATTCTGAGGAGCCGCACAAATACTTTATTGCACGAGGGAGGAGGTGTGGCATTAAACCACTGGACGACAGGCAGCTAGCATTAATCAGGAAGGCACAACCATACAACTGCAAACACACACAAGCACACCGGGCGATATATTAGACATGCTGCTACCCAAAGAATAACACATCTAAACACGAAATCAGACACACAAACCCACACAGTGAGTCATGAAAACACTACGGATACATCCAGGGGATCACAGACACACACAAACAAATGCCATTGGGACGTCATAGAAGCACAGCTACACACCGGAAATGGCAGCTACGTATAAGCAAGAAAACGCTGGGAATCGCAGGCACACACACGCGTGTGCTGAGCAGAAACACAAACGAACACGTGACACGCAAGGCCCAAAAGATACACAACTGCAGGCACATGATGTGTGTTACCGGACCGCACACACAGGTGCAGTGCAGAGTCACAGCCAAAGAGAGGAGCGGTCACACAAATAGGGACCACTCAAAACATGAACAGCCACAGAGTCACAGTGACAAAAAGAACAGTGTCAACAACAGCTGAACCTCAGAAGCACGCACAGGACCCAACACCGGCCCCGAAATACACAGAACACACACAGCAGTAAACACTATGGTAATGTCAAAGGCACATATTTATAATTATCGACGCAGATATTGCACAGCCTGATTCACAAACATAGACCATCCCTCACACCTGCGAACACATGACACCCTGCTCCCGCAGCCACGCACATGCACCGCACATCACGCATGAATGAATACACACCCCACGTACACTAGCATGCGGTTTGAGCAAAGGTGCGTCCTTCACACAACGCCCGGAGGGAAGGGGGGGTAGGTGAGGAGCGCTGGTCAGAAGAAGCCACACAAAGCGGCTTCAACGCAATAGCCACACAAAAATGCATTCAGCCAGCTCTGCCCGCCACGCAGAGGAATAGGCTGAACAAAGCAGACGGAGGGACGGAGCGAGGCGCTTGGGAGAGCAAATGAGAGGAAAGCCAGATGGCGCCTGAATGCGCGCTGTAAGGGTGCCGCGAGGAAAGCCAGATGGCGTCTGTGCGCGTGCCCGTGCGCGTAACCGCAAGCTTTAGGCCACAAGCAAAAGCTTGTGGTCGGATTTCTAAAGCACACTCACTAAATGTCTCGCCAGTGCATGCGCTGGCTCAGGCGAGACCTAAAAAGGGGGATACGTCCATCCCCAAAAATTATAGACCAATATCATTATTAGACAGCACAGCTAAATGAATGGGTAGATTACTCCTGAATAGGCTAGAGGTTTGGGCCCTAGAAAGGAATGTAATAATCTCTACTCAATATGGCTTTAGTTAAGGTAAAGCGACAATCTATCAGTGCCTCAACTTAAATCTGTTAATGGCAAAGTATACGTTGGCTAGGAATGGCCATCTTTATATTGCCTTCATGGTTTTATCGTCTGCCTTCAATTGTGTGGCCCATTCAAAGCTATGGGCAATATTGTAAGGCATGGGACTTAAGACTCCAATAATTCATTTTGTTTGTGAGATGTACTCTTATGCATCGGCCTGTGTCTGCTATGGGAGAGAGGGTGAATGCACAAGTTGTTTTAGAATTTCCCGTGGTGTTAGACAGGGGTGCATTCTTGCCCCCTTTCTATTTGCACTATATACTAATGCTGTGAAATTGATCCTGGTAGGGTCCACCACAGATGTTCCTTTCATTAAGTCATCCCCTGTCCCCATACTCCACTATGCAGACGACTCAGTGTTGCTGGCACAGACTGGCAGCTCACTGCAGAGGCTCATAGAGGAATATGTGACGTTACAACGCCACATATTACATCGCGGTAGGTAACAACGCGGTCGTTACAACGACCACGTTGTTACCATGCGTGCCTTTACAACGCAAGTAGGTTCTACGACTTGCACTAGATAGCGCGCTGGACTTAGGAATAGTATAAATTACTATTCCTACTCCAGTTAGCGCAAGAGCAGGGAATGTGTTGGATTTAAAATCCAACACATTCCCTGTTGTTGTACGCCACCTATTGCAAGTAGTAGAAACGACTTGCGTTGTAAAGGCACGCGTTGTTGTTACCTACCTGCAGGGTAAGAACAGAGTTGTAAACGCTGTTCCCCTCGTAGAGGAGTAAACAACATTTATGAATAATGTGGACTTGCGAGTAAATGAATCCAAGTCCTTTGTACTGGTGGCAGGAGCCAGACTGAATAACCAGCCAAAATTGCTGATAGAAGGGAGAAACTGGAGGTGGTGGATATCTTCTCCTAGTTAGGGGTCTTATTCGATGGCAAAATATGGTGGCTAATAGAGGGCTTTTAATGGAAAAGAATATTGGGGCCCTTTTTAGATTTATAAAACAGCTTGGATCCAAACCAATTGACATCATAAAGATCTATGAGGCAAAAACAATATCTGTTGTCACATATGGGGCAGCCGTATGGGGTAAGACCGATATATCTATCCTAAAACGAATAGAGGATGGCTTTTTGAAAAGATTGGCGGGTGTTCCGCAATCCTGTTCCACCTATAATTGCCACTCTTGTATAGCGCGATCATGACCCAAGCGGGTATCGGAGCACTTAACATACGGGTTGCGGAGAACATAGGTAAATAGCTGTGGGAGAAAAATAGAGAAATATACATCAGGTACATAATGACATACTAGCGGGCGACACTGAGGCTGTATCAAATGTCAGGTAGCAGATTCATCGTCTAAACAAGAGAGGAGATAAAAGGAGAAAAGCTTCTAGTGCAGCGCAATGTTAATCATTAGAGCTTTCTCTTCCCTTTTGAAGGCAAATGTTGAAGGAATCCATCTTGTTTCCACAGGTAGGGCGTTCCAGATTCTCGAGGCAATACCAGAGAATGTACGATTGTAGGTTTTCATTTTTTTTAATTTCTTCGGCTTGAGCAGCAATGTGCTGGTGCTTCTTGAGGGCCGGGAGCCACCAGATAGTTTAAGCTTATTTGTCAGGTAGAGAGGAGTGTTGGAGTGTAGTGCTCTATGGGTCATACATGCAATTTTTAACTGGATCCTTGACTCAAACTGAAGCCAGTTGAGCGATTTCAGGTCCGGAGAGATGTGGTTGGTTTTCTTGGAACCAGTGATGAGTCTAGTCGCAGCATTCAGTGATGCTCTGAGGGGGGCTATACTGAGTTTCGGTAGCCCGCATAGAGTAGCTCTGACGTATTCTAGTCTTGAGATGACTAGAGCTTGCACTGCAGATTTTAAGTCATCTTGGGGAAGGTAGGGTTTGAATTTTCTTACTATGCTCAGTTGGAAGTTCGCTTCTATGGTGGATGCTCTGATGTGATCTTGCATGTTTAGGTTTTTATCTTGCGCAATTCCCAGTGATTTTGTGTAATCAATGATGTGTGGTGTGTAGTTGAGAGCAGTGAGGTTTCTTAGATATTTCTCAACAATGGGGGTTTGCCTAGTGGGTGAAATGAGGAGGAATTCCGTTTTAAGGGTGTTAAGTTTGAGGTGGTTGGAGGTTAGCCAATTAGGGTTTTGTGCAGGGTTCTGTTGAGTGACTTTATATCTTCAGGGGAAGAGATTTTCATGTACAGTTGGGTGTCATCCACGTTCATGTGGTATTGGATCTTAGATGCTTTGAGAATTACAGTTAGTGGTTCAATGAAAAGGTTGAAGAGCGTGAGGGAGAGCAAGGGCCTTTGGGGGATACCCAGAGTGCAGTGACTGGATTTGGATAGAGTTTGATTGGATTTGACTCTGCGTTCTGTTGTTGAGGAAAGAGGCAAACCATTTTAGTACAGTGCCTGAGAGCCCCATCCTACATTCCAAAAGGTTAAGTAGATTGTCATATTTGACAGTGTTAAATGCAGATGAGAGATCAAGTAGTATTAGTAGGCAAGATTCATTCAGGTCAAGCAAAGTGAGAGCGTCGTCCACTATGAGTGATGGCCGTTTCAGTGCTGTGGCCGGGACGGAAGCCCGATTGGAATTGGTCAAGAAGTTGGAATTGCTCAAATTGTTTGCGCGAGTGTTCATGTACACATTTCTTAAGGAGTTTTGCCAGGATAGGGATGTTTGTGATTGGTCGATAGTTATTCAGGTCTTCGGGGTCTGCCGTTGGTATTTTGAGAATCGGGAAAACTAGGCCCGCCTTCAGGCAGTCTGGGATCTCCCCTTGAAGAAGAGAAGCATTGATGATCTTGGACCATAACGAGACTAGTGATCCTATCATTTCTTTAAAGAAGTTTGGGGGGGAGGGGATCATTGAAGTAATTTGAGGGTTTAAAGGTATGCTGAAGATGGCGGTGTCATTGAGGGGTGTGAATTGAGTCCAGGAGGCATTGTTATTAGGGGAGAGACCGGGAGGCGTAAGAGGGGGCAAGGGTAAGGAGTCGTCAGGAGAGGGTGAGAGATCGATCAGGGCAGACTTTAGTTCTGATTTGATCTTACTCGCTTGTTCAAGGAAGAAGTCTGCAATGGCATCACAGTTTGGCTGAGGATAGGAGATGAAAGGAGATTGGGTTGGAGCGTTATTGGATTGTAACTTAAACAGCTCAAACAGCCTTTTTGGCGATTTTTGGCTGTCAAGTTGGGATTTGAAGAAGGCTGCTTTCGCCGTTCTGATGAGTTTGTTGTATCTACTCCTTTTTAGTCTTAGAATTTTTAGTAGACCAGTGGATGGAGCGGATCTCCAAGTGCGTTCTGCTAATCTCAGGCTGCATCTGTCAGCATTTAGGCTGTCATTGAACCATGGTAGGGAGTCTTTGATGGATTTTCTTTTTAGTTGAAGGGGGGCAGTTGCATTCAGTTCAGACAACATGGAGTTGTTATAGTGCTCAGTGAGTTTGTGAACGTCGGCCATGTTTGCAGGCAGAGGTAGGGAGATATTGCAACAAGATATGAGCTCATTTACGTTTGTATTTTGGAGATTTCTTTTTCCAATGTTTTTGTTTTAGTGGTTGAGTTCTTTTGGAGTTCCAACTTTCTAGGACACGGAAGGTGATATAGTGATGGTCCGACCAGTCACAGGGGAGAATAGATTTTGAGGTGAATGGAGTTGGGATTGGAGATGATTAGATCGAGAGTCGAGCCGAAGTTGTGCGTGGGACTGTCACAGACTTGAGTCAGGCCGAGGTCAGATAGGAAGTTTTTAAGACTGTTAACTGCCTGATCGTGCAGGTGATTCCAATGGAGATTGAAGTCACCAAGGAAGATCTGGGGGCAGTGTCGGCCCTGGTTGGAGGAGATGGTTTCCATAGTTTGTTCAATTAGGGGGAGGTTGTTTCCTGGAGGGTGGTAGATGATGTGCAGGCTGCATAAGGGTCTATGTTTGCTAGTGATGTCAATGCATAAATATTCGCAGGACGAGAGATTTGCTGAAGGGGACTGTTTTGCAGAGAGGGAGTTGTGATAGATACAGGCTATTCCACCTCCCGTTCTCTTAACCCAATCGAGTCTGATAATGTTGTGGCTTGGAGGAACTAGTATGTCAAGGATGGGATATGAGGATTCGGTGAGCCAAGTTTCGATGAGGATAAGGAGGTCAAGTTCCTGAACAAGGATGAGATCGGCAAGGTCCGTGGCATGTTTCACCACTGATCTACAGTTGAGTAACATGCATTTCAGGTGTGATTTGTGGTCAGTGAGAGAAGGCTGTGTAATGGGGATCTGCATGAGGTTATTAATGTTTACAGCATTGGCGTTGAGTCTGGGAGCTCTACTCTAATTAGATGTGACGCTTTGTATAGCCTCCGTGTGGCCTTGCTTGGGATTAGTCGCTCCAAGCGCATTTAAAGGGGCGGTTTGTGAATTTCGAGAAGGGATTGGGATGTCGGTATGAGAGGAGTTCTAAGCTCGGAGAAGGGAGAGAATATCTGGTTCTGATAAATGATTTTTGGATCTGGCGGGTCTAGATGGTGCGTTAGGGTAGGGAGTAGTATTCAAGTTCTGGCCTGGGGGTTTCTGCCAGAGGTCACTCTGTAACATAGTGGATGGAGATGGTAGTTTAGGGTCATGTTGGATCGTATGCAGGATCTCCTGTGAGGTCTTGTTGGAAGAGAAGTCAATGGTCAGCTCCGAGGTGATGTTAATGAGATTTTGTATGTCAGTTTTGAGTTTTAGAAGTTCACGGTTTATTTCCTTGTGTCGTGGCTCTTGTGGAGGGGAGGGTGAGGGGTGTTCACTAAGATGGAGGTAGGCAAGTCCAAGGAAAGGGGACGATGCGGAGGGGAGACGTCCCCTGAGGAGGATTCCCTTCTCTGATGTACAGGAGAGCAAGGTATGTGGGTGCTAGAATTGGTGTGAGGAAGGAGTTTGGGTGGAAGTGGGATGGGTTCGAGAGTTTGGGATTAGAGAGGAAGCGGGGTCTCTTGGTAATTAGGAGGTTAGGGGGGGGGACTGATTTGCTGGTGGAAAATGGGCGAGCCAGCTGTGGGGAAAGGGAAATATGTAGGAGAGAGCCAGGAGGGAGGTGATTGGGGGAAGTGTAGGAGAGGTGGTCGGAGCTAGGGATAACATTTGCTCCAGCATTACGGGAGTGGAGTTGGTCAGGGCTGGGTGGTCGGGAGACGGTGGGTGAGTATGTGGAGCCCAGATTTAGCAGAACTAGAGCCTTATGACTGTTGTTCGATGTAGGTGGGGCAATCAACGTGTGGTTGTGGCACATTAGAGAGGGATCAAGGTGGTCCTGTGGCAAACGTAGGGGAAGGACGTTCCTCGAGTGAGTAGGCATGTCACTTTGGTCAATCGTTTTTTAAAAAAATTTTTATGAAGGCAAATCTGTCATCAAAGATGCCAAGGTTGCGATCGGAGGCCTGAATTAGGATAGTCCCATTGTTGTTGATGGAAATTGTAGCATTTGCTCTGAATGTGGGTGACGTCACAGCCAAGAGTCTTAGACCGTGAGAAAACTTCTTAGCCGAGGTGATTCTGAGTAATGAGTGGAACGCCACTTTCCACTGAGCTCTTTTTTAGTATAAAAGATCATGTCACTAGTAATAGCACCTTCCTTTAGACAGAAATAGGGGTCAGAGATAAGGGTTAGCTTTGAGTATTCTAGGTTTCAGAGATTTGATTGAGTTTTTGGAGAGGTTGTTTGGGTAATTAATTATGTAGCTATTCATACCTAGCTTCTCTAGTCTGGAGTCCAGTCTGCACTGAGCGAGGGAGGGCATGATGGAGAGAAATTAGATCGTGAGTATTAGATGAGAGGTAGGAGTAAGACATGGCGGGATCAGTAGCAGGCCGTATCATTCCAAGATAATAATAATAATATGGCCTCCACAAGGGTGCAGGACATATTAGTCTAGTCAGTCTGGGACATACCAGAGCTCTTATAGATAAAGAATCGAAGGAGCAGGGCTGAGTCCTTGCCGTGTATGTCTAGTGGGAGCATAGCTAAGTGATTCTGAGTGTAGGGGACAGGGAAAGGGTAGTGCTGTCGCCATGAATGACTAGTGGGAGCCGAGATAAGTGAGGCTTTGGGTGCAGGGGAGAGGGGACATGGAAGGGGGCTTCTATTCCTGCCTGAAAATTTGGGCCGGGGATAGGAATTCAGGATTGGCCATTTTAGGTGAGTGGAGATTCATGATATGGTGGGCTCTAGACCTGCCACAAGGAGTGCAGAGGAGCAGGATTGAGTGGATGAGCGTCATCCCAGCTCATCAGAGATAAGTTTGGAGCTCAGCGGGAGAGGGAGGCCTCCAACGAAGTCTTTTGGCCTGGGGATGTACAGATATTCAGGGAGCTGCCATTTTAGTCATCTCCGGTTTCATGAGATGGCTGGGTCATGCAGTCGGCCATGTTATCCCCAAAGATGGAGAGCAGGCCGTGGGCACTTACTCTATCCTCTACGAGGAATGGAAGTCCGACGCGCCTGAGGAGAATGAAATCAGGGCACTTGTTGCGTCGGTGGGGGCACGTGTTTCGTGGATCGCCTCATCAATCAGAAGTGGGGGCAGCAGCGGGCACAATAGCCACCGAGCCGATGCGTCCCGGTAGGTAGTGCGGCGACGTCCTTCTCAACGGCGGCCTGCTCGTGACGGGGGGCAGGGGACTCCGAGACAAACAAAAACAAGACGTTGCATTGCGGGAGGTCGGGTCAACGGATCACACCATCCGCAGAGAGAGATCATCAGGGGCCCGATCGCGGTGTTGTGCAGCTTAGGCCTTTACTGCGTTGGCTGGCTCATGGTCTGGAAGCAGGTGGGCTAAGAGCCAAGCAGCACAAACAAAAGCCAAAAACCAAACGGGAGAGCTGATGCATCACAGGAGATCAGATCAAAGGTCCTCACCATCCACACGGAGATAGTCGGCAGCCGGATCGTGGCGGTGGGCAGGGGGGTGAAAGACCAAGCAGGAGTGCCAATGCAACCTTAGAGATAGATACAGCAGTAGAGCTTCTGCATCGCGGGAGGCCAGGGTTGCGGTTCACACCAGCCGCATAGAGATCAGTGCAGATGTCGGATGCAATTGTTTCAAGGCAGCAGATACCAGTTGGGAGTTATCGAGCGCTAGTCCAACACCGCTCACCAGCGGGCTTATCTCGAGACAGTACGGGCCGGATGTAGGGTCGCCATGCAGTAGCCGCATCGGGACGATCCTTCGGGTGAATGGGATCAGATGTCTGTCGATATCCGCAGAGTAGCCCGGTTGGCGACACGGCCGTGGCTTAGGGATGTGGGGAAGGAGGACAGTCCGGCACCAGGTATTCTCTCCACAGATCCCCGACGAGGGTCGAGAGGGCAGAGAGCCTCAGCCTCAGGGGAAACTGTTTGGACCCATCTTGGGGCCGCTACAGGCGAGGCAAAGAGGTATGCTTAAGGCGGTCACACCGGCCTCATCTACAGCTCGACGGTGAGTCGAGAAAGGCAGGAAGCTTCTGTGGAGGGGGAATCCGCTCTGTCCCCGCTTGGGCCGCCTCACCCCATGGCTTAGGGATGTACGGAAGGAGGGCGCAGCGGGCATAGATCAGCGGCGCGATTGGCGCAGGTAGGGCATGTCTGTCGCGGGAGATCCTTCCTGTCGTGATCCACGAGGGGACAAGCGTCGCCGATTCCAGCGGGCACAGAGCTGCCAAGAGCATCGTGGCTGCTGAGTCGAGGCTCAATGGATTCTGGAAGAGCGATTCTGCAGGTAAGCGGCGTCAAAATCACGGTTTTGACTGGATTAATGTAGATTTAAGTAAATATATGAAAGTTGATGTTGGATGGCTGGTTATCGAGTACGATGTGTACTGAAGTAGAGTGGGGTACTGCAAGGAGCCTACATAGGAAGTTATTCTCTATTATTTGAAGGGTTTTTGTTTTTGATGACCTCCACAAAGCAGCCACATAGTTAACACTGCTAATTATTTTACTTTTCTGTAATTGTAAAATTTCAGGTATGGGTTTATTCCCAATCATTGCTGCAAATAAAAATTGTTTCAGTTGTTCTAGAGAATTTCACACTTGCAATTTTCAGATATGAGTTCCATGCATTCTCATCTGAAAAGTGAAGGCCCATGTATAAAAAAACTATCAACTTCTGCTAGTAAGGATATTCTATCTGGTAGGGCACCAAAATCTGCCATTTTCTTCCACAACTTAGAATGGTTAACAAGATCGGAAGCACTGCTTAGATCGGCGAAACATGGATCTAGGCTGCCTTTTTTTGCTATTGTATATTTATTCACACTCAAATTTAGGTTAACACATTGTTCTAATTTACCAACGTCCCGTCTAAAACTATTGTGAGTCTGTAAGTATGTTATCCTCTGCCCATGTTTCAAGTCTCTCTAGCAGTATCCAACCAAGCAACTTAACTGAGTAGTCATGGAGGGATATTGGTCTATAGCATTTTGCATCCCCCTTCTTTCTTTTTTTTAAAGATGGGAACAAATATACTTTCAGCCCGTGTAGCTGGTATGTAACCCTTTGTTATGGCTTTGTATACTTGGGTTAATATAGGTTCCCGAATTGTGGGGCAGGACTTATAAGAATCTACAGGGGACCCGTCAGGTCCTGGGCCGCCTTATTTGCACATTTCCCTAAGGCCAGGTTGACTTCGTCTGCAGAGATGGTAATTAAGAAGGGAGGATCACGCGAGAAAATCTTGTCGCTAATAGACCCCACAATTATATTTTCTGTATTGAAAATCTCGCTATAATGGGCTAGTCAATCAGCTGAATACACAAGAGTCACTATTGCAGGGGCAGAGGTGTCCTTGAGGAAAGGCTGCCTACTCCAGATCTTCCCATACCTACTCCTGTTAGTAAGTTTTTCTTTTCTCTTGTGTAAGGTAGCTTCAGATCTTTCACCTCTTCCCTATCCCTAGGTCGCGCTTTTAAAGCTAGTTTAAGTTTTTCATTCGCCTGTGTGCAATGATGGTCAAACTATCCTGGCTTGTTAGCTGTATTGGTTTTAGCACTAACTTCTAGGCTATCTGCAATAGCGGCAGTCAGTTTATGGAAGGCTATAAGTATTTTGCTTGGGCAGATATTCCATTCCGTGCCTTTTCTTTGTGTTTTCCAACAAGTTAGATTAATTTATGCTGGCCCATCATAGACTAATTCCATGTTTACCTTCTGTTTTAAGATGGGTCGCTACCTGATCCCCTTCCATACAAGTCTTGATATTACAGGCCAGGGAAAGTGTCTGATGGTCATTAAATGGGGTAGGCAACACCTTAAATAAATCCTGCATTGTAAGGCAATGCTTAGAAATCCGAATGAGGTCGGTAATCGAGGAGTGCCCCACTCCCCTGTAAGTCGGTACCTTAACTTTTCCTGGTTCTATGTTCTGCACCATCAACTCTAGGTTATACTTGTTCATTAATTTGTTCAGTGATTCCCCATACACATCATGCATGAAGTGGGATTTGCCATTTCCAAGGTCATTCAAAGGCCCACAAGCTTTACCTATTGCAATTTGACATTAGGTAATATTAAAATCCCCCACTCAAATAATATTGTTGGTGGCTTAATACTGCCCACAAACCCTTCTAATTCGGAAGAGTGGGCCACTGTACTCTTGGTGTTATCAAACGTTTAATTGTAGTAATACATTAATTCAGTAGCCAGCTCATTATATTGTTGGAGATACAAAATCTAAAAGTATGGAAAACTTGTGTATGACTTGATCAGCCTATACGGAATTAGAGACAAGCATTGGCATAGCCAATAGGTCTCGCCTTTGGGAACTTATAAGTGTTTAGCCATGCAACAGTTGCATAACTAAACACTTATAAGGTCCCAAAAGCGAGACCTATTGGCTATGCCAATGCTTGTTTTAACTGCTGCAATCTATTGAAGCTTCACGGAGAACATCAAAGCGGCCATGCGGGCCCGAAAGTGAAAGTAATCGCGGTAAAGTGCGGCGCCCGCGCACATGCACTGTAACTCTAGGCTGGCCTGGTAGCACTTTTTGGAGCCCTTTCAAGTCTGGCCAGACCAGCGCATGCGCTGGGTCAGGCGAGACCTAAAAAAATCAACACTGCCAACCCTCCTTTTGCTCTCCCACTGGATCATGGGTCAGCTGCTGTAATAACAGATTAATATCTATCAATCTATATAGAATTGATCCTTATGCCACTTCTCTTGAAGGCAAATTATATGTGAAGTGTTTAAGAAAGCAAGACATTCATTGTTATACAACTTATTCTTTACTCCAGCAGAGTTCCATATCATAAATAGAATTTTCTTTCATTACCGTGAGGACGGGGAGGGACAGACCACAAGCCCCAGTGTTGCCTGCGGCAGCCGCCGCCCGCATCACGCTCTTTGTGCCCGAAGGCGCAGTTAAAGGTTGCTTTGGGCTCCCACAGCATGGGACGCACAAGGGCGCGTGCCCGGGCCAAGAGCAGGCCCGTCTGCGCCCGGCAGAGGCTGAGCCTCCCCTCTTTCCAATGACATAAGTGTTCGCCTCAAGGTCTAAGTTGAGTGCTTGTCTACAACAGAGGAGCTAACCTAAGTAGCCATGGGGAAACGTACAAGCCAGCCACCCGTGCGCCCCTCTGTGACTCTTGACAGCATGCTGGAGAGGGTGGTCAACATTGTGTCCAATGAAATGAGCTAACTGAGCGCAGACTGTCACTGGGAGGTGAGGTGGCACAGACTGTACCTGAATTTGGAGGGGTTTCACTTGATTCTGTTCTGGCATCCACTATAGCCCCCGCTTCTTGTGACCGTTCACAACTGGAGGTCAGCACCAATAATAAATCCATTCCTATGGGGGGGTCCCAATGATGGCCCTGGGCATGATCTGCCCAAGACACAGATGACTATGGTTGCCCCCTCCGGCAGCTCCAGCCTTGGCTACTAAACGCAAAAGTACAACAGCGCAGTCTGTTTGCACTAAAAGGAAACAGCCCCATGCACTAGCACATCTTGTAGTGGCCTGACCTCCTGGATGCAGTCAGCGCCTAGTGTCAGTCTTCATGTCCAAACCCTGCATGGCAAGACCAGTAATCCAGTAATTCTTCCTATACCCAGACTGAAGCCGCACTCTGCGTATCGGACCTTGAGGCTCCTATCTGATCCAAATGTGCAATGCATTAGTATCCGGTGTCGGAAAGATAGAATGGAGCCGTCCTCAAATCTGCTACTTTTTAACATTTGACTTCCACCAGGAACTTCAAAAGATCATCTCTTGACAAACGCGTTTAAGAATATTGAACTAATGCTAGAAGCAAGGGGATATCCCACGATCATAATGGCTGGGGACTTTAATGGAAACATTTCCAATGCTCTAGTCAACAATAGGGGAAAACCTCCTCAAGAAGTATCATGTTCAATACCAACTCCTGTTTTACCTGAAAAGATAAAAGCAGATAAAAGAGGGAAAATGCTGCTGTCATCTATTGAAGCAATCAGTGGTGTCACTTTAAATGGGAGAATCGATAGAGATATCCTGGCGGCATACACCAGACTGGGACCCACTAAATCCTCAATTATAGAGTACTTTATCTGTAGCTTAGACTTCTTCTCGAAGGTCCAATCATTATCTACCCAGCAAACCCATGAAAGCGACCACGCATTACTTTTCATAGACATTGATGTTTTTAAACCGCATACATCTTCGTGGTCTCTAAATTCCCTGGAGGGACAGGCAGTTATAAATCATAAAACAGGAAGGATACACTGGAACTCTAAAGCAATCAGTAAATTAAATCACACAATATCCCAAGTGTTGTCATCATCTGCAAAAAGAGCTTCATATCCGTCTATAGAATTGCCTTCTAGCATAGTCTGTGGTTGCCTCTCTTCAAGTGAATCCAACAAGGCGAGAGAAAATGTAAAAGCTCCAAAAAGTAAAACAAGCAGATAACTCTCGACAACTAAACAAATTGATTAGAACTCAATTTCGTTCCTTCTGTGTTGTAAGACAAGAAGAAATCAGAAAACTGAAAAAAAATCCGTCAACGGAAAAAAGAGAGAGAGAGGCAAGCTTTAAGAGACCGTGTTTGGGTCGACATCCAACTGGCAGTAAAATACAGAAATAATAAATCTTTTTGGAACTTAATTTCCGCACAAATGGGAATACGAAAATCAATTCAAGCCCCACCAGTCTCGTCATCTGACTGGGAAAAACGCATCCTTGGGATCTATACACCTAACCATCAAAATCAGAACCTTCCTAGACAGTACTATGGGCAGAAGAGTGAATGCGAGCAGGAATCAATGAAAATTTCAGCAGTACAAATATCAGCTTTTATAACCTCGGCCAGAGCATCAGCAGCGATGGGCCCGGATAGAATTCCAATTAGTCATACAAAAATCCGCCGATGATTGTAGTGAATTTTTATCCCCACTCTTCCAATACTGACTGCAAAGTGGGGAAATGCCGGAATCCTGGCGGGGAAGTGTAGTGGTTCCTCTCCTGAAAAAAGGCTCAAGAATGAATCCAGCCAATTATAGACAAAAAGCCCTTCTTGATGCCACCAGCAAAATATTTGCAGCTTGTCTCATTTAAAAGACTGGGCTTTCTCGAATAAAGTGATTCCTATGTTCCAGGCTGGGTTTCGATCAAAGCACTCTACACTGGATAACATTGCTGTGTTTCAATCAGTCCTTGACAAATACGTTACGTCAAATGCTCACATTTTATATTGTGCTTTTGTAGATTTTTCAACTGCTTTTGACAGTGTAGATACTGATTTTATGGAGAAAATTTGGGGATGCCTACAGATCTCTTGACAATTATAATCTCCCTTCATACGGCAACATGGTGTAGAGTCCAAATAGGGGGTGAAAAGGGCCTAACTGAATCATTCTCCACGAAGAATGGGTTGAAACAGGGATGCTTACTAGCTCCCTTATTATTCTCTATCTACATAAGTGATCTACCAGGGCGTTTCTCCCAAATCAAAAACTACCCTCCGAAATTGGAACAAGTTGACTTACATACTTTAATGTATGCCGATGATATAGTTATATTTGATCGTACCCCAATAGGACTACAAAGAAACCTGAACGCACTAAATCAATATGCAACTGAAAATTTTCTGCTGCCAAATATTACTAAAACAAAAGCTCTTCCTTTGAGTGGTAGAAGGAAACCCTTATCTTTTATATGGTATAAGACCTGACTTACTACCCCCCTCCTCTCATTCTCACATATATTTCCACCCTCCCCCTACTAGTTCTCTTATAATCTCTACCTACTCCTACTTTCTATCTCTTCTCCCTACACCCTCCTCAGTTTCCCACTTCCTCCTTATTTCCCCCCCACCCCCCCACCCCCCCATCCCTGACCTCCCCTGCTAGATCAACGATCCAATTCTGGTTATGGACTAACTGTTCTCCCTATTTTCTTGTACATGTATTTACTGTTCTTTGCGTATTGTTCATATTATCTTGCACTTTTCCTTTTTATACAAATGTTTTATTTCATTTTGTTCCACTCCCAACCCTTGTTATGCGCTCCGATAGCTTTGGGTCTAGCCAGCGCTATATAAAGCTGTTTAAATAAATAAAATGGTCCTTGGGAGGTAAACCAAATGACAGTAAAAGAGTATGTGTATCTGGCCCGTATTTTCACGAATAATCTACACGATACAGCCCACCTTCAACACTTAAGTCATAAGGCAGAATCTCATGGGGCTTTACAGAGACTGTATCGCACTACGGGTAATAGACACTTCAAAGCTATGTTGGAGGTTTATAGTATGAAAACCCCTCCGATTCTATCCTATGCTATGGAATTCTCACAAATTAAAACATGGCAATCTATAAAGGTAAAGGAGGGAATCATACTCCGAAAATTAGTAAAAGTGTCTCAGTCGGTACCAGTTCAAGCTCTTCGTCTGGAATGATCCCCAACGGGAATCTTTGCTCGAATAATTTCTAACATCATAAGGTGGGCGTATAATCTATTACACGCAGCACCAGACACAGTAAGGTATCTCTTAAAATTGGAGACTTTCAGAGAGGAAGCATCTCTGTATACTTTTAATAGGAATTTGTCAAAGGCTGTTGAGGTTTCTCAATGCACTGTAGCACTTTTACAGGAGTGGTCCCCAGCGCATTTGAAGCTCTTTTTAAAACGTCTGACTCCTAGAATCAGTTACGAAAATGACAAAGAATATTGCATTCAGCAAAAGCAGTATAAAGCGTTCGCTGAAGGCATACATTTTAAAACCCATGCGCCCTATTCACAATTTCAATTGGAACACGGGGTAAGACGTTGTATTCTTCTTTTACGTATGGGAACACTCCCATTAGCAACATACCTAGCCAGTTGGGACGGTGTAAATAACAATAAAGGTATATGTGAATTGTGTAAAGGCGGACAACAAGATTTATTTCATGTTTTACTAATTTGTTCAAACCCGAGAATGGTAGAGGCTCGACGACGATATATAAAACCTTTCCAATTAAAGCATAAAGCGACTCTAGCTCATGGCTTAATTATGCTGTGTAACTCTCCAGCCAATGAATTAGTTTGTCATAACTTGTTTAAAACAATTTCAAAAAACGTTTAAAAAATGTAAAGTAGAGCACATAATCGTAAAATTTTGTTGCACAGGTGGATTTTAAAGCATTTTTATCATTCTATTTTATAATGAATTTTAAAAGTTTTGTGATTGTATTTTAATAAGGATGAGGTCATGTGTATGTATGTGTTGATCTCAGTAGAGGTCTGAATAAAATAAAATATTGTATTGTATTGTTGAGGATGCTTTTTTGACATAGTATGCTCGTGGGTAATGACTTTATAGACACAAAATGTACTCCTTTATGTACATGCCTGGATTATCTAGACAGCTTAATGAGTAGACGTAGCCACCGGGAAAAGACAGTCTATCCAAACATAGTTACCTCTGCAGAAGTATCTAATTTTTCACCCATTGTTTTACCAACAGATAGCCCATCCCATAGTGCTAAGTGTCCACCTGATGCAATCTCAATTGCATCTTCTTAAAAGACATGTACCCAATTAAGGGAGTGTCTTCTTACCAAGGCCAGCTTAACGTCCAAGTCCTCCCTACCCAACAATGGCCTGCTATTTTCTGCCTGGCTGATTTTCCTGATTTACCAATCCCTTCTTCTCTTATCTATATCCACCCTTAAGTCTAACGGTGATCCATTGAATCCTGGTTCATTGAGTAGAACAACGCCTAATCTCCTGAGCGGGCCCCACCATAGGTCAAATACTGACTTGCTGGGTTAGCCACTGGCAGCCTGCCCCTATGTTCTGGTGCTGGCAGGGGTACCTACCCTCACAAAAGAGCAGAGTGAAACTTGGGATCAATTACGCAACAAATATGTGGACTGGTTGTCTAAGAATAATCAGTTTAATGTCTCAGATATGAATGAGATAATCATGTTGCGGAGGGTTGTGTGGGTAGGTGACTCTCTTAAAATCATAGAAGGGGATTGTATTAATAATTTTCGCAGACCGTCAATGGCAAAGCCATGCTTGGAAAAAACAGGGGATTCTCACCTCTAGTTCATCGAAAATGTGGGCCACTTTCATAAGCCAATCCCCAGCGGTCACCTTATGTCTCAGCCCCGTAGCTGTTCAGAATAGTTTCAAAGTAGTGTCTGACTTAGATGACCAGGACTGACCAACATCACCTGTTCAGACCTGTGGGGTTGGTCCTGCATCTATATGCCCATTACACATGATCAAGTTGCTATTATTGACCCTAAGACTCGTGAAACCCAGGATCTGAATGTTCGAGGCATGTGGGCTGCTGAATTCATATCTGTGCATAGATCGCCGCCTAGTGTTGGGTCCGGATGATTGCATATTGTTGTCCTGGAAGAGTCTTCGAAGTATCACGAGATAGGTGGCTCCTCCCCTGGACTACAGTGCGCATGGGCATCCTCTCCATCCTCAGATTGTTTTTTTCCGCCATTGGGTTCGGATGTGCTTATCTGAGCTCAAGTTAGGAAAACTTTATTTAAGGCCAAAAGCCTTTAGATATCGTCGGTATTGTTTGCGTTCGGTATCGATAGATTATTATACTTGTTCACGAACTTATTCACGCTTCTCGGACCGAGTTTCGGTCCGAACATCTATCGACGTTCGAAGATGGAATCGAGGACTCCCTTCAAGAGATGTCCTCTATGTCACGCAAAATATCCACACGTTGATGGCCATCCGGTGTGTAACAAATGTTTATCACCGGATCATGATGAGACCAGGTGTATGGCCTGCGCCCGGTTCCGGTCAAAAAAGACCCTTCGGAATAGACGAGCGGCTAGATTGGAGGCCAAAAAATCGGCGCCTAACCCGGTTAACATATTCGGCACAGAGGATGAAGTCAAGAGCGTCGAAGAGGTAGAATCGGGCCCTGCTTCGGAGCATGATTCCCAATATGACGACGATGATGAAGAGATCTTTGAGGACGAAGACGTCGTCGACGAGGTAGGAGACGACGATGAGGCCCTTGGGGCCAAGGAAGATAGCTCGGGCGAGGAGCTAGGCCAATCCGTCGATGCGGAGGCCGAGGGAGATAGTCTTGATAAGGCTCAGGTCGAGGGATCGCCTGCGGGCCTTACCCAAGATCGGTCGGATCGTTCTACAGCCCCGCCTGAAGGCACGGCTTCGAACATTTCAAAAGGGCCAGAATTATCGAAAAAGACTGGAGTCGATTCCGTGAAATCGAAACCAAAACCTGCACCGGTCAAACCGAAAGTGCAACTGGTTCAGGTCGGATCGAAGGCATCGAAACCTTCCAATCCGTCGACAGAAAAGAAGGACATCGGAGCCGAAAAAACAAAGAAGGCCCTCGGTCCCGAGAAGACGCAGAGGCCTATAGCACCGAAGGTTGGGGCACCAACGACCAAGGTCAAGGTGGTCGATCCGACTACATCAACACCGAGGAGTGCTGAGACTGCCAAAATACCGGATCCACAAGGCGTCGATCCCAAACTTCGGATCGAAGCCCCGAAGACTGGAAAGAAACCGGAGACCGCGTCGAGGCCTGTCTCCAAAGAGCCTGTCGGATCAAAAGCACCGTCGGCATTCACGTTGCAACAGGTGTCGGAGTCCCTAAAGCGCATCAGGGAACGGGACACTCTCGGACCGAAAACGGGTCCCGAACCGAACAAGGCCGGCACCGATCAAGTTTGGATTGCCACCACCGGGGGCACCTAAGATGTTCGAACTTAGGAAGAGTATCGAACAACCAAGAACAGTGTCCACAGAAAGAACTGATGTCGAAGACTCACAGGACCAGTTTATCGACGTCGACACTGGTAGACTGTTGTTCCGCAAGCGGAGAATTGTTCCAGAAAAGGCTTTGGACTCATACAAAATTCCACTAAAAAGGAAAATGGCGTCAGGTTCGACACCAGTGCTTGTAGAACCTTGCCACACATATGATCAGGAACCACCATCCTTTTCTCCAGCACACTCGGAGGCGGATGCAGGAGAGGGCTATACTGAGGATACCACTTATCCTGTGGATAATGACCCTGATGAACAACAGCAAGACCAGGATCAAGCATGGGGAGACCCTAATGACCCAGGAGACCCACAAAATGCTCCTGACACTCATCTTTATAATATAAAACCATCTCCCACTGAAGATACTGCTGCTTTTAACGCCCTCATTGAAAGAGCGGCTGCCAATCACGGAGTGGAACTTCATTCTGACTCTGTGGAGGAGGATTTCTTGGTGTACACGTTCTCCACATCAGAAAGAACGGTCAAGACTCTACCAATGTTAAAAGGGGTTATTAAACATGCTAAGGACATCTTTAAGGAGACAACCAGAGCACGGGTATTGAACCCGAGAATAGAGAAAAAATACAAACCAGCCCCAGGAGACCCAATGTACATTAAGGGTCAATTGCCGTTGGACTCCATGGTAGTTTCTAATGCTCGCAAGAGAGCTAACTCGCAAACTACCGGTGATGCTCCTCCTCCGGACAAGGAGTCCAAAGTGCTAGAAACATCAGGTAAAAGGATAGCAGCACAAGCAGCAAACATCTGGTGCATTGCCAACACTCAGGCACTCCTGGCCAGATACGACAGGTCACACTACGATACCCTAGAAACACTGCTAGAACACCTACCAGATGACTACAAAGATGGAGCGGAGCTCCTCATCAGAGAGGGACAACTCATTACAAATGCGTCCATCAAATGCGCACTAGATGCAGCTGACACTGCAGCAAGGGCAATCAACACTAGTGTGATGTTGAGGAGGCACGCATGGCTGAGAATATCAGGTTTCAAACCTGAAATTCAAAATAATATCATGAATCAACCGGTCAACCACGACTTTTTATTTGGCCCCGAGGTTGACACTACACTACAAAAGATTAAAAAGGACACAAACTGCAAAATCTATGGGGGCTCTACAGTCGCAGCAGTTTCGGAGTGGCTCCTTTCGTCGCCCCGGGAATAGAGGAGCAGCTAGAGGTCAGGGGTCCCAGCAGCAGTACAATAAAGGAGGTACCCAGAGTACCTATAATAAGAACAATAGGGGTGGATATCGTGGATCCAGCACCAAAGGCAGAGGACGAGGACACAACAACACCAGGTCCTCCGCCAATAACAAACAGTGACGTCTTGTCACTGCCCCCCGACCACATAACACCGGTCGGGGGGAGACTCCAACAGTTCCTGCCAGTCTGGAGATCCATCACCACAGACAGGTGGGTCAGAGAAGTTGTCCAGTACGGTTATTGTCTGGAATTAACATCCAATCCACCCAACATACCACCAAGGCACCGTCCTATGTCCGCAGAGCACTTGGCATTATTGCAGCAGGAAGTACTAAGTATGCTGCAGAAAGGAGCAATAGAGCTCGTGCCTGTAGTACAACGAGGGTCAGGGGTGTACTCTCTGTACTTCTTGATCCCAAAAAAGGACGGGTCTCTCAGACCTATACTGGACCTGAGACCTCTCAACCAATACATTCTGTCAGAGCATTTTCATATGCTCACCCTCCAGCAGGTTCTGCCGTTACTCAGTCAGGGAGACTTCCTAGCAACACTGGATTTGAAGGATGCGTATTTCCACATACCCATACACCCATCACACAGAAAATATCTCAGGTTCACTCTTCAGGATCAGCATTATCAGTTCAAAGTACTCCCTTTTGGAGTAACAACGGCGCCCAGAGTCTTTACCAAGTGCCTAGCGACAGTGGCTGCACACTTAAGGAGACAGCACATTCACGTCTTCCCTTACCTGGACGACTGGCTTGTTCAGGCAAAGTCAGCCCAGCAGTGTGCCAGCCACATATCCCACACCATTCACCTTCTTCACAGTCTGGGATTCTCACTAAATTATCCAAAGTCACATCTTCAACCCGCCCACGTACGGCAGTACCTGGGCGCGACCATAGACACTCTGGCAGCCAAAGCTCAGCCAAATTTAGTGAGGATCAACAGCATGCAACTGCTGATAAAAAAGTTCAGACCTCAACACTCCCTTCCAGCGCGAGTGTTCATGCAGTTGATAGGCATGATGGCCTCCTGCATCTTCATAGTCCCACACACGAGACTACATATGCGCCCGCTTCAGGAGTGCTTGGCACGTCAATGGAATCAGACTCAAGGACAGTTGAAAGACCTAGTGTTGGTGAGCGGTCGGGCATACAACTCTCTGCATTGGTGGAATCCACAAAAACTTTGCAAGGGCCGACCGTTCCAAGAGCCTGTTCCACAAATAATACTGACGGCGGACGCGTCTCTCCAGGGATGGGGAGCTCATGTACTCAATTACACAGTGCAGGGACTATGGACGACACAGCAACAGAAGATGCACATCAACCTTCTGGAACTGATGGCAATCTCCCTGGCAATGAAGGCATTCAAAGTACACTTGTGCAACAGTCGTGTTGATCCGGACGGACAACATGACTGCCATGTACTACATACAGAAGCAGGGAGGAACACACTCTCCACTGTTGTCTCATCTGGCTCAGAGCATGTGGAGGTAGGCCATTCAGAGGAACATGTTCCTCATGGCAGAACACCTCCCGGGCAAGGACAACCAAATGGCGGATCTGCTCAGCAGACACAGCCACCAAATGCATGAGTGGGAGCTACATCCATCAGTACTCCAACCGTACTTCCAGCAGTGGGGTCATCCAGAGAGAGACCTATTCGCCACAAGGGAAAACGCAAAATGCCAAAGCTTTGCCGCCAGGTTCCCGCATCCACAGTCGCAGGGCAATGCGATATGGATGAACTGGTCAGGCAGATTTGCGTACGCTTTTCCCCCAGCGCCATTAATACCGCTAGTGGCACGCAAACCAAGGCAACACTCAATGACACTCATCCTGGTTGCTCCAATGTGGGCACGCCAGCCATGGTACACCAAGTTACTAGAACTTTCCGTGGTGTCGCCTCAAAGACTGCGGCTAACACCCAAACTTTTAACACAGAACCATGGCGAAATTCAGCACCCAGATCCGCAACAGCTGAACCTGGCGATCTAACTCCTGAAGTCTTAGAGTTTGGCTACCTGAACCTGCCTCCAGAATGTATGAATATCATCAAGGAGGCCAGGAGACCCACGACCAGAGCTTGCTATGCGGCTAAATGGAAAAGATTTGTCATTTACTGTAAAAACAATGACATTAATCCGCTGGATGCATCCATTCAGAACATCATCTGTTACCTGTTGCACTTATACCGATGCAATCTGGCATACAGCTCCATCCGTATACATCTAACCGCAATAGCAGCCTATCTTCAGAACAGGCAGCACCTCTCTTTATTCAGAGTGCCTGCCATCAAATCCTTCTTAGAGGGACTCAAAAGAGTGATTCCTCCAAAACACCCACCGGCACCAGTGTGGAACCTGAATGTGGTCCTCACCAGATTGATGGGTCCACCTTTTGAACCTCTACATTCATGTGAGATTCAATTCCTCACCTGGAAAGTAGCTTTCTTAGTGGCAATCACTTCGTTGAGAAGAGTTAGTGAACTCCAGGCACTAACCATTCAAGAGCCATTCATACAGGTTCACGCAAACAGAGTTGTACTACGTACCAACCCCACATTCATGCCTAAAGTGATATCGCAGTTCCACATGAATCAGACTATTGAACTGCCGGTTTTCTTTCCAAATCCAGAAAATGTCGCAGAGAGAATGCTCCATACACTAGATGTAAAGAGGGCCCTCATGTACTATATAGACAGAACAAAGTATTACAGGAAAACAAAACAACTGTTCGTTGCTTTTTCTCCACAACACAAGGGCAACGCCATTTCCAAAGCAGGGATAGCCAGATGGATCGTTAAATGTATTCAAATTTGCTATGAAAAAGCTAAACGCACATTAACGATTCCCCCAAGAGCCCACTCAACACGAAAGTTAGGGGCGTCCATGGCTTTCCTAGGGAACATTCCTTTAGAGGAAATATGTAGAGCAGCCACATGGTCCACTATACATACATTTACTAAACACTACTGTGTAGATGTACATTCAAAACAGCAGGCAGCTGTAGGACAGGCTGTTCTCAAGACCCTTTTTCGGACTGCTGCAGCTGACACGGGCAGCCGCCGCTAATGGAGGGACTGCTATATAATCTATGCACAGATATGAATTCAGCAGCCCACATGCCTCGAACCGAATATGCTACTTACCAGTATGCATCTGTTCTTGGCATGTAGGGCTGCTGACATTCATATCGCCCACCCTCCTCCCCGGCGCCTGTAGCGGCTGCAGCACTCAGAATTACTGTATAGCATGGTCATCACTTACTGTATCTACTCCATCACTGCCGAAAAACAATCTGAGGATGGAGAGGATGCCCATGCACACTGTAGTCCAGGAGAGGAGCCACCTATCTCGTGATACTTCGAAGACTCTTCCAGGACAACAATATGCAATCATCCGGACCCAACACTAGGCGGCGATCTATGCACAGATATGAATGTCAGCAGCCCTACATGCCAAGAACAGATGCATACTGGTAAGTAGCATATTCGATACTTGGGTGGAATGTTGCTGTCCTTCAAAAATAGATCTAGTAGATTGGGTAGACCTAGTTGGGCAGTATGACATGCTAATGTTTTAAGAGACCTGTGCCACCAAAGACCTATATTTTGAAGGATTCGAAATGTTTTAACTTTCTAACCTTATTTTTGTTGATAATATTTTATTGGCATTTTCGTATGATAACAATTTACATTTACAATCAGACCTACTGCCATAAATCTCTTCTCTTCATGTCCTGTATTTGTACATCAATATCTTGACATTTTAATCCAAAGGTGTTCAACCGTATACCTATATATTGCAGGTTATTATGGCAATTAAACAATAAACAAACAATATATCCCCCACACCCCCATTGTCGTGCCAGGTCTCTAATCAATGAATCAATCACAGAATTTATAGAGCGCGCTACACACCCGTGAGGGTCTCAAGGCGCTAAAAAGGGGGGGGGGGGGGCTGCTGCTACCGCTTGAGGAGCCTCCTGAAGGCGACCAGGTCCTGGGTCTGCCGTAGGTGGGTTGGGAGGGTGTTCCAGGTCTTGGCCGCAAGGAAGGAGAAGGATCTGTCTCCGAAGGTGCTTCGTTGGGTTCGGGGGACGGCGGCGAGGGCAAGGCTTGCAGAACGGAGCTGGCGGGCGGGGGTGTAAAAGTGGAGTCTGCTGTTCAGGTACGCTGGTCCAGAGTTGTGGAGCGCTTTGTGTGCGTGGGTGAGGAGTTTGAAGGTGATCCTCTTTTTGATGGGGAGCCAGTGCAGGTCTCTCAGGTGAGGGGTGATGTGGTTGCGGCGGGGGAGGTCGAGGATCAGGCGGGCCGAGGCGTTCTGGATGCGTTGTAGTCATTGTAGTCGTTTGGTGGGGATTCCGGCGTAGAGTGCGTTGCCGTAGTCCAGCCGGCTGCTGACGAGGGATTGGGACACCGTTCTTCTGGTTTCGGTCGGTATCCACTTGTAGATCCTGCGGAGCATGCGGAGGGTGTTGAAGCAGCAGGAGGAGGAGACGGTGTTGACCTGCTTGGACATGGAGAGGGAGGAGTCAAGGATGAATCCCAAGTTGCGCGCGTGGTCCGTGGGTGTCAGGCTGTTCCTAGTGCAGTCGGCCACCAGGAGGCGTCCCAGGCAGACGGAGATGGGCCGAGTATGAGGACTTCTGTCTTGTCCGAGTTCAGCTTCAGGCGGCTGTTCCTCATCCACTCGGCGACGGCCTTCATACCCTCGTGGAGGTTGGTTTTGGCAGTGTGCGGGTCCTTGGTGAGGGAGAGGATGAGCTGGGTGTCGTCGGCGTAGGAGATGATGTTCAGGTCGTGTTGGCGGGCCACTTGTGCGAGGGGGGCCATGTAGATGTTCAACAGCGTCGGGCTGAGGGATGAGCCCTGGGGAACGCCGCAGATGAGGTCGGTAGCTTCTGCTCTGTAGGGTGGGAGGCGGACTCTCTGGGTTCTGCCAGTGAGGAAGGAGGATGTCCAGTCCAGGGCTTTCTAAAAGAATAACAAAACAATCTTCCCTAGTCACATTGTGCATCCAGTACATTGTCTCTTGTTTCCTCAACCAGTCGCTCCGTCTACTTTGGACCTCTCCTGTCCTTTCTCCACTGGTTCATCGACTGTTGTGGGGGGGGGGGGGGGATCTTTTATGTCTGCTAGCATGAGGGGCAAGGCTTGCGCATCCTCTTCTAGCTTTTCATCCCTTCTAACCCTTTTCATTCTAACTAGCTCTGCTGTTGCCCATTCGTTCAGGTCTTTAAGCCATCCCTCCAATGTGGGAAGGTCCGAGTAGAGCCATTTTATAGCTATTTTCCTTTTTGCCAACACCAGCCCCGGTAGGACAAACCTTTTTACTAAGATTTTTGGATTTCGGTGTGGGGAGTAGTCCGAATATTACTACCGGGATTGTTCAGGAGATTTCCCACCCTGTGGCAGTTTGTATCAGATCTGTTACGTCTTCCCAGTATTATGTCAATGCTGGGCAGTCCCATATCATATGACTGAAGTGTGCTTCTGCTTGTCCTCATCTAGGGCATTTGTTAGTGCAGTCCGGGAATATTCTATTTAGGATCGTCTGGGTCAGATAGGTTTGATGTATAATATTATATTGTATAAGTTTAAATCTCGCGTTTGAGCTGACCCGTTTAACTCCCTGATGTATCTTTGCCCATTCGGTATCCGTCAGGGGTTCAGCTAACCATTCATCCCATCTCGCCTGGACTGGAAGGAGTTTTTGTGGAGGTTGTCTCGTAACGCCCTATATATATGTGAGACCAGTCTACGGCCTCCGGTTAGGCAAAGCAATGTCTGTAGTGTTAATGTAGTGGGCGATTCTTGCGGGAATGTGGACCATATTTCACGGGAAGTTGCTGAGATCTTTGCATATTGCAAAAATTGCCCCTTCTCAATGCAAATGTATCCTCAGCTTCCTCCCTCTTTATGAATTGTTCATTATTATATAAATCGCCCATTGTGTGACATCTTCTTTCTGTCCAACTTTTAACAGACATAGAATCCGCTATCTTTTTGAAGGGTTGCAACACCCACAACCGCATATCCGGTGCATAGGACGCATGCTGAACCACCCTTTTTACTGCAGTTTCCCATATTGCTGAAACCTGTTGAATAATAGAAGGATATGATCTGGGCACCCCGGTCCCCATCATAAGGAGCTCTGGCAAAGGGACCCCTCCATGTATACCTGCTAGCAGTTGTTTCTCCCAGTTATCATGCTTGTCCATCCAATTCACCGCATGTTGCAGTTGTGTTGCCATATAGTATAGATCCAGACGTGGGACCTCCATGCCTCCCATTTTTGTTGGAGAGTATCTAGTTTTACCCTCTTTCTCCTGCTGCCCAATAGTAGGTCAATCAGTAAATGTTCTATTTGTGTAAAGTATTGGAGTGGGATATTTTGCAATGAATTCTGTAGTACATATAAGCAACCTTGGTAGAATGACAATTTTTTTAGCGCTATTCTTCCAACGTTCTAGCCTTATCCCCCAAATCTGGTCAACCATCGGGTGGCCTTTCCATCTGGGTGAATATTGCAGATAGGGTAAGTGTTACGGTTGTACAAACCCATAGTGACAAATTCCAAGCAAAGGGGGGTATCTATGTACTTGCTTAATTTTTAAAATAATGATTTTCCTCTATGTAAATATTATCAATTTGTTTGATTTTGTTACCTCCCTAAGGGACCTGAGGGTTTTGATAAAACATCAAGCATCTGCCTAGGGGACGACTTTAATACTAAACTGCCCAAGAAGCTTCTGCGGTCCCTAGGCCTTGCAGTAGAAGACAAATCTGTCAAAGGGGAGTTGAGCTGATTGAGCATCTGCAAACCCATGGCCTAAGTAATGTTATGGATATTGCTGCTCTTATTAACAATTTTTAAGCAATTTCCCCGAACCGACATATAGAGGCTGGGGTAGCATCACTACAATTGACTCCATTTTTATTTCACACAGTCTAGAGGACCTTATTGTACGCCAAGGTTGTCTCTTAAAATCATGGCGATCATAATCCGATTAAAGTGGTGCTGATATTGTCTCTTAGGCCCGTGTATAAAATAGTGTGGCGCAAGGAACTTGGTACCCTTGACAGACAAATTGAGATTGGTTTGGCGAGGGGTTAATAGCGCAGATCTGTTACTTAAAGTGGTCAGGGAAAATCCACGACTCTTTGACTTCGGATTGTCCGTGCAGGAACCTGGTCCTGAGGTAATCCCCGACCTTCACTGAACTTTGTGCAGCCATTAAATCTGCGCTATCGAAACCTGCTGCCATTACTCCTTATTGCCCCCGATAGTTTAATAGCGAGTGCTCCGCCGTAAACCGCCAGTTACGCAAAGCCCTATCCATGAAACTTAGGTGTTACCTCTCAGTTCAGTCTTTAAGGAATAAGTACAAGTTAGTTATCTCCTCGAGGAAGGAAGAATTACTGAATGATCGATGGGACACTCTCGCTAGCTCTGCTAGTTCCAAGAACGGCAGACTTTTTTGGATAGTTGTAAAAGATATGAGAGCAATGGGACAAACATTAACACCAATTAGCTGTAACATAACCAGCGAGATTTGGGAAGCTCACTTTTCTAAGATGTATACAACTCCTGAATATGTCAAAGACTTGCCAGAGTTTCTTGCCCCTATAGGAGTATCAATATCTTTTCCCGAAGTAGAGGAAGCCATATATCAGAGCCTGGGTAATAAAGCCCCAGGGCCTGATGGGTTACCTATAGACCTTATTAAGCACACACCAGATTTCTGAGCCCCGCTTTTGCTAAACGTTTTTAATAACTTACCTCACTCCCCGCTACCAAGGACTTTGTCAACCAGCATCATCATTCCAATTTTTAAAAAAGGCGACTGCTCCCAACCAGGTTGTTACATACCTATTTCCCTGATTGACACCACATTGAAAATCTTAGGAAGGTTATTATATAATAAGATTAAAACCTGGACCGCAGAGTACTCTATTTTACAGCCCTCTCAACTAGTTTTTAGGAATAAGGTAGGCACTATCGAACAATGCCTCAACCTCAACCTAATAATTGGGAAATGTACAGTTGCAAAGCGGTCAGCCGTATATTTAGCTTTTATGGATCTGACCTCTGTTTTTGATTGTTTATCTGCCATGTTTGTGGTCCACTTTTCTAGAATACGGGATGTATGAGGCTTTAGTACTTTTTTTAGCATATCTGCATAGAGATCTAAAAGCTAGGATCAGAATCAACATGGATGGGGAGTTCTCCAATGATATCAGAGTTTGTAGTGGGGTCAGGCAGGGTTGCCTTCTGGCCCCATTACTTTGTATTTAATAACAATTTACACACCTCCCTAACTGTGCTTACCAAGGATGCCCCAAGAATTAATGGCCAGACACTTTCAGCCCTGCTATACGCTGACGACGCGGTCCTAATGGGCTGTACACATAATGCTTTTCGTCTTTTAGTGCGGGCTTTGTTGATTTTATGGCCAAATTAGACTTGTATACTAATTAAATGACTTGTGGCCCGAAAAAGTGTGCTTCAAATATAATTTCTGTGGGCAACCAAAGTCTACACTGCACAATCACTTTTCCCTACTTAGGGCTGGTTTTTGCTGCTAATGGATCATGGACTGATCACATGGCAGATTGTAGGAACAAGTTTTCTAAAGCAATTAACTTGGTTATTAGCCTCCCCCAACCCAGGAGGTCGGGGGGTGTTTTAGCTATCCTAAAAATCATTACATTGCAGTGTATACCTGTGGAAACCTACGGGGCGGAGATATGGTGTTTCTTAACCCCTTCGCTGCTAGTTCGCTCCAAGTGGTTTTGAGATAGGCAATGTTGATGTTGTCCCACTACGTTTTGGGCCCTTGCCTGTCGCGGGTACTTGGGCCTCCCACACAAGTGAGGCACCATTTTTACCGGCAGACCTGGGGGAACTCTGGGTGGTGGTAAATTTGAGTGAGCCCGGTGATGCCACAACTTTCCCACACAAAAATGTGTGAAAAAGTGATTTTTTTCAAGTTAAAATTTAGTTTTGCGGGGAATTCTGGGTAAGGTAACGCTGGGGGATCCACGCAAGCCATACCTCCCTGGAAGCCCCCGGTGTCTGCTTTTCAAAAATGTGTGGGTTTGGTAGGTTTCCCTAGATGGCTGCCGAACACGGGTCCAAAAACACAGGTGACCCCCCCCCCCCCCCCCCTTGCAAAACCAGATAGTTTTGACAAAATTAGTTGTTTATTTCTACAGCGTGAGAATTTTGGCACAATATTGCAAGGAAAATGTGACAAACATTTTGAGGTTTGCAGGACATTGTGGATAAAATAACTTGTTGGAATTCACAAGAGAGACATCCCCATGAACTCCCATGGGTTTACGGCAATATCTACAGTTGGTAGGTTATTCTTAGATGGAATGTACACCTTGGCAGAGACTAAAGACAAAGATTCCTGCACAGCCATCTATTCCTCAAACACACACACACTGGTTGGAGTTGGCACAAGGGCGAGTAATGGTTCAGTATATAAAATTTTATTAACAAGAGATTTCACAAAAATTAAATGTACTGTCAATCATTAAATGGACAAAAAACCGAACCAGTGACTTGCAGCTCGTGAGCTGTAAAGCCACGGCAAGGCACCAACCGCTTTACAGGCCATTCACACACCTTTCATACGTGATACACAAATGACCATTCACACCACCAGGCACAGAAACAACACATTACAACATTCACAAAAAGGGACAAGGTACACCCTGCTTCAGAAAGACAAATATTACTGCACAGCCATCTAATCCTCAAGCACACACACATACTGGTTGGATTTGGCACAAGGGTGAGTGATGGTTCAGTATATACAATTGTATTAGCAAGTGATTTCACAAAAATGAAATGCACTGTTAATAATTGAAAGGGTGAGAAACTGAACCATTGACTCACAGCTCGTGAGCTGTAAAGCCACGACAAGCACCAACCTCTTTACAGGTCATTCATACACCTTTCATTCGTGTGACTCGTACAAAACCATTCACAGCGCCAGCCGTGGGCCCATCACATTACAACACTCACACCAGCAGACAGCGCCATTCAAGGGCCCATCACTTTCACATGCCCACATTCCTGACACAGCAACTACACAAACTGATTTATTGCGTGGAGTGGCGCTCAGCTAGCAGTGTGTAGTGACCAGCAGCAAGTTACTACTCACACACCGCCAGCCGAGCGCCACTCCACGCACACCGCCAGCCAAGCGCCAATCCACGCACACCGCCAGCCAAGCGCCAGTCCACGCACACCGCCAGCCAAGTGCCAGCCCACACACCCCACCAGTCAGGCGCCAGTCCAGGCACACCGCCAGCCAATCGCCAATCCATGCATACCGCCAGCCAAGCGCCAGTCCACGCACACCGCCAGCCAAGCGCCAGTCCACGCACACCGCCAGCCAAGCGCCAGTCCACGCACACCGCCAGCCAAGCGCTAATCCACGCACATCGCCAGCCAAGCGCCAGCCCACGCACACCGCCAGCCAAGCGCCAGCCAACACACACCGCCAGCCAGGCGCCAGTCCAGGCACACCGCCAGCCAATCGCCAATCCATGCACACCGCCAGCCAATCGCCAGTCCATGCACACCGCCAGCCAATCGCCAGTCCACGCACACCGCCAGCCAATCGCCAGTCCACGCACACCGCCAGCCAAGCGCCAGTCCACGCACACCGCCAGCCAAGCGCCAGTCCACGCACACCGCCAGCCAAGTGCCAGTCCACGCACACCGCCAGCCAAGCGCCAGTCCACGCACACCGCCAGCCAAGCGCCAGTCCACGCACACCGCCAGCCAAGCGCCAGTCCAGGCACACCGCCAGCCAAGCGCCAGTCCAGGCACACCGCCAGCCAAGCGCCAGTCCACACACACCGCCAGCCAAGCGCCAGTCCACGCACCCCACCAGCCAAGCGCCAGCCTACACACACCACCATCACATTTAGGATTTTTTTTAGACAAAAATAAAAACACAAACAAATTACAAATCGATAAGAATCTACTAACACAAAATCTGAAACCAAATACATTGCACTAATGCCAACCTTGAAACAGAATCAAATGTTTTAAAGAATACAGACCAGGCAGTTCACTTTACCACTCATGGATGCTCCCAAAAATTATTTTGCGTGTGGTACGCTCTAAAACAAGCAGGGACACACAGCCCAGGGTTAGGACACTCGGGGCAGTACATATGAGTCTCCTTCCGCGTACCTCTTCGCCAACAGACTCTACATCTCCTAGTGGGAAAGTCTTTTGAGGATGTGGGAGGAATGAAATCAGGAAAGTGGCTATCTTTCAATCGAGCCACATACTCCAACTCTAGGAACACTTGCCTGTTCCACAACAACGAGGCTGCCTATCACAGATTGCTGAAACTGAACAAAAGTCAACTTTGATGCAGGAGAACACCCCTTGAGCACAACAAAAGCATTGAAAGTTTCTAAATTAAAGAGATGGATGGTCAACTTCTTATACCAAACGCAAGCCTTACGAATAGCAGTGTAAGGTTCCAACCTCTGATCTACTCTGTCAACACCACCCATGTGCTTATTGTAGTCTAAAATGCACACAGGTTTGCGCACTTCAGAAATCTGACCCCAAACAGCCACAGGTGAAGTACTCTCATCATGGATGGTAGTCCGCATGTACACATCCCTCCTGTCCACAAATTTCACAGCTAGTAGTTCATCACTACGCAAGGAACTGCACTGTCCCCTCTGAAGTTTTCTTCAAACAAGCTCTTTTAAATAACCTTTATGGTTATAGCGGATTGTGCCACAAGCAAAAGTGTCCACTTTGAACAATTCCTTAAACAATCGCACAGCAGTGTAGAAGTTATCAAGGTACAAATGGTGGCCTCTGTTAAACAGTCTTCTAGCAAGATCCCACACAATTTTCTCAAACTCTAAAAGTGAACGGACAACCAGGAGGGTCAATAGTGGAATCCCTACCAGTGTACACACGGAAATTAAAAACATATTCTGTCATACTCTCAGACAACATATACAATTTCATAGCGTGCCCTCTTGCTAGGGATGTACTGCCTAAAAACCAAACGGCCCTTGAACAAGACCAAAGACTCATCAATAGATATTTCTTTCCCTGGAGTATAGATCTCTGAAAATCGATCTACAAAGTGATCAAGAACAGGCCGAATCTTAAAAAGACGGTCCCATTCAGGGTGATCTCGTGGCAACGCCAAAGAATTATCAACAAAATGCAGCATCCGTAGCAAAAGTAAATACCGATTACGAGTCATAACTGCAGGAAATATGGCCGTTGCCATCAAGGGACTGGTAGACCAATATGAAGCCATGGACGGCTTCCTTATCAAACCCATCAATAAAGTCAAACCCAAAAATTTCTTAATCTCTTCCAAATTTGTGGGAGTCCACCGGGTAGCTCTAGAGTGGGGCCTAAGTTTGTCACTGTTGTCCCTCAAAAACTGTTCAGCATACAAATTCGTCTGCTCAACAATCTCACCCAAAAATACATCATCCATAAACAACTGAAAAAACTGTCTAGGCAAAAAAAATTCACAATCCACTCTACACCCTGCATCACCACTAAAGGCAGGCAACACCGGCTGCACCATGTTTGGATCAACCCAGAGTCCAGCACTTCCAGTAGGAAGCCTAGCGGCCTCGGGCTGCAATCCGGATGCCTCTTGCACCATCGGCACAGCAGTATCCTCCTCTAAAACAGGCACTTCATCCACACTGAGAGTAGCTTCATCTGCACTGAGAGTACCTTCATCATCCGATGATTCCATGTGGAGAGAAAACTCACTGCCTGAATCTTCCCCTCCCTCCTCTCCCTCAGACGCACGGTCAGTCTCATAATCCTGCTCAGAGGAAGATTCAAGAAGCATTCCAACCACCTGCTGAGCAGTCATTCTATGGCTAGCCATACTGCTTACTAATAAAAGTAACTTGTCAAACAAGTCAACAACAACAAACACTTTGTAAAATAAGTAATAAACAAAATGCACCTTTATCAGAAATACCTATATACTCCAAAACGATACCACTCACTTGCCAGAAGCAGCTAAATTCACCACCACCTACTCTGCACAGACACAGTATGGATCAACAATATCCCACTAAAACAGAAAGAGAAAAGAAAATTACACAAGACAATGCAAAACACATCACAAAGAATTCCATGCACAAAACACTAACTAAATAAGCTGCCATCATGACACCACTTACAAAAAAATTCATTCATACATGACAAAAATACTCATTTGGAGAAAATACAACAAAAATGTTTATCTTACCAAAAAAATGCAACTGCGCAAAACTGCAGAACACCACTGTCGAAATCGCAAACCGGAATCAAAAGCTTTACACAAGGATAAAAAAAAGAGAAAAAACATTACAATCACATATGCAAATAATGCACCAGTCCACACACAATCCACCAGCCAAGCTAAGGGGTAGGTGGGCCTAAGAGTATAAATAAAATATTCACCCCCGTAAAAGTGTAGCAACCCTTGCCCTTGAGGCCACTCCCAAACACAACAATAAAAAACAGGTGTCTAGTGGCTTCTGCCCCCCTTAAGGGCAGATGGGCCTTAAAAGATACTGCTATTCTCCCACCCAAAGAGGGCAGAAATGACCACAATCATCTTCCCATAAAGGGGAGAGACCCTTGTCCAAGAGGCCGCTCCCCAACATAAAAAAAAAAACCCGGGTGGCCTAGTGGCCCTACAAAAAAACAAATCAGCCCATCTGCCCCTCAGGGTGGCAGAAACGGCCAAATTAATACTCACCAAATGGGAGCAAACCTTACCCAAGGGGCTACGCCCCACAAAAAAATCACTGGTGGTCTAGTGGGCCCAATTTTTTAAACATGGAGATCTGGCCCCCTGCGGGGCAGACACAGCCACAAATATTGACCCCAAAGGAGAGTGACCCTTGCCCAAGGGGTCACTCTCCACAAATAACTCCCTGGTGGCCTAGTGGGCCCTACATTAAACAAGCATTTGCAATGCAATCGGTCTCGCCTTTGGAACCTTATATGTACTTAGCTATGCAGCACATTAGCCTGCCCCCTGAAACATCTACTGTTCTTTGACATGGAGGGAAAGCAAGCACCAAACTGCATGACACGCCAAGTATTGGAACACACGGGGAGAAATATTGCCTTTCAGCGGGAAATGGTATAGTGGGAAATGGTATAGTCCAAAGCTCTGTTTTTAATATGAAATCTGGGCCTTCGGTGGTCATATAACTGAAAATACAAGATTTAAAAAAAAGTATTGTCTATGGGTGCTCGTGGAAGACAATTTCTATGGACTGAAAACTAGAGAATGCTGAAGTGATTCTGGTATTTTACTGACCTCTGCTGGTCATTTTCTATCACAGTTAAATAGTCAGTTGATCAGAAAAAAAAGTCCCTAAGCGGAAGCAGACAAGTCCTAGGACTGATCTCCAAAGCCCACAAACCATATAAACATATAAGTATATACAAGAGGTCTCGCATGCTCGACCTAAAAATTGTGAAATCTGCCCCCCCCCCATGGGGGCAGACTGCCAAAATCATAAGCCCCCAAAGGGGAGTGACCCTAGCCCAAGGGGCCACTACCCACTAAACACTTCCTGGTGGTCCAGTGGGCATTTTTATTTTTAAATAAAGAAAATCTGCCCCCCCCCCCCCCCGGGGGGTAGACAAAGCCTGAATACATTGCCCCCAAAAAAGGAGCGACCCTTGCCTGAGGAACCTCTCCCCCAAACGAAACAAACTACCTACCTAAAAAAAAATGGCCCCCGAAGGGGAGTGACCCTTGCCCAAGGGGCCACTCCCCACTACATTTCTGTAAAATGGCAAGTGGGCCATTTTATTAAAAAACAAATAAAAAAAGTCAGCACCCCCCCAGGGGGGCAGACAAAGCAAGAATACTTTGCCCCCAAAAGGGGGAGCGACCCTTGCCTAAGGGGCCGCTCCCCCAAACATTAGTCATGGACCTTTATTAAAAAAAATTTAAAAACTCCCTGGCGTCTAGTGGGCATTTGAATGCACAAAAGAGGCATCGAGGGAAAGGAAAACCCATTCCTTTGCCTCGATGTCTCTTTTTAAAAATCCCCCCCCCCCCCCCTCCCCAGCCCCAAAACTTACCTATTTCTTCAACCGACACGCAGGAAGCAAATGGCTTCCTGCGCGTCGGTGATGAAAGGGAAACCTCCAATGAAGTCAGCACGCCTCGCACGCTGACGTCATTGATGACATGGAAGGAGGGGGTGGGGGGAGGCAGGGGAAGGTCTTCCCCTGCCTTACCCGATTAAGAAACCCAGATCGACTGCCCACGGGGGAGAGCCAGTGCTTCCCCCGTGGGTGGGTGTCATGACGAGCTGGACTCGTCATGAGCACACGGCTACTGTGTGCCATGACGAGTCCAGCTCGTCATGAGCAGCGAAAGGGTTAAAGACCAGTACCATTCAGCATGAGGAGAATAGGATTACATAAAAGCTCACCCTGCCCTTTTGTAGCTAGCCATCTGTAAAAACACAGAGACCTCCCTCACAAGAGATATGATAAGATATTGCCTCATGTGCCATAACGGCATGGATATCCCATGGCTAGCCAACGTATGATCCAGCTTAACCAGGATCGACTATGGAGACATCTTTGACAGCGCCAATGAGATAGATACCGTAAATTAAGAAGTGCTACGGTCTGCTCTCTATACATATTATAGAAAGAACAGACTTGACATGGAGTCTAGAAAGCCATCTGTAGCCACTTTTATGTCCATCGAGAATGTTCAACATCAGTTGCCCAGCTATCTCACTAAATCCATGGGCTGCTGGGAGTGGGGACTGCTCTTTCGTCTAAGGGCTAGCACAGTGAAGTTTTTATTATGTTTCCCCCTTGGTTATCATACTAACCATGACTCTCTGCCATGCCCGTGTGACGGTCGGTCAGGGCAAACTATATTACACTTTCCATTTTTCTCTAGGTTTTATATACAATATGCCCAATTGTTCTTAATACCTTTTTTAAAAGATACAGACTTGCACATTACAGAGATGCATCCAGGACTATTGTTAATTTGAAAGATGATGAATTAGTATTTCGCGTGGGTGCCTTCCGGACGACTGCTGTCCACGCACGCAAAACAATGCTCGCTGTATAATCATTTCTATTTGCACTGGTTTTTAAATCCTTTTATTTTGATGAGAACTTTACATTACACTGCAATGCCAATCAAGTGAGCTATTTTTACAGGCTTCACATATACATTCCAACCATCCATGTTTTCTCCAGTAATCCGACAAAAAACATGTTACGGCCCTGTAAATGGGCATATAATTCACGTGTTTCGTATTTTGTCTGATTCAGCATTTCAATTTATTTGCGGAGTCATTCGGCCCTCCTGCACAGGGCCAGCTTTAGCGCTAGTGGTGCTCGTGTGACAATGTGTGTTGGTGCCCCTCCATCCATCGTGGAGGTAGTGTCCGCCTCCACCACGGATTCCCTCACGATCACCCTTTAAGTGCCCCTCAAGTCTTCATAACCACACTCTTTCAGATGCATTTTTTTTTTTTTTTTTTGAAACCGTTTATTACAGAATCCAAAAGATATACAAAGATGGGCCTACAACCTTCAGGCCGGCCGCTAGCAAACAGAAAGAGCATATAATACAAACAGTAGAACACACGCTGCGGCAGAAGAGAGATCACAGGAGTTGAAAGAAGCGTTGGCAGCCACACCATCCGGACCCCATACAACGGCTTCATTTTTATATAAATAACAAACAAAAAAACAAAAAAAAAACAAGTCCACAAGGCAACCCACAATCGGAAACAATAGCATGTGCTTCTCTGGGGGGGACCCTACCGATCCACAGGAATATCAAGGGGGGGGATAGGTCGGGACGGAGACAAAGTGAACTCAATGCCCAGAACCAGGAAGACAAGCAGGCTAAGGAGACTGGGCCGGTGACGGATCAGGCATCAGCGGCGGGGTACAGATTCCCCCACGGTAGGCGTTCCAGGGGCCCCACACTTTCACCCATTTCCCAGGCTTACCTCTCGCAACATACACCACCTTTTCCCAAAACATACACCAATCCATGTTGTCCTTCCACGCCGAGACAGTCCTTCCACGCCGAGACAGTCCTTCCACGCCGAGACAGATTTGCACTGGTTTTTATAATGTTTTTATGACTATTATGAGTTTCTGTATTTCATGTATTATTGTCCGATTTGCTCTTTTATGGATATGTTTTATCCGAATAAAGTAATTGATGATGAGAATTTTCTTTCTCTGCACAACAGAATACAGGTTTGCAGGAGCTGTGGGAGGCGTTACTGCAGGGGTAGCGTCGACTATGACATTTTGCAGGGGAACAGTTAATGTGTTCATATTATATAAGGGGTCTGATTGCTAGTCTAAATCCTCACAACTGCTTTGGGGAGCAAATCTGTTTGTACATTCCCATGGATTGCTTCTTTCTTGTTTGTTATTGGGGAGTTCCAAATGGTGGGGTATTTCTTGACCAGTTCTCATATTTGGTTTGTAGAAGAAACCCAAAGGTGCAGCAGCGACTTCTTCCTCTGTGGCGCTAAACCTACTTTGTTGCCTGTGATAGACAGCACCTATTTATCACAATACAGTCTCCTATGTCTTGTTTCTTAGAATGCCCAACTTATGCCACTCGTACTACAATAATATCCTGGCTTAGGACATTGAATGCGCATATGCCGTGTGACAGCCTTGTTACAGAGTTCTGCCCAGGATTCGGATGTACCAGTTTTTAGGTCTCGCACCTAGCGTTTCAATGCGCAGCTCTGCTTGCGCAGCGAGAGACCTCTTGTACGGGGTTTTAAATTCGCCCTAGGTATCGCACACGCTCGTGCCTGTGCTTTTCCTTTTGGCTTCCGCGATTGGTCTTTGCTTGCATGTTTTTCACTAAGATGGCACGCAATAGGTCAAAGGCGGGCGCATTGCTCCGCCCATAGCCTATTGGTGTCTATTACGCGCACCAAAGGCCATGTGGTTTCAATTATCGTGCCCAGACACGGGCGCGATAATTGAAACCACATGTTTTGCTGTGGCGCGCGCTCACAGCCCGCGGGCTTGTTTCTTTCACTGCTGCTTGTTTTCTTTCCCAGCAGCATTCACGGGCCTCTTGTTCTCATGGGCTTTGGACTTTGTGAGGTATCAAGCGTCGAGATCCGATTTCTATATCTGGCGTGGTTTGTCCCGAGGTAATAAATGTTGGTAAAAAGTGATAAAAGTACAGTCTGCAGTTTTTGGGGTGCCACTCCAGGCATTGCTGGTTTTGCTTGGGAATGTGGCTGAAATACCAGCAGGAATATGCAAAGTAAGTGCATGTGCTTTGTTACTGGCAGAGAGAAGAGTAGCACTTTGCTGGAAAAGAAACCCGTTAAGAGTTAAAGACTGGAGAGGAGGCTTGATGCACTATGCTGAAATGCCGGATTTATAATCTGTGACACTGCCAGCTTCATCCAGCCTGCACGACCTCTACACCACCTCTGACTACATGTCTGGCCAGTACCGGCAACATGGCTGAGCTTTAATGCAGTAGGTTAAGGCTTCAGAGATAGAGAGTTGAGGTCAGTACACTAAGTACAGAGATACGGCCCCAGATTCTGAAGGGGAAGGGGCTAGCGAGGCTAATAATAGATCCATTTAGTGTCCTGTTTAATTTGCGGGAATTCCTTCCGGTGCTGCTGTGCCCATTTAACTTTCATAATGTAAGTAGGCCACCCTCTCCACTACTACTGTCTATTGGAACGCAGGTATATGTGCCTATTAGTATATACTGTCATGACATTGTTTCTTTGGTTTGCTAAATTGTATGTCTTTCCTATGCATGAAAATAAATTAATAAAAATCAGATATAAAGTGATCCATTGGAACCAATCGCTCGGAATGTGTGTACTAAATAACATGTTAAAGGGAATGGATCGCCTTGTGACACATAAGGATGATACAGGGCGCTGGATTGTGTAATGACGAATAATAGCGTGGACTCTAGATTGGCTAATGTGTAGATAAGGGGGCATAGATGAAATCTGACCAGAAAGGGCCGCGGCGTCTCCCAGCACAGCACACCAGGCGGCCCCCGCTGTAACTCGCACCCCCTGTTTGCATTGATAGGTTACTGCTCATTATCAGGGAGTCTGCGTTAAAGTGCACACAACAGTGAAAAGCCGAATGGGCGCGATTACAGGACTTGAGTATTACTTTACATTAATCAGCTTGGCCAGGAGGGAATCTTTCAGTCTGATTAAGTGGGAGGGCGGAATTTCGGTTCTCAGAGAAAATATTGCACAAGTGTTAATATTGACCGTACCGCTAGCCGAGCAGCACGCACATGCGTGTAGCGTGACCTGGAGCATGCGTCCAATCATCTGATAGACTAATGAAGAGTGAAGTGAGGCTCTGTCACTGTAGGTAAACCCTATGTGCAGCATAGTAACCTACAACATGAACCGCAATTGTATGGCAAAACACAAAGCCTTCATTTCTTATTTTTAGCAGAAAGCAAATAAGTTACACAAGAAAACATTTAAATCCCAGAAACTCTGGGAGATGGATGCTTTCTAAGGAACTGATGAATGTCACTGTCTCCTAGGGTCGTCACCTTCAGTAACACTTTTCAAGCAAATGCTCAACGTTTAACATTTTTTTTATTGGTTTTGAAATATGACTATAGCCCCCTGGCGGCAAACACTCAAATAAAACCAACATAGACAAATCCCTGCGCGCTCATCCCTATACCACTTTGCTTTCCTCCGCCTTCCGACCAGGAAACTCGGTGGTGTCCAGCTAGGGGCAGACGCTAGGGGCCCAGAAGCAAAGTGTTAGCTGTCTACTGCCCGAGTAAGCCTGGGATCGGGATTGGGTGGCTTCCAAACAGAAACAGGGTGGCATGTGGTGAGGTGCTGACTGACCCCGCGCGCTTTGTGTAGTGAGCCACGTCGCCATTGATGCCTGCTCTGACGACATCGCAGCCCGGGGCAAGCTCCCATGATATCGTGTGCCAAGTAGTTGCAAATACAGGAGAGCATTGGAGACACAGCTCGGGTGCTGCTGGTGTGCACCCGGCATACGACTGAGGCTCAGATCGGAGCTGAGGCCTAGGATCCCGCTGAGGCCGGCGCCCCGTTAGTCCTTCGGGCGGTTGGGGGGCCTGACCAACCGGGGGTGTGCCACAACACGCTCCGCCCCTGTCAGAAGGGGCGGGAGTAGGAGACAGATCACGTGACCCAGTGGATGATCTGAAAATAATTATGTGCCACACTGCCGGGCATCGACCCACCGTGTGTGCTGGCTCACCAGGCGGGCGGAGCAGCTAGGGGCTGCTTGCCCTGGATCGCCCGTAAGATAACCCAATTTTATTGTCATACTATGTTGTATGAAATAAACCTGCAGCAGTTCTTCACCCACAAAGAAAGTGTCAGTGTAATCATTGGGTGACGTCTGTGCATGCGTGTTGATTGAAGCGGATGACGGTGTGGTCACTATGAAATCTGAGAGCGGGTGCTCCCGCTGAGATTGGCGCCTTGGAAAACGAAGACGCGTCCGGCATAGTACATGTGTGTCCCCCCAGGCGTGAAGTGGTGGAGACTGAGCAGCAGGCCCGATGCGTGGACCGTGTAAGTACACTATTATACCTGGGGGGCTGTTGACCTCGGTGGGAGCTTGCGGCCCTTCCCACGGATTGGGGCATTGCAGCCGTGTGCCTCGTTCACGTGGGAGTGAGCCCGGGACCCGGGACCGGATTGCGAGGTGCGGAGCTCGAGGGTGACGCAGCGTGGGCGCAGCAGGTGGCGGGTCTAGGCCAGTGCTAGCGGAGCTGTGGCACGGAGTATCTGGCTTCCTGGCACGCCGGCAATAGCTGTTGCTGCCGGGAGCTGGTTGGTGATCATGCTGCTTGCCCCTGCGGGTGCTGCCTGCTGATCTGTTGCCCCCCCACAGCAAGACTATTCGTGGACTGGCCACGGTGGGGGCTCCATTCAACACCTGGCACTGTGCAACTCACCTGCACACAGGGGGCCCTACATATAGGGGAAGACGATCCCCCCCCTACACACAATCAGAAGAACCAACTAGCACTGTAGGCCCCCTGAGGTTGACCACTTTCTACATGCTGTGAAGGGAGGCGTGCCCAACCATACCAGTCTTCAGGACCTTTTATCTCTAGTCAATATGGGGAAAAACGACCCCAAGCAGTCAAAATTACCATTTGAGAATATGGTCTCGCATTATTAAAGTTTGAGATATTGGCATTGCTAATAATAATGCATTGCAAATGCTTGTTAGTTATGGCATGTTTTTTCAAAATAACGTAGGGAGTACCCTCTGGGTGCAAATGTAGGGGGGCTTCAGCACGATTTGGCCTCTTTGTATTTCCATAATTGTGTTGTATTATGTGATCAGTTTCTCGCTATGGTTGTGGCAAGTGGGCGGAAGTAAGGGCGGGTGAAACAGTCTTCTGTAATATTTCGCTATTTTGCTGTATTCTTGAAGGGCCCTCTTTTACATGTGCCAATTCCGTCGTTAGTAAAGGGCTTAAAGCTGCATGCCCAACTGTAACATTATTTGATAGAGAACAGACAGGTGCATTATGTCTCCCCCAAAAATAACCAATTGACTGTTCAATTAAGGTCACACGTTCTTTTATCTTGATAGTAAGTTTTTTTCAATGTTATCCATTTTATTGTTTATTCTTTTAAGCAGTAGCTCTAGGCTCTTTAATATGAGGGAGTCCTTGGGTGCGATCTTTGTTGTGATGCATTATGCCATTTCCATCCAAATTGGGATTTTTCTTCACTTTCATTTTCACTTATTTCATAGACTTAATCGGGGGGGGGGGCTCTTTTACTGGGTGTCTAATTATTTTGGAGGGCGCAGTTAGCTGTTCGGTGGTTGAAGCTCCATTGTAGCTAGTAAGTCCGTTGAGACACAGTGTGACTACAGTTTTAGGTGTTGCGCAGAGTATTGGTTGATTATCCATAGTAGGCGACACTGAACCATTGGTCGAGCCGCTGGGCTGGACAGAATTAACTTCAGTTGTTGCCTCTCGTAATACACTTTTTGTAGCCAGAGCCTTGCCTCAACACTATTTCACCGTTCATCCTGCCCATAGCGTCTGTGAGAACATTTGTGATAATATTGGATGTTTTTGTGGCCTTGATGATTGTTACCCATAAAGTCATGTGTATCTTTTTGCTTACCGATGATTACACCCAGAATCTCTTGATGCCAGATAAGTAGAATAAAATTGTTTCACCGCAACACATGGATCAACGAACCAAGGAAGGAGCGCCCGGCCTCTGCTGGCCACTAGCTGGCACAGACTGGCCTGCTCCTGGCCTGGGCGGTGAGCGGTTTCCGGAGCTGGCCGCGCTTCCAGGAGCAAAGGTGTCTGGAGCTGGTGGTCCCTCCCACGGTCTAGCGGCACTCAAGGTCTAATCCCCCCTGTGACAGCAGCTAAAAACTGTTCTTTATGTGCAATAGTGAAGGAGTGGCTGAAAGGAGAAGTCAGATCATATAGAGCATTAGACACCAGTATTTATTTATTTAGTGTTTTATATAGCATGAACATGACCCATTAGGGTATCAGAATGATATAGTATTACCATTGTAACAGCTCGAGAGCAGGCATTTATACATAACTCTAGTGCGTAAAATTAAATTCTAAAAGCAAGGAAAGACATTTGCGATTATAATAATACGTGAGCCTAAAGGATACATAGTATAACAATTTGTACACTCAAATGAAAACAGTAAATATTGTACATTTTATAGTTATACTGGGTATATAACTCTGGAAGTTATGTGGTTAGTCTCTCTGAGGTGGGTTGTGTAGGTCAAAAAGTCTTCAATTTGTGAGTCTTGTGACGCTAGAAGTTTACATACCCATAGGGAATAGGTGATATTCTCTAAGCAAACATTTAAGTGATTGATCTGTTGTTGATTATGGTATGAATTTTCCCATTAGGAAGAGCTTAACTTTCTTCTTCAAGCTTGAGGTGGTCTGGATCCTTCTAATGTTTGGAAGCAGTGAATTCCAGATTCTAGATGCGGCTCCAGAGAACGCTCTGTCATAAGTTTTCTTTTTCTGGAAGCTTGTAGGTTTCATTACTACAGCTCTGGCGCTCCAGGAAAATTTCCCTCCTCCAGATATCTAAATTTTCTGAGCTAGATACATCAGTGTTTTGAAGTGTATCGCTTTGTGTGTGATACAAGCCGGTTTGAGTTGAATTCTGGCTTGGTATGGTAGCCAATTGAGACCTTTCAAGTGTGGAGAGATATTGAATTTTCTCGAACCTGTTATGCGTCTCGCTGCTGCATTGAGACAGGCTTTTAGTAGAGCTGTTGAGATCTTGGGTAGTCCTGATAGTGTTGCTCATCAGTATTCGATTCTAGAGATGTCTAATGCCTTGACTGCCAATTTGAGGTCTGGTGTTTCGATGAATGGTTTCAGTCTTCTAAGATAGCTCAGGTGAAACCGGGAACTTAAGCTAACTAGTTGATGTGGGTTTGCATGTTCAGGTTCTTATCCAGCGTAATTCCTATTGATTTGGTTGAGTCCACTATGTTCAGGGTGCAGTTTAGCGCTGTGATCATCTTGGTCCATTCCTTTGTCAGAAGAACTTTTGGGGGAGGGGTATTAATAGGAATTATTTTTTTGTGAGATTAGTTTAAGCTGATTGCTTGCTAACCATTGAACGATCACCTTTAATACTTCATTTATTGTCTTGATCTCCTCCAGTGACGAAATCTTAATATAAATCTGTGTGTCTTGTGCACACATATGGAAACAGATGTTGGCGCGACGTAGTATTTCAGTTTGAGGTTCCACATAAAGGTTGGATAGTTTTGGGGATAGAGTTGAGCCTTGCAGTACTCCAATCGTATTAGGAGACGGTGATGAAAGTTTTTTATTTACCAAAAACCTTTGTGTTCCGTTCCATAAGAAAGATTTAAACCATTCAAGAATGGTTCCCGATAATCCCATTCTATTTTCAAATCGTTGTAGCAATTTATCATGGTTTACTGTACAGAAAGCAGACAATAGGTCCAGAAGAATTAACCCCTTCCATGTGCTCGAGACGTGGGAGCCGTCCGACACAAAACTGCTTATGTGCGTCGGACGGCACCCGCGCGTCTGACCCCATTGCACAGAGATTCCGCTGATGTGGGCACCAGAGGGATTCCCATTTCCCTGAAATGACAATCAGAGTGCACTTCGCACTGATATTTCGTGAAATTATTGGGTCATTTCAGTTTCACTTTCTACATGCTTGTGGGGCTATCTCAGCCCGAGCACATAGTAAGACAGGAGAGGTATAATTGGAATGGGGAGACTCTCCCCTTTCTAATGGTACCCCTCCCTCCCTGGGGATCGCACCAGGAGGGCGAACCCCAAGCAGGGATCCACCTACTGGACACTAGGGAGGGGGGAGCAGCCCCTTGGGCAAGGGCCTTTGCTCCTCCCCAGATGTTTTTGGGGCAATTCAGTCTTTCTGCCCCCCTGGAGGGCAGTAGTCCCCAATCTGTTCCCCTGGGGGGCAGGAAACCCAAAAGATGCCACAGATTTTTTTATTTATTGGATTTAGGGGTGGGGGCTGCCTGAGATGGGCATATCAATGCCCCCACCCCGCAATATTCAACAGTCTTTCTGCCTCCTGGCAGGCAGATGGGGGCAGTAGCCCCTGATCTGCCCTCCTGGTGGCAGATGGAGGCAGTAACCCCCTACTTGCCCATCCCCCGGGGCAGGAAACCCACTAGATGCCAGGGATTACTTTTTTAAAATGTATTTAGGAGTGGGGCTGCCCGAGATGGGCATGTTAATGTCCCCACCTCTGCAACATTCCACAGTCTTTCTGCCCCTCCCCTCTGGGAGGCAGATGGGGGCAATAGCCCCTGGTCTGCCCTGAGGGGCAGAAAACACAGTTGGCACCAGGACATTAATTAAGAGTGGGGTCTGCCCAAAATGGGCATGCCAAAACCCCCACTCCCCCCAAAAAACTCCAGTCTTTCTGCCCCCCCAGTTGGCAGATGGAGGCAATGGCCCCTCATCTGCCCACGGGTGGGGGAGGGGTGGGGGGGCAGAAAACCCGCTAGGCTCCAGGGATTGTACATAGTGGTTGGTGCTGCCCAGAATGGGCATTCCAATGCCCCCCCATAAAAAAATAGCCACCCTCTTGCTGCCAGATGGGGGCAATACGTAGGGGCTGGCGGGAGTGGGCATGCTAATGCCCCAACCCCCAAAAAAGTCTTTCCGCCACCCGCACCCCGGAAGACAGATCGGGCCAGTAGCCCCTTACTTGTGAGATGCCCCATAGGCAAGGGTTGCTCCCTTTTTTTAGGCACACATTTTGGCTATTTTAGTGATATTTTTCGTCTCATCTGCACCCAAGCGGGCGCAGAAAACCACTAGAAACCAGGGAGAGGGAACTGGAGTTTGGCTGACGGTCTGCATGTAGTGACCTTTGGCTGGCATTTTGCTGGCCGTGTCTGTGGACCTGCACTTGGCTAATGGTGTGGATGGACTCGCGCTTGATGACGGTGTGCGTAGATTGACACTTGCCTGGTGGTGTGCGTGGAGTGGCGCTTGGCTGACAGTGTGCGTGGACCGGTGCTTGGCTGCAGGGCCTGACTGGCCGTAGCTGGCACTGGGCGTTTCCCCGGTGGGCCAGAGGTTTGGGGGACTGTTTTATTGCTGTGAGGGGCGGTTTTGGTCACTGTGGGCCGGTTTTGCAGATATCGGGTCTCAGTAACAAAAGCAGGAGCAGTACCTTTTACTAGCACCCCCCACGCCCCCCTTCCCAGAGCCGGTTGAGCCAGGGCTGGTTTCTGTTACCAGTCTGGCCCTGCTTGGCTGGCAGTGTTCTGGGATGGCGCTTGGCTGGGGGAGTGCATGGGTGGCGCTTTGCTGGCAGTCTGCGTGGATATTGCTTGGTTGTCTGTACATGGATAGCATTTGGCTGGCGGTGTGCGTGGATGGCGCTTGGCTGGCGGTGAGCGTGGATGACGCTTGGCTGAAGGTGTGCGTGGATGGTGCTTGGCTAGCGGTGTGTGCATTGATGGTGGTGTGCGTGTACGGACTCTTGGCTGGTAATGTCGCTTGCATGGATTCCCCCAGTGTTTTCTTACCCAGAATCCCCCGCAATCCTTAAATTTACTTACACTAACAAAGTCACATTTTCCTCGCATTTCTGTGTGGGTAAGTTGTAGGATCACCGTGCAGGCACAAATTTCCTACTACCCAGCATTCTCCTTCGTTTCTTGAGAATAATGATACCTCACTTGTGTGAATGCCCAAAGTAGCGTCAGCCTAAAAACATATAAACAAACTGCCCTTTTGGACCCACTTTGGGCCCCCTCAACCACTACACGTTTTTGGCCTTTCCATGTCATAGGCACTTGGCCCATCCACACGAGAGGTATAATTTCTTAACAAGAGACTGGGGGGGGAACGCTGAGTGGTAAGAAACTTGTGCCATGCGGTGATCCCACAACTTTCCCACACAGATATGTGAGGCAAATGTGTTTTTTTTTTTTTTTTTTTTTAATAATTTTTTTAGCTAAATTTGAGGTTTGCAGCGGATTCTTGAAAGAAAAATGTTGGGGGATCACCGCAAGCTTCACCTTCCTGGACTCCCACGGTCGTCTAGTATTCAGAAATGTCTGGGTTTTTTAGGTTCCCCTAGATGTCTGCAAGCTCGGGACCAAAAACACAGGTGCCCCCTCCCTTACAAAACTAGGATTTTTTTTAATAGGTATTTTTGATGTCTCTACAATAAGTTTTCGGTCTTTGCCTGTTGCAGGTACATGGCCCACCCACACAAGTGAGGTACCAGTTTTATCGGGAGACTTGGGGGAACACAGGATGGTAGGAAATTTGTGTCAGCCCGGTGATCCCACAACTTTCCTACACAGAAATTTTAGAGAAATGTGATTGTTTTCTTTCAGCAGAATTTGAGGTTTGCAAGAGATTCTGGGTAGGCAAACGTTGGGGCATTCATACAAGCTGTACCTCCCTGGAGTCCCCCGGGTGTCTAGTGTTCAGAAATATGTGGCTTGGTAGGTTTCCTTAGATGGCTGCTGAGCTCTGGGCCAAAAACCTAATAACTCCCCCCCCACCCCCCACCCCCCCGCAAAACCAGGTCATTTTGTGATAGGTAACTTTGATGTCTCCACAATACGTTTTGGCCTACCCACACAAGTGAAGTACCATTTTTATCGAGAGACTTTGGAGTGTGTGTGGGGGGGGTGGGTTGAAGTTGGTGGATCCACGCAGATTCCAGAACTTTTTATCGCGGTAATGTGGAGAAAATGTGTTTTTTTTTTTTTTTTTTTTTAGCTTTATTTGAGATTCGCAAGAGAACCTGGTGAGAGCCACTCAGGTCACCATACCCTGCATTCCCCTGGGTGTCTAGTTTAAAAAAATGTATAGGTTTCCATAGATGCCGGCTGAGCAAAGGTTCAAAATTCACAGCTAGGCACATTGCAAAAAAATTGGTCAGTTTTCACTGGAAGAATTTGATGTGCCCACGTTGCGTTTTGGGCCGTTTCCTGTCACGGACACTAGGCCCACAAGTGAGGTAGCGTTTGTATCGGGAGACTTAAGGGAACACAAAATAGTAGAACAAGTGTTATTACCAATGGACTTTCTTTTCATTTCTGCCCTCCTAATGTAAGAAAAATTGTTAAAAAAAAACAGTCATGCTTGTATGAGTACCCACTATTTTGGAGATGTGCAAAGAACCACTGCTTATAAACTCTATATTCAGTTTCCATTTTGGAAATATTTTGGTTTCCTTGGTACCTATTTTTCACTCTTTATAGTTTACCAAATGAATTGCGATATACCCCGTACAGAATAAAAAAACCCTTGCATAACGCAGCCCAGTTATTGGCTCAGGGTTCCTCGGGTTCTTGCTGAACCTACACGTCCTATATATTCCCACAACCTGAAGGGTTCAGCGGATGTAACGGTTTATTGCTTCCAAAAATCTGTCCTGCTTAGAAGAAGTTAGAGGTGAAAACATTGGCACAAATGGTCCATTTCAATAATTTCTATTTTCAACTGTTAGTTTCTATAAAAAAAAACTTGAAGGATCTACACAAAGGACCCATTGCTGAATTCAGAATTTAGTCTAGTTTTCAGAAATGTGTAGCTTTCTGTGATCCATTATTGGTTTTACACCCATTTCTACCACTAACTGGAAGGCGGTTGAAAGCACAAAAAATTGAAAAAATAGGCACTGTCCCAGTAAAATGTCAAGACTGTATACAAAATGTTGGTTTTCTGACAAAAGTCTGCCTGTCCCTGAAAGCTGAGAAGATGGCGAATTCAGCACCACAAACCCTTTGTTGTTGCCATTACAGTGAAAAAACAGACACTTTCTTCTGTAGCAATTTTTACCATTTCTGGGTACCCTCCAATGGAATCAGCAAACCCTGCGTACCTTTAGAATTCTCAGGGTGTTGGGGGAAAAAAGGGCGCAAATTTGACTTGGATACCATATGTGGATAAAAAGTTACAGGGGCCTAAGTGCGAACTACCCCAAATAGCCAAAAAAAGGCTTAGCAAGGGGGGAAAAGGCCTAGCAGCGAAGGGATTAAAAGACAATGTTTGTCTTGGTCTAGTGCAGCGGTACTCAAAGTACGGCCCGCGGGCCAGTTGCGGCCCGCCAGCCCTTTCCATGCGGCCCTCGTGTAAAACAGACAGTTGGCAATCAACTGCAATTCCGCCTGTTGTTCCTCGGGGGCCGCATTCACTGGGTAAAGAAGCATCCGCAAAACCAGTGCCTCGCAAGCAGAGGCGCAACTAGAGCCAAATTTCGGCGGCGGGGGGAGGGGGGGGGCTTAAATCTTTAAGCTATAGGCAGAGTGGAGCTGATTTCGGGGGAGGGGGGGGGCCTGAATCTTTAAGCAATAGGCAGAGTGGCGCTGCAGGGCCTCTTAGAAGGGGTGAAACAGCGAGGCCTCATTAACATACAAATGGTCTTTTAAAGACCTGTGAAGTGCTCGGGTACGGCTGTGTGTGCGCCGCGAGGATGTCTCATCCCGGGCTGCCACACGCGACGGGGGGTGGGGGGGGGACGGGGTTGGGAGCTGAAGCCCTTTGAGTCCAATGGGTGTTGCGCGCCTGATGGCCTGTGTTACCCAAGCAACCTCTCGCAGATGCTCTGCCCTTAAAACTCGATGGGAGATAAGACGAGTGAACAGCAACGCAAGGACCTGCTTTTTCAGCAGTCTCTCCTCTGCGGGCCGCACACCACCGTAGGCATCTCTTATGCCTCTCCCCAGGGCCCACGAGCCTCGATTTGCTCCTACCCCTCTGTGGCGAACAGGCTAGCATCGCTGGTGCTGCCCTACCTGCGGCCTTACAATGCGGCCTCCCCAAACCCACCCAAGCCCGGGAAGCTGTCTCATCCCGAGCTGCCACACAGGTGGTTAGACAGAGGGAGGGGGAGACAGAGGGAGGGGGAGACAGAGGGAGGGGGAGACAGAGGGAGGGGGAGACAGAGGGAGGGGGAGACAGAGGGAGGGGGAGACAGAGGGAGGGGGAGACAGAGGGAGGGGGAGACAGAGGGAGGGGGAGACAGAGGGAGGGGGAGACAGAGAGAGGGGGAGACAGAGAGAGGGGGAGACAGAGAGGGAGACAGAGAGGGGGAGTGAGACAGGAAGGGAAGGAGAGAGAGAGGGAGGGAGGGAAACAAAGGGACACAGACAGAGGGAGACCGAGAGAGAGAGGGAGACCGGGAGAGAGAGAGTGAGACCGGGAGAGAGAGAGTCCCTGTTTGGCAGTATGTCGTATGACCAAATGGGCTGCTCTATATGAGACAGCACGTTGCGTACGATATACTGCCAAACAAGGACTCTGGGAACTTTCATTTGCATACTACTGACTGTGTGAGCCTCTGAGGAAGAGAGTCATCGAAACGCGTTGGGCTCAGTCAGGTGTGAATAATTACAGGCAAGCGCGACGAACCATACCTAATAAAAGCTTGTGGGGAAAAGCAGCTTGTGTTCAAGTGCAGTTCTTCTAATGGACAAATCCCCAATGAACTGTATACATGTGTGTGTGTATGCTGGGTCTGGTGGCTCAGTGGACGAATGCGTCCGCTGCAGGGGTCTGTGTTCAACCTCATGGTCAGTTTTTAGTTGCTCTAGCCCCGCCCCCTCCACCACTGACCCCGCCCCCACAGGTGCGGCCCTCGGCCACAAACCACACTGTAAATTTGGCCCCCGAGAGAAAGTTTGTGAGTACCCCTGGTCTAGTGCATGTAGTGCGTCATCCACTATTTGAAGTATTGCTGTTTCCCTACTGTGATATGGCCTGAACCCAGATTGGCAGTCATCTATTAGATTAAATTAAGTAATGTGTTGGCTCAATTCTATGTCAGGACTGGAGGCGAGGATTATGCCTTCTTTCTTTACTTTAATGCACAGTAGCGAAGATAACAAGAAAACTACATTTCCCATGGAACAAAGGGAACATGTAGTCACAACAAGAAAAACATGGTAACAACCAATCACAGCCCATAAATCCAGTGTCCAATCAGGGATCAGGCTGCCCAACATAGTCCTTCAATAGTGTCCTCTCCTCTTTCTTCGCTGCTGCGCAGCAAGTTAAGTACTATTTCACCTTGTTTCCTCTTGTTTGTGATTATTCTAGACTGTATGGTGATTTTTTTTTGGCCATTTTCTGTACCGAGCGCTGCTCGCGCCGCTCTGTTGATTTTGTAGTCGTGCTGCATTTGTGTGCGCTCGTGCGTGTTGCTTTGTTTGTTTAGCGCCGATAATGCGCTCTTTTTTATCTGAGGCCTCCCGCAGCGTGTGGGCTACGCTGCGGGGAGTAAGCCGCAGGCGCGGATTCTCTCGCGCCTACGCGGCTCCTTGCTGGTGTTGGCTCCAGACCTCCCGCCGCTAGAGGGTGCGGGAGGCAGTGCGGGCGCATCGTTTGATCTCTCCTCAGTTTCAAACGTCGCGCCTGTGTTTTGTTTGTGGAGCTTGGTCTGAGAGTGACACCTTAGCGGCTGTAACGTGGCAGAGGGAGATTTCACTGCCGTTTAAACATTGTGCCGCACGCTCTGTGCCTTGGCCCATACTATTGTATAAAGGCAGAGCCTGTATGTGCAGCTGTGTGCTGTTTTACGCCTTGCGAGGTCTTGTATGTTTGGGATGCATGTAGAGGGACTTTACCCAGACCTGTTGGCCCGAGAAAGAGTTGGTTGAGATTTTTCCTTACCAGCATCTTGTCCCCTAGGCTTGAACCTGTTAATTCTGCGGTTTCACCGCTCTGTGAAAAGATTTGGCTGCCCCCCAGCCTGTGAAGGTCTGTTGGCACACTCAGTGAGTCCCACTTGGTGATATTTGTTACAACATTAATCAGTCTTAAGCGTCATGGAATATTATGACGATTACCAGGAGAAGGAAGACCCCCTCGCTGATATGCCCTTGGGCGACGCCTTTTATGAGGCGATGGATACCTCTATTTATAGGGCAGTTGACCCAGGCCATTTCCCCCTTAGAGGATAGGCTCTCACGCCAAATTGAATAGGCTTTTTCTAAGCTTTCTCAGCAGATTGCTCCCCCTTCCTCCCAGAATCCATTCACTTCTGGTCAGGACCCACTCACTTCCCCTCCTCCCAAACGTTCCCGCGAGGAAGGCGTTGATGGGGATGCGTTTGACCGCCTTAGACAGGCCTTCATGCCTTCTCGGCCGGCGGTTCCCCTTGCTCCATTGCCGGTTTCTCTGTCCAATCAGCTTTCTGGGACATCCCAGGATCCCCCGAGCACCTCTGATATGTTGGACCCCAACGATCTAGTACATCCTCGCTCCTCTGAGTGGACCCCGGCTGACAAGGTAGCGACTTATGTGGCCGCCCATATTCGACGCCCTCTTGAGAAGGAAGCTCGCAACTGTTTGTGGGCAGAGTGCCCTCGTCCCTCTCTGGAAGGCAAAGTAGCTTTGACTCCGAAGATTGACCCGCGGATGGGCACACTTCTCCAGAAGTTTATAAGGGACCCCAAAAAAGGGATAGACAGATCCTGGAGGGCCTGCCAGGATAAACTCCTGGACGCCCTAGGCCCGATCACAAAAATATTGGATATGGCGGAGGAGGCAAAGGAGTCCGGCTCTATCATTTCTCCTGAGACCCTTTCAAGTTGGGCACAATGCGTTGTAATTTTCATGGGCAATGCTAATTGTGCCCTCTCTACAGAGCGCCGCCGGTCTCTCCTAATTAAAATTGACCCCAAGTTAGGGGATCTGGCGGATTCAGAAGCGGGCACTGTTGCCCAGGGCGGGCTTTGGCGAGCCTTTTGTGAAGGAGCTCGGTAAATTTGTCAACACCTTCACCTCGCTAACCGAGCGCAGTCAACCATAAAAAAGATGTTCCCCCATGTTTTTCGCGGGGCCGGCTGAGGAAGGGGCTGCTCGGCCGGTCGTCAACAACGCCAGACCAACCAGAGAGGCTCCGGACAATACCAGGACCAATCCAGGTTCGGGAACTTTTACCCCACTCGAGGAAGGCAGGGTAAAGGGAGAGGATACCGCGGTGGAGCTGCAGCCTCTAGCCCAGGTGAGAGTTCTCCCTTTTCCCCCACAAGACATAGGGGGGCGGTTGGCAAGGTGTTTTCCAGTTTGGGTGACTATCGCACAAGATGCGTGGGTTTTGCAAACTGTGAGGGGTTTCCACATAGAGTTCGAAGGGACTCCAGTGCAAAGATACCCTCCTCGCCCTATCCAGTTCTCGGTGCAAGAGACCCTCTTGGTAGACGAAGAGGTTTCCTCTCTTCGGAAGGGCGCTGTCTCCCTTACGACTCTTGAGCAACATTTTTCTGGTCGACCAATTCGATGGCGGCAAGAGACCGGTGATAAACCTGAGCGACTTTAATCAATGGCTGGTTTATCGTCATTTCAAGATGGAGGGAATCCACCTTCTCAGGGATGTCCTCTGACCCCTTGATTGGATGGTCCGTTTGGACCTCAAAGATGCCTATCTAGTGGTTGCGATCTTCCCGCCTCATCGACTGTTTCTACAATTCCTCTGGGGTCACCACACTTACGAGTTCACATCTCTCCCCTTCGGCCTCTCGTCGGCCCCTTGGTGTTTCACCAAGGTCCTCAGACCGGCGGTAGAATTCCTACGGTCCAGGGGTGTTAGGATGATTGATTACCTCGACGATCTTCTTATGATGGCGGCTTGCCCTCGTCGCTTGCTCAAGATTATTTTGACAGCCTTTTCTTTGGAGATGATCCAGTCTAGAGTAGACCCTTTTGTGAGAGTTGGGAGAGCGCAGGCTTGAGCAAGGGTTTGGTCTGCTAGGAAATCTTTAGAGACGCCGCTTTTGGTCTCCTGTTCACTTCTGGATTGGTGCTCTTCTACGGCTTTCGCGCATAGCTGGCGTGTGTGCTGTGCAATCCATCTTGTTCTCAGTATCGGCCTCGACTGTGACCTTGTTGTGATAGCTTTGGTCTTTCGGGGACCCCATTATAACAGGCTCCAGGCATCAGAGGGGAGCAAGGGGAAGCAGCGGACCACAGCTCCCAGCCTGCTTTGCGGCTCCTTCCGCCGCTGATGTCCACGCTGCGTCAGAAGGCACTTGAAAACCAGCCCGGGTCTCCCGCAGTGCGGGACCCCGTTCTAACAAGCTTCAGGCACCAGAGGGGAGAGGGGGAGCAGTGGACCACAGCTCCCAGCCTGCTTTGCGGCTGCTTACGCCACCCACGTCTACGCTGCGCCAGGATGTGCTTGAAAACCTTCCCGGGCCTCCCGCAGCGTGGGATGCGCCAGTGCTAACCCTGGACCAAGGGCGGGCCTGTCTATGCCTGTCATCGCCCGGGAAAGGCTGGGCTGGGGCACCACCCTGACATCTGCCCTAGGAGGATCTGCTCCCACAAATCGGCGTCTAGAGCAAACTACAAGGTACGGTCTTCGAGCACTGGTTATTTACTATTGCAAGTAAAGGGGGGCACCAAGCTATCAGGTTGATCTAGGTTCCAAGCATTCGGGGTGGCACCGCCGAGGGTTGTCTGCCTGTAATCGAGCAATTGCTTGGATCAAGTGGCCTCTTTTAACTCTAGATACCTGCAATAATGGGGAAACGGTTTGCCCTGCAAAACAACAAACTTTGCCCCAGCAGCTTGCTCCTACAGTGGCTCCCACTTCAATTAATGAAATGCTACAGAGGGCCATCTGTGTGTTGGCAACAGAAATTAAACTTGCTGAGCGGCGTCTATCCTTAACACCTGACCTTTAATTTTCGGCGCCCGATATGGTCTCACCCCAATCTACCTCTGACCTAGAACCCGTCTCAGGCTTTGCAGGCTAATCCCACTGCAAAGGAGAGGGAACCACCAATAATTGGTCAACATAAAGGGGTAATTGACTGTGGACTTGCCAAAACTGGGAAACCTAAACAACCCAGTAGAATGGGTATGAAAAGAAAGAAGCATAATAATTGGAACGCCCAACATTGGAAGACACCAGGGTGACCCAGATACGATCTCAGATGGTACAAACAACAGTCAAGTATCTCTAGACTACCCAGCGTGGGTAAAGAACCTGATGGTGGACCTTCAGACTCAAGTCAGATCATTTGTGAAAGAAGAGCTAAGCTTTCTATCAGTACGGGTTGATAAATTGGCAGAAACTTTGGAACTCTGGGTGGGTATGCCGATGCCACTATCAGGGAAAGGTATAGATGCTAGCTGCCAGGCAGACACAGGTCTGCAAGTATCTGACCAAGCACCCAACCAAATTTCTGTAACAAGACAAGAACCCTCATATGCTCAAAATTCAACCTGTACCTTTGTTACTAATTTGGCTAGCAGCGAGCCTAGGAGTAAAAACTTGATACATCTTAGTTTGGTAAACAAACTGCTAGCGCATGTAGTGCGTCATCCACTTTATGAAGTATTGCTGTAACCGTACTGTGAATCGGCCCGGTCTAGGTACAGAGAGGAGGGGGATAGTGGAATGTTCTGTAACGGGGCCGGTGAAGTGTAGTGATCTACCTTCCATTAATTTACCCCCTGCCTCATCTCCCGATGTTATTGTCGTAGCAGGTGTACCTGAGCTTATACTAGGACAGCGGGAAACACATTATGAATTAAAGAACAAATGCATGTTTTGGTTAGCAAGGCAGAGGCAATTCTCCTATGAAAATGCTGGAGAGATCCTTATGACCCGCAAGGTAAGGTGGGTGGGAAACAGACCAAAAGATGTGCATGGGGATTGCATAGTGATTAATTATTTAAAACCCCATGATCGCCCGAAGCCACACCACCAGAACTTAGATGAGGGAATCAGGTCTCTTTCACTAGGGTATTTCTACATACCACACCAAGTACTAGATCCCAACACGCACACGAGCAATGGACAGGGGCTGTAGAAGCAGAACTACAATTATGCAAGACAGAAGTATCATGCCCCCTTCTATGCAACATATCTATAACCAACAGATTTGGGGTCCTGGAAGAGGTAGATTGACTCGCAGTAATGCAGCATACTGAACGGACAACCAACATCCAGCAGGAAACCAGGGAGAGGGTTATTTCAAAAAGGGAATCTTTTCCCGTAAGCATTGAACCTGGACCAGGGATAGGTGTCTTGATGGACCCTCATGTTATAATTTTTCAAAGTAGGGTCAGCCAGGAAAGCGGGGAGGGCCCTACTGTACTGGGGCAGACACCCCTTGAAGCTCGTGCAAGCATAAATACAGGAGTAACACAAGCTGTGTCCCAGACCTTAACCCGAGTATTTTCTGTAGACCCCAGTGTTTATAGCTGATCGCACTGAGGCTATTACCAGAACCCTGGCAGTAGGATCTCCTGAAATTCTAAATACATTGAGGTAGGTTTAGTCTGCTGGGGTTTTTGTGATATCATAAGGTGTGTCCTAGATGAAAGTCTGCTTAGATGTGCGTTTGTTTGCGTGCTAGGGCGTTGATGAGGTCTTGTTAGTGTATTGTTATAAACGTGATCTTTTAGGTTAGTAAAGTAGTCCTCAAATTTTCTTAGATCCTTGATGGTTGCTTGAATAAGTAGCGTGCCAATTTAACAGATTGTTATAATTCGATCAGCTCTTAGTCTTTGTGAAGGAGCGATAAATAACTTAGTGCCATAAGGAATGTTTCCTATTTCTTCTGTGTTCAGTAGCTTTGTTATGGTTGTTCGCCGTTTTGCTATTTTTCTTGTGAAGAATATTCGGTCATTTACACTGGTGCCTTTTTTCATGTTTAAGTATGGGTCTAAACTCAGGGTCTCTGTATTTTCTCGGTAGATTGTGTTTAAAGGTTTTGGTTGCAGTCCTGGAGAGGTTAGGGGGTATACTATAATGTAGGAGTTAGTTCCTGCTAATTTCAAACCAGCTCTGGCCATATTAGAAAATGTGCTTTTGATGATTATATAGACAGTCAATCCCTCCTTCCACTACCCTTTACAATCTGAAATCCCTAGAAACTCAATCTGCGATTGATGTGAAGATAACACAGCAAATTTTTGATGTATTGGCTAAACTCTGTGTTGGCGAATGTTACAATATGGCAGCTTCTTTACATGTTGTAATCACCTTAACCTAGCAGTCCTGTATTTATTTCAGAGGTGTTGGTCCTCTTTCCATTTCAGATGCCTGGGGGGGGCTTGCTCCAGCATCAACCATTTCGATCTTCGGCTGGTCAGAATAAGAGGAAATGGAAAGTGGAAAAGGGCAATAAAACGAATCAAGAAGTCTGCCCCTTTGATACATCCGATAATTCCTGTGGCTTCAGGAAGCAGCGCTCTGAGCTTGTATCCCTGCAACGGCGCATGCCACTGTCTCTGTAACAAAAGGGTCGGAGGGGTGGGTAGAGACCTCGGTGTCCCTCACAGATGTAGCACACACTCGGAGACCACCCCCAAAGGCATTGATGTTCGGTGTTATCCATGATGGTGGACCTCACGTAGTTGAAGAAATGGTGACAATGCATAATAGCACGCACTGATGGTTTGACTGACAGTTTCTAAAGATATTGAAGGATGTGTTTTAAGGGAATGGAGTGTATGTTTTAAAGAAATGGAGTGAGGTAATTGTGGAGCTGCCGTATGACTGCTGGGAAGGAGTCGGAGTGTGTCCTTCTAGAAATAGGAATGTTTGTTGGTGGAGGAAGTGCTGGCTTAATGGCTTCTAGGCTGTGTATTGTACTAATAGCTTTAGTGTAGTGATAATATGTTAGATAGGAGTATGAGTTCAGGAAGTTTACATCAACAGTGTATTGGTTAAGGAACAATGATGTAGGGGTTGTAGAAAAGGGTGTGTTTGAGGCATGTGTGCTGTAGATACACATGCTTTGCATACTCCTGTAATCTAGTCTTGGGTCCGGATGTTTGCAAGTTGTTTTTCTTAGAAGACGTCTTTCCTAGTCACGAGGTAAGGTGACTCCTCCATTTGGTGATAGTGTGCATGTGCATCGACTTCATTGTTGGATTGTTTTTTTCCGCTGTCGGGTACAGACGGTGTATTGCTGCACTCCGGTTCGAAACCGTTCCTCGGGTTCCCCTCGATGCGCAATCCTCTCTACCCGCAACGGTATTGTTTCCGTACGTGTTCCCACTTCTCCGTGTGTTTCGACATCGGAATCGACCTTCCATCGGAAAGCTTCGTGGACGACCTTCGAGGCCTAACTGCGCCCGGTCAGTTATCTGTCAATGGATCGGACTCTGTTTAAATTCTGTCCTCGGTGCCACCTGAAGTAGCCGCGCACCGACTCACATGAAGTGTGCAACTTGTGCTTATCGCCTGAGCACAAGGAAGAAAATTGTGATGCTTGCAAATCGTTCAGATCAAAGAAGACTCTTCGCGATCGTCGGGCTCGCCGTCGAGAGATGCAGCGTCAAAGCATCGAAGACACTCTGGACATCTTCGGTGAAAACTCCGGCCAAGAAGACATCGAGGCATCAGCGGCAGAAGAGGAGGAAGCCATCTCCGAGCAAGACTCCAACTCGGAGCTCGAGATAGACCTTGATGCCGAAAAACTGCTGCAGGGACAAGGTGATGTGAATACCGAAGACCCCTTGCCCCCACAAACACCGACAAAACGCAAGGCTTCGGCACCTCCTCTGCCTTCTGGCCAAGGTCAGCACTGAGACGACGTTTCCGACGACCTGCCTCTGGGCCCGGCTCTAAAACAGCCAGTCATGCCTTCTGGCACGGTACCGGGTCGCCTTAAGTCCTCCTCGGAGTCGAAACCCTCTGGTTCCAAGCTTAAGTCTGGCTCGGAGCCTAAATCCTCTGTGCCAAAACCCAAGCAACCTACGGAGCTGAAATCTTCCGTTCCGAAAGGCCTGCCTCCGTTGGTACTGAAAACAGCGGCACCAAAAACTTTGGCACCGAAACGCAAAGAGACCCCTTCGGATCCGAAAGTGGACACTATTCCGTTAACACCAGATCTAAAGCAGAAGAGGCTATATATTAACCCTGAGACTTGCCATATTTACACAAAACCACCTCAAAAACCCAAGGTTCAGGATGAGGACACTTCTTAAAAGATCCCCTTAAAGAAAAAGCTGTAGCTACAAGTCCTTTCCATCACCTCCGTCTCCACCTCAGAATCCTTTGCACATTACACCTCCGGATTCCCGCACAATCCCACCATGGCGATGCAGATGATGGTGGGGTGAATCTCCCAATAGATCCATGGACAGATTACACAATTGATCCCCCAGGTGATACTGAGCCAGACCTTTACCCAGCCAAACCATGTCCTCCAGACGACAATGCATCACACCAAGAACTCATTGCCAGGGCTGCACATTGCCATGGGTTTGAACTGCACAAAGAATCACTAGAAGAATTTTTTTTGTTTGAGACTTTAGCTTCTACACACAGATCAGACACTTCCCATGCTTAAAGGCATTATGCGACATGCTGATGAGCTTTTCAAAGACCCAGTCAGAGCACGCATATTGACTCCTAGAGTGGACAAAAAATATAAAGCCTCTCCTACAGATCCTATATTTGTCAAGGAACAATTGCCATTAGATTCCCTTGCATCTAATGCTCTTAAGCGGGTGATTTCTCAAACATCAGGAGATGCTCCTCTGCCAGATAAAGAGTCTAAATTAATTGATGCTTCTGGCAAGCGCATAGCTGCTCAGGCTGCAATCAATGGCGCATTGCAAATACGCAGGCCTTTTAGCCAGGTATACCAGGTGTTGGAAATGGCCCTTTTTGCAGGGTTATCCCCAAAAGTTTGCTTCTTCCTCCTTTGTTTTTCCTGACCTGTGGTTGTTGGCTATATTACTCTGGGCATTATACCACTGCTGATCAGTGCTAAGGTGCATATGCTCTCTGTGTAAATTGTTATTGTGATAGGTTATCCATGATTAGCATATTTGTCTAACCAGTAGGTCCCTAATAAAGTGCACTAAGTGTGCCAGGGCTGTTAACTCAAATGCTACTAGTGGGCTTGCAGCACTGCTTGTGCCACCCACATAAGTAGCCCTGAAAAGATGCCTCAGGCCAGCCACCGCAGTGCCTGTGCTCAGTTTAACTGCCATTTGACCTCGCCAGTGTACCCACTTGCCTGGCCTTACCCCTCCCTTACACATAGGACACCCCTATGGTATGCCCAAGGTACCCCTCTGGGCAGGGTGCAGTGTATGTGAAAGGTAGGACATGTACTGGTGTGTGTGTCACATGTCCTGATAGTGAAATACTGCCAATTTCGTTTTTCATTATTGAAAGGATATCTTGCCCATAGGACAGAATGGGGAATGCTGTGTTACAATTTTACAAGCATATCTTCCCATAGGAGTAGGATGAGAAATTAGTCTGGTATCCCTGAACTCAGAATCTAATAACACATCTTTTACGAAATATGGTTTTAAAATTCTGTGTTTGAAAATAGCACCTTTAGAAAGGGGCTATTCTCTTGTTCAACCTTTCTGTGTGCCTCTGCCTGTTAGTGGATTGACTGTCTGGCTTGGGAGTGACAGGGGCTGGGGTGGCTCCAGGAGTCTGGGTGAGTCAGCACTAGGCTGAATAGGCCGATCTGTATTTGGAGTGGTGGGAGGAGTAGCGCTTGGGACTGAATAGGGCTGTGCCTGCCTTCCACAATGCTGGCTCCACCCCCTGTGGTGCATCTGATGACCCTGGCCCACACTAACCAAGGAAGGAGTTGTGCACTGGCAGAGTGCAACCAGAACTAGTTTGGACTGGGTCCAGGACCCCTTACACCTAGAGAACAAAGACTTTTGGGGTATAAATATGAAGAGCTGAAACCCCTGAACTTGAGATCATCCTGGAGTTTAAGAAGAACCTTTGCCGAGGAGAAGAGCTGGAGAAACTGAAGAGAAGGACTGCCCTTGCTGTGTGTTCTGGGGCTAACTTGCAGTTGCTATTCTGCCAAGGAAAGAAGAAGGACTTTGCTGTGTGCTGTGTCCCCTACTTGAAGATCTCCAAGGTCCCGAAGAGAGCTGGCCTCCTTTTTTGATGTCCCAGGAACAAAAGGACTTCACCCCAGCTCCCCCTGAACTCTGCTGTGTGAGTTCTGATCTTCCTAGAGTGCTTGATCCAGTTGTGGGGCCTCTGGAGGTTGTTGCTGCTGTTTGGGAGCTGGAAGAAGCGTGAAAAGAACTGCAAAACCCGTCGCATCGCTCTTCTTGTGGCATGTTTCACTGGCGCATCTCGATGGCGCGAGAAGATTTCCATCGCATCGCCGTGCTGCTGCGAGGATCGGCGCAGCGCCTGTCGCCGCTGCAAGGACCGACGCATCACGGCTGAAGAGGACCGCCGCCGCATTGTTCGCCGTCGTATCCCGAAGATCCACGCATCGTACCTGGGTGAGACGCTTTCCTAACGCATCACCTGCAAACCGGAACCAGCACGAAGACTCGACGCATCGCTCCCCCTACAGACCGTACTCAACGTAACAGGTCCGCTGCATGCAGCGGGGCTGTCGCATCACCTCCTCAGGGTCTCAGGAGTGTCGCATCTCTTTGTTTTCCGATGCTGCAGCTGTTTGGCTAGGGAACTTTTGTCGCATCTACAGGTACTTTGGTGCAAAGTCACGCATCCATAGATTTCTATGGTACAGGTTCTTGAACTCTTTTAAAAGTCATATTTTTTAACTGTGTACGTTGGATTTTTGTCTTTTAGGTCTTGAGTAGTTTAGATAAATATACTTTATTTTTATAAACTGGTGTGGTGTCCATTTGTGGTGTTTTCACTGTTACTGCGAGTGTTGGTACAAATACTTTACACATTGCCTTAGGGATAAGCCTGTCTGTTCGTGCCAAGCTACCAAGGGGGTGAGCAGGGGTTCTCTAAAGTGTGTATCCCCTTACCCTGTCTAGAAGCAAGGGTCCTTATATGGTCAAAGGTACCGACCTCTGCCAATTAGAGACCCTCAGTTCTAACACCAGGGCACACTGGGACGAAATGGAGCAATTGCTCCAATATCTCCCAGATGAGCATAAGGCTAAGGCACAGAACTTAGTAAATGCTCTAGATGCTGCAGACACTGCAGCTAGAAAAGTTAACACCATCATCCTGATCAGGAGGCACGCTTGGTGAAGGATTTCACGGTTTAAACCTGAAGTCCAACAATCAATCCTTAACACACCCTTTGATGAGGAACACCTATTTGGTCCTAACGTAGACCAGGCGTTAAAGAAAATGAATAAGGACACCGAAGTAGCTAAATCTATGGGAGCACTCCAAACTACCTCCAGCAGAGGCTCCTTTCGCTGCTCCTTTACAGAGTAGGGTCAAAAACACAAATCCCCAGATCAAAATACCTCAACTTACAAAGTTAACAACCACTCCTCTCCCTCCAGAGGATTTTTTTGAGGATGTTCTAGAGGCAACAACTTCAAGGGTTAGGGGTAAGGGCAACAGATCCCGTAACTCCCCTTCCCCCAACAAACAGTAACTTGCTTACCCCCGATTACACCACACCTGTAGGGGGAAGACTCGAACAATTTCTCCCTATTTGGCAGTCTATAACATCCGACAAATGGGTGCTTGGAATTATCCAACATGGTTATTGCCTGGAGCTTACCAGCAATCCCCCAAACATTCCACCTCGATCTCACAAGTTCTCTCCAGAACACCTACACTTGCTGAAACAAGAGGTGCAGTCTCTCTTACTGAAAGGGGCAATAGAGCCGTTTCCAATACGGTACCAGGGTCAGGGGGTTTACTCTCTGTACTTTCTCATCCCCAAAAAGGAAGGTTCCATAAGACTTGTTCTGGACCTCAGAGTTAAATCGTTATATGCTGTCAGAGCACTTTCACATAGTGACACTTCAACAGGTATTCCCATTTTTACAAAGAGCAGACTCTGTCTACCCTAGATTTAAAAGACGCATATTTTCACATTCCAATTCATCCGGCTCATCGCAAATACCTCAGATTTGTGATAGCGGGCAAGCATTACCAATTCAAGGTGCTTCCCTTCGGAGTGACTACAGTGCCCAGAGTTTTTACCAAATGTCTGGCGGTAGCCGCTGCTCATCTCAGAAGACAAAAAATTCACGCCTTCCCCTATCTAGACTGGCTTATCAAAGCCAGCTCTCACCACAACTGTCTACAGCACACACAGATCACAATAGATCTACTTCATCAACTAGGGTTCACCATCAATACTCGAAAATCTCACCTGCGGGGGCGTGGCTAAGCCGCGAAGCGCGATGGCCGCAGCTTAGCGGAGCTCTGCTACCCCTGATCATCCCCCGTCTATCCGGCACACATATCCGTGATTAAGTGTGCAGTCCACTTATCGGAAGGCTCCCGGAACACGAGCTTTTAAAACCTATCAGTCGTTGGGAAAGGGGCTTACTCTTCCGGCTGAGGACTGATACTTTGTAATTTATGCTCTCCTTCCCTGCGGGGTATATTTCTAACCTCGACTATTTGCCATGCCCTTGCGACAGCCAACACAAACAATCTATGCTGCACTTTTTATTTTTCTGTAGTTACTATTTAATATTTTCCAAAAGGTTTTTGATACCATATTTTAAGGCTTCACCTGTGACTGACTACAAGGCAGCATATGGGAAGGTTATTGCTTTGGTAGATGATGAGCTAACCTTTCGGGTTGGTTCCTTTTTGAAAGCGGCAGTGCGCACTCGTAACTCTGTGCCCCCGCTGAACCATGCTTATTTCATTTTGTTAACATCAATTTTTAATTTTTGGTATATAAATATTCCGATGAATTTTTTTCTTTTTATCTTTTTGTGTATTGCACTACTGGAGGACCAGTTTTAATTGGACATTTTTAAATGCCCCCTTTGCCGCTGGATAATTTTTATTGCACATGTTTCTGTACTTTTATGGATATGTATTTGTATCCAAATAAAGATACTATTGATATTGATTGAAAAGTGAGACCATATGGAGCTGGGCGGATCAGGTCACAAATAGGAAGGAAAGTTGTAAATCCTTTAGAGTAAATAATAACAGTAGGTTACTCAGTAGAAAAACACTAGTGCATGCATTAGAAGCCTTTTTTCTTGAGGGGGTGTGATATCTTCTTGACTTGTCATACATATGGCACAATAGTTTGATATTTGTATTGATACTGCACCATTTGCCGGACCCACACAAAATATAGAAGTACACACAGACACTGACTCAAGCACACACACTCAAGCACACAAGCATACGCACACACAAGCATACACACACTCAAGCACACACACACACACACTTAAGCACACAAGCATAAGTACACACACATGCATACAGAGACACTCAAGCACGCAAGGACACGCACACAGACACACACACACACCCACACACACACACACACACACACACCCAAGCCCACACAGTTGCAGTTTACAACTCTGCAGAACTCATTTAGAGGGAAGAAAAGCGGAGCTGGCCAAAGTGCTCTCAATACGAGTATCGGCCCACGTCTATATCTGGCGGACAGTAGTATCCACTGTTTAGGCATCTCAGTGGGTTGAGGTCCTTGCTGCGGAGACACAGCAGCTCTCAGATCCTAATGTGTGTAAATACACCAGTTGCCTTCTATAGCGATCTGTTAAGTAATCCAGGTTGAGGGTTTGAATGATAAAGAGTTAATGGACCAGTCTCCTCTGAAGCAGCCATTAAGACACTTTTCCAAATGCCTGCCTGGGGCCCCTCTCTGAGTTTGCTTTAAGGAGGTCTAGGGCGGGGGGTAAAACAAAGTCACAAAACAAGCCAGAGGCAGGCAGCAGCACAGAGCAGCCAGACTTTGCCCTGCTCAGTAACTCATGTATACTCAAGCCTGTATTGTTGTCAACGCAGAGTAAGGGAAGAGTTGAGGAGCATTCAACAATTTTAAAGAGAGCATATCTCACAACCCGTCTTCTCTCCAATATCTATCAGGAAGCTTACTCACTTTGTCCTCTGTGTAGCCCCCCTAATGCAGACATACCTCATATGTTCTAATCTTGTGGGTTGCTTTTGGTTTATTGGCCCGGCGTCATAGACCTCCTCCACTGTGTTACAGGCTCCTTTAGACTTACTCCTTAGAACACTAGATCCTAGGCATTTTCCCTCGTCAACACTTATGTAGAGATTCCACTAAATTTCTGGACTTGACTTTTCTGTTGGCGAAGTGGCATATTTCAATGCAATGGAAAAGCTACCCCACCTACGATAAATTTGTGGACACATACATCCATCTCTTGGTTGACGGCTGAGGGTGTTAATTTCCATAGAGAGGAAGGGCTGGTTTACACAAGCACCCTATTGCTCGAAACTGGGACTCCCTTGTGGAGATGTATACACAAGTTAATAAAGATGAGACACATTCCCCCCCAAAATATTCCACGATTGTACTATTTCGAATTTCTTTACTCTGTAGTTACAAGATGGCATCTAAGATATGGGTGACTTCCGATTATGACATTCTACTTTATCTCCAAGCTTCTATTTGAACTTTGGTAATGGGGTTGGCAACTCATTATGGTATACAGTAGTAGTCCGTTAAGAGATCCGGTTTATGAAAGAACAAAATCGGTGGGGAGGGAAATGAGGAGGCAGTGTGAACTTAGTTGTGGTGGATGGGAGGAAGGGTTAACTTCAGTTATAAAGTTTAAGGGAAAGGCAAAACGGCATGGTCATTTGTTATTGCCCTACATGGATACTACTGTTGTGAACACGTTAACATACAATGTAAACTGTACTGCTATGTCCTAGCATTATAGACCAGGAGTACCGCTTTCAACTTATATACTGGAAATATGTTGGGGGCGGGGGGGGGGGTGCCGGAGGGGGGTTTATATGTGATTTAGCTTATCTTAGGTCCGCATTTGACTTTTTATCCAGGGAACTGCTTTGGAAGGTGATGCCGGGCATGGGGGAGTCCTGAACAGTGGTGGCTGGAAGGGAACAGTGGCAGGAGTTGAGGGAGGTGGGATGGGTGAGAAAATAAAAGAAAGAATAAAGCAAACTTACCTGCCGGTCGGGTCTTAGCAGCAGCCTCTCCTCCCTGCAGGAAACACGTAGGCTCCCAGGCTCCCTAAACCAATGACAACACTGCAATGTAGAGTTGTGATTGGTTCCCCTAAGCGAATCACAACCCTGCCTTGCAGCAATGTGACTGGTCTGAGCGCCGTGGTTCGGTGCTCAGACGGGGACAGGGAGCCTGTGCATGTTCCCTACCAGGCTGTGTAATGCAGCCTGGTGGGGAACATGCAAACTGTGCATGAATGTTTGGCCAGCCCAAGATTGCCGGTCAAACATTTATGTGCACTTTGAGTGGGCTCACCACTCTTCCCCTGGCCCCTGCTCTGGCCATCTCCACCCCTCCCGGCACCTAGGAAGGAAAAATAAAATGATAATAACTCTTTATCATTTTATTTTTCAGTATGGTGACGCTCATTCTTCTTAGTGGAGGAACCGCCCCCTGGTTTAGAAGTATCTTTTGGACATTCACATTAGACCCTATGCTAATAACTTTGCCCAGCTTCATTGTGGGTCCCAGGGTGAACTGACTGAGCATATACTAGTAAATCGGAGTGTTCGGCAAGGCCGCGTCTTTGCGCCTACCTTATCTCCTATTTTTATTAATGATTTGGTTTCCAACCTTGAGTGCTGTGAGAATGGCACCTCAAGACTACCTGATTCTCAGGTTCCAGCCCTTCTGTTTGCAGATGATTCCCTTCTGATTTTCAGATCTCCAATGGGCCTCCTGGATAAGTTTGGGACTTTCTGCAAACAGAGACCTTTAGATCACCATTGGTAAAACCAGGTATATGTTTTTCAAGCCCTGTGCATCCACTTCTATTTACTACTTTGGGGGGGGGGGGGTCACACTTACTGAGCATTTTATTATTATTTAGCTTGTAAAGCGCCTGGTTACTCCAATGGAGTGTCCCCGCACTAAAACATCAACAAAACCCCAGCGGCTGTCCTGAACTAACGCCCTTTCTGCGCATATGTCAAACAAAACAATAGAGTCAACAAATACTGCTTCTGTCCACCCGAAGGGTGTTGGAAGAGTCAGGTTTTTAAATTTTTACGGAAAGGAGACTCCCGACACGCAGATCTAAGATCCGCAAGCAGGTCTTTCCATGCCTTAGCTGCCAGGAAGCCAAAGGATCTCCCTCCAGCTCGAACCTTCCGCACCCTGGGCACATTCACCCTAGAAGAGCCCAGCGATCTCAAATCCTGTGCGGGCCGATATACTGTAAGAAGGGGGAGCAAGAATCACGGCCCCTTCTGACTAAGGATCCTATGACCAAAGCATAGGGCCTTAAAAGTAACCCTGGCCTGTATTGGGAGCCAATGAAGTTTCTTCAGAGCTTCTCCCACCGAGACCCGCCTAGGGATGTTCAGGATCAGCCGGGCTGCAGCATTTTGGACCTTCTGCAAGAGGTTCAAATTTCTAGCGGTCACCCCTAGGTACAATATGTTGCAGTAATCAAGGCTAGATGTAACAAGAGCCTGTACAATGGTTCTTTTGGCGTCAAGGGGGAGTAGGTCCATAATTTTGCGTAGCATTTTTAGAATGCCAAAGCAGGCTCCGGCCACAGTGGTTATCTGCTCAGAGAAAGACAGATTTTCATCGAACCATACTCATTTTGATTGTACTACTCATATTTTGAAGATTAGGCTTAAGATTGAACAGTACTCTGGGGGAGTTGCGAGGTCCCAGAGGGGTTCCCTACTTTGCCTCATTTCCTCAGCCCTCCAAATGCATATTTTGCATGCCTTGGTGGCGGCGCTCTATGGAGCAGAGTTGCGGGGTCATGGCGTGACACAGGCCCCCTCAGCCCTCGCATTGCGGTGGTAGAGCGAGCTCCAGGGACGACCTCAGCGCTCAGTAGAACGGGCAGTCATTGACAACAGGGTCCGTACACCGCACTGGGACGTAGTTTGAAAGTTATATACTCCAGTCCCCTCAAATAAATGAAATGCTGCACCGTGCGCGGCATCAGGGTGGGGCAAGGCTGGGCTGTTCATGTGCAGTGTAAACTGCACGTGAGGCGGCGTGCTAGTGGTTTCGGCGCACTGAGATGGTGAGTGACGCCATAATTAAAATTGCCGTCCAAGTCCCTTACAATGCTCTTCCAGTCTTTTTCAAAACACCACCACCAAATCATCCGCCTATTGTTTGTGTCCTTGCTGCTTCTCTGGCAGCTTTGCTGCTCTTCACCCCCTGGTCAGCCTTCATATACTCAGCATTCACACAAACCTCCGACATCCCCTCATTATTAAAATAATGGTGGACATTTTCGTCGGTTCTTGGAATAACTGCTCTTGAGCTCTGTGCCTCAGGTAATCTTCAAGCGCCTTTGAGGTGCACAAATGAGTTATTTGTAGCCGAAGCAAACTCGGCCATGTGGTATCAACTCAAATGCTCCTCAGCTCGCCTCTCATCTTCCTGGTCTGTGTCCTTCCAACCCTCAGCCTGCTGCCTTTATTCTTTACTTTCCCCTCTATTCATAAATTGATTTTTCCCCATCCCTGTGTTTTTTTAAATCTTCTGTCTTTCCTCCATTCTTTATCTTTCCTCCTTGTTTTTTTTCTGACTAGCTCCATTTTTTGCAGTGCTCTTTTCTTCAGATTTCACTTGTCATATAATTATTTCCACAGGCTTGCTGCAGGTGTACAGCCCTGCCAAGTGCCATGCATCAGGCGTTATACTAACGCATTTCAGTACAGTGATCCGCATCACTGCAGTGAAATGCAAAGTCACGCATTTTGTTGTGCCGCCGTAGCGCTGCTATTAACACTGAGGAAAGTTGCCCTGTGCAGTCAGTCTGAGCTTCTCTGTCAGCAGCAGAGTGTAGCTGACAGACTGTTGCAGGCTGGGAGCTGGCTCAGTTGTCTTCTCTGGTTCCAATCACCGCGCATTGCCCTTCACTTGACATGATGGCGTCATCATGGAGCCTACAATGTCCTGTGGTTTGCGACAATGATTGCCCTGGGAGACAGTACTCAATAGGGGCGGGCAGGTCGGCAGTTATCTATTTATTACAGTTTGGCTGGAGGCCGCTGCTGCTCGCACCGTTATCTGTTGTGCCGCCATTTTATTTGGCGCCTGCAGCCTCTTTCATCAAGATGACCGGACCGCGCCTGTGCTAAGAGTTTGGTGCCTGCAGCCTCTGATTGACACTGGCCGTGTCTCGCTCTTCTCTACCAGCAGACTGTCACCAGTCAGTCAGGCTCAGGTAATTTATCCATAGAGCTAGTACACGTATTATTCAGTAATCAGAGGGGGAGTGCAGTGCCTTAAAAGACTGTGTGCACTATTGATAGTAGCTGAGATCCGCCATGGGGCCTCTCGGTCTGTTTGGTGTGGTCGGTCCCACGTGGGAGAGAGATTACAGACTGATTATGATGCTTACATATTATCAGTACAATAAGGTTACAAGGGCACTAGGTTAGTGTCCTTACATTTCTGGTACTTTGCAGAAGTTTAAAGATCTTAGAGTTTCTCGTTGCTAAAATGGGTGTAATTTTTCATATTTGTATGTTTCCTTGGTCTTCATGCTTTGTTTTGGTTACAAGAGAGTGTCACGTTAAGTGTCACACATTATCGTTAAATGTCACTCATAAGTACACTGAATTTATGACAATGTCACACATAAGCAGTCTAAAACCTTAGCAGCTTGGGGTGTACTTCTTTAGACTTGGGTTCATTAAAACCTGCTGACTCCTCTTCTCACTTGCTAAGGAGGTGTGGTTTTGCTTTGTGTGTGCTGGACACTGCTGTCTGCTGCACGCTAGGAGCCTTTGCTTGTCACAGTTGCCCTTATAAATGATTTGCTTGACCAGCACGGCGATATTAATGGGGTGTACTGGTGACTTACCAACATCTAGAGTTCTTGTTTCTCACTGTAGTATTGTATGCTTCTCAATTAGCTTTGTACATAGCAAAGTAAATTAGTTCCTTGGAGAATGGAAAAAACCCTGAAAAGGATTGCCTCCAAAGTTGTAATCAGCATGAAGCACTGTGTATTATGTCACAGGTAGTATCTTTTTACTGACAATACCCATAGTTGCTATCTAAATATGTAATATCTGGTAAATTGGAATTCAAAATCAAATTGACGAGTAAAACCTAAAGTGATCGTAACAGATCAAATGTAACACTCTTAGCCAGTGCTGCATCATGCACAGACGCGCCAACCCAATTTGTTCACCTGGTGGAGCAGGAAAACTCATTAGGAACGATCACTAACAATGCTAATGGATCTGCTTTTAACGTGCTAGCTCATGCAAACAAACACCCGCATAACTGTACACTTGTGTAAGCTTGTGTTTGCATGTGTTATAAATTTAAAGGCAGAGCTATTGGCATTGCCAATGCTTGTTTTTAATAGTATATTACACCCTCACCAAACTCCCACTGTCCTCCCTACATCTTCTATTCCCATTCCCTGGGCTTTGCTGATGGTAAAACCTAACATTGTAAATACACATAGGCCAAAAAGGAGAATGATCCCCCAATGAGCTTTGCAAATTGTAAATGGCAAGGTCCACTGTAGATGGGACCGACCTCGCGAAGGTGACTAAAAACTGGCAGAAATCTCTATCCCCTGAAGTTGTAGCTTCTCGTTCATGACCTGAAACCCACAAAGAAGCCAGAGGCCTAAAATAGAGGACCCCAGAAGACAATGCCATGGTATTTGGCTGGCAGATTGCCGTCTGAAGGTCACCACTGATTACTTCCCCCTAAACCATCGGTTTGTGAGGTCCCAGGTGACCACATTGGCCTGATATCTGTATCAGGCGACATTACAATGTAGCTTAGGATATCAATAACGGAAGAGACTGATCTTCCATCTGATGATGAGGTCTGGTGAAGAGGAACACATAATGCAGTGTGAGCAGCATCTTTGCTTCTGTAATCACCTAATCAGCTGTGAGGACATAGCTCAGTCTAAGGAACAATCTGAAGTGACACCCTGTACCATGCAACTTTAAGAGTGCCCTCTATACTTGGGATGATTGTGTTATTGGCCCCGCTACTGGCCCACATTCATATTTGGCTGCCAGTAGCGGGATACTCACCATGCTGTACAATACTCACATGAGGTACACTTGCAGGCACACTGCATGTATCTCCAAATATTTCGCACCACAATGTGGGTAAACAGTGGTCACAGAGCAGTGCTTAGTTGGTAAAAGTAAAAATACATGCCAGGGCCCTCGTCAGGAGGTAATTGCAGCTTGTGACACTATTGCCCCTTATAGGGCTGCAAATCTCAGTACCAAAATACCTACTAACCATCACACTCGTACAAGTGTGACAGTTCAGACTATTTAATGCCCTAGTGCTATAAGAATGGCCTGGGCAGCAGGTATCAATCACTATTACTGTGTATTGAACGAATAAACAACTGTTGTCCTCATCTCTAAATTACATATACAGCGTCTCCATGTGTCACTTTAAAATGTTTGCACCTTTCTGCACAAATAAAAGGGGCATTGTTTGACTGGACGGGTTTGATGTTCATGCTGCTTAACTTGTTATTGCTTCACCAGTCACTTTGACATATTTGCACCTTCATGCACAAACCGAAGGGGCATAGGTTGACTAAACTTATTTGATTTTTGTATGGTGCGGTACTTGTTATTGTTTACCAGTTGCTTTGAAATATTTGTCAGACAAAGGTATGTAGTTCCTACAGAGATGGGCTAAGAGGTCAGGGGGTGAGAGGTAAAGCAGGGACGCAAGGCTAGTCAGGGGGCTACAGGTAAAGGGATAGAGAGCTCCTATAAGGAGCAAGGGCCCTAACACACCCCGAGAGGTGTCATGCTTCATTTTAGGGCAGCTCCAAGTTGGGCTGGCGCTGCAATGCCCAACGGGCCCCGCAGGGGGCTCTTTGCCGGAGGTCTTCTGTGTAGTATGCCGACAGGCCCTAGGCGATGTGGTGTGGGAGCGAATGTGTGATGAGTAGAGTGGGAGTTAGTGTGTGTCTAAAAATAACTATAAGAGTCCAAAGCACCTTTATTCGCTGGACACTGATGCTATAATTAAAACTGACTATGTGAGTCGTGGCTGGCAAGGAGAAATAAACCTACTGCAGCTCAAGGTGAAGTGTGGAAGTGGTCAGTTGGTCGAAATGTTTCATTCTTAAGTTCTCCAGACTGATGAGTGGCAGTTCCTCCGGACCGGGGGGGGGGGAAGCTTCATCTACTCTGAAACAGGCGAACGGTCAAGTAAGTGTACCAGGAGGTACCGTCCCTGAAATCAGAATTCATAATGAAATACAAGGTGCAATAGGAGGGTGGGTGTAAAAAACCATCTACCTTCTGGAAATACCTAGAAGGGGTTATGGGGAAGCCCCAACCTGGACGTCCGGGGCACTCGCAACACTGGTGAGGGCGAACAACTTTGGTGTAGGTGTTCCTGCGCGTGGTGCCAAACCACGCCCGGATATCGAGGGAGGTGCCTTTATGCACAAACCAAGACATTGAGGGAGGTGCCTTTATGCACAAACCAAATGGGATATTGTTTGACTAACCTGGCTTCATTTTTTAATACTGCTGAACTTGTTTTTATCATGCACTTTGAAAGTATTTTCATCTTGATGCAGGAAGAAAGGGAGATTGTTTTAAAAAAACATGCTTGATTTTTGTATATTGCTGGACTGGTGATTGTCTTATTATCCACTTTGAAAGTATTTGCACTTTTTCCTTTGTTTGACCAACTACAGTGTGTACAGATTATGACATTAGGTACTTGCAGATATGGATGTTTTTATTCTACATGCTGTGCTATTTATGGTGTTGATTGCACTTGTCTGTAATATGTATGATTTAAATCTTGTAATTATTATTGTTTACACTACAGAAATAAGTTCATACTGAGACATCTGCATCAATGTTCTGTAGTATCCAAACATTTTTCATCCTCTGCCTCGTTTGCCTGCTTGTTTTTGTCCTGTTTAAGACATGATGGTAAAAATTGAAATTGCTTCCTCAGTTCACGTTATTATCATGCACACCCTTGACAGTCGCAAGTATGTGGCATGCAGATAATTCACATTTATTTCTGTTGGATTTGGCAGGATACTGAGTTATATCCTTATACTCCTCGTGTATATTGTCAGTCGAGTCTGTGAAATTGCAAGTTTGGGTTAGTCTTTCAAAGTTTCAACTTATTGTCCACCAATTTAAAGTCTAATTCAGGTCCTACATAGTTGTTCTTTGTTCTTCAGCGATAGTAAGTTCCTGAGACAGTAGGATCGCTCCTTGGCATTGTTCTGATTGTGTCTCAGTTAAATAATCTGCTCTCGATAATGTTACAAATGGCGTATTTTATATGTTGATTGTTTCTCACTTTCTTATTAGAACTTTAAGCAAGACGCTATAGAGCATTTCTTTAAATGTTGGAGGTTTCAAATCAAAATATTCCAGATTTTTGGGCGATGGGGCAAAGTGGTAGGTGGTGGGCCGGTCCGCAGAGGGGTGGGCCTTCATGTACTTCGCAGGGGGGCCCCTAAAGTTTTGTTACGCCAATAACCACTTCTTAGAAAAAGTAGAAGATCGCTAACAAAACTTCCTGTTAAACCCCCCACCACCACCACCACCTTAATGAGTCTCAAGCCGATAAAATGGGACTGAGAACCATTCTGTACTGGGGTGGGCTTTGGGCGACTCCTATGCTGCTTTGTCTGCAGGGCTTACAGGATGTCCTGCAGAAACCTGGAGCCTTGACAATCCCATGGGTTAAGTTCATTAAATACTCTCCTATTTTTTGATCCAATCGGCGCCGCTGCGGCCCTCCCTGTCGGACTCAAACTTATCCCGGAGCCCCGTGCTTCATTGATCTGCCAACGGTGATGCGGATTGACTCCGGTGGCCCAGCTGAGGGGGTCCAAATTTGTTCCTAATTGTTCCTTGCAGCTGTCAACCCTGATGTATCCGTATATATGGAGGGGTCCACCTTTGCCTTGACACTGCTTGACTTGCTGGGTTGTTGGGTACTTTGTGCTTGCTCTTGGGGCCCGCCCTGATACGCTCACGTCCTGGTAAGCGTTTTAGCTTAAGATTTTGAGTTAAGTGTTTCAGGGCGACAGATGCTTCATGTTTGGAAGTGTAGGGTGGGGGGAGTTGGGGGGCAAGGGGGGGTAGACCGTTGTCTCCCACAGGTTTGATGTTTTCGGCTGCTCACGAGCCGCTAATGTTTGTTTTTCTTGGTAGCTTACTAGGTATACACGCCACCGCCATTGACGAGAGCATTGGTAGACCACGTGGACCTTACACTCAGGCCCCAAATGCAGTGGGGGGAGGGAGCGTGGGTGGAAGGACACCATGTTGTTGCCTCAATGTTTATTTTTTTCGTCCGCCTACGGGCCGGCCTCCCTGGTCCCCTATGGCGCTTCCCCGAGAACTTGGGTGTCTGGTGGGGGCATGGGCCTTGCTCGGCCGGGTTGTTCTCCCACCCGTGCTCCACCCTGGGTTCGTCCACTCCAGTGGAGCCCGGTCTCCCTCCACGCGGCCCTCTACTCACATTGTCCACCTTAATGATGTCTGTCTTGGGTAGAACCCTCCACATCCTATCCTGGAACGTCAATGGCCTCTTAGACCGCGTTAAGCGCACTGCTGTCCTCCGTAGCGCTCACTGTCAGGGCCCTGATATCCTATTCTTGCAAGAGACGCACCTGATGGACACCCACTGCACCTTCCTCGCCCGTTATGGGTTCGACAGGGTTTGGCATTCAGGCTTCTCACGGGGCTCCAGGGGGGTGGCCATACTGATCCGCAAAGGTCTTCCCTTTATCTTGACACGAGCTGAGACAGATACCCAAGGCCGCTACGTGGCCCTGTCCGGCAAGATCGAGGGGCACCTTATTAATCTCCTGAGTGTATATGTTCCACCCGCCACGCTGCCATCCACCCTCCGACACCTTACAAGCGTTTTTTCCTCCTTACCGCCTGGGTTGGCAGTGGTCTGGGGCGATTTTAACGCTGTCATGCACCCACCACGCGACACATCCGGTGCTCCCTCTGCGTCCCGCCTCGCCTCCGCTAAGCGACTCTCTGATTGGTCCTCTGCCCTAGGTCTCTGTGATGCTTGGAGGGTGTGGCATCCTCGCCGTGAACAATGTACCCACACCGCGGTTGCCTATCGGTGACACGTGTGAACGGCTGGCATGACAAAAACGGCAAATTGCTCCATAACTTAATTTCGTACCCCAAGGCGGACCGCGTCATCCCGGAGGTCTGGGATGCAGCCGGCCGTCACCATTTCACCTCGAGGGCCTTTGCTCAGGCCTTTGCAGGGTACTACGCCAAGCTGTATGCTGCCGGGCCTCCTACGTACTCTCTGGCGGCGGTGCTGGAGGGGACTGGGACCCGGCTGTCCCGCCTCCTCCAGGACGTCTGAGACCCTAGATCTTCCCCTTACCCCGAAGGAGATCCGTGGGGCCATTTCCGTCCTACACTCGGGCAAGACACCTGGGCCAGATGGGTACCCGCAAGAATATTGCACAACATACCGAGACCTCCTGGTCCCCCACTTGACGGCGCTGTTCCAACACGTGGTGGATACGGGATCCTCCACCCACCCCCCCCCCTGAGACAGACGAGTTCACCATAGTGGTTCTCCCGAAGACACGCCCGCCCTTCCTTGCCTGTGCGAGTTATCGCCCCATTTCCCTCATCAATATCGAGGTGAAACTCTTTGCTACCATCCTGGCTCAGCGGATCCGTCCCCACTTACACACCCTGGTCCATCCGGATCAGAGTGGTTTCATGCCCGCCCGTGGCACTCGGCACTGCATAAGTCGCCTCCATCTCGCTCTTGCGCACCGTCACCTCCTCCCCCCGTACCTGGCCCTGCTTCTCCTTGATTTTGAGAAAGCGTTCGATACGGTCGCTTGGGGATATTTGGAGGAAGTGTTGGAGTTGATGGGGTTCGGCCTTCTGTTCCGGCACCTCGTTCGAGTCCTTTACTCTGGTCCCACGGCGAGGGTCCTGATCAACGGGGTACTCTCGGAGACATTTCCTATCTGGAGGGGCACATGCCAGGAATGCCCTCTCTCGTCGCTCTTGTTGCGCTGGTGATGGAGCCCTTGGCAACTCTTATACGCCAAGACTTTGGTATCCGTGGGTGGGCTTGGGACCCTTATCGGGTTGACAAGATCGCTCTCTATGCGAACGATGTTCTCTTTCTGGCGGAGCCGGAGAGTTCTGGTCCGCGTTGTCTGGCGGTCCTCTCCGCATTTGAGTGGGTCTCGGGCCTGCGGCTCAATCCGGCGAAATCCACCCTGGTGCCTCTCCATCCATCACGGGACTGATTTGATTGGCAGACGAGTATCCCTCTGTGCAGGATGTCCTTCAACTATTTGGGTGTATGGATCTCCCTCCTCCCGGAACTCGAATGGGCTTTAAATATTACGCCTCTGATGAACAAGACAAAAGCGGACCTTCGGTAGTGGCAGTCCCTCCCGCTCAATCCCTTGGGCAGGAGTGTCCTCGTTAAAATTATGGTACTTCCCTGGTTCTTACATATTTTACAAAATGTCTCCCTCCAGCTTCTGGGGACCATGTTCCGTGAACTTGACGGTATCCTTACCCGGTTTCTCTGGGGGGTGAGAGACCAGGTATATGTCCCTGGCGCATTGCCGTATACCTCACTACGACAGGGGTATGGGAGTCACCAATCTCCACCTGTACTACCTTGCCACAAGACTATTAGTAATCCATGATTGGTTCGCGGGCGACAGGTCTGACCCGGCGTACAAGGTGGAACTTCGCTCGATGGAGTTCCCTCAACTCCAGGCTTACTTATATGGCGCTCCTATACCCCGGGATCTCCCCCCCGGTCACCAGGACAGTTTTCGTGGCTTGGCACACAGCGTTGCGCCACACAAAGTGGGACCGGAATCTCACTAGACAGACGCCTTTGTGGTGTGGTACGTGGCTGCGGGAGACCTCGTCGCTGTCGGACTATAACCGCTGGGACAGCATTGGGATGTCCCTTCTCGGCGACCTCTGGTTGGGGGACCATATCGGACCCTTTGAGGACTTGCAGCAGCGCTTATCCCTCCACCCCTCCCAAATATACAAATACTTGTATCAAATTTAAATACTTGCAACTTAGACATGCGCTACGCGTACACATTCTGTCTCCCATCTCTCTCCCGGAATTCAGCCCTTTGGAAGCCCAAGTAATGGTGGGGAATTTGGGCAGAGGTGGGGTGTCTCGGATCTACTGCTCTTTGGTGAATAATGGTCCTGCTTCGTTAGACTCCTTGCGTGGCCGTTTGGAGAGGTGGTTGGGCCCCTTGGAGGACGTAGACTGGAGGGACGCCCTTATGGCTCCTAAAACGTTGACGACCTCCTCTAAGCTGAGGTTAGTCCAACTCTATTACTTGCACGTGGCGTACCTCAACCCTGCGTGTCTCTACAGTGCTCACCTGCGGTCCTCCCCCAATTGCGCACGATGCGATCATGCTCCTGCAGACTTCTACCACATTGTCTGGCTTTGTCCGGTCCTGGCGGCGTTTTGGGCAGGGGTGGAGCTGGAACTTACACTGACCCTGGGGTGGGAAGTCCCACATGACCTGGTGCGTTTGCTTCTGGGGGTGTTTGATGGCCTAGACGGTTCCCGAGCAGATAAGCGCTTCCTCTGCATGGTGGTTGCGAAGCAGGACATTACGGCACTCTGGTCCCAGGCCGAGCCTCCTAGTGTCGGGCGGTGGAAACGGGGGGTGGACTGGTGTGGGACCCAAGAGGAATCCCTCTTTGAAGCCCGTGGCTGTCCTGAACATTTCCAGAAGGTGTGGGGCAAATGGTTCAACCTTGTTCCCTAAGAGGGGTGTGAATGTGTAGGCTTCATGTCCCTTACGGGCATTACTTTACCCTGCTGTATGCCTTATGCTCCTTTGTCCCTAGTTGTGTGGCTATCGACTCTAGTCTTAATGTATTTGATTCTGCTACCAATGTAATGTTTTGGTGTGATTTTAACTCCATAAAATTGATTATCAAAAAAAAAATACTCTCCTATTCAGCTAGGGTGTCCGACCCTATGGTTTAGTGCCACAGACTCTGCTGGGGTATTTAAGGCCATTTTAAAGGGTTTATATTGGCCCCACAGGTATGCTTCTTTCCTGGGGCAAGCTGGGGTAGGCTCGCTGACAGCTGCATTCCTTGAGTTTAAAGATGTTTACACCCTGGAAACATTCCTTGATGAGATTGAGCCCCACCACCACAACTCCCACATCCCAAGCAAAGAACTTATATCTGAAATTTCAACTTTGGGCCCTGCCACTTCACTCTTTTACAGCCAAATGGCAACATGCTCCTTGGGAGTTTGATGGATCCTGCACTTTTTGCTTTAGGACTGCTGAATCTGGTGAACGTGTCTTTTTTTTTTTTTTTTTTTTTTTTTTTTTTTTTTGTCCAGCCTATATGGGGTTCAGAAAGAAAGGGATCCTCCCTATCTGCCGTAACCCGGGCATACGGGACTATGTAGTATACATCAGGATCCTAAAAAAGTGATGTCAGACAATCCATAGTGTTTGCTGTCTGCCAAATTGTACTTCATATGTGGAGGCTCATAAGCAAAAGGTTTGCATTCGAGGCAGTCAATTAGGGAAGTCTGTTTAGTATCTGTATATTTTTATTCCCACTTTCTGCATTTTGCACTTTGTGCCGTTTTTTTGGAATTTAATCTTTTTCGCTTATTTATGTACATGTAATTTATCTAATGTTATGTATTTTATCGTAATAGATTTCCTGTGCTTTTATGGCTTATAACCAAATGAAGATGTATTTGCTATGCTTCCCGCTAGTCAGCATTTGGCTCCTGTCATCTATCTTCCTGTGTATTATTCCTTGTCCGTTATTGATACTGGTAATGGAATAATATTGTAAGCTGTTATTGGCATTCATAATCTTTTTGACGGATTTGCTTAATAAAACATGTATTTTTGCAGCAAAGGAAGAAAACCGTCCCTCATCCTGCGCACTCAACTATCTGTGAGAGTTCACATAATCCTTGGTAAGTCCGTTGTCTATTATTAATCCAGGGCACTGAGCATAAAACATTTTTTAAAGTATGGCATTGTGCAAGGTGTCAATGAGGGGGTTGTTTTCCACCAAGGGAAAGTAATCTTCTGCTATTAATGTCTCTCATGAACCCCTCGTCAACCCCAAGCTGTGTGGTGGGTTGGGGATGGTGTAAGATAATGAGTCAATATCTGACGTGTCTTTAATAGAATTTTTCCTTCTAGTACTCTGTCAGAATGCTCTGGATTCCAATAAGTATTTACAGAAACATATCTTACACCTTGCTACCACCCATTCTCCTTCACCTCCCAAAGTAATTTCTGCCCTCTTTCCCCTGATATTATAATAAAAAATATACCCATTCCACTTAATTAAAAATCCGTCTCCTTCCCGCCACTCACTTGCATTCTCTTCTTCATATGTTAGGGAAAAAAATAGCATTTTGTCACTGTGCACCTAACTTCTTGCTTTCCCCACTACCTGAGTTCCAGGTCACATCTGTCCGCGAGAGAGCACTCTGTATTTCACACTAAGCAGTTTGTTTCTCGTGAAAGGAAGGGAAGACTGTGGGTGGGGCCTGCTAAGTACCCGCTGCTGTTCCACACTCCTGGTTGGTCTGTACAGAGCAATGGGAGGATGAACCCATACAGGGAAGATGGCCTGAAATATTGCCCTTACATAGGTTCTCTTGGGTTTCTGGAGAAGGGGAAGACACAAAGAGAAAACCCTTCCCCATTCTGGTACATAAAACAATGTAAAACAAATGTGGTATTTCACGGTTGTGATGTCACTGCATTCATGCTAATAACATAAAGAGACATGTACATCGGTATCTGTCAATAAGGGGTTATTTTCATTTGAGAAGTTCTAAGTGGCAGTAATAGCAAAGTGCAAGTTACCGATTACTTGTATCCCCAAGGTTCAATGTTCCAGGTCACTCCCTCCCACCCCAAAAAATAAATAGCAATGTATCAGTGCAGTGTAGTCCAACCACTCTTCCCTATCTCCATTCACATTGTACAACCAAACAGTAGCCCTGCTGCCCTCTCGTACCTCTCGCTGGCCGTAGCTCCACCTCTAAGGTCCATGTTCTCTACTTGCTCTACCCCTACTGCATGAAGGAAGATCCCCTGAGAGCCATTGATCTCCCTAGACCAGAAGAGGGAGGCAAGGGGCAGTGGCTGGTGGAGCCAGACTATTGCCCACATTCCCACGCCTCACTCAGAAATGCGAAGATCTGGAGGCAACTGGGGAAGGAAATAAAGGAATGGGGCACTCATTGCCGTGCCCTTGACTATGTTACCTCTCTAGAGGCAGAGGAACGCAAGTGAATGCTCTTTCGCAGTTCCATTATTACAAGCTCACCATTTTATGTAATGAAAAAGATTTTTTATTTTCTTGCTGTTACATCATATAATTAAAAATTCTACTCGTAGGAACATAAGGCTAGTACATGCTTGTTGAATTCTGTACAAATGTGTTTACTTCCAAGTTTCACCCGCTCAATAGATTGCAATAAAATAATATAATGTTCAGAACAATATTGGGGCATATTCTCAAGGGCATATCGCCGAGTTATTAGCACTTTATCGCAGCCAAAGTGGTGATAAATTTATCGCACCATTCACAAGCTGGTGCTAATAGCCGATATCACCTGTTTTGCTGCGATAGGAGTCGCAAAAAACATTGCCACCGATGACACTGGCAACTATCGCTAATGCGATGCAGAGTAGGCGTTCCCGTGCTAAAAACTGCGACAACACCACTTCACAAAATTCTCAACAACCAGCCAGATCGGCGATAAGATCCCAAAACAGGCGATAAGGCACGTTAGCAGCAGGAATTGGACACCTGCTCTTACCTGGTGTAAAGTCGGACGACAACCTGCACCATAAAAGGGAGCCCAGCCCAGAGCCACACCTGAAGAACAACAGATGCCATGGAGCTACTGGTCATGCAGTTCGGACACCCAAGAGGGCCACAACACCCACCACCACCACCACCACCCACAGGCCCTCACCCTGGGCACCTCCGACCCCACCCTCCCCCGGAACAAAGATACTGCACATCAACATTACGAAATCCTGAACAAAACAATTCGCCTGATGTCGCACAAATACAACAATTGACATTCATGTGTGGTCAGAAAATGGAGAATCATTCATTCATCATTGAAATTCCCAACAAAAATGTCATTCAAATATAACTCAAAATAACTATTCGGAAGAGCCATAGCGGGTCTTCACTGGACAATCTGTAGGTCACAGCCTGGAAGACAAAATTCAAGAGAAGGTGTGTCATGCGCTCATCAAAGTACAGAGAGAGAGAGAGAGAGAGAGAGAGGGAAAGAAAGGGAGAGAGATTGTACAAGGAGCGCAAGGCCGCTCAGGCTTTTGGCTCTACATGCCAACTGGTGTGTGTATCGCAATTGGTGCATCATAAGCCTAAGGCCTGGCCTCAATTGCAGCGCTAAAGCCACATCACATTACGAAAATGCAAGTAGTAGTCAGACAAACATTAGGGATGAAAGCTCCTTTGTTCCAATACATAAGGCGGAAGGACATCTGCACCTCCGACCTTGGTCTTGAATGCGGCTGGCACCCCCTGAGAGAGATACCATGGCAGATGATGACGACTCCCACACCACGAACTGCACTAATGAAATACCAACGTATTCACACCTCACACACACAAGTCCCTGCTTGAGGTACCCCTGCATGGGATGCCCTTGACACTTAAGTACACAACAACCCATTCTTCCCAACGTTGCACACACGTACGACTCATTGCTCTGAGCTGTGGCATATCCTCCACATAACTGCCGCAGGTCAGAAGAGTGCCGGTTCTACGAGTCCCACAAACGCAATAGCAGGCCATCCTGGGCACATGCACAACGCCTGTCACGTGGAACAGTACCGTGCACTTATGCTGCATTTGTTGGGAGCACTGCCACTGGCAGTATTGCGCATCAGTTACTGTCTGAGCCTCCGTCTTGCGTACAGCACCTGCAGCCCTGGTTACACTGTTGATCATGCACATTCGAGTGGCCCATGGATGTCTGCCTATCCAACACAATGGTAGCTGAACTGGATTATGACTTGTGTGTGCGCCCCCTGTTGGATCACGGACAGGAATGTAACCGTGATACCCATGCATGGTATGCCTTGATATTCTGCGTATGTGCTGGCAGTTGTGCATGGGAGATTGCACAAGTCCTCGTGTGCAGTGACCACATCGAGGCGCTCCCCTTTTAGGCTGTATTGCGGACTGGTGAAACGGCGTGGACGGAGCACATCTGTCCGGACCAGTTAATGGATTGGCTCACCCTCGTGTCTGTTGAACTCGACAATGACGTGCTCTTGGAACTGATTGCCCATGAAGCTGCTCTTGCATTCATGGACGAGTAGCTCCTGCAGCCACAACTCATTATAACCAAGAGCACAGGTCCCTAAACCTTGTTGCATCTTGGAGGAATGGTCACATATCCCACCACAACAGTGGACATGTCTGCATTCGCCTGGACTCAGAATGCATGTGCGTGCACCTACACGTGTTGACACACACCAGTGCAAGGTGAGGCAGTCGCATGGGCGGAGCTGCACAGCGTCGTTTGGCAACATTCCTAAATTGGACATACTGCTGGAGGGAGAGTACACACTTGGCAAAGTAGTGCTACATGTGACCTTGTTGGACCCTTTCACCTGCTCACTGTCAGCAGAGCAGACAGTCGGCGCAGTCTGGTGGTACAGCACTATGCCGATCCCATGGGCTGTGAGTCGTGTCCCCTGACAGGGGGCAAGGAGCAGACGCCAAACATCACATGACTCGTCCAGCTGGGCTGAGAACGTTGCCATCCTTAATGATTGGTTTATTTTTGGCTCAACATTTCTTGCACCTCTACATGTTCCTATGCTGCTTGTTGTTGTCTGAAGCATTGGTCTGCATGTTGTGGCCCTTCTCTTGCCCGTACTGACGCGCACATGCTAATAAAGTCTACGCAACTTCACTAGTGTTCAACTGTGGTAAGTGTTGATTAGAATGCCAAATCGTGTGATTCAATGAGCATTGTCCGTACATAGGGAGGGACTGGCTGACGCATTTCACTTGGGGGTGAGTTCCCATTTACAGCTCCACCTCTGTGAGCCAGACATTGTGTGTGGGATAGTTGCTGGTAAACCTGTGCTCTCGCGTGTCTACAGCAATGTGAGTATGGTGTCCGTATTCTTGTCATGTGGATCAATGTGATCCATCAAAACAGGCTGTGTCCACACAGTTGAGTGCGAGTAGGTATGCGAAGAGATGTTCTGTTGTCACATGTAATGGGGGACAGTACTTCAGGGCTGCTACCGATTTTGACATTATTACAAACAGCCCTATTTAATACATGGACGTGGGGCAACGTTGGGGGTTGTCGAGATTGGTGTTCATGAGCAATGAGGCCACGGCTAGTTTACACCATCACAGTCATCTAATTGGCCATGTGGGTCAGGGTCAAACATGCGCATTGATGTCCTCTCCCAGGGTGTACCTTTTTGTGCAATCAATGTCCCTACGTTCATCCATACTGTTATACTTGATTGACCATAGGCATGACAAATTTGTGTGATTTGGAATGTTTTATTCACATTCTGTTGAGTGTCGGAGCTGGAGCAGTACATGGCCATGCAAAGCCCACATCACATGGTTGCCCAGTGGACGGCCAACCTGAGTCCATTGGGGAATTACAAGTTAGTCTGAAGAGGAAGAGTTCAGTCCGCAGCCTGATTGCTGTGTCATTGGTAACCAGAGCAGATATGACAGTCCATGTCGGGGTCCAGGTGAATGTCGCAGAGTGTCGGGGGACAGTGGAAGGTATTGTTCCAGGGCATGATGCAGAGGGCTGAACCAAGCAGGAACAGGCCATATGGCGGGGATGAATGCTACAACCTCCTTTTTGACACAGTCATTACCATTGACATCTTCGTTCTCTGATATGTCTTCTGTGTCAGGTGTGCCAGGTGTGTGGTGGTATGGCTGCATCCCTGTGTGCCACTGACACATCAGGGGGCGGAGGTGGTATGGCAGCATCACTGTGTGCCACTGACACATCAGGGGGCTGAGATGTGTGTGCTGAAGTTCTTGCAGCAGTCATCTGTGACAGGCTCTGTGGCAGCAATGGCAAAATGAGGATCTGCAGGGCCTGGAAGATCCCAGCAACATCTCGCTGGTGTTCAGCCGTGGCAGCCATCCTTCTGGCCTGCATCCATTCCATGTTCTCCATTGTCCTCCACATCTGTGCCAACTCTGTGCTGTCCTCGCTGGAGCCTGTCTGACTAGACAGTTCTTGTATACGAGTAATGGCTCCAGCGAGGTCAACCAAGAATTGTTGTAGAGCATGGAACGGACTGTGTGTGTCCGATAGGGACTGTAAGTGGTCCCTGATGGGACTTATACACCCACGTATGGCATCCAGTTTGGCTGCCACGAGATCGAAACCCACCCGCACCTGTTCTGACAGCTCCTTCTGGCAGTCTAGCACACGGCGTTGGAATGCCATGTGTCTTTCCGTGAGGTGGTGTGAGCCAGCTGTGGTGGTGGGTGCTTCCTGCTGTGCAGGGGCGGGCTCACCTCGATGCAGCTGGGCTGCCCTGCTCCTTGGGATGGGGTGCGGAGGCTGTACAAGAGCTGTTGGAGGGTGTTGGAGCAGATGGTCAGGGGTCCTCTTAAACATCAGTGCAGGGATGTCTGGTCTGCTCGGCAGGAGGTGGTGTTTGTCCCTCTGCAATGTGAAGGGGAGATGCAGGTTAACAGTGTGTTCCATGTATGTTGACGCATTGTACATGTTACCAGACAGACAGCGAGACAATGTACACTGTGACTGTTTTGGGGGAGCTGGCTATTTGATGTGAGACAGGGGGCATTTCGACTACATGACGGATGTGAGGTTGTACTCGTACATTATCACCTCACAGTTTCCTCCTATGCCTGATGTGATTGGCCAGTTTCAGCGCACAAGCGGCACCAGTTGTGTCCTCTGTCCTGTAGTAAAAGTGTTGCACTTTGTACCACATTGACGTCAATGTTGATGTGCTGTGATTGCTATGTGTGTGTGCTGCATTGTGGGAGAGTCTCCCCTATAGCTCTGATTTAGCGGCCCCTCATTTCATTGAGGCGGTGTGCCTTTGACTTGTGTGCTTTTGCGGTGCAGAGATGTGGGTGACTTGAGTCATTTGTGCTCTTGGACGGTTTGTGTACTCTTGTGCATTGTTTGTCCTCAGATGTGTTGTTGGCAACAGGGGTTGTATGTGCACGTGGATATTGTAGAGTGTGACCTGCTACTTTGCGTATGTGATCCACACTGGGCCACCTCAGTGTTGTCAGGCACCATGTCATGTATTTTGACTTCAGCCATGCTATTGGTCATGCAGTGTCACTTGCATTGTCAGTGTGGCTCACAGAGCCGCTGCTTTGCTGGATTCTGCACATGTGCATGGGTAGGTTGTGGGATTGGTGATAGGGAGGGGGGTCCCCCTTTGTGCACATAGTGAACGGGGGCCTACTTGGTATTTGTGTGTGCTGCAGTGTGCCAAGGGTATCTAGGGACATGTTCCATGATCATTGTGGGTGTGCAGTGTGCTACGCATACTTGTGCATGTGTGCCATTGTGCCCATCTCCCCTGGCCCCCCAGTCCCTGGTTGTTACCCTGTTGCTGTTGGGTCAGGTCATGTCTAGCAGTGTCCAGACCCCCAACTCCTTGCACCGTCTCCACACTGATGACTGTGGCCACCATTTCCACCAGCTCCTCCTGTGGCGTAGGACTCCCACCTCCAGTCGCCGTGTCTGCCCTCCTGTTGGCAGCGAGTTTCTGCTTGGTATGGCTGTTCGTGTCATGCCAGCTCCTCATGACCTCCTCCGTTGTCCTCATCGACACTCTGACTGCATTTACATTGTTCACAATTGACTGCCATATTTCCGTTTGTGTTGCCAATGTCACAGTGGAGGTGACGAACAGTTGTTGGTAGTGTTCTATCACCTCTGTGACTATGATCCTGTTTTCCTGCGTACTGAACCCCGTCTTCCTCTTCCTCCTCTCCCTCTCCTTGCCCTTCCCCGGGGATCCTGGCTGGTCCTCCGTGGGGCTTGCGGGGTTCGAATCGTCCTCTGCACTCGGTCCAGGTGCGTCCATGCTGCTACGCAGTTTATTTTGGTTTTGTTTTTTCCTGCTTTTATAGTGCATTTTCCCGCATGACGCGTGGGAATTGCAGGCCTGTTGCTGGTTATCGCCGATTTTTGTATCACAATTTGGGACATCGCCACTCTTTTCGCGATGGTGTTTAAAAAATTTTCGGCTTTGCGTTAATTTGAACGCGGTCATTTGGCACGTTATCGTGAGACTATCGCATGGTGCTGCCGAGTTGGGAATAAAACGTTATCACGCTGTTATTTTCCCGCGATGGACTGCGATGTGAGAAGTTGCGTTAAGCTAATTTTGCGGTAATTATCACACGTTCTTGAGAATATACCCCATTGTGCGGGGGAAATAGTCTGACTGTGAGATTCAGATGTACCCCCTCGGCACTTCCCTTCTTGCAGATCTGCGAAGCAGATGTATAAGGATAATACGCAAGTCACGAGCTCTGTTTCCGCGGGCCTTAATCATATTTCATGCAATTGCCAGGGAGCACACTTTTCGCTATTTTATTTTCTTTCTCTCAACACTGTTGTGATTGCAGTGGTTAGCTCACCTTCCAGTTATTACCGTAACTGTCATTGAAGCCCCTTCCTGTGCAGGTCAATGGTGTATGGCTCAGCTAGATTTGTCATAATGCTGGAGGCCCAAAAATGTTGAGACCAGACCTGAATAATCTGATCTAGAGTCTGAGTTTTGATGCCTCTTAATCAACTCACAGATATACAAGTTAAATAACGGGACTTTGTGAAAACATCTTGGTTTCACTGCTCTCGCTCCGTACTCCAGCACAAATCATGTTATTCCACAGACATATTCCACCAGATTTGAATCGGTAACATCACTCATATTTTGCAGCACCTAGATTGGACCTTTGTTTTCACAATGTACTTTGGTTTAGTGTGTCGAAGAATATGGAGTAGTCCAGGAAAGCACAGTGTAGCAGCACACTTGTGTTAACAAGACTCTTTCTGACTAGAATAGTCAATTCTGTTATAGTCAATGTGGACATACCCAGTAGAACTGATTCTCTCAAATGACAAAACTCCAGCCTTTACTCGTTCCTCAAGTCTCTTAAAGTATCCTGTTGAATATCTGGGAGCTCAACATGGAAGATAGCTGGTAGCTGCGTGGGGATGAACTATTGCCATTTTTAGGTCAAGCCTAGAGTTGGCGCGCATTCGCTGCAAGACTTGTTGTTGGTTAGGGACTAGAAGCCCTGCCCACACTCCGCCCATATTTGCCATTGGCCTGTGTCATTGTCCTTCCTAAATGCTGGCTTCTCATTCATAAATAGGCTTGTTAGTCCCTCCTTAGTACTCCCTCCTCTTCATTTGTCACCTCCCACGGCGACTGGCGCTTTTACTTCGGTTGTTACACGGTACATGTTATTTAGTCTTTAAGCACCATTTTCTTTATCGAGTTTCTCTTACTGCAGGCAGACGAGCTTTGGTACCTTCTTCACAACGCTGCCCTACCTCTCGTTGTCCTTGCCTTCTTTACCTCCTCCCTCCCATTGTTCGTGCCTTCTGTACCCCCCCCCCCCCCCCCCCCCCTCCTTTGTCGTGCCTTCTTTAACACCCCGCCCTCCTCCCTCTAGCTCAGACTGAAGTTTTGTGCCTTGCAGGGCTTCTGTTCATAGATCCGCCTGGTTTCTAAGATCCCAATTAAGTCTTTTGTATGAAATGCTAACGAGTATTTTTTAACTCTATTGAGCATGTTTACAATGTTATATAAAGAATTGTAATGGCCATAAAGCGTTCAAATCGAGGGTGACTCGCAGACAAAGTACAGAGGAACCAGTATATGTCTGCCTGAAAATGAGAACTTTTTCTCGAACTTCGGGTGCTCGCACTTCAGTTTAAAAAGAGTCATGTACTTGCAGTAACGGATTAGCGGTGTATACGTATGACGGTGCTAAGAATGACATCACGCCCATGTGCTCCAGTTCAATAATTTTCGTATGCTATGATCGGAGTTTGTTTCTCCGTCGCTGTCAGCGTGCGTTTGTTGTAGAGCATCATCTCGTGTTTCTCTTATTATTTCTTAGAGACAATTTCGCTGGCACGTTGTTTGCAGCCAGTCGGACGGACCCCCAAGCCTGTTTCGGGTTGATACAGGAGGTCATATTATAAATTATCGAGCTTAGCTGTTCGCGTTTGTCGTACAATAACTGGCTGGGAGAGAGGCTGGGAAGGCAGCGCAGGTCTTCAATTAAGTGTGACCCCTCCTATAGGGCCATATGTAGGTAGGGACCCATTTACCACTTCATAAATACCGAATTTTACCGATTCGGTATTTATGAAGTGGTAAATGATATGTAGGTAATGAGTCGGTAATATTTACCGATTCAGTAAAAGTCGGTAATTACCGAATCGGTATTTACCGATTCGGTAATGAGGCATACCTTCCCATTGATGGGAAGGTATGCCTCATTACCGAATCGGTAAATACCGATTCGGTAATTAGGGGAACACATGCAAGGGTGGCAGGGTGTCACATTGACACCCTGTTGCACCCCTGATTCGGCCACGTGTGCACATGTGGCACACATACATGCCCTAAGGGCATGTATGTCTGCCACATTGCACACTTCTAAGCGCTTCAAAATGCGTAAACACATCCATTAATTATTTACCACCAACTATTAGTTGGTGGTAAATACCGACTCCTAAAAACACCCACACACTCCCCCTACATCTCATTTTTGTATTCGGAATTTACCGAATCGGTAAAATTACCGATTCGGTAATTTTACCGAATCGGTAAATTACCGAATACAAAAATGAGCCCCCTACATACCAAAAGCCAAAATACCGGTCGGTAACGGTATAATTACCGAAAATCGGCCGTTACCGACCGGTATTTGGCTACCTACATGAGGCCCATAGTGTCCAATCGCATTTGGCAGCATAATTACCCGGATTAGGCTCCAGCGTTGGATAATGAAGTGCTTGTCATGTAAATTTGATATGCTTGGGGTCTCCAGGAGCTGCGGAGGACCACTGCCAGCTGAGGTACGAGCATGCGTCCCTCCACCTCGCCAGTGGCATGTGTCATCCATGCTGCAGATGGTAAAACTGTGGGTTTGGTCACCAGCTGTAAACAAGGTTTACAAGATTGTAACGGAGATAAACTAGAGCATGTGAAATCTAAGCCGTAGACACTATTACAATAGTGCAGCGTTTTATTCTGCCGTTGCAACTCTGTGGAGGGAATCTTTTCCCTTGTTGCCAAAGATTTTCGATTATCTTGCAAAAAATGAATTTGTTAGTAATCTAAACTCCATCGTTCAACCAGAGTAGCTGAGCATAAGCCATTTCCAAAGATGCATCAGGTTTGATTATCCGTGTATTTTTGGCTCTTGAAGTAAAAATAAAACTAGTGCAAACTATCATGGTAAGCTGCAAGTTGGCAAAGAACAGAACCAACTCAAACGTTTAAACTAATTTTCCCTTAGCAGTATATATGCTTACTTGGATCCTACACTTATCATTTTAGAAACTTTTATTCAAGGCACAGGCAATATTACATATAGAATCGTAACTGGCTGTTAAACTATTTATTACAGTTTATCACCAGTTACATATGGGAAAGGCTTTTTTAACAGATAATGTTCCGGGTTTCATCAGAATGGATCATGAGACCTATTTCTGGCCTGGGTAGAGTCCACAAGAGGCAGTGAACATGTGTGGGCGAGGGTTGGACACATTGAACAGTGATAAATAAAGGTACATTGTACTGCATATAGACACACTAGGTAGATATAAAAAGACAACAAACATTTATAAATGTAATAGATTTTGCTTTTTCCAACCATCTACTTGAAACCCTGGCAATGGCAAAGACGTTTGGTATAGGTTTTGGAGAAGTTAACTCTGCATGTACGCTAACGTACCACTTACATACTTTCACTTGCTCTTCTCTGAGCCTGCCTGAACTTTAATGTAGTCAGTGATTTACGTTTGTGCCTTATCACCATCATGCCATTGTTGCCTGCAATAGGCAAGGGATTACCAGCATTGTGCCAGTGACCAGGTTGCCAGGGATTACCACCTGTTATTGGGGAATGCCACTGATGGAGAGGGGATTGCAAAAAGAAACCCGCTTGAATCAAGTACCCCTGTAATACGTACTAATTTTAAGTAGTGAGTATTTTAACGTGTAAACACATCACACGAGGAAAATTTTGCTTTACAATATGCATGAAATTAGTCCTAACACTACGTAAATCGAAAATGTAATATGGCGTGTAGAACATGTTATGAATGTATTGCATGGCACATTGCATGTCTATGTAGTAAAAAGCATGACGTGTGTTGCTTTTGTCATAATTATTAATTCTGCTTATGTTATGCTTGGATAACTGTTAACATGGATTAGAGTTAAGGTGAGTGGTTAACAGTGAAGATTTAATTACCACATCATTAATAATTGTAAGTTAGCCGCATTGTGATGAGTGAAACTTGCAGCGCGCATAAACCACGTGACTAAGTGGCCGAAAAGCTGAAAGAGCATGGCACGGTGAAGGACATGATGTTTGACGTGCAGCCAACTCCAGTGACTCAGTGGGAAAATCCACAAAATGTTGAATGTATAAAATGTTGCCCTTAATTTGTTACTTTCACCTCAATGGGTTTGGTCAAAGAATTATGACTTAATGATAGGGTGATCATCCGCCCCATGTTTTGACCAATCCCATAGCAAGAAAGGGTGATTTTAGCAACTTTTGTGGCATGGAATCTGTATGGTAAGGGTATAAAGAATAGGTGATTTAGGGGTGGGGCTAGAAGCGAGGGCGGCAAATGCCGCTGCTGCATTAGGCGTGAGGAGAGAAAGGGTGTGCTGCTGATTGTCGGGTTGCAGAGAGGCCTAGTTGTTCCAGTCCTATCCTTAGCCTGATCTTAGTCTTTGATCCCTGACTCTTTGTCTCGGGGTCCCCTGCCACTACCTAGGCCTGGGTGGTGGTTTTCCTCGTTCTTATTCTTTGGGTTGGTATCTTTGATATCTCGAAGTTATAATCCATGTTCTTTTGTCTCTACATCTATCTTTCCGAATTGAGAATTGATTTATGCACATGTCTGATGTCTCTTCATCTATCCTCTCCATGCAACCTATGTTTCTTGAGATTAATTATTTGATGACAGTTTAGAGTGCATTTTCTCTCGTGAGGTATTTTCTAAGACTAAGGCATTTTGAGTTAGATACATTTAACAAATTGCAAACAATGAGTCTGTGATATTGTTAGTTTGTTATTTGAGTGACTGTTGCCTTCAATTTTTCAACTAATTGGTCCATCAACCACAAAGAGGAAAATTTGAACGAGAAGGTTTATTGTGTAGATTATGGAGACTGCGAAACGAAGCTCTGACCTTTGCTGCTAGCCCCTGCTGATCTCTCACACACCACTTTACTGGAAGTCCCTGGAGGGGCTTCTAAGGCTTCTCGGCAGTCCCTCAGCGCAGGCGACCACGATACGAAGCTTGGACCTTTGCTGCTAACCCCTGCTGATCTTGCAAACCGCACTTTACTGGGAGTCCCTGGAGGGGCTTCTAAAGCTTCTCGGCGGTCCTGCAGCATGGGAGACCACGATACGAAGCTCGGATCTTTGCTGCTAGCCCTTGCTGATCTCGCACACCGCACTTTATTGGGAGTCCCTGGAGGGGCTTCTAAAGCTTCTCGGCGGTCCCGCAGCACGGGACGCTCGCGGGCTCGGCCCGGGCCAAGACGGGCCCGTCTTATCCCGTCATAGACCATTTGAGGCCGGGCTGGGCAACCCCTCTAAGCTGGGCTGGATTCTCCTGAATTTCTCTTCGTCATCACTGTGTCTTTGGTGAGTGCTCGGGATTCCTGTTTTTCACTTCTGACTGTCAAGCTGCTGTAAAGTAATGGGTAAAAGGAAGACGGGTCACATTGACACCTTAGTCCAGAAAACAGGAGGTCAAAAATCACTGCTGACCTATTTGACTGGTGCAATGGGAGCTATTGAGGAACAAATAAATATGGTAGAAGAGACCCTTACTCAAGGGAGACGAGACACGCTAATGAGAAGCAATACATGCGCTAGCTCTCCCGATAAATCTGCCACCACAGTATGCGAGAGGCAAGCTGTTCAGGGTGCCTATAACGGGTGCATACAGGAGCCTTCAGATCTTTCATATGTGTGTGACACAGAGGATGATTCCAAACCACCGTTGAAACGCTGTAAGAATCCTGATGTTGTGGAGGGGTCTCAAACAGCAAACTCTGTTGGGAAGAGCTCGGCGAGGCCGAGTAAAAAGTTACTACCTAAGAAAAGGAAAAACCTGGGTAAACAATAGAAAACAGCTGTACTCAGAAGTTTGGTTAGCGCAGGGAGATCCACGGCGAACATGCTAATTGAGGCCCAATCCTTAGAAATAGGAAAAATCTCGTGAAATTGATGATTTATTTAACTATGTGGCTGGCGCCTTAGGGAAATTAACAGATAGAGTGGCAAACATAGAGGGGTGTTTAAGAGGAGACATTAAGGCAATTGCAGGGGGGGGTGAATGCGCAACGCACTGATAACCATCCCTGTAGTTCACTCTCAATCCCACAGGTAGGGATCGATTACATCAGGACTGGAAACAAAGAACCCTCAAGCTCAGACACTATGAACAATGTTACCAGTTTGCCCACACAAAGATCAATTCTTCCTGGTAATAAATCGCAAGATAATAATGACCATATTAAGTCCTTAATAGAGAAGAAAAGATCTAATAATAGATCAGGGGGTCACCCAATTGGGACAAGGGTACCCTCAGCAAATCCAGAATATATCCTCCTTGACCTTCCGTCGGCAGCTACTCCATACATAATAATTATAGCCAATGCCCCCTTATTGCATACATCTGTGCACGAAACATAGGAGGGTCTTCGAAATAAATCTCTTCATTGGCTAGGAAATAAAACAGGTCTTACTGAGGCTTTATTTTGAAATTTTAAAATGGTCAGACGGTTTTCATGGGTGGGTAAGGGCCGCAAAACACTACAGGGAGATTGTATTGTCCTGACCTTCAGCGATCCTATATTAGTGAATGCTGCACTTTTAAGGGCAGGAAATGCACGTATTAATTACACTGATATTAGCATTTTACCTTTAGGTGCTTTTTATCCGTCCCCTGCTGTGAATCCTTTTAAAAAATTACGCACGGGATCCCTATGCTGACACTATAAGATCATGTAATGTCCCGCTTTCCAATCGTTCCGATGTGTTAACCACACTGGAGGCTATAGATTGACCATGAACAGAGTATATGAGGGGCGAAGGCCGAATTAAGCTAGAATTACCATCTCTTCTGGATGACATCCCATACGAGCAGGACCGTGACTTAGATATCATGTCTGATAATGGAATAGATTGCTATCTGAGCTTAGAGCATATAACTGAGGGTGCGTACAAGGATGAAAACTTTTTAACTTCTGAAGGTAAGCCTGAAATTAATAAGAACTATGTAGAAATCCCAATTATGGGTGGGGTTAACTCTCACGGAGAAGCAATAATCAAGATGGCAGGAGGGGGTCTTGCAATGGAAGACTCAGCTAAGGCATGTAAAATACATTTTTGGAATATTGCGGGCCTATCCACGAAAGCAAGAAATACTGATTGGTCAACCTTTGTAGAAGAATATTCCATAATCTGTCTACAAGAGATCTGGTTAGTTGAGGAAACACATATTCATGGTTTTCGAACTTTCCATACACCAGCAACCGTCAGTGAGCATGGGCGTAATAAAGGGGGATTGTGTACCTATGTCTCTAACATGGCAGGGGTGACCAATTCGAAACTCTCTATTGAGTCTGATTATTATCAGATCCTATTAACGAATATGGTAGGAGGATATGGTACAGCGTTAATCAACTTGTATAATAATACCTAAAACCGAGTTTACGGGTGCGTTAATGACTTTATGCCAAACACTGAGTAATTTAGAGAATAAAATGTCTGGTGATTTGTGTATTATTTGGGGTGGTGATTTTAACAGTTTTTTATGCCAACACAGTCAACGGGGCATTTGTGGCCTAGGTAAGGACAAAGATGTGCTGGCTTATTTCTCACACACAATACTGGGGGATTTGTTAAATTAAATTGTTTTTCAGTTTGATTTGGGATATGCCAATGGACTATGTATGCCCCTTGTACCTTTTGAGCCTACTTTTAATGGTAGGGGATGTAATTCAATTATTGATTATCTTAGTGTCAAATAGGTACTCCTCCAATGTCCGCACTTTTGAAACCCATGGTCTTATAATGAGTGACCATTATCCTATTAGTATGGTCCTCAATTTAGAGGTCGGATAGAATTAAGAAGAATAAGGACTCACACTATAATTTTAACATTAACCTTTCTAGCATTAACTGGGCAAAAGTGGATCCTGCATTTTTTATTAAACAACTTGTAAATAGGACTAGTGATGACTTAGAATCCTGTCTATCCAAGGAAAGAAATGAAGTTTTAAATGCCTTCTATAACATCGCAGGCGAGGTACAGAAACTATTAACGAGGGAGCAAAAACAGGGAATGTGCAAGTCACAGGGTTGGTTCGATAAGGAATGCAGTAAGGCCCATACCCAATTGAAGAAGGCACTGCATAGAGAAATTAGATCGAGGGAGGAAATAAGACAGGCTAGAACCTTATATCGGCAGGCGATAAAAAAGCGTAAGGCACAATTAAGAACAGAGGCATGGCAGACGCTACACCAGGCATGTGTAAGGAAGGATAACAGCGGTTTTTGGAAAGCGGTAAATGCTCCTTTTTTTGCTAATAGGGACACTGATATTATAGATATCGCTATTACTGAGGACAAGTGGGTCGAATATTTCCCTGCTCTTTATAATGTTGAGACCTGTGGACATAATGAGGTACCTGAAGTAGCCATGGTGACCGTTGAAAGCGTACAGACCTCAGTATTTCCGATAGATATCCGCTTTTCGCTAGAGGAAGTTACCAGCGCCATAATGGAGAGCGCATCTGGTAAAGCCCCAGGGCTGGATGGCGTCCCAGTGGACGTCTACAAAACTAATATTGAGCTGTGGGCCCCACTTTTAACTAATGTCTTAACTAGCTGTTACCGGCATGGTTTTAAGCCCACATGGTCGGACGCAATAGTGATCCCCATTTTTAGGTCTCGGCATGGCATCAGAGTGCACGTGCGCTCCTCGCCTGCGAGAGCTATAGTAAGCACTCGAAAGAAGGGGACTTAAATCCACGTCCCTGTGTCCGAATCCTTTGATTCGCTCGCGTCCTGATTTATGTTTGTGGCTTTCAATTGGCTGGACGTTATTTTTGTTACGGCCCTTGCAGTTTTGTGATGCCGACCATCGGGACAAGCGCATCTGTTTTCACTCCGCCCAGACGCAAAGACAAGCAGCTGAATGAAAACAGATGTGCTTCACAGCTGTTGTGAAGACTTCTTACTCTCCACTCCCTTCTCCCCCTCGTCAGTCAGCGTTTCTTAGGTTAGGATATTAATTTGGGAACAATGTGTGTTGAGGGCGACCAGGGGAAAAGATTTAGAGATTTGTCCATAATCAGCAGGATGTGCCGACGCCGAGGCTCGGATCCCAACTCGCAAGTTGTCAGCTCTAACTGCTGCGCCACGGACGGTCTCTCACGCTGGGCATCCCTCTGTTTGTCTTAAAGGGTCTGCTCTGATGACGTTTACTGAGCCGCATCTTTCTTTTCTTTGGCGCGCTCGCAAACTTTAATTTTTCGATATTTCACGTTTTTCTATTGAAGTGCTTATGAGTATTTGCGGTGGTGGTCGGTGAGTGGGAATTGTCCACAACAAGGCAGGTTCACACGTGCACAGCAGTGTGTTGAAAACCAGGAATTGGGGACTAATGCCCGTGTCTGTTATCCTTTCCCTCTGGCTTTCAAATGCTAAAACGCTACTTTCTGATTTAGAATTACTCGCTTATTTGTGGTGGACATGTGACTCACCCAAGTTACATGACCGTTTCAGGTATTCCTGGCTTTCTAGCCAACTTTCAGTGCTCTGTATACTCTGACTTGCAACCCCCAAACGTATTCTGAGAAATGCGAAACTACGAGTCCCAGAATGCACATTTTTCGCTGACTCAAAAGCTTGTGCAGGGTAAAGGAGTCACACTGCAGCGAGATTACGCAGCAGACGTGTTAAAAAACACGCTTTGTTCCATCACAGTAAATAAAAAAAAATCTGCAAACTGAAAAAGTAAAATTCATTAAATTTACACAGATTAAGTGCATAATAGGAACGCGGAAGGACAAACAGCAGGCCACGCGGGGGAAATAAAGTCTATTTTCCGCGTTCTGTACCTAATTCGTAGCTTCCTTCTTCTAGGTGCTCAGAGAGTGTTATCACCTTTGTGACAAGCACTCCATTACATGGAAAGGAACTACCCCCTCCACTCACACATTTGCTCACTTAAAGGGCCAATGTTGCACTGGAAGCTTTGTGACAAAGCCGGTTACATTTTTCCCAAGGGCATCGCCCTTCACGGGCTCCTCGGCTACCAAGGTGTTCCATATCACGTCCAGTCCTGGCTTTTCAGACCCAACAAAATTGCATATATTGACCTATAGTTTTACGTTTCTCGTATTAACTATGAAATCGTAGGGGCAACTGGACAGTGGTGCTGAAGTCTCCTCCCTTTTTGAAAGGCATTGGGTATCAGCTGTGGGTTTCGGGGACCCTGGAAATCTACTTACAGAATTAATGATGATCAACAAAAGAGGTCTGCTTATCTTTTAAGTTGGGACGCATCTTTAGGTCGAGCCTAGAACAGCGCATGCGCTGTTGCTCGAATTTTTGTAAGGGGATTTTCGAAGTGCTGCAGCCGCTGGCCTAAAGCCTGCGTGCATGTGCGCGTGAACGCGCTCAGCCGCCATATGTCTCCGTCACGGGTACTGTACTTGTGCTGCTTGGCTTGTTCCATGTATTCCTTAAGATTTTTTCATCACTGGTTACTATTTTGTGTGAAAACATTAGGTCGAGCCTAGAACAGCGCATGCGCTGTTGCTCGAATTTTTGTAAGGGGATTTTCGAAGTGCTGCAGCCGCTGGCCTAAAGCCTGCGTGCATGTGCGCGTGAACGCGCTCAGCCGCCATATGTCTCCGTCACGGGTACTGTACTTGTGCTGCTTGGCTTGTTCCATGTATTCCTTAAGATTTTTTCATCACTGGTTACTATTTTGTGTGAAAACAGAAGGCCATTGTATAGATTTAAGACTGTTTACTTAATGATGGCTTCTTAGTAAAGATGCGCAACGTTTGAACTTACATTCGAAATGTTTCTCACCCAGAAATCTGATCAGTAAGAGGCGCAGTGGGCTGTGAATGTTTGGTGTGAGACTTGGTTGATTCAGTGTAACCGGTCTCGTTCAATTGCAACTTTGTTTTAGCGCGCTGTGAAACAAACGAACGCGATCAATGATACAATGTTTCTGCGTGCAGGTTTAATCTATCACGCGCTCCCTCTGCAGCATTTACCTCTCATATTTCGAAGTTCTCTCTTTCCCCTGGCTGGGCAGTTTGCTGCTGCAGTCCGGATTTCCAGTTATGCTCGCATTTAGCTTTCCCGTGTACCGGGGAAGCTAAATGCGTCTACCTTAATCATATGTTTGTTTTAAATTTGATGATATGATTAAACGAGTTGCAATGTGTGATTCCAGACTAAAAATCTTGAAACTGATGTTATCATCGACAGTCCAATTCTTTAGCTACTAGGTTCAGTTACACTTTTTCAAAGTCATTTTTACCGATGTTGATATGAAGGTATCAAATAACTCGCCACTGTATTAAAATCAGCTTGTGATGTTATTAAAGTGAAGTTTAAATTTAGGTTCTTCCTATTTCTGACATTTCATTAAGACCATACAATGTGCTGTTAAATCTAAGAATTAAATAAGCCTCTTTTCTTAAGAGTGTTGTTTGTGTCTCCTCCTCTTGGATTGGGCTTGATGACACTTAGTACTGTCCATCTAAAATCACGTTCACTGTGATTCATTTCCTTAAAATGGTTGACCCTCGTGGCGGTGGCTACTTTAGTTATAATCCTTGATCTGTGTTGCACCAACCTTTTGTCTTATTTCTTGGTTAGTTTTTCCTATATACAGTTTTTCGCAACGACATATTACTGCATATAAAACGTTTTTAGGTCGAGCCTAGAACAGCGCATGCGCTGTTGCTCGAATTTTTGGGAGGGGATTTTCGAAGTGCTGCAGCCGCTGGCCTAAAGCCTGCGTGCATGTGCGCGTGAACGCGCGCAGCCGCCATATGTCTCCGTCACGGGTACTGTACTTCATGAAGGCGCTACATCAATCCTACATACATTTAATTCCGATTGTTGAACTCTGTATGTTTCATAGTATACATCGTATATATTTCTTCTATAGGTCAGTATGTCGACGTGTAATTAAATCATTTTGTAAATATGCAAAATGTATTCAAATCCATTTGTCGGGCATGTTTATTTCCGTGTTGTTGCAGATAGTTACAAACCTTTTAAGCACATGCTCACATTCTCATGGAAATACACTGAAGCCATATCTTTTGTCGGAAATGAATATGCCCTCTCAATTCATAAATTCAGCTCCCCGGTTCAGCAGTTGAAAACAAGAGCTGGATGCAACAGGATTTGCATGTGTGCTTCCTCGGCAGTCTCCTCCCCACCCCATTGATGTTTTGTGAATGGCGAGGAATTTGCACACAGGCTCAGGTTGCAGGGCTTCTTGGTCAGAGCGGGGAGCAAAGGGTTAGATGAGTCCATCCACTGCCTGTCATTTCCTGAGCATGCCGTCTATAGCCCCGCCTCCGTAATAACGTTAATGATTTGATGAAAAGCTGTGCAAATCATTTTTTATCCTCCGTTCTCCAAAACAGAATGAAGCAAGACATTAAGAAGGAAGCTTCACCGTGTTTTATATTCTTAAATAGGCACTGGCTCGTCTCTAGACCAAGATTTGGTATTTTCGATGCTGCTGCTTTTATCCGCCTTCTGCCAGTCTAGCAGCTTTAGTTTTGTTGTGGACAACACGTGAACGTTTAATCATTTGCCCTCACCGGGCTTGAACACGAAATACTAGCATTTGCTCAAGCAAAATAAAAAAATAAAAAAGCTGCTGTTTTAGGCTTTGTTTTCTTTACCTATGCTGCGTTGTTTAAACAGATAATCTACAGAGTGTTGTAAAAGCGCATGGGGCTTTGTTTGTATTAATGGACCAGCATTCTGGTATTTCAGAGGAGGGTCAATTCGTGTTCATCAGTGGTGTCGTGTGTTTATAGCAAGTGCTATTAAAGATGTAAACACCAAGTACAGGGTCAGCGTTTTTACAAACAAACGACACTTTCTTATCTGCCGGTCCCAAAACCAAGCCCAGACAAAGCCCTCGAGACCACCTATGTCCCTGTACATTGGATCAGAGTAGATTGGCGTAGTGCTGTGAAAGAAGGGTGGGGTTTGTAATCAAATAAGACTGCATTGCGAGAGTCCCATTTTTTTCTAAATGCTGGACGATGCCCCTGGTAATTCTGGTGGATATAAACAGACTGTTTCTTAGGTCTCGCCTGACCCCGCGCATGCGCTTGTCTGGCGAGACTTTTTGAGAGGGCTCCAAAAAGTGCTACCAGGCCAGCCTAGACCTACAGTGCATGTGCGCGGGCGCGTGCGCCGTGATTACTTTCACTTTCGCGGCCGCACGGCCGCTTGGAATAGCCAATAGGTCTCGCTTTTGGGACCTTATAAGTATTTAGTTATGCAACTGTTGTATGGCTAAACACTTATAAGGACCCAAAGGCGAGACCTATTGGCTATGCCAATGCTTGTTTTCTTAAGCTGCAAGATTACTCCCAACCGGAAGAGGTCCTGACACATGAGCCTGCGCTGCTGGGATTCAATTTAGGTAGTCTTTACTAAACCCTTTCGTATCCTAATTTAGTTTAAAGCCGTCAAAGCGATCTCATTAAGTAATCAAGCAAAGGGTAATACAAAAAGAGTAATCGTCCACTGCTTTAAAATGCAGAGTGGTGTAATCACTGCACTCAGCCTAATCTCATTCAGGTAATGTCTTCTGAGTGATATCCTTTAACCTAATGCTGGCTCTATTAATCCAGAGCAATCCATGTACTTCAGAATTCTAATGCAGGGAGAATGTGGAGTACTTTAAGCCAGTTTCTTTGGTCCGAATCAGGGTTACGTATTTTTAGTACAGGATAAAGTAATCTGTGTGCACCCCGTTTTGTAGAGTCCTTTAATCTACATATTTAGGAATCAAATGCAGACTGAACACGTCGAAGAAACATGAAATGCATAGGGAATGTATTGAAGAACAACGACACAGCACCTGCTATGCGGCTCCTTGTGCTAGACTTCCCCTGTGTGCTCGGAAGCTTGCAATACTCCTACCTCTGCTACATTTGGAAAAGGCTTGCACCGCTAAGGCCTGTGTTCTAATTCTGTGTATGTAAGGACGCGTATAATGTTGCTGCGTATGCTGTACCTGCTCAACATCTGTCCGTGATTTGTCACTCGTGTGGCCATGTAGGTTTGTGGTGCTAGAGACCATGTTACTCTACTTCTTGCTCTGGGAAAAAGTGGCAATGCTTCTGAAACTCTGCCCGCTGCGATTGCTCACACTGTACCTGTTCAGTGTATACCCTACACAGCAGCTGCAAGTGGAGTGAAACTGGAAAATGTGTTTATGTAAGCATTCGTTCACTAGTATAGGTATCTTGGCGCTAGGAACCGCAATCAAGAGCTGAAAACAGGGGGCCGTGGTTGCTATTTTTGGGGGGTTGGGGTGGGAGGGCAAAGCTTTGTGTGCCGGGTGTCACCAGCAGTTTTTTAAAGGGAGCCTCAAAACGTGTCTCTATCGGGCTCTGTTTTTTGCCCTGGCCCTGACTGCAGTGACAGCAGGCACATCGATGTGCGCTGCTCACTTGTCACTAGTGGAGGTTAGGGCATGATGTCATGCCAGGTGAGCTTTGGGGAAGGGAAATCCTTTAAAGAGAGTAATTTCCTCTCTGCCGCTGACCGCGGCCCCCACAGGGAGCCACTAGAGCGGTCGGCGCCCTAGTGTCGCCTGGGCACCGGTCACCCCTCCCGCCCCCCCCTTCCGGGGGGCAGGGACTCCGGCCGTGTCCCCCTCCTCTTTCCTGCCCGGAAGTGACGCGAGGGGTGTCACTTCCGGGGCTCCTTTGTGTGAAGGGGGAGGCTATATAGCCATCCCTCACCATGCTGGCGACCTCTTGTTCGCCTCGCACGGCGCATGGTCGTCGATGGGAGATCACGGGCTGCATCTCCTAGGTACGGGGTCGGAGTCCTGGTACGGAGTCACAACAGCAATCGGCGAAGAGTTGGCTTGTGCCCCCCCCCCCCCCTCAGGGTCTCACCCCTGAGAGGTCGCTGCCCCTGCTGGGTCTCGCCCACAGACAATACCCCTGACTTGCACATTTGCTGCCTTCCTAGGTCAGCGGTGATTGGGCGCGCATGGGCAGCATCGTCGTTGGGGTAGGTGCATCGGGGGTTGTTTACCGTCAATCAGGGCTCTGTGAATCCCTCCCCACCCGCAATCCCGGGCTCCCCTGGAGGGGGGTTGTGGGCAGCAGCCAGGGCAGCTGACTCTGCAGTGCAGAGCTCACGGGTTGATCCCTAGCGCCTCTGGCAGGTCATCTCAGCATCCTGTGACTCGGCGCAAATAATCTCCCCACTTGCAAAGCGGGGGAGGCAGCCTTTCATGGTCTCGGTCTGGCTCCGTGGGCACACCAGGCGGCCGCTAAGTCGAAGTGGATCTCCGGGTCACTTCACATTGCTGGGCCCTCTAGAGAGTCCCTTCCACCCCCTCCACCGTCGTGCGCCCGGACTCACCGGAGAGACCCTTGGGGGCGGGACGAGTAGACCCGTGCTGGGCTGTGTAGGGCTCCTCCCGGGCATGCTTGCATCAACCCTGGATGCAGCTCTGCCTGCTGTGTCAGGCTCCTGGGTGCTACCTATGAGGAGCCGCGTATCGGGGGCGGTCTACCTTCTCGTCCTCACAAGGTATAACCGGACAAGAAAGGTAAAAACCCTGGTATAGGCAGGCCCTATATTGTAGAGCTCTCTCCTCCCAATATGTCAAAGAAACACACATTTCATTGAATTTGTGTTGAGATTTGAAAACGTTCCTTTAAAAACATCATTTAAAAAAAAAGAAAGAAAACACTTAAAAAGTACTGGGTGTTAAGGTAATTTTAGCCCCTCGTTGGTGTTGTGCAAGGGATAGGTGTGATTGCAGGTCTGCAGTGGCAGGGTGGGGTTTTAAGAAGAGCCATTTTGTGATGTTTGCAGAAGCACTGTGTGCGGATGGTATGCGAGAATAGGTTTTGCCTGTCACGTTACTAAAGACAGGCAAAAATGGAGGGTAGAGCTACATTTTCACGTTTGCGGCAGTAACAGTGCATTTCCGTTAATCGCAAGAACAGTTAGATGTATGATGTCATAGAGTTGGACCACGAGAAAAGAAAGGTTCCGGTGTCTGTGATTTTGTGGGTGAGACTTTCACCAAGATTTCTCTATGGTAACTGGAGTGGCGTAACGAAAAAAGACGGATTCCATAGCGGAATGAGGCGAAGGGGCCCTGACTGCTCCCATAGCTAAGCATAGACCTTAGGTTGAATGTGAGACTTGGGGAAGAAACTCCACCCCTCCAACCACCCCAGGGGGTGCAGGGACTGCGGTTCGCCCCAGGGAGAGTGTGATAGTAGTGAATTTCGGAAACAAACTGGACGTGGTAGAATAAAATGCTTCCCGCGCGAGGCAAGAAACTGGAAATGAAATATGCATTCCAAATGGGCCAAGCAGAGCTAAACTACGATGATTTCATCATATATTTTAGCGTCTAGGTGTAGTATCTGTCATAACGTAATTACAGGTGTATAGCCGCACCTCAAGGATGCAAAGAATCTCGGCTCAGAAGTGCGTCGGCAGTGACTGATGTTCTTCCAGGCATATGGCCGGCACCCTCACCCCTGACTTTCCAAAACGTGGAGTATGTTGGTCTGCCTCAATATAGTTAAGTGAAAATCTATGCGCATAAAACATTTACAGCCGCGCATGTCTGCGCAGCAGTTTCAGTGCAACATCAACAAATGAAGCTATCTGGCCACATCAGAGAGTTAACGTTATCGATGCCTGTCTGTTCATTTTCCTTTTGATGTTCTGATAGTAAGTACCTCGTGCTGCAGCCTGAAGTCAGCCACCTAATGGCAAGGAAACCTTTCAAACATTTGCGTTTCATGGAGTCGAATTTTAAAATTCGGGGGTATTCAGTTGCTGCTGTTTAAAAATAAGAATAAAGCGCCCTTTTCCTGTTTTTCCACTTCTTTGTTGTTCTCCCGTGTGAATTACTATTTGACAATTATTTTCGGAACTCAAGCTTTCCTTTGCGATTGACTTAAGGTTACACCAGCAGCAATGCTACAACCTGTGTATACTTGCCACTGACCGCGGCCCCCACAGGGGGCCGCTAGAGCGGTCGGCGCCCTAGTGTAGCCTGGGCACGGGTCACCCCTCCCCTCCCCGCCCCCCCTTCCTGGGGGCAGGGACCTGGCCGGGCGGGGCAAAAATGGTGACCGCACCCGCGGTGCGTGTTTTCTCCCGGCACAAGCCCTTGCGGGCGTAATTGGCAGCGGTCCCTTTCCAGAACGAGGTCCAGAGGTCCTCATTGATCCCCTTCTGCTGGATTGCGGTATGGATAGTGGGTCACTTTGGGGAGCGGGTTGCTATGGTTATGGCCACAGCTTGTGCACATTGCGACTACTACTAAGGGGCTGAGCCAGCCAGCTCAGCTTTAACCCCACCAATCAGTGGCTGCACGTCAGCGAGGCCTTTGTGCGGCATGTCCAACGTATGGCAGTGGATGATAGAGCTAATTTTGGGGCCTTGATTGCATTAGTCCCCGTGTGGAGACAATTGTATGCGCCATCGTGGGGACCTTCACATGCCTTAGTGGGGCAGGTGGTAATTAGGATAGGCCCCCTGCTGCAAGTATTCAGTAGGGGGAATTAATCCTGGTAACAAATAGCTGTAGGCTAAGAGGCGCGCCCACTGTCCCAGTCGTCCCGTCCACTCTCTCACACTGCATACTGCTTGGCAACATGGCGCCTCGTCCGCGAGGGTGTGCCTGCAGTTCATCGTCTACCGAAGAAACATTGGGGCGCATCAGAATGTCTGGATCCGAGTCGTAGGGAAGTGTTGCGCCACCGTCTGCCACGGTGCGACTGCTGGCCCTATGGTTCTCCACGAGAACCAGCCAGTTGGGATTGCATATGTAATCATAAATGTGCCAGCGTGCCTACCGTGTGGCAATTTACTGCATAGCCGTTTAAATTTGCCATGCTTTTGTGAACCTTCCTCGGGCAAGTCCTGCCGGAGAATGAGATGCTTTTAGCTCGGCCTCGCAGTGCTTGTTCCGGACCGTTTGGAAGTTGTCTTGGAGCCCACGTCTCCCTGGGGAGGGGAGAGGGATGAAGTATGTCACTGAAGTACCACGGGGACATTAGGGCGCTGCCTCGGGTGACCAAGTGGGCCCCTTGACTATGAGGGCACAACGGAAGCTCTTGGTGTGTTTGTGCAGCCATAGTGGGTCCCGCGGGACCAGTGCATCTGCAGACCCGACCCATGGTGTTACCGGGCCTCATTGGGGGAGGTCGATTGATTGTATTTCATGCCGCAGCAGGGGCCTGAGTTGGTTTTGGAGCGGTAGTGCAATGTGGTCCCATCGGCAACTGAGGCTGAGTGGCTTTGGCACTGGCTTGTCGTGCTTGGTGTTTTTTGGGCTCAAGACAAGGGGCCCAGCAGTTTGTGTCACGGGTTCTGGCCACTGGGTGGCACTGTTCCACGGTTGTGCTTTAAATTCAGTTTACGGGTGTGAAAGTTTGGCAGGTTGGAGCCCACAGTAACCTAAGGGGGGCAAACTGCAGCCTCTAAGACTAGAGTCATGCGTGTTCTGATAGGCCCCCAAGTGTAACTGCACGATTACAGTATGCAAGCAATAGGCTCCAAGGCACATAAGATGGATAGAACACGCAGCTTTAAGACCGATACAAGAGAGTTTTCGTGTTTAGGGAATCAGATGTCGCTGTTCCGAGGATTTTAGACGCCTCTTATTAAGGCCTAGGAGGCAGACCGCAATAACAAGCCAGAGGCTGTCTATATAGTGACGGGTAGTTACACCTGGTAGCGTTCGACGTGCTGTCAAAATAACCAGCACCCTTCGAGCTCATACTTCCTTCTTTGGTGTGTTTCCGGATTGGGGGAAGGGGGGGGACGCCGTTTGTCAAATCTTTTCGCATAATGAACTTTAAGGCTGAAACATGCTCCTGGTCAGGTGCGCCAGGAGACATGTGTCTAAATTACGGCACAAAGTTTACCGGTGGAATGTGACTAAGTGGTTGCTGGTGCGCCGCAGGGGAGTTAATTCCCAGATTCTAGTTTTGCGCAATTTGGGTTCTCTATATAGGTTTCGCCATGATTAGCTCTAGGTCAGAGATTGTGTGTTACCCTGCTTCCAGTTGGCATTGCGGGAAGTCTGCCTTGGTGGTAACCGGACAGGGTATTTGTCCTGTGACTTTAGGAGCGATTCATCCAATGCTTTTCTTCATGGAACTATCCTCACCGACGTTATTTCAGTGGTTTGAATGGTACCTTTGTCGCCGCCCCATCCCCTCCTACCACGTTCATTTCTGTGGAATTGGCTGCACCGCCGGGGCAGGTGGCACTGCACTCCCTGTGCTTTGCTGACCCGATTAGCCTTACGATTTCCCTGCGACGCTCCATCACTAGGGAATATGTTTCCTGGCAGACAGGTTTTGCGCGGGCAAAATTTGCCTACGGCCTCGCAATCATAGGAGGGCCCCCCCATTCCCACACTTGTTAGTGTAAGCGGAATCGACCAGACGCTAGATTAACCTGGGATTCAAGTATCACTGCGTGCGAGGAGGGGTCTCGCGGTGAGGAGCAGGGGGCACTGCGTGAACACCCTCGGTCTAGGATGCGGACTGGAATTTTAGAAGGCACAACATTGCACGGTGTATGCTGTTCCCACAGCGCTTTGTGGGGTGTCAGGCAGAGATCAGTAACATGGCACCACCCACATGCCACGTTATTTAGGATAACGTCGGTTGCATGGCGACGCAGTGCCTGCTGCACGAGCCATGGGCGAGCTTGCTATTCATTGAAGGGAGACACTTAATGCTTGTGCAACACAGATAGGTGACAGTCCCACCATTCCAGAATGGAAGCATTTTTGAAATGCTACGTGGCGAAGCCAGAATTGTGGCTTCGGTCATCTTCGACATTTAGCAAGCTTTGTTAAGCCATTGATACTGGCGTGTTGTAAGGTAGTGTGGTCCTGTATATATTTGGAGGACATGTAAGAAGCAGCAAAATACCAGCTGGAAGCACACTGAGCTTAGCACCAAACCAAGGGTTAGGCCCTGATGAGGAACATCTGCGGGCACCATATAGAAACGGGTCCAGTTTACACTGGGGGGCATTCCGCTGCAACCAAAGGCAGGTTTCGGGTTGCTTCAGTTAAGACCTATCCACCCGTGCTTTAGCCAGGGCGGCATGTGGGTGGTGTAGTTGTAATCCCACAAGTGTGCAGCGGTTCTAAAAGCTTGGTAAACACTACGTTAGAGCCTCTTGGCGACAGGATATTTTTGACCATCAGCATTCTCAACAGTCAGGAAAGGGCTGGTATTTGCAATAAAGGTTCCAGTCTGGTTCCCACAGAATTGTCTGCCCCTAGGGTTATCCTTCTATGGGTTAGAACCTGAGACGTGTAGGGGCATCTCCTGCTCTGGTGTCCCAAACACGTTGATAGTCCACGCTGGGGTGGAGGTACCATGAAGGTCCTGACTACTACTGGGTTTCCCCCAAGCTATGGGATCAATCTAGGTGGGACCACTAAGTCTACAGTTCTTGGGAAGCATCCAGCAGTAAGGGCAGTTAGCGATAGATAAGTATCAGCAAGTGGGTAACACACACCAGCTTGTCAGCAACATTGTGCCCTGGGAGCACGCGCGCTGCGCGAACACAGAGCTCCTGCCCTAAGGGTGCAGAGTTGCAAAAACCAGTAAATAGGTTTAATAGGCGTGCCTCTGGCCTTACAGCTGTGTGAAACCACTATCATTCAGAGGTATGCCCAGGTGAGAATGGGGCATTTTCTTAATGTTCGAATGACCATTGCGGTTTGTGGTATCTCCCAGCGGAGCCACTGGTAGTGTACTGCAGCTAGCAGGGAACTGGGAACCTGGGACACCAACACTTTTACCTCGTTTGGTGGGGATGCGGTCAGCCAACATATTGTGCTGCCGTCCCAATAACTGGGGTAGCAGAGTGTCAAACACAAGGGGACACTATGTCAATAGAACATTTGGCACGCCAAGTGTGTAACTAAAACTAAACTTCAACGGAGCAGGTAAATTGCCACCGCTGGGGATGCTCCGGGTTGTCGGTGGGTACCCCCCTGCCACCCTCCTATCTGGGAGCATGCTAGGATGGGGTAAAGTAGGACTTAGTCAATCCTTAATGCTTGGACCATACCGCAGACGGTGCACACTACTTAAATCAGACCGACTCTCCAAGTTGGTATGCCTAGGGGGTTTCACCACAGAGGGAACTGAACGGGCATAATTCCCATAAGGAATAAGGGATACATGGCAAGGGCAAGAGGGCCCCTTGCCCATGGTCACACGCTTCAGTTCTAAACACTCCTGTGTGTCAGGATTTAGCAAACAAAGGGACTGTTCAAAGGTTAAGTAAACTCCTTCTTGCCATAATAGCCAAAGCAGGCAGGAGGGTGGGGGAGTAGTCACCTAGCAAGTGGGCTGCTGTCCCATAGATGGGCACGCTGGTGTTCAGACACACTCGGCGCTAGTAGACGGCAGCTAGGTGAGATCAGCAAATAGATGGGGCTTTGTGAGCCTGGGTGCCGGCATCGCCCCCGCCCAGACTTGGCTCGGGCTGAGGCAACTGAAACAGTGGAACTTTCCCTCATGGGGGGGAATAGTTCTCGGCACAACTTCCCAGGCCTAACAGCTCTTTTGTTTCAGTAGACACTATCTGACCCAGGCTAGCGTCAAGGGCTTTGGAATATAGATGGGGTCATCTATAACCAGAGGGATGGTTCCCTTTCATCTAGATTAGAGGAAGCTCTAGACAGGAGAGGTTGCAGGTAAGACTATAGCGGTTTTGGTGGGGGGCTCTGGCGGCCGCCTCCAGAGCTGTGGCGGCGTTACAGGGCGATCTGGAAGCAGGCCGGTACCAAGGGTACCTCTGCACGGCACCATAGGGGGTGCCAGAGCCAAATCCGAGGAGCCTCATGGGAGGGTCCTGGAAGCCGTGTCGGCGTACCGCTAGTCCTTCGGGCGGTTGTGGGCCTGAACAACCGGAGGTTTGCTATGCGCCGCTCCGCCCCGGGGAAGGGGCGTGAGTAGAAGTTACCAACGGTCACGCGATCCTGTAAGAGAATCACTTGGACGGCAGCAAAGACTGGGTTCGCCTCAGTGCTGCCCGGCTCATCAGGCGGGCAGGCGGTCCAGTTGGTTGTCTGCCCTTGGATCGCCCGTAAGATAACCCACCTATTACATAACGGTGTATGTAATAAACCTGCAGCATTTGTTACCCAATCAAACAGTTTGTGTGTGTGTTATTATTGGGTAATGTATTTTGTTGGAGGGGGGACTGAGGGGTGCCAATGGCGATACTATGCCGCTGACCGCGGCCCCCACAGGGGGCCACTAGAACGGTCGGCGCCCTAGTGTCGCCTGGGCACCGGTCACCCCTCCCCCCCCCTTCCGGGGGGCAGGGGCTCCGGCCGGTGTCCCCCTCCTCTTTCCTGCCCGGAAGTGACGCGAGGGGCGTCACTTCCGGGGCTCCTTTGTGCGAAGGGGGAGGCTATATAGCCATCCCCTACCATACTGGCGACCTCTTGTTCGCCTCGCACGCCGCATCCCTCCCTACCGCTTACCCGGCGTGGTGATGGCAGGTGGGGGTGAGAATATTGTAATGTTTCCTTTTTCGTTGCAGGCGGAGTTACAGGGCGATCTGGAAGCAGGCTGGTACCAAGGGTACCTCTGCGCTGCACCATAGGGGGTGCCAGAGCCAAATCCGAGGAGCCTCATGGGAGGGTCCTGGAAGCCGTGTCGGCACCCCGCTAGTCCTTCGGGCGGTTGTGGGCCTGAACAACCGGGGGTTTGCTATGCGACGCTCCGCCCCGGGGAAGAGGCGTGAGTAGAAGTTACCAACGGTCACGTGATCCTGTAAGAGAATCACTTGGACGGCAGCAAAGGCGGGGTTCGCCCCAGTGCTGCCCGGTTCATCAGGCGGGCATGCGGCCGAGTTGGTTGCCTGCCCTTGGATCGCCCGTAAGATAACCCACCTATTACATAACGGTGTATGTAATAAACCTGCAGCATTTGTTACCCAATCAAACAGTTTGTGTGTGTGTTATTATTGGGTAATGTATTTTGTTGGAGGGGGGGGGGGACTTAGGGGTACCAATGGCGATACTATGGATTTCCCTTCTCTTTTTGAAACGCAAGAGCAGCAACATCGTTGTGGTGTCACCAGGGCTTTAAGTGGAAGCTTTTTCAATATTATATACAATCCATAGTTGCTGCTAATTTATCTTATGCAACTAACAACCATTGACAAAGCCAATAGTCCTGACTTGTAGGTATGATGTCACTTGTATGATATATCTGGATGCAATGACAGCAACAGCAAAATGCAAGTCGAGTGGCACACTATGCTAAGCACAGATTTCTAGCTTACTTGTTTTTAAGCAACGCCCTTAATTACAGTAGCCACACCCCTTTGAGAGACCCCCCCCCCCCCCCCCCCCCAGTTTTTTTCATCCCACATAAAGCCTGGGGGGGGGGGGGGTCTTCTTCTAGGGAAGCTAGAGCTCCTTCTCTTTTACTGTACCTGTTGTGTACTTAAGGAAAGCAGCTGCATTACCTGTTCTGTGTGTCACTGAAGCGAATTGCGGCCGCCTGTGCTTACCTGTTGTATGTCAGGTCCAGCCGGGAAAGCAGACACTACACTGACTTTGAGTATGAACCTCTCTTACAAGAACTTCTTTTATAAAACCCTACAATAAACCGGCAGCAGGAAGGGGGCAAGGATTTTCTTTTCTACTGGGAAAATAGAATTTTTCCATTAGCATGGACCCTGTACGGTAAATAAGAGCCTATGTTCCTAAATTTTTTTTGTAATTTGTTGGTGGAGCCCTAACTTACTGCCTTACCTCAGCTATAGAAATCGCTATTTCCAGGGCTTTAAGTGGGCCGGGTCTCTGTGGCTTCCAGCGCCTCGTCAGGAGGTAATATGAGCTATTTAAATTCGAAAACGAATGCAAGAGCAGAGCCAGAGGTCTCTTCAAAATGTAAACAGGCAACAGAGGCACTATAAGTAAGCATTTGGCAAAGCAAATCGTTGTGGTTTCTGTTTAAAGGTGTCCTCACACTTTAGACAAAATTAACAGGTGCCTAAATCGGTGCAAGGGAAAAGTTGTGAAAATTTCCACTGCTACCGTACGACGCACCATACCCTGAAAAGCGCTATTTTAATGTGTTTAGCCATCATTGGGTGTCGCCAACAGGAGTGCCCTGAAGGTGACGCCTTATCTCACCACATATAAATATTAAGGAGCTTCACTAATGCAAAATGTATAGCACAGAGTGCAACAGTGCAAGCTATATGCACTACTACAAAGACACACAACACCAGTGCAATCTAAATGTAATATGAACAGCGATAAAAAAATCTCTGAACGTTCACAGCAACGTTAATAGGCTTCTTAGTCCCTCCTTAATACCGCCTTGTCTTCCTTTGTAACCTCCCATGAGGACTGGCCCTTTTACTTCTGTTGTTACATGGTATGTTGTATTTAGTCTGTAAGCTCTTTTTTCTTTGAGTTTCTCCTACTGCAGGCACGACATGCTTTCCTGCAGCATTCATCGCGCCATGCACGCTCTCACTTTACAAGCAGCCCAGCACAATGGCGACTCCTTCATTTAAATGCAATAGGTCTCACATTTATAAGGGTTTGAGCTACTGGCATTGTAAATGACAATGCCTTTTATTTATGTGTTAATTATCAAATTAGATTAAAAAAAGGCATTGTCATTTACAATGCCAATATCTTAACTCGTTGAGTGCTCATGACGAGCTCAGCAGCTCGTCATGAGTCACAGTGGAGCTGTGCTCATGACGAGCTGAGCTCACGCGCGATTAATTCCCCGCCTGTGCAGGAGAATTAATCAGTGGGCGGGGAGATCATCATGAGCACAGCGGTGCCACGGCCCCCCCTACAACCCGCACCGCGGGGGAATTACCTCCGCAGGGAAGGGGTTAAACTCTCGTAAATGCGAGACCTATTGCATTGCAAATGCTTGTTCTGCCTTCATATGCCTTCCCACCCTCGTCAGGGCCAGGCTGGATGTGATTGACTCGGGATGTGGTCCTGCTTTACATTGCGACTAACCTTTATTTTTACACGGGCGCTGCTTTCACGTTACAGCACGGCACCTGCTTTCAATTATTCACAGGGTTGCACAGCCGCCATAAGTGGAATTTCCTTTGTGTGCCCTTAATTTATGCAAAAAGAAGCAGGCAGGGTTGGGGAGAAGTGAGGGACAGGCCAGCAACACATGCAAACGTATCCATATTGTGATAGGCTGGCGCTGACAGATTATTGACTTGAAGCTCACAGTGGCTGTAGAAAAACCACACAAGCCCAGGCTGGCCGGTTCTGCTGCAGCACTCAACCTACCGGCGCTCCTCTGCAGAGTTTGAGCTTTCAGTATTTCGCAAATGATCACGTCCACCATTTCAGATTTTTAATCATAAGGCCACTCGCATTCTTTCCACAGAACACGGAGCACTTGCAAAATACATCCAACACATAAAAAGATTGCAGGAAAATATGGACTCATCCATTTACTATCTGTTGTCACACTGGTCAAAGGGTGAGATGGTTTTTCAATAGTACATTAGCAAAAGGCCTGAACGTCTTAAACACTGAACACACGCTGTGTACTGTATGTAATGTGTGTTGCCACTTCCAGGGCACGCATCCTTAAAGAAACAGTGAGAAACTCCTAAATGCGGAGAGGATGTAGCCTCACGGCTGGAGCTCCCGACCTTTGGAGCTGGGGAACCGAGTTTGAACCTTGGCATCCTGTGATTCTGGGCAATTCACTTAATCTCCCTGTAGAAGCGGCATGTGCAAGACACGAACATTAATGACCTCCAAGGACCATGTAAATTTGAAAATGTTGCCGTTGCCTGAATCCTGTGCCTGAGAGTCTTTTACGCTCGCAGTAAATGTTTGTATGGGACTTCCGGATTTCTCGTGTGGCTGAATTTGGTAGTGTAAAATTGTTGTGTGCATTGTGAGCACAACTGGACCTCTGCTGACACTGCACACATGTGCATGGAATTGAGAGTCAACTGTAGCGCTTGGCAACCGTGCCTACAACAACATTATTATTACATCTGTCATAGCATGGCTGAAAGAAATTGCAGCCTGCAGCCGGTGACGTTTCACTTCAGTGAGCAGCCACCCTGGTGCCGGTATAGGCAGGCACTTTTATATTTATTGCGCAGGTGGATGACGTACGAACTTCCACTGAGCACTGAGGTCACCGCTGGTCAGATTTAACGCCCGAGGCGGTATGAGGTACTGGTTGGCCGCAGTTGTCATCAGAAATTGTATTCAATGTTGTGTGCTGCTTTATGTAGGCATTCCTTTCTCACATAGTTGTACCCAATCCCCTTTATTTCTGATTCTGTCACATTCATGTCTTGTCACGAATACCGGATTGTTTTGGCTTCCAACACCCTGACCAAACAACTGCCTTATTCTGTTAACTTCCACTTTGCACTATTAATTTCTGCGAGCTGTACACCAGCTGACTGTGCTTGCTAATTGTCGGTGCTGGTAAAATAAGCCCTCACTGACCCATCAACTCTAGCTCATTCCGCTACCCCCAAAAACTACCAACGTAAAACCGAAGTGCATATACTAGGGGTCTTATTTACAAGACCCTTACGCCGCAGGTGCGTCACTTTTAACATGGAAAAAAGCGTTGTACCTTCAGCGCAGGGGGCTTTTAAATAAGCCTCTGGGTGTTTAGGGTTACATATTTTGTTACTCCATTTGTCTGTTTATGCGTGACATTGTCTTCATTTTTGCCTGTGGGGAATACATAGACTGCATGTCTCAGTGTATAGTAATTGTATAGCTATTCAATCCCTGGCAGCACAGCACCCAGGAAAATATCGGCCATGTAGCGCGTTTCCCACCACTTGTCTGAAACCTATTAACTAGGATTGGTTTGGCAGGCCAGACTGACCGCTTACTGAAATGACATGCACTACTATTGCAAGTGCAGTGTTTATTTTAAAAAATTGTGTTTTCTAACACATACGTTCTTGCAAGGAAGATGGATAAAAACACATTGCCACTTTGATCAGGCCCATAGAATGTAGTCCTTAAACCAATTGGAGTGGGCTCTACTGTAGTCAGGATGTACTCTAGTTGAACCAAAGTCCTGTTTTCTCAAACATGTGCAGTTCTGTATTATAAACGGACTATGCTCGTAGCTTTGCCAAAAGTACTGAATTTAGTGGGACTCTACATCATTAAGAACCCCACATGCCTCAGGAGTCTAGTAAACATCCATCTTACACAACTGCTTATTTGTCTGGCGCTGCTAAACCCCTACTTAATGATGTTATAACCCAGATATCGGTAAACAGTTGTTTCTTAAAGGGTTACAATAAGTCAGATGCAGGTTGGACTCTAGCATTGGACGGGGATCAAAAAGTAAACGTTGACAGTTAACTGTCTTGTTACTAAGGACCAGTAAAAACAAGAGGACATGGTAAACATGCTGCGAGAGTTAGGAAAGAAAGAAGAATATATAGAAAAGAGAGAGAAAACCAAATAGACTCAATAATACACTCAATAATACATAGATAAAATACAATACCATTAGCAAAGCAAGTGGCTTTAACTTAAACAATGGCGAGACCTATTGCATTTCCAATGCTTGTTAAAAAGGGGGATAGGAATGAACCAAGGTGTTATCGTCCTATCTCTCTGTTAGACTCCCTCCTAAAAGTAGTAGGGAGGGTAATTCTGAATAAGTTACAATCATGGGCTGATGAGATAGGTGTGTTGTCTAATTTGCCATATGGGTTTAGAGCGGGTCTTGGCACCCTGATTATAAGTAAATACACACTAGCAAAGGAGGGTAAACTTTTTTGGTCATTCGTTGACCTTAGTTTAGCGTTTGACTGTGTAAAACATAAGCTGTGGAGTGTTCTCAAAGATATGAAAGTTGATCCACCCTTGCTTTCATTTATTAAGGAATTGTTTAGGGAGGCGGGGGCTAGGGTTCGCTATGGGAGGCAAGAGGAGTGTTCATCTAAGTTCTGTATAAGGCAAGGCTGTATACTTGCCCTTTTCCTTTTTTCTTTATACATTAATAGTCTAGGTCAATACCTGATTGAACATCGTCAGGATAATCTAATCATTAGAAACACTCCCGTCCCCATCCGCCTTTATGCGGACGACGCAGTTATCATGGCGCGGACACAACTAGGCCTACAAAGAACTGTCACTAATTTTGTTAATTATATGGAAGACAGGGGTCTAAAAGTAAACCTCAGTAAGACCTACATAATGAACTGCGGGAAAAAATGAGAAATGTGACATTTTTATTAATAACAATAAAATCGAAAGTACTGATAAGTTCTCTTACCTGGGAATCAATTTTGATCGGTCTGGGTCTTGGAATGCGGCTACGCAGGCTAGAAAACTGTTTGCAAGAGCAATAGGTGAGGTTATCAATTTCTCAAGGAAATTAGGTTGTAGACCTGTCCCAGAGTTATTAGCTATCTATAAATCTAAATGTATATCAACAGCGATATATGGGGCAGGAATCTGGGGATCTGCAGATGTTCAACATATTCAACGTTGTGAAAATCTTTTATCCGCGATCTCCTGGCAGTTCCTAGCTCCACTGCCACTTCTAATTGTCACATGGAACTTGGTCTCCCTTTTATTTCTGATATTATCAGTATTCATCTCCTTTTACTTTGGCATAAGGTGTGGGCATTAACTGAGACTGGTTTTAACCGCAATGTAATTAAGGATTGTTTAAATCTGGATAGGGCGGTTAATATACCAAGGCTTAGTTATATTAAGAAAATGGTGAATGAAATTGGCCATCCTGAATATTTTGAAACCCCGGAGATCATGGTCACAATCCCTAGAAAAACATTAAAAACGGATTGTCTGACTCACCTAGAGAACAAGCGTTGGCTTATTGAGAGAGAAAAAAACTGTCATGGATAACTATTTGATGACGACATGTCCAGGTTTACAACTCTATTTGGTTCAGGTCCATGGAAGTTTTGGTCGTATGCTTCTAACCCGTTTTCGTTTTGGGACTTTCCATAGAATGATTACCTCCCAGAAGCTAATGACTGGTCGAGAAATTTACTCCCATGTCCATGTGATGACATTTCAACCCAAACTACGTTGCACTGTTTTTTATTCTGTAAATTCTATACAGTACCCAGGAAAAGGTTTTTAATACCAGTTTTGAGGAGCATGGGCCTTAGACAATGTAGAATAGCCTTTCTGAAGTTACAATCCTTAGAAAATCAACTGATTATAACGGCTATCTCCTCTTTTTTAAAGACCGTTATTAGATTTAGGAACACAATGTAATGATATAAAGTTATTTTTGTTTCTCTAGATAAATATTGATTGATTTTACTGTGCAATATAAGTGATGTCTTGTTTTACTGTGCTTTTATGATTTTTACTGTACGAAAATCGAATAAAGCTGTATTTGATTTGATTTTGTGTAAATCATGAACTGTCTAAATTTCGACTGTTGAATATGAAGTGGTAAGAAATTCACAAACTTGACACAAGCGCCACAGGGACTTGAGTGTATGTGTATGGGCCACAGTAAATGAAATAATTGAACGTTCGTCCCTGTCTAAATGATTGGGTCCGCGCTGGATCAGTTTCTTGGTAGCAGAGTTATGGTTTAATTATTGATTGATTAGGTAATGGTTATTGAATATTCACTATATGTATTAACATAAAGGGTTAGTGTTTTTGTTTATATGTTGATTGATTAGGTAATGGTTACTGAATATTCACTATATGTATTAACATAAAGGGTTAGTGTTTTTGTTTTATGTTGATTGATTAGGTAATGGTTATTGAATATTCACTATATGTATTAACATAAAGGGTTAGTGTTTTTGTTTATATGTTGGCCAGAAGTACAGGTACAAGAGGTGCCTGAGGAATCCCTGTAAGGAATTGGAAGAGTGTGGTAAAGAAATCACACCGCAGAAGTACTTTGTTGTGATAATACAGAAAAGCTAGGTAGGGCTGTTGGTATTATGTTTAGGGAATTTTCCGTGTGAGAGAGGAAAGTCTGTAATAGTGAAGGGTCACCATTTTTGAAACTCTGGTAAGGGAAGCCGAGAACAGTAACAAGACAACCCTCTTTGTACGTCAAGAGGCCCTCTTGTCATACCTCGGTGGGATCTTGCGAGGAGTAGATAGGTTATTCCGGAGCTTGACAGAGAAGTAAGATAATGCTGGTCGTTATTATTGCTTACAGTGTAAGAAAATATTTGAAAAGTGAAGACAATCTCTTTATTTAGGGAAGCAGGCAAGGTAGCATTGTCTTTTATGTTGTTACTAACAGAATTTTGATTAAGAACATTTTTGAAAAATATCGCCATGAACCTTTGTAAAGGGAGGGTCAGTAGCAGGCGTGAAACTGATGTCACGAGGTGCCGTGCTGGTGTTGGAGAATACAGCGGGTGTGTATCAAAGAACAGATTGTAAAGGGAGGGTCAGTAGCAGGAGTAATACTGACATCACAAAGTGCCACGCTGGCATTGGTCAGACAGCGGCGGAGAGTGGAGTGTTGATTGACTGACTAGTGTGAGACGCGTTGACATTGGACAAGACTGAAAATACGTAGTTTAAGATTGGTTAGTTGGTGTGAGACGCGCTGGGATAGGATATAAGTTGACGACTGGTAAAGGGAAAAATACGGACAGGTTTTGGTATTAAGTCGCTAATAGAATAGTCTGAAGATGAGTTTGTGGAAGAAACTAAAAAATCTTTTTAATAAGGACAGATCGTTTGTGACAAGGGAGGGAATTCCTATGCCGCCCCCGAAAACGCGTGTGTATGGTTAGAAAACTGGATGAAATATATAAAGGATGATGGAGCGTTGGCCTTTCCTGAATTTGGTACGTTTAATGTAAGGATCCTACAAATTTGAGAAACAAAATGAATTCCTTGGAGCCAAATCATAGACTCACACAATATGAAGCATTGGAAGTGGGAAGCCGAAGCATTTGAGAGAGAGGAGGATCGAGGAGGTAGAAGGAATAGGAGATTTTTCGTAGGTTACCCATTTGAGAGGCGAGAGGATCAAATGAAAAGATGGAGAAAAGCTGTTGTTAGTGCAGGATTATACCCAGTTCTGACAGTAGAGAGTCGAATGGGAGTTTAATGCAAGGAAAAATTGAAAAATCTAGAGGCGTCTAGAGAAAGTTTGAATGAAAGCGATGATGAGTTATTAGAACAACGGGCGGAGCTTACTGCAGCTCAAAATGGCCGCTTAGGAGAGCTCCGCGAGCCACCGGCACCACATACTCAATATCCTGGCAATCCTGACAGAAAATGACCCGTACCTGCATGCCTGACGTGCCGCTAGCCACCGGGCACTGATCGCCGCAACTCTGGCACAAATTGGCACTGAAACCCCTGCGGAACGACACCTTACTTGCACCGCGGCGAGGGGTCGGAACGGAGGCCGCGAGCCAGCTACGCTGCTGCCGGTGGCGCCCAGGCTGAGGGGTGGTGCTTGGGCCTGCGTCCTTACCCGGGGTGACCCAGGGTCCCCTTGCCAAGGTCTAGTGCTGAGAAGACCCGGACCAGAATCCCGCGGGGGGCCCATCGCTCCCGCCGTTGAGCGCGGCCATCCGGAGAATTGAGTACGACGTAGAGTCGTGTGCGGGGGGAGTCTGGAGATCGCCACCTGAGTCTTCTGCTTTGCGGCTCGCGGCCCCCCGGCTGTGCGGGCGCCGTCCTCCGTGTCCTGGCTGCGCGCTCCGGCAACATCAGGTGCCCTGCTGTGGACGAAAGTCCCCACCTGCGATTGGCACCGCAGGGGGGCAGCTATGCTACCTTGGGGCGCATTGAGCTGAGGGGCTGGCCTCTCCTTTGATGGCCTGCTGGGCCCTCCGGCCTGCTCTGTGAGAGTGGATTTGCCTGCTAATGAAAACCCTGCAACACTAGGGGGTGCGGCCCTTGCCCGCCCGTGGGGGCCCGCGGTCCGGTTGTAGAGTGCGCCCTGTGCTTTGTGCCCCCATTTGATCCATGCTGCAGGTAGCTTTGGTGCGTGCCGCCTCCACGTGCACCACTGAAGGCCCACTATTTGGTTGTTTCCTGGTCGCCAGTCAGCCTGCCTCGATCCCTTGTTGGAGTCGGGTAGGTGGCACATACAATGCTTGAGCACCCTGCTTGTTGTCGATGCTCGGAGTGAGCGGCCTCGTCTGCCCTGCGCAGGTGCTACATCATGGGCAGGGTGGAGAAGACCCGTTTAACTCCAAGGGCACTCGATTCAAAGAGATGGAGGGGTCGCACTCTGCAGACACTGGCGCAAATCACTCAGAGGAGAAACCGAATGATGTCAAGCAGATGGTTGCTACCATGCAGAAGAGTCTACTGGCTATGGATGGGAAAATCGACTCCCTGGTGTATCGCATTGACAGAATGTCTGAGCGCCTTGACAAGCAGGTGGAGCGTACACATATGGCCGAACGCAGGATCGCAGAGGTCGAGGAGGCCCAAACTGCGACACTCCAAGACAAAGCGGAGGATTTGGAGGCCCGCTCTCACCGCAGTAACATTCGTATAACGGGCTTACCGGAGTCTACTCCGATGGGCAATGCGGAGCAGTTCATCGAAAAGCTGCTCATCTCCCACTTGGGCCGCAACACCTTCTCGAATCTCTTCGTGATTGAACGAGCGCACCGATCGCTGAACCCGCGTCCCCCTCCGGGTGTGCAGCCGCGCCCCGTGATTGCCAAAATTCTGAACTACCGTGATCGAGACTCTGCCCTGCGTAGGGCCAGAGAATTGGGGGAGCTCGTATGAAGGCTCCTCAATCTCTCTCTATCCGGACGTCACCGCCAAGGTTCAAGAAGCCCGCCGGCTCTTGAACCCTCTCAAGAGACAACTCCGAGATCACAATGTCACCTATGCTATGCTATGCTCTACCCAGCCAAACTGCGAGTGACTTTAGAGGGCTCTTCACGTATCTTTTCTGACCCCAAGGCTCTGCAGAAGGCTATGAAAGACATACTCCAGAAGTCGAAGCGGGAGGATACATGGTAGCAGGTGGCGGCGGCGCTGGAGGGCGCACAAGTAGGCTCCCTCGATGACAATGACTGATGAACTCAGATAAGTGTTGCTCTCATTCAGTGCAGTTTTGCAGAATAGTCCCATATTGTCAGTGACTCTTGCCTTGGGCCCCCTTAGGGGTTGGTTGGATCGCCTTTTTGATGCAGGAGTGCCCCTGGACTGCTTGCCTCATGGTGCTGCCTGTTGCTCAATATGACAGTTTCTGGTGTATAGAGGATCATGTATGTTATAGTTCTAATTTCTCTGTGTGCTTGGGGCTGTTTCTCCTTTAACGGTTTAATTACCCCAGACGGTGAATGTTGCATACTCTAACAGTAACTGTTTGTTGCGTTGCATTTACTTTCTCTGCCTTATTCACTCTCCTTTTCTATTTGTGGATTTCCTAATTATGCTTCCTATTATGTGGTTGGCTGCCGTGGGTTACTCGTAGCGCCTCGGTAACATCTGCCCCTACGTGTTACACACTACATGGCTAGATGCCATACTTCTGTGGTGGGGGGGGGGGTGGTGTTGTTTTTGCCTGGTAATGGGGTAGGGTGCTACTCGCCTTTGCACAGTTGGGGCATGCAAGGTGTGGGTGGGTGGGGGAGGCATGGGGTTTATTCAGTTTTTTCTTTAATTGCAGATCATGTACTCTTTTTTTTTCTCATTATTATTTGGGTTGGCAGTAGTGGCGTCGGGTGGTGGAGATATGCATGGTTTTTCCTTCGCACATGACTAGCACGAACACTGGTAAGACTCAGCATACTCAGCTGCGCTTACTAACGTTGAATGTCAGGGGGTTAAATCATCACTGTAAGGTGCTTAAAATATTTGCATACCTTAAGCGTAAGGAAATTGACATTGCTGTATTACAGGAAACCCATCTTAACTCTGGTAGTGCATTACTTGCGGGTAGGCTCCTCGTCCCCTATCACACTCAGCCAAGGCCATTCACGACATAACCCTACCTCTGCGGCTGTCAGACGTTTAGAGAGCCAGGTCCGATCAGCGGGGTGGCTTCACACACTATTCAGCGCAACACAATGTCCATACGCGCATCGACTATAGGCTTATTTCACATACTCTAATGCCTTCCGTGCGTGACTGTGAGGTCCTTTCTTTTTCGGACCACTCGCCTATCCTCACTATTTCGGCGCCCTCGCGCATCTTCCCTCTGTTTTTGTGGAGATTTCCCCCTTACTCCTTGCTCGATTCAGTCTTCAAATCTGATTTACATACTGCTATCGCAGAGTTTTTTAATATCAACGTGTAACGCCCTGAACGTCTCAGGATCGTTTAACAGACACGATAATGAGGACGCAACCACTTGTGAAGGGTAAGTTATTTTAATGAAGGCACAAATAACACTAAGAATAAACAAAAGTTATAGTCACTGGAATCCTCCAGGCTATGTACGTTACCAGCCCACCGCACGGATGGTCCTAACCGTCCTCTGCATATACGCCGGTCCCGGCGTATGCCAACAGAGGGCAGAAATGAAATGGCCGACAATGCCAATCGGTAGGCTGTGAGGGGCACGAAGAGTGTTGGGGAGAATCGAGGAGTCAGGGAAGCACCCAGCCGGGGTCTCTACCTGAAGGGAGCAGCCGCTCAACCTCTTCCTCAGACTGCACCGGGACGCGGAGTCACCTCCTGGTGATGCGTCACCGATACCCCAATCAAAAGTAAGAAGACTGAACCGAGAGCAGCCGCTCGATCGATCCTGTGGACTTCCGAGTCTGTAACGCGGCAAACACCTCCTGGTGTGCGTGACAGCTGGCAGTCCCTGTATCTCTGGTCGGGCTGGGAGTTACGACTCCAACCAGCAAAAGCGCCACTGCGCTTTGACTCAGCCGAGTCAAAAAGCGAAGCTCAATGGTTGACCGGTAGAGCTTCCGGGTCCTTCACAGGTGACGATGGGGCAAGACACGGCCCAGGGAGTAACGACTCGACCTACCTCCGTTCTTGCCTTACTGGAGCACCACTCCGGAACACTGCTCTTCACGAAGCTGGTACGTCGGTGTAAACACAATATCCGACAGCGGTGTACCTCCCGGTTCCTCCCTTTATAGGGCGTGTTTTCCTTGAGTTATGTAACAGCTCTCCTGTTTACATAAGGGCGTGTTTCCTTGAGTTATGTAACAGCTCTCCTGTTTACATAAGGGCGTGTTTTCCTTGAGTTATGTAACAGCTCTCCTGTTTACATAAGGGCGTGTTTTCCTTGAGTTCTGTAACAGCTCTCCTGTTTTCATAACCTCTCAACCGCTAAGCATCCTGGGAGATGTAGTCCGTTGTCGCTGGTTACCGTTTTCCTCCCCACGCATGACAGGAATTCTTGACACAACGTTGAATCAGTGGATTTCTTTGCCTCGGTGTGGGAGACGTTTAAAGTTTACATCTGGGGGGGGGGGTAGCCATCAGTAAACATGCAGGAGTCCTCAGATCTATTAGGGACCAACTAGCTTTGCTGGAAGAACGGCTAGTCGCTCTGGAAGCAGAGCTATCTACCAACAACACTCCTGAGTTGAGGGAGAAGCTCAAGGCTGCTTTGGCCGAATTTCAGGAAGAGGCGGATTGCGAGGTAAAACATATGGGGAAATACGCTTTGGCCAGGGCATATGGGGAATCAGATAGGCCGGGTTCTGTGCTTGCAGTGCTAGCTCGCCGCAGATCAGAGACTAGACGTATTACCGAAGTGCTCGGTGAAGACGGTTCTGTCTTGATGGAGGAAGACTCGATTAATACTCGATTTTGTAACTTTTATCGAGACTTGTACAGCTCTAAGATCTCTCCTAGTGTTGATGACATATCGCAGTATATTGAATTGCCGTAGCTACAAAATTGGCACCGCGAATTCTTGATGTGCCCAATTGAGACTGCGGCGGTCAGCCTTACCTTAAACTCTATGCGTGAGGGGAGCACTTCTGGTATGGATGGACTAACGGTTTCCTTCTATAAAGCCTTTAGTGATCTCCTTATACCTCATATTATCACTCTGTTTCAGGAAATGGGCGCAGATGGGATAATGCCCCCAACCATGCGCGAAGCACTGGTCATCACCCTGCTGAAACCTGGTAAGGATCCCCGCGGCTGTCCCACTTACCGCCCACTATCTCTAATCAACGTGGACACTAAAATGTTTGCTAAAATATTGGCTAACAGGCTCTCCCCCTTACTGCTCCAGCTGATTGGGCCATAGCAGGCCAGGTTTATACCTGGACGCACGCTAGCCTCTAATCTCCATACAGTCTTTGAAGCCATTCAGTACGTACAACCGGAGGTCTAGGCCGCGGCGGTATTTTTAGACGCTGGAAAGGCATTTGCCTCCATAGAATGGTCATTCATGTGTGCGGTGTTTCACCGTATGGGGGTCAGCAAGGTTTTTTTGCAACTTATTTCGGTGCTGTATAATTTACCCATGGCCCGTGTGTGCACCGGTGACAAGGTCTCCGCCTCCTTGCAGATCTCGCTTGGCACCCATCAGGGGTGCCTGCTTTACCCTTTATTGTATGCTGTGGCAGCTGAACCCCTGCTGAGGGCGCTAAAGGAATATCATGGCCATTGCGGCCTTCGTTTCCCCAACTACAATTTAATTGTTTCGGCCTACGCAGATGACACGCTTCTATATATTCGTAACCCTGACACTAACCTTGCCCCGGTCATTCGGGAAGTATTGCGATACGGGGGCCTTTCAGGCCTAAAATCAACTGGGATAAATCCATAATCTTCCCACTTATGCCTGCAACTAAGCCAACCACACTGGACTACCCACTCCAGTGGACGTCAGATCCGGAGCGATACCTTGGCATCCAAATCCATACTGACGCAGATTTGGTTCTGAAGGCGAAATATGGCAGGGCGATAGATAAGCTTGGCGACGACATAGACCGCTGGATTCGGCTTCCACTTTCTGTGGTTGGGAGGGTTGCGCTGATGAAGATGTTGGTGCTTCCTCGCCTTCTTTTCCTCTTTAACATTCCCATGGTTGTGCCTCAGCCTCTCTTTCGTGAGCTGCGCTCCCTGATGAATAAATTAGCATGGGCAGGTAAGACGGCCAGGGTCGCTTTAGATACTCTCATGTTGCCTCACACAGCGGGCGGCCTGGAAGCCCCGAATCTAGAACTTTACTATAGAATAGCGCAGGCCTCACATGCTCATAGCTGGGTGCATGGCCCACAGGATCTACCGCATCTCCAGTTAAAATGGGTGGTCGCCTCCCCCCATCCCCGTCTTCTCACTCAGGCCCCTTCGAGAAGATGCGGTACACTGGACACGGTTAACTCCACGGTTCATGCGTGGAATGCCATACTTAACCTGTTTAGCGGTGCACAATTATACTTGCACCTTTTACTGGTGGAGTGGTGCCAATGGTTTGTCCTCAGCTCAGAGGCAGGTATGATCAGCTCCATGTGTCAGTTGAAAATACACACAATGGGGGACCTATTCAGACATTGTCGGGTATGTACATGGGAGGAGGTGTCTGAGGGCGATGTGGCATCTACGGCGCTCACGAAATTTCAATTCTTTAGAACTCGTCATGCTCTGCGTTCGCTGCTGGGGGGACGATCTCACGGAACCTATGGTAATCCCTCCGTTGTCTAAAAATACAAAGGTATGCTGTTCCTAAGAAGGCTGTTAATGATTATGGAGATGTATGAGTCAGGAGGAGATTCCTCCTTCAGGAAAAAGACCCTCACACATCCGGCAAACTAGCTGTCGTATATCGTCAGCATGTGGCCCAGATGTCATGTTTCATCATAAGGTCTGCTCCGAATCGGGGTGGCGCTGCAATCCCCGATCGGCGACCTTAATGGCGCCTTTTAGTGGAGATCTTTATTCCATTCATTGCCGGAAGGTGAGTGCAGGTGAGGTCCCTAAGGTGAAGTGTGTGTAATACTAAGTGTGTTAAAAATAAGTAGTGGAGATCCTAAATAACACATTTTAATGAGGGAGGTCCCACTCTTAATTAAAAACAATAACGTGCGCAATCTTCCAGTGAAGGTGTCTGAATTACGCTCTAGTGAATAGTGGTCAACATGTTTCTTGCAAAGGTCAAACTGACCGCAATTCTTCAGGACCAGAAAGTTCACACACTTCTTGGTAGTGGTAGCAACTAATACTTACCACTGATACAGCACCCTAATAAGTGGTTACTTAAAAAAATTATGATAATTGCGCCTGTATAAAGAGAAGAAAACAGGGGGACAAACATACAAGTCACAAACATATTTACTAAGAACAATCTTAAGTAAAATCGCCTTATTTACTGCACCAAAAAGGTGTCCTGCAGTGTTTGTAATGTGAGGGTACATAGTATAACACAGGAGTGGCACACAAACTTATTAGTGGATAAAGGAAAAAGTTACTTTTGTCTGGTACGCGCTATTGCAGAAATAGTGTATGTCTTGGTATTAATACATTGTGGCTGTAGAAATTAATAGAAACCTTATCAGTAGGTACAACTCACCCTGTTGTTAAAGGCGTCAGGTTCCAACGAGAAGGCGCTGGATAATGACACTGAATAGTGCAGTGTCCTGTTGACACAAACGAAGGACAAAGAATGCACTCGCATAGATCTAGTGTGTGTATCATTAACTTATACAGTGTCATCCTTAAATAGCAGTTATCCAGAGATTATGTTAGCTGCACAGTAATATTCATATCCCGAGCAAGGGGGAATCTAAATCTCATATAAATATCTTAGAGCTAGTAAGATATCGATCAAATTAATCGTTACCAAGGCTGAGTAGTCATACGAATCTGGGCTATTACCCTGTCCTCTGCAAAAGATTATATGTGTGCAGACGGAGTACAAGTTTACCCAAAGATTGTAGTATTACTTACGACAGTCCGCGATGTGGAATGCCTCAACTCCTACCCTTCGTCCGCGCCAGCTCGGTGGACAACAGTAATCACTGGCGGGGGGAGTACATAAGGGCCGGGAGCCAATCAGCGGTGTGAGTCAATCTGAAAATGCCAAGGAGGAGTAGTGCGCGGAGTAAACTTCCGCTTTGGTAGGCTCGAGTGTTTCCGGAGTAGTGATAGTGAGTCATAGAGAGTGTGACGTCACGTCCTACCAACGCTCGGGGACACGGAAGTAGACACGAGTGTAAACCAATGGGTGATGGTTTACTCGGACCCGTCTCGTAGCAACAGTCACCTGGTAACAGGGTGACGTGACTAAAAAACCAACATTCGAGAAACCAGTTATTCTCGGGGAATCTAGATAGCGTTACTATCCTACTAGGTTCACAAATATCGATAGTTTATTACACGGGCTCAGGGACACGGAAATGAACACGTCACCCGCATAGCAACAGTCACCTGGCAACGGGGTGACGTGACTAAAAAGTCTCAACATTCGAGAATCAAGTTATTCTCGTAGACTCTAGGTAGCGTTGTTATTCTACTAGGTTCAAAAGTATCGATAGTCATTTCACGGGCAATTCAGATACAGAAAATGAGAAAAACATACAGATTCCTGTTGTATAATAAGTCAACCGAGGTAGATGGAGCCCTAATCCCGATCAGTCATTGACGATGGAGTCACGGGTAATTCAGGTACAGAAAGGTGAGGAGAATGTCTAGATTCTTACTGTGTAATCAATCAATGGGGGTGATGCGGGCCCTACCCCGGATCCTCATCGACAGTAAATAGTTATGCTGTATGACCCATTGTTTAGTCAATCATCTGGTTTAGGTATTCAGCAAACTACCCCAAGGGATGTCTTCATTCAACCCTTCAAGGTGGGAGGATAATCTCATTACCCACCTCTGTTCAAAAGAAAACAATTTAGCCTTGCTAATGTTCTTAAAGGATTGGAGAACTATCCAATGTAAAGAGTCAGGGGAATGTTTCTTTTCCAAAAAATGTGTTGTCATTTTTGTGTTCACTCTGTTGCACCGAAAATTGCTCCGGTGTTCAATAATTCTGGTTTTTACTGGTCTTGTGGTCATCTAGGAGAGATTGCATGGACACGAGATCAGATAGATGCAATTTGGGGTGTTGCAATTAGTGTGTGTTCTGCATTGCCAGGTGAACCCATTGGAAAATTCAATGTTTTTCGTGACTTTTGTTAGAGGGCATGCTACACATGAGCCGCAAGGGTAATGGCCCATTACAGGAGGAAGGTTCCATAGAGTGGCCTGCCTGATATTTTTAGATGGTTTTGGTCTCGTGTGTACGAGCCTGTCCTTCAAATTGGTGGTACGTTTAAAAGCAAATCGTGGGGTAGTCAATGAAAGTGCCCCGGTATGGAGGATGCTCCAATGTTTCTTAATGATCCTTCCCTGTTATTATTGCGGGCACGGTTACATGACTTTTTAACATCCTGGCTCTGATATCCCCGTTTTAGGAGATTAGTAGTGAGGATCCTAGATTCCTTTACAAAGTCAGGTATAGAACTACAGTTCCTCCTGATCCGGAGGAACTGTCCAAAAGGGAGATTTTGCTTAAGAGCCACAGGGTGGTAGCTGTCAAAGTGTAACAAACTGTTCCTGTCGGTGGACTTACGGTGGAGTGTGGTGCTCATCGTATGGTCGTTTAGTAGGATCAAGAGGTCCAGAAAAGGAATTTGTTGGTCAGAAATAGTACTGGTGAACCTAAGGTAGGGGTTTAAGGTATTGACCCATTTGCAAAACTCCTCACAGTGGATTAGGTCACCTTTCCAGAGGATCAGAATATCATCAATGAATCTCTTCCACAGTAGGATGTTGGATCTGTAGGGATTCGACTCATTGTGAATAGCTCTGTCCTCAAAAGCTGCCATATAGATACAGGCCACACTAGGGGCGAAGGTGCTCCCCATCGAAGTGCCCTGTATCTGATGGAATAATTGGCCCTCGTATTCAAAAAAATTCTCTGTTAAAGCCAGAGATGCACATTCTAGGATAAAGGGGCGGGGTGTAGCTGATACCCAATCTAGCCCACTTAACACATCCTCTATCACCTCAAGGGTTGCCCTTTGTGGAATGTTGGTATAGAGGGCCTCAACATCCAGGGTAATGAGATAATCCACTTGCCCCTGGTGTTGAGACCCCTCTAGAAGTCTGAGAACACCCGTGGTATCTCTAAGGAAAGAGGGAGTCTTCTGGACCACCGGTTTAAGAAAGTGATCAACAAACTGAGAGAGGGGTTCGAGAATGGATCCAATTCCGGAGACAATTGGTCTTCCAGGAATCGGACTGGTACCCTTATGTATTTTCGGAAGACAGTAGAAGTAGGGAGTTCTTGGTTCAGTAGTGACCAAAAAAGTCGCCTCCTTAGTAGTGATCCAGCCCTGGGTCTCTGCATGAAAAGCCATAGTGTTAATCACTGTACTGAGTCGAGTAGTGGGGTCCTCTGTGATCGGTGTGTAGTATTTACTGTCACTGAGTTGGCGTTCACATTCCGTGCGGTAATCCGTAGTTGACATGATTACCGTCGCTCCCCCCTTGTCTGCTTGTTTGATAGTGATCAGAGGATCATCACTAAATGACTGTAATGCTGCTTCTTCCCCATTGGTGATGTTATGGTAGGCATTAGTGGGTCTGATGTGTTTCCAGTCCTTGAGGACTGCCTGTTCAAAGGTTAAAACCTCATTAGGGACCATCCCGCTATGTGGTGTAAAGGTAGATGGTTTATGGAGACCAGAGTCTTCAATAGAATCCCCTGGTTCATCATGGAAATAGGCCTTTAGACGTATTTTGCGGAAAAAGGCCTGTATTTCACACATTTCTTTGAACGAGTCGATCCTGGGTGTTGGTACAAACCCCAAACCTTTTTGGAGTACTCTTTTCTCTGTCTCGTTCAGTATACGAGGTGAGAGGTTAACAATTAACGTCTCTTGTTCTTTGTTTGGCTCCTGGTTTCCATTGATGTTGAGGGCTGGTCCTGCCAATGTACTCTTTTTTCGTCTCCTCTTCTCCGCCCTCTTCCTCTGCGCCAGCCTCTGCCTAAAAAAGGGGGGCCCTGTTGGAAAAAAGGTGGAGGAGGAGGACCTGGTTGGAAATTGGAAAAATGCCAGAACGGTGGGGTCGGTTGATATTGTCCCTGAAATGGAACCATCGGGTACGAGGGGTAATTCTGTTGTCCTTGTCTATTCCTATTATTGGAGTATCCACCACTGCTAGAATCGCTGCTCGTATTTGAGTTGCGTCTAGAACTGTTGGACTCCTCATCCGAGGAGTAACTGTTCAGCACTGATGTGTAGTCTGCCTTAAGGTATGGGTAGACCCTCTCCTTGTCAAATTTTTTGATGTCTTTTTGTAATTTAGTTATTTTTTGTTTCATCAAAAATTCTTTGTTTTCCGCTATCTCATTATTAATTTCAGACAATTTGGTTTTAAAGACTGCGGTGGTTAGGGAGACTTTGACAATACCCTCTACTTTCTGGATTCTGATTAAGAGTGCATCCGCTAATCTCTTGGCTGTATTGATAATGAGTATCAACCAATCCCTGGTGCACTTCCAGTACACCAGGGACCATTCCTTCTTGAATATCATGTCTTCAAGAAAAAGGCGGGGAAAATTCTTAACAATTAATCCGTTGGGGGCGATATTAGCCCTCAGATACTCCGTCATCATGGCCCCATGTAATGTAATTTTCAACCACTCCCGTTTCAGGGCAGTGAGGGTCATTAGGTCGTCAGATTGGGCTCCAGAAGTGGAGCTGGTATCTAGCCCCAATAAAGATGGTGTTTGTAAAATTTCTGCAGCAGTGTCGTCACCAAAACTTAAACCCTGGCAGTCGTCCATGGTCAAGATGAAGGAAAGGATAAAACAAATAGACAGAGGGCAAGACAAATATCAGTCCTCTAATAATATAGCTGGGCCAAGGCTTCACAATTTTGAATGTCCTTGGTATCATATTAAGTTCCTACGAGGAAAACCCCGTGCTAAATACAATATATAACAAGAAGGAACAGGGGGCTATTTAAGACAGGTCCAGCATACGTAGCCCGGGCATCAATCTAAAAATACAAAGGTATGCTGTTCCTAAGAAGGCTGTTAATGATTATGGAGATGTATGAGTCAGGAGGAGATTCCTCCTTCAGGAAAAAGACCCTCACACATCCGGCAAACTAGCTGTCATATATCGTCAGCATGTGGCCCAGATGTTATGTTTCATCATAAGGTCTGCTCAAAATCGGGGCGGCGCTGCAATCCCCGATCGGCGACCTTAATGGCGCCTTTTAGTGGAGATCTTTATTCCATTCATTGCCGGAAGGTGAGTGCAGGTGAGGGCCCTAAGGTGAAGTGTGTGTAATACTAAGTGTGTTAAAAATAAGTAGTGGAGATCCTAAATAACAAATTTTAATGAGGGAGGTCCCACTCTTAATTAAAAACAATAACGTGCGCAATCTTCCAGTGAAGGTGTCTGAATTACGCTCTAGTGAATAGTGGTCAACATGTTTCTTGCAAAGGTCAAACTGACCGCAATTCTTCAGGACCAGAAAGTTCACACACTTATTGGTAGTGGTAGCAACTAATACTTACCACTGATACAGCACCCTAATAAGTGGTTACTTAAAAAAATTATGATAATTGCGCCTGTATAAAGAGAAGAAAACAGGGGGACAAACATACAAGTCACATAAACATATTTACTAAGAACAATCTTAAGTAAAATCGCCTTATTTACTGCACCAAAAAGGTGTCCTGCAGTGTTTGTGATGTGAGGGTACATAGTATAACACAGGAGTGGCAAACAAACTTATTAGTGGATAAAGGAAAAAGTTACTTTTGTCTGGTACGCGCTATTGCAGAAATAGTGTATGTCTTGGTATTAATACATTGTGGCTGTAGAAATTAATAGAAACCTTATCAGTAGGTACAACTCACCCTGTTGTTAAAGGCGTCAGGTTCCAACGAGAAGGCGCTGGATAATGACACTGAATAGTGCAGTGTCCTGTTGACACAAACGAAGGACAAAGAATGCACTCGCATAGATCTAGTGTGTGTATCGTTAACTTATACAGTGTCATCCTTAAATAGCAGTTATCCAGAGATTATGTTAGCTGCACAGTAATATTCATATCCCGAGCAAGGGGGAATCTAAGTCTCATATAAATATCTTAGAGCTAGTAAGATATCGATCAAATTAATCGTTACCAAGACTGAGTAGTCATACGAATCTGGGCTATTACCCTGTCCTCTGCAAAAGATTATATGTGTGCAGACGGAGTACAAGTTTACCCAAAGATTGTAGTATTACTTACGACAGTCCGCGATGTGGAATGCATCAACTCCTACCCTTCGTCCGCGCCAGCTCGGTGGACAACAGTAATCACTGGCGGGGGGAATACATAAGGGCCGGGAGCCAATCAGCGGTGTGAGTCAATCTGAAAATGCCAAGGAGGAGTAGTGCGCGGAGTAAACTTCCGCTTTGGTAGGCTCGAGTGTTTCCGGAGTAGTGATAGTGAGTCATAGAGAGTGTGACGTCACGTCCTACCAACGCTCGGGGACACGGAAGTAGACACGAGTGTAAACCAATGGGTGATGGTTTACTCGGACCCGTCTCGTAGCAACAGTCACCTGGTAACAGGGTGACGTGACTAAAAAACCAACATTCGAGAAACCAGTTATTCTCGGGGAATCTAGATAGCGTTACTATCCTACTAGGTTCACAAATATCGATAGAGTTTATTACACGGGCTCAGGGACACGGAAATGAACACGTCACCCGCATAGCAACAGTCACCTGGCAACGGGGTGACGTGACTAAAAAGTCTCAACATTCGAGAATCAAGTTATTCTCGTAGAATCTAGGTAGCGTTGTTCTACTAGGTTCAAAAGTATCGATAAAGTCATTTCACGGGCAATTCAGATACAGAGAATGAGAAAAACACCCTGCTAGGATCTAAAGTGCCTGGTAAATTAATCTCTAGGCTCTACGCTGTGTCCTTAGGCACTAAGGTTCCTCCCATACAAAAGCCAAACTGGCCTGGCAGGCTGACATTGGTGTTCCCATCACTGACGAAATCTGGGTCTACTGCTGCGAAGTCACGTGCAAGATTTCTATTAATGGCCGTTACAGATTGGCACACTTCAAATTCCTGCACAGAGTCCATTACTCCCCACAACGTCTGCATAGCTATGGCCTGCACGAGTCGGACAACGTGAGCGTTGTCATATTCCCGGTGCTGGGTTTTTTCATGTTGCGTGGCTCTGTCCACAAGTAGAGATCTATTGGTCCAATATTTTTAATATGTTGAGCAACATTGTGGGACACCCTCTGACTCCGGACCCCATGGTAGCGCTATTAGGCTATACGAAGCCTCTCCAAAAAAGCGTTCGTAAATTAATAGCAATGGGTCTGCTAGCCAAGCGCAGACTTGCCATGAGGTGGATGCGCAGCCCCGTTCCTACTGTGGCCGAATGGGAAAAGGATATGTTGTTTTGTAATACACAGACGTTTATAATGAGATGCGTCCCCCTGTAACCGACCAAAGAGTTTCTGGGGACTATTTGTGCAATACCAACAGTCTAAGCAGGTCACTGATATCGCTCAGGAAGAGTGAAGAGCAGATTATTAACAGATGTTACATATTGGTCTCCTTTTTGCATTATGTTTATATATTTCCAAGTTCATTTTTTGAAATTGATTCTGCCCTCTCCTTTCGATATGCCTATTTGTTTCTATTTGAACCCATGGGAGTCTAACACTGTTGTATTACCTTTACTCCCTTCTATTGTAGGCCACTCCGACCCAAGTATGTCAATTTTTTTTTCTATGGTGTTGTCATTGACCATGTGATCTGCCTTTAGTTTATAATTTGTCTTTTTGTTTGTAACTTATTGTTTGACTTGAAATTTCAATAAAACAAATAAAAAAAAGAAGAGTTATTAGAACAAATGATGATAAAAAGACCTACGCCTTCTGAAGAAAATTCAGGGGGGTTGATTCCAAGTGCTCTGCAACCAGTAACCATAACCCCATTAACTCCACAAGTCACTGACTTAGCTAAACAAATGAGAGAATGAAGTAAGTCTGTTAAATAAGGCTAGAATAGAACAAGTAATAGAAATTAAACCAATTAAACTTGAATGCAGAAGCCTTGACAGTACCAGTGACTATTGGTACTGTGATCCCACTAATTGGTGAGAACTTAAATTTACAGAAAATACCTACCCTAGCAGTCCCAAGAAGTAGTGTTAGGATGTTAGGAGTAACACAGTGAATAATGTGAGTCAAGGTGGACAAAACACCTTGTTGGATCTACCGGTCGGAGATCTAATGACTGAAACCCCATGGAGAAGTACTCAATTAGAGGTGGGTAAATTAGGTCAAATAATCACTCCAATAGCTGGGAGTTCGACGGGTCACTCCCCAGAAGAGTTCAGTAATTGGGTAAAGGAGTTACCTAAAACTGATGTACAGCCTAAAAGTGTGAATGTGGTTCAATTAAAAGTAGATTTGGAAGAAATGATTATTGGAATGATAAGTCCAGATAGATTGGGGACTTATAATGACTAAGAGTTGTTGTTTTTGTGGAATTGTATTACTTGGAGAGGAAAGAACTTCCATGAGAAATTGTCAGAGGTGGCAAGTGAATTTGGTGTCGATATTGAAAAATCAAAGATGTTACAGAAGACTTACCGCATGGCTTTTACTGATAAAGATTTAGAGAGTTTGAATACGTCAGGGAAAAGATTACAGATAAAATAATTGATGAATATCTTGAAGAAATGGTGAATGATAGAAAAATGGAGAAGTAAATGGGTGAAAAAGAAGGAAGAAGCCAGTGGAAGGGGAACATCCATGTTTCCACTAAAGGAAACTGAGCAGGCAGAAAGAGTTTGTCCAATGAGAGAAGTTCCAGGTGGAGGATATGTCCATGTACCATGGACTAGACAAGATATATTGGCATTTACCAATGATTTTCAGAGATTATGAGAGAAACCGGTTGAGTGGTATAAGCAAGTGGATCGATTTGTGAAGGTTTCAAAGGTATTGCTGAAAGATTTAGATAGCCTATTTGAGATAGTGGTTCCTGCTGATTTGGACAGAATGTAAGATTACTGTTGGTTGGCCAAAGGATGAGTATCCTAGGGATGCAAAAACAGGTGCCCCATCAGAGGAGTTGATGAAAAAGTATCACGTTATTAATTTTTTAAATGGAAAAATCAGTCCAAAGGAAACAGATTGGGTTAAAATTGACAGAACAACCCAAGAGCCTAAAGAGTCCGTTCATGCCTATTATGAGAGGCTGTTACAGGTGTTTAAACAGTATAGTGGGTTTGAAAATATTGGAGATAAGGATATGGGACATTTTGTGTATCGATTTGTATATGGGTTAAGGCCCGAAATCAGTGCCATGCTACAACAGCATATGCTGTGCTGGCAAAGTAAATCAATTAACGAGATTCTAAGATATGCCAAATATTGTAGCGATGACATTGAATCTCGACATAAAAAGTTAAAAGAGAAAATGATGTGGGCACAAGTGAAATTGGCAGAACAGCAACAGGAAACTAATAATGTTACACAGAAACAGGGTCAGGATGGACAGGCAAACAGTGAAATTCGAGGTAAGTTTAAAATGAGTAAGGAAGAGGCTAAAAACTGAAATATCCTTGTCATGCTTGCGGGAAGTTGGGACATTTGGAAGAATGAGTGTAGGTCTGTGCAAAAGGGTAACGGAGTAAATCAAAATTTGAATCCACAGGTGCAGAATGATGTGACTAGGCAGCAGCAGCAACAGGTAGTTACGCACCAGTTACAGGTGCCACCACCGCCTATACCTCCCAACGTGAATACTCGCATGCAGATGTACAGTGCAAGTTTGGGATTTCAAGGTGAAGAGCAGTTTAGTATGAATTCATTAGTTACGCAGTATTTGGTGTGTTGTAGTAAGCGTGAGTTGGATACGACGCAGTGACAATGCCTGAGTGGGGAGGAAGAATGCGTACTTGGCGCATCTTTAGCAGTAGATCAGTCAGGTCCATTTATTGATGGAAAAGTAGAAGGAAAAGACATCACCTTCTTATTGGACACTCGTGCTACCCATTCCACTGTGAGAGCAGTGGAAATCCCAAACCTACCCCTCTCGGGAGAAACTATCCAAGTTGTAGGCATTGCAAACAAATACATTAGAACTCTTGTCACAGCCCCGACAGAAGTTCACATTGGAAATTTTAAAAACATGCATCGGTTTGTGGTGTGTAATACCAGTCCGGTAAATATCTTAGGCAAAGATTTGTTGTGTAAAATGAATTGCACTATTTATTGTACACCGGATGGTGTTGCAATAATGACACCGGATGAGGATGTTGAATACAAAATAATGATGGCCCAGCGAAAGTCAGAAGTAAGTGAATTATATTCACTACTGACAAAGGAAGATTTGCCAGAAGAGTTAAAAAGTACAGTGAGAAAAGATGTATGGGATTTCACAGGAAGAGAGATTGGATTAATGAGAAATGTGGACCGCATTCAGGTGATTAGTGAAGGATGGAGCAGTTTATCGCAATACTCCACAGTACAAAATGATTCCAGAAGTAATTGCTGGAGTCACTCCTGTGATTGATAAGATGATTGAACAAGGAATTTTAAACGAAATATTGAGCAGTCCTTGTAATTCACTCATTATTAGTATCAAAAAGCCTAACGGAAAATATAGAATAGTACAGGATTTGAGACAGGTGAATAAAATTGTTGTGCCAATGTTGCCCGGTTGTACCAAACCCTGCTGTAATTTTTTCACCAGATTCCATGTGATGCTGAATGGTATGCAGTTAGTGATTTGTCAGGCATTCTTTCCGACCCCTTTGCATCCGGATAGCCAATATTTATTTTTATTCCGGTTCAGTAATCGTGTTTTGGCATGGTGCCGAGTTCCTCAAGGGTGTACTGAAAGTCCATCAATCTTTAATCAGATCTTGAAAAAATGTTTGGAAACTCTAAAACTGCCTGGAAACTCTGTCTTGGTCCAATACATCAATGACCTATTGTTGGCATCTAAAACACAAGAGGCATGTGTAACTGACTCCATTGCTTTACTAAACCATTTAGCTGAAGGACAACTCAAGGTTTCACCATCAGAGTTACAGTACTGTAGACAAGAAGTTCAGTACTTAGGTTTTAAGATTGAGAAGGGATTAAGGAAAGTGACCCCAGAGAGAATCGGTATAATCAAGAAAATTTTACCACCCTGAAATCAGAAGGAAGTGAGGATGTTTTTGGGAACGGTTGGCTATTGCAGACAGTGTATATGTGGCTTCTCGTTGATTGCAAAACCTATGCAAAGGTTGACACGAAAAGATGTGAAGGATCCGATTGTATTGGATGAAGAGAGTATGGAGTCTTTCAATCGATTGCGAAACAGTCTGTCAAGCGCCTGTTTTGGGAATGCCAGATTATTCTAAAGAATTTGTATTGTACTGTTGTGAGAGAAATGGATGTGCGCTTGCGGTCTTAACTCAAACATGGAATGGCAAGACGTCCAGTAGCTTATTTTTTCGCTACTTTGGACTCTGTTGCCACCGCATTACCCGGTTGCTTAAAAGAAGTAGCAGCCACTTGTGTGAGCTTGCAACAGAGTGAATCAATTGTGATGGGTTACTCTGTGAAAGCCTATGTGCCTCACTCTGTTGAGATACTTTTAACTGGTACTCGGACTCAACATATGACAAATAGTCGGCTGCCTAAATACGAGAGAGTGATCCTAGGTGCTGAACATGTTACAGTGGTAAGATGCACCACTGTGAACCCTGCCACATTACCAAATTCAAGATGTGAAGAAGTGAGAGAAGAAGCAGAACATGATTGTTTGGAAGTGAGGGAGGTTTGCACTAGGCCCCGCCCAGACATTGCAGATGAACCATTGGAAGAATCTGATTGTGAATTGTTTGTAGATGGATCCTGTATGAGGAATGCAAAGGGTGACTTGTGTGCTGGTTATGGTGTCTGTACTTTGACTGGAGCCCTGGAAGCATCATGTCTAAAAGGCATAAATTCTGCCCAAGTTGCAGAGCTGCTCGCTCTTACCATGTAATGTAAATTGGCAAAAGGTCTAAAAGTAACAATTTTCACCGACAGTACGGATTTGGAGTTGTACATGACTTTGGTCAGTTATGGATGCAAAGAGGATTTATGACCACCTCTGGCTCCGCGATTCAAAATGGGAAAACTGTAAAGGAATTATTGTAAGCTTTGCAGTTACCAAAAAGAATTGCAGTTGTAAAATGTGCTGCACATCAATCGGAGATGATAATGTAATATGGGGTAACAGATACGCCAATCAATTGGCGCGTTACTGAACTCCAAATACCCTGGCAATAAATAGATGAATAGAAAGAGGGAGTACCGAATGCCACCTTATGTTCACCCACACATTTGAGACTTGGGACGAGGTGAGACAAATGCAGGAAGAAGTTGGTGACAAAGAGAAGGAAGAATGGAGAGAGCAGGTTGTAGGAAAAATGATGAAGAGATCTGGGTATACTATGACGAAAGACCAGTATTGCCAGATTCATTGCTTTCTCACATGGCCAGGATGTACCATGGACATGCACACATTGGACGAGATGCTATGGTAAGAATGTTCAAGCAGTCCTGGTACAATCCCAAGTTTAGGCTGATTGCTGAAAGTCTGTGCCATAGGTGTGTTATCTGCCAGAAACAAAATCCAGGAAGGAAGACAGTTGTTAGTTGAGGTGTAATTGGGAGAGCAGGAGGACCTTTCACCCGACTGCAAATAGATTTTATCGAACTACCACCATGTAATGGACTAAAGTATATCTTGGTCATTGTTTGTTTTCTTGCTGGGTGGAAGCCTATCCAACGAGAAGGAATGACAGTCTTGCTGTAGCAAAATTGTTGCTGATAGAATTGATCCCAAGATTTGGTTTTCCATTCACTTTGGAATCAGATAGAGGATTGCATTTTAATAATGAAATAATTCGAATGATCTGTGCTGCTTTAGAAATTTAACAGAAATTGCATTGTGCCTACAGACCAGAAGCATCTGGTATTGTGGAACAAATTAATGGCCCGATAAAGTCCAGATTAGGGAAACTGTGTGCATCCACAACACTAAAATGGCCTGATGCTTTGCCCTTGGTATTGATGAGTTTTAGAAGTGTACCTGACAAAAGGACTGGATTAAGCCCCCACGTGGTGCTGATGGGAAGAGCAATCAGGCAAGCATACATACCTGCAAATAAAGTGATGAACCTGTCTGATGATCGTGTGCTGGACTAATGTAGAGGAATGGCTGACCTGGTATGTTCTGTGTCACGCCAGGTTGGAGGAGATGCCACACCTACTCAGCGGGACCAAGCACACAACCTGAATCCTGGAGTGTGGGTCCTAGTGAAGAAGCACATGAGAAAGACGTGTCTAGAACCCCATTGGTGCGGCCCTTACCAGATTATATTGGTGACGACCACAGCAGTGAAGTGTTTTGGTTTGCCAAATTGGATACATGCAAGCCATACCCATCTAGTCCCAGGTCCAATCGAAAGACCTGAATACAGCAAATGAGAAACAGAAATCTACAACCAGTAGCTGAAGTGTGTGAAGCGGAAGAGTCTGGAGTGACAGATTCTTATGAACATTTTGACAATGAACAGCGAAGCACAAGTCAAGTAGAATGGGCACCAGATACTGGGACAGACGAGATTGCCATTGAGTCAGAAGAAGGTGAGGCTGCTATTAAACCAGGAGAAGGTGAAACAGCTCTTGGAACAGAAGAAGAAACAGCTGAGGTTCCAAAGACCATTCCAGAAGAAAAAGCTTTCAAAAGAATTAGAAGGAGAAATAGCTAGTGAGACAGAATCAAGCACTGAACCTTCCAGAGAGTGAAAACCAAGAAAGCCAAGAAAAACAGATAGAAGTAAGACCGAATAAGAGAAATGGTGAACACAACACAGAAGGCAATAAGATAGTTCAGGCAAAGAAACCTAGAAAGGGCGACTGTTGGCCAAGTGGGACAAGAAGATTGAAATATAGAATAGTTAGAAGAAGATTAAGAAGACCAGAACAAAGCAACACTATTTCAAGTCAGAAAAAACCGGGCAGATCTAGTTGAAACCAAAAGAAGAAGATAGAAAAGAACAAGAATTCCCTGTAGAAAATACAAAGCCCCTAAATGGACCTATGTCATCCTCGAGGAGTTTGAAAGTTTAGGCCTAAGTGAGGAACACGACAGTAGTGATACTGAAAAAGAAGGAAACAAATTAAGACCACCTTAATAAGAACTGTTACAAACTAAGGTGTTTTTTGTCAGATCAAGTCATCTATGGACTCGGAATTAGCCAAGGAACGTGAAGATGAACGTCATTAGGTGTAGAATTACACCACATTACTGCCGTAAGGGCCGAGAGGAAATCTCATGAAGGAGTACACCATCACGTGTGTAAAACACTAAATCACGATAAGTACTCCTAGAATGCATGGATGAAAACCACGTATCTTCCATAATAGACCCTGATAAGGTACCAATGGGAAGTCCTAAAATGAAGAGACCCACTAATGAGTGGGGAAGGAAACAGTTTATTTTGTTTTAATTACCCTCACACACCCTGGTGGTGTCATGCTTCATCATTGGGTCACTCTGATGCCTAAATGTCAGGGTGGGCTCGACCGTATTTCAGGGAGCTCTTTGTGATAATGTGACCAGGGGTAATTAAAGTTTAATAAACCGCACGCAAATCCCGGTATCCCTTTATTCTTGGATCTGCTAGGGTTATTAATAATTTAAATTGGGGGGTCAAATGGGATTTATTGTCCTATGACCCTAATGCCAACATGTTTGTCCTGCAGGGGCCTAAGTAGGTCCTGGACTTTCTTCAGGGCACTAAGACACCCTCCCTGGAAAATGGAAAAGGAGATTCCCTGTACTGCTGTTTATATAAGGGCAGTTAGCTGCTCCTTATTTATTTATAAAAAGATCATTTATCTTTTTAATCCTCTTATCACTCCATCAGTGAATACAAATAAAGACAAAAATGCAATCATAGTGCATCATTCTTTGAATACATTTAGATGCTTCCCAAGAGTGATGTGCCGACCAATGCACCTGTGTTGTCAACACGGCGTGAAAAACACATCTCTCAGCTATACATTGGTATGTGATTATGACGCTTGTTTAATTTTACCTCACTCGCATAGGTGGCAAACTATGGTGTTGTGGTGATCATTGTCGCATACTGTCATTATACACTTTCTTGTGCGTGCATAATCAAGGTGAATTCACCTGTCACTCACGCTCAACAGCGCAATGCTGCTATCAGTCGCCGTGTCTAGTCATTCATACTGCTCATTCACACTGTACCCCTTACCCAGTTACGGTAGAGGAAACTAATCTCTGGGCACCTCACACCTACAAGGGGTAGCCCTGTAGTCACACACTACATGTCGATAACAGATGCACAACAAGAAAGAAAAAAAAAAACAAACGTGAGTTTAGTACCACCAGCAATGACTGTGTCATGGTGGGCGCGCATGTACCTGTGTAAAAATTGTTACCCATTGATTTTGATTTAATTGATTGATTTTGATACTTACATAGTGCAGCAGTCACCCGAGGGCATCAAGGCGCTAGAGAGAGGCCATATATACCACGGAGTCTAGAAAATAAAAAACAAGAGAACTCCAGCTCACTGTTTGAGTGTAACAGCCAGGTTTTAAGGGATTTTCTGAACGGGAGCAGAAGAGGGATAGATCTAAGAGCAAGGAGTAGGGAGTTCCAGAGTTTGCTCGCTGCCACTGAGAATGCCCTATCCCCCCCCACTTCCTCTTCTTGGTTCTTGGTACCAATAGTTGCTTTTGAAGTGAGGAGTGTAGTAATCTGCTGGCGGAATGCCATTTAAATATAGTCTTCAACCTTAAGGGGTAGGGAGCATGCAATGATTTATGGACCATACAAAGAGATTTAAAAATGATGCGTTGTTCAATGGGAAGCCAATGCAGATGTTCTAAACCCTTCTTGGCAGATTGTTTTTTGGGAATGTCCAGAATTAATCTTGCCAATGCGTTCTGCAGTACCTGGATAGCCACTGTTACTCACAACATCAAGGGCCCTGCCCTGCTCTGCAACCTACTCTGTGCGAGTTCCCCGGGCTTTTGCATCGAACAACCGGGGGAAGGAGTTTAAATGTACCTCTCGAGTGCGAGGAAACTGATCACACCACCTATTGGGTGCGGTCACGCCCGCGCATCGTAGATCGGACGCACGTGAGTCGCGTCATGCATAGCAGTTGGATGCTGGGAGATGTGGTTCATACCATCAGCTCTCGTTCAAAACTTAAGTGCTGTGATAGTCAAAAGCACATGTGAAAACAAAGGGAAATTTCAAGCGGCACATAAAAATACCTCTAATTATGATGGGGAACGTAAATACATGCTCAGCCGCAAGTCCAAGAATGGGATTCTAAATTATTGTTTAAGACTGCAAGTCATATATTGTTCCGTTATTCTTATGAGCCAGCAAGGGATTCAACCCAAGACTAACTTTTTTTGCACGGTCATTGCTGGTCACTGATGCCTTGGTGGAGGGGCAAACGATCTAAAGCGCTATATCCTGATAATATTATGGACTAGCACTGATCGTGAATACCTGCAGAGATACACGGTTGCACATTCAAATTAGGGCACAGACAAAGATTCTGCTCTTATTTTTATTAAGGCACAGACATAGATTCCACTCTTATTCTTAAAAAAACAATATGTTTATGCGTTGTGCTGAATTGTTATTAAATAAACATTCATGAAGCAAGCAACACTAGTCGTATATGTACTACATTATACTACTCCTATTGATGAACTGCGAATTGTAGTGAATTAGAAGATGTAAAGGGCTGGAATCATCTTTTGTTAATGTGGTTCCAAGGGATGGAATCATTGAGCCCAGTTACATGGGTTTTCAAACGGTAGACCCATTGTTGTTCTCGCTCTAACAGTCTATTACTGAGGTTACCTGTGCCACTCACTTTATCAATGACTGTCCATTTGATGTCTGTGTCGCTGTGCTTTTTTTCAAGGTAGTGGGCAGTAAGTTTAGTTGCTGTGATTGCCCGCCTGATCGTGCGTCTGCTCACTTACCCGTATTTTTATTTTCCTGCTAGTCATGCCCACATTCAACAGCTGGCATGGGCACCTGTTACATGGGTTTTCAAACAGTAGACCCATCCTTGTTCTCGCTCTAACAGTCTATTACTGAGGTTACCTGTGCCGCTCACTTTCTCAATGACTGTCCATTTGAGGTCTGTGTCGCTGTGCTTTTTTTCAAGGTAGTGGGCGGTAAGTTTGGTTGCAGTGATTGCCCGCCTGATCGTGCTTCTGTGCTCACTTATCCATATTTTTCTTTTCCTGCTAGTCATGCCCACATACAACAGTTGGCATGGGCACTTGATGACATACACAACGTTGTCACTATTACAATTAGTATGCGAACGTTGTTCCCACGGATATGTCATACCAAGGTCGATTTGTTGGTGTGTTCTGTAAGTGGACATACCACACATGACCCACAGGCATAGTGACCTGTAACTGGTTGGTTATTCCAAAGTGTGACTTGGTTAGGAGTCTTTGGTCTATAGTTGTTAGTGTATATAAGTGTGTCTCTTAAACTCTTATTCCTCTTAAATGAAAACATCAGTTTCTCAAGCGTGAGTTTGTTTGATGCTAAAACCAACCATTTTTTGTTGATGATTTTCTTAATGTCGTTAGACGAGGAATTGTTAGTTGTGACACATATCAAAGTGTCCTTTTCTGGTTTTTTTTTGTTTATGGGATTCCATCCAGTAAGACCTCCCGGGGGGTGTTACATGATCTTTTATTGGCCCTTTCAATTATCTTTTTTTGGGTAGGCCTTCTGTTGTAACTTCGTGGTTAGGATATCTGCTTCTTTTCTGTAGTCTTGTAAGTTAGTGTAATTTCTGAGTACCAGGAGGAACTGTCCGATTGGTAAGTTCTCCCTCAAGGCGCTCGGGTGAGCACTGTCAAAGTGTAACAGGCTATGTTTGTGGGCTTGGTGTAAAGTGAACTGACCATGGTGCCTTCACTGGCGATGAGCTTAACATCCAGGAAGGAGACCATTTCACTGTTTGTGGTCATGGTATTCAAATTGGGGTCCCACAAGGATCAACTCTATCCCCATCACTATTTAACCTATACATCGAACCATTAACTGAAGTACTGCATAAGGCTAACATTTCGTTTCACATGTATGCTGATGACACCCAGCTGTATATGAAGATATCTTCCCCGGAAGAGATCAACACTATGAACCATGCACTCCATAAAACCCGTTGAATGGCTAGCTGACAATCATCTTAAGCTCAACTCACAAAAAACGAATTCCTTCTCATCTCCCCTTCTAAAAGTTCATCCAAGATCAAAGAATGGACCAAGTTGATCACAGCACTAAACGGTACCCCAACTATAGTTGACTCAACCAAATCCCTGGGTATCACACTGGACAAAGATCTAAACATACGAGCACACATCAACGCAATTGCAAAAAACACTTGTTTTCATCTGAATTACCTCAGGAAACTGAAGCCACTCATTGATCCCGGTGACCTGAAACTAGCAGTCCAAGCACTGGTCATATCTAGAATTGAATATGGATGCGCAACCCTTTCAGGACTCCTTAAGATCTCAACACCACCCCTAAAAGCTTGTTTCAATGCAGCAACTAGACTCTTAACGGTAACCAGAAAATACTACCACATCACTCCTCTGCCATACGAAGCAAGAATAGAGCTAAAAATTGCTTGTTTCACTCACAAGGCAATACACCACAAAAAGACAATAAGAACATTGACCACAGATGCAGTAGATCGCAACTGGATCACAAAGAAAGAGCACGATTTTCTCACCCCCGATGATCCCAGAGTGATGCTTTTTTACACAATGCCCAAGATACATGAGAGTAAAATTCCACCTCCCGGAAGGCCGATTGTGTCGGGTGTGGGGTCCCTCCTTGAACCCTTGTCCAAGTATACCAATTGGTTCCTACGATCCATCGTCACACAAATCAAGTCATATGTGCAGGATACCAAACACCTACTGAACCTTTTGACAGACGTAGCATACGACCCAGTAGAAAATACCATGGTTTGTCTGGACGTGGGAGCGCTGTACACCAGCATCCCACAAGAAGAAAGCATTCGAGTGATAGAGGCTCTTTTGAGACATGAAGAATGGCAATGGGAAGCTCCGGTCAGTTGTGTCCTCGCCCTCATGCGCCTAGCCCTGACGGAGAACTTCTTTAGTTTTGAAGACCAGATGTATCTACAAGTCCATGGCACGTCTATGGGCAGTACCTTTGCGCCGAGCATAGCGTGTCTGTACGTGGACCATTTTGAAGATCAACACATCTGGCCCACAAACCCTTACTCTGATAACATCTGCAAGTGGTTTAGATAAATCGACGACATTTTGGTCATCTGGAAGGGGGACAAGTCCATTCTGAATGATCTTCTCAATTGGATGAACCAACTAAACCCACACCTACACTTTACCATGACCACAAACAGTGAAAGTGTCTCCTTCCTGGATGTTAAGCTCATCGCCAGTGAAGGCACCCTGGTCAGTTCACTTTACACCAAGCCCACAGACAAAAATAGCCTGTTACACTTTGACAGTGCTCACCCGCGCGCCTTGAGGGGGATCTTACCAATCGGCCAGTTCCTCTGGGTACACAGAAATTACACTAACTTACAAGACTACAGAAAAGAAGCAGAAATACTAACCACAAAGTTACAACAAAAGGCCTACCCAAAAAAAGATCATTGAAAGGGTCAATCCACTCATCTTCTGTAGGGGGGCAGGCTAAAATACATTTGATGCACAGCTCTCTTCGAGCCATAAGTATCAGAGTAAAGAACAGTGCTCTGTTTTTTTGTTAAAAAACCACCGTTTAAAATCCCTTGGAAGTGTCCCAAATATTATAGCCACCGTTGTTAATTTTATTTTAAACCTCATAACATTTTGAATAGTCTTATCTACTTTCTGCCAATAAGAGTGTAGTAGGCTTTGTGTACTGTGAAGGTGTTTTATTTATTTATTTATTTATTTTTATTTAAAGGTGCAGCATTTACATAAGACCATAAAAAAGACATAGATACTTGCCCAATTTTTTCGAGGTCTTCATCCGGCAGGTCCTTCTCCAAATCTCGTTGAATGAGGCCTGCATATCTTCTCCATTTTGGGCTAATAACCAGTACCGCGCTGATACTTCTTTTGACTTTGTTTTGTAAGAACAGATTTTCGAAGCCAGTCCTGAGTTCCCTTTGAACTCTTTACCTGCAGATCTTGCCCAGCTGCTCAACTGATAATATTTAAACTTTGAGACTGAATTCTCACAAACCACCGAGAAATGGGGCCAGGTAATCAATTCTGCTTCAATAATCAATTGCCCCCAAGTAGTGATGCCGCAGGCGCAGAGGGGGGTTGCAAGAGCATCTTCCAGACAGAAAGGTGTTCCTGGGGAATCCTCGTTGTAATATGGTATCTTTAGAAGGCGTCTAGCCTGATACCAAAGCTTCATAGCTGAGACCAGCATCTTTAATTTAACCTTCTTAAAATATTTTGGGTGTCCAAATTTTAAAAGGAATCAACCTGCTTGTTGAGAGAACTCTGTTGTGAGGGCCTTAGAGTGGAGAGAAGAATTTGATTTCCAATAATAATTGTCGAAAAAAATGTAGGTGAAAAGCGCAGAAATATAAAAATTAGTCGGGGTTGCTATGCCTCCATATGCTTTTTTCTTTCTAAGTTTCTTTAGGGCAATTCTAGGATTTTTGTTTCCCCAGATAAAAGTTGAAAAAAGCCCCTGCACCTTTTTAAACCACATTAAATAAGAACATGTACTTTGGCAGAATTGACATTTTCAATAAGTTTGATTTAACTAATAATGAAAGTGAGAGCCCCCCTCATGATTGTGATGGAGCGGGTAGTACAAACTTTTGTATACCCCCCAGTCTGCATGCTTATACTAATTAGAATAATCTATTAATTTTAATATTATTAATGTGTTTGCATGAAGTTTAATCAACATTACTAATGTATGAAATATACGTGGGATTTGCATTCTGCATGGCTAAAAATAATTTGTAATTAACATATGTACGCATACTAACACTAGAAAATAGAATAACGCATGATATATGTTGCTTTTGTGACATTTTCGTAATGTTGCACCTGATGACATCAATGGGTGAATATGAACGCTTTAAATGTCGCTATATGCTAGATAATTACAAGCACGTAGGGGAATTAGTGAGGGTTTAACATTTTATTCATTATTTCTATGTATTAATTACTCTTTTGTGTTTATTTTGCTTAAGTTGTCCTTTGGGCCTAAAGTTAAGATGGCCACCAACGTAGTCTGATGTGATGGCCACCATTCCATGAGGTTGCGGGCGAAGTGCGCCTGCGCTACAACATGTACCAGTGGCCTCGACATGACTCTGTTCTCAAGCAAGGTCACGGTGGGAAGCCCGCCAAGTACACTAACAATGGACAGACACAAGGAACCGGATGGATCATGTATAATGACATAACCTCCTGAACTGTGTGAAACCTCACCGGACGATCCCAACCAACGGGATAAGCCCAAATTTTGTAAAATGTATTATCTCGACATTATTCTACCGTCATTTTTATAATAAAAGTAGAGAAAAAAAACCTTATATCTCTTTCCTTTTTGCTGACGGAGACGACGGTGACGCAACGTGACTGCTGCGTTCCTGAATCTTTAACAGACTGAATGCTGCCCACTTTTTTGAGGAACTGAGGACTTCATAAAAATCTATGGGCACTGATAGATGCTTTCACGTCTCTGGTCCTTGACCGTTTTTGGGACTGTAGCGTGCTGCATGAAGAACATTTGAAATCCGACTGATTGACGACTAAATTTGATGACTTAGAGGACGACAAATAGCCAGATTAGGTAAATGTGGTGTTATGTGATTTGCGTAAAGTCTAATAAATTTACTAGCTGGAACTCAAGCCTTGCGATAATTAGATAAACAAATATTGATTAACAAGAAAATGCGTTTTGTCATTTATTGAGGGAGGTAAAGATCAAGATATTAAAAGTGTTTTTAGCTGGCCTAAATCACCTTATTAATCCAACTAAATGATCCATTGATCACGTGGGAGGAGTATCTAGATGTTTAGGATTGAGATCTGTAGGGGTAAGGATATTAGTGTATAAATGTGTAAATACATTTCTCTCTATAGGTTATAAGGTATTCCTCTCATGTCAGCGCTTGGAACATTCATCTCTCCTGTAAGTGCAGGCCAGTGAGAAGTGAAGTGTGAATGTTGGCGTTATGGGCCCCAGCAATGATTGTAGGAGTGAATATGTTAATGTGATACTTGGTCTGTGACGAAGGGAGGATATTTGGTACGGGGTTCTGTCCTGATTCCCGTTACCCAGGTTCCGTGCTGCAACAGTTTTTCTGGTAGCAAGATGATGGTTTTTATTGTTTTGGTTTGGTGATTATTGCCTGTAAATAGCTTATTGATTATTGGAAAGTATTAGTTTATGTATTCACACTCTATGTTGAGTCGTGTTGAGTTCTATGTTGTTTGCACAGCTTCTGGGAGGTTCCGTAATAGAGCAGAGGTAAGCGCTGCTCTCGGGAAAGACGGAATTGTTGTTGCCCTGTAGGTACACAGGGGAAACGTGTAACGAGTGAGGTTGCACGACGCATTGTCTGGGTTCGATTCGGTGACATCGTTGTGTGTTGCCATTAGAAATATCTCCTGTATGAAAGAAGTGTATGGTAGCGAAGGCCACCTGTGAAATTTTGGTCTTCGGTACCAGGAGCCCAGAAGAAGCTTTGATAACGCTTATCACTGGAAAGGTAATAGGTGGTCCCTAAGCTTGTTAGAAGGATAAAAGTAGAGGAAAGTGCTACTTTGTTAACAAATGTCATAATTCTGTAGTAGGACAGACTGTTCGCTGTTCTCGGGAAAGACAGAATTCTGTGTGAATGAACTACATTTTTCCGTGTGAAAGTGCGTGAATGAGAAGGCATTCGGGTTAATTGCGAAACTCTGGTTTTATTTCTCAGGAGCATTGGGTCTCCAACTAGGTGTCTTAATTCTGGAGAAACGGTTAGCTGATGCTTGCTAGAAGGGTAAGGTAGAGGGATGTGCTACTTTATCAACGGAAGTAACGATTCCGTAGTAGAGCAGAGGTAAGCGCTGCTCTCGGGAAAGACTGAATTCTTGTGAGAGATGTAATTTACTATTCTTTGGTTAGCAAAGCGGACAATGGGCGCGTCTTTATGTCGTTACTAACAGATTTGTGAATTTGAAGAACGTAAAAAGCTTACCGAGGGAATTTTGTAAAGGAGGGGTCAGCAGGAGCAGGAGCTGTGACAGCGAGAAAAGCTGACGTCAGAAAAGCCGTGCTGGGATTGGCTAGTCAGTGATAAACGTAGACGCCCCTGATTAATGTGCTAGTGTATGCCGCGCTAGGAGTGGAGAAGTACAGGGTGACATAGATGCTGCTGATTGGTGTGCAAGTGTGAGACGTGCTGGGATTGGAGAATTGCAGAAGTGACGTCGATGCTCTGGATTGCTGCGTTAGTGTGAGTCGCGCTACGATTGGTTAAAATAACAGAACAATCGTAAGGAAAAGACTAGCGATACACGAAAGACAAAATAATGTATTACGATCCACCTGAAAAGGAGATAAAGTCTTGGTTTGGAAAAATCAAGAAGTGGTTTAAGAAGGACAAACCGATTGTGACTAGGGAAGGACAATTACTTCCCCCACCGAAAACCCCCGCATCCTTTATGGTTGCGAAATACGGATATCATACTTGTATTTGGTTAGACAATTGGGTAAAATACACCAAGAACGACGGAGTCCTGGCATTTCCAGAGCATGGTTCGTTTAATTTAGCGGTTTTGAGAAATTTGGGAGAGAAAATGATGAATCTAGAACCAAGACCCAGACCGACCCAGTTTGAAGCACTGACAGAATGGGAAGATGAGATGCATGACAGAGAAAGACAGAGGAGTGGCGGAAGGTATAAGTACATGTTTGGTAGATACGGGCATGACACTCAAGATGAGAGAATGAGAAGGTGGCGGAATGCAAGTATGACTGAAGGTCTGTTTCCTGTGAGAACTGCTGAAGAAGTTGGAGGTAGAAAATGTACGGAAAAGAGACATAATCGAATCAAGAGGGTATGGAGTGCATGAATAGGAGGATGATGTTCTTGATGACCTGTTTAAAAAAATCCACCTCCGTATCAACCAGAATCTGAAATGTTGACACCAAGTGCCCCAATGAGAGAAACTTTGCGAATCATTAAGACTGAACCAGTATCCCAAGAATAAGGGAAAAATAATTCCATCAGCGAGACAGAGAGAAAATCAGATAATAAAGTGAATGGTGAAAATTCAGCAGAATTAGCAAAAACAACTTTAGAATTAACTGAAAAGATAAGAGAATTGACCAAAAATTTAGAAGCTGTAACTGTTCCAGTGACTAGGCCCTGTGATGCCTATTTTTGATAAACAGGAAGATAGTGAACATTGTTTAACAGTTCCCTATAATAGTAATAAACAGACTGAAAAGCCAAAGCAGAGCCTAAATGAAAATCCATAGAGACAGACAATGAGTATAATCGAGCCAAACGTTTCAAATAACCCATTTATAGGTCCAACTATAGCAGAAAGACATACAATGACAATGGAATCAGTATTAGAGACTCAAAAAGATTTAGAACGAAGTAATGTAGAGAAACCTGTAGGCCCGTCTTTAAAGGAATTGAGTGAATGGTTGAGAAGTTTGCAGAGAAAAGACAAAGAATCCCAATCAATAGATGTGGCCAAATTACGAATGGTACTAGAAGAGTTAATAGTAGGAACTATCCCCACAGAGAAGTTAAAAACTTATCAGGACGAGGAATTACTGTTTCTGTGCAAAAGCGTAACATGGAGAGCAAAAAATCTGCACGAAAGATTAGAAGAAGTAGCAAATGAAATGGGTATAGATATTGAAAAGGTGAAGGCTTTACAAAAACCATATTGAATAGATTTTACTGAAAAAGATATTGAAAATTTGTATACCACAGGACGATTAAGTCAGATTAAGGAGATAATTATTTTGTTGAGAAAATGGAGAGATGTGGATAAATGGAGAAGCAGGTGGTACCGAAAACGAGATGATGCCTCAGATAAAACATTTGCAGCGTTCCCTGTTAGAGAAAAGGAAAAGGTAGTAACAGAATGCCCAATGAGGGAAATTCCAGGAGGAGGATATGTACATGTTCCATGGACTAGACAAGATATTTTGTCATTTACCAATGATTTCCCTTGACTACGCGAAAAGCCTGTCGAGTGGTATAGGCAAGTGGACAGATTTGTAAAATTATCTAAAGTATTATGGACTGATCTGAATAGTTTATTTGACATAATATTACCAGCAGATTTATGGACAGAGTGTAAGTTGATGATAAATTGGCCTACACAGGAATACCCTAGGGATCCAAAGACAGGAGCCCCTGACCCTGAGGTAATGAAGAAATACGAACAGGTTATTACTTTTCTGAAAAATAAAGTACCTCCCAAAGAAACTGATTGGCTAAAAATTGACAGAACTCATCAGGAAAGTAAGGAGTTGATACATGCATATTATGAAAGGTTGATTTTGACCTTTAAACAGTTCAGTGGTGATGAAAATTTGAGTGAAAAGGATTTGAGTCATTTTGTATATGGTCTATGCCCAGAAATTAGAGAGATGATCAAACAACATACTGTAGATTGGCAAAACAAGAAAATAGATGAAGTATTGAGACATGCAAAAAATTTCAGTGATGAGATTGAAGCAAAACAGCGTAAATTAAAAGAGAAAGCTATGTGGGCACAAGTAAAAGTGGCAGAGAGACAGGAAGCTCAGTTAGCGTAACAAGCGAATAATACAGGACCCAGATCAAAATGTATTCCTGGGAAAGGTAAGGGAAATTTTAATATAGAAGAAGCTAAAAAGAAATTCACATGTCATAATTGCGGTAGAGTAGGGCATTGGAAATCCGAGTGTAAATTTCCCCCGAATACTAATAATGAAAATGCATCATTGAATCCACAGGTGCAGAATGAGGTGAGTGGTCAAACACAGCGACAGCAGCAGGTTGTTACCCAACAGAATCGGGTGCCAAAACCGCCTTTTCCACAAAGCAAAAACTCACAAATACAGTAATGAGACAGGATTCTACAACGAAGAACAGGTAACTAAGCTGCCGCACGCTAGCGCTGTTTCGCAGTATTGGCTACAACGCGATGAGAGCGATTCAGAAGAAGGTCATTGACGGTGCCGAAGGGAGGAAGAAGAGTGCGTACTTGGCGCAACTCTAGAAGTAGACCAGACAGGCCCATTTGTGGATGGGAAGATAAATAATGAAAATATTACTTTCCTAGTCGATACTGGTGCTACTCGATCAACTGTTCGGTCAGCTGATGTTAAGAATCTTCCTCTCTCGGACAAAACGATCCAAGTAGTTGGTGTATCCAACAGACAGATTAAAACGTATCTTACAGAACCAGTGAAAGTTGGTATAGGGAAATTCTCTGAAGTGCGACACAAGTCCTGTAAATTTGTTAGGTAGGGATTTGCTGTGCAAAATGAATTGCACTATTTTCTGTACCCCTGATGGTATAGCATTTGAGACCCCTGATGAAGATGTGCTGTATAAAATGACTATGGCAAACAGGGAAACTGAGGTTACTGAAGCCTATGCTGTATTTAACCCTGATGAATTACCCAAAGAACTGAAACAGACTGTAAAGGCAGAAGTCTGGGATTTCACAGGAGAAGAAGTGGGACTAATGAGAAATTTAGACCCAGTAAAAATAACAGTGAAGGAAGGAATAAGCTATCCAAATGTCCCTCAATATAAATTGACACCTGAGAGAATTGAAGGAGTTACTCCTGTGATTGAGAAGTTGATAAAAACAATGCATTTTGAGAGAAATGAGTAGTCCATGTAATTCCCCGATTATGGGACTGAAAAAGCCTAATGGAAAGTTCAGGATAGTGCAAGATTTGAGAAAAATAAACAAAATCGTTGTCGTGTTGTCCCATTGTATCAAATCCATCTGTGATTTTGTATCAGATTCCCCATGATGCAGAATGGTATACTGTAATTTACTTATGCCATGCTTTCTTTTCCATCCCATTGCACCATGACACCCAGCAAATTTTTGCGTTTCGTTTTGGCGAACGTATTTTGGCTTGGTGCCGAATTCCACAAGGGTATACAGAAAGCCCCTCAATATTTAATCAGATATTGAAGAAGTCCTTAGAAAGTCTAGAGATGCCCGAAAATTCAGTCTTAGTACAGTATATCGACGACCTTCTTGTGGCGTCGAAGACTCGTGAAGCTTGTGTAATGGACCCTATAGCCTTGATGAATCATCTGGCTGATGGAGGACTTAAGGTGTCACCATGAAAGTTACAATTTTGCCAAAAAGAAGTACATTATTTAGGCCACTGTAGTGAATGAGCCACTTTTGTGGTCTGACACCCTATGATGACCCTCAACCACCACCATTTTAACTGATCTTAAGTGCGTTATGTTACCCTAGCCTTAATGTAGGATGGGTTTGCATATGCCTGCTTCTCTTCTGTCCTGTAATCGTGCTGTCTTTTAGTAGAATAGTCTTGCCAAGAATAGAAGGTATGGGATGTTGAGGTGCAGTGTTGTGGTTGGTGGTGCACACATGTGCTCAATGTTGTATACTGAGGGATAAAGTCTATAGTGTTATTTGGGTTATGTGAATTATGTGTTGAACTATTGCCTTTGACATGGCTTCATGTCATTCTGATTTCTGACTTTACCTTGCTTTATGGCAGTGCTGACTATTACCTTTGACATGGTTTCATGTCATACTTGCTTTTTTGATTCCATCTTGCTTTGGGCCTTTGTGTGCATGGCTTAACTAACTCCATTTTCATGACTGAGGCTATTTTCTGTGCCTGCACGAAGCTGCAGAGGTGGGGAGGGCATGTTTTGCTCTTCTCCGGTTTTTCTCACTTTACTGACTAGAGAGAACTGGTTCTTATCAGAGGAATGTACACAGTCTGTCTCGGAGCCATAGCAAAGGCCTGATCAACCGATGCAGTGGCCTTGGAGCAGGCTGGTACGGGCTCTCATGAGAACGAGGGGGCGAGGCTTGCTAGAAGCTTAGTTGTGTTTGAATTTGTATTAAAAAGGGGAGCCTACACTGGCCTGGTGGAAGTTCACGCCGTGGAGCAGACGTGTTGTCACGGAAGAGTGGGGGGCTGGTGTCACCTCTGAGCTTTCACCCGGTTCAAGTAATGGACTCCCCTTGAGCAAAGTGGGGTGAAATGATGAAGCAGTAGGTGAGGTCTCTGCTACTGTCTCTTGATTCTTTAGTGATTCTTTCCTTTCCTTCTTATTTTCTGATTCTTATATCCATACATATATATATTTCTACATATATGTTTGCCTTGATTGTGTTTCAATCATACTATTGATATGTTAGTCTGCTATGATAGGTACATTTGGCTTACCGTGTGGTGCTATGTACTAATAAATATATCCCAGATATACCAATTCGTCTTTTCCTTGTAGTAGGAGGTGTGGACTCTTCTTGGCCAAGTATTCTGTTGTAGAAGGATGGGTAAATTCCCTTCTAGTAGGTAATTGTGTTATAGTAAGTTGTTCTACTCCTGGCAAGTGATGTGCAAAATATATCTCGCTGTAGAGAAGTGTTGTGTGTGTTACCTTGGTCTAGAGGAGAATCATGTGGTATTGTTTTCTTGCCTTGCCTTTGGAGGAGTGTTGAGAGTTTGCCCACCTTAGGAAGTGCTGTGTATATGTTATATTCCATAAGTTTGGAACTGATATTCTCTCCCTGTGAAAGTGCCTAGGTCCAGGGGAGATCTGAGACCTTTCATTACAGCCACAATATCGAAAATGGACTGAGAAAGATAACAATAGACCGAATCAGGATCATAAAAGGAATGAGAGCTCCCATTACGCAAAGAGAGGTGAGAATGTTTCTTGGAATGGTTGGATACTGTCGCCAGTGGATAAGCAATTTCTCCCTGATTGCAAAGCCTTTGGTACGCTTGACTAGAAGTGATGTGAAAGATCCCATTGATTTAAACAAAGAGGAATTGGCAGCTTTTAAACAATTGAGAGATGGTTTGTGTGAAGCGCCAGCATTAGGAATGCCTGATTATGAGAAGGAGTTCGAGTTGTATTGCAGTGAGAGGAATGGATGTGCACTTTCTGTATCAATACAAAAACATGGAAAGCTGAGGAGACCAATTGCATACTTTTCATCAATGCTAGACCCAGTAGCTGTAGCCTTACCTGGGTGCTTGAAAGCAGTGGCTGCTACCTGTCTGAGTTTGGAACAGAGTGAAGGAATTGTGATGGGATATCCTGTGAAAGTGTTTGTACCTCATGATGTGGCAATCCTTTTAACAAGGAGTCGCACTCAGTACATGACACAGTCGGCTAACTAAGTATGAGAAAGTCATATTAGGTGCAACGAATGTGAGCCTTGAGAGGTGCTTGAATGTGAATCCTTCAACATTATTGCCTGATGCTGAGAAAGTGTAAGTCAGAGATGAAGCAGATCACTATTGTCTGGATGTACTCTATTTCTGCACCAAGCCACGTCCAGATATAAAAGATGTACCATTGCCAGAAAGTGATTTTGTGATGTTTGTAGATGGTTCTTGCCTGAGAACAGATGATGGAATGTTGAGTGCAGCATATGCAGTATGCACGGTTGCAGCAGTAATGGAAGAATCCTACCTGAAAGGAGTAAGATCAGCCCTAGTAGCTGAACTTGTTGCTTTAACTAGAGCATGCCAGATTGGGAATAATGTGAAAGTGACTGTGATAACTGACAGTATGGATTTGGTGTGGTGCATGACTTTGGCCAAATATGGCTACAGAGAGGATTTTTGACATCAAGTGGAACTCCCATTAAGAATGCTGAAGTGGTTGGAAAATTGCTCGATACAGGTGCCTAAGCAATTGGCTGTGGTGAAGTGTGCTGCACACAGTCAGTCTGGCGATTACATCGGCAACAAATACGCCAATGATATGGCCCAATACTGTGAACGTAATCAGAATTCCATTAATCGGGCAAAGGAGAAGGAAGTGACTTCTTGCACCTTAATGTTTACTAACATTGTGGGTACCTGGGAGGAAGTAAGGCAATTGCAGGAAGAAGCAGGAAATGAGGAAATGAATCAGTGGGTAAAAGCAGGATGTGCACAAAGGGAAAAGGACCATGTGTGGGTCTATCGGGATGGAAGACCAGTTATGCCTGATAGCATGATGTCTGCCATGGCACGGATGTATCATGGTCAGGGACACATAGGAAGAGATGCTATGATCAGGTCATTTAAGCAGACCTGGTACAATGCAAAATTTAGACTTGCGGCAGAAAGTCTTTGTTAGAGATGCCTTGTATGTCAGCAGTACAACCCTGGAAGAAAGAACGTAGTGAGTCTGCGAACAATAGGTAGAGAAGGAGGGCCTTTTATCAGAATGCAAGTAGATTTCATTTAAATGCCTCCCTGTAACCGGTTGAGGTATGTTCTGGACATGGTCTGTTTGTTTTCTAGATGTGTAGAAGCATTCCCAACAAGAAGAAATGATGGAATCACAGTAGCAAAATTGCTTTTGAGGGAATTTATTCCCAGATTCGGGTTCCCAGTAACAATTGAATCAGACCGAGGAAGACATTTTCATAATGAGATCATAAAATTGATTTGTGAAGCATTGAATGTACGACAAAAACTACATTGTGCCTATCGCCCAGAGGCTTCAGGTGTGATGGAACAAATGAATGGTACTATCAAAAACAGGATAGGGAAAATGTGTTTAGCCACGGGTATGAAACGGCCTGATGTCTTGCCTCTAGTACTCATGACTATTAGATCAATTCCAGACAGAACTACAGAGTGGAGCCCCCATGAAATGATCATGGGTAGAGCAATGTGTCATGTGTTCATACCAGTCAACAAGCTGTTGCCTATAACTGATGACATGGTGTTGAATTACTGTAAAAGCCTGGCTGACGCAGTTCATTCTGTGTTTCATCAGGTTGGAGCGGATGCCATCACCCTTGAAAAGAAGCAAGCTCATGATCTGAACCCAGGGGAATGGGTAAAAATCAAAGTACACAGAAGAAGAAACTGTCTGGTTCCAAGGTGGGGAAAACCATGACAAGTGATTTTGACTAAAACAACAGCTGTGAAGTGTGCTGGAATTGAAAACTGGATTCATGCAAGTCACACATTGAGAATTCCAAATCCAGTGGATAGCACAGAAAAATAATATTTTGATGAAACAGAATCTAGTACTGAATCAGATGATGAAGAGACAAGAACACAAGAAAACCCTGAAAGGGGAGAATCCGAGTCAGATCTAACTTTTGTCCCAAGAAGTATTTCCCTGAGGAGAAGGTTACAGATTTCTGATACCAGCTCAGACTCGGAGACTGAACAAGGAACTCTACGTTCGAGAAAAGAAAAAGACAGTGAAAAGACAATTAAAGAAATTGCTGAGAGAGAAGTACCAGATGAAAAATTGAGAGAAATTCCACCTGAAATAACAAATTTAGATGGACAGGTGCCAGATACAGGGAGAGAGGGAAATATTTCTGCGGAAGACCCCCGAGGAGGTGTAGGGAACTCCAACATCCAGTTAGAGGAAGGGACAAGTAGTCAGCAGGAAGATTGCGTGCCGAAGACTCGAGGAGGGACAGAAGTAGGGAAAACGAAAGAAGTGGTGGAAAGAAAAGCTGTTGAAAGTAAAAAGCAAGTTGAAACCGAGTCAGAGGAAAGCGAAGGCGAAGTACCAGAAGGTCGAGTCTTAAGAAAGAGAGCTTGGAGAACTGAAAAGAATGATAAAGGAAGTAAACTGAAAAGAGCAGCAAAAGATGAAGTTTGGCAGAATCAAATAAAAAGACTGAGATATCGACTGACACGAGTAAATTCACCAAGAGCTGAACAGGTGAATGAAGTAACAAGTCAAGTGAAATCAAAAGACGAAGAAATAGTTGTAATTGGAGAAAGCAAAAAAACGAGGAAACCTAACCAGAAGTATAAGTCGCCGGAATGGACGTATGTGGCCCTGTCTGAAGTAAAAGAAGAGGCGGATAGCCAAGGAAACCCAGAGGTGACTGTACTGGAAGTGGTTGAGGAAGACGAGGAAGCGGAAATCCTGAGAGTTATCTTATCCGATATTGGAGAAGAAACGGATGTTCAGGACATTCTGTATTCAGATCATGAAGGAAAGGTGAAAGATGATGAGATGCCAAACTGAATGAGACAAGAAAGCTGCTAATGGAAAGACAATAAAATACGGGAAAAAGACAAAAACTGGTAGAACAAAGTAGGTGCTTAGAGCCTTGGGTTAGACAAACTAGTTGTGAAGTAGAAGAGACTAAGTCAAAAGACACTGTTCATTTTTACAAAAATGGCAAACACAGATAGTAGAAAAGGTAGATGTATATTTTTGAAGCGATGGTGTAAAATGTGTTGTTGTACAGGATTACTAATGCTTCTGTGGAGTATACTAGCTCTGACTATCTCATTTAAGGTTACTATAGACACAATAGAAGGACATAGTGAAAACAAAACTAATATAGAAAAGATTCAGAAGGTAGTTCCAACTAGAATAGATAGAAACTATTTGCCTAAAGACAGGTCTATAACTGATTTTTCTAACAATGTATTTTCGAAATTATTGTATGAATATGTAAAGACAATGGACGTAAGGGACTGCTACGTCTGTATGCAGTTACCTGCATCTGTATCGGAGGGAGTGACCTATCACCACCTACCAGTAATTTATGGAATACCATGTAGTGTAATAGCTAGTTTATTTTACCAAACAGGGACGTTGGAGTATTATTTTTCAGATGTAGATAACATATTTTCACAAGTACCATCAATTAACAAGCTAAACAAGGTAAAACCTGCAAAGGTATTAGGTGAATTTTTCTTAGAGACTAAAGAACTATCAGAGTATATATTTAGAAATAATTTGACTTGCAGTTTAAAGAAAGAAGAAAATACATTTTTGGATATGGTTGAAGAAAGGAGATTAAAAATGCAAAGGAAAGCATCTGAGGGAAAAGTGGAAAAGACAGTCTGGGATGTTGAAATGGAAAAACACTTGAAAGGAGAAGCTAGTCCAACTATGGCTTTAGATTGGCCTCAGAAAGGGAAATTGTATATTAGAAGTAATCAAACTGAATATGATAATTACTTTGTAGGTAATAGTGAGTGCCATGAAACATACCAAATCATGGGTGGATGGGGATTTAAAGGAGGAAGAGATCCAGTTTTTCCTGGGTTATACTTTATTTGTGGGAACAAGGCGTATTATCGTTTGCCAGACCATTGGTATGGCGCATGTTATGTAGGGCTGGTTTTCCCAAAGATTTTTCACATGGGAAGAGGAGAAGATGGTGTACATAAGTTAGGTAGTTATTTAGCACGTAGAAAGAGAGAATCTTGGTCAGAAATTATAGGTGATATCTTTGGAGCATTGATACCAGCAGTGGGAATATCTCTGAATGCGAACAGAATTAGAAGACTATCAACAGTAGTGGATTGCTTGTCAACAAGCACCGCTGGAGGATTTTTATTGGTAAACACTGAAATGGTTGCCATGCGTGCCATGGTAATGCAAAATCGACTTGCCCTTGATATATTATTGGCAAAAGAGGGTGGAGTCTGTGGAATGCTGAAAGTTCAACATTGTTGTACTTACATTCCAGACGAAAGTAAAGATTTGAAAATCTATATTAAAAATATAACTGATTTGCATGATGAAATTGCACCACTGGAGGTTGAAGGTGTTTGGGAAAAGATTGGAAATAAAATATCTGCTATTAAAAATTTCTTATTAGACCTAGGTATTACATTTTTAGGTAAAATCTTATTTCCATTAACATGTGTGATTTTCTTAGTATTAATATTAAGATTAGGATGCCTCTGTCATAAAAGGAAGAAAAGTCAGAAAGTTAAAAAGAGAAAATTTATGAAGAAAAGATCAGAAACAAGAGAGAGAATTTGAAGAAATAGAATTAGAAGAAGTAAAGTAAAATATGTATAAGACAGCCAAAAGAGAAGATATTGGGGAGACTGAGATGTGAATAAAAGCAAGAACTCATTTCAACTTCATGGAAAGTAATACAAAATTTTAATGGTGTGGTGATAAAATCACCAAAGGGGGGATTGATGGAGCGGGTAGTACAAAATTTTGTATTACCCCCCAGTCTGCAGGCTTATACTAATTAGAATAATCTATTAATTTTAATATTATTAATGTGTTTGCATGAAGTTTAATCAACATTACTAATGTATGAAATATGCGTGGGATTTGCATTCTGCATGGCTAAAAATAATTTGTAATTAACATATGTACGCATACGAACACTAGAAAATAGAATATCGCATGATATATGTTGCTTTTGTGACATTTTCGTCATGCTGCACCAGATGACATCAATGGGTGAATATGAACGCTTTAAATGTCGCTATATGCTAGATAATTACAAGCACATAGGGGAATTAGTGAGGGTTTAACATTTTATTAATTATTTCTATGTATTAATTACTCTTTTGTGTTTGTTTTGCTTAAGTTGTCCTTTGGGCCTAAAGTTAAGATGGCCGCCGACATAGTCTGACGTGATGGCCACCATTCCACGAGGTTCCGGGGGAAGTGCGCCTGTGCTACAACATGTACCAGTGGCCTCGACATGACCCTTTCTCGCTGTGCTCAAGCAAGGTCACGGTGGGAAGCCCACCAAGTACACTAACAATGGACAGACACAAGGAACCGGATGGATCATGTATAATGACATAACCTCCTGAACTGTGTGAAACCTCACCGGACGATCCCAACCAACCAATGGGATAAGCCCAAATTTTGTAAAATGTACCATCTTGACATTACTTTTATTATAAAAATGACGGTAGAATAGAGCAAAAAAAACCTTATATCTCTTTCCTTTTTGCTGACGGAGAAGACTGTGACACTACGTGACTGCTGCGTTCCTGAATCTTTAACAGACTGAATGCTGCCCACTTCTTTGATGAACTGAGTACTTCATAAAAATCTATGGGCACTCATAGATGCTTGCACGTCTCTGGTCCTTGACCGTTTTTGGGACTGTAGCGTGCTGCATGAAGAACTTTTGAAATCCGACTGATTGACGACTAAATTTGATGACTTAGAGGACGACAAATAGCCAGATTAGGTAAATGTGGTGTTATGTGATTTGCGTAAAGTCTAATAAATTTACTAGCTGGAACTCAAGCCTTGCGATAATTAGATAAACAAATATTGATTAACAAGAAAATGCGTTTTGTCATTTATTGAGGGAGGTAAAGATCAAGATATTAAAAGTGTTTTTAGCTGGCCTGAATCACCTTACTAATCCAACTAAATGATCCATTGATCACGTGGGAGGAGTATCTAGATGTTTAGGATTGAGATCTGTAGGGGTAAGGATATTAGTGTATAAATGTGTAAATACATTTCTCTCTATAGGTTATAAGGTATTCCTCTCATGTCAGCGCTTGGAACATTCATCTCTCCTGTAAGTGACACCAATGAGAAGTGAAGTGTAAATGTTGGTGTTATGGGCCGCACCAATGATTGTAGGAGTGAATGTGTTAATGTGATACTTGGTCTGTGACGAAGGGAGGATATTTGGTACGGGGTTCTGTCCTGATTCCCGTTAACCAGGTTCCGCGCTGCAACAATTGCAATTGTGTTCTAACTTTTTTTGTAACTTTTTCGAAATTAACCATAGCTATTTTGTCAATGTTTTGGACTATTTGGATGCCAAGATATCTGATCTTTCTTTGTGTAGGTGCTCCTAAAGTTGATATTCCATTTCATTAGCTCGGTTTTTTGTTGGTTAATGCTATACCTGGAAACCTTTCCGCAGCTCTCTAATTTAGACCACATCTCTGGGAGCGATCTTTCTAGGTTGCTGGTGTAGATTATAAGGTCATCTGCATATAACCCTATTTTTTTCTCCCATCCATTACAACTGAAGGGGATACTATTCTGACAAGCTCTCAATATGCATGCTAAAGGTTCAATATAAATGTTAAAAAGTAAAGGGGACAGGGGACACCCCTGTCTAGTACCCCTTCCTATTTGTATTGACCTAGTTAATTTCCCATTGATCAGTATTTTAGCGGTGGGATTTTTATAGATGGCTTTGATTGCTGTCAAAAGATTGTCACCTAAGTCAAGCTGTTGAATTACTTTAAACAAAAAAGACCAGTTGACCCGATCGAAAGCTTTGGCAGCGTCGAATGTCATTGCTGCCAAAGGAATCTTATAAGTCTGTGCCATGTCTATCGCCGCAATTAGGTAGTGAGTCAATTCGCTCCCTTTCGTGAACCCTTTCTGATCTAGATGTATTACACTGCCTATTACTTTATCTAGGAGTTTAGTAATAATCTGGGTGTAAATCTTGTGATCACAATTCAAGAATGAAATGGGTCTATATGACTCACAGTGTCTAGGATTTTTATCTGGTTTTAATAGGATTGTTATCGTAGCCTCTTCCCACGACGCCGGGGGGGCTCTGTCCTTCAATAAAACATGAGTTAAATAATTGAAGGAGAAAAGGAGCAAGTTCTTCTTTTAGAGTAATATATCTTTCATTGGGAATAGAATCAGGGCCAACGGCTTTCCCCCTTCTTAGGGAACTGATCGATTTGAATAATCTCCTCCCTTGATATAGGGTATTTTAGTTGCTCTTTTTCATCTCGGTGGAGTGTGGGGAGAGCTAGATCTGACACAAATTCCTCCATACTATCTTCATCAAGTAAAGTCTAATCAGTGTATAGATTCTGGAAAAATTGGACGAAGGCCTCCTCAATTTCGGAATCATCCGAAATGATGTTACCAGTGCTCAAGCAGCGGAGGTCCCTAATCCAGTTTCTTGTTTGATCTACCTTTGTTTTCCACGCCAAGTGCTTGCTGCAACCCTCGCCATAATCGTGGTGAGCTAGTCTGCTGGCATCCAACTTTTTTTTAATTAGAATTTCTAGAAAGTAAGCGAGCTTATGTTTCGCAGTATTTAATTCTCTAAGAGTATTTGGGTTCTCCTGATCTTGTTCTAGATGCTCCTGAAGCTTATGTATATCAGCTTCCAGTTTGTTGGTCTCCTCTTGTACCTTCTTAGACTGGGAGAATGATATGGCTGTTAAAGAACCTCTTAAATAGGCCTTGTACGTATCCCAAATTACTTGAGGAGATGCTGAATTAATATTAAAATCGAAAAATTCCATTGTTGTCACCTTCAATTAATCAATAACTTCATTTTCTTGTAATAGTACCCGATTGATAGTCCATGTCCGGGGGGGAGAGCTTGCTTCCATTACCTGTTCTAAAACAACTGTCGAGTGATCAGACATATGTTCCGGGACATGACTAACTGAAATGATATTCCTACTTGTGGCGATATCAACTAAAAAGAAGTCCATTCTGGAGCGATGTCCACACTTTTTATTATAAAAGGTAAACTTTCCACCGGATGTCTTAAACTTATGGGCCCTCTCTCTCTCCAACTGTCTACAAGCCCAATGTCAGACATTAATTGTCTCAGGGCACGTCTCATTTTCTGAGTATTAACTCCTACTGTGGTTGAGGTGGAGTCTTGACTTGGGTCGAGAACCAAATTAAAGTCACCCCCTAATATAATGCGGTCGTTTATTTTCGATAGGTGAAAAAGTAAAGTGTACAAAGTGGCAGGGTCGTCTAGGTTTGCCCATAATAACTTACGAAAGTTATCCAAATGCCATTTATCTTAACTCTAGCGATTAACCACCTTCCCAGAGGATCCACCATACATTCACCTAGCATAGCATGGGCAGATTTTTAAATTAGAATGACGACCCCTTTTACTGTACAGGATTGTGTTGTGCAAATACAGTGTTCAATCCACTTTTGGTGTTTTAAAACCACTTCCCACTCCTCTTTAAGTAAGTGTGATTCTTGGACCAAAAAGACATTACATCTCTTACGTGCATATCTTTTGCTAAACTTCTAGGTGTTTTTGACTCAACAAGTAACCCTGCAATCCCTCAAAGGCAATTACCAAAAGTACCAATCATCATCTGAATGGCAGACATTTCCTACCAGAGCAGACATTAACAATACAGTTCTTTCATGGTCATATGAAGAATTAAATGACGCCTTACACTCGGCTGCCTGACTCAACTCAAGCACTATGAAAGTTGATGACGTTTATGTCTTGACTCCTTTGAACTGGTTGCTTCTCAAGTTGTGAAGCATATACAAAATTGCTTTCATTACCAGTAAAGAATTGCATATTAATATGCCTAACTACCTGGCTAGCAAACTATCAATGATGGGAAGGAGCCGAAAGGCACCCTAAAGGCAAGCTGGTGTGCACCCGTCCATGCCTGGACTGTGCCCAGTGCAGTAACCCTGGCTTTTCCACCCCAGACAGCTACATCACCAGAGACCTTCGAGCCCTGGACCCCGGGTGCACCAACAACCCCTGCTTCACACATCTACGCACCAACAGAGGACCGTTCTCCTGACAGCACTGTTGTTCCACCTCCAACACCATAGCAACCGACAACAATGGAGACACAACAGCGTCCACCACGCCGACTCTGTCCACCACACCGACTTAAACTGCCACAGCACAACTCCAGTGCATTCTACTCAACCCACGATCACTCTGCAAACATGCCACAAAGATCTGGGACACAATCTCATCACTCACTCAATTTTCGTCACTGAAACCAGGCTGAACCCAGTCTCCTTGCTGGCCACCTCCACCCCCAAAGGCTACAAGATAACACACCAGGACCAAACTAACAAACACAGAGGTCGAATTACCATCATCTACTAGGATAGTATCTGCTGCACAACCTCACCAGATGACTCGACCCGATAATAGGGGCATCGTAACTTCCAGTCCCACACAGATGGTAAAAAACTCCACCAGGGCCATGCCCCAGTTTTTGCAGACGCCATCCCTGACCTTATCACCCTGATAGCCATTGTCTGCGAGCACTTCATCTTCTGAGGGGATCTTGACTTCTACCTAGTCGACCCCAACAAAACCAACAGAAACGATCTCCTGGAAAGCATGAGCAACATTGCCTTCAAGCAGCTGCTCACCGACCCTACCCACAATGTAGGACACAAGATCGACCCCATGTTTACGTCCCGCAACAGAGTCCAGTACAACCATGTCTCACAGCTCACCTGAACTGACCATAACAGTATCCACATCTCCATCTCAAGACCTACCAACACCAGCACTATGCCTCCCAGCTCCAAGCGCAGAAACTGCAGAGATATCAGAAGACCAGTGGAAAAACATCCTCATCTCCGACCTCTGAGACACAACATCCAACCCAGAGCAAGCAGAAAAGAACTTCTCCCAGTAGATTACAGAATGCGCCAACACAATAGCCCCCGCCAAGCCAGCCAAATTCAAAGGACCTGCCTGAAGAACCAGCTGGTTTACTACGGAGCTGAATTCCACTAAATGTCACTGCTGGAAACTAGAAAGGAAGTGCTGCACCAGCAAAGAGACCGGAAACGGTACCACTTTCAAGACAGCACTCAACCACCGCCTCCTGAGTGAAACAAAGAAGAATGCCCTAGCAGCTCACATAGAAGCCAACACAAGCTGCAGCAAGGTGCTCTTTACCATCATTAAAGAGTTTGCCAACCCTGCAGCCACCTAGAACGACCTCATCCCTTTGCAAGAACTCTGTGACACCCTGGCGAACTAGATCCACGACAAGATCTCCATCATCTAGGAAAACTTCAAGCGCTAACTCTCTGCCACCGACAGCATCAGCCTGCTCACACCCATGAACACTAACCCCGAACACCTACTCACCAATTGGGACCCACTCAGAACTCAACCCACAATCTCCATCATGAACGCCATGCACTCAGAAGCACCCACACAACCCTCTCTCAACCACTTTTTCTTACTCTGGAGCAAGTGAGGCCCCTCCTGAATAAAGCATCCGCTGACTCAACAGAACTCAAATACCACTGTGCCATCTCCCTGCTCTCCTTTCCAGTGAAGGTACTCAAGAAGGCAATCAATTAGCAATTCACTCAACACCTGGAACACAACAACCTCCTGGACCCCTCCCAATCAGAATTTCTTAGCAAACCACAGCACTGAGATACCTCTGATCGCCGCCACCGATGACATCAGGGGCCCCCTGGAACGTGACAAAACAGCAGCCCTAATCCTTCTGGATCTGTCAGCCAGCTTCGACATAGTCCCACATCACATCTTGGTCAACAGACTCAACCACATTCGCATCCTAGGAGACACACTCCTATGGATCACCTCATACCTCACCGGAATAACCCAAAGAGTTTGTCTCCCACTTTTCACCTAGGAACCCAGGAAGATACTCTGCTGCATCCCCCAGGATCTGCTCTACCCTCTTCAACATATACATGACCCCAGTGGCCAGCACCATCAGATCGCACAGACTCTACATTATCACCTATGCCAACAACACCCAGCTTATCCTCTCGCTATCGGAAGACCCTTCTACCACCAGATCTAACTTCCACAGCAGTGTGATGAATGTCACTGACTGGTTGAAGGACAACTGTTACAAGCTCAACTCTGACATGACCGAAGTACTCATATTTGGGAACAACACCTCGCTGTGGAACAACGCATGCTGGCCTGCTGCATTCAGCCCATCCCCCGCCCGGCAGATCTCATCTGCAACCTTGGCATCATCTTGGACAACAAGCTATCTGGGAAGAAACAGGTTTACGCAGTCTCATCCACCTGCTTCCACGCTTCAGGTGGCTACTAGTCAACACCAGAAGGACCATCACGCAGGTCCTTGTCACCAGCATGCTGGACTATGGAAACACACTCTACGTAGGAATATCCACACACCTCCTGAAGAGACTTCAGACAATTCAAAATTCAGCTGCAAGACTCCTCCTGGACCTCCCCAGACTGACCTACATCACACCCCACCTTAAGAAGCTACACTGGCTCCTGATCTAGAAGAGATGCCAGTTCAAGATGCTGACCCACACATACAAAGCCCGACAGAACAAGGGGCCATCATATTTCAATAAATGCATGATCTTCCATTAGGCAACCAGACAACTACGATCTGATCCGTCTTCCTTGCAGACACCCCCTAAATCCGCAGAGGTAACAGTGGTGGATGCTACTTCTCACACCTAGCTGCCAAAGCTTGGAACCACCTTCCTCTGCACCTCTGGACAGCTTAATCGTTCCAGCATTTCAGAAAGTAATTCAATACCTGGCTGTTCGAATGAACAGATATTCACAAAGAGATTAGCTACTCCAGCGCCTTGAGACCCTCACGTGTGATTTGCTTCAGTTTATAAAACTTTGATTGACTGATTGAAATTGAACCCCCCTTCCCCAAAAAAAGCAACAGCATTAAAACTTATTTTGCTGGAAAAGCTCTTAAGATCAGGAATTCCCTCCCAACTGAAAACTCCTTTATTCATCCTTCACACTCGTCAAGAATAGCCTGAAGATTTAGTTATGTAATATATGTATGATATGTTTCAGCTTAATGACCGTATCCTATGTAATATTTCTTGCCGCTTGTATGGATGAGACTGTCCTCTGCATGGTACATAGGCCCTCCACCGTGTCCCCAGACTGCATGTGTATCTGGAACCCTGATTTATGATTTTTTTATGCCAAGCTAGCATTCTAATCTATGGTGTGTCGAGTCCTAGGCTTCTTCATAGTAAAGCCAAGGTCCAGAAGCAGTTCTGTGATCTGACAGGAGTGCAAAAAGTAGTCCTCTTCCATTACATATAACTACTTTCCATGCTCTGGGATGTGCACATAAACGGTGGTGGCAGTGTATCGATTTTTGTAGATGAATAGTCCTAAACAGATCTTTTTTCTGTTCCGGTAGGCAATGCGGTCCACTTGCCCACTCTTTCACTGAAATGCATTTGCCACACTCTTGCACTGATGTTCCGTTTGAATGTTGAGAGCTTGTACATAAGGTGGATGTATGTCACACATATGGTAGCACGACTCTACATGTAGTGTGAGTATGATTGCTGGGACTAGTGGGATCCTTTTTGGATGACCCCTGGTTTAGCATGGCACAACATGGATGTTGCATACAGCTTTCCCAGGCAGTGGAAGTGTATTGACTGTATTCCTGTGGCCAGTGGGTGAAGTGCCGTAAACTGATGTGAGGGAGGCTGGAGACAGAGTTGCCTTTACCAAATTAAATGTGGATCTTTTTTAGCAAGGGATAGCTGATTACATTTTCCTAAGCACCACCATTTGGTAAGGGAGGATGAGGTCAGTCAACAGATACTGTTAAAGGTGAGGAAGGTTTTTAGTAGGCCATGTCCTTGTATCTTTCCCTGAATGCTGCTTCAGGTAGGCTGATGACAGACAGGTGAAGAGACTTCCCATTTCATTGATACCCCTGCCTGGAGCAACACCATCTATACCAGCTTTGAGAGCCATCACCTTGCACAAAGGCTTAATTTACATTGCAGATAGAAAATTATATTTCATAGGGAACCTCCTCAAAATGGTTCCAGACTCCCCTTTGACAGTGGATCCACATCCCCTGTCTGGAAAATGTGTATAAAAATGGGACCCAACTCATCCCACTGTTCTGGTTCTAAGCTTCTTCACTTATCATGGAAGGTAGTGCTTTGCCGAATACTCGAAGGGTTGGTATGTGCATTACAGCCAGTCTGCTGGAGGTGAGGAGACAGAACCTAAAGTGTGTGCTTCTGGAGAAGCTCAGGGTCTGCCAAGTTCCTAGAACTCTGACTGCCAGCTCAGAGCGGGAAGGAAAGTACCTGGCTTTGCAGGAGGAGAGACTATCCAGGAGGAGAAGTCCAGTTGAGGTGCTGGCGTGCAGAGCACCCAGAAGGAGCAGGCTGCCATTGGGAATGCAGCCCACACGAACCAAGTTGTAAAAGGCTTCTTAGTCTCCCTGCATGGCTCATGTGATGAAATGAATGAAGAAAATTTGCAATTAAACCAGTTGAGTACTGTCCAGCACTCCCATAGCCTGATGTACTTAGTGGCGGCTGCCAGCTATCGGGAGTGGTGAGGCAGGCAAACCGCTGCTGGGAGCACAAAATATACACTACATACAAAACATACATAAGGAAAAAGAGCCACTTAACTGACCGCGCTCCTTACTCCAGACCCGATCTTCCTCTTTCCTGCCGCTCGTGACCAGCCAACTTGCTTAACCAATCATTGCGCTGCTCTGTAGCGCTAGGATTTGACCGCAGCACCAAGATTAGACGCTGCTTCAGGCCCTTTACACCAGTGCTTGGTCTCCACCCAGCTGTCTAAGACAGCTAGATGGAGAGCTTCAAGTGTGCATTTCACTTTGGACAGCGCAAGACAGCTGTCCTAAGTGACATGCCCACTTTGGAGCATCCTCCCAGCCACTGCTCTTGTCCTTTGCTGCCAATCGGCAGTAGAGGACACGCCCCGTTTGTCTCTGGGCTCGGGGCAGGCTGGCAGTAAAAAATGAAATGGCAGTGAAATCTTTTCATTGCCAATTTTTTTTTTTTTTATGCGCAACGGTCGGGTGGCGACGCTCCCCCGCCCAAGTGAAGAAACTGCTAATGGGTACTGGTGATGCCACTGCTTTAAGTGCGATGTAGCCTAATAAGATAATAGTAACTGCTGTCGGAGCCTGCCCTGAGGCCGCAACTGCCAAGGATAAAGCACCCATCGAAGCAAGAAGTGAGCCGCTGCCCGTGGTTCTGCATCACTTCAGAGGACGCCGCTGGCATGAACAAGATAAGCATGCCGATTGGAGCTACTACAACTGTGTCCCCTGTGAACAGGTAGCACGGGCCTGGATATAAAGAAAGACTGCGACTGTATCTTGTTCAGTACATAACAGTCTGCCATTAGAGAAATAATGTTGCCAACATTGTTTTTTTGCTCAAATCACACAACTCACCGAAGGGTTACTGAAATATGATGATTGCTTACTGAACTCGGATGATTGCTTAGTAGTCCTGTTATCCCATTAGATATCACATCAAGGACACTGGAACCGGAAGGGGAGTATTGATGGTGGTGGGAAGATTAGCAGGAATCTCTAGCCGATAATATTTCAACCCTGTCTTGAACACTATTTTTGTGTGTAGTATTTGTACTGAGACACAAAATCACTTCTTTTTTCTGAAGATAAGCACTGGGTCAGACAATGAATTATTGTGTCTGTTGGTTGATTGTCGAGTCTTTGCCCCCTGCACGGCGTGCTGGAGAAGCCTTTAATTGCTTGCCTTTTCTACCCTGAAAGTGAAATGCAGAAGAGGTGTACTTGGCCCTGTTTGCAGAGCTATAATAACATGGACCTCAGGAAAAGAGAGGCACATAACCCCAACCACCTCGGATGTGGCCCAGTGGTAACCCCTTTCTGCCTTGTTCCTCCCCGTCCCAAATAGTCTGATACCCCTGATGCATGTGTGGTCTTCTGTAATGTTTACAAACTGTGTTTTCAATTCTATAAACACTCTGGCACCACTGGGTTTGGGTCAAGATCACGAAATAAAAAAAATGCATAAAATAAACTGTTATTCTTTCCACTTCACGTTTTAAGCAACTTATTTCAACATTTTTGGTCATATCATGCTTTTATACTGTCGCTTTTTAGTTGCTGCTTTTAAGAGATACAGCCTTAAAAGTATTTGTGGAAGTTGTAGAAATTGCCTAAGAACAATACTTTGCTCCTGGTCAAATCACGCTTGCTTAAAAGAGCCTGCTGTATGTGTGGTTGAGGTCTCTAAATACCGGCCATTCTCTACTCGCGCACCAAGTAATACACTAAATGTTCTCCTAGAGGGGTGGAGCAACCTATAGGCATGACTTTTCTCTTTTGCTTCTTTAATCCATCAATATTTCCTTATATTGTCAGTATTAGGGAGGAGAACCATGGGGGGGGGGGGTTACATTTGAGTTAGTAGTTGCTCTGAATCCTGTCTCGAATGTTACATAAGTGGAGCAAGCTATAGACCAGATCATAGGAGTCAAATGTATAATCAAAAAAGTAAATATCACACCCCATTTGCCAAATCCCTTTATCCTGTGTATCACCCATTCAAGTGGAGTGCCTCTAACTTGTCAAAGCAGTAAATAACAAAAATAGCTTGTCACCTCTTTGGAGCATTGTGTGGCACAAAGATGTTTCAGTCGAATTCATCCTTAGTGCCCAAATGCATCTGTCAATTTTAGCATTCAAATCACCTGAACAGATTAGTAGTATGGCTGGATTACTTCCCAGAGTTCCAATGCGGTATTCGCCAAGCTAGTTTTGAGCCCATTCATTGAAGTGTTGTCCCAGTTTAATAGAATAATTCATTAGAATCAGAATGGTCTCAAATGGGCGTTGTTCGTCAGGCCAACTCTGTGACATTAGGATAGAAGTTGTCACTCAACATACAGTATTCCCCGTGATAGTTTGTCATCAACTATACGGCCTGCTGCCAGCAAACAGACCGCCTGTTTCACTGCTGGTTATGTTACTAGTGTAGTTAAGAGCATTTTGACCCATTTTTAGAGCTTAAAAGTCAAGTTTCTTTTATTGATAGCGAAATAAGTTAAATAATACAGTACATCAACATGTTTTACATTACACTGCTGCATACCTGCAGTTTTCCATGATGGACCAAACGAATTAATGTATCTCTCTGGGTTGATTGAAGAATATCACAAAGAAAACAGCTAGTGTGGTTTGGTTTTCGAGCCTCCCTTCTTGCGTATGGCTGACGGAGCTCTGCCTTTAGCCAGATGGTGTGTGTGCAATATATATTGAGCAAGGGTTAGCATGTGAACTCCACTTGGGGATAATATTCAAGCTTTGTTTTTAGCAAGAGGCACTGCGGGAGCGCTATATTTGTCAGAACTCGTTTAGGGCCTTGTGGCAAGCAGGGTATTTGTGGCACACCTCCAGGAGATTTACCATAGATGCCTTGGGCGTGTCCTACAGCAAAGTACCTTGCGTACTTTCTGCTTCCTACTTTGTGGTGGTGCAGCTAGTGTAACGATCAGTCCTATGAGACTAGATTATTGTTTATTTGTGAGTTCGAGAGCCCCTTTTACCCATGGCTATACACGTACAGGGAATCAACACTATATATTTTAAAGGGCTTTATTGATAAAGGAATGCCCTAATCTAGTGCAGATTACATGAATAGATCTTACTACAAAAATAAATATAAGGGTTATAACTAAGATGGTTATTAAAGAGTATATTAACATTACACATTGGATGGTGTTTATTCATTTAAAATCATTGAGTGATGAAACCAGCCTTTGGTAAAACCCCTCCTTTTCTAGCCTCTAGCGCTATCTTTCTTAGAACCAAAGCGCCCAGACACATTTCCAAGATGGTCTTTAACACAGATACCTTTGGTGTTTAACAAAGTTGTTTTCAATTAACTACTGTGCTTGAGAAGGTCTAAGCTTGGTTCTGTTATGACATTCCGAGCTACCCCAGCCTGTGGAACTTCAGCGAACATGTTTGTAGCACATAGCTCTCTCAAAGGTCCCAGAAAATCGGAAGATATCTCTAATAGAAGATGCCTTTGCATCAGACGAGCACTCTTAGTCTGAAAAGGTAACACCTCCGGATTAGTGATGTAAAATGCAAGAATTGGTATACAAATTATGTTGCACATTTATTAAAACCCGCTACACTATTCATACCAATGCATAATATGAGCAATAGATGCACTATGACGTTTAGTTCCAGTCCATGTATATCTCTGTCCCATACTTGCTGACCTGATGCTTTTATATCATCAAATCTCAAATGATTTTTTGTTTCTGTGCCATTCCATAAAGATATGGCCATACATGAAAACCTAGCTCCAGTAAACCATTTATTATTGGCAAATACTGATGCTTCAATACTTAATACTGGCCTGGCTGCGCAATCTGGGGGCAGTGGTTTGGCAGAATAATTCTTACAGGTGGATGGTGGATTAGATCTCCCTAGAATACCTCGTTCCAATACGGCTTCCTCCCAATTTACATAACTATATTTCTGCCCTGCTCCTTTCATTCTGGATATCTCTTTCATTATCTCTGTTTTATCTGTCAAAATTTCAGGGGTTGTATCAAATCTGGTTGTATTAACTTCGGCTGTCATAGGACTAACATGCGTTGGCTGTAACTGTGCTTTTATCCTACACAAGAAAAGATGCAATAAACACTTTGTCATATTAACAGGTACTTCTTTAGGATACACTAAAGGTGGTGTTTCTATGGCATGGGGAATAAGAGGACATACATAACAACTATCATTTTGTGTATTGGTACTTATATCATGCATGCTTTTGTACCACAGATTATCAAGTAGAGTATCATGCAGAGGATGTATATCTGTTTATTTGAAAACCGCTCTACGAAAGCGTAATACTTCTTCGCTATGGGTGGGATCTTTTGCATCTACATAACCCATATTACAATAGCAAATTATCAGAGTAATAATCATAACTACTGAACTCTTTATTATACTATGAAAAATATCATTTAACTGTCTCTTCATTGTATAATTTATTCTTGGCCCATTGCCTCCTCCACTCCTTGTGGGAGTGAGGGCAATAATGGAATAATGTCCGTTACGTGCACCCAGTTCCGCGTCCCCTCCACTTTTACTGCTGTTGGCGTGCTCTGTGTTACTTGGTAGAGGCCTAGAAACTTAGGATCCTTCAATGTTCTCAAGAAGTTGCGCACGAAGACCCAGGAACCGATGCTGATGGCTGTAGACAAGGGCAGGGGTGGTGCAGTACTGTTGGCCTGTTGCAGCTGAACCTGTTTAGAATAAACCTGTACAGCTTTTGTTAGGGCAGACATCTATGCGTTCATTTCTTGCCAAACACTTTCTGATGCAGACTTGGTATCAGAATTAATCATTTGATTTTGTTTAAAAGTAAAATTAGAATGCCTACCTGTTACGACTTGGTGAGGGGTCAAATGATGATCTTTTGAAGGGGCATTTCTCAATGCATACAGAGCAAGGGGAAGGCAGTAAAGTTAATTCTTTTTCAGTGTCTCTCAAACTTTTTGAGACTTTGCTTTTCAATAAGCCATTCATCCTCTCAACAATTCCATTACTCTCTGGGTGGTAAACTGGTGTTCCACTCCTAATAGTGTAGTAATTTACTGAAATACTGTGTTAGCAAAGTGTTTTCCATTATCGCTGCGTATCGCCGCCGGAACCCCCCACCTAGGTATGACCTCTCTCACCAGGAATTTGGCTGCCTGGTCAGCATCACACCTAGAGCAGGGTCCTGCTTCAATCCATCGTGAAAATGGACGCACCACTACTAACAAATACCTATATCCATTCCATTTTTGTATCATATCTACAAAATCTATGTGTAACTCTATGAAAGGACCTATTGGTCTTGGAATGGAGGATGAAGGCAATTTTGGTGACCTCTTATTAGAGTACTGATAACACAAATGACATGAAGCTAGAAATACATCAACTAATGATCCTAGATTAGGGATAAACCAGCTTTTATTTAATTCATCCATCATTACTCTTTTAGAATTGTGTGTTGGTAAGTGAAGTTGTCGAAGGGCTGTTATAAGTAATGACTGAGTCATTATAACTTTACCTGAATTTGCTGATCTATAAAGAAGATCAGGAAATCCAGTCACTCCCAGACCCCCCCCCCCCCCCCCCCCCCGATTTCCAGAGCTCTTTCTCCTGTTGTGGCGCTGCATTTTGAATGTCTAATAATGCCTCTGTAGAAATATTCTCATAGTGTTGTATCTCAACCTTATCTGCATCTAAAGTGTGCATACTGCATGTTTTCATTGCATATAAACCAGCTTCCTTTGCTGCTGTATCAGCAGCTTCATTTCCCTTAGACACCAAATCTGTTACCTTTGTATGTGCCTGGCACTTAACCACTGCTACTTGACATGGTATTTGTAATGCAGCAATAAGGTCAGCTAAAAGATGTTGGTGTGCTACTGGTGTCCCATCAGATTTAAGAAATCCTCACCTTTCCCATCTCTTCAGCCCTGAGTGAACTGTGGAAGCTACATTTGCTGAATCAGTGTATATTGTTACTGTTGACCCTGACAACCCTTTAGGGCCGTTATCAATGCTTTTAATTCAGCCACTTGGGCTGTGTCTTGGGATGGCAAGGGTAAGAGATGCAATGTGTGTAAGGTATAATCAGTAGGTGTACCAATAGCCTCAACAACAGCTGCACCTGTATGTCTTTTACCTGTCTTCTGGTCTATCCATGAGGAACCATCAATAAACAATTGTCGGCCATCAGACAAGGGGTCCTCATGTGCTAGGTGATCGTCCTCCTCCAATGTTGCACTACAGTCATGATCAGTGGGCTCTAGTGGGTGCACTAAAAAAGTTGCAGGATTGACTGAGTGTACTCGCTCAATGCAGATAGAAGGGTTTGACAGTATTACTTCAGAACCTGTTGCTCTTTGAGTGGTCAGTGTACTTTTACTTTTCTGCAGGACAGCAAATGGAGAGTGCTCAACATACAATGTTACAGCGCATCCTGCTGTGATAGTACTATTCTTTTCTACTGTAAAAGCTGCTGCTGCAAGCGCTCGCTCACAAGGAAAGTGACCTTTCATTACTGGATCTAATAGTCCACTAAAATAGGCGACGGGTTTATGACCCATTGGGTATTTTTGAGTAAGGACTGATATCATGGAATCCTCCGTGGCAGCAGAAAAAATCTCTTTGTATAGTCTGTATTTGTTAGCACTGGGGCTGAAGCAATTGCTTCTTTCAATGTCTGAAATGCACTTATACTGTCATCACTCCACTGCATGCCTGTGTTGTCAGTTTTAGCTTGCTTCATTGCATATAATAGTGGTTGTATGATGGTAGCATAATCAAATACCCACTGACGTACAAAATTACAAAGGCCTAGATATTTCTGCATGTATTTTACTGTCTTGGGCTGAGGCTGATCACGTATAGTTTGTATTCTAGAACCTGCTATCGTTTTGCCATCTGCGGACAACACTTGGCCCAAATGCAGCACTTCTTTTTGCACAAACTGTAATTTTTTCCTGTCCACTTTGTATCCCTTAGTAGCAAGTAACGTTAGGAGATTGACAGTGTCCAGGATACATTCAGATTCTGTTTTACTGCATATTAATAAATCTACATATTGCAAAACTGTACTGTCTGACTGGAAATTTAACAAATCATCTCTCAATACTCTATTAAACACAGATGGAGACTCACAATAGCCTTGTGGGAGTCTAGAGTACTGGATTTGTTCACCATCAAAACTGAAGGCTGTCAAATACTGACTGTCAGGATGTAAAGGTATGCTAAAAAAAGCATTCTTTAAATCCACCACAGAAAACCATTTGCTGTTACTTGGTATATTAGTCAATATCACAGATGGGTCTGGCACTATGGGGTACTCTGCTAATACTATGGCATTAGGGGGCGAAAATCCTGAACCATCCTCCAAGTATTACCTGTAGATTTCTTCACAGGATACATTTCTGTGTTACAAGGTGATGGACAGGAATACAGGACTCCCTGATCCTTCAGTCTTTGTATTGTCCCTCTAATACCTTCCTTTGCTTCTTTACACAGTGGATACTGTTTTACACATGGCAATTTTGCATCTGGCTTCAACTTTATCTTAAATGGTTCTGCAGATAGTATCAGTCCCACCTCATCAGGAGCTGATGTCCAGAGACAAGGTGGGACTGCTGCAAGTGCTTCAATATCATTGGAGGGGGATGGCACAACTTGTAACGTGGTCTGTGCACGGTAAACACGTACTAACAAGGGTGCAGTGTGTGTATAAACTATCTCAGTCCTGGTGGGATCGTCTGAAAAGAGTTCTGAATCAGAAATGTCCCGCGGTCTCAGACCAGGCATAAGAAATATCAGGACCTTCCAAATTCTTCCATCATTATCTGATGCCACCAGAGGGCCCCACCTTCTGGATATTTCCATGCACTCAAGATAAAGGGTATTCACCTGTCCTAGTTCATCACCACCAGCTTGTCTCCTAAAAATTAATCTTGGTGGTAATTCCATCCATCTCCCTAAAATTATTTCCTCTGTCTTCAGAACCGTAAGTACTGCATCTGCTAGCAATTTATAATGCACTGGCTCTGCCCTCCCAACCACATTTTCCTCTGGTATTCTTAGTAAATGTATCCCACATTTCGCTTGCCCTGGTATTTCACATGTCATGGACACATCAGAGGAAAATCTTATTGTCATGTTTAATTTAGACATGATATCCCTTCCTAATAAATTTGCTGGTGAATTAGGAGAATAAAGGAAACGCTCCTGCGTTCGCACTCCTACCACCTCTGTGGGCGCATGTGTTGTGTATGGGATGCGCTGTACTTCACCAGAGAAGCCCTGCGTATCCATGGTGGCTGGGGACAATGGAACATTTCCTTCTGAGAGGCAAGATTTTGTTGCCCCTGTATCAACCAAAAAAGAATACCTCCTTCCCATTATAATCCTTTCTACCATTGGTTCTTCCTCTGGGTCTATAATCCTAGCTATCACAGTACTATTGGGATTCCCTGGTGCGTCCCATCAGGCTGTATGATAAAAGGGGTTTCCTCTTTGAACAATCACTCCCCCTTGTCCTTGACTCCCTGTGCTCACCAGTGCAGTAGTCTGCACCTGATGCTGGCCTCCTGCCTACACAACAGGTGCTGGTGCCCCTTGAATAGATACGTCAGCAAATTGCTGTTGTGGCATATAAACCTGTGGTAGTGAAGTTATTTGTTGTTGAGGATAGGGGGCATACTGATAAGGACCATATTGAGGCGCTGGCCCTGACGTGTTCACCTTTTGTCTTCCTCTCCCTATTCCTATCATTCCCTGCGCTTCATCACTCTTCTTAAAGCGGCATTCAGCAATAAAATGTCCAATATTACCCCTGTAATGGCATTTTAAATTTCTTCTTCCTTGCCTCTGTCTCCCCTCTCTTTGACCCCTTCCTTGTTCCCTGTTTGCAACAGGAACCTGCACAGTCATTTCTTTTCCTGTCTTTTCCTTCTCATTTTTCTGTATCTTTTGTGTCACCAGTTTAGCTTGGGCTCTGTCACTTTGGTCTTTATTCCTCCTTTCCTTTTCTTCCTTTTTTCTACAAAAAAGTATAATATGTGCTTGTATTTCTGCCCAGGGTTTTGCATCTAAAGCCACAACCTGATTTAAATGGTCTTGTATTTCTCCTGGTAGCCCCTGTTTTAAAACATTGTAGAATAATCTGCAACTACCTCCCATGTCTACAGGTCCTACATCTGCTTCCCACTTTTTCTTCATCATTGTTATGTAGTCTGCACAGGACTGTCCTGGAGACATAGTTTGTGTCATCAATGCCTCAATATCTGGTCGGTCTGGGTACCTATTCCTTAATTCAGTCCACACTCTAAAGCGCACAACTCCAAAAGCAGACCCATCAAGTTTTCCTTTAGTAATAGTTACTCCTTGTATCCCTGCACTTCTCATTATACTATCCACCTCATACCCTACTATGGAGCTCAAAAGGCTCTTTACATCCCCAAGAGCTAAAGGTATCCCAGCTGTTGCATTTTCAAATGCTTTTATCCATTTCCCTGCGCCTTCATGTAATGGAGGCAGGCCTTTTTTTAGATTTTCTTTATCCATGTGTTGGCATGGAACATAGACAGGCTGTGCTCCCTGTGTCTTATACACCAGTGGCATCTGCATTACAGCGGTATTCCTGTCACCATGTCCCTCATAAGGTGTGTCAGACCTTAAAGCATATTTCTTCCACACACACACAGGCTTTGTTGCATGTAATCCTAATCCCGCTCTGGATCCCCATAACCTTGAAAAATACAAAATCAGCCATATTTATCAATTCAGGGTCAAAGGATCCTGCTCTTGGCCACACTTTCATCTGTGGCACCATGCCTGCTGTCCATCCTGCAAGGTTATTAGTAAATGGGACAACATTATACCAACTATTTTCTCCCTTTGCTACTATTTCATTGGGTGTCAAGTCACTGTTTCCTTTACTTTCTTTTCTCTGTGTAAAACTTGTCATTCCCTGCATATTTCGTACATGAAGGGATCTTACTTCAGCTCGAGGGGAACTTTGTCCTAACTCTATCATACCCTCTGCGCGAAATGGACGCCCAGACCTTGTTGTACTACAGGGAAACACCTGCTCTCCTTTTAATTGTTCTCTAAAAGCACTTTGTTCCTCTAATCTTCTTCTATTTATTTCAGCATTTCTTTTCTCAACCTCTTGCCACAATTCCATGCGTTCCCGGTCAAGAACACTTCTAGTTTCACTCTCCACTGAGTTTTTCTTCCTCATCTGTCTCATCCTCTCCTGTCACATTCTTGATTTCTAGATCATATCCTATGTCCCTTACAACTGGCTTTGCATCTGGTTTTTTTTTTTTTTTTTTTTTTGAAACCGTTTATTGCAATCTCAAATATATACAAGTATGGGCCTACAACCTTCCGGCCGGCCGCTAAAATGACAGGAGCATATGACATACGTACAATAAGGCACTTGGCGTTGCAGAGACGCTAAATCAGGAGGTATCAACAACGTGGGCCACATGACTCTGAGCCCACAATACGGTTTCGTTTTATACAAACACAACAACACAAAAAACCACACCCGCAAGGCAACCCGCAGTCGAAAGTAACAACACGTGCTCCTCAAATGGGGGACCCCAACCATCCACAGGAATCTAGAGAGGGGAAGGGGAACAGATCAAGGACTGGGAGAACCCTGTGCCCGGGGCTGGGGGAGGGGGTCAACTAGGGGGACGGAGCTGGTGAGGCAGCAGGCAGCAGTGGTGGCTCGCAGATACCCCCGCGGTAGGCGTTCCAGGGGCCCCATACTTTCACCCACGCCCCAGGCTTACCCCTCGCCACATACACCACCTTTTCTCGGAACATGCACCAATCCATGTGTTCTTTCCAGGCCGACACCGCCGGGGGCCTCTGGGATCCCCACAGTTGAGCGATGTCACGTTTAGCTATCATATATCCCAGAGTCACCCAGCGCGTCTGCGGAACCGAGTAATCAGTTGGCTCCCACACATTCAGCAAGCATCTCCTCTCTTCAGGCAACAGCGCGACATGCGTAACCACGCGCAGGACCTCATGCACACCACGCCAGAATCGCTCCACCTTCGGGCATTCCCACAGAATATGCAAAAAAGTCGCCAAAGCACCACACCCACGCTTACACAATCCATCCTCGGCATAGCCCATACGCAGGAGCCTTGGCCCCGTCATGTACACCCGGTGGAGTATCTTAAGCTGGACGAAACGAAGGCGAGCCGGTATGGCCACCTCCTTCGGAGAGGCCACCGCGGAAATCCAGTCCTCGTCGTCCAACTCCAGCCCATCGGCAACCCAAGCCTCGCGGAGGCCAATCAACAAGCCCGAGCGGTCATTAATCAATTTCTTGTAAATGACGGAGATCGTGCTGTCCGGAACGTGGCCATCTAGCACTCTATCCTCCAGGGGGGAAGACTCCGGGATGGAGGCGACGTCTGGGAAGACGGAGCCCAGTGCGTGACGGACCTGCAAGTACCGAAAGTATTCACTGCCCTGCAGCTGAAACTCCGTCTGCAGCGTCTCGAATGTTTTGAATCCCCCCCTCGTCCAGAGATCCCCCACTGTACTGATGCCTATCGTGTCCCACCTCTCGAAGCCCTTCGAGGTCCACAGGGAGCCCAACCTCTCAGACGCATACAACGGTGACGCCCGGGTCAAACGGTCCTTCCATCCCATAGCTGCATTAGCCGCGTGCCATACTCGCACCATGACACGCGTGGGTCCCGTCAAGCGGGGATCGGGCGCGCTAGAGTAGAGCGCTCGATTGTAGTCTCCACCGGGCAGGAGCATCTTGTCCAGTTCAAAGGCCGGGTTTAAGGCGGGCCCATAGAGGCCGTGATTAATTGCAGCTAGCTGGGAGGCCCAGTAGTACCGCTTAATATCCGGGAGGGCAATCCCCCCGTCGTACCACGGGAGTGTCATTTGCATCTGGTTTAAATGATATGGAATTGCATATATTTGAAAAGTCCTCAGCAATAAGGCTTAATCTCTTAATTGTATTCTGTATTCCCTTTACAGTGGTGGTCATGGCACGATAACCCTTATCCTCTCCCTGATATATTTTTGATCGTGCCCCTAAATCAAACCTCACCTGTTTAGTGCTAGTATAATATCCATTTCCCTCACTTGAGTTTTGAGGAATCTTGCTAGCCCATTCTAATATATCTTTTGACTTTTGTTCCAGCAATTTTCCATTTTTGTCTTGTCTTAATTTTACTGAAATGTCTCCTGTTAAGGACACTGTTCCCTCATACTTTTTCAGGTTTAAGAGGGTCTTTATTAATTGTTTGAGCAAAATCAACCTCCCCCATTTTTAATAAGTCATCAACCTTTGGTGTAACTTTGTTTATGTCAGTCAAAGGAATTAATATCGCATCTTTATAGCCTAAAGCTGGAACATCAGTGTCCACTGAGTCTATTGAGGTAGTGGATTCCTCATCTTCCACTGACAATGATGGATACATACCCTGACGGCATAAGGGACCTTTAATTATCTCAGAATATGTCGGGGTGGTGCTGTGGCTTCTACATGGGAATCCTGACTGAATATCTTCCACATGTCCATGATGCTGATCTTTTTGTTCTCTTATCTCCTTTATATGCTCCGAAGATATGATATTACATGAGCTATCCCTGTATTATCAAAAGAGCTGTCTGGTGGCCATGGAACCAGGGAAGTCTCTGTGCCTTCTGCCCATTCCTGACAATGTCTTTTTATTTTGTCAGAGTCTCCTGGAAATGTGGAAATCATATGGCCTAAAGGTGTCCCTTTGTCTCCCTGCCTCCCCTTGGAAGACTTCTTAAAGAAAGGCATGACCTCACAATTTTCCTTTTAATCTACCCAAAAACTTTTACTATTCTTAAAGGCTACTGTCCTAATGTAGTTCACACTAAAAATACAGTTGGTACCTCTGATAATGCCAGAGAACTCATAATCTATTACACATGATATAACAATCACAAATCTACATTATATTTATATATACATATATATTTAGAAAAACAACTCGTGTATCATATAAATACGAAGTCAAAGTCAAAAGTTAGCTTTATTCGGTTAAAAAATTTTAAAACCATCAAAGCATACGCAATAAAATTCCTTTCACAATTAGTCACATTACTGTGTCATAATTAACACAACTAAGTATATTGCAATATAAAAAGTGCTATACAATTGAGGAGTACAAAAACACAATAAAAAGTTTGTCACCCAATGGAAAAATAATTATTTTTGTATAAAAATTTCAGAATTCATTGCATCAAATTATCGTTAAAATAAAACTTTCTGTTACACTGCGGACATAAAAAGGCAGAAGGGGGCGGTTAGGGTAGCAGCATTTTCTTACGACATCTCACAGCCCATATAATGTAACTCGCCACCCCGAAACATATTGCAGAAGACCCAAGCATTTGTAAATAAACCAGAGCTGGTCTGACCTGTTCAAAATTACAACATCTTAGCAGTGGCAAGATAAATTTATTTCGCTGCAGTACATAAAACTCGCAGAAAAAGATCATATGCAGGACATTTTGCTCTGATTTGTAGTCGCAGGGACAAGGCCCTTGAGTCCCATTTTTGGCATACCCCCGGGGGAAAGATAACAACCATGGGAGCATGCCATGTTTGAACCTTTGCAGAACAAACAAATGGAATGGCTTATTTATGTATGTTAAGTATGGCTGAATCTCTCTCCCTGTGCTTAACATAACAAAATTTCTAACCAATGGTTTTGCCAATTCCTCCTCTTCCCTTAGGACCATCAACCTGTTTAAGTACTGAGATTTTACTACCTTAATCGCGATTTTACTTAAGGCCCTAGGGTTTGTAAACAAGTCAAGGCTACCCATTGACTCCATTTGGGTTTTAATATAATGGATCCATGGTATAGCCATGGCCTTGTCCAAGGACAGACAGTCCTGAATAATTTGTTGATTTAAATGCGGAGCTTGCTGTGACCAGATTCTAAGCCATCCTAATATCGGAGCCACAGCAATCTGGTCAGAAATATAACCAGCGCCCAAGTCTTCATGTATGTTAAAGGATGCTGCAGATTGAGGGAGCAATAAGACTTTTCTAAAAAAGACATTTTTTGCCATTTGGATCTCGCTAGATTTAGTATAGCCCCACACCTCACTCCCATACAACACCATGGGCAAAAATTTGGCGGTATAGATTTTCATGATGGCCGGTAATGACTTACAACCTAAACGTTTAGCAAAGCCCAACAGGGCCCCTGTGGCCCTCACTAATGTGTTTTTTTTCAACGAGCGTTGCATTACCCACGATCTTCTATCGTCAAAGACAATACCAAAGTATGGGAAGGCAGGTATTTTACTTAGCTCCTGCCCTTTACAGACAAATGATGCCCTTTACGCCCGTCTGCTGCCTAACGTCATGGCGTGTGATTTTTTTAAAATTAATTTTCAAATCCAAAGAGTACATAAAACTAATAAAACAAACCAAAAGTGATTGTAAACCTCTTGCCGTCCTGGCTATCAACACAGCATCGTCTGCGTATAATAGCGCAGGAATCTTTTTATGGCCCACTCTCGGGATGTCCTTACATGATGCAATTAAGGCTTCACCCAACTTGTTTATATAAAGTGTAAACAGCAGAGGAGCAAGGATACATCCTTGCCTTACCCCTCGCTTTACTGGCCAGGTGTCCGTCAAGCTCCTGTTCTCATTATAGCGCACAGCAGCACTAGTATCTTTATGAATGTCGGCTAGAAAGGATATCAGTATGGGATCTAGACCTATATCAGACAGGGCAGTCCAAAGTTTCTGGCGGTTTACAAGGTCGAAAGCAGTGGACAGATCCATAAAGGCTAGATGTAAATCCCCCTGCTTTGCGACCGTGTACTTCCCTATGAGGAGGTGTAAGTTGAGGCATTGCCCAACAGCACCTCTTCCTTTTCTGAACCCGTACGGCAAGTCTGAGATGTCTGCATTCTCTTCCAACCAGTATGTCAGCCGCTCCAGGACCACCTTCCCCATGAGATTGGCCGATATCACGCCGGATCCTCTCTTGAACCCTTTTTAAATATAGGAACAATAACTGCTTTGCCCCAGGACACTGGGGGGCCCTCTGTGGTGACTGCATTAAACACAGCAGTTAAAACTTTTGCCCACAAATGCGGATCGGCCCTATAAAGATCTGCCAGCACCCCATCCGGGCCGGGTGCTTTCCCGTGTGCCGTGGACTCAATGGTCTCCAGCACTTCCTCTTCTGTGAAGTTAATCTTTCCTGCCTGAGTATGTTTACTTTGAATCACAAGAGATGAATTATTTAATCCGGCATAGAGGCCACCGTAATGCTCCACCCACTTATCTGGTGGGATGAGGCAATCTTGATTAGTGTTTACTATCTCATTAAACAAGGGGCTATTGATCACTTTCCAAAATTGAGTACTACTTTTCAGAATACTCACTTTGGTCAGTTCTTCCCAGGCCATATCTTTTAACTCAATTTTCCTACTTTTAATAGCCTTTTTATAAGACCTTCTTGCCTCCGCAACCTTCTGTGCGTCCTTGCCAGATTCTTTAAGCACTTCTAAAAGGGCCATATGGGTGTCACTACAAGCTTGGTTGAACCAATTTTTCAATTTCTTGGGCCTTATTTTACTTTTCCTAGTCAAGTTAACTGTTACCTGTGCTGTGATGCGATTAAAAGCATCCAGGATTTCCCTTGGATCTGGATTTCCTCCTAAACATTTTGCCAGATCCTCGGCATTACTCATGTACAGGTTTTCTAGAAAGTCGCTAGGATTGATGACCTCCCACCTTAGCCTGCATCCTTGACATTTAGAGACTATATTAGAATTTAAAATGGTGGATGGTACAAATTCAGTATTAAGTGCCCTGATATTGATGGTCAACGTGAGTGGATTATGGTCACTAAAGCCTCTCTGATCAACACTAAGAGGACCTAGAGAGTCCCTCAGTAGACATGACACTAAAATTTAGTCAATCGTAGACTTATTGCCTTGGCCATTAAAAGTTGGGACAGGGCACTGAGTTTCCCCTTGTGCTGGGGCAAACAAGTAATATGTCGATAAACTCTCCAGCTAGACCCCACTCCCAGTGTGCTTGAAATGAATAATCCCGAGTGGGTTTTCCTCAAGATCCAAATTCTGTAAGCATTGCATGTGACAAACATGAATATTAAAATCCCCAAGCACTAACAAATAATAAAAGGTATTATTGTGTTCATCATAATCACCCAGAAACCCTGATAATGCTAATAGATGTTCTAATTCGTCATTCCTAGTGAAGGAATTATAAAAATTTACCACCAAAATATTAGGCAAATTATCACCCTCCAATCTTACTGCTAAAATATTTGGGGAGCTTGTCACTACTAATACAGCTTTGTATAGATGTTTCAGACTAAATAACAACAGAAGGCCACCCCTGGAACTCCCCATTGTGGAAGGAGTTGCAAATTTAATAAATGATTGATAACCATCCAGGTAATAACCTTCTTTAGCTTCCCACGTTTCCTGTTAAGCTATAACATGATGGGCAACAAGATAAGCCTCCCAGTTGGTATCCCCTCTTTTGGATTTTAGTCCGGCAATATTCCAGGATAAGATCGCCATCTTGTTCTCAGACACTGCGGAACTTAATTCTTTGGGGTCCTGATTCCCTGTTAGCAATCTATCACTCACTGGTGAGTCACCGTCCTCATGTTCCACTATGGGGCTCCCGAAACCACCTTTCCGCCCTGCGGGCTCCCCCATTAGTGTGAATCTTAAAACAGGCCCATTTCTCATATTATCCCCTTCCCTGGGCAAAATATTTTAGACTCTATCACTGGAGGGTGTGACACGATTTACCATTAAACCACGATCAACACATTTTAATCCCAAATCCATGGTGGGGCACACCGTACATCCATCCACTGAGGGGATTAATCCCAGTTCTACACTGTCGCCATCCCCAAGTCAATCGTTTGCATTTAGTGAGCTTAGTGCCTCATATCTATTAGTGTGGGCCACTGTACTAATCGGGTCGACCAGTTGTAATTTATGTCCTGTCTCACTATTTATATAAATACAAAACTTTTCCTCTTTCTCTGACATTTTCCTTATTCAAACTGTCAGGATAAACCTCTTAGATATTTCCTATTTCTCTAATAATTCCCAAAGGGAAAGAAAAACAGTCTGCCAAGTTTAACTAACTTAATAAACCTCTTTCTCTGACGATTCCTCAACAAAAGGTCTATCAGGATCAACAAAACACATTTAATTCTCTCTTTCTTCCTCTCTGATGATTCCTAAACAAATGTCTGCCAGGATTAACTAAATACACATCTTCGTTTTGTAACAGTTGTGGATCAATACACAAGGATTCGACAATCGCCCTTTTTTCCTACCTTATCTGGTCGTTGCAGACCTCCCACAGACTGGTACCCCTGTCGTCCAAAAAACAGATCTTTCGTATCAACGGGCGTCTGTTATCCTCCTCAAATTGCGCACGACTAAATTAGTTGTCCGAAGGGGAACCTCCCCAGCGGCAGGCAGGAGCAAAGGGTATCTCTTGGCTGGCTCTGCCACGATGTCGGGAAAAAATCCTTTAGGCAGTGCATATCCTTTAATCACCACATCTGCAACAAAAGGGAGTACAAAAAGGTTTATTGTACATGCCAGGCTAATTCAGCTGGGAGAGTGATGTGCTATGAGCGAAGCACAAGTCAGTCTCAACTAACATACACTTCGGATCTACTTCTTATAATACTAATTTTGGCCTAGATCCATATTTAATACAATGTTCACAATAGAAAAAGCTTCCTGCTTTTCCGTTATGTCCCACCTAGATTACATACATTTAATTAAAGCACAGCTCTTTCCTGTTTGTGACTTCTCATGCCAAACTAACAGACTACAATGGAAAACATTCTTGCTGCTCTGAATTTCCTGTTACATATCCTAGGCAGGACGTTCTCAGCTCGAATACAATGAAGAGAAAAAAACACTTAAACCAAACCGCATTGAGACCTTTTTTTGAAAGCAGGCTGTAGGTTATTTCCAGATACAATTGTGCAACTTTAACATGCACGTTTAAACAGCATTATACTGTTTTTCTGTCTTTACATAATATTTCACAGTGTGTGGGCAAGTGACAGATATAACTGAATAATTAGGTTCTAAATCTAAATTAGGGTTTTGATTCCTTTCAGTTCTTTGGACCCTGGCCCCCTACCACCTTAAGTACTGAATGGGACCCCCAGAAACCGCAAGTATTTGTATGCATTATATGCCTTTTTCTCTAAAGGAAAGTATTAAAGGGTTATGACACATTTACGTGAACACTTAAATTACCTGTGAAATTCGATATTTTAAAAAGTACTTACCTGTTTATGAAGTTCTTGATATCATAACTTATAATAAAAATGAGTTATTACTCTAAATAAGTCTTGGATTTATTCTTGAGTGTGTCTCTCATTTATTGCCTTTGTGAGTACAACAAATGCTTAGCACTACTCTCTGATAAGCCTAAACTGCTCGCTGACACTACCACAAAAGAGAGCATTTAGTGCTCTAATTTTTGCCTCTGTAAACCAGTAAGGGTATGATAGCTGGGTCGGCATTTAGTTACATTCCTGATTTTATTTCTCTTTCTTCTTTTTCAAACCTAACATATGGGGCTCTTTAGACCACATCAACCTCAGGGAGCGCGAAAATGTATTTCTTTTGTTCAGTTTGCAGCCAATACTGTAGCTGCAGACTTCTTTGCTGTTTAACATTAATTTGGTCATTTGCGAGATGCAATCCTGCAACTGCATGTTTACCCACTGAATTATTTAATGTTTCGAACCACTTTCAAAATGTTCTAAGTGAAATAAAGCTAAGGTTGGCATTTATGAGTTTTTTAAATTTTATTCATCGTTGTCTTTTCAAACCTAAAGAATGCATTTTTTTTGGAACGCCTCAATTCTATTATTTCTCTTCTTAACAGTGGCTCAGTTTGAATTTTAATCTTCATTCCATATAAAGTGTTTTTAAGCACCCTTTACATACAATAGCTACTACAATGCTGCCATACCCAAATGTATCCTCCCAAGGAGTTTTAAGATGGCCTCTGCCTTCATCTACTATTCATGCACCAGAATTTGTTTAATATAAAGATCTGGAAAGCGGCATCCAGCATTAGTGGCTACTCCTGCGGGAGCACTCTTTTACAAATAAGGTCTAACCGATTGCTTCCTGCATGCACAATGCATTTTAACATAATTATCATTTAGATGCATTAAAATAAATAAAGAGACACACTACAAGTTTTATGCACCGTCAAGTCCTCAAAATGTATATCTTTTAAATGTAACAACCTCACATTATTTTCAATGTAGACAGCAAGATTTGCTCCAAAACCTATCTGCATGTTCCTTTCTCCTACTACACCCTGTGCCTCATACAACATAGAGAAGATGTGGCATTACAGCCCGAGCTTCCGACTTGGGAACTGGGGACCACTTTCAACTATCAGCGTAGCATTTTGTGATTTTTTTTTTAGAAATAACGTAATCGCCCTGTGAATAAAAAAATAAAATGTGACGTGTAATGCATTCGATGCGCATGTAAACTGGTACTATATCTTTAGTTTGAGTCTGCACTTTTTAAACAGTGGGGGGAAAAAATATGTAGGACCTACTACTGAGTCAAGTCTGCAGCCATTTGGGCAGAGCTGTAGGGCAGCGGGAGATTGTAAGCCATTGCTGTATGTGTTTGTGCGGTATCTGTCTGCTCTGTGTGTGTATATGAGGTGTGTGTCTGTGTGAGCGGTGCCTGTCTGCAGTGTGTCTGTGTGTGTGTGTGTGTGTGTGTTTGTAGGCGGTGCCTGTCTGCAGTGTGTGTGTGTGGTGGCTGTTTGTAGTGTGTCTATGTGCTGTGTCTCTTCTGTCAGTGTCTGCGGTGTGTGTGCATGCGCAAATTTGCATAGGCATCAGAATGTCCTCCCTGTCAAAGGACTTTAATGAATGACTGAAAGTAATAGGCCCAGTATATCATAGATGATTTACCACAAACTTTGATTTCTTTAATGGCTAATGTAATATAATGGATAACGTGCTGCATGGCTAAACACTTATAAGGTCCCAAAGGCGAGCAGTATTGGCTATGCCAATGCTTGTTTTGCTTGGTGGCCAATATTCCACTTCCCATATATGCATTACCTTACATATTTTGACCAATTTTATATTTGTACTTGAATAGGGGTTAGAACAACCCGTTTAAGTAACAGGTTGAATATCCTCTCGTGCAAAGTAAAGTGTGGTTCATTCTTACAGCCATGTAACTGTTTGCCTTTTTTCCGAAAACCCACAGTCTATGAATTATTATGAGGAGCTTTTTAGGTCTCGCATAGGCAGCGCATGCGCTGTCTTTTTGAAACATGCTGTATTGAGGTATGGACTTGAAGCTGTGCCCACTCTCTGCCCATCTTTTAAGTTGGGTGATGTCACTGTCCTTTGTAAATTCTGAGTTTTCATTTCTAAATAGGCTTATTAGTCCCTCCTTAGTACCTCCATGTCTTCTATTGTTACCTCTCATGAGGACTGACCCTTTTACATGTGTTGTTACTAGGTAAGTTTCATTTACGGTCTATAAGCACTATTTCCTTAAACAAGATTCTCCTACCTGCTGTTCCAGGCATACTTTTTGCTTACTAGTTAATATGCAGCATTTGTATCCTGCTCATCATCAGGGCATTTGGAGGGCACCTGTCCTGTCCCCTACAATTTCCTCCCGCCCTGCATGTTTTAATAATTGTTGACCGACATGATCAGCGCTGCGCCCGTTTCACGAGCTCCGCGCTGGTTTCACTTTTATTGTTGTGTATTCCCCAGCTCTTTCGTCCTACTTTCTGTGCTCTCCCTGCCCCTCCCACTTTCTGTGCTCTCCCTCCCCCAATCAGTCAGTAGGCTTCAGCCTGCCTCACAGCCGAGCCAGGCAGAAGGAGAGGATTGGTTGTGCTTCAGCCTGCCTCAGAGCAAGGTGCACTGCCGTCTGTGCCTGCCTTGCTCTCGCATCTGCCTGAGCCATGGACCGGCTCTGATCTCCAGGGAGAACAGAAGGCATGAGCTCATTCTATGATCTTAGTTTCGTTCAGCGCGGTGCTCTTTCACGAGTGCCGCACTAGTTTGCTTTCACTCTCCTGTCTCCCCCACCCTGCTCTTACACTCCATTCAATCTGCTCTCCCTCCCCCTCCCTTCCAGTCAGTCATGGTGCTCCTGCCTGGCCTGGAGAGGTAGGTTTGTGCTGAAGTCTAAATCAGGGCAGGAGGGCCCTGCTGTCTGTGCCTGCCCTGCTTCTCTCATTACAACCATCTTTCTCTGCAGGTATGAGCTCTTTCTATCAGCAAAGTGCCCACTCGGAGCACCGCTCTGGTTTGCTTTCATTCTTCTGTCTTTTCCCCCTGCACTTACACCCCCCTCTCTCTCTGCTCTCCCTCTCCCTCCCCCTCACAGTCACTCACGGTGCTCCAGCCTGGCCTGGAGACGGAGGGTTGTGCTGCAGCCTGCCTCACAAAGTAGCCAGGCGGACGGATATGCAGGCCTGTGCTGCTGGTTGAGCATGGTAAACAAGGCCTGGCTTCTGTTAAGCGCTGATGCCTTTCACATTCTAAATATTCTGTGGCACTAATTGGAGGCATGGATGCACTTTGACGTTTACACTTAGAGTAGAAAGTACGTATGAAAAGTTCACACAATGCTTTCAGTGCTTTGGATTCAACATGATGTAACAACACCTGATACTCACAACCTCCTTCCTATTTTTTTTCTTCAAAAATCTTTTTGGGAGAAAATCTCAATTAGGATTTTATTCACTATTACGTATTTCTGTTGCTAACATCCTGTTTGCTAAATTAAAATGTATTTCTGCTGTAGTTTACATACATATATATTTTTTTATTTTGCGCAATGTTTGTGACTGCTTTGTAAGGGGCGCGTTATGTAATATGCTGTTAGTCTTCTATAACATGCAGAAGTGACAATTATCTGTTATATTTATTATCTATTTTCTCCATATTGCTTTTGTTTGCGATGTGTAATAAACATACTGTGAATTGATTTTTTTCAGTGTACCTGGTGGCAATGTATTGTGGCTGAAATGTACTTTAGACGGTGTGCAATCGTTTTTTTTAACTACGTACAGTTAGAGGCACTTGAACATTGATCCCTAGCTTCAAAGTCGGTACCTTTCTCCCTTTATTTTTGCCAATGATTTTTTTCTTCCGAGCTGTGTAATATGCTGTTTGGTAAAGTAAAACGTATTTCTGCTTTACACTATATATATATTTTTTCTTTATTCTTCACAAGTTTGTATGTGTGCTGTGTAATGAGCACGTTCTATCATATATGTATTTTTTACCTCTGTGCTGTATACCTGGCTTAGATACAGTTAAACTAGTTTTCTTTTAAAAAACGTACTGAGTATAAATGTGCGTTCACTTATATAAACAATTTTGGACTTTAAATTAGTGATCATTTCGGCCAGGGTTTTCCGGTGTGAAGCACAACAATTAATCATGAACACCTGCCTTTAAAGCAAAATAAATAAATAAAGTGATTATAAATAGCAGCAGTTAAGGACATGATGTATGTTTTTACATATAAAGAAACATATTTGTCCGGGATTGTAGTATGTTGGGGCCACAGCAATACTCGAACTTTATTTTCCAGCTTCAAAGTTGGCACCTTTTCCCCTTTATTTGTATTGATTTTTTTGTCCTAGTTATGTAATATAATATTTCTTTGCTAAAATAAAACATTTCTACTCTAGTTTAGCTATATATACATATATATTTTCTTCAACACAATGTTGGTTTTGGGCGTGCTGTAGAATGTGCGTGTTCTGTAATATGCTGTTTGTCTTTTATAACACCCAGTACTAAAAGTCATCTGTGTTATACTTGCTATTTAGGTTGCACTATATGGCTTTTCTTCGTGGTGTTTCATAAATATGCAGTTACATTATTTTTACACTTTAATACCTATAACACATTTTTGTTGAAAATACATAGTAATCTTTTAGCCACATATGGTACTGCACCCTGCAGCATGGCTCGGAAAAGAAATATTTGCAATGCAGTAGGTCTCGCATTTGTTAAAGTTAGAGCTATTGGAGTTAAAAATGACAATGTTTTTTACTTTTTTTGTATACCAATGGCAGTAGTGCTATGCAAATATATTTACTCACCTCAAATAAAAAAATATAAAAAAATAAAAGCATAGTTATTTTCAACACCAACAGCTCTAACTTTTACAAATGCGAGACCTATTGCATTGCAAATGCACGTTACTTAAGACATGGGTTGGTTGACTCAGTCCTTTCGTTAAGCACTTGTTAGAGTGTGGCACTCCAACTTAAATACAGCTGAAAACTACCACATGACTGTCACTTTGTCCATGCTAATAATCTGTTTGCAGGGTTTAGGGTGGGGAGCCTGGAGCAGTACCATTAGGACAATTTATGAAAGTTTCATAGGTAAAGCACAATAACCTGGACCATCAGTCAAGTAGACCCAACCTCTTAAGGCACTCTATCATGATATTGTTTTGTAAAACACATGAGATCCATTAAATCTACGTACCACCGAGAAAGTAAAATTTAATATCTCCTACAAAGGGTTCACATAGTAACTTCAACATTAAAGCAACAAATTATCTCAGTAGCTGACATTGTCTAAATGCTTCTTGAGTGAAATTCAATTACAACGCGTTACAATGATGATCTGTTGAAAGATTTAGAAAACGTAATCTCTGGGAAAGAAGGAATACTGATATATGCCGTTAACCGAGGATGAGCATTGCGCATGTGCTCTCCCTGTTGGATACATTCTCTTTGCATGTCTGACTTCTACTGTCCTGTAGTAAATATAACAGGTGAGTGTAGACCATCTGACGAAGTCTGACATTTGCCATTCTGCAGCTGCGACACCTGATTGTGATAGTTCCCCTTAGGCTGTTTTCCATAAAGAGAGACAGCAAGAATGTTTATGCTGTTTTAAAGAGTGTACCACTGCCTGGTAGCTTCGCCTTTGATTGGCTTACTGATTATAGAGTTTGGGTTTATTACTGATTTTAATGTGGTAACAAGCAGGAACCTAGAATTGTATTTGTTTTATTTATATCTTGCAGAAAAGCTGTATAACTCCACTGGCCCAGAACTGAGACGAGCACTTTTTTCTCTAAAGCAACTATTTCAGGTAATACTAAACGTGAAGTCCTGAATTAATAATACATGTTCCATCTATTGTGACCTCTTTATTACAGGCAGTGAAAACTTGGCTTCTTCCCGTTACTGAGGGATGAAAAGCCAGCACTTCACAGTGATCTGTAATGGATTAATAATATAACAAAGCAAAGTGATTTAAAAGAAAGAAACATCCAGGCCATTAATGAGCTAGAACAAACTCAGAGCAGACAGAATGGAAGAATCTATCTGCTTTATCTACCGCACAACATGAGGAAGAAAGAATTAGAGAAGTGTAACACTAGTCTGGATAGGCAGTGGTGCCCAAATTACTTGGGGCCCCTGTATCTACTTTGTTCTCTTTGACATTCCTATCCACCACTAAAAGATTTGCACGAACACTGCTTGATGGCACCCGATGATTGAATTTCTGATACCATTGTTGCCATTTTCTTTCAATTCAGGGTTTCCGGGCAGTCCTCTTGGTTTGGCGAATGGCTTCGAAAGAGGGTGGGATTAAAAAAAAAATGCTTCACCAATCCCAACCTCGGCTTTAGCTTTAGGGTTTTTTCTAATAATTCTGTAGCTATAGCTTAGTATCACAGACCACCCTAGAGTGATTTTGTTGTATGGAATTACAAGGGTGGAATGCTTGTGAATTTCGATAGAATTATTTGTTTTGAGTCTTATTCCACTCCTGTAACAAATTTTTACCAACCTTAACTGGTCCAGTGGTATAATTGGTTGACTAAATAATCTTGAACTGTGTTGTAAATGTTAATCGCCACAAGATAGCACACTTTGGGTAGTCCTTTATTGTACTGTATTGTAATTGCATTTATATAGTGTTTATTAGTACATAATTTTTAACACCTATAATATTTATACCTACATAAACCTATTTAATTTTAAAGTTCATTGTTACCCCTTTATATGCACACAAGGTACTAAACAAATTGATTGTTTTACTTACGATCACAGGCATTTTGTTCTGTCATTTTGATTAAATTGAGAGCGATCTTCACATGTTCTGTTGCATAAATGTATATATTTCTTTGATACTCAAATTTTGTGTTTTAACAAACCAAAAAAATTTGACACGATTGTTCATGTTGATAGGTCACCTTAGCTTGACACAGAACACGCTGGATATGTTGGGCTACCCGCCTGTACAAAACTTATTGATTCACATTTACAGTCACACAGAGAATCAAAATTTGTGACTCCCTATTCATTCCAGCCGTCCCAACCATTTGCCCCACACTTGTTTGAACTTAGCTGGACATCCCCAAGCCATATATACTGGTTGTTTCTGCGGAGCTCACCAGTCAAATCCTTATCTCCATCGGGTGATTGTGAGGTGGGGGGGGGGCTCTTCCATTTAGTCGCAAAGTCTCTTTTGGCCACCAGAAGGGCTGTACCCAGAAATGCGTTGTCTGCTCTGGAGCCTCTATACCTTTCAGGATCCCCAGGAGCAGGACTTGAGGTGTGAGTGTAACCTCCCATCTCAGTACCCCACTGAGTTCTCCAACCACTTCCGTCCAGTATGTTGCTTTGAGGGCGCAGGACCAGGTCATATGATAAAAGTTGGCAGGCTCCTCCGTACATCAGGGGCATATCAGGGTTGGTAGAAATCCTGCTTGGAATAACCTGGCAGGGTAGAGGTATGCACAATGGAGGTAGTAGAATTGGATCAGTCTGTCTGGCCGAGATGGTGGTCACCCGGGGTGGCCATAAGGGCGTCCCTCCAGTCTTCATCTTCCATAGGTCCCAGCCATTGTTCCCATCGTATCCGCAAGTGTTCTAACGTGGTGGGGGAGTTATTGATGAGGGATTTATAGATCTGGGAAACCCCTCCCTTTCCCAGTTCCCCCATAAGTATTTTCGCTTCTAAGGGACTGATCTCTGGAAGTGTGGTGCCCCTGGGTATGTGCATCATAACTGCGTGTCAAAGCTGCAAGTAGTTGTGAAATTGCGTAGTGTTAAGGGAGTATTTGTGTTGCAGGTCCTAAAACATTCAGACCTCCAGACCTCTCCGATTTGGGTGATACCGATAAGGTCTCATTTCTGGAATCCCTCCAACCGCGCCACTGCTCCCACCCACGTACTAAGCCGCAAGGGTGTTTGCAGTGTGAGTTTAGCCTATAACGGAGCCCAGAGTGCCAGGCTAGGATGACTAATCTTATGACAGCAGGGATATGGTGAGGGATTAGCGAGCCATAAAACATTGCATGGATCTGCAAGAATCCAATCTTCTCAAGCTCCTGGAGGTATGCCGGGTCTGCTTACCCTCCTGAAAACTAATCTGATCACCAATAGACATGTGGCTAAATAATAGAGGTAGAGATTGGTCATTCCCATGCCCCCATCATATGGAGCTTTTTGGCAGTGGGCAAGCGCCATTCATGATCTCAAGTTCCCCCAAAGGAACGAGATGGACATTTTATCCAGGGTGCGGAACCGCTGCCGTGGGAGATGGAGAGGTATATTGTGCAGTATGTATAGGAATTGGGGGGAGTATCATCATCTTATACAGTGTGATTTTCCACATCATGTTCAAGGGGAGAGTTTGCCACTTCTGTAGGTTCTCCTTGGATCTTTTAGGCAGTGGGGCTAGGTTAAGGGATCAGGTTAGTTCGGAGTGTATTGCCACTCAGATCCCCAGATAGCGAAAGCTCAGACGTCCGAATGGAATGTTCATTTGCCACACCATGCATTTGCGGGAAATGTGTAGTGGAACTAGTGTTGATTTGGCTGGGTTAATTTTTAGTCCTGAAGCTTCACCAAAGAGTTTAAGGATTTGCATGCATTGTGGGCCCGTACGAGCGGGGTCTGCCATGAATAGGTGCACCATTACTAAACAATGGGGGAACCCAGATAAACCACAGGACCTGGGTAGGTAATAGTACAAAAACAATTGGTCCCAACGGGATTATTTTAACATTGATGGTACCACATGTATAGAAAACAGACAATCAAAAAGTGAAAAACTATTGGATTTTATCATAAATTTGATTAAAAAAAAAATCTATATATATTTTTTTTTTACTTTTACAAACGTTATGATAAAGTTGTTAAAAAGTGAGTAAGAAAGTGATTGAAGAGCGTGCTTGTGATAAAGATCAAGTAAAAGACAAGGATTATACATAAAATCAATATATACAAATTCAAATAGAGGAGGCCTATCCGGAATTTCCTTGTAATACTGATTTACACCGTCTTACTTAGCAACCTATGTCTTGGAACAGAGATAAGACGAAAATCGTGTTTCCGGTATAGGTAATAGGTATGTGTCGACGTTTCAACCCCAAGCGGAAGGTAGGCCAATTAACTCCTTAATAAGGGGACTTCATCAGGACAGGGTGAAGAGCAACCTAAAAGACAACAGTCAAAAACTGTTGGTAGGCCTCGTACAAGGGCCAGCTGGCTCCTGGTGGCCCATAATGTTGTATTGCCAAAAAAGTCCACAAGAATCTAACCGCTGGGTGTGCTATAGGTGATTGAATCTGTAGTGTGGGCTTGTAGGTATCGAATTTACCCGTAAGGCATTATAATGCAGCATTTCGTAGGGCTGAATCAGATCATGTGCCAGGACTGTAACCCCGCAATAAGATGAGGGTCCTAGGGTAGGGACTAAATCCACTGACTGGTAACATATTAATATCAATGTCAATGGTATGGTAGTGCTATCTGGTGTATAGCATGCCGGATAGCACGACCATACCAGAACTGATTCGAACTCACAAAATCCCGTCTTTTGCATTATAATGCCCTACAGGTAAATTGGATACCTACAAGCCCGCACTACAGATTCAATCACCTATAGCACGGCCAGTGGTTGGATTCTTGTGGACTTTTTTGGAAATGCCGAATTATCAGCCCCCAGAAGCAGGCTAGCCCTGTATACAAGACCTACCACCAGTTTTTGACTGGTGTCTTTTAGGTTGCTCTTCACCCTGTCCAGGTGAAGACCTCCTATTAAGGAGTTAATTGGCCTAACTTCCGCTTGGGGTCGAAACGTCGACATATACCTATAACCTATAACCTATACCGGAAACACGATTCTCGTCTTATCTCTGTTCCAAGACATAGGTTGCTAAGGAAGACAGTGTAAATCAGTATTACAAGGAAATTCCGGATAGGCCTCCTCCTTATGAATTTGTATATATTGATTTTATGTATAATCCTTGTCTTTTACTTGATCTTTATCACAAGTTCTCTTCAATCACTTTGTTACTCACTTTTGAGCAACTTTATCATAACGATTGTAAAAGTAAAAAATATATTTATGATAAAATCCAATAGTTTCGCTCTATTGAGTGTCTGTTTTCTATATTTTGGGTACTATGAATAGGAGCAAGTCATCCACATACAAGGCAATACGTTCTTCGTGGGACGTGTTCCATCGCCATCCCTGCATTTGAGCGTCACATCTAATGAGTCGGGCCATAGGCTCCCTAGCTAGCGCAAAAAGTAAAGTGGGGGGGGGACAGCCCTGCTTCATTCCTCAGCTTATGCAGAATTCTTTAGACAGGACCTCTTTGTTCAGGACCTGGGCAGATGGATTGGAATATAACTCTTTCACAAGTCCTCTGAAGTATGGCCAAAGCCCCCGGCCTGTTCCAAATGGGCTGCAGCGGACTCCAATTGGGAAAGGCGGTCGTCTCGGGCCTGGTGCATCTTTTCTAAATATCCTTTGGCAGAGCCTATGATCGTCGCTTTGCCGGCCACCCAGAGCGTACCAGGGGAGGTGACCGATCCCTCGTTCTGTTGCAAATATTGCTTAAGCTCCTCTTTTGTTGCATTTTTGCAGTCCCTGTGCTGCAGGAACCAGGTATTCATTCTCCAGATGGGGCAAAGAGCACCGGTAGGTCTCCCTATGTCCAGAAATAGTGGTGAGTGCTCTGAGAGTCCTCTGGTAAGTGTATAGGCGGTTGCGATCTGGCGAAAGTCGGGGGTAGGCTTGAACATTAAATTGATACCTGAATGGGTATGATGAGCTGAATGTATGCATGTGCTGGCGGAGGTGTGGGTTCCATACTCTCCAGACATTGCATAGTTCCAGATGGGAGGCCCACTCTGTGAGCCTCTTGGGATACAATCGCCGCTCTGGGAAGGGGATGCCAGAGGCGTCCCATTCCGGGTTCATTGCTGCATTGAAGTCCCCTGCACCTCTGTTATACCCTGGGGAGAGGAGTCAGTATGGTTGTAAGATCACGGAAAAAGGGCTCAAGGACTGCTTGGGGTATGTAGACTGTTATCAAGTTGAGGGCACCCCCCCCACACTACCCCGGTGAGGGCCAAGAAGCGCCCTTGAGGGTTGCAGAGTTCTTGAGTGACTACAAAGGGAAAGGAGCGACAGAGGATTGCTGCTCCTCAAGACCCCGTGTGAATCCCTTATGAAACATACTCTCAAAACCTTGTCAGGCTAGAAATGGAAAGTGGTTACCTAGCAAGTGGGTTTCCTGCAACATGAGTGCGGAGGGGGTAGAGCGATTAGCGAACTTCAAGACTGCAACACCTTTCACCTTGTCCAGGAGACCATTGACGTTCCAGGAGAGGATGCGTAGGGATTCTAGGTGAAGGTGGGGTGTCGCCATGGGCGGTTCTGCTGGGGGGGTTGCAATGGTTGGCTCGAGTCGTGGTTGGACCCTACGTGTGATTTCTGTGGGTATGGGGCACTGAGGAGTCTCTAAAACAATGCCAGCGCGTGAGTGATGCAGGCATGTCATGTCATGTGTCTCAATCAACCAGAAGAGATAAAACCAGAACAAGCAACTAAAACCCCAAACAATCCCCCCAACCATCCCCCCTCCCATACTTCGTCTCTTGAAACATCGGTCGCCCTGAAAAGGAGAACTAAAACAGGTTCAAATATTGCAGTTTGTGGACGGAGTGGTAGACCCCTCCTTGTCGACGGATGTGTGAATGTTCAAGAGTCCGGAAGTGTTTGTGGCCGTCCAGGCCATCACTTGGCAGCAACTGCTACCTTCATGCTCAATCGTTCATATTGCTGGGCTGCGTGAGAGATACAAGTCTGATTTCTTCAATCGCTGGCGTTGGAGATCTGCTCCCGGGCATCCCCTCACTTGGTTCTTGCTCTGTGGTCTCGTCTCCATGGGGGTACCAGATGAGCTTCTCATGGTCGCCTCAGGTGATGAGGATTTCTTCCTGCTTGCGGTGCGTCCCCACCGGGAGCGGGTGTATCGCTGTTGCGGCTTTGGCGGTCGTCCCACTGCGGTATTAGACTGCCTCTGAGTGGGGGAGGAGGAGTTCTTGTTGTGTCTGGGAATGGGATGTTCTTCAGTGGCACAGGTCCACGCCCCTTCAGGGGAATCAAAGAAGAGGCTTTTGTTGTTGTGAATTACTCTGAGGTGAGCTGGAAACCGGAACCGGTATGAAAGATTGAGGGCATACAGTTTCTGCTTGACTGCTGTGTAGGATCTCCGTTGCACTTGTACCTCCTTAGTATTATTCGGGAATATCATAACTTTGTTCCCTTGGTAAGAGAGATTGGTTTGAGAGCGCGCTTCCTGTAGAATGGCATCTCTGTTTTTGAAGTTCAGGATGCGCACAAAAATGGGCCTGTGCAGAGCCCCAGGTGGCAGTCTGTGTGTGAGTGCGCAATGAGCCCTCTCCACCATGAACCACGTTGAGAGGCGGTCCGCTGGCATCCACAACTTGACCCAGTTTTCTATGAAGGTCACCACCTGAGCAGATTCTACCCTTTCCAGAATGCACTCAAGTCAGAAGTTGTTCCGGCGGGAACAGTTTTTCGCATCCTCTGCTCTTTGTAGCTCTGCCGTGTGTGAGAGGAGCTTTGAGACTTGACCTTTCATTGTTGCAACTTCATCATCTACGGAGGATAAACATGATTCCACCTCTGAGGTCCTAGCTGAGTGTTGTGGAGATCCTGTCGGATGAGTGCCATATCAACTTGCACTTCACCGATCTTACTTCCCACTGAATCCTGTTGCGTACGGATCGCCTGAGGAATGGTGGTCAAGTCTCCCTCAGGTATAGGGGTCTTGTTCGCGGTAGCAGCATTAGTGGCCTCACCAGTTGTGACAAATTGCTCAATGCAAGTCTGGTAGGGAGGCGGCCTTGCTGGTCTGTCCTGGCCTATGGCTTGTGCTGAACTTGTCCTTTCTGTCTCCTCGAGGTATAGCTATCAAGCACGGCCTGCCAGGGTCTAGGGATGTCTGGGCAGTCATTCACTGTTCCTCTCGAGTGCAGGGTTTGCACTCGATGCGTTCTACGGGGGAGGGGTACAGTCTCTCCAATGTAGACACCCGTTTGCCCAATGCCTGGTTCCTTTCAACCGTCTTCCTCAGTCGCCTTCTCCCCTTAGCTTCTGTTTTGTACTTGGGCGGGACTTTGATTTATGTTGCTGCTGGAGGTGTTTTCTGCTACGTGGGGTGGCTGGATGAGGCTACCTGGCTGAACTCTGTTAGAGTTTGGGGTTTCCCTCCCTTCAGTGGGGGCCGGAGTGGGTCTGCGTTATTCCAGATCTTGGCTCCTTGGAACCACATGCCAGCAGGGACCTGGGGGGCACCAACCAGGCTTCGGTGCACAATCTCAGCACATAACGTGCCCCCGGGCCGTGTCCTCTCACCCCGGGCTCCAGGAGTAACTTGCTCTCAGATGGATTGTGTGGGGGGCCCCGCAGATATAGGTCCGGAGCAGCACAGAGGTCCACAGGGCGCAAACCCTAAGCGGGGCTCCCCCAAAGGTTTCACCTTCGCCTCCCTAAGTCATTCCCGTACCCTTCCAGGCATGCCATGGCGGACACTGTCCTGGGTGGGTCGCCCCACTCCACTGCAGGGGCCTTTCTCTGATGCCTCTTTGGTGTCACCCCAGGCCGTTTTACTGGGGGGCCACCCGCGAAAGGCATCTTTCTTACTCTGGGATCCACCTCTGCTCCCCAGTTCACATGGGTTCCCAGCGTAGGTGACAAGCTCGAGAAATGTAGTGGGCCTTCCGTTGGTGGGCGGGGTCTCCGCCCGCTCAGTACGTCGTCTCTGTTGCCCCAACAGGGCCCAGTTCCCCAACATCTGCAACCGAGGCACAGCCCAATGCAGTCTTGACACAATTCTGCTTCCCCTCATCAGCGGTGACGAGTCCAGACCGCGGGGGTCCGGGCGTCTGATTCCATGAGGCTGTGGCGGTGTGTCTCCGCCAGTGCGGCCTTACTGCTCCTCTCTCCTTCTGAGGTGGGGCGGCAGTTTACGACCACGGGTGTCGGGGCCACCGTATCGGCCATGCCCTGGGGCCCTCCAGCCACCTGGTACCACCTCTCAGCCGCTTTGGAAAAGCACCGACATTTTGAAGGCGGGTCCTCTGCCTGCTCGGGATCCTGGTGTCCTCGCCTGTCACCCCACTTCCCAGGCAAGCCGGACCACCCCGAGCCACAGGGCTCGCGCCATGAGTTTGCTCCTGCCTGTCCCCAGTCCTTGGTTCAGACCGCCTTGGGACGAGGCCATCGTCTCTCTCGCGGGTCTGGTGGCCGGAGGTGGGACTGGCCTTTGAAATTCTCTCGTCAACCGCACGCAGGTGCATCGGAGGCAGTACTCACCACTGCAAGGCAGGGCTCTACCATCACCCAGATGCTGCCATCTTGCCCCTGAGTCCTGTTATTTCTCCGACTGTTTCTCGGATGTGGAGTCACCGCCTTGTTCTGGGACCGTTCTGCAGCATGCTTGGGTGTTTAGGGATGGTTTTGTCTATCTCCGGCTCCGTGTCTTGGTGCTGGATGTGAGCGGATGACTGAGTGGTCTGGAGCACTCTCAAGAATGCGACCTACATCTTGATGCTTGCAGCTACGCCTCCATATATGTATATATTAGTGGCCATCACCACTGTGTAGTAATAGCCCTTTACGTTGAAAACACTTTTTTTGCTCTGCCTATAATTTTTGACCTTCTGGATGGATTTGCACACAATTTAGCTTATCGCTAGGACAGTCAGCTGAAGTTCAGTATGTCTAATTTCATGCAGATCTCTGCAGGGGAAAAGGTTGGTGGGGGAGGAATTAAAAATATAAATGTTTTCCCATAATACTCCCATAAAAAAACGTTGCTCACATGTGCAGCCAAAACCTCTGAGCAGATTTATGCCAGACTTGGCATTAAAGTACAACTTTTTTTCAGAAAGCATACTTTCATTGTTTTGGTGTAAATCTGTTCAGTTGTTTTTGAGACAGTTGCTGAGTGGGATTTAAAATGTTGACAGTTTTTGTTTTGGCAAACGTGAATAATTCACAAGTCTGAGAATTAAAAAATAAAACAAATACATTTCCCCTGGTAGAGAGAGCCTTTTATCCCCTCTTCCTTGTAGCCGTGGTTTCGAATTTTTACTTCAAATCCAAGAGATTGGATTGCCTGCCAGAAGAGAAAAAATTCTTAGGCAGAAGACATTACAGGACTCTTTTGTAATTTGAAACCATAACTGGAGATTTTCAGTGGTTATGCGCTTTTTTTATTTTTTTAAAATTCTGTTTATTATTTTCAACCAGATAAAAACAGACAATCATCCATAGTAATATTACAAGCGGTTAACAATAAATCATTCATTCATCCTTATGAGGCTACAGTCACGGCAATAGCAGATCATTGGGCATAACAGTGCGAAGCCGGACATTGTATCAGTAATAGAGTTGAACTGAGTAACAGCTTCGCCGACATCATTTGCCCGTCTCACTCACATGCCCATTGCACATTTCTTTATGACCATATAACCATACATACATGTGGGTAGCTGCCCATCTTAGTTGAACGTAGTCCCGACGGGGCCAGATAGGATCTTTCTGTTGTTGATGGCCAGAGACCCCACATTCAATGTTAGGTAGTATGGGTGTCCCCCTCTCCTCCAGAGGACAGCCCACCCATCCCTACAATGTGTCAAGTATGCCCTCACCACTCCAAGAAGAAATCTATGCCACCTACCACCCCTATAGGTCTTCGATCCGAGTGTGAAGTATGTATCTCTTAGGGGGTCTTCCCGGATACCGCCAATGCAGGAATAATCTTCATTGCGTAGCCACAGTGGCATCAGAGGAGTCAGGGCCATGTGAATATGACAGTAAATAGCATGTCAGGGGGGCCCAGATATCCCTGGGCCTAGAGGCGACAGGGAGCATTTCAGCATACGTGGTGAGTCTTTCTTGGCAAATCACTAAATCAGCAATCCAGTCCTTAAACTTAGGCGCCCTCCCCCTGCGACAAGCCACCCGCCTCTTGGCCCTGAGGGAGGGCATGAGCAACATATTTACGATTTACTGCCGGGACTGACTTAACATACCCCAGTAGAGCCATCAATGGTGTGGGCTCGATCCGTGCATTCCTCATCAGAGCCAAAGCTTCAAAGACTTGCCTCCAAAAGTCGTGCACCCTCGGGCAGTCCCAAGCCAGATGTAAAAAATCTACACTAGGAGCCCGACACCTATCACAACTGTCCGAGTCCCGCAGATTAAATCTGCGCATCTTTGCTGGAGTATAATATAATCTGTGTAAAATCTTATAATGGAGTATACGGAGCCTGCTACTGGCCGAGACCCTCTCAGTTTGCAAACTACAATATTCCCATTGGTCATCCGTCAAGACGAAACCCAACTCTTCACTCCAGCGCCCACGGGAAGGCGAGTCCGGAGCCGGACTCTGCGTGTGTGCCGTTCGATATATTAGGGAGACCAGTCGTTTGCTCGTCATGTTTTTATAGTATAATCTGAAGTGGAGCTAAAGCTTGCGGCTCCACAGGAAAGTCGAGGGTTAAAGACCGAATTCCATGTCTAAGGCGGATATATAAAAAGACATCCATCAGTCTGTCGTAGGCCCTGGAAGATGTGTTCAATAGTGCGAAAGCGACCATTATGGTAGAAGTCCCCCCAGGTGGTGATGCGAGTTCGCTCCCGGAAGTGGTGAAATAATTTCTCCCGGAGCAGGGGTATGCTTGGGTGAAAACTAAGAGGCAACAATGGGGAATAGAGCAGAGGGACATTCAACATGCGGCCAATACGCTGCCAGGCCGTTGCGGTGCATGTGAGTGTGGTCGGCTTATGGTCTCTGGGCATGCTCAAGTCATACAGCACCCCCTCTAACGGCCAATGCTCAGCCGCCACTTGCGGCATGTACCATGGCTGCTTCACCCAAAACCACGCGTAGTAAGCTTGTGCACTAAGGTAGTAGAGTTCAAAATTCGGTATTCCGAACCCTCCCTGTGCATACGGTCTGATGAGCACCTCCCATTGCAGCCTCAGCTGCTTCCCTCCCCACACGAGGCGCGTCAATTCGGATCTGAGCGTCTTGAAAAAAAAAGGCCCCTGTGTAGTACAGGATATTTAAAAATAAATAAAGTAGTTGGGGAAGGATCACCATTTTAATAAGGGAAGCCCGCCCCGCCATAGATAGGGGAAGGGCTATCCGGCGACTGATATTTTCGGTTATGCGAGTCATTGTAGTGCCATAATTCAAACGCATGAGTTCCTCCCTATCTTTAGTGACCCGAATACCTAGGTATCGCAGCTCTTCCTCGCACCACTTCAAGGGTTAATCTAACGGGAACCGTCCTGTGGTCGCCGTCAATGGGAAGACGCAAGATTTCCCCCAATTGATTTGAATCCCCGACAGCGCCCCAAATAGTATAAATTCTCTTAATGTCGGGTTCAGATTTTGTTGCCGGTCTCGTATATAGAGCGTGATATCGTCGGCATAGAGTGAGATTAGTATCTGCCGCATATTACACCGCAGAGCCTTGTCGTTATGACGCTGTCTCAATCTGGCCGCCAGAGGCTCTATTGCAAGGGCAAAGAGCAAGGGGGACAATGGGCACCCCTGCCTTTTGCCTCTGGTGATATGGAAGGCCTGCGACGTATTCCCATTAATTAACCGGCAAGCAATATAAAAGCCGGATCCATGATAAAGAGTGGTGGGAAACCCATCCGCAGCATAACCCCGAAAATATAATCCCATTCAATGGAGTCGAACGCCTTGGTGGCGTCTAAGAATACAGCGGCTAACGGTAAATCCGGTGAGACATTATTGAGAACAGCAAATAGAGTTTGTAATTATGAGAGGTGGCTCTTCCGGGCACGAAGCCCGATTGATCTGGGAGAATCAAGTTCTCCATGAGCAGACTCAGGCGAGTGGCGATGAGTTTGGCTAAAATTTTAGCGTCGCAGTTGAGGCGAGAGAGCGGTCTGTAGGAGTCACACTGCCGGGCGACTTCCCAGGTTTCAAAAGGGAGACAATGATAGCCTCCCTCATAGATGCCGGTAGGCAGCCAACCTCCATGGATTCCTCATACACCACGCGTAGGATGGGGGCCATGAGATCTGTCTGTTTTGTAGAACTCTATGGGGATGCCATCCGTACCCGCAGCTTTCCCAGATTGCATACTCATTAAAGCATCCCTGACCTCATCCAGTTCGAATGGTGCGCATAGGAACTCCCTCTGCCTATCGCTCAGCCAGCCCAGCGCCACATCGTCCAGAAAACTGTCCAATTCCAAGATGTCCTCCCTCTGAGTGGTGTACAGCTGGGTATAATGACGTGTGAATGCATGGAGAATATGGGTAGTGTCACCATGAACCCTTGCGTCGGTGTCCTCCACCTCTATCACATACCCGGATTGCCGGTCCCTCCTTATTATTTGTGCTAAGGCCTTACCGGGTCGATCTCCTTCTCCATATCAGCGCGCCATCCAGAATTTCCCCCGGAAACGAGTCTCCCTCTGCGCAGCCTCCATATATTCCGAGAGCGTTTCCCTGAATTTGAGTTGGGTGGTGCTATTCGGGCTCGCAGCCAGTTGTGCATCCAGCGATTTGAGCTCCCCCTCCAATCTACGCAGTGTATTAAGTATATCTCTTAACATCCCCGCCCCTTTTGCGATACAGAACCCCCGTAGAGTGGCTTTAAACGCCTCCCAGATAGTTTCCACACTATCCACTGAGCCCTTGTTACGTACAAAGAAATCCTTTATCTCTTCTCGTAGCTCTGCCTGGAAGACTGTATCCAGTAAAATGGGTGCATGCAATCACCAGGCCCTGCGCGGAGCGTAAAGTTCTTCGGACGCCAGCGAGATCCTAACTGGGGCGTGATCAGAGTATGTTCTAGCTAGATGCTGCACCGAAACTATCGCAGGCCCCAGGCCCCGGGATATCAACCAATAATCCAGACGTGCCCATGACGCTGCCTGTGCTGTATAATGCGTTCCCTCTCTAGCGTGTGGGTGGACGTGCCTCTAAGCATCGATCAAGTGGCAGGCAGCTATGGTATCTTGAAGCGCCGCGCATGCTTTGGTGCAATGATGAGGGGCAGGGTGTGATCTGTCCTGGCCAGGGTCATACGTTACATTGAAGTCTCCCCCCCCCAAATAATATGGCTAGAGCCTATATCGAATATCCTAGCCCATGGTTTTGCGCTTTTGGGTCAGAATCATAATTCAGTTTTTTTGTAGTTATAGATAGGATTCCGCGAGATAGGAACACCTCGTATTTTTGATAGGTACTATCTTTACCCCGATTTGACGAATCTCCACAAAACTTTGATGACTGATTCCTTTTTCTACATTGACAGATGATGCAAAGTTTCGTAGTGATTAGTTAAGTGGTGCGGGTTCCAAAAAGACGTTTTTCCACGGATGCGTAGTTTTATAGACTTTTTACACAGACGTAGCAGCAAAAAGACAGATTTTCATGTAATTTGGCAGGAATATGGATTATGGTGTGGAAAGTATCTCTTTTGCTATTTCATGAAAATCTGTTTGGTAGTTTTGAAGTAAATAAAGACAAAATCGGAGTGAAATATTGGACTGAAGTATATGGCGATAACAAAACGCAATATGATTGGCTGATGACTACCTTTACTAAAGTAAAAGGCAACCATGTTGCTTGAACCATGCTTTGGCTGTGTTCTGTGTGGTTATATGCACCATATTAATATGTCATTTGTAGCTTTAGGAACACCTAAGACACTTTTATAAAAGTGTTAATAATAGGTAGAGAAACATATTTTTATTTTTCTCTATACTTTTAAGAAAGGTAACTGAGTACCGCGTACTACCTTGGAAGTACTTCGGTTGCTTTTGAAACTATTAAAAACAAAAAAAATTATAACAAACAATAAAACAATATTAAACAACAATAAAATAGGTCCCCAAGTCCTATAATGGTTGCCAGCAACATTTTTCTCATATTTCTGGCAGCAGATCAGAGCACTTGTTTCCAATCAGAATGCTCCATTCTTTAAAAATTTGATTTGAACCTCGCAAGAGTTCCTTGAACCCAATCGTCCAGATAGACAAATATTTTGAAAGCTTAATTTCTCAAAAACTGCTGAACTGATCTACACCAAATCACAAAAAGAACCATCTGTGGACCAAGATCTAGCTTCCAGCTACATTTTGTGTAATTCTGTTCAGCAGTTTTTCTGGTAGCACAGCCTAAAGAAGTCTATGAAAAATGATTGTGGATTTTAGATTATGGGAATCTCCTTTTTTCTCTGTCCCCACTTGACAGACACCCTGAAACTTGCCATTCACAAACTAGGCAAAGAAGAGCACTTTTTTTGGAAATGTTGGTGGAGATTTGTCAAACTGCGCCTAAATTATTAGAAACACAAAATGTTTCCTTAGAATTTTTTTTTTTGTTTTGTCAATTTCTATGGTTTACTTTTATCCCATTTCTTAACTCTACCATCCCTGGAACCTTTGTTTTTATATATATATATATATATATATATATATATATATATATATATATATATATATATATATATATATATCAAGCTCCTGGTTGACACACGCAGTTTGGAAGGCACTCGAGCAGCTGCGTAAGGCTCAACCTGTTCCTTGGAATTCCCAGAAATCCCCACAGTGCCATTCGGACAGCCAATCTGGGCGTGGCAGATGTTAAATAGACATTAAAAGCGATGGGGGTGTGTTCATCATGGTATTGCCTTTGAAGAAGTGAATAAACGAAACGCGTCAGGCAAAAAGTGATTTGCATTTATTTCTGCTTGCAGGCGGATGCTGCCCGTACCAGTGATTCAAGGAACAGGCTGAGCCTTACGCAGCTGCTAGAGTGCCTTCCAAACTGCGTGTGTCAACCAGGAGCTTGATATATATATATATATATATATATATATATGTATGTATGTATGTATGTATATATGTGTGTGTATGTATATGTATATGTATGTATATATGTGTGTATATGTATGTATATGTATGTGTATATATGTATATGTATGTGTATATATATATATATGTATATATATTACCTATATAGGCCAGTAGGTAGACATAGTTAGGACCTATTTTCCATAGGAAATCCGTAACATTTTATTTGGAATAACTTTGGCGCCGATTGACGAATCTTTGCAAAATTTTCCAAACTTTTGGCCAGCTCCAGTCCGCTCCTATCCTGAAAGTTTCACTGTGATTCATCAAGCGGGGGCGAGAAAAAAGGGGGATCCCAAAACGCGTTTTCCCCATGCATTTTCCCATAGGACCTTTAGCCGCAGCTACAGCGCGAACTGCTGAACGGAATTACACCAAATTTGGCAAAGAGGTAGTCCTCAGTTCAGACTCGTGCCTTTTGCTAAAATGGTGTAAATCCGTTCAGTAGTTCCTGAGAAAATCACAGTTAAATGTACATATATATCTATGGCCTCGGAGGATCCGCGCACCCTACCGATCACGAGCTGAATTTTAATTGGCTGCCAACACTCTGAATCAGGAAGTGTTGGCAGCCATCGTGCCTCTGTAGAACCGAGGCACAAGAAACCCCCCAAAAAAGGCGCAAAACGTGAAAAGGTGTAGGGTAGAAACACCCTGACCCCCTAGGCCTGCTCAGGGGGGTCCCATAAGGACCCCCAAGGCCCCAAAAAGTTAAAAAAAAATTGTTTTTAAAAAACGGGAGGATGCGCGCATCCTCTGATAGAAAAAAAAATTCAGCGCGGCTCCCGCACAACATATGCTAATTTGCCCCCGGGGGGCCAAATTCCAGGGGCATATTGTAAAATTAGGTGGGGGGGGGGTCCCAATCCCCCCCTCACTGCCCCGGGGACCGCCACCCCCGGGGCACTAGCATAAAATAGGCGGGGGGGGCTCACGGCCCCCCCCACAGCCCCGGGGACCGCCACCCCCCAGGGCTTCTTTAAAATGGGTGGGGGGGCTCTCGAGCCCCCCAGCCCTGGGGACCGCCAACCCCGGGGCAATTTTAAAATAGGTAGGGGGACTCAGGCCCCCCCAGCCCTGGTGACCGCCACCCCACCAGGGGCTTCTTTAAAATGGGTAGGGGGGCTCTCAGGCCCCCCCAGCCCCTGGGACCGCCACCCCCAGGGCTACTTTAAAAAGTGGGAGGGGGCCCCCTCCTGGAGCCTTGTACAGGCCCTGGGGACCGCCACCCCCCAGGGCCGGCTCCTGCAGTGTCCCGGGGTGCCCATGCCCGGGACACTGCTGTTTGCAATGCCATTGCAAACTGCTTTGCTTCAATGAAGTGAGAGCAGAGAAACCTGCTCTCGCTTCAATGAAGCAAAGCAGATTGCTTTTCCACATGGGGTGCAACATGTTAGCTGCTCCCCATGTGTAAAAGCAATGGGACCGTGGAGGGATTGGGGACCCCACCACGTTCCCCAACGAGAGCCAGGTCCCAGGGGATAGGGTCACCGGAACCATAAGTGGCCTGGGAGGGGGGCCACGCGGCCCCCCCCATCACCATTAAGAAGAAAAATTAAATAAATCACTGGCCGGCCCCGGGGGATGGTGTCCCCGGGGCCTTAAAGTGGCCAGAGGAGGGGGGCTACGCAGCCCCCTCCATAAAAATATTCTAAAAGTTAGCCATGCCCCAGGGATGGGGTCCCCGGGGCAAATTATGGCCTCGGGAGGGGGGCCACGCAGCTCCCTTCCCAATTCAAAAAAAAAAAAAAAGAATTGGGGGCAGGCCCTGGGGGATAGGGTCCCCAGGGCCAATAAATTAGAAAAAGAAGGGGGGCTATACAGCCTTCTTAAAAAAAAAAAAAAAAACTGGATCCGGCCGGAGGCCACGCCTTTGCCTTACACCACTCTGCCAACGCACCCCCTGGCGCGTTTGCAGAGGGGGAACGAATTCCCCTTGAATACTGGGGGTCCCTGGGGGCCAATTAGCCCACCAGGAACCTCCAGTATGCGCCAGGGGGCTGCGTTGCAGAGAGGTGTAATGAGGCCACACCCCTTTTTACACCTCTCTGCAACGCAGCTCCGTGGCGCTTACTGGAGGTAACTGGTGGCCTAGTTGGCCGCCAGGAGACCTCAGGATTCAAGGGGACTTAATCTCCCAACTTTAAACGTGCCACCGGGCGAGTTTGCGCAGTGGTGAAGGTAGGGGACGGGGCCTGTGGTGATATGTGTGCAAACACGCCCTGTGGCGCGTTTTAAGTTGGGGAATTCATTCCTCTTCAATCCAGAGGTCCCCTAGGGGCCAACTAGCCCACCAGGTACCTCCAGTAAGCGCCACGGAGCTGCGTTGCAGAGTGTTGTAAAAAGGGGCGTGGCCTCTGAACACCTCTCTGCAACGCAGCTCCCTGGCGCACACTTGAGGTACCTGGTGGGCTAGTTGGCCCCCAGGGGACCGCAGGATTGAAGAGGAATTAATTCCCCAACTTAAAACGTGCCACAGGGCGTGTATGCACATGTCACCTCAGGCCCCGCCCCCTTCCTTCACCATTGTACAAATATTCCTCTAAAATCAGCCGAACTACGAATTCCGATTTACTCGCCTGTTATCAGAAGAGAACCCAGGGCTGCATCTTTTAGCCCAGCACTGACCCTGAAAAGTAATTCTAAGCGTACTTACCAGTAACTTGTATTTCCTTCCATAGGAATCCATTGTGTGGTTTTCACCAGAAAAGTTTCTAAGTGTCTATTTTATTCCTAAAAAATCGTCTGTATGACTTAAACACATTCTTTCAACTGTTTACAGGAGATTCACCAGTGCTGGATCCAGGATCCACCACTGAGTAAGAAAAAGTAACGATAACACTACTTACCTGCTAAGTGAATTTTCTGCCATAGGATAACATTGGTGATTCTATGTGAAAAATGTTCTAAGTGTCAACTTTTAAAATATAATAATATTCCTTAAAATTCACTACTGTAACCAAAACACTTTTACTCAACGGTTTACAGGAGATGTCCAAGGACTGAATCTAGGATCCAGTGCTGTGGTTAGAAAAGTTATCCATAAAGTAACTAATTGCATTTGACTAGAAATTCACATTGAGCTCAATGTTGCTTTGTGTTTGAAATTGTGTTGCCCATTGCAACAACTGTAACTACTGTACTTAAGTCTATTGCCTATTTGCAAAGTATTTAAACTAAAGCAATTCATTCTGAGAAAGTATATTTTGTATTGTAATGTATAATGTAATTTAAAAAAATATCTAAAAATAGTTTTAAAAATGTAGAAAATCAGTATGAAAAAAATAAGTATAACAATAAATATATTAAAAATGGTCATTTACAAAACCTTTGAAATTCACTGAAAAAAACCATAGGTTTCAGGCCTGATATAGTTGGGAATTAGCATTTAAAAAACCATTGAAATTCACTGAAAAAAACATAGGTTTTAGGGGTGTTATAGTTAGTTGAACATTTCCACTCGAACAAAATCTTTGAAATTCCTCCGATATATTTAGTTATACTAACTACATCTCGCGCGCCTGCAATCCACTGCTGATGATGTCACATATTACATCATTCATGACATGGTCAGTGACCTCACTGATGACATCTCAAATGACATCACTGATGACATCATCCACGTGACAATCAGATACACCTCATCATACACTAGTATAACCTTTCATCACTCACTGTAAAATACAGAGTGCCAGATTTAAAACCATTGACACACCAATACAAGTTTTTAAACACCCACTCAGTGATTCCTAGATCTATACACACATCTAATCACTTACCTATAGATTCACTCATACATGCTGTCAATTATCAATAGAACACTATCAAATATACTTATACACCCATATCGACATTACACACCAGCACACATCCTAATCACTTATGCAAACAATGGATCGTACTTACTTTTACTTAGCTATACACTTATAAAAACACCACTTCATCTATTCATATAGATAACTCAGTTAGTGTTATAAAAACACTATTACAAGTATACAGTTATCCATACAGTCACTCATACAATCACGGAGTCTTATGTATACTTATTTATAGACAACAACTGACACATACACTGGCTTTTATTTTTCTAGTTTGTTGGACATGTACCATTGAGACATATATTGGCTCATCACCACACCCATAAAGATATTCACTCACCCAAACAACTGTTATAACACGTAGTTTTAACTTCATATACCTACTGAATCAACTATTCACACATCTTTGGGCTGTCACACCCCCCCTTCCGAACCACACACACATTCACTCTCCCATACAAATACTCAGTTAACATATCTATAATTAATATAGACTTTCACGTAGCTAGTAATCGACTGGTGCAGCAGTCTACACAACAACTGACAGTGATACAGATATTCACACAGTTTAGTCACTAGCCAATATATTTAGTGAGACACTATAAATTAGTCAAGTAAACAGTCAATCACACTGCTACTAAATCCTCCATCCAGATATTTATATATACACTCATTCTTCAATGCAAATTGCTATATATATATATATATATATATATATATATATAATATACATATTCAAATAACGATCCAAACCACATTCACTGGATGATGTCATCAGTGATGTCATTTGAGATGTCATCAGTGATGTCACTGACCATGTCATGAATGATGTGACATCATCAGCAGTGGATTGCGGGCGCGAGCGAGATGTAGTTAGTACAACTAACTATATCGGAGGAATTTCAATGGTTTTGTTCGAGTGAAATGTCCAGCTAACTAGAACACCCCTAAAACCTATTGTTTTTTCAGTGAATTTCTAAGGTTTTTTTAAATGCTAATTCCTAACTATATCAGGCCTGAAACCTATGGTTATAAATAAAAAAATATATATATATATATATTCTCCGCAACTAGGCAACACTTCAGCAGCAAAAAATGGAGAGCACACTTGGATCAAGTATATGCTGATGATTTATTGTGCAGACCCCCCCCCCCCCCCCCACCCCCCTGACAGACGCGTTTCGCCTTCCGGCTTCCTCAATGTCAATTTCCATAGTGTTTAGCGCGAGTATTTAAAATTAGTATACATCACGTGTATAACCACTAAGCATAAAAATAGGACTTGCGCAACATTTGATGTAAAATTTCATGGCGGCCATCTTAAAACGTGTTATATACAAAAAGTGCTGTGAGCCAAAGTGCTTAGTGTTGTGCTTAATTAAAAACATGTTCATTGCAATGTTGACAAATCCATTCCTATGTACACATGAAACACATTTTAGCATTTCTAAAAATCTAGATAATTACGCTAAAAAAACCTTCATCTAGGATTGAATCTGTGTACATCATAACATATTAATTCATGTATATACATTCGTAAATTATTTTCTAATTCATAAAAAAAATCAGCACTCTTCATAATTTAAGAATATTATACTTAAAAACAATTTATACGTTTATTTGTATATACTGAATATCGGTGTCCTCCATAATTGTGTCCTGGATGGGCGTTCGAAAATGACAAGCCTTTTGGGGTTACGGTATCCAGAGTAAAGACGTTCCAAACAAGAAATTTGTTTGGAAATAATTGATTGTCTTCATCATTTACTCTAAGTGCACCCACATCTCCTCATCATTATTGAATCCTATAGGAGCTTTGGTCTGAAGGTCTATGATGTATTTAGACTCTAAGGACCGAAGTTTGTGCACCCTTTTCCCTCCTCTTTCTTGTTTTTCCATCTGATCTATGCAATAGAATTGGAGGAGATCCCTGTTGCTCTGGTGGAATTTTTCAAAATGACGAGCAACAGGGTAGGTTGCATCCTTGTTAGCAATAGCACGCATGTGCTCAAGGATGCATTTCTTTGTAGGGTGGATCGTGCTACCGATGTATCGTTTTTGACAAGGGCATGTCAAGCAATAAACCGTAAATTCTGAGTTACACTAAAGGAATCTTTTAATCATACGGACAGGCCTAGGGTCCCCTGGTCTGCCCTGATAGGTGGTAACTTTACTACTAAATTTACAGGCCTTACATCATTTACACAGAAAGAAACCGGCAACTCTCAAACGATTTTGTACTTTCGGGGTTGCATCAAAGTGACTGTGGATCAGATGGTCCCCCAGTGAGGGGCATTGTTTATATGTTATCAGTGGGCGTTCTGGAAGTCTGCAGGATTTGCCAATTCTTTCTAAAAATCTGTGGAATGCTGCTTGATTTTTCATTGTAGCATGCTATCATTCTAGCTGGGCCATCTTGTATGGGTTTAAAAGATCCCTTAGCTACCAGTAATTCTACTCTGTTGATTTTTATTACCCTGTTTTCTGCCTGCTGTAAATCTACCTTAGTATAACCTCTCTCTCTGAACCCTTGCAGAGTTCTTCCATGGCTTTTTTGTAGCTCTGCATCGTGGTGCAATTGCGTTTAAGACGCAATAGCTCACCGAAAGGTATATTTATTAGGCTCAACGGGTGGAGGCTACCTGCATGTAAAGCTGCATTGTCTGCTGTCGGTTTCCTATACAGTCGGGTCAATAGGGTATTGTTTTCAATATATACTTTCAGGTCTAGGTAGGTCACAGAAATATCACTGATGTTACTCGTGAATTTAATTCATTGTTGTTAAGCGAGGCAACATACTCCTCAGCCGAAGAGCGACTGCCACGCCAAACAACATAAAGGTCATCTATGTATCTTGCCCACAAAGTTATCTTATCCATCCACAAGACGTTTATCTCCCCACGTGCTTCTTCACCCAGCCCACGTATAAATTCGCGTAGCTGGGGGCGAAGCACGTGTCCATCGCAGTACTGCGCTGCTGTTGGTAGAGTTGACCTGCAAAGGTAAAGATGCTATTGTTCAAACAGAAAGTTATCATGCCTAGAAGCATCTTATTGTGTTTTCAAAATTTCAGTTGTCTCTTATTGAGAAACCATTCCACAGCTTTAAGGCCGTCCGTGTGTTTGATACACATGTATAAACTAGTTATGTCCAACGTTATGAGGAGCATATCCTTGTCCTGCGTATACCTTCAATCTGTCTCAAGAAGTCCTTAGTATCCCGGACATAGGAATCAAGGCCTCGAACTAGGGGTGCTAAAAAAGAGTCAATATATAGTGCTGTATTTTTTAAAAGGCAGCCGATGGAGGCCACTATTGGCCTGCCTGGTGGATTCTTTGGGTAGATGGTAAAAAGTGGGTAGAATAGGTGTTTCACAATGTAAAAACAGGTACTCATCTTGTCCCAACATCCCATCATCCCAACAGTCTTTTAGTTGTTGATGATATTCATTAATACTTCTTACATATTCCTTCTGCTGTATTGGGATATAGCACTCCCTATCATCCAATTGTCTCATGGCCTCTTTATGGTAATGTTCTTTGTTGAAGATGACCATGTTACCCCCCTTGTCTGAGGGTTTGATTTCTATGCTGGTATCTTCTTTCAAGGATTTCATAGCTTCCCATTGTTTTCTTGAGAGATTATAATCCCGATTGGGAGGAGAGTTTTGTTTTGCCAGATTTTTTAGGTCCATAATGACTGTGAAATAACGAAGAAAGCCGTGCAGTTTCTGTTCATTTATTGCATAAATAACGTGACATACATCACCAAGGAGCGGGACCATTCGTATGACGGTTGGGACCGGAGTGCAGGGAAGAATCTTCACAACGTTCTAAGAACTAACCATGGGAACAGGGGTGCGGGAGAAACCATGGGAAGAGCAAGGATACAACACATCTCCTTCCTTACAGAAAAATAAATAACTATACAAGAGTTAATATAAAACATAGTCTCTATGCCAACTTGGTTTGGAGTGGACATTTCTCAAATTTTCTTTGGTGTTTGAAGTAACGGTTTTGTTGTTTACATTTCCACTTGGAATACATCCCTTGTCTGAAACATCCTCAGAGTTGTCTTGGACAATTTTGTCAACACTCCAATACTGTCCATCCTTTAAGTGTACAACATTCTTAAAGACTTTACTTATCACTTTCTTGTCTGAGAATTTCGAACAACCAGATTCTACAAATCTCTGTAGTTTTATTCTCACCACATCTCCTACTTCCAAGGCTTTAAATTGTTTTTTGAGTTTAATTGTAATTTTCCACATATTTCTTTTGATGTGCATGTATTTTCTCCATGATCTTGTTCCTATTAATCACTTCCGTGCTGTCACCAGCCAACCACATAGGACATAGTTTTGTGCCTGGTTCCCTTCCCTTGAGGGATTTAAATGGTGAAACCCCAGTGACAGAATGAGGAGTGATAAGATAGGACCAAATCATCTCATGCAGTGCTTTCTCAACACTAATTTCGCTTGAAACATTAAGTTGGATACAAGCCTTAATCATTTGATTGATGCGTTCCACCACTCCATTTGCCTATGGACAATATAAAGCTGCCTGTTGATGTTCTACAGAGAACTGCCGTAAAAATTCTTTCATTAGTGTAGATGTAAATTGGACACCATTATCCGTTACTAGAGTTTGTGGTACCCCTTCATTACGGAAAACCTCTTGAAGAAAAGTGATTACAGTGTTAGTGGTGCTATTGTCCACTATTTTCAGATTTATCCACTTAGAATGGTAGTCTACCAGTGTAAGTATAAACCTGCCTTTAAGTCCCTTTACATTAAGAGGACCGATGATATCCATGGCTACTTTACTCCAAGGGACAGATGGTACTTGTACTGCCGAAATTTGGCCCTTACTCACAACCTTACTTTTATCACTTACTGCACACGGTACACACTCTTATTTTGCTTTCAACCATAGTGTCCATGGATGGCCACCAGTAAAGTAGACAAATTTTATTCTTAGTTATGCTGCAACCCAAATGGCCTTCATGAGCTAAACTCACAATTTTATCTCTCAAACTCTCAGGAGGTACCAACTTACTCCCTCTATAAAGGTTTTGCTCACAGAAGTATAACTCGTTCCTGACTTCCCAAAATACATCCTCACCATTCTTTAATTCAGATGACCTGCAGGCCAACCATTCAACATAAGTTGCCTTACTTTGGACAATAAAACATCACTGGACAAAGCTTCCCTCCATTCCTGTTTACTTATCCCTTCTGAAATGCTTGCCACCACTATTTCATCACTTGGGAAACTTTCTGGTTCATTTTTTTCAATGGGTAATCTAGATAAACAATCTGCTGCCTGATTGGATTCCCCTGGCATATATAACACTCTAAAATTGTACCCTTCCAATCCTAGGAACCATTTCGAAATTCTAGGTGTAAATCTTTCAATGTTCTTTGAGGTAAATATGCTAACTAAAGGCTTGTGGTCTGTTCTTATCGTGAAAGGTATGCCCCATACAAATGTTCGGAAATGCAAAACCGCCCAATAACACGCGGGTGCCTCTCTTTCTATTGCCGAATAATGGGACTCAGCTTCCGTCAAAGCTCTAGAAGCAAACGCCACAATCCTCTCTTCTCCTTCTAATACTTGACTAAGAGTGGCTCCAATACCTTTTGTACTAGCCTCAGTTGTGATTAATGTACGCTTACCAGTATCAAAACATCCCAAATATGGTGCATTTACAATGTTATGCTTTAATTTCTCAAATGCATCAGAACACTGTTCATCCCATTCAAACTCAATTCCCTTTTTAAGTAACTTCCTTGGGGGATACGTAATGTCTGCAAAATTCTTGATAAACTTAGAGCAATACTCTGACAAACCTAAGAAAGATTTTACTTCCTCTTTGGTGTTTGGTTTGGGAGCTAATTTAATGACATCCACTAAATTTACTTTTGGTTTAATCCCTTCTTTCGAAATGACATGTCCTAAATAAGTTACAGAACGGACCCCTATTTGACATTTTTCTTTCCTCAATGTAAGTCCAGCCTCTCTCAATCTTGTTAATACTATACGTAGCTTAGCATTATGTTTACTCTCATTCTTTCCATAGATTAACAAATCATCTTGGAAACACAGGATTTGTTCCATCCCTTCCAAAACATTTTGCATAGCCCTTTGAAAAACCGCAGCCGCAGAGGCTAACCCAAAGGGCATCCTGCAAAATCTAAAAACTCCAAAAGGCGTGATAAAGGTAGTTAGAGCTTTGCTTGAAGGATGAAGTTTCACCTGGTGATATGCAGAAGACAAATCTATCACTGTGAAAAACTCTGCCCCACAAATTTGATTGAGCATATCATTTATGTTAGGCAAAGGATGCCTATCAATCCATATATTACCGTTTAATTCTCTCAAATCTACACACATCCTGATGTTATTAGTATTGGCCTTAGATGTAATCACGATGGGTGCGACCCATTCTGCACACTCTAGACGTTCGATAACTCCCTGCTCTAATAACTTGTCGAGGTTCTTTTATCATTAAAGGAATGTTCCTGCACTTATGTGCCACAGGTTTAGCACCATCTTAATCTTGTGTTGATATTCTTTAAGACAACCAAGTTTTTCTGTGAATACTTCTCGAAACTCTTCACAAATTTCCATGCCACAAACAGTTCTCTCTACAAGCATTACAGGAATTTCCGCTGTAGAGTCAAGTTTCATCCCTAAATCTTTTTGATGAACCCATCCTAGTAAATTTGCCCCTTCTTTTGCTATGTAGACTTTACCTACTGTGCACCTGTCTTTAAATGTGATCTTCATAGTAGCAACACCCTCTAAGGGAATGGGATCCTTATTGTAACCAACCGGAACCACATCTGGACTCTCAAGAGACCCCTCCTGATCCTTGAATTTTGTATTATAAGTCTCACTGTTAATAAATGTAAATGGCGAACATGTGTCCGCATAAACTTCTAATTTGTGTCCATCCAATTTAATTTCACATTTTGGTAAGTCAACCTTAAACACATTTGCATTTTCTTTAACATCAACTTGCAACACATATTTACTTCTGCAATCCTCATAAGTCTCTCTAGCATTTACAGTTTTATTAGGAATATCCTTGCATACCCGTGCAAAATGACCTTTCTGATTGCAATTTCTGCACATGGCTGTTCTTGCAAGACAATTTACATTGTTTGCCAAATGCCCACTACTACGACATCTAAAACACTTTAATCTGTTCTCTACATACATTTTCTCCCTGTTAAATTCCTTTATCATTTCCTTCTTCTTTGTCCCTTTAATAGCACATACATTCTTCAACTCCTCACATACTTCATTTACACTATTCTCTCCGCTGGTACTCATTTCTTTCATACACTCAGCTGTATGCTCTACACTCTTCGCGATATCCATCGCAGTTTTCAAATCTGGATTACCTACCAACAGTTTTGCTTGAATTTTTTTGTTATTAGTACAACGTACTAATTGATCTCAAATTAATGACTCAGTAAGTTCATTAAATTCACATGTATTCGCAAGTCCCCTTAAACTAGCAATATAATTTCCTACCTTCTCATTTTTCCCTTGAATTCTTCCAAAAAATGTATGTCTTTCTAAAACAACGTTTATTTTATCTGCAAATTGTAGTTCTAATTTCATTATACTGTAGTCATACACATCTCTTCCCTCTTCTCCCACATCTTCTTCTTCAACATCCGGAAGGCTATCAAAAATTTTCCTTCCCTCAGCACCCAAATTATGTAATAAAATGTGCTGTCTTCTTATAGCTGAGAACCCACTTGCCCCGATAGCAATGAGGTAAGATTCAAAAGCTTTCCTCCAATCTTTCCATGGTACTGTTGGTTCCCCTGCCTCGTGCGGGAGAAACCATGGGAAGAGCAAGATTACAACAGACTGCTTCATTAAAAACATCAATTCCGTCAAAAGGGGTTTGTGGGATTGTTCTTGATTTTCTTCTGAAGTTACTATGTCCGCTTGTTTGTCTTATCCCTGCCCCTTCTAAGTAGTCATCAACATTAGTTTCTTCCTCCTCTAAGGACGTGTCCAAAGTCTGTAGCTCTAATAAGGCCTGAAGATCATGACCTACTAGGAGGTTGATTACTGCATTTTATATATATATATCCATAGGAACCCTTTTGGTTGTGTTCTAAATTGTTTTAGCTTGAGGTAGAACTTGATGAGGGTGTTGACGTTCTTCATGACTGTCCATCCAATAAGGCTCGTGGACCAAATGGTATCCCTCTTGACATCCTCAAATGCAACATCAACCTATAGGTTTCCTTGTTAACCAACATTTTTAATACCTTAAGCAACTTCAGTCAGCCTAGTTTTTAGACTGAATCTATTGTTGTCCCCATTTAAAAAAAAATGCTATGGGCCCATTTCCTTAAATGACTCCACCGTTAGGTTTTAGTCAGTCATCTTTAACAGAAGTAAGGTGTAGGCCAATGAGCAACGCACCTTGAACGCTTGTTAGTATGAGTTCAGAGAGGCCTTTGGTACAATGGAGCAGTGCTTGAATCTTCACCTCATCTCATCTTCAGTGAATATACCATTGCTAGGTGCTGTCTATTGTAACTGGCCTTCTTGGACCTCTCATGTGCTTTCAGCTGTGTCAATGGACTGTGCCAAACTCTGGCACATCAGTAATTCCATTTGTTGTAAAAAAATGATCACAATCTATAGGGGCGTTTATCAGTCTTCCTCCATCTCTGGGTGAGAAACCGTTCATGCCCTTTCTTAAAATTTACAAAACACAGTGCCTGCCTATTGCCACTTATGGTGGTGGAATATGGGAATACTGGAATACCAAGTCAATACAAACCGAGCAAAACTATTCTTTTCTGCTCCTTCTTTCCCCCAATAGCTCAACGTATATTTGACACTAGGAGCTGGGTGTTTAGTATATTGAGGAGTCACGTTTGCTTCCTGCTGCTTTGGCTATTAATCTGGTCTAACACGTGCTGGGACTCTTCGACGTCTTGGCTGAGGATGCTGGACTGCCACAAGGGCAGTTTTTACTTCATTCCCTGTTACTCCCACTGTGGGCCCAGTGGGAGAATGTGTCCCGAGAACCTGAAAGGCATCTCACTATTCAATACATACAGAGAGGCATCTCACAAAGTGGTTTGCCAGATCGCTGCGCGCACAGCACAGTCGTTAACTCCTCTTCGACATCACTGGGATGTGGACCTGACTAGCCTGTGCACGGACCGCACATTGGCGGGTATACTTGTGGGACCTACCTGCATTCCTAAAAACCCCAGATTCCGCCACATTCAGTACTATGTATTGCATAGAGCCTGATTGACGCCAGCCAAGATTAACAGATACTTCAGGCGCACCAATGCTAGTTGCCCCCTATGTCAGCTGATTGACACGGATCTCTTTCATATGATCTGCTGCCCCGCGCTCAATGGGTACTGGAGTAGCGTCACAGCACACCTAGCTTTCTGCACTGGGTGGAAGGTGGCACGTACCTGGGATGTATGTTTCTTGAGGCTCTACTATAGAATGGCTAGACACAGGGTAGAGTCCAGGTTTATAGATCTAGGACTACCTCTAGCTAACCACTTACTCACCAGGTGATGGAAACGCTCGGAGCCTCCCACTGCGCTGGTGTGGTCCTGCTCACTTACAGTCTGGGCGCAGGCTGAAAGTGTCACCCTGCACCCCAAAGACACATTGGGGTTACGTAAAGTGCCGATGGAGGCCAACTGAGATGTTATATTACAGGACTTTCAACACCGCTGGCAGCCAGATGGCGAGCCCCAGGCTCCCGTAGCATGCACGGTGCTAACACCAGTAGTGGCATCACAATGCGTGGGGCGGGGATGCTTTGTGGATGTGCTGGCGCCCTGTCTTGTTAATCCTCCCCCCCCTCCTTCTCCCATGCACATTCCCTACCTCCCACATTGTCTTCCAGGGAAGAGACTAGCTATATACCCATTGACCCTACGGCCGTGTGGGCTGAACAGGCAGTGTGGGAGTGAAGAACAATAGAGGAGACTTGAGTTGGACATCAGTTAACATTGTTATTCCTAGATCCTGGTTCCTTTCCCCTCCATTCACAGTACCAAGCTCATCAGCTCCTATTAATGACGTAAGGTGCGATGTCTAATTCCTGTATGCACTATAGCACACATTAATCAGTACCTTCGTGGTAGTTGCAGCGAACCATGCTTTAGGCCATGCACTGAAATGTCACCTTAACTGTTATTACTTGTAATCTGTGCCCCTACGTGTCTGAATTGAAATTGTTGGTTATTTTTGGCTGAGTGTATTGTCCTAGATTCACCTACAAATCTGCTCTGAACATTGATGGCACAGCCTTTCAAAGTAGCTGTGCTCACTCGGTACCCCACCTGAAATGTGTTACTCTCGGAGATGGGTTATACAGGTTTGTGGTAAAGGGGAATGTAGTAAATCTGTAGCAAAGAAGATTGTAGTAAGTAAGCAAACTATTTCAAGAGTGACATGACTCGCTGTACCTATACCACATGTGATCTTAAAGTATAATGGTTTATGAATGCACTGCTTCCGGCAACCAATGTTCTACGATGTTTCAATTGTTAATCCAGTTTCCAAATATCAATATGGTTTCTGTTCAAGGCCATGGGAGGGACGCTGTTTTTTCCTTGTCACCATGCCTACTACTTTCTTTCGGGGTGGGATGGGTGGGTTGGGAGGGGTGGGGAGTGGGGGAGGGTTGGGGGATGAGGGTAGGGGGGGGTAAGAGTTTGGAATTTATTTTGTTTCTTGTCTGTCTTTATTATTTACTGCATACCAGGATCAGACTGCCCACATTGTCAGTACTCTGAAGACGTTCTCTATTGCTCCACAATTAATGCTGTCTTTATCCCTATTGATGCTCTGCTTTTGCAGGTTCAGGTATTGTTCTCTACATCATACAAACACCGCTGTACTTTAGTCAGGATCGGTCGCAGATCCTAGGAGTACTCTGCCTATCTGTATGGATACGATCTTCCATTAATTCTCTGTCACTACCCACAATTGACACATCGCTCGGCATAGCGAAGGTGGGCAACCTGAAAATACTCACTTAATGTTAAAGGTCTTAAACAACCTGTTAAACGTCAGAAAATCCTAGATTACCTACGCAGACAAAAGGGGGATATTGTCCTACTGCAAGAATCTAAAATCGATGCTAAACAATTTAATACACTTAGGAACAAATTCTATGTCGAAGTGGCAGGATCGGAGGCAATAGGCAAGAAAAATGGCGTCTTAACATTAATAGCAAAAATATCCAATGTTGACTTCTCCTCCACGGCTGACACTAAGGGGAGGTGGGTCACAACCAAGTTGCTCAAAGATGATATTGAATTCTATGTTATGAATGTTTATGCTCCTAACACATGTGATTTAAGTTTTTGGTCAGACCTCACTAAGCAAATTGATACCATCCCTGACTCAGCTATACACATTCTCGCAGGAGATTTCAATCTACCCTTCGACCCAACTCTTGATGGGGATTCCCGATGCACCTTCCATGGCAGTAAGTCTCACAAGGCCTTCACTAACCACTGTACCCGATTTAACTTAGTGGACTCATGGCGGTTGCAAAACCCTGATGGGAGAGACTACACATTTTACTCATCTCCACACGATTCGTTCTCCCGTATCGATTACTTATTTATCATGAAAAATGGCATCCCCAGAATAGAGGAGACAACAAAAGAACCAAGGGTTATATCTGACCATTCGTGTATATCACTGTCCATTTCTAATGTGAAATAGTCTACCCGTCAATCAATTTGGCGATTCAATGAGGAGGTACTCGAAAAGGAGCAGCATCGGTCTACCATTGAATCTGCCATTAAAGATTACCTGGAACTTAACATTAGGGGGGACATCACTGATCTGGCCCGTTGGGAAGCACTAAAAAGTACTGTTAGAGGGGTCAGTATCAAATTTAGGTCAGCTATGAACAAGAATCATAACAAGACTCTACAAAAACTAGAAAGAGAAATAGCTGCCCTAGAGAATAGACATCTGCTTGATAGGAAAGAAGATACACTGAATGAGTTGGCCAATAAGAAATATGAATACAACAAAATAATAAGTGAAAGAGCAGGGGTCTGGCAGAATAGGAGGAAACAATTTAAGCTATGTGAATCAAATAAGGCTGGGAAGAGTCTGGCTGCTTATTTCAAATTTAAGGTACAGAAAAACACGATAAACTCCATTCAAGATCAATCTGGGGTGACCCACTCAGATCCTGTCAAGATCGCAGATATATTTAAAGATTTTTATGAGTGTCTCTATGCAAAGAACGTAGAGGTGGAGGAAACCAAAAATCTGAAAGAAACATGTTAGTTAGATTCCTCACCTTCGAATATCCCCAGGCGTCAGGCTGGATCCGGAAAGATTTTTGTAGCAATACCCCATGCGCGTCGTTAGGCGTCGTCTGCGGCTCCGCGTCCGTCGTTGGCGCCTTGCGCCGGAATGACGTCGTCAGGGTACTTAGACGCCGCCCTCGCACGCTGATGTCAGTTCTTCTTTTTTCCGCGCCAGACAGCGCCGATCCGGGAAGAGCTTACCCCTTAGTCAATTTTTGACTAAACTTTATTGACTCTCTTTGGTCTTCTGTCGACTCGACTCTGGTGCCGGTAGGATGCCTGGGGTTAAAGCCTGTGACTCCTGTCATCGACTGATGTCGGTGACGGACCACCATCGCCGGTGCCTTTACTGCCTGGGGGCCGACCACGACGCGGAGTCGTGCCCCGATTTTCAGGCCTTGACCTCGAAGGCTAGGCGGGAGCGGTCCCGTAAGCTTCTCGAGCTTCGGCACTCGGCTCCGCGCTGCTCACGGTCCCGGTCCAGAAGGAGGTCCAAGGACCGGTCGCAGAGCCGCAGTCACCATCATCGCTCGTCGGGCTCGAAGTCTTCGGATAAGTCGAAGCGATCTAAGAAGTCCAAGAGGCGACACCGCTCTTCGGACTCCCTTCGCGGGTCGCGCGACTCGGCCGAGGGTCAGGGTGATCCCACCCCTGCGGCTCCGTTGGAGCCGCAGGAGCCGCGTCAGTCTCCATACCCGCCGGTCCCTGGGACTGACGCGACTCCGGCGGAGGTCAGTGCCTTCCTCTCGGCCATGAAGGGCCTGTCTCCGCCGTCGACGCCTGCCGGCGTGCCTTCGGGCCCCGCGGGCTCGATTGGGCAACCTCGCGTGCCGGCGGCTCCGGCGCCGTCGACGACTTCGGTCCCGACGCCGCAGGTCCCCGAGGGATCCAGGCCTGGATCTCTGCCGGTCGACCTCACGACGCCTCCTCCGCCGGCGCTGACACCGGTTCCGCCTCCGGCGCCGTCTCCGGACGACGCAGTTTCCCGGTTTAGCCCCTGTCCGGGCCCGGCACCGGCGCGGCGCCGCTTGACGCCGCACCCGACGCCGATGGCTGAGCATTTAATCTACCGCCCGGCTCCGATCATTCCTCCTGTTTATCAGGAATCGTATGACGGGGGCGACTGGTAGGGGTATGAGGACCCTATGGCCATACAGGGCCAACTTTCACAGGACTGGGCAGACGAACTGGGGGATGCCAGTGGTCTGGACACTTCCCCGGACGCTGGTTTCATCTCTCCTCTGACTGTGGCCTCGGAGGAAGGTGCAGCTTTTTCAGTGGTGCTGCGCAAGGCGGCCGAAGCCCTGGGGCTCGAGTTGCCTGCTGTGGCCGCGAGGACGAACGTCCTCACAGAGGTGCTTCAACCGTCAGCAATCTCCACAGAGCCTCTGCTGCAGTTCAATTAGGCCCTCATAGACGTTCTGCAGGGCACTTGGTCCAAGCCCTCCACAGTTCCTCCTGTGGATCGGAACGTGGCCCGGCGCCACCGCCCTGCTCCAAGCGACCCCAGTTTCCTGTCTCAACACCCCACCCCGAGAGTCTGGTTATCCAGGCCTCCACTTCCCAATGCTCCATCCCGTCCGCCCCTCCGGATCGAGAATCCAAGAGGCTGGAACAGTTCGGAAACAAGCTGTTTTCTTCCCTGAGTTTGGGCCTGCGGTCTTTGAACACCGCTTGCCTCTTGGACCGTTTCTCCCACTCTCTGTGGGATACGGTGGAGGACGTGCTGCCACTGTGTCCGGAGGAGGCCCGGACTCGTCTCTCCCAGGCGCTTGCTGACGGGCGAGATGCAGCACGACATGCCATACGGTGTGGACTAGACACCACGGACTAGCTGGGTAGGGCGATTTCCACCACGGTGGCGCTCCGGCACCACGCCTGGCTGCGGTCCACGTCTTTTTCTGGGGATGTCCAGAGTACCCTCATGGATATTTCCTTTGATGGCACTCGCCTTTTTGGTGAGAAGGCGGATAGTGCGCTGGCTCGTTTTAAGGACTCCCGGGCTACGGCCAAGTCCTTGGGTCTCTCGGCCCCACGGCCGCAAACTTCCGCCTTTTGCCCCTTTCGTGGCCAAGGAAGGGGCGCCTCCTTACGTCCGCCTAGCCACCGGCCGCAGAACCAACATGCATGCGGACGTGGATTCCGCCGTGGCGGTACTGGAGGAAAACGTGCCGGTCAGTCCACATCCACCCCGGCAGTATCCGCCTCAAAGCCCTCCTAGTCCGAGCTTTCAGGCCCATTCCACACCTGTGGGTGGCAGAGTTCGCCATCATCTGCTCCACTGGCGATCCATCACTTCGGACAGGTGGGTGCTGCAAATCGTCCGAAGGGGCTACTCCCTCCCCTTCGAGACGACCCCTCCAGCCATGCCACCGCAGTGCCACCGTATATCGGAGGATCACTTGAATATTCTGCGGGAGGAAGTTACGGCCCTCTTGGCCAAAGAGGTCGTCGAGCGCGTTCCTGGTCCAGAAGTAGGCCGTGGTTGCTATTCCCACTACTTTCTGGTTCCCAAGAAGGGCAAAGGGGGCCTACGCCCTATCTTGGACCTCAGGAGCGTCAACGCCTTCCTCCGGAAGGAACGGTTCAAGATGCTAACTTTAGCTCAGGTTTTGGCTGCCCTCGACCCTGGAGACTGGATGGTAGCGTTGGACTTGCAGGACGCCTATTTTCACATCCCCGTCCTGCCGGCCCACCGGCGTTACCTGCGGTTCACGGTGGGTCAGGAGCACTTTCAGTTCACCATGCTCCCCTTCGGCCTCACCAGTGCCCCTCGGGTGTTCACGTGATGGCGGTGGTCGCAGCTCATCTGCGCAGATCGGGGGTTCCAGACTTCCCCTATCTCGACGACTGGCTGTTGAAGGCAAGCTCGCCCCAGCAAGTCGTCTCACACCTCCAGACTACGGCCGACCTCCTGCATTTGCTGGGGTTCTCCATCAACGTGCCGAAGTCACACCTGAGACCCTCCCAGAAGCTCCTCTTCATCGGAGCGGTTCTCGATTCGGCGCTGTTCGGGCTTATCCTCCGGAAAGGCGGGTCCGGGATATTCAGGCTCTGATTCCCATCTTTCGGCCTCTATCCTGGGTTTCGGTCAGGTTGGTGCTGCGGCTTCTGGGGCTGATGGCCTCCTGCATCCTGTTGGTGCATTACGCCAGGTGGCGAATGCCGGCTCTGCAGTGGGACCTGAAGTTTCAGTGGGCCCAGCATCGAGGCAACCTGTCCGACCATGTCTTGATCTCCGAGGGCACTGCGAAACAGTTGCAGTGGTGGCTCACGGACCGCGATTGGGTCAGGGGCAGATGCCTCTCCCTACCCCAACCGGAGCACGTAGTAGTGACGGGCGTGTCCCTCCTGGGATGGGGGGGGGGGGGCCATATGGGAGAGGCGGAGATCAGAGGCCTCTGGTCTCCGGCAGAGTCTCAACTCCATATCAACTTGTTGGAGCTGAGAGAGATCCGGCTTGCACTGAAAAACTTCCTTCCCTCTGTCCGGGGAAGTGTTGTGCAGGTGTTCACGGACAACACCACCGCCATGTGGTATTGCAACAAACAGGGCGGGGTGGGGTCGTGGACCCTTTGTCAGGAGGCTCTGCGCCTCTGGACATGGCTGGAACACCAGGGCATCATCCTGGTGGTTCAACATCTGGCGGGCTCTCTGAATGCCAGAGCAGACAAACTCAGCCGCCGGTGCATGATGGATCACGAATGGCGTCTGAACTCGGACGCGGCGCAAGGTCTCTTTCTGCAGTGGGGAGAGCCTTGGTTAGAGCTATTCGCCACCGAAGAGAACGCGCAATGTCAGCGGCACTCGCTCGGAGACACTTTTCGTCGCGAGTGGAGTTGTGGTCTGTTGTACGCCTTTCCGCCTATACCACTTCTGCCCAGAGTGCTGAAGAAGATCAGGCGCGACCGGGCCTAAGTCATCTTAGTGGCTCCGGATTGGGCACGAAGGTACTAGTATCCCTAGCTACTCAGTATGTCAATCGATCCTCCGATGCGACTGCCTCTTCAGGAGGACCTTCTGTCGCAGCAGCAGGGGACAGTCCTCCACCCGAACCTGTCCAGTCTCCACCTCCATGCGTGGAGATTGAGCGGCGACAGTTGATGCCATTTGACTTGCCTCCATAAGTCTGTGATGTGATTCTGGCAGCCAGGCGTCCCTCCACAAAATCGGTATACGCCTGCAGGTGGAACAAACTTGTGGCATGGTGCACAGCAAAGGCTGTGGATCCCCTTTCCGCCCCTCTTTCTGAGGTTCTACTTTCTTCTTTCTTTGGCCCAGCAGGGCTCTGCTCTGGGCACCTTGAAAGGTTATCTTTCTGCAATCGCTGCTTTCTTACGGCTTCCTGATCAGCCTTCTCTTATCAAGTCCCCTATTGTTTCGTGTTTTCTTAGAGGCATTACTCACGTTTCCTCCTTTCCCCTTTGTAATGCCTCAGTGGGATTTGAATCTTGTCTTAACCTTTCTGATGTGCGCTCCCTTTGAGCCCCTTCACAGTTGTCCACTTCGTCTTCTGACTCTTAAGACTGCTTTCCTGGTAGCTATCACCTCGGCTAGACGGGTGAGTGAGCTCCAGGCTCTGTCATCTAAGCCTCACTTTTTTTCTGTTCATCTGGACAAGGTTGACGTCCGGACTCGTCCTTCTTTTCTTCCAAAAGTGGTGACCCCCTTTCTCATCGGGCAATCGGTCACTTTGCCCACCTTCTTCCCGCCTCCGCATCCTTCGAAAGTGGAAGAGAGGCTCCACCGTCTGGACCCCAAACGTGTGCTGTCCTTTTGTTTGGACCGCACCAGACAGTTCCGGGTGGACGACCAACTTTTTGTTGGATACGTAGGTGCTAAGAAGGGGAAAGCCGTACACAAGCGGACCATCTCTCGGTGGGTCGTCTTGTGTATAAAGGTTTGTTACTCCTAGGCGAAAAAGGACCCTCCTGTTGGGCTGAGAGCCCATTCCACCCGGGCCACGGCGGCGACTACTGCCCTGGGACGGGGAGTTCACTTGCAGGACATCTGTCAGGCGGCGACGTGGGCCTCACTGCACATGTTCGCCAAGCACTATTGCCTGGACAGCCAAGTCGGGAGAGATGGCTTCTTTGGCCGTTCTGTTCTCCAGGACTTTCTGGTGTGATCTTGGTTCACAGACCCTCCACCGGGGTTGGTATTGCTGGGGTATCTATTCTAAGGTGAGGAATCTAACTAACGTGTTTCTTTCAGATGAACAAGTTACTTACCTTCGGTAACGATGTATCTGTAAGAAACATTAGTTAGATTCCTCACCGACCCACCCATCCTCCCCGCTCTGCGAACCGACATCTAGGGTTAAGGTCATCCTGTTCAGGGCTCTAGACTTTTTGGCACCAGTGTCGGTATCTTGCATGGCTCTGCGTTCCTGGTGCGGAAAGCTATGTACAAGAACTGACGTCAGCGCGCGAGGGCGGCGTCTAAGTACTCCAACGTCATTGCGGCGCACGACGCCAACGACGGACGCGGAGCCGCAGACGACATCTAGCAACGCGCAAGGGGTATTGCTACAAAAATCTTTCCGGATCCAGCCTGACGCCTGGGGATATTCTAAGGTGAGGAATCTAACGAACTAATGTTTCTTACAGATACATCATTACCGAAGGTAAGTAACTTGTTCTTCAGGACTACTTAGGGGAATGCGAGCTACCGTCTGTCTCCCTTGCTGATCAAACCGATCTTAATAACCCAATCACGATCCAGGAGATTGAAAAGGCTATCAAATCGTTAAAATGTGGAAAGGCCCCCGGACCAGACTGGTTCACTGGTAGATTCTATAAGTGCTTCTCCTCTCGCCCATCACATCCACTCCTACACCTGTTTCAGGAAATCAATAGTACAGGGGAAGCGAAAGGCACACTATCTGAAGCTATCATTGCCGTCCTGCCCAAAGAAGGGAAAGACCCAATACTTCCTAAAAACTATAGGCCTATCTCTCTTATTAACCTTGATTGTAAGCTCTTAGCCATGATCTTAGCCAACCGCCTCCAGAAAGTTCTGCCCAAACTTATCCACCCCTCCCAGGCAGGTTTCTTGAAATATAGGTTATCCAGTGACAATACCAGGACATTAGCACATGTACTCGAAAAGGCGAAGCTTATTACCACCCCCACTGTAGCAATTAAGCTCAATGCCGAAAAGGCTTTTGACAAAGTAGACTGGACATATCTGGAGGCAGTGTTAAATAAATTTAACCTAGGAACGTCTTTTACGAAGATGGTGATGTCCCTTTATTCCTGCCCCTCTGCCAGAGTTAGAGCGGGAGGCTCGTTCTCCTCATCATTCCGATTACCGCAAGGAACCAGACAGGGGTGCCCCCTCTCCCCTTCATTATTCCTACTGGCGATTGAACCATTCCTCCACCACTTACGGAATAATAAGGGCATTTCGGGAATTCCATTAAAGACTGTACAATAAAACTAACCGCATATGCTGATGACGTGCTGGTTGTCTCGGAAAAAGAGGAGGAGGCTATACCGGCCCTCATGTCTACTATTGACAAGTTCTCAAAGGTATCGGGGTATAAATTAAAAAAGGATAAAACTGAGGTTAAATTGTTAAATAATCAGGGAAATAAGGATGTGCTGGGGGACTCTGGTCTAACTTGGCAAACGGATTGCTTCAAGTACCTGGGGTTGGACTTTGATAAGGACCTAATTTCAACTCTGCGCATTAACGAAAACCTGACCCTAAAGAAAATATCAAAATTATTAGATGGTTGGTCTCCTAACTACCTATCATGGTGGGGCAGGGCCGAAACCCTGAAAATGATGGTAACTCTATTGGTGAATTACCTGGCGAGTATGTTGCCGATGACTTTTTCGGATGACTTTTTAACCCGGGTGGACAAGCTTTTTGGTACATTACTGTGGCAGGGGAAGAAACCCAGGATATCAATGAAGAAGTTACAGCTATCTAAAGATAAAGGTGGCCTGGGTCTCCCCAGCTTCAGAAATTATCAAACTGCGTTCCTGTGTAAACAAGGTGCACAATGGCTGATTGAAGATTCGGCCTACACCCCGCTGTGGCTGGATGTTGAGAAATCCCTCATTGATAATGTTCCCCTTACTGCCCTACTCACTATGGATCTCTCCCATCTTCCTCACTCAAAATATATTTTACCAAACACAAGACGTGCCCTCCTAAGACTAGATCAAGCCCACAAAACAGGCTTAAAAATAAAAAAAAACTACCTTGGTATCCTTGTGGCGTAACCCCTCATTTAAGATTGAAGAAAAACCCCTCCAATGGGACTATTGGTCCAAGAAAGGTGTCAATTTGGTGAGTGACCTGTATGAAGGGATACACCCTCCACCGTTCTCCTCATTCCAGGCCCTACTAATCTTGCGCCGATAGACTTTTATGACTTTTTGAAGCTAAAAGTCCTTTTATCTACACGCTCTCTTAAACCCTGTGATCCCTGGCTTAAGACCCATATAACCCGTATCATGGCGGCTGGTCACTTTTTCTCAAACATACAAGCTTCTTCTCCCTCTACCTAGGAAGGCCCACAGGCAAAGTGAGATTCGATGGGAGTCGGAACCCAATTCTACGGGCTTGACGTTTGATTGGGACATGATTCACACCACTGCTTTCTCGAACAAAGTCTCTCTGATATTATCCCAAACCAAATACATGTTATTAAACAGAACGTACTGGACGCCAGATAAGCTTTTTAAACTCCAACTGAGAGATAGCCCTAAGTGTTGGAACTGTGACTCAGCTGTAGGAGATTTGGCCCATATGCTTTTTAACTGTCCCTCTCTGGAAACTTACTGGAAGAAAATTTTTGATTGCATAGAGCATATTTTCAGTATCAAACCTGCAAAGGAATTCGTTTATGTCCTACTGGGTGTCCTAGACCCGAACCTAGTTAACGTACATGACCGCCAATTGCTTGATCTATTGCTCACCCTGGCCTGTAAAGTAGTCTTATGTAAATGGAAGAGCGCTTCGGAGGTGTCCTTTAAGATATGGCAAGAATGGTTATCCTTTCTAAGAGGAGCGGACAACCCTGCTCTGCATTCCTCCCCATGGCACGCTTCTCATAAGAAGCTTTGGAAATCTCTTGATGCTTCATCATTTTCATTAGATCCTCCATGATGTGTTATAGTCATGTGTAATAATCAGTAGCGAAGTGGAGTTTACTTGTTGTATACTTTATAATGTAAGGTGAGGGGGAACAAGGGCGGAACCATCATCCCTAAAGGGATCTATTTTCAATGAAGTATACGGAAATGGATACAAATAGGGTTTTAAATCCAGAGATCTGGACAAGGCATTGTATATGCAGCATTGTACATGTAGCAATCGTTTTCAATCAAACTTCACATTCGGATCTCATGGTATGTGTTTTATGTAAATCACGGAATAGTGTATTATCCTGCCTTTATTTGTTATGATTTGTTATGACAACGTATGTAATTCATTTTATGTATCGGTGACCTTGTGTTTCTTTCTTTCTTTCTTCCCTTTCTTCTTCTTTTTCAAAAAAATGATTTAAATACTAAAAAAAAAGAATTTTTTTTTTTTTTTTTTTTAAACCGTTTATTGCAATCTCAAATATATACAGGTATGGGCCTACAACCTTCCGGCCGGCCGCTAAAATGACAGAAGCAAATGACATACATACAATGAGGCACTTGGCTTTGCATAGACGATAAAGCAGGAGGTATCAACAACGTGGGCCACATAACTCTGAACCCACAATACGGTTTCGTTTTATACAACACAACAACATAAAACCACACCCGCAAGGCAACCCACGATCGAAAATGACGACACGTGCTCCTCAAGTGGGGGACCCCAACCATCCAAAGAAATCCAGAGAGGGGGAGGGAAACAGATCCGGGACTGGGAGAACAATGTGCCCAGGGCTGAGGGAGGGGGTCAACTATGGGGATGGAGCTGGTGAAGCGGGAGGCAACAACGGCGGCTCGCAAATACCCCCGCGGTAGGCGTTCCAGGGGCCCCATATCTTCACCCATGCCCCAGGCTTACCCCGCGCCACATATACCACCTTTTCTCGGAACATGCACCAATCCATGTGTTCTTTCCAGGCCGACACCGCCGGGGGCCTCTGGGATCCCCACAGCTGAGCAATGTCACGTTTAGCTATCATATATCCCAGAGTCACCCATCGCGTCTGCGGAACCGAGTAATCAGTCGGTTCCCACACATTCAGCAGGCATCTCCTCGCTTCAGGCAACAGCGCGACATGTGTAACCGCTCGCAGGACCTCATGCACACCACGCCAGAATCGCTCCACCCTCGGACATTCCCACAGAATGTGTAAAAAGGTCGCCAAAGCACCACACCCACGCTTACACAATCCATCCTCGGCATAGCCCATACGCAGAAGCCTTGGCCCCGTCATATACACCCGGTGGAGTATCTTAAGCTGGACGAAGCGAAGGCGAGCCGGGATGGCCACCTCCTTCGGAGAGGCCACCGCGGAAATCCAGTCCTCGTCGTCCAACTCCAGCCCATCGGCAACCCAAGCCTCGCGGAGGCCAGTCAGTAAGCCCGAGCGGTCATTTATCAATTTCTTGTAAATGAGGGAGATCGTGCTGTCCGGAATGTGGCCATCTAGCACTCTATCCTCCAGGGGGGAGGACTCCGGGATGGAGGCCACGTCTGGGAAGACGGAACCCAGTGCGTGACGGACCTGCAGGTAGCGAAAGTATTCACTGCCCTGCAGCTGAAACTCCGCCTGCAGCGTCTCGAATGTTTTGAATCCTCCCCTCGTCCAGAGATCTCCCACTGTACTGATGCCTATCATGTCCCACCTCTCGAAGCCCTTCGAGGTCCACAAAGAGCCAAGCCTCTCCGACGCATACAGCGGTGACGCCCGGGTCAAACGGTCCTTCCATCCCATAGCTGCATTAGCCGCGTGCCATACTCGCACCATGACACGCGTGGGTCCCGTCAAGCGGGAATCGGGCACGCTAGTGTAGAGCGCTCGATTGTAGTCGCCACCGGGCAGGAGCATTTTGTCCATTTCAAATGCCGGGTTTAGGGCGGGCCCATAGAAGCCGTGATTAATTGCAGCTAACTGGGAGGCCCAGTAATACCGCTTAATATCTGGGAGGGCAATCCCTCCGTCGTACCACGGGAGCGTCAATTTTGCCAGGGCTATACGCGGCCTCCCGTCCCAAAACAGACGGCGCTGTAAGCTTTCCACCTCACGGAAGTAGCGCGCCGGGACCAAGTCCATAGTGTTCTGGAGAGCGTACAAAAAGCGCGGCAATGACATCATCTTGAACAATGCCGCCCGGCCGAGCGGCGAAAGCGGCAAGCGCCGCCAGCGCGCGACGTTCTCCTTCAAGCGCTGGAGGGGGGGAAGCAAGTTTCGCTCGTAGCGGGCCACCGGGTCCAGCGTAATATAGACCCCCAGGTATCGAAATCCCTGCGAGGCAATCTGGATCGGACAGCCCCGAGGGAGGACAGGAGCCTCCCCGGAAAGCACATAGACACAGGATTTAGCCCAGTTGATGACAAGGCCTGAATTACGGCCAAAGGAGCGCAGAACATCGACCAGGACAATCAGTGATTTGCGCGGGGAGGCTAAGTACAAAAGGATATCGTCAGCGTAGAGGGACACGCGGTCCTCATACTCGGGGGTCCAACGGAGACCTCGGATAGAAGGGTGCCACCGCAGCCACTCCGCCAGGGGTTCCAAGGCCAGTGCAAAAAGGAGCGGCGACAGGGGACAACCCTGTCGCGTGCCCCGTCCCAGCACGAATGGGGCCGAGACTCGACCATTCACCACCACCTGTGCCAAAGGGTCCGAGTACAACAATTTGACCCAACTGATGAATCCCGGGCCAAATCCAAATTTCGCCAACATCGCCCAGATGTAGGGCCATTCGAGCGTGTCGAACGCCATGGTGGCGTCCAGGGACGCCAAGATGGCCGGCTCCCGCACGAACGGAACACGCGCGAGCACCCCGTGCAAGCGCCGCAGATTAAGGGCCGTATTGCGATGGGGAATAAAGCCGGACTGGTCCTGGTGGACCAAATCGCCCACCACGCCGACCAGCCGGTTGGCGAGCACCTTGGCGAGGATTTTAGGCTCCGCGTTCAAGAGCGAGATAGGCCGGTAGGATGTAACCCGGTCCCGCGGTCTGCCCTCCTTGTGGATAACCACGATGGTAGCCAGACGCTGGTCCGGCGGGAGGGAGCCCCGCGAGTGAGCCGCAAGGAACATTGCGCGGAGGTGGGGTGCCAGTACGTCCGGTCGCAATTTATACAACTCGATAGGAATGCCGTTCGGGCCCATGGCCTTGCCAGAAGCGACCGAGCGGATGGCGAGGGCAATTTCGTCCGAGGTGGGGGCGGCATCCATCAACTCCCTGTCCTCCATTGAGAGGGAGGGCAGCGCGATGTCACGCAGCAGGGCATGGGAATCCTCCTCCGGGCAGGGAGAAACCGGGGAATATACCTCGCGGAAATAATCCGCGAAGCAAGAGACAATGCCTTCCGGCTCAGTAACACGTACACCATCCATTCTTTCAATCAGCGGGACCACACGACTAGCTCTCTCCTTCTTATCCAACCACGCAATCAACTTGCCAGCCTTATCACCCACATCATACAATCGCCCCTGTTGCTCTCTGCTGAGGCCCCTGGCCGCCTCCGTGACGAGGGACCTATAGGCCGCCTGCTTAAGGTGTAGAACGTGCAGCGCAGCGTCAGTCACCCCACTCCCCAGATCACCCTCCAGTTCAGTAATTTCGGCCTCCACCCGGGTCACCTCCTCCTGTGCGCGCCTCCGGGCATGGGAAATAAAGGAGAGGGCCTCCCCTCTAAGCACTGTATTGAAAGCCTCCCACAGGGAAATGGCCGACGGGACAGACCCCACATTCTCCTCAAAATACCGTTGCAAGGATTTAATCAAGTCAGCACGAATAGTGGGGTCACGCAGGTACCAGGCATTGATTGGAGCTACCCTGCCCTCCCCCCTCGGGAAGACATCAAAGTGCAACAGGAGTGGGGAATGATCTGAAATACCCCGCGCCAGATGGCGCACCTCCCCCACTCTCCCGGCATAGGCCGCAGGGACAAGGACATAATCAAGCCGCGAAAGGCTACCATGGGCCCCCGAATGGAAGGTGTATTGCAGCTGAGTGGGATGCTTTAGACGCCAACAGTCCACCAATCCCAGCGTGTCCAAAAGGCCAGACAGCCACGCTTGTGCCCGGGGGAGGTCCCTAGGGGGATAGCGATCCAGAGTCCCAGAAGCCACCGCATTGAAGTCCCCCCCAACCACCAGAAGCCCCCCCGGAAGGTCAAGCAGGAGGCGTCCCAGGTCCGCAAAGGTGGTGGACTGTAACCCCGGTGGGACGTACACTGAGACAAAGACGACTACTTTGCCCTCCATTCTCCCCACCAAGACAGTGTAGCGTCCCCTCTCATCATGGCGCACCTCGTCTATTTCTAGCGGGAGCGAGGTCTTGACCATAATGCCCACCCCTCGTGAGCCTGATGTGAAGCCCGAGTGGGCCACCAAACGATAGCCACGTCGATTCATGGCACAATAGGAGTTACCAATGAGGTGTGTCTCCTGCAAAAAGACCACATCAGGCGAAATCCGTTTCAGATATTGCAGGACCACACCCCGCTTAATCCTATCACCCAGTCCGTTAACGTTCCAGGACAACAAAGTCAGGTCCCTACCCCCCATCACATACAGAAGCCATCATTTGTCCCCCCGAGAGCATCTCAAAAACTCCAATACAATGAAGGGTTTGCCTTGCGGTAGAAACGAACCACACCCCACCCCAACCCACCCATCCCAACAGAACTCCCCCCACCCTGCACCCCTGCATGAGCCCAAACAGCCCCCCCAAAGTGCAGTGTGCCTGTCGCCCCATAGAAAGAAAACTAACTAGTCCCCCAGAGGAGGAGGGAGATCCCCCAAGAGACCCCACACGACCTCCACAGGAGGGGAACTTACCCTAACAGTCAATGGTGACAATAACACAGTCCAGAGCAAGGCCTACCATTAGTCCCTCAGTCCTGATCCGGCGGGCCCTCCCCACCAACCGCTCCCCCCCCACCCCCCCGGCCCCGATCTTTGGGCAGAGTGTCCAGCCAGTCCCCGGCCGCCTCGGGACGATCAAAAAAGTGCGTGCGGCCATCCACCTCCACCCTCAGCTGAGCCGGAAAAAGCATCGCATATTTGAGATTCAGGTCCCGTAGGCGACGTTTGACACCGATAAAACTCAGTCGCTGCTTTTGGACCGCCGGAGTAAAGTCAGGATAGAAATTGATATCCATATTGTCAAGTCTGACCGGCCCTTGTAGCCTGGAGGTCTGCAGGATAGCGTCCCTGTCCCGAAAATTGAAAATCCGGGCGATGAGAGGCCTCGGAGGGGCTCCGGCCTTAGGCCTACCCCCGGGGACCCTGTGAGCACGTTCCACTGCAAAGAATTTACTCAGCCCCCGAGGCTGGAGATGGGTGAGGACCAAGTCCTCCACAAACAGATCCGCTGCCTCTGCCTCGCGTCCCTCCGGCACCCCGATAATGCGGACGTTATTTCTCCGGGCCCGACCCTCGGAATCCTCCAGTCGACGATGCATCAGGGCGCTCGCCTGGCCAAGCCTGCTCACCTCCTGTTGGAGGGCCGCCACGTCAGATGTGAGGCCCGAGGTAGAGTGGGCCAAAGAATCGACCCGGTCATTTGTTTTTGAGAGATCGGCTCTCACGAGGCCCACGTCCACGAGGACCGAGTCGATCTTCTGCGCCAGAGTGTCAAAGCGCTGGTCCACCGAGGCCTTCATCTCGGCGATGGCGCCCATGACGTCTCGGAGGGTCAGGTCCGTGGGCAGAGCAGGAGCGTCAGTCGGGCCCGTAGGGGATCTACGCAGCGCCTCTGGAGATCCCTTCTGGAGGGTGTAGCGGTCCATATTGTTGGATTGATGGGCCGCGCCACGACGGGTCGACTTCACCTTAGCCCGGTCGCCATCTTGTTTTGTGGCCATGGTCGCGGTCCCAAATCGAGCCAATCTCCTCAAAAAGGGGGTAGACAATCCCGTTCAAGGGCTCTGGGGGGGGGCGACCACCGGTCCGCAGGACGGACCGCAGCCGGCGGGCCGGCAGGGCACCCCAACGAGGCCACACCACCGCACACCGCTTCGCGACCCTACCTCGCCTGGCAGCAAGGAGGGCGCAAAAGCGAAAGTGAAAGTGCGGGGTGCGCGAGTCGCCCAGCCTTGCCCGCCGCTGTTATTCACTTTGTCGCCGGATCGCCCCACAACTCCAGTACGGGGGGCCGGTGTGGAGAAGGCCGCAAACCTTAATCGGTGCTCCCGCCGGTGTCCGAAGTCCGAATTGAAAACGGAAAACGGGCGTCACCTCAACTCGGGTTCACAAACACAGTCCCCTCATCTAGGACAGGATTCGGTCAGGATTTATGCAGGAGGTCGCGGAGGTCCTCGGGAGCCTCGCACCTACGCGGCCATCTTGGGTGCGCGCTAGGCTCCTCCTCCAAAAAAGAAATTGTTGGTTACTATATCACTAAACACTAATAAAGAAATGTAAACAAACAAAATAGACAATACTTTGTGTACTTGAGACCACACTATATACAGAGCCCTGTCCCTCGCGCAGCATTGGACACTGGTAGCATGCTCTATTATTTATGATCGGATCAGGCACAACTGAAACCCTTTGTTTCCCTCTAGGCCAGTATGCATCAGACAGCATTATTAACTGATAGCACCTCAATACAGTCATTGCTGCTTTTTACATTCCTTTGTAGATTTTTATATATTTTACACCAAAACATTTTCCATTCCTATTTTAAAATCGAGGAACTTCAGAAATTGTTAGCTTTGTTTTTTTACAGTTACTAAGTGATGAGGTTTGTTTAGTGGTTGGCTCCCTTTTAAAGTGTATTGTGCGATGTCGCAGCTCTATGTACGAATAATCAATATGTAGCAAGGCGTTTTATGTTTTTTTTAAATGTGTGTTTTAGTGTGTACCTTTGATTATCTAAATTATAATCTATAAAGGTTTTATGATAAGGCACCTATAATCATTAAAAAATCTAACTTCATATTAAAAGATCCATGTTACCCTTCAGTATAGCAACTGTTATGTAGCGCTGAATAAGAAACAATGTACCGATACACACCCACAATCTCATTGTTACATATTCACCAGTACACCTTGACTATTGTAATGAACACGACAGGTGTACAAAGTGAAGCACTCCGCATCAAAGTATAACAAACTTGCCATCATATAAAAACACACTCATGAAACAACCATAGGAGAAGTGCCATACAGATAAACATCCATAACTTAATATAATCACTAAATCAAAAATCGTACAGCCAATAAAAATATCTACCAAAATAGACACTATCACCTTCTAATTTACAACATCATAGTCTCTACCAGCTTATATAGTGATATCTGAGACAGCACTCTGTTAGGAGGACTTGTGTAAGTTCATATGAGACTGGAAATAGATTCACAGGTTTAGAAAGAATAATTTATGTGTTTTTAGTAAATGTGTATGTTGAGTACACGAGTGGACTGTGTGTATACTGTTTTATAATAGATCAGTGGATATAGAATGTGAATTATTGGGTTATGAATATGATCTATGAAAACATAGAATATAAATATTGTTCATGTGATATGCTTTTGGAAATTAATTAAAACCTATATTAGTAAATTAATCTGTCAAAGTGGGTTATGTTTGGTTTATTTTGTCATATACTCCACACAGGCATAGAAATAGTCAGAAACCCACATACTCACCTAATAACATAGTGCAATATATACCTATTTAGCCAACATATAGATATACAGTTATCAGTATTGAGCAAGAAACCAAACGTACTGATCAAATTCAAATGTATTCAGTACTTTCTAAAAAAAGATATACTGAAACAAATACATTGCTTCGAAAACAGTTCATTTTAAAAATTATTGTATTTGTTTAACTATAATGATAATAAGCATTAATATCAATTCAAAAATCAAAACCTATCTGTACAGCAAAATTATGGTTAATGTCATCAGTGATGTGTTCGCGTTTGAGTGCATGGTGGTGTGAGTTATTGTTTGCTTATCTACCTATAACTGGCATAATTGAGTGTTTTTAGGTTTAGCCATAACCATAGCTTCAATTTGACTCTGATTTTTGTGAATTTCTGAGGAATTAAATGAAAAATCGTATAATAATTTGTTCTACGCGCAAGTTCACTGTTTTTTTCTTTTTGTTTTTTTTCTGTTTTTTTAGTGAATGTATATTACCTTACAAATGTTTTTTGATTGCTGATAATTTTTTTCCCGTTTGACTTATCTTATGGTAACCAGCGAAAACGGACTACATCTCCCAGGATGCTTAGCGGTTGAGAGGTTATGTAAACAGGAGAGCTGTTACATAACTCAAGGAAAACACGCTTTTATGTAAACAGGAGAGCTGTTACATAACTCAAGGAAAACACGCCCTATAAAGGGAGGAACCGGGAGGTACAACGCTGTCGGATATTGTGTTTACACCGACGTACCTGCTTAGTGAAGAGCAGTGTTCCGGAGTGGTGCTCCAGTAAGGCAAGAACGGAGGTAGGTTGAGTCGTTACTCCCTGGGCCGTGTCTTGCCCCATCGTCACCTGTGAAGGACCCGGAAGCTCTACCGGATAACCATTGAGCTTCGCTTTTTGACTTGGCTGAGTCAAAGCGCAGTGGCGCTTTTGCTGGTTGGAGTCGTAACTCCCAGCCCGACCAGAGATACAGGGACTGCCAGCTGTAACGCACACCAGGAGGTGTTTGCCGCGTTACAGACTCGGAAGTCCACAGGATCGATCGAGCGGCTGCTCTCGGTTCAGTCTTCTTTGCTTGTGATTGGGGTATCGGTGACGCATCACCAGGAGGTGACTCCGCGTCCCGGTGCAGTCTGAGGAAGAGGTTGAGCGGCTGCTCCCTTCAGGTAGAGACCCCGGCTGGGTGTTTCCCTGACTCCTCGATTCTCCCCAACACTCTTCGTGCCCCTCACAGCCTACCGATTGGCATTGTCGGCCATTTCATTTCTGCCCTCTGTTGGCATACACCGGGATCGGCGTATATGCAGAGGACGGTTAGGACCATCCGTGCTGTGGGCTGGTAACGTACTTAGCCTGGAGGATTCCAGTGACTATAACCTTTGTTTATTCCTTGTATTGTTTTTGCCTTCATTAAAATACCTAAACCTTCACAAGTGGTTGCGTTCTCATTATCGTGTCTGTTAAACGATCCTGAGACGTTCAGGGCGTTACATCTTGACAAACTTGTATACATCCCTTGCATACTTGGCTAAGAGTTGGCATGATAAACTTTGTGCCAATCGGTGCTGAGGAAAAAAAGTTAGAGGTGATAAAGTAAAAAAGAAAAGATGCATATTCCAACTGCGGAAGATCAGGAAGATTCATCCCTTACTCACGCAGGAAGCCTTGATCCAAGTCGTGATAGCTACCGTCCTGTTACACCTGGACTATGCCAACTCTGTGTACCTGGGCATGCCAATCTATCTGCTCAAACGGCTACAGATGACCCCGAATCACGTAGCCAGACTGATCCTTCGCCAACCCAGATGGCAACCAGCAACCCCTCTGCTAAGGAAATTGCATTGGCTCCCCATCCCTCAATGTTGCGTTTTCAAAACAGGTTGCCTGATCTTCAAATCCCTGTATGGTAAAAACCCCAAGTTTATAAACAACCTGATACTGAGGCACACCCCCTCCCGCAATCTACGCTCTGCTCACCTATCGCTCCTCTCCACCCCTGCGTTCAAACAGAAACGTCAGGGAGGCTGCAGATTTGCAACACTCGCCCCCAGACTGTGGAACTCCTTCCCTTTGGCGATCCGGTCTTGCACTGACCTTCTGCAGTTTAGGAAGACCCTTAAAACATGGCTATTTGCACAAACCTACAACTGAAGTCTCCATAGGTAACGAACAGAGCCTTTCACAGCGCCATGAAACCACCCAGTGTACGTGCGCTCTACAAATCATTTTTAACATTACATGCTAAAACGAAACCCACAGTGAACTCTGTTTACACACAATACCGGCTCTGGAAATAACACTGAGAGATATGGCCATTTAGTGGTGGATCAGTTATAAGATTGTTTTGAAGAGTCTGGTTTAAGTGCTTTGTGAAAATAAAGGATTTAGTGGTGTGCCCGTAGAGAAACAGGTTAATAGGACAATACATCGCATGCAATTACTACGCAGTTGTTACAACGCAAGTGGCCCACCTTTTAACCATTCCTAGCTGCCAACAATGTCGACGGGTGAGGTCATTGGGCTACAGTTTTCTCCACGCAAGGCTTCTGATGGATTTTCAGGCTCCCATTTTGTGCGTAGGTGTCTCATTTGGTTAACTTGGTCCAAATGCTTTTGCTAAATGAACTATCTACATGGAAATTGCCTTTGATTTTCTTGACCAGTATTGACATTCTTTAGTCCACAGAATCTAGACTCTAGTGCTCTGTTAATGGTAATTTACTGAAAGTACCTCATGCATATGTTTGATACTGTATATTTTAGAAAAATAACCATATTTTCCAGTCGATGCACAGTTTCTCCAATTTCTCATCCATTTAAACTCGAGTACATTTTAGTGAGTCCTCAGACCTTGGTCCTAGGAGCACACACTCCCCAGCAGCTCCACTGTGATCTGTCTCGCCTCAGGGAAGTCAGCCCCTCCGTTGCAGGGTTCGAGTCCACCTTGATTATGGTCTTTTCTTGCACGCTGTGACCTGTAACTTAAATTGCTTAAATTGTTTATTATTGTGCCTGCTGCTGTTATTTTGGTTCCAGTTCCCCTTATTGCCATTGCTGTGTGCTGTTTGTTCCCCCTCGTCTCTTGCTGCCGCTGACCACTTAACCCCTCCCTCTACCGCCCCCGCCTCCCAGCTGCACGTCGCTCCTCCCTCCCCTACATTATGGCGTCCGCTGCGGGGAGCGCGTTTGAGTTCTCAGACCTCGGTCCTAGGAGCACACTCTCCCTGGCAGCTCCGCTGTGGTCTGCGTCGCCTCAGGGAAGCCAGCCCCTCCGTTGCAGGGTTCGAGACCACCCTGACCTGTAACTTAAATTGCTTAAATTGTTTATTATTGTGCCTGTTGCTGTTTATTTTGTTTCCAGTTCCCCTTATTGCCATTGCTCTGTGCTGTTTGTCCCCCCTCCGTCTACCGCTGACCACTTAACCTCTCCCCCTACCGCCCCTGCTTCCCAGCTACACATCCCTCCCCTACATTATGACGCCCACTGCACGGCTGCACGCAGCGCGTGCGCCGCTGGCACGCTGATGGCGCGCCTAAGGCAAGCCCTTCTGCACCCGACCGCAACCAGCGCCAGTGCCCCAGGCTCTTCTAGACCCCTCCGCTACGACTCAACCACCCTCCACGCACTCAATCCCGGAAGACACGCCGACTTTTCAAAATCCTCGCCGAATACCACCCACAGGCAGTTCTCGTGCAGACCCTGCCGCAGATCCTTCACCATCGACATAGCTCCCACGACCGCCGAAAATAGGCCTGAGGCACGCACCACCGAAACCCTGACCTGCATCCTTCTCAACGTGCGCTCCCTGCACCGACACGCCATAGAGATCTGGGACCTGATCGACACCCTCTCGCACGATGTCGCCTTCTTCACAGAAACCTGGACGAACGCCACCTGCAGCCCCGACATCGCCACTGCCATCCCCGACGGCTACAAATTACAGAGAAAGGACCGGCCAGACCGCCCAGGAGGAGGACTCTCCACATCCAGCACGAGTGACCCTCACTCCAACACAGAACACCTCCATTTCCAGATCCAGACAAACCCCTGGACCACGCTACGTGGCACTCTCATCTACAGATCTCCAGGACCTCGCACCCATCCCCCAACTACCATAGCCGAGCTCGCTGCACCCCACGCCATCACCTCCACAGACTACATTCTACTCGGGTACCTGAACTTCCACCTCGACATCGGAAACAACCCCGACTCCACCACTCTCCTCAATAACCTTGCCAACCTAGGACTGAAGCAGCTCATCAACACGCCCACCCACAGAGCAGGTCACACCCTCGACCTCATATTTGCCGGAGGAACAAACATCCACTTCAGCCACACCTCCCAGCCCCTCTGGACTGACTACCACCGCGTCCACTTCACCTTCAACACCACCACTGCACCCAAACCCACCCTGCGCCCACCACGACGGAACTGGAGCAAGGTCACAGAGGAGCACTCAACAGCACCCTCCGTCAAAACCCCCCATTCGCCACGACCGACACCAAATCCGCAGCCAGGGATTTTCACCGCTGGGTCTCTCGTGCTGCGCTGACAAGCTTGCACCTCTCCACCCCCTGCCAAACAACGCCCTCTGACGGCTTCCTGGTTCACCACAGAACTTCAAGAAGCCAGACGCTCTTGCAGACGCCTAGAGAAAACCTTGTGAAACCTGAGAACCACAGAAGCACGGAACAACCACAAGAATGCGCAAAAGGAATACCACCAGCGCATAAGAGACACCAAATGGACATTCATAAGATACAGGAACAATGTGACCAATGCGAAGGAACGGTTTGTCATACAGCAGTTCGCAAAACCCACCTGCAAAGCCACGGACATCACACATTCCCAGGAACTCTGCGACAAGCTCAGCTCCTACTTCCATCTGAAGATCAAGACCCACTACGACAACTTCAGCGAACCAACGATGAACACCACCCCCCTACCCACCGCCGCCGATGAGCTGACCATCAAGGCCTGGGATCCTGCTACTGTGGAACTCATCACGGCAACCATGAAGAAAGCTCTCTCAGGAGCCCCTATGGACCCCTGCCCACCACACATATTCCACAGGGCCGCCTCCGTAATCGCACCAAAATTTGGACGCATCATCAAAGCCTCCCTCAGACCAGGCATATGCCCAGACGACTGGAAACGGGGTAAAACCCCTCCTACAGAAACCAACTGCCGACCCAACGGACCTGAAAAACTGCCGGCCCATCTCTCTCCTCCCGTTTGCAGCCAAAGTCACAAGAGACTCGTAAACACCCAGCTGACCACCTTCATCGAAGAGAACTCCATCCTGGATTCCGCAGCAACCTTAGCACCGAGACCGCACTCTTCGCCGCCATTGACGACATCCGCATGCTACTGGATCAGGGACACACTGCAGCCCTCATCTTCCTAGACCTCTCCACAGCTTTCGACACCGTTTCACATCGCTCGCACGCAGCCAGACTTCACAGCGTGGGAATACAAAGAGCAGCCCTCGACTGGATCCAAATCTTCATCTCCAGCAGAACCCAGAGGATTGGACTCCCTCCCTTCCTCTCCAAACCCAGGGAAATCAACTGCGGAGTACCCCAAGGATCATCACTGAGCCCCACGCTCTTTAACATCTACATGGATTCCCTCGCCACCATCGTCCGACAGCATGGGCTCAGCATCGTATCCTACGCCGATGACACCCAGCTCATCCTCTCACTCACGAAGAACCCCGAAGACACCAAACTCTGCTTCCAGAAAGGAATGAAGAACGTGGCAGCCTGGATGAAGGACAGCTGCCTGAAGTTAAACTCAGAGAAGACCGAGGTCCTCATCCTCGGACCCTACACCTCCGCCCGGGACAACACCTGGTGGCCCTCCGCCCTCAGGAGCCCACCCAACCCCACAGACCATGCTCGGAACCTCGGCATCATCCTAGACTCCTCCCTCTCCATGAACCGCCAGATCAACGCCGTCGCCTCCACTAGTTTCAACTGCCTTTGCATCCTCTGTAAGACCTTCAAATGGATGCCCCCCCGACTGCAGATGGACTGTCACCCACCCACACACTCATAACCAGCAGACCGGACTACGGCAACGCCCTCTACGCCGGAATCAGCAAAACTCTTGTACACAAACTCCAAACCATCCAGAAATCCGCAGCCAGACTCGTCCTCTGGACACTGCGCCACGAGCACATGACCCAACACCTACGAGGCCTCCACTGGCTCCCTGTCGAGAAGAGGGTCACCTTCAAACTCCTCACCCACGCCTAAAAATCCCTCAACATCGAACCCAAATACATCGAGAGAGTATTCTTCCACGTACCCAAGAGGAGCCTTCGCTCTGCCGACCTTTCCCTGGCAGAGGTACCCCGCATCCAGGGAGACAGAACCGGCAGGAGAGCTTTCTCCTACATCGCAGTAAAAACCTGGAACGAGCTCCCTGTGAACATCAGACGCTCCCTGACCCTGCACACGTTCAGGAAGGACCTCAAGACCTGGCTCTTTGACTGATTCGGAGCCGCTCTCTCCACCCCCCCCCCGCCCCTCCTCCCCGTGCCTTGAGACACTCACAGGTGAGTAGCGTGCTTTATAAACCCGATTGATTGGTTCAACGTGTTGCTATTACATCGCAAAATTTTACCACACATGTGTCTTTACCAAGCAGGCCTACCAGGCATGCCATTACAACGCTAAGTCATGCGTGGTAAAAGGTGTAGGTGTGTGTGTGTGTGTGTATGGACACGTACATACATACACATACATACTTACTTTAAGAAAGGCTGGGACCAGCCGAAACGCGTCAGGACGGACATTGCCCTGTGAATAATCAATGATGTCCGTACTGATGCCTTTCTCAAAGTCTATACATTTTATATTTTAATTTTTACCCCCCAAAATGGCCCTTACTACCCCCATAACCCCTAAAATTACCTAGACCCACCCTGAAATACCCGACCCCCCAAAACCCAGACCCACCCTGAATCCTAAAATTACCCCTGACACCCCAAAACCCACCCTGAACCCCAAAATTACCCGATACCCCAAAACCCATACCCACCTTGCACCCCAAAACCCATAACCACCCTAAATCTTAAAATTACCCTTGGCACCCCAAAACCAAAATCCACCCTGAACCTCAAAATTAACCTTGGCACCCCAAAATCTATACCCTTACACCTCAAAACACAAACTCACCCTAAAACCTATAATTACATTACATTATACTTGCATGTAAAACGCATATGCTTTTACCATTCATGCCTTTAGAACAAAATTCATTGTAAAGGCATGCGTGGTAAAAGCATATGCATTGTAATGGCATTGCGATGTAATGGTAGTTGCGTTGTTACAACCGCGTTGTAATGGCAACGCGTTGTAACATCCGCGCTGTAAAGGATGTTTACCAAAACGGGCAGGGTTTGCAAGTATCACAGCAGAGATGGAAAAGCATTATCTCACTGATCGTTGAGAACAGTATCTGGGAACTAGCAGAAAACAGAAGTTGGATCCGAGAACTGTGTGGAAGATAACTTGACCTTCCAGTACTCTGGTCTAAATCCTTGGAAGACCCGGGACATCATACTGAGTCGTTTGAAAACGTGCTGTTAGGTCCCGATTATGAAAGAAATTATTTGTCTGTCCCGCCTATGTTGATCCAAGACGTACTTGGTTGTCACCACTGTGCAAAGTTTTGGGCACTAGGAGTAGTGTTGTGGCCTTAAGGATTTTGCGCACTAATACCTTACCGATTATTTCTATCGCCCTAGCCAAATATTTAGGCTGGGCATGGTATTTAAGGAGCAAAATTGATACGCATACTTTGTTAGTCTCTAACTGAGCACTAGTATGGCAGGGCTATGGATTCTTCTTCCTTGTGTTTTTGAACTTTTGTATTTTATATGTTACCTCACCATCTAGTCATTGTCTTACTGTTTAATGCTTTTTTATATCCATATTTTAATATTTATGATCTGATGGATTTTATGGTCTTTGCATCTATTAGGGTGCTTTTTATTGTTATTGTATGTTTGGTGTTGTATGTGTCTTTTATGAACTTGAATTTTCGAATAAAGACTATGATGATGAAAGAAATCAGTCATTCGGGAAAACATATAGTAGTTTAGCACTTTTAGTATAAAAATAGCCATAAAAAATATCCTAACGCAAATTGTCATTTCAGTGTACTAGAGCTTCCCCGTTGATCATTTTGAGCATGAATTGCTAGATTATATATATTTTGGCGCTACATGTATACATTTTTTCTAAATGCAATAAGCTGAGAAAAAGACGTGATCAAACAGAAACCTCAGATTGACGCTAATGAGCTGGTGCCAGGTTCTTCTAGTGGGAAGAATGCGAGAATACCTTAAGGAAGAGCTGCAACAAGATACGGTAAAAACGCTAACTTCAATAAATTTGACGTTCTTGTGTGCCGGCATTAGAATGAAGAGTTAGGCTAAAATGTGCTGTGTTTAACACAGAATAACAAGATGGCATTGTATTTAAAATACCTGTTACTCTGCAAACATGTCAAAAATGCACTTATTCCTCAGTATAACAGTGTCCTGAACTTCTCCAGCGCTGCTGTTTCATCATCTATTGTGGGGCATGGCTGTAACCATAGAAAAGGGACTCACCCAGTTGTCTTAAGAGACTTTTCTGGGTCTGGCTGCCACAACCCCATTGCTCTTTTTAGAGATTCCAGGACCCACGGATTACTTGTAGGCATCATTCTACACTATAAACCTCATCATTATCATCACCGAACGCTGGTTCTCAAACAGCAGCTATGGGTTTCTGTTTGACCTCATCCCCCCCCTTGACCACCAAATTCTTTTCAAGAAATCACTAGTAGGAAATACAGAAACAGTATTTATGTTAAAACATTTTCATATCATCGAACACCAGCTCCCAGATCATTTGTCATCAGAAGAAGTATTTATCGATTCATCTCCTGACACTTAATGCTAGACATAGTGGTGTTATACTGACCAACAAGCCCTGTCTTCTCGAAGACCTTCTCTGCCTTCATGAATGCTTTAACTTCATTCTCCAAGACCATCTGTATTCATGGTGAGTAAAACTTCTGACAGTAAGACCAAGACACCAGGCTATTACTGTGCAAGGAAGTCTTACTAAAGCTGTGTATTCTGCTAGCAAGACAATTAAACGAGTGTTCTTGGCATACATTTGACTGGATACTCCCTCTCAACCACTCCTTCACGTACCTCCAATAGTACTTATCATAGTCTGAGCAGTGGATCATCTCCTTTGAATACCCCAAACTGAAAATTACTGTTATTCCTATGATACGCAGCCTTGCAGTGATGCCAAAATGTGGACAAAGATCTCTTTAAAAAGTTTATTAAGTTTGAAACTCATAGGGATGGCTCCACTGAAGAACTTGCCTGTAGATTTTCTTGCTGTTCTTTGATGGGGAGGTCTGGTCCCAAATAATCTAGTGCACAGTAAAACCCAGCCTACTCAATGCTAAGCAAAAGACCTTGTAGGCTGTACACGTTTTCCATTGGAAGTCTCTTCCATTGTTCTAACACTATGCCAATGCAGAGTCGTTAATCTAGGGCAACCAGGGGAATTTCTTATTTTTATACCAGCCTCTGACACCAGTGCATGTATCATTTTGCATGATCGATTATATTTGTCAAAAGCATCAGTTTAGTTTTGCTGAAGGTGTTTCTCCTTTTGATGGCTTGTTGTAACAAGCATTTTCAAAGCCAATAGATCTCGTTTTTTTGGGTCTGACTTGACAGTGCATCTGTCACGATAGCTTATATAAACAAAAAATAGTTTTCAGGAGTACTATTGAGAGGGATTGTTGCAATGCCGATATGTTGATTTATCAGAGTGCCACTTTTGATTTGTCAAAAGCTGTGTGCCCACAGAAAGTTTGCTTACCCTCCAAAGCACTGATCATTTGTTTATCCAGCTGATTGAGCGAGTCTCTTTATCAAGTAAAGCTATTGTGTATGACTTTGCGGTCACACATGCCATTGGGATTGATGGTGCTTGCCCATTAAGGTCATCCAAACGCCACTGCAATGATATTTGTTTGTCAATTGAAATTGAAGAGTCGATTGTTGCTACTCTGCCTGCAGAGAGAGATATTGTTACGTTGAATCACATAATTTGCCGTAGTAGACAAAATGTGCAGTGACATTCCTTTTTTTAGGCCCTCTTAGGAAGCCTAGTATCTTCATTTGCCGACAGTAATGTGTACGTTTCTATTATTGTGACTGTATGCCTGATTATTGCCTTGTTGATTAACTTACACTCAGTAAATTAGGAACGGGTTGGTTATTGCGACAAGCCAATGACAAAGGGTACAGGCCTTATTGGCTTACTGATAAGTTATATCAGATAGGTATGATCTTTTTATTATAAAACGTTATGACAAAGGCACTCTGCTTGGCTTATTTATTGTTAAAAGCATTTGTTAAAGCCAGTAAGCCTTTAAGAGTTGGTATCACGGTGTATTGTTGGCTGTAGACCTTTTTTTGTGACATAAAATCTCCTGGATTACCACAGTATGCAAGGGATTTGGTGTTCGTCATACCCTGTGGCAAACCCTGGGGGTAGAAGAGTGATAATGCTTGTTAGTCCCTTTTTAGAGGGATGGTATATTGTTTTGTAAACTGTTATTTTGTACATATTTGTAATTTTATTTCTACCACATGTACTCTTCAGTAGGCCTGTGTTGGTCATGGTGTCAAGTCAGCGGTAAAGGCTGTGGGCCTTATTGGGAAAGTCATGTTGGATTTAATGGGTTTCATCTGTTTATTAGGAAAGGGTATACGTAAGCCAATAAGCCTGACTCCGTTATTGTGAAAGACAATTCTTAAAGATAGTAGGCTTTTAATGTAGAATTTTACTACACTGTGGTCAAAGCCTGTAGGCAGGTCTTTTGTTAAATGGAATCTCACAGATAATCATAGTAGGCAAGGATTTTGATGTTGGTGACCTAATTGAACAAGCTGTAGGGATAGGCGATTAGCAATGTGATATTCCTTATTAGGCCTTTTAAGGAAGAATTTGATATGGTTTTGATGGCTGTATTTTTGTATGTACTTTTATTACTTTGTAAATGATGGTTGCCCTGTGGGAAAGCATATGGTCAATACAGTAGGTCTGATTTGGTTATGATGACAAGCCATTGGTAAAGGCCATAGCATGAATGGTTCATTGGGAAAGGTTTTGCCAGCTGCCACAGTTATGATCTTTTATGTTAATAAGTTACTATAAAGGCAGTTTAATAATTTATTATGAAACACATATGTAAAAACCAATTCGTATTTAATGGTAGATTGTTATTATACTATGTAAAGAGTGCAGACATGCATTTTGTTACATGAAAGCTCACAGATTAGCTTTGTAGGCAAGGATTCTTGTGTTCATTACCTCTGAAAAGGGAGTATCAACACCCTGCCCTAGGGTATAAAAAAAATTGCTTTGTAATAAGGAGGAAGAGAAAGATTGAAAGACAGTGGCAGTGGAAGAAAGCAGGAATTAAAAAGAATCTGCTAGATTGAAATACCGAGAGGCATAGCTTGTGTTGCTGTAGATACACGTTATACATACTCCTGTCATCTAGTGTTGGGCTCGGATGTTTGTAAGTTGCTTTTCTTCGACTAAGGCTTTTGAGTCACGAGATATATAGTGACTCCTCCGTTAGCTGGCAATATGTATGGGCACCAACTCCATGTTAGATTTATGTTTATCACCATTGGGTTTGGATGTGCAAAGCCAGGGCTCAGAGTTTGACATGTTTCTACGCTTCCATTCAGGCCCAGCCAGTCTACTCCTCTACTCCAAAATGGGAAAACCATGTTCGTTGTCTTTCCTCCAACGATAATCTGTATTTACTGACATACCACAGGACCTCGGGCCCTCTCAGGAGCCTCGTGCCCTTCATCTTTGACGTTCGACTTCTCACTGGTGGAGGATGTACATTATCCCCCCCCTTGCAAACAAAGCCACCCCAAATAGCATCTTGGCCTCTTAGAGAAGGAGGTCCAAGCGTTCCTTCGAAAAGGGGCCATAAAACCAGTGTTCCCTCCACTAACACCAGGGTGAAGGGTATTTCTCTTTCTTTCCTCGTCCCCAAGCAAGATGGTTCCCCAGGCCCATTCAGGACCACAGGCCCCTTGATTAGTACATCCCCTTTAAACACTTCCACATGGTAACCTTACAGTACTTCAACCCTCTGCTTCAGCAAGAGGACTTCATTGAGGTGTTTGGCCTCAAGGACACCTAATTAAACATTCCTATCCTTCCTGCCCACCGATGCTACCTGCACTTTGTGATAAGTGGCCGTCATTACCAGTTCAAAGTATTGCCATTCAGCGTGACCACTGTACCTGCTGTTTTCACCAAATGCCTGGCAGTGGTTGCCACAGACTGGAGGAGAAGCAGCAGCCACGTCTTCCCTTACCTAGACGATCGGCTGATCAAGAGCTTAAGCAAGCCCCAGTGCTTATTGCTTATCTATGCTACCATTTCCCTCCTCTCAAGCCTCAGTTTCACCATCAGTGCCACCAAATGCCACCTGTTACCCCTGCAGATCCAACCCTTGCTAAGATTAGTACTAAAGGCCTATACCAGCCTGAAAATGGTTTTAGCTTTTCAGCAGGTAATTGTTTTGGCTTTTCAGCCAATTTGTTACCTCACAGTCAGAACTATTATGCACCTTCTCTGCATGATGGCCTCCTATAAATGACCCAAGTCAGGCTACACATACGCATGTTACAACTGAGCCTCTCTGCACAATGGTCACTAATGGAGGATTTGTTATTGGTAAAGTTCAGCATACATTGCTCTGTGCAGTCGTGGAACATCAACAAACTGTTGCAGGGCAGGTTTTTTCTACATCCCATCCCACAAGTCACAATTACAACGGATGCCTCTCTTGCTGGCTGGTGAGCACATCTCAATATGACTACAGTATCGGTAGTGTGAGCACTGCATCAACAGGGAAACCACTCAGCTACCTCAAGCTCCTAACAATCCATCTCGACCTCAAAGCCTTCCTTCTACTCATTCGAAGCAAAACGGCATAATTCAGAATGGACAACATGTACTTCCTTTAAAAGCAGTACAGCACTCTCTGCTCTTCTCCTTGTTAGCTCAGACCATTGAAATTAGGCAATCCTTCACCATATTCACCTGATGGTGGAGGGTAGATAGTGACTTTGTTGACTTGCCCAGCAGGACGCAACAACAGGTCCACGATCTCGAACTCCATCTGTAAGTGCCCCTCAGATACTTCAAGCGCTAGGATACCCTTGTAAATAGATCTCTTTGCCTTCCCTGAAAATGCAACATGCCCAGGTTTTGTATCTAACTAGCCACAGTTCCTGATAAACATTCATCCTTGCAGCTGTATTAAAAAAAAAAAAAGAATTTAAAATATCGTCATACCAAAATATCGTCTCCAAAAAATCATGATATGGAAATATCGTCTGCAAGAATATCATTGTCAAGAATTTCGATTTTAAGGTAAGTAATATAAAATATCGAAGTCATTAATATTGATTACAAAAATATTGTTTTTTATAATCATGTATTTTAGTACATATTTTAAATGCATATAATGAGAATTTTTTTGTAAAATTGTTTGTTTTTTAATATAGGGACTCATTATGATGTCGGTCCGAAAGCATTCTAACCAACTGTGTCAATGTTTTCCAACCAAACCGGATTCGTGGAGTTCGACTGGCCGATTATGATGTTTCTGAACACCGTTCGGTCGGACTTCCATTGACTTCAATGGGCGCCTGTGTTCCGACCGACAACACAGGCTCCCATTGAAGAAAGGGGTAGCTGCGGAAAACCTTGCACCCTGTGGCAGGCACCCCATGGACTGGTCATTATGACCGGACAGTAAAGAGTTCCATTAAAATAAGGACACCCCCACACATTTTGAGAGCCTTCCACCTTGGGGTTGAGGCTCACTTACCCATACCCTGTGGCAGAAATGGATACTGAACTGACTTTCGATGATGAAACAATTGCGGGGATTCTCAGAGGACCATCTTTCCTAGCGGAAGTGGTTGTAACACAGACAGTCCAAAACACGGACGAATGGGAAGCCCTTTCGGCCAAAAAAAAGTAACAAATTTGCACGGCCCTACACGGGGCATTTATGACAGAATACCTGTGGAAAAATACCGCACCAAGGGGTCTCATCGTCACAAGTGAACCTAGGTTGTTCCTTATCAACAAAGAATTCCGCACTAATTGGTAGTGCATTGCATGGAAATGCACCAAAGACTGGCTAGTACTGATTATCAGCACGGCCAGACAGCTAGCGGATGCTCTCTTGATTGAGATCCAGCAAAGTTAGAGCTGGTAAAAGACATCTGTGCACACCACCGTCTTCAAAAAGAAACTGGAAGAAATAATAAGGACCACCCTGAATATAAAGAATACCTTACCAAGTTGAAACTCACTAAGTTGAAAAAAGACGTGCAGAAATTCAGCCATGAGACGGTTTATCCGTACATCACAGATGAGCACTACGATAAACCACAGCAGCCACAGATGGGCAGCAAACAGCGATCCAGACCTACTCCGCAGAACTGGACATTCAGCTCTGGAGAAGAAAGAAGTACTAGTGAAAGCAGCAGTGGTGAGAGCACTGGTAGCCAGTATGGGAGACAACACCGAAACTTCCAACAACCAATGATGCAATCCCCAATGAACCCGTTTGGCTTTTGGCAACAGCCATACTATCCACCAGGATTTGGATTTCCACAGGGCCCACAGCCTTTTTTATACCGGGGCAAGGGCAAGGGAAGAGGAAGACAAAAACTAAGTCAAAATACCAGAGTACAATGGGAGGACCAGACACCGAACATCGTGGTGACCCGGAGCAAGGGGAGAGGGAACGGTCCGACAACCAGCAGGGAACAAACAATATAGTGAACCTCAGTGACCATGTACTCACTAAAGATGAGGAATCTGTCCTCTCCAAAGGATTAGGCTTTGTCTCAATACCTACTAATGACCCATTCATTCTGAATGCAGAACTGGCACAGTTCTTTAGAAAAATAAAACTCAGGGATTTTTTGGGGGGACTCGAGGGACAACCAGGACAAGAACACCGACTCGGGACTCAGGAAGAAGTCTACATTTACACCCCCAACACAGGCCGTCCCATGCCACATGCTGCCTTCGAACAGGCAGTACTTAAGGAAGTGGAGGAGATTGATTTCCAGAACAGCCTCCTACGAGACCTGGAGATCAACCCTACTGAGGACCTGTTTATCACAATGGACATGGAGGTGCTCTACACCAGCATTCCTCAGAGATGCACGTTAGCTGTTGTGGAACAGATCCTTCTTCAAAGGGATTCGGAATTCACAACCCGTGACATTTTATTATGGAGTGCGCAGAGGTGGCCCTTACAGAGAACTATTTAGAGTAAGAAGAGGTCATATACCGTCAGATCAAAGGCACGTCCATGGGCAGCACGTTTGCTCCGAGCATGGAGTGCCTTTACGTACACCAGTTTGAGGAGGACCACATCTTCAACCAGGGCAACCCGTATGCAACACATCTGAAAACCTGGAAGCGTTAGACGACGTATTCATCGTATGGGGCGGTAATCAAGAAGAAGCGACAGCATTTATACAGTGAGTATAGTTTATACGAAAGTTTCCATCCTAGATCTCTCAGACAAAACCTCCCGGTGGGCCAATTTCTGCGTGTACGCAGAAACTGTTCAAACACAGACGCCTATGATGAACAACCAGAGAAGAAATTACTTGATCGCCACTTCCCAAAGAAAATGGTCAGAAGGGTGAAAAAGAGAGCCAGGAATAAAAACCGGGAAGCCTTGTTGGAAGACACACCTAGGGAGAAAACAGATGAAATCGTGTGCGTCACCACATACACCCCGCTGTCAAACACGGTCCAAAAAAATCATACGGCAGAACCGGCACATTCTAAACACCACACAGAAGAAGTGGAATCCCCCACTCTTTGCATTGAGGAGGAACAGGAGTTTACGGGATGAACTGGTTCATGCAAAAACTCCGCCACAAGAAAGAGATGAACAGTCCACACTCTGGAATCTTCAAAGACCAACAGTACATTACCCTTGTAGGGGATGTGTGTCATGTCCTCTTACTAATACAACCAAAGAGGTAGATATAGGCACCAATGTAGACCATGGTTTTATCGGCAGTCTGTGTATTTGCTTTAATTAGAGTGGATGTGTTTGGGTACGATTACTACTACCAATTTAAGTCTCACATCCCAGCGCACTTTCTATTTATTTATACATCCAAACTGCAAGTGTGTTTTTCACTGCGCAAAACTCCTGGAATGACTAAATATACATTTAGTTGTGGTAAATGGGCATGTATCCCTATGCATTGTCCCGGAGATCGCTTTTATTAAATACTCCACCATCCGGAACATACACGTATGCTTGCCATGTACATTTCTTATGGATATCATGTATTCATTTTTATACACTTAGCACGCATCCGCTCACTTTTATTTAGATAAGTGAGCGCGCACCCGCTGTATTCTCTTGTAGTGCGGTACTAAAATAAATTCTTTTAGATCAGAAGTTTGTGCAGACTCTAGGTCCCGTCCATGTGACGACGCTCTAGCTATGTCATTTGCTGACGCTCGCTTCACATGCGTAAGTCAGGCATGTCTGTGCCAAACACGCACATGATCCGCGACACAACCCCGGATTGGTTACCAGCGAGGCTGCACCCACAGCCAGGCCTGTGCCTGCCCCTTTCATAGAACGGCCCGCTCGGACACCGGATCTTGGGGGCAGGCTGTGTGATACCACCAGTGACGCTACCAGCAGGCCAGGCAGTGTCTCTACAATTCCCCTATGGCGCATACGGGGACACCGGAACCCATAACATTGTAGGCACTTGAGCAGATCACGGGGCTAATTAGCTTCCCTTGCCCAATTAAAAGTACTATTTAAACCACAGTTCCCCCTTGCTCAATTAACGTCGGGGAGGACAGATGAACACACCTAGGTGATATCACGGGAGACACACCTTGAGGAAGTGAGGCAATGAATGCATGTGTGAATGTATTTAGTATGGCTGAACCTATTTGGGAGCATCCAAAGGCTCCTTTGAAAACAATGTTTTCTGTTGACTGTCATTTTTGTATTGTTTTTTACTTCCGCCTCCAGAGTCGGACAACAGGAGTCTCCCCTCCATTCTCCTTCCATGGGGCATGTAGGGTTTGTGCCTAGGGTAAGACTTGTGAGAAATAATCTCACTACAACTGTTTCTCCATTTCAGTGCGTGCACAGCTGAGTGACACGTGTTACACACATATAGCCACTCACGTAACTTTATGTGCATGTGGTTTTTAATGTTTCTTTAAAGTAACTAAGCATCTCGTTATTTTACTTTATTTTCTCTGATGGTACTCTTGTGTGTATACATTTATGTTTTGCAGGCTTAATGTGAGCCCCCATCTCCGGTGGAGTATGACAAAGGTCATCCCATCAAGTGGTACCCTCTCACCATAAAATTGGTAAGAGCGAGCCCCATTTTTGGTCCTGACGAATGCCACGGACAAACCTGGGCCAAACGGCAGAAACATGTTGACCATCTTCTTTACGATGAGGGGACAATAAACTCCCCAATCTCACTGTCCACCTTTTTAATACCATACAGCTACCCATCCTATTAACATTGATTTGGTAACTGTAATGGTTTTTACTTCACTCACTTTTCACGGGCCCCCACTTAGTTTAGAAGTGCCTCCCTGTCACCACGTGAAGGCTCGCCCTCTATCAAACCCATTTTTTAGAGGGCGAGGATGGCTGATGATGAAGCATGACACCCGGTGGTTTGTGAGGCCAGTCCTTCACTTTTTTTGATATGTCCACATTCACAATATAAACTTAGAGTACCATTAGTCACTATACTGGGAGCGGCCCCATTTGTGGTGAACACTCCATGGTGCCTGCCGTACTGTGCATGGTTGGAAAGAGGGGTCTCATGGGTACCCCCCACGGCCCCATTCGGAGGACTCCAGGTGAAGGGGGGCCTGCTCCGGGTCCTCAAAGTCTGTTTCCGACAGCTGACCCGTGTTGGAACAACCGATTCGGAAAGGCTGTCCGAATCTGACATATTAATGCTTTGGTCAGAAACGTGGTTCGTAGGCCTGTACGAGTCGGCTCCGACAGACTTGATTTCTCCGAATGCCATTCGGAACCGAGTCGGAAAGTCCGAATGGTTTCCTACTAACGTCATTGGTCAGTCGGATGGGTTTCAGAGTTGGTCGGAAAGGCGGGTTCCGCATCGGATTCGGACTAACCGAATGGTGTTCGGAGCCTTTCTGACCGATATCATAATGAGGCACATAGTTGTTAGATTTGTTCTAGTTAGGAATTTAATGTAATTATATTTTGTGATTTTCAGTACCCTGGCAGGTTGTGGGTTTATAGGGGTACAGGGTGGAAAGTCATTTAATTAAAATAAATTAATATTAGTTTTTAATTAATATTAATTCAAGTGGTAATTATGTTAACTGTGCAATTCATTTTTTTTTTTTTTTATTTGAACATTAGGTGCAGGTTCTGAGGTTTATAGGGGTACAGGGTGGAAAGTAATTTAATAAATAACTAGTTAATGAATATTATTTCATAAATCTAAAATTAATTGTTAATTGTGTACATATATATTTTTTTAATTTTAAGTGTGTTGTGCGGTTTAAAGGGACACAGGGTGGGAAGTAAATTAATTCTAATTAACAAGTGGTTAATTTATATTATTTAATTGGTAATTTATTTTTATTTGTGCAATGAATTTATTTTTAATGTTAGGGGGGTTTATTGGGGTACAGGGTGGGGAGTAAATTAAGTAATTATTATTGTTTTCAAATAATAATTTCATAAATTGTGCAATTACATTTTTTTGCTTACATTTTAGGTGTGGATTGTGGGAAGTACATTGATTTTAAATGGTTATTAATTATTAAATTGATAATAGTGTAATTCATTTTTTGTTACGTTACAAATTATAATTAACAATTTTAATCAATGATAATTAGTTTATTGATAAATATTTGTGGTCATAATTCGTTTTTTAAAGTTGTTTTTGGTGTGGGTTGTGTGTTTTGTAGGGGTATAGGGTGGGAATTAACTAAAATAAAATTATTTAATAATTGTTTGGTAATCATTTTTAAATAAAACTATTTCTGTAAATGGAAAATATATTTTATTATAATTATATTAATAAGTATTATATGTATTTAACATTTTAATTATTTAATTTAATTTGTAAGATATATACAAATGTTTTTTTATATATTTATTTTTGTATTTGTTTACTATACTTTTGCAATCATTTAATTTGTTGAAGAGAATTTGTTTGTTTCCAATGTTGCCCTGACCGGAGTGGGAATAGTACATATTACCCCTGTACAAATCCTGCACTTTCCCTACTGTTGCACTCATTGGAGTGGGAATAGTACAATTTACCCCTCTGAAATTCAACACTGCCCCTACTGTTCCACTGACTGGAGTGGCAATAGTAAATTTTACCCCTCCGTAATCTAACGTTTTCCCTACTTTTGCACTGATTGGAGTGAGAATAGTAAATTTGACCCTACGCAGTCCAACATTTTCTCTAGTGTTGTATTGACTGGAGTGGGAATAGTAAATTTTACCCCTGTGTGATTTAACAGTTTTCATACTGTTGCGTTGCATGAAGTGGGAGTAGTACATTTTATTCATCTTAAGTAAAAACACTTTACATACTTCTGTATACCTTCTAGTTGGGATAGTATATGTATTGAATTTAAAGTTATATAATGCATTTTTTAGTTTTACAATTTATATTATGTTTTTGTTTGTTTAAAATCATAATATTTATAATGTTTTAATGTGTTAAATATTTTTATAAAATTGTAAGAAATTTGTTTGTTTATTTAAAATGGTTTGTTTTAAAAAATATTTTTGTTAGTGGTGTGTGTGTGTGTATGTATGTATATATATGTATATATATATATATATATATTCTGAATAAAACATAGGTTTCAGGAACGTTTTAGTTAGTTGGACATTTCACTCGTACAAAGCCGTAGCAATTCCGGCGTAATAGTTCGGCTAACTATAACTCGCGCCCCCGCAATGCACTGCTGTTGACGTCACATATTGCATCATTCATAACATTGTCAATGACTTCACTGATGACATCACTGATGACATCATCCAGTGACTGTGTGTTTCTATAAAGTTTATTTTTGTTTTATATATATGCCAAGCTGTGTTGAGGAATGAGTGGGTGTATAAGTGTCTGTATGGAGGATTTAGTAGGTACGTGACTGACTGTATAAGTGAGTGATTAAATGTGTCTTACAGAATGTATGGGTTAGTGACTAAACTGTGTGAAAGTCTGCACCAGTCTGTCTGTTGTGTAAGCTGCTGCATGGGTTGGTGAGTAGCTGCATAAGTGTCTATATGGGTTATTGATTGCTTGCCTAAGTATTTGTATGGCTGCCTGAGTGTGTGTGTGGGTGGGAGGTATGTGACTCTGTGCATAAATGTGTGAGTGGTTGATTCACTGAGTGTATGGGTTCAAGAGTGCATGTGGAAACAGCTGTATGGGTGGGTGAGTGTGTGTATGGGTGTGTTGGTGCAAGTAACTACATATGTAAAAGGCAGTATATGTGAGTGATGGTGTATATAAATAACTATGTGAGAGTCAGTAATTGTGAGAGTGGCTGCATGGATGAGTGTGTATTTGTATCAGTGATTCTATAAGAGATTAATTATGTGTTAGTATCTGTATGAATAAGTGAGGTTGTGTTTGTATAACTATAGGTGAGTAAATGGAAGTATGATTGATTCTTTGCATGACTAAGTGTGTGAGTAACTCTGGATATGTGGCAGTGTGTCTGTATAGGTGTATGAGTGCATATGATAGTGTTGTATTGATGAGTGACTGCATGTGTGAGTGACTGTATGGGTGAATGAGTGGATGTGTGTGTAGACCTAGGAATCAGTCCGTGCATATTTAGTAACTGGTATTGATGTGTCTATTTTTTCGAAAATGATAGTCTATATTTTAGAGTGGGTGTATCAAAGGTTATATTCAGGTGTGAGGAGGTGCATCAGATTTTCACGTGGATGATGTCATCAGTGATGTCATTTGAGATGTCATCAGTGATGTCACTGACCATGTCATAAATGATGTTATATGTGACGTCAGCAGTGCATTGTGGGGGCGCAAGTTATAGTTAGCTGAACTAACTATAACGCTGGAATTTCGATGGTTTTGTACGAGTGAAATGTCCAACTAACTATAACGTTCCTGAAACCTATGGTTTTTTCAGTTAATTTCTATGGATTTTTAAATGCTAATTTCTATCTATAACGTGCCTGAAACCTATGGTTTTTCCAGTGAATTTCAAAGGTTTTTTAAATGAAAATTTGTAAGTCTAATGTACCTCAATCCTATGTTTTTATTTTATATATATATATATATATATATATATATATATGTATATATATATATGTGTGTGTGTGTGTGTATATATATGTGTATATATATATATATATATATATATTTTTTTTTTTCACCAAATGCCCACGAGCTTTGACAGGGCACACTACAGCTCGCCGACCATCCGGTCTTCATTTCTGGCTTTCCTGGCGTCCCGGCAGATTCTCTTCATGCCTGACACGTTTCGATGCTGGACGCATCTTAGTCATTGGCTTGCTTGCAATCTTGCGGAAAGAGCTCCTCTTTTATTTCTATTAGTGGCATGCTTAATTAATTAATTGCCCTGATTGGGTCCCGCATAGTGCGTAACATAGTATAGCATGCTGGGACTTGTAGTTCCTTTGGGAGCATCAGTATTTCCCTAAGTGGGTTTTCCTTCGAGTTGCACATTAAAAGCATTTATTTTCCTTAGTAGGATTGCGGGGCGTTCTGGAAAGTCCCCTTTGCATTAGGCTCACTGCGCTGTTTCAGACAAGGAATAGTTCCACGTCGCAGCCTCTCTTGTTTTACACAAGATGGTGCTCCTGTCCATGGCTGGACCACCGTGCAAGTAATTTTTTTCACCAAATGCCCACAAGCTTTGACAGGGCACACGACAGCTCGCCGACCATCCGGTCTTCATTTCTGGCTTTCCTGGCGTCCCGGCAGATTCTCTTCATGCCTGGACGCATCTTAGTCATAGGCTTGCAGGAGCACCATCTCGGGTAAAACAAGAGAGGCTGTGACGTGGAACTATTCCTTGTCTGAAACAGCGCAGTGAGCCTAATGCAAATGGGACTTTCCAGAGTCAGGGTAGTGCAATGGTGTTTGGGTAGTGTAGGGGGTACTGCTGGGGGTAGTGTTTTAGGGTTTAGTGTAGTGCAGTGGTGTTTGGGTAGTGTAGGGGGTCGTGTGGGGGTAGGGTTTTAGGGTTTAGGGTAGTGCAGTGGTGTTTGGGTAGTGTAGGGGTAGTGTTTTAGGGTTTAGGGTAGTGCAGTGGTGTTTGGGTAGTGTAGGGGGTAGTGTTTTAGGGATTAGGGTAGTGCAGTGGTGTTTGGGTAGTTTAGGGGGTCTGGCTGGGGGTAGTGTTTTAGGGTTTAGGGTAGTGCATTGGTGTTTGTGTAGTGAAGGGGGTCGGGCTGGGGGTAGTGTTTTAGGGTTTAGGACAGTGCAGTGGTGTTTGTGTATTGTAGGGGGTCATGCTGGGTGTACTGTTTTAGTGTTTAGGGCAGTGCAGTGGTGTTCAGGCAGTGTAGGGGGTCGTGCTTGGTATGGTGTTTTAGGGCAGTGCAGTGGTGTTGGGGCAGTGTAGGGGGTCATGCTGGAGGTGGTGTTTTAGGGTTTAGGGTAGTGCAGTGGTGTTTGTGTAATGTAGGGGGTCGTGCTGGGGGTAGTGTTTTAGGGTTTAGGGTAGTGCAGTGGTGTTTGGGTAGTGTAGGGGGTCGTGCAGGGGTAGTCTTTTAGGGTTTATGGCAGTGCAGTGGTGTTTGGGTAGTGTAGGGGGTCATGCAGGGGGTAGTGTTTTAGGGTTTAGGGTAGTGCAGTGGTGTTTGGGTAGTGTAGGGGGTCGTGCTGGGGGTGGTGTTTTAGGGTAGCGCAGTGGTGTTTGTGTAGTGTAGGGGGTCGTGCTGAGGGTAGATTTAGGCTTTAGGGTAGTGCAGTGGTTGGGTAGTGTAGGGGGTCGTGCTTGGGGTAGATTTAGGGTTTAGGGTAGTGCAGTGGTGTTTGGGTAGTGTAGGGGGTCGTGCTGGGGGTAGATTTAGGGTTTAGGGTAGTGCAGTGGTGTTAGGGTAGTGTAGGGAGTCATGCTGGGGGAGTGTTTTAGGGTTTAGGGTAGTGCAGTGGTGTTTGGGTAGTGTAGGGGGTCATGCTGGGGGTAGTGTTTTAGGGTTTAGGGTGGTGCAGTGGTGTTTGGGTAGTGTAGGGGGTCGTGCTGGGGTAGTGGTTTAGGGGAGTGCAGTGGTGTTTGGGTAGTGTAGGGGGATACTGCTGGGTTAGTGTTTTAGGGTTTAGGGTAGTGCAGTGGTGTTTGGGTAGTGTAGGGGTCGTGCTGGGGTTAGTGTTTTAGGGTTTAGGGTAGTGCAGCGGTGTTTGTGTAGTGTAGGGGGTCGTGTTTTAGGGTTTAGGGTAGTGCAGTGGTCTTTGGGTAGTGTAGGGGGTCGTGCGGGGGTAGTCTTTTAGGGTAGTGCAGTGGTGTTTGGGTAGTGTAGGGGTCGTGCTGAGGTTAGTGTTTTAGGGTTTAGGGTAGTGCAGTGGTGTTTGTAGTGTAGGGGGTCATGCTGGGGGTGGTGTTTCAGGGTTTAGGGCAGTGGTGTTCGAGAAGTGGTGTTCGGGCAGTGTAGGGGGTCATGCAGGGTTGGTGTTTCAGGGTTTAGGGCAGTGCAGTTTTGTTCGGGCAGTGTAGGGGGTCCTGCTGGGGGTGGTGTTTCAGGGTTTAGGGCAGTGCAGTGGCGTTCGGGCAGTGAATGGGGTCGTGCTGGGGGTCGTGTTTCAGGGTTTAGGGCAGTGCAGTGGTGTTCGGGCAGTGTAGGGTGTTGTGCTGGGGGTGGTGTTTCAGGGTAAGTGTATAGAAACTATAAAGGATAATTTTCCCTTCTTCTTTTTCCATTAGCCAGAATACAATAACCGGGATTCAAAACATTGATTCAACACGATCCAATTTTAGTGAAGATCTGTATTTCTTTACAGTGCCCTGCCTTATCATTTAATGCCTCTCGAACGTGTTCAAAGTCCATTAGATCTCCTACCCTGACTCGCTTCCCTGAGTAATGCGCCCCCTCCCAATCCGCTCATCCAAGCAGAACAGATCTCCAGCACTCCACTCTGGGGCCAGAAGCATCCTTCCATTGCATCATTATCCGTTGCTTGGCCAGCACCAGGCCCAAATCAATGAACCTGGATGTTACTCTGTTTAGCTGGCTGTGGAAAGATCCCCAGCAAAACATGGCCTGGGGAAGGGGTCCTGTGAGTGCTTTGTAACCTCAGCCAGTAGTCGCAGCAACTTAGACCAATGTGGGAAGGTGAACACTACTCCATAGTGTGAAGTAGACCTTCACCCTCCACATGGCACCGAGGACACGCATGCACTGTAAGCAGGGAATAGATGGTAAGCTTTTGGGGCGTAAGATATGCCTAATGGCGAATGTAAGAGTGAATACGTTTGAAGCAGGCATTGTGGGACACCCTAGGGGCATCCTCCAACATTCTAAACCAGTCTCCATCCATCAAGGAGACCCTATGTCGGTCTCCTACATCCCCAGTAGCTGAGTGAAAGGCAGCAACATTACTGTTGGAGTGCCTCATAAAGTCCAGACACCAGTCTCCAAGTGGTGGCAGCATTGCAGATACATTTGCAACTATGATTTGTCTGTAGTTCAGAATACCACCTCCCACAGTCTTTCACTGCCTCAGTCAGCGTACCATGAAGTAGAAATTGCCGCGCAGGAGGCCAACCACCTTCTGCTGATCGTCAAAGGAGTGCAACTCCCAATCTGCAGAAGGTGCACCCACTGTGTCTATAACCACTGCTGCCCAGTCCTACAAGTGACCTCGCTTGACCCCCCTGCCCCCACCCCGACTTGCACAGCAGGGCCTGAAGTGGTAGCCCCCAGAAATAGGGAGCGCATGTCCATGTCCAGCAGAGCGCCCGTAACCAACAGTTCCGCAGTACAGCTAGGTCCTGTCTATTCACCATGGGTGCTTGTGGGTCAAGCAGCAGAGTCCAGAGTAGGTCCTGGTCAGAGACATTTGGGAAGCACATCGCCTGCTCGTTCACCAGCTCCTGAAATCACCCCATACACTACTTCAGCTGAGCTACCTGGTAGTGAGACTCTTAAGTCAGGGGCACTCATCCCCCTCCTCCTACCCCCCCACGCCCCTGTCCACGGTAACAGGCGGTAGCTTAGGCCATGCCATGCCACGCCACCATCCTGTGGTCTCTTTTCCAAATGAGGTCAATCAGAATCGTGTATAATTCCCAAAATACACCTGGGGTACAATCACCAGAAGTACAGCAAAACAATATAGTCGGGCGATGTGATCATTTTAGCCATTGCTATACGGCCAGTCATCGAGATCGAAAGCAACTTCCAGAACCTCGCCTTAGCCCGAAACGCCACCTCTGCCACCCCTACATTCCGCTCCAAGAACTTGAGGATAGTTTGATACACGCAGATCCTTAAATATTGCACATGCCACACAGATCACGACGTTTGCACAGGTCTCCTCGGGCCGGAAATAAGCAGGTCTTGAGTCAGTGGACGCCAGGCCTCCCCGAATTCCATGAGTCTCCGCACTGATTTCGCAGGGTCCGTGCAAATGTCCCCCAGAAAGAGATTCATATCATCCACATACAGGGAAATATAATGAGTGTCCCCATATAACTTAGTACTAGCGTAAAGTACGCCAGCATGGGCTCTGCATGCCAGTGGCTCCACTGCAATGGCAAAAAGCGGGGACAGCGGACAACCCTGCTGAGTGCCCCTCTCCACCTTAAATTTTGCCCCAATATGGCCTTCCCTGTGCGGCCTGCACTGTGGGAGAGGCATAAAGCAAGCAAGTCTACTCCACAAACTGAATACCCAGTCCCACACGAGTCATGACAGCTCGAACTAAGTCCCATTCCAGGCAATCAAAAGCTTTCTCGATATCAACATACATAAGCCAGCCCATCATCTTTCTCTTCTCTTTACTAGTTGAGCTCTTTTTGCAATACATACTCTACTCACCACACCATCTAACTCTAATCCACTGAGTGAAAAACAATCTAATATAGAGTTGATGCCCATCGACAGCGGCAGTCACTATATATCTTGTGACTTGAAAGACGTCTTTGAAGAAAAACAACTTGCAAAGGCCTGAACCCAACACTCGATGGAAGGAGTATGCTGAGCATGTGAATCTACATCTGCATGATACACGCTACAAACAGGTACTTACAGGGTAAGTAATATTTTCCATATATATGCAACACACAGGACAATTGAGCCAATGCAACAACTCAAGAATTCCGCTTGCATCCATGATAATTTTTATTATAGGACAATGGGACGGCCTCTTCAGACATTGGCTCTGTTGCTCTTCGAGTGACAGCATTTTTCTGATCAGGTACACATCCACCTGAAAATGAGTATAAGTCAGTTTCAGGACTGGTGTGCCAATTCTTCAGTTTTATACTTTCCACAAAAACAAAATTCTTGCAATCTTTTAATTTTCATTATTTTTAGAACATACTATAGCTCCCCATACAGTGCTAACATGCTGTTTGCTTGCTGTTCATTTCATCTGCAAAGTGCCGCATCCTTGGGATCCAGCATTTAGACCAGGCACCATCATAGAATGCATTGTCGTCTAAAGTTTCACTGTTTTGCCACTCCAATATGACAAAGGCATTGATTCCAAACATGTCAGTCATGCTGGAACTTGGAAAACACAATGAAGCACTGTGTACAATACCATTACAAGATGGCTACCTACTGATATAAATCAGGATGTTTTGATGTACTCATCCGTCAAAATATAATCAGGCTATTAAACTCCATTGAAGAATTAAGATTTAAATTCTTCAAGCTTATCAAATGTGTGCTTTCTTTAAAACCAATAGATTAAAGAGATGGAGAGTTCATATTGATGACCGGGGCAGTGAAATCTATTTTCCAAAATATTTTGGTGCAACAAGATGATCTTGCAAATGGGGGGACTTTAGTTGTAGAATTTGAAAAAACTTAAGTAATCCCAAGTGTTAAGGCTTAGAGATCAATATCCAGTAAGATCAACATCTTCACTACAAATTGTTACAAACTACAAAGGCTCTAATTCATGTATACCATTTCGTAATCTAAAGATCACAACAAATGCACAATCACTATCTGAATGCTCAGTATTTCTACCAGGCGAACCTTGTGTTCAAAATCCTTTGTTTTAAGTTTAGAAAATTTTCATTAAAAGCGAAAGCTCAAAGGTTACAAAATGAGTCCAAAGTAAAAAAAAAAAAGAATTAATACAAAGCTAATAAACAAAAGCATATAACAGATTAAGTAATATCAATAACATAAGAGAAAATAGAGAATATCAAAAATTAAGAATAATTATAAGCAACAACTGGCAATTAATGCAGAATAAGGCATGAAAAAGGGAAATGAAATACATCTTACAATACAATTGAAAAGTTAAAATCTTGTTAATAGAGAACAGGAATTCAAGGAGGTTTAAGGACTTCTTGCTGTAACGGAGAGAGGGACAGAGAGGTGCGAGCACTTAAGTAAAAAAAACTGTAATTGGACTCCATAATTCTCGTCGTTTAGAAGCTAAGGTTAAGGGATAAACAAAAGTCGTATCTAATCTGTGATTATAGCAAACTACGTACCACCAAGCTTTAGAAGATAGTTTGGTAGAATCTTTCCAATTTTTTGTTATTTGTTGGAATGCTACTGCTAGTAGTAAATCAATTATTCTAACACTACAGGTGCAATGATCCCAGATGGGAGAAAGACTCCCTAAAAAAATATGAGAATGAGAAAAGGGGTGAGTGGAAGAAAAAATCTTGTTAATTTGAGACCAAACCTGCTTCCAGAAGCTAAGAACAAGGTGACCGCTGAAAAGCATGTGATAAAGATCAGCAGAGGGTGAGGAGCAGGACCAACACTTGTTGGGAGTATCCGGGAAATACTTGCTGAGGGCGAGTGGTGAAAATAATAGACGATTATAAATAAAAAATAGTGTTTGAGTGGTGCTAGCAGCTCTAGAGGATTTACGAATCTTCAACCACAATTTGTCCCATAACTCAATGGGCCAAGAAGCTACAAGATCCTTTTCCCAATCCGTCTCTATCGTGGTCTTGGTACGGGGGGAGGATGGAGTGTTAAGGAAAGCGTATATCTTGGAAGCTTTAGAATGCGTAAGAAGTAAAGAATTCAGTGAAGATACAACAGAGGGTGTGCAATTTGATGAGAAAGGTACAGCAAGATGAACATCATAGGCCTGCTGTAATGCGTGTGTCAACAACAAATATTTGGCCCGAAAAGTAGGAGGGAAATTGAAAGAGACAGCAGCTAAGTCAAAGGAAATGATCTGGGCATGGTGAAACAATTGATGCACCCAAATAAGTCCACGCATTCTCCAGGATTTCCAAAAAATTGGTTTCTTTTTAATTAGAATAGCCGTGTTATGCCAGATAGGCTGGTCAGAAAAGGAGGAAGCAGATAAGCAAGGAAGAATTTTGGAGGTATATTTAAGAATAGGAGTTGATAGAGACTGGGGTCTACGAGAAAACATAAGATATTCTTTGAAGGAAAAGGGAGAAATGAATGAAGTTTCTAAGGCCAACCAAAGAGGAGAGGAGAGGAGAATGAGGAATCATCAATCCAATGCGAAACTTGGTGCAAAAGAAAAGATTTATGATATAAGGAAAAGTTTGGAAAGTTCACCCCACCCTCTCTTTTGGAGCGCATTAGCTTAGACAAAGACATGCGAGATTTTTTATGCCCCCACAGAAAAGAAGAAAGAATAGAGTTAATTTTCTTGAAATATTTCAAGGGAATAGCAAGTGGTATATTGGATATTGTAAACAAAACAATGGGAGAGAGCATCATCTTAATTGTGTCCAATCGTCCCCACCACGACAAATAAAGAGGATGCCATTTATTAGTGAGAGTAGTTCGTTTTTGTACGCATTCCTCCATACATTTAGTGATTGTACCCGAAAGAGAGGAATGAAAGTTGAGACCCAAATATTTGATAGAATTAGGACTCCAGGTAAAACCTGAAGTAGAGAAATCATCTTTGAAAGTCATTTTAGTGAGTGGTAAGATTTCGCACTTATCTTTATTTAGTTTATAGCCCGATACCTGAGCAAAAGAGTGAACTTCGTCTAAAAATGCTGGAAGGGAGGTAACTGGTTGAGAAAGGAATAGTAAGACGTCATCAGCATAAGCTGCCATTTTAATAGTAGTATTATGAAAGTTGAAACCATGTATGTTATTACTTTGACGAAGTCGCAATAGGAAGGGTTCTAAAGCAAGATTAAATAAAAAAGGTGAAAGTGGGCAACCCTGTCTAACCCCTCTCCCCAGTGAAAAATAAGAAGATAAACCCCCATTCGCCGAAATTGCTGCTCTAGGGCGAGAATAAAGGAAGGAAATCCGGGAGGAGAATTTCGGACCAAACCACTTTAGGGTTTGAAATAGATACGGCCACTCAACCCGATCGAAAGCTTTTTCCGCATCCAAAGCTATGGCTGCGAGGGAATGAGAATAATGTGAAGTTTTGGAGAGGATGTCAAAGAATAATCTAGTGTTATCCGACAACAATCTACCTTTAACAAAACCACACTGCTCCTTCCCTAAAAGCTCAGGTAAGAAAGACTCTAAACGCAAAGCTAATGCTTTGGAAATTTTTTTATAATCAATATTCACTAAAGAAATAGGGCTATAATTTTTACAGTGCTGTGGATCTTTACCCGGCTTCGGGATAATACAAATAAGGGCATCAAAAAAGGAAACAGAAGAGGAACCAGTTTGAAGAAAGGTAGAAAGAAGCAAATGTAACTTGGGGATGAGCAAATTGGAAAAACGAGAGAAAAATTCAACAGTAAAGCCATCTGGCCCCGGCGCTTTCCCAAGCTTAAGAGTGCGAAGAGCCTGGAGGAGATCCTTACATGTAAGATCGGATTCTAAAGAAGAAAGGTCCGGAGGAATATCAAAAGGAGAAGAGATGCTTGACAAAAATTGAGGGATAGACTGTTCAGACGAAGATGCTTCGGAGGAATATAATGTTTAATAAAAAAGTAAAAATTCTTGTAGAATGTCTTCGCTTTTATGTTTCAGTGATCCATCATGACCATAGATAGACTCAATGTTGACCTTGTTTTGTCTCGCCTTTAAATAATTAGCCAACAATTTTCCAGCCTTATTTTGCCCTCCATAGAACTTAGCGCTAGACTTTAAGAGAAAGTTAGAGGCATTAAATGTGGAATCTTTGTTAAATTGAAGCTTAGCGGAAATGAGGTCATTTAAGCAATCGTTTGATTTAGATGTGTAATATAAGTGTTCTAAATGTTTAATTTCAGAAAGTAAAACATTGATAGCTTGTTGGGCTCTCTTACGCTTACGAGAAACATAATTAATGATGAGATCTCTAGCTGATGCTTTAAAAGCATCCCAGACAACAGGAAATGGAACATCGTCCGTATGATTGAACATAAAATATTCGTGAAAAAAGGATGTAAAGGCAGAAATAAATTGTACATCTAAAAGAAGAGCGTTGTTAAAACGCCATTTTTTAATGGAAGTAGGCTTTTGTAATACATCCAAAGAAATAGAAACTGGGGCATGATCCGATATTAAGATGGAGCTGATGTCAGAGGAGATAAGGGATTGGGTAAGATTATGTGAAATAAAAAAATAGTCTAATCGGGATTGAGTTTGGTGAGGGGGTGAAAAAAAAGAGTATTCTCGCAAAGTGGGATTGCAGAGCCTCCAGGCATCAGTAAGTTGGAATTGTGCAATGAGGTGGGTGAAAGACTTTTGCGACTTATGTGGAATGTAAGTGCTAGCTGAATGTCTGTCTAAAAAGGGGTCAAAAACATCATTGCAGTCACCTACCAAAATGAAGTTATCTATATAGTGTTGGGTAATTAGGGGGGCTAAAGAGGTCCAAAAAGAGGCATCTCCACTTGTTGGGGCATACACATTCAAAATGGAAATAGGAACATTATCTAGAATAAAGTTAACTAATACCCATCTACCTGAAGTGTCAGCAAGCTGCGTTACTGATTTGATTGGAAGAGATTTTCTAAACAAAATCAAAACACCGTTACGTTTACCATCACCTGGGGAAAAATACACCTCACCCACCCAACTCCTTCTCAGCTTAGCAGATTCGTCCGCTGATAAATGGGATTCCTGTATACAAGCAATATCTGCGTTGAGTTTGGCCAAATGAGATAATACTCTGTCTTTTAATTGGCGAATGTAAACCTCTAACATTCCAAGTAAATAATTTCAAAGGCATGAAACAATATTAGAATAACATACCAATAAACCAGTTGAAGAATAACCATAAAAAAGAAATACATTTAAAGCATAGAGACATATCAATATGAAATAGCAAAAATAAGAGAAGATTATTTCATAAAATACATTGAAATAAAAGCCAGTTACATAATGAGGAAAAAAGGGAAGAATAGAACAAAAAAGATATGATAAACACCAGCAGCAAAGAGGAAAAATGAAGAGATTGAAACAAGAAGAGAAGACAGAGAATATAGAGAATATGTTGGAAAGAGACGTAACCAGAGAAAATGAAAAGCTGGGGAGCTGAAAGGAGGAAGAAGAAGAAATATAAGAACCAAATAGCAGAAGAAAAAGAGCAAAAACTTACATAATGTCGAAAACAAACAAACGGCGGGGAGGATGGAGGCCACATAGAACAATGACGGGTCGTGAGCTCCAAAGGGAAGGCAAGGAAGGAAGACAACCGCAACAAACTCTAAGAATATGAAGGTGGGTGACGGTACAGATGAAGAAATCTGTGCAAGGGGAAAAGAAATGTGAAATATTAAGAATGTATAAAATGAACGTAAAACATACAGCCAGTAAAAACTATATAAGCATAACAATCTGGATAACCAACAAGGAATAAAGCGTGAAAGCCTTAACATATGTGAGCGAAACCAAAGACTAAGAGCTTGAAGAAGCAGCAGTGTCCATTCCAGTGACGTTATGAGAGTACAAAAAACTCTTTAGTTTCAGTGGATCATCATAAGTAGTAGTCTTGTTGTTAAAAGTCACCTTGAAAAGACAGGGATGGAAGAGGCCGTATCTCGCTCCCATAGAACGCAGCTGTGGTCTAAGTGAAAGGAATTCCTTGCGCCGATCAGCAGTAGGTTTAGCATAATCTTGTGAAAAGAAAAGCTGATTTCCAGACCAGGTGAGTCGAGGGAGAGCCCTGGCCGCAGATAACACTGTAAGTAAATCTGTGTGTTCTAGGAAGTAGAGGATAACACCTCTCGGCCTTTTAACGTGAGCAGTAGAGAACCCTGTAGGAAGAGGACCTAAACGATGAGCTCTCTGTATATTGAGATTAGTGGTATCTGGCAGTTTGAGAATCTTCGGCAAAAAGGACTTGAAAAAGGCAAGGGCATCCGACCCCTCTGAATTTTCTGCCAGGCCATAAATACGAAGATTATTCCTCCGACTTCTGTTCTCCAAATTCTCAAGTTGCTTATGGAGTGTAGATATTTGGGCGCATAATGGATCAACTTTGGCTACAGAGGAAGTAAGAGTGTCCACAGATTGTTCCAGGATGGTTACACGACCATCAATATTGGACCACTTGTCAGATGGTTACACGACCATCAATATTGGACCACTTGTCAGATAACAGCTGAAGAGTAGATTTAGTTTCCTCAAGAGTAGTTTTAGTTTCTTCGATAAAAGGACGCAGAGCCCTAATTTCCTCCAATAAGATATCCATTGTGACTTGTGAAGCTTGTTTAGGAGGAGAAGGGGGGTCCTTTTTAAGTCTTTTGATTGAGCCCTTGGCGGCGTCGCTAGTTTGTGAAACTGAAGCAGAAGAGGAGGGTTTAGCAGAAGGGTCAGAGGAGTCATCCATCACCAGGCACTGATATCTAGAACTGGTGTGCAGGAAAAATTTGCGAGGAGTTGGAGAAGGCTTGCGCAACTCTTTATAAGTTCTACCCATAGAAGAGAGGACAGATGCACCTCAAACAAATAAACCGGTTTTTCTCGTCTGTTCTTGCGCACATAAGGTTTGGGCTTTTGCTCCCCGTCGAAGAATTGCGAATATGCAAGGAAGAATTCTTTAATGTACCTTTCAAATTGCTAGTAAAATGACTTGGTGCCTTCAGTTAAAGCGATATCAGTTAAAAATGTGTTTCTCCATACACAGAAAGCCAGCACAGGGTCGAGAGTTCTCCTCGCATTCAAGATGGCGTCAGCTGTCATCGCCTCAGAAACGCCGAGCATGACAGAATGGATTCCCGGAATCACAGGCTGCTCAAGGTCTCGCAAATGGGCTTGTCAGCATCAGCGCAACTTCCGACGTCAGGAATCGCCCACCATCAGCATAGGAGAGTCATAGGACGCGGTCTTTCCGAGCCGCTCGCCGGAGCGTCACATGAAAGCCGCCATTCTCTCCGGGCGCCAAGCCACGCCCCCCTGCCAAATAGTGATTTGATGTGTTTCTCTACAGTCTTTGACGAGGATTTACCATCAATATAACAATTATAATAGAATGTGAAACCTAAATGTCATAGCCTAGAGTCTGAATAAGATACAAAAAACAGCAGGAATACACGAGGGGAAAATAAATTCAGTTAAACCATTAAGATAAGCAGTCTTTGCATATAGTAAACAGAAAGAAGGGAGAACTGCAAAAAACAGCCTTTTGGAAGGAGACCCCTTCATTCTTAAGTAAATTCCTGTGCGAAACGTCAAAATAGCAATGCAGCCTCTGAAAACAGACCCTGCAATGAAAGTGGTTACTCTCAGTACGCCAGCAGCCCTGAAATGGCGGTTGCTGTTATGACTGTTGACAGCACAGTACAGGACAAAAGAGGGTTAGTGTGCGTTGAATTAAAGTCAAAAGTTGCCTCACTTCTCAGCCCTCAGAATCAACTGCTGTTAGTTTGTTTCCTGGCTGTAGTAACTCAATGCAGGCTTTGAAAAACGAAACGCATGAGGAAAGTGTTCCCTTCAGCGCGCAGGCAGACTTGAAATGGCGGTTGCCGTTTTGTTTGTGGATAGTGCAGTGAAGGACAGAAGAGGGTTCATGCGCTCTGAAATAAGGTAAGAAATTTCCTCACCTTTTAGCCCTCATATATCAACTGCGGTTAGTTTATTTTCTGGTTAGAATAGAGCAATGCCAGCTTTGAAAATCGAAACGCATGATGTGAGCGTTTCTCTTCAGCGCGCGGGTAAACTTGAAATGGCGGTTGCCGATGAATCCGCTGAGAGTCCAGTAGATGACAAAAGGGGTAATGTGCGTCAGAGTACAGTCGGATATCGGTTCACCTTTTAGTGCTTATGTTCCGACCCACGTTGCTCCATTTTCCTGCACTTCTCACCACAGATAGCAGAAGAAAATCCCTTGGACTGCCCCATCTCCTCAGGCGAGTCACGGGAGTACTGCCATCTTCCTTGGGCACCAGCCACGCCCCCCCCAAAATCCTTTGTTAACCCGTCACCAATCAGCATATCTAATGTTAATCAGGAAATGTGTGACTCTTGGAGAACTATCTTTAATTGACAATCATAATGTTTACAAAAAACCTGGATGCTGTCTAACCTCTTGATACCTAATTTTTCAATTCACGAAGCTTTGGCAAAAAGCCGTGATTTTGAGGCATAGTGGAGGCCTGCTGACTATGGTCAACAATAAACTCAATTTGAAGAGTATTAGACTCAATCTAAGTTTCAACTATATATTGGCAATCTTGATAAATCATTATAATACTTGGGAACTTTTGATCTGAACATTTACTTCACTCTCATCAGACTTGTTAAAAGAGAAACATAAATATGCTCAATGCTTGCGAAGTTGGATTCTCTCCTAGAGAAATGCACCCACCTATTGATTATCATAATGGGGAATTTCACTCAAAACCTCTTATTACCTGCATTACAGAATACAAATACAGAAGACGCAGACTTGGCCTGTAATGTCCCTTGTCCTCAAGCAAATTTGTCAGAGAAGCAAAAGCAACGGTCTCTGCCAAGTATACAAACATATAACCTTTTGACTAATTCAAGATATAGATCATTTAGTGGCAGGATGCCAAATGATCCATTGAAATCCACATTCCGCAGTCTTTGTGCACGGACCTTAATTGCATCAGCACGGCTCTAAATGCATTCCTGTATATTGTGGAATAAGTCACCCTAAGATTCTTAGCTAATACCAGGCACTTGCATATATAAACAAGCAAGCAGGAGAAGTAGGAAAAATATGAGAGAACACCACGGGAAGTGAAAAGAAACAGCTAGCTGCATGCAGACATTAACTGCTGCAAGTTAAATTGTACAAAATCGTTTCTGTAACATGATCTTTGGCGTTGCATGCAAATTATTTTCTGTAGAAGGCTGCAGTCCTTTAGGGTGTTAGAAGAGTTTGCTGCAGTACCACAGGTTGTTACTAAAGGTTACGGGAGTCAGTTATCGTCCTTGCTGTATTCAGGTGGCAGTACCATAGTTCATTAATAAAAGTCAATGAAGTCCTACACAAATCCTTTCCGGATTGGGGAGAGCGCTCCTGGGTTTTGTTTTTATAAATTGTTTTTTTGGGCATCTCTGATATAACATTGTGGCACATTTCCAGTGCATACCTCAAGAGTTCCTTTCAAAATGATGCAACTGCTATACATTTACATTACATTTATAGTAGCGGTTGGAGCCATGTGTTTGATTGTATTACCAGCCTGAAACCCTGTATGTTTCCCTTGCATGTAGTATGCTTAATCATACTGTGATTGCACTCAAAGTTTATTCTAGATACAACTGCAAGATAGCTCAGTAATAACCTAACCCAGGGATGTCTAAGTCCCCACAAAAAGCTGAGCTAAACTTGGGCCTAGTTGTGAGTGCATGGTGTTTGTGTCAGTGCTGTGTCGGTGAGGCTATGCTCTCCGTGAGGGGGTGGTGTCAGCCAAGAAGGTGAAGAACTGTGCACATTTCATGAGTAGTGGGTGGTGGATGAGGGAGACCTTGTGCTAACATCTCCTGAATTGCATGACTTAGGTCTGTGCAGTGGGGCTAAGCCTACAGTGCATATGCATCTCTTGCCCTTTCACCATGTAGTCACTGGTATCCAATCAAACTCTGCATGGTTTATCCTTACTCTTAATCCATCGGGAGAAGGAGATGTTAGTTTGCCCAATTCCCCGACAATTTGTGATTTCCTCAGGCCTTTGGCCTCCTCCCTGTGAGTTGCTGCACTCTTGCTCTCTGAGATTTTCGCAGGGATCATGCACCACTGCCCAATTAGGGGACCTGTACTGCTGTTAGGGTGCATAGCCTTTATAGTCATGTAGTGCCTCCTACTTGTTGTATTCTCAATGTCTTTTTCCAACTCCATACCACTACTGCTGTATGACCGGGCATTCCTGAAAACATGAGAGGAACCCAGCCTTGTCCGCTTGACAGCAAGGGCAGTTTACTACCCCACTGCAGTACAGGTTACTGACAGTGTTTGGTGTCACATAGGCCCTATGCAAATGGTTGTATTAAATGTACTGCTGCCTGGCATTCCTAGAAACTGTTTTGATGTATTCTTCAAGTACTTGTCTTTTAGCTTATTCAGGGCCCTGCACAGCTCTAGAAATGCTCTATATCTCGGTTATCAGTCTCCATCCACAGCTTATGGTAAATGGAGCTTGCAAGTAATAGTGGGTCTGCTGTTCTGTATCTGTAATATCCCATAGTTTGTGTCTGCCCTGCTGGTATGGATCATTAATGCAGGAACTGCCCAAGTGAAGCCCTGATGCGTCCACTAAAGCATCAAATGGTATCAGCACCACATTCTCAAACAGATCTTCCACTGGGTCGGGTGTGTAACTGACATCGCCACAGACCCCTGGTGCCCGGTCTGAGCCTCCCCGCCTGGTGGCACGACGCGATCGGGGTGCACTGAGCACAGTCCGCCCCAGTCGACAGTCATGCTGGGAGCAGGAGGCCCCGTCCCCCCTTCCCCGCCCTGGCGTGCCCCGAGGGGCGGCTGTGAGCTGGAGCCCGGGGGAGGGCACGGAGGCGGTCGAATCTCCCTCGGCCCCACGCCGAAGCTGCTGCCAGGGAGGCTGTAACACCCTCCGCCAGAGCGGAAGGCCACCTGCCACCCCGAAGCCTTCCCAGCCAACCCGGAGCCAGTCGCAGTGCACTGCCGCGGAGGAAATACGCCCTGCGGGGTAGGGCCCGGGCGCCGGTCCCGTGGAGGGGATCTGGAAGTCCCGGGCCACTGACCTTCCCACCGTGTTGAATTCTCCGGGCGGACAGCACGGACCCCACCCATTTACCTCTCGACGGTTTTACGCCCTCTTGAACTCTCTCTTCAAAGTTCTTTTCAACTTTCCCCTACGGAACGTGTTGGCTATCGGTCCCGCGCCCGTATTTAGCCTTACATGGAGTTTACCACCTGCTTTGGGCTACATTCCCAAGCAACCTGACTCAGAGAAGACCCGATCCTGGCGTGCCGGGGGCCCTACTGGCCTAACCGCGTACGCGGGGTGAGCCTGGATCAGAAGGACTTGGGCCCCCTGAGTGACGCCAGGGAGTCGGTTTTCTGTACGCCACATTTCTCGTACCTGCTGCCGGGTTGGGATTCGGTGCTGGGCTCTTCACTCGCCGTTACTGGGGAATCCTGGTTAGTTTCTTTTCCTCCGCTTAGTATGCTTTAATTCAGCTGGTCGCCTCATCTGATCTGAGGTCGTAGTATCCGCCGAAGCATCGCGGGGGAGCTGTCCGGTAAGGCCAGGCCCCTGCTTGAGCCAGCCACTGAGGTGGGCGCCCGAGGCACGTGCGCATGGGCAGTTGGGGGGACACCACAGACAGCCACGCGTGACATGCAACCAGGCGCCCCGGGACTGGTCGCCGTCCCCTCCCTGCCGAGGCAGGGAAGTGGGGCTTGGCGCACCGGCAGCGTACCTACGCGGCAGGACCCAGTGAGGGACCCTGCCACAGGCGGTCTGACCTTGTGGGGTGACGAAGGGAAGCGGAGCTAACCCTGCAATGGCCCCAGCCGCGTCCTGGGTAAGCCCCAGGGCGATTGACGATCGAGCGTCCCTCAGACAGGCGTAGTCCCCGGAGGAACCTGGGGCCTCAAAGTGCGTTCGGAGTGCTGATCAATGTGTTCTGCAATTCACACTAATTCTCGCAACTAGCTGTGTTCTTCATCAACGCGCGAGCTGGGTGAACCACCACCAAGAGTCACAGGCAACTTTTCTAAAACATTTGCCCACCTGCAGGAGAGGTAGGAGGAAGGTGAATCCGTCCACCGCCCACACAGCAAGACGGCCCAGGTGCCCAGTTCAAGGCTTCCCCTCTGGGAGTCAGACTGCACTGTTGGGAGAAAAAAAGCGTTACCAGGCGCTCGGCCCCGGAGTCGTCCCCCACCCACCCACGGGTGAGGGGGTCTTCCGGAGCAATAGGAGCAGGCAGCAGCCCCACCGCCACCAGTCCCTCCCGGGGTAACCAGGAGGGATCTCGGGAGTCTTCAAACCCCTCGGCCTGGCCGCATGGGACCGGGTCAAACTGGGTACCTGTCAACGAGGGAAGGTCGCCCCACCTGCACGTCAGCTGTCTGTATCCAGGAGGCCTAGAGCTGTGCCAGCAGGTTGGTGGGAAACCCACCCCACCCCGGGTCAGAGGCGCCAGAAGGGGAGAGCCAGGCGGCTCCCCAACCCGCATGCCTCCCACCAAGCGCAGCCGGGGGTCCCCTCGCAGGCCCTCGGCTCCTTCTCTTTCAGGCTGCCCTGCTGCACGAGAAGGGCTGCTCGTCTGTCGCCTGAAGCCCGGACGGGCCGGGACTCATGCACAGGAGGACCTGGGGTGGCAGTGCCTTGGAGGGTGGGGAAGGTCCCAGCCTGGGGAGGCACTGCCATTTGGTTACCCCCACCGCGGCGGTCGTGCCGGATAAGCATGGGTTCTGTCTCGGGACGGCCCACTGCTGTGCCCCTCCCAGGGAGAGGGACAGGGTCTGCCCCCATCCCCTGTTCCTCAGTCAGTCAGGTCCTCCACCAGCGGAGGAAGACCCGGCAAGGCCTTGTCTTCAGCCAAGCGCCCCATGCGGCCACTGACTCGTGCCCCAGCTGGCGAAGCGAAGGGCACTGCCGGACCCTGTGCCTAGGGTGTGCTCGCAGGAGGCGTCCAAGGGTTTCGGGCTGGTGCCATCCGTCGCTCAGGCCGCTCCGCCATTAATGATCCTTCCGCAGGTTCATCTACGGAAACCTTGTTACAACTTTTACTTCCTCTTAATAGCCAAGTTTGATCGTCTTCTCGGATCTCCGCCAGGGCCATTGCCGACCCCGGCGGGGCCGATCAGAGGACCTCACTAAACCATCCAATCAGAAGTAGCGACAGGCGGTGTGTACAAAGGGCAGGGACTTAATCCACGCGAGCTTATGACCCACACTTACTGGGAATTCATTGTTCATGGGATATAATTGCAATCCCCAATCCCTATCCCGAACGGGTCAGCGAAGGGTAGACACACGCTGATCCATTCAGTGTAGCGCGCTTTCACCCCCGGACATCTAGGGGCATCACAGATCTGTTATTGCTCGATCTCGTGTGGCTGAACGCCACTCGTCTCTTAAGAAGTTGGAAGCCGACTGCTGGGGGTCGTTTATTTAGTTAGCATGGATGAGTCTAGTTTGTTATCGCAATTAACCAGACAAATTGCTCCACCAACTAACAGCCATGCACCACCAACCACAGAATCGAGAGAGCTATCAGTCTGTCAATCCTTTCTGTGTCCGGGCAGGGTGAGGTTTCCCGTGTTGAGTCAAATTAAGCTACCGGCTCCACTCTTGGTGGTGCCCTTCTGTCAATTCCTTTAAGTTTCAGCTTTGCAACCATACTTCCCCTGGAACCCAAAGACTTTGGTTTCCCAGAAGCTGCTCGGCGGGTCATGGGAATAACGCCGCTGGATCGCTAGACTTCATTGTTTATGGTCGGAACCATGACGGACTCTGATCGTCTTCGAACCTCCAACTTTCGTTCTTGATTAATGAAAACCTTATTGGCAAATGCTTTCGCTTTGGTTCGTCTTGTGCCGGTCCAAGAATTTCACCTCTAGTGGTACAATACGACTGCCCCCGGCCGTCCCTCTTAATCATGGCACCAGTTCTGAAAACCAACAAAATAGAACCAGAGTTCTATTCCATTATTCCTAGCTTAAGTATTCAGGGGACCAGCCTGCTTTGAATACTCTAATTTTTTCAAAGTAAACGCTTCAAACCCCCAGGACACTCAGTCAAGAGCATCAAGGGGGTGCTGAGAGGCAGGGAGTTGGACAAACGGTAGCTCGCCTCGTGGCGGAACGCCAGCTCGATTCCGAGATCCAAGTACGAGCTTTTTAACTGCAGCAACTTTAATATACGCTATTGGAGCTGGAATTACTGCGACTGCTGGCACCAGACTTGCCCTCCAATGGATCCTCGTTAAAGGATTTAAAGTGTACTCATTCCAATTACAGGGCCTCGAAAGAGTCCTGTATTGTTACTTTTCACCACTACCTCCCTGAGTTGGGAGTGGGTAATTTGCCCACCTGCTGCTTTCCTTGGATGTGGTAGCCGTTTCTCAGGCTCCCTCTCCGGAATCGAACCCTGATTCCCCATTACCCGTCGTCACCATGGTAGGCACAGAAAGTACCATTGAAAGTTGATAGGGCAGACATCCGAATGTATCATCGCCGTCACTGGGACGTGCGATCGGCCCGAAGTTATCTAAAATCACCAAAGCGGCCGGGCAAGCCTAAATGCACGCATCCTGGGAGGTCAGCGCTCGTCGGCCTGTATTAGCTCTAGAATTACCACAGTTATCCAAGTAACAGATGGAGCGATCAAAGGAACCATAACTGATTTCATGAGCCATTCGCAGTTTCACTGTACCGCCCGCGTGTACTTAAACGTGCATGGCTTAATCTTTGAGACAAGCATATGCTACTGGCAGGATCAACCAGGTAGCCGCACCTGCTGACGGGGTGGGTTCGGGAGCCGCGTGCCTGTCTCCCCGACTGGCAACCTTTGCACACCCCCCCCCTCTCAGGAGCCTGCTAGGGGAAGGATCCCGCCGGCCTGGGCGGGAGGGCTCACTGGAAGGGGTGGAGAGGTGCGGTTGCATGGTCACCGGTAGGCCCGCCATCTCCCCTGGAAGGGAGAGGCAGGCCGATGTGCAGTCTGATCGAGCCGCAGGGGTGCTGAAGCCTGGCGGCGGCGGCACCCCTCGGGAACGTTTGTTCCGAGTTGCTTCGGGAATGCACTGGGCTGAGAGGGGTGATGGCGTGGCGCGTGGGTCCTACAGACCTGCCGGGTTGTAGTGTCCGAGGGCCTGGCGCCACCCGACCCCTTCCGCTCGGGTTGGACCACTGGGGGCTTGAGCTGCCGGCACTGCTCGGCCTTTGCTCTGCTGGGTAGGGTAAAGGGCCGCCCGGGCCTTCGCTGGAGGGCTCTTGCCTGCCCTTCGGAGGGCTTGGGGGCTCTGCGTCCCTGGGGCTCGGGGCTGAGGACGGGGGTCCCTGACGGACATCCGACCCGGGGTCCCCCAGGCACCTTGACAGGCGGGCAAAGAAGGAGGGAGGCCTGCCCAGGCCCGACAGACCCCCCGTCCTTGGACCATGGCGGGGCAGAGGGACGGAGTCCAGTCCCCTAAGCCCGCCCGGGGGTCTCGGGCCGGCACACGCAGGGGAGGCCTCCTCCAGGCCCACATCCTGGGCACTCTGCCATGCGGCAGGCCTGAGGAAGGAGCCCGGAGTGGGGAGGGCACCCTCCACCCCAGGGTCACCATGGACCCTGACCGGAGCTCCTGAATCCAAACCGAGCTAGGGAACGCCTGACGGGCCCCCGGGCCCATGACGGAGCCCTGTGTAGGGAGAGCCCGGCCAGAGCTCTTGGGCCTGGACGCCCAAGGGAGGACCGCCCTGTACCGATGGAGTCTTTGCCATGCGGCTGGCCGGAGGATAGAGCCCTGGACAAGGGGCAAGGTGGTGCCCGGTCCCAGCCCATCTGGTCCCTGGCTGAGAACCGCCAGCCCTGGAGTGGTTCCGGCATACCCTGTCCCTAGTAATCCGGAGGAAAGCTACCCTTCTTTCTGGTAACCTGTGCGCACCAAGTGACGGAGGGGACCCAGGACACGGAGGCGCCCAACCTCCTTGAGCACTGGCTGTGATCAGGGAGGCGGGCGAGCCCTCATCGGGACTTCCAGGCCGGCCTGGCCATCTGGTCGCCCCACTGGAAAGCATTGCGCGCAACCAGATGGCCGAGGGGAAAGGCGCCACCAGATGGCCAGGCCCGAAGGACGGCAGTCTGCCTGCCCTGAGCCTTCACCAGAGGGCTCCCACCTGCCCATGCAGGGCTCGGGGGATCGGAGACCCCAGCTGGGCCGAGAATAGGGGTCGCCGGTGGACCTCTGACCCGGGCCCATGGCAGAGCTTAACCCAATCCTGGGCCCGCCCGGCGTCCTGGGCCAGGCCGCACGGGGGAGGCCTCCACAGGCCAGCGTCGGGCCACCTAGGGCCCCGTCTATGCTCCTGAACCTAGCCAAGCTGGGGAAGGCCCGCTCGTGCCCAGGGCGTAGGACGGAGCCCGGGGTGGGAGCACCCGGCAAGAGCTCTCTGGCCCGGTTGCCCAGGGGAAGACTGCCCAGGACCGCTGAAGCCCGTCCCGGGCACTTTGCCATGTGGCAGGCCGGAGGACGGAGCCCCGGACAGGGGGGAAGGTGGTGCCCGGTCCCAGCCCATTTGGTCCTCGGCTGAGAACCGCCAGCCCGATAGCGATTCCAGCATACCGTGTCCCTAGTAATCCAGAGGAAAGCTACCCTTCTTTCTGGTAAAACCCGTGTGCACTGAGTGACGGAGGGGACCCAGGGCACGGAAGCCCCCGACCTCCTGGAGCCCTGGCTGGGATTGGGGAGGCGGACGAGCCCTCATCGGGACTTCTAGGTCGGCCCGGCCATCTGGTTGCCCCATTGGAAAGCATTGCAAGGGACCAGATGGCCGAGGGGAAAGGCGCGACCAGATGGCCTGGCTCGAAGGATGCCAATCTGCCCGCCCTGAGCCTTCGCGGGAGGGCTCCCGCTTGTCCTTTGGGGGCTCAGGGCCTCTGCTTCCCAGGGGCTCATCAGAGCCCTTAGCTGGGTCTTGGACATGGGGCTGCAAGGGGGGTCCCCCAACGGAACTCTGACCACGGGCCTGCAGGCACCTTGACACGCAGGTTAAGCTGGGGAGACCTGCCCTGGCCCTATGGACCCCTTTTACGGGTATCCAGACCCTCAGCTGGCCACAGGACGTGGGCCCCCGCACCCCAGGGCCTGCCAGAGCCCAGGCCCCGGAACCGGTCCCCGCTTCTGAACCCAGCCAGGCCATGGAGGGGGTGGGGGGAGCCTCACCGGGCACCAGGGACCCCTGTCCCAGGCAGACGGACCCTTGGCAGGCCACAGGATGGGGGCTCCCACACCCCTGGCCCGGGCCCTGTCCCCGCTTTTCAACCCAGCCAGGCCGGGGGGGGGTCTGGGACCCTGTCACAGGCACATGGACCCTCTGCTGGCCGCAGGACATGGGTACCAGTTCCACAGATTGTTTTCATAACTACGTGGAACTCCGCGTAGTGGCACTACGCCATTTCCACCCAGGGTTACACTCCTGCCCTCTCTTGCGCCAGCCACAACCTGAGAGATCCAAGTCTAGCTTACATTCCCCCTTAACAAACACACACACACCTACCTACCTACCTACAGCAGAAATGCAAATGTGTCCCTCCTAATCAGCCAAAACCTAAAATAACATGTCAACTTGGGTGCAAGTGTCACCAAAATGGAACTGTACATTGGGGGAGGAGATGCAAGTTACATTCACTCCAGACCTTTATTCTGGCAAATTTGGTAGTACTTTACAGAGAGGAGGAGTGGAGCTGAGGCGGAGGTTTCCACTGTTAAATTATTTGCAATTGTCTTCTCATACCAGCATTGCTCCGAAGGTAGTAGTATTGTTGTCTGAGTTTTCAGGGATCACAGTAGGTCGTCGGTTGTTTGTGGCGTGACCCGAGGTAATGCTCCCGAGGCATTACTGTTGCTGCTGGAATCTGTTTCACCGTCCAAGTACTGGGTTGAGTGTTAGCCGATGCATAGTCTTCTGATGTTTGCCATTCGTCGTGCTCTCCTGTGCTGTTGCTGAAGAGATGGGCAATCTTCTCCGTTCTAATTGCTCCCTTCCTTCAGTGTCACACACTGTTCAACCCAATTCTATGCAGCTTCTGGCTCTGTGAAAAACAGAGTTTGTTGCTTCACCATTATTTTTAACTTGACCGAGAAGACAAAGGTATTTCTCAGATCCCTATCTCTCAACTTCATTTTGACCTCTGAAACCTACCCTGCGGCGATGTACAGCTAAGGTGCAGTCTGAAAATATCATGACTTTTCCATTTTTAAGTAGAAATTTACCTTTTTTCCTGGCACATTGCAAAGTAGTGACTGTCTTGGAAGTTGAAAAAAGTGCCCACAATAGAGCTGGGTGGAGCCTTTATTGGTGGGGGCCCTGCTGGGACTCTGTGGGTTCTCTCCACGGTGAACCAATTAGGTTGGCTATGTGGGGAAACTGTTTCAGCGACCCAGGACTTGGTGACCTGTGTAGGGTTCCCCCCTCTGCTATCTTTGGCATGCCTTAAACCAGTAATTTATTCCGCCAGGCCATGCCCTCTGCATCTTCAGCCCCTCTCTCCAAGAAGCAGACTTGGTCAGTCAGTTCCTGTCATTGCTTCAGCGGGTCTGTGGTTTGGGGTTGGAGCTCAAATCACAGTTTCGGTATAGTAAACCCTATCTAATGGTTTGCTCTGGTAGTCTCATAGGAGTCAGAGATCTGAGACCACAGCATATACTTCTCTTTCTGTTACTGTCCTGGTCCCATCTGTGAACTTCAGGATCTCGTCCAATTGAGCTTTTACCAGAAATTCTGAATCCCCCTCCCCTCGGCTTGCCCTCCAGCCACACACTGATTTAGTGGTTCTTTCTTGCTCCACCCCTGCAGGTGTGCCTCCCCTCCCCCCAGTGGATTTTCTGCTATCTGTGGACTTGCCCATGAAAGCAGTGGCTGTGAGATGGAAAGTCTCTGCTCCTCTGGTACCACCAATGTGTGTTTTTGGCCCTACTCCTCCTCCTTTTCTGCTCTTAATTCAATGTTTCAGTGGTAGCACACAGTGAGTCTTTAAGGGGTTTGCGTCTCCAGCCCTTCTCATCTTGTTCCTGCTCAATTCAAAATAAAATTCTGTTGAGTCTGTAGATTATAGTGGGGGTATTAGCAGCTTTCCTCCATCACAACCTCTGCATAGGAGCCAGCTGGCTCTCTTGCACCTCCCTCAGAATCGGACTGCACTCAGGGAAATGCACTGCACTTGTTCAGTACCTTTATGGGCAGAGATGGGGGTTCTGGAGCCCAAAGCATGGTTTTGCTCCTCCTCTGATCAGTCACTTTCCTCAGTCCTCCCTATTGTTGTTCATCTGGGGCAGGGGTGTCAACAGTTGGCACTAGCTTTGTAGCTTCTCCTCTTCTGGCCTGCTTTCCAGTTAAGGAGCTGTGGGACTAAGGGTGACAGAGCTGTGCCTCCACTTCCGTAACTACTGCCCTATGCCACTTGCGTAACTACTGTCCTATGGAAGTTGCCCTTGTTTTGCTGCTGCCACTGTTTTGGCAGGTGTAGTATTTAGGAATTAAGTCTGACATTCAGGTGATCACCTCCATTCCTTCAGTTTACTCCTGTGGGGAGTATCTCCAGAATCCAATGGTGGTGGTGGTCGAGGAGGATGCAGCTGTGCTGGCAGTGTTCCCATTCCGTAGTAACATGAACCATCTCCACACCACCGTACTAGTAGGAAGTTCATGTGTAGGAGGTAAGCCAGACGTTCTCTGGTTTGAGGGCGAAGCCTGAGAACGTCTGGCTCACCTCCTTTGTGGTGACCAGCTGGTCGCTGCATCATGTGTGAGGCCATTCCCCCCAACCCTTTGATAACACATTCAACCCTGGAGCCGGGCCAAACTGACAGATTAGTGGGTGGTCGGAAGCCCACTTGCCACCTGAGCTCTGGGTCCACCGGGCTGGTGACAGGGTGCAACATGTTATCAAAGGGGTGGGGGAAATGGCCTCAGGCATGCTGCAGCGACCAGCTGGTCACCACAGAGGAGGTGGGCGCTCCACAGCTCCCCTTGCTCCTTTAGTTGAAGTTGCATGGCCCCCGAGAGTCCAATGTCCAGGGCGCCTTGTAGGCTGCAGTTTGCTTCCTTAGCAACACCTCTTCCACCTGCTGCATGCTATGACAATCTTTGCATGCCTACGTGTCTGCTGTCTTCCTGTATGCTATGTCCCCCCACAATGTGCAGTTTGGTTCCCAGAAGTCAGCAATGCAGGTCACAGTTTCAGAAAGGGCCTGGATCTGCTGTAGTGTGGAATGCAGGATAGGCCGAACCTGACCAGACATGGAGCTCAAATTGCTGCAACTGCCATGTTACATAACCTGGCCATGTTCCTCTGTGCAGTACCGTAGGTTGTTACTAGTTGTCCTTTCAGTCAGACATGTCCGTGCTATAAAGAGGTGGCATTACCTTGGGCTGTTACTAGGGGACTATGGAGCCAGGAACACCTTTTTATCTTATATTATATTATGTTAAAATAATTTATAGAGAGCTCGTACAGTATTAGGTGTCTTGGCACTGACTGCTCTGGAGCAAAAATGACAGGACTCTTATTCTTAAACAACCATGTCTTTGTCTCCTTTCTAAAAGATAACAGGGTGGGCAGGGCCCTGATATGGGGGGAAAGGCTGTTCCAGAGCCTGGTTGTTCCCTTGATAAAGCTTCTTCCACCACAATTCATCTTACGGAATCTAGGGACCACCAGTTTTTTAGCTCTGAGGGAGCGCAGAAATCTGCTGGGCTTGGACCACTCAAAGATGTGCCTTAGGAACTCTGGGCCAGTTTTATGCAGAGCCTTGTGAGTAGTGCAAAGGGCTTTGAACGTAATGCAACTTCTCACTGGAAGCTAATGTAATTTGTAAATTTCCTGGGAAATTGATTTGAATTCAGGGATTGATAAGAGAAGTCAAGTGGCTGCGTTTTGCACCGTTTGAAGCTTGTTAAGGTGCTTTTCCTGCACATTCATATATAGATCATAACAGCAGGGTCCCAAAAGTCTGAATCAAATCCTTTCCTGAAGCAGGGTGCAGTACCTTAGGTTGTTAGTATTCCTTCCTATAATTAGGCAGTAGAGGCTTATTCAAATCTTTGAGGTGCTTCAGGTGTTCCTCACTGCCCCTTCAATCGCAGGATGCCGGAGAAGTATAAATAGAGCAAGATGTCCTCATGTCTTCTGTTGAAACTGGGAAGTAACAACGGTAAAAGGTTGCCTGTGCTTTTGTTTTCAGCGGGTCAGATCAGAGATGACATGGCTTCAAGATAAATGTGCATATTCACTTTCATAAGTCTCATCAGTTTTTGCATTTTTCTGTGTTTTAAATGTATATTATAATGTTTGGGTCTGATAAGTCATTATGGTTGTAAATGGATTCCTGTAGGGTTTGGAAGGTGTCCCCTAAAGTTCTTAGCTAATACCAGGCACTTCATAGAGGAACGATCTACTGTTTTATTTACAATACCAGTGTCCATAGCTTGTACTTTGAATATGACATTTTTGTAAATGTTTGTTTTCTAGGAAGACAAAGACCTTGTTCCTGAATTTGTTAACTCTGAAGGTTTAACGTGCCTGATCAAGGTTGGAGCAGAAGCAGATCAGAACTATCAGAACTACATTTTGAGAGGTTTGTGTCCCTAGATCCGCTATAAACTGCTGTTTGATTAAACCCATTGTTTAAGATTAATAAGTGCCAACACTTCACTCATTCTTATGGAGTTTGGACTGTGGAGATTTCTTGAAGATGGTGAGTGGGCCTCTTTGGGGGATCCTCTGTTGAAGGTAGATCCTGTTTGTCCCATGCCCTGGTGGGATTATATGCTCTAGGGCTTCCTGCTACACAACTGTTACTAAGACCGGGGGGCGGGGGGAAGGGTCAGTTGTCACATTTGCGGGAACACTTATAACACTGCCTCATCCCCGCAGCGGGGGATCGGCTAGGACTGGGTTCGTCTGCACCTGCTATTGGTTGGTTGGCCATTAGAGCCTGGCCCGGTATCCCTGCCTGAAGCTGATCAATGGGTCCACAGTGAACATTCTTTTTGTCTAGCGAGATATCTTGTCCATTTTTAGTGCTAGCCGAGTGAATCATCGCTGCTCTTTCCTTTGTAACCTTGAGACGTCGGATTTACTGTCTCAGGACATTGCCTGATATAGCGATATGGGAATAAGGAAGGCACAGCCTGTGACCTCCTCGGTGCAGCCGTGCCTAACCATTGATACATTCTTGGCGAAGGCTGAGGGAGTTGTTAACAAGGAGATAGTCCAGGCCAATAGGCGTTCTCTGTTGAAACAAGAAGATCGGGCCGTGTCTCTCATGCACTCCACCTCAAGTCTTCAAGGCTCCCTCGGCCTCTCCATCCCCAGCCTTCTCGACCTCAAACCATGACCCAGTCGAATCATCTCTCTGTGAGCCTGGCCCGTGCCCCCCCCCCCTTCCCCACACCCCCCCTCTTCAGTTTACACCACCTGTTGATGTGGCTAGTCCCCCAGCTCCAAACCGGCATAGGAAGGCCAGGAGGGATAAAGAACCCTCTGTGGTTACACAACACGACCAGCCGAATGATGTATTAGGGCCCAACACGGAGGGACTGTTGAACTAGCTGGCCCCAGCCTTACACACCATTAAGGCGACCCTCATTGACCTTATATCTCAGATTCTGACTAGTCTGGACAAGTTGGAGTCGGCATCTAGTGACTTGGCACTCAATTTGGACATGGTTTTAACTTCTTTGGCTAAACCTTCACCTGACAATTTGTTAGTGTCCACCCCATTACTGGACCCCATAACCTCTAGTAACTCCCAGAGTAGTAATGGTACCTCACATATTAATGCACCCAAGGGAGTGTCTGCTCAGTATACTACTCATGGGCCCAGTAGCTCGAGCTTAGAGGGAGGTGCGGTGCCTCTTGTCATGCGCATTATTCAGCCACCAGGTAGGGTAGATGTCCCCCTACTTGGGGTGCTTCCCTCCAAGACTTCACAGCCACCAGTGATTGATCGCTCCCCAGTTTGTGCTCCTTACACTGTGTCAGGGGTTCCAGGCTTGGTTGCAGACAAGGAGGAATCCACCACCTAATTGGTTAATAACGCCCCCCCATTGGTTAGACCGTTCCTATTGTGCATAAAACCTTATCTCATTTTCCTTGAAACTCTTCCTTTTTGTTTTTGCAGAGTTTTATATAGCGCGAACTTGACCTGAATCCAATCAGGTATCAGAGCACTTTACATAGCACCAGTTACGTTACATGAGGACACACATTCATTTTTTTTTTTGTTAGGCACGGGCAGATTAAGTGATTTGCCCAGAATCACAGGATGTTCAGCGTCATTACCGAGACTCGAACCCAGCTCCCCAGGTCCGAGGTCGAGCGCCCTAGCCGTTAGGCCAACTCCTCCCCCTTGAGATTCTTTTTCAACAATGACAGAAGACGACGCTGTGCCAGCACAGCGCGTTTTAGAACAGGAAGAAGGGGAAATTAATGTTTCAGAGAATGTTAGAACTGCCCTTACCTTAAGACTAGCACACTATGAGGTCTCAGCGATGGGTGGGACAGTAACTTTCATGATTGAGGCTCACGAGTCATATAGAACAGAGGTATTCTGTTCATGGGTTACATTCCTAGAAGCAGATGCACAATCAAATGCATTTCATTCTTACACTGAAGATGAAACACCAGAGGAATACTGTCCGTATGAGGACATTGAAATTCCACTCACCTACCAGGAGCACATAAGCTGGTTTAAAGGCGCCCTTCCCCATACAAGACATAAAGCAAGACTAGGTCAGCTCGGAAGAGACGTGCCACTTGGCCTGGCCTTGCGGCTTACACACCGCATCCAGACATTGACACAATGCCAGTAGCAGACTTATGTACACTTCACAAAGAAATAATAAAACTTTATAGGAACATGACACAGTTCGTGATAAGAACACTCACACTTCAGCCAACAAGAGCTACACAAACAAATCAAATTCAGAGTTCAACAATTAAAATTACTCAACAAACGCTATACGCAGTAATGGGTAAAATGCCCACTAAACATGATCAAATGCCATTCTGGATAGCTCAGAAAATAACACTGTTAGAGGCAGTATTTCCACACACAAGCCCTCATGAAAAACACAGAATGCTAACAGTCTGCTTGCCAATGGGGATAACTCCCCAGATAGAGGATTGTACAGGGTACAGTTTTCGCTGCCATATATACCAGAACTCATGGTATCCCTTCATTAGCGGTAATACCAGATGTATTAGGACAAATACAGACTGAGTATGCAGCAGACCTGCTCTGAACTTAGGGATGAAATTATTGGGTAATTTTGCCCAAGTATCAGCAATTATATTAGCTAATATCAAAGGGGATGCAGCAGCAGTGGCAATATACCAACGCCTGAGGGATTTCACTCCTTTACAACAGGAACGTGAATTACCTAAAATTATCACTGACACCTATGCTGAATTAGCCAGAGATAGTTTGGGAACTAGAGCAACAAAACCTCAGCTGATGGGTGGTCCTGAGAAGGATAACACCAAGCAAGCACCTGATTCTTCTAAGAGCAATGGGATGATAACAATAAAAGCAAAAAGATTAAAGAAAATAGATCTCTATCTAGGAGTGGGTCTCCTCTGCAGGAGAACTCCGATAGGAGATACAATCTTAGGGATAGAGATAACATTAAAAAACCTGACAGGTATCAGGATACTGATATACGTTCCTCTCGTTCCTTTCAGGGTTCACCAAGAAACTCCGAGAGAAGGACGGTCAGAACACAGACAAGAAGAGCGTACAAAGTCCAGAGACAAGCCACGTGCTTCAAGCTACACTTCTAAAAAATAATACAAGCCACAATCTAAACCTCAATTCAAAAAGAAGGTAGCAGGTCTCAAATGTAGACATGCTCGGAATTCTGAGGACTCAACTACTGAACGGGGAATGGGCTCTGACGATGCTTGAAAGCGTAGCAGAAGTATCAATAGCTTGCCAGAACCTGATTAAATTTCTGGTGATAGGGGAGTTGAATGAGCACATCACTGTGGAATACGAGGGTAAGTGTCCCACATAGGTTACATGAAATAAGACTCCAAATGGAGGGGGACAAACTCAGAAAAGATAAAGGTCTCTTTTGGGAGAACTTGACTCATGGCTATGACATACTTTTAGCTGAACAAGATTGACCGCCTGAAATTGTTATGGATTGCCTAAAGGGAGAAACGGTAATTTTACCATCTTTTTCCGACCACGTTCCAATTTACTTAAAACGCACATACGCGCGGGAGTGGGCGAGAGCCCTTGCTCCAGCACTTTATCGCAACCATGTTGGGTGGGATGCTGAGTCACCTCACCATATAATCCGAGTAAAAACTAGTCCCAACTGCCCAGAGACAGTACCCAATAAAACAAGAAGCGAAAAAACACGCGAGGGAGATCTTAGATCAACTTGAATACCAGTGTGTAATAGAAACTTGCACCTCTCTAATGAATAATCCTTCGTTTCCTGTATTGAAACCCGACAATTCATACCGTCTAGTTTTAGACTATAGACCTCTCAACAAATGCTCAAAAACGTTTTCAGTACAGAATGTACACAGTGCCGCATTAATGAAATAACATTGTGCGGAAAAAATTCAAAACACTAGATATCTCAAATGGATTTTTCTGGCAAAATATAGCGCCTGAAAGCAGGTACTTAACAGCATTCTCAGCGCTAGGTTCCTAGCGTCAATTTTGTCGACAGGGTATAAGGATAGCCATGGGGTGGTTCAGCGCTAGGGTAACAGAATTACTTCAGAATTTGGATGAAGAGGCTTTTTCCTATGTAGATGATATTTATTTGATGGATGATGATTTACAGGATCACTTGACCAGGGTGAGCACCATAATTTGGGGGTTTGCCTCTGAGGGCTACAAATTCAACTTTAAAAAAAATCAAAAATAGCCCACGTAAACGTTTTTTAGGATACGAGTTATCAAGTGAAGGAAAAAGCCTGCAGCTAACTTTTTTGAAAAGTGTGTGCTGCTCCAACCTCTTAAATTTTTGAAAAACTTACAATCCATATTGGGATTTTTAAACTTTGGCAGAACATAGATTTTGCATTACGCAGAAAGCGTAAAACCTTTCTACGACTTGATAGACCTGATTTCTCAGGTAGGCATTGGATACAGGAACACACAGATATCCTTCGTTCCCTACAAGCTGACATGATAGCTTCAAAACACTTGCAGACACGCGTAAACGTGCGCAATCTGGTGATCCGCGTTATAGCGGGTCAATCTGGGTACGCTTACCTAATCTTCAATGAAGGCGAAACAGTACCCATAGCTTACAAATCGCATTTGTTCACAAACTCTGAAATGCGTTTTGCTTCTATAGAAAAAATACTGACAGCAGTACAGACTGCTGTAGTGAGAGAAAGAGCACTGCTTCAGGGGAACAAATAATTGTCGTGGCTCCAGTACCAGCCTTAGAGGCTGCTACAAAGGCAAGCGTTCCTAATGCTAAAGCCCTACATCCACGATGCATACAATGGGCTAATTCTCTCACTGCAACAGATGTAAAATACAGATATGACCCAAGGTTAAAAAATACAAGCATTCCTGCAATATGAACAAGAATATCCTTACCCAAATGAAATTATGCCTCTAGAGCAGTAAGAATACATTATTTACACTGACAGATCTGCTCAGGTGGCCATGGGAAGTAAACAGCAATACAGCGCCGCTTGTGCGATTGTAAAAGGTTGTATGCGGAAAGGCAAGTTCCATCCCAGTGATGCAAAGACACAGTCTCTAAGAGACAGCACGGCTCAGTTGGCAGAATTAAAAGCCCTATTACTGGCACTAATAAATACGGATCGGGAATTCCCCACACTCATAGTATGCGATTTTGTTTTTACTGTGTCCAGTCATACAACGAATATCTTCACTACTGGGGTCAAAATGGGTTTAAAGACACAAAAGGTGGCACAATTACGCATAAAATGCTATGGGAACTGGTAGCTGAGTTGAAAAACGAACGACGCAAGAGCTCACGTGATACACACTCTGAGTCATCAACGTGATGGCGTTCACGTTGAAGGGAATTCATTGGCTGATGAAGCTGCAAAGGGGGCAGTACGTACTGCTTCCGTAGCTGCAATCACTCATTCAAAAACGAGAATAGACTAACAGATAATGGTAGCTGTCATTGCTTCACGTAAAAACAGCACAGCCTTACCAAAAGGTTTTCCACTAAAATACCTCCTACAAGTTAGATGCAAACAACATTCCGTATACTCCGATTCCTAGAGTGGGGGATAGAGTAATACCAAACATGGATTGCAGATTAGGTTTAATACAAGCTGCACACGAGGGATCTAGGTTCTGCACACGCAGGGATAACAGCGACAGTTTCATTATTGAAACAGCGCTATTGGTGGCCTGGTTTAACAAAACAGACTTAAGAATTTTGTCTTAAAATGTGACATCTGCCAGCAGAGGAAGGTTTCCACCGTGACACTTCCAGCGCAGACACCCGTATTAATATCAGACAGACCACTAGCCTGTGTCTATCTGGACCACTGCGGCCCACTACATTTGGATGGGGCTTACAAGTATATCTTGGTGGCAGTGGATTCATGCTCGAGATTCCTATGGGCATGGCCTCAGCGTTCAGCTGACGCTCGAACTGTTATAAAAGGTTTGCAAGTCTTTATAGGGGCAAATACGCAGTTGGCACATTACATTCTGGCCTTGGCCCCGCGTTTAGCTCTAGCGCTCACAAGGAAGCTGTTATGATTGCAATGCATTTCTCTTGTGTTAACCTGTTGTGATGTAACTTCTGCTCGCTCTAATATTCTGATCTCCATGGTGACGCGGGTTTAACTCGGCAGTTGGAGACAGGAGTCTGAGGAGCAGCATCTTTCCTGTTGGTGGTGCGTTTACCATTAAAACCTATACTTCAACCATTCAAGAGTGTTGCTAATTTAACAGAAGCCATGGAAGGTTTGTGTGTAGCATTGCGGTACTCCTCTCTGTACCGTCCCGAGGGAAATTCGGTCATGGAGAGGAAAAACCGGGACTTAAAGCAGTCTTTAACAGCAAGAGTATTCGGTTTGGGCGTAGTTGGGTCAGTGACCCATTTGGGGTACAGCGTGCCCTCAAAAACATGCCAAGAAGTTCTCTAGGGGGTGTCACTCCTTATGAAGTCCTATTTGGGACGAGAATGTGGGTACCTGATCTCGATTGTGAAGGCACAGTGGCCGATGACAAATCATTTGACATCAATAAATATTTGGCTGTTTTACAGGATCTGAATGAATCCAGAGCACTACTAAGCAACATGCAGGTCAAACTCACCGAAAGTGAGTAAGTGAAATCAGTCACTGCAAGACCTGCCTGGATCCCAAATAGTCGAGGATCTGGTCAGAGAAAAGATCGAGGACAAAAAAGAATTTGGGCAGTCCTACAGAAAGCGTGTACCTGTCCTGGCTGTCGAATGAACAAGAACAGTACTTCTTCCGCCTCTTGTCGGCAAAAAAGAAAAGAGATTTGTCTCCATTGATCTGGTCAAACCACACTATGTGGCCGATACTGAATAGTAGGCCTCGTGGGCTCCTTGGTAGCAGATGCTTTCCTCTCACCACCATTAAGGAAGTACAGACAGAAAGACTCCTAATATTTGAAGATTCACCAATTAAAAGTAATGGAATTTCCAACTATGAAATGAAGCTCGTTCCTCTGTAAACAGAACTTCAGAACACAGATGAAAGACAAATATCAATTTGGCCAAACACTGATGTCTACATCAATATGCCTCGACAAGAGACATCAACAAGTTCAACACAACCTGCCGAGCTACCAAAGATTGATCGAACTGCATCTGGCTATTTCATCGATTTTGATACCTTCTCTCTTGATCCCAGTGAACCCGAGACAATGCCAGCTCCAGTTTCCCGTAAGCAACAAATGTGTGAATTCGACACTTTTCTAAAAAAAAAAAAAAAAAAAAAAGACTTACTTGGTATCACCTTGGCTCCAGCTCTGGATAATATCTGTAATATTGTGTTTTCTGTTCTGGATTGGCCTGGTAACGTTTTTTTGCTTACTCATAAATGGAAAGTATCACTCAGAACGCTCCGCAGTATCTAATGTTAACTTGGTTCCGAAGCCTCATACATCTCATCGCGAATAAAGAGACTTGTTTTAACATGAACATTACAGCTGTTCCAATTCCTGATGGTAAAGTTTTGGACAAAGTTGATTATCATGTATTTGGCCCACTGAACTTTTGAAGAACCCACATTTATTCAAAAATTCTCTAAATTATATCATTACCTCCAGCATATTTTGTGATGATTGGGATTTTGAAACTGTCAATGATATGTTGTCTGATTTAGAAAAATCTGCTGCATTTTCAAACTGTGAAATGTTAGAAGACACATCTGACTTTGATAGTATGTACTTTTATCATCATTATGGTCATCACTTTTTACACAAATAGAGTATCCCTCGTAATGTTTTCACATTACACCATGGGAACATTGCCCAACACTGCCGAAAGTAAGTGCAAAAACGCTTGCACAGAAAGTTTCATATTTTTCAGGGTTTAACACTTCTGACCTGACCTCATTTTACTATAAGGTTGCACGTACATCTGCACAAAAAAATATGCTGACTAACACCAAACAGATTTATTCCGCATCCTTTATTGCCCAACCCTCTGAACAGGGTTTCCACTTATGGAAGGACACTATAGACACAAAATCAGTCTGGGGTTCTAAAGAATGGCAAGTTCTGGGAACAGAAGCACTATTTAGAGCATGTCTCATTCCGCAACAGATGATATTTCTGAATGTAACTGTGCAACAGACTTCCTGTCTTGGACTAGCCTAGAATAAGGACTTGTACACACAACGTTTTACCACATCTTCACACATCAATTTTACATCAATATGGTGGACGGGATACAATAGGTGACATCATGCAGTACAATACATCAGACCTCAATTGGAAGGGATGGTTAGTTTGGCCCACAGACACAAACAGATGTCAATCAAGATTCAAGGGTACCACTGAAGGGTATAGTATCCATAGGCCAGACCCACTATATGTACAAAGAGAACGTCCAGGGGTAGTGTCATCATACAGTGTTGGGAAGTTGTGCTTCGATTGGCTAGAAACCTCAACACCGTCCCAGGTGAAACAGCACTTATCCTTACTCTCAGATGAGGTGGATCTAAGGGATTTTTTTACTAGGTCCCCAAAAGCCACGTCAGAAATGTTTCTATTACACTGTCTACAATGAAATATGGAAAATCTCTCAAGAAGGAGCCACAGAGAGACTCCGTGAGATGGATAGAATTAACTTAGAAAAAGCATTAGCTGTAGTTGACAGTGGTATGACTTCATTAACATCCAGGACTTATTCACTGGGCAACAGTGTATCTTCTGCTATAGATATACTAGAACAGGACTTGCCATACTCCAACATGGCCAATCACAGTTACGTTCTATTGTGCAATTAAGCTGGACGCTGCAATCATTGGGCGCTGGTTATGTGCCTTGGCGATTTATCAACAGTACGTCTCTATTTTCAGCGTACAATCTAACTAAAAAGCAGATAACGGTGGCACAAAGGGGAGCAAAATATACAATTCTGCGCATTGAAAAACTGGACATGTTACCTTTTACTGTGGCAGAGTCACCATCCACAGAATGGTTAAGTCATGGCCATATAACACTACCGGTCACAAGTTTCCAGTTTCAGTATTGCTTCGAACAACACCAGACAGGCAGATATGAAGCAATGGGTAGGGAATTCATCAAGGAATCTTGGGAATTGCCATTCAGATTTTGATGTAGGAATGGGGACACGGAAGTGTTTCCTAGCGGTACCAACTGCGAGAATTTCTTAAGTGGATCTCTCATATGCCAGGATATCATGCTTCACGGGGCCTATAATGGTTCAGTTGCAAACTTATTCTGCCACTTGAAAGGTTCCCCTGCTGCTGTGATTAATCCGGTATTCGAGTTACTTTCAAATGAGTTACTTGATTCAGAATGATCAAGGTTGTTGTGGGATGCTCCAGGGCATCACATAGCTTGTCACTGTTAGCTCCAGGGTTACTTGCTGTATGCAAGTATTGTTTCCACCAACCCACACAATCAGGGAGGTGCCGTTATGGCCTTCACTGAATGTTTCCTTTATACGGTTTGATACTCTGAGCCGAATGAAAGCCATGCTTCTACAGAAAACCTGCCCGAGAAACTTATGATCGCCAGGTTGCAATGTCCTCGGCTAAGATAAAGGCACTGATACAAACAAACTGCCTTTTCCATTTCACAGAAATGGTACAACAATTCTTTAACATGTCTGATACAATGGGTATTGTCCACCTATTTAAGACCATAGGTTCTGGACTGTTAAGCACCTATCAGACTATCCTTGAAGTTCCCAACTTTATACACTCCGTATTTAGAAGCATTTTTGGAGGGTTTCCGCTGATCCTGTTTCTAATAGCAGGTATCCTGATTGTCCTTTTTCTGCTACGCAATGGACGTCCCAGTCACCAAGCATATGGAACGCACGCTGTTGGAGTGTCGATACCGTGATTGCACGGTAATCAATCTGTGAACACCTTATCTTCGAACTAAGCGAGTCTTGGTTCTTGTCATTTAGACCAGTCTGGATAGACTGTATTCTGCCTGTCCTCCGATGCCTATTCTGCGGACAAGAATGCATGTTGGATCTCTGTCTAATACTTCCAACAATTGTGCCACTGGACGTTGATGCCTTACTGGACCCTATAACGGCCAAGTTCTATAGTGTCCTCAGCGTATTTCAATGTTGATGTCTGCATTCTTAAGGAGCTGAATTCAAAAAGAGCTGAAGCATCCACAGGATGCTTCAGCTCCTTTTGGGAGGCCGACACCTCAACAAATACTCAGGACTCAGATTACACTAGTACATCCCCAGCAACGGCTGTGATAAATACGGAGGAACATCTGTGCTCCATTGACCTCATCTGTGAGGTGTTGCATGGAACGTCGGCTGCGATTGCAGGCAACAGTGATGTTTCGTCTCCCAGCCAGGACACAAACATTTGGCTCATCATGTGCTGTTCTGCCTTCTTCCTAATCAACCAGATTTGGAATTTTAAACAAGGCACTTTGTCTAAACTCCATGGTTTTCAGTCTCATTTTTCGGAATATATATATAGGTTTTCATTGTGATTTAATGTTTGACAGTATGTTCTCTATGGTTCTTGTTGCCTTAAGTGGGTTGGGCTATATAGACTGCTGTTGCAATGGTGCCAACCAGATTGACAAAGGCTTCCAGCTAGCCGAAATGCGTCTCGTTTTTAATTTTGGGATTGAGGTTGATCTGATTAAATAAAACAGATGCCGTATCCTAACTGCCTGGAGTCTGTGTCTTCTTCCATGGATCACTCTGTGGGAGTTGGTTGTTTGTGTTCATTCATTTCAGCGTGATCGGTCGTCACACTACACACGGAACACTAGTCGTTTGTGGCTCCCCCTGGACCGCATGTTTCTGGAGGAGTATGGGGGAGCTCCCAGCGTGGCAGTCGGGAAGAGGAACGAGGATGACTGCAGAGGGAGACCAGGTCCCGTAGCGGGACGGTTCATGCGACTGCCAGCGCGGGATCTATGTTTCCCCAGCAAGAAATGCCTTGCCCAGGAGACCGACGCCACCTGGTGACTAGGCGATACAAAAGGGGGTGGTGATGGACGGAGTATCAGAACCAATCAAACACTCACACCCAGTCAACAGATTTGGGTTTGATCCATCACCGTTCTTTAGCCCACTCTGCCACCCCAGTTCAGACATGGCCATATGCAAATCAGTCTGACCCTGTGCTTCATGGGAACAGTCCAGCCCGAACTGCCAAGCCATGCCTTCCCTGGACCGGAAACAAGCTTCCTAGGACCGGTTTCTGGCATTTCAGCCGTCTTCAGCCAGGCTTGCTTGAATCCAGTGGCAAAGTGAGCAAGGGACTCACGTCTGAGCATACCCTGCCAACTTATGGCGAACAAAGCGATACAAAAGGGGGTGGTGATGGACGGAGTATCAGAACCAATCAAACACTCACACCCAGTCAACAGATTTGGGTTTGATCCATCACCGTTCTTTAGCCCACTCTGCCACCCCAGTTCAGACATGGCCATATGCAAATCAGTCTGACCCTGTGCCTCATGGGAACAGTCCAGCCCGAACTGCCAAGCCATGCCTTCCCTGGACCGGAAACAAGCTTCCTAGGACCGGTTTCTGGCATTTCAGCCGTCTTCAGCCAGGCTTGCTTGAATCCAGTGGCAAAGTGAGCAAGGGACTCACGTCTGAGCATACCCTGCCAACTTATGGCGAACAAAGCGATACAAAAGGGGGTGGTGATGGACGGAGTATCAGAACCAATCAAACACTCACACCCAGTCAACAGATTTGGGTTTGATCCATCACCGTTCTTTAGCCCACTCTGCCACCCCAGTTCAGACATGGCCATATGCAAATCAGTCTGACCCTGTGCCTCATGGGAACAGTCCAGCCCGAACTGCCAAGCCATGCCTTCCCTGGACCGGAAACAAGCTTCCTAGGACCGGTTTCTGGCATTTCAGCCGTCTTCAGCCAGGCTTGCTTGAATCCAGTGGCAAAGTGAGCAAGGGACTCACGTCTGAGCATACCCTGCCAACTTATGGCGAACAAAGCGATACAAAAGGGGGTGGTGATGGACGGAGTATCAGAACCAATCAAACACTCACACCCAGTCAACAGATTTGGGTTTGATCCATCACCGTTCTTTAGCCCACTCTGCCACCCCAGTTCAGACATGGCCATATGCAAATCAGTCTGACCCTGTGCCTCATGGGAACAGTCCAGCCCGAACTGCCAAGCCATGCCTTCCCTGGACCGGAAACAAGCTTCCTAGGACCGGTTTCTGGCATTTCAGCCGTCTTCAGCCAGGCTTGCTTGAATCCAGTGGCAAAGTGAGCAAGGGACTCACGTCTGAGCATACCCTGCCAACTTATGGCGAACAAAGCGATACAAAAGGGGGTGGTGATGGACGGAGTATCAGAACCAATCAAACACTCACACCCAGTCAACAGATTTGGGTTTGATCCATCACCGTTCTTTAGCCCACTCTGCCACCCCAGTTCAGACATGGCCATATGCAAATCAGTCTGACCCTGTGCCTCATGGGAACAGTCCAGCCCGAACTGCCAAGCCATGCCTTCCCTGGACCGGAAACAAGCTTCCTAGGACCGGTTTCTGGCATTTCAGCCGTCTTCAGCCAGGCTTGCTTGAATCCAGTGGCAAAGTGAGCAAGGGACTCACGTCTGAGCATACCCTGCCAACTTATGGCGAACAAAGCGATACAAAAGGGGGTGGTGATGGACGGAGTATCAGAACCAATCAAACACTCACACCCAGTCAACAGATTTGGGTTTGATCCATCACCGTTCTTTAGCCCACTCTGCCACCCCAGTTCAGACATGGCCATATGCAAATCAGTCTGACCCTGTGCCTCATGGGAACAGTCCAGCCCGAACTGCCAAGCCATGCCTTCCCTGGACCGGAAACAAGCTTCCTAGGACCGGTTTCTGGCATTTCAGCCGTCTTCAGCCACCTGGTGACTAGGCACTGCGTATGGCCTATGCCGATGCGTTGGGTTATGTTTGGCAAATTCAACTTTTGTTCATCAGTCTCCCTCTACCTCGAACTTGTGCCTGGTTTGAATCCAATTATTTATGTTGTTAGTCAATCAGGACATTGAGACTTTGTTTCCCTTCTACGGATTACTCACATGGTATTGCTTTACATTTCAGTACCATGTCCTGTTTGTAAATTTTTTAAATATGGACTTTAATTTTGGTCTTCTGCCTGCTTTTGCCTGTGAAACTCCGCTAATTCCAGTGTTGGTATGTCGCATCATGGGATAGGTAGTCCCACAGAGGCCGAGGCACGGGCTCGGAGGCGGAAACACTTGTCAAATATTCACACTATGTGCTCAGTTGGGCTCCCTGGGAAGCGATTGCTATTTTATCCTGTCCCGATGCTCCTCGCAAAATTTGTTTGGATTGGAGATTTCAGAGACTGGGTCAAAGATAACTTTGCTCACGTAAGAAACGTCAGAGGCCATATGCTGGCGGATCCGTTCCAAGCGGCGAAAAATATGTTGGGTCAGAGGTTGCTGCTAAGTGACTATTGAGGGAAAACACAACAGCAGGATTCTTCTAATGCATGTAATATATTTTGTTTTTTATCATTCAGGCGAAACGCATTGGGGGTTTGGCGGCGCAAAGCATATGTAAATAAGTTTCCGACTAGGGCGGAGGGCTTGTTTATTATATATTTTAACATGCAGGCAATACAGACGGTTAAATATTTATATTTATATATATATATTCTACTAGCGGTCGCCAGTAGACAGTTATAGTTAAGACCGTGTTTCCATAGGAAATCTGAAAATTCTATTTTGAATAACTTTAGCGCCGGTTGACGAATCCTCGCGAATTTTTCAAAATAGGTGGGGCGCTCCGCTCCTACCCTGAAAGTCTCGGGGTGATTAGTCAAGCGGGGGCCGAGAAAAAAGGGGGGTCCCAAAACGCGTTTTCCCCATGCATTTTTCCATAGGGACCTTTAGTCCAAGGTACAGCCCGAACGGCTGAACAGAATTACTTGAAATTTGGCAGAGAGGTAGTCCTCAGCTCAGGGATGTGCCTTTTCAATATCTGTAGTCAATCTGTTCAGTAGTTCCTGAGAAAATGTCAGTTAAAAGTACATATATATCTACAGGCGCGCACCGTGCGCACCCGGTGCGCGCACGGTGACGTGCGCGAGCGCAATTCTGATTGGTTGTTAGATGTCAGTAAACATTCGAATCGGTCGAAATCAGGAAGTGTCGGCCGCCATTTTGTCTCTTGCAGTCTGAGGCAATGAAAAACAAAGGTGGAGAACGTGAAAAGGGGGCAGGGTGGACAGTTCCTGACCCCCTAGCCTTTGTCAGGGGGTCACTGAAGGTCCCCCAAGGGTGAAAAAAACATTTATTTTTTTGACGAAAAAGCGCGGGGTGCGCGCACCGTGCGTTCACGGCACGCACAACGCATCGTGGGTCCTCGGTGTACGAAGCGCACCGAGTGCCCACAGTGCGCGCATGGTGAAAAACCTGAATTTTTTTTTTTTTAATAAATACATAACTTAGCATTTAAAAAACCGTACAAATTCACTTAAAAAACCATAGGTTTCACACACGTTATAGTTAGGAATTAGCATTTAAAAAAACCTTGCAAATTCACTTAAAAAACCATAGGTTTCACACATGTTATAGTTAGCTGGACATTTCCCTCGTAAAAAAACAATGAAATTCCCCCGTTATAGTTCGTGCAGGCAACTATAAATCACACGACCGCAATCCTCTGCTGATGACGCCAGATATTACATCACTGATTACATATGTGTCTTTCTGAAAAATAAATATTTGTAATATATGTATAGCTAAAGATTAATGGAAGAAGACGGGTAAATAGGTGTCTAAATACAGTGATGTAATATCTGACGTCATCAGCAGAGGATTGCGGTCGTGCGAGTTATAGTTGCCTGCACTAACTATAACGGGGGAATTTCATTGGTTTTTTACGAGGGAAATGTCCAGCTAACTATAACATGTGTGAAACCTATGGTTTTTTTAAGTGAATTTGCATATATATATATATCTATATATATATCTATCTATCCACACAAGTTGCCGCGATGCAAAACAACAGGGAACAACAGCGGTCTGCAAGCAGGTAGGTAATTTATTCATTCCTTAGCATGACGCGTTTCAGCATATTGCCTTCATCAGATGCCAAACAAACATTACTGGTGCTACTGCGCAGTTCCTCTTTTGAATGCTGCCTGCATTCCCCCCATTGGTGGAGGCCCGGTGGCCCGAAAGAACTGCAAGTCCCAGCATCCCCCATCTTGGGACACTGACGGTAGCTGCCAGACAACGGAGCCAGTGTAACTCAGACTCCGCACTCCCTGCCTGCTGCGACCAACGTCTACTGCAGCCTGCCGATACGGACCAGTTTAGGGGTCGCCGGTAAATGCTCAGCGACTCGCCATGTGAACATGGCCCCATGCTGGCCAAACACAGTCCTCTTGTGGCCGCAGCGCTTCCAGAAATAATCGATCCCTCGAAGAAAGTACATGTATGCCACTCACTTCTGGAAGCGTTAGGACGGGTTCCCTCAGCGTGCAGTGGCCGCACGCAACATATCCACACAAGTAGCCACGATGCAAAACAGGGAACAACAGCGGTCTGCAAGCAGGTAGGTAATTTATTCATTCCTTAGCATGACTCGTTTCAGCATATTGCCTTCATCAGATGCCAAACAAACATTACTGGTGCTACTGCGCAGTTATATATATATATATATATATATATATACACACACACAAACTTATTTAGTATAGAGTTCTATCGCATGCACTATTTTTCTTTTTAGAAATGTTTTTTTTTTAGAAATGTTACTTTTTAAGTATTATTTTCAATAGACTTGCGTACCACTTTTTAGTAGTACGTAGAATTTTAAGTATGTTGTTCAGTCAGGTGAGGAGTGGGGGTTATGTTCCATATAGGTACCCTAATATAGGCTTAGATAGTCACTTAACCCTTCACCTATATTCTCCCTACCATTGCACTACATAACTGTTCCTAGTACTGACCTTTTACCTAGTTACGGTAATGTCCAAAGATGGCATGGGGTTTTCGCTGAAAAGCTTAAGCCTCATTCATTATGCTTGAGGATTCTTGGAATCACAGAAGGCCTACCATCTCCTGCATTATAACCATGTATAAGGGTCATTCCTGCCGTCATCCCAGTCCGAGCAAGGTATATCCCCAGGGGGTACTACTTTGGGTATATACACATCACCTCTTGCTGAGATAGTCAGAGGAGAAAAGGCCTTCCATGCCGACGCACTGATGCAAGACGCGGAGGCTCCTGCACGCAGACACTCCAGCTCGCAGTGGTCTGACATCCCTTCCGGTATGTCCATCTCTATACTAAGACGGGGTCCCACAGTCTCTCAATTCGGGTAATGGGGTTGACTTTATCCTAGAGGGATTCCTGGCTTTACACCCACATATGTGCAAGGTACACTTGGGGACATCTAGTTAGGGACGCATCATAGGAGTACGCATTTTACTACTGTCATGTATTTTATGTACTTGCCTGTATTCATTGTTTTAGCACGATGGTAGAAATCTGCTATCCTTTTACTTTGTAAGTGCTTATAATCATATCTGTTACTGTCTAATGGTTGTTTCAGCACACCTATTTTACACTAGAATGACGCTGATTAAATAAATGCTTATTGAGAAACGTTCCCACCGTTTATTCTGTGTATCTCTCTGACACAAAGGGAACACGAGTGACTGAGCGAAAAGTGGTACACTGTTTCCACGATTCTGAGGGATCAGGGTTGTCATGTTCAATAGTTGCCAAGAACTATTCTCTCCTTGGTAAGAGGGCTTTCTAGTGGCACTGTGAGCTAGCTGGTATAAAGGCTAACACATTTGGTAGGGGTGTCCAGAATCAGCCTGACTCCAATCCTACTGTATATGTTGTCTAAACGCACGGATCCTAGATAGGTTTATAGTAACTACACGGCATAACCAGATATTATTGGATATCCAATTTGGCTTCCATGAAGCCATGTCAACTACAGACCCATGTCTCAATCTGTATCTTTTGACAGCCAAATACACACTGATTCAACTGGGTGTATTGTACATAGTCTTCATGGACCTTACGTCCGCATTTGATCAGGTTAATCAGACTAAGTTGTGGGACATTTTAATGTATTTGGGAGTGGACCCTTGTATTGTTTGTTTGCTCAAATCACTCCATGCCCAGACGACAGCGACAGTGAGATACACATAGAAGGGCGCACTCACAAACCATTTCAATTGTACGAGGGGGGTGTGCCAAGGCTGTATTTTGGCTCAATTTTTATTCTCTATCTATATTAATGTTGCTGAGGCGGCTTTATTGGCACTTCAGTCGGATTACCCTAGAGTTGGGAGGAGATCCCTGCCAGTTCTACTCTATGCCGATGACGCAGAGCTTATGGCCCACACGGCCTGGGGACTGCAGATTTTAATAGATGGTTTTTGTTTCTTTTATGGACAGCCTGGACCCATCTGTTAATTTTACTAAGTCATATGTAGTAGTTGCAAGTAGTCGGGGTCTCATGTGAAAAGTTTTAAAGCTGGTCTCCACACTCTAGCTAGGGTCCCGGTCTTTCCATACCTAGGAGTGTTATTTGACGATCGATTACATTGGAGAGCCCTCTTAGATGGGAAGCTTAGTGAGCTGAACAAATCTGCAGGGGCAGTTACCAGCTTTGCTAGTGGACTGGGTTCATGGGCACCGGAACTCATTTTAAAACTGTACAAATCTAAGGCCATCGTGAAAGTGTTACACAGCAGTGAAGTCTGGGGGTATGTCCCCTCTCATAGATTGCAAGTGACAGAAAACAAGTTTTTGTGCCGGATCCTGCTCATCCCCCAAGGTACACCAGCCTGATCTGTACACCAAGAGTTAGGGGTTGATTATTTGGTGGACGGTGTGGTAATTAAATCCTTCCTTTGCTGGTTAAAGATATGGACATGCGAAGATAAGGATTTAAACTGCCTAATCTTAGCGGACTCTCTGGCTTTGGATCACAGTAATGAAATCCCCTGGATACTCTATATAAAGGAATCCTTTCAGGCTATGGGTAGGCCTGACCCTTTTATTTTGCACATGTCACTTTATGCCCCTGGAATGTCAACATCACAAAAGACTTACACCATAAATTTGCCACTGCCGAGCGTGAAAATATTGAGCTCAGCAAACCTACAGCGAGGGCTTATTTAATGTTAAAATCTGTGGCGGGTATGGAGCCATATCTTCTTACACTATCTAGTGCCCAAGATGAATTTTTAATTACACGCTTCAGATTTAATCAACTTCACTATCTTTTAGCTTCTCCGCCTGGATTTCTTCCTCTTACTCAGAGGCCCTTGTGGCTGCGATCTCGGATTGCCACAGGACACGCTTCATTTTGTTTTATTCTGTAAATTGTTCTCAGTTTCTAGAAAACGTTTCCTCTGGCCTTTATTAAAGAGCCTGCAGTTTAGGCAGGCCAAAGTTGCACTTTTGCACCTGCAGTTGTTACCAAACTTCCATACACTTCACGCAGTGATATGTTTTTTGTGGGCAGCTCCTAGATCTAGGCTATCAAGAATAGATTGATCTCTCATAGCTTTGTATTTATGAGGACACTGTTGAGGCAATAGGGTGTATTGTCCTAGATTTGCGCCGCTCCACTGTCTTGTCTTGTTTTTATTAAGTAGCGATGTTTTACCGGTATGCAGTGTTTTTTTACACTGTATGATTATTGTACCTTTTATGGATGTTTCTTTTCATCCGAATAAAGAATGAATTATTACTATGAGCAGGTGCTTTACGAAACATTGGGATTGTACATCGTAAAAAATCAAAATGAGAAACTAAGCCATAGCGAAGTTCCCTTGAACAATTTATTACTTATGATTGTCAAGTGTCACTGAAGATACTATAGGAGTAGTTGTGGGAACACATACTTCCATTAGGAGAAAAATAAGTCTTTGTAGATATTGGTAATGCACGTTGAAACCGAATGGACACTCCTTGGTTGGCTGGTATAGAGTTGGTGTAGGAAAACCTAGGCTCCATCAGAGAGCCTTCACCCTCAGTTGGATTAGAAAGGCTGGAAAGTTTAAGGTTTGGTTGAGGACAGTCTCAGAAGTTAGTTAACCATAACCAAATGATATGGGTTCAGTGAGAAGTTGTTCCCAGTCTCTAAATCCTGTATTTTGCCTTTTGTTGCAGCAGTAGGCAGTCAATTACTTTTTGCTTAAGCTTCCATTGCTCTTGGTGTCGTTGAATATAGAGATCCTCCTTTTCCTACTGTCAAATCATTTTAGCCAAGAATAACTGTAACCAAGAAGAGACCCCTACATCAAAGGAACTATTTATCTTGTGTCAGCTAATAAGAGAGTGTCTAAATCAATCTCCGCTCCAGCAATAGGATTCCTCATTCGCATATGCGCTAGAGAGAGCAAATGCCATCCGACACAGACCCAAGCACGCACCTGATAAGCACTAAGAAGTTCTCCTCATTGTTTACAACCATGTCTCTTCTGTGAATGCTTCTGCCAAAGCCCCAAACTCGAGGCATGTCGCAAGGCTGGCCTGTGGCTCCTTTTCACTGATGCTTCTTTACTTTGCCCCTTTGTTCACCTGGATCTCGGATTTTCTTTTGTGCCACCTAATACATTTCTCCTGTTAAACCTAAAAAGAATAGACAGGCTTGCTGCCATATTTGTGTTGCTCCCGTGCACTCAGCTGCTGAAATTTGTCGGAGAAGGCCACAGTTTTCATCATCTGTGAGGCTTCATGCCACACAGGGACTTGCTAATACGCTGCTGCTCTACTTCTGCAGTCCTGATCGCGGAATCTGAATTACTTGTCTCCCCTTGCCATGTTGTTGCAGATGTAAGACTGCAGGCCTGCCGAGAGCCTTTGAGAAATGTTGCAGTCTTGGTGAGCTTCACAGCACATGTGCCAATGACAATATAACACTGTTTAAGAAGGAATACCAATACAAAAACATTCCATTCATCTAAATTATGAAAATGCAATAAATTACATGAGTATTGTCTCTTTTGTTTTTTTTAGAGCAAGCAGTTAAACACAGATCAAAAACAACCAGGCCCCTTCCCAGATAGACACTTGTGTAACCCATTATTAGGAAACAGAATTACCTCTTTCTCCGAAAATAGGTCTTGAGTCGAATGTTAAAAATAATTTGAGTAGAAGAGAGACATTCTGGTAGGTGTTCCATATCTTGGCTTCAGAATATTTACGGGATTCCTCATCTACTTATTTTAGCATTTATCTTGCCACTATTAGTTTGGATTTGTTGCTGTAACTGAGGCATCTCACGAGTCTAATGGATGAAAAGGTATGTCAAATACTTTGCTAATCGAGTCCTAGTGCATTTCTGAAATGGATTGAGTCGGAATTGACAGTAAGCCAAATTGTAGGCAGCTTTCTGTGAGATGGTGATACTTTTTATGAGATGTCGATACTTTAAGTCCCAAGATGACACTGATGGTTGTCTTTAGAATGCCCTCTTGGTTGGCTAACAGCTTACCAAACATGCAGTACTGTAGCTGTGATACCACTATAGCTTGTATTAGGAGATACCGTTCTTCAAATTGCAACAAAAGGGGGGGGGGGGGACATGTGAAATGTAATTGAGATGCAAGTCAGCTAACTTGACCACAACTTTGACATTCGGTTGAAGGAGAAGAGGTTACTCAAAAATCATCTTTAAATTCCATACTAATAGAACAGGAGTGAGCTATAACATCAACATGAGTAGTTTATCTGATATACTTTTGCTTTAACTCTTGGAAATATCTCTTACGTGCTTGCATCCCATATGTTAGAAACTGTTCAATCAATTCAGTGAGCCCGAGGTCCTTATTTTCCCTATCAAACCATTCCTTTCTAAACTGCATAACTTGCCACCTTAACCGAGTTACCGTCTAAAATATTCAAGGTTTTTATCATGAATGTATGCTTAAAAACCATATGGACAGTTACAAAAGCAAAACTACGTGTAATAGGATAATAAGGTTGGAGAAGCTCACCAATGCATAGTATGTTTGTTTTCTTTAAGCAAAATTATATCTGTAGTACATTCTTATGTGAACAGTTAATGGTTATACGTAACTATTGTTCACCAGACAAGGTAATTTTACTTATTGTATTTTCCAGAACATTTGAATGAGCTAATTTAGGCTTCCACTTTGTCCTCGGGCACTAGTTTGCAGAAACTTACATGTCATTAATCAAGGAGAATAGCATTTTAGTCTCTATTTCTACAGTCAGGGGTCTAAACTATATTCATTCTGGATCATCAGGCAGGGCTAAATTTATGCCTGACATCCAACCCTGGTACTCAGCCCTGTAGCTCTTTATAACACCATGGGTTAACCAAATATGAGCACAAGACCCTATATTAGTACATTGACTTCAATTTATGTTCTTTTGTTTTTACCAAATATTTTTTTGGGGAGAAAATTGCACCCACATACAATAATAATGACACACATGGTGAGTTAAATTCATCAAACCACAGATATAGCACTTGGAGAAATACGTATATGGGAAAATAAGTATACTTTGAGGAATATAGCAGGAGGTATAAAGAGAGATCTAGAGAGTAGGGAAGAATAGAAGGAAGAGAGGAGGGAATATTGAGACAAAGGATTGTTAGTTAAGTTCACCCCTCCATGGCAAGTACCAGCAAATTCACCACCAGAAGTCTCCAAAAAGAGACACGGTGTCAGCTAGATCAGCTATACTGTCCCTCACCTTCACCTCCCTTGAGAGGTTCCAACAATGACCCCAGCAACTTGGACAGCATTTCCACTAATGTTCTCAATTTTTACGGGATTACCAAACTTGTTCCTCTCATTTTGTACAGTAGACTTGACTTGCACCAAGTTCCATACTTGAACTTCCACTTTTTTCACACCTTTCTTCAGATCATACCAGCTTTTCTGCTTGAGCAATGCTTGCATTCTTTTTGACCAATCACATCCAGTTCTCAGCGTCTGACTGAGTGAAACTTTGGTTGAAGAATAAGTAGTAGTCCTATAAAACCACAGCATGCCTTACCGAATTGAGAACCTGGTTCCCACTCTTAGCCCATTTAATACATTCCCCAACAACCCAGTTCATTCTCTTAACGAGACCTTTGCTCTAGGTATGATACGAGATACTGAGATGCTTAATACCATATGATTGAAGGAAACTCTGAAATTCCCTGCTACCAAATTGGATACTACTGTCAGAAATGAGAATTTCTGGAAATCCTTTCCTCCAGAAAATCTCTCTAAGGAACACTACCACAGCATTTCCACTGGGCTCCTTTACAAATTTGAGCTCGGGCCACTTGGAACAGTAGTCCATCAATACCAAGGCCCTGGGCCCTCCCGCGACTACAGCCACTACTACAAGCCCATCGAAGACCTGCAAAACAAGATCCACGCTGCCACCACGGACAATGCCAAGACCCTGCTGCAGATCCACAATGCCAAGCTGACAGCTGATGACTTCAGTAGCAAGTATGAGAGTGAGCTGGCCCTTCACAACAGTGTGGAGGCTGACATCAATAGCCTACGCCGGGTCCTGAATGAGTTGACTCTTGCCAGGTCAGACCTGGAAATCCAAATCGAAAGCCTGAAGGAGGAACTGGCCTATCTCAAGAAGAACCATGAGGAGGAGATGAACGCCCTGCGTGGCCAAGTCCGTGGGTAGGTCAACGTGGAAATGGATGCGGCACCAGGTGCAGACCTGGGCAAGATCCTGTCTGACATGAGCCCAATACGAAGATCTGGTGGAAAAGAACCGCAGAGATGCCGTGGCCTGGTTCTTCAGCAAGACGGAGGAACTTAATCGTGAAGTTGCCACCCACAGTCAACAGATCCAGTCCAGCGAGATCACAGACTTAAGGCGCACCCTCCAGGGGTTGGAGATAGAGCTGAAGACCCAGCTAAGCATGAAATCGGCCCTGGAAGGCACCCTTGCGGAGACCGAGGGCAGGTACTGCATGCAACTCAAGCAGATCCAGGCCATGGTTTCCAACGTTGAAGCGCAGCTAGCCGAACTCAGAAACAACATGGAAAGGCAAAGCCAAGAGTACAAGATCCTCATGGATGTGAAGACATGCCTGGAAATGGAGATCGCCACCTACCACCACCTGCTGGAGGGAGAGGATGCCCAGCTCTCGTCCAGGGCTACCAAAGATGTGCTCCAAACCACCCGACAAGTCCGCACAATCGTTGAAGAGACCATGGATGGGAAGATTGTCGCATTCCATGAGAAAGTCCACAAGTCTGCCTTCTGAGGGAAACATGAAGAGATCTATAAGTACCCAAGCTGGCAAACCGTGGGCACATCACTGGATAAAGACCACAGCCATCCCAAACCTTGTGGCTAGTCCAGCTATACCAGATATCCTCTAAAATGGGTCCTTCCCATAGAGTTGCTTCCATCTTCTTCTTTCTTGTCTGTCTAGAGATGGGGGAGCCAAACACTGCATAATGCAGCCCTGGTATTTAATCATTTTTGGCTTATTGGACATTGAAGTGAAGAGAATAAGGAGCTGGCATGAGTCAAACACTACCGTTCATCTTGTGCTTCTGAACGTCAGGCTGGACCCATCACCAGGCAACAGCTAGCCATCTTCCATAGGTCTCCACCGCTTCATCTGCCTCTGTCATGCACAATCCAGATTGCTACTTACATGTAGCAATCTGAGTATACTCTTGAGTATTTGATGAGTGATTCGATCATCAGTGATCTGCACCGGAGCTGCTGAAAGACTAATTAGTCGTTGCCTCTACCCCCAACCTCCCTTAACTATGTCGCCTGGACTCTACATCTTATGGATTTCCACCCTGGGACCTATTTTTTAAACAATCTCATATTAGATGCCGAGATGACTCTGCATGATGTTTGTTTATTGGCATTGGCCCGAGTATCTACGTGGCCCCACCTGGGTTCTGGTGCCGCTTGCTCTAAATTTTGGGGCTCCATAAGACACTTCCACTACCCGTCTACCAGAACTGATATGCTTCCCTGCCCACTGTTTTTTTTTTCTCCCCTCCCTTCCCTCCTTCCTCTACTGGGGTCATGATCCCCTATGTTTGATTATGCAACTGTAACTAATGTAACCATGCAAATCTGCTATCTTTGTTATTCCCTACTGTGGAAACCTGAGCAACATAGCTGATGCCCGGTGGAGCTGCTAGACCGCTATAGAAGAGATTGGCCCTGGTTTACCCCCTCGACCATCACCTACCCAGCCGGACATTAGGCATAGTTCTCCTTGTCTCCCCTTTTCGTCTCCCTCCGCCCCCTCCCTCCAACGAACTACTGTTAACTTTGTTCTTTTTCCTGTGTTTTTACTATGCTCTTGTAACGGACGTAATTTGTAACTTGTAACGCAACGATCCTCATGTAAAGCACTCTGATACCTCTGGGTCTAGCCAGCGCTATATAAAACTCTTCAAATAAATACAAAACTTAAAAAGGTACGTAAGCCATCCAAACTAGAGCAGTCATAGCTCAAAGGGGGTTGACTTTTTGTAAAAGGTCTAGTTCCAGCCACAATAAACATGAGGATTTGTTGTTGAAGTCACAATATTGTTGGTAATTGTCCTCACTCCTAATAAACCATACCAATGCCCACAATGTACAATAAGAAATATTATTGTTTTTCCATTTGGAGAGGATGGTCTTTGTGTCTATAGAGAGCAGAATAAGCAGGAAGCAATCCCTAGCAGAAAAGACTCTATCAAGGATCTGTCAGAGCAGGCTTATATCCCCAGTGTGAGTAATAAATGATTTAGGGACAACTTGATATTAATATTGTTATTCAGTGTGGCGTCAATTCCCTTCCTTAAAGGCTGCACATGTTTACAGTAGAAGAGTAAGTGGGCCAGGTCACCTACAGGATGGTCACAGTTCCAACAAGCAGCTGACGGTAAGCCCCCGTGTTTGTGTAGTCTCCTAGGGGTCCAATAAGACCTATAGGCTGTCCAAAACTTACGTTGTAGTATCAGAGGAATATTTTTTGATGTAAAAGGGAATCCCAAATATTATCCCTCGATGTTGAGTGATGGGTTCATTATTATGTCTAGAACAGGAGTCCTCCTATACCCGCTGAAGATATGTAGTGTCCGGTTTGGACTTTTTTTTTTTTTTATAAGATTCTGTAGATTATTAAAGCAGTATGAGTCTTGGAAAATAGTTTCTCAAGAAACTGCTTGGATGAGGGCATTTAATATACTGTAAAGCGAATTTTAATTTAATAAAAATTATAGAAATCATATGGCTGCAGGCTGAATCTTTCATTAACATAGCAAAGGAGATCGGGTTAACAGGTTGAACAATGTCTTTAGCGTAGAGGATACCATGGGGTGGCCACTCTTAACAGAAGGATAAGATAGGCTCTAGCCTTTTAGCACGGTTAAACCATAAGAAGGCAAATTCTTAGCCCTTTATTCTCTGAAACACCTGTCTAGATATTTTATAGCCAAAATTGAATAATTTATTAACTAGGAGTGAAAGATTCTAAGTTGTTGAACTGTCAAGGTGTTGATAAAAGAAAGAGGGCTTACAAGATCTAATATGGTATTAACCCATGCCGGACGATTGGTAAGATTTTGGGTGAAACCACCAAGTGGTTTGTTGGGCCAGAAATGCTATGTTAGAATTCTTAAATTCCGGGAGGTTTAGGCCACCTCTGAATTTATTTGATTGTACTGTATTTGCGGACCAAGCATCATCTTCACTGTTTCGAGCGACCCCCACCAAGCGATAAATTTAGGGGACCTAGTCTCGCTTACTTTTTTGATTTTGGCCAATTAAGTTTCTTCTAAGTGGGCCCTGGTGGCTTCTACAGAGTCTGCAAATTCAATATTTCAATCTGGACTGTTGTAATTTTAAGTTAGGTTTGGTGGCTATATGTGTAAGCCATGGCATATTTAAGGGGGCAGTTTCATTTATTTTCTTTGTTTGAAGAGTACTCTGAGACAGTAGCGTAAGTTGAGATGATAATATGGATTTCATGCACAGCTGTGTCAGGTTCTGTAGAGAAGATTAAAACATCATCAGCATAAGCTGCCAGATTTTGGGGGCTACTTTTGAAAGGGATACCCTTAACATCTTTGTTAATCCTAATAGAGTGTAGGAACGGTTCTATTGAGAGCAGAAAAAGGAGGGGGGACAAATGACAACCTTATCTGGTGCCCTGCGACAGACAAAATATATCTAAGTAAGTAAACTTTTTATTGTGTATGGTTAATTAAAACCTTTACAAAAAAGTAAAATTCAAAAGAGCTTATTCCATTTAAATAAATAATGAAAGCATTTACGGAATGATGACCTTTTTATTTTTTTTTGTAGAAATAAAGTCCAACTTTCATTGTCTATTTTCAAAGTCATTTATTCCAATAAGTCTTTAGGTTTTGCCCAATAGGTCACCTCTTTTTTCGTTTTTCAGCAGAAGGAGACTAGCTTTCTGAAAAAATCTGGTGGCCCTGCAAGCTGTTTGTTCAATACTAACATAGCTGCCGACCGACATGTTCTAATTTGGAAAAGGCGGAATATCTGTAGGAGATACCGTCTCAATTTACTCAGAAGTGGACAGATGCACAGGACATGAATCAAGGTTTCTTCAGAGAGACCACAAAGCCTGCACAGCGCTGTTGGCCATGATTGCTGCCATGCCGGGATCTGATCTTTTGTGGTATAGGTTCCCAGCCGTAGTCGTAGTAGCATTTGTTGCGTGGATGGTGTTATATAATTAACTAGATACGGTTGCGGGTCGCATTTCTCATACGTGGCCAGTACCATCCAGCCGTGTTTTTTCTTTGCCAGTGCTGCTTTATCGGCCATCCAGTATTTATGTTTTGCAGCTCCATTGGCTATTTTTTTGAAGGCCGCGAAGGTATGTTTGGATTCCACATCTCTTGCATGTCTAAACTTTTCAATGATTCTTCCAGTGTTGTTTTCCAAGCCTTTTTTCCTTTTGTTTGATTGTTAATTTCAGACCAGCAGTGACCCATCAGTGAGTCTTCTTGAGCTGCTCTTAGTTTCCAGCACGTTTTTATTGTGGCGGCTTGTCTGGCATGGTGCTGATTTAATAACCCGAATTCAAGTCGTACCTGCGCCTGAGATGCAAACTGCGGAATTTGAAAAAGATGTTTAAACAACACTGACTGTTGGAGGTTCAGGAAATTAGCGTCTTTACCTCAATATAGGTCGGAGCCATACGTGCGGGATGGTAAAAATTTGGCAGCAATCCCTTTCAGCAGATATTCATTGGATGGACATTTTAATTTAGTTAGTAGTATGTTTAAGGCGAACCGCAGTTTGTTTGCCTGGGCTTTTCTGTGCAGGGATGTGTTCTCTCAATGACCATCTTGAGTCAACCAGTACTCCCAAATACTTGTAGGTAGAACTTTGCTCTATATTATGTCCAAAATATATCTGATATTTGCCCATTCAGCTTTATTCCCGCCGATGGTATGTGGTAGACTGGCATGTCCATTCGTATGAAACGGTTATCCAGATTGAACTTCTCCAGTGCTTTCTTTAGGAAAGTAAAAAGACCTTATCAAAGGCCTTCTTCGCATCAAAGGCCATATTGGGAGAAGCAATCTGTTTAACTTTCACATGACAGAAAGTTCTGATATTGTCAGCTGCCACTCTCCTCATCACACAACCAGTCTGTGAGGGATAAATAAGAGAGGGAAGAACCTTTTCTAATTTGAGATCCAGAAGTTTAGTATATATTTTATCGTCTGTACTGAGTAAAGATATAGGGTGGACATTCTTAATAGCGAACGAGTCCTTACCCTCTTTTGGTATCACAACTATGGGACCGATTCCGGCCGCAAAACGAACCGACCGACACGGACCCGGACCGAATACCGACCGACACGGACCAGCGCCGTACGACCCGTGCAGTACGATGCAACGCGTGTGAATTCCAACCAACACGTACGGAATACAAGCTGTACGACCGAGCCGTAGGAAAAATAGTGATCTGGCTGGAAAACCAACGCGATTTTCACCTACCGACACGAACCCGGAATGAACCCGACCGTCCCTTACCCGCGATGTACGATTAGCGCAGTACGATGCAATGCGTGTAAAACCAGACCGACTCGCACGGAGACCAAGCCGCATGACCGACATGCACAGACAACCCGGCACACAAGCAATAGAGACAGCTGCGAACGACGCGTACCAAACACAGAAGACGGGCAGCGTGAACGAGGTGGAGAAGCCCGCACGAGACAACAGCAGCGTCCGTTTCCGTCACATGAACGTCTCCTTCATGCCTACAAAACACAAAGGAAAAAAGACAAAAAAAGGACCAAACAAGCTATGACAAAGCCAATAAATACCAAATAAAAAAAACATGGGACAAAGACACACCCACAACTCCAATTATATAAAGGACTACAATCACTACCCTCATCCCTTGCAAACAGGAGACACAGCCAGCAGCAAACACCAGTACACAGCAACCACAGACACACTCACAACTCCCCCATCACACAACTAACACACCATCAGCACCTCATACAAAAGCACACACACATACACACAGCAAAACCAACACCAACTCACCATCACTTGCACCCTCAAACACACATCACTCACCACCACCACCAGGCCTCCAAAGGAGAATCCAAAGTTCACAGATAGTGAGTTAGAAGGGTTGGTAGACGAGATCATCAGAGTAGAGCCACATTTGTTTGGTACATTGGTTCAAAGGACCCCCTTCTCACAGAAAACCAATATGTGGGCGAGGATTGTGGACAAGGTGAACGCACAAGCACTAGCAAGACGCACAAAGGACGACATCCAGAACAGGTGGTATGACGTGCGCAGGAGGGTCAAGAAACTCATCGAAAAAGATCACGCCCTGAGTCAGTGCACCGGCAGTGGCCCTCCTACCAAACCAGTTTACTTCAGGACCTGGGAGGAGAAGGTGCGGGACATCCTACCACCAGAGAGCGTCCATGGCCTAACAGACATCCCAGAGCCTGGTGAGTGCACAAACAACATACCCAAGATTGTGTGGCAAGGGGACAGTGAAACCATGCACCCCAAGCAAAGCTACACTAACCAATAGATAATCAGCCCAAGATGTGTATGCCAAACACACACAATACCTGCCATCTCATAGTGACTGGGGACTGTGTCATGACATGCACCAACCTACAAACAAATAGAGCAAGCCAGTGGCACAAAGCCAAATACACCCTACCAGACAGTTTGCCACCACAAACACACCACCTCACAGTGCAGCTGACTGTCAGGAAGGAATAGTGGAGATGCAGGTGAAGTGAGTGTAGCCAAAAGCATGATGGGGCCTGTAGTCACAGATAATGCACAACCCCCTGATTGGCCCATCAAGACCTCTCTGAAACATGCCCACATCACAGGGAGTGGAAGATGACTGACAAGATGGCTGACACTGGGTCCTGCTGTGGGGAGCACAAGGACCTGCTAGGGCTTGTGTGCAAATCAGAAGCAGGACACCACTGACTGACATCCTGAAAGACAACTTGCACGCCCTACAATGGAAGCACGTTTCATGATGGGAAGGAGGACTGACAGCCCTGACCATACTACTCAGCATGGGGAGATACCCCCCCCAACACAAACTCCACACAACTCACCAGGTGCAATGCATTGACAAACACCTCATTGAAATATCACCAAAAGATACCCCGTACTGGGTGCTGCTGTGTGAAGCACAGGGGCTCACTTGGAACTTGTAGCCAAACAAACACCAGGATTTCACAGTCAGCCATCTTGCCATTGCTGTCACACCCCCTCACAGGGAAGCAGAGTCAAGAGGGAAGAAGTATGGGCATGCTGGGAAGGGGGGTGTAGCCAAGAGTATGATGGGAGTCGCAGTCACAGACAACCTACACCCACCCACATGGCCCAGCAAGATCAAACTGAACCATACTCGCATCACAGGGAGTGGGAAGGGACTGACAAGATGTCTGACACTGGGCTCTGTTGTGGGGAGCACAATGCCATGCTGGGACTTGTAGCCAAACAAACACCAGGAGTTCACAGTCAGCCATCTTGCCATTGCTGTCACACCCCCTCACAGGGAAGCAGAGTCAAGAGGGAGGAAGAATGGGCATGCTGGGAAGGGGGGTGTAGCTAAGAGTATGATGGGAGTCGCAGTCACAGACAACCTACAGCCACCCACATGGCCCAGCAAGATCAAACTGAACGATACTCGACTCACAGGGAGTGGGAAGTGACTGACAGGATGTCTGACACTGGGCTCTATTGTGGGGAGCACAAGGCCATGCTGGGAAATGGCCAACAACAATATCAAACTCTCTCTGTGACAAGCTGGGAAAAAGCAGTGTACGGGCAGGCATCTGTTTGAAAAGTAGAAAATGTCATGTTTGTGAACCAACGATGCATGTTGAAACATAAATCACATTGTGTGTCTCTTCCAAACACAGGTGGTGCTGGGCACCCAGTACCAAATGACGAGGATACCCAGTCCCAGACTCTGGTGGACACTGAGCTCTCTGGTCTGACTCTCTCACCGTCTTCTTCGGATGACGACGACCAACCTGGCCCCTCCGGTGTGAGCCATCATGCAGTACCAGCAGCATTAACATCTGCCCCCCCTGTACCCACGCCTCCAGCATCTGGACCCCGACAGGGCACCCCCCCAACACGGACAGACCAAGGACAATCAACACCCACAGCACAGGGACACCGGACCCCACGGAAGCTACAGCCAACTCCACCAGCAACACCACCCAAGGGGTCCCAGTGTCACCTGTGCGTACCGCCGCTGGTCCTGCCCGTGTGGAGAGGGGTGCTGGGAGGGGTGGGAGGCACAGGGCACGCCTTGCAGAGGGGCCTGGACTGCATGATGACCCCCAACTGGCACGCATCTTAGATGTTTACCAGGATAGCACCGGAGGATTTGGCCAGGTAGTGGAGATCCTCAAGGACATGCTACACGAGCAGGTCGCCCACCATGCCCGCATAGAGGCCAAGTGGGATGACATCACTGCGGTGCATCGGGACATACTACAATGCCTCCGCCAGATCAACACCGACCTGTCCACACCCCCCTGTGTGCCCACAACATCTGTTGCAACACCATCTGCCAGAGCCACAGGGAGGGAGGAGGACTCTGGCGGAGAGTCCCCTGCACCGCAGAGGCCTGCACATGAGGATCCCCCCCCATCCCCCGGAGGAAGAGGGGTCGTCCGAAGAAGGACATGTGAGAGGCAGATGTCCAAGCACATCCCCCAGGGTCTCCAAACCTGTTCTGGACAATATTCTTTGTGCGCAACCCGTTCACCTTGTCCAATCGCACACAATTTGCCCACATGACATGGAGGGTTCATGTTGGGCCAAAGTATCAGATGACTATGGACTTTACTCTGGAAATTTCATCTACCAGCACTTCCAACTCCAATGTGAACTTTGGATTCCCAAACCACTGTACAGCACCCACCATCCTGTGCACTTCCCTCACACATGTTTGTAAATAAACTCACCAGTACACCATACTTGCCTCTGTTGTGATTCCAACTTGTCATGTTCATAGAGATGTTGATCTGCTACACAACACAGTGCATGCCAAATACTGCAACAATGTGACCAACGTAAGGTGAGTCATGGGGATGTGACACATGTGAGGGACACACACCAGTATGGCAACTCAAAACATACTCACCATGGCCATGTTACTCATCACACACAATGATGTTGACCTGAAACACATTGGCATGCACAGACACAACACCAATTCCAGTCAGTGGTAACAAGTCCACAGGTGAGGTAAGCAGATGTGACTCAGATGTGGGAAGACCGACAACGCACATAACAAAGCGTAGTACAGGTTCATTACACATCAGCAACACGTTTATTCCGCACTAGTTGCACGGTGATTCTACGTAACAGTGGACACACGCTCACAATGTGTTGGAGAATGGAAGTCCAGGGATGTGTGGTACATCAGTTGATGGGAATTGTCAACTTCCACACTGGTGTTGGCTTCTGGGTGTTGGGGGTCCGTGATGACCACACATCAGGCAAAGTACCCTGGGAAGGACAGACAAGATACAGTCAAAACCACAGAAGAACAGGAGAGAAATGCAATACACATGCACAAAACATGTTGCAAAACACCTACACAAACACTAGTTAGCAGTACTACCCTATTGTGGAGTACACACCACCTGAATGGACACATCACAGCACACATCCAGTCAAGTGGCACACAGACACACTCTGACAGCAACAGAGCTGGCTCAACACATTCCAGGCTACCTCCATACATTCACATAACCCTGGAAACTCACATTCAGGTGAAGAAGTTGTTGATGAGCTGAAAGCGGACATCACCATCATCTTCATCACTGGCATCTTGGCCCAGGCCGGGATCCTCTACAGGTGCCGGAGGTTGGTCATAGTCATCCTGGATGAGAGGCACCTCCTTCCGCACCGCCATGTTGTGTAGCATGCAGCAGACAAGGATTATTTTGCACACCTTTGCAGGCTCATATGGGAGGGCCCCTCCGGTCTTGGCAGGCAGCGAAAGCGGCTTTTCAGGAGGCCGAATGTCCGCTCAATCACCCTCCTGCTCCGACCATGTGCCTCATTGTAGCGCAGCTCGGCTGGTGTCACAGGGTTCCTGAGGGGTGTCAGCAACCACGGCATGTTGGGGTATCCGGAGTCACCTACACACACAAAAATGAACAAGTAGCTGAGTTTTGTTGGAGTGCGGAATACAACAGTGACAAACACACTCAATGAGAAACAGTCAGTACACACCGACAAGCCAGGCATGCTGAGCTGGCATCTGTGACATCAGCGTTGCAATGCGACTACTCCTCATAATGTAAGCATCGTGCGCCAAACCAGGGAACCGTGCACACACGTGTGATCGACATGACAGCAAGACAGACCACCAGAGCATTGATCGAATGGTAGTGCTTCCTGTTCCGGTATGCCTGCTCATGTGCCTGTGGTGGTATCAGGGCAACATGTGTCCCATCAATAGATCCGATGACGTTCGGCATCCTCCCCAGTGTATAAAAGGCATCCTTAATTTCTGGGAGTTCATCTGGGCTCGGGAACTTGACATACAGGTCGAGGAATTGCAACATCCCCTCCAAGACATCGCGTAGCACCCGACTAAACATAGTTTGCGACATACCACCAGCAGTAGCCACAGTGTACTGGAAGGTACCGGTAGCAAAGAAGTGCAGGGCTGCCATCACCTTCACCTCTGGGGTCAGTGCTGTAGGGTATGTCCGGCCAGGTAGCAGATGTGGCGCCAACTGCTCCGCCAACTCCGCAATCAGTGGCCTGGTGAAGCGGTACCATCTGATGCAGTCGCGTTCCTGCATGGTTGCAAGGTCTGGGAACGGACGATGGACAGCTGGTGACCTGCAGTACAAAGATGCACAAATGAAGATTGTCAGTACATCCACCCATGTGGTCATGACCACGATCACTACCACATGCTAGTTCATGACATCACACAATGTACTGAGGTGTGTGCTGTTGGGCATGGACACATGTCACCTACAAGACCACCACCTCACATCTCAATTCCACATGAGTCCCATGTAGTGCAATGGCCAATCTGGCTGTGTCACCCAACCTATGTGCTGCTGCAACGTTCAAAAAACACACCCCATTGACAATTGAGGCCTCATGTCTCCCAGGCATAACAGATCTTTGCTATGCAGAAACCCAGGCTCCCTGTATTGCCACATCAACACAGCAATGGACATGGCATAGCACGTACGCACCACAAGGCAAGCGTAAGTCCCACAGGTAGTGGCCACTGTTGTTCCTGCCGGCCCTACATGTTCGTCTCTTAGACACACACCCCATTAAGGTTGATGCATATACCACATGGATGTGGAGACTGTCACCCATTGGTAACGTGATCACACACATCTGAGACACAACATGCACACTGACTGTGGGTGCACATCAGTATTGTGGCTACAGGTCTCACTGTGATGTACATGCCATCACCCCCAGGACTCAGGGTGTATGCGACATGTCCTAAACATATCCAACCTGACACTGTGGCCTTGACTCATGCCCATTACTATATAATTGCACATCACAGTGGTAATGTGCACAACACACAAAGGATTCTGCCCCCATGTACACGTGCACAGCCTGGGAGTGGCTGCACAAGGTGCCAGCCAAAAAAACTGCTGTGGCCCCCCCAAACACGCAGGGAATGAAGCCTTACATGCCATGGAACACTGTGTGGCCAATGCTATAGTGTGGCAGGTGTGCGCAGGTGTCCATGGCTAGTATATGTGTGTTGCATCCGTATAATAGTCACACTAATGAGGTCCGACGGGGGTGACAATGCGCACGCATTGCACGTGTCATGTCCGAGCCGTGCGTACGCTTTGTCATTGAATGCAATGAGGTCCAACGCGGGTGACAATGTGTACGCATTGCACGGGTCATGTCCAAGCCGTGCGTACGCTTTGTCATTGAATGCAATGAGGTCCGACGCGGCTGACAATGCGTACGCATTGCACGGGTCGTCATGTCCGAGCCGTGCGTACGCTTTGGCATTGAATACAATGAGGTCCGACGCGGGTGACTATCATGCATACGCGTCGGACAGGCATGGTCCGAGACAGGCGTACGCCTTGGCCATTGAATCGTGTGGAGACGGGTGCATGTGTACAGTCAAAATACGCGTTGTACAGTCAGTTGAACGAGCCGTGCGCACCCATTGGCTCTGGACTGTCATGGAGACGGATGTGGATTCAAAAGTTGTACGAGTTGTGCACTGGAAATTCAGTTGGATGCCTACAACAATGTTGCAATTTCAAGTGTTCCATGAAGGTGAAGATTTGAACGATGCGGGAGGCGTGTACGAGTTGTAATTTTAAATGGATTGGCCAGATTCATAGAATGCCACCGTGTTGGACCTATCACTTGGGACACATGGCACAGAGTCTGCCTCTGCAGCACAGATATAAGGCTGGCTGGCCCCCAGGGAGCTCACTTGCCTGCACTACATGCTACTGGACCACATCCCTGCTTCCACTGCTGCTGTCTATGCATCCTCTGGCTCCTGCTATGGCACGTACTCTGGAGAGGGCCCCAGCCTTCACTGAGGAGGAGAACCAGGCCCTGCTGCACGGGCTCCTTCCAGAGTACAGAAAGCTCTATGGGAAACCAGGGGAGCAGGTGAGTGTGCAGTCCACTGCCTTCCTAATTATGCATGTTGGTCTGACTAGCAATACTAGCACTGTGTACACCAGTGGCAAGCAGTCTCAATAACTGCTTTCATTCCCCAAAGTGTGTAGGTACATGCAATGAATAGTATTCCTGCTGCTAAAGTGCATTATTGCAAGCTCAAACTATCCAGGCATTGTTAACATGTCAGACATGCATGTGCTTTTGCAATCCCCATTGTTGCACTACCTGTGTAATGCGTTTCCCTTTGTGATGATATGTCTATACAAATGTGTGCTGCAGCAATCTGGGGCATGTGTGTTAATGTACTTTTCACTTTGTCCTCCTCACAGGTTGATGCCCACCAGAAGCAGGAGATCTGGCTGACCATCGCCCAGGCTGTTCGTTCTGTGGGGGTCTACAAGCGCCGGATCCGCAACTGCCAGAAGAGGTGGCAGGACCTTTGGGGCTGGACCCGGACGATAGCTAGAGTCCAGCTGAAGCTGTCACCTCTACTCAGGAGGGGTGGACACCTGACCCTGACTCCCCACATGCTCCGGATCCTGGCGGTGGTCTTCCCGGACCTGGATAGGCAGCTGAAGGCCAGGTAGCAGCAGGAAGGGGGTGAGTCCATGTCTGATCTGTGTACTATGTCTGACATGCAAATAGCAGTCTTTTGTCCTGCTCACACTTCCACGTTACGTAGCTCTTGTAGTCCCAAACTCAGGTCCCTCATTTGTGTGATGCACCCTCCTCATCTGTTCCACAGGTGTGGCCCCTCCAACCTGTTGCTTGTGTCACTAGGGCACTGTGTCCCTGCAGTCAGCTATGCTTCAGGTACCGGTCAGCATCAGTTCCCGTGAATCTGTTGTGTGTTTCATGTGTGGGTCAATTATTTACACAATGCCTGAGATCTGACATGTGATCTGTGTGTGCCCTTGATGTGTACCAATTGCTGGTCTGACTCGCAACATGTGGCTGGGGTATTCCAAACAAACCCATGCAGCAGGGAACTCCAATTTAGGGGCCTCAGGAGTATGTATAGCAAGTATGTCACACTTGCTTAGCCACCTGACTACTGTCCAGGGCCAAACACTGTTCCACTTAGTCCTGGCCAGTCATGCCCCCTCAAGGGCATTTACAAACACTCTGTAATCCCACTCCTGTGTATGAAATTGCAGGTTGTGATCAGTGACATGTGCCCTCAGGTGTCTGCCTCTATGTCATCAGGGTGTTGCTTGTTGCTATGTACAACTGGGTTGTCCATTATTCAGAGGGTCAGCATGACATCTGCGATGTGACTGTGAGAGACAAGACCTGTGTGACAGATAAGTGTGTGATCATCTGGCAGCGCACAATGGTGTATGCAACTGTGTCCATCATGCAGCTGGGTTACATGCATGGCAGACTGTGATGTTTTAATGTACAGGGATTTGTGTTTTCTGACACTCCTATGTCTGATTTGCATGATGTGGGGTCTTCTGGGTCCTAGATATGTTGTTTGCATGGGATGGGCAAGTGCGCTGGTCATCTGCTGAGTTTGCTTTACCCCAGAACTAGTATTGTGAGTCAGTGCATATTGTTGTTGTCTGGATGCCCTGCCCCTGTGACAGGAGACAGTGTTGACTGACTTTCAGGGCATACCAGTGCCATGGCATTTAACTTGCTATGAGTGAGCCTGCATTGTGTTCAAGTGTGCACCATGCACCCCATTGTGGCATTGACCATCAGGACAGGAGTACATCATAGTGTGTGTTGCTGGCATGCATCACAAGCATGTGGAATGAGTCTCTGCCCATCCCTTCATCCGGACACCTGTACTGAGTCAGTAGCAAGAGATGTGCTGTGTGTATAGTGACATACTCCTACATGTTCACTTGCATGTACAACTGATGTGTGGGTGGTGCATGTTAGCACATTGGGGTGTTAGCATCCAACATGCAACGGAGATATGTGTGAAAGTCAAGGAGGGATATGTGTGCCGAGGTTGATGTTGAGAATGACAATTGTCTTATCCTAAACAGTGTTGGCACTTTGAGCTGTGTTCAGCTGATGATGCCAGGGCTTGCCCTGTAATGTACTCACTGGGGTGTGTGCAGTCGGTGCAGGTGACTGATGTAGTTCTGTTACTTCCTATTCCTATACAGATACATCCACGGCCACAGGAGGGGACACCTCCACGGACCAGGAGGAGCCACAGAGCCTTACAGGGACAGAAGGAGAGGAGTCTGGTGTACCCAGTGGCACGGAGGGCGAGTTGAGCCACACAGCACCATCCCCCCCCCCAGTTGAGGGCCACAGCAGCTCTGAGGATGACTCCCTTGTGGAGGTGGGTGTCAGTAGCCACCAAACCCCAGCTAGTGAGGCTGTCCCCACCACCACCACAACCACCCCCCTCCCATCGGCTCCCATCCCAGAGGTCCCTGTGTGCTCCCGTATTCGTGAGCATGTCTCCTTTGTGCCAGGCACCGCACCCCCTGCCCCTGTGTCCCCTGCTGCCCTGAGTGAGGAGTCTGTGGACTTACTTCGACAGATCCATGTAGGGCAGACGTTGATGCTGAAGGACCTCCATGCACACACAGGTCTGTTGACACAACTGGTGTCATTCATGGAGGGCATTTCCCCGGGCATGTCTGCCCTACAGAGGACCAATCAGTCCGTGGCCTCCTCCCTGACGGCAGCAGTGTCCCTCCTCCAACAGTCCCGCACCCCTCCTACCCCTGCACCACCCACGATTCCTAGCACCCTACCTGTCCCAACCACAGAAACCCCCAAAGCAAGGTCTAGACGTGTACACAAGCAAGCACAGGGGACAGATTCCACACTCACAGGAGCTGGTTTGCTGACACACACACACAGTCATCCACAACCACTCCGCAGTCCTCCGAGACCTCTCCCTCCCAGCCCCCTTCCCTCACCTGCAAAACTATCCCCTCCAGAATCTCTTCCTCTGTGACCATGGCCTCTTCCCCACCGACCCTGCAGATCCTGATTACAAGAGGAAGAGGAAGTCCCCACACACAGAAGGGAGTGCCCCTCACACCCGGACACCCTCTCCCAGGCGCAGTCAGACCGAGACGCCCACCCGCAAGTCCCCCCGGCGCCAGAAGAGCAAGACCCGCCCACCACCATGCAGCTCCAAGGCAAAGTCTCCGTCCTCTATCCCCCAGGCCACCACTCCAGAGGTTCCCCTGCCCCGGGTTCCTCCACACACAGATACACCATCCCCAAAATGCTAAGGCCATCCCCCCCTAGCACTTGCTCCTCCACACCTGGTCAGACAGTTGGTGCCACTGATGTGGGGACTGCGTCCCCCCCCCCGCCCTGCCGACCTCACCTGTCCCCCATTCCGCTCCCATGGATGTAGGCACTGCTTTGGGGTCCACGACCACCCCGTCTGACTTGGGCACTGTAGTGGTGAGCCAATCCACTCCATCTGACCTGCCCACTGGAGTTGTGCCGGCACACACCCCATCTGACTTGTGCCCCACAGTTGTGACAGCACCCACCACTTCAGTCAGCTCCACTGCAGTTGCAAGTGTCTCGCCTGCATCCCCCACCTCTTCATTGCCGCCTCCTGCTGCGCCCTGATCCTGTCCCTGCGGTGCCTGGCCTGCCCCCATGTATGCCCCTCCGAGGGGATGACCCCGGTCCTTAGAAGTGCAGGCAAGCAAGGTGTGACAGTTGTCACTCTAGTTCACTCCTTGGCATTTGGACATGGACTGGCCATTGGCCTTTTGTTTGCACAGACATTTAGATTTTCATATACTGAATTTGTCACTCTAGTTCACTCCTTGGCATTTGGACATGGACTGGCCATTGGCCTTTTGTTAGAACAGACGTTCCACTTTTAATATGCTGAATAAAGCTTTTTTCTTTATCCCTGTGAACTTGATATAGCTGTGCATTATGTTGATGTTGTTTTACATGCCCTTGCACCTGTAATGCTTGGTTTACAATGTTGAATACTGATGTGTTGATGTGAGGTACTCCCTGTGGTCCATGAGATATGTATCCTATTCTGGTGGGTATCCATGTCATCCTTTGCAGCTACCTGGGTGTGTCAGGATCAACTATTTGTGTACATCTCTCTGTGAGCATTTCATTGGCATGGTCACATCTGTGGCTTGCACCCCTGCACATATGATGTGCTTCCCATTGTCCAATTTGTCACTTTCACATACTTTGTGCTCATCAACACTGGACCTACAGGTGTGGGCATCATTGTAATAGGAGCAACTGGGGCCTCTGTGCAACTTGCTAGACATATGTTTTGGGTATGTGCAGATGACTTAGGGGAGACTCGCGTACCCAGGCTGTTGTGACCAGAGCCTTCATTGTGTGGTAACTGATGGCTGACTGACCAAGTGTTCTGCAGACATGAGTGGGACTTGCGGTGAATTTGTTTGGCACAGCTGGGCTCCCGCAGGAGTTTGGTCCCCTCAAGTAAATGTTTTGTCCAGTGACATGGCCTGGGCCCATGGTGTGTGTTGTATGAGCATGTGTGTGTGTCCACATCCCTGTTCATACACAGTGTTCTCTTGATATGTTCCTGTTGTTGATGCTTGCTGAGTGGTACTGGGTTCTTCCCACTACTTTTCCAATGGGCTACCAGATGTGTGGGTGCATGACACACTACTGTTAATTGGTGTATCATCATTGGGATTTGTCAGTTCTGAGTGGTGATGATGTTGTCAGACACAGATGGGACACCTGTTTATGTGCTAAATCATGTAGTTGTCCCTAGGTCGTAGTTTTCAGTGATTGAGACATTTGTATGTGTGTGTGACTGCTCCCACTTGTCGGGTTCATGGCTGCAATGCTGGCAAGTGTCCGCATGTGTGCCTTGTGTTTCTCCTTGGCATCTGCATTGTCCTGGGACTGTGGCAGGGATTCTGAAGGTTACATGAGCTTTGAGGTCATGGCCATGTACCACATACTGTGCAGTATGTCTGTCATTCTCCAGGGTTGTGAACTGTCCTTGTGTGATGTGTGTGTGCACCTTAGTTCCTCTCAACATTCCTGTGTTTGTAATGGGTGCATGTGCAATGTCACTAGTCCATGTGGGCTTCACAGATACACATTGTTGCATTTCAGGGTGTGTGGTGTTGAGGGTGGACTGATGTGAATGTTTGCATAGGTGGCCCCCTAGCTCCCGTTTGTCCATCGATGAGGGGCCATGCTGAGTGATTTCTGTTTGTGTATGTGTGATGTACGTTTGTGGCACATCACACATGTCTGGTTCCCAGTTTGTACGACATCTGCCTTTAGCATCACAGTGGAGGTGTCATGCATGCTTGTGTCACCCCAATGTCTGGTCCCTGGGGGTAGTGGTGTTGTGTGTCAGTCTCTTGCTGTGTTAGTTGGTGTTGATTCCAGCTTGTGTCACATGTGTCTGTTGTGCTCCCTCTCATCTCCCAATGCCTGATTGCCCACTGAGGGTGTCCCAATGATGGTTTACTCTTGTATGGCACTGTCCACATCTGTGTCACTGTGGTTCAGCCCCCCTCATGTGTTGTGTAGTTGCCTGGGGATACTGTGACACACACACACACACATGTTGTGTCCGATGTGCAGTGTGAGTTTGCCTGTTTGTGCATCTGCACCAGTGCATTGGTATTGCTGTTGTGGGCCTTTGTCTGGATGCTGTTTCTGTGATTTTGCAGGTTGTCCCTGTGAGTCATTTCACATCATTGTGCACATTCATCCTGGTTGTTGGGTGCCATTGCTGGCATGGAATGTGAGTTTGTGAGCTGACACCTACAGTCTACACATGTTGTTTTGATTGGTGTGTCTATTTTCGAGATGTGTGCATGCTTATTGATGGTCACTTCTGCTGTTGTCATTGTACGCTGTATGCATTGTCGGCCCCCATGTGTTGTGCTTGTCTACACATGGCCGAGTGTGTGTTATGTTTTCACAGCACTGTTAGCCTCACCACATCTCTGTGTGTATGGGACACAACCACTAGTTTGCCCCCAGAAGTGTTTGATGTGTTGGGAGCAGGGATCATACATGCTGTTTGTTATTTGCAGCTTTGACCATGGTGACACTTACCTTTTGGTCACTGTGATGAGGGGGGTTTGGTCCCCATCACCACAATGCTCCACATCTGCTGCATTTTGTGAGCCCCCACTTAACTTCTGTTCTACACAGTGAGGGGGGTGTTCTTTTTACATTGCCACGGTGCTAGGGTGATGCTTGCCTTGTGTATGTCACACTCATGTGTTGGCCACACATGTGCTGTTACTTACATTGTATGCTCGTAGCCATAATCACTGTTGTGGGCATTTGTCACAGACTACACACTGTTGTTATATTATGGGGGATGTATTTTGCAAACATTCCTGATGATGTAGAATGCTGGATGTGTTGCGCATCACCCATCCTATGGCTGGGGGTGGCAGGGGTGATGGGCAACATGAGCCCTATGGCTGGGGGTGGCAGGGGTGATGGGCAACATAAGCCCTGTGGCTGGGGGTGGCAGGGGTCATGGGCAACAGGTCCCCTGTGAGTGGGGGTGGCAGGGGTGATGGGCAACATAAGCCCTATGGCTGGGGGTGGCAGGGGTGATGGGCAACAGGTCCCCTGTGAGTGGGGGTGGCAGGGGTGATGGGCAACAGGTCCCCTGTGAGTGGGGGTGGCAGGGGTGATGGGCAACATAAGCCCTATGGGTGGGGGTGGCAGGGGTGATGGGCAACATAAGCCCTATGGCTGGGGGTGGCGGGGGTGATGGGCAACAGGTCCCCTGTGAGTGGGGGTGGCAGGGGTGATGGGCAACATAAACCCTATGGGTGGGGGTGGCAGGGGTGATGGGCAATAGGTCCCCTGTGAGTGGGGTGGCAGGGGTGATGGGCAACATAAGCCCTATGGGTGGGGGTGGCAGGGGTGATGGGCAACAGGTCCCCTGTGAGTGGGGGTGGCAGGGGTGATGGGCAACAAAAGCCCTATGGGTGGGGGTGGCAGGGGTGATGGGCAACATAAGCCCTATGGCTGGGGGTGGCGGGGGTGATGGGCAACAGGTCCCCTGTGAGTGGGGATGGCAGGGGTGATGGGCAACATAAGCCCTATGGCTGGGGGTGATGGGCAACAGGTCCCCTGTGAGTGGGGGTGGTAGGGGTGATGGGCAACAGGTCCCCTGTGAGTGGGGGTGTCAGGGGTGATGGGCAACATAAGCCCTATGGGTGGGGGTGGCAGGGGTGATGGTCAACATAAGCCCTATGGCTGGGGGTGGCAGGGATGATGGGCAACAGGTCCCCTGGGAGTGGGGGTGGCAGGGGTGATGGGCAACATAAGCCCTATGGCTGGGGGTGCCGCAGGGGTGATGGGCAATATAAGCCCTATGGCTGGGGGTGGCGGGGGTGATGGGCAACAGGTCCCCTGTGAGTGGGGATGGCAGGGGTGATGGGCAACATAAGCCCTATGGCTGGGGGTGATGGGCAACAGGTCCCCTGTGAGTGGGGGTGGTAGGGGTGATGGGCAACAGGTCCCCTGTGAGTGGGGGTGTCAGGGGTGATGGGCAACATAAGCCCTATGGGTGGGGGTGGCAGGGGTGATGGGCAACATAAGCCCTATGGCTGGGGGTGGCAGGGAGGATGGGCAACAGGTCCCCTGGGGGTGGCAGGGGTGATGGGCAACATAAGCCCTATGGCTGGGGGTGCCGCAGGGGTGATGGGCAACATAAGCCCTATGGCTGGGGGTGGCAGTGGTGATGGGCAACAGGCCCCCTGTGAGTGGGGGTGGCAGTAGTGATGGGCAACAGATCCACTATGGGTGGGGGTGTTTGTGGTGCTGGCCATGCAACCCCTGTGGTGGGCTGTTGTTAGTGGCCAGGATGCGGATCCCCTGTGTGTGTGCCAGTTTGCGGGTATGTGTCATTTGTTTGTGTTGTAGGTGTCTGACATGCCGCCTGCGCCGTCGGCGTTGGTCCCAGATCCGGTCATAGATGTGGAGTACTGGTATGACCTGCGCGATGGGATTCATGATGTGTTTGTGTCGTACACGCTGCTTGTTGCTCCGTCTCGTACCCGCTGCAAGCTGGTCCGTCTCGTAGCCGTGGATTGATTTGTGGCGCAAATCGTAGCTGATGTGCTTGTTTTCCGGATGCTGTGACGTTCCGTGCGCAATGACCCGTCGAGCGCGTAGGAAGTACGCATCGTACTGGTCATGCCGGAAACTGCTATGGCTACTGCTTCCGGGCGACTCGGTTCATCTTTAGGAGTTACGGCTCGGACGGAGAATGGGGCTTGATTCACAGCCTACGTGTCGGTCGTGTTTTTGGCAGTTATGCGCATCGTACTTACTCTACAGGACAGACCGGCTCTGGGTACGTGTCGGTCGCATGCTATGGCTACGGACAGCTGTCCGACCGGCCATTGGAATCGGCCCCCATATGAGCCTTCAAAGTAGATCCTGAAATGTTGCCTTTTTTCAACTACGCTGAAAAGATCCGACAAGAAGATTAATAGTATGTGTTGGAAGCTCTGGTAAAAGGAGGCAGGGAAACCATCCGGACTCTCCGCTTTTTTTCATTTCAAGAGATTTAATAGCTTTAGTGATCTCATCCTATGTGATTGGTTTGTTAAGAGCTACTACATCTTTTCCTGCAAACTTAGGAAGCTGGAGGGATTCCAAGAAAGCTCTGCACGCCTCTACATTATCTTTATCCCTGATCGGTGGTGGAGGGGCATATAGCTGTGTAAAATGCCTGGAAAGCTCCCCCTATTGTCGATTGGTCTGTTTGTAGCAGAGCATTACCATCGTCAATGGCTGATGGAATGTCAGCCCAAACCTCATTGCACTTTATATTATCCTGTGGTTTATATTGTTAAATTGAGAAATGTTTTTTACGCCCTGTCCTTTTGAGGAATTTTTAAAATGCACCAGGAAGCCTATGATTTCTTACGTAGTCTTGAGACCGAGTAGATTTGCCATGCTGTCGGTCTTTTTATTAGCAGTGCAGTACAAATTAGGAAGGCCCTTACCCTGTATGACAATTTGGTGTATGGATGATAAATTACGCGATTAACACTGGCATTACCCTCTGTTAGATTTTCTAATGTTTATATTATTTTTAAAATACGGGTTTTATTTGCCCACATTTGTGCTTTTTATGATGAATTCAAGGTTTGGTGTATATATCTGTGTGCTTTGATGGTTTTTATAATCGAATAAACCTGGATTTGACTTTAGCTGAGGTATTAATCGTTTTTTTTTTTTTTTTTTTGCATCTTTAAGAGTTAGCGCAAGAAGTCTGTCATGCCACGCGATTCAGCCCCTACAGGTGGCATGTATATAAGGGGCAAAGAGCGTATACACGCCGCTTCGCGTTCTTGCATCGAGCCCCATTTCCGTCACAAGTGCTGTTGCCTGACTTCCTGTATTGTTAGTTCCGGTTTCCTGTTTGGTGTCGGGGTCGTTCCTCGGCGCTGGTGGTTGTAGCGTGTGGATCCTGTGGTTACTGACAGTGGAAGGTGTCCTCTCTCTTCAGGAGTTTCAAGAGGGTTGCTCCTGGTTGTGGTATCTTCACCCAAGTAAGGTCTGCTGGGTGGTTGGAGGTCCAGGGGTTTCCTTTCTCGCGTTGCTTCGTGTTGAGAGGTAGTCTGCCATTGACGGAGCGCGTTCTCCATTTCCAGCGCTGCCTAGCGTGGTGTTCTCTGTCTATCGCCTCGCTGATCCATGTGTTATACTTGAAGATCATTTAGTATTGTTTTGCCTGTTGTTAAGGTACTCCAAGTTTGGATTGCTGGAGTCTTTTCCTTTGTCTGGTTTTCACGCCCCCAGTATCCTTTCCTCCCGTCACCTTTATATCCATCCCATTCATCATCCTGAGCAGCTACCAGTAAGCCGGTGGTGATATATTGCGAGGACCATTGAGCAGGGGGGTTAGGTTTCCCGCTCTTCTAACTATCCAGCCAGGTACTAGACCTTCCCAGCCTTACTCAGGTATTAAAGGGATACTTTACTTTCTCAGGAGTATAATCTTGATATACTTATTCCCTGCAGCTGCACCCTAAGAAACTACTATTTAGATCACACCTGTTGGTTCATACAGACTTCTACTTAGCAGCAGACGATATACTGGTAGGTGTTGGGGACCTAAAGAAATAGGGACACAGGGAGGGCGTTAGAGGTATATCACTAACTACCTTTATATTACAGCGGGGAGATCTACTTGTTTGCCTTGTGGAGATCTCTTAAGCTCCTGTTGTTCCTCCTGACGACATCACCTTTCCAGACCTACCGGATCCCCCCACCTTTCCTTGTTTTGTTTCCCTGTTTTCCCCAGTGGATTCCTCGCACTCTAGAGTTTGATAGAGTCGGGGAGACACAGGGGACGGCTGTGGACTCTTCTTCACGACTCCAGACGCTCCTGCAGAACATCCGCGATCCTTACAAAGTCTACCTGCTTTATAACATTCCAGTAGATTTTTGGTGTTAGTTTTGGAAGACCAGATGTGAGCCCTTTCACTTAAGATTTGTTTTTATTCATATTTAATGTTGTTTAATTTTTCCTATCTTTTTCTAAGTTGCTGATCTGTTTCTCTAAAAGATTCAGCCTTGCATTTTATCCATTATTTTTAATGGATATAATGCCAATCATCTCCACCCTAATAGTCGCTTTCAGATCATTCCAGTATCCATACTCATGATGGTGTACTTTTTAAACAAGCATTGGCATAGCCAATAGGTCTCGCCTTTGGCACCTTATAAGTGTTTGGTTAGCCAGCACAATATCCTTGGTGCAACAACAACAGTTGCATGGCTAAACACTTATAAGGTCCCAAAGGCGAGATCTATTGGCTATGTCAATGCTTGTTAGAAGTGCCAGTGCTCAGCAGCAAGAGCGGGCCATTTAAATTCTTGCACAGACCTATTTAGCGGTAGCAATCGGACTGATTTGCAGTTTGCGACCGCGAAAAAGGTGGTTCATCTGGCCCTCTGTGCCTTAATATTCAGCCAGTCCCTTAGGCGATGTAGTATCATCAAATTCCTGTCAGCAAGGCAATATATTTGAAAACTGATACTCTGAAATGGACCGTTCGTTTTTTTGGTTTTTTTAATTATTATTGTTGGGGGTGACTTGCCCTGTGCCCAGCCAAAACACCTCTGGAATGCAGAGTACGCGCGCCATGTGAATGAATGACCAGTACAGGCTGGCATTGAAACATCTCCCAAAACTCAATTTACCTCGAAGTTCACTCTCTTTACTGTTTTACACTGCAAATAAAAAAGAACAAAATTGTTTCAAAATGTGAAAAGTGCTTCTACACTCGGAGTTCCCGTTTTAGCTCACGAGGTGGAATTTCCCGCAGTTATATTTCTTTGTTCAGTTGGGGAGATATACGGAATGAGTTCCAGGAAACAGCTCGGTTTCACTGCTCTTTCGTGCATTCAGTTTCATGTTGAATGATAATAGCTCAGAGTCCGCTAGGGCCAAGGTAGGCGTGGCGAAATGTTGGGGAAATTTGTGAGTGGGGGAGGGGTGTTGTGGAGATAAATATACGAAAGGAAAGGAGACAGGTCCCTAGAAAGGAGGAGAAATACAGGCTGAAGTGAAAGAATAAAACGTGCGAGACGAGATCGGGATAATTAAGGAGAGAGATTGCAGACGGACAGCAGGACGAGGGAGAAAGACAGAGTACAAGAAGACTGACAAGCAAAGAGGAAAGAGGCAGAACAAGCATTTGCAATGCAATAGGTCTCGCATTTATAAGAGTTTGAGCTATTGGCATTGTAAAATTACAATGCCTTTTATTTATGTTTTGGTTTTATAACAAATAAAAGGCATTGTCATTTACAATGTCAGTAGCATAAAGTCGCATAAAAGCAGTGTGCGGCGTGCAGCAGTGTGCGGCGTGCAGCAGTGTGCGGCGTGCAGCAGTGTGCGGCGTGCAGCAGTGTGCGGCGTGCAGCAGTGAGGCGTGCAGCAGTGTGAGGCGTGCAGCAGTGTGAGGCGTGCAGCAGTGTGAGGCGTGCAGCAGTGTGTGGCGTGCAGCAGTGTGTGGCGTGCAGCAGTGTGTGGCGTGCAGCAGTGTGTGGCGTGCAGCAGTGTGCGGCGTGCAGCAGTGTGAGCCGTGCAGCAGTGTTTCGTGTAGCAGTCTGAGGCATGCAGCACTGTGTGGCGTGCAGCGGTGTGCAGCAGTGTGCGGCGTGCAGCAGTATACTGCGTGCAGCAGTGTGTGGCGTGCAGCAGTGTGTGGCGTGCAGCAGTGTGCGGCGTGCAGCAGTGTGCGGCGTGTAGCAGTGTGTGGCGTGCAGCAGTGTTTCGTGTAGCAGTGTGAGGCATGCAGCACTGTGTGCCGTGCAGCGGCGTGCAGCAGTGTGCGGCGTGCAGCAGTGTGCTGCGTGCAGCAGTGTCGTGCAGCATGCAGCAGTGAGTAATGCGGCAGTGTGCAGCAGTGTGTGGCGTGCAGCAGTGTGCGGCGTGCCGCAGTGTGTGGCGTGCAGCAGTGTGTGGCATGCAGTAGTGTTTCGTGTAGTATTGTGCGGCATGCAGCAGTGTGTGGCGTGCAGCAGTGTGCGGCGTGCAGCAGTGTGCGGCGTGCAGCAGTGTGCGGCGTGCAGCAGTGTGCGGCATGCAGCAGTGTGTGGCGTGCAGCAGTGTGTGGCGTGCAGCAGTGTGTGGCGTGCAGCGGCATGCAGCAGTGTGTGGCGTGCAGCAGTGTGTGGCGTGCAGCAGTGTGTGGCGTGCAGCAGTGTGTGGCGTGCAGCAGTGTGTGGCGTGCAGCAGTGTGTGGCGTGCAGCAGCGTGCGGTGTGCAGCAGTGTGAGGCGTGCAGCAGTGCGAGGCGTGCAGCAGTGCGAGGCGTGCAGCAGTGCGAGGCGTGCAGCAGTGCGAGGCGTGCAGCAGTGCGAGGCGTGCAGCAGTGCGAGGCGTGCAGCAGTGCGAGGTGTGCAACAGTGTGTGGCGTGCAGCAGTGTGTGGAGTGTAGCAGTGTGAGGCGTGCAGCAGTGTTTTGTGTAGCAGTGTGAGGCGTGCAGCAGTGTGCGGCGTGCAGCAGTGTGCGGCATGCAGCAGGAATTGGTAGACTTCAGCACAGAGACACTGCAATATGCTAACACGCCTCAGGGATGTATACTGCTACTAATAATGCCAGTTTGCGGTTATAGCACAACAAAATGACACCGACCACGTGGTACTCACAGTTGCTCTTTGGAATGGCTGGCGACCCCCTGGGATTATGCATCGCCCATCACCCATTTGGCTGGACTGCTGATTTACAATATTTCCATTGTTTACAGCATTAGTACGCAGCAAATAGTGTCTTCTGACTGGGTCAACCAACATAAAGAGCAGTACCGATGAAGGAGGACAACTGGACAAAGTGAGGGGACTAAGGGCTATAGATATTGAAGACATTGTGTGAGCTTAAAAAACACACTTATGAGTGTATGATTAGTTATTTAAGGAAGTACATCCAATTTTGTAATGCATGCAAATATGAAAAGCACGGCTCCCTTGGTATACAGAGCGTCACTGCTTCTGCAACATAACAAACTTAAAGTAGCATCTCCAGCAGCTCTGCCTGAAGCAGCCATTACGAGGGCAGCACAGCACCCCCGCCCCCTCACACACATCGCACTTGCAGCATGTTGGTTCTAAACAAAAACGAAAATAAAAGGAGTGCAAGAGATGCTCCAGCAACTCTGTATGACGCAAATTAATCACGTGAGCCAATTAATGGGGGGGGGGGGGGGGGGAGCGTGGATAGGGAACTTCATGCGAGCTTTGCAGGGTTTTTTTAAGCAAATTTGCACCCGGACTCATAGGAAATGTGAAATGTACACATTAGTGGTCGTGAAAAGCACTGTAGGCCACAGAATTGCAGATGACCAGCTGTGGGGTAATGAGAGAGTGCACCTGCACTCACCGAGCAGCACAGCACCCCAGCCCCCTCACAGCGTGTTGGTTCTCAGTAGTGCTTGTGTTATGAGAGAAGCCTGCCCGCCCTGTGCTTCTCTTGCAGAGTCTGGAGAACAAGCAAACTGTGCTGAGCCGGATCAAGAAGTGCGTGAAGGCGGGACACATTTCTGGGCTAGGAGAGTACTGAGAGAAAGTTCCTGAAGCAGCATGAGAGGGAGCAAGGGGATGGGGAGACATGGAAAGTTATGCCGGAGAGAGACGACAGGAATGAGCTGCTAGAAGCAAAATAGAGTGGAGAGACTGAGGAGTAACGTAGAAGGAGAGAGGTGGAGACTGCAAGTGGATGAGAGAAGGACAGAAAGAAAAGGGACAGTTAGCACCAAGGTGGAGATGAAGGTGAGAGAGGGGAAGGAAGCAGATGCCTCGAAGGACGGTGGGGTCAGGGTGACGAGAAAGGAGCATAGTATTGCAAACAAGTGCGCGCGCTGAAGGGAAAGACGAAGGGATAGGAAAGGAGATAAGTGGAAGTGGGATAAGGGTGGGGGTGGCAAATGGCGTGTACATTTTGCGGGCGCTTTGATGTTCGCAGTGGCCGCGCGGCTCACTGAGAACATCAAAGCGCCAGCGAAATGTACACGCAGGCTGCCAAATGGTGCGCGTGCTCTGTGAAACTGATCGCAATCGCGATCACCGTGCGGCCCGCGAAAGTGAAAGCAAACGAGTGCTTTCAGGCCTCCAAATGGTGCGCGCGCCCGGCGCACATGCACTGTATTTGGAGGCCTGAAAGCACTCGTTTGCACTTCCAAAATTCGCTTACTATAAGTCTCGCCAGAGCAGCGCTAAAGCGCTGGCTCAGGCGAGACCTAAAAAGGGTAACTATCGGCAGCAGCAACGAGGCATAGGGAAAGGCACCAGCCCAAAAAATAAGATGCAACAAATCGGAGAGAGCAAACAGACAGCCAGAAAACTGGCAAAAGGCTACAAAAGCTACAAAAAGAGGGTGTGGCAAGAAAAACAGCGGCACAAGATAGGGAGAAGGAAGTAAAGCTAGAGTGAGGGAGGGGAGACACCTTCCGAAAGGTGGCGAGGAAGGATGTCCAGGCAACTTCAGGGGAAACTGAGGACAAGCACGCGAGTGGTGTGCGTGCGTGCGCGCGCCACAGCAAGCCATGTGTTTTCAATTATCGCGCACGCGTCTGGGCATGATAATTCAAAACACATGGCGCCCGTGCGGGTAACCGCACGCAATAGGCCACACACGCACAAGCGTGCGGTGAGCTTTCTGAAGCCCCTTACAATAAATCTCGCAGACTTAAAAAGTGGTATAATGAGTGCAATTTGATCTTTAGAATCTTGATCGGAAAGTATGTTATTCATTCTCTATGAGCAGAATTTAGGCTGTTGGATGGATAGATTCATGGATAGTGTGATACATGTGTGGTCCGAAATAAGGATCAGCTCAATAGTGGGGTCATTGGCTGATTGGACCAAATCTTTGCTATGAAGAACAAGTCAATTCTAGACAGGGTGTTATGGGTGTGTGAATAAAAGGTAAAACCGCCACCAGTTGGATTGTGTCGTCTCTAGACGTCAAGCAGTTCATTGTTCTCAGCTAATGCCTGATCCTGACTATGAGAGCGATTAGGTCTGTATGGACATGTTTAGAGTCTGTCCAGAGTAGTGTCGTATGGACGGTTAAAATATCCTGCCAAAATGATTCTAATATCCTTGGGTGGTTTATGTAGTTTATTGATTGAAGACCAGAAGGAGGGATCATCTGTCATTGGGGCATAGATGTTTTCAATAAAAAATGAAAAAACTGCTTTTGAGATTTCTAGACAGGAGCCATCTGCCCTGATCATCATTTGCTAAAGTGTCAGCTGAGCACCTAGCCTGTTTAGAAATTAGGGAAAATACTAAATTGTTATTGTTAAGTGATGGTGAACACAGGCCATCACAAATCCAGGTGTGTTGCCTACTACGGGCCTCGCCCAGCCCTGGTCTCTTAGTTTCCGACAATAGTCTAGCACTTTCTTACATTTGATTGGATAATAGAGTTCTTTTGTGTTGAGGAGAAATGATTTAATTCGATGAGCGAACCATCAGACAAAGAGCAATTTCAAATCATCATGCTATGCCCTGAGGAATAGCCTTCAAGAAAGAATAGAATAAAGGGGAGTAGAGAAAAAGAACAGAGAAGAAAAGCAAAGCAAAATATAAGACATAGAAGAGATAAATATCACCATATCATAGAATATTGTTGCATAGTTCTCCAAAAAATATACCCTAAACTAAACCCACCCCCTCCCTCAACCAACCCTATGAACCCACCCTCAAAGAGAAAAGGGAACCATGTAGGCCTCTAAAATGGGAGCTGGTCTAAAGAGAAGGCTCTGGACCCAAGCAGCACAATGTCAATAAAAACATTTTGTGAAATGCTAAAATACCAGAGGAACACGCAGCTAAAACATCATAACCATTTGGCAAAAAGAGACTATTTGTCATAAACCTGACCAACAGACGTCCTGTCTAGCATTAGAGTTAAAAGGTAAAACCATGCAGACCCTAAAACTACCTGCATCAGGAACCTTGAGAATTCATACAGGATATAAACACTAGGATGAAGTGATACCCTGGTGTAAAACCATGTGAATGATTTAACATGAGTACTTTACACCATTGTGTATGGCTGATAAAGTCAAAATAAACTTTATTAGAATCAATTTTTTTTAAGTGATACACCTGCCAAATACACAGCTCGACTGCCCACATCCGTGGGCCGGCAGAGCGACACAATATATGCCATACACAGCACCCAGGTCTACAGCCCAGAGGGCGACCCCGCAAACAGGGATGAAACACAGGACAGGCCTGTCAGGCATGCACTCGGAGATCACAAATTTTAAAGAAAGAGTCCAAAACAAAACAGACAAACCCCCGCTCCCCTCCCTCTCCGCATCAGCCTCTACCCACCACGCCGAAACCCAACGAGCCGACGGTCTCAATCAACGGGGATCAAACCTCCCCAGCACCCCTTGCTGGTTCTAGCGGGATAAGCTGAAGAATTTGCAAATATTTAGGGCACGTAACTTCCCGCACCTCCTTGGATAGAAGCCGCACAAAGGGGGCCCAAAGTTTCACATAATCCGATCCCTTCCCATCGACTCTGAGCGATAGGCGCTCCATCGCCAGCAGATGCCAGAGCCTCTGAATCCAGTCCTGCTGATCCGGCGCAGCCGTAGAGTCCCATTGCGCCAACAGAACGTACCGCGCCGCCAGCAGCGCCAGGGCCAGCTGTCTGTTCCGCAACGAGCGCAGGGGGAAGCACTTGGGATGCGGGAGACCTAACAACATGTGCACAGGTTCCCGCGGCAGTTTAATTTGAAACTCCTCATCAAGGTCATCCAAGATCGCCGCCCAGTACCGCACCAATTTCGGGCAGTGCCACAGCAAGTGCACCAGAGTACCAGATTGCCCACACCCCCGCCAGCAAAGACCGGATTGAGTAGGGTCCCAAGAGTGAATGCGCGCCGGAGTATAGTACCAGTATGACGCCACTTTATAAGCAGATTCAGCCCCCTCCGTGTCAGACGCCGTATGGTGGACACAATAGAAAACTTGCTCCCACTCCTTGCTCGTCAACTGGCGCCCCAGCTCAGTCTCCCAGCGAACCTGCGCCTTCGACCTCTGCTGCGAGGACGCGCCATTATTAGGACATAGAGTGCCGAGATGAGCTTCCGATCATCTTTCTTGTAAATCAACCAGCGCTCAAAAGCGGTCAAGGGACGGGACATCAAGGCGAAGTTGTGAGGAAGGGACACCCAATGTGCAAGCTGTGCGTGGTGATAGCCGTCGGTGGGCGGTAGGTCAAAATAGTCTTTGCGCAATTGGGCGAAAGGGATCACGCCATCCGGCTCCAATAGGGAACCCACTCGCTTACAGCCTTCCTCGCGCCAATGCTGATAAACAGGTGACGCGCAACCCGGCGGGAAATCGGGGTTGTCCACAATAGGCGTCATAGGGGAGGGGAACGTGGTCCACCCCCGAGTGCTCACTACTTGATCTCGCGCCTTAAGAGTCGGAGAAGTAACCTGGGAGGAGTAAAGACCCCAGGTCCTGTGCTTCCGCAGAAGCCAGGTGGCCATTGCAAAAAATGGGGTAACCCAATGGTGATCAAGGACCTGGGTAAGGTATGATACAAAAAACAGTGGTCCTAGACCTTCATTTATAAATCAACCAATGATTTTATGAGCTATAGGCTCATATGACTTAATACATTATTTACAACATAAAAGTGCAACAAACCATAATCTGGGTCACCATTATATACGTTATCAATTTAGCAAAGAGAGTTGCTCCAGAGGGAACGTGCATTGGAATAAGGGTGCTCAAGTGTGAAGTGGTGAAGAAGAGGGTATTCAAAAAGATGCATAGAAAAGTTTAGTATGTCAAAACAATTGGACTGGTTGTAAATCACCGTCCTTAGGAGCCTGACTACAAATCAATCACAAATATGTTAGTTTCAATTCGCATAGAATTCCATTCTAGGGTGGCACGTGGGGGGTAAGGTTCAGGATCCAGGCTTGGTTAAAGGGGCGTCGACGTTTCGACCCGTCTTATGGGCCTGAGGGCGATTAGATCCTCGGCCTTGCGGATCTTCATCAGGACAGGGTGGGGCAACCTAGGAAGGTATGGGGCCTAGTCACATACCGTTAACTGTGGTCTACTGATCAGTAGTAGGGGGCTAAAGTCCGTAATTCCTATGGTTAATGCTGCCTAAATCGCTGGTGGATGTGCTTGAAAGCAGTAACTTGAAGACTTAAGGCAGGAGATAGAATCTATCTCAATAGTTCGGTCCGTCTATGAGTCAGTGTACTCCAATAATATTAAATTAGGTCTGCATACACGGCTGCAGACGGACGCGGATGAAGAACGCTTCCCAGTTGTAATTGGATTCTCCATTTATGCGGACCTAATTTAATTTAGGTTTAGGACCACTGTTTTTTGTATCATCTCCGCGGAAGCCAGAGCTCGCGCCCGAAATTGCAGCCCGCAACCGTCTGACCCATAAAATGCCAATGCTTGCTAGAGGAAGGCCGATTCCACTCCGTGATATATCGGAGGCAAGAGGCCTGGTAATACGCCCGCAACAGCGGAAAACCCAACCCACCGCCAGCCTTTGGCGCAGTAGCGATCGATAAGGCGAACCTTGGCCTCTTATTGTGCCACAAAAACTTATTAAGCAGATCTTGCAGCTTTTGGATGGTACCCGGAGGCGACTGTGCAGGAAGCATCTGAAACAAGTAATGGACCCTTGGCAACACCGTCATCTTGACCGCCGCGAGTCGCTCAGACCAGGCCAGACCAGGCCAGACCAAGGCAAGACCAGTCAGCGAGCGCTTGAGTGGTGTGTTCCACCAATAATCTATAATTAAGGTGAGGGGTTTTGACAACTGACGAGGCCAAGCGAATCCCCAGGTAGGAGATATCCGAGTGCACCCACTGGAAGGCAAAGTCTCTTCGCAGATAATCGACTTCCTCTTCAGGGATAGAAAGGTTAAGCACCATCGACTTAAAAAAATTAACTTTGAATCCTGCAACCGATCCAAAGTCGCGGAGTTCTCGCATTAAGCACCGCAAAGAGGTGCGTGGGTGGGTAAGAGAGAGAATAACATCGTCTGCATAAAGACTGATTTTGTGAATGTCAGCGCCGAATTTAAGGCCCTCGACATCCGGATTCGATCGTATGTGCTGGGCAAAGGGCTCCAAATAGAGCGCGAATAACAGTGGAGACAGGGGGCACCCCTGCCTCGTCCCTCTAGTGATGGGGAAAGGGCGAAGACCGACACCCATTCACCCTCACGGACGCCCTAGGGGCGACATAGAGACAGTGCACCCAGCGAAGGAAATGTTGCTTGAAGCCAAAAGTACGCAGGACCGCAAACATGTAGTCCCAGTCCACTCGGTCAAAGGCCTTCTCGGCGTCAATAGAAAGGAGACAAGCTGGGGTCCGAGACCGGTAGACCAAGTCAATAAGATGGAGAAGACACTTGGTGTTGTCCCCTCCCTGACGCGTCGGAATGAACCCGGACTGATCCGGGTCTATAATGCCATCCATCAGTGGACTAAGACGCGCCGCCAGGATGTCCGCGAACAATTTGGCATCAATATTTAAGAGGGAGATTGGCCTATAAGAGCCGCATTCCCGCGGGTCCTTCCCAGGTTTAAGGATAACCGTAATCGCAGCTTCCGACATAGTGGGGGTCACCTCCCCCGTCTCCAGAAAATAATTAAAACGACGCGTTAAAAGTGGAGCCAGCTCAGCACAAAAGTCTTAAAAAACAGGGCGGCAAACTGTCATTGCCAGGCGATTTGACTACCTTGAGGTGAGCAATCGCCAATATGACTTCCTCAATACGGATGGCAGACTCCAACGCATCAGCAGAGGTCGCAGACAGCGGCGTGACTCGGCAGGAGGCAAGGTAGGCCTCTCGGCCCTGCGGATCGATCGCCTCCCTGGAGTACAAGCGCTGATAAAACTGCCGGAAAGACTCCACAATAAGGGCGTCCGTAGTCTGCTCCACCGCCCGAGCATCCCGAATGGACTGGACCGCCGCGCGCTGCGTGCTCGCTCGGAGCCTATGGGCCAATAATCGCCCTCATTTATCCCCGCTAAGGTAAAATTTATGCCGCAGGCGCAACAGCGCATATTCGACCCTGTCGAGATCCAGATGCTTCAGCACCACACCCGAGGCGCTCCGGTGCGCTTATGGATGGACTCTAAGGCCCCCACCTCACGCTCCAACTCCGCACGCTTATCCCTACGAAGACGCGCAAATGTAGCCGCCAGTGCAATGAACTCCCCCCGCACCACCAGCTTGAGGGCCTCCCAAACCGCCGCCACCGACGTAGTGTCCTGATCGTTAACCGCCAAATAAGCAATGATCGCATCGCAAATCCGAGCAACCGTGGAGTCGGAATTGAGCAAAGAATCGCGCAGGCGCCAGCCAGACAGAGAGGGACGGGTCGCCGGAGAACTAAGCTGCACAGAGATGAGGGCATGGTCGGACAGGGAGCGGAGAGTGATGGTCGAATCCGAGAGGGATGGCAAAAGGGAGGTGGAGGCAAAGAAATTATCAAGGCGGGCATACGTTTTGTGTGCTGCCGAGTAGAAGGTATTATCGCGCTCAGTAGGGTGCTGTATGCGCCAGACGTCATGCAGACCGCCATCACTCAACCATTGTCTGCCCCCCGGCGAGAGAGCGCCCGCCTGGTGCGATCACTGCCCTGAACGGTCGAGACCCGCATCCATCACCGCATTCAGGTGCCCCCCCCTCCCCCCCATCAGTATCAGGGAATCAGGCGAGGCCAGCACCTCAGAAAAGGCCCTCTTTAGGAAAGACTCTTGATGCTCATTCGGGGCGTAGATGGACCCTACAGTGAAGCACATTTCCCCCCACTGCACACGAAGCGCCAAAGGCCTCCCCTTCAAGTCAGCAACCTGGGCGAGAACCTTACAATGAGCACGTGCACTAAAAAGAATTGCCACCCCATGCTTCTTAGCCGCCCCAGAAGACCACACCTGCAGGGGAAACCGCCGATCTCTCATCCGCTTAACATCCTTAGAGAGAAGATGAGTCTCCTGTAACAAACACACATCACCCTCCGCGCCCTCAAGGAGGGATAGAATAGCTGAGCGCTTAACTGGGTTATTTAAGCCCCGAACATTCAAGCTCACCACTTTTAGACTCCTACTCATGGAAGACAAGGGAGAGATAGCCAGTGATCAAGCGCAAGAACCCAGAGCCCGGAGGAAGACTCACCGACAAGGATTCAGGGACAAACAAACCCCCACCCCTAAGAGGACTGATCTGGAGCCCCAACACATTCCCAAAAGAAAAAAAACCTGATGCTAGCTCTAGAAGGTTCATGGAGCACCGTTGCTGTCCGTCACTTGCGCCACCGAAGTGACCGCCGCTTCCCGCTCCAGAAGATTAGTGTACACATCAGGCCCCGAGGGTCAGGGGAGCGGCCCACCCGCTGCCATCCAACCGAGCTCCTACGCCGCCGCGCAGGTGCGTCCGCTACCCCAGTCGAGGAGGAGGGCCGCTCCAGCCCCAGGGCCTCATAAGCTGCAGTCAACGAGCGTAGCTGATGGAGTTTGCCTTGGTGTTTAAAAATGAGACAGAAAGGATGGCCCCACGAGTAAGGAATGTTATTCTCGTGCAAGTGAGTAGTGATGGGCCTGAACTCCCTACGCTTCACCAGGGTGGAGGCAGCTAAGTCCTGGAAGAGGGTTGGCTGGTGACCACGGAACTGGATCGGGTTATGCTCACGGGCCTTGCGTAGAATCTGCTCCTTAAGCTGAAAATCGTGCACGCACACCAAGATGTCCGGAGGGGGGGCCCTCAGACCCCTTGGCAAGCCAACGCGGTGCACACGATCCATCTGAATGGTCCGCTCCGTCTCCTCCCCGAGAATCTGACGGAAAAGCTGAAGACCATATTCTCTGAGATCATCCCCCTCGCCCTTCCACGGCACTGCACGGATTCTAATGTTATTCCGTCGGGACCGGTTTTCAAGGTCCTCGACGTGGGCCTGCAAGTCAAGGTTTTGCTCCCTGAGACAAACATCCTGCTGAAGCTGGTGCATATCGTCCTCACGCCCTAGGTCATGCTCTTCCACAGTGGCAACGCGGTCCCCGAGAGCATCCACGTTGCGCCGCACCTCGCAAAGGTCAGATGAGAGCTGGGAGCAGAGCTCCAGGATGTCCTCCTTGATGGCAGAAAAGAGGTCGAGCATAAATGCCTTAGTAGCTGGCTGGTCGTTGTCCTCAGATGTTTGCAAAGGGAGAGCCAGCTGGGAGGAGGTGTGCCCCCCGGACCGCTGCAGAGCATCCTTCAGGGTCTTATCTCGCCAAGCTTTAGTGGAAGACATGACACCTACCCGGGTTCTCCACCAACCAATGCAGGCAGTCCAGCCCCTGGAATCGAAGGAGCAGGCCACACACCTACACCACCCTGGCCCGGCTTCAAAACGCCGACGGGTCACCAGCCCCTCCGCCGACTCGCGGCCCGAGTACCACCCCTGCTCAAGCAGCTAAGGCCCCCAAATTGTGGGGCAGCACGCAGCACACCAGCAACTGCAGCAGTAAGCTTCCACCCTCCGGGCCCAGCAGGCTTCCCACCGGCTCTCCACTGAGGAGTACCGGCCACTGAGCGCCGACCCGCGGGCCGAGAAGTGGGCCCAGGAGCCAGAGTCACCGGCCCCTCAAACCCCCAGCCAGTCCCTCCGACACTCAGACGAGACCCGTGAACCCTTAAGCGATCCCTGTGCTCCACCACACAAGGAGGTCGCTAACCCCGAGGCCACATGGAGCACGACCTCAGCAGCCGACCATAGGGGCCTCAGCCAGGACCCCGGCACGCCCCGGACCCTCCGCTCCCACCGTCCGCCGAAATGCGGACCGAGCAGGTCGTACCACCGGCCCCTCACAGAAGCACACTGGACCGAGAGAAAAGCCCGCCGGACCACGGGCCGAAATTCAGGTCCCTGGCCAACATCACCGGTCTCCAAGGTAGGGCAGGCAACACACAAGCAGCTCCCTCACTCCGTCAGCCAACTTCGTTTCGCATACAGGCCATGTGGAGCGCCGCTGCCAAGGGCCGGCCACAGGACCCCAGCCAGGCCCCCACGCACACCAGCAGCGCCTGGCCCACCGTCCGCCGAGATGCGGACCGAGCAGCGCCCCCTAGTAGCCAGCACTCACCGGGGCGAAGAGAAGCTATGTCCACAAAGGGCACGAAGCCCCGCCAGGCAGAATTCAGCCGGAGCCAACAGCAGGAGGGCCCTCCAGTAGAGCCGCGCACCACTCTGCAGCAGGCCCACCCGCGTCCCTCGTCACCTCCAGCCGTCGCGGGGGGGGCCTGCACCAGCTCTCTCCGCCGGCGTCCCCAGGTCCAGTGCCGGAGTCCGTTGGGCCGTCGGGTCGCAGCTATGCCGGGACCGGAAGGCCCCGCCGGAGCCACCAAGCAACGTCCCGGTTCAGAAGGAGGGCCTCAAGGCATCAGGGTCCGCTAGACATGTCACTGCCCGCCTCAGGCCCACGAGAGCGGCAACCGCCACATCAGCACATCCAGGCCTCAGATGGCGGCCGAAGCAGCCCAGACTCCACGCTCCTCAGGTCTCCACCAGCACACCTGCCTCCACCAGGGACGAGTCGCACACGCGCTGGCACTAATTTCCAGACATCGCTAGGTGGCCTGGAGGATCCGATCCCCCATCCAAGTCGTCTTGGTCACCGCACTGCCACAGAGGGCCGCCGGGCCGCAGCGAGGACGGGCAGGCCCGCGCTGCATACTGGAGTGCCGTCGTTCTCCGGAATGGGGGTCTACGGGATCAGCAGGTAAGTAGGCCATTCTTGCGGGCGACAGAACAGGAGCAGATGGGCATCAGGGGACAAGATATGCAAGGCGATGGGTGGCGGCGCCGGAGAGACGGAGAAACACGTCTCACTCGGCCGCCATCTTAGCCACGCCCCCCAAAATAAGCTTTATTCAAATTTTTATTTTGTATAAAAATCATGAAAGCATGCACAATATAATGCAGTATCATTAATAAGTTGAAATCAGACATGCTAAAATAATTTAAGGAGTAAAATCCAGCAAAAGTTATGTTATGGTTTGGTAGTACAAATACTGCAATGAATATAAAATCATCATAAAATAACAGGAACATACTACAAAAACAAGGATTATCTGAGCCAAATTACTGCCCATAAGTAAATAAACATTGTACCGCAGATAGTTAACGCGGGCAAAGTAAGCAAAACTAAAATGCCTGGCATTCTGTTTAAATTCTAATTCTCTCAGGATGAGTACTGTTCGACTCTTCCTCAAATCCTTGTAAAATTTACAGAAGATGATGGGGATAGTGCTCTGGTTTGAGATGTTATCACAGTGACGTTCAGTTAAAGTTTGGAAACAATCATTAACACTAGGAAAGCTTACCAGACGATGGAAAGTGTCCAATCTCAATTGGGTTAAAACACATCTGTTGTGGGCATTATGTATGTATTTGAAGTATGGTTGAATCTCAAAAGTCACCAACATCATTTGGTTTTTAATCACACTAGGTTTAAGAAATTTAGAGGTCAATCTCAGGTCCTCAAACTGAGATAAACAGTCCATTTTAAAACCTTTCAGATAAAACACACTAATGCATCTGGGCATTCGAAATATCCTGGATGACCACAGTCTGTACACTTTTTAATATGATTCAGCCATGGAATTTCAGTATACAAGATCAATTTAGGACTATCCCTGATGACTTTGTAGTTTAGAGCTGTATCGTTGTTAGTCCAAATCTTGTGCCAAAGAAGAACTGTCTGAGTTCTAGCTGTGTCAGACAGGAAGGTGGCCTCAAGTTCAGAGTGACAAATAAATCAAGCAGCTCTTTGGCACTGAAAGGAGATTCCTAAAAAATAATTTTCCACCAGCTGTAAAGGTTGATTGTTGCTGAAGCCCCAAACTCCTGCCCCATACAGTGCTGTTGGCAAACACTTAGCTTTGTAAATGGTTAGCATTTAATTTAGGGGCTTCTTACCTAGTTTGGACGCAAATTAGACAGTGCTGTAGTCACTTTCATAAAAGATAGCTTTCTAGCGTTAATTGCCATTTTCCAGGAAACACGGTTCTCCTAAACAAGGTGTTCTATTCATTGGCCTCCCGAAAACCACTTCATACGGTGTGAGGCCAGATCGTGTATGTGGTATCGATCTAATAGATAAAAAAGCTAGGAGCACTGCATCAGGCCATTTCAAAGATGTGGAGGCCTGTATTTTGGCCAACTTTAGCTTAAGGGTAGAGTTGTATCGTTCCACTAGCCCTGCTGATTGTGGGTGAAAAGCAGCATGGAACTTCTGCTTGATTCCCAATCCTTTCATGAGATACTCAACAACTTGCCCAATAAAATGGGGTTTGTTGTCACTCCACAAAACTCGCCAAATGCCAAATCTAGGGTTTAACTCTTTTAGGAGCATCTTTGCTGTTGTGAGAGCTGTATTATCTTTTGTGGGGTATGCCTCTATCTACTTACTGAAGGCACGGACCACCACTAGAACATATTTCTGATTATTACAGCGTTCAAGCTGGATATAATCCATTTGCAGAACCTCAAAAGGTGCAGTAGGTATTGCAAACCCTCATGTTGGAGTTTGTGTTCCCTTTCCAGGATTATACTGGAGACAAATCAAACAAGACTGGACTATCTTTTTAGCTGTGCTGGCAATATCTGGATGAACCCAAACCTGCATAAGTTGCTTCGTCATTGAGGTCGCTCCAACATGTACCGGCCCATGTGCCATGTGAATCATAGGATGTAAATAGGCAGTGGGTAACTTCCATTTTGTCATTTCTTTATTCCTCCAACAGCCCTCATCATCCAATGTTCCCTCCTTAGACCATTGGTCCATTGGTCTATTTCATGAACAGAAGCAGATTGTTGCATGTCCAGTACTTCTTGCCTGGCATCATGCCAACATTCAGCTTGTGACTTGACCACATACATAGATGTAGTACTTTGTTGCATTACAGTCTCACGGGCTGTGTGATCCGAAAAGGCATTGCCTTGCCCTATTTTTTCAGTCACTTTCTTATGTGCGCTACACTTGACAATTGCCACTTTCTTAGGATATGTCAAGGCAGTAATGAGATTGTATACTAATTCCCCATGCACTATTTGTGTCCCATGTGAAGTAAGAAAGCCTCTTTCCTTCCAGAGTTGCCCAAAATCGTGAGCCTCTCCAAAAGCATATCGGCTATCGGTATAGATGTTAACAAGTAGATCAGTACTAAGCTCACATGCTCTTGTTAGCACTATCAACTCAGCTGCCTGAGCTGACTTCTGTGGAATACGATCTGTCTCAACTTCTGTCTGAATTGTTGTAATTATGTAGGCAGCAGATGTCGTGCCATCGGGCAATTTCAAGCAGGACCCGTCGACCCACAATTCCCCATCAACACTAGAAAGGGGCGTATCTTGTAGGTTAACACGACCCTTTGTTTGTTCTTCAGTATGGGATATACAATCATGTGACTCTTGTGGCTGGGACTGAGTAGCTGGAAAAGGCAATAGTGTAGCAGGATTCAGAGTCGAACATCTTTTCAGTGTGATATAAGGGGCCAAAATCGTCAATTAATATCCTGTCAAGCGAGCACTAGTCAAATGTTGTGTTTTCGTTTGATTTAAAAGGTGCGTCAACTGAATGGGGCACTAGCACAAGCAATCTATGTGACAAGACTATTCCCTCACTTTGATGTATGGACACAGCTGTCGCCGCTACCGCTTGAAAACACCCAGGCAACGCACGAGCGACTGGATCAAGGACAGCTGAGAAATATGCACAAGGACGCTACTTATCATCGTGTACATAGTGTGAAGGCCTTAGTGTAGTCTGGAGTTCCTAATACTGGTGCAGAACAAAGAGCTTGACGTAACTCTTGAAAAGCATTCTGGCATTCAGTAGTCCATGGGAGGGGCATCGGAGTGTCTTTAATCAAAAGGGCTAAAAAGGGATTAACAATGTAGGAAAAGCTACGGATCCACTGCCTACAGAAAGAAGTAAGACCAATCAGTGCACGAACATCCTTCTGAGTACGGGGCACAGGCGTGTCTAAAATAGATTGAATGTGGTCTGGTGTGAGTGCACGTCCCTCCTTAGACAGGAGGTGACCTAAGTAGGTAACCTGCTGTCTACAATATTGCAATTTCTTCCGAGAGGCTTTGTGATGATGAGATGCAAGAAATTATAGCAATAACAGTGTTCCTTCTTCACACTGTTCAGGGGTATCAGCGGCCAACAAGATGTAATCAACATATTGAATAAGAGCCACCCCTTTTGGCACAGGGAAAGAATCAAGCTGCCTTTTCAATGCCTGGCTATAAATACTAGGACTCTCTGTATACCCTTGTGGCACTCTACAAAATCTGAATGAGCGATTATTCAAAGTGAAGCCAAACAAATAACGGCTGTCAGGATGAATAGGTATTGAGAAGAAAGCATCCTTCAAAATGATCACACTGAATGTAGTTCCAGTAGTAAGAAGTGTTGTGATGTCAGAGACTACCGGATATTGGGGCACTACTATCTTGTTGACCTCTATCAAGTCAATGATAAATGTATACATTTTAGAATAGGTGTCTTTTTTTCAAAATGGGAAAAATAGGGCGATTACAGGTATTGTAAGGAACTTCTTCCACAACCCCCACTCTGATCAAATCCTGAACAATATGTATCAATGCTTCTTCACCTTCTCGAGAGATTTTATATTGGGGCAGTCGGGGCAACGAAGCACCTTCCTTCACTTGAATATGTACTGGTGGGATAACCATTTGACCCACATTGGTATCTGATGTAGCCCACAAGGTACTAGGTAGTGATGCCAAAGCAATATCCTCTTTAATAAGGCAAGCCCTCTCAACCATTGGATAGTTATCATTTAAAATTACACGCACTCCTTCTGGGAAACAATGTATTGTAGCACGAAAATGTTTAAGCATATCGATACCCACTATGTTGTCCGGCGTGTTAGGGGAAAACAAAAATGAACATGTTGCAGTGAATTTATCAAGACTAAATCCAAGTGGCTGTGACAGTGGGCTAAGGGAAGGTGTCCCATCGAATCCTATCGATGTTATCGTTGTGCCAGATAGAGGAGCCCTAGGAACCAATTGTTTAGACAGAGCACTACAAGTAGCTCCTGTATCAACCAGAAAGCGATCAGTAGAACCCAAGACGTTTGCATCGACATAGGGACCCCTCTGATCTACTGGGACCTCAACCGGTTCCTTACCCTATACTAGGCATTCCTATGCATAATCAGAACCCTTAGGACCATCAGCCGAATAATCAGACATTTGGTATTGGTTTCACCTATCAAAGGTATTAAAAGAATTATGATTGTTTTCAACTGCCTCAATTCTGGTACGATCATCCATGCCTCCCCTATTTCCTGTGTTCCCCGGGCGGCCTCTCATACTTCCTCTACTCCGCTGATACTGCTGACCTCGCAAATGGGGTCACTCAGAACGCCAATGTCCAATCTCTTTCCAATATGCACACTGATCAGAAGACAAAGTTGCTCGAGGGAAAGGGGGTACACCAGGGTGATACATCGCACGTCCACCTCTACCACCGTCTCTAAATGAGGGACCATAGACTTGAGCCAACATAACTTTAGTTTTTAAATCCTTAACCTTTTTTATCCTCCTTGCCTTTTGCTTCCAATTCCTGACACTCATAATACTGGGCCATATTCAAAAAAGAGACAGGGGAAGACGTAGTCTATGACCTCTCACTGGCCTTTAGGCAACTAGCTATTTCTGGCAACATGTTAGCGACAAATTTGTTGATGGAAAGATGCTTACCCTTGTCATCTGTCAACGACTGCCCACTAAAGTCATGAAATGTCTCTTCGAATTGTGTAAAGAAATCACCAGAAACTGACTCATCCACTTTCTGCTTACAAGACGCTAATGTAGTCCAATCTATTTTCTTATGGGGTATAAGAGTTTTCAACTTAGTTACAATAGCTTTGGGAAGATCTAATATCACCTGTTGTGGTTTCTGTGCTGGCTCTCAATCAGCATCTATTTGCTCTAAATGCACCCAAGTATCACCATAAGCTACATTATCGTCTACCTTCCGAATTGATCTCCACATATCAGGGGGTAAAATAAGTCCAAAAAACATGTCAATATCAGGCAACGTCATAGCGCATATTCTTCATAAACAGCGGCTGGATTTTTGCGCGGATCAGGCAAAGCAGCTTTAAGAGCCATAACGCCTGCTCTACTCCAAGGGGTATAGACCTAATTATAAATAAAATATCCCTTCGCATTATCTGAAGTTATATCGTCACTTGTTCCCGCTCCCTTTGGAGGAATATACAAAGGCGCAGCTTCACGCATCGGTTTCACAGTAACTACAGGGTTACTAGTGTCTTTATCTGTCCCTGTAGCTTCTTCTTGCAGCGCTGGGATCTGAACTGTTTGCTCAGCTGTAGCTTTTCCAGCTGCCTTTTTCTCTTCTCGTAGACTGAATGCGTCAATTCGCAATGTAACCACTCACCTAATTAGATTGGACACCTGTGAAAAAAGAAAGGTGCCATCACTTAACTGTTTATAATCAGAATTTATATCAGAGGGCTTTAGAGCACCAGAATGTTGTCTAAAACTGAGTATTATTTCCCAAGTAAACGTCTCTACAAAACATAACTGCTCTAAATCTGTCCATTGCTGAACCATTGCTAGGATTTCTGCAGCGGAGGCACTCCCACGAGTTGCATTAAGGGCAGCAGATCAGAGTGGCCTTGTGTTCAGTAGTTAAAGTAGAGCGAGTTGTCTGCCCGACTTCCTTATCTTCATCTTTTTCTTCTGAAGAAATATGCTCCTCATCAGAACCTTCATTCTCAGGGGCACTAGGGAATTTATACGGGCGGAGGTCTGTCTAACAAAAAAGAATCATTTGGAGGATTATTAAGTATAGGATAAATGGGGCGCCTAACAGGGTACTGGCCAGTTACCTCTAAATGACGCTCCCTATCTTCTTTCTCTTTTATTTCTTTCATTTCCTTATTTTTCAATTCCAATGCTTTTTCATAAATCTATTTGCGCTGTTCTTTTTCTGCTATAGCTTCTTCTCTCCTCACTCTCTCATTCACTTCTTTCTCCCACACTCATCAAACATATCTTGTCGACTCTTTCGTTTAAACAGACTCTGCTCAACAAACTGAATCTTTTAAAATCAAATGACCCATTTACTGGCCATTGGAGATCAGGATCCTTTTTCGTATATTTGTTCCACAGTGTACTATACATTATGGAAGAATACCATTTTTAATATACATAAACCTATTAGGTGTCCCCTCTAGGGGAGCCGGCTGACTACTTTCAAGATCCATATTTGTACTACCAAGACAGCAACACATTCTACAAAGTGTGCTAGGAGCAGGCATGCCAAAAATATTTTAGTAAAATATAATATTATAATAAAATAGTACTTATCCCAAATATATCAAAAGTAGAGAAAAATCTCCTCATTACCTGCCTTCATTTATTGCAATAAACAAACAAACAAAACCAGAATCTTAGCCAAGCAAATCCAAAACAACAGTGCTGCTTCAGCGACCTTACCAAACCAAAATCTCCAACCTCTACCTGCCAAGCTCTAGGTCGACCTAATGGTCACTGCAAAACTTACGCCAAAGGAGATCTCGGGTAGCATGACTTTAAGTCGAGATCGGCCACCACCTGAAGGGTCAGATCGGGAAAACCAGAAAAGCACTTAGGTCTGCAAAGACAAAGGGTCTCCTCGTGCAGGGCACCTCCTTAGTAAAATTCCTGTCCTCCGTCAAGACCTCTCCTTCGGACTGGTTAGATATAGTATTCTAGCTGTCTATCGTAAGGTAAGACAACACAGGTGGCTTTGGTGGAACAGGAGAAATTAGTTTTGGCTACACCATTTGCATATTCTCTGTCGCAGCTAACATTCAAAATGTACTTGTCCCTAATAGGGTGAGGGGCAACTTTATACTTCCTGACAGTAAAGAAACAATGGTCTTTTACAGCATCAACACAATAGATCAATATCCAAGAGTTAACTGTGGGCTTTTTGTTCCTAAAAGCAATTCAAGCATCCTTTTATTCAAATAAATGTTTAATTTGCATAGATAACAAGCTGACAATGGACTACATTCAGAAACAAGACACACATTCACCTCAGTTGCCTCACATTGCGTAAAAAAACATTTAGCACTGGCACAAGCTCAGAAAATATTTCTGTTAGCTGAGTGCCTTCCAGGGATGGACAGTTACTTTGCAGATCTCCTGGGCAGGGCCAATTAGGAGACACAAAAATAAGAATTTCATTCAGAGGTGCTTCAGCATCCTTCCAAGACTGGAAAACACCGCTCTGCACGATGCGCATCCGAATTCCTGCCACTTGGCATCTACCCATGTGGAGATCAGAATGCCTCAAGATATTGTGAATTCTTTACTAATGTGCAGTGATGCATCTTAACCAAGGCAAATCTTTCATTCTGTGTACCTGACCTCATTAAGTGACATAAAGATTGTTTAAGTCACGAAACACGTGTCTGCTTCAGCTTATCGTTCAGTGCGTTCAATTGTTGAAAAGGTCGAAATGAGCATTAAAAAAATTGCATACACTACTAACCTTTGATCAAAAAATTCAACTTGAATTGACAGGACACACACACTCAAACCTGAGCTTGTCACTCCTATCCAATATGGTTAAGGTTTGGGAGTAACATCACACCTTCAGACCCTGTGCAGAAGGTCCTATGCCAGTTTTGCCTTCCATTTAGAATTTATTAAGGAGGCCTATCATGCCAAAGCCTAGGATCCAGGTATCTATCCACAGCCCCGGTTTCCGAGGAATGCCTTGTGGATAGATTTATCAGGAAAATGTGCGTAAGCTTTTCCTCCTCACCCACTCATTACTCATTTTCTATGTAGTGAGGAAAAAAGGGTCAGGCACCAGTACTACTAATTCTAGTTGCACTTGCATGGGCTCAACAAGCATGGTGCACCCAGCAGATGTTCAACACATCATAAGGGGCATTCCGATCCCGAGTCTTAGTCTTAGGATTTGGCTACTGGCATCCTAGAACTTGATCAAAAAATCAAAGGGGGGAGTGAAGAGGAAAAAGTAGAATCGTCCTCTTCGTGATATCATAATTCAACAAAGGGATTCTACCATTATCTACATAAAGATATATATGTGTATACTCAGTTTTAATGTAGGTGTTTTTAATGTGTTATAATGATGATGTATGGAAAAATCCTTCTCTATTTTATAGGAAGGGCAGTGTTGAAAAAATTGTAAAATACCCCTCACACACTGAAACCTGATTCAGTGTCATGCTTCATCATTGGGGTCTTCCCGCCCCTCTAAGGGACGGGGCGTGCTACTACCTACGTAACCGCGGGAGCACTTAATTTAGTGATTAGTGTGTATGTGTAGTGCGTGGGATCGTGAAAAAATATATATTAGTGTGTGAGGGGTATTTTAATTTTTTTTTAACACTGCCCTTCCTATAAACTAGAGAAGGATTTTTCCAGACATCATCATTGGAACACATTAAAAACCCCTGCATTAAAACTGAGTATACACTTATACACATATATATCTTTATGTAGATAATGGTAGAATCCCTTTGTTGAATTAAGATAATCCTAGAATTTGTACCTCTGAAATGTTAGATTGTATTAACAAAAGCACATTAACCGATAACACCAAGGTTAACTTCCTATTGTGCAACAGTACCTATTAATGCATTGAATGTTACATCTGATATTGTAAAGTATTTGCTCATGATAAACAGAGTGGTTTGGCATACATCTCAATGAGAGTACATCTTATTTAAAGAACAGAGACAATTCTTCGTTTTTAAAATATCCAGTGGTTCCAAGCCAAAAAATACGTGCTATTTTATTGCAAATCATTTTCACACAGGTACACAGACATCTTGTTGCCAATGGACAACATGTATATAGACAGGGGTGGAGTCTGTATATGGTTATATTGTGAGTTTCAGGAAGCATGACTTTAATTCATTCTACAAATGCATGTTCCGAAATAAGATTTCTAAGAAAATCAAGTCGCAGTATTCTGAAGTCAACACTAGCTAGTAGGATAATTCACACCATGCTGAAAACAGTGTTATAGGTAAGCAATGTTTACATTGTAAGAATACGCTCAATATGTGTGTTTATATGTCTGTAGTATTTGTGTAGTGCAAACCTGACCGAAAGGCAGTGTAGTGTACATAATCGATAGCAAAGAAACAGGCAGCGAGTGATTAGAGGAGCAGCTGTGTACTGAAAGTGGAAGCGATCGGTTACTTTTTTTGTGATGCACTGGTTCTTTACAGATGTGCTTCTTCAGTTCTTTCCTAAGCTGGAGCAGGACTGGGGCAGTTGTGGTGGGAACGGACATGTTGTTCCAAATCCTAGGTAGATAGAAAGTAGTAAGCTTATTAGTCAGATACCAGGATGCTGGTCATGATATCTATGTAGATAATAAAGCTGCTTTTGAAGATTGTGCAGTCCTACAATGGGAGCTAAGGGAGTTCCATCAGGGTGGGGGCGATATTGTCGTATTTCTTTGGGCCATTGATGTGGTATTCTGTGGCACATAGCATGCCCTTAAGAAGGGCCAATTTGGGGTCTCGAGGCAGAGGAATATCAGATTGCCACTATCTAGAAGCAAACGTTTGAAAGATTGACCAGTGGTTTTGGTGGTGCTTTCTAGGAAGAACAGTTTCATTTTTTGTTAGTAGAGGTCTTGGTCTTCTTGGCAGTTTATTCCTAAAGGTGTGAGTTCTGAGCCCTGGGTGAATTCAAATTACTTGGTATCGTATGAAATTGGGGTTCAGATCCATCCCGGTAAATTTTGCTGAGCCAGGTTTGAACTTGTTGTTGCTTATTTTTCTCTGTGAATAATAGGAGTTCTGAGTTGGTGTGGTTGAGCTTCAGGTTGAGGCTGGGCATCAGGTCTGGATAAGATGCAGTTATCGTTGGCTTTTTGGAGTGGAGAAGGTTTTCATGTAGTGTTGCGTGTCATCGTCTGGCTGGTGAATTTTAATTGCTATTGTTGGTAAGTAGAGTCCCAAGGGTCTCCATGTTGAGGTGAAGATGAATGGGTACAAGATGGAACCTTGGGGCATATCACAGATTCTAGCGATCTACAGGGGCGTGAAGGCTTCATGTAAACCAAGTGGTGTCCGATAAATAGCACGCGTGAATAGCATTGCCAATAACAGCAGGAGAGAGGGCGGTCTTTATCAGTTGTCAGGAGGGTGTTGTCTATGACTTGTTGGATAGCTGTCTGTGTGCTGCAGTGTGATCTGAAGGCGGATGGTTGGCATTGATCTGATCATGGCGTGGCATATAGACTGCTTTTTCAATAATCTTGCAGATGAAGGATAGGTTCTGGTAAGGTTAGAACTCCTGGGAAGATGCCTTTAGTGTAAGAAGCTTTGAGCATGGTGAGTAGTGGTGAGAGAGCTTATCCAGGGATGACTTCGATGAAGGGTGAAAGTAAAAGATCGTCTTAATAGGAAGTGGCTTTGAAAATCTCACTGACATCCTCAGGGCACACAAAGGACCGGGGGGATTGAAGAATGGGCATTGTCGAATTGTGGAAATGAGCCTTTTTAGGAGCCCACCGGTGCAGGGGTTCACCCTTATCTGTCCACGGGTCCTTAGACCAACAAAACCGAGATTGGCACGGAAGCTGGAATATCAAATAACAAGCTTATTCACTCATGAGTGAGACCACGTCCATACAACACCCTCAACTGTTCCAGGAGGTAGTGGCTTTTATACAAAGACCATGGGCATTTTATACTGAGTTTTCTGCACTGGTAAGCATGTAGTTACAAATAGAATGTACAGGCCTACACAGGAATAACTACCGACAAACATGGGCAAATGGGAAATCACTTAGTCAGCAAATTGGGAGGGGGAGCAGGAGTGCTTATGACAGCACTAAGAGATTGACAGTTGAGTCTGAGACCAGGTGTTCTGGCAGCTACAAACTCTTTAGCATGCATATTGCTATTAGCTGAGTCAGGAAGTTAACTAAAATAGACAGCACAGACAGGGAAAAAGACGAGCAGCAGAGGATGGAAGAATTACATAGCTGACAAAATGGATGCCACAAACAAGATGGTTTCAGCTTATGCTAACAGAGATTATTTGAGATTTCCACAGAATGCAGCCTGGAGTGGCGGATGTAGAGGAGAAGGCTTGTTGTAAATGTGCTGCTAGTTTTTCTCTATTTCCTCACTGAAGATGTTGATGGCATTGCACTTGTCTGTGGAATGTAGGACTTCAGGGTTGGGCATGGGTCTGGTAAAGTGCATGCCAGTCTTGAAAAGTAGTTTGCCACCTTTGCAAGCTTGATTGATGATGTTGGTATGGTAATTGGCTTTGGTTTATCTAATGAGTTGCCTGCGTGTTATGTTGAGGAACTTGTAAGAAGATTGTTTTTTAGAATCTTTTACAGCTCTTTTTGTTGGTTATAGACAGTAAATGAAACTGTATAGTATTAAGCATTATAGTGTACACAGACCCAATAATCTTTGCATTGCTTTTGGTAATTGGCATAAGATTCCTTATCTGTGCATGCAATATTTAATAATTGCAGACCTGTATCTGTTTGAACATCAAGGTCATAGTAAATTCTCTTTGGGTTGCAGATCTTGGCGTGCTTGTTTAGACAGTCCCATGCAACATATATTTGCTTTTCGATTGCCAAACATCCATCCATACCGTGCCGCCATTCCCTTAGTGTTAGTTCTATTGTTCAGTTCAAATAGCTTTATTTCGATAACAGGTATCATAAAAGCATCGAGCATTTCATCCATACAAAAAAGAAAGAATACAAATTATTTAAATTAATAAATATAGCAGCATGTGAATTAAAACAATCTGAATATAAAGCTATTTCATCATGAGTTGTGCATTTCAATTTAAATTGGTTAGATAAAAACACTTAAAAATATGATTAAAAGTGAGGGTATTTGATGCCACATATAGGGGTAGGTGTGCTGCAATTTGAGTTACATTACCTGACTTCTTATACTCAACTGTACATGCTCACACAGGTTCTGAATCAAGTTACGTCGCCCTTCATTTGCCACTGTGCCTAATTATCCAGGCATGGCCAAGGAACTTGGCGACTCCGCACACGAAGAGGGTTCTCGAATTAGATTTTAATATGTATAAAGCTACTTTATGATCCCGAGTGCCTAGTTGTTTGCAAATTGTCTCAAGCCACCTAGACCTAGCATTTGCGTACCCTGGGCAGATGAACATAAGGTGCGCAATGCTCTCTTTATGTGTCCTGCAAGAAGGGCTTTCTTCAGTGGTCTGGTATGAGGCCGCCATTTCGCAGTAAATTCTTGAACTGGGAGTGAGACAATTCTAAATTGAATGTATAGTGCCCTCTCTCTTTTAAAAAAAATGAAAATTTGTATTGGTGTTACTAAAAGAAATAGGCAAATATAACAGCAGTGCGATTCCCCAGTGTATGATCCTGCCATCTCTCGCGCCCCTTCTCCCAGCTCCACAGTAAGTCAATAATTACATAAATGTCTATCACAAAGCTACCGCTGTCCCTAACTCAGTAATGCAGAGATTCTGACATAGCTAGGGATTCATTTCTAGTGAGCCGTCATGCTCCAACATAGATATAACAATTGCAGGATATTGTATAAAGTCTCAAACCAATTGTCCCCATACACCCCCCCTCCCACCGGTGTTCCTTAACTACTTGCAGCACAGATATATAGGAGCATCCGATTCTCCTGGTACAGGTAAATCCACAGCAGTAATGCAATACAGGCTAACATACTATTATTGGTGCCCAATATTCGTTCCACAGAGCATACCCAGAGTTACTCTACCAGTCCTGCGGAGCCTGGTGAGCCCGCTGGACCTTCCAGGGCCGAGCCCTCCTCCGAGTCCATCTCTGGCGCCTGCAGTGCCGTAACTAAGGCCTCCCATGCCCTCGCTGCCTCCAGCGCCTTTTCGTTATTAGTCCGCAGGGCCTGTTGTAGCCTGAGTGTACCTTGGCTCAATGCCCATTTGATTAATTCCGCCCTCCACCTCCCTATGCTGGGTCCTCTTGCTGATTTCCAGTGCGTAGTGATCTCTCTCTTAGCTAATAATAGGCCCAAATCTATAAACTTGCTTGTCACCTTCGTTTTAGAAGTATGCGGGAACCAGTGCAGTAAACAAGTGCCCTGAACAGGTTCCGCGTGACGGTCTGTGATTTCACAAAGCAAATCAGTCACTTCCTCCCAATACGTTCCCGATCGTGGACACCCCCACATCATATGCTGAAAGTTGGCCCCCTCTAAACTACATCTAGGGCACTGGGCAGTGTCGTTCCAAAATAGTGATTAATCTTAGCAGGTATTACGTACGCTCTATGCAGGATATAAAACTGTACTAATTGAAATCTGGCGTTCCTCGTACTTTTCCAAGCCCTCCTAACCAGCTGGGCCCATGTCTTCTCGGGGATCTCTTTGCCTAGGTCTGCCTCCCATTTCCCCCGCAGCTCGCGCAACGGCTTCAGCCCCTCAGTCAGCATGCGCCTATAAAGGCACGTAATGGCCTTGAAGGTTACCGAAGCCATTACCACATACTGGCATGCCATCAATGTCTGTGGTTCCGACAATCCCGCCTTCCAGTAACGTTGCATAGCCGAGACTAGTGCTGAATGCAGCAAGTAATCCCCCTGTAAGAGGCCATATCTATCCCGCAGAGCCTGAAATGGCAATAGGACTCCATCTTCATAGAGATCTCCCAGCACCTGGACTCCCAGTACTTCCCATTCAGCCAATTCCGTCCAGTCCATGCCATGTGGGAGGGCGGTGGACATACCCAGCGGAATCTCCGGGGCATACGGTCGGGCGATCCCAGCTCTGTGCTGGTTCCGGTTCCAGCACAATCTCAATGTCCGCTCTTCAGTAGTAAGCAGCTCAAGGCGCAGCCGCTGCTGTAGTACTATAAAGGACAAGATATGGCGTGGAACCCACAGTCGTCTCAGGTCCGTCCGGGCCCCAGAGCTCCCGAGCCACCGTTTGAGTGAGCCACTACAGCTGAGCTGCTAAATAGTACCATTCAAAGTCCAGCACTGCCATACCCCCGTTGGCTCTCGGGCGCATCATTGTAGTCCGCGCGACCCACCGTCTGCTAGACCCCCCCCATATAAATCCCCCAGCCAAGGAGCGGAGCTGCTTGAATATGGAACCCGGCACCCAGACTTGCAGTGTCCGAAAATAATACAATAATCAAGGGAGCGCCACCATCTTCAGGAGCGCCACTCGACCCGCCACCGAGAGCGGCAATGTACTTCAAAACGCAAAGCTGCTCCTAAGTCCTCGTATGGCCCTACCCACGTTACCCTCCAGCAAGTCCTCAGGGTTATGATAGATGTTAGCGCCAAGGTAAGGTAAACACTGGGGCTCCCAGTGAATGCCCGCCACCTGGGATGGGCCCACCTCAGACGGAACCGCCGTAAACAAGCAAGTCTTCGGCCTGTTCACACCCAGCCCAGAGAGCCTGCCAAATGCATGGAGCAACCGCTTTGCACCCTCCAGGGCCGCTTCCGTATTTGCCAGAAAGATTAACAAGTCATAAGCATATAAGGAGATAAACTGCGTATCCGCACGGAGATCTAACCCGGGGTAATGCCTCCCCAGTCTGGCATGGGCACCCAAGGGCTCGATGGCTAAGGCAAACCACAACAGGGAGAGCGGGCATCCCTGTCGCGTTCCCCGCCCTATCAAACAAGATGGGAAGATCGTCCTTCCTTCCTGTCCGTACTAGAGCCATTGCCGATCTATAAAGAATCTCCGTCCATCCCACAAAGGAATCACCAAGACCGAGCGCGCGAAGGACCCGGAACAAGTAAGGCCACTCAAGGCTGTCGAATGCCTTTTCAATATCTACAGAGAGAACAGCCACAGTGGGGACTGTACTATGATCTTCCCCCAGGATGCGCAGGAGGCGTCTCACATTAGCTGCCGTAGTGTGTTTCGGGATAAAGCCCGCCTGGTCACTATGGACCAATAGCACCATATAGGGAAAGAGCCGGGTCGCGAGAATCCTACTTAGTATTTTATAATCAGATGTTAACATTGATAACGGGCGATAGGCTGACCTATTCAAGGGGTCTTTTCCCTACTTCAACAGCGGGATAATGGTAGCCTCTCAAGTGGAGGCAAGGAGCCTCCCCAGGTCCCGGGCCTCCTGGTAAACCGCCAGCAGTTTAGGGGCCAAGATATCAACATACGTCGAATAAAATTCTATTGGCAGCCCATCTGTACCTGGCATTTTCTTGCGCGCCATATGTTTAATCGCACTACGTATTTACCCCACTGAGATCTCCCGTCCTAGTGAGTCCGCCTGGTCCTCCTCGAGGCACGGCAGTCTTAGCTCAGCTAGGAATTCCTCCAGCCCGTCACCCGTGTCCTGTAGCTTACTCCTGTATAGATCTGCATAGCAATCCAAGAACAACCCGTTAATCCCCTGCTGGGTATACTCCAGTGCTCAAGTAGGTGAGGTCAAGGCCAGTACAGGCGTACCCCTCGGGCCGGGTTGGCCAACCAGGCCAGCAGTGTGCTCGCCTTATCCCTTTCCGCATGCGCCCGCACCAAGTATGCTTTATGGTCGAAGCAGCGCAACCTTTCCACTTGTATCGCTACTCCCTCTCTCGCAGCCAAGACCTCGGCTTGCACCCCCGGGTTCTCAGGGTGGATTTTCTCCGCCTGACGCAGCCGTAGTTCCTCCTTCTCTATATCCTGCAAGAGTGTCTTCCGCACACCCACCATTTTAGTTATGCATAAGCCCCGTATCACCACATTAAAAGCATCCCACTCCAGTGCCAAGGTCGATGCTGTACCCTCATTCTCAAGGAAATAATGCTCTATACCCTCCTGCACCTCCGCACGCAATACCGGGTCCTCCAAGGCCTCCGGGCGCAATCGCCAGGTAGGAATTGCAGGCCTCTCCCGAGTCCAGCATAACGCCAGCAACAATCGATTATGATCCGAGATTGTCGTCGTTAATGTTCGCTGTGTCTTACCATCGCATGAATGTCCGGGGTACATAGTATGGCGTCCAACCGCACATGCAAGTCATGCAGCGCAGAAAAATAAAAGTAGTCTCGCTCCCCTAAATGTTGCGCACACCATGTGTCTATCAACCCCCACTTTTCTTGTCAGTCCTGTCGAAGTTTCGAAAGCCTATGTATAGGCGCCTCAGGCAACAGAGGGTGAGACCTATCCATCACGGTATCGGTGATGGAGTTGAAGTCACCTCCCAGTATCACCGAGCCGGTCAAGTAGGGCATCCACTTCCCAGATAGTCGAGCAAATAGGTCGCCTGGTCCACATTAGGGGCATACACACTGCATAATGTCACATCTTTCCCGTCCACTAACCGCTGAATCGGTTGGAAGGGAACCCCCGCCCCAACCCACATCAGTGTACCCCTAGCAAAAGCAGAGTACGTCGTATAAAAAAGCTACCCTCTCCACCTGCGCTGTAATGCCTGGCCTTCAGCTCGGTCAACATGGGTTTCTTGGAGGAAGGCACTCTGCACTCCCCTACGCACCAAATAAGCATGAATCCTGTGGTGTCTCAACATCGTATGCATCCCCCGCACATTCCACATAATGCATTTTAACTCAGGTGATGCCCCCATTGTGTTGACTATCCCTCATCCACAACTGCACTCCCTCCTGTGGCACACCAATGGTTCTAACTACCCCAAAAACAACCCTCAAACTCTCCCAACAACCCCTCCCCAGAACAGGCTCTAAACAGCTAGTACCCATCCAAACTATCCACTAACAGTCCCTCTGGCAGCTACCAGGGATTCCCTCAGAGCGCGAAACTAAGGAGGGAGCCCTAGGGCCGAGAAGATCTGGCCTTGAACCCCAATGATTCTGAACACCGTACCCCACTATGAAAGAATCTTCAGTACCCCCGGAAGGGCCCCAGGCAGAGGCAACTGCACAATACTAACGCCTCCCCCCCCCCTGTCCCAGCCATCTCAAGTTTGTCCCTCCCTGATTACTCCCCAGGAGAAAAGAGGCCAGCACCATTCAGCCCCTCTTACTGGTCTCAGAAATTAACTGTACAAGATCAGGCAACAACAAGATCGTCTGCTGTCCTTGGCGTGTCATGCGGCAGTGAACACTCCCCGTGTCAGATCCTTCAGAATCCGTCCCAGCCGACCCTTTTTCTCTGTCCGTCGTCGCCACTGACCCCGCTCCTCTCTCTTGGGATATCTCCGTCACAGCCTGCAGCGCTGCCGATGTCTCCGTCTGAGTCGTAGTGGGTTTTTGTGCTCCAGTGTGACGTCGTCTGGTGCACCAAGTGTGGCGCGGCTGCAGTGCCTCCGTCCACCGCCACATACCGCCTCCTGCCTCGCCCAACCCTGCCCGGTAGGATTCCAACCAACTCCATGCTTCCTCAGGATCATTATGAAAAAACATCTTGCTGTCCATTGTCACTCTCAAGCGTGCCGGGAACATTAGTGAGTATTGGATGCCTTCGTCTCGGAGGGTCTTTTTAACCGCTAGAAACGAGACTCGGTGGCGCTGCACTTCAAAAGTGTAATCCGGGAACAGCGACAAATTATTGTCCACTTTTTACAGACCGGCAGTACGTGCCTTATTCAGAAGCAGGTTCATGTCCTTATAGTGGGGTAGACGGGCCTCCACCGGCCTGGGCGGTCTTCCAGGTGCCAGCGGACTGGCCGGCACCCTGTGTGCTCTTTCCAAGGTGTAGAAAGGTGTCAGACCTTACGGAGCAACCTCGGTCCGCAATCACTGTTCCAGGTAGTCTACCATATTGCCCCCTTCCACTCCTTCTGGCAGGCCCACCACCCGTATTTTGTTCCGCCTGTTGCGCCCTTTGGCATCTTCGGCCCTCCTCTCCAGTACCTGCAACCTGCGAGTGACTTCCCCCATCCGAGTGTCCAGTGCTTTCTGGGAGGATTCCAGGGCCTCCAACGTGGTCTGTCTGTTTCACCCGGTTGACCAACTTCGCATGATCCGCCTGTAGGAGGCCCAACCCCAGTGACACCTGGGCAATGTCCTGCTGGAGTGCGTCTTTAGTCTCCGTGATAGGATGACAATTCTCTGGATCTTCTATTTATTACGGAGACCTGGATGGACAGCTCCTCTGATCCAATAGTGCCACTGGCTATTCCTGGGGGGTATAAAATTTGTAGAATGGATCGGTCTAAGGGGAGAGGTGGCGGGGTGGCTGTCATTGTTAAAGAGAAGTGGGAGCTCTGTGAGTGTGACCTTAGTATTTGGGGTGGCTGTGAAGCCACCCCAACGTGGTCTGTCTGTTTCACCCGGTTGACCAACTTCACATGATCCGCCTGTAGGAGGCCCAACCCCAGTGACACCTGGGCAATGTCCTGCTGGAGTGCGTCCTTAGTCTCCGTGATAGCTCCGTGTTAGGATGACAATTCTCTGGATCTTCTTTTTATTACGGGGAGAGGGGGCGGGGTGGCTGTCATTGTTAAAGAGAAGTGGGAGCTCTGTAAGTGTGACCTTAGTATTTGGGGTGGCTGTGAAGCCCTTGATTTTAGTATTCGCTTCTCAGCTCATTATACGTTGGGAGGTTCTCTGATTTATCGTCCACCAGGCCCAGCAAAATATTTTCTTCAGGCCTGTGATGAGGCTGTGTCAGCGCGGGCTCTACGTTTCTCTCACTATTTGATTCTTGGAGATTTAAATATCCATTTGGATCAAAGAGATTCTAGGGACACGACAGAGTTCCTTGATATTTTTACCGCAGTTCTCTCAATGGGTCACTCAGGCGACCCATCAAGGGGGTCATACTCTTGATCTCATTTTTTCTAATTTCTCTATCAAAGCTAAAGACCCCCTCCTGTCTCCTGGTCGGATCATTTTGTGACTTTCTTTTCATGGGAAGTAGCCTTACTGAGGTCTGTCATAAACCTCCTTTTAAGAAAATTGATCCCGCCAAATTTGCTATGGCATTAGTGGACAGTAGGCCGTCCCTGCCTCAGGACTTGGATGGGAGCCTTGTAGCCTTTTCTAATTGGATTCTGGGCACTATGTCTTCTATCGCCATTCCCACTTCTAGGAGGCACTCTAGGGAGTCCCCCTCCAAACCATGGTTTCCAGCTGAGCTGAAACGTCTGAAGCAGGATTGTAAGAAATGGGAGCGCTATGGCGTTTCAGTAGATACTGTCTGGTGGCAAAGGGTCGGCTCAGGCAGGGCCAGAAAATGTATTATAAGGCGATCTCCCTAGCTAAAAGGGATTATTATGCCGCTCGTATCGACCAGGCCCACAACAACTCAAAAGAGATCTTTGCCATTGTACAGAGCTTTATGTCTCCTACAGCACAGAGTAGTGCTGTGCCTGCGACGGCTGCCTGGTGCGATACGTTATCTAATTTTTTTCTGGATAAAATCAGTGGGATACAAGACAGTTTTATACGGCCTTGTTCCCAATCGTGTCCTCCTTCTATTGAGTCTATTCGTTCTCCCATTTCTGAGGCCATTTCTCCTAATCACTTCCTGGCTAATTTTTTTCCGGTTGATTTATCCTGTACGTTGAGGATTTTGAAGGGACTGAAGTCTGGCTCACTGGCAGACCCCTGCTCTGCAAGATTATTGGCTTCAGTGGCAGATGTGGTGAATTCTGAAGTCAATAGTATCATTAATCTTTCCTTGCTAGATGCTAGGGTCCCAAGTGCTTGGAAGCAGGCCAAAATCCTCCCCCTACTGAAGAAACCCACCCTTAATCCCTTGATTCCGGGGAATTATAGGCCCATCTCTCTTCTTCCTAGCCTTGCTAAGGTGTGTGAGAAGATAGTGAACAGACAACTGTCTGAGTTTGTGGAGAGGGAGGGGCTCCTGCATCCAGCACAGTCGGGCTTCCGCTCCTCCTATAGTATGGAAGGAGCTTTGTTGGAAGTGACAGAGGCGATTCGGGAGTGCCTCAATGCCGGCGGAAGAGCAGCCTTAGTGCTGCTCGACCTGTCGGTTGCTTTTGATACGGTCCCCATCCCCTATTGCTAGACAGGTTGGCGGAGATTGGTGTTGTTGGTTCAGCCTGGGGTTGGATTAAGTCCTTTTTGGAGGGCCGGGTTCAGCAAGTATGGCTACCTCCGGCTGCTTCTTCACCTCAGCGGGTCTCCACTGGGGTTCCTCAGGGTTCATCCCTTAGCCCCCTTTTGTTTAACATCTTACTCCTCTCGTTATATTAGCAGAGGGCTTGGGGGCTAAGGTGATCGCCTATGCTGACGATACCCAGTTATTGTTTACTTGGGTTTAGAACGAGGATACCGTGGCCCCTGTCCAGTCCTGTCTATCTGCGGTTTTCAAGTGGCTGGCGAAGGCCCAATTAAAATGTAACTAAGACAAGTCTGAGGTTCTTTTGTTTGGTAATTTCCCTCCGGGGTTTAAAGACACGATCTGGCCAGCTGAATTTCCACCTCCATTGTCCAATAGCCACATCGCAAAGAATCTTGGAGAATGGTTTGAAGATAATCTCTCCTTCTCTAGTCAAGTTAAGAGACTAGCGGGATGCTGTTTTGGCCTTCTTAGAGTCCTGAGAAGATTTTTCCCACTGCTTCCTCAGGCGGCAAGAGAATCAGTGGTACGTGCGCTCATTCTCTCCCGCTTGGACTATGCAAATGTGCTGTATGTGGGGATTCCGGCCTATTCCCTTAACAAACTTCAAGTGGGGTGCAGAATGCGGCAGCCCGCCTTCTGGGTGAGATCCCGCCTAGGGATAGTGTGCGAGGTTATCTTCGTTCCCTTCACTGGCTTCCGGTGAGGGCGCGAGTTATGTTTAAATCTCTCACTATTGCCCATCGTGCTCGGCATGGTCTAGGGCCATTTTATCTGCAGAAACGGTTCTCCTTTTATGTCCCAGGGAGGATATTGTGCTCTTCGGTCCTCAGGCAGACTAAGGTCCCTTGTTTCCATCGACACCGATTAGGAGGTGCTTCCCTGGCCGTTCTTGCGGACCGAGCGTGGAATGCGCTACCACTGGCACTTCGCTGTGTGGAAGATCCAGCAGTTTTTAAAAAATTGTTAAAAACTCATCTTTTTGTATAAAGTCAGGTTATGCTTTGTTGATTCCCTATGCTCGCGCCGGGACACTCCTTGGAGTAGCTGTGCGCGTTAGAAGTTCAGATAACACAACATAACATATTTGGTCCACCTGGTGTTGCATCAGCCCCTCCGGGTGTGATTCAGCTGCGTCCTGCTTCCGCTGCTCTGCAGACTCATCCTCTGGCTCCGTGTGAGCCCCCCCCCTTGACGGCCTCGTGGCTTCCCCATGAGTTGCAGTCTTCCAGGGCCCCAGCCGCAGTCTGATCCCTCAGCACCTCCCTCACCTCGGTGGGCTAGGTCAACTCCTTCAAGTAGCTGGGAGGGGACTCACCGAGCTACCAGCCACGCTATCCACTGCGCACCCGGGGGCTCCTCATCTCTCTACTGCACCCTTTGGTTGCTTAATGACCCAGTCCACTACCGGGCAATTCGTTCACCGGCCAACTGAGTGTGGCCCCAGCAGCCCAAGCTGAAATCCTTCACAGGTGCCTCCTCGGTCACGCCTCGCACCCGATGCGGCCCAGCAGGTTCCTCCAGTGCAATTTCTCCACCTACAATGAGATGGGTCCCATGAAGCCGTCGACGAGTGGGGGCTCCAAGACTGGGCATGCCTCCCGCCCCAGACAGCGGTGAGTTGCGCTCTGATCCGCTGATGCCGCCACCTATCAGGCCACCACAAATCTCCAGTTCACCCTTACCTCTTTTGCCTGATCTCTGGCGTTCTCACTCGTCAAGGGCCGCAGCAACACTCCCGGCCCCCAATCTGCGTTTCAAAAGGATCCTTGAATCTCTTTTCAGCTCTAGCACACCTCCAGCCAGTTGCTTCCCCCTGTGCAAGCGTCTTGTAAGGGTGCACCTCCGCGGCATGTGCTCTTTCACTCGCCTCCTGAAGCAATTTCCTCCTGCCGCAGATAGTTTGTGCTGCGCAGCTGTGTCAGGTCCCTCGCCAGCTTGGACCCCACTGGATGGCCTTCATTCGTTCTGGCACCCGCTCCAGAAGCCACTACAACCTTTGATCCTCTAAAGCTCTTCCGCGTCGGGTCCGGTGCATCCCACAGTCGCGTCGCAATGCTCTCGGCTCAGCTCGCGTCCCCGGGATCCACCAGCATCGAGAGCGAGCACAGTCGGGCACAAAATACAGAGCCCGCCGATCAAGCCCTTCTGCATTGGGGCCCACCTTCTCCTGGGTCCCATTCATGGAGCTCAGCAAGGCCTTCAAAATGGCGGATCTCTGCGCCCTCGACGCTCCGGAGATCTCTGTTTTGCCGAGCCCAGGACGTCCCCTTGTATTTCCCACAAGTCTCCACACGTCGGCAGATAGCGCGGGCCACTCATCCGCCTCTTCACCCCAACGCCGTCATCTGCTGTTCACTTGCATCTCACCCCATCAGGCGGGCCCTCTCAGTCGTTGCGGCCCGCAGGTCCCACTCAGTGCCGTCCCCAAGGGTTGCTCCGAAATCCGATCCGACGCCACCACTCAGTCCGCAGCGGCCCTTCAGCCCCTGGGGTTCCATCCGACACCGATCTCCGACAGTCTCACAGGCCTCAGGTCGCCTTCGTCAGCGCCATCTTGGGGACATCCGGGATGAGCTCTCCGCCTCTCTCGGTCGTCTGCAGTCAGCGACGGCAGAATTTTCGTCCGCACCTCCATCCGCCGTTCCCCAGGTAGCCAGCTCGATCTCCCGTCTCCAGGCGCTCCTCCGTGGCTCTCAGCCCAGGATAAATATTGGAGTTGGCGCGGAGCTCCAGGTTCACGCGTCCGTCCTCATCGGCTCAGTAGCCACTCCCCCTCTATAGTGCCCTCTCTCTTGGGATCTGGATTCTGTCCAAGTATGGTTCAAGGCTTTGGGATTGTTTGTGCTGAAAGAATTCTTCCGTAAGCCTTCCCATGCTTGGACAACTAAGATCTCTGGCATCTACCCAGCACCAATAAGTGCGTTTGAGTTCAATCTTGCTTGGTGGATTTTGGGTATCCCAGGATTCCTTAAGACCAAGGGTTGTCATTAGTGCCTTAACATTAGAGATCCACTTGACCCCCTGGAAGGTGTCCAGACTCAATACTTCTGCAAAGGCTTTTGCATAGTTGGTGAGTTCTGGTGTTTGCCTAAGGCAAGCCCAAAAAGGCAATGGACGAAGTTTCGCAATATCTTTGAAGAGGCGCCTGCCCATGTCATACATCAGGGGGGGTTAAAGGGGCGCTCTGGGGTAGCATGGTCAGATCCCTAAAAACTTGTGTTCTGACCTGGTAATCTCATCTAAGTTTTCAGAAGCCCCAGAGCTCGGCTCCATACAGAGCCGAGCTAACTGCCTTCGCTCCATACACAGCAAGTGCCGGGGCAACAGGTCTACTGAATGATGAGCGATGTTCTTTGCTCAGTGCCCCAGCCGCTTGCTTGTGATTGAGAAGCATTTTGTCGAGATGGGGCCTCCACTGCATTTTTCCTGAGAGACGTATCCCAAGGTAGTCAAAGGTCGTTACTCTCTCTAGGTGTGTCCCATCTAGGTTAATATTGTTTCTAAACGATTTGTGGGGGTTGAATGTCATACATTTTGTCTTAGATGTGTTTTTGACCAGCCCTTGAGTATTGCAGAAAAGCTGGAAACTATTCTGGAGTGTTTACAGGCCAGCTGGGGTCTTGGAGATCAGTAATGTATCATCGGCAAACAGGAGAGTTGGTACCTTGTTACATGCCAGGTCTGGTGCATCAGCTGATGTTTCTTTTTGAAAGTTAACCACCCAGTTCACGTATAAGTAGAACAGGGTAGGTGCCATCACACAGCCCTGCTGAACTCCCCTGTTTACTGGGATCTTTTCCGTGAGCTGCCCTTGGGACCCCCATCTAATCTGCGCGTAATTAACTTCATGAAGTCTTACCAATAGGTTAAGGATTAGTGGAGGAATACCCATATCACGCAGTATTTCCCATAACCTTTTACTGGGCACCAGGTCAAAAGCAGTCTTTAAGTCGATAAAAGCGAGATAAAGACTGCCCTTGCCAATCACTACCACCTTCCAATAGATCATGAGGAGCCTAAAGACTTAGTCCACTGTTCGCGTGTTGGCCCTAAATCCCGCTTGGTATTGGGAGAGGATGTCTTTCTCCTCGGCCCACGATTGGATTCTCTGCAATATGACCCTGCCTACCAGCTTCTGCATTGCGTCAATTAAGCTGATTGGCCTATAGTTGGCAGGGTCCTCTCTGGCTCCCTACTTGTAAATTGGGACTACCTCCGCCCCCTTCCATGATTCTGGGACAGGACATCCTCGAGAGATGAATTAATCTGCGAGAAACAGATCTCCAGGGAGGCCATCTGGTCCTCGGGCCTTAGCAGGAACAGTCCTGCCAATAGAAGACTCAACTTCGTTCAAGGTGAATGGGTCACTTCACTAACACCCCCCCCCTCACTCCCCAAGATTGGTCAGGGGATGGTCACGTAGCCCATCCACACTAGCATCATTGGACCCAGAATAGAGTTCCCCAAAATGGTCCTGCCAAACCTTTGGTGCTATTTACCTCTGTGCTATCCATCAGTCTAGCCCAAGCAGTATCCCCATATATCATGGAAAGTCCTCTTTTTCCATCACCCCAAGTTATATCAGCTTTGGTAACAAGGGTTCTGGTGGTTGTGTAACATTTTTAAAGGGGGAGTATGATGACTTTCCAGATTGCATGTATGGTGGGTCATTCCCAGACCATTTAAATGAAGTCTTCTTGTTTACTTGGCATCTCAAACATTTGGAAGAAGAGCACCTGCCCATTCTTCATAGTCACTCAGGTGTGTTGTAAACTATATGAGTCTAAGCTTATCAGATTTCACCATCATTATCTATCTGTCCAAAATGCCTTCAATCTCAGTTTGAGTGCAGTAATTTTGTCCGCAACATTAACTAAAGTGCATTGTATTTGTAGGCTGCATCTCCCACCTGCAGTGGTACCCGTCATGAATTTAACATCCAATTGGCTGTGATCTGGGATGCCCTACACTTGGTTATTATGGTGTGATATGGCATGACAGGCTAGGAGAAGTTGATAAATCTGTGATTTGTGTAACTGGAATTGCTCCAGCATTTCTATAAAAGACTTCATATGCTCTATATTCCAAATGTCCGCTACTCTGAAACTACCAATGTTGTTTCATTTTGCGAACCCTGCCAGATTGTTGATGTGTTTAGAGTCATGTTGTTTGCCACAGTGGCGTCTTGCTTGTTATTTTCCCTCTCCATCCTACCCATTTTATTGACATCTTCTAGCACACAAAAACCACTATAGTTAATTGTGGTAAGTGATCACTTCAAGTAAAGGCAAAAGGAGGGACAGGGGAGAGTTAGGGACTGGTGTGTATTTACTCCCTACTAGTAAATCATTTACACAAAGAATAACCGGTTCTAAAGGAAAATTAGAAACCTAGATAATCGAGAAGTGTTCCTTTTTTAGTGAACATCTCTCATCCACCAGAGCTGGCAAGCTTTTTCGTAGGGATTCGCTTCACTTTGACAGCAGATCACTGTGCGGGCCACAGTTCCCTCTCTCATCAGGAGGAACTCTTAGTACGTTTTAATATATGATAGAAAACCCTATGGTCATAGCAGGGTGGTGAGGCTAGCACAGCAGGCAAAACATGAATAAAATGTGATAACTGGTGAAAACTAATGCAAGAGAAGGCGACAAACTTTATTCTTGTCTGCCTAGGTCAGGATTAAAGAGTGAAGAGACACTGCAGCCATCAACTGGCCCTAATTTTGTGCGTCATTGGTCAACATGCATCTGCCAACTAAACCCTCATCAGAGGTGTATTGGCATTCATCAGAACCTTCAAAACCATCTCACCAGATGATGTCACTAACTATCGACCCATCTCAGTCCTTCCCCTCCACACCAAAATTTTAGAAAAACATATCAATAGGCATCTTTCACTCTAAATTTAATCTACTAACAGTCTTGACCCGTCACAATCCGGTTTCCGCCCCAGACACAGCAGTGAGTCCACCCTGGTGGCAGTCACAGACGACATCAGAATGCTGCTTGATAAGGGTCAGGTAGTGCTCTTGGTGCTGCTTGACCTTTCCGCAGCATTCGACACCATGTCCCATTATATTTTACTCAATCGACTGGAAGACATAGGTATCACAGGGAATGCCCTGAAATGGCTTACCAACTTCCTATCTGATAGAACACAGACAGTCAACCTAGGCCCCTTTCACTCTGACAACCAAGGTTACCAAAGGAGTACCCCAGGGCTCATGCTTGAGCCCTACCTCTATGTTGCGCCCCCTGCTAGATTGTTGAGAAAACTGGAGTTCATTCCTACATTATACGCCGATGACACCCAGCTACTCCTGTCATTTGATAAATCCCGCCCGAACATTCAAGCCATCTTTAACGCAGGTATGAAATCTATAGCTGAATGGATGAAATTGAATTTTCTCCAACTTAACGCTACCAAATCCGAAATAATGCTATTTGGTGATGCTACCGTGTTGTGGTCGCCCAGTTGGTGGCCTGAGGAACTAGGTCCCACCCCTTGCCCTAAACTTGTGGTAAAAAACCTTGGAGTTAGACTTGACCAAAAACTTACTCTGAGAGACCATGTCTCCTCCACTATTGGAGCTTGTTTCCATAACCTTAGCATGCTCAGAAGAGTCTTCCCTTTTCTACCTATGTCCTCAAGGAAAACGCTGGTACAGGCACTTATTTTGAGCCGCCTAGACTACTGTAGCGCGCTGATGATCTCAGCCAACGAAAAGGACATACACAGATTACAGGTTATCCAAAACACAGCGGCCCATTTAGTTGACAATGCCCCCTCTAGAACAGCCTCCCTCCCCTTGCTACAGAAATTGCATTGGTTACCCATTCGTAAAAGAATCCACTTCAAGATATGCTGCTTGGCATTCAAAGCCATAAATAGGCCCTAGCTATCTTAATGCCAAATTTGTCAACTATGTTCCTCTTAGAGCCCTTCGCTCAGGAGACAAAGCCCTTATCACGGTCCCTCACGTTAAAAAGGCAGGAAGGCCTTCTACTATCTAGCCCCGCGCCTATGGAATGATCTTCCTCTCCGAATGCGACGATGCACAGATTACCTGGCTTTCAAGAAAATCTTTTCTAATTTCAGTCTCCTCGTTCACTTGTGTGGCTCCAGCGCTGAGATACCCTTATGGGGTGATTTGTACGCTTTATAAATGAAATAAATAAATAAAATAAATAAAGAATCACTTCTGCTTAAACAATGTGCATAAAAAGGATAAAGATACAGATCCAAAATTAGTCGTCACCAATGGTTCTACAACGGATCCACTTTACAATGACCCGCAAACGTCAGGTGTTGTGTCTCAACTCGAGAGACGCTGGCTTGGGGTTCAGGGTCCACTCTGCCCTTAAGAAGGGTGCCTCTCTAGAGTCCGACCGCCACCAGGTTCAAGGACCATTGGTGTGAGGAGAATCCCTTTGATGAAGCATGCCACCTCTGCTGGGTGAGGAATTTTGTCTTTAGAAGGAATATTACAAGGCTGCATCCTGCCTTTCAGGAAGAGGGGGTCTGCCATCAGACGCACAGTGGGAGGTGGAGCCATCATTCACCTTGCCAGGCACAGCCCTGCTCAGATCAAAGGGCCACCACTCCCCATACTCCAACTGCAGATCTCTCTATTCAATCCAGGTCGGGCTCAGCCTCGCCTGTCCCTCCAAAACCAGACAGCCAATACACATAACAGCAGCGCACACTGGAAGACTTTGGCAAGAAAATACCTCCTCTCTAGAAGTGGTATTTTCAAACACCGAATACAAAGATAATCCTCACTGAAAGATGTACTCTAATATTCTGAGCTCAGGCATACTAAATTCGACTTGGAATGATGAATGCATGTGCTCTTTTACTGAACTGCGAAAGTCTTTGTCGAGCATCAGTTTTTGAAATGTCCAACTTTAACAAAAGCTTTACTCTGTTTTGCGGAGAGCGCGAAGGCTGCACATTGTCAGTACTGACACAAATGCATGGTACTGCACGTAGACCAGTTGCATATTTCTCGGCTTCTTTAGATGCCGTAGCTGCTGTTTTAACTGGAATCCTTAAAGCTGTAGCCGCAACATGTGTGAGTTTGGATCAGTGCAAAAGCGTTGTGATGGGTCATCCGTTGATAGTGCATGTGCCTCACTCAGTCGAGATATTGCTTATTCGTAATCAAATGGAAAATCTCACTTATAGTCGATTGAAGTATGAGCAAGTAATTTTGGGTGCTGAGAATGTATCTTTGGTGCAATGTACAAATTTAAATCCTGCTACTCGGATGCCTTTGTCTAGGAATGAAATTGTAATTGATGAGGCACATCATGATTGTTTGGATGTCACTGAATTGTGCACTGAGCCACGTCCGGATATACTGGATGTTCCTTTGCCTGAATCAAATCATGTGCTGTTTGTGGATGGATGTTTTCTTGAGAGACGTGTGAGGAAACCTGAGAGCTTCGAATGCCATCTGCACAGTTGTAGGTGTGGTGGAAGCTTCCTGGTTACAGGGAGTGTACTCTGCACAGGTGGCAGAACTGATTGCCTTGAGGAGGGCTTGCAGCATTACTGATCAGTTGAGAGTTACCAACTTTACCGACAGTCAGTACGGCGTTGGAGTCGTACGTGACTTTGGGCAGTTGTGGTCACAGCGTAGGTATATGACCTCTTAAGGTTCGCCCATTCGAAATGGGGAAAGTGTGAGAAACCTCCTGCTGTCATTACAAGTGCCTGCCCAGATTGCTGTCGTTAAGTGTACTGCCCATCGATGGAAATGATTGTGACAGTCTGCAACCGCTATGCGGATGAGACATTTTGCTATTATGCTCTAAATTCTTTCATTTTCAATGGAGATCATTTGAGAGAGAAGTCTGATGTTAGAGTTTAGGCTGATGTCAACGATGGAGACTTGTGAGGAAGTAAAGGCATTGCAAGATGAGGTACCAGAGGCAGACAGACAGGGTTGGATCAGAGCAGGGTGTACTCAGAGGCAAGAATATGAGGTCTGGGTATATACACAGATGGGAGATCAGTATCATGGTCCTGCACAAATTGGAAGAGATCCCATGTTGCCTCTTTCATCAAACATGGTTCAATCCCAGATTTAAAACAACTGCAGATGTGTTGTGTCAAAGATGCATGTTGTGTTAACAAAATAAAGGTAAAAGAACACTGGTTACAATGAGTACTGTAGGTAGATCTGGAGGACCATCTAATTGGATGTAACTCGATTTTATTGAGATGCCTCCTTGTAATGGTCTAAAATATGTTATTGCAATTGTGTTTATATTTTACCGTAGGGTTAAGACATACCCAACTAGGTGAAATGACAGCTTAACTGTGGCAAAGTTGCTCTTTTGTGAACTCATACTTTGTGTTGGGTTTCAGATTTCTTTTTCATTTCAACAATCAATGAGGTCTTAAAGATGTTATGTGCAGCATTCCAGATCGAACAGAAACTACATTGTGCTCACTATCCAGAAGCATCTAGCTTTGTCGAAGAGGTGAACGGAACGTTAAAGTCCAGGTTGGCGATGGTGTGTGATTTACAAAAAGAGACCTAGACATTCAATACCGCACTTCATCAAAATGTGGGATATAATCCAGAGAAGTGGTGCACAGATCAGGGGAAAACCGCCTCCTTGGTCCCCATAAGCGGATATAAAATCCACACACTTATCTACACAGGAGATCGGCACCTACTATATGTAGTATTAAGCAAATATAACCTGTTCTGATTATACAAGGTATAATTAGTAGTAACACTGATCTAGAAACTATTCAATTATCTAGATAGTGTGTGCTTCAACGTCTCGGAAATGGCCTAATGCTTTACCTCTTGTGTTGATGAGTTTGAGAAGTACCCCAGACAGAAGAACAGGACTTTTCTCTCATGAAATCATTATGGGGAGGACTATGAGACAGCCTGTAGTCCATGCCAATCAAATGGTGAATATTACAGATGATTTGGTGCTCGATTATTGTAAAGGACTAGCTGACGTGGTACGTTATGTGTCTCAGCAGGTTGGGGAAGCTGCCACTATGCCTCAACAGGAGCAGTGCAGACCTCGGTCCTGGAGACTGGGTACTGGTGAAGAAAAACGTACGCAAGTCGTGTCTGGAACCGCGCTGGCATGGGCCATTCCAAGTGATTCTGGTAACCACAACTGCTGTTAAATGTGGTTGTCTTTCAAACACTCGCTTAGTCCCCCTGAAGATGCAGTCCCTGTAGTGGATGTGCCGGTGGTTACAGTGAGACACCCGACTCCTATCAGTCAAATAGTAGAGGGGGCTCCAGCTACTGGGTCTCGAAGCACTGGTTCTAGAGAGGGTCAGAGAGGATCAGCCTGGTGTGATCTTCACTGACCTACCCCCCGTCGGCCCTGCAAGCCTCGGAGGCAGGGTAAGGGTTGTTGCTGTTGTCGTGCACTTGCTGTGCCCAGGGGTGGCCCTTCTTACCTGATGCTGTGTGGCCAACTGATTTTGAGAGCCTGAGAGTCCTTTTTTGGGCCATTCTTACCTCCTTGGCCCCTGGATGGAGATTACTGGATACTCCCAACACCTGCTGCAGAGGAAGAGGGCTTCGGAGAGACTCACTAGGCGGACTGAACATAGCCTGATGTCGGGCAACAGGGAGACGTACAGGCCGGCCTAGATGACCCGAAAGAGGCGGCTCCCGCGGCAACGCTGTGGACCTTGGGTGAGCTGAGAGGCTCCGTAGTGCATTGAGGCAAATAACATAGAGGAAAAGCAAACAACTGATGCCTGCCCCAGAGTAGGGAGGAAGCTGGAAGGGCCCAGTCCACTCCTGAGGACTGTGGGGGTGCCCACTACTATGAAAGTCTGTTAATAGGCCGAGAGGAGTCTGGAAAGAATTAAGACAAAAACTGAGAAGGGAAAAGTAACTACAGTACTAGGACTGTGGAGATCAGCTCAACGTTTGGTTAGACCCACAGAGATATATAATGCTAAGGTGTGGATTGAGTTTGAGGTCGACACAGAAACCTTAGATAGGTCATAACTCAAGGCCTAGAGGTCAAGATGTGCATAATACGGCCGAAGCAGGGGGCGCACCACCGGAGGGGGGAGAGCCTTCCCAAATCATTATAGAGTTCAGAACAGAAGCGCCCTATATCACTGACCAATCTATACATACACACCTGGACAAGTTTAGGTAGGGCTGGGCCTACTGCAAGCTGAACATCATAAATTGATGGATAGAATGAAAGAAGTGGAACTCGCAGTGAAAGTGCTACAACCAGTACAAAAAACTGCATCACACAGACTTGACTATTTAACCACTAAAGTGGCAACACTTGAGCGACGTGCTGAAGATGCAGAAGGCTGGAACCGTCCCAATATCATCGAAGTGGTGGCGGTTCCAGAGGGCACGGAGAACACAAACATGGTGACCTTCCCCTGAGGATTGGCTCGGACTGCGGTGGCTCCAGGACTACTCTCTCAGTACTTTGCTCTAGGTGCTGGCACGACTTCTGGCGCAGGGGCGTAGACTACTACACTACAGAGATCGGGATGTCATATTCTAACACTCTCGCACACATGGTCCGTATGTGATGGACAACATTAAAGTGTCAATATTCCCGGCGCAAAGAGCTTAGTCTTTGGAGGCGAAAAAGACATTGCAGGAAGATGGTATACAATATTCTCTGCAGTTTCTAGCCAAGCTCGGTATACAATTAGATGGTACAGATTACTTTTATGAGTCCCCAGAAAAGTTGTGGTTGTGGCTGGAGAGCCATAAGACAGACGCACTGCCTCCCCGACCGTGAAGTGGCCCGGTGGCAGCAAAGAAATCGAAACGGAGAAGACTGTGGCGATCTGGCCGGACAGTCATGCTGCAGAAACTCAACTCATCTCAGACAGCACAGGAGCAACTAGCTGCTGTGAAAGTGATGGCAGAGGCCATGTCTACCCAATCAGTAGACGGAGGCACTGCGGAGTCCTCAGATCACAGAACTGGTGGTTCAGATTCAGGAGCATCGGTACAGAGTGAAATGATGCTCCCAGTGGAGACTCCATGATCATTGGATGAACTAATTTAACGCTAAAATGGGGGGCTGGCCTTGCCCAGTGGTAAGCTGGAAAATATGAGACCATTTTTCTATGCCTCCAGGAGGGTGGGTAGAAAGTCGCGAGGGGGCGGGTTGGATGTTGGGGTGACACACAGACTAAGATCATAATATAGAGGGACGACCTTGTCCAGAACAGAGGCCACTTATTAGGTTCCCTATTGAGCACCTGGCCGGGAAAGGATATAGACATCTCTGTTCCGTAACTCACCCCAACTAGATTGTCCCTACCAGATAACTGGAGGAAGCCATCTATTTTTTTTATAGTTTTTTCTTTTTTACAGGTGTGGCCGGCTAGCCGTTGCGAAGCTGCCCTAGGGATGGAGAGTTACTTGTTTGGGGTGTTCTGTGCTCGTCCAGTGGTCCTTGTGGCTATGCGGGAGTGGGTGAGATCAGGGGGAGGGGGAGTTGGGGAGATAGGGGATTTTAAAACATGTTTGAGCCAAGTGTGAAGCAACTACTCCAGGAAGTTAAAATGTTGTCCTGGAAAGTGAGTGCCATAAAACACACAGCTACATTACCAGGAGGGAATCGCACATAGTAATGCTGCAAGAGACCCACCTGAGATCAGAAGAATGTGCTAGATTGAGACGTAGGTAGCAGGCCAATTATATGCTACCTCCTACTCCGTGTTTTCCAGGGGCACATTGGTATGGATCAGATCTGGCACACCTTTTGAGATGCAATACACACTTATTAACCCTGAGGGAAGATATGTATTGGTGTAAGGCATACTGTTGGGTAGAGAGCTCACATTAGGGAGTATTTATACCCCAAATTAGGACCAACTCAGCTACTTGGGGACACTGTCTACATCCTTTTTATCTCTGGGTATAACTGATTTGCTACTAGGGGGAGACTTTAATTGTGTTGCGAATGTTGACCTTGATAGATCAACCACACGTTGCGTGGCACATTGGCTTCCAAGGTGGCGCAGGGGTTTAGAGAGTGGTTAATACAATGGGAACTTAGACATCTGGAGAGTGCAACACGGGCTGTTACGAGAATATTCTTACTACTCTCATTTATACAGCCTCCACACCAGATTAGATATGTTTGTTTGCTCCACCCGACTGGGCCGAGCGGTAACGCGTACCGAATATTTGGGGTACACCTTATCTGATCACAACCCACTACTGTTATGTTCTATATAGGTACCCCAATATAGGCTCATGTAGTCACATAACCTGTAATCTATAGCCTCCCCTACCATTACACTACATAACGGTTCTTAGTACTGACCTTTTACCTAGTTACAGTAATGTCAAGAGATGACATGGGGTTTTCTCTGAAAAGCTTAAGCCTCGTTCATTTTGCATGAGGATTTTTGGAATCACAGCAGGTCAGCAGGCGTACCATCTCCTGCATAATAACTATGTATAAGGGTAATTCCTTCCGCTATTCTAGTCCGACATGACACAGCAAGGTAGACCCCGTGAAGGTACCACTTTGGGTATATATACACCATATCTTGTTGAGATAGGCAGAGGAGAAAAAGGACTTCTATGCTGACACATTACGTGAGACGCTGAGGTTCCTACACCCAGACACTCTAGATCGCAGTGGTCTGACATCCCTCGGGGGTGTCCGTCTCGAAACCAAGACGGGGTACCACAGTCTCTCACTTCAGGTAATGGGGTTGACTTTATCCTAGAGGGATTCTTGGCTTTACACCCACATACATGCTAGGTACACTTAAGTATATCTCAATCAATCAATCAGGGGCTTATAAAGCGCGCTACTTACCTGTTATAGGGTCCGAAGGCGCTGTATATGTAGTTAGGGTCGCATCGTAGGAGTATGCATTTTACTGTCATGTATTTTATATACTTGCCTGTATTCATTGTTTTAGAACAATGGTAGAAATCTACCATCCTTTTATTCTGTTAGTGCTTATAATCATGTATATCTGTTACTGTCTTATTGGTTGTTTCAGCACACCTATTTTACAATAGAATGACGCTGGTTCAATAAACGCTTATTAAAAAACGTCTTCACCTTTATTCTGTGTATCTCTCTGAGACAAAGTGAGCACGAGTGACTGAGCGAAAAGTAGTACACTGTGTCCACGATTCTAAGAGATCAGGGTTGTCATGTTCAATAGTTGCCAAGAACTATTCTCTCCGTGGTAAGAGGAGTTTCTTGTGGCACTGTGAGCTAGCTGGTATACAGGCTGACATACCCAGTAGGGGTGTCCAGAATCAGTCTGACATCAATCCTACAGTGTATGTTGTCGAACCGCGCAGATCCTATATAGGTTTATAGGAACTACACAACACTACTTCTATGTCTCCACCCTCTGGCGGAACCAACGGTGACCCCCACATGGCGGCTTAACCTAGCCTTTTTAAATGACGAGTGTTTTAGGAACTCTTTCCATACGATAATTATTGAATATTTCTAGTTTAACCAGGATACAACTGCCGCTAGAACGGTAGAGTGGGAGGCATTTAAAATAGTGGTGACAGGGCAATGTTTGGCGCAGACAGTGGGATTACAAAAAGAGCTGTTGAGAGCGCTCTCCAAGTTGGAAACAACCCTATATGATCAAAGCCTTGAATTATCAGCAGATACTGAGATGTATAAACAGTTGGAAACTACGAGATGAGAGTATAGCAGAGCACTGGAGCGGTTGCGATGCCTAGATTTGCATGAATATCAGTCACAAGTGCATGAGGAAGGGGGTAAGGCAGGTGGACTACTCGCATGGCTGGTGCATCCCGAGTCTAGGGGTCACCTATCACACAGGACAGGAATGCAGAAGGGCAGTGTTCTATTCTCCCAGAGCCATAAATGAAGCATTTAGTGCATATTACGAGATGTTATACGTAGCTTTGCTCCCACAGCCCATGTATAAACTGATTGAGTTCCTGGTGCCTCTACCATTAAATACACTGGATCTTAGTATGCGAAGTGGGTTATAAGGGCCAGTGACAGCCCAAGAGTGAAGCCCTTAGAGAGATGGCCACCGGGAAGACGCCGGGACCAGATGGTTTGCCGGTGGGATTCTACACTGTGTTTGCATAGATTCTGGCTCCTAAATTGGAGGCACTTTATGCAGAGGCTCTAGATAAGGGCGTGTTGCCGCCTTATACTAGGGATGCTCTAGTTGTCCCCCTCCCGAAGTTGATTTTAAAGTTTTGAGCACTATGTTTGCTACGGGACTCTTACCCATATGGTAGGCCTTGTACATAGAGACCAAAATGGTTTCATACCAACTAGGTCCACCTTTGTAGACTCTTCCACATCATCCAGACTGGGGCCAATTTCTGAAGGCTCTTATAATGTCAGTCAATTTGAAAAAAGCATTCAACTCTGTGAGGTGAGACTTTCTGTATGCCATACTGACGAGAATGGGTTTGGGTGATGGATTGATAAGATGGGTAAAACTATTATACTTGTATCCTACGGCTCAAGTAAGAACAGGTGGGGTGATATCACACTCCTATAACATCTATAGGGGTACCAGACAGGGGTGTCAGTTGTCACCACAAGTGTTCGCCCTGACTATTGAGCCTCATTCAGAATTGTTTTGGCAATGGGGATGCCAGCATGCTATGTGCTCGTGGGGAGGGACTATGTCATTTCACTTTATGCAGGTGACTTATTACTATATCTGGGGGATGGATGTTGAGGGGTGGAGAAAGCACTAGCCCTTCTAGATGGGTATTCTGCCTTAGCAGGCCGTAAGCTCCATAAAGCGAAAAAAACCAAATTTTTTCGCTGACAAGTAAAGCTCAATGCCCTGTTGATTTGCCTGATGCCCTCACCTGGTGCCCCCGTTCCTTTAGATATTTAGAAATACAAGTATTTCACAATGTGGAGGATCTAAGAGATGGTTATTTGAGCCCAGTCATGTGGTCCCTTAAGGTATGTGTTTCATTTTGGCATTTCTATCTAAAATGATCATGCTTGCTATGTTATTTTGTTAACATACCGGTGGTAATTTCACCCTCGTGATTCGCGGGGCTCAACTGACTACTTCGGGAATTGGTTTTGGACGAGGTAAGGAACAGGGTCTTGTTGGTCATATTACAGAGGACACCAGAAGAGGGAGAATTAGGCTCCCCGGGGTTTGAATTATATTACCTGGTGGCCCAACTGCATTGGTTAGCCCAGTGGTTAGACCAAAGGAACCTTGAACTGTTAAATACAATTAACCTAATTGACAATCAGGGACTGCAGCTGGCTAAGCTCCTACATCCTTGGTGCACATTGCGGAACCGGGGGTGTTGTTGAAGGCAGCGTTACATATTTGGAAGAGATATCGCCGGTGCACAGTTGGAGTCCCTTCCTATGCACCCTATGTCTCTCCCTATGCACTATGCCTATAATTGGATTCCAATTGCGCCCATTTTCACACACGCATATGTCCAAGTGGACGTCTGCTGAGATCAACTTGGTGGAAGACTGCTTCTAAAGTGGAACTTTGATCCCCAGGGAACACTTATCTCAATATGGCCTGCCCAGTGGACAGTTCCCGACTTAGCAGTCGGCAGGAACCACAAATTCATGAGACTCTACAAACTGTGACATTAGGGTCAGCTAGACATTTAATGAAGTGGCACTATAGAGCGTTAATAGGTATGGTAAAAACTCCCCTAGAGTGAACAAATGAGAGGTGGAATGTAGCACTGGGAAGAGACTTGCAGGACAGGGAGTCGGCTCGGGTACTGCAGAGTCTGTAACAGGTGTCCAGAAATGCCGCATTAAAAAGAATCCAATTTAATTATGTTCATATGATCTACCCAACACCTGACAGACTGAATATTATGCCGGGGAGGAGGTTCGGGCTGCCCACATGTGGAAACCGAGACCCGGGATTCGTGCCCATCACCTGAAAGTGTGTAAAGCTGCAGGGGTTCTGGGGCACGGTTCTAGACCATATTAACACAACACTGGCCTGTGCACTTCCCTGCTCTGATGAGGTCTGTCTTCTGGGACTGTTCCCTAGACCAAAAGCAAGAAGAGTGGGATCCAGATTCGCAGACCTATCCCTGGTGCTAGCGCGCAGACAGATAATGACATGGAAGGAGAGGATGGGGCCCACAGTGTTAGCTCGGTAAACAAAATGTAGACATATGGACCAAAGCAGAAGAAAGGGCAATACAACCGGAGGTTCGCCACCATCCAATGGCGGAATTGTGGACGGGAGTGTCTAGAGCTTGGAGTACCAGGGACAAAGTACACCCCGGAGAGAGAGCGGACAATGGTTTGAGAGCGGAGAGTGAATGGACTAGCTTTACAGAACCATGAGGGAAGAGATAGATAAGAGGCTTGACTGAGAGGTGTTTCCCCCCCTGTCTACCCACTGCCCCCATCCCCCCCCCAGGTGACCGACTAAGCTCCTACACAAGAAGACCTATACCATCTCACCTTCATGAAAAGAGTATTTTGGGAATTGCACTGGACGACACTAAGTTATATTTTTTTCCAGAAATTGGGACAAATTGTTTGTTATTTCTTATAAGATATGTCTATATGATGAAGAGACATTTGTGACTCTCTAGTGCGCATATTGTTAAAAAAGCAGGAAATACTGTTATGATGCTATATAGTACTAGATCACAGTGACCTAAAAGTGAACTGATTTGATCCCTTGCACCAAGTTAATTGTTATTTTGGCTATGTTGAATATATATGGTGTGTATCATACTTTATTTGATAGATGACATATTAACACCTGTATGTATGTACTAATATATAATTGAAAATACCAATAAAGAAATTTTTTTTTTAAAAGCTTAAACTTACGTCCATTACAAAACTGCCAGAAGAAAGTAATAATGAAATTGAACTAAACATGCTAGCTTACAAAACTCTTCGTGCAGATCAATCCACTAGTGATTTTTCTTTAAATGTTTTTACTAAAATTGCTCTACGAGTACATGGAGACAATGGATGCTCGAAATTGTTGTGTGCATGCATTTGCCTATCTCTGTTCCAGAGGGGATAACTTATCATCATTTACTTGTTACCTATGGAATTTCTTGCAGTGTGATAACCAGTCTGATTTATTGCAAAAGACAGTTCATTACTACTATTCTAACTATGATTGTCTTTTTTGAAGTGCCTGTTAGAAAACACATTAATGTGCCTGACATGCAAACAGCTGAAGTGATGGGTGAATTTTTTCAATCCACTCAAAGTTTAGATATTGCTTATGCACATTGTCACAATTTAACCTGTCTTTTTCCCAGTGTAGAAAAATAATTAATCGATTCAGTTGAAGATATGCTTGGGGAAATAATAACAAATGCTGAGGGTCATTCAAAGACTTCACCTTGGGCACACAAGGATTCTGAGCTTAACACGACTGACACACAAGCTGCAATTGTTCTATAATGGCAACATAAAGGAAAGCTTTGCATATTGCGACATAGACCTGAATATAACAATAAATGTGTTGGTTCCAGTGAATGTGATCACTCCTTCCAAATTGTGGGTGGGGTTTATATTTTGGAGGTGTAGATCCTGTCTTCCCAGGAATTTACTACATTTGTTGGAAAAATGTCTGCCCGGGCTACCAAAACAATGGTACGGATGCTGCTATAATGAAATAGTGTTTCCAAAAAGGTATTATGTGGGTCAATCAGATGAAACCAATGAAATAAAACATACAAGTTGCTTTGTGGACTTTCAGGCCACATTTGATTCTGTGGACCCTAAATGCCTTTGGGAGTCTTTGGTAAAAGCAAAAGCCTTTACATCGATTTTTGGACTGAAAAAATTCAACTTACAATATAGTGATATGTCCCACAGACAGTTATTAAAGGCTTATATTGCTATGATACCCCCGCAAGTACTGTATGGAGCTGAAGTCCTCTGTGTAAATGGTAAAAGCGGCTGGGACTACAAAGAAGGAAAGTGTTTAAAAACCTTATTGTCTCTACCCAGTTCTGCAACGATCCAGGCCATTATTGAGTTAGGAATAATGGCATGGAGCATACAGACTCAAATGGCTTTAGTAAGGTTTTGGAAACACCAGGACCCTGGAGTAATGCAGAAGGTCTCACAATGGTGCAGAGAGGAGATTCAGTCTAGTAACCTAAAATGGACTAAGGAAACTAGAACGAAACTGCTTACTGTAGGCAAGAACATAAAAGTGAGAATCTGTCAACATACACTGCATGCAGAATTTACTAAGAGCACACTCAGATCCCAAGGGCAGGAATTGTCCAGAAATGTAGAAATGGAGTATCTGAGTATGAAGAAATCAGTACAATGTATGAGAACTCCATGGTTGAATGAAGCCTGGTATCCTTATCTGGATACACTACCCAACTATTGGCTCAGATTTGAAATTTTAAGGTTAAGAATTGGCATCAACCCCTAGCTGACAAATGAAAAAAAAAAAGCAGAAATGATTCAGCCAGATGGAAATTGCAAATGTATGTTGGAAACAAAATGTGACATTTTGCATATTTTAGTAGATTGTATTTCAATTTTGGCTCAGCGGAAATTAATACTACGTCCAATCTTTTTAAAATAAGAAAGGAGGTCACAAGAACAGGCAGTAGCCCTACTTACAGAGATGACTATTCTTGAGATTGCTATTGCAAACTATATGAAAGCCATAAAAAAGTCTCTTTAGGGAGAAGCTGAAGAGGTTTTAACGATTTATTGATTTTAAGACTGAGTTTTATTAAAATGCACTTTGCCCTGTTTTAATATAAAATTGAATGAAATTTTATAAATTTTTGGGGGACCGAATTAAACTGGACATATTAATTCATCTTGTAATTGTGTCATGTGTGGGATATCAGTGCCGTTACTATTCCGTTATAGGCTATTAATTTGAATGAAAATGGAGAAGAATTTGTAGCTATATTGTTTTACTATTTACATTTGGGTTTTATTGTTGTTTAAAGACTATGGTCTAAATAAACATTACTTTTTTAACTGAACTGTCTTCTCAGGAATTTACTACATTTGTTGGAAAAATGTCTGCCCCGGCTGCTAAAACAATGGTGCGGATGCTGCTATAATGAAATAATGTTTCCAAAAATGTATCATATGGGTCAATCAGATGAAACCAATGAAATAAAACATACACACTTAAAAAGGGGTGCTAGTGAAGCCAAAATGATAGGTGATATTTTTGGGGCAATAATGACATCATTTGGGGTAATTCTAAATTCTCAAAAAATTCAAAAACTCTCAACGGTGGTTGGCAGGCTGTCGACAAATACAGCTGGAGGATTCCTTGCCATAGATACTGAAATGGTTGCTATCCGATCTATGGTGCTTCAAAATAGACTTACATTAGACATTCTTCTTACAAAAGAAGGTAGGGTCTGCCGGATGCTGAAGGTTTAAAAATGTTGCAAGTATATCCCTGACAAAAGTAAAGATTTGAAGGTGCATATTACCAACATTACTCACCTGGAAAATGATTTGAGTGGACTCAAAGCTGATGGTGCTTAGGAATCAATTGGGAAAGGCTCATCTGCAGTGGGTAATGGTTAACGAGTTTGGGAAGTGGTTTAATGGGAAATATATTAACCCCGATGCTAACAGCTATTTGTGTACAAATGCTGATACTTTTTATTAAAATTTACAAAAACAAGAAACCAAAAACAAGAGGAGTGAAAAGAAAGAGAGCACAAATAGAACTTGAACATAGACAATGTGGGTATTTAGATGAGTTAAAAGTACTAGAACATTCTAGGCTAAAATGTTTGAGAACAGCAGCACTATAAAGTGACATCAGATGAGATAAAGATAAGTGTGATGGCTTGATTTGCCATCAAAGGGGTAATTGATAGAGCAGCGATTACTGCTAAAAGATTTTATGACTAAGAAATATTTTATGACCCTTTTCCGAGAGAAAATGGTAAATGCTTGCAAATAACACGTTATGAGAAATGACACAAACATGCGAAATATTGTTACTGCATCGTAAAAACATGCAGAAGTAAGGTAGATTAGAAATATTCATTCAATGAGTTAGTTTGTGATTTATTAATGAAAATCTATCATTGTATTAACGTGCTAGAAATGTGTAAAATGGTAAATTCTCACATTAGGTTTATTGCTAATCAACTTGATATTCATATGAGTGTGAACATTAATAAGACTACATTGAAAACAATATGAATTAACTTGGTTTTATGTGAAATTTAATGAGTGATATTGCATGTAATAACATGTACACTGAAAATGACAAAAGAAAAGTAGGTGTTGCACAATCATGATGAACCAAGCTTTCATGAAACGTCTCTAGAATGTATTTCATAATTATATTAATGATTTAGATTATAAACAAGAATGTTTAGAGAAAATATTAGCTATATGTATATGTTGGTATTTTCAAAGTTTGAGTACCCTATACTTTTATTGCTTTCAACTATATTGAAATGATTACCAGTGCATCAATGATATATTTGAACTTATATGCTTTAGTCTTCCTTTAAACTTATGATTCACTATTAAAATAACTTTGCGTTAATTAGCTTAAATTCATGTAGGCCTCATTCCTAAAGTGAAATAGTTGACTGTTACAACCAAGGCCTATGGAAACATTCCACACTATTGTCAGTTGTATTTAATTTTTTTTAAAGAACGTATTTTATTGTCTCAACAGCCAAGTACAGTCTGGTTCGACCTGAGTTGTGGGTGAAACCAGCAAAATCCTGTGATACATCTATATTGTCGACATTCATTTTATCAAAACTATACAAGAAAGATACAAAGTTAGATAAAACTTTAGCATTCAATGATGCAACCTGTTGTGCTACATCTGTACATCTGCCCTACAATCTCTTGTGCTGGTACCCCCCACCATTCCATCCTAAATACTAATGCATCACTTGATAATACGATTGCCTGCCTCCCTAGTATCCCATTATTCGTGTATCTATTCTCAATGGGGTGACGGGCTCAAAATAAAGGCCTTGATAGTCCTCCCTTCTCTTCCAGATTTAGGGTGTTTTTGAAGGCATTCCCCTAGCTTTAAATATAGCTAGCTCCATACCCATGCTGTGGTTCATCCCATTTATTCCAAGTACCCAACAAGGGGGGAGAGTTGGCCTTCCACAATTTAGTGATATCCTGTTTCACCAATGTGAGGCCCAAAAATAGTGACGCTTGTAACTATTGCCCCCGATCCCTTCTGTAATGTGTAGTAGGGCCAGTCTCGGCGACAAAGGAATTTCCCAGCCCAGCACCTCAGAGAGGCATTACCGCACCGCAAACATATAGGAGATGTCGAGCCCTGCCCTACAGTCTGTCTGGTGTAATATACCGGATGCAGGTATTTGAATTAAATGAGCCACAGTCGCGAAGCAGTGGCTGCTCCACACTGCGATTCCAGCGCTGCTGTCCAATCAAGGGGACCTAGGTCTGAGTGCTTAGTCTCTCGGAGTGTGTCTAGTGTAGTAGTGCTGTTTGTAATGAGGGATTGGTATATTTTAGTAATTTTGTGGTCCCCAAGGTCCCCATAAAAACTTTAGCTTCCATTGGGTTAAATTCGGGCAGGGTCTCAATTTGTGTAATATAGGGAGATAGGGCATGCCGGAATAAGAGAGAGTCATAAAACTGCATGCGAGACATGGCATATTCTCTTTGTAGCTCTTGGAAAGACTTCAATGACCGACACTGCATGACCACCCCGAGCATGCATATACCAATATCATCCCAGCTTCGAAATCCTCCCAGTGTGGCGAGCTGAGGCAAAAGACCATTGTGTCACAGGCAGTCTCCCTGTTAATTTGCCCCCACCATCCCATCCTACGCAGTGATTGCTTCCAGGTTCCCAATGCTACCCTCATCACCGGTGGCAACGCCCGAAGCGCCGGTCCCGCGTATAGTTTAGGGTGAAAGGTTACATCGCCCATCAACCAGCGCTCCACTGCGCATGCCAGGTCTCGCCTATCCTCTACCATCATTCATTTAGCACTAGTAAATGGGATGGTGCATAGTAGGATTGAATGTCTAGGGTGGCTATCCCCCCACAGTATGTAGATTGAAAGCATGTTCACAAGGCCACCCGAGTGAAGCCCCCCCCCCAATATCGCATTTATATGTTGGAACCTCGTGGTCGGTATCGGATATGGATTTATTTGAAGAGTTTTATATAGCGCTGGCTAGACCCGGTGGCATCAGAGCGCTTTACATGAGGATCAGTGAGATACAAATTACATCAGTTACAAGAGCATATTAAAACATGGGAAAAGAAAAACAAGGTTACACAGCAAAACATGTGTTACTAGAGCATAGAATAACAACAACCCATAGAAAACAATGTTACACGGCCACATGAGTAAATAGAGCATAACATAACATAACAGACACATGTCCTTTGGGACATAGAAGGAAAGGGAGGAAAAGAAAAAGGTATTAGGAATGCAGCTCCGGTCAGGCAGACCAGCAAGGGAAGAGCAACTGGGATGGGAGGCAGTCACAGGATCGAGGAGGGCAGGAGATCGCCGATCACAATCAGGTTGTCTATTTGCAAAGGTTCAGGGCTGAGATTGGCTCAGTTGTCGGTAGATCATTGGTAATTCGTTGGACGAGAAGGGAGACACAGTGGAGAGATGAGGAGAACTGTGTCCAGCTGGGAAGGTGACGCCCGAGGGGGTGAACCAGAGCCGATCTCCTCTATAGCTGTCTAGGCAGCTCCACCGGGCATTGGCCATGTTGCTCTGTCTCATACATACATGGATATGTGTTTGCATTGTTTCATTTTTAGATAATTCTGAGTAAGATGAGGCTTTCTTTTTGTCTCTAAATTTGCAACTCACTCCGCATTTAGGAGTTTGTGCAAGATTTCTAACCCTGTGTTTCCTTCCACTGTTACCTGTGATTAGCGCCTTGGGATCGCCTGTGTGCTTCTAGCTGCCAGAGCAGGGCGCCTCGATAATGTAATTTTTGTGCCCTTGAGTCTTCATAGCAAGACAGGTCTCCAGGACAGACCGTCGATCCATGGCTCAGCCTCGACCCGAGTCAGGGAAAAAAATTATCGAGTAGAGGGGACCCCACACGGCAAGACAAGCGTGAGACAGTAGCATTACTTAAGGGCTGCACCATTGAGAGGCGCACCAGGCAGGAGTTTCGTCGGCAGGGCACGGCCGCAGCCAGAGAAACCAGACAAGGCTGCGGGCTGCGTTGAGGCAAGGTGCTGACCTAAGGTCCAGAGATCGGGTCGCAGCTCCAACAGCGGTAGCCCAACGCGGCCAGTAACACACTAGCTAGAAGCCTCACTGGGGAAATCAGGGCTTCGCCATTTTGGGGCGCACTCAGTGGGAGAAGTCATCTGCAGCGGCAAAGAGGCAACCAAGAGGACCCGAGTGAGCAGCGGGCTGCGCGGTGGCGAGGCGCAGACCAATATCGGAGATCCAGCTGCAGCTCAAAACGGGGGGGACCCCACGGCCAGACCACGTCTGTAAGTAGCCTAACAGGGGAGCCATGGATTTGCCACTTTAGGCCCACTCAGCAACGCCATTAGGGATTATCTCATGTTAAATAAGACTGAACTTACAAGCAAAGCTTTTTTGGCACTCTGAGCACTGATAAGGTTTGTACCCCTTCTGGGTTCTCTTATGTTTAAAGAGATTACCTTTACGAGGGAAGCTTTTCTGGCATTCAGTGCACCAATAAGGTTTTTGACCTGTGTGTAAATGCTCATGTTGAGGGAGACAGTTTTTCAGCCTGAACGTTTTTTTAGGCATTCCGAGCACGGATGAGGTTTTTGTCCAGAGTGGATTCTCGCATGTCAGATGAGACTGACCTTACAACTGGAGCTTTTCTGGCCTTCAGTACACTAATACGTTTTTTGCCCAGTGTGTTCTCTCATGTAGTTTAAGATTCCCTTTCTGACTAAAGCTTTTCAGGCATTTAGTGCACTGATAAGGTTTTAGTCCAGTGTGTGGTGTCTCATATTGAATGAGATGGTATGTCTGACTAAAGCTTCTCTGGCATTCAGTGCGCTGATAAGGTTTTAGTCCAGTGTGTGTACTCTCATGTCGAATGAGATTGTTTTTCTGCCTGAAACTTTCATGGCATTCTGAGCACTGATAAGGCTTTTGCCCAGTGTGGATTCTCTCATGTAGTGTTGGGTACCATTTGCGCTTAAATCTTTTCTGACAATCAGAGCATTGCTAAGGTTTCTGGCCAATGTGTGATCTCTCATGTGAGGCTGCCTTTATCGATGAAACTTTTTTGGCATTCAGAGCATTGATACGGTTGTAGTCCAGTGTGAGTTGTCTCGTGACAAGCGTGACCAGGTTTCTGACTGAAACTTTTCCAGCTTTCAGAGCAATGATAGGGTTTCTCCCTGGTGTGGATTCTCTTGTGTCGAGTGAGACTGCCCCAAAAACTGAAGCTTTTTTGACACTCGGAGCACTGATATGGTTTTTGTCCAGTGTGCTTTTTATGTGCATAGTGAGACAAGATTTCTGTCTGAAGCTATTTTGGCACTCTGAGCACTGATAAGGTTTGTGCAGAGTGTGGATTCTCACATGCTGAATGAGATACCTTTTGAGACTGAAACCTTTCTGGCACTCAGGGTACTGATAAGGTTTTTGTCCAGTGTGAGTTCTCACATGCTAAATTAGAGAGGATTTGTGACTGAAAGATTTCTGCCATTCGGATGATTATGCATCTGATAGAGTTGTAGTTAATTTAAAAAACTGTTTTCTTTGACTTCTCTACTGCGCGGGGCACTTGTTACAATTATGGGAAAGTGCCCTTTTGAACTTACTATGTCAGTTTCTCAATGTGACATTGTTCAATGTGTCACATGTTGGATAACTTAAGGAACTGCATAATTGATCACCTATTCTTCCGGATTTTGTGTCTTCTTTACTGTTGCATCATACTCATCCTATACCAACTGACCAATGGGCTGAGTGGTCTGACTAATGGAGGTGATGCCAGGAGGTGTCATCGTGCAACTGGACGAGTATAATCGCCTATCCTAAGGGGTCTTAAGAGGGAGAGAGCTTCATTCGTACTGCTGTGATCTCTACTGTTACGGTGGTAGACAAAGACGGATCTCGATCTTATCGGACTGTACTGGCTACTTGGAACTTTGCTGAACTTTCCTGAACTAGTCTTTGCTAAAGGCTTACCTGGCTATCTATCCAGACTGACGCATACACTGTGTGCGCCTGGGGGTCTCCCTTGGCTGAGACAGACTGCACCCCCTCCTTGCTAATTTTTAGGTCTCGCCTGACCCAGCGCATGCGCTGGTCTGGCGAGACATTTTGTGAGGGCTCCAAAAAGTGCTACCAGGCCAGCCTAGAGCTACAGAGCATGTGCGCGGGCACGTGCGCCGCGCTTGACCGAGGTTACTTTCACTTTCACGGCCGCTTTGTTTGATCGCGATCACTTTTGCGGCCGCTTGGCTTAGCCCATAGGTCTCGCTTTTGGGACCTTATAAGTATTTAGTTATGCAACTGTTGCATAGCTAAACACTTATAAGGTCCCAAAGGCGAGACCTATTGGCTATGCCAATGCTTGTTTAGGTTGAGCCTGGGCAGCACATGCGCTGCTCTGCGAGCTATGTTGTTTTGGAGTAGGTACATGAAGCACCACCCACTCTCCGCCCATATTTGTCATTGGTGAGTGTCATTGTCCTTCGTAAATGCTGGCTTCTGATTCGTTATTAGACTTGTTAGTCGCTCCTTAGTACCGCCTCGTCTTCATCTGTAACCTCCCATTAGGACTGGTCCTTTTACTTCGGTTATTACATGCTACGTCTTTTTTTTTTTAAGTCTGTAAGCACTACTGTCTTTAATGAGTTTCTCTTACTGTAGGAGGGTTTCTCATGCGCTGTTGTGACCACCGGCTTGTTTAAATCGTAGCAAACGGGGAGCTCTTCAGGGGCCATGGGAGACAGAAGGGGTAACTCTACGATGCCTTTAGGGAGGTCAAAGGTGCGTGATGTAAATTCCGCTAGATCTGGAATGTTTATTTTCTGAACGAACATCTATGTTAAACATGAATATGCTTTAGGTTTGCTCCTCTGCTCACTTGCAAAAAACCATGACCTCAACAAAGGGCTCATACCTGCTTTTCTCAATTTGTTCCTCTGTGAAATGGATTCAAAAAGAAGGAAACTCTTTGGCTGCAAATGTCTCTTTGGGGACACACTCCCGTAAGCGCGAACGGGACTGGAAGGTATTGGAGTGCTTTACTGAGCAGTTGCTTTACTGAGCAGTTCTCCATAAAAAAAAATCCTGGCATCTAGTGGGCTTTCTGCCCCCCCCCCCCCCCGGGTGGCAGATTGGGGGCTATTGCCCCATCTGCCTCAGGGGGGCAAAAAAACTGCCGTTTTGCAGGGGTCATTGACATGCCTATCTCAGGCTGCCCCCCACCCCTAAATGCAATTTAAAAAAAAGAAATCCTGGCATCTAAGGGGCAGAAAGACTGAATATCCCCAAGAACAAATAGGCATAGGCCCTTGTCCACGGGGCCGCTCCCCACTCCCTGGTGTCCAGTGGGTGGATCCCTGCTTGGAGATCACCCTACTGAGGTGATCCCCAAGCAGGGATCCACTAGGTAGGGGTACCATTGGAAAGGGGAGATTCTCCCCTTTGCAATGATACCTCTCCTGGCATGCTATGTGCTCTGGGGACTGAGCCCCCTGAGCACAAAGAAAGTGGAACTGAAATGAGCCTATCAGCTAATTTCAGTTTCGGTTTCAGAGAAGTTACATCAGCGCAACGTACGTGCAGATAATTTCCTTGAAACCAGCAGAAAAGCCTTGGGAGCTGGGGAAGCCCTTCCCCAGCTCCCAAGGCTGTTTAGGGCTCAAAGAAATGCCTCTGGTGCCCGCACCAGAGGGATTCCTTTAAGCACTAAACAGCTTGGGGGCTGGGGCGCCTACAACAGAGGTATTTCAAGTGCCATGTGCACGGACGGCCGGGAGCCATCCGGCCCACATGAGCACTGGTGCATCGACTGGTTCCCTGCCATCCGACGCATCGAAAGAGTTAACGTAAATCTCTTCCAATTAAACTGATAAAACAAACTTAACTAAATTTGACTCTGCTACTGTGACTTATTTTTCTTTCTGAAAGTGCATTTACCTCATGACTGAACAGAAATGCAAGAGAGAAGTTTCCGAACGTTAAATCCTGATGCTAATATTCTTTATTTTAATAACTGAACTTTTAGTTTGTAAGATCCTTTCCCGCCTACAGTGGTCATATTTTATATCTATTATATTTTCCTGAGAATTATCTAAACAAGCTGAGTTTTTAATTTGTAAATACAGTTATCCTATTCCTGATCATCATTGGATGACTTCCAGTTCCCCCAAATATCCGACCACTCTCAGCTCAGAGCAAGGTCCATTGGAGGACCATTTGGTTTAGTAAATAACTGGAAAGTAAATAAGGGCCCAGTAAGCGCTACAGCACATGTGAAAGGCTTTGCTTGCGTTTTGGCCTTGCCAACTATGGAATAGAGTCAACAGTAAATTGTAAACTCATCTGGGCCTTAAATGAGTGCCTCTCTTGTATACATTTTTCATGATATTTCAATTTAAAAAAACGAGACTGAGTGTCGGAGAGTAGGATCTGCTTCACAGGTTACCTCCACTTTTTGCTGGTGTTTAACTGTTTTTCAACTTTAGTCTGGCTGGGACCCTGCTATTCAGGGCCCCAGCCTAGCTGCTTCCTCTCTAAAATGATTGCATGTACTTTAGGTACACCACAGATTGGATCCTGAGGTACCCTTGTGAGTCCCTAGTATATGGTACACTATGTACCCAGGGCATAGGTAACCCAGAGGCCTACCAGGGGCTGAAGCATGTATTATGCCAGCCCTGGAAAGCCACCCAAAAATGACACCACAGGTCTGCTATTGCAGCCTGGGTAAGGTGGTGCATGCACCCCTTACTCTGATATAGGTTACCTGTATCACTACATATATACACACATATAAACCTATAAGCCACTCCTTTGGCAGGCCTTATCAATCCTGAAGACAGAGTGCTTGGTTCTTATGTGAGGGGTTCTGCATGAGCAGAGCCCCTCTGCAGCGTCGGAGTCCATTCTCTGATGCTGTTTGTAGTGCAGCCTGACCATATACTCTAAGTGCATTATAACCCAACGGTAAATGCTAACTTGGAACTTGCTGCAAAGAAACATGTTGTGTTTGGTGTCAAACACCTTAGAATCATACCCCCACACCAGTAACTCCAGAGGGAGAGAGATGACAGCACTGGTATACCCGGTTGAAACTTAACAGAGCCCTGGCATCACAAAATGGATGCTGCAGCCACAGACACAGGTCTGGCCTCCTGCTGCTCACCGTAACTCCGGCAGGGGAGGCCTGGACAATAGGTTTCCTGTCACAGGGAAGTGTAACCACCTCCCAGACAGGCTTATGTGTATTGGGGCTGGGTGGGAGCACTCTGAGTGCTTTGAAGTCCTGCACTGGGGGCACATTTGTGTCCCTGTGCATAGTCCAGCTCAAACCGGTTCAGGGGCTCCCAACCTGCTCTGGCGTGAAACTGGACAAAGGAAATGGGTGTAGCCACCCCTCTTTCCAAACCCTCCCATAGGTGGGTCCCCAGAGCTAGTCCAACCCCTTCCTTAGGTATAAGTAAGGAACCTCTGTAACCAGAACTTTAGATATCCCTGGACGAAACCCTGAAGCTGAATCCTGGAACTTCGACGCTCTACTCAAGACTAGAGGACTGAAGAAATCTCCCTTGGGGTCAAGGAGTCAACTCTGGCAGCCATCAATACTCACTCCAGACAAAACGATTCTCTCTGCATCCGTCGTCTGAATGAATCAGACAAGCATCCATCAAAAACTCTTAAGATGCATAGCTTCTCAATTATTAAATTCATTGAACTTAGTGTTTGAGTTTATCAAGCCTCTACATGAATTCATCAATGGTTTCACCAACTTTTAGGTGTTTTTGACTGAAAATGTATCTTTTGTAATTATTTGGTATTACACTGAACTTGAGATTCAACGTTTCTTTAATCTGATGTTATGCAATTACTTCGTCAGTACTTGGCTTTTTTTTTTTTTAACTACTTTCACACCATTGGTATGATACTAGGTGAATTGGCGCCACTCAGGAGAGGTAACACATATATTGGTTCAAGAAACAATAATATCAGAGTACGGTGCTGTAAAGTGAGGAGAACCACCAACCTTCCCCAAAATGCAGCCAAGGCCTACACAAAAAGCAAAAGAATTCCTCAGCACGTGTCTACGGTGTAACACAACTTTTAACTGCAAAATGTATGCACAAATATCAACACATTGTTATTTGTGCTTTGTTTCTGTTCTTTAGTCTTGTCACATCAATGTCCTTTCTCAGCCAACACGTGTTTCGTCGCATGCAATGTGAAATCATCCCGTGACTTTCTCAAGGCTTCAATATCTTTGGTAAAGGCCTTTATGTGGTGATAATTCCATACCACAAGTGAAAAAAGTAAAATCTGTTCTCAGCGTTCAATAACCAGTTCCACATTTAAGTTGGATCTTAGTACGATTCCAACTCACATGGATGGCTCAGTAAGCACAACCCCCAGTATTTCTCATTGAGCCAACAGTGCTGTGGAATGATTACTCTTTAATGTATTCAGTAAGTCATTTATTTCTTTTCTTCTAAATGTCAATTTGCATTTTCTGACACTTGGTTGATCTCTGCCTTGCAGCGTTTCTGAGCGCAGGTTTATTTAGCATGTTATGATTATTAGCAACTGCACTTCGTGAAACCTGGTTGAATCCAACTAAAGCGTTGACACTTGTATATACAACTTTATCTTGCATGGTAGCCTTGTATATGGCCTGACCTGCAGGTTCTCGGCCATTGATGTGTAGATTCTTTGCAACACTTATGTTGTCTTCACCTGCTTTACAGCGGCTGGAGCAGTGCTTTGACTCCCCATGCATGAAGGATCGATTCCGTACTTCGACAACGACACCCGTGGCACGCATGAGCAGTTTACTTGGACGATAGCAAACTCTCTGGGAGAGCATGGTCATTCTTCGGGTAACTTATCCCTGTATCGTCAGCAGTTCTATTGTCCACCAGCGTGTGTAGGGAGGGGCCAGGCAATGGGAGGAGGGAGAAGGAGTGGTTGGTGCACTTTTAAGTACGCGTGTCAGTTTAGCCGACCGTCTTAGGCTGGCCAAACTGACATGCGTACTTAAGTCCTTCACTGCACTATCCACAAACAAAACGGCAACCGCCATTTCAATGAGCGAGCATTAATCCTGCCCGCTCAGGCCAATCCCCATGCTGCTCTCATGCTTGAGAGAAGCGCAGGAATTGGATGGCCAGGAACTGGTAACAGAGAAGCATGAGGCAGCTGGCAGCACCAGGTAAGTCTTTTATTGTTATTCGTTTTATTAAATCCCCCCTGCATGTTCCCCCAGCGCATCACCCCCTGCAATCCTTCCACCCGCTACTCTTTTTCTGCGCTGGCCGCCACTGCCAGCTGTACTGTTGTCCGGATCCCTAATTCTTATTGTTTTAATTATAGGTGAACATGGATCATTTATGTGCTTCATGACAGGTCTCACATATTGTGGTCTTGTTGGACAAGGGTGGGTACTCAAAGTGCAACCCTCATACTGGTGAAAGACTACCTCCTTCACCAGGAGTTAAGCAGCACAAGCATGGTGGTGGCAGCATACTGTGTAGTGATCAGTAGTAGTGAACTGGTCCTTTTTTACCTGTGTCACTGGAGAGAAGTCTACAGGCTCATTCACCTTATTAAAGTTTTGCTGCTGTGTGCTTAACTCAACCCTTGGCCTACATCAGGTAGATGTGGAGTGCTGCACAGCACGGGAATAGTGACTCTGCGCTTGTTGTGTGTGTGCCTGTGATGGAAAAAGTACAGGTACAGAACAGTACTTTGCAGTATGTGTGTGGTGAGTGCATTAGATGGCTTGAGTATATTAAAAATGTTCTGGGTAATCTTGACCACCCTGAATACTATTCGGAGCCTTTAAGTTTAAGAGAGGCCCAGAGGAAAGACCTTAAAATTAGCTGACTAAGTTACCTGGAAGATAAGAGAAGAAATGTGGAATTACAGAAAATAAGCTCACCAGCTAATAGACCCATCTGCTAGAGTCCAGCCTTATTTAGAGCTGCTAACAAAAGAACATGATAGATTTTTGCTGACGCGACTAAGACTGGGTATTTTCCATAGGCTTGTCACTTTTCCAGTCCAGAATGATTGGACAAGAGAGCTGTGTAAATGTCCATGTGACGATGTGTCCGCCCAATCGACCATACATGTATTATTCTTTTGTAAATGTTACTCTCGCAATAGAAAAATGTGGATCCTGCCGCTCTTAAGGCAAAGTGGCCTAAGACAATGCCATCCTGCTTTTCTGTTTTTACAAATATTAGGAGAACAGATGATTGTATCAGTTTTAATATTTTTAAAGAATGTTTTAAAATGCAGAAATTCGATCATGATGTAATCAAATTTTAAAGCTTATTGACCCCAGCTGTGTACCAATCCTTTTTTTTAAAAATGATGACTTTTTATCTATTGTGTATGTACATTCAGTGGTATGTCTTTTTATTGTGCTTTTATGATTATCGTGTTTATAATCGAATAAAGCTGATTGAATTGAGTGTATGTATTGATTGTATGAATGCCTGTAAGGAATGCATGACACACGAGATGTAGTGCTGTGCAGTGCATGCGCAATGAGAGCATGTGCTGGGTTATGTGTGCTTGTGTGAAGTACAATACATGAAGGGATGAAGTATTATACAGCACATACATAGTAAGTGTATGTGCTGTCCGTGGGTGTTTTTGTAAATAGCACACCCTGGTTAAATATAGAAAAGCGTTTGCATTAAACAGGTGCACAGACTGGAGTGTGTGCTGACTGCATGTGTACATGCAAGGGTACAGTGCATATAGGTACTAGTGCTGAGCAGTCAGGGTGCTGTGAATGCACACTGAGTAAATGTGCCTGCAATGGTACATTACATAGAGGACCCTGGGTTCCATTTTGGGAAGCCCAGGCCTTCCTGCTGAAGTCACGCGTTGGAGCGGAATCGCACCAGACAGATTTGTGTTTTTGCTGCATTCTTGTGAGCTGAGTGGGACATACTCTGGAGAGAAATAAGAAGAGACTCCCTTTACACTTCAAAAGACTGCTCTTTTATTCAGTGGTAGAACAAGAAAGGGGCATGACAACTCTCAGGAAGGATGATGGGGCTGTCAAGTGGATTATAAAGGGTAGATTTGGGGGGGGGCATAGCATTAACCTTTTCATGCACATATGATTGTGGCAGACATCCAGGTGTGAACTCTAGTTACTCCCATGAATTCTGTTGTAGGACGATCCACTTCAGAGTCTTGCCTGCTTTGATAGACAGTCTTTCATGAGGAGAGAAGAAAATCAGAAGTGTTCACTTCAAAAGAGGCAGAACCCCAACATAAAACATAATAGACTTGGACCCTAAATTACATTTTGGTGTCTGGGAATGAACTATAAGAAGGGGAGGTTGAGACCCCCAAATTTGCCTTCTGCCAAGCAGCCAGAGGGGCAATGTAAGAAGGGGACTGGGTGTTAAGGCCTGCTTGTCCCCCTGCTGGGTGAGGAAACATCACCCTGGACACCAAGAGCCTGGAGCAGCAGCACCTGCCTGCGTGCCAAGAACAGTATGCCCTGTGAGGAAAAAGAGTGTGTTGGAGAGAGTGCGGTCCAGTGAGGAGCCCTGCAAGAGGATTCTCTGAGCAAAATGAGAGGCTATGCTGTGTCGGTTGTAAAACATCCATGTGCCGGGAGAGAGCCACTGGAGACTGAGCCAAGAGTGAAGTCCCTTATGACCCTGGGCGAGCCGGTACCGCCGCGCTGTGGTGACTCCATGTGCCAAGGGGCCCTCAGTAAAGTTACTACTGCTAAATCGTTGGGGCCTTTGACCATCTCGGTCTAGGCATTTACACCAAGAAAGTCAGCACCAAGTACTGCCGCAACTCCTAATGCCAAGAGGGGCTGCTGGTACCAACGTGCCAAAGGATTCAGGTTGCTACCCGAAAGATAGCCTAAGGCTATGTTCCCTGGGATTGACCCACACTGTTAGGTAACTGCACCTGACTGACGTGAGGACTGCTGAAGACGCCATGGACGACAAACCCTCCCTGAGCTCCAGTTGGAAGTGGAGAAAGGATTGCCTTACATCCCAGACTCCTGCCCCCACACCCAGGTAAAGCCAACTTACTGTGTCTTCGCAAGCTGGGAACTGCTCCAACAACATAATAGAGGCTGCGCTACCGGGTGCTGCAGCGTGGGCCGCGAGCAGTCAGACTTCTCCGAACTGAGCAGGACTTGAGGGCACCTGCGGCTCCGCTGAACTCATCCATACTCCGAGAGCGGGTAAGTCATTAACTGGGCCAGATGGGCCAGAATAATTGGCTGCTAATGGTGCTACGTTGCATAAAGACTTTTGACTAAAATCCTGAAAAGTCCAAGAGCAACTCGTGAGCATGCCTAATAGTGTACATTCCTTGGATGTGGCCACCAGTGAATGGGGAATAACATGTTAGACGACGAAAGGTGGGAAAGAGATTTGCCTGACAACTACTGTAGCCCTAACCTCAATGGGGGCTGTGTTGTTGCTTCTGAATGTTGTACACCTTTGCATGTGTAGAATTAGAAATAAAATATTACTTTACTTTGTATGAAAGAAAGGTATTAGACTGGGTATTGATTTATTGTTTTTACCGTGTGACCTTTGAGGTATGAGTCATGTTCACTGACCTGTATCTACACTCCCCCTGAGACAACGTTCACTGCTCGACTACAGCTACCACTGAGAGTCAAGTGCTGAAGGGGTACTTTACTCAGTTGCTCGGGTCCATAGTAGATTGGGCCCCATGTCATCGGGGGTAAAAGGCCTCAACCACCACAGTTTGGTCCAGTAGCCCCTGCATGCCCTGTGGCCCTCTTAAAGGGGTTTTGACAGTGTCCGCCCAAAAATATTGATTCATGGTTTTATGCCCTGGTGGGAACAACTCTGTCAGCATGTGATGCTCTCTCTATTTCATCCTCTGTCTAGATACCCAGAAATGGGAGTATTCTATGACTGACAGGGCGCTATAAATATGCATTAGATAATTAGTTGACAGAATGTTCTGCACTAGTGAGATTATTTCAGTGACATTTAATTTTACTGTATTTCCTGCAGCTCTCAGTCAAATCATGCTCTTTGTGGACGGGATGATGGGTGTTATAAACCACAATGAAACTGTCCAGTGGCTGTACACGCTCACCGGAAGTCCAGTAAGTGCATCTAAATGTACGCAGTGTTGATTGCTCATCTTCGCTATTGAAATTATACCCATCATTTCTTTTCTCTCAAAAATATAAAATCGTCAGTACAAATGCCATTTTTGAGTAAGCATGGCAGCATGTGAGCAATTTTATGTTAAGTTTAAATATGATCATTTGTATGATGTAATTTACTATGCGTTATGCACTTTCTTAACTTGGATGCCCTTTTCCCAGAGGCTGAGTGATTTCCTTCGATGAACTTGCATGGTTGCTTTTGTGTGTGTGTGTGTGTGTGTGTGTTTATTAGAGATTCTGGTTAATACTAAAGTAAAATGAGTTAGATTGTGCTAAAATTCTTTTTGTTTTTTTGAAACCATCTTTTTATTGTGTGTTTTATACCTACATTTCACAACATACAGCACGAATTACAGTGTAGAGGCGTACTAACAAAGAAAAAGCTAATATGATTGCTACATCATAGAACACTACACTTTCATCACTTCCAAGACAAGTTATCACAGTAATGAGAATGGTTGCAGGCAATGATGACAGTGTATTTGATGTCTGAGGGTACACGAATTATATACGTATATGAACAGCAATACAAAGAATCTTTTGAAACACCAGTTGTCAGAACTAGTTCACACCTGCTGTATGTAACAAAATTAGCAGTGCAGTGCCAGTACCAGTGTTGAAGAAAAATGTATAGAGAACAGAATTGTAATGTCCATAATGCGCTGAGTCTGCAGAGCGTCGCGTTAGACTAGCGAGAATCGACTACTGCCGTTGATTAGGGGGGCGATTAGCATCACTCAGGATAGCGTGCAAGCTACTCCATGAGTACTTCCGAGCTCGCTGCTAGGGGGTATTTGTGCAGACCTTTGGTGTCATCGCAGTGCAATGTCTGACTCTCAGCCTGAGTCCCAACCTCCATGGAGGAAGCCCAAGCAGAAGAGCGGGGAGTTGAGGCGACCTCCACCTAGAGCAGAGGTCTTCAAACTTTTTTACTCTGAGCCCCCCCTAAGCAAACTGTTTTGAGGTCGGGCCCCGCTCCAAAACTTTATGACCAGTATTGGGGGAGCGGGAGGGACATGGCTGCGTGCAGGGAGCGGGGCTTATGAGATGATTTCAGGAATACTTTTTTTTATAGCTTATGAATTGCACCAAATATGAGACTTGTAAAACAGCAAATGCATCAGACAAAAACAGATATCCCAAACAAACTTCTCCCCATAATTGGGGTGTTGTGAGCCCCTCACACTCTTTGACCGCAATGCAACTATACCTGCTGCACTAATGATAACTGCAGTCCTGAGTAGCAGGCTATCTCCTTTGCCTTTTTTACCTCTTTCCCTCCATGATGGATCATCACCTCTGTCCTAATGCTTGAAAGGACAATAAGCTCTGATGCCCCTTTTTTAAAAGGTAGACAGTCATAATTGTGATACAGTGGGCCCCTCAAATCCCTGGGCCCATGTCCTGCTGCATCTGCTCCTTTATGATAATCAGTAGTGGCCACTTACACACTTGGCGGCAGCACCAGCTTCACTAATAAATGTCTCTTAAAAAAATAAAAAAAACACTTATATCGTCCCCTTCTTTGGGGTATCACTCTGAAGAAGCGGTCTCTGGCCATTTGTAAACACAAAAATGAGTCACCATACAGTTCTCCCTATTCTGCGCCTTCTCTTTGACAATATCTAGGAATCTCGCTCCTTTCCTCTGTCTTCCAGACCATTACTGTGAGGCCCCAGGGATCGAGAGGATTAGGGCTCTGCATCTGAATGCAACCCTGCTGGCCTTCACACAAAAACTGCCCCTGAATGGTTAATACTGACTTTGAGATGCCTCTGCCTGAAATCGAAGTGTGAGTGGTAGTGCAGAAAGTTAAAAAAGAAACCACGGAATTATGAGTTTCTGCAACAGCAGCAGAGTTTTCCACATAATTATCAATTTACTGCATTTGCTACATAATCTGCAGATTTCAACAAAAAAATCTAGATTCTAGCTCAAACGGAAAGAAAGTTACTTAAAGCGTGACAAAGTGTTCCGGAGCAGTGGAAGGCCCTTTGCAAAGATTGACTGGTAATCTTGTAGTTGCTTACTGCTGTGTTTGGGTGTTAAACTGGTACTAATGAGGTGAAATATTTCCCCTGACAGCATTACCTTGAGTTAAAATGACAAAAAATGAAGTAATGCTAACCACAAAATGCGGCGCATTGTGCCGCATAATTTACCTTTTCTTGCTGCATAATTTAGTCAAACCTGCCGCATAATGTTGTCCTCTTCTGCTGAATAATTCCAGTGGATCTGCTTAAAGATTTTGGGTGGGAATGATCTATTCTTTTTAAGATGTAATGTAAAGGAGTTATCAGCTGGGATCTGGAATAGCGGAGACACTTACAAAAATGTCTGCATTATATACAGTTTGATTACTTATTACTAAAAAGTATGTTTTGTAAGAACTTGTTTTATTCCAATCACTGCATCATTTTGCAGCAGCCTAGCTTAAAGTATGTAAATACTGTTTTATAATAATGACTTACAAATCCACAGTGCTTTCTGCCACAGGCTGGGACCTCATAGCACTATAAACAGGGCCATTGGAATTATGCAGCAGGAGAAGACCAAATTATGCAGCATGGCTGACTAAATTCTGCAGCAAGCAAAGGTGAATTATGCTGTATAGTTTGCTATAGCATTACTGCACTATTTTGCTATTTTTACACTTGTTAACATTGTCCTGGCCTTTATTGCCCCCCATAAGTACCACATTAACACCTACATATAGCAATAAGCAACAGAAAGGTGACCTTCCACTGCGAGGTAACGTGTTGCTGCATTTTTTAATCTGCAAATTATGCAGCAGACGATGGATTATGTGGCAAATGTGGGAAAACCATAACTATGCACTGTGAGTGCAGGGTGAGCGTGAAAGTGAAGGATGAGAATGAGGAGTGAGTTATCTGAATGCAGGGTGAGTTCCCAGACACTTGAAGTTAATCAGCATGTTATTGACGGGCGTAGGATTTCAGATATAAATTAAACTATTGCTATTATGGAATTAATCAGGGAATCGAGGGTGAAGGAAATAATGTGCTGATCCTGCAACAAACTTCCAGTCTTATGATTAGGGTTGCCAGCTTATTATTCTGATGTTGCAGAAGGTACAAAAGTAAACAGTCTCCTAAAGCCCTATTTTCAGCACTTATCTGTGCGTACTTTGAAAAACAAGTATAAAGCACTTTTAAATGTGTTCTAGGGCTGCCTGAATGTTTCATGACTGAAAATAAAAGGAAGAGACAGAAAGTCAAATTACAAATGAATACATACTTTTTTATTTAAGACCTTATTTAGTGTCAAAGCAAGGTCTTTGCAGGCTCTTTAAACATACATGGCTGGCATTTTTTCTATTGGCAACCCTTTTTTATATTCCTTTTCATGAAATGCATTTTCACGCTACAGCAGTAGATTTACAGTAAAAATGTAAGGAATAGGCAGAGTCAGGGCCCAGGGGTTACTGGAAAAAGAAAAAAAACTAAGCCTCCGTAACCAGTTTCCAAAGGTATGTAAATGGTCTTTAAAGACCTGTGAAAAACTCGGGCGTGCTGGAGTCTTAATAAAACTCCAGACACTGCCCAGACGAGCCCCCAGCAGCACACTCACTGACCTCTGGCCCCACGGCACTCTGAGGGCTTCGGAGTAAATGAAGACAGCCTGGAAATGCAGCAAATAAATATCGCTGCACTTCCAGGCGTCTTCATTTACATGTGCTTGCAGAGGCCTTTGCGCCCCCCTGGGAACCCATCCATGCCCCCCAGGGGGGCGCGCCAACAATTTGAAGACCTGTGACCTAGAGTGATCTGGCACTTGGCAAGGGAGCAAGCCAAATCTGACCCGTGTCACAGCTTTGGGTTTTTTCTAGTTCAGCATATGAGACTCAACAGGCACACCTCACAGGTATGCAGGGCTTTATTTAAGTGGGATGTAAAAACTGGAAGGGGGTCTCTCAAAGGGGCATGGCTAATGTAATTAGAGGCGTGGCTTAAAACACGTGAGCTAAAAAGCTGCGCCGCCCAACTTGTATTTTGCGGTTTCTGCCATTGCATCCAGATATATGATACAACAAGTAACATCACACCTACAACAAGTCAGGACTATTGGCGTTGTCAATGGTTGTTAGGTGCATAAGAAAAATAAGCAGCAACTATGGCTTGTATAGAATATTGAAAAAGCTTCCACTTAAAGCCCTGGTGACACCACGACAATGTTGCTGCTTTTGAATTTCAATAGGAGAAGGGAAAACCAGAGAGACTAGCATTTGCAATGCAATAGGTCTCGCATTCGCAAGAGTTTAAGCTATTGGCATTGCAAATGACAATGCCTTTTATTTATCTGTTTTGAAAAATAACACATAAAAGGCATTGTTATCTAGAACGCCAATAGTTCATTCTTTCGCAAATGTGAGCCCTATTGTACTGCAAATGCTTGGTATGTTAAGGAGGCTGTGAATGACTGAAATATACGCAGGCAACAGTAAATGAAAATACAGTGTACAGCAGAAGAGGACGACGAGGTGGGGGCCTCCCGGTTATTTGTTTATGCGTTTTTATATAGCGCAAACTTTACTTGAAGGTGTCAGAGCACATTACAATAGAACAAGTTACATTACATAAGGACTTTAGAGTATATGAATAACATAAAAGATACAAACCGATAAATTCTAAACTCACATAAGAATGGTAGTAAGTACAAAAATTGACTACAGATACTGCTTGGGTAGCGTGTGTCCTGGTGCACACAGAGAGCCGGGCATGGAGACACACTCAACTCCCATGGATGGTGGGCGTCCTAGTGCCCCCAGAGAGCCGGGCAGGGAGACACACCCTATTGGCATGGATGGTGAGCATCCCAGTGCCCCCAGAGAGACGGGTATGGAGACACACTCAACTCGCATGGATGGTGGGCGTCCTAGTGCCCCCAGAGAGCAGAGCATATAGACACACTCAATTGGCATGGATGTTGGGCATCCTAGTGCCCCCAGAGAGCTAGGCAGGGGGAGACACTTCTGTGGCATGGGTGGTATGCGTCCTATTGGACCCAGAGCGCTGGGCAGGGAGACACATTGCACTGGTGTGGGTGGTGTGCTACCTGGTGCTTGCAGACCTCCCCTAGTGCTGGGATGCCCTTGGTATATGCGGCACTTTACCAAACACTTTATCTTAACGTAACTTCTGGTTCACACCACAAATACAGTAAGGTAGGGGCAACATGAGTGAGTTATGAATCAAATACGAAAAAGAGGCAGGTTGAACTCGGAGGTCAACTTACCTAATTGTTTTGGGAAATGGCAACAAACACAGAAGAAGGGCAAACACTACATGCCAACCACACTCAACCCCAGAAGAAAGACAAAAACTTGTTCCAGTACTGTGTCTCTGCAGCCGTGGACTATGATAACGTGCATAAGACAAGGTAGAAAGAAGATAAGGAAAAGTGTTTCCCACTGAGTGGAAACAAGGTTGTTCCTACCTGGGGCAACAAAAAAGGGCGTTCCCTATTGGAAGATAACGAGAGGTACATCAAAATTCTGTAAGTTGAAAAGTAGAGTTAAAGATGGAGAAGGGGGGGAAGAAAAGTAAGTAAAGGGTTTTTCTTGCGGGTGGAATTGTTATAACTAGTGAAGAGGAGGGAGACAGAATATTGAGGGGAAAAAGGGGCGCTTTTGGCAGAGATTGTTACACATAAGCAGATATTTAGGGCTTCCATGTTGGGGCAGTGGTAACAGGTAAGCAAAGATATAGTGAACAGTGTTCCTCTGTGGGGATGGACTGAGGGGTTCCTCGCAGGAGATAGAGAGCTGCCCGTATTTCCCTGCATGGGGGCAGTGCGGGAGTTCAGTGCTGAGGACGGAGTTTGCTTCTGAAGAGACCTGAGGCTGCACAGATACCCACGTGAAGCCACGGCGTTGGGGTAGGGGTCCGGAGGATGCGGCTGGAAGCCAGGCAGGAGTGGGTTACTGGTCCTGTAGCTGTTCTGCCCGCAGCCCTCCAGCACCGCAGGGCTGTAGGCGGGTGGTCACTGATCCAGCAAGGGTTTGTTCCTCTCAGCAGCACCGTCCTGCTGCCACCCAGGGCACTACCTACTGATCCTGTGGGGGAGGGAGACACAACGAGGGAATGAAGCTCAGGAGGGCAACTAAGTATTGCTTTCCGGTGACCCTACAAGTGAGGGTCACGTGAGTGAATGAGGGGGCCTTGCTAACAGTTGTCACAGGTAATGCCTTCCACTGACTTTCCAGCGGAGGGGTGGGGTGCAGGAGAGAAAGAGGGGTTCCCTGTAGCAGATGCTGGCAGACAGTGTAGGCACTCGGTCCGTTAGTTCATCCTGAACAGCAATGGTGAGCCGGCTCATCCAACGGATTTTCTGGTGCCCTGAAGTGAAAGCCAGGCACCACAATTCCTTAATATGCTGAAAGTGCCTGAGGCTGCCCCCACTGGGGTCAAGTTCCTGCTCCCCACACCTGACTCACTAGTGCTGTGCCCAGAATGGCCCCTCTTCGGAGCTGGGAGCCCAGTGCTTTGAAGCCTGGTAGAAATGTGGGATGTGCTAGAGCCCCCTTGAGCTCCCCTCAGCGTGTGCACTATCACAAGCTAGGAACATGTTCAACCCAGGAGAACCTACAAGAGATATATGGGGCAAGGACAGGGAGCACAGCACAGAGGCCTCACCTACATCCTAGCCATGGACAGGCCCACAGGCCGGAAGGGGGTTGACCTCAGCCAATTAAGTGCAATCTAATGATCTGTTTGGAGGAACAGGAATGGCACCTAATGCACACTTTTAATGGGATTTATAGGCAAGCCGTAATTCTTATATTAAAAAACAATACCCTTAAGCTGGGTTAACAATGCTATAACTTGTTCAAGAGCAAACTCTTTAATAAAACAATATATTATAACTACTATTAAAAAGCAGCTAATTCGATTTGCAGCGATAATAGCGCGCGTCTGCTTTTTATAGCGTCAGATTTGGCAAGGTGGAGTGCTACATAAAACTTTTTATTCACACACCACTGTTTTGAAAAACCTGCACTACTGAGTTCGAGTGCTTGTGGCAGGTGTTCCACACAGCGGTGTTTCTTAGAAATGGCAAGCGCTAAACGATTTATAATTGTCACAACAGGGTCATTGGATTGGCGCAAGAGAAACGCCTTGTTTTCACAGCTATACAAACCTTCACAAACTGCGGTATAAAGCCCTACGCGCATGTCAATTCATGATTGCAAAGCCCCAACTTACCTGTGTAGGTCGTGTTGGCCACGTAGGTTTCAGGCGTTACCTTCAGTTTAAAGGGCACGTTGGCGGTGGTGGGGTTTGTTGTGTTACAAGGGTCCGACTGCATGCTGATGGGCGTGACCAGCATGCCAATCACGAAGAGCAGGGCGCAGATAGTGTGAGCTGCCATAGTGACGCAAACGCTTCACCTGTGTACTGAGCGGCTGGAAACACACCTGTTTCACTGATACTCATCAGAGATGCGGGGCATTATATACCCGGCTCCCAGGTGAGAGGAGAGCCTGGAAATTATTAGCAAACTGGGCGTGCCCACAAAATGCCAGTTTCTTAACATCCTGCTACCTGGGTGCACTTGTGATTCATACTCGCACGAAAACGGAAAAGCAGTGGTGCCCTGTTGTGCGCAATAATTTAATTCAAGCGTGAGGCAATTCTAGCTTTATCGAATGCAAAAATAAAAAGGCAGCTGATTGTTTATCTTTGCATTGTGCTTTCACTTGAGTGAAAGCATGATGAAACCAGTCCTAGTTCTTCAACAGCTGTCCAGGCAGATTTTAAACAAGCGGCACTGAAAGCGATCGCGAAAGCGATCGCTATTGTAAAAAAAAAAAAAACACGCCTGCGAGTGGTGCACGCGCGCCACAGCAAAACATGTTTTCAATTATCGCGCCTGTGTCTGGGCACGGTAATTGAAACCACATGGCCTTTGGTGCGCGTAATAGACACCAATAGGCCATGGGCGTAGCAATGCGCCCGCCTTTGGCCTATTGCGTGCCGTCTTTGTGAAAAACATGCACGCAAAGGCCAATTGCGGAAGCCAAAAGGAAAAGCACACGCACGAGCGTGTGCGATTCCAGGCTCCATTTTCAAACCCCGGACAAAAGGACTCTTGCTGCGCAAGCAGCGCTGCGCACTGCATTGCTAGGCGTGAGACCTAAAAACAAACTACTCTTTAAAGGAATTCCCTTCCTCTACAACGCTCACCTGGCATAACTTCATGCCGTAACTTCTCCACTAGTGAGAAGTGAGCAGTGTGAGCATGCGCACATGACACTGTAGTCCGGAAAAAAAGAGACCGCCTGTGCCAGGGCACAAAACAGAGCCCGATGGAGACCCGTTTCGAGGCCCCCTTAAAAAAAAAACTGCTGGTGCTCAGACCCGGTGAGACTCGGCCCACTTAAAGCCCTGCAGGTATGTAAGACTTGGTGTCCCATGCAGCGCATCAGGGTAAACGTAATTCCTAGCCGGAATTGGAAGAGTGATGGGCACATGTGAACATGTATAGAAAGTCTGCGTCAGGTGTATGGCAGCCAGGGCAGTCAGCGTCCATGTGGTTAAAGTAGATATTGAATTTTGCGGGGGATGAGGTAAGCCCTATACATAATATTATGTGATCATGAAAGAGGCATTTGGAGACACCACCACAGGGTATGCCAGGATATGCTGCCATTCCTTATCTGAAAAAAAGGACAACAATTCTCAACTGGTATGATTATACCGGACAATTAAAATTGCATGTACATGTCATCAGCAGGGAGGAGAAAGGGAGACTCAGGCAAGAATTCTTTGAGAAATGCACTAGGCATCAAATGTTTATAATCATAAGGATACATTAAGGCAGATTACAGTTGTATCAGCACTGTAGGCAAACATTGTAAGTGAAAAAACAACCCAAATTGGACTTGGTGCTAAATGTGTAAGTGACACACAAAGTGGCGACGCAAGTGACAATTGTGGAATCAGCGGAAAACGGCGCAACAAAACATTAGTGACAGAATATATACAGTGAAAAAATATATATATAATATAATGTGGTTCAAGTAATGAATAAATAAGTATTTGCAATCAAGACAATCGTTTAGAAAGAACCACAGAAACGAGAATGCGCTATTATTTGCGCTGAACGGTCAATGGCGTTTCGATCCTCTGATTCAGGATCATCTTTAGGACCGGGTTGTTCAGTTTAAAAGACGGTGCTGTATAAGGGGGCAAAAAAGGAGACGGGAGGGGTAAGGGGGGGGTAGAAAGCCAAGGGGGCGCTTGATCAGGGCGAGGAAGTGTGGTAGAGGAGAGCAAGGGTACTGGGGCGGGAAGAAGGGCGGGCGCCAGGAGCGGAGAGGTATGAGACCACAGTAAGGATGTGCAAGGCTCGTAAGTGCAAGGGAGACAGAGTGGCAGGAAACAGAAGTGCTGGCAGTGGAGAAAGCGCAGGGCTCAAGGAGCGTGGAGGGCGGGGAACATTAGAGGTAAAAATAAAGTTAAAAATAAAGTATGGCGAAGAGCTCCTGGAATGAACTTGGCAGAGGGCCATGGAGGTAAAGGAAAGGCAGAGGTAGGACGGGAGGATGTAGAGAATATTATGTAGAAAATATCCGTGTGGTCGTGAGATCAGGATGGGTAAGTGTAGATAGGGTGGATCAATAGTGGTAAAGGCGCAGGGCAGGGAACTAGGAGCGCGGAGGGAGGGGAGTAAAAACCAAGGTAAGCTTGTGTCAAGAATAGGCAGAGAGCCGTGGAAGAGAAAGAAGGAGTTAACCTGAATGAGTATGAGACAAGATCCGGATGGGTCAGCAAAGGAGGATCGCGTCACGCAGAACAAATCTGGAAGAAAACGGGGGGGGGGGGGGAGAGAGAAGGAGAATCAGACTGTGGGTGGGGAAGCGGTGGACAGGGTTCCGGGGGAGGTGCAACGCTGGGCAACACCTGAGAGGAGAGGAGGAAAAACAACAATGGCTTCGAATGGAGAAACAATCCTTTCGTAGATCGAGCAGGCGGGTGAACCGGCCGCGTCGGGGTAGAACATCGGAGGGATAAGAGGTTCGAATTTCTACGGGGCTCTGCAGTGCTTACCAGAAGGGAAATCCTTGAGAGAAGAAGACACAGGGGTCAGTGGGGGTCCATGTGCAGGACAAAAGGAAAGGAAGGTGTCAGGATCAGGAAAACTTACTTGGTAGCATGAGGGGACTGAATCCAGGTGGCAGCGAGAGCGTGGGGAAGCTGCCCCTCGTGAGGCGTGTGAATCGATAGCAAGGTGGCCATCACGGGGGAGTAGAAAAACGAGGGCCGTCACGTCAGAGATCACGTGAGCGCGGCGAGGGGGCGGGGCTTGGAGACGTGGCACGGTCAGTGAAAAAAGACTAGAACACGGGGGGAAAGTGGAGGATAGTTGTGCCATATGAAAGAAACGGAATTCCAGAGAAGGGGAATGAAATAGATAATAATAAATGAATAGTCCTAATTAAAAAATAGGAAATAATAAAAAAAGAATAATGGGAGAGTGGAATGAGTAGTCATGCGAGGGAGGCATGTCACCTAAGGGGTAACGCGAGTGCAGCAGGTGGGGGGGGGGGGAGGAAAAGTGGAGGGACGGGGGTTGGAAGGGAGGGATAGGTGGGGGCCGAAAACGGAGGGGAGGGAATGGAGGAAAAGGAAACAATTATCAAACGGAAGTTCAGAGGAATCTCAGAGTAACCATAGAACACAGGCGTAAGAGGAGAAAGAGATACAGTCAAGGTAAGGAAGTGGAAAAAGGGATTCGGAGTAGAATGGTGCTGTTCCATTCATCATTGGTGTTAATGCCTGTGTGGACGGAGTTACAAGTGGCGATCCATTTGAATTCATACTTGAGGAGTGCTTTCATGTCACCCCCTCTCATTGGTAGTGTGGGTTGCTCTATCACTTGCCAAGTGATATCAGTTTCACAGTGTTTTTTTTGGATGTAATGTGCAACCAGGGGTGCTGTAAGGACCTTGCAATGGATTCTACTTTTGTGTTGGATTATCCTTTGTTTGACCATTTGGGTGGTTTGTCCAATGTAAATGAGGTCGCACAGACAGCGGATGGCATGAATGACGTTTTGAGATCTGCAGTTGGTGAGCGTCTTGAGTTTGTAAGTAAGATTGTTGGTTTTGAACTCTTTGGTATTGACTGTAAGGTCACAAACGACACAGGCTTGGCATTTGTAGTGTCCGATGGTAGGAGGTAGGCCCCAAGCGGACGTGATGGTGTTTTTTGGGGGGTCTCCAGTGGGCCATGTGATGGCATGCACCATATGGGTGGCTAGATTACTGCCTCTTTGGTAAGAAAAGAGTGGGGGCTCTTCAAAGGCTTTGAATGGTCGTAGTAGCTTCCAATTGTGCTTAATGATTTTACTGACTTTGTTGCTGCAAGGACTGAATTTGGAGACAAACGGAATTCTCGTCATCGTTTTTTTAGGTTGTGGCGTGAGAAGGTGTTCTCGATGGCAATACCAGGCTCTTTTGCGGGCTTTGGTCACGAGACGTTTGGGATAGCCTCTGTCTAGGAGTTTTTGGATTAGAATGTCTGATTCTCTGAAGTAGTCTTTGCGCCATTTACAGTTCCTGCGGATGCGTAGGAATTGGCCGTAGGGAAGGCCATCTCGGAGGCCGCGTGGGTGATAGCTAGAGTATTGAAGCAGAGTGTTCCTTTCAGTGGGTTTCCTGTATAGACATGTGCCAATTTTGTCATCTTCTGCGTGTATTATGACATCCAGGAAAGGCAGGTCATTGGGCCTAGACTCATGGGTGAATGTAAGATGGGTCTGAGATAGATTAATCCATTGGATGAAGTTTTCAAAGATTTGGGCCGAGCCTTTCCAAAGGAGGAGGACATCATCGATGTAGCGTCGCCAGAGAGCGATGTGATTAATGAAAGGGTTTTGGGTGCTGAGAATGAGTCATTTCCAGATTATAGACGAAAAGGATGGCAAAATTGGGAGCGAAGCAAGCACCCATAGAGACGCCCTTGATTTGGAGGTAGAAAGTATAGCGCTAAAGAAAATAGTTATTTTCTAATGCAACTTGGAGTAAATCCATGATAAATTCGGTAGGTATTAGGGTAGGTCTTGGTCTGGTTTCGAGGAAAGATTTGATAACCTGTAGTCCTTCCCTGTGGGGAATGTTGGTGTATAGTGATTCGATGTCTAACCCCACCATCAGATCAGTTTTGGTGTCAAATGGTCTGTCTTCAATGGTACAGATAAGGTCCATAGTGTCTTTGATGAATGTTTCTGTAGATGGGACAAATTCTTTTATGATGCTGACAATATATTTACCCAAAGGTTCAAGAATGGAGCCACATCCAGAAACGATGGGGCGTCTTGGTGGGTTTGTCTTGTCTTTGTGGATCTTGGGAAGAATGTATAGGACCGGTGTACTTGGGTTGGGATTATTGAGAAGGTGTATTCTTTCTGGGTAATAATGTTCTGTGATTTGGCTTGTCCTGTAATAAGTTTGATTTTTAGTACGGAGGTCTGGTAGGGGGTCCTTAGTGAGTGGTCGATAATGAAGAGTGTTGGAAAGTTGTCGATTGATTTCCAGGTCGTATTTGTCAATGTTCATGACCACGATACCACCACCTTTGTCTGCTGGTTTAATTATGAGGTCGGTTTGTTTCCTTAGGTCGATCAAAGCTTGTTTTTCTGAGAGAGGTAAGTTGTAAGGAACAAATTCGAAACCCTGTTGCAGAGTTTTGACCTCGCGAAGAACGGCCCATTCAAACGATAGGATCTCTGGAGGCATACAGGAGGAGGGGGGATTGAAAGTGGAGGCGGGCTGAAACTGTGGTGTAGTGGGCAAGGAAGTTTGTGGTTTATCGGAAAAAAATTGTTTGAGTCTAAATTTTCTAAAAAATAGTAATAGGCTAGATTGTAGATCCAGAAAGTTGGTCCGTTCAGTGGGCACGAAACTCAGGCCTCGACTCAGAAGGGTGGTCTCATCAAGGGCAAGGATGTGGTTGGAAAGGTTGAAGATGTGTATGGCTGGAGGGTCCAAGGGGATAGAGCAAGGTGTCTGCTCAATGACTTGGGTGTTTACCATTGGTAGTATCTGTTGCGTGTTTGTCTTTCTCCTGAGAATGGAGGTTGATATTGGCAGTTGCCCCGTGGTCGGGACGGTGGACGACCGCGGCCACGTCCTAAAAAACCTTGTGGTAATAGTGGTGGAGGTCTGTTGGTGACTGTGGACGTGCTTGGTCCTTCACCTGGGTCAGAATCTTCAAGAGGGGTATTGGAGGAGTCAGAGAAAGTGATCTGTTAGTTGTTGCGGTATCGACCCCAGTTACGTGTTCTAGGTGGAATCTATGGAGTGTTGAAGAATTTGTCACGTAGATAAGGGTATGTTTTATCTACGTTATAGAATTTGATATCTCTTTGAATCTTGGTGATTTTCTTGTTGAGTTCAAAGGTGTTGAAGGTACTGATGGTAAGGTTGATTTTATCTAGTAGGTTTTTAGCGTCTATGAGAGAAGAGTCAGCCAGTATCAGTTATTCCAATTCTGCTATTTCTTCCAATTCTTTACGACTATGTTCGATGGCTGTGTCAATGCCTAGGACCATCCAGTGGCGTGAGCAGGTGGCGGCTAGATGACTAAAGCCCGAGCGGAATTTTGGGTCTGAGGTAAATATGGCTGGAGTATTTCTAATTTGTAAACCTATTGGAATGACGCCTGATTTAAGGTATTCTGTGAGCATCCGGACATGAAGTTCAGTTCTGATTTGTTTTTTCTTGAGTTTTTCAAGTCTATCTAACAAAACACAGGAGGTATTTGGGGTAGTAGCTGAGGTGGTATTAACTGACGGGCCAGAGAGGAGAGAGGGCCCCCCAATTAAGCGTTGAATGTAGTCTTCTGTATATGATAGTCTCCCTAGACATTCTAACTGACAAATAGATTGGCAGAAGAGAAAGGATAAATAAATTAATCTGAAAGTAAGATCCTCGAAGGAATCAACTCTCGCAGCTTTGCAGCTGCTCACAATCTTGTATATATCAACAGGAGTATAACCCATATACCACGTTGAGATGTGGGTAGGTATGAGAGAAAAAGGACAACAATTCTCAACTGGTATGATTATACCAGACAATTAAAATTGCATGTACATGACATCAGCAGGGAGGAGAAAGGGAGACCCAGGCAAGAATTCTTTGAGAAATGCACTAGGCATCAAATGTTTATAATCATAAGGATAAATTAAGGCAGATTACAGTTGTATCAGCACTGTAGGCAAACATTGTAAGTGAAAAAACAACCTGAATTGGACTTGGTGCTAAATGTGTAAGTGACGCACAAAGTGGCGACGTAAGTGACAATTGTGGAATCATCGGAAAACGGCGCAACAAAACATTAGTGACAGAATATATTCAGTGAAAAAATATATATAATATAATGTGGTTCAAGTAATGAATAAATAAGTATTTGCAATCAAGACAATCGTTTAGAAAGAACCACAGAAACGAGAATGCGCTATTATTTGCGCTGAACGGTTGACGGCGTTTCAATCCTCTGATTCAGGATCATCTTCAGAACCGGGTTGTTCAGTTTAAAAGACGGTGCTGTATAAGGGGGCAAAAAAGGAGACGGGAGGAGTAAGGGGGGGGGTAGAAAGCCAAGGGGGCTCTTGATCAGGGCTAGGAAGTGGGGGAGAGGAGAGCAAGGGTACTGGGGAGGGAAGAAGGGCGGGCGCCAGGAGCGGAGAGGTATGAGATGGCAGTGTCCGCATTAATGTCAAAATATTCTGCTATACAGCTGTAAAGGGATACCCTAAATGGGGGGTGGTCGTCCAGAGCTTTGGCCTGTTAGCACCATGAGGGGATGTGGAGAGGACCATACGAGTGCAGGCTCAAATGTTATGCATTATGATCTGAGTGTTTCCTGCCTAGGTAGCCAATGTGCAGAGTATGTGGGATCAAGTCTGACATGCTAACTAGACTGTCCATATTGACATGTAGGTTGTGGGCTTGGGAGTAATACGAATAGACTCTTTTGTGCCTATTGCACGGACTCCAAATGTCAGTCAAGTGACTGTGCTGTAACCAGTTTGTTAATTCCTGGGCGTTGGAAGTGGCTGTAGTGCATGAGAGGAGTAGGAGGAATCGGCCAAGTTTTACATTAAGTACGCTGTTAAAGTCACCTCCCAGTAACTCTCGGAGACCACTCCAGCATGACATCACCCCATTTGGGGTGCACAGCAACGGAGGTTGCTCGGAGTTGGGTGCATAGATTGCGCGAGTAGTAGTGTGAATCCCTCCAGCCAGCCTTCTATAATGGCATAGCAACCCTCTGTGTCGACTAAAGTGTTGTCTGCCTGCCTCTGATGCTGGGTGCCGGGAGGCGGCGAGACTAGGTGGACATTGCAGCGAGGAGCCGTGGAGGAGCTGCCCTGCTGCGGGGATCCCACTGGCCATAGTGGGCCCTGAGACCCGTTGGGCCCTCGAGGGGGATTTGAGCGTTGGAGGAGCTTGCATGGGAAACTTGGACCTTGGAGTGTTCAGTCCGCTGGCTTTGGGCACGTGATTTCCCCCCTCCCATTTAACTAGATTTGGGGTGCGAGTGCCCCCAACCTAAAATGACTGGTTTCCGGATGGAGGCAAAATGGCCTTATCAACTGGGGATGGCCATGTGGCCTTGATGACGGAGGCTGCCTCCCAAACTGCCTGACTGATGGGGGCCGTTGACAGCACAATTGGAAGGAGAGCACTTCTGGACTGCTCTGCAGAGGGTGGTCACAAGTAAGACACTCATGGCCTCTCCCTACAGGGGTTTCCTCCTTGCCCCCTTCCTTTACCCTCCGTGGCTTGGGGCATCTGTTGCATGGGAACCTTGTCCTGGTACTCCCCCGATGACCCTGGGCAGCATGAGACAGTCTTCCTTCCTTGGTGCTGCCAGCCCGTTCCCAGGGACCTGCCTATTTAACAGTGGCCTCGCTGCCTTGGACTGGTGCTGGGGGCTGCCCTGAACTGGGAGCCCCCTCCACCCGATGGCTGCCTGCTCCTCCGCCCGGTTTTGCAGCGAATGGTAGTTACTGCGAAATTGCACCTGCCTTGGCTGCTAGTGCTGCCCTTAGGGGTGAGGGGGCCACAGTCTCGTGATAGGCCCCCCTGCTGCGCTCCCACACTGGCTCAGATGCAGATCCACCAGTACACCAGGCTGGCCTCTGGAGCGGTTGGTGTCCCTCATGCACTGCAGCCACCCTATCGCAATCTAACCATGCTACTATCCCTCAGGTGATACAAGACGGGAGGGAGGCGGTTGAGACAAAGGTTGACGAAGTGCGGGTGGATGTTTATGTTGTGTCAGGACCTATGGAACGTTGCCAGTCGGGTGAAGGAGGCGGAGACCAGGGTATCCTCGGTGGAGGACACCCTGGTCTCGGGTCTCTCAGCTGCTTGCGGCAGCTGCAGTGCTCGAAGAACGAGCCAAAGATGCTGAAAACTGGTCATGAAGGAGCAATCTCTCGTTTGTTGGGTTTCCGGAGGGGTTTGAGACCTCGGGCCCAGAGTGGCTCCTGGAGGACTGACTGCGGTGCTGGGTCCCTGCAGATCACTTGTCAACTTGGTTTGTGGTCAAGCAAGCACATTGCTACTTGGTCCACCACCCCCCGCCCGCGGCTCCATCCTGCTCCTCGTTAAACATTTTTATTTTTCCAAATAAAGAAGGCATTTCACAATGCATTGCGTATGGTTATTGCACAACCAAAAGGAATGACAAAGCGCACCTGACAGTACATGCTACAATAGTGGAAAAGGTATTAATACATACAGTGGCAACACCCAATAGGCTCCAGAGCCCGACGATCGCTCCCCATGCCCGCCCACCCCCTCACACCATCCTACCAAATGTGAGCAGTCTCTTTCCTGTGCATTTTCTGGGCCGCAACCCCAGGCCCACGCCGTGTCGTGTTGTGGGAAAGTGTGCAGTGCTCATCTCTCAGCCCACACCCTCCGGCACTATGCCATTGTCAGTTTGTGAGGCAGAAGCTTGCCTTGCTGTGTCCAAGTATGCCCGCAGTAGCCCCCATATGTCCTTAGGACGGGATGCTGGCGGCATCAAACTGGCATATAACTCTGCGTTAGTGTTGCAGTACACCAGCCTACTCAGCCAGTCCTGCAGCTTGGGGGCGGTTTCCTACCCCAGTGGATGGCTACCTCCCTTTTCGCCAGTAGTAGCCCCAGGGACGCCAACCTTCTAGCTGTCTTGGGTATCTGAACTGTATAACCCAGAAGGGCGATTTCAGGAAGGGGAACAAGTGGGATCCCGATGATTTTTCCCAGCCTCTAGTGTACCTCCGCCCAGTAGGACTGTAAACAAGGGCAAGTCCAAGCCAGATGGAAAAAACCAGCGTGTGGAGCGGTGCATTTCAAGCAGTTGTGAGGCCTGAATGCGTCAATCTTGTGGGCCATGGCAGGTGTGTGATAAGCGCGGCGGAGGAATTTAAAATGTAATAACTTGCGACAGCTGTTAAGTGAGATCTCCCCGGTGACCACACAGCACTTTTTCCATTGGTCATTTGTGATCCCTCTGCCCACATCCGCCTCCCATTCCCGCCTGATCCGGGTGTCCTTCACAGGAAGAAGCTGAGCGCAGGCCCTGCACATCTTGGAGACCAGGCGGGCACCATCCGCACTTTCCAGGACCAGGCTGAGCGGGGGGAATATATCCGGCTCAACCGGGAATGAGGGAAACTCCGCACGCAAGGCGGACTTCATTCTGCACATGATGACGCGGGTCATAAAACTGCAATCTAGAAATCTGTCGTCTTCGTCTATTGTGAAGACGTGTCCCCCGGGAAATAGGTCTCCTATCTTAGCTACGTCTGCTGCTGCTAATGTACGCTGTACTATTCGCTCTCCAGTAAGTGGGAACCATCTGGTGTTGTGCAAGGGAAGGGCATAGGAGTAAAAAGCTGTGGCCACCGTACGCCTGCGCAATCTATCCCAGGCCCATGCAGTCATTGGCACAGTCTGAATATCCTGCTTGTCCCGTGGGAAACCACCCGGTAGGATTTCGTTCAGTTTGTCTGGGAGAACCAAGTCCGCCTCCGGTCTCAGATATGGGATACGGGCGTCAGGATGAAACCAGGCGTGCACGTAGCGGCACTGTGCCACCAGGTAGTACAAGTGGAAGTCTGGGACACCAAAGCCTCCTCTGTCATAGGGCAGAGTCAGTATGGACCAGCGAACTCGGGGACGCTTACCACCCCACACCAGTCGGATCATAAGTGATTTTAGGGTGCAAAAGAAACCGTCCGATAGGGGCACAGGGATTTTGTTAAATAAATATAGCAATTTGGGGAGGATCACCATTTTTATCGGCCAGATAGCGACAAGGGTAGTCTTAGCCATCTGTCCACCTGCACTTCTATTTTCTGAAAGGTCTGCCCATAATTCAAGCGTATGAGTTGAGGGGTATCTAGGTGGATGTGGATGCCGAGATATTTCACCGAGTCCTGGCACCATTCCAGAGGGAATTCACAGTCCCATCTGACCGTGGCCTCCGTTAGCGGAAATATAATAGACTTGTGCCAGTTGATGCCCAGCCCCGAGAAACTGCCAAATCGGATAATTTCCCGAATTAGAGGATCCAGGTTTAGATGAGGCTCCCGGACATACAGGATGGTGTCATCCGCATATAAAGAAGCCAAAAGCGGGCCCGTTCTGAATTGTAAACCTCTGTGCAGATGTCGCTCTTGGAAGTGCCGGACGAGCAGGAACCTCCGGTTGGATTCTGTGCAGTACAGCGAACAGCGTTCGGAGATTTAAGGATGTAGAGCGTTTGGGTACAAAGCCTGACTGCATTGGGGAGATGAAGAACTCCATCAGCTGTGAGAGCTGGTTAGTGAGCACTTTCGCCAGAATTTTGTAGTCCCAGTTCAGTAGGGACAGTGGTCAGTAAGAACCGCACTGTTTGGGGTCTTTCCCTGGCTTCGGGAGCAGAATAATCACCGCTTCCGCATCGTGGGGGGAAGGCTCTGATTTTCCAGGGCCTCTGCATACACCTCTATTAACTGGGGGGGCCAGAATGTCCCTAAATTCCTTATAGAAGTCCCCGATGAACCCGTCCAGTCCCGGGGCCGTGGAGCCCTGAATGGAATCTATGGCAAGGAGAATATCCACAACTGAGATTGGCGCCGCCATAAAGTCTAGCATGTGCTTCTCCCAAAAAATTAGTGCGATTTAGTCTAGATACGCAGTCTGTGCCATACCATCAGGGTTAGCTCTGGATGTGTATAGCAAAGTGTAATAATTTAGGAACTCGTCCTGGATGGCCGCCGTGGAAGTGAGGGTGGTGCCGTCTGCGGAGTGCAATTCCGTGATATAGCTCTTGCTGTAAGGCGGTCTCAGCATTTGTGCCAGGACTCTGCCGGGCCGCTCCCCCTCCTCATTCCGTCTAGCCATGTGGTATTTCCCCATGTATAAATCCGCTGTGTCTCTATATTCAGTCAAGAGGGCCAGTCTCGCAGTCCGGGCTGCTGTGTCAGGAAGTGTCACTAGTTGGGAGTCTTAACACCACTAATTCCTGCTCAATGCGGGACATCGTATGCCTGAGATCTCGAAGTACCCCCGCCTGCTTGGAAATGCACCCCCCCTTATTACAGCCTTGAAACCCTCCCACAGGACCGCCATGGTGTCCACCGAGCTGGTGTTAAGTTCGAAATAGTCCTCTATCGCCTCCCTGACCTCAGCCTTGAACAGGTCGTCTTGAAGGGCTCTACTAGGGAAGCGCCACGGTCTCTCGTATCCCTCTGGGCGTGGAAGGCTTAAGTGTAGCACTATCGGAGAATGGTCGGAGTACGTGCAGGAAAGTGTGGTATGGGAGGCAAACCAGTCCGCAGCTGCGGGAGAGATCAGCCAATAGTCTATTCTTGACCAGGTGCTGTGTGGGCCAGAGTAATGTGTGTAGGCAGTAAGGGCGGGGTTGCGTTGCTGCCAGATGTCAAGTAAAGTGTGTTGTTCGCAGGGATCCCTCAAAGCTCGCCACGCGCGAGGCTTAGCGTCTGGCACCCTGGAGGTGCTATCTAGGGCTGGGTGAATCAGTAAGTTGAGGTCGCCTCCCAGGAGCAATGTTTGGGGACTTATTTTTGTGATCCGTGCGTTCAGGTCATGGAAAAAATCTGGGGCATCTATATTGGGTGCATAAACATTGACCAAGGTAACTGTGTGCCCGTGATCATCACGTACCTGCCCTCGGGGTCACGGAGCACGTCTGTGAGTGTAAAGGGTACCCTCCTGTGGATTAATATGGCCGTGCCCCTAGCGTAGTTGCTGTAATTGGCAAAATATCTATGCGGGCCCCAGCTAGTGCCAAAATGTGCTGAATCCGTAACGGGAAGGTGCGTCTCCTGTAAGTATGCTATGTCGACCTTGTGTCGCATGAGATAGTGGATCACCTGCCACCTCTGATGAGTATTATTGAGCCCCCGGACATTCCAAGACATAAAAGTTACGGCCGATGGCCCCTGAATGTTACCTAATCGTGTCATTTGGCCAGTGCTTGAGCTCTTGACTGTCAGGACATGTGCTCAACGTCAATGTGGCAAACATGGTTACAATAAAATGTGCAAAATAACCCCAACGGTGTGTGTTCATACCCCCCACCCAGCCATCCTCCATCCCGAAGGTGGCCTCCCCTTTCAACATTCTCCAGCCCGTTGGTCATAAGGACCATAAGGCTAACAACTGAGGACCAATAAGTGGACCCCTAGCATGCGCTAAGTCAAACACCAAGGATACACCCAGGGGGGATGGCAGGTCTCAAGTTAAACCAACCAATTGAAATGACAAATATAATGTAAAACAGTGCGAAAACCCCATTGCAAATAATAAAGCAAGCAAATGCAATCAAACCATCATCCAGTTCCAGAATTTGAAAAAAGTTCAGCATTGTCATCTGATCCGCGGTGTGGAGGAGAGGCCTGCACCCCTTCCGCTGAGCTCTGTGTGTTCCGTGTCCTATATGTGCGACAAAAGTCTTGGGCCTCTGTGGGAGTATCGAAAATTGTGGACCTGCCATCGAAGTCCACCTTCAGCCTTGCCGGATATAGCATGCCATATTTCAGGCCAAGGTTGCGAAGTGTGGCCTTTACTCCCTGGAATTTCCGTCTCGCCTCCTGGACCATCGGGGTAAAGTCTAGGTAGAAGGACAACTTCGATCCCTGCCATTCAATTTCTCCACGTTCCCTTGCCACCTTGCCATTCTTAACGCTGTGTCGCGGTCCCGAAAGTTCAGGAGTCTTGCAATGACAAGTCTAGGGGTAGGCCAGGATTTGGTCTTGGGCCCAGTGAGCGGTGCGCGCGTTCAACGACAAAGCCGGGAGTGAACGCATCACTGCCAAACAGGTCTGTAAGGAGCTTCTCCACAAAAAGGTCCATCCGGCCCGTCTGTGTTGTTTCAGGAACTCCCATTATGCGGATGTTGTTGCGTCTCCTGCGTGTTTCCTAGTCCTCTTTCTTGATGGTGACTTCAATCAGCAGGCGTTTAGTTCTTTCTAGGCGCATCAATGATTGGACTGTCCCGTCTTCCAAGTCCGATACGCAGGCCTCCACAACATTCAGCCGTCGGGCATGGTCCTGTACCTTGGTGACCAGCGACGAGATGGTGCGCTCCAGCGAGTCGAAGCAGGAATCCAGTGCTCGGATACCTGCCCTCATCTCGAGCAGTAGCGATGTCGCAGAGGTCTCAGTGGGCTCCGGGGCCTCCGCTGCGTGTGTCTTGTCCGGCATTATGGTGGGTGGTGCTGCGGTTCCCTCCGTTGTCTTCCCAAAAGACAGGGTGCTTTGCCTGGAATCTTTTCGACCCATGGCTACAAGATGGCGCCGTACTGGAAATGGGCCCCCCACACACCCAAGATTCGCGAAGCTGGCGTGGGCAAGCAGCACTAGCCACGCGCCCCGCAGGCCACAGGGGGGACTCCTGACTGTGAGGGAGCTGTTGATTGCAGTCCATGAGGGGCGCAGTCGTGCAGGAGCGCAGGAGTGGTCCCCACAGGCTAAGGGTGAGTGAGTTGCAAGGCTGCTCTGTGTGGGACCAGCGCTGCCAGCTGTAGGTCCCGACCCTCAAGGTGGTGCGCCAACAGTCCAGCGTTCTGCATGCTGAGAGGTAAACGTGCGTCTGTGGGCCCCAATCGATCTTGTGCAGTGTTGCAGCATGGGGAATCGTCCATCCTCACCCCTCCACCCCAGCCCACCTGCCCGCCCGCCGCCCCAGGCCGGCGCTCCGACCCCAGTGATGCAGGCGCGTGGGCCCTGTCCCCGCCGCGCCTGATGGCCGTCGGCTGTATCTGGGGGGGAAACACCAGGCAGAGAGCAGGCCGCGGGAGCAAATCACCGGCCGGCAGGGGGGGTTCCAGTGTGCGCCGCCTACCTCCTCGCAAGACCCGGAGACGTTGGGCCCGGCATCGGCAGCCGGGCGCGGGGATCTCGCAACTCAGGCCCGCCAAGGCGCTCATCTCTGCCGCGGCGTCGGGCCCGGTCTTCGCAGTCTCGTTCAGACCCGCCGGTGCTGGCGTGCTGAGTTTACCACTGGGGATGCAGCGCTGCCTCAGCCATCGATGCCGTCAGGAATGGAGGGAATTGCGTTGCCAGCATCGGGTGAAATCGCCCCTGGGCTGGTCCAAAGAGAGGAGCTTTTCTAGCAGGCGGCCATCTCTGCCGCCGGCTTGCCCACGCCCTGCTCCTCGTTAGGTCGCATCTTTAACCATTGTGACAGGGATGCCGTCTTCATAGAGGATGTGGCAAACCTGAACCTCCTCTTCCAGAATGTGAAGATCATGGTTTTTCCAGATTACACCAAGTGATCCAGTAGCGCAGGCGCTCCTTCTAAGAGGTCAAGCAGAAGCTCTGGTCGCTCAACCTGCAGTATATGCTCCTTGTCCCGATCCGGCTGAAAGTCATTTTTAACTACACCGCCTACTTCTGTGACACTCCATGATTGGGAGTGGGCGATGGAGTGGAGGGAGCCTCTACAACCAAGTGGGCCTGGGGAGCTCGGTCCCATGACGGAGGCGTGGGATGGGCTTTCATTTTCCCTCCAAGCCGCCCAGGAGAAAGCCGAATCGATACCTGAGAACTTGCTCGCATCCGAATGGACGTTAAGGCCGGCGCGTCGGACACAGTTCCCTCACATTTTGACTTGTGAGGACTCTCTGGGGGTGTGTGACACTTGGATAACGTGACATCCCAGTGACGATGCCTAAACCCACGCGTCAACGACACATAACATCTTATCATGCATTGACCTGGTATGGCTCTCTGCTGCAGATGCAGCTCTCAGGGATCGAGGCCCTCCCCAGAGGGATTTCGAATTATACCCCTCTTTTGCTTCAAACTGGGCTCCCAGTGGCGACACTCAGACTCAGGTGGCATATTAACTTATGGTACCTCACGAATCAGGATTGTTCTGACTTTATTGAAACTGAAATCTTTTCTTACTTCAGGTTGAACGAAGGCACGGTAGAGTTGGCTGCTACACTGTGGGTGGCCAGTAAACCTGCTCTTCGAGGTTTGATAAATTGGTACGGGAGGCAAAAAAGTGCGAAAACTGAATCAGACATAGTCTTTGGAGGCCTAGAGTTTCTCTTTGAAGAGGCAGGCCCAATGGCAGCCCTCTGCAGCCTTTTAACATCAGCTGGTGTGGGTTTGATCTCACCTGCGTCAGATCTCGTTGAAGAGGCCAGGCAGTGTTGGAAGGCATCGACACAAAGGGTCTATGAGCATGGGGATAAGTCAGGGAAGCTTCTCTACTGGTTGGCCACTAGGGAGCTTGACTCAAGGGTGGTACCCTCGGTTACTGACGCTGGCAGGCAATTGTGTGTGGAGGTCTTTGTCGTTGCACAGGCTTTTCCAGATTACTACCGTGTTTTTTATGTGAATAATCCCCCTGCCCCCTCGAGAAATCGAGCTCCCAGTGCTCCATGACATTCCGCTGCCTTCAATTTCTCCAGCCGCTGGCAAGTGACTTGGATCGCGTGCTTGTGGTGCAAGAGACCGGGGAGGCGCTCTCCTACGTGTCCCCGGGCAAGACTCTGGTAATGACGGGTTCCCGATGGAGTATTAATGGAGATTCAGGAATCTCCTACTCCCTCAACTGTTGGTGCTGTACAAGCAGAGGGCGACTCGGTGGGGTGTTCCCAGCTGAACTCGACACAGCCTCAATTGTGGTGCTCCCTGAACTGGGCCAACCACGGAATAGATGTTCCTCAAACGGTCTAATCTCTCTCATGAACTCTGAATTTAAGGTCTTTGCCAAAGTTTTGGTGAATCGGCTGCGCAGCGCTCTGCCCTTTTTAATTCACCTGGATCATTGTGGCTTCATGCCAGCTCACTACATTAAACACTGTATTCATAGATTTTAAGTAGCCCTCTCCCAGGCCCATTGCATCTTTGACTCTGCAGCCCTGCTCTTAGTTGACTTTGAGAAGGCTTTTGACACTGTTGTTTAGTCCTTCTTGAGTGTGTGCTAGAGAGAGCCAGGTTGGGGCCTCACCTCCGTTCTCCTATTGGTCTTCTCAATGTCAACCCGACTACCCGCGTCTGGGTTAATAGGGTCTTCTCCACCATTTCTTATTTGCAGGGGCACCCAACAAAGTTCTCCCCTCTCTTATTCGCCCTAGCGATTGAGCCACTGACGCGCCTCATGCAGTGCAATGCTCTCATCCTGGAGTGTTCTTGGTATGGCGGCCCCTAGAAGCTCATTGTGCTGTACGCAGATGACATCTTGGTGTTCTAAATGACCCTGCAGACTTAAGGCCCGTGCTGTTTGGAGGTCCTGCGGTTGTACGGGGAGGCCTCCGGGTGAACAAGTCCAAATCCCTATTGGTACTCATTGCTGGTGATGCGAGTATCTATGCATGGCAGTTCGTGATCCCTTTGAGCAACTTCTCTTTCAGATACTTGTGTATTTGTCTCGCGTCTTCTGGACTTGGCCTGGAGTCCTAATTTGACTCCTCTAGTCAATAGAATAAATGAATTGATAGGATATTTCTAGAGCACAACTGTCAAGCAAGACTAAGCATCCTGGAACTATACAAAGCAGCAGATGTGATCCTTGTACTTGCCTTGATTAGGTCTATTTAATGAGGGTGTGACAATGTGCATCTAGGGCTTGAAATAGCCAGGTCTTAAGAGATTTTTTAAAATGCATCGTCTGTGAAATCAGAGATGCTATGGCAACTAATTCCACGCTTTGGTACCTAATACCATAAAAGTTTTTCCACCTCTGATTTTTAATCTGAAAGATGGAACCTTGAGCAAATTTGCATTCTAAGATCTCATTGTTCTCAGGATCTTATAATGATTAAATATGACTGTTGGGTATTTAGGGCCTGTAGGAAAGTAGGATCTGCTTTTATGGTTACCCCCACTTTTTGCCTGGCGTTATGCTGTTTCTTACTAGTCTGACTGGGATCTTGCTAATCAGGAACCCAGTCTGTAGGAGAGTGGAATCTGACTAATGGTTGCCCCCAACTTTTTGCCTGGTATTTAAGTGGTTTTTGACTAGTCTGGCTGGGATCCTGCTATCCAGGACCCCAGCCTATCTGCTTTCTCCCTAAAACTGTTGTGAGTACTCTAGGTACAAACATAATTGGATGCTGGGCATGCCCTACCAGTCCCTTGTAGATGGTACCCTAGGTACCCAGGGCATGGGGCCCCCAGTAGGCCTACCAGGGCTGCAGCACTTATTGTGCCACCCTGGGACAGCCACCCAAACTGACACCACCAGGCCACTACTGTAGCCTGGGTAAGGTGGTGCTAGCACCCCTTACAGGGACGTAGGTACCCTATGTCCCATACCATACAACACATATACTCTCATAGGTCACCCCTATGGCAGGCCCTGGTAATCCTACAGGGCTGGGTGCTGAGGTATGTGTGAGGGGGGACCCCTACGTGAGTAGGACCTCTCTACAACCTTCGTAAAATCATTACTGGGTTGTTTGTAGTGTAGCCATACCATATACTCTTAACCGCATTATAAGTTATTGCGTCATCGCTGTAACTTTGGAATGGCTACACCAAACCATATCGTGTTTGGTGTCAAACATGAAGGAATCATACCCCCAGTCCAGCCATGGGCATGGGGGCACGATTCCCCCTTGCTAGGAGGGTGATATGGGAAAAGCGGTAGAATTTGGAAACCAATTTAAAAGTGCACATGTACCACAAAATGGCTACTGTTCGCCACCTACACGACTCTGGCTGGCTGTTGCTGGGGAAAACCCCAGCCTCGCCATCTGGACAATAGGGCTCCTGTGGCAGGGAGGTGCCAGCACCTCCCCAGACAGGATATGTGGATTGGAACAGGGTGGGTGCACCAAAAGTCCATTCAGAGTTGCACGTAGGCAGCTGCAGAGCCCCAATTCTGCATACACCGCCTGGAACCGGTTCAGGGGCATCCTGCCCCTCGCCCAGGCGGGAATCACACAAAGGGGAGTGGGTGTAGCCACCCTTTCCCGCCTCTACTCTGATTGGTAGGCTCTATTTTGGACCATCCCCTAATCTTGGGGATATATGGGAATAACTTTGCCCTAGAGCCTTAGATTCGTACAGGACTTCACAGAACTGACCTTCGACGAGCTGCTGCCCAGCTGACCGAAGAAATCTCCCTTGGGATAAAGGAGTTATCCCCCTGCTTGGCAGGCACCTAAAAGACTACAAGATACCCGGTTGGAACTTCGTTGCTCTCACGACCTTCGACGCCTTCCAGCAACCTCGAGGTGGGTCTCCAGTGCATCCCAGCGTCCTGTGAGTGTGCCCAGCAAGTCTGAGCACCCTGGACCACGTGAGTGTCGAGATCCCCGCATACCCCGAGACACCGGCCACCTCTTGTCCAGCACACGACCCCGACCAGTGGGGAAGTTGTGCTTTGGCCCATTCTTGAGCCAACCTTCAAGCAGCATTTGTGCCGACCCTCAGCTCCCTGGCCCGCTCCGGTGGCCCGTGGGAGCCCTTTTACGCACTCCATTTTGCTGCCTTCCGCGGTCCCTTGTCTCTCGACTTGTGGGCCCTGACGGAGGACAATCTTCTTTTCTAAGAGTTCCCCTGGTTGCTCCAGGCCTGCTCTACGCTCCCTGCAAAGGAGAGCACCCTCAGACCACGTGGGTCTGCACCAGCAGCTGCTTTGTTCATCTTGCGTGGGTTGCGGTTGCCAATGCTTAGTGGATCCAATCGGGACACTAACACCGCAGCGACCGTCAGCCAACGTGGGACAGTCGCCCTCCAGAAGCTGGCCTTCCTTGAAGCCTCCCGGAGCCCGTGACTGCAGAGCCCAGCTGTACCTTCCACACCTGAAGCACCCGACATCCACGAGCTCCTTCCCTGCACACGCCTCCCGTGGGTCCCCTTCCTCTTAACTGTGGGTGGATTCTTAAGGGGCCAGCGATCCTGAATGCCCTAGGCATTGCCTGTAGAATTGTCGTGGTTCTTATACCACTATTTTAGTATATGGTTTGGTCCCCCCCTGGGGCCCATTGATTTCTGTGCTATTTATTGTGTTTAGAAATGCTTGTTTGAATTGTAACTTTGCCACTAGCCACATAAAGTGACTGTGGGATTCTGTCTAGAATAAATACATATATTTTATATATATACCTGTGTGGGCTACTCTTTCATTTGGTTATTCAAGAGGTTATTATGGTAAAACAATAAGCTTAACACTCCTTCAAGACTTAGCCTGAAGGCTGCTCTCCACAGCTACCACTAGGATAGCTTTCTTTAAAGGTTGTCTTAAACCTACCATCAATAGGAGTCGAATTGGACTGGTGCAAGGTGTCCCTATAACTAGGAACAGCATATGCCAGGCCAACTTCTCACATTGGTGTGCAGCGGTTGGATTCAAGCTTGCCATTGTTTTACCAGATAACAAATTGAATTTCTAAAGTGAAAGCCACAAGGTACCAAAGGTACATATAAATTCAAGCTAGAATACAATAAGTTCTACTGAACTTGGAGTTGTGTGTAGAGGGTTTAGCACACCTTGACTACAACTCAAGAGAGGGCTCAGTAGGCCACACTTAGTGTAGGTAGATACATCACTACACTAAACATGTCTTCAGGTGGCACTAAGGCTATGGAAGGATCCCAGAGGGTCCCAGTAGATAAGTATGATAATTTCACCTTTGCAGAGCTCAGGGAAATGTGCACCCTTAGGGGACTGAAGACAGAAAGAGGTGCCAACACAAAACGTCTCAAGGAGATCCTGCTCATAGCAGACTTTATGGAGTCCATAGGATCCAGAGGGACGGACAGAGTGGGTGGGCACCCCTCAGAAGAGGACACTCCCAGAGTGGAATCTGAAGAGGAACAGGAAGAGGATGAAAATCCTGACCTGGAAGAAACAGACCACTCACAGCATGGAGGTGATGGCCCAAGAGGCACTCCCTCCACCCTTAAAAGGGGAGTGGTGGGTCCAAGAAGGAACAGATCCCCCTCAGTGGGATCCAACCATTCTAAGGGATCCAAAGGGTCCTCTGCCTCTTCTCAGAGAAGAGAAACCTCTCATGAGAGGAAATGCAGACTGATCAAATTTGAGCAGGCTAAGCTTGAGCTTAAAAGAGAACAGTTAGCATTAGACAGGGAAACCCTGGAGCTTCAGAAAGCTTCAAGAAAGTGGGGTCTAGAGATCCCTGGTGGCAGTAATGAAACCCCTAGAGTTAGAGAGAGCGTCCCTGACAATAGGAACCTCCACAAGATTGTGCCCCCCTATCAGAATGGGGATGATATCCACAAATGGATATCTGCTCTTGAAAGGGCCTGTAGAGTACAGAGGGTCCCTGTAGAGCAGTGGGCAGCAATCCTGTGGCTCTCCTTTTCAGATAAAGGGAGAGACAAGCTCCTCTCTGTAAGAGAAGAGGATGCTGATGATTATTATATCTTGAAAGCTGCTTTAATAGATGGGTTTGGCTTAACCACTGATCAATACAGACTTAAGTTCAGAGACACCCAGAAAGCACAGAATCAAGATTGGGTAGACTTTGTGGATTGTGCAACCAAGGCACTGGAAGGTTGGTTAAATGGCAGTAAAGTTAATGATTATCAAGGATTGTATAATCTCATTATGAGGGAGCAGATTCTTAATAATTGTCAGAACCAACTTTTACACCAGCACCTGGTGGACTCTGATCTGACCTCTCCCCAAGAATTGGGAAAGAAGGCAGACAAATGGGTCAGAACCAGGATTAGGCCTAAGAACCAAGTTGGTGACCAGAAGAAGGATTCCACTAAGCCCAAAGAGAAAGGTGGGGATGATAAACAAGAAAAGTCCTCTGAAGGGCCCCAACAAACCAGTGCTGGGGGTGGGTCCCAAAATACTTCCTCTAATACCAAGAAACCATATTGCCATGTGTGTAAGAAACCTGGCCACTGGAAGACTGACTCCAGCTGTCCTAAGAATGGCAATAAAGAAAATGTTCCTCCAAAACCAGCTCCAACACCTCCTGTTACTACTAGTAGTAATCCCCCAGGTGGTGGGAGTGCACCCAAAAACTTAGTTGGGTTCTCTTTGGGGACACCAGTGGACTCTGGCCTAGCCAGGTCCCCTGCATTAGCAACTATGGTCTGTGATGGTGGCATGGGGTTTGCCAACTTTACCATGAGCCCCAGTATTCTGGGCAGGTACAGACAAGAACCAATGATCAATGGTCAGAAGGCTGTGGACTATAAGGACACAGGGGCCAGTGTCACCATGGTGACCAAGAGGCTAGTGCCCCTAGATCAGCTTTTACCTGGGTTTAGCTATCAGGTGACCAATATTGATGGAATCAGGACAGATCATCCCATGGCAGTGATAAATCTCAGCTGGGGAGGAGTCACTGGCCCCAAGAGAGTGGCAGTGTCCCCAAACTTGCCTGTAGATTGTCTACTGGGGAATGATCTAGAAATCTCAGCCTGGGCTGAGGTTGACCACAAGGCCCATTTGAAAATGGTAGGAATTCCTGAGAGAGTGGATGAGACCCTGAGGGCCTCACCTCCACCCCAGGAGGAAATAGAAAGAGTGAAGCCTGAAACTATGGATCACTCTACACAAACAGAGAGCATAGGGGAGGAAGAGCAGTCTTCCCCCCACCAGACTACAGGTAAAGGTCCAGTTTCTCAGGGAACTGACCCTGCCCCTTGTGAAGTAACTGCCCCAGAAGTGGACAGGCTTGGCCTGCCCACCTCTCTGATGGCAGGGGATCCTTCCAAGGTGGTACCCAGTCTGGAGCAGGTATCCTGCCCCTCTCTACCCTGCCTCAGTCAGCCCAGGGCTGCAGAGGTCAGGGAGGTCAGTGGACCCTTATTGGGCCCCTGCCCAGAGGAACCCCCTCATCAACAGATTAGGGACACCCAGCAGAGTAGTTTCAGCCAGGTGAATATTCCTCTACAAACTGAGGGATCCCCCTTACCCCTAGGTATAGGCACCCCTCAAATGGATGTTGTTGAGCACAGGGAAACCTGGGGCCTAGCTGCCCCAAACCTTCCAGTGCCCTCCACTATTCCAGCCAAAGGGATCCAACCCCCAGCTGTAGGCAGCCAGAGGTTGACCCTTAGGGCCAGATATGACCCAGTCATGGGCAGAAAGGCTTCCATAGTGGCCAGTGATCTGAGGAGGTTGAGACCAACCCAAGTAGGGTCTCACTTCCAGACTCAGACACCCCACCAGCCCACCTCTGACCCAAAAACCAATACCGGTAATTTCCCTAGACTTTGGAGAAACTCTAGAACCCCTTGGGGTAGGATTTCCCAAGTGGACCATGACACAGGGAGCAACCATGTTAGTACAGGTTCTTCCTTATATGGCCACTCAGGAAATAAAGGCTTATCTGGACAAGGTTAGCCTTATCTCCTTTCGTTTGGGGGGGGGTTATGTAGGAGAGTGGAATCTGACTAATGGTTGCCCCCAACTTTTTGCCTGGTATTTAAGTGGTTTTTGACTAGTCTGGCTGGGATCCTGCTATCCAGGACCCCAGCCTATCTGCTTTCTCCCTAAAACTGTTGTGAGTACTCTAGGTACAAACATAATTGGATGCTGGGCATGCCCTACCAGTCCCTTGTAGATGGTACCCTAGGTACCCAGGGCATGGGGCCCCCAGTAGGCCTACCAGGGCTGCAGCACTTATTGTGCCACCCTGGGACAGCCACCCAAACTGACACCACCAGGCCACTACTGTAGCCTGGGTAAGGTGGTGCTAGCACCCCTTACAGGGACGTAGGTACCCTATGTCCCATACCATACAACACATATACTCTCATAGGTCACCCCTATGGCAGGCCCTGGTAATCCTACAGGGCTGGGTGCTGAGGTATGTGTGAGGGGGGACCCCTACGTGAGTAGGACCTCTCTACAACCTTCGTAAAATCATTACTGGGTTGTTTGTAGTGTAGCCATACCATATACTCTTAACCGCATTATAAGTTATTGCGTCATCGCTGTAACTTTGGAATGGCTACACCAAACCATATCGTGTTTGGTGTCAAACATGAAGGAATCATACCCCCAGTCCAGCCATGGGCATGGGGGCACGATTCCCCCTTGCTAGGAGGGTGATATGGGAAAAGCGGTAGAATTTGGAAACCAATTTAAAAGTGCACATGTACCACAAAATGGCTACTGTTCGCCACCTACACGACTCTGGCTGGCTGTTGCTGGGGAAAACCCCAGCCTCGCCATCTGGACAATAGGGCTCCTGTGGCAGGGAGGTGCCAGCACCTCCCCAGACAGGATATGTGGATTGGAACAGGGTGGGTGCACCAAAAGTCCATTCAGAGTTGCACGTAGGCAGCTGCAGAGCCCCAATTCTGCATACACCGCCTGGAACCGGTTCAGGGGCATCCTGCCCCTCGCCCAGGCGGGAATCACACAAAGGGGAGTGGGTGTAGCCACCCTTTCCCGCCTCTACTCTGATTGGTAGGCTCTATTTTGGACCATCCCCTAATCTTGGGGATATATGGGAATAACTTTGCCCTAGAGCCTTAGATTCGTACAGGACTTCACAGAACTGACCTTCGACGAGCTGCTGCCCAGCTGACAGAAGAAATCTCCCTTGGGATAAAGGAGTTATCCCCCTGCTTGGCAGGCACCTAAAAGACTACAAGATACCCGGTTGGAACTTCGTTGCTCTCACGACCTTCGACGCCTTCCAGCAACCTCGAGGTGGGTCTCCAGTGCATCCCAGCGTCCTGTGAGTGTGCCCAGCAAGTCTGAGCACCCTGGACCACGTGGGTGTCGAGATCCCCGCATACCCCGAGACACCGGCCACCTCTTGTCCAGCACACGACCCCGACCAGTGGGGAAGTTGTGCTTTGGCCCATTCTTGAGCCAACCTTCAAGCAGCATTTGTGCCGACCCTCAGCTCCCTGGCCCGCTCCGGTGGCCCGTGGGAGCCCTTTTACGCACTCCATTTTGCTGCCTTCCGCGGTCCCTTGTCTCTCAACTTGTGGGCCCTGACGGAGGACAATCTTCTTTTCTAAGAGTTCCCCTGGTTGCTCCAGGCCTGCTCTACGCTCCCTGCAAAGGAGAGCACCCTCAGACCACGTGGGTCTGCACCAGCAGCTGCTTTGTTCATCTTGCGTGGGTTGCGGTTGCCAATGCTTAGTGGATCCAATCGGGACACTAACACCGCAGCGACCGTCAGCCAACGTGGGACAGTCGCCCTCCAGAAGCTGGCCTTCCTTGAAGCCTCCCGGAGCCCGTGACTGCAGAGCCCAGCTGTACCTTCCACACCTGAAGCACCCGACATCCACGAGCTCCTTCCTGTGAGCTCCCTGGTCACTCTGCTGTGACCCAGACTCTGTCCCCTCTGCTTTCAGGTTCATCTTTGTCTTTTCTTCAACTTCAATCTTCACGACTTCAGCGACACTTCCAGCTAGCAGCAGTTTGGACTCCTTTTCCATAGAAAATCAGCCCGCGACCCGACACCAGAATCGACCTATGCACCCGGCTTCCCTGGGGCAGGTAACAGTGGTACTTCGGTACTTCCGTGGTGGTGGGCTCTCCAAAGCCTTAAGTCTCAAGCCTTAACTTTGTACTGTTGTTAGAAGTGTCCTTAAACCTTAATTATTCAACCGCGACATTCTCCATAGGCTAACATTGCGATCCCGACAGCAACTTCTCGCACTGCACACGCCTCCCGTGGGTCCCCTTCCTCTTAACTGTGGGTGGATTCTTAAGGGGCCAGCGATCCTGAATGCCCTAGGCATTGCCTGTAGAATTGTCGTGGTTCTTATACCACTATTTTAGTATATGGTTTGGTCCCCCCCTGGGGCCCATTGATTTCTGTGCTATTTATTGTGTTTAGAAATGCTTGTTTGAATTGTAACTTTGCCACTAGTCACATAAAGTGACTGTGGGATTCTGTCTAGAATAAATACATATATTTTATATATATACCTGTGTGGGCTACTCTTTCATTTGGTTATTCAAGAGGTTATTATGGTAAAACAATAAGCTTAACACTCCTTCAAGACTTAGCCTGAAGGCTGCTCTCCACAGCTACCACTAGGATAGCTTTCTTTAAAGGTTGTCTTAAACCTACCATCAATAGGAGTCGAATTGGACTGGTGCAAGGTGTCCCTATAACTAGGAACAGCATATGCCAGGCCAACTTCTCACACAGTCTCTGTGCTTTCTCCCCTAAATTGGATGTTGCGAGTACTTAGGTACACCCCAGATTGGCTACTGGTGTACCCTTGTAAGTCCCTATCATATGGTACTAAGATACCCAGGGCATAGGTACACCAGGGGTCCCCCATGGGCTGAAGCATGTATTATGCCACCCATAGACCACTCAGATTGTGACTACAGGCCTGCCATTGCAGCCTAGGTAAGCTGGTGTTAGCAACTCTTATGACAGATATAGGTTTCCCTATATCAGAGGTCACCACACTTAAAACCTATAAGTCACTCCTAAGGCAGGCCTTTCAGTCCTGAAGGTAGGGTGCTCGGTTTTAAATGTGAGGGTGCCCCTGCATGAGTAGGATACCCCTTCAACCTTTGGAGTCCATTCTCCTGGGTTGTAAGTTCATCAGCCGTTACGATATATCGAGTGGCCCTGCGTCATTATGTGATGACCATCTCAAAACTGACTGTAACAAACCCTGTCATGTTTGGTATCATACTTGTTGAAATCATACCCCCACACCATAAACAGTGTGGAAGGTATGATTCCATGCACTGTAAGGCTCCCCTGAGAGGCCCACAGTGCTCCCGGTACCAGTCCTCCAGAACCGGACAGCAAGCTAGGGCTATGTTTCTGCCCTCCTGCTGATAAGCCAAGCTTGAGCAGGGGAAGGCAGAACAATAGATATCCTGTCACAGGGAGGTGTGGCCACCTCCCAGACAGGGTTTATTGTATTGGGGCAGGGTGGGGGCGCTTGCCAGCACCACGGAGAATGCTTGCAGGGCACATATGGTGCTCTCCTTGCATAGTTAAACTTAAACCAGTTCAGGGAGCCGTAGGCCTGTGTGTCCTCTCAAGGGTATTTTTCAACTCCAGTGGCCTTCCCTGATTGCTGGAGGCCTACTCTGACTCCCCTGCTTTCGGTGAGTCACTTGGACCTTGCTGATCCCTACACTGCACCTTTTTCGCTTGCCACGTTGTTTGCAATTGCCATGGCTTGTTGGAGCTCCCTACAGACATCGACCCCTCGACTCTCGATATTCGACGTGGGACAGCTCATGAAGGGCTCCTGGTCTTCCACAGAGTCACCTGTTCCACACAGCTGCAGCTCCAAGGTCATTGGCAACTCTCCTGCCTCACCCGACATCGGTGGGCATTCGTCTTCCGTGCCTCCTAGTCACTCCTGAGTGGCATAGACTCTGTCCCCTCTGCTTGCAGGTACTTCTCATTTGAATCCACCTTTGGGTTCCACCGAACACTTTTACCTTCTGCGTCAGCGGCCTCCTCCTGAAGTCCTCCATTGAGTTCGACTGTGGTTTCCAATGCCACTTCACACCTATGCACCCGGCTTCCCTGGTGTAGGTATCCTGGTTCCTAGGGTATCCACAGGTAGGATGGCTCTCCAACCTTCTGTCTTCTAGGGGTTACTTCAGGGTCCACTGGGAAGGGTCCTTCTTTAAAATAGCAGGCGCAACTTACCCATTGACTTGACTTGAGCACGCAGCCATGTTTCCACTCTGCATGCAGCCTCCGTGGTGTTCCTGGGTATTTACCTCGGGTGTTTTCTCAGGTCCCCAGCACTTCTACGCCTTCTGGGTATAGTCTTGATTTGAGGCGTGGTTCGCATCCCACTATTTCAGTATATGGTTTGGTCTCTCCCCATGGAGACAACTGTGTATTTGGGCTACTTACCTGTTCTATTTGCTAAGTATTGTGTGTATTGTGTTAGATCTCCGGATGGGAGATATTTGTATGTGTTAGTGAGTTTTTTAGAATAAATACATATTTTTATAAATTCACTGTGTGGTTCTTTTTCACTTAATCTAGCACAATAAGATTATGTTCTGGTAAAACAAGCTGCTTTACACTCATTCTGGACTAAGCTTGAAGGCTGTTCTCTACAGCTACCTCTTAGAGAGCTTTCTAAGGTTGTCTAAGACCACTAAAATCACCATAAGGGTTGTCTGGATTAGTGCAGGGTGCTACTCTTACATAAGTGAGTACCATATACTAAGCCAGCCTCCTACAGGGCCCATGGCATGGCCTTAAAGGCTCTGAATACTAGCAGCAAGGTCTTAAACAGAATTATTTTATGAATTGGAAGCCAGTGGAGTCTTTTTAATGCGGCTGAAGCTGAACTCCATTTAGGGAGCTGTAGCACCACTCTGGCTGCTGCATTAGACCAACTGCTATTTGTGAGTTAGCTATTCAGAGCAGCCTGCATATAGGCTGTTGCAGTAATCGAGTCTTGACATAATGAGGGCAAACACAGCTGTTTTCCTGGCAGTCAAAGGAAGGCAATACATTTTTTTTTTTAGGGATTTAATCAAATTAAAACACATCCTGCTGCCGCTTGTGGAAGAAAAGATTTTGGTGTCAAATAAGACTGCCAAATTCTTTGCTACCTCAACCATGTCTGGTGGAGAGGAAACTGTGGTAGGTCACCAATGTAGGGGAGAAAAGAAATGGGATTTTCCAAAAAGTTGATTTACCATTTTCTCTGAATTGCACTTCAGATGGTGCATCCATGAGATTAAATTGGAAAGACACTTTCCGAAATGCAATTCAGGACCAGTAGTACCCTTTTCTAATAAAAGTATCTGTGTATGATGTAGTTGCCATTCCATAGGAGCCAATCAGAAATATTAGGGGGTAACAGATATTAAAAAGGGTAGGGCTGAGGGGTGATCCCTGTGGTTCACCTGTAGTGATCTGTGTTTCCTTGGATGAAAATTCTCCTAGGACTACAGTTTTTCTCCTATCTTTTCAATCTCCTCCCACTCTATTCCCTGGAGGTGGTTTCAGGCCCTCGCCTTGTCAATACATACCTTTCTCTGGGCTTTGTCCCGCCTCCACGTGGCCTTTAATTGCTGTCAATCTCCCTATGAGGAAGAAATGGGTATGGCGGACTGTAGTAATATAGTTATATGCATACTGTGTACTAAGTGTTAGAATTGTAGGTATAGAATGTATTACATCAGTTAGAACATTGGGGATAGAACATAGGGAGAGAGTAGTGGTTGAGGTCTTCGTGGAAGTGGCAGCACCCTTTGTACATCTGTGCATACTTTGGATTAAAAGAAGACTTGAATAACCAACTGTGTGGTGAACTTTACTACAATTTTGGCGACTATACTGGGATCCTTCTACATGGCAGTTCAACCACGGTTAAGATGTGTTGCCGGAGATCGGATAATTAAAAAGGACCGGGATTGAATTGAAAATAAGAAGCTCATATCACTCTACGGATTTTACAGCAAGTATGATTGGGCATACTTTTCGTGAGTAAGACATCCTTACCGCATTGATTCAACGGCATTTACCGGCTTCAGCGCGCCATTTCAAAAGACGCGTTCGAGTGCTGCTCCCGTGCATCAGAGCGCTCTCGCGCATCATCCATTCGTCCATTGTGAGTTGCTTCAGTGCCAAGATTGCAACGTGACGCGACGCGTTGCCCAGACGGTAAGTGGAATCATCAAACCACGTCAGGGCGCGCAAAGGTCACGCTCTGCGGCCATCTTATTTCAGGAAGTGTTTGAACCTCGGTGAGATCGGGTGTAAATTTCACGCATTGGAAGCACAAACATCACAACCGAAGCAATTTAAAAGGTTAAAACCATACGGTACAGTAACATTTTGCTTGTATTACTTTCTACAAGGGTGCTGCGCTCTTCATGTAATACAATACATACAATTTTTGTCAAGGTTTGAAAGACGCTTTATTTTACACAGATTTGCATTACAACATTTTTGGGGGGATATTGTGGTTAAATACTGCGTCCATATGCCTGCCACAAGTTCAAGTGCCACTCCTGGAGAAACCTCCATCCAGGCAATGCATATTAATCCACCAAGAGAGTTTGTATCTATCCAGGGTGAACCACCTGTTGCCTGGAGTGACTGGAAAGAGTACTCTATTAATTATATTGCAAACTTGGAAGACGTAAGTGGTACATTTTCACCGGAAAGAAAAAAAAGAATCCTCATGCTAGGTTTGGGACCAGAGGGTCTTCGAGTGTATAACCAATTGCAAAAACAGGACAGGGTTGGAGGAGACATTGATGTTTTCAAAGCAGCTATTTTAGATTTGGATGATTATTTTTCGCCAAGTGTGTGCATCGCTGTTACAGGGCATTCTTTCTTTCAAAGGAAACAGGACAAACACGAAAGTATTGAAGACTATGTAGCGGCGTTAAAGAAACTAGCAATCAAGTGCAGATTCGCACAACTTCATGACGAACTCATTCGTGATCAGATTGTCATGTATGCAAAAAACAAAGCGATACAAGACAAATTATGGGTAGAAGGTGAAGGTTCATTAAAAGAGATTATTGCTATGGTAAAAAAAGCTGAGCTAACAGAGCGATGTGCTAAAGCATCGCTAGCTAATGAAAACAAGCATTTGCAATGCAATAGGTCTCGCATTTACGCGAGTTGGATCTATTGGCATTGTAAATGACAATGCGTTTTTAAAAAAAAACATAAATAAAAGGCATTGTCATTTACACTGTAAATAGCTAAAACTCGCGTAAATGCGAGACCTGTTGCATTGCAAATGCTTGTTGGATGATGCTGGGCAGCCAACTTTTCTAAAAGGCAAAGGCAACAGGAAGCAAGTCCTGTTGGCTTTGCCAATGCATTTTGTTATCTCGTCCCGCCATAGTGTTTTCTTTTTCACACTCCCTCGCGTTTTTGTCTTTACATTCTGCAGTGGTCTCATTTTGCTTCACAATAGGTATACATTTTATTTCCATGATTCTTGTATGCCATTTATTATGCAAGGACCTCAGGTTCGAGCAGAGCATTAACATTGCAATGTTTCTGGGCGCTTGAATAATAAATAATAGGTGGCATTTTTAGCCAACCTGGTGAGGCTCAATTAATCGATCTCAAAGCATGAAAGACTGAGTGAGTCCAACTAGTTGGAATTCATTTTGAGGATGAAGTCTAGTGGTCTGCAGCAGGGGCATTGACCTCCGAGCTATGATGCTGCCTCAGTGTTCTGTCTTGTATCTGTACGGCAACACAGCAGTGTGAGAGGCGGGAAGGAGGCCGGATTGGTGTCACTGTTTAGAACTGCTGGGGTTTCAGTGAAATGTAAACTCAAACCATGGTGAGCTTCATTCCACAGCATGTGCACGAGATGTTCTGCAGGGCGGAGGAAAAAAGGACATTAAAGTCAGCATGCGCCTGGAGGCGAGGCGCTAGACCCTAGTGGGCACTATATTTCTACAGAGTAGCCGATGGAATCAGATCGGATAAAATCCGAAGGCTTTTCGACACGCCTCTGAAAGACAGGTAAGGGAGGGCAGGTCCGGTGCACGGCAAAAGGCCAGAAGAGCAGAGGAGTCATTCACGTGTCCAGCTCTGAATGACGAGTATCTGTTGAATGTAAAGCTACTGAAGGGGCAGAATCATCTTTCTGTCGGGCTGAAGCTTCTGGGCAGATTTTGAGAATTTTCTAGTCCAGAAGGGCCGGCCAAACCTAGTCGCCGGACAAGCTTTACAGGGCTGGACAGAGTCAGTCACAATCCGAACTCTGAAAGGCCAGTAGGGTTTGCAAGATTAAATTGAATGAAGGTTGGAGAGTCCAGAAGAGATGGGTAAAGTCAGGGATATATTATCAAGGCTAGACATTAAAACGTAAAAATACTGCCGACAGACCGGTTTCTCTCAAAGGCCTTTATAAGTAAACCGTGTCGGGTACATGTCAGGTAACTAACACCGTACCCGTTTTTTTTACAAGAGATGAGACCGTGGGCGTGGACTAATATCCTGGCCTCCCTGTCAGCCCCTTCTTCCATTTCTAAACACTTTAACAAGAAGTGCGGAACCCAAAAGTAAAAAAAATAGTAAATAAAATGAGTTACTAGAGCCTCTTCCGCCAGAAAGCAGATCCATATCTGGGCCGGGGAGGAGACCTGGGAGGTGGAGGGCTGCCCGCGCATGCGCAGTAACTGAATCTTTTGCGTGTTCTGCGACTGCGGCTCGTGCACAGGGACGGCGGCGCGCGCGTACTTCAAAAGCCGCCGTACTTTAATGAGTGCTGCATCGTGCAGCCAAGGCAAAAAAAGTAAAGCAGAAGTCCGGCGGGAGCCCACCCAGCCTTCGTGAATGCCGCATGGTTTCAGACGGGGCTCCTGTGAGCAAGACGGAGCCCCGCGTGGTGCTGCAGTGAGCCGCTGAAGACTCACGACCAGCCGGAGTCCCCACAAGAGCTGGTAAGTGGGGCATGCTGTACGTTTAAAGCGCGCCGCGCTTGGAGCGCACGTGTGCATTTTAAAAAAAACTAAATTGCATGTTGTACATTTAAAGCGCGACGTGCTTGGAGCGCATTTAAAAAAAAAAAATTACATGAGCCTGGTGAGGACGAAAGTGAAACTGCTTGCTGGCTTGCGATGGAAGGGGGACAGGAGATGTGCACGCCGCGTGGCTGTAAGCGCGTACACCAACTCAAATCTGCCGAGAGCCTGCGCGTGCCCATCTCCTGTCCCCCTTCCGAGGCAAGTCAGCAACAATAGATCTCGCTGGCGACGACAGCGCTTCGCGCTGCGTTCGCCAGGCGAGACCTAAAAAAGAGGGTGAAGTTGTAAACAAAATTTCTGACAGTAAAGTTAGTCACAAGAGTAATAAGGAGTGTAAAACAGGCAACAGCAAGAAAGGAAATGAATTTTAAAAAAATGCTGAATTAGTGTGTTACAGATGAGGGAGTCATTCACATCCAGCTAACTTTCAGAGGTGTCCTGCAAGATCTACTAAATGTTTAGTGTGTGGCATAGTAGGACACTTTGCAAAAGTATGCAGAAGAAAAGCGTATAAGGGTAATAAAAGCAAAGTGGCGTGTGTGCAGGAGACTGAATGTGACGATACTTCATCTTAAACATTTCAGATTCTTCTTCTTCGAAACCTTTATGTCAAGTTTCTTTAGGTGGAGTGTCTATTCAATTAGCAGCTGACTCTGGGTCACCTTACACTATTATTGTATTAGGTATAAATGGCCGCACACTGCTCGTCACACCAGCAAGTTGCCCCATGGAACTGTGGGCGATGTAGTAGCGACGGCGAGTACGCCTATGCTACGAAGTGTATGAACAAGTATGTGTTGCATTAGCCATCCCTGGACACGTGTTTCGAGGTAGTTGCCTCTCGTCAGCAGGGAGTAGGTAAGTGTAGAGGGGTGCCGCGTGGACTGCCAGCAATTAAAAACAGGTAAAGTACCTTTCAAGGCGCGCAGGTGCTGGTCAAAGACTCGTCAGTCCGCTAGCTCAGGAGAGCCGTAATGTATTAGGTATAAATGGCCGCACACTGCTCGTCACACCAGCAAGTTGCCCCATGGAACTGTGGGCGATGTAGTAGCGACGGCGAGTACGCCTATGCTACGAAGTGTATGAACAAGTATGTGTTGCATTAGCCATCCCTGGACACGTGTTTCGAGGTAGTTGCCTCTCGTCAGCAGGGAGTAGGTAAGTGTAGAGGGGTGCCGCGTGGACTGCCAGCAATTAAAAACAGGTAAAGTACCTTTCAAGGCGCGCAGGTGCTGGTCAAAGACTCGTCAGTCCGCTAGCTCAGGAGAGCCGTAATGTATTAGGTATAAATGGCCGCACACTGCTCGTCACACCAGCAAGTTGCCCCATGGAACTGTGGGCGATGTAGTAGCGACGGCGAGTACGCCTATGCTACGAAGTGTATGAACAAGTATGTGTTGCATTAGCCATCCCTGGACACGTGTTTCGAGGTAGTTGCCTCTCGTTCATACACTTCGTAGCATAGGCGTACTTGCCGTCGCTACTACATCGCCCACAGTTCCATGGGGCAACTTGCTGGTGTGACGAGCAGTGTGCGGCCATTTATACCTAATACATTACGGCTCTCCTGAGCTAGCGGACTGACGAGTCTTTGACCAGCACCTGCGCGCCTTGAAAGGTACTTTACCTGTTTTTAATTGCTGGCAGTCCACGCGGCACCCCTCTACACTTACCTACTCCCTGCTGACGAGAGGCAACTACCTCGAAACACGTGTCCAGGGATGGCTAATGCAACACATACTTATTCATACACTTCGTAGCATAGGCGTACTTGCCGTCGCTACTACATCGCCCACAGTTCCATGGGGCAACTTGCTGGTGTGACGAGCAGTGTGCGGCCATTTATACCTAATACATTACACTATTATTGCTCAACATGTGTGGGAAGAACATTTCATATCGCAAATCGGTAGTTGGTTGGAATCGCCTGATATTGCTCCTGAAAGCTATACCGGAGAAAGAATTGATATCCAAGGGTTCAGGTTATTAGTGTTCAGATTTAAAAGCAGACATGCGACTGAAAAACTCTATGTTGCTAAAGATGCGCCTTCCGTTTTGGGTTGGAAAGACCAGAAAAACTTGGATATAATTCTAGACCCCAATAGCAAGGAACAAGTGTTAGTCTCTTGTGAAGGGGAGAACACTAAAAAATGGGTTCTTGACGAATTTTCTTCCGTCTTTTCTGGACAAATGGGTAAACTTAAAGGTTTCACTCACCAGATTCGGCTCAAAGAGGGTGCCATACCAAAGATACATAAAGCACGTAACATACCGTTTATTGTCAGAGATGAAGTTAAGTCAGAATTGGACAAATTGCTAGAGTTGAATATTATTGAAACAGTGGAAGCGGCTGAATGGGTTTCTCCATTGGTCGTAGCACGCAAGGCCAATGGAAAAGCCCGGTTATGTTTGGATTTGAGATATTTGAACAATCAAATACTTATTGACCAGTACCCACTCCCTAGGATAGATGAAATGTTGTCATTGACAAGAGGAGCCAAGTGGTTTTCCACGTTGGACTTATCGGCTGCGTACCATCAAGTAGTTCTTGATCCTGATAGCAGACATTTAACAACATTTTGTACTCCTTTTGGGTGTTTTAGATTCAAACGCATGCCGTTCGGGTTGGCATCAGCCGCGGCAGTGTTCCAAAGATTAATGTCTAGACTATTCGGACACTTGCCTGAAGTCATTTTCTTCCAGGATGACATTTTAGTGATGGGAAAAAGCAGAGCGCATCATGATTCTATTCTCAGGGAAGTCCTTAAAATCTTACAGAGCAGTGGGTTAGCAGCAGAGTTGGACAAATGTAAATTTGCCGAGAGGTCAGTTACTTACTTAGGACATGAAATTAGTGATTTGGGCATCAAACCAAAAAATAAATTAGTCGATGCTATTATTAATGCTCCGGAGCCCAAATTAAAGGATGAACTCAGATCCTTTCTTGGATTGGCTGAATTTTATTCGAAGTTCATCAATCAGTTCTCGCAGAGAACGTATGATATGCGCCTATTAATGAAAAATAAATCACCTTTTGTTTGGAGTGATGTGTGAAAAAAAGCTTTTCAAGAAATAAAGTCGGGTATTGCGAATGCTCCTACGTTACAAGGATTTGACCCGTCGGCCGACACGTATCTCACCACAGATGCTAGTGGCACGGGTTTAGGGAGTGTGCTATCGCAAGTAGCTGTCCAAGGCAAAGAAGTTGTCATAGCCTTTGCTTCGCGTTCCTTGTCTCCGTGTGAAGAAAAATATTCTGTCATCGAGCGTGAGACTTTGGCGTGTGTATGGGCGATGGAACACTTTAGGAAATTTATCTGGGCAAAGAAATTTACCCTCCGTTCTGATCATAAACCATTGACCAAGGTATTAACAACAGAGGGATTATCCAGAGCCTCTGCAAGAATTGCAAGATTATCTATGAGACTTCAAGATTTTGTATATGAAGTACAGTATGTTCCAGGAGCAAAAATGTTACTGCAGATTTTTTAAGTAGACTTTCCTTACCTTTGAAGGAAATTGATCAGAGCCCATGGAAGGATTGTTGTGTTCCTGGAGTGTTTTCTGAGCCCAGTAATGTATCTAAGGATGAATGGGAATCAGAATTTACAAAGGATCTGGTCTTAAAGAATGTTGTGGAAAAAATTACCAACGGTTGGGACGTACATTCCAAATCTGATCCACAGATTAGACCCTTTTGGGAAATTAGGAATGAATGGAGTATGGATGATGGTTTTGTGTGTCGAGGGGAAAAAATCATTCCACCAAAAGCTATTCGTACGAAAATCATTAACATTGGGCATGAGGGTCATCCGGGGATTTCTAGAACAAAAAGAAATGTTAAAGCATTATATTGGTGGCCTGGAATTGACCTGGAGATAGAGAGATGTATTCGTGAGTGTGTTGATTGTGAAGGAGCTGACAAAAGTCAAAAAACCCTCAATCCACCCATGTCTTCATTAGGATGTCCTAGGTTACCATGGGAAGAACTAGCTTTAGATATTATGGAACCTATACTGTGGCAAGACGGTACCACTAAATATGTTGTAGTTTTAGTGGATTTGTTTTCAAGGTGGATTGAATTGAAAGTTGTTGAAAGAGTTAATACGGAAGTTGTAATCAAATTTTTGGATGAATGTTTTCTTAGAAAGGGTTTGCCGTCATCTCTCTTAACGGATAACGGAGTGCAGTTTAAATCAGATATCATGAAAAAATTTATGGAATCAACGGGCATCAGACAAAGGTTCACTGCTTTGTACCATCCAAAAGGGAACTCTGTGGTAGAGCGAGTAAATAAAGTCATAAAGGGAACTTTACAATTGGCCAACAAAGGGAGGAAAGACTGGTATGCTGAACTGGATAAAATGTTATGGTCTTACAGAATAACAGTGCATGGCACTTGTGGTGAAAGTCCATTTGGGCTAATGAGAGGCAGGTTTCCTTATTGTAAAATTAATCCAGTATGGATGGGCAGAAGTAAAAAATATACGTGGGATGGTACAAAAGTTAGGGAGAATATGTACAAATCACAAATTAAGAATAAAGTGTATTTTGACATGAGACATGGTACTAAAAATGTTGATGTGAAAGTGGGTCAATTAGTGAGGGTTAAAAGTTTTTAAAAAGTTGGAAAACTACAATCACGTTTTTCTAACCCAAGAACTGTCACCAAGGTGATGAGGAATACGGTGATGTTAGATGATGGCACAGTTCATCACATGAGTCGTATTGCATTTGCCAGACTTCTTGACTCAAAAAATAATTCCAACAAAGAAAACATGGGTCTTAATTTCTGGTGGTTGAGTCCTTTAGCTGGTGTGGATACTAGCATCAATAGGAATGACAATGGAGAAATGGAATCTGGTGTTGATAATAGTGCCAATAGGAAGGACAATAGAGAGGCGGAATCTGGTAATACGGAGTTGGACCCGAATAGCTCAGTGAGTCCTAACACTCAGGTTTCTTCATCTCCAGGATCCACAGTGCTGCCAGACAGTGCAAGTGGGAGTCTTCCTGTGTCCACCAGATGTGGTAGAAAAATTGTTGCACCTAAATTTTTACAAGATTTTGTTTGTGAATAAGAACATGTATCTTATGTGGTTGTTTATTACTTGATTATAAAAAAATAAAAAAAAGGGGGGGGGGATATATATATAGGTATATATAAATAGTTTTTTTGTGTTTAGGAGGGGAGATGTGTAGTAATATACTTATATGCATACTGTGTACTAAGTGTTAGAATTGTAGGTATAGAATGTATTACATCAGTTAGAACGTTGGGGATAGAACATAGGGAGAGAGTAGTGGTTGAGGTCTTCGTGGAAGTGGCAGCACCCTTTGTACATCTGTGCATACTTTGGATTAAAAGAAGACTTGAAGAATAACCAACTGTGTGGTGAACTTTACTACACGGACCTACATAACTATTATTTGGCCTTGCAGTTGGTTGTGATTAGTGACTGATTAAATGGGAGGGTTAGACGACCCGGCTTACCGGGTCGAACGGGCCCTGCTTGACCTTGTTAGGTTGACTGGTCTGCTCTACGGAGCCCAGATTCCACGATTCCTCCCTGAGTGCACCTGGGAGGTGTTGACGGTCTTGAGGATGGTGCTCCGTTTTGTGGGTTGGGGCCTCTGGCTCACTAAGCAGACACCCCTGTGGCACAGGTCTTGGCCTCACCTTACTACGGTTCTAGAGGGCATTATGCAGTGGGACAGGGTAGGCATTACTCATCTAGGGGACGTTTGGTCGGGTGCCTACATGTAGGCGTTTCAGGAGCTGCAGGAGCAGTATCAACTATCATATACTCAGTTTCATAAGTACCTGCAGCGGTCCAAGACAGGTGATGTATCTACCTGAATTCACATTCTTGCTTCTTGGGCACTACATCTAAGGGAGAGCTCATCAAATCTGGTTATGATCAATAGTTAAAGGCCCCACGATTTGTCCCTCATTAAGTTCTTTCTGCAAGTTTTCCCTAACTACATACAGATTATCCTTAGCAGTCCTCAAATTGTCTGCTCAGTGCCTCACACTTGGTCCTTGATATCTTTAGTGAAAACCTTCCCAACACCCCAGCAGAGTGTCTTTGTTGGTTCTTTGTCACAGTAAAAATCCATCCAAACAATAGTTCTGCTTATTTAAATCAACTGGTGTAAGCTACTTTCCTGCAATAAGTTGGTGTCCCGTTCCCCTGTCCTGGAAATGCCAACTTGCCCAAGGCTCATGACCAAAGAGTATTTATTTACCTCCTCATTGTGAACAGACATGTCTAACTTTACTCTGTAATCTCACACAGCTCTCCCTATTAAACGCTTAACGATCAGCGTTCTGGAGGAAAGAAGCCTCTGCCGAAACCTCAACCACATCCTAGACTGGGTGGGTGCCCGTGAAAGGGCTTCTAAGTAATAGATAACCCACTTTCTCTGTGTACAGGAGACACCGTTCTAAAAGGTACCATCCACTTTAGCCACAGTTTACTATTGACCTCATCGCACTGCATCTCCTGGTTTACCTCCAGCCTGCCTCTGATTTCTTCATCATACGTCAACTGATCAATGCCTCCACTATTCACATGGCACTTCTGCCTACATGCATGTGCTTCAAAGTGAGATGCATCGGTTGTGATGCCGTTTGCAATATATGGTACTGTAAATCAGGAACTCCCACATCATTTTCTCTATTGTCATAACAATATTCTCCCTTCTCACCAACTCTCACTCTTCCTCGCTGGAACCCTCACTCGCCTGAATTTCTAGATGCAACAGCTTGAAAACATCCACAAATTCACCATTCCAAAATGTTTATTTTGTAGCACAACACAAATGTGATCCTGAGGGAATTGTTATATCCTTGAATGACAACCTTTTCTCAGTGCCCCCATTTCTTGACTCTACTTCAGTTCCTTTCTTACCATGCTTTGAAACCTCCAGCTTCGACCTATTCCTGCCTTTCATATCGTTCTGAAATTGCACCACCCAGGTTATACTCCATTTATCCTTACCTTCACAATACCCCCTGTTCCAGGCCTATCCTTCACCAACTCTTTCACCACATCATCTACCACCTCCACTGACACCACACTCATAACTTTACCATCCACTTTCTACAGACTGCCTCAAGACATCCACTACTTTTTTGTACCTGGTATAAGGGTTGCCTTCCTTCCTTGCTCCCTGCTCGTCACAACTGTATGTATGTGTATGCTATTATATTGTGTATTCCTAGGCAAAAAAGCAACGTAGTTATGTACAAGATCAAAGACTAGCATAGTCTGAGAGATGGGAGAGGCAGTTACATTTTTGACAGTTTATGCATCGTAATGTAGTTTTTTTTAAAGAGCCGTTTCATCAACTTTTTACCTAACACAGAAGTCTTGGGCAGTACTGGTGGAGTCAATCTCATAGTGCCTAAAAAGGGTGCAAGCAGTAACACATTTTGTGCAAAAGAGCAAAAGGTTCAAGATGTTATCCTTCTCCCAAATCATAAAATCACAGCATTCACTTCCCCTTTGTAGCCTTGCATACCTGACAAAATATACCCTAGTTGGGAAGACCCCTAATCTAAACATAATTTATAGTGTGCGTTTCAGTTCACGGTGGAGCTGGTCCAGATAAATCTTCGATCTGGGCCTAATCTGCCATCGGAGTAGTCACCCAATATACTACCTGGTCTTACTGTGGCAAACTTTGTTTTTCGTTTGAACATAAAATAACGTTCCTTTGCAAGTTCACAGCTTACTTGGTTTGGTCTATAAGCCCCCCAGTTGCAATTCAATTAATAGGCTTTTTACTGCGAAGTCCATATGCATCCTCCAATGTACGCTGGTATTCTGAGGCTTTCAAATTCCTTACCAGACTGACCCAATCCAGCACTGTAATTGTAATTTAATTTATTGTCTAATGGTAAATAAAAATCATCACAAAAGCTATATTTTCAATAGATATCATTCATAGAAACATTGTCTTAAAATGCAAATTAAAATCCAAAAATGCTGCTAGAACCTATCTCATTAGTTTCTCCAGTGACATTATTCAAGGAACTTATTTATTTATAGTTTTATAGAGCGCGAACAAGACCCGTGAGGGTATCCGAGCACTTTGCAGGATTAAGGGTGGTATACAAAGCATTAGGCAGGGAGGGACCACTTGTGTAAAATAGGTGGATATATTTCACAAGAAAAAAGCATGCAGTCTAAGGTCCCGGCTACATATGGGATAAAAATTAAAACAGGTAGAAACAATATAAAAGAAGGCACACAGTCTCAACTCTTGGGTGGGATGCCCAGGAGTGCAGGAATAGGGTGGGAGAGAATTCCAAATTTTTGGAGCGGCCCCACAGAAGGCTCGATTGTAGGTTTTTTTCTTCCGGAAGCGTGCTGGTTGCAGCAACAGGTCTATGGCAGATCGGGAGTTTCTGGCTCCTCCGGATATCACAAGTTTTTGGGCGAGAAATGCAGGGGAATTAGAGTAATTGTGAGTAATGCAGGCCAGTTTAAATTGGATTCTGGCCTCGAAGGGAAGCTAGTTCAGAACTTTGAGGTGGGGAGAGATGTGGTCGAATTTCTCCCCACCAGTTAGGAGTCTGGTGGCTTTGAGCCAGGCTTTCAATGGGGCCAGAGAGTTCTTGGGTAGCCCTGCGAGAGTGGAGCATCCATATTCTAGTCTGGAAATGACTAGTGCCTGGATTGCCGTTTTAAGGTCGGAAACATCAAAGAAATGTCTTAGGTTTCTTAGGTAACTCAGGTGGTATCTGGCCGTTTTGGCCATCGAGTTTATATGGCGACGCATGTTCAGGCTACTGTCAAGGGTTTTTCCAAGGATTTCGCAGAGTCAACAATGGTAGGAGGGCAGTTTAGAGCTGTGATGATCTTGATCCATTTCTGGATTGGTTTTGGGTGGGGAGATTAGAAGAAATTTAGTTTTATTTGTGTTAAGTTTAAGCTGATTATGGGCGGTCAGCTTCAGGGCCTCATTCAGGGAGAAAATGTCCTCAGAAGAGATTTTGATGTAGATCTGTGTTTCGTCGGCGTACATAAGGTAGGAGATATTGGCGGCACGTAGCACCTCAGTGAGCGGTTCAAGGTAAAGATTGAAGAGGGTAGGGGAGAGGGTTGATCCATGGGGGACTCCAACCGTAACCGGAGAGGGAGCGGATAGATTACCGTTGATGAGGACTCTCTGTGAGCGATTTTGGAGGAAGGATCTAAACCATTCAAGGACGGTGTCATCAAACTCATCCTGAGTTTTAGGCGTTCAAGGAGAATTTTGTGGTTAACCGTATCAAAGGCAGAAGATAGGTCTAGGAGGATTAGGAGACAGGTTTTGCCTTGGTCGAGGGCTTGGAGGGCGTCATCCACGATGTGGAGGAGGGTGGTTTCTGTGCTGTGTCCAGGTCTGAACCCGGATTGGAAGTCATCTAGAAGGTGGAAGTTGTTGATGTGTAGCTTCAGCTGCTGTTGCACACATTTTTCCAGCACTTTGGCTAGGAGTGGGATGTTGGATATGGGTCTATAGCTGTCAGCGGAAGCAGGGTCCAGCGTAGGTTTTTTTAGGATGGGGACAACTTGGCCAGCCTTGAGAGAATCAGGAATTGAGCCCTGTAGGAGGGAGGCATTGATTATTGAGGTCCAGGAAGGGATGATAGCCTGAGAGGCGGCAGCTATGCAGTTAGAAGGGAGAGGATCAATGAAGTGATTGTTCGGGTTTAAGGAGGCAAGAGTTCTCGAGATAGTGTTAGTCATTGATTTTAAAGTTGGACCAGTGCGCTTGGTTTTTGGATGAAGTTTGGGAAGACAGCGGGGAGAGAAGAGGTAGAGCCGGCAGATTTTGATTTTGGTTGCGAGTTGCGGATTTAAGTTCATTTCCTAGGGCAGAGATTTTGTCACAGAAGGATGAAAATTCCTCGCTTGATATTAGGGTTTTAGGTGTTTCTTTGGAGGTTTTCGCTAGATTGTTGGATTGGTGTTTGACCAGGTCAAACAGCTTGCGAGGTCGATTTTTGGCGTTCTCAAGTTCAGTTCTGAAGAATTCTTTTTTAGAGTTGAGGATTTTCTTATTGTAGACATTTCTGGCCTGGCGGAGAAGTTTTAGACGCGCTGCTGATGGGTGTTGTTTCCAGTTTTGTTCTGTCTGTCGAAGGGATCTCATCTTCATGTTGATGGATCCGTTGAACCAGGAATTCCTGTCTTTGATCTGGGTTCTTTTTAATTTTAGTGGAGCCAGGTCATCGAGAATGTCGGATATAGTTGAGGAATAATGATCCGCTAGGTTGTTGACCGAGGTACGCAGTGAGGGGGGAGCACTGAGGGGGGTTTGTGTGGTCAGTCTCACAACGCGCTGCCAGTTTCCTGTGAAAAAGGTTCTTGGTTTCTCTAACCCATCGTTTGGGAATCACGGGTTGTGGTGTCCATGTCTTGTGAGTGCTAGGCAGGAGGAAGATGATGGCGTGGTGGTCAGACCAATCACAAAGGTCAATAGAGATAAGTTTGACCGCTGATTCCTTAGCAATGATCCAGTCTAGGGTGGCACCTTTCGAATGAGTAGGGAGAGAGCAGGCTTTGGTATGGTCTTGACTGGCCAAGTAGTGTCTGATGGCGTTGACCTGAGGGTCCTTAGGATCGTTCCAATGCAAGTTGAAGTTGCCAAGGAAGATGTCATTAGAGTTTGGAGAAACCTTGGCTGTGATGATTTCCATGAGGACGTCCGTGAAGATGTCATTCTTGCCTGGGGGTAAAAGATGTGAAGGTGTTGTTGAAAATGGAGAGTGTGAAGTATTCGCAGGAGTCTGTAGGGTCCACCGGCAGTTCCGTAAAAAGGAGGTTAGAGCGGTAGATGCAGGCAATGCCTCCCCCTTTTTTCTTTGAGTGCCTGTCCATCCTTACAATGTTGTAATTGGGCAGGACTAAGAAGTCTAGGTAGGGCGATGAGGATTCCTTTAGCCAAGATTCAGTCCAGATCGCTAAGTCTGATTTATGTCTCAGGATGAGGTCGGTGACATCAGATGCATGCTTTACAGCTGACCGGCAGTTTATTAGGAGGCCGGCTAGGTAGGGGTACGAGTGAGTGTCAAGGGTAGATGTAGAGATGGGAACTCTAGCTAGGTTGCTATTGACCACCCCTCTGAAACGGAGGGTAGCAGATCTGTTAGGGTTGGTTGCAACCGTGCAGATAGGGTGTTCTTCCTTCAGGTCTGAGGGGCATGAGGTTGTCAAGGCAGAATTGTAGCTAATGAGGAGGTCACCCACTTCTTCCTCCGTGAGGTCTGGTGGGTTTGTAGGTATGGAGGAGGGAAAGAATTTCCTCCTCCGAGAGGTGGCAGGGTTGCTTGCAGGGGCGCAAGTGTCTCAGGGATAGTAGTAGTGGGTGAAGGAGGGGCTTAGTGTGGGGGATGTGGGTCGCGCTCTGCAAGAGCCAGAGATTCGAGAAGGAGAGTTTGGTGAGGTGAAGGAGGTGCTTTAGGTCCAGAATGGACTTGTGAATGCTCTGTGTTAATTCATTGTCTCTGCAGTGGAGATTATCAATATCTCTAAGAGAGGTAGGTTCTGGCAGGCAGTGGGCCAGTTGCATGCGAGTGATTCTGATCGAATGTGCTGGTAGCCTAGAGGTGGGTTCAGGCGGGCTGGGTGCCGGTTGCATGCAAACGATTCTGATTGAGTGTGCCGGAAACCTAGTGGTGGGGCTAGGTCGATCAGTGTCACTATGAGAGGGCAGGGGGCCAAAGGGGTGGGAGGGATTCTGTCGGATTGAGTTGGCAGCCTAGTGGAGGGGCTAGATCGACCAGAGTCATGGGCCCTCGTAGACGTTTCAGTACTAGTGTTGTGGTCCCTAGTAGACGTTTCAGTAGCCCGGAGTGCGGGAAGATTATGCGGGCAGGAAGTTAAGAGTTTGGGGAAGCTTCTGATGGCAAGTGCAGGTAGCGTGATAGTGGGGCTAGGTTGGCTCGAGATGTGGGCCCTAGGGGGAGTTTCGGAAGTCGACGGAGAGGGGAGCGCCTGGTACATAATATAAACACTTTGGATGATTGCTATTATTACAGGGTCCATGCAAGATTATTAAAACATACTACAATAGTTAAAAACCTATGTGCTTAAGAATGATTAATTGCTTCAGACATTGAATGAAAGAGGTAGTCTTCTGCCTACTCAATCATGGCTAAACACACTATATCAAAGTGCCAAGTGCTTATGTTAAACATGTAAACATTCTTTCCACAGTAAACAAGAAACTTCATAAACTGCCATAACAGTACACTTCTAGAGTACTTAACTAAAGGATTGCATATTTCATCAGACATTAACCTATTCAAACAGGGACAGAAGGATTATTTCAGTGTGCCAAGTACTTATGATAAGGATGCAAACATTCTTTCAGCCATAGTCAAGAACGTAACAAACTGACAAAGTAGCGGAATTGAGGTTCCTGAAAAGTATAGCATGAAGGCCTGTTGAACAAACATCACACCTGATTCGAGGAATAGTGGATTTAAAAGAATGGGACTGACGCGCATCAAACAGGTAAGGACAGACACAAACAGTATGCAATAAAGTTTCTTGCGGAAGCCCATTCAGTCTACAACAGCTAGATGCCCATTGCGGTGTCCATTTTGGAGTTCTGTCTTTGGTTGGATATCTACCAAATCGTAATTTCAGAAATATGTCCCTCGTGTGAGATGGAAAAAAAGTGGATAAATAGGACTGAATATCAAGCTTGTCATGAGTTTATCGCAGTCCAGGCTTGTTTCTTTGCATCTAAAGCTTCCTTGTCAGGGGGGAATGGTCGAGCCGCCGACCATGATGGCCACACATCTGTGGAGCTCCGAAGCCAACGGCCTGTAGTGCTTGTAATTTTTCACAATAGGACACCCTGCACTCCCAAGAGGAGGCAAATGCACTGCTGCACCTTTAAATAACACACGTGAAACAGCACTCCCAAAAGACAAGGCGATAAAACAAGACCCAGCACTCTTAAGGCGAGACAAGAAAAATTCAGGTGCATTTAAAGTGACACGCATGTTTATTAATTCAATATTTTGGAAAGGAAGGCTAAATATATTGGTTGATGCAGACTCCCAAATATCGAGTAACTCCAGCACAAAACCAGAATAACATGTAGCATATATACACGGCAAAGAGACTTAGAAATTATATACACAAAGTAAGTAACACCTCACAGATCGTTCACTCGATATCCTTGCCAACTCAAGCTGGGGAGCCCGTTGGCATCTGGGCTTGGACTCTCGACCGGAACTCCGCTTTTGTTCGTCTTACAACAGTACGTCTACTCCTTAAGTGAGCTCCAATTCACCTGTCAACATTCTCCAGCTTTAATACGTTTTACTCACAGTGAGTCAAAGGTTCTGGAAACCTCGCCCCCTTTCTTCTGTTGCGAAAAACCGAGCTTGCCATACTGGTCTGTGTCAAGGTCAAGACAGAAGCTGACCAGGCGCCCTTATTTTGACTCCGAGACAGAGCTGTGCATTCCGCACATTCCCTGAAAGGTACCAAGCACGCATCCCACACAACATATTCCAGTTCACTCTGATCGGTGAGGAGCAAAAACAAGTGAAGAGCGAAAATATACCCTCCCCACTTTGCAGCACAGAAAATTGAGTAAATTATGCCAGATGGAGCCAATGGTCAACATATTATTCTTAATATCACTACACGGCCCTAATTCAATGGGTCACGGCTTCCATCCTTGCTTCATTCGGCAACGCTAAGGAGGGTCCGATGACCTACCCTGCCGTGTAGGTCTGCTGTGGGTGTGGCAAGGCCCAGCCCCCATCGGAGGCCCCGCTGTGACAGGGGCAGCGGGAGAGCCTGAGGCAGGGGCTGCGGAGCCCCACTGGGCCTCTAGCCTCCTGCCGCACCTGGCCTGGTCACTTGCTCCCCGCTGTGGGGCTGTGGAAGCTCCGCTTCAGATCGCTGTGGACGGCGCTGGAGCTGTGAGCGGGCCTGCGCTGGGCCTGATATATCGTCCCTTCCTTGCTGGGTGGGCTGCGGCCTAGTACTGGTGCCCCTGCATTGGTTGCAGCCTGCCTGTAGATCGTCTGGGGTGCACCGCCGCCCTAGGTTTCGCTGAGTTCCTGCACGGCACTACGAGACATGCTCCCTCGCTGGGCAGCTGCTGGGGCTGCATGGCTAAGGAAGTGGGCCAACGACCTGCGGCCCTGGTTGTGAGTGATCCTGCTGCTACCCCCACCAATCAATAGCTGCCCGCTGCACATTAGGAGGCCACCTACCTGTGATTCAGTATTCCCGCCGCAGTGAGTGTCCCACGTTCCGGGCTCCTTGGCCCATCTCTTCCCTCCCGGCCCACCCTCTATCTTACATGAATGGCTGTGCCCACATAGCTGCTTGCAGCTACAGCATGGCTCCTTGACGGCCAGTGACGACCTCCGCCCTAAGCTGCATAACCATTGCTGCTGGGGATACTCTGGACTGGAGCTTGTGGATATTAGAGCCACCACACATTGACGGGCCCCTTGAAGCAGTGGGCTAGTGCCAATTTCCCTTGTCCCGTTTCTCCGCAGTGTGGCCAACTGCATCTGCCAACTGGGCAGTGACATAGTCTCTGCAGCTCCACCACCGTAGGCCTGGGAGACCCCAAACAGCGTAAATTGACATTTGACCGACCAAAATCGTCGAGTCACCAGGACCCCCTATTTGACATGGAACGATGACCAGGACTCCGCTGCTCACTCGGACCACCCTGGAAGGAGTGACCTCAATCATCACGGACCCGAGGGCAGAATTCTGCACCATAGATGTGCGCTTTGACTCCCATACCTCCCAACTAGACTGCGTGGGAGAAAGTTTGGACAGAGAAGGCACCCAACTTGATGCTGTGGAGGAGCACGCTTCCATTCTTGAGGACACTACTATCTCCTTGACCAGACGACTGGAGAAAACTGAATGGCTTCCGAGTGCAGACACCATTAAAAAGGAGGATTTGGAGGCGCGCTCTCAACACAACAATATTTGCACCATTGGCCTGGCAGAGACCACTAACATGGGGTGTCCAAAACAATTTGCGGAAACCTTGCTAGTTGAGCTATTTGGCACCCAGGACATCTCCCCTATATTTATCGTTGGGAGGGCACACAGGTCCCTTGGCTCTCGACCACCTCCTGGAGCAGCACCGCGGTCAATAATTGCACGCCTACTAAATTATAAGGACCGGGATGCCATGCTCCTTAAGGCCAGGGAGCACTCTCCTCTACTCTGCCAGGGCACCACCATCTCCATTTATCAAGACTTTACCTTGGCTGTGCAAGAGGCACGTCAAAGGTTCCCTGTAGGCGAAGGCGCAGCTCAGGAAACACGGGATCAAGTACGGCATGCTCTACCCTGCCCGTCGCTGGTTGGTATCAGACGGCTAACAGCGTTTTTTCACCAACCCGGCTGAAGTATTCGTATTCTGCAAATTATTGGGACCAGGTAACCCCTCCTTGAACCGTGCTACCCCGGACCGCTCACCACAGGGCGACAGTGTTTCAGATAGTGGCCTTCTTCAATCATGGCTAAAGGGCCATGCCCTGATTGGATTGCAGGTTTCACTGAGCCACCAGATCGCTAAGGGTTTCCTACAGTTATATGTTCTACTTTGTTGGCCCCTCCACGCTATCTGTGATGACTGCCTCAACCCTTACGGAACACTCATAATTGCTCTTGTTCAGAACAGGTGCCTGGCTCCGATGCGGTGCCAGCCTCCCTAGAATGATTCAGAGTTCTACAATATTGTGGGCTTTACTGGGATTCACTAGGACTTTTACTCCTAGTGTGGTGGGAAGATGTTATTGAGGGATTGTCGTTTGTATTTTCATGCTCTTTTTCTTTCTCTTCTTCCTACTGTCTTCCTTGATGAGGCAGGACTTTTCAGTAGCCTCCCTCACAGATCTGACAGAGCAGACCCTTCCTAATACACTCTTTTCTCAATGGGTACCTCTAAGCAGATGTTGGATATGACCCCCCCCCCTTTAACTGGAACGTCCGAAGCTTCAAAAACCCTCGTAAAAGTAAGCTGGTATTAACCTCACTCGACATGGCACCAAGATCACATTCCTACGGGAAACACATCTACATTCAAACATCCCCAGTCTTTCCAGCGTTGTGGGGCCCACACCGTTTGTTTGCCAAGTATAGCTCCTTTTCTGCATACTTAAGTCCCTTCCCTTTATACACCATTCTACTGTTGCAGACACTCGGGCCGTTACGTTATGGTGACAGTAACTATGCTGGGGAAACAAATTGTTTTCTTTAACCTATATGCCCCGAACACCAACGTCCTCCCCTTTTGCCAGACAGTGGCCGCCCCCCTGGATGGCATCCTGGGTCCCAGGTTACACTTTTTACTCATCTCCACACTGGACCAGACTTGAGTATTGGCTCCTGTTGGCAGCCGACTTCCCATGGCTCAGATACACACACGTCTGATCACGCCCCGGTGCTGCTGACACTTATCCTTCATTTCTGCTGCGGCTGGGAGCGCCGCTGTCCTTTCCCCTTGACGACGCTGTTGTACTTGGTCTTCCGCTCTGGGACGCTGTTGTAGAATATTTTCAGTTGAATGTGGCGTTTGTCCAACAATATGCCACTCTCTGGGATGCATTTAAGGCCTACATTCGTGGAATATTCAGTTCCAAACAGGCAGGCGTGCTCCGCGATGTCCATAATAGTTTGACAAAGGTAGAGAATGCACTCAAGCACATAGACAAGAGGAATGCTCCCTCGCCTTGACCTACTGCTCTCCATGAGTGCTCCGTTCTGCTGGAGTAGTTTCATTGTCTGGCTGACAGGGAGGTTACTCTTCTAGGTAAACACGCTATGGTGCAGAAATATGGTGATGGCGAGCGCCCAAGCCAGACGTTTGTCTGCCTCCTACGCCCTCCTCCGGAGGCAAGATATATTGCAGCTGGACGATAGTACCCTTCTCTCTTCTACTGCAGACATCCTCTCTGAAGTGGCTTCCTACGACTATAAATCACTCTATACATCTCGCCTCAATCCTGAGTTGGCAGCGCGTCAGGCTGATTCACATGAGATAGCCATGGTCTGGCTCTTCAGCGGCCAATCCCAATTTCTGAGCGAGATATTCATGACAGAGGGAATAGCCCAGGCTATTGATTCCCTGGGCAGTTCCAAGTCGCCCTGGTTAGACAGCCTGATAGGTGCTTTCTATAAAGCCTATAAAACTACTCTGATCCCTATCTGCTGGAGGTGTACGCCGAAGCCCTTACTACCGGTATCCTCCCCCCTTCAATGCGAGAGGCAGTGATCTGCCTCCTGCTGAAACCAGGAGAGGACCCCAAGTGCTTTGCTTCATACAGACCACTCTCTCTACATACAAAGAACTACTGCAGGGTATATCTTGCTGCGCAAACTACACATATTAGTTTTGAGTAATTCTGTGTACTGTCTAACAACCAATGCCCACCTTCCGAAACCATGGTTTCAAAAACAACATAGAGGTACAAAGACTGGGAGAGGCATTGTTACGAGAACACAAGTTCATAGGGTTCAAATCCCACAAATAATGCACGAAAACGATGACAGAAATGCAGATTCTTTCACTTTTTGGTTTTAAAGATCCTTTTATTCTTTATTGAACATACAACAGCCAACACGTTTCACCCTTCCGGGCTTTTTCAGGGCTGCAAATGACAACACAAACAATATAAAAACACCATACTGTTTAAAAAACATTATACAGACAATATTTACATAGATCTATGACAACATAAGCCTAGATCCATCTTATGACTCTAATATACAAAACAGGTGCATGATGAAAAAATTATTAAATTTGACCAAGGCAACACCCATGGTGTAAGAATTAAACATCCTGTCTGTTAAAATATATACAATGCTAGATTTACAGTTTTTATATACAACAAATTGGTATGCAAAATGAACATCACACCAAGGAACTTGGTTTTGTTAATTTAAAAAAAAAAAAAAACTTTTCGTAGATCACAAACACATATTTAAAACATACAGGTGTAAGCCACCTCAAATCAAGACATGTTTAACCACAGAAAAAAAGGGGTAGAAATGAGAGTTTACGTCTATAGAAGATGTAGGTCCATCAAGAGGCAATATGCCTTAGTTATACACGACCGATTAAAAAGACACAGGAAATGTGGCTTACTCGCCCGTTGGGGTTCTTTCCCTGTGGAGGAGCAATTTATGCAACTTGGGACATCACAATTTATTTTTAGATACAACACGCACTTCATTAACTGCCTAACACGATTTGTGATTGTGTGCGTGTGTGATAAAATGTATGTGGGTACAGTGCGGCCCCTAAAAACATGCATTCAAGAACACAGGAGAGCATGTGTTAATGGAGATGTAACGTATACACTAGTGTCCCATGAATGCACTAAAGCAAGAAATGGGTCCAATTGTAGATTTCACGCTATTGACCATGTACCCCCTTTGCAGAGAGGTGGCTATAAGGAACTGTGCCTATGCCAAATGTAAGCAAAATGGATCTGTAGGTTGAGAGCTATAACTGAGGGCCTAAACTTAGACATGGAGATGCATTATTTTCTCTGACACCACTACATCTGAGGGAAAATGAGTAAATTAGGATTTTCATTCAACACCCCTCCGTCTAACTCTAAAAGTCCAGGAGGTGATTTGGTATGGTGAACTATCTGGTCTATGCATTAATTGGGCAAAATCAGAGCTGTTTCCCCACACTGTTGCCACCACACCCCCTGCCTGTGAATATCCCTTTAAATGGTCCGCCGAAACCATTGAGTATCTGGGTGTGGTTTTACACAGGAACAAGGAGCAATTTATCTGTTTGAATTATGGCCCTCAAGTTCTCTACCCAAATTGATCGCTGGATACAACTCCCCCTTTCTATGGCCGGCCGTATAGCCACTATAACAAGCATTGGCATAGCCAATAGGTCTCGCTTTTGGGACCTTATAAGTATTTAATTATGCAGCACAATATCCTTGGTGCAACAACATCAACTGTTGCATGGTTAAACACTTATAAGGTCCCAAAGGCGAGACCTATTGGCTATGCCAATGCTTGTTTTTTTGTTGAAGGTTTGGGTTTGGGGCTTACGTACTTCTCGGCATGAGGCCACGCCACCTCCAAAGCCCCGCCCCTTCTTTACACGGTGAGATTTTTGTTCAAGGGGCGCTAGGTGGCGCACATCCAAGATGGCCGCACACCTGTGAGGCTCGGGACGCTTGGTGAATATATCCGCAATTTATCCTCATCTACACTGCTGCGGCATGGTGTACAACGCTGTCACCGGGCCAAAAATTGCAGATCCCGGGACTGCCTGGCTCCGGTTATGTGGAGGTCTTGACGGTGGGTGTCCCTCTGGGTCTGCCTTCCAGAGCTGGCTGTGGCGACTGCGCGAGAGCCGCGGCTTACCACGAGGAGGTAGGCCTCATTAACATCGTTGGGCCTGCGTCACGGCCCGGTGGATCCCTGCCCTTGCCGCTGCCTTTGGGGCCGCCGCTGCTCTCCCCCGCCTCTGGAAATCTGCTGTTACCCCGGAAGCTGGGGTGCCAGTGACCTGGGACGAGTTTTGTTAAAGCCTGCCTCCCGCCATATCTGCCGGCGGACCGGTGCCGAGTGGGGCTTCTACCTTTCTGGCAGACCTGTGCTGAGACCCCGTGGCCCTGTCTCGGGCCTCTGCGGTGGAGACCTGCCGCTCTCCTAAACGCCAGAGCGCCGTTGCCCTGCAGTGCGCCTCCTTTCCCGCCACCTGCCTGCGGACTTGTGCCGGGGGGGGGCCTCCTCCGTGCTGTTAGATTTGTGTTGTGTCCCCGCGGCCCTGCTTCGGACCTCCGATGTACATCGCTGCACCTGGGACTGCCGATTTGCCGCTTCATACATCGGAGTGTCTGGCGGAACGGTAAGCGGCGGTGTATCCCGCTCCCCTGCTGTGCTCAACTCGGCTGGCGGCTCTGCCATTTCGCCGCTGCTGGTCCTCTGCTGCGACGTCTGTTGCCTTCCGTGCTGCGGACCTTTGATGCCAGCTATAGTGTCCCTACTGTGTCTCCTGCGGCCTGCTTGTTTGCGAACCTCCCTGCGCTGGGCTGGTTCCCTGCGATTTGCTGGCGTGGATTTTGCGGCCACCTCCCCCCGTGGTGCTCCTAGACTGTCGCTGCACATTGCGCTGGGGTCTTCGTGGTCCTCTGCCACGGTGCTCCGGCTGGTCCTGCGGGACACGCTGCTGGCACCTTCCTGAGCCCTGCCTGTGCCTTCTCTCCTACAATACTCCTCGGCAGCATCAGCCACTGATACGCGGCCCCTTCATATATTGCAGAGCCCGGGGTCTATCTGATCGTCCTTTGCTGATCCCTGACAGGTCCTGCTGGAGAGGGGGGCCTGTATTGACGCAAGACTGTGTGCTGTGGTGCTTGCGGACACCTCCTTACTGCCTTGCCGGTTCAGACCCGCTTCCACATACTGCGGTTGGCCCACTTTGCGGATTGGTCACCTCATCACCTGGTGCATCCTGTTGGCTCCCGGTGCGCTGTGGGGTGGCGGTCATAGCTGCCGGCTGGGATGGGGAAACCCGATGGACGCCAGACTCGCTTGAACTTCGAGAGAAAAAAAGCGGCGACGAGATCCACCTCCGCTGGGGCAGAATCTGACGCTATGGATCACGCGCAACCTGCTCCGCCATCCTCTGAGGATGATGTTAAAACACTGCTTCTAGCTGTTCAACATAGCCTGTCGGATTTATCGGGTAAGATGGATACCATGAACACTAGGCTTGACTTCTTGGTGCACAAGGTCGATAAGCATGATGGGCAGTTAAAAGAGGCAGAAAGACGCATGTCGGAGAATGAAGATGTCACTACTCGGATGCAATTTCAGGTCTCTCAGATGGATAAACTTCTCAAGGTTATTGCGGCTAACAATGAGGACATCGGAGCTAGGAATCGCCGCAACAACGTCCGCATTCTTGGCATTCCCGAGAGCACCAATACTGGGCGCATGGAGGTGTAAATCGAACGTCTTCTGAAGAGCTCCTTTGGCGAAGCCTCCTTCTCACAGCACTTGGTGGTTGAACGTGCGCATCGCTCCCTGGGCCCGTGTCCCCCTCCTGGGGATGCTCCTCGCCCCATCATCGCACGCCTTCTTAACTACCGAGACCGCGATGTGGCATTGCAGAAGGCACATGAACTGAAGCCGCTGCAGTTTGAAGGTAATGCTTTCACAATTTATCCAGACTTCACCTTGACAGTGCAGGAGGCGCGCCGGAAGTTCCTCGCCGTTAAGCAAAAGCTTTGGAATGCTCAGATTGAATATGCTCTCTTATACCCTGCACGGCTTAGGATCACACATAATGGGAAGCAGGTCTTTTGCACCAATCCACAGCAGGCCGAGGACTTCCTGAAAGCTATCTCGAGACGCTCTCCCCGGCGAGGCAGTTCATCCAGATCTTTGTCTCCTGCGCTTGGTTAAATTTGTGCTGGGTTGCCCCTCACTTGTGCTGGTCAGCGTTCTCCAATTCGTGTTCACTGTACGATGGGCCACTGTTAATAACTATGATACCGTTCTGGTAACGTTCATCTGTTTATCTGATTGTCACTCAGCGGCCCGCTACCCCTGAACAGACATATGACTGGTTCAGCGCCCTAGGACACTACTCTCTTGGCTGGGCTTCAGTCAATCTGTTTGCATCGATGGCCGCATCCCGTGTAGATGAACAAATGGCCGCTTTGCCAAGCACCCTTCCCTTTAAGCGCCGCTCTTTCCCGCCATCGGGTGACACCCAGAGGCTGTGGTGTAGCTAGAGTTAGGCACGGGAAGGGAGTACTGCCCCCTGGCGCCCTCTTATGGGAATTCCCCTATGTTGTTGGCTATTTCTTTGTATTGTTTTTTGTCACACAAAGCCACCTTTCTGTTGGCTGCAGCTGGTTGCAAGAGATTGCCGGCCAATGTTTATTATTTTGGGTGGGCTATGCTATGCCGGCACGTTTGGGGTGCCGTTGTGGGTGGGTGGGTGGGGGTGGGTAGGGTGACAATGTTTCCCTGTCGGGGCGGTTTATTTCAGTGTTGTGTTGTAGGCAGGAAGGTATGGGTTGGAAATTGCCTTACTTGTTTTCATGATTGGGGGACACGTACGGCTGCACAGGCTCTGGTATGCGTAACGGGTCACGTGTTTCTTCAGACCTTACAGCTTCATCGCACTTCATTTACACGCCCGCATAGATGACGTCACATGACCCTCCATGCCTTAAACTGCTTACGTGGTACGTCACGGGACTCAGTGACCCTCGTAAGCACCGACAAATATTAGCATACCTAGATAGGCATCACATTCACATAGCCCTGCTCCAGGAAACGCACATGGACCCTCGACACCCTCCCTTTTTTGGTACCAAATGGGCCTCTACCTGCGTCTATTCGTCCTACTCCACATACTCCTGTGGCACGTTAATTCTCATTAAAAAAAACACACCATTCATTGTGGGGGGAACATATAGTGACTCCGCTGGCCAAAGTTGTATACTCTGGGGCATGCTGGCTACGCAGTCTGTCACGCTTGTTTGCAGTTATGGTCCTAACACGGACGATCCAGGCTATTTCACTGCCCTCTGGGGTCAAATACTAAAAATAGGCTCCACGCATGTCTTATGGGGCGGGGATTTCAACCCTGCTCTATGCCCTTCCATGGATCGTTCTAATCCTCTTCCCCATCACTATACCAATACTCGAGAGACTCTATCAGGGTTATTCAACGATCATGGGCTCGTCGATGCATGGCGATATGTACATCCCGCAGCTAGGGAAGGCACCTTCTATACGGCGGGTCATTCTACATGGTCCCGGCTGGACTACTGGGTCTGCTCCCGCGGTGCTACGCCATGGATTCGCAGTGTTGCTCATTTGGCCCGCACACACACTGACCATGCACCGGTGTACCTCGAACTGCTTCCCCCTAACTCTATTGCCACTCCCCGCTGCTGTAGACTCATCCCCATGGCATTTCTCGATGCAGTATTTCATGCTGAGCTGGGGAAGGAGATCGCTGATTTCCTGGATAGAAACAAGGGTACTGTCGATGATATGGGTATATTCTGGGAGGCCTTCAAGGTCACGGGCGTTTGTATATCCAAAAGTTTTGGAGTACTTCGCGACATTAGAAATAGATTACGTGGTCTGGAACTGGAGATCAGGCGACTGGAGATTAATATGTGGGAAGCTAACTCTACCACTCAGCGGGCTACCCTTCGCGAAAAACTCAATGACTATATTGATACTGCGTCTCGGGAGGTGAAGTTTTGAGGTAAATACTTTACTGCCCGTAGGTATGGGGAGGGTGAAAGGCCCAGGCAGGCCTTGGCGAATACCATCAGGCGGCCTAGGTTCTCTAACTATGTGCTTGATGTGGTGGATGGTGATGGAAACAGACACAGGGACAGTCTCAGTATACTTAATGTCTTTGTTAAATATTATAAAGACTTGTACAGCTCGCAGCGCTCCTCACCCCCAGATTTTACTCCCTACTTGCAAGATATAGCTCTTGGCTGGCTGGGGGATTCTCAGCGTGAATTCCTAGCGGTACCCTTTGAGCACGACAAAATACGTGAGGCCATAATGCAGACAGCGTCGGGGAAGGCTCCGGGCTCAGACGGCCTCCCCATCGATTTTTACAAAGCGTTTATAGATCAATTACTTCCTGTACTGAAGGAGGTTTTCCTCGAGGCCCGGAAGGCACAGACTCTGCTCGCAACCATGAGAGAAGCGTTGATCACGTCGTTGCTCAAACCTGGCAAGCCGGCAGACAAATGCGACTCATATAGGCCGCTATCTCTTATCAAGACAGACACCAAAATCTTGGCTAAATTACTGGCCAACCGTCTCCGTCTTCTTATGGATAAGCTTGTGTTACCAGACTAGTCTGGTTTTATCCCGGGAAGAGCCACGTCCCATAATCTCAGAACGCTGTTCTCCATTTTACAGGCGGTCGACCCTAGACTGCCCCCGGCAGCGGTGTTCCTAGATGCCTCCAAGGCCTTTGACTCTATGGAATGGGATTACCTCTTCACCATTTTACAGAATATGGGCCTGCCTGTAGGTTTTGTTGCATGGATTCGTTTACTATACACCGCCCCCACTGCTAGGGTCTTAGTTAATGGCCATACCTCCTCCTCCTCCTTTTCTTTATCCCGTGGTACGCGGCAGGGGTGTCCGCTGTCTCCTCTTCTATTCGCCTTGCTCATGGAACCCCTAGCAGCGAAAATTCGACAACACTACAATCATATGGGTCTTCGGTGCTTGTTGCGACCGATCCTCATTTCGCTGTATGCGGATGATGTCATGTTATATGTTAAAGACCCGCAACATAATCTTCACCCCCTCTTGCGGGAATTTATCAAATTCGGTGGTTACTCTGGTATTCATATCAATTGGACCAAGTCATTGCTGTTCCCCTTGATTAGTGCCGTTTCTTCCTTTGATACAGATTATCCACTTAAATGGTGTGATACCGATGTTAAATATTTAGGTATCCGGATATTGGCAGATCGTGATGAGTTAATGATAACAAATTATGGGTGTGCAATGGAACACATCACGAACTGTATCACTCGCTGCATCGCCCTTCCGCTATCTATGGCCGGACGGGTGTCCCTTATAAAAATGGTGATTCTTCCTAAATTTTTATACCTTTTCATCAATATTCCTTATGATTCTGGTCGCCATTTGTTTGCCTCGCTGTGGTCGGAACTGATACGTTTGGTCTGGGGTGGCAAGCAGCCACGTGTACAATGGGCTACCCTTATGAGGCCCTATTCCCAAGGTGGTTTTGACATACCCAACTTCGAACTGTACTATATCAGTGCTCAGGCCCATTACGCTCACTATTGGTTCCACCTACCTCAATATACCCCCCATGTCGCCACAGAACATTGGCTGACTGATCCCACCCCGCTGAATGGTGTTCTACTTGCCGATGTGTCTCCTCGGGCGCGCAGCCCTTCCTCAGTGGACTGCACGATTATGGCCTGGTCCCGAATCCGTGACCGTATGCACGCTCCCTGCTTATACTACCCCCCCTCCTTCCACTCACGTATAATCCAAATATATCCCTGCTACAGGAGGGCATCTTTAGGAAGGTAGCACGCACCAGGAAGCTCCATTGTTGGGGGGGACCTGTATATTAACTGTAAATTTCGCACACTCCCACAACTGTGCTCTGATCCACCGCCGACCGCCATGGAAACATTTTTGTATTCTTGTCTCCGCCATGGTGTAAAGGCTTGCACTCCATCCTATCCTTCTGAGCCAGCGACACTGGTCCCTTTACATCACGTTCTGCGGGCACCTTCTGTGTCACACCTCATGTCCACTCTTTACCATGCACTATACAGAGATGTTGAGTATCCTTCAAGCGCAGCGCGAGCTAAATGGGCGCAGGAATTGGAACAAGATATTACTGACGATCAATGGCTGTTTTGCTGCAAACAGACAAAGCATATCTCCTCTAACAGCAGGCTTCGACTGATACATTATAGGTTCCTGCACCGTAGCGATCATACTCCAGTTAAGCTTCACAAATTTGGGTTGTGGGACACAAATAGGTGCGAAAGGTGTGGGATGGAAAATGCGGACTTCCTGCATCTGGCTTGAGAATGTTCAGAGGTCCACGCTTATTGGGGTCAAGTTCTTGCGGCTTTGGATGCTATGGTCCTTATACCAATCCCCAGATCCCCTCTGGTGCCCTTGCTGGGGTATACTGCGCCAATTCCTGCTCCCAGTCGTAAATTTGTCTCCTTTAGCCTAGCTATTGCTAAGCGGCGAATAGCCTGCAGGTGGGGTAGGGGTAGAGCGCCCAAGTTTAAGGACTGGCTGTCTGACATGATATTTTGGCAGGATCAACTTCACACCTATGCTGAACTACTTCCCCGCTCTTCCCGCCCACGTGACATCTGGGGCCCGCCGCAGGCATACTTACTACAACACCCCATTAGTGACACTCCTACACTGTAGATTAACTGCTGGCTTCCCAGTTTATGGTACCTCGCTGGACATTCTGTCACTGCCGGGAGGAGTACGCATCATGCTACAGCTGCCGTTGGCGCATTTGTGTCCAGTATTTGCCTATCCCCCTCCTCCCCCTCTCCCCTCCAATTGGGGAACATTGCTATAAGCAGTGCGCACGTACTGGGTATATGTTGATGGACCACCTCTCCCTGCTTTACATAGGCCCCTGGCTGCTCCTAACTGCGCTAGATTCCGGTTTGAAGGTCTTGCGGCACTGTGACGGGATGTGTGGTGTGGGGTTATTCTCATGTGATATTGTATATTGGTTTTTCTGCCTTCGATATGTTTTTGTGGTGGGCAGGACCTTCTGATGTCCACAGCAACTGTTGGAATCTGTGGAAACACATTGTGAGGGTGCTGTTGCATTAACGGCCCCGATTTACATTGTCTCCCAAAGGACTTCCCGCAAATGTGTTCATGTAAGTGTCAATGCGTTCTGTTTGTAGGCCTTTAGGCTTTGTGCCATGCTGTGGTATATATTTAATCCTACTGTGTGTCAGTCGTGCCCCCTATTCTTGCTGTACTGTACTATCTGCCCTATAAAAAGTTAATAAATACATTGTTTAAAAAAAAAAATGTGACAAGCATTTCTGCAAAACGTATACATTAGAGCAAGCCTTAAAAATTGTCTACATTTTGAAAATTGTGAATTGTCAGTAAACATTAATTTATACATTCAGTGATCAGATATGGTAGTGCTTGCAGGCCAGTGCTGTTAATTCATTCAACAGCCTAGATTTACTGGAACTTGTGGTCTCATAGGTCCAAGTATGGACCAAGAAGTCAAAGCAGGTTTAGCACAGATGCTTGAAAACACAGGACTGCTTGGAAGGCACCGGCCCGACAAAGAGGCCCATTGACTAATATGGACATATATTTACTACCACTTTCTGCATTAACAAAGTGAACAATTCAAGTAGTAATATAATCAACAGCAGCATTTTGTGCCTGACTAAACTGCAGCAGTAAAATGAGGTTGTAGGAGTTTCCATTTTCCCAACTCTGTTTTTCCTCAAGATGGGTGTGAGATTACAGGCCACTCATGGCCATGTAGCTCACATGGCTGCATTTTTGTGCCTCACATTGGTAATATATAAATAGATCCACCTCAATGAACAGCAAAAAAAAAAAAAGGTAGAAACGCTAATTATCACACTCTTATAATTGGCATCAAGATGGTGCCCAAAGAAAAGGAATTGTATCTGAAGTGCCGCTTCGCTGTAGGTGTATAGGGCCCAACCATCTTTCTAGTCCTGGTGTGTTCAGTTACAATTTATGATCATCATGTATAATGCCAGTTTGTTCAATCAAACCAAGACTACAGTTACCAGAATGCACTATGTTGTCAGACGACAGCTTGCGATTGTAAACGTGTCCTTGCAGCATGGATTGATCTGGCATCTCTGGCACAGGGGCAGTTTGAGCTTAGAGAAACCCCATGCACATCAAGGGGGTACACACATACAAAACGGGTAAGTAAGCGTTTAAAAAAGTCTCGTACATACCTATAGGCATTGCCAGCGACACCCTACAAGCCGGGGACCGCCTCATTTCGTTCTGTGAAAGGCAACTGTCCCTCCTTGCAAGGTATGCCGCTGCCCGCGTCCCAAGCAGTGGGACATCAGCAGGGCAGCATGTTAGTGGCCGCCCGTCGTAGCCTTCCCCTTTGCTGCCTCGTGCGCAGGGCTACGCCCACTAAGGTATTACTCCCTATAGTTGGAGCTGGAGGCGGGCCATTGGGGGCGGGGGGCGCGGCTTGCCCCCCCCTACTTAGGAGGCCCTCTCGCCCAGTTCCTCCTCTGTTTCCTGTGCGCCGCTCCAGCCTGGACACGCAATTTCCCACCCTTTCCACTTACCCCACGTGTCAGGCACAGCGCGTTATTTGGAATGTGTTAATGTTTTCTTTTGCGTTGCAGGCGGAGTTACAGGGCGATCTGGATGCAGACGGGTACAGTAAGGGTACCTCTGCGACAGGCGGTACAGTAAGGGTACCCCTGTCCGGCACAGTAAGGGTGCCCGAGCCAAGGTCCAGGAGCCGAAGGGGGTTCTGGGAAGACCGCGACGGCGCCCCGTTAGTCCTTCGGGCGGTTGGGGGGCCTGACCAACCGGGGGTGTGCCACAACACGCTCCGCCCCTGTCGGAAGGGGCGGGAGTAGGAGACAGATCACGTGACCCAGTGGATGATCTGTAAATAATTATGTGCCACACTGCCGGGCATCGACCCACCGTGTGTGCTGGCTCACCAGGCGGGCGGAGCAGCAAGGGGCTGCCTGCCCTGGATCGCCCGTAAGATAACCCAATTTTATTATCATACTATGTTGTATGAAATAAACCTGCAGCAGTTCTTCACCCACAAATAAAGTGTCAGTGTAATCATTGGGTGACGTCTGTGTATGCGTGTTGACTGAAGCGGATGACGGTGTGGTCACTATGAACGCCAACCCGCCCGCCCAGGGCAAGCCGAGCTCCCGCTGCAGGACGCCACGCAGGGGCAGTCGGGAGGGCCGATGAATCCCTGTGGCTCGTGCGAGTCCACACCTGAGGCAGCCTTCACGACGAGAGCTCACCAGGGCCTGAGAGTGTTGCATCGCGGCGGGCTGAGACTCTGAGAGACAAGAGCTCACCGGGGCCTGAGAGTGCTGTACAGCGGCGGGCTGAGACTCTAAGAGACGAGAGCTCACTGAGGTCTATGCGTGTTCAACAGCGCCTGCCTGAGCTTCAGACGGAAGTAGAATTAATGATCAGAGAGCTGACTTTAACCAATGCCATCGCGTGTTACTGACTCGGGTAAGGAGGTAGTTTAGTGGGTGACATTCTTGCTGCAGTCTTCTATTTGTAACAGTGCCAGTCAGTCCCAGCGCAGTTCTTCAGAGAGATGTCCATGATATTAGGGCACCTTGTATCCAATCCTAGGCTTTCATTTAATACCGCAGGGAATTCTGGCTCTTGGGGGTGTTAATAAAAGTGTTCCTGATAACAATTCATGCCACTAAGGTATGTAAGTATAAAGTAACTACTATTGCCCACTCTAAAGGTGCTCGATGTACCGACCTTGGAAGAATGAAGGGCTTATTTTGTATGTCGTAATTGAGCTACAGTGCCTCGCGTCAGCTGTCCGAAAATACATTTTAACTTGAATGACCTGGAAAGACGATCACACTTGAAATCACACAGCTGCAACGAGGACCCAAGTCGCCTGACCTATTCAGTCATTCCATTATTTTAGCCAACACAGTTTTACAACCTACTGAGATGACTGAATTCATAAGCTCAGTTTTCAACGTGGGACTCCAAGTCCCAGAATGCAATGCGATGTTGGTGGAAAATCCTGAACCATCTGCAGGTATCACGATAGGGGGGGCTAACTGTCCATAAACCTATTATTTGTATAGGCAAAGTCATGCGATTCAACACAGCGATCTGTAAAAGATAGTAAGTGAAGGGAAAAGTTGCTTTACTCTATTTACTGACTTAATATGATAACTCTAAGTTTGTTATCCACATGGCCTCCCAGTCTGTCTTAAAATGCTGTCATAAACCAGGCATGGCTTCTTCTTTTTCGCCAGCCAGTACTGGCAACACACAAAGAACCACAGGCTATAAAAGCCTCAGCTGGCACAAATGGCATGGTGCCAACAAGACCCGTGCCGTGATGACATTGACTTTCAGTCAGTACTGTTATTCAGCACTAACAGTACTAACACATGCGGCTTCATTCGTCCTTTACAGATATGGGCCTGTAAGTTCCATCACGACCCAGATTTGTGGCGGCAAAATGAGTGGCTTCATGTATGACACATGACATGGGGACACTTTGTGTGTATTAATGTGTCAGCAGTTGTGGGTAGTCGTGCTCTCCTGGCTGTCCCTTTTCTAGTCTCGTCTTGACTTGCGGACCTTACATCGTCTGCAGCTGCAAAGCCAGTAGGTCTGACCTCGGAAGCTGCTGTAATAGTTGTTTCATTATTTTTTATTGCAACCGCATGCCACAAAAATAAATAAAGGGAATCATGCTGCCTTTCTAAACGCTATATGGTAGTCATATAGTTATAATAAAAACAAGTATTGGCCGCGCGGCCGTAAAATAAAATAAATAAAAAACAAGCATTGGCCGCGCGACACGATCTGGGGAGGCAGGAGGGCGAGAAGCAGGAGTTCTGTGCAACTGGTGTGAAATAGCAGCAGGGATGGGGGCGGAGAGGAGGCTATGAGGGAGAGCGACGTAAAGCCATAAGGCTGCTTTGCGCGCGTGCACGCCTCGTGCACTGTAGCTCTATGCTAGCGGTAGCACTTTGAAAAGTCCCTTGCAAAATGTCTCTCCGAGCCAGCGCATGGGCTCAGCGAGACCGAAAAATGACACTTCTTCCTCGTTTCCTGTATCTTTTTTATAAACATACCCATACCCTTAACCAAGGCCTTTTTTCTACACTCAGAAGCCTACTTTTGAAATTGGTTTGAGCGAGACCTAAAAATGACACTTATTCCTCATTTCCTGTATCTTTTTTATAAACATACCCATACCCTTAACCAAGGCCTTTTTTCTACACTCAGAAGCCTACTTTTGAAATTGGTTTGAGCGAGCCGTCAATCTCGGGCCACCTGGAACACCCTAACTCCCCCCTATGAATGTGACGACTTCGCTGTCCCTGATTTTCAATTGTGTTTCTTGGTAGCCCAGGCCCATTTTGCTTATCACTGTTTCCATCCAGACGTGCGGCTACCCTATGCCAGACCAGAACGTAACCTAACATACACTACAGCCTTGAATGAGCTATTGCCACAGGGCATTAGACTGGACCCTACTGACATTCAGGCTTCATCAACCACTTTGGGCTTCAACTTCTTAAATTCGCCGAGTCTCCCCCTTCTCCTAAATCCATGGCTGCCACTCGCAACCAAAAAATTAGTACAACACAGTCTACATAAATATGACCTCCACTCTTTGGGGGATGTGTTCCCAGATGGACATGTCCTATCCCACATCCCCGATATTGCACACTCTGACACCCCCTTTTCAACGGACTCCACGGTGTGGTGTGATCCCATATCCCATCCTACCTGCTCTCCTCCAGCGAATTCACTCCAGTCACTCTTTTGATTCTAGACCCGGATGTGTCACATCTCACCGCCAAGCTCTATCATGCACACATAGCCCTTAAGTGGGCCAATGTAGATGGGGGTTCGGAAACAGTGGGAGAGGGACCTGGGACACCCCCTCACTGACAAGGATTGGGCTTTCTGCTGCGCACACATTAAACTGGTTCCCCCAAGCTTCTACATTTTCACTTTCCACACAAAGCCCCCATGGACTAACCCGTATTGACCCCTCCAGATCCACCCTGTGCCTCAAATGCAGACGCCAAGATGAGGATTTCCCATATCTATCATGGGCCTGCCCTGCGGTAGCTACATATTGGATGGAAATGTTCCAGGGCCTCTCTAAGAAAATGTCCATGCCTATGGACCCTTCTCCGTTTATAGCCCTCCTAGGCAAAATATCTCCCATTTCCACAACTAATCGGAAATTTGCTGCCATTGCACTTCTGGCCAAGCAGGAGATTGCTCTTCATTGGGCAGTTGTATACGTCCCACGGTTAAGGCCCGGCTCCGCTGTATGACCTACTGTGACCTGACGAGTTAAGTGTATTCCTCCCTACTACCTCTTACAGCCCTCCCTAAAGATATTTAGTAGCCCATAGACTGTATCTCCTCACATTGTCTCCAGACTCTCTCGCTCCCACCCCTCGAGCGCCTCCTAACGAGCCACCCTCGAACAGCTCCAGCGAGGACACTGACATGTAACGTCCCACACTTTGTCCCATCTTCCCTGTCTGCAGTGACTCTCTTCTTTTGTTTAGTTTATCTTTTGCCTCCTCAACAGTTGTCTGCTGTTTTAATTACCCTTACTATCCCTTATTGGAATGAATTTTAAACATGCAACAAGTCTTGCAATATCTTGTTATACAATGCGCTACCTATATCTGGTCGCTAAGGTATCCTTTTTCTGTACTGTTAATCTGAAAATCTTTAAAGGTTAAAAAAAAAAGCTTTCTTGTCAGCAAAAAAGGCAATTTTTGTCTTTCAATTTAAAAACTGTTTAAAACAAAGTTTTTTTATTTCTGGAAACCCCTACTGTAAATCAAAGCTCTGGAAGCACATTGTTAAATAGGCATGGAGCTAACACACTTCCTTGCTTGAGGCCATTGACGGTTTTAATTCTCCAAGTCAAACTGAAACCATACCCTAACTTAACCTGTACCCCAGTATTTGTGCACAAAAGGATAATCGCATCCAAAGGTTTTCAAGGGATTTCCCATCCTGATAATTTTTTCCATAATATAGCTCGTGGAGCAGAGTCAAATGCAGTTTTTAGGTCAACAAAACAAATATGTAGCTTCTGCTTTTTTAAAACAGCACGCTTCGCAAGCAGGGGGAGGGTCAGTAGGTTAGTAATTGTAGATTGACCCTTGTGAAATTCTGACTGATTAACTAATATTAGATCCTGTGCCATTTCCCATTGTTGCTTAGATATGAATTTACCTTTAAAAAGGAAAAGACAAGAGGCGTTTGGTGAAACAGGAACAAGTTGGTTTAATTAAACTCAGCAGCTGGTAGGGTAGTGTCTGAAGAAAGTTTCTCATTGTACAGTAGTCTTGGCTGACCATTTATACCGTTCGTGAGGTATAGTAAACCAATCTGGCATTCTCAGCCTAGTCATAAAAAACAAGTACAACTATCTGATAATGGGGACACAGATGACACTCGACCTCGGGGAAAGCTAGCGTGGGCCAGTGTGTGTGTGTCCAGATGTTTGGCAAGGACAGCGCGTGATCACTACGTGTACTGTGCATGCTGTGTCCTGATTGGCTGAGTGTTCCTAACTGTATGTGGCATCTATCTTTATGGTATTTTGGGAACGCACACCTTTAGCCAAACGTGTTTTATTGGGGCCAATTTCCTTGGACTAGTTTGTGGTATAACTGCATATCTGTGGGACCGAGCATGGTTTTCCCTGGGTGCATGTTTGTCTTTGGGTTAAGTGTAACCCCACCTGGGACATGTCAATCGGTAGGCTCGAGTTTGGGTCGCAGGGCTTGTCTAACCATGTATCTCTAATTCTGGATTAACGGGGGGGGTCACCTTGGGTGAATCCGACAGCAATGATATGAGTTCACTAAATTATGTAAAATTAACATGGTGGTCATTGATGTCATTTTACCAACATCCTCAGTATTGTGCGTTCCATTGTCAAAGCATACATCGATATTGTCTTTACTGATATTAACATTGTTATGCGTGCATAGATTATGACATACATTGACATTGTTTTGGCTGGTATTGAAATTGTTATGCGTGCAGAGATCATGATGTGCATCGACATTACGTTTATTGGTATTGCCGTGGTCAGGCCTGCGTATATCTTGGTGTGTAATGACATCGTATTCAAGGATATTAACCCAATTCTTACAAATCCTCAAGTAAATAAGAGACAAAAACCTTCGCCTCTACATAAGTTAAAGCTATTAAGCGGTAATTTGAAGGATTTTCTAATGGATCACTTTTGTAGATTGGCTGCAGAATGCTTCCTTGCCATGGCTCGGGAACTGTATTTGTTAATAGGACCTCATTGTATAGGGGAGTCAAAACCATGGCCTCACCAGTTATGGTTAGCTCGAAAAATAGCATTAGGGAGACCATTTGGGCCTGGGGCCCCATTTGCTCTAATCTGACGAAGGAAAGAGACTGTTTAGAGGTTCAAAACTGCAAAATAGAAGTACGATGCTTTGGCTACTTAGATTAATTTGAAACAGCATGTTACATGTGGGTCCAGCCACTCACCTGTAATCTAGTACCGTCTACAGGGGCAATGACTATTCCCCATTCCTCCTAGGACACGTCTTAGCGCTGCTGGAGTAAATAGGAGCCCTGGCAGGTGTCCCAAGAGGGACGGGGATTTGAACGAGAGAGGAAAAAAAAAGACTCCGCTACTCTTCTACTGTCCCTGGCCAGCCAGGATCAAAACTCTGAGACCGTGACAGTATAGTAGTGCCTTTTGTACCTTAGGAATAAACAGGGTTGATTAACAGTAGTGATAGTGTAAGTAAAAATTGTATATGTATTTCTGTATCTGCTCCACAACCTTCAGTTACCTCTATTAATATAGCTGTGAGAAACTTGTTACACGTTCTCTCATCTTGTGGATCTGAGGACAGTTATTCAGGATGTAGTGATATGCCTTCAATCTGACACTCTCTCACCTGAATAATGTGAAAACATTGTGATATCAAATGGTCACAGTGGTAATTGTCTCTGGCACATGAGGAGACATGTTAATTATGGTGCTCCAAAGTTCCAACATAAATAACCCAAAAGCGAATGTCAAATAAGGTTGAAATATTAATGTCAATGTTGTCTACAGAAAACTACTGTAGCCATGACACAATGTCAATGTTGTCCACAATAACTACTGTAGCCATGACACAATGTCAATGTTGTCCACAATAACTACTGTAGCCATAACACTGAGCAAAGAGTTTTTGCTTTTTAAAATAACTAAACAAAAAGGAAAACAGCTTCCTCCAATGACAAGAACACTGGCAACTCAAATAATAAAAACACACTGAGCAGGCCTCAGATAATATAGAAATGTTCACTTGGCTTTTAAAGTTCTGAATTCGTTCTCCGTGTAACTAGCTGGCAGGAATTCTTGAATATTCCAGGAAACTTGATCTCCTGTGGTAGAAGGAAAGAATTCACACCTAACTCCAGACACAGTGAAAACAAAAGCCAAGCACCGAGTGCTGAAGGAAATGTCTATTTATAGCTTCTTGGCAGGGCGTTGCCGGGCGTGTTTCACAACATGCTTGACAACATTAATGTTCCACGTGTCTAGCACCTGTCATGCTCCATAGTCTTGCATGCTTCCTAACACACAGAAGCATTTCCTATTTACCTGAGGTTCAATAGAACAAAACAAGCATTGGCAGCATCACTAGAATAATGATAGCAACACTTGAGCAATAAAACATAGGACCACAAGAACACACTATACAATAACAAAGGGCATTGCCCAGACATGAATTTGCTCATAAATGACTGCATGTATACCACTGACTGCAATATGATTCGTATGGAGACCCCTAGGTTGTTGACAAAGTCACGCATGCACTGAAACCACGTTGTTTCGAGGGATTATTTTGATGGAATCTTTGTACTAAACGAGGGGCATGAACAGCGGATGCAGGCTCCCATGAGTTCTCCTCTGTTCCATAGCCTTTCCATGCCTACAAATAGTATAAAACTCCCCGTACTCGGTTGGGATCAAGAACTTTGGTCACTTAAAATTCCCACTCACCATCTCTTTTCACTGGAGGAGGCCGTGGGCCCTCGCGAGTGGTGGGTACATAGGGTCGCAAGCGGGACACATGGGACACCGGATTGATTTGGAAATCTGAAGGTAGAGCCAATTCAACAGTAACAGGATCAATAATTTTAGTTATAGGGAAAGGACCTAAATACCTTGGATGCAATTTGCGAGACCCTGTAAGACATAGGTTCTTTGCTGAGAGCCATACCCGATCTTCAATTGCATATTGAGGGGCGGGTTGCATATGCGTATCAGCCTGTCATTTTGTCTGTTGTTGGTATCATACTAAATGTTGTTTTACTTGGGTCTGAACATGCAATAACTGTTCAAGGTGATCTTGGACGGCTGGAACCTGTTCTGTACTAGATGTTTGTATTATTGGAAGCATTCTGGGATGATACCCAAGTAAACAGTAAAAAGGAGACACTCCAGTAGCAAAATGGGTAGTGGTATTATAGACAAATTCTACCACAGCTGATGCTTTGTCCCACTCTGTGATCTAAGTGGTTACGTAACAACGTAATATCTGTTTTGTGTTTGGTCAAGTCGTTCTGTCTGTGGATGATGAGCAGAGGACAGACTGACGTCTATGTCCATAGACAAACCAAAACTACGCCAGAACCTGGAGTTGAATTGTGGACTGCGGTCAGAAACAATGGTAGTTGGTAAACCATGTACTCTGACTACATGTTGTAGGCATAGCTCAGATAACTCTTTTGCGGAAGGCATATATTTTAAGGGGACAATATGTGACATTTTAGTCAAATAATCCACTACCACCCATATGATAGAATATTCATTGGATAGGGCAGGTCTGTGAAAAAATCCATGCTTAAAGTTTGCCACAGTGCAGGTGGTATATGCATCAGCAGGGGCAGCATGTGATGACTTAGATTGCATACAGGTTGGACAGGTCTGGACGTTGTTTTTTACATCGGACATCAATCTAGGCCACCAAAAGACCCTTTGATATAATTCCAAAGTCTTTTTGAAACCAGGATGCCAGGCTAGTATGGCATCATGATTCCAATACAACACAGTGTCGCCTAAATCCTGTGTGGGGATGTATAGACAGTTTTTGTAATATACTAATTCTCCTTTTTAAGTAGTCTCAGGGGGATCAGGCTCTTTATGTTGCGCTTTTTTTACTGGTGCTAAGAAGTCTTAAGGGGCACAGAGAGCAACAACGTTATAATCAGGAATGATTGGGATGGATGGAGTTGATGTAACCTCTGGGCTGGGGTAATTTAGTCGTTATAGCGTATCAGCCTTTTGTTGTTCTTTACCAGGTCTAGAAGTGATAATAAAATCAAATTTGTTAAAGAACAAAAGCCAGCGAAGCTGACGTGGTGTTAAGGCCTTTACGTTCTGATAGATTTGTAAATTACGATGGTCTGAATAAATGGTAACAGTATGTCGAGCTCCCAATATGTGATTTCACCATTCTTGAAAGGCAAGTTTTATGACTAACAACTCGCGTTCTGCCACTGTGTAATTTTGTTCAGCGGGTAAAAGCTTGTTTGAAAAATAGGCCACCGGATGCAGATGACCAAATTCGGGATCTCTTTGGCATAAAACCCCTCCTGCAGCGATTTGCGATGCGTCAGCCTCAACATAAAAGGGTTGAGAAGGATCTGGGTGATGTAAAAAACAAGCTTCAGTAAAAGCTTTTGTCAACTTTTGGAACGCATCCTCTGCTGCTGGACACCAATGGATTTAACTCCTTTTTTTAACAGTTGAGTAATTGGTGAGACTGTAGATGGAAAAATTAGGAATGAAATGCCAATAAAAGTTGGCAAAACCTAGGAATCGCTGGATGTCTTTTAGGGATCCTGGTGTTTCCCATCTCAAAATAGCTTGTACTTTAGTTTGATCCATAGAGATATCATTGTGCGAGATCACATTTCCCAGGAATTCAATACTGGTGGCATGGAAAACGCATTTCTCTATTTTTGTTAATAGATGATGTTATCGCATGCGCTGTAAGACGGCCCTATGTGTTCCTCAGTTGAAGATGAATAAATGAGTATGTCATCTATGTAAACAATTACAAACATGTCCACAAAGTTCTGCAACACTTCATTGATGAAGAATTGAAATGCTGCAGGAGCATTTCACAATCGGAAGGGCATCACTGTATATTCAAAGAAACCAAACTTAGTCCGAAAGGCCGTCTTTCATTCATCTCCATTTTTCACTCGTATAAGGTGATATGCACCATGAAGATCAAATTTGGTAAAAATGGTTGAATTACGCACCTGAACCATTAACACCGGTATTAGGGGAAGAGGATACCTGTTTTTGATTGTGACCTTGTTCACTGCACGGTAATCTATACAGGCGCGAAGTTCGAGATTCTTCTTTGGGACAAAGAAGAGCGGTGAACTAACAGGACAGGTGGAATGTCTTATAAAGCCTTTCATTAATAAATCATCCAGGTATTCCTGTAAATAACGATTTTCTGGTTCAGATAGGGCATACACCCGACTGCATGGCAAGGTTGCTCCAGGGAGCAAATTGATGCGGCAATCGTAAGACCGATGGGGTGGTAATTGAGTCGCCAGTTTTTACGAGAAAATATCATGAAAATCCTCAAATAACTCTGGTAGAGTGATTGGTTCAGACTTCTCAGTGTCTGCCTTTGCAGCTCCAAGCGTAGAGGCACAATGTAATGGGGTGATGGGTTGTTGTCTATTAGTATAACATGCATGCCAGCAATTTGGGGAATCTACTATGACCGTGCGGTTTGTCCAGTCGATTTTTAGATTATGTAATTGAAGCCATGGAATTTCCAGTTTAGCTCCTAAGACAGGAGTGTCTATGAGGTCAAACTGGATGTGTTTTGGAGTGTCCATCAGCACAAATCATGGTCAATGCTTCTGTGTGATGCAAAATTAAGCCGGAGGACCATTCGGACCCATCAACATCCCGTACTGGTTCAGGAATAGCCTTTTGGACAGTAGGGATAGTTAGTTTTTGCCAGTCCTATGTCTATGAAATTCCCTGAGGCCCCTGAGTCTAATAGAATAGGGATAACTTTCCTTATCTGGGTGGCAAAAAGCAATGTCACAATCAAGGTTAGATGTGGTGTGGGTGTCATAGTATTAGCCAAATAATGACAAGAGGCCGTATTGTTAGACATGCTTGATAGGGAGGCCTCTATCCTTATCGGGCCAGGAAGTTTCCTGACTGGCCATTGTCCTCAACAGAAGATAAACTTTCAGTAAGACCTATTACCTTTTTTGGTGATCTTTTGAAAGAACACTCACGAGCGAAATGCCCGGACCTACCATTATAAAGGCAAAGATTCAAGCGATGTCTTGGGTCTTTTACGTCTTTGGACAAGGGTCCCCTGATGCTACTGATTTGCATAGGTTCCGTGGAATCAGAAGCTGAGTTAGAACTAGGAACCTTTTTCTTTTCATGCTTTGCTATGACTACTCGTGTTGATTCCCCACGCGTTTTTTCACCCCTTCATTCGCCAGGACGGTGCTCCAATCGGACCACAAAATCAATGAATTCTGTACAGTCAGTGGGAGGATCAACGATCTGAGCAAGCACGTCCTTTAGCTTGTCCCGAACGTCCCGATAAAACAATGACGTTCTCTTTTCGACGGGCCATACAGTTTCACCTATTAATCTTTGAAAGGATGTAATGTAAGATAGCAAGTCTTTGTTACCCTAACGTAAATTCAACAGATCATTGTCGCTTGCTTGTACAAACTGATTTTTAGTGAATAACTTGTGCATTGTCTCCTTGAACCTATCAAAATTATGTAGTATAATGTCATTTCGTTCCACAAATGGAATTGACCACGTAGCCGCTGTACCACCAAGATATGACAGAATGAATGCTACCTTTGCAGTATCATTGGGGAAGACAGACGGCTGACAAAGAAAATGTAACTGGCATTTATTCATAAAAATATTGTGTTTCGTTTGATCTCCAAAGAAGCGTTCGGGAAGGGCTAAAGGGGCAGGCATAGGTGGGTTAGCGGTGACATTCACTAGTTGAGCCCCAGAATGGTCTGTGGAAGTTGAGGAAAAATGAAAGCGAGGAGATTGAATAACTGGTTTAGGTTTGATGGAGTCATCCTCCCAGGGATTACCTTGTGGTTTGTATCATTGTAGTTCACACTGCAAGGTATGGTTTTCTTGTTTTAGGGCTGTTACTTCCTGTTGTAGAGTCATGAAGGCTCTGGACAACTCCTGTACGGAGGGGGGTCTCCTCAGTAGGGGAATCCATCGTCCAGGCAGACGTAAATGTTGTTTATTTATTTTAATTTTTATTTTAAAGGTTGTATGTAGCGCTAGCTAGACCGGGAGGTATCAGAGCGCTTAACATGAGTATAAGATCATAGTTGCAGGTTACATCATTACAAAGGTTACACAGTTATAAGAGCATGGCAACATAGTTACTTGTAAGGTCGAGATAAATAATAAGCACATAGAAGTTAGGGAAAAAGCAGGCTAGGGGAGAGATTCAGGGGAGGGGGTTAGGAGCAGGGGAAGTAGACAGAGAATGAAGGAGGGAAAGAGGAGGGGAGGGGGAGAGACACAGCATGGAAAGAGGAGGGGGAGGGCGATGGGGACAAAAACCGGTAGATGAGTCAAAGCTGCGTCCAAAGTCCAGTAAGCTGTGATCATAGGGGAAGTGGTATCATTTCCCCATCTGTTGCGAGAGGCTCCCTTTACGCAGTGGACTCTCTCAGATGGGTCTCTGAGACTCCAAGGCCTACATACTGGATCCTTCCCCAAGGAGGGGAGAGGGAGTGCTATGGCAAGGGGGGGCCATACCATACCTCAGTTGCAAGTGGCTCCCTTGGCGCTGTGGACTCTCTCAGCGGGTTCGCTGAGACTCCAGAGTATAAATATTTGATCTTTCCCCAACAAGGGGAGAGGGTGTGATTAGTCAAAGGGCACAAAGGACAGGGGGCTAGGCGGTGTAGCAGGTAAGGGGAGAGATTCGGGGGAGAGGGGATAGGAGCAAGCATTTTACATGAGGAACACTAATGTTACAATTTTACATCAGTGACAAGTTACATAAGTATCAAGAAAAGCATTTAAAGAACATAGGGGACAGGGTTAATGGAGCAAGGAAGGGTAAGGGGATAGGGTAAAGGGGTAGGAGGAAGAAAGGACGTAGAGACGAGGGGAACATCTGCCCAAGGTCCAGCTCGAGGGGGGGGGGGATGAGTCCACAACCAGTCTCCTCTTTAGCTATCTGGTAGCTCCGCCGGGCATCGGCCAATTCGCTTGGTCTCTACAGTATGGGGTAAGTTCCGCAGGTTCCAAGTCCTGATGTGTGAGCAAGTTAGGTGATAGTTTTGTGACTTGGCTTTGTTACATGTGAGTTCAGTCACTCGCCTGGAATCCAGGACTGTCTACAGGGGCGATGACTATTCCTCAGTCCTCCTAGAACACCTCTCAGCGCTGCTGGAGTAAACAGGAGCCCTGGCAGGTGTCCCAAGAGGGAAGGGTATTTGGACGAGAAAGAGAGAAAAGAAAAAGACACAGCTACTCTTCTACTACCACTGGCCAGCCAGGATTGAAACTCAGAGACTGCCACAGTAGCACTTTTTGTACCTTAGGAATAAACAGGGTTGATTATAATTAAACAGTAGTGATAGTGTAAGTAACAATTATATATGTATATCTATATCTGCTCCACAACCTTTTATTACCTCTATTAATATAGGTGTAAGAAACTTGTTACACGTTCTCTCTTCTCGTGGATCTGGGGACCTATTTTACTTTACATATTACTGAATTTTCTAAAAGACACAATAAATATATTGTATTATACTAACAAATACCAGTTATTCAGGATGTAGTGATATGCCTTCAATCTGACACTCTCTCACCTGAATAATGTGAAAACATTGTGATATCAAATGAGTACAGTAGTAATTGTCTCTAGTGCATGAGGAGACTTGTTAATTATGGTGCTCCAAAGTTCCAACATAAAAAACCCAAAAGCGAATGTCAAATAAGTTTGAAATATCAATGTCAATGTTGTCCACAAAAAACTACTGTAGTCCTAACACAATGTCAATGTTGTCCACAATAACTACTGTAACCATAACACTGAGCGAAGAGTCTTTGCTTTTTAAAATAACTAAACAAAAAGGAAAACATATTCCTCCAATGACAAGAAAACTGGCAGCTCAAATAACAAAAACACACTGAGCAGGTCTCAGGATAAAAATAGAAATGTTTGCTTAGCTTTTAAAGTTCTGAATTCTGTCTCTCTGTAACCAGCTGGCAGGAGTCCTTGAGAGCTTCCTCCAATGACATGAAAATTGGCAGCTCAAATAATAAAAACACACTGAGCAGGCCTCAGATAAAATAGAAAAGTTCACTTAGCTTTTAAAGTTCTAAATTCTGTCTCCGTGTAACCAGCTGGCAGGAATCCTTGAATAGTCCAGGAAACTTGATCTCCGGTAGCAGAAGGAAAGGATTCACACCTAACTCCAGAAACTGTGAAAACAAAAGCCAAGCACCGAGTGCTGAATGAAATGTCTATTTATAGCTTCTTGACAGGGCGTTGCCGGGCTTGTTTCACAACGTTCTTGATAACATTAATATTCCACCTTTCTAGCACCTTTCATGCTCCACAGTCTTGCTTGCTTCCCAACACACAGAAGCATTTATTATTTTCCTGGCTTTCATGCTGCCAATGGAACAAAACAAGTATTGGCAGCATCACTAGAATAATGATAGCAACACTTCAGCAATGAAACCTAGGACCACAAGAACACACTATAAAATAACAAAGGGCATTGCCCAGACATGAATTCGCTCATGATTGACTACACATATACCACTGACTGCAATATGATTTGTATGGAGACTCCTAGGATGTTGATAAATGACACAGGCACTGAAACCACCTGTGCAGTATGCATTGCTGCACGGTGCATTTTCCTCAGCCTCAATGCCCTGCAGTTCAGAGATAAGGTGATTTGGTAGGAGTACCGGTGCAGGCAATGGTACTGGGACCATACAGATTAGTGATAAAGTCAATCTGTGCATTCTTTATAATATTATTTATAATATATATATATATAATATATTCTTTATATTATATACCATAAGCCATGTTGCCTCCCTTTTCCAGTTTGTTGATTATCTTCCAAAAGACCTTAGAGTTATTTGTTGTGGTTGCACTTAATAGCCTATTCCATAATTCCTGTTGATACTTCAACTTTGCCTTCCAAGCTTCTTGTTTATATCATCTCCTTAGTGTCCTCAGCTTTCCTTTAAGAGAGGAGTAGATTAACAAACAGCCCTTGTTGCCCTATTGAGAGCCTTCTTTTATTGGAGCAACTTAGGCGTATGCCCTTATTGACAGTAGAACTTAAAGGTTAGCCGTGAGAAAATGTTTTGTAGCGAATTTATCAATTAAAGATTTATGAAGGGCCTTCCATTTATCCACCATGTTTCTTCTACTTGTCTAGCCCCTGTCACTAGATCTAATGAACAAACCTGGAAAATTCAGTTTTTTTGCCTTTTTGTCAGAATACCAGACCAATCTTCTCAGACTGTAAGAAGAAGAAATCGTTGTTTGGAGCATATTGGATTTATGGTTGCATCAGACTTACAGGTCTAAGGTTAATGACTGAGGGTTATGGTTGCTTTCTACTCTTGGAATGACCATATAACCATCAATTTTGGTAGCCAAATCATCCGATCCAGAGTATAATCAATAATCGAGCTATGCTTAGTGCCTTTAAGTCGGTACCTCACTTGACTTTGATGAAAAATTCTCATTTAAACATAGTTAGGCCTAACTGGTGAAAATGGTCACAACAAAACTTAGCAATGCCTTTGCTTGATCTATCTAATGACTTTGGTGAAATAAAATGAAGATTGAACTCACCAGAGATGTCTAAGGTTGCAGTCGGGGAGGAGCCAAGATGGCGACCGGGACGGCAGCGTAGATTCCCGGCTCCGTGAACCTCCGCATCCCGCACGGATATCCTGCATGAGATCCTTATTCTGCGCTACGAGATCGTGTTCGTAAACGAAAGTGGCAACCGATCGTGTGACCCTGAGGTTTCTGACTGCAGTACCGCCGGAGAAATCAGCGATTGAACTTTGCGGCCCGTGCGGTCCCGAAGCCGGGACCTCGAGTGGACGCCTTGGCCGGGCGGCAGTTTAACAACAGCGGCCTGTGGTGACTGGGTGGAGTCGGTCCGCCGGGGTGGTGCTCCCTTCGGCCTGATTTTGCTGTGGTCGCTCCCCCCCTGCTGAGCGCTGCGGACCGAGGACATGCCCGGGTGTGCAATTCTCGGATTCTGTGGTGTTTGCCCCTGCCTTTGACGGTGAGCTGCCCGGACGCCGTCCCTGCTTCGGCCTGATCCTTGCGGGCTGCTCCCGGCTTTTTGCGGGAGCTGGTCCGTGGCGGAGACGACTATTGCCCGTGACCGCGCAACGGTTGAATCTGTTCCTCCCCCAGGATCCCTGTCTTCAGCGACGTGGACCTTGAGGCGTTGGTCCCGGGGTCCTGGCCCCAATACGAGTCGGGCCTTCCCAGCGGCCATTTTGTCACTATGCAGCCTACCATCCTGTCCGCTGGGACGCAGCGGGACTGGGGGTGTGTGACGATCGGGAGTGTGGCAGAGCGATCGGAGAGAGCTGCTCTGGGGTACGGCGACCTTCTGGAGGCCCTTGGTGCCCTTCATTACTCCTTGGCTCATGGCGCCGGGGTCCTGGGGAGGAAGCTAGATGGTGTGGTATCAGCGTTGGGACAGTGGCGGCATGCTGGTCCACAAGTACACAGTGGCTTTCCACACTGCACACAGGAGGAAGATGTTGCGGCCCCCCCCGCGATTAGTGTACAGCCGGACACTCCGGACAGTATGCTACCGTGTGGTCGGCTAACTGTGGGCTTGATCTGCTCCGGAGGTATTGGACTTGAGCGGAAGATGGTGGCCTTGTCCCGTGCGCAGTCTCCGGCGGCCCAGGGACGATTCCAGCAACGTGTGTCATTTGACTGCTTCAGCCTGTCTGGACCTTGTGTGCAGTGCAGATCCTGGGGCGGCACTGGACAAGACGCCCCCCCATGAAGCGGTCCGTGCTGATGCTCAGAGACTTCCACCCCACCTGTGTGCGTCGCTTCCCGACTGTTTTTGGACACTCCTGTACCTTGGGACATCGGACATGGTGCTGGGTCGAGGGGCAGGCATGGGCAGAATCGCAAAGAGCGGTCAAGGCTGAGGCTGATCCTTCGGGAGTGGTCACCTAGTAGACAGGCGGACTCATGGTTGCGTGCTCTCATGGTTATTCGCATAGTTGGTGCATAATGCTCCCCACTCCCCCCCTCCTTTTTTGATATGATCAACTTGGTGCTGCTAATTGTTTGCTGTGGGGAGACTCCACCGTGCGGGAGGGAGAAGCCGGGGGTATGTTTTGAAGGCCCTCCTCCAGTTTATTACATTCCCTCCGCCCCCCCGTCTGGGGGGGCTCTTTCTTACTCCTTTTTTCCCTGTCTCTTCTATATTTCGGGTCTAGTTCCAGGGCGACAGGCACACTGCTGGGGGGTGGGGCCATACTCATTCGCAGAGGTGCAGGGTGGGGGGATGGGGGAGGGGACTCTTTAGTCTTTATCTCTTTTTCCATGGCCTCCTTTTTCTTCTCTGTTTCTTTTTGCTTGTTTTTCTGGGATCAGCGCGGTACACCTCTCTTATTGTGAATCGCTTGCTCTTAATGTGTGCCACAGTTTCCGGGGGGTTCGCTGGGCTTTAGGTACGGGGACCTGTAGGCGCAACTATCTTTGATATTGCTCCCCATCCGTCCTTTCCCGTGTTTGCGCCATTGACTCAATGTATTGCTGCTTGCTGCTTGCGTCTCTTATCCTTGCCCCTTATCGCTGTTGGGAAACTATTTGGCACCTGATCCTACTGTTTTGTTTTATTATAAAATGAAAAACCCTTTCTCTCCTGGTGTCCTACCTGAGCGGCTCATTGGCCGGACTATACTGTATTGTAGACTTTGCTCTCCGAGGTGCCGCCTGTGTTTACATGTGCTTTTATTGTTCTGATTGCTTAGCGGCCGGCCCCGGGGGGTTGTAGGCCCATACGTGTAAGTGATTGAAACGTCAATAAAGGTTTTTCAAAAAAAAAAAAAAAAAAAAAAAGGTTGCAGTCGGGAATCGTAGTAGAAGTGTTTTAACAATGTCCCACAAAGTAAACAACGGAGTCATTTTGTTATTACTTCTCATACTTCCGTAAATGTTCAATAATATCAGTGGAAAATGAACACACATTGCAGCCATGAAAGCTGTAAATCAGTAGCTTCTGCCTTAACATTCAATTATGTTGCAATTTAGAATTAAATACCTCCCTTGGCATGGTCTTATTTTGGTAAGCAAGTGGCTGGAAGGTCAAATTCCTTGTAACCAATCATTGGAGTATTTTGCTCTTTCCATGTTTCTTGGAACATCAAGAATTCAAAGGTTTGTAAAAAAGATACAGTATCTGAATCGTCCAACAACCTTGCAAGACCGTGTACAATCCAAGAACATAGCTACGTGTTGTTTGGGCATCAGTCCCTGCCACCAGATGATATGTTGGATAAAGTTGTCGGAAGCCATGCCCAATCTTCAGTTGGCCCTTTGTTTTTGGAAATTAATTCACAGATGCATACTCCTGGCATTGAGTTTGTGATTGAAAGACCTGTGATTTATACTGTATTTTTAAGGGAGCCAAGTGCCCCTCAAAACAGGAAGTCGTTTGCTTTAGGGTAGCATTTCTTATGCTAGACAGAACATCCTTCTTTGATGGAACTGCCAACTCCAATACCGATGGATATTTGGTGAGGAAAGATTTCTTGACCTCAGTACCCCATTCTGCAAAGTATGAACTGCAATCGATTATTTTATTTGTGATTGCGATGTTGGACCATGTAGTGAAAGTAGAATCATGCATGGAATATGGAAGGACTTGCTTGAATTAAACAGATAAGAGATCGTCTGATGTCATAAAAGATAATGCTGGACTAAAGGTTGTCAATTTTAATAGAGTTTCTCGATTTAGAATGTCATGCACATCTCTAGATTCATGCAAAAGGTGGAAAATAACCTTTACATCTTTAATAGATTGATTTTTTGTTTTGGCCCATCAGAGGTCACTGCACAATGTTCCATGCCCTGCATTGACCTTTCATTGTTAAACTCTTTAGAAGTGAACGAGCTGGGTGCATTGGAACTGACATATGGTACAGCATTCTCAAACAATGTATTAGGAGTTTGTGATTGGAAGTCCACTATTACTAGTGGAATTCACTCCTTTCCCCTTCTTTTAGGTGATTCTACTAGCTGAAGCCCAGGTTGAGGGTTAAGCTGTGATATTTTGATTGTGGACATAGGGGTCCTCCCCTAGCCCTTCAGATATTTGCTGCTGTTGCTGTGTAAGTTGACCATTGAGTGTAAAAATAGGAGAGCAATCCCTGGGCTTCTTTGCAGACTTAATCAGTATTTCTGTTGCTTTCTTGATTTTATTCTAGGCCTTTTGTAACCTTTTTCTAGCCCTTTTTGTGAAGGATAGTTGCACTGGGACAATTGTGGGAAACGGAAGTATTTAAAACTTGGATTCCATCACTGTCAAACTCATCTGCTAGGAGACCATTTCAACCGTTTATTTCGAAAAGACTGGCTCAGACTTTGAGGTATCCTTCATTTTCTCTGTTGATATTTTACCACTACAAACCATTTGAACCTCTAATTGGTTATTTTGAGCAATTGTGGAGCCATCAAGTTGATCTTTTTGTGCTGGAAGTTCTGAGACATTGTCTAAAATATGTGCAGAGGTGGAAGTTGTTAAATGATTATTTACATCGGATTGGGATCCTAAAACCATGTCAGTTAAGTTGTGGAGTTTAGAATCTATTGTACAATACTAGGGTGTTCAACAACTCCACCTGAATATTTAATTTATCAGAGTGAGCGTTTAGAGCACCTGTAATTGAGTCCATTGAGCTTAACAAGTTCCCCCATGCCTCTATATCTGTCAAACGTTGCTTTTTGGGGGATCTTACGCTCTCAGAATAGGTTGCAATGTTTTTAGCCAAAAAGGAGATGTCAACAGAATTGAAAGAATTGTCCATTTGAATTAACTCTATGGAGCCTTGTTCTGATGCCGTGGTGTTGTTGAAGTTCATTTTTTGTGGTGTTAGTGTTGGTTTTAAATCAAGATGTTTACAGCTAGTTATAGGAACTGGGCTAAAAGTATCCATTTAGGATTTTTCTTTCAAATGATCAGCAGCAGAGACAAGTTCTCTTAAACTAGGAGTTCAAGGATGCTTTTATTGGTAGTTTTGGTGGTGACATCTATAATTTCCTAGAGATCTTTTGAATTTGGTGGTTATCTTCCAGGTATATAACTGAATTATCATTATCACTAACACTGTATTTTGATACATCCTGGACCAGGCTAATATCCTTAGTTGTCATGATTGCACAAGTTTACTGCACCAGCTCCAGCACTGGCACTGAACATATTTGAGGGGAGAATGGGACACAGCACTCTGCGTTAACACAAATTTGTGCTTTTACGACCATTGAGTGTGCCCCAGCCCTTTATTTGTTGCACCTTTAAAGGGGGTGTTTGCACAGTTAACATTAATAACCTTATTTGCTAGACAGTCCCCCGGGATGGCATAGCATTACATATAACTGCTGGTGAGCGGGAGGCTGACAGAGCAAAAGTGGTCGGGACAGTTCTTCCTCATATTGAGCGTTTTCTGGCCATTTAATGTAGTCCAATATATAGAACTGGAAGGACTGAATCGCAACACTGTTAACAAGCTTATGAGTAGCTCCCATGTCTGCTATCTACGAAAGCTATGTAGCTATATGGTCATGCAACTCTTGAGGTTTCACTTCTTTGCCAATGGATGCAACTTCTGGGGCCTTTTTTTGTATCTTCTTTGCGGCTGTAGACTCCTACGGGAGCACGCCGGACCTAATTATCTTTGACGGCATTGGTGGCGTTGGAGTAAAATATAAAATGAGTCACAAGAACACTTATTTCTGTATGCTTAAATGATGTATTGAATAATAGGTGTGCGGGGGAAACACACAAGGTGCCTGCAAACCACACCTGGCCCTAGCCAGACCATCTCCGCTATCCCTCGGCTCAACTCTTGGGCTGCAGTCTCTAACGCTATTGCCACGCCGACCTAGACCTGACAGTAGGTCTTCTGTAGATTTGTTTGTAAATTCATTGTAAACTCTACAGAGAGCTCTTTGAATCTAGATTTGTGTGACGTTTTGTGAGACACATAAAGACATTAAGGCACAGTCTGTGTGCCTTGGATAGCAATATTCACTAGGTAAGATCAGCAGGGACAGCAGGTGAGGCTAGTTAAACAGAATGAGCAAAGATAGGCAAAATCTTCTTACCACGACAACTGCCAAATACACAGTGCCATGTGGCTGGGTATTAAGTCAGCAGCCAGCTCTTTGGCATCCACAATGTGCAGTAAACTTCCCTGGTGGAGTGGTAGCACAACAAGAATCCAGGTAGCCAACCGCAGCTCCCAACCAGCACCTGGCTGGCTCCCAAACAAGCTGCAACTGTCAGCCCGCCGTACCAACACCGATCTGGCACCAGTTTCACCCAGCCGGCAGTCCAGCTCCAGCGGCTTGCAGCTCGCATGCGGTTTGTAGCTCATGGCTCTTGGTACATAACCTAGAGCCCCGTTAAGCGGGTACTGCTGGTTGGCTCACGACTCCTCCTACTCTGCTTCCTCATGTCACATCACATCCAACAACAGTCTGCACTGGTTGTATTGTTGCCAGATCAGAGATAGGTGTTAGGCCGAGTTTTTTGTAAAGTACTAGCAAAGCAGTGCCTGATCCCAACCTTAACAGGGCCCTTAAAAAATTGTTTGCTGCCCCTTGTAGTGAATTTAAGTTACCATACTTTCAGAGCTCACCCCTTGAAGTGCAGCTGCTTCTGCTTATATATTTGACGTATGGTACTAATGCATGAGCACCTGCTTTTTGTCTACATTTTAATACCACCCCAGAAGAATGCAGTAAAGCTGTTCTTGTCTTTCATATCTGGTCTTTCCAGCTAAATTGCTCAGTAAATTTTATCCCCAGATAGTCATAAAACTTTACATATTCAATATGCTTATCATTTATTAGTAGCTTTCTTTTCAGTTTTGGGAAGGATCTTAATGCCACGATCTTAGTCTTGCTGCAATTAATTGAAAGGCCTTATCACAATAATATGCAAAAAACTCACCAATTTGGGCATTGCATTTTCTGTTTGGCCAACAAAACTGCATCATCTGAGAAGAGGATTGGGAGCTTCCAGACAGCTATTGTGGCAACATCAGTAGGTTTTTCCAATGAATGGTCTATAGCACCATTTGAGAAGATACTAAAAAGTATAGGGGTTAGGTAACCTTTTTCAACTGGTAATTTGTTTGCTACATTCACATTGTTGGCCGTATTGCCAGTGTGGAGTGCCATTATTACTTGAAGAACAGAGCCCTTTAGCCCCTGCTGAGTCAGTGAATGCTGTAACCTTGTGTGATCAACGAGGTCACATGCTGACTTAACGTCAATGTATGTCAAATACAGCAATTTCTCTTCTGTTACTGCATATTGATAGCAAATAATGTACAACTGAATAGATTGATCAGTGGTTCCTACCCTTAACCTGAAGCCAACCTGCACCTAGGTTAAGATATTTTCTTTATCCACCCAACCTTGAAGTTGGTTTAATAGACCTTTACAGCGGATTTTACCGACTCCATCTAAGAGGGAGATTGGCCTATAATTAGAGGGACAACTGTGATCTCCCCTTTACATATGGGCACTAAGGTAGCTTATTTTTGGGGTGAGGGACATTATTATTAGATATAGATGCATTAAACACTGTTGTAAGTTCTCTGTCCCCCCCCCCCCCCAACAGGATGTCTTCCTGGAAAAGATCGGTGGGCACTAGGTCCAGACCTGATGCTTTGTTAGGTCTCGCCTACGCAGCGCGCATGCGCTGCATAGGAGAGCCTTTAGCCGTCACTCTGCTCATTTTCAAGCACACACTCGCGCATGCTAATTGGCTGTTGCTCGCTCCCGCAAGGCGGATGGTGCCACAAGCACAAGTGTGCTTGAAAACAGTGCACGGCTCTCTCTCCTGAAACCAGCTGCTGTCACAAGTGTATTTGCCTGCTCTTTCGCGGCCGTGCCACGCTCTCTCACACTTCCAGTCTTTCTATCTCTTGCTCCTTTCTCTCAATGTCTCTCCCCCTTGTCCCGTTGCTCTCATCACTTCATTTAAGACCTGACGGATTCTCGGCATTTCCCAGTTGCACCCGATGGTGTTTTAGCCTTGCTGATTGCTTTCATTCTCAGCCCCGCCCCGGCTCCAGGAAACCAAATTTACCTTTTGTTCCTCGAGCAGCCAGGAAAGTGAAACCGCCGTTGGGCCTAGATTGAGGCCAGCGTTCCCTCACGCTTCCAGCCTTTCTATCTCTTGCTCCTTTCTCTCAATCTTTCACCCCCTTGCCCCGTGGCTCTCATCCCTTCATTTAAGACCTGACGGATTCTCGGCATTTCCTAGTTGCACCCGATGCTGTTTTAACCTTGCTGATTGCTTTCATTCTCAGCCCCGCCCGGCTCCAGGAAGCAAAACTTTACCTTTGTTCCTCGAGCAGCTAGGAAAGCGAAACCGCCGTTGGGCCTGTATTGAGGCCTGAGGCCCTGTATTCTGCTTGCACCCCCGTCGGAGGCCTCTCTCTCCCTGTCTTCCAGAAGCCCACAGGTTAGCATCTTGTTATTTTGGGAAAATCACTTTATCAGAATGTGTCAGTCTGTAATGCAACTGGTGCTCATGTAAAGCGCTCTGATTACCTTCGGGTTGAGTTTGCGCTATATAAAACGGCAAAAAAAAAAGACTGCGTCACAACTGACTACAAGCCCACTAGAAAAAAGTTTACTACTCTATGTGGTTCACAATAAAACTGTGTTTCTCTTGGTTCTGATGAGTGTATTTCCGAGACCTGTTTAAAACTACCTATTTTTTATATTCATAATCTGCATTTGAATTCTGTGTTTAACTGGTCACTAAACTCACAACTCAAACTCACAACACTCTTGCTGAACCTTAAAGTGGACCTCCTTTTTCGAACGTCCGTGCCACAGCGCTGTGACGTCACTGTCCCCCGGGGCTATAGCCAGGGCCATTGGAATTAAACGATTTTGCAGCTGCTGTGTTTCCTTATTATTATGGATTTGCCGCATAAACCATAATCTTCTGCATAATTGGCAGATGTACAAAAAAACCTCAAATGGATCAAAAGTAACTAAAAATGCAGCAGCACGCATGGCTGCTCAGTAAATGGCTCTTTGAAAGGTTGACTTGCCCTCTTTCTGTTGCTTGTTGCTCTATTTCTCTGTTAAACTGGAACTAATGAGATGAAACCTTTGCGCGGACAGATGTTCACCTGTGGGAAGCTGACAAATTATGGAAATTATGCTATTGAAAATTTGCCACATTATGCTGTATAATTTGCCTTCTCTTGCTGCAATATTTAGTCAGCCCTGGCATAATTTGGTCCTCCCCTGTGACCGTGGCTATAGCACTGGGACTTGCCCGTCTGACTGTTCCACAGCGCCAATGACGTCATTATAAACTCTTCTTTAATCGGTGCTACTGCAATGAGACGTCTACGTCTCCCTTAAACCAAACCCTTAAAACTGCCCAGCACTTCGGGCACACCAGTCCTAGCACCGCAGTTAATTATTTAACTTATTTTAGAGCCATCAATAAATGGTTTAAATCATACCTTAAAGCTGTTATCAGCGGTGTGACTTATGCCTTTCCTTTTGTGAAAATACACAGAGTTCTGCTGCTCCAGAACACTAAACAGATGTCCCAAATTACCAAAAACAATGCAACACAGTAGGATTCATGAAACCTCCCACCGAAGCAGTACCATGAAAACCACAAGGTCTTACAACATATTGTAAATTAAAACCTGAACATCAAGCGTCTGTAGGTTCAATAGCTCACAGTCATCCAGCACAATATCCTTGGTGCAACAACATAAACTGTTGCATGGCTAAACATTTATAAGGTCCCAAAAGCGAGGCCTATTTGCTATGCCAATGCTTGTTTTTTTATACTGACCAGTACCCTTTCTACTTTTAGTGTTAACATACACGGAGGAGTAGTTTTAACAATATTTCTCATTCAGTGATGGTCGATTACTTGTGCTAAGGTGATCATCCTTATATAGATCTCTAAAATGGTTAACCCAATCTTTGGACCTATGTGTCACTCTTGCTTAGTTATCATTCCCCTCTCTACATGGGTAACGATTCCCAGAAGCTCTTAGTATTCTTTTTATAAGTTGTTTCTTTCAACTCTACCCACGGAGCATTCTGTGCTTATTTCTTGTTTTTTTGCAAGGATTTATACTCTTGCCTATAGGCTTAAGAGACCCCTTTGCTAGCTATGTTATGATGTTACCAAGTTAAAGCCTGCTAAACTTTGTGCTTCATAGTATAGCATTCAGTATGATACTAGCTGGGGTTGTTGTGTACATTTAGTTTTGCCTTCATTGTTAATACCGGCTGAGACCGTAACAGTTTATTTTGTTAATGTATGTTCTGACTTCAACAGTTTCAGTTCAAGTATCATCAAATCATACATAAGTAATACATCATGATTGATGTCATTCGGAGCATTAATAATGGTAGTTCCACATTTTATCATGATTGAATTAAATACTGTAATTTCGTTAAGGTATTTCTCTTTGTTCAATCTAATGCTTCTCCTGTTATTTAAGGGTAGAATCTCAGGCCCATTCATGTTAACTTGTAACTGGTTCCTGGTAGAGGTATTTATACTACCTACAAGGGATTGTGATTACTTTCAATCCTCTTCACAACTACCATAGCAACAACATTTCCCCAACATTCTAAATTAATGGAAATTAAATTAATTAACTATGCCTTTCTATCCCTGTTAGGGGTCATTATGGTTGGGCTGGCAGAGGGAGTGTGACCATTCTAAAAACTCAACTGGTATTTTATAAGAAATCTTAAAAAGGACTCCCTTTTCATATTTGCTTTTGTCAGGCACATAACTGGTTTGGAGACACCATACTAGTAGTAGGTTGATGGCCCCTCTACCCCCTCTCTATCCCTTATACTTTCGACATATTCAACAAAATTCCCCCACACCAACTGTACCTCAGGCGACAACTCAGATGGGATATATACTTTCAGAACATCAATAATACTGGCTTAGTTGGTGGCCGTGATTAGCCTCACATGCAGTAAATTCAGGGAAAGCTGTTTTATTAAGACTCAGACTACCAAAAAGCACAGCTGTCCGGTTTGCTAAAGACATCTTGTGGACTTTCAAAACGTTGACCTAGGAATGCACCCCACCGTTGATTAACATTGGCTTTGTGGTTTGTAACTCACATTTCCTGTCTTTCTATTTGCTGGCTTTATTTGCTTCTGGCTCTCCAGGTTCAGTTTGCGCCTACCCTTTCCTAAAGCGTGTTTAATGTATTCTTCCACAAACTCCCTTTCTGTAAAAAGGCGTTTAAATCTTGTTATTATCTGGTCACATTTGCTGCGCATTCAGAGACCGAGATCAAATGCAAGACACTGTCTTCTGAGGGCGCTTGTTTACTTTTCTTTCTCGGACTTCAAAGTGAGAGGATTTATGTTTCAATGTTGCTGGATACTGGGTGTAGGAAAGAGGGTTTTTCTAGAACACAATGACATTTAAATGAACTGGGAAGTACTTCAGAATATATCATAATTAGGAACCCAAATGAAGTACATTTTTGTTTTTATTTCTGAAGTGTTTTGGAAACAAGTAAGTTAATATGATCAAAACAAATCATTACACTAGGTGATCACATTTTCGTTTATGCGCTTTATAGGTTTAGTAGTAAAACTGCAGATCTGTGCAAATTGAAAATATTTTGTCTGTATTGGCAGGGCTCTACCATACCAATCATTCTCCACTCTACGCACCTTCACTCTAGTCTTCACCACTCCACATCACTGCAATCTACTCGGAAATACTCCACATCACGGCACTCTGCACTGCTCCACTCTACACCACTGCACTCTCACTTCACCCCACGCCCCTCTACTCTACCCTGTACCACTCTACACCAATGCACTCTTCACCACTGCACTCTACACCAGTCCAGTCTAGGCCACACCAATCTATTCTGCGCCACTGTACTCTACGCCCCTGTGCAGTACTGCACTCTACGCCACTGTACTCTATACCAAAACAATCTACGCCAATGCACTTTACTCTGTAACACTCAACTCTATGCCCCCGCACTCTATGCCAATCCACTGTACGGCACTCTACACAACTGTACTCTATCACACTGTGTCAATCTACGCCACTGCACTCTACCCTGTACCACTCCACTCCACTCCACTCTGCGACACTCCACACCACTGCACTCTATGCCACCCTACTCTTAACCACTGCACTCTATGCCACCCTACTCTTAACCACTGCACTCTATGCCAATACACTCTACACAACTGCACTCTCACTGCACTCTACTCTGCAGCACTGCACTCTTCCCCCACTGGACTCTGCGCCACACTACTCTGCACTACTACACTCTACACTACTCCACTCTATCCCACTGCACTCTATCCCACTGCACTCTAAGCCACTTCACTCTACGGTACTATATTCTACTCTGCACCACTCTGTGCTACTCTTGTCTGCACCATTGCACTATATGCCACTCATCTCTACTCTGCACCCCTGCCCTCTGCCCCACTCCACTCTGCCCCACTCTGCCCCCCTGCAGACTATGCCTCTCGAATACATGACACTCTACTGCACTCTTCGCCACGACACTCCAGGCAACTCTCCTCTACGTCACTAACCTCTAGCCATGTTGAACAGCAGCCATGCTTTCGTACAGTATGACTAAAACACGTTGGCAAAGCCAATAGCGCTTGTGTAGGCGAGATCTATTGCCTTTGCCAATGTTTGTTTCCCAATTGCTTTATCTCACACTTCACCTTATATAATGCCCACTTTGAGAACTCCTTCCCGCCGGTGCTGCTGTTGAGTGTTTGGCAGGTTCCAGTTATAACGAATAAACGTGGAACATCAATAACCAGCATTCTAGATCATCTTTACTTTTCATTACTTAGGGTTCATTAATATCTGTTTGTTAACACATCTTTTGAGGCATCTTCAAACGATTACATCACGTCGTCTCAGACTTCAGTGCTCTCCCTTTCACCCCTGTTCTTCCTTGAGTGTAGTGCTTCACTTTCAATCCTATCCCAGCATTTCATGCCATTTATGCACCATAGAATACCAGGAGCCTCTGCAGATCTCCAGGACCTCAATATGCACCTCATTCCAAGAATCTGCACCAGCTCTGTGAATTTACAACAGTATTTCCTATTTGTATGTCTTGGCAATAGCCCTAACAAGTGTATTTTTCTGTGTCATCTCTGGGCCGCTCAGTGCCTCTACTCACCACTTCAGTAACTTTTTCTCAATATGCATTTACAAGGTAACATTTCCTGGTCTTGCGTATGAAATCGGCTTCAACTTCCAAACAGTTTGGAAATTCGGAGACAGCCAGGCACATTTTAGTCTTTTGCTAACCTACTCCTATGTCAATGGCCAATTGTCTTATAACTCCATGCGGTCTCCCTTGGTTTCTTTCACTAAAACCTTGCATAGTACAGTTACCATAGTCTTCTTCCCTGTGCCTAGCATAAAGAACATCTGTAATATTAACACTGCAGATGGTTCCTTCTTATTTCTCATCCTGTAGATGGATTGTATTATCTCTACATGTTTGCTGTAGTTTGAGTTGGCTCATTGAGATCCTGTTAGTGTGGGTTAATCGCTGAAATATCTGCTGGGTACAAGTCTCCCGTCTTCTCTATGTCCATTACTCCATCACTTTATCGTGTATATTGGGCACATGTCTAATCTGAATGTTATGTCAGTATGCCATTTCATGGGTAAACACTTTTCTGTACCGCTTTCAGCATTTTTTTGTTGCTATTTACACTTACCTAATGACCTTACGACTGAAGCGTTACAGATTACAGATCCATCAGTAAGCACAAAACTTCCCTTTATAATGAGGCATGTATCATATATTTCATTTCAGCAGTTTGGAATTTGTAACAACATGTAAGTCCCTACCAGAGAGCATCAATAAATGTAAAAGGCAGTTTGCTAATCTGAATGCCCTTTTAAAAAAAATGTAAATGGCAATTTAGATACATTCATGACGAGTAGGCCAGTTGCCCCTCATGTAGTAATGCAGTGTATAGCTCAGTCATTGAAATTACAAATGACCAACGTAAGAGGACGTGGGATAACTCCTGTGACCTGATTCACACAATCACTTGAATTATTTTCCGAAAAAAGATGTGGGAGTAGGAAGGGAAGCATATTCTAATGTGATCTCACAAAACTCTTGTCAATGCCATTCATCTGTGGAAACAACTGTGTTGATTAATAATTTTACAATTAATTTCACTACTAAGATGTCCCCAAAAAAGTCAAGAGGCACGCAATAAAAAGAGAAGAAAACATGGGCTAAATAGAAAAGCATATTATTGTTCAGTAATTTAATGAAGAATTTAAGAAGAAAGATAAATTTGTGGGGTCGAATAAGAGTGTAAGTAATGTTGTAACATTAACCCACTAAATTAGTTTGGCTGAAAAAGATGATCCTCTAATATCACATTTCAAATTTCAAGAGTAAAAAAGTTGCCACAGTCGTGAACCACGCTTCTAACATTGTTGCAGACTCATCTTTTAATGTAAATCAAAAAACCTATCTCCATCAACTCATTCTTGCATTATGAAGGGGTGTTGAAAAAAAAATATTCTCCTATGACTTCATTCTATATCATGGTATTCTTTAAGAGTAATGAGGAGGATTGGCCCCAAAAAAAGCACTCTAAAATAGTTTTTTGTTCATATTATACCACAAATGACACTGAAAGCATCTCACTCATTGGAACTTGACTGTTGTGATTTTGTAAAAGTACATTGAGAAAGTTTTCATCTATGGAATGATTCAACTGACTTCCCAGTGGTGAAGTCAATGGAGGGATATTCATATTGGAGAATACTCCGTGATGGGATTTTAATACCGTATTTGGTTCATTGATAATTGCTAATAAGAGCAACAAAACTCAGGATATGATATCTGACCGACCTATGTCACATAATGTCACAAATATGAATGGAAATGTGCCCAATCTCTCAGTATTGTGTAGCTGTCGTCCGCTGCATATTGAAATTACAAATTGAATGCTAAGCTATCATTTCCAAATGCTAGGTCAATCGGGTCCAATTGAATATTGCAGAGCTGATGAAACGGAATTAGTTATCAATAGTGATAGCAGCTTACTGATGTCCTTTAAGTGTCCTCATACACCAATAACACAAATTATAATTTAATAAATATTAAAGACCCTTGCAGTACTGGCAGTCATTCATTTTTGTCTGACTTCCTCAAGGGCTTTGCTAAGGGCTAATACGATTAGAGCTAACTGTTATTTTAAGCCTGAGAGGTCTGGCACATAGTGCAGGAGAAATTCCACAGCCTCTTGAAGCCGATTAGGTTATCTTACTCCAATGACTTTATCTGCTCTACTTTTGATTTCAAAATTCCAAGTAGCTGTATTAAATCAGAGCCAGTAATGTAGCAGTCACACTGTCGTATTGTAGATCTGTTACTGTGCATTGGAAATGGTGACTTGAGTGATGGATATGTATTGATGTATTTTGATACTTTGTTAGCAGTGGTCAATGCACTGTGGGAGTCCACAACTCCTACTCAGAGGTTCACAATTGTCTATAAAAATAGGTGATGTTAGCAGAATAATAAAGTAGATGTACATAAAAAGCAGAAAATAAAATTGAAAATTTTAAAATGCTCTGTAAATGTGAAGGAATTTGAAATTGGAGGCTAAAAATGAAGTTGGTATCCTTGAGTTCGTTCGTGGAAACAGTGCAAGTGCATCAAATAGAATCTAGTACAGCTGATTGGTGACCTCAAATTAAATTATGTTATGTGCCAATACAAATGAGCATGAATTAAGAGCAAAACATACAAAGCCATTTGTTAGAGTCTAGAACAGCATCTCATCTTTTAGAAATAAAAGCAAAAATTGAAAAGGCCCATACTTCCCACTAAAAATAAACTATGATGTTTGTATTTTTGGATTGTGAATTAACTAAAATGTTGTAATTTATGTATTTGGTTAGTGTATACTTGTATCTGATAAAGACTTCTAGCAGCAGATTCCTTATCTTAGAATATTCCCTATGCTTTGGACCGATCAGGGAAAATCTTCAGCAGTACCTCTGCTTGTCTGAAGGTGGCGCTGTTGGCTCCACTTTGACATCAAGATGTCATCCACTCTGGAAATGACATGTGCAGTGCCTACATAGGTGCCACCCCAGTGCGCTGACATCTGTTCCTTTCTTTCCTCGCTCTCAGTGCAGATTGGGAAGCGCTACCTCAGTCACTTTTTGATTGCTTTTTAAAAACTTTTTGTAGTTTCTTTTTTCAGCTTTTACTCCCAGTGTCCCTTAGAGATATTTCCTAAGAAACCTGTGGGTTTTAAACCCTGTGGAGCCTGCCACAGGTAGATGTCGGTGACAGATTCCCAGTTGATTGGTTTATGGTGCCTGGAATCAGACCACTACTCCAAAGCCTGCCCTGACTGCTGTGTGATGAATCCCAAAGTGGTCCAGGAACATGCATTAAAGCTCCTGTCTGTTCGACACCAGACCACTCCATGGCACACCAGGTCCCGGTCACGTGGAAGGTCCTGGGCCCGCTCCCAGAGTTGTTACCACTGACAATCATCGAGATCATTCCTCGACCTCACCATGCCGGTCCAAATTATCGGACGAGGCGTGGGAATGACACCACGGGTCTAGGCCCCACTTCCACAGTTTACCTGTGGAGCCAGAGCCGGCTCTGCACCTCTCTGAATATCCTCTCCACCCAATTGATGTACTTTTATGAGGCTATGTGCATCATCTTTGGGCGAGCTGACCCTTCTGGAGCCCCTTCCGGCCCCATGTCTTCGGAAGGTGCCCCGATTAGGTTTCCGCTGGCTGGCTCACCCTGGGCATGAGTCGGGCCCTTTGGATCCGTTCGTGGTTCCGGACCAACTCCGGTTGCGAATTCATGATTTTCACCAGAGTTCAGTCCAGTGGTCCGATCCCGTTATCGCTGACTCCATAGTTATTCCCGACTGCGATACAGAGCCACACTGGCATTATCAGAAGTTGAAATCGGCGCCACCTATACCAAGACCCTCTGAGTCTGCGACAGTGCCTCCTTTTTGTGACGGGCCCTGTGAGGAATATGCTTAGAGTGGTTCTGGGAAACGTTATGGTTATCCTTACCCCCTTGAGGAACCCTTGGCTGAGGATAACTGGTATGAGGAACTGGCTGATGTCCGTGGTCAGGACACCTCGACTGATACTGACTGGGTCTCTTCTCTTAGTGTGGTTATGGAGAAAGGGGCTTCCTTTGTCATAGTGATGCGGAGAGAGGCTGAGGTCCTCGACCTTGCGATGCTATCGGTGGAGGTCAAGACCAGTATCTTATCAGAGGTACTTCAGCCTGGGGTATCCCAAACAGAACCCCATCTCCTCTTCACTGCTCCTGTGCACAGGATGATCGTCCACCTCCACCGCCCCAAACTTGGAGATCCAGCTTTCCTCATCCAGCACCCCACCCCTGTAAGCCTGATGGTGCAGGTCTCAATGCCCAAAGTTAATTATGGCGTGTTCCCTACCACACCACCGGATAGGTAATCCAAGAGGCTGGATACATGCAATCAGTGAACACTGCGTGCCTCTTGGGCTGGTATGCCCAAACAGAAAGGGACTCTGTTGCGCAAGTGCTGCCCGTGGTCTCTGAGTGTTATACGGTTGCTACAAATCTAGTAGGACTGTGTATAGGATAGTATTTGTAAAGTGCACTATACCCAAAGGTGTCAAGGCGCTGGGCAGACAAAAGCAGAGGGAAAAGCGCAACAGCTGATTAAGAGGGGAATAGCCATGTTTTCAGTAGTTTCCTGAAAGCAGAAAGAGAGCTTGCGTTGGCAAAGGAAGGGGGGGAGTGAGTTCCAGAGTTTGACAGCGGCAACCGAAAAGGAGCGGCCACCCCATCTGGGTCTGCAAAATCTCGGCGAGACCAGTTTTTTCTGTGTGAATGATCTCCGAGTCCTCTCTGGAGTACACCATTGAAACAAGGATTTGAGTTGGGGCGAGCCTTTGCTATGCATGGCCTTATATACCATACTTAAGCCCTTGAATGAAATACTCTCCCTTATAGGGAGCCAGTGTAAGGTACGGATCCCCTCTCTGACAGAAGGATGCTTGGTAATATTTAAAATCAGTCTTGCTGCTGCGTTCTGTACCACCTGAAGCTTATTCAGTGATGTTGCAGTGATATTGAGGAATAGGGCGTTGCAGTAATCAAGACAAGAGGTGCGATGATAGTGGCCAATGCAGTTCAGAGGGAATGAGTGGAAGCACCTTTCTGAGTGTTCTTAAAATATAAAAACATGTACCAACTGTACGATTGACTTAGGCATCAAAGGTCCGGTCCTAGGATGCTTGTTTCCAGTCCAGGGAGGACCTGGCTTGGCAGTTCGGGCTGGACTGTTCCCATGAGGCACAGGGTCAAGACTGATTTGCATATGGCTGGGTCCAAACTGGAATGGCATGGTGAGCAAAAAAACGATGGATTTAGGCCCAGATCTCTGTACTGGGGTGAATGTATGACATTGTTCTGCATTCTGTCCATCAACTATTGTTTTTGATTCAAAGGTCAGGCCCTCATCAAAAATAACCCCCACATTTTTTGCTGTTTTTACCTGTGCAGGAAGAGGCCCGCATTCTGCAGGCCATCAGGCATTAGACCAGATGGAGTTCTGTGGTCCAAAAACTAGTACCTCGGTCTTGTCTGTATTGATCTTTAGAGAATTGCCCTTCATCCAGCAAATGATGTTTGACATACATAGATTAAACTTCTCTGCGACTAAATGCAGGACGTTAGTGATGGAAACAATAATTTGGGTGTCGTCCAGTTCGGCCAGAGGGGTCACATAAAGATTAAAAAGGTAAACAGTTAAAAAGGTGTATTAGGTAAACAAAACTTCACATAGAGAGTGAGTCTACTCATGTCATCAGTAAATGTTAATGTGGCTAGCTCACCGTGCGACATCAAAATTCCTAAACCTCCAGAGTTGTAGATGTTGTCTGTAATCTCGAACATGACCACTCAAGGAATTATTGGAAACAGATATAACTCTTTTGTTTGTTACTTTTGCATGCCCAGAGTTTTACAAAGAAAAAAGACAACAATACATTTTCAAATGTTTATTAACAAGATCTAATCCTTGTAAATGAAACGTGAACTGTGATTAATAGAAAAATGAAACTCATCATTATTATAAGCATTATTACAATGGTAGAGAATAGAAACCATTCAACCATGTAATTGTTCCTAATATTACTCCTATCTATCAATAATACTTTTCCTTTAATAGGAGCATAATGGAACTATCCTTCTGCCAGACGCAGTTGGAATGATCGAACCCCCATACCTTGGTGTAATATCTCAGGAAGCTGTCCTCAGTGCATTAACAAATACACACCGTCTGAATGTGCAAGACTTCACACCTCTCTGTTAGTGCAGCTATTTTCCTTTTTAGGATGAATTTCGATCACGTTATGTTAGAGACGCAGAATAAAAATGTTACATAGTCTGAAGGAAAAGAGTTGCCTCCTATGAGCGCATAATAAAGCAAGGACATTATGTTCTGATATGTGTTCCTGGAACTAACAGTGCAGACTATAGAACAAGAATGTCTACTAAAAATACATACATGCATGCCTGGCAAATTCTCATGTTGGGGAAAAGCATGTGTAAAACACCATCTTATAAAAATGCAGAGTTAAAAACAAAAAATAAAATGGAGACAAAATAGAATCCCTATAATAGAATCCCAAAATAGAATCCCAATACACCCTCCCTGTGGTCGGGGATACGACTATATAACACAAAAGCATTACGTTTGTGTAGCAGTGTTGTGTTACATAAGAACACTTTAATGGACGAAGCAACATCAAAGCCTATAAAGACTGCCAAAGAAAAAACTATTAACTTAAAAAAAGCGAACATTTCTTAAAAGCCAGTGTAAACAATTGAGGCATCTGATAAGGAGGATGGCATTTACAAATGTCCAAAAGATCCATGCCCCGAGCATCAGTAGGGCCCAGAAGGAACCCTCATCCACATACAACACATCAGAAGAGGCCTGAAGATCAAGATCTAAGTCACAAAAAGAGTAATCACCAGCCCATTCAGCAGGTGCCGAAGGTGACAGTGATAAGATTGCAGCATCAGAAGAGCGCCCAGGTGCCAGGAAACCTGAAGTTGAAACATCTGGCAATAGCAAAGTAGGCATCACGCAGAAAAGGAAGCAGCATAATTTGACAACACAGCTGATGTAACCACAAAGGATGCACAAGCAAATGTATATCAGGAAACTGCAATAATTGCTTGGCACGGTATAAGTTGAGTTCACACTCAAATAAGCACCATACACATTGAAACACAGGCTGCACTCTGAAATCATACGGTATCCGAAGGACAGAGACCAGTTCTCGTTCAGGTCCAGTAATAAAGACTCCCCAAAATACTGTATCATGCGTTCATGACACAGACGGACCTCTGGTAGTTCCATTACCATTTGGCCTCGTTGTGGGACATCCATTGCAGAGCAACACAAATTGAATCAAAATAGCAACAAGGAGCAATAGTACAATTGGAATGCCTCTAAATAAGCTCAAAACCAAGGAATGTAGGAAAGCTGGCGTAACTCCAAGTAGCGTCTTGAACGTGGAAATCAGGACATACCCAGTCACCTTAAAAAGTGTGCCACTCTAGCCATATTAGAAACATAAAAAATATTATTTACAAGCTCACTGAAATTCTGTAGCAGTTGCGTCTGCAAGAGGGATTACACCTCTGACTAGGGATGTGCAACTTGGAAATCAAAATTGTCTCAGGTAGTTGTGAGAGCCACATCAGTTTGAAACAAAAAGGCCTTGAGTTTGCTCAACTTATCAAGTTGTATTTTAGTTACAGGGACTTGGGGCCACAAAGCAACTTCTCTAATAGTATGTGTGGGTGAATATACAACATGCATACAGCAAGGGACCGACTTGGAAACAGTGACCACATACAGAATACCTAGTTTCATCCCGCAACAACCTTGAGCATTTAAAATTAGATGGCTTCCATGAGAAATCAACAAAAATGTATTCTTTATCAATTGTATGTGGACACACTTGAAATAACACGCTAACTTACGCACAGAAGCATTTCATACTCCATGAAGTGTAATCTCTTTACAGACCAATGAGCGACCTGAAGAAGTTCCACAACCACAGAGACTAACAGATGCCTCTTTGTTCTTGTGCATACCTCTGTATAAGCTTCATGTAAAACAAAAATTGTGTACCCATCCCTTCATATCAGCCTACTTCAAAATGCAGAAGACATGATGTGAAATGGAAAGTGGAAATTGGAAGAGAAATTAAATATGGATCAACGAAATGGCAGTGGGAGTTTCAGCAACCGAAAAGGGAACTTTTTCGAAACGTTCTATATGAAGCATAGTGTAGGTGGCCTTCTTTTAGTCATTATTTCTTGCATTTGTGTCAAATTAAAAGGCACAAATAACTCCGTTTCATTTAAATAATTCCATGCCTTTCTATTCGATTTGATAACCTTCAAACTCCAACACAATTTCAAAATCGATCTCAGTCTGACTCTGGCCATGTTGAAGCATAGACATGCCATTTTGTATGATATCAAATGCAGATTAAGCAATATTATTCAGTGAATAAATACAGGTGGACAATGTAGTCATGCCATTATTGACAAAAGCCAAGGATTTCTCTAAATTGTCCTTATCAGTTTGCCTCAAACGTTCAGCTGCTTCTTGTTGAGAAAGCTTCAAAATGTCATAATGCAATGTATAAAACGGTTAAAAACAAGGAGCCCTCTGACCCCCCCCCCCCCCCCCCCCCAAAAAAAAAATCCTGTAAATCCATATCATCTGAAAGGAGGGATAAGTGTTTTTTAACTGCTGACAATGGTAAGTGTTGTAACCATTGCTGGCACAGTTTACCCACACTGTATGTAGTGACAACTCCAGAATGTAACAACTGAATATACCCCGGGTCTGGCCTGTTTGCTTTATACCCTGTAGAAGAGTTAAACAAAACAAGCATTACAGCCGTTGGTATCAACTGGCTCTAATAACCACCCATCTGAACAGTAAAGTGAAGAATTGAACGTCCCATTGTGCACTGTCTCATTAAGCTGTTCTGTGAAATTTACTAACTGTTGCCAGTTATCAAACTGTAATTGAGGGAACGCTTGGCGTATTCAAATTCTTAACACTGCTTAATCCAAGACTTATAGTCTTTTGTACTATTTTGTTTAAAAAGATCATTTGTCGAGGTATGAGACATGCCCTAAATAAAGTGTCAATGCCCTGGACCTGCCAATTGCATATTCCACTAACAGATTTGAGCTCAATATTATCTTTCCAGTAATTGGAATAAATCAATTTTGCTTGTGTGAGCATGCTTTTCTTCTGTGGGAAGGTGTAAGGCAATAATAATGTGAAATTGGATCTGTAGCGACATGCCTGGAAACATAAAGGGAACTTTTTCAAATATCTATTCGAACTATCTACAGGTAGTGTCAAACAGTGTTCCCTCTGCATATAATTAAAAAGAGCACGTGGAGTACTAGTTCTGTGTAAGTAATAATGCACACAATGATGGAAACAAAACATTTCACCATAATTTGCAGAATTTAAATGCAAATTCTCATTTTCTAACACTATATGATTCTAATTCAGATAGCATATTAGTAACAGTCATAACATGCTACCTCGGGGTAAAATTTTCATCCATAGCAACTTTATGTTTAAAACGTTTTTATTGAAACAAAACAAACCATGGGGGAGGGGGATAGGAGGTTAGGGTACATTTAATACAATCAAAGAAAAAAGGTGCAACTCAAGAGGGCTGTCGATGGATAGCTCGATGGGCCAGGGGAAAAGCACAGTAAATGAAAGGCAAACTGTGGAATCCCTGCGTGCATATCCAACACCCCAAATCTGAGCAATGAAAGCCAGCAGCAACTCGACAAAGCACAATCCACCCCCCCCCCATCCCCCAACCCCCCAGTAAAGAAAGGAAGGAAAAAAAACAATACCCCACCCCCCCCGTCCTATGGTCCCGCGTCAGATTAGTCCTCACCAAGAAGCCCCGCACCCCCCCCCCCCGGAGGCCTCTGTCTCACATGTGATCTAGTCCGCCGGGATCACCGGCGGCGTCAGCCTGAGAAGCCTAAGATACCTCGGACAGGTGAGCTCCCGGAATTCGGTGGACAGCAGCGCTAGAAAGGGTTGCCACAGCTCTTCAAATTGGTCTATTTCCCCCGCCACCGTGAGCGACAGCTTCTCCATTCCCAGCACATGCCAAAGCCTATGCAACCAACCCGTGATGGAGGGGACAGTGTTGGTGCGCCAGTGGATAAGGATGTTCTGGACCGCAGACCCCAGCGCAATCGCGATCTGCCTGCCCCTGCGGGACTTCAGTGGGTACATTAGGTCATTGGGGAGGCCCAGCAGGACATACGCCGGGAAGCGCGGCAGCTCTATCCCAAAGTGCTTATCCACCTCATCCAAAACTTCCTTCCAGTAAGCGGTCAGCACGGGGCAATCCCAAAGAATGTGTGAGAGGGTACCCTCCTGCCCGCAGCCCCGCCAGCACCCTTGTCAGTGTGTTTATGCATTTCATACAGTCGCTCCGGGGTGTAATACCAATAAGTGGACACCTTAGTGAAGGTCTCCGTAAGGCCCGTGTGATATGCAGAGTGCCGCGCCCGATACGCAATTTTGTCCCATTCCTTGTGGCTAAGTGTCCTACCCAATTCCCTGTGCCAGCGCTCCCTCCCCGGATTGTAATAGTGAAACGGCGGGGGTTGTAGGTACTTGTACAGATCGGTAATTAGCTTAGCGTCAGAGGTCCGGGTAGCCAGCCACCTCTCATACGGTGTAATTTGAGGAGCCGCGGTGTCACGCACCTGGGGCTGGAGGGCCCAATGCCGAACCTGCATGTAGCGCAATCTGTCCAGCTCCGTCAGGCCGAACTCCTGGCGGAGTTGCTGAAACGGAATCACTCCCTCCGGGCCATAGATCTGGAAGAGCGCCCTGCAGCCCGCCTGCACCCAATGGGAGAAAACTCCCGGCTCCATCCCTGGGGAGAAGTCCGGGTTGCCCGCTATGGGTGTGAACGGCGAAGGGAAGGTGGTGAGGCCCCGAGCCTCACAGACTGCGTCCCACACCCGCAGGTGGACCCGCGTAATAAAAGAAGCGTAAAGGTTAGGGGGGCGGTGCGCGCGGCGCAAGAATGGAACCTCTTGTAAAGTGCGGCCCGCCACTGCCTGGTCTTGAAAGAGCCAGTGTTTGTCGGACTCCCACCTGCTCCACTCCACCAAATATCGCAGCTGTGCCGCCTGAAAGTACTTACGGAGGTCTGGAATACCGAGGCCCCCCGCCTCCGGAGCAAGCGTGGAGAGGACCCTCTTCATTCGTGGCTTGCGGCCCTGCCAGACAAAGCGGGAGATGTCAGCCTGCATTTGTCGTATCCAGCCCACCGGGGGCTGGAGAGGGAGGGCCCGGAAAAGATACAGTATCTGGGGCAACACCGTCATCTTAACCGCCGCAATTCGCCCCAACCAGGACAGTAGGCCTTTGCTCCAGCGACCAAGCTCCTCCTTGATCTTCCTGCTGAGGAAGGCATAGTTAGCCGTAACCATCTCCGGTAATGTGGGCGCCAGCAGAATCCCCAAGTATGGCACCGTGGAGGAGGACCACTGCATGGGGAAGAGTCGCTGAAGGTCCCTCCTGGTGTCCGCAGCCAGGGACACGTCTAACGCCACCGACTTGCTCATATTCATTTTGAAGCCGGCCACACAGGCAAAGGCGTCTAGTTCCTGGAGGCAAGCAGGCAGCGACCTCCTAGGGTCATCCAAGGTCAACAGGACATCGTCCGCGTAGAGACTGACAGTGTGGACATACTGGCCCATCCGGACCCCAACCGCATCCGGGTTATCGCGAATCCTCTGAGCAAACGGCTCCATGTAGAGGGCAAACAAGAGCGGCGAGAGGGGGCAGCCCTGCCTCGTGCCGCGTTCGATGGCAAATCCACCGGAGCTGCACCCGTTGACCCGCACCGACGCTGAAGGATGCTTATAACAGTTGAATACCATGGTGCGGAACTTATCCCCGATTCCCAATTTCTTGAGAACCAGCTCGAGATACGGCCAGTGAACTCTGTCGAAGGCCTTCTCCGCGTCGACTGACAGCAACATCCGCTCCCCCGGGATCCGCGAGGCCTTCTCCAGAACATGCGCCACCCGCTTGGTATTGTCAACCGTCTGTCTGCCGGGTACAAAGCCAGCCTGGTCCGCCTCCACCAATCCGGGGAGGTGTGGACCCAGCCTGGACGCTAGAATCCCTGTATACAACTTGAGGTCGACATTTAAGAGCGAGATGGGTCGATACGAACCGCAAAGGGCCCGGTCCTTCCCAGGTTTCGGAATTACCGCGACCGTCGCCCTCAGGAGATCCGATGGGATGGCTACCGGTTCGGAAAAGGAATTAAATAGCCGAGTAAGGACAGGGGCCACAGCCGTGCAAAAAGTCTTATAAAACAAAGACGTGTACCCGTCCGGGCCCGGGGCCTTACCATGCTTCAGCCGCGCGATAGCGGAAATCACCTCCTCAACATGGATATCCCGCTCCAGGTGGACCGCCTGAGCCGGATCCAGCACCGGAAGGGTCACCGACTCCAAATAGCCTTCGGCGTCCCGTGGCGAGGAGGGCTCCTCCGCATACAGCGCCTCGTAGAAGCCGCGGAAAGATTCCGCTACCACTGCGTCCCCGGAGACTACCACCCCGTCCGTGCCCACCAGTTCCCTCACGACGCCACGCTGCTGCGTGACCCGGAGCCGGTGTGCTAGAAGCTTGCCACATTTGTCCCCCCCAGTGTAGAAGGCGTGTTTCAAGCGCAAGGCAGCATACTCCGCCCTATCAAGATCCATTGCCGACAGGAGCTTCCTCGCAGCCTTCAACTGCCTCCACACCTTTGGCGCCCCCGTGCGTCGGTGGACCTGCTCAAGCTCCCGGACCTGAACGGTCAGCTCGTCCCTCTTCCGTTGCCGCTCCCTATTTTCGGCTGCGGAGATAGAGATAAATTCCCCCCGGAGGACTGCCTTCAATGCCGCCCACTGTGTCGCCTGCGAAGTGTCGGTGTTGCTATTGTGAGTTAGGTAGTCCTGTATGACCTCCCCAATACGCTGCACTACAGACTTTTTGTGTAAAAGGGTATCCCGGAGGCGCCACACCCCCCGAGAGGGGGAGGCCGCCGGCCACTGGAAAACGCCGGTGACTGGTGAATGGTCAGACAAGGTCAGGACCCCGATGTCCGCCGCCGTGGCAGCGGCATGCATCGGTCCACTCACCAGAAGGTAGTCCAGCCGTGAGTAGGTTCGATGTGCGTGTGAAAAGTAAGAGTAGTCCCTATCCGTGGGGTGCATGGAGCGCCAAAGGTCGTGTAAGTCCATTTCCGCAATCCGGGCCTTCACAGCCTGGGACAGTTCACCCGTCTGCGGGAAGCGCTGCGCCGATCTGTCCATCACAGAATCGAAGACAATATTAAGGTCTCCTCCCACAATGACGTGGCGGTCAGGGGAAGCAGTGACATCCACCAACACGGAGTCTAGGAAACGCTCTTGGTGGTCGTTTGGGCTATAAACGGAGCCGACCGTAAACGCTATGCCCCCTAAGCGCATGCGATACGCAAGAAGCCTCCCCTTCTGTTCAGCACACTTATACAAAACCTCCCCCCTAAAGGAGCTCGCTAGAAGAATGGCTACCCCCGCCGTCTTGTTCGCTGCCGAGGAGAAGAACTGGGTAGGGAACTTAGCAGAGCGCAGCCTATGGCAATCCCGGGACAATAAGTGGGTCTCCTGTAAAAGGCAAATGTCCGCCTGCGTCCCCTCCAGCAAAGATAAGATCGCTCTGCGCTTCACGGGGTTATTCAGACCCTGAACATTAAGGGTCACTACCTTTAGGGCCGACATTCCTCTCGGGGATCTGGAGCGCCGTGCAATGGGCAGGGGATCAGCGGGTGGGGCGCGCGGGGCAGCCGCACAGGACAAGCCATAACATACCAAGCGTGGGCATGGACAACATCGGACGGGACCTCCCCAACCCCAGAACAACCCCTACACCCCCCCAAAACACAACCCTGGCAACTAGCCAAACGCAAACTCAAACACCCCATTGTCCCAGTCAAGCCCCAAAACGGGCAAGTCCGTAGAAAAGAACGAAGTGGACGTCCAGCCACTCACCTCCAGCCGCTCCCCCCCGACCCCCCCGCCCCGTACCCAGCATTTAAAGAAGCTAAAGGCATCTCCCCCCGGAGTGTGTATTAGGCCGTCAAGGCCACGCCGGTGGAGCCGGCCGAGTCCCTGGCCGCCGCCCTCAAAGCGTCGGCCATGTCCGCCCTGATGTAGCTCCTTCCTCCTCCGCCGCCGTAAGCCCCAAGACTCCACAAATGTCCTGCAAGGAGCGTAGCTGGTGTAGCACCCCGTTCCATCGAAAGATCAGGCGGAAGGGATGACTCCAAGAGTACGGCGTCTCGTGTTCGCGCAAAAAGTCAGTGGCAATCCTGAAGGACCTGCGTTTCTGCAGCGTGATGGCGGAGAGGTCCTGGTAAAGCGCCACCGGCCGTTCCCGGAAAGTCAGGGGCTGTTTCCTGCGGGCCTCAGTCATGATGCGTTCCTTCAGCGGGAAATCGGGCAGGAAGGCCAGAATGTCCGGTGGAGGTGCCGATGATTGGCGCTGCCGGCCAACCCTATGTGCCCTATCAATGCTAATGGGGAAGTCCGCAGCTTCCCCCAGGATCTCTCGGAGCAGGTCCCGCAGGTAGCTCCCCAGATCGGACCCCTCGTCTGCAGTCGGCACACCACGCACTCGAATGTTGTTCCTCCGTGATCTGTTCTCGAGGTCCTCAGAGTGGGCCTGGAGCTCAACACACTGCTCCCGGAGGCAGAGAACGTCCTGTTGAAGATGGACTATCTCCTCCTCCCGGCGTTGGGCCTCCGTCTCCACCGTTTCAACGCGCTCGCCAAGGCCCTCCACTTCCCTGCGCACTTCCCGGACCTCGCTGGCCACCTCCCGCTACAGTGTCTGGAAGTCCTCTCTGAGGGAGCTAAACAGTTCCTCCATAAAGGTCCTCGTGACGAGTGGCTCCCCCCCCAGTCACGTCCGCCGAGGCCTGGGAGGTCCCCGGCGAAGGCTGTGTTCTGTCCCGCAGTTGCTGGGCCCTGCCAAGCATGTCCGGCAGGGTGCGGTCCCCCTTCTTCGAGCCTCCTCTTCCAGACATCGCAAGCACTACGGTCGGGCACTGGTCCAGCCGCCCCAGGGATGCCTAGCTGCTGGCAAGCACTCGACGTGGGTGTCCCCCCACAAGCAGGGTCGCTGCGTCACAGGTGACAAAATGGCGGTCCAGCCCGGTCACCGCCAGCCGCGGGTGCCCATCCGAGACAGGAATGGAGGCTACAGTGGGGGGTTCCTCATCAGCACATCCCCCAAAAAGTCAGCCCGGCAGCAGCGGCGGTCACATACATCCGCCAGCAAGGGCTCCGGCGAAGGCCAACACCACTGATCCCACGGGGACAAGATGGCGGCAGGGCGAGGCAGGGCAGAGCGACCAGGCCCGGCGACACCACCGGGGCCCCCAAAACGCACAGCAATCAAATAGGTTCCACCGCCGGTTTCAGTCTGTCACACGCAGGGGCCCAGATGGTCCGACCCCAACAGAGAGTCCGCCGTACTTCGGCCAAGGGACAGGGGCCTACACAGTGCGAAGTGTCGCCGACACCGGTCTGAGTGCCAAAGCACCCGTCCTAAGTCTTCCGCACCGTCGGGTCCCCTCCCGCAGGGCTCCTTCACCCTCCGTCGAGCGACGGGCCAGATTCCCTCCAGATCGCAACTTTCAGCACCAGGCCCAGCCGAGGCGCCCGGACAGCACTCCGATGCGCTCCGCCTCTCAGGCCCTCCTTCGCTCCTCGAGCTCGATCGGACTTTTTGGGGGCTTCCCCCGAGGCGATCAGAACCAAAACGGCAACAACGTGCGCACCAGGTGCTCCGCCACGCTCCTCTTCCACGCTGAGCCTCAGCGGGGGGAGAAAAGCATAAGAAAAGGGCTCAAGCATGGCCGGGCCGGAGGAGCTACGGGAGGAAGCGTCCGCTCACCCCGCCATCTTGGCCACGCCCCTCCATAGCAACTTTAAACACATACAGCATTTGCAATGTTTCTGTAGGATCAAAAATGTCAAAGGAGCCTTATCCCATACTATACCATCATGGACAGGGAAAGCTATAATGTTCACAAGGTAAAAATCTCTTCGGACCTTATGTGGTAAAGAATGGGGAGTAAGGACCTCAGCTACTGGTTCCAGCGAAGTACTATCCAAGAGATAGTGTCCATTGCCCAGAAGTGAGAAAACTGTAATCAATCCAATCCGAGAAGAAGAAAAAACAGTGAAAGAAAAATCCAACAATACGGCCACAGAGGTATATCTATTCCAACTAAAGATATAGTTTACGCACACCACTCAAGGAGGTATGTCAAGTGTCAGAAGAAAAATCATCAATGTTGACAAAATAAACAGAGGCAGTCTGCGACAAAATAGGGACCTCAGCATGTGAAGTAGACATGGCAGACACCTCCAAAGGCGATGAATAATAAACTACTTCAGTGCAAGGAGTAGCAGTAGAAAATGGGAAACCTATGTCAGAAACATACCCTGTGCTTCCATCATCAATTGGAAGAATTGAAAGTTTAGCATGTGAAGACCCCAGCCGGATAGCATCAAGATTAACACTATGTATGGCTTGTAGAGGGATCTCTTGCAGGGTAGGGAGAGGTCATAAGGACCTACCCAGAAACTCTTGTGGCCTACTATGGAGAACTGGTCACATGGTGTAGCTTGAGCAATAAATTGAAACTTGTTGTTTTTGTTTAAAACCAGCAAGCGGTGGCAACATCACAGTGTGAGTACCTTGGATAGCAAGGACAGGCACCGGTGCTTGATATGGGGGACCAAACTCTCTTTATCTGCTATCTTCTCCCGGACTAAATCTCCGTATTTAGGAATCCAGCCAGAAACCACTGGTTGTACCTTCACGTTTTCAGTGGCAGACTGTTTAGAACTTACATTTAGTGGTTCATCTCAGCAGTCCTGTAATACTCTAAGATAGTGAACCATTCATTGAGCCCAAAGGACGCATTTCCTGACACTGTGCCAGAGTTGCAAGATCTGGAACAAACATTGGAAACCGAAAAAGATGGAGTCTGACCACATTTGTCTAGGCAGATTATTTAAATCTCTCTAAACACCATACAGGTCATGGATCCACCTAGGACCTGAACCTAATACGCTAGCTGTTAAGGATTGATTTGAGTTACGGTTCTTCAAATCTCAGGATGATAAAGGGCGAAATAATGCACACCAACACCCAGGGTGCCATAGTGCCCTGGTATGCCTTAGTGGCGAAAGCCGGGCCCTGGTCCGAGTGGGGGGCTGCCATTGCGTATGTGCTGCTAAAGACTTGATAATCTTTAATAACAGTTCTAGCATCAGTCAGTCTCTGTGACCACACCCAAAGAAATTGAGAAGAATCAACAGCCACCAATATATATTTAAGGGCACCATCCATATGTAGTGGCCCACAGTGATCTAAGTAGACGCATTGTAATGGCTTATTTGAAATGAAAAGTGGTGTCTTCAGTGGTGAGCAATGGCGGACCATTAATTTATTGACAAATGTCACAACTAAGTACACATTTTCTGTTCTGCTTATAAAGACCCTGCCACCATTGTTGCTTCTATAATAAAGAAACTGTAACCGCCACACCTGCATAATCAGATGCCCATTCTGTCTTGAGCAGCTATTAACTCTAACCTACGGTCTTGGTTGGGTATCACTCGATCACCCACCCCTGGAATGAGGGCAAAAGGAACATTTTGAGAACTCAATCAATTAAAGTTTTCAGCTAAATAGCCTTTAGGTAAGGTCTTGTCACTAGCCAAAGCAGTGACTGCAGCCATTATATCATCATATATCCTCATATGTGAACGAATAATCGCAGCTACATGTTCAGTCTTAACAGCCACCTTGGCAACTTCATCAGTCAATGAATTCCCTGCAACGTGTATATCAACACGTTGATGGTGCAATGTATGAATCATTTGACAAAGCATCTTTTAGAGACTCCACCTTTCCCCAAAGAACTTTCTACTTTTTAGAATTTCCTTTAGAATCCCTGAAACCATTCAAGCTCCAATAAGGCCAATTATCATTATAGCCCTGGACGTGGTAATACAAAACACACACTATAAGCATGTGGAAATCTGAATCCTTGTTCTGCAAAGCCGGAACCAAAGCTTACAATTCAGCTAGCTGAGTAGTACAGTCACCTAAAGTTTCTGTATATGTATTGATTGCCTGAAATACACCATCACTCATGACACCTTTAACTGAAGCCCATGCACCTGAGTACTTGTGCTTAGTACCAACTGCGGGCTGGGCTGAATCATCAGTATAGATTATGAAAGCATACTCATCTAGAGGCAAAATTTCATTAGAAATGGAGTATTTCTGTTCTTACTGGAGATATTCCTGTGTTCTCAAATATAGGTAAAAAATGTAATCATCAGTAGCTGATAAGGAAGTACCGCACTGGATCCATCTACGATGCACGGCTTTTGCGTTTGGGACACTAGCCTTGCTGACAGCTTCTAAGGCCGAAGCAGGAAATACATTTATAAGTCTCCCTTGTGCCAATGGGCGTTCCTTCTAGACAGCTATTTGAACTGCAGTCCAAATAAATTCTGTTGATGCACAAACATTTCCGTATTGGAATAGAAATGTGATTTACGAGCAGTTGGCACTATTTCTCCTTCATGAAATAAAACATGTAATCACTGGAACCTGCAATTATGCGTATCGCTAAATTAGTAGGATTAACACGTGCATGTAAGTGTTTAGATTCAAGCACATCTGCCAGTAAGCTTTGGAGACTATGAGTATGTTCAGAAGTCCAGTGGTTAATAGAAAAAATTGGACAAATTGAATTTTCTACAGCCTAACCTGTTGTGCATAGTCTGGTATGTATGTTTTACCCAAATTCAAAAATCCCCAAAGTGATTGAAGCTTTTGAAAAGTATTTAGTTGTTATAGGGGGCGGAGCTAGCCACGACGGAAGATGTCAGCTTCTTGAGCAAGCTCCTTCTGTCGCAGCAATAACCTGAAATTATCCTGCAATCCTCATGCATTTAGGGAAATACATCTTTGATACAAATGTACCGGACGATCGTGGCTATCTGTGGACCCCTTTAGCGCCACTCGTGTCGGCCCAGAACTGCTGTTGGCGCGATCCGGCTGAACTGCGGAGGTGGGGCCTATGCCGGGAGGCCGAAACGTGAAGCAGCGGGCTTGCGTGGTGGCTGGCCGAGATGCAGAGCACGCAATGCTGCCGCGGCTGCCCTGCTGAGCTGGTGGGTTGCGTCTCCTGGGGAAAGACCAGGCGCATTGGACACCAGCCGACTTCGGAGGAGGGCGGACTGCATCTGAGAGACCACCACGGAAGCACTCTGCACGGAGCACTCGACATTGGAGCTCCCGCTCCCTGAGAGGTGAGGGAGTAACTGCGCGGCGGCTACCGGCCGTGGAATTGGTCGTTGCCGGGTGTGCCCAAGACTGGCGGGACGACTGCTGCAGGACATGGAGGGCTCGGTGTGCAGCGCCGGGCCATCGCACAGCCGCCCGCAGGGATGACACTGCTTTTACGGAACTGGGCCGCCTGGAACGAAGACAAGTCCGCGCCTCACGGCTCACCTGCAGGGCAAAGCAAACATCCGCGATCGCCACCACTGACGAGGTGGCGGGCCGCTTGGGGCGGTAGCCTCGACCTCCGGAAGGCACAGCTGCGCCCCTGAGCACTCCATCTTTGCCTGACTCTGCTCTGCGCCACAGTGAGCACGGTGGCTCTGCCGGGTGGCTGAAGAGGCTGGGCGCTACCGAAGTCAGCAAGATAAGGTACTGCGGCCCCACAGGGACTTATATGACAGTAAGATCCTGAGCAACTGCCACTCATGGTGTTCTGTGACAGACCGAGGGGGGCACTTCCGCCGCTATTACCAAGCAGCGCGGCGTACCCACAGCGGGGAACCTGCGGTGCGCACGTTGAGGGTAAGAACTGCGTGCCCCAGGTCAAACCTTTACTGCCCAAGTCACTTCCTACACTGCCTGACCGTGAATAGCTGACTTTTAACGCTAAGGGTGAAGAACAATTCAAGACCTTCTAAAACTGCGCAGTACACGCAATAAGCAGTGCGCGCTAGGAGGATGATGCTGGGTAGATCTTGCGGCCGCACCAAGGGCAAACCGGACAGGAATCGGCCCAAACTCCATTTTGAACAGTCAAAAAAATTGGTTGAGACTGGCTCGGACGACCAGCAGTCTATGCAACAGGCAGAGGGGGGCGCGAGTGGAGTCGCTACCAGCGATGTGCAGCCCATGTTCTCGTCCATACAATCTACACTCTCGAGCATCGATGGCACAATAGACACCCTAACTTATAGAGTGGACGGCATGTCCGAGCGCTTAGATAAGCACACGGAACGAATTGCACATGGCGGAGCGTCGAATCTCTGAAGCAGAAGATGCCAACCAACAAATGGAAGTGAGGCAAGGAAAGATTGACAAAAGCTTAACTACGTTAATGGCGATGGCTGAGGACATCTAGGCGCGCTCTCGCCGAAACAACATATGCCTCATGGGAATAGCGGAGACAACCAACACTGGGCCCATGGAACGCTATGTTGAACAGCTGCTCATCTCTCTCCTGGCGAAGGAGACATTCTCCGATGTCTTTATCATACAGCGGGCACATAGATCTCTAGCTCCACCTCTTTAGCTGGGGGCCAGACCACGGTCAATAATAGCGAAACTATTAAATTATAGAGATCGTGATGCGGCACTTCGTAGGGCAGGGGACCTGGGCAGCTTGACACACGAGGGGATGGACATATCTATTTACCCCGATTTTACACCACTTGTCCAGGAAAGAAGATTGTGCCTGTCAAGAAGAAACTTGGGAACCAAAATATCCCATATGCAATGCTCTACCCGGCCAGATTGCTGGTAACAGACAGCGGGAAGAACACAATCTATAATGATCCGAAGGACATGCTCAAGTTCCTGCAGCAGAAGGGATCCCAAGGCACATGCAGGAGATGTGGGCCGGAAGCACAGGCCTCTACATCTGATAGCGAATAAAGGGCCATCATTCATAGACCATCTGTTAGCCACGGAACTGTAACTTGGAGATACAGCGAGTGGTACACAGCCTGCCACAGGATGACACTAGGCCTGGGTCTTAGGAACTGAACTGTGCAATCGACTAACTGGTGCGACATGGAGAGGATTACATCGTTTGTAACAACACTACTATCCAAAAACTGCGCACCAATGCTTACGAACTCGGATGGGACAGTACATGTCGACCCACCCACAGGACACAGATAAGTGAAACCCGAGGGCTCAGTGACCTAGCTAATATAGCATTGCTTGAACGTTGTATATGTGCACATGCATAATATGTCAAGGGGATAAAGTGATCATTAGTGTGCACAGACAATCTCGATATACGGTTGCTGCCCTGCAGGCTGAGGTGTGCATCGAACTAAGTGTTCCCATAGCGACCACCCATGTGATTTCTTTCATAGGAATCTTAATGGCAGCTCCCGCCACCTTGTGTACACCACATCTAGTTAATTTTTTGTTTGGGTGATGGGGGGAGTTAGGCAAGTTACAAATTCACTGGGTTTGTCTTCGCTGAAACGGGACAGGCGAAGTGGGAGGGAGGACGACAGGGTGATATATTGAAAAGCCTGGTCAGCATTAGAATAGTAGATACTACTTGCCATGGCATAAACGCACACACAAGTTACTGGCAATTTCATCATAAACGCGACACTGGGTACAGATAACCGAGGCAGACCACACGATCCCTGACATTCATGACATGGAATGTAAGAGGCCTACATAATCCACAGAAAATACGTAAGGTCCTTGCATACTTAGACCACCACAAAGTAGATGTTGCATGTCTCCAAGAAACACATCTCATAGACCTCACGGAGGGCAGAATTGGCACGAGGTGGGCATCCTATCTTATGACATCATCATACTCTATCTACGCCAGAGGAGTAATGCTTCTTATTAGGCGTGACACCCTCTTCACTCTATTTAGTTCCATTAAAGACGACCAAGGGCGGTATGTGATTGTTCACGGCAACTTCGGTGGCACCGCTTTAACTATTGTCACACCATATGGTCCTAATACTGATGACCCGTCCTTTTCGTGCAGATAGTGGCAAAACTGCGCACCCTACCCCTCGCAGCTGTCCTCTGGGGTGGGGATTTTAACACCTGCATAGATCCAGCTTTGGATAGGTTAACCGGAAATGAAAGGTATGGGAAGCAAGCGGCTAGGGCGCTAAGAGACGGTGTGGACGAGTGTGCCCTGCTGGATGTTTGGCGACTGAGACACCCAGGTCGGAAAGAGGGCACTTGCACATCAACTGCTCATAACATGTGGTCTGGAATAGACTATTGGCTGGCACACAGGATATTTGTACATGGACGGCTTCTGTAGAACACATGCTCAAGACACTGTCAGATCACGCACCTGTTCGACTGGCACTTGACATCCCTACACACACTCCACAACAGTTTACATGGCGTCTACAAAAGGGCGCACTCAGGGACCAGGTGTTTCGCTCCGAACTGCACTAGGCAATAGTAGAGTACTTTGACCACCATGCAGGATCTGTTTGTAGTGCAAAGACGCTGTGGGAGGCCTTTAAGGTGACTATTGGGGGCCATTGTATTGATAAACATGCAGGTATTCTAAAAGACATTCAGCTGCAATTGGCAAAGGTGGAAAGAGAGATACGACAACTGGAGGTGGAATATGAGGCCACACAGGACCCTAGGTTACTGGCAGATATCAGGCTGAAAGTAGACACCTACCATGACTTCGCAAATGATGAGATAAAATATATTTCGAGTAAATATACTGCACGCAAGTACAGAGAGGGGGACAGACTGGGACGGACCCTCTCACACAGAATTCGACCCGCACATACGTCAACCTACATAACCCAGATCATGAACACGCAAGACCAACCCACATTTGACACCCCTTCAATTCTAGATTGCTTCTCAGAGTTTTACACCCGCCTCTACTCCATGCAATCGACTGCTACACCGCCTGAGATATGCCACTATTTAGATGCTATTGCCTTGGCATGGCTGTCGAATGAACACCCAAGTATTTTTGCCATCACATCACTAAAGATGAGATTAAGGAAGCGATTAATTCCCTCCCTAATAACAAGGCTCCAGGTATGGAAGGACTCCCTGGGGAGTTTTATAAAGAATTTAGAGATTTACTGCTCCCACACTTGGTGGAGATGTATGAGGAAGCCTACGATGTTGGCATGTTACCAGCCTCTTTACGTGAGGCGCTCCTGATTACCCTCCCCAAGCCAGACAAAGATCCAGTAAAGTGTGAATCTTACCGCCCATTATCGTTAATAAACATTGATGCAAAAATATGGGCTAAAATTATCGCAACACATATACAGCCTCTGCTACGCAATCTAATTTTGCCGGACCAAGCCGGATATATACCGTCACGATCCACCATGCAAAATATAGGGACCATATTTGCAATGTTCCACCACTTGAATCCCTATTTGCCAGCTGCAGCGGCCCTTTTGGACGCGGCGAAGGCTTTTGATTCAGTGGAGTGGCCCTTCATGTTTACAGTGCTGCGTAGGATTTGGTTCCCTGAACCGTTTTTACGCTGGATAGCACTACTATACACAGAGCGCAGCGCGCGCATTAGAGTTAACGACTACAAATCAGACCAGATTAGGATAAGCCGGGGAATGAGACCGGGATGCCCACTTTTGCTTCTTCTTTTTACAATAGCGCTAGAACCCCTAGCAACTTTCTCTAACTGGCGTGCAAGGCTATTTGCTGCACACAATATCGAATCTTCAATTTATAAATTAAGAGGCCGTAGGAAGAAAGCGTTGGGGCAGCGAATCTGGGCTCCCATCGCGGACATGGTTGATTAAAGAATAAGGAGGGCTACTTGTATTTCCTTGCTGTTTCTCTTTTCTAATTTTTGATTCGCCTAATCGCTTTTCTTTTGTCAATGAAATGAAATAATGAATTATTTAATTTCTCAAAAGTATCAGTGGTATGAATATAGTGATCTTTTACCCGTCTGCGCCTGGACTGCGCCCAGCGCCAGAACCCCTGGACCCCGCAACCTCCACGATACCAGACTCCGCTACGACGCCAGCACCCTCCACGCTCTCAACGCCGGCCGAAACCACCGCTGCTTCCAGGCCGCCCCGAAACGCACCCACGGACCCTTCTCCTGCCACACCTGCAACTTCACCTGCGACAGAACCACCAAACCTCCAAGGCCCGGACCCAACCACCTTCACTGCATACTTCTCAACACCCGCTCCGCACACAAACACGCCGTCGAGCTCTGGGACCTGCTCGACACCTCCGCCCCAGACGTGGCCTTCCTGACCGAGACCTGGTGGAATGACTTCTCGGCGCCCGACATCGCCATAGCCATCCCAGACGGCTACAAGATCACCCGCAGGGATCGCGCCAACGGAGCCGGAGGAGGAATAGCCATCTTCCACAAGTCCACCCTCAAGGTCGCCACCCATGCAGACGACACCCTCAACACTGCCGAACACCTGCACTTCCGGATCCACACTGACCCCAACACCACCCTCAGAGGCACACTCATCTACAGACCCCCCGGACCCCAGGCTCAGTTCAGCGACTCCATCGCCGACCTCGCCAGCACCCACGCACTCGCCTCCACGGACTACGTCCTCGGAGACCTGAACTTCCACCTCGAGAACAACAACGACGCCAACTCCGCCACCCTGATCGACAACCTCACCAACCTCTGCTTCAGACAACTCGTCACCGCACCCACCCACGCCGCCAGCCACACGCTGGACCCAGTCTTCTCCACAGGCTCCCACGTCACCTTCGACCACACCACCGAACTCCACTGGACCGACCACCACTGCATCCATTTCACCTTCAAGAAACCAACTGCACACCACCGCACCCAACAGCTACCTCGCCGCTGCTGGAGCAAAATCACCGACGACCAGCTGATCACCACCCTCGCCCAGAGCCCACCCACCGACCCCACCAACCCAGACGCCGCAGCCCGTAACCTCAGACAGTGGATCGACGACTGCGCCAACACCCTTGCCCTGCTCAAGAAACCCTCCACCAGCCACGCCAGCAAGAGAGCCACCTGGTTCACCAACGAGCTCCAGACCACCAAACGCGCATGCCGAAAACTGGAGAAAACATGGCTCCACGGACGCACACCGGACAACCACGCAGCCCACAAAGACGCAACCAGCAGACATCACCACCTCATCAGATTAGCCAAGAGATCCTGCTTCAAAAAACGTTTGGACAACCACGCACACGACAGCAAAGAGCTCTTCAGCATCGTAAAGGAACTCTCCAACCCCAGCGTCAACACCAATGACATCCCGCCCTCACAAGAACTGTGTGACTCTCGCCATCTTCTTCCACCGCAAGATCGCTGACATCCACGGCAGCTTCAACACCACGACCGACCACGCCAGACGCCACCTCCCCTATGAACACCACCAGCGCCAACTGCCTGACCTCTTGGTCCAACATCAACGACGACGAGACACGCAAGGTCATGAACTCCATCCACTCAGGATCTGCGTCAGACCCGTGCCCACACCACATATTCAACAAAGCAGACGCAGCCATCGCACCCCAACTACGGAAGGTCATCAACATCTCCTTCGAAACAGCGACATTCCCGGAAAGCTGGAAGCATGCCGAAATCAACGCCCTCCTCAAAAAGCCCAAAGCGGACCCCAAGGACCTCAAGAACTTCCGGCCCATCTCCCTGCTCCCGGCTAAGGTCATCGAGAAAATCGTCAACATGCAATTGGCCCGACACCTGGAAGACAACAACATCTTAGACCCGTCCCATTCCGGATTCAGACGCAACCACAGCACCAAGACAGCCCTCATTGCGGCCACAGACGACATCAGGCGCCAACTAGACAACGGCAAAACAGCACTCATCCTCTTGGACTTGTCAGACGCCTTCGACACGGTATGCCATCGCACTCTAAAGATACGCCTCCTAGAAGCCGGAATCCAAGAGAAAGGCCCTTGACTGGACTACGTCCTTCCTCTCAGGCAGGACCCAGAGAGTCCGCCTCCCACCCTTCCGATCCGAAGCCACCGACCTCATCTGCGGCGTCCCCCAGGGCTCATCCCTCAGCCCGACGCTGTTCAACGTCTAAATTGCCCCTCTCGCACAAGTGGCCCGCCATCGCGACCTCAACATCATCTCCTACGCCGACGACACCCAGCTCATCCTCACCAAGGACCCACACACCCCCAAAACCAACCTCCACGAGGGAATGAAGGCCGTCGCCGACTGGATGAGGAGCAGCCGTCTGAAGCTGAACTCGGACAAGACGGAGGTCCTCATCCTCGGACCCACCCCCTCAGCCTGGGACGACTCCTGATGGCCGACCACAATGGGAACAGCACCAACACCCACCGACCATGCACGCAACCTAGGATTCATCCTCGACTGCTCCCTCTCCATGGCTAAACACGTCAACGCCGTCTCCTCCTCCTACAACACCATCCGCAGGATCTACAAGTGGATCCCGTCCGAAACAAGAAGAATGGTGACACATGGCCTCGTCAGCAGCAGACTGGACTACGGCAACGCACTCTACGCAGGAATCCCAGCCAAACACCTCTGAAGACTACAACGCATCCAAAACGCCTCCGCCCGACTGATCGTCAACGTCCCCTGCCGCAGCCACATCACCCCCCACCTGAGAGACCTACACTGGCTCCCCGTCGACAAGAGGATCACCTTCAAGCTCCTCACCCACGCACACAAGACACTCAACAACACCGGACCAGCCTACCTGAACAGCAGACTCAGCTTCCATACCCCCACCCGCCAGCTCCGCCCTGCCAGCCTCGCCCCTGTGCCCCGCATCCAACGTATGACCTCCGGCGGCAGATCCTTCTCCTACCTCACCGCCAAGACCTGGAATACCCTCCCTACCCACAAACGGCAGACCCAAGACCTACTCACCTTCAGAAGACTCCTCAAGACTTGGCTCTTCGAACACGGTATCCAGATCATAATTTAAACCCACTCATAAGAGAATAAATTAGGTTTGAAAACTACTCAGGTCTCAGTATCAATTGAGACAAGTCCGTGGTAATGCCACTTACGCCTGCTACAGAGCGGCCCAATCTGGATTACCGATTACAATTGCAGACTGAACCGGTAAAATATCTCGGCATATGGATACACTGTAATCCAGAAGCGGTAATTAGAGAGAACTACGGTAGAGCGCTGGTGAAACTTGAGGACCAGATAGATCGATGGATCAATCTACTGCTCCCATTGGCTAATAGGATCGATATACAGAAGATGGTTGTACTGCCAAAATTTCTGTATTGATTTATGAACATACCGATCTGGCTCACACAAGCAGTCTTTGCACAACTGCGAACAGCCATACTGCGGCTGACGTGGGCGGGGAACCAGGTGAGAGTGGGTTTGAAAGTTCTGACCAGACCATACCATCAAGGGGGCTTTGGAGCACCAGACCTCCAAATATACTTTTACTGCGTACAGGCAAAGCACGCTCATTACTGGCTACCTCCACATGACCATATACCGCACATAGCAGTAGAGCATGACAGTTTGAAGCCGACCCCCCCCTGATTACTTTCCTATCCGACCCAAGGAGGAACTCCCTGAAAGAGGTAATACACCCAGTATACTGCACATCGCAGGCATGGCACACGTTGGCAAAGAGGGCACAGAAACTCCCGATCTATGCGCCGGCACTGCCCATCTCTCATCACCCACAAATAACTATAACACAAGAGAAGAATGTTATCTTTACTGGGGGAAATGCGACTACGGACCATGGGCACTATATTTCCACATGGCCAATTTCTATCACAGGATGCTCAGTCTCTCAGCATACACCGCACCCCATTAAAGGTATTTGCATACTTGCGACTGAGTATGGCAGTAAGGGAACTATACTCTTAATTTCCAGACGAACCGACTCCGCTTAACGCGCTACAAATTTTATTGACAGCTTATGTTAGCAGAAAGGATACCTCACAACCCACTAGTATGCCTGTTGAGAGTACACAAAATAAAGCTGTCTAGAAGACGGAAGTTTCTAGCTGTGGCATTATTGCTGGCCAAACGCTGCATTGCTCTACGCTGGTCTACTACACCACGATTCAAGGACTGGATCACAGACATGACCTATTGCAAAGAGACACTGGAGACCTATGCAGAAGAGTTACCTCAGGCCTCCAGACCTAGGGATTTCTGGGAACCCTCTGTACAATATCTTAGTTCTACACAACCCACTGACTGAAGGTCTACATAGCATGCCGCTAGAGTGTTGAGCAGAGGGGCCTCTCGAGAACAGCTGTGACAACAAGACTATTTGAACGAAGATCGTAGTTTGGACAAGGAGGCAGATAGCACGCACTATGGTAATTAGGGGACATACACTAGAGATGCTACTGATCATCTATATGGAAATGATCATCTATTATAGGCCAAACATGTCAATGAATGTAAGATTTCTATACTTTGAAGATGTATGTCGCGATGGACTATTCATGCTGTGTAAATATGTAATTTCTTTATGCTGACAAGAATAAATAAAAATAAAAGAAAATAAAAAAAGTATTTAGTTGTTGTAACAGAGCACATTTCTCTAAGAAATGTGGTGGTAGACTTTTGCCTTCATTGGATAACTCATATCCTTAAAACAGGACACTGAGAAAAACAATTTTAGTTTTTGGAAAATTAAATATATAGCCACGGTCCGCAAATCCCAAAATAATAAGATCCACGCAGGCCAAATGTGCGTTCAAATTGTCAGTTAAGTAAATGTCATCAACGTACGACAATGCTTCTGAGTCAATTTATTTTAAAATCGACATCATTCAGGCACAAACAGACCTGGACTGTTTAGCCCCTATCCTCTGGAGTAGCAAGTTCAGGATATTCAGGCTAAGATTCCGATGTTTCAGCCTCTATCCTGGATTTCGGTGAGACTGACTTTGAGACTGCTGGGTCTCCTAGCCTCCTGCATCCTGGTAGAAAAGCTTGCCCGCTAACATATGCTGGCTCTGCAGTGTGACCTGAAGTCCCAGTGGGCACAGCCTCAGGGGAATATCTCAGAACTGGTCCAGATATTGGGGAGTACTGCAAATGATCTGCAGTAGTAGCTGAAGGACCATGATTGGGTCAGCGGTAGACTCTTCTTCCCAACCCACCCAGATCTCACAGATGTGGCAGATGTGTAACTCCTGGATTTGAGTGGGAATTTGGAGAGGTGGAGATCAGAAGAGTCTGGCCATCAGCTGAGCTTCACATCAACTTGTTGGCGTTCATAGTGATTCACTTGCAATTGAAAGCCTTCGCCACATCCATCAAGGGGAAGCTGGTTCAGGTGTTTACAGACAACACTACCATAATGTGGTACTGCAACAAAGAAGGGAGAGTAAGGTCTAGAACCCTGTGCCAGGATGCCCTGTGCCTCTGGACATGGCAGGATCGTCAGGACATTTTCCTGGTCATACACCACTTTCCTGGGCTCTCTGAAAGTGAGGGCGGACACACCTAGCTGTCAATGCCTTTTGGATCACAAATGGCGTCTCTATCTAGAGTGGTACAAGGTCTCTTCCACATCTGGGGAGAACCTTGATTAAAAGTATTTGCCACCTCAGAGAATGCGCAATATCAAGACTTCTGCATGCTGGAGATTCCAAGGCTGAGCTCACTCGGGAAGTAATTTGCCTTGAGGACTCAGTACTCCTGTATGCCTTTCAACTGATATCACTTCTTCCTTGAGTTCTGAAGAAAATCAGGATAGACCAGACCATGGTCATCCTAGTGGCTCCCGAATGGGCACATATATGTTACCCGAACTCCTGAGCATCAGGCTGCACCTTTGGGACGATCTCCTGTAGTAGCTAAAGGGCAGGGTCCTGCACCCGAACCCACGCACACTCTGACTTCATGCATGGAGATTGAGCTGTCGAAGTAGAGAGTATTCCATCACCCTCCCAAAGTAGGTGAGGTCATCTTGGCAGCCAGGTGCCCATCGACAAAGAACATAAATGTTGCTGTTGGGACACGTTTGTGGCTTGGTGTGCTGCAAAACATATTGAACCACTATCTGCACACTTGTCCAGAGTGTTGCTGGTTATTCTATCCTTAGCCCAGCAAAGCCTTACTCTGCGCATAGTTAAGAGGTATCTTTCGGCCATATCGGCTTTCTTGGGTTTGCCGGATCAACCCTCCCTGTCCAAATCAACTCCAAAGCCTTTTTATATGCGCCAGTGGGATCTTAATTTGTTGCTGACCTACCTGATGTTTTCCACTTTCGAACTCATGCATAGTTGTCCTCTCCAACTCCTGGTCCTCAAAACTGCTTTCTTGGTGGCCATTACATCAGCCCGGAGGGTCAGTGAGTTACAGGCTCTGTCTGTCCAACATTCATATATCCGCTTCTTCCCATATAAACTGGTTCTTCGCACCTGTTGCTCTTTCAGTGCCAGCCAAAGTATCACACTGCTGACATTCTTCACTCCATCACACCCCTCCAAGGAGAAAGAGACTTCACTGCCTGGACCGAAAGGAGCATTATCCTTCTATCTTGATCGTACCAAAGAACATCAGGTAGAAGATTAGCTCTTTGTGAAGTTCACCAGTGCGTAGAAAGGGAAAGCGGTGCAGTAGAACATCTCCAGATGGCTTGTACTCTGCATTAAGATCTGCTACACATTGGCCAAGAAGCAACCTCCTGAGGGCTTTGTAGATAATGAGTCATTCTTAGGTGGTGTTGAATTGTCCGTTCATTACATTGAAAAGACGAGGGAAATTGAATCAGAACTGCAACTCGCCTCCCAACATCTAATAAGCCAGGCCCAGCCCATCTCCTCTAAATGATTCACCTGATGAGATTCCCTCATACTAGTTTTATTACAAAAAATAATGCTACATGAAATACCTTAACAATTTCAAATGAAGCTGAAATACTCTAAACAATATCAATAAAACCCTCAAACCTCTTCAATGATCCTCTGCCTGCCAAACTAATCAAAGAGCTTTGATCTTCCATACTCACACTTTGGTCTAAGATGTTTTAATGCATCTCTCTCCCAGAGCACGATTCCTGGTTACCTAAAGATAGGATTTTATTTATTTGAGGTTTTATAGAGCGCGAACGTGGCCAGTTAGGGTATCAGAGCGCTTTACAGGGGTAACACGTTACGTACGGGCAAAACACAAGTATGGAGAAAAGGGAATTGACAATATTAGCACAAAGCCAGAGTTATTTACAATAATCAGTACAGTACCATAATGAGCAGAGTGACAAGTCAGCGATAAAAAGAGAAAAACAGCAATTGTGTAAGAGGGGAGTTATGATAGCAAAAAGGCAGTGGGAACCAGCAGAACATTTGAAGGAGTGAGATTTGGTACATGGAAAGAGCCAATCAGTACGGGACATTATGCACAGAAATGCGCGACAAGAGTTATTGGAGGAACTCGCTCATTAGGAAGGTTTTCGCTTCATTTTTGAAGATTGACAGAGAAGGTATTCTTCTGATGGAGGATGGTAGCGAGTTCCAGATTCTTGGTGCAGCCCCAGAGAACGCTTGGTTATGTTTTTCCCTTGCGGAAGTGGGTGGCTGGAGCACACGTTCTCTGGCGACCTGGGGTTTCTGAGTGCCCCAGATTCCACGATTTTCTGGGTGAGATATGCCGGGGAGTTTGTGTACAGGGCTTTGTGTGTGATACAGGCCAGCTTGAGCTGGATTCAAGAGGAAGCCACTTCAAGGCCTTCAGATGTGGTGAAATGTGGTCAAAATGTTTTGAGCCAGATAAGAGTCTAGCTGCTGCATAGAGGCAAGCTTTTAGAGGGGCCGTGGAAGTCTTTGGTAGTCTTTGGTAGAGCAGCCGTATTCAATTCTGGAGATAACGAACGCCTGAACTGTGGTTTTTAGGTCCGCAGTTTCAAGGAAGGGTTTTAGGTTTCTCAAGTAGCTCAGGTGGAACCTAGCAGTTTTGGCCATCGAGTTGATGTGTTCATGCATGTTCAGGTTGCTGTCCAAGGTTATACCAAGAGATTTAGCAGAATCCACTATGGTCGGTGTGCAGTTAAGTGCTGTGATCGAGTTGATCCATTCCAGGATGCCATTTGAGTTTTTAGGGGGGAAGATAAGAGACTCCGTTTTTTGGTCATTCAGTTTGAGCTGGTTGTTGGCGAGCCATTGAACAGTCAGTTTCAGGGTGTCATTCAGATGGGTAATCTCCTCTAGGGAAGATGTTTTGATGTAGATCTGAGTGTCATCGGCGTACATGTGGAAGGAGATGTTGGCCGTTCGAAGAATTTCAGCTAATGGTTCAAGGTAGAGATTGAAGAGGGTAGGGGACAGAGTAGAGCCTTGAGGGACATCGATTGATATAGGGGAAGGCGCAAATAGGTTGCTGTTGATTAAGACTCTCTGGGTGCGGTTCTGGAGGAAGGAACCAAGCCATTTGATGACGGTACCTCCTAGACCCATCCTGTGTTCGAGGCGTTCAAGGAGTTTCTCGTGGTTGACTGTGTCGAATGCCGAGGAAAGATCCAGAAGGATCAAGAGACAGGATCAAGAGACATGCTTGGAGAGCATCAGCTACGATGTGAAGAATAGTAGTTTCAGTGCTATGCCCAGGCCTGAACCCCGATTGGAATTCGTCAAGCATGTTGAAATTAGCGATATGTTAGCTTAGTTGTAGCTGCACACATTTCTCCGACACTTTCCAAGAAGAGGAATATTGGAAATTGGTCTGAAGCTGTCTGTAATTGCCGGATTCAGAGTGTTTTTTTTTTTAGGATGGGGATGACTTGCCCAGTTTTCAGGGAGTCAGGTTTGGGCCCTTGAAGAAGGGAAGCGTTGATAATTGTCGTCCAAATGGGAACGATGAGTAGGGAGGTCGTTGCCAAGCAGTTGGCGGGGAGAGGGTAGTTGAAGTGGGTATTCGGTTTTAAGGAGGATAGAATTTTCGAGATGGAATGGTCATCATATAGATCAAAATTGGACCAGTGAGCTTTGTTTTCGGGAGATGCCTGGGGAGGGGGGGGGGGATAGGGAAGAGAGGAGAGATGGGTCCCGATAGGAGGAGGAGGGACGTTTGAGGTGGCATTAAGTTTGTTTCCTAGAGAGTTATTTTGGTTTTGAAGAAGAAGTCATCACAGGTTATTAGGGATTTTGTGGTTTCATGTCAGGTATGCCAGGTTGTCAGTAGCGCCCAAGCCTATATTCACCACTAACCTGTTCTCGTAGGATCCAGCAGAGACGATAGCAGATGAGTAAGTCCCTGATTCCCGAGAGCCTAATCCCCAGCAGAGGAAGTCAACCTAGCTGCGTGAGATCAGGCCTGAGGGAAAAAGGGAAGTGGATAACATAAACAAGATGCGGCCAGGGATATGGGCTCTTCAGGATGTAATTCGGGGATGGAATCTTCTCTTAGAAGTTGGTTACCGGTAGACCTAGGACGAGAGAGACACTAGGTAAACAAAAGCCCTCTCTCCTATAGTACAGCGAAAGTACAACCTTATGCCTACCCACCAGAACTATGGTGTCTTGGGATTACCTCAAATCTTTCGTGATATCTTGTAATCTTCGGCACCCCCCTGACTGTCTTCCGTAGATACTACCCCTACCCGGGGTTACCACACTGTTCCAGTTAAATGTCACTAGAGTGTGTAGCTAGTAATTAAAACTGAGCCTTTGAGTGTCACGTGCGTAGGACTGCCCCTGGCTTCTTCGTGATGTGATACACTTCTCACACCAACTAAGTCAGAGACTAGCTGAAGAGATCCACTCGTGAGCCCCAGTAATTGCACAGTCACAGCGATTGTGTTGCTCCAAAAACAAGAGTATTCCCTCCTTGGGAATTCGAGGAGATTGTAACAAAGCAGTTTATACTTGGCAGAACGGCAGCGAGGTACGTAGCGTCTAAGTGTGCGTGTAGCAGTCCACGTATTCTCCAGGTGAAGGGAAAAGGCACACTGGGAACAAACACGGTCTTAATGAGTCTCAATAAAGTTTTGTTGAAACAAACAACACGCTCGTCTCAACGCTCGTCTCACCAGAGATGCTGGAACAGCTGCCTTCCCGATATCATGGCGTTTCTTTCCCTCCGATGCCACAGGCTTGCTTCCGTTGGAACGCGGGACTCGGCCCGTCACAGGAATGAATGCTGCAATGCTTCTCGCTGGTATCCGGCGGGGAGCACCTTCCGCCTCGAAAATCCATGAGCTCTATGATTGACAAGCACCTTCCGCCTCCAGCGGAAGTGCTTATGTAGGTAAGGTCTTCGGATGCGCCCCAGTGCATGCAGGGAGTTGTAGTTCAGGAAACCCTGACATCGGGGAAACGCGGAAACAATTCCTAGCGCTTTCTGGTAACAGGCACGTTTGGGGGTGAGATTACTGGTGATTGCTACATTTCAGTTGGATGACTTAGCTAGTTTGTTTGATTGAAGTTTGACTGTTTCAAAGAGTTTGCGGGGTCAGTTCTTGGTGTTTTCCAGTTCTGATCTGAAGAACTCTTTTGGGTTACCCCAATCCCAAAAAACCCAAAGGCGGACTTGTCTGTCCTCTATAATTTCCTTCCATTTACCGACATCTTGACACTAGCAAAACTACTAGAACAATGCATACACCTACAAGTCTGCAACTACATTGAGCAAGTTAATCTCTTTGACCATTGCTAATCTGGCTTCAAAACGGGTCACCGAAATGAATAAGCTCTAAACACATTTTAAATGATGCCCTGAGACTACTTGATCAGAGCAAACCTTTCCTGCATATGTTTCTTGATCTCTCCTCTGCATTCGATATGATCAAACATGACTACATGATTGACCTTCTGAAGAAAAGGATGGGGTTATCTGGTCCCTTTTTAAACTGAATTGTTTCGTTCCTTCATAATAGAGCTCAAAGAATCAGTCAATCAAACTCTTTTGGACATTTCTCCGGTCTCAATAGGAGTGCCTCAAAGATCCACACTCACCCATGCTATTCAACTGGTTCATGGAACCTCTTACTGAAATTCTGAAACACTCAACCATTACCACGTTTGCTGATGATACACAATTTCCTCACCTGAATAAATTAAAACTTTCAAATGCACCCAACTGAAAGCCCACCAATGGTTAACCCGCAATGACCTTATGATAAACACACTCAAGATGGAATACCTCCTTATCCCCTTCCCCCACTATCACTCTTTCACCATAGAAAAATGGCTCAAACAACTTACAGCACCCAACTGCGACCCACATGTTGTTAATTACACTAGATCATTAGGCATAGATTACATCAGTGCAACCACCAGAGGAGCCAATTACAAATTCAACATAAAATCAAACCCTTCTTGCTCCCGAGTGACTTTCAGTTATTAGTCCAATCCCTAATGATCTCCTGATTAGATTACAGGAGTGCTACTCTTACAGGATTACCTAAAGCGAGTCTGGCTCCTTTAAAAGCCACACTGAACTCAGGTCGAGATCCAGAAACCTCGACCACTTTACACCAGATGTAAAACATCTCAAATGGCTCCCGTTTTAAGCAAGCTTTCAGTTGAAGATAGCCTGCAAAACGTATAAGGCGCTTCATCATTACACTCCTGTCTACCTGGCAAACAATCTTGAACTCTCTGGTGGGAGTCGTTCCCTAATAAGTGTTAATTCTCTATTGTTAAAGCCCCAGAAGTTCAACAAAAAAAAAACGTATAACCGCTCCTTTCCCAATTTTGCCCCAAGAATATGGAACACACTAGCTCCGGAAAGCAGGTCTAACCCCTTGACTGCCTCCTTCAAAAGAGAAGTAAAACTGCTGTTGCTGAATAGATACCTTCAACTGTAGACCTGACGTTTCTGAGCTTGAGTTTTCCTGTATGCATCTCTGGAGACTAAATCTACTAAGCCGTTTGTTACATTGTATCTGTTCTGTTTCTGACCTGTTCCTTTTTGCATTTGTATGTTTAACTTGTTTGCTATTTGTACAGCACTCGGATGAGTCATGTTCAGGCTAAATAAAGTTCCTTGAATAATAATAAATAAAAGGTCCCTGTCCTTAGTATCTGCACACTGTCCAAATGGCACAGCCTGAATCGATCTCAAGTTTGCTGTAAAATGTTTGCTTCCCTGAGGAAAACAGTGTGTACAATGCTGTAAACACAACACAGTAACTTTACAACGCGGATTCCTGCTTCTGGAATCCACCGGCGCATGGACCTCGGCACCACAACACCTTGGTGGGACTCGGTGTCCCAGGGTGCACCACTCCTCATTTGCCCAATTTCCATCAGCTGCCATGGGGGGAGGCGTCACCATTGCGCTATAAAGTGCTGCCTCGGCCCCCACAGCGCGGGATGCGCTTTTTGTCTGTATTACTGCTGCAGATCGGCGCATATAAATTCTCCCTACTTCCACGGACAGAGTAAATCCACAGTCATACGCACATACACTCATCATACGCTAGGGCCCATCACACTAACATTCATAGCTATTACTCTATCCACACTGTGTATATAGGAGAAACCTACCAAATCTGCATCCAGTGCGAGGTCAATGTGACCATAAAGACATGTCTTGAGTCATGATTCTAAACACAGGAAATATATTCGGAACTCAATAATTGACAAAGAAATAACCACCCGACACTGGAATTCAAACAAGGAACATCTTTTATCTAAATTAGTTCAAATGAAAATCAATCAATAGCAAATCATTATTCTCATAGTTACCTATTCTAGCTAAATGGGTTAGGACAGGACTCACAGTAAAGTCTCCCGAGTCGCCGTCCTCTCGATCAGCGTCGATCCTCTCGAGCATAGATTCAGGAAGAAGTGGTCTTAGACCCTCTCTAGTCTAACATTATTTATAACAAAAATTACAAAATAAAAGTAACAAACAAACTCTAAACGTCCGTTGAGCCGCTGAGTAGAGCGAGCAGGAAAGGATGTTGAATAGCAACATTTAGAAAATCTCCGCTCAGAAAAATCACAAAAATAAAAACACGGAAGAAGGAAACTCAAGCTAGGAAAACGATACACTCATGAATGCTCTTCCTTGGTACCATAGTGAAGCCACCGCAAGTTATCAATGTTCATTGTGGCTTTATTCTTTTCCAAGGGCAATTGGAAGCAAGCCCGGAGCTGCCGTCCTCACGGAAACTTTTAATTCAGACAGAGGCTGTGGTCAGGTGACTTCCAACCATGTTCAGCAAGGCCTTTCGTCACATTTCAATCACTCGAGTGCAGGCTGCAAATAGCGGCCATCTTGGTTTAGGCCAAAACGGACCATCTTAATTAAAAGAAACACAAAACAACATTACCACATCGTAATGACTATACAGTGTTAATCCCCACTAATACCCTTATGTGTATGTAATTACCTAGCTGTCTGCAACACAAAGAAGCATTAGAGCACGTTATTTAAAAGCGCAAACACGAAACAAATAACGCTTCTGTTACACTTATTTTATTAATTTGCTCACCAATTTAGTTCACGTATTAATAGAGCAACATATATGCATTCCCGCGTGTAATTTTCTCTCATTAGTAATGTTGATTAGTCAAAACTTCTAACAAAGTTAATAATTGATGATTATAAATTAGTAATTTTAATCATGACAAACAACATAAACTGGAGTTTAAATCTCAATAAATTTTCAATAGAAAACCCTGCTCCAGCATTACTTCTGGGCCTGGGTCCGTGTGTGCTGCGGGGCATTCTCCTGGTTTCCTGCCCCTGGAATCCACCAACGCAAGGACCTCAGCGCCACAACATCCTGATGGGACTCGGTGTCCCAGGGTGCATCACTCCTCATTTGCCCAATTTCCATCAGCTGCCATGGGGGGAGGCATCACCATTGCGCTATAAAACGCTGCCTCGACCCCTGCGGCGCGGGCCCGTCCTAGTCGGTCATCGCCAGGAGGAGGCAGGGCAGGGCCACCCCCTTTGGTCCTGTGTTCTTAGATCATCCTGGGTATTACACTGCTAATATCCTCAGCTAACCCTGCATTAGTGGACTTCCTGGAAGCATATGGGGACGAGCACATATAGTAAGGACTTACAGCATGTCTAACCTTTGTATTGGGGCAAGTTTTGTATACACGTTTGATACCTTTTTGGACTGGGCAGATTTTACGCCCCCTCTGACAAACTCTGCATTGACCCCTGTATGTTTAGTTCCTATCCATTTAGTCAGCAATTGTACCCACTCTATGCTCTCTAACTTGCAGATATTTCCAGGCTTGAGTTTTGGTGTGCGGGTGCCGGCTAGGGGGTATACTATAGGATTTCCCCGGTTTTGCCATGGGGAAACGCATTTGTGCTGCTAAACAGTCTTGCCTAAAAAAAACCTCTTCCCAGCTACCCCCAACCACAATTGACAGAATGCTACAGAGGGCAGTAGGGGTGGTAACAACAGAAATAGAACTTACCGAAAGGCGTTTGTCACTAGCCCCAGATCTCTGCCTTCTGTTGTCAGAACCATCTAATTCCAAAACCCCTACTTCTTCCCCTTCCTCTCGGTTAGCTGTGCCCCCATCTTCATGTCAAGAAGCCACACCTGTAATAGAAAGTCGCAAGAGGGGTGCTACAATTACCTTGTGCAAGAACGGAAAGTGCAGGCAAGTAAGCGGGGGGCACCTAAGAGTAAAAAAGGCAAAGGGGGCCCAATAATTAGCATGGAACCCTCGGATACTTCTAATGCCCCCAGAGATTGCTCTGTTAATACCCAAACTGACTTGAAATATCCATATTGGGTACAGAACATAATTAGAGACCTACTGGCTCAATTCAGAGAAATTGCAAAGGATGAGGTGGCCCCTCTATTAGATAGCATACACAAACTGGAAACACTGGGGGACAGTAGGCAAGCACCCATGGGTAACAATCTAACGCAACCTACATCGAGGAGTACCGACTCTAGCTGCCAGGTAGACATTTTAGGTTTGTCTCCTGCAGGCAAGCAGGAGACCCAAAGGAGCCAAGATTCCCCCACTTTACGGGGCCCTAGATGGTCCAATAATCACGCCAATAATAATGATCAAATTTTTAGGCAGCCCATATTAAGCCCAGCTGCACAACAGGAGCAAACCCATATGACCAGTATAACACGCAGGAACCCTAACTGTGAGGCTAGGAATGACAACATAGTACCCACTAGATAGAGCCAAGGCAAAAGCACCACTATTTTATCAGGGCCTACTGAGTGCAGAGAAGGGCTTGGGGGAGGGTGGGGGGATAGCATAGTGGACAGCACAGAAGTAACAATTCAGCCCAATATAAATTTGCCTCCAGCCTCATCTCCCTATGTGATTATCTTAACAGGGGTACCAGTACTTAAAAAGGTCCAGCAAGAGTCACATCTGGATCTTAGGAATAAATGCCTGTTCTGGATGGCAAGGTATAAGCAATTTCCTTATGACAGGGCAGGAGAAATTTTAATGGTCCGTAGAGTTGGTTGGGTGGGGGAATTGACCAAAGACGAAGCAAGGAGACTGGGTAGTCATAAACTTTAAAAATCCTCAGACGGTATGCTGGCTAATAAGCCAGAATCACAGTCTTCCAGAGCACCACCCCCGCTACTCTATACCAGATAGGGCTAGTACTTCCATAGACCCTGACAGAAGGCCAATGAACCATCAGAATAATAGCCATAGATACCCCACCTTCAGACCCCTGCTCTTTAATGTACCTGTAAGAAACCGGTTCGAGGGCCTTAAGGATGTGGATTGACATGCAAAGAAATTGGGGAAGAGAATTCTAAGGCCCCATGTAGAACCTGGGGAGATTGGGCATGACCAACTAAGCCAGCCCACCAGTCCTGGGGCTGGGTCAAATACACTGGATTTGGATCTTCTATCACAGCAGGTAGACGGTGATATAGTGAGGTCAGGGGTAGAGTCCTTCGGCCAGCAAGCCTCACCCATTAACGATCTCCTAAAACCCAGTGATATGGTGGCAAAACAACCCACTTGGACACCTGGTAATATCCCCATGGCCTCACCAGGGGGCACCCAAACCCTTGACTCTCATGCTCCTGTGGTCCTTGTTGATGAGCAGAACCAAGGTAGGAATTTAAAGATCTTATTCTGGAACGTTGCCGGCCTCAAGAGCAAACTGTCCTGTTCTGATTGGGGGCTTTTTGTGGACCAATTTGACGTCTGCCTGTTCCAGGAAACATGGTTGCGAGAAGACTCTTAGCCACAGTATCCCCGTAGATAGTAGTTTAACCCTCTCCAACAATAGGAGAAGAATCAAATGGGGAGCAATTCAGCAGTCACCAGAAAAGCTGTCTGCATTATATGCAGCAGTCGTTCTGGTACTTGTAGAACTGGGAGAAGTGGCCGTAGCGGCGGATATCACCGCCCACATTAAGAAAGTCGAACACTTACATACAGGTCTGGTCTCTAAGTTGGCTGATGTATTTTATCCAAAGATGCACGCCAAGGGTAAAAAAAGGATCATTCGATCACGGTTTAATGATAGTTGCTGTGTGGCAAAACGGACTTTATTGGAGGCCATCAAAGACAAGCCACAAACCAAACCAATGAGGGCGCTATACAAAGAGACCACTAGAATAGCGAAGGAGGTGTGGGAAACGGACAGATGGGATGCTCTAAGAACTGCTCTGTCCAACAAAGATCTGAAGGAGTTCTGGTCCATAGTTAGTACAAGCAGCAGCGAGGGCAAGCCAGCACTAGAACCTAAAATAGCAGCAGAAGCATGGGAAGTACACTTCCAGGCCTTATATACCACAAAGAAAGTCCCCGGCTCCTATGATGATGCACCTATAATTGCGTCTAGCATTAACTATGAAGAAGCTATAGAATTCACCCTTCTTGAAGTTGCAAATGCCATAAATAAGCTCCCCCCTGCTAAGCACCAGAATTGGATAAGATCCCAGGGGATCTTTTTCGGGAAGAACCGGAAATTTGGGGACCTTATCTATGGGTTTCATTTAACGCCATTCTGAAGGGCATGCCGATCCCTGAAACCTGGGCAGAGGCAGAAATAGTTCCAGTTTTTAAAAAAGGCTCACCAATTATGCCAGCAAACGGAACAATCAGCTTGATCGATGTCACACAAAAACTATTTGGCACAGATAGTCCTTGATCACCTACAGGGGTGTATTGAAGACCATGATATTTTAAGCCCTTACCAAGCCGGATTCCTGAAGAACACTTCCACTATTGACCAAATATACAGACTCCAACTTATATTTTGGAAAACGGTGAGAATGGAGGGTGGCAGCCTCTATTTGATCTTTGTGGATCTAAAGACAGCTTTTGATCTGGTGCCCAGAGCAAAGCTGTGGGGGGTACTCGGAGATATGGGGATTCCCCCCTACCTTCTGAATATACTTATTAGACTGCATGAAGGTAATTTTGCCCAGGTAAGGTGTGGGAAAGGAGGTGACTTGACCTCCCGATTTCCTGTTGACAGGCGAGTAAGGCAGGGGTGTGTGCTCGCACCTACCCTATTTTGCGTCTTTGTCAAAGCATTGGCTGCCCATCTTACTTAGGTCAAGGATAATGATGCCCCTAAACTGACAGGCACCAAGGTTTCAACAATGATGTTCACGGACGACACCCTTCTATTGTCAAACTCTCCTATGGGCATCCAGAGGGTTTTAGATAGTTTTGCCATCTTCTGTAACAGGGGGTTAGAGATTAATACCCTAAAGACAAAGTTTATGGTCTTCAATCCCCCTAAGACAACCCGTCCTAACCCCAGTTTGGAAGGCACCTTGTTAGATAGGGTGTCGGTGTTTGAATATCTAGGGGTTACCCTGACAGAAAACATGGAGTGGGGCCCACAAATTGTTAAAGCCAAGCTCAGGCTAGCTCAGACTACCAGAGGAATTGCCAAATTATTGAGAAACTCCTCTTCTAAACCTACCGGGCCTATAGTAGTGATTTATAAGGTGCAAGCCAGGGGTGCGGCAGTGTATGGGGCTGAACTTTGGGGGCACTGTTGTTGTGGAGCTGTGAGAAGTTGGCCTGGCATATACTGGTCACTAGTTATAGTGGCCACCTTGCACCAGCCCAATTCGACTCTTAAGGTGATAGGTTAAAGACAACCTTTTAAGAAAGCTATCCTAGTGGTAGCTGTGGAGAGCAGCCTTCAGGCTAAGTCTTGAAGGAGTGTTAAGCTTATTGTTTTACCATAGATAACCTCTTGAATGACCAAATGAGAGAGTAGTCCACACAGGTATATATATAAAATATATGTATTTATTCTAAACAGAATCCCACAAGTCTCTTTGAGGCTAGAGGTAAAGTTACAATTCAAACATACATTTATAGATACAATAAATAGCACTGGAATCACAGGGCCCCAGGGGGGGACCAAACCATATATTAAAAAAGTGGTATAAGAACCACGACAATTCTACAGACAATGCCTAGGGCATTTAGGATCGCTGGCCCCTTAAGAATCCACCCCAGGTGATGAGGAAGGGGACCCACGGGAGGCGTGTGCAGTGGTAATAGCTGCTATCTGGATCTCTTTTAAAGCCTATGGAGAATGTCGCGGTTTGATTTTAAAAGATTAAAGACACTTCTAGCATGAGTTCAAAGTTAGGAGCTTAGAGTTAAGCTTTTGAGGAGCCCACTACCACGAGAGTACCGCGGTACCACTGTTACCTGCCCCAGGGAAGCCGGGTGCATAGGTCGTTTTCGATGTCGGGTTGCGGGCTGATTTTCAATGGGAAAATGTACAAAACTGCTGCTAGCCAAAAGCGTTGATGATGTCGTGAAGAATGAAGTTGTAGATCTTGTAGAGGAGAACCTGAAAGCAGAGGGGACAGAGTCTGGGTCACGGCACAGTGACCAGGGAGCTCAAGGAAAAGAGCCCTTCAATGTCGGGTGCTTCAAGTGGAAAAGGTGTAGCTTGGATCTGCAGCCACGGGCTCCGGGAGGCTTCAAGGAAGGCCAGCTTCTGGAGGGCGACTGTCCCACGAAGGATGAGGGTCGCTGCGGTGTTAGTGTCTGGATTGTATCCACTAAGCCTTGGCAACCGCAACCCACGCAAGATGAACAAATCAGCTACTGGTGCAGACCCACGAGGTCTGAGCGAGGTCTCCTTCAAGGAGTCTGTAGAGCAGGCCTGGAGCAACCAGGGGAACTCTTAATAAAAGTAAAGATTGAACTCCGCTAGGGCCCACAAGTCGAGAGACAAGGGACCGCGGGAGGCAGCAATTTGGCGTGCGTAAAAGGGTGCCCACGAGCCACAGGAGTGGGCTAGGGAGCTGATCTTTGGCACAGTTGCTGCGGATAGGTTGGCTCAATATTGGGCCAAAGCTCGTCGAAGGTCAGGTCTGTGAAGTCCAAGATTAATCTGAAGCTCTGGGGACCCAGTATTCACCTTTATCCAAAGATTAGGGGAGTGTCCAGATCAGGGTCCACCAATGAGAGGTCAGGCGGGAAAGGGTGGCTACACCCTCTCCCCTTTGTGTGTTTCCCGCCTGGGCAGGGGACCGGATGCCCCTAAACCGGTTCCAGGCGGTGTATGCAGAATGTAGGCACTGGAGAAGCCTACGTGCAACTCTGAAAGGCATCCTATGGTGCACCCACCCAGTTCCAATCCACATAGTCTGTCTGGGGAGGTGGGAACACCTCCCTGCAACAGGATTCCTATTGTCCAACTGCCGTGGCTGGAGTTCTGCCCAACAACAGGCAGCCAGAGTCGTGTGGGTGGCGGGTAGCATCCATTTTGTACTTCGCGTGCACTTTTAAATTGGTGTCTAAATTCTGCCGCTTTTCCCATATCGCCCCTCTAGCAGGGGGGAATCATGCCCTCAGTCCCATGGCTGGATTGGGGGTATGATTCCTACATGTTTGACACCAAACACTATATGGTTCTGTGTAGCCATTCTCAAGTTATCACGCTATTGCGATAGACTCATAATGCGGTTAAGAGTATATGGTATGGCTACACTATAAACAACCCAGCAATGATTTCACGGGGGTTGCAGAGGGGCCCTACTCAGGTAGGGGTCCCCCCTCACACATATCTCAGCACCCTGCCTTGTAGGATTAGCAAGGCCTGCTCTTGGGGTGACCTATGAGGATATATGTGTTGTATTAAGTGGGATACAGGATACCTATATCCCTGTAAGGAGTGCAAGCACCACCTTACCCAGACTACAGTAGTTGTCTGGTGGTGTCATTTGGTATGGCTGTCCCAGGGGTGGCATAATAAGTGCTGCAGCCCCTGGTAGGCCTCTGAGGGACCCATGCCCTGGGTACCTAGGGTACCATCTACAAGGGCTGGTAGGGTGTCCTCAGTATCCAATTGGAATGTACCTAGAGTACTCATCAGTTTTAGGGAGGAAGCAGATAGGCTGCGGTCCTGGATAGCAGGATCCCAGCCAGACTAGTCAAAAACCATCCAAATACCAGGCAAAAAGTTGGGGGCAACCATATAGTCAGATTCCACCTTCCTACAGGAGCTTTGAGTAAAGTAGAAATCAATTTCATGAGGCAGATCTTGGGTCTCCCCTCCAGTACCCCCCTTATCCCCCTGCGGTTAGATTTTGGAATCAGACCTATTGGGGAGGAGTTGGGCCTCAGACCCTTAGGTTTTTGGTGTAGACTATATGTGACCCTAGAACTGACAGCGTATAGAGCGGAACTAAAAGAGATACTGAGCCTCCTGGGAGCAGCAAAAATTCCCTGGTTTGCAAATATAAAGGAAGAATGCAGTAGCTTGGGAAAACCAACACTGTGGAGCAACCCAGAGGAAGCATGTTATGCAACCACACGCCTTGAAGTGGTAAAAGCCTACCGTCTGAACAAGCAAGCCGTTGTACAGGGGTGTTCGTCTGTAGGCCAGCTGACGGCCCAATTCTTATTTCTGAAAGATGATTATAGAATAGAACTTTTTTTAGACGACATACACCCACTCCTGGCAAGAAAACTTTGTCCAGTTTAGACTGGGCACCTTGCCGCTCCGTGCCTTATCCTGCGAATGGTCAAACTCTGCCTTGCGAGAGTGCCCAGCCTGCAATTGGGAGGATGAGTCAGAGCTTCATGTCCTTTTTAGGTCTCGCCTGACCCAGCGCATGCGCTGGTTTGGCGAGACTTATTGAGGGGACTCCAAAAAGTGCTACCAGGCCTGCCTAGAGCTACAGTGCATGTGCGCGGGCTCGCGCTTTGCTTGACCGCGATTACTTTTACTTTCGCGGCCGCATGGCCGCATGGCCGCTTTGATGCTTGATCACCTTCTCGGCAGCACGGCCGCTTGGCATAACCAATAGGTCTCGCTTTTGGGACCTTATAAGTATTTAGTTATGCACCTGTTGCATGGCTAAACACTTAAAAGGTCCCAAAGGTGAGACCTATTGGCTATGCCAATGCTTGTTTTTTTGTGTCCTGGTTATAAACCAGCAAGGAAGCGCTGGCTTGTTCAACTGTTTAGCAATTTAGGGTTTGAACAATGTGTATAGGCATTTAGAGTCATGAAGTCTGATACCCGCAAACCCATTGTTTTTGCTGTGTCACGATTTCTGATCTCAATGTGGCGTAGGCGCTGGACTTTTGTAAAACCGTTAGCTCAGCTGCAAGCAGTACATTTCCCTTAATTTTTTAGGGTTTTAACCTATATTTTAAAATCTTTTACTGCTTTTCACTTTAAAATGAATTTATTTTAACAAATGTACTTCTAATGCTGCTTAAAATTAACTGCACCTGTAACGCTTCCATTGAAACTTCTTACATAGTGCTTTTTTCCCCACTTATTACCTCCTGTATAGTACACACTTTGCACATGCAGTTTACTGAGCCGAATGGATTTGGATATGTGGCAGTGTTGAACCATAGAGCTGGATGTCATTTTATTTTATTATTTTTGTATTCCAATGAATTGTATGTACTGTCTATTTTGTACTTTTGTGGTCGTAAAGACCGAAATAAAGTTTTTGAACAAACGAATATTGTGATGATGTGCAGAGACTGGGGTTATGCTGTCAGACAATGCAAGTTTTGGCAAGGCCTTCGTCAGGACTCCGTCACAGTAATCACTAAATGAAGTCATAGACTACATCAGTAGCTAGAATTAAGATGCCCGCTATTTTAAGTGGATATAAAATCTTCCATTGAAAGGACAGGTAACAGGAAATAATAATTTGAATAAGGACATTGTGACTCGTGTTGGTCTTGAATAGGTGAAGATACCCCAAGAAAACCAAACAAAAGTGTGTGAAAAGTGGACATGCAACGGTGCAAATATGTCTTAAAAGTTGGCAAACATGGCATGCATGCAGCATAACTCCAAGGCAATGATATATACATTTAAAAGATGCACGTCAAGAAGGTAAATGGTAACAGCAGAATAAAAAACCACTTATAGCCCTCCTCGTGACAAACCAGGTTAGCCCTATGTTCCTAGCGTGTTGATAATGAAGGGCATACCTATTGTTTGATCAATGGTTGAGACTCAGCATAGGAATATGAGGAAAAGGGTTTAGTTGGTTAATGAACTTGAAGACATTGTCTTCAAGTACAATTCTGAGGCATTCCAGTATGAAGATTTTAAAACTGTGATGTAGTCTGATAATATGCCGCCAGTCTCTGCACATCATCACAATATTATCCTTGACCGCTGATCATGTTATTTTTGAGATAATTAAATATTAGCAATGTATACATGTCTGCACTGCTGTTTTCTATAAACAATTATATGAAGTATGACAACTTAGAAGGAATTTTTATGTTTTATGAACAATTAACAACATGTGTCAAAAATATATAAAAAGTGTTGTAGATAAATGTTGATAATTAAAAAAGAAAATACATACTGGTTTGACATCTGTTCTGACAATTATTGCCAGTATCAATGTTGTAACTCTAGAATTTTTTTGCCCGCTTTAGCTGTTACTCACCGTGCCCAGGTGTGTCTTTTTACTTTATTGATTATTCCCTGTCAGGGCTAATTTATCCTACATACAGGGCCCCGAGTCCTTTTCCAGATAAGCTTACTGAACCTAGTCTATAGTTCTCACAAGGCTTACATGTGAGCTTAGGTAAATATCTCCTCAGCTGAAAATCAGTCTTACATTCATATTGTTACTTGTAGATTATTTTCTGTGCAGCTTTCACTTTATAGCTTACCTGAAGTTACAAATTTAGCTTCAATGAAAACGTTCATGTTTGCCTATGTGACCTAAAAAAACCTTAACAGAACTGGAGGCGGGCATTGTGGGAAATGGAGTCATGAGGAATGTACCTTTTTCTAAAGTGGACAGTGTTCTAGGTTTTTTGTACTAGCTTCTTCTCACAATCTTGTTGTCTTTAATTGCAGTACCGTTTGGTGGTGAAAACCGCTTTAAAACTGCTACTTGTGTTTGTCGAATATGCAGAATCCAATGCTCAGCTTCTCATAAAGGCTATAAACACAGTGGATCAAGGTTTGGGTGAGTACCATAATTTCACTAGTTCAGAAACCTAGCCAGGGCATTCTGTATACGCAAGACTTTATTTTTTTCAGTTCTGAAGAAGAAATCGTATTCATAAGTTAGAAACCTTCACTGCTATCATATTAGCCATACCTATACTATCAGTAAACGCAAATGTGATATCCCCTCTTACAAGGTGAATGAGTGATTGAATGCTTGCTGTAGAAAGCCACTGACTAGAATATTCATTGGATTATGTAAGTGCACTAGATGCATGTTTCCTTTTAATTCCTTATTTGACAGTACAGAGAACTTATTTTTTTGTGAGTGTCCACAAAAGGTAGGGATATCACATGGTTGTGATTAGTGAGTGTGTTTGGCCTGGCAGGGCAAGGGTAAGTGTTTTAGGTCTGCCTAGGGGCATAACCACCGCACTGCGTCCATTCCAGTAAACATGTCCCCTAAGCAAACCAACCTTGTGTCAATAATAAACAACCAACATGCGTTGTGATTATAGTGGTCGTTGTTGGCCGCAGTTTATTAGTATTACATACATAACACGTCTTGGTCATAATTCGTATAACCCCAGGTCATAATTATCATTTGCGAACTATCATATCGTGGTCATAAATCATACATATCTTTAGCATGTTATGCATATTACATTGTGGTGCATTATGTACACTTCCCCAGTTCGTAAATGGCACCGAAAGTTCTTTCGTTAGTTCTTTGTAGTCCTTTCGCTTGTCCCTTCTCGGACTATCGTTTGGTTGGTCTCCGCATGTGGCGGGGGTAGCTTCCCCACAGGAGATAGGCCCCAACTCACTACTGTGTCCGTCTCATTTTTTTCCTGCTGTCCGGCGGGGTCTGAGCTGCGAGTGCCGTCTCCGTTTGCTACCCCCACCTTTGTTCGGCCCACTCATCCTGCCGAGCGGCATCCCAAAGTGAGTGGCCCTCCTCCTACTCACCGCCCTGTCGGTTTGTCTCTCTAGCCAACCATTGTACCATTATTTCTCTGCCACGCCGCCAGGGAGGCTAACGTCATCCTGCGGCTCCCCCCAAGCTCCTTAGGTTTTTTCTTTACTTGCAACCTGTCAAGGCCATTGCCCCCCACAGGTTATCCCTTCCTCCGATTGATGCACCCCATCCTGCCCATACAGTTCAGGACGGCCCTGGTGGATGAGCCCATGCCTGATGCTTTCCAGGCCATTGGTCTTACAAAATCTGACTGCGATGTTCAGCTTCCGTCTAGAGTTATTGACCGCCTTGTGCGACTTTGCTCCCCTCCAATGCATTCTACTGATCACTTCAGACCATATGATGGTTGTACTCCCAAAGCGCTTGGATGCCTCCGTGAGGTCCGCTTGGATGTCCTGCAGGAGGGCCTTCCTTCCCGTCTGTGCCAGGTCGTTACCCCTGAGGTGTATGATCAGTATGTCTTTGTGCCAGCTTGTGTCTGCCTGCAAGTTCCTGAGGGCCGCCGGTAGCTGATTCCACCTCATCCCTGGTTGCCCCACCCAGCGGATGCATGTGCTCACTGGTCGTCCTGTCATCTTGTGGCCCACCCGCTGCCACCAAGTCTGCATTCTGGACACGGAGTGGCCCACTACCCACAGCAGGCGGGGTTGTTTTCCTGCTGAAACAATGGTCAAAATGTAAAACGGTCTCTTTTGGATGGTGGCTGCGCTCCTCCCCCTGTTACAGCCCTTCCTGCTGCCCAGTCCGCGGGTTCTACAGTAATTGGGGCCTGATGTAGGTCTTGTATGCCTGTGACTGCCATCTGCCTACTGCTTGTATCCTTGCTTCGAACAAGCCGTACTGTGCTGCCGAAGTTGCTGCGCCAATCCTAAAAGAGCGGGAGCCAAATGGTGCTGGGGTAGCCCTGCTTTAGCGAGGGCCAGGCGCATCACTGTTGTGATTTGAAACTTGCTTAAGTTGCTCCCATCCTGATGTTTGAAAAACAGCCCGTCACCAGCCGGGTGAGCCACCATGTATATGAACAAGCAGCATACTACGCAGTAGTCGTGATCTTTGATGCACTTCAGCTGTACTACCATTCCCTTGCCGGCCTAGTCCATTTCTTGACCTCCTAAGTAATATCTCAACCAAGGCTGCCCTGGGTCTAACGTCCGCAGCCTGGAGTCACCGCCCCGCCGGCCTACTCTTCCTGGGTGCCACTAGTTCGCCGATTCAAAAGGCCCCCATAAGCTGGCCCAATTTTTTAAAATCTATTGGACACCTGCTGTCTACTTTTTCCCCTTTGGCCCGCTTCCACCCCTCCATTGCCGCTTTGCGGTATTGGGATGGTATGGGGTTCTGTCCTGTGTATATCCTCGTGAAGTGGGCTATGGCAGCCAAGTGGGCCTGCACCCATGAGCTGGATTTTTTGTTGGTGAATGCCCATTGGATAAATAGCTCCACTGCTCTTTGTGTCTCGGCCCTGTTCTCCAGTGTCTGTATGCCCCCTATCTGCATCACTGTTGCTGCGTATTTTTTGTACAGTCTGGTCGCTTCTGGGGCAAGGGCTTGGTTTACCAATGCTGATAAGTCTATCCCGCCAGGCCCCACGGTTGTTTTGTGAAGGGGATCATTACCTTGTCAGCCCCTGGGGCCAATTCCCTGAATCTGTTCATCTGTGCTCTTGACAGGGCGTCCGCTACTGCATTCTCCACCCCCGGTACATGGCGGGCCTTCAGGTCCACATTCCCCTCCAGCTGCAATTTGATCAATGGGCGCATTAGTCTTAGCATGTCAGGGCACCTCACCGATCCCCTATTGATGGCCTGTACTACCCCTTTGTTGTCTGACCACAGCATCAGTTTCATGTTCTTCCAGGCTGTTAAAGCCACTATTATGGGGAACAGTTCCAGAAATTTTATATTGACGGTTATGCCATTGGCCTGCACACCATTTATTGCCCAGGATTGCCCCAAAACCTGTGCTCCCTGAAGCGTCGGTGAACAGTGCTATCTGCCTGGCTGTCACCCAGTCCTCTTTCCAGATGAGGACGCCGTTAAACCTTGCCAAGAATGTGTCCCACATTAGCAGCTCCTGTTTGATCCCAGCCCCAAGTCCGACGTGGTGGTGTTTGTGTGTGTGTGCGCCGCTACCCCGCTCCACAAATATATAGGAGCTACCTGGGGGAGCAGCAGCCTATATGTCTCCCAACAACCATTCCCGCCTTTCAGGTATCGCCCCCCATTGGGCGGTTTGTATCTCGGCTGGCTCCCCCATTGGACGGGGGCCAGGTGCCGTTCTGACGCCCAAGGGGAGGGCGCAGGGGCTACTTGCTCTGCTTCTGGGTGCTTCAGGGCACCCATAACCAGATTCTTACAGGGCTCGGTGTCGGTTATGGTGCTGGCCCCAGAACTCTCCCCTCCCCCCCCCCCCCTCCACCAAGAGGGGCGGCCTCTGCAAAAAATGTATGAACAGATGAGTGAGTCACTAGGTTCTAATATGAGAAGTGAGTTAGTAAGGGCAGCTGCTGCTGCTACGGCAATCCCCATGGGTGTTCCTCTCTGGGGTAGTCCTGTCTGTGAGGGGCTCTTCGTGAACTGAGCTCCTGTGTTTCATAAGAATCGAACATCTCAGAGCTGGTATGCTATTAGTTTGACCGGCCCTGTGTCAACTTGCTCTTTCTCCACTACAGTACTAGGACTAGAGTAGCCACAACAGTTGATAGTTGCACTGCTGTGGATCTGGAATATTACTGTAAGTTGATGGCATGTCTAGGCATGGATATGGGGCACTTGCTTGTCTAATGGCTTGGGCACCAGCGGCTGCTCCTGCTTAATCCAGGGCGGAGGATGGTTACACCCTAGTCCTAGTCTCTAAATCCCTCCAACCCAAGTTAATTATGCGCCATCAATAGGTAACTGAGGGAACTACCAGCTTAATACACTGGCTTTTGGCATTCACAGGCTACCTCTCTTCCCTTAGGCGATAACCCTAGCATAGTAGTTAAAAGCTGCTTGAAGGGAACATGGTCTCTAACTCTGAGGTGAGTTGCACAGAGATATCCATAGTCAAGACAGACACTTAGTAGGCAAGATGCACTGGAGAATTCTAAGACATTCTGCTGGTGTGATTTGAAAAAGAAATTGATCTTTCTCCTCATCTGCAGTATTAGCGACTGTAGATTGTGTGAGTAGGTCTGGAGGTTGCAGGACGGGGGAATGGAGTGTGTTGTTTGAGATGGAATTCAAATTCAATCTATTCAGGTCTGTTAGAAAGTTGCAGGGAAGTGAACGTTTTTGACCGTTGACATAATGTGTTGAGAGGAGGAGGTGTAATGCATGTTAGGAGGAGCAAGTTTGAAAAAGGCTGGTCAGTCAAAATTCCAAGTGGGTGAGAAATGTCCTGGCCAGAGCGCTATAATCATGATACATTCTCCCATGTTATAATTGTTCCACAGTGAAAGGCTATTAAGATATATGTAAGGAAGAGCAAGTTATTACATGATCCCTTTTATGAAAGAATGTGTAGTTGGTGTGACTTGCCTTGTGGGTCTAATCAGAATTAATTCCCCATATACAGATCCCCAAGCACATTGTCCAGTACAACGATGTCCGCATAATAGTATCCTTCCAATAAATTACAGGCTCTGCAAGGAACGTTAAGTACGCGATTCTTGACTATATTATATGTTTTTTCCCGGTAGCCCCTAGAGTGCTAAGCATACCCTTACCCTCCCCCCCGGTGCTTTGCAATTTTACATTTGAGGCAGTTAGAGCTTAATCCTTTAAAACTCTTTTCAGAGATTTTTGTGTGAGATGGTGGTCAAACAAATATCCCTTTTTGCCCCCCTTACATCACACCTCGGGGATTGTAAAGATGCACAGAAGTTTGTGTTGTACTCGGGACTGCCTGGGGAAAATAAAACAAATATGGAAAAATCTGGGTGATTTTTTTCTGAAATTAGACAAAAATGCAGTGCAATAAAATGAGTGGTTTTAGTAAAAAAAAAAAAGACAGCAAAAGATATTCGTCCTCTTTCTTCCTTTCTGAAATGAGTAAAGCGGTAATGAAAACATTTCTTGCATCACGGTTTTGTACCTTTGTAAGAAGTCAGTGGTCGATATTTTGTAATATTGTGGTTTCTTCCTGCAATTTGTTTTGAAATTGATAAGCCATGAAGGTATGACTGAATGAAAAAAAAAAATTTTTTATCGCTTTGAATCTGACACCAAAACAGGAATTTAGACTGAAACTAGACACTTATGAACTCCAAATTCATCAAGGATCAATGTTGGAACACATTTTGTTAAAGTGGAAGTGATAAGTCAAATGTTAAAATTGGAAAAATGAAAACAATCAGCCCTCAAGCAGAGTGCTGCTGCAGCACATCTAGAGCAAGCTCCTGCAATGGCTTTCAAAAATGCCGACATGATTTAACATGTTCTGAAGAACTGGGAGGCGAGGATTAACATAATTGGATAAACTTGGAGTTAAGTATCCATAGTCTGTCAGAGAAATATTATGGTACTTGGGGGCGGAGCTAGCCAAGCCTGCAAGATGGCTGCTTCGTAGGCGAGCTCCTTGCTGTGACCTAACAAACCTTACATTATCCTTCACTCCCAGCCTGTATCATGAGCTGAGAACTAAAGATACCTGCAGCGGAGTACTGTGACGTCCAGGTGTACTAACTTTTGCGATCGAAATCGCTCCTGGGGTGCCTGTAAGCTGCGGAAAGATCGGAGCCGGCACGAGGCCTGCACAGTGCGCATGTGCGTGGGCCCACGACGATGTTGGAAAGATCGTGGAGCGGAGGCGTGAGTTCGCTCGTCTCCCTGGGGAGCGAACCTGCCAAGCCCACGAGGCTGCCTGACGCGACGCTGTGGGGATACGGAGAGCACGATGACTGCGCGATGATGGCTGCTAGGCTCCGACTTCACCGAGAGGTGAAGGTGAGGGCTGCCTGATGCGTGGGTCTGAGATCCAGAGTGAGGCCCTCGTGCAACGAGAGTGCGGCTGGCCGGCGCACTTTCAGACGGCGCTGCGGGGCCCGCGCTGACGGAGAGCACACCGACCCTGCATATTCACGGTCCCCCCCTGGTCTCCCTAGCGTGTGAGGTAAGGAGCGCTCTGAGCCTGAGCTGATCTATACAACATCCGATGGAGGACCCCGCGCTGAACACCTGCTGAGACTGCTGCAAGGTGTGGGCTTCATCCAGTGATTCATGTACTGCGGCCTTCCTACCAGTGGCCTCATTGTCAGGATAGATGATACAGGGGCGTCCAACCTGCCCTGCCTGATCTTGTCTTGTTGGAACACGCGATGTATGTACCAAGTCGGACAGACGCGGCCTTGCGTTTGGCCTCTGCGGTAGTGGGACCACGAGGCGTGAACGCACCGTCACCCTGGGCTCAGGGGGCCTTGTCCAATGATCTGTAGGTATACTGAGACGCATCGGTTGTGCCCCTGTGGACTGGTGTAACACTGTTTTCCCAGACGCATCATTACTACGTGATTGCCCACTGAACTCCAACACTGAGCCAGTCCATATACTCAGCGGTAACGCGTACAACACGGCAGCCATTTAAATAGCTCCTGATTCCCGTCCTACGCGACGCAACACCCCTGATCAGCGCTTCCCTGGCCACGGAACCGTGACAATGGGTAAAACAGACCGGACTCAGCCCAGACTAAACTTTGAACAGGCAAAGAAAGTGACTCACAATGCTTGGGCAGAACAGTCGTCGACGTCTACGGCGAACACACAATCTACTACTGCTGTGGACTTCCAATCTATGTTCATGACGATTCAAGCAACGCCTACCAACATAGATGGAAAAATTGACACTTTAACTTATAGGGTAGACCGGATAGACACACGGAGCGGATCGATATGACAGAGAGACGGATCTCAGACGCCGAGGACGCACAACACCAAACAAACGAAACTGGAGAAGACTGAAAAAGCGGTTGCGGCTATCGTGTCTAAGTCAGAGGACTTGGAAGCGAAATCCCGCCGTAATAATCTACGCTTTATAGGCATAGCGAAATCAACAAACACGGGTAACATGGAGAGATACATTGAGAATCTGCTGGTGACACTGTTTGGCAAAGACAACTTTTCAGCCATTTTTATTGTTGAAAGGGTGCACAGATCGCTTGCTCCGCCGCCTCCACCGGTGGCAAGACCGCGCCCAATTATAGCAAGACTACTGAACTACAGAGATTGTGACACGGCACTCTGAAAAGCTAGAGAGCTGGGCACCCTAATGCATGAGGGACTGACCATCTCCATTTATCCAGATTTCACACAACAGGACCAAGAGGCGCGGAAAAACTTGTGGAAGTCAAGAAAACGCTACGTGACCAGACTATTCCATACGCAATGATCTACCCCGCCCGTCTTCGTGTAACAGAAGGGGGAAAAGCAGAATTTACAACGATCCTAAAGAGGTGCTCAAGTTCCTGCTACTGAGGGGATCACCGGTGCCGCGTAGACTATCGCCCAGGGGTGAACAGGAGGTTCAGGGGCACACTTTGGATGTTGAATAATGAGTTTCTCTTGAATTATGAACTGCATTTGATCTTCGCTCACCGGACAGCCCTGGCAGCGCTACATATGGACACAGATAAGTGCTCACCACGAACTCATAGTATAATTCATCAATTATGACTGGACACGATGGGTGAGGTGTAGTTGCATATGGTGCAGCACTACATATAGCATTGATATGCACTTTGAGTCTTTGTTGGGATGAGGAGGCAGGGTAAGTGGCACTATTACTCGAAGGTGACCCCCCATGTGACGTTTGTCGCTGGGGTTCCCGGCTGGCTGCTTCCACCACCGTGTGTGCACCACACCACATTTTTGGTTCTTTATGGGAATGTTTGGGGGCTTGGGGATGGGGGGGGGGGGTTTGGGTCTACTGTGGGATGGCTTTGGCGAATTAGGCTTGCTGAAGTGGCTTGGGGGGGTGGTTTAGTTTAGAGTTGGGGTTAGTTGATGTGATTGCACCGACTGCACAGAGGAGGCTCATGTTGATTACACTTTTTGATTGTGGCAGCAAGACATTGGCCTTAGCAGGAATGGTGTTTCAGTATGATTATGGGTGAGAAATACAACTGCGTGACATGGAATGTCCGAGGGCTCAATACCCCCCAAATGATTAGGCAGGTGTTCGCATATCTAGATCGCCATGACGTTCAGATTGCACTCCTCCAGGAGACGCATCTAACTGCGACTTCTGAGGCTTAAATCGCACTCAGGTGGGTGGGATATAAATTAGCCTCATCGTACTCTTCATATGCTAGAGGGGTGCTCATCCTAATGAAGCGCGGCCTCACTTTTACACCTATCAGAACATATACAGACACGGAAGGGCGCTGCGCCATGGTACACGGTAAACTAGGCACATCCCTGATCACCCTTATCAACGTTTATGGCCCCATAGCGGATGAACCAGAGACTTGTGTTTGTACAGCACTATGCGAGAGTGGCCTGAGGAGGCCACGGTGTGTGGAGGTGACCTCAACACATATTTAGACCCTCAGTTGGATAAATCAAGTCCGCAAGGCCTACGCACACCTAGGATTGCACAGAGCATTAACGATGCTATGCTTGAATTTGGTCTTATAGATGTGTGGAGGCTGCGAAACGGCTCATCTTTATTACTGGCTTCTTAATGGGGAGGCGAATATCTGGGTCACAGATGTGGTGAGGCTACCGCGCACACTGTCAGATTGTAGTGAATACAGGGTTCTGCTTGCACATTGCTATGTTAGCATAGGCGTATTATTAGTCAAATGCCATTTTGCTGATTTTTGCACACGACACTACAGGTATCTGTTGTTGTAAGTTAAACTGCTTGCTTTTCTTCGCATGAGAACAGTCTGTTTTTCACATCCCTAGACTTACACCGCGACCTCAGTCTGTACACCATGTGCAGAAGTCTTCAAGGTCAAATAACAATGTATGCTGTAGATTCAGGTTGATCGACCCACGCTCTAGACACAACACGCACACAGCTGCAAATATCTGAAACTCGGGTGCCTTTAATATTGCATTGCATGCATGATTCTGGCACTTGGAGAAAAACCTTTCCATCTACAGAGAGCCTTGCTGATCCTGTGATGTGATTCACCTCAGCTGATCTTGGAGGTATGGGGTTCCCCGTTCAAACCTAGAGACCTATTATTATAAAACCTAGCTCCTAGCCAGGGGAGGGTCATACATAAGGTGCTATACAACCTGTTTCCACTATCATTGTAACATGATTTCTCCCTTTGTGTTTTATGGAATTGTAACAATGCCGATTGTTTTATTTCTAATCATTTGCCTGCTTATGTTAGCCAAAATACTGCATCTTAGAGCACGTAGTTAAAAATAAACATTTTAAACTTTTCTGTGTCTCTGATTACTCACGTTGTGGACTGGTTTGAGAATAAAAATGAAAGAGTGAACTTGATTCTCACCATTCCTGAGAGTACCCTAAGTCGCTTGTTCTGGGTTGTCAAATCATTGGTAGCTTCGCTGTAGTACGGAGAACGAATGAGACACTGATGCTAGTCTGGTAGGGGTCTGGGTACTGATGTGAGTTTTTTGGTACACAACAATTCACTGAGGTCCTGGTTTCCTGTGCATGAGCAGAATCCCCGCAACATGGCGCACCTAACGTTTGGTCTTGTATTCGAGACACTTTAGTAGTAGTGCTTATATTTGTCCACAACACCCTCACTCCTGTTTCTGGTTGACAGACATGCTGGATTAGCCTACCGATATGGATAAATTATAGGTTCATTCAAGCTTGAAAATTAGAAAGGTTTGCATTTTGAATTGCTGCTCTATTTGTGCTACATTTCATATAGATTGTTGTACTTCTCTGTGTCCTTATGGGTGATATTAATATAGCACTGCATAGTCACGCAGCGCTCCGGCGTCTTCTGACGCAGTTTGGGGTGCCAGACGATGGTATGTCAGTAATCTTTGTGGTGAGTGCCGATGCAGCGTTCCCCTTTGAGCTTTTCTACTCTTGGGTTCCGTTTCCTGCAATAAATGCGGATGATGAAACATTCCATACTTACACTCCCACTGCGATACCTGTGAATTACACACCATATAGGACACAGGCGATTCCGATTTCGGCATGGCAGTATTGTATTTGGTTTAATGGCGCCCTCCCCCCCGCCGTAACTCCGGTTCGTTTAGGCCCCTTGTCTATCCCTGGGGTCACTTGGCCAGTCTTGGCCGGGTTCACACCACATTCACATTATTTGCAAGCCCCAGTGGACGACGTACGTCAGCTACATACCGCCTTGATAGCGGTACACAGTGCTTTAGTGCAATGCGTCTCACGCAACCTCCAGGTTGAGGCACCTGGGGTTGCAACGCAACCAGTTGGACCGGCCAGGATATCTATTAGTCCCGTCAAGGTTAATTCGGTAATGGGCAAGCGCCCCCAGAATAAGGACGGTATGCCTTATTGGCTTGCAGAGAAATTTGACCAGCTGGAAGCAGTATTTCTTAATATGACTCTTGTGGAAAAACACAGGATTCTAACGATTAGTTTGCAGAAAGAGTTAGTACCTGAGGTGACCGATTGTGAGAACTGGGGTAAAGCTTTTTTTGCAGCAGTTTATGCAAAGTGCTTTGGCACACCGTCCGTGATCAAGCGTGTTCAGGATGAGCACGGTCCAGAGGCGGCGGTCGAGTTGGGAATGAGGCTTGTCGGAGTGTTTGTCGTAGTGTCTGATCTCATCCTTGCTAACGTCAAGGGAGATGCAGTTAACATTCAGGTGTCTAATGCTTTGCGCCTCGTTGCAGAAGCCGATAAACCCTGGCAGTTACTGAAGATTATTGCGGAGGCTCATAAGACTATTGGCCGCAATAGTTTGGGTGTTAAGCCTTTTGCTAAAACAGCAGCTCAACCGCAAACTCAGACGGTTAAGTCTACTAAAGACGACCGTCCAGTTTTTCCTAAACAAAATTGGAAGAATAAAAAACAGGGGAAGCAGCAACAGAAACTAGGGTCCCGTCCTGCATCACCAATACCAGTGTCTACTGAACGCACATATGAGTTGCGCAATCGCGCGAGAATTAGGTCCCCTGATAGATTTCAGATTCATGATCAACGTTCTCCTCGTTCTTCCCAGGAAACGTCGGTCTCACAAGCCGGTGGTGAAGATGCCGGTGGTGAAGATCGCGGCAGAGGTCAGGGTGCCCCGCAAGGATGTGAGCAGCCCCGCCCGGTTGATGGTAAAGGCAAGCAGGATGACTTTCCACGTCAACGCCCACAGCTTCAGAAATAGAAGGTTGCTGCGTTAACCGCAAGGTATGCCACGGGTAGTGAGAACTCAGCTTTGGAACCTGACATGGGCGCTAACGCTTCTAGACAGCGCAGTGGAGGTTACAGTAGTGCGGCAAGCACTGCGTCTGTATCTGAAGGCGATAGCAACTGACACGTTCATCACAGTAGAAACTGCTGACACTAGAGTGACTCCCCCTGACAGACTATATGAAATAGTCCTTTTAAGTGGAGGTGACCTACAACGTACAATAAGAGGGATTTTTTGGGAAAATGTAACTTCTACATATGACATTTTGTTAGCGTAGGCGGACTGGCCCCCACCTTTCGTTTTGGCCGCTCCGAGAGGGGACGAGGTAATCCTCCCTAGTTTCGCGCACACCGTGCCAAAGGAGCATGCGCAGAGCTTTGCAGAAGAGTGGGCTCAGGTGCTTGCACCGGCGTTGTACCGTACTCGGGTCAGATGGATTAAACTCTCGCCCTGACATAAAATTCCATTGCGGTCAATGCCGCAGCCACAACCCCAAAATCCCACGTGGCGAGAAGCAAACGCTCCCGTTGCGGAAATCCTAGACCAATTGGAATATCAAGGTGTAATTGAAACATGTGTGTCGCCCATTAATAATCCTCTTTTCACTGTAACCAAACCTGATGGGTTGTAACGCCTAGTTTTGGATTATCGGGATTTGAACTCTCATTGCCGGACGTGCGCGGTACAGAATACCCACAGTTCTGCCCTGGTTGATAGTCTTATGAGAAAAAGGTTTAAGACCACACTTGACACTTCCAATGGCTTCTATAGTCATAACGTGTCCTCTATTAGTAGTCAATGGACAGCCTTTACTTCTGGTGGCAAACAATAACAGTTCAAAAGATTAGCCATGGGCTATAAAAACAGCCCAGGCGTCTTTGCCGCACGTGATGTCTCTCTGTTAGAGAGCATCGACCCTGATGCGGACTCGTATGTTGATGATATTTATCTCACAGACGAATTATGGCCGCATCTGTGTCGCGTTGACCGCATCATTGTCATGTTTGCGGACTTCGGTTAAAAATTTAACTTTGCAAAATCACACATTGCAGAGTACACAGTGTTGTTTTTGGGCCATGAGCTCAACAACGAAGGACGAGGTTTAGCACCTCACTTCCTGGAGAAATGTGCATGTTTGCTCGCTCCAACAACTCTGAAAAAACTACAATCTTTGCTAGTTTTTTAAAATTTCGGGCGTACTTACATTCCTGATTATGCCCAGCATATCAAGCCGCTATATGCCTTGATACAACCCACTTTTACCAAATCTTGCTGGCTTCCAGAACATTCAGCTATACTGCAATCTTTGCAGTCTGATCTTCTTGAATCTAAATACTTACTGACACGTGACAACCACACAAACCTGGTAATAAGAATTGTATCAGAACCAGTGGGTTTCACGTATTTGACATTTAATGAGGGAGACACAGTCCCTATTGCTTACAAGTCACACTTGTACACTTCGGCTGAAATGCGCTTTTTTTCTGTCGAGAAAGTATTGAATGCTGTGCAGATGGCGATTCTAAAAGAGAGAGCGCTGTCGCAGGGGAAATGCATGTTGGTTGTCAAACTGTATCCTTCCGTTGAGGCAGTGACGAGAGCCAGTGTACTGAATTCTAAAGCTTTGCATCCACGTTGGATAAAATGGGCCACTTCCTTGATGTCTATAGATGTCACGTTTATCTTTGATTCCTCATTGCAAACTCAGGAGTACCTGCAGTATGAATTTGTTCATCCTGCTCCTCAGTTCATGCACCCGCTTGAGGATTACCATTGTATCATTTACATTGACATTTCGGCGCAACAGGCGACGGAATCTAAGCATGCTATTCAGTGGCCTGCGCAATAGTGGTAGGTACCATGGTGAATGGCGAATTAAAGTCCGATGTCGTGCACACGCAGACATTAGGGGACTGTATCGCCCAGATGGCAGAGCTACGTGCTCTGGTGCTTGCACTAGAGTGTGCTGATCCACGTGTGACTACTCTTATTGTAAGTGACTCTTACTACTGTGTGCAGTCTTTCAATGACAATTTATTCTTTTGGACTCAGAACGAATATCGTGATTCCAAATGTAGCACAATGAAACATAAACTGCTTTGAGTTCGAGTTGCAGCACTTAAGGAGCGTCTGCCTCTCGTGAATGTAATTCATACTCTTGGTCACCAGCGCGTACGAGTACATGCTGTTGGTAACAGTTTAGCTGACGAAGCGGCAAAAACAGCAGTGGCAACATATTTAGTGGCAGCAGTTACAAGCTCCAAAAGGAAGATTGATGATGACATCTTGGCAGCTATTGCTGCAACAGAGAAGGGATGTAATTACCCTCAAGATTTCCCTTCTAAATACTCTTATAATTTAAGTCCTGATAAAGTTCCCTATGTGAGAATTAACAACGTTGGTGACAGATTGATTCCCAACGCGGACCGCAGGCTTCCCTTGATAACAGGCGCTCACGAAGGCATGGCCTCGGCTCATGCAGGCGTCTCAGCGACTGTCACTATCTTGCAGCAACGTTACTGGTGGGGTGTATTGTACAAACAGACTTGTGATTATGTCCTTACTTGTGATATTTGCCAGCAGATTAAACCTTCGACTGCTGCACGTCCACCACAAACACAGTTGTATATATCTAATAAACCACGTGAGTGTGTTTATTTATATCACTGCAGTCCTTTCTCTTCTGATACTGCGTATAAGTTCATCTTAGTTGCAGTGGACTCGTGCACACACTTTCTATGGTTTTGGCCACAAAGAAGTGCTGATGCTCGAACTGTCATCGGGGATTTGCATGTCTTTGTGTGAATTTTTGCATGTGGCACTCTCCATTCTGACCAGGGTCCGGCATTCGCCTCTAAGGTGTACAAGGAAGCCATGAGGTCTTTGGGGGTGCAGGTCAAATTTTCGTCTTCATACCGGCCTGAGGGCAATTCTGTTGTGGAGCGGATGAACCATGACTTAAAGCTACCTGACAGCTAGGGTTTTAGGTAATGGCAGAAACTGGTTGGCCCATTTGTATAGCATACAACGTGCACCTAACAATGTCCCTAGAAGGTCTCTGGGTGGGCGGACCCATACGAATTGCTCTTTGGCATGAAAATGTTTGTCCCGGACCTTCATGGTCTAGACATGGCGCCGTCGGCCGCACCCTTTGACGTAGACGATCATTCTGCTGTGTTACAGAACCTACAAGAGGATCGAGACAGTCTTGCAAAGGAACACTTGCCCTCCACAACTGATGCTGCACTTCAGGTTCCGGTAGTTGGCTGGCTACCTCGAGTCGGTGACCTGGTCCGTGAGAAGGTGGAAAACAAGAAGGAATTCGTCCCCTCTTATCGTGCACCTGTTACAGTGCTTGGCGTGCAGGGTACAAGAACAGTCATTTTGCCTCCACTTCCTGGTCGCAAGGATAACCGGTACATCTCCATTAACAATTTCAAATTACGAGTGGCTGATTCTTCTTAGTGTGACTCCAGCAGTCTCTTGTCCAGCAATGCTGAGAAATTCTGTTTTTGCCACGGTGAATACGAACAGGCCTGACATTGCCATCGAGATGTATACAGTTACCAATCCATTATTGAATCCACCAGCTGGTGGTCCCCATGAAGATACTGAGTATACATATCCCACAGATGTGTCGTTGCCTGGTGTGCAGACAGGTGCAGTTGGACCAGTCACGTTTTTCATTTCTCTACAACATCGAGAGCCCCATCGAACATTTCTATTTTTGCTGTTTGGTTTCAAAGACATTTTTTAATTCCCCCTTGGACTTACATTTTGTTGGTGCTCATTTCTATTTTTTTGTTCATGTCGATTGGATTTGTAGTTGTCTTTTTTCGTCTAGTAAATGGACTTTATCTAACCGAAAGATCTGCAATTAGATTAATTGATGGAACTTTGGCCCCCCACTCCTCATCACATATCATGAAGAGGGACCGGACTTTTGTCAATATCACTGCCTGGCCTGTGTTAGATGGGACTGTATGGGATGCTGTAAAATTTGAAATTCATGGCCCAACCGAGGTGATTAATGTCCCCAATGTACTTCGTGTTTCTATGGGGGATGTTGTGAAACAAAACATATGCTCTGATGATTGGGATGTCAAAGCCGTTGATGCTCTTTTTTCTGATTTGAAATATTATGCTGCATTTGATGCTGAAGATTTGTACTTAGACTCAGCGAATTCTGCGGAGTTATTTTGTTACCAGCACTATGGCAATCATTTCCTGCATAAAGCAAATACATTTAGAAGTGTGGTTAATTATACGCAATGGGAACACTGCCCAGCTCCTATTGAAGATAGTTCAACCCTATTGAAGAAATTTACATATTTTACCAATTTTAGTTGATCCAATCCTGAAGCCTTTTATTTCAAAATGACTGCTCGGTCCACTTCCAAAGTGAGACTCACGCACACTAAATTACTGTATTCAAAGTCCTTTATTGATCAATTAGCTATAGGGGGCTATGAGCTGTGGAAAGATACAATGGATCTTAAATCTGTTTGGGGTTCTAAAAGCTGGCAGGTGCAAGGCATAGCAGCTTTACATTGTGCGTGCCTCATCCCTAACCACATGTTGTTTTTGAATTCTACTATTTCACAGACTACTTGCTTTGGATTGGCTACTTCCCAAAAAATTAATGCCCTAGCCATTCCAGGTCTGGGTGCTTATCCTACATGGGACAATCACACAGATATGTCCCTTGAAGAATTGCAGTCCCTAATTACTAATACCTCCTTCAATATTTCCAGATTGGATCCTGAAGGATGGTTGTTATGGCAAACCAGTTCGGATTCATGCCAACATCGTTTTCTGGGTCTGACCCCAGGCTATACACAGGTTTGGGTGGACCCCCGTTTTGAAAACTCCCATTCTGTTACTACATATTCAGTAGGCAAATTATGTCAAAACTGTCTTAAACATTCCACCTTAGCATCAGTTAAACTTCATTTGTCCCAATTGTCTGAAGATGTTGATTTGAATGACTTTGTTAGGGCCCTGTAGGAGACGGGTCAAAAAGATGGGTATATGCTATTTACAACGAAGTTTGGAAATCATCTCAAATTGAAGCTGCTTCTAGATTGAGGGCTATTGATCAAGCTAATTTAGAAAAAGTGCTTGCTGTCGTTGATAATAGCATTGATACTCTTTCTTCCAGAATTTTCACATTAGCTAATATTGTTTCATCTGTTGTGGATATTGTACAGGATGAAATGTCTGTTTTATACCATGGTCAAAATCAATTGCGTTCCATAATGCAGTTTGCGTGGACTTTACAAACATTGAAATCTGGGAAAGTTCCTTGGGGCTACATGAATACCTCATCTCTGTTTTTACCGTTTAATCTGACTGAAAAGCTACAGTTTTTGTTCATGAAGGATGCAACATATTCGCTTTTGCACATTGAAAAGTTGGAACCTTTACCATTTCTGTGGCCGGATCTAAATCGGCTGTATGGTTCATTCATGGGTTAAGAACACTACCTTTTCCCTTGTTTAAGTTCAGTTCATGTATGAAACACTATGCCTTAGGCAGATATGAACCATTGGGTAGCGCTTTTCTCCATGAAATTTGGTCGTTCCCATTCACATACAGGTGCCTGAGAGAGGGTAAAGAAGTTTATTTGAAGGGAGAGGAGTGCACTTCTACACCTGATCACTCACTAGTGGGCAAAAATATACAATTGCACTGCATGTGTAACACCCAAGCCCCAAATTTAGCTTGCATTTTAAAGGGAAATCCAGTGCCAGCTATAACACCCACTTTCACGTTACTAGCGAACGGTAGTTATTTGCTTTTAAATAATGAAGCGTGCTGCAGGATGCTACCAGGGATTCCGTACATTGTAACTGTCTCCCAACGTGTAGTTTGCTGTAAAAATGTGCTTCTCCCTCCCCCGCATGGGAGACTCGACATTACCATCTGGCCTTCCATACCAACCTTGAAAGTAGAGTTCAACAAGATGAGAAGAATAAGGGCTCTATTGTCCAAAAAAGAAGTCGCCCTAACTTCTTCTCGTGAAACATTTGTCCTTCACATAGCTAACACCCGCACCGAGGTGCATGCGCTTTTGAATACTGATCTCCCACTTCATTTTGGCGCTCTGATTCACACTATATTCAATGCCTCGTCAACAACTGGCTTGGCGCATTTTTTCAAAGTTGTGGGCTTCGGCCTTGTGACCTCGTTCCAAACAATATTTGGTGTGATACCGGCATTTTTCCCTTCTTATTTTTCCCAGCATCTTCGGCGGGTTACCATTAATTCTCACCTTGGCTGCCGGTGTGCTGCTGTTGATTTGTTTGCTCCGAAATGGCTGCACAATCTGTGTCACAAGACAGCCTGACCCGGCTGTTCCAGCTTCGCAAACGGATGCTTGAATACTATGGAACGCTACCTCTGGCCACTTTGAGTGTAGCCTATGGATTATCCTTTCGGTTCTCATACTTTACTTGCATGCAACCTGTGTTCCATTGCCTGGATTGTTCATTTGAATTTGATTTGTCTCTCTCCAATACGGCGTCTCCTGCCCCGGATTATGATCGAATGCTGAGTCCCTTAGTAGCTCATGAGTTGGACTGTTCTGGTATCAGGATTATGACCTGCGTGACTGTGCATGGAGTTCTAGGGAATTGAGATATATGTGCAGCGGCACATGGTTTCCTGGCACAAAGTTACCTCGAAGAACACGCAACTTGTTCTCTGATGGTGCTAGAGGCTTCGGCTATCGAAGAACATGTATGTTCGTTTAGTTTATTAAATTGGATGGCTGAATCCTTTACTGATGATAACAATGACTTCCTCTTAGAGGCTGTTGCAACATACTGTGCCTATACACTGATGGATTAAATTAGCACTTGTCCATCTTAAAAGCATACGGTTCTTAAAGTTTTGTAATTTTTTTTTTCCTCTCTTAATGATGGGCAGTGTACCGCCCCTTCGTGTTTTTTGTTTACCTCACAACTTTGAACTTATCACTTCCAAATGATCCGATTTGACAAAATATCAACTTGGTTCTGTCTCACTCAAACTTGAACTCTGCGTTCCTAAATTGCTTCCCTTTTGTTCGTGGTCCGATCAGGGGAGGGTGTGGTGAAGACAGGGTTCTGCTTGCACATTGCTATGTTAGCATAAGTGTATTAGTAGTTAAACGCCATTTTGCCACTTTGCCACTTTGCCGCTTTTTGCACACAACACTACAGGTATCTGTTGTTGTAAGTTAAACTGCTTGCTTTTCTTCGCATGAGAATGGTCTGTTTTTCACATCCCTAGACTTACACCGCGACGTCAGTCTGTACACCGTATGCAGAAGTACTCAAGGTCAAATAACAATATATGCTGTTGATTCAGGTTGATCGGCCCACGCTCTAAACACAACACGCACACAGCTGCAAATATCTGAATCTCTAATGCCTTTAATACTGCATTGCATGCATGATTCTGGCACTCGGAGAGAAACCTTTCCATCTACAGAGAGCGTTGTTGATCCTGTGATGTGATTCACCTCAGCTAATCTTGGAGGTTCAAACCTAGAGACCTTCTATTATTATGAAACCTAGCTCCTAGCCATGATTTCTCCCTTTGTGTTTTATAGAATTGTAACAATGCTGATTGTTTTATTTCTAATCGTTTGTCTGCTTATGTTAGCCAAAATAGTGCATCTTAGAGCACGTAGTTAAAAATGAACATTTTAAACTTTTCCGTGTCTCTGATTACTCACGTTGTGAACTGGTTTGAGAATAAAAACGAAAGAGTGAACTTGATTCTCACCATTCCTGAGAGTACCCTAAGTCGCTTGTTCTGGGTTGTCTAATCATTGGTAGCTTCGCTGTGGTACGGAGAACGAATGAGACACTGATGCTAGTCGGATAGGGGTCTGGGTACTGAGGTGAGTTTTTTGGTACACCACAATTCACTGAGGTCCTGGTTTCCTGTGCATAGTTCTGTGCATGAGCAGAATCTCGCAACATGGCGCACCTAACGTTTGGTCTTGTATTCGAGACACTTTAGTAGTAGTGCTTATATTTGTCCACAACACCCTCACTCCTGTTTCCGGTTGACAGACGTGACGGATTAGCCTACCTACCTGGATAAATTATAGGTTAATTCAAACTTGAAAATTTGAAAGGTTTGCATTTTGAATTACTGCTCTTTTTGTGCTACATTTCATATAGATTGTTTTTCTTCTCTGTGTCCTTATGGGTGATATTAATATAGCACCGCATAGTCTCGCAGCGCTCCAGCGTCATCTGACGCAGTTTGGGGTGCCAGACGATGGTATGTCAGTAATCTTTGTGGTGAGTGCCGATGCAGCGTTCCCCTTTGAGCTTTTCTACTCTTGGGTTCCGTTTCCTGCAATAAATGCGGATGATAAAACATTCCATACTTACACTCCCACTGCGATACCTGTGAATTACACACCATATAGGACACAGGAGATTCCGATTTCGGCATGGCAGCATCGTATTTGGTTTAATGGTGCCCTCGTCCACGCCGTAACTCCGGTTGTCTAATCATTGGTAGCTTCGCTATAGTACGGAGAACGAATGAGATACTGATGCTAGTCGGATAGGGGTTCTGGGTACTGAGGCCAGTTTTTTGGTACACCACAATTCACTGAGGTCCTGGTTTCTTGTGCATAGTTCTGTGCATGAGCAGAATCGCCGCAACAAAATCACAATCCAGTGGTGCATACATTCAGAATTATGACTAACATGCACCGACCCTGTGTGTGGCGCTTTCGCACGCAGGCACTTCTAGACCCTATCTATAATGACGCGATATGAACAGCCATAGAACAGTACTTTGAAAGTAACACAGGTACAGTAGAGAGCGTGGCCACACTATGGGAGGCTTTTAAAATAGCCATCAGAGGGGTTTGCATCAGCACCACGGCAGGTATTCTAAAAGATATCGGGGCAGCTCGCTCAGACTGAACACAAACTGTCAGAGTTAGTACATCAATACACAATTGCACCCTGTCCCGAGATTTTAGCACGCACTCATGAATTACTACTAGACTATAACTCTTTGGCGTAATCCGAGATCCGCTACATAGCGCGTAGGCAGGTGGCTCAGGCCTATGGGAGGGAGGGCGCCTGGGCCGTAACCTGGCCACGAAAATCGAAGTCCGTGAGGACTATCGTCACATTACTAAAATCACAGATCAGCACGGGACGGCTCACCATGCCCCTGCGGGGATAGTGGAACAATTCCGCAGATTCTAATCTGACCTATATACGTCACAGGGGAGTGCAGTGGAACCAGACTTACACGCCTATTTATCCGACATAGCTTGCGCATGGCTAGCGGATCATCACCGTCAATATCTAAACCAACCAATAGGGGAGGCAGATATAAAGGCGGCAATACGTTCACTGCCCAACCAGAAAGCGCCAGGACCAGATGGGCTCACAGCCGAATTCTACAAAGCATACATTGATCTAGTTACACCCCACATGCTTGAAATGTATGCGGAGGCGCACGAATCTGGCGTGCTGCCACCGTCTCTTCGCCAAGCCCTGATCATTATATTGTTGAAAAAAGATAAGGCTCCAGACATTTGCGAATCTTACCGACCGTTGTCGTTAATAAATCTTGATGCCAAGATTCTGGCAAAGATACTGGCTACTAGATTGCAACCCCTAATGCCCAACCTGGTCCTTCCGGATCAGTCAGGTTTTATTCCGGAAAGATCTACGTCTCCTAATTTAAGAACTATCTTTGCCATGTTTCATATCTTAGATCCTGACTTATCCGCTGCCGCGGTCGTCCTGGATGTGGCAAAGGCGTTTGATTCCATTGAATGGTATTATATGTTTCACATACTGAGACATATAGGATTTCCGCCACTTTTTCTCGGTTGGGTACAGCTCTTATATGCCAACCCTTCAGCGCTAGTGCGCATCGATGGACTGACGTCACAGCCATTTCGAATTTACAGAGGCACTCGTCAGGGGTGCCCGCTATCGCCTCTACTGTTTGCGTTGGCTCTAGATTCGTTGGCGTACATTATTCGACAACGTTACAGGGAATCGGCACTCAATTTTTTGCATTGCCTGGTCGGCATATTACTCTACGCCGACAACATGGTATTATTTTTAAGAGAATCACGTCGGTACTTGGCTGGAGTACTGAGGGAATATATACGCTTTGGACTTTTCTCGGGTCTGCAAATCAATTTGGATAAATTGATAATTATACCACTCACGACCAAAACGGTCGCTCCCAGGGTGGACTACCCCTAGGTGTGGACCACAGAGCCTGTGAAGTATTTGGGGTTCTGGGTACACCGCGACCCCGAAATAGTGATTAGAGAAAACTATGGCAGGGCATGCACCTCTTTGGAACAGCAGGTGGAAAGATGGAACAGGCTACCACTTTCCCTAGCTGATCGTATAGCGATCATCAAAATGGTTATACTTCCATGCTTCCTTTATTTATTTGCCAATATTCCAATTAAGCTGACATGACAGTTTTTCAAGGAGGTGCAATCCTCTCTTATTCGTTTGATATGGGGGGGGTAAGCAGGCCAGAGGAAGTTGGTCCACACTGACACTAGATTATGCTAAGGGAGGCTTTAGCGCACCAGATCTCATTCTATACTATTTATGTGCTCAGGCACAATATGCCTATTATTGGTTCAAACTGCACGTGTATACTCCACATGTTACGGTGGAAGACTGGGATGCACACCCGGTTCCGCTATCTGGGGTTCTCACACATACTCATAGAGGCACGCCACGAACAGAAATTAACACACTGGACACAACCATAGGAGCATGGCAAGCTATAGGTACTATGACTAATAAGCTCCCTATTTATGCGCCGGCCCTGCCCCTAGCACATCATGCGGCCCTCTCGGTGACACGAGAAGAGGGCCCTATTAGTGCCCTGAGGGAAGTGGGTCTCGTGACCGTGTAGGACGTATACCCGGATGGACACTTTCTCACGGCAGAAAACCTGACATACGTAACCAATCTCTCGCTACTGTTCAACTTTACCATACACAGACTACGACACGCGGTTAAAGCTCACTACCACACTTACTCAGATGAACCACCAACGTTGCAAGCTTTACAAATGCTATTAGTGGCACCATCTAGATGTAAATTGGTAACAAAACTTTATAGAGAGGTAAGAGAAGAGCGAATCCCTAAACCGGATAGAAGCCTAGACAGATGGAATCGCAGTTTAACCCCTCCACTACTAGAAGACGAATGGGAGCATGTTTGCAGACTGTCACGCCTAATTGCAATTTGTGCATTATACACTTTAAATACCTCCACCAGATTCACCACACCAACGCCAGGCTGCATAGGTGTGGCCTTAGGGAAACAAGTAACTGTGAACGTTGTGGCCATCCCGACGCTGAGTTTCTACATCTTGCATGGGAATGTAGACGTGTGCTATTGTTCTGGGAGGGGGTGCTGCAGCATATATAGGAAATGACGGGAGTTGTACTGCAATGTACACCTACAATTTGCTTATTGTGTTATGTACCACAACTGAAAGGGGCGATGGGTAAATTTGTGCACATCGCACTATTGCTGGCCAAGCACCGTGTAGCACTACATTGGGAAAGTGCAGTAGCCCCAAACACCAAGAACTGGATTAAGGAAGTGGTGTATTGTAATGATAATCTTGCATTGTATGCAGAAGAACTGCCCACAACATCTAGACCCAGAGACATATGGGAACCGCTCCGACAATACCAGCAACTCCAAGCTGTCAATGTGCCACAGTCTGATTAATGAGGTCTTATTGTAGTAAGCATATCGCCTGACCACTAATGTACATCATGATGATAGTGCGATGAGTACTTGAAATGTTCCTTTATGTGTAAGGTCGATCACAAAATGGTTGTACGTTTTGTAATTGTTATACTGCTCAATAGGGCAGGTACCTATTGAATTGCTTGAAATGCCAATTAGCAAATTAAAAACAATATATATATATATTATGGTAATCTGAAGAATTAAAAACGCAAAAATAGGCCTTTAAACGGCTAGAGCGGCTCTGGAGGAGCGGCTACTGTAAGACTGATAGAGGCCTATAAATTAAGTCTCTCGTCTTACAACAGATTACTCTTGGATACCAAAAAGAGGTTCTTTTCTGAGCAGAGAAATTTGGCAAAATCCTCTTCTAAAGAACTCTTTAAAACCCTTGATAAATTTACGTCCTCCGAAACGCCCAAAATTCAGAGTAGCCCTGAACTGTGTGAAAATCTTGCTTCCGCTTTTCAATTAAAGGTGTAAGCCATCTTTTCATCTTTTTCTCTCACACAGGCTACTGATAAAGAAGCCTCTGCCATGGTGGTACCTATTGTGTCAAATGTAGCAACAACACTAGACAGCTTTTCTCCTTTAGAGACACAAGACTCAATTAAACTCCTGATGTTGATCCAATCAGACTCCCCTTTGGATCCATGCCCGGCTGATGTGATCAATCAAATCCCAGATACCATTACGGCAGCTCTTACTCCCTTGTTCAACGATATCTTAAAGTTGGGCCATTTCCCCAAAAAATGGAAAATGGTATCTATTCTGCCTTTCCCAAAAAAGAGAACCTCGACCCCAAAGACCCGAACAACTACAGACCTATTTCCCACCTCCCATTACCTGCAAAAATGATCGAGAAAGCCCTGAATGTGCAACTCAGCTGGATCCTGCAGACCAATAACATTCTAGATCCAACGCAATTTGGATTCAGAGCTGAATATTGCACCGAGTTGGCTCTGATCAAGTACACCGAGGAGGTTAGAGAGGCCTTGGACCAAGGAGGCACAGCGATCTTGATCATGCTGGACCTCTCGGCGACTTTCGATATGGTCCATCCTAAGGTTCTGATGGACCGGTTATCAGAAAATGGGGTTCAAGGCACGGCCTGGAACCTCCTTAAATCTTTTCTCACTGACAGATCGCAATCAGTGGACCTGGTTAAGGCTAGGTCTAAGCCTTTCTCCCTGCCGTGTGAGGTGCCTCAGGGGTCTTCCCTGAGCCCTACACTTTTTAATGTATACGTGTCGCCGCTGGGAGCCCTGATAAGGTCTTTCGGGTTCCAACTGACATCTTGTGCGGATGACACGCAAATAGTACTCTCTCTTCAGCGTGGCCAGGAATCTGAAACTGGAAGGAAATGCCACAACTGCATGAAAGCCATTTCGGGTTGGATGGCGTCCAACTATCAGAATTAATTCTGGAAAAAAAGAAGTTATCATTTTCTGTAACAACTTGAATATCTGGACACCGGACTGGTGGCCGAAAGAACTGGGAACACTACCTGAACCAGCTGAGAAGGTAAAGAACCTGAGGGTGATTGTGGACAAAAAAAATCACTTTAGGAGATCCGATTAGTGGGGTCCTCATGTTTCTTTCTCCTCAGAATTCTGAGGAAAATAACGTGTCTTCTTTCTGGTGACAGCTTGAGGACTGTGGTTACAGCACTTATTTTGGCACGCCTGGACTATTGTAATAGTCTCCACCTGAATATCCAAAAGAGACTTCTGAACAAACTCCAAGTAGTTCAGAATGCAGCTGCCAAGCTATTGACAGGCACTCCCAGGTTTTTTTCAGTCAAGCGGGAACTAAGACAGCTTCACTGGCTGTCAGTGAAACACCAGGCTCAATTTAAAGCCCTTTGTACAGTCTTCCGGGCTTTAAACGGAAATGGTCCAGACTACTTGAAACAAAAATTTCAATGGTATGTCCCCAGAAGAACGTTACGCTCTCTGGCAGCAAAACAAGTGATTGTTCCCTTAGTTAAAAAAGCTTCCTGGGGTGGCAGGAGTTTCACCACCTCCGCCGCTAAGGCTTGGAACAGCCTACCATTTCACCTTAGAAATGCAACTGAGCTCCTCTCCTTCAGACGAGAGCTGAAAACCTGGTTATTCACATTATAGCTGTCTCACTACACGGGAAACTATTAGGCAGTGCTCAGCGCCAGGGCACCTTAGGGTAACAGTCGCGCTTTAGAAATTTTAATAACATAACATTTGCTTTACATTCACACCTGATCTAATTTAGGTTCATGCCAATGTGAGGCTATTGGCAGTGTAGGAGACACTAATAAACAACGTTAGAGAACCAAGTTTCTCCTCTCATCAAATTGCCACATTCCATTTAAATGCTGTAGACTTGAAGTTTTTCTTTAAACCTTATATATTAACACTGCACCCATAATATGTACTTTCCTTTCTATTTGTAGGTAAAAATCCATGGTCTAATATGATTGAAATTCTTGAAGAGAAGAATGGGGCCGATACAGAACTGCTTGTGTTTGTAATGTCCCTCATCAACAAGGTAAACTTGGTCCAGTAGTATTTGTTTTGTCACAAGTCTTTGCAGTTGTGGTTGTCTTACTGGTAGAGTGTAAGATTTCCCGCTAGTATTTTGCTAGGCTAGGGACTTTGGAGGCTGATCCATAGCTGTCCTACAGCATTGAAAGCAGTATTCTTCATTGTGGCATTGTTCCCATAAGCCCTGTCTTTCCATGCATATTTTCACAAGTCACTTCACAATATTCTGCTCAAGCCTGCAATCATTAGACTAGTTACCATGCAGCTTATCCCTTCCAGATGCCTGCAGCATGGTGTTTGCCCAGTACATTGCAGTGATTGCTGACTGCTCTGTCAAGTACACATTGTGTGTGTGTGTGGTAGGACCTGCTTCCTGCCCTTCCTGGCATAGTTATGTCTCTTCCTGAAGGATAGTGCAGCTGCAGTTTCCATGTTATGCCTGTTGCTTCCACCTGCTTAGGTGTGCCATGAGGAGCCAGATGTCCAAGTTGCTGCATGAAGTTGACCGGTTGGAGGATTGAAAGCCTGGACCCGGAGGAGGATAATAAAGATGATCAAGTCAAAATTGAGGACTTCAGGCAAGGGTGGGGACTCCTTCAACACTGGCACCCCCAGGAGCAAGTCAAAGGAGAGCGAGAGTGAATCCAGAAGATTCATGTTGCAAAACTAAAAGTTACTTCCCTGTAGTAGTAGTAGTATTGAAGATTGAAGATGTAGGAAGGTGGAATCTGACTAATGGTTGCCCCCAACGTTGTGCCTGGTATTTTAGTGGTTTTTGACTAGTCTGGCTGGGATTCTGCTATCCAGGACCCCAGCCTATCTGCTTTCTCCTTAAAACTGATGTGAGTACCTTAGGTACAATCCAATTGGATACTGAGGATACCCTACCAGTCCCTTGTAGATGGTACCCTAGGTACCCAGGGCATGGGTCCCCCAGTAGGCCTACCAGGGCTGCAGCACTTATTGTGCCACCCTGGGACACCCATACAAACTGACACCACCAGACCACTACTGTAGTCTGGGTAAGGTGGTGCTAGCACCCCTTACGGGATATAGGTACCCTATATCCCACCCCATTACAACACATATACTCTCATAGGTCACCCCTATAGCAGGCCTTGGTAATCCTACAAGGCAGGGTGCTGAGGTATGTGTGAGGGGAGACCCCTACCTGAGTAGGGCCCCTCTGCAACCTTCGTAAAATCATTGTGGGGTTGTTTGTAGTGTAGCCATACCATATACTCTTAACCGCATTATAAGTCTATCGTGATAGCGTGATAACTTGAGAATGGCTACACAGAACCATGTCGTGTTTGGTGTCAAACATGTAGGAATCATACTCCCAGTCCAGCCATGGGCATGAGGGCACGATTCCCCCCTGCTAGAGGGGCGATATGGGAAAAGCGGCAGAATTTAGACACCAACTTAAAAGTGCACAAGTAGTACAAAATGGCTACTACCCGCCACCCACACGACTCTGACTGGCTTTTGCTGGGGAAAATCCCAGCCTCGCCAGCTGGACAATAGGGCTCCTGTGTCAGGGAGGTGCTAGCACCTCCCCAGACAGGATATGTGGATTGGAACTGGGTGGGTGCACCATATGTTGCCTTTCAGAGTTGCACGTAGGCTGCTACAGTGCCTACATTCTGCATACACCGCCTGGAACCGGTTTAGAGGCAGCCTGCCCATCGCCCAGGCGGGAAACACACAAAGGGGAGTGGGTGTAGCCACCCTTTCCCGCCTCAACCCTCATTGGTAGGCTCTGATCTGGACCCTCCCCTAATCTTGGGGATAAAGGTGAATACTGTGTCCCCAGAGCCTCAGATCAATCTTGGACTTTACAGACTTGACCTTCGACGAGCTGCTGCCCAGCTGACTGAAGAAATCTCCCTTGGGATAAAGGAGTCAACCCCCTGCTTGGCAGGCCCCTGAAACACTGCAAGTGACCCGGTTGGAACTTCGCTGCTCCTACGGACTTCGTCGACTCCCAGCAACCTTGAGGTGGGTTTCCTAAGCATCCCAGAGGCCAGTGAGTGTGCACAGCAAGTCTGAGCACCGTGGACCGTGTGGGTGCCGAGATTCCCAATACCCCAGGACACCGGCCACCTCTTGCATAGCACACGACCCTGACCAGTGGGGAAGTTGTGCTTTGGCCCGTTATTGAGCCAACCACCAAGCAGCAACTGTGCCAAAGATCAGCGCCCTAGCCCCCTCTGGTGGCCCGTGGGCTCCCTTTTACGCACTCCAAATTGCTGCCTTCCGCTGTCCCTTGTCTCTCGACTTGTGGGCCCTAGCGGAGGACAATCTCGATTTCCAAGAGTTCCCCTGGTTGCTCCAGGCCTGCTCTACAGTCTCTCCAAAGGAGAGCTCTCACAGACCTCGTGGGTCTGCACCAGTAACTGATTTGTTCATCTTGCGTGGGTTGCGGTTGCCAAGGCTTAGTGGATCCAATCCGGACACTAACATCGCAGCGACCCTCATCCGACGTGGGACAGTCGCCCTCCAAAAGCTGGCCTTCCTTGAAGCCTCCTGGAGCCCGTGGCTGCAGATCCAAGCTACACCTCTTTCCACTTGAAGCACCCGACATTGAAGGGCTCTTTCCTTTGAGCTCCCTGGTCACTGTGCCCTTGACCCACACTCTGTCCCCTCTGCTTTCAGGTTCTTCTTTTCAAGATCTACAACTTCATTCTTCACGGCATCATCAACGCTTTTGGCTAGCAGCAGTTTTGTACATTTTCCCATTGAAAATCAGCCCACGACCCGACATCGAAAACGACCTATGCACCCGGCTTCCCTGGGGCAGGTAACAGTGGTACCTCGGTACTCTCGTGGTAGTGGGCTCCTCAAAGGCTTAACTCTAAGCCCTTAACTTTGAACTCCTGCTAGAAGTGTCTTTAATCTGTTTAAATCAAACCGCGACATTCTCCATAGGCTATAATAGCGATCCCGATAGCAGCTATTTCCACTGCACGCGCCTCCCGTGGGTCCCCTTCCTCATAACCTGGGGTGGATTCTTAAGGGGCCAGCGATCCTAAATGCCCTAGGCATTGTCTGTAGAATTGCCGTGGTTCTTATACCACTTTTTTAATATATGGTTTGGTCCCCCCCGGGGCCCTGTGATTCCAGTGCTATTTATTGTATCTATAAAGGCTTGTTTGAATTGTAACTTTACCTCTAGCCTCATAAAGAGACTTGTGGGATTCTGTCTAGAATAAATACATATATTTTATATATATATACCTGTGTGGACTACTCTTTCATTTGGTTATTCAAGAGGTTATCTATGGTAAAACAATAAGCTTAACACTCCTTCAAGACTTAGCCTGAAGGCTGCTCTCCACAGCTACCACTAGGATAGCTTTCTTTAAAGGTTATCTTTAACCTATCATCAATAAGAGTCGAATTGGACTGGTGCAAGGTGTCCCCTATAACTAGAGGACAGCATATGCCAGGCCAACTTCTCACAGAAGACTTTTCTGGATTCACATACAACCCTCCTGCTTCCCCTAGAAGAGATCTGAACTTTAACCATGGTGAGATAACTATACATAAGATAAGGTACAAAGCCATAAAACAGAACAGGTTACCAAGGGGAAAAATGTATCTGAAGATGCCTATATATATTTTTCACTGAGAAATGGTTAGATTGACATTGTCTTCAGCACTGCAAATCAAGCTGTGCCCTGCACTTTATAGAAGTGTTGTAAATTCTTTCAAAATCATATTTGCTTCTTTTTAACATGTTTTGGCGACTTGTCTGTTCTAATGGGACACTGTGTCAGTTTCTCCTATTGAGGATTAATGTTGCAAATGATCTTGCTTTTTTATCTTCTGTGTTAGGATTATTTTATTTTCCCTCTATGGCTGTACTGTATTGAACCCTGTCTTTTATAGCCACAATTGAGCAAATAAAGATTCTTTGATTGATTGACATTGTAATTAGGATTTAGATGTTTTTTTCATTTTTTGAAATAAGCGATACAAAACTGCCCACCTACATCCATTTGCCGGTGGTGACTTGTGCACTAAACATCATGACGTATGGTTGAAAAATCAAGTAGAGGCAGAAAGTAGCAAAGAAAGAGATAAAAGAGGATCAGAACAGGAAGACTGGTACGTTCGGGCGTGCACTGATGTTAGGATCTATGGAGGTGAACTCAGACAAACTAGTGGTCGTCAGGTACAGTCATGGAAGTTAAGCACACTATTTGTAAGTATCGGGGCAGTACAATTCACGGAATTCATCAGCTAAATATTTGAGGCAGGTTTGCCACATCTGGTCGAATAGAGGAAGGTGGTGCATAGCCACTACCTTCAGTTTTTTCCATCCCTGTTATGTCCCATAGTTTATGTAGCCAGTCCAAGTGTGCCGGTTCAGCGTCTGTATCCCATTTGGTGAGGAGGAGCTGCTTAGCCACTCCCAATGCTAGGGCAATGGCTCTGCCTGTAATGGACCGTAAGAGATAAGTGAGGGGGTTTAGGAAACCCAAAAGAAAATAGCTTGGGAACCTGGGAATATCAGTTGTGAATATAGTATTTACCGCTTCCAAGACTCCTTCCCTGAAAGACTGCAATTTGTGGGGCATTGACATGAAAGGTGTGTAAGAGTACCCTGCTGACTACAATGACGCCAGCAGCAGCCATTTCCTGTGTCTGCCCAAGTGGCAATCCTGGGCGGTGTGAGGTACCAATAGTGAGCAATGTTCAGGAGCATTTCTTTACTAGTGGTGTTAAGGGCGGACGCTTGTGCTCGGTGTAGAATGACATTCCACTCCGTCTGTGAAAGGTCGCCCACATTCCCCCTCCCATCTGGTGCACGCGGGTGATTTTAGGGGGGTCTGCAATGTAACTAAAAAAACATAGAGGTCGGATTGTAGTTATTTGTCAGTGGAACGTGTGAGCAGCCTCTTTTCAAAAGGTGTTAGTAGCCTACTAGTGTGCGGTCGAATCCAAGGCTGAGTCACCCAGTGTGCCCCGGTCAGGTATTGCCATGGAGCTGTGTCAGGAAGACCATAGGAAGACTGCAATGTAGGGAAGTCCATAAGCCCTTCAGCATCAAACTAATCACCCACCCGTTTGCAATTCGCTTCCTGCCAGGCCATTAATGCCGAGCGTGTGGCAGCTGGCAGGAAGTTTTGGTTACTTATCAGTGGTGTCTGCGGAGATATTGGTGTAGAGGGGCCGTGCCACAGCTGGACCCTGTCTCAAACCCCAATAGTGGCCCGAACTACTGATGACATATAGAGACTGATTGGCCTGCGGGGTTTTGGCAGTCATGGTATCTTCCAAATGTGGTGTATGAAGCACCAGTGTTTCTCGTTTTTGAGTGTGAGACCACTCCACCATGTAATGCAACTGCGCCGCTTGGTAGTAGCGCAGATTCAGAATTCTCAATCCCTCCGCCGTTAGTGGAAGATGGGCATGGGCTCTGGCCAGCCCAGCTTGCTTACCCTCCCAGACAAGGTCTCAAATACAGGATTGTAATTTGTCCAGCATCCTCGGGGGAGGTTGGAAGGGCAAGGTCAGCATAACATAGAGAGGTTTAGGAAATAATGTAATTTTAATAGCTCCTATTCGCCAGAGCCAAGACAGGCCGTTGGACCTCCACTTAGCGAGATCGGACCACGTGTTGGTGAGGAAGTGACTATAGTTATACCTGTAACCCCAGATATGGAATCCCACTTTCCGCCCACTGAAAGGAGAATTGGCCAGCAAGCAGGGCTCTCTCTGTCTCAGAGACGTTTATGCCAAGGAACGCAGTCTTCTGCGGATTGGTCTTGAACCCGGAGGCTTCCTTGAACACAGCTATGTTTATCGTCTTGGCTGCTAACGTGTTTTCAGGGTCGGTGAGGGTCAAGATTATATCCCCTGCGTACAGCATAATCTTGTGTTCTCTCCCGCCCATCTGGATGCCTGTTACGTGGGGGTTATTCCATATGCTTTCCGCAAAGGGCTCCATATAGAGCGCAAAAAGCAGGGGAGATAGGGGGCAACCCTGCCCACACGTGATGGGAAATGGGGTGGACATCGCACTGTTCATGCATACTCTAGGCTAGGGAGTGAGATAGCACAAATGTACCCAGCTGTGAAACCAGGGACCAATTCCCATGTTTTGTAAACTGAGATGCAAATAGGGCCAATGCACCCGATCAAAATCTTTTACAGCATCAACCAAGAGCAACAAAGCCGGTACCTTCATGCGCCGCACCTTTTCCAGAAGGTGGCACAATCTTTTGTGTTGTTGCTGTAGCCTCTCTCTGGGATAAAACCGGCTTGGTCAGGGTCAACCAAACCCTGAACTTAGGGGGCCAGTCTGTGGGCCAGAACACCTGTAAAAAATGTAATAGACATTTAAAAGTGAGCTGGGCGATAGGAGGAGCAGCATTTGGGGTCCTTGCCTGCCTTGGGGATCACATGATTTTGGACAGGCACATCGAGTCCGGCAATGTACCTATCTCACTAAAGGAATTAAACATCTGCGCTAAGACTGGGGAAAGCTGCGGGGCGAAAGCTTTATAGAGTTCATGCTGTAGCCGTCTGGACCTGGTGCCTTATTAGGCTGTAGCTCTTGAATGGCTGCTAGGATTTTCTGCAACGTTATATCTGCATCCAGAGCGGTGAACGTAGTTGTGGAGGCAGTGGGGGGTGTCTGGGATAAATACTAAGCCTGGGCAAAGCACTACGCTACGCTCGCGTAGTTTGCGAAGTTCGCGCTACTTCACACTACGCTAATTGCACGTAGCACAGTGCGAACACGCGTAGCGTACTGTTGCGTAGTGCTGCGGTCATTTTTTGCTTGCTCGCGGTCCTCAACGTCAAGTTGGCAACCACGTGCAAGCAAAATGACATCCCGGCGAGACTTTTTCCTTGTTCGCGATCAGCAACATCAAGTTGGCGATCGCGAGCATGGAAAATAAACCTCCCGGCGAGATATCCAACGCGAGGAGGTCAGGTTTCTCATTGCGAGTGGTCGCGTATGCTCGCGACTGCTCGCGATGAGACACTACCAGTTCGCGTTGAGAAAGCTGCCGCTCGAGTAAAAATCTACTTGAGCAGCAGAAAACTACCGCTCGCACTGTGCAAGATGCCATTTTCAATGATTGCACAGTGCGGGTTGCTTGTCCGCACTGTGCAATCATTGAAAACGACATCTGGCACAGTGCGAACAAGGTACTACGCAGTTCGCGAAGTGCTACGCGTAGCTCGCGTAGTGCGAACTGCACTTTGCGTAGCTTCGCGAAATGCTACTTCGCGAACTACGCCCAGGGTTAATAAATACGCCTGCACATCAGACTCCAGCAGGGATTCTGCCGTATAGAGGGTTGCATAAAAGGCTCGAAAGACATCTGCTATGTTCTCGTCCTGGTGTCGCAGGGCGCCATCCGCTCCATGTACTTTGAGGATTCTCCGATCGGTCGCGTGCGCCTTGGAGGCGGTTCACTTGCATGCGCCCTGTCTTATTACCTTGGTATATGAAAAAACAGTCACAGTGGAACAATTTAACTTAATTAAAACACAAGTATGTGAATATAAACTTAAATTGAGTTATGACAACACCTTATTGAGATACACAAATGACTTCATTTAATCGTATTGAGCATAGAAAAAGGTCAACATGTCAACCTATTAAATAGACAAATGCATGTCAAAATCATCATTTTCAATTACTAAGGGTGTAAGTGAAGTGAAAAGTGCAACATAAATCGGGATAAGTGCAGACGAAGTGAAGGGGAAGGTCGTGTGTTTAAGAACATCCAAAATGAATTTGAAGACCTAACCTGCCACTTGAATGGCAATAACACAAATGCAATAACATTAGCAAGAAAAGCAGTTGTAAAATCACTGTCAGTCTCGTGTATTGAACAAAGGGAAAAGTCGTCGACGTTTCGACCCCTAATCGAGCCAGCAATTAGGAAATCTTGGAAGCGGGGTCTTCTTCAGGACCAGCGGGGGGTAGGGAAGATGGACTTACACCTAGGGATAATGAGTAGTATTAATACGGTGTGTCTATGGGATCATTAATTGTCATTAGGTAGAAATAAGACAATATTTACCAGCAACAGCAAGGAAAACTCATGCTGGACTATTTGTGGAGTGGGCCCGAACGGCTCCTAAAACAAAACAGAAAGACGGAACAAGAGGAGATTGCACATCTGTATGGGGTCTCAATTGGGGCCTACTGGTCAAAGCAAGATGGTGTATTACTCACCATTCAATGTTGAAAAACCGGTGCTATTGATAGCAATATTCTTATCGGTATATGATGAATCACAATGGGCAGTGGTTCAAACGTAACCAAAGCTGGGGGGGTAAAAAAATTTGAATTACAATTCCCACAACCTAGTTTGGAGATGTACCTAAACCAATTAAGGTACAAACATCAAAGGACCCACACAAGTGAAGAGAAAACACAAAAAAATTGGCGGCAAATGTATCTAAAAAATATCTAAAAAGGAGTCACCGTGAGGGGACACCAAGGGTAAGTATGGACAGCGCTGCGGGGTTTGGAGAATATAAATCCGCTATATTAAGAAAGACCCAGCGTGTTACAGACTAAACAAGTAACAAGCCTCAGCCTCTAAAAGCCCGGACAGTTAATATGAGGCAGGCGAAAGCCCATGAGACGGGCGAGAACCCATGAGGCGGCGTTAACATCAAGAACCCAAAGATAGGAGATTTGTCTCGCAGCGTTTTACAAAATCAAAATATAAAACCGCCTAACGGCTCTAAAGCATGGAATCTAGTTAAATATGGCGGTTATTATAACTACACCCAACCCAGATGTGGCTAGCAACGGGAGATTACCAAATGGAGAGGTGAAGAGGGGCAGCATTTAATTTCTTGGTGGAGCAAAAAGAAAGTGAGAAGCGCGGTGAGATGCAATCTCTTGGAAAACGCGCGCTTGCTCCGCGGTGTGACATACCTCCCAGGCAGCGTCGACAACATCTGACAGCTAACCCTGGGAAGTGTCAAGTCGCTCGTTAAGTAGCTGACGAAAGCAAGTACGTCAGCGAAAGGCACGTGACGCGCTCATTGGACAGGGGCAGGGGGTGTGTCTGTATCAACGCAGCTGAAAACTCAGATGCTGCAAAACGAGCGGCAGACAACGTTCAATAGCGCGCGAAGGGCACTTGAATGTGTCAATTGAAACTGCTGTATAACAGCTTACACTCTAAGTTTCTTGTTTACAACATTGAGGCATAATAATTTCAGCAATGTGCGTGAATGCAAAAATAGGTAAAGTCACTTAGTCAAATATACGTCAGCTTGAAAACCATAAACATGAAAACCAAATCATAGTGCAACATATAAAATGGAGGCGAGCTTTAAAGTATCCTGTTTAAAATATATGCACAGAGGTAATGACCTGACTGCAAACGCAGCTTACATTCTGAAGCAGAGATAAACTGCCCTCAACGAGTTAACAATAAATATCTAGATAGAGTGTAGTTCAGATTTTGAAAGGGAATCAAGGCAATAGTAGGCCAAAGGGCGGAGATAGTGTCATGCAGCAAATGGTTATAAATGGTCAAGATTACCCCAAATTTAAAGGCTAGGTGTTATTCAACAAGGATAATTGTGCATATGTAGCGTCAAGTTCGTTAAGGCCATTAAGGACAGAATCAAACCTGTCCATCCATTTACATTCACGGGTGTTGAGGATTGCTCCCAGGTCGCCTCCCCTGATACCCAAAGTGATGGCCTCAAGAACTAGCCATTTCATCGATTCAGGGGGGTGGTTAAATGCTGAAAAATGTTCAACCATGGGGGCCCCCGTGGTATTGCATCTTATTCTGCTACAATGTTGTAGGATACGGCACTTGATCCTCTGAGTGGTCTGACCCACGTATATCTTGTTGCAGGGACAGACAATGGCGTAAATGACATTTTTAGTGTTACAGTTTGTCAATGTTTTTAGGGGCACCGTGCAATTGTTGAATTGAAACACTTTAGTTTCAATAGTGAGACTGCAAGCTTTACATTGTCCACATTTGACATGGCCTACTGGTGCCGGTAGTTGCCACATTGATTCGATTGTTGGCTTAGGAGGTGTGTCCAAAAAGGACTTTACCACTTGATCACGGACATTTCTGCCTTTCTTGAAGGAGTGCATGGGTGGTTCGGGAAGATGTAGTTCCGATGATACCAAATGCCAGTGTTTGTTTATGATATGCCGAATTTCGTTGCTCCTGGTGCTGAAGGTGGTAACGCATATTAGCCTGTTGAGGTCCTCAGTACGATTCTTTGGAGTTAAAAGCATGTCCCTATGGTTGAACCACGCTCTCTTGCGGGCTCTCTTAACCAACCGTCTGGGGTAGCCACGTTCAATTAGTCGCAGGGCATATTCCGCTCTCCCCATGTCTATCGCCCTTAATTGTTTCCTGGCAGATGTCAGTTGACAGCAGACAGCTGTTGAGCCTGATCGGATGTGGGTTGCCTCAAGCTCTCTGACCTGTGAATCCAGCTGGTGACGTTTGGTCCGCCTCTCCCTGTTATAGACTGTGGCCAGGGCCATGAAATGGCCCCTGGTCACAACCTTAAATGTCTCCCAAAATGTGGCAGCAGCAACATCAGGTGTATCATTAATTTTCAAAAAGGAGGTTATGGCTGTCATGGTATCTGATCGTATTTGGTTTTAGGTGAGGAGTTTTACATTAAGCCCCCAGACCGGGGAAGCCGGCAGGCACCTGCCAAGATTGAGTCCCAAAGTTATGGGAGAATGGTCGGAAAGAGCTGCTGCACTATGTCTCGAGTCACTTTGGGGGAGGTGAGGAAATAATCAATACAGGCATATATCTGATGGACGGCTGAGAAGAAAGTGCGGTCTAAAGTTGTGGGATGTTTGTGCAGCCATATATGCGTTAATCCTGCTTTCTCCAACCAATGTCTAGTGCCCGATTTAAGTCCCCCGATCTGTCCCACCCTCAAGGTAGACCGGTCCCTATGAGTATCCATTGCGATATTAAAGTCTCCACTCACCATTAAATCCTTGTCTGGGGAAGTCAGCTGTCGGCCCAGTGAGTCCCTAAGGAAATCTTTGTGAAGTTCGTTAGGTGCGCAGACTGTGGCTATAGTATATCTAGTGCCCTGGATTAAGACATGCAACGCTAAAAGCCTGCCTGGGATCTCCATAAAAACCCACTCCACCCGCACTGGAAAATGGGTAGGTAGGTAGGTAAAGCTTTATTCGATAAAAAATATCATAAAAGCACAACATACAATAAAAGTTAAAAAGGATCAAGTAAAACATTGACGAATAAAAGGAATTGATCATAAGTGTATCTAAAAATGGACTATGTCACAGAATAAGACACTATATACAAAGAAACACGAATTTCATTGTGAAAGGATTGGTAGAAAAGAATAAAAACCGGACCTCAACAACATTTCAATGCGTAAAAGTGGCAAGTTTTTTTTTCCTCAACAGCCAAGCGCAACCCAGGTACTTGGCCAATCCACATACTACAATAAGAGACGAGGTATCTGTTTTTAAAATACGCAACACAGTTACATAGTCTCTGGAGCCCAGCATTCTGCAAATTGGTCTCAGCCACTTAGATCTCGCTCTTCTATAAGTGTAGCAGGCAAAAAGAAAATGGGGGATAGTCTCCTTCGGAGATGCACAACTTGGGCAACCAGTTAATGTGCGTATGTGACCCTTCCAACCAGCCGTAACGGAGTTGAGAGGTAAGGTTCCTAATCTGAATCTCACATACAATGATCTATCCAGTGGAATCTGGATAAAATCAAGATATGGTTCCAATCTGCAAAGTGTCTTGTGCTCAAAATAAGCCTCAGACAGCTTCCCCACATTACCATTTCTTAACTCTCTATCATTAACCCATCTCCAATATGCCTTCTTGAGATCCAATTTTGAAGGGGGTGTCTGAGATTCCCAACAGTCTTCGTATCCAATTTCTCTCAGCAATTGTCTTACATTGGAGATCCATTGTATCCTCTTCCCAGTGTCAGCTAGTGTGAGTTCGCTTAGGGCTGCAGCATACTTAGCAAGCTCCGGTGTCCTTCGTAGTCTTGCCCAGAATAATAAAGGTCGAAGTCGTGCAATGTCCTGGATAGAATGTCTGCCTAGATCATAAAACAGTGGTTTTAATGGAGTTGATGTGGGAAGAGAGATAAGATCCCTCATGAATTTATTCTCAGACTTAACTACCTCATGGATACTTTCGTGACCCCAAATTTCAGCTCCATACATTGTGCAGGATAATGCTTTTGCCTCATATACCACAAGGGCCGGGGCCACTGGTCTACTCGTAGAGAGATGTTGTTCTCTAATAATGGCACCAGAAGCCCTCTTGTGGCATAAGAGCATCTTAGTTAAGTGAGGACTCCACTTCATCCCTTTCACGATCCGGATACCCAAATAATCGAAGGAGCCCACAATATCTAACGGGTTGCCATCCAAAGTAAAAACATTTCTAAAACGTCTTGGAGGATTAATTACCATTAATTTGGTTTTCTCAGTGTTTATAGTCAGGCCATAGGACTTACAAAAGGTACCAAACCTGTTTAAAATCTTTTGTAGGCCACCTGGGGATTTTGAGATCGAGAGTGTCGTCGGCGAACAGGAGGGTAGGAATTTTTTCACCAGCCATGGCTGGAGCATTGGCTGGGTCCTCTCTAAGAAGATCCACCACCCCGTTGATGTATAAGGAGAACAGGGTGGGGGCTAATACACAGCCCTGGCGAACCCCCCTGTTCACCGTGACACTCTCTGTGAGCTGTCCCTGAGCGCCCCATCTAATCTTGGCGTAATTGTCCTCATGTAAAAGTATTAAAAAAGCGAGAATCTCTGGAGGAACACATAATTCAGATAAAACCTGCCATAATCTTTGGCGAGGGATTAAGTCAAACGCAGACTTGAGGTCTATAAAAGCTAGAAATAAAGTACCTATTCCTAAAACTACCACTTTCCAATAAATCATAAAAAAATCTAAAAACTTGATCCATTGTGCCTACCTTTTGCCTAAAACCTGCTTGAAGATGGGATAAAGTATTCATATTCTCAATCCACAGCTTCAGTCTCATAAGAAGAACCCTGCCAACCACCTTCTGAATCACATCGATTAAACGGATAGGTCTATAGTTGGCAGGGTCCTCCATTTTTGTATTACCCTTTTTATATATAGGAATCACTACTGCGGCTTTCCAGGACTCTGGTACTATGGAGCCCCTGGCTATAGCATTCATTATGGCAGAAATAAACAATGCCCAGGGTGCTGGATCATGCAAAAGCAAATCTCCTGGAAGACCGTCTGGACCTGCCGCTTTGCCAGGTGCAATACTTTTTATTGCCAGAGTGACTTCCTGGATCCCAAAAGTAACATCGGTATGAAAGATTACGGCAGGGGTCAAATTGTGCTCTTCCTCATAGTCTGGAGAGGCAGCCTCTCCCGCATATATAACAGAGAAATGGTTATACCATTGCAGCTCTGTTATGTGGTTCGCGATACTTATCGTTTTAGCCCTCTTTCCTCTATTTAGGAGGTCCCAAAATACGGTGGAATTTCTTTTCAATGATGCCTCTTTAAGCTTCTGCCAATATGTTTCCTCCCATTCCCGTTTTGCGACTACCAGGGATCTAGAATATCCCTGTCTTGCTCTTCTAATCATGCTACTATCTTGCTTCTTTAGGTCTTTTGATAAGGTCATTCTTTTTTCTCTGCAGGCTTTGGAATACCATGGGTTCGATCCTTTCAGTGGTGCCCCTTTGCAGGGTGGATTCCCCTCTAGAATAAAGAATTTCCCTATCTTACTTGTAGTGTCTCGGTAAAGTGAGGATATGAATTGAGAGTCTCCCACTTTGTTTTGGACCTCAACAAGCTCCACATTTTTCCCGACCAGTATTTCCTTAATGCTTTCCAGCTTCTTTAAGGCGTCTGTTACAACCTGCCAACAACACTTCTTTAGTTGACATCAAGGGTGATTTATTGATCTCATACTCCGGGGTCAACCAAAAATCATTAATTTGCAGGCACAGTGGATTATGGTCGCTGTGTTTTTTACGACCATATCCACAACATTCCCCCAGAAGTGAATATCAATGAGAATATAATCGATGCGGGACGGGGTAGTTAACCTATTATATGTATATGCTCCACCCGTGTCTGATTTGGACCTGCCATTCACTGCTCTCAAATTGAACTCCTGAGTAATAGCATTCATTTGTATTGCCCTTTGGGACCCTTTCTTAATGGGAGGCAGCTCGAGAGGCGGAATGCCCCATCTGAGATCATCCTCACTGGTCCCCATTAGATCTTCGGAACATAGGGGTTCAAATGTGCAGTTTAAGTCCCCACATACAATGATATTAGAATGGGGGTGAATAAGAGTCATTTCGTGTTCCAGGTCAGATACTGTCTGGGAAGCCTGTCCACCCACAGTCCCTCTGGCATAGATGTTGAATAGCTCTAGAATTGGTCCCCCTTGTGGGCCTTTTATAGTCCGATGTAAAAGATCGGGGGAGCCGCTATTGTGGGCCTCCACTATCCAATTGTGCGTTATGTTAACCCACACTAGTAGCCCCCCCCCGATGGTCGACCTTTCCCTAGGCTTATAGCTGGTTTATAATAGGTGGTGTATCCAGTTTTATAAAGGGGGGTTACGCTCCATGTTTCCTGGAATAGGCAGACATCGAAAGTACCAATAAATTCCTGCCATTCCGGAATTAAAAGTTTTTTTGGGAGCCCTGCGATGTTCCAAGAAACAAAATTTAGAGATGCCGTGGAAAGATGGGAATTTGTAGTTGCCTGATTAGTTAGAGACATCTCTCGAGGGAATAAGGACTCTAGAGGGGATAAGGACTCAGGAGGAGTTAGTATAGACACTTTAATAGGGTCAGCATGGATTGGGTCTGTATCTATAATACGTCCCTGTAACAATTCTTGATCCAGTCAGTCCACCCTATTCAAGTTTGAATCTTCTCTCTGGGTCCCTACTTTACCCTGTGGCTCCCGCCCTGGAGAGACCCAGAACGGAGAGCGCCTGATCTGTATAGAAGAATAATCTGGTGAAGATGTACGGAATTCCAAAAGCAACAGATTCTCAGCCAATGTGGTGTTAGTAAATAGAAGCTCAATACAATCAAATTGGCTGGTGTGGAACCAAATTCTTCTTGCTCTAACAAGGTCTTCTCTGATTATTGACCTGCATCCTCTGACGTGCCTAAGCCAATGTATAGCTTTGTTTTTTACAGATTCCTCGTTTTCGTAGGCTTGGGTACCAGTAAGTCTGGGTACTTTAACCATATAAGCTATTTTCGCATTATCCAATGGGTGGCCAGGGGTTAAATTGGATGCAGTATTATCTTTGGAAAATGCCTGGGCCTCCTGATGACTAAATCTCGAGGGGCCAGCAGATTTTAAGGTGTTTGAAGTATTAGGATAATCATTTTGGATTTTTGAGCATTTCACAATGTCCGTATATGAACGTCTTCTGCCACTGGCAGAAGCCAATAATGTTTGTGTTGGCTCATTCCTATTGCAAACTAAATGTGCCCCCCCATATAATGTTGGCGGTAAATTATTCTGGGCTGGTATCCGGGGAGCTAGTGGTGCTGGGTTTGCGGAATTACATAATGGGTCAATGGGCATAGATGTTAATGGGACCCTCCTATTTAATTCCATCACTATTTTGTTCAAAGATTCTACCTCTTTCAATAATTGGTCAATTTGCCGCTCAAGAGTCTCTCCCTGCGTATTATATGTCTGTACTGGGGAACAACCTTTACAACGCAACTTTTACAACGCACTAACTTTACAACGCATTTTTTACAACGCATAATCCATTACAACGCATGACATTACAACGCATGACACTACAACGCATTTTTAAAAACTACCTTTACAACGCATTCCATTACAACGCATACTACCATTACAACGCATACCATTACAACGCATAATATTACACTACACTATCCAACACTTACCCTACTGTTGCACCCCCTGGAGTTAGAATAGTAATTTTTACCCCTATACTATCCAACACTTACCCTACTGTTGCACCCCCTGGAGTTAGAATAGTAATTTTTACCCCTATACTATCCAACACTTACCCTACTGTTGCACCCCCTGGAGTTAGAATAGTAATTTTTACCCCTATACTATCCAACACTTACCCTACTGTTGCACCCCCTGGAGTTAGAATAGTAATTTTTACCCCTATACTATCCAAGTCTTACCCTACTGTTGCACCCCCTGGAGTTAGAATAGTAATTTTTACCCCTATACTATCCAACACTTACCCTACTGTTGCAACCCCTGGAGTTAGAATAGTAATTTTTACCCCTATACTATCCAACACTTACCCCACTGTTGCACCCCCTGGAGTTAGAATAGTAATTTTTACCCCTATTCTATCCAACACTTACCCTACTGTTGCACCCCCTGGAGTTAGAATAGTAATTTTTACCCCTATTCTATCCAACACTTACCCTACTGTTGCACCCCCTGGAGTTAGAATAGTAATTTTTACCCCTATACTATCCAACACTTACCCTACTGTTGCACCCCCTGGAGTTAGAATAGTAATTTTTACCCCTATACTATCCAACACTTACCCTACTGTTGCACCCCCTGGAGTTAGAAAAGTAACTTTTACCCCTATACTATCTAATACTTACCTTAAATGCAATTTAATATTATGCGTTGTAATGGTATGCGTTGTAAAGGTATTATGCGTTGTAATGGAAATGCGTTGTAAAGGTAGTTTTTAAAAATGCGTTGTAGTGTCATGCGTTGTAATGTCATGCGTTGTAATGGATTATGCGTTGTAAAAAATGCGTTGTAAGTGCATGCGTTGTAAAAGTGTGCGTTGTAACGTCATACATCCGTCTGTACTGCTTTATGGTCAACCAGACCATTTTCCTGGCATTCTAGAGGAGCAGGAGCCTCCTCGTCTAAGCCCTCCAAGATTGCAAACCTATTTGAGCATGAAAGTTCAAGAGTAGCAATGGGTGAGTGTATTTCAATGACAGATAATGATTTCGTGGAGTCCAGATTTACTCCCTGACAGGGCTCGGATTGCCCATTAGGTGTGATGCAAGGGAGGGCTTTGGAGGATACTTGTCTAGTATTTTTAAACATAGTTGGAATCTTGCAATTTTGGCTACTAGCTATAGGTTCTCCCGCTGGTGCCACTACTGCATCTGAGGGTGCCCTGGTTTCCTCCAATATCACTTGGCAATCATTAACTATTGTTTCAATCCTCTCCAATACACAATTACCAGCAGCATGATTAACTTTCTTAGCCTTTTTCCCCTTTTTATTCGTACTACCCCCACCTCCCTCCATAGTCTTTCTTTTGGCCATACGCATATAATGCAGAGACTAATAACAAGATATGCCAATACTAACAATACTTTCAGCGCTTTTGTTAACAAGTTATTGTCCTGTTACACTGTAGAGGGAACCCTACTTAGTCGAAGCAGAAGCCACAATGACACTTTCTGTGGAGTAAAGCTAAAATCACAGTACCTTCGTAGAGTGAGCGGGATGAAAGAGAGCAGGCCCAGCCCTGCCTCTACCGGCCCCGGACGGCCACAGACGCCCCGCCCTTTGCCCAGGCTTAGCCTGGCACTACCTGCGACGCGGGGGTTGAACTGTTCTTTTATGCGCCTCCGGACGCGGAAACGGCGTCGGCGGCTCTCCTGCCGCTAGGGTTGCTGAGCAATGTAGTCCCCGCCTCCACTCCGTGGCCGCTTGGATGGTACTGCGGCGGCGGGAGGCGGGAACAGGCTGGGGGTGCTGCGGGTTCTGGAAGGCAGGATTCGCTGCAAGGATCTCTCCCGCTAAAATTCAAACAGGTTCCTGCTCGGCCGGGGTTGAACTGTTCTTTTATGCGCATCCGGGCGCGGAAACGGCATCAGCGGCTCTCCTGCCGCTAGGGTTGCTGGGCAATGTAGTCCCCGCCTCCACTCCGCGGCCGCTTGGATGGTACTGCGGCGGCGGGAGGCGGCAACAGGCTGGGGGTGCTACGGGTTCTGGAAGGCAGGATTCGCAGCAAGGATCTCTCCTGCTAAAACTCAAACAGGTAGCAAACAGGATCGCCGCCCCTGCCCTCTTGGCCACCCCAGATGAGACGTATTGGTGATCGAACCAAAGGGAGTGCAGCCGTAGCCAATCACCCTGTAGCAGGTGGATTTCCTGTAACATACAAATGTCACATTTATTGTCTTTAAGGAAGGAAGGAGTGCGAAGTGTTTAGCAGGTGCATTAAGACCCCAAATGTAGAGGCTAAGCATGGACAGTACCATGCAAATACATATAAGGGGGTATGTCGTTACACCACTAGCGGGAGGGCGCACAGGGCCTCCTATGAGGAGCATGGAGGGTTATCCGTACAATGGGTGGGGGGAGAAGAACAGAAAAAGGGTAGAAAGACGAGAGAAAAATAAGGGAAACAGTAGATGAAACAGGTGCCCCGCCTGGGGCAACCAGAGAGCAATAGTTAGGGTGCATGTCTTAGGCAAGACCAACAAGGATTCGGTATCACGTTGGAGCTCCGCTGGAGAAGTATTGGATCTGTGACAGAGGAGGTGTAGAAACAAAGTGTCCGTGGACACCTGCAAGGCCGGGTAGGAGTCACAGACTCCATAAAAAAACACAAGAAACATGGGATCAATCAGTGATCACCATCTGCGCCCACATGGTCACTTTCTGCTGGAGCTGCCGAAGGAGTCTGGTGCGAGCCTCCTGGCTGTCTGCTTCAGATGGCTTGCTCAACATTTTTGTCTTCTGCTGTTCGGAGCGCCGGGAGTCAAGGCTTATGAACAAGGAGTCCCGCTGTGGGGACATTGCACATGCAGCACACTGTAGGACCAGCATATCAGGGAGCGCTCGGGCATCCTCCAGAGTGCGTACCACTCAAACCTCCTCTTGCTACACAAACCAGAGACGAAAGGGATGTCCCCATTTATATCTAATGTTCTGGGCCTGTAGGAGATCCGTGATGGGCTTATTGGCTCTCTGGCGCCGCAGTGTTATCGGGGAAAGATCTTGGTAGAGCCACAGCCAGAGGCCCAAGTCGATGATTTTCAGTTCTGGGGCGGCTGCCATGATAACTTCCTTCTGCCGGTAGTAACGGAGGCAGGTAAGTATGTCTTGAGGTTGTGGTGGAATGGCAGCCGGTCCCCCAGCATGGTGAGTGCAATCCAGAGTGATCTCCTGGTCCCGCAGGGAAGGGCGCACATGTTTAAAGAGACGAGTGACAAAGTCTTCTAGCCTGCTTGGTACCACCTGTAACGGGACGCCTTTAATTCGTATGTTAGAGTGACTGTACCGATTCTCAAGGTCTTCAAGCTGATACCGGAGGCCTGAGTTCTGGTCAAGTAGTGCTAGCAACTCCTGGCGATGGCCTTCCAAGTCCTCCTCCCGCGCATCTCGGCCCTCTTCCAATGATGCCTCTCCCAGGCCCACCGCTTCCACATCATGATGGATCTCTTTAATCTCAGTCACAATATTTGGCTTGAATTCCCCTAAGTTATCTTGCTGGGTCCCAAACAGGTATTCCAGGAACGCCTTGGTGATGGGGAATCATCTCGGGCCATTTCACCTGCTCGGGCGTCGTCTGCAAAGAGGCCTGGCGCTGTAGACCGAGGCTTCCCCTCTACTTCCTTAGAAGTAGATGTAGCAAAGATGTCCTTAACTGAAGGGTCTTTTTTCACTGTGTGGTGGGAAGACATGACTGGGTCTCAGGAGGATCACAAGCGCACTTACCACCACCACACCACCACCATGTCAGAGTTCCAGCACCTGCCAGGCGCTTCGCAGCAGAGACACTCCAAACATCCATAGTCAAGCAGAGTGGCAGGGACCACCCCTATGCAGGACTAGGAATGTCCTACCACCCCAAGGGGGAAAGCTCACCTGCCTTTCTGTATCGGGCGGAAATAAACTGGCTGCCCAGTCACGTCACAGGCTGTAGGGTCTCCAGCAGCCCTCCAGAGGCACCCGGGGGGAGGTGGTCACACCAAGGGGCTCTCTGCACCACCCGCTGTCACCAGGGCCTAGGGAGAGACAGATGGGGCAGTTCACCCTTTGCTCCTACAGTGATGCCTCAGTCAACTGAGGTCCACAGTTGGGGGGGGGGGGGGAGGAGTGGATAAAGTGTCCCAGAAATGGCTGCAGAAGGTCACAGTATGCAACCCTTGTCTCGTGTCCCCCCCGGGTAATCGGGTCTGTCCACGTGCACAACACATCACTCCCTGCAGGGCACCAGCTTCACTGTGTGACAGCACCCCCAGGCAGGCCCTTGTATGCCGGCTGGATGCTTTAAGTGTGCCACACGCCAGTTGTTAATAGTATTTGGGTGTGGTGGAAGAGCACGCCGCACCAGCCGCAGTTCCGGGCCAAGTCTCCTTGGGGGTGGCGCAGACCAGTCCGGGTACGCAATGACAAGGCTCGGACTCAGCTGTGGTCCTCAGGCCCCACAAACCAGATTCCAATAATGGCCCAGAGGGCGGATCACACCGCAGCCCAGCCCCAGGTGCACAGCGAGGGCGGCACAAAAGTCCAGGAGGCCGCAAAACCAAAGGAGGCCCATGACAGCAACTCCGGAGCCCCAGGCCACAGCCCCACACTGCTATGCCCCCTCCCCACCAGGCCGACAGACCAAGCACTCACCCGCTGAAGGCACGAGGTGGGGCGCGGATCGGTCACCACGGGACAAGTTGGACGAGGGCCATACTCTGATCACCATCACCCAGCCACTGGCTCCCTCCAGGTCCCATGAATCCTCGTCACGCCCGGCCACCACACACCTCATGGGGCCGCTTCTCACTGGCCGCCGCCACACTCCCAGTTGGACAGCACGTACCTCCCAGCCGCCGGGATACTTGTCAGCCCTATATACCGCATGGGGCCCGTGGACCCAGCGGATCTCCGAGGTGTGTGACTTACTGGGTCGCCATCTTGGACACGCCCATCTGACATTATAATTAGAGGAAAATGCCAGTTAACTCTTTACATTTTATAATAAAAAAAAATTCACCCGTTTAAATTAACTGAAGTACTATAACTCTTGCCCCTGTCATACACAGTGTTGTCATCAGTTATGTCATTTCAGATGTTACATTGATGTTATCAGTGATGTCCTATAACATGTCATGAGTGACGTAATATGTGAGGTCATAAGAAGAGCATGGCGAGAGCATAAGTTATAGTTAATTCAGTTAGCAATAACTGGTGAATTTCATTGTTTTTTTAGTTTAAAATGTAATGTTTTAACTGAGATTTTTCACCTTACTATAACGTCACTTTACAGTTTTTTTTGTGAATTTCTAAGGGTTTAAAAAATGTTTCAAGTACAGTACCCCACCCCCTTATTACTTTCTTTCTTTTGTTTTTCAGGACACAGGGACCAAGACACTAAGTCCAAAAATGACAGGCCCATTGTCTCTTCATGTTCCAGCCAGCCAATCAGATTGTGTGTTGTGAGCATATAATACTGCAGTACCCCACAGTAGTATTGATGTTATACGGCTTGATAGATATCTATACATTTTGATCCTAATTCTCAAAAACAACTAAACAGATTTTCACAAAATCACAAATAGCTGGCTTTCTACATCATGATCTAGCTTTCTGCCAAATTTTGTGTCATTCCGTTTTGCAGTAACCATTTTTAGCGTCTAAAGTTCCTATGGGAAATTGCATGTGTTTTGGGGCCCCCATTGAGGGCGTAGAGTTGAATAGCTTACAGTGTCATGGTGTGGAGTGGTGTAGAGTGGAATAGTGTAGAGTGCAGTGCATAGAGTGGAGTGGCATAGAGCTGAATAGCGTAGTGTGGTGTAGCGTAGAATTGAGTGGCATAGACTGTAGTGGAATAGTGAACAGTGTTGTGGCGTGGAGTGGTGTGGAGTGGAATAGAGTGGATTGTCATAGAGTGGAGTGGCATAGCATGGCCTGGCATGGTGTGGAGTGGCATGGCGTGGAGTGGCGTGGCGTGGTGGCATGGAGTGGCATGGCACGGCGTGGAGTGGCATAGCGTGGATAGTGTAGAGTGGCATAGCGTGGATAGTGTAGTGGCATAGCGTGGATAGTGGCATAGCGTGTATAGTGTAGAATGGAGTGGAGTGGATTAGCATAGAGTGGAATAGAGTAGAGTCCAGTGGTGTACAGCAGAATGGTGTAGATTAGAGTGCTGTAGATTCAATTACCGCAGATAGAATGGCGTAGTGAGGAGTGAAGCATTGTAGAATGAAGTAGGGTAGAGTGGAGTGGCGTAGAGTGGAGTACCATAGAGTGGAATGGCTTACAGTAGAGTGGCATTGAGTGGAGTGGCATTGAGTTGGATAACATAGAGAGGAGTGGTTAGAGTCGAGTCGAATTACGTAAATTGAAGTAGAGTGGAGGGTCATAGAATGGAGTGGAGTGTCATAGAGTGGAGTGGAATATATTGGAGTGGAATATAGTGGCGTGGCGTGGAGTGGAATATAGTGGCGTGGCGTGGAATATAGTGGCGTGGCATAGAGTGGAATATAGTGGAGTGGCGTAGAGTGGAATATAGTGGAGTGGCATTGAGTGAAATATAGTGGCGTGGCATGGCGTGGCGTAGAGTGGAATATAGTGGAGTGGCATAAAGTGAAATATAGTGGAGTGGCGTAGAGTGGAATATAGTGGAGTGGCATTGAGTGAAATATAGTGGCGTGGCGTAGAGTGGAATATAGTGGAGTGGCATAGAGTGAAATATCGTGATGAGGCAGACTGCAGTATATCATTGGCTACTAGCTGCCTTTACCAAAGTGAAAGGCAGCCATGTAGTCTTCACCACACTTTGGCTGTGTTCTGGGTTAGGGCCTTTTATACCGGTAAGTAGTAGGTTTTTTGTTGTTCCCTACCTATTTTCACTTTATTAAAGTGGTAATGAGTAGGGAAATGCATTTGTTTTTCTATATATATATATGTTTTAAAGTTTATGAAATACTGTGCTAGTACCGCCGTAGTTACAGGAAAAAAAAAATATTTTAGAAAAAATAAAAAGTGAAATATAGTGTAGTACAGTGTAATTTCTTTTTTTTACATTTTGTTTTATTGATTTTTGCAACTAGCTCAGTACTTTCTAGGTATTACTACGGCACTCCATAATCTATTTTTTTAAGTAAACATTTTAAAAAATGAGAATAAACTTTAGTACATTATATTTGTGAAAAATAGTGTAGTACAGTGTATTTTTTATATCTTTGACATTTAATTAAAAAAAACAAAAATTAAGTAGGGCAGTATTTTCTAGTTCCTACTGCGGTATTCAATTGCATCAGAAAAAATATATGGAAACATACAAGTAATTTTCCCTACCTGTCAGCACTTTAATAAAGTTGTAAATGGTAGGGAAAAATAATAAACGTACTACTTAATTCTTATCTAAGGTCCTAACCCAGTCCACAGTCAAAGTGTGGTAAAAACAACTTTTCTGCCTTTTACTTTAGTAAAGGTAGTCATTAGCCAATCATATACTGCCTCGTCGCCTGCAAGTAACGCACAATTACTGTGAAATTACTATGGAATACTGCGGCCTCAGATTTCACACCATAATCTTTATGCCTGCCAAATTTTGATTCAAATCAGATTGCCCGTTTTCCCACTAAGCCCAAGTACAAAGCCCGTGGGAAAGGCACTGCTTGAAAAATGGAGTTGTGGGACCCCTCGTTTTTCTTTGCACCTCTTTGATGAATCACCACAAAAATTTGCATCGGTGGTCAATGTAGAAAAAGCAGCAGGTCTGCAAAGTTGTGTGGGGATTCGCCAAGGGGATCGGTGCACGAGCAGCTGTCCCCTTGGGAAATTTAGTGCGGTGGAACAGTCCACACAGCACGTGAGGGCTCTAGGCAGGCAGGGGGCGGGGCTTAACAGCACGAGCAGAGCAGGCAGCAGTTAGGGAAAACTGTGGTCCACTCTTTTTTTTTTTCTTTGAAAAAACGGCGATTATGCGTACCGTACGCGTACGGTAAAAATTAATTAAAAAAAAAAATTATCCACATTTCCCCCCCCCCCCCCCCCGTGTGCAAAAGGCGCCCGCAGGGCATCTTTTGCGCATGGCTTATTGTTAAGTGCAACATTTAATAGATTACCTTTCACAACGAAGCACATAATATGTCCTCCGTGTGCGGACGGTGCGCGAAGCGCATCGAGCGTACATGGCCCATCCAGCGTAACGTGGGCACGCGGTGCGCATAGCGCACCGCGTGCCCACCGTGCGTGCACGGCACTAACTGCGTAAAGTGGGCGCGCGAAGCGCACCGCGTGCTCACTGTGCGCGCACGGTGCGCGAAGCGCACCGTGCGCGCACGGAACGAACTGCGTTAAGTGGGCGCGCACGCCACGAACGGCGTAAAGTAACTTAGCATTTAAAAAACCTTGCAAATTCACTGAAAAAACCATAGGTTTCACACATGTTATAGTTAGCTGGACATTTTACTCATAAAAAACCAATGAAATTCCCCCGTTATAGTTAGTGCAGGCAACTATAACTCACGCGACCGCAATCCTCTGCTGATGACATATGTGTCTTTATGAAAAAAAAATATTTGAAATATATGTATAGCTAAAATTTAATGGAAGAAGACATGGGCAAATAAGTGTCTAAATACAGTATTAGCATCAGCAGAGGATTGCGGTCGCGTGAGTTATAGTTGCCTGCACTAACTATAACGGGGGAATTTCATTGGTTTTTTATGAGTAAAATGTCCAGCTAACTAGAACATGTGTGAAACCTATGGTTTTTTCAGTGAATATATATATATATATATATATATATATATATATATAATGTATGTATGTGCGGGGATCCCTGAACACTTCTTTACAGTATATATTATTTAATGTAGATGTTCACCTTTCTTCTGCAAAGCCGGGATAAGCAGTTAAGTTATTAAATGGTTTGAAGCCTTTAAATGAGGTTATATTGACCAATTGCTTTAATTTGCATTTAAAAAAAAGGTTTATATATAATTAAAAAATCAGGAAAAATTAGCTGGAATTGCATTATTTGTCCTTACAAATCTCATTCGGAAACCTTTTTCAAATGAAAATGCTGAAGAAGGAAGAGGACAGTGTGGACTTAAAGGCAGCAGCTCTGCGGATATGAAGAGTCTGTGCCTTTAAAGGCTCGCAGCTTACCAATATTCCATCATGTCCAGTAGCTGGCAGTAACCTCAGTTCTTTTTTGTTTCCTTGTGACAGGATCTTGAAGTGCTGAGCTCGTCCTTTTTTGGCTTTTTTCTTCAAACATTTCTATCAGCACATTTATTCGAAAGATTTCAACTTTCCAGTGTTTGTCTGTCGTTTCTTGACAGGAAAAATATTTTTCAAATCAAATAAAATGCCATCTTTATTTGACAAATGCCCTGCCTGAGGCAGAAAAAAGGGCAAATCAAATCTTCATGATGTATGCACCATCGGCCATCCCTGACAGATTTCCACACTGCAGGACCTTTTCCAGGCATACCCTGAGTGTAAGGGAGAAGATTTGCCTTCATGGAAAAGAAGAGTGATGTAGACAGCAGGAGAGGCAGTCGTGGGACAAGATTCATTTCAAGACACCACTTCTTAGACCTTCTGGGCACTCTGGACTTTGCTGGACTTCGCTCTGGGCATCAAGACTGCAACTGGGAAGAATCCTGCTGCTCCTGATCTTCTCGCCCTGCTCGTCTGCTACAACGTCCATGCCTGTGCTCCATGCAGGAACCTTCCAAGGCCTGTGGGCATCCTAGACACCTGAAGGAATCTTCCTTGAAGTGAAGGAGTCACTTCCCTGCATTTGCAGGCACCGCAGTTAAGCTGACGGTCTGTTGGTTCTGTGCTCCCACGGACTCCGAAAGGCTCAGCAACACAGGTGGTGGTTCTTCACATCCCTCGAGGTCTGCCCTGTCCTCTCGCCAAGTTTGAGGCCAGTATCCCTCGTCGAAGCTGCAGGAACCGAACCTCTGTGCAACGTGTCAACTTGCAGTTGCAAAGGCTTGTTGGTTTCCTTCCACCAAGATCTTCGGGCTCCAAGTAGCCCCAATATCAAGCATTTCCTGTGACTAAGATCTTCGTCCTCACCGCATCACTTGCATCTTTGGTGATTTGCTCGAAGTCTTCTTCCGACTCCAGTGCCTCTGGCCTGTGGGTCCTCTTGAGGGTCATCTTTGAATTCTGTGGGCTCCCCTGATTGCTCGGGCCTGCACTGACGCCCTTTTTTGTGGTGAGTCACCTAGACCTTGCTAGTCCCGACACAGCACCTTCTTTGCTTTCCACGTTGTTTGCAGTTGCCAAGGCTTGTTGGTGCTCCCGGCGGAAACTGACCCCTAAACTCTCGACATCCGACGTGGGACAGCTTGTGAACGGCTCCTGGTCTTCCACACCGTCGCCTGGTCCTCACAGCTGCAGCTCCAAGGTCATCCTCATCTCTCCTGCAACACTCGACATCGGTGGGCATTAGTCTTCCGGGCCTTCTGGTCACTTCCAAGTGGCATAGACTCTTTCCCCTCTGCTTGCAGGTACTTCTCATCCTAAATCCACCTTTGGGTTCCTATGGACACTTTAACCTTCTCCAGGAGCGGCATCTTCCTGAAGCCCTCCATTGAGTTCGACGGCGGTTTCCGATGCCACTTTACACCTATGCACCCGGCTTCCCTGGTGTAGGTATCCATGAATGGGGTGGCTCTCCAACCTTCTGTCTTCCACAGGGTTTCTTCAGGGTCCACTGGTAAGGGTCCTTCTTTAAAACTGCAAAGGCAACTTACCTATTGACTTGTATTGAGCCCGCAGTCGTGTTCCTACTCTGCACACGGCCTCCGTGGGGTTCCTGGTTACTTACCTTGGGTGGTTCCCTGGTTCCCCGGCACTTCTACGTTTTGTTGGTATAGTCTTAACTTGAGTCTTGGTTCGCATACCACTATTTTAGAATATGGTTTGGTCTCTCCCTGGTGTCTACTGAGTATTTCGTGCTACTTACCTGTTTCTATTGAAATGTATTGTGTGCATTGTGTATATCTCCAGCTAGGAGATATCTGTATATGTTAGCGAGTGTCTTATAATAAATACATATTTTCATAAATAAACTGTGTGGTTTTTTTTCACTTAATCTATACCTATAATATTATGTTCTTTTAGAACATGCTGCTTTTCACTCCTTCTGGACTAAGCCTGAAGGCTGCTCTCCACAGCTATCACTTAGAGAGCTTTCTAAGGTTGTCTAAGACCACTAAAATCCACATAAGGGTTGTCTGTATTGGTGCAAGGTGCCCATTTACATAAGTGTGCACCACATATCAAGCAAGCTTCTCAAAGAGGGTTATGTGTCATTCTCCTCTATCCACCTGTGTGCATGCACATTGTTCACATTAAAGTCTATGATAACTTTCTGACTTTCTTTGACTGGTGGGGAAGGTGTGAGAAGAGTGTCCAGTCCTTCTTTGAAGATTGTGTCAACGGACTCTTGGGAACAGCGGCACAAGGCTCTTGCCCCTTTCAATGTCTTGCTGTAAACTCCTTTGTTTCCCTTGGGCAATTGCCTCCATTGGTTTTGCCTTTGCAATGAGGCAGTACAAGGGTCAGGCACTGTTCATATACACCATCCTTCAGTCCCCATACAAACTGAATTTTGTCTGGTAAGATTGCATATATGTCATATCAACTCTGTCTGGACTGGGACTTTGAGTAGAGCCAAGGGTTTCCAGGGGTAGCCACAATATACAATTCCTGGTAGGGCTTAGAGTGATGTATAATGTTTGTTTTGCACTAACTACACTTTTTACTAAACAAGGTTCCTCCCTATTTGACTGGAATAGTGTTGAGGCTACTCTTCCTCTGTAGTAGGTTGTACAGTTTTTGTCACCTGCTCATTCCGCAAGAACATACTAGTAATGCAAATGTGTTTAGCAGAGGATAAGATTTGGACTTGACTGCAAACACTGCATGCAAGGTTACACTGCCCATTACTTAAGAGCCCCTCTGCAAGTTACCTACCCGGTAAAGACACCTAGTCTGTTGCCTCTTTTTAATGAAAACCTCCAGTAGCTTAAGGAAGCTTTCTGTTTCCAAGCCCATTCAAACCCTGGCCTCACAATTAGGTGGAATCTTTTTTAGAGGGAGTTGTCTGATCAGCATGTCTGCTCAACCCTTGACATCTTCATCTCTGGAAAGCCATTTTCTAATCATGCAAGGTCTTTTATCTCCATGGTCCTCAATTCTTGGCCGCCTCTCTCTTGTACAGCCACTTTCTTTTATGGTAAGGATGGTCAGGCTCTGTACTCAGTCAAATTGTAGGCTATTGCTGGCAAAATGACCTGAAGTTGACAAGAGGGAAGCTTGCATTGAATGCCCATTCACTTTGTCTTACATGCTATCAATACTAGTGGATTTAAGGATACATTGAAGAGATTCTACCTCATCTTAATGTTCAATGGCCAGCATACACATGGCACACAGCATTTGTATGCTGCATCAGAGGTATATTGGATCACTCAAAGATCAAATGGAGAAAGTCTAATGCTGCAATAAATGTTTAACTAATGTCCAGTCCTATTCTCCAAAAAGAACTTTCTCTCAGGGTAAGCTGAACTGAGAACTTCTGACGAGTCTTGCTTAAGTAAATTCAGTTATTCTTTGAGGTTCTCACTATTCCTATTATATACCTTTTCTGAGGAGTGTTGTTAATAGTAATTATTCCAAGGAGGCTTATCCATTCATTCAAAGGTGGTGAGGTTTTTTTTATTTGAGGGGAGCTTCAACCTTTTGGTTTGAGGATTTAACCTCTCCGGTGTTATCTGGTGACCTAAGAATTTCACTTTCTTGGGACACCATGGAGTTTTTTGAAAAGATAATTTTGTCAGGTTCACACATTTGGGTGAACATATGGCAGATCTTTAGTAAATGTTTTGCCACAGTGCAGGATGCAAGGAGAACATAGTTAGGTTGGATCAGCTCCCCGTTCTGGTCTGAATCTAGAAAGGCGTTCTGTAAGGATGTGTTCATTCTTCTTATTTTTTTAATTGGGTGGGGAGAAGAGAAAAAGGGCAAGGCACAGCAGTAAGTTGATGAAATACCACAAGCAGGCATTGTATCATCATTCCCAGCAATTCAATGGTTGAAACAGCAGCAAATTCATTACAATACATAAGCTATGTATTTACACTCCAGCAAAGAAGCAAGTACACATGCAAAAGTCTAACAATTCTAGTCACTCCAAGTCACATGTGGCTTCAAATGTGTGATGGGGCAGGGGCCAGGTTGCCAGAGGGTCTGGCGGCATCGTCAGTCAAATTGGGGTTGATATCTCTCGGTTTGTCTCCAGCTGTGACCAGCAGGGTAGGAGTATCTCTCTGTCTTAGGTATGTAAACAGTGGTTCCCAGATTATCTTTCATGCGGTATGTTAGCACAATGCGTATAAGGTCATGTCAGGGGCGTTTGGCCCTCCCTGCTGGAACAGCAGAGTAAGCATCTCCCAGTTTATCCGTGGCTGCCTACCCGCCCAGACTAGGGATATAAGGCTGGAACATTGACGCTGGAGGAAATGTGAAGTCAGCAGCATTGGCAGGTTGAGGAATAGATACAAGAATTTGGGTAATACCACCATTTTCACAATTGCAATCCTCCCTGTGATAGATAGAGCTAGCCAAGTACAGGCCAGTATCCGCTCCTCCAGCCATGTCATGGTCCAGCCATAATTGACTCTCCAGATATCATCCAGGTCTCGTCTGAGCCATATTCCCATGTACGGTGCTGGTTCAGAGGCCCATTGCAATAGGCATTCCGATTCGAATGACAGTGTGCTTGCGGTGAGGGGAAATTAAATGGATTTAGTCCAGTTGATGTGGATGCCCGAGTAACCCCCAAATCTGATGACTTCCTGAATGACTGGGGCAAGGTTAGTTTGGTGCTCGCAGACATACAGTGTGACATCGTCCACACACATGAACACTCTTAGCTGTCAGTCTGTGAAATTAGGGAGTCTGAGCATGTTGCTGCCATAGGCAAGCCGTCAACGGCTCCGTTGCCTTAGCAAATAGGATTGTGGGATACAGGCCACCTCTGTTTGGTCCCTGGCGTGACCGGGAATGGTTCTGAGAGCATCCCGTTGAGTCCGAGGCAGGCTCTCGGGGAGACATACAGAGGCCGTATCAGGCTAACAAAGTGTGAGCTGAGCCCATGGCGTGAAAGTTTTGACTGCCTCACGGAAGACCGCATCGTGCAGGTTGCCAGGGGCCAAGCTCCAGGTAAAAGCCCGTGGGGCAGCCAGCAGCGGGAAATCTCCAGCAGGACTGTGGCATGATGTGATAGGGTGTGGGGCAAATAAGTAGCATTGGCAGCCCAGGAGAGGGCATCCCGAGTGAGTAACCAGTAATCTATGAGCGACCACGCACCGTGCGCCACTGTAACGCAGGTTACCTCAGTGCTAGATGTGTGAGGTACGCGCCAGACGTTGGTGAGGCAATTATTGGTCATGAGTGTTCAAAGTAGTGCCACAGCATGAGGACTAGAATGTTGAGAGGTGCCAGAGCGGTCTGCGTCCAGATTGAGTGCCACATTAAAATCGCTTCCCTAATTAATTCAGGCTGGACTGTTCCCATGGGAAGCAGGATGAAGACTGTTTTGCAAATGGCTTGGTTTAAACTTGAATGGCATGGGGAGCAAAACAACAATGGATTTAGGCCCAGATCTCTGTATTGGGGTGAGCGTTTGGCATTGTTCCACATTCTGTACATCAATTCTTTTTTTTGCATTTGTTCCCCGAGTGGGACGCGTATGCCCAGACATGGGTCCCGTGCTCTACATGTCACTGGAGTCAAGCTAGCCTAGCTGAAGAGCGATGAAACCCCGAAACCGGTCCCAGGATACTTGTTTCCAGTCCAGGGAGGACCTGGCCTGGCAGTTCAGGTTGGACTGTTCCAATGGGGAGCAGGGCCAAGACTGATTTGCATATGGCTGGGTTTATACTGGAATGGCATGGGGAGCAAAACAACGATGAATTCAAGCCCAGATCTCTGTACTTGGGTGAATGTTTGACATTGTTCAACATTCTGTCCATCATTTCTTCTTTGTGCCTGTTAAGGTAGGGATGAACTAGCTTGGCCTTGTGCTGGTCATTTAACCTGCTGACGTTCCAGGTCAGACGTCTAGCAGTGGTCATGGCATCGCTAAGGGGTGGGGGACGTGTATGCATGAAGGCCGGCCGAGAGCGACCCGTCAGCTGTGGTGACGCAGTGTGGTGCAGTGCCAAAAGGCAAACATGCTAGAGGAGAACCTGAAACCATAACCCACTAAACAGTACCACCACGCTCCCACTTCAACCCGAGAACTAGTTCGACAGCCCGCATCCCACCATCCACCACCCAAACTCACATCTCAAAAAACCATTGAATACAGTAGGAATCATCCCTTGAGGCGTCAGATAGCCAGGCGAACGATCCAGTTAAAAGCTAACCGGGTGGCAGATGTGATCCAAGGCAACCAAGATGGAGTCCGTATGGGCTCCCAAAGTACAAAAACAGTACCACCAAAAATTGGAGGCAGGATTAAGATGTCTGTCCCTCTCACGGGCAAGAGGTTTGCGACGTGCCACCTGCACTACCAGCAGTAAGTAGGTGGGAAGGTAACATTGTTCCCTTTGTATTGAATGGTGTGCCGCTTGTGGGAGGGCCGGAGGCAACCAAGATGGAGTCCGCATATAGCCGCCATTAGGCTTTAACATTCCTAATATGAGATTGTTGTAAGTACTGTGAATGTAGCATGTGATTTCTCTTCTAGGTTTTTAATAGTTTCTGCCAAAGGTTCCAGTAATGCCAATTGTAAAAGATACATCCTCACAAAAATGGTTTGTGATAAGATTGGGTGGAATACAAGCTAATTAGGCTGTGTTAACCCACAATAAAAAGAAACCCGTACAAATATATCTTGGAACTTTATAAAATAGATTTCTAAGTACTTGTTTGTCAGCCTCTATGGTGCAGGCATCTGCTAACTCAACCCATTACTTGACCATTTGAGTAAATCTAGTAAGTATTTACAGAGTTGAAATCTGATATGTCAGTTTTTTTATTTAACATTTTTCTGTAGCACATCTGTACCCTGAAATATTAGTGGTCTCGACAGTGGAATAGTACATTATTTTGGATAGACTGTAGCAAACAATTATAGTAATTATGTAGGAAGTAAAATAATGTCAGTAACATAACAAATGTGTGTTGGCAGTTTGGAGAGATGAGTTTTCCTTGGGTGATAGGGAATATATATATTTAGAGAGCTTCATTTAGTTAAAAATGGACTTGGATTACCCAAGGTAATGAAAGAGCAGAAGAGTATTTGTTTCCGGAAAGCAAGAGGGTTAATATCCTAAAAGAGCAGGTGGGTGTTTCACTAGTTTGAGGCTAACCCTAGAAATTATGGTTTCTTAACTTGAGAAGTTATGACTTTGAGTTTTCATCATGAGTGAACACTTGCATGTCAGACCTTAGTTGCAACGTTTAATGGGCAGCCAATGCCAATCCTTCAGTGAAGGTGAAAATACAGTTGATTTCTTACTATCTAAAACAAATCTAACTTTACAGTTGAATACAGCTGTCAGTATGATTAAGGAAGCATGTGAGATACCTGCCACAATGGTGTTGCCAGTCCACTCGTGACATGATCAACTAGAGAAAAGCATTTTTTGGGGGTTTGTTTTCAAGCCGTATAGATAGAAATAGACACTTGTATAGTTTCTTTAATTGAGATAGTAAAGAGAGAGTATTGTCGTGTGGTGCCCTTAGGGTCGAGTTTTGGAAAAAAGTGTACAATGTTAAGCTCATTCATGCGAATTGTATCAAATTTGTAATGCTGTTTGGTAGTGATAAACAGGAACTGAGTTTTCCTGAGAGTTTAGCATGAGTAAGTTATTAGCCATCCAGTGGTCAACTGACAAGTAGCATCTCTTGTGTTGGCTTTGTTTGCCCTAAGTTGGCAGGGTATGCCCAGACGTGGGCCCCTTGCTCACTTTGCCACTGGATTCAAGCTAGCATGGTTGATGAGGGGTGTTACCCCCGAAACCAGCCCCTGGATGCTTGTTTCCGGTCCAGGGAAGACCTGGCTTGGCATTTCGGGCTGGACTGTTCCAATGAGGCACAGGGTCAAGCCTGATTTGCATATACCCAGATCTGTGACGGTGATCAGTGTCTGAAAAGTTTCAGTTCTCCGCCCATCATCTTCTTGTGTTTGCTAAGTAGCATGTGCAGACAGAACATCTTTAAGTATAGCTACACGTATTGATGGATTGTGACACTGGACTTTTTAAAAAAATAAACCAAGTGGTCATAGACAAAAGTTGAACACTGTTGGAAAATTATTGAAACTTGTGTGATGCTGCATACCAGCAGGTCAGAATCGATATGCGTGAATCTATTGTAACTAGTTGCTCTCTCTCAGAAAGAAAAGATATGAACCATGTCTAGACTTGTCTCTTGCATTTGAATAACCTCATCTGTTGCAATGAGGATGTTCTTGAGGGAATAAATTGCTAACGTATGAAATATTACACCATCATTTCCCACAAGGACAGTTCCCATGATAAATATTCTTTCATACTTGTAGAAAGGACATTTACTGTTGAGTCTCCAATTTCTAAAGCAGTGAGTTCGCAGCGTGGCCAAGATGGTGGTCGGGTGAGATGCTCTCTCTGGTCTCTCCGACTCCGCCACGATATAGCTGCTGTCAGCGCCATCCTGCCCCGCTTCCAACGTACGGGAGCAGCACCAGAGAGTGGGTAGAGTCCTCCCCCCTGCTACCCCAACGGCGATGGTCCGGATGAGCCTGAGGTCTCCCTGTAGCGAGTCTCAGGGCTGGGGCTCACCGACCACGTGGCTGCGCTGCGGCCATATAGGGGAGGACCGGCGGCCACCTTTGGCAAGGGCAGAGAGGAACCCGCTGACCAGGTTCATCTGGCCTAGGGAACACTGTGACCTACATGCGGCCCCCCCCGCAATTAGAGGCCAACTCAGCTGTCGTCAAGGCGAGATGGTGCTGCTGGGCCGCCACCATCTTAGGAGAGAGGGAACCTGACTGGAACGCTTCCCGCCGGGCCAGAGGGGAGACTTCCGGGTAGCCTGTGGGAGACTGCCAGGTGGGCAGATAGCTGCTGTGGCGGCACGCAGTACCCCCAATGCCTGGGGCGCGTTGCCCTGAAGGGATCCCCGCCCGTATCTGCAAGCCCCCGGGAGAGGAGGTGCCTGGCTGCTGGGCCCCCGCTTGGCCCGTCCCCAGGGAAGCAGAGTAGAGCACACAGCCCACCTTGGGGTAAAGGCTGTCCTTGCAGTGGCCTGCGCCAACCGGGGCGAGAGGGTCTGCAGGCCCCGGTAGCAGTGAATGCAGTTATGGGGCCCAGGCCGTGCCCAGTTTGGATGGAGTGCCGCTGCATTGGCAGCATTACATTGAAGAGACGCAGGATAGCTATATTAGCGGGGTACATAGTGGCTGAACTGGCAGACCATCCCTGCCCCTGCTTCGAGAGATCCTCCAGGAGCTGGCCGACCCGTGGCATCAGGGGAGCCTCCTTGCCCCATGGGCAGTGACTAGAGCACCATCCTGAAGTGTAGGCTGCATAGCACCCGGGCCTGGCGGGCACACGACTCTCAGGAAGAAATCACAACTGTGGGCATCTGTTGCCGAGGTGGGAGCCACATGACATAATCAGCCTGTGCCATGGTTCTGTGCATCTTCCATTTCCGCCAAGGGCCCTGCCTGAGCACCATCAGCTCGATTGGGCCTGGCCCTGTTTTCTGTTCGCCATGTGGAGGTGGCGTGGGGGTGGGAGTGGCGCTGAAGCCCGGCAGGGGGTTGTTCGGTTCCCCAATTAAGTTATGCACGCTACGTCACCCCCCGGCGGCACCCCACCCTTGGCTGCTAGGGGCGGCTGCTGGAACTCCTCAGCCAGTGTCCACAGTGCCCACCAGCACCCCATGTGAAGAAGCAAAGGCCAGCAGCACCCTCTAGGCAGCACGGACCTTACATTGAAAGCTGACAGAGAGGCCACCCAAAACGCATGCAGGCCACACCGAAGTCAATCTCGCAGGGTGAAATCTACACACCCGTTGTGCTCTGGGCCTGGACAGTGGGCAGCAACCGGGAATGTTAGCACTCTCCTTGCTGGGGCTCCTGTTTGACTGACGCTATCCTGCTACATGAGCCCGGGCAGGGTGCTTTACGTGCCTGATTGTTATTGCGCTGGTTGGAGGTCCCAGGTACTGGGGTTCGTGGGCTCTGACATCACTGGTCCCGGAGCGCAGACTGGGGGACCCTCATCATGTCAGCTGTCCAAGCTAAGAAAGACCGATCACTAAGAGAAATGCTGACCAAGTAATGGGCGCTGGGGCCCCTTCTAAATTCCCTTCGCTCAAAACAGGCCCAAGTGGAGGCAGAGGACACGAATGGACCAGCCACGAAAACTTTCATGGAGTTGCTCTTCTCGTTCCTCCATGAGGATCTACAAGCTATGTAAAACCCAGCTCTCTGTGGACCTGAAGGAGATGCGTCGGGACCTAGAGGAGGTGGGAGACAGGGTGGCCACAATGGAGGAGCATGAAACCAGGAGGGGTGAGGAGATGGAAATGATGCAGCAGGATATTTTCCGTTTGAAGGAACAGCATCTCGAGCTTCAGGCCCCTGCAGAGTACCTAGGAAACCGGTCCCGCTGGAACAACATTAGATTCTGGGGAGTTCGGGCCGTGGCTGAGGGAGAAGACTCATGGGGCTACATCCGGGCCCTATCCCGCCATATCCTGGGATCCCCCAAAGGAATGGACATTCAGATAGACCGAGTCCACAGAGTTGGTTTGCCCAGATCTGGAAGCGCCCCTCCTGCAGACATCATCATGTTTGTGCATGACTTGCATCTCAAGGACCTGATCCTTCGCCTTGCCAGGGAGCCTCATCTGGTCCTGTTCCAGAGCCATGCACTGGTTTTGTACTAGGACTTGTCCGCGATCACCCATCAAAAGTGCAGAGAATTTCGTCCTGTCATGGCGCATCTCAGAGAAAAAGGAATATCATAGTCTTGTGGACACCCCTTTCACCTCATCTTCCGCTATGAGGGCAAACTGCAGCAAATAAGATCCCTCAGGGAGGCTCTCAAGGTTGTTGGTCTCAAGCAGACGGCTGCGGAGGTGAGGTTCGACTCTCTGGGTGGAAAAGCCCGCAAACAGCACAGGTGGCACAAAAAGAAAGGATCCTCAGGGAAGCACAATCTGGACAAGGCCACCATGGCTAAAGAAGGTTCCGGGCTGGTGGAGGTGCACCCCAGCCATATAGACACTTCCTCTTCTTCCTTCTCATTTGGGTGTTGCGATTCCCAAAGGGAGAGTCTGGATTGGCTGCCTATGCCCTGATTGGCTGATGTCCTGTATAAGTTCTCCCACTGTGATGGACTGATGTTGCCACATTTTTCATTGACTGCTACTGTTTTGTATTTGTTTTTTATTTTTGTTACTCCTGCGCACCAGACGCCCGCAGCGTGTTCCTGGGGATGCGCCTTAGTACTCCCAGCTGCACAGGCGGCTTGTTTCCTCTTCCACCTCAGCCTGAGGTGCGCCATGCGACCCCCTTGCCCAGTGACCCATGCCTAGTGAAATAAAGATAATCAGCCTTAATGTGCCGGGACTGAATAATCCTGTGAAGTGCGCTGCAGTGCTGTCCCACTTGGAGCAGTCGGAAGGGGACATAAGCTTATTCCAGGAGACCCACCTGCTTTCCAAAAACAGCGCCCGCATACGCTTCCATTTGTTTCCCTATCAGATTTGGTGCTCCAGCCCCTCAAAAAGAACAGGATAGCTATCCTCTTTTCTCAAATACTTGGCAACCTTATATCCACAATTGCCAAAACAAAAGTGGCGCCTTTCAGTAATAAGCATGCAGTGGGCCTCCCTGCACTTCACCCTGGCGAATATCTACTCCTCCGAATGAGCGACATCTTAATGCTCTGGCAATGGCCCTTGCGACCGCAGACCCAGCAATTTTGATAGGGGGGGGGGGGGGGGGGGGGATTTCAACGTAGTCATGGATCCCTCTATGGACCGCTCCAACCAATGCTCCTCACAAATGGGGTCCTTCACACCTGACAGCCTTATCTGGCTGGAGGATGGAGGGATCTGTGATGTTTGGCACTGCCTACTCCTCGCCACGAGGGACTACGCTATCTGTTCGGCGGCACATAAATCTTATGCTCGCAGTGACCACTTCTTCTCATCCCCCACTCTCACAGCCATTGTGGGAGAAGCGAGCATACAGCCCCAATCCTTATCGGACCACACCATGATTCCCATGACCTTACGGTTGAGAGATTCCCTCCCCTGCGCTTCCCAATGTTGATTTCACGAAGCATTCCTGCATTCCCCTTCCATGACTGATGCAGTGCGCAAGGTCCTGGTGGACTATGTCCACACCAATGATGTCTAGGTTGCGATCTTTTCGTCGGTGTGGGAAGCATTGAAACTTGGAGTAAGGGGCGAATATAACGCTATCTCCACTGCGAAGAACCAGGCTTGATGGGAAAAGCGCAAGCACTTAGAGCAGGCGGTTTCCAAGCTGGAATCGATTCACAAGCGTACGGGTGCCCCCAGGGTCTGGCAGGACCTGAAGCGCAAGAGGCTGCTGCTGAAGGGGCTGGACCTAGATAGGCCCTCTTCTGGCTCCTACATAAATTCTATTTGAGCAGTGGCTGCTGCGAACGGCACCCTCTTACGTTCCAGGTCCCGCCAGACCCTGGGAGCACCCTGACACTTGTGAATCGATTCCAGCTCGGAAACCTCCTGCTCCAAGTGCTGGTGCTTTACCCATCAAGCCTGGTTCTCCACCACCGAGATGGCGATAAATTCGCCCCTTACTACAAGTTCATAGGCTCCGTAGCAAGACCTTGTCCGGTTTGGTGAACTCAATCGGACGGCTCATTGTATGGTTGCTGATTAATCTTGGTTTGTCCTACTAGCCTTCTCTTTCTGGGTTTTACATTACCCCCCCTCAACTAATACTTCAATTTATTACAAGGTGATGCTTTTAAATAGGGCACATCACTGGGAATTGCTCTGGGTAGCATTCCAAATCATCGTGGTTCACCCACATTGCCTCTCTAGACAGAGAACCACCTTATGCAAATCAGTATTTATCCCACTCCTCATGGGATCGGCCAATCCCAAACTTCTGAATGAGGCCCTGGGCAGATGGAAAAACAAGCATTTAGACTCATTTCAGATTGATTTTGGCCTTGTTGAGCCTTAGATTCTGTGGCACAGCAAGCCAGGGACCCACCTCTGCACATAGACATGGCCACTTAGTCTTGCATCAAGCTTACACTATGGGGGATGGAAACAATACTTGAAAATAGTCTAACCTACTAACTGTTGTTCTGGGTAGCATACCAACCAATAATTTTTACTCCACTGTGCCTCTCTAGATAGAAGTCTGTCTTATACTAATCAGTACTAAACCTGCTACTCATGGAAACATTCCATCCTGAACTGCCAGGTAACACCCCATCAGAAGTAAATAAGCAACTTCAGACTGGTTTCAGCTTAGTTAAGGCTCATCAGTTAAGTAGAGCTTAGGTTTAGTGGTACAGCAGGCAGGGGTACCACTTCTGGGCATTCTTTTAGCAATTTATGATGTTACGTCAAGCATACAAAAGATGATGGAAGGCATGATTGCAAATAGTGTAAACCATTGATCATTTTGTGTACAGAATACCATGTAGCCCCCTTTCATTCCTACTGGGCTTCTCATTTTGTAAGCAGAGCCAAGAGTATAACTAAATGGCCTACAAAGTCCAACAAGCATTGGCATAGCCAATAGGTCTCGCCTTTGGGGCCTTAAAAGTGTTTAGGCAGAGCTATTGACTTTGCCAATGTGTTTCAGCTGTGCTGTAGAGAAGTGTAGCTGCTGTGCAGAATGCTGAAAAGTTGTAGTAAAAAAGTGTCAGAAGCATTTTTGTGACCTTATATATGACCAAGAAGGCATTATGTCCAACAGAACGACCATATTAAAAAATGTATGTACAATAAAAAATGTCCTCATTTTTCTTTTGTTCTTGCAATGCTGGCAACTTGTTTTTGCCTATTCCAATGGTTGTTTGGTAAAGTTTTTTTTTGAGGGGGCATAAACAATTGGAGGTTGAAGATTGTGAACTAGTACCTGTATTATAACACTAGCAGCGGCCAGACGCTAGGGGAGAATCAACAGATGGCAGATTCTGAGAGCAGGCTGAGGTGGTGTTGAGTGATGTTGAGGTGGTAGTGGTGGTGGTGACTGGTGCTGAGACGATGCTGAATGATACTTAGGTCTTGCTGAGTGATGATGATTATGTGGTGGTGTACTATTGCAACGGCGATGCTGAGTGATACTGATGTGGTGTGGAGTGATGTTGTGGTGGTGCGGAGTGATGCTGTGGTGGTGCGGAGTGATGCTGTGGTGGTGCGGAGTGATGCTGTGGTGGTGCGGAGTGATGCTGTGGTGGTGCGGAGTGATGCTGTGGTGGTGCGGAGTGATGCTGTGGTGGTGCGGAGTGATGCTGTGGTGGTGCGGAGTGATGCTGTGGTGGTGCGGAGTGATGCTGTGGTGGTGCGGCGTGATGCTGTGGTGGTGCGGAGTGATGCTGTGGTGGTGCGGAGTGATGCTGTGGTGGTGCGGAGTGATGCTGTGGTGGTGCTGAGTGATGCTGTGGTGGTGCTGAGTGATGCTGTGGTGGCGCTGAGTGATGCTGTGGTGGCGCTGAGTGATGCTGTGGTGGCGCTGAGTGATGCTGTGGTGGCGCTGAGTGATGCTGTGGTGGCGCTGAGTGATGCTGTGGTGGCGCTGAGTGATGCTGTGGTGGCGCTGAGTGATGCTGTGGTGGCGCTGAGTGATGCTGTGGTGGCGCTGGGTGATGCTGTGGTGGCGCTGGGTGATGCTGTGGTGGCGCTGAGTGATGCTGTGGTGGCGCTGAGTGATGCTGTGGTGGCCCTGAGTGATGCTCTGGTGGCCCTGAGTGTTGCTCTGGTGGCCCTGAGTGTTGCTCTGGTGGCCCTGAGTGTTGCTCTGGTGGCCCTGAGTGTTGCTCTGGTGGCGCTGAGTGTTGCTCTGGTGGCGCTGAGTGTTGCTCTGGTGGCGCTGAGTGTTGCTCTGGTGGCGCTGAGTGTTGCTCTGGTGGCGCTGAGTGTTGCTCTGGTGGCGCTGAGTGTTGCTCTGGTGGCGCTGAGTGTTGCTCTGGTGGCGCTGAGTGTTGCTCTGGTGGCGCTGAGTGTTGCTCTGGTGGCGCTGAGTGTTGCTCTGGTGGCGCTGAGTGTTGCTCTGGTGGCGCTGAGTGTTGCTCTGGTGGCGCTGAGTGTTGCTCTGGTGGCGCTGAGTGTTGCTCTGGTGGCGCTGAGTGTTGCTCTGGTGGCGCTGAGTGTTGCTCTGGTGGCGCTGAGTGTTGCTCTGGTGGCGCTGAGTGTTGCTCTGGTGGCGCTGAGTGTTGCTCTGGTGGCGCTGAGTGTTGCTCTGGTGGCGCTGAGTGTTGCTCTGGTGGCGCTGAGTGTTGCTCTGGTGGCGCTGAGTGTTGCTCTGGTGGCGCTGAGTGTTGCTCTGGTGGCGCTGAGGTGATGCGGTGGTGGCGCTGAGGTGATGCGGTGGTGGCGCTGAGGTGATGCGGTGGTGATGCTGAGGTGATGCTGAGGTACTGAGGGATGCTGTGGTGGTGTAAAGTGATGAAGGGGAGTGAAAAAGGGAGAGAAATAAGGTGATAGAGTAAATGAAGGGGAGAGAAAGATAGAGAGAGAGAGAATAAAGGGGGGGAAAAGAGAGAAGATGCAATAAAAATGTATACATTAATACACTGCTAAATGCCTTTGCTTATATCACCTTGCCCTGTATCAGCTGCTTGTTTCTGAAAAAAAAAAACAGTGCACGAGGGAATAACAAATGCTATCGTTTTAAAAAACATCCGTGTAACATAGATTGTGTCACAATAGATAGCTAATAATAATATTTTAAAGCACACGCAAAATAAAAGCCGTGAAGGAGTGATTAACTAATGCTGATGTGCGATGTGCTCACGCAGTAAGGGTTCCCTCAAGCGATGCACTTAATTGGGAAGACTGATGCAAGCCAGGTGGCGCCTCTGCGTGTAACTGTGCGTGTGACCACACGCTCTAGGCCACACAAAAAGCATATGGTCGGATTTTTCAATGCCAATTACTGAAAGTCTCGCCAGAGCAGCGCATGCGTTGGCTCAGGCGAGACCTAAAAATGGATCTCTGCTACTTGCTGCACCAATTTCCTTATTTGGTATATTGGTCCACAATTTTCAGGTTACCTCCCTGGTCTAGACACACTGTACTGCTGTGATTCCTCTCAAAGTTCTGTCCTCCCCCAATGGCCCATGATATATGCCCACAGCGAGGTTAAATTATGTAGATGTACTAATGTGGGCATTCGTCTGTGGCACATGTGAGATTATAATTAGGGCACTATTTAAAAATTGCCGATCTGGGCATCTAGAGGCTTTTGCAAAGTGGATGACCTATTTAGTCATCTATCCTGGAAGACTTTTTTTAGATTACAGCCTTTCCAGTAGTGGCAATGCTCACAACTCTCATACTACATTTGGGGTAGGCTTTGCCCCAGGTCATTTTCACCAGCGGACTCTCCAGTTCTGTCTTGCATTGTTGCATTGTGCAGCAATTGATCGTATACACCAAAGAGGATCTGGCCTTTCTACTTTGTATGAATGACAGGGTACTAAGGAAAGTGAGGTTCAAGTTTGCACTTTGAAAAGTGTTGCATAGGTAGTAATAGTCCTAGCCCCTTGATATACCTCTTTAAAAAAAAAGAGCTTTTCATTTTTTATTTGTGTTTTTCTATGATTAGAGAAGTAATTTAATCTATAAAAACTTTTTCATCCATGGGCCCAACCTCCAATGCCTAAGCCTCTGTTCATACAGGTAGCTTATCGCTGTTATAAGCTCTGCCTATACATTACATGCCACTCACTCCCATACGACCCTGCACTGGCACTATTAGGTACACCATGCTGTAACAGATTCAACTCTAGAGCAGAACTCGTGGACTGGGAGGCGGCTGGAATACAGACCCTGGGCGACCTTTATAGGGGTGGCGCTCTTTTACCATACAACATTGAACAAGGCGGACTTCCTCCATGCCAGTTTCGATTGCATGCTTCACTTATAGGGACCTTGAGCTAAAGATGGGGAGATATGAAAACCGAATTGCCCACTCACCTCACTATGCAATACTTACACATACTAGGGTGTGGGAAACATCTCATTCACTGGTTAGCAGATTCGCTGCGTGATCATGCAACGCCCACCTTACACAGCTATGGGGCAAGTGGGAAGCAGATTTGAGCCACCCATACACTGACAAAGAATGGAAGGCCATGCTGGAAAGCCCTATCATGATACCACGCAATGCTTGGTTCTGCCTGATCCAACTATATGTTGTTCATATGGATTTATCTCAACCCTGAAAAAACTCAATCGTTACTTTGGGTGTGAGGATGCCATTTACCTTCATTGTCAACTGTCGAATGCTGATCTGCTGCACATACTATGGACCTGCACTCGGCTAACAGATTACTGGTAGGCCATAATGAATCGCTTGCTGCATTGCACAGATAGAGATCTCACGCTTACATGGGAGGCATGCATACTAGGTAAATATAGAAAAAGGACGAAACAAAAAGTCACATCTTGCTTTATCGACTTGGGAGGGATCCTGGCTAAACGCTTAATTATGCGTAGGTTTCGGATCCCTCGGGCGACATAGCCTGAGTGCTCTCATTCACAAACTGGGCACAGGCGGAAAGCATGGCCCTCCACAGGGAGGACAACCATGGCCTTAGGAAATACCAGATTGCACAACAATGGGATGCGTTGATGACGGATCTACATACTGACATAACACCCGGCCCACACACACCTGAGTCAAACATAAGCATAGCTCGGGGGCAGCTGAGAATGCGTGATGCAGAGCCTCCAATTTAGGAAGGCATTGTCAACATATCCCACTTTGGCAGAAAAGCAGTTGACTAAGTGATACTTTAGGGAGTTGCGCTATCAGGGGGAGCTATCATTATAATCTGCATATGTCTATATAATGCGCATACCACGAGAGAATCGAGCCTAACTGCTTGAATATCAGTGCTGTTTCATAAACAGAATGACACACTCGTTATACTACCTGGAATCCACGTATGAATTGTTTGTTATGGCATGTTACCGTGGCAAAATATATTCGTTTCAAAATGTTGCCTAAGTAAGCTGTATAAGACGCACCTACTGGCGCTTGCTAATGATCATTTAGTATGTAAATGCCTCCACTGTGTCTTCAGAGAATGTGTCATGCTGTGACATATTGATTGAATTACGTGTATGTATTTCATATGTCATTAACACCTTGCAATGATAATTCCGTAGGAACGTCTGTAATATACGACTAAAGATAATTGAAAAGTCAATAAAACGGAATTAAATAAAAATTAGAGAAGCCATTTAACTTGCATTGCTAATCAGGCAGAATTTTTCTGGATAACGTTTTTAAAAATGGTGGATGTGTTGCAGTGATGATGTAATATTTTAGGAACCTTGAGACCTATATACTTCATTTTTGTGTCAAAACATATGTTTCGGGGGTCAAGTAGTGTTATAGAGACAGAAAATAATTTCTCCAAGCAACCATTCTGCCAATTTCCAAAATGACGGCTCTATAATATGTTTTAGCCATCATTTTGGTAATTTATTTTAAAATTGTTTTTCTTTCAGATTTTCCGTTGATTCAAATTCGTAAACCTGAGCAAAGCAGGTAGTAGCAGAGTATCTTTATCTTCTGGAAAGGGATGGGTGAAGAGGATCAAATATTTTATCATTGTACCAACAAGCACTGCAAGTGGTATACAATGAAAAAAACTTCAGCAAAAAATAGGAGAAACCAATGAATCACAACAAGAATCCAAGTCTTCTAACAAAGTGACGACCACTGAACTGATCAGAAAGCAGAGGATCTTTAATGTTTTATCTGTGGCTTAGGCAGTACAAGAGCCAAATGGATTAATCAAAGTACAAAGTACAGAGTATGTGAGGCTCAAAGGGCAGACATGTTTTTATCTGCCGCTAGTTTCTTCCACGTTTAAGTTTTCAGCCGAGTAGCTGATCTAAACAGTGAGGTGATTGTATTTGCAGCGGATTTCTATGCCCATCCGAACTGCATGTGTGCATACATTGGGAAATATGAAGGTACAATTAGCTCCCAGTAGCAAGATACCCGCCAGCTTTCAGTTAAATTTGCACTCTTTGAAAAAGCAAATTAAGTTTTAAAGTCACTTTTGAGTGCTGGCTATGGGTTCACACTCCGTGGGATCAGAGAAATAGTGGTCAACATTGATGAAACTGTATTGATCCATAATAATTAAATTAAGATTTTTCTGGTGAGAATGTACAATGACAAAATTTGTTTTTGTCAGTCTAACAAAAATAATGAGCCACTTATGGTGTTCTCAGCTGATTTGATTCCTGGAGTTTCTTGCTGGCAAAATAAGATCGTAGGATGTAGTAAAATCAGCAGGAACTATTTTAAGAAACATCCTGAAAGATGTAGGTTTTGGACTTCATGACATACTTTGTGATGCACTAGAGCTCTGCAATTTATGGGAGTCAACAAGAATGTCTGGTGTTGTCTTAAAATTTTTTACATCATTGTTTAATATCAGTAAAGCAAAACTGTTACAAGCTAAAGTTTTTGATTTCGGAACAGAAGCCAACAACATTGATGATGGCTTAGAAGATCAAGCGATAAGCAAAGAAGTGGAAGACAATCCCATGAACCGACAGGCTTAAGCTGTGCAAATGTACTGTCTTTTCAAAGTCATGTTTTATGAATTACATCACAGCAAATAGAAAACTCTGGTACACATGATGACTGCCCACACAATCTTTGACAAGTGCAAAAGTGGAGAGTTAATCACTTCAATGAATAGGACTGGTGTATCAACAAGTTATGATATAGTACAGAGCAGGAACTTGTTAGCAGCTCATGCTGTAAAATCTTGTTAATCAGATAGCACACCACTTTTAAGTCACTTTACCAGGAAAGAAGTTATAATTGTTTCTCTTGATAATTTTGATTTGGAAAACAGCTAATCTTTGTCTGGAACATCCAGCACACATAATACTGGCATGGTGCTTTTTCAAGACTGTACCAATGAATTAGCTGCTGGAAAACAAGCTAAGTCAGCTGTAGGCATAAACAAAACAAAGCTGCAAACTTATAACCCAAATGACTTGGCAATGTGTGCAAAACTACTACAAGCCATTGACACCTCCCAGTCTACCAGAGAGTTTCAAAGTGGCTGAGGGCATGGATCTTCTACCTGATGCTGTGGTCAGCGAAGCTAATTTAACTGGATTTATAATATCGCTTATTCGGTGTGGACTGAAGGATGATAAAAAGTCAGTTCCTCCTTGAGCTGGAATTAATTCTCTGATCTCCCAGAATACTCTCCCACTGAAGAAGGTTGAGTTTTTACCAGTAATACCATCTTCAGTCACAAACTACACAACAGTATACACAGCTCTAAACAATTTCCAAAATGTGAGTGCTCAGCTTGAAGACCAGCCTATCCTGTCAATTTTCTGCGATGGTGTTTTCCATATTGAAGCTGACAATTTTAAGAGCAATCCCATAGAATTTTATGATTTTTATCCAATCATGGGTGTTCTCCACATGACAAAAGTTGTGTTGTAGTGTGCAGGAAGTTATCTCAGTGGATGTGACATAGATAATGCACTTATTGAGGCTGAAATCTCTGGAAGCATAATTGTCCAGACAGTATTGAGAGGAACTCTCTGTTTGTACGTTACAAGGTATGCTCATCCTATCTGAGGCTATAGAAACATTGCATTGGTATGCTTTCTGGAACAAGAATGACAAATTAGGTTTTGCGTATCTTATCTCAGAAGTGAACAAGGCACGGGGTGCACTTTGTTGAAAAGACATAATGCAAAGCCAGGCAATGTTCAATACTCTCAGTTTTAAATCAGTACACCTGAAAAACAAGTTCGTAGAGTTTATCAAAGAATGTGATGAAAAATCAGAACTTTGCAAGTACTGGGGAATTGTTTTACACATGATTGCTCTAATGAAAAACTTGCTACATGCTGATAGGGAAGGTGATTGGGAGCTGCACGTGAAGACTGTGGAGTACCTGATTACTGTGTTTTGCGAATTCGATTGCATAAACTACTTGAGATATGGGTCCTGGTATTTGGAAAAACTGAAGAAGCTAGAGGTGGAAAAACCATAGCTCTACTGAAAATTCATCCAAAGACTTTTTGTGGTGAAAGACAGAAAGGAACGGGTCAATGCAATGGCTCCAGGTATGAAACAGGAACAGACGATCCAGAGATCACAGAAAAGCTCCAAGGGAATTGTCGGTCAGACACGTTAATGTGAATATGTTGCTCAATGGCAGCTAGTTTACCATGAACTCTTTTCTAGTTGCAATGTTTTCAGAGAGATGACAGATTCAAAATTAATGGATCATGGTGAAACTGTTCCTCAGCACCAACTTGTGGGAAAAAGACGAGAACATTCTAATGGACAGATTGACAGTCGTCTTCATTTCATGCAGCAGCAAGGAAACCCCTTTGAAATGACTGAGCCTGTGCGCGACTACACAACTTCGTGACCAAATAATATGTGGATAACAGTATAAAGACACGTCTACTAGATGTCTGTGAACATGGATCATGGATTAAAACTATAAGCAGAACTGTAGCAGGAGAGATTTGTATTGAAAGAGAAAAAGCTATTTGACATAATCACTAAAGCTAAACTTCCACGCTTTAATTGCCTTAGTAAGAGTTTCGTCCAACCAGTCACTAAAAAACAGGTTACAAAAATCAACTTTCGCAAGCACATAGATGTAGGATGTAGCAAAAAAAGGGATGTAGCAAAAGAAAAGGATGAATTTATCAAGGACATTTTGTTGCATGATCTTCTTACAACAAGCACATTATTTGATGGAGATGCTGCAACCAAACCAGTGAAGCACAAACTCATACAAGAGCATGTAAAAAAACTTTCACCTGAAGAATTTCAATTCGAAAAGGTGTCCCCATTGAAAACATCTATTGTTGTGGACTATTTGTCACAATTGCTAATATTCAAGATTTTATCCATGCCAAACTTTGTAGAGGTCAGTCAGACTGTTTTACAGATATCAAAGTCAGTGTTCACCTAGCAAGAACTGCACATTGTCTTTGTCAGTTATCTTTAACTATCTGTCAAAGAATGTGGGAGAATCAGACGAATGTCTAAAAATTGAAGAATTGACCTTGCCTGCAATCAAATTTGACACCTTAACCTGTGCATCTTGATAAATCCTGATCATCAACATCGAACAAGATGAACTTGAAGATGTTAACTCGACAAAACATTGCTGATGCTTCAGTGAACACTGAATTTCCATGTATTGCAAGTGGAATGATTGTCAATGAGGAGTTGGTGCCTGCAGAGATATATTCGAAAGGTACAGGTTATTTTGTTCAAGAACTTGACAGAAAATTGGAGGAAGCTGACCTTCGTGTTGTGCCACATGTTGAGTGGACTGTTGGAAATGGTTCCAATCGAGTCATTGTACTGTCAAATGACACAGATGTTATTATTGTGCTACTTAGATTTGTTGAAATGTTCATAAATCAAATGTTTGTCAGAGTTATGGCTACGTTATGGAACAGGCGAGAAAATACACCGAATCCCTCTTCATATTCTATACAAGAAACTTGACTCTGAGAGGCCCAGTGTTCTTATCAAGGCACATATTCTTACAGGTGATGACACTATGAGGAATATTTGAGTGTTAACTGCTGAGCCTGTGATGTTTCTAAAAGGATTTGCTGAGACAGAAGAAGAATGTGACTTTAAAGACATAGAAGAATATCTTGTGCGTCTATGGAAAATGAGTTCTGACTGTCACACATTTGACGATCTTTGGTACGAGTTCAAGAGATCAGTCCCGCTAAGTAACCTTCCATTGCCGTCATATTCTGTGCGCGGACACATTAAAAGAGCATTCCACTTGATCAGAAGATGTATAAATGTTTTGGATCATGCATATGTACAGTAAGATCTGTGTGAACTTGGTTGGGAAGAAATTGATGAGTTGCTAAAACCTATGATATTTCTAAAACCTCTACCTACAGAACTTACACTTACATGTACTTGCAAAACCTGTGCTAAAAAAATGATGTCCCTGTCGATATGCTCTTCTCAAATGTTCAACATTCTGCAAATGTACCACAAGTGATTGCCGAAACAAATAAAGTGAACTATGAAAATGTGTCTAAAACTGGAGTGATGAACATCATTTTTTTTATATTCAGATCAGAAACATTGTCTGGTTTAAGTGTCTTCTTCCTCCATGATGCCGCTAGTTTGGATAATGGTGGAAGGGTTGCTCTGAGGAGTTATGTCTGTCTCTACAAGACTACTTGACCCCCAAAACCTATGTTTTGATACCAAAATGAAGTATATAGGTCCCATGGTTCCTCAAATATTACATCATCACTGCAACACATCTGCCATTTTTAAAAATGTCGTCCAGATCAGCAATGTCTATCCAAGCAAAATTACTTATCTAATGAACCAAAAACACAAATCAAAAACGAAAATCTCTGGAAAACAATTTTTTTACAGAGTTATATGTAAAACAAAATTAGGCGGCATGATGTATGTTGGAAGTGCAAAGCCCCAAGTTTTGACCAGATGCAGTTACTTTAGTCATGTCCTTCCTTATCACACTTCCTGAAAGATGCATGCATTGGCTAAATGCTACAAATGCCTGTTTTCCAGCCTCCAGGTAAATTGGCAATACAGCATCATGACACTTCAAATTTAGACACCCCTTACCTTTATTTTAAAAGGTGGCTAGCCTTGTCACTTTCTGTTGCTTAAAATTTGCTTTCTCAACCATTCGAGATATTCCGCAGTACCCACACAGTGGATCTGAGAAGTCTTCTGAATGGCATCACAAGAAAGTGCTTTAAATAAACCACTCAACTACACCACCACTCTGGAACTATGTCCATCACAACATTCCTATATAATGAAGATGTTCCACTCACCTACCTGCATATTCATATTACTGAGAATGTGGCACACATGTTTGATGTAGGGACATATGCATTAATGTATAGAGTGACTGATATATCATATCTTTCTAAATCCATCTCCTCATAGTCCCCCTATAAAATGGAATTGTTTCACAGGTGCATTTTTGCCCTGCTTGATTCTTTCCATTCAAACCCCCTTCTTCCTTGACCATGTGGTCCCCACTCACAAAACATTCTTTAATGCCCTTTATGATCGCTGCTGCTAGCCACAGTTGTTGCCTTCTGTTGTTTTTGCATCTTGAACAGGTGCTTTATAGTTGTGTTTTGTCATTTACTCCGCTAATTCATTTAGTGGCACATGAACTGATAATGTATCTTTTCCTGAGACTGTTTCAAATAACAAAATACAATAAATAAATGTCTCCTAATGAACGAGATTACTCCCAACAGGCAGTTGCCTTTTGTCCTAGGACGATATCCATTTAAATCAGCACCCTGATATGTTGCTATGATCTGGGGGTGACACTTCTGTATTGGATGGAGAGTCCACTTTCTTTCTGACGTGGATGTTGACAGGAGGTCTCTGTGCCACCATCTCTGGGGTAATGGCGAAGAAGTAATGCAAGTTTCCTTGCGAAGTTTTGGAAATTGTTCACCCTGCCTTACTTGTACCGTATATTTCATATAAGGTAGCTGTAGTAGACAATGCAGTAGGTCACTGGATATTTTCTCTGACTTGTCTTTATTCAGCACATTCAGCAAGACAATGATTACAGGCCGAAACCAGTGACATACTTTTGCCCCTGGAAAGATCAAATATTAAACCCTTGACATTCTCCTTTTGAAAAGATGCATCTTCTCATCAAGTCCATTTGCCTCATCTTCAACTTTCTCATCTTCATCCTTATGTTCCCTCCTACTACAAATCTCTCTCTGTGTCTCAAAGTCCCCAATATTAGTTCAGTAGATGGACCAATGCACTAGCTGTACAAAACAATCAGTATTTGTAGTAAAGACGCTACACTAAAAGTGAGTAAAACCTTTTATTGAGGGACCAGGCACAGAAACAGCTGTCAGCTGCTCTCCTCATCCGCCAACTGAATCCCCACAGAGTTAGCGGTGACATTCCAGAGGAGAGCAGCATTGTGACCTAGATAACATTCCAAACAACGTACAAGATGCCAACTTCACTACGCACCTGCCCAATACTACACACCTCCCCCTTTATACTCTTTTAAAAGTATAAAACCAAACAAATATCATAAAGGAACATGTAACAATAAGTACATGTATAGCCTCAGAGAAAAAGAAACTGGCAATAAAAAATTTGTGAACACATGTTAAACCTAATCACAAATATATTCCTTCAATGCAATAGGTCGTTTGTAGACTCTACTCACTCTGCTATTAATCTTAGCACCATCGTCCCCAGTAACTTACTATCAATACTTTTCCTAGTAAGTGCGTTCTTAGAGTAATTATTACGACAATCCAAACTTTCATGGTACCCACAACTGTTTTCCCCAGCTTGTGTTTCAAATCTTTATTTTCGATGCAAACTCCACTCTTACCACAAATGGACACTCTTTTTAGGTTCCAACACTTACCATTTTCTACCCTCAAAGCGTTTTTCCTCAATCCTATAATGCATTGAGCCTCAAAAAATGCAGTCTGTTTTTGAAACAAAACCACCTTTTTTGATTCTTACCCATTGTCCAACCTTTAGTTTAGTTTGTTTTGTATTATGCTTAGCATCATATTTGTTATATTCGTTGTGTTTGAGCATGAGATTATTTTAAACCTCTAATGAAGACCAACTTACATCACTGAGACATTTTAGCCATCCGGGTTTATATTTGGGCTTCCTACCACTCATGAGTTCAAAAGGAGAACATTTAGTGGCTTCAACTTCAGTTACTCTCTATGACCATACTGTTTTAAAAACTTGAATTTTCCGAAGAACATTATTTCTGCAAGCCAATTGTATAGCACCCTTCAAAACTCTGTTGTAGCGTTCTACCATACCATTTTCTCTGTGATTGTACAAAGAGGTTGTTCTATGTTTAATTCCACATTTGTTCAAATACTGCACCATAACATCTGAAGTGAAGTGCACCCCATAATCACTAATAATGGTAGTGGGACAACCTTCACTAAAAAAAAAATTAAATCAAAGAAACATATAATAGTGTCAATATAAAGTTTCTTAATGATCTTCACAAAAGGCCGTTTAGAAAAAAACATCCATGAGAGAAAAAATTGACTTCCCTGAACTTCCTATCGGTCCCATAATGTCAACAGCAATGCATTACTAGGGATATTCTGGACAAGCAAAATCACTCATAGGGGGCTTTAGTGTTTTGAGAGTTATGTCCGCAGATGTGCATAACCCACACTCTCGCCACGACACTGTCTCTACCCGGTAACCAGTAAACGCTTTTCACATTCAATGTAGTTTTGATGATTCCTAAATGTCCCTCCTGACACAAGGAAATTATTTTCTCTCTTAGGGATTCAGGGGGAATACATCTGTCTCCTCAACATAACCATCACAGTAAGTCAATTCATTCCCGATCTCCCAAAAAGGCCTAAAGTTCTTAAACTCAACCTTTGGTTGCCAACCTTTGCTCATACACTCAACCACCATCTTAAGAGTAACCTCTTTTTTGTGATCTTCCTTCCATTCTTCATTGCTGATGGCATCCATACCATCATTCGATACCCATGGCACTTGCACATTATCCATTAAATCAACCTGATTTTCCTTGATCTGGATAGGTAAGTGATAGAAAATCAGCCACCACATTCTTCTTTCCAGGAAGATACTCTATCTTGTAAACATAGTCTAGCGATCTCTTAGAAATTCTGGCTAACCTGGATGAAACATTTTTCATACCCACTTTCGTCAAAACCTTAACCAAGGGTTTATGATCACAATTGATTCTCCAGTATTGTATCTTTTATAGATTCACGTGCTTGAATTGTCCCCGTCGTCATGATTGGAGTCCCACGGTAACAGTAAAATAGCAGTATTGAAACTTCAACATTCAAATGCCAATAAGAATTCACTAGCTTTTAGCAACCTATTACCATTGCTATAAAACATCCAAACTCTAGCCAATCAGAGCGTAGGTCATAGTCTCCTTCCCCTGCAGGGCCACCATACCTTAGATTTCTTACCGCATGTCGTGTGTTAGGGAGTCTCCCTGTGCTCTGCTCAGTAACAGTGTTTCTACTGTTGCCCTTTTGAACTCCAGCTAGCTGTTCATCTCTTCACTTCATATTTCTTCTGAGGTACAGTCCAGGAGCATGAGTACCTATTTTCCTTCGTAATGTCAGAGTCTAAAAAAGGATTGTTTAGGTCCTGTAAGACTTGTGGAAAGTCCAGACATTATTCTGAGGATCCACATAAGGAGTGTCTTTACTGTCTGTATCCAGACCACAAGCCCAGAGAATGCAAGTACTGTCGGAATTTCTCCTCAAAAACTCTCAAGGACCGTGAGGGTAGGCTGCTTCTCTAGCTACAAAGGAAAAAAGCAGCAAAAGACTCTTCAACCTCCGCATTTGGTTGTGCCATTGATGACTCAGTCGAAGAGGGAAAAAGTCCGTCTGCTTTCAAAACCGATGCCTTCCCTTCTGCAGGACTTTTCAAAAATATCTCCTCTACCACCTACACATCTTCTGGATTTTCAGGAGTCTGAAGATTATGGGCCTTATGGTCCTCCTTACAGTGCTTCACAACTCAGGGTTAAGTGCCAGGACTCGGAGGAAGAAGAGACAATGGATGATCCGTCTACTTATTTGGAGGGGAACTATTCTTTTTTCGATGCCGACGTTCCAGTTCTGAAAGTTTGAACGCGTTTCAGGAGCACTATCCTTATAAGGAACAAAAAGAACAAACTCAAGAACCCTCCATAAATATCCCAATGTCATTGGTAACTGATCTTCTGTTCATGCTAAATGATTATTATAAGAGATTTCCTGAAGCGAATTCTGCTCCACAGCTGCCTCCCGTTCAGGAGGCCCCCACTCCTGTATCCTTGGCTGTACCAAAGTTGCAAAAGAGCAAGACTGTTCCGCCAACCTTGGAAATTCCTGTGCAAAGTCAGGATGGCGATGACCAGCAACTAGAGGAGGGGGAACTGCAAATGGACTTGGATGTCCATGATGAGTGGGACGACTATGTGGCCCCTACTCCACCTTCTCTTACTCACTCATTGCCTGAAGATATCAGCGGGTCCCACGATCTGCTGGAAAGCGCTTCTAGGCGCTTTGACCTTTTTATGCCTGTCAAGCAGTCAGAATGCTTTATATACGATTTTAAGCCTAAAATGCAGCACTCCTCTCGATCCATTCCCATTGTAGATTTCTTATGGCAAGAAGACCTGAAATTGATGAAGACGCCAGCTTCTATTCCGGCAGTGGTGCCGAAATTGGACAAAAAGTACAGGGCGCCAGAGGACTCTCCCGCATGCCTGATTGACTGACTTAATTCAGTCATTATGCAGGCGGCTAAAAGGAGATCGAAGAACCCTTCCTGCATGCCTGATTGACTGACTTAATTCAGTCATTATGCAGGCGGCTAAAAGGAGATCGAAGAACCCTTCCTCTCCGTGTGCAGCTCCGCCTGGCAAGGAAGGTTGCCGAATGGACATCATCAGCAAAAGGTTCTCCGCTTTGGCGGACACTGCCATCAGAGCCTCCAATGCTATGGCTATCCTCGGAAGGTATGACCGCCAGATGTAGTCCAACATCTCAGCTTTGCTGGAATTCCTTCTGGAGGATACGAAGAAAGAAGCAAAGTAGGTGCTGTCGGAAGGAGAAAGAGCTTCTCCCGAAATGATTGATGTGGCTCTGGAAATTTCTTCAACGGCCTTCAGACAGATGGCGGTAGCAGCGGTATTGAGATGGCAGGGGTGGTTAAAAACTACAACGTTCCATCCGGAAGTTCAAGCCGTTCGGGGAATTTCTCTTCAGAAAACATGCTGCAGTTGATCAAATTGGATACTGAGACGGCTAAGTCTTTAACTAGTCTGCAGCAGAAAAAGTGTACTTCTTTCCAGGGCAGAGGTAGAGGTTAATGTCTCTCTTGCCCCCAGCTTCAGCAGCATTTCCAACCATATTATCAACCGGGCTTTTGTGTTCAGTACTCTTCGCACCCCTTTCGGCAAAACGTAGACTCCAGCCTACTCTAGAGCAGCAGCACATTGATGCCCACCATCATTAGGAATGGCTCACGACTTTAATAAGAGGCAGTGAGGATCCGCAGACCCCGGCTACCATAGTCCCACTTCAATTTAGCCCTGCTTTCTCCAAATTCTTTAGTTAATGGAAGCTTATATCTTCCGACAAGTGGCTGTTAGACATATTTCGCCATGGTAACACCCTGGAATTTGTTCAGCAGCCCCCAAACTTGCCTCCATGAAGAACCTCCCATTGTCATCTCCAAATCCTCTAGAAGGAAATCGGATTGCTCCTAGCCCAACAGGCAATCGAAGAGGTGCCACCCGTTCAGCGCAATCAGGGGCTTTATTCTCACTTTTTCTTCTTCATGAAGAAAAAGATGGGAAAATGGAGGATAATGGATCTAATGTCATTGAACAATTTCATCAAATCTCAACCCTTTAGAATGTTGTTGCTCCAGAAAACTCTGCTTCTCATGGATGCAGGGGCTATATGTCTTCTTTGGATCTTCTGGACGTGTATTTTCATGTTCCCATTCACTCAAAACATCGTCGTTTTCTCAGGTGCGAGGTGGCAGGGTGCCATTATCAATTCAGAGTACTGCCCTTCGGGTTAAAGTCCGCTCCAAGAGTCTTCACCAAGTGCTTTGTTCCTGTGGCGGCTTTGCTACAGCGAGCCAGTCACCAGGTATTCCCTTATCTGGACGACTGGTTAGTCAAGGCCACATTGCTCCAGGCTGCCAGAACATCGACAGATGCTTGTGTTTGGCTCTTTCACTCCCTGGGACTCAGAATCATCTGGGAAAAGTCCTCTCTGGCTCCCTCAAGGTAGAAAGTATGTTTCAGTAAGGACATACAAGTCAATGTAAGGGATGTGGTCATTGTGTATCCCGCTGATTCAGCACTGTTGCCCAAGAGGAGCTCGACTATCAATGGATTCAATCTCGGAGCTCATTCGAGGACATCATTTCAATCACTCCGGTGATGGTTTCAGCACTGTCTTGGTGGACAGTCAGAGACAATCTCTCTCAGGGTCTCTCTTTCCTCACGTCAAAGTTGGTTATAACGCTAGAAGCGTCCATGGACGGGTGGGGTGCTCACCTGCAAGATTTGCAGATCCACAGAAGGTGGTTGGCTCAGGAAGCACAGTGTCACATCAACCTCTTGGAACTTAAAGCTATTTTTCTGGGCCTCCAAGCATTCCTGCCAAGGATCAGGAAGTCATTGATCCTGATTTCCACGGACAACACCACCACCATGTTCTGTCTGCTGAAGCAAGGTGGGACAAGATCCCAGGCCCCCTCAATCCTGGCTCAGCAGATCTGGGAGTGCCTGATAGTTCACTGAATATTGATACAGGTTCAACATGTGCCTGGGGTCCAAAACGATTGGGCCGATTCCCTCAGCAGGGACACGAAACAGTGTCACAAGTGGAAGCTAAGCGACGAACAGCTGCAAAGGGGTTTTGCCTGTGGGGGGTTTCCAACCTTAGATCTGTTCACTACGTCACTCAATAAAAATGCAGATTCTACACCATCAGATTTCCTCAGCCAGGCTCTCAAAGAAATGCCTTCCACTACTCTTGGGAGGGAATGTTTACCTACGCATTCCCTCTGTTCCCTCTCATTCCAAAGGTTCTGCAAAAGATCAAACAAGAGTCTTGCCGTGTCATTCTTATCGCCCCGGTGTGGGTGCGACAGTACTGGTTCACAGAGCTGTATTGCCTATCAAGAGTTTCTCCAATTCTGTTCCAGCCAAAAGAAAACCTTCTGTCCATGAACCAGGGTCAAGTGGTTCATCCTCAATTACGTTATCTACACTTGTCAGCTTGGCGCTTCATTGCACAAAATTCGGACAACTAACGATTTCTGAGGAATGTCAAACAATGCTACAGAAAGCCCGAGCTCCTTCTACGATCAAATGCTACTCGGCCAAGTGGAAAAGATTCTGTATTGGGTGTGCCGCACACTCTTGCGATTCTCTCTCATCGCTGCCGGAAGACGTTTTACTCTATCTCTTGTCTCTCGCCAAAGCTGGTCTGGCACATGTATCCATCAGAGTGCATTTAGCGGCAATCTCCAGATACAGACGTCATTCTGGTTGTTTGTCTTTATGGTCTAACAGACTATTAAAAGAGTTCATGAAAGGACTTTTCAGGGTCTACCCTCCAGTAAAACCTCCTCCAGTGCTATGGCAATTAAATACTGTCCTGTCGCAGCTTATGAAATCACTGTTTGACCCAATTCACACGTTCAACTTAAAGAACTTCTGGAAAGTGGCCTTCCTGTTGGCCATAACTTCTGCTAGGTGCATTAGTGAAATTCAGGCCTTCACTACAACGGAACCTTACCTGCAGTTCTTTCCAGATAAAGTAATTATTCGTACCAATTCATCTTTTATTCCCAAGGTACCGTCTGCATTTCATCTGAATTAACCAGTGGTTTTGCCATCCTTCTTTTCAGCTCCATCTTCACAAGCTGCGAGAGCAGTCCATTCTCTGGGCATTAAATGATGTTTAAAGTTATACTTGCAAAGGACTAAGCCTTTCCGAAAATCTACTCAGTTACTCATTGCCTTCTCTGCCCCTAGGAAGGGTAGGCTTTGATGCGGGCGTCTATCGCTCGCTGGGTTTCATCGACTATCCTCTTTTGTCATGAAAAGGCAGGCTGCCCCCTGGTTTCCACAGTTGCAGCGCACTCAATATACAAGGTGGCAGCTTCCTCTGCCCTATTCGCAGGAGTGTCCTTGCCTGATATCTGCAGGGAGGCGACATGGGTGAACGTCCATACCTTCACAAAGAATTACTGCCTGGATGAAGGCAGATGTAGCAGTTGGTCAAGCTGCTCTGCGACGTCTATTCGCATAAGTTATGATCTCCTGAGCATCTTTTTGTCATAAGTAAGTGTACTATGATCACGATAGGTAATACATATGTTTTCTATTTACGTTTTAGTATATGTATACATTGTTATGAGCTCATGTTATATGCTGTTTATGATTATCATTCGTATTTTGGTTTCTGGGTTGCATGGTGGGATGGTTCACCTTACCTGCCGCCTCTGACCCTTTGGTACTGCTTGCTATTCTGATTCAAGCATGTGAATCTATAAATGATACAATACTGGAGAAAAAACAAGCTACTTACATGTACACTGTGGTTCTCCAATATTGATGTCTTTTATAGATTCACATGCGACCCTCCCTTTTTAGGATCACCTTCCATACCTCTCTTATTGCCTTATGGTACTCATGCTTGTAATCTGAGGTATTGTGGCCCTGCAGGGGAAGAAGACTCTATGATCTACAGTCTGATTGGCTAGAGTTTGAATGTTTATAATAATGGTAATAGGTTGCTAAAAGCTAGGGAATTCTTATGGGGATTTGAATGTTGAATTTTTAATACTGCTATTTTACTGTTACAGTGGGACTCCCACCATGACACCAGGGAAGATTCAAGAATGTGAATCTATAAAAGATATCAATACTGGAGAACCACAGTGTACAGGTAAGTAACTTGTTTTTTTTCACTTCTCTGCCCCAAACAAATGAGCGGAAATGTTCAAGCGCCCATGCACACGCCAATGCTTCTCTTTCAATAATGTGCTACAGCAAACAAATGATGGACCGAATGCTGACAATGCAAACATTCTCCCCCAGTCAAAAGATCTGGGTTAAATCCATCGTTCTTTTGCTGTAACACCTCTCTTTCAATAATGGCATATTTTTCTTCAACTGGAGATAGTGATCTTGAAGCATAATCAATTATTTCATTTCCCATAGTATCCAGCTGGGATAAAACAGCCCCTAAACCAATGCTTACTTGCATCCTTGATGAAAAAATTATACCCTAATGGATCAAAACCTTGCAAAGCAGGCGCCGTTACTATAGCATTTTTTATATTAAAAAATTCCTTTTCACACTCCTCTGACTAGTCGAAAGTAGCTCTGGCCTTAGGTAGTTGCATGATGTGGAACGATCTTGAAGAAAATGTTTTGACAAATTTGGAAAAAAAATCAACAAGTCCTAGGAAAGATTTACTATCCTCTTTGCATTTGGAACTTGTTGCCTCAGTGATGCATTTAACTTGTTTACTATTTGGTTGGATGCCTGCTGCACTGATTCTGTGACCTAAATATGTCACTTATTCACAGCAAACTTGCACTTGGCATATTCAACCGTCAAACCATATTCTTTCAATAATGACAGGACTTGTTTGAGTTTATCATTATGGTCATTGCAATCCTTAGCAAACACAAGGAGATGATGGACGGAGCGCTTAAACTTTTCATACACTCACCCCCAGTCATAGATCTAGGTTGAATCAATCATCGTTCTGTAGCTCACTTCTCCACCCCAGTTCACACACAGCTATATGCAAATCAGTCTTGACCCTGTGCCTCATGGGAACAGTCGAACCCGAACTGCTAAGCTATGTCTTCCCTGTACCGGAAACAAGCATCCTGGTACCGGTTTCGGGCTAACACCCCTCAACAGCCAGGCTAGCTTGAATCCATTGGCAAAGTGAGCAAGGGCCCACGTCTGGGCATACCCTGCCAATTTAGGGCGATCAAAGCAAAGACAAGAAGATGGATGGAGCACTGAAACTTTTCAGACACTCACCCCCAGATCTGGGTTGAATCCATCATCGTTCCTTAGCTCACTTTGCCACCTCAATTCAGACCCAGCTATATGCAAATCAGTCTTGACCCTGTGCCTCATGGGAACAGTCCAGTCCAAACTGCCAAGCCATGTCTTCCCGGTCCCAGGATGCTTGTTTCTGGTTCAGGGAAGACTTGGCTTGAAAGTTCAGGCTGGACTGTTCCCATGAGGCACAGGGTCAAGACTGATTTGCATATAGCTGGGTCTGAACTGAGGTGGCGAAGTGAGCTAAAGAAAGATGATGGATTCAACCCAGATCTGTGACTGGGGGTGAGTGTCTGAAAAGTTTCAGCGCTCCATCAACATAAAACACTGAAAGACAGCTGCAGAAGAGGCCAAGCCGAAAGGCATTCTAGTGAACTGGAAACATCCCATGTGAGAAATGAAGGCTGTAAATCTTATTCTCTTCGCACAAAGGGATTTGGTGGTAAGCTTGGGATAAATCAATAGTGGGGGAAAAAACTGCATACCCCTGGATATAGTTAGCATCTCGCTAATTTTTGGCAATGGGAATTGGTCAAACAAAATGTTTGTGCTAAGGTGTCGTTGATCAATACATAACCTAATATTACCATTGGCTTTCCCTTCTACTACCAAGGGAGCAATCCACTCAGATAATTTTACAGGTTCTATTACACTGTCCTTAACTAATCTAGTAAATTCATTTTCCCCCTCATCCGTAATGGATAATGGTACATTCCTGAGTTTGTGGATTTCGGGAGAAACATCTTGTTTTAACACAATTTTGTGTTCAAAACCATTCAAATTTCCCATTTTACCAGAATAATTATTAGGAAACTTCTTTATCATTCTTTACCCTAACAGATTACCTTCGTCAAGTACCAAAACTTGTTCTATTCCATTGGGATCCAAAACAAAATTTACATTTTCTGATCCCTCCTACCCAAGACCGAGAGACCATTTTTTAAAATGTACACTTTGCCCAAAGCCTTCCTGTTCTTAAATCTAAAGATTGGATTCCTGTAACCCAACAACTCTATGGGTTCACCGGTGTAACTTTCAGGAGTAATGTCTGCTTCCTGAAAAATGGATCCCAAATTTCCTACAAATTTGTCAATCCAATTTCACTAATTTACAATGATGAATGGTGAGCCAGAATCCTCAGCAATGTGACTCCCCCCATAGTCATGGAGCACATGCATGGTTACCATTTGAAATATTTAAAACTTCCTTCTCTCTTATATTCATCACTCCATCAGTCTCATCATCATTGTCACCACTAGAGGAATCAGATGCACCATCCTCTGATATGACCTTATTGTTTCTTGACAATTGGTTGTTGCATACCCTGCCAAAATTTTCAATTTTACCATAGTTGCTGCACTTCTGTTTGATTGCTGGACAATTCTTATTGTTGGCGAAATGGTGTCTGTCGCACATGAAACATTTAAATTCTTCCCTATTTTTAACCACCTTTTTTCTGTACGTTTCTGCTAAACTGTTGTGTTATAGTTCTATTTAGAGATGTAATTTTCTCCATTTACATATGCATCTTTTTATTTCCCAGTGTGCTGTCTTTGGATTCCAAATTCCTTATTGGAATCGGGAGACAGTGGCTGCTGGGGAAGACGATAGCAGTGGTGTTGTCCAATCGCTCTCCTGACTTGGTGCTTCATTTGGAATAAATCCAACTTACCCAACTTTCTTTACAAATTTGGCAATGAGCGGGTTAGAAGCAAAAATAATTTATTTAAAGAACGTACATATTTGCGTGCAAGTTCTTTTACATTACAGTGATTCCTGTTTTATCCTACGAGCTGGATTGCCTGCATTACTTTAATCAAATCACCAAGTAAGGATTCTGCATTTTACTTGAATTATTTCTTATTACTGACCTTCACCTGTGTATCTATGCTGGAGTGTTTTCCTTCAAGTTTACGAAGAGTTACTTTCCGTTGGTGTGGCATCTGCCTCCACCATCTTCCTCCATCGAACTTAGATACTGGAATTACATAAATACGTACATGTCGATGCTAGGCTCTGAGGTTGTCCCATCCTCACTTAGTTACGGAGATTTCTATTGGAACACAACATTTGGATCCTTCACTTTGCAAGGTCACGCTACATGCCTCGATCTTGTTTTTTTTCTTCTCTTCTTCATTGCGATCTACCGGCACTGTTTGTAAATGTCAGTTTCAACTTCGTACCTCGTAATTTTTGCAGCGTTTATTAGCGTCTATTATACTTCTGTTTTATCTACATTGCAGCGCTGTTACAGAAGAATACATCTATGGTGTTTTACCCCCTTTGTTCATTTGTTCAGCGAACTAGTCCCTTATCAAGTGAAGAGTGGACGCTGTTATCATTTACTGGTTTTTATTACTAGCATCCATTTCTTTTTGAAATGGTAGCTCAAAACTTCACACTACAACCCCCACAAGCCTTTTGGCCAGCTTGATGCAACAACCCATGCATGAAATGGTGAGAATGGAAGGCTTACTTTCTTAATTTTTTGGAAACCATAGATGACGATGGCAAAATGGCCCAGCACAGAAAAAGAAAATTTTCTTAGATTCTGTGGGTCCCCAAGGTCTCAAAGTATATGAACGTATGACTAAAACTTCTGGTGGGGGTGATGCTAATGTTTTTGATCTAGTATTAAAAGATTTTGGTAACTATTTCTCCTAAAGTCTGTAAAGGTATTGTTAGGTACAAATTTTTCCAAAGGAAACAGGAAGCCAATGAGACTGTCGATGAATATGTTTTATCACTTTCTAAACTTGCTGATTGTAAGTTTGATCACCTACAAGAACAATTCATTAGAGACCAAGTAGTCATGCATACTAGAGACCCAGCGATTCAAGATAGGCTTTGGATTAATGGCGACGCTGATCTTAAAGATATATTAGCTATTGTAAGGAAAGCAGGATTATCTAGTTAGAGTGCTAAGGCTCTTAAATTAGATTCTATGGTTAATTCTGATGAGGTTATTTGTAAGGTTAAAAACAAAACTTTTGTCAACGCCAGACCTGATGTAAAAAATTAAGTGAAAAGAACAAAAAGGAAGGTTTTTGATGCTATCGATGTGGTAGTCCTTCTCATTTAGTGTCCAGTAAATTATGTTCTGCTATTAAACTCAAGTGCTCTAACTGTGGGGTAGTAGGATATTTTGCCTAAGTGTGTAAAAAGAAAAAGTATGTTAAAATTAAATGTGTTGATGAGGGAGATTCCGGTGACGAATGTAGGAGTGTAGTAAGAAAACTCTCTATAAATGACACAGAATGTATAGCACAAGATTTTGACTCTAAAGAACTTTTCCTTTTGATCATTAATGACAACACTTTCAGTGACAGGAAGAAACCCCTTTGCTCTATGTGTATTGGTGGGTTTAAAGTGCAGATGTATGCAGATTCTGGCTCCCCATATACTATGATCAATGAGAAAGTTTCGTTGACCAAATTTGTCAAACACATTGGGCACAAATTAATTGATACTTATGTTCGTCCAGAAGGATGTTCTGGAGATAAAATTGACATGCTGGGGTATCATCATTTAGGGGCATATGTATGAACATCCCGTTTAGCGAATCTCAAATTGCGATATTTTGCGATTTGCAGTTTGAGATTCGCAAATCGGGATGTATTTAAAAAATCGCTAATGTTTAGAGATTTCCTAAAATTCGCAAAAAATTCTCAGACATGGTTTGCGATTCCTTAATCACGAAATTCGCAAATTAAGAAATCGCAAAAGCGGGAATCTGCTATACAGGTGCAGCCTGATGACATCACAACCAGGAAGTGGGAGTGATTTGCTGCACCTGATTGCCTGAGCCACAGTCAGAGGCTGTTTGGAGAGTGTGAGGAGTCATCACAGGAGAGAAAAAACCCCAATGGAGTCCTAGAAGCAACATGAGGGCAAGGAGGGTGAAAAGAGGAAGAGAAAACACAAATTCTCTGACAAGGAGCAGGAGGTCCTCATAGAGGAGATGGTATGCAGCCATGAGCTCCTCTTTGGGAAAAAGGCACTGGGAGTCCCAGAATCAAGGAAAAGAAAGATTTGGCTGGACATTCAAGAGAAAGTTAATGCTGTGGGTGTTACTCATCGCACTGTCGAAGAATTGCGCAAGCGATGGTATGACATGCGGCAAAGGTCTAAGGAGAGGGTGGCAGCTAGATTCAAGGAGGCCAACAAGACCGGGGGAGGACCATCCACATCAGCAGAGCCAACACTCCATGAGGTACTTGTGGAGTCCACCCTCCTGCCTGAGAGCGTCGGTGGTGTGGCAGACATTGACAGCTCCGACCCTGCATCCAGCAGCCAAGGTAAGATGCATGCAAAATATATCTGCCCTGATCCCCATCCCACACACACTTTCACAAATGCGCAAAATATACACAATACATGTCACTCCGGTACAATTCTTACAGCACACCCAGCAATGCATCATGGGAGTTGTAGTAAGATGTATGATAGTGTGTCCATGACACACAGGAAATCAAATGCAACATGTGGGTCGGTGAAAAGGGAATAAGACCGTGTCAGAAGTTAGCCAAGACAAACTGTAGAAACTTTGAGTGCAAAATGCAGACAATGACACAAACTCATGTATTCCCCTTTACATCCACAGCACAATCCAGGGAGATGACCTTGCAAATCCTGAGGACCAGCATGATGATGGGGACTCAAGTGAGGAGACAGAGCACACAACAATCATGCGCAGGAAACGCACAAATGTGCCCCCACTGCCTCCATTGGAGGATGACAGAGCCCACAGGAGAGGAGAGTGATCAAAGAGAGGCAAGGCTGGGTGTGTCACACATGCGGAGGCAGGAAACCCCACGAATGAGTGTGGCAGCAATGGAAAGACGCAGGTCAAGGCCCAGGAGCAGCATTGCCACCGATGAGGAGCACACAGTATTTGCAGGTCTTGAAAACAGCATGCTGCAGGTACAGCGCCTGCAATATAAATCATTGCGCTCTATTAATAGGCAGCTATGCACACTCAACATGAATCAGCGCTACATGGAGGAGGGCATCATGGCCATGGCAGGTGCCATACGTGACCTCTGTGACACCCTGAAGCAAATCCAAGACGCCAGTGACAGGGCTGCCCGACGTGCCAACGCACGGCTGCATAACTACACCAAGGCGGTGAACCGCCTCTGCACCACCAGCAATTTGACACGTTGCAGCATTACCATGCAGTTGGAAATGTCACACTGCTGTCAGGACATTGCAAGAGGGCTGGAACAGGTCACCAGTGCAGTTGAGCAAATGCAGACGGCTAACTCAGGTGGCACCGCACTCATGGTCTCTGGGGAGAGCGAGGAGACCTCAAGTAGGAGTAGCATCACACCTACATTGCCTGAAGCAAGAAGGCGCAGTGCCAGACAGGGTGCAGTACCTAGGAATCCGACGGAGGGCACTCAGCCTCGATCCCAAACAGCACCAGTCCGTCACCGGAGGAGGTGAACTGTACAGTGATACATTTGCATCAATGGGTGATGCAACCCAGCAATGCATATTGAACACTTTCTTGTGAACTACCTGCACTGTGTGCATAACTTGTGCTGGGTACAGCAACAGTGAATGCTTTTGAAGTGTGAATAAACACAGCACAGATTACAATAATTTTTTTGGCGTATGTCATCATTACTCACCTAGAAGTAGTTTTGCGTGATCTCAGTCCATCTCTGACATCCGGCAGCTGCCCAGACTCCTAATGCTTGTCTGCCAGGGGGAGCAGAGCAATCGTCATCCGATGTGTCTGTATCGGTCACATCAATTGTGGTGCCTTTCCTCATAGCCATGTTATGGAGCATTGCACAGCTTGCCACGATTTTACAGCAGGTCTCAGAGCTGTATTGCAGTGCACCTCCACTTGTATGCAGGCACCGGAACCGGAACCGGCTCTTTAGGTTTCCAAACGTACGCTCAATGACGCAGGGTGTAGATCTGTGTGCCCTGTTGTATCTCCTCTCACTTGCATTGGCTGGATCCAGGTACGGGGTCAGGATGAAGTCCCGCACTGCATAGGCACTGTCACCTGCAGGGATAGACACAATAGGTAAGTCAATGTCCCCCCCCCCCCCCAGGAGATGTAGTGGATGTATGCCATGTATCTACCTAGAAGGTATCCCTCGCCAAACTCTCCAGCACTCAGACGTCTGTGTATCCCACTATGTCTAAAGATGAGAGTCATGTGCTGCCAGGGTATTTGGGTACAATGTTATTGATGATATACTTAGCATTGCACACAATCTGTATATTCAGGGAATGGTAGCATTTACGGTTTCTGTAGACCTATTCAGTTGCTGATGGGGGTGTGATGGCCACATGGGTCCCATCGATGCAGCCAATGACGTGGGGGAAACGGGCAATCTGGTAGAAGTCAAGTTTTGTTTGCTGTAATGCCTGTTGGGTGGTGGGGAAGTATATGTGATGTGATAGCCTCTGTAGTATTGCATCTAGAAAGGCATGGAAAAAGCGCGACAGGGCACTCTGTGACACCCCGCCAACCTCCGCTACGACCCCTTGAAAACTCCCTGAGGCCAGGAGGTGCAGGGAGCACAGTACCTGCACATGGGTGGGAATTGTTTGTGTCCTGCGTGTAGGGTGTTCCAAATAGGGTTTCAGCTCCTCAATCAGGCCCGATATGGTCTGTGGGTGCAGCCTGTACTTGTCATGGATGTCCTCTTCAGTCTGCTGGAACAGAGTGATGCGCAGCCTGAAGATATTTGCCTGTCTTATTCTCCTCTGTGCAAGAGCCCGAATTTTTCATACATGTACTTGCGATTTCTTAGTTTGCGATACCCTGTTTGCGAATTTCGCAAACTGAGAAAATCGCTATTTAGGAATTCGCAAGGATATTCGCAGAATTTTGGATTCACAGATTTAGAAATCGCAAATATTGAGATTTCTTAGTTTGCACTGGGAATGTGTCTCATACATATCAAATCGTGATTTTTTTATTCGCTAACGTTTTTTGCGATTCGCACCGTTTGCGAAAAAAAATTAGTTTCATACATATGCCCCTTAGTGTTTAGATTCAAAAATAGAAAATCTTTTGGAAAATTGTATGTTGCTAAGAAAGGTCCAGCTGTACTTGGTTGGAAGGACCAAGGAGAACTGGGTATAATTCTTAACCCCAACAATGCAGAATCAGTTATGCTAATGAATGAAAGTAATATCTTGGGTTCAGCAATGTTAAAGGAATTTCCAGAAATGTTTAGTGGAGAAATAGGAAAATTTTACAATTTTAAACATAACATTGTTTTAAAACCTGATGCTTGTCCTAGAACACATAAAGTCAGAAATATTCCCATTCAGGTAAGAGACGAGGTGGAAAAAGAGTTGAAGAAGTTAGGGGATTCTGATATCATTGAACCAATTATGTCCTCACAATGGATTTCTCCTATTGTTGTCGCAAGACGAAGCATGGAAAAAATCACCTCTGTATTGATTTGAGACATCTCAATAATAACATTGTCGTTGACAAATTTCCACTTACTAAAATCTCTGAAATGTGAGCATTATTTAAGGATGCTAAATATTTCTCTACCCTTGGCCTCTCTGCCGCATATCATCAGATTCCTTTAGGTGAGGAAAGTAAGTCCTTGACAGCATTTATCACCCTTTCTGGATGTTTTCAATATCGGAGAATGCTTTTTGGGTTTTAAATATTCTTCAACAAAGAGGGCTGACACTTGAACATTTGGAATGCAAATTTGCTGTACAATCTGTTACATATCTGGGACATGTTTTGTGTGGTGATGGAGTTTCTACTAAACCATCCATCGTTGAGGCTATTCAAAATGCTCCACCTCCCACGAAGAAGTAAGATCTTTAATTGGTTTAGTAGAATTTTGTTCCAAATTTGTTAAAGGATTCTCTAACCAGGTGTACAATATGAGACAGCTGCTTAAAAATAAAATGAAGTTCTGCTGGACAGAAGAGTGCAGTAAGGACTTTACGGACATCAAAAAACGAATTCTGGAAGTTCCTGTTCTTACAGGTTTTGACCCTGATTATTAAAGTATTGTCTCTGTGGATGCTAGCAATAAAGGTTTAGGGGGTGTGTTGTCCTAGATTGATTCAGAAGGTAGGGAGTCCATAGTTGCATATGCTTCACGCGCCTGGTCACGCCCAGAAGAAAGATTCTCAGTCATTGAGAAGGAAACAATAGCTTGCGTTTGGGGGCTTGAACATTTTAGACCTTTCATTTTGGGGTAAGCAATGTAAGGTTCGTAGTGACCATAAACCAATAGTAAAATTATTATCTACAGAAGGCATGTATAGGGCCTAATCATTAACTGCTGAAGTGTGGAGCCCTGTGTGCGGACCCTCAGCCTCCCAGCATTCACTTTTCCCTTGCCAGCTTTGTTCTTGCTCGCGTCTCCCTCCCGCCGCCGCGTTTGCCATCCTCGCGGCCGCGGTCTGGAGGGAGACTACAACTCCCAGGCATACTTGCTGTCAAGGCAGGAAGCTCCCGCCCACTACCCGCGCCTGGAGGCGCTTCATAAACCACCTCATCCTCAGCGGAGCGGGGGCCTAATCATTAACTGTGCTGAAGTGTGGAGCCCTGTGTGCGGACCCTCAGCCTCCCAGCATTCACTTTTACCTTGCCAGCTTTGTTCTTGCTCGCGTCTCCCTCCCGCCGCCGCGTTTGCCATCCTCGCGGCCGTGGTCTGGAGGGAGACTACAACTCCCAGGCATACTTGCTGTCAAGACCGGAAGCTCCCGCCCACTACCCGCGCCTGGAGGCGCTTCATAAACCATCTCATCCCCCGCGTCGCGGGACCGCGCGCGGACTGCGCCGGGCTAAGCCCGGGCAAAGGGCGGGCCGTCTGTGGCCGTCAGCGGCTGGCAGAGGCTGGGCTGGGCCCCCCTTCTTACCATTGGTGCTCGCCTCCTTGCACACCAACAGGTACTTTAGCTGATTCTTGGCAGCTCTTGTATAATGCACTGGACTGTGGTGGTGATTATTAGACATTTTCTGTAGTAGCTGCCCCACTTAAACCACCTTGTATGTGGGTCTTAGTCCATGTTACACCATTTATACACCTTCCCTGCGTGATATTACTTTTCTGTGTTATCCTGTTTTTAGATTTTATTATCCTTAGATTCTTAAGGGTTTTTATCCCATTATATTGCGATATTGTTTTTTATTGTAAACCAGCCGTACAGGTTCTGTGGGGGACCATAATGGGGAAGAGGAAAGACATGGAGGGAGGCAGTGCCGCTGGTACCAAAGAAGGGAAAAAATCCAAAAAGAGCCCACATGCCGCTCTCAATTGTGTTTTGGGCAGAATCGAGGGCATTGTTAATGATTGTGAGGAAACACTGGGCTGTAACACTCCAAAAGGTATAGAAAACGTGGAACCGAGGGGTGTTAAATCCTCTAACAAACTCCGTAAGAAAACCATCCCTATAATGTTTGCTAACCAGCAAAGTAGCAATCAGCTTTCACAAGCTTCTTTATCGATAACACCTGATTTCCTTGCGGACGCTGTTTTGTCCATCTCTCCACCTTCGTTATTAGATCAGGGGTTGGCGCTGCAGCAAGCCCAGATAACGCCTCTTCCAGTCTTATGCTCAAACAGATTCTCTCCCCTCGACCCAGACACCAGCAATATGACTACATCGGCCCCAGAGGATAATATGGACTCAAACCCAAAAGGTAGGATAGCCACTGGTCCAGGGAGTGGGCCTACTGAGCTGGACCTACTGGCTAGGATTAGGAAGTTGGAGGATATGGTGGCACTGCTGACCGAGAGGTTGGACAGTTTAGTCCAGGGACAAGCTACACCACCCGTGACTCCTGCCTTACCTCCATCACGGGAGGACATTGCCCCCATTGGGAGGGATACTCAGGGGACAATAAAACATACCTCCCTAAATACTTCTTTATTACCACCCCAAGGCCACAGGAACAAGGGGGTTGATAATAAGACGTCTATTAACGACAATGCTACATCATATGCAGATATCACGAGAGGTAAAGCTTGGAATGGGGCACCCGATTCTAGACCTAAATCCATGAAACACATCAATACTACATCTTCCCTCCCCCAAGCTCATACTATATCACTCCTCTCTAGAGTCACCCTTGGTCCTCGCCCACACCACCTACCCAATAGGGCCATGGTGTATATGACCAACGTCCCGAAATTAGCTAACTCGGGGGGGATACGAAAGCAGGGACTCAATACTTAATAAACCTATCCATTGGTTGCGCCATGTAAGGGGGTGTAGATCTATTATCAGAGATGACATGATAAGAGTAAGAAGGATCTCCAGGGCAGATGCGCAGGTGGACTGTCTGGAGATCGAACTCAGGGATCCCTCTCTAGCAGAAAATGTATTTCTGCTAGAGCTCAGGACATCCCCACCGGAGTACTCCTCGATACAGATCCGCTCCTCTCCTTCTTGGCCACATCTGCAGGAGGATGATGATTCAGGGCTTAGACAGGTCGACTGACTGGCGAATAATTGCCCAGATAACTCTTCATCTGTCCCGGAACGGTATTACCAAGCGGAATATAGCGCATCAGGCTATTCCTTGTCTTTGGACCAGGGTGGGGTCTGTACTGACAATTTTGTCCAGGCACAACCAATAAGAGGAGCCACTCATCCAAATGGGGTGTTGTGTGTAAACAGCGATATTTTCCTTAATAACCCAAGACCAATTCATTTTTTATCATGGAACATTGCGGGTTTGGAAAAGAATCTCGCTGACCCCCTCTGGAATGACTTTATTAACAAATTCGATATTATTCTATTTCAGGAGACATGGAGCCTAGTTCCCCTTTATAGGTCAGGCTATTCCACCTTCCATATTCCATCGATTAGCTCATCCAGAGGTAGGCCTTCAGGGGGGCTCCTTGCTTGGGTTAACATCCACTCGAATTGGTCAGTTAAAAACCATGCAACCTCTTCTCAGGACATCCTTCGTATCTCTATTGGTGGGCCAGATTTAAAAGATGGCTTAGAAATTTTTAACATCTATGCCAGAGGGACCCCGGAAGGCCAAGTAAGCCCCGTTATATCGTCCCTGGACTCTGAGCTTACGGCCATCATTTCCACAGCAGGCATCATCGTTGCAGGAGATCTTAATTGCACTTTCGAGCCCCTTTGCGATGAGGATGTCCAGGGCACTAGGGACTTAGACACTAAGTGGGAAATTCCCTGCCTTAGCCTCCCTCCAATAAAGAAATGGTCTCAAAGAGCCATACAAATCAATGCTCTGACCCTAGAGCATAATCTGAGGGCGACTAATGGTAGAACAAAATCTGATCCTACAGGAACCCCAACCTTTATTAGAACCAGGGTGCCTTCGCGCATCGATTATATCTTGCTGGACGTCGGGTCATGGGCCGACCTCATCGATCGGAAGTTATCCCAAGATGCGAAAGCGATCACAACCCTTTGTCCATGCAATTTTTGCGCAACTCTGATCTTATACCAATCGAGTATGTTAGCACCAGGACCCCCTGGTTGAGGGAAATTGTGCCCTCTAACAGTAATCGACGCCTTAAATGGCCCAAGGTTGCCGAACGAGAATTGTCTTTGGAGGGTATCAGGAAGATCATTAATGCCAGTATTTTAACGCTCAATGGTGTTCCTGACACTCCCCCTTCACCTGCTCATTCTTCAAAGCTTAAGGAAATATATCTTTCAACTGTGGTCAAGGTGGGCGAGTTTTTCCAGGCCAAAGTTAATTGGGGTTGTAAGCGTCCTTCTCCAAAGGTCGAAAACCTATGGTATTCTGATGATTGCAGGAAAAGGAGGCAGGACCTATCGAGAGCTCTAAAATCTAAGGTCCAGATAAATATCCTCTCCGCAAGAAAATCATACTATAGGTCTATCGCCATAGCGAAACGAGCTTGGGAAGAAACACACTGGCAAGAACTCAAACCCGCCGCCCAGCTGAAGGATGCTACCCTATTTTGGGACCTCATCAATGTTGGTACGAGGAGGGGGGCTGACCCAATACCGAACCATATTGCAGGGCGAGAATGGTTCGACCACTTCCAGAAACTATACATGGGTGACGAAGGGCTTGTACTATTGGAGCAAGGGAGTGATCTAGAGCCAACTGTACTTCCACTTGAGGGAGAGCAGTTTGGGCTCAACGAGGTACTCACAGCTATTGCCTCGATTGTGCCCGGTAAAGCGGCTGGACCCGATGGCCTCCCACGAGATCTCATGCTCCATGAAAAAAATCTTTGGGCTCAATTTATTTGCAGATCTTTAAATCTCATAGCGAATGGCCACCCTGTACCAGAATCCTGGAAAGGGGCGGAGGTGGTGACCATCTTCAAGAAGCGGGATAGAGAGGACCCTGCTAATTACAGACCGATTAGTTTAATTGACGTTGCCCAAAAAGTGGTTGGCAGGGTCCTCTTAACGCGGATGAAAGAATGGATCGATGAGGAGGGCGTCCTGTCCCACTTTCAGGCAGGGTTTAGATGTGGTGTTGGAACAATGGATCAGGTATTTAGACTCTGCCTGATTTATTGGAAAACTGTAACCATCGAGAAGGGTAGCCTGTATTTAGCATTTATAGACTTAAAAACAGCTTTTGACCTGGTCCCTCGTCCCAAGTTATGGCAAATTTTGCTACACCTAGGAATCCCTCCCCTGATCCTGAATCTTGTCAAGCGCCTGCATGAAGACAATTTTGCTAGAGTGAGGTGGGGTGGCCAAAATAGCAGTTCAGAGAGGGGTACGCCAGGGTTGTGTTTTGGCGCCGACCCTGTTCTCTCTCTACATAAATGGGGTGGCGGACCATTTGAGAGAGGACATGACCGATGCCCCAACCCTGTGTGGGGAAAAAACACCGACTTTACTTTTTGCGGACGATACCCTCCTGATTTCTAAAAGTCCCATGGGCCTGCAGAAACTCCTTGATCGATTCACCTCGTTTTGTGAAGCCAGAGGCTTGGTTATCAACACAACTAAAACCAAGTTAATGGCTCTGGCACCATCAAAAAGCTTTAGGAATAAAATCAAGCTGAACGACTGCCCTTTGGAGCTTGTGGAGGCATTTGACTATCTAGGGGTAAGGGTGAATAATAAAATAAAGTGGTCTCTCCATTTGACAAAAATGCTCCTAAATCATAAACGGATTTCAGGGGCTATAGCCAGGCACCAGAGACTTTCCTATAGCCAGCCTGTAGCTCCAGCTATTAAAGTATATGAGGGCAAGGCCCTGCCTGGGTGCCTCTACGGGGCGGAACTGTGGGGGTTCGAAAATCTTTCCGAGCTAGTAAGATCTGAGAATAAATTCTACAGAGATTTAGTCTCGCTCCCTTCGTCTACCCCCCTAGTCCCGCTCCGCTATGACCTTGGGAGACACCCAATAAATGAAGTGGCGAGGCTGCGCCCCCTGCTGTATTGGATCCGGCTCAGGAGGTCTCCTGACCTAAGCCATTATGCCTCTGGCCTAACTGAACTGTTAAATCTGGGCGCATGTCATAAAGTAGGCTGGGTGTCCAACCTGAAAAACTAGTGGGTGCAATTGGTTTGGACCAGGCATGGGAGAGTCAGATGCCCCCACCTAAACATCTAGTAAAAAAGCTCTACTGGGACTGGATTTCTGCTACTGTTAGCAAGAATCAGAACGGTATTTTGTCTGTGAGATTCTTGGATGTTAAGCATGTCCCAAGACTGGAACCCTTCCTGGACCTCATTGAGACCCCGGCGGATAGGGTCCTCTACCTAAAATTTAGGTATGGCACACTTCCTCTCCGAGATATCCAAAGAGGCTGGAATGGCCAGACGGGAAACGATAAGGGCTGCCCGGGCTGTGCTTCCCCTACGGAATCCATCGCACATTTTATGTTTGCATGCAGGGCATACAGTCAAGTGAGGTCAAGGTGGCTAAAACCAGTCTGCATTAACCTGGGCTGTTCATCCCACAGGGTGGCTCTACGTATCTTAACATACGAGACACTAATTCCGAGCGTAACCTGTGGCACAGCAAAGTTTTTTGGAAACGCATGGAGGATAAGACAAAAGCTTATCAAAATGAAATAGATAAATAAGTCTGCTGTGAGCTAATTTCATCCCAGTTTATTCGATATGGTTGGGTTTTTAATGTATTGCAAGTCGACTTATGTATTACGTTATTTTGTATGTTACATCTCCCACCGAATATATAGTATGGCTATATTGGGGAAAGCGGCCATTAGCTCACTATACTGTAAAAAACAATGTAAATAATGAAGTGTTTTTCTTAACCTGTTTTATACTTTTATGATGTTTTTTTACATCGAATAAAGTTATTCAATCAAGGATTGCAAGAATGTCAATGAGGTTACAGGATTTTGTGTACAAAGTTGAATACGCTCCTGGAAAAAAGAATGTAGTCGCTGATATCCTATCAAGGATGCCTACTGACATTAAGGAATATCATCAAAATGAGTGGGATGATTTCCAAATAGCCTTGGTGCATGATGACCCTGAGATAAGATTAAAGGAAGAAGAGTGGAAATCTAAGTATACTCAAGATGTGTGTCTACAACAACTCATGAAATTTGTGGAGCGTGGTTGGCCGAGCAAATGTTTGATTGGGAAAGACTTAAAGCTGTTCTGGGAAGTGAGGAATGAACTTGCTATTGTACATGGATTTGTTTATCGAGTTGATACTCATACATCCCAATTCTATGAGGGTTAATTTTGTTTAATTGTGTCATGACGGTCACAATGGTATCGTAAGAACTAAACAAAGAGTTAAAAAATGGTACTGGTGGCTGGGCATGGATTTACTTATTGAACGACTGGTTAGAGATTGTGTTCGGTGTGCCTATTCAGATAAATCTTTGAAGACATTGAGACCAAACGTGCGAACCCATCATCAGAAAATTGACATTATGGGACCTATTGGCACACCTGCTAAGTATATTATTTCTTTAATTGATGTTTTCTCAACATGGCCTAGGATTAAAATTGTTGAGAAGGTGAATTCTAAGGAAGTTTTATGGTTTATGGACAAGCTTTTTTTAAGTGAAGGTTTACCAGCGCAAGTTATCAGTGACAATGGGGTTCCGTTTTTTGTCTAAATTAGCTGAATATTATTTTGGAAAAATGTTGTTTGTGTATAGAGCCACATCTCTGTATAATCACAGCGGAAATGGTATGATAGAAAGATTCAACGGAGTGTTGAAGGACACAGTTCAGATAGCTATCAAAAATGGTGCTGACTGGGAAAACCAAGTATTTAAAACAGTGTGGGCATATAGGACTACCGTACATGAAGCTTTAGATGTAACTCTTTTTGATGTAATGAGAGGCAGAGACGCAAGAACAGCATGTAATCCTGAGTGGATGTTACAAATCCCAGTTAGCACTGTTCCTATTGAGGTTGTAAGGGACAGAATTATTAGAACACATTTCAAGTACAAGGAAAATTTTGATCGCAACAGAAGCTCTGGTTATCCTGAGGTGAAATTTGGCATGTGGACCATGAAAAGTCAGGAAAGGTCAGAGCCAATTTTCAGAACCTTTACAAAATTTCAAAAGATTTCTGCAATGCTGTACAGCTTAGTGATGGCAAAGTATGGAATCTTAGGAGAATTGCTGTTTTAAAAGGCGATAAGGACATGTATGAGAAATTTCAAACCAGTGAGATGAAGGTGAATACTCCTCAAAGGATGAACATTTTTTGTGAGAATTTTGATTGCATTATCGATACAGTTCTCACTTTGAGTAGGGAGAATGGTGATGTTGCTGAGAGTGTTATTGAAAATGGAAGCAAGGCTGTTCCCAGTGTAAATAGGGAGGAGGTGAATGTCACTGAAGATAGAAATGAAGCCGTACCCAGTGTGAGCAGAGGAGACGTCAAGGTTGCTGATTGTGTTGGAGAAATGGAAATTGATGCTGTTCCTTGTGTGAGTAGAGAGGATGTGAAGATGGATGAATGTGAAAAGTTAATTTGGAAGGAGAGATTACAGAGAGTAAAAGAGTACGGGTTAAGCCTAAATGGCTTTCTGATTTTATTTGTGACATTTCTAATGACAGTGTTACGGAATAAGACTAATGGCCTTCTGATTTTATTTGTGACAATTTTAATGACAATGTTTAAAATGGTTTAATTTCTACTGCAATTGTGAAATTTATAGTTAAGCTTATTTTGTATTGTATTATCGCTATTTATAATTTTTGTGTTTTTTATTTATTTTTTTGTTAAGAGGAGATGTGTTGTGTTATAGTTCTATTTAGTGATGTAATCCCAGTGTGCTGTCTTTGGATTCCAAATTCCTTATTGACAGTAGCTGCTAGGGAAGACGGGAGCAGTGGTGTTGCCTGATTGCTCTCCTGACTTGGTGCTTCATTTGGAATAAATCCAATTTAAGAATACTTCCGTCTACGACCTATCTTTATATAGACTTAATAACTTTAGGTTTATTGACTATCACTCTAGCAACAGTCTCCTCCTCTTTAACCAATTCATTATCCTTCTTGAGTGCTTTCGCGCTTCTGCCTGACAATTCTGCTTTTCCAACGACCGCCATCACATCTTTCAAAGGATTGTCCCCATTTATCCACAGCCTATGTTGACTAGACGGATCAAGAGCATGTATAACAACTTTATCTCTCACTAGTTCCTCTTGTAAAACTCTGAAACGACAATCCAAAGCAAGTTTTTTTTAAGTGCTGTAACATATTTGTTCAATGGATTCATTATATTCCTGCGAAAAGATTTGTAGTGTGTAATGCCAATGCATACTTTAGGTGAAAAATAGGTGTCAAACTGACTAAGCACTTTCAGAAAGACATTTTCATCTCCAGTGCCGTTTTCTTTATTCAGTTGATTATAAACCCTTAGACCTTTAGGGCCCAATGAATGAAGCAACAAACTTTTTTTCCTTTATGCTGAAAGCTTGTTGGCATGGTCAATAGTGGAAATGTAGTTCAAAAAGTATTCTTTCCTCTGTAACCAGGGGACTGGGGATCACCTAGGATATACAAAAATTCCTTTGGTGGGTTGACAGTAATATTTGGAGTAGCAGTTGCTATCACACAAATTGAGAATGTAAAAATCACGAAATTAGAGTATACAACAAAATTACAGAAAAACCCCCACAAATGAGCAACACACAAGCTGTGCCGATCAGCATGAAAACAGACAAGGTGAAAGCAAGTTAATAAGCTGTGTGAATCAATGGGCACGTGCAGAACTACTGAACCACACACAGGGCTGTGCAGATCAGCGTGAAGGGGATGATTCAAATGTGCAGACCAGAGATGCCCTTGTAGCAGACTGTAAAGATACAAAGTACGAAACAACCTTAAGAACCAAGCCACAAGGTATGACGAGGTTGCTGTGATTAGCAAAGAAGCCTGAATAGGTGTGAAACTCCTGACCCGCACGTTTTATTTGTGTGAGTCAACGTTAAAACATGTGACAAACAAATGCTACCTTAAGGTGTAATTGATAACGACAACTGAACAGCTGTTAAACCGCTAAAACGCATGTTAAAGCTGTGCGAATCAGCGTATTCAAAGATGCATGAAGAACTAGTTGCTAAGCAACCCTCTGAAAAAAGAAGCGAGGAGAGGAGCGCGGCCGCTCCAGAGACGCACGAAGGGCACGCACGTCTAATTGAATGCAGGCGGAGAAACGTAAGTCAAACACGAACACAACTCAACCCTCAGCTTGCCAGAGCAATGAAAGCAAAATAAAGTCAATGCCCTCACGTGACCAGCGTAGGGAAGAGGCCTCAGCTCGTCGGCTCAAACGCTGGAATCCGCAGTCAGAAAATTAGGGGTGGGCGGAATTTGCGAAATTCACTTTCGCAAATATTCGCGAAAATGTTAAAAATCTCTGCAAACGCGGAAACATCGCGAAGATGTGGAAGTTTTTTACCTGCCCGTTCGCTGTATTTTCTGCGTGGTCGCGGCTCGCCAACTTACCCATGCGGTTGCTCACGGGCGCAACCATCTTGTTTTCACTCTTCTCGCGGTGCAGGATCGCGAGAAGAAAGACGTGATCGCGCGACGAATGACATTACTGCGGGCGCGAACGGTGTCGAGACAGCGCAAATGGCTACCAACAATCCAACATCTTGTGCGGAGAACGCGACCGGATCAGGAAAACTTGTCGGCAAACGCGGGGATTCAGGTAAGAATGTATTATTTTATAGCGCGAGCAAGCAAAAATTTCTGGTAAAATGCGGATTGCGGAAATTTGGACATTTTCGCGCTCTCCGTGGAACGCGAAAATGTCAAATTATCGCAATTTCCGTGAGCGGAACGGAATTTTAGCCCAGGCCTACAGAAAATCAGGGGAAAGGCGGAGATCCAACACGACAACACAACACGACAAGTCACCACAAAAGTGTAGTAAAGACGCTATACTAAAAGTGAGTAAAACTCTTTATTGAGCGGCCAGGCACAGACTGCCTTAGGGGGATTTAGTTGGCGGTTGAGGAGAGCAGCTGACAGCTGTCAGCTGCTCTCCTCAACCGCCAACTAAATCCCCACAGAGTTAGCGGTGACAGTCACGAGGAGAGTAGCATTGTGACCTAGATAACATTCCAAACAACGTCAAAGACGCCAACATCACTATGTACATGTCCAACAGTACAGTACTTCTCTAGCTTTAAGAAATAAGCAAAAAAACAAGTTACCACAAAACATAACCGACACAGGGCTAATCTCGGTCTGTTAACAAAGCTAGCTAGACCGTGTAAATTCCCTCACTGATAACTACTACTTGAATACTTCTATTTTGCACAAACTCTTCATCACCCAGCATGGCTGAACTACACTCAGACCCAGTCTGTAAACTGCAAGTTGCTGTGTCATAAAATACCTTTCAAATTCCATGTTTCCTCCCCTTCATGCAATGCCAGGCTACAATTTAATTTACATTTCATGAACTACAGCTGAAAGATTTAGTTACAATTAATGTTTTAGAGAATTATATTTATTAAGATAGTTGCTTCTTTCCCTGCATCCCCACTCTTCATGTTTTAGCATTTGGTGAAGATTCTGGGTGTGGACCGAAAGCCAAAAGGAAGAACTTGAAGTTGGTAGTGGCAACCGGTTACCTCTAATCTGAAATACTTGAGGTGTTTTCAGTGAACTGAAATGTGGAAATACACATCCTTAAATCTAATGACTCCATGTATTTGTTCCTTATTAGGATATGTAATACCTCTTAGATCTTAAACCATCCTAAACAATTGTTTTCTCAGAAAGAGACTGAGTTGTTGTAAGCCTCTAATGGGCCTCTGCACTTTCCAAGTTTGTTTTTTATGAGGCAGTACTTGGAATAGAATCCGGCATATTTAATGATGTTTTAGGACTCTTTATGTGGCTCCTTTCTGTAGCATGCACCAAATCTATGCTTTTAACAAGTTTAGGTGATGGTGATCTAACTGGGTCTGAGGGGTTATTGGTGGATGCTGTGCAACTCTATTGTAAGCCCTTATCGGATCACATAAAGCTCCCATTTATCTGTGATAATTTATTTCCAGCTGTTGTAGAAAGCAGAGATTCTGCCTGCTAAAGGGCCTGATATTTTGAGGGCAGGCATGGTGGTATCCGGTGCCTGGAATTCGCTATTTGCGCCTTGTGTCTTAACCTCTTGCCTGACCATTGTGGGTTTTTTTTTTAGGTCCTTTATGGCACTGGGGCTATGTTTGTATGGTGGCTGTTGTTGACTGGGTCTGTAGGTTTGGCGCTATGTCTGAGGTTGATAGGGTGATTGATAAGAGTGATACCTGTATGTCTGGTGTAGATCTTGGAATGACTGCAGCTGCATTCTTTCTCCACCATGAAAGGGTTAACATCTCCTTTGTTTTAGTGCCCATAAAGATATGGCCTCCTTGGTATCTGCTTTTATTCTCAGCATATCATTTTCCACGTTTTCCGAAGCATAACTCCCTGTGGAATTGCATGCCCATTATTTTATTGTGGACTACTGGTCTGAAATAGGTAGCTCTCCCCCACCTGTCTTCGTAAGACAGCTGCCCCAGACAGTTGCCTGAAGCCATTGTGTTGTACGTCCATTGACGAACATAACAGAGCAGCTGGAACTTTCCCCCCCTCATGAAAATTGCTTTAATCTCTTGTTACTCCTCCTCCAGCTTGAGGTCCAGATACAGCACTATATCTGACCTCATTGGCCTGTCATATCTACTGATTATTACCATGGCATTAGCAGTTCTGATGGACATAGCTGCCATTGAAGTGAATCTCTTGCCTTTAGCGTAGGTGAGAGCTGTTGGCTTTGCCAATGCTTGTATGGTTATATCGATGGCTCGGCTGGGCATGTGTTTTTATTGTAGCTGCTCATTAAAGATCCCTTTTACCATGGTGTATATCAATATCACATGGGATACCAGATGCTTCATGGATATTGACGGTTATTTTTAGAGTCGCATGTGCGGTTTGCTTTGTGTCATATTTTCTACCAACAAGGTAATGCCTGGTCAGCTGCTTGGTACCCTTACCAGGGCTGAACTATTTCAGTTCTCGCACATTTTATTTTTTTTAAACCATGAAGCAATTACGCTACATAAATTGTATTGGTAGAAATATTCTTATACATTGCATACAGTAACAAGATATACATGACAGTTTCCATAGTAGCATTATGGATATAGGTCTGTAATGTGTTGCTTACATACACCGACTGTTTATTTAATTTCTGACTGCAGCAATCTGAATTGGAATTTTACGCTTCTAGCCATCAATGTGTTCTTTACGTATCTTATTCGTTCAAAGTCTGTACATAACCAGTGCACATCAGCGTGTCTGTGTTGCTCGTGATGTCTATTGGGTGTGCAAGGTGATATGTTTTGAGGGGATACCATATGTCTCTGGGATGTGAAGTTAGTGGGAGCAATTCCGCATAAGTAAGTGTTTGGTCCTGCCAGAATATCATGTCCTGGTTCCAATCATTGAACTTAGGAGCCCTGCCTCGTCCCCATCTGCATGCTGCTTTTCGCTTGGCTAATAGAAGCCCTATAGAAACAAAGTGCCGGTATCCAACCTCAATATTCTCTGTGTAGCCCAATAGAACCGTTATAAGTGAGACTTGGATTTAGGGCGAAGTCATTTGTCCTATTACTACAAACACTTGTCGCCAATATTCCTTAATGCTGTTGCAATTCCAGGCGAGGTGTGGAAAATCTGCCCCCTCTATCCCACACCTGTCACATCGGTCATTCTCTCGCAGTTTATATTTATACATTTTAGCAGGAGTGCATTAAGTGCGGTGTAGAAATTTCTAATGTATAATGAGCAGGCGACTGCTGGATGCTACTTGTTCTGGCTGTGTACAGCAGTAGGTCCACTGTTTGTCCGTTAATTCCTTCCTGCCCGATATCCGTCGCCTATTTTTCCCTTGCAGTGCACTGTTCCGGGGTCAGATTAATATAAATGCTATGATATAATGTAGACACTACGTGTACAGCTGTTTCGCATTGCAATATCATATGTAGTGGAGTTAATTCTTGTGGATACGAAGGCTTATATTCTTTAATACCTTGTCTCAGTCTGATATATAAGAAGATGTCCATAGGAGAGGGCATCGATTTAGTAAACATCTGCTGCATTGTACGGAACTTTCCATTTAGATACAGGTCACCCCAACAGGTTATGCCAAACTTAATTTTAGTTTTTTTGAAGACACCCTCCAGTTGTACTGGCATTCTTGGATGATACACTAGGGGAAGTAGAGGTGAGTACAACATAGGGACCTGCATCCATTTTGTTATTTGCTGCCAAGCTTTCACAGTACATATGACTGACGTATGATCGGTTTCTCGGGGTTGAGGCATGCTCAATATGGCTCCCTCCAAGGGTATAGGATCTGCCAGCCATTGTTCTACCGGCTCTTTTGGCATATATTTAGGAGGGTGGAACCAGTATTGTGCATAATTAGCCTGCACACAAATATAGTACAATTCTAGGTTGTGGACGTCAAAACTTCCCCTGGGAGTAAGGCCTAGTAAGTACATCCCATTTCAACCTGGGTTGCTAGCCACCCCACGTTAGCCTAATCATCTCTGTACGTAGGGACGTGAAAAAATGCCTGCCAGGGTCAAATGCAATATTCATAAATAAGTATAAAATGGGAGGATAGCCATTTTTATGAGAGAAGTGCGTCCTGCCATAGATAATGGAAGTGAGATCCATCTCGTGACACAACTAGTGATGTTTTCTAGGGTTCTACCATAGTTTAAGCGCATCAGCTCCTCTCGGTCAGCAGTAATGTCATCTGCGTATATGGAGATGAGTATTGGATGCATTTGACAGCGCAGAGCTTAGTCCCGATGATGCTGTCTCACTTTGGCCGCTAGAGGCTCAATCGCAAGCGCAAAGAGCAGGGGGGAAGCGGACACCCCTGCCTCGTGCCCTCTGTAACAGAAAATGGTGATGAGGTCTGACCATTTATAAAAATCTTGGCTGCAGGAGAATTATATTGTAGGCGTATCCACGCCAGGACTCCTATGGGAATCCCCATGCACTGCAGTATGACAAATAAGTAGTCCCATTTGACCGAATCAAAGGCTTTCATGGCGTCTTAAGAAGACCACCGCGAGTGCCAGTTTAAGGTCCACATTTTGTAATATGGAAAATAGTGTACGGGGGTTATGGGATGTTGCTCTCCCTGGAATGAATCCAGCCTGGTCAGGCAACACTAGTTTCTCCATCAGAAGGCTTAATCTATTAGCCAATACTTGGGCAAGGATTTTTTGCATCATTATTGATGAAGGAAAGCGGCCTATAGGAGTCTCCTGTGTCTGCGGGTTCACTAGGTTTTAGGAGTCATGTAATAAGAGCCTCTCTCATAGAGCACGGAAGAATGCCTGTTTCTTGGGCTTCTTCATAGACCTCTTTTAGTATAGGAATCAGTTGATTAATATATGTTTTGTAAAAGTTTATCGGGAGGCCATCTGACCCGGGGTCTTTACTGGACTTCATTTGCATGATTGTGGCACGTATTTCATCCGCCTTGAGAGGTGCCGCAAGGAATTCCCTTTGTGTCCCCCCCTAGCCATCCGATAGCTACATCACTAAGATAGCTAGATAAGTCAAGTGGTTGTTGCCTGCGAGTACTTTACAAGTTGGTATAGTATGCGGTACAAATAGTTAGTATATCTTTACTGTCTCTATGTCTCACCCCGTTGTCATCTGAAATCTCCATCACGTAGCTAGAGAAGCAAGGTTTTGTATTTCTTCTGCCAAGGCCCTACCTGGCCGCTCCCTTTCACTGTATCTGTGCGCCATGAAATATTTCCCTCTAAAGCAGGTTTCCCTCTCTACAGTATTTTTATATTCCGAGAGTTTTTCTCTGAATTCTACTTGAATTGTACAGTTTGTATCATTCCCTAGCTCACCTTCCAGCCTCTTTCGCTCCCCTTCTAACCGCTGCAGATTTCATCTTATGTCTCGCAAGACTCCGAAGCTCTTGACTATGCAAGAGCCTCGCATTGTGACCTTGAAGGCCTCCCACACTGTGCCCATATGTGGGAAAAAGTTTGTGATTTCTTGTCCTAATGCAGACTGGAAAGCGCTATCTAATATGCTTCTGGAATGAGTTTCCAGTTGCTGGGAGTTGCATTCAGTGCCGGTGAGGATATTGTCAAGCGAACTGGGGCATGATCGAAGTATGTCTTAGCTAAATGTTCTGCATTAACTAACGATGGCACAACGCCACGGGTCACAACCCAATAATCTAGTCTGGCCCATGTTGAATGCATCGCTGTGTAGTGTGTACCTTGCCTTTATGCAGGGTCTCCTCTTTACAGGGCTGGTGTTGTGGTACGGATGCCCTTGCTCTGGCTCTGTTGGTTAAACCTGGTCCTGTAGGTGTATGCATCTGGTATTCAGTGCCTCCATGCATCCAAAAGGCAGATGTCAGAAAACATATCGAGCAATATGCTGTGAGTCTTGGTGTAATGGTGTGGGAGAGGGTTAGACCTGTCATTACCTCCTCGTTAGTCTTCCTCGCCACATGACTAACAAAGTGAGCTTCAGCTCCACACCAGAACCCTCCAAAGCAAAAAGTCAGCCTCCCATCCCTTCCCAATATGGCCAACCCATTACACCCTGACCTCTGTAAGAGGCGGGCCGGCCCAACCCACCAGCCTGTTTTTTTTAGTTCTGCGCAGGATTACTCTCCAGATGCGCCTTCAGGTAAGTGGTTCCTACTGTAGCGGGAACATGGGTCCTTGGTTGGTGGTCCTGCGCTAGCAGACTCTGGGGCTTTTGGACCTCCCCCCTTCCTTCCCCCGGTCTCTTTTGGGACCGGTTAGGCTCTAACTTAGCGGGCCAGGGGTCAATGGGGGGGGGGGGGCGGGCGGGGTGGTCTGGGGCTCTGCTGTATCTGCTCTCTTCTGCCCCTCGCCTCGCACTGTCGCGGTCATTAGTTGTTGGCCTCTGTCTCAGCCCACGCTCCCGCCGGTGCTCTTTAGCACTGGTTGTGGTGTCCTTCACTGTGAAACGGTTGATTATTTCATTATTTATTCCTGGGAGGTGCGTTGTGCTCCTGTGACACGTTTGGGTAATCCCCGGTGCTTATGCTGCTGTGCCTGCACTAGTGAGTTTTTGCTCCGCTGGTGCATGCTGTGTGGTGGCTCCGTTTCACTTTCAGTGTTAAGACGGCCTCGCCGGAGGTCTTTACTTCTTGGTCTCCCTCATTACGCTGCAAATAGCGAGAGAGTTGTTGGCAGTGCAATCTTTCCATGTGCGGGTTCCCAGAGTACCCCTGCCCTGTTGCGGGGGGTCAGTCTGCATCAGGCGGCCAGCAGACGTCTGCGCGGCCGCACCCCCATGTTGTCAGCCCCGTGGGGCTGGCATTCGGCGCAGGCGACTGCTGATTGTAGTGCGGGCTCACCTTCTGCCGTCCGGGGCGAAAGTCCTCGGCGCTGCCTGGGTCCACTCATGACGTTCTGTCATGTCCTGCGGGAGTTTGGCGGGTGTCGCCTACGCAGCGTGGTGCCACTTCTTCCCGCGTTTCTTTCCCACAATACGTCGGGCGGGACCGGGCTGTTTGCATTCAGCTTCTCGCCTCAGCCGGGGCTCCGAGGGGCAGGGCCCCTCCGGCTTCGTTCCGGGCTGTTTCCCTCAGATGCCACTGTTCCGCATTTTCCGGAGCGACTTCTTCGGATTCTCCTCCGTTTTTGCGTGATTGGAGCTGGTCTAGCCTGTTCCTGTCCCGTGGGTCTGGCGTGCCGAAGCGGGGATGTAGCTCAGTGGTAGAGCGCATGCTTCGCATGTATGAGTCCCTGGGTTCAATCCCCGTTATCTCCAGAAATCTCTGTTCCTTTGTCGGCTTGGGCTGCTGTGGGGCTCCTTGTTTTTTTTATGTACTATCTTCTCACCACCCGTGGTATGTTTATGTATTTATTTGCATTACGGGAGGGGTCTTCGTCGCCTGTGGCGGATCTGGGTTTCCCTCATGGTGTTTCATGGGTTGATAGGGGGGAGCGCAGCCTTGGGCTAGAGCGCTCTGCCTTGGGAATGGGGTCCTGGGTTCAGGTCTCGGCGGCAGCGCTCTTCTTCCAGAGGTTTCTGTCCGAATCTCCTGCTCTACCCGCGACGGCTTACGGGCTCTTTACAGGGCTTGTGTTGTGGTACGGATGCCCTTGCTCTGGCTCTGTTGGTTAAACGTGGTCCTGTGGGTGTACGCATCTGGTATTCAGTGCCGGCATACCCTTCGGGGTAACTGTGCTCTTTGCGTTTTCCCATGTTGTGTCCCTGTTAACGTGCACTGCTTGTCACGGTTTTGGGTCCTTTCTGGTGTTTTTCGCAATATCTTATCCTGTGATTGCCAAGAGGGGTTCCATGGAGTGACCATCCGCTCTTCCTTATGGGCTGTTGGTTTGCCATCCCTGTGTTAGTGTTCTCACATACATCGTCTTTTTGCCCGGTGGGGTGTGTGTTCATGGCCTAGTGTTTTGCGGGCGTTGTCCTGCGGTTCCTCCGTCCTGTATGCTCCTGTCCCCGCCTGCTCTCCATTGTTGTGCAGGGTCTCTCCTGGTTGGTCCCTGGTTGATGTGCCCTCCGGGATTTTCCGGGAATTGTGGGCTACGGCGTGTCTTATGGGGGCAGGCCGCTGTCTGCCCCTGCCCGTTCTTCTCTGGGCTGCTTCTGTGGTCTCCAGGTGGGCTTTTTCTTCTGCTTCTGCTCTTGGAGTCTTGCCTTTACTCTTCCGGGCCCGCGGCGGTTGCGTCTCCGGATGCCTGTCTCAGCTGGTGGCCTTGCGTTCCCTTACGGTCATGTTTCACCTCGCGTCCTGGGGGTTGGGGCTCTACTTGGGGGCCTTTTTCTGTGTCCGGGTCTGAAGGCGCAGGTGATGACTACTACATCCACTGTAGGGGCCTGTGTTGACCTCATTGTCTCAGGTTCTTCTCCTGGCGGGTCTACTCAGCCTTTCATCCTTCTGAGGTCGATGAAATGAGTACCATCGTGTTGGGTAACAATAGACATCTGTTCTTCAGCCCCTTGAGACCCTTGGGTGATACGTGCGCTTTACATGTGCACGTTATGCTGCTGGGTCAGTGTCGGTTGTTGGGCTCCCAGGGTCGGCCAGACGTGCTGTGGCTCTGTGGTGGGTCTCCTCCCTTGGCTGGCTGTCCCCCTTCATCTGTTTTTTTTGTGGCCCCCCGGCTGTTCCTGTCCGGGTTCGCATTGGTATGGGCCCACCACAGGGAGTGTTTTGGGTGCCTTTGTGTCATGCGGTGCTTTCACCGTCTGTCCGTTGAGGGTCCTCCCCTTTCGGTTGGTCTCTGTGCCCTATGGGCCTTCCCGTCTCTGCTTGTTCCCGTGGGTGTCCCTTTTATCTTGCCCCAGTGGCTCCCTTCCCGCCCTGTCTGCCAGTAGGGCAGGTGGTCTTTCTGTTCTTGTTTCCCCTTCCCGGGTGATGGCGGCCTTTGCTTCCTCTCTGTGGCGCCCTCTCGGGTATCTTTCTATGCAGGGCTATGGCTGGCTGCCGCAGCCTTTGTGGTGCTGCGCCTTGCCATTTGGTTGTCTCCTCATGCTTCCCATCCTTGGTCTTCCAGGGCCACATGGCCCTCTTGCCCTGTGTGCATCGGACCTCGTCTGCTCTGGGTAGTTGGCCGGGTCTGGACTGGTTTGCACCTTGGTGGGTGGCAGCCTGGGTCTTCCTGGTGCTTTGGGCTGCCTCTCCTTTGGGGTCCATATCTTGTGTGTCTTCGGACATTTCCTTCTTGGACTAGTGGTCTTTGTGTTCTGGGTGCCCCTTCCTAGGTGCTGGGGGCCTATGCCTCCCTTTGGGGCGTGCGTAGGTTCCCGGTCAGTGCTGGGTCGGTTGGTCGGTTTTCTGTTGCCCGTTCCTTGGCTTCTCTGGGATTTGCCCCGGCCCTGTGGGGGCTTCTTGTTGCTCTCCTGGGCGGTTTCTCCCCTGCTTCGTGCTCTGGGGTGTTTGCGGGGTTCGCCCCTGTTGACTCTTTGGCACTATGATGCTGTCCTTGCTCGGGTCACTTTTCTTCTGGCTCCGGCCGTGCCACCCTGCCGGCTCATGTTATTGTCTGCTCTCCTACGGTTCTGTGGGTCGGACCTCTTTAGTGCCTGGATGGGAGTTCTCCTCCCCGGTGTTGGCTCTTCGGCCTTTTCCTCCGGGCTCCCGGCTTTGCGCTTTCCTGGGGTCCTTTTTCTTCCAGGGGTTCTGGGCTTGTTTGGCCTGGCCAGGGTTTTTGTCCGGTTGGTGTTGCTCGCCTGAGTGCGTCTCCATTGGTGTCTGCTGCTGCGGTGGTTGACTTGGGCGATGTTACTCATTGGTCGGTGTTCGGCCTATGTGGGCGCAGGTATTGTGTCCTGTCCCTGCTTTCTGGCTTTCCCTTGCGGGTTTTTGTTTCCGGCGGTGCTGTTGGGTGCCTGGGGGTGCTACTCCCAGTTCTTGTCTCCCTGGCGGGGCTCTGCGCTTTCGGTGTGGATTTGTATCCTCGTTTTTTGTCCCTGGTTTTGGAGTTCCTGGGCCTGTTGGCTCGGTGGCTCCCTGGGTGTGTTGACATGGCTCGGGCTTGTTTCGCCCGGTTTCTGCCTGTGGCTTTTTCTCCCTGTGCACTCCTGTTCCATTCGGTTCTTCATTGTTCGGCTGGGCTGGGCCTGGTTGTTGGCTGGCTGACTGTGTGGCTGCAGCTCGCTTCCTTCTTGTGGGACATTCCTGGGACGGGTTGCTTGGTCCCTGTGCGGGGCGGTCCCGGGCCACCGCGCTGCATTTGCCTTCCTTACGGGCTCTGTGTGCCTCTGGTGTCCGATTGCTTCCTTTCTGGTGGCTTGGCCTTGGGCCTGGTCCCTTCCGTTCTACGGACTGTGTGGCTGTTGTCCGGTTGGGTTCCCTTCGTGGCCGGGTCTCTTCGGTGTCATTTCCAGCTCCTTCCTGGGTCTCTTCCTGTTCTCTCGTAGGTGTCGCATTCTTTTCCGGGGGTCCTTTTGTGTAGGTCACCCTTGCAGTGTTGCTGTGTTTGTCGGACTGAGTCTCTCTTTCTGAGTCTCTCTTTTTGCGATGGCTTTTTTGTTGGGTCACTGTGGTGGGGATGCCCTCTGTTTCTTCAGTTCCTCTATCTGGGCTTTTGCTCTCCTCTCGCTTTTGGCTGTCCGTTGGGCTGTCTTGGTGTGTTTGGGCCAGCTTGCTGCTTTCTCTTCTGGGGCCTGTTGCTGTGGCTTTTGGCTCTGTGCAGTCTGGTTCCGTGCCTTCTCTGTCCTCCTTTGGTCTTTGGTTAGGGCACATTTTCTGGCGGCACTTCGGGTCTCGGGGGTCCGGGTTTTCGGCCCTCCCGTTGTCTTTCTGTCCAGGGCTGGTTCTTCCTGCTCGTGGTTGCCTCTCTCTTGGGTGGTTCTTCCGCTCGTCTGGGCTGTTGGGCTTGCCCTCTTCCGTGGGGGTCCCATTCTGGTCCGTTGGTTTCCTGTGAGTTTCCATGAAGCCGCTTGGCTTTGGTATGTGCTCACTTTGTTAGTCATGTGGCGAGGAAGACTATACTCGGAGTAATGAAGATTACCGGTAAGTAATTGGGGCATTAACAGGGTTTAATACCGTGCTAAAATCTCCTCCCCATATTACATGTGTGGAACCCAGTTTGAGAATTTTTCTCAACAAGTGTAGTGTAAAATTCCACATTTGGCCCATAGCAACACACCAACATAACAAAGGACGATCCCAATCTGCCCCACATCATGCAGTACCTCCCTTTTGAGTCATAGCGCGCTCCTTCTGGGGTGAATGGAGAGTTTTTCTTGATAAGAATCGCCCTACCTCTGGAGTACGAGGAGTACATTCTATGCGCAGCCCATTTGCTGGCAAACACGGGGGTATGTCTCTGATCAAAGTGTGTTTCCTGAAGCATTGCAATGTGGATATGGTGCCAATCTAGGTATGTCAATATCTGTTTATGTGGGTCTCCCAGACCTCTAACATTCCATCTCAACAGTTGTATTGTCAATGCTACGGTGTCCTGAGCCATAAGTTAAACATCACATATTCTCTGCAGAATTTTCTAGACCTATCACTGCCTATTTTCCTCTGTACATGCATAAACAAATCTACCCAGTTTGTAGCATACCTTATTTGGATATGAAACAATATTCCCCGTCAAGGTGCACCCCCCCCCCCAACAACAGCAACCCAACTTTGCTGGTACTTCTTTGCCCACCCACCTCCCAAACATCATAACCCATTATAAAACTATTGAAAGTCCCTAAGTATGTGGGGGAACGCCCTTGGGGGTACACCAGGGGGCACGCAAGGTTCTCCCTTTCCCACCTAGTGATGGAGTAGCCACCCATAAACTGGGAGGGGGGAAGGGGGTTGCCCGGTATATTTTGTGTTACTGTCCCATTTCTTCATTACCTTTTCTTCCTCACTCTTCCTAAACCACTTATCTGATTACAGCGCCGTAGCAATGTCCTCCCTGTATCTTATATGCTGAAACACTCAATCTGGAAGGTAGTCTTCAGGCAAAGTGTTGTTCCTCTTTATTCAAAGGAGTAGCAAGGATAATCCACCGCTCTTGCAGCCTCGTGACTTTGCCGAAGGTGAAGGCCTTCCGCCTTGAGTCTTAGTCTGATATCGAAGACCGAGATCTGGATGGGTTTTCCTGCGTTGCACGAGGAGAAGTTTGTCGCTTGATACGTTTGAGGAAATCCTCCTCCTGCTGTGTATTGGGAAAGAAGTGCTGTTTGCCCTGATGTGTGACTCGCAAACGTGCTGGGTACATTAAGCATAGTCAATTTATGCCTGACGCAGTTTTTGCTTGACTGAAATGAATTCACGTCTCGCCTGCTGCACTGGAGCTGTGAAGTCAGGGTATATGGTAAATTCATTGCCCTCATAACTCCGAAGCCTTTTTTCCCGGGCACGTTTCAGAGCCGTATTGCGGTCCCAAAAATTAAGTAAGCGTGCAATAATCGGTTGGGGATTGCTTCCTGGGGGAGGTCTAGGGCCCAGTGAACGATGTGCTCTCTCTATTGTCATTTGCAGCGAGAAGGATTCAGCAATGAACGTTTCACACGGCAGGCGTTCGATGAATTCCTCCATTCGACCAGTATTTGTGCTGGAATTCCAATTATGAGTATATTGTTGCGCCTACTGTGCGCTTCTAAATTCTCATTTTTTGCAGCAATTACTTTGAGGATCTTATCTATCTGGGCAACTTGTTTTTGCATTTAAATCAAATCTTTATTGTCTGATGTGCGCCTCTGTCTCTTTGATCTGCTCATCATGCTTGTCTAGTTTATGGACGATGGAATCCATTCGAGTTGTCATTGAGTCCATTTTGTTCTCTATGGAGGTGAGGCTATAACACATAGCGAGCAGGAGACTTTAAACATCATCCTCTTGGGAAAGTTGCCGGTTCTTGTGCATGTTCTGTACTTGCTTGGTCCTGTTCATCGGTACTTGAGCGTGTGATGGTCTTCTGGGTTTCGAAGGGCAATTTTGACTGCTTGCCGTCTGTTTTCCCCAGGTTGGGCCCAACGTATTGCAGCTATGTCCAGTCCGACCCAGCGGTGTGTCCGCTAGGTCGTTTTGTTGTTCTGTGAAAGGCAAAGACGTTCCCTGACTAAGAACAATATCCGTGCCATGCCCCATTGCCAATTCTGACAGTGAGGTATGATGCGTCTGTCTGATTTTGCAATAATGTCACACAGGCGACTGGTGGTCACGCCACTCTGTAGGCCAGCTATCTACAGTGATCGTGGTCTTAAGGTTCAGATATTACGGGCAGATCAGTAAGGGTATAGTATGTCAATGCCTCGATCCTATGATCACCTCAGTCTGTATATTGCGCAAAAATGGGTGGTGTAGCTCACCCACCTTATCAGGGCTCTTCTTCTGGGTGCCACTGCGTGTACAATTGTTGGACTTGTATGTAACGTGCTCTCCCTAAGATAGAAGTCATTTATGTTTAAGGGCCTCCCGCTTTCTTGTTTCAGGTGCTGCACAGCAAATATCCCCGCTTAGCTAAATCTGGGTAGTCTCCTCGAGAGGGGTGTTGCTTTGTGTTGGCACCATATAAGGTATAAGAGTATCCCTTGGCGCTGCGGGTGCACCATCCACCACTCCTATGGCTGTTTATAGCGTGGAAACTGTAGAGGACTGATAGACTCAGGAGTATTCCCACCTTAGTCATTTGTTTTCAGGGGTTTCTCGCCTGTGCCGCTATGTCACATGGAGCTCTCAAAGTGTATTGAGGTGTTGTTTTTTTGGGGGGGGGGGGGGGTTCTCCATTCCCCTCCTTATTTCTACCTGCGTCTGCCCGTTATGTGGGCAAAGAGAGAAACAAGAACCAGGCGATCTCCGCTCCCCCGTATCAGAAGCCAAACAATCCGCTTAGTTTTCGAGAGTCGCGCTGCCGCTTAAAAAAAATGGCTGCATCGGCGGTCGCAGCCCCTGCGCAGTTGCGTCCACTGAGAACTTTTGCCTCCCGGTCTCGTCTCACCACCACCACAATTCGCTCCTGCGATATCTTGAAGTGTGGAAGCATGCAGAAGGGGGGATTGTCGCCAGTCTTACTTGTGTGGCGGTGTATGCCGCCTTGTCAGCAGTTCGTCCATGGCGGCCTAGTCACCGCATGGGTGCCGGGAGACTCACATAGCTTTGGAAGCCAAGTTCCCCTCCAACGGCTTTAACTTCAGTCACCGAGTTGCCAGAACCGCAAGGCGCCGCCACAGTCGGAAGGTCTTCGTCTCGGTGTTAGGGCACCATTAGATGGTAGAGGGTGTCTCAGGTACTCGACACACTTCTAACAACGATTTCTTTGTTTGCGGGCAGGATAAGGATTATGCCGCCGGGCAGCAAGAGCCTCACTTCAGTGCGGCCATCTTGGTCGTGCACCACCTAGTGCCCCCCAGTTCTCACACCCTTTCTTGGTTTACATGGGGTTCCCTGGCATAATGCCATTATTTATTTCCTTTAAAGTTTCCTTCAGTCCCTTTCTGCTTGTATTAAACGTCCCTTGGTACCCCATCTTTTCCTCATCTCTTTAGTATCTTCCTTCTGTAGAGCTATGGAATGATCACAGACCTCTGACAGATTCAGTTGAGCTATATATCTCATCTCTGGCCGTAGCTCTAGATAACACCGCTTCACTCTGTCTCCCAAATGACGCTGGTTCAAATTAGCAACCAGTTCCAGTTACTCATGATTCCTATAGAGCCTTGACACTGAAGATTCTAAAGCTTCCTTTAAATCTGTTTAAAAGAAAGAAGCATTTTCCGTACTGCATCACAGTCCGGTCTGCTGCTAGCTGCTTTATTTGTACCATGTATGTTATTAAATTCTGTAACACCACTTTTTAGGTCCTTCGTTTCAGAGCAGTGGCCTGAAGGTACACGCAGAACCAAATATATGGACTATTGTAGTAACCTGTGTTGTATGTATCTGGTTATTTACTCTCTAGCTGCTCAGCCAGTGTGAATGTGATGCATGAATGTTGGTGTGACAGTCTTGAATGGAACGTTTGGGTGCCTCGATGCTTAAGTGTGTCAGTTGGAGTATGGGCTGAGCAGTAGGCAGACTGCTCCTGTTGGGGCTGTATCTCTACAACTCAAATACCTGTAACTGAACTTAATAAATCTACTTACATCTACATCCTGACGAGGATGGGACTATGTTCTGGGTCATTGCCTCACAATCATACCGAAGTAGGCTATAAACTTTGGCTCGGGGTGCATATAACTCAGATACAGACTAAATTGGTAACTGAGCAATCGGAAATCCCCAAATGGTCAAGGGTGTGGCAATGGATCTTTACTCCCACTGGATAACATTAGGGTATGAGGTGAGAAGGTGAATTAAGAGCAGGTACATGTGTAAATGACCTTTTTATAAATAGGAGCAGTCTGTGCAGGGATGTTCCTATAGAGGCAATTTGATTGTATAGTGCATGAATTTGTTTTTTGGTGTTTGCCGTCCATTGCTAACCGTACTATTGTGGTCAAGGACTGCAGTGTTGAGAAGAAGTACTAATACTTTTATTGTCTATTTAGACACTCGCTGCTCTTCCAGATCAGGACTCGTTCTATGACGTCACAGACTGTCTCGAAAAGTTGGGAATGGAAAAGATTGTCCAACGTTATGTAAAGAACATAGGAACAGATCCAGACTTGAAACAGACGTTTACTGTGTATGAAGTAAGGCAATTATTTTTTGACTGTCTTTACTGTTTCTGTAATAAACCCTCATCTACTACCATCTGTTTTTCTTTTTTGTAGCACTAAGCATGTAGTTGGCTAATGGTACTGCAGGTGGGAGCAAGACTACTTCTCCCAAGGTCATTGCACGGAACATGAATTGAGGAATAATTGAGAAAGCAAAAAAAAAAATCTTTTAGATTCCACAGTCTCTTACTAGCTGTCACATGTTACCAGAGATGTTTCTATTTTTGAAAACAGCTGATTCTGAAGACCTGTTGGACGGGAACCACAATTGCATGAACGCAAAATGCTTTTTCCGGGTGGACAAATGGTCTTAAGCATCTTTAGGGTACTCCAAAACTTCAATTTCTCATTTATTAAGCTTCTCCCATGTGTTTGGCATTCTGTGGAGTATTTATGGACCGAACAGAGAAGACTATGGATCAGATTAAGATGGCTTGTACAATATTAATGTAATCATATGCCACGTGGTCATCATGCTGTCGTATGATTGCTGGGTTAAGGGCATTACTGGCCTGGCTTGTCACAAGTAAGAAAATACATTATTTATTTGGTTTTGTTATAAGCAATCAGGATATGTCGTTTATCCAATTACTGTGATTCCCATATTAACCAGTCAGCATTTAATGTGCTTTAAGTCTGCTAGTCCTTTGGCCACAGACTGTCAGTCTTTACTAGATCATCCAGTATTCATCTTGCTGTTCCAAATAAATAATTTTAACATTTTCCCTTTTCCTGTCATGGGTCTGGCATTTGTAAGAAGACTATTTTTTTACCTCTTAATTGCATGGGTACTGAGACCCTTGAGAGGTGTGAGGTGCTATATGGGATAGCTCAAAGGGGACAATGGATGGAGTGATAGAGCAGGGATTAAGAGTAACTGACAGAGTGACTGACTGGTATGCAAAGCCTTTTTTTGACAGCTGAACTACCCTTTGCCCCATTAGTAATTATATCTGGTATTGTTAAATAATTGTGACTGTAGCATCCATGTAGGGGTGACCTGGGGACATGAAGGGATGTTTCTTCTTATGCCTTGGCAAAACATGGAGTCCGCATGAATGGCTACAGCTTGGAGAAGGCCTCTTCTTAAATCTGATTGGGATCGGAGGTTGAAGGTAACATTTTGTTAGATCTGTGTTATGCTAGTAGAGGTGACTGTGTATCCCTAAGGTCTTATGTGAAACTGCTGGCTTTTAAGATGTTATTTATGTATTGCTGCACACTTGGTTCTGGCTTCTTGTCTGCATGATCTACTAAATGTGCATCTCAAGTACTGTAAGTGCTGCATGGGGATCCAAGCACGGAGGGAAACAGGAGACATGTGGATATAATAAATTGGTTAGTACTGCCAAAAGATTAGGCATTGCTGCTTACAAGCCCTTGATTGTTGTATTTTTCTTTTCTTTTAAAGAACGCCCTAAAGCACGAAGACGGGGACCATGAGGATGCATTGTCAAGTAATCGCAAAGACAGAAAGAAATTGTCACAAGCAGTTGAAGAGGGCAAGCAGAGCAAGCGTTTATCAGGAAATGGCAACATATCCCATTCACCCTCTTTGCTGGCAAACCATGTGCAAGACCAGTATAGCCCACCAACTTTGCCAGATCGTTCTATCAACTTTGTGGGTGCAAGGCGCAAGGCTGCACAATCTCCTGTCATGCCTCTTTTGATACCAGTGAGCCAAACACCAACCACACCTTCCGCCTCATCTTCCAACACTTTTAGTAATGGCAGCTATGGAGCATTGCCCAATGACCAGGAACCATCAATGTAAGTACTGCAAAGAGATGCTTAGATTTTTTTTGTATAATTTGTTTGTTGGAGTACTTGACAGTCTTATCACCATGTCATCTAATATAAGGGAGTACCTATGCTGCCTATAGCAAAAAATATATATTTTCTAATTACATTAAGACTTTGTTCTTTGTTTTCCCATATTCTGTACCTACTATTCACTAGAATCCCATATAAAACATGATGTAATAGTGCTTAACCCTACTAATAGAGGCTTTGAAACTTTTTTTATAGCCCCCGAAAAACGTAGATTCTTTATTCAGTAATTGCTTGAACAATACCTTAATCTATTGTCACCCCGTGATTGTATCCTTATTCCTGGAAACTGTTTTGTAGATCCAGAAAACAAGCTTGCCACTGAGGTTTTGTGTACCATCTGGGAACTAGGCTTCAGCCATATCATTATGCAGACGCTCGTTGGGACTCCAGAGCCCAAATTCCTATTTCTGTCAGGTGGCGGGGAACCATAACAGCACCAGGCGGGCGCATAAATGCTACGCTTGGCACCCACGGCACAGGATGCTCTTTAGGACTCCAAAATCCAGTTCCTAACAGGAGACGAAGAGCCACAAGAGCACAGAGAGGGTGCATCAATTCTACGGTTGCCACCTGCGACGTGGGGTTAGGGACTCCAGTTCCCAGAATCCAGTTTCCACCAGAAGACAGAGAACCACAACAGTGCTGGGGGCATACATTCCACGCTTGATTCCCACAGCACTGGACACTATTTGGGACTCCAGAGCCCAGAATGCAGTTCCTGCCAGGAGATGGGCAACCACAACAGCGCAGGGCGGGCACATAAATTTCACAGTTGACGCTCGAGAGAAGAGCGGGCCAAGAATGGGAAGGCCAGAAGAGGCCGAGCCACCCTTCCTGGCTTCACTTCCCATTTCTCCACTTCATTGTCGAGGTACTCTTCTATCATTATTCTGCTCCTTACCCCCGACGTGTATTTGTGACTGCCTCTGGTTATTAGTAATCATTGTTAAGAATGGGGAAGCCCAAGGCTGTAACCAACCTACTCAAATCGCCAATGTACTCTTCACTCAATAGGTTTCTCCAGCGTGCTGTAGGTGTAACAAGTAAAGAAATTGAAATTGCTGAATGATGTTTATCTCTCACACCCGTTCCTCCGGGCCAGACTACTTGCCTGTCACTAAATTGTTCGCATCATCAGAGGCCCGTGCCCAATTTGTCAATATCCCTGCAGCCAAGTCTTCTTGTCACTCTCCTAATGCGCCTTCAGTATTATTGCCCAGCTTGGCTTGCACACCATGTAGGGTCCACCAGCAAAAGGAAGAGGTAGCTGCCAACTGTCAGACCGAAGAGCAATCACTTACCCCGCTGGATGTAGTGGGGCGGATTCTGCCGACACAGAAGGGGTTCTGTGTGGGATAATAAAGGCCATCTTGGAGGCCAGGTTAAAACCCAACAACGATCGGTTGGGAGCCATTGATGCCGAACTACCTAAACTGAATTTAGTTGTATTGCCTCCCGCTTTTGCTCTTTCCAAGCCTCTTGACCCTGTATTGGGAGGTGTAGCGCTTCCGAACTATAACAAACATGTGGCAGGTAACTCTAGTTCCACGTCCATCCCGCCGTTAGACAAAAGAGATCTGATGCCATATCTGCAATAATATAAATGCTCCTTTGTGAATGTTCAGTGATGGCCCAGTGGGTTGGAGGTGAAGGGCAAGGGAGAATGGGGTGAATGGCAAAACGACCCAACAGGTACCATGTCTACCTAGATTTTGAGAAGGACCGAGCTAGATAGTTAGATCATCTTGTTTATTGTATTTCAAAAATGGATTTAGAAAGTACAAAGTAACGTGGGAATGTTTGTTTTATTTTGGTTATTTTTCTGATGATCCAAGGGAATTCTACTTGAGCGAAACAAAAAGACAGCCAAATACATGTTCACTGCTTCCTGGCACGCAGGCCTGGGTCTTTCTCAAGGTTGATATGTAAAGTGCGTTATTATACAAATACCAAAGTAACAAGGAATTAAAGAACAGAGAAAATGGGGAGGAGTAGGGGATTGCATGTGTTAGAGAACAGGGTGTGTATAATATTCCCACTACCACGGACAGAGTAATCTCACAGTTACACGCACATGCATACATCATACGCTATGGCCCATTTCACTACACTAACATACGTTCAAATACTCTACCAGCAATAAACCTGTGGAAGGAAAACTCCTAATCACCCTGCATCTATATCGAGGTCGATAAGACCTGGTTTTTGTGACTGTCCTTAAACATAATCTATACAACATATACAGCAATAATCAAAAATGTAAACCCAATAATTGACAAGAAAGAATATCCAACACCATGTTTAAAATTATATTGCTTTATCTAAAATTAGTCAAAGAAAATCAATCAGAGTAAATCATTTCTCATAGTTACCTATTCTAGCTAAATGTCAGAACGGGTCAGGACAAGTCTCTCGGTAAATGTCTCTCAAGACGAAGTCCCTTCAGCATCAACCCTCAGCAACGCAGATTCGGTACGCGGCAAAGGCAAAATGGCAAGTGGCAAAAACCCTCTCTAGGCTAACATTTCTTATAGTTTCTAAACAATGGAAAGATACATTGGAAACATAGAAAAAACTGTAATGTCCGCCGGACCTGCTGAGCAGAGCGAGAAGGAAAGGATGTAACATCGCTACATTTGAAAATCTCCGCTCAGGATAAGTTCACATAATAAAGACTACGGAACAGGAACCAAGAAATAAAACATGTATCATATTAGTTCTACTTCTCCTCGGCAGTCGAGCCACAGTTCAGAATTTTTCTCTAAGGCTCCTTTGTTTCCCAAGGCTGCCAAGGACATTTTCATTTCACTTGGAGATCTCCCAAAACTGCTGCTGTCCTCATGGAAAGTTTTCAAACAAGCAAGCAAGGACCATGGTCAGTTAGCTTCAGGACCATTTCCAGCAGGGGTTTCCCTCGTCACAGTTTTCATATTATAAATCACAGCCAGGCTCACAAATCGGCCATCTTTTCTAGGCCATCATAGGCCTCAATAGACCATCTTATTAAAAGAAACAAAAACAACGTTACCACAGCATAGTGATTAAACAGTGTTAACCCCACTAATACCCTTATGTGTATGCATTTATCTAGCACTTGCAACATAGAAAAGCATTAATTCGAAAAGCATTTTGTGCTCAAAAATAAACAGCACATAGCAACGTTTAAACATGAAAACACGCACGTTAGTTTTTAAACAGCACATTTATGCGCACCCACGTGTAACTCTCTCTTGTTAGGACAAACGGATTGATTAATATAAACGCACTTGCACAAGACAAATAATTAATTATTAATTATTAATAAATTAGTACAACGAATAGACATACCAGAGCTTCAAAAGCCACTGAATTTTCAAACTGAAAATTCTGCTCCAGCAATCCCCCCTTTGGTGATTTTATCACCAAATAAACCCAAAAAAAAAAAAAAAAATTAGTGAAAATTTTGTCCCATTTTAGGAGAAATCGGAAATGTCTTTTCCCCTTACACAACATTACACACCAGTCACTCTTTCATCATCCTTTTTTGTCTCTAAGTAAACACTCTCCCTCAATTCTTCTAATTCAATTTCTTGTGGTTCTCTTTTCAACCTCTTGTTTCTCTTTCCTTTATTCAATTTCTTCCTCCCTCCCCTGTTTTTACAACACACACACACCAATCTTATTATCAATAAAGCAACAATTATACAAGTTAAGGGAAACAATATTCTACCTATAATAGTACTACCTATTTTTGCAATAAAATCCTTAACAGCTATCATTTTATTAGCTATTTTAGTCCATAAATTCTCAGCTTCAAGTGGTACTAATTCTTCATGCAAATCAGTAATATTTTTGATATAGACCTTCAGGTCTTTGCTTTCGTCTGGAATGTAAGTGCAACAATGTTGAACTTTCAGCATTCCACAGACTTCACCCTCCTTGGCCAATAGAATATCAAGGGCAAGTCGATTTTGCATAGACATGGCACGTACGGCACTTAATTCCGTATTCACCAAAAGAAACCCTCCAGCGGTATTTGTCGATAAGCGATCAACCACTGTGGACAGTTTCCGAATTCCATAAGCATTCAAAGAAATTCCCACTGCTGGAATCAAAACCCCAAAAATATCACCCACTATTTCAGACCAAGTTTCTCTCTTAAAACGCATTAGTAAATTAATATGTTCTACATCTGTTATTTTATCTATATGAAAAATCTTTGGAAAAACTAGGCCCACATAACACGTGCCATACCAATGGTCAGGCAACTTGTAATAAGCCTTATTCCCACAAACATAATATACTCCTGGAAAAATTGTATCTTCTCCACCTCTGAAACCCCAACCTGTTGCAATGAAGTATGTTTCATGGCACTCACTAGTCCCAACAAAATATGTATCATATTGGGATTTCCTTCTTGTAATACAAAGTTTACCCTTCTGTGGTGCATCTAGAGCTAAAGTTGGACTAGCCCCATTCTTCAACTCTTTTCCCATCTCAATGTCCCAAATTGTCTCACTCACTTTATATTTTCCTGCTTCCTCATGCATGTTCAATCTCCTTTCCTCTACCATATCCAGGAAAGCTTTCTCCTCTCCTTTCAAACTGCAAGTTAAATTATTCTTAAAAATGTAATCTAATGTTAATCCCTTTTCTTCAATAAAAATCTCACCAAAAGTGTTAGCTTCTTTAGCTGGATTCAGCTCTTTGTTCATTGGCAAGTGCCCAAAAATACTATCTCTGTTAGACATCTTATAATCTACTTGCCCTAACAAATAAAAAACACTACTTAAAATACTACAGGAAATACCATATGTAGCTAGTAAATGATGATAAGTAACACCCTCTGAAACGGATGCAGGTAATTGCATACAGACGTAGCAATCCCTTACTTCCATTGTTTTCACATATTCATATAACAATTTTGAAAAAACATTACTAGAAAAGTTATTAATTGACCTATCTTTGTGTATGTAAGTATTACTAATTCTAATTGGAACTACTTTTTGCGAATTCTTCTCTACATTTGTCACATTCTCTGTATGCATTTCAAACTCTACTTTAAAAGTAACTAATAAAACTAAAACACCCCATAGAAGCATTAATAATCCAGTACAGCAGCAGCACATCCTACACCACCTTTTAAAGAAGGCACATCTATTTCTATTATCCTCTATGTTAGCCATTTTACTACTTTAGTTTAGCCTCTACTACTCCACTACTGTTGGAACTTCTTCAATTCTTCAACAATTCTTCAGCTTTCAGTTTATCCAAATGATCTTTTCGTTCACTTAATCCAAGTGAATCCTTCCTTTATTCAGTTTGGATACTTGTCATTCTTCACTTCAATTTCTTCAACATCAAATTGTATTAGATCTCCAACATCAAAATCCTCAGTACTCGACTCTTCTCCAATGTCAGTCAAGAGTACTTTCAGAATTTCACCAGTATCTTCCTCAACCACTTCTCTCAAGATCTCTTCCGGATTATCTCGAGTCACTGTTTCTTCTTTTCCTCCTTCAGACAGTGCCACATAAGACCATTCCGGTGATCTGTACTTTTGGTTGGGTCTTCTTACTCTTTTTATTTCTACTGGTTCGTTTGACTCCTTTGATTCTTCTCCTTCAGCTTTTGAACTTTGACTCGAAACTTCATTCACTTGTTCAGCTTTCGATGTACTTGCTCCTATTATTTTGTATCTCAGCCTCTTAACTCTGTTGTTAGGCCAACGATCTCCTCTTAACACCTTTTTCGGCTTTATTTCTTTATTACTTATTTCTCCAATCCAAGTTTTCTTTCTCAGAACTCGACCCTCTGTTTGTTCATCCTCATCATCTGTTTCAAGTGCCTCTTGTTTCCGTTTTCCAGCAGCTTTCTTCTTTTCCACAGATTTTTTCACCACTGTTTGAGACTTCCCTACTCCTGTCCCTCCTCGAGTCTCCGACACGCAATCTTCTTGCTGTCTACTTGTCCCTTCACCTGGCTCATCAAGAATGTTCCCTACACCTCCTCGGGGGTCTTCCGCAATCTGTCCCTCTCGATCTTCTTCTGACCCTACTTCTTCAAGTATAATCTCAAGTGGTTCTTCAATCTCCTCCTCTTCTGATTCAGGAGTAGTCTCTGTGTGATTTCTTTTTTCTTTTCTTTTTCCTTCACTGCTGTTTGAAACTTCAGGCTCTCTTACAGAATTTGATCTCTTCTCTGATACTCGCAGTGGTTCATTCGAAGCTTTTCCTACTTCTTTCCCCACTGATTCTGTATCTTCATCATCACTGGAATCTGACTCTTCAAAATACTCTTTACCAGTCCCTTCCTTTGGGTTTGGAACTCTCAGAGTATGACTTGCATGTACCCAGTGCTTCACTCCAGCACACTTTACTGCAGTCGTCGTAGTCAGAATAACTTGTCTCAGCCTTCCCCACCTTGGAATCAAGCAATTTCTTCTTCTGTAAACTTTTATCCTCACCCAGTCTCCTGGACTCAGATCATGGGCTTGCTTCTTCTCAAGTGTGGTAGCTTCTTCTCCAACCTGGTGAAACACAGAATGAACTGCGTCAGCCAGGCCTTTACAGTAATCCAAAATCATGTCATCAGTTATTGTCACCAACTTATTGACAGGCACGAATGCATGGCGCATTGCACGTCCCATTATTATTTCATGCGGACTCAAACCAGTAGTTCTATCTGGAGTAGATCTCATAGTCATCAGAACTAGAGGTAAAACATCTGGCCATTTCATGCCAGTGGCTAAGCACATTTTTCCAATCCTATTCTTGATTGTGCCATTAATCTGCTCAACCACACCAGAAGCCTCTGGTCGGTATGCACAATGTAGCTTCTGCTGTATTTTCAATGCTTCACAAATCAAACCCATAAGCTCATTTTGAAAGTGTCCACCTCTATCGGACTCAACTGTTACTGGAAACCCGTACCTAGGAATCAACTCCCTTAACAGTAACTTTGCCACTGTTAATCCATCATTTCTTCTAGTCGGGTAAGCTTCCACCCACCTTGAAAACAAACAGACTACCACTAAAACATACCTCAGTCTGTTTACTTGGGGCATTTCAATGAAATCAATCTGCATTCTTGTAAAAGGACCTCCTTCTCTGCCTATTGTCCCCAGACTCACCACTGTCTTTTTCCCAGTGTTAAATTGCTGACAAACTAAACACCTCTGACAGATGCTTTCTGCAATTGTCCTGAACTTTGCATTGTACCAGGTCTGCTTGAACGACCTAACCATCGCGTCCCTCCCCAAATGTCCCTGGCCATGATACATCCTTGCCATTGACGACAAGATGGAGTTGGGCATTACTGGTCTGCCATCTCTGTAGACCCAAACATGGTCTGTTTCTCTTGGAGCACATCCTGCCTTAATCCAATCTTTTTTCTCTTCCTCTCCTGCCTCATCTTGCAACTGTTTCACTTCATCCCAGGTTTCTAAGACATTAGTAAACATCACAGAGAGTAAAGACATTTCCCCTTCTCTGTCCCTATTGATGGACTGATTTGTTTTGGCACAGTATTGCGCAACATCGTTTGCATAACGGTTTCCGACCGTTATAAAATCCTCCCCTTGTCCATGGGCAACACATTTTACAACTGCTAACTCCTTAGGCAGCTGTATCGCCTCAAGCAATTTACCAATCATTTCAGCATTCTTTATCGGAGTTCCACTCGATGTCAAGAAACCTCTTTGTAGCCAAAGTTGGCCAAAATCATGCACCACTCCAAATCCATACTGACTATCAGTCATTACAGTTGTCCTCAAATCTTTCCCAATTTCGCAAGCTTTTGTCAATGCCACCAATTCAGCAACTTGCGCAGATTTCACTCCTTTCAATGGTGATGCTTCCATGACCTCTGAAACTTTGCATACCGCATATGCTGCACATAGCACACCATCATCATTTCTCAGGCATGATCCATCTACAAACAACACATGATCACTCTCATTCAAGGGTAGATCCCTTATGTCTGGTCTTGGTTTTGTACAGTACTCAAGCACATCCAAACAATCATGATCATCTTCCATCTTCACACCCACATTTTCAATATCTGGCAAAAGTGTCGCTGGATTCACATTTACACATCTCTCGAGAGTCACATTTGATGCTTCCAGAATCACTTTTTCATATTTAGTCAACCGACTATGTGACATGTACTGAGTTCTGCTTCTTGTCAAAAGAATTGCCACATTGTGAGGTACGAATACCCTTACAGGATATCCCATTATGATTCCCTCACTCTGTTCCAGACTCCTGCATGTTGCAGCCACAGATTTCAGACAACCTGGTAAACCCACAGCTACAGGGTCAAGTGTCGATGAGAAGTACGCAATAGGCCTTCTCAGTAATCCATGCTTCTGAATTAACACTGAAAGTGCACATCCATTTCTTTCACTGCAGTACAGCTCAAATTCCTTTTCGTAGTCAGGCATACCCAAAGCTGGAGCCTCACACATTTTACTCTTGAGCTCTTCAAATGCTGCCATTTGTTCTGCATCTAGATCCAATGGATCTGTCATTTCACTTTTTGTCAGTTTAATCAGTGGCTTTGCTATCAAGGAAAAATTAATTATCCACTGACGACAATAACCCACCATACCCAGGAACATTCTCACTTCTCTCTGGGTTTTTGGAGCTTTCATTTCTCTGATTATTCTGATCCTGTCATTAGTCACTTTTCTCAGACCTTTTTCAATATTGTGTCCAAGATAATGCACCTCTTTCTTGCAAAATTGCAATTTGGCTGGAGATACCTTTAACCCTCCATCTGCCAGATGATTCAGTAAAGCTATGGTATCTACTTCACGAGCTTCACGTGTCTTTGATGCCACCAGTAGGTCATCAATATACTGCACTAACACTGAACTCTCGGGCATGATCAAACTTTCCAACGATTTCTTCAATAACTGATTGAATATCGAAGGACTCTCCGTATACCCCTGTGGGATTCGACACCATGCTAAGATACGCTGGCCAAACCTAAATGCAAAAATCGGCTGGCTATCATGATGCAATGGAATTGAAAAGAACGCATGACACAAATCAATCACTGTATACCACTCAGCATCATGTGGAATTTGATACAGGATCACTGATGGATTTGGCACAATAGGACAACATGCCACCACAATTTGATTAACTTTTCTCAAATCCTGTACGATCCTAAATTTCCCATTGGGCTTTTTTAGTCCCATTATCGGTGAATTACACGGACTACTCAGTAGTTCTCTCAGGACTCCTTGCTGAATCATTTTCTCAATTATAGGAGTTATCCCTTCAATTATTTCTGGTGTCATTTTGTACTGAGGAATGTTAGGATATGTGATTCCCTCTTTTACTGCAATTTTCACTGGATCTACATTATTCATCAATCCCACATCCTCTCCAGTAAAATCCCAAACTGTCCTTTTCACTGTGTCTCTCAGCTCTCGAGGCAAATCTTCCGGATTAAACACAGCAAATGCACCAATTAACTCACTTTCTCTATTCTCTAGAGTCACTCGGTACAAAACATCTTCATCTGGTGTCTCAAAGGCTATTCCATCCGGTGTACAATAAATTGTGCAGTTCATTTTGCACAACAAGTCCCTACCCAACAGGGTCACTGGACTCGTGTCACAGACAATGAATCTGTGCATGTCTGAAAATTTCCCTATCTGTACTCTTACAGGTTCAGTAAGACGTGTTCTGATTTGCGTATTGGCTACACCAACTACTTGGATTGCTTCATCCGAGAGAGGAAGATTTCTAACATCTGTTGACCTGACAGTTGATCTTGTCGCACCTGTGTCTACCAAAAAAGTAACACTCTCCTCATTTATTTTCCCATCCACAAATGGTCCTGCCTGGTCTATTTCTAGAGTTGCACCAAGTATGCACTCTTCTTCCTCTCCTCGGCACCGTCAATAATCACCCTCAGATTCACTCCCTTCACTCTTTAACAAGTACTGTTGTACTTTGTTAGAACGTCTTGGTTTGTTTACCTGCTCATCATTGTAGAATCCTGAATCCTGATTATACTTTTGTAACCCTCTATTCTGCGGCAAGGGCGGTTTTGGTTCTTGACTCTGCTGTCTCACGACTTTCTGTTGTTGCTGCTGTTGATTATTTCCTTCGTTCTGCACCTGTTGATTTAAGGATTTATTCTCATTACTCACTAATGGTGGATTAGGACACTCCGATCTCCAATGCCCCAATTGGCCACAGTTGTGACAAGGAAACTTTTTCTTCGCTTCCTCAAGACTTCCTTTTCCTTTCCCTGCATATCTAGGTCTATTCCCTGCATTATTTCCTGGATTATTCGCTTGTTCCACTAACTGTGCTTCCTGTCTTTCCGCAACTTTCCCTTGTGCCCACATTGCTTTCTCTTTCAGCTTTCTTTGTTTTGCTTCAATTTCATCACTAAAGTATTTTGCATGCCTCAGGATCTCATCTACTTTCTTACTCTGCCAATCCACTGTGTGCTCACGAATTCTCTCACCAATTTCAGGTCTAAGGCCATATACAAATCTGTATACAAAATGACTCAAATCTTTGTCACCCAGGTGTTCATCTCCACTGAATTGTTTAAATGCCAGTATCAGCCTCTCGTAAAAAGCATGAACTGATTCTTTCGCTTCCTGTTGTGTTCGATCTATCTTTACCCAGTCTGTCTCTTTTGCAGGTACTTTACTCTTCAGGTATACCATCACCTGATCATACTTTCTCATTACCTCTGGATCTGGTGCCCCTGTTCTTGGGTCTCTTGGATATTCCTCAGTAGGCCAACTCACAACTATTTTACACTCAGTCCACAAGTCTGCTGGAACAATTATATCAAACAGACTATTCAGGTCAACCCACAGCACTTTTGACAATTTCACAAACCTATCTACCTGCCTATACCACTCGACGGGCTTTTCTCTCAATCGAGGGAAATCATTCGTGAATGATAAAATATCCTGTCTGGTCCATGGAACATGTACATATTCTCCTCCAGGTATTTCTCTCATAGGATAATTATCCACTGGTTTCTCCTTTTCTCTCACTGGAAATGCTGAATAAGTTGTTCTATCTTCAGCCTCATCTCTTTTCTTGTACTACCTATCCTTCTACTTTTCTACATCACCCCATCTTCGCAATAATGCTACCATTTCCTTAATCTGTCCTGTTCTACCAGTAGCATTCAAATTTTCAATATCCTTCTCTGTAAAATCCATCCTGTAAGTTCTTTGTAAAGCTTTCACTTTATCAATGTCAACTCCCTGTTCATTTGCCATTGCTCTTAGCCTGTCATGTGTATTTCTTGCTCTCCAGGTGACACTCTTGCACATAAACATTAGTTCACCATCATGATGACTCTTCAGAATCTCTGTTGGAACTGTTCCTGTAACAAGCTCTTCTAGTTCTACACGTAACCTAGCTACATCAATTACTTGTGAATCTTTATCCTTTTTCTGTAGAACCTTCATCCAATCATTCAAATCATCAACTGTTATTTCAGCAGTTTTTCTCGCTGGAACCACTCTCTTTTGCGGTTCTAAAATTGGCATCCCTGAACAACTAGCTTCACTAGCATCCAATATTTCACTACATGTGTCATGTCTTGATTGTCTCAGGTCACTTCTTTCTGCTCTTTTGCCTGAATCTCCTGAAGGACCAAATGAATTTGTCAGATTATTCCCAACATATGGAATCACCAGTCCATTCTCACCTGTTCTCTGTTTGTCAAACACAGGCATAACCGGACCTATTGTTACAGGCACCGTAACAGCTTCTAGATTCTTCGTTAACTCCCTAATCTTTTCTGTCAATTCTGTTGTAGTTCTGGCTAATTGTCTGGCATTCTCATCAAGGTAATGATCACTTCTTACCTCAGGTATCTCATTTTCTGTCTCACTAACACACACTGTATCTCTTATCGGAGAAACAACTTGTAGGAGAGTGGAATCTGACTAATGGTTGCCCCCAACTTTTTGCCTGGTATTTAAGTGGTTTTTGACTAGTCTGGCTGGGATCCTGCTATCCAGGACCCCAGCCTATCTGCTTTCTCCCTAAAACTGTTGTGAGTACTCTAGGTACAAACATAATTGGATGCTGGGCATGCCCTACCAGTCCCTTGTAGATGGTACCCTAGGTACCCAGGGCATGGGGCCCCCAGTAGGCCTACCAGGGCTGCAGCACTTATTGTGCCACCCTGGGACAGCCACCCAAACTGACACCACCAGGCCACTACTGTAGCCTGGGTAAGGTGGTGCTAGCACCCCTTACAGGGATGTAGGTACCCTATGTCCCATACCATTACAACACATATACTCTCATAGGTCACCCCTATGGCAGGCCCTGGTAATCCTACAGGGCTGGGTGCTGAGGTATGTGTGAGGGGGGACCCCTACGTGAGTAGGACCTCTCTGCAACCTTCGTAAAATCGTTACTGGGTTGTTTGTAGTGTAGCCATACCATATACTCTTAACCGCATTATAAGTTATTGCGTCATCGCTGTAACTTTGGAATGGCTACACCGAACCATATCGTGTTTGGTGTCAAACATGAAGGAATCATACCCCCAGTCCAGCCATGGGCATGGGGGCACGATTCCCCCTTGCTAGGAGGGTGATATGGGAAAAGCGGTAGAATTTGGAAACCAATTTAAAAGTGCACATGTACCACAAAATGGCTACTGTTCGCCACCTACACGACTCTGGCTGGCTGTTGCTGGGGAAAACCCCAGCCTCGCCATCTGGACAATAGGGCTCCTGTGGCAGGGAGGTGCCAGCACCTCCCCAGACAGGATATGTGGATTGGAACAGGGTGGGTGCACCAAAAGTCCATTCAGAGTTGCACGTAGGCAGCTGCAGAGCCCCAATTCTGCATACACCGCCTGGAACCGGTTCAGGGGCATCCTGCCCCTCGCCCAGGCGGGAAACACACAAAGGGGAGTGGGTGTAGCCACCCTTTCCCGCCTCTACTCTGATTGGTAGGCTCTATTTTGGACCATCCCCTAATCTTGGGGATATATGGGAATAACTTTGCCCTAGAGCCTTAGATTCGTACAGGACTTCACAGAACTGACCTTCGACGAGCTGCTGCCCAGCTGACTGAAGAAATCTCCCTTGGGATAAAGGAGTTATCCCCCTGCTTGGCAGGCACCTAAAAGACTACAAGATACCCGGTTGGAACTTCGTTGCTCTCACGACCTTCGACGCCTTCCAGCAACCTCGAGGTGGGTCTCCAGTGCATCCCAGCGTCCTGTGAGCGTGCCCAGCAAGTCTGAGCACCCTGGACCACGTGGGTGTCGAGATCCCCGCATACCCCGAGACACCGGCCACCTCTTGTCCAGCACACGACCCCGACCAGTGGGGAAGTTGTGCTTTGGCCCATTCTTGAGCCAACCTTCAAGCAGCATTTGTGCCGACCCTCAGCTCCCTGGCCCGCTCCGGTGGCCCGTGGGAGCCCTTTTACGCACTCCATTTTGCTGCCTTCCGCGGTCCCTTGTCTCTCGACTTGTGGGCCCTGACGGAGGACAATCTTCTTTTCTAAGAGTTCCCCTGGTTGCTCCAGGCCTGCTCTACGCTCCCTGCAAAGGAGAGCACCCTCAGACCACGTGGGTCTGCACCAGCAGCTGCTTTGTTCATCTTGCGTGGGTTGCGGTTGCCAATGCTTAGTGGATCCAATCGGGACACTAACACCGCAGCGACCCTCAGCCGACGTGGGACAGTCGCCCTCCAGAAGCTGGCCTTCCTTGAAGCCTCCCGGAGCCCGTGACTGCAGAGCCCAGTTGTACCTTCCACACCTGAAGCACCCGACATCCACGAGCTCCTTCCTGTGAGCTCCCTGGTCACTGTGCTGTGACCCAGACTCTGTCCCCTCTGCTTTCAGGTTCATCTTTGTCTTTTCTACAACTTTAATCTTCACGACTTCAGCGACACTTCCAGCTAGCAGCAGTTTGGACTCCTTTTCCATAGAAAATCAGCCCGCGACCCGACACCAGAATCGACCTATGCACCCGGCTTCCCTGGGGCAGGTAACAGTGGTACTTCGGTACTTCCGTGGTGGTGGGCTCTCCAAAGCCTTAAGTCTCAAGCCTTAACTTTGTACTGTTGTTAGAAGTGTCCTTAAACCTTAATTATTCAACCGCGACATTCTCCATAGGCTAACATTGCGATCCCGACAGCAACTTCTCGCACTGCACACGCCTCCCGTGGGTCCCCTTCCTCTTAACTGTGGGTGGATTCTTAAGGGGCCAGCGATCCTGAATGCCCTAGGCATTGCCTGTAGAATTGTCGTGGTTCTTATACCACTATTTTAGTATATGGTTTGGTCCCCCCCTGGGGCCCATTGATTTCTGTGCTATTTATTGTGTTTAGAAATGCTTGTTTGAATTGTAACTTTGCCACTAGCCACATAAAGTGACTGTGGGATTCTGTCTAAAATAAATACATATATTTTATATATATACCTGTGTGGGCTACTCTTTCATTTGGTTATTCAAGAGGTTATTATGGTAAAACAATAAGCTTAACACTCCTTCAAGACTTAGCCTGAAGGCTGCTCTCCACAGCTACCACTAGGATAGCTTTCTTTAAAGGTTGTCTTAAACCTACCATCAATAGGAGTCGAATTGGACTGGTGCAAGGTGTCCCTATAACTAGGAACAGCATATGCCAGGCCAACTTCTCACATTGGTGTGCAGCGGTTGGATTCAAGCTTGCCATTGTTTTACCAGATAACAAATTGAATTTCTAAAGTGAAAGCCACAAGGTACCAAAGGTACATATAAATTCAAGCTAGAATACAATAAGTTCTACTGAACTTGGAGTTGTGTGTAGAGGGTTTAGCACACCTTGACTACAACTCAAGAGAGGGTTCAGTAGGCCACACTTAGTGTAGGTAGATACATCACTACACTAAACATGTCTTCAGGTGGCACTAAGGCTATGGAAGGACCCCAGAGGGTCCCAGTAGATAAGTATGATAATTTCACCTTTGCAGAGCTCAGGGAAATGTGCACCCTTAGGGGACTGAAGACAGAAAGAGGTGCCAACACAAAACGTCTCAAGGAGATCCTGCTCATAGCAGACTTTATGGAGTCCATAGGATCCAGAGGGACGGACAGAGTGGGTGGGCACCCCTCAGAAGAGGACACTCCCAGAGTGGAATCTGAAGAGGAACAGGAAGAGGATGAAAATCCTGACCTGGAAGAAACAAACCACTCACAGCATGGAGGTGATGGCCCAAGAGGCACTCCCTCCACCCTTAAAAGGGGAGTGGTGGGTCCAAGAAGGAACAGATCCCCCTCAGTGGGATCCAACCATTCTAAGGGATCCAAAGGGTCCTCTGCCTCTTCTCAGAGAAGAGAAACCTCTCATGAGAGGAAAGGCAGACTGATCAAATTTGAGCAGGCTAAGCTTGAGCTTAAAAGAGAACAGTTAGCATTAGACAGGGAAACCCTGGAGCTTCAGAAAGCTTCAAGAAAGTGGGGTCTAGAGATCCCTGGTGGCAGTAATGAAACCCCTAGAGTTAGAGAGAGAGTCCCTGACAATAGGAACCTCCACAAGATTGTGCCCCCCTATCAGAATGGGGATGATATCCACAAATGGATATCTGCTCTTGAAAGGGCCTGTAGAGTACAGAGGGTCCCTGTAGAGCAGTGGGCAGCAATCCTGTGGCTCTCCTTTTCAGATAAAGGGAGAGACAAGCTCCTCTCTGTAAGAGAAGAGGATGCTGATGATTATTATATCTTGAAAGCTGCTTTAATAGATGGGTTTGGCTTAACCACTGATCAATACAGACTTAAGTTCAGAGACACCCAGAAAGCACAGAATCAAGATTGGGTAGACTTTGTGGATTGTGCAACCAAGGCACTGGAAGGTTGGTTAAATGGCAGTAAAGTTAATGATTATCAAGGATTGTATAATCTCATTATGAGGGAGCAGATTCTTAATAATTGTCAGAACCAACTTTTACACCAGCACCTGGTGGACTCTGATCTGACCTCTCCCCAAGAATTGGGAAAGAAGGCAGACAAATGGGTCAGAACCAGGATAAGGCCTAAGAACCAAGTTGGTGACCAGAAGAAGGATTCCACTAAGCCCAAAGAGAAAGGCGGGGATGATAAACAAGAAAAGTCCTCTGAAGGGCCCCAACAAACCAGTGCTGGGGGTGGGTCCCAAAATACTTCCTCTAATACCAAGAAACCATATTGCCATGTGTGTAAGAAACCTGGCCACTGGAAAACTGACTCCAGCTGTCCTAAGAATGGCAATAAAGAAAGTGTTCCTCCAAAACCAGCTCCAACACCTCCTGTTACTACTAGTAGTAATCCCCCAGGCGGTGGGAGTGCACCCAAAAACTTAGTTGGGTTTTCTTTGGGGACACCAGTGGACTCTGGCCTAGCCAGGTCCCCTGCATTAGCAACAATGGTCTGTGATGGTGGCATGGGGTTTGCCAACTTTACCATGAGCCCCAGTATTCTGGGCAGGTACAGACAAGAACCAATGATCAATGGTCAGAAGGCTGTGGCCTATAAGGACACAGGGGCCAGTGTCACCATGGTGACCAAGAGGCTAGTGCCCCTAGATCAGCTTTTACCTGGGTTTAGCTATCAGGTGACCAATATTGATGGAATCAGGACAGATCATCCCATGGCAGTGATAAATCTCAGCTGGGGAGGAGTCACTGGCCCCAAGAGAGTGGCAGTGTCCCCAAACTTGCCTGTAGATTGTCTACTGGGGAATGATCTAGAAATCTCAGCCTGGGCTGAGGTTGACCACAAGGCCCATTTGAAAATGGTAGGAATTCCTGAGAGAGTGGATGAGACCCTGAGGGCCTCACCTCCACCCCAGGAGGAAATAGAGAGAGTGAAGCCTGAAACTATGGATCACTCTACACAAACAGAGAGCATAGGGGAGGAAGAGCAGTCTTCCCCCCACCAGACTACAGGTAAAGGTCCAGTTTCTCAGGGAACTGACCCTGCCCCTTGTGAAGTAACTGCCCCAGATGTGGACAGGCTTGGCCTGCCCACCTCTCTGATGGCAGGGGATCCTTCCAAGGTGGTACCCAGTCTGGAGCAGGTATCCTGCCCCTCTCTACCCTGCCTCAGTCAGCCCAGGGCTGCAGAGGTCAGGGAGGTCAGTGGACCCTTATTGGGCCCCTGCCCAGAGGAACCCCCTCATCAACAGATTAGGGACACCCAGCAGAGTAGTTTCAGCCAGGTGAATATTCCTCTACAAACTGAGGGATCCCCCTTACCCCTAGGTATAGGCACCCCTCAAATGGATGTTGTTGAGCACAGGGAAACCTGGGGCCTAGCTGCCCCAAACCTTCCAGTGCCCTCCACTATTCCAGCCAAAGGCATCCAACCCCCAGCTGTAGGCAGCCAGAGGTTGACCCTTAGGGCCAGATATGACCCAGTCATGGGCAGAAAGGCTTCCATAGTGGCCAGTGATCTGAGGAGGTTGAGACCAACCCAAGTAGGGTCTCACTTCCAGACTCAGACACCCCACCAGCCCACCTCTGACCCAAAAACCAATACCGGTAATTTCCCTAGACTTTGGAGAAACTCTAGAACCCCTTGGGGTAGGATTTCCCAAGTGGACCATGACACAGGGAGCAACCATGTTAGTACAGGTTCTTCCTTATATGGCCACTCAGGAAATAAAGGCTTATCTGGACAAGGTTAGCCTTATCTCCTTTCGTTTGGGGGGGGGTTATGTAGGAGAGTGGAATCTGACTAATGGTTGCCCCCAACTTTTTGCCTGGTATTTAAGTGGTTTTTGACTAGTCTGGCTGGGATCCTGCTATCCAGGACCCCAGCCTATCTGCTTTCTCCCTAAAACTGTTGTGAGTACTCTAGGTACAAACATAATTGGATGCTGGGCATGCCCTACCAGTCCCTTGTAGATGGTACCCTAGGTACCCAGGGCATGGGGCCCCCAGTAGGCCTACCAGGGCTGCAGCACTTATTGTGCCACCCTGGGACAGCCACCCAAACTGACACCACCAGGCCACTACTGTAGCCTGGGTAAGGTGGTGCTAGCACCCCTTACAGGGATGTAGGTACCCTATGTCCCATACCATTACAACACATATACTCTCATAGGTCACCCCTATGGCAGGCCCTGGTAATCCTACAGGGCTGGGTGCTGAGGTATGTGTGAGGGGGGACCCCTACGTGAGTAGGACCTCTCTGCAACCTTCGTAAAATCGTTACTGGGTTGTTTGTAGTGTAGCCATACCATATACTCTTAACCGCATTATAAGTTATTGCGTCATCGCTGTAACTTTGGAATGGCTACACCGAACCATATCGTGTTTGGTGTCAAACATGAAGGAATCATACCCCCAGTCCAGCCATGGGCATGGGGGCACGATTCCCCCTTGCTAGGAGGGTGATATGGGAAAAGCGGTAGAATTTGGAAACCAATTTAAAAGTGCACATGTACCACAAAATGGCTACTGTTCGCCACCTACACGACTCTGGCTGGCTGTTGCTGGGGAAAACCCCAGCCTCGCCATCTGGACAATAGGGCTCCTGTGGCAGGGAGGTGCCAGCACCTCCCCAGACAGGATATGTGGATTGGAACAGGGTGGGTGCACCAAAAGTCCATTCAGAGTTGCACGTAGGCAGCTGCAGAGCCCCAATTCTGCATACACCGCCTGGAACCGGTTCAGGGGCATCCTGCCCCTCGCCCAGGCGGGAAACACACAAAGGGGAGTGGGTGTAGCCACCCTTTCCCGCCTCTACTCTGATTGGTAGGCTCTATTTTGGACCATCCCCTAATCTTGGGGATATATGGGAATAACTTTGCCCTAGAGCCTTAGATTCGTACAGGACTTCACAGAACTGACCTTCGACGAGCTGCTGCCCAGCTGACTGAAGAAATCTCCCTTGGGATAAAGGAGTTATCCCCCTGCTTGGCAGGCACCTAAAAGACTACAAGATACCCGGTTGGAACTTCGTTGCTCTCACGATCTTCGACGCCTTCCAGCAACCTCGAGGTGGGTCTCCAGTGCATCCCAGCGTCCTGTGAGCGTGCCCAGCAAGTCTGAGCACCCTGGACCACGTGGGTGTCGAGATCCCCCGCATACCCCGAGACACCGGCCACCTCTTGTCCAGCACACGACCCCGACCAGTGGGGAAGTTGTGCTTTGGCCCATTCTTGAGCCAACCTTCAAGCAGCATTTGTGCCGACCCTCAGCTCCCTGGCCCGCTCCGGTGGCCCGTGGGAGCCCTTTTACGCACTCCATTTTGCTGCCTTCCGCGGTCCCTTGTCTCTCGACTTGTGGGCCCTGACGGAGGACAATCTTCTTTTCTAAGAGTTCCCCTGGTTGCTCCAGGCCTGCTCTACGCTCCCTGCAAAGGAGAGCACCCTCAGACCACGTGGGTCTGCACCAGCAGCTGCTTTGTTCATCTTGCGTGGGTTGCGGTTGCCAATGCTTAGTGGATCCAATCGGGACACTAACACCGCAGCGACCCTCAGCCGACGTGGGACAGTCGCCCTCCAGAAGCTGGCCTTCCTTGAAGCCTCCCGGAGCCCGTGACTGCAGAGCCCAGCTGTACCTTCCACACCTGAAGCACCCGACATCCACGAGCTCCTTCCTGTGAGCTCCCTGGTCACTGTGCTGTGACCCAGACTCTGTCCCCTCTGCTTTCAGGTTCATCTTTGTCTTTTCTACAACTTTAATCTTCACGACTTCAGCGACACTTCCAGCTAGCAGCAGTTTGGACTCCTTTTCCATAGAAAATCAGCCCGCGACCCGACACCAGAATCGACCTATGCACCCGGCTTCCCTGGGGCAGGTAACAGTGGTACTTCGGTACTTCCGTGGTGGTGGGCTCTCCAAAGCCTTAAGTCTCAAGCCTTAACTTTGTACTGTTGTTAGAAGTGTCCTTAAACCTTAATTATTCAACCGCGACATTCTCCATAGGCTAACATTGCGATCCCGACAGCAACTTCTCGCACTGCACACGCCTCCCGTGGGTCCCCTTCCTCTTAACTGTGGGTGGATTCTTAAGGGGCCAGCGATCCTGAATGCCCTAGGCATTGCCTGTAGAATTGTCGTGGTTCTTATACCACTATTTTAGTATATGGTTTGGTCCCCCCCTGGGGCCCATTGATTTCTGTGCTATTTATTGTGTTTAGAAATGCTTGTTTGAATTGTAACTTTGCCACTAGCCACATAAAGTGACTGTGGGATTCTGTCTAGAATAAATACATATATTTTATATATATACCTGTGTGGGCTACTCTTTCATTTGGTTATTCAAGAGGTTATTATGGTAAAACAATAAGCTTAACACTCCTTCAAGACTTAGCCTGAAGGCTGCTCTCCACAGCTACCACTAGGATAGCTTTCTTTAAAGGTTGTCTTAAACCTACCATCAATAGGAGTCGAATTGGACTGGTGCAAGGTGTCCCTATAACTAGGAACAGCATATGCCAGGCCAACTTCTCACACAACTGGTGTACTTTTATCCGGTTCTGGTCTATATGGAGGTGGTCTCTTGTAAATCATGTCATTCAAGACCTCATCCTCATACTCATTAACTCCATATTTTCTCATTTCTGACTCAGGAACCCTTTATACTCCTCCTTCAACTGTTCTCATCGGATATAATCCCTCTGACATACTAACATCTCGCCACCTTTTCATTCGATCATGATGAGTCTCACGATCATGTCTCCTCCCAAACTTATACCTATAATACCCTCCAGATCTCTGTTTTTCTCTCTCATGTATTCCTCTTCCCATTCCACTAAAGCCTCGAACTGTGTAGGTCTCGGTTTCGGGTCAAGACATAGCATCTTTTCCCGTAAATTTCTCAACACGGCCAGATTAAATGAACCATGTTCTGGAAATGCTAGAACACCATCTTCTTTAGTATACCTAACCCAATTCTCCAACCATATACAAGTATGAAACCCATGTCTTGCAGCCATGAAGGATGCAGGTGTTTTCGGTGGAGGTAACAACTCACCCTCTCTTGTTTTAACATCTTTATCCTTGCTAAACCACTTTTTAATTTTACCAAAAAATGTTTTCTTCTTCTTCTCTTCTTGGTAATACATTTTAGCGCTTACCAAAAACTCTCTACTCTTTCCGTATTATAAATATATAATACGAATTTTTCAACCAATTGCAGCGCGATTCACACTAACGCACCAATCCTGGAACGTCTACGTCACTAAATAGCCCTTCCAATCCTTGCGCGGCTCACACTAACGCACCAATCCTAGCGCGAGCACTATTCTGATCTACCATCCAATCAGAGCGCGGTCTTTCTGACGTCAACAGTCGCTGCAGTCGCTTGCCTCCTGTCTTCTGTCACTCGTCTACCCCTCCTTTACAAAATCTTTTCAGTAGACTTCGTGTCAAAATTTCTACAAAATCTATTAGTTACAACATAAAAACATCTCCATTGTCTGCTTCGCTAACCACAGAATAGTAAAGGAGAGTCTATTTCATAAGAGACCTTTTATTGACACAGTAGCACTTCCTCTACTCTGCCCTACTAACATACATTCATTAACTGTTTCCTCTAGGACTTGTCCAAAGAGTCTTACAATCAACTAAATGTACAAACATTCACGCACATTCATACAAGGAAATATAGTACATACGCACAGAATCCTGCTTCCCGAGAACAGACAATCTGCTCCACTACAGAATTATAACATACACCAACTAAGCAAGCTTTCTTTGCCCAGTTCTTCAAACAAGCTCAGAGAATACCTATTACTCCTCCCGCGATAAGCTTTAACGGAAATCCTTACGGATCCCTGGGACTTAAGACCAGAGTTTCACAGATAACCTTCACTATCATACACACTCCATATATACCAGAAATATCTAATAGTAACATACGACGATGTCACTGATTCCGAACCCAGACAATGTGACGCGCAACTTCAATTGTCACACGTTATTCCTCAATTCCGTCTTTCCCGAGAGCAGCATATACTTCCCTCTGCCCTACTACGGAACTGCTACAGCTTCCAAGTTCCAGAAGCACTACATATAACTCAACATTACGACTCCAACATATAGTATTAGTACATATACCAACATGAACCAATAATCAATAATCAATAAAAGCAATCTTATCAGATCAAGACAATCATCAAAAACCATCAAACTCTGCTACCAGGAAATTGTTAGAGAACAGGGTGTGTATAATATTCCCACTACCACGGACAGAGTAATCTCACAGTTACACGCACATGCATACATCATACGCTAGGGCCCATTTCACTACACTAACATACGTTCAAATACTCTACCAGCAATAAACCTGTGGAAGGAAAACTCCTAATCACCCTGCATCTATATCGAGGTCGATAAGACCTGGTTTTTGTGACTGTCCTTAAACATAATCTATACAACATATACAGCAATAATCAAAAATGTAAACCCAATAATTGACAAGAAAGAATATCCAACACCATGTTTAAAATTATATTGCTTTATCTAAAATTAGTCAAAGAAAATCAATCAGAGTAAATCATTTCTCATAGTTACCTATTCTAGCTAAATGTCAGAACGGGTCAGGACAAGTCTCTCGGTAAATGTCTCTCAAGACGAAGTCCCTTCAGCATCAATCCTCAGCAACGCAGATTCGGTACGCGGCAAAGGCAAAATGGCAAGTGGCAAAAACCCTCTCTAGGCTAACATTTCTTATAGTTTCTAAACAATGGAAAGATACATTGGAAACATAGAAAAAACTGTAATGTCCGCCGGACCTGCTGAGCAGAGCGAGAAGGAAAGGATGTAACATCGCTACATTTGAAAATCTCCGCTCAGGATAAGTTCACATAATAAAGACTACGGAACAGGAACCAAGAAATAAAACATGTATCATATTAGTTCTACTTCTCCTCGGCAGTCGAGCCACAGTTCAGAATTTTTCTCTAAGGCTCCTTTGTTTCCCAAGGCTGCCAAGGTCATTTTCATTTCACTTGGAGATCTCCCAAAACTGCTGCTGTCCTCATGGAAAGTTTTCAAACAAGCAAGCAAGGACCATGGTCAGTTAGCTTCAGGACCATTTCCAGCAGGGGTCTCCCTCGTCACAGTTTTCATATTATAAATCACAGCCAGGCTCACAAATCGGCCATCTTTTCTAGGCCATCATAGGCCTCAATAGACCATCTTAATTAAAAGAAACAAAAACAACGTTACCACAGCATAGTGATTAAACAGTGTTAACCCCACTAATACCCTTATGTGTATGCATTTATCTAGCACTTGCAACATAGAAAAGCATTAATTCGAAAAGCATTTTGTGCTAAAAAATAAACAGCACATAGCAACGTTTAAACATGAGAACACGCACTTTATTTTTTAAACAGCACATTTATGCGCACCCACGTGTAACTCTCTCTTGTTAGGACAAACGGATTGATTAATATAAACGCACTTGCACAAGACAAATAATTAATTATTAATTATTAATAAATTAGTACAACGAATAGACATACCAGAGCTTCAAAAGCCACTGAATTTTCAAACTGAAAATTCTGCTCCAGCACATGATGGAGTCAAATTAAAAATTAACCCAACCCAAGGGGAGCAAAGTTTCAGGAACAGGTTGTCATTGCCAATGCATAAATCAATCAACATTTTCAGTGAAGCATAAAAATCCATTAGCCATCCATAAATTATAGTTCACGATTCCAATTGAAGCAATTCATCCAAGAAGCAGGTGTAGTCGTTGCAATATTGTTATTGAGAAAGGGAACTGAGCCAATTATGTGATATACACAGATTATAGTTAGTACTTCCAATTGGCACAACCAACCATTAGTACAATTTGCCAAGGTTAGAAAAACATTTTCATCAAAGAAACCTATATAGTTGTTGCAATAGTGTCATACCAATATAAAGGGTAAATTGTTTGTATTATACACGAGGATTGTCAGCACCATTCATTACAGAGGACGCAGTATATCATCTGTGAGCGCACCCAAAACAATCAAATAATAAACAGCGAGTATCTTTGCCGTAATGGGAACGGCCATCATCCTCCACACATACCTGCCGTGAGGTGAACGGCAATTAGCAGGCACCGCTGCCATGAGAGGAGCGGCCATCACTCTCAACACTTACCTGCCGTAAGGGGAACGGCCAACGAAGCACTACATCTCCCAGCATTCCGCCTGCCGTGACGCTGCATCACTTGCCCGGACGTGGCAGAAAGAGGCGGGCGGGGCCAGGTCTCTTGGTCCTTGGATTCCGGATACAGGATATCTGCCTGTTCATCCAACTGGCCTGTTCCTGCACAAGTAAGCACGTTCCTATTATATAAATAATCAAATTGGTATGGCGGCAAACGGCGGCAAACTTGAAATCACTGGGGGGGTAGGTTGCCACGCCAAAATCCATGTCAAATTCTACACTTGACTGCTTCCTACTGCGAGCTGCAAAGGCTATTGACAAGGAGATTGAGGTTGCCGAATGGCGGCTATCAGTGGGAGGAGGCTCGGTCGGTCCCACCACCGACACACTGGCTGTGGCGGACGTCCAGGCAGCTCAAATGACTGACACTGGCAAAAACAATCCCGCACCTTGAGTAGTTCTGTGGCTCTTTCACCTGCTCAACAGCCCTGTTCATCACCTTTAACTTCACCTGTGCGTGATATGGTTGGGAAAAGGAGGAAAAAGTAAAACATATGGAGCCCATAGGGTGCACACGGACCAGATCAAGGAGAAAACTCCAGGACATAAGCCCAGAAGCCCCGGCAGAACCTTCACAAGGACCAGCCAATATGAACGGCTCTAATTTGTTCTTACTGACCCAAACTGAGGTTATCCCTCAGCAATTGACTGCGGCGTTAACGTCCTTTTTAGAAGAGACTATTACTAAGAACTTTCTTCCAATCTTAGTCAGACTTGACAAACTGGAGTCTACTGTGGCAATAATGCACTCTATGGTTAGGGACTTAATTTCAGGGGCTGGGGCAAAACCCAAATCTTTGAATGGGGGCTTTGATCAAAGGGGGATCCTAAACCAAGAGGACACACGTAATGACCAATTACCCAGCCCTGCGAGTAATGGCGCCACTAGAAATTCCTCTAGCGTAGTTGCACAGAAGCACCAAGGGCCTGCTTGCACTAGACATCTGGCAAATACAGGTATGCCTCTGAGTAAAATTAGGTCAGGTCCACCTTCCGTAGCCACTACTGGGAATTATGTATGCACAAACCAACAAACATCTCTACCACTGCCCCACAAAAATGGCCCATCTAATCGAGATGACAAGGTGACCTTACATCTCCCACCAGAGTGCTGTCCCTATGTAGCCATTCTCACCAATGTTCCCACCCTGCAGGAAATCCAAACTGAATCACAGTCCCAGGTAAAGAATAAAGCCTGCCATTGGCTTTCACAGAACACAAACTTTTTAAATTCAGACTTTCATGATATTTTATTTGTGAGACAAGTTAGCTGGGTTGGCCCGTTATGCAAGTCCCTACCTGGAGATTGCATTGTTATAAACTGCAGATCCCCAAATATTGCTAGTCAGTTGCTGGGCTAGGGGTCTTACCCAATAAACCAGAGGCTGGGCAAAGCGATCTCCATCTTACCACTTGGGTTCTTCTACAGGTATCTTGAAAACAGAGGGAGGAACACTCAGGCAACCAAACTGGCTAGTACAGCGCCCCCTATACATCTGGAGGCCCCCCTCTGGAAATCAGAAATAGATATCTTCCCCTGAGCAATTAAGATTCCCAGGACTGACTATCCAGAGTATCCTTATCAGCATCCCCTGAAGACACATTTGCTATGCAGCCTGATGCCATACCAAAGCCATGCACTAGCAGTGATCCTGTTTTAAGTGATCCAGCAATTAATAGTACGCATCTTTTTTCCCAACAAGAGCCTGAGGGAGTCACTAACGCCAAAGGACACATACAGGAATCCCTGCTTGATCTCCAGGATCTGAAAATCCTATCCTGGAATATAGTTGGTATAAAGTCCAAGATAAATGACCCGGATCGACTACATTCTTGTCAATCTTGATCTTTGGTCCAGCGTCAAAGATATGGCTATATTAACCCGGGAAGATAGTGATCATAACGCTCTGGCCCTCACGCTGACTGGTTTAGCTTCATTGTACAGGCACCCCAGGTATGAGACCACATCAGTCGTTACAAATAATAATAATAGAAGAGTCAAATGGCCCCTGATTTTAGCTGATCCAACCACACTCCCTAAAATATATTCTGAGGTGGAGCAGACTCTCATAGATTTTAGTATCTCTACCACTGAGACAGAGGATATTACAACCACATTTTTTAAATTGACTAAAAACATAAGACCCCTCTTTTATAAACTATGCAAGCGACCAAAGCAGAAAACAGCCCCCTGGTTCAACGATGCCTGTAAATGAGCCAGGGATGACTTAATTAATAAAGCAAAAAGGGACTGGGAGTCTGAAAAGTGGAGCATGCTTTTAGAAGCTGCAAAACAAAAGAATAGCCAACTTTTTTGGCACCTTTTGTCTAAGGGGTCACCAAATTTGGAAATGGAAACAGATTGCCATATACAGCCCCACATGTGGGAGGAATATTTTGGGCAACTATTTGCAGGCCAGGGGCTCCCATCTGATCCAGACACATTGCATGTCACATATTACATGACTAATAGTTGTTGAGTTACATTCTGTTTATCTGGGTACCCCAGGTAGTATCATAGCATCTCTAAGCTGTTGATCTCGTACACCCTCCTTCCGCCCAATCCCCCCATCCCTCCTCCCCAACTTTCCCCCCTCCCTTACACTGCAGGCTGTCGCAAGTCTTGCCGTCTAATATGGGCCATGTCTGCTCTAATGACAGGTATTGGGCTGTATAAACTTCACATCTGCTCCTCTTAGATGCATTTGAACTAGTCCGCTTTTCTAAGTCCGTGGGGCATTTTCCTTGGGTCCCATCTCCAGGCCATTTTCAGGGTCCTGTCTCTGGGGGCCCCCCTGTCTGGATGCCGCTGCTGGGGAGGACTTGCGAGACTCCTGGCCAGCGTGCTTCATCTCCTCCACCAGTAGCTCCCATGCCTGGGCCCCCTCTGTTCTGCCTATGCCACGCCTTGCATTTCTCATTAGGACCCTGCTCTCGTTGCCGGCCCATCATTCTAGCTCCAGCCTCCACCTATTGATGCTAGGGTCATCTGGTGCCTTCCATCTGCTGGTGATTTCACGCTTGGCTAATATTAAGGCCAGGTCTTGGAATCTGGCGGTAACTTTGGTCTTGGCCATGTGTGGGAACATATTGAGCAGATAGTGTGCTGGTGTACAGGGTACTATTTTTTCAGTGATTCGGGCCGTCTCCCTTGTGACCTCCTGCCAGTAATGAGCCAATACCCTACAGTTCCACATCATGTGGATGAAATTCGCTCCTACTTCTCTACATCTAGGGCACTCCGCATCTTCCCTATGAAAGTACCGGTTAATGCGTTCCGGGGTGAGGTATGCTTGATGTAAGGTATAGAAGCTTTGAGCCTGAATTGTGTGTTCGGAGAAACCCTTGGTGTCCTTTGCAGTACATTTTTCCAATCCCTATCCTCCATGGGGTGTCCTATGTCCTCTGCCCATCGGTTCCTGAGCCCCTCCAGTGGTCTAAGTGAGTCTATATCTACATCCCTGTACAGGCATGCGACTGCCTTAATAACCCCTCTGGCTATTACAATATATTCACATGTGGCGTGTTGTGGTAGTTCTGTTGTGCCCATCTGCCAGTGCCGTCTCATCACCCCGTGACTGCTCTGTGCAGCAGAAAGTGGCCCTGCGGGACATCCCAGTCAGCTCTGAAGTCTTCGAATGGGAGTGGTTCTCCATCCCTATAGAGGTCCCCTATCTTTGTCGCCCCTGCCTGTACCCAGTTGTCTATGCCTTCCCATTGTCACCTGTGCGGCAGTGCCCTGAGCACCAACGGCGGGAGTTTTTTAAAGACACCTTTTCCAACACCTCTGTATCACTCTATGCTCGCTGGTGCGTATGTGGTATGGCTTTGCAGTCCTCAGTAGTGTTTGGAGCAGTTCATCTCTTCCCAAGGTAAAGAGGTGCACCCCCCCTACCTGGTGTGAGTCTCCCCGCCATCCATTGTGTGAATCTCTGCAGTTGCCCCGCCAAGTAGTACGCTTCGAAGTCCGGGGTCGCCATCCCCCCCTCCGCCGACGGCCTCTTTAGTGTGGCTAAAGCCACTCGCCTCCTCCCAGATCCCCAGATTAATGCTGAGAGGCAGGAGTTGAGCTCCCGGAACCACGCCCTGGGTATCCAAACTGGCAGTGTGATGAAAAAGTATAGCGGTCGTGGAAGAGCCACTACCTTTAACAAGGCGATCTCTGTAGCTGGAAAGATGGGGAGTCCACCCACAAAATCTCATGTTATCTTTCAGGGATCTTAGTGCCCTTCCTAGGTTTACCCTGCACATCTTGGAGCAAGTGGAAGATTTTTACTCCCAGGTATCAAACAGTGGGGTTCCCATCTCAGGTCCCCCAGCCCCTCGGGTGGTTGTTGATCTGCTATCATGGGGAAAAATCTGGATTTCTGCCAGTTTACGTGCAGGCCGATAGAGCCCGAAACTCCTCTATCATATCCCTAGCCCCTCGAAGGTCTTCCCCTGGGTTATTCAAGAACAGCAGGAGGTCATCCGCGCATAGTGCTATATGGTGTACCTGCCCCTCCAGGTGCAGCCCCCATGTATTTGTCCCCATCCGCGCCACGCAGGCCAGTGGCTCCACCGCCAGGGCGAACAACAGGGGAGAGAGGGGGCACCCCTGGCGAGTTCCCCTCTCCACCCGATACTGCTCTGAGATCGTGCTACCAGTATGCACCCTTGCCGTCGGGCCTGTGTACAGTAGTCTCACCCAGCGCAGGAAGTCCTGCCCCACTCCCATCTTTTCTAGCACCGCGTAGAGAAACTCCCACTTCAGGCTGTCAAAGGCCTTTTCTATATAAATAGTGAAGATCATCCCCTCCGGTTCTGTACTCCCCCCCAACCCCCCCCCCCCCCCCCAGGTCTAGGATTGAAAGGAGTCGCCTTATATTCTGGGTTGTATTTCTGCCTGGTATGAACCCAGCCTGATCGCGATGGATCAGGGAAGTCATGTGCTGGAGCAATCTGGACGCTAGTATTTTACTTATGATTTTAAAGTTGAGGTTGAGCATCGACAAGGGCCGGTAAGCCATGCGCGGGGCACTGATATTGACAATTATACCATACGGATAAATCACCTAATGAATCAGTGATATCTATGCTATATGCTTTGGCAGGTATGGGCAATAACAGAAAAAGTAAATAAAGTTAATATGTGCAGAGAGACCCTAGAGTTATGGTTTCAAAGTTGCATTAGAGAAACTTTAGTGAGACCACTCTCTAGAGGCAAGTGAACATGACATGGAAGTTATCAGATTACATCACCATCTTGAAGAGGGTATATTGAATATAAGGTGACAAATGTGTAAAAGCTAAACAGTGGTGAGAGGGGAATAAGTTTGGTCTATATCAGTGACAACAAGCTTGATTTTGTGGGGTCAACAGTGTGATTTAGTTGTGGAGCCCTAAGGAAAACCTGTACGTTGACGCTAGTAAAGCACTGGTCAAAGGTCAAAAGAGATCAATACAAAAGAACGCTCCAGAGCAGAAAATACCAAAACAGAAAGGATGGTCTAGAAAGATCCTGATTGAATCTGGCATAAGCAATACTAAATCCCAATATATAGGCGTCCATGGAGTGATCATCAACTCCATCTTCACTAAGGAGCAAAGTTATTACTAACCTATAAGGTGTGATTATAGGGATATGGGAGTGCACTGCATATCAATTAATCTGTTACATTCAAACTCTACATTAATAGCATAAATACCCTGTAAATTCAAGGGTCAGACTTTAAACAAAGAAGAGAGATATTGATTTTATATGATATGCACAATATCAAACTTATTCCTCATGTAACCAGTAGTGCATTTCAGTATTCTTATTCAACTCAATTTTTTTATAGTATGGTATCTAAGAACGAGTTCACTTTTTCTTCTGCGAAGTATAAGCTCCCGGTTTTCCCCTCTGCGGTGTTTTTTGATGATCTCAATCCCTGAAAAAGATTTATTAGGATGATCACTATGGAAGTGATCAGTCGAGGGATGTCTGGTTGTCAATTTGTGAATGTTTTTCTTTTTTCGGCTATGTCTGAAATTTTGATGGTTCGCAGGGTTGGTTAGGTTCTCCCTCTGAAGAATAGTTAAGTGGGAGATTGTATTGTTATAAACTTTAGGCATCTAGCTATTTCTCAGGGGTTGTTGTCTAGGTGCGTACGGACTTTGGTCAATCAGGGCACTATTAAACCCCTTCCATTGAGTTATTTTTATCGCCATCTGCAGTGGGAGTGCTTAAATTCAGTCCATCACCCCAGGGCATCCCCTTTCTGTATTCCCACGGCTAAAAATGTTTTGGCACTTATTAGTCTCTTAGAGACTGATAGATTTGTTTCTGCCCATGAAAAGCCATGGATCTTTCTGCTCCATCTACCTCCTATTGTTGAAAGTCGGGGATTGGGTTTCCAAATCTGGTTACTAGTAAATCTGCTGTTATCCCCTTTCCCGGATCATTAATGTTAACATCTCCATTGATTCCTTTGGTCCAGACCAGCCTGTACCTGGGTGAGCTGCCAGTAATCACCACTGTCTTAGCTGACCCTCCATTAATTAATACAGATGCAACACTGCCTGATTAATCACCAACGCGTTTAAATACTGCAGCTAACCTTAGTTGGAATGTGTTTGGGATTAATTTGAAATTAGGGACTTGGAGTGGGGCCAGTTCATCGATGGTCAATGGATTTGTCTTTTTCAGGAGATATGGGTTGTTGAAAATGTTTACAAAAGTGGGTTTACGAGCTGCTGTGTCCCTGCTGTAAGGTCACCGCTAGGGCGACCATCTCGATGTTTGTTTGTTTTAGTATTATGTTGATTTGCTCCGTAAGTGAGCTGTCTTTTTAATAGCCTGACATTCAACAGCTGATTATAACTCAGGACTACCTCTTTTGCTAATTAACATTTATAAAAGTTCTGGTAACCAGAAGGAATCTCCGATTCACTGTATGCAACCTGGCTTTATATAGCAGGTCTGACTATGCCATTGTTGCAGATGACCTGAAATTGATCTATGAACCGGATGATATCACCCAGGATTTATGCTGTGACTAAGATGTATTGCGGAGTATTCTCGCGTTGGCCCCTGTGAGGCACCGCATTTCTAGGGCTGCCCTTCAAATGGTCTTCTTAACTTACATGTGCTTCGAGCATGGAGTAGTTGTTCTCCCTCTGATGCCACTTCTGTTCCTACCTTTCAGAAAAGGATGTACTCCAGAAAGCCGATTAAATCCTTCATATCAGAATGTGGCGATTCATGTGGGACATGATAGTGATATGTAGGGAAAAGTGACCATAATCCACTGATTTTAAGATTTTAACTATCCGGGACTTGCTACAATGTTCCATGTTGACGCTCATTCAGCCAAGTGAGTGTGTTTGATGAATAATAACCGTGGGAATGTGAAGTGGAATGCCGTGTGCCACTCTTCCAGGGCTGTTGCAGGCATTTAAGTCAATGTGGCTTACAAGCATAGCTATGATGCTTGGAAATTGGGGGGAACTGTGAAGCAATCATCGACGAGCACAGTAACCTTTTCGCAGGGCTTAAAAATATCTTTACGAAGAATTCCAAAGAGGCCCTCAAGAATCCAAGATCCCATGAGTGGTTTACACCACAGTGCAGGGAGGCAAAGGATACTATTGTCAATACATTTAAAAGAAGGAGCCAGGAATGAGATCAGGGAGTCTAGGTTTCAATATAGCGATGTGATAAGAACTACCAAGGCAAATTGGGAGAACAAAAAATGGGATGACCTCTTAGAGGCCTCCATCAATACAGATCTTAAGTTATCCTGGCGGATAGTGAGGCACGGTGTAGGAAGTGGGTCACACCTAGGAGATGTCCATCCATCTGAGTGACTGTGTAGCTCATTATGAAAATCGTTATTCTCTTTCACCACAGCCTGCTCACGTGCAAAACACCAATGAGGAAGGAACAGTCCAAATTGTAGAGTCGCCACCATACCCGGTTTTCTTTACCCTTGCTTAGACAGGTAAGGGTAAGGCTCATGGGTTGGACAAGATTCCATGTGACCTTTTTATATCTGATCCGAATATATGGGTTCCCTATATAAATACTGTCTCCAATTTGATCGTGGTTGGTGCTGTGATATCGGGAATGTGAAAGGGAGCTGACAACATTCAGTTTATTAAACAGGAAGCTCTAATTAGCCGACCATCACCCTATCAGTCTGCTATAAAACTTTCAAAAGATCTTCTCTAAGCATGTCTTAGGAACGTTGCTGTAGTGGGTCAATGAAAACCTGATCCTCACACTCTTGTAGGCTGTATTTAGACCAAAGACTAGAACTATACACGGTTTCTCTTTTTCATGGCCTGGTCTGGGAACTCCTAGCAATCCGCTCAAAACTATTATGTGTCTCCATGAGGGAAACTATGCACTGGTTCGCTGGGGCCCAAATGGTAAATTGACCAACAAAATTCCATTCAAATTCATCTAACTCTTTTATTTCTACATTTTAACAATTACGTAGAGTTCTTCATAAACTGTCCAAATGATTCCCCAATCTCACCTAGCCAGAGAGTTCCAGCCCTTTTTTTCACGGTCGATACCCTCCTCCTTTCTAAGACACGGGCTGGTCTGAAAACCCTTGTTGATAGATTTAACCCGTTCTGTTAGATATATGGACTTGAAATTAAGACCCTTAAAACTAAGCAGATGACCTGTCACAAGCCGAGGAAGGCTAGAGGAATTTATCAGCCCCGGAAAGGAAGTTTTGGAAAGGGTTAAGGAACTTGAGTACTAAGGGATTCACTGTCGGACTCTGGATAGTGGGCCTCTCAGATCTCTAAGATCTCTCTTCTGATTAACTAAGTACACAGTTTTTATTGTTTGATTAATTAAAACCAATCCAATTATGACATCATAAGACATTCTCACATAGAAAAAAACAATTCATTTGGCTTATAAGTCTAAAAGTCATACTGTTATATAAACAGGAAAGTTCACACATAATAAAAACAATATATTGAGCACCTATGATTTGTCCTTATTAGAAGTCTAAAAATCATACCGTTATATATACAGAAAAGATCACACACAATAAAATCATTACTTTAGGTGCATCTGGTTTGTCGTCCTTACTCATTTAAGGATCCTCCTTAAAGTACCTTACTATTTACTCTAAAATCTGGTTAGAAAGCCTAATTCTCTATTACCATTACCAGAATTCAAACATGCGTATCTTTTCTTAGTGTTAATCATACTGTGCAAATTAAATTTTATGCATATTTAATTTAAAGGCTTATTAACAGTAGTTCTGCAAATTCAGACCACCAAATTGGCTATATTCAAATCACAACAGTCTAATTTCCTTTTTACCTGAATCAAACATTTAGCAAAGTTGGAGTTCATGACTATATCCGTTGGTTTAAAACTCACTACCAGAGCTTGTCTGCAGGTCCGAACTCTTCAAGTATTAAAATGTTTCTTTAATAACTCTCTTCTTTCTTCCATCAATACCTGGCATATATAGCCTAAGTGGGTGATGTTTTCTTCTCTGTTTTTGCATAAACGACAGGACATGGGTTTGATGAGCGCATCCATGGCATTGCATGAGTTGATCCTGGAAGAAGGCCATATTGTGCTTTAATGGAAGAGGTGTGGCGCCGCGACCAGGGCGACTGACTCCGGAATCTGGGGATCACGGTTCGATCCCCGGAGCCGGCGGCAGATTAGCCCAGCACCATGTGACTCTGGGCAATAGCTTGCTTAATCTTCCCGACTGCCCCCAGCGCCTAGAGACCCTTACGGGTGATTGTTCGCGCTTTACAAATGTGGATTATTATTATTATTATTATTTAATAAATATATTTTTTAGTCTTGTAGTCAAGGTGTTTCTAGGTAAGACTGTGATTTGGAAGTTTGATACTCGTTCAGAATCATCCATGCATGTGCTCTTTTTGAAAAGGAGTCTTTGTCTTTCAGCATCGAGGTTTGTTTTGTTATTCTGTTATTAATATTTTTGAACGAGAGAGACTAGTATTATAGGAATGACCCAAATTGCATGTGCTGAGAACTCGTCTAACGCTGTTTGTAAATATTTCCAAAACCTCGAGTTTTGATTTAAGTGTATTTCTTGCGAGAGTGATTGACACATTGGGTTTATTTTGTTCTTTTCCATACCTTTATATATTGCTCATCCTTGCAATGAGCTGATTGGATGCCCCAAATTCTAACCTCATTTGTGCTGGTGATGTTACAGGAAAGCTGTAATAGAAGCTTGAATGTTTTAGTAATAATATTATGTTTGAGACGTGTGCTGTAGATACACATTCAAAAACAACAATTGATGGACAGAATGCAGAACAATGTCATACATTCACCCCAGTACAGAGATCTGGGCCTAAATCCATAGTTTTTGGGGTTTTTTTGCTCACCATGCCATTCCAGTTTGAACCCAGCCATATGCAAATCAATCTTGACTCTGTGCCCAATGGGAACAGGCCAGCCCGAATTGCCAGGCCAGGTCCTCCCTGAACTGGAAACAAGCATCCTAGGACCGGTTTCGGGGTTTCACATGCTTTGCATACTCCTGCCATCTAGTGTTGGATCCAGAAGTTTACAAGTTGTTTTTCTTCAAAGAAGTCTTATCCAGTCACGAGGTGAGGTAACTCCTCCTTTCGGTGATGGTGCACATGGGCATCGACCCAATTGTTGGATTGTTTTCTTTCCGCCACCAGGTTCAGGCGTGTATTGCGGTGCTCCGATTCAAAGCCGTTAATCCGGATCCATTTTTTGGTGCTCAATTCACTCTACCCTTCTCGTTATTGTTTCTGATCGCGTCTCCACCTTTTTATGTCAAAATCCAAGAAAACTGTATGTATATTATTGAAACAACTATAACCGCGGCCTTCGGGCCTACCTCTTTCCTCTGCTTCTACTTCAAGAACCAGTGTCCAGCCTTCCACTGATGGAACGGACAGCTTTTCAATTCTATCCTCGATGCCACTCCAAATATCCACGTACCAACCAGCATTAGGTCTGTAACCTCTGTCTCTCCCTGGAACATAAAGAGGAAGACTGTGACGCGTGTCGGTTGTTCCATTCCAAAAAGACTCTGCTGAACCTTCAGGCTCGACGAAGAGACATGCAGCGACAAAGTATCCAGGACACCCCTGATATCTTCAGTGAGGACATCGAACAGGAGCAGGAACAAATGGCAGTGGAGAAAGAAGAGGGCTTCACTTGGAAATCAAACTTGAGTCCCAAGACGTTCCGGCTGGACAGGGTGGCATGATTACCAAAGCCCCTTTGCCAACCAAACCCACCCCAGCAAGACGTTTGGGCCACCACTGCCAACAGGCCATTGTCGGCACCAAGACTCTGATTCAGACTTCCGGATCAGCACTGAAACTGCAAATCAAGCCTTCCGGCTGGGGCCCTAGCCGAGATGATATCCCTCCAGTTCCGAAACATCTCAGATCGAAAGAGAAAAGCAGAAATCCAGCTCTGCACCAAAAACTTTGGCGCCAAAACAAAAAGATGCTCCCTTACAGTCATCGAAGCCGATTTTGGAGAAAATTAAGAGAAAGCTGGATCCTAACCAAAAGAAGATTCACATAAATCCTGATACTGAACATTTAACAGCAAAACCAGTAATACCTTTAAAAAGAAAAGCAGACACTGAATACAAAATCCTTTTCAAAAAGAAAAAGGACATAGCTACTAGCCCTATTCATATTCCCCAGATCCCAGCACCTTCTTCACAAGACCCAATTAGAGCACTTATACTAACACCTAGTGTGGACAAGAAATATAAATCCCCTCCCTCTGACCCAGGGGTCAATTACCTTTGGATTCCTTAGTGGCGCCTAATGCCCATAATAGGGCCAATTAACAAACATCAGAGGATGCTCCACCTCGATATAAAGAATTCAAACTCATGCATCAGGGAAAAGAGTAGCTGCTCGATCATCCAACCATTGGCTTATAGCTAATACACAAGGTATCTTGTCAAGATATGATAGAGCTCACTGGGATGAAATGGAATAATTATTAAAATCTCCCAGAAGAACACGAAAAGAGGGGGCAGGAAATAGTACAAGAAGGGAATCTTATTTCTAATTCCTCAATGAGGTGTGCATTAGATGCTGCAGATACTGCAGCGAGAGGAATCAACACTAGCATTATGCTTGGGAGCCATGCATGGCTCAGAATTTCGGGTTTCAAACTTGGGGTGCAACAACTCATTCTTAATGCGCCCTTTGATAAGGAACACCTCTTTGGGCCTCAAATAGATCAGTCCCTAGAAAAAATGAAAAAGGATACAGAAGTAGCAAAGTGCATGGGAGCACTTCAATCTCCTTTTAACAGAGGTTCCTTTTGTTGCTCCTTTTACAGAGGAGGCTCCAAAACTAACACTAACACCCCAGATGCAGTTGCATCTTCATACAAGACACAGACACTATCATCCCCTCTGGAGGGTTCTACAAGGGTGGTTATAGAGGAAACAGTTTTAAAGGCAGGGGTAGAGGTACACCAACACATACCTCCCAGTCCTCAAACAAACAGTGACTTGGTACCACTTCCCCCGACCATTTGTCACCTGTCGGGGAAAGATTACAACAGTTTCTTCCCATTTGGCAGTCAATAACAGACAGATGGGTTTTGGATATTATCCGACATGGTTACTGCCTGGAGCTTACCATCAATCCTCCCTATATTTCACCTCACATTCCCAAACTCTCACTACAACATCAAAAGCTTCTCAAACAATAAGTACAAGACCTTCTAACAAAAGGAGCTATAGAACCAATTCCATTGCAACATCAATGGTCAGGAGTTTACTCACTTTACTTCCTAATCCCCAAAAAGGACAGGTCTCTACGACCAATCTTCGATCTTGGACCGTTAAACCTATACATACTGTCAGAGCACTTCCATATTGTCACCTTTCAACAAGTGCTTCCACTTCTACAACAAGGAGACTTTATGGCCACACTAGACTTAAGGATGCATGCTTCCATATTTCTATCTACCCAGCACATCGCAAATATCTCAGATTTGTGATAGCGGGAAAGCACTATCAATTTAAAGTACTTCCATTCAAGGTAACTACTGCACCCAGAGTATTCATAAAATGTCTAGCAGTAGTAGTAGCTAATCTCAGAAGACAAAAAAATTCATGTCTTCCCATATCTGGACGATTGGCTCATCAAAGCCAACACACACACTGTGTCTACAACACACTCAAGATACCATAAACCTTCTCCATCAATTGGGATTTACAGTCCATGCGCATAAATCTCATCTTTAACCCTCACAACAGCAAACATATTTGAGAGCAACGCTAAACACTCACCCAGCTCTAGCCTCGCCCAATCCAGCCATAATTCACAACTTTCAAATGTTATTACTACAGTTTCAAAACAACCAATACCTAATAGTGAGGACTTTCATGCAACTGTTAGGAATGATGGCATCATGCATTGCAATAGTGCCTCACGCAAGATTACACATGCGTCTTCTACAGAAATGCATAGCACGGCAGTGGAATCAATCACAGGGTCAATTAATAGATCTAGTGTTGGTAGACTGCACACTCATCGCTCCTTGCAGTCGTGGAACACACAAAACGTATCAAAAGGGCAGCCTTTCATCGACCCCATTCTACAAGTCGTACTAACAGCAGGTTCCTCTCTCACAGGTTGGGGTGCCCTTCTCCATCATCTAAGGTTTATGGGAAACCATACACAGAAGTCTCCACATCAATGGCTTGGAACTTCTAGCAGTTCAACTAGCTCTTAAACCCTTTCAGCCTTGCCTAGTAGGGAAAGTTGTCCTAGTATGACAGCCATGTACTATGTACAAAAATGGGGGGGCACACTCGCTACAGTTGTCACGTCTTAGAATATTTGGCATTGGGAATCACATCACAAAATTCATCTTCTAGCAGAACACCTTCCAGGCATGCATAACCAATTTACTGACCTCCTCAGCAGAATGCGGCAACAAGTGCCCGAATGGGAGCTTCATCCCCAGGTTCTCCTTCCATGTTTCCAGAAATGGGGATTCCCACAAATAGACCTCTTTGCCAGAGCAGGGAACTCAAAATGCCCAAACTTCACCTCCACGTTCCCACACCATGTATCCAAAGGCAATGCCCTATGGATCAACTGGTCAGTGTGGCCCCAAAAATACTAAATCCCGCAGTTTGAACGTTTTATCTAGGCTTGGAATTCGATGAAGGCTGTACATGGACGGATGATGACCTCACAGCTCACTTTAATTCAACTATGACGGAGGTGTTAGATCAACTAGCGCCACTCAAACAGCTGAGACCGATCAAATCTAAATCCTGGTTCAACGCGGATCTTAATAACGAAAGACAACAACTCAGACATTTGTAAAGGACTTGGAGACTAAACCCATCGACTTTGCACCTAGCGCAACTTAGATCTGCACAGTTGGCCTATAAAAAACACATTTTCAGAGAAAAGGCCACCTTCTGACGCAACCAACTAGACCAGGCGAAGAATAGACCTAGATAACTCTTCAACATTGTTAAAAGTCAAACAAACGGCACATCCCCCCACAAAATCAAAGCCACCAAAGATCGTTGCGAAGAAATTGTATGCTTCTTCACAGATAAAGTCACAATAATTGAACAATCCTTCATCCAAACCTCAAATCCTCCCTCCCTCTTAACTTGCCCCCCTTTAAACACCCTGGACCAAACAGAAAGAGATCATACCAAGGACAACCAGGTCTGCCTCCAACTAAAAAATAATGCTTATTGGTCAGACTTCGAACATTTGTCGGAAAACGAGGTGTTTAATATAATTGCAAGCTGAAAGCCCTCTTCCCATACTATGGACCCCTCCCATCCACAATAGTAAAAAAAAACTCAATCGCATCATTACCCCTTTCTGGACAAAAATCATCAACTCCTCTCTAACATCAGGCTGTGTCCCAGACTCCCTTCAACGAGGACAAATCACACCCATACTCAAGAAACCAGGAGCCGACCCTAACGATCTCAACAACCTCAGACCTATCTCCAACCTCCCGTTTCTAGCTAAAACATTGGAGAAGTGCGTTCTCCAACAACTCAACAAACACATTGACGATTTCAACCTCCTCGACACCTTTCAATCGGGATTCAGGAAAGGTTGTAGCACCGAAACAGCTATGCTCAATATTTCTGACGATATCCACAGAGCCTTAGATGAAGACTAAGCCTGTCTCCTCATCCTTATTGACTTATCAGCGGAATTCGACACAATAAATCATCCAGCTTTAATTGAGACTTTGAAGAGGCGCTCTGGCATAAATGTCATACTACTAAAATGGTTCACTTCCTTCCTTCAGCACCGTTCACAACAAATTAAAATCAACTCCTGTCTCTCTAGACCAACACAAGTCACACTTGGGGTCCTGCAAGGATCGATCCTCTCACCATCCCTCTTCAATCTCTTCATGGAACCCCTAACAATCATTCTGAAACAAGCAGGAGTTAACTACCACCAGGGAAGAGGTGTGGCGCCGCGGCCAGCACGACTGACTCCGGAGTCTGGGGATCACGGTTCGATTGCCGGCGGCAGATTAGCCCAGAACCATGTGACTCTGGGCAATACCTTGCTTAATCTTCCGGACGGCCCCCAGCGCCTAGAGACCCTTACGGGTGATTGTTTGCGCTTTACACATATGGATTATTATTATATTATGCAGATGACACACAAATCTACTACAAAATAAAATCTCCCAGCGACATCCGTCACCTCAGTGTCACACTAACCAAGATCCAAACTTGGTTCAACGCAAACATTTAAAGCTGAACCTAGACAAAACGGAATTAATACTGTTCTCTCCACAAAGTAACCACCGACTAATCCAAAACTGTCTCAAGAATCTTGATGCCCTAAACTGCTCCTTCGTCCTATCCGACTCGGTTAAGTCACTAGGCATTACCCTGGACAAGAACCTATCAATGAAGGACCACATCAAAAACTCTGCAAAAGGTGCGCTTTACTCACTAAAACACCTCAAGAAAATTAAACCTTTCCGTCCCCAAGATGATCTCAAGACAATAGTACAATCCCTAGTCCTCGCCAAACTGGACTATGGGAAGGCCATCCTAACAGGGACACCGAAAGCTCACCAAGCCCCACTAAGGTCAGTCCTAAACATGGCAGCTCGACTCATAACAGGTGTAAAAAGATTTGAACACATCACACCAACCCTCAACTGGCTTCCCGTGGAAGGTAGATGTATTTACAAACTGGCCTGCATCATACATAAAACCCTGCACTCCCCTTCGCCCAACTACCTAAACAGCAAACTGGTAAAAGCAGGAAAATCCAGAACTCTGAGAAGCTCTAACTCACTTCTTCTCATCCCTCCGAAATTGAAAAGGAAAACCACTCAGTGACGATCCTTTTCTGGGAATGTACCCAGGATGTGGAACTCTCTCCCTAGAGACCTCAGATGCAACCCCTCTTCTCCTGCTTCAAAAGGGGACCTGAAACTCCATCTCCTCAACAAATACTTTACCGACCAATGTCAACTAACCTAGACTCTAATAACCTAGTTGACTCCCCTCTCACTTGACCATCAAGGATAGGTGGTTACTGGACTGTCAACCACCTACTTTTTTTGTCTCCCTCCCCCTCACTGTTTGCCTAATTATTATGTTTTTGCTTATATCTTTTTTTGCTTTTTTAAATCATGCTATGTAATGTAACCTTTATCTCCTGTATATTTGTAAAGCGCTCTGATACCCACGGGTCAAGCTAGCGCTATATAAAACGTTTAAAATAAAATGGAACACTTGCATAAAAAATAGAATAACAGGATGTACTCAAGCTGTTGGGACCACCTTCTCCCTTGCAATGTCCATAGGTAAAAAGCCCATTGCCCCAATTTTAGCGATTTATAATCGTAAATGTCAACCGATTTTAACATATGGTATGGGTATTTGGGGTGCAGGGATGTACTTGCCATGCAGACTGAGGAGAATAGATTTTGTCGTAGAGTTTTAGGAGTCCCCCTCCTCATAGCTGCACTTTTCCCTCCATTTGGAGTTAGGCTTTGATTACGTCCAAGATACTATAAATGCAGCCCCTCTAGCCACCTGCTGTTCATTTGGGCAAACGAAGAAGCTGATTTTAATCAGGCAATTATTAGAGACTGTTTAAGTTGTACCCGAGGCCTTTATATTCCCTGGCTTCAATATATTAAAACCTACCTCACGGAACTTGGTTGTGCTTCACTGTTTCGGCATCCAGAATTACGTGGCAAAGGGGACCGACAGAGGGTTATGGATAGCTTCGGAAAGCACAAGGAATCCTCTTGGGAATTGTTTTAAGTATCCAAACCCACTGTTCGAGATTACTGCTTTATTCAAGTACCTCCCTCAGTTGCTCCGTATCTTTTATATGTATCTAATGTCCACAAAAGGAATTTGTGGACTAGATTTAGGTTGGGGTCATTTCGTTGATTGATATGTTTCCCTTTGGGCCAGTATTCGTCTGAAACTAATACTATTTGCCCTTGTGTTGAACATTCGAGCCAAACCATCTTACAGTTTTTCTTTTGCAAATTTTATCTTCCATTTACTAGGAAATTTTTGATACCGCTTTTGCGCAGATACAAATTCTCTAAGTGCAAAGTGGCCTTGTATTTTCTCCTGCAACTTAATGACTATGATGTCTGGTTCGCTGTCGCAAACTTTCTGAAGTTCACTTTAGCAAAGAGCAGGAGCATGTTGTTTTAATACCAATGCACTTTAGTGGCTTCTGTTTTTATTGTATCTGTATTGCTGCTAAAAAGCTAATTGTTGCTGCTAACTTGTTACTACTTTTTATAAGTTTGATTTTATTATTTAATGCTATTGGCTAATACTTGTTGCTACGTATGGATCTAGTTTAGGTGCACGGCCACTTTAGCTACGATCAAATCATTGTCTTTGCCTGCGGTTTTATTTATTTTAAATGGTAATGTGATTGTAATTTCCCCAATAAGCTTGATTTTAACGTTGCTTGTTATTATGTGCATCTTTTATGACATTTCTTCGGCTGGTCCAATAAAGAATGAATTGTATTGTATTGTAACTGGTCAGGGATATTTGCTAGCGCTTTTCCACCTCTCCCTCTACTTCGATTGCTGGTTTGGTAACTCAAACAGACATCACTCACACTGATTCTAGTGGCTCCCACAAGGGCTCGTCAACCATGGTTCACCACACTACTAGAACTGTCGGTAGTTCCACACCAAAAACTGCACCTTACTTCCAACCTTCCCACAGTGAACCATGGAGAAATCAGACAGCCAAACCCCAAGGAGCTCAACCTAACGATCTGGCTCCTGAAGTCATAAAGTTTGGATACCTAAATCTACCACCAGATTGTATGACAATTCTTTAGGAAGGGAGGAAACCTACCACTAGAGCATGCTATGCAGCAAAGTGGAAATGATTTGTTATATAGTGTAATATTAATAACATTTGTTATATATTGTAACATTAATAACATTGATCCACTAGAAGCATCTATACAAAATATTATTTGTTACCTTTTGCATCTAAAGCGACTTGAATTAGCCTACACATCCATTTGACTACACCTAGCAGCACTAGCTGCATATCTACAAAGCAGACAACATTTATCCATATTTAAAGTCCCAGTAATTAAGGCTTTTATGAAAGGCCTTAAAAGAAAAATACCACCCAGGGTACGACTTGTACCTGTGTGGAACCTGAACATTGTTCTCACAAGACTTGTAGGCCCACCTTTTGAGCCATTACACAATTGTCCACTACAATTTCTTTCATGGAAGGTTGCAATTCTAATTGCTATTACTTCATTAAGGCGTGTTGGTGAGCTACAGGCATTAATCTTAAAAGAGCCCTTCTTTCATCTGCATAAAGATAGAGTATTTCTTCGTATAAACCCAAAATTCCTTCCAAAAGTAGTTTCTGTTTTTCATATAAACCAGTTGTTACCTGTTTTTTCTTCAACCTGATTCAGTAGCAGAAAGGGCTCTACACACACTTGATGTCAAAAGAGCACTATTATAGTATATTGATCAAACAAAAGATTTTCATAAAACAAAACAACTTTTTGTTAAATTTGCTCCATCTCTTAAGGGTAATCCTATCTCTAAATCTGGTATTTCTAGATGGATTTTTAAATGTATCCAAACTTGCTATATTAAAGCTCAAAGAACTTTAACTATACCTCCTAGTGCACATTCTACACACAAAATAGGAGCATCTATGGCCTTTTCAGGTAACTTTCCTACAGCTGATATATGTAAGGCAGCTACATGATCTACATCACACACATTTACCAAACATTATTGTGTGGATGCATTAGCACGTCAACAAGCTAATGTAGGACAAGCACTGCTAAAAACACTTTTTCAAACAACTGCAACACCCACTGGTTAGCCACCACTTTTGGAGGGTACTGCTATACAGTCTATCCAAATCATGTGTATCCACAGCTCACATGCCTCGAACGGATTATGTTGCTTACCTTGTAAGCATCTGTTCTTGGCATGTAGAGCTGTAGATTCACATGCGCCTCCCTCCTCCCTGGACACCTATGGTTGTTGCAGTTCTTATTATTCACATGACATACGCACTGACATCTTTATACTACAATTATTTACTCCATTCTCACACTCTTGCGGGAAAGCAGTCATCTAACAATGGAGTTGATACCCATGCGCACTATCACCGAAAGGAGGAGTCATCTTACCTTGTGAATGGAGAAGACTTCTTCGAAGAAAAACAACTTGCAAACTTCCGGACCCAACACTAGATGGCAGAAGTATGCAAAGCATTTGAATCTACAGCTCTGCATGCCAAGAACTGATGCTTACAGGGTAAGTAACATAATCCTTAAGGTTATGGAGTCCTTACCGCAAAGTGCTTCACTGCTGTAAGTAATGCAAGGCATCAGTTTTGCAATTATTACCTTTAGCAGCAGGAAATAACTAGGACCTCCAAGGGTCTTCTGCAATGTACGAAATGCCACAAGCAAGGTATTGCTTCTCCTTAGCAAGTCTGTCTTATGTTGCCAGAATGAGCCCATATCAAGTAATACTCCCAGGTACTTGTAGGTCTTTACTTGCTCTAGGTGACTGTTTTGCATATACCATTTATGTTTGTTTCTAGGGTATTTGTTACTCGGGTATTTTTTATAAGCGCACGTACACAAGCAGGTTTCTTGGCGCTGAGGGTCTGAGCAGAGACAATACAGACAAGAGAGCAACTAGTTATAAGCCAAGGTAAACAGCCATGTTTTGAGCTGTTATCTGAACCGCATGTAATCCACCTCAAGCCTCAGTGAAATGGGTAGTGAGTTCCAGAGCCTCGGACCCAAAAAGGAGAACCAAGTCCCACCGATGCGTTTGAATCTGGGAACCACCAAAATATTCAAATGCATTGATATCAAGGTACGCAGGGGTGAGTACTTACTGATTCATGAAGAGATAAAATTAGGCCCAGTTCCCTGAATAGCTCTAAAGAGAATGCAGCCAGTTTTAAACATAGCTCTCAGTTCCACTGGGAGCCAGTGGAGATCTTTTAACAGTGGGCTAACATGACATCGTCCATCCTGTAGATAGATGATTCTAGCTGCTTGATTTTGAATCATCTGTAGACGATGTTTCTGGTTTTGTGGGAGGTCAAGATAGAGCGCATTACCATAACCAATTTTAGATAACATAAGTGCAATCACTATTTGAGTGCAGGCCTCTTTGCTGAAAAAGCATCTAATTTTGCGCAACTTGCAAATTTGGGCAAAGCAAGAAGAAGTTACTGACCCAATCTAGGCACTCATGGAGAGACCTGAATCAATGTGAAATCCCAGACTCTCTATCACTGGTTTAGGGAGTGGGATCGCCCCTAGCTCCGAAGGCCAATGAGAGGGTGTCCAGTAGATGAATTTATTGCTGGGTATGATTATCTTAGTCTTGTCAGAGTTTAACTTTAATTGGTTATTGTCCATCCAGTTTTTTACATACAGCATAGAATTATTAAAGTCTTTGGGTTCATCTGAGGTCTCCATGGAGAAGATTAGCTGCATGTCATCAGCGTAATTAAAAATCTTTACCCCCATCTGCCGAAGGCTGGAGATCAAAAGCCGTATATGTGTATATAATATGTATATATATTAAAAAGGATTGGTGAAAGAGAGGAGCCCTGCGGGACACCACAGCTCATTTCCACAGTGTTAGATTTAAAAGGGGAGAGCCACACAGATTGTTTGCGATCCTCTAAAAAGGATCTAAACCAATCCAAAGCTGGTCCCCCGAGACCCGAGCTATACGGTTCAACAGAATTTTGTGGTTCGCGGTGTCAAATGCCGCAGATAGGTCGAGGAGGACCAGGGCCTGAGTACAATCAATGTCCGCATGTCTTTTGAGGTCATCCATGACGGACAAAATCACAGATTCAGTAGAATGCCCGGGGCGAAATCCTGCCTGATGGGTATCCAGAAACATGGTCGCTTTTAAGAAAGAACTGAGACAGGTGGCTACATGAGCCTCCAGCAATTTAGCAGGAAATGGCAGTAGCAATATCGGCCTATAGTTCTCCAACGTTTTGGGATCCATACCCTGCTTTTTTTGGATAGGGATGACCACGGCTTCCTTAAAAACTGACGGTACAGTGCCACGAGACAGGGACAGATTAAGAAACTCAAAAATAGTATTGGGGAAGGCCTGATAAATTGCCTTTAGTATATTAATAGGGCAGTCCTCCTTGGGGAAGCCTGATTTAATCTTCGTAACAAGATCTTAAAAATGTTTTCTGGGGGCGTGGTCTCGTCGGGCATGGAGTGAGACGCACGCTGCTTCTGCTCCGGGCTGCCGCTGCGATAATTTGCTTTCAACTGCGGTGTTGCGGCAGCGGCTAAGCCCGGACTGGCGCCCATACAGGGCGGACTGCGGAGGGCTCGCAACGAAGGGCTCGGGGCTGACCTGGGACGGCTACGAGCGCTGTACTCTATCGCGACGAGTGCTGAGGGCCCGGAGCTTACTGCGCTGTCCGCCATGTCGCCCGCCTCCCGTCTGCGCTCCAGGCGCCTGCCATCTTCCGTGAGGGGGAGAGCCTGCGGCCAAGAGTGTTGGGCTGGTATCGTCAGAAGCGCCCTGTGTCGCCGCGGACCCCGGGCTGCCTGGATTGTCGGACCTAGGGACCCCGAGGGCGGAGTGGCGGCCGCCATTTCCCCCTGACCTGGCCTTGGTGAACAGCGGGCCGATGGGAGCGCGGAGACATGTAATTGTAATTGTAATTGTAAAATCACTTATATAGCGCATGGCTACCCGTAGGCATCCCAGCGCTCTTGGCAACGGTGACCCTGGGCTAGTCCGATCTACATTCCTACTACGAGCTAATTTCTGGGGAATAGGAAGGTTTTAAGTTTCTTCCTGAACTGGAGGAAGGTCTGTTCCTGCCTCAAATTACACGGGAGGGCATTCCATTCTCTTGCTGCTTGCAGAGAAAAGAGCCGGACGCCCGAGCGGGCTCGCTTTATCCTGGGAATGATTGCCAGGTTGTGTTCACTCGAGCGGAGATTAAGTTGGGGCCTATAGGGACTTATCATATTTTCCAAAATGGAAGGGCCTTCTCCATGCATGATCTTATATGTGATGCATAGGGATTTAAATCGCACCCGTTCCCTCACCGGGAGCCAATGAAGCGATCTTAGAGCTGGCTTCGCCGACATATATCGACTAGTTCCAGTCAAAATCCTGGCAGCAAAGTTCTGAGCCACTTGTAAGGTTTTAAAAGTGGATGCCGGTGCCCCAAGGTATATAGCATTCCCGTAGTCAATTCGTGATAAAACCAAGGACTGACCTACGGTCTTCCTTGCTTTTTCAGGAAGTTGGGGCAGGATTTTGCGCAGGGATTTAAGTATCCCATGACAAACTGCAGAGGTCTTTCTGGCTTGAGTTTCGAAGGACAAAGCGTTATCAAGCCAGAAGCCTAAACACTTTATTTCCGGCTTGGGCGGTGGTATGGCACCCATACAGGTGGGCCAAGCTAGACAGTCAGGGATATCCTGCTTTCCTAAGAGCATCAGCTCAGTTTTTCCTCCGTTAAGTCTGAGCTGAGACGAATTCATCCAGTTTACTACCACCTCCAAACAATTAGCCAGATTGTTGGGGGGGGCATCTATTTGTTGCAGGGAAAACACCAGCTGGGTGTCATCTGCGTAGCTTATTAACTGGATGCCAAACGGAGCAACTAGTTCCGCCAACGGGGCCATGTAGACATTAAACAGTGTGGGGCTGAGGGACGACCCCTGTGGTACCCCACACTGTAACGCTAACAGGCGAGAGCAGTTGTTACCCTCAAACACCTGAAAATATCTTTCCTCCAGAAAGGATCTAAGCCACTCCAAGGCTTTCCCGGTTACCCCGATGTTTCGGAGTCGAGCCAGCAGCAGATGATGACTTAACGTGTCGAAGGCGGCGCTGAGGTCCAGAAGGATAATGGCCGCGCTGCCACCTGCATCCAAAATCCTTCTGGCCTCTTCTACCACCTTCAACAGTGCTGTCTCGGTACCTTGTCCCTTCCTGAACCCCGTCTGGGATGGATGGAGAAGATTGTACTTCTCCAGAAATGCGCCAATTGGATGTTTATCAATTTTTCGGTTAATTTCCCCATCCCAGGTAACAGGGATACCGGGCGATAGTTAGCCGGGTCTCCTGGGTCAAGGTTCGGCTTTTTAATCAGGGATCTAACCATGGCCACTTTCCATGCCTTTGGAACCGTAGCCGATTCCAGGGAGGTGTTAACCATCTTAATTACCGGTTTGCTGATGGTTGGAAGTGCCTGGTTGAGTATTTTCATGGGGACTGGGTCTCGTGGTGATCCACTTTTTATACTCCTCATCAGAGAGGGGAGAAGCTCCTCCGTGAGGGGGGCAAACTCGGAGAGTGTTGGGCATTCACTTCTTTCCTCCGGAGGAGGTACCCTATGATGTAAGGCCGGGTCCGATACCGGGATCGTCTCAAGAATTTTGTATATTTTAGTCTGAAAGTAGTTCGCCATGTCATCACATCTTGTGTCCTGCTCGTCTGCTTTTACGGGGGGATATGGGATTTTTGTCAGGAGCTTTACAATCTTAAACATTTCCCTGGGGGCATTGGCGGCGGATTCGATTTTGTTCGCAAAAAATGCAGTTTTAGTGGTAATAAGAATAGTTTTGTATTTCTTCAGTGTGGCTTTGTAACTGATCTTCCTTTCCACGCTAAAATCCTTCCGCCAGTGGCGTTCTGCCCTTTTACATTCTTGTTTTAGTAACCTTAAGTCTGAGGTAAACCATGGATGTTTCGCTCTCCCTTCCTGATTGTTGAGGGTTTTTTCGGTATAAGCTTATCTAGGGATTGGGTAATCCACTGATTAAAATTATTGACAGCCCCTTCCACATTAGGATTATCCAGTGGCTTACTGCTTTCTAGCAGTCCCTTCCATTCGTCCACATCAAGTTTTGTCCAAGATCTTATTAGTTCTCTGTCTGAGGAAGTAATAGAGAGAGGACCGGCAGCGGTGAAACGGCCCGGTAAGAAGCGACGGCGACAGCGGCTGGGTGGAAGAGACCGACGCACGTGGAGAGACTCGGGCTGCGGACCCCAGACGGCGCTGCCCAGCCTGGGTGGCGGAGCCCTGCGGAGAGAGGCCTGGCCGCCATTTTAGGCGTTGGATGCGGCTGGGGCTTGGTGGTGTGGTCGGCCCTTGGAGAGGCTCCGGGTGAGTGACGGCGGAAGCGGAGGGGTGCCCCGGGACTGGCTGCTGGAGACCTGCTTGACGCGTGCTTCGCGCCCTGGGCTGGTGGAGAGACTTGCTTTGGGGCCCCTGCTTGCGCCCTCTGCGGCAGAGCGCTGGAACGCTCCTACGACTGCTGGAGACCCCCTGACAGTTCGCTGGTGACCTTTGGGAGCTCTGGGGCCCTGGGTGGTGACCTGCTGCCACTGCTTCGCCTGCATCGCCTCTAGTGACTGGTTGGTTCTGGGCAGGAGCCCGTGGAGAGCCGGGGGCAGCACTGCGGAGAGAGGCCTGGCCGCCATTTTAGGCGTTGGATGCGGCTAGGGCTTGGTGGTGTGGTCGGCCCTTGGAGAGGCTCCGGGTGAGTGACGGCGGAAGCGGAGGGGTGCCCCGGGACTGGCTGCTGGAGACCTGCTTGTCGCGCGCTTCGCGCCCTGGGCTGGTGGGGAGCCTTGCTTTGTGGCCCCTGCTTGCGCCCTCTGAGGCAGAGCGCTGGAACGCTCCTACGACTGCTGGAGACCCCCTGACAGTTCGCTGGTGACCTCTGTGGGCTCTGGGGACCTGGGTGGCGACCTGCTGCCACTGCTTTGCCTGCATCGCCTCTAGTGACTGGTTAGATCTGGGCAGGAGCCCGTGGAGAGCCGCGGGCAGCGCTCAAAGACGTCGCCATCTTCAGCACAGTGAGTTGCCCCTGGGGGTCGTCTGCGGACCCTTCGACTGCTGGCCGTGTTGCCTGGGTGGGGGCCTGCCATGCGGTAGTCCCGCGCGAGAGGGTGCAGGACTCTGTGAGGCTCTTGGCTTGGCTGGACTGGGAGCTGTGGAACCTCCGTGAGCTTTGGGGTGCTGTAGCGGGTCCGACACGGTGCGCTGCGGAGACCCCACTGCCTGGGGAGAGCGCGACAGTGGTCCGTGGAGAGGCCCACGTGGGCGTGCGTTTGCTGGCCTGGGGCTTCTGGTTCTTCGTTTGAACCCCATATGATCGGCTGTGACTGCCCGGAGGCGGTCTGCCCTCGGGGGGGGGTCTGGGCCTTCCAGAGGGGATCAGCACGGACACGTTTGCAGCATGACCCGCACGAAGCCAGGGAAGGAGCCCCCGGCGGCCTCCAAGGACGCTTCAGTTATCGACCTATGGGGCAAGTCGGGCGCCACGCCGTCGGGAGGGGGTGCCTCCGCTGAGCCGGTCACTCTTGGCTTGTGTCAAGGACCTCCGGAAGGATGTGGGGGAACTAGGAGGTCGCGTGGACGACTTGGAAAAAACCCTGGATGCCCGCACGGAGGATCAGGAACACCTATGGCAGCGACTGGCGACCTTGGAGGAACAGCATGTTGAGCTTCAGATCAAGCAGGAGGACTTGGAAAATAGGGGGCGCCGGAACAACATCTGCATCAGGGGTGTTCCGATTGGGGCTGAAGGTGCAGATATAATGACATTCGTGGCGGACCTGCTCCATGATATCCAGGGGGACGACGATGCCTCGCCGCTGGCCCTGGACCGAGCGCACAGGGTCTCGGGACCACCCGGGAGACCTGGGCTTATTCCTGACATTCTGACACGGGTCCACTTCTTTGACGAGAAAGAAGCAATCCTCAAAGCGGCTAGAGATAAACCCGAAATACTCTATAAAGGCACGCCTGTCCAGCTGTTTCAAGACTTGGCCCCCACGACTCTCCGATGCCGCAGAGACTTCCGGCCCATCACTGACAAGCTGCGAGGTCTCAATATCCGCTACCAATGGGGTCAGCACTTCGCCCTCATATTCCAGTGGGAATCCAAGCGCCGAGTGCTACGTTCCTATCGAGAGGCGGCCCAGTTGCTCCAAATTTCAGATTCCCCGCCAGTCAGTCCAGCGCGGCGACCTACTGCTCATAGAGTCCCGCTGAAACCGCAATGGTCTATAGTACGCCGTTCCCGACGTCCTTCCTCCCCTGATGGCAGCAGGACATCACGAGACAAGCAAGATATTATCCAGCACATCAAATCCCTGGAGGGCGGTTCGTCGCTGATGGGCTCACAGGCGTCTCTTCTCAAATGAGCCCCCATGGGGTGGACAACCCTCCTTGGCGACAGTATTCGAATTGTGCGGGCTCCCGGTCTGCTTGGCCTGCGGCCCCTTTGGTGGCTCCAGCTTTCCTATTCTCGTCGCCTAATCTGGAGGCGCGCCTTGGCCTGTTCTTTGGCACAACGACTCTCCAGGGGAGGTGGTGGCCCGGGGCGGGCTCTTGGCGCTTTGGTCTCATGGTCAGGCGATGACGAACCCCCACGCCTATCCATGGGAGAGTGATATCTCCGGGACAGCTTGTGCCATGGTGCCTGGCTACTCCCTAGACTGGAATAGGTTATGTTGGCCATGTTGGCCGTTTATGAGTATATGTTGTTTTCCTTGGTTCTTCCCTCCCCCCTTTATTCCCCCACCTTCGGTACCCTCTTGGCGGGGGGGGGGGGGGGGTCATGCTAGCGCGTGGATGATTGGGGAGGTCATAGCCTTACTGGTGGATCTGGGAGTATGACTACTGAACCTTGCTGGAAGATCCTTTCCCTAAATGTGAAGGGGCTTAACTCGCCCAACAAGCGCCGCCAAATATGGCGGTACCTACTGCTTCAGAACCCTGACATAATTCTCCTTCAGGAGACCCATCTCCTTAGGGCTGGCATGGACCGCATGGCTCACCCTCGCTTTCCTCGGCAGTTCTGGGCCTCGGCGACCACTAAGACGGCGGGGGTAGCTATTCTCTGCAGGGCGGGTATTACCCCAGGGGTTAATAAGGCGCTTAGAGACAGTGAGGGTCGGTTCTTGAAGGTTGAGGTCAGGAGAGGGCATCGCACACTCACCTTGTGTAACATCTATGCTCCCAATCAGGGTCAGGATGCCTTTTTACGCAGGTTGATCAGGGACCACCTTGAGCCGGTGACTACGGACCTCATAGTTGGAGGTAATTTCAACTTGGTGTGGGATGCGGAACTGGATCGTTGTGGGGGTGCCTTTCATGGGGTGGGGGCCATGTCCGCGGCGGTGAAGAGCTCCCTCGGTGCCCTCAATGTGGATATTTGGCGTTATCACTCCCCGGTCCTGCGAGACTATACATATTATTCGCATGCGCACCGCTCCTACTCTCGTATAGACCTACTGCTTGTCTCGCATGCCCTGCTCAAAGATACTATAACGGCGGCACATTCTAACATCTCCATCTCCGATCATGCTCACGTGGAACTGAGTCTACGCGAGCGCTGCACTGGTCCTCCACGTTTGTGTAACTGGCGGTTTCCGGACCACGTTCTCCGAGACCCGGTGGACAAGGAGGAAATTCAGGCAGCTATTCTGGCATATTTTGATGATCTTCCGGGGACCCCCCTTCCTCTCTTGTGGGACGCTTTCAATTCTACCATACGGGGTACCCTCACAGCTATCGCTGCTGCGAGAGCGCGGGAGGCGCAGCTATACGAGCACAAGCTCGAGCGGGAGGTCAAAACGCTCGAGAAGATGGACCAAGAGCGTCAGTTGGCGGCGCACAAACTACGCCTGGCTATCCTTAGAGGCCAGCTTCGAGCGCATAGGACGAACAAGGCGGAGCGCGCCTTGCTGGCGCTTAAGCAGGGTTACTACGCAGGTGGCGACAAGGTGGGCGCCGTGCTGGCAAGACGCCTGCGTACACGGGCGGCTAAGGCCCACATCGCGAAGCTACAGCGGGCAGACGGGTCTTGGGCTACCACGGAATCGGCTAAGCTCCAAACGTTCCACGATTTTTATGCAACTCTATATACAGCCGACCCGCCGACGGCGGATTTGATAGCCTCTACCGTGGGCGCCTGTGATTGGAAATCGTTGAGTGAGCGTCAGTCTGGGCTTCTTGAGGCTTCCATCACTTTGGAGGAAATAGCTGGCGCTTTGCGCGACCTTCCGCTGGGTAAAGCGCCAGGCCCGGATGGGTTGCCGGTATCCTTTTATCGCACCTTCTGGCCGCAATTACAACTGTATCTTCTTCGTCTTTTTAACTCGTTCGATGAGCTGGTTGGGCCATCGACGGATATGGCAATGGCTGAAATAGCTCTCATCCCGAAACCCGGGAAAGATCATACTCTCTGCTCCTCTTATCGGCCCATTGCATTGTTAAATACGGATCTTATGTTGTACACTAAACTTTTGGCTAAAAGGGTTAGTGTCCACATGCCCAATCTCATTGAGCCGGACCAGGTGGGGTTTATCCAGCACCGTCAAGGGGCAGACAATGTACGCCGAATAGCGCACATAGTCGGGAAAGCTAAACATTGGGGGATACCAGCCTGCTTGCTATCACTTGACGCGGAAAAAGCGTTCGATCGGGTGGACTGGTTATTCCTCCGTGTGGTTTTACGGAGGGTGGGTCTGGGCCCGAAGATGGTGGCGCGCATTATGGCCCCCTATATTTCACCGGTGGCTAGAGTACGCGGAATGGTCAGCTCACACAGGCCTTTCCCACCTGTAGGGGTACCCGACAGGGCTGCCCCTTGTCGCCCCTGCTGTTCGCCCTTGTGGTGGAACCCCTCGCCATCATGATACGCCGGTCCCCCGACGTCCGTGGTATTTCTCTTCGAGGGGTGGAGCATAAGATCGCTCTCTTCGCGGACGACCTCCTTCTTACTCTATCTGACCCGTTGCGTTCTCTGCCGGCAATACACTTGTTGCTCCAGGATTTTGAACGCGCGTCTGGGCTTAAAATCAACCATGCGAAATCTTGGGCCCTCAATATTACGATCCCGGATGGGGACCTTCTGTCGCTCCAGGCCTGCGTTCCCTATCAATGGGCGACTCGGTCGGTGCGATACCTGGGCCTCAACCTGACCCCAGATGTGGCCACCTGGACACAGGCCAATTGGCAGGAGTATAAATGTTCAGTCCTGACGGACCTACGTACGTGGAAAGCCTTACCACTCTCTTGGCTTGGCCGACTCAACACGGTGAAAATGTCTATATTGCCGAAGATCCTGTACCTCTTTCAAACGCTGCCGACACCTATTCCGGAACACCAGATCCAGGGGCTCCAACGCGAGCTTGTTACATTTATCTGGGGCGGGAAGAAACCGCGCTTCTCTAATAAATTCTTGAAGCTCCCCCGAGACAGGGGTGGCCTCGCATGCCCGAACCTTCTTGACTACTTTTGGGCGTCACACCTCCGCTATGTATTGGAATGGGGAGCGTGGGAGAGTGAAAAGGTATGGTTCCACATGGATCGGGCAGTCACCTGCCGCCCACTGTGGAATCATGCCTGGCTGCCTCGGGAGGCGCGTCATCGCAGCGCCTATCTGGCTGTCCCCACCAGGACGGTCCTTGAGATCTGGGACAAGGTGGCAGTTCGCAGGGGACTTACCACCTTCCCGTCTCCTCACACCCCAATTGCGCGCAACCCGCTGTTCCCTCCGGCGTGTCGTCCGCCCTATTTTGCGAACTGGACTGAAACTGGCTGTAGGACGATCGGGAACCTCTTCGCGGGAGGTAGTCTTAAATCCTTTGCTCAATGCAAGCACGAATTTGGGCTCTTGGAGAACTACAAATTCCAGTACATCCAGCTTTGACACTGGATTCAGGGCTTCTCCCTGATACAGGCGGCCACACGACCCATCACCCCGTTCGAACAGCGCGTACATTCGGCACATATAAGGGGCTGATCTCCCGTATTTACCGGGTACTGCAGCATGCACAGCGCCCGGATCCCCACCTATACCAACTGAAATGGCAGAATGTTTCCGGCTCAGGTGTTACCCCTTCTCAATGGGCAAGGCTTTGGAGGGACATCCCTAAAATTCTACGTAGCATCCCCCAGCAGGAGTCAGCTTATAAGGTGATGTCTCAATGGTACTACACCCCCGTTAGACTTCAGAAGATGTTTCCTAAGACGTCTCCCCTATGCTGGCGCTGTACCCAGGCGCTGGGAGACTTTATTCACATTTGGTGGACATGCCCCCTTCTGGCTATCTTTTGGAAAGAGGTCCTCAGCCATATCAAACTGGTTCTGGGGTACCCCCTGCCTGAGGATCCGCTTGTCGTTATTCTAGGCCTCAGACCAGTGACTGCGCGAGCTATGACGGGGCGCGATCGGCACCTTAGCCTCCACATGCTGTGTGCTGCCAAACAGACGGTGGCACTATATTGGAAGAAAGCGGAGACGCCCTCCATAAACGTATGGTTTACCCGCTTGTGGCATGTGGTGGCGGTGGAGCTGCTCACGGCCCGTCTCCAACTCCGAGATACTAAATTTAGGAAACTCTGGACGCCTCTGGTGGACCATCTGGGGCGGCTGGAGCATGCTCGACTGCAGCCACCACGACTTCGGGCCCTGAGGTTCTTTGACGATGTTGTCTGCCCTGCGGATCCAGGGGGCTTCTGGGGGTTGACTGACAGTGGGTAGTGTGTGCCAGCTACTGCCCCCCACCTCCCCAGAGAGGGGACCCTGACTCTGTAAAGCTGGGCTCTTCCGGCCCCCACCGGCTAGTGATAGTGTCAATCAATCAATCAAGCAAAACACTTGTATAGCGCGCTACTCACCCGGAAGGGTCTCAAGGCGCTAGGGGGAGGGGGGCCGCTACTGCTCAAACAGCCAGGTCTTGAGTTGTCTCCTGAAGGCGAGGTGGTCCTGGGTCAGCCAAAGGTGGATGGGGAGGGAGTTCCATGTCTTGGCCGCCAGGTAGGAGAAGGATCTGCCTCCGGCGGTGGCTCTTCCGATGCGTGGTATGGCGGCGAGGGCGAGGCTAGCGGATCGTAGCTGGCGGGTGGGCGTGTGGAAGGTCAGGCGGTCGTTGAGGTACTTGGGGCCCAGGTTGTGGAGAGACTTGTGTGCGTGGGTGAGGAGTCTGAACGTGATCCTCTTGTTGACGGGGAGCCAGTGCAGGTTCCTCAGGTGGCTGGAGATGTGGCTGCGTCGAGGGATGTCCAGGATGAGTCGGGCGGAGGCGTTTTGGATTCGTTGTAGTCTTTTCTGTAGCTTGGCTGTGGTTCCGGCATAGAGGGTGTTTCCGTAGTCCAGCTGGCTGGTGACGAGGGCCTGGGTGACCGTCTTCCTGGTTTCGATCGGGATCCATCGGAAGATCTTGCGGAGCATGCGGAGGGTGTGAAAGCATGAAGAGGAGACGGCGTTGACTTGTCTAGTCATCGAGAGGGAGGAGTCCAGGATGAAGCCCAGGTTGCGTGCGTGGTCTGTCTGCTTGGGGGCGGTGCCCAGGGCTGGGGGCCACCAGGAGTCGTCCCAGGTGGAGGGTGATGGTCCAAGGATGAGGACTTCCGTCTTGTCTGAGTTCAGTTTCAAACGGCTGTTCTTCATCCACTCGGCGACGTCTTTCATCCCTTCGTGGAGGCTGGTTCTGGCGGTGTCGGGGTCTCTGGTGAGGGAGAGGATCAGCTGGGTGTCGTCGGCGTAGGAGATGATGTTGAGGTTGTGTTGGCGTGCGATGGCAGCAAGAGGTCTCATGTAGACGTTGAAGAGGGTGGGGCTGAGTGATGATCCTTGCGGGACGCCGCAGATGACTTTGGTGGCTTCGGACCGAAACGGGGGGAGGCGGACTCTCTGTGTTCTTCCAGCGAGGAACGAGATGATCCACTTCAATGCCTTCTCTTGGATGCCGGTGTTGCTGAGGCGTTGGACTAGGGTGCGGTGGCAGACAGTGTCGAACGCGGCGGAGAGGTCCAGGAGGATGAGTGCTGCTGTTTCCCCGTTGTCGAGAAGGGCTCGGATGTCGTCGGTGGCTGCGATGAGGGCGGTCTCGGTGCTGTGGTTGGCTCTGAAACCGGACTGCGAGGGATCCATTCGTCTCGAGGAAGGCGGCAAGCTGTCTGTTGGCGATCTTCTCGATGACTTTGGCAGGAAAAGGGAGGAGCGAGATGGGGTGGAAGTTTTTGAGGTCGGTGGGGTCCGCTGTTGGTTTCTAAAGTAGGGCGCTGAGCTCGGCATGCTTCCAGCTCTCCGGGAAGGTGGCGGTGTCGAAGGAGGTGTTGATGACGTCTTGGAGTTGGGGTGCGATGGTGGAGTCGGCCTTGTTGAAGACGTGGTGGGGGCAGGGGTCAGTCGGAGAACCGGAGTGGATGGTGTTTATCGTGCGGGCTGTGTCTTCGGTGGTCACTGCGGTCCAGGTGCGGAGGGTCGTGGTGGGGTGCGTTGGTTCGACGGTTGGGTGTGAGGATGGTGTGCCGAAGCTGTTGTGGATATCGGCAATCTTGCGGTGGAAGAACGAGGTGAGGGAGTCGCAGAGGTCTTGTGAGGGGGTGATGTCGTTGTTGCCGGTGCTGGGGTTGGAGAACTCCTTGGCGATGCTGAAGAGTTCCTTGCTGTCGTGGGCGTTGTTGTCCAGTCGCTCCTTCAGTGATTTCTTCTTGGTGGTGCGGATGAGCTGGTGGTGCTTGCGGGTCGCGTGTTTGAGGGCGGTCATGTTGTCAGTGGTCCGGTCGAGTAGCCAGGCTTTCTCGAGGGTGCGGCAGGTCTTTTTGGAGTCCTTGAGTTCGTCGGTGAACCAGGGGGCCTTCTTGCCTCTGGGTTTGCTGGGAGGGTTCTTCAGTGGTGCGAGATCGTCGGTGCAGGCTGTCAGCCATTGCGTGAAGTTGCGGGCAGCTTCGTTGGGGTCCGGTGTGCTGGCAGGTGGGTTCTGGCTGAGGGAGGTGGTGAGCTGGTCGGCGGTGATCTTGCTCCAGCTTCTGTGGGGAACCTGTTGCGGGTGGAGGTGGGTAGTGGTTTTCCTGAAGCTGAAGTGGACGCAGCTGTGGTCGGTCCAGTGAAGTCCGGTGGAGTGGTTGAAGGCGATGTGCTTGCTGGATGAGAAGACGGGGTCAAGCGTGTGGCTGGCGTAGTGGGTGGGGGTGTTGACCAGTTGCTTGAGTCCGAGGTTGTCCAGCAGGGCGACGGTGTTGCGGTCCTTGTTGTTTTCCAGGTGGAAGTTGAGGTCCCCTAGGAGGATGTAGTCGGCGGAGGGGAGGGCGTGTGGGCTGATGAAGTCCGTGATGTCTTCGCTGAATTGTGTGCATGGTCCCGGGGGTCTGTAGATGAGGGTGCCTCTGAGGGTCGTCTTTGGGTCGGTGTGGATCTGGAAGTGGAGGTTTTCGGCGGCGGTGAAGGTGTCGTCGGCGTCGGTCGTGATGCGGATGGTGTTCTTGTGGACGATGGCGATGCCTCCTCCGGTCTGGTTGACGCGGTCCCTCCTGATGATCTTGTATCCATCCGGGATGGCGATGGCGATGTCGGGGGCTGAGGAGGCGTTCATCCAAGTTTCAGTGAGGAACGCGACGTCTGGTGATGTTGTGTCGAGCAGGTTCCAGAGTTCGACGGCGTGTCTGTGGACGGAGCGGGTGTTGAGCAGGATGCACTTGAGGTGATTGTTGCTGGTGCTTGGCTTGGCGGGTGCGGTGCAGGTTTGGAGGCAGATGAACTTGCAGCTAGTGCAGGTGAAGGGTCCGTGGAAGCGTTTGGGGGCGGCTCGGCAGCAGGCGGGGGTCCGGCCGGCATTGAGTGCGTTGAGGGCGGCGGCGTCGTAGGTCCTTCGGTTCGTCTTGCGTCGGTGGGGCCCAGGGGTCCTGGCGCTGGGCGCGGTCCAGGCAGGGACGGGCGCAGACGGGCTTACCTTTGGCACGCCTTCGGCGGTCGCCATTTATGGCGAAGTGGGAGGGAGGGAGGAGCAGCTGGGAGGCGGGAGCGGGGAGGGCACAGAACGAAAAGGGGGCGTGTCTGTTAGGACGGCAGCGGGAAGCGGGGAGCGGGGCGGGCAGGCACAGGGGGACTGGAGGACAATAAACACTTCAAAACACCAACGTGCAAGGGAACAACAGTCACGATTATACAGGCAATTTTAAAACAGAAAGGAAACAGAACAAAATATTAAGGCACACGCAAATACCTTATGGGCACCCTTTGTTTCAGGGAATGTTCCGGGGGGTTCGCACACCGCCCTACTAAGGTCAAACTGGAATGCCTTGCTGCCTGTTTTCATTTAGGCACGACTAGCCTAATAGAGGTTGAGCCACTCAAAGTCTTATGTGTCCCTGGCGAAAGATGCTGTGCTTTCATGGAACAATGCTCCTGCCACTGTGAACTATTTGTGTGAACATGGTCTGCAGGACGTGATGTGGGTATGGTGGGGCGCTCCTCCGTGGACTGTTCACGTGGGTGGGCGCCTGTTGGGCGGGCGCGCTACTTGGTCTGCTTGGGCGCTGCTACACTTAGGGCGGCATGGACTCAGGCGCAATTAAAGTTGCAGTAAGCAAGGTTTAGAAACCAGGATGGCACCCCAGAACTATGCATCATAGAGGGAGCATGGCCCTCTTCGGGTGCGGTTGCCTTCCTTTACGCCTGCTATTGTCCATCGGCACCCCTGCAATTGTCTGTTCTCGTTCTTACGCTCTGTGGCTACTGCTGGGCATAGAGCTTCGGGGGCGGGGGACTCTGTACATGTTGTGACTGCATCTGAACCTGTACCTGGGATATGGCATGAATCCTTGGTCTTTTGGGCCTTTGCCCTCTGATATCTGAGTTTGTTGGCTGCTGGCCTCTGAGGTGGCGAATAAGCTGTGTACTGCTACAGGTGCGATCCTTCAAAATTAATAAAAAGTTGTTTTTAAAAAAGTTTTCTGTCCAACTTAGGAAAAGTACTAAGGGAAAAATAATTGAAATAGGCAAGGCTGGCTTCTGTGGTAGGATTATTGGAAACAATGGAATGTTGAATTTTCCTAATTTTTTCAATGAAAAAAGAATTCAAATTGTCACAGAGATCCTGGGTAGCCGTGACAGACGGAATCACGCGGCTAGGATTAGATAGCTCTTTCACAACCTTGAAGATTTCTTTGGAGCTGTTATCCGAATTGAGTACATTATTCGTGAAGAAGGTTCTCTTGGCCTCCAATATGGCATTTTTATACACGTGCAATTTTGAGGTATATGTCATTTTATCCTCCACTAGATACAATTTGCGCCATTTCCGTTCAGCTTGGCGAACATGACGTTTTAGGATTTTCAGTTCCTTAGTGAACCATTTAGATGCTTCATGTTGCCTTAAGCGGGAAGTTTTGACTGTGGCGGAGCATGAATATTAAAGGCTTTCATTTGCCAATTAGTAATCTCTTTTTCACAGCTATCTAACTCTCCAACTAAGGCAGGCTGTTCACAGGATAAAGTGTCTAAAAGCGCCTTCAGGTTGGTTCGATTCCAGTTTCTGAAGGTGCTTTTTAGACAGGAAGGGTGTTTCAGCGGTGACAAATTACAGCGTAAAGCTGATAATGGAGTGATCTGACCATACACAAAGGTAAACGGACAGATTTTGCAAAGTAATATTGATAGACAACACTTGATCAAGAGTATGGCCTTTTAAATGCGTGGGAGAATGGATGTGTTGGGTGAGGTTTAGGCTAGTAAGGGACTCCGGGAGTTCCCTAGATAGTGTTCCCTCACCTGTCTTATTGGCCCAATAGTTTAGATCTCCAGTGACCAAGACTTTATCGTAATCAGTAGTCAAAGTCGCAGTATTGTTCGCTAAGACTTTCGGAAAGTCGGGCATTGCTGTAGGAGGTCTATACAGTACTACGCATATGAGTGTGCTGTTGTGCAAGTCTAGTTTGACAACTAAGTTATCAACTGCGGGAATTTCAAAATGGGGCAGGATGGTGAAGGATAGATCTTTTTTGATAGCAGCAGCCACTGCCCCCCCTCTTTTCCCTGGGGGTCTATTAATTTGTAAAAAAGAATAATTATCGGGGAGTGCAGCTAGTATCTCAGGGGAAGATTGCTCTGTAAGCGCTGGTTTCAGCCAAAAATAGCAAATCAGGCGCTTCGGTGACCAATATGTTATACATTTCTAACTGATGCTTGACCATGGAAAGCGTGTTCAAATACACGATACAAAGATTTTTGACTGGCGATTTATGCACAACGGTGCTAGGTGGGGCAGACCGGTCCGACACTGCCCACCAGCTGCACTACGTCTTTTCTTTTGCATGAAAATATGCCTAGGGCGGAGGTATTAATAGATTTAATTTGCCCTGCTCATGCAAGATCGTTTTTTTTGCAATTTGGGTACTGCACTTTACCGATTTCTACTTTCATGTCTGTGAGAAAGTGCCTTCTTTCGGCATGGTTGCCCCCACTTTTTGCCACATTGCTGATGTGCTTTGACTGAGTGTGAACTGGCCTCCTGCTAATGAGGTACCCAGGACCTATGTTCTTTCCCTAATACTGCATTGAAGCCTAAACCCAATTGGCATCTCTGGCCACAGGTCAGCCCCTGGTAAATGGTACCATAGGTTCCCAGGGCACTGTGACCAGAGAAAACCTCTAAAGGCTGCAGCACTTATTGTGCCACCCTTAAAGGTCCTGTACCATTACACTCACACACTGCTTTACAGGCTGCGTGTTTTGGTGCAGAACAAAGTGAAGAGTCAACATGGCACACATCTGTGTGTGCCATGCCTACAATCCACTGCCCTGGCATAGACCAGTCACCTCTCTAGCTGGGGGCACTATACCAGTGGTGAGGGTACAGGTGCATGAGCAATGTACCCCTACAGTGTCTAAGTCAATTCATACGTAGTTGCACTCTCCTGGAATAAGAGAGTGTCCCCCTCTTGCACTCAGTGAAAAATTCAATCTTTGTTCAATAAGTAAATAGTTGCTTCAAACGTAGTGTAGTTGATGATAAATGTTTTAATTCATAGACTTTCCAATAAGCATTTATCCATGTAGGCTTTTCATCAACTTTAAATTAAGCATTCATTCAAAGTGCCCAATGCATTTCGGGCATACAAGCCCTTCATCAGGGGTTAATATACTACAAAAAAGGAAACAGGGTATCAGCGGAAAAGCGTGAAGTACGGGTGGTGCAAAAAAGACAATTCATGGGTAGTGAACACGAAACATGTACAAGCTGCCAGTGTAACATCGTGTAAAAATGAACTCAGTGAGCGAGATGGTCAGTGCTCAAAGGTGATAACGTTACCGGTGCCGGTGAGCGTTCAAAATGTGAAATACCAAGTGATGCAAACATGTCAGGTAAAACAAATGAACTTCCTACGTTTGGTGGTCATTTAACGCCAAACGTAGTGAAAGGTGCACACGGAATATCATAAAGTTAAGTGGATTCATGAAAATGGTGTAAGAGACGATGAGTATTCATGCTGTATTAAAGGTGCTACGGTATGAGTAAGTGAAGCAAGATGTATGTTAATTGCGCGGTAGCACAAATAGGAAGGTGCTTAGATACTCACAAGTCCGTTAAAGGCATAGTGCTGAGCGTGGCACGTAGTGCGCTGATAGAAAAAACTTACTTAAGATTGAGCTTTGTCGATGTTAATCCATAACCCGTTCGGTAATGCGAATCCCGAGTGGTGTCCACAAGAGATGTAAATCAGAGTGTCTATGTGTGCCGAGTGACCGACGTAGCTATGAATTGTGGGATGTTTTGGAAGAAAGACTCGTAGTTGTTTACCTGTTGGTGAAGCTAAGTCTATGAAAATTAGTGCAGTGAATTGCGGTGTAACCATGGTGTTTGAGATGTGAAAAAGACTAATAGAAACATATCAAAAGCCAAAAAACTTATATGTAGAAGGTAATTGCAAAAACATGATCAACAAGTAGATGCAAATGAAAGAATGGTATGAAAACATAAAAAACCACATGTAACACAGGGTGTGTAAACAATATTGCGTTGTACTGATCAAGTCATTCAAAGCACAGATCGCGGGGGGCTTTGGTCTCAACACGTTGGTTAATTGAAGGTGCAAAAATTACCCTACAAAAAACAGCTGAGGTCACAACGTTCATTGAGTCCTTTTGGGCTGATGGAATCCAGTTTGAGTTTCCAGTACACTTCTCTCTGTAGTATAAATTGCGTGTTGTTCCGTCCATTCTAAATCGGTACTTGTTCAAGGATTAAAAATCGTAGTTGGCTGATATTGTGCTTGAAAAGTTGAAAGTGATTGGCAATGGGAGACTTGGCATAGTGAGTTCGAATGTTACTTTTGTGTTCGTTGAGTCTCATGCGTATTTTGCGTTCAGTCTTGTCCACATAAACCGAGCCACAAGGACATTTTAGCATGTAGATGACATTTTGACTATTGCAGGTGGCTGTTACCCTTCGTTTGATGTTGTTCCTTTATGGGGATGTTGAAATATGTTGCCCTTTATGATGGAATTGCAGTTTCCACAGTTGTAAAATGGTGTGTTTCCTTTGAAGTGTGATTCGTTAGAGTTCTTTGTTGTAGTCAAAATTTTATTCAAGTTTCTTGACCGTTGGTATGCGAATCTAGGAGGTGTATCAAAGATATGTCTGAAATCAGTTTCAGTTCCAAGCATAGGCCAGTATCTTAAGATAGTCTTTTTGATGAGGTAACTATGGGTTGAAAATTTAGATACGTACACACTTCTGGATTCTGCGTGATCTGTGGGTCTGTTCCTTAACAGGGTCTGTCGTGTAATTTTATCTGCTTTCTGAATGGCGTTTGCCAAGATGTTTTCTGGATTTTTGCGTTGTCTGAATTTCTCGATGCATGTGTCTCTACTTTCTTTGTATAGCTCATCGGTACTGGATATTCTTTTAAGTCTAAGTAACTGAGAGTAGGGTAGGTGTTTTTTGAGAGAGGATTGATGGAAACTGTGAAAATGTAATAGATTATTGTGGACTGTGAATTTGGTGTATACTTGTGTAATAAGAATTCCATTGTTGTTGGTTACTGTTGTATCCAGAAATGTTATAATATCCTTACTGATGGTAGATGTAAACGCAATCCGATGATCAACGTTATTCAATTCTTGAATGAGTATCTCGAGGTTTGTGATAGATCCTTGCCACAATATGAATATGTCATCAATATATCTATTGTATAAAACAAGGTTCTCGTTCCACTCATGTTTGTTCAAGATATGGTCTAACTCAAATCGATACATGTACAGATCAGCATACGTTGGAGCGGCACAATTGCCTATCGATGTTCCAGAGCATTGGATGTAGTAATTACCAGACCATTCAAAGTAGCTGTAGTACAGCGTAAAATGGATGAGTTCCATTAAGATTTTAAGATCGTCTGATTTATCCTTGGTCCGGAGGAAAGATTCGACCGCCTCCATTCATAGACATTGTAAGTGCAGTGCTGCTATTAAGAGTATATGGTGCTGGGAGTTAGTCATTACGAACTCCACAGCACCATAATGGCTACACTCAAAACTGAGAAGTTTGTTATCAAACGTCTCACCACATTAAACCCACACTGATGCCAGTGTGGGATTTAATAAAAAATGCACACAGAGGGCATCTTAGAGATGCCCCTGAAAACTAAACTACCGCTAGTGTCCAGGCTGAGTGGCTGCTTTCAGCTGCCACCACCAGACATGTTTCTGGACCCCTGGGTTGAGAGCCTACTACTCTCTAGGGCCTGACACAATGCACATCCTGAGGCGAGGTGCCAAGCCTCCTCCCCAAGGATGGGCATGGTTCACGAAGGGGAAGCTTCAAGGGCTTGCTACCTTTGTGAGCTTCCCCAGGCCACTTGCTGTTTTCAGCAACTGGTCTCCACTGGTTCTGACCCACACTTTGGCTGGGAGAACTGGCAGGAAAAACAAGTGAGGAAAAAAGGTGTGCCCACCTCTGCCAACTCCACCCCTCAGGTGGGGGAGGCGAGGTGAAGCACAACTCTCAGTCCCTGCCATCTTGCAGATAGGGGGACTCAGCCAACCAGGGACAGGCTCATGCCCCCGTCGCACTGGAGGGTGGAATAATATGGGGTGTACCCACCCCAGGGAAGGGACACATTGGTCCCAACCCATTACCTACCTGTAATGCCCATAAATCTAGTATTTAGGGGCACCCCTGAACCTTGCTTCCTCAGACAAGAAGAAATTACAAGGAGAAGAAGAAGAAGGACCAAACAGCCGTGCAGCAGCTATCAAGAGGAAAACGCCCACTGACTTGGCCCCAGCCCTACCGGCCTGTCTCCACCTCGAACCTGCTCCTGTTAAATCCTGGAGGACCTGCCTGCCTTCAGCCCCAAAGACTGTTTCTCTCGTGAACACCGGATTTGTTCATCTGCAACCTCTGGTTCTGGCCAGACACCGCAGATCCGCCCCACTCGGCCCGAGCTCGAGTGGGTAAACACCACGAGAAGATCCCCCTGGCGATCCTAACCCGAGATCCGGCAACCCCTGACCAGCCTCAAGCATCCAGCTGACGCCTGCTGCCTAAATCCGGAAGGTCCCCTCAACCGCAACCAGGAGCTGGTAAGAAGATCTGACCCCAAAAGGCACCCCTGCACCGACGCCCCGCGGCCTTGGGTGGCCAAACCAACGGTGACTAACCAACCCCTAACTTCCCAACTTACCTCTTGAAGTGGTGGTCGCACCCAGAAGTGCTTTGTCTCCAAGCCTGCAGTGCCTTTGCAAACCGGAGGTTCCACATTGCAAACAGGGCGCCTAACGTCGAAACAGCACCCGGGCTCCCTAGTTCCCCCAAGGGTGTACCTTTGGTGCCACTTTGTTTCCCTATTTGCCCTGAGCTTTGTACCAAGTGGCCTGCTCATCAGCAGCCACCAACCGGAGGCCCCCTATCCCCCATTGGATAACATTGGGCCTCAGCACTCTGCACCCGGCCGCCCTAGTCTGCTGAGGGTGTAACTAGAGTGCATCCTTGACCCTGGGGGACCCCTGAGTCTACCCCCAGAACCTCAACTCCCACTACCAAATACTTACCTGAAAACCGATAACACTATTTTCCTCTGTAGGATAACATTGACAATTTTTCTTGGAAAAGTGTGGAGTTTGAAAACCTAAAGAAATTCTTTAAAATTGCACTAACTAACAAAAACGATTTTACTTACCTGTTTACAGGAAATGTCCCAGAGTGCATGGATAGTTCCTGGGTGATAGTGTATGGGAACTGCCTGAGTGATTGAAAGAGTGCATGTGTAATGTCTGGGTTATTGCATGAGTGAATGTGTAATGTCTGGGTGATTGGAGGAGTGCATGGGTACTGCCTCAATGATTGACAAAGTGCATGGGTAATGCCTGGGTGATTGCATCACAGCATGGCTAGTGCCTGGGTGATTGGAGAAGTGTATGGGTACTGCCTGAGTGATTGAAGAAGTGCATGAGTAGTGCCTGCATGAGTGTAGGGGTAATGTCTGGGTGATTGGAGGAGTGCATGGGTATTGCCTAAGTGATTGAAGGAGTACATGGGTAATGCCTGGGTGATTCCATGAGTGCATGGATAGTGCCTGGGTAATTTGAATGATGCATGGGTACTGCCTGGGTAGTGCCTTGGTGAATCCATGAGTGCAGGAGTAATGTCTGCTTGATTGGAGGATTGCTTGAGTACTGCCTCAGTGATTGAAAGAGTGCAAGTGTAATGTCTGAGGATTAGAAGAATGCGTAGGTAATGCCTAGGTAATTGTATGAGTGTAGGTGTAATGTGTGGAGGATTGGAGAAGTATATAGGTAATACCTGGGTGATTGGAAGTGTGTGTCGGTAATGTCAAGCTGATTTCATGAGTGTACAGATAGTGCCTGGGTGATTGAAAGAGTACATAGGTAGTGTCTGGGTGATATACGTGTATGGGTACTGGCTACGTGATTGCAGAAGTGCATAGATAGTGCATGGGTGATTGGAGGAGTATGGGAACAGTGCCTAACTGTGTAGATGACTGCATGGGTAGTGTTTGAAAAAAGGAATGAGTGCAGTAAAAGTCACTGTAAACATGTATATTATCATGCTTATTACATTATTTCATCTTACCTTTTTTATTAAAGAAGATACAAAACTCAGTGGAACTATTTTACAGTAGTTTTGTTGTAAACTGAATTTAAAATCTTTTCAAACTTTAGTATTACCTTCTGTAAAAGAAAAAAAAAAGAAAGTGTTATTGCATATAATTTAAGAATTACGTAACATATTCAGTTTCCCTTTTTTGCTGTTCTCAGATTCTACAGAATTTCACTATACACAGTGATTTCAATGTAGATCATCGTACAACAGTGGGGGAAAAAATTCAATCAATGAGATTGTAAAAAAACAAAACAAATATGCGTTGAAAATATTTACAACAAGTGCAACTATCTGTTTACCTATTTAAGTATGTAAATTACATTCTTAAACTACATTAAATCTTTTACTTCTTTCAAATACATTTCGTAAAATATACACTCTCATTTACATTGCGTATAATATAAAGATCAAATATATAAACTACTTATTTCAAACACAATTTTGTAAATACAGTAAGAATTAGCACAAACAATAATCCAAATAGTAATTGTTCACATCTTCCCAATAGGCCGAATAATGTTTTCAAAACCATTTGCATTGAAAATATCCAAAATAAACTCGTTAATTCGTGTTCACATCTTTCCAATAGGTCGAATTATGTTTTCAAATCTTTGGCATCAAAAATTTCACATATGAATTTGGTAATTCATAAGGCAACCAACATTTGAATTCCAAATGGGCATCATTACAATGAGTCCATCCTTTATCCCACTTTAAATACACAGTATAGTGTCCAGATGTAGGTCCATCATGACAAATAGCCACTGCTTTAAAATTTCTCCCTGAAATGGATACTTTACTTGCCACAAACTTTTTAATTTTGATTTTCAATTGTCTTCCATCTGCTCTGCAAGTTGTAGCATTAAAATGAGATATTGTCCAGATCGGTCTATAAATAATGTTGAGAACATTTCATATCTTGATTAGCTGTTTTTATTAATTTGTTAAAAGACACTGTTTTGCAATCTGGTATCGTCAAATATATGAATCGTTCAGTGTCTATTTCAGTGGTAGAAGAAAATTAACACTCTTCACATTTATGATCCCATCTGTAACTTAGTCCAAACTAATTTTTAATTTCTATTCCTTCATCTTCCAACACTGCAAGCATAAACGTAAGAAATTATTGTGCATCTTGTTGTACATTAATTGTAAATTGCTTAGAACCAGTACATATATCCAAAAGATGCCGTATGCCAGAAGCAGTATGGATTTTAGTTCTATCAGTTATCAACTTTTGAAAAATATGATATGATAAAGAACAGAATCTTTTTTCTCGATTTTCCATAATTTCATGATAATCTTCTAGATAAAACACAAAATTCCCAATTACATTAGCATAGCAGTTGATACCTGAACTATTTTCTAACTGGTATCCTACAATATCATCAACAGTGTCCACTTTCATTTTCTTTGCAGCTTTATCATTCTCTTGACTTGTTTTATTTTTTTGAACCTCACTAGAATGTTTGTCATATGTTCGTTTTGGACACACTACATGTTTGTCATATACGGCATATTCACCTAAGTTAGGAGCATTCAGTCTTAACCGATTATACTTACACAATTTGCATCAGCACTAACCTTCTTCTCATCAAAATCAATCAAATACAAACCAGATAATAATCTTACTCAAAACAATGCAACATATGCCATGCCCTCTTTAAACACTGTACTTCCAATATTTACCAAAGCACTGTCTACACTTAAACCTTGAGATTTATGAATGATTACAGCATATGCTAAAGAAAGAGGAAACTGTTTTCTACAAACATACAAGTCTTTTACAAGCAGGAAACGAACAGCACAATGTCCAATCTGTTTTACCTCTTCAATCTGATCAAATTTAATCTTTAAAAATGCAATTCCATCTCTGTTCTGAAATTTTAGAAAAACAACTTTTCCTATTGCTCCATTTACTAAACCACTTTCTACATTCAAATTAGGCCGTAAAATTACCCGACAGTTTACAAATACATATAAAGTCTTTTCTAAACCTGCAGTTTAAGACACCGATTTTTCCAAAGAATCCAATTTTGACTGTAATTTCTCTGAGAGAAGAATAGTAACTCCTCTGTGTTCCAATTTATCAATAGCTTCCATTTACACTATTGATTGTTTTTCCAATTTCAAAAGTTCTTGATTTACCGTAGAACACTCCTGAAGAGTAGGCATTAGGCAAACTATAGACTTCTTTTCTCCAATTTTTTGGAACATTATTTCAGGTGCTATATTTTCATTTGCAAACAAGTTCGTTAGTAGTCAACTTTGTAAAGCTTCTTTACCATGTTTTGTCAAAACACCAATTCTTATATCTTCAAGAATGTTTCCATAATGTTCATCACTTGCTTGTCGCATATTCTTAATAAGTTCTTTATATTCAAAATGAGGCCAAATGTTCACATTTCCAATACTTCCCAAAGATTTCCTAGTGTCATATGGACAAGTGTTTTAAAAACAGGTTGCCCTTTTAAAGGAGTTAGTTGTAGTAGGTCGCCGAATACAATTACATATTTTCTTCCAAATAGAACATCATAATCTGTTTTTAAAATCTGTTGCATTCTTAAATGAACAAAGGCAAGCATTACGTTTGACACCATGCTCAGCTCATCAATAATTAGAAGTTTCATTTTCTTGAGTACTCTTGAAACTTCATAACAAGCTTCTCCAGATAGCTTGTGATATTCCAACTGATTTTCATGTTCAACTGGTAGCATGAGTAATTGATGTAATGTAATCCCTTCAATGTTATGTGCTGCTAACCCAGACGGAGCGGTTACAACACAAGATAAATGTGATTCAGTGGTTTTGTGTAGATAACTGGTCAAAACTTTAGGAAACTTTTTTTCTGATCCAGCTTGGCCACTGATATATATTCGAATAGGTTTAAATGATGTGCATTGGCATTTTTTTTTCATGCAATAAACCATGCTATATCCGTTGTCACTTGTAGATAGATTTATTTCTGTTCAATATTTAGTTGTTCTTCTAACTTTTCCAACTCAATAATATTCTGTTGTGCTTGTTGCATTGCCGGTTCTACTTCACTCATGGTTATTGCTGCTTCATTTTCAAGAATTGGTTGTCCTAGTGGATCTTGACTTAGTGGAGCAGAACTTTGACTATCTTGAGAACTGTCTCTAGCTATTTCAGCTGCAATAGTAGTTTCTTGTTCAATCTCTTCTCTAGATAATTTGGAAAAATTGTACATTCAATGCTATATTTACATGGATTAAAAGAATCTTCATCAAGTCAAAATCTCCAAGTAATTACATTTCAGTACACCAAGGCTTGAAGAGTTGCAGGAGTGCTAAATAGAAAAATTCCCTTTTATCTGGAGTATCACAACTGAGTTTCCTGTGATTAATAAGATTTACTTTGGCATGTTTTAGCAAACATCCATCACATCTAATTACGGCATATTTTTCTTCATTTATATTTTCTGTAACATTTCGCTTAAAACTATAATGTTGCAGTACTTCATAGACACACATGTTCTCCAGATGTGGACTCCTTTTGGGATAGTATGTATCCAACATATTTGTTTTAACAATATCTGTACTTTCTGGCTCATCTAATTTCTTGTAGAGATTTCAAAACTCGGTTTCGTGTTGCAGCAAGACCTAGACTTGCCCAAATGATTCCTCTTGACTTCAAATATAAACTTGCAGATGTCAACCGATCCGAACATTCATAGGATCCAATCTCTCGATGGGAAAGCATCTTCAAACTAAATCTGTACAATTTATTACTAAGAGTCTTCTCTTGTGAAATTTCTTCCCACATTTCTTTCAACTCCGTCTTTTCAGATTTGGTTATATATGATGGAACATAACGAGCAACAGCAATTGAATTATCTGCAACATACTGGATATACATATTTGCATTCCACATTGTCAAAATCACTGGATTGTTGTCATTAATATACCTTGAATCTTCACTTCTTTTTATGTTGTAAGTATTCAGAGATTTTCGGGTTATAGTATGTCTTACTGCTGACATGAAACTGTTGACTCTTCCTTTTGAAATTACTGGACGTGGGAATCCAAAACGACATTTTGTTTAAAATTTTCCCTTTGATCTGTATTTCCGTCGACAATACTTTCCTCATCGATGACTTCGAAACTGTAAAATTTGTTGTCTCCTCCTTTTTTTGGAATGGCTCAGGTAACATAGTCTTCAATGAAAGACATAACAGTTTCATCAGAATCTGTTCCAAATTTAGGTGCATTCTTGATCCATATTAACATGTGTATATGAGGAGCACCTCTGGCTTGGTACTCCTTTCTCCAAAAGAAATCAATAACTTCTCCAAGAGGTGGATTATTTTTATTGCAGATAAGACATCACAGCTTGAAACCTATGATTACAATATCTGCACACATTTAGAGGATCCAACGAACACAGTTCTCCAGCTGTCTTAAAATCAATGTTTTTTACATTTGAATTTGCTTCTCGTAAAAATTCAAGTAAATCATCCCATGCATATTCAGCACAGCTAAGCGTAACAAACCATGTAGGGGTTCCTAAGTTTCTTAACATACATTTAAGTTCTCCGTGACGACGATACCAATACTGATTAGTACACACCAGCAAATTAATTAACTGAGATTTTAAATGATCGTCTCTTTGTTGCACTTTGTCCAAGAATTCCTTTGCTGTAACATGGGTAAGATGGACTCCTGTTTTTAATATGTGCTTCACTGCATATGAAAGTCCAGACCAGTCACTTTGCAACAGAACATGAAATAAATATGGAACACACTGTCAAATCTTGGATCTTCTGAGTACTATCTTTTTTTTTTTTAAATATCTTTTTATTGAGAGTTCATAAAAACAAAATCAATCGATACAGAACACATTTGTAATAGAATTAATTAATATGGTACGGAGCATGTTGGTACAAAAATATTTTCAAATTTCATCAATTCAGAACTTAATTATAAAGTGCAAAGTGTAAAAATAGATTCAACGATTCAGATCTTAATTATAAAGTGCAAAGTGCATAAGAAGAAACAATCTAGCAGATTGTTAGTTAAGATAATATAGTTAAAAATTGAATTTTTTTTAAATTTTAAATGCTGTCAGAAGATAAAAAAAAATAAAAAAAACACTAGGTTTCAAACACCCTCCAAAACTTCTCATATTTCTTAAGTGCCCCTGATCTCGGTGCGTATTTCCTTTCCCTGCCCTGGATTCGTAATAATTTTGCCTTCCAAGCCTGAAAGGTTGGTACTTGATCGGTTTTCCAGGACTGCAAAATAAGGGATCTGGCTATTAAAGAGGCTATGAAAAGGGACTCGTCGTATGGAGTGTGCCTCATAGAGAAGCCTAGTACAGGAACTAAGTCGTCAAAGATTATAATGGCTTTAAGCTCCAGGGAAAGGTATTTTTCAATTTCCTTCCAGAATGGCTGGATTTTTGGACATTCCCAGACAATATGTTTCCAGTTCCCTTTCTCCTCACACCGGAAACGTTTATCGGCAACTAGGGGGAGGATACTGTGGAGATAAGAAGGAGTTTTATAAATCAACCATTCATTATAAAATTGCATGCGTCTAAAATTGGCGCCGCGGAAAATTGTTTTATTAAATTTGTTTATCTTATCCCATACGTACTGGTTGTTTTCAATATTTTCCCTCTTCTTCCACCTCTCAATGATCCTACTGGAGGATTCCTGCCCTTTGTCCCCTTTTAATAACTTAATCCAAATACTCCTCTTTTTTTGAATTTTATTATTCAGAGCTGTCGAGATGATTTCTTTATGGTATAGATTTCCTATATCCAACTCAGTCAGTCAAAATGCTTTATTCGGTTTGTACAAGTACAACCATATAGCAACATACATCAAAACAGTTAAGAATCAAATTTATGAAAGTTAAATAATGAAACATTTAAAATTACATCACTATCCATGCCAATATAGTTAAATCAAAAAAGTATATCACTTTGTGTACAGAGTTAAATTTGATCAAAATTGGTATATCCAACTCTCTAAGCCTTGGATTGAGCATACAGAAAGACCAATTCAAGGTGGAATAAGAGAGATGTACCTGTCTGGAAATTTCATCCCATGACTTCCACCTATTTCCGGTAAGGAAGTCTTCAATCTTTACAAAGCCATTTTCTTTCCAGAGATTTATTGTTTTACTGTCCATGACTCCCTCTTCTCCCAAGTTAAAGTTGTTCAAATCCGTTGTATTACTTATTCTAGGAATAGAGTAAAATTTCAAAAACTGAGTTTTCTGTTTGAAAATCCACTGGAGGGACTTATAACGAACTTTCTTTGGATCTTTCGTGATTCTAATCGGATCAGATATTTTTACTTCTGACAGCATCTTCATAAAAAAATTGTCTGCCTCGATAGTGTCTGAAAAAAAAAACTAAAACTGTGATGTGCAAAGGATGCAAAGTAATAATCTCTAATATTTGGGAGGGACAGTCCTCCTTGTGCAGAAGGAAGGTATAAAGTGTTGCGTGCAAGCCTAGGAGATTTTTTGGCCCAAAGAAAAGAGGAAATCAGGGTGTCCACTTTTTAAAAAAGAGACCTGGATTGCACAAGGTGCAGCATCGAATAAAAAATTAAAAAGAGGTAGAACCGACATTCGTATTAGTGCTGCTCGTCCCATTTAAAAACAGGGGTAATAAATTCCAACGATCTAAGAGAGACCCAACCTTTTTTAGCAAAGGTGAAAAGTTTAATGAAAACAGATCTTCCAGATTATCCGATATCTATATTCCCAAATACCTCTTTAGGGATGGGTTATATATTTGCCTAAATTCTGGTATTAAATTGTCTCTAATGCAGTTTACTAGAATAATTTCCGTCTTGTTAACATTAATTTTATAGCCCCCTAATTTTTGGAAAGGCGAGAATATTTTGAAAATTTTCAATTGACTAGAGGTTTTAGAATCTAAAAAAAGGGCGATATCATCCGCGTATAATTTTATATTAGTCATGCCAGCTACTGGAACTGTTTCGGTCCGTATATTCCTAATCGCAATCGCCAAAGGTTCGATAAATAACGCGAATAGAATTGGCGACAGAGGACATCCTTGTCGCGTACCTCTAGTGACCAGACATGTCCCAATATTAGAATTGTTGATGATAATCTGAGCCCTAGAATTCATATATAGATGTTTTAAAATAGTGATAAAAACCTCCGGGAAATTAAAACTGCAAAATAGCAAAAAGGCAGTCCCATGACACTAGATCGAAGGCCTTCTCCGCGTCTAAAAGCCAGATTTGAGCCTTCACTTTATTAGATTCAAAAAAATCTAGTGCCTCTAATACATACTTTGTGTTTGAGTGGAGATGCCTGCCTGCTATAAAACCACACTGATCGTTAGCTACCAGACATCCCACTATTTTATTCAAACGGTTTGCTAAAAGTTTTGTAAACATTTTGTAATCTGTGTTTAGAAGACTTATGGGTCTATATGAATTTATATTTTCCTTGTCTTTTCCTTTTTTTAAGATGCTAACCACCACAGCTGAATGGAAAGAGTCTGGCGGGCATCCTCCTTGGAGTAGGTCATTCAGCAAAAATAAAAATTCTTTATGTAAAGTTCCTCCAATTTTTTTAAAAAATTCAATAGGAAGGCCATCATCTCCGTTAGCCTTGCCGTTGGGCAGGGAACTAATCCCCTCGGCTAATTCTAACGCTGAGAAATCCTCTATGAGGTATATCTTGCCCCCATCATCCAATTTCGGTATTGGCAGTTGCACTAAGAACTCCCCAATAGAATCAGACGATGCCCCTTCGGTCTCTTGATAGACTCCCTCATAGTGTTTCAAAAACAACTCGCCAATAGAGGTCTTAGCATACAGATTGGTAATGGGGTTGATTAATTGATCTCTTCTATTGCGAGCTTGCTTTTCTTTGGCTTGCCAGGCCAAGAGCTTTCCTGTGTATTCACTCTCCTCATAGATCCTCTGGGCATGGAGATTACTATTAGTTTCACCTAGGTCATAGTAAAAATCCCTCATCCTGCTCTTAGCCTCGTTAAGTTTTTGCCCAGAGTATGTCGATCTGACCCTATAGTGTTCTTGGGTTGCCTCCGTGAGATCAGTTTGAAGTTTTATTTTCTCCTCCTTTCTTGCCTTCTGCTTTGGTATTTCTTTAGATGTTATTAACCCACGCAGAGTGGCCTTAAATGCGTCCCAAATCGTATGTATTGGGGCAGTGCTTCTATTCTGTGTAAAAAACTGCTCGATAAATTCTTCAATGTCTGCACACCATTGAGGATCAAGGAGGTTAAGATTATTAAAAAACCATCTTCTAGCAGGGCGTATATCTTGTAATCCCAGCTTTACCTCCATGGAGACTGCCGCATGATCGGAGAAAGCATTAGACAAATGTGCGTAATTATATAACTAAATCATGAGAGGTTAAAAAAAAATCTAATCTAGATGCAGAGTTATACTTTGCTGAATGGCATGAATATTCTCGTTTAAGAGGATTAGAGAATCGCCAATGATCCATGATATCAAGGTCCAATTTGCAAGTTTGGATAGCCAAAGCAGTTTGAGGTTTATTTTGACGACAATCTTTTTTGGAGGAGTCTAGTAAGGGATTCTGAAGAAAATTAAAGTCTCCCCCCCCCCAAAATATTGACCCAGGGAGCCCTGTTATGGCATTCTTTAACTGCAAAATTGGCAAAGAGTTATCTAAAATTGGTGCATACATTGTAGCGAGAATTATGTCTATATTATTTAATTTACCGTGAGCAATTGCCCATCTACCTCTATGGTCTGTGGCTGTACCAGCCAAAGTAAAACCTACATGTTTTCCTATTAATATACATACTCCTCTCTGTGCCAGCCCAGCTGAAGAAGATATCTTATGGCCGGCCCAGTTCTTCAAAATTTTATCTGAGTCATCCCGATCTCTATAATGGGTCTCTTGTAGATAGATAAATATCTGGGTGTAAATTTTTTAACCAACATTCGATAGCGTTTTTTTTACGAACATTGTTAAGACCATTTGTATTAAAAGAGATAAACTTCAACATATTATTAATTCTTTGAGAGGAAAATGATAAAACATGCAAGTAGGCAGCCGTAGCAGATAAATATGGGTAAACGAATTTTAAACCTCAGCCTGAGTAGATGAGCATTAAGCAACATAAATAGATAAATAATCATACAAAAACTCACGCAAATAAACTCTTTGTGCAAATAGGCAGACAAGGAGTGCAGTTATATACTAACAGCGGACCCTTGGTTTGTGCAAATGCGCAAATAAGGAGCAAGGACATCTCTCTAAGCAAATAGGTAGATAAACAGTGCGGTTGTATGATGTCAGCAAAAACCTTTCTTTGTGCAAATAAGCAGTGCAGTTATATGACAATAGCAAAACCTCTCTTTGCGCAAGAAGGCAAATGGATGATGCGGTTATGCAACAATTTGGAAATGAGCAGCAAAAACCCTTTCTTTGTGCAAATAAGCAAATAGACAGTGCAGTTGTGTAATAGCAGCAAAAACCTCTCTTTGTGCAAATAGGCAAGTCAAGAGTGCGATTATATAATAACACCAAATCCTCTCATTGTGCAAATAGGCAGACCATAACAGAACACATCAGTCTAGATGCAAAAGCAGATAACCTTGTCCGTACCATAACTGTGAACTTAGTATTAAAACAAATGATTCTTCAATATATGAACTCTGTATTTTTCCCCCCTGCAACACCCCCCTTCACCTCCCCCCCCCCCCCCCCCCAGAGCGGATGGTACCCCCCCCGTGTCCCACTTCCGTCCTTCTCTGAAGTTTCTTCTTTTTGGATGCCATGTCATTGGATCCTTGTGTGCTTCCTGTCCCCGCGATAGGCCCACCATTTAAATAGAGAGAAAATTAGCAATAAGCTATGCACCTAAGCCTTTGAGGAATGACTGAGCTTCGTATAAGTTCGTAAAAATAAAAAACTTCCCTTTGGCCAATACTTTAAGTTTTGATTGCTGCACAATCATAGCTTGGGCTCCCTTGCTTTTAAAAGAGTCAATCAGTTTAACGAAGTCCCTACGTCTGTGAGCTGATGCTGCTGACATATCTGTAAAAATCCAAAAATTATTCGCACCGTCGGCGTTGAATGATTTCTTAGTATATGCAGTGTTTAAAATTTTCTCCTTTACCCTAAAAAAAGAGAAATTAAGCAAAATTGTACGCGGATATTTCAGATTATTTGGTTTATATGCCGGGACTCTGTGCGCTCTTGTGATTGTTAAATCTCCTTGGAGCTCAGGTATGGCTTTCTTCAGAAGGGACTCTGACCACTTAACTACATCCTTATCTTCCAGACCCTCTGGTATGCCTACCAAGCGTAAATTAGACCTCCTATTATAGTTTTCAAGGTCCTGCATTTTTTCCGCTAGCTGGGTTCTCTCTCTGTTGGCCACTAGGAGATCTTTCTGTATTGTCGATAGAGAGTCCTCTAAGGATGAAATCCGCGTTTCGGCTTCGGTGACTCTTAAGGGGAAGTTCCCAAAACTTTCTTCAATTTTTGTAAGCCTGCTGTGCAAGTGAGAGATTTCCTGAGCCTGGGAGTTTTTAAAATCTCTTAATTCCTTAAGGATAGTTCCGAGCAAAATTTCAATGTGCTTCCTGTCCTGTCCGGCCGTGGCCCCGCCCACGAAGGCAACGCAACGCTGGAGCTGCCAAGCTGCTGCTGAGATGCTCCACGCTTCGTGACTGCTGCACTGCTGACTATGTCGACCAAAAAAAACTGCGAGCACGAATGTGATCCGTGCTTTTAAGCTTTCTCCTGATGCCGTGCTGACATGCTGCCGTGATTCGTCTTCATCCTCCGGATTTCGATTTCAGGACTGCTCCGTGATTGCGGGGATACGGGTCTATCCGAACATGGAGTCTTGAGGTACACGGGGCTTCATGATTTTGCTCTGCTTGTTTTTGCTTGTGCCTCTCCGCCTGCTTACCTGCTCGCCTTCTCACCCGCCTGCAACCTAGCATTTAGCTGATACTCAGCTTTATCCATCATATCTGTTCGCACCTGCGCGCCTGCATGGCTTAAGAGACACTTAGACTACCTGCTGAGTGGTAGAAGTTTCTTCGTGCCATTTCTTCTTTTCATTGCCCCTCGCTACCCATCCACTTGTCCACCACTCGTCTGCGCCTTGCCGTTTTAGGCCATTGCAGTACAGCAAGCAGCACACTATAGAAAAATGGAGAGACGGTGAGAGGTGAGGAATACAGTAACCCTCTCAGGCCATATTGCCACATCTCCTACCCTGCCCCGCTCTCCACGCCTTACAGCGTTAAACGGCGGTGTTTTTGCTTAACCGCATTGTATCGGATAATCTCCACATAGAGATGGCGGTAAAATCAAAGGGCAAACAGGCCAGACTGGAGCTGCTAAAGTCGATGACACAAACCTCACCAGTGGCAAATGGAGGCAGGGGAAATAAAAGGAAAACTCAACAAAAAAACGCTCTGAAACAAAAGACTGTTGAGATACGGGCAGGTAAAAACAAATATAATGCTCTGAGAGATCGAGGCGATGAAGATGATGACGATGAAGATAACGAAGACAACTAAGGCGACCAACAGGGGATCGAGAGGGACGTAGATGCAGCCAATCTATATTTGTCTGAACATTCAACAGAATTGAGCCTTTTAGTTGCCGCCGAAAAAGGTGAGAAAGGCGCAAGAGACGAGGTGGAGGGGAAGAACAAAGAACAAAGGAACAAAGGAATAAAGCCAGGCCAGGTGGACAATGCCCTCAATAATTTACCCCCAGCTAAGGAGCTTGGGGGTCAGTCATCCCCTAAGCAATATCCTCTTTTCTCCAAACCCCTTCTCCATCAGGGGCAACTCTCGAGCACTCGTCTACGAGGGGGGGCGAATCAAGAGGGGGGAAGTGGCAAGTCGGAGCGAGGTGGTTTAAATACCAGAGGGGTTTTAACCAACCACAATCTCATAACACCTGAGATAGTAGGGGCAGTACAGGGAGCGGCGTCAGGCCATGAAGACCTGGAAGACTTGGAAGAAGGCTTTGAAGAAGCAATCCCTACAGTACCAACTTCTGAAAACAGGAATTCTTCCCACACTGCACTGTCCTGGATCCTTTCTCACCCTCCGGCTCAGCTGTCTATAAGCTCTAGCCACATGCGTACTACGAAACCTCCAAGTCAAGAGTTAAGCCCACAGGCATCTCAGGTCTCCCAAGAGGATGGGCTGTTTTTCCTCCCGAATGCCACAAAAGAGTACTATCTTGTCGTATGATATTCTGAAGCTGGAATCTGTACTGGTCGTTCATTCTATCGTCCACCTTTTGCAGTGAGGAAGAGCTGTGGAAAACAACAAGCTTCTAAACTTTTTTCCCAAACACTCATGAGAGTTCCCTTCGCTTTCTTCATTTGGAATAATTGAATAGTGTTTCCAATCACTTCTTTTGAATGTAGAGGATGTATATAGTAATGTTAGTAAATTTCTTCACTCCTGGAGTTGTCCAATTTTTCGATTTGGCCAGTTGAAATTTCTCTATTATCTTCTAAAGATATTTCTTGTTATTCCACATATACATTTTTATTTTTTGTTTAAATCTTTTTATTAACATTTTTCACATTTTACAGCATATAACCATAACAATGCCTATACACCGTGGGTAGTTATTTGCAAGTGTTACATTATCCAGTACCCATCCGTAAAGAAAGGGGGCGGATGAGTTGTGCAACAGAGGCTAAAAGGAGTCTCATGACAGTGCCTGCATAGAAGGCGTAGCTGCACCTAAGAATCTTGCATCTGGACGGCTTGTGGACATTTCAGACACTGTGCATCTTAGGTCAAACTGTGGACATAGAGTACAACAAAAGGAGGACAACTTAAGCAAGGAGGGAGTCGCAAGAGACCTGCTGCCGTGCCTAGTATAACTGGGAAAGCCTGCTTTATTAGGGCCCAATGACAATGGGATTCTGATAAAGGGGGCCATATCGCTCTGGAGGTTGGGGCTGCACATCACCTCTACCAAGTGGGGGGAATAGGTTGTGTGTGTCAGTCCTGAATATCAACTCAGGGTTCCCCAGTGTTAGGGACCATTTCCTGTAACTTCGACACCATAGTGTCCCATTGAAACGCCAGGGGAAATTTTCGGATACCATGCAGGTCTTCCCTGCGCAGCACCACTCCTTCCGCCCTAGCCCAGTTAAGTAAAGATCTACGCCAGGATAATGTGTGAGGTGAATGAGGGAATTTCCATTGCTTGTTAATCAAGCGTTTTGCTACTATTAGACACAGATCTAGGAAACGGGTGGTGTCCCTGTGTTTTTTATTCCTGCTAATTAGGTGTAATATGTGTACCTCCCATTGAGGTGGAACAGCGCGAGACGTGCAGGCGGCCAGTGTGTTTGTCACATTGCTCCAGTATTTGACCAGGACCGGACAATGCCACAGCATATGTAGAATGTCGGCATCTAACTGACGGCAACGAGGGCAGGCTATATCCGTACGGAGGAAGTATCTATTAATTTGAGCTGGGGTGAGATAAGCCCGGTGTAGCACAAAGAATTGGATTTGCTTAAACTGCTGGTTACGCAGAATGTATTTCGGGCTGCCCCGAACTGTAGTCCGCTCTCTATCCGTGAATGGCCTCCCCAAGGCCCCCTCCTAGTGATGTCTCAGATGGGTGAGATCGGCCACCGCGTGTTGACGAATGGAGGACGCAAACCATTGTGTCAAGTACCTCCCGGTCCTCATCACGTGAAGGTATTGTGGTGTGTGGCCGGATCCTGAGCAAGTGTACCCCACTTAGATGATAATGAGGCTTTAAGTTTTCGATGCAATAAAAACTGTCCAGGGCTCAAATTCCCTTCTGCTATGAGTTCCTGATATGGGATGAGTGAGCCGTCCTGAAAAAGATCTCCCAAGTCTTGAATGCCCTCTGAGGCCCAGTGCCGTAGAGTGTCCCCTCGCGGAGTTCCTAGCAATGGGATAGAGGGTGCATATGCAGTGGTGGCTCTGGTGAGGAAGAAGTTCCTATGAAAGCATTTATCGGCTACGGTGAGTAGGAATGTGTCTGGGAATTTGGGCTTTGTGCATGGGTGGAAAACCTGCAGTAAGTTATAGTGCACTATTGGGGGTTGTAATGAAGCTGTGTCCCCTAGATATCGAGATGAAAGCCACCGGGCAACCCATTGCAGATGGGAGACTTGATAATAATGCTCGAAGTTATGCACCGCCAGTCCTCCCAGTTCGGCGGGCAAGTATAATTTCCCCATGGACACCGTATGCCTCAACGTCCCCCATATAAAGTTCCTCACAACCTTTTCCCTTTGTCTGAAGAATGGCGGGGAGATGATAATAGGTAGAGTGGTGAAATAGTAGAGAAGGCGACGGGCTACCATTTTAATAAGAGCAATACTCCCGGAGATTGCCAGTGGAAGGGTTTTCCAGAAACGCAATTGTGACTGAATGGCTGTGGTGGCCCTGAGTATGTTCCAGTCGAATAAGTCAGCTCTGGTGTGGTATACGCGCAATCCCAGATATGGCAAAGGATCTATGCACCATGTGACTGAGGTTCCTCCTAGGACATATCCCGGGTCAGGAGTCTCCTGTAGGAATAGTGAGAGAATAGATTTCTCTGTGTTACCCCGCAGTCCCAGAGGCTTGTGCAAAATGACTTGGGGCCTGATCAAGAGAGGACGGAATGTTGTGAAGGTCACGGACATACAACAGGTTATCTGCGTATAATGAAATGGTGTGCGTGCCATCTCCTAGCGCAAACAAAATGGGGGACATCGGGCATCCTTGCCGGGTCCCCCATCGCACCTGAATGAGATCCGAGATATAGGGCCCCGTTCTAACCTGGACCGACGGATTGTGGTAAAGCAATTGTACCATACTGATAAAGTATGGGCCCAATCCAAAGCGGTCCAGTCCACATATACATTTTTATAATAAATATTGTTTTGTATAAGATATAATGTAGCCTTTTGAAGTTTGGTGACATCTACTAACTCTTGCCATATTTTCCTCTCTCTCTCTACACCAACAGTTTTTCAATATTTTTCTAAAAATCTAAAGGTAAATACACAACTCTTCCTTTTAAACCTCTTTGTAAATCTGTTGGAGGCAGCTTACCTGTTTTAGGCTCCATATGAACTATAGCCTAAACGGGGTGCACAGATTGAATAAGAATGGTTCGTACGTATTTAAATCTACCAGTTCCAGAGGAATAGCTCCCAACTCTAGGTTATTATGTACAGCTCTAGCTGGCATTTTGTTTTCTTCTAATAAATAACACAAGCAAGGCATTATACACAATAAACTCGTGCCAGTTCCCGATGGGGGCGCGGCCCCATTCCCAAAGACAGAACAAAGCCACCGGTCGGGTGGATAAGGGAGAAGCAGAGGCGCTAACAATCTAGCATATTATCCTCATAAAAATCCCAAGTTGGAAGTGAAGCTAGGGGGAAAGTTGCTCCTCTAACGGTTCAGTGGCCGGGGGCAGACATATATCACCCCTATACTGGTTCCATCGCCCCCATATCTTATGCCATTTCTTAGGCCGCCCCCGGGCACTATACACCGTCTTCTCCCTAAACATGCTCCAGTCCATATTTTCCATCCATGCTTCCATGGCGGGAGGTCTCTGAGAACCCCACAGTTGCGCAATATCACGCTTCGCCACCATATTTCCTAGGGTCACCCATTGAGTCTGCGCCGCATCATAGTCAGTAGGACCCCAGACATTCAACAGACAGCGCCGTGCCTCTGGCAACAGTGCAATGCCTGTGACCTCCTGCATCACAACATGAATTCGCTTCCAGAACTCCGCGATCACACCACATTCCCATATGATATGTAGGAAGGTGCCCACCATCCCACAGCCCCTCTTACATAAGCCATCCTTGGAGAAACCCATATGAATCAGTCGGGGCCCCGTGACATAGACTCTATCAAGTATCTTAAGCTGTACCAGCCTTAGCCGTGCCGGGATCGCGACCTCCTTAGGAGAGGAGATGGCATACTGCCAGTCCTCATCATCCAGTTCAAGGCCGTCCCTAGTCCACTGATCACGCACCCCGAGGAGGAGGTCAGTCCGGACATTAACAAGCTTCTTGTAGATTAAGGAGATTGTACTCTCCGGCATATGGCCATCTAGGATCCGATCCTCCAAGGGAGAGGACTCAGGCACAGTCTCCCCCTCGACGAGGACGGACCGCAGAGCGTGGCGCACCTGTGCATACCGGAAATATTCCGTACCCTCCAGATCGTACTCCGTCCGTAGCTCGTCAAACGATTTCACTCCCTTAACCAGCAGGTCCCCCACTCTGGATATCCCAATCAGGTCCCATTTCTCGAACCCCTTTGTGTGCCAAAGTTTCCCCAACACATCTGAGTCAAACAGCGGAGTAGCGCGGGTAAGCCTATCCTTCCAACCCAACGAGTTCGTAACAGCCTTCCACACGTGCACCGCCGTCTTGGTCGGCCCCGTGAGGGACCCATCCATTGACCTGGAGTAGAGTGCTCTAAAGTAATTACCCCCGCGCAGCAACCACCGATCCATAGCGAAGCCGGGGCTCAGCGCCGGTCCGTAGACGCCGTGGTTGATCGCACTCAACTGGGTGGCCCAATAGTATCTTCTAATGTCAGGAAGCGCGATACCCCCATCGTACCACGGAAGGGTCAGCTTTGCAATAGCTATACGCGGTCGGCCATCCCACAGCAGCGAGCGCTGGAGGCTCTCGACCTCCCGAAAATAGCTGGCCGGGACCAGCTCCAGGGTATTCTGCAGGGCATAGAGAAAGCGGGGAAGAGACATAATTTTGAACAGCGCGGCCCGGCCTAGGAGGGAAAGCGGCAACCGCCGCCAACCCGCCACATCCCGCCGCAGGCGCGTCAATGGAGGGAGCAGGTTTCTCTCATACCGAACAATTGGATCGGTGGAGATATAGATCCCTAGATACAAAAAGCCATCCCGGGCGATCTGGATCGAGCAATTCCGCGGGAGAACAGGGACGTCTCCACTCCGGGCATACAGATACGACTTACCCCAGTTAATGGTGAGACCCGAGTTCCTACCAAAAGAAGTCAAAATGTCACAGACTACTATGAGAGACTTCCTGGGTGAAGTGAGGTATAGCAAAATGTCGTCGGCATAAAGAGAAATGCGGTCCTCATGATCTGGTGACCATCGGATCCCCCTTATGTCTGGGTGCCATCGTATCCATGCCGCCAGCGGTTCAAGAGCAAGAGCAAACAACAACGGCGACAGGGGACAACCCTGCCTGGTGCCCCTCCCCAGCTCGAACGGGCAGGACGCCCTACCATTGACCGCGACTTTAGCCAAGGGTCCTTCATATAGTAGTCTCACCCAGCCAACAAAGCCAGGCCCAAAGCCGAATTTTGCAAGTGCAGCCCACAGATATTCCCACTCTACCGTGTCAAAAGCCATCGTGGCGTCAAGTGCAGCCACAATGGTCGACTCCTGCAGCGTCCCCGTCCGTGCGAGCACGCCGTGGATGCGCCTAAGATTCAACGCAGTGTTACGATGCGGGATGAAACCGGATTGGTCCGGGTGGATCAGGTCCCCGATCACCCTAATCAAGCGGTTGGCCAGTATTTTAGCGAGGATTTTCGGCTCTGCATTAAGTAGCGAAATCGGCCTATAGGAGCTGCATTTATTCCTGGGCTTGCCATCTTTGTGTATGACCACAATTGTCGCCAGGCGTTGGTCGAATGGAAGGCATCCCATCTCCCGCGCCTCCCCAAACATAGCTCGCAGATGTGGAGCAATCTTGTCCGCCCGGAGTTTATATAACTCAATTGGCAGACCATTCGGGCCCGAGGCCTTGCCTGGGCGCAGTGAACGGATAGCACCCGCGACTTCGTCAGCTGTGATGTCACCATCTAGATCGTCCCTGTCCATGTCAGAGAGGCACGGCAGAGCCAGATCACGCAGAAGTTCACACGAGTCCTCCACCGGCCTGTCCGACACCGAGGTGTAGACCGTGCGGAAATAATCTGCAAAGCACTGGAGTATGCCATCTGGCTCAGTGACACTAACGCCACCCTCTGTAACAAGTTCTGGCACCACACGATTAACCCGCTCTTTTTTATCCAGCCATGCTATTAATTTCCCGGCCTTGTCCCCAACATCGTACAGTCGCCCCTGCTGCTCCCTACTCAGGGCTTTGGCCGCGTTCGTCACCAGGGCCTTATAACCCGACTGCTTAAGGCTCAATTTATGCAGCGTTGCTGCCGTAACCTCCTCCTCCAAGGCCAACTCTAGAGCCGCTATCTCCGCCTCAATCTGTGCGACCTCCGCATCCCTCCGACGTTTGGCTGCCGCTATCAAGGAAAGGGCCTCTCCTCTCAGCACAGTTTTAAACGCTTCCCACAAAGACACCGCAGACATGACCGAGCCTAGGTTTTCCTGGAAGTAGAGATCGACCGCCTTCAGCACAGCGCTACGAGTCCTAGGGTCACGGAGATACCAGGGGTTAATCGGGGCCACCCTGCCCCCCACCTCTCGACCAACATCCATACAGATCCACACCGGCGAATGGTCAGAAATACCCCTAGCCATGTGCCTAGCCTCAGACACAAAGGAGGCGTGTGCAGCCAAAGTAAGTACGTAATCAATTCTAGAGAGACTGCCATGCGCCCCTGAGTGGAAGGTGTACTGCCGCTGAGTGGGATGCAGCAGTCTCCAACAGTCAACCAGACCAAGGGTATCCACGAAATCTGTAAGCCATTTCTGCGCCCCCCCAGAGCTCCTTGGCGGGTGTCTATCAAGCAATCCAGAACCAACCGCATTAAAATCGCCACCCACCACCAACATCCCTTCTGGGAGATCCAGCAGAGCCCTCCCCAGGTCCTCAAATGTGGAGGGCTGCAGCGCAGGAGGGACATAAACAGAAACCAGGACCAGCGTCCTGCCCTCCCACCTCCCCGCCACAGCCGCAAATCGCCCCCTTTCATCAACAGTGGTGGAGTCAACCTCAAACGGCAGTGAGGCCCTAACAAGTATTCCAGCCCCTCTGGAGCCCGAGGAGAACCCCGAGTGCGCAACAAATTTGTAGCCCTTCCTGTTGAGTGCGTAGCACGTGTTACCTATCAAGTGCGTCTCTTGCAATAAAACTATATCAGGGGAGCATCGCTTCAGAAATTGCAGAACGATCCCTCGCTTAATACGATCCCCTAAGCCGTTAACATTCCAACTGAGTATCTTTAAGCCCCTACCCCCCATCCCGAAATGTAAGGAGACCACCACCCCCCCCCGAAGAACCGCACTCGAGCTACAGAAGCTTGCATCACTACGCCTTGCAAAACAAAAACCAACAACAACCATCTCAACAACCCCAGTCCACCCCCCACCCTGCACCCCTGCGTAAGCTTGAAAAGCCCCCCCAACTTGCAGTGTGCCTGTCGCCCTATTCTAAAACTAGTCTACAAAAAGAACCCCAGAGGAGGAAAAAGCTCCCTTCATACCCCCGCCGCCCCCCGGGTTACTACCCTCCCGGAGAGACCGAAAACTGTGATTCACTGTCCTGGGCAAAGTCAAAATGATCTAGCACCAGAGTCCTCACTCTTGTTCATCACCGCCACCTTCTGCTCCACCAGCATGCTCCCCGCCAGCCCGTCGTTGGGGCAGTGTATCCAGCCAGTCTCCGACCATGTCCGGTGATTCAAAAAAAGTCCGCTCTTCATACACCACACGCAGTCTGGCCGGGAAGAGCATGGCGTATTTCAGTTCCATCCCTCTGAGCCTTCTCTTAACCGCCAGGAAGCTCTGCCTTTGCTTCTGCACCGCCTGGGTAAAGTCAGGATAAAAACTCACTGTGGTGTTCTGGAAAGTCATCGGGCCGGACACTCGTGATGCTTGTAGAATGGCGCCACGGTCCCTGAAATTAAAGATCCTGGCGACAATCGGTCTCGGAGGGGCCCCCACCTTGGGCCTCCCACCAGGGACTCTGTGGGCCCGTTCAACAGTAAAGAACTTACTGAGGCCTTTGGGCGCCAGATGGTTTACCACCAAGTCCTCCACGAACAGGTCCACCGACTGTTCCTCCGAGTTTTCCGGGACCCCAATAATGCGCACGTTATTGCGCCGTGCCCGGCCTTCAAAGTCCTCCAGCCGTCGGGCAAAGAGGTCGTTTGCGGACCTCAAATTTCGGACTTCCAGCTGCAGGTCAGAGACATCACCCAGGAGGCCAGAGGTTTTAAGGTCCAAGGATTGAACCCGTTCATTGGTTTTCCCCAGATCTGCCCGAATCAAGTTGACGTCGATCGAGATGGTGTCCACTTTATGTTCCAGGGTCTCGAATTGCCGCCCGATAGAGGCCTGCATCCCCTCGATGGCCCCCATGACATCCTGCAGGGTTGGTTCCGTAGCGGGGGCCAAACCATCTTTCAAGGCTTCCAGTGGCCGACCCGATCCGCCCGGTGACTCCTTCTGCTGGGCATAACGATCCATGTTGTTGGTTTGGGTGTATCCTCCCCACCTGGTGCTCTTGGGCTTCTGTTTTTCGGCTTCCGATTTGGCTGACATCGTGATCTGCTGCCGAAAACAGTCCCCTTGCCCATCCAGAGAAGACAATGCAACAAGTGACCGGCGCGGCGCACTCCCAGGCCAGGGCGCGATGAAATCAGGAAAGCGAAAGTGATGACACCATCCTTCCGATGGCTCGCCCCTCACACAGCTGCTGTTGTTCAATTAGTGCTCGGGCACCGTGCCAGTGCAAGCCCCGGGCATCTTCCAGGGAGTAGGCCGCAAACTTCCATGTGGCACAACTTCGGCCTCCGGTAAGCGATTTCAGTCCGAACAGCGACAATCACCTCAGCAACGGCTCGCCTCCAATATTCCGGGTGTTAAAGACCGGATTCTTCACAGGATATTTGCCGGAGGGAGCGAGGGTCTCAGGAGCTCTGAGCTCACGCGGCCATCTTGGTCACGCGCTAGGCTCCTCACCGCTATCATTCTTAAATGATGAAAAGTACTTTAACACACTTTTCTAGAAAGAGAAGCCAGAGAATGACCCTGAAAGCTGGTATATTTTCTCACTTTACAAGGATCTACTGCTTGCAATATCTTAATCTGCTGTTTAACACTTTTATTACCATAATCTCGTAAGAAATTTTGTAATATATCAATAGATTCCGGTCGTATACTACAAATACTACTACAATCCCACTCATGCACTGGAGCTTGTGTACGTCTCCCTTGAACTTCTTCAGCTATTACTTCAACATTTCTAGGAACCATCTTTTCTTTTTCAATTGGACAACCGTTTTTAACTTCATAACAACGACCCCTGGTTTCAACTGCATGAACTAATGTATTTTGTTGAAAATAGCTTAAAGGTTCAGTACTAGAAGTGTGCTTCCATTCACCCGAAATGTTTTTGCAAAAGTTAGTTCTATTAACCAGTCTTTTTCTTTTACTTTTCTCCTTCATAAAGTGCATTGTTTTATTCAATGTTTTCATTCTCTTCCATACTAATATAAACAATTTTATTTGCAATTCAAAAGTCTTTTCGACTACACTTTCAATCTATTCTTTTTTCTTGTAAAATCTTCTTTTATATTTTTTGCAATCTTTTAATAAAATTTGTAGTACTCTACTTTTATACATTCTCTTCCTAATTTCTTTATATTCTCTCATCCTTTTTTCAACATGGATTGTTTTCCTATAACCTGATTTTGCATTAATTTCTCCTTTTTTCTTTTCCTCTTGATTGCTTGTAGTACTTTTCTTTTCTTTTCCCCATTTTGAAAATCAATTACATTTTTTAAAAGACTTATAACAAATTCTTTCGATCTTGAGCCAGAAGACTTTGTCTTCAACGTCACATGTTGTACTTCATCTGCTTTTCTCTATCCCTTAAATGGTTCTGTTGTCTTTGTTCTCTTTGCGATGGAACTTTTCTTGTCATACTGAATATTTCTTATAATTATGGAGAATTTCTAAAAAAATAAGTTTATCTTTCTAAACTATTTAATATTATTAAAATAATTATATACAAATGTTGTCATCTATAAATAAAGAAATACATTGAGTAGTGCCTAGGTGAATAAATAAGTGCAACAGTAGGACCTGGGTGATTCTACAACTGCAAGGGTAGCACATAACTAGTGCCTGGGTGATTGCATAACTGAAGGGGTAATATTTGGAGGATTATTGGAGTACATAGCAAATCAGTGGGATGCATGAGTACTGCTTGGGTGATTGCAGGAGTACTGAGGGAATGCCTGAGTGATTCCCCGAAGACTCCTCATGGTCTTAGATTGTTGGTCACGCCTTCCTCTGTAGTGTAGTTCCTATTTCCCTTATAGGCTCTGCGCATTGGAATAACATACACTATAGTTGTGGCATAGGACTGAGGTCAGTATGCCTCTATTGAGTACATTATACTTAATTACTTTGTATACCAGCTAACTCAGAGGCCACTAGAAACTCCTTGAATAAACAAGAAGGGAGTAGTTTCTGGCAACCGCATAAACATGACAACTTTGTTTCCCTTGGAATCGGACCATGTCTCAGAATCATGGAAACAACAGATAACAGTTTCACTCAGTCAATCGTGCATGCTTCGTTTCTTCAGAGTTACACAGAAATAGATAGAAGGGCGTTTCAATAAAAGGATTTATTGAACAGTCTTGTTTCTCGTGTAAGAGATATGAGCTGTTACAATCGCAAGACAGTATGCGAGATAATACGCACAGCGTAAGCAGTAAGAAGAAATTATGCTGTAATAGCATTGTCTTCTAGCTATGACATATATTCATATACATAAATAACATAGGATTATAAGTGGCTACTCGTTTGATACTTCTAAATCGTTCTACCCCAGTGTACCTAACCTAAGTGTAGCACAAGGTAAGAAGTAGGTGCTGTATTCTATAGTATGGTATGCTATAGTTTTGCATATGCCAAGAGTCCCTCTAGGTTCTAGTCAGCTTCATACCTTAGAATGAGAGAGGTGGGAATCTCTTTCCGGGTCTCAAACTTTAACACCCTGCGAAGGGAGTCAGAACACTGGAAGCTGGATTCTCTGTAAGCAGGGATGACAGCATCTGGTGAGTGAATCAGGCAGGGACTCGAATTCTTCCGAACTTGCCATGACGAGCCGTATCGAGCTGTGTAGCCGAGCCGTGGTTTGCCATGGTAAGGGAAGGTATATTTATACATGGAAGGTGCTTAGGAATGTTAGCATTGACGTAAAGTCGGGCAGAGGAAGACGTCATGAATGAACCCCTAAGGAATAGTAGTTCATGCATAATAGACGAGTTCTTGGAGAAATTAATAATCCTAGTTAGGGAAAGTCCCAATGGCTTAAGGGTCTGGTTTCTAAGAACTCGTTGTGACGTGGGGATGGACGGATGTAGGTGACCATGCCTGTATTTGGATAGCATGGCTAATGCCTAAATAAGGACTGGGATTCTATGCCTAAATAAGCGCAATGCGAATTGTGCCTATATAAGGACATGATTCAGGAAAACCTATGTACGGACATCTAAATCGAAACACAACACCTCTGCCTACAGAGCAGAAGCCACCATCTCCCTCTTCAAAAACAGAACCATCCTTCTACAAGCCTCAGATCATAATCTAATGGTTTTTGACAAATTCTTCCCCACCATCTTGAATAAAGTGGCTAACATCAAATGCACCCCCTCCGGGGGTGTCGTCCTCCCTCAAAATCTATCCCATACTCCCTTAGTACCCTCGGCTGTCCCTACCTTAGCTCCGAAGGGCCCCCCTTGATCTACCTTTACCCATAAGCACAATTCTCGTTCAATGGGAATTAGCTGCGACAGTATATTCAGAATACTACTGGACTTGCTACCCCCTCCTCTAGATTAGCCAGCTCTATCAGCTCACTGCATTGCCCCAATTCTCCCCATAATCCCTTAACCCAGCCCTGCCCATAACCCCAGGCCGCTCCCACTGGCGTCTTGGGGTCAATATCCGTCACACCCTGCCTCCCCTAGCTTACCCAACCCTCCGAACACCCAGCTCCAATTCCTGGAATCTCTCACCTCTGAGCACATACATTTGCCGCCTGCCATACTGTCCCCTGCTGATTCTAGCTCTCTAACAGCGCAGGGTCCACTGATCCTAGTCTCCCAATCCCACACCTTAGTGGAAGACAGACTTAATGAGATCTCACTCTGCTTCCTACAACTTAAGTCTGAGGTACATAGCCTATTGCATATCTCCGCATAACTGGCTGCCAACTCCAGGCTTATCTGCGCCACTGTGACCTATCACCATCTCTGCTCGCTCTCATCTAAAGTGTGTACCTTGCACCCTTCCTCCCCCACAAATCGTCAGACACCGCCTACATCACACACTCCCCCCCATAGTTGGGCTTCCGCTCCACTTCCTAACGATGCCTCTCGGCCATCCAGATGTAGACCCTCCCTGTCGGATAGGGTTATCCATTCTCTCCTATTTTCCTATGATCCTGCACATTCCTCCAACATATCCAACTTGCAACAAATTGAATCCATCACCACTGATCACTTCAGGGAACCTAGGCTAAACACTAGAGCGTTAAATGAGAATAACCTCACAAAAGTTTCTACTACACTATCAGCACCAATTGAAGCTCAAATGCGTGCTCCTAAATTGTAGATCGGCAGTGAAACATGCTGCTGACATTGGCGACCTCCTCCTTGCACAGGACCTGGACCTTGTAATGCTGACTGAAACATGGTTAAATGACTCTGCGTAGCCCATCCTGGACATTTTAGTGCCTCCTAACTATGATATCATTCGGTTGGACAGAGCAAGTGGTCAGGGTGGAGGCATCGCCTGCTTACATCGTAGCAACCTAATAGTGAAAGCACTACAATCGGACCTCCTGCCGTCCTGTGAATACATATGCATTGAAGTGGCTGGTAGCAAACTGCACATGTAATACCACCCGCCTCGAGACAACCTTCCCTTCACTGAACAGATCATGGACATTATCTCTGCAAACGCTGATTTCCATGGCACTCGGATCTTCCTGGGAGATTTCAACCTGCATTGGAACGATGTGAATGATGAAGTGGTCAATAGCCCTAAAACCTTCCTACTGGACTTCAATCTAATCCAAATCTGTGACAGCCCTACTCATATTAAAGGAGCTACTTTTTTTTTTTTTTTCCAACTAGACCTTTATTGTCTGTTTCCCAAGTTGACACAGCAAAGTGCCTACTTTCCAGCGGGCCGGCATTGCATTTCGTATGAATTCATATCAGAGGGAGTAGGGGAAGAATCACAGCAAGCCGCCTACAACCCATCGGGCCGGCCGCGTAAGGAGGTCAAGCAATACAGTCAGTTGACGCTTCAGGTCTCTCGTAAACATCAAGAATGCAGTACTAAAGTAAACCCCAAGGAAGAAAAAAGGAAAAACCCCCATGAAACAAAAAAAGGCCACAGATCCCACGCCACTAGTCATCATCTAAAATCGCGATCTCTGCCACAGTTCTCTCCATGTACCCCCGTCTCCTCCCCCCGCCGCTCTCAAGTCCACAATTGGCACAGCACCCACCAAACGGTCCTCTCCCACCCATCAGAAGCCAGCTTCTACTCTGAGTCCCTCCCCTCCCGATCTCCCCCCTCTCCGGCGGCTGGGCCAGGTTGGGGTCGTCCATGGCAGTATACTTCAGGAGATAAGTTTGCAGAGGGGAACAGCTGTCTCGCGGTCGAGTTGTGGGTGGCATAAGTTCCGCATAAGCATGAAGTTGATATTGGAAAAGTATGAGATCATTCAGCCACTCCTTAAATTTTGGAGCCTGTCCTCGCCCCCATCGGCAGGCAATCCGTCTTTTTGCTAATAGAAGGGCCAATGAAGTGTATTTGCGGATCTTAACTGGCAATTTCTCAGTGTACCCTAAGAGTGCCACCAGGGGGGGTATCCGGCACGTGCGCCCCAGTCATCTCGCCCAATGCGCTAAATACCTCCCCCCAGTACCGCCGGATCAATGGGCAATCCCAGGCCAAGTGTCCAAGCCCTGCCCCTTCTGCTCCGCATTGGTTACAGCGGTCATTATCACGCAGTCGGAGACGATACAATCGGGCAGGTGTGTAGTAGAGATGGTGTACATATCTATAATATATGAGTCGCAGTCTGCTGTTAGCCGAAATGTCGCCAGTCTGCCGACAGCAGAAGGACCACTGTTCTTCCGGGAGGGGGTGTCCCAAGTCTGCCTCCCATCTGGCTTTGGCCGGGGCTGGGTCCCAGTCCCTTTCCCTCTGAGTGGTGGTATACAGCTTTGAAACTACATGCTCTGGGGGGTCTTGCTGCATTAAGATGTGCAGGGGGGCCATGATAGGCGGTTCGAGGGGAAAACAGGACACAAGAGCACGAACATCTTGGCGTAACCTCACATAGTAGAAACGTTCCAGCGGAGTGGGGGAAGAGGCTCCAAAAAACTCGTCACAAGTGCAAAAGGTCCCGCGAGTATATAGCTGACCCCAAGTGAGCCGTGACAACTTGCGTAACATCCAACAGCATCCTCCCTCCTGTGTAACAGGTATGTCATGTCATCCTCGCAAGGGTGTTAGAGGTGAATATAAAAGGGTGGTTTGCAGTCTCTGCGCCAAGTCCCACCAAGCCCGAACAGTGCAGTGGACGGTAGTCGAGGCCAGATGTCTGGGTACAGTGGGGGCACTTAAATAGGCCGAATAAGGAGTGGGAGCCATATATCCATCCTCCACTGCTAAATGAGGCATGTATGGGGGGGATGGAGCCAGTAGGCTGCAAAATGGGCCTGTGCGCATATGTAATATAATTCGATGTCGGGGACCTCAAGTCCTCCATCGACAAAGGGACGTGTGAGGATCTCCCAAGCCAGTCTGGGCTTCTTCCCGCACCATGTCAGTCTGATCAGTTGTGATTTGATGCTGCTAAAGAAGTGGCGCCTCGGAGCGTAGGGTATGTTAGTGAACAGGTAGAGAAGTTTAGGTAAAATCACCATCTTAACCAGAGACACCCGGGCGGCCATGGATAAGGGCATCGCAATCCATCTAGTTATTTTATCCGTCAATTGATCCAATGCCTGGCCATAATTATCTCATCAGCTCTTCCCGACAGTGGGAGACCTGGATGCCGAGGTACGTGACAGATTCTGCGCACCAAGCCAAGGGATAATCAGGCTCGAATCTCGGGGTGGAGGCAGTCAAGGGGAATATCTGGGCTCTACTCCAATTCACTTTTACTCCCGACAGTCTACCAAACAGTATCAAAACACGGAGGATCAGATTGAGACTAACGGCGGGATCCCGCAGATAGAGTCAAATCATCCGCATAAAGGGATATTAAGATTTGTCGTTCCGGATAATCCAGGGCATGTTCCCGGTGATGGTGGCGAATTTTAGCTGCCAGTGGTTCAATGGCGATAGCAAAGAGAAGAGGCGACAGGTGGCAACCCTGTTGAGTGCCTCTGGTTATCGTGAAGGGAGTCGAACGTGCCCCAGTAATGAGGATCCGGGCCTGTAGACCTGAACAAAGCAGATTGATCCAGGCTAAAAAAGAGGGGGGAAATCCCATTCTCTGCAGCGCGAAGGCGAGGTAATCCCACTCCAGGGAATCAAACGCCTTTGTGGCATCTAGGAATATTGCTGCGGCGTTGGCCTCCGGGTCCACGTCCTGCAGTAGCGCAAATAGCGTGCGCAAGTTGTGGGAGGTTCCCCTAGTAGGGACAAAGCCAGACTGGTCAGGAAGGACCAGGGCGGTCATCAGGGGGCTGATACTGTTGGCATTTCCGCATCTACGTTTATTAAGGATAGGGGCCTGTACGAATCGCAATATTTGGCGTCTTTCCCTGGTTTGTGTATGGAGATAATATGAGCTTCTCTCATAGAAGGAGGGTGTAATTTAATTTAATTTAAAAGTGCACACGTAATACAAAATGAATGCTACCCGCCACCCACACGACTCTGGCTGCCTGTTGCTGGGCAGAACTCCAGCCACGGCAGCTGGGTAATCGGGGTTCTGTTGCAGGGAGGTGCTCCCAGCTCCCCAGACAGACTATGTGGATTGGAACTGGGTGGGTGCACCATAGGATGCCTTTCAAAGTTGCACGTAGGCTGCTACAGCGTCTACATTCTGCATACATCGCCTGGAACCGGTTAAGGGGCATCCTGCCCCTCGCCCAGGCAAGAAACACACAAAGGGGAGAGGGTGTAGCCACCCTTTCCCGCCTGAACTCTCATTGGTGGGCTCTGATTTAGCCACCCCCTTTACCTCGGGATAAAGGTGGGTGCAGGGTCCCCAGAGCCTCAGATTAATCTTGGACTTCACAGACTTGAACTTCGACGAGCTGCTACCCAGCTGAATGAAGAAATCTCCCTTGGGGTAAAGGAGTTACCCCCCTGCTTGGCAGGCACCTGAAACACTGCAAGTGACCCGGTTGGAACTTCGCTGCTCCTTCGGACATCGACGACTCCTCTCGACCTTGAGGTGGGTTTCCTAGCATCCCAGAGGCCAGTGAGTGTACATAGCAAGTCTGAGCACCGTGGACAGCGTGGGTGCCGAGATCCCCAATACCCCAGGACATCGGCCACCTCTTGCACAGCACACGAACCCGACAAGTGGGGAAGTTGTGCTTTGGCCCAATATTGAGCCAACCTCTCAGCATCATCTGTGCCAAAGATCGACGCCCTAGCCCGCTCCGGCGACCCATGGGCGCATCTTTACACACGCCAAATTGCTGCCTCCCGCGGTCCCTTGTCTCTCGACTGGTGGGCCCTAGCGGAGGTCCATCTCTACTTCCGAGAGTTCACCTGGTTGCTCCAGGCCTGCTCTTCAGTCTCCTCGCTGGAGACCTCGCTCAGACCTCGTGGGTCTGCACCAGCAGCTGATTTGTGAATCTTGCGTGGGTTGCGGTTGCCAAGGCTTAGTGGATCCAATCCGGACACTAACACCACAGCGACCTTCATCCTTCGTGGGACAGTCGCCCTCCTGAAGCTGCATTCCTTGAAGCCTCCCGGAGCCCGTGGCTGCTGATCCAAGCTGCACCTTTTCCACTTGAAGCACCCGACATTGAAGGGCTCTTTTCCTTGAGCTCCCTGGTCACTGTGCCGTGACCCAGACTCTGTCCCCTCTGCTTTCAGGTCCTCCTCTTCAAGATCTACATCTTCAATCTTCACGACATCGACAACGCTTTTGGTTAGCAGCAGTTTTGTACATTTTCCCATTGAAAATCAGCCCGCGACCCGGCATCGAAAACGACCTATGCACCCGGCTTCCCTGGGGCAGGTAACAGTGGTACCTCGGTACTCTCGTGGGTGTGGGCTCTTCAAAAGCTTAACTCTAAGGTCCTGAACTTGAACTCCTGCTAGAAGTGTTTTTAATCTTGTAAAGTTCAACCGCGACATTCTCCATAGGCTTTAATAGAGATCCTGATAGCAGCTTATACCACTGCACGCGTCTCCCGTGGGCCCCCTTCCTCACTACCTTGGGTGGTTTCTTAAGGGGCCAGCGACCCTCAATGCCCTAGCCATTGTCTGTAGAATTGTCGTGGTTCTTATACCACTTTTTTAATATATTGAGTGGTCCCCCCCCGGGGCCCTGTGATTCCAGTGCTATTTATTGTAACTATCCATGCTTGTTTGAATTGTAACTTTACCTCTAGCCTCATAAAGAGACTTGTGGGATTCTGTTTAGAATAAATACATATATTTTATATATATATATATATACACCTGTGTGGACTACTCTTTCATTTGGTCATTCAAGAGGTTATCTATGGTAAAACAATAAGCTTAACACTCCTTCAAGACTTAGCATGAAGGCTGCTCTCCTCAGCTACCACTAGGATAGCTTTCTTTAAAGGTTGTCTTTAACCTATCACCATAAGAGTCGAATTGGACTGGTGCAAGGTGTCCCCTATAACTAGAGGATAGCATATGCTAGGCCAACTTCTCACAGGGGGAGAACACCAGACTCTCTAGCCTCTTTATATACATGTCGCAGAACCGGGATGAGCAGGTGATGAAAGGTTTTATAGAACTCCACCGGAAGGCCATCCGGCCCGGCGCCTTTCGAGAGGAGAGCTGCATAATTACGGTTATCATCTCCTCATCCTCGTGATGACGTAACAAGAATTCTCGTTGGCTATCCCCCAACCACGCAATCGCAGTGTCTTCAAAAAAGGAGTCAAATTCAGTAGAATGATCCCTTTGAGTCTTATACAGACACCTGTAAAAGTTTCGAAAGGTAGCCACTATATCCGCCGTATCTCTATGGATCAGGCCATCTGAGTCCTCAATCTCAAGGACTGTATTTGAGAACCGCGGGAGTCGGACAAGGGATGCCAGGCCCCTGCCCGGCCTGTCGCCCTCCCCATACTGACGCGCCCTAAAATACTTTCCCCTGAATTTACACTCTTGTTCTGCTGTGTCTTGATACTCATTTAGTATATTCCTAAACTGTCGGCTCTGTCTGAAGTTGCAGGTCAATATGGCGGAGCTCACCCTCAAGTCTCCGCAGTCTTGCCTTGATATCTTTCAGAATCCCCCCGCTCTTGGCAACACACAGGCCTCGTATAGTTACATTAAATGCCTCCCGAAATATTGGAGTAAGTCTCCACCGAAATTTCATTGCACGGGAAAAAATCTGTGATCTCCTGCTCAATTTCTTGCTTAAAAACTGGGTCCAGCTAGGAGCGTGGATTCAAGCGCCAATTCAAGAAAGGGGAGGTTTCATGTGGAGGGGTAAGACCAATTAGCACCGGGGAATGATCAGAGTAGGTGCGAGGGAGATGGAGGGCGTGTGACAGCCATGGAAGAAGCCCCTTAGTAATCAGCCACACATCAATTCTGGACCAGGAAGCCCGCGCCGTGGTAGAGCAAGTCCCTTCCCTCTGTGACGGGTGCATATGCCGCCATGCATCAACCAATTCGTGATCAGCTACGATAATTTTTAAAGTGGATTGGGATGTGGACCAATGGCAGGGTTGAGGATGTGACCGGTCTAACTCAGGCTCAAGAGTGAAGTTTAGATCCCCTCCCCATAACAAGTGCGTGGATCCTATCTCCAGTATTTCACCCCAGAGTACTCTAAAGAATTCAAGGTCATCAGAATTAGGCCCATAGCATGAGACAAATGTAAAGGTCTGCACAGCTAATCTGCCCCAGATCATGGAATACCGTCCCAGCTTGTCCGTCAGAGACCCAATAGGAGTGTATGGAAGAGTTTTCTTCATGAGGATACACATGCCTCGAGCATACGAGGAGTAGGAAGAAAAGCTGGTATAACTGGCCCACCGAGAAGCAAATGTAGGAGTCGTACTAGGACTAAAATGGGTTTCTTGCAGCATTGCGCATTGGATATTGTGCCGGTCCAAATACGCCAATATATGGTGGCGCTTACGCGGGTCCCCTAGGCCCCGTACGTACCATGTGAGGAAAACGGTATCTGGGGTGAGCCAGGGGGTCTGTCACATCGGCTGACATGAGATCACAGAAGCGTCCTTTGTGTGTGGCAAGTGGCATGCGACGAAGGGGTCTCCTTCTAGGGTCTGAGGACAAGTGTCTTGTGGCAAATCACAACTCCATACGGTTCTATGGCCATAAGTAAACTCCCCCCTCCCCCTCCCACATCAGCAGCCCAATTCTGCCGTGGTCCCCTTCACTCCCCCCCTCCCCACATCCCAGTGCCCCAAGAGACCCCCTCCCTTCCATCGGAACAACAAGACTAAGGGAGAAGATCCCGCAACCAAAACTTTTCAACCTCATCCAAAGTATACAAACAATAAGTAGGGTTCACCTAATAGGTGGGTTCCAGAGGGCTTCCAATTCCTCCTCGCATTAGCAAGGGTGTTCGGGCAACATTTGAAATACATCTCGAGCCAGTACATATAGTAGTTCTATAACTTAATGGGTGACCAATGCGGAACTCTCGGTTTCCTGCAGCTTAAAGTCATTCCTAGCGTGCGAGTCACAATACTGGGACAAAAGACTTACCAAACCCATCCCAACCAGTACAGCATTCTCTCGGGTACGGTGAGCAGGGGGGGGGGCACCCCCCCTCAGGGTGGCATACATTCCATCCCGTTCAGTGTTCATGCAGCAGTTCTGCCCCTCCGCACCCAGCTGCAATGTCATAAGGGATGTGTCCAGGATAGAGCACATCTTGATGGTAGGCTTCTGTCCACTGGGTAAAGGTAAATGTAGGGCCGGCGCAGCAGTGCATCATTCTATGTTGGAGGCCCCTCCATGCTCCTCCAGGGGGTGGGAGGGGGAGGCGCGGGCTGGCAGCTGTTTAGGCAAGCTTTTAAGAAAGTCCTGTGCCGGCTGGGGGGTATTGAAAAACAGCTGTTTCCCCAAAGGCGTGATTGTAAGCCGTGCCGGGAAAAGCATAGCGTATGGTAGGTTTAGCTGCTGCAGTTTCTTTTTGATTGGGATGAATTTTCGTCGTTGATCTTGCACCGCCATGGTAAAATCGGGGTAGAGTGAAATTTCCATACCTTCAAACCGGAGGTGTCCGCGCTCCCTGGACAGGCGGAGGGCGTCGTCGCAATCCTGATAGTTTAGTATCCAGGCTATTATCGGACGGGGGTGGCCCCGGGGACTGGTCGCGCAGACAGGGTACGGTGCGCCCGCTCAATCACCAAAACCAGCGAGAAGGCCTCCCTCCCAAACAGCATGACCAGGAGACGCTCCACGAATTCCTTCATGCGCCCTGTGGCCGTCGTCTCGGATACCCCAAGGTTTCGGAGGTTATTACGGCGAGAGCGGGATTCCAAATCCTCATTCTTGGCCGCCAGGGCCTTAAGGGCCCTCTCCATGTCCGAAGTCCGGGAAGTGGTGGCAGTGGCATTGTCCTCGAGACCTGAAATCCGGCGTTCCGCCTCTGACAGCCGGTCATCATGCCTGTCTACCCTATGCGTGACTCCGTCCAGCCGAGCATTCATAGTCCATCTTAGATTCGATGGAGGTCAAACTGGACTGCATGACGAGCAGGAGCTCCTTAAGGTCTGCAGTGGAAGGAGGCTGGGGTTCATGCATTTATCCTCCCGCTCCGCCTGTGAGCGGGTGGCCTTCCACGCTTCAGTTTTGGTTGGCGGCCGTCCGGTTTCCCCATCCCCAAAGACCAAGATGCGATAGAGAAGAGGGACCGTCTGCGAACGTCAAAATCCTAGGCGCAGTCAGCTCGTCCACTGACCGCTAGGATCCTCAGCAGATTTCCCAGCCCCAGGGCACCAGAAAAAGAGCGCGCCACCGGATCTCCCCGCCGAAGAAGAGTGTCTCCGTAATCAGGTCCATAACAAGCTGCAGTCGAAATCGGCGCACTCCCTCCCGCAGCGCCGCCTCAATCAGCTTCCAGTGTACTTGCAGTGCTGGACGAGAGCCAAGCTAATGGGGGGGGGGGGGGAATCCGCGTATCACCCCCAGGCCCCCGGCAGCAACACTGCAACTCTGGTCATCCCCCACAACAGCAGGGAGAAAGCGGCCGCCCCCAATGGGGGTCGTTCGGAGCCCGTATCCTCTGCACCAAGTGCAGCTCAGGCAGGTTCATCGTGATGCAGGCCCAGGCTGCGCAATTAAGGCTCCTCAGTATTTCCAGGCCCCTGAGTAAGAGAGCTGCGTTTCACAAGGCCCAGACGGCGCGCACCATCAATTCACAGCGCTCATCGCGCTACCTTCCCAGAAAGCACCAGCGGGTCGCAGGCAGCAGCGAATAGTTCCAGGTCGCGGGGGAGGGGAAGGGGGCGCCACGGCCGTCACAACAGTATTCCGCCTCCACGTCTCGGCGTCCAACCCTCACTCCCCACCCCCCACAGGCAATCGCAGTCCCGCTCACCTCACTGCCCGCAGGGCAACATCCGGGGGCTCCTTCCTCTCCCGTATCGCGCACCTCAGCAACGCGCCACGCATCGGGACGTGCACTCTTCAGGATCCAATGTCAGCACAGACGTCGCTCAGAGCCCGCCATCGGGCCGAAAATCCAGACAACTCCCGCCTCCGCCTGACACCACCAGCTTCCCGCCCGTCAGAGCGGCCGGACTTTGCTCGCCCTCTCCGGAGCTCAGCAGCTCGCCATGGGGGCCGCCATCTTGCGGATCCTGCCACCGGGTCCAGGTAGGGAATCTCCAGTCTACTGCTGCATATTTTCTCGTTTAACGATGTCTGACCACTGCCGCTGTGCCCTTCCAGCCTTTGCTATGCTCAGACGTGTGTTTCCGCAGGAGATGCCACGGATAACTGGCGGATGGCAGCCCGAACAGCAAGAGCCTCACTCGAGTGCGGCCATCTTGCTTGGCGCCCTCTAGCGCCCCCTCCTAAAGGAGCTACCTTATATCTTGTCATTGGTAAGCCCAACTCCATCCGTCTGGATTCGATCCTCCCATGTGATTGGACCGACCACTATTGCATCACATTCCTCATCCTAAAGTCGGTAAGAGCGAGTAGAGACCAGCCAAAGAACCCCAAACAACTGAAAAGATGCCCACCGAACATCAACTCGCACAATCTGAATGCGCTCTGTGAGGACATCCTGCCATCTCCCATGAACATGTCGGATGTACATGACCTTACGGCCCATTATAACCGCTCAATGACCAATGTTTTAGACTCGGTTGCACCTCTACAGCTTAAAAGACTGTCCTTCAAACTCTCCAAACCCTGGTTTAACGACAGTCCTAATTCCGAGAGAAGGAATCCAAGACTTGCAGAAAGACTGTGGCGAGCGTATCCCTCCCTGGAACATCTCTACCATCTGATATCTCTAAGAAGCATCCACAACAAACGCATCAGATGCTCAAAGGCCACCTGCTTCTGATATCAACTAGAGCAAGTAAAAAACCGTCCCAGAAAACTGTTCAAACTCATCAAGTCCCAAGCGAACAGTCAGCCTAATACATCGCCACAGGGTCAAATGCCACTACCGAGCTGCGATGAATTTGCGGACTTCTTCACTGATAAGACCACTAAGATAGAGGTTGAACTACGCTCTGCACTTGAACAACTGTCCTTCAGGCCGGTGAACACCCCCCCCCCCCTCCCCACTGGGTTGCCCGTCACAGTAGCAGTGCAGCCCTACCTAACAAAAACACATCCTGGAGCTGGTTCCAGTCCTTGGATGAAAGCACCATACACAAAACGCTTGCGACTCTGAAACAGTCTAATCATTACAATGACCCCCTGACATCAAACCTCTTCTCCAAAGTTCGAACCTCCTAACTCCCACTTTGAACCAAGATCGTCAATGCATCACTTCGGCAAGGTGCTATATTGCCATAAAAGCGAGTCAAGTTACCCCGATCCTAAAGAAACCAACTGCAGATCACACGGACCTTCACAACTTTCGCCCAATCTCTAACATCCCCACGTCGGCAAAGCTCTTGGAGAAATGTGTTCTCGCCCAACTCTGCAACCACATCCATCACTTCCAACTCCTGAACCAGTGTCAATCTGGTTTTCACTGGGTTATAATACAGAATTGGCGCTAACTCACATTGTCGATGATGCGCTAAGAATGTTGGATCAAAATGAATCTTGCCATCTGATCCTTTGACCTTTTGTCAGTATTTGACACCGTCAAACACGATAACCTAATTGACCTCTTAGTACATGGAATGGGGCTGGCTGGGCTGGTACTAAACTGGTTCTCCTCATTCATTCATGACAGATCCCAAAGCTTCAAGGTGAAGCAATCCCTCTCTCATCCTTCGCCGGTCACGCTGGGGGTCCCCCAGGGTTCAGCGCTCACACCCATGCTCTTCAACCTGTTCATGGAGCCTTTGACAGAAATTCTGAAATCTTCCAGAATTCACTATCACATGTATGCGGATGACGCCCAACTATACCTGAAGATCACCTCCCTTGATGACTTCTGGTCCCTCAATTCAGTCCTACTGGAAACTCAAAGCTGGCTGACACGCAACCACTTGAAGTTAAATGCTCTCAAAACAGAATTCCTGCTTATCTCACCACACAAGCAATCTCCGGTCATCAAACAATGGTTGATCCATCTCACTGCGCTTACTGTAGGCCGCACCTTGTTGATCCTGCACCTTCTCTGGGAATTAAGTTAGACAAAAGTCTGAACATGCAGAAGCACATCTGCTCCCTCTCCAAAGGAGCGAACTTCCAACTCGGCATTCTAAGGAAACTCATACCTTACCTCCCTGCTCATGACCTAAAACTTGGGTCAGCCATTTCTCCTGCCTTTACTCAACATCCATTAGTGATATAGAATTTAATCCAAAAGATTATGTAATAGTCCCAACCACAGCCCCTCTACACTTTAGCCTAGAGGACACTTTGGCAGCAATGGACGCAGTGAAATTGGGGAAGGCACCAGGTCCTGATAAAATCCATGGAGATTTATTGAAAAGCGATAGAGATTTTGGGCCCCTATATTAATGTTTTATGTAATTCTGTCGCTGCAGGAGCTATGATGGAAAGGGGCTGAAATTATAACTATTTTTAAACAAGCATTGGCATAGCCAATAGGTCTCGCCTTTGGGACCTGCTGCATAACTAAATACTTATAAGGTCCCAAAGGCGAGACCTATTGGCTATGCCAATGCTTGTTCTTTCAGCCTCAGTTATTTCTTCTGTCTCACTTTCATACTTGTTGTCTCTGGCCCCCACTCTTTATGGCTATTAGTCTTTCAAGTTCTCATAAATTCTGATGACGTTTTACTTGCGAGTTTCTTCATACCTAACATTTAGTAGGAGGAAATAAAGCAGTAATTAAGCTTTCACTGTGATCCATCCAGCTTGCAGGGGCCCGGAGCTCAGTGGTATCCCTCGCTGAATCAGCCTCTAAATTGAAATGTGTAGCAAGGCCATGGTGAAAAGCAAGTCGCCATTTCCAAGTCTGCTTAGTTCTATCTCCTTTCATGTTTTAAAAGAAGTTGCTGCCAAAAACAGTATTTTTTAACCTGTTTATTTGTACCCGTACAGATGATGGATCGAGTCAGCAGTATTGCATAACTATAAGCCTGCTTTCCACCCTAGGCATACGGAATATATTACGCAATTTCAAGTTTCAGTTTGAGGCACGAAAACAATCTCGTCATTAAAGTTGGTAAACATCTGCCCTCAGTTATCCCCTTCTCCGTTCTTGCGAAATAATCTGTTTTAGTGGATAAATCAAGAGCTACGAACAACGTAAGTAGGAACAAAGTGTTCCACCTCACGTGGAAACCAGCGCCCCGGGGGAAACCTCGGCCTTACATAAAAACACAGCTAGCCTTTACTCTCTCCTCTCTGCACTAAGACTGCTGACACAGGGGACGGGCAATATCATAATGGCATATGGGCATAGGGGCAGGGGAAAGCAGAACCTCAGGAGGAACAGCAGTGTAATTGGGGGGGCACTTACTGTAATGCAGGCGCACAAAAAGGGTCAACCAGTACTAAAAGTTATGACTGCTTGACATGTATACCAGGTAACCATGGGCTGTGGACACCATAAACGAGCAATAAACAGATAACGTACAGGATATGGTTAAGTGCAAAGAAAGACAGACGGCATGAAATTATAAAATGATGAAAGTCCACATCAAACCACGTTGTTCACCAATGCTCGACTAGATCTACGCCAATTGAGCATGCCAGCTTAAAAATCAAAACCAGAACAGAGTGACCAATGATGTGCCAGTGCCTTTGACCAGGCCGCTGCTGGGGGAAGCTCATGCTTCACATCTAAATTCCCTTCCCTAACATCTCTTTAAATGCTACCGGCTGCAGACCCGGAACTTGCCTTTGTCGATGCAGAATATTAAGTGCTTGCTTTAATACACACTGCCATCTTGTGGCTATTTACAACAAGACGTGCCGCTGCGAGATGTGCTCTGTGTTGGAGGAGGAGTGTTGAAGCGCGAGCAAGCAAGATGGAGAGGCGGAGCGAGGCGCGTGCGCACTTGTGCGCATAATCGCACATTCTATGCCTCACAAAAAGCTGTGGTCGGCTTCTTTGAAGCCCACTAACTAAAAGTCTCGCCAGAGCAGCGCATGCGCTGGCTCGGGCGAGACCTATAAAGGTCATCGCCAAGACCCGTCGCATTATAGACCGATTAGTTTAATAGATGTTTTACAGAAAATATACGCCCGTCAAATTTTAAATAAATTAAATGATCGGATTGAGGAGAACAGTATTTTAACAAAATATCAGGCTGGATTTAGAGCCAAAACGAGCACAACTGACCAGGGGCCATATGTAGGTAAAACGTGTCTTGCGATTCTCTAATTGCAATTTTTAGGGAATCGCAATTAGAGAATTGCAAAACGGAATGTAGGTAGGATTAGCAAAATATTTTGCGATTCCCACCTATTCCTTATTTGCGAATCCCAAATTGAGATTCGCAAATAAGGAATACCTTGCCATTCATTCCTATGGGCTAGAAGGCCCATAGGAATGAATACAAAGACATTCTCAATTTGCGATTCTCAATTAGAGAATTGCAAACTGAGAATGCAATTTCAAGGTTGCAAGGGTGTCAATAGGACACCCTTTTGCACCCCTGAAATAAACATGTGTGCACATGTGGCGCACATACATGCGCTAAGGGCATGTATGTGCGCCACATGGCACTTTGAAAAATGCAAAAAAGTGAATTTTTCAAGGAAATCGCAAATTCCCACCAACCTGAGGTTGGTGGTAATATGCGATTCCTTAAGCCAAAATTGCACAACTTGGGTGCTTCCTACATTGCATTTAAGGAATCGCAATTTGGGATTCCTTAAATGCATTAGCAAAATAAGGAATCGCAAATTTTGCAATTCCTTATTTTGCGTGTGGGTTTTTGTGTGCTACATAGCACACTGCCCAAATTGCGATCGCAAACGCCGAAATTCGGCGAATTTCAGCATTTGCGATCGCAATTTGCCTTCCTACATATGGCCCCATGTCTTTAGATTCCTTTGTATGAGTTGGAAATACACAGCATTCAAGAAGGGCCACTTGTATATCGCCTTTGTGGACTTAAAGGCCGCCTTTGAACTCATCCCTAGAAATCTCCTTTCGAGATCTGTAAAAAAAATCAAGGGGTACCATGGCAAATACTCATGCAAATTATTAGAATGCATGAGGATAATTTTGCAAGCGTCCGAGGGGTGAGCGCACTGAGCCGATACAGATAAACTGAGGCGTAAGGCAGGGATGTGTACTGGCACCCACTCTATTTTGATTATATGTAAATGATATTCCACAATATCTAATGGGCTGTGAACATGATTCTCCCAAGTTAGGGGGGGTGCCAGTACCAGCACTTTTATTTGCGGACAATACTATTTTAAAAGCCCAAACTCCAAAAGGCTTACAATGTTTAATAGATACTTTTGGGGTATACTGTGTGACTAGGGGTCTGGAAATAAATTCGGATAAAATAAAATATATGGCAATCAATCCACATAAGTCTTTTAAAAAGAATGTAACTGTCAATACATTGAAAATAGAATATGTGCAGAATTTTAACTATTTAGGCATTACCCTGGATACTAAAATGACCTGGAAACTGCAATTGGAGAAAAGCAAGACTATTTTACTCCAAAATACTTTACCAATAGTAAAGAAACACGAGAATAGCATGTCGAAAGCGGTTTCACCTGCCCTTTAGGTATATAAGTATAGGGCTCAATCGGCATCCCTCTACGGGGCAGAATTGTGGGGGCCCTCAAGTAATAATACTTTCATGGTGGGAGAAAACCAGTTTTTTAGGAAACTATTATGCCTTCCAATGCGTACACCAATAACACCTATTGTAATGGATCTAAACGTACATCGTATAGACCATCAGGCAATTTTACGACCATTATTGTTTTGGATACGAGTGTGGACCACGGAAGAACTCGCCCACTGTAAAAATGGGCTAGAGGAAGTTTTAAGTTTTAATAATAGCATAGCCTTGCCATGGTTGAAGCACATCTATAGTTGGTTTCATAAATTGGGATTGAAACAGTTTTGGGAAGAACCAGCACAGTTAACTACGGTTTCTAAGAAAATACTGAAGCTAACCTTTTAGGTGTACATCCAAGATAGTTTGTCCCATAGTTTGGCTACAGGTACATTAACAACGCAATTCCTTTTAATGAAACCAACAGGGAGCTTCGAGCCAATTCTAGATGAGGTGCAGCCTCAGCTAGCAAAATCATTATATTTAAAATTTCGTTATGGAGTTCTACAGATAAACTCACATACGTCAAAATGGTTTTCTAAACAAGGGGAGGGACATTCTGAGTGTTGTGCACTATGTCACACAGGCGCAAAAGAAAATGACCTTCATTTATTAATATTCTGCCCAGCATATACAAAATATAGAACTAAATGGATCAAACCCATTTGCCAACTATTGGGCATTAGATCCTGTTATGAGGCAGAAAGAATATTGAGCACAGATACATCTCAAAGAGTGGTTTTTAGTGTTAGCAGATATGTTTGGTGTAGGTCTAATAAGGAAAAAGGAAGGTTTGAAATTCGAACTTTTAAATTTCATAAAAATGGTTTTCACACTTGCACTTTAATTAGTTTGTGGAAAGTACTATTGCTATATTAAACTTTTTTTTTATTGTATCACTGATAATATAAATGAAATATTGAAGGGATGTCAAATGTGAATTTTGCAGTGCTTGGTTGCCTAGATATTATCTGAATCTCAATGTCTTATGTCTTATTAAATTCCGACATTTTATTCTTATTTATTCTTTTTAAAAATTAAGAAAGGTCTTGTATTAGAAACATGATTTCTAGCAAGCATGCATTGGTCTAGCGGTATCTTGTGGACAATGATATTTAATGAATGTTTTTATGATGTGTAAATTGCTAAATGTATATCTTTTATGGTTTCTAAACTGAAATAAAGATTAATTGAGCTTGAGCTCATGACCTAAAGTTGGGTCCCGCTAGAACTTTAATCTTGCTGCCTACCTCTGCACCGGTCCGAGGTGACCGCAGCGCCAGCATTTGTTCTCCCGCTGCTCCCGCCGTACTTGCTGTTACCAACGCCGGGATTGGGGAGGACTACATTGCCCAGCATTCCTTCTGACACGCTCGGCCACCACGCAAGCAGGAAGTGCCAGGAGGTGCTTCATAAGCGGACGCGGGCTCCCGCAGCGCGGGACGCGTGCGGGCGTAGCCCGAGTCAAGGGCGGACCCGTCTGCGCCCGTCAGAGTCCTGAAGAGGACGGGCCGGGCCAGCTCTCTGACATCGCTGGTGTGGAATTCTAAGTCTTAAGGTACTGTTATAGCAAGGTATTTCTGGATTTGTAATGCTCTGTATTCTCCCTTTTTTATTACTGGTTTTAATATGGACTGCCTTTTTGCACAACTGAGACACTCTGCACTTTGCACCACGTCACTTTATTGACTTATTGACTCCTAAGCCGTTTGCTGCTTTGCACAGCTTTGCACAGCCTAGTTTATCTGTACCTAGTACTCTGTTATTCCACTGCTCGAGTGGTCATTAACAGCGTGGGATACAGGATTATTACCTCCACATTGCAACGAAGGGAGCCTGTCAGCACCTAGTCTTTCAGAACCTGGAAGCAGCATCTATTCTGGCCAGAGTGTGAACCGAGTGCTGTGTCCTATACGCCTGTTGCTTTTTACAATCTTTTTGCAGCCTAGAGTATATGACTTGGAATTGACTATGCACTTGCGCTATATTAAGCATATTAAGCATGTAATTGCTGGTTCGTTTCCCTTAAATTGCCCACACTTCTGTACTTAGCACAACGCCACTTTATTATCTGAGTGGAGCTATTAATAGCGAGGTGAGCGCGCCACTACCTAGCGCAAGGGAAACATGACTCTCTTTCGATTGTGCGATGAGTAAGGGTAAGGCACCAATTGGGAAGGGGGCGGTGGGAACGCTTGATGCCTTCCTGCCAAGAGCAGAATCGGTATTAATGCATGAAATAGCATTAACCGAACGTCGACTTTCCCTTGAACCCATGGTAAGCTCTTTACAAGTCAATTCAGATGTACTTGCACAAATGTTCAGAATCAGGAAATAGCCTCAACTGTGGTACTTCTGGACCTACAGTCTACCGAGGTAATTCCACCAGACCGCAGTCAAGGGCAACAGTTACCAATTGAGCAGATCCTAATAATTACGAGGTCCCGTGGACAAAAATCTAAAATTAACCAAACAAGACCTCATCAACCACCTGCCAAAAAAAGAAAAAGTCAAGGGGCACTCAAACAGGTTTCTGCAAGGGAGAATAATCACACTCCTAATACGAAAGTGACCATGGGTCAGTTAAACGCCTCATTGCCAGAGTTAACATCAGCTCCTAATACTACACTAGATGCTAACACTGGAGGCTTCTGGAATAAAGTTAGAGATATCTTTACAGAGTCGTTAAAACCTGTTTTGAATATGTTGGGTGCAATGGAGAGCCGATTGACCAGTATAGAGAAGCGACTAAATACCCAGACTGTCACATCGACTGCTAAAAGTAATACCCCCGCAAACGCCGACCTTCCCCAGTGTGTAGGTGGGCAAACTTCCTCATCCCATTCGAGTAGTATTGCTGATAAGAACATCCAAAATTACCCACAGTCAGGCCCGCATTCATAAATCAGAAATGCTAGATCGGCAGGAATACCTCAAACTGGAATAGGGAACGAAAGGGCATCAGAGAGGGGATACTGACTACTTATAGCCAGTGCCCCCTAGACAAGACCCTCTAGGAAGACGAATGGCGAGAGTGAACCAGAAAGATGAAGTCATTTCTCTTCCAACTAGTCAAACGGCCTCACAGCCTTTTGCAGTTGCTCCAAAGAGCTTACATCTCCCACCAGAAGCAACCCTACTAACGGTAGTGTTGGTTAAGGTTCCTTCGCTTTCGCCCGGGGAAATGGAACACTGGTCGGCTCTGAGAAATAAAGCCTTGCATTTTTTATCAGGGAGAACAGAAATTAAGAATAGGATTTTCTCGGAATTTAGAATTGCCAGGTGGATTGAATGGGTGGGCAACTCGGAGAAAAGACTTCCCGGAGACTGTATTGTGCTATCTTTTTCATCGCAACAACTAGTTCGAACGATTATGGAGAGGTTGGGTAATTGGACAGTAAGGAATAAAGAGATTAATGTGGTCCAGTTGGACTTTTTTTTATCATCCCCCAAGATCGGTCTGGACCCGTATAGAATAAAGACCATTTAATGGGCCCTCCTCGCATACTTATTCTGTACCCACTTTCAACCATTTTTTGGTTTTGAATAACTTGGAGGAGAAAGATTGACTGATTCATTTATCCCCTCCATCCATAGGAGATGCAGTCATGGGGGGTCGTCAACCTAGGAGGCAGGTGTCTATAAGGAGTACGTCACTTAGAGATGGTCCTAACAACCCCACTACCCCAGGTTTATTAGAGGCTTCAAGGGGAAACGCAGCTTTTGAAAGTCCAACAATTGCACAGGTGGAGACCTTTGATTCCAGCACCAAAAATAGGGAGTCAGGTGCTGAAAATCTTAATTTGTCATCTCATCCCTGTAGGAGTAATATTCTGTCTCCCCCTCCTACTACAATCTGGAACATTTGTTCATGGAATGTAGCTGGGTTGTGCTCGAAGATAGACAATATGGAGTGGATTGAGTTTATCCATGGTAAGGATATTTTAACCTTACAAGAAACATGGTGTATAGACTCGATACACATTAACGGGTATAAAACATTTACCACGCAGGCTGTAAAGAGTAGGGGGGTAGACCAAAAGGAGGACTCTGCACTTTTATCTCAAATTCCTTGACTGTGAATAAGCTAGTATTTCATCAAGGTAATTGTTATTATCACATTATGGAGATGGTATGTAGTGCAACTCAATCCGTGATTGTGGTCAATCTTTATAATAATGTCCCAGAGGGAGAACTTGGCACGGTGGTTAGATCACTGAGTGGAGCATTGAATGCCATCTATAAAGAGGGTAGAAAATACTGTATGTTCATCATTCAGGGAGATTTTAACTGTGCCCCGTGTTGTAACACTGATTCTAGGTCGTGTGGTTTGGTCGAGAAAGATGAACAATACTGTTTGCACTTTTGCCATTCAAGGACTGGGGAATGTTTTTTTTTTTTTTTTTTTTTAAACCTTTATTGACATTTCAACCAAAGACAAGTATGGGCCTACAACCCCCGGGGCCGGCCGCTAAGCAGTCAGAGTAACAGAAAGCAAATTTTAATCACAGGCAGCACCTCGGGGAGCAGATTCTCCATGCTAGTATACTCTTGGCCACTGAACAGCCCAGGTAGGAAACCAGGATACAGAAGGTTTTCATTTTATGATAAATGATGGAAGGATCAGGTGCCAAACAATTTCCCAGCAGCGAAAAAATGGCAGGCAGAATAGTAAACGTCAACAATAAACAGCAATCTATCAGGGCAGTGGCGCTGAAACAGGAGGTTCAGGATGTGGAGGATATCACGGCCATTTGCGCCTGTAGTCCCCTGCCCTAAGACCCAGAAAACACCACGGAAATTGAGGCACACATGAAAGGCAGCGATTGACAGCGAAGAAGACCTACTGTACTGACCCCAGAAAAGAAAGACAAAGAAGAATAAGAGAAGAAAAAGGAGGCCATAGAAACAAAGTAAAAAACTAAAGAATTCCCTCCCCCAGCCCCCCACCCTGCACCTCTGCAGAGGAGTACGGCCCCCCCCCCCCCCAGCAGTGTGCCTGTCGCCCCGGAACCAGACCCGAAATATAGAAGAAACAGAGAAAAAGAAGTAAGAAAGAAAACCCCACCAGACGGGGGAGTAGAGAGAGTATTAATAAACTGGAGGAGGGCCTTCAAAACATGCCCCCGGCTTCTCCCTCCCGCACAATATGTTCCTCCCCGAAGCAAACAGTAAACAACAGAAAATCGACCATGTCACAGAAAAATGGGGAGCATTACGCACCTATTACACTATTAGGTAAGCCGTGAGAGCACGCAACCCTTGTGCCCGCCCGCCTATTAGATGACAACCTCTGAAGGATCAGCCTCATCCTTGGCCACTCTTTGCAAATCCACCCATGCATACCCATCGACCCAGTCCCATGTCCAATGTAACAAGGAAGCGGAGCGTCCAAAAAAGACCAGGAAGCGACACACACATATAGGGTGGACGTCTCTGAATACCGACACAGTCAGCATTATGAAGGATCATCTTCCCCAGTACTGCCCCAGGATCTGCACTGCACACAAGGTCCAGGAAGGCGGAATCAGTCAGAGCAGGCGACCGTTGTTTGAATATCGCCTGGGTCGCCGGAGGCTGCGCGCGGGACAAAGCCACCACCCCTTGCTGGAATCCAAACCCTCCGGAACAAACCAGACCCACCGCCTGCCGATCACACGTTAGCACATTGTCCGGAGTTTCCAGCTTTCCCCTATTCACAGGGGCGGCCACGACACTGTCCTCCTGTGTGAGGTGTAACAAGTCCCTGTGGGCCTGGGGATAGGCAGATCGCAACTGTTCCGACGCTGACGCAGTACCATCAAGCTGTCTCCCCAATACCCAAGCGCCGTGAACCAAGGTGAAATGAAGGGCACCGAGAGCTTCGAGAAGGTCACCGTACCCCAGCACAGCTCCCGGCGCCCGCTCCGCTGCGCTCCTCTTAGTCACACACTCCCAATCTTGCTGAGACCCAGTGTACAGTGTGATAGACTCCATCCTATCAAGATGGCCGCCGGGTAGGTCCACTCCGGATTGGGACCGGGACTCAGGCACAGGCGCATCAAGTTCCATGTAACTGGAAATAGGGTTCCGGGGGCAGGCAAAAATATGTATCCAGTGTGTGGGCACAGGTAACAGTCACCTCCACCACGGACCAGCGCCCGCGAGAATCCGGGCGCAGCCCGCGAAACTCGGGACAAGTTACGGGCAGCGTCCGGGCAGCTCACCGGCGAAGGCTCCGGCAATTACCGGAGAATCCTGAAATTGCCACCTCGGGCATGCACTCAGTCCGCTACGCTCAGTGGTAGGAATGACCACGGCGAAATTCAGGCCAATATTCGCACCGCTCCGGTATTCCGACTCCACCCAGTCACCAATGGCCGCTGTTGTTGAACTGCCGCCCGGCCATGTTGTCCACCCGAGGTCCCGGTTCCAGGGTTGCACAGGCCGCAAACTTCAAATGGGCATTACTCCGGCGGTACCGCCTCCAGAAACTTCAGAATCACACGACCCGGTGCCGCTCTCAGCCACCAACACGGGCATATAGCGCAGGCTAAGGATATCATGCAGGATATCTGTGCGGGAAGTGGAGGTTCACGGAGCCGGGAGCCTACGCTGCCATCCCGATCGCCATCTTGGCTCCTCCTCTCGACTGGGGAATGTTTTAATGCATATGTTTGACATGAGTATTGTAAATGATCTTTTAGTCCCTTTTGTACCTCTGTCCCACACTTTTAGTGGCCGAGGGTTTACATCAATAATTGATTATATGCTAGTCTCTCAGAGTCATGCATCAAGGGTTCACACCTTTAAGGTAGAGGATATAGCGTTGAGTGATCATTACCCGCTTAGCCTAGCGATTATGATGCCGCTAATTATTTCCCACAATTCCAAACTCAAAAGAAGTGATATTTTACCAGGAGAACTAGCCCTAAATCAGATTAATGGGTACACGCTGCAGTGGTCAAAGGTGGACCCAGTGGGATTGACTGAACAATTGATTACCAATAGTAAACATAACATGGATATCTGTCTAGATGAGTACTCACCTTGTGAAGAGATAGTTCTATCCTTTATTGAGATCACAAAAGAGGTGAAGAATCTTTTAAGGGTTCAACTCCAAATAAAAAAGTTAAAGGAAGGCTGGTTTGACAAAAATTGTACATTAGCCCACAAGAATTTAAAAAGGGTAGTATGTATGAAACCGAGATCAATCCCTCTGATAAGACAAGCAAGATCAGAATATCAGAGAGCACTAAAGGTTAGGAAAAACGGCCTAAGGGATGAGGCCTGGGAAGCCCTTCACACTGCTGCTATGCAGAAAAATAATGTGGCCTTCTGGAAAGCAGTAAGAGCACCTTTTTTGAGTGTGGATCAGGGCCCGTCAATTGAGATTGCGATCTCGGAAGAGGACTGGGTTAACTTCTTCTCCAAAGTTCATACTGATAACTCGCTTCCGGCTCTCGAGAGGAGCCAAATCGCTACTTCTCAAGCTGTAAACTCGGTTATTCATATGCAGGTAACGCTGGATGAAGTGGAAAAGGCTCTGGCACGAAGTCAAGGTGGTAAGGTCCCAGGACCCGATGGGGTTCCAGTTGATCTGTTTAAACATAATGTGCAATTACGGGGTCCCCTCATTAATCAGGTAATCAATGCAAGTTTAAGTTCCACATTCCCAGGTTCCTGGGCAGAATCTACTATAATTACAATTTTTAAGAAGGGGGAGAGATCTAATCCTGGGTGTTATAGACCAATCTCCCTTCTTGATTCAATGGTGAAAGTCATAGGTCGGATTCTCTTAGAACGGCTCGAGGCGTGGGCTGAGGATGCCGGCACCCTCTCGGATTTACAATATGGCTTCCTAGAGGGGTTAGGCACAGTTGAGCAACGTTTAAACTTGTCTATGCTAGTGGGGAAGTATATAAGTATATAAGGGCAAAGAAGGGCCGCCTATTTATGGCCTTTATTGATTTAACGGCGGCGTTCGACACTGTAAATTATGGGAGACTTTGGTCTCGCTGGGTGTAGACCCCAATATAGTAGCCTTTTTACAACAACTATATAGTGAGGCGGCTGCTAGGGTCCGTTATGGTAAGGGAGGTGAGTGAACTAGAGTTTTCCCTGTCAGGCGGGGGGGTCAGACAGGGTTGTGTCCTAGCCCCCTTCCTTTTTAACCTGTATATAAATGCATTAGGAGATGAGCTGCTTAAGAGCGGTCAAGACTTACCACGAGTAGGTGGTCGTCCGATACCCACCCTATTGTACGCGTATGACGCAGTTTTGATAGCACTCACGCAAAATGGTTTACAAAGGGTTTTAGACAGTTTTAATGTTTTATGAAGGATTTGGGTTTATCTATCAATGTTTCTAAAACCTTTATTATGAATAATGGAAATAAGAAGTACAGAGGGCAGAGAAAGGATATTTTCCTGGAAGGCAATAAGGTATCACAAACGACAGGTTTTTCATATTTGGGTATCCTATTTAATGATGATGATACCTGGATAAAATCCATAACTGCGAAAAAAACAAGCATTTATGAGAACCACGAGCACACTTGCCACTTTCTGCAGGAAACTGGGGCGTAAGCCACCAGGTGAGATCATACAAATTTATAAGGCCAAATGTCTTTCAGTGGCCATGTATGGAGCAGGGGTATGGGGGTTCATGAATTTACCCCAGATACAATTGGTGGAAAATGCCTTCCTGCGCTTTATTCTGTCGGTTCATCAAAGCACGTTAACCTTTGCCTGCCATGAAGAATTGGGTCTTGCTTATGTAACGGATCTTATCAAATTGGAACCCATGCTCATCTGGCACAGGATATGGACAAAGGAACAGAAGGCACTGAATAGCTCCATTATGTCGGATGTAATGAGACTTGATGGGGCCCGTATGATCCCCTGGTTGAAGTATGTTGAGTCCTTTTTTTCCTTATTAGGTAACCTAGAGTTTTATTCAGATCCCAGTTCAATGATTGGTATCTCTAGAAAGGAGTTACAATCTAGGGGCCTTGTGTACCTAGCAGAAGAGAGAGCATTAGGTGAGCTTGCGAAACCCTGTGTGTTGAAACATCAGTTAACATTTACAACTGGCGGGATGGAGCCATACCTGTCCTTTGTTACAAGTGGTTTCGATAGAATGCTGCTTTTTAGATTCAGGTTAGGATCCATTCATAGACTATTGTCGTTTCCTACTATGAATGACTAGTCGCATAATTTTTTTTTTGTGATAAGCAAATTTTTATTTTTGCAAAAGAACACACATGAATACATATCCAACCATCCAAACAAATTGGCATCAGTATGACATCTCCTGGATTCATAGACCTTCAATAGCACGACCCCCCACCCCCTCCCCGCCCCCTCACTACCTCCACCCGCCTCAGCACCCCTAGATTATACACCCTAGCCAGTTCCCCCATACTCTGCCAAACTTTTTGGGACAACCCCGTGCCGCGTACATCGCACGCTCCTGCGTCACGCACCAGTCCACCCCCCTTCTCCATGTAGCGCATTTGGGTGGATACGCCCGCTTCCAGGCGGCCGCGATGTCCCTTTTAGCCACCACCAGAGCAGTAGTTAGGAAAAATTTCTCATTTCGGGTATCGCCCAAACCATCAGTTATCCCCAGCAGGGCCAATTTGGGATCATGGGGAACCTCCCACCTCAGTTAGTTCAGTTTCAATCGCGCCCCAGTAAGCTCCCAGACGCGGGCAGGTCCACACCATGTGGAAGAAGTCCGCCGGATCTGCCCCACAGCGTGCACAAGAGGCATCCGGAGAGAGATCCGCACGGTAATGGCGTTCCGGGGTCAGATAGGCGGTATGCAGGTAATAAAGCTGGATGAGCCGCAACCTAGCTGATGAGGTAATCGTCCTGGGTGCCATAAGGGCGTCCCTCCTGTCAGCGTCGGTCAATGGCCCGACCCAGGCCTCCCAGCACAGCTTCGTGTCGTCCCAGGCCGACGGGGTGTTATTGACCAGGGTGCGGTAAATACGGGAGATCCCTCCCTTCCCCAGAAACCCCAACATCACCTGCGCTTAGGGTGGGCTATGATCAGGGATTCTTGAGTCCAGAGGTACATGAGATTGAATCGCATGTCGCAATTGGAGGTATTTATAAAACTGCGAGGGGCATAGCGAGAACCGATCTCGGAGCTCTTGAAAGGAGCACATGCGACTCCCCCGCCACACATCGCCTAAACAGGAAATCCCAAGGAGATCCCACGCTCGGAACCCCCCAAGCCTGCGACCTCCCGCAGCCAAGTGCCATGCCAGAGCGGTGTAACCCGAGTAAGTGTACCCGACCACCGGGTATGCCGTAAAGCAGCGCGCCAAGCCAAGAAAGGGGCCCGTACAACGTCCGGGAGCGACCGAGGAACCGTCGCCCCGTAGAGCATATTTTGAATGGAGGGGAACCCCAGCAGCTGTACCTCCAGCCTGTAGGCCGGGTCGTCCCACCCGCCCGAAAACCAATCGTGGGCCACCAAGAGTTGAGTCGCAAGATAGTACAAATAAAGGTTGGTCATGCTGAGACCTCCATCATATGATGGAATCCGGCACCGGCTCAGGGCCAGGCGGACTCTGCCGCCTCCCCAGAGAAACTTGGTCGCCATCTTATCCAAGTCCCGGAACCAAGGACGAGAAAAAGAGCAGGGCGTGTTCTGTAGCATGTACAGGAACTTGGGAAGGATCATCATCTTATAGAGCGCTATCCTCCCCAGTGGGTTCAATGGGAGCGATTGCCACCGCGCCAGGTCTGATCTGGCTTTATTGACCACGGGGGCCACATTGAGGGCCCAGCAGAGCTCTGGTAGAAGGGTGACCCAGATCCCCAGATATCTAAAGGAATGTCTCCGGAGGGGAATATCGGACTGCCAGTCGAAGCAGTCTCTAGACGGATGCAGCGAAACCAAGACCGATTTCCTGGGGTTGGAAGGAGACCCGATGCCTGACCGAACCGGCGAAGGATCTGACGAACAATAGGACCGGAGACAGCTGGGTCTGAGAGGTAAAGAAGGACATCATCCGCGTACAGAGCTATTTTATCAGGAGCCATGCCCGGCCAGTCCCACCCACTTAGACCGGGATCCGATCGGACCAGAACGGCCAGGGGCTCCATGGCCAAGGCGAAGAGGAGGGGCGAGAGCGGGCAACCCTGACGCATCCCCCGCCCGATGGGAAACGGGCGGGAGAGAGCCCCATTCACTAACACTCTGGCCCGTGGGGCCGCGTACAAGACCCGGACCATGGCACGAAAGTGAGGGCCGAACCCATGCTCTCCAGTACCTCTTCAAGGTAGACCCACCCCACCGAATCAAAGGCCTTCTCAAAGTCGACCAGCAACAGGGCCAAGTAGGGAGAGAGGCGCCCTCGGTGAGCCATGGCGAGATGCAGGCGCCGCAGGCAATGCCGTGTCCCTCGGTTCGGCATGAATCCACATTGGTCCGGGTGGACCAGTGAGGTAAGATGCGGGCGCAACCGCTGCGCCAGGATGGTAGCGTAGATCTTAATTTCAGTATTGATGAGGGAAATCGGTCGATAGTCCGAGCAGGACTGCGATGGGGGCTGCGTCTTGGGGAGAACGACTATCGTAGCCGTGTCCGTCTCCGATGGGAACGAGCCTCTCTCCAGCACCTCCGCATAGAGGCCCAAAAGCTGCGGAGCAAGGGCCTCGCGGTAGTGGGCATAGTATTCCTGTGGGAAGCCGTCCGGACCCGGGGTTTTCCCAGGAGCCAGATGGCTGATGGCTTCGTCAACTTCTTGCAACGTGACGGGCAAGTCCAGGGCCTCACAAACCTCTCGCCCCAAGCAACCCAGGCCCGCTCCACTCGGTTCCAGCAGCCCCGCTAGGGGGAGCCCCGGTGCCCGAGCCCGGTACAGCGCGGAATAATAGTCGGCAAAGGACTGGGCCACCGCCACGGAGGTTGTGTGCGTTTCGCCGGTAGGGCCCACAATGGCAGGGATAATCCTGCTTGCTCGGGGGTACGTGGCCAGCCGGTGGAGAAGTGCCCCGTTCTTGTCCCCCCAGCCGTATACCCGAGCCACTGAGGAGTGCCATAGCGTTTTCGCCGCCTCCAGGGAGTGCATACGAATCTCTTCCCGCAGAAAGGCCAGCCGCCGCACCCGTCGCATTCAAGCTCCAAGGCCTGCGCTTCACACTCCGTAAGTTGCTGGAGGTGTTTCCGGCGCTGTTGCTGTACAAGTCCCTTGGCCGCTCCCCTAATGGTCGCCTTACCAGCCTCCCAGAGGACGACCGCGGAAGAAACAGAGCCCACATTGTGTTGATAGTAGCTAGAAATCTCGTTTCCTACCGACTTCCGAAAGTCTGTGTCCTGAAGGAACCAAGCGTTCCGGCGCCACACCGGGCGGGCGGAGAAGGGAGGCGGGCCGAGGGCCAGAAGCAGCGGAGAATGGTCCGAAAGGCCCCTAGGAAGAATGCGGGCATCCTGAACCCCCGCGCATTCGGTATCAATCAATCCGAGCGTGCGAATGGTGCGCCGCCGCCGAGGTGTGGGTGTATTGGCAGGCCTGCGGGTTCCACACATCACATAGGCCCTGAGCCTCAGCCCAGCCCAGCCCGACAGCTGCTTCGCGCGGGCGGCTCTGGCAAGGGAGATCGGGCCCGTCGCATCCATGCTAGGCGTGTAGACAGTTTTAAAATCCCCTCCCAGAACGAGCGCACCCGCCGGGAGCGTCGGAAGTAAGGCTGCAGAGTATGAGAGGACGGCTTGCAACAGGGACGGCGCCGCATATAAGGACATAAGGGTGAGTGGCCGCCCCTCGAGAGTACCACATGCGGCTATAGCCATGCCTTGGGAGTCGAAATGCACCTGAGCTAGAACAAAGGGAAAGGTCCGCCAGAACAGGATAGCCGCTCCCCGGGATCCCCTAGCGAAGCCTGAGTGCCATACCCTATCGTACCCGTAACGGGCCAGAAAGGGGCAGTTATTGCCAAGAAGATGGGTCTCCTGCGCGTACTTAAGGACCGCCATGCGTTTGAAGCGGTCCAAAAGGCCGTTGACATTCCAGGACAGGATACGCACGGCGGCCCTAGGAATGTTGGTGTCAGCCATAGTCCCAAGCGGGGGCACCCAGTGCACGCGGAAGGGGGGCGACCATAGAGTGCGCACCCAGCAGAGAAGTTAAGGGGAACGCAGGCGCAGGGCCTCCCCAAGGGGAGAGACACCGGGAAAGCAGGGCAGCGGGCAGGTCAGGAACGCAATGATGCCATTGGACTACAACCATAAGGAGAATATCTCCAACCAACATAAACCTCCCCAAAACAACCCCAACCCCCCACCCCCCACCCTATACTTCGAAAACAGAAGCATCTGTCGCCCTAACTCTAAAGAACAACTACCAAGCTAGAGCGCTCGGGCATGAGCGCACAGTGGACCCCTCAACAGACCGGATCATGACTAAATCCCCTGCCCTGGCCGAGAGCTATCCCTAAAGTGGGGCACAGAAGTCCAAACGCTGGCACTGGCGGCCTGGTAGATCTCTCCCAGTCCCCCCCACAAACCACCCCCAGCAAGAGAGAGTCAAATAACAGGACTACGGGAGAGGTCCGAGGTGTCCATGGGCGCAGCAGGTGTAACCGCAGAGCCCATCCGTAGAGGGGATCCGGCCCGGCCTCCAGCAGCCGCGGGGCTGGCAGGGGCGACCGAGGAGGCGGGTGAGGCTCCAGAGGCCCGACGCGGCGGTCCCGTGGAGCGCGCAGCCACCACCTCTCCCTCCGCGCACCCCCGTCGACGCCTGTGCGCCGCCGTCGACGGGTTCTTGATGGTCTGGACATTGCCTGTCCCCTTCGGCTCCTCGACGGCGAGCCCTGTCCGGAGCGATGCAGTGGATGTTCCTCCGTCAGCCAAGACCAGGCCGCTCGAGGCGTGTCAAAAAAGATTGCTTTGTGCTGAAAGATGACCCGGAGACGGGCCGGGAACTGAAGTTGATATTGGAGGCCCAGAGCCCACATCTTCTGCTTCACCTCCGTATAGGAACGCCGCAGCTCCTGGACCTCCCGAGTGGAGTCCGGAAAGATCATGATATTATGATTCTGGTACGTAAGAGTTTCAGCACGCCGGGCCTCGCGGAGAATAGCGTCCCTGTCCCTGAAGTTAAGGATCTTTAGGATGAAGGGGCGGGGGGCGCCCCTGGAGGCCTAGGAGCCAAGGAACGGTGGGCCCGCTCCACCACAAACCAGGCCGACAAGCTGTCCGCAGGCATCCAGGATTTAAACCAGCGCTCCAAGAAGTCATCTGCCCGGCCCGACTCGGCCCCCTCCGGAAGTCCCACTAGGCGGAGGTTGCCACGCCACGCCCGGTTTTCAGCATCCTCGGCCCGGCGATGCAGCTCCTTAGAGTGGGTGGTGAGCTCCCGTACCTGGTCCTGCAACTGGCAGATATCGTCCTCTGCAGTCGATATTCTCGATTCGGCCTCAGATGTGGGTGGTGGCATTACGCAAGTCTTGGCGAAGGAGGGCGACATCCACCTTGACCTCCCCGACCATACCCTCCAGGGAGGAACGGGACGCGTTGATGGCCTGCAAGATGGCGGCCAAGTCTGTAGCAGGGGCCGATGCCGCTTCCCCGGTCTGGCCAGTCCCCCTCTCAGAGGTCGTAAATTGTTCAATCCTGGTTTGGGTGGCCGCAGGTGTCGGTTTGGAGGCCCTGTCCCTGCCCATGGTGACCCCACTTCAGCCTGTGGGGGAATGGCCGCACCCGCCGAAGGGTCTCGCTGGAGATCTCGGTTAGCCCACCAGGCCGGGGAACCGGACAGCAGGAGGGAGAACGCGCAGTCGGGCCTCCACTCGACTGGGCAGCCCGTCAGACCAAGCTCCGCGAGTCACTGCCTGATATAGCAGCCGATCCGCGGCCCGTCAAGGCCCCAGGGTGGTACGCCGCCACCCACCAATGCCCACGGTAGACGCCGCCGTCTTCAGCGGGGCCGCAGTGCCCACGCACCCCACACGGGTTCCTGAGCATTGCAGGGCGGTCCCCCAGAGCGCGGGCGGAGGGGGGAGATGAAACCAGCCCTCCCCCTGACCGCCGGCCCGCGGCCCGATAAGGGGGGAGAACCCCACGCCACTCAGCGCCCCTCCAGGGACCGAGGCCAGCATCCGGAGGGGGGGGGGGGCGTGCAACAAGCGAAAGAGCCTCCTCCAGAACCCATGCACCGCTCCGGCGGCCCCGCCGCCTGCCTCCGCCGTGCCACACTCACCAGCAACCTCCTGGTGTCAGTCAGCCCCCCCCCCCCGGGACCAGCTCCGCGTCCGCACCACTCCTCAGATCCCCCAGGCGGGGGTGGGGGGGGGAGAGCCCCCTGTGATCCCAGCAGCCAAGCGCCTCTTCCGTCACCGGAGGTCCGGGGCCCAGACACGCCCCGGGCCTGCTACGATGCCTTCCAGCAGCGCCCGGGGAGGGCCGGTCCACCTCAGATTGGGACCCAGGGATGCGAGACAGCTCCGTGCCCCAAATCGCCCACGAAGACCCGGCCAGGGCAGCTCGGGACGGAGCAGGCAGAAAGAAACGGGGCCGGGCGCCCGGAGCCGTACCGCTAAGCTGCCATGATGGTCAGGCGCCTCCTAGTGTCTCCCTGGTCGCATAATTTACCAGCCTGCCCGTGTGATTCCCAATTAACTCAGACAACATTACATATGATGTTTTTTTGTAAATTTTATGCGACAGAAAGAAAAGTACTACTTGTACCTGTATTAAGGGAGTATGGTTTAAGACAGCGTCGTATAGCACTTATTCGTTTGCAATGCGTAGAAAACGCACACATTGCCTGGAGGATTGCTGTGTACATTAAAAGAGTGCTTCGAATTAGGAAAATAATGTGACCGGATAGTAAGGAGCAGAGGAGGTCAGACCTTGATTTGATCTTGCCTTAGCCTGTATCTTAGTTTTGGCACAAGGGGGTCCTCTTAGTTTTAGTAATGTTTTATCTGATGGAAATTTTATAAACACAGAGAAATGGAATTGTTATGAACTTGTTTTAAAACATTTGCTCCTGTAACCGTTTTTTATTGTGCTTTTATGATTGATTTTTTACAATTGAATAAAGCTTACTTTGATTAATTGATTAAGTTGGCAGTGCAAGCCTTAGTGATATCAAAGCTGAACTATGGTAGCGCAGTCCTTTGCGGTCTACCTAGAGTGAAGACTGCTCCTCTTAGGGCTGCACTCAACTCAGCGGCTATGCTCGTAACAGGCACCAAAAAATACAACCATATCACCCCTGACCTTTTGTTCTTGAACTGGCTGCCATATGAAGCTCGGATACAATTAAAAATTGCTTGCATGGCACACAAAGCCATTCACTTCAATACCCCTTTGTACCTCACTCAGAAACTGGAGCTCCCATGTGGCGAGAGAGCCTCCAGAAGCGCCAGCACCCTATTGCTCAAACCACAAAAGTTCAAGAAGAAAAAAACCTATAATCAAGCCATCTCCGGTATAGCTCCAAGGATCTGGAACGAACTCACCCTTGAATTCAAGGTGAACCCTTCCATTGTCCTCTTCAAAAAGAAAGTCAAAGTGCTCTTGATGAAGACATTTTTGTCTCTGACTGGCTTTTCAAATCGATACTGAGGTCACAGTTGCAGTTCTGTGGCCCAGCTGGTATGGTCACGAGATTCCCTTTGCTCTACATGACTTTGTATCTTCTGCTTTGTTTTTTTTTGAAATTTTTTATTGAGCAGTAAAAAAGGATACAAGCACGGGCCTACAACCACCTGGGCCGGCCGCTAGAATCAAAAAGGATCACACAGTGCTAAAGTCAATAACTGGCCCGTGGGGGCTCCGCACATTACAGAAGTTCCGGCTGCACATAAGGGAATCAGGATACACACATTTAACATAAATAACAACTAAAAACAAAAGGCGAGACGACATGAAATGGGCGTCGGACCACAGCAGGGGGACTCTACATCCGACCACCCGATAGCGGTCAAGAAGAAGGAGGACTAAGAGGTCAGGGGGGGGTTCACGGGAGAGCCAGGTCTATACTCGGATATTCCAGATAAGCAAGGAACCATCAAGGATCAGGGGGACAAGGCAACCTCGGACGTATCCACCAGGGGGGGAGCACAGATATTCCCACGATACTCATTCTACTGCCCCCAGATTCTACCCCACGCTCCCGGTTTACCACGAGCCACATACACAGTCTTCTCCCTGAACATGCACCAGTCCATGTTCTCCTTCCATACAGACACGGTGGGAGGCCGCTGGGAACCCCAAAGCTGCGCTATATCTCTCTTTGCAATCATGTTACCCAGGGCCGCCCACCGAGTCTGGGCCGCATTATAGTCATTGGGCTCCCACACATTCAGAACACAGCGACGCACCTCCGGCAACAGAGCAACCCCGGTGACTTGTCCCATAACCTCATGCACCCGGCGCCAATATTCCGCCACCTCGCAGCACTCCCATAGGATGTGGAGAAAGGTGGCACTAAGCCCACAGCCCCGCTTACAGAGCCCGTCCTCAGAAAACCCCATCGAAACCAAACGGGGACCCGTCACGTAAACTCGGTGGAGAATCTTAAGCTGGACCAGACGGAGACGGGCCGGGATGGCCACCTCCTTAGGGGATGACAGTGCGGACTGCCAGTCCTCGTCGTCCAACTCCACCCCATCTCCCGTCCATGCCTCCCGAAGACGCACCAAGAGGTCAGCCCGATTATTAATCAGGTTTTTATAAATCAGAGAGATAGTACTGTCGGGCACGTGACCATCAAGTATGCGGTCCTCGAGGGGCGAAGAAACCGGGACCTTGGTCCCTTCCCCAAAGACCGAGAGCAGGGCATGTCGAACCTGGGCATAACGGAAGAACTCCCTTTCAGTAAGCTCGTATTCGCTCTGGAGCGCCGCGAAGGTTTTAACCGCGCCCTTAACCCATAAGTCTCCCACTCTGCTAATACCGATCGTGTCCCAGTGCTCAAAGCCTTTCGTTGTCCAGAGGCTTCCCAAGCGGTCTGAGGCGAATAAAGGAGTAGCACACGTTAAACGCTCACTCCAGCCCATGGCTACATTCGCCGCCTTCCAGATCCTTACCGCAATCCTAGTAGGGCCCGTAAGGGTCCTTCCAGCCGATCGGGAGTAAAGCGCCCTTTTATAGTTACCGCCGGGAAGCAGGAATTTATCCATCTCATATGCCGGGTTCAAGCCAGGCGCATACGTGGCATGGTTAATAGCCGATAGCTGGGAGGCCCAATAGTACCGTCTGATGTCAGGAAGCGCGATGCCCCCGTCGTACCAGGGGAGAGTAAGCTTTGCCAAAGCGATACGCGCCCGCCCGTCCCACACCAGTCTCCTCTGCAGGCTCTCCACCTCCCGAAAGTAGGCCACCGGGATGACGTCGAAGGAGTTCTGAAGTGCATAAAGGAATCTGGGAAGGGACATCATTTTAAACAGCGCTGCGCGACCAAGCGGGGACAAGGGCAGCTTACACCACCGAGCCGTATCCACCCTCAAACGCCGAAGTGGAAGCAGGAGGTTCTGCTCATAGCGAACCGCTGGATCCAACGAAACGTACACCCCCAGGTATTTAAAGCCGGACCGAGATATTTGGATCGGAAGCCGAGGCGGCAAGAGAGGAGGGCCACCAGAGATAGGATACACGCAAGATTTAGACCAGTTAATCGTCAGACCCGAATTTCTCCCAAAGGAAGTAAGGACATCAAAGAGAACATTAAGCGACTGCCGCGGCGAGGTGAGGTACAAGAGAATATCATCCGCGTACAACGAGACCCGGTCCTCGAAGCCCGGGGCCCACCGGATCCCTCTGATCGAGGGCTCCCAGCGGAGCCAGGCAGCGAGCGGTTCCAAGGCGAGAGCAAAGAGCAGAGGGGACAACGGGCACCCCTGCCTAGTACCCCTTCCGAGAGCGAAAGGCTGAGAAACCCGCCCATTGACAACCACCTGAGCCATTGGTCCAGCATAAAGAAGCTTCACCCAGCCAAGAAATCCCTCCCCAAAGCCAAATTTAGCCAAGACAGCCCAGAGGAATGGCCACTCGATAGTATCAAAGGCCATCGTGGCATCTAAAGAAACCAGTACGGCTGGTTCGGAGAGGTACTCCGCCCTAGCGAGGACGCCGTGGAGACGCCGCAGGTTAAGAGCGGTATTACGGTGAGGGATGAAGCCGCATTGATCCGGATGTATCAGATCACAGATAACGCTCAGCAAGCGAGTGGCGAGGACTTTAGCCAGTATCTTGGGCTCGGCGTTTAATAGGGAAATAGGCCTGTAGGAGGCACAGCGGTCTCGTGGCTTACCATCCTTGGGGATCACGACTATAGTAGCCAGACGCTGGTCAGCGGGAAGGGAACCCTTCTCGAGCGACTCCTGAAACATACGACGGAGGAAAGGCGCGATTTTATCCGGGCGTAATTTATATAGTTCAATAGGCAGGCCGTTGGGGCCCATAGCCTTGCCAGAGCGAAGGGAGCGAATCGCAGTGGCAATCTCTTCAACAGACAAGGGGGCGTCCATCTGCTCACGGTCCTCGACGGACAAGCCGGGCAGAGCAATATCCCGCAGCAGAAGGCGGGAGTCATCCTCATCCCTATCAGTCACCGGGGAGTACACCGCCCGGAGGTGGTCAGCAAAACACTCCACAATCTCACCAGGCTCAGTCACACACGTTCCATCCGAAACCCGAAGCTCCGGGACCACACGATTCACTCTCTCCTTCTTATCCAGCCAAGCAATCAATTTACCCGCCTTGTCCCCGGCGTCATACAATCTACCCTGCTGCTCCCTATACATAGTCTTGGCAGCGTCAGTAACAAGAGACTTGTAATCAAACTGCTTCAAGCTGAGGGCATGGAGCCCATCCGGAGTGACACCCGCCTCCAAGGCCGCCTCCAGCCCCGATATGTCAGTCTCCAGCTTCACCACCGCCTCATTCCTGATCTTCTTAGCCACCACTATCTGGGAGAGGGCATGTCCGCGGAGTACTGTCTTAAAAGCTTCCCACAGGGACATTGAGGACGACACCGACCCCTCGTTCTCAAGGAAATATTGGTCAATCGACTTGACCAGGCTATCGCGAGTCGTGGGGTCTCGCAGGTACCAAGGGTTAATAGGAGCGATCCGCCCTGCAGACCGCGTCCCGGTGTCAAAGAGCAGCCACAGTGGGGAATGATCAGAGATACCCCGAGCCAGGTGCTTAACCTCTCGAATCCGGGCAGTCTGGGCCGCGGGCATAAGAAAATAATCTAATCTGGAAAGACTCCCATGTGCCCCAGAGTGAAAGGTGTACTGACATTGTGTCGGATGCATTAACCTCCAACAATCTACCAGACCAAAGGTCTCCAAGAGTCCGCCGAGCCATGCCTGGGCAGCGGGGAGGGCCCTGGGCGGGTGACGATCCCGGTCGCCCGAAACCACCGAATTGAAGTCCCCGCCCATAAGCAAAAGACTGTCCGGAAGCTCAAGCAGCATGCGACCCAAGTCTGAGAAGGTGGAGTTCTGGAGGCCCGGGGGAACATAAACCGAGACCAAGGAAAGGGACTGCCCCTCCCACCTCCCAGTCAAAGCCACATAGCGCCCTCTATCATCCGGGACTACCCTGGTGATTTCTAACGGAAGTGAAGATCGCAGGAGAATGCCCACCCCTCTAGAACCAGTGGTGAAACCAGAATGGGCCACGAGGCGGTATCCCCCCCTGTTCATGGCATGACAAACATTACCAACCAGATGCGTCTCCTGTAAGAACACCACATCAGGAGTAAGACGACGCAAATACTGCAGCACAACACCCCGCTTGATACGGTCCCCCAATCCATTGACGTTCCATGACATCAGCCTCAACCCGTCCCCCCCCCCATCCCCTCCAGTAGATCAAAGGTCCCCCAGCAAATAGCGCAACACCCGAAACTGGACCAGAATCAGTACCTCGCCTTGAAAACAAAAAACACACATCAAAACAACCCCTCCCACCCCCCAACCCCCCCCCAAATCCAACTCCCCCCACCCTGCACCCCTGCGGTCCAAAAAACCACCCCAACTTGCAGTGTGCCTGTCGCCCTACAAACCCCAGTCTACGAAAAGACCCCGGAGGAGGAAAGGGACCCGTCCCCGCCCGCCCCCCACACAGGTCATAGTGAAACAAAATGAACAAAAGAAGTAAAACCCAGCCGAACAGTACAAAGTGGCAAAGTCAAGGACCAAAAGTCACTCCGAAGGGGACCCGCCACCCTCGGTACCGGCGGAGGGCCCAGGCCGGTCGCCCCGGTCCGGCAGCGAGTCCAGCCAGTCACTCACAGTCGCGGGAGAGTCAAAAAAGGCAGTCCGATCCTCGTGTTCCACTTGGAGCTTTGCGGGAAAAAGCATAGAGTACTTAAGGCCCAGGTCACGGAGACGACGCTTCACCCCCTGGAAGCCCATCCTCTGTTTCTGGACAAGTTGGGTGAAGTCCGGAAAAAAGTTAATAGACGAGTTCTCATGATGAACCGGGCCGTGGACCCGTGAGGCCTGCAGAATCGCATCTCGGTCTCTGTAGTGGAAAAGTTTGGCTACTATAGGCCTCGGGGGGGCCCCAGGTCGCGGCCGACCGCCCGGAACTCGATGGGCCCGCTCCACGGCAAAGAACTTACTCAGGCCAGCGGGGGCAAGCTGTTTGAGGATGAGCTCCTCGACCAGGAGGTCAACCGGGCGGTTGTCGGAGGACTCCGGAACGCCTATGACACGGATGTTATTGCGTCGGGCTCGTCCCTCAAAGTCCTCCAGCCGCCGGGCCATCTGATCGTTGGCCAGCTTGAGGTCGCCAAGAGTGGTCCGCAGGTCCGACACATCCGCACCAAGGGTGGACGTCCGCACATCAAGCGCTTGAACCCTCTCGTTGGTTTTAGAGAGATCCGCCCGAATTAGTGTGACATCGATGGCCACCGTGTCGATTTTACGGGCCAAGGCCTCGTACTGCGTGGCGATGGTCTCCTTGATGCCGTTAATGGCGCCCATGATGTCTTGCAGGGACAGCTCCGGGGATACGGATGTGCCACCACCGGCATCGTCTGGGGGGGCACCGGCCGCTCCAGGGGACCCTCTGCCATGAGTGTAGCGGTCCATGTTGTTCGTCTGGACCGGTCCCCCACGGAGGGATGTCTTAGTCTTACGCCCCTCGGGGCCCCCCTTGCCTCCCATGAGGACCACGCTCGCCGAAGGGGACCGCCGATCAAGTGTCGAAGGGGCACCGGCACAGCAGACAGGCGCCGCACCAGAGTCCGCAATGTGGCGGTGCGAGGGGACCAAAGTCAATGGGCACACTTGTAGCAGGCGGAGACAAAGGCCTCAAACAGAGGCCAAGTAAACACCCAGCCGCACCCAGCAATTCCGCCGTCCAGCCCCTCAGAAGTCCAAAAGTGAAACCGAAAGTGATGGAGCGGCCACTGGCACAGCGCTGCGGCCACTGGCACAGCGCTGCTGCCGCTGTTGTTCAATTACGCCCCGGCTCCACAGTTCACCCTCGCACCGGGCACAGCCATCGGTTGGGCCTCAAAAGTTCAGACCACGATAAATCAGGATTCCCAGGTCCGATTTGATTTCTGAAAGGAGGTCAGTGTTCAGCCAGCCTTCATCTTCCAGATTCCGTAAACCATATCAGGATAAAATCAGGATAAGTTCCGAGGAGCAGCGAGGGTCCGGGGAGCCCTGTGCTCACGCGACCATCTTGGATGCGCGCTAGGCTCCTCCTCTCATCTTCTGCTTTGTTGGTTCTGTTTTGATTGCATGTATCTGTATTCTGCTTGATGTATAAATTGTAAAGCACTCTTATACCCCCGGTGGTCATGTTCGTGCTATAGAAAACTCTCAAAATAAAATAAATAAACACATACCATAATATATGTGCAAGTAGACACATATCTGAGTCACACCACCATCCACAGCTCAAAACTTCTCAGACTACACTTCAATTTTCAAAAATACACTGAAAATTATGCGGTATATATGAAATATAACTTTCCACACATCATACAAATTACTCTAATAAATAACATCTCTTCAAACATCTCAAACCTCACTTTTGGGCTGCTGCTTTACAATTCTGCAACTACTTATAATGTTACACCTACCCAAATACAAAGCAGGAACCCTTCACATGTCTTTACAAAATGTCTCGCCATATTCCTAAAAGCATACATGAATATGTCTGTACCATAGCACTATCCAAACCTTCAAAATTAACAGAACAAACTTCCAATTTCAAGCAAACACCAAAAATTGTGGCATATTTCAACTATACCTCTCTAGAAACTTATAAAAAAAGCCTAATCAATAATACCTTATGTCACCATCTTTGAAACCACACTATTATGCTGCATCTTCACCATTCCATTACAACTCAGTCTTGAGCCTACCACATAAAAAGCAACAACACCTCTTTGGAATACATCATGCACATTCAAATATATAAGACATATGAAAATACATATACAAGTAGAGACACACTTGAGACAGAAGTCCAAGCAACACCTAAAATTATGCGGTATACTACAAATGTACATATTCGCACACTAAAACTACCATAATCACTAATCCATCTTCCAATATACACATATGACTATACAAAATGTATTCAAGCAACATTTAACTACAATAAAACAAACTACAATGCACATCTCTACATTTAATAATATATTTCAAAAATCACAGTTCATCAATAAAGATTCAAGTGGCACCAATAGATGCCTTTGGTCAAAACCTTATTGCATCTCCAACACCTTGACCTCATGATTGTGCACCGTGGTGGCAATGACCTGGGCACATTGACTGGGGTAGGTCTGGAAATGTTAATGAAGGACACCTTTGCACAATTGATTTTGCTTTTACCTCAAACTGTCTTTGTATACTCTAATACTCTAATCTATGCCAAAGACAGAAATGGATGTGGTCAAATGAATTCTGTCCACAGATCGAGAAAGCTATAAAAAATGTCATTAAAGCTGTTTCTGCTTACCTCAGAGACCCTAGATTGGGCTCCATCTATAACAACAATCTACGTTTTGATATGGATGACATCTACTGAAGTGATGGGGTACACTTCACAGATCAAGAAAACAGTCTTTCTCAACAACCTAAAGCTGTGCATCCGCACTTACATGTAGCAACAACAAACTCATAATGAAAACAAATGCTCTTTTTAGAGCCACCCTATAACATAATAGTGAATATAAATTCTTTTTTACACATACATATTTTTTGTAAAACATTTGTGGATTCACGCACCCGACGCGAATCTGCAAAAGCATGAATGAAATGTACTACAGCACAATATACATATTTCTAACAACTCTATCAATTGCAATCTTGTCATTAACTTCAATCACAATAACTCTTTAAAACAACTTCACAAATACAACACTACCTGCTAAATTATATACTACTTATTTATTTAAGGTGGCTTTGCGAATCCAATGCAGCGTTACACCGGGGGGGGGGGGGGGGCGTGCTGAGAGCCGCATTGGGGTCGCGACTCCAAACTCGAAAGAAAAAAAACGCCCTGCTTTCATTATTCGGTATTCGCCCCAGGGACCCCACCCCCTGCCAGCATTTATTTTAAAAAAATAATTAGGAGGGGGACCGCATGGCCCCCCTCCTCAGGCCAATCATGGCCCGGGGACCCTATCCCCGGGGGCCTGGCACCATTTAAAAAAATATTATATTGAGGGGGACTGTGTCCCCCCTCCTCAAGCCAATAATAGCCCTGGGGGCCCATCCCCCGGGGCCTCCCGCCATTTTTTTTACTTAGGGGGACTGCGTGGCCCCCCTCCTCAGGCTAATAATGGCCCCGGGGAACCCATCCCCTGGGGCCTGCCACCATTAAAAAAAAAAAAAGAGGGGGACCACATGGCCCCCCTCCTCAGGCCAATAATGGCACCGGGGACCCCATCTGCCGGGACCTTGCCTCAGCGTTGGGAACCGTGGGGGAAGCCCCAATGCCCCCCTCCCCAGTCCCTGTCGGCTCCCTGCCTCCTGCGGGAGCCTGCATTGCTTTTGGGCAAGGGGAGCTGCTAACATGCAGCTTCCCTTGCCCAGAAGCAATTCTGCTTTGCTTCTTGGAAGCGAGAGCAGGTTTTCTACTCTCGCTTCCATGGAGCAAAGCAGAGTTTGCTATGGCAGGGTTGGAGCCGTGCTCCCTCCCTGACATAGCAAACGGCAATGTCCTGGGGGTGGGCACCCCGGGACATTGCAGGAGCCGGCCCTGGGGGTGGTGGCGGTCCCCAGGGCCATCGAGGGCTACAGGAGGGGGGCCCCCATCCCTTTGTGAAAATAGCCCTGTGGTCCTCGGGGCCAGGGGTTCCGCAGCTGAACCCCGTATTTAGATATTCAACTTCCCGGGGAGGTGGTGGCCTCTGGGGCAGTGTGGGGGGGCTCGACCCCCCCCACACTAATTAGGCTTGGGGGGCCTCGTGAGGCCCCCCGCCCTTATATAAATAAAGACCCGGGGAGTTGGCGGTCTGGGGGGGCTGCGTGCCCCCAGCACATTATGCATAAAGCCCCGGGGAGATGGCGGTCCCCCGCTATATAATTAGACATTGCCCCAGGGACCTGGCCCACCCCGGGGCTTAAGGAAAACAAAGCGCGGGAGACAGTGCTTCATTTTTTCAAATTTTTCCCGATGGTATTTACGCGCCCAACACAACTTCCGCCGAAAAAACAAAGAAAATGCTTTTTTTTGGGCCCTGAGGGTCCCTGTGGGACCCCCTGACCAGCCCTAGGGGGTCAGGGTGTTTCTACCCTGACCTCTTTCCTACATTTGCAACCTTTTTCTACCTTTTTGATATGACTCAGTTCTACAGAGTCACAAAATGGCTGCCAACACTTCCTGGTTTGGAGTGTTGGCAGCCAATAAGAATGAAGCTCGTGCTTGGGAGGATTCATGGCTCCTCTTCGGTGCTCAGAAATCGATGGTTTTATTTTTTGAATTTCTCAGGAACTACTGAACGGATTTACACCATTTTAAAAAAAAGGTCGCTTTCTGAACAAAGAGCTACCTTTTCGCCAAATTTGGTGTAATCCGTTCAGCAGTTCGGGCTGTAACCTGTAGCAAAAAATTCCTATGGAAATTAACATGGGGAAAAAGCTTTTGAGACTCTCCTTTTTTCTCAGCCCGCTTGACGAATCACCCCCGAACTTTCAAGACAGGAGCTGACCTGAGCTGGTCATTATTTTGGAAAATTACGGGAAGTTTCGTCAAACGGCACTAAAGATATTGGCAAAAGAAAAAACGCTTTTTGAATAGAAACAAGGTCCTAACTATAACTACCTACTGGCGACCGCCAGTAGGTAATTCATGCATATCTAGATATACATGCTTGGGTTGGGTTGTCCTGCTGTAAACTGTCAACCTCTGCCTTTTGCCCACACAGAGGGGTTCGCCTCAGAGCTGAAAAATAGTTTTCTTATGGAATATTGTGGGTTGTTCTCAATAACTTTTTAAATGACAGCCATTTAAAGCAACAAGCTCCGTTTTACATTTTTTTTATTTTTGAATGATATTTTTCTGTAGTCATCTTCCATCATCTCTTTCCCAAAGCTTGGATTTTGTTTGCATCACACATTTTTTCCACTGCATGTAGAGCCATTCGGAAATACTGAAATTGTCGCTGGCTAAGAGAGGAGAGTAGCTGTGCACTGGGGCCAGAGGCCATGTCAAAGGCTTCAATGTTGGTACCAGGAAATAGCTAATTTCAGAGACCAACAGTAGGCATATGCGGAAGAGCTACTGCAGGCCTCAAGATCCATAGACTTCTTGGCGCCGTTAACCGCATACATTTTACCCTTGCTGGAGGTGGCCCCCAGCAACACTTGTCCCGTAATGTACACTATGGACGTGATACCCATGGTGGGGGATATATTCATGACTATTCTGACATGTCACCTGTGAATCTATGTGCAACTGATGGCAATTGCAATGTTTTTCTATGTGATGTTTTTGCGATGGATCACTTCACAGACTAAAATGTAATAAAAATAAATAAAATAGAAATACTGAAATGGCCTTCCTCTTCGACCTGCAGTATTGTATCTCCAGGAATATCTACGAGTTTGTGGCTTATCCAGCCTTGCTCTCGTTTGATGTTGCTAGTGTTGAAATCTTTGAGACTCCTGTTTGCCCTTTACCTTTTCATGTCTTTGCATTGTAGAGGTCAGAAAAGAGCATAAACCCCTTTGTCCTTTAGTGAGCTTGCTGCTGCAGATGGGCAGATTACTAGAACTGTTGTTTTTCTCCAGGTGAATGCGAGACCAATCTCAAAACTATAGAGTCTTTAGTGTATTTTACTGTGTCCTTTGTGTCCCCTGTGCGGATCACTACAACCTCCTGTTGTTGAGAAGGGGGATGGTGGAATGGGAAGCACTTTGTTAGTTGTGTCAGCCTTGGCTAAGTTCTGAAATACACCTGCGATTCCCAGTAGCAACTGATAAGGCTGCACACAATGGTGGATTTGGCGCATTGTACTATGAAGCGGGCACTATTTGAAGTGGTGGAAGGATATGTGAAGTTTTATCCAATTAGATTTGAGTCAGTGGAAACTGTGTTTGTAGAAACGTTTTGTAACCCACTATCACCACAGCTATTGAAACAGCCAACGCCTCCAGTTGTCTCCTGAAAACAAAATATGATTAATTAATGCAGATATATAATCTTAAATAGTGTTTAAGCTTGTCTTGAGTTCGCAGGCATGGGTTTGAGTTCACAAAAGTGGGTTTGTAAAGTATATAGGCATTTGTAAGGAAGTCGTAGGATGCATGCCGAGTCCGACCTTATGCGTTACAGAAGTCTGAATGCAAACACTTATTAAGGGAAAATGGTCAGTTGTGTTGGAAAGCGAGTTACCCCAATCAACCGGTGACCTGAAAAAGATCCTTTTGGAAGAGCCTTTACATGAATATTACAAGATTCGAGAGTGAGAGGAACGCGAGAGCAGCGCCCATCGGAACTTCCTGTTTCCTGGTTCTCGGCTCTCCGGACTCCAGTCGGTCTGGCCCTGGGCCCAAATCCTGTCCGATTCCCACAATACCCCTGTCTCCCAACACCATCAGCCAGGATCCACCAGTGCTGGAGGTGGAGCGGAGGATTTGCAGATGCAGAAACCTGCGCAGTCTGCTAGGCCATACCTTCCATGGACGAAGGGGTAAGAGCGGGCAGCAAGACAGTCTATGCCTCAGCCCAGTCATCAACCCTCCCCTTGTACAGTGCTATGTTGAAGCAGACCAAGGAGGTGGTCTTCACCTGGCTGGTGACGGGCGGCGAGTAGTGTCAGGAGTAAAAGGGTCCATAGGCGCCGTGGATGCAGGAGCTATCGGTGGAGTACCTGAGAGCAGAAAGACGGGTTAGGCTAGATCCTCGGCCCTCCCCCCCATTTCCCCGTGTAGGCGGCAGTGGTCGGCACTAGGTCGGTGCTGCCTATCTCACTGGTGAGGGCCAACCCTGCCACTTCGTATCACCGGGTGATCTGGGCCTTTCCCAGCTGGGTGTATTGCATTACGCTCTTCTATAATCCCAGGAAAGGCCATCTATCTGGCATAACTTTACCTCAGCATTTATGGTGGAGTCCAGGGAGGATAAAAAGACAGTTAGTTGTTCACGTACTAGCTGTTTCAATACATACTGAGACTTACATTTGAGCCAGGTTACCTTTGCGTCCGTGCCAAAAATACCAAAGGGAAAACTCAAATTATTCAACAGCACGCCAAGTAACCCTTTGGATGCAGATGAAAATGTATCCCTTTCTCCCGACTTCCCGTTACTATTATCTCTGGAACTTTAAAATAACCGAGCAATAATCGCCGAATCTCTCAGCTCTCTACAAAGAATCCTGGAATCTATTCTGACATTCCTAGGAAAATCTACAGCAACCTCCGATCACGTTCTAGTAACGCAATAGGTCGTCCTTCAATTATTTCTGTTGATAAGAAAAATACCCAAACATTTTCCTATAGAAATGAAGCACGAACCACTGCAGAACCTTAAACGAGTCATGAAATTCCTCATCCAGAAGAGAGGACACAGTCACCGAAACGCAAAATGACAAGAGGGACGCAAACTGAAAGTAAGAGTACCAACCTCAAAATAAAAATAAAGATTATGCTGAAGCAATCTACTCTTCAAGAAAGATATTTAAGGACCCTGTGGTAAATAATTTAATTACCGGAACTTAATTTGATGCGGAAAATCTATAATAATAGCTCAGTAAAATAAGAGGCAGAATCCGTGGTATTAGAGTTTCGGAACGGGCTTTATTCCAAGATCAATTCGAATTGAGGAGCTCCATATTCCATCACCACGAAGGCTCAGGAAGTGAAGGCCCTACTTTATTGACAAGTAATCATTTTTATACAATATGCATTACAGTGAAACAAATGCAGGAGGCGTAACAATTGATAGTAAAGATAAAACATACATGCGTAGCTAAAGTGGGTGTAACTGGGCGTAACTAAAGAACGTCATCAGGTGTGATGTCATAATAGGGTGGTTCCATGAAAGAATTTCGCAATGTCAGCAGAAATACTTGGCAGACATGCGCGCGCAGCAGCATGACGTGTGGTTGACGTGCAACTAGGGGGTGAAGGGGACTTGACATTTAGCTCTACATGTGGAGACAGGGAGTCTGGGGGGTCAAGTCAACCTAATCTCAAATCATATCTAACATCCTATGTTTAAAGAACTATGTTATCCAAAAAGAGAGGTCTCTTAGAGTAAAATCTTATTCTATACTGACTATACTGACTGTTAGTGCGTGTACAAGCGTCTAAGTGTCTACACTAGATGCTGGGGCAGAAATCTTCCATAGTAACAGGGCTATGAATTACTTGCATAAAGACAGAGAAGCCGGGCCCCTTGCTTGGTAGCTGGAAGAATGTTTACTTAAACTACTAGACAGGAATGCATTGGATGCGGAGCGGAGCAGATAATTTCGAAGGTGAAATACAGTTTTGGCAGGCAACAGGCTGGTGTCAGGCACCGTTAGCCGCGCAGGGAGTAGGACAAAGTTCATGGATACAGATGCGAGCTCAGACTGGAGCTTTCAGAGGCAGAAGGCAGGAAAAGGCTTAACGGCAGAATCAGGGCCTACTCGCCTGGACTGTAAAATGGCATGAATGAACCATACAAAGCCGGTGGCCTTTCATACTTAGGAATGGAATATCCGGCCCATTCATGGCGGATCTGGAAGAGGACATGTTGGCGGTGGACACACATGTGTTTGCGTCTTTATAACTGGAACTGGAGGGGACATACATGTACTTGTGATTTATACATGAAACCGTTGGGGTCCAAGATAGGGGACATAACTGATCATAAAAATCCATATTTCCACATTCCCTCCTTGTCCCCTACTTGCCCTTAAGAGATATCAATCTTCATCAATCCGTTGATCTGTTCATATAGCATCATTTGTTCTTCTTTCTTCTTCCGTGATGAGTGAAATCTTGGTGGTGGAATACACGATGTGGCACACAGACCACAAATCGCTGGTCCACATTGTAGGCATAAGCAGCAACTGAATAATATGAGAAAGCCAATACCTAGGAAGGATAGGACCCTCCATCCAAAGGTAGATAATACACTCCAAAACCAACCGGACCAAGTCCAGGTACCTGGATTCTGGTGTATCTGGCTTACAATCTTATGAAGGCGAGTTATGGCTTTATATACAGATGGCGAATTTTCTGGTATGAAAATGCAACAGCTTGATCCGATGACCCTACAAGCTCCGCCCCTATCGGCCAGGATGACGTCAAGGACAAGACGATTTTGAAGCACAACAATCCGCATAGCAGACTGCTCTTCTGTTAAATTGCCTAAGGCGGAAATAGTTTCGTTCACTACTGCTTCAAGGGTTCTGGTTAATCTACGTATCAGCTTACTATTGGTAACTGTACCTATATAGGGAAAGAGACCTTTATTGAAATCAGTGTATTTTTCCCATGCTGTCTCAGTGTAATCGACTATTGGGAGATCTCTTTGTTCTCTATTGTGTACTAAATGAGTATTTCTGTGATAATCAGGAGGAGCTAGAAAAACAGGTGGCATAAGGAATCCGATGTAGCAGGTACCATCCCAATCTAGAGGCAAACGTATATATGCCGTCTGACAACATATGAAGTAGGAATGGCGGGAAGCTCTAAAGGTAGACTTGCCTTGATCACTGAATTCTATTACAGTGGTGCATCTACTATGGCCCATATGTATGGAACCATTCTTTCTTACACATAATTCACCTTTAACTGGAAATACTGACATGGCGGGCAGAATTGGTGTAGCTTCGGATTCGACATTCAGGATCATGAGATTAAGCGTAAAATTACCTAATCCATATACTTCATTTTCTAAATCAGTTCCTGTTCTTTTGGGAAGTCCCTCCTCGTTAGGGTAGCAGACTTTGAGTAAAACTAAGTTCAGATTTCCCCATACCCAGTTATTCTGGTAAACTGCAGAATTCGAATCTAGAGAATTAATTAAACTAAACCATGCTCCACAGGAGCCATTGTGTGTGAACGGGTATGGAAAGAGAGGCAAAATTCCTTTATAGTTCTGATAGGGAGGGAGTCGGCCACATATCCAACAATTTGTAGCATTGCTAACCTGATGGGAATGATGTAACATACTAATAAAAGTGTTATTGCGCAGCGCAAATCTATAGGACAACTCATGCGGAGGTAATTCACTAAAAGAATGTTCAGCAGTAACATTATAAACATGTCTAGAAATAGGATAATATATGTGCAACAATATACTTGCAGTAATTATTAAAAGACTTAAGAAAAACAAAATCAATAACGTCACTATGCAATGACTACGCAGTGATTTACAGTACGCATGTTGTTTCAACTTCCTCCTTCTGTTTCTTTCTCTATACAGGTCTAAGGGATACATGTCAGAGACAAATTCGACCGATTCACCTTGGAGAGGACTTAAACAATCAAATTGCCTGACTTGTTAGACCGAAGTTTTAGTTTATATTGTTCATTGTTATTCAGTTCAACCAAAGGAAGCTTTGAGTCAATCGGTGAAGACACGCGAGGTGTGTCATTTACGTCGGACGGTAGTCCATGAAATTTCTTGATATGACTTGAATGTATCCAGCCTTTTCGACCTTCGATCTTCACGGCTGTCCTCGTCGTTAACAGTACGATTTGAGGCGACTTCCACCTAGGATCCAGCTGAGACTTCCGGTCAAAGTTCCTCACTAATACCAAGTCCCCTGGAATTACGTCATGGGGTTTCACCTCGGTGTTGTCGGGAAAGGCTGCAGCTACCTGTGAACGACAAGATTGTAGTGCAGACATCAAGGAAGCCAGGTAATCTGTCAGCATATTACAGTCAATATCAGTTATTTTACGTGGTATAGGCGTCCCCCACATATTTGGTGGACTACCAAAGATCACTTCATAAGGGGATAGCCCTGTTCGAGAGTGTGCTACCATTCTCATGTAAAAGAGTGCAACTGGTAAAGCTACTACCCAGTCGACACCTTTCTCTCTACATATTTTGGACAATCTAATTTTCAGGGTCTGATTATGTCTTTCCACGAGACCTGCTGCCTCGGGGTGTCGGACACAGTGGAATTTCCACTGATAGCCTAACAAAAGTGAAACGTGTTTCATTAGTTCAGATGAGAACGGCTGGCCGTTATCTGAGTAGACAACACGTGGTAAACCGTACCGTGGGAAGAATTCTCGAACCAACTGTTTGGCAGTAGTCGGGGCAGTGTAATCTGAAACCGGGTATGCCTCTGTCCAACGGGAAAGAGCACAGACAACTACGAGAACATATTTGAATCCTCGACATCGTTCCATCTGGATATAATCCATCTGGAGGACTTCAAAAGGGTGATCAGGAGGCTGAAATCCACCCTGTTCTACGGGAATGCTTTTACCTGGGTTAAACTGACAACAGATCATACAGGTACGAACTTTTTGTTTAGCTGCTGCTCGTAAATATTTGTTAAACCAAATGTGTTGAATGCTGTCTAGCATAGCTTTTTCTCCTAAATGCGCTGGACTATGTACAGTATTAATTATAACTTGGACCATTGAATCAGGAAGGAACCACACAGATTTTTCCTTCGTCATCCATCCTTGATCCGTTTGGATCCCTCCTAATTCAGTCCATTTCTTTATTTCGTCTGGTGTAGCATGTGTCTGTATGTCAATTACATCAAGAGCGGGATCCTTAACCGTCATGCAATATGTCGGTGTCGGGACTATTGTCTTTGTCATGTCGGATGTTTGAGTTTGAGCAGTCTGTTTAGCTGTTCTGTCAGCTAGATCATTGCCTTGAGAAATGATATCAGTAACTTTCGTATGAGCTTTACATTTCATAATTGATATTGCAGTGGGTAGATGTATTGCATCTAATAAGGCATGAATGAGGGGTCCGTGCTGAATGTGGGCACCGTGAGAAGTTAAATAACCTCTCTCTCGCCACAGCACGCCGAAGTCATGTACAACTCCGAATGCATAACGTGAATCAGTGTATATGTTGACTTTTTTATTTGTGGCTTGAGTACAGGCTTGTGTCAGAGCAATGAGCTCTGCTGCTTGAGCGGACAAGGTATTTATGCGGTTTGTTTCAATGACTTCAGTGTCTGTTGTGACTGCGTAAGCGGCCACTAACTCTCCTGTACTTGTTCTCATACATGAACCATCTACATACAACGTCAGGTCTGGGTCTGACAATGGGACGTCTGTCAAGTCTTGTCTGGGTTTCGTCGTGATAGTGATAACTTCAATACAATCATGTGCAAGTGGGTCTGTTCCATTTACAGGTAACAGTGTGGCAGGATTCAATGTACTACAACGTCTGATTTCTATATGTGGCTGAAACAATGTTAATTCGTAACCAGTGAGTCGTGCTATAGTCAAGTGTTGTGTTTGTGTGCGGTTCAAGAGAACCTCTACTGCATGTGGTACTTGTACTGTCAATTGGTGTCCTAGTACTATGGCATCGCTTTGTCTGATTGCTAAAGCTGTTGCTGCCACTGATTTCAGGCACGCAGGCAGAGCCTGAGCTACGGGATCTAATGTACTAGAAAAATAAGCACATGGTTTGTGTGATCCTGCTTGTTCCTGTGTGAGTACTGACAAGGCAGTACCTTCGCGTTCTGTAACAAAGAGTGTAAACTGTTTATTGTAACATGGTGTTGCTAAAACAGGTGCTTGACATAAAGCTTTCTTTAGGCTTTCAAAAGCTTGTGTATGTTCCTGAGTCCAAGGGAGAACAGTCGATGTGGCTGCCTCCTGTGTTGTCAATTGAATGAGTGGTTTTGCTAGAAATGCATACTGAGGGATCCACTGCCTACAATATGAAGTGAGGCCTATGAAAGCCCGTACCTCCTTTTGTGTCTTGGGTATTGGCATGTTAGCAATTAACTGGATGCGATCTGATATAAGCTGCCTTCCCTCCTTGGACAGCGAGTGACCAAGGTAAACAACTCGCTGGACACAGAATTGCAGCTTAGAAGGGGACACCTTGTGCCCCTTTTCGGCCAAAAATTGTAAAACCGTCAGTGAGGCTTCTTCACATTCAGGCTCGCTTCTAGCGGTGATCAGCAGATCATCGACATATTGAAGCAGGGCAGTGTTGACTGGCATATGGATACTGTCGAGTTCTCGTTTCAGTGCTTGGCTATAGATGCTGGGGCTTTCTGTGAATCCTTGAGGTGCGCGTGTGAATTTAAAGCTTCGTCCATTTAAACTAAATCCGAACAAGTATTGGCTTTCCGGATCTATTGGGACGCTGAAAAAGGCATTCTTGAGATCAATTACAGTAAAGAATGTTGCTTCGGAATCAATGGCTGTCAGTAATGAAGAAATGTCTGGGACTACGGGGTATTGTGGTACAATACATTTATTTAATTCGCGCAGATCAATAACCAATCGGTATACTGGCGGGGCTGTTGGATCAGTTCGTTTAAGAATCGGAATTATCGGTGAATTACATACATTGGAGTCGGTTTCCACAACCACTCCTTGGGTAATAAGCTCGTCAATGATTTGTAGTAAAGCCACTACAGCATCTGGGGGTAACTTGTATTGTCGCATTCGGGGTAGTACCACTCCTGCCTTTAGTGTGACTCGATATGGTGTAATGTTCATGCAACCAACATCTGTAGGGCCTTGTGCCCATAAATGTGTGGGTAAAGTCTGCAGTCGGTAATCCATGTCTCGGGACACGTAGTGCCCTTTGAAATCTCGTAAAAATAATCTTACTCCTTCCGGAGAACAACATATTATAGCTCCTAGAGCTTTCAAAGTTTTTATGCCTAACAGGTTTTCTGGACATGATTTAGTAAGTAATAAATCTGTAGTTCGTGTCAAGGGACCAATCGTAAGTGGAAGAGGCTGTGATACTTCGTTAATGATAGGTTTTCCTGAAAAACCAAGGGAAATATTCTGTGTGCCTGAGAGGGGTACCCCTGGAACTTCACTACGTTTTATTGTTGTTCGGCTTGCCCCTGTATCAAGTAAAAATTTTCTATCTTGGCCTAATAGTTCACTGTGTACATAAGGTCCTTCTTGATCTACAGGGACCTCAATAAGGGGTAAGCCAACTTCCCTCTCTAGGCTGTTTCATGAGTATCGTTGATAATCAGGGTAGTCATATTGTGCGGTCTGATACATCTGTCGGGTCGTTGTTTGTGTGGCAGCGATAGGCTGCGGTGGTGGAGCTGGCATAGACTGTTGCGGAGCTGGCATGGACTGTGCATGCTGCGGGGCTCCTTGTTGATTCTGATCCTGTCTAAGTGGTCTTGGTCTTTCTTTTGTGTTACCTATGGCGATATTATGTTTTAAAACGGGACAATCGTGTACATAATGACCTGGCTGTTTACAATAGTTACACGTCCCTTTTACAGGACCTGCTGAAACACTGGACTGTGTCATACCCTTTTTATGACCGTCAGCTGGAACTGTCTGGGAAACTAGCATTTTCATTTTCGTGTCTTTCATGCGTCTATGTTCATGTTCTTGTTCTTCTCTAATTCTATTGTGATGGTACTGTAGCATTTGTAACATTTGTGACGGAGTGTTACCTTGCCAGGTACTCTCGAATTTCAATATTCTATTCTTAACTTGGGGCAAGGCATTTTCAACCAATTTTGTCACAAACAGGTGTGGATACGACTCGCTACTTGCTTTTATTCCACTATTTATACCAAAACATTTTTCAAATCGGGAATAGAAATCACTAGTGTCTTCATCTGGTTTTTGTTTACAGGCTGATATTGCACCCCAGTCTTCCTTTTTCGTAGTTAACAAACGTGGCAGTACCTGTACTAGTAAACCTGGTAGTGTTTTGGTCTTTTCCCCAAGCCCTGAACCTCGAGCTTTTTCTTCGTTTTCTAATGCTGTCCAATCTATCTTCTGGTCTCCCACCTCCCAATCCTTTTCCTTGAGTTTTTCGTAAATGCCAGCAGGCATTAATACCTTCAATATTGTCATAATGTCGGGGTAGGTATATTCTCCCATGAGTAACATATCTTTAATTTCACGGTGGAAACCCGCTGGGTCTTTATCATGACTGGGTACCACTTTCTTCATTTCTAATAGTTCTATTTTTGATATGGGTGTGTACACAAACACACGTTTAAACTCATTGTCCTCACCTTTTATCGGGTGGACTTCGCGTAAGGGATTCTGTCTATCCATATAATACGTCGTTCTTTCCTTGATGGGCAGTGAGACATGTTCAGGACATACAAAAAGAATGTACTGCTTTCTGGATTCTAGTATTTCTCTAATTAACTTAGTACCGGAACCTCTCCATTTATTCGTGAGTAATTCAGTCAATATATCAGGTAAGGGGCCAGGATCGGAGTGTTGGCTTTTATATAATATAAGGAGTTGTTGAATCATATAGATACCAGCTAAACGCTGTTCATCTGGGGCGAGGTTCAAAAACGTATGTGCTAGTGTATCATCACCATATTTTCCAGGACTATCAACCCAGTGAACGGCTGACCTGGCTAATTCTTGTTCATCCATAGAATCGAGTATATGATAACCCCTTCGTTCTCGGAGTAATTTATCAGCGGCTTGGAATGAATGTTCGGGGGACCTTATATGTATTATAGGAGTTTGGAATTTTCTGCTATTATCTGGACGTATCGGACGTATCGGATCAGTAAAACATCTAGTATTATTGCAAGTTCTTCCTCTACCTACATAGGCCATGGTTTCTAACTGTCCTGTGGGCAGTTCTAATTCTTCCTCGTCCTCGCTTTGTTCAGGTTCATCTACTGCTAATCTTTCTTCGTGTATTCGTTCTATTTCTTTGCGGATCTTTCGGCACATAGCTACTATACATGATCGTTTATCGTGTCTCCCCTCTGATATATTCTTACTCCACGTGGTAAGAATTTGCATTTCTTCCACATTTACCCCTGGTCGGTCTTGATTTCTGATCACACAGTTTATGAGGAAACGTAACAGTTCTCCCTGTATTTCCACTTTTTGGTACTCCATGGCTCTGTTAATACTCTCAGGGTCTCGCCCTGACTGAACAAAGTGATATATATTTTCTAAATGTGCAGTCATTCCTGGTATTTTCCCTAAATATATTGCAGCTCGTCGGATACGTAATGATGCCAGCACCATTTCGTCCCCTTTTCCGGGCACAGGGTCATATCTACAATCTATTAGTAGTTCCTTGAGCGTGTTGGGAGTTACTAGTTTGGGCGTACGTTGGTGGACTGATTCTTGAAAGGAAAGTTTATTTGCTCTGGGTGGCGTGGAAAAAATGCTTGATGTACCTCCAGTAGCACCACCTGGGGTGCTGGATGTGAAAGGATTCGTTGAACGTGATATAGCAACCATAGGTGTGGATACGGATGTAGAAACAGATGTGCTTGCCGGAACTTGTGTCGGAGTTTGCTGTTGCAGGGGTACAGACGGAGGAGGGTCTTGGCGTTGAACCCCCTCAGCAGGCGGTCTATGTGGCGCAGCATTAGCATACTCGGGAGCTGCGTCGTCTAAATAAGAGGAAAGAAAAACATATTCTGCGGTTCTGGGATGCCCTTTGGGATGTACTTTTATCGGAAACAATGGGGGTGGCAAGTCTTTTGGTATCTCCGGAGTAGCCTTAGGTAATCCTTCGGCCAGAAGAGGATACATACCATTCACAAGGGCATTTCTTTGCCTGTCTGTTTGTTCTGACTTTACTCGAGTACCTTCTTCAATTACTACATTTTCTCGAACTTTATTTGAATTCTCCTTACTTTTCTCTTCCTGTCTGAGCGCTTTTTCTGTACGTCTATATGATTCTTTACGCCATAATTCGATGGCATCTTTCTGTGACTGTCTAGCCTTCTTTTTCCGTAATTCTTCTTCTACTTTCATGATGCAATCTGCATCCCAGGTCCCAGCTGCGGGCCACCTCTGACTTTCTGGTAATTCCTTGGTGTAGTCCACCCATAAATCAAGAAATAATATGGCGTCTAGGCCATGTTTATGATACATGAAGTACCCTGGAGTGTCCCTAGGAGGAATGGGGACAGCTTCTTCGAGTACCCCTTTTCTAGTTTTGATCTGTCTTAATTTCGAAAAGAGCGGCATATTGAGAACTGATCTGATACCTAATTTTGAACACGTTTAATACAACAAAACACAATAATGAACAGTCATTCACACCACAGTATGCAGAACATATTTAAAACATTTAACATTTAACATTTAATGAATAAACAATGATGGCCATTTAGGGAACTAGTCACTAAGCATAATACTCGATACTAACTAGGTAATTCTGAATTTTACATACTAGACATACTTGATATACTGCTAAACAGTACAGATACACTGCTGAAACAGTGCAGACCGGATTTGTGTACCCAAACCCGTCTTGACCGGCACAAACTATGTGCACGTCAGAACGCCTCCCCGACAATGGTACTCACCGGGTAGCTCGGAACGGAAGGCCTCGGAACTGAACTGAACTTGAACCGGACTGGACTCGACTCGAAACTTCGGGACTTCGGAAACTGGTGGGCCTCTGTATACCTCGGATCTTGCTCTCTCAGCTAGGCTCTGGTCGGGATACTTCGCACTTCTCACCGCCTCGTCTGGGTGTTGATCGCAGCCTCAGTTACCCCCGCTCGGCAGGAGGGAGATACAGGAAATCCTGTGGGTACGCGTTGTTGTCCGTCCAGCTGTGACAGGAGACCGGGCCTGCAACGCACCGCCGGCGCGTGAGATGAGAAAGTGTCCCTGTTCGGGCACCATATATGTGGTAAATAATTTAATTACCGGAACTTAATTTGATGCGGAAAATCTATAATAGCTCAGTAAAATAAGAGGCAGAATCCGTGGTATTAGAGTTTCGGAACGGGCTTTATTCCAAGATCAATTCGAATTGAGGAGCTCCATATTCCATCACCACGAAGGCTCAGGAAGTGAAGGCCCTACTTTATTGACAAGTAATCATTTTTATACAATATGCATTACAGTGAAACAAATGCAGGAGGCGTAACAATTGATAGTAAAGATAAAACATACATGCGTAGCTAAAGTGGGTGTAACTGGGCGTAACTAAAGAACGTCATCAGGTGTGATGTCATAATAGGGTGGTTCCATGAAAGAATTTCGCAATGTCAGCAGAAATACTTGGCAGACATGCGCGCGCAGCAGCATGACGTGTGGTTGACGTGCAACTAGGGGGTGAAGGGGACTTGACATTTAGCTCTACATGTGGAGACAGGGAGTCTGGGGGGTCAAGTCAACCTAATCTCAAATCATATCTAACATCCTATGTTTAAAGAACTATGTTATCCAAAAAGAGAGGTCTCTTAGAGTAAAATCTTATTCTATACTGACTATACTGACTGTTAGTGCGTGTACAAGCGTCTAAGTGTCTACACTAGATGCGGGGGCAGAAATCTTCCATAGTAACAGGGCTATGAATTACTTGCATAAAGACAGAGAAGCCGGGCCCCTTGCTTGGTAGCTGGAAGAATGTTTACTTAAACTACTAGACAGGAATGCATTGGATGCGGAGCGGAGCAGATAATTTCGAAGGTGAAATACAGTTTTGGCAGGCAACAGGCTGGTGTCAGGCACCGTTAGCCGCGCAGGGAGTAGGACAAAGTTCATGGATACAGATGCGAGCTCAGACTGGAGCTTTCAGAGGCAGAAGGCAGGAAAAGGCTTAACGGCAGAATCAGGGCCTACTCGCCTGGACTGTAAAATGGCATGAATGAACCATACAAAGCCGGTGGCCTTTCATACTTAGGAATGGAATATCCGGCCCATTCATGGCGGATCTGGAAGAGGACATGTTGGCGGTGGACACACATGTGTTTGCGTCTTTATAACTGGAACTGGAGGGGACATACATGTACTTGTGATTTATACATGAAACCGTTGGGGTCCAAGATAGGGGACATAACTGATCATAAAAATCCATATTTCCACAACCCTAAAGAGAGTAGCAAGTCAGTCATCACTCCTCAATACTATTCAATCTTTACTCTAAAGGAAACATTGGTGCACTTACATTATCCTCTGCAACATCCTTTACGACACTCGTCACCAATTTCATTAACACAACCAATAGGTGAGGATTCTCCTAAAAAGCTAAATCCCGTAAACCACTCTAACAAAACTGCGAGAGTACAAATGAAAAACTCAAAAAAGAGTAGGAAAAGGAATAATTGCAAGTCTTGAAGCAAAAAAATGACAAGATAAAGTTTTTCCCAAAGAGTCCTGTTATGTCCGATGTTCAAGAAGAAGGAAAAAGGACATTGGATGAAATATCTTCTAACACTGACAGAAGCAGCGAGAAGGGAATTCTTCCCCTATCTCCTCATGAAGAACCTCTAACTCAATTGAATCCTCTAACCCCCAACTTCATAATTAAAAACACTCCTCAGAATAAAAGCTACTTGGCGCGAAAATAATAAAAAGGCAAACACAGAAACCTTATCTAACTCTTGAGATATCCAACCACTTTACTGTAGATAATGACCATCTCAATCAGAAAAGGATACTTGATCAATTACATCCTCTCCCTTCCCTCCAGTCTCTATTATCTTCAGAACTAAAACTGGTATCTTATCCAGACAAGTCTGACGTCTCTACAGCACGAGTCAAATTCTAGTCTGGTGTGATACCATCAGTTATCCTCAACGAAAGCGAAACTCTCGAAGTTCGGATTCGATGTTATTGGAGATAGGCAAAAAATCTTGTTGGTCCTTCCGAAGGCACAAATAGTTTTAAAAAACGGGAGATCCTCAAATCCATTAGTAGTCCGCTCAGATTCACCCTATAGAAGAAGGCCCTTTACAATCTCAAGCTGAATAATTAACAATATGTATTACAGAGGATGAAAGGCAGATTTGGAATCCTAGCCTTCCTGAACCTATAACATCAAAAAGATCCATCCTTGGTCATGGCTTCTAGGCAACCTAAATGCAAAAAAGGAAGGACGAGGTGCAAAGCTACCTTTTTAACAAAGACTCCTCCAGTAAGAGCGTCAATATCATCTCTTGGAATATTGCAGGTTTGGAACCACAAAAAACGTAATTTTCTTTTGAAAACCTACCCCGCAATAGTCTGCTTACAGGAAACCTGGTCCCTCTGAAATTTTAACCAAAAGGCCTATTTCAAGTTTGAAACCCCCGCTACAAGGGTTTAATCAAGGTCACGCAAAGGGGGGGCTTTTGATCGTATTGGTGGGTGTTTGAAATAATTTACCTGGGCAGTAACCACGCTCAATTCATAAAGATAAACACTCGAAAAGAAAGTTTTTGAGGGCTGAATCTGTATTTCTTTTCAGTCTCTACCTCCTGCCTAGCCCTGAATTTAACCCCACGCTTGTAAAAATATTTGACTAGATCGAATCAACTCTAGAAGCAAGTGGAAATTCTCAAGTCATCATATTAGAAGATTCTAATGCGTAAATATCCAATCCATAAATAACATCCTGCAGAAATGTAGATGTCTAGTCAATACCCACTTCTATCTTCCCCAACTCCATAAAAGCAGATAAACGCAATAAAACTCTATTGGCGATAACAAACCAAATCAATGGTATGATCCAAAATTGGAGATTGGATTGTGATGTACCCGCACGTTTCACAAGAAGGGGAATTCATGGCAGTTCTATATTAGATTACATAATTTCCAGTCTGGACCTATTCCAACATTGTAATCATCCTAGTACCTAGTTCACAAAAGATAGCGGCCATGCGTTAATTCATCTGAACCTCTACTTAAATCTTCACTCCAACTCTTCATGGATGCTATCCCAGATAAATGGCAATACTGTGGTAGATTGAAAGCGGGCACGAATAATTTGGAACGTGGCCAGTATAAACAAGATACATGAAGCAATATCTTCCCGACAGTTAAGGTCATCAGACGCTAACAGCCCAATAATCAATTTTGAGCAAACCCTCTCTACCATAACCTATGCAATACAAAAGAAAGTCTCTTCCCATAATCTATCAATCAAGAGTAAGAAGACCTCAGAAGAAGAAAACTTACTAAAAATAAACATCTCCAAAACAAAGGTACTTACATGGAGGAGAAGGAAACACTACACCCACTTTGACTGGAACCTAGACGGCTCACCAATAGAGGTGGCAAAAGCGTACACCTACCTAGGGCGAGTTCTAACACAATCTTTGGCAGTTCATTCCCATATACAGCATATGGATCAACAAGCAGTAGCACACATTAACGCTCTAATGAGATTGTAGTGCTCTTCTGGTAAGAGACGTTTCTATTCCCTCCTCTAAATCTATAGCGCAAAAATTCCGCTACCCTAATTAGTGCCATAGAATATATGCCCATTGATAGATGGAACATTTTGAAGAGTTGCAAAGGTAAATTACTTAGTAAACTAACGCTACTGAGCCAAGCTACACCGGTTCCGATCCTTAGCTTAGAGCTTTCTATTGTAAGTGCATTTTTATTAGCTTTGACCAGCATAATCAGATGGGCATTTAAGCTCTTGCATGCGAAAAAAGGCTCCTTAAGGGCCTTACTGAAACATGAAACCTTTAAGGCAGGTAAAAAATTAGACACTTAGAATTCTCTATTCCTCTGAAAGCATCCTTCAATCCTGGTCTCCAGCACACTTGAAGCTATTTTTAACAAACATGACACCCAGAATAAGCTTTGAGCTTGACAGGGAACATTGATCCCAATTATCCCATTATAAATCTTAAGTATCTACCATTGAGTTTAAGACCCATCAAAAATATGTGAGAAGCACCTTAGAGCACAGCATTTGGAGTTGTATTATCATGTTCCGTCTAGGGATATTATGTCTAAAGACTTACACTAAGAGCTGGAGCAACTCTGCTGATAGCACAGGAGTCTGTGATAACTGCATTTTTTCATTCATGTTCTAATAAAGCAGTGGTAGAGGCCAGAGATAATTTTTTTTAAACCTATTTCTTTTAGAGATAATCGCTCAACTCCCAGTGATCTGATAGTCTTTGTGAAATCTCCACCAAATGAATGTGTTTGTTATAATATGTATACACTTATTAAATATTTTTTAAGTAATACATCTCCAACGTCTTAGAAACCCAGCCAGCAAAGACGACCTTATATGTTTTTTTGTGAAGAGTGACTTCCTGAATGCTCATGCAGCGGTGACAGTAAATATCAGAAGTTTAAATGCAGTGTAATCCGGCAGCTACACTGTTGACCACTATCGAGATCACAAGGACTTACAGTTTGAACTTTCCTCATTATCCTGGAAGACTAAGGAGGGTGTGGACAACCAAACTGAATACACAATTTATAATAGGGAGCACAATGAGAATCTACAAACTTCTTTTTATGCACCCTTTGTCATCTGTAAATGTTGTACAATAGTCTTTTGAATTTGTTTTATTGATAGGATTAAGGCTTTTACTGGGGAATGAAAACCGGGGCAACTGTAGAAGATTCAGTTGCATGTGAAATCCAGAAGTACAACAGAATGAGGACATCTTTAGAGGGCTGTGTAGAAATTGTTATATATGAATTCTACATTTGGAATCCAGGAAACCCAGTCATCTTGATGTTTTGTGATGGAACATCACAGGCAATGCTAGATCGTCTGGGTTACTCTCTGTCCATCAGTCTGAAGCTATTAGTCTGGACACCCACTAGTGACTTGCATGTTGTCTAGAATTTTGATGTATATTGAGAACCTCAATCAGATCTGATAGTAGTAGTCAGACCATATAAGCATATATTTTTCTGTTGTTTAGACCGGGACCCAATTGGGTATCTGACTAATTCTCCCAAAGCCCTGTCCACCACCATCCCCCCCCCAACACTCTGCACAATACCACTCCTCTCCTTGCCGCATCTCCTGGTTTGCTCAGATAGTCCCCTTATCACTCAAGTTCAGGCCGAGCTCAGGGGTGGGGACAGGAGAGCCCGTCTCATCCTCAGTGGGTTCTCTCAGTCTTTACTCATCTGGAGTGGCTGATCAAGTCACCTTATGCAGATCCGTGCCTCTATCTGCTGGCTCTGGGACTGCCCTTCCATCCACTGATTTCTGTCTCTTTTCACCTCCTTTGGGTCGTTTGTTTGGCACCTCACTACCCCATCTTATGTCTTCTCAGCCACAGTCTGAGATCCTCCATTCAACTGCCATTGCGCTGATTCTCTTAGCCCCATTTTGTTCCCTTGATGTGTCTTGTTGCGGCTCTCCATTCCTTGCTGCCGCTGATGGTCTGTGTTATCTCCACTTTTTTCTCATGCTTCAGCCTTTTCCTCCCGATACGTCCTCTCCCCAGCCGTTTGAAAAGCAGTAGAGTCAGATATATTCTGTCATTGGCTTCCTGTAGTGTCACCACTGCTTGCTTTTACGGTGATCTGACGTTAGTAGTTAGTTTTTTGTAGAATGTCGAGTCCCGCCCCCTGTTGGAGCTTTTCTAAATAGTGTCTGCAATCTTGGCCAGTTAAGCGCCAGGTTATCACTTCTTGGAGGAAATGCTCACCCATAAATTTTCCACTTTTGTCAACATGCAGTGCGTTTAATTTAAATACGGAACTTAGTATAATTGTAAGGAAATAAAAAGCACCCCGGAAAATCATTTTATCTGCCTTTTGCTTTACTCTTCGTTACTTTCTAGATTCCCCTACAATGTCCTATCTTCCTTGGTATGTTCACTGAGTAAACTATTCAGTTTCTATTTTTATTGTAATAAAAAAAAATTATTGGGGAGACGTGCAAGCATGCGATCCAAGATGGCGGCTCGCAACTAAGCTCCGACTCACCCTTCGATGAGGTAAATTAAGCCGAAATTGCAGGATTTTTGCATCTCCTGCTATATATATATACCGCTTACCTGCTACAAAAGGAGTTTTTTTTTTCCGGCTTTTCTGGCGAGTTGGGCAACTTCTGGACCTCCTTTGGCTGTAAGCTTGCTTCCACTGAGACTTCCCTCAGCTTACTCCAACGTTCCTGTCAGTGAGGCGGAGTTCTACTCTAGGAGAGGGTGCGGCTTCTGCCTTGGTTTCCTCCCACAGCTAGTTTTAGCTGCTGCACCAGTTTGAACCATTTAATTTTATTTATATTGTAATTTTGATGATTTTCACTTGGGTTTATTCATTTTATTGAGAATGGGAAGTAAATGTACAGCAAATAAGCGTAAACAGTTTCTCCTCCACCTTTGAAGTCAAAAATGGTAGATTCATCGGAATCCTCCCTTATTACTATTCTGGAGGAATTAATGGCTGTTAGATCAAATACTGACAATATTGCCATGGAAATTAAATTTGTATGGAAAGACACGGCCAGTCTTTCAATGAAGGTTACAGATAATGAGATCAAACTGCATGATGTTCTAGCCAAAACGGATAAGATATTGCCAATGGTTACAAAAATCCCCTTCATTAATTCTAAATTACTTGAGTTGGAGAACCGGAATAGACAATATAACTTACGTATTTTTAATTTGCCTGAAGATATTGAAGGGAATGATTGCAGGCGATATTTAGAGAACCTACTACCTAATTTATTGAATGTGAAGGTTTCGGAAAAATTTGAGATAAAGCACATCGCATTCCATCTCATCGTAAACCAGGTCAAACTAAGCCCAGGCAAGTCATCTTCAAGGTTTTACTCCATCATCACCTCGTTCTGATCAGGAAGGCAGCTCGTGAAATTCCTTCTCTTCTACTTAATGGCTCAAAGATTTTCATCCATTAAGACTTCGCCAAAGAGACGATTGCGATACGACGAGATTTTGCAGCTTTGAGACCACGATTGAGAGACTCTGGCTTTAAGGATGGACTCTTCGATCTGTCTACCATGCGCACCTGGAAAGACGACATCTCCAAATCCTTTCATCAACCTGAAGACCTTCAAGCTTTTCTGGATAACCACTCTCCTTTATGAATGGATATACATGACTCTCCAACATGAAGTTATTCAGATAGTATTACTACTTATGCTTTATTACTTGTATGGTAACTCGTAGGTATATTTGCTTAGAAATGGAAATACAAGTCTCTCTCACTCCTTCCCTTGTTTAAGCTAGCTCAGCCCATGCAACATTAACCTTGCAAAACACATCTGCACTTAGGTATTACTCCTGTTATTATTATGATAGTCCTTTTCTAGTACGGTGTGTCCCTCCTTCTCTTCTCTTTTACCTCTTCTTGGATGCACGTGTGTCTCTCTTCATTGTTTGTTTGTATATATATTTATTTCTTTATTTGTATGTCCTCCATGTCCATTGGCTACTTCTATGGTTTCTTTTACTACTCCTGTTATATATTGTAATTCCTCCACTCTTTCTCTATTTTCCTTCTTTCATCACCATGAGGAGTTCTCCTAAAGTTAAAGTTTGTTCACTAAATGTCAAAGGTTTACGTCATCCAGTTAAAAGATTAAAGATTTTAGACTAGCGAAAAGCTGATATTTGTTTATTACAAGAAACCCATATTGATGACACCATTTTTATGTACATGCAAAGGAAATGGGTTGGCCAGATTATCTCCTCCCCCTGCGCAAGGTAAAAAGAATGGAACAAAGCATTGATGTTAAGACTCTTCTCCATTGAGCTCTTCTGTTAGTGTAGAAAATAAGGTTGGTAACCACAACACCCTTTGATGCGCAGAAATCGGTATCAGAGATGAGCGTTTCAGGGCAACGTTTGAGCAGATTGTGTTTGAAGGTCTTTGCTGCTTTCTTAGAAAGGTTGGGAGGATAGGCAGTCTTAGAGGTATTAAGACCAACCTATGTCAGGATGTCGTAAGAGCTAGTAGTAGATTGTGCCATGGTGAGGATAGCGACGTGCTAAGAATGGATGTGGAAGGCTCTTGGATGGATCATGGATGATGAGTGGATAACATAAAGTAGCGTAATATTCCGCCATTAGATTTAAGCAATCGGAGCACTGTGTAATGAGACAACTAGCTTGTTGTTGAGAATACAAAAGAGTAGTGTAGTATCCACCTTTACAGCATGCGATGCAACATAAACCATGCGCAAAATCCATTCACAGATGGCTGCTGCTCATTTGTGAGGACCAATTTCCATATGGAATCCTGAGCTGTGAGTTTATAAGCACTAATTTACTTTCAAATGAGAGGTGTAAGACACAAGGTTAAAACATGACAGAGAGAAGACAACTTCAACACTGGATAGATGAAGACAGACCATCCTAAACTGTGTAATTATGGGGAAAGATGCATTTCCTATGTGTTTTTTCCACCCCTAACTTCTGCCGCCCTCTTGAGGAGGAGAAAAAGTCGATCAGAAACTGTCTGCTTAGGAAAAATGATGTGAGTCCTGTGTTTATTCTTACCATCCCAACTTTGGCCGACATCTTGATGAGAGGACTCCATGAGGATAAATAAATAAGGAAGCACAACATAAAATGAGAGAGCAAGGATTTTTCAAAACAAAAGGGGGGCACGAACGTAAGCAATTGTCAAGGGGGGAGGCAGGAGAGACTGCAAGATGCAGCCAGTCGGCAAAAACAGGGCTTCTGTGGGTAATAGTCAGGGAGGAGACACAAAATGCTCCTCCTCCCCTAGCTTGTCGGGAAAGTCAAGCTTCAACGTGTGCATCAGCGATTTAGGACGCAGGAGACCAACTCACTGCACGTTGTGAAGCCGTATGAGTTCATAATAGACCAGCGAGGGTGTTGACGGGCGTCCGGGAACTCAGGAGTTGGCGGCGCCACCCCCGGGGGCAGCTTCAACTACCACCAGTCATTTGTGGCAAATCCTGGAGCAGGGACACACTCTCCGCCCCCACTGCACGTCAAAGCCAGGATTCACGACGCGGGGGAGACGCATCCTCCCTGCAAATGATCGGCAGGGGCCCACCAGGAGTCACAGAGCACCACTGCCGCCTACACAAACACCAAGATGGTCGACCCGACCCTCAAGGCAGCAGCACGTCAAAACCGGGGCACAATGGGAAGCACGACACCGGAGAACAGCAGCGAGGCCAACAGCATTAGGTCAGATAGCCCGGGTGAAGCACCAGCTCTGCAGGCCAATTCAGCAAGGGCTCCAACTCTCTCCGAAATCCATCGCCAAAGGACCGCATGGAAACTTCACAGCAAGATAAGATCCAAGCAACGACACGCGCGCTGTCCAGGCGTGTCAACCTCCCCAGCTCCTCAACAAGGTAAATCGAAATTGTGATCGTAGCAGTATGGGTTCCAAGGGGACCAGCTGAAAGGAATATTCAACGATAAATGATCCCAAGCTCGGGAGCCACCGTGAGGACCTACTCTCCGGTGACCATTCTTGTGGCCGTTTTATCACTTTATTGTTCCTTTTTGTTGAAATCTGAGGAATAACAGAGGCAGTGGTTTAGACTTAAGAGGGCCACCTTCAAGGGCTAAAGGAGTAACGTTTAAACCAGCCAAAGATTTTCTTCTATCAGAATTACGACTGAGGTAAACGCAGTTGAGTGGAAACTTCTCCTTAACAGTTTTAGTATTTTTGTCCCGTGAGGCCTCTTTAACCACTGTTGCCCATTCCTGTATATTCTCTCCACCTTTCTCTGGAAGTTTTCTTACCCACCCTACATCTTTCTTACTCGACTGCCCCCTAATGTTTGGTTACTTGCGTATCGGAGTGGACACTAGTGGAGTTGGAGACTTGTGTGGGTTGCCTGAGTGGATTCACGCCACACACCTTCAGCCAGCCCATATTCTTCCTACCCCCATGCCTCCTTGAACACTGTTTGTTCTCCCCGATCTCAGCAACATGGTGAGCCTGAACTTGGTATCCTTTTTTTCCCAAATACAGGCCCCCTTTTCAAGACTAGGTAGGGAAATCTTGAAACATATGTCTCATCATTTACAGTGCAAATAGCTGGGTCCCTTCTTGGGGAATGGGGGAAGGACTAGAGCCACAAATACCCCCTTTTGACCCTCCTTTCAGAGTCATCTCCCTAGACCCATGTCTTAGTGATTTACTGATAGTTTCAAGCAACTGGATAAGCTCAACATATTGAGTATTATTCAGGACCAACACTTTCAACATTCCCTGAAAAGTTACTTACATTAGAAAGCAGGTTCAACATTTAAAAAGTCTTGGGCAAAGTCAGAAGCTTTGCCCAGGGAATAAGTCTCATTTGTTAATTCATGCTTGTTGTTGCCTGTCCCCCTCGATGGCCCAACAGCCGATTCTTCATGCTGTTCGTGCTCGTAAGAGCGTATATGTTCAGATTGAACACTGCCTGGTAATACAGACAAAACAATGGCACACCCACCTCCCCTCTTGGCGAGGATGAGGACCTTGGGTGTCTAGCTTCTAAGCCCCCCCCCACACTGGTCTTGAAACCCCTCTAACAGGACTGAGAGACTTGACAACTCCGGATCCCCCAGACCTTGTCTAGCACACTCAAGAGGGAGATTATGGCACTCAACACCACTTTCGCTGTTGGCAGGGATACAGATGTGCTTAGCTGTAGGGGAGAAAGGGTTAAACTGGGGACTGTGGCAACAGGAGACTTTTATCCAATTTTTCCATCCAGTAATCCTCGCCCCGTGTATCACCCATAGGGCAAGTAACTCCCGAGGCCTGCATTTTTGCAGGCTCGACAGGGGGGGGGGGGGGGAGAGCATCAAAGACATCAGGTGTTGGACTCTTATTCCCCATAGTTTCGGTTTCTGCCCGGCTTTCCCTCCTGAAGTATGTAATCTCTCTACACTGATAAAATCAATTTTCAGAATCACCATCAGCATTACTTTTAGACACAATCATATTACTTTCCCCCCTCACTCAGGTCGGGCTTTGGAATTTTAGATTTAAAGTGTTTTGCAACAAAGTCCCGCAAAGAAGATTGCAACCCAGCAACCAACCTGATAGACTTCTGTCTGTGCCCTTGGGACTGTGCCCTTTTGGTCACAGTTGTCTCGATGGTGTATAAATTTGACGGAACATTAACTGTAGGCTCCAGCGTTACTTCCATCATGGGGGCCAGAAACCCACCCAGATGACTTTGGATTAGTCGAGAGGAGGTAGTGCCATAATTTCCCTTCTGAGGGGATGGCGGGGTCACAACAGTTGAACCTGAGTTAGATGGGACACCGTATCCCCTAATAAGTCTCCCACTGCCCAGTCAGTGTTGATACTGCCATCATTGCCATTTTTGCAATTTTTTGGGGCAAGTGTGGAACAAGGGTAAGAAGCTTTAGACCCCATCAGAGATGACTTTGTGATAGTCCGTAATGCTAAGTTCCCCTAGATCAAAGACCGCCCCTTCGCTCTTTTACAGGAATCTCACAGTTCTCAAGAGCGGAGAGAGTGCAAGGGACAGGGCAACGTGAATTTAACGCCACCGTTTGGCTAACCTCAGAGCATTCTTTGACCACACTTGCCCCCCCCCCCTCCTCTGATAGGTGTCCGAGATATCCAATTACATACAAATATATAGATATAGAGATATATATATATATATATAGATATACCTCCGAGCATTCTTTGACCACACTTGCCTCCCCCCATCCCCTGCGCTGATTGTGACTATCAGTGCCACTACCCCTTCCTCTTGGCCTCAATATACGCACCGCAATTAGGAAAGGTGAAAATAAACACCTAAGAGTTACAGAGATTCCAAGGCAACAGCTCTCCAGTTGTCAGGTACCAATTCCAGCAGTTCCAGCAATTTCCAACGATTCCAGAAGTTCTGATAGAAGTTCTGACAGCTTCAGCAGTTGACTTGGTTATTTTCCTTAATTGGTTGCCTTTAATAATCCTGGTAATAATGAAGAAAATAGCAGAGGTAAAACCACAAAGTAGCACAGCTTCCGAAGAGGCAAAGGTGAATCACAGAGCGCACCAAAAACAACCAAGAGGGTGCACAAGTGGTACTCTAAGAACACAAGCCGCACCTGCTCACTAAAGAGGCTGCCTCCGTGCCCTGGGCTACCAACACTGTAAGCGCCTAACACGTCCCTCCTCTTGACATCCAGACATTCAGTGCTGAAATTAAATGCTGCATTCCCTGTAATAAACAGCACTCTGGTTCACTCTGCTACAGCACCCAGCCAATTGCAGCTAATGCACATTCAGCATTGACTTGATGGGAAATCCCCATATGGACTAGGAGGTGTGGGGATGTGAAGGTCCCACACAGTCCACACCATCCATAGGGGCCCAACAATGCCCCTGCGTCCATTTCTGCAAAAGTCTGTGGTGCTGATACCGATTGAAAACAGCTGGGTAATGGGCAGCGTGGTAGACAGGATGGCAGCAGGGTGCATAAGCAACCCCCCACCCAACCATTACCTCGCCGTAGCACACCAATGACACTGCAGTGCATACGGTGTACGCCCTCAGACACTGGCTGGCGGTCCCGTGCATATTTAAAGTGCACAGTAGTCACACGGTTCGCGGTTCACAAAGGCACGAGGGCCCTGCAAACCTCCTGTATCGCGCCGCCTCTCAGGCATCCCACTGTGACATCGGAGTTCATTTAGTGATCGTTTAGATTGCAAGCCGCAGGGCCTCTTACAATATGGCAAGCAATGAAGATAAGGCCCTCAAGGGAAACACTTGATGCCGCCACAGCCTGTCTCAAATCTCCCGAGCACAGCTAATGGTGGTGGCATCTCCCACCATTTTCTGCCCTGCGACTCAACTCACTCCGTCATGCACATCTCAGTGTCTCCTTGCAGCACATCTCCTATAGCAAAAGGGGTATTAAGACATCATTGGCATACATAAATAATTTTCCTTGACCTGCAGTTTGTTTTTCCATTTGTTTATATACTTTCAAACCCTCTGGGTCCACGCAATGGAAAAGATTATTTTTCTTTTCTTGTTTTCTGGTTATACCCTGTCTTTCAAATGTCTTAATTTTTTATTTTTTATTTTAAAAGTTTTATATAGCGCTAGCTTGACCCGTAGGTATCAGAGCGCTTTACATGCATACTGTTAAGAAAAACAGACGGAAATTGCATTACAAAGTAGGCAGGCAGTAAGGAAGCAAAAACAGGGATAGAAAAAATACAGCATGGAAGATAAGGTGGTTAACACAGTCCGGTCACCAACTATCCTTGAATGTCAAGAGGGAGGAGTAAACTCGGATATTGAAGTCTAGGTTAGTTGATGTTGGTCAGGAAAGTATTTGTTAAGGAGATGGATTTTCAGGTCCCTTTTGAAACAGGAGAAGGAGGGGTTGCATCTGAGGACTCAAGGAGAGCGTTGCACATCCTGGGAGCGTTGCCAGAGAACGATCTGTATTGTGTGGTTTTCTTTTTCAGTTTTGGAGGAATAAGGAGTGAGTTGGAGCTTCTCAGCGTTCTGGATTGACCTGCTCTTACCAGTTTGTTGTTCAGGTAGTTAGGGGCCGGAGAGTGAAGGGTTTTGTGTGTGATGCAGGCCAGTTTGTAAATACACCTCCCTTCCATGGGGAGCCAGTTGAGGGAGTTGAGAGCTGGAGTGATGTGTTCAAATCTTTTTACTCCGGATACGAGTCGAGCGGCCATGTTCAACACTGCCCTTAGAGGGGCTAGTTGAGCTTTTGAAGTCCCTGTTAGGATAGCGTTCCCGTAGTCGATTTTAGAGAGAACTAGGGATTGGACTAATGTCTTGAGGTCATCATGGGGAAGAAAATGTTTCAATTTCTTGAGGTGTTTTAGAGAGAAAAGAGCATTTTTTGCAGAGTTTTTGATGTGGGCCTCCATAGATAAGTTCTTGTCAAGGGTGATGCCTAGAGACTTAACTGAGTCGGATAGGATGATGGGGCAGTTTAGGGCGACCAGATTCATGAGCCACTCTTGGATTGGATGATGGTTGCTTTTTGGACAGAATAGGATTAGTTCAGTTTTATCTGGGTTGAACTTTAAGTGGTTAGCGTTGAACCAAGTTTGGATCTCGGTTAGAGTGGCATTGAGGTGTTGGATGTCGCTGGGAGACTAGATTTTGAAATAGATTTGGGTGTCTTCAGCGTAAAGGTGGTAATTCACTCCAGCTTTTTTCAAGATGATTGTGAGAGGCTCCATGAAGAGATTGAAGAGGATCGAGCCTTGCGGGACCCCAAGTGTGACTTTTGTTGGCTTAGAGAGACAGGAGTTGATTTTAATTCATTGCGAGCGGTGTTGAAAGAAGGAGGTGAACCATTTTAGTACTGTGCCATTGATGCCGGAGCGCTTCGACCAGGTCTCCAGAAGCACTGGATGATTTACTGTGTCGAATGCCGCAGATAGGTCAATAAGGATGAGTAGGCAGGCATCACCTTCATCTAAAGTATTGTGAATATCGTCAGAGACGTTGAGCATAGCTGTTTCCGTGCTACAGCCTTTCCTGAATACTGATTGAAAGGTGTCGAGGAGGTTGAACTCATCAATGTGTTTGTTGAGTTGGTGGAGAACGCATTTCTCCAATGTTTTTGCAAGGAATGGGAGGTTGGAGATAGGTCTGAGGTTGTTGAGATCATTAGAGTCGGACCCTGGTTTTTGGAGAATGGGTGTGATTTGTCCAAGTTGAAGGGAGTCTGGGACACAGCCTGAAGTGAGAGAGGCATTGATGATTTTTTCCCAGAAAGGGGAAATGGTGTGGTTAAGTTATTTTATGATTGTGGATGGGATGGGGTCCATAGTGTGGGAGGAAGGTTTGAGGTTAGAAATTATACTCTGAACCTCATTTTCCGACATTAGCTCAAAGTCGGACCAATGCGCATTGTTTTTTAGCTGGAGGCAGACCTGATTGTCCTTGGTACGAACTCTTTCTGAATGATCAGGGGTGGTTAGAGTGGGGCAGGTTACAAGGGAAGGAGGGTTAGAGGTTTGGATGAAGGATTGATCAATTTTCGAGACTTAATTAGTGAAGGTGGCAATTTCTTCACAACGCTCATTGGTGGCTTTGATTTCTTGAGAGGGAGTGCAGTTAGTTTGGCTTTTGACAATGTTGAAGAGTTCTCTCTGTCTGTTTTTCGCCAGCTCTAGTTGGCTGCGGAAGAAAGATGCCTTTTCACTGAAAATGTGTTTTTTGTATGCTTGCAGAGCAGATCTAAGTTGCGCTAGGTGTAAGGTCGAGGGGTTTAGTCTCCAAGACCTTTCCGTTTGTCTGAGTTGACGCCTTTCCTCATTCAGATCCACGTTATACCAGGGTTTAGATTTGGTTCGCCTCAGTTGTTTGAGTTTGAGAGGAGCTACTTGGTTTAGAACGTCATTTTTTAGTTAAAGTGTGTAGTGAGGTCATCAGCCGTCGATGATGAGGGTTGGAGTTGAAGATGGGCATGAATCCTGGATTCAAGTTCGGATAAAGGGATTGCTTTGATATTTCTGGTCCAGTGTTTAGGTTTGTCATCACGAATAGGTTGGTGGAAGACAAGTGCATCAATCTTGAACAGAATGAGGTGCTGGTCGGACCAGTCAATGGGAGAAATCGCTCTCAGAGAGACCAGATCATTGTTGGTAATGATCGTATCCAGTGTTGCACCTTTGCTGTGAGTTGGTTTATTGCAGAGTTGTTTGAGGTTATATATTTCAAGTAGGTTGGATAGGTTCAGGGCAGTGGAGGCCTCTGGGTCGTTCCAGTGGATATTGAGGTCACCCAGGAACACGTCTTTAGTGTCTGTCATGGAGAACCGTGATATTAGGTCTGTTAGTTCTTCAGAGAAAAGGGTACGCTCTCCAGGAGCATGGTAGATGGTGTGGAATTTGATGGGTGAGGTTCCCTTGGCAGTGAGTTCGACACCCAGGTATTCAAACGATAGGTATTCTGCAGGTTTAAGTTTGGTAATCTGTATTCCGGCCTTGTGGATGATGGCTAGTCCTCCCCCCGTTTTGATCGGTCTGTCTTGTCTGATGATGGTGTATCCTGGAGGGGTGAGAATGTCAAGAATGGGGGTGGAGTGGACATGGAACCAGGATTCAGTGAGGAAAGCGATGTCAATTTCTTCAGCGAGTAGAGCTTCAGCAATGTCTGTGGCGTGTTGTACTGCTGATCTGCAGTTGAGGAGCATGCAAGAGAGAGGACGTGGTGCCTCGATGATGGGGGGAGTAAGGTGGATAGAGGAGTATTGAGCAGGAGGTCTAGGCGAGTGGACATTTTTAGGGATTCTGTTAGTGCCGATAATAACAGGGATGGGGAAAGGGGCTGACTTCTGGCTCAAAGCGAGGTAAGAGTCGCTGATCTCATCAGGTTTAGGTATCGACAAGGGTTGGCGATCCCAGTTCGCCATGGGGATGTCAAGGGTGTTGTCAGTGAGGTAAATGGTGGAGACCGGTTGTGTCTGTGGATGTGGGACATCGGAGGGGGAGTGTGCAGTGGTAGTAGGGGGGAGAGTGACCACTGGATTGGAGATGAGGTTGGACATGGGGGGAATGCTCCAATCTGTGGAGCTTTGTGTTTTGGTAATGGGCATTTGGCAATGAACTGTTTAAAAGATTTTAACCCAAGAAAAACTGTTTTATGTTTTTTGTAATCAACAAGGGAGTTACTGTTCCTGTCTGAGAGAAAGTAAAGTAGACAAAATAGTGCACGAAGCATGGAGTGGAAATCCTAAGGATTAATTCTTGGTGCCCTCACACATCCCTGGGGATGTCACGCTTCATCATTGGATGTTGCTTCTCCTAGGGCTGGCGTGGCAATGCCCTATGGGCCCCACAAAGGGTTGCTTAGTGGAGATATTTTATTGTTCTTGGCGTATGATGAAGGGTTGCAAGTATAAGTGTGTTCTAAATGTGTGGGGTGGAGTGATAGTGTATTCAAGGATTAGGAAGAAATGGCCAAAACTGCCTGTGATGATTCTCCTGACAGCTTCGTAAAACCCATAAATGTATCAAGACTATTATAGGTGTGTGATGTACGCAGATTGCCAGCTTGTTGCCTGGGTCGCGCCCCCTCTCTTGTGCTCGCACCCACATAACTCATCAGGCTATCCAATCCCAGCTTGCTGTCACAGCCGCATACTCCACACCCGAACACAATCTCTCAATTAGCTGTGCTTCATATATGGGCAGCCTCTTCTGCTCAGACTCGGTCTGGGCGAGCAGAGGAGGGTAGGTCTCTGCAATCTCTTACGCCAGAACCACGTGAGTACGACTGCCTCACTTGGGATACCCAGGGTCCAGTTATTGCTTTGGCCCTTCTATTCTTTTTACTTTAGATTAACTGCAGTTTGACTGTCATTACCTTTCCCCTACAGTTAGCAGCTGTGCGTTAACCTCTGTTTTGACCAATGGGGCATTTGATGACCAATCCAAAGTGTAACACCCCGAGTTCGCACTAATAAGTCCACCAGTTTACAACACTGTGTGTGTCACCTGAACAGTTTTTAATTGTATGTTGGTTGTACCACATCTGTCCCATACTCCTGCTGTCTTTTGTGTACTACTTTGTTTTTCACTTCTTTCACTATTTGGCAACATTTCAGTGCCAGCCGCAGCATACCCATGTCTACCATTGGAGACACTTTGATATTGTGCATTGGAAAAGCGATCCTGAGCACTTCTTTCTTACTACTTTGCATTGTCTATTGTCTTCTCTTTCTTTTTCAGATTGGGCGATCATTTTCTTTACCATTGTACCAGGTTTTTATTTTAGTGAAAATACCTACACTACACTACACATCCCGGTTAAGGTGTGGGGTAGGGCTATCAATTGTTAGGTCCTGAAGAAGTTTTGTAGATCCTTTTTGGACCATAGGGTGCGAAACATGTCGACCTGACTACACTGACCTGACTACACACAGAGGCTTAGAGCTACTTGGGTACATCACACATCTACAGTTGCCTTGACCCATTTACGTTTATTTAATCCTGCCAGTAGAACCATCATTTAAAAAAAAAAAAAAAAAAGGTATCTCCTACACAGATTTACCCAATTTTTTCTCACCCTTGAAAACACTATCACTTCACCCCACACATTTAGGACTCCCTCATACTTTCACCCTTCATCAAACAGCAAGAACAATAAAAGATCTCCAATAAAGCTACCCTTCATGGGGACCGTAGGGCATTGCAGTGCTGGCCCTACAAGGAGCAACACTTCATGATGAAGCATGACATCCCCAGGGATGTGTGAGGGTACCAAGAATGAATCCTTAGTATTCACTGCTTTCTCCAACATTTTGTCTACTTTCCTCTCTCTCTGACAGGAACAGTACCTCCCTTTTTGGTTGGATTAGTGCTTTCGGAGCCTGGGTACTGGACCTTTATTGGCCCCCAGTCCTCGCTCTCTTTTGCTTTGAGTTATATTTTTGTAACCCTTTTGTTTCTGTTAAAGCTTAATTTTACAAAGTCGACCATTTGTTTTTAGTTTGATTCATTCTGATTCTGTGTAACTCATAAACCAAACATGCAGATATGTTCTTCAGACCTCCAATCTGAAAATTGTCCATGTCGTTTTACTTAAGCCTTTCCTGTCTAAAACCATTTTTTAAAAAATTGAATTGTTTTAAGCAAGCTTGTAAAGACCTACTTGCTTCTTAGATTTGTGGAGTGAGTGGACGATGACCAGTGTGAAAGATAATGTTTTGAATACTTTATAAATGTATCCTCACCAGCACCTCAGTATTAATATCTAGCCTTTACTGCAGCGTTAAAGAGTGAAGAGCAAACAATGAAGAGTTTGTGTGCAAATGTCGAAATATAAATTACGAATATTCGCTCATTTCTTGCCCCATCATAACTGGTTCTTCTTGTAAGGGAAGAAGTGCTTAAGGTGGAGAACGATTCCAAGCTTGTAAAGCACACGTTTGAGCACCATTGTAAATATTTTATTGTGTTACCGAGCTGAACTGTGACTTAACTGTGTTTAGTGCAAAACATCAACTCGCAACTTGATTTAAGACTGCCCACCACCAGGATATTACACCTTGCAATTGCAGTCAAAATGTAAGATTGGTTTCCACCGGTGGCTGAGAGTGAGCAAAATGGCACCAACGCAAGGTCATAAATTTGTAATAATGCATTATGACGGTGCGGTTTTCTGAAGGAGCACATCAAGGAAGTAGCGTTTCTAGATCTCCTGCAACTCACATCGTGCTCTTGGAATTGAGAATATCGAGGGCTTAGCGAATGTGTCTCTAGGGATTGAATGTGAGGAGGTACACACAGCTTGTGGTAAGTCGTTGGTAACGGACTTAATGTACCCTACCAAAATTCACTCTTGATACAGGTGGTCATCACAATGATTATAAGTCCATGGGATTCTGGTGCTTCAAAATGTGGTGAACCATTTTTTTATAACAGCACTTATCAGAATGCATGCTGGTACACGATTACCTAACAACAAATCCACTATTATGTTTCCAAGCTTCATCTTGTTAGACTTGTAATTAAACACTGTTGTAGTATCTAAAGACATCTCCTAAAGCAGCATATTGGCTTCATACTTCAAACAATGCTTAGTACCAATTCAGTGTAGTGACTCTTCCTCCACTGGTCATGCAGCAAAATAGCGCTGAGCTCTTCCTGTGGGTAACCCAGGACCGATTGCGTCTCGAAATTGTGAAATTTTATCTGCCATTGATGTTGCTGTTACCTTTGCGCACCACAAACTCCCCAGTTTTAAATCACAACACTTTCAACCCAGAACTTAAAATGCAGGCTTAGAACTCATCTATGTAATAAATGCGTTCCTATAAACATAGAAAATGCACACTTAGGCCAACACTACATTGTGCGAGCCGTTGCAATCCAGCTACCCACAGATAGTAGAAACACACAATAGAAGTGCTGGCTAGGCTGCTGCTACTAAGACGGGTAGAATTCCAGTGTCAGAGGAGTCAAAACATACTCCCACGGGCCAGGGGGGCTCTAAAAATCATAACATTTGGTAATCTCAGTACAACTAAAGAGAGATTCATTGATCTTTAATTGATGATCAATTCTGTGCTTCTAAAACGTTCCCCAAGCGATCCAATCGCTAGGTGTTTGGTTGTGCAGAAGTATATGGCTATGATGAGCTGATTTCCTTCATCATTCCACACTTCAGGTTTTATAGCTTTAAAGAGGGTGACTACTTTGCCTTGTGATGCAGCTTTAACTTCCCATACGTCTGGGCATTTGATAGATGTCAGAAATATCCAATTACATACAAATATATATATATAGATATAGAGATAGATATATAGATAGAAATAATTTTGCATTTTTTAACATTTACCAAATTTAACTGCTTGTTTTCAGATCCTGTGCAGAAAGAGTACCTACATATAGCCTGGAATCAAATGTGTCACTTTTCATCCCGTCACATGACAAAGAAAACCATATTGGAGAAAGAAGCATCTTTAAGTTGTTTTAGGGGCTGTAAGATCAAAGAATGCATAATAGGGTAGATGTGGAAGAGGGATAGAAAAAGGAGTTTGCTACTAGCCAACTGGGTGCTTGCTTGGTGCCCACTTTTGTAGCACAGTATCTTCATCAGAGTCACATGCTTTCACATTTCAGTCATGCTATGTATAATTTCAATTTATAAGTTATCCTATTTGATAATGCTGATCTGCTATCAAACCTAACTTTATATAACCATCAAACCATGAGCCCTGTAGAGAACATGAGTCAAGACTGTGCCTTCATATGAAAATGAGAGGTATTTAAGGTATGGTTGATGGTAGTTATAATGTAGTTCAATGTCTGTAAGGAATTGTAGTCTTTTTTTAGGTCTCTCCTTATCAGCGCATGCGCTGTCTCAGCGAGACATAAAGTAATCCATATGTTGGGTCAAGCTTCGTGTAATTTGTCATACCGCTTGCGGTTCGTTTAACTGTGGCATTGCTGTTCTTATCTTGCTTTCTGTTGGGTGTTGATCCAATAGTAACTTCCGTGTAGTCCGGAAGCAGCGGCGCCTAACTACAGTTTTCGTCCGCTTGCACTTGTGTCCGCTGGCTCCCCTTTCATGAGCACCGCGCTGGTTTTACTTTCATTCTCGTGTCTTTTCCCAGCTGCTGCATCCGAGCCGAGCCGTGCCTGACCATGTGACAACCCCTTGCAGTGGTCGATGCAATGAGCTCCGTTGAGTTTATTTACAATCCCTTTTAGAGCAAAGGAAGGAACTCGTGTCATGGGACGACTGTTAAATAAGCTGTGAAAACTTGGGTATAATAAAATAGAGTTGCGACGAGTTAAATGTGTTGCAGAAAATTAGACATGTTCAACACAGAAAACACCCAGAAGCACGTGTACAAAATAGTTAATGACGTAGGCTGCTGTTTTTTTTACATAATCCTACGCATGTGTGTCACGTGTCCCCTTTCATTCAGAATAACAAAACAGTATTCATTCACGCACAGTGTCAGCACCGGGACAAAACTTTTCCTAACTATCCCTTCGATAGAAAGAAGCACATTACCGGCGCACCGCGTGCTGCAGGAGGCGGCCCCGGGTGCCACCACCATCTGCGTGCGGCAGCCTTTAATAATTACCACAATCAATGCCTCGGCACCCGTTGAGCCCTCTGTGGTAGCACTGCTGCCAGCAGGTTAACCAGGGGTCTGGCTTCTATTTCCCACTTCCCATCACACAAGATGTGTGATTCTGAAAGACACTCCGATACTTGATTCATTTACAGTCATATTAGGAAAGAAAGTTACAGAACAATGACGTACGATCGACTACCATTTCATACTCTTTTTTTCCTCCTTTTTAGTGGCACCGTGCTGCTTGCTAAAAAGAGTCATATAAAAGACATCACACATGCCGTGTTATACGTAGAACCAAAATTGTGGCCTACCGATCGTCGATGTTACCATAATATATATTGGCATCAATTCTACACACGCCCTATGCTCTCCTCCTCTTGTAAACGCCCCCTCTGATTACTTTGATGTTGATTGTCACATGCCATCGCCTAAAAATAACCCCAAATGTCTTACGTTCTCCCTCTCTGTTTGATGTCACATGCCTCAACACCTCTTATGAATGCAATAGGTCTCGTGTTTGTGACAGTTTGAGCTATTGACATTGTAAATGACAATGCCTTTTATTCATGTTTTAAAAACCAAAACGTAAATAAAAGGCATTGTCATTTACAATGTCAATAGCTCAAACTCGCGTAAATGCGAGACCTATTGCATTGAAAATGCTTGTTTATCCATAGTACATGTTGACCGTAAATAAGGTGTTCTGGCATAAATCACGCCAGAGGCCTTGGCATGGTGTTTGGTTTTCCTGGCAGAGTTTCGACTAATGAAGGATAACCCCCCAGGCCCAGTCATAACACGTTGGTTTGACTTTCATTAAGCACCGAAGCTCTTTCAATTCCAAATCATCTTGAGTTCTAGCTGGCATCCTTAAGCATTTTAACAAACACTGCATATAATAAAATACCACATTCTGTTACTCCATTACCATACCAGACATTCTTGCCTAGAACATGTGGGTTAAGTCAGACTTTTAAGAGGGTGATACCATTTAGATCAACACTTACTGACCACTTGAGGGTGATGTAGGTCTGAAAAGCAGATGAGTCATTAAAGTATATGGAAGCATTGCGTTTTCAGGTGGGTGACTAGAAAAAAAACAGATGATGCCCTCCAAATGCCGAATGAGTTGACAGGTATACATTACAAACAGCTCTAATTAATGAACTTCCACTCCCTACACATTCCATGAAGGTTTTCGACACTCGTTTTATACGTTCATTTTATTTTTAAGCAAAACTTGGTTAAATCCTTGGTCCTTAGTAGCACTGTGTGACGCTGCATTCCTGCTTATTCGTGCATCGAGTGGGCGATAAGCAAGGGTGGGGGGGGGTTTGTCACCAATTTTATCACGGAAAATATGTCACCTTTATTTCAGTCATCACCTCCTTTATTCACTATTGAGGCTCTCTCCATTAGTATCTCGCCCTATTCCCAACAGACACTATTGTTTAGCTCTGTTTACTCATCTATCTTTTTTCCAAGTTTAATGGTTTACGGACAATTCCAAGTTTCATATACAATTAATGCATTCTTTTGGAAAACCTAAGTATACACGTGGATACATCTGGCGACGGACATGCCACAGCACTCCTAAATAATGTTTTTGTTACTCGCTCAAACGACTTTTCGACTCCTCACCCAATGAGACTGGCCATATGCTGGACCTAATTTTATGCAAAAAAACATAATTGTCTATCAGTATAATCTCTACATAGTCATATCATTTTATTACTAACCGAATAAGACCCCTCCTGAAAAACACCCAGTTCCTTAAGACTCCTTCTTAACTTTTCCAATATTTCCCTTGAGAACATACCGGCCCCCTCATCTATATGTGACTCCTATTGTAAAACTTTAGTAGCCACAGAACACATTCTGGCTCCCAGCATGTACTGATAAATTAAAGCCTCCTCTAAATCGCCACCAAGTTTTCAAGCATGCAGAACAGAGATGTAGACATTCAAAAACAGTACTTACCTATAAAAGCGAAATTAAGGAAGCAAAATTAATTACGCAAGAAGAATACAATTAGCTAGTGTAGGAAGCTGGCTCTGTATATACTATACCAAAGTGAGTTGTAGTGTGCACAGAATCCAATGGAATCCCAAAGTTAGGCAGAGGTTAAGTTAGATAGCACCTCACTTTCTATTTGTGGTAGTGTGGTTGGCTGTAAGGCTCTATCAGAGGACAGTGTTAAGCATTTGTTGTACACATTCAGTCAGCAAATTAATTCACACACTAAAAGGCAGAACTTCAGACCAATTGTTTTTGTATAAAAATATTCTATTAGTTATTTTATTTCCTAGAACCAAGCAAGCCTCGCACAGGTAAGTGATAAATACTTTGCAGTTAATATACAGTTGTAACACAGTTTGGATTGTAATTGTAAATGTACTTTGATTTGATTACAGTAGTGTTACTGATAATGCAATGCTTTTCAAAATACAGTACATATACTTTGTATAGGATTTTTAGCAGAATATCATGCAATTTACTTTTTGAATGACTTGTTCTTCTTGTGGAAGAGGTGTGGCGCAGCAGCCAGGGCAACTGACTCTGGAACCCGGGGGCTCACGGTTCAGTCCTCGGTGCCGGCAGTAGATCAGCCCAGCACCATGTGACTCTGGGCAATAGCTCGCATAATCTTCCAGAGGGTCCCCAGCGCCTTGATACCTTCAGGTAATTGTTCGCGTTTTACACATATTGGACATTTATTGGACATTTTACACAGTGCAGAATACCTGGATACTGCACTGGGACAAGTAAGTAAAAGTGTTTTGGTTTTAGTTACAGTTTTAAAGGATTTCTTAGATTTTCCAACTCCACACTTAGAAACTTTTCATAGAAAAACCGTCAATGTTATCCTATGGAGGAAAATAGTGTTATCCGTTCACAGATAAGTACTTTGTTGTGGGAGTTGGCATTCTGGTGTTAGAGTCAGGGGCCCCCGAGGGTCAAGGATGCACTCTTGTTACACCCTCAATGGCACTCGTGTGGCCGGGTGGCCATTGCTGAGGCCCACTGTTAGCCAATAGGGGATAGGGGGCCTCCGGTTGGTGGCTGCTGACGAGCAGGCCACTGGGTTGTGGGAGCAAAGCTCAGGGCAAATGGGGGTTTAGGCCAGCACAAAAGATGCACCCTGAGCGGCACTAGGGCGGCTGGGTGCAGAGTGCTGTTGTGGCGTTGAGTCTCCGGTTTGCAAAAGCACTGCAGGCTCGGGGACGAAGGTCTTCTGGGTACGTCCCCCACTTGGAGAGGTAAGTTGGAATCTTGGTGTTTGGTTAGGCATCGTCAGCTGGGCCACCCAAGGCCGTGGGACGTCAGGGGCAAGGGTGCCTTTTAGGGTCGGATCTTCTTACCAGCTCCTGGTCGCTGCTGGGGGGACCTTCCCGTTTGAGGCTGCAGGCGTTGACTGGAGGCTTGAGGCAGGTCAGGGGTCGCTGGTTCTCGGGTCAGGATCGCCGGGGGGACCTCCCATTGGTGCTGGGCCACTCTAACTCGGGCCGTGGGCGTCTGGTGCAGAGTGGTGCAAAATCGCGGATCCTTGCAGAGCTGGAGTCTGTTGTTTGAACAAATCTTGTGTTCACAGGAGACAGGAGTCTTTGGAATTGAAGGCAGGCAGGTCCTTAGGGTTTCTTGAGGTTGCTGGCAGCAGGACACACCCGGATTTCGCTGGAGCAGGTTCGAGGTGGGTGAGGAAATATGAATTTTCATGGTCAATTGTGTCCCCTATCTTAGACCCCAACGGCTCCATGTACATGCTATAAGTACATGTATGTTCCCTCCAGTTCTAGCTATGAAGACGCAAATACATGTGCGTCCAACGTCAACATGGCCTCTTTCAGATCCGCCATGAATGGGTCGAATATTCTATTCCTAAGTATGATTGGCCACCGACTTTATATGGTTCACTTTTCTAGTTTTACAGTTCAGGCGAGTAGGCCCTGAATTCTGCCATCAAGCCTTTTTCTGCTTCTGCCTCTGAAATGCTCCAGCTTGGACCTGCATCCGTGTCCATGAACTTTGTCTTACTCCCTGCGCGGCTAGCGGTGCCTGACGCGGCCTGTTGCCTGCCAAAAACTGTATTCAGCCTTCAAGTTATCTGCTCCGCTCCTCATCCAATGCATTCCTGTCTAGTAGTTTAGGTAAACATCCTTCCAGCTACCGAGCAAAGGGCCCGGCCTCGCTGTCTTTATGCAAGTAATTCATAGCCCCTGTTACTATGGAAGATTCCTGCCCCCTCGCATCGCATGTAGACACATAGACGCTTGTACACGCACTAACAGTCAGTATAGAATAGGATCTGTCCGAGAAGACCTTTCCTTCCAGATAATATAGTTCCTTAAACACAAGATATTAGATATGATTTAGGACTAGGTTGTCCTGACACCCCAGACTTCTGTCTCTACATGTAGGGCTAAATGTCAAGTTCCCTTCACCCTCTAGTTGCACGTCAATCACACGTCATGCGGCTGCGCGCGCATCTCTGCCAAATATTTCTGCTGACACTGCAGGATTCTCTTATGGATCCACCCACTTGTGACATCATTCTAAATGACGTTTCTAGTATACGCCTGTATTTACGCCTATTTTCATTACGTATGTGTATTCTTATCTGTATTATCAGCTGTTACGCCTCCTGCATCTGTCTTAATACAATGCTTCTTATATATATATGGTTACTTGTCAATAATGTATTGCTGATCCCTTCCTGAACCTTCGTGGTGATGGAATATGACTGCCTGGTTCGAACCATAATTCCTTTGTAAGGAATAAAATCCTTTTCAGAACCTCTAATACCACGGATTCTGCCTCTTATTTTGACTGAGTTATTCTTACTAGACTTTACCGCATAAAAAATAGTACAGGTAATTTAAATATTTACCACATAAATTGGCGCCCGAACAGGGACACTTTCTCATCTCACGCGCCGGAGGTGCGTTGCAGGCCCGGTCCCCTGCCACAGCTGAACGGACAAAAACGCGTACCCGCAGGATTTCCTGTATCTCCCTCCGGCCAAGCGGGGGTGACTGAGGCTGCGATCAACACCCAGACGAGGCGGTGAGAAGTGCGAAGTATCCCGACCAGAGCCTAGCTGAGAGAGCAAGATCCGAGGTATACAGAGGCCCACCAGGTTCCGAAGTTCCGAGTCGAGTCGAGTCCAGTCCGGTCCAGTTCAGTTCAGTTCCGAGGCCTTCCGTTCCGTGCTACCCGGTGAGTACCCTTGCTGGGGAGGCAGTTAGACGTGCACATTAATTCGTGCCGGTCCTGACGGGTTTGGGTACACAGATCCGGTCTGCACTGTTTTAGCAGTGTATCTGTACTGTTTAGCAGTATATCCAGTATGTTCATGTATATAATTCAATATCATCTAGTATTAGTATTATGTCAGTAACTAGTTTTCTTCTAATTATCATTGTTCGTTAAATGTTAAATGTTAAAATGTTTTACTGTATTCAAAAAATTGTGGTATGAATGAGTGTTCATTATTGTGTTTATCGTATTAATTGTGTTCAAGTCCAGTTCGAGTAAGAATCAAGTAGCAAGTTTTAAAGATGCCGTTCTTTTCAAAATTAAGACAGATCAAAACTAGAAAAGGAGTACTCGAAGAAGCTGTTCCCATTCCACCTAGGGACACTCCAGGGTATTTTATGTATCATAAACATGGCCTAGATGCCGTATTATATCTTGACTTATGGGTGAACTACACCAAGGATCTAGCAGAAAGTCAGAGGTGGCCCGCAGCTGGGACATGGGATGCAGATTGCATCATGAGAGTAGAAGAAGAATTATGGAAAAAGAAAGCCAGACAGTCACAGAAAGATGCCATTGAACTATGGCGTAAAGAATCGCATAGGCGCACAGAGAAAGCTCTCAGACAGGAAGAGAAAAGTAGGGAGAACTCAAATAGAGCCCGAGAAAACGTATTAGTTGAAGAAGGTATCCGAGTAAAAACAGAACAAGTAGACAGACAACGAAACACTTTTATGAATGGTATGTATCCTCTTTTGGCCGAAGGTTTACCTAAGGCCACCCCGGAAATACCGAAAGATTTGCCACCCCCATTACTCCCGATTAAACCACATCCCAAGACCGCAAAAGATATTTTCCTTTCCTCCTATTTAGACGATGCAGCTCCCGAATATGTTAATGATCCTCCACACACGCCACCTGTCGATGGTGCTCAACTTCGAGATCATCTACCCCCACCTCCGCAACAACAAACTCCTCCGCACAATCCCACGGGTCCATCTGTTTCCGCCGCTTTTCCTGCATCCACAGTCTCTACCTTACATCCCACGAATCCTTTCGTGCCTAGCACCTCAGAAGGTGCGACAGCAATTTTTGCCACGCCACCATCACGAAGTAAATCGTCTTTTAGAGATTTAGCAAACCAACGTACACCCCAAATAGCAACGTCCGACACGTTTAAAGAACATCTTGTAGATTGTAGATATGATCCAGTGCCCGGTAAAAATGATAGAATGCTGCTATCATCACTACGTATACGACGAGCTTCACTATATTTAACGACGCTGTGGAAATTTAGCGTGCAAACTGAACATCATCTGCGCCATCTTGCCTCTCCCCAGCGTCACGCACAGCGAATGCACGGCCGCCATTTTAGACACCCCACTCTCTCCCCACTCATTGTCAATCGTCAGCGCGGTCCCCTTGGCGCTGCGAGCATCCCCCGCGCGCTGGCCACCCCCGCTCTCTCATACAGGCCATAAACCCTCTCCTTCTGCGCGACCCTGCTACGGAACCACTTCCAACCGACAACCCATACATGGTCATGCCTCTCCTTTGATAACCCCCTTCCTCTGCGCCCCATTGTCTGAACTGGTCCCAGGCCATCACCTAGCCCTGCGGATGCAGTTTACTGCCCCTACTGTAAGGGAAACACCCCACATCAAAGGGATTACAGTAGATCAAAGCCCCTACCCCCTGAGACCCGGCCAGTTGCACACACCCCGGGAATTAGCGGAATTCCCTGCTGCGCGATAGCCATCTCCCACTGCGGGTAGGGTGGGAACTTCTACTGTATCTATGTGTGGGATCGGATCTGAACCGGGGCTCCAGGGGATATTCCCCCGTACTTCAAAAGAATCTCAAGAATGTACTATGTGTAATAAAGCAATAAACCAGTGTATAAGAGACCAGGTCTCAGAGATGCGGTTAGAGCACCTCGTGACGATACCTTGCTGTCTGATCTGATGTGTTCTGCTCCGACGGAATAAAACCTTGTTTCCTGCCTTCCAGTCTCCGGCGCCTGCCTCTTTTATTGGTAAATTATCGAGTGGTATGAGAGGCGATTATCGCCGGGCAAATACTTGGAAGGTTATCGACTGAAACTGCCGCTACCATTTAACAATTGGCGCCCAACGTGGGGCCCATCAGCGACACGTGGATCCAGTGGGAGAGGTCCCGACGACAGAGTGAACGACTGCAACGATCGGGAGAGCTCCTGCCCAATAGACCCTCGTCTGGCAGCCGATCATCCGAACTTCACTGGTTCCGAGCAGACCTCTCTCGAGTGATCTACGGTCCTGACTGGGAACCATCAGGAGTGCCGCGGCAAATACGGAGAATAGAGGACGATCGGGCGCTGGAGGCGGAAGACGAGAAACTGTCCATGCGGTCCGGGTAAGGTCGTGAAACACGACAAAAGTGCGAAATAATTGATTGATTGTTTGAATACTAGTATTGCTCATTGATTGTTCTTTTTGAGATATTCGCTGTCTACAAACGGGGAGGAGTAGAAATACTCTCTCTCTCTCCCTTTGCAGATAGTGAAGGGTAGGTAACGCAGACTTTTGTCCCCATTGAAACCCGTCGTGCCTATCTTTATCTCCCCATTGATTGATTGTCCGAACATTGATTGTTTTGAAGAATAGTGCTTTTTGAGATATTCTCTGTTTGCAAATAACGTAGAATAGGAATATTCTGTCTAGTCTTTGCAAATAGTGAAGGGTAGGTAACGCAGACTTTTGTCCCCATTGAAACCCGTCGTGCCTATCTTTATCTCCCCATTGATTGATTGATTGATTGTCCGAACACTAGTTGTTCGATATTGGTTCTTTGGAGGTATTCTCTGCTTACAAATAACGAGGAATAGAGATATTCTGTCTAGTCTTTGCAAGCAGTGAAAAGATAGGTAGTGCTGACTTTTGTCCCCGTTGAAACCCGTCATGCCTATCTTCTCCCCACTGATTGGTAGTTGGTTCTGCCCGGACCGCTTATTAGAGGTGAACCACCCGGCTCCACTGGAAGGCACCCCTAATAAGGACATGTTCACTAAATATGGACTAGTCGCCGTGGCTTATAGCAAGCTGTGGCATAAATATACCAAGAAGGAGCCCGAAAGTCAGTGGCCACTGATGGGATCCTTCGACGACCGCAAGATAGAAGCGCTAGAAGTAGCTCTGCGTAGCAATAAGACGACGCCTACTATGCTTGACAGTATTGGCATGTGGCGCAAAGAAGCGACGCAACGGAAAAAGAGGGAAGAAGTAAAAGCAGAAAAGGAATTACGAAAGGCAGCTCACCTTGCCGCTAAAAAGTTAGAAGAAGACATAAAGGAGAGAAGGGAAACTAAACTAAGACAGGAGCCCGAAACCTCAGGCCAGTACGCTGTTAGGACCCCTTCTTTGCTCTACCCTGTGTTGTCCTCCAAGCAGCAAACGAATGACGAATTACTGTTAGGTCCCCCGACCATTTACATGCCCCCTCCGTATGCACCCTCCCAATCAGTAGTGCAACACCCACAACCCCCGAACACGAACGAAAGCAGTACAGGGGCCTCGGCCCTCACGGCCTCCGCGCCGGCTGAGCCTCTTGTACTGAACCCAACGTCGGCTACAACGCTAGATGACCATGAGATGAGAAAGAACGATTCCACCAGAATGAATCGATTAACTAAAGATGAACGAGCAGGAATTGACAAGATAGTAGGGACGCTGGTGGAGCGAAAAGAAAGTGAGGAGTATATAACGGACGTGTATAAATCGTATGCCGACAACCGCAGACGACACTTTGTCGTACGGCTCTGTTATCACGCCCTGAATGCATATGAGGATAGGTACCACGATAAAGGTCCCGAAGGCTTAGCGGCCCTATATAGAAAGATAGACATCGGGGAAGAAAGAGAGGGCGATGTAGCGAACCTCTTCACTCGTACACTCGAGGTCTACCGACATCTTAAAGAACATGGACAAACAACCGAAACAGAAACCCCCATAGCAACTAAACCCCAGGGAGGAAGGGCCGATGCCATGATGCCCATTAAAGAAGCTGCCCCCTACTGGGTCCCCCCACGGGGTCAGGGAACACACGACGACATCAACCACCAAGATGCGAAGGGAAGGGTTGTATATAACTGGGTCTACCAGCCGTGGGACCGGCAAGATATTTTGACCTTTAGAAAGACCCTACCCGACTTGAGAAAGAACCCGACTGCCTTCTACACTGAATTAGGTACAGCCTTAGGCTCAACGATAATGACGTTAGCAGATATCGACTTGTTCTTTGGGCTATGTCTGCCGGCTGATGTGTGGAAACAAATCCGGAAAGTTGACCACGCTGAGCCGTTCGGATATACCTGGGTACAACTCGATACCATAGATAAACAGCGAGAACCAGGACAGAAACCCCCGAAAGCCATCCTAGAGCTCCCAGATAAGATTGTACAAAAGCTGAAGACTCTAATCCCTGAAAGAAAGGTAGACTGGTCGATAGTGACGGCTTGCCGCCAGAAACCCCAGGAAGACGTGTCTGAATACTTCTCCCGATTCGAGACTGTGTTTTCCGACTACAGTGGCCAAGACATGACCACCGCAACCGGACACCACCTCTTTGTCCAGAATTATGTAAAGGGTCTGTCGCCAGAAGTTTCCCAGAAACTACAGACCAGCGAGAGTAGTTGGGCAGCCTCCAAACCCGCAGCAATTCTCCAGATGGCCCAATACTACGAAAACCAGAAAAACGAGAACGATAGGGCGTCAGAGAAGAAGAAAAAGGAATTAAAGGAGAGGGTGATGATAGCACAATTGCAAGGGGTGACAATAGGAAGGGAACCCCCGAAGGAGAACTACCAACCAACCGCCCCTAGAAAGCTACCCCCTAGAGACCATGCACCTACACCCTACAACGGACGGAGGGACTTAGATGGAAATCAATGTGCGTTCTGTAGAGGGTTCGGACACTGGAAATCCCAGTGCCCGGTCCTTCTGGAAATGAACAAGAATAGGGGCCCCAGAGACGCAGCATATGACCCCAGAAATAGAGAACAGGGACGAGGGCACACGAACAACACCATCAACGACAGGCCAGGCAGACCAAACACCTTTGATCGCCCCCGACAAAACCAGTGTCAGCAGTCCGACTATGAAAGCACTCATGACTTCGCATAGGACCGCCAGGGGCAAGGGAGGGATCCAGTCGAACTCCGTGTTGACCAGCAAGGTCCTTACGTCACCGCTAAGGTCTTGGGCACAAAATCTCCATTCCTGGTAGATACTGGGGCGACACGTAGTGCGTTATCTAAACGACTGATTCCTAGGGCACCCTTGTCTGGCTCACACGTAACCTCAATAGGCTTTGACGGAACGCCCTCCACTAACCCCTTATCAGCACCAATCCCCTTTGACTTGGAAGATAACACCACTGACACGACCTTTCTGCTCTCCTCCAACACCCCCGATGCTATTATGGGACTTGATTTGCTAAAACATTTTCGAGCCACTATCAGATGCTCCCCAGACGGAGTTCGAGTCATCCTACACGATAACCCAGATCTGTTCAGACCCTGTCACACTCGGCGTATGCTCTCTATAACCGATGCTGATATGTCCCTACTCGACACATTACCTTCACATCTATGGGCTAAAACCGACTCAGATGTAGGGCGCATGGTGATCGACCCGGTACACATAACCGTCCGACCGGACGCAGTGCTCCCAAAGCTTCCTCAGTATCGGATATCCCCCGAAGGCGAGAAGGCATTGGTGGAAATCATCGAGTCCCTGGTCGAGGCAGGAGTGGTAGAAGAAGTAGTGAGTAATGTTTGCAACAGCCCTATCCTACCCATTGTAAAGAAGCAAGGCGAGGGGGATGAGAAAGCCTACCGTTTCATTGTTGACTTGCGAGAGGTTAACAAAGTAGTCATACCCCAGTACCCCGTAGTCTCAGACATCACCACCATCCTCACCCTGATTCCATCCACCGCCACCATCTTTACTGTTATTGACCTCAAGAACGCATTCTTTTCCATCCCCATCCACCCAGACAGCCGCTACCTGTTCGGCTTCACCTTAAAAGCCCGTTCGTACAGATTCTGTAGGGCACCCCAAGGCTATACTGAGAGTCCCAGTATTTACAGCCAAGCCCTCAAGAGGCAACTAGATGCAGTCCAACTACCCGATGGAGTGGCATTGATACAGTACGTCGATGACATTCTTTTGGCGGCCGACACCACCCCTCTTGCCGTCACGGCCACCATTCACCTCCTTCGCTTCCTTGCGGAGAACGGTCACAAGGTCTCCAGAAAGAAATTGCAATTCTGCCAGCCCCAAGTAACGTATCTAGGCCACCTACTATCCAAAGATGGGAGGAAACTTACCCCTGACCGAATTCAAACCATCCTAGAAACCCCTGTTCCCAAAACTCAGAAGCAAGTGCGGTCCCTAGTGGGCCTCACCTCCTTTTGTCGTCAGTGGTTGCCAAATTTCAGTCTTATCGTAAAACCTCTGCTTTCCCTGCTGGCTAAAGATACCCCCTTCCCCCTCCCCTGGACACCCGAATGCCAATCCTCCTTCAAGGAATTACGAGACGCCCTCTGCTCAGCCCCAGTCCTAGGAACCCCAGACTACACCAAACCTTTCTCCCTTTACACCCACGAAAGGGAGGGATGCGCATTGTCTGTCCTAACCCAGTCCATAGGCCCTAAACAACGCCCTTGTGCCTACTTCTCTGCCACTCTCGACCCCGTAGCCAGAGCCTTGCCCGCCTGCCTTCGAGCAGTAGCCGCCGCTGCTGTCTCTATCCGACAAAGTGAGGGGATCGTGCTCTCGAACCCCCTCACTGTATTGGTGCCCCATGCTGTTGATACCCTCCTGAACCAAACCAAAACTCAACACCTGACTAGCGCACGACTGACTGGGTACGAACTGACTCTGCTTGCACCCCACATCACATTGAAACGATGCACCACTCTGAATCCAGCCACTCTACTACCTCTCCCTGACACTGACCCCAACGCGTCCCCTATACATGACTGTGTGACCCTCACCGACGAACAGACCAAGAGTAGGGTTGACCTCCGGGATACTGCCTTCCCGAACCCTGACGGAGAACTGTGGGTGGATGGCTCATGTATCAAGCTCCCCGATGGCACCACCTCAGCTGCCTATGCAGTCACCACGGCCCGAACCGTTGTTGAGACAGCCCGCATCACCCAGCGATCCGCACAGGCGGCTGAACTAATTGCCCTCACACGAGCCTGCATCCTGGCAGCAGGGACAACCGCAAACATTTACACAGACAGTCAGTATGCCTTCGGGGTAGTTCACCACTTTGGGCTCTTATGGAAAGAGAGGGGATTCTTGACCTCGCATGGCACACCCATCCTGCATGGAGATCTAGTCTCTGCCCTGACCGAAGCAGTCCTCCTCCCCACACGGCTGGCTGTGATCAAATGCCAGGCACACAAGAAGGTGACAGACATTGTAGGACAGGGAAATGCGCTAGCTGACATTACTGCCCGAACCACAGCCGAGAATAGGTCCACGACCCGCATGTACGTGACCAGGTCACAAACTGAGAATTGGAAGGATGCTAGGGAAACGATTAGGGATATCCAATTAGCCAGCACACCACACGAATTAACTGAATGGGCCCGGGTAGGATTGAAGGACGATGACGGTTGTTGGCGAACTAAAGACTCGAACAAATGGTTGCTACCCGACTCATACTTGATCCCCATGCTGACCATGGCACACTCCCCCGCACACATAGGGTCTGCCCCCATGATCGAACTCATCTCCAAAGTCTGGCACAACGACAGAATACCAGACTCAGCCAAACGACTGGTCCAACAATGCCTAGTATGCCTCCAACACAACCCTGGGAAAGGAACTGCTGTACCCCGGGGAGGGTTTGGGGTCCCCAATCACCCCTTTGAAGTCCTACAAATGGACTACGTCCAGCTAGAAAGGTGCCGAGGTTTAAAGTATGTGCTCGTCGTTGTGTGTGCCTTCAGCAAGTGGGTGGAAGCCTACCCAACCCACGACAACACCGCTATGACTACTGCAAAAGTACTACTGAAGGAATTCTTCCCCCGATACGGCCTTTGTCGAATTTTGTGGAGCGACAATGGCCCCCACTTCGTAGCCGAAGTTATCCAACTCATCTTAAAAGGGTTGGGTGTAAAACAGAAGTTCCACGCGGTCTTCCATCCCCAATCTGCAGGCTTGGTTGAGCGACACAATGCCACATTGAAGCTTAAGATAGCAAAAATAGTCGCCACCACAGGGCTAAGATGGCCAGACGCTCTCCCGCTAGCATTGCTATCAATGCGTTCCACCCCCACCAAACACCACTTAACCCCCTACGAGGTCGTCTTCGGGCGGCCCATGAACCTTTGGACTGCACCAAAACCATCGTCCATCCACGACGTCCCGGACGTCCTCATGTCTGACTATTTGTATAACCTAACTAAGACATTGTCTGTTATCCATCAGCAGGTGCTGCACGCCATTCCCTTTGTTTCCAGGGGCCCCGGACACGACATCCAACCCGGTGACTTCGTCTTAGTGCGTAACTTCCAACGCACCAAGAGTCTGGAGCCCCGGTGGACGGGTCCCCTGCAAGTCCTGATCACCACCCGAACAGCTCTTCGAGTGGAGGGGAAACGCAATTGGCTGCATGCACACCACTGCAAGAAGGGATCACCGACCCTGACAACCACGGACAGCATCACCGCCCAAGAAGAACTCCTGGACAAAGATCGACCATCCCTGAGCCGCTGCCCAGATACAGAGACACTCGAGTTAGTAAAATATCCTGATCCCACTGTGCCATCCAAAGAAGGGTATAACTTGCGACGAAAGGAGAGAACTTCGGCTAAGCAGACCACAAGCTAAGTGAAAATCTCAAAGCGGTAGCCTAGTCACCCCAAAGGCCACCAGGAGAGAAACCAAACAAAGTCTGTGGTTCTGCCCGCTACCGAGTCTCTTGAAGGTGATGGAAGCGCCCAACATGAAGATGATGGAAGCAACCGGACGTCCGAAGATCCACTACAGAAACCCAAAGACTGACCGAATGCACAGCTTAAAGACTATTGCACTTTTCATTACCCTTCTCTTCTGCCTTCTCCTCATGGTCGCCTTCTGGATCATGGAGGAGAGCACACCCGCTCATAAGACATTACTGGCCACCGTTCAACCTACCACCACGAAAGAACATCATTTGATCTCGCTTTCACCCCAACTCCGAGAAAGGCGTAAGGAGTTCTGGAATAACTCCTTTGTACAGTTGCTCCACCAACACAATCTTGCTACCAACGCCACTAATTGCTGGATCTGTGGACTGCTACCACATGCCACTGGACACTCTATCCCTTTTATCCCTTCACCTTTTTCTGTCCATGGCTCCTGCCTCGCCTGGCTAATCCTCCTGCAAGAAAGCTACAAGGACAATGCCACTTCCGGCAGAACCATGTCACACTTCTACCATGGGTTCTGGCTGAACAAAACTGGAAGAACTTCTGCCCTCTTCTGCCCTCTGAGATCGAACACTTCCTTTCACATGGACATCCCTGCCAAAGAACGAGTTGAAATGCAAGTGTTCAACAATCCAGCCAGACCCACCTTCTCTTACCTCCGGAAACGAACGGCCGCCACCCTAACAGTGGCCCTGTCCGTCATCAACATCACTGGGTCTGTATGCCTCGAAGGCCTGGGGGCACAGCTGGTGGGCCACAGCTCCTGTCTCATCACCCGAACATTGGACTCAGTTGACCCACCCTCCTTTGTTGCCTCCCCGAATATGTACTTCATCTGCGGTACTAAGGCCTACACCTGGCTTCCGAAAGGTTGGGGAGGCACCTGCTACATCGCCTTTGTCCTTCCTCCGACGTATGTGGCTCCAGCAAACCATCACCGACAGAAACGGGCCAAAGACATTGTTCAGGCCGACTCCACCGGAGCACAGTTCATGGACGCAGTCAAAGGCCTTGTTCCTCTCTGGGGTCCAATGGCAAACAGCCGTGCCATCCGCCACTTAACCCAGGCAGTCGAAACGGCAATGAACATTACAGCTGGCGCCCTCGCCAACAACACCGCTGAGCTTCAGGCCGTCCGCCTGGTGGCTCTCCAGAACCGCCTTGTTCTAGACGTGGTTCTAGCAGATCGTGGAGGAGCATGCCGCATCATTGGGTCCAGCTGTTGTACCTACGTACCGGATAACTCACCCTCAGTCTACAAAGCAATTGAACACCTCCACAGACTGTCCGCAGAGGTCCATCAAGAACAAGAAGAATGGTCGCTGGGGAGTTGGTTTTGGGACACTATTAAAGGTTGGGGATGGAGGCTGTTTTCATTTATCCTGATACCAATTGTGATACTATGTGGATGTTGCTTGGGGATTCAGTGTCTGCCACCTTTATGTTCGCTTTTTATGAACTGCATCTGCCCTAAGACTTTGGACTTTGAAACCGAGCGGATGAAAGCTCTGAACGAGGTGGAGGTACGGGGTATTATGGGGATAGATCCAAACTAGGCAAGCTGGCGAGATATGTTAAAAGGGAGGACTGTGGAAATTTAGCGTGCAAACTGAACATCATCTGCGCCATCTTGCCTCTCCCCAGCGTCACGCACAGCGAATGCACGGCCGCCATTTTAGACACCCCACTCTCTCCCCACTCATTGTCAATCGTCAGCGCGGTCCCCTTGGCGCTGCGAGCATCCCCCGCGCGCTGGCCACCCCCGCTCTCTCATACAGGCCATAAACCCTCTCCTTCTGCGCGACCCTGCTACGGAACCACTTCCAACCGACAACCCATACATGGTCATGCCTCTCCTTTGATAACCCCCTTCCTCTGCGCCCCATTGTCTGAACTGGTCCCAGGCCATCACCTAGCCCTGCGGATGCAGTTTACTGCCCCTACTGTAAGGGAAACACCCCACATCAAAGGGATTACAGTAGATCAAAGCCCCTACCCCCTGAGACCCGGCCAGTTGCACACACCCCGGGAATTAGCGGAATTCCCTGCTGCGCGATAGCCATCTCCCACTGCGGGTAGGGTGGGAACTTCTACTGTATCTATGTGTGGGATCGGATCTGAACCGGGGCTCCAGGGGATATTCCCCCGTACTTCAAAAGAATCTCAAGAATGTACTATGTGTAATAAAGCAATAAACCAGTGTATAAGAGACCAGGTCTCAGAGATGCGGTTAGAGCACCTCGTGACGATACCTTGCTGTCTGATCTGATGTGTTCTGCTCCGACGGAATAAAACCTTGTTTCCTGCCTTCCAGTCTCCGGCGCCTGCCTCTTTTATTGGTAAATTATCGAGTGGTATGAGAGGCGATTATCGCCGGGCAAATACTTGGAAGGTTATCGACTGAAACTGCCGCTACCATTTAACAACGCTACCAGGAATGATTAAACATTTAGACAATATATATCGCTTTGTCCAAACAGGGCAAGGCCCTGAAAGTATTGACGAAGCCATGGAATACCAGAAAGCGGATATACAGAGACAACTGTTACGTTTCTTCATAAACTGCTTGATAAGAGACAGAGATAGGTCCGAGGTAGACCAGGATGAAATGCAAGTACTTACCCGATGGGGTCAGAATATATCAGAGGGAAAACATGATAAACAGACATGTATAGTAGCTATGTGCCGAAAAATACGCAAAGAAGTAGAACGAATACATAAAGCCAGATTGGAGGCAGACAAAACTGAATCAGAGGGAGAGGAGGAGGAAGAATCAGAAATGCCCACCGGACAATTAGAAACAATAGCTTATGTAGGTAGGGGAAGACCTTGTAACAATACCAGATACTTTAATGACCCGATACGTCCGATACGTCCAGAATGTAACAGACATTTTCAAGCCCCTACGTTAAATACGAAGTCCCCTGAACACTTATTCCAGGCTGTTGATAAACTACTCCGAGACCGAAGGGGGTATCATATGCTTGATTCTATGGATGAACAAGAATTAGCCAGGTCAGCAGTACAATGGGCTGACAGTTCTGAAAAATACAGTGATGATGCGCTAGCACACACGTTTTTGAACCTTACCCCAGACGAACAACGTTTAGCTGGTATATACATGATACAACACCTCCTTATATTATATAGAAGCCAATACTCCGATCCTGGTCCTCTACCCGATATACTGATAGAATTACTCACGAACAAATGGAGAGGTTCAGGTACTGACTTAATTAAAGAAATTCTGGAATATCGACACCAGTACATTGTCTTCGTATGCCCAGAACATGTTTCAGTTCCCCCCAAGTTGGAAAGAAAAATGTATCACATAGACAGACAGAATCCCTTACGCGAAGTACACCCAATCAGAGGTGAGGACAATATTTTTAAGCGCGTGTTTGTGTACGCGCCCATAACTAAAATTGAATTGTTAGAAATGAAGAAAGTAGTACCTAGCCATGACAAAGACCCAGCAGGTTTCCACCGTGAGATAAAAGACATGTTACTCATGGGAGAGTATATTTACCCTGACATTATGAAAATATTAAAAGTCCTATTACCTGCCGGTATTTACGAGAAACTCAAAGAAAAGGAATGGGAGGTGGGAGACCAAAAGATAGATTGGACAGCGTTAGAAAACGAAGAAAAGGCCCGAGCTGCAGGGTCAGGGCTTGGGGAAAGGACTACAGCATTACCAGGATTATTAGTACAGGTACTACCACGTTTATTAACTACGAAAAAGGAAGACTGGGGTGCAATCTCAGCCTGTAAACAAAAACAAGATGAAGACACTAGTGATTTCTATTCCCGATTTGAAAAATGTTTTGGTATTAATAGTGGCATAAAAGCAAGTAGTGAGTCGTATCCACATCTGTTTGTGACAAAATTAGTTGAGAATTCCCTGCCCCAAGTTAAGAGTAGAGTATTAAAATTCGAGAGTACTTGGCAAGGTAACACACCGTCACAGATGTTACAAATGTTACAATATCATCACAATAGAATTAGAGAAGAACAAGAACATGAACAAAGACGTATGAAAGACACGAAAATGAAAATGCTTGTTGCTCAGTCAGTTCCAGCTGACGGTCATAAAAAGGGTACGACACAGTCCAATGATTCAGTAGGTCCTGTTAGAGGGACATGCAACTATTGTAAACAGCCAGGTCATTATATACACGATTGCGCAGTTCTGAAACATAATATCTCTACGGGTATAACGAAAGAGAGACCACGTCCGCCTAGACAGGATCAGATCCAACAACAAGTACCTCAGAATATACAGCCTATGCCAGCTGTACAACAGACCATACCACAACAACAACAACAACCACAACAACAGCCACAGCCTATTGCTGCAATACAAAACACGACACAACAAATGTACCAGTATGCACAAAATGACTACCCAGAGTATCAGCGCTACACATGAAATAGCCTAGAGAGGGAAGTTGGCCTACCCCTTATTGAGGTTCCTGTAGATCAAGAGGGTCCTTATGTACAGAGTCAAGTATTAGGGAAAGACAGAAAGTTTCTACTCGATACAGGGGCAAGCAGAACCACTATCAGTCATAGCGAAGTCCCAGGGGCACCCCTCTCAGGCTCACAAAATGTTTCCCTTGGTTTTTCAGGAAAGCACACTATTAACGAAGTATCGCAACCACTTGCATTCACAGTTGGTCCGTTAACACGGACTACAGATCTATTACTTACGAAATCATGTCCAGAAAACTTGTTAGGTATAAAAACATTGAAGGCTCTAGGAGCTGTAATATGTTGTTCTCCGGAAGGAGTACGATTATTTTTGCGTGACTTTAAAGGTCACTACGTGTCTAGAGACATGGATCACCGGTTACAGAATCTACCTGCACATTTATGGGCGCAAGGCCCCACTGATGTAGGTTGTATGCACATTACACCATATCGAGTCACACTCAAAATAGGAGTGGTACTACCACGAATGCGACAATACAAGTTACCGCCAGATGCTGTAGTGGCTTTACTGCAAATCATTGATGAGCTCATTGCACAAGGAGTGGTTGTGGAAACCGACTCCAATGTATGTAATTCCCCGATAATTCCGATTCTTAAACGAACTGATCCAAAAGCACCACCGGTATATCGATTAGTTATTGATCTGCGAGAATTAAATAAATGCATTGTACCACAATACCCCGTGGTCCCAGATATCTCTTCATTGCTAACAGCCATAGATTCAGAAGCAACGTTCTTTACTGTAATTGATCTCAAGAACGCTTTCTTTAGCGTCCCAATCGATCCGGAAAGCCAATATTTGTTCGGATTCAGTTTAAATGGACGAAGTTTTAAATTCACACGCGCACCTCAAGGATTCACAGAAAGCCCCAGCATCTATAGCCAAGCACTGAAAAGAGAACTTGACAGTATCCACATGCCAGCTAACACTGCCCTGCTTCAATATGTCGATGATCTGCTGATCACCGCCCGAAGCGAACCTGAATGTGAAAAAGCATCACTGACGGTTTTACATTTCTTAGCCGACAAGGGGCACAAAGTGTCCCCTTCAAAGCTGCAATTCTGTGTCCAGCAAGTTGTGTACCTTGGGCACTTACTGTCCAAGGGGGGAAGACAGCTTACACCCGACCGTATCCAGTTAATTGTTAACATGCCGCCACCCAAGACACAAAAGGAGGTGCGGGCATTCATAGGCCTCACTTCGTACTGCAGGCAGTGGATCCCTCAATATGCATTTCTAGCGAAACCACTCATTCAGTTGACAACACAGGAAGCAGCGACATCGACTGTCCTCCCTTGGACTCAGGAACATACACAAGCTTTTGAAAGCTTAAAGAAAGCTTTATGCCAAGCACCTGTTTTAGCAACGCCATGTTACAGAAAACGTTTTACACTTTTTGTTACAGAACGTGAAGGTACTGCTTTGTCAGTACTCACGCAGGAACAGGCAGGATCACACAAGCCATGTGCTTATTTTTCTAGTACATTAGATCCCGTAGCTCAGGCTCTTCCTGCGTGCCTGAAATCAGTCGCAGCAACAGCTTTAGCAATCAGACAAAGCGATGCCATAGTGTTAGGACATCAATTGACAGTACAAGTACCACGCGCAGTAGAGGTTCTCTTGAACCGGACCCAAACACAACACTTGACTATAGCCAGACTGACGGGTTATGAATTAACATTGTTCCAGCCACACATAGAAATCCGACGTTGTAGTACATTAAATCCTGCCACACTTTTGCCATTAAGTGGAACAGACCCATTGGCACATGATTGTATTGAAGTTATCACTATTACGACCAAACCCAGACAAGACTTGACAGATATTCCATTATCAGATCCAGACCTGACATTGTATGTAGATGGTTCATGCATGAGAACAAATACAGGAGAGTTAGTGGCCGCTTATGCAGTCACAACAGATACTGAAATTATTGAAACGGATTGTATCAATACCTTGTCAGCTCAAGCAGCAGAGCTCATCGCTCTGACACAAGCCTGTATTCAAGCCAAAAATAAGAAAGTCAACATATATACAGATTCACGTTATGCATTCGGAGTCGTCCATGACTTCGGCGTGCTTTGGCGAGAGAGAGGTTATTTAACTTCTCACGGTGCCCACATCCAGCACGGTCCCCTTATTCAAGCTCTGTTAGATGCAATACATCTGCCGACTGCAATATCGATTATGAAGTGTAAAGCCCATACAAAAGTGACTGACATTATTTCTCAGGGTAACGACCTAGCTGACAGAACAGCTAAACAGACTGCTCAGAATCAGACTCATCCAACTGACACGACAAAGACAATAGTTCCGACACCAACACACTGCATGACAGTTAAGGATCCCGCCCTTGATGTAATTGACATACAGACACATGCTACACCAGAAGAAATAAAGAGATGGACTGAATTAGGAGGGATCCAAACGGATCAAGGATGGATGACGAAGGGAAAATCTATATGGTTTCTCCCCGACTCAATGGTTCAGGTCATCATTAACACAATACATAGTCCAGCGCATCTAGGAGAGAAAGCTATGCTAGACAGTATTCAACACATTTGGTCCAATAAACACTTGCGAGCAGCAGCTAAACAGAAAGTACGTACCTGCATGATTTGTTGTCAGTTCAATCCAGGAAAAGGCGTACCTGTAGAACAGGGTGGATTTCAACCCCCCGATCACCCTTTTGAAGTCCTCCAGATGGATTATATCCAGAGGGAACGTTGTCGAGGATTCAAATATGTCCTCGTAGTTGTATGCGCTCTTTCCCGGTGGACAGAGGCGTATCCCGTCTCAGATTACACTGCCCCGACTACTGCCAAACAGTTAGTTCGAGAATTCTTCCCACGGTATGGTTTGCCCCGTATCGTGTACTCAGATAATGGCCAGCCGTTCTCATCCGAGCTAATGAAACATGTTTCACTTCTGTTAGGCTACCAATGGAAATTCCACTGTGTCCGACATCCCGAGGCAGCAGGACTCGTGGAGCGACATAATCAAACTCTGAAAATTAGACTGTCCAAAGTATGTAGAGAAAAAGGTGTCGACTGGATAGTAGCTCTACCAGTTGCGCTCTTTTACATGAGAATGGTAGCACACTCTCGAACAGGGCTATCCCCGTATGAGGTGATCTTCGGTAGACCACCAAATATGTGGGGGACGCCTATACCCCGTAAAATAACTGATGTTGATTGTAATATGCTGACAGATTACCTGGCTTCCTTGATGTCTGCACTACAATCTTGTCGTTCACAGGTAGCTGCAGCTTTTCCCGATAACACTGAGGTGAAGCCCCATGAAGTGGTTCCAGGTGACCTGGTACTGGTGAGGAACTTCGACAGAAGGAACCCGCTGGAGCCTCGCTGGCAGTCACCTAAACTCGTCTTATTGACCACAAGGACAGCTGTGAAGATTGAGGGACGTAAAGGGTGGTTGCACTCGAGCCACATCAAAAAATTTCATGGACTACCGTCCGATGTGAACCCTCAGCCCTGCATTCCCTCACAGACTGATTCAAAACTACCCCTGGTTGAAAAAACCAAGAGTGAAAACTATAAACTGAAACTAAGGTCTAGCAAGTCAGACAATTTGATTGTTTAAGTCCTCTCCAAGGTGAATCGGTTGAATTTGTCTCTGACATGTATCCTCTAGACCGGAATAGAGAGAGAAATAGACAGAAACATGCGTACTGTAAATCACTTCGTAGTCACTGCATAGTGACATTGTTAATTATGTTTTTTCTAAGTCTTCTGATTATTATTTCCAGTATATTATTACACATGTATTACCCTATCTCCAAGCGTGCTTTCCATGCTACTGCCGAACATTCTTTTAGCGAATTACCCCCGCATGAGTTGTCCTATAGATTTGCGCTGCGCAACAACACATTCATTAGTATGTTACATCATTCTCATCAGACCAGCAATGCTACAAATTGTTGGATATGTGGCCGACTCCCTCCCTATCAGAAATACAAGGGAGTTTTGCCCCTCTTTCCGTATCCATTCACACACAATGGCTCCTGTGGAGCATGGTTTAGTTTGATTAATTCCCTAGATTCAAATACAGTAGTTTATCAAGACAACTGGGTATGGGGAAACCTGAACCTAGTTTTACTTAAAGTCTGCTACCCTAACAAGGAGGGACTTCCCAAAAGAACAGGAACTGATCTAGAAAACGAAGTATATGGATTAGGTAACTTTACACTTAATCTCATGATCCTGAATGTTGAATCCGAAGCTACACCAATCTTGCCCACTATGTCAGTATTTCCAGTTAGAGGCGAATTATGTGTAAGAAAGAATGGTTCAATACACATGGGCCATAGTAAATGTACCACTGTAATAGAATTCAGTGATAAAGGCAAATCTACATTTAGAGCTTCTCGTCACTCCTACTTCATCTGTGGTCACACCACATACATACACCTACCCCTAGATTGGGATGGTACCTGTTACATTGCATTCCTTCTGCCACCTGTTTTCCTAGCCCCGCCTGATTATCATAGGAATACCCATTTAATACACAATAGACAGCAGAGAGATCTCCCGATTGTCGATTACACTGAAACAGCATGGGAGAAATACACAGATTTCAATAAAGGTTTCTTTCCCTACATAGGTACAGTCACTAATAGTAAGCTGATACGTAGATTAACTAGAACCCTTGAAGCAGTAGTGAATGAAACTACTTCCGCCTTAGGCAACTTAACAGAGGAGCAGTCTGCGATGCGGATTGTTGTTCTTCAAAATCGTCTTGTCCTTGACGTCATTCTGGCCGATAGGGGCGGAGCCTGTAGGGTCATCGGATCAAGTTGCTGTGTTTTCATACCAGAAAACGCGCCGTCAGTGTATAAAGCCATAACTCGACTTCATAAGATCGTAAGCCAGATACACCAGAATCCAGGCACCTGGACTTGGTCCGGTTGGTTCTGGAGCGTGTTGTCAGCCTGGGGATGGAGGATCCTATCCTTCCTAGGTATTGGCTTTCTCATACTATTCAGTTGCTGCTTGTGTCTACAATGTGGGCCAGCGATTTGTGGTCTGTGTGCCACATCGTGTATCCCGCCTTCAAATTTTCATTCAAGATCCCGGAAGAAGAAAGAAGAACAAATGATGCTATATGAACAGATTGATGGATTGATGAAGATGGATATTTCATGAGGGTCCGTAGGGGACAAGGAGGGAATGAGGAAATATGAATTTTCATGGTCAATTGTGTCCCCTATCTTAGACCCCAACGGCTCCATGTACATGCTATAAGTACATGTATGTTCCCTCCAGTTCTAGCTATGAAGACGCAAATACATGTGCGTCCAACGTCAACATGGCCTCTTTCAGATCCGCCATGAATGGGTCGAATATTCTATTCCTAAGTATGATTGGCCACCGACTTTATATGGTTCACTTTTCTAGTTTTACAGTTCAGGCGAGTAGGCCCTGAATTCTGCCATCAAGCCTTTTTCTGCTTCTGCCTCTGAAATGCTCCAGCTTGGACCTGCATCCGTGTCCATGAACTTTGTCTTACTTCCTGCGCGGCTAGCGGTGCCTGACGCGGCCTGTTGCCTGCCAAAAACTGTATTCAGCCTTCAAGTTATCTGCTCCGCTCCTCATCCAATGCATTCCTGTCTAGTAGTTTAGGTAAACATCCTTCCAGCTACCGAGCAAAGGGCCCGGCCTCGCTGTCTTTATGCAAGTAATTCATAGCCCCTGTTACTATGGAAGATTCCTGCCCCCTCGCATCGCATGTAGACACATAGACGCTTGTACACGCACTAACAGTCAGTATAGAATAGGATCTGTCCGAGAAGACCTTTCCTTCCAGATAATATAGTTCCTTAAACACAAGATATTAGATATGATTTAGGACTAGGTTGTCCTGACACCCCAGACTTCTGTCTCTACATGTAGGGCTAAATGTCAAGTTCCCTTCACCCTCTAGTTGCACGTCAATCACACGTCATGCGGCTGCGCGCGCATCTCTGCCAAATATTTCTGCTGACACTGCAGGATTCTCTTATGGATCCACCCACTTGTGACATCATTCTAAATGACGTTTCTAGTATACGCCTGTATTTACGCCTATTTTCATTACGTATGTGTATTCTTATCTGTATTATCAGCTGTTACGCCTCCTGCATCTGTCTTAATACAATGCTTCTCATATATATATGGTTACTTGTCAATAATGTATTGCTGATCCCTTCCTGAACCTTCGTGGTGATGGAATATGACTGCCTGGTTCGAACCATAATTCCTTTGTAAGGAATAAAATCCTTTTCAGAACCTCTAATACCACGGATTCTGCCTCTTATTTTGACTGAGTTATTCTTACTAGACTTTACCGCCTAAAAAATAGTACAGGTAATTTAAATATTTACCACATGGGGACAGACGGGTAGTGCTGGGGCCAAGTCAGTGGACGTCATCCTCTTGTTAGCTTCAGCACAGCTGTTCGGTCCTTCTTCTTTTCTTCATGTAGTTTCTTGTCTGAGAAAGCAAGGGCCAGGGGTACCCCTTAATACTAGATTTAGGGGTGTTACAGGTAGGTAAAAAGGTTGGGACTAATGGGTCCCTTCCCTGGGGTGGGTACACCCCATATTATGCCGCCCTCCAGTAGGAGGGAGGCATACGCTTTTCCATGGTTGGCTGGGTCCCCCCATCTGCAAGATGGCAGGGACTGAGAGTTTTGCTTCACCTCGCCTCCCACCCTGAGGTGTGGAGTTGGCTGAGGTGGGCACACCTCTCTTCCTCACTTGTTTTTCCCGCCGGTTCTTCTGCCCAAAGTGGGGGTCTGAACCAGGGAGGACCAGTTGCTGAAAGCAGCAAGTGGCCTGGGGAAGCTCAAAAAGGCGGAAAGCATTTGAAGCTTCCCCTACGTGAACCCTACCAATCCTGGGGGAGGAGGCTTGGCACCTCGTCCCAGGATGTGTATTGTTTCAGGCCCCCGAGGGTTTGGAGGCTCTCGAGCCATGGGTCCAGAAACCTGTCTGGTGGTGGCAGCTGAAAGCAGCCATTCAGCCTGGACACTAGTGGTAGGTCGTTTTTCGGGGGGCCTCTCTAAGATGCCTTCTGTGTGCATTTTTCATTAATTCCCACCCTGGCATCAGTGTGGGTTTAATTTGCTGAGAAGTTTGATACCAAACTTCTCAGTTTTCAGTGTAACCATTATGGTGCTGTGGAGTTCGTAATGACAAACTTCCAGCACCATATATTCTTAATGGCAGCACTGCACTTACAATGTCTAAGAATGGACTTGGACACTGTAGGGATACATGGCTTATGCACCCTCAGCACTGGTATAGTGCTAGAGGGGTGACTGATCTATGCCAGCGTTGTAGGCATGGCACACAGATGTGTACCATGTTGACTCCTCACTTTGTTTTGCACCAAAACACACAGCCTGCAAAGGCAGTGGGAGAGTGTAATGGTACAGGGCCTCTAAGGGTGGCACAATAAGTGCTGCAGCCCTTAGAGGTCTTCCCTGGTCCCAGTGCCCGGGGTACCTGTGGTACAATTTACCAGGGGCTGACCTGTGGCCAGAGATGCCAATTGAGTTTTGTTTTTAATGCAGGTTTTAGGGAAAGAACATAGGCCATGGGCACCTGATTGGCAGGAGCCCAGGGCACACTCTGTCAAAGTACATCAGCAATTCAGCAAAAAGTGGGGGCAACCATGCAGAAAGAGGGCACTTTAACACACAGCCCCGCCCCCTCCCCCCCCCCCCCCCCCCCCCCCCCCCAGCAAAAGAGGATGGGACTAACCTTTCCCTAGAGAGGAAGAACCTGGAAAGTCCATCTGCATTGGCATGGACAGTCCCAGGTTTATGCTTTATCTGCAGTAGCCATCTGAGAGGTCTGTGATCAGTGTGTACTAGGAAGTGAGTACCTAACAAGTATGGTCTCAGCTTCTTCCGGGACCAAACCACAGCAAAGACCTCCCTCTCAATGGCACTCCAACGCTGCTCCCTGGGAAGAAGCCTTCTGCTTATAAAAGCAACAGGTTTGTCTTGGCCTTCATCATTGGTCTGGGATAGGGCCACTCCTATCCCTAGCTCAGAGGCATCAGTCTGCACAATGAGCTGCTTGGCATAGTCTGGAGCTTTGAGAATTGGTGCTGAGCACATTGCCTCTTTCAGGGTGTCAAAAGCCTTTTGACAACTAACTGTCCAGTTGGAGGTGAGTTCTGTGAGGGGAGCCACAATGGACCCATATCCCTTCACAAACCTGTAGTACCCAGTCAAGCCAAGGAATGCCCTGACATGGGTCTGGGTTGTTGGAGCTGCCCAGGCCAGGATTGCCTGGATCTTGGGCTGTAAGGGTTGTACTTTGCCTCTGCCAACAAGGTGGCCCAAATACACCACAGCCTGGCATTACCTTGCCTGCTGCAGTCTCCTAGTCCCCACCTGTCAGTACCGGACATACCCTTGTGCTGGTGTTCTGCTGCGATTATTCGGCGATCGTTGGTTCGACTGAGTGGGCGTGGCAAGCTCGGAGCGCGAGGAGGAAGTCGCTCGAGACCGCAGCCCGTATCTTCGTATTCCCGTAGCCTGAGGATTGAAGCCAGAGCCGCCCTGCCCTGCCGTTTTTGCTCTGCCCAGCACCGACCTGCCGGAGGCGGGGGGCCTTAGTTCAAGGAAGTGGCAGCTGGCAGCGCGGTAAACGCAGGGTAACCGCGAGGGCATCACGAGGCGACAAGGGAATTCAAGAGGCAGAGGGAGAGACCTGCGCAGAGTCTGGCTGTGTGAGGCGTGGTTTGCAGTGTGGAGCAGAAGTTGCAGGTGAGCAGCGGGGATGGGGTGCAGGAGCGCGGTCAACCTTAGTGGTGGCTGCTAATTGAAGAGCCCAGGTAAGCTTGCAGAAGCGACCCAACTAGGTTGGGAGCGGCTTGCGGCTTCCAGCGCGCCCTGCTCTCCGCCCCACTCTCTGCCTCCCTCTCTTCCTTGCTACCACCCTCCTCTTCTCGGCCAACTTGCCTGTTACTGGCTATTACGGTGTTACTGCCCACTGCCCCCACCAGCACAGGGCTCCCTCCCGCGGCCTTACTTCCTTGGGAAAGGAAAAAGGCCTACTGGACTATCGGAAACCAGAAAAACAGTTAACACGCCAGGACCAGGGCGAAAGCCCATGATCACCACTACACTGCTCCCATTTTCTGCCTGCAAATACCTCCATCAGCCATCAACCACCAGCCTCCCGCTTCCAGCTTGACTTGGCTCGTTATACCTTTATACAGTGTGTTACAGCATCTGGTGCCCCCGCTACAGCGGCGCGGCAAGGGTCATCGCACCGCCACTGCATCAGCTACAAGCAGTTCCCACTCACACTCCCCTCACACCCCCCTCGCAACTCTAAGCCTGGGGAAAACTTGTATTTGACGCCACAGAACAGACCGGAAAGAGGGGACTCCCCTGACCCCCCTACTCACAAGTCCACAACCTTCTTCAAACAGCAAGCTGAGAGGAGCAGCAAATGTATCTAACCCGCCCAAGCTTGACTACCAACTCAAAATTTATACGGAGTTCTCATTTATTAAAGATATCGGATCAGTCATATGCGCCGGGACACTCCTTGGAGTAGCTGCGCGCATTATGAAAGCAAATAACATAACGTATGTCTAAACAGCCGCAACGCAAGCAGCCTGCTAACCCCGCTGGAACCCAGCAAGGTTCTTTCCCCGAAGCAACGAAGGCATCTGGAGATGGAGTTGGATTCTAAAAGAGAATCAGTTGAAGTTAGAGAAGAGGGGAACGATATGGAAGGGGCAGCCCACACAAGCAAAGCAGAGCCTAATAGGGGGCCCGAAAGTGTTGTTCACTCAAGCCCAAAAATGCAGGAGCAGGACCGGCAGGACGCAAGACTAATGCCAAAGGTAAATGGGAGGGGAAGCAAAAACATGTATGAAAGCGAGTGCCAAAGCCTCCCCACAAGCCCCGGTTCCGAAAAGAAAAAATACCGGAAGATGAGCCCTCCAGGTCGAGCAAGTCTTGGCACAGCTGAACCACCAGACAACTGTGAAGGACCGCCAGGTAATACCGAAGGACAAGCAGATCCAATGTCCAATGTGTCCAGGAATCTTAATATGCCAAACAAGGGTGACACAACAACCAGAGGATATGGTGATCCTATACCGCAAGTGGAGTTAGGGCATGACAAGCACATATTCCCGACGCTTGACTGCATTGTTACATGGCATGAGAACACCAAGGGAAAGAGAGATCTCATCATATCGGCTGTCACGATAGAGGGAAGGTCTCCACACACATCAATCTCACTGCAATCTACAGTTCAAGAACGGCACGTACCTCTTTTAACTGACCATCAATCCGACCAACAACTCGAAGAACTCAAGACAAGCTACGCTCCCAGCCAAATTCAAATTCAAATTCCAGGCCCAGCCACCTCACCCACTATACCATTGCAGACCACAGACTCTGAATCCTCGTATCTCACTCAAGAAGAGTGGGAAGAACTGGTATCCTCCTACTCTGCGGCCCCCCACGATGAACCCCCAGGCTCGAACAATAGTGCTCCAAACCTCTAATGCGGCAAGGAAACTTCACAAGCAAAAGAAGACATTTGGGCATCTCTTTTGCATACAATGGAAATGTCCGTAAATGCCATCCAATATCAATCGGACAAGGTGGATCTCCAATTGTCTGTTCTAAACTCACTTTCAAACTTCGTTGCCAATATTGACGGCAAGTTAGCAGAGCTCATTAATCTGGTCAGAAGGGCGCAAACAGAGACACAACTCATACAAACCAACTACTCATGCATAACAATCGTAGACAAGCTGGCCACACTTCCAATGGCAATAGGTAATCTCCTCTCAGACATTAGGGAGGCTATCAAAAATAATCCACCAACGGGATCAGACCAGCCGAGAAACAAAGCATGGCACTCAACAAAGCGCAGGCTCCTGGGCATCAAGTCTGGCGACCCCAAAAGCCGACTCAAGAAGCACAGCAGGAGGGAGAAGCCGCTGACTCACAAAAGCAAGGACCAAACAGGAGCTTAAGGAACGGAGGATGCTAAATGTCACCATCTATTAACACAACGTTACTGGGTGAAACTCCACAAAACAAAGAATCACCGGAACACCTCCGATCTATAAAAGAGGGGAGAAAGCAGAGAAGGAAGGTCCGTAACCAAAAGAAAAAAATCCCTGCAATATTCAGGGAGAAGAACAACAGTACATCGGAACCAACAAGAGATATGTCAGCCCAGAACGGCAACGAAACAGACACGGATCATGACCCAAGATAAAAACCTGAATCAAGAAGAGAGGCAAAAGATCAAAAAATATACCACTCGTAACAGAAAAACGGCCACTAGTGTCATTTACAAAAATGAACCAGGATTCCTTCAGAGGAGCAATGAAATAGATATGGTCCATGACCCTAGAGAAAGTCTGAACCAGGAGAAGAGGCAAAAAGAAAAATATACCACTCGAAACAGTAAATTTGCCTCTGCCCCACTCACAGAAATGAAACGGGTCATCCACAAGGGGCCACAATAACATCAGCAATTATCACCGGCCTAGAGTCAACACAGGCAAAGGAAAATGGCGCTCAGGGTCATGGAGCTCCAATCGAGGAAAACCATGGCTCAGGGGACGTTCCCACTATCACTCAGGACAGCCCAATACTCGAGACGGGGCAGGCAGACAGCCCCACAATCGTGTGTTTCCTGGAGTATAAATCAAAGGGCCCGATTGACATCTTAAACAGGGGTAATATACTACGCTTACTGAATTCCATAATCAGCCTAAAAAATATATCCACCAGCGACTCGGAGTCAGTTGAGTTCATAGAACTATTGGATCGCTCAGGGGTTGAAGCAACAAAAACACTTTGGCCAACAGCAGAAGTGGCTCGGAGAGTACTAAAAGAACAAGCCAAGTTCAACACCTGGGGTATAAAGCTCCAACCATTCTTAAAACCAAGATACCCCGACCCCCTGGCACATGACAGTCAACAATCGAATCCACGATCACTTTCGGTACTACGTGGGGCTCGCAGCAATACCCCAGACATCCCAGATCACAGAGAGTGACGCAGTAAGAGATCATTCGTCACGAAATGCCCAGCCCATCAAGACTGGGGCTGGCCACATGCTGGCCAAACACCTTACTATGCAGCACCGATTATATGAACTGGGGGCACGGCTGGGAAAACACTGGCCTGGTTAGAAAAAAGAGAGCAAGGGGAGAGATGGGTGTCAAGTTTGACTATGCCCAATGGTAGGACCATAACACATCCCAAGGATATAGCAGAGGCTTTTGCGGATCATTTAGAGCAGATCTACTCTCCCTCCATCACGTACATGGCGGAGCATTCTCGCTAACTCCTCTCTGACAGCTACATATTAACTTTCTGTGACTGATAAAGAAGTTCTAGAGGGTGACTTGACAGATGAAGAGATCCAAAAGGCCATAAGCCAAATCCACTCGGGGAAGGCCATGGGGCCCAATGGGACTCCCATTGAATTCTTAAAAGTAACTGCCCCTCACATTGCCCATCATCTGCGCGCCATGTACAACGAAAGCTATAAGCAAGGGACACTGCCTAGTGACCAACGTGTGGCATCCATAGTTGTAATCCGTAAGCCAGGAAAGCCGGGCGATCAATGCGGCTCATAATGGCCGATTTCATTAATCAACGCGGAAGATAAGATCCTAGCTAAAGTTCTCGCCACCAGGCTGGTTCCGGTTATCTCAGCGTTGGTACACCCTGACCAATCTGGGTTTATGCCAGAGAGGAATACAGCACTTCACATTCGCCGTCTCCACAATGTGCTGGCACGTAGGGAATTCTTGGAAGAAGACGCAGTAGTGCTATCTCTAGATGCCTCTATGGCGTTTGATTCAATAGAGTGGCCGTACCTATTCGAAGTCTTGGCAAAGATGGGATTTGGCCCAAAATTCTTAGGCTTGGTTAAATTACTATACACAGATAAACAGGGCCAAGAGAGAGTTAATAATTATACCTCACGAACATTCACACTGCGGAGGGGAACCCGGCAGGGCTGTCCTCTGTCCCCACTGATTTTTTCTTTGATATTGGAAACGCTAGCCGCCTGGATCCGTCGGGATGTGATGGTGAGGGGCCTTAAATGGGCAGAGGGTCAGGAAGATCGAATATCCCTGTACGCAGATGATATCTTACTGTACCTAGCCTCCCCATATAAATCCATTTGTGGTGTCTTGGACATCTTTACGAACTTTGGGAAATACTCGGGTTATCAAATAAACTGGAGTCAATCGGTACTGTTTATGCTCCGGGGGCCGGTTCCCCGTCTCCCACAAAACTGCATGATCGAGGTAGCAGTAGAGGGCTTTCGATACCTGGGAATATATGCCACATCTGACCCTACCCTCTTTTATGATCGCAATTTAGCCCCCCCACTGGCCCGGCTCAAAACAAATGTTAAACATTGGCGATCCTTGCCCCTGTCTCTGATAGGTCACGCTGCCCAGTTTAAGATGCTGGCACTTCCCTGCTTCTTATATATTCTCCAGAATTGCCCACGTTGAGTTCAAGACACGTATTTCTCAGCAGTGGAGAGTGAGGTTCGGACCTTGCTCTGGGACAGAAGGGCCCCCCGCATTGCTACCAAAAATTGACGAAAGGATGGTATGATGGAGGAATAGCCCTCCCAGACCTCAGGCTCTACTACTGGGCCTCACAACTAGTGGTGATAAACCAGTGGATCTATCGCTGTCCTAATGATCCTGCAAATATGCTAGACAGATACCAGACTGGACGATCTGGTTACCTGGGAGCGCTGCACTCCAAAGTGAAGCGAGGGCGATATTTTGGGCCTCTCTCTCATACAGTAGCTATCTGGCACTAGGTGAATTCATGACTAGGGTGGTCAAATGTCCTCACAAAAGCAATGCCATTATGGTATGCCCAGAAGTCGGGTTCTCTCTGCTATCAACCCGGCTTTGATAAGTGGGACTCTATTGGGATTTCCGCGATCGGAGACTTGATTAAAAGAGGGTCGATCCTAAGTTTCAAGGAGCTCCAGGAATAGTATAAGATGGCGCAGGGGGAACTGTTTAGATACATGCAAGTCCGTCACGTCCTCACCACAGCCCCGCCAGACCTCAGAGTTACCAGAGTCGTCACCGCTGGAAGACCGGCTGCTAGATGGGCCACTACACTCCAAAGCCATCTCATTGAGCTATAAAAAATTATGTAACAACCTACCTGACACACTACACAAGCTTAAAGAGCAGTGGGAGGGAGACCTGGGACCACTCGAAGATGAAGACTGGCAGGCAGCCCCGATGTCCCCTAAAGAAGCGGCCATCACCCTTCGCTTCCGACTGATACAATTCAGAATTCTTCATAGATTATATTTAACAGGAGTGACATTGGCAAGGATAGGGGCCAGGGCTGATGCACTCTGTCTTAGGGGCTGCAGCCAAATAGCTACCTTTTATCATACTATATGGGAGTGCCCGGAGCTCCTACGACTATGGGAGGGGGGCCACGACTCATATCCAAACTGCCCTGGGGAAAGCACTGACTCTTACACCAGGGTTGGGCCTGCTTAATATATGGGCGGCAACAGACCTTACAGAGGTGGAACAACAACTAACCGCACATGGAAATACCCTTGTCAAAAGAGAAATAGCTAAGGGGTGGGGGGCGGTAAGTTCACCGTCTATCCAGACATGGGCAAAAGAATTTGATAAATGTATGATTGCAGAAAAGGAAGTATTTATAACTCGGGGTGCCCAAAGAAGTGGGATAAGAAATGGGGTAAATGGAAAATATATCGTGGAAATATCTGTATCTCCCCGACGTTGGAACTTGAAATGAGACGTAACAGAGATCGAGAAGACGATATTATATAAAAGTGACTTTCTTCCCCTTGATAATGTAATGATGTATTAAGTGATTGTTGAAATACTGATTGGCAATGTATGCATAACTACGAATTAAACTAATAAAAAGAAGTTTAAATTTTTTTTTTTTTTAAAAGACTGGAGCTGGCTCTCCAGGACTATAAATGTCAAAACAGAAAATCAATGACAAAATAAGGCCAATGACAACAGTCTTAACCTGTGCCCTTGGAACATCAATGGCCTAGGTGATAAGTTTACCGACACAGAACTCTACACCTATCTGCAAAGATTCGATATCATTGCACTGCAATAAACGTGGTCCGACTATTCGCCAGCACTTCCTGGCTATAACCTGAACTTCATTCCTCCCACGCAAAATGCACTGTTTAGTCAAAAAAAGGGTGGCCTTGCAATATATATTTATATAGGGAGCATTTATGCACATAAGCTAACCCCGCCAAATGCAATGTAAGCGCTACGGATTTCTATTCGGGGAGGGCCATAAAGGAGGACATAATTTTGATAAACCTCTACTTACATCCCCGATGAAAAAACAGTGCAGCGCAGCAGCAGAAGGAAATGCTCACAAAACTATTAAACGTCAGGGAAACAAACAGCTGGATTATCAGCGGGGCTTTCAATCTAAATGTGATTAGCAACCCAACTATCGACACCATCTATGAGGAGGATCCATTTGCATGGGAGTGAAACTCTCAAGTAAACACCTCTGGAGACAGAAGCGCGGAAACAACACAGAGACTTCTTTCAACACTAGAAGAGTTGGGCTTCCGAGCACTTAATGGCAGACTCTCAGGGGACCGCCCTCAAGTAGCAACCTTTCAAAGTACAATGGCCAGTTCCACAATTGATTTCACATTCTTTTCGCACAGTCTGTATCGAAGGGCAAGGGATTTCCACATTGGCTCGCTAGATTACAGTGACCATCTGCCCCAGGAAGTCCCGATCGATGCCTTTTTAATACTAAGCCCACCTACAGCTAACTCTTACAGCTTAGAATATACTGCGAATGAGAGGCGGGTAAAATGCAGAATAGATGACCCACAAAATCTTATTCCACGCTAAACAGGCATTAGGCGAAGTGCAAACAGCAACAACAGATCTAATTGAGAGCTGGGAGGTGTTTACAAAAACATTACGAAATAAAACCGTAACAAAAAAGGGAAATGGCCGTGCTGAAGGAGCGGTCAAAGTCATGAGGCATAAGAGCCATTTAAATTTCAGAAACAACACTCATCTAAAAAAGCTTAAAACCTTGATCAATCAAACACTTCGAAGACTAAGGAGAGACCCTGCTGCTTAACAAGAGCTGAGACGACTAAAGGGCGACCGCAGGAAGTTGATTTGGCGACTTAAACAAGAAGAGACTCTGTTGGCCAAACTTTTACACAATATTAAAACCGGCAACAGTGCACAGTTTTGGCAAAAGATCAATAATCTGACTAGCGAGCGGAGTCAGGGTATCGAATCTTATGCCACAGAAGAAGCCTGGACAACTTTCCTTGGCTCACATTTTAATGAAAGTCAAATTACCAGGCAAGGGCCATACAATCCCATACATGACTCCAAAGTCCGGCTACTACAATTCAATGAAATCCAGACGTCAGAACAAGAAACTTCAACTACGATTATGCAGATCTGTAAAAGAATCGTAAAGGGAAGACGAGAGGGCGCGCCAGGGCCAAATGGGATTCCCCCCCCCATTTTGTTCAAACAAGAGCCGGAATTCTGGGCCACCGTTCTCAAACCAATGTTCGATAAAATCTTACAAACGTCAATAATTCCATCATCCTGGAGGGCGGGCTATCATCTCCCCAATCAACAAAAAAGGAAACATGAATGACCTGAGAAGCTATCGGCTAGTATTCCTACTCGACAACGAGGCCAAATACTTTGAGTGCCTATTACTCCAGGAACTAACATCATGGGCAGCAGAAGTTACAGCAATCCCATACAATCAAACCGGCTTCTGTAAAAGTACAGGGACAACCACCAATATACTAGCTCTATCCCTAATGATTGATACCGCTCTCGCAGTAAAATAACCCCTATACCTGTGCTACATCGATTACAGCTCCGCATTCAACCACATTAACACAAACATTCTGTGGCAAAAACTTAAAAAGATGAACATCACTCCACTGCTCTTAAACCAATTAATCCTCTTGCATAGTGACACGTGGGTGCAAGTTAAACTAGGTAATGGAGAATATCGAGGAAGATTCCAACAAGCACAGGGGTTAAACAAGGCTGTGTGCTAGCGCCAACACTTTTAAATCTATTTATGGGGGAGCTATCAACCCTGCTGAACGAAAGAAACTCGCAAACACCCAAGCCAAGGGGCATCTAGCTGTCCAACCTTTTCTACACAGACGATCTGGTACTCATTAGCTGCAACCCGGTAGGTTTACAGCGGCTGTTGGACATTACATCACGATATTCTGCAACAAATATGCTTAGCATTAACCAAGAGAAATCCAAAGTCATGTGCATTAACACCCATAAAAAGAGAATAACAAATAACTGGTTCTTGGCATCAAGGAAGCTGGACACAGTTTGTGAATACAGATACCTGGGGGTCATTATAGGCGACAAGGGCAATTTCAAGCCACAATGCGATGCCATAAAAAAGAGAGGTCTAAGGACTGCGGTGGCTTTAAGAAACTTAATAAACAAGATAACTGGCCCAAGCTTCCTCCATCTTATTAAGGTGATTGAAGCTAAACTAATTCCAGCCATTACTTACGGCATGGAGGCTATGAGAGGGAGGGATGCTGCTACAGTTGACGGCACCGTAGCAAGATCTTCGGCTTGCCAAGTTACACATCTCCCGCACAGATGAGGCTCGAATTCGGCGCTCCCAAGAGAGGAGCTGGCACGCAAAGGATCATACTAAAAAGCTGGCACAAAATAAGCAGGGGAGAACCGAAAACGCTAAATGCTCTCCTGTGGAAGGAGCTACAAACCAAAGAAACTTGCCCTGCAAGGCTTTATCTGGAGGCAGCTATCAACCAGCTGGGGCTATGACAGCTTTGGGAACTCCCAGGGGCCCGGCATGCTAAAACAAAAGTAGTTAACAAGACTGTCAGGAAAGAATCACTCTGGCAGGATAAAGTCTCCCTGGTAGAGCGTGCACATGGCTGGCTCACTGTACAATCCTATATTAAACTCTTGCCCCAAGGATACCTCCAGACTGGCTTCTCCAAAAAAAACTGAAGAGATTTTTGAAACTGCGCCTAGGGCTTCTGCCCTCGTCAAATCATCTACCCTCTTAGCTACGCGCTCAGACACCAGCAAAGTGTTGTCTCTGTGGTGAAGGTGAAGAAAACATAGTGCATCTGATAACTATTTGTAGGGAACTACTACAAAAACCTTCTGAGACCGCTTTTCAACAGAAAACGGATACGATCTTTCAGGCAAGCGGTGCTGGCATCCTTTTGCGGCGATGACATCCAACTGAGTTGCTGGATGGTAAATTCCTAGCAGCCGCCGAAGCTCGCCTCAAAAAATAAAAAGAATTTCAAGGAGATGCAGAGGAGAACATACGTTCATGACCCACATGGAGAATAGTTCCTGAACGCCTCAGCGAAGAAATAGGAAGTACATTATCGGTATTCGGAGCGTTTTTCTTATACTCTAGGAGGTTAAAGCAATCCGGAGGAAAAAGGGTCAAGATGTAAAATTGGCCCTTGCTAAACAGCATTGCTCCAAGTCACTACATCTGAAGAGACGCTGGCCGTGACTTTAAAATTACTCTGTTTTAATGAGTGTTTTTTAGTATTGCACGTTTTACACATTTGATGGACCGAAACAAGGATAGCTTAAGATCATGCGGTGGGTTATCTCATGCCGCCCCCTTGTACCATAAGTTCTAATAACTAGCCGGTCTGAAATGGAGACCCAGCAAGCTCAAATCACTCTAGGGGGCTAACCCCTGTTGCTCTGCAACAACTGCTAATGCCCTCCCTCGTAATAAGTACTCTTTATTTCTTAGTCCTTACCAGGCCTATTCTGGCAAGGAGCTCTGTGTTTAGAAATATCTGTAATCTAAGCACACTTTGCATTTTGCGCTAAGTCCCAAGTGCCAACCTTTGATGCACCGCAATGATGATTTTGGAATTAAGTACTCTCTACTTCTTAGCCCGTGCCAAGCTGAGTTTGCCAAGATGACTAACCCTAGAAATATATGTAAATCAAGCATCTAAGTACGAACTTTAACTATGCCCTGACTCATGTCTAAAACATCTGCAAGGCAATTTTGCGTATATAGATCTGGCTAACTGCTTTTAATACCAGTATAACCCCACATGGGCATTGAGTAATGAAATCGCTCCCACTGCCCCCGGTCGCCTGACTAAGGCTCTTAGCAATTAGCGAGCATGGCACTTTATTCCCCACCCAACATCCTCTGCGGTATAAGAGGCTCCGATAGAGGTGGTTTTGGGCTAGCCTTCAGGCATATTTGAGGCTTATAAACTACTAACCACATGTTTTTATAGTTTTTACTTTATATTCTGAATGAGTAGTCTTTTAGTAATGAACTACTATAACACTATTGTAATTTGTTTTAGCTTGAAACTGTGTAAATTGGAGATTTGTAATGGTTTTAATTAACTGCACAATACATTTTTACCTTTTACCTATCTGGCGTTTGGATGCCTTGATAGTTAGGCCGGCAGTTTGCAGGGCATTTAAAACCTTCCCAAGGTGGATCAGGTGATCCTGTCAGGTGGAACTAACGATAGCAATATCATCTAGATTAGCTGCATTACAGGATTCCAATCCAGCAAGGACCTAATTTACCAACCTCTGGAAGATGGCAGGGGCATTCTTTAAACCAAAGGGCATAACAGTAAACTGATAATGCCCATCAGGTTTGGAGAATGCTGTCTTTTCCTTTGCTCCTGGTGCCATGCCAGTACCCTGCAGTTAAGTCAAAGGTACTTAGAAATGTGGCTGCACCTAGTTTGTCTGTCAGTTAATCTGCTCTTGGAATAGGGTGAGCATCTATCTTGGTGACAGAGTTGAGCCCTCTATAGTCCACACAGAACCTCATTTCTCTCTTTTCACCCTGGGGATGAGGTTTGGGGACTAGAACCACTGGGCTGGCCCAGGGGCTCTCGGAGGGTTCAATAACCACGAACTCCAGCATCTTGCTGACTTCAGCTCTGATGCTTTCCTGGACTTGATCAGACTGGCGATAGATTTTGTTTTTTGACAGGTGAACTGTCACCAGTGTCCACATCATGGGTACACCAGTTTGTCTGGCCAGGGGTCAAGGAAAAGAGCTTTGCATACTGCTGCAAGATTTGCTTTCAATTAGTCTGCTGTTGGGCAGAGAGGGTGTCTGAAAAGACAACTCCATCCACTGACCCATCTTTTGGACTGTATGCGAGGAGGTCTCTGTCTCCTGATCCTCATCAGTCACCATTAGCATGATGATGTCAGCCCTATCATGGAAAAGATTAAGGTGGTTCACATGGACCTTTTGGGTGTCCTGCTTGTGCCCAGGTCAACCAAGTAGGTGAACTAACATTTCTTTTTTTTCTAAGATGGGGTAAGGGCCACTCCATCCGTCCTGGAGAGCCCTTGGTGCCACTGGCTCCAAAACCCACACCTTTTGCCCTGGTTGAAATTGTACCAGTGCAGCCTTTTGGTCATATCAGTGCTTCTGAAGCGCCTGGCTGGCCTCAAGATTCTTGGATGCTTTTTCCATGTACTCAGCCATTCTGGACCTTAGGCCAAGCACATAGTCCACAATATCTTGTTTGGGTTCTTGGAGAAGCTTCTCCCAACCCTCTTTTACAAGAGAGAGTGATCCCCTCACACGATAGCCAAACAGAAGTTCAAAGGGGGAAAACACTACTCCCTTTTGTGGCACACCTTTGTAAGCCAAAAGCAAACATGGTAAGAGAAATCTTTCAACAAGGCAACTTGGTTTTTGGGTGATAAGGTGTAGTAAACTTGTACTGCACTCCACACTCTTTCCACCTGTGTTTGAGGTAAGCAGACATGAAGTTGGAACCTTTGTCTAACACCACCTCCTTCGGAAACCCTACCCTGATGAAGACACCAATGAGGGGCTTGGCTACTGCAGGAGCTGTAGTAGTCCTAAGGGGAATTGCCTCGGGATACCTTGTAGCATGATCCACTACCACTAGTATAACTTTGTTTCCTGATTCTGTGGGAAGTTCAAGTGGACCCACTATGTTAACACCTACCCTTTCAAAGGGAACCCCAACCACTAGTAGTGGAGTCAAGGGGGGCTTTGGGTGTTCTCCTGTTTGCCTCTGGCTTGACAGGTACACAGGAGCTGACAAACTCCTTTTACTTTCTGAGACATCTGGGGCCAGTAAAAGTGGGTAACTAGCCTTTCCCAGGTTTTGGTTTGGCCCAGATGCCCTGCTAGAGGGATGTCATGAGCTAAAGTTAGGAGGAGCTCCGTGTACTTCTGAGGCACTACCACTCTCCTAGTGGCTCCAGGGTTGGGGTCTTTGGCCTCAATGTACAGTAGTCCCTCTTCCCAATAAACTTGGTGGGTACCACTGACATCTCCCTTTTCCTGTGCAGCAGCTTGCTGCCTCATTCTTTCAAGAGTTGGACAGTCCTGCTGTCCATGGCACAGCTCTTCCCTAGATGGTCCCCGTGGGCCCGAGAGTTAAACCTGGTAAGGGTCAAGCTCCATGGGCTCAGTTCCCTCTGGGGTGTTCAAGTCCTCTCCCTGAGGAGAGGAGTCCTGGTCATTTTGTTGTTCAGAAGCTGGTTTCCTAGTCTTCTCACCTTTACTCTTGGAAGGTTGGGTCATACTTTCAGGCTCCAACACTTCTTTCCACCCAGTTTTCTGCTCTGTGCTCTTGTTTTTACACACACCATCTCAGGGATATCCACCATTGCTGCATGGGTTTTCAGTTCAACCTCAGCCCATGCTGAGGTTTCCAGGTCATTGCCAAGCAGACATGCAGCTGGTAGCTTTGGAGAGACCACTACCTGTTTCAGGCCAGTAACCCCCCCCCCCCCCCAGTTTAATGTAACCATAGCCATTGCATGGTTAGTGGTAACACTGTCAGCATTGGTGACTGGGTAAGTTCCCCCAATCAAGTATTGCTCAGGGGAAACCAGTGTATCTCTCACTATAGTGACACTGCCACCTGTATCCCTCAGAGCTTCTGTCCTACTTACATTAATCCCAAGGGTATTGCAAATACTTCTTTAAGTTGGGTAGCCACACAGCTACAGTGGCAAACTCAATTCCCCTTCTGAAACTAGAACTGCTTTAGTTGGCAACACGATTAACTCTTGGCACACTGTTGAGACTTGCTACACCAGGAGTAGCTGTACTAGGACTAGGGGGCTTCTTGTTAGGAGAAGTAGCATCTCCAGTTAAGTGTTCCAACTATATACAGTTGTTACACCAGGCCTTTAAAGGAACAAAGTTCTTTCCCCTGTTCTTAGTAGTAGGTTGGGAAGAGTTTTGGGACCCACCCCCCTGTGCAGGTGTTTGGGGCCCTTTTGAAGACTCAGGCTTTTTATCTTGGTGATTCTCACCACCTTTCCCCTGGGGAGCATTTGTAACACCTTTCTTTTGGTCACCCCCAGTGGTTGTTTTTGTCACCCTTGTCTTGACCCAATGGTCTGCCTTCTTTCCCAATTCTTGTGGAGAAATTAGACTTAGGTCTACCAAATGCTGATGTAACTTTTTATTAGTGCAATTACTTATGTTCTTTCATAAACAGATTATAAAGTCTATTGAAATCATGCACATTGTGTCCAGTTAACCAACCATTTCGTGTTTTAGCTGAGTAGTCTACGAAGTCAATCAAGGATTGGTTTTGTGTTCTATATTCCTCAGTTGTGAGTCCAATTCCCTCAATCAAAGTTCTCTTCATGAGGTCATAAGACCCAACATCTGCCCCAGAAAGGTTCAGGAGTCTTTCTCTGCAGTTACCAGAGAACAGTTCCCAAAGGAGTGCCCCCTAGTGTTACTTCTTCACTTTCACATTTCAGGCCCTCTCAAATGCTTTGAACCATTTTGTGATGTCCTCACTCTCTTCATATTTAGTGACAATCCCTTTGGGGATTTTAGGATCATAAGATTGCTCTTTATCCTTCTTGAGTAAATTGGTGCTAGGCGTGTGTGTCTCTCTCACTCTCTGTTAGGTGGGATAAGACCCTATAATGATATTTTAAATTTTGCATAGGGACCTTAACTACTTGAAAGACAAGTGAAGGTAAGGGGTGAGGTCAAGCTCCTCAACCTGATCCTCTATGATATTGTGGTTATTTTCACTAACAGCTGGGTTCTTGTTTTGAGACTGTAGGAGAGTAGGATCTGCACTTATGTTGCCCCCACCTTTTTTTCTGATGTTTACACTGGTTTATGGCTATAGTCTGGCTGGGTCCCTGATAATCAGGGCCCCATCCTCTCTGTTCTCTCTAAACAACTTGGAGTGCATATTAGATGCACTAGTGATTGGATACTGTGGTACCTTATGAGCCCCTAGTATATGGTACCTTGGGTATCAAGGGCATAGGTACTTCACAGGCCTACCAGGGGCTGAAGCATGTATTATGCCACCCCTGGGAAGCAGACTAAATCTGACACCAAAGGCCTGCTACTGCAGCCTGAGTGAGGTAGTGTTAGCACTCCTCACTGAGGTATAGGTTCCCTATATCTCACCTTACACACACATATAAACCTATCAGTCACACCTAAGGCAGGCCCTATCAATCCTGAGGGAGAGGGTGCTTTGTTTTCCATGTGAGGGGGTTGCCTCTGCATGAGCAGGGCCCCTCTGCAGCTGGCAGAGTCTATTCTCTGTGGCTGTTTGTGGATGCGGTTAAACCATATACTCTTAAGTGCATTATAACCTAGCGGTAAATGCTAACTTTGGGATGGCTGCATCAAAACATGTCGTGTTTGGTGACAAACGGCTTGGAATCATACCCCCACACCAGTAACTGGTGTGGGAGTATGATCCCACCCTTCTAGAGGGATAGACATGTACCCACTGTGGAAACACGGTAGATTCTTGAAAGAGGCCTGGCATCACAAAATGGATGCCACCAGCACAGACACTGGGCTGCCCTCCTGCTGCTGACCGAAACTCGCAGTGGAGGAGGCCCAACAATAGGCATCCTGTCACAGGGAAGTGTAACCACCTTCCAGACAGGATTTAGTGTTTTGGGGCTGGGTGGGTGCACTCCTAGAGTGTTTTGAAGTCCTGCACTGGGGGAGCAGGAGGCTCCTCTGTGCATATGCCAGCTCAAACCAGTTCAGGGGCTACCTGCCCCTGCTCTGGCGCGAAACTGGACAAAGGGAAGTGGGTGTAACCACCCACTCACCTGACCCTCCCATAGGAGTGGTCATAGAACTAGTCCCTCCCTTTCCTTTAGTATAAGATGGGGAACCCTTGCCATTGCAAACTAGATATCCCTGGACGACGCTCTACAAGAAGAATCCTGGACCTTCGACGTTCCACTACCTTTGGAAGACTGAAGAATCTCCCTTGGAGTCAAGGAGTGACTCCCCTGCTTGGCAGGCACAAAAACTTTGAATCAACGGTCGCAGACTTTCCTGCTCCCGCCGGAGTCCGAAGTCCCTGCAGCCCCGAAAGGGGATTTCCTGACTTCTCGACGGCCATTGTGAGTCCCCAGCAAACCTGAGGCGAGTAGACCCCACGAGTGACGAGGAACAGCAATACCCGGGTACCGTGCACTATTGTCGAGTGCAACCCCTTCACGACATTCTACGAACTTGTGCATTGGACCGCGTGTGGTCCAAGCCTCCAGCAGGATTTCCCGAGTGACCGTGGGCTCCTGTGAAGCGAATCCTCACGAGGCGTCTTCGCGATCCCTTGCCGGTTGGCTTGTGGGTCCCCTGAAGACTTCTTCATCGAACCAAAGGGCTCCCCTGGTTGCTCCAGGCCTGCCCTGACTTACCCTTGCTGGGTGAGTCCCTCAGACCTTGCTGGTCTGCACCGCTGACTTTCCTCACATTCCACGAGACTTGCTGTTGCCAAGGCTTGTTGGCTCCAATGCGGTTGCCGACACCTTAGTAAGCTGCAGACTTCATGGGACAGTCTGAATCCAGCTCCTGGTCATCGTCGACGCCTCCTGGACCTCGTGGCTGAAGAGTCAAGACACCGGTGATCACCTGAAAACACCCGACGTCTGTGGGCATCCAGATTCCTGGCCCCGGGTCACTGGCAAGTGACTTTGAACACTGTCTCCACTGCTTTCAGGTCTTCTTTCTTCAGAATCCAGCCTTGGATTCCATCGGACACTTCTCCTGTCTTCGCAAGCAGCAAATTTTCTTTGGCTCCCATTGAAAACGACGCCGCGACCCGACACCAAAAGACACCTATGCACCCGGCTTCCCTGGGTGAGGTAACTCGTGCACTCTGGTGCTCCTGTGTGTGTTGGCTCTCGAACTACTTACCCTGTAAGTGACTTGCTTGTAGACTCTCCCGAAGTACCCTAAAACTTTAAAATTCCAACCGCGACTTGCTCCATTGAAGTCTATTGGGATCCGCGGCTCTGTTCCCACACTGCATGCGTCTCCCGTGGGTCCTTTACTTACCTGCCTTGGGTGGATTAGTGAGGCCCCAGCGCTTCTGAAGACCTTAGGCCTTCTCCCTTCTCAAGTCGTTCTTCTTATACCTCTTTTTTAGTATATGGTCTGGTACGCCCATAGGGCCCCAGCCATATAAGTGCTTAATTTGTTGTGAAACATTGATTTGTGCATATGTTCCTGACTTCTAATCTCATAAAGAGATTAGTAGAGTGTGTCTAGAAATAAATACATATATATTTTATATATATACCTGTGTGGTGTCCTTTCATATGGTAATAGAGATTATAAGGTAAAACAAGCTGCTTTACATTCCTCAGAGACTTAGCCTGAAGGCTGCTCTCCACAGCTACCACTAGGATAGCTTTCTTAAAAAGGTTGTCTTAAACCTATCTACCATAAGAGTCGAATTGGACTGGTGCAAGGTGGCCATTTTAACTAGTGCTGTATAAGGAATGAGCAGTTCCTAGGGGTTACTAAATAGGACGGGGGGGAAAGGGGAAGAACAGGTCTTTCTTCGAAATGCCCTCACACACCCTAAGGGATGTCATGCTTCATCATTTGGGCATTTGCCCCTCGTCAGGCCGGCGCTGCAATGCCTGACGGGCTCCCGAAACCGGGGCTCTTTTTCGGGGATCTTTTGAAGAAGCCGTATGGGTGCGTGTGGGTGTGAGGGCTGGGTAGTGCACAAGGAGTGAGGTAAGTAAAAAAGGTTTAGAGCCGTCCTACTTAATTCAAGTTTTAATTATTGAGGTAGCTCCAGCCTTATTAAAATTATGTAGAAGCCCTGTGTAGGAAATGATGTTCCATAAGGGCTAATCAAGCGTGGGTGTGGTCAGCCCTTCTGGAACATCATTTCCTACACAGGGCTACCTCAATAATTAAAACTTGAATTAAGTAGGACGGCTCTAAACCTTTTTTACTTACCTCACTCCTTGTGCACTACCCAGCCCTCACACCCACACGCACCCATACGGCTTCTTCAAAAGATCCCCGAAAAAGAGCCCCGGTTTCGGGAGCCCGTCAGGCATTGCAGCGCCGGCCTGACGAGGGGCAAATGCCCAAATGATGAAGCATGACATCGCTTGGGGTGTGTGAGGGCATTTCGAAGAAAGACCTGTTCTTCCCCTTTCCCTCCGTCCTAGTTAGTAACCCCTAGGAACTGCTCATTCCTTGTACAGCACTTCCTTGGTGCCTACGAGCAGGACCTCACAAACTTGGCTCCGTGTCCCTCTTTGGTTCACTTTAACTAGTGACCAGCATATGCCAGGCCGACTTCTCACAGAGACATTGTTAAAAAAAAAAGATTTCTAACCCTAGCTAAAGTGACTTTTTATTTTTCTAAAATTCTAAAGGGACTTAACCAAGGCCCTAACAAGACTTTTAGTAATTTTGCAAAAATGCTAATTTGGAAAATTAGAACCCTAAAGACAATTTAAGAGTTCTGTCGTGCGATCAGGAGGTAACAAAGTAGTACAACAAATTCAAAGTTGTATATCCCATCGCTGATCCACCAATATAGGAAGCTGGCTCTGTATATACTATACCAAAGTGAGGTATAGTTGGCACCGCCAGCGTGACAAATCTGTGACGCCCGAGGCCCGTTGTGATTCTTCCTGCAGAAAGGCGAGCCCCCTTGCTGCCGGCTCCCTGGGACCCCTGGTCAGCCATTCCACAGCGTATAATTAGGGGCAAATATAAGCCTGGGGGGGGCAGGAGCCAGACAGAGCACCCTCGGCCACTACACTATGACCCCAGGTGGAGGGGACACGAGCGGACACGAGCGGAGCTGTACCAGACAATGCAGCACTCTTGCTAGCTATCACGGAGGCCAGGGACAAGTTCGATGCAGTGCAGTAGGAACTGAGGTCTCCTTCCTGCTCCAGGACCTCAGAAAGGCGGTGGATCGCATCAAGGAGGCAGAGGCACAGGTCTCATCCGTTGAAGACTACCCTGCAGAAGAAAGTTCATAAGCTGACAATGATATCGCAGGAGCTGCCATCTTGGGTGGAAGATGCAGAAGGCTGGGCCAGATGAAACACCTCCGCATTGTGGGCTTCCCGGAGGGCTGAAAAGGCACCTCCATGAACCGCTTTCTCACCCAGTGGCTCAGATATCTACCTGAGAACATGCTATCCACCAGCTTCGTGGTAGAGAGACCCCATCGGGTGTTGACAAAGAAACCACCCCCTGGGGAAAGCCCAAGGCCAGTCATCGCTAAACTGCTCAATTATGCGGACCGGGATGCTGTATTGCAATTCACCAGATGGCACAAGGGCAAACTTATATTAGATTCCTGGTTCATAATGATTTTCCCGGACTACACCCGCTTAGTGCAACAACAACGCCAATACTTTACTGCGGCTAAGCGTACGTTGTGGGACCTTAATATCCAATGTATGCTCCTATACCCTGCCAGACTGCTTGTCATTTCTAACTCCCAAGTCCCACTTCTTTGACATGCCAGAGGCTGTCTTTGCTTGGACTGACGAACAGACCCATCTGAAGCCTTATTCTCCGCCGCCGCTGGAGTCCGATTCCTCCCGAGGCTCGCACTGGAACAGATCTAAAAGGATGAACTCAAAGTGGCGACCGACGTTCCTCCAGTCCCAAAAGGGCATCTTGATCTGGATCGGCTGACAGGGTTCCCTGGTTCTAACTTCATACCGATTTTTCGACATTTGGAATATCCTTTCTCTACTAAACACTGAGTTGGCGTGGACAACAGGCCACGAGACTGCCAGCCCCAGACATTAATACCCCATGTTGAGGTTTTATGGGAGGGTTGGGAACCATTGGCGGAGGGACTCTGGGCTCCCCGTTGAGGGCCTGGGGCGTCCTTCACCGCAACAGATGCTCCTCGCTTATGGCAGTATCGGGGGGAGATAGGGGGGTTCACAGGGTTCTTTGTTATAATGGTTTCAGTTCTTGCACAAGCGCAGACACACAGCCCAAATCCCACAATGCTGGGTACTCAGAGCGTGTACATTGACACTAGATGGCTGCACAGGCTCATATCCCTCCACTTGGGGACCCGACTGTGATATCCTGGAATGTCAGGGGGTTACTTAATAAAATTAAGAGGAGCCATTGTTTGCCAGGCCAAACGTTACAAGGCCGACATCCTTCCCCTACAGGAGTCTCATTTATTGGGCACCAAGGCTCCCTGCTTGGCCAGGTTTGGATACCACTTGATATATCATGTAGGGTTCACTAGGGAATCCTGGGGGACTGCCATTCTCATTCACCGTTGTGTCCCTTTTGTCCATACAAAACACTGGGTAGATCCAAGGGGACGATACGTCATGTTATCAGGCACGCTATACGGGGAACACATTAACATTGGTTGTATCTATGCCCCCCCTCTCCCTTAGGGAATACATTTGTTGATAACATTTCTCATCTCTGGAGTGAACTCCCAGAAGGTTTGACCCTTTTGGGAGGACACTGGAACAACCTCATGTCACCTCTAGATAGAAGCGTTACAACAAACAAATGATGGACGGAATGCTGACAATGCAGACATTCTCCCCCAGTCAAGAGATCTGGGTTAAATCCATCGTTCTTTTGCCCACTACACCACCCCAGTTTAGACATGGCCATATGCAAATCAGTCTTGACCCTGTGCCTCATGGGAACAGTCCAGCCCGAACAGCCAAGCCATGTCTTCCCTGGACCGGAATCAAGCATCCTAGGACCGGTTTCTGGCTATCAGCCGTCATCAGCCAGGATAGCTTGACTCCAGTGGCGTAGTGAGCACGGGTCCCACGTCTGGGAATACCCATTCCACTTAGGGCTTGATTCCGGTCCAGAGAAGACATGGCTTGGCAGTTCGGGCTGGACTGTTCCCATGAGGCACAGGGTCAAGACTGATTTGCATATGGCCATGTCTAAACTGGGGTGGCGTAGTGGGCAAAAGAACGATGGATTTAACCCAGATCTCTTGACTGGGGGAGAATGTCTGCATTGTCAGCATTCCGTCCATCACTTGTTTGTTGTAACGCTTTTCGCCCTAAGTGGGATGGGTATTCCCAGACGTGGGACCCGTGCTCACTACGCCACTGGAGTCAAGCTATCCTGGCTGATGACGGCTGATAGCCAGAAACCGGTCCTAGGATGCTTGATTCCGGTCCAGAGAAGACATGGCTTGGCAGTTCGGGCTGGACTGTTCCCATGAGGCACAGGGTCAAGACTGATTTGCATATGGCCATGTCTAAACTGGGGTGGCGTAGTGGGCAAAAGAACGATGGATTTAACCCAGATCTCTTGACTGGGGGAGAATGTCTGCATTGTCAGCATTCCGTCCATCACTTGTTTGTTGTAACGCTTTTCGCCCTAAGTGGGATGGGTATTCCCAGACGTGGGACCCGTGCTCACTACGCCACTGGAGTCAAGCTATCCTGGCTGATGACGGCTGATAGCCAGAAACCGGTCCTAGGATGCTTGATTCCGGTCCAGAGAAGACATGGCTTGGCAGTTCGGGCTGGACTGTTCCCATGAGGCACAGGGTCAAGACTGATTTGCATATGGCCATGTCTAAACTGGGGTGGCGTAGTGGGCAAAAGAACGATGGATTTAACCCAGATCTCTTGACTGGGGGAGAATGTCTGCATTGTCAGCATTCCGTCCATCACTTGTTTGTTGTAACGCTTTTCGCCCTAAGTGGGATGGGTATTCCCAGACGTGGGACCCGTGCTCACTACGCCACTGGAGTCAAGCTATCCTGGCTGATGACGGCTGATAGCCAGAAACCGGTCCTAGGATGCTTGATTCCGGTCCAGAGAAGACATGGCTTGGCAGTTTGGGCTGGACTGTTCCCATGAGGCACAGGGTCAAGACTGATTTGCATATGGCCATGTCTAAACTGGGGTGGCGTAGTGGGCAAAAGAACGATGGATTTAACCCAGATCTCTTGACTGGGGGAGAATGTCTGCATTGTCAGCATTCCGTCCATCACTTGTTTGTTGTAACGCTTTTCGCCCTAAGTGGGATGGGTATTCCCAGACGTGGGACCCGTGCTCACTACGCCACTGGAGTCAAGCTATCCTGGCTGATGACGGCTGATAGCCAGAAACCGGTCCTAGGATGCTTGATTCCGGTCCAGAGAAGACCTGGCTTGGCAGTTCGGGCTGGACTGTTCCCATGAGGCACAGGGTCAAGACTGATTTGCATATGGCCATGTCTAAACTGGGCTGGCGTAGTGGGCAAAAGAACGATGGATTTAACCCAGATCTCTTGACTGGGGGAGAATGTCTGCATTGTCAGCATTCCGTCCATCACTTGTTTGTTGTAACCTCTAGATAGAAGGCGTGGGTCTGACCCTGGCCCCTCAACCGATACATCTAAATTGTGCCTCCTTGCCATTACACTGGGATGGTCGGACATATGGTGAACGTACCATCCCGCCAAGCTGAGCTACACTTATATGTCCACCGTCCACGGCTCCCTATCCTGGTTGGACTACATATTCATGCCACGTAGCTACATTCATAGGTTTTCTCAGGTCTCAAACCTCCCTAGGGGGCTGTCAGATCACTCCCCGGTTGCTGTTAAACTCCATACACACTCCCAAAAACCCCCCTTTAAGTGGCGTATGTCCCCATGGCACCTCCGGGATCTCGATTACCAGGAGACACTCACTAGGGCAATCCCGGAGTATCTTGACATGAATGTAGCTTCGGCCTCATCCATGTGTACCCTAATGGAAGCCCTAAAGCCCACAGTCTGAGGGGTTGACATTAGCTATCGTGCGAATGAGAAACGCAAACACTCCGCCCAACTGACCGAACTGAAAACCCACCAAGCATCCCTAGAGGTACAATATATTCACAAACCCAGTCCCCCCTTCCAATGAAACATACTCCAAACACAACAACACAACATCATCTCATGGGCGAGGCGAAAAAAATCTGGCTGGCGTCGTAACACCGGATTTATCAATGGGGGGGGGGGGACAAATCAAGCAAAATGCTTCATAAGCTATGTCAGGTGGGGAGGTTCCCGGCCACCGTCACAATTATCCGAGGCGCAGATGGTGCTCTACATTCGTCTCCCGGGGCGGTCTCTGAAGAATTCGCGCACTACTTCTCTGCATTATTTGTGTAACAAGAACAGCTATCGGAGGCTCTCATAGCTGAGTTCCTTAGAGATATTTTCCCCCTGAAGACTCCCCAACCAGATGCGAGACCAACTAGACGCCCCTATCAACACTGATGCGCTAAGTGCGGTGCTGGTAGCAATGCGCTCGGTGCGGGCCCCCAGCCCCAATGGATTCTCAATGGAATTTCTTCGACTACATATGTCTACACTAGGTCCACACATGTTTGAGGCAATGCATGACGCCCTCGAACAATGCCTGTTACTCCAGGACTGGCGGCATGCTGAGATATTCCTCTTCCTCAAGCCTGGCCACCCACCGGACAATCCATCCTCCTACCGCGCCATCTCCCTTATTAATTTTGAGCCCAAACTCTTGGGCAAGGTCCTAGCATATCGCCTGCGGGCTTGTGTACAATACCTGATCCACCCAGATCAATCTGGCTTCATGCCACCCGGGCCACTCGCCACAATGTCCGACGGGTCCACAATGCCATGGCTGTGGTCCCAGAGCTAGGGCGCCCCACGGCCAAACTGCTAGCCGATATTGACAAGGCATTCAACTCACCCAGCTGGGTGTACCTTTTCCAACGTCTTGAAGACGTCAATTTCGGCCTGTGCTTTTTAGCATATTTCCGCCTGCTCTATAAAAACCTCACGGCTTCAGTTCGCATAGCCAGGCTCCAGTCGGCCCCCTTCCCTATCCATCGCAGCACGCGACCGGGCTCTCTCCTGTCCCCACTCCTATTCGACATGCCCGTGGAACCTCTGGCGGCGTGGGTACGCAATGACCCAGTGCTCTGCGGCTTTGAGGGGCCACAGTCCTGACCCGACAGCATCGTGCTGTATGCAGATGACGTCCTTTTCTTTATGACCGACCCATGGATTTCGGGCCCACGAATTCTGCATATCCATCGAGTATTTGGCCAGACCACCGGGCTCCATATTAACCCCTCTAATCCGCGCTGTTCACGGTATGTGGTGACCAAGGACGAGAAACCTGGCCGGCCCAGTTGGTCCACGCGACCGAGGGCTATAAATATCTGGGTATCTTCATGTCGCCTTGCCCAAGTATTTTATGGGCACACATTATAAATCCGCTTGTCACCAGTCTCCGAGATGAGACAACAATATGGTCCTCCCTCCCACTCTTGCTGTACGGGCGCTCAGCGATTTTTAAAATGGTCTCTTTACCTAGAGTACTATACCGGCTGCAGAACTTCCCGTATCATATACCACGATCCTGGTTTGCACAAATAAACGCCATTCATAATAAATTCCTATGGAATGGTGGGGTGGTTCTGGTGGCACTACAGACCTGTGCCCAATCAACATATTGTGGCGGCATCGCAGCGGCGGATGTATATTCCTATTACGCGGCCTCCCATTTATTAATCATAAATGAATGGTGGTATTGCTCACCAATGGACCTGGCATTAGCACTGGAACATGCGGCGATGGAGGGTGTCCCGCTTCTTCGACTGCTATATAGCGCACTGAGCCTAGACTTCCAACCTCATGCCAGCAGAACGTGGTTCGGCTTTGGAGGTACACGGTTAGGCAGATGGGATGGCGTGGCCGCCTGGCCCAGGCGACTCCCCTGTGGCACGGTACCCATCTACGCCAGGTGGCGGCTCTAATGGGATTCGCAAATGGGACCTAGTGGGCATATCCACACTGGGGGATATTATGCAGGGCACTATTCTAAAGTCCTTCCACCAGTTACAGGTAGAATTCCAGTTGCATAAGATGCAATTTTACAAATACCTTCAACCGCGCCATGCTCTTACCCCCACGATTCTCTCTTTGGACACCCTGCCAGAGTTCCATCTCCTTGAGGGACGCCTCCTAATGGGAGGCCTGGGTGCACACAATATCCGTCAGATCTATCAGACTTTAATGACACACACCAGAACAGCATTATATAAGACTAGAAGGGCGTGGCAGGACGACATACCAGATTTAACTGGTGACGAATGGGCTGAAGCCCTAGCTAGCCCCCGGGGAGCGGCTGTGTCTTCTTGATACCGCCTCATTCAATCTAAATACATACACCGTGTATACTATACCCAATCCCGTCTCTGGAAGATGGGGGTCATCCACTCCCCCCAATGTTTGCGTTGCGAAAGGCAAAAGGGAACATTTATACATACGGTCTGGAGCTGCACAGCATTACAAGCCTTCTAGCACAAAGTCTCAAACTGTCTGGGCAGGGTATTATCCTGAGATCTCCCATTTGACCCAAAGTTATTCTTACTACATTGCACTGACGGGATGGGGGAACCAGTACAAACAGCACCTGCTCTTCCTGGCCCTCACTATTGCTAGGCGCGATATCGGCCAGTTATGGAAGGGGTCTTCCCCCCCCAACATTGGGGAGATGGAGAAAAGACCTAGACAGATGCAATGGTGCAGAGATTTCTGTGTTCCAAGCATGAGGCTGCCCCCAGAAACACAGGAAAATATGGTCCAGATGGGCAGCATATCTGGGTATAGACTTACCTCCCCTTCCCTCTCAGACCCCCTTATAGGAGATTCTTTCTGCACACCCCTGACTACAATATAACATACACCACACTACTTCATTGTCTGTACATGTACTCAGTTGGACTCCCTAAAATATATGGGAGTTGGATCTGTCTGCGCCAAGTTTTTGTTGTTATATATGCAAGTTTTGCAGTTCATAATGTACACATACTTGGTACATCCAAATCATTTTTGTTTTCAATATGTATATGCAGGGCTGCGGCCCAGACTGTACCATCAAAATTCAATAAAATGTGTTATTTAAAAAAATGTGAGGTATAGTGTGCACAGAGTCCAGTGGAATCCAAAAGGTAGGCTGAGGTAAAGTAGATAGAACCTCACTCTCTATTTGTGGTACTGTGGTCGAGCAGTAAGGCTTTATCAGAGGACAGTGTTAAGCATGTGTTGTACACACTCAGTCAGCAAATGAATTCACACACTCAAAGACTGAACTTCAGACCAATTGTTTTTGTATAAAAATATTCTTTTATTTTATTTCCTAGAACCAAGCAAGCCTGGCACAGGAAAGTGATAAATACTTTGCAGTAAATATACAGTTGTAACACAGTTTGGATTGCAATTGTAAATGTACTTTGATTTGATTACAGTAGTGTTACTGATAATGCAATTCTTTTCAGAATACAGTACATATACTTTGTATAGGATTTTTTCAGTAGATTGACTCAAGAGTGAGGAGCCCCCACAAGAATTATCCAATCAACTTAGAGAGGTGGGGACACAGCAAAGGACAAGTGTACATAGGAGAAGATTCTCAAAGTAGAATCTGGGGCTGGATTTGGAAAGTGAGGCAGGGAAGTTTAGGCTAACTAGGAGTACACACAAGACAGCCGTCATTAATCCACCAACCCTTGTTCCTTTACATCAGGATACACAGACCTCCAACTTAGCTCAGAGGGATGTAGCGAATACCTCACATACTCCAAAGGGCGCTCACGATCCAGCTAACAGAACAAGTACAGCTCAGCGAATGGAGTTCTGCCAACTCCCTTTGGGCAGTCAAGAGAATGAAGTTACAAACCCCTCCTGCTTAACAAACCAAATGGGCCCTGCCAGTCTGCAAATCCTTTCTTGGAACATAGTTGGACTGCCCTCCAAACTGGATAGTCCGGAATGGGGTCACTTCATAGAGCAGCATGAAATCTGCATGTTTCTTGGAACATGGGCCAAAGATGAAATACATAGAATGGGCTACGCATCGTTTAGCATCCCAGCTACTCATGGGGGGAAGGGCAGACCTTCTGGAGGCCTGTGTACCTGGGTCGCAGTACATTTGGGTTGTGAGGCAAAACAGCTACAGAGCTCTTCTCGTGACATCCTTTGTGTACTCCTTACCTTTCATACGGGATTAGACATAGTCTTAATTAATGTATATTCCCGACCAGTACCCAGAGAGACAGAGTCCACCACACTCGAACAACTAACTACTTGTCTCACAACCATCACTGCGGTTGTGTGACGTTACCACGCATGCTATTACAACGCATGCATTTACAACGCATTTTTTATAGCGCATAGTCATTTACAACGAATGTTTTCACAACGCAAACCAATACATCGCAAATATGTAAAATGCATTGAAAAAGACATTACAACGCAAGACAATAGTACGCATGCCATTATAACGCATATGTCGAAAAAATGTTTTATGTCAAATACCTCCTGACACGGGATACAGGGAAAATAGGGGTTTTGGGTGGGGAAGTATATTAAAGTGTGAGAAGAAAGTGTACATATATTTTTTTTTAAGTACTCGCTATTAAAATTAATACTCGGGTATTCATTTTAATACTCAAGTATTTCTCAAGTACTAAATTTTAGAAAAAATAAATTTACGGTTATAAAATAAATCTGTTTGAATATGTATTCTTTCCAATGTTTCCAAATCCATATAGCGAACCATGGACGAAATAATCCCCAAAAAACGATGTAGTCAGCGAAAAAAAATCCTCATTCACCTTCCGGTTTCCCAAATCAATCCAAGTATCTTTCCTTTTTTCAGTTTTTCAAGAATAATTCAATTTTAAAATTTTTGTTAATCAATATTTATAACAAAGAATACAGAACCTTTCAGTAGCCAATTTAATTAACTTTCCAAAATTGCATCGGTAAACATGTGACCCGACGTGGGCATACGCTGACAACATAGTTATTCAAAAGTAACGTAAAACACATTAAACACATTTATACAATGTAGAAACCTCCCTTGTCTCTCCTTTCAAAAAATGTCACACATGCACTATATATTTAAAGTATTTAAAAATATCTTACCTGAACGCAAGTCTACCTTCCTTCAGCTCTGTCCGGAGATGATCCTTAAAATAGCGGTCTTCAAGTTTTACGTTTACGCGTCAACGTCATCTGGAGCAACAAAAAAGAAAAACGGACAATTTCTTTCATCATAAAGTATACATAATTGTAAATATTTTATATGCATTTTAATTAACTTAAAGCATTCTGTCTATATATTGCAAAAATAAAAATCATTTTAAAACACGTTTATTTTTTTGAAATCTAAATTTAAAACATAAAATACGCAAACACGCTTTATCCATTTGCCACTATTTAAATATTTATTCATTTTAAATGTACAACCTTTTTTCATGTTTAATTTGTAGTTTAACTTTTCTTACCTTTTAGCTGCTCCAACATGCTTCTACTGTGTCCCGCGATCCTTCAAAAATTACCAGGAATCAAGTAGACGCGGCTACGTCATAGGTTACTGTAGAAATAAATGAAGGACAATTTTCACCATTGACATCAATGTAAAAGCGTGGGAAAATGCATCTTTTTTATATTTTATAATATTCAACTCAATATAATATTATTAATAAATATTATTATTCTTGTTTATATCATCCCAAAATAATATCATAAATATTTCATGATTATAAGTGAAATGTTCTGTGTAAAAATTTAATTTTAAAAATAATTTTTCACTTTATTAATCCTAGAATATTTAAAAAAATACTTTTTTAAGTGCAAACATTTTATTTCATAATTTTTGAAAAACGTTTTTGGTATAAAAACTATAATGGAGTTATTACTGGCTTCTGAATAATTTTTAGAAAATAACATAGATATTTTAATTTTTTTATGAATGTATTTCTAATATAATTATACCCCAAAGAGTAGGGTAAGTGCTGGATAGTGTAGAAGTATTAATTACTATTCTAACTCCAGGGGGGTGCAACAGTACGGTAAGTGCTGGATAGTGTAGGAGTATTAATTACTATTCTAACTCCAGGGGGGTGCAACAGTAGGGTAAGTGCTGGATAGTGTAGGAGTATTAATTACTATTCTAACTCCAGGGGGGTGCAACAGTGGGGCAAGTGCTGGATAGTGTAGGGGTATTAATTACTATTCAAACTCCAGGGGGGTGCAACAGTAGGCTCAGTGCTGGATAGTGTAGGGGTATTAATTACTATTCTAACTCAATGGGGGTGCAACAGTAGGGTAAATGCTGGATAGTGTAGGAGCATTAATTACAATTCTAACTCCAGGGGGGTGCAACAGTAGGGTAAGTGCTGGATAGTGTAGGGGGATTAATTACTATTCTAACTCCAGGGGGGTGCAACAGTAGGGTAAGAGCTGGATAGTGTAGGAGTATTAATTACTATTCTAACTCCACGGGGGTGCAACAGTAGGGTAAGTGCTGGATAGTGTAGGGTATTTAATTATTTTTTTCAAAGTATATTTATATTTACTTTCATTAACATACATAAGTAATAGTAGTAATACATGCTTTACAACATCTTTCTAAAAAAATTAAATTAATTAATTTTTAATATTAAAACTATAAAATTATAGAAATACATGCTTTAAACTACTTAAATAATCTAGAGTACTTACCCAAAATTGCGTTGTAATGGCATGCGATGTAATTACATAAGCGTTGTGATGGCATGCGTTGAAATAGCATGCGTTGTGATAGAGTTTGCGTTGTAAATGTTGCGTTGAAATAGCTTTGCGTTGTAATACCCGCGTTGTGATAGCTGTTTCCCATCACTGCAAACCTCGGGGTAATCATTGGCAGAGACTTTAATTGACAATTTGAACCCCTGAATGGCTTGGCCTCGGGCACTCTCTGTGAGGAGGATCATTACTGAGCCTAATATTTCTCCAATAAGGGCATGGACCCCAATAGCATTACAGATAAGCATCCTTACATTAAACTTCTCATTGAGAGCTTACAATGGACGCACTACATCTGACTCGCCTGGGAATCACACTTTTAACAGACAGGGGCATACTTCCATCATTGACTACATTATGGTAGATGTGAAATTATGGCACAGAGTGATAGATTTAAAAATTAGTCCCCGCTATGATAGCAATCATAATGCCCTTATTCTAGCAATAACAACACCTTATGCTAAGAATTAGTTTGATAATTTTCCAGCTCCAGATACTTGTTTGATCCAGTCCAATGGAGGGAGGAGAGTCCGCTGGGGCGAATTTTCCCAGTCAGAAGAAAAACTGGCCATGCTCTACCAACAAATCCTTCCATATTTTATGGTTGTAAACCAAGCTGCAGAGACAAAGGGCACTTTTAATTATAATTTAACAATCTTTAAAAATCACCAAAACAAAAAGCCTAGGGCGACTAAAAAAAATCCCAACACCTATGGTTTAACTCAAACTGCCGTGTGGCTAAAAATGGCCCTGTCACCGCCATCAAAAGTAATGCTAGGCCAGCGATCAAAGTAGCGAGGGTAAAATATAAAAACGCCATTGCCAAGGCCAAAAAAAGTTTGGAATCGCAAAAATGGGACGGGCTCAGAAGTGCCTTATTAAATCATGACCTGAGAACCTTTTGGAATATCACCAATTCAGGGTCTCTGGGGGGCAAATCAGCCATAGAACCCAATATCAGTGAAGAAGCATGGAAGGCCCACTTTGAATCACTTTACTCAAGGGTTGATGACTGGGAAGGGTTAGTAAACAGACCCTTACCGTCCCCTTGCACGATATTTGCAGAAATCCCACCGATCTCGCTAAGAGAAGTCTCTGAGGCCCTGGGCATGATTAAACCAGCCAAAGCAGCAAGGCTGAACAATATCCCAATAATAATAATAATAATAATTATAATAATTATATAATAATAATACTACCAATCTACAAAAAGGGCTCCCCGCTTTCACCTGTCAACTATCGTCCGATTAGTTTGATAGATGTAAGCCAAAAAATGTTTGCACGTGTCCTACTGGGGCGTCTCCAGAATTGGATGGAGGAACAAGCTGGGTTTCGAGCAAGGATATCAACAACTGACCAGATCCTAAGGCTACAGATGATCTACTGGAAAACTTTAGTATAGAGTGTGGCAGCCTCTACCTTATATTTGTAGACCTTAAATCTGCGCTCGACCTAGTACCAAGGGACAAACTCTGGGTATCCCTACTAGACATGGGAGTCCCAGAGTATCTTTGCCACCAGTTACAAGGCTTACATGAAGGCAATTTTGCTCGAATTAGATTAGGCAAAAATGGCAAACTTTCATCCTCCATGCCTGTCGAGAGAGGGGTCCGGCAAGGCTGTGTCCTGGTCCCAACTCTCTTCTGCATTTTCATTAATGGCTTAATAGAATCATTGAATGGCGGGGTAAACATCGATGCTCCCAGGCTGGCGGAAACGCACAATACCTGCCCTCATGTTTGCAGATGATACGCTCTTGCTTCTAAATCCCCCATGGAAATTCAGAGGACCCTGAACAACTTTAGCGCCTTCTGCAAACAAAGGGGACTAGAAATTAACCTACAAAAAACAAAGAACATGGCTTTTAACGTAGGTAACACCACTCGCCCAAAACCCTTGCATGGATGGAAGTCCCATAGAGAGGGTATCCATATTTGAGTACCTGGAAATCACATTGAAAGAGAGAATGGATTGGGGAGCCCAAATCAGTAAAATAGGCTTAAAACTATTCCAGTCTATGGGGGGTATTTTAAAACTATATAGGACTTGCTCTGAAAAACTAGTGAGTCCTGTGGTGGAAATTTACAAGGCTCAGGCCAGGACTGCTGCACTCTATGGAGCAGAACTATGGGGGCACTGTCCATCTGGCCAGTTAGCCCGTACTGAGAATTTATTCGCCAGACAATTTATGGGATTGACATCTAGCACACCACTAACACCTCTATGTATGGATCTAGGGATCAGACCCATTGAGGAAGGAGCTGCTCTTAGACCTATATTATACTGGTGGCGCCTGTGGTCCACACCTGAACTAGCCCCTTATAGAGAAGAACTGACTGATGTCATGGGGCTGCGAAGTGCAGGGAAGTTGCCTTGGCTGTTGTATGTCAAGAAAACCTGTGAGGACCTGGGTTGGGGCAGTCTGTGGCATAATTCAGAAGAAATCTCCCAAATGACTTCCAGAAAAGCCTTGGTAGAGAGTTATAGAGACCATAAACTCACCCAGTTGTAAAGGAGACTCTCAGTGGGGTGACTGACTGCTGAGATTCTGGACGTAAAAAGTATATATATCTTAAAACCAGTGTTCGAAGACATACAGCTGCTCTTGGCTAAGAAGCTTTATCTGTAATTTAGGTATGGAGTCCTTCCGCTGCGTTCATTTACATAAAAGTGGGAGGGCTACACAAACATAGAGTGCCCTGCGTGTTTCAGCACAGATGAGACTGATCTCCATGTGATCTATTTCTGTCAGGGGTACAGGAAGGCAAGGTTGTGATGGTTACTTCAACTTTGTAGGAATTTGGGGTCTAGACATTGTCACAACGTGTATAAGATTTAAAATCTGACACGCGCATGCCCATTGTTTTTTCAATTTCACAATTTTATTTTCCATGTGGTGCACACGCAGAGACATCTTAAATAAGTCAGCAAATAGGAATGACAATTGTCTATGATATATTTTAATTAATGATTTTCGCACATACTGTATTTATTTGGTTGCTGTGGAGATAACAGAATTATTCTTAATGACCAACATTCCCTGACACTGAATGTATATAGATCATTGCCCCCTAATGTTTGTGGTTTAACCTTAACACCGTGTTGATAATTGGAGGCAAATATGCTGTCTGAGTAAATGCGTTGCTATTCTGTTTTCTTAGTCACCATCTCTATGTGTTGCGCAACTTTAAAATTGTAACACAAAAAGGAGCCAAATATTGCTTGGAAATAGCCTCTAAATGCACATTACACAAGCACTTTATGTCCTGTCTTCCAAGATGGCTGATGCTTGGAAATGCTGCTCCAGAGCGTGGAATGTAGATCCTTTTATTCTCCTTTTTAACTATTTGTATTTTGTTCAATTTTAAATTAGTATTTTAAACTGTGGTTTTATGGCCAAATGTGCCGAAATAGTTCTTATGAGTATAGGATTTTTAGCAGAATATCATGTAAGTTAAATTTTAGATTACTTTTCTTACACAGTGCAGTATACCTGTATACTGCACTGGGACATTTCCTGTAAACAGATAAGTAAAAGCGTTTCGGTTTTATGGTTTAAATCTTTTTATTAGTTTTCAGGTAAACGACAAAAAGACCCCCAGCTCCATGAGGACATCTAGTGTCGCAAGAAGTAGCATTACAAAAGTAAGATGCGCGGAGTGGGTCTACAGAGAAAAACAATAAGTGGGGGTAGGGAACACAAAACAAACATTAGAACCCAACTCTATCCCCCCCTCGTCCACAAACGGGTAGCAGAAAAGAAAGGAAAGGAAGAAGAGTGCCCCAGCACTCAGCGTGCCCGTTTGGGGCTGCGCGAGGAGCCTGCTTGCGGGATTTGTGTGTCAGTAAGTCGGAGGAGTCTGAGATATCGGGGACATGTCAATTCTCGGAATTCAGCTGTGAGCAATGTCAAGAAAGATCGCCACAGCTTTGGAAATTCAGACCCTCTGCCAGCGAGCGTGAGGGTGAGCTTTTCCATTCCCAGTACCTGCCAAAACCTCTGCAACCATCCGGAGTGTGTTGGTGATTGGGTGAAGCGCCAGTGTGCGAGAATATTCTGAGTGGCTGCTCCCAGTGTGATAGCTATCAACCGACCCCTCCTAGATTTTAAGGGATATGTAATAGGATTGGGTAGTCCCAGGAGGACGTACGCGGGGAATCGCGGGATCTGTGTATCGAAGTGGCTGTCCACCTCATCCAGTATGTGAGACCAATATTGCTGGATGCGGTCGCAGCTCAATAGAAGGTGTGTGAGAGTGCCCACTTCCCCACAGCCCCTCCAGCACAAGGCACTTTGTCGTGTATCGAAGTAGTGGAGGCGTTCCAGTGTGTAGTACCAGTAGGTAGCTACTTTAATCAGTGTCTCTGTGAGTCCCATGTGGTATTCTGAGTGCCGTGCTCTGTGGTAGATGCCACCCCACTCTTTATGGCTAAGGGTGCGTCCCAGTTCCCACTCCCAGCGCATTCGACCAGCGTTGTAAGTAAGAGTAGAAGTCAGTAGCAGCTGTTTATATAGGTCAGAAATAATTTTTTTATCGGAGGTGCGGGTGATGAGCCATTTTTCATAGGGGCTTAGTAGGCGTTGGGCGCCTGGTTTGATTTGCGGGTGGCGCGCCCAATGCCGGAGTTGTAGGTAGGGTAGGCATTCCGATTCAGGGATGCCATAATGTGTCGTTAAGTCGTGGGAACGGAATAATCCCTTCCAAGTCAAAAAGATGACCAAGAGATCGACCTTCGGTAGGACGCCATGCTGCAAAGGCCTTAGGGTCAGTGCCGGGGTAAATTTCAGGATTATTAAAGAGGGGCGTCAGTGGGGAGGGGAAAGAGGTCAGATCGTGGGCGGTATTAGTGCGGTCCCAAACCTCCATGATCGTGCCCGTAATGTATGACGCATAGAGATTGGGCGGCCTATCTGTTTTGAGAAGAAAGGGGAGGCCTTGTAGGGGCATAGCGGCCACCGCCTGGTCCTGAAACAACCAGTGTTTCTCCGACTCGAGGCGGTGCCATTCCACCAGGTATCGAAGTTGTGCAGCATAAAAGTAAAGCTGTAAGTCCGGAATCCCAACGCCCCCCTTCTCCGGTGGGAGAACCGCGACCGCATGCTTGAACCGGGGTTTTCGGCCCTGCCAGATGAATTTCGCCAGGTCAGCTTGTGTTTGTTGGATCCAGCCCAGAGGGAGGCCGAAGGGGAAGGGTCTGAAAGAGATACAGGATCTGGGGGAAGGATGGTCATTTCGGTGGCAGCTATTCTGCCTAACCACAATAGAGTGTGGTGCTTCCATTGCCCCAGCTCCTTGCGGATGTGTGAGCGGAGGTTGGAGTAGTTAATGGCAATAGTGGCTGGTATGGTGGGCCCCAGCTGAATTCCCAGATAGGGGATAGAAGAGGTCGACCACTGGAGAGTATGTTCCTCTTGCAGATGAGCTAACGTGGCAGTGGAGAGAGAAATGTCTAGCGCTATGGATTTATCGATGTTGACCTTAAAGCCGGAGGCCTGTGCGAAGCAGTACAGTTCTACAAAAAGAGCGCGTATTGCAGGGATCGGACTAGAGAGGGAAAGCAAAATATCATCAGCGTAAAGGCTGATAGTATGGGTATCCCCTCCAAATTTAATGCCTGTGATGAGGGGGTGGCTGCGAACCCTCCGCGCCAGCGGCTCCATATAGAGCGCAAACAGGAGAGGTGATAGGGGACACCCCTGCCTAGTGCCTCTGCCAATGGAGAAGCGCGAGGACATCTGGCCATTTACCCGAACGGTCGCTTTGGGCAGGCGATAACAGTTGAGTATCTGGGAGCGTAGTGTTTCACCAAAACCAAACCGGATCAGGACCTGCTCTAGATAGGGCCAGTGAACCCTTTCGAAGGCTTTTTCTGCGTCTATGGCCAATAACATGTATTCCCCCGTCGTGCGTGACGCCTTCTCTATCAGGTGGAGGATTCTCTTGGTGTTATCGCTCGTTTGCCGTTGTGGAATAAAGCCGGCCTGATCTGGCGCTACCAGTTGGGTCATATATGGTGCCAAACGAGTGGCGAGGATACTAGTGTACAACTTGATGTCTACGTTCAAAAGGGAGATCGGCCTATACGCGCTGCATTGTGTTCTGTCCTTCCCGGGTTTCGGGATAACCACTAGCGATGCTTCCAACATCTCCTCTGGTATAGCCCGACGTGTGCAAAGGTATTAAATAAGTTGCGCAGTATGGGAGCTATTTGAGAGCAAAAGGTTTTATAAAAGGCCGCTGTGTAGCTGTCCGGGCGACTTGCCCAGGTTAAGGCGAGAAATCGCTGCGATGACCTCCCCCGCGCCTGTGTCCCTGTCCAAGTAGTCGGCCTGTGCTTTGTTGAGAGTGGGTATTGCCGCCGTCTCCAAGTAGTCGCTGCAGTGTCGTGCGTCTAAGGTGTCGCCTCAGTATAGCGTTGCATAGAAGTCTCTAAAGGCTTCCGCAATTGCCGTGTTGTCTGTGGTGAGCTCCCCCCCAGAAATACGGATAGTCTGCACTCCCTGTCGCTGCCTGGTTTCTCGTAGTTTGTGTGCTAAGAGGCAACCACATTTATCGCCCCCGTGTAGTAGGAGTGACGGAGTCGGAGAGCCGCATACTCAGCCCGGTCCTGATCGAGTGCCGTAAGCTGTTTCCGCTCCACGTAGAGTTGACGCCAGGCCCTGGCGGCTCCCGTGCGTTGGTGCATCTGTTCAAGTTCGGCTACCCGTTGAGTGAGATCGGCTCGTTTGCGACTGTGCTCTAAATTTTCAGCAGCGGAAATAGCTATGAATTCCCCCCGCAACACCTCCTTGAGAGCCACCCATTGTGTCGCCAAGGAGGTATCTGGAGTGCTATTGAGGTCAAGGTAATTCGTGAGAGCGGCCTTAACTTGGTTAACTGTGGAGACCCGATGCAGCAGTGTGTCGCGAAGTCGCCAGTGTCTCAGCGATTGTCGCTAGGGGGGAACTGGAAGGAGGCAATGACCGGGGAATGGTCTGAGAGAGACGCCGTCAGAATCTCGGAATCACTTGCGAGTGCTTGTAACGGGGCGGAACCAAGGAGATAGTCTAGTCTGGCGTATGTCTTATGTGCTCCTGAGTAAAAAGTGTAGGCTCGGCTATGGGGTAGAAATGGCGCCATAGATCAACAATGCCCAGATCCTGGAGACGAGCCAACCCCGCCGGCGAAAGAGCACCAATTTGGCTCGATCGCTGACACGAGCGGCCGTGAATGTTATCAAACACCATATTCAAATCCTCTCCCAGCAGTAGGCGCCTCTCCGAGTTAGCCGTCGCCTCAGTGAGTGCGTGGTGAAAAAATGTTTCCTGCCCTTCGTTGGGAGCATAGAGGGAGCCTGCTATAAAAAACTCCTACCACCTGAAACTGATATCTGAGCAAACGACCCTTGATCTCAGCCTCTTTCTGAAGCACTTTACCCTGGAAGGAGTGGGAAACCAGAATGGCGACCCTGGCAGATTTAGTACAGTTGGAACATCTGTGTGGGAAAGGCGCGTGATTTCATCCTATGATGGTCCTTGGGGATAAGATGTGTCTCTTGTAGAAGACATATGTCGGCTTTGGAGTGCTCCAGGTAGTGGAGGATTGCCCTGCGTTTAATGGGATTGTTTAGGCCGCGTACGTTAAATATCAAGATACTAACTGGTTTATGTGGCATCGAGTTTAGCAGGAAGCGTTAGCTGTATTACACCGCGGGCATTTGTGTAGGCCAGGGATTGAAGACCTATGAAAGGGCAACCCACCCCAATTAACAGCTGGTCCGCAGATCGCGAGGGGGAAAGGTGGACGAGAGGACCCAACCCAAAAACAAAAAAACCCTGAAAACAAGCCCCAATACAACAGCCAGCTGGGGACAGTTCGATCACGTAAAGTCATGTAACAATGTCCGCCATCTCGAGATGGCTCAGAAAAAGGAGGAGGCTCCGTGTTGTGACCAAGGGGAAGAGTACCACTCCACCCGCCTAAGGCCCAGGTGGGAACATGCAGAAGGTTCGAAACAATCCGCCCCCCCCCCTCCCCCCCCCCGGTGTCACTTAGTGCTGGGACCCTCTCCTGTGAGGGCCTCCGAAACGGCTGCGAGAGCCACCTGCTGGCTTCTGGCAATTTCAGATTTGTGTGGTTTCCGGGTGCGCCGTCGCCTGCCCGACGGGCATATTTCAGGACCCGACCCAACGCTGTGTTCGTCGTCTTCCTCGCTCGGTAGGGCCAGGCCCAGCAGCCCGCAAGAGTCTATCAATGAACGAAGTTGGTGGAGTTTGCCATTGCAGCTGAAGATTAAACTGAATGGATGACCCCATGAGTATGGGATCTCCTGCTGTCGGAGGTGCTCAGTCACAGGGCGGAATTGTAGGCGACGTTGAAGGGTGATCAGAGCTAAGTCCTGATATAGCACCGGGGAGTGGCCACGGAAGGAGATAGGATGCAAGGATCTTGCCTTAGTGAGGATGGCTTCCTTAATCCTGAAGTCCTGCACGCAATCCAGGATGTCTGCTGGTGGGGCATTGGGTGCCCGAGGCGGCCCGACTCTGTGAGCTCTGTCAAGGATAATGTCAGATTTGTGGGAGTCGCCAAGGATGTGTCGGAAGAGGCTGTTGGAAAAGGCAAAAAGATCTTTGGTATCTTCTGCTATTTTCACCCCCCCGGATCCTAATGCTATACCTGCGGGACCTATTTTCCAAATCCTCCAGGTGCGATTGGACATCCACATGTTGGTCCTGCACTCTGATTACTTCTTGCTGGAGTACTGTCATCTCTGTTGCAACAGCGCATCCTCGGGCCCAGTGCAAGTAAGGCCTCAGTGGGTAAGTGAGTGGAGCCCGTGTCCGGGATTATAAGAGCCAGGGATCAGGTCCAGGCGTGTCCAAGTTGTGGCCGAAAGCATCTGATGTGGCCCCTGGAGCCCAGGACCCCCCTTCAACAACCGGGGGGGGCGTCACAGGGCCCCAGACCGTAGTATTGAAGGTGTTTGCTACCGGGCTCTGTGGGGCTGGGACCTCTCCAGAACTGGTGTTGGGCTTACCCCTATACACTTCCACTCACTGCCCCGGGTCTTTGGTCATTGCTGTGGGGCGGGGAAGCGTCCCCCGCGGCCTCTCCTCCTCAGGCCCTGCGTCGCCTCCCACCGCCGTCTCCTCTCACACAGGCGCGGATCGCCGCCACCGGAGGAGCTGGCCCCTGGCGCGGCCGCAAACTGCCGAGCCGGTAGCTCCCCCGCTCCTCGAAGAGCTCCGTAGATCACCCCCACTCCACCGGAGGCACAGGTAAGGCTCGGGCACAGTCCGCTGGCCAGCTCAAATCCTTGGGGCCTCGTGCTGTCTTCACCCGGGGTTCCGCCTCTGCCCCGGGCTGCTCCAAAACAGAGGCTGGGGATTCTGAGGCCCAGAAGGCCGCGTCGTGCTGTCCACTGGGGCTCGCAGTCCCGGTGCTCCCCTCCTGCCGAACAGCGGGAGCGCCCACCGCAGCCCGGGGGCGCTCTGGTGCAGCTGTGAGCAACCTCACTGAGGCCTGGTCGCCATTGCAGTCCCGGCAGCCACTCAGGCGGGGCCCACACCCCGATCTCAGGCCCCGCGCCCCCGGCATATATCAGCTCCGGAAGCGGCTGGGCAGCGTCGTGGGCAACCCGCGTGTCCTCCGGGTTACCAACGTGACGGCCGGGTAGGGAGATGCTGGCCCCGATGGTCCGAGACTTAGACCACCGCCTTGATGAAGCCATCTGCTGCCGAGCGGAGGAATAGGGCCGCGGGACCGCACACGTGGCCTCAACGGTGCCGCCGCCCTCTGCATCCGCAGTGGGGCTGTGGGGACCGCTCTAGAAGACCCCGGCTAGGAAGACCCTCCGGCAGCCCCTCAGGCTAATTTTGCCCCCGGGGGGGGCCGGTGATGCTATTTTCGGCGGGCAGCAGGTAGGAGCTCCAGGCTATGCGTCCTACTTCGCCGCCATCTTGGCCTCGCCCCCAGCCATTTGGTTTTAGTTACAGTTTTAAAAGATTTTAGATTTTCCAACTCCACACATAGAAAAACAGTCAATGTTATCCTATGGAGGAAAATAGTGTTTTCCGTTCACAGGCAAGTACTTTGTTGTGGGAGTTGGTATTCTGGGGTCAGACTCAGGGTCAAGGATGCTGAGGCCCAATGTTATCCAGTAGGGGATAGGGGGCCTCCGGTTGGTGGCTGCTGACGAGCAGACCACTGGGGTTGTGGGAGCAAAGCTCCTGGACTTAAGCTCAGGGCAAATGGGGAATTAGGCCAGCACAAAAGATGCACCCTCAGCGGCACTTTGGCGGCTGGGTGCAGAGTGCTGTTTTGGCGTTGAAGCCTTGTAGCTTTCAATGGGGAGTCTCCTGTTTGCAAAAGTACTGCAGGCTCGGGGACGAAGGTCTTCTGGGTGCAACCTCCACTTGGAAAGATAAGTTGGGATCTTGGCGGTTGGTTAGGTACCGTCAGTTGGGCCACCCAAGGCCGTGGGGTGTCGGGTGCAGGGGTGCCTTTTAGGGTCGGATCTTCTTACCAGCTCCTGGTCCTGGTTGGGGGGCCTTTCTGGTTTGAGGCTGCAGGCGTCGGCTGAAGGCTCTTGGTGCTGGGCCTCTCGAACTTGGGCCGTGGGCGTCTGGCGCAGAGTGGTGCAAACTCGCGGAGCTGGAGTCTGTTGTTTTGAACCAATCCGGTGTTCATGGGAGACAGAGTCTTTGGAATTGAAGGCAGGTAGGTCCTCTGGGTTTCTTGAGGTTGCTGGCTACAGGACACACCATATTTCGCTGGAGCAGGTTTGAGGTGGGGACAGGCCGGAAGGGTTGGGGCCAAGTCAGTGGGCGTCCTCCTTTTGTTAGCTTCAGCACTTTTTGCTCTGTCCTTCTTTTCTTCTTGTAGTTTCTTGTCTGAGGAAGCAAGGTTCAGGGGTGCCCCTAAATACTAGATTTAGGGGCATTACAGGTAGGTAAAAAGGTTGGGACAAATGGGTCCCTTCCCTGGGGTGGGTATACACCCTATTATGTCACCCTCCAGTGGGATGGGGGCATAAACTTTTCCCTGGTTGGCTGGTACCCTGCCATCTGCATTATGGCGGAGACTGAGAGTTGTGCTTCACCTAGCCTCCCACATCTGAGGGGTGAAGTTGGCAGAGGTGGCCACACCTCTTTTCCTCACTTGTTTTTCCTGCCGGTTCTCCCGCCCAAAGTGGGGTTCAAAACCAGTGGGGACCAGTTGCTGAAAGCAGCAAGTGACCTGGAGAAGCTCACAAAGGCAGCAAGCCTTTGCAGCTTCCCCTTCGTGAACCCTGCCCATCCTGGGGAAGGGGACTTGGCATCTCGTCCCAGGATGTGCATTGTTACAGGCCCCTGAGAGCAGCAGGCTTTCGACCCAGGTGTCCAGAAACAAGTCTGGTGGTGGCAGCTGAAAGCCTGGACACTAGTGGTAGGTCGTTTTTCAGGGGGCATCTCTAAGATGCCCTCTGTGTGCATTTTGTATTAAATCCCACACTGGCATCAGTGTGGGTTTAATGTGCTGAGAAGTTTGATACCAAACTTCTCAGTTTTCAGTGTAGCCATTATGGTGCTGTGGAGTTCGTAATGACAAACTTCCAGCACCATATACTCGTAATGGCAGCACTGCACTTACAATGTCTAAGAATGGACTTGGACACTGTAGGGGTACATGGTTTATGCACCTGTACCCTCACCACTGGTATAGTACACCGAGCTAGAGGGGTGACTGATCTATGCCAGGGCAGTGGGTTGTAGGCATGGCATACAGAGTGCCATGTCGACTCTTCACTTTGTTCTGCACCAAAACACGCACCCTGCAAAGGCAGTGTGTGAGTGTAATGGTACAGGGCCTCTAAGGGTCGCACAATAAGCGCTGCAGCCCTTAGAGGTCTTCCCTGGTCACAGTGCCCGGGGTACCTTTGGTACCATTTACCAGGGGCTGACCTGTGGCCAGAGATGCCAATTGAGTTTTGTTTTTAAAGCAGGTTTTAGGGAAAGACCATAGGCCCTGGGCACCTGATTGGCAGGAGCCCAGGGCACACTCAGTCAAAGCACATCAGAAATTCAGCAAAAAGTGGGGGGCACCATGTAGAAAGTGGACACTTTCTCACAGCTAGTGATTAATCAAAAGAAGTCTTTAAAATTCTTAATGACCTCTCCCCAAGTAGATCTGATGTGGTCGAACGACCTTGTTCGCAATCCTGCTGCATTAAGGTTGTGGCTCATTTCATTCAGACAGTTTAGGACACTAGAGGTGTCTGTCACAAAATAATTTAATACGCATCATTTATTCAACCCTAAGCCACTACGCGCCTCAGTCTCTTTAGTCATCTCTCTGTTTTAGAATTGCTTTCTGTGGTAAAAATGATAACATACTGCAGACGTGGATCGCCTTTAGACCCCATTCCAGTAAAATGTCTTTCCTTACTTCAAGATCTGCTTGCCCCAGTATTGCTAGATAATTCTAACTCTTCCTCATCACAGACTCTGTTCCCTTTGTGTTTAAACAGGGCATGGCCAGGCTTTAATGAAAAACTTCACCATACCATTTACTACCTACTATCAACCCATTACTTACATCCATTGACAGAAAAAAATGCTACAAGCTTATGTGAAAGAGTTTTGCTTCTTTTTAGAGCAGAATAGTATTCTGGGTGACTCCTACCTCATATCCCACTACATCGCACATCGCAGCTTTTTGTTAACTATACCAGCAGTAGTGGATGAACTGCCTGAGACTGCTGATGCTGGTGAAAACAAATGCACAAAATGTGATGGGAGGAATGCTTGCAAATAGTCTAAAGTGCTGGAAATTGCTCTGGGTAGCTTTCCAACCCATCATTTTCCACCAGTTGTGCCACTTTAAACAGAAGACCACCTCATGCAAATCATCACTGTCCTTGCTCAACATGGGAATTTCTTCATTCAACCAAAACCATTTCTTTGAATAGGCAAAAACTGCCAGGTTTGGTGGAATTTGTGTTAACTTACTAGTGTTTACAAAAGAATAGTACATTTCATCAATGCAGAAGTCCTGAAAAGCAATGAAGTAACACACATTGCGTACTTCAGTAATTCATGCATTTTATTGGAAGGGAAATGGCCTCCTATGACTTTTTCGGTCCATTTCTGACTACGTTCTACTGGTCTGCATTTAGTTTTAAATGCTGCGACACTCTTTCAGATGTTATTCTTATAATATTGTGTGCCCATTATTTTGCAGAAACCGCTTTTTGGAAAACCTTGCTGCTTCTCAGGTTAAGATGTCTGCATTATCAAAGGAAAGAAAAGAGGTGTTAGCAGAAACTTTGGTCACGGGTAGTGAACCCATTAATATTTCCTCTCCAGAGAATGCAGCAGAAATTGCATCTTTCACCCATTCGAGCACACAGATTCCAGGTATGTTGGTATATGAATTATAATTCTTGTGATTTAAACTGTACTTTGAATAAACCTGTGGCTTTAGATGGAGTAGTGTTGGAGGAGAAGCTTCTCTTTTGGCCTCCACTAAGATTTGTGTTTTATTTTGGTGCTTGTGAGGCGTTGTGATCAGAGGCAGTGGAAATGAAACCATGCTCGCTCTCTGCTCTCGTTCTAAAGCACCTGAAGTGTTTGAATATGCAAAGACCTTAACTAGGCTTGGGGGGGGGGGGGGGGGGGGGGTTGTTAGGTACATAAGTGAGCCATGCCTCATCTCCCGTGTGTAAAGTAATCACTAAAGTTGTGGATTAAGCCGTGGCTATGTAGACTGATCTGTCACCACACTTAAAAGATATTGGATGTTTCCTTTAACGTGGAGACGCTTTGGGATAGGTTATTTTAGTTCGTTTTTAGTTGATTGGGTGAGTGTCGCAACTTTTAATGCAAACAATATAGTCAAGTGATTAAACTCGAACACAGTGTGCATTATAAACAATAGTATATTACAAACTCAAAAGTATCATCAAAATCGTTATGCTTTATCACATTATTTAATCTTTGTATTTTATACTTGATATATAACAAAATTAATTTGCATTCATTAACATTCACAAAAACGGAGGTCAATATTGCCTAAACAGGCTTTGATCTATTCACAAAATTACTGAAAACAAAATGATAAAACAATGTTAATCTTCATGCCCAACGCATTTCAGATGTAGTCCCTATTCAGGGGCAAATCAGTAAAATAAATTAGTTTCGTTTTGTACAAGGGTTGATCTATGACATTTTCACCATTACAAAATTATGATGAACATCTGGGAAATAAAAGTTCTATAACATTCCAAGCTGTTTAAAGTGTTGTTCTCCATGCACTCGTGTTGCTTTCACTCCTTTAAGAATTGTGCTGAGATGTGAAAAGAATGGCCCCGAGCCGTGACATATGAAAACTCAAACTCCACTGATGAAAAGGTATACCAAATGTGAGCCTGGAAAAAAAACGTGATTCAGTATGAGCGGTCGACGGTGCCCTGACAATTACGCATGTGAGCCGGGTTTTAGAAGATTCAAAATGTATCCATCACCAAAAATCGAAAAGAACCTGCGAGCATGAAAAATCGAGGGTGCGCATTCTACTTACTAATTTCAACAGGGCATATTATGAAGGGACGGCGATAAATGTCGCAAAGCGCGCTTAGCGCTTGCATATTTATCGCTGGCTATCTCTGGAATTTATCGCCTGGTTTAGCGCGTTATCAACAACGTGCATCGCCGAGGCGATTAAAATTCCAGAGATCGTGGGGATATCGCCGTTTTCCATGGTGGAAAACGTCGATATCCTAGATGATAGGGCCTGTGGTCTTAGCCACACAATCCACCCCCCATGTTAGGTATGCCTTAGTCAGGAATTTAACAGACGTTAAATTCCTGCGTTAAGGCATACTTAACGTGATTTTGGATATCGCTAACCTTCGTTGTCAATATGACGAAGCTGGGTTAGCGATATTTTTCCAAGGGAGTCTTGTCAGGCACGCCTTCTTTGCATCTCATTAGCGATGCGATGGGAGGCGTGCTGACAAGGGGCGCTATTGCCAGTTGCTGATAGGGCAAAAAAAAAGTGCCGCTAAAGCGGCGATATTGCCCTTGCTGATATGCCCCAACGTTGGATAACTCCTTCAATACAAAGTGGTAACACAATGCAATTAACTGTGAAAATGAAATTGCCATCATGAGTCTCAGTCGCTACCCACATATGATTATTTAAACCATTGTGACTGAGAAACTTATCAATTCTCTTACTTTCGAAGTGTCTTTCATGCGATTTACTGTCTCTCTCATCTATCTTTTTCCTTGACACGTGATCTGTAAAGGCATGGAAATCCATGTATGTATCTGCAACATAGTTCACAATGCGCGGGTATCACATCTCACCCCCAGCCAGCTTTTCTGCTTACCTCGTAATCCGACTCGACCGCGACTCTCAACAGTCCCATTAAAAGATGCTCATCTCCACGCCGTTACTGAACCGGTCAATTTCAAAACCCGGGATCTCAGTCACTGAAAAGCAACGAAGGATTATTCCCGCCTTACATCAACTCTCAATGCGCGGCATCTTTCAATGGAATTCAAAACATGTCGTAAGGTTAAAACTGAATGAATTAGATTGTAACTCTTACATTGCCTGCAATACTGGAACACTTATTGCGAGTTTCTTAGTGACTAAGTTTAGGACTATTCTCCACAATGATCAAAAGAACAAGAAGTACGAATATTATAAACTAGAAAATTGCCTGTGGGTCGCAAAAACCAAATGAGTGTCACCAATGGTGAGAGGATGGGGCCTTACGGGCTAGGGTGGTCGATCTCAATCTTGGGAACCGGGGTTGAGTCTCGGCAATGATGCACAACATCCTGTGATTCTAAGCAAATCACTTAATCTCCCCGTGCCTAACAAAAATGAATGTGTCCTTGTGTAACGTAACTGGTGCTCATGTAAAGCGCTCTGATACCTGATTCCTTTGGGTCAAGTTCACGCTATATAAATCTCCGGAAAATCTTTAAAAAAAAATAGTATTTATATTCCAACCACTTTCATAATGTGTATGTTATGCTAATAACACTCCAGGTTTTCTAGTTATGAATTATGAAACGTGAGAGTGAAAGAATGTTTGCAGTATTTACATATGAACTAGAACACTGGAATACCTATCCGGATATAGAGGCCATAGTGTGTAAATGTTCTATTCTTTGTGGTAATAATAAGAGGGATTGTTGCCCTACCTCCAGATTTACAGAAAGCAGCTTATACCCATTTTATCATTGAGACCTCTTTGATGTAATGCATCCAAGCATTTGATCCAGTATATCTCTTTGTAATAGCCTTCTTGTCAAGTATTTGCCTGGTTTCTTTTCTATCATCTCAATTACTTGGAAACCTAATTTTGAAATTGTATGCTATGCTTCTTGCAAATGTGCAGCCAAACTTGAGGTCTTGTTTTGTTTCCGAATTGCGCTTTTGTGTTCTGTTATCCGTATTTTTCATTTTCTTTCTGTTTTTCCAATGTGCATCAAGCCACAGGGTCATTTGATGCTGTAAATTACATTCTGCGAGTTGCCGTCTGTTGTATGTGACAGTTTTATCACTTCACCCGTTCTGGGATGGGTTAGGTTATAAGCTGTGATCACATTTTTATAGTGTGTGCAGGTGAAACATTTTTTGTGCCTTCAAAATCTCTGTTTACTTTATTATCTGGTGTTAAAGTATCTCTTTGAGATTTTTTGATCTCTTGTATGCATGCAAAGGTTTCAACCATAAGATCCCATTGAAGTCAGGTTCATTCCGCAACAATTGCCACCTCGTGTTGATGATATTTTTGATAACCAAGGAACAAGTTGAATATCTCGATACGAAGACTTGTTGATTCTCTTTGGGTTTAGATTTTTTCGAGAGTTAATTATTTCTGTCCATTGTCCGAACTTGTTGTGCTAAGTCCTTGAAAGATTCCTCAGGATATCCTCTGTATTTATACTTCTGCTTTTGTTTCAATTTGCATTGTTCACAGATCTTCAAGTCTGAGTAAATCCTCTTAATTCTTAAAAATTGTGAGAATGGTAAATTGTGTATCAAACTTCTTGGATAAAACCTGTGTATAGTAATGCATTGTTTTTGTCTGGTGGTTTAGAGAAAATTTAGGTTTGCAACCCAATTTCTGATTTGGACACCAATACGTCCAAAAACGCAACCTTTGTTTCATCAATAGTATGGGTGAACTTGATCCTTGGATTGTGTGTGTTGAGTGTTGAATCTTGTGCTTCAGGCTTCTTTGAATCAGTCCAAATCAAGAATATGTGTTCAAAGAATCTGCAGTATAAGGCTGCTTTGGTATTCCGTTCCTGATTGTTGAAATTATAGTTGTCCTCGAAATCTGCCATGAAAATATTGGCATGTGCTCCGGGGAAAGCCCATCGATGTTCCAGTCAATAGTGAATAAAAGTTGTCCTGCCATTCAAAATAGCTGTGATGGAGACGAAAGGGTAACAACTCCAGTAAGAATACTTTATCTGCTCTGACTTTAGATTGTTGGAATAATGCCCACTCAATGGCTCTTGGTGGGGAATTGAAGTATAAAGTGCTGTTACGTCAATGGTGCATAGTAACCAATTTTGTTTGACTGATGTAGCTATGGTCTGAAGTTTGAACAGAAAATCTGTGGTATCGCTTATGTAGGAATTCCGTTTTTGTGCAAAACTTTTAAGAAGTGATCCAAATATTTGTCAAGTGGCTCACAAAGTGAGCCACACCCTGACACGATAGGCGGAAAAGGTGGATCTTGTTGGTCTTTGTGAATCTTCAGTAATATGTACAGGCTTGGTTTTCCTGGGTTGAAAACTGTTAGGAAAGTCTTGGTTGTAGGACTGATCCATCCCATATCTAGGGCATTTTCCAGAATTGTATTCAAGGTGGATATGAGTCTCAAAGTGGGATCTTACTCCAACAGCATATGTTATGTTATGTGAAATTATTTTTGTAAGGAGCACAGCTACCAAAAAAGGGTTTCCCAGCGCCGACCTGAAGAGTGGAGAAGAAAGTAATGGTATTATTGGTTGAACAGCCATGTCTTTAAACCTTTGCGAAAGTTTGCAAAGCTTGTTTCGTGACGAAGGGATGCAGGAAGAGTGTACCACAAAGTAGGGCCGAGAAAGGCAAAGTAGCAGCCGCCCATTCAAGAAAATCTAACCCTGGGGACCAAAAAGTTTCCCTGGGTTGTGGAACGCAACAGGCGTGAAGGTTGGTAAGGCTGGGCTAAGGCTTGCAGATATTGGGGAGCAGTGCCGAACTTGATCTTAAATAAAAAGCTCAAGGCCTTGAACTTAACACGGCTTTCCACTTTCAACCAATGAAGATCGCGTAGATAGCTGGACATTGAAGTAGCTTTTGTAATTCGACATAATAGTTTGGCCGCAGCATTCTGTACCACCTGCAGCCTCCGTAGTACATCCTTGTTAGCCCCTAAATAGAAGATGTCACCGTAGTCTATTCTTGAGGTCACAAGCGCCTGGACCACAGTTCTTTGGGTGGAGCAGGGAAGCATCCAGACAATTTTTTTAGCCATTTTAGTACAGTAAAGCAGGTAGCCGCAACCTTTACTACTTGCTGTCTCATAGACAGCTGATCATCAATAATGAAGCCCAAATTACGGACTTGTTGGGTGGGTTGGGGTGGGGCGCCCATTTCGGTAGGCCAATGCTGTGGGCCCCATAGATCTTTATTATTCCCCCAAAATGAGGACCTCGGTCTTATCGCCATTAAGTTTCAGCATGTTAATTTGCATCCATGCTGCTGTTTTTCTTAGGCCGTCCTGAAGAACTGATGGCCAGACACCTTCTCAGTGGAATGCGAGAAGATAATCTGGGTGTCGTCCGCGTATGAAAAATGGAACAACCCGGCCTCCTCTGCAATGGTCGCCAGCGGTTTAACATAGATAGAGCCCTGGGGAAAAAGTGAGGTTTGGAAGTGGCAGCAGAAGAAAAATTGGAAATCTTACGAATGGTAAGAAAAGATGTCAACCAGTCCAGTGCTGAGCCAGAAATACCAAGGGATTGAAGGGATTTAATTAACACGGTGTGAGACACCGTGTCAAAAGCGGCGTTTAAGTCAAGTAATACGAGGGCTGCTGTGTCCCCCATATCCAAGTGATGTCTCAGCATTTCCGTAACACCCAGTAGGGTTGTCTCTGTTAAAAAACCGTCTCTGAATCCGGACTGTAGGAAATTGGAGGATTCAAAAAACTGTGTGAGTTGAGAATTTATATGCTTTTCCAAAATTTTGGAATAAATCGGAAGTAGGGAGATAGGCCTAAAGTTGGAAGGTTGGTCAGGATCAGCATTGGCCTTCTTCAGGAGAAGATGGATCATAGCGTGCTTCCATTCAGGTGGAACAATTGCTTCCTGTATGGAGACATTAAGAAGGTCCATGATTAATTGAGAGATGTGTCAAGTTGTTGCAACACAGTGGAAGGTAGAAGGTCCCGAGGGGAACCTGTTTTCATGCTACCTAGGATTTGAATGAATTAAGATCTAGTAGTGACCAGGATTGCAGTTTGTCGGTGGGTCCTGCCATATTAATAGACTCAGGACTGGATTTTTGCTGCATAGGCATGACAGTTTGAGAGCTACTAAGCATGGAGTGAATATGCTTTACTTTGTTCATAAAGAAATTAGCAAGGTCGTCGCACTGTGATCTATCTAGGGCGGGGGGCATGGGTTGAGTGTCCGAGCCCGATAGTTTTTTAACCATTGTGAACAAAGTTCGCGAACATTCTGTGCATTGGAAATGGTTTGTGCAACATAACTTGCAAGAGCAGATTTGCAAAGGGCTTGATATTCTTTTAAGGCCTTTTTATATTTTAATTTGGAGTCAGTTGCATAATTTCTCCTCCAATGCCGCTCTAGGGTTTTGCATTTAGTCTTTTCTATTTTTAGTTGCTCCATAAACCAAGGGGCAGGGAAGCGATTATTGTATGTCTTTTTGATTGAAATGGGAAGGCAGTTGTCAATTGCTTTAAAAATCCAATTGTGTCTAAGGAAGAGGTTGAAACTTGAGGAATATAGGGGGCACTATCGCAGAGGAGCTTATTGAAAGATTTCATGTCCAATTTGCTCCAATTCCTAGATTTCTGCTGTCCCCAGAAGTGGCTGTAGTCAGATAAGCTGGGACAGTGCAATAACATTTGACTGCATAGTGATCTGACCAGCATAAAGGGAGAGATGGTAGACGTTGAATATCGGACAGGTTGGAAAATATAGGATCCAGTAGATGGCCTGCCATATGAGTAGGACCTGTATTACAAAGCAGCAGATTCATTGCTGCAAGGTCGGAAGTCAATGTGCTACTGGTGGAGCATGTAGGGTTGTCCAAATGAATTTTAAGGTCACCCAGGATAGTAAAGTTTACAGCCTTAAGAAGATGGGGAGAGATTAACTCCGGAAATGAAACAGCCCAGGGGGCCGACAGACCAGGGGGGCGGTAGACAAGAATACCAGATAAGGTAAAGTGAGGGGTCATCACAAGTTTCAATAGTCCTGCCTCACATCCCTTAAAAGAAAGTACTTCTAATTTACATGAATAAGATTTTTTTAAAATTATGGAAATACCACCCCCTATCTTGCCTTCTCTATTTATCCCAACTATGGCATAGTTAGAAAGTAAAGCAGAAGCCACATCCGGGCCCGAGCTCGTATGCAGCCATGTTTCAGTTAGAAAGATGGCATCAGGCTGTTCACTACTTGGTAGGTCGAAGAGGTCTATTTTATGTTTGGGGAGGGAACCACAATTAATATTCCAGAAGGTAAAAGCCGTACTGGAGGACTTGCAGCGTAGTGAGGGACAATTGTCCTGTGGGGGAGAAATGGTCGCAGTAAGTGAGCTACTCAGCTCTCTTGGAGGTGATTTACGAAATTTAAAGCTGCAGCAAGAGCATTTTGTAGCCTCATCCAGTGGATCGAAACGATCACACTCAGACTGGGGCATACTGCGATAGTTCAGCAGCTGTGCGAAGGAATATCTTATTGGGAGAATGTGTTTTAAAGATTTTTGGCCAGGGGTTGTGGCCCCTGGTCCCGTCCGGTCGCGCGCAGATGGGCTTGCCTTTGGCGTGCTGCCGGCGCGTTTGCTGCGCTTGTCCGCTGCACATTCTGCATGGCATCCGGTTTTATCGTGGGAGGTAGGGGCCGCTGGAACACCAACCTCCTCGCGACCGGAAGTAGCCTAAATCCCTCCACAACAATCGGTATAGACCTGTGGTGGACCGGGGACAGGCAGTGTGTGAGGTAAGTGCAGTTTAAAACAAATTAAAAAGCAAGATGGCAAGCACACATATAAAAGCCAAGTTAGGCAAAGTTTGAGCGCAAAAGTAATTTGGCAAGTTCTGACCGGGCTCAGGCTGTCAAGTCGACCAGAGCAGCGAGTGTTTCGCTTCCTTGCGCCCGTCCGCTGCGCGTTCTGCATGGTATACGTCGATTGGTCAGAAACAAGTTGATTCACCTTGGTTTGATAATAAGATGTATCCATTAATACCAATGCTCCTTCTTTGTCAGCTGCCTGAAACGTAACACTCTGATTATTTGCTAATATTCTTAGCACATTCTTTTCATATACAGACATGTTCTGTCCTCTTTGTCTACTGAAATTCAGTTTTCTGATGTCATTCTTCGCCAAGATTTCAAAGGTGTCCAGCATTTTATGAGACACAGGGGCTTGAAAATTGCTCTGTGCTTTGAATTCAAGCAGTTCTGGTTCTTTACAATCAGTTTTAGAGGCACCACATTGGCAAAAAAGTCTCAATCGGAGATTTCTCATGAATTTATATAGTGAAATCTCACATTCCAAATCATTTGTGTGGTATGTCGGGACAAATTACATACCCTTGTTATATATTTAAGTCTGTTGTGGTGTCAGTTGTGTGGATGATAAATTGATAATTAGACCTTGTTCTGACTTCTCATATTTTTGCATGCTATTTCCTTTGCCTCGCCTTTTTTATGGTAGAGGAATGTGTTGTCAAGCCTGACTGTTGTGGTGGTTGACCTTGATCTGGAATTTGGGACAAAAAAGAAAACAAAGTGGTGGGGTGGGCTGATTCTATAGGTTCCGTAGTTGAGCTCTGTTGAGCAGAAAATGTAGAAACTGATTTTTCAGGAGCTTGAGTTGCACCTATGTCTCTGACACTAAACTTTCTTAAGAAGAAGTGGTTGTATTTTTTCTGTTGTTAAAACGTCTTTACGCATGCATTTCTGCTCAGGTAAATATCTCATTTTATTTGTAGTCTATAGTGTCCATATTTGCGAAGTTTTCCTTCTTGTAGTTCTTTGCAGTAAGATTAAAAAATGTTATTGAGTCCGTCCAATGTTTCTATCCAAGTGTAAGATTCCATTCTTGACTCCAAATCTCTTTTAATAGTGTTTATTTCTTCTTCTAGTTCATGTTTTGTTTTTGATAGTTCCTCTATGAGTAATAAAATCAAGTCTAGAGAGTATTTGTTGAGAATGGCGTACCATTTGTTCATAAAGATGCTGTTATGATGGATTCTGAAGAGCATTGGTTTAATTGAAAGTCTCAGTCCTCGTGGTATTCCCTTGACCTTGTGGTACAGCACAAGTGTGGATGCATGTAGTCGTTGGTTTAACTCTTGCTGGTTAAATGCTCAAGTTGTTTGAGTTGTTGAGAGATCACCGAGTGAATATATTTCTGTGGCTTGTCAGCTGTATATTCCCGAGTGTCTGCCGTGTTATCAGTGATATTAGAAATTGAATCAAACAAAATTTTTATGTGCTACCGTACTCTTTGGACAGACAATAGTAGTATATGTGAATTGTTTGGTGCACTCCTGCTTTATGATCTTAATTGACTAGGATCATAAAGCAGGGGTGCACCATACAATTCACATATACAACTTTTAAGGCAAACCTATGAAGCAAGTCATCCCTGTGCAGGCAGTGTGAATTTGTCAGAGAAATGTTTTTATCATGTTATGACAAGAGTCCGTTTATTTTCAACTGAAGGAAGTACAGTCCACGCAAGTGTTTGTAAAGGGTAGAAAAAGAAGTTCCACTATACATTTGATGTTAAATGGTTCAGATACTGTGGATTTTAACTGAGACAGCCTATGCTGAAATTTAGTATGGATAAGGGAATCTTTATTTTCCTGAAACAAGTATAGGGAAACATAAAACTATATCTGTGTGTTTAACTTTCTGTAAATAGTGACATATTTTCACGAAGATTCTGATGAGTTTCACCATTAGGTTTGATTGCGGACACAGCACTAGTCACCTCTATGATTCAATTTAATGCATCTCTGTAGGAACTGCACCCTGTCTTTGTAAGTAATCTACAGAATGTTAACATCATTTGCATTCTTGAACCCCAATCCACTCAGTGGCTTTCATTAATAGATGCTTGAACAGAGAGAAGAGACACAGCGAGCTTAGGAGGAAACATGCACCATCAACCTCAAAACTATCAATTTAGCAGCTGTAGTGTATCGGCGGGATTAAAGCTCTTAATAATCAGAGCATTACCAGACCTTGTGAAGGTAAAGTTGTTGAAGATGGAGCAACAGCATAAAGGTGGCATCCATGAGGTGCAGAATCTCCATGCAGCAGAGGTCTAACAGCAGAAGGCAATCCTCAGACAGTAATGGCAGCAGCTAAGATTACAGCACTTACAAGAGCCAATGTTAGAGTGCAGAGTACCAGCTATTGAACCTTGTAACAGAGTTTGAGAAGAGATTCAGTAAGCCTCGCAACCTAGTGATATTATACTTATTGGAGGATCTAAAAGAGGACCCTTCTGCAGTTTACTTAGAAGCAGTTAAACATCACTTTAATAGATAACTATCTCAGAGAGGCCTGGAAAGGTTTAGATCTTCAGTTTCTGTTGAAAATTTACCATATTTTGGTCAAGCATCAAATGACTATACCCAGCTCCCTCCCAATCTATGGTATCCTTGCTAGAAAGAGCAAATTGAATGTGCAGTCTCTTGTATCGTAATGTTTCCTCTAATAAAGAACAGGTCAAAAGTATCTAGGGAAACTGGGCTTGAGAGGCAGCTAGGGGAGAAGTGTCCTAGGAATCATCCGTCCTAGGGTAACGGGTAATGTCGGGTTGGAATGAATCCAGATGTCCAGATGGGAAACCTCTAACCCATTAAGGCAAAGTACTTGGATTGTGAGTAGGACAGAGCTAGATAATTTGATCATCTTGTTGTTGTAATCCCAAAATGGACACTAAAGACCAAAATAACTAAGGGCTTTTATTATGTTTATTTTCCTATTATTCTCAACGTCCACACAAATTCTACCAAAGCAGACCAAAAAAGACAGCCAGCACGTGCTTCGCCCCTTCTCAGTGTGCAGCCCTGGGACTTTCTCAAGGCTGAATATATTAGGTGCATTTATAGCATTTGACATATGCTTAAACCCATCAATGATTATGCCAAAGAACAAAGAAACAAGGATAGAAGAACAGGGAAAGGAAAAAAAGGAAAGAGGAAAAAGCCAATTGTATAATTGAGTCAAAAAGTCACAACCCAAAGAGAGCGAAAATGACAGTTACACGGGTATTTGAATACATAATTCAAAAAGCCTTTCATATAAGGTCCCAAAATACATTGGTGAGACACAATTATAGCCCATGATTAAATTTCACGGCAATCAGCCATGTGTGCAGTAAGTGTAATTACCCACTTATCCGACTACTATAAGTACTGTGCCCCATTGGTCACGCGGAGTGCCTCACAATCTAGATAGCAGTGAGATTAGATCACCACAAATTAAATTACTCCTCTTCCTAGGTCTGTTATGCCTCTAGCATACTTGGCGTCTCCCTGGTTAGGTCTCAACGGGTCTCGGAGGATTCTCCTATGTTCGTTATCCGAAGAAGGCGTAGATATTTCGGGCAGGTAATTTCATGGAATTCCATTGACAACAATCTGAGGAGTTGTTCCCACACCTCTTTGAATGCTTATTCGAAATTTGTGAGGTAGGCATGTATGCGCTCCATCCCAGAAGATACCAGAGTCTGTGGAGCCAGCTGAGGAATGTCGGTGTGTTCTGTGTTCCCCATTGTGATAGAAAGTTAGTCCCATCTTTTTTCCCCTGTGAGATTTCAAGAGGAACATTAAGGGGTTAGGCAAGCCTAGTATTATAGAGGTCGGTAATCGTGGGATCTGCGTCTCAAACCTTAGGCCTATCTCATCCAGTATCTTAGACCAGTAGGATTATAGAAGTGGACAATCCCACAACAGATGTAATAGGGTGCCCTCCTCCCCACACCAGCCAGGGCTTCTGATGGATTCCCTTTATTAAGGCATGCAGGGGTCAGAAAACAGTATGTGGCTATCTTAATAGCTGTTTCCTTACTAGCTTTGTTCCGTGCCGTGTGTTTGGCCCTATAGTAGATGTCCTCCCATTCCTTTCGCGACAAGTCCCTTCTGAGCTCCCTTGCCCAGCGTTTCTGGCTAGTGGTAGGTTGTATGGGGGCCGTTTGACGTAGCATATCATATAATTCGGAGACTAGTTTCTTTTCATTACTTTTGGGAACCAACCACTTTTCGAATCTCGTTAATTTCCGGCTGATTTGTGATTGAACCTCGAGGTGGAGCAGCCAGTGCCGTATCTGCATGTAACGGATGCACTCTGTCTCGGGTAGTGTGTAGTCCTGTTGCAGCTGTGTAAATGGTATAATCCCTTCCAGATCAAATAAGTGTCCTGCCGCTTTGCAAGGTGTCTTAGCGACACTGCGAATGCTTTGCCATCTAGCCCTGGCGTGAACTCCCTTTTGTCCAATAATGGAGTCATCAGGGAGGGAAATGTCGTGAGCTTTGTTTTAATAGCTACTTTCTCCCATATTTCCATCTCCATCTTCGTTACAGGTGACCTTTAGAGACTCTGCGGCCTATCCGCTTTCTTTAAAAAGGGAACCTTCCATAGATTAAGTCCCATTTACGCTCTGTCCTGGAATAACCAGCGTTTTTCTGATTCCTCCCTGTTCCACTCCACTAAATATCTCAATTGGGCTGCCCTAAAGTACTCTAAGAGGTTTTGAATCCCCAGGCCCCCCCTCTTCCAGTTTCATGTATCCCAATTCTCTACGTATTCGAGGACGTGCCACTGCCCAGACAAAGTGGAGTATATCCGCCTGTATCTTAGCAAGAGTTCCCTTAGGTGGAGAGACCGGAAGTGCCTGAAATAAATGATGGACTTTAACCTGAAAATATCAAGTATATAGATAAAATAAATATAAATAAGGAGTCCACAATATGTAATTTTTCATGGAATCCTCATTAAAAATGTCACCATTTTGGAAAAAAGTTAATTAAAATATAGATGATAACTGAGAGTAGATGCTTGTAATGCATTGGTCAATAATCAACCGTGGTAAGAAGGAAGTAAGGTGGATCTATTTCAGGAAGAATGAACTGGTAATATCAGTTATATGGAGCTCTAGTATGGATATGTAGGAGTCCACAGAGTATAGGAAAATCATCAACTCCATCTTCAGTACAGAAAGAAGTTATTGGAGACCTATGACTGTTGTTATGGGTATACAGGGTTCCACTTTGTAGCAGAAAATCAGTGTGTTTCATTTAGACTGCAGAACAAAAGTATTAAATAGCCTGTGAGTTTGAGAAGTCAGACTTTAACCAAGGAGGGAAAGTATAAACATCACATGATATGCATCTTATCAAAATTATTCCTCATGTAACCAATAATGCCTTTCAGCATTCTTATTCAAACCATTTTTTACAGTATGGTATCTCAAAATGAGTTCACTCCCTCTCCTACGAAGTCGGAGCTCCTGGATGCCCCCTCCAAGATGTTTTTTAAATAATCTCTATGCCTATAAATGTAAAAGATTTATTAAGAGGATGTGCATTATGAAAATGATCAGTCAGAGGATGTCCGGTTGTGAATGTTCCGGTAGTGATCTTGCACTCTAGTTCGATGTGGTCTGATGGTACTGCCAATATATGGTATGTTGCAAGGGCAGGAAAGGTCATGTAGATCATGAATTTGCTGTTACAGTCAGTCCAGTTCTTGATTTTCACCTGTTGTCCAGTTTGCAGGGAAAGGCTTTGCATTTTATTTAGCTCCAATTTGCAAATATTGCAGTCATGACATATGTGGAAGGTGGGTGGTCTATCCACGAATATGGATTTAGTTATTTTCTTGTCCACAAACTCTGATTTTCCCAGTGGATGTATTAAATTGCATGCTCTTCTGAAACCAATTTCAGGAAAAGTCTTGAAATCATTTACTATATTTGGATTTTGAGCCAGTAAATGCCAGTTTCATCTCAGGATTTTCCTAATACGTTGATGGACATTATAGTAATCTGTAATGAAGCACAAAGTGTCCTGATGTGCTTGTGATAGTGTGATTTTTTAGCAATTTCATTCGTGTTTTTTCTTGTATGATCCGAACGGAAACCCCGATGTTTGAGTCTGGTTATCATTTCTGCTCCTTTACTCCGAAATACCTCATCTTCACCAAGTTATGTTTAGTACGTAATAATTCACCCTTAGACATAACATAACCCTTAGACATATTTGCATGATTAACTAAAACTGTTGCAATAATTTACTTAAAATACAAATAAATAAACAATAAGTGTGATTATTCAATTTTACAACAACATGGTTTTGCATATAAAATTGAAAAGAGATTGGATAACATTTTCAAAATGATGTCGCTGGGGTAGTATGGTTCCACGTCCACAGCAAGGGAGAAGAGAGAGCAAGTTCTGTGTGCGAAGATAGCAGGTAGCAGGATTTCCAGTACAGATAAAAGCCAAAGACAGTGGTAGCTTTTAGTTTGTAGCTCCGTCGGAGCGTCTACTCCAGTTTTGTGTTTGTTTTAGTTCCTTGTAGTTGAAAAACGACAGTTGGAGCAGCACTTAGTTTGTTACGCGATCAACCCTTCTGCTGTGATTTTGATGACTGCCACGTCCACCCAGGTTCGCTTTTAAGTTCAGTTGGTCAGTCGTGCCGTTATGCAGCCAGTTGTTGATTAGTTTATTTGTATTCTTTTTTTTTTTTTGTTAAAATTTTTATTAGAAACCGTTGGTACACAATAAAATACAGACAAGGGCCTACAACCACCAGGGCTGGCCGCTATGGAGCCCGAGGGCCCACAGTGCAACGCCACACATTCAAATGAACCAGAGGCAGAGCTCCCGGCAGTTCGTGAGCACATGTAACAGGCCGCGGCCATAGGCCAGTAGCAATCGGAATAAACAGTTTCATCTTTTATTAAATATAAAACACTTTATTTGTATTCTTGTGTCCACAATAGTTAGGGATTTTACCAAACGGCAGTTCAATTAAACATCCTCTCCAGAGAAGCTGGCCAGCACTGCTTGTCTGCAAGACCGAATATTTTTACTGTTAAAGAGTGGTCTGAGTAACACTCGGCGCTCCCGTAAAAGTTCCCTGAAGATAGTTAAAAGGTGCAGGATATCCTCCTCCCCTTCTCCACAGAGACAAGTTGCCGGCATCTTTTATTTATTTGCAAAGTTTTATATAGCGCTGGCTAGACCCGGAGGTGTCAGAGCGCTTTACATGAGGATCAGCGAGTTACAGGTTACATAATTACATAAATTACAGGAGACAAGTAAAGACATAGGAGAAAAAACATGAGATTACACAATAATATGAGTTATTAGCGCGTAGCATAACAAGACATACGTCTTGTGGGGAATGAGAGGTAAGAGGGAATGGTAAACAGGGTTAAGGAATGCAGATAGTCACGCATACAAGGGGAAAAGTACTTCAGGAGGAACAAAGCGGTCAAAGTTAGAGACAGACAAAGGCCGACCTGACTATCAGTCAACGAATATGAAGGGAGGGGTGTGGGAGACCAACGGGGGGGAGTAGACTAGACAAAAAGGACAATCAGGCGAACAAGGAGCAGTCCAGCGGAAAGGAGGATAGGTTGAAACCATCAAGAGGGAGGACCTACAGAAGCCAATAGCATTATCCCCGAGTGGCGGTATATACAAAATAAAACAAAAAACAATAAAAGTAGCAGACTCCACAGTTGCACGAAGGGCAGGAAAAGGGGAGGCAGTCAAAAAGTCATGGAGGGAGGAGGCGGGAAAGGGAAAAGAAACACAACGGAGAGACGAGGAAAACAATGTCTGATGTCCGGCTGGGTAGATGAAGGATGAGGGAGTGAACCAGAGCCAAACTCCTCTATAGCTGAATAGGCCAGATCCACCGGGCATCGGCCAAGTTTGCTCGGGCTCCGCGGTAAGTATGGACAGTTATGGTTTCTGCCCAGAGGGCATCGTTATAGTTCCATCAAAAGCACCGGTCCCAGTGTTTCTGTGGAGCGCCGTCCGCCTCTTTTCTCCAGCTCACCCCCAGGTCAAGAGTGGTGATAGGAGAGGTGGAAGGGACAGTTCCAAAGTCTGCAGATTTTACCCATTTCCAGTATCAGTCGTGAGTGTTGGGCTTTTGTGCAGGATCCCAGTGGTAGTGGGACCACTCCCTATCCTCTACTGAGTCAGTCTTCCCTGCCGCTGTGGTCACTCTCGGAGAGGTCCCTCGAGTTCAGTTTCCCTTCGGTTGATGTCATCCGTGGACCGGTTCAGCTTCTCCAGCTCCCCCTGTATCCTGGGGTCGACCTCCTCCTTCTCATGTGGTACCTGCTCCTCTGCCCTGGTTCTTTTGCCCATGTCCATGGCATCGGGGTCGTAACCACGGCGGCAGGTGGCACGCAGATGGAAGTATACCTAGGGGGAATTTCAGGAACTTCTCCTTGGTGATTATTGAAAAGCCAGTGTGAAGGTACTTTTGGGGTGTGGCTTTGATGTAGGTCTGTATGGTGAACCAGCCGTGTGCTCGCTCTGACAAGGTGGCCTTATCTTGTATTAGGGACTCTCTTTTAACAGCGTTGTTAACTTGTTTTTTTTAATTTGCGTGAGTTCCTGTTATCTCCCAAAGGTCTTGTAGGCCTAGTTGATCTAGTGAGTGAAAGTCAAAAAGCTTTACTCGGTACATTGTATAGACCATAAAAGCATTCTAATCACAAAAAAATATTTACATTACTAAAAACATAAAAATTTGTGCTAAGTCAAATATGTTTTACATTCATATGCACAGTCCATTTTTAATTGATAGTTCAGGATAATTAGTCATTATCCTGAAAACCATTTATAAGGCCGTACACTTTAAAAACAATACATTTAATGTTCATATGGGCAGAGTGCATTTCCATAAAATGCTTTAACCCCTTGTATGCGGACGACGGCTCCCAACCGTCGTGCATTACGGTGGGCATATGCACACGACGGCTGGGAGCCGTCGTAATCGCGAACGCCGTTTATTTCTCCCGCACAGCGGGAGAAATAAACCAGCACCGAAGGGGTGAAGTGCAAGATAGTGCCGTATGTAAACAGTAGAAGAAAGATATTCAACTTTCTTAATACAATCATCGTTTACTAGAGAGGATTCTCCTAAGTGCATGGAGTACAAGGTGGTAATGTACATCAGAATTAGGAGGGCATTTCAACTCCAAGTTCAATCATCAGGTTGTTCATAAATTAGAGCATCTAAGTTGAAGTAATCCTTTCTTCTCCTGATAGACATTTGTATAAAACTGATAACTGCATTCTTGATTTTCACACTTTCCAGACTACAAATGAAATTAAAAGCTTGTTTATAGTGATAAAAGTTATTAGCTAAAAAAAGTGGTTTTAATACAAATTTACGAATGTCCCTGTAAAAGTTACAGAATAGTACAAAATGCAGCGTGGACTGAGGAGATTTTCCATCGCATGGACAGTTAGGGAGATTATGACACCACTTTCCCAGTCTGGGAAATGTAATTAAATAATGAAGGGTGCCAAGGCGGAGCCTCGTTAAGGAAAACCCTTGCTGAGTATTTCTTACCATAATAAGATATGGTTGTGTGGTCATAGAAAAAGGGAGCTCACAATAAGAGATAATACTTTGTTTTGAACTTGCTTCGACCTCTTGTACCGATTCCATAGAAGCAATAAACCTTGTTTTCAGCTCTTTTTTCCTGTAACACTGTATAGATGAAGGCTCTTTCCGCTCTAGAGCTACCTTGCAACCCTGTTAAGAGGGTATAGATGTACTCTAGCCAGGGTATTTTCCTACTATTGTCAAGGGCCAGATAATCCATAATTAGGTCCTTGGTAAACTTTGTCTCTTCTTTCATCCATATCCCATGCCATAGGGTAAGTCCTGCTATACCTATAAGGTCGCTAATATAAGGAGTGGACAATTCTTTATGGGCTATATAATTCACTGTGGAGCTTGGGACTGCCAACAATCGTTTGAAGAACTTATTCTCTTGGGTTTGGAAAGAGGTAGTGTTGACCCTTCCCCATATAGCTGCCCCGTAGCATGCAGTTGTGATAGATTTATTTTTATTAAAGGGCAAGGGTTTCCCTTATTGGTTTATTTCCTATTTTTGTGGAAAATCTAAAAATACCCATAATTGTTAGTAGAAGTTTCAGACTAGATAATTCAATATGTGATCCCCGGGTACCATTCCTACTGATATGTAAAACTTGAGACTCTATTAAATATGGTGCCGCCCACATGATGCTGTCTATTCCTCGCTCTATTTTTACTGCATGTCATTACAAAAGTTTTTGAAAGATTCAATTGTAGATCTTTTTCAGTCATGAAATGCGTACATTTTTATCTAAGACATTGCAGGCCGTTCGCTGTCCTTGAAATCAGGACAGCGTTGTCCGCGTATAAAAGTACTGGTGTGAGACGGGCACCTACCCTTGGTGCATCTACGGTCAAATTTTGTAAGAAAGAATCAACATTATTTATATATAATGAAAATAAAAGAGGAGCTTAAACGCAGCCTTGTCGTATCCCGGGGGTTACCCTGCAGTCTGGGGTACATTCACCCTTTTTACCAAACCGCACTCTAGATGTTAAAAGGGTATTAATCTGGGATAGGTAAGTAAAAATGTCATTGGGAGCGCCTAACTCATCCAACGTTTGCCATAGTTTGACATGGTTAACCAGGTCAAAAGCACTGGTAAGGTCAACAAAACAGAGATGTAAAGCCCCTTCCTTGGCTAGGGTATATTTTCCTACCAATAAATCCAGGTTCACACGTTGTTCCACCGTCCCAATACCCCTTCTAAAACCATACTGGGCCTCAGTTAGGATGTTGTTCTCTGAGGCCCAGTTTTCTAATCGTCCTAGCAAGACTCTACCCATCAATTTCGAGGTAGAATCTAAAAGGGATATGGATCGGTAGCATTTAGCCTTCCCTCTGTTCCCTTTTTTAAAAATGGGTACTATTATGCTTTCTACCCAGGATGCTGGTAGCGTTCCACCTAACGCGGCATTAAAAACATTTAATAAAATGGGTGCCCAATAGTCGATGTTGTGTTTAAAAACATAAATAGGAACCCCATCAGGTCCTGCAGCTTTGCCTTTAGCACTTTTATTTAGGGCGGTTTTATTCTCTTCCAGGGTTAACAGGAGTGACCTAACAGGCTCAACAATGATAAAATTGCTCTTTTCCTTTTTGTTAACTATTGCAGCTCCTGGATTAAAAATACTTTCTAAGTGTGTTATCCATTCTTCCGGTGGAACTAAAGCATCTATCTTCATCGCTGAACTATCTTTAAAAAATAGGGTGATCAATGGTTTTCCAGAATAAGGTTGTGTCACGTGTCGCAGCGGCTTGAATTAGTTTTTCCCAAGCCTCCTCGCGAATCTCTATTTTTCTCAGATTCAGGGCGTTTTTATAACTTTTTTTTAAGTTACTTATACTGACACTATCCCTAGGTCTTGTTTTTAGGGCGGTTTTTAGTTCCTTATTAGAACACTCCTGGTTAAACCATCTGGGGTTTTGGTTACAGGGTTTCTTCTTTTTTTTTGATTTTAGATCATCCTCTATTTCGATAGTAATATTACAAAAGGCACTACCGATGTCCAAATTAATAGAAGAACTATCTAAACAACTATCAATATCTTTCTGTTTTTTACCTATAAGGTTGTCCATAAAAGTGGTTGGGTTAACACCGGACGATTTTATTAAGACTCATTGTTACCGTGTGTCTCAATATTTGTATATGCAGTCCTTCCCCTTTTTTGCCGTAACATGATAAACTTCAGAGTCATGATTAGCGGCTGGTGGTCATTAAACAGACTTGCACGGATTGTAAAATTTCTCAATAGATCCCTACAATGCTCTGATATAATAAAATGGTCGATGGTTGAGGAAGATCTAGCCCCTACAAATGTTTGGGTAGGTACCTCTCCATCGAATTCATCCAGTTCCATGGTTACTAAGTTATATTTATAAATGGCAGAATTTATTGCTTCCCCATAAGTATCGTGTGGGAAGTAAGTGATTCGGTCGCCAGATGATCTAGGTCACCACATTGTTCTCCTACTACAATATCGCATCTATCGCAATTAAAATCACCCGCCCAGATGAGTATATAATCACCCCCACCCCCTTTCAAAAACCATCCAGATGTTCTTCTAGAGACTTAATTACCTTAAATCTTGTATTATCAAAAATATTGTTATAAAAATAAATTACAATAATGGCCTGTTTCCCCTCTGTATAGAAATGAAAAAACTGATAAAATTGTGACATGGTATAGGCTTTTCTTAATATTAGGGGCGAAGATACTGAGATTACAGCGGCTAGGCCACCTTTAGCTCCAGTCTTTCTAGAAGGAATTGCCTGTGTACATATTGTTTGGAAACCGTTAATAAAGAAAGGCTCAGTGTGCCAGGTTTCCTGCAGCAAAACTAAAGCACAATCCTCAAATGTTTTTAGCCATTCCCCATCGTTTAATTTATTTTTTACCCCTTCCACGTTCCAAGACATAATAAGTAAGTGTTCATGAAGTCGTTCGCTGGTACCAGCCCCTAATTCATTACAGGTGTTAACCTTATCACTACCTAATCGCCTGCCACCCTCTGTCCTATTACAAGTAGATATGATATCCTTATTACTAAATGATGGCCCTTTGACATCCATCCCCTGTCAATCTATATCGCTACAGCTTCTTAGGGGAGCATATTTATAGTATGAGGGGGTGATCACGTCTAAATCATACCTGTGGGTGGTGTTTGTTTTACAGTGATCTTGCTAGTTTCTGGGCCTATAGAAATAACCAGTGGGACAGCAGTAATATAATCATCTTGATGAAAGAAAGACTCAGCAGGATGGTTGAGAAAAATATCAATCAGGTTCCCTGCTACGAAAGTTGACAACCACACAATCTCCCTGACATTTTTCTGGAACTGCCCACCCAATCACTCTTCTCAACATTATGATGTTATGTGGTAGTAGGTTGGCATTAAAGTTAGTCCTTACAGAAATCCAATGTACAATTTGATTCGTTAATGACTCATATGTTTCCCTTTTATTGAATGATAATTTGGGAAATGTTTTCAGTATAATAACATATGGAGTCGCTTGTGGAGGTAAATGTAATGAGTCAGCAGTGTTATAATAGGATGATTATCATTTTACCCGACTGATTTGCTTTTGCTGAATTCGGTGATTTAATATCAGTATTTTGTCTGCCCTTGATTCATGACCAGGTTGTGTATTTGGGCGGTCCCTTTAAAATAGTACGGGGGAGTAGGCCTTAGTTGATTTTTGCCTGAAGTGCTAGGAATCCCTGGACCTTCCTTCTGTACCTCAACTAATGCGTTTGCAGTAAGTGCCTTGTTTTTTTTTTTTTTTTTTGAAACCGTTTATTACAAGACTCAAAAAATATACAAATATGGGCCTACAACCTTCCGGCCGGCCGCTAGCAATAAAAGGAGCATACGATATACATTTATAAAACACATGGTGCTGCGGCCGAGCATAAACAGGAGGTAACATCGTTGCGAGCCACACTATCCAGACCCCACTATACGGTTCCATTTTAAACTTAAAAAACAACAAATACAAACAAACCCACAAGGCAATCCTCAACCGGAAATAACAACACGTGCTCCCCTAGGGGGGGGGATCCTAGCCATCAATAGGAATCTCAAGAGGGGGGGGAGAGATCAGAACTAGGGCTGGGTACACCTAATGCCCAGGTACCGGGGGGATGAGTTGGCTAAGGGGACGGGGCCGGCGATGGATCAGGCAATAACGGCGGAGCACAGATTCCCCTGCGGTAGGCGTTCCAGGGGCCCCACACTTTCACCCATGTCCCAGGCTTACCTCTCGCCACATACACCACCTTTTCCCGAAACATGCACCAATCCATATGTTCCTTCCAGGCTGAGACAGTCGGAGGCCTCTGGGATCCCCACAATTGGGCAATATCACGCTTGGCAACCATATACCCCAGAGTCACCCACCACGTCTGCGGCACCGAATAGTCGGTAGGCTCCCACACATTCAACAGGCATCTCCTCGCTTCGGGCAACAGCGCCACATGCGTAACCACTCGCAGCACCTCATGCACACCACGCCAGAACCCCTCCACCTCCGGGCACTCCCACAGGATATGCAGAAAAGTCCCCAACGCACCACACCCACGCTTACACAAACCGTCCTCAGTATAGCCCATACGCAGGAGCTTTGGCCCCGTCATGTAGACCCTGTGGAGTATCTTGAGCTGGACGAAGCGAAGGCGAGCCGGTATGGCCACCTCTTTCGGGGAGGCCACCGCGGAGGTCCAGTCCTCGTCGTCCAGCTCCAGCCCGTCGGCTACCCAAGCCCCACGAAGGGCAGTCAACAATTCTGAGCGGTCGTTGATCAGTTTTTTGTAGATCAGTGAGATCGTGCTGTCCGGGATGTGTCCATCCAGCACTCTATCCTCCAGGGGGGAACACTCCGGGATGGAGGCAACGTCCGGAAAGACGGAGCCCAGCGCATGACGGACCTGCAAATACCGAAAGTACTCGCTGCCCTGCAACTGAAATTCCGTCTGCAGCATCTCGAACGTTTTAAATCCTCCCCTCGTCCAGAGATCCCCCACTTTGCTAATGCCTATTAAATCCCACTTCTCAAAGCCCTTCGAGGTCCACAAGGAGCCCAACCGCTCAGATGCGTATAGTGGTGACGCCCGGGTCAAACGGTCCTTCCACCCCATTGCAGCATTGGCCGCGTGCCACACTCGCACCATGACACGCGTGGGGCCCGTTAGGCGAGCGTCGGGCGCGCTAGAGTAGAGCGCTCGATTATGGTCACCACCTGGAAGTAGCATCCTATCCATTTCAAACGCCGGGTTTAAGGCGGGCCCATATAGGCCCTGATTAATCGCAGCTAGCTGGGAGGCCCAATAATACCGTTTAATATCCGGGAGGGCAATCCCCCCGTCATACCAGGGGAGCGTCAGCTTAGCCAGGGCAATACGTGGCCTCCCGTCCCAGAACAGGCGGCGCTGCAAACTCTCCACTTCGCGGAAGTAGCGCGCTGGGACGAGGTCCATAGTGTTCTGCAACGCGTATAGGAAACGCGGCAGCGACATCATTTTAAACAATGCCGCCCGGCCGAGCGGCGAAAGCGGCAAACGCCGCCAGCGCGCGACATCCTCTTTCAGACGCTGGAGGGGGGGAAGCAAGTTCCGATCATACCGAGCCTCCGGGTCCAGAGTAATGAAGACACCCAGGTACCTAAATCCCTGCGGGGCGACCTGGATCGGACAGCCCCGCGGGAGGATAGGAGCCTCCCCAGAGAGAACATACACACACGATTTAGCCCAGTTGATGACCAGACCGGAGTTACGACCGAATGAATGCAAAACATCAACCAGTACTATGAGTGATTTACGTGGGGAAGCTAGGTACAAGAGGATGTCATCAGCGTATAGGGATACGCGGTCTTCATACTCAGGGGTCCAGCGGAGACCACGGATGGAAGGCTCCCACCGCAACCACTCCGCCAGGGGCTCCAAGGCAAGTGCAAAGAGGAGTGGCGATAAGGGGCAGCCCTGCCGTGTGCCCCGGCCCAGCTCGAACGGAGCCGACACTCTTCCGTTCACCACCACCTGCGCCAATGGGCCCGAATACAGCAATTTAACCCAACTGATGAACCCTGGGCCAAATCCAAACTTCGCAAGCATCGCCCAGATATATGGCCACTCAAGCGTGTCAAACGCCATGGTGGCGTCTAAGGACGCCAAAATGGCCGGCTCCCGTATGAACGGGGCACGTGCGAGCACACCGTGCAAACGCCGCAGATTAAGGGCTGTGTTGCGATGGGGAATAAAGCCTGATTGGTCCTGATGAACCAAATCGCCCACCACGCCGACCAGCCGATTGGCCAGTACCTTGGCGAGAATCTTGGGCTCCGCATTCAGTAGCGAAATGGGCCGATAGGATGTAACCCGGTCCCGAGGTCTCCCTTCCTTGTGGATGACCACGATTGTAGCCAGACGCTGGTCCGGCGGGAGGGAGCCCACCGAGTGTGCCGCCAGGAACATAGCCCGGAGGTGGGGTGCCAGCGTATCCGGTCGCAACTTGTACAACTCGATAGGGAGACCATTCGGACCCATGGCCTTGCCGGAAGCGACCGAGCGTATGGCGAGGGCGATCTCGTCGGAGGTGGGAGCGGCGTCCAACGACACCCTGTCCTCCCCGGAAAGGGACGGCAGCGCGATATCACTGAGCAGGGCACGGGAATCCTCTTCCGAGCAGGGAGACACCGGGGAATACACCCCATGGAAATAATCCGCGAAGCAGGAGACAATTTCTTCTGGCTCAGTTACACACACACCATCCGTTTTCTCAATCAGCGGGACCACACGATTCGCTCTCTCTTTTTTGTCCAACCACGCTATAAGTTTACCAGCCTTATCACCCACATCATACAGTCGCCCCTGTTGCTCTCTACTGAGGCCCCTGGCCGCCTCCGTGACGAGGGCCCTGTAGGCCGCTTGCTTGAGTTGGAGGACATGTAATGCAGCATCCGTCACCCCACCTTCTAAATTCCCCTCCAACTCGGCTATTTCAGCCTCCATCCGGGTCACCTCCTCCCGCTCGCGCCTCCGGGCGTGGGAAATAAGGGATAGGGCCTCCCCTCGGAGTACTGTCTTGAAGGCCTCCCATAGCGGTACGGCCGAAGGCACAGACCCCACATTCTCATCAAAATATCGCTGAAGGGATTTAATCAATTCAGCGCGAATGGTGGGGTCGCGCAGGTACCAAGGATTGATTGGGACCACCCTACCCTCACCCCTCGGAAAGACATCAAAGTGCAGTAGGAGCGGGGAGTGGTCCGAAATACCCCGTGGCAAATGGCGCACCTCTCCCACCCTCCCAACATAGGCCGCCGGGACAAGGACATAGTCTAGTCGTGAGAGACTACCATGGGCTCCCGAGTGGAAAGTGTACTGCAGCTGCGTGGGGTGTTTTAAACGCCAGCAGTCCACTAATCCAAATGTATCCAAGAGGCCGGGTAGCCACGCCTGTGCCCGGGGGAGGTCCCTAGGGGGGTGACGATCCAAAGACCCAGATACCACCGCATTAAAATCCCCCCCCACAACTAAAAGCCCCCCCGGAAGGCCAAGGAGAAGGCGCCCAAGGTCCGCAAAGGTGGTCGACTGCAGCCCCGGTGGGATGTATACTGACACAAAGACAACCACTTTGCCCTCCAGTCTTCCCACCAAGACCGTATAACGTCCCCTGTCATCGTGGAGCACCTCATCAATCTCCAACGGGAGCGAGTTCTTCACCATGATGCCCACACCCCGTGAGCCGGATGTGAAGCCCGAGTGAGCCACTAGGTGATAGCCACGCCGATTCATGGCGCAGAAGGAGTTGCCAATGAGGTGTGTCTCCTGCAGAAAGACTACATCGGGCGAGATTCGCTTAAAAAACTGCAGGACCACACCCCGTTTGATCCTGTCCCCCAGTCCATTCACATTCCAAGACAACAAAGTTAGTTCCCTACCCCCCATCATATACAGAAGCCATCATTCGTCCCCCGGAGAGCACTGTAGAACTAACACAATAATACGTTTGCCTTGTGATAAAAACGAACAACACCTCATCCCTACCCACCCACCCCAACAGAACTCCCCCCTCCCTGCACCCCTGCATGAGCCCAAACAGCCCCCCCAACGTGCAGTGTGCCTGTCGCCCCATATATAGTTAGACTAACTAAACCCCCTAGAGGAGGAGGGAGAACCCCCAATAGACCCAACACAACCTCCATAGGAGGGGAACTTACAAAAACTGACGCAGAATCAAAAGTGGCATCATTTTCGTCCAGAGTGAGGCCCAATATTAGACCCTCAGTCCTGATCCAGCATGCCGTCTCCCCCCCGCCGCCCCCCCCCCCCCCCCGCCCCCCCCCCCCGCCCCCCCGATCACGATCCCCGGGCAGAGTATCCAGCCAGTCCCCGGCCGCTTCGGGACGATCAAAGAAGTGCGTGCGACCATCCACCTCCACACGCAGCTTGGCCGGGAAAAGCATGGCGTATTTGAGGTTTAGGTCCCGAAGACGGCGTTTGACGCCTAGGAAGCTCAGTCTCTGCTTCTGGACCGCTGGGGTGAAATCAGGATAAAAATTAACCTCCATATTGTCAAGCTTGACCGGTCCATGCAGTCTGGAGGTTTGCAGGATAGCGTCTCTATCCCGAAAATTAAAAATCCGGGCGATGAGAGGTCTCGGAGGGGCTCCGACCTTCGGCCTTCCACCGGGAACCCTGTGGGCCCTCTCCACAGCGAAGAATTTGCTCAGCCCCCGTGGCTGGAGATGGGTAGCAATCAGGTCCTCCACAAAGAGATCCGCCGCCGCCTCCTCGCGTCCCTCGGGCACCCCGATAATGCGGATGTTGTTCCTCCGTGCCCGACTCTCGGAGTCCTCCAGGCGTCGATCCATAAGCGCAGTCGCCTGACTAAGCCGGCGCACCTCTGTTTGCAAGGCCGCCACATCTGTCGTTAGGCCCAATGCGGTGTGGGCCAAAGACTCTACTCGGTCGTTGGTTTTGGAAAGATCGGCCCTAACCAGGCCAACATCCACGAGGACCGAGTCAATCTTCTGCGCCAGTGTATCAAACCGCTGGCCCACCGAGGCCTTCATCTCGGCAATGGCGCCCATAACATCTCGCAGAGTCAGATCTGCGGGCAGGTCTGGGGCATCAGGAGGGCTCTCAGGGGACTTGCGAGTTCCATCGGGAGATCCCTTCTGGAGGGTATAGCGGTCCATACTGTTGGCCTGATGGACGGCGCCACGCCGGGTCGATTTGGTCTTTGCCCGGTCTCCATCTTGTTTCGTGGCCATGGCCACCAGTCTCCCAGTCGCACCAGCCACGTCGTGTAGGGCAGGAAAGCAGGGCCACGAGCTCCGGGGGGGCTCCCTCAAAGCAGCGGGGTGGATCACAGCCTGCAGGCAGGCAGGGTCTCCCAGCAAGGCCACACCACACCAACACCAAGGCTCCGCGACCCAACCTCGCACAGACGACAAGGTGGTGCGAAAGCGAAAGTGCGGGGTACGCGAGTCGCCAGGCCCTGCCTGCCGCTGTTGTTCACTTTGTCACTGGATCACCCCACAGCGCAAATCCAGGGTCCGGCGAGGGGAAGGCCGCACACCTCAATCGGTGCTCACTCCGGTGTCCGAGGTCCGATTCGGGAGCGGGAAACGGGTGCCACCTCAGCTCAGGTTCACCAACATAGTCCCCTCATCCAGGGCAGGATAATTTCAGGATAATCGTAGGAGGTTGCGGAGGTCCTCGGGAGCCTCGCACCTACTCGGCCATCTTGGTTGCACGCTAGGCTCCTCCCCAGTAAGTGCCTTGTTTGATTTTATTAGTAGCAGTAATTCAGAAATCAAATCTGTTAAATAAGTAACGTCCTTTTGGACTAGTTTGATTTCTGACATCAATCGAAGTTCGATGTTCTCTATTTTGCCATGCAATTTTTAAAAAAGAATTTCCACGTTTGGGTTTTTTTGGACGTAGGTTTCCACGTAAGTACCCCCAGGCCTTTAGCCACCCCTGCATTTTTCCCTCCCTTTTTTGGCTTTGGCTTAGGTTTTACTTTTATTGCATGATTAACTGGAGGTATATTAGTTGTTTGGGGAAGTTGTTTCAATGTTTTGGCCGGAGGAGAGACCAAATCCGTAGTGTTAGATAGCACGGAGATGTCCAGGGAGGACATTAAGACACAAGGGTTAGCCGTGTTCTGTACAGTAATTATATTACATTCTTCCCACTGTGGCTAAGTGTCTCTACCACAGAGTCCTTCTCTCTCCCATCGTTCATTGACACTGAAGGGCCTATCCCACCCTCTGGTAATGACTCTTCTATTATCGGCGTCTAAAGCGTTTTTTGTGGCCGCAAGTTCTTCCTCAACTTAGGATATCTCGCTGTTAATCATCCCCACGGCATTTTTAAAAAAATTGGTAATAGGCACACTTTTGGTAGATAACTTTCTTCCGGTGAGCGTTAATTTCCTTTTCCCCATATTTCCGCAAATATTTTTAAGGACACAAAAGCTGTTATGATGCAATATGTTTCCTTACCAAAGGTTAGCAGCTCTAGAGACCAAGGGGGGTGGCCCAGCTCAGCCTTGTCCTGCCACGGAAGGGTGCGTCCCACGCTGCGGTAGCCCTGGCTGGTTTAAATGCGCCTCCTGGCGTGAAGTGATGCAGCCGCAGCGTCCTTGCTGCAGAGCGAGCATGGGCTTGTAGTTCCCTGCCCCCCCCCCTTCCCCGCTAACATGGCTACAGTGGAAAGAGTGGTGACAGGCAGCGGAGCACACGGGCTCCTGGCAGGCTGCAGTGATGGCGGCAATAGGCAAGTACGGGCTCCAGGTGAGTCTTCCAGGTAACGTCTAGCTGGACCTGCCTCCTTAACTTGCAGTTCTTTCCATAGATAGGAATTTAGAATTTCTGATTCCCCCTTTCTAATTTTGTACCAGCTTTTAATATATTCTCCTTTACGGGCCAGTTCTTGTTTCTGTATCGCAAACTCTAATCTCAATTGTGCAGGGGATATATATCTTGGTAGCCCATAAATCAGTTGTATCGCTCTTGCTATGGTGCCATCCAGTTTCCGCGTCTCTTCCTCTCATGGCTTCACTTCCATAGGTGATAGATGGTATATGTTTTTCCTGTGTCACCGTAATCAGCGAAGAGAAGCTTGTGCCAGAGATCTTGTGTTTTAGGCTGTCGCTATCCCCCTCTTTTTTGTGGCTTCGGGTTGAGCAGAAAAGTTCCCTTTATTGTCTATGATGATCCCTAGGTATTTGTACTCTTGTACAGTTTCCAGCTTGCGTGTTGCCAGATGCCAGTGATAGATTGGCTTTGTTTTGCGGATAGTCATGCTCATGACTTTTGTTTTTTCTTGATCAATGCGAAGTCCATTGTCGTCGGGATGTTATATCGAGCAAGTGCTGTAGGCCAATTGGAGTCCGACAGATGATTACAACAAGATCATCCGCATAGAATAGGTTTGATAGAGACAGGCCCCCACGCTTCGGGGCGTGTGAATTGCTTTCGTTCAGCCTGGCTGTTAAATGTGCCATAAAGAGACTGAAGAGTATTGGGGCTAACACACAGCTCTGTTTCAGATCGGAGGTTGTGGGAATCTTCTTTAAGTAATCTCCTGTACCTTGTTTTACTTGCACCCTGGTGTTGATGTGTAGGAGGATTAGCTGTTTTAAGAGTAGAGGTGGAATATTCTGCTTTTGTAGTTTTTGCCACAGTATGTTCCTATTTATATAATCTAACGATGAGCTGTAATCAATGAAACATATATACAGGGTTTGTTTTAGTGCAAGTGTGGCATCTATCATTAGTGAGATGGTTAAGATATTGGTAATGGTCCCCATGTTCTTACAGATGCCTGTTTGATTTGGTGGTATTGCTGCGTAATACTGTGGCCCAAGTAGATATTTCTTGTAGTATTACCCCAGCATAGTATTTGGCGTTGTTATCCAGCAGTGCTACTAACCAGTAGTTTTTTGGGTCATTCATATTGCCTTTTTTGTCAATCAGGCAGATAATGGAGCCCCTCCATGATGACAGTATCGTTGATGTTTGCAGGATTGATTCAAAGATCGGTTTTAGTGCTATTGCCCAATATTCTTAATCAAGTTTGACTATTATTGGCGGGATCCAATTGGGGCCTGGAGCTCCCTCGTGCTTGCACTTGGAAATTCTTTTGCAAATTTGATTGCTCATAATTGGTAATAGCTGTTCCGGTGTAGAAATAGTCGATTCGAGGCGATGATACTTACAACTTGATCGAATGTGTATTTGTGCATATTTGAATTCCTGGGTCTCTATTGAAGTGTGATTGGATGAAAGTTGTCCAAGCTTCGTCAGTCACTTGTGAATTAATACCTTGGCTCGATGGATTAGCCAAAGTGTTAATTCTTTGCCAAAAGCGCGATTTGTTGTTGGTCTTGATGTCATGCAGTAATATTGCCCACAGGGTCTCTTCTGCTTCTTTTTTAAGGCGCCAGGTTAGATTCTTGTGAGTGGCTTTTATTTACCTCAGTTCAAACAAGGCCGTTGGGTCAGGACCGCCTTTTTTTAATTTATGAAGTGCACAATTTATGGATGCTTTGAGATGTTTAACTTGTGCTTTATTTCCAACTGTGAAACTGGGGGATCTATTTTGAGGACGAACAGTACTCATGTTTTGTTGGTTTTCCTTTTTGACTCCGAATTTGTTTACTAGATTTTTATTTTTTTTAAATCTTTTTATTAACCATAGGAATCAACATTGCAAGGCAAATCGCAGTACATTCACTCTTCTTATCCTGACATAGTTCTATCCCAGATAATAGTGCACAATATTATAACAATCAGTAACATAGATCATATCTACGGTGAATCATCGTGAGCAGGCAGTAGTGGCGGAGTACAGATGTTCCCTCTGTACTCATTCCAGTCAGTCCAAATGCGGGACCATTTTTTGGGACATCCCCTGGCTACATATACATACTTTTCCCGGAACATGCACCAATCCATATCCCTCTTCCATGCGGACACCGCAGGTGCCTGTGCTGCCCCCCATTTCTGAGCTATGTTACGTATCGCTATTGTCAACCCCAATGTAACCCAGGTGATACGTGCATGGTTTAGATCCGTGGGTTCCCACACATTCAGGAGACATCTTTTAGCCTCAAGAGAGACTGTATGCATTAACACCTCGCTCATCACCTTGTGTATCTTCTTCCAATACCTCTGCACAAAAGTGCATTCCCACAGTATGTGGAGGAACATACCTTCGTTTCCGCACCCCCTTCTACGTGTACCATCCGCTCCTCTTCCCATTTGCACCATACAGGGCCCCGTGATGTAGATTCGGTGCAAAAGTTTTAGTTGCACTAGCGTCAGCCTAGCTGCAATGGCTACCTCCCGTGGTGAAGTTAGCGCTATTACCCAGTCTTCATCGTCGAGTATTATACCATCCCTTTCCCACTTTTCCCGCAGTTTCAAGAGGGGATCTCCGGTGTGATTCACTAACTTTTTGTAGGTGAGTGATATGGCCTTCGTTGGTACGTATCCATCTAGGAGTCTGTCCTCAAGGGGTGAGGAGTCTGCAGGGTTGTCTCCCCTCTTGATACAGGAATGCAGCGCGTGGCAGGCCTGCAAGTATCTAAAATATTCTGTAGGAGCAAGATCATATTCCTGTTGCAGGGCAGAAAATGACTTGACCTCACCCTTTATCCATAAATCGCCTATTCTTGATATACCTATAAGGTCCCACTTGTCAAAACCTTTGGATGACCATAAATTCACAAGCTGCTCAGAGTTCCATAATGGAGTCACCCTACGGTCCCACCCTATACTTTTGTTAGCTGCCTGCCAAACTTGCACCAAATGCTTGGTTGGTCCGGTAGGGCGATCCTTTCTGGCGCTTGAGTAGAGCGCGCATTGGTAGTTCCCTCCCGGTAGTACCCAACGATCCATCGCATAGCCTGGATCACCCACCTGTCTATAAGTGCCATGATTAATGGCTGCCAAATGGCCTGCCCAGTAATATTTTTTAAGATCAGGGAGGGTGATACCCCCATCGTACCAGGTGAGATTCAGTTTGGGAAGCGCTATACGTGGCTTCCCATACCAGGGTAAGCGGCGTTGTAGACTCTCGATTTCTTTAAAGTAGCTTGCGGGGACCAAATCCAGTGAATTTTGCAGGGCGTATAGGAACCGGGGTAAGGACATCATTTTAAATAAGGATGCTCTGCCCAGCATCGAGAGTGGAAGCATCAGCCAACGCTCCAAATCCTTCTTCAATCTCTGTAAGGGAGGGAGTAGGTTCTTAGCAATCTATCTGCGGGATCAGAGGTCATATAGATGCCGAGGTAGTTGAAACCCTGTGTGGATATCTGTATTGGGCAATTCCCGGGAAGGCCCGTGAGGGGCCCCTTGAGGACGTACAACACTGATTTGACCCAATTAATTGAGTACCCTGAATATCTGCCAAAGATGGCGAAGATGTCGAGTACTGCTGTAAGAGAAGCCTTTGGGGATGTTAAAAACAATACAATGTCATCCGCATACAAGGAGATGCGGTCCTCCCATGCTTCAGCCCATTTAAAACCTCGAATCACCGGGTCCTTCCGCACCCATGATGCCAGGGGTTCCAGGGCCAAGACAAAAAGGAGGGGAGAGACCTGCCTGGTCCCTCTATGAAGTCCGAACACCTCAGACTTTTTGTTGTTTACAACTATCTGGGCTAGAGGTTTCGAAAAGAGGAGTCTCACCCACTGGATGAATTGGGGCCCAAAACTAATTTTCTAAAGAACCGCAAATAAGTACGACCATTCGAGCATATCAAATGCCATGGAGGCGTCCAGAGATACCAATACCGCCTCCTCCTGTATGGTTGCCGCCCTTCCCATCACCCTGTGTACCCTGTGAAGATTCAACGCCGTGTTGCGCTGAGGCATGAAGCCAGATTGATCCGGGTGTACCAAATTATTAATGACATTTGGCAGTCTATTGGCAAGGAGTTTAGCTAAGATCTTAGGTTCGTCATTCAATAGGGAGATTGGCCTGTAGGAGGATCAGGCTGTCCGGACTTTACCTTCCTTGTGGATCATTACTAGGGTGGCTATCCTTTGGTCTCGGGGCAAGAATTTTCGTCCCAAGTTAATATAATTCAATTGGAAGGCCGTTGGGCCCTGATGCCTTCCCCGACTTGAGCCCCCTAACAGCCTGTGCCACCTCGTCTGCCGTGAGCGCCCCTTCTAGATACTCCAGCTCTGACGCCGAGAGTTTGGGTAGGGTAATGTTAATGTTAAAAAAATGTTAGGTAATGTCTCGTAGGAGATCTAGAGAGTCATGTGTTGTGTAGGGGTTCTGTGAGGAATAGATCTGTTCGAAGTGGGCGGCAAATGTGTTAGCGACGTCCTGGGGGTCCGTGATCGTACATTCAGCTTAATCAATTAGTTCTGGCACTAGTCTACTCACCAGTTTTTGTTTGTCTAACCACGCAATCAATTTCCCAGCCTTATCCACTTGATCATATATCCTACCTAGCGTCTCTCTTCCCAATTCCTTGGCTCTGTTCGTCACTAAGGCCCTGTAACTATCCCTTTTCAACTGTAGTATGTGTAAGATGTCTGGGCTGGGTCCCTTCACCAGTTCCTCTTCCAATCGAAGGATCTCTGACTCTAGTGCTTCCACCTCCCTGACCTTTTCCTTCCTCACCCCCGCTATTTGGGAAAGGGCCTGGCCCCTGACTACCGTCTTGAATGCTTCCCACAGTGTCTGATGAGAGCTTACCGATCCCACATGTTCTAGAAAGTATTGCTCAATTGCGGTGTGTAGTGCCTTACGAACCATCGGGTTACGGAGATGCCAAGGGTTGATGGGAGCTACCCTTCCCACTCTCTGATGACCCCCCACAAGGTGTACCCACAACGGGGAATGATATACCCCTCGACATGTGTCTAACCTCCCTTATATGTGTCAAGTGGTCTGAGGGAGCTAGTAAGTAATCTGTTCTTGACTGGCTGTTATGGGCGCCTGAGTGGTAGGTATTTTGGGTGGTGGTCGGGTGAAACGACCGCCATAGATCTCCTGCAATCCCATTGCCCCCAGAAAATCCGGTAGCCAGCTGTTGGAGGGGCGAAGTTCTCTTGGAGGGCTTCTGTCTTGGGTGCCATTAACTACCGCGTTCAGGTCCCCTCCCACTATCAGAAGTCCCTCTGGTACCGTCAACAAAATGACACCCAAGTCCTTAAAGGCTAGTTCCTGAAGGCCCGGCGCCACATAAACCGACATTAGGGTCAGCACTTTTCCTTCCCATTGTCCCGAGATGCCCACATATCTCCCTCCAGTATCTACCGAGGTGGACTTGACCGTCAGGGGAAAGAAGTTCCTAAGTAATATACACGTTCCCCTCGACCCCGAAGTAAAGCCTGAATGTGCCACAAGGTTGTATCCCCACCTGTTGAGGGCTTTGCATGTATTCCCTACCAGATGTGTCCCCCCCCCCCCCCCCCCCCCCCCCCCCAATACGCAATGTAAATGGTTCTTCCTGAGTCGGTCGGCCTCATATTTGTGCGTATTGTCGCACACCCCACATAGTTTATTACAGAGAGTCTGTGTACGCCGGGGGCACCGCCAGTGCCCTAACACACAAATCAAATGGGGCCAGGGCCCCAGTACCTCCTAGTCTCCCTAGGAGCCGCGATCCGCTGGGTCTCTCCATCTGTCCAGCCAATCAGCCGCATCCTCCGGAGCCTCAAAGAATCTGGTTTTCCCCCCGGCCTCCACCTGAAGACGCGCCAGGAACAACATGTCGTATTTAAGGCCCTTGTCTCTCAGTCGTTTTTTTAACCCCCCCTGGAACGTCCCCTGGAGTCGGACGCCCCGCTGGCACCGGGTGAGCCCTCTCGACGACTAAGATGTTGGACAGTCCTTTAGGTTGGAGGTGGTTGGGTATTAGGCTTTCCACAAATAGGTCTGTCGCTTGCCCCTCTGCTTTTTCAGGCACACCAAGAATGCGCACATTATTGCGTCTACTGTGGCCTTCATAGTCGTCCAGTTTCCCTTCAGTGAATTTTCGGAATTCCTGTAGTTCCCGTACCTCGATCTGCAGCTGGTTAGTATCTTCTACAAGACTTGTCGTAGTTACCTCGAGTTGTTTGACTTTCTCCCTGTTCGTGGCCAGATCTGCCCTGATTAACATGACCTCCGAGGAGATCGTCCGCTATAGACAAGGGGACCCCTGAAGTTAAATGTAGGTAGAGACGTAGGGGACAATAATAACCAAAATGCACAAAAGAAGAACTCTACCTATATTAATTTACAATATGCTAAACGTCATATACTTTCATTCACACCTATGTCTAGACCATCATAAATATTAACATCATTCAAACAAATGTAGTTATTACTTAATTTGTTTTTTTGATTTTTCTATACAGTTACATTAATACATTAATAAATGCGTATCCTGACCGAACAGATTTTTTTAGGAAAGAACAGATCCCGTTGTCCAACTTGCATTCAACAGCGTACAGTCACCTTCACACCCAAACATCCTCACGCGAAACCACAAGTACACACATCACATATATACCAAAACAGCAAAATGTGCACCAAGCCCCCTCTCAGTAAGCACCAGTGCGCAGTAAGGATTTTCTCTCACCTGGGACACACAATAATTCACAAATTGGTTTGACAGTTAATATGATGTCATTAAAGAAACATTTTTTAAGCTGAATATAATCAAACAAACATACACTCAAATCAGTAAAGGGCTTTTGAATATAATAAATCGGTTTTCAAAACAAATAGAAGAGGGAACTAATTCAGAGCGCCGACACGCGTTTCGGTGGAGCCCCTTTCCTCTGGGGCATCACCTTCCTCAGGGCGCCTATACAATGAATTTAAAAAAGAGGCAATGGGACCTGTGGGGGAACAATAAGAATTACATAATATCTTTGCTGTGAACATTTAGTGGTTACAAAAATATGATAATCAAAATTTGGGATTCAATTAATATAAATTAATAAACAATGATCAATTGCACAGAGGGTCACACCCTAAGTTAAATGGAATTACCAAAAAGTCATGAAGATCTACTAGAGACGTGCACATAAGAATGCAAACAGCAAAGTGAAAATACACAGAAAATTGGAAAGATAAAGAGAATAAAGAGAAAATAGGAAAAGATGAAGAAAAAGAATGAAACAGAACATCAAGGGACTAACTAAACTAAGATCAATTAAAAATCCAAGGCCAATAATCATGTGGTTATATCAGGTCTAAATGAGCAAAACCATTAAGAGATAAAGAGACTGATAACAAGACAATTGAAAAACATGGAACAAACCACGATAAAGTCTCATTTAATTGTCGCTGCGGAGGGTCGAAAATACACACCTTTTATGTCTGAATAACAAGATGCTAAAACAGATAACGCTCTCCTAGGTGCAGAGGCAGTTTATTGGTTCTTGAAAACAGGAAAGGCCTGTGGTGAAAGCAAAGTCATAATGACATAAAAAGACCTTGTTATGTTGAAAAACCTAGAATGGCCCAATACAATAATCCAACAGGATAAGCATCTTACCGAGAATATGTCAACGTGGCTCTAAAGATGATGGTTCATCTGATTGTGAAGGGACAACTTGGGCCGCAAAACGAATTTATGATGTAAATACTTGGGAAGACAGCTGCGACAAAAGGGGATTGATTAAAGAATATTTTAACATGGGCGGGCTCAGTCTCAAGACATGTGAAAATAAGATAAAATCATAAAGATGTGGCTTGTTCCAAACCAATGTTTAATCATACGTGTGTTTAACAGCACTACTAACATATAAGAAGAACACAAAAAAACATGGCTCACCTCCCTCCTATCAATATGAGGGGATTACTTTTCAACATTGTTTTAACAAGTGCGAGCACCGCGGAAGACTAATGGCAATAAAGCAAAACCGTAGCGATATGGTGTGCTCGGAGGTAGTGTTTAGTCGGGCGCGTGTTTTACCTGAGGTGAAGAGAAAAACAGTTGCTCACCTCCCTTTTATCACGCTGTGCACAACGATAATTGCAGTGTCCGGATCGGGGGAATTTGCATGTTAAATGCTGTAAGTCAGGTGTTTAAAGGGTGACAAAAGGAAATAAATTTATAAAAATGCCTAATGCGCCGAAAATAAGAAAAACAGTCAAACTTGCTAAACGAAGTATATCGTTATTCCTAAAAGCGGCTTCGCATCGCAGTATCTCGTTTCATCATGTTGGTTTTTAGGTCTCGGCTCGAGGGCTGCGCTTGCGCAGTCTCGCTCCGAGATTTAATGACTTGGAGAAGAGGGGCTTGAACCCGCCCCTCTTCTCCCCTCTTCTCCATTGGCTGGCCTCTTGAATGCTGGCCAGCCATTGGAGAAGAGGTTTGTCTCTCCGAACAGGCCCTGTCCTTTTCGGATTCGGGGGCGTGTTTTTTGCTACTTTTCTAATTATCTCTTCCAGCCAATGGCAAGAGGAGAACACGCCCCCGAATCCGAAAGCGCCGCTGCCTTTCTCCGAGGCATTTCTGCTTTCACCTCGGAGAAAGGCAGTGGTGTGCTTGTTGTCGTGGTTTCCAGCACCCTCACACGTTTCACAGCTAGCCATAAACTTCCAGTGCTGAAGTTCACGTGTCTGCCGAATACCCTACCTTCTAAGACGCTCTCGCGATTTAAAATGGGTACTTTTGCTATGTAGAGAATTATTCTCTAGCGCTAACTCCGGTCAGAATGGTAATCGTTGCTCGGCGCTACATCTCAGAAGTTTCCAACTATCAAGTTATTTTCCCCTTTGCTGCTTCCGCCCTGAAACCAAACCTGTCTGGGGCTAACCCTATTTTAAGCCAACGTTGTTCCTATTTTTAACGTTTAAACTGTTGAAAGGCGTATGTTACAATCGTTTAATATATGTATTTATGTGGGGACGTAAGGCTGGATTCAGAGCGGTGGCCCTGGAGAGCAGCACAAACGAGGCAGACCTTTGTTTAAATATTTTCGCGATGACAGTGGAGTCCTTCGGGGAAGGTCTGAACTGGAGACAGCATCTCAGCCGGCATCGGAGAAGCGAGGATGAGGCGGACAGCTGCCCGAGCCCCCAGCCATGTGCTCGGCTCCCCGCTTCGTTTCCACTGGAAAGGGAGCTGCTACAACCCCCCCTCCCTGCCCTGCTCACATGTCTCTTCCTCATCCCAGTAGAGGGTTTGTGGGGGAGAGAGCGCCGTGCGCCTTAATCTGAATCACTGCGCTGTTTTTATTTTAATCATGTATGTACGCGTTTTGACGGTGAAGTAGTTGTTTAGTAATCTCATAATCCTGACAGAATTGAACAGTGTAAATCTTGGGAACATGCTTCCCACCTGAGAAGGCCTAAAACATTGTGGTTTGGACGTCACCGTGGCACAAGCACGTATACAGAACTTCCCATGTAGAATCCGGCCGAGGTATATGTCTAACTATTCAACCATTCAGCCTTCCGACTCGCCCACCCGCCTTTTTATCTATCCGCATACTTATCCGTGTATGCATCGACCCATTCATCCATCCGTCTATGCATCCTGCGGTTAATAAATCAATGTGTTTTCCATCCATTCCACCATGTGACGTCATTTGGGCTCGCCGTGCAATCGTTTGGGCAACATGGCGTGGGTCAGCAAGATTAAAGTAGGCTATTTACAAGAGTGAACATGTTTCCTCAACTTATTTATCGGAGAGTACTGCAGCTTTTTCTTCAACGCTTCCCGCCGTTTGCTTTTTGGTGTAGGGAGAAACCTATATCGGGAGAGGAGGAAGAGATCGGAATACTGGCTTATCAGGTACTTGACGGACTTGTGTTTTACTTTTTGGTGGTTCAGGAAGGTCTCTTTTTGTTTACATCAGCCCTCGAATGAAAAATGCTTACAGCAGCAAAAGCTGCCGTTTGGTAATTCTCAAGCACTGTCTAGGCCTACAAGGAAACCTAAAAAAAAATCTATTTTTGAAGGAACTAACTCGATCTGCAACAACAAGGTTTAGAGAAATCTCGCGCTGTATTTGGATAAAGAAAAACAAACCGCATCTTAGCCTCAAGATTGACATGAAAGTTGCTGCGCCACGCAAAGAAAAAATATTGATAACTTTGTGAAGAAATAAAGAACTGGCCTGCAAGTAGATGATTCTACCACAGTCTGCATATGCGAGGCCACGAAGACCGCGCATAATATAAAGACATTTGTTATTTCTAGCAGCAAACTTAGCTTAGCGATGAGATCATCTCCATTTAGGGGGTGGGAGCTATAGACTCTTAGGCATTGAAGCCCCTTTTCTGTATTATCTATCGTATCATCTAGTTGGCACAGCGTGCACTCTGGTCTGGGCAAGGTAGAGTGGATATTGGCTTCAGGGTTTACTTCTGTAAAAACAAGTAGGAGTTACAAATCTCGAAACGCTAACATAACCAAAAATAATATCATGAGCAATGCCAATAGCTCTAACTTTAACAATGCCGAGACCATTGCATTGTAAATGCTTGTTACTAAGTGACTACAGACGATTCCCTGTGCGATATAGAGGAGATGGAAAATAGGGACATCAATCAAAAGTATCTGAATACAGTTTTCTAATTCATTTTAAAGAAAGAACTACCGTCTGGGCAACAAAAATGAGTTACCTGAATATACAAAAGTATTTTCCCTGCGGCTGCGGTGCAGTAGGACGCTGTTAGTGAAGGAAACGGCCTGGATGAGAGGCTCGTTAATAGGGGCATTTAAATAGCCCAATGGCCTTGAGCCTCAGAATCCGCAGTGCAGCGCGGAACGTAAAGATACGTAAATGAACGTCACGGTAACTTTCTCTGATGAATTCCTAAATGAGAAAGCTCATCGTACGGTAAATCAAGTGCCGAGATGTGACATAGGTGTCCCGTACCCTAAAACTACTGAAATCTCAAAAAAATGAGCCATGGAGAGTATAGAATACTCAGATACAAAAAAAAATACCAAATAAAAAAAAATCATGAACTAAACAATAAAGAATGAAGATCTATTAAATGACGCATAAGCAGCACTAAGATGTTTATAAATGAACAAAGAAAGTATTGATATTATCCAACCTGGTTGAAAACAGTCAGCCTAAGCTAATCTTTAAAAAGACCACTCTTTGAAAAGATTGAATGGACAATGTCAGAATTAAATAAATATTAGTAGTGCAGAATGTGCCAGCCCTTTAATATGCTGGAGATCAATTTTGGATAATGGTACTGTGCATGACTTAAAAATCGCATTTTCCCACGGTAGTGACTCATTTAACCCCTTGTCTTTTGAGTGAAGCAAAAATATCCAAAATACTTTGCGCTTTCTGCGTATATTGGTACAGTCAAGGCCTTTCATAGGCCGTATTTTTTCCAAAATAGTCCAACGGAGATCCTCCTCCGTGTGGTTGGCTTCCACCCAATGGTTGACCAGGGGTGCAGCAGTGTTGCGTCTCCTAATGTTGGACTTGTGTTCTTCCATCCTGATCCTGCATTCTCTAGCTGTGTTTCCCCTATATAAGTTAGGTTGCAGGGGCACAGAATTACATAAATGCAATATGGATGTTCTACTATTTGTCATCTCTTTGAGCTGTATAGTACGATTGTTTATGCAAATCTGGTCGCTCACGATGGCGTTGGCGCATGCGTGGCAGGTTCCGTATTGATGGTTTCCTTTTATGGGACAATTCCCTGAGATTGATTTCTGGATAAACCCTTTTTGCTCAGGGATCTTAGCATTAACCAATAGACTTCTCAAGTTCTTGTTTCAGATGTTCTACAATTTGTCATCTCTTTGAGCTGTATAGTACGATTGTTTATGCAAATCTGGTTGCTCACGATGGGGTTGCCGCATGCGTGGCAGGTGCGGCATTGATGGTTTCCTTTTATGGGACAATCCCCTGAGATTGATTTCTGGATAAACCCTTTTTGCTCAGGGATCTTAGCATTAACCAATAGACTTCTCAAGTTTTTGTTTCGGCGAAAAGCAAATAGGGGTTTGGGTATCCGTGATGTTTGATTGTCCAAATTGAGTAGGTGCAATTGAGAATTCACAATTTGACGGATGTTGTTGTCTATTGATGAATGTTTCGTGACACAAACTAATTTGTCTGTTTGTTCTCGTTGTTACGGTTGGAACATGGAATCACGGTTGTAGGACCGTGCTCGCTTAAGGGCATCTCTAATCAGTCTATGTGGTTACGCTCTTTGCATGAATTTCTCCTTCATAAGCTCAGCATTATGTAGGTAATCCTTGATGGAAGTACAGTTTCTACGCAAGCGTAGAAACTGACTGAAAGGGATTCCATCTTTATGGCTTCTCGGGTGGAAGCTGTTAAAATGAAGCAGGGTGTTCTTAGCTGTGGGTTTGATGTATAGGGACACCATCAGTTTGGAATCCTGATGTCCCACCCATACATCCAAGAACTCCAATTTATGTGTGCTCATGTGCGCGGTGAACCTGAGATTAACATCCGCTGCATTAATCCATTGAATAAACTCATCTAATGTCTTCTGGTCGCCGTTCCAGATGAAGAAAATATCATCTATGAACCGCGACCAGTGGCGGACGTTTTCAAAGAAAGGGGCAAGCTCGTTGTAAATATTAATTTGTTCAAAATTCCCCATGTATAGGCAGGCAATGCTGGGCGCACAGGCTGCCCCCATGCTAACTCCTTGCACCTGCTGATAAAAGTCACCATCAAATTCAAAGACATTTTCTTCTAAGACAATCTCAAGACATTGAATTAAGAACTTACCATTATGCAACGTAGTTTTGGTGTCAATAATGTCACTGACTACCCTCAGTGTTTCCTGTTGTGGGATGTTGGAGTATAGAGATTCAACATCCAAAGTCACCAATACTGATAAAGTCCCCAGTACCTTTAACATATGACGGAAGAGCCGTCCCCATAGGCTGCAAAAATTGATCAATGTATTTTGATAATGGTTCAGTAGCCGATCCAATGGTTGAGACAATCAGTCTCATTGGGGGGTCCAATTGATCCTTATGTGTTTTTGGTATCCCGTAAATTATGTGGATACAGGTATATGTAGGGCTGAGATCGTGTCCATTCTTCTCCAGAGATGTGCGGATCTCACCAATTGCGTCCAGCACATCTTTCAGGGTGTGTTTCGGGGCATCCACAGCTGGTTCTTCCACAGGTTTTCCTTTGGGTTGGTGCTGTTCAAGGCTGCCTTCGGGCATGTGTACCTGTCCAGTTTGTTGTTTTGGGTAGTCTTAGGGCCCTTCACATTCGACATTTCAGCAGGGTTATTGTGGGCCACCGTATTGCGGGTCTGGGAGTTGTCTCCCGGCATCTGTAGGGCGTTCACGGATTCCCAGGCACTGGTGGGCCTTGTCAGCTCGTATCCTCTTTCCCTATGAATCACCGAGGCACTGACCTGGTTATTTACCACGGGGTGTTATGCAAGGCAAGGAATTCCCAAGTGGTCTCCCTGAGACCGACGACCGATGTCAGGGCCAAGGCGGTAGGCGCCGGCGCAGTGGGGTCCGTTCTTGCGTCTGCGGGTCGCCCAACCCCCGTCAGCTTTTGTGTTCTTCACTTGGCCAATTTCCTTTCACTCCACCTTAAGCATAGGGCAATTTGTGGCTTCGACTGGAATGGGAGGTAAGGCTCCTTTCAATGGACCTCTCGGGGATCTGCAGGTCTAAAAATTACCCCAGTGGCGTAGTTCGTGCGCTCTCCCCTGGTTGCAGCTCTCGGTGCTAGAGGGGCCCGCAGCAACTCCAGTGCTATCCTCGCCGAGTCTGGGGGCTCCGTCCATCCCTCAAGCCCCCTCAGTCACACTAATGCCTATGGGGGTAATGTGCGCAGGGCTCACCTCTGTGTGCACAGGGCCAAGGATCAGAATGCCTGGCGGTCCTCTCCGCTTGCGTCCCCTGCCGGCCTCTGGGATACTTGCTGGCTGCTGCCTTAACGAACGATTACGCTGTTGTACGCCGGGCGGGGGGGGAGGGGGAATGGGGGGGGTTGCACCGTGACACCAGCACTCGCGGCAGGGATTGCCTTACCCTGCACTTGTCCGGGCGGCCGCTGCTTCTCCCCCGTGATTCAGCCGATCTGAGTCCCCGAGTGCCCTTCCGGGTGAACCGCCGGGCGCAGGCCGCTATACTGGCGTTAGTCCGGGACACCTGATTACTCTAGGTCCCGGCACCTCCCCAGCCGCAGGCCGAATAGTAGATGCAGCCGATTCTCCTGCTTTACGGATCCGATTGCCCCGATCTTTAGGCTCAGTGGGTTCCACCGGTCTTCCGACAGCCGATTCCAACCTCAGCCCACGGATATAAAGGTCGGATATATGTGGGAGGTGAGGGTTGGTTCAGGAGAGCCCTCAGCTTGCGGCCATATTGCTTTGCCGCTAGGCCACCCCCCCCTTTACTAGATTTTTAGTGAATGACTCCCAGCTTTCTATTGTGTCAAGCTCTGCTGCTTGAACTTCTCTGAGAAGTTGCTTTGCATGGGCCAAAAGGCCATTCGGGTCGTCTGTTTTGCATTTTATTTTTTTTGTATTAGTTGTGTACTCTTGGCAGAGTACATTTGCTGACTGTGCTGTGTTGTTGGCAACTTCTTGAGGCAGGTGATTGCTGTGGTCTAGGGTTCCGATGCGGTAATCCTCTACTTTTGAGAACACAGGACGGGTGATGAAAGTGTAGTCGATTGTTGTGCTCGCTACTGCATTATGGAATGTTGCTGCCTGTGGGCGATCTCCTGGGAAGCTACTGTTTAGTGTGCGGAAGGCCAACTGCTCTAAGGTTGCAAGAAGTTTCTGTGCTATTTTAGAGTGTCTTCCGTGAGTTGTATTTTCTTGTGGTGGTATGTCCCATGCAAATGCGTCCTCGTTCATGTGGTTGTCATCAGCTGTTTTGCTGAACATGTATAGGTTGAAATCCCCAGTGATGATCAAGCTGTTCGATTGCTCCTCTGTTAGTATTTTCATCAATTCCTCCCCCAACTGGTGGCTGCCTTTGGTTTTATCGCGCAGGTGTAGGTATACATTTATTAATATCATATGTTTGTTTTTGTCTACCTTCTGTGTCTTAATTCTAAGTGCCTGCATTGCGCTGGGGGTGCTAAGTTGTAGGGCAATCGCTCTACTCCGTTAAATGCTCCTTATAGAGCTGTAGGTGGCAAGGCCACCCTGACTATGGCCAAATTTGGTGCTCTTTGTAGCTGGTAAATGGTGTGAGTTGAATCCTTGCAGGGCTATTGGTAGTTCACACCACGTTTCCTGCAGTGAGATAATGTCGATTTTTTAAAAGTATAATTGCAGTTCTGGGTCCATGGTCTTATCTCCCATGCCGTTGATATTTCAGGAGCAAAGTTTCAGAGTGTTTTTTGTGTTTGGTGTCACAGGCAGGATATGTCAGAGATTATGACTTTTGGTGTTTATAGTCCTGGATAACCAGCCCCACTCTTGGTTGGCTATACTTTCTGTTTTGTTTGTTCTTGGGTTCCGCTGCTAAATGGATTCATTCCACTTGGGAGATTTGTTGCGGGCTCCTCTCAGTATTAAGTAGGATCAAGTACTCTGTTGGTCCTGGCGGGGTTCTGGTTGGTTTTTTAATTCGACTAGTATGAGCTCGGGTAACTTGGTATATTAAGGGGCCCCAGTTTAATTCCCCAGGTGTTAGGTTGGTCGTGCTCTTTTAGGATTTTCTCGGCTATGCAGACTTTTTTGGTTACTTCGACCCCCTGTCCTGTTGATCTGGTGACTCCACAAATTTAATTGACTCTAGGTCATTGGTGTTTAAATTCTTCAGGCCGCTGATAGACTTTAGGAGATGTAAGATATTTCCCCTATTTAGTGTCGGCTCGTCCCTTTGATTTATACTCCGGGTGAAATACAATTTTTGATTCCTGTTGAGTTGTTTTTTTTTCGGGTGAGTCCTATTGAGCTGTTTGTTCGCCAAGTGAGTCAGACAGTTTGCTTCTTGGTGGCGAGCCTTGTGCGCTTGTTTCATGTGCCTGAATTGTCTCCGTGCGAGGACCTGTTGTTGTAGCTAGGACCCTGTCAGTACATCCTCTTCCTGTTCGGATATTCCGTAGATTATATTTTCGGATGGCATCTAACCGCATGTAGTATAGCTGTTTCTTTTCTATATAGACTTGTTTGTAATTCCTTGTTATGGATGTAGTTGGTTAGATCCAGGAATTCAGTCTCGGTTGTGGAAAAATTCAAGGTGGTTTTAATATTCCAAATTATGTCATCCAATAAATTGAGGAAGGTTTTTAGTAACTCTATCTTTCTTTGCCATATGCAAAGATATTGTCTATGTAACAACCCCAAAAGTTAATGTGATATATAATTTTTAATCTGTTTATTGAATACTTGACAGTGTACAATATAATTTACACAATTCCATTGCCTCTTATCAAACATGTAATGTACAATTGTAGATGCTAACACCACATTACTGTTTCCTTGCTTTTAGTCTACAACATTTAGTCATACTTTCAGGGAGGCCCCCCTCATCTATAAGTTCGTCACAGTATCCCCCCCCCTACCGGGTTTCCGCATGGGTCCCCACTGTAAGCGCTCCATTAACTCCAGACCTATTCTCACTTTCTGAGGCAGCCCCTGCTTTCATGCGCCATTTTTTCCGCTGTCATACACCAATCAAGGTCCTCCTTCCACTCTGAGTCTCGGTGTGTCAGGAATCCCCCATGTCTTTTCTATATTGCGCTTGCCGATTGCCAATGCTACCCAGGTTTGTTCTTTGACACCAAGGTCAGTGTTTTCCCATACATTCAGGAGGCACCTTTACGGGGTAGGAGTCATCTCTACCCCCGTTACCCGGCTCAGGCTACAGACTATGACTGCCCAATACTGCTAAGTGGCCAGTCCCATAGTATAAGATAGTATATTCCCTCCTGACCATATCCCCTTCTGCAAGTAGAATCAGACATTGTCACAGTTGCCGGCTCACCTACCTACAAACCACTGTGGCTTCCCCTCAGCATTCGGTGAATGCGTAGCGTTTGGCGCGCATGCGCTGGGTTGGGCAGAGAGTTAAAACACTACCTCTCCCGATAGAGAACGCTTCGCGTTCTAGTGTTTTTTGCCTGTGTCCTCCCTTCCGGTGCGTCACAGTCCAACTCTTCCGCGTTGTCGGCGTCCGTAGCTTTCGGCGGGACGTTTTGTTGTTCCTGTTCTCCACCTCGTTTCGGAGGGATCTTCAGCTATTGAACCGCAGTTTCGGTATTCAGCGCGTTGGGCTGCTTTTATGTTTCTGATTATTTCGGGGCAAGCAACCAGCGCACTCGAAAAACGGCGAGGTTGCAGGACTCGCATTCCAGCCACCATTTTGATACTCGGCGCTTTGCGCTGCCTTTAAGTTATATGTGTTCTGCGGGGGCAAGTATTCATTGGTCATTTTTTTATCCTCGGTTACAAACACCTCCTGAATGAGTATATTTGACTTCCCCCTTAAAGCGCTAATTGTTGCCTGCCATATTATCACAAAGTTGTGTACAGTGGGTGCAAGCCGTAGTACAGGTAGGCTTTTGTCAAAGAAGGGGCATATGGAAAACATCTAATTGTATGTGGTGACTAACAAATGGTACTTGCATTTACAGCTCAGCCAAGATTGGTCTTTCCTTTACACCTTTCCAGTAATGCTGGTTCATAAGGGGCACCTAGGTATATTTTGTTCTATTGAGTGAGTTACACGCAGTAGGAAGCTTATACACTGTTGTCTCTTAAACATATTCCTTTTTGCCTTTAGACTGTCTGGATTACAGAGCTGTCCTGGAACTGCAGTTTCCTTGCAACGTGTGGATTCATCAAGGAGTGTCTCCCTATTTTTCCCTTGTTTTGTTTCCCCTCTTCCCTAGATTACCTCGTGTGACCTGTTCCCATATAGGCACGGGAGGTGGTTGGGGGAAGTGGCGGCATTTCTCTGCTGTTCCATGGTGTTCCTGTAGAAACACAGGTGAGATCGTGACAGCCATTTCCGCTAAGGTGCGACAGGAGTGATATATTCTGTGAGTTATTTTCAATTGTAATAGTCTGAGTTTACTCAATATGTCTACTTCTCTTGGGGATGCCAGAGCCTCCTGCCAGTCCTTGTCATCCAGGTCGCCTATATCTATTTGCCACTGTTCCCGAAGCCTGAGTCAGGGGAGTTATTTACTACCTTCTGGTAAATAAGGGATATCACCTTATGGTTCATGTGATCTGTCAGGATTCTGTCCTCTAGTGGGGAGGACTGTGGTAGTTCAGTCCCTTTAAGTATTGGTGCTTGTAGAGCATGTTTTATTTGGAGGTAGCAAAATTTCTCTGCTTCTGACAGCTCATACTCTTGCTGGAGTGTTGCAAAAGATATCACTTACCCATAGGTCGCCTATTCGGGATATGCCTATTAGGTTGCATTTATCGAAACCTCGGATTTTACTCATGGTTTCCAGCCTTTCGTCATGCCATAGTGGGGTATACTGTGCTATTTTGTTCTCCCATCCCATTTGTTTCTGGACTGTGTGCCATAATTGATCTGTGGTCTGTTTTTGGGCCCGTGAGGGAGAGATGTCGGAGGTGGGAGGGGAGGTGTAAAGCGCTTTAGTATAGCCCCTTTTACCTAATACATATCTGTCCATTCTAAAGGCGGGCTTGTCTGGCGCAGGAGTGCTCTCTGCCACACACTCCTGTCGTGCCACTCTTCGCTCTTCCTCCTCCCTGCTGGCCAGCGACACAGACCCCATGCTTAGTGCCATCAGTCCTCCTTGACATCCTGTGACACCACCACCCAAACTGCGCCATTGGCACCAGTAAACTCCACGTGGCTGTTCACGTCTGCGACCTCACGACTCCTGGCATCACCTTCATCCCACACCCCTGGCGTGCCCTGGCAGAGTACACGTTGGTATCTCGCCACCCCATCTGTTGTACATTGCTGGGATTTCCGACTTCTACGGACATTTGCCACACCTCATTGCCTGTAAAGGCGCGCCCTCATCTGGACTCTATTGTGTTAGCGGGATCTGACGCTGCCTGCTCGCTGGCCTGCTGTCTTGGTGCGCCCACCCTGGGGCAAGTCCTGCCGCCACCCCACCACCTCTGCGGTCGTCAGTGACTGTGTGCCCCTGTTCGCCTGCATCGGAAACGCCTCTTGACACTCCACAATCCCCTCATCGCTGGCTCAGCTGTTGTTGATCCGTGGCCTACCTGCTGTGTCCTCAGCCGTCTTTCCCCCTAGCTTGTTACCACCCCATCTGTTGCACTCGCTGGGCCCTCTGACTTCTACGGATGTTTGCCACACCTCATAGCCCGTAGTGGCGCGCCCTCCTCTGGACTCCATTGTGTTCGTGAGATCCGTCGCTGCCTGCTCGCCAGCCTACCGTCGTGGTGCGCCCACCCTGGGACAGCTCTGCCGCCACTCCACCACCTCCGCGGTCGTCAGTGACTGCCCTTGGCCACCTCAGCCGTCTTTCCCCCTGGCTGTCTACATCCCCTGCTCTCTGGCTGTGCCCTTAAACTGCTTCCACCGGTCATGGGGAGAACAGATTCTAAGCAGTCCAAGATCGCCTTTGACCAGCGCCGCCTGACGCGTCAGGACGGCGCGAGCTCTGATGGTGGCGATACCGCTGCCGTCATGGAGGCACCCCCCCGCACTTGAGGATGATTTGAAAGTAATTATGCTTGACGTCAAATCCACGGTCACTGGTATCAAGGCCCAGCTTGACCAGTTGTCTGCCCGGCTGGATTCTGTCAAGGCTCGAGTTGATTCTCACGATGCTCGGCTTCTGCATGTCGAATCCAGGGTTTCTGATGCCGAAGACGCCGCCACTCAAGATCGTCAAAAATTGCTGCTGATGGACAAAATACTCTACCTTATCCGGAATAAAAATGAGGATTTGGAGGCGCACTCTCGGGAGGAGCAACCTCTGCATCACAGGAGTACCCAAATCCACCAATATCTCCTGCATGGAGCACTTTGTGGAACAGCTCATCAGGGAACTCTTTGGCGACATCCTCTCTCCTGTCTTCATTGTTGAGCATGCCCACTGCTCCCTCGACCCCCGCCCTGCCCCGGGATTGCTGGCCCGCCCCATCATTGCCAAAATCCTGAATTTCCGAGACCGCAATGCCATCCTCCGGGCGGCCAGGGAGAAAGGCAAAATCCGACACCAGGGCGACTCTCTATCGTTTTACCCAGACTATACCATCGCTGTCAAGCCTGCTCACCGTGAATTCCTCCCAGCTAAGCGGATCCTCCAAAAGCACAAAGTCTCCTACTCTCTGGCATATCCCGCGAAGCTGAGGGTCCGGCACTGTTGTAAAATGCTCGTCTTCTCAGACCCCAATGACCCCCTCGCCTTTGCCAAGAAACTGGACAGGTTGCATTGCACTTCCTGTGCTGCATCTCAGGACACCTCCGCTGACTGTCTTAGCGATAATGATTGACTGGCTGTGCCTTAACTCTTGTTTATTGTTTGCAGTATTTGTAGCTATCTGGCCAGCCCCACGCTGATTTTCTCTGTTACTCCAGCTTTCTGGGGCATGCCTTTCCCGGTCAACACACAGGGGCTTCTGTTCCTCTACCATTTGGAAAGTTCTTATTGGTTGTCTGACATGCTTTGGGCTTGGCCACCTTGCCTTATCGGCAAGGGTGTATGCTGAGCGATTCCATGTCCCCACGGGATAATTCCCTTCCTTCACATGCTTTCTTTTTCCTAGTTGTGGGTCTCTGGGGTGGGAATGGGTGGTATCTCAGCCTGATTGGGGGTTGGAGTGGGAGTGGTGGGCTCCTGGGGCTGTCTCTCGGGTCGGGTGGGATGGGAGGTTGCGCAAGGGGTATTTGGGAAATGTTATCACCCATTGGGGTTTTGTTGTGTGTTCTTGTATTGACATAGGCTATTCGCCTTTTCACGACACGCCTCTACCATTTTGCATTTCTGTTTTATGCACCTGTTGTATTCATCGCCATGTCAGTTTCATGCACTTTCATTGCCTGTTCCTCAGCCGAGTGCACTTTGAAGGTCTCCCTTTCACCCTCTTGCGGGGCCCTTCTTTTCATTATGGTTATGACACCTTTTTGCGTCTTCATGCTTAATGCACTTGCCTTACACTTGCTCCTTCTGCGGCAGCTCCACTTGCACCGCCACGCACCTTCCCTCCCCCCAACTGACTTGTTTATTATTTTTCTCCCTGACACAACAATATGACTGACACTGTCCTTTGGACCTGGAATGTCCGGGGGCTAAACGACCACCGTAAAGCGTGGCTGGTCCATGCCCACTTTATTCGTCATAGAGTGTGACATATGCTTTTTACAGGAAACCCATCTCCTGACCGCCACGTCCTCCAGGCTCTTCTCCCGACACTGGGGCGAGATTCATTCCTCTTACTATTCTAATTATTCCCTGGGGGTTTCTATCCTGGTGTGCAGAGGGCTCCCCTGGCGGACATCACAGGTGGTAATCAACCCCGGGGGCCGCTTTGTGGTTTTTTACGGCTCTCTCCATGCTCAGCCTCTGACACTTGCCAGCCCTTTATGGTCATAACTGTGACAACCCTGTTTTTTTGCACAAGTTTGGCATCACATCTCTGCTCTTGGCCCTGCTGCGCTCCTATGGAGTGGGGATTTTAATATAACACCTTCCTCTTCACTTGATCGGTCCGGCCCCCGTGCTCTTCACCCACGCGCCACCGCCCTCCTCAATTCCATCCTTGCGGACAACTCCTTGTATGATGCATGGTGTCATACTAGTCCTGACGCGCATGAGGGTACTTGTGTAGCGGCTCCCGCGGCTGCGGGTCCCTCCTGGACCTCTGGATCACTACCCCGGATGCTCGGGCTTGGCTCACCTCCGTCGATCACATGGCACGCACCCTCTTGGATCACGCTCCCGTTCGCCTAAGTTTGCGCCTTCCTCTCTCTCCCTGCCGCGCATTCTCCTAGCGGGTCCCTCCAAATGCTCTCCGCGATTCTGTATTCTGCGATGAAATTCAGACCGCAATTACGCGCTTCTTCGAACTAAATGAGGGTTCGGTAGATTCACCATCCATGCTGTGGTAGAGTTTCAAAGTCGTAATCCGTGGCGAGTCTATTTCTAAACAGGCCGGCGTTCTCAGATCCATTTGTGGCACTCTTTGCAAATTAGAAAGGGAGATTAAGGACCTCGACTCTTCTCATGCTCAGGACCCAAGTCCCGATAAGCTGGCTCAGATCCGGGGAAAATTGACAGATTTCGCCGACAAGGCTGACAGAGAACTTTCCTTTCTCTGCAGGGAGGCTCGAGCACGCCGTTTTGGCGAGGGTGATCGCCTCGGCAAAACCCTTGCCAACCTTCTTCGCCCGCCTCGGGCTGCATCTTATATCAACGCCCTCCGCGACGGCAGTCCTGATAGTATGACCTCACCCGACCAAATCAAGGCGCGCTTTATTTCATTCTACACGCAACTTTAAACGGTAGGCTCAGTCCCCTCGCGCGAGCTACTGGATCAATACTTTGACACCCTCCAACTGTTATGGCTGGGTAATCCCCACCGGGAGTATCTAGACGAGCCTTTCTCCAAAGAAGAGATACTAGCTGCAATAAATGGAATGCCAGGCGATAAGGCTCCTGGCCTGGACGGCCTGCTGGCCTCATTCTACAAAGCCTTCGCTCCCACTCTGGTCCCCCACCTAGCCGCCATGTATAATGAATCCTTCGAGACGGGACAGTTCCCACCATCGCTCCGTGAGGCCTTACTCACCCTGCTCTTGAAGCCGGACAAACCACCAGAATCACAGGACTCTTACCGCCCACTGTCACTAATAAACACGGACAACAACATTTTTGCCAAATTGCTCGCTTCGCTCCTCCTCCTCCTCATGCTGCTAATCGCTCGCCCGGATTAGTCCGGTTTCATCCCTGGCCGCGCCACCTCCCATAACCTCCGGACCATTTTTTCCGTTCTTCATCAAATAAACCCAGCGCTCCCGGCAGTGGCAGCCCTGCTAGATGCCATTAAAGCATTTGACACCCTCGAGTGGCCCTTCCTATTTTATCTTCTCCCTCGCTTGGGTTTCAGTTCGGCATTTATACGTTAAGTTCTGCTCCTCTATACTCTTCCTACCGCCCGCCTTCGACTCAACGGCCAAATCTCCGATCCCATCCCCATCGAGCGTAGCACACGGCAGGGCTGCCCGTTGTCGCCCATGCTTTTTGCCATCGCAATGGAGCCTCTTGCAGCTCGACTGCGCCAACACCACACCCAGAGGGGCATCCATTTCGCGTCTCGCGCTTTGCTTGTTTCCATGTATGCTGATGACATTACTCTATACGTCTGCCATCCACAAGAAAACCTCAGTCCTCTAGTCCGAGAGGTGATTCGCTTTGGCGGATACTCCGGCATCCAGGTGAACTGGAACAAGTCTGTGCTGTTTCCTCTCACCGACGATACATTGCCCTTTTATCTGGACTATCCTTTTGTATGGGCAAATGAGCCCACTAGGTACCTCGGGATCTGGTTGAGTAGGGACGTTGACGATCTCTGGAGAGCCAACTTCGGACGTGCGGTAGACTGGTTGGAATCCAATATCCCCCTCTAGAGTCGTTTGCCACTCTCTTTTGCCGGTTGCATCGCCATTGTCAAGATGGTGGTGCTCCCGAAGTTTTTATATTTGTTCCTCAATTTTCCCATCCCCCTCACTGCTCACTTCTTTCGTAAACGCCGCTCCCTCGTGATCACCCTAATTTGGGCTGGCCGTCAACCCCGACTTGCATATAATATCTTAACCCTCCTTATGTCGCGCGGCGGTCTCGGTGCCCCTGACCTTAAACTCTATGCCCTCAGTGCCCAGGCCAGCTTCCTTCACTTCTGGCTTCACCCCACTCCTTTCCAGCCCCACATCGCGGTCGAGACTGACCTGGCTGCCCTGTGGCCGCTCTCCACCATCCTGTTCGCTCCGGCGAGGCCTCCGCGCTTTGAGGTCGATACGGTCGAGACCCTGCACTGGGCAAGGGATGGGCTCAGAAAGTTCTCTGGTTCAGACTTGCTCTCCGCAGCCGCGTTGCCCATTACTCACCACCCGGCCTTTCCTCCCCTCCAATCTTCGGGATGGCGAAACACGCTACTCATCTCGGGCTCTCCACCATGTCTGATCTCTATCCAGAGAACAGGTTCTATACACTTGCTACTGATTCTGGCCCTCTGGACACTTTGCTTTACTATCAGCTCCGGGCAATCTGCAGGAAGCTTCATCCCTCTTTCTCCCAGCCTCCCCCCTCGATGGCTTCTCTAAATTTTCTCTACACATCCTCTTTTCCTAAGAAACTGGTCTCCACAATTTACGCGTACACGCTAGCAGCCTCCTCCATCTCCACTGACCGGGCTTTCACAACGTGGGAGATGGACTTAGGCGTCAAAATTACCCAGGCCGATGGGTTATATTGCTGTTCTCAGATCAAACGCCTCTCCCCCAAATACCGTCTGCACCTTATTCACTTTAAGTATTTACACGGGTTCTACCGGACCCCGGTACAATTACACAAGATGGGACTCATTGCTAGCAACAGGTGCCTGCGCTGCTCGGCGCCCGTGGCCGACTTTTCCCACCTCGCCTGGCTTTGCCCACAGATCTCTGATTACTGGCGTGAGGTATGCGCTGTCATTTCCAAGATCACCTCCTTCCCGTTCCAACCTGACCCTTTGCTTTGCCTTTTGGGCTTTGTCAAATTTTGGCCAAATGCCTCCTGCAAACTGATTTCTATGTTGTTGGTCCTTGCATGGCGCAGGATTTCCATGTGTTGGGGATGCTGGCCCGCGCCGCAGGCAGCCCTCTGGCTTGAGGATGCTTCCCGTTGCCAGACACTCCTGTCCGAATTCTGGGACCGTATGCCTGCCAGATCCCGCCCGCTGGATATTTGGGGTCCGCTCACCTCCTACCTCTTAAGTCACACTTCCCAACACCCGGCAACCTCTCCCAAGATCCCCGCCGGCACCCCACCCGTGGCTGCCGCCGGTGTAGGTGAATGAGTCTCCTCCTCTATGCTCTCTTTCCTCCCCCGAATCCCAGTGTCCCGCCCCCCCCCCCCTTCCTTTTTCACACACGGCGCAGTGCAAGTCAATTTCTCTTCACTGATACTGGTGTCACCCTGACTTATTACATTAGCATGCCTCTTTTTTTTTGTTTTGTTTTTTTGTTATATATGTGCATGGTATCCTTTGATTTTCTCTGCTGTATTGTAGTGCATAGTATTTTGTTTTGGTACAATATTGTAATTTGGCTGTCTCATTTTCAATAAAGGTTTTTGAAAAAAAAAATAAAAAAAAAAATATATATATATATATATATATAATATTTATTTTTTATTTCAAAAACCTTTATTGAAAATGAGACAGCCAAATTACAATATTGCACCAAGACAAAATATATATATAGTGAAAAATCTGTATCAAGGAAACCTATGTATTAACGAAAATTGGAACAAGATATGGAATTTAGAAGCATTGGTTCATCTCTGAATTTGTGGGTAGCCATATTATTAGCATGTGAATTAGAGGATATTGTTCAAAATGACTTCTTTTTTACACTCTGTCTTACATTTGGAAGGCAAAAATGCATAGAAAGACAAATAGTAATAACACTTGTTCTACTTTTCTGTTTCCCTAATCTCCTGATAAAAATGGTACCTTACTTGTGTGGGTAGGACTAGTGTCTGGGACAGGAAACTGCCCAAATTACAACGTGGCCACATCATATTTTTCAAATGAAAACTGACCCTTTTTGTGCAATGTATCTAGCTGTGGATTTTGGGCCCTAGCTCAGCCGGCACCTAGGGAAACCTAGCAAACCCTGGGCAATCCAGGATGGGGTGACCTGCATGGCTCTCACCAGTTTCTGTTACCTAGAATCTATTTCAAACCTGAAACTTTGTAAAAAAAAAAAAATAAATACATTTTCCTCACATTTCTTTGATGTAAAGTTCTGGAATCTGAAGGGAGCAACAAACTTCCACCCACTCAGCATTCCCTCAAGTCTGCTGATAAAAATGGCGCCTTACTTGTGTGTGTAGGTCTAGTGCCCGTGACAGGAAACAGCCCAAAAGGCAACGTGGACACATTTTTCCAGTGAAAACTGACCCCTGTTTTTTGCAATGGGCTTAGCTGTAAATTTTGGGCCGTAGCACAGCTTGCACATAGGGAAACGTAGCAAACCTGCACATTTTTTAAAACTAGACACCCTGGTAAATCCAGGATGGGGTGACTTGTGTGGCTCTCACCAGGTTCTGTAACCCAGAATCCCTTGCAAACCTCAAACCTTGTAAAAAAAAAAAAAAAAAACATTTTCGGCACCAAAGATGTCCGCGATTTAGAGGAGCTCCGGTGGCCAACCGCCAAAATCCCGCACTATCCGTACAAAGATCTGTATTGAGGGTGCTAAACTATACGTTAACGACAGTTGACACCCCCAAGGCCCAGATGGCGAAGAAGCCCGGATCTCACCACACTACGCAAAGACACAGTCCGGCCTACACGGAAGACCAGGCCGGGAACTCCAGTGAGCTGCCCCCGATGGGAAGTGAAGCCGTACGAGAGAATACCAATAATCGTACTTTGCCACAGACGAGGACTCTTGTAGATGCCGGAGTCCTGCGGGAGTGGCCTTTGCCAATTGGAGGACGGATCTGGGCGAACTGAAGAGTGACGCCTGGACAGCTGATCCGCACCTAACGAAGAGCGGCGACGCAATGCAGCGCCGCCCCAGCCGGAGCGCGAGGAGGTGAGTGGTGGTGTGCGACGCTTCACAACGCTGCCTGTTGGACCTGGCACCTTGGCGTGGGTCTCCCTTCCATTCTTTTGCTGTTGCCTCATGTGTTTTTTTGCTGGTGTTAGATGCTTTGGGAACTGTGCCACAGCTATCCAGTGCCACAGTGCAAGTGCTTCCTGTTGTAAAATGATGTATGCATTAGTGATTCCATGATTGTCTGGTTTGGTTTACCTGTCAGACCCTAGTGGAGTGCCCAGGGCTGGTTATCCAAATGTTGCTAGTGGGCTTGCAGCACTGGCTGTGCCACCCACAGAAGCAGCCTGTTAATGAGTGTCTAAGGCTTGCCATTGCAGAGCCTGTGTGCAGTCTGGTACGGCCATGCTGACTGACCAAGTGCATCCACTTGCCAGTCCTTAAACCTTCCCTTTTCTGCATATTAGTCACCCCTATGGTAGGCCCAAGGGCAGGGTGCATTGTAGGTATAAGGTAGGACAATCCCTGATGTGTGTGGCATGTCCTAATAGTGAACTACAGCCATTTTCGTTTTTCACTATTGCAAGGCTACCTGTTCCCCATAGGCCAGAATGGACAGTTTGATTATTACAGTTTATAATCCTAACTGACTCAGGGAACCAGGTAGGAATTCGAGTTTAGTATGCCTGAACTCTGAATGATAAAATACATCTTTTAGTGAAGTTGGTTTTAACATTCTGTGTTTGAAAATACCACTTTTAGAAAGTAGGTATTTTCTTGTCTAACCATCCAAACCTGCCTCTGCTAGGTTGTGTATTCCTTGTCTAGAGTTTGAGTGGCAGGGGCTGGGGGATTCCGGGAGACAGGGTGAGTCAGCACAGGGCTGAATAGAGAGATCTGCATGTAGATGGGTGGGAGGAGTTGCACCTTGGACTTTAATAGGGCTGTGCCTTCCCTCCACAATGCTGGCTCCACCTCCTGTGGTACGTCTGATGTCTCTGCCCTGCACTCTGGAAGGAGTCTTGTCAACAAAGTGTTCCAGGACTGACCAGAACTGGTTTGGACTAGGCAAAGGCCTCTCTGCCTTCAGAGAACAAAGAGAAACTGAGTATAAATATTGGGACCCAAACCCAAAAATTAAGATCACTTTGGGAAACAAGAATAAACCTTTGCTGAGGAGAGGAACCAGAGAGACTGAGGAGAGACTATCCCTAAGCTTGAAGGATTGGCCTGCAGTGGTTGTATGACTGCCAAAGAGAGAAGAAAGGAACTTTGTGTACTTTATTCAACTTGTGAAGGATCTCCAAGGGCTTGAGAAAAGAGCTTACCTCCTGCTGAAGTCTCAGGGACAACAGACTTCACCTACCAGCTCCCCAAGAGTTCTTTGGAAAGGCTTGCTGTTTTGCGAGGCTTTCTGAGGGACTGCGTGTCGCAAGGAGCTGGAAGCGTGACTCACGAGCAAGAAGCGTGTCGCCGAACTGCCGCTTCACAACGAGAAAGCGCCTCGCATCGCCGGAGAAGAGGATCGTCGTTGCATCAGATGCCGCCACATCACCGGGAAGCGTGTCGCAGGGCCCGTCGCGGCCCAGATGAACCGTTGAGTCATCCAGTGTCCCGGAAGCGCCTTGCATCGCCGGATAAGAGGATCGACGTCGCATCAGACGCCGCCGCATCACCGGGAAGCGTGTTGCAGGGCCTGTCGCGGCTCACACCATTGCTGAAGCACCTCGCATCGCCGGAAAAGAGGATCGACGTTGCCTCAGATGCCGCCGGATCACCGAGAAGCGTGTCGCAGGGCCTGTCGCGGTCCGCATCGTGCCGCATCAAGAAAAGACGCCATCTTTGTTTCATTGCACCAGATCTTCATCGCATCACGGCGTTCCGTGCCGCATCGCCACGGAAGCGCAGTAAGAAACCGACGCATCACCTCCCCTCGCAGAGAAGAACCAACGCATTCCCTACACAGCAGTAGGGACCCGACGCATCACCGTTCTTGCGTGTAAGGAACCGACGCATCACCTTCCCTGCAACACTTTCGTTGTATAGCGTTACACATCTTAAAGTACATTGAACTCAAAGTGTCGCATTTTAACATCTGAAGAGAACTAAGCTAATTCTACCATTTTAAGTACAGTTTTGTGGATTTTTGTCGTTTGTGGTCATGTGTTAAGTCTATATAAAGAATACTTATTTTTTTTATATAAACTTGTGTGGTGTCCATCTGTAGTGTTATCACTTGGTTACTGTATGTGTTCACAAATGCTTTACACACTGCCTCTGAGATAAGCCTGTCTGCTCGTGCCAAGCTACCAAGGGGTTGAGCAGGGGTTATTTTAGGAGTGCACCCCCTTACGCTGACTAGACGCAAGGGTCCCTATTTGTCAAAGGTACCTACCTCTGCCAACTAGAGACCCCCAAATATAACACTGCCCCAGCCGGAGTGCGAGGAGGCGAGAGTGGTGGGAGATGACTCCGGCATACCGCTCCGATTGCTAGCGCGATTCGTGGAGTCGCTCTGACACATTTTTGACCTATGGACGGGTAGGCGGATCAGCTACCGTTTTCTCCCTCGAGGCGAGAGGCCCTCATACCCTGGGAGCTTGGCTGTATCCCCTCTCTTGCCTTGGCCCAGGACAACCGGAGCTGAGCATAGTTGCAGCCGTCGTGAAAGCTGAAACGCGATGGACTAACCAGGCACAGTCCGTTTTGACACTTGTGGCAACTACTGTGGTAGGCAATGGGTACTGTCACCACGTCTGCCCTGAGAAATGGCCAAAAACTGGCAAAAGTCACTCCGAAGCTGACTTCACCCCGCATAACAACTCAACCACTTGTGTGAGTACAAGCCATGTGTGCCAGGTACTTGCGACCACTGAGCGGGAATTACTTGATTCTGAGAGGGCAATACGTTGTAATAAGCCACAGGGAGCTGAGCCCACCCCTCTCACTGAATTATCGGAAGTGAGTGGACTAACAAAATACTGCAAACTGACCCCCATAGCAGACAGCCTGCTAAACAGTGGGACTAATTGGGAGGCACCGGCAGGCCGCTTGAAGGCCCTCGTGAGATCGCAGGCAGGCGACGGGGACCTCACTGAAACACGCTCAGCCCTAAGTACCCTCCAGAAGCGCAAGCCAGAGTCAATTGACACTATGATGGGAGGGAAAGGAGTGCAGAACTCCTACCTGACTAAATTAGACAAGTTTGCATGACAGAAAAATCCAGAGGTGACAGATCACTCTCAAGATCAACAGGCCTCAGCACGGCCAGCTGAGGAAACTGAAGACCCCACACAGCGCGACATAATGACCGCCATTACTGGTGTCTGTCCCTCCCTAGAGACCAGCATAGCAACAGTCATGACGGAGATCTCTTTAATTAGGGCAGACATTTGGAACATGGGAATAATAGTCACGAAGGTGGAGGAAAAAAATGACCAACCTGCAATCCGACACTATGGCTCAAGAGACAAGTCACTGAACTGCAGAGATCGAGCAAACTTCTTGAGGCCCAACTGGATGATTATGAGAGATGGCCTAGGCGAAAAAATATCAACATTTTTGGAGCTCCAGAACAAGCGAGTGGCTGGCAACTGACCTCTTTATGGAGTAGCTGATCCTCAAACACCTACAACCTTGCGGACTCTCCAAATACTTTTCAGTGTAAAGGGCGCATCGAGTACCATGTGGGAGACCTAAATCGGGGGTCCCCCCATGGCCTATCCTTGCTCGTATTTTCAACTTCTGCAACAGAGATGTCATATTGCAGACCGCATGCATGCCCCACCAGTAGAGTACGAGAACGCAATGTCCTTTTTCTCAGACTTTACCGTCAGAGTGCAGAGACAAAAGTGAAGCTTCTTGGAGATCAAAAAAGCACTACAAGACAAAGAAATCAAATACACCATGCTCTTTCCTGCTAAACTTTGTGTGGAAGCAGAAGGGAAAACCTGGTTCTTCACACAACCCGAGGAATCATGGTATTGGATGGAGGGGTGGTGACGAGTAGGAAATCCAAACCTGAATGCAAAGATGGACAAGAGACCAAGGAAACCGCTGAGAGACACAGATCCAGAATTGGGCAGAGACCGCCAAAATTATGAAACACTGCAAGGGGTAAATGAGAATCCACCGATACTTCGAGACTGGCTTTTATAAGTGATGCACATATGCGAAGACACCAGAAGTATGGAGGTGGACTCAGTTGACAGACCCAGTCTCACTAACCTGTCGGAGAAGACCTGACTCCGGTAGTTGGCGGACCTGAAACCCCCATCTGCCTCCCTTGGTGGCAGAAAGACCGTCACTTTTGTGTTGAGGGCATTGGTATGCCCGTTGTGGACAGCCCCCTTTCCTCTTTTATAAAAATTGAAAAAAAAATCCTTAGTGCCTAGTGGGCTTTCTGCCCCCCCCCGGGGGCATTTCAGGGGCTATTGCTCCATCTGCACCCCAGGGGGGAGCAGAAAGACAGTTTCTATTTTTGGGGAGCGGTGGGGGCATTATTGTGCCCATTTTGGGCCGCCCGCACCATTAAGCATAAAAAAAAGGAATTCCTGGTGCCTTGATTGTGTGCTTTCTGCCCCCCCGGGGGCAGATTGGGGCTACTGCCCCAATCTGCCTCCCAGGGGGGGCAGAAAGACTGATTTTGCCCAAATGAATATAGGGGGAGCAAAAGCCCTTGCTCAAGTGGCTGCTCTCCCCTCCATGGTTCCTAGTGTGTTGGGGGATTGCCCTCCTGGGGCGATCCCCAAGCAGGGATCCACTAGGGAGGGGTACCATTTGAAAGGGGAGATTCTCCCCTTTCTAATGGTACTTCTACCGAATGATTCTGTGCTCAGGGGCTGAGATAGCCCCACGAGCGCTGTGCACACGATCATCATTACATATGAACAACAAAAGGCCTCAGGAGGTTGGGGAAGCTCTTTTCCACCTTTACGATATAAAACAAAATCCCTCTGCTGGAAACAGCGGAGGGATTCTGCAGTGGTGTCCCTACGACGTAACAATTACGTCCATGGCACACCAGCGCTGCAGCCATTGACGTAACCGTTACGTCCATGGCACAGAAATGGTTAAAATGTAAATATAAAAAAATTTCAATGTCCAGTATTGTAAAGCACAAACAATTACCCGAAGGAGTCAAGGCGCTGGGGCCCTCAGGAAGATTAAGCGAGCTATTGCCCAGAGTCACATGGTGCTGGGCTAAACTGCCGCCAGCACCGGGGATCGAACCGTGAGCCCCCGGGTTCCAGCGTCAGTTGCCCTGGCCGCTGCGCCACACCTCTCCCTAAAAGCCTTTCAACAGCAATTGTGGAACAAGTCAGTACTAAAACAGACAGACAATACAACTACAATGTTTTACCTCAACAAGCAAGAGGGAACAAAATCATTTCGCCTCTCAAGGTTGGCACAGCAGATATGGAGATGGGCCATTCAAAGACAGATAACAATAACAGTGATACACGTACCAGGAGCAGACAACATGGTAGCAGACAAGCATCCATCTTCCGCAAGTGGAAACTGAACCAAATAGTAATACAGAGAGTATTCTAAAAGTGGGGAACTCCAAAAATAGACTTGCTCTCAACACCGCAAAATGCCAATACTTTGTATTTAGACATCCACATCCTCAGTCCATAGGGAATGCGCCTTTCGATAACCTGGTCAGGGAAACTTGTTAACACTTTTCCCCCGATACCACTGCTCTCGAGAATAATCAACAAATGCAGGTGATCACAGATGGTGCTAATACTCATAGCTTGACAATGGGCAAGACAGACTTGTTACTCAGACCTATTGGAGATAGTACCACAAGTGGAAAAGCTACCAGTGTTACAAGACCTGCTCTCCATGGAAAGGGAAGAGTTCTTTGCCCAGAACGGAACACATTGAGTCTTGCAGCATGGCTCCTGAAGACTAGAATTTGGTCATCTAGGATTAATGGAAAAATCAATGGCAGTCCCCAGAGAAGCAAGAAAACCAACTAGAAAATGTTCCACTACAAAATGGGAAAGAGTCACATATTGGTGCCAAGCTAAAAATCTGCTTCAAAATAAGGCATGTGAAAATACGGTAATCAGATACCTAACATCTGTCAGGAGAAAGCCTAACTTATGTATCTCCAAAAGTACATCTGGCAACAATAGTACACAAGGGGCTGCACAGGAAAAAGTTTGTTCACTGCCCCAATAATCAAAAGATTTCTGAAAGGGGCTAAAAGAATAGCACTACCTAGGACTGAACCAACACCCACATGGAATCTCAATGTGGTATTTAAACAGTTAATGAAAGAACCATTTGAAAGCAACCTTGAAATTTCTTACGGTTAAACAGTGTTTCTAACAGCCATGACTTCACTATGCAGAGTAAGAGAACTACAAGCACTCAACATAATGGACCCGTAAATACAAATACACAAAGACAGGGTAGTCTTGAGAATTAACCCACAATTACTTCCAAAGGTCACAATTTCACATGAACCAAGCAATTCAAATTCCAAGTTTCTTTCAAAACTCAAAGACTTAAGCAGAGAAGGCTTTACATACTCTGGATGCATGCAGAGCTATAATGTATAACATAGTAAAAGCAGAGACCATCAGGAAAGGAAAACAACTCTCATTTGAAAATAACAGTACAGAAGATCCAGTTACAAAGAATGCCATCGCAAGATGGTTAACACAGACAATTGTAACATGTCACAAAAAAGCTGACATTCAACTAGAAAGAAAACTAAGAGCACACTTAACAAGTAAGAAAAGAGCAACTATAGCCTTTCTAGCTAATTGTTCCAGTTAATGACATTTGCATTGGCACATGATCCCCAATACACACGTTCACAAAACACTATTGCATTGATGTTCAAGTAAACAGAGAAGCACCGGTGGGACAAAAGGTTCTGAAACATCTGTTTGCAAACTCAACCTCATCTTCAACCCAACTACCAAAATGTATAAAACCACTTAAACATCAATGCACAGTATGTGAATCCAGAATGATTCACACTGCAAAACGAAATGGTGTTACTTACCGGTAGGAGTAGTTTTACTGCTGGAAGAGTTTTCGGGATTCACAGGCCACCCACCAACCGCCCCAAGAAATTAGGTGACATGGGTAAACAGAGCCCAATCATACAGAACGCTAACAAAAAGCTCACAAAAAAAAAATCTAAGGATGACAACCAGGAGTGAGGCTTCTGGGGAGAGCATCGGATATCAGAAGAGGATGGAACAAGCACTAAATGGTGGGTGCCATCAACGTCCTGCAACAACTACATTAAAAAATGACCGAAAAAGGACTACTATATGTAGCCTCTACCCCAGCCTAGGTACCTGCAAATGACTAAACCGCACACGGAGTTTAGTAACACACGTCCTAATTATTCTGCATGTAACCACGAACCCCGCATTTTTTCAAACAGCCTTCAGTGCATTCCATTCTAACACTTGCTTTTCAGTTGTTAGGACTCTATGTGGAGCCAAAAGGGTTCCATCATTTCTAATTGGCAAGACACTACATTCTCCCATCTGTTAAATAAAACATTCAATTTCTTACAAAATATTTATATAGATAGACATATACATTCAAATCTCTGCAATCTATCTTCTTGGCGCATTAATTGTTTAATAGACTTCCCAGGGCCCTGGGTAGTCACCATGTGTCCCTAAGTAGACACAACTTGGAAAGGTGAACAAAAATAATATGATCCAGCACACCATAGAAGTTATATACAGTACAATTTAGTAGATTCCAACAAGAGCAAGTCCAATCAACTGGTTCCGTTTAAAAATCCTTTATTTAATTTTCTTCTTTAAAATCTGCGTAGCCAACGCGTTTCGTCCTTACGGACTTCTTCAGGGCAAAATTCTTATTTCATCGAATTCTTCTTTATATGTTCCCACAAGTTCTTTCTTATATGGACCAGAGTGGTTTATAATTTCCAAATTTCTAGTTCCTGGAGCAGTCCTTTCTCGTCATGGTCCTCGTGTAAGAATTTTGCCCTGAAGAAGTCCGTAAGGACGAAACGCATTTGGCTACGCAGATTTTAAAGAAGAAAATTAAACGGAACCTGCTGATTGGACTTACTCTTGTTGGAATCTACTAAATTGTACTGTATATAACATTAATTGCTCTCCCGAACATCAGAGTCGCTGGACTTTCACCTCTGGTCGAGTCGGCTGTTGATCGATAAGCTCTCAATGTAGAATTCAAAACACAGTGTTAAACGCATATAAGCTGTAGATTGTATACTTGTGCATGGATCGCCATCTGGTGTTGGGCTCGGATGTTTGCACTTTGTTTTTGTCTTGGAAGAAGTCTTTGTAGTCACGAGGTAGGTTCCTTCTTAGGATGATAGTGCGCATGGGCATTGACTCCATCTCCAGATTGTTTTTTTCCGCCATCGGGTTCAGATGTGATTTGCTGCGCTCTGGGTCGGTGTCGTTTCCGAACCCCCTTCGACACACAATCCCTCTCCACTCGAAGGTATTGTCTCGATCGAGTTTCCTTTTCGACGCGTACCTTCAAAATATATAAAATCCTCGATCTTCGACGCGGGCCATTGGGCCTATCCTCGCCGACCACGCCAGCAGTTAATGAAAAGGACTCCTTTAAAAAAAAATGCCCGAATGTGGTGCTAAGTTCCCACACACAGACTTACACGAGGTTTGTAACCTCTGCCTCTCCCCGGAGCACGAAGACAAGAACTGCAAGGCCTGTTCATCTTTCAGGTCGAAGAAAACCATTCGTGACCGTCGGGCTCGACGTCACAAAATGTCTCATGGAAGCAGGTCTATTCCGGACATCTTCAGAGCAGATCCCAATCTTCATCCGGAACAACAAGCTGATGAAGGAGAGATCTCCTTCTCCGAAGCCGACGACTCCGACGTCGAAGACCAGGCAGTCACCCCGGCTCAGCGGTCCGTGAATACCGAAACCCCTCTCTCAACCAAAACCAAACCTAAGGCTCCGGTAACACCTTCGCCCTCTGGCTCAGGTCGACACCAGCAACCCATTTCAGATGCCCCGCACTCGGGCCCGGCGATGAAACAAAGAGAAAAGCCTTCTGGCTCGGGATCGAGCCAACCCCATTCTGGTGCCGAAAAATCACCCTCGTCACCGAAGTCTAAAACCAAGGAGGCCGAAGCCCTCGGCGTCGAAACAAACAAAGGACAGGCATACGGAGCCAAACAAAGCTTTGGAGCCAAAATAATACTTGGAGCCACAAACTCCTATACCAAAAGCTAAGGAGTCCAAGACACCACAGAAAGCTTCAGAGACATGGATAAACATCATTCTGACCCTAAGTCTGAGGCACCGACAAAAGACATTGTACCCGCACAACAACTTCTAACAGAGTTTTCGGATCCAAAACAAAAGACTCTCTACATTGACCCAGAGACTGGCAAAGTTGTTGCCAAGCCTCCTAAAAAGAGAAAATTGGACACTTCAGAAGACCCTAAAATTCCCATGAAGCGAAAGGAGATTGGCACCGAAAGTACACCACCTCTCTCTCCTTCTCCAGCTGATCCAAATCTGCTAATTTCGCCAGCACACTCCAGACAACATACATTTTCACCTCAACCACAGGATGATGAAGATGACCATAGTGATGTGGGTGGGAATGGAGATCCAGATGAAGATGACGACGCAGATACCATTCTACACAATCCAGATCCTTAGGATGATTACAACCCAATGACCCGGACCTGTATCCCTCTAGGCCATCACCACCAGGTGACAATATTAGGTTTGCGCAACTCATTAATAGACTGCTCAGTACCACGGGGTGCAGTTACACTCCGGCCTTTTAGAGGAAGACTTTTTACTAGAAACATTTACACCCACACAAAAGTCCACACACACCCTGCCAATGTTAAAAGGTATGTTAAAAAATGCACCAGAAGTTTTTAAGGACCCCGTCAGAGCCAGGATTCTTAACACCAGAATAGACAAAAAATACAAGGCAGCTCCCAATGATCCAGTGTACATTAAAGGTCCGGTATCTTTAGATTCTCTTGTAGTGTTCAATGCACGCAAAAGAGCAAATTCACAAAGCACAGGTGACACCCCTCCTCCTGATAAGGAATGTAAACTTAGACACATCTGGAAAACGCATTGCATCACAAGCTGCAAATCATTGGCGGATTGCCAATGCTCAAGCTTTGTTGGCCAGATATGACAGAGCTCACTGTGATTAGCTTGAAAAGCTAATGCCACATCTTCCTGACCAATTTAAAGACAAAGCTAATGACCTTATACAGGAGGAAAAATTAATAACAAATACATCCATCAAATGTGCGCTTGTGCAGCCGATACTGCCTCTCGTGCTCTTAATACCAGCGTTTTGTTACTCAGGCAGGCTTGGCTCTGAATCTCTGGATTCAAACAGGAAGTGCAGTGCACTATTCTTAATCAGCCCTTTGACCAAGACCATCTTTTTGGGCCCACAGTCGATACATCATTAGAGAAGAAAAAAAAAGGTGCGGAGACTGCCAAGGCTATGGGGGCCTTGCAAACCCCTAGAGGTTAATTTTGTTCCTCCTTGTACAGGGCAGGCTCCAAAACTATTATCTCGGAGCATCCCTCTTCTTCCTATTAGAGCTCCAATCAGAACAATTCCTCCAGAGGATACTTTCGTGAAGAATAACAGAGGCAACAATGGTAAGGGAAGAGGTCGCGGTAACAATACCCGCAACTACCCTACCACCAAGCAGTGACTTCCCGTCACTTCCCCCGATCATCCCACTCCTGTCTGGGGACGCCTTTCACAGTTTCTACCTGTCTGGAATTCTATCACAACAGACAAGTGGGTAAGACAGATTATCCAATATGTTTATTGGCTGGAACTCACCTCTACACCCCCAAATATCCCTCCCAGACAACGCCCAATCTCTTCAGAACATTTGACTCTCCTCAAACAAGAGGTTCTATCTCTTATTACAAAAACATGCACTAGAACCAGTCCCCTTGCCTCCTCAAGGCACAGGGATTTACTCCCTCTACTTTCTAATCCCAAAAAAGGACGTCTCTCTCAGGCCAAAACTGGACCTCAGACCGTTAAACCTCTACATTCAGTCAGACCTCTTCCACATGGTCACTCTCCAACAGGTGCTCCCACTGCTTCAACAAGGCGACTTTCTCTCCACCCTAGATCTAAAGGATGCCTACTTTCATATTCCCATTCACCCCGCTCACAGGAAATATCTCAGGTTTGTGGTGGACGGTCAACACTATCAATTCAAAGTCCTTCCGTTCGGAGTGACTACAGCACCCAGAGTCTTTACCAAGTGCCTTGCAGTAGTGGCAGCTCACTTACGAAGACAACATATTCACGTATTCCCTTATCTGGATGACTGGCTCATAAAAGCCAAGTCACACAGCAGCTGTGTGCAACACACACAACAATGCAGCTGCTTCACAGCTTGGGATTCACGGTGAATCTCACCAAATCCCACCTCCAACCATCCAACACAATACCTAGGTGCTACAATAAACACTTCAAAAGCTTTAACATACCCCAACCCTCTCGGGATAAGCAGTATGCAAGTTTTAATATCCCAATTTCAGCCTCAACACTCATTACCAGCTCGAGTGTTCATGCAGTTGATCGGGGTGATAGCCTCTTGCATTCTCCTCGTCCCTTATGCAAAACACCAGATGCGCCGCTTACAGGAGCGTTTGGCACGTCAGTGGAACCAGGCTCAAGGTCAGCTAACAGATCTGGTGTTGGTAGACAGCCGCACACATCGCTCTCTGCAGTGGTGAAACACACAAAGCCTTTCCAAAGGGCAGTCGTTCCTCGACCCGTTTCTACAGATAGTGCTAACAACAGACGCATTGCTCACCGGCTGGGGAGCACATCTTCATCCTCAAGTTCTTCTTCCATTCTTTCACATGTGGGGCTAGCCAGAAATAGATCTGTTTGCCACACATCAAAACACAAAATGCCCAAGCTTCACGTCCAGGTATCTACACTCATTGTCCAAAGGCAATGCTCTATGGATGAACTGAGCGGTACAAAAGGGGGTGGTGATGGACGGAGCATCAGAACCAATCAAACACTCACACCCAGTCAACAGATCTGGGTTTGATCCATCTCCGTTCTTAGGCCCACTCTGCCACCCCAGTTCAGACATGGCCATATGCAAATCAGTCTGACCCTGTGCCTCATGGGAACAGTCCAGCCCGAACTGCCAAGCCATGCCTTCCCTGGACCGGAAACAAGCTTCCTAGGACCGGTTTCTGGCATTTCAGCCGTCTTCAGCCAGGCGTGCTTGAATCCAGTGGCAAAGTGAGCAAGGGACTCACGTCTGAGCATACCCTGCCAACTTATGGCGAACAAAGCGGTACAAAAGGGGGTGGTGATGGACGGAGCATCAGAACCAATCAAACACTCACACCCAGTCAACAGATCTGGGTTTGATCCATCTCCGTTCTTTAGCCCACTCTGCCACCCCAGTTCAGACATGGCCATATGCAAATCAGTCTGACCCTGTGCCTCATGGGAACAGTCCAGCCCGAACTGCCAAGCCATGCCTTCCCTGGACCGGAAACAAGCTTCCTAGGACCGGTTTCTGGCATTTCAGCCGTGCTCACTACGCCACTGGAGTCAAGCTAGCCTGGCTGATGACGGCTGATAGCCAGAAACCGGTCCTAGGATGCTTGATTCCGGTCCAGGGAAGACATGGCTTGGCAGTTCGGGCTGGACTGTTCCCATGAGGCACAGGGTCAAGACTGATTTGCATATGGCCATGTCTGAACTGGGGTGGCGTAGTGGGCAAAAGAACGATGGATTTAACCCAGATCTCTTGACTGGGGGAGAATGTCTGCATTGTCAGCATTCCGTCTATCATTTGTTTGTTGTAACGCTATGGATGAACTGGTCAGACAAATTTGCTTACGCTTTTCTGCCTCTCCCACTAATTCGGTCAGTGGTTAGGAAGCTAAAAAAGCATTCCCTCACAATGATCCTAGTTGCTCCAATATGGGCCCGACAACCATGGTTCACAACCCAAGCTTCTCACTCAAAATCATGGAGAGATAAGGCATCCAGATCCCAATCAACTCAGCCTTGCATTCTGGCTCCTGAAGTCTTAGAGTTCGGATACCTCAATCTCCCACCAGAATGAACATCATTAAAGAAGCTAGACATCCTACCACCAGAGCATGTTACGCCGCAGAGTGGAAACGATTTGTAATTTAATATACAAATAACAAAATCAATCCACTAGATGCTTCTATTCAAAATATTATATGTTATCTCCTACACCTACAACAATGTAACCTAGCATATGCATCCATAGGACTACATCCCGCTGCAATAGCAGCTTATCTCCAAAACAGACAACAATTGTCTTTTGTTTAGAGTACCTGCTATTACAGCATTTATGGAAGGACTTAAAAGAATAATTTCACCTAGAGCTCCACCCTCTCCAGTATGGAATTTAAATAGTGTTCTTACTAGACTCATGGGTCCCCCTTTTGAACCTCTGCACAAATGCGAACTACAGTTCCTCACTTGGAAAGTAGCCTTCCTAGTCGCTATCACATCTCTCAGAAGAGTTATTGAACTCCTGGCATTAACCATACAAGAACCATTTTTACAAATCCATCATTATAAAGTGGTTCTTGGGCCTAACCCAAAATTTTTACCTAAAGTCGTTTCTGCCTTCCATCTTAACCAGTCTGTTGAACTCCCAATTTTTTTTCCACTACCAGGCTCAGTGGCAGAACGAGCTCTTCACACGTTAGACGTTAAAAGAGCAATACTTTACTACATTGGAAGGACAAAATCCTTTAGGAAAACTAAACAACTCTTTGTGGCTTTCTCCCCACCTCATAAGGGCAATCCCCTTTCCAAAGCGAGTATTGCAAGGTGGATTGTTAAATGCATCCAAATATGCTATCTTAAAGCCAAAAGCACACTAACCATTCCCCATGTTCACTAAACATAAGTGAGGATGAATGTTCTGTGTGCTTGTATATGAATAACTATATTTCTCACACCAGTTGTGATCTATATGTTTTTCTCCCACAGGTTCTGACAAACAGGGGTTTCCCCTCCCCTCCTCCCATGGGGCCAGTAGCTTTGGTTTTTTAGGGTAAGGCCAGTGAGACACGTGCTCTCACCTTTGCATCTCTGTTATCATGTAACAAATAGAGTGGCACATGTCACATGAGTAGTCACTCACACAAAAAAACTGGATCAGTGCATGTATTGAGTTCAGTTATTCGCCACCACTACGGTTTGCTGTTATATTTATTTTTCTCTCCCCGCATTTTCTTTTACAGGCTTGAATCTAGGAGCCATCCAATTGTGGAGTGTGACACTGATCACGCCCACACAGTGGTACATTCTTGCCATCTTTGGTAAGAACGGAGCCCCCATTTACATACTTAGGTCCTGATGAATGCCCTGGACCCTCCTGGGCTAAAACGGCAGAAACATGTCGACCTCTAAACACAACGGTTAGGGAACACTAATTCCCCCACATACCGTCATTTGTTTTTAGCATCATATAGTTACCTCTCACATTAAAAACACAATGAGGATAACTATAATGATTTTTAACCTCACTCACTTATACACGGACCCCCACTTAGTTTAGAAGTGCATCCCTGTCGTCAGGTGTATGCCCGCCCTCTATCAAACCAAGGTTTTAGAGGGCGAGGACTGGTCAATGATGAAGCATGACACCAGGTGGTGTGCGAGACCAGTCTGTTACTTTTTGTGAGATGTCCCTGCTCACAATATAACTCAAACCTTAAAGTGGTTACCACTTTAGGAGCAGCTCTTTTGTGGTTAAACATTCATTGTTGGAGGCTGCTAGCTCCTACAACACCGCACCTCTTGTTCCCTCCTCCACACAGTGTGAAGTTCATGTGTTTTAGACTCTGGAAAAGTGGTCATTAGGGTTCTGATCCTCTTATAAATGTAGTCCCCCACGTTCAATGCGAGGAGGCGTTTTGATTTCCAAATATAGTCAGTAAAGCTTGATGACCAGTTACCGCTGTAAATGATTTTCCGTATAGGAATACATGGAAATGTTCAGAAGCCCATACTACAGCTAAGCTTTTTTTCTCAAGTTGTGAGTAAGCACGTTCTGTTTGGGACAAAGTTCTACTTGCATATGCCACAATATGCCTTTGAGAATATGGGCGTCCACTGTGCTGTGCAAGGATAGCTCTAAGCCGTCTGGGCTAGTGTCAACAGCAACTTCTGTATGAACATTCAGATTGAAATATGCCATTTCAGTAACATTCTCAAGGGCTTGTGAAATTTTCTTGAACCCTTTCTCACATTCATGTGACCAATGGAATGAAACACAAGTCTCTCCACAGAGCACTTACAGTGGCACAGTCTTGTATATATCTGGAACAGTAACTGGCCATGCCTAGAAATGAAGGCACCATGGATACATCTTGTGGGGATCAGCATTTGACAGTACTAGTACTTTAGCAGGATCAGGGGTCATACTTCCATCAGAAAAGATATTTTGCTTTGCCTTATGCTACTCACACTTGTCTGCATTCAGAGTCAAACCTTCTTCGGTAAGTTGACTACATACTTGTGCAAGAGCTTTATTGTGTTCTTTTTGTGTAACTCTGAAAAACAATATGTAATCACTGTGATGCAACACATTCATGACAGGCTGTATGGTACTTCGAGTGACATCTTAAAACAGTATTGCAGCGGATGACACACCAAAACGTAAGTCTTTTGTATCAAAACAGACTAAACCTGGTTGTATCTGCCTTTAGAATTCACACTCTAGATTACATATGACTGTATATAGCGTAACAGCGCTGTACCTTTACGTATGATCTGACCAGCAGGTTCTCAGTCAGGAATACAAAGATTCCTTTGCAATGCTTTCATAATTTTTTTACGGTAGATGGTTTTGCGCTTTGACTCCACATGCGTTAAGTGACGGTTCCTCACTTCGACTGCAACACAAATGGCACACAAGAGCAGTTTGCTTCTACCATGGTAAACTCTCTGGGAGAGCACTGTCGATCTTCGGGTTACTTATCCCCTAACTCGTCGCAAGTTGTATCATCTAGTAGTTAGTAATGCATGTCATTATTGTTCTGTGTGTAACAGCAAATCCAACATTCTAGAACAGCCTTCAGTGCATTCTGCTCTAACACATACGTCACAGTTCTTGGAGTCCCTCTGGAACCAAGAGGGTTCCATCATTTCCAATATTCAAGACACTACACTATATACTAAAGGTTTAGGACCCAAGCACTAGCTGGCGGAATAATACACAGCATGTGAATCCAGAAAATGATTGACCCTGCAAAACTACTACTACCGACAAGTAAACATTTTGTTTCAGTATTTGGATCTTTGTACTTTTACATGGGAGTTGGAAAGATGGACTACACATATTGACCTGGTCTGATAGGAGCGGCCAGGTAGGCTGGGTAATCTACGAAAAGAGGAGCAGGATGACGTGAGCGAGAGGGCGTCTTGGAAGACCACTTACAGGCAAAAGAAGATGCAGTGAAGGAGGATGCTGGTACCCGGTCCGAATTGGGTCTTCAAGTTGCTTGAACAAAAGATGCAGTGGGGGTGTAGATCACTAGTTGATGGCTCTAGTCAGGTCCTCAGGTCGCTTGAAGAAAAGATCCTGCAGAGAAGCAGGTCACAGGCTTGCAGCCTGGTCATTTCTTTGTCACTGAAGGGAAAGGAGTAGCAGTGGAGCAGGTCACAGGATGACTACCTGATCAGGTCTTCAGTTCCTTTGAAAATGTATCCAGGTTTTGCTGATTCCGATGTCATGGGTATGATAGAGCAAAACCAAAGGAAATGATGGACGGAGTGTTGAACATTGCAAGCACTCACCCCCAGTCAACTGATCTGGGTTTAATCCATCACCGTTCTTTAGCCCACTCTGCCACCCCAGTTCAGACATGGCCATATGCAAATCAGTCTGACCCTGTGCCTCATGGGAACAGTCCAGCCCGAACTGCCAAGCCATGTCTTCCCTGGACCGGAAACAAGCTTCCTAGGACTAGGACTGGTTATTGGCGTTTCAGCTGTCTTCAGCCAGGCTTGCTTGAATCCAGTGGCAAAGTAAGCAAGGGACTCACGTCTGAGCATACCCTGCCAACTTATGGCGAACAAAGCAAAACCAAAGGAAATGATGGACCGAGTGTTGAACATTGCAAGCACTCACCCCCAGTCCACTGATCTGGGTTTAATCCATCACCGTTCTTTAGCCCACTCTGCCACCCCAGTTCAGACATGGCCATATGCAAATCAGTCTGACCCTGTGCCTCGTGGGAACAGTCCAGCCCGAACTGCCAAGCCATGTCTTCCCTGGACCGGAAACAAGCTTCCTAGGACCGGTTTCTGGCATTTCAGCCGTCTTCAGCCAGGCTTGCTTGAATCCAGTGGAAAGTGAGCAAGGGACTCACGTCTGAGCATACCCTGCCAACTTATGGCGAACAAAGCAAAACCAAAGGAAATGATGGACGGAGTGTTGAACATTGCAAGCACTCACCCCCAGTCAACTGATCTGGGTTTAATCCATCACCGTTCTTTAGCCCACTCTGCCACCCCAGTTCAGACATGGCCATATGCAAATCAGTCTGACCGTGTGCCTCATGGGAACAGTCCAGCCCGAACTGCCAAGCCATGTTTTCCCTGGAACGGAAACAAGCTTCCTAGGACCGGTTTCTGGCATTTCAGCCGTCTTCAGCCAGGCTTGCTTGAATCCAGTGGCAAAGTGAGCAAGGGACTCACGTCTGAGCATACCCTTCCAACTTATGGCGAACAAAGCAAAACCAAAGGGTATGATAGAAGCAGCATGCTTGCAGGAATTCAGAGTGCAGGCTTAATGGATTCACAGTGTCATCGGAGTCGTGGAGAGTGGATATCCAGCAATACAGTGTGCATGCTCACTGGCTTCACAATAGCAGCTCTGCAAAAGGGATCAGTTTTGGCAGGGAAACGACCTTTAGTACACCGGCAGAGCCACGTTTATCATTTCACTGCAAGCTAAACCACGCATATGCGTGGTTAAGGCAGTGAGTGCATGTTCTAGCTGTCTTGATGGGCGGGGAGACTGAGAGGATGGTTTGGGAGAGGAAGCTTCGGGACGGGAAGCAGTCAGGAGCGCGAACAGGTAAGTGGGGTTGGATCAAATTTAAAGGGTTGGGTGTCGGTTTTAGGGCTCAGGGTGGGAAGCGGGGGGGTCAGTGTAATTTTTGGAAGGGGGCAGAATTTTTGGGTTTAGGGCTGGGCGGGGGCAGGGGGTTGGAATAGTTCTAAGGTCTGGGTTTGGGGGGGTTTAGGGGTGAGGGTAGGTTTTAGTGCTCAGGGTGAGGGGGGTCGGGGTAGTTTTAAGGGCTGTTGCTGGGGGTGGCTTAAGAGTAGATTTTAGGGCTCTGGGTGAGGGTGTCGTGGGTAGCTTTTTTTTAAAGAAGAAGCGTTTTAGGTCTCGGGTGGTGGAAGGGGTAGTTTTGAAGGCAGAATGGGTGTCATTTTAGTCCTTGGGTTGTAGGGGAGTCAGGGTAGTTTTGTTTTTTTAAAGAGGGCAGCGTTTAAGGCCTCAGGGGAGGGGGAGGGGTAGTTTTAAGGGCAGGACAGGGTTAGTTTTAGGCCTCAGGACGGGGAGGGTGCGGTCAAGGGATAGAAGGTTAGAGCAGGGGGTAGGGGTAGTGGTGAACTTAACCATGCATATCCCCTTACCAAACATGCCTTTGCAACAAAAATGTGTGGTAAAAGAATGTATGGTTAAGACACATTCGTGGTTTGGGCTGCGTTGTAGAAGCACGCGTGATTTAGCAATGCGTGCCTCCGTCATACAACCGTTTTGGCAGGAATAGGAAACGTGGCTGTGCCACTCAAAGGTTGGGCAACTGTTGCAGGCTTCTGGTCTTGGCATGCTCAACGCTGCCTACCTCATGGCAAGTTACAAAAAAAAAGGCTATTCTGTTGCTGAAGTTCCTAGGCCTTCTCTTCCTTTCTTCTACAGCAGAGGTATTTTGTGCAGTCCAGTGGTATATTCCAAATCTCATCAGAGACAAAATCAAGACCGTCTTGGTTTTCTGTTTGCCTTCATTTTAAATGGGTATGCAGAGCTCTATGAGTGAAAGGCAAACACTGGATAGACTGAAGCTGTCAGCTTATAAGCAATCTTATTGTTCGTTGGCATTTCCAAGTTCCCAGTCAAATTCAAAGTACACACCAAAGGTTTGGAGGAAAAAATTATAAGACGTCAATGTTTTCAGAGTCACCTGGCTGGATGGTTTAATTTGCTCGCACATCTAAATTGATGTTTAAAATTGAAATCAGAACGAAATGCCCGCTTAGATCAGAAAATGTTTTTCATGTGATAGTGACACATGGGCTGCAGCCTTTCGTTGCACAGTGAAGAGCAAGGGGAATTCTAGAACCTTGTAGCTGACTACTGGTAGCGCCTACATGCGTGACATAGCTACATGATAACAGGTTAAAAATGTTTTTAAACTTGACATATAAGGGAATAGGTGAGTACAATGAAGGTGATTTTTCTGAGAATAGGTTTATAGTTTAGTTTCCTTATAAGAATCCCCATGCTAGACTCATAGTTTGATTTTAGCACTTCTGGCTCTCTGCAAGCTTTTGTCCGTCTTTTTATTTTAAAGTCTTTTTATTGATGTCAATGTAAAGATAATACCAATCCGATCATATTTCTGTAAACCGAGCATACTTTGATTAGGACACACATCATATTTCCCACTTACCTCTGTCTAATCCTTTTCATGCCTAAGGATCTGGGATGTTCTGCTCAATCTGTTACAGGGAGCATATGGCAGGTCGATTGCGGTGGTTCACAGATGTTTCCCCTGTATTTGTTCCATTTGCCCCATATTTGTGTCCACTTCTTCAGACAACCCCTTGATTCATATACTGTTCTTTCTACCAACATACACCAGTCTAGGTCTTTCTTCCATGCCGTAAGTGTTGGCGCTTCTTGTGTGCTCCATAGCCTGGCTATATTGCGTTTTGTGACTGTCATACCGAATGTCGCCCAGGTCTTTTCTTTACGGCTTAGGTAAGTGGGTTCCCAGATATTTAGGAGGCACAGCCCTGTCTTTTTCTCAATCCCTGTTCCCAGAACCTCTCCCATGCACTGAGTAACTGCCGACCAATAGCGTTGGACGTGTATGCATTCCCAAATGATGTGAATAAATGTACCCTCCTGTCCGCATTTTCTTACACAGCCAGGATCCTGTCTATATCCTATTTTTACAAGCGCCGGACCCGATAAGTACACTCTGTGCAGAACCTTGAGCTGCACAAGTCTAAGTCTTGATGAAATCGCCACTTCCCTGGGGGATGCCAGGGTCTCCAGCCAGTCCTCGTCCTCCATACCCTCCACATCTATGTCCCAATGATCCCGCAATGGCAAGAGGGGGTCAGGCATGTTGTTAATTATCTTCTGGTAAGTCACTGAAATGGCTTCCCTGGGCATGTTTCCATCGAGGATTCTGTCCTCCAACGGGGTGGATTCTGCTAGGGATTCTCCCTTTGGGATGACTCCTTGACGTGCGTGTCACATTTGTAAGTACCTGAAGTATTCTGTATGTGCAAGTTTAAATTATTTTTGCAGCTGCGCATAGGGGACAACTTCTCCCCTTTTCCACAGGTCTCCCACCCTTGAGATTCTAATCAAGTCCTATTTGTCGAAGCCCTTGGTATTTCTCAGAGTGCTGAATCTATCGGAGTCACACAGCGGGGTCATCTGTGTAGTTGTCTCTGTCCCTTCCAAGCTCTTGTTTGCGGTATGCCATATTCGGACAGCTCGATTGGTAGGGCCTGTCAATTGTAATTTTGTTGATTTGGTATATAGCGCTTTCACGTAACTGCCATCTAGGAGAAGACATCAGTATATGTTGTACCCAGGGTCATCATGGGGACTGTATATACCCCGGTTTATAGCCGCCAGGTGTGCTGCCCAATAATATCTACACACATCCAGTAGTCCAATGCCACCATCGTACCATCCCTTTATTAACTTATGCGTCACTATACGTGGCAGCTTTCCCTCCCATAGGAGCTCTCTCTGTTCCTTCTCAATATCTTTGAAATAATCAGAGTAAATCGGGTTTGGCGCGTTGTGTAGTATATACAGGAAACGCGGCAGGGACATCATTTTAAATAATGCAGCTCGGCCCAGTACCGACTGAGGGAGAGATTTCCAATGTTTGATGTCGCTTTTAAGTTGCTACAGTTGGGGCAAAAGGTTACGTTTGTAATATTGCGCTGGGTCTTTAGTGACATAAATTCCTATGTATTTGAACCCCTCCCACACCTCCTCGACAGGAATGTTTTGAGGTAGTGAAGGGAAACCCCCCTAAGCACAAATATGACCGATTTGCCCCAATTTATAGTATATCCAGAATATTTCCCAAAATTGGTGAATACGTGGTGTGCTTTGTTCAGTGAGGCTCTTGGCAAGGCCAGGTACAGCAGTACGTTGTCAGCATATAATGAAATGCGATCTTTCCAGTCCTCTGATCATTGTAGCCCTCTGATGATGGGATCCTTCCGAATCCGCCACGCCAGCGGCCCGAGTTAAAAACAAAGAGAAGTGGCGACAGGGGACATCCCTGCCGAGCTCCCCTCTCGAGAGTGAATGCTGGTGATTTCTGGTTGTTTACCACTACCTGTGCAAGCAGCTCGGTATATAGAAATTGGACCCAACTTAAATACTCAGGGTCAAATCCCATTCTTTTGAGGACTGCGTACATGTAGGGCCATTCAATAGTATCTAATGCCATGGTGAGGTCTAAAGACACCACCACTGCATCTTCTCAAAGAGAGTCTATTCTACACAGACCACCGTTTAGATGCCAGAAGTTGAGTGAGGTATTTCTGGCAGGCATGAAGCCCGATTGATCTGGGTGCACAAGTTAAGTGGCAACCCGTAGCAGTTGGGTGGCCAATATCTTGACCTCATCGTTAAGTAACGATATTGGCCGATAGGAGGAACATTTATCTTTCGGCTTCTCACTCTTTTGGATAACTACGATGGTGGCGAGACTTTGATCAGCGGGAAGCTTTCCCTGATGGCAACTTTCAATGAACATTTTGGTAGCTGGGGCGCTATGTTTCCTGGGGCAAGTTTATACAGTTTGATGGGCAGGCCATTGGGGCCCATCGCCTTTCATGCCTGTAGTTCTCATATGGCTCTCTCAACCTCCGTGGCAGTAAGCTCACATTCCAGTGTCTCAAATTCGTCAGGTGATAGGGTTGGCATTTCCGATAACAGGGACTTTGACTCTTCATCCGTATAAGTCACCTGGGACCTGTAGATATTCTTTAAGTGTCCCGCAAAATCATCTGCAATTTCCTGGGGGTCTGTGATCTGTCCACCATATTGAACCGCCAGTTCGACAACTAGTTTGTTGGCTTGTTCTCTACAATCCAACCAGGATAGTAATTTCCCTGCTTTATCCCCAAACTCATAGATTCTACAAAGTGTAGCTCTGTGTTGGGCCTGAGCCGCTTCCGTGGATCGGTCTTTAAATTCTTTCCATTTGATTTTAAGCAAACGCTTGTTGACCTCAGAGCTTTCCTTTCCAGTCCTGCTTTCCAACTCCAGGATGTCAGTTTCTAACCTGGTTAACTCTGCATTTTTCTCTTTCCGGGTTCCTGCGATCAGAGAGATCGCCTGTCCTCTGGCTACTGTTTTAAATGCCTCCCAAAGTGTCAATGCGGAGTACACCGAGCCCTCATTTTCCTGGCAGTATTGTTCTATTGCTAGTGTCATTTTTGACCTAATAGCGGGGTTTCTCAGATACCAGGGATTTATAGGAGCAATTCTTCCTGCTTGTATTTCCCTATCCCCAATTAGGGCACAGATCGGAAAATGATCCGAGATGCCCCTTGCCAGGTGGCGCACTTCTTTCACTTGTCCCATCTGGTCTGCCGGCACTATGATATAATCAATTCTCGAGAGTGAGCTGTGGGCTCCGGAATTAACAGTGAATTGTCTCTCGGTAGGGTTCAGTGTGCACCAGGAAGCCCCATGGCTCCCAAAAATCCGTGGACTTGTGTTCGGGAGGGGAGTGTCTCCCTTGGAGGGGATCGATCAAGCTGTCCTGAGACTATTGAATTAAAGTCGCCTCCTATCACTAGCCTCCCTACTGGGAAGGCGAGGAGTAGCTCTCCCAGGTCTTTAGGTGCCAAGGCGTGAAGGTCCAATGGGATATATACTGATGCTAATGTGAGTACCTTGTCCTCCCAGTTCCCTGTGGCTGCCACGTATTTACCTTGTTTGTCAGTCCAGATCAGGTCGGTGTTCATCAGAAAGTTCTTCCTTGTGAGGATTCTGACTCCCCGGGAGCCGCAGGGGAACACTGAATTGGCAACTAGTTTGTATCCCCACAAGTGTTTCCAACTAGGTGTGTCTCCTGCAGGAGGACTAAATCTGGCTCTTGTTGTTTTATGTACTGGAGTACTAACCCCCTTTTGAGCTTGTCACCCAAACCATTTACTTTCCAGGGCAGCAGTTTAATTCTCTTTTCGTTAGACATATTTATTACCATCTACTTCTTTGGATCTTGACAGCCTATGCGCTCGGGCAGAGACAGCATTTATCTTGCACTGTGCATGGAAACCCTCTGGGGGGGGCGATGTGCGCCTGCCATCGAATGTCGGTGTGTGAACTCGATGTAACTGCTGCTCAGTATTACTGTCATCTATACTACTGCTAAAACTAAACCAACTTGCCCGTCCCCCTTCCCTGCATTCCGGGCTCAAAACTGTCCCTATCCCCAGCTCTGCAGAGCGCCTGGCGCCCAATTGAACTTAAGATAAAAGTGGGGGGGGTGCCTGCTTCGCGCCCGGCCCGCTGCTACGTACCATAGTAAATACCATGTTCATACAATGAATAGTAATCCACATTACAAGACACTTAGCCCATGTTAGAATAAATCTGGAGGCATCATCCTTCACTGTATTATCCTTCAAATAATACAAAAATGTCGTTCAGGTGCTCGAGATGATCCATGCCCTCCTAAATTATGGAAAATGTTGGCCTTTTCCCTGACGGATCGCCTATGCCATATTTGGAACACCTCTCTGGACACGGGTATTTTTCCTGATAAATGGAAACATGCGACCCTCCTCCCTCTGAGAAAGAAACCAAATGGTGACCCAGGTGACCTTAGCAACCTTAGACCCATCTCCCTGCTTCCCGCACCTGGAAAAATGTTAGAGAAACTGGTTCAGCGCCAATTGACCACCTTTATTGAGCAGAATGGCGCCTTACACGATACTCAGTCTGGTTTTCGAGCAGGATTTAGTACGAAGACTGCTCTCCTCGAGGTGGCAGAGTCAGTAGGATGGGCATTGGACTCAGGAGCATCCGCATTGCTGGTGCTCCTGGATCTGTCCTCTGCATTCTATACTGTTGACCACACCATATTGGTTCAGAGATTACAAGGTGTGGGCCTTGGTGGGTAAGTGTTAACGTGGTTGTCATCTTATCTGAGTGGGCGCACGCAGAGAGTTGCCCTACAACTATTTGTATCCAAACCAAAACAGCTTAGCTGTGGCATCCCCCAGGGCTCTGCATTAAGCCCTCTACTGTTTAATCTCTACTTAGCTCCACTGTTCTCCCTTATTGCCAACTGGGGTGTGAAAGCGATTTCTTACGCTGATGACACCCAGTTGGTTTTTCCATTTAAGGAGCGGACGGCAGATGCTTTTAAGAACTTCAAGGGCTGTTTGCGGGATATAGCGCTGTGGATGAATTCTAACAAATTAAAGCTCAATGTTGGGAAAAATGAAGTTTTGTTCTTCGGCAAGGGCCCAGCGCCAGATCCAGAGATGTGGTGGCTGCCAGAAATGGGTTCACCGCCATCCCCTGCCACGCGCATCCGCAATTTAGGGGTGAAATGGGAGGCGGACCTCTCTTTTTCAGCCCAAATACAGCAGGTCTCGTCAATCTGTTTTAGTACACTAAAAAACCTCCGGAAAGTCCTTCACTTTTTACCTGAGGATTGCCGCAAATCAATAGTACATGCCACAGTTACATCCAGGCTTGACTATGCAAATAGCCTATACCTTGGCCTTCCCAAATATGCCATATGTCGTCTCCAGATGATTCAGAATGCGGCTGCGAGACTGGTTCAACGTATCCCCTTCCGAGACCATGTCTCTCCACATTTACAGAAGCTCCATTGGCTGAAAGTGGAGAAAATACCCTGGTTACCTGAAGGAAAGATTGAGTTTATATAAGCAAAATTGCGTGCTGCGCTCAAACTCTCAGAACTTGCTGCACACCCCACGCTTTGCGAAAACACGTCTGGGCGGTAGAGCCTTCACAGTTGGTGCAGCTTCACTGTGGAATGCCTTACCATGGTGATCTGCGGCAGGCTAATACAGAAACCTGTTTTAGGAAAGCTTTAAAAACGTGGCTCTTTAGGGCAGTTTAACATGGATTATTTGCCCACTGCTCTCTGGTCGCAATTCACCTGCTGTTTTAGTGCCAGGACACCCCTGTTTGGGGTATCTGTCGCGCTTTATAAGCCCCCGTATTATTATTATTATTATTAGTTCTGGTACTCCGCTTGCATAGTCAGTGATTTGCTATTGTTCTCCCGGGGTTATTCTCAATTTGGATCCTTGTCATCCGTTGATTGTTTTTGTGTCTCCTCTTGTCCCGTGCGCCGTCTGGGGTATTTATCCCATCTTGATTGCATACCGTTCTTGTTGGTGGGTCTCCACCCCTTGATGCAGTCCTGCGCCGATTCTGGGGTGTCAAAAACCATATTTGACCTTCCGCCTCCACCCGGAGTTTGGCGCGAAACAACATTGAGTATTTCAGACCCTTTTCTCTGAGTCAGGCTTTGGCACCTTGGAACGATCGTCTTAACCTCTGCACATTCATGGTGTAGTCCAGGAAAAGGTCACAACACTATTTTTGAATTTAGTCGGTGCCGTTCGGGCGGCCCTTTCCACCGAGGAAAAGCTGGAAAGATTTTTGGGTTGGAGATTTTTAGTAATGAAGTCCTCCACGTAGAGGTCTTGGGTGTGTCCCTGCGCTCGTTCGGATAAACCAATGAATCTAATGTTGTTTCGGCGGGACCTGCCTTCATAATCGTCGAGTTTGCTTTCTAGTGCTTTGCTTACTTCCTGGAGTTGTTTGATCTGTTGTTGCATCGTTTTGGAGTCCCGGCTGAGAGTAGTTGTGGTAGTTTCCATCGTTTTGACCCGGTTGTTCATTTTATGAAGATCCGCTCGGATGAGCGTGACTTCAGATGTTTAGTGTCGAGTGATGTGGGCACTCCGGTGATGACTTCCATGATATCTCTTTCAATGAGGGATCATCTGTCTCTTGTTGCTGTCCTATTTTTCCCTCTGCTCCAGGCTGGCCTCCGACATAGCGAAGTGATCAAGCTTAGTTTGGTGAGTGTTTTTGTTGCCTCTATTTCCAGACATTGTTGGATGCGGCCCTGGAGAGTGGGAAGCAAGAGAAAGAAGCCTTGTCTTCCGATGTGGCACCCAGGTCCCCCAGGCTATTTCTCGCTGCAAGCCTATGGAGCGCTCGCTGCAAGCCTATGGAGTGCAATCGCTGTGCGCTCCACGCGGCCTTTGGGGGTTCGCCTAGGGAGCTGGAGGGACTGCTGTTGTTGTGAGGCTGAGGTAAGTTTATTGTCAGTCTACGCAGGAAGCTGCAGCAAGCGGATCCCGCGCTAGATCACTGCGAGGATGGGCGGGGGGAGGGGGTCTTCCAGGCCACCACTCGGCCACCAGGCTTTTGGCTGTTAGTGTATTGCTTTTGGTTGTTTTCCTCAGTGGCCATTTACTGTATGCCCTTGATACTGGCAAGTCAGGGGAAGGCCGACTATGGCAGGTTCTAGTCACTATTTATTCCACTCCAGTGTGGTGCATGTCTCTTCGGGCCCCTACTGTTCACTGCACGGCTCTATGTAGCAAGTATTGGGGGGGCGCAAGACGGCACCTACTGTTCTTTAGATGGCACTTAGGGTTCTGGAGTGCTCCCCCAACACTGTCTCGCTGTCATTGTCCTGCCTCCTCCAAACACCAGCACCCGCACACCTCTGGATGTCGCAACAGTGAATTATTTCAGGATGCCAGAGAACCGCTCCCACAGAGAGCCCACGCAGCAGCAGTTACTGGGCACTGGTGACACTGTATTTCGCACCGGTGCACGTGCCCCCCCCCCCCTGCCCCTCCCCCCCCCCCCCACACAGCCGGTCCTCCTCAGGTTGTCCAGGGCTGCAGCTGATGGCGAGCAGTGCTTCTATTGTGGCGCAGGGACAGATTGTAATGGTGTCAGGCCGCCATTTTGTCTTCTCCGCACTGCGCGGTCGTGTTTCCCTTCCTCACTGCACTCGACCAACCCTGCACAGGGCCGCGGCCCTGCAACTCCAGGCAAGCATTCGGTTGTGACGGGTGCTGTCAAGTCCCAAGACGCTGGACTCTGCGCTCGATTCCCCTATTTGGCAGGGGAGATGTTCCATGCATCTCCAGTTGCTGACTCCGCAGGGTCACGCTACCGCCGCGCAGCATGACAGATCATGTAAGCCTGCAGCTTGCCGGTGGTTCTTAGGCCCGGATGTCCACGTGGTGCTTCAGCGCACTCCCGGAGAGCGGAGTGTCGCTCGCCAGTCTCTCCAGCAGTTGGCAGACTAGGGCAGTGCTTTTGCGTGCCAAGTCAGGAATCAATGGTCGGATTAATTAGCGGCAGGCCCAGGGGACTAGCGGAGCTGTTTTACTGTGCGTCCATCTTTGTTGATGCGTGGCCACGCCCCGCCCCAGTCCTTCTTAGTTTCCATTTTAAAGAATGCCACCTGATAGAACTTGCCTGGTGTGATTCATGTGGAGTAGCGGTTATTTTCCAAAATTAGTCTTGCTGAGGTGCTTGAGAGCCGCTGCTAGGCACCTGAAAATTTTATAAAATAGTCAAATATCTTAGGAGTCAAATATTTAGGTCTGTTTATGCTTTCATACCAGACAATGTAGCAGAACTTCTGACATGTTCATATACAGAGATCTCAATATCTGCCATTTTTTCAATTGTGGAAGTACAACAAGTAAGTTGTTTCTAATATTTCAAAATTAGATTACCAGAAATAAAATGGGTTGGTGGTTGTGAAAGGTAGAAATCAGACAAAGGAAGTCACATTGAGATAGGAGGGAGTAATATAGATGGAGACCAGGAATAATACCTGTGAGTCAATAATAGTCCGAATCCTAGTCGGCTAAAAATCGAAACTGGAATGGGACTGCCATAGAGCAAGGGAACAAAAAGAGTATTCAGGATGGAAATGGGTCGGCCCTGCCTATGACCTACCGAAGTAGAGTGAGAGAGGAAATGACTGACCACACGTCAGACGTGGCTAAAGTCCTCACGTACCTTAACACGTGAGGAAAATCTGTTTCACACATATGCTAGGGATCCGACACCCAATATCCGTATCAGCCCAGCTTCTTAATCTCGCATTTTAACATAAGAGATACAATCCACTCAAATAGAATCAAGCATAGATCTTTAGGACTACAAGAAATAATCCCGAAACAGCCGCCTCAACTCACGTCTTATGGAAATACTAACTGAATGTGAAAAAGGTAGAGAATGACCAAACAGAGAAAGAGAACAATGCTTTAGGCCAATTATTTTTAAGGAAGAAACAAAATAGTAGGTAGAGAAACTAGAGCCTATTCTATCCAGCGACAGTCTGCGATCTCGCCAATGTTTGAGAGGGGAAACAAAAACAAGCCAAAATGAGAGATTTGTAGCCCAAATGGATGAAAGCAAGAGGAAAGGCAAAGCACTCGGGGCCGGCCTGGGATTGCTCCATAGGAAAATGAACGGCTCCTATTTTTTTTTTTTTTTTTTTAAACCGTTTTTTACAAAGTTCAAAGAATATACAAAGATGGGCCTACAACCTTCAGGCCGGCCGCTAGCCAACAAGAGGAGCATATGATACACACAGTAGAACGCATGCTGCGGCAAAGGGAAACGTACAGGAGTTAGCAGCGTTGATGGCCACACTATCCGGACCCCACATAACGGTTTCTTTTTAACATAAATAACAACAAAAAATCAAACCACAAGGCAACCCACAATCGAAAACAGCAGCATGTGCTCCCCTAGAAGGGGGACCCTACCAATCCATAGGAGTATCAAGGGGGGGGAGAAGGTCAGGACAGGGACTGGGTGGACTCAGTGCCCGGTACCGGAGAGCTAAACCGGCTAAGGGGACGGGGCAGGCGATGGATCGGGCAATAACGGCGGGGCACAGATTCCCCCGCGGTAGGCGTTCCAGGGGCCCCATACTTTCACCCATGTCCCAGGCTTACCTCTCGCTACATACACCACCTTTTCCTGAAACATGCACCAGTCCATATTTTCCTTCCAGGCCGAAACAGTCGGGGACCTCTTGGAACCCCACAGTTGAGCAATATCGCGCTTGGCCACCATATATCCCAGAGTCACCCACCACGTCTGTGGCGCCGAGTAGTCGGTTGGTTCCCACACGTTCAACAGGCATCTCCTCGCTTCGGGCAGTAGCGACACACGCGTAACCACCCGCAGGACCTCATGCACACCACGCCAGAATCGCTCCACTTCTGGGCATTCCCTCAAAATATGAAGAAAGGTCCCCAAAGAACCACACCCACGCTTACACAACCCGATCACAGCATAGCCCATACGCAATAGCCTTGGCCCCGTTATGTAGACCCTATGGAGTATCTTGAGCTGGACGAAGCGAAGGCGGGCCGGTATGACCAACGTCTTTCAGGGAGGCCACCGCAGAGACCCAGTCCTCGTCGTCCAGCTCCAATCCATCGGCAACCCAAGCCTCACGAAGATTAGTCAGCATTCCCGAGCGGTCATTAATCAGTTTTTTATAGATTAATGAGATCGTGCTGTCCGGTACATGTCCATCCAGCACTCTATCCTCCAGAGGGGAGTACTCCGGGATGGAGGCGACGTCCGGGAAGGCGGAGCATAGTGCATGACGGATCTGCATATACCGAAAGTACTCCCTGTCCTGCAACTGGAATTCCGTCTGCAGCATCTCGAACGTTTTGAATCCCCCCCTCGTCCAGAGATCCCCCACCCTGCTGATGCCTATCATGTCCCACTTCTCGAAGCCCTTCGAGGTCCACAGGGAGCCCAACTGCTCAGATGCGTATAGTGGTGACGCCCGGGTCAAACGATCCTTCCACCCCATCGCTACATTAGCCGCGTGCCACACTCGTACCATGACACGCGTGGGGCCCGTCAGACGTGCGTCGAGCGAGCTGGAGTAGAGCGCTCGATTATAGTCACCACCCGGCAGTAGCATCTTATCCATTTCAAAGGCCGGGTTTAGGGCGGGCCCGTATAGGCCGTGATTAATCGCAGCCAGCTGGGAGGCCCAATAATACCGTTTAATATCCGGGAGGGCAATCCCCTCGTCATACCACGGGAGCGTCAGCTTCGCCAGGGCGATACGCGGTCTCCCGTCCCAGAACAGGCAGCGTTGCAAACTCTCCACCTCGCGGAAGTAGCGCGCCGGGACGAGGTCCATTGTATTCTGAAGAGCGTACAGGAAACGTGGCAGCGACATCATCTTAAACAATGCCGAGCGGCGAGAGCGGCAAACGCCGCCAACACGCGACATCCTCCTTCAGGCGCTGGAGGGGGGGAAGCAAGTTCCGATCATACCGGGCCTCCGCGTCCAGGGTAATGAAGACACCCAGGTACCTAAATCCCTGCGGGGCGATCTGGATAGGACAGCCCCGCGGAAGGATAGGAGCCTCCCCAGAGAGAACATACACGCACGATTTAGCCCAGTTGATGACAAGGCCGGAGTTACGACCAAATGAATGCAATACATCAACCAGTACTATCAGTGATTTACGTGGGGAAGCCAGGTACAGGAGAATATCGTCAGCGTATAGAGATACGCGGTCCTCATACTCGGGGGTCCAGCGGAGACCACGAATAGAAGGTTCCCACCGCAGCCACTCCGCCAGGGGCTCCAAGGCAAGCGCAAAAAGGAGCGGCGATAACGGGCAGCCCTGCCGCGTGCCCCTGCCCAACTCAAACGGAGCCGACATTCTACCGTTCACAACCACCTGCGCCAGTGGGCCAGAGTACAACAATTTAACCCAGCTGATAAACCCTGGGCCAAACCCAAATTTCGCGAGCGTCGCCCAAATATATGGCCATTCAAGTGTGTCAAACGCCATAGTGGCGTCCAAGGACGCCAAGATGGCCGGCTCCCGTATGAACGGGACACGTGCGAGCACCCCATGCAAACGCCGCAGGTTAAGCGCTGTGTTGCGATGGGGAATTAAGCCGGACTGGTCCTGGTGGACCAAGTCACACACCACGCCGACCAGCCGATTGGCCAACACCTTGGCGAGAACTTTGGGCTCCGCATTCAATAACGAAATGGGTCGATAGGATGTGACCCGGTCCCGTGGCCTCCCCTCCTTGTGGATAACCACGATGGTAGCCAGACGCTGGTCTAGCGGGAGGGAACCCACCGAGTGGGCCGCAAGGAACATAGCACGGAGATGCGGCGCCAGCGTATCCGGTCGCAGTTTATACAACTCGATGGGAAGACCATTAGGACCCATGGCCTTGCCGGAAGCGACCGAGCGTATGGCGAGGGCAATTTCTTCGGAGGTGGGAGCGGCATCCAACGACACTCTGTCCTCCTCCGAAAGGGAAGGCAGCGCGATATCTCTGAGCAGGGCATGGGAATCCTCTTCAGAGCGGGAAGACACCGGGGAATACACCCCACGGAAATAGTCCGCGAAGCAGGAGACAATTTCCTCCGGTTCAGTGACACACACACCATTCGTTTTCTCAATCAACGGGACAACTCGACTCGCTCTCTCTTTTTTGTCCAGCCACGCAATCAATTTACCAGCCTTATTACCCACATCATACAGTCTCCCCTGTTGCTCTCTACTGAGGCCCCTGGCCGCCTCCGTGACGAGGGCCTTATAGGCCGCTTGCTTGAGTTGGAGAACATGTAATTTGTCATCCGTCACCCCACATTCTAGATCACCCTCCAACTCGGTTATCTCAGCTTCAACACGGGTCACCTCCTCCCGCTCGTGCCTCCGGGAGTGGGAAATAAGGGACAGGGCCTCTCCTCGGAGTACTGTCGTGAACGCCTCCCACAGTGAGACCGCCGATGACACAGACCCCACATTCTCGTCAAAATAGCGCTTAAGGGATTTAATCAACTCTGCGCGAATGGTGGGGTCACGCAGGTACCAGGGATGGATCGGGACCACCCTACCCTCTCCCCTCGGCAAAATATCAAAGTGCAACAAGAGCGGGGAGTGGTCCGAAATACCCCGTGCCAAATGGCGCACCTCTCCCACCCTCCCCACATAAGCCGCTGGGACCAGGACATAATCTAGCCGTGAGAGACTACCATGAGCCCCTGAATGGAAGGTGTACTGTAGCTGCGTGGGATGCTTTAAACGCCAACAATCCACCAGCCCCAGGGTATCCAAGAGGCCAGATAACCACGCTTGGGCCCGGGGGAGATCCCTAGGGGGGTGACGATCCACAGTTCCGGAAACTACAGCATTAAAATCCCCCCCCACCACTAGAATCCCCTCCGGAAGGCCAAGGAGGAGGCGCCCCAGGTCCGCAAAGGTGGTCGTCTGCAGCCCCTGCGGGACATATACTGACACAAGAACGACCACTCTGCCCTCCATTCTGCCCACCAAAACCGTGTAACGTCTCCTATCGTCATGGCGCACCTCATCAATCTCCAACGGGAGCGAGTTTTTAACCATAATGCCCACACCCCTTGAACCAGACGTGAAGCCCGAATGGGCCACAAGGCGGTGGCCCCGTCGATTCATAGCGCAAAAGGAGTTGCCAATGAGGTGCGTCTCCTGCAGAAAAACTATATCGGGCGAAATTCGCTTCAAGAACTGCAGGACCACACCTCGTTTTATCCTGTCCCCCAGTCCATTAACATTCCAGGACAACAAACTCAGTCCCCTACCCCCCCATCATAAACAGAAGTCATCACTCGTCCCCCAGAGAGCACTGTAGAGATAACACAATGATACGTTTGCCTTGTGGTGTAAACGAACAACACCCCACCCCAACCCACCCACTCCAACAAAACTCCCCCCTCCCTGCACCCCTGCATGAGCCCGGACAGCCCCCCCAACTTGCAGTGTGCCTGTCGCCCCTATAGAATGAAACTAGCTAGACCCCCTAGAGGAGGAAAGAGTACCCCTTCTAGACCCCACACAAGCTCCATGGGAGGGGAATGTACAAAGACAGACGCTTGATCGAAAGTAGCATCGTATTCGTCCAGAGTGAGGCCCAATATTGACCCCTCAGTCCCGATCCAGTGGGCCGTCTCCTCCCGCCGCCGCCCCCCGCCATCTCGATCACGATCCCCAGACAGAGTGTCCAGCCAGTCCCCGGCCGCTTCGGGACGATCAAAAAAGTGCGTGCGACCATCCACCTCCACTCGCAGCTTGGCCGGGAAGAGCATGGCGTATTTTAAGTTCAGGTCCCGGAGTCGGCGTTTGACGCCCAGGAAGCTCAGTCTCTGCTTCTGGACCGCTTGGGTGAAATCAGGGTAAAAGTTCACCTCCATATTTTCCAGCTTAACCGGCCCCTGTAGTCTGGAGGCTTGCAGGATCGCATCTCTGTCCCGAAAGTAAAAAATCCGGGCAATGAGAGGTCGCGGAGGGGCTCAGTCCCCGAGGCTGGAGATGGGTAGCGATCAGGTCCTCCACAAATAGATCCGCCGCTGCTTCCTCCCGTCCCTCGGGTACTCCGATGATGCGGATGTTATTCCTCCGGGCCCGACTCTCGGAATCCTCAAGGCGCCGATCCATAAGTGCACTCGCCTGACTAAGCCGGCGCACCTCCATTTGTAGTGCCGCCACCTCAGTCGTAAGGCCCGATGCGGTTTGGGCCAAAGAATCAACTCGGTCGTTGGTCTTGGAAAGATCGGCCCTCACCAGGGCAGCATCCACAAGGACCGCGTCGATCTTCTGTGCCAGGGTGTCGAACCGCTGGCCCACCGAGGCCTTCATCTCGGAAATGGCGCCCATGACGTCGTGGAGAGTCAGATCCGTGGGCAAGTCCGGGGCATCAGAAGGGCCCTCAGGGGACTTGTGCGGTCCGCCGGGAGATCCCCTCTGGAGGGTATAGCGGTCCATGCTGTTGGCCTGATGGACGGTGCCACGCCGGGTCGACTTGGTCTTTGACCGATCTCCATCTTGTTTCGTGGCCATCGCCGCTGGTCCCACAATCGCACCAGCAACGCCGTAGAGGGCAGGCAATCAGGGCCACGAGCTCCGGGGGGGCCACCCCAGATCGGCGGGGTGGGTCACAGCCGGCAGGCAGGCAGGGTCCCCCAGCGAGGCCACACCAACACAAAAAGCTCCGCGATCTCACTTGCAGAGATGGTGCGAAAGTGCGGGGTACGTGACTCGCCAGGCCCGGCCCGCCGTTGTTGTTCACTTTGCCGCTGGGTCACCCCCCAACGCAAATCCGGGGTCCGGCGAGAAGGCCACAAACTTCAATCGGTGCTCACTCCGGCACCCGAGGTCCGATTTGAGAACGGAAAACGGGTACCACCTCAGCTCAGGCTCACCAACACAGTCCCCTCAACCGAGGCAGGATGAATTCAGGATAGACGTAGGAGGTTGCGGAGGTCCTCGGGAGCCTCGCACCTACGCGGCCATCTTGGTTGCGCGCTAGGCTCCTCCTCAACGGCTCCTATTTTAATCCTATCTTGCAGCTGGCCCTAGCCAGAATCCTGCCTACATTAGCTTATGAGAGAAATGCTTTGAGAGGCCAGGACAGTTGTGGTACTGTAAATTTCGGAACCATGTTGGAGGCATGGTCCCACCATACCGATTTTGGTATCAGCGAACCGCAAATGACTAATGCGGTATTTACGAGTGTTTTCGTCATATTTCACCGATGAATGCACCGTGTATACGACACTACATATCGAACCCTCGGGTTCCATATTAGAACGGTAACCATTTTGTGGTTGCCCTCACATAGGCAGCGAATTAAGGACATGCCTAGGCCTAAAGGACACGCACACCTTCTGTGCCTTCTTGGTGACCTGTGCAACCTGACTCCACTGCAAGAGGTCAGTCCTGTTCGGCCGGTTCCTTTTACTGCGGCCAAATGGGATTAGCACCAGGGCTTGACACACCATAAAGTCGTCTTTCCCACACGAACCTTGACCAATCTCTTTCACACCTGACTCTGTTTCCCACTTTATGGCTTATTTTACGAGTAGGAGGTGCCCGTTTTATTGGGGTCCGCTGAAATCTGATGAAGGTTCTGAGCCTCGCTGGGTAAATAATTATGTGCTAACCGAACTGAAATGTGGGATTATCATCATGACTTTGCTGTTTCTTTGAAGCGAAAATATGTGAACGACCACTTGTAAAGTAGGGGCGGTGTTGCCCAGAGCGTAATATTTTGTATCTAAGAAAAGACTGGTTTTTGGTTGGGAGCAGTCTCCTGAGAACATACATCGTGTTGTACTTCTCGGATACCTGTGATTGGTCTGCAGCCAATAAACACGATCTTTGACTTCACCTAGAAGACTCTGTGTTTCTGTGTGGTCTGAAACAGGAAGAACTCGAAGTCTTCGGGTGTGTCCCCTGGCACCGCTGGGTTGGTTCTGAAAAACCCAGTACTTCACAGTACGATGCCTAAATTTAGTTTCAAGAAGTTATAAAGTTGTTTTCCATCTCCTGGCGTACATGTCCACTCTGCAAATTAGGCTGGAGTTTGGACTTGTCAAACAAACCCTGGGCAGTCTGACAGCTTTTGTGAGCTGTTGCCAAAGCCTCAGACTTGCGAAAGAGAGCTCCTTGGGTCATCATCTTTGGCTGGAAATACAGGGGAGGAACAGATAAACCAATAGAACTTTCCTACAAAGGTCACTCGCCACCTTGGACCTCTTATCAGCCTGGGCCCAAAATCTGAGCTGTAGCGAGCTGAAATAAATAATAAAAACTAACATCAAAGTAATATCCCTATTGGAGGATAAGCAGACTTTGGCAAGACAAAGTCATTGGTGGTTGACTCTGCAATTATAAGAAGCTGTCCCCTCAAGGCTATGTAGCAACAACCTACAGCGTACATACGAAGGAGCAATTTTTTTAATTCAGGTTTGGGATAGTGCCATTATTAGAGCCTTACCCGCCTTGGCGAAGAAAGGACAATGGGGATCAATGTAGGCACTGCGATGAAGCATTTGAGGACATCATTCATATGTTGTGTCTCTGTAAAGCCACCTTAGGCGCACGCTGGAAAATACTATGCAAAGAGTATATCAAGAGAGGTATAAGAACTTGCTGAGAGGCTGCTGTTGTGTGCTTCAGTTCTGCGGACCTTACAATTAACTGCGCACTGGTAAAATTCTTCAGGACTGTTGAGAAAAAGGTCAAGGTCATAGAAGCAAGGGAGTAGCAGGAAGCTCAGGAAACTCATTGGGAAGATGGTCAGAGACACTAAAGCCAGTGGGGGCTCGCCGAGGGAGTGCTGCAGGACGGTGAGCGGAGCAGGGTGGGGGGGTAGTGGACTCGACATACAACTGACAGGACTCAGAGTTAGCCTTACTCGGAGTTCTGTCCGTCGTATGTCTGAGCTCACTACCTCCCACCCTGCCCCTCTCCCGCCCTACCCTACCACCTCACAGCACTCCTTCGGCGAGCCGCCACTGACACCTTAGTAAACTTTCCTCCCTTAGAGGGATCCTGCAAAGATAGTCCGAAAAAACCCTTTGTTTCATAAAAAACTGTTTGACTCAGAGTGGCTCATCTCTGCTCCTATCTGGTTAGATCAACACATTCCTACTATAAGAATTGAATTTTAAGGGTTAACTTGCCTACTGTTTTAAGTTAGTTGTAGAAAAAATAATTTTAATGATTGCGAATTAATGGTTTTGTAGTGGTGAACAAATTGTATTGCAATGGTTTTAATTAACTAAACAAATAAACTTTGAACCTGAGCCTACAGTAGTAATTTCTAAATAGCCTCAACATCCAATACAAATGTTGTACACCATTCAGGGCTAAACCATGTTTGGTGATAGTCCAGAAGAATCCAAGGGGCAGGCCGATATGAAATTCATATAAATAGGGAGTCACTGAGACTGAGAGGAGTATACTTGCAGAAAACAGAGCCTATCCATACCAGACCACAGAACAGGCTAAAGGCAGAAACAGCTAAACTCTCTTTAAAGAAACATTTCCTGAATGGAAGACCACTGATTTAATATCACATCTGGAGTGCCAACCCGAGGGGGACTAACTAGCAAATGCACTGCTGAAAACGCCACTCTGCACAATCCATTTTTCTACACTGTTGTTTCCATCCCAACATTTTCATTGGAAAGCCTTTTGATTTTGGATACTATTTACCCCTGCATCTTGGAGCATTGTCCCCTGGAACTGGTGTTTCCTAGAATGAGGAGCTTAAAATTGTTGTGATTTTTGTGCTTTTTGTCCAAGAAGGAGCCTACCTGCTAGAAAAGAATATAGTTAATTTGTCAAGATAAAATACAGTTACCCACATTTGCACATTTAGAATATCGTCTGCAAGATAGGATAGCTTGGATAAGCAATTATTTAATTGATGTAAAATAAATGTTAAGTTCCCTGTTTGAATATGCCATCTTTTGTTTATTCCTGACCATAGTAATTTCTGAGGTATGTGGAAATCAGTGCACCATTAGCATTAAACCTCGAGCTAGAACATGCACTAGATCTAATTAGATTTCAACATTTAAGACTGGGTGCAAGATAGCAAGGCCAGCAAAGAGTGCATTTTCTCTTCAGTTGACCACACCTCCATGGCAACCGTTAGTAGATGCAACTGTCACTAAGTCTATGTATATTCCATTTAGACAGTTTTTGACTTCAGCAGAAAGCACAGGATGCCCAGTGTTTTCTAAAGCTGGTCTTTCTTTCTCTCAGGTCACACCTAGATCTTCGAGGGCTGGCTAGAACAGGCCCTTCCTTTGATTGGATATTGGGAGTCAGACAGTGTACCTAGTCTTGGAGTAATTTCAGAGGGAGGTGAAAATATAAACATGCAGCCTTCAGGGAAAAACACTGAAATGGGAGACCGGTACTTCTGACTAACACTCACCTTAGAGTGGCCTACAATGTTAGGGGCTGCATACACATAAGACAGATACCCCACCACACATATAATCAATGACTCACATTCACATGCACAGACATTATATTCTCGGGACAAAGGAGGGTTCCAGGTATGCCCAGCTGTAAGGACTTCTCGGCGTGGTTCATGCAAAAAACCTGTATTACACTCACTCTGAAAAACAGTGCTAGATTGTGTGGTCCTAGATACCCAGCAGAGTCTAATACAGTTGAACCACCTACCACAGCCACTTACAAGCACGTCAGTAGGGTTGAATGCCAAAATATTGTACCCAAAAATGTCATCCCACTTGATGCAGGTTTATCTTTATTATTCCCACTGGGTGATATTAGTGTACCCAATATTTATGGCATGGTATATCTCCGATATATTTACAGTTTAATGATTTTAAACAGTACATCCAGAAGTTTTCTCTGGAGGTCTTCCTTTAAGACATGTTCTACTTGGGTAATCCTCAAATCTGATAGCAGATGGGGTCCACAGGGTTAAAATTATTGGCTACAGGCTGGTCAAGTTTCTGATTAATTATTGCTGATTTGTGATTCGTGTATGGAGGTAAATCACTGTTCGGACTCCAAAGGAAACTTCCGGTTGTACCATTTAAAATCATTGCATCCAGATGGACTGAAAATCACTAACAGTACTACCTGATTTGCTGCATATATCAAGAAATCCCAGGACTGCATTCATTCCAAATTCCAAATGTAATCAACTCTTAAGATGCTTTTTGAAAACCTAGCAGTGTCAGCAAACAATCTCGTACTACCTGAGGTAGACAAAAGTGGAAATGTTGTAGAGATAATATATTTTTGTTCTTTGGTGAGTCCATCTGTTTGAGTCATTTATTTCTTGGATATTTCATTTCTTTGTGACTCATTGTATCCTTTGGGATCTGGATTTCTGCCCCCAATGGGGAACCTCATCTCCACACAGATCTAATACCCAATCAAAAGGATTACGCTTGACTGTATAGCCTCTGTTTTTCTTGTCTTGTTCTTTTGTCGTTCCAGATTAAATTTAATCTATAACCCGAAATAGCACTGTGACTATCTAATAGGCCACTGCACTAGCACTCACCTCACTTTCTATCTTGGTCCTGAAGAAGCGCATAGGTTCTCCCCCTGAGACCACTATACTGCGTGAAACATGTCGACCCTTCTAATGTCCATAATGGACATGGCACCTCCCTAGCTACTAGGGGCCATTATCACCCTCGAGCAGCAGAACCTTTTGTTTTTTTTACTGATGACCGCGGGGTGCTTTCCCATTAAACATACTACTACTCCCCTCCAGCCATCTTTTAATACTGCACTGGACACTACTCCAACTCAGACCCGCACACACCTTTATGGCTTAATCATCAAAATATCTCTGAAAAAGTGACCCTGAAGTAAGACATCCTTGCGGTGGGTGTGTGAGGGCACCAAGACAAGGACATACTGTCCCCTGTCATTATCTTCAGAGAACAGCATTTTCTCCCTTTTCTACCACTCTTTCGTAGGAACTGTGACTCCCCCGAACAGCGACTCTACCTTTCAGGAGCACGAGTCACTGGACCTAGATCTAGCTCCTTGTCCCCCTTCCCCCATTTTTGTGACATTTGAGAATGAGGCTGGTGCTTGCAGAGGCAAGTTAATTCAAAAGGAAGGCACTTAAAGGTCTAATTTCCCATACCTCTGGTAATCTACACCTTCCTTTTGATTATAGCAAACTCATCAAATAGCATCCGTTTTAGGCAATTCAATATAGCTATAGTTCCAAATTTCCAGTAAACCCTGCAGTTTACAGTGTCTCTTAAAGAGAAAATGGAGAGAAGCAGAAAACATTTCTGTGCCAAGATTTATTAGGAGGCTAAACTCTTAGGTGAAGGGGTATAGGCAGTCTCAAAAGTTGGCAGTTGACCATTTTTTGGCTAATCTTACTGGTCTGTCAGTGCAGCTTTTGTCTGATTACTTGTTTGTTGCAGACTCGGTGGATAAAAGGGCAGAGGCTTCTTTGAAAAGATCTCTCAGGATTGAATCTGCCCATGAGGGCTGAGAATATATTCAGTTTAAAATTACCAGTCACTACATGTAGCTATTCAAGGGGATGAGGATGTTTCACAATTGTTGACAATAATGGAATCTCAAGTCAAATACCTACCGACATAAATTTTGATAGCTTGACAGCTTCTTTAGTGGTTTAAGCAAGATGATATTTGTTCTTAAGAAATTGAAATGTTGATTAATCTCTGAAGGCTTGCTTGTTGAAGATGCCTTTTCCCGCCTACAAGTTATTTGAGAATACCATTCACAAGTCTTTTTAAAAAAAAAAAATCTTTTTATTAACTTTGCTCTTGGTCTCGTACAAAATATCACCAAAATCACAAGGTATAAGGGGTACCACCCCTGCATGGGATATAAACAAATCAGCATGATGGGACAATATCATACTTACACTTGGCCCCCCTCCCCTCCATTCCTGGACGCCCGATATCCCCGCCACGGCCCCCACACCCTTTTCCATTTTCGCACACAACCCCTGGACTTATAAATGACTTCCTCTGCTCTCTGGCACCAATCCAGGTCCCTGCACCATTGGTCCCACCACGGGGGCGCCTGCGCTCCCCAACAACTGGCAATATTACACTTTGCCACACCAGCTGCCAATGCCAGCCATATCTCGTGGTACCTGGACCAGTCCATGGGTCCTTTGATCATGAGGAGAAGCCATTTGGGCTCCACGGGAACCGGGGCGCCCACCACCGTCGCCATTGTTCGCGCTACCCGCATCCAAAAGGGTACTATGTTCGGGCATTCCCAGAGGATATGGTAGAATGTCCCCTCCCCCTGACATCCCCGCACACATAATGGAGACAGGCTCCTGTCCCACGCAAAAAGATGGGTCCGCGGGTAGTATACCCGGTGCAGGATTTTTAGCTGTACAAGGCGGAACCTAATCCGAATGGCAACTTCGCGGGGACTTTGTAGGGCGTCCTGCTAATCGTCATCTTCAAGGTGACCGATATCCCCTTCCCATCTCTACCGCAGGGACACCAAGGGGTCAGACATATTGTTTGAGTTTGCGGTAAATAGTGGATGTTGGCCTACGGATGATGGGGTCAAGAAGAAGCCTGTCTTCCATGGGGGAATGTTCTGGAATGGAAGTGTCAGAACGCACATGGGAACGCAAGGCGCGCAGAAGGCGAAGGTAGTGAAAACGCTGAGAGTATTCAAAGGATCTAGGGGCGTCATTTTTCCACACGTCACCCAGGTATTCTATTCCAATTAACTTCCAGCCCCTGAAGCCCACGAGCCCCTTAACTTCAGCCAAGTGATCCCCCACCCACAGAGGGGTCCTGCCTGTCAATTTGCCAGTCCACCCCAGAAATGTATTCGCTTCCCGCCAGCAGTGGAGGACCACCCCCGTGTGTGAGGGCAGACCCCTCGAAACCGCCGTGTATAGAGAAGTGACTCACAAACACCTCCCGGCATAACATACCTGTCCACCTGATAGGCAGGTTCCGAACCCGGCGCATAGACCCAGTCGTTGATTACTTGCAGTTGAGAAGCCCAGTAATACAACTGGACGTCTGGGATGGCCAGCCCCCCGTCATACTCCCCTCTCGTGAGTTTTCACAACACTATCCTCTGGCTTCCCCCCCTCCCACAACAGCGTACGTACAGATTGCGCTATGCGCCGAAACACCCCACTCGGGACCGGGTACGGTGCATTCTGCAAAATGTATAGCAGCCGCGGCAGAGCCAACATCTTGAACAGCGCAGCACGCCCAACCAGGGAAAGAGTCAAGGACCTCCAGTGGGACACATCAGTTGCCAGCCTCGCCAATTGGGGTTCAAGATTTTTGTTAAAGAACTCTGCCCTATCCCTGGTGACATACACCCCCAAGTATTTGAAGCCGCCCGTCACCAGTGATGCCGCGCAACCCCTCGGGATCCGTGGTGGCCGGCCCGAGAGGGAATAAATGAGGGATTTGGTCCAGTTAATCGTGAAGCCAGAGTAGCTCCCAAACAACTCGAAGAGGTGAAGCGCCTGCGCAATTGAATGTTACGGGCGGGCCATATAGAGAACAATATCATCTGCGTATAGCGATATATGCTCTTCCCATAGGTCGTTGAGCGCCAGGCCCCAGAAGGACCTGTCCCGCCAGATCCATTGCGCCAGGGGCTCAAGACCCAGGGCAAAAATAAGCGGGAACAGGGGACACCCCTGCCTGGTTCCCCTGCGCAGGGGGAATAGACGAGACATCGCTCAGTTTACCCTGACTCGTGCTAACGGCTGTTCATACAACAGTCGCACCCAACTACAGAAAACCGGGCCGAAACCCAGCCTCTGAAGAACCTTGAATAAATTCGGCCATTCAATACTATCGAAGGCCATAGATGCGTCGAGTGCCATTAGGGCCGTTTGAGCATCACCCACCGCCTCCGTCATATACAAAACCCCATATAGCCTTAGCAAATTGTGGTGAGTGCTCCTATGGGGCATGAAACCGGACTGGTGCACGTGGATCAGGTCCGGCAGGACCGATAGCAACCGTGTCGCCAGGGCTTTGGCCAAGACCTTAGCCTCTACATTGAGCAGGGAGATGGGCCGGTAAGAGGAGCACAGATCAGCTGGTTTCCCGGCCTTATGGATGACCACTATTGTGGCTTCTCGCTGGTCCGGCGGGAGTTTCCCCGCCTCCCGGGCCTCGAGGAACATGTGTCGCATGTGGTCGACAATCACGTTAGCCTGACTCTTATATAATTCAACAGGGAGCCCATTGGGACCCTGCGCTTTCCCTGCCTGGAGAGCGCTGAGGGCTTCACCTAGCTCCGCCCCGGTAAGATCGGTTTCCAAGCGGTCTGTTTGCTCCTGAGATGATGTGGGAAGCGCAAAGTCACTCAGGAACTCCTCACAATCCAGCTCAGTCCTTGTACAAACCGGGGAGTAAACCCCTTCAAAGTAAGACGCAAAGGCCTCCGCAACGACCACCCCCGTAGTCACCAAGGACCCCGACCCATCCCTCACTTCCGCCACCCAGGATCATGCCCGATCTCTGCGTTCAAGCCAAGCTAGCAGTTTCATGCTCTTGTCCCTGGCATCATAAATCCGACGTTGCGTGGCAAGGGAGTAGGCACGGGCCTCACCCTCCGCCAGCGACCAAAGCTCTCTCTGTTTGAGAGCAAGAGTGTGGGCCAGGTCTTCAATCTCCCGTTCTAATTGCCGAATCTGCAGCGTTTCCTCCTTCTTCTGGGCCCCGATCAACACCTGAGCCTGGCCCCGCCGGACCGTTTTATACGCCTCCCACAGAGTGAGCTGGGAAGTAACCGAGCCCCGATTCTCAGCGAAATAGTGTTGGGAACAGTCCCGTAACTTACTCATCAGGGAACCATCTTTGAGGCACCACGGATCTAGTCTAGGAAAGGCCACCCTGCTAGCTACAGCCCCTCTCAGAACCACACCCACCGGGGAATGGTCCGAAATTCCCCTGGCCATAATGCAAGGTTCCGCAAAATCCCCCAGCCGGTCCTCCTGCGTAAAAATGTGATCTAGTCTGGAAAAGGAGCCATGTCTGGCTGAGTAGAATGTGTATTGCCTCTGGGAGGGGTAGTGCGCGCGCCATACGTCACTAAGGCCCATAGCTGTAACAAAGCCCTTAAGGCCCATTTTCCCTCTATTGCCCTGCCTCGCCCCAGAGCGATCGTGTTCGGCATCCATGACCGCATTTGTGTCCCCACCGAGCAGGAGCGTTCCCTGCGGGAGTCCCGCCAAGTGCGAACCCAGCTTCTTAAATGTCAAGGCATGCAAGCCAGGTGGGATATAACATGAGCTAAGAACTATTAGCCGCCCCTCCCATCGAGCTGCCACCAATGCGATACACCCAGAGTCCTCCGTCCAGGTGCGGGTGATGACCATAGGCAGGGTGTTGCGGACAAGGATCCCCACTCCCCTAGACCCGGACGTGAACCCCGAGTGAGCTACCATCCTGTATCCAAAACAGTCTAGGGCCCTGCACCTGTTCCCCCTGAGGTGCGTCTCCTGAAGGAGTACAACATCTGGGGAATGGGGCTTCACATGCTGCAGTACAAGCGTCCGTTTAATCTTATTGCACAAGCCATTAACGTTCCACGTCCCGATCCGTATCTGCGCTTGATCACCCATTTCCACACCTGGTCTCATGATACATCGGATCTATCTGCCTCCCGTGCCTATCCTTCTGATACCCCACCCAGACATTAGAATATGAGACATCATGAGCTAACAATGAACTACCCCAAGACCCCCACCCCCCCGCCCCAAACCAAACCCCCCTCCCTGCCTCCCTGCTAAGTAGCCCCCAACCACCCACCCATTGAACTCGCAGAGTGCCTGTCGCCCCATCTGCCCAGAATCAACCAAACTTGGAAACGTGAACCTGCAGTCCGCAGAAAAAGTCATACTGAATTGCCAGATGGCACACCCCATTTTCGGGCCGTGCAAAGGACCCCACCTCACTCCCCCCAGCCCCTACCTCCCTCCCCGGACATAAAAAAACCCTGTCAACATAGGTAAGAACTTATAGACTTCCATCCTGCATCCTTAACCGAATGACAACCCATCCGCTACAGATCAACCCGCCCGACAACCAAGAAAATGGCCAGGTCTGGGCAGTATAGTCCCCGCCTACCCTTCTCCAAACCCACAGCCCTGGCGGCTCGGATCCACTACAGTCACTTTGTAGGAGTCTGCTCGCTTTCCCTTCAAAGGATCGCCGCTGGACGTGTAACGTGAAGTCCGGGAAAAAACAAATGGTGGCATTCTCCAGTTTCAGATCTCCAGACACACGCGATGCCTGCAGAATTGCGTCCCGATCTCTATAGTTTAGGATGCGAGCAATAATAGTGCGCGGAGGCGCCCCAGGCTTGGGCCTCCCCCCCCCCAACGCACGGTGAGCCCTTTCCACGGAGAAAAAATTTGAGAGGCGTTTCGGCTTAAGGTGTTTGAGGATCAGGTCTTCCACAAAGCAGTCCACTGACGGGCCCTCCATTCCCTTCGGTACCCCCACGATACGGAGGTTATTGCGTCGAGCCCGACCTTCCTGATCCTCCAGGCGAGCCACAATGTTCGTTTGATTTTTGGTGAGTGAGGCGACCTGCTCCTCCAGCCATTTCATCTTAGTCTGCAAGCCTCCGATACCGCTCTCCGCCGCCGCCACTTTTTCGGACATCTTACGGAAATCTGCTCGGAGCAAATTGACTTCTTCCGTGACAGAGTCCATTTGGGCTCCATAGTGCCGCGCATGTCCTTAATCGCCAGCATGATGTCGCGGAGTGAGGGGTCAGGTCCATCATCTTCAGCACCGCTGTGCTGATTTGCTCCATGCTGGCCCTCCTCTTTGCCCATTGCCACTGTATATTTATCAATGTGATTGGCCTGTTGCGGCCCATAGCTGGAACCCCACCAGAGCAAGTCGGACGGCGCACCGGACACTCGGGCCGCTCAGGTTCTCCCTCCACTCAGAGTCCGCGGCCACCACCCGCCGGGAGACCTGTGCCCCGGTTGTGCCCGATAGTTTGGGCAGGAGGAGACCTCCGAGCCCGCCGCCAGCCCGGAGATCAGGGAAGAGCCAAGTCACCCACAGCGCCGTCTAGGCGGCGCCCCAGGCTCCACCTGCACCAACAGCGGATAATAGGGGCCCGACCGGCCCAGTCACCTCCAGGGTCCCCCAGCACCCCACCAACCACTGCAAGCCGGGCTCCACTCTCAGCACAGTCCGCCAGTGGCAGCCCTGCTCAGCGCCCAGGTAGTCAGCGCGTCGGGAGGATGTCTCAGAAGGGGCCCCAGGGACGTCCAGTCAATAGTCCACAGCGCACTCTAATGTATGGCAGGGGCTCCCGTCGCAACACCACTACTCTGTCTGGGCGATGCGACGCGCTGAGCAAAACAACTCCAAGATATGCCCCAGGCTGTGGACACACACCTCAAGCTGCACAGCCCCGGGGACCAAGGGCGAGGAAGCCGCAGCTGGGCCGCCAGTCTGTACCCCCTCTCCAGACGGTGCCAGTCTCTGCTCCTGCCTTGCTGCAGTCCCTGCCGGCCTCACTCCTTGACGCCTCTGCCTGGTTGATCCTGGCGCCGCCGCTGCACTCCTCTGGCTTCAATTGCGCCGGCAAACCCTCGTCTCTCGGCCAGCCGCCACCACCAGGACCGCCGGGATCGCGGCTCCACAGGGCTCTCAGCAAGACGCGCCGCAACTCTCACAGGCGCTGCAATGCTGATGGCTGATCAACTCGTACCTGCCCGCATGTCGCTTACCGGGCATCATCACAGGTCACCATGTCCACTGCCGGCTGCACGGCGGCGGGTGCCATTTTCTGTCTGTTACCTCCCCAGCCAAGGGGGGTGCGCTCGATCGCCCGGCACTGCACGCCTGCCACCGTCAGCCTCAGTCAGCTCTCGAGGAGCGCCCACGCTCCCCCGCCACTGGAGTCACAAGCCGCAGTCGCGCTCCACGGCTGCCCAGCGCATCGTCGAGGCCGCAGTACTTTCACTGCCAGGCGTTGGTGAGTCACTACAAGCAGCACAGATTGTAGCCTGTTGCTCCTCGTAGTTTTAGCCTGCAGGCAAAGAACCTTTGGTCACGGATAATGTCGGATTTGGGGTGTAATGCTGCGATCTGCTAACGCAGCTTGTTCAGTGTGCGGCCATCTTCCTTGGCTGCAGGCCACGCCCCCACACAAGTCTTTTAAGAACAGGTAGCACACACAGCCTTTTCTTTCTTTTTTCTTTCCTTTTATTTTTTTTGTAGCGAGCACAGATACTCCAAGGAGTGTCCTGGCACGAACCTTGAGAAGTGAAGGGAAACTGATTAAATGAAAAGGAACGTTTTCAGATTATTACTTTTTTTTTTTTTTTTTAAAGAGTGGGGTCCTGAATGCTACGGAGCGCGAGAGGAAACAAATTCCAAGCCAAGGCGGCAATCAAGGCAAGGGAGCTGCCACCCATCCTTTGCAGGCGAAAGCGGGGAACATGAACTAGGAGTTGAGAAGCAGAGCGCAGTTGTCTAGTTGGGGTATAGAACATAAAACGTTTCTGCAAATAGATCGGACAGGAAACATACAGGGCATGGTGCGCCATGACCAAGGCTTTGAACTTAACTCGTTCGGCCACGGGCAACCAATGAAGAATGCGCAGATGCTGTCTTACACTGCTTCAGATAGGGATGTTAAAAAGAAGCCTGGCCGCCGCATTCTGGACTACCTGCAGTTTGTTATTCAAGTAGCTCGGTAAGCCAATGTACAAAGCATCAGTGATTTAAAGAAATTGGTATTGGAGTTGATGTCAATTGTCCAAAAGCCGACCACGCATTTACCAAATTCTTCGCCTGATATTTCTTTTCCTCAAATTCCTTTTATCCCAACTCAATCACACAATGGTACTTGTACCGCCAACCCGATCCCATTGCCAACCCTACTTTTACAAGCTAGGATGAACTCAAACTCAATGTCTAGAGCTGGGAGTATTCCTGTCAACACCACTATAAAGTCTTGCGTAACCCCAAGCTCTAAAACCAACATTAGGCACCCCAACCCTTTCCACAGAACCCCTGTCCTCCATTCACTTTTTCCATCTCACAAAGTTGAAACTCTCCCGACTACCACCAAGCCCACAGTTTTCATGGTTGGCGTCCCTAAGGTCGCTGGGTATGAGGACGAAGAATCTTTAAAAAACAAGGTTACTCACTGGATCCGCCATGTCAGAGGCTGCCGATCTCTTATTAGAGATGACCTAATTAGGGCCCACAGACAAAGAACGGACGGCAACCCTACGGATACCATTGAGCTTACCCTAGCTAACCACTCATTAGCTGATGGTCTTCTAGCTCTCGAATATAGATCATCTTCCCCGGATTCATCCGCTATCCAATTCAGACGTTTTCCCTTTACCATCCCCGACCCGACGAGGGGTGGGCCATCTGACTCACAGAAAGAGGATGAATCCACCTTGGAATTTATTGACTGACTAACATCTGTAGTAAACTTACCTTCTAAACCTAGCACATCGTCCTGTGTTGTCTCTAACACTGTTAGTGAATTGTCACCTCCAACAGCCATCACCCATATCTTTAGCGAGAGAAAGGGAGAAGGTGGGATTGATCCTGCAACACACGATTTACATACTATGGCCTCTGATAGTCCACTGCCCCATGTTCTAAATACTGATGTCAAAATTATTTCATGGAATATTGCCGGTTTGAGAGCCAAGCTTCCATTGCCGGACTGGAACAACTTTATTGCAACCCATGATATTTGTATTTTTCAAGAGACTTGGAGCTTGACACCTTTGTATAAATCTGGCTATACTTGTTATTGTGTCCCAGCAGTATCCAATGGCCGAGGGCGCCCCTCAGGAGGCCTCATGATATGGGTAAATATTGCTCTTGCTTGTAGAGTTTGTCACATACAAAGCACTTCACAAGATGTGATGCGCATAACATTGAGAGGGTCAAAAGGGGGACCCACCACCGAGCTCTTTAATGTATATATCAGAGGCACTAAAGGCGGAGCTAAGTCATCGATCCTCTCTGCCTTGGGAGAGGAGCTTTCCTCCTGTCCCCCAAATTCATTTATCTTGGTGGCCGGAGATATGAACTGCACCTACGAGCCACTTGCCTCTGAAGATCTATTAGAGGTTGAAGAGGACGATGCCAGGTGGGGTATACCTCCTCTGGAAGTTCCTCCAGTCAAGAAGTGGACACAGGTGGCAATTCAACTGAATGCCTTAACATTGGAATTCGGGCTGAGAGCCGCCAATGGTCGGCTCCCCTCTGATGTCCATGGTTCATCCACCTTTAATAGAATTTCCAGCCCATCTCGTATCGATTATATTTTGATCGATCGTAGACTATGGCGAAACGCAGTGGATTTGGTCATAGTCCCTACCATCGACAGTGACCATAACCCCCTGTGTTTGATAATGAAGAGACCATGGTCTTCCGATCTACCAAGCTCTGGCCCTTGCCCTATTATGATTACCAAAGAAGTAACTCCATCGAACTGTAAAAGATACCTTAAATGGCCAACAATCTCCTCTGACGAGCAAAAACTTATAACAATAAAAGAGATTCTGCTGACAAAAACTGCCGAACTTAAGAGAGCTTCTGACGAACCCGATGGGAGCTTAAGGGCTGGGATCATCCACACAGCTACAGCTGATTTGATAGGGTCACTCTTCATGGTATCCTCTCTCACTGGTAAACCCTATAGGCGCAAAGCTCCTGGTTCCTGGTATAACCCGGAATGCAGGGATAGAAAGAAAAAGCTTATAATCGCTGTTAAAAACAGGGATTGTCGCCAAGTTCAAATTGCCAGATTAGACTACAGAAAGGCTGTGGCTAAAGCCAAGTGTGCCTGGGAGGAAACCCACTGGTTGGCCCTGAAAGCTGCTAGCTTAGCTAGAGACGGGACTGCATTCTGGAATCTCTGCAGATATTCTAAAGATTCCGAACCCGATATAATTTCAAATCATATCACAAACCAGGAATGGTTTGCCCATTTCTCAAACTTTTATTCTGGTGAGGACACTCAAAGCTCCCGGGTCTCTCCTTACATCCTTATGGCAGACACTACTACTGAGAGTTACGATCCTTTTAAGGAGGAGGAGGTCATGACTGCTATCAACAAAATAGTTCCAGCCAAGGCCCCCGGCCCCGACGGCCTTCCTGGTGACTTGTTTCGTTCTGACTCCAAACATTGGGCAGCTTACTTCACCATCCTGCTCAATGCATTTCTCAAGGGATCGCCCATCCCTGAGTCATGGAAAGGTGCAGAGGTAATCCCAATATTTAAAAAAGGTTCTAGGGAGGACCCTTCTAACTACCGACCAATAGGTCTTATTGATGTGAGCCAGAAGGTGGTTGGCAGGGTCCTGCTGGAGCGCATCCTATTTTGGGCCAACGAGAACAACATCTTGTCCCACTATCAGGCTGGTTTCAGACCAAACACGGGCACGATCGACCAGGTCTTTAGGCTGTTACTGTTATACTGGAAGGTGGTCCTGATCGGCAGGGGCAGCCTTCATTTGGCGTTTATAGATCTGAAGACTGCCTTTGATCTGGTCCCTCGTGATCGCCTTTGGTTGGTCTAGAAGGACATTGGTGTACCTCCCCCCGTCCTCGACCTTCTGGTCCGTCTCCATGAGGGCAACTATGCGCAGGTGAGGTGGGGAACCCAGGCCCAGAAAACAGAAAAGATCTTAGTTAACAGAGGAGTCCGCCAGGGCTGTGTACTGGCACCCACCCTCTTTTCCTTATTTGTGAATGGAGTGGTGAAGTTTTTGCAAGATATCCCAGCTGATGCCCCTGCCCTGGTGGGAGAAAGAGTCCCCACCCTCCTCTTTGCAGATGATACCCTTTTAATTTCTAAAACATCGGCAGGGCTACAAAAGCTTTTGGATAGATTCCACTTGTTCTGCACATTGAGAGGCTTGACCATTAACACCCTAAAGACCAAGCTTCTTTCCTTTAAATCGTGTAGATCATCTAGCGTCGCCATCACGTTTGATGGAGCCCCTTTGGAGTATGTAAAATTATTTGATTATCTTGGAATTAGAATTTCCGACAGCTTAAGCTGGAAACCCCACATTCATAACATACTGCTAAACAACAAACGGGCCACGGGGGCTATTGCTAAAGAACATCGCTCCTCGCAGAGCAAGCCAATCGCTCCCGCGTTAGTGATCTATCAGGCCAAAGCAGTTGGTTCGGCGCTATATGGAGCCGAACTTTGGGGATATGATAACCTTGACGAAATTTCCAGGTCCGAGAACAAATTTCTGAGAGAACTGGTTTCTCTTCCAAGGGAACTCCACTAAAACCACTCTTTAGTGACCTGGGCAGGCGCTCGATTAAGGACATGGCGAGGCTACGCCCTTTGCTATTTTGGGCTCGCCTTTGGCGCACTCCGGAGCTAGCCAAATACACCGAGGGCCTAAGAGAAATAATGAATACTCTGGGCTCACACAAAGTAAGCTGGCTCTGTAACATCAAAAAGTCTCTTAATCTGCTAGGTTTTAAAGAAGCTTGGGAGCATGGGGCACCCCTGAGCAAGGTAGACCTCAAAAGAGCCTATTGGGCATGGATTGACCGTCAGGAGCTTAGTAACCCCAACACGGGCAGGCTAACTGAAGCTTTTTACACTCACAAACAAGCCGTTAGCTTCGAGTCCTACCTTGATTTTGTGCAGAAACCAAGGGATAGGTCACTGTACCTCCAATTTAGATTCGAGACACTCCCAACTCGAGAGTTTACTAGCAAATGGAAGCCTCCTCACCAGACCCCAGACACCTGCCTGAGTTGCACGGGGAAGGTCGAAAGCACGGCACACATTTTGTTTGAATGCCCAGCTTACAAAAAACCAAGAAGTAGATGGCTAGGCCCCGTTTGCCGTTTGCTGGGCACATCAAACTACCGTGTGGCACTAAGAATATTGCGATCTGATACCAGCCTAGTGCTGGTCTGTGCCCTGGCTAAATTTCTGGGATGGTCATGGATTATCAGAAGTAAACACCCCTGTCCGATCACATGATTTTGTTTAATGTTCTTTTTAACCCTGATTTTATTATATGAGAAATTATTTATAATGATCACTTTTTAACTCGCTACTAATGGAAGTTTTTAACATTGTAATTTATTCTAGGTTGGTGTAAAGTTATTAGATGGATAGTCCATCCTCAGTCATTGACATCTGTTTTATATGTCTCTTTTTTGATAAATTGTACCTTTTATGTTTGTATGTTAATGCTTTTATGATACAATTTCTATCGAAATAAAGCTTTTTGACTGACTGACTGGCATTGGCATAATCAATACGCGAAAGTATTAGGGCTCTGGTGATAGTTTCTTTAGCAGCCCTAGGAAGAAGTGGTAAAAACTTCTTAAGGGATTTGAGGTATCCCGAAACAGTTCCCCACAAGCCTCTTGATCTGGATGGAGAAAGAGAGTTCTCTTCAAACCAAATCCCCAGATTCTTGGCTGGTTGCCCCGTTGGGACTGGCAAAGAATAATCAGCCAGCCAAAGTGCTTCTCTAAACTGAGGAGGGAAGCTTCCATAGAGGAGGATTTCAGATTTGTCCTCATTGCATTAAGGTTGAGCAGAGGCCAGCCAATGAAAAACTGCTGTCAATTTATTTTGCAGAGGAAGTGGAACACTCAGATTTTCTCCAAGTAAACAAAAGCTGAGTATCATCGGCGTATGTGATCATTTTGGCCCCCAGATCCTCCGCTAATTGAAGCAAGGGAGTAACATAGATGTTGAAAAGAAGGGGGCTTAGAGAGGACCCCTGGGAACCCCCATAGACACCTTCTGCAGTGAGGAAGCAAACGGGGGAGCCATACCTGTTGCGTCTGGCACTCCAGAAATGATTGAAGCCAACCCCAGACAGTGCCCGAGATACCTATGTCAGCAAGTCGGGCAAGCAGATGAGCGTGGGGAATGGTATCTAATGCCGCCAAGAGCTCCAGCAAAATCAGAGCTGCCCTTCGCCGGCATCCAAACGATCCCGAATGGCCTCTGAAACTTCCACTAAAACTGACTCGGTACTGTAAGAGGCCCTGAACCCAGATTGGGCCTGGTGTAATAGGCCAGAGCTTTCGATAAAGTCAGTAAGTTGTTTATTCACAACTTTTTCACTAACTTTTGCCACACTGGGCAAAAGGGAAATGGGACGATAGCTCACTGGGTTCAGCGGATCTAGCAATAGTTTTTTTAATAGTGGCAAAATCTTGGCCTGTTTCCACGCGGGCGGAACAAAAGCCTCCTGGAGGGACATATTAATGAGTCTGTTAACCTCCGGATTGACTATCTCCGCTACTGAAGCCAGAAGTCTGGCTGCACAGGGGTAAGACGGAGAACCTGATTTCAAGGCCTTAAGGACCCTAAGTGAGTCTGGCAAATCGATGGGTGTAAAGGTAACCAAAGAGGGAGAAGAAGCAGGCAGAGCCACCGGAGGCAAGGAAACGGCCATGGCCTTGTTGCAAGTAATGAACAACGCCTGTATAGCACGGATTTTATCAATAAAAAAACTTTTGGCACCAGGCGTTTGAGGACGGAAGTGTACTCAATTCAGCTTTTGGGGCCAGAAAACTCTAAACGGTAAACACTTCCTTGGAGTTATTCCTGGCTAAATCAATGCAGGCCGTGTGATAAAGTCTTTTAGCATGGGCTATAGCGGTATAATAGAATTTTGGGATTTTCCTAATTGTTAGCTTCGCCAAAGGGCAGAATTCCTTACACCAACCTCGCTCCAATTTCTTACATTGCTGCTTTAACTCTTTGAGTTTAGGCGTGAACCAGGGTTTCAAAGGAGAGTCCCTGGACCGCCTATGGAGGGGCGTAGGGGAAAGAATATCTATTGCTTCCGAAATCCAGCTGGTAAAGCTAGTAAGCACTCCCTCTAGGTCAGTAGAAGGCACAGGCCTTGAATCAGCCAGGGCCTGGTTAAGAATTAGTGGGTCAACTTTGGCAAAGGCAGGGCCTTGACCTGACCGGCCCGCTGTATTAATGCCATCCGCTACCCAGTAAAAATAAGACCAGAAATGGTCAGACCAAGGCACCGGAAAGGGATCTTCTACCATGATGGGGAACTTAAAACAAATGGGGTCGAGAGTATGACCACCAAGATGCGTAGGTAGGCTAACCCATTGTGTAAGCTGGGTAAGGATCAGTGAATCCATAAAACCCTGAGTGTCCCCAGTATCTGCCTGGTCTAGGTGTATGTTCAAATTCCCAAGGAGTATGTAGAGAGTGAACCGTAGTGCACAGGGGACAATAATGTCCTCAAGTGCCTTAAGAAAAGCTCCTGCTGGCCCCTGGTGCCTGTAAATCAGGGTGCCTCCCAAAGAAAAATGTGCCGAAATGCCGATGCTAAAGTCCAGAGCTTCACACTCTTCCAACAATAAAACATTACCACGAAGGAAGGCCCACTTGTTTCAAGTCCTAGTATAAAATTTGTTCAGGAATAAGAAATCCTGTGAGCACTCCAGAGTAAGGAAGTATGAACCCTCTTTTAATAAATCTAATTTCTAGCCAATTCAACAGAGCAATGATTCCAAGGGTTCTCAAAGGTCGAAGAACAATCAGCGCTTCTGACTATGCTGAGATTTGAAGTTCTTCAGAGAAGGCGGGAGGAATTTTGAGTTTTTTCCTTGGTTGTAGATGATCAGCGTTAAATGGGTGGTGATCTCCTATTAGTACTCACAAGAGATCCTGATCGCATGCCAAAGTCTTGTTTTCATCCAGCTTACCTTTGGAAGAAGTTTGAAAAAACTCGAACCTTGAAGAGAATGTGTTGCTTTTGCTGGTAAAGTAAGCAACAGTTCAAGTTCCAAAGTTGGAGCAAGGACAGCAATGGTACTGTTTTTTAAAAATATCTGTAGAGTACCTGCTAATCATAAATTTAAAGGATTTGAAAGTGATTCTCAAGACAATTCACTTTTAGATAAATTCTCTACAAAAGTAGGCCATTTGATAATGAAGAAGGTTTGCTGGCATCGATAGTCCTCCAGGATGCCTACCTACATGTTCCCATCTCACAAGACTGTCAGACACTCCTGAAGCTTATATATGGGCTCTCATTGGCATTTCCAAGTCTTGCTGTTTGGTCTAAAAGCCTCTTGCTGAGTGTTCACCAAAACTCATGCGTCAGCCCTGGAATTTCTGAGAGTCCAGGGGTTATGATGAGTTTTCCTGCAGCATAATCATTTTTGTACTAAAGTGAGTTGGTTTACCTTCAGAATACAAATTGTCCTCTTATTATTACCTTTAGATGGCATGCTTATTTGTGGTCCCCTGGGTATGTCTGCATTTAGGACCATTGGTTATTCATATCCTTCAGAATTGGAAACCGGCATTGCAGACTTTTGAAGTGATGATTCCAATTTTAGAAGAACTGAGAGCGTACTTCAGTGCTGGTTAGAACTCTAGAATGTAGGCATGGGTTCATCTGCCTGATGTCCAATGGTGGCTACTATGGATGCTTGCAAGAGGGGCCATGGAGAAATTCTGGAGTCCGAGACAATCCAAAGATTTTGGTCAGTCCAGGAGAAAATCCATTCTTAGAAATGGTGGGAGTTAATGGCAGTCTGGAAAGCCCGTCAAGCTTTTTAGAGTCAGATTCAGAACCCCATATTTAGTGGTCAGAACAGATTTAGGGAATCTGAGGTAGACAGTTTTGCAGATCGCCAGAACTCTCTCCTGCCGACGTACTTTTCCAGATTGCAGGATCATGCATTGCATTGCCATGTCAATCAGTAAGAGGTCTGTTGTATGCATTCACACCTTTTCCCTCAGATTTCTTCAGTGTTATTGAGGATGTAGACAGAAAAGTCATAAGTGACCCTAATATGTCTGTATGGACTAAGGAGACAATGGTTCCCTCTCTTGCTGGAGATGTTGGTGGAACAGGTTTGGGTTCTCTCTCTGAAACCTTACACCTTAATTCCTCCTCCATTGTTGCTCCTAGTGTCACTGCAAGAGTTACAATTAGTGGTTTAGAGGCTGAGAGGCAAGGGCGTAGGAATCTAGGTCTCTTTCTTTCAGTGTCAGAATCTGTTCAGGCCTCAAAATGAGTCTACTCGGCCTTACAGTCAGTCAGTCAACATTGGCCCTATTTCACTAGGGGGGGTGTGGAAAAGGATTTTCCCCTATATGTCCCCTAAAGGACATCCCACAATTCTTGCAAGATGGCTTTGTTAAGGGCTTGCCAATCTCCATTTGGAAATTACAATAGGCAGCTATTAAACCTTTCCATTCTACATGGGGTTCTCTTTGTTGACGTGGAGACTTGGGTTTCCGGGGGCTTAATTTTAAGACCTAGAGGGAAAAATATGTTTCATGGTTGGGACCTTATGTCCTACTACTGAATGCTCTATTTGAATCACTAGATGAAGTTGCACTGACATTTGAGGATCATATGCTTCTAAGATTGGAGTCAATTTCTGGTGCCAAAATCAATTTGGCTTTCCATAAGTCTCAGTAGATAGTTTTACTGGCTTGAAGATCCTCTTTTGGTTTAGATCATAAGAGGTTGTTGTATCTTTTAGATGTTGTGAGATCAGGAAATAATCTACATAGCTGGATCACAGCTGATTTCAGGAAAAACAATGCTCTGTTAAATTTCGTCAGAGCAACAAAGGGGTGAAATCTTTTCTGTTGACTTTGAGCTATTGGATTAAAGAAGTGATCACATTTTCTTGTAAAGAATCAGGTCATGAACTTAAAGGACCTATTCAGGCCCAGTCTACAAGAAAAATGGCTGCCTCATAGGCAGAATGAGGTAGTCTCTCCATTACAAACATCTTTGCAGGAACAACACTGGCAAATTCTTCCACATTTGTGAATCACTATAAGTTAAATTTGGCCCACGGTTCATATGTTATCTCTATTAAAATGTTATGTTTTGCATGATTCCTGTTGTCTGCATGTTTCTTTCTGTTAGTGAGTTTTAGCTTTAGCACGCCTGCATTAGTCAGGAATGGTATGAGGAACGTGGATGTGGAGGTAATATCTGGATTAGTTATCAATAATCTTCATTGATGAGATTCCAAATTCCTCATCCTAGTACTTACGTTCCCACCCTCTAACCCTACATTTAAATAGGAGGTTCAAGGGAACTTGTTACATTGAAGATTTTATTGGGGTGCTTTCACAGAGTAGCTTTCGCTTTCGCTTTACATAGTTAAGGGGGAGGTTAAAACGATCATCTAGAGATTAGTACATTGTATGAGTACTCTGGAAGAGGTCTGCAGCACACAGTGTAACACATGGATCTCTCATATCAATCTGCTATCTAATTGTGATATTTCCTATGGCTGTTCAGCCTAGTCTAGCCCCTGAAAGGGCCACTAACCCTTTACTACTCTCTCACTTCCTCTGAACCTTGAATTTGAGAAAGAAAATTTTCATAGCATCTTGAAGGTAAGTTTCAATTCTATTAAGGACACGGAGGCGAGGCTTATGCTTTGTCTTTCTTCGCTTTATTTTGACAAAGATTTCATAGCAGCCATCAATAAAAAAAAAACTTGAAGAAAAAACACACACTCCTATGGACTATAGGAAGAACCATAACATTAGAGTCCTTTCACAGTGTCCATGACTCCAGCACATAGTCCCTTCTCAATGACAGTGCCTCCTCTTTCTTCGCGCGAGTCACGCCAACAGCAAGTCTCACTGGTCCTGTTTTAACCGTTGTTCCCTGTAAATAGAGACAGTGTAAGAGTCCGAGCAAAAACTGTTTGAACATCAAAGGCTAACAACATTCTGTCCATCGAAACTGAGATACAGGAATGACAGTTACAACTTATTTCGGAAACTCTTGGAAACCATAAAATAAAAAGCAAAAAGGTTACTTACCACCATACGGGGAGGGTGTGCACCCAAATGTGCACCAGACGGGATAATCCTTGCCACTGTGTCCTTATAGAATTGAAACTTATCTTCACAATGCTAGGCAAATTTTCATTCTAAGTCAGGAACGGAGGTTCAGATTATGCTAGTTTAAAGCATACTCACCACCAACTGAGCAATCTCTATTACTGGCTTGAAATAAAATCTCTTGATTGTCGAGTCTGAGGACCAGTCCGCAGCTCGCATTAAGTCCTCCAGACGTGTCCCCAAGCAGAAGGCCTTCGAGGCCATGGCACCCCTGGCCAAATGGGCCCCGAATTTCTTCGTGTCATTGCCCGCCTCTTGCATGACCCATCGCACCCACCTGGCTATGGTGGGGGAAGAGACTGCTTTGTGGAGTTTCTTTAGAGCAATAAGCAATTGACCCTCGCCCGGAGGACAAACTTCCTGAGTCAGCACCTTGTAAGCCTTGAGGCAATGCACAACACATAGTTTTGGGATGTTGGAGAACACCAGGTACGAGACCATGCGGGTGAGCGACTTGGTGCGGCAACCCACAGTTAAAAACACCCCGTCCGAGGAAAAGACTCTTGCAGTAATGTCTAAGGACCTCACATCAGAGACCCTGCTGCAGGAGACCAAGCATAGCAGCATCGTCAGTTTATCTGACAGTTCCTTACAGAAAGGTATTTATTCGACTGCCAGGAAAGGAAAGGTTCAAGACCAAGTTGACATCCCACAAGGCCGAGTAGCGTGGTTCTGGGGGCAAGGAGAGGCGAATACCACGCAACAATCTACAAATGAAAGGGTGATTCCCCACCGGAGCCCCCTCGACCGGGGCGTGCCCTGCGGAAAATGCAGGTCTAATTGCATTGATTGAGCGGTATGCCAGACCTTCTGCCACCAGATCAGCCAGGAAATTTAAAATCTGGACGACGTCCGCAACCACGGGATCCAGGTTCCTCTGAAGATACCAATAAACCCATCTTGTCCAGGCGGAACGATAACGTTTAGTGGTAAAGTCCGCCCATGCCTTTGACAAGAAGAGTTCAGCCGGTCGCGAAAGTCCTGGGAGTGACCAGCGCTGCCGGAAAGCCACCACGCCTTCAGCTGCAGGGAGCCCTGAGCAATGAGGTGGGTGTGGTACGTGATCCGGATTCAGAAGTAGGTGAGGAAACAGGAGAGTTGGAAGAAAGTTCCAGTAGAACCGGAAACCAAACTTGCGATCTCCAAAGCGGAGTCACCATTACCACCTCTGCCGCCTGCTGACAGATCTGGGCCGCCGCTCTCTTGATCATTGAGAAAGGATGGCAGGCGTGACCCCTTTCTTGACTCCAGTCCTGGAGGAACACATCCGCCAGAGGATCCCGCCTCCAGCTAAAAAACCGAGGCACCTGATGGTTGAGACGCGACGCGAAGATATCGGTCAAGACTTTAGCTTCCATGGTGAGTGGCACTGATTGGGGGTACGACAAACTTTTCCTCAGTTATTTATTAATTTAAAAAGTTTTATATAGCGCTAGCTCGACCCGTAGGTATCACAGCGCTTTACATACACACTGTAAAAAACAGAAGGAAATTGCATAACATAGTAGGAAGGCAGTAAGGAAGTAAAACAGAGATAAAGAAATACAACATGAAAAATAGGTAAACAGTGCAGCGGAGGTAGAGAAAACAAACAAAGGTGGCTAACACAGTCCGATCACCAACTATCTTTGAATATCACGGGAGAGAGGAGTCGCCTCGGATATTGAAGTCTAGGTTAGTTGAAGTTGGTCAGGAAAGTATTTGTTAAGGCGATAATGCACCTTCAGGCATTGGAGGGCCCGATAGTGAAGGGTGCCCGTGAAAATTGCCTGGATGGATGAAGAGAGCCGACCCACCAGGCGGGCAATTTGCCTGAGCGACATGCTGGGTTTGGAAATGGTCTGACGTAGCTCGTGACAGATCTTCCGGGATGGAAGACTCAAGGAAGATTGAATTGAATCCTAGGAAGGTCACTTTCTGAACCCCAACCCCTGCAGGAGATCCACTGCCTGTAGAAGCTGATTAACCATGGTCCTGGAGCACTGCACCATGAGGAGAATATCGTTTAAGTACACGATCGTGCGGATGCCGTGGGCCCTGAGAAACTCCACCGCTGGGTGGAGCACCTTGGTGAAACACCACGGTGCTGAGGGCAGACCGAACGGAAGGGAGGTGAACTCGTAGGCAGAATTCTCTCCAACAGAACTGCAGAAAACAACGATGAGGAGAGTAAATCGCCACCGCCAGATAGGCATCCTTCAGGTCTAATCGCACCATCTGGTCCAATGGTAGCAAGACGTCCCGAAGGAGGTGATTCTCTCCATTTTGAAGAGGTGGTACACCAACCACTCGTTGAACTCTCGGAGGTTGATAACCAGACGCCACCCTCCGTCGGACTTGTCTACTAGGAAAATATTGCTGAGGAAACTATTGCGATGCACGGCCGATTGACAAATGGCCCCTTTGCGCGGGAGCGCAGAAACCTCCTTGTCGATAAGCTCTGCATCGCGAGCTCTTAAACAAATGGGTCGAGGATGGAATTCCTGCCGAGGATGATCGTAAAACTCTATGTGGAAACCCTGCACAGTCTGCGGAACCCACACATGTGAAGTAATGGAAGACCACACAGTCCGAAAGGCCGCCAAACGACCCCCAATGCGGATCTGAGCGGAAGGTAAAACACTCACCGTTCGCGTTGCTGCCTCCGGCATTGCCCTTGAAGCCTCCACGACCTCTGAAGCGCTGGCCCCTTGTGGGGTAGAAGTTATTGTAGTTAGCGCTAGTGTGATACTGGCTGCGTCCGGAGCCTTGTCCCTTGGGGGTGATTATGTTCGAACTCTCTGCCGATCAAACAGCCCCGGCCTCGGCCGGGCCAGTGGAAAACCTGCAGGGTAAAAACTCTCTTTATGTTGGATTGCACCTTATCTAAAGAGGTAAAGGTTGCCACGAACTTGCCAAGTTCTTTGATGAAGGGGTCTCTGAAGAGACCCCCTTGGGCCACCGCACCAGCCTCTGAGGAAGCCAAGTCCCCAAGCTTTGGTACTAACTTGATAAGCAAGGAACGGCAACACTTGGTTGAGAGCGCGCAGTTTGCGTTGCCCAGAAATATAATGGCGCCCTGGGCCAAATTAGAAAGCACCTCGGGGGAAATAAAAGTATCCCAAAACTTTGGCCTCCTCAGCCATATCCAATATTTTGGTCATGGGACCAATGGCATTGAGAAGCTTGTCTTGGCACGAGCGCCAAGATCTGTAAATGATCTTGCGCGGATCTTTCATGTATTGAGTTAGGAAAGTGGCCATTTTGGAGTTGATTTCGGGGGTAAAAGCAACCATGCCCTCAAGAGTGGGACGCGGGCACTCAGCTTTTAGGCAACCTGGGCCTCCTTCTCCAGGGGCTTGCGGAGACGGCCCGTGACCAATTTAGCAACCTTGTCGCCAGGAGCCCAAGCGGTGGACCGTGGGTTGACATTTTTGTCAGGGTCCAACATGCTTGAGTTCTCCCCTGGGGCAGAGGATGTAGACACCGCAGGGCGCCACGGGCATGAGGAACCCGCCTCGTCAGCCGAGTCTCCTGGGAAGTCATTATCAGGCTCAGAGGAAGCTGAGCTGGGAGTCTCAAGGGGGGTCAGTGGAGGGATGGGGGTAGGAGGAGGAGGGGTTGACTTGGTGAGAAAAGCACTCTCGAGGCACGCAAACGCGTCCCTGTCAACCCCCTCTTCACATATCTTTTTAGGGTGGGGAGCTCCTCCCCTGAAAGCTGATTAGGGGCGGAGGGCAGAGGGCTCTGCGTGGGCTTGTATCAACTTTGCGCACTCTTGAACAATCCGGTCAGCCAGGCGTTGTTCCATAGGGCCAACCACTTTAGCCACCTCTTGGTATACAGAAGAGTTAACTGCATCGTAAAAATCATCATCCCATTGCAGGTACCCAAGGGAGTCTTCCTCCTCATAGATACCATCTTGAGCCTCCATATGGATTGAAGGGCTAGGCAAATGCTTAAGTAAATGGGGGAGGTGCGGAAGTGCAGGCGTGCGAAAGAAGGGAGTCTGGGGAACCCAGACAAAGTATGTGTGGACCGGAGGCCCACAATAGGGATGCATGTGTCCCAGCACATGGGATAAAAAGCCCTCAGAGACTGACAGGGCTCCGCTGTCCGGCTGTGCTCTTGATGAGGCCTTATTATTGAGGAGTGCACAATATACTTTCAGGCGTCACCGCAAGAACACCCGCTAATACAGACCCCGCCGGGGCGTTAAATATGTAGAGAAATGCGAGAAATACAGACCCGGTATCACCGGGCATCACCGTGACAGCGGGGGACAAGGCTCCGGCGGTACGCAGCTCCTGCAGCGCGGGCTCATGAAGTGAGGAGATGCGCTTGACAGGAGCCAGCGAGACGCGCCGACCTCCACTTGTGGGCACCAGCCGCGTAAGGAGCATGAAAGTGGTCTCATGGCCAGACAGGAATCTGAGGAGAAAAAAATCCCACAATAAGACGCCACAGTAGTTCAAATAAACAGTAACATAGACAGCAATATACCCCCAGGGGGGCGCCACAGTATGCGCTCTGAAACGGGGGAAACCGACAATGAGATCAAAACGACATGCAGATATAACTAAAAACACGCTTAATTGCCTGCGAAGCAGTGAAGAAAGAGGAGGCACCGTCAGTGAGAAGGGACTTTGTGCTGGAGTCATGGACACTGTGAAAGGACTCTAATGTTATGGTTCTCCCTATGGTTCATGGGAGTGTTTTCTCTTCAAGTTTTTTTATTGATGGCTGCTATGAAATCTTTGTCAAAATAAAGCGAAGAAAGACAAAGCATAATCTGAGCGTCTGGTCCTGACATAGAATTCCATTTCCTAGTGAGTCAAAGGGTAAAAATGCTGACCCCTATTTCAGTTGGTAGTGGCCTCACTGTAGATTTAAAGCTTGCTTCAAGGAATATTGTTAACTAAAAAGAAAAAGTGAGTGATCACCTATTGATATGTGGTTCTGATGTATCTTGACGGCTGACCAAATGGACCCATGCAGGGATATTTTGTTTACCCAATGGGTCATCTTGGACTCATCCCGTTTGCAGTGCCTTTACTGTCTGCTTGTTTGTGTTTCATGCCAATGGTGTTGTGTGATGGGACCAATTGGTTGGTGATTAATGACTAATTGCTGTAATCATAGTCATTAGAAGGGAAGAACATTTTTAACTGAAGAGCTTGGTAGTGTTAAACACATGTAATGATTATATAGCTTGTTTTAATTGTAGTTTTCACTTTTTTAAAAAATTATGATGGCAATAGAAACGAGGTCTTTTCATTTCTCGCTTTCTGTTTTTTTGTGTTTACTGTTTCACCTTGTATATTAAAGATATTACGCTTAGGATATTGTATCATTTATGAAGAGTAGATTTCCACATCTACTAGTTCTAGATTATTTTGATGACCTAGGTGAATAATAAACTTAAATCACTTTCTAATAGGACCATGTCATAACTTTAACAATAGTGTATTTTTTTTTTCAAAAAGCCACTTCTTTCTCAAATTTTTCATTCCTTTAACTTTGTAGTATGCAAGTGGGAATCCATTGATGAGTATTGTTAAATCAACTTTGAATAATTTGAAAGATTTGCTGTATTAGCATTTGCTTAATTGTTTATCAGATTGTCTTTTTTAATAAGCAAGCTCCTTTGAAGACCAAGTAGTTTTTACATTAAATATACAAATGTAATGTTGTTTAATGTGGACCCTATATATGTAGCCAGGCGTGTGTTTTTCATAATAAATTCCAAAAGTTTGATTGCTTTTTGGGGGATAATTGTTTTTTGTAATACATTCCATAGGTTTCATTGTTTTTTGGGGATTGTTTTGGACCTGTGTAATGATTTATCAGGTTATGTACATTTTTCAGGAAAAGAAAACCTTATTGAAAAGGAAGCAAAGAACGCAACAGTGAATGAAAATGAACCTTGCCTTGCTTCTAGCAACACAAATAGCACTCTGGAGAAGGAAAGGAAAGAACCCAGCCAGAAAGTTGATACTGAAACAGGCAAGAATATATTTATTTCAGAGTCAATGGGGTTTCCAAGTTAGATTTTCAGTTACCGACCTGTACCATTCGACTTGCCAGTTACCATATTTTTTTCTATAAAAAACTGGATTGGTGCTTGGCTACTTCATAACTGTTTATTTTGTATCTCCTAAAAGGCTTGAGTACTGGTTGTGATAGATATTGAGCTGAAAATGTATTTGCAGAAGATTGTTTGTGGACATCAGCTTAAGGGCTGGCAAAGCATTTCTGTTGTTGGTGGCTTCTACTCCTATTTTGTAAGCTTTAGCGATTTTTGGCTTGCTGCCTACCAGACAGTACATCTGTCTGGCTATGCAAAAGACATCTTGGGGATTTTCAGAAAGTTGACTTGGGAACGCATTCCTCCTGTGGCTTGCTATTGGATTTGCGATTGGTAACTCACATTTTCTGACTTTAAATTAGCTGCCTTTATGTGCTTTAGGCTAAGCAGCTTGAGTTCGTACCTCCCCATGCTAAAGCCATGTTTACAATATTATTCTTCCACAAGCTTGTTTTCTGTAATAAACATGCCTTCGAATCTTGCTCTTATCTCGTCACATTTGCTGGTGTTAGAGTGTGGTTTTTCAACAAACACGACCCAACATTTACTGTGTTATCTGAAATAATAAGATACATACTGAGAAGCAGGAATCGAGTCAGGAGTGGCACTTTATTCAAACAAGTAACAAGTGTCTAAGATACGCCATTAATCAAGAATAAAATCACACAATCTAGCAAATATTAAATCACAGCAATTCAAAAAGAGAGTCCGAGAGAGAGAGAAATTGAATATCAAAATGTAATGAGACAGTATAACCTAGATGGTATAAACTTATCTAATAATAAATCAATCAATAAATCCATTAGTTAGCTGGGAGTACCTCTTAGTGAAAGACACTGTCTGAGGTGATCAACGAGTTGGTGAGTAGACAGTCCTTTTATACAGTTGAAATGAGGAACTGGTGACCGCAAAAACATTAGCAGGTGCTTGACCGCAGAACATAACAGCTGGACATTTTATAAAAAACTATTTGCGTCACTTCTTGGAAAATATGAAAAGCAGAAGTCACAAAAAGGTACAAAAGTTTATCAAAAGGTCACAGGTTATTTTGAGCCGTGTCGCTGTCTTAGTTTCCAAAGCTAGCAAAGCATCAGGTGAAAAGTTGCGGTTAGCCCCACCTCTACTCTTAGCCCATCTTGTTCTTCTAGATGACAGATGTTTCCTGGTTATCTCTTTATGATCTCAATGTACAGAAATATGTGCACGCAGAGCACAGGGGCTCGGGGACTTTTTTATCAGAAAGACAGTGACCTGCGGTTATTGGCCATTACAGGAGAGATAAATCTGAGGTAACAGAAGGGCATGAGGCCTACTGCCTCTGTAGACGCTCAAGGCAGTGTGGACAATTTAGTACAACCCTATCTATGCACTGGCAAGGATATTTGAGACTCTCATGCTTCAGATGTGGACAGAATAGCTTGGGGCACTATATGGTAAAACTTGAACCCATTTCATTTCCCTTCTCTTGTTCATACTTGAACAAAACTCTTACAGCATAATTTGCAGGCCCTTCTCCCATTTGAGGAATCCAAGGGGTGTCATTCACATAGGAGCATTGGCCCTCTTGTAGCTTTCTTAACTCCATATATTCTGTAGGTGATGGCGTATTTAAGTTCCTGTCCTCCCTTAGTTGGTATTTAGTGGTGGTGGGTTGGATGCAGCTAAACTGGCACTGGGGAATAGTAGTGGGCTGCAGTGAGTGTGGTCTAGGCGTTGTTAGCTCTACAATTTCTAAGAGTCATCGCCATTCCTTGTTCTACCCTTTTTCTTGTACACAGGCTTTCTGATGCTTCCTGTCCCTGCATAATTCATACCTACTAATTTACTGCCAGTGTTTTTTAACACAGTGACATAACAACTGTACGGCCCAGTAGAGGTTCAACAGCACAACAAAACTGGTAAAACTTTTTTAGAAGGGCATACAGCCACGAAAGCAACCAGCTAAAGTTCAACCAATCAATGACTGTGTCTGCTAGGGCACCTCCTTCAGCAATCATTTTCTTTTCTATGTTATTCAAGTCCTCCATGGCCTTTGTTATTGGACCATTTTCTTCATCGTTGGCAGGCACAAACTCACAATCTTGAGGCATACCCCTCCTTCCAAGGCTGTTGGTGTTAAATGGTATCGGCAGTTTCAGTCGATAACCTTTCAAGTATTTGCCCGGCGGTAATCGCCTCTTATACCACTCGATAATTTACCAATGAAAGAGGCAGGCGCCGGAGACTGGAAGGCAGGAAACAAAGTTTTATTCCGTCGGAGCAGAACACATCAGATCAGACAGCAAGGTATCGTCACGAGGTGCTCTAACCGCATCTCTGAGACCTGGTCTCTTATACACCGGTTTATTGCTTTATTACACATAGTACATTCTTGAGATTCCCTTGAAGTATGGGGGGATATCCCCTGAAGCCCTGGTTCAGATCCGATCCCACACATAGATACAGTAGAAGTTCCCACCCTACCCGCAGTGGGAGATGGCTATCGCGCAGCAGGGAATTCCGCTAATTCCCGGGGGTGTGTGCAACCGGCCGGGTCTCAGGGGGTAGGGGCTTTGATCTACTGTAATCCCTTTGATGCGGGGTGTTTCCCTTACAGTAGGGGCAATAAACTGCATCCGCAGGGCTAGGTGATGGCCTGGGACCAGTTCGGACAATGGGGCGCAGAGGAAGGGGGTTATCAAAGGAGAGGCATGACCATGTATGGGATGTCGGTCGGATGTGGTTCCGTAGCAGGGTCGCGCAGAAGGAGAGGGTTTATGGCCTGTATGAGAGAGCGGGGGTGGCCGGCGCGCGGGGGGATGCTCGCAGCGCTAGGGGAAAGCGCTGGTGATCGAAAATGAGCGGGGAGAGAGTGGGGTGCCTAAAATGGCGGCCGTGCATTCGCGGTGCGTGGTGCTGGGGAGAGGCAAGATGGCGCAGATAATGTTCAGTTTGCACGCTAAATTTCCACAGTCCTCCCTTTTAACATGTCTCGCCAGCTTGCCTGGCCGTCATTTATTCTTCGTTAACCTTCAGCTATAATATCGTTAATGTCTTTCGTACATTCCTTAAAGATACAGAGTTTTTTTAGGGCAGGCAGGAGTAATCTGACACTTTTGTACATTGTCTCATACAGTTTGATAAAGTGAGCGAGGAGGAGGTACATTCAAAATTACATTAGCTGTGCCGCAGGTCAGGCCCAGGCGAGTGTGTTCGAGTATGAATAGGATACTGTCCCAGTGTATAGTCGGAAGTGTTTGATGCAGCATCATGAAAACTCAATAGGAAGATAGTTAAAAAAAGGTGGTTGGGAGAGGATTTTCTACTTAACATAGGTTCTTCTTTCCAGTGTCCTATTATAAAGAGCCATCACTGGTAAGCTCTTGTTGTTGTTCTTCTTTCGTTGGCACTGTTGAGCACCGGCGGTGGAGCTAAGGTCCAGCTCAAATCCGATTTCTCACGTGGCAGGGTGTGACCACTCACTGTTCTCTGATCACAGTCCTGTTCCTTAACACAGTTCACCACAGGTACTTTGAGACAGGGTGCCTGCCTTTTGTTCTTCGGTAGTAGGTCAAAGTCATAGTCCAAATGAAAGAGGAAGAGAGAAGGGGGTGGCGTGGGATCGGATCAAAAATGCGGACCAAGGAGAGCAGAATCTTTCAGCACTGGGCCCATCAATCGGGCCCGACGGGTTGAGACTTCAGGCACGCTGGTCAGTGAGCAGGGGCCTCGATGTAGCCCTTCGCGCTTATCGTTCTGATAATGGTGTCTCGTCTCACGCCCTTTTTGCTTCGTCGCTTCCCCCTTGGTCGATGTCATAGATGCTTTATGATCCGCAGCCAGGCTGTGCGTCACATCCGACCCCTCTCTTCCGATGGCTGCAGGTTATCTTTGAATGGGTTATAAGAAACGAAAGTCTTAGAGATTTTGGCAGGGAAGACATTTACATACTTCATCCTCTCTCCCAACCACCGAGTAGTTGCGGAAATGCTCTTATCTGTTACTATATGATTGGTGTCTATTAATTCTGATGTTAATGTGCGTGTTACTAATCTATTAATTACTGCTGTGGTGCAGGGTTCTGTGGGTGTCCCTGTCCATCGTCTGGCCTTCTAGGTGTCGGTTTCTGCGCCCTATAATCGTTGCAGGAAGCCTGACATCTGTCAACTTTCTGGTTTATTAAAAATTCGAACCGGCTTCTCCGGTGGAGGCTCATTCGCCTCAACATAAGGTTTGGTAGTACACATCTTCCTCCGAGGACTACTAAGTTTATGAAAAAGTAAGTGCGAGGTGCTACTGTCATGCGTTCACGAGTATCCCTTTCGGGGAGGAACATAAGCTAAGCATTATCTTTGTTGGGGACAATAGGTAACCCTGTATCAGTTTAGGCGATGGATTATTAGTGAGGCGGCTAATATAGGGCTGGGGTTATCTTGGGAGGGCGGGGTGCTTTAGACGTTCTATTTCGGGGTAATTGGGCGGGGGTAATTCTGGGCGGTGGAGATGGTGTCCCTTAAAAAAAACAAAAACCACTGACATATAGTCCCCTCCGTTATTGAAGGAAGAAGAAAAGAATGGGAGGATCCACTCGACGTGGCAGGGTGCGATCCAGCAGACCGATGAAAAAGATGGTTGGGTGCAGCTTAGCTGGCCGGTGAGTCAAAGACGGTTGGGGTGCCCTCATCTGCTGGCGAGCCTCCACCTGGGGAGGTGGGGGAGGTCCGTCCGCGTCGCTTCCCCCCGCCAGGGCACCCCTCCGTTATTGGAGGAAGAAGAGAATGGGAAGATCCGCACAGCGTGCCAGGGTGAAATTCAGCAGGCCGATGAAAAAGATGGTTGGGGTGCCTGGCGAGCCTCCACCTGGGGAGGTGGGGGAGGCCCGTCTGCGTCGCCGCCCCCCGCCAGGGCATCAGCCCTCATTAAAGAAAGAAGAAGAGAAAGCGGAAAGGCCCGCACAGCGTGGCGGGCTCCGCCTTGGGGTTGCCAGAACTTCGGCGCTTCGTATAGCCTCCGGCCTATTCGCACAGTCGTCCGCCACTGAGGTCAATGGATTTTTGCATGGCTTTTATAGCCCAAAGCCGACTAAAAGAACCGCCCAAAACAGGCCAATGTTGCAATTTCGAGGAAGGAGAGGCGAGGACGGTGTCACGTGGACGTTAAGGCTTTGGGATGGAGGTTGCAGCAGACTGTCATGTAAATAGTTGTTTTAAAACGTGTTTTAACCTGTTTACCCTGTTGGTGTGTTTGTTATATCCTATAAGTTATTAAAATGTTATAACTATACTACTTCGTTGGAGTGTTTGTACATATTTGCAATCTGATGACGAGCACAAGGAGGTTACTGTGCAATCGGAAAAATAACATAGCCCAATTGTGCGCGATCTAGCCCTAGTTTGGTGACGTCGATGGTGGGTGTCAGCAGGCTTCCGTTTGTGCGGGATTTTGTCATGCTTATTGGGCGGGGTGGGCAGTAGGGCAGACATGTTTAGGTAGCGAGAGTAATGGAGTCGGGCTACCTCGTGGTCGTCTCGACCGTGAGCTTGACTCCTTCCCTCGGTTTCATATGTCCCACAAAGGGCTAACTCCTAGCGTTATTTTAGTTTTTGTAAGGTCAAAAAGGATCCTACCAGTGCCTTTACTATCTTGTCGATTCCTGTTCGTTCATCCTTCGCTAGCCGATTCATTCTGGTGGACTCTTTCTTTCTCATCTCTGGGTCGTCTAACGTTATAGCCGACGTTGTGTCCAGCACAGGAGGCTCGGCCGGCGCGGAGGCCGTGAGGACCGAGGCCTCTGTACTGCTTTCGCTCGTGTTCGGGGGTTGTAGATGTTGCACTACTGACTGGGAGGGTTCATATGGAGGGGGCATGTAAATGATCGGGGGACCTAACAGTAATTCATCATTCGTTCGCTGCTTGGAGGACAACTCGGGGTAGAGCAAAGAAGGGGTCCTAACAGCATACTGGCCTGAGGTTTCGGGCTCCTGTCTTAGTTTAGTTTCCCTTCTCTCCTTTATGTCTTCTTCTAACCTTCTAGCGGCAAGGTGAGCTGCCTTTCGTAATTCCTTTTCTGCTTTTACTTCTTCCCTCTTTTTCCGTTGCGTTGCTTCTTTGCGCCACATGCCGATACTGTCAAGCATAGTAGGCATCGTCTTATTGCTACGCAGAGCTATTTCTAGCGTTTCTATCTTATGGTCGTCGAAGGATCCCATCAGTGGCCACTGACTTTCGGGGTCCTTCTTGGTATATTTATGCCACAGCTTGCTATAAGCTACGGCGACTAGTCCATATTTAGTGAACATGTCCTTATTAGGGGTGCCTTCCAGTGGAGCCGGGTGGTTCACCTCTAATAAGCGGTCCGGGCAGAACCAACTACCAATCAGTGGGGAGAAGATAGGCATGACGGGTTTCAACGGGGACAAAAGTCAGCACTACCTATCTTTTCACTGCTTGCAAAGACTAGACAGAATATCTCTATTCTTCATTATTTGTAAGCAGAGAATACCTCCAAAGAACCAATATCGAACAACTAGTGTTCGGACAATCAATCAATCAATCAATGGGGAGATAAAGATAGGCACGACGGGTTTCAACGGGGACAAAAGTCTGCGTTACCTACCCTTCACTATTTGCAAAGACTAGACAGAATATTCCTATTCTACGTTATTTGCAAACAGAGAATATCTCAAAAAGCACTATTCTTCAAAACAATCAATGTTCGGACAGTCAATCAATGGGGAGATAAAGATAGGCACGACGGGTTTCAACGGGGACAAAAGTCTGCGTTACCTACCCTTCACTATCTGCAAAGGGAGAGAGAGAGAGTATTTCTACTCCTCCCCGTTTGTAGACAGCGAATATCTCAAAAAGAACAATCAATGAGCAATACTAGTATTTCCAAAGCTTCAAACAATCAATCAATTATTTCTCAATTTGTCGTGTATCACGACCTTACCCGGACCGCGTGGACAGTTTCTCGTCTTCCGCCTCCAGCGCCCGATCGTCCTCTACTCTCCGTATTTGCCGCGGCACTCCTGATGGTTCCCAGTCAGGACCGTAGATCACTCGAGAGAGGTCTGCTCGGAATCAGTGAAGTTCGGATGATCGGCTGCCAGACGAGGGTCTATTGGGCAGGAGCTCTCCCGATCGTTGCAGTCGTTCACTCTGTCGTCGGGACCTCTCCCACTGGATCCACGTGTCGCTGATGGGCCCCACGTTTGGGACGCCAATTGTTAAATGGTAGCGGCAGTTTCAGTCGATAACCTTTCAAGTATTTGCCCGGCGGTAATCGCCTCTTATACCACTCGATAATTTACCAATGAAAGAGGCAGGCGCCGGAGACTGGAAGGCAGGAAACAAAGTTTTATTCCGTCGGAGCAGAACACATCAGATCAGACAGCAAGGTATCGTCACGAGGTGCTCTAACCGCATCTCTGAGACCTGGTCTCTTATACACCGGTTTATTGCTTTATTACACATAGTACATTCTTGAGATTCCCTTGAAGTATGGGGGGATATCCCCTGAAGCCCTGGTTCAGATCCGATCCCACACATAGATACAGTAGAAGTTCCCACCCTACCCGCAGTGGGAGATGGCTATCGCGCAGCAGGGAATTCCGCTAATTCCCGGGGGTGTGTGCAACCGGCCGGGTCTCAGGGGGTAGGGGCTTTGATCTACTGTAATCCCTTTGATGCGGGGTGTTTCCCTTACAGTAGGGGCAATAAACTGCATCCGCAGGGCTAGGTGATGGCCTGGGACCAGTTCGGACAATGGGGCGCAGAGGAAGGGGGTTATCAAAGGAGAGGCATGACCATGTATGGGATGTCGGTCGGATGTGGTTCCGTAGCAGGGTCGCGCAGAAGGAGAGGGTTTATGGCCTGTATGAGAGAGCGGGGGTGGCCGGCGCGCGGGGGATGCTCGCAGCGCTAGGGGAAAGCGCTGGTGATCGAAAATGAGCGGGGAGAGAGTGGGGTGCCTAAAATGGCGGCCGTGCATTCGCGGTGCGTGGTGCTGGGGAGAGGCAAGATGGCGCAGATAATGTTCAGTTTGCACGCTAAATTTCCACAGTTGGCATGTCTGAAACATACCTCAAGTGTATCCTGCTCAACACCCGCTCCGTCCACAAGCACGCTGTCGAACTCTGGAACCTCCTCGACACAACAGCGCCGGACGTCGCCTTCCTCACAGAAACCTGGATGAACGCCTCCTCAGCCCCCGACATCGCCATAGCCATCCCGGATGGCTACAAGATCACCCGGAGGGACCGCATCAACCAAACCGGAGGAGACATCGCCATTGTCTACAGAAACACCATCCGCATCACGACCAATGCCGACGACACCCTCACCGCCGCCGAGCACCTTCACTTCCAGATACACACCGACTCCAAAACCACCCTCAGAGGTACTCTCATCTACAGACCCCCGGGATCACGCACACAATTCAGCGAAGCCATCGCAGACTTCATCAGCCCGCTTGCCCTCACCTCCTCAGACTACATCCTCCTAGGGGACCTCAACTTCCACCTGGAAAACAACAATGACAACACCACCACCACCCTGCTAGACAACCTCGCCAACCTTGGACTCAAGCAACTAGTGAACACCCCCACCCACTACGCCGGCCACACGCTTGACCCCGTCTTCTCCTCCAGCAACCACATCTCCTTCAGCCACTCCACCAGACCACACTGGACAGATCACAGCTGCGTCCACTTCAACTTCAGGAAAACCACGACCACCACCACCCGCAACAGGCTCCCTGAAGATGCTGGAGCAAGATCACCACCGACCAGCTCACCACTTCCCTGAGCCAAAATCCTCCTGCGAACACTACGGACTGCAACGAAGCAGCCCGTAACCTCACACAGTGGCTCACCAACTGCGCTGATGCCCTTGCACCACTGAAGAATCCTCCTAGCGGACCCGGCAGCAAGAAAACCTCGTGGTTCACCAACGACCTCAAAGACTCCAAGAAATCCTGCCGTACCCTCGAGAAAGCCTGGCGCCACGACCAGTCAACAGATAACATGACAGCCCTCAAGAACGCCATCCGCAAACACCACCAGCTGATCCGCACCACCAAAAGTGCAGCATTCAGAGAACGACTAGACAACAACACCCACAACAGCAAGGAACTCTTCAGCATCGTTAAAGAGCTCTCCAACCCCGCGCCAGCAAAAACGACATCACGCCCTCGCAAGACCTCTGCGACGCACTCGCCTCGTTCTTCCACCGCAAGATCGTCGACATACACAACAGCTTCGGCGCCCAGACCACGCACCCAACCACCGAACCAACACCCCCCACCACCACCCTCTGTGCCTGGACCCCCGTCAGCACTGAAGACACCACCCACGTGATGAACACCATCCACTCCGGCTCCCCAGCCGACCCCTGTCCACACCACATCTTTAACAAAGCCGACTCCATCATTGCACCCCAACTCCGGAACATCATTAACAACTCCTTTGCATCTGCCACCTTTTCGGAGAGCTGGAAGCATGCGGAGATCAGCGCCCTCCTAAAGAAACCCACCACGGACCTCAAGAACTTCCGCCCCATCTCGCTCCTCCCTTTCCCGGCTAAAGTCAACGAGAAAACCGTCAACAAGCAGCTAACCGCCTTCCTCGAGACAAACGGCTCCCTCGACCCATCACAGTTCGGATTCCGAGCAAACCACAGCACCGAGACCGCCTTCATCGCAGCCACCGACGATATCAGGTCCCTGCTCGACAACGGGGAAACTGCTGCCTTCATCCTCCTAGACCTATCGGCCGCATTCGACACCGCACCCTAACAAACCGCCTCCACCACGCCGGGATCCAAGGAATGGCCCTGGAATGGATCACCTCCTTCCTCTCCGACAGAACTCAGAGAGTCTGCCTACCTCCCTTCCGCTCAGCGGCAGCCAAGATCATCTGCGGTGTACCTCAAGGCTCCTCGCTCAGTCCCACCCTCTTCAACGTCTACATGAGCCCCCTCGCAGCCATCGCACGCCAACACAACCTAAACATCATTTCCTACGCTGACGACACCCAGCTGATCCTCTCCCTCACCAACGACCCCACCACCGCCAGAGCCAGCCTCCAGGACGGAATGAAAGACGTCGCGGAATGGATGAAGCTCAGCCGCCTGAAACTGAACTCAGACAAGACGGAAGTCCTCATCCTCGTACCATCCCCCTCCGCCTGGGACGACTCCTGGTGGCCCCCTGCTCTGGGCGCCACCCCCAAGCCCAGGGACCATGCACGCAACCTGGGTTTCATCCTGGACTCCTCCCTCACGATGACCAAGCAAGTCAACGCCGTCTCGTCATCATGTTTCAACACCCTGCGCATGCTCCGAAAGATCTTCCGGTGGATCCCCACCGAAACCAGAAAGACGGTCACCCAGGCCCTCGTCACCAGCCGACTGGACTACGGGAATGCCCTCTACACTGGAACCACAGCCAAACTACAGAAAAGACTCCAGCGTATACAGAACGCTTCTGCACGACTCATCCTGGACATCCCCTGACACAGCCACATCTCTGCCCACCTGAGAGACCTGCACTGGCTCCCCGTCAGCAAAAGGATCACGTTCAGGCTCCTCACCCACGCTCACAAGGCTCTCCACGGCATGGGCCCCATATACCTCAACAGCCGCCTCACGTTCTACACACCCACCCGACAGCTCCGATCCACCAGCCTCGCCCTCGCCACCGTCCCACGGATTCACAGAACCACCACCGGAGGAAGATCCTTCTCCTACCTGGCTGCCAAGAAGTGGAACTCCCTCCCCACCCACCTCCGACTGACCCAGACCGTCTCTCCTTCAGGAAGCAACTCAAGACCTGGCTCTTCGAGCTGTAGCAGCACCCACCCCCTCCCCCCCACCCCCCTCCCACCGGCTTGAGACCCTTGCGGGTGAGTAGCGCGCTCTATAAATGTGTTTGATTGATTGATTGTTTGATTGATGTTACATTACCATCAGTCTCAAGGGACATACCGATGTCTCAGTCCGTACTTAGTACTGTTGATGGCCCGCATGAATTCGTAGCGGGTTATTTGTAACCAGCATGCATTCGCCTTGATCTGGAACATCGGAGTGATGCTTTCGAAAAAGAGCTGGGTGTCATTGAATAGGCGGAACTCCATGGGTATGTCTTTAAAGGCTCTCCATCTAAAGTAAAACACACAAGATGATGGACGGAATGTTGCAGATTGGCAAAACATTCACCCCCAGTCACAGATCTGGGTTTAATCCTCGTTATTTTGCTCACCACGCCACCAGTTCAGACATGGCCATATGCAAATCAGTCATGACCCTGTGCCTCATGGGAACAGTCCAGCCCGAATTGCCAAGCCATGTCTTCCCTGGACCAGAATCAAGCATCCTAGGACCGGTTTCGGGGTTTCACCCCTCTTCAGCCAGGATAGCTTGACTCCAGTGGCGTAGTGAGCATGGGACCCACGTCTGGGCATACCCTTCCCACATAGGGCGAACAGCAAAACACACAAGATGATGGACGGAATGTTGCAGATTGGCAAAACATTCCCCCCCAGTCACAAATCTGGGTTTAATCCTCGTTATTTTGCTCACCACGTGTAGGAAGGTGGAATCTGACTAATGGTTGCCCCCAACTTTTTGCCTGGTATTTGAGTGGTTTTTGACTAATCTGGCTGGGATCCTGCTATCGAGGACCCCAGCCTATCTGCTTTCTCCCTAAAACTAATGTAAGTATCCCAGATACAAACCAATAGGATACTGAGGATACCCTACCAGTCCCTTGTACATGGTACCCAGGGCATGGGTCCCTCAGTAGGCCTACCAGGGCTGCAGCACTTATTGTGCCACCCTGGGACAACCATACAAACTGACACCACCAGACCACAACTGTAGTCTGGGTAAGGTGGTGCTAGCACCCCTTACAGGGCTATAGGTACCCTGTATCCCACCTAATTACCACATATACTCTCATAGGTCACCCCTATAGCAGGCCTTGGTAATCCTACAAGTCAGGGTGCTGAGGTATGTGTGAGGGGGGACCCCTACCTGAGTAGGGCCCCTCTGCAACCCTCGTAAAATCATTGCTGGGTTGTTTGTAGTGTGGCCATACCATATACTCTTAACCGCATTATAAGTATATCGCGATAGCGTGATAACTTGAAAATGGCTACACAGAACCATATCGTGTTTGGTGTCAAACATGTAGGAATCATACCCCCAGTCCAGCCATGGGCATGAGGGCACGATTCCCCCCTGCTAGCGGGGCGATATGGGAAAAGCGGCAGAATTTAGACACCAATTTAAAAGTGCAGAAGTAGTACAAAATGGCTACTACCCGCCACCCACACGACACTGGCTGGCTGTTGCTGGGGAAATTCCCAGCCTCGCCAGCTGGACAATAGGGCTCCTGTGGCAGGATATGTGGATTGGAACTGGGTGGGTGCACCATATGTTGCCTTTCAGAGTTGCACGTAGGCCACTACAGCGCCTACATTCTGTATACACCGCCTGGAACCGGTTCAGGGGCATCCTGCCCATCACCCAGGCGGGAAACACACAAAGGGGAGTGGGTGTAGCCACCCTTTCCCGCCTCAACTCTCATTGGTAGGCTCTGATCTGGACCCTCCCCTAATCTTTAGGATAAAGGTGAATACTGTGTCCCCAGAGCCTCAGATTAATCTTGGACTTCACAGACTTGACCTTCGACGAGCTGCTGCCCAGCTGACTGAAGAAATCTCCCTTGGGATAAAGGAGTTATCCCCCTGCTTGGCAGGCACCTGAAACACTGTAAGTGACCCGGTTTTGTACATTTTCCCAGACCCGACATCGAAAACGACCTGTGCACCCGGCTTCCCTGGGGCAGGTAACAGTGGTACCTCGGGACTCTCGTGGTAGTGGGCTCCTCAAAGGCTTAACTCTAAGCCCTTAACTTTGTACTCCTGCTAGAAGTGTCTATTATCTTTAAAAATCAAACCGCGACATTCTCCATAGGCTATAATAGAGATCCCGATAGCAGCTATTTCCACTGCACGCGCCTCCCGTGGGTCCCCTTCCTCATAACCTGGGGTGGATTCTAAATGGGCCAGCAATCCTAAATGCCCTAGGCATTGTCTGTAGAATTGTCGTGGTTCTTATACCACTTTTTTAGTATATGGTTTGGTCCCCCCCTGGGGCCCTATGATTCCAGTGCTATTTATTGTATCTATCAATGCTTGTTTGAATTGTAACTTTACCTCTAGCCTCATAAAGAGACTTGTGGCATTCTGTCTAGAATAAATACATATATTTTATATATATACCTGTGTGGACTACTCTTTCATTTGGTCATTCAAGAGGTTATCTATTGTAAAACAATAAGCTTAACACTCCTTCAAGACTTAGCCTGAAAGCTGCTCTCCACAGCTACCACTAGGATAGCTTTCTTTAAAGGTTGTCTTTAACGTATCATCAGTAAGAGTCGAATTGGACTGGTGCAAGGTGTCCCCTATAACTAGAGGACAGCATATGCCAGACCAACTTCTCACACCACGCCACCCCAGTTCATTGCAAATCAGTCTTGACACTGTGCCTCATGGGAACAGTCCAGCCCAAACTGCCAAGCCATGTCTTCCCTGGACCGGAATCAAGCATCCTAGGACACGTTTCGGGGTTTCACCCCTTTTCAGCCAGGATAGCTTGACTCCAGTGGCGTAGTGAGCATGGGACCCACATCTGAACATACCCGTCCCACTTGGGGTGACAAATGCAAAAAGAACAGTTGATGGACAGAATGTGAGGGGGCTTTGTGTGGCAATAGGCCACCGTACCTAAAGAGGATAGGGTTTAGGAGAGAAGAGTAGGTGTTCCTTTATACCTTTAATGCTTCATGTACGTATGCACGAAACTGTTCCAGCAGTATAGCCAATCCAACGATATTGGTTTCTTGTGGAGCCCTCTGTATTCCTTCCGTCTCAGTGTCTAGCCGTCTGCGGCGCCCTAACGCAAAACCTCTTCACCCCAGGCCCCCGCCCTAGGAGCACAAGGTGACTTCCAGCATTGCGTTAACATTCTTTTTGCCAGTAGTAGCGAAAGGTTGGTAAAGCGTTGGGGCACTTTAGCTGTTTTAGGTAGTGGGGTCAGACCCAATATACAGGAGTCTAAAGGTGACCAGGAATGTATTCCAGAGAGGTGAGAAAGCTACTCCGAGACCTCACCCCATAACGCTGATAGTGATGGGTATCACCAGATCATATGTATAAATTCTGGTTTGGGTGAGTGACAACTTGGGCTTTCCGAGAGGCCGCATGGTACATAGTATGTAATTTGTGTGGCATTAGATATGCTCTATATAATATTTAAAACTGTTTTAAATTGGGTATTTTTTTTTTTTTTTTTTAATTCCTCATACTGCAATGTAGTGTATATGGAGTTATCAGGGACCCGTTTCTCTGTTTTCCGAACCATCCCATTCCCCGATTTCGGAGGATCTCGCTCTGCGAGTTTTGCAGAGTAGGGTCCCCTTACATCCGTAACACCTCCAATGATTTTCACTCGAACTGGGGGAGCTGACCACTCTGGTCACTCACACAGGCATTATGCTTGTGGTTTTATTGCCATTGCATAATCATTGGAATTAAATGGGTCATAGCATAATTATATTGTGCATATCTCGATTAGTTTGAAAACTGGGAATCTTCCCAAATTTCCCAATAGTTATACTTCTTACTGGTTTTCCCTTTCCTGTCCCACTTATTTATTCTATTTATTGAGGCCACCCATTCCAAGTGTGTGGGAGGAACTGGTCTTATCCACTTAATACAAAGTTCCCTTTGTGCAAGCAAAATTATCATGAACAAAAGATTCTCTTCCTTTTTAGTTAAAGTTATCTCGTCTTGCCTACTGACCCCAAAAATAATAACAAGATCTGTACTTACTTTAATTGGTCTTCTTAGTACAGAATCTAAGATTTTACTCACTTCCTGCCAGAAGCCATCGATCTGGGGGCACTGCCAAAACATGTGCACATCATCTGCTCTTGGTAAGCCGCATTTGGGGCATGTTTTCATAATAGGTCCATCAAATTTAGATAGTCGCTTCGGCGTCCAGTATGCTCTATGGGAAGTAAAAAGGTGGTTTCTCCTTAAAGTAGCAGATTTCACTATGGACCAGCATTTATTCATTGATACTTGCCACAGAGTTTGAAGATCCAACGCTGGCAGATCTTTCCCCCAGATCGCATCTGGAATCCATTTCCATTTTCAAATTCTTTATTTCGACATTTGTCATAAAAGAATCATACAAGTTTACATTTTAAAAAAATATTCGAGTTTGATACAGATGTAATAAAATCAGTTATTATCAGAAAAAATGTCAGTACCCATGAGACAGCCTGAAATAAAAATCAGTGCTTTACTCTTCAATATAAACTGAACTATCGTTAGCCTACTATTGGCAATTACAAAAATAATGGCGAAGTATAGTTCAAAGCATTTTATCAAATGTCCTTCTTTTCCTCCACATAGCTCTCAAAAAGGATGACATAGCAAAAATTATTACAGGATTTAAATCAGTTTTAAGAATTCGGAAAGATTGCGTAAACCCCAAGTTTTTACAGAGGGGAACAATCCAATACCTTCTAGACTTTAAATAGGCAGGGCAAAAAAACAGTATATGCAATTCATTTTCAAGATCAAAATCACACGCTGGACAATTTTTTGGTAAGGACGAGGACCATTTACACGTAATAGCTCTGATAGGTAAAGTGCCGTATCTCCACTGGAGATAGTTTTCTTGCTACAAGTGGGCAAATATCATTTAAGGCATACTCAAAGCAGTAAAAATCTTTGATCATTGTAAAAGAACGTGACAAACTACCAGCATGGCAATTCTGGATGGAAGCAGTTAGTCTAAATTCATAATACAGGTTGACCAAATGCTTACGTGAAATACTAGAACATGCTTTCGCTGGCTCTGACCACAACAGCGGAAGGCCAATTCTCCCCAATTCCTCTTTCACATACCTTAGCCATGGGTGATTCCCCGCTTTTGGGAGGCCTATGAATTCCAAGAGTTCTTCCCTATAATCCTGGAGTTCGGGGGTAGTCCAAATCCTCCGCCAAAATGTTAGGGGTTTAAGGCCCAATTCCTCATTTATGGGTCTAAGGCCCATATCTAGTCTTATTGGCAGTAGCGGAGTGCTTGGGGGGAGGGCCAAAAGCTGCCTTAAAAATTTATTTTCTGTAAGCACAATATCTAGACGGCAGTTAAAGCCCCACAGTTCACCCCCCCCCCCTTGCCTGAAGTTTGATATTTCAAGAGGGGGGCCAATAGGTTTGACACAAGAATTATTAAAAAAATGTAAAATGCCCCCGATAATTGAGCTAACTTGAGTTGTGCTCTAATTTGGTGAGGGACCCAAGACATAGTTTCATTTAAAGTGAGACCCAAGTACTCGAAGGTCTGAACCCTTTCTAAACTAACGGTCCCTATAGTTGGATTTGGGCGTGTTGATGGTGGTGGGTTAAAAATCATGTATTTTGTTTTAAGCGTGTTTATTTCTAACCCCCGGTCGAGGCAAAATGTCTCAAAACCGTTCATCAATCGTTGGATGCCCATTGGTGACTTCGAGAGTAGTAGGGTATCATCTGCGAACATAATCGCAGGAACCCTGGATCCGCCGAGCTTGGGGGCATCACTATTTGGAACCTCATTCAAGTGTGAGAATACTCCATTAACATAAAGGCAAAAGAGGGTTGGTGCCAGGACGCATCCCTGTCTGACTCCACTGTCGACGGGAATCCGGATGATAAAACACCACCTTTCCCGCACCTAACCTGTGCAAAATTTCCGCTATGGAGTCGAATTATCATATTCAGAAGGGAGACAGGTATGCCTAATTGTGATAGGACCAGCCAAAGTTTGGCCCGAGGAACCAAGTCAAAGGCTGCACATAGGTCCACGAAAACAAAGAACAATGACCCACCCTCAACTTGTACAGTTTTCCAAAATAATAGGGTCAGTCGAAAAATCTGGTCCGTAGTGGATACATTCTTTCTGAACCCTGCCTGGAATCAAAAATTCCTCCTCTCCAGCTTTTATAAGTGCCCAGTACCATATTGCTATTTCTTTTTTCTTCGGGGGTTTCTTTATCATAATTATTTCCAAGGTCCTATTTCCGGTGTTTTTCTCCTTCACTGTTTTTACCCAACTAGTGAGTTGATAATATTTAAACTTTGAAAGGGATGCATTTGCGTTCATGAACAAAGTTTCGCAGTCTATTATGATGTTATCAACCAATAACTGGCCCCATACTTGAAAACCTGATGTTTTCAGAGGTTTTGCCAAATTATCTTTAAGACATTCTGGGGTTCCTGGGGAGTCCCATATAGGCGCGAAGTCACTATAATATGGAATATTTAGAGTGCTCCTTATCTGGTACCAAAGCTTAGCTGCTGCTCTCAGAGTCTTTAGTTTTACTTTTTTTAAATACTTTGGATGACCACATTTATACAAAAAATGACCAGTATTTCCAGTCATTACTTTGAGATGTTCCGGGTACAAGTCATAGTTATTTAGTAAAACCCTCATGTGCTTGAATTGGAAGGCTCTATAGTATTCCACTAGATCGGGACTGGCAATTCCTCCTTCTGCTTTTCTTCTTCGTAACTTTCCCCAGGCTATACGTGTACTTTTAGACATCCAAATGAAACTCGCTAGTTCTCCTTGTATTTTTTTTAACGATTCCCTCTTGAATTCCAATGGGATTGCACTAAATAAGAATGTATATTTTGGAAGGATAGACATTTTAATTATGTTTGATCTACCGAGAAAAGTTAAAGGGAGACCTCCCCATGCTTTTAGTAGCTTTCTCACGTCCGCTGTTACCCTGTCCAAGTTTGTCTTGATTATCTTATCTAGGTTTTTAATCACATCTATTCCTAAGTATCTGATTTTCTCCCTGGTATATGTATTATTTACCTGGGTATTCCAACTCATAATCTCCGTTTTTGATTGATTAGTTTGATAACCTGACACCCTCCCAAAATTTTTTAAGGTGTCTTCAATTGCTTGGACAGATCCTGCATAGTTGTTCGTAAAGATCACCACGTCGTCTGCATACAAAGCTATTTTTTTCCCCCAAGTCTGATATTTAAATGGAGTTATTTCGGGGTGAGCTCTGAGCCTATTTGCCAAAGGCTCAATATATAAATTAAAAAGAAGGGGAGATGAGGGGCATCCCTGTCGAGTCCCTCTACAAATAGGAATATTTTCTGTTAAATTCCCATTAATTAGGACCTTGGCTTTTGGTGCACGATACAGTTCTTTAATTGCTCCCTGAAAGTTTTCTCCCAGGTTGTATTTATCTAGAGTTGCATTCAAGAAAGCCCAATTCACTCTATCAAACGCTTTAGCCGCGTCCAATGTTATTATTGTCAGGGGGATTTTTTCGCTTGTTGCTATATCTATTGACCCGATAAGTTCCTGAGTAAGATCTTGTAATTGCCTGCCCCTTATAAACCCTTTCCGGTCTTCTTTTATCAGTTTTCCTGCAATATTACCAAGCCTTTTTGCTAGAATTTGTGTGAAGATCTTAGAATCACAGTTAAGTAGGCTTATAGGACGGTAAGATTCACATTTAGCCGGATTTTTACCGGGTTTAACAGGATGCTTATCGTGGCGTCGTTCCATGAGTCGGGAAGTCTCCTCTTCTCCAAGTAAATTATATTTAACAAGTTTGTAAGCGGAAGAGCTAAAGCCTTACTGAGTTTAGTGTATAGTTCATTAGGTAGGGCGTCCGGACCTGCTGCTTTACCGCTCTTCAGGCCTTTCAACGCTTCTTCTACCTCTTCTTTGGTAAATGAGGCATTCACATCTTCTTTTTCCAAACTTGTTAACTCTGGGAGTTCCAAATTATTTAGGTATTCGTCTAAATCCTCATTTAGTGGGACAATATCTTCGTATATAGAGAAGAGAAAAAATCTACAAATTCTTTCATTATTACCCCTTCATCTGAGCAAAGGTCAGAGCCATCTTGTGGTAGAATATTAAGTATTTTATTTCTGTTGGTGTCAGTCTTCGTTTTCCAGGCCAGCAGCTTGCTACACCCCTCCCCATACTCATAGTGAGCAAGCTTGCTTACTTCCCATCTCTCTCTTACCTTGCTCTCTAGAATTCCTGTTAATCTTTCCTCTTGTACCATCCTGTCTACTTCCAACTTCTTTTTATTTTCCAGATCCACCTCAGCTTCTATTAATACCTCTAAATTTTTGATATCAGTTTCCAACATTCTTATTTCTTGTTTTGATAATTTTGTTTTGTATGCAGCCAAACTGATTATTTTCCCCCTAATAACAGCCTTGTATGCATCCCATGTGACTTGAGGAGATACTCCCTCTTTATTATTTTAAAAAAACTCCATCAAATCCTTTTTTAACTTCTCAATGATTTGGGTGTCATTAAAAATAGTCCGGTCCACAGTCCATCTCATTAAAGTCTGTTCCTTACCCAAATGAGTTTTGAGTAGGATGGCAGAATGGTCTGACAGTAGGGCTGGCAAGTGCTCGACCTTATGAATTTTACTCACTATCATTTTGTCTACCAGAAAAAAATCAATTCTAGATTGTAGACCCAGTCTTTTATTTTTGAAGGTAAACGGGTATTTTTTATCCCCTTTCTCCTTCCAGATATCCACCAAACCCAGATCTTTTTTATAAATTCCCAACCATTCCCTCATTTTTGGAAGATTTATTTGTTTCATAGGGGGCAGGCGATCTGTCTTGGGGTCTGGAATCAGATTAAAATCACCACCTAAAACCACTGCGGATGGAAAAGATAATAGTATAGTAGTAGTAATGGGGTGGGGTCATCTAAATTCGGCCCATAATACCCCGCTATCGTGTATGGAGTATTATGAATTCCTACCCTAGTAATTGCCCGTCTACCTTTTTTGTCTAATTCGGTTCTCTCAATTCTAGCTTTTACTGATTTTTTAAAGAGTATAGCTATTCCCTTTACGACACACTCCTGATTTGTGCAGACGTAGCAGTCTACCCAGCACATTTTTTTTACGATTTCATCCCATTCCTTCTTTAACAGATGTGTCTCTCGTAAAATTATGATCTCACAATCTGCCACCCTCAGATGCTCCAAAATTCGTCGCCTTCTACTTGGTAGCCTTAACCCATTACATTCCAAGATATCATATTAACATTTCTTCCCATCATTTCCTCTCTCTCCTATTCTTGCTTTCTGCTTTACCAAGCTTTTCCCTTGACTGTACCTGACAGGTCCTGATAACTCCCTTTTTTTTTATTTCTTTTTCTGCATTCTGAGGATATTTTTCATTTTTTTTCCCCCTAATTTGCTCCCCACCCCTGTGCATATTTGTGTGTTTTTATATTTCTTGAGTAATAAAAGAACCCACCCTGGGGAAGCCTTATCCTTTTCTTTTTGGGGTGTATTAGTAGCCCCTTCTAAGCTCCGTGACTACACACTTATTTTTTTTTTTGCCTTTACCATTTGTGATCTCATTTTTTTTTTTTCTTGGATTATGTGATTTATGCTTTTAGATTAATATTTAGCCTCTTAATCTCTTGAAAAAAAAGAAGACTTTTTTTTAAAATTCTTCTCTCCTGTTAGAATTCAAACTCAAGTTGACAACCCTGACTGACTTTTTACTTGGTCCTTCATTTGGTCTAGGAAGAGGGCAACTTCAGCAGGTTCCCTTATGTTGTGCATTTTGTTTTGCCACATGATTCTGAGGCTTGCTGGGAACTTAATTTGTACTGTGGCTCCTAAACTTTTTAATTCCTGCATATATTGACCTAATTCCCATTGTCTGTCTTGAGTAGATTTTGAAATGTCCGAACGAATCCTGAAGGCCCAATCCTCTTTATTGTGAGAACCGTTTTTTAATGCCTTCTCTCTTTGATGGTGTATGTTTTAAAATTTATTAAGATTTTCCTTGTTTTTTTTCTTTCTTTATTTCTACCAAAGGGGTCACGATGTGCTCTTTGAATGTCATCCTCGAGGCCTATTTCTTTTGTCCATGGAAATTGTTCCTCGAGTGGCTGCACTATGAATTTCTTGACATCTGCCCCTTCTTTTCCTTCAGGGACATTTAGTATTCGTAGATTATTTTTTCTCGCCTGATTTTCCAAGGATTCCAATTTTTCACTCATACTCCTTTTGCTCTCTTTTAGGACCCCTATATCTTTTTCGTTTTTTTCTACTTTTTTAGAGAGCCCCTCAACTACTGATTCAACTTCAGTAACCCGATCGTTCAATGCGATCATCTTGGTATCTAAAGCTTCGCATACCTCACGGATTTTACTCTGATTTGTCTCTGATACCGCAAATTTTGCCCTCATTTCCTCCAACATCTTCTCAAGGAACTGATCCGTTGAATTTAAGCCCGGCAACGAGATTTGTATTTGATCCCCCGAAGATCTGTTCTCACTAAGATATAGGTTTGATTGATCTATTGACGGAGTCAATTGAGGGGCAGCTGCTCCATCTGACGTTAACTTTGTCTGAACTTGCATGGCTGTGGGGATACACTGAGATTTTTCCATCTTATCCCTTTCTAAGACTGTTATGGTAGAATCAGTAGCTACCGTAGACACCGTTAGAGGGTTGAGTAGATCAGGCCGGACAGGTATAACAATTTTAGTATGAGACCCAGTTAATGTAGGGACTAAAGCTAGGGGAGTTGCCGTTGCGGGAGAGGAAACTGAAGAAAAGGCAGTTTTTGTTGGTTGAATTCCTTTCGCTAAATTCGTTCGACTTTGCTCTTGGATATTGAAAAAGGATCTAAGAGATGGGGTCACTCGAAGGGGGGGGGGGGGGGGGGGGCTGGTACACTTCCAATCCTCCCTGTTTCTTTCGGATTTTTCCTCTTCGTGTAAAAGCTGCTAGAGTCCAGCTTAATCTGTTTCTTTGAGTTTCTTTTCGTACTGCGAGGGGCAATAACTTGCTTAGAGACAACTGGAGTTGTATTTTTGAGAAAATTCCTGTTCTTTAGGCAGTAGGTTGACCTGCCTTTCTCCTTATCAGACCTTGTTGTTACTTCCTCAATTTGTGCCTTGGTTTGTGCCTCCTCTGTTTGAATAGATGCACTTGACCCTCCAACCCTCCCTGCGTTAGGACAGTTTACCCCCCCATCCTCATTTCTTACACCCTCAATAGTGCTAGATTTTTTTCATCCGATGCAGAGCTCTGGAGTATGCCGATGAATGCCTTGCGCCCTGTATAGTTGTACTTTTTTCTTCTTTTCTTCTGCACCCACTTATGGGTGGAAAGATCCCTCCTGTATTTTTGGCAGGTGAATCAAATACTTTGTTTTTTATTGTGCCATTTCCCAGTATGCTTTGTGAATTAACCGAACTCCCCAGTCCACAAATCTGCACTCTGCTTTTCACTCCCAAATCTAAAGTTGTAAAAAGCCGTCCTTCATTCGTCTCTGGGAAAGAACTGCCATCAGTGGCAAAGAACTGCAACCACAAGCCTTCCTCCGATCGCCGTCTCAGCTGATCCCCAGCACTCCCAAGCGCCCTGCACCCAGCCTCACCTCCAACCACTGAGAAGGTTCCGCCGCCTCCACCGCTGGCCCCGAAACAAGAAGGACACTCTACTCACGGCTCTCTGACTGGCCCTGCGAGCCTTCCAAGCGGCGCTCCACACCCCTGTGCACGAAGCAAACCTCTGCCCTCCCCGCCTCTCCTGCGGGGGCAAAGGGTACGAAACAGGGTGCACCGATCGTCGGCAACACAATTCTCCAACTCGGTAAGGTTCTATGGGTGAGCTTGTTTCCTCCGGCGCCATATTTTTTCAGTTTCCGTACTTTCCTCTGATGGCATCATACGCCAATGTGCTGCTTATCGAACGTCCGCTGTTCTTTTAATTTCCGTGACTCCCTGCCACCGAGAGAGACTCTCTGCCATTGAGAGAGGTTTTTGAAAATGGAGAGAAGAGAGAGGAGAAAGGCAAAACAAATATTAAGGTTTTCCTATTATCACGCTGGGGCAGTCACTCGGAGCTCCCGACCTGGCGTCCTAGCCGGCCGCCATCTTCCCCCCGTTAAATTGGGTATTACGGGAAATTCGTTTAGGGTATTCAAGAACAATTGCCCACTCCTTGTCAGTCATGTCCCTTGCCAAATCAGATTCCCATTTCTGTTCAGGGGGAGTAGTGAAACCATGAGATGGTCTCTCAGACCACGACAAAGCCAGCGTACTAAATGCTCCCATGACCCATTGTGTGAAGCACACAAAGTAATTAATATTTGGGAGGTTCCCTATTTTTCACTATCTACGTCTACAAAAGGGATTTGACTGTCGTCACCCCAACCTGCTCCTAGGGGGCCAGTCTGCGAGCCATCAGTGTGCCCGTAGCTATTGGTAGACTACAGAGAGGAAAATTCGGTGCTTATGGTGTACATGTGTAGGAGTATTTTAGAGCCCTTTTCCAGTAGTGTTTGGCATTTCTTAGCAACAAGGATTCCAATCCAAATCTAATTTATTCGATCATTATTAAATAAGATCATAAAAGTACATGGTAACAGTAAATTTTAAAAAACATCCTCACAGGTGGCATACAATAATCAATTCATTTCATCATTTTAAAAAAGTTATAAAAGAGGGTACAGAATTAATTCTAAGTTTCAGTATGTGCGTACGAAGTCTGCCAGATCCAATATAAGATAAAATGTATTATATGATTAAAAATTTTCAGAGAAAGTTATGTTCTCAGAGACTTTCTTTTTTTATACAGGCCCAAAGAAATAGAGCAAGCGAGTAGCCCACTAGATGGTCAGGTAATAATTTTAAGACAAATAATGCAACCCTGCATTGTTCAAACTTGTAGCTCTTTAAAATGGGTACAATGTATTTTTACCTTTCCTTATGATAGTAACCACAGAAAAACAATAAATGAAGATCTGTTTGGGGAGAGTGCGTGTCACAGGGCCAATTGGTCAAATCTGATTGGCTAAATGTTTTCCCTGGAAACCCTAACATTAGTGGTAACAAATTTAACCTAAACCGCAATAATATGAATTTATGTTGCAGTATTGAGACCTCTTCTAAGTAGGGATATCCACCTTCTAAGATGGATAAAAGCGGTTGGTAGGTCAGAGTTGACTGCTTCCTGTAATTATTTTCCCTGCGAATATATTGGGCCTTCCGCATTAAGTTATCCACCAATCTTTGCTTTGACATTAGCCTGCAAGCTATTGGATCCATGAACAGTTCTTTCAATCCCAGCTCAGTCAATTCTTGCTCGACATAATTTAACCATCTGATTCATTTGTAGTTTTTTAATCTAAGGCAGTCTTTTATTATACTCTAAGTTTAGGGAATAGTATTCTTGCGCCAGATGGAAAACCACAAGAGCAGAAGGGCGAGTCTAATGAGTCCGTGATGTGAGGTAAACCACTCCAAATGGAGTACATAATTAAATGTTGATTGAGATTTGCAGTGGTTCAGTATGTGCCGAGCCCCAAACGCCCGTTCCATAAGTGGCCGCGGACTTCGTTTTCGCCTGATAGATATGTTTGACAGCTGCTAGAGGTTTCATGCCCATCCTAGACATAAATGCCTTTAGTGCTGTCAAACTACTCTCCATGCCCATGATGTGACCAAGTTTGGTTCCTATCGAAAAGTACCCCAAGATAAGGAAAAGACTCCACCACTCCAATTTTCCCTGTTTCAGTATAGAGATGGGATATTTTACCTCAAACACCACCCCTGGCTATAATTACAAAAGATTTTGACCGATAGACCTTCATGTTAAGGGAGTCCATGAAGGCTGCATAGGTGGTAACTACACGTTGCAGCCCTATCCCTGCTCTGGCAATAAGGACTGCATCGTCTGCATATGCCAGAATTGGAAGCTGGATGGAGTCAGACATGGGGATATTGCCAATAAAGCCTTCCCCAGGCCGTTCGTATAGATGAAAAATAGGTACGGCGCGAGGACACAGCCCTGCCTTACCCCCCTTAGGATCTTACAAGGGCCGGTACATTACCCATTTTTTCCATATCTGACCACTGCTGAGGCATCCGTATATAGTTGCCTGATAAAATCAATTATTGGAGGATCAATCCCCATCTCTTAGATATAATGGCAGAGCTTTGGGTGGGAAACGCAGTCAAACGCTGCTGAAAGGTCCATAAAGGCAAGATAGATTTTCCCACCCTTCGCCCTGGTATATTTATCATCAATCAAGGAGAGGATCAGGCACTGATCTACAGTTCCTTTGCCCCGTTGAAATCCATACTGGGACTGCATTAAGATATCTGTGATATTATGCTTAAGAGCAATAGTTCCATGGAATTAAGAATATTGAACTCTGGGGTTAAAGGATGCAAAGAGAGTCAGTTAGTGAAGAGGAGGCGATGGATGAAGTGTCCAAATAAACGTACAACATACTTACCAGAAATTGGAGTGCTGTCCTCTTTTTCATGAACGTTACACTGGCGACGAGTGAGGGACACGGAAGGAGGGACTGCTCAACATCACGAAAATCGTGAAACAATGATCACGCTGTGCCAATGAAGAACCATTCACGCTGCCTGTGCTGATTTCATCGTGCCGTATTCAGCGCTACCGCGCATGTTATTCACAAATCTGTGAGGCGTGTGGATCGGATCCCCAGCGGAATGTTTATTTTGTAATTTGACTTTGTCTTTGAGTTTGCCAAGTCGGAAGTTGTGGAGAGGAAGGTGCTCGAGCTGAGTGCGGTGAGAGGCGCGAGCAAAGAGGAAAAATACTACATGCGCTCTGATAATTTGAATGTTTAAGGAGTGTACTTAGCGCAAGGTGGCGTGCTGTGCCCGTGAGTCACCAGTAGGCGCCGGAAAAGGTGAATCTGACACCCCTTGAAATAAGATTGATCACGTTCTCCTTGCATGCCATATTTTAATGGGCAGTAAATGATGATACGCACACCAATAGTGAAAGTTGTTAACAGCTGTTAAAGGCGTGAACCTGACACCTCCAGAAATAAGTTTACTCGCGTTCTCCGTGGATGCCATATGTTAATGGGCAATAAACGGTGATACGCACACTAAAAGTTGGGTCAGTTCATTGTAGAAGTAATTATTACCATTATTTGGAACATGAGCGGAGCCTGTTTTCTTTAACGGTGACAGGCACACCATCTATACAAAAAAAGTAAACAAAATACTGTTCTAATATTGGATAAAGAGACTAAAAATCTGTAACAAAAGTTTGGAGTTGGGAACAGTTCCAGTTCTCTTTATTTTTATTTATTTTCCTCAATTTTTAGTAAAGAAATCAAATTTACTGTAGGTTCAAATTCGAAGGTAAAACAGAAATTATTAGTAAGTCTAAAGGAGCAAAAGTTGTATTCTATAATAATCTTTGTTCATAATGCAGAATGTTACTGCACCTCTGTTTGTTTTTAGCACTCCAGGTGAACCTATGATAAAATGGAGCAAATGGAAAAAATATTTGGACACTATGCAATGGTGTGTGGTACCGATTTATGTGCTGAAAGAAAGTATTCGTTGTTGATGCACTGTCTAGGAGGAGAGGGACAAGAAGTGTTAAGAGTCTACCTGATTTAACAGTGGAAGAGCAAAGAGGTTTAAATGAATATGGAACTTGTATAGTACAGCTTGACCGTCATTGCTAACCAAGAGTAAGTACCATCAAGGAACGGTACCATTTTGGTTTAAGAGAGCAAGGAAAAGATGAGACGGTAGAGGATTATATCACTAGTCTAAGCAAGTTAGCACCAACTTGTAAGTTTGGAGGATCCATTGAAGAAAGAATAAGCGATCAATTTGTTTTAAAGTGTAGAGATGATAAATTAACAGAAGAACTATGGCTGAAAGGCGAGCCTCTGTTAGAAGAGGTGATTTCTATAGCAAAAAGGGTGAAACGTATGTTAAAATGTGTAACAGAGCTGAAATCTGAAAAAAGGAAAAATGTCTTGAATACAAAGAAAATTGAGGAAAAGGTTTGTGTGATAAAAAGTGATAAGACACCATAAAAGGAAGCTGTAGGAGTAGATCGGGGGAAAATTATGTTTAAATGTTATCGTTGTGGGAGAAGTGGCCATAAAGCAAATGCAAGAACATGTCCAGCTTTGAGTGTGATTTGCCATGGATGTGGAAAAAGGGGTCATTTTTAGATCGAGCTTTCGAGACCTATTGTAATTTCTTATGTTGGGTTAAAGCCATCCCCCAGATTGTGATTTGTTTGTTTCAGTGTCCTTCAAAATTACTTACATGCCAGTGGTCAATCCTGCTTCTTGGTCCCTCCTTTCTCTCTTTCGTTCCTCCCATGCAGCAGTGACTAAGTACTGTCTCATCACACTACAGTTATTTGTCTGGTCTCGGGGGACTACTTTATTTCTTTGTTTTCTACTCTGTTTCTAGTTGCCTGTGTGTAGTTTCACCACCATAGCTGATTACATTTAAATATAGTTTTCCTCCCTCCCACCTCCTCTTAATTTCACAGTTTTCTTGGGGGTACTTTTTTCGCTATCCCTCCCTCTTCGTGGTTTCATTTTTTAGGCTTTTTTGCAATTTTCGCTTGCCACCATCATTTAGGCTTCTTTTTAGTAGAATGTTAGTTTGGGTTTGGGCTTTGTTTTAGGGAGGATTGGGCTTGTTTTTTGGTAGAAGAGCAGAACAAGCATTGGCAGTGAATGTCTGACTTTTTGGCTTTGCCAGTGCTTGTTATTTTTATTAGGACACTTGGGAGCTTCAAAGTTGGGCCACTCATAAAATATTGCTTTCACCCTCCCAATTTGTGTTCAGCCTCCCCCCCCCCCCCCCCTTTCCATATGCATCAAGTGAGGCACCGTCCGTGTCCTTATGACAAAGAGGGGGAACATTTAGGCCTTTTTTTTTACAGGTAGATCGCTAGGGCATAACGTCATCACATAGTAAGCCCCTTTTGGCAATTTTTTTAAGTCGTTTTTCCCAGGAGGAGGATGCCTAGTCTCATTCTGAAATTGAAGACGGGCTGCACTCAGCTGGTGTTACGATGTGTTCTGCTCTCTGTGATGAGACAGACAAGGCAGCGCAGGCATGGGAGTCTGCCTGGCTGCTGCTTAGAACCTACGGGAATGAGCAGGCAAAAAGCGTCGGGAATCAGAGAGCTGCTGCCTGCCTTCAAGCCAAAGGAGACACAGAGCTGGGTGGAACAAATCCATGCCATTGCTGCCTTTTAGCAATGGCAGGAGCCGTTTTACCCAGTGTGAAGTAGCACGTGTGCGCAAGCTGGTCTTTAACTATTGATTTCAATCCATCTCCCTGGGCTTTTGTTGCTTGTTTCTGATTCTCAGCCTTACTCTGCCAGCGCTGCTTAACATGGCCCCTTCCGTATGGGGTCTCAGCCTCCTCTTCCTTTCACATACACTAAGCAGGGATGCTGAGCCTGTGCCTGACGTTTGAGGTGCTTCAGGGATACAACGCGCATGCGCACTCCGCCCACCCGCAGAAAGGAAGCTGCCTCATAGGAGCCATACCGAGGAGCATAGCCTGCATGTCAGAGCAGAGCGGGCATGTCAGAGCAGAGCTGGCTGCGAGGCCACTACCCTGCCTTTGTACTCTCAAATCTAGGCTCGCTTTAAAAAAAAAACAAGCATTTGCAATGCAATAAGTCTCGCATTTATAGGAGTTTCGAGCTATTGGCATTGTAAATGACAATGCTTTTTATTTAAGTTTGGCTTTTTTAAAACCTAAATAAAAGGCACTGTCATTTATAATGCCAATAGCTCAAACTCGTATAACTGTGAGACCTATTGCATTGCAAATGCTTGTTCGAAGCGCTGCGAGATTTAAATGATATAGCGCTACATACCCCCGAATAGCGCCGAGAAGCGTGTGTTTTTGACTCCCTCTGCCCCAATCATACAACTTGCCAACATCGGAGGATTTAGAATGTAAAATTAAAAAGAAAAAAAAAAAGAGCTTGTCCCGAGGAGAAGCACCTAAAAGCGATTCCAGGTGCATACAAGTGTCGAATGTATTCCCTATGGACTGCTGGGGTAGTACTGTGCCCTTCAGAAGAGTGCCATAGCAGACGCAGGGGAAAGGCTATATTGAAATAAGGCTGGGCAAAAAAATGTGTATTAAGGACCTGCGTTGGTAAAACGAACTGTCGGTGATCTGCTCCCTCCCCCAACAAAGTCCTCATCAACAGTACATGAGCCCCCCCCCCCATTATCTACCGGGGAGGCTGCCTGTTTCCTTTGTGAAGCCGCTCATGCGTGCAGAGAGTTCGCTGCTTTGAAGTAGGCCGACAAGCCGTCTTTCATCACCCCAGATTTAAAGAGTTTAGACTTTAATCGCAATAAAGACAATGCAAAAAGCATAAATAAAATCAGAGTAAAGGAGGGAAGTATGCTGACGAGGGAGAGTGCAGGTCAGTGAGGCTTATGGGGGGAAGGAGATGAAGAGGGAAGAGATGAAGAGGAGGGCTGAGGGTTTAGGTGATAAAAGGAGAGATGAAAACATTGGAACTCTCCGAAAAGGGGACAGCAGGGGAAGGAGGGAGCGTTGATGGGTAGCGAGGGGATGGACTAATGCAGGGGGAGAGTAGTGGAGGAGAAGAAGGCGGGATGGTAAGTGAGGTAGGAAAAAGTTAAAAAGAAAGAGGAGTGCGGGGAGAGGGAACTGACCTGGTGGAGGTCACGAGAAGGGAAGGAGGGGAAAGGAAGTAGAAGTGCTGGGTACAGGAGTTGAAAGGATGGGGAGAGAAACATAGGAAATGACAGTAAGGGTGTCTAGTCAGGAGAAGGCGCAATAATTTGGGACATGTGCTTGACAGGGATTTAAGTGCAGGTCGACTTTTTGTGTGGAGATGTTTATGCACGGGCTGTTATTGAGTCTGTTTTTGCAAAGGCTGTTTTCCAGTGATAACATTACACTAAAAGCAACAAACATGGCTACAAACCGCTGTGCCCTGCATGGTGCCTGCTGGAAATGCTTCCCCTCCTTCAGGTGCCTGCAGCAGTGCTTATGCCGGCCTGGGCATTACCTCCCTAAAGAAAGGAATGAACTTGCATTAGAGGTGGGGGTGGTGATCCAGCTAACACTACTGAGGGGGCAGTGGGGGCTACCCGGCCCATTAGCCTCCTCTTCTTCTAGCATGAGAGGCTGGAGTTCGTCCCTCAAATTGGGGATTTCCAGGATACCAGGGGAAGGAGTAGGGGAGGGAGAAGAGGAGCGAACAGGGTGGGGAGAAATAAGGGGTAAAGGTTAAGCGGTTGCAGGGTGTGAGGGAAGATGAAAAAAAGGGAGAAAGTGATTTGGGAATGGAAGGAGAAGGGATAGAGTAGAAGAAGGAAGAAAAGATTAAAAGGAAGTAAGAGACGCATAAAGGAAGGACGGGCAAAAGGTGTTCGAAATAAAAGAGAGTAAAAAGCGGGAGAGATAAAGAGGACCGAAGGAGTGCAAGGGAAAGAAGGGGTAAAACGGCAGAGAGGTACAAAGGTTTGTGAGTGTTGAAAGAAGAATCAGAGGGAGGGGGCAAGGGTGAAGGAGAAGAGATAAGGAGGAAAGGAGCAAATGGTAAGAGAAACAGTCGAGAGTTGGAGGTGAAGGGAGGGGAGGGGCGAAGAGAAAAAAAACAAAGAAGACGAGTGAAAGCACAATAGCAGTTATGATGAGGGGGTGTCAAAAAAGGCACAAGAGAGGTGGGGTAAAATTTTGGAAATAGGTATCCACTAGAATGTTTTCAGTGCTTGCCTCCTCGATAACGTTTTTGTTTTGCAAGAGTCGGTCAGGCTAATTCCTGCTACAGCCCACATAGTATGTACTTGCAAACAGAAGAACCGCATCACGGCGGACGTTTATATTTAAGGAAAGATTTACAGGGCAGTTGAAACAGCAAGGATATGCAATGTTTTAGCACCACAGCACCCTCTTCATGCCTGCTGAGCTTCGTGAAAAGAGCTGAGAAACGGCCCGAGGCATTTCCTGCACAGCTCGAGCCTGGTGCTTAATTAAAGAGTCTGTGGTTCGGGGTGTAGTGACTCCAGCCATCTTACAATAGTTGGTCGGACCAATCCCTGTCATAGCCCACATAATACGTACCTGCAAACAGACGAACCGCATAATGCGGACATGTTTAGATCAAAAGAAAGACTTACAGAGCAGTCGGGAGAGCAGCAGCATAGTGCGTTCTTTTAGCAACACGGCGCCCACTTCATGGCCACTGAGCTTCATGAAACATGAAGCATGGCCGTCGTTAAGCGGGTGCTGTGCTGATAAGAGGAGCACAGCAGCATGCACACCCACAGAAGTGCCGGAGTAAATGATAAGTAAACAAGACAACTCGCTGCTAAAGCAGCTGTTAAAGCAAAGTGTTATGAACATGTACAGTGGTGCAAGAGAAACCCCTGAAGCCTGTAGCGAGTGTGAGACAGAAAAACGCAAGGACACAGTTGAGGGAGCAGAAGAAGATAAATACTCACGTAGGCCAACGGCGCCCACAGTAACTCTTTCACGTTGTCAAAACAAGACAAGGCCGGCGGAGCGTGGCGCGCGCGCGCTTGGGGGCGGGGGAGCGCATTCCAGGCGGGGGAGCGGACCCTTTGAAGTGCTCCCAAAAAGCGGATTGCATGGCGGCACGATGCGCGTGTGCTAGCCATGCAATCCGCTTTTTGGGAGCACTTTTAAAACCCGCTTACAATAGTCTCGCTTTGCGATCGCTTACGCGATAGCAAGGCGAGACCTAAAAAACGATTTAAGCCTCTCTTGTAACCTCACAACTTCTATCATCGTCATAAACAAAATTTGTTTTGCAGCCCCATTAGCCTGAAACTATTGAAGGGTGTTTCATCGCCGTTGTTGGCCAAAGTGTGTTTTGTGCTTTCCTTCTGTGCCTGCAGTTGGAGGCCAGCCTCTCGCTGCCTGGGTGTTGAACGGAGCCTCCTGCTCTCTGCCTACGGGTGAAAGCACATGAGCTGGTCTTCTATGCTCGCCCGATTAGTTCGGTTTATGGAAATAGCCTCGGAGCTTACTGACCTCCAGAGACGCTAAGGTGATTCACGGGGGAAGGCTGCTGCTTCTTTCACTCTGGGACTGCGAGGACCAAGGGGCCCAGCGCCAACTACATCAGCCTCACCTGGTTGCTCTTCCCGGAGCCGCCTCCCTGCACCATTCCACGCCTCGCGGCCCCCGCTTCGCGGGTGCCGCTCGTTGTTGCATTCTGGATAAAAGCTTGACAAAGCTCCCATTCGTGCTGTGTGCCTCGGAGCTTACTGACCTCCAGAGACGCTAAGGTGATTCACGGGGGAAGGCTGCTGCTTCTTTCACTCTGGGACTGCGAGGACCAAGGGGCCCAGCGCCAACTACATCAGCCTCACCTGGTTGCTCTTCCCGGAGCCGCCTCCCTGCACCATTCCACGCCTCGCGGCCCCCGCTTCGCGGGTGCCGCTCGTTGTTGCATTCTGGATAAAAGCTTGACAAAGCTCCCATTCGTGCTGTGTGCCTCGGAGCTTACTGACCTCCAGAGACGCTAAGGTGATTCACGGGGGAAGGCTGCTGCTTCTTTCACTCTGGGACTGCGAGGACCAAGGGGCCCAGCGCCAACTACATCAGCCTCACCTGGTTGCTCTTCCCGGTACCGCCCCCTTCTTGACGCCCATTGCCTATAACGCCACTAACTTGTTACGCGCCAGCGGAACGCGCGCGGACCGGGGCGAAGACCGGGGCGAAGACCGGGCAAAGAGCGGGCCGTTTGTGGCCGTTCGTGGTCGGTTGTGGTCGGGGCGGGCCACCTCCTTAAAACGAGCCGCCTTAAACAAGTCACATACTTTGCTGGTACTGTGAGTACACGCGCCATTGCCGACTGGTGAACTGTTTATATAGCATTGGTTGCCCACATTTTGTGCTTAAACATTGTAGTGTGTTCTGGACATTTTTAGTGAATTTCATCTTCTTGTTATCATCGGAGGTTTAATTGTTTACCATCTTTTGACTTTGTTTGTTTGTTGGCTCATTCCCTAAATCATGACCTCCTTAAGGTCTGGCAGGAAGGTGGCTAGGAGCAGCGTAGGGGGTCAAGTTACAGGGACTCTTGATAATTTTATTACTAGAGCTGCTCGTGTTCTTGAACACGAGATTTTATTAACGGAAAAAAGATTGTCCCTAGAACTTTCCGCTAAAAGATCTTCCCTTGGCAATATTGTGTCAGCTGTTTCGCCTGATAACAGCCAGCCCCAACCTCCTTCCAATTTGTCTGGTAATACCTTAAATACACCGCCGGACACCTTTGATCATTGCCCGTTGGTGGATATCCACGAGATAATTAGTACCCCTGATACTAGCGGAGACCAAACCATTGATAGCACTTATATTCCACCGTCCACCATCGACCAGCAATCTACTGGAGCAACGATCCAGGCCTCTAAGCCCAGGCACATCCCGAGTAAAAGGAAACGTACGGGAGCCCCTTCCAAGGGGAAACGAGCTAAAACCTCCAAAGTGTCTAACCCTCATAAATCTGCACTTACCTGTGAAGCTCCCAACCCTACTACGTCTGCTAGTTCCCATTTGGCATCTGGTAGTTTGAAGTCCCCGCTCCCTCCCTCCGTTCAATCTAACGCAGACTCTTCTACCTTCGATCTTCTCAAGCCTATAGAGAAGTTATTTAAATCATTACTCCTCCCACTATTAGAGCGAGTTACTCGTCTCGCCTCCTCACTCGAGAAGCTAGAGGGTATGGTATCTGCCAATACGTCCCTGCTGGAAAAGATTGCAGTGTCTTCCATTGATCATGCAACTTCCTCTAACAAAGACATTGCCGATAAATCCAGGCTTGCTTCCAAGGTTCTCACACCCTTGGATGGAGCATTACCCAATATCCCGACACACAATGTCCAGGCGGTGGATGTTCCTTGCCTCCAGGTTAACACTGAGGTCCCGAGAGAAACAGATAGCAACATCAACACTGCCATCAATACTAACAACATCTCTACCAGCAAGTCCAACTTAGAGGATGTTGACTCCTATCAAAATTTCCCATCCATCAATCTTCCACCCGAGTCCCAGCCTTATACTATTATAATGGTGGGTGTTCCTCGGCTCCTCCAGACAAAGTCCGAGTGTCATAGTGAGCTGAAGAACAAAGTCTCACATTGGCTAAATACCAACAGGCCTTTATCTGCTGGACTACGGGCTGAAATAATGACCGTTCGTAGGGTATGTTGGTTGGGCAATAGAGTCAAACAGGTGGAGGGAGATTGTGTGATTATAAATTTCCGTGATCCCAGGGCTGTTAGGCATATCAGTTCTTTCTCCAATACCTTGAGAGGGACTGGCATATCTACAGTGGATTTGTCATACTTTTACCCACAAAAACCCTCTGCCACAATACGTGATATGTCCTATGTTTGGGAAAGGGTAAACAGGTCTTCCCACCGCCAGATAAGGCCGGATTTTTATCTTCCACTGTCAAATTTTTATACACCCTTGAACTCATTAGATGGGGTTGACTGACAGTTACCTTATCGGGAAAACTCGAGTAATTTGTGGGAAGTCTGTCTTGGTTCAGTTAACCCAGTGCTAACAGGGAGTGGTGGTTTACGGGGGGCTCAAGTTGGCTTGGAAAATATGTCTCCCAGTACCCCGTTCTCTCAACTAATTAGTCCATCCCTCCCCCTCATTGATCCTTGCCCTACTGAAAGCGAGACTGGGGGCCCCATTAATATTGAAATTACCCCAACTACTAAGGGTCCCGCCCCCGCAGTACCATGCGTCATGCCATCCAGTCCTATGCCCCTGACCCTGGTCTCGTGGAATATTGCGGGCCTTAGTAGCAGGGTATCCTCTGAAGAATGGGTAGGCTGGGTCAACACCCATGATATCCTGGTTTTCCAGGAAACTTGGGCCGTTGACCCGATCTATCTTTCCGGGTTTGTAAACTTTTTCAAGGGGGCAATCCGTGGCACCAGGGGCCGCCCGTCTGGCGGGCTCTGTATATGGGTTAAGCAATCCCTTGGGTATTCACTCAAGGAATTAGCTATTGACAGCCCCGACTTACTAATTATCTCCTTGCAACACAACAACGATCCCGTAGTTTTAATTGTAAACGTCTACAATAGAGGCCTCCCTGGTGGACGTGGTACTAATACCTTTTTATTATTAGATGGGTTTCTGGACACTATTGACATATATACTAATGTCTTTATTGTGGGCGATCTAAATTGCTGTTTTGAACCTCTGCTCTCTACTCTTGACTCACTAACTTGGGAAGTAGATGCGATTTTAAATATTCCCCCTCTTGATCTCCCTCCTATTAAGAGGTGGACAGAGTCTGCCACTCAGTGGATGGGATTATGTTTGGAGCGGGGATTCAGGGCCGCCAATGGGAGGACCGCCTCTGATAAGGGTGGAAAGATGACTTTCTCAGATGGCCGACGTTGTAACAGCAGAATTGATTATGCCCTTGTTAAAATCGAGTTCTGGTCCACTTTAAGCGATATGGCGATATTAGACCGCCCGGAGAGTGACCACAACCCGTTGGTTTTAAGTCTTTTACTTTGCCCAGCTCATAGATCCAAACCCTCTGAAATAGTGACCGCGGAAGCCGTCTTAACTAATGACCAACGGCGTGTACGCTGGGACAAGGTTGCAATTGATGTTGAATTATTGTCCGTGATTAGTTCCAAGGTATCCGGTGCTCTGGTTGACTTACAGTCTCTTCAGAACACTGAGGATGTTGTTGGTAGAGCTACACGCATACATGATCATCTTTTCACTGGCCTTAAATCCCTTTTCTCAAAACCTTGTAAGGCCAAGAAATCCGTCACTCTAAAACCATCTTCCTGGTACAATAAAGCTTGCCGTGAATCATTTAGCAAGTTAAAATCTGCTATTGCTAATATAGATCCAGATAATGTTAGACTGGCTAGGAAAATCTATAATAAGGCCAAAGCCAAGGCTAAACAAGAGTGGGACAACGATCACTGGAACAACCTTCTGGCTGCCAGTAAGCACCGGAATCTAACCCTCTTTTGGCACATTGTCAAGTGGGGTAACTCCCAGAACAGCCAGGTCCCTACCAACCATGTCCCTCCGGACGCCTGGGTGACTCACTTTGAATCCCAGTTCTCAGTTTCCCCACAGGTTGAGGGGCTTGCCCCAGCTATAACCGGGGACCTTTCTCTTTCCTCGACCTTATCCTTTGACTGTGCTGAGGTTGAAAAGGCTTTAAGTAAGGTTCCAAGTGGTAAGGCGCCAGGCATGGACTGTGTTCCTACGGATCTCTTTAAATCTGACCCAGTGAATTGGGTGCCTTACATCGCACATTTTGCCAACGCCGTAGCTAGAGGGGCCGATATTCCTGATTCTTGGGGGGGGGCCGAGATTCTTCCCATTTTTAAAAAAGGTGATCGCTCATGCCCGGGGAACTACCGCCCAATTAGTCTTATTGACTCGGTCCAGAAAATTATCGCTAGAATGATCTTGGCACGAATCCAGGCTTGGATTGAGCAAGAGGATATCATCTCTCCTCTCCAAGCCGGTTTCAGACCGTGTACCAGTACTATCGACCAGGCATTCAAATTTCAATTGATTGTCTGGAAAACGGTCTATTTGTGTGGCGGTACTTTATACGCTGCCTTTGTAGATCTTCGGTCAGCATTTGACCTAGTCAATAGGACGAAACTTTGGAGCGTATTGGCTGAGCTAGGGCTTCCTCCCGATCTCCTGAATATCATCATTAGGCTCCATGACAATAACTATGCACAAGTTCGCTGGGGAAAACAGGGCCAGGTCACTGATCGGTTCAGGGTCAATCGGGGTGTCAGGCAGGGGTGCGTCCTTGCTCCCACCTTGTTTTTATTGTTTATTAACAGTGTTGTTAAGTATTACTTCAACACATCGACGGACGCCCCAACGTTGGGAGGTATTAAAATTCCACTCCTTATGTTCGCCGATGACACCCTACTTCTCTCCCAGACCCTATCTGGTCTACAGGTGGCACTCAATGTCTTTACGAATTTCTGCTCTGATTTTGACTTGTCTGTCAATGTGTCCAAAACCAAATATATGGTTTTTAACAAAGGGAGAGGTATAAAGGGCCATGTCTCCATGGACAAAGCCTTGCTTGAACGTACAAATGTTATGACCTATCTAGGGGTAGTTTTTGAAAATAAGTTGGATTGGAGGCCGCAAATTGATGTTCTATCTCTAAAATTTGCACAGCTTTCTGGTTGCCTAGTTAAAGAACATAAGCAATCCCAGTCGAGAATGATAGGCCCCCCCATCAAAATCTTTAATGTGAGGATCAACTCGGCGATCCTTTACGGCGCCGAACTTTGGGGTTTTGCTGATCTTTCTCTTCTGGTTAAGGCACAATATAAATTTCTCAGATTGCTTACGGGCCTTCCATGCTCTACCCCTGTCAAACCCCTCCTGTTGGACCTCGGCTGTCACTCGTTTGAAGACATTGCAAGGTTTAAGCCATTGGCCTTTTGGAGGCGTTTATGGACAGTCCCTGAGCTGGACCTCTATGCAAAGGCCTTTCTTGATGTGCGATCTATCCTGGGGGCTGGCAATATTCCCTGGTTCAAACAGACTAAGCAACTCCTGGAATCTATGGGGTTGGGCAATCTATGGACCGACCCAGCTAACAACCCCTTTCCCTCTAAGAAAGACTTTAAGAGCCTCTATTGGTCAATAGTGCAGCAGAAACACATTAACTCAGCTACTGCAGAGTCCTTGACAGGAAGGTTCCTAGCCCAAAAAAGAACTCCACTCCTCGAAGCTTACTGGGATACCATCACCAGACCTTGTGACAGGAAACTTTATCATCAATTTAGGGTAGGCACACTTCCGACCAACTCTTTCACCAAAAAATGGAAGGGTATGTCTAGCGACTCTTGTAAAAGTTGTCTTGACTGTATAGATTCTGTTGGCCATATCTTTTTTGTTTGTCCTGTCTATGCCGCACCCCGAGCTAAATGGCTCAAACCATTATGCCGAACTTTGGGCACTAGACAAGGGTCAGAAGCACTTGAAATGTTGAGATTTGAGCCAAGTGAATATGTTGCTATTGCTGTTGCTAAATTTTTGGCTTGGGTTTGGTTTATTAGAAACAAGCGGCATTAGGATATTGGATTATTTTTAAGTATTCTGTTCATGTTTCTCTTTTTAATTATGTCTTTTTATAAATATGTATTCTTTTATGTTTTGTAACTGTCTTTTATGATGTAATGCATCGATAATAAAGACCAATGAATGGAATGGAAATAGCCCTGTTGAACTACCAGTCCCCAGGCAAGATGAGCAACATCGGCATTCTTTGCTCTGATGGGGAGTCTAGCTGCATTATTTGTGGTGAAACATTTATATTTTCAAATTGGCCGAACCTGTTGACGTTAACTGTAATGAGCAGATTGCTGCTACATGTCTCAAACTGCCCTTTTGGAAATAAAAGTTACGTTCTGTTTATGCAAAGCTAGATGTAACTAGATAGTTGACTTGACTACAGAGCACTGAGCGCCTCCAAATATGTCTGCATTCAGTGTAAGTGTCTGAGCACTGGACATGAAAGCAGCGTTGGTTATGTATAAAGTGTTTCTCCCTCATTTGCAATATATTTTTTATGGTTACATCATGATAATAGAGTTTAAGGGTAATCATATATATGTATAAGTTGTCAAAAAAATATCTATAGATGGATTTCGAAAAAAGAAATTACGTTGAGGCAGACAAAATCTGTATGTTCCTCTCTTTTACAAATTTGGACACAAATGTATTTATCCTTATATACTGTGTGTTTGTGGTTATGCAGGAATCTGAAAGTTCGGCACCTTTAGAAAGCAGGACATAGACTTTACTTTTCACATTAAAATGTATATTTATTGTGTTTCTTTCATACAACATCATGATCTGTTACTTCACGTATTTTGTAATTTTTTATATTAGTGTGAGGTGCATATTCTGCTGTCTTTTCACGTTAGTGTGGTTGTGTGTGCGTGTGCGCATTATTAATAATAAACTGCGTCTTTTTTCTATGCCTTCACTTTGGTCTGATAAATGGACCGCCTTATATTCTATATCAGAAATGTTTTCTCTCAGACTCCAATCTACCAGAAAGTAATCAATTCTGGACCTGCTGCCATATTTCTTATTGCTTGATAAGATGTACCCTGTGAAGTCCCTGCTCTCTCTCTCCAGAGGTCACAGAGTGTGTGTTGGGTCATCATAGCTTTTAATAGAGTGCGTGAGTTAGGAGTTGGCGTTGTTCTAGTTTTGCTTGACTTATCTAAATTGAGATTTAACACCACATTGAAATCCCCTCCCATAATTATAGGGTCGGGGAAATCCAAGAGGTTAGCAAAGAGATAGCAAAGAGATTTGTTAAGGGCTCGCAATCGTCGTGATTTGGGCCATAATAAGCTACAAGTGTTAATGATCTATCATTGACCTTAACTTTTGCTATAATCCATCTTCCCCCTTTGTCCACTCTCGTTTCAGTAGTCCATAGATTTGCTAATTTTTTCACTATTATTGCAACGCCACTTATATTACAACTCTGATTTGTACAAAGGACTTGTTCTACCCATCTTTGTTTCTCAAAGAGGTCGACGCATTCCTTTTTTAACAAATGTGTCTCCTGCAAAACTAAGATATGTGCTGGCGAATCTCTCAAGTACTGAAGTATTTTATCTCTTCGACCCTTTGCTCGTAAACCATTGACATTCCAGGTTAAAATCTGAATGGACATGTCTGTTTTATTTTATTTTTTATTTTCATCAACACTAAGGATCTTAAGGATTTTTTTGTTTTTTTTCCCACATGTTCCCCACCCTGTGCCCCCCGTCCACCCCCCCCCCCCCCACCCATCTTACCCTGGAGAACCGACCCCTGCTTCTTCTCCTTGGACATGATGTCAGTCCAAGTCATCTTTGCTCCGACTCCCCTCAGCCCCATTTTTGATAATCCTGTTTTACTATATAAATCATCAAGTGGATATCCTTATTGCCTTAAATACAACATTACTTCCTTACATCCTCCCCACTGCCCTTTATACCTTCCAACAGGTTATCTGCTTCCTTTATATTTCTGACCATATACATTTTGTTGTCATACATGATACGTAATGATGCGGAGAATTTTAATTGGACATTGGCCCCAACTTTCTTAAAGTCATCCATACATCTTCCTAACTCCCATTGTCTATCCAAAGTCGCCCTTGATAAATCTGACCTTATCTCAAAAGAGAAAAATCAGGGCCTTTTAGGGACTTAAGTTTTAATGCCGATAACAAGATTTTCTCTTTAATTGCATATGTCTAGAAGTTTATAAGGATTTTTCTCGGTTTTGTTCTTCCTGGATTTTTTCTAAAGGGGTCCCTGTGTACTCTCTGTATATCTTTAGCAATTTCTTCTTCACTCTCCTCTATCTGAATTGCAGATTTTATGATGGCTACCACGAAGGATTTCAGATCTCCTCTTTCTTTTTCTTCCGGTACATTTAATAGTCTCAGATTATTTTTTCTCAAGTTATTATCAAGTTGTTCCACTTTCTCCTGTAAGCCTTGTTCGTCCTTACGCAGTATCTGGATTTCCGCTCTACTGCTGGCGAGATCCTTTTTTAGTTCCTCTACTGAACTTTCAAGGATTTCTGTCCGGTTGGATAGTGCATCTAATTTTTTGTCCAGAGTCTCACAGAAGCCCCGTATTTCCCACTGATTTGTCTCTGATACCGAGAAACCATTCTTGATCTCTGTGGTTAATTTCCCCATCATTGCCTCTAAAGAGCAGGGAATTGGATCAACTGAATCTCTGACCCCGGGCGTAGTTGTGTTGCTAATTATATTTTTATTCAGTAAGCCAAGGCTAACTGAAGTTTCTGCTGTGTCCTTCCCACCGCTATTACCCTCCAAATCTACCCTTTCTTTAATAACTTGGGATTCCTGAGTACAACCCCCCTCGCTCCTGTTAACCTGATAAACTTTCTCCATATTGGGAACCATGAGATCTACTACGTTTTTTTGGTTCTCATTGTTTTTATTTTCCCCGTCACCTTTCTGTCATTCTACCTCCATTAAGGATGGTCTTTTTAATTTAAGGACAGACGGTTGAATTTTAAAAAAAGAACGCAGAGATGGAGTAAATTTCAGCTTAGGGTCTATAGGCTCTACTTTTTTCTTTTGTGTTCTACCTCTTTTTTTTACTTCTAGCCTTTGTCTCTCCCTATATGGGGCTTTTGTGATTCTTTTACTGTCCCTTCGTAGGAGACTAATTGAACCTGCCCTTTGCTGTCTTTAACACCTCCAGGTAACTCCTCTCTTTCGTCTTGAGGCTCTTGACACTCTTGGAGCCCTCCTATTATTTGCTCTGTGGGGTTCCCGTCCAAACAACCCCCCTTCTTTGCCCCCCTACCTCTTGAAATTTGCGGTCCTTGGCGTCCTTTGTCAGGCTGTATCTCCCAAAAACTAGCGTCTAAACCCCCAGGATGTGAAGGAACAGCACATGTACTGACTCTGCCTACACTCCCCCGGAGGTGACCTCGTGCTGCTGCCCTGCGGCTCTTCCTGAGCTCCAGGGTGGCTATAGTGCAGCTCGGACCGGTAGGCGAGGAAAAACAGCTCGGGGTCAAAATCCGATGGACGGGAGTGATTTCAGTTTCCAAGCACATCGAAGTAAGAAGCAGTAAGCACACTATCCGTACTTAATCTGTATCCAGCATATATTCACAAAAATTGAACAGGATTAGCGTAGTTATAATTCCGATTTCATTACTATATGGGGCTGAGAGCTTTTCAGAGCTGCGACCGGCGTTCTACGCGGCCACCATGTTCTCCCCAACGTAGGGTCGCGTTCTTTGGTTACATCTTGAGCAAGCTTGGAAACTTTCATAAAAATGAAGCAATACAATACTTGTGAAACTGAAGATGTACCTGCTGGCCTCGTCTAGGTGTGACATAGGCTATTCTTGCAACTGTGGAAAGTTTTCGTGGTTGGCCAAGCTGCCTTGCAGCGTTGGGCACAAGAGAAATTCATATTTGAGATCAGTGAGGCCTAGTAGATTTTTATATATGAAGAGGATGAGAACTGAGGGGCCTGGGTAGATGTGTCAGGGGAGGTCTGAGTTACTATGGCACTAGTGACTGTGTGATATAAAAATGGCTAAATTAGCACATTTCCAGGTTATGGTTAGTGGGGCCTGTATAGGGAACTTCATGCTGCCAAGGTCGATATTTATTCATTTATATGGTAGCCCGTGATCCTCCATCAACAAACACTGGTACTTTGGCAGAATAGCAAGAATTTAGAGTTCACAGTGGCCTTGAACTAGGTCTTCACTCGAGGCAAGCTGGTATAATCTGCGCATGCGCTCAAATTCAGCACTATTCTCATCCTTGCTGGATTCACAGGCAGCCATTTTATCTTAGGCCCAAAAATAAAACTAACACAAAAACAATATTAATTTACTAAATAGAACCCATTCTGTTTACCAACCCAATACTAATACCTTGTATTATTTTTCCTAGTACAAGCTATTAGTTTAAAGCAGCTTTTCTATTATTTGTGCACAACATGCAAAAATGGGCAATGTACAAAATAGCAGTGCACCAGTGCAAATTTTTCAAAGCACAAGCAGTTAATACACACTCATAGGAACATGCTCTAATGTTTTAGATGGCTTTTCATGCAAAAAAGCTTTAGCCCCACGTGTAGTGTTTGGAGCATGGATAATTAACACACATTATAAGATGTGTTATGAACTGAATATATTTGTCTAAATATGCAACAAAGCCAAAGTCTCTTAAGACAGTAATAGAGAGTGGTGATTACAAGGAAAATGAGCTGGGAAGAGTGAACACATTCAATAATTATTTTCACAGCTAAAGAGGCCACTAAAATCACGAGTTTTCTCTACACTACAAAAACACATGTCAATTCAGCACAAGCATTTCAGACTGAAAGCATTGACCAGGCCTCATTTCATGCCTTTCATTTTGAATGCACCAATGTGCACCTTTTAAAAAGCATTTGACTAGGCCTCATTTCATAATCTCATGTGCCATGTGTTTTCCACTTGCACCAAAATCTGCCACTTAAAAAGAATACATTTGACCAGGCCTTATGTCATGTTTTCATTTTGCTTGCGCCAAATCTGTGACATTTTAAATGCAGTCTGTCTGAAGCACAAAAATAAAGCTAGATGAAATCTAGCTCTATCAAGCCTCCCTTTTGATGATATCAAATCATACTTCAAATGATTTATAAATCATCATATTTATTTAATTTCACAAGTGACATTTTTATTGCAAAAGCTGGGCATATAACAATTTTACTTATATTTCTAAGGCAAACACAAATCTTGTCTGTAATCAGATCATATATAGCCAAGCTCAAGTTTAGTGCAAAGTTCTGTAAGTAGCTTCTTGGAACTGTTAGTCTTTTCTAAAATAAGTAACTAAAATAATAAAAGGAAAATTCAACAGAACAGTTCTCTTTTCTATTTTCTTTTTCTTTGATCATTCAAAGATTTTTTTCTTTGATCATTCAAAGATTCTTTTTTTTTCAGCTCTTGACAATTCTCAGTTATTGTTTCAGCCTTTCTTTTGGTCTTTGTCACCAGCTTGCCTTCAGGGTGGCTCAAAGAGTGCGGCATTCTGTACTTTTTCCATGCAATTTGACCACTCAGGTGCTGAGAAACTCTGACAGAGCACCATCAATTCCTTGCATTTTTCCAATCCAAGCCTTTCACTTTTATTTTCACTTTGATCAAATTCAGATGTTTCACCTATGGGTGCAAATGATTTTTCAAGGGACCACTGCAAACATTTTCAATTCTCTTTCAGCCAGCTTTTTCCTACCTCCACTCATAGGCCCACAGCACTAATTTCTTCTTCAGAGGCTGCATCTGACTCTTTAACCCTTTGGACACCGCTTTCATCTGAGTCAGTTTCCACTTTTTGCTTTTCCTGTGCCACCTCAGTTTTCTCTAGTGCTGCTTCAGACTCTGTGTGTTCCCTTACAGCTTGACTGAGCCTCTTCTGTGGACTTTTGACCACTGCTGGCATATCTTCTTGAAGAGGAGCTGTTTTATCAGGGGGACACAGGACCATACGTGTGTGAGAGGCATGCACTCAATTTGGAAGGCCACCACATTTCACAAGAGTCTTTGCCAGGATACTTTGGAACAGGCCTTTCCATTTCACAGCATCTCTCAGATCAAAGTTTTGGCACCAATCATTATGTAGATCTTTTGTAGCAGCTGCAATCTGGTGAGAAACTGCACGCTCCACACCAGTCAGACCTTCACAGCAATGGCTAGTCTTTCCATCTGTGTTTTTCACAAGTGCATTTGCATGTCCAATTTTAAGCCACTTTGGTGATGCTGAAACAGTCTTTTGCAAAGTGTAACTCTGTACTGTCTTTGTGTTGCTTTATTATGCTTGAAACGTCAGGCAGATAGCTACAATCCAATCCTTGTTCAATCTTTGGTTCTGCACACATCATCCTTGAGACCTCATTATGATCTGATTTCAGAGAAACTGGCAATCTATACCTGGGCATCAGTTTTTGCAATAACACATTTGCCACTATGCAGTTGTAATTTTTCTCTAAAACAATTCTGATCCTGTTGTTTTGCTTCTAAAACATTTTCTTGAGCCTCTTTTAATTCACCTGTGAAGATTCCATTGAATGTATATACTAACAGAAGACAATTTTGTGCAACTGAATTAGCATTTCTCTCTCCCATGTCAACAGTGACTCCCATTTGAGCAGCTGCATGTTATGGTAAGGGCAATCAATTTCAAATTTTGGGCTCAGGTAACTACTGAAAGCCATGACGCCTTGACAACATAATGTATAGGAAGCACAGCATGTGCTGCTCCTAATGTCATTATTATCTTTCAAATATGGGCCATCTACACAATTGACATTGTTGGGCTGAATCAGACGTTCATCCTTAACCCCTTCGCTGCTGTGGACATTCCGCTGCAGCGCTGGGGGGGCAGGGGGGCAGCGCGGTGGGCCTGTGCTCATGACGGAGCCGCTCCGTCATGAGCCACAGTTGAGCTGTGCTCATGACGGAACGGTTCCGTCATGACTCCGCCCATTTGCGTTATCCCCCCGCACAGGCGGGGAAACAGCGCCGCGCAGGCGGAGCGGCCGCCAACAGGATTGTCATGACGGAACCGTTCCGTCATGAGCACACGGCAACCGTGGCTCATGACGGAACGGTTCCGTCATGAGCGGGGAAGGGGTTAAAGTCGGATATTGCCTTTATGCATATTTTCATGACATTTAGACATTCATATTCAGTTTCATCACAAACCAATTCATTTGCTTGCATTTCTGTGAAGTTGGGGTCAAAGGTCATTGGGAAATACCTCACAGACCTTTGAAAACATTCATGTTTTTGAATAGGCACTGAGAGAGCGCAGCCCTCCCTCACTGCAAATTGGTGTATTTTCTTTCAAATAAGCTCTCATTCCTAGTGCTGGGGCGCAACATTTTTTCTCTTTCAACTCTAGGAATGCTTTTGTGCAATTGTTGTCCAATGGAAGCGGATCAGAAACATCCTTGTGTGTCAGCCTCAGTAAAGGCTTAGTCACTAGGGAAAGGTTTGGTAACCACTCACTATAGAAACTGACCATTCCCAAAAACATCCTGACTTCTTTCTGAATTTGAGGTGGATTCATCTGGTGAATTATTTCCACTCTCTCTGGTGACACCTTTCTACCTCCCTTTCCAATTTAGTGTCCCAGACATTCATTTTCTTTTTGACAGTACTATTCTCATGCAATGGCACTGTGACATGAACTTGGCAAAAATCAATAACAGTAAGCCATTCTTCAGCACATGGAATGTGAAACAATATATTGGCTGGATTCGGTACGACAGGACAACATGGAAAAGTTATGCTATTAATCTCCTGCACTATTCGGTTCTTTTCGTTTAGTTTCTGTGAACCTATGTTCAGAAAGTTGCATAAACTTCCAATCAATTCCATCAACAATACTTTACTCAGTTTATCTCCAATTATGAGTAAAATGTCTGCAAATGATGCTGTTCTTGAATACGTCATCTGATTCTAATTTGAATAAGACATGCTCTGCACATTTTATTAATCTGATATCTTTCTCTGTGAGCTCCCTTACTTCTGTTTTTATTATTTCTTTCAAATCAGAAGGTAGTTTTTCAACTGTCTTTTCTGAAAACAATGCTACAGCTGTCTCTTGTTGGGCCATTTTAAAATGTACATCCTCGTCAGGAATCTGAAAATTAACATTATCTGGTGTACAGTAATCTGTGCGGTTTAATTTGCAAAACAATTGTTTTCCTGTCAGGCCTTGTTTCTGGAAATAATTCACATTTGCTCTGGACAACTTATTTAAATTAATTTTAGCATTTTCCATATTTTGTGGGACCATTTTGGCTTGACAAACTTCTGCCATTGGTACCTGTTTCTGAAGTGACATTTGCATTTGCTTGGCTGACACACCTTGCACCTGCATTTCTCTCTGTATTTGCACATTTCCAACTGCTGCATCATGTTTAAATTTACATTTCTTCTTCCAATGCTCAAATCTGTTATAAAGATGGCAAAAGAATACTTTTTCCAACAGTGCAACATCCATACCCGATTTTGCACAAAGCAAAACACCTTTACTTCCATCCTGTTTTCTTTTAATGTGTACCCAATCAACATCCTTTGCTGGAACTCTGCCCTTCAGGAAAGTAATCACTGCTACGTTTTTCTCCATAACAACAGAAAATGATGGCGCATTCATGCAAACCCTCTTCATTGTCTCCTCACCTGGCCTTTGCACAACAACTTTAGATTCAAACTACAATTCAGTCTGCATGGCAGTGTCAAAGTACATTTCCAAATTAATGCACAACTCTTTTAAATTTTCAAAAAATCCATCAATTTGTGGGTACCACAGCATAAGTTTGTCTCTCAATTGTGGGAATGTGTCCAGAAATGCTGCAAGTTCACCTTTGTTCTGTGGCTTATGCACTTCTCCCACCTTTTCTCTCAATGAGTAAGCAAAAGCTTCTCCCTCCTTCTGCTTATTATTTTCCTCAACTAGATCTGGTGGTTTCTTTTTCTTATCCAGTTTCCTTGCTAAGTCTGGTGGTTTCTTTTTCTTCTCATGTTTTCTTGCCCACTTGTCTCCTAATTTCTCTAACCCATTGCATTAAAAAATATATTTCATTTCTGCAATGTGCAATTGCATTCCTGAAGAACACATTGTCTCACTTGCCTCATCATTCATATGTACCCTAAAACTTTTCTGAAATGGAAAGCTTCCGGAAACATCAATTTCATACTTTTTAGCCAAATCAGTCTGTATTTCACATGTAGTTACTGCACATGTAGCTGTTTCCTTACTCAGGGTAATGAATTATTTCTCCTGACACTGATTCACATTTTCATGATTTAAACAGCAGGGACTGTTAAATTGTTCATGTTCAAATGTTGAATTTAAAACACTAAGCTGTTTCTCTTTTTCAGGGTCTGGGTTAATTTGTTCCCCCATGCTCTCTATCTTTTTAATCTCTGCTGCTTCCTCAAAGCAGGTTTGAAAAAAATCCCATCTTCAAATATATTCATTTAATCCTGGGCTGCAGATGTTGTAAATACCATTTTTCCCCACCTTCCAGTGTGTGTACTGTCTGGGGTAATTTCTGTTCAATAATCTGTGAATTCTGAGTTTCTGAAATAAACCCTGATATAATTACTCCTGCTGCAGCTCTTTGAACCTTTTGAGTAGGGACCATATTAATTGGGACAGTCATATTTTTCTAGGCATCTGCAGTTTGTGATATTTGGACTGAATCAGTCACATTTGAAGCAGTAACACCTGGAGGTATGTATCACTGTCAGTGCTGAATCAACAGGTAGTGGGTCAATGTGAAATGTCTGCACAGTTCTCTCAATCTGTGTTTCTCTCTGTTCAACAGAAGCAGTAGTAGCCACAGTAGCACTTTCTGGTTCAGTATTTTTAATGGGAACCACATAAAGTGGCGGACATTCAGTTACCAATGCATCCATTATTTCATCCCCTGAATCATTATTTATTTGAAGCTTTTTATCATCATTAATTCCCTTCTCCTGCATCTGGTGCTTTACCTTTTTATCCTCACTTGCTTTGTCTCTTGCTGTCTTTTCCCACATGCTTAAAGCCTCAAATTGTGCAGCTCTAGATGGTGTCTTTATTTCACATAACACTTCCCTTAATTTGTCAATAACTTGCAATTCAAAAGTACCATCTTTTGGAAACCTCAAAGGATCCTCTTTTTCAGTAAACTTGCACCATTGGTGAACCCACACACATGAATTTTGTCCCAAATTGGTAGACATAAAATGCACAGGTGTTCCTTCAGGAGCATCACCAATTAAAAACAAATTTTTCACTTTACCAGTTTCTTTAAATCTTCAAACATTTTCATTTCTGCAATAGTTAATTGCAATTTCTTTTCTTCAATGCTGCCAGTTTCACTGTCAGTCAGTTTTACTCCTACCACTGACCCTCCACAAAATCTTTTTGTTTTCTTAATCAAAATTATGTTAATAACAACATAAAAACATTTGCTACTAGGTCTGTTCCACTAAACAAAGGATAGATTTATTTTCACTGCGAGTAACACATTCCGCTTACCCATCACAAAGTAAGAACTTCCGTTTACTCTTCAAACACTGCGAGTAAATCCCTTCTGCTTACCCTTCACTCAAGCTCAGAAGAACCTGCTACAACTTTGGTGTTTACCTTTCTAGGGGATATAACACCAATGTTTCACCAGCGAACTCTTTGCTATCAATCACTCTCACTTTTACACAGAAAATAGTCCCTAATTTAACACTGCCAGCCCTGCATAGCTTCTCAGTGTTATTCCAACAGACGTGTAACCTCAGAGCAGCGTGGCTTCCAGTTACCACCCGCTATTCCTTCCCGGGATTCCACAGGTGTACATACCTGTTTATCCAGACAACATAGAACAAGACACTAACTTACTTAACATGAAGAGTTAAAACATGTAATCAATAACAAATAAATCCTGTCCTATGAAATTACCAATATAATCAAATAAACCATCAATTCAAAATGAGCAAAATGTTCATCCACAGTCAGCACCCTTACTATTTTCAACACTTTAAAAATACATACTAGCACATTAACAACATTTCACCACCCTATTGATACTCGCACCACTCCAGCAATCGCCTTTTTGCATCACCTTCCAGTACTGCTTTGCCAGTCTTCAGGTTCTGAGCACTGGAATCAGGAATCAGGACTTGGACATTTATCTAACTTGGGCAATTATTTTACTTCCCTCCTAAGGTCAATGATCCATTAGTTGAATAGTTGATGGTAATATTAATAATCCTTAATCACCAAACTAATCAATAATGACCATCCTCTTGCAACCAGAAACTGATGCAGCGGTAAATTCATGGTAATTTCTAATGCAAAACCTCTTTACCTCCAATTTACCGCTTTAAAAGGTACTGGACCCTTCCCATTGCATATTACCTTCAGGAGACTTTACATAAACATGAAAAATCAAAAATGCATTTAGTATTTAAGCCAATAAAGAGAGTTGTGAGTATTTTTAAAGGGTTTTATTTTCTTAGTTAAAAGTGAAGTTTTTCTGAACCTTTATTCATTAGTCAAATATCAATCAGGTTACAGAATTTGGAAATTAGGAAAAATAGCATTAACACAGAACATATTACAGTCTGCATAATAGCATCACATGTAGAAAAGAAAATGTGGCGCAAAATGTCAGTCAAACTCTTAAAGAGTTTCTAAGGAAAGAGTGAGTCTTGCAAGGCTAATCAATAATTAATAAATGGAAAAAATCTCCCATAAAGAGAAATAAATGCATAAGACAAATACATCTTTTCAAAAACGAATTAATTAGTCAAAGCATGAACTTAAAAGTTTTAGAATCTAATATCTAAACCTGTTCTATCCAGCTCCACTCTCTGCCCTGGTCTGATCCTCTGTGTCTCTGTGCTACACAAGGAGTAAGACAGCCCCTCCTTCACAGACCATCAGAGGAATGTGATCTGCCTTGCCAAAAATATGACATGCAAGGACTCTGAAAAAATTATGAGGAAAAGGCTCCCCACCTCCCTCTGTTTCTCCTCGGACGCAATCGCCACCCAGGCTGCACCCGCGACAATCACGTACCTAATGCATATGATGTCTGGCCTCATCTGCTGCCTTTCCTCTCTCCTCCTCCTAAAAGCAGCCAAGCAGCAAGAGGCACACACCCCCAAAGAGGTCATTATTTATACTCTAATTCTTGGCAAATTATACTAATAATTGTTTCAAATTCAGAGAAACTCGCACTGTGATTGGTTACCATAGATGACATGAGGGTCTCACCATCCTGTTCTCATTGCAAATTCCAAACCATGCTGGTTTTAACAAAAGAAGCGTTAATGATAAATATAATTATATATTTCAGCAACATTTACTAGGAAAAATGTTTCAGTCCAGTTTCCTGCATCCTGTGACATCGCACGCAGGATAAGCACATTCCACAAACACTGGTACTTTGGCAGAATAGCAAGAATTTAGAGTTCACAGTGGCCTTGAACTAGGTCTTCACTCGAGGCAAGCTGGTATAATCTGCGCATGCTCTCAAATTCAGCACCATTCTCAGCCTTGCTGGATTCACAGTCAGCCATTTTATCTTAGGCCCAAAAATAAAACAAACACAAAAACAATATTTATTTACGAAATAGAACCCATTCTGTTTACCACCCCCATACTAACACCTTATATTATTTTTCCTAGCAAAAGCTATTAGTTTAAAGCAGCTTTTCTATTTGTGCACAACATGCAAAAATGTACAACATAGCATTGCATCAGTGCAAATTTTTCAAAGCACAAGCAGTTAATACACACTCATAGCAACATGCTCTAATGTTTTAGATGGCTTTTCATGCAAAAAAAAGCTTTAGCCCCATGTGTAGTGTTTGGTGCATGGTTAATTAACACACATTATAAGAAATATGCAACAAAACCAAAGTCTCTTAAAACAGGAATAAGGAGTGTAGATTACAAGGAAAAGGAGCTGGGAAGAGAGAACACATTCAATAATTATTTTCACAGGTAAAGAGGCCACTAAAATCACGAGTTTTCACTACACTGCAAAAACACATGTTAATTCAGCACAAGCATTTCAGACTGAAAGCATTGACCAGGCCTCATATTTCATGTCTTTCATTTTGAATGCACCAAAGTGCACCTTTTAAAAAGCATTTGACTAGGCCTCATTTCATAATCTCATGTGCCATGTGTTTTCCACTTGCACCAAAATCTGCCACTTAAAAAGAATACATTTGACCAGGCCTTATGTCATGTTTTCATTTTGCTTGCGCCAAATCTGCGTCCTTTTAAATGCAGTCTGCCTGAAGCACAAAAATAAAGCAATGCCTAATCTTGATGAAATCTAGCTCTATCAGCACTCCCTCTCTTCATGCCCCCAGTCTTTCTCTCAATTCCTTTTTCTCTATCTACATAACTCTCTCCCTTCCTCTTTTTGTTGCCTTTCTCCAGTGCCTCTCTCTTCAAGTCCACACTCCTCCTGTTCCTCCCTTACACTGTGCCTCCTTCGCTTTTTCCTAACTCTGCTTAATCTCTCTCATTTGTCTCCGATTTTCCTCGTCTCTCTTCTTGTTTCTATCTCTTCCTTGTCATAAGGCTCTTGTCACTGTTGACAACCTTGAAGATTGTATTCTGTGCTACAAATCTGACCTCAGCCTTGCTGATCCCATTGCACTAAATGTGCCATCCCTGGACTATAAAAACATAAGGTTCGAGGTAGCGCAGCATTCACCTTATTTAACAGCACATGCACATGCCTCAGGATATATACCCAAAATGAGTCTTTGCTGGGTTTCCTTAGCTTTAATTCAAGGATCTGGTGAACATTTCGGCTGCAAGCCCTGTCCACAGAAACAGATTTGGGTCTGGGTTTTCATGTCTACATAACAAGGATTTTAAAATGGTGTGAAAACGTGTCCACATGCAACTGGGAGGCTTGTCTTGCCATTAATCATAAATGAAGAAAATTAACCCTTGCAACTACAAGTTATAGCTCACATCTGTATTAAAGGGTTTGTGTGTAACACTACCTTCCGGCCCAAAGCACCACACCTTTGTATAATGGTCCTGGGCAATTGTAAAACCATAGTGCCCTGGCCCATACACTTCCTCCTTCTCAAGGGGGACCTCCATGATTAGGAAAAATGTCCCAGGTCTCAAAATTCTGGGAAAATCATGCAAGCATTGAAAATGTGTTACTTTTAAAACATAATGTGTGAGAAAAATCAAGAAAAATGATACAAGTGCAAAATCCCAGCCTCGGCAGTGTCTATAAGGCCCGTGTGATATATTATGTGCTCAGCAGTTTATTGTAAATATACTTGAATCACTTGAACAACAGTTAGTTTCATCCAATTGTAGTCAAATTGCGGTTTTTGGTTTTATGTTAATGCTCTCTGTAATCGTGAACCAATGTATTATTTTATTATGGCCATAAGGTCTTAACGGCACAGAAGTAAGAAACATGCTGCTGACCTACTGTAAATGCTATGCCCTCTTCCATCAGCAGATCATTGTCATTAGCTGCAAGAGAAGGCACAGTCTAAGAGGGCCTTGGGGACCCACCTGTGGGATGGAAAGAACTCATGCAAACAGGTGCGCAGAGAGCATTATATTTAAGCACACGCTAGCATCTTCACAGGGCACAACTGACATTAAAATAAATAGTGTTACAATCGGGGGGGGGGGAGCTGTGATCCATTTGGTTTCCTGTCAATAACTCATAATCAATTGGGAATGGATAACTTGTACCTGCAACCAGGGTCCAGATCGTTCTGTCCGTCAGTACTCAAAGTTGGTACTTAGAGAACCCTCAATCACGTAAAATAGGTCGCAGGGCGGTTTATCTTGATTCTCCGCCTTTTTTTAATACGCGTCAGCATTATGATTGGGTCTCTTTCTGAATGCTTCCTCCGCCCGGAGGAACCACTGGATTTCACAGTAGTGATCAGAAATTGATAGTGCAAAGTGCTTTAGTGAAAAGTGATATTAAAAATGTCAGAAAAAGACCCAATGATAATGCTGACACGTATTAAAAGAAAGGCGGAGAATCAAGATAAACCGCCCTGCGACCTATTTTACGTGATTGAGGGTTCTCTAAGTACCAACTTTGAGTACTGTTGGACAGAACGATCTGGACCCTGGTTGCAGGTACAAGTGATCCATTCCCAATTTATTATGAATTAAAATAAATAGCCCCTCACCCCGTCATTCCAGCACCCACCCCTGCCTCAGGAAATGTAGGGTACCAGCTTCTTGTCCACTTCAGATGCTCTGTCCCAAAACTGAAGAATTATAAAAGGAAAGGCCACCCACAGCTGGAGCGCTACTTCTTGGTGACATGGAGTCCAATGGTACTCTAACTACAGCGCCCTCAGCATAGCCTTTTTATCTATTCTGTGCAGCTCTCACCCCTGTATGTTCACTGTGCCACATAATTCCACTCCACAAACACACTCCACACCATACAATTCCACCTCACACAATTCCAATAATTCCACTCCACATCATATACATCCACTACTCTCCAAACCAAAACACATGGGAAAAAGACATTGTCATTTACAACACCAATAACTCGAACTCTCCCAAATGAGAGACCTATTGCATTACAAATGCTTGTTTTAAATGTTGTAGGAATAAACAAACGAGAGATCAGAAGAAGGAAGTATAAGAAATCTCATGTGACATTATATGTCGAGTCAAAGGGTCTGAAAGGCAAGACCATCCCATTCGTTTATTGTGAAAATAGATGGGTTGATTTAAAAATGAAGTTTGCTTTGTGCTCTCATTTAACTATTGTCTAAAAGGAAACATATAGAAGATGGTTTGTAAAGAAAAACAAGTTACAAAACATGGATGAATATCCTGGGGGGTATGGAGGGCAACCAATAAGTATGCTAGGATACTTTAATGCATACATCGAATTGGGAAATAAGCTTATGGTTGGGAAAGTTTAAGTGCCCAAAGAGGAGAGGATTTGCTGTGGTGGCCACATCAAAGCCTGTTGGGTGTCAAGTTAGACCCCGATGCAGAACCACAAGTGCAAATTCAGGAAGTTGAAACTAAGTTGTGTGATGTTGTAGCAGAGTTTCCAGCTTTGTTTAAAGAGAGTTTAGGATGTTTGAAGCGATATAAGCACTGTATTAAGATTAAAAAAGGAGCTGTACCAATTTCAGCCAAAGTAAGGAGAATACCAGTTGCTTTACAAAGCAAGGTTGAACAGGAACTAGACAAGCTTATAAGTCAACAGATTATAACACCAGTAGAGGCAACTGAATGGTTGGCCCCAATCGTTGTTGCTATCAAGGTTAATGGAGATATTAGGTTATGTGTGGACCTCAGATCATTAAATAAGGATGTAGTGGTGGACAAGTTTCTACTTCAAATATAGATGAATTTGTTTCATCCTTGGCTGGCGCAAAGGTTTTCACGACTTTAGATCTCATTTAAGCTTATCATCAGGTGGAACTAAGTGAAAGCTCACAAGAGTTAACAGCTTTCATAACTCCAATGGGTGCATACAAGTTCTGGAGGATGCCATTTGGCTTGGTATCGGCAGCCTCTGTCTTTCAGAGAGTAATGGCATCAGTTCTTAAAGATGTCAGGCGTAAAGTCTTATCAAGATGATTTACTGATATTTGGTGGTTCACAGGATGAACATGATGTTAGAGTGAGAATGGTGTTAGAGAGGTTGCTTAATGCCGGACTAACACTAAGGAAATAAAAATGAAAATTTTCTGTGCATGAGGTTAATTATTTGGGCCATCTTATCACAGGAACAGGTGTTGCTCTAAAGAAGGGATTGGTAGATTCCATTGTTAAATTAACCACTCCGGAATCGAAGGAGGTAGTTGTTCCTTTCCTAGGTATGGTAGAATACTATGGGAAGTTTATAACAAACTTGGCAAGTAAATCTATCAATTTAAGATTTCTACTAGGCAAAAACAAGGAGTTCAAATGGACTCAGGAATGTCAGCAAGAATTTGATGGTTTGAAGAAAGAATTAAATATTGCACCTAAACTACAAGCATTTGTCCCTGGTATCGAAACAATAATGGTGACTGATGCAAGCTCAAAAGGGTTGGGAGCTATCTTCACACAAAAGAGAAATGGTGAAGAGCAATTAATAGCATGTGCTTCAAGGAGTTTAAGAGGAGCAGAGTTTAGCTACTCTGTAGTAGAAAGAGAGGTGTTAGCAATTTACTGGGCGTTCCCCTTAAGGACATTTTTCAAAAGAAAGGTCTAGATTTGATATCAAGGATAAGACGTTGGGTGGTGGCTCTACAAGAATTTAATTTCTCGGTGGAACACTTATCAGGTGTTTGAAATGTGTCAGCTGATTGTTTGTCGTGTTTGGTTTCTAAGGATGAAAATGAAAATTTGGTTGAAGAAATTCTAGAAGAGGAAGCCAATGTTTGTGAAGTTACTTTAGGAACCATTAAAGAGCAGGAATGGAAGGAAGAGATTTTGAAGGACCTAGAGTTAATTAGAATAATTAATAATATGCAGTCTGGGTTAGTTCAGTTGAAAGGGATGTCTAGGATTTTGCAGATGCTGTCTGATGAATTGTCCGTTGAGAGGTATTTTGTTGAGAGAGACAAGATTAATTCCACCCATCACTTTGAGGAGCAACTTGCTATAAGAAGCTCATCAAGGTCATTTAGGAATTGTTCAAACTAATGAGAGATTGAGAGCTAATTTTTGGTGGCCAGGAATGGATTTGGAGATGGAACGAGTGGTAGAGAATGCTTACAATACAAGTTAAGTGATAACATTTTGACACCACACACAATGCCCATGGTTTGTCGTCGGTTACCACAAAGTTCATGGGAAGAAGTTCCTATGGATATTGTAGGGCCGTTAACTGGCATGCATAATACCCCATATTTGATCATTGTGATGGATTTTTACTCCAGGTGGGTAAAGAATGTAAGGGAGGTAACATCAGACAGCATTATAAGATTTTTTTAAGAGGTGTTTGAGAGAAATGTTTCCTAGGTCACTATTAACTGATAATGGGCCACAGTTTTGTTCGAAACAAATGGAAGAGTTTTTAACATCATGTGGAATAGAACATAAAAAGTGTGTGATATATCACCCTGAGACAAATGGAGCTGCTGAAAGGTTTAATAGAGGTATAAAAGAGAATATTCAGTTGTCTAGAGTGAATGTGCTAAATTGGAAAGAAGAGTTGCAAAAATGTATCCTTGCTCACCACATGACACCTCATTCCTCAACTCACAAGTCACCATTTGAACTGTTTAAAGGTAGAGCACGCAATACTATGTTATGTCCAGGTTGGATGTTATGGGACGAAGGTATTACATTTAATGGTATTGGGAGTTGGAGATACCATGAGGAGAAGTTACAAAAAAATAATTAAACATTACGATGAAAGGAAAAAGACCAGGCAGGTTACAGTCAATGTAGGAGATTGGATACAAATTAAAGTTCCAGTTGGTGCCATGTCTTGGTCTAAATATTCGAGACCTTCACAGATTATAAAATGATTGAAGAATTCTATAAAAGTGAATGATGGTCGGATTTGGAATTTGAATAGTGTTGTGATACTTAGATTAAATGTAGAGGAAAATAAAAGTGTTTCTGAAAAAGTTAAATCACAAGGGAATGGAAAAGATGATCAAAGTTCCCAGGAAAAGTTCACAGAACAGAAGTCAAGAAGAAGTGGGCGTAAAAGTGGTGTTCAGTTCTACTTGAAGGACTATGTTAAGTAATGGTTACCATATGTATCTTGTGAAATTATTAAGTACAAATTTATATTTAGTTCTGTTTTCAATTTGTTTGATCTTTAATGTATTTAAGGGAAACTTATGTATAGTTGTTTATATAAGAAGGGAGAAGTGTGATATTGTGCTGAGACTCCCCTTAAAATCAATAGTTCCATGGAATTAGGTATATGGAACTCTGGGGTTAAAGGATGAAAGAGAGTCAGTTACTGAAGAGGAGACCATGGATGGTGTGTCCAAATAAACGTATAACATACTTACCAGAAATTGGAGTGCCGTCCTCTTTTTCATGAACGTTACAATATCATCAGCTACCCAAGCCTCTAATCTGGGTAAAAGCAGACGATTCATGAGTTTCGTTGTGGTGTCTAAAAGGGAAATAGGTCTGGAATTTTTTGGGCTACCATTGTCCCCCTTTTTATGGATAGGAACAATTATACTTGTTTTCCATGAGGGGGGGGGGGGGTGGGCCTACTATTGCTATTTTATTAAAAACGTTGGTCAATAAAGGAGCCCAAAGGTCGTAATTGTCCTGGAAGAAGTCTATTCGGACCCCATCCGGGCCAAGGGCTCTTACCAGGGCTACATTCCGATATGGCCTTTCTAACCTCAGTAAGCGAGAATGACAGAAATGCCCTCCTTCCAGATGGAAGAGCGGCTGGGAAAACCGCAGGAGTAAGGGTGGGCATGACGATGTTAACAAAATGCTCCACCCACTCCTCCTCCCAAACATTGGTATCTAGCGTGGGGTCCCTTCGGGTCTTGAAATAAGGTGAGTTGATTATACCCCAAAACTCTGTGCTGTTGCCCGATGAAGTTTCCTGGGCAAGCCGTTCCCAGATCGCCTCCCTCAATGTCCTCTCCCTTTTTCTCCTAGCCAATTTAAACAGATTGCGGAGTAAGGCAATCTGTGTCTGATCTCGTGGCAGAGTTTTAAGAGCTGGAATAAGGGCTTTCCTGGCTTTAGCACAGGGAGAGTCAAACCATCCCTTTTGTTTAGAGCTCTTTTCATTTCCTTTACAAGTAAGAGCCACCTTTATGTGCTCTAGAAGATCCGTAAAGGATGAGACCAGATGGTGGGTGCTGTGGCTAGGTCCAAACACCTACCAATACTAGTTTGGGTTATATTTATTATGTCTGGAATGAATTTAAACCTGTCAATGTTAGCCCATTTTAACTGATAGCCGTTTTTTCAGTATGGGATGATCGATAATCCAGTGCAAAGCCTTTTCTCTGAAATTCAAAGTTATTACACCAGTTAAAATAGGATGATCGCTAAAACTATTAAATTGAGCATCTGTATTTCTGAGACTACCCTCAACAGTGGTAGAAACTAATATAAAATCAATCATGGATTCATGAGCCTCTCGAGAAAAAGTTTTCATGGGAGAGTCCTCCGAGTTAGTCCAAATATTAACAATGGCCAAGTTTCTGGGAAAAAAGGTCCTGTTGCGGCTGTTGCCATAAATACTATGGGGAAAATGGGAGGTGGGATTACCCATCAAATCAACCACACCGCATGGTTTGTCTTGATTATGATTACATGGGTGTATATTGAAATCTCCCATCCAAATTATAGTAGATATTGCGTCTCGCTTATTACTTTTTGAAAGGCTCCGTAATTGAGTTGTTAACCTCGTCTACGCCCATGTGCATTTTTGGACCAAAAGTAATATTATAAAAATTTATCAAAATCCAAATACCTGTTTTGGGAAATTCAAAAACGAGGAGGTGAAAGAAAGGGCTCTTGTCATCAAACTTCCTTATTTTTTTTAAAGAATGAATTTGGTATTAAAGTTAGGAGACCCCCCTTAGGCCTCCCTGCAGCTGATTGCGAGGCCATTGCCTGATAGGGGCGATAGCCATTAATAAAAATAGGTTCCAAGGCCCACGTTTCCTAAAAGCAGGTAATATCGCTTGCCTGCCAAAGATTGTGCCAATGTACATTATCCAGTTTCTTCCTAATACCTGCTACATTCCAAGAGGTTATTTTAAATAGGCTATTTTGTATTTTCTTAAACTCATTCTGTTTGAGAGAAACAGGAAGGATTGTGGGTAGGAAATGCTCAGAGACAGACTCCTTAGGTGTAAGAGGGGATAGTCAGTCACAACAATCTAAGTCAGAGGGGGGGCATACCTATTTGTAGTACAGACACCTGTCCCTACTGCAATCATATTCCTCTCAGCTATGGGCCCTCACTAGACCATCCAATGAATTCACTTTGGGATCTTGTAGGCCAAATTGGGGAGGATTGTAAAAATAGGCCAGGGAGAGACCCTTGATCAGTGTGTCCTTCGGAGGGTGTCTGAGGAGTTGGTCTAAAATGTGGCTCTGTGCAAAATGGTTATTAAAATTAATCACTACACAGTCGCCCTCCAACATTTTCCTCGATGGACCCACTCAACCTACCCTTCTTGCCATGATCATTTGGCTGACCAGTGAAGGCCCCCCTCTGTCCTTAATATGGCAAGACATCCTGTGTAATGATTTGGCCATTAGTTGACCCGTGGACTCATACTGGCCCTCCCTCAGAGTCTGAACATTTCCCATAACTAATACAAGGGGCGAAGATGCTGGAGGGAGGTGGAGCGTCTGATGTGTGATACCCTGTGGGTCCTCATTAATCTCGTTGGGTTCATATTGGCTTATGGGATTGTTGTTCCCTCTATCCCCTCTTAAATCTGCCTGTGGGCTAGTCGTTGGCCTATTTGAGCCTTTACTGAGCGATAGCTGTAAGTACTTCGCTAACCCAGGAGCAGTGAGAAGAACGTTACGAGATGTGTCGGGGATTTGTGAGGGCATAAGATCCGAAAAACCTAGATTAATTCTTGGGATAGTATGTTATTCTCTATCGCTTGCCTCTCAGGGGCTGTCATTATCACGGGTACCCCATCCCACCCCTGCAGCTTCAACAGTTTTCAGTCTCTCCTCAATTTGTGTTAATTTAAGCAAAAGAGGTTCCAGGAGCGTGGCAACCATAGTCTCCAGTCTTTTCCAAGTGACATCATCAAGCGTCCCTGGAGGCTGTGTTGTGGTTGGTGTGGTGTTCCCCTTTGGGGTTTGATCAGGGCGAGTGACTCCAATCCCTCTGGTTTTGCCTGACCGTGCAAGTTTGAGATTTTTGTTTTTAAGGTCCTCCAGTTTTCCTTTTTTTAACTGGTGGCACGCTGTTGATAACGGAATGGGATTTAGCAGCCTGACCCCTAGTAATGATATTAGGGCCCGTTGTTACTTCCACTAAAGGAGATAGTGGAACTGTAGGTACAGGAGACAGGGAAGCGGTGGGAAAAGTTTGAGAGCCCTAGATACAAATGCGTCCAGTGTCCCTGCAGCTCCTCTCCCAGGTTGGTCACTGAAACCCTTCCGTTTGGCCATTTTATTACCCCCCAGCTGATAATGGAAAAGTAAGTGGAAGCCCAAAGAGGAAATGAGGCCACAGTACCTTATGGTGGAGGGTACAGCAGATCTCTGGAGGTTTCAGAGGCCATGGCTTAGAGGGGTGGCCCAGCCCAGTCTCTGACTGGCACAGACGGGCATGCCCTTGGCCCGGGCTTTGTCCAGGCAGGGCCCGCATGCGTCCCGCACTGCGGGAGCTTGCCGGTGCTTTTATGCGCCTCTGGGCGCTGGCTGGTGACGAGGAGTCAGGAGCAAAGGAGCCTGGTAGGTGGAGTCCTATGGACTCTGCTGCTGGCTCTTACCCCCGGTGCGGCAAAGGGAATCGTCCCAATAAAGTCTATATGTGATATTGTGGAATCTGGGCATAATAATATATGCAATTTTCCTTGCTGTAGTTGCAAGGGTGTATAATTAATTTCAAGCAAGTTATGACCAGCCAACCAATAAGTCAACCATTGTAGTTGCCCAGCTATACAATAGCTGTGCAGCGCATGTTAATTCACACAGATACTCATGTGCTTGCTTAGGAGGGTTTCTATTCTCAACTGTTGTGTTGCACATGCCACTGAGCCACATCAACATCCACAGCAGATTGTATGCACCTGCACGCTTACCAACTATTTTTCTGAAAGCCAGCCATCCATATGGAGCGTTGGGTGCCCTCTTTTGTGGTCTACCTAACCCCCATGCCTACTCTAACGGATTTACAGGTTCTGTTTTGGAATGTCAACGTGCTACTAGACCATATGAAATGGTCCGTAGTCCTGCTGTACTCCCGTTGCTCTCTCCACTCAGTCCTGATGCTTGAGGAAACACTGTTATTTAGTACCCCCTGTCCCTTTCTACTCCTCTTCCTTCACCGCTCCTTCCCCGTGGTGGATACCCGGGCCTCCCCCGACACTCATGGTAGCTGCATCGCTTTTGAAGGGAGGGTGGAGGGACACGGCCTCAATCTGCTCCATGTCTATGCACCTGCCACAGATGGGGACTCCTTTCTTCAAACACTAACAGACCTTATCCTGGAATTTCCCCATGGTATCACGCTGGTGGTGGGAGGCTTTAACGCTGTCCTGAACCCTTGCATTGACTCCACGGGAATTCCCTTGAGAGGCAGATGTAGTGGCACCCACCTGCTGTCCACTTGGGTGGTTCACTGGGTTTCTGTGACACATGGAAGTTATGGCACCCCCAGCAATGACAAACATTCGCCTCTGTGGCCCACCACACCCACGTAGATATTGATATTATTCTCATGCTGGCCACTGACTACCTGCTTTTCTAGAAGGTAGAAATCTTTCCAAGGGAAATATCTGACCACTCTCCCATGCTGCTCGGCCTCGGCTCTAGGGCCCCTCATCTTGGCCCCCTCAGGCTCCTTAATACTTTGCACCTTAAAGACGAGAAATGTTTTCATGCACTTGCTGATGAACTTGGGGCTTACTCTGACGTAATCAAGGAACTTTGTTGTCAGTCGGCACTCTATGGGTGTCTTGCAAGGCAACCATCAAGGGATATGCCAAGACCTTTATCTCAAACAAAGATAAAGGCAAGCTCCAACGTGTGACCTTGCTGGAAGCCCTGACACTACAGCTCCCGAATGACCCCCAGGGAGAGGTATCTCACTCTCGCTAGCACGCTATAGCCTGTGCTGGAACACAGCAGTTATCGTTAGAAGAGGTTCGCCAAATGTGGCGCTCCAGCACAGCGTGGGTTTACAAACATTGGGACAAACAGAGCAAGCTGCTACATCAGATAACCACCAGACCCCTGGCGTCCAACACAATCCCTGAAATGCTAGATGCTGAAGGCACGCTCCTCTGTACTCCTCTGGCCATTACACAAGCCTTTGCCAACTTCTACTGGCAGCCATACACAGCTGTCCCTCGACCAGATGCCGAAAAGGCCTTCCTGCTTCTTGAAAGCATCTCACCACCCACAGTGCCTCAAAATCTGTGGGATGAGCTGGACCAACCTATCACTCTTGCAGAGGTAACTTCAGCCAATTCTGACTTTCCCGCTGGAAAAACACCCAGCCCAGACGACATCTACCGGCGCTTATAATGAAGCTGCAAACATAGGCCGCTTCCCCCCAGAACTTGACAAGGCCACTATTGTTGTAATCCCTAAACTGAGTCCTTCATCTAACACCTGTGCAGCATACTGGCCCATCTCTCTGATCAATGGGGCATTCATACTCTTTGTTAAGGTTCTGGCCACCCGGTTTGAAGGCCTCTCTTGCCACTCATATTCACCCGTACCAATTTGGCTTCATGCCGGCTAGGAGCATGAGGCACTGCCTTAGGAGAGTGCATGTCGCTTTAGTGTGCCAACAGTTGCTGACACCCCTTAATGCTCTGCTGCTTGTCGATTTCTAAAAAGCCTTCAATATGGAAGACTGACTTTCCTGTTCTAGGTCCTCCGTAGGTCAGGCCTTGGTCCCAGATTCACTGGGTATGTAAAATGTTTATATTTCGAGCCCCCTGCACATGTGCAAATCAATGGCATGTTCTCATAACCCAATTCCTATATGCAGCGGAATGAGACAAGGCTGCCCCTTATCTCCCCTTCTTTTCTCCCTCGTCATTGAACTGTTAGCTAGACTTATCTGCTGCGATGCTCAGGTTCAGGGCTGGAAGTTAATGTTAATGAGTTTATAAAATGCGTGAATGCCATATGGCGTCTTGGCTCTAGTATCAATTGACTACAAAATGAAAAAGACAAACCACCTGCCTGGAAACTATTTCTTTCATATTGCGGAAAATCTCAACCATAGTTACAGGACATACATTGCCACATCCACAAGGGACTAAGACTAGTGTGCAGTTAAAGACGCTTGTAAATAAGGTAGTGAGAATCAGTTTTAATATTATCAGGATGTAGATCATCAATTTATTGTATATACCATACAAAATACATATATAGCATTGTACATCAGCTAATCACAAATAATCAGTAACATTCATACACATGGAAAGAATGCATATAGATTAACACTTACCCCTACAGATCCGAACATGCTTCATACAAACTGCCCCACGCCACCACAAAATCATTCAGCATAAGCTCTTACATTCACACTCACTCAAACACATGAACAGGACAAATACTGCAAATTGACTAACAAGATACTAACAAATAATCATAGATATGCAGAATACACACAAAAAACAGTATTAATACAAACTATTAACTATACAATACTAAGTAGATGTCAACAGATACTGTTATTACTTTTACATTTTTTAATACATATTTTTCTTAAAAAAGACACATGCTTGTCGTCCAGTCTTGTTCAGATGGTGCGGCAGCTAGTATCAATTGAACCAAAAAGGAAACCGAGCGAAAGTGGGTGTATGTAACGAAGCCTGGGTACTGAACCTAAAAAAGATACTTCAGAAATTAAGAAGGAGTTTTAGACTAGAGAGCTAAAAAGACAGGTTTCCAAATCCTTCCTAAACTTAAAAAGATTGTGCTGAGCTCTTGAAAGATTGGGCAGAGAATTCCACCATTTAGAGGCGGTGTTAGAAAAACTTCTATCTCCTCAATGTTTTTTTTATTTTTATTCTGGGTACAAGTACTTTCTTAGCAGTGACACGCTATAAGGTACAAGAAGGAGAGTAACATTTAAAGACCTGATGCAGGGTCTTATGAACCCAGCACAGGGCCTTAAACTGCATTTGTGCCATAATAGGGAGCCAGTGGAGTTCTTTGATGGCTTTGGAGGATGAACAGAATTTTTGAAGATTCATCAGCACTCTGGCAGCTGTATTTTGAAGTGTCTGCAATTTGTTAAGAAGGTGTGTTTGAAAGCCTACATATAGCGTATTACAATGGTCTATTTTAGAAATGACCAGAGCCAAGATAGCTGTTTTCCTCAGCTCTAATGAAAGAAAAGGTCAAATCTTTTTTAAGAAAACATAAGAAAGCTGGAAGATGTAACCTGCTTTGAATGCTCTATGACGGCTAATTTGTTGCCAGAAATTACCCCTCAATTACTTGCCTTCTGCACTGGGGATGGAAGGGGCCCAATGTTTTGTGGCCATGAAGAGTTCTTCAACAAAAAGGTGGTGTTGACCAAAAAGCAACACCTCCATTTTTTTCTGAGTTTAGCTTTAAACCATTCACCTGAATCCAATGAGCAATGCTACTCATACATGTATTGAACTGTGATGCTACTTTTTCTGGGTATGAAGAGACAGATACCACTAATTGGGTATCATCAGCATAGGAAAATACTGAACCCACAAAATAAAAAAAGTGCAATTAATGAAGTGATGTAGCCATTAAACAGAGTTGGACTTAATGAGGAACCCTGTGGGACCCCGCAGTGAGTCGTAAAGGGGGCTGATGTAAAATCCTCCAATTACACTACTTTCTCTCTAATAGATAGCAAAGACCCAATCAATTTGAGAGCTGTCCCTTCCAGGATGGTTGACCAGAGAATAGTGGTCAGTTGTTTAAAATGCAGCTGACAAATCCAACAGGATTAGCCCACATTGTCACCTCTTCAGTAGCTGTCAAAAGGTCAGATTCTGTACAATATGTGGGTCTGAACCCATGCTGAGCCATATCAAGACAGTTGGTCATTTCGAAGAAAGAAACAATCTCCTGATTCAATTTCTTTACCTCTAAACGGTCGAGTGAGGATTTCTTTACAAGAGGCAAGATAGAAACTTTCTTCCAGGCTACTGGAAAGTAGCCTAATCCAAGAATCTTGTGTAATATCAAGGTAAGATGAGCAGAAATAGTTTCTAAAATCAGAATTTGGAAACGGCCATGAAGATTTCATTGCTCTGTATGCCAATGACATTCAACATGCATCAATCTGTAACGACCCGGGCTGCCTCCATATTCTGCGGCTCTGCGAGGAGGCCTTGAACCTATGGGTCAACCACGTTAAGTTATCACTAGTCCTGCTTCATCCCTCCCGGGAGTGTATTGCATGGTAGATATCCATTCTTGTGCAGCGTCTTAACTTTCACTACTTGGAAATGCACATTGCTCTTCATCCCGATTTAGACTGGAAACTCAGCTTTGCGCTTTATTCCAGAAGGTGAAAACAGACTTAAAGAGATGGAGGACCCTCCCACCTAATGTAATGAGAAGGATCGTGCTCTATAAAATTATATTACCGCAATTCCTATATCTTTTCCAGGCTTTTCCAGGAGAGGTGCCGCGTCATTGATTCAATGAGTTGTACTCTTTGCTCACATCGTTCCTCTGACATATGTCTAGACCAAAGTTAACCCTTGCCAAATGGCAACATGCATCGTATGTTGGAGGTCCTGCCCAGCCTTTACTTGTACCATCTAGTATCCCAGACCCTTGTCATAAGCAATTGGCTTAGCGGAGGTTGGTCGGATCCGGCGTACAAGTTGGAGTTGGATGCAATGGGCTTTGGGACTGTGCTTGGGATCTCTACGGCACCCCTTTCCCCCGCACACTTCCAGAGGTACCCAAGCTGGTCCTCCTTAGCGGGCATGCAGCTCTTCGATAAATGGACTGGGACTCTAAACTGACGTTGCTAACTCCCTGGAGGAGCACAATCTGGCTATGTGAGACAGCCGGATTAAAAGGTTTTCAGCATTGGAAGTCGATAGGAATTTTCCTGGGGCGTGGTGGTCAGATAACCATATGTACTACTTTCAGTAGCTACAGGCGACTCACGCTCTATCACCCACACAGTTTCAAAATTACCTTCAACTGAGACACACCCAACGAATATTGTATATCCTGTATGTGCACCCATTTTTTCTTCGCCTTGAGACTACCCTCTCCTAGTTTGGCATATGCTAACAGTTTTCTTTGAAAGTACATGAAGGAAATACGTGTATACGATTAGAAAAACACAGAAAATACCATGTTGTACTTGTCATAACAAATCTGAACTCACTTTGTAGTGCTCAATAAAGTTTGTTATAAAAAAAAAAAAAACTGAGACATACCCAACGAGCACACATCGCCCCGGACTCGCACAGAAAAACGATTGATACCATTTGTTCACATGCCAATTTTAAACACACACACCACTGTATTTCTGAGTTGTGCCGTCTAGCAGTGCATACATAGCAGAAAAGACATCTTTTTGGAAAAAACAGGATGTTCAACTCCCTTTTATCTCTGTATGCCTTTGCACTATGTTCTGACAGAGACTTCTAGCCACAGAATGGATCTAGAAACTTTACAGCAGTAGCTCGGTGCAGCTGTAGGGAGCGTCATGTGGCTCAACGCTGATGCTGTTCCGCTTTCAAATGAGGTACGGAGACTATGTGGCGCCACTCCTGCATGCTGACATCAGTTCCTTTCTTTCTGTGCTACTAGATGTGGATCCGGAGCTACCTGTTTTTTCTTTTATACCTTTATTTTGATCAAACACATTTTTGCAGTGTGCAAGGGGCGTGTCACCTCCCAAAACGACCAGTTTTAAGGCTTGTTAGTACTGCTGCAAACAGATGTCTGTAACATATCCTCACCAAATTTGCATATGCACCATATTGCCCCTTGGGGTGAGTCACATACGAAACCGAAAGGTGAAACTCATTATGGCAAGCACCAGAAGACCCAGCGACAAGACCTGTCTAAGTCGAAAGTTGGGTCCTGTTCAAGATCCGGAAGTCCCTGAAGTTGTTCCAGTGGTTGGGCTTCCTCTAGATCCAAATTCTTTGGTATGTAAAAAAAAAACATAAGAAGTTTAAATGGAACTCAGCCTGTTCCCACTAATCTCACACTCCTGAGAAGGCGCATATATCTCAATCTCTTTCCCGAAGTCATTCGACTTTGGAGCCGATCCCACAACTTGTTCCGGCACATCCCGAGTTTCCGGGGCTGTCCGCCACTCCTAAGCAGTTCAGAGAGTGCTATGAGACCATCCATTCTACTTTGCCAACTACCTCTGGCATGCCTGGAGGCCTCACGAGGTCAAGAGGTTCTCCTTCTGTTTTATCCCTCCTTTGCTCCAGCTGGACCCTTCCGGGCACATAATGGGGCCGCCTCCCATTCCACTTTTCACTCTAGAGCTACGGTCCACGCCAGTCCCTGGCGTATCGAACACTTATGTGGAATTCATCATTGCCAGAAGACGAGGCCCTGATTGTCGTCTCCCACGTTAAACCTGTTCAAGTCCGAACTTGATCAAAGTCACTCCCAACTGCTGATGAGGCTCCCTTTCTTCCACTTGATCTGCCTCCTCAATGACAAAAGCACACACTCCATTCCCTATTTAGCATGAATTCGGATAAGAAGTATGATGCGGGTGAAGAGATTGGCCAATCTTATCAGAAGGAGAATTTGTATGACGACCTACAGGAGGCCAGGGGCCTTGATACATCCCCTGAGTGTGGTCTACTCTCACCCATGGTCCTGCTACTTGAAGAGAGTGCAGCCTACGCCATGGTTATATATAGTATACCAAAACAGAAAAGATGCCAATACTGATGTTCTGTCAAAAATGTTTTTTTTTATTGTAAGATCACCTGTGAAACTCATTGTGATCTGATCATCAATTTTCTTTTATTTTTTCATTTCATTAGAAAAACTGTCAATTCATTATTTTTCACAATTTTTCAATGGTCAACACATGATTATTCAAATATTTACATGAACCACACTACACTACATGTTATCAAATTATTTAAACATATTAAGACAACACACTTACTCTATGACAAAAGACAACATTTAAACAACAATTAATACATGTTTCACAAATTGACCAGCTCAGGTTCCAAAAACTTAACAAAAAAAGGGAGAAAAAAGGAAAAAACAACAGAAAAGCCCAGGGAATGCTCTTTCAATGTTATTTATACAACTCTAGTAATTGGGCAAAGACCAAACAGTGTGCAGTCCAGGGCAACCTAATAATTCAATCGAAACATTTTTAAAGAAAACACTACTTTTCCTTCTTGTATGTACCAAGCTTCTTTTGTCTGTATTATAATCCTGCCTCTTGCATCCAGTGGAACCAGGTTGTCTGATATTTCTTGGGGCAGCCTTTTGCCATATAGAGGTTCTTAGGCTACCACATAACTGTCGATCCCCCTTTGCCATTCTTTCAATGTGGGAAGGGTCGGGACTCGCTCCAACTTTCTTGCTATATCTCGTTTTGCAAATCAAGAGACCAGTCCCTTCTCTGGTTTTATCCCCCGTCGTAACACAGCGCTGAACCTGCACCGCGTTCATGGAGTTCTTGGCAGAGCAGACACTATACAGGAACATGCTGTCCCACTTGCCTATTTTAAAGAGATTGAACACCTTCAGAGCGAGTTATTATGGAATGGTACACCACGTATAGATTTCAGAAAACTCACCTTGAAATGGTATGATGGAGGCATTGCTCTCCCCGACATCCAAAAATATTATTGGGCTGCCCATATGGCTGCCATCAATCTTCACCTTAACTTCTTGTATATCAACTGCAACAACTTGTTTTTCTGGAGATTTTACACCTACTCTCCCCATATCAATTTATTTCATCCAGACGGCAGTGTGCTCCATGCTTCTGGCAATTTGTACAGCTTTCTCCAATGTAGGATCCATAGAGAGAAGTCTTTTCTTTCACTTTCCTGTCTCTAATACACCTCACAATTTGGTCATGAATTAGGGATTGGGTTTTGAAATTCACAGGTTACTGCCAGACCTCTCAATGTGGCACCGTACTCATTATATCCTCATCGTGACCTTGTGCACGGCAAAACAAATTATATCTTTCAAAAACAGAACTTAGTTTGGGTGTAAAATGCTTCTCCAACATTTGCAACAACATGTCATTAACATTTAAGGGCTGGCCATTTCCCACACCCAATGATACTTCAGGAAGATCATCGTATATTATTCTCCCTTCTGTTCCTAATTGGTGCAACAATATGGCTTGCCTTCTCAAAGGGCCATATTTGTCCTCACCAACAGCCAACATAAATGTGAGAAATGTGTTCTTCCACCTCTTCCAAGGAATATTTGCCTCTCCTGATGCGGCTTTGAAACTGGGTGGAGCAGCCATGCTCTGTTCTACCATACCTGTAAAAAAAATGAAAAAGTGTGTTCTTCAGTTGTGGTAAGTATCCTTTTTTTCCTTATTCTTTGTCTTGTACAGGTATTTCTACTAATCCTTCCTTGTATTCCTTCACAAGTCCTCTTTCTATGCGAGTGATTTCAAAGAAGGAATAGGAAAGGAGCCGGAAGTTCATCACAAGCTCATTGCCTTGTCATGGAGTCAGACTTGTGCCCTGGTAATCCGCTGTGAACCTGCCAATCTGCGTGGGCGGTAGCCTTTTAAGAACAAGCATTTACAATGCAATGGTCTCGGCATTGGTAAAGTTTGAGCTATTGGCATTGCTCATGACATTATTTTTGTTTATGTTTTTGTTTTTAAAACATTTAAAGAAACGGCATTGTCATGAGCAAAGCCAATAGCTCTAACTTTAACAATGCCGAGACCGTTGCATTGTAAATGCTTGTTTATTTAATACAAGTTGACAGCTGGGGTGGACAGATAGACAACCAGAATATATCCTGCTGGCTGGATCCCTTTGAACCCACGGGGGTGGGGGGGCTCTAGGCGACAACATTATCTCACAGCCCGTGCCCCTGCATTCATATTACACTATCACTGTATTCTCTGAGCCCTGTCTTGTCATGTCTGCATGCTTGCAGTGTCTCAAAGTGCTTTGAAACAGCAGACAGGCAGCATACCAGCGCTACATCACAATTTGTAAACAAACAAAACAGTTCAGACACTCTTTGTCACTCCTGTTCTTTACAATGATGCCCTTATCTGTTCTAACCCAGACCCCTAACACCCAACCACACACATAGCGCCCAGAAACATTAAGAGGAGCTCAGACCACCAGTCCGGTAATAGCGCCAGAGGTGCCAGACAGCCTCCAACACTGGGGGGGTCTGAGGGTGAAGAGAAACAAAGTCACACTTTACACCATCGCAGACCGCCCATGACAATTCTACTGAAAGTTGCATCGTTCTCTTCTCTGACAACAAGGAAGTTGTGGATTCATTATGAGGATTCATTTTAGAATTCTCATTAATAGTGATGGTAATCAGAAACATTCATTATGGTCCCAGCGTAAAAGCATCCTTAGATAGGTTTTTTAATATAACAAATAACCTATCTATCTCGCTTATAATATCGCCACGTCAATACGTTTCAAAGGTTTAAACACAGAGAATTATACAATTAAATAAAAAAGATTAGCTTGAATGCCTACAATGGACTGAAATGTGCTTTTCTTGTCATTGATGGACAGTAGGTCCGTGGGACGTGTGCCGCCTGGGGGAGATTAATACTGCTTCTGCATTTAGTCTCAGACAGCTTCTGGCCACCTCCAAGAAAAATTTCAGAATTTCGGGGGGGGGGGGGTTGGGGGGGGGGCAATTCAAGCAATAGGCACAGTGTAGCTGCAGGGGCTCTAAGAAGGGGTGAAAAACAACAAAGCCTCGTTAGCAAGTAAATGGTCTTTTAAAGAGCTTTGAAGTGCTCGGGTGTGGCTGTGTGGGTGCCCAGGAAGCTGTCTCAGCCGGGGTGACACACACGACGGGGGGGGGGGAGCACGGGGTTGCTGAAGCCCTTTCAACCCAATGGGCGTTGCGCCCCTGAGCACGCTTATGCGATCTTCACAGCTGGGATAATTTGAGGTGGTTTAGACTTTAAGGGGTCAACTATAGTACTTGTTTTTATCAAATTAAAAGTGAAATCATGCTGGCATTCCGTAAATGCTATATACAATAAATGTTAACTCATTAGGTTCAGAAATTGAACTCCACGACTGAAAAGAGTTTCTTGCTTTGTGTAACACTTTTGTGTTCATTCTTCAATTACACGAGTTACACTGATGGAAATGAGGAGGATAGAAAACTTGGACACAGATTGGATTGCATGGGTGTTTTATGGCTTTTCACCAGTCAGTTTACTAAAATGGTCATTTTAGTTCTAAGGGGAAAAAATACCTTGTTCGGAGCGATTGCTTTTTTGTATTCAACTTGTCACTAGACATGCCTTCCGAGGACCCTTATCGAACACATCTAGGCTTCTTCAAGTGCTGTGTCCTCCCAAGTGCAGTGAGACTCATTGTGATGGCCCCGAGCTGTGTGACCCGGAGAGAGGCGGCCGGCCCCTGTAACTCAAGCTCGCGGCTTTGGAAGCTGAACTGTGCCGAGCTGTGTGACCCGGAGAGAGGCGGCCGGTGGCGGAGCTGAACTCTGCAGGCGGCTCCTGTAACTCGAGCTCGCGGCTTCACACGTGGTGCAGGCCCCGGCCACGAGTGCAGGAGGAGAGACTCGTACTTTGGTGACCCTCGGAGCGGCTGTGGTGAGAAGTATGCCGCGTTGAAATGAGGCCGAAGATCAGGAAAGCAGGAGTTCAATCCTCCAAGGAACGAACAACACGGAAGCCGACAGCAGGGTGAGAGGACGCCATTGACACCACCGCCTTTCTCCGAGGCACAGCAGAAAATGCCTCGGAGAAAGGGAGCGTCCTTTTCGGATTTGGGGGCGTGTTTTGTTGTTGTCTCCTCCCTGAGACTTCTCGCAAAAAACACGCCCCCCGATCCGAAAAGGACGGGGCATAATCGGAGTGACTGGACCTCTTCTCCAGTGGCTGGCCAGCATTTAAGAGGCCAGCCAATGGAGAACAGGAGAGAAGAGGGGCGGGTGCAAGCCCCTCTTCTTAAAGTCATTAAATCTCGCGAGCGAGACTGCGCAAGCGCAGCCATCGCTAGCCGAGACCTAAAAAGGCAGGGCGCGGAGCTTCAAGGTAGATTCCGGGCGCATAGAGCTGTAAACAGCAGATGTGTTTTGCTTGAGATAGCGGGCGCACAGCAGCACTCGTGAAATAGGTAGCACTGAGCTCGAGACAGCAGCAGTGTAGAGCTCGAGGTAGCGCTTGTAAAAGCGGCTGAGCTCGAGACGGCTAGTGCGTAGAGCTCGAGGCAGCGGCAGCGCTTGTGAAAGCGGTTATAATAGTGCTTTCTTTCCCCCCAAAAAAGCACTCGCCTTCCCAGATGGTTAATACATTTAAAGCAATGCTTTCCTTAAAAAAAACACGCTTATCCAATCCAAAAGACTTTAATCAGATAACATCGTATCCATAAAAGTATAGCATGTACAGGTATTAAAATCACAGTAAAACAATAGAATAGCATAATCAAAATTCATAGCATAGCGAACAAGAAACAGATGGGCTACATAGTAAAAACAATTACAGTGACATGAAAAAAATGCATGGTATTAAGGACAAAGTGCAAGTGTGCTTCACGGGTTACACATTGATTTGCAGACCCCTGTGGCTATTCTCAAAAAAGTACCAACACGCAGGATTAATTCATCATTTTCCAGTTTAAGTTTGCAGCTAAGGGCATCAGCTAATTGGATAGGTGACAATTTTTTAAAGAATGGAATTAGCAGCCATTGTGCATATTTTATGTAGTATCTACAAAAGAATAGGAAGTGTAAGAGTGTTTGTCCACTTTGTCCATCACATGGGCATGGCAAGGAATCAAGTTTTACATTATACCCAAGGGGAAAGCAGAGCAAATATTTTACAGTCTCAGCTCTTAAACGAAAAAGAAGTCCTCTCTCCCAATGCGACATTGGTAATGTAATATAGCTAGGCAAGCAGTATTCCGTTCGCTCAATGGGTATGAAATTAGCAACGGTTTATTTCTCTCATTCCCTCTCTATTCTTTCCGAGCTATGAAGTTCATACAGTGCTTACCTAAGAACTTTTTTCTCTACAGTTTCAGCTGTATTTGGGTTTAAAAACAATCTTTCAAAATTAACACTTTAAAGGCTCTTATTAACCCCAGCAAGCCATGGGATATCCATCTCTTTCTCGCAACTGATGCAATCATCTATTATCTCGCTAGTGAGAGATGCTGCAGGGTTTTTCATTATGGCTAGCCAAAACAATGCGGGACGTGCCCTTATAAAATATTCAATACAACTTAGTTTTAGTTCACTATGGCATGTATACTGAGAGGTAGAGATTGGTGCACCCAAAAGCTTTCTGCAAAATCTATTTTCCTCTAGTTGGACACTAGAGCTTGTAGCAATGCCCCAGACCTCTGTGCCATAGGTTGCTATTGGTATGCACTGTAATTTAAAAATCTTTAAGATCGCTGGAATTGCCCCTGATCTTTTTGGGCAGGGAAGACTGAGGATAGAGTTGGTGGCCTTTGAGAACTTGTTCTTACAGAACACCATATGTTCAGACCATGTGCCGTTCGCAGCAAAGACCATCCCCAGGTAAGGAAAAGTGGCAGTGCAAGTTAGTTTTTGATCCCCCATGGAAATATAACTTAAGGGATAATTCCTTTGCCCACAGGACATTATAAATGATTTCCTAAAATTGGTGCATAGGTCTAGACCAGTCATAAAATTCGTAAATCCCCGTACTAAAGTGCGTAGTGCATTGAGTGTGCGTCCAATTAAAACCGCATCATTTGCGTATAAAAGCACCGGAAGGGTTTTACCTTTAACTCTGGGTGCGTCATCAATCAATCAAAGGCATTTATAAAGCGCACTACTCACCCGGAGGGTCTCAAGGCGCTAGGGGGGGGGGGGGGGTCCGCTACTGCTCGAACAACCAGGTCTTGAGCTTCTTCCTGAAGGAGAGGTGGTCTTGGGTCAGGCGTAGTTCGGTGGGGAGGGCGTTCCAAGTCTTGGCGGCCAGGTGGGAGAAGGATCTACCTCCTGTTGTCGCTCTGTGGATGCGGGGGACGGCTGCGAGGGCGAGACTGGTCGAGCGGAGGTGGCGTTTGGGAGCGTAGAAGTTGAGGCGGCTGTTGAGGTAGGTCGGGCCTTGGTTGTGTAGGGCTTTGTGTGCGTGGGTGAGGAGCCGGAAGGTGATTCTTTTGTTGATCGGGAGCCAGTGCAGGTCTCTCAGGTGTCTGGAGATGTGAGTTCGTCTGGGGACGTCGAGGATGAGTCTCGCCGAGGCGTTCTGGATCCGCTGGAGTCTCTTCTGGAGCTTGGCGGTGGTACCGGCGTAGAGGGCGTTGCCGTAGTCCAGTCGACTGGTGACGAGAGCCTGGGTGACTGTTTTCCTGGTCTCGGTGGGGATCCACCGGAAGATCTTACGTAGCATGCGCAGGATGTTGAAACAGGACGAGGAGACGGCGTTGACTTGTCTGGTCATGGAGAGGGAGGAGTCCAGGATGAAGCCCAGGTTGCGTGCGTGGTCTGTCGGTTTGGGTGCGTTGCCCAGGGCAGGGGGCCACCAGGAGTCGTCCCAGGCGGAGGGTGAGGAGCCCAGGATGAGGACTTCCGTCTTGTCTGTGTTCAGTTTCAGGCGGCTGGTCGTCATCCACTCGGCCAGGTTTTTCATCCCTTCGTGTAGGTTGGCTCTGGCGGTGGCGGGGTCGTTGGTCAGGGAGAGGATCAGCTGGGTGTCATCGGCGTAGGAGATGATGTTCAGGTTGTGTTGGCGTGCGATGGCCGCAAGGGGGCTCATGTAGACATTGAAGAGGGTGGGGCTGAGCGAGGAGCCCTGAGGGACGCCGCAGGTGACTTCCGTGGCTTCTGATCTGAACGGGGGCAGGCGGACTCTCTGTGTCCTTCCGGTGAGGAAGGAGATGATCCATTCCAGTGCCTTCTCCTTGATCCCGACATTGCTGAGGCGCTGCACTAGGGTGCGGTGGCAGACAGTGTCGAATGCCGCGGAGAGGTCCAGGAGGATGAGGGCCGCTGTTTCTCCGTTGTCCAACAGGGTTCGGATGTCGTCTGTGGCAGCGATGAGGGCGGTCTCGGTGCTGTGGTTGGCCCGGAAGCCTGACTGGGAAGGGTCGAGGGAACCAGTCGTCTCGAGGAAGGCTGCCAGTTGCTTGTTGATGGTCTTCTCGATGAGTGTAATCAGTGATTTATGCAGATTATTAATATAAGAGATAAAAAGGACAGGGGCCAGGAAGCACCCTTGCCTAACCCCTCTGCCGACCTTGATATTATTGGACACCTCACCCCCGCCACCAATCCTGGCCCGTGCTTTCAAGTCCGTATGTAGGTAGGCCGGGAAATGGGCAAGGGCCTCATCCAAACCAACTGCTAAGAGAATAGACCTTAAACGAGACCTGTTAACAAAGTCGAAGGCGGAGGTCAGGTCCATAAAAGCTAAATAAGGTGGCGAGTGCTGTGCTATAGTGTACTTCCCTATGATCAAATTAAGATTTAAACACTGCTCATTTGTGCCTACTTTGCTCCTAAAACCTAATTGACATTGTTCTAAAATGTGATTATCCTCAGCACAAGTTAAATTTTTATTATATAAAACTCTGCCTAAAATTTGAGGGTGTTATCTATTAAGGAGATCGGCCTTTAGCAGCTCGGTTGCGAGCGATCGCCTTTTTTAGGTCTCGCCTGGCGAAAGCAGCAAGCGCTGCTCTCGTCAGAGGGACCTTTTGGAATCGATTGTCCGCCGTGGGATCATGCACGCGCCTGCATGGACAAAGATTGCTGCTCTCGCCATCTGTCCATAGCAGACAGCATGTGCGGGTCCATGGGACAGTGGACAGTCCGCCGCCATCTTGTTCACGCCGGCTTCCTTCAACTCTGGCTCCAGCGTGCTTTCACTCTAAACAGTGCACACGCGCGCGACGGACCCAGAGTTAAAAGAAGCCGGTGCGCAACATATTTTTTTTTGTTTGTTTTGCTTGTTGTTTTTGCGGGCTCCAGTTTTACCTACCCTCCTCTTTATAATAATGGTCTTTCCATTCCACTGCTCCTCCTCGTATCACCGCTGCTCCTCCTCTTATCATCCTCTGCTGCTGTGATATCGCTCTGCTGTGTTTCATGCTATAATTTGCATGGAGTTATAAGGATAACTCTCTCAAGATTGCTTTCCATATGTTTTTCACATACTGGTGCACCTCATTTTATCGCACACTTCCTGTTGTCCGCTGCTTCTCCTGTCCTCCTCGTCCGTTTAGGGGCATTACTTCCCTCCAGTAGTGGTGCTCCGCCACAATGTTGGTCTGTTTTACCTACCCTGCTCTTTATATTATGAGTGCTCTCATTGCTATAGTTCGGCTGCTCCTACTGTTCTCACCCTCTTATCATCTGCTGTGATATCGATCTGCTGTGTTTCCTGCTATAATTTACATTGGGTTATGAGGATAACTGTCTCAAGATTGCTTTCCATGCGGTTGTCACATACTGATGCTCCTCATTTTATTGGGCACTTCCAGTTGTCTGCTACTTCTCGTCGTCCTCGTCTGTGACTCTTTAGGCACATTACTTCCCTTCAGTAGTGCAGCTCTGCCAGTGTTGGTCAGTGCACCCTCGGGCTGACTGCAGCAGGCCTTCAGTCATTGCTGTGCAGGTCTTCTTGTTAAACCCTCTCCCCCGGAGGTCACTATCTTACTCACTTCTAATGTTGGCAGGAAGCTCTGGAGTCAGTGCTGGGCAGGGTCTCCTTTTTAGCCACCCCCCCCGCCCCCTTAACTGACCATCCAACCCCCTTCAAATTGTGGCAGGATACTCTGGAGTCAGTGCTGTGCAGGGTCTCTTTGTTAACCCACCTCATTCAGAGCTCACTCTCTAAGCCCTTTTTTATCGGTGGCAGGATGGTTCTGAGTAAAGGCTATCCTGGGTCTCCTTGTTAACTCCCTCCACCCGGAGCTCACTCTCTAACTCCCTTCTATTTGTGACTGGATGTTCTGGAGTCACTTTTGTGAAGGGTCTCCTAGGTAACCCCTCCCCCTCCCCCTGCCCCTGCTCCCCTGCCAATCCCCTCGGGAGCTCACTCTCTTCTAATGAGAAAAGGATGCCTCGGAATCATTACTGTGCAGTTTGCTCTGGGGATGCCTGTTCCATGCTCAGTGTGAGTCAGTGGGTGCTGTGTAGACCCGCCCTCCACCCCCCCAACACCACCACGTCCTCCCTAGTGTCCCCTCTAGTGTGCTCCTCGTGCTCCAATATTGGCTCGTATCAGTTACTGTCTGTCAATGGTTGAATGCTCTACAGAGCCCGGAGTCCCGGCTCACCCCCTCTTTCCTCTCTGATGTGTCCGCCCAGCGCACTTTGTAGCTAGAGTTGTGTTAACATTGCAGTGTTGGTGTTTTTTTGTAGCAGCACTTTGTCCCCCTGAGTGCATCAGAATCTAGCACACTTCCGGGGGCTAGATTGTGAAGCGCGGGGCCTGATAGCAGGGTCGCAGAGGGAGTGCTGGCTGAGTATTACTATTATCAGATAGAAACAAAAACTGCATTGTAGAAAAGAAAATATGAGTGTACGGGTATACATATATTTCACAGTGGCAGCTGCAACTCTGGTTTAGCTCCACTGTCCATAACATAACAATATATATGGGATAATGTACCCCATGCTATACATTATATTGAAATTGCAAGCTGCAGAGGAGTTCGATGATGACCATATGGAGCAGTTCTTATATAGGGTTATGAAACTCCGAGATGACTTATAATATCCTTATTATGTATGGCAGGGGTACTTTATTCCTTATAATACATGGTCACTCAATCACCTTGACCACAAACTACTTGGCGCGCAACTCTTTCTTACATACGAGCGAGCATTTTTGCAAACATGATGAATAAAAATATAATCTCTAGTGCAAAATTAAACTCCTCATAAAAGCAGTGAAATATTTGTTGCACAGAAATATTAGAATCAGTTCAATATGTCAGTTTTTTAAAAGTTTTTTTTAAAGGTGCAGCAGAAACATTCAAGCTTGTATTATTTTGAACCAACAATAGGCAGCGCATACCAACAGTAGTGCCAATAGCCTTGCATCCGTATTAACGACTCAACTATACAGCTCGAATTTGCAATGCAATTGATCTCGCATTTGCCAGAGTTTAAGCTATTGGCATTGTAAATGACAATGCCTTTTATTTGTTTTAAAAATCAACACATAAATAAAAGGCATTGTCATTTGCAGTGCCAATAGCACAAACTCTCTTAAATGCGAGACCTATTGCATTGCAAATGCTTGTTAAAAATTGGAACAATGCTGCTAGTAGGCCATGTCTTTGGCAGTGGGGCATTAGAGTTGTTAAAAACATTTAGCAGCAATGGGGCCCAAAAGTCAAGTCTAGATTTGATGAGATCAATGGGTAACCCATCAGGGCCTGGGCCTTTATTGCCCACGCTCTCGCCTATGCCCTCCTCAACCTCTGTTACAAGTATTGGGACCCCAGATGGAGCCCTGTGCATAAAAGGGTCGAGTTCTAGTGCAGGTGCTAAATAAATTGTGGAAAAATAACTTTACCAGGTTGCACTTACATTGCAGCTTATGGGGAGGTAGCGGCTGCTCCATTGTTCTTAAATCTTTAACAGTAGTTCAGAATATATTCCCATTTTGTAAGCTAGAAGCATTGACAAGCGCGTCCCAGTGCTCACTTAATAGTTCTTCCTTCTTTTTGGAAATGGTCAACTTATACGTCTGCCTTTATAACTTGACCAATGAGTTACTCCTTGGGCTGTGTGACAGGACCTTATGTGCCTGCCTGTTGGCCTCTTGAGTATTCATGGTTGAACCATCTAGTTTTACGTTGCACTGTGGTGATAGGTTTGGACAGCAGGGATTTAATGGCTTCACAAAGTTTGGTGAAGGCAATAATTACCTCGGGGTGTGGATCCTGAGCCTCCAGACAAAAATTAATGAGGCTCAGGTTTGCCCTGACCATTGTACTAAATAAGTCAGTGTTATTAGAGCCCCGCCACACCAATCTTAGATTATCTGTAGACAGTGATAAATTCCTGGCACCACATTCTATGTTAGGTTTTGGGCCAGGAGATAATCTTAGTACTATTTGGATTGGATTGTGGTCCCCAAAGGTTGTGGTCATAAGTTCTGCTTTCAGCAGGTTGGCCTCTAAAACAGGGTAAATAAAAACAATCAATTGTGGATGTGCAACCCCTCCCTCTAAATGTCAGCTCCAGGGGAACGTTATCTTTTATTATAGCAGCAATCTCCATGACATTAGTTAGGTTGTAATTATTCAAATGGTCCACTAATTCCTTACCCCTGTGACTTTTTTGTCCGCTACTATGTGACTGTTTACTTAGCCACAGTTGAGGTAGTTTGGCGTTAAAATTGCCGCCTAGGCAGATTCCAGTTGACTTAAACCAGTCTTTGGATTTTTGAATAGACGCAATAAAATTGAATACATTTATACAATTCCCATTTGGTATGGAATTGAAATCATTACTATAAAAACTAATTAAGAAAAAAGAAACCCCCCTGTTGAACAATATGGCTTGGAAATTATTACTATCGGTGCATATTGTTTTGATGCTGTCACCTGCGGCGATGTTAATCCAGATCGATAATCCCCCAAATGGTTGACCATGCTTAGGGGTTGTTGCTAGAATATTGTGACATTCAAACCCATCAATAAATAAATCTTGAGTTGCCCAAGTTTCTTGGAACAGGAGGATATCCTGCTCTCTTATGAGTTTTAACCAGTCGGGTTGGTGCAGCTTAGAATGCAACACCGCAACATTCCAGCTGAGGATGCGAAGATCTGGGCTGGCTCGAACCTTTATTGGTATGTGTGAGCTAGTGAGCTCAGTTGCTGCGGAGAGATGTGTCGGTCCATCAGCGAGGTCAGGGGGTTTCGCAGATGGCAATAGATCTGGGCTGGCTAAAACTTTTGTTGGTATGTGTGAGCTAGTGAGCTCAACTGCTGGAGAGAGATGTGTCGGTCCATCAGCGAGGTCAGGGGGTTTCGCAGATGGCAATAGTCAATCTTAAGTGTCCAGCCCGGAGAGGGCCAGAAACCTATTAGAGGTGGTGGGTTGGGGATCTCATTGAAATAGGGCCCATGATTTGGTTTGTAAAAGTAACCTAGAGGTAATACACATATATTGGTGCTATTAAGTGTTGTGGACTCACATGCTCTTAGTAGATGTCTCATTAGAGATGGTCTACGAAAATTGATTACAATGCAGTCCCTTTCAGTGTTCTTTGTGGATGTGCCAACCCACCCGACTCTGTGCACCATGATAATGCCATTCATATCTAATGGGTGAAACCTCCTATGCCTCGATAGCCAATCCACGAATTTGTTACATAGGTGGACCCAAGACTCGTGCTGATCCCTCTTTAGGGTTGGTACACCAGCCAGCACCAGCACATAAGGGCAAGCGGCAGGTGGCAAACTCAAGACATCTTGATTTACTGTTGGGGGGGCTACGGTTGGTGGAGGCTGAAGCATTACTGCTCGATTCACCAGGCAATGAGTTCTGGTCTGCTCCGTTAGATCGATTTGATCTGTTTGTACTGCTCCAGAGGGGATCAGGATGTGAAGTGGTAACCAATTCAACAGTGGATGTAGTGCCAAACCTGTTAGGGAGCAGTTGGGAACAACCCCTAGTTTGACCACGTGTGATGCACAAATTGCTTGCAGGGGCAGGAGCTCTAACAGTAGGAGGTCGGGTTTCACTGGTTGAAATGCTCGTTATTGCATGGGGCCCTCCCCCTTCATCTGTTACAATTTGTACGTTCCCTGTTGATTGTCCAGACCCCCCTATGAGTGAGGCCAAATTGTCTAGGCGATCCTGTAATAAAGCAAATTTTGTGTTTAGAACTTCATTTGTTTGTTTGGTCACCATCGCAGCGGCAATATTGGCAATAGCGTTCTCAAGGTCCAATATCGCCTTAGTCTGTGTGCCGATTGAGCAACTCAATTTCGTGTTGAGTGCTATCAATTGGGGATCAGGAATTTCAGAAATGCCAGTACTTGAAGGTGGCTGTATCCAGGAGGAGAGGCAGGTTCGAGAGGGGCCAGTACGAGTAGGTTGTTTCCTTTTGGTGCAAATAGGTTTCCCGCTCTTCCTCTTTCTTTTGACATCTGGGATTCCCACAGGTGTAACAATGTCTGTCAGGTTGTGTCTCAGCTATCTCAACTGTCTCGAGCCCACTTATGCTCCGGCTTGTAATTGGGGATTTATACATTCCAGTTCCCTGGGGCTGTGACGGGGGTGAGTCTTGTGTATGATCAACTGATGCGCCTCTAAAATCGACGATATCCGCCCGCCCCTCAATGCCCAGTGACAAGCGCCATTCCGTGAGTTCGATTTCGCACGAAACAATGTTCACCACCCTCTCAAGCATGCTATTGATGCTGTCAGTTATTGGGCGTGCAGGTGGTAGCATGGTACGTTTCCCCATTATGACAGCTCAAGGGTGAATTAAAGTAATATCAGTTACTGAACTCGCCTACGGACTGGGTAGAGGGTGGGTAGATCAGCACTCAGCCGTGTTCTCACCGGTTTCCAATGCCACTTGAAAGGGGGGTTGTCCAGCCCAGCCTCTTCCGCTCTCGGACGGGTGCAGACAGGCTGCCCCCCCCCCCAGTGAGGCAGTACTGTGGCAGGGTTCACGGTGCAGGCAGAACGGGCCCCAGTGCTGCGTGAGCACCGGCCGCTGTTATGCACCTCCGGGCGCGAAAAGCTGACATTGGCACCTCCTGGCGAAAGAAATCACAGGGATTGGAGCTCCCTAGTGAGCCAGTACTGTGGCAGGGAACGGGCCCCCGCGCTGCGGGAGCACCGTCCGCTCTTATTCGCCTCCGGGCATGAAAAGCTGACCGCGCCTCCTGGCACAAGAAATCACGGTGAATGGAACACCCCCACCCCCAGTGAGGCAGTACTGTGGCAGGATTCGCGGTGCAGGCAGAACGGGCTTTTCCAGATCAAAAGCATTTGAGTGCACAGTTAATCCCGCATTTAAATAAACGATTGTATATAAACGAACAATCACTTCTTTTACCCACGAACAGCAGTTCAACCTTTCCTTATCATTAAGTTCCTTCACTGGGTTTTCATCCATCCTGCATAGATTTAGAAAGACACTTAACAAGATTTGTGAATTGAAATTCCTCAGCAGCATTGTTTTAACTGCTTTTCCAGAGGTGGAGGTTACTCTGTTACACTTTCTCTGCCCCCATGCGCAGATTCACTCACCACCGAAATCTGTAGTAATGAGGCTCACAGTGGTTTGTGATTTTATCTTCTTTAATCACAGGCACAGTAATGAGGCTGACAGTGGTTTGTGATTTTATATTCTTTACAGGCACAGTAACCTCCAGCTTACTCCCAACCAACAGTCTTCACAAACTCCCCACATTACCATTCCATCAGAAAGTTCCAGTAACACAGAGGTACATCTCCACTGACACAAAGGTAGACCTCCACAGTTGTGTCTGAAGAGTAGCCTGAAAATGGCATTTAAAAGTGAACTAGCCCAAACAGATTCTGAAGGCTTAGACAGCCAATCCACATCCCCTATTTAGATAATGTGCATGAAAGTGGGACCTAAACTGCCCCACTTTGTTCCAGTTCCAAGATATTTTTTTTAAAGAAACTTTTTATTGAGGCATTTTTAAAACCATGAGCCAACCCTGGCACAGAACATATGAAATGATACAAAACAGACTGTTGCCATCATGGTACAGGTTCACTCTGAGTGTTGTGAATATACACTGAAAATGCGATGAGTATTAGCACATTTAAACATGCAAGCACTCCCCCCCCCCCCCCCCCCCCCCCCGGGGACACAACGTGGTATGGCCTCAAAGAAGCGTATCTCACTATCCATGGACCAGGGTCAAGATGAAATGGGTTCAATGTGTATCCCTCTGTGTTTAGTCCAGTCCTTCCAGATTTTATAATGTTTACTGGGACTCCCCCTAGCCTGATATATCTGGTGCTCCAAGCCCATACAGTAGTCCATGCCCATCTATCCAAGGAGCGGTCCTCCATGCCCTTCCATGATTGTCCAATATCTCATTTAGCTATTAGCAGCCCCAGCCAGAGCAGCACTCTCTAGCACCTGTCCCCCCCCCCACCCCCATCATCCGCAATGTGCAGTAAAACTAGTTTTGACTCTCTGGGGCTCCTCTAATCCAACACCATCCTCAGAGTCTCCAGCACCCCCTCCCAGAAATTTTATAGAACTGGGCAGCACCAGAAAGTGTGTAGTAAAACAACCGTAAGAAGCGTGCAATGCAGTAGTTTGAGTTGAATAAGGCGAAACTGAGAGGCCACCACTGCTTCCCTTGGAGCGGCGACAGCCTCCCTCCAATCCTCGAGCTTACCAGTTCCAAGATCTTCTTGATCGAGGAAGGGAGAGCTTCACAGTGTACTTGATAGCTGCTTTGCAACCAGGGCTGGTGTTTGCCTGACTATCATTCTCACAGAGGTATAGGGGACCTGTAGTTTGCACTTTCTGCTAGAGCACCAGAGGGTTGTCGTGGAGTTAGTGGTAAAAGAACACAAAATTGCCACTAACCTCGGAAGGAAGCCGTCGGGAGCGATGGAGCGTGGCTTATCCCCCCTCGACCCTGAGGCGCAGACCCTCACAGAGCAATAGCTACACTGCTGCGCGGGAAAGCCCCCCGGGGAAAAGGGAAGTGGAGAAAATAATAAAATGCTGCTGGGCGGTGAGGTATCTCTGGTCCTGCGTCTACGAAGGGATCTGTGACTCGGCAGGGGAACCTCCCAGGGAAGAACTACAGAGGGGAGACAAGCGACAGAGAGATAAATACGCGCTTCCCACCCCCTCTCTACTCAAGTGCTCAAAGTTACATTTTTTACCCCAACAGCAAGCGAGACTTACTAGAGACAGTAGCAGCAACTGTAAGGCTCTAAGGTAAAGTAAACACCAGGGTTTTTCAATGATGGCGCAAGGGTTGAGCGCGAGCATGCACCTCAGCAATTAGCAGTAATAGATGCCGTCAATCTCCCCCACACTGTTACGTCACAGTTAGGGTTGATTAACCGCTTCAGAGTTCACTGAACTGTTAACGGGTACAAGGACTGGGTAATACCTGGGTAATAGGCTTCTAGGCATAGGTGAGCGTCCCACGTGCAGAAAGTCTTGAATGAGTAAAGCGAACGGGGTGTAGCAAGGTAGCGCTAGTCCGTGCACTAATCAGAGTTCTAACGCTTGGCAAAGAAACAGGGGGAATCAGAAGTTCGCTTGGTGGTGCACTACTCACAAATCTTCATCTGAAGGGGAGTCTCGACTGGGACGCATCGGAGGTCGCTTACTTCCTGGTCTCGAAGCCGCGATGTCTCCGTCACAACGGTGCGGTCAACTTGCGTGTCGGTCGCTGCAGGTCATCCGATGCTAGGCTTCGTTGGTCGCAAAATATCCGGCGGGGAATACCATCCGCTACAAGTACGTTCGGAAAAGCATTGTCAAGCCCTGTTCCCTGGAAGAGGGAAGGGCTTTATCGTAGTCCGGCGGAACCGCCGGGAACTACTCCCGGTTCGTCGTCTGTGAGCATGCTGGGAGTTGTAGTGCCCGGTGCTTGTGCATACTACTACCTCCCCTTACGCGCCCTGCATATCGTACCGCGCGCTGAAATCTATAAGCGCTGGGGGGAGAATGTATGGTGCGTGCCTCGCCCTGGCCTTTTACTGCAGAAATCGCGACAGAGCCCCCTCGTAAGGACTGCCGTCTCGGCGGTCGACCTGGCTTCCCAGGGTTTTGAGCATGAAATCGGTTAACTAGAAGAGGGCAGTGTAGGTTACTAGCGGGTTCCCAGGTTCGGTCTTCCACCCCGTATCCTACCCAATCTACCAGGTATTGCACACGCCCTCTGACTAAACGGGAGTCCAGTATGGCTCTTACTTCGTATTCTTCCTGTCCGTCTATTTCAATAGGGGCAGGTCGAGAGGGAAGTCTCATAGAACTAGGACACATTTTAAGTAAAGAGACATGAAATACAGGATGTATATGCCAGGTTTGGGGAAGTAACAGTTTTAGAGCGACTGGGTTAATGACTTCCTCCACTTTATACGGCCCAATGTATTTGGGTGAAAGCTTTCCCCCTCCCTTCAGATGTAGGTTCTTTGTGGACAGCCATACCCAGTCTCCTACTTGATAAAGAGGTTCAGGACTTTTTTTCTTATCTGCGAAGCGCTTGTGGGCGTTTTGAGCTTTCTGTAGTTGATTCTTTGCTTCTTTTAGCACAATTCGGAGATGAGCATGATGTTCTTGAATAGTAGGAGGTTTGGAAACCACAGGCCAGTCGAATGGAAGCATGTTTGGATGAAACCCTGAAAGACAGAAGAAGGGTGAACAACCCAAAGTGGCGTGTTCAGCGTTGTTGTATGTGAACTCCACTGTCCAAATTAGAGGGTACCAGTCGGATGAGTTTTGCAAGGTAAAACACCGAAGGTATTGCTCCAAGGATTGGTTTAATCGTTCGGTCTTGCCATCTGTTTGAGGGTGGTAACTGGTGGATAAACGGGCATCTACCTTCATGGTGGAGCAAAGCACCTTCCAGAAATGCGAGGTGAACTGAGTACCCCGGTCAGTGATGAGCACTCTGGGAATTCCATGGGCTCGAACGACATGTTGCAGGAATGTGATAGCTAGTTCAGAGGACGTTGGAAGTCTCTTCAACGGAATGAAGTGGCCCATTTTTGTCAGGTGGTCTATGATTACAAGAATGGTGGTATAACCTTCACAGGGGGGCATTTCCACAATAAAATCCATAGAGGCCGTATGCCAATGTAGGGGAGGAATGGGAATGGGTCGTAAGAGTCCTGCGGGTTTAGAATGACATGCCTTGCTTTGAGCACACACGGAACAAGTGCGTAGGTAATCTTGCGTGTCTCTACGCAGAGAGGGCCACCAAAAGGATCTTTCTAATGCCGCCCCCGTTTTCTGTTCTCCCAGGTGACCTCCGAGGGTGGAATCATGAACCCAAGCCAGCGCTTGTTTTTGAAGGGCGACCGAGGGGACATACAAGGAATGTTTGTGATATGCTAGGTGTTCGTAGATTAGTCGATTTTCGGGGTCTTCATCGATCCACTGTTGGATATTCACGTCGGTCAGGGCTGTCTTGACTTCCTCAAGAAAGGTCGGAGACATAAGTGTGGCACCGAGTGTCTCTGAGAAGGCCTGGCTGGGTAATATGGAAGGGGGTTCTGTCATTTCTTCCGCCTGTCCTTCCGCTGTTTCGTCCTGACGTGACAAGGCGTCCGCCTTACCATTCTGAAGACCTGGCTTGAATTTAATGACAAAGTCATAGTCTGAAAAGAAAAGAGACCATCGGACTTGTCGTGGCGTCAAGGCTTTGGCTGTTTTTAGGAACAGCAGGTTTCTGTGATCCGTATAGATTTCTACGGTGTGGTGAGCTCCCAGGAGATAATGCCTCCATTCCTCGCAGGCCCTTTTTATGGCTAGGAGTTCCTTGTCCGAGATAGAGTAGTTTACCTCACTGGGGGTGAGTTTTTTAGAATAGAAGGCGACTGGGTGGATTTGCCCTGTGTTAGGATGCCGTTGCGACAGTACCCCTCCCAAGGCATGTTGTGAGGCATCTGTTTCCAGGATGAAGGGCAATCGGGAATCTGGATGACGCAGGATGGGAGCGTGGGTGAACCTATGCTTCAATTCCTCAAATGCTTGGTCTGCTTCTTCGTTCCACAAGAAGGGAGTATTCTTTTGTAAAAGACGGGTTATGGGGTGGATAACTTTGGAGAAATCTTTAATAAACCTTCTATAATAGTTGGCAAAACCAAGGAAGCTCTGCACTGATTTCACATTGAGAGGTGCCCTCCATTGTGTTATTGCTGAGACCTTTGCCATATCCATCTGGAAGCCTCGGGCGTTAATGACGTATCCCAAGAAGGCGACTTCGTGCACATGAAAAAGACATTTATCCAGCTTGGCGTAGAGAGAGTGTTGTTGAAGGCGTTCCAGCACGGCTCTCACATGAGTGATGTGCTCCGAGAGGTTTGAGGAATAGATTAGAATATCGTCGATATAGACCAGGGGTACTCACAAACTTTCTCTCGGGGGCCAAATTTACAGTGTGGTTTGTGGCAGAGGGCCGCACCGGTGGGGGCGGGGCTAGAGCAAAAAAAAAACTGTGACCTTGAGGTTGAACACAGGCCCCTGCAGCAGACGCCTTCGCAATGCAATAGGTCTCGGATTTACGAGAGTTTAAGCTATTGGCACTGTAAACGACAATGCCTTTTATTTCTGTTTTAAAAACTAAAACAAAAATAAAAGGCTTTGTTATTTGCAATGTCAATAGCTCAAACTTGCGTAAATGCGAGACCTATTGCCATGCAAATGCTTGTTATATCATATCTCCTCCCAAAACCTTCCTCAGCCCATCTCAATTGTGTTTCACCATCTTCCGCTCTCCTTATCCTCTTGTTTCCGTCTCCTTTCCCCTCTCCCTTTCTCCACCATCTTACCTCTCACGCCACTCTCTTTCTGCTAGCTATGCATTTTCTTCTTCTTTTCATGCCTTAACTGTGTGTTTCTGCTTTCCCTGTTTCATGACACTGACCCTTGCCAGGTTCATGTCCATCCTGTGCCCCCAGGATTCAGAGTCCATGCATGTGCAGCTTATCACCCAGAAGCATCCTTCTTTAATTCAGGGGTGGAGCTTCCATTTGTGCAGCAGGTTCAGCCGCACCAGCTTCAAAGGTCGACGGAACCATGAATATTGCTGAATTTTACAGTTCAAACAGAGAACATAGGGGGCCGACCGCCTTCCTTGCAATAGGTGTCATGATACACTGGCTATGACACTGCTTCAATGACCACAATCTGAGCATTACAGACTCCCTCATCCTAGCGCCCCTCCTCCTTCAGTAGGTAGTGTCACTTTTAGGTACACAGGAATCTGCAGACTGGCAGCACCTGGCAGGGGCTGCATGCACGGGCCTCACAGCCAGGCACAGATCTCAGCGCATTACTTGGGCTGTGTGCACACATCTCAGTCAGGCACAGATATCAGCGCGTTGCTGGGGCTGTGTGCACACATCTCAAAGGCAGGCACGGATGCCCCCGCATGGCTTGGGCTGCATACACGGGCTTCACAGCCAGTCACAGATTTCACCGCATGGCTGGGCTGCATACACATGCCTCAGAGTCAGGAACATATCTCAGCGCATTGCTGGATGTGTGCACACATCTCACAGCCAGGCACAGATCTCAAAGCATAGGTGGGACTGTGTGCACACAACTCACGGTCAGGCACAGTTAGCAGAATCTGGTAAGGGTGTGTAGTGTACATAAATCTAACAGTCTGATAGGGACTGGCGACATACATCTCACAGCCAGTCACAGATCTCAGGGCTTGCATGCTGTGTACATAGATTTCACATTTTGGAAGGGGTTGTGTGCACACACCTACAGATCTCACATACTGGCAGAGGCAGCGTGCCCAGATCCCAAAGCCAGGGAGGGGCTGGTGCCCATGTGAGTCTGACAATCGCTGTGTGATAGTCGGTCTCAGATATCACAGCACTTCTACGGCGCGCGCTGAGTCAGCTTCCCTGGAATCCAAACCGCCGCTGCGCCCAAGTACTTCACAGGTCTTTAAAAGCCAAGTCACTTGTTAATGAGGCTTTGTTGTATTTCATCTCTTCTTAGCGCCCCTGCATCTCCACTCATTCAGAGGGGAGATGCAGGGGCGCTAAGAAGAGGTGAAATACAACAAAGCCTCATTAACAAGTGACTTGGCTTTTAAAAGAATCGCCCGCCCGGTCCGCGCTGCTGCAACCGGCGGTAGGTACGATGTCTGCAAGGTCCGCGGGCCGCCAGGGAAGGCTTGCCGGGCCGCCAGCGGCCCGCGGGCCGTACTATGAGTACCCGTGATATAGACGATGCATATGGAGTCTAGTAATCCACGCAATACCTCGTCCATAAAGAACTGGAACGCTGCTGGTGCGTTGCACAGTCCGAAGGGCATCACTTGGTACTCGAACAACCCGTACTTAGTTCGAAAAGCGGTTTTCCATTCATCTCCTGTTCGGACTCGTACCAAGTGATATGCCCCTCGGAGATCCAGTTTGGTGTAGACTTGAGCCCCCTTCAATTGATCAAGTAACACTGGTATCAAAGGTAACGGGTACCTGTTTTTTACAGTGATTTTGTTGAGTGCTCTATAATCGATACACGTTCTCAACTCGTCACAATCCTTTTTAGTTATAAAAAAGAATGGGGACGAGGCGGGGGATGACGAGTGTCGTATGAATCCTGACGCTAGGTTTTCTTCCAAGTATTTCTTGAGATACAGGTTTTCGGGTTCGGTAAGGGCGTAGACACGGCTACAGGGGATGTCTGCTCCTGGTAGTAAATCTATGCGGCAATCGTACGGCCGATGGGGTGGCAGTTGGGGTGGCCTTTTGCTTATCAAAGACTGTCTGAAATGACAGGTATTCCTCTGGCAGCTGTGTAGAACAAAAAAGATCGATGGCTTCCACCCCAGACGCTAGATACTCGGCTTGAGTATGGGGAGTAGTCTCTTGGAACGAGGAATGTTTAGTGCAATGAGCTCTACAGAACTCAGAGGACAAGGAAATAGTACGATGAGCCCATCGTATAACTGGGTCGTGCAGCGTCAGCCATGGCATTCCCAAGATCAGACGAAAATAAGGGGCGTCAATGAGATCGAAGCTTATGGTTTCGTAATGCTCTTCGGTGATCTTCATCTCCAAGGGAATGGTCTGGTATCGGACGGGTCCCGAAGTCAACGCCTTCCTATCTACCGCCCTTACCAGGGTAGGAGTCGTTTTCTGGACAGAAGGGACTCCTATATACTTTGCGTATTGCTGATCCATGAAATTTCCCGTGGCTCCTGAATCGAGCATAGCGGGTACTCGTATGGGCGAATCTGATGTTACCCACAGCGTGACGTCCACGTTCAGGTGGGCCACAGAGGGCTGGATGGTGTTAGCCAAGACAAAAGGGATCGTAAGTGCTTCAGAACCCAAGACGGAGATCCCAGCTTCCTGGTGAGTGGCTGCTTGTGACTTGAAGACGGACCCCCTCTCTGAGCCTTTGGTTCTGGCCCTGCACTCTCTTATAAAGTGTCCCCCTTTTCCGCAGTATAAGCATAGTTTCTGTTGTCTTCGTTTTTCTCTTTCTTCTGGGGTCAATGGACCTCGGAGTCCTCCAATTTGCATAGGTTCTGACCCGTCTGTTCCCTTGGGGCGTTCGTCAACAGACGGGCGGAGTTGAGGTACAACAAAACGAGGTTCTCCTCTACTTTTATCCCCTTTTCTCTCTTGTAACCTATGGTCCAGTTGTACTGTCAGCTCGATTAGTTCTTCACAAGTCGGCGGAAGCTGGACTACTTGAGACAGGACGTCCTTTAATTATCCTCGAAGTCCTTGATAAAACAACGAGGTACGCTTTTCTTGGGGCCAGGTTGTTTCCACCAGGAGCCGGTTAAAGGTCGTAATATATGTAAGGAGGTCCTGTGACCCCTGTCGTAGAGTCATAAGTTCTTGATCCAAAGAAAGCATATGGATTTTTCTATCAAAGTTTTCTCAGTTCCCCACAGAAGTCTTGGAAATTGTGGAGCATGGGATCGTTTCGTTCCATTAAGGGTATTGTCCAGTTTGATGCGTTGCCTCCCATATAGGACATCATAAACGACGTTTTGAATGCGTCCTCTTGGGACACCGCTGGTTTACACAGAAAATGGAGTCTGCATTGGTGTAAGAAGGTTAAGAACTTTTTTGGATCCACGTAGAAACGTTCTGGGGCGGCTAGGGGAATTCCGGGGTTCTGTATCACATGGACTGTTGGGATGAGGCTGGTACTCGACGAAGAAGCTGCTGGTGTTGAAAATATACCTGTTCCTTTGGGCCCTTCACCGTGGGAGGAAACGGGTGGTGGTAATGTCCAGTCTCTAATATAGGAGCCTCTCCCTGTGGTTACGGGGGTACTGGTTCTTGAGAGCCCTGCTACTTCTCTACGTAGGGTTCCCATTTCATTCCTAAGCTCATGGGTCTCTCTAAGGGAGGTCTGTACTTCTTGCTGGAGAGCAGTTATGCTTTCCACCAGTGAGGACATGACCGTTGCAGTGTCCATCGCTCAGGCAGGCTCGTTCCTTGGGCTTGACAATCTGTTGTGGAGTTAGTGGTAAAAGAACACAAAATTGCCACTAACCTCAGAAGGAAGCCGTCGGGAGCGATGGAGCGTGAGGCGCAGACCCTCACAGAGCAATAGCTACACTGCTGCGCGGGAAAGCCCCCCGGGGAAAAGGGAAGTGGAGAAAATAATAAAATGCTGCTGGGCGGTGAGGTCTCTCTGGTCCTGCGTCTACGAAGGGATCTGTGACTCGGCAGGGGAACCTCCCAGGGAAGAACTACAGAGGGGAGACAAGCGACCGAGAGATAAATACGCGCTTCCCACCCCCTCTCTACTCAAGTGCTCAAAGTTACGTTTTTTACCCCAACAGCAAGCGAGACTTACTAGAGACAGTAGCAGCAACTGTAAGGCTCTTCGGTAAAGTAAACACCAGGGTTTTTCAATGATGGCGCAAGCAGTAATAGATGCCGTCAATCTCCCCCACACTGTTACATCACAGTTAGGGTTGATTAACCACTTCAGAGTTCACTGAACTGTTAACGGGTACAAGGACTGGGTAATACCTGGGACAGCAGGCTTCTAGGCATAGGTGAGCGTCCCACGTGCAGAAAGTCTCGAATGAGTAAAGCGAACGGGGTGTAGCAAGGCAGCGCTAGTCCGTGCACTAATCAGAGTTCTAACGCTTGGCAAAGAAACAGGGGGAATCAGAAGTTCGCTTGGTGGTGCACTACTCACAAATCTTCATCTGAAGGGGAGTCTCGACTGGGACGCATCGGAGGTCGCTTACTTCCTGGTCTCGAAGCCGCGATGTTTCTGTCACAACGGTGCGGTCAACTTGCGTGTCGGTCGCTGCAGGTCATCCGATGCTAGGCTTCGTTGGTCGCAAAATATCCACCGGGGAATACCATCCGCTACAAGTACGTTCGGAAAAGCATTGTCAAGCCCTGTTCCCTGGAAGAGGGAAGGGCTTTATCGTAGTCCGGCGGAACCGCCGAGAACTACTTCCAGTTCGTCGTCTGTGGGCATGCTGGGAGTTGTAGTGCCCGGTGCTTGTGCATACTACTGCCTCCCCTTACGAGCCCTGCATATCGTACCGCGTGCTGAAATCTATAAGCGCCGGGGGGAGAATGTATGGTGCGCGCCTTGCCCTGGCCTTTTACTGCAGAAATCGCGACAAGGGTCTGCCTTAAAAAGCTAGAGGCCTATCTGCCTACTGAGAGAGGGAAGAAGAGGGTGGTGCCCCTGAAGGAGGAGAGACTGACTCAGTGGATTCCCAGTGTGAATGGCACTCGGAGGATGTTGACGACCCCACAGCGTGAGTCAAGAGTTGACGATAATGTGAAGGAGCTCTTCCAGTGGGATCCTGAGGTTTGGGATCGCCATCGGCGTAAATCCCGGGTAAACCCTGGCAATCGAGTCAATCAAACCAAGCTACTTGTTCAAATTGCTAACTAGATCATTCCTTACCTGCATCCTGGATTCTCCGGACTCGCAACACGGAGAGGCTTGAGCCGCGGCCCCCCTCACTGCAGCATTCCCGCACCTCTCTGCTTCTGAGCGTTGGCCCGCGGACTGCATCTGCGCCAGGGATCCCCCTGTGCTGCCCTCGCTTTGGCAGGCACGGAGCGACGTCGCCTGAAACCCTCTGCCACCGGACCAGAGACTTGCCTAGGTCTGACGTTGACCGTGTTGTTCCCGTGCTGTCTTTCTTCCGGAGTCCACATTGCTGGGGTCATTCTCTTGCAGGGATCCGCTGGCTGGGGGTGCCGCTGTTTTCCTGGAGGCGACGGAGTTCTTTGGCCCGAGATTGCGGCCTCCCTCGGCTGCTGGCCTTGGGAGAGTGGTTCAGGCCCCAGATCGGATCACAGCAGCGACTGTGGGTGTGGATCGGGCCCTGGCGTGTTTCTACCCCAAAGGAAGGCCCAAGGAAAGTGATTCTGGCCCCGGAGATGCCCCTGGAGATGCCCTCTTTTCTGTTTGGGGGCAGCTGCAGTCTCTTGGGGGCGACGGGCCTCGAGGAGTCCTCCTAGCTGCCGGGGCCCATTGCCTCGTTGGTGCCGGATTGCTGCCTCCCACAACCGCTGGCCGCTGAGACTGAGTCGGGCCCTGTGGGGATCCCTCCTTGATGGGCGCACTCTGGAGGCGGCTCGGAGGTGCTAATCACTCTTCCGCTGTCGCACCGGAGACATCCTGAAGCGGCAGACCGGTCCATCGTGCGGGCTTGGCGCGGAGCCTCTTCCCTGCACCCCTCCCGATCGGTCTCTCTCTCCGGCTCTTGAGGGGGGGAGACCTCTAATTTCACCACACCAGCTGCAACCGTATCGGCCCGCCCCTAGCTCCTGAAGGCCCAGATCCAAACGGAGCTCCCTCAACAATTCTATGAGGGACCTGGCTGCAAGATACAGACCGGCATCCGTAAGAAAAAAAAATAATAATAATTAGGTAAGGGTTGTGCCCTCGCCCCTCCTGACCCGTCCTGACTACAATAGACTCTACATGGACCCTACTCCTCAATTCCACCACGCCTCCCCAAAGACAAAATTCTGACTTTCACTCCCCCACAGACTATTGATATTGGATTTAATAATTTGCTGTTTGAGGTTTAATTCAGCACTGAGACCCCATTTTGGGTCCTTTCCTTTGTCCAGGGGTGTGGAAATTTTTCCAAAATCTACTTGGCCAAGGGACAAAATGTTTCACCGATCTACTTGTCCTGGGAAGGTAACTGCTTCCCCGCCTATTCCATAAATTACTATGGGAGGTCTTCACGAAGAGAACCTGCACTGCAATCAGTGCAACATACTTTGCAATATATATTTCAAGTGCAAGTCCAATTATGCAATGCATTGTCATGCACTCTTAAATGCAACTGTTGTAGGGTGGCTGTACAGCATGCGTGCAGATGTGTCAGTGTGCATTGCACCCAATTATCAACTAATTTGCATGTAAAACATTTTCATATTAAGAGAAATAGTACCTAAAGGCAGAGTGCAGACTTATAATTTACTACATTTCTGGAAGTGTTTTTGGCACAGACAAGACTGTCGAAATATGAACCTGTAGGATAGAAGGGTGTTCATCATAGGGCGAACTCATAGCTGTCCAGCTTCAAAAATACTCATATGTGATGCTCTGATAAACTTGTGAATGGGAATAGCTGCACTTCTTGGCAGAGCTTACGAACGGTTCATGGAGCAGCAAAATCAAGTAGCAGATGTGCTGCGGCTCACTGAGGCAGGATACTTAAGTACAAATACACAAGAGGCAGTAATAGGCAGTTAAATAAATCTCTCCTTTTACACTTCTGGTCAGGTATGGTGTGTTTATATTATTGGGCACTCACCGCTACATCTCTACATTCTTCTCCCACACAAAGAGCATATGCAGCACTGGCAGTAGCAGTACAGGGTTCTCTCTTGCATATAGTAATGGCAGAGGCTGAGTAAGCTACCCTAACATGAAAAAGTGCAGCTCACCAATTGATGTTCAAGTTTGTCTCTCTCAGATCTGTAGGACATGTAGCAGCAGTGATATCTTTATACTCACAAAGCTGGAAAGCAAGCGTTAGTCTCAGAGAAGGGAAGGAGTGTTATTTTGAAAAGACAGTAAATCTAGAAGTGCAGAGCTGAGCATCATTGAGACGGGGGCTAGTGAGTAACTGCAACCACTCAGCATTCCATGTCACACCTAGCAAGGATGCCCAGGCTCAGTCACAGTAGAGTTGGAAACTTTGTCCTGACCTCTTGGATAGTCAAATGGTATCTGGTGAATGAAGTTTGTTTATTCTTCAGCGGATTTAGATCCAATAATAGCTGAACAAACACCCAAAGCGCCACTACTTTATTTTACTTTCCTCTCATGACATATCAGGGCTGGTGGCTTAGTGGACTAATGCGTCCACTGTAGGGCTCTGTGTTTAACCTCATGGTCACAGGTGCAAATCCTGCTGGGTCCACTCAGCCTTTCATCCTTCTGAGGTCGATAAAATTAGTAACATTGAGTTGGGTAACAATAAACAAATGTTATTCAGTGTGAAGATACCCTTCTGGGTGAACATGTGCTTTAAAAATGCACGTTAGGTTATCAAGCCAGGACACAGGCGTAAACACTGAGGCACTTTCCCTGCACCTCTTGCACTGCATGTGGTATAAAGTCCGAGTTCAGGATTCTTTCCTTTCACCTTTAAAACTGGGAAAGCTTCAGAATCTGCTTCATCTGTGAAAGGAAAGCACCATGCTTGTCGTGTGGGCATTTATTTTTTGCAAAGGTATTGGTGTGCTTTTCATGAGCACCAGTTACATTACACAAGGTCATGAGCATTTGTTTTTAGGACAGAGCAGATTAAGTGATCTGCCCAGAATCTCAGGATGTTTAGCAATGGTGAGACTTGAACCTGGTCCCCAAGGTTCAAAGTCTGCAGCTCTGGCTGTAACTGGGGGGTTGGGAGCTGGGTGGGTATGTGTGTGTGAAGGGCATAGGGATGGTGGTTGGTAAAATGGTGGGGCAGTCCCACTCTCTCTTTAAAAAAAGGGGACTCTTTGCTCCCTTCTTTCAGTCTGGAGTCTATGACAGGAGGCCCTCCGCCTACCACTTCTCCTGCCCTGCTCTCCAAACCCCATGGCAGCAAGTCCTGAATACTGTATTCAGAGGGCAGTGTGAGTGCAGCAGTGGTATCAGGCACAGCCTGCGAGCTGTCTACTCAGTGGTTGAAGTGCATTAAAAAAAAGTATGGGAACTGTGATGCTGCATGAAAAGGGGGAGGCAGGGTTAGAGAGCCTGTGGGGGGGGGGGGGGGGGTGTCAAAGTAGTGGCTAAAAAAAACAAATATTCTCTAAATTTTTGTGGTCTTTCACCTTCAGGTAACTACATGTATAATAATGGACAGCTTTAGTTGAAATGAAAGTTACGTTAATCAGTGGGATATTATGAAACCTCTATTAGTTCATGCACTGACCAACCCATTAACATTTAGCACAACAGGCAGGAATCTCTCTGACAGACCGTCCTAGGCACTGGCACCCACATGTGCAGACTGCACATGCATCTCTATGGAACGGTGACTGTGCAGGTTTTGCTGCAGAGTTCTGATGCTAGCCACAAGCATCCATCTTGCAGGACACTCATCTCCACCAACTGTCAAAAGAGCCGGGCCAGCCCTGGATTACTTGGGGTAGAGGTGGAGGCTGTGAGATGCCTGTACACAGGGTCTCTGCTGAAGGAGGTTCTGGTCACCGCAGGTGAAGGGGGCAATGATTCAGCTCTTTATCTGCAGGGGCCTGTCCTGGAGGCTTTGATTCCACCTAGTAGTGACACTGAACCAGTGACAATGTGGGCTTATGACCCTGAGATCCCCTGAAAATCATTTCTGTAGTCCGAATGAAAAATAATGTGGATGGGCGAGTGCAGGCATCGAGAGGGATTTTGGGCTGGGAATGAGGTTGAGGGGCAGCAATAGGGGGGAGAACAACAGTCTAAACATTCTTAATGTACCTCTAACGTACCCAAGCATTGAGCCCACTTTGTCTAAATAGAGCTTGAGAAAATCTGATCACATCACAGGCAAACTGACACTTTCAGATTACAGCCTCCATTCCCTATAAGAAGACAGCTAAGGAGGTCGAGAGTATGCTGCAGTGATTGGTTTGTAACCTAAGTGCCATAGATATGAGTATGGTAGTTTGGTAGGCTTTTGCACCTGCTACCACATACAAGGTAAAAAGACACCTGCAGTTCCCCTGCTCCGACCCCAGTGGGTTAGATCATAGGAGGGGCATTTGAGGAGGAAGAGACAGGGCCGATGCGCTTGCAGCACATGGCTGCAGGCAGCACTCACGATCCTCACGAGCCAAGCAGTTTTTCAAAAGGTAGTTAAACAGACACATGTTACAAAAAATAGCAGGAAAGAGAGCATGAAACATGGGCCCGTGAGAGAAAAATAAGGCGAGGGAGAGTGAATGAGACGGACAGTGTTAACTCATGTCACAGTGTGTGCAATGTGAGGCACACACAATCTATTAGGCCACCAATGAATGAGTGTCTGAGACATGAGACTGATTCGGGACCCTGGAATTTCAACATCTTTTCGTCTTTACATATATTATGTAACAGCACACAGCGGCTCACTGTTCACCACCTTAAATCTCATACGGGCAAAAGGTAGACAAATTTGATCAGGCACTTTGCAGGTAACAGATAGCAGCTTCTGTCCCTAAAGGAAATTAATATAAATCACCCATCCGCCCCATCAATTTTTTTTTTTTTTTTAAAGTTCTTGGTAGTTTAATATTTACTTGCTGACAGCTCCTTATTCCTCAAATTCTTTATCTTTATGGTGCACACAGCCAGGTCTTCTGTGAGTTGTGCCTGGCTTTTTCTCCTCAAGTTTAGGGTTATTCCTCTCCTCAGTTGGAAGTCCAGCAGCTCTTCCTTTAGGGCAGGAAACAACGATAGTATTTTGAGTGTCCGAGGCTATGTCTGAGCCTTGAATCACCCGTTCGGAGGTGGGATCCAGTGCTCCTTCCAAATCCACAGTGAGTACGACAAACTGGCTCCGGGAGACCAATCTATCCAGTTCTAGGGGGCATTGGAGGGAAGCTGTCTTCATCTGTTTGCTGCTCTTGCCCCAATCGCCATCCAGTTCTGGTGTGTAATGGAGCTGGCCTGTTTTTCTTCGCCCTGCAATCATTGTTTTCATTATACGGCTGCAGAATGAGGCATCCGAGGCCGAACTGTTTGTGGATTACCATGGGGCAAGGAGGGCGAGGAGGCGACCCGCGAGGAGGCGCAGCACTCTGGCTGGGGCGGTACGGGAAGGAAGTGAATGCGAGGGAGGGAGAGGGAAGATGGAGAGAGAAGAGGAAGAGAGAGCAGACAGGGACAGCAGATAAAGAGAGAGCTAGTGAAAAGGAGGAGAGAGGGGCAAAGCAGAGAGAGGGGCAAAGCAGAGAGAGGGAGAGGGGCTAACGCGAAGAGGAAGAGAGACAGACAGGGGGAGCAGATTCAGAGAGTGAGTAAAAAGCAGAAGAGAGAGTAAGAAAGCCGTCCCATCACTCCACCAGCTGTAATGGGCAATACAGGGTAAAACAAACATATTGCTCATTTGCTATAATGCTACCGTGTGGTGTAGCTGAGACACTGATCACCGGAATTTGAAATGTTTTCAACCCGATACAATTCTTTAACGCCACATTTAGTATAATATGAGCCGTTGCATAGCAGAGCTCCACTTACATAACAGACCACTCCAAACCCCAAGTTAGCGCGCTCGGTTTTCTTTCCTGGATTCTGAACTGAGCACTAGCATAATACCGTTATTGTCACTGCAATCCGTTGAGCTCTCGGCAGGATCTTTGCATTTTTTTTCCTTCGCGAGCAGAGAGAATAAAGTTAACTGTACTCCTACACCCCGCCCCCTGGTGCCGCAAGCTCACTCGGCATTAACCGGGTAACATTAATGCCAGCCACCCTTTCTCCTCACCTCTATCTCGGGTCACGCCACCAGCACCGAAATATTTCTGCTACCCTCATGTTAAAATTGAGACAGCTTCCTCGTGGTTCTGCATGTCCACCCCATTACGCTTGAGAAAGCGAGACTACCGCTTATTGAGACTGACGTTTCAGTCCCCCAGCCAATCACTGGCGAGAGCCCAGTCCTGGGCTGCTAGCCAATCACAGGCCTCAAAAGTGTCTCCGGCTCTCTGGCAGCCTTTCTGATTGGCTGCGAGTCCCGAACTGCCCCCACCTGTATTATGCATGCGGTTTAATGTCTACTTGTCCATCGGACAATATAGACATTAAATCTTCTTGCCCGTGGTAAAAATCAACATGGCTCGGGCGTCGGGCGATATGATTTCCCCACCCCTGCTTTGTCTCTCTTTACAAAATGGCAGGTTAAACCCACTTACACGGAAACAGAAAAAGGACCAATACACCTGACACAGATACATAGAAAGAGACAGAGGACTACACTCTCACCCCATTCTACTCTCTACAATCAGGAATGAATAGGACCTAACACCCCACTCTGCCTATGGATAGGGACATATGACAACCAAAGTGTAAAATACAGAGAATGAGTCATAGGATCAACCTCTGTCCTGACTCATCATCTCTGAGTAATTATCTTATTTATCGTGTTTGTTTACCTACTTAATTTGCTCCAAATTAGCGATGTAATGTGTTTTGCTATCTAATCTGCTCTTGATTTTAATTCCTCGCTTGTTTACCCTACTTCCTTATTTTATCGTGTTTGTTTACCTATTTAATTTGATCCATATTAGCGCTGGAATCTGTTTTTTCTATCTAATCTGCTCCTGACTGTAATTCATCGCTTGTTTGCCCACTTGTTTTAATCATCATATTTACCGTGCTTGTTTACCTATTCTAACCTACTGAACATAAGTGATGTAATTCTGTATTGCTATCGTACCTGCTCCTGATTTTATTCCTCTCTTGCTTAACCCTACCTCCTTATCTTGCCACCTATTTTTCTACCTCACACTCTCCCAGCGCCCCCGGCTCCCAATCCTCCTCTCCTCCTCCTACCCCCATCTCCTTTAATTTTCCTCTGTTCACTCTGTCTCCCTCACATGTCCACCCAACATGCCCCTTCACAGCACTGACCATCACCTCCAGGACCATAACCTCTCTAAACATGGCCCCAACTCCTGGACCATTCTCTACCCCCCAAATCTCTCCAAACACGCAAGGAAAAAACTTCAAACAAACTCCTCATCCGCTACCCTGAAACACTCATTGTTGATAACTACCTCAGCCTCACCACCTCCCCCATTATTACCAACTACATCTTTTACTCCAAACGCCCTTCCAAATGGAAGAGTATCTTCCTTCAACACCTCCCTATCTCTAAATCAACCAAAATTCCATGTGGATTCAAAATATCCACCGCTCCCTCCCTAGCCTTTCATGGTGATATTGATATCTCCATCTTCAAAACAGGTAACATCCTCATACAAGCCACGCCATCCCACCATTCTATCTTTGAACACCACTTTAGCACTATGTCTCTCCTCCTTAACCATTCAGCGCCTAACACTCCTCCTCCCCAAACAAATAGAACCCCTCAATCCTCTTCCTCCCCCTCCACCCCCCACTCTACCTCCACTCTCAACCAACCAGCTAACACCAGCCTCCAAAAATTGACCTCACCATCTCTCTCCCTGGACCCCCTACTGATAACGACTTCCCCCATCCCCAATTACCTACTTGTCATCCCCCAATTATCTCCCTCTCTCCCCCTAACCCCCTGAACCCTTACTCCTCGGACCCCTCCTTGAATAACGGTAGCCCCAAATCCCTGTCACCTACTCATCATTCCCCTCCCATGACCCGCCCTCCCCCTAACCTCCCTCCCCCCGACCCCACCACTCACATACTCCACCGTCCTTTCCCCATAATCACCTAACACAACTCCTCACCCCCTACTCCTACCCATCCCGCACACCCTCTGCTCCTCCCCATCCTCTCTATCCTCCCCTCTCAGGCTCTACCTACCCCACCTCCCAACCCCTCACCCCAACTCCCAATAAACGCCCATCCCCATCACACCCCCTCACCCCAACCCCCAATAAACACACATCCCCATCACACCAATATATCCGTTTCTCACACGCTCCATGCCCTTTTATTCTCTCTGACCACATCACCTGAAGGTTTGTGCCCCCTGTATAACCAAACCCCTCCACTCACACTTAACAGCTCCGCCACCCATCACTCCATACCAACTACCCTATCTCCCCCCTCACACAGCAGGCCACCATCCGCAACTAATCCTGACCACTCCCTATCCCCAGACCATTCTCCTCCCTCCTCCTACGCCCCTTCATTCCTTCCCTGTACCCAGATTGCCCTGAGCCTACACAACATCGTACTCGACCTACCTACTTTGACTACCGAACCCCTCACTCCTCCCAGCCCCATCACCCCTCACCCCACACCATCTACCACATCTCCACCTTCACACATTAGTCCACCCTCTGCAAATAACACAGACCGCGCCCTCCCGATAACTCCCCTCTCTTTAATTGCCCAGATCCTACACAACATTGAACGTGACCTATCGAATTTAACTACGGAATTTTCCCAACTCAGAAAAGATTTTTTCTTTCACAGCACCAGAACCCTCCCTCACCATAAAACCCCCATCCTCCCTCCCTCAAACATCCCCAATAACAAACACAACCTTTGGAAATCGCTCCCTCTCCGCTGCCGTACGCATAGACCTCTCCGCACCTCGAACCATCTCTCCCCGTCCAACCTCGCTGACCTATGTTACTCCTACCTTCCTAACCTGCCAACCGCCAACCCTCCACTCCCCTATGCCCCCATACCTGTTATCACAGGGACAAATAGAACCACCTCCTCCCCTGCTTCCCCCAGATCACCGCCCCAACTCACGTTGATCCACTCTTGCCCACATTCCATACCCATCCCCACACCACTGAAGTGCATGCTCGTTAACTGTCGCTCCGCGGTCTTACACGCCACGGAAATCTCGGAAACTATCCTGAGTGAATCCATTGATATTGCATTCCTCACAGAAACCTGGCTAAATGACCACTCAATGAGCATAATTGACCTACTCTTCCCCCCCCCCGGGATACTCTATTCTTAGAAAAGACAGACCTAACAGAGTTGGGGGTGGGCTAGCCATTATCTTCAAAAATTAATTTCAGATTTCCCTTGTCACCAACCCAGGCAACTCCTCCTGCAACTACCTGGAAGCAGAACTGTCAACTCAAAACTCCCTCCCAATTCGTCTACACAACATCTATCGCCCCCCGGGACCATCACAGCCCTTCATTGAGGACTTATCGTATCTACTGACGCAATCAGCATTATCCAACTCAAAAAATCTCTTTCTTGGGGATCTTAACCTCCATTGGAATGATACCAATGACCCCACTATCTCCCTCCTCACTACTCTTCTTGAGATCAATGAACTCAAACAAATATGCCAATCACCAACACACACTAAAGGATCCATACTTGACGTCATTCTGTCCACCGAAGATCTGACCTCTGTTACCAATATCATCCCCATTGACTTGTCCAACCATCACCTTATACTGTTCACCATTGCTACCTCAGCAAACCTCCCCACCCCTAAAACTACCAGACCTAATAAATTTACCATAAACCTAAAAGGCACCCCCCCAGGTGTTCTCCAATCGAAACTCCAAGCTCAACTTCTTCTCATTCCCCCTCACAAAATGCGAATGAGCTCACTGAACTCTTCAACAATACTGTTACAAGTATTCTTGACCAACTGGCCCCGCCTAAACTAAAAAAACCAAAGAAACACCCTGTGGAGGTGTAGCCTCTTCATCAAGTACACGAAGATCAGAAGTAGTTCATTGAGGTTTTATTAGGTACAAGCAAATGAAGAAACCTCATCCAACAGCATTAAGAGTAACAGCTTCTCTCCTATTTGAATATCCTCTGCACAACATTCAGTGTTCTAAACATCTCTAGGCAACCTTACCATATTCTAAGTTCTATATTCTAGGCTTACTAAGAACACACTAATACTAAGAATACCACATCATCTCCCCCCGAATAAACACATTAAAGAATACAAAGTAATAAAAGATACAGAAAAACTAAGGTACACAATCATGTAGACAAAGAGGAATCTTTTTTTCACGTTTAGGTCTATCACAAACAACATCTTTCGGTAAAACAGAGTTAGACACAATTTCTTCATCAACTTTACTTGTGATATGTCCTTCTTTAGAGATGTTGGAAGGCAAAACAGCAATCCTGCTAAGATTCCAGATTTTGTGATCACTGGTTTTAACGGCGTTATCAAATAATTTAATAATTTGAAAAGGTTTACTAAATTTAGAATTACAACTAGATTTGCTTGGAGATTTTATCTTTACCCAATCACCTACATGTACAATCATTTTCTTAACAGCTTTTCTCACATCATAGTGAGATTTACGTTCAAGCATTTTCTTCTTTTCCTTTTCTTTCCAGTCAGGTATGGGATCAGTGTTGTTACCTGCCAAAAATCTTTTGTCACTAACCCAACACGGAAGCAAAGAAACATTTGCTATTCTCCCTTTAAACAAACGAAAGGGACTGACACCTGTGGAAGAGTGAGGTGAAAACCTATATTCCCTTACTTTTTTTTTATTGCAAGTTCCCAAGAGTTACCACAAGACCGAGCTTGCTGAATTGTTTCTTTAATTACTTTTATGAACCTCTCCACAACACCATTACATTGTGGATGATAGAGCGCAGCTCTCTTGTGTGTAATTCCCCTCTCTTTTAGGAAAGATTGCATGCTATTAGATATGAATTGTACTCCATTATCTGACAGGATTGTCTTTGGATACCCTTCATGTTCAAATAGTTCACTTAAAAATTTAATTACAATACCAGATTCAATAGAATTAACAATTTTGAATTCTGGCCATCTAGAATACAAGTCTATGCATACTATAATGTATTGATCTTGTTATTTTAAATTTTATTGGTCCTAAGATATCAATGGAGATGTCAGACCAAGGTCCAGCAGCCTGCTGCCTAATAACCATAGGTTGAGTCCTGCATTTTAATGATTTGTCAGAGTTGCAACAATCAACACAATCACGTACTGCCTTTTCTACATGCGTGTCCATAGCAGGCCACCAGTACGCTTCTCTTAGCCTTTCCTTTGTTTTTGCAATTCCCATGTGTGAAGAGTGTGCATTACTCACCAGTTTATCTCTTAAAGGGTTAGGAGGTACTAGTTTACTGCCACGTAAGAGAAGGTTATCCAAAACAGCCATTTCATCTTTTACATGAAAGAAACCTCTCACGGTTTCATCACACACATTTTTGTGACACCAACCATTGTTGACCATATGAATTACTTTTTGTAAAATGGAATCTTTAGTAAGATTTTCTCTCCATTCATCTTCTGTGATCATTCCCTCACTAACTAAACATACATTGATTTCTTCATCAAAACTCTCTCCACCAAACAGGTCAGTATCATTGACCTCTTCATCGTTCTTATCTCCCAGTCTCGAAAGGCAGTCTGCAAGGATATTGTTTGAGCCTGGAACATGGAAAATTTCAAACTCAAACTCTTGTAGAGCCACAACCCATTTTCTAATTCTGGGTGAAACAAAATCTATACCCTTATTGGAGTAAACTTCCTTAAGGGGTTTATGATCTGTGAAAACCTTAAACTCCTTCCCCCACAAAAATTTCCTTAATTTCCGTAAAGCCCAAAAAACTGCTAAAGCCTCTTTCTCAATTAGAGTACTGTAATTCTGCCCCTCTTAATGGTCTGGAAATGAAAAGTATAGTGTTATCTTTTCCATTTACCTTTTGTTTCAATACAGCTCCAATGCCGGTTGCACTGGCATCAGTTAAGAGAAACGACATTTTAGAAGGATCAAAACTGTCTAAACTATGAGCATTATGTAAATCATTTTTTATACAATTGAATTCTTCTTCACATTTTTTACACCATAAGAATTCATTACCTTTCTTCATAAGGGTGCGGAGTGAGACAGTTTTTTCAGCAAAATTTGGTACAAAGTTATGGTAAAATTCAGCCATGCCAAAGAATTTTACCAGCTCGTCTGTTTGAAGGGGATCTTAGATTTAAGATGGAGTTCACTAGAGAAGGTTTTGGTTTGATACCATCTTGTGAAACCAAATGTCCTAGATATTCTATTTCTTTTACATTAAAGTTACATTTGCATGAATTGATCCCTTAGACGTTCATCCAGTGTGTTACCGAAATTGCATGTAGATGCTAGTTTCCGAAGAACCGTAATGTATTGTTGTACCGACTCATCCCATCCTCGTCGCCAAAATGTGGAGGTGTAGCCTCTTCATCAAGTACACGAAGATCAGAAGTAGTTCATTGAGGTTTTATTAGGTACAAGCAAATGAAGAAACCTCATCCAACAGCATCAAGAGTAACAGCTTCTCTCCTATTTGAATATCCTCTGCACAACATTCAGTGTTCTAAACATCTCTAGGCAACCTTACCATATTCTAAGTTCTATATTCTAGGATTACTAAGAACACACTAATACTAAGAATACCACACACCCCCTCAAACTCTTGGTTTAATACAGAGATGAATAATGAAAGACGGGCACTCAGACTGTCGGAAAGAACCTGGAGACACCATCCCTCACCCACCCATCTTGCACTTCTCAGACGTGCTAGATCCACATACAAAAAACACATCCTCAAGGAAAAGGCATCCTTCTTCGGCACTCAACTTGATCGTGCCAAAAACAGACCCAGGGAACTCTTCAAAATCATCCGAAACCAAACTTCCCCCGCACCTCCAAATATGACAGCCTCCTCAGACAGATGTGAAGAAATTGCCCACTTCTTCTCGGAAAAAAATGCCAAAATTGATCAATCCTTCCTTCCCACACAACTATCCTCCAACTCCCAATGCAATCTTGTCCTCACCTCTAATGCCTACTCCACATCCCCCCTTCCAGCTGACACTTTCTCTCCTCTGCCCACTATCCTACCGCTCCCCAGCGAGCCTCCTCACCCACCCATTTCCCTACCCCCCCACCACTCCACAGGCCTCTCACCTACCACATCTCCAGTAATCAACTCCCCTAATTCTCAGCTTAAGAAACATGCCTCCTTGCTCAACTTCCTCCCCGTCACTGAGCTTGAAGTCCTCAATATAATTGGCAATCTTAAACCGTCCTCCCACACAAAAGACCCAATACCCTCCAACCTTGTCCCTGCCTTAAGCACATCATCACCCCATTCTGGACCAAAATCATCAACACCTCCCTCTCCACGGGCTGTGTCCCCACCTCCCTTCAACTTGGACAAATCTCGCCCATAATCAAAAACCCCAATGCTGACCCCAATGACCTAAATAATCTCCGCCCCATCACTAATCTCCCCCTTCTCTCAAAGGTCCTTGAAAAATGTGTCCTACTACAACTTGACAAACACATCGAAAACTTCAACCTACTCGATCCTTTTCAATCTGGCTTCAGAAAAGGCTGCAGCACTGAAACGGCAATGCTCAATGTCATAGATGACATCCATCAATCACTAGACAATGGCGAGACCTGCCTTCTTATCCTTCTTGATCTCTCCGCAGCATACGATACAGGCAACCATTCAGCCCTACTTAATGTGCTTAGGACCCGTTTCGGCCTTAATGGCACTGCCTTCAAATGGTTCATCTCTTATCTACAACACCGAACTCAGCCAATCAAAATTCAAAACTGTCTCTCTAACCCCACTCCCGTCTCCCTTGGAGTCCCCCAAGGATCTATTCTCTCTCCCTCCCTCTTTAACCTCTTTATGGAACCCCTCACCCTCATTCTTAACCAAGCAGGTGTAAATTACCACCTCTGAGCCGATGACACCTAAATCTATTACAAGATTAAAACTCATGCTGACATCTTACACCTGAACAACACCCTTATCAAGATCCAAACCTGGTTCCATTCCAATCATCTCAAACTCAACCCTAATAAAACCGAAATCATTCTCTTCTCCCTCAAAAATAACCCTCTCCCCGTTCAATCATGGATTTCTGACCTCAATGCACTCAAATGCTCACTCACTCTGTCCAACTCCGTCAAATCTCTTGGCATCTCTATCGACAACACCCTAATCCTTAAAGTTCACATCAAAAACTCTGCCAAAGGGAGCCCTCTTCACTCTCCGTCACCTCAAGAAAATCAAACCATTCATACCCACCGATGATTTTAAACTTGTAGTTCAGTCTCTTGTTCTGTCACGTATTGATTATGGTAACGCCATCCTTAACGGAATCCCCAAGGTACACCTTGCTGCAGTCAAAGCTGTGCTCAACCTTGCTGCCAAGCTCATCACGGATTGCAAACGCTTCGATCATATATCCCCGGCTCTCAAATCTCTTAAATGGCTCCCTATCGAAGGCAGATCCGCCTATAAAACCGCCTGCATTACTCATAAAGTCCTCCACCAAAACACTCCGCAGTACCTCTCAAAGAAACTCCACATTGCGGGCTCCACTCGACCTCTGAGAAGCACCAACACCCTCCTCCTAATCCCACCTCTGCATAAAAAGAAAGCCACACAATCTCGCTCCTTCTCTGGCAATGTCCCTATTGGATGTATGACGTTACAACGCACACTTTTACAACGCATGCACTTACAACGCATTTTTTACAACGCATAATCCATTACAACGCATGACATTACAACGCATGACACTACAACGCATTTTTAAAAACTACCTTTACAACGCATTTCCATTACAACGCATACTACCTTTACAACGCATACCATTACAACGCATAATATTAAATTGCATTTAAGGTAAGTATTAGATAGTATAGGGGTAAAAGTTACTTTTCTAACTCCAGGGGGTGCAACATTAGGGTAAGTGTTGGATAGTATAGGGGTACAAATTACTATTCTAACTCCAGGGGGTGCAACAGTAGGGTAAGTGTTGGATAGTATAGGGGTAAAAATTGATATTCTAACTCCAAGGGGTGCAACAGTAGGGTAAGTGTTGGATAGTATAGGGGTAAAAATTACTATTCTAACTCCAGGGGGTGCAACAGTAGGGTAAGTGTTGGATAGTGTAGGGGTAAAAATTACTATTCTAACTCCAGGGGGTGCAACAGTAGGGTAAGTGTTGGATAGTATAGGGGTAAAAATTACTTTTCTAACTCCAGGGGGTGCAACAGTAGGGTAAGTGTTGGATAGTATAGGGGTAAAAATTACTATTCTAACTCCAGGGGGTGCAACAGTAGGGTAAGTGTTGGATAGTATAGGGGTAAAAATTACTATTCTAACTCCAGGGGGTGCAACAGTAGGGTAAGTGTTGGATAGTATAGGGGCAAAAATTACTATTCTAACTCCAGGGGGTGCAACAGTAGGGTAAGTGTTGGATAGTATAGGGGTAAAAATTACTATTCTAACTCCACGGGGTGCAACAGTAGGGTAAGTGTTGGATAGTGTAGTGTAATATTATGCGTTGTTATGGTATGCGTTGTAATGGTAGTATGCGTTGTAATGGAATGCGTTGTAAAGGTAGTTTTTAAAAATGCGTTGTAGTGTCATGCGTTGTAATGTCATGCGTTGTAATGGATTATGCGTTGTAAAAAATGCGTTGTAAAGGTAGTGCGTTGTAAAAGTTGCGTTGTAAAGGTTGTTCCCCTCCCTATTATCTGGAATGCCCTCCCAAAAAACCTGCGCTGTAATCCCTCCTATTCCAGTTTCAAAAAAGACCTCAATACCCACCTCCTCAATTATTATTGGGGATCATAACCTCTGTCCTACTCCTGATCTCTTATCACCATACTATATTTTTTCAGTAATATATGCCCTGTCTCCTGTTCACCTATTACCTAATTACTTGAAATGTATAGCTCCTGCCCCTGTTTATTTACATTGATTTGCTTAATGCTCATGTTGTTTTCACTTTGTATATTTCACATTTTTGTTGCTCTACCTTTCATATGCTTTTATACCCTATGTGCCTTATACTATCTGTTGGCAGGAAAGGAAAAAAACATGTGGAAGGAAGGGGGGGGGGGCGGAACAAACCAAGATTACAACACTATCCTTATCTTGTAAAGCGCTCCGATACCTCTGGGTCTAGCCAGCGCTATATAAAACCTTCAAAATAAAATAAATAAAAGCTGTAACAAGATCATACCAAACCAAATATTCCTGTATCACCAGGCAGCCTACTATGAGCTAGAGACATCGGTGCTACCTCTTCTAATGATGGAAGTGATAACCACATTTCTGCCGAAGCGGGAAGCCCTGTTCGGCCTGGAGTCTCTAAGTGCCACAGAGACATCACCAGTAGAGACTTGGCCTGGTGCTTGCAACTGCCACATCTGTAAGCACTTGTCTGTAAATAAACAAGAAGAATTTTCCTGTTGAATATTGTTGTTGCTGCTCAGACCTGTCTCTTCGAGTCTGCGGCCACAAACGTTCTCCCACATAGGGCTGCCACTGTGGCCCCCATGAGAAAAGAATCTGTGCTAAAAGGGCGTGAGCGTTCCCTGTATCCATTGCACAGCCCGAACTATGACAAATAACCAGCAGATCAAATGGGGTGCTTAGCCTGCACACTGAAACATGGGACTTACGTGGTCAGGTGAGCCGCTGCCAAAATGGGCTGCCCGGGTTAGACTGCACCCGCCCCTCCCTAGCTACAACACTGACTGTGAAACTCAACTTATTACATTCTTATGTGACATCCCCCCTCATATTGTGTGTTGTATCTAGTTCTACTATAAGATTAAAGTTCTTTATATTTTCATAAAAGGTAAGCACTGGGCAGGCAATTGTTTTTACTCTGCCGCACCCCACACTACCTCCCTGAGAAGCATGTGACCGCTTTTCTATGCTACCCTGAGAGTCCAGTAAGGAAAATGTGGGGTGGGGCTGGGGCGTCGCCACGCAAGATAGCCGACAGGACACAGCTCTGAGAGGCTCCCGATTGATCCCGCTTAATCCTTCACAATCCTTATTTCTTGAACCTCAATACTGTCCCTGTTCTGTGGCATACCTTGGTCGGCGGCGGCAAAGCACGGGAGATGCGAGGCCGGGACTGTCCATTACGGACCCAGGGCCTGACAAATTACATGATTCGTACTTTAGACGGGGCAGGGCGCCCCTGGTCGCGGGTCCGGGTGCAGTCGCCTGGCCTCTCTGCCGAGCGAGGCAAAAGGACTGACATGGCTGCGAAATGCTGCCCGCTCGCGGCCGACTAGCTGCGGGAGTGGTTGGCTGCCGGTGTTGTGCGGCTCTGTTTGGCAGCACGGAAATACTCACTAGGAGTGATGTTGCTGCGGCCTGGGATCCTACCATTAATCTGTGGGGAGGTGCTGCTGGCTCTGCTTGGTAGCCCGAATGCGGTCGCCTGGTCTTCTTGATTGAGGACTGCCAAAAGGAGCTGCAGGTGAGGCATCGTTGGGAGGCACCGCCTGCTTGCTACTGGGAGTAGTGGGAGGTGCCTGGGTAGTGCACGAAGCCCTGGGATCCGAAATAGAAGAGGGAGCGGGTGTGGTCTGGGCCCGGCAGTCGTTCCCTATGATCTCATGTGCGTGCTGGGCCTGAAATGGTGCTCTCAGGCCCCTTCCCCCAGGACGGGAGGAATAGCCCAGCGCTGGGACATTGCGGCATTGTGCTGTGAGCCGGTGGAGGGTCATGCTGCTTTGTCACCTTGTGGTGCTGAGGGAGGGGGGAATTGTGGACTCACCTGTTACTCGTTGTTGCTTGAGTGTGGGAGAAGCCTTCGTTCTCTGGGGCGCACATGGGACAGAATAGACAGATGGGGGGCCCCCCAGGGCAACACCATGGATTACTGTACAACCCCGGCCTCCACTTTGCCTGTCCCCACCCGTGTGGAGCGCTGCAGAGTCAAGGGAGGTGCTGAACAGTCGGCGGAGGAGCCCACGAGGGCGGAACTGTTGGAGGCTGTACAGCTCTTGAGAACAAAATTGAGACCGTCGCTCTGGAGGACAATCTCCGTCGCTCGGACCTACGCAAGGTGTCTGATAACGTACGGCTGGCAGAGGTCTCCATTGACGAATTGCAGACAGAGGTGGCCTCCCTGAGAAAACAAGTTGCTGAGATCATGTCCAGGTCTGGAGTCCTAGAGGCGAGGGTGGAAGACGAAGAGGGTTGCTCCTGGCGCAACAATGTGCACCTCTTGAAATTTCCGTAGTGAGCCGAGGGAGCACACCCTGGGCAGTTCATTGAGACATGGATCAAAACCACATTGAAGCCCCATGGATTATCTCCCATGTTCATTATTGAACGAGCGCATCGTGCTTTGGTGGCTCCGCCGCGGCCTGGGGCACTTACACAGGCTCTCATTGCATGCATATTGAATTGCAAAGACCAAGACAGTATCTGTATTACACGAACAAAGTACAGGGAGCCTGTAAAACATTCTTGGAAGATAAGTCCAAGTTGCGCTCCATGGGACTTCGCTACATGTTATTATACCTGTCGTGCCTGCGGGTCCTCTCTGGTGGCAAGCCCTATTTTTTTGACTCACCTAATGTTTGGCGCTGGCTGGAGGTCTGGGATAAGGTGCCCCGAGAACATACTTGTTCCTGGAGATCGGTGAGGCGCCTGACGCCGTCCCCTAGGGGCTCCAAAGGGAAGGAGGCAGTACCCTCATCGAAGTCCGGAGAGATCAGTTACTGCCAGGATGCAGATACAGAGGATGGCACTATGGCTCTGGCTCCCCCTGGAGAGAACTTGGAGAGGGCGAGGTGATGTGAGAGGATGATGAGCAAGACACAGTCCCTGAAGAGCTGTGCTGAAAACTCTACATACAGTTGTCTGATTGGCTGTTCTCTCGTCTGCAGGGGGCTGCTGCCACTGTGTGCGGGTCTTACTTTTAGTTTTTCTTCTCTCTTTCTTGTGTTCGCTTGTTACTGCTCCTAAAAAGTCATAAATGCATCACATGGCTTCATTTTTTGTACTACGGGATCAGATCTGTTGGGTGCCTCCTCGTAGCTGTGGTAGGTAAAACTTAGACTGTAGGTCATGACAGCAAGAGCAGGCTTGGATTTGCAGTGGGCAGAAATGTTGTTGCACTGTATTTCCGGGGAGGGGGGTGGAAGTTTCATGCATCCCATGGTTGGGGATCTCTTATAATTGTTTATTGTTTAGGTATATGTTCCATAACAGTGCAAATTATGACTGGCTTTCTGGGCCTTCTGCTGACCCTCCGAGTGAGGAGGGGGGTGGGTGCGTGGGCAGACGGGAACATGCATCCGAAGTATGGTTGATTGACCTAACATTATCACATGGAATGTACGGGGGCTCTGAGACTATGCCAAGTGCTATAGGGTCCATCATTCCTTCCTTAGACGGCATAAGATTCACATTGCCTGTATACAGGAGATGCACCTAGGGAATGTGGATGTGCAAAAACTGAAAAACAAATGGAGGGGTCAGGTGTTCTCTGCTTCTTACTCCGCTTATGCTAGGGGGGTGGCTATATGGGTGGCCCAGGGATCACCTTTCAGCTCACTTATTGTGAGGCGGATATGGAGGGGCGATATGTACTAATCCAGGGGTTTCTACAGGGGAGGGAGCTCCCTTTGCTCAATTCATATGCCCCCAACCTAGATGACAGGTTCTTCTTTGAGGTGTTTCAGGATCTCCTGTCGGACAGTATGGGATCCCCCATCATCTGGGCGGGAGAATAAAATTGGATTTTGGATGGAGAGGGAGACCGCCACCCTACTAGGGTAGGGACCAAACCATCGATGACAAGTGCTTTGAGAAGGGCAATGCAAAATCTGGGGCTGCGGGACAGGTGGTGTCTTTTGCACCCAGAGGGACATGAATATACATGCCACTCTTTAAAGCATTGGGTTCAGAAAACACAAGGGCCACCCTACTCACAAGTAACCAGGGCATATGTTATATATCGAAAGACAATGTTACTTGTGGGAAAATTGAAATAATAACAATGGTACTGATAATAATGCTAATAGTTAAGCACAATGGCATTAATCATGGGTAAAGATGAACAAGCACAGAAGAGTCAAAAAGCCCAAAGAATAAAATGCAATATTGTTTTATGGCAAAATTAATATTGAATCAGGAAAGAAGTGTGATGTTTCCTAAGTGAAATTAGAACCTATATACATACACTGAGGTTTCAAATATACAAATACGGCCATCTAGTAAATATACTATAATTATTTACAGCCTTTAGTAACATTGATGAAAGCGGAGTTCAATTGTTCATTTTAAAAGCGTGTCGATGAAGTTTCGACCTCACAAACCATAGGAGGTTTAATCAGGAACTAACAATGAGAAACATCTGAATCTATTACAGTATTCTGTCAGAGTGGTGAGGCGCACACCTGTATAAAAAGTTCAGGTTATTACCCAGACGAAGGCAGACTGAAGCGGTCCTCCAAAAAGCGGCATGCCCACTAGCACGCTGCTCGGCTGACAAAGGCGGCTTACTTGCCTGATGCAAATTCATTCAGTCATTCTTCACTTGTGAAATATCAATAAGGATTCTCGCCTGACAATTCTTCACTGTTCAAGGATGTGTACATGTATACATGCCGGAAAGCCTGTTAGACTCCCCCCCCCCCCCCCTCCCACTTACAGGATGCCCTGCTGGGCCCCATGTAAGTAATTACCCTCCGCAATACTCCTTTTGAATCACTTTTTATACTGGTGTGCACCTCACCACTCTGACTACTATAATAGATTCAGGTGTCTTTCACTGTTGGGTCCTGATGAGACCGCCTGTTGTTTTTGAGGTCGAAACGCCGTCGACACGCTTTTAAAATGAACCATTGAACTCCGCTTTCATCAATGTTACTGAAGGCTGTGAATTATTGTATATTTACTAGATGGTCATTTTTGTATATTTGAAACCTCAGTGTTTCACAACTTGTCACTTTTGTATATAGGTTCTAACTTCACTTGGGACACCTCACACGTCTTTCCTGATTCAATATTAATTTTGCCATAAACAATATTGCATTTTATTCTTAGGGCTTTTTGACTCTTCTTCTGTGTTTGTGCATCTTTGCCCATGATGAATGCTATTGTGCTTAACTATTACCATTATTATCAGTCCTATTGTTATTGTTTCAACTCTTTAACGCATGACACTTGTAGTCGGCTGGACCGGTTTCTGGTGGGTGGCCTGGACCACTCCAAGATCTCTGCTGTGACGGATATGGCCCGGTTTCTGTCTGATCATTCTCCAGCTCTACTAGTGTTGGTCTGGAATGAAGGGTTGGATGGTTGCAGATCATAGCATATGCCATCTGACCGGCTGGAAGACCCCGTGTGTAGGGAGGACCTGTGAACTGCTCTGAACACATATTTTGACAACAATTGGGGGACGATGAACACCAGTGCTATTGAGTGGGAGCCCTTAAAGGCTGTTATGGGTGGCACTTGTATTGTTACTGTCTGTGGAGTGCGTAGGAGACTTATAGTGAACCTACAAAGTCAGGAGGACCAATTAGCCACTCTTCAGAAACAGGCGGGGACTGTGCGGGGTTACTGGAGGCTCATAGAGAGGTACGCTTTCTCTCGGACGCCTTGGACAAAACAGGTCTTAAATCCTATCGCCAGTTGCTGCATAGGGAAGGGGACAAATCGGGTAAACTGTTGGCGTGGATTTTCAAACGGGAGGTGGAGATGCCCCTCATTTTCTCAAAATGGGGCGCTGAAGATAATCTGCGCTCCGAGCGCCAGGAAGTGCTAACGTCGCTCTTGAACCATTTTAAGGTTGTGTATAAGGCAGGTCCTCTCGATGCCGAGGGTAGGATAGAGGGCTTTCTGGCTTGGGCAGGACTTCCACAACTGCAAAGGACAACCATGTTAGAGCTGGAGAAGGACCTCTTGGCGGAGGAGGTGGGAGAGGCCTTTAAAGCTTTATGCAAATCCAAGGTCCCCGGCGGGGGTGATTACCAGCAGAATTCAATCGGGCTATTCTCCAACTCTCAGAGAGAAGCTGGTTGAGGTTTATCAGGAAGCTGAAGTTAATGGGCGTTTACCGCAAACTGTGAGAGAGGGAATGGTATGCTTAATGTTGAAACCCAGAGGGGATCCTGAGAATCCATCTGCCTATAGGCCCCTAACTATGCTTAATACTGAGCTAAAATTTTTGTGCAAGATTCTAGCGACGAGAATTGGAGGGGGGGGATCTAGTCCATGAGGACCAATGCGCTTTCATGCAAGCTCGAAGTACTGCGCATAATATTCGTAGACAGACACATGTACTACACACTGACCTGGATCTGAAGGAGGAGATGGCATTGATCTCCTTGGATCTAGAAAAGGAATTTGATTCAGTGGAATGGGCCTTTATTATGGCAGTTTTTGGGTATGGGGTTTGGTCCCGATTACTGTGTTTGAATTCAGCTTCTATACACCGAGCCCTCGATACGCATCAAGATGAGATGGCAGCTATCGGCGGCATAGCCGGTGGTGAGGGACACCTGTCAGGGCTGTCCCCTCCCGCCATTGTTGTTCGCCCTGGTAATTGAGCCTCTGGCGCTGTGGCTACGCGCAGAGATGGACCCATGGGGCATTCAGGTGGGGAACACTAATCATGTAGTCTTGCCCTACACGGATGATGCATAGGCGTATGTTCGAGAGCCGGGAGAGTCCTTCTCATTGTTGATGAGGCAAATGAGCGATCTTGGCGATATCTCGCAAGTGAAGCTTAACATCCATAAGTCTTTGGTGTTCCCCTTTGGGGGAATGATTGGGAAGCAGTTGCATCAACTACCAGCTGTGGGTCTGAGTTGGGAAGTAGAAGGGTTTCGATATTTGGGAATCTGAGTTACCCACACAGAGGCCCAGCACCAGCATGAAAATGTCGACAGGGTATTATCCGATCGGGAAACATCCATTTCCTTCTAGAATCGACTCCCCCTCTCTTTAATGGCAGGGTGTCAATAGCAAAAATGGCCTTTCTCATGAGATGTCTGTATCTGGTGCAGAACTCTTTGTTTCCACTTTCGGACCACTTTTTCCGTCGCTTGGATAGCCTCTTAATGATGCTTTTCTGGGCGGGTATGCGTAGCAGAGTGGCGCTTACTACCCTGAAATGAGACATGGAGGGTTGGCAGTCCCGGATGTAAAATTCTACTATTATGCTGCTCACCTACAGCATGCGGCCCGAGGGCTAGAGGAGGCTGAGAACTGGAAAGAAACGACTTTTGGGAGCTGACCTGGAGGGGTATACCCTGCCCCAGCTGCTGTCGGAGGGGAGATCGGAGGCCCAATTGTCATACTTGATTACTCATACTGCAAGGATTTGGGAAAGAGCAGTTCAGATGGTTCTTCATAAGGCTCCCCTTAGTAGGGAACTTTAACTGGGATTTGGCACCCTTTAGAAACATTGACTTCACCATGTTGATGGAGCTCTGGTGGGAAGGGGGTTGTCTGGAAGCGCATGACCTCTACCTTGGGGACACCATGTCATTCCAGGATGCGCAGGACACCTTTGGGGTGGGACCGGCTCTTTTTCTTCATTATGCTAAGGTGGAGAGTGTGGCCAGAGATCTCTGGTCGGAATTCCCAGAGGCCCCGAATCATCTGAGGTCCTCGAGGGCCTCCTAGAATGGGGGCAACGGCGCTACCTCATTACATATTTCTACAAAGCCCTCCGGAGAGACATGCAGCCGCGGCAATACCCTGCGCAAAGGGCATGGGAGGGTGATATGGAGGCGCTGATCTCTGATGGGGATTGGGAGATGCCGCTGAACCTCGTATCGTATCGTATCCTGCAATAATCGCTTCAAACTATTACATTTCGATTTCGTACTCCGCACCTACGTCACCCCACAAAGCCTGAACAGGATAGACACCACGAGAAATGCTGCCTGTTCGCGATGCGTGAGGGTAGATGCTAGCTTTCTGCACTTAGCCTGGGAATGTCCTTCAGTTCATGCTTACTGTGTACTGGTGGAACCTTGTATAGAGACGGCCACAGGGATTGGCGTCCCATTGACTCCACTTGCCTGTTTATTGGGAGTGGTGGTGCGCCCCAGAGGTAGTAGGATCCCTTACAGCTTGGCTCAACTGGCCCTACTCCTGGCAAAGAGGCGGGTGGCAATTGGATGGATGGGGGTGCGGACCCCGCTGCTGTTGACCTGTTGGTTGAAGGATTTGATGGAGTGAGGGGCTGTGGAAGAACAACACATGCGCCTCACACGTATTGATGACGGGGCATCCGCGGCTATATTACAGTGGGCAGAGCTGCTGGGTATGTTCCAAGACGATGAGGACCACTCCATGGAGGATACTTCGTGTGCGCAGGAATGAAGGGTGCCACAACTATTTATATCTTGGTAGATTTCCCAACGACATTAATATCTGACTGCATGGTTTAGAGCTTGATGCCTTATTTTTATTTTTTATACTGTCTTGGGACACCCTCGGATTTATGTATAATTTATATCTGTAACCTAACTTTGGAAGATCTGTAAATGGTTTAACGTCTATTTGCTGAAGATTCCCCCCGCATATGCCAAATGCACTGTATGTTTGTTGTTAGTGGAAAATCAATAAAATACAGTTTAAAAAAAAAGTATGGAAAATGTACATGGACCAGTTTCCAGAACCATACTAGGTTGGACACCAGTGACAAATGACCTCACTTACTACAGTTGGGGCCCAGTAGCTCCTTTCTTTATAATGATAATGTTTTGAACCTCCAATTATGTGGGTTTGCCGATATCTTTGGAATGGATTAGAGCATGTAAGTGGAGAGACGGTGAGTGTGAATACAATTACTTAATATCTTTTTGACTGGTGTGTTTATGGATGAGGGGATTCCTGACAAGCTGCTCACTGATAAAAGTGCAACTGAGGCCTGAATGTATGAGAGAGTTTCAATTCTACACATAATAGTCATAAAATATCTCAAGGCAGGACTTTATTGTCCAAGAGTGTTGTGTAGTTCCTATGTTACCTATACAGGATCTGGGCGTTTTGGATAACATAAACTGTGGGTTTGGTGGCAGACTGATTCTGTGCACCCCCACCGCATAGGTTAGCCTGTTTGTATCAGCAGGCTCACAGTGCCACTAGAATCTCCTCTTATCGGGGAGAATAGTTTCTGGCAACCTCGGAACATGACAACCTGATCCCCCAGGATTGTGGAAACAATATACTACTTTTCGCTCAGTCACTCATGCTTACTTAGTTTCTCTCAGAGAGACTCAGAATAAACAGGCTGGGCGTTTCAATAAGAATTTATTGAACAGTTGTTATTCTAGTGTAGAATAGATGAGCTGCAAAAACCATTAGACAGTAGCAGAGATATATGATTAACAGTACTACGAAAGTAAAGGGATGGTACAGTTCTACCATTTCGCAGTAATCATGAATATATACAGTACATAGAATACATGATAAGTGCGTACTCCTACGATGCCTCCCTAACCAAATGTACCTAGCATCTATGTAGGTGTTATGCCAAGAATCCCTCTAAGGTCTAGTCAACCCCATTACCTGAGAAAGGAGAGAAAATGGGACCCCGTCCTGGTCTCGAGTTGGACACTCCGCAAGGGATGTTAGACCACTGCGAACTGAAGTTTCTGCATGTAGGAACCTCAGCGTCTCTGGTCAGTGTATCTGAAAGAGGCACGTTAGTGATAGATTCCTTACCTTAGAATAACCCCAGGCATCAGACTGGATCCAGAAAGTTTTCGTCAGCAGTACCCTTGCGCGTTGATAGGCCTTGTCGTGCGGCTCCACGTACGTCGCTGGCATAGTAGTCGCCAAGATGACTTCATCGGAGCTACTTAGACACACCCACGCGCGCTGATGTCAGTTCTTTCTTTTTCTGCGCCAGCAGCGCAGTTCCGAGTGAGAGCGGTACCCTAGTCAATAAATTTGACTTTGTTTCAGAGACTTGCATCTCTTGTTTTTGTCGTGTTTCGACTTCTGGTGCAGTAGGGATGCCATCGGAACACGTTGATGGCGGACCCGCACGTCGTGTGTCTCTTCTGCTGGGGGCATGCCCATGTCCCGAGACGTCCCCCGATTGTCGGGCCATGGCGCCAAAGGCTTTGCGGAAGCATTCCCGAAAGTCGTTGGAGGCCCGGCAATCGATTCCGCGCCACTCAAGGTCCCGCTCCCGAGGGAGGTCGAGGGACCAGTCGCGGAGCCGATACCATAGTTTGTCGACATCTGGGACAGGTAAGTCAAAGCGCCATACAAAGTCCAAGAAGCGGTGTCGCTCTTCGTCTACCCCTTACCGGTTGCGGGACACGGTGGAAGGGGCGGGGGGCCCCCTGCGGCTCCTGTGAGGCCTCCGTTGTTGCCTGCGGACTACCCACCCTTTCCGGGCCCGTATGCGGCTCCGGAAGAGATACAGGTATTCCTGTCGGCCATGGGCCGTTCATTTGCTCCATTGGGTCCCTCCAGAGCGCCTTTGGGCCCCGCGAACCCATTTGGTGGTTTTCCCCCCATGCTGCCGCCTTTGGCACTGGCTACGCCGGCAAGATACCCCGAGGTGTCGATGGCTCCGGCCTTGCCGCCGCTTCTGGATCCGGATCCGGCCTCGGCACCACCTCTGGCCTCGGCGCAGCCTCCGGTTCCACCCTTGGCGACACCTCCGGCCTCAGCGTCGCCCCCGGCCACGTGGCTGGCCTCCGTGCCACCCCCAGTGCCGGGCGAGGCGCAGTTGCCTCCAGGGCCAGACTACGTCACGCTTGGGTTAACAATGTGGAGGATCCAGACGATATGGATTTATCGCCACACCCTGGTACACTGTCCCCTTCTTCCATGACTTCGGAAGGGGCTGGTACATTCTCAAGGAGTGGCACGTGGGGCTGCTGAGGCTCTTCTCCTCGAGCTCCCTACGGTGCCTTTCGGTCCGATCTCCTGAATAAAGTGGTGCAGCCAGCGGCCTCCTTAGCGGAGCCCTTTCATGTCGCATTAACAGACGCCAAACCTTAGTCAGGGGCTCCTGTGGATGGGAGTGTAATACGACGCCATCGCCCGACCCCGGGCAGCCCCTTTTGCCTCACTTACCACCCCACGCCGGAGAGCCTGGTTGTACAGGCCTGCCTCTCCAAGGGCATTCCCTTCCGCACCTCCGGTTAGGGAATCCAAGAAACTTGAGCAGTTGGGGTAAAAGATCTACTCCTCTGCCAGTTCGGGACTGCGGTCGGTGACTGCTGCGTGCCTTTTGAGACGCTATTCCCATGCTGGGTGGAACAAGGTTCTGTCGGGGAAATACAATTGCTTTGGGATGTTCACAATATAAATACATTACATGTAACATGTATCCATGATTTAGGAAGAGAAAAGAACAACACCCAAGCGAAAGTTTCAATCAATATTTTAAGAAGTAACAAATAAATTGGGCTACAATGGTACAATTGAAAGAATTGTGACAGAGGGGTGACATGTAGAAGTAAATACAGACAATACACTTGCGCTTCGCTTGTAGGTCTGTCGTCTGGTGTTGATCTCTCCATGATTGTCATTCCTCTTGAATCTTACTCTTGTGTTCCCGCGTGGTCCGTTTTGTCCTTGGTTCCATCTTGACGGTCTCTCCCAGTTGGTGTCCCTGTTCATCCATGTGTGCTCTCCTAAAAAAGCACTGCTTTGTGGGCCGTGGAAGCGTTGTCCCTGTTGATCTTGAAAACGTGTTTCTTGTTGATAGGGTCTACTATTTGTACTTGTGTTTGGTGTTTCACTTCCACTATCCGATCCACTGCCAAATGATGAATTGGATAGATTTGCGTATCTGCGATATCCTTGTCTTCCACGAGTGGTGTAGAAGCCTTGTGAATCCTGCTCGTAGTGGTCCTCACTCAAGTATGGATAAGTCAATTTTTAATCATATGCTCTAATGTCTTTGCTAAGTTTTTCAAGTTTTTTGTTCAGAGTGATGGTGTTGAATTCTATCAAGGTTTTTTCGGCGCGTTCCAAGGCTTCTTTAGTGTTTGTGATCGTTCTATCTTCCAAAATCTCATTTTAGTTCTGCGATTTCCTGTGAAAGTTTTTGGGCATATTCAAGAGCCGTCTCAACACCTAACACCATCCAGTGTCGGGAGCAGTTGTTCGCAACGAATGAGAAGCCCTCTCGAAATTTGGGAATTTCTATGAAGATTGCAGGTTCATTTCTGACTTGTAACCCTTTTGGAATAATGTTTGCCTGTAAATACTTGGTTAGAAGATGACCATGTAAGCGAGTACGTATTAGTTTTTTCTCCAACCTCTCTAATTTGGAGATTTTTTCATTAAGTGTTATGTCAAGAGGCCCAGTTCCTAATGCCAAAGGATTGAGCTCACTCTGTTCTTGGATTAGTTTCGCTATATAATCTTCACTGTATGTAAGCGTATCCCTGTCTGACATATTATGACAATTTTGAACAGGGTGCAATGAAACAAATCTCTAGAACAACCCTCGCAGGTAACAAACCTGCACTGGTACAATTATGAAAAATAATGGGGTGACCCTGTGTCCCTCAGAACCTGGGTATTTGTATTATATGGCTACAATGGTTCTGTCGGGGAAATACAATTGCTTTGGGATGTTCACAATATAAATACATTACATGTAACATGTATCCATGATTTAGGAAGAGAAAAGAACAACACCCAAGCGAAAGTTTCAATCAATATTTTAAGAAGTAACAGATAAATTGGGCTACAATGGTACAATTGAAAGAATTGTGAGAGAGGGGTGACATGTAGAAGTAAATACAGACAATACACTTAGTACACTTAGTATAACAAATAAAGGAATAGTTGGGAAAGTGCGATTTTTGGTAAAGTCCATATGATTGATCGCATACGCCTCCTGTTCATATGTGAATAGGCTTTTGAACTGAGACGTTGCGTAGACTCTTAGTATGCGTCGACGTTTCGACCCTATGTAAGGCGCAAACATTTTTCAAGCGTCACGGCGGGTCTTCTTCGGGACGGAGAAGTGTATGTAGCCTGCGGAGTAAAAGAACGTCTTTAAGGGTGTGTGCTAATGCGAACAAGTAATTAAATCAGTGTTCAGAAAGGTAATGATGCTTACCCTGCGCAAGTGTCATTAATCACTGCGCGTGTATTATGCTTCTTTTTCCCAAAAACGGGGTCGATTTATGTTTGACCTGTGGGGTAATAATATCAAATATCAATGAAGTGATAGCTATTTACAAGGACCGGACAAACTATGGGCTTTAACCAAGCTCAGACAAATAAATCAGGCTTTGTGCAAGTGCATATGTGGCTCAGTGTACAAATACAGAAGCACCCCAGAAAAAGTTGCTCTGAACATGAGGAACTAGCACGTTTCTAAGCAATTAATTCCTTCATGCCAGTGAGGTGATTTAACTGAAGCAAAAAAGAGAGGGATTTGAAGCCGAGACTGTTTGGGAAGAAGGTCAAAAGCCAGGTGGTTGTCTATTTCAAAGCGAAAGTGAGGGATTTAAAGAGGAGCCTGTTTAAAAGGAAGTCAAAGGACAGCTTAATAATTGCTGTTTGTCTATTCATGCCAGTCGGGTGAACGTACCTCACAAGAGACACGAGTCAAAGAGGTTCGGCAAAAGTCCAAGTAGTTAATTCTTTCAGTCAGTCGGGTGATTTACTGCAAAGAAAGTGAGGCATTTAAAGAAGAGTCTATTTTAGATTTGCAGAAAGTCAAGGGCCAGGGTGTTAAGACACTTACCACGATCTGCTGAAAATTACATCTCTCCAGCTCTGTGTGAAGCGATACTGAGGCGGGAGAATGGAGCGTAAAAGAGCTAGGTACCGACACAGAGAAACTCTGCTGGAAATCCAACCACACATGGAAGACATTCAGAAACTGGTGTGTGTGTCCACCTTCAACACACGCAGTCATGAAATAAAGAAAGTCGTACTTAGATATTGGAATCTAATAAGCACTGAAATTGGAATACAGGAGAAACCCATGTTTGCTTTTAAACGAGCCAAAAACATCAAAGACTATGTAGTAAGTTCCTTCCTTGGAACGGAGAAACCACAAGACCTGAGACAACAACTTAACTTACCACCTTTAATGGGACATTTCAAGTGTAGCACATGTAAGGCTTGTGAATCTACACTAACTGGTACGACTTTTCTACACCTTGGAAGAACATATCACCTACGACATCACAGTAACTGCAACAGTCACAATGTGATCTATGCCATCAAATGCCCCTGTGAAAAAATCTATGTAGGACAGACTACCCAGAAAGTAAAAACTAGGATTATACAACATCAAAGTAGAATCCGTTGTAATGTGCAGGGAGCCCCGCTGGTTGACCACTTCATCACAAACAACCACACAGCCGATGACCTACAATGGTTGGTAATTGAAAAGGCGACACTCCATCCCAGGGGCGGGAGCATACTCCAAACACTCAACTTTAAAGAATGCAGATGGATTCACCTGCTAGACTCAGTTAAAAATGGGTTAAACGAACAGGAGGAGACATATAAGCAAATGACAAGACTTTAGAATCTTTCAATTGCATATGATTTTGTATGACCATGCGCAGTAAACCCTTCTATGACCATATTTAACTTGTACTATGGTACTTTAATTCATGAATAAAAATTTTTTATGGAAAAAGTCAGTGACGATTTTTGTTTATGCAGACCCTGAATATGCTTCCTTGTGACTATATATGACTAACTAATTTGCATTATTCTGCTGACCACCCTACTGTTTAAATAAACTGTATTCCATTTGTGTTAATATTTAAACATGTTACAATGTGGGCATCGAGCTAAATGTCATTATTTACCCAGTGCTTAAATGCCATTTGAATTAGTTATCTGACTGTTGGAACACCTTCAAAATGTGGTAATTCATTTTTAGGTCTCGCTGGCGTTGCAGCGCGAAGCGCTGCCGCCAACGAGACTTATTGTCGCCTTGTTTGCTCCCAAGGGAGACAGACCAGGGCACGCGCAGCGATCGGGGTCTGTGGACGCGCAGACACACGCGCACACACGCCTAACGCGCGCGCACACACCTCGTTGCTGACTTGCTCCACGGAGACAGCTTGTTAGTAAGATTGAAGCGGGAAGTTGATTCTCCATTTTATTGGAAGATTGATTTTTAGCAATTGCTTTATATATCTTCAGCTACATTTTTAAAGAAATGGAAGCAAAAATAAATGCCAGACATCTTTCAAATGAGCATGGATTAGCTGCTTTTACGGTATGTGTCTGCGAACGTTAGTACATAAGTATTCCATTCGCTTGTAACCGAATGTAACGTAACAGCCCGCCACGTTTGCTGCCGACGTCACTGTGCGTATCGGTATTGCGCAACAGGTTGTCTCCGCAAGACAATGCGCAAGCTCAAAGCGCGTACCGGGGCTGCAGAGACGGTTGGAGAGAACAGTGGGCAGATGCTCAGAGGAGGGGGCGGGGACAGGAAGCACAGGGGGCGGGGTGCAGTTTGGCCACGACCGCAGTAGGAGGAGAGATGGGCGGTCTGAAGCTCTCCAGCTAGCGGCTTGCTGCTGCTTGTGTGTGAGAGGTAAGGTGACGGCAAGAGGAGACCCCCCTGTTGCAAAATCCTACTGTCCTAACTCGAGGTACGCTCAGTGCGGTGCCATCTGACTGTTTTCTGTGGCACCCATAGTTATTTGCCGCTCCGTGTTCAGTTTGGTTTTGTGCTGGGGGTGGGAGAAGATTGAGGGTTCCGCTGTTGAGAGGTAGCCTTGGGCCACTGCCGGTGCACTAGGTGGTCAAACAGAGATCGAACATGCTTATTTACATCTTGTTCTTAACAGCTGTCACTCCTGTATGAAAACAAGCAGCACCGTCTTATCTGCAGGCTACAATAGTCGTAGCAGAAGCAGGCCTAAGAAACAAACTTTTTTCTTTTTTTAAAGAACCGCCAATTTACCTAGAAAACCGTTAGGCAAGAAATGACAATTCGCCTCCTCTTCCACATCTAACTATGCTTAAAAAGAACGCCAACACGTTTTTGTATTGTTCAGTGACTTTTGTGCTCTCGTCCTTCCCACACCAGAAGCACGGCGTGCCACGCACTATAAACACAACCTTCACATCAATGATTATGACTTCAGCTGTGGGCGCAGTACAGAAGTGCTGCCAAGGTCAAGTACTGGCTAGCAAGGAATGGCGTGAGAGTCGGCGCTGATTCCAGAGAAGACCCAAAAACCACATTTAATTACTTTATGACCAACTGCCCGTACAGGGTTGCCCTCGTCTTCAGGATGTGCCCAGACTACCCTCAGCAGTGGAGGCAAAACCCTCTTTACCCCCCCCCCCCCCCCCTCCCTCAGACTTACACACTCTGCATTGGCACAGAGCACACATTACATGCAGGACAGCCATCTGTACACGAGACAAATGCAAGCACGCACTCACCGCAGACACACAAACCACAAGCAGTACAGACGTCCATGCAGCACATTGCACAGGGACGCGCAACGGTAGTTCTATACTTCACAGCTATTCAATTAAAGAGTAGCGCTATGAAACAGTAGCGCTATGACACGGCCAGCACTAGCTATGTGGTAGTGCTTTTTTCCATGACTTTAGCCTGGCTGAACAGCAGCTGTGCGGCTAGTCAACATGGCAAAAAGGCACTGGCAATGCCAATAACTCTCAGGTTGCCGAGACCTATGGGCAATGCCAATGCTTGTTTTCTCCATTGATGGATCTTTGCAAATGTTGCATGTCTAAGATTTGCTGACTAAGCTAGTAAATTGCCAAATTTATAGCAAATCTGTGTACATGGTTAAAAGTTATAGGGAAATCCAAAATGCTTTTTCAATGGAAAGTGTGTCAGAACCACCACTACACCTCTATACACTAATACACAGTTTTCCCCAAGTTAAATATGCCAGAATTGTAACCGCTGCAGAAAAGAGCGCATACATGTGGAACTCGTTGCAGTAGATTTTTGTTCTTAACTCAGCAAACTGCAGATCTGCTATGTTTCAGCTGTTCGTGCTAGGCTTGATCACAGTGAACGCCATTGTGCTGTGCCAAAAATGTTACATGAAGAATGCCAAGGAAACCGAAAACAGATTACTCCACTTCGTCTTTCTTTAACCCCTTCCATGCTGCGCGAATTCCGCCGCTGTGCTGACGGTTTCTTGCGCGGGCGTGGTCATGACGGAACGGTTCCGTCATGAGCACAGCTCAACCGTGGCTCATGACGGAACCGTTCCGTCATGAGCACTGAAGGGGTTAAGATCAGGCATCACAGAGCTCATGTATACATGGTTATTGTTTCTGTTTATTTTGTTTTTTAAACAATTTTAGTTTTTTTTTTATTTTCTTTCAACACAAACAGAGCATCAACACATCACTCCCTGGTCCACCCAGGGAACGTGCAAGGATTCACAACAAAAATATACATTTCTGCCCCCCAGCCCTCACAACCCCGCTAGACGTTAATAAGGCCACTATTTGCCCCACACCCTGACATGTTTCTGTGGGCACCCTCTTGGATGTGAATGGATTCCTCCAACTTTGCATAGTAGTCCATTCTTGCAATGGGGGGCTGACACCCTCTTCTGGTGCTTTGTAATGTCTGTCTTTGCCAAGAGCGTACCAATGCCCACTAGGATTTGGTCTCCCGGGGTCCCACCATTTTGTCTAGGATCAGAAAGTCCTCTGGCCAGGATGTGGGCATCCCAGAGTATGCAGTAGATCCGCAGCTGGTATCAGAAAGAAATCAATTTGGGTGCATGAGTATATTCCCTAGAATTGGGATTCCATATCCTCCAAGCGTTGCGTAGATCAAGGCACAATGCCAAGTTATGACTTCATTGAAGTCACCCCTATGACCATCCTGACATGATTATTGTTAGATTGAATTTGATAATTATCCCAAACTTTGTATGAAAACACTGTTCTGTTTGTCATGACATTTTGGTTTTACCAGTCACACTCAAACAGGGCAAATTCCAAGTCTGATTTAAATGCCACAGTTCTATTTGAAAGGATAATAATTATTCCGCCCCAGAGTGGCAAACCTGAATATAATAAAATTATAATAGGTCAAATTATTTAACTATTTTTTCCAGTCTTTTAGTTATCAATTTTTAGGTCTCGCTGGCGTTGCAGCGCGAAGCGCTGCCGCCAACGAGACTTATTGTTGCCGTGTTTGCTCCCAAGGGAGACAGACCAGGGTACGCGCAGCGATCGGGGTCTGTGGACGCGCTTGAGACGCGCTTGCGCAGACGCACGTGCCCCCAAGCGCACGCGCGCCACGCTCCGCGGGGCTTGTCTTGTTCACTTAATAACCATGGCTCTCCAGTGAGATCACTGTTGCCATTCATTACGGACCTTGCACTTTTATCCCTTCACTTAAACCTTAAAGTTTCCTCACCAGGACTTTAAAAATAGAATAAATGTTTTCAATTAGGCTTGTTACGAAAGTTCTATAGCTCAGCATCAAGGGAAATGAATAAAATAAACCATTACCTTCCCAGGTCCCCATGATTCCAGCAGTCCCTCCTTCACACACACTGGTAGCGTCACCAAAGAGACTACAAAACACTTCCGGAGCACACCAGGGGCAGGCTTTTGAGTAGACTCTACCATCAGACTCGGAAGGGGGGGGGGGGGGAGATCTTCAAATCCCCACCTTCGAGCTAATTTTATTTTGTCGTTCGGTGGGATACAAACAAGAAAAACGATCGCTAGCGATTATTTTACAGTTTAAGTGGCACACAATCGAGCAGCAGAAACTGCAAACCCAGACACATATCAAACATGGTATCGCCCTCAGGAGGAAACAGGGAGCCATCTTTTCCAAACATAGATAAGGGACAATATAATAGTATATTCCAGATGAAGCGGCAAAAGGAGGCACACGACAGCAATGGAAGTAGTTTCGAAGCATTTATTTAATGACAAGTGAAAAACACACTTCGAAAGTTTAAACATATGCTACTGTAAGTATTACACTTGTACACAATTAAATTTAAAACTTCACATTTAATTTTTCCGTTGACGCAATCATTTTCTTTCTTTCTTAACTCAAAACATATTCTTACGATCAATATAGAAAAAAATACGTATTTGACTTTTATATTGTCTTCCGGTCTAATATAGCAGTGAAAACTCAACGAATCACTATTTCAAAATGGTTGGTTTATTTGTATTCACAGAGAGGGCAGCACATCCCGCCAATCTTTCTAGTAAACTTAGCAGGATGCAAAGCGGCTGCAGTCCAGACGTGTGCAGGCACAGACATGTACGCTTCCTGTACACTATTTTCCGATTACACCACAGCTAATTTTTTTGGAGGGGCGGTGCATTCAAAAGATGTGGCCTTTCGTGATTGGTCTACACCTCAGTCAGTTAAATGTCTCTTGGATTGGGCTGGTCACACGGCTGTCAACGAGCCTCGTATTAATTGGTGTAGAAAGAGGACAAACACAGGCTTCCTGCTATTTTTGGAACACTGTTACCTTTAACAGTAGACATCGATACACTTAAACAGAATAATCACGAAGAGGCCACTGCTAGGTAAGAAAAAACACAAAGGCTCCCAGTTCCACGCGGGACTATACCGTGTACCTGTCAGAAACCTTTTTCAATTTTAGGATTTGTAGTCCTGGTTTGAAAATGTGTTAAATAGGACCTCACTCCCAACATGCAACAACAAGCATTGGCATAGCCAATAGGTCTCGCTTTTGGGACCTTATAAGTATTTAGTTATGCAGCGCAATATCCTTGGTGCAACAACAACTGTTGCATGGCTAAACACTTATAAGGTCCCAAAGGCGAGACCTATTGGCTATGCCAATGCTTTTTTTTTTTTTGTTACGCTAATTCGACCAGAAGTTATAGAAGTGCTTTACATGAGCACCAGTTACTTTAAACAGGGAAACATACATTTTTGGGTAGGCACGGGGAGATTAAGTGATTTGACCAGAATTACAAGATGTTAAACCAAAGCCAAAACTCGTTCCGCCACTCTCACCATTAGGCAACATCCTCTCCCCGTTAATTGTGATATTATTGTTATTGGAGTCTGCTTATATTATGGGTTTTATTTTTATTCAAGTTCCATCCATTGTTAAATGAGTATGGGCATGCCAGTGGTGATGAACAACGGAAGACAGTTAGGAGGAAAAGCACACAAATTCCGTAAATACCAATCAATGGTGCGGCAGTTGTTGTTTCGCTGGAGCACAGAGGTCCAGAGGGCCAGTCAATCCTGTTAAGTATTGTATTTACTATCTTTTCAGCCTTTATCAGTATTGCGAATAAGTGGATAGCGCCACTTACAAAGAATTCACTTTCATATTGCTCAATTATTATAGATCTATCGTCGACCCAGATTTCTTCTTTGCTTTATGGGACCTGTACTCCTGATCTCACTACGGATTAATCAGCTCTACAATCTCAGAATGCAAATTAAAAACAAACTGAACTCGATGGGCTACACACGAGTAAGGGAAAATATTATGTGACATTTAGTAATTTTGAAATTTGTGACCAACATACAAGTGCAATTTAAAACAGAGGAACGTTTTATGAAGATATATTGTTCCACAGTATGCTGCATACACAATCGTAGACTGCCCACATTTAAAATATAAAAGCCTATCACATACATTTAGCAACACAAGACTTGATGGTTTGTGAATACTGGGAAATATGATGTGGGCGTATTTTTATCAATTTTTTTTTTTTGCACGTTCACTGGGCATGGCCGCTAAATCGACTAAATGCACCTGCATCCATGATCAGTGTTTTACCCGGAGGGCAAAGGTTTGAATCCTGTCGTGTCCTCTCACCTTTTAGTAAATGGGTACCATTGAATAGGATAACAACTAACGGCTGTTATATTGCGCCAAGAGGCTTCTCAGGATTGAACATTTTTTTTTCTTCTTTTTTTACAAATACACAGGTTCAGTTTAAATGTGCTTCCTTTTAGATGCATTGAAAAAACACACAATTGCCATCACAGACATCCACTTCACTCCAAAACACATAAGTTAAAAACATTTACATTACAATGCCAATCGCGCAAACTCTAAAAAATGCGAGACCTAATGCATTGCAAATGCTTGTTTAGTCTGTGTCTAATGTCAATTTTGACACCTCCCCTTGACTCATGGCCACAACAGAGTTAGCAAGCTAGTTGCTCTCTCTACATCACATCCCTTGCTTCTACACAGGTGTTACTAATGAAATCCCTGCTCCCTCTGTCATGTGTGAACGTGCACGTCAAAGCCACGCTCATCTGCATACATAAACAGGCTCCATTCTCCCGCCTCAGTATCGCTTTGCACTGAGAGCTGGAGAGATGTCATTTTCAGCAGATCGTGGTAAGTGTCTTAACCCCCTGGCCCTTGACTTTCTGTAAATCTAAAATAGACTCGTCTTTTAAATGCCTCACTTTCTTTGCAGTAAATCACCCGACTGACTGAAAGAATTAACTACTTGGACTTTTGCCAAACCTCTTTGACTCGTGTCTCTTGTGAGGTACGTTCTAATTAACTATGTATCATGTTCATGCTGGAAATTATTTACCTCCGAACTAGCTCTTTATTAAATGCCTCACTTTTAAATCACCCGACTGGCATGAATAGACAAACAGCAATTATTAAGCTGTCCTTTGACTTCCTTTTAAACAGGCTCCTCTTTAAATCCCTCACTTTCGCTTTGAAATAGACAACCACCTGGCTTTTGACCTTCTTCCCAAACCGGCTCGGCTTCAAATCCCTCTCTTTTTTGCTTCGGCTAAATCGCCTCACTGGCATGAAGGAATTAATTGCTTTGAAACGTGCTAGTTCCTCATGTTCAGAGCAACTTTTTCTGGGGCGCTTCTTTATTTGTACACTGAGCCACATATGCACTTGCACAAAGCCTGATTTATTTGTTTAAAGCCCATAGTTCGTCCGGTCCTTGTAAATAGCTATCACTTCATTGATATTTGATATTATTACCCCACAGGTCAAACATAAATCGACCCCGTTTTTTGGAAAAAGAAGCATAATACAAGCGCAGTGATTAATGACTCTTGCGCAGGGTAAGCATCATTACCTTTCTGAACACTGATTTAATTACTTGTTCGCATTAGCACACACCCTTAAAGAAGTTCTTTTACTCCGCAGGCTACATACACTCCTCCGTCCCGAAGAAGACCCGCCGTGATGCGTAAAAAATGTTTGCGCCTTACATAGGGTCGAAACGTTGACGCATACTAAGTGTCTACGCAACGTCTCAGTTCAAAAGCCTATTCACATATGAACAGGAGGCGTATGCGATCAATCATATGGACTTTACCAAAAATCGCACTTTCCCAACTATTCCTTTATTTGTTATACCAAGTGTACTAAGTGTATTGTCTGTGTTTACTTCTACATGTCACCCCTCTTTCACAATTCTTTCAATTGTACCATTGTAGCCCAATTTATTTGTTACTTCTTAAAATATTGATTGAAACTTTCGCTTGGGTGTTGTTCTTTTCTCTTCCTAAATCATGGATACATGTTACATGTAATGTATTTATATTGTGAACATCCCAAAGCAATTGTATTTCCCCGACAGAACCATTGTAGCCATATAATACAAATACCCAGGTTCGGAGGGACACAGGGTCACCCCATTATTTTTCATAAGGGTAGAACAAGGTGGGGCAGGTGCTGCCTCAGAGTCCGGTGGAAGCTCGGACGGTGCTCCCCCAAGCTATTACCGAGGGGAGAGATGAAGCACACTTCACTATCCGTTGTGGTCTTGACACCGCCGACTCTCTCGGCAGGGCAATTTCCACAACAGTGGCGCTCCACCGTTACGCCTGGCTCAGACCGACTGGCTTCTCAGGTTGGACATGCCCTTTGATGGCACGCTCCTCTTTGGTGACAAAGCAGATAGCTCACTGGATCGCTTTGAAAAAACTCCCTGTGGGGGTCTGCCTCTCGCTCCTTCTGTGGGCAGTCTCAGCGCAGCCGCGGTCGGGGGACCCGCAGAGGTGGGTCATGGCGCCAGCGGGTGGGTCAGTTCACCACCGCCCCTGTCACCACGGCCTTCAAACCTTCCTAGTCTGGTGTTTCAGACCACCATACACCAGTGGGCGGCAGGATTCACCTCCCCCACTGGCGCACCATAACTCCGGACAGGTGGATTTTGCAGTTCTGCAGGGGCTACTCCCTCCCCTTTGCGCCTACCACTCCAACCATGCCACCCCAGTCCCACCGCATGTCGGGGGATCACTTAAAACTTCTCCTGCAGGAAGTTGCGGCCCTCTTGGCCAGCAGTAAATCGTGGTTGTTATTCCCACTACTTCTTGATTCCAAAGAAGGACACGGGTATGCGTCCTATCTTAGACCTCCGGAATGTCACTCTCGCTTGCTCAGGTCTTGTCTGCCCTAGACCCGCAAGACTGGTTGGTGGCGTTAAACTTGCAGGATGCTTATTTTGATATCCCCATCCTGCCTGCCCACCAGCGTTAACTGCGGTTCATGGTAGGCCACGAGCACTTTCGGTTCACCGTGCTCTCTTTTGGCCTTACCAGCGCCCCTCGGGTGTTCACGAAAGTGATGGCAGTGGTCGCAGCTCATCTGCGCAGATCAGGGGTTTCAGTCTTCCCCTATCGATGACTGGCTGTTGAAGGTGGGCTCGCCCCAGCAAGTTGTCTCTCACCTACAGACGACGGCCGACCTCCTACACTTGCTGGGGTTCTCCATCAGTGTGCCAAAGTCACATCTGATTCCCTCTCAGAAGCTCCTCTTCATTGGAGCGGTTCTACACAGAGCACTATTTAGGGTTTTTATCCTCCCGAACAGCGAGTCCGGGACATGCGGGCTTTCATTCCGATCTTTCAGCCTTTTCCTAGGTTTCGGTCAGGACGACACTGAGGCTGCTGGGCCTCGTGGTCTCCTGCATCCTGCTGCTCACTCATGCCGGATGGCATATGCGGGCTCTGCAGTGGGACCTGCAGTTCCAGTGGACGCAGCATCAGGGTAACCTGTCCAACTACGTCCGGATCTCGGAGGGCACTGCACAAAGCGGTGGTGGCTCACGGACTGGCGTTGGGTCAGCGGCAGATTCCTCTCCCTTCCCCAGCCGGAGCACACAGTGGTTACGGATGTGTCCCTACTGGGATGGGGCGACTACATGGGAGAGGCGGAGATCAGAGGCCTCTGGTCTCCGGCGAAGTCCAAGCTATCAAACTTATGGAGCTCAAAGCGATCCTACTTGCCCTGAAAGCATTCCTGCCAGTAGTGCAGGTGTTCACAGACAACACCACCGCCATGTGGTACTGCAACAAGCTAGGCGGGGTGGGGTCGTATACCCTATGTCAGGATGCTCTGGACATGGCTGGAACGTGAAGGCATTTACCTGGTGGTTCAACTCTTGGCAGGTTCTATGAACGCCAGGGCGGACAAACTCAGCCGCAGGTGCATGTTGGATCACGAATGGCGTCTTTACTCAAAACTGGCACAAGGTCTCTTTCAGCAGTGGGGAGTACCTTGGTTGGATCTATTCGCCATCGGAAAGAACACGCACTGTCAGCAGTTCTGTGCGTTCGAGTTTCCAAGGCGGCACTCGCTCGGAGACGATTTTCGTCGCAAGTGGAGTTGCAGTCTGTTGTCCGCCTTTCTGCCTATACCACTTCTACCCAGAGTGCTAAAAAGATCAGGCGCGACCGGTGCCCAAGTCATTCTTGTGGCACCGGACTGGGCTCGAAGAGTTTGGTATCCCGAGCTACTCAGTATGAGCGTGGATTCCCCGATCTGACTGCCTCTTCGGGAGGATCTTCTGTCGCAGCAACAGGGGACGTTCCTCCACCCGAACCTGCCCGGCCTCCACCTCCTTGCGTGGCTATTGAGCGGCGACAGTTGATTCCATTTCACTTGCCTCCTGAAGTCTGTATTGTGATTCCGGCAGCCAGGCGCCCCTCAACTAAGATTGTATACGGCTGCCGGTGGAACAAATTTGTGGCATGGGGCACGGCTAAAACTGTAGATCCCCTTTCTGCCCCTCTTTCTGAGGTCCTCTTGTTCCTTCTCTCTTAGCCCTGCAGGGATCTGCTCTGGACACTATTGAGAGCTACCTTTCTGCTCTTTCAGCCTTTCTTAGGCTGCCTCATCAGCCCTCTCTTTTCAAGTCCCCTGTTGTCAATAGATTTCTCAAAGGCATTACTCACCTTTTCCCTCCCATTCCTTTTGTGATGCCTCAGTGGGACTGAACCTGGTTCTCACATTCTTAATGTGCGCTCCCTTTGAGCCTCTTCATAACTTTGAAAACTGTCTTCCTGGTGGCTATCAGGCTCTTTCATGCACACCTCCTTTCCTGGCGGTTCATCCAGACAAGGTTGTGCTTTGGCCATGTCCCTTCTTTCTACCAACAGTAGTCACTGCCTTTCATCTGGGGCAAACTGTCACTCTGCCCACTTTCTTTCCGCACCCTTCCGGGGTGGACCCAAACCGTGCCCTTTTATTCCACCTCAACCGCACACAACCGTTCCGGGTGGATGACCTGCTCTTTGTTGACTACATGGGTGCCGAGAAAGGCAAGGCTATGCACAAGCGGACTATCTCCAGATGGGTTGTCTTGTGTATTACAGCCTGTTACTCTCTGGCTAAAAAGAACCTCCAGTTGGGCTGCGCGCCCATTCTACCAGGGCGATAGCAGCTACTACAGCATTGGGACGCGGTGTCCCCCTGCAGGATATCTGTCAGGCAGTTACGTGGGCCTCGATGCATACTTTCATTAAGCACTATTGCCTTGACAGGCAGGTCCGGAGAGACGGCTTCTTTGGCCAGTCGGTTCTCAGTGACTTTCTGGTGTGATTTCACTCCATAGACCCACCACCGGGGTTGGTATTGCTTGGGTATGTATTCTAAGGTAAGGAATCTATCACTAACGTGTCTCTTTCAGATGCACAAGTTACTTACTTGTGTAACGATATATCTGTAAGAGACATTAGTTAGTGATAGATTCCTTACCGCCTGCCCATCCTCCCCGTTCTGCGAACTGTTCTTTAGGGTTCAGGTCATCCCTTTCAGGGTCCTAGTTCTATTGCACCAGTAGTCGGTCTCTGGCATGGCTCTGAGTTCCTGACGCGGAAAAGTCGGGTACAGAACTGATGACAGCGCGCGTGGGCGCGTCTAAGTTGTTCCGATGACGTCATCTCGGCGACTACGATGCCAGCTACGTGCGCGGAGCCGCACGACGACGCCTACCGACGCGCAAGGGTACTGCTGACGAAAACTTTCCGGATCCAGTCTGACGCCTGGGGTTATTCTAAGGTAAGGAATCTATCACTAACTAATGTCTCCTACATATATATCGTTACACAAGTAAGTAACTTGTGTGTCAGCCAGGAAGTCACGGTCTCCTCTGTCTCTCTAATAAAGACATGATGTATATATACCCATAGGTCTCCCCAGGGTCCTACCTTGCTGTGTTACTGTGTCGGCCTAAAGGATGACGTCAGCCCTGAACTTTATACACAGATATTATACAGGAGATGCCAGTTCTGCTGTTAATCCTGCTGTGCTTCCAAGAAGGCTCATGCATAATGCATGAGATTTGAACTAGGAAAAAGCCTGTGTTCCGATTGCAGTGTTGTATCTAGGTAAAAGGTCAGTGCCGAAGAACCGTTATGTATGGAATGTAGGGAAGAATATAGGTAAAAGGTTATGATGTTACCTGCGCTTATATACGGTACCTATATGGAATATAACACCCACTCCTCTTCCGACTGGACGACATATGTAACCTATAGTGTACTACTAGCCTAACTAGATGTAGGTTTGCTCAAAGTTCATAAAACATTTGTTTTGCTAAAATGTTTAAAACTTCTAAAAAAAAAAAACATTAAAATTTTTAAAAGAAAAATGTTTTCAAACGATTGCTCTGAAAGTTTCCGTTGTTATAAAGTGTCCGTCGTTATAGTTCGAACAACTGTAAGCATTAGAAAGCCATTTATGCCCAATAGATGAAAGGAATGTCAGTGTCAATTTTGTTTTGAGTTCCAAATTTGAGCTTGCAAAAAGGGCAAATTTCTTCCTGCACACGACGAGCCAAAATTAGTCAAATGTTTGTGTCCTGGCTGGCAGACGCAACATTTTCGTTGCTTGCTTCCGTAGTAGACGGCCCCTGTAGCACCTCGGAAAGCACGTCCACAGCCGGTGCTGGGGCAGCCTGTGCGCTGTCCAAAGCCTTGGTGTCAGTGGAGGAGCCGGTGTCCATACCAACAGGTGCGGTTACTACCTGCGGTGGTTTAAGAAATGCTGTCATCAACATTGGAATACGCTGAGGGCATTGCAGAACATGGGCCGTTATCGGGTCCAGTAGAGCATTCACGTATGGCTGCGCACATGATGGGAGTCTCAAACAAAGGTCTAACACGCATTCTTCTCCGCAAAACGGGCATCGGAGGACAGGTAAGATGCAGTCCATCCAGACTGGTCGAAATGACAAGAACCAAGATGTACTTGGTTCTCTTAAGGGGGGGCGTGCCTAGATGTTGTACCATGCAGGCACGGTATTTTTGCTCCAGGAGTGCCTTTTCCATCTCCTTGGTGACTGAGACGTCCATTGCGTAGCAGATAAAATACAATCAGGATACCTGCTACTAGAAACCGGATTAGGGGGGAGTCCTCCAAAGAGGCTTCCGAATACGGAGTGTATGAAGTTTGGTATAACTCCAAGTACCGTCTGAAAGGTGCCTAGAAGTCCAGAACCTATGGTCTTAAATAGGTGGACAATGCCAGTCATATCAGACATATTAAAGATACGATTTACCATTTCTACGAAATGGAAAGGGCAATTTGTATGAATAAGCGCCAGTATCTCTGCTGAAGACCTTGTGATCTGGAGGTCAAAAGTCTCTCGAGCGGAGGTTAAGGGCACAGACTTCTGTAAAAGCATGGCTTTCATTCTGCTAAGAGTATCAAACTGTATTAGAGAAACATTCAGTGAAGGCCATAACGGCACCTCCCTGACTGTATGTGTCGGTGGAAACAATACTTGCATACAACAAGTAACCCTGGAGCTCATGGTTACTAGATATGCGATTCCTGGAAGCATTCCGCAGCAGCCTTAATCATTCAGCATCAAGTAACTCCCATTTGAAAGTAGCCCGAATGCTGGAGTAATCACTGCAGCTGGGGAACCCCTCAGATGACAGGACAAGTTTGCTGCAGAACCATTACAGGCCCCGTGCAGCATTATATCCTGACATATGAGTGTTCCACTTGCAGTTAGTACGACTTAGAAACACTTCTTGATCCCCACTCCAACATTAAAATCTGTATGGTAATTCCCAAGATTCCTTAATGTATTCCTTACTCATTTTTTCACATCTGCCTTCCCGCTTTTGTTCAAGGCAATATTGAAACTGGAAAGTAGTGACCGGTAGAGTTATGTGGCCATGGATTAGCCATTTCGTGGACCGTGATCCTGCCACTGTAAATGGTAATCTATCCAGTTTTTTGATACGCAGCATTGTATATTTTTCTCCCGTTTGTGCCATTTCGATCTGTTTATCTGTTAGATTGTATTTGGAAAACAGAGACGTGCAGTTGATAAAACGCCATGGCACATAGCCTGCACACAAAGATTGCAGCATCCAGCTTAACAACATAATAGAACGTTATTGAGATTGCCCGTGTTGTAATATGGCTAAATCCTGTTCTAGTATGTCTATCGCAGAAGATACAATGTTGCCTAAGGAATATATCCTGGAGGTCAATGTAGTTAACCCAATGTCTACCACTGCTAGAGATTGTTCTAGATTTATACGGTCTATTTCCCGTAATCTCTCTGCGGCCTCATGTTGGGATATTTTCCATATTTCATTGTAGGCAGCATACATGCCAGCATATATGAAAAGGGGGGGGGGACGCTGGTGATAGCGCTTGGGTCAGCAGCGAGGGGGCTGCCAATATTGCCTTGCTGTGAGGGGAACGGCCAACGCTGCCAGGACTTGCTTTTACCTGCTGTCTGGTGATAGCGCTTGGGTCATCAGCGAGGGGGCTGCCAATATTGCCTTGCTGTGAGGGGAACGGCCAACGCTGCCAGGACTTGCTTTTACCTGCTGTGAGGGGAACGGCTATCACAAACCTCAACTCCCAGCAACCAAAGGGACAGAGCACCAAAATATACTGTGAAGTTTAAAGGATTCCCTTTGAGCTGTCTAACAACAATAATAAGGGCACTACTAGGGTGTCCTGTCTAAGAGAATTCTCACCTATGGAAATGTCTACCAAGACCAGATATGTGGACCTATGGGGTTCAGAACTCCCAAAAATACAAAAATAAGGGCAGGGAATTGAAATAAATGTTTTCAACAAATTATCACAAGTATGATCCAGTACACAGCAATAGAAATAACATACATAAGATAAATACAATCGATCAATACAAATTTTATTAAAAATTTTTTTTTCAAAAAGCGCATCACAAATACACACAATAAAAATGATTACATAGATCTATAAAAAAATACACATAGTGAAAAGCAATCTATCTCACAAATCTAATGGAAGGACAAATTATACAATAAAGCACCACAATCGTGCTTTGGCAGTGTTGGTTTGTCTTCCCTATGAACCAATTACCACCGGGCTCACTTTACCCAAGTACTTGGCAACCTTGGTCCCAGGACAAATACAACTCAAATTTTAAGCGTCGACGCGTTTCGGTGGAAAAATTTATAGAGCCACCTTCTTCAGGACGGGTAATAGAAATCCTTTCTTCTGTAGAACGTACATCTATCGATTCCTAACAATCAAATACATACATAACATACAGTCAGGTAATAAAGAAAAAAGACATATACATTGCAGAATTATGTCAAACATCCTATAAACATCGTATCTCAAAATTCTAAGAAAGCTAGTCTCACAATTCATTTTTAGACATCAAATCTACCCACTATGTTGTTAATTGCTGTGGAAGGATCAAACCAGAAAAGACTAATTTCCTTTTGTGAAAAAAGAAAAGCAGGAAATACTGACTGCACAGGGGCTTCTGGGGCCATAATAGATCATTTCCGTAAACGTGACAATCGACGAACTCATCACTAAATGTAAATTGCATATGCAGTATAATTTTCCAAGCAAACGGCCAACATAGTCAGGTGTACAGGATAATTAGCCAGACCTATCTATTTTTTCAACGAGAGAGCAGAAGTAAGCAAACATGCAAGCAATACATCTATGTGCAATTGATAAAATGCTCGTAGTCTGTAACAGTTAGTTGGAGACTCGCAGTCTACCCATAGTAGTTCGGCTAGTCCACAAGAGATACACGAATCGATGTGGGTGTATCTGTCAAACGGCAGAAAAATCAAACTGCACTGGTTACCAATATACTGACTTAATTGTAATGGGATGCTCAGTAAGTGAAAAGAAGTCAATACTCACTTTGATAAACTTCCCCACACATCGCTCAACTATGGTTTAATTTAACCGATTTATTTATTGGCTGAGGTTAAAACACTGTTGGCTTTCAATCTGCAAATGAAGAAATATCTAGAATTATTCTAATCTTAGATAAGTCATTGCTAAGTTAGTCTCACTATATTAGGAGGAAAGCTAACGCTTACCTATCAACAGCAGGTTTGTTCCTAAAACGGTAGTGCAGGGGGATGATAATCGCTCAACTATGGTTTTATTTAACCGGTTTATTTATTGGCTGAGGTTAAAACACTGTTGGCTTTCAATCTGCAAATGAAGAAATATCTAGAATTATTCTAATCTTCGATAAGTCGTTGCTAAGTTAGTCTCACTACATTAGGAGAATAGCTTACGCTTACCTATCAACAGCAGGTTTGTTCCTAAACGGTAGTACAGGGGGATGATAGTTGGTAGTTGGTAGTCTGTATCCACTTGCTCACCAACGCCCCAGAATTGAATCTCTTCTGTTTAAAAACTGGTAGGCTGTAGAGGGAAACAATGCCCCCAATATGTTAAAACCAGAACTAATCTTAGCCTCACACTACTGCCTGTTATCACACGGTTGACTGTCATATATCCTTTTGGGTAAATGCCCCCGCATCAACATGATCGTAAAGGAAATCAGGCACCCAATTGTACAGGTGAAATGCCAAATCATCGATACATTTTTATATATTAAGCGCGATACCAGCACATTGTATTAATAAAAAAACCACCGGGGGAACCTAACACCTTCAACACATCCCCAATGATCAGCGCTGAGATATTAGGCGATATTACAATCAATGTCCGAAAATACTAAAGATCAGACGTTAGATATTTCTTAACGTTATAGGCGCTGTAGTATATTTTCAAAGCCCGGAATGCTATTTGCCTGTATCGAACCTTAAAAGAAAGGGGTTACCACCCGTGTTCTCCCACACTTGCCTGTATAGCTCTACAGATCCGGGGTTCAAATATGCCACTTAGTTCATCGCGGGCAAACTCGTTAACCGTGACTTGAGTTCCTTAAGTACACGGCGCCACACCTATCTACGTCATATATGTGGGACTACCCATTTCTCTACGATGTAACTTTGCAAGTTGTTGCTGGGCGCCATCTTGGAGTGTCAATCTCAATATTCCAAACATTGAACACACATATTCAGCAATTTCTTACATATAGTCTAACACGTATGGACGTGGGACTGGATGGGCACGCACACAAATCCTCGCATCGGAAGTAGAGCTATCCTGACTGCCCCACGTAATAAAGGAGAACAATCTCCATGAATGTCGTAGAATACGGTCTTAGTCCTTGATATTCCACAAAGGTATTCTAATATAGAATACACTTAGTAGATAGACAAAAAATATATTTATGTACTGGAACACCGTCTCAATATTGTTTTATACAGGACTCCCTGACAGCAGAGAAATTCTTACATCTCCTGAAGGTCGAAGAGACGCACTTCTGGCACGTCTTCTAACGGCGCCATTTTAGAAAAAGTGCTAATAACTCAAAAAGGTTAGGAGGGAAAATATGGCAATGTCACACTAATTAAATTTTAGAGCAGGCACCCCACATAGAGGAAGGGTTATTATAACCACTGGACATTTAAAAGTTTATGCATGTCCAGAATATTATTAAGTAACGCCATGTTAAAAAGGTTGTACTGAAGATCACCATATATCTTTCCTCTCTTTGGGAGTATTCGGTAGTCACATTCAAACTACCTAACTCAGGAATCACACTGTCAATGTCCCATTAAAATAAAAGTAGCTCATATTTTTCTAGATACTACACTCTTGTTGCTATTACACACGACCAATTGATGTACAATGTACCAGATTGCATCGGTGAAAAATTGTGCCTCAAATCGATCAAATCATAGGGATCCAAAATTTCAATGTCTATATTGCCAATCTCATTCACTATTCCTAAATGTATACTTTTGTTGTTACCGGAACTCACTAAGTGGTGTCCAGTATGCCAGATTACATCGGTGGAGAACTAAGCCTCTGATCGATCAAATCATAGGAACCATAGAGGCAGTAGTGGGCAAAAGAACGATGGATTTAACCCAGATCTGTTGACTGGGGGAGAATGTCTGCATTGTCAGCATTCCGTCCATCATTTGTTTGTTGTAACGCTTTTCGCCCTAAGTGGGATGGGTATTCCCAGACGTGGGACCCATGCTCACTACGCCACTGGAGTCAAGCTATCCTGGCTGATGACGGCTGATAGCCAGAAACCGGTCCTAGGATGCTTGATTCTGGTCCAGGGAAGACATGGCTTGGCAGTTCGGACTAGACTGTTCCCATGAGGCACAGGGTCAAGACTGATTTGCATATGGCCATGTCTAAACTGGGGTGGCGTAGTGGGCAAAAGAACGATGGATTTAACCCAGATCTGTTGACTGGGGGAGAATGTCTGCATTGTCAGCATTCCGTCCATCATTTGTTGGTTGTAACGCTTTTCGCCCTAAGTGGGATGGGTATTCCCAGACGTGGGACCCATGCTCACTACGCCACTGGAGTCAAGCTATCCTGGCTGATGACGGCTGATAGCCAGAAACCGGTCCTAGGATGCTTGATTCTGGTCCAGGGAAGACATGGCTTGGCAGTTCGGGCTGGACTGTTCCCATGAGGCACAGGGTCAAGACTGATTTGCATATGGCCATGTCTAAACTGGGGTGGCGTAGTGGGCAAAAGAACGATGGATTTAACCCAGATCTGTTGACTGGGGGAGAATGTCTGCATTGTCAGCATTCCGTCCATCATTTGTTTGTTGTAATGATTTCCTTTACGATCATGTTGATGCCGGGGCATTTACCCAAAAGGATATATGACAGTCAACCGTGTGATAACAGGCAGTAGTGTGAGGCTAAGATTAGTTCTGGTTTGAACATATTGGGGGCATTGTTTCCGTCTATAGCCTACCAGTTTTTAAACAGAAGAGATTCAATTCTGGGGCGTTGGTGAGCAAGTGGATACAGACTACCAACTATCATCCCCCTGTACTACCGTTTAGGAACAAACCTGCTGTTGATAGGTAAGCGTTAGCTTTCCTCCTAATATAGTGAGACTAACTTAGCAATGACTTATCTAAGATTAGAATAATTCTAGATATTTCTTCATTTGAAGATTGAAAGCCAACAGTGTTTTAACCTCAGCCAATAAATAAATCGGTTAAATTAAACCATAGTTGAGCGATGTGTGGGGAAGTTTATCAAAGTGAGTATTGACTTCTTTTCACTTACTGAGCATCCCATTACAATTAAGTCAGTATATTGGTAACCAGTGCAGTTTGTTTTTTCTGCCGTTTGACAGATACACCCACATCGATTCGTGTATCTCTTGTGGACTAGCCGAACTACTATGGGTAGACTGCGAGTCTCCAACTAACTGTTACAAACTACGAGCATTTTATCAATCGCACATAGAGGTATTGCTTGCATGTTTGCTTACTTCTGCTCTCTCGTTGGAAAAATAGATAGGTCTGGCTTTGCTTTGCTTGGAAAATTATACTGCATATGCAATTTACGTTTAGTGATGAGTTCGTCGATTGTCACGTTTATGGAAATGATCTATCATGGCCCCAGAAGCCCCTGTGCAGTCAGTATTTCCTGCTTTTCTTTTTTCACAAAAGGAAATGAGTCTTTTCTGGTTTGATCCTTCCACAGCAATTAACAACATAGTGGGTAGATTTGATGTCTAAAAATGAATTGTGAGACTAGCTTTCTTAGAATTTTGAGATACGATGTTTATAGGATGTTTGACATAATTCTGCAATGTATATGTCTTTTTTCTTTATTATCTACAAGACCTGACTGTATGTTATGTATGTATTTGATTGTTAGGAATCGATAGATGTACTTTCTACAGAAGGAAGGATTTCTATTACCTGTCCTGAAGAAGGTGGCTCTATAAATTTTTCCACCGAAACGCGTCGACGCTTAAAATTTGAGTTGTATTTGTCCTGGGACCAAGGTTGCCAAGTACTTGGGTAAAGTGAGCCCGGTGGTAATTGGTTCATAGGGAACACAAACCAACACTGCCAAAGCACGATTGTGGTGCTTTATTGTATAATTTGTCCTTCCATTAGATTTGTGAGATAGATTGCTTTTCACTATGTGTATTTTTTTATAGATCTATGTAATCATTTTTATTGTGTGTATTTGTGATGCGCTTTTAAAAAAAAAATTGTTTTAATAAAATTTGTATTGATCGATTGTATTTATCTTATGTATGTTATTTCTATTGCTGTGTACTGGATCATACTTGTGATAATTTGTTGAAAAAATTTATTTCAATTCCCTGCCCTTATTTTTGTATTTTTGGGAGTTCTGAACCCCATAGGTCCACATATCTGGTCTTGGTAGACATTTCCATAGGTGATAATTCTCTTAGAAAGGACACCCTAGTAGTGCCCTTATTATTGTTGTTGGACAGCTCAAAGGGAATCCTTTAAACTTCGCAATAAAATCACTGCCAGCCTCACGCAGCACGGGACGCACGTGCCCAGGCAAAGCCCGGGCCAAGGGCGGGTCCGTCTGCGCCCTAGAGGAGCTTTCATAGAGGAGGCCAGTGGATCCTAGGAGTTTGGACCCTACATAAATAATTCTAAGGTCAGTGAATTTAAGTCAGGCTTATAATACTCTAGGGTACCACTTTGCCCCCCTCACAGCCATGGGCAGACAAGCTGTTGCAGGGATACTTCATGCGGCACCAGCGCAACCAGCTTACTCTGTTCAACAAACTTCAATAGATAGGATGTTAAAGAGGGCTATTGGCGTAGTGGCAACAGAGATCGAATTAACTGAAAGACTATTGTCACTCACCCCTGATTTAGCCCCACCCCTTATCCTCCATGATGAAACAGGATCCTCACTGTCCATTGCTCAGGAACCCCCAATCTCCCACCCAAGGACCCGTGCAGCGAGTAGGGTGGATGAGCCATAGCCAGAAGGCGCCCGCCCAAAAAAAGGGAAGACCATAACCGCTGCATCATTGGGGCCCAAACGCAACAAAACAAGCTATGGTCCACGAGACACCCGGTGATGTGAGGGAGGATGGTCTAAAAACATCACTACAAGCAGGACTAGAACACCCAGCCTGGGTCACGGATGTGGTGGTGGACATGCAGGTCCAAGTAAGGACAATTGTGAGGGATGAGCTAAAAAACTTGTGGGAACGGGTTGACAAGCTCACCAAATTGGTCGAACGATGGGTGGATAGGACTGAGGTGGTTCTGAGGGAAAAGGAACCGGTCAATCCAGTGAACCCCACAAGATTTAACCCTGAGCCCCTAATAACCAACAATACGCCCTCCCCTGCATGGTAATCCTCCCCAATCAGAAGGGTGAGGGAAAGCGACTGAGTATTACAAAGGGACCAGGAAAAGGAAACAATACTCATGGCCAGGGGTATTAACAGGGGGCATAGACTGGAAGAATTAATGATCCATTTGTAGCAAAGTCTCAAACAAGTAACTCTCCTTGCAGGAAGCCTAGACAGTAGAGTGTTCCACAGGAGGGAAGTTATGATCCAGGGCTATCCCTTCCGTGTATTAACCTCCCCCGGCCTCAACCCCTTATGTAGTCATTTTAGCAGGAGTCCCGGAAGTGAAACAGGGGAGTGGAGAATCCTATTGTGATCTAAGAAATAAATGCCTACACTGGTTAGCCAATCACAAACAGCTTTTTCATAGAGATATAAGTGAAATTCTCATTATTCGCAGGGTGGGTTGGAGACCAAAAGATATTACTGGCGATTGTGTCATGATTAACGTCAGGAACACGGTGATTGCAGAATCCCTTTTAGATCGTCATCATCACAGGGTCCGGGGATGTATCAGTTCACTACCATTAGGATATTTTTACCCCACGGCCAGATTCCGCAGGCCAGAAGAAGAAATGACCAGCTGAGGAGGGAGTGGACGCAGAATAATCAATTCTCCCCACTAGCACAGGCTCAACCATCTCCCTTATTTTATAACATTCCTGTATTTAAAAGATTTAACCCCGTCGAGGCAGTGGATTGACTCCCAAAGATAGATCCCCCACTAGAAAAACAAGATTATCGCAGGGAGCTACCCCCGAGTTGAGAGAGACTGAACTTAGGAGAGGCACCCTGAAGCAGATTGTGGCACCGGTCCAGGTAAATGAAGGAGGGAAAAGTAGATCACTCAGGGGCAAGCAGAAATTAGACACTACTGGCCCAGTGAGCCCTGATCTATCCCAAAAGGACATGCAAATGTCTTAGCCAGCAGTGTGGGACGTAGTAGTCACCTGTCCTACTGTAAAGGGCCCACATGACCTAAACACTAGATTAAGCCAAGCTCAGCCCAAGGATATCTGTCAACCCCCCAGGGATACTTTAGAGAGCTATATTATCAAGCCCCCGGTCATATAAATTAAGTGCATTCCCCAAGTCTAAATCTTCTTTCCTGGAACATAGCTGGACTAGCCTCTAAACTGGACAGCCCGGAATGGGGACTCTTTATTGAGCATCATGAGATCTGTATGTTTCAAGAAACATGGGCCAGGGATGAAACTCACAGACTGGGTTATGCGTAATTTAGCATTCCAGCCACCCTTGCGGGGAACTGCAGACCATCTGGGTGGTTGTGCACCTATGTAGGGGTACATCTGGGCTGTGAGGCAAAACAACTAGAGAGCTTCTCACATGACACCCTTTGTGTCCTTTTATACTTCCACTCAAAAATAAGCATTATGCTAATAAATGTATATTCGCGACCAGTACTCCGAGGCCAAGAGTCCACCACTTTTGATCAACTAAGTACCTTTCTCCCAACCATTCCTCCAAACTGTGGGGTGATCATTGGCGGAGACTTCAATTGCCAATTTGAACCCCTGAATGGTTTGATTACGGGCACATTTGACAAGGAGGACCGATACTGGTCCATACCAGAACCCAATATACCTCCAGCAAGGGCCTGGACACCGTTAGTACTGCAGATATGTACTCTAACATTAAACTTCTCACTGAGAGCATGTAACGGACACACAATATCTCATAGCCCGGGGAAACATAATTTTAATACACCGGGGCATACTTCATTCATCGATTACATTATGATAGACACAAAATTATGGCACAGAGTGATAGATTTTAAAATCAGTCCTCGCTATGATAGCGACCACAATGCTCTCATTTTAGAAATAGCAATGCCATGTGCTAGAAATGTGCCTGATAAGTTGCCAGCACCAGACCCATGCCTGATCCAGTTTAACGGAGGGAGAAGAGTCCGATGGGGCGAAATCTCTCAATCATAAGAAAAACTGGCCAAGCTCTACCACCAAATTATTCCACACCTCCTGGTTGCAAACCAAGCAGTAGAGATTAAGGGTACCCCCAATCCCCTCTTGAGAATTTTTAACAATCACCAAGAACTGGTTGCCTCTTTGGTCATCTTCTTTTATCAAAATAAAAAGCCCTGGGTGACCAATTATCCTAAGCACCAATGGTTTAATGCTAGTTGTCGAGCAGCCAAATGTGACCTTATTTCCGCCATCAAAATTAATGACAAGACAGTGATCAAAGAAGCAAGAGTAAAATACAAGAGTGCTACGGCTAAGGCTAAAAGAAGTTTGGAGTCCCAAAAATGGGACGACATTAGAAGCGCATTAAACACACATGACTTGAGGACCTTCTGGAACATCATAAACACTGGTTCCCAGGTTGGCAAATCAGCCATAGAACCTAATATAGATGAAGGAGTATGGGAGGCCTACTTTGAATCCCTTTACACAAAGGCTTAGGATGGGGAAGGGAATGTGGTTGGACGGTCATTACACTCTGGTTCAATATCTGACGATGTCCTCCCAATCTCTTTGAGTGAGGTCACCGATGCCCTAGGAAAGATAACACCAGCTAAAGCCGCAGGGCTGTACAAGATTCCTGGTGACCTCTTCCGCTCTGATCCCACTATTTGAGCCCCTTACCTGTTCACTCTGTTTAATTCTATATTACAAGGCATGGTGATTCCTACCACCTGGACAGGGGCTGAAATAATACCAATTTACAAAAAGCGCTCCTAGCTTTCGCCTGCCAATTATCGCCCTATTAGCCTCATAAATAGGCCAGAAAATATTCACCCGTGACTTATTGGGATGACTCCAGATTTGGATGGAGGAACATAATATTCTTACCCCCCTTCAAGCCAGGTTTAGAGCAAGAATATCTACAACTGATCACATTTTTAAGCAACAGTTGATACATTGGAAAACCGTATGTATAGAGGGTGGCAGCCTCTACCTTATATTTGTAGACCTAAAATCTGCTTTCGACCTGGTACAGAGGGACAAACTTTGGGCAATTTTACTAGACTTGGGAGTCCCAAAGCACCTGTGTCATCAGTTAAAACGCCTACATGAGGGTAACTGCCCAAATTAAATATGGCAAAAATGGCGAACTCTCAACCCCCTTGCCCGTAGAGAGAGGTGTCCTCCAAGGGTGCGTCCTGGCCCGACCCTCTTCTGCCTTTTTATCAATGGCCTAATAGATACACTGAATGACGGGAAGAACATTGATGCCCCTAGGCTGGCGAAGCGTAAAATTCCAGCCCTGATGTTTGCAGACACGCTCCGGCTCGCAAATCCCCTGTGGGAATTCAGAGGACCCTCGATAATTTTAGTGCCTTCTGCAAACATTGGGGATTAGAGATTAATCTCCAAAAAACAAAGTATATGGCCTTCAACGTAGGCAATTCCACCCGTCCTAATCCCTGCATGGATAGCAGACCCCTGGAGAGGGTAACCATCTTTGAGTATCTGGGAATTACGTTAACGGAGAGAATGGACTGGGGTGCCCAAATTAACAAAGCTGGTCTGAAATTAACTCAGACAATGGGGGGTATTTTAAAATTATACAGGAGCTGCACTGAAAAATTGGTCAGTCCAGTGGTGGAAATCTACAAAGTTCTGGCAAGGAGTGCTGCCCTATATGGAGCAGAATTATGGGGACATTGCGCATCTGTCTCGTTAGCTCGCACAGAGAATTCATTGATTAGACATCTTTTGGGCCTTCCCACTAGTACACCCCTAACATCTCTCCGTATGGATCTCGGGATTAGACCCATTGCGGACGAAGTTGCCCTTAGACCCCTACTCTATTGGCGTCGCCTGTGGAGCACCCCGGAACTAGCTGCATATAGGGATGAACTGATTGAAGTTATGGGGCTGCTAGGTGCATGGAAGCTACCATGGTTGGTGTACATTAAGAGCATATGCGAGGGCCTGGGTAGGGGCAGTCTATGGAGCAAAGCAGAAGAGACCTCCCAAATAACCTCCAGAAAGCCCTTGGTAGAGAGGTTTTAGAGATCTCAAACTCACGAGCTCGAGAGGAGGCTCACTGTGGGCCGACTGACTATTGAGTTCTTGGAAGTAAAAAACAGTTGCAGCCTAGAATTGGTGCTGGACCTCATCCAGCCACTCCTCGCCAAAAAGCTCTACTTACAATTTAGATATGGAGTCCTTCCGCTACGCTAATTCACAAAAAATGGGATGGCTCCACCAACGGGGAGTGCCCAGCGTGCAATAATACAGACGAGACGGAGCTTCACGTGTTATTTTTTTGCCAGGGCTATAGGAGGACTAGGTCTCGTTGGTTACTCCAACTGTGTAGGAACCTGGGGTCCAGACACTGCAGTGAAGTGTACAGGCTGCTAAAATCCGACACACATACGCACATTGTCTTTTCTATCTCACGTTTCCTATTCACCACCGTGGTGCACCCGTAGAGCCATTCTTAAAAAAGATGGTCAATTTGAATGGCAATAATTCATGACCACCTCCTGATTTATTCTCCCCATTGTCGAATTTGTACTATTGTTTTTATTCTTTCTATGTTAATCTGATTGAACTGCCGTGATGAATTACTCATGTCCACACCAAATGTTACATATATTGTGGCCCTTTATGGCTATTGTTCTAGGCAACTTTTATACTGCCAAGTTGGGGCAAATATGATGGATGAGTAAACGTTATTGTTCTTGGGGGATTCATATTTTCTATTAAAGCCTTTTTAAAACAGCTCATAGCTTAAAGAATCAAATAGGAGGATTATCATGACTATTGTCCTGCATTGACATAGACTTTGAGTTTATTTTTCATTACTATAGGTGCATTGCAAATTTAAAAAATGTAATACACAATTAGCCAATAATGACCCCTTGAAATAACATTATCTAGCACAATGCACAAGCACTTTCGTGCCCTGTATACAATCAAGGCAGATGTGGGGAATAGATGTCCCAGAAATTGGAATATTGACTCTTTCTATATCTATTTTTAAATTGTGTAAAAGTAATTGAATTTTAACTGTTATTTTAATGATGCTTTTATGGCCATGTGTGCCGAAATAACGTTTTTATGAACAATGAAAAGTTTCTGAAGTGGTTTCCTGGGACCTAGTAAAAAATCCCTAAGATCCATATCCTGTGTGAGTAAGGATAAGTGTTGTTTCACCTGTGTGAGTGTTGAGGTTTTTAGCCAATCAAGGCACAACTTCCCAAAACTGTATGACGTCCCTACCCCTGGATGTTGTCTCTGTACATAGCGCGGATCTGGCCTATGGATTGTGAACCCTTCGGTTTTACCTATGAATCTTTTCTGACAACCATTGGTGTCTGTGGGCCAAATCAACCATTTCTTCCAATTGGGGTCTGATCTGTTATATTGTATAATGTCATCTATTGTAATCCCTTCCTGTGTTGTTTCGTTACCCTCGGTGTGTGATGATGTTGGCAGCTGAGGTGTGTTCAAGTCTTAATTCTTGGCTAGTCGAAGGCAAGACATCTGTTGCACTGTCTCGTTCAAAAACATGAGTTGTTGAGGGATGAGGCATGCTCTAAATAAAGCTTCTATCCCCTGCACTTGTCAATCCCTAGTACCCCAGACTGATTTTAAACCTATGGTGTCTTTTCATAAGTCGTAACCTTGTTCAGACAACTGGGCAATAAAGGATGCAGAGTAAATGTGTTTGGTGTTTGTCAACATATTTTTCTGTGCTGATGTTGGTGCAACCTGTTAATAATATGAGGCTGGGTCAGACATATTAAATCCCGAAAAATATGGAAACTATTGTGCAGAGGTTTTTGAACTGTCCTTTGGCGGTGTTGGACAATGTTCCCACTGGTGGTATGTGAACACATTTCTAGGATATGCAGATTTATGCAGAAAGTGATGACCATAATGTTGATAATAATACATGGTTTCGTAATCTGATGTGTCTTCCAATGTTTCACTATTAGAAAACGCAGCAGATTTTCCCAAATCAGACATGTTATTAACAGTTTCAAAATCCCAATCATTGGAAAATGTACTTGAGGTAATGATATCACTTTTTTCATTACCTCACTTAATGATATTTTAAATAAAAGTGGAATTTTTCAAAGTTCGGTCGGGCCGAAAATGTCGTAATCAACCTTGTCCCAAACTACACCATCCGGTACAGGAACTGCTGTAATGTTCACTGATGACAAGTCTCTTTGTCCTCTATGGGATGATTGATGTGGTTTCAAAATTAAATTCACATTTTGGGCTGCAGAACTTTGCCGGATGTATTGCCCATTAATAAGCATGTTAAAAACTATTACTAAGCCTAGCCAGAAAAGAAAGAAAAGCACCTCGGGAATTATCCATAGTTCTACCCATGGTGATACCAGGTAAGTCTTTTTAAGAAAGTTCAGAAAGTCTTTAACTTGCTGCTTGCGTGATTTTTGGGCTGGCGTCGTTTAAGGTTCACTTGGATCCAAAGAAAACGTATCAAAGTTTATGAAGTAGTTCGATCAAATGATGGAATTGCATCAGGATTCGTTGAAATCGTATTTTGCTCTAGTCGAGGCATGTTGACGTAAACATCAGTATTTGGTCTTATAGCAATTTGTTTATTTTGTTGAGTTTGATTTTGAAGTTGAACGTCCAGTTCAAGGGGAACGATTTCTTTTTTTTTAAACTTTTTTAATAATGTAAAAAATCAATAGATTCAACAATATTATACATTATGCAAATCAAATAAAAAGCAAAACAAAGAAAAATGCAAAGGTATTGCTTTCATGCTTTTCCCCCCTGATTTAACCCCCCTGCCCTTGCCTCCCCTCCCCCTCCCCCCCCTCCGTCGATTGGTCACCCTCCGGTGGCTTTCCAGATTCAGGTACAAGTTCAAATAAAGCTTTTAAACATATCACTCATTGTTCGCCAACCATCTAGTCAATTACGCCCAGATTTCTTGACCTTTCCTTCGGGAGCGCGGTCCCCTCCTTGCATAAATAGCTTTTTCCAAATTATAATTCGCAATTAATCAAGAAAGCCATTGTTTGAACCCTTGTGGATTAGGGTCCAACCATGCAGATGCTGAGCACAGGCACAGTATTGCCATGCCAATAAACACTATGTTTTCCCCAGGGTTCCCCTGCAGGTCCTGGTCTACCCCAAGTCCAATTGACATTGGTGTGAGGGAATAGGCAATCGCCAGGGCATCATTATAAAAACTGGTAATTTCTCAAAACATTACAGGTGGCAAAAATATGACTCCGGTCTGCTTGATATAGGGCGCAGTTCCTATATACAGTTCCTCTTCCTGTTCCCCATTTGCCGATATTTTTGTTTTAGGGGTATAATAAAGCGAAAAACACTATTTATAGTATTGAGCCTGAAGTCGGGCAGGTACTACAATATTCTGTGCTAAATTAGTTGAATGAAGAAATAGTTCCTCTGAAACGCCAGTCTCTGCCCTCCATTTTGCAGCTTGATTTTTAATATCATCTGGCATTAATGAGATAAAGAGATTATAGACAACACCGATAGATACATCTCTATACTTTCTAAGTTTATCTATAATTTCAACGTTGGAGAACCCATTTGGCACCCCCCCCCCCCTTTCTTTGTCAAAAAGTCCCGGATTTGTAAAAACGTAGTCTCTACTGTCTAGCCCAAACCATTCTCTAAGATTTTCAAAAGAGGCCAGCCCTGTTGAGGAAAAAAGCCTCCAAGTTTAGTCAAGCCTGCGACACTCCATATTTCTATAATAGAGCCTTTAAAAATATCCGGCGAAATGGGGTTGTCACAAAGTGGCGTATAAAAATTCAAGCGGCCAAGCTCAGTAAGTTTCTAAATACATTTTAGATCCTTGAACCCGCCTTGTAATGTCTTGAAGCAAACTTTCTTGTAATGATTGTCATTCAAGTGTCGCCAGCCCACCCCCATGCCTCTGTCCCCATAACAAGCTCAAGTGGTGATGGTATCTCTTCAATCTTGCTTTCTCTCGGTTTTTCCTGGATGAGAACTAAATTATGCAATATAGTGATGGCCCAATAATAGAGTTTAATGTTTTGTAGGGCCAATCCCCTTTCTTTGGGCAAAGAGAAAAATTTAAATGCTCTTCTAGGTTTCGCGTATCCCCAAATAAATCTGGAAAATATATCTTCAATTGCTTTGAGACATTTGATATCAAATTCGAAAGGGATTGCCTGCAGCAAATACAAAAGTTTTGGAAAAAACAGCATTTTGATGCTGTTGCATCTACCAATAATAGATAGATGTAAGTTATGTAGTCTGGCCAGTTCTGGTTTAATTTTGGCTATTAGTGGTTCGATACTGTCCTTCACAATACAGTCAGTGTTAGCCATGATATCTACACTCCGGTGTGTTGCTTTTCCAACCACTCGGTCATCATTAATCCTAGCATACTCATTGCAGATGATCTGAGTTTTGTTGCGATTGAGGGAATACCCAGAGAGTGGCCCAAATCTCGCCACCTCTATTTCAATTTCGCCGATAGCTACGTCAGGGGTCACCAAAGCGATATCATCGGCGTATGCCAGGACTTTGGTTTCCCAGCCGTTGGTTATGATGGGCCGAATAACCCTATTATGTTCTACCTGGCGTAGAAAGGAAAGGGGTCAATATATATTGCAAATAAGAGAGGCAAGCTCGGACAGCCCTGCCGGGTATCTCTCATTATATTAAAGCTGTCAGTAAGTTCTCCATTCACCAAAAGTTGTGCGGTGGGAAGGACATAAAGCATTTTGAAGGCTTGCAAAAAGCCCTTTCCAATCCCCACCCTCGACAAAGCCTCCCAAAGAAAGGGCCAGGAAACTCTGTCGAAGGCCTTGTCCGCATCCAACAAAATTAATGCTATTGGTGTGAAATATTTTGCGTCAAAGTGTAATGGCTCTTCGTATGTGATCGGTTGTCCCACGACCAGGAATAAACCCATGCTTTCGTGTAGATGTGTAGATATAACCATATGGATTACCGAGGCCAGGCGTGTAGCTAGCATTTTTGTGTAAATCTTGTTGTCAGAGTTGATCAGTGTTATGGGGCGCTATGAGCCAGGATCTGTCAGTGTTTTTTTTTTTTTTAAGAAATATGATTTTGACCTGTGACCAAGATTCTGGTGGTCTACCCCTTTGAAAATATGTATGACCAGCTGCATCATACACTCTTTCAGCTGTGTTAAAGATTTTTTTGTAAAATTCAAGGGGTATGTTATCAAGACCAGTACCACTAGGCAGGCTGTTGATGCACATTAGTATCTCTAACCATTGAGGCAGCTCCTCCAACTGTAGTTGTTCCTCCTGTGGGAATTGTTTTATGGGGATCTGATTAAGATATGTCACCAAATTTCTTTGTGGATCTTCATAATAAAGCTTTTGGTAATATGAGTGAAATACCTTTCGAATGCCGGCTGGGTCTGAGATTAGTCCCTTCACAGGGTCTTCAATCTCTGAAATTAAATTTCATGTTGCCTTTTGTCTAGGGCTAATGGCAAGATGATTTCCCACTCGCTCGCTGCATTCATAAGCTTCCTCTCGCCAAGCAGCAAGTTTATCGGCAGCACCTTTAGCTATTATCTCCATGATTGCCGATTTAGCAGCCATAACCCTTACTTCTGCTTCCCTGTGTTCACCTCCATTTTGAACTATATTAATCAGCTCTTCTTCAGCAGTTGCTAATCTCGCTAATCGCTCATTCATTGTAGCTTGTTTTTTTTAATTCATTGTAAGAGAAAATCTAAGTGTTTCCCCCCATATTCCTGCCTTAAGTGAATCCCAAACAATGTCAATTCTAGCGCTTTCTATAATCTCTTTAAGAAATTGAGGTATCCACCCCTTCATGTGATCACAATATTTTTCATTAAAATGAAGCACCCGATCAAAGCTCTATGTAAAAGACGCACCACCTTTAAGCCCTCCCATCTTGATCTCTACTATTAACGGGTTATGATCTGCCAATATACGAGGAGTCTTTTCAATTTTGCAATCATGCAGTAGCGAGTGGGATACTAGAATACAATCTATTCTTACATGTTTGCTGTGTGGATGATAAGAATAAGTGAAGCCAGGATTTGTGGGATTCTGCCAGTTCCAAAGATCCGTGAGCGCATGTTCCTGACATAATATCCTTAGTGCCCTAAATACCTTTGGTTTGCGGCCCTTATAAATCCAACCTAGCTCCTGTCTCAAATTCTTATCAGCAGGCAAGTTTATATTAAAGTCCCCACAAATTATTAACGGGAGTGGCCAATTAGCTAATTTTTTTATTAATATGATGAAATACCGTTGGGTCATCTAGGTTACTACCACTGATGGAGCAAATAGTAAATGGGTCCCCCTCATTCCTATGATATTGAGTGATTGCCCATCTTCCTAGCTGATCCACTGCCGTGCGGCTGAATTGTAGCGTGCGATTAGATGCCAGAATTGCGACCCCACGTGTGCAAGAGTTCTGCATTGTGGCCCCCACCAATACATACCTAAGTGTCCCTAAAAGATGTTTCTGTAAATTTTCAATAAGCATTTCCTGCATGCAGATTATAACTGCTTTTAGTAGCCTTAATCCTGCTGCTGTATTCCTTCTTTTTTTAGAATAATTGAGGCCGCAAATATTAATCGTGGCGATACGTAGCTTACTCATTTATACTTGAGAGGTGCTAATTCTGCCTTGAAAATAGGATTTTACAGACTATAGTCTCCCTTTTATTAGACCAAACCCCAACCCTTCCACCCCCCAGTGCTCCCCCTCCACCCTTCCCCTCCCACCACCTATCCTTGAGGTTACCTGGCCTTGCCAAGGCCAGGAGAATGGCATATGAGGGACAAAAGACCCCGCGCTGCCGCACGTCTTCCCTACCCCTATTCACCCCTCAGTGAGATAACAACAAAAAAAAAGGTCTTTTTAACATTGTATACATTCTAAGTGTAGCAAAAGAGATTCAACATATTTATCTTTCCTGATAAAAAGAGAAAGAGGGAAAAGGAGAGTAGGAGAGAGCCAACCAAGCTAATTTAAATGAGAAGCGAGAAAAGATAAGTAAAGATATCATTAGAAATGTTAATAATGCTCAGGTAAAAATATTGGAGTATTATAATGGGATTCCTTCCCAGCTACTTATATTTAGAGCATTTGACAGTTGTCTGTTATTATTTGTTCCCAGTTCGATCAGTAATTTCCTGTAGATATGCTTTGGCCTAAATCTCGGAAACAAAACTACGTGTAATTCCCTTGCAAACGATTTTCAGCTGCGCTGGGTTCTACAAGTACACGTCAGCTCCTAGTTGTTGGAAGGGAGTGAAGAGCTGCCTCAGCCTTCATCTCCGTTCGACTGTAGCGTGGGCAAAGTCAGGTCTTGTGAAGAAAGTGATCTAATCAAATACCTTTGTTCGTAGGTCTGGCCACATCATACAGAGCCTGCCGTAGGAGAAAGTGGCCAAAAAACAGAAGCATAGCGTGGGGATGCTGAGGCGTAGCAGAGGCACGTTTGAAGGGAGTAATTGGGAATCTGTGCACCCGCTGGATTTCTTTGTCCCAGTCCCAAGTGTGTAACTGGGAAGGCCCCTTTGAGAAGCGTAATCATGTAGCCCCTAGGATCATCCCCTTCCACACCCTCCGAAATGCCTAAAAAGCGGAGATTATTGCGCCGCTGCCTATTTTTCTGCTCCTCCATCTTCCATATGAGGTCCTTGACTATGCCCTCATGTTCATCTCCTTGGGTTTTCAGTGCGGCTAAGTCTCTTTCTAGATTTTCTGCCCATACTTCAACTGAAGCCATCCGATCAGCAATCTCTGCACAGGTTCTGCTGACCTTCCTAACCGACCCTTGTAGTTTTTTGGCGGCTAAACGTGATCTGCGACTGTCAGATTTGGCTTCCTCCTGGAAACTCTTGATGGTCTGTAAAACTGTTGCCAGTGCGGGCTCAATCTTCACCCCATCTTCCCCCTTCTCTGCTGCCGCCATTATTGCCTGTAATTGTACAATTGCCTCCTGAGACAACTGTTGTATCTGACATGACTGTAAGTTGCGTAGTCCCATCTCAGATCTGCACCACTTCCTCTGTCAGGGGTATCACATCTTCTTTGTCGGTTCCCCTTCTTCTTTCTTTGAACCTTTCTCTGCCCATGTCTGTTCTCATAAAGTTCTGTGTTAGAGCTCCTGTTCCCATTAGGCCCATCTTCTTCACTTGAAGCAGATATGCTTGTATCCGATATTTCAGATTCGTCGGTTAGCGAGTATAACTTTTCCGGCAGGTTGTCAGGCGTATTAGGTGAGATACAGGGGGACTTGCCACGTGTGCTTTGCGCTGCCTCTAGGGCGTTTTTTGATCCCTTACATGGTTTGCTGCTATTGGTTTCTTCTTTAGCATCAGAACCATCCCCATCCGTGTAGTTTGGTAAATTGACAGGGGCCTCCTGATCGGGGATTGAGCGAGCGTCTATCGCGGTTTCCAGGCTGGTTAGGGGGTAGAGTGCATCTCGGGGTTGACCATAATCTCCTGTACTGTAGAAGAGGGAGCACGTAAATGTGTTTCTTTAAATGTATCTACACCTGCCTCACATTGTTTAATCAAAGTTGTTTCCATGCCTTTGGCCCCATCTGTTGCGGTATGAATCTTAGGTCCTGGTCCCCCTGTTAGCCCAAAGCTGCTCGTGATTAATGGTTGACAGTGTCTAGGATCTTTGAGTTGTAGCTGGCGGTTTTCTTGTGGCTTTTCCTTTTCCTTCTTGATTTACACCCTCCACTCCCTCATAGTTCTCTCCCTTCTCCCCCTTCTCTCTTCTTTCGGGCACCTTGCTTTTGTTCCCGCAATTATTTAGTCTTTTTTGCCGGTTCTCGGCCACCGCAGAGCCGGGTTGCAGTTCTGAATGTGCTTGGAAACCGAGTTGCATATTTTTACTTTTTGCAGCTTTCGCCTCCCTGCCAGCCATCCTTACTTGTGCTTGTTGAGTTCTCCTGCTACTACAAAGTATCCCGGTAATTTAGTAGGCTGCGAAGAAATCCGCGTATTGCCTAAGCAGCTGCTGTCCCTCGAATACCTCCCTCACATCGAGCGGACTGCTGTGACTCACCGTCAGGTTTCTGCGTCGGAGCAGTGTTGATTTAGAGTCACGTCGCAGTGTGAGGTGCATCGAGGATGTCCGATTCACGGAGGCTCTCTCGAGCCTGGGATGTGGTGTGTGGGTGATTTGCATTAAATCAGCTTGTCGCCCCGCAAGTCTGTCGGCAAGGTAAGGCTGTGCTGTAATGCCGGGATGGCTTCATTCATATTCTCTTTATGCCAATTTGTATGATGCGGGATTCCGTTTTCAGGTTCAAGCGCAGTTGAAAAGCACTTTCTCGGGGTCTGACCAGCGGAGCATCGCGTCGGAGTTATCGCTCAGACGCCATCTTGCCTCCAGTATATACAAGGGGAACAAGTTCCATAGCATTGTTGCATAGACCTTCATTACGTACAGGAGGCTCTTCGAACGTGATGAGTTTTTCTGTTTGAACTTCTTGGATTGTAGCGAAAGGAGGGTGTCTGCTACTTTGGTGTCCATGTGGCCTGCTACTTAGGATCGGTCACATAGTGTGGTTTGATTAGGTCGATTGAGACAAATCTTTTCTCCTTTTTTACGCCGAGAGGCGGTTGAAGTACAGTTCTTGTTCCTTCAATTGTTAGGACTGGCACAGGCTTTCTGTAAGATGGCCCAAATTCTTTCTTGCTATGCAAAACAAGGGGATCCCCTCTGGAGAAAGACATTTAAGGTCAGGGAGAAGAGGCGAAAAACAACAATACAATCTAAGAAAACTCCCTAATGACCTATATTTCTTTTTTCTGATTCAACATGAATTCAACATGGGCTGTACATAAAATTAAACAACAAGAGTACAAAATCATACACATATTTGTAAATCTTAACATTGTTTATTTTCTTTTTTTAATCGAACTTATTTTTATAATATCTTTTATCAATTTTACATATAAAATTAATATTGTAGGCATATACGCATGACTTTACAATATAATGACATTATCATATGTCAACATCATGCACCCCCAGGTAAAGAGACAACAAACAGCATTCCAGCAAGCTCTCATACATGCATACCTCTTCAACTACATTCATACCACATTCATAACTACATAAATCTGGAAAGTGGGAGACATATGGTTATTTTTAGTCTCCACGACCATTTAGAGCTACTGCATATAGCAGGATCTGAATTGCATTGGTCGACGCGTTTCGGTGGCTTGAAGTATAGATGGACACCACCTTCCTCAGGACCTGCCAGATATCAGACCAGAAGAGCTATACCCAGGGGAACCTAAAAAAGTATGAACACAATAAATATACAGCCCCTGATTGACAGTATGGTTTCTTTCTTGTCTGCTATTTTCTCTCTGACCAGATCCCCGACGTTTGGGATCCAGACAGGTCTTACCGTGACTGATTTGACTTCCCCAGTCTGCTTCAGGTGGACATTACTTTGTTGTATCCTGGATTCATTTAGATCCTGTAAAACAGTCAAACGTTCATGGATGTCAAAAGGCTTTTCATCCGCCACTGCACCTTCACAATCAAGATCAAGTACCCACATTCTTGTCCCAAATAGGCCCTCATATGGAATGATCCCCCCAGAGAACTTCTTGGCATATTGTTAAGGGCCCTCTGGACTCCATACAGATGTTTTACCCAGCTCTCACCCGTGCCTAATACTCTAGCTGTCAAAGTTTACTTTAATTCTCGGTTTATTCTCTCCACAATCAAATTTCCCTCGGGATGGTACGGAGATGAGTACCGCAATGCTACACCCAAACTTCCGATGGCTTCCTTGTAAGCCCTAGAGCTAAACGTGGGCCCTAGGTCAGAATGTAATGTGCTAATTGGGTATGTTAGTTAAATCAATGAGGACATTGTTCCATGTTGGCGGTGAAACAAAAATAGCGATCACCTGCTCAACAAAAAAGCAAGGGGAAAGAGAAAGAGTGTAGAGGGGGAAGGGAGGTAGAAGGGAGGTGAAGAGAGGCAGAGAGAAATTTCCCCAGTGTCAAGGATCCAATCCCGAAGGGGAGGACTCAATGTAGCCTCTTGTTGGCCCTCACACACCCCGAAGGATGTCTTGCTTCATCATTGGGCTTGTTGTTGCTCCTCGTCAGGCCGGCGCTGCAATGCCCGACGGTCCCCCGAAGGGTCTCTTTATCGGAGGTCTTTTAAAGAGAAAAGCCGTAAGGTGAGTGCGGGTGTGTGGGCTTAAAAAACAGTGATGGATCCAAGAAGTAGGTGATTGCGTGCATGCAGAGTGTGTGGATAAAAATGCCTAGGGGTATCCAAAAAATACTATTTTAATGTTGTGGGGCCCCTGGCAAATAAAAAGACCGATAGGTCACGGGGTCACTACTAAGCGCAAGGTGCTAGTGTGACTTATAAAAAGGTCGACATGTTTCACGCCTAGTTAGCCCGGGAGGGTCAGTGGCGTTTCTTCAGGACCTAAGTTAGTGGAGGATGTGTACGGTGAAGACGGGGGTTCCAGTGATTGGAAGGGTAACCTGCGTCTATGGAAGGTAAAAAGAGGTACGGGGCTGCGGGGTACAATGACCTATTCAGCAGATAAAGCGTACCAAGCTAGTGTAAACCTCGTAAGTGTAAGCGAGGGCTTCCTAGGTGTTGCCGTGGCTGCCTGCGCCCTATTTGGGTTGCGTCGGGGGCCGGCTCATTCAGCACCTACCCTCTGCCAGCGGCTGCCTAATTGGGTAGGTCCATATAAAGACTCGCAAATCTTTGACTGTTTGAGCATCAGCCGAGCGCTGGGGCCACACCCATAGGAATCTCGAGCAGGACGCATGCAAACGGGCAGTCTCATGCTGTCTAATAATGGGATTTGTGCTGGTCGTGTTTTGGTGGAACCTTTCATCTGCTGGCAGATGTTGCATTTCAAGACATAGTCTTTAGTCTGCCTTGTTAATCCAGGCCACCAATAGCTTTGCTTCAACAAAGAAACTGTTGCCGTAGCTCCTGCATGGGCAGAACCTATCCCTTCGTTTGTTGCTAGTATTAAACCTAACCAACGATCCCTGTTTGGAATTACTCTATCCCCCACTCCAGGAATCTGAGCAAATGGAATGTTATTGGCATCTAAGTTGTAGGAGTCTTTGAGTGGAAACTTTTTCGGTAGTGCTTTGCTGTTTTTGCGTGAAGTAATGACAGCTACCATAATCTCACCGTCTATTCTCGTTTTAGAACGAGTGATTGCAGCTACGGAAGCCGTATGTACAGCCCCCTTTGCAGCTTCATCAGCCAATGATTTCCCTTCAATGTGAACGCCATCACTCTGATGACTCAGTGCATGTATCACATGAGTCCTTGGTAGTTCCGTTTTAACCTTTACTACCTGTTCCCATAGCCTTTTATGCTTAATTGTGCCACCTTTTGCATCTTTGAACCCGTTTTGAACCCAGTATTGCAAATATTCATTGTATGACTGTACACAGTAAAAGGAATCGCACACAATCAGTGTGGGGAATTCTCGATCCGTATTTACCATTGGCAGTATTGTTGCTTACTTCCTATGGCCGGTTGAGCAGATTCGTCAGTGTAAATTATACATTCATACTGATCCATAGGCTTTATTTCATTAGGTAGAGGATGTTCTGGTTCGTATTGCAGGAATTCTTGTGTCTTTAAATTTGGGTCGTACCTGTATGCTAAATCTGTTGCGGTGAGAGAATTGCCCCATTGGATCCATCTCGGATGTAAGGCTTTAGCGTTAGGGACGCTTGCCTTTGTCACAGCCTCTAAAGCTGGGACTGGAGTCACTACTATTATTCGTTTTCCCTGAGCCAGTGCTCTTTCTCTCACTACAGCAGTCTGTACCACTGTTAGAATCTTTTCTGTAGATGCAAAGCGCATCTCAGCATTTGCGTACAAATGTGACTTGTATGCAATTGGTACTGTTTCACCTTCATTATTTGTCAGACAGGTGTACCCAGATTGACCAGCAATTATATAGCTCACTAGTTGCGTACGTTTACGCGTTTATGTAAGTGTTTGGAAGCTATCATGTCAGCTTGTAAGGAACGAAGTGTATCTGTATGTTCCTGTGTCCAATTTCTTACTTAAAAATCAGGTTTTATTAAGTCGTAGAAAGGTTTTACTCTTTCTGCATAATCCAAAATGTATGTTTGACCAAAATTTAGGAATCCCAGTATTGAGCGTACTTTTTTTATGATCTTGGAGGTTGGAGCATCGCGCATTTTTCTAAAAAAAAATTAGCTGCCAGGCTTTTTCCTTTACTTGAAAGCTCATATCCTAAAAACAGGACACTGAGGTGGGCAATATTAGATTTTTTAAAGTTGAATTTATAGCCCTCAGATGCAAATCCCAAAATTATGGTATTTACTCTGTTCAAGTGTTCCTCTAGGTCATTGTCCATCAGATAAATATCATCCACATAGGACAATGCCCTGTCATCTAATTTTTGAAGTAACTCTGTTACTTTGGACAAAAACAACCCCGGGCTGTTCTTATACCCCTGAGGGAGTCGCTGAAATTGCCTCTGTGACCCTAGCACTGAGAATGCTGTTAAATACCTGCTTTCAGGCGCTATATTTTGGCACACAAATCCATTTGAGATATCAAGTGTTTCATATTTTTTCCGCACAATGTTATTCATTAATGCAGCACTGTGTGCATTTTGGACTGCAAATGTCTTACTGCAAGTGTTTAAATGTCTGTAATCTAAAACTAGAAGATATGTATTGTCAGGTTTCATGACAGGAAACAATGGATTGTTTATTTGCAAGTTTGAATCACCCTTTGGTATTCAAGTTGATCTAAGATCTCTCTGACCTGTTTTTTAGCTTCTTGCTTTATTGGATACTGCCTCTGTGCAGTTGGAGTATTTTGTAAAGAAATTTACCATGCTATTGATCTAATGTTTTTAACAGAAACATGGGCATCTGAGACCTCAGGACCAGACTGGAATGACGCAGTCCCTGAAGGGTACCTGGTAGAATTTGTCAATCGGTCAGGAGCAGTGGGGGGCGGCATTGGGATCATTTATAAATCCTATCTAAAAGTACTTTCACTACCAAAACTGGGTCTAGAAGCAGAAGCCATGAGCTTTAAAATTAAAAACAATAATTGTTTAATATTTACAGGCCTCCTTGTGTATCGCCCCCCCGGCGTAAGAGCGCCATTTACTAGAGCACTACTCACTTTTCTAGAATCCACATCTGACTCTGCTTCCTACACTATCCTGGGTGACTTTAACTTTCACTTAGAAGCAAACAATGAAACTGATTCAGCCACTCTAACGGACAATTTTCTTAGCTTTGGCACGACTCAGCTAATATCTAGCCCTACCCATACTGCGGGTCATACTCTTGATGGCATCTTCACCAACAATAGCCACATCAATGTTACCTCGATCCAAGCAGTCCCCTGGTCTGATCATAGTGCCATCTTTTTTAATCTGCCTCAGAATAACCTGGCTAACTACCGTAGGAGCCTCTTACTTCCTGAAAAAACACGTCCTTGGAACAAACTTGAACCTATCAGCTTGGCTGACTCACTTACAAATAACCCTCCTGCCCTTGAAACTGGCAACACTATCAGGGGAGCGATTAAATTTCAAAATTGTATCAGCGAGGCAGTCAATCAACTGGTGCCTGTCGAAATAAAAAAAACTAGAAGGCGATCTGTAACTGCGCTGTGGTATTCCGCAGAGGCGAAGCACATAAAAATGAAATGTCGACGACTTGAGCGGTTGTGGCGTTCGGATTATAGTGCTCTAAATAAATCAGTATATACCAAAGCCCTACAGGAGTATAAGACAGCAATAGTTCAGGCCAAAACAGCATATTTCACACATAAAATTCAGGCAGCCTCTAATACTACCAGAGAGCTATTCAAAACTGTCACTCATTTGACTAAGAGCCCCCGCGATTCTGTCTTCAGCCCTGATCAGAACCTTGTGACTAATATTGCAACCTTTTTTCAGCAAAAGGTTCAGAATGTGTACGATGATCTTAGTTCATCTGCACTAATTTTGCCCAATGATCACAATGACACTGCCCCCCTGACTGGGTCTAGCTATCCCTGTTTCCCGTTGTTAGAGGAGATACAGGTGGCAGACCTAATTGTACAGATGAAGTCAGGGTCCCCATTAGATCCATGTCCGCCACGCATTTTACACATGATTCCACAGACAGTGGCAGTTATCCTGACCCCTCCGGTGACTTCCCTAGCTGCTGGAAAAAAGCCTGCATTCGACCGATCCTTAAGAAGGGCTCGTTAGATCCAACGGTACTCAAGCACTACCGACCAATATCCTGCCTACCCTTGCCAGCTAAAATTCACGAAAAAGCCATAAACCAAGAAATGATGAAGTATGTTGACCACAACAAGCTCCTAGACCCCTCTCAGCATGGCTTTCGCCCCTTTCATTCAACAGAGTCCGCCCTGATCATGGCAACTGAAAACATTCGAAGGAAAATGGACGAGGGTGGTAGAACGGCTCTGATCTTATTAGATCTTACGGCGGCGTTCGATACCGTGAACCATTCGATCCTATTAAACAGACTAAAAACTCTAGGCTTTACTGGTACTGCACTAACTCTCCTAACATCCTTTTTGGATTTTCGAATCCAACAAGTACACTGGGAAGGTTTTCAATCTGATGAATTCTCCCTCCCAGGCGGGGTCCCTCAGGGCTCGGCGTTGTCGCCCACCCTGTTTAATTTATATGTTACTCCCTTAGCTGCCTTAATTCAATCTCATGGCCTACAATTAGTGTCTTACGCCGATGACACTCAAATTATAGTGTCAGTATCCCAGACCATTGAAGCCACGGCTGAGCGTTTTAAAAACTGCCTTCTTGATGTAAAAAATTGGATGAGCTGTAACTTTTTAAAATTAAATGCGGACAAAACCGAGATAATCTAATTCGGTCAGAAATTGTCTGTCTGGAACAACCTTTGGTGGCCTCCGGAGGCAGGCATCTGTCCTAGTCCTGTAGACAAGGTCAGAAATCTTGGCTTCCTGGTGGATAAAGATCTTTCCTGTAAAGCGCAGATTAACCAGGTTACTTCCACCTGTTTTTATACCATCAAGGTTCTTAGAAAATTCTACCCTATATCCCTCCAACGCTAAAAAAACCTGTAATGGGTGCCCTGATAATGTCCCGAGTGGACTATTGCAACTCACTCTACTTGGGCACTGGTGAAAAACAAATTAACAAACTTCAGGCAGGGAGGAGGAGCCTAGCGCGCATCCAAGATGGTCGCGTGAGCACAGGGCTCCCCGGACCCTTTCTGCTCCTCGGAATTTATCCTGAGAATATCCTGACGAGGTTTATGGAATCTGGGAGATGAAGACCAGCTGAGCACATATCTCTTTTCAAAAATCGAATAGGACCTGGGAATCCTGAGTTGTCGTCGTCGGAACTTTTGGGACCCACCCGACGGAGGTGACCGGGGTGACGGTGACCTGTGGGACCGGGTCGCAATTGATCAACAGCGGCTGCAGCGCGGTGCCAATTGCCGATCCACCACTTTCGGTTTCGCTTTTGGACTTCAGGAGACTAGCTGGCGCGCGCGCTTGAGGTGGCGGGGTGCTTCCTGGGCCTCTGCGCGAGGCTTTGTCTCCACCTGTCACTAGAGTGCCGATCGCCTTGGGTCCCCCACACCGACATATTGCGGTCTTTGGTGCGGCGCTGGTCTTCCTTGCTGGTGCCTCTACACCCCTTGCTCGGTGGTCCCCTTGGGTGACTGTGCTCACATGGGGGGCAAAGGGGGTCCCGAGGGGCGCAAGACTAAGGCTTCCCTCCGCGGGGGAGCGGTCCAGAGCAACAACATGGACCGCTACACCCAGGGCAGAGGGTCCCCTGGAGCTACTGGCCCCCCCCCCGGACGCTGCCGGGGGCGGCACGACCGTCTCTACGGAACTTTCCCTGCAGGACATTATGGGCGCCATTGATGGCATCAGGGAAACCATCGCCACGCAATACGAGGCCCTGGCCCGTAAGATCGACACTGTCGCGATTGACGTCACTTTAATCCGGGCCGATCTCTCCAAAACTAACGAGAGGGTCCAGGCTCTCGATGCACGGACCTCCACCCTCGGTGCGGAGGTGTCGGATCTGCGGGCCGCGCTTGGTGACATCAGGGTGGTCAACGATCATATGGCCCGGCGGCTGGAGGACTTCGAGGGACGGGCCCGACGCAACAACATCCGCGTCATAGGTGTACCGGAGTCCTCCGACAACCGCCCGGTTGACCTCGTGGTCGAGGAACTTATCCTGCAACAGTTGTCCCCGGCTTGCCTAAGTAAGTTCTTTGCCGTGGAGCGGGCCCATCGAGTTCCGGGCGGTCGGCCACGGCCGGGGGCCCCCCCGAGGCCTATCGTGGCCAAACTGTTCCACTACAGGGACCGAGATGCTATTCTGCAGGCCTCACGGATTCACGGCCCGGTTCGCCATGAGAACTCGAGCATTAATTTTTATCCGGACTTCACACAACTGGTCCAGAAACAGCGGATGGGATTCCAGGGGGTGAAGCGTCGTCTCCGCGAGCTGGGCCTAAAGTATTCGATGCTCTACCCTGCAAAACTCCGAGTGGAACATGGGGATCGGACAGCCTTTTTTGACTCTCCTGTGGCCGTGAGTGACTGGCTGGACTCGCTGCCGGACAGAGGTGGCCGTCCCGGGCCCTCTGCGGGCACCGCAGGTGACGGGTCCCCTTTAGAATGACTTTTGGTCCTTGATTTTGCCATTTTGCACTGTTCAGTTGGGTCTTACTTCTTTTGTACATTGTGTTTCGCCAGGACCCGTGAGGGGGGCGGGCGGGGACGGGTCACTTTCCTCCTCCGGGGTCTTTTCGTAGAATGGGGTTAGTGGGGCGACAGGCACACTGCAAGTTGGGGGGGTTTTTTGGCCCGCAGGGGTGCAGGGTGGGGGGAGTTGGACTTGGGGTGGGGTTGGGGGGGAGGAGGGGTTGTTTTGCTGTGTGTTTTTTGTTTGCAGGGCGAGGTATTGATTTTTGTCCACATTCGGGAACTGTGCTGCGGGCTGGGGGACCTTTGATCTATTGGAGGGGATGGGGGGGGACGGGTTGAGGCTTATGTCATGGAACGTCAATGGGTTGGGGGACCGTATCAAGCGGGGTGTAGTACTGCAGTATTTGCGTCGTTTGACTCCTGATGTGGTGTTTCTCCAGGAGACGCATCTGGTTGGTAATGTTTGTCATGCAATGAACAGGGGGGGATACCGCCTCGTGGCCCATTCTGGTTTCACAACTGGTTCCAGGGGGGTGGGCATTCTCCTGCGAGCCTCACTTCCGGTGGAGATCACTAAGATAGTCTCGGATGACAGAGGGCGCTATGTGTGTCTGATTGGGAGGTGGGAGGGGCAGCCCCTTTCCCTGGTTTCAGTTTACGTCCCCCCGGGCCTCCAGAACTCCACCTTCACGGATTTGGGTCGCATGCTGCTCGAGCTTCCGGACAGTCTTCTGCTTATGGGCGGGGACTTTAATTCGGTGGTCTCGGGTGATCTGGATCGATACCCACCAAGGGCCCTCCCCGCTGCCCAGGCGTGGCTAGGTGGGCTGTTGGAGACCTTTGGCCTGGTGGATAGTTGGAGATTAATGCATCCGACCCAATGTCAGTACACCTTTCACTCTGGGGCGCATGGGAGTCTTTCTAGGTTAGACTATTTCCTTATGCCCGCGGCGCAGACTGGTCGGATTCGAGAGGTCAGGCACCTGGCGCGGGGTATCTCCGACCATTCTCCGCTGTGGCTGCTCTTTGACACCGGGTCGCGGTCTGCAGGGCGGATCGCTCCCATTAATCCGTGGTACCTGCGAGACCCTACGACTCGCGACAGCCTGGTTAAGGCTATGGACCACTACTTCCGTGATAACGAGGGGTCGGTGTCGTCTGCATTGTCCCTGTGGGAAGCCTTTAAAACCGTCATTCGCGGACACACCCTCTCCCAGATAGTGGTGGCCAAGAAGCTCAAGAGTGCGGCAGTGGTGAAGCTGGAGACTGACATCTCGGGGCTGGAGTCGGCCTTGGAGGCGGGTGTCACTCCGGACGGGCTCCATGCCCTCAGCCTGAAACAGTTTGAATATAGGTCTCTTGTCACTGACGCGGCCAAAACTATGTATAGGGAGCAGCAGGGTCGATTGTATGACGCTGGGGACAAGGCGGGAAAGTTGATTGCGTGGCTGGACAAGAAGGAGAGAGTGAATCGTGTGGTCCCGGAGTTGCGTGTTGCGGATGGAGTGTGTGTGACTGAGCCTGGTGAGATTGTGGAATGTTTCGCCGACCACCTCCGGGCCGTGTACTCCCCAGTGACTGACAGGGATGAGGACGACTCTCGCCTTTTACTGAGGGATATCGCTTTGCCCAGCCTGTCCGTCGAGGACCGTGAGCAGCTGGACGCCCCCTTGTCGGTGGATGAAATAGCGACTGCGATCCGCTCCCTTCGCTCGGGCAAGGCTATGGGTCCCAACGGTCTGCCTATTGAACTATATAAATTGCGCCCTGATAAGCTTGCGCCCTTCCTCAGTCGTATGTTTCAAGAGTCTCTTGCGGCGGGTTCCCTTCCGGCCGACCAGCGTTTGGCCACGATAGTCGTGATCCCCAAGGAAGGCAAGCCGCGAGACCGTTGTTCCTCTTACCGGCCTATTTCACTGCTAAACGCAGAGCCTAAAATCCTGGCTAAAGTCCTTGCCAATAGTTTGTTGAGCGTCATTTGCGATCTTATTCATCCTGATCAATGCGGCTTCATCCCGCATCGCAACACCGCTCTCAACTTGCGGCGTCTTCACGGCGCCCTCGCCAGGGCGGAGTTCCTCTCCGAACCGGCCGTGCTGGTTTCTTTAGATGCCACGATGGCTTTTGACACCATCGAGTGGCCATTCCTCTGGGCTGTCTTGGCTAAATTTGGCTTTGGGGAAGGATTTATCGGCTGGGTGAAGCTTCTTTATACGGGACCCATGGCTCAGGTGGTGGTGAATGGGCGGGTCTCTCGGCCCTTTGCTCTCGGCAGGGGCACGAGGCAGGGGTGCCCGTTGTCCCCTCTGCTCTTTGCTCTCGCCCTGGAGCCACTCGCTGCTTGGCTCCGCTGGGAGCCCTCGATTAGAGGGATCCGGTGGGCCCCGGGCTTCGAGGATCGGGTCTCGCTGTATGCGGACGATATTCTCCTGTATCTCACCTCGCCGCGGCAGTCGCTCAACGTCCTCTTTGACGTTCTGACTTCCTTTGGGAGCAATTCGGGTCTCACGATTAATTGGTCTAAATCCTGCGTCTATCCTATCTCCGGTGGTCCCCCTCTCCTGCCGCCTCGGCTTCCGATCCAAGTATCTCTGATCGGCTTTAAGTACCTGGGGATATACGTCTCGTTGGACCCGGTGGCTCGCTATGAGCAGAATCTCCTGCTTCCACTTCGGCGTTTGCGGGAGGACACGGCCCGGTGGTGCAGGCTGCCCCTGTCCCCGCTGGGTCGGGCCGCGCTGTTTAAAATGATGTCCCTTCCCAGGTTCCTCTATGCACTCCAGAACTCCTTCGACGTCATTCCAGTGGCCTACTTTCGGGAGGTGGAGAGCCTGCAGAGGAGACTGGTGTGGGACGGACGGGCGCGTATCGCTCTTGCAAAGCTTACTCTCCCCTGGTACGACGGGGGCATCGCGCTTCCCGACATTCGCAGGTACTATTGGGCCTCGCAGCTATCGGCCATTAACCATGCCACATATGCGCCTGGCTTGAATCCGGCGTATGAGATGGACAAGTTCCTGTTTCCCGGCGGGAACTATAACAGGGCACTTTACTCCCGCGCGGCTGGACGGACCCTCACGGGCCCCACTAAGATTGCGGTACGGACCTGGAGGGCTGCCACTGCGGCCATGGGCTGGAGTGAGCGACTAACATGTGCTACTCCTTTGTTTGCCTCCGACCGACTGGGCAGCCTCTGGACTACGAAGGGGTTTGACCAGTGGGATACGATTGGTATCAGCAGAGTGGGAGACCTATGGCTTAAGGGCACGGTTAAGACCTTCGCGGCGCTCCAGGGCGAATACGAGCTTACGGACAGGGAGTTCTTCCGCTATGCCCAGGTTCGTCACGCCCTGCTCTCGGTCTTTGGGGAGGGGACCAAGATCCCGGTTTCCTCGCCCCTCGAGGACCGCATACTTGACGGACATGTCCCTGACAGTACCATTTCTTTAATTTATAAAAAACTAATCAATCACCGGGCTGACCTCTTGGTGCGCCTCCGAGAGACTTGGACGGGGGATGGGGTGGAACTGGACGACGAGGACTGGCAGTCTGCACTGTCGTCCCCCAAGGAGGTCGCCATTCCAGCCCGTCTCCGCCTGGTACAGCTTAAGATTCTTCACCGGGTGTATGTGACGGGTCCCCGCTTGGTCTCGATGGGATTTTCCGACGACGGGCTCTGTAAGCGGGGCTGTGGGCTCAGCGCCACCTTTCTCCATATCCTGTGGGAATGCCGCGAGGTGGCGGAATACTGGCGCCGGGTCCATACGGTTATGGGACAAGTCACTGGGGTTGTGCTGCTGCCGGAGGTGCGTCGCTGTGTCCTGAATGTGTGGGAGCCCAATGATTACAACGCGGCGCAGACTCGGTGGGCGGCCCTGGGGAACATGATTGCTAAGAGAGATATAGCGCAGCTTTGGGGCTCCCAGCGGCCTCCCACCGTGTCCGTATGGAAGGAGAATATGGACTGGTGTATGTTCAGGGAGAAGACTGTGTATGTGGCCCGTGGTAAGCCAGGGGCATGGGGTAGAATCTGGGGGCAATGGAACGCGTATCGCGGGGGTATCTGTACGCCCCCCCTCGTGGACACCGATATCGCCATGTCCCCCTGACCCTTGATGGTTCCTTGCACCTTTTGAAATAACTAAATATGGACGTTCATCTCCCGTGACCCCCCCCCCACCCCCAGCCTTCCGGTACTCCTTCCCTTTGCCGGCTGCTTGGGGCCTGAAGTGGAGTTCCCCGGGGGTAGCCTGCCCGCACTGTTTGCCCTTATGCCTCGCCTTTTGTTTTTTCTTTCAGTTATTGTGTATGTTGGACTTGATTCTCCTGTTCCTTTAGGCTATCCGGAGCCATTACGGGGCTGGGCCCCAGGAATCGACTGCTGCCTTGATAAATGTATATTTCCCTCTGAATCTAGCGGCCGGCCCTGGTGGTTGTAGGCCCGTGCTTGTAACCGATTTATTGTTCAATAAAAATTAAAAAAAAAAAAAAAAAAAACCTTCAGGCAATTCAAAATGCCGCAGCTAGGGTTCTGTTAAATCTACCCTACCGTCACCCAACGTCCAAAGCCATCAAAGAACTTCACTGGCTCCCAGTTAGAGCCAGAATACAGTTTAAGGCCCTCTGTCTGGTCCATAAAGCCTTGTACGGCACGGGACCAGACGACTTGTCCAAACTTCTCCCTTGTTATGTGCCATTGCGTACATTAAGGTCAGCCAATCATGATCTGATATGCCAGCCAAGAATAAGAAGAATGCGATGGGGCAGCAGGTCCTTCTCGTACCAAGCCTCTAGATTATGGAACTCTCTGCCCTCTGATTTGCGCTCACAAAAATCCAAACAATGTTTTAGAAAGGCATTAAAAACCTGGCTTTTCTCCTCACACTAAGATCTGCTTTCCACCGCTCTCATTTGTCACTATAGCGCCAAGACGCCTCGGCAGTCGAGCGCTTTACAAATACTTCAGTATTCAGTATGTGGTGGGTTGAATCCTCATCCCATCCAACATGGTTTTTGTATAATGTTGAGGCCTAGGCGACCACCCATTCCTGCACATATGTATGTTGCAAGTGCCTGGGAATGTGATATGAGAAGGCTGGTAGAATTACCGTTTCTCCTTTAGGGCAATCCATTACGAATGCTGGCGGTCAATCTCGTTCAGCTAACAAAATGTCATAGCCAAACGTAAGGTTCACCCAAAAGAGACCTCTCACTTTCCTACACTTGTCCGCCTCCATCTGGAGCGTTATTTCATATACTTTATGTGGGACACTTACTCCTGTATCAGGTGTTTCCACCGTGATATAATCATTCAAGTCCGCTATTACCAGAAATTCTATCAGGTTCTGGTGAGCTATTGTTACTTCTGCCGCACGTCAGAGCCCATTCCCCGTTCAGTAGTCGAGTCCTCAGAATTCTGGGCATGTCTGATCTTTAGACCTACAACCTTCTTCTTTTTGAACTGTGGCTTTTACTTTGGCTTTGCTTCTTTTTTGGAAGTATAATCTTGAGCGTGCTGCTTGTCTTTGGACTTTGTACACTACTCTTGTCTTTCTGACCGTCCTTCCCTCTCTGAGCTTTTCGATGAACCCTGATAGGAATGAGAGGAACGTGTATCAGTATGCTGATACCTGTCAGGTTTCCTAATATTATCCCTATTCCCAAGGTTATACCTCTTTTCGGAGGGTTCCTGTGGAGGAGATCTACCTCAGGATTGAGATCTGTTCTCTTTAAACGTTAGTAGTTTTTTTATTATCCCACTTCTTTTTAGAAGAAGCAGGTGTCTGCTTTGAAGTGTCCTTTTCAGGACTGCCCATCAGTTGTGGTTTTAAAGCTTTCCCACCCAAACTGTCTCTGCCTAATTCAGCATATGCAGTTTCAATTATTTTTGGTAGTTTGTGTTCCTGTTCTAAAGGACTGAACTCCCTTAGGCGTTGGCGGGGTGCCACTGAAGCTGCTTTCCCTTTAATATTAGCTAGTATTATGGCTGACACCTGGGCATAGTTACCTAGTAACTTCATCCCTAAGTTCAGAGCAGGCTCTGCTCTGTACTAGATTTGTATTTGTCTTAATACATCTGATATCACCGCTAATGAAGGAATACCATGAGTTCTGGTATAAATGGCAGCAAAGACTGTACCCCAAGTGGTACAACCTTCTACTTGTGGTGTTATTCCCATGGGCAAGCAGATTGTTAGAAATTCTGTGTTTTTCATACGGGGTAGTATTCGGGAATACAGCCTCGAGCTGTGTAATTTTCTGAGCTTTTGTTCACGTTTTGTGGGCATCTTGCCCATCACTGCGTGTAATGTTTGTGGTGTAATTTTAGTTGCTGTACCCTGAGATTGAGTTCCATTTGTTGTAACTATTGCTGGTTCGACAGTGAATGTCCTCATGATTAATTGCGTCATGTTTCTATACATTTTAATTAAATCTTTGTGTTGTATGAGTAAGTCTCCTTCTGGCATTGTATTAATGTCAGAATGTGGTGTGTAGGCCGCTAATATCGGCCATGTTGTCCCTTCTCCTCCGAGTGGGGCTAATCGTACTCTTCTTCTTATGTGGGGTAGGGTGCCTTTAAACCAGTATATATGTTCCTGGTGCGTGAGTGGAACCTCTATGTCCTCGAGCGGACAATATTCCACTGGTGCATCTCCTTCTGTGTAAGAATGAAATGTTTTTGGTCTTGCATTATCTGATGGGAATGTAACCCACAAATAAAATACCTCTGTTTTGTTTGATTTGTGTGCCTCAATCATGAAAACTACTAAGCCACCCCTAGCTGATAAACCATTTTCTAACAGTTTCATGGTGACTGTCTGAATTTTTCTTCAATCGGAATTACGTCTGTATCTTCTTCTCCTGCTGAAAGGTGCAGATCCACTACTGGGTTATCTCCTGTCTCAGTCATTTTGTAAAAAATAAGTTTTGTTCAAGGGAACTAAGATAAAGGTTTTAATGCACAATTTTAGGAACACTGTCCCCTTCACGCTTGATTAACGAACAGCTAATAAATAGGTTTCTTCGCCTACTCAGCTGTGGCGGAGTTTGTGCCCACCCACTCCAGACGTCGCTGGTGTTTTGTGAGTAGGGGTCTCTGAGAATAGCACGACTGAACTACTCAGATTCTACTGTTAAATAAGTACCCAACCAACATTGGCGGTGCCATGTCGTGTAGTTCCTATATTACCTATACAGGATCTGCGCATTTTGGATAACATAAACTGTGGGTTTGGTGGCAGACTGGTTCTGTGCACCCCCACCGCATACGTTAGCTTGTCTGTATCAACTAGCTCACAGTGCCAATAGAATCTCTTCTTATCGGGGAGAGAATAGTTTATGGCAACCTCAGAACATGACAACCCTGATCCCCCAGGATCGTGGAAACAATATACTACTTTTCGCTCAGTCACTCATGCTTACTTAGTTTCTCTCAGAGATACACAGAATAAACAGGGTGGGTGTTTCAATCAGAATTTATTGAACAGTTGTTATTCTAGTGTAGAATAGATGAGCTGCAACAACCATTAGACAGTAGCAGAGATATATGATTAGCAGTACTACGAAAGTAAATAAAGGGATGGTACAGTTCTACCATTTTTCAGTAATTATGAATATATACAAGTACATAGAATACATGATAATAAGTGCATACTCCTACGATACCTCCCTAACTAGATGTACCTAAATGTACCTAGCATCTATGTAGGTGTTATGCCAAGAATCCCTCTAAGGTCTAGTCAACCCCATTACCTGAGTAAGGAGAGAATATGGGACCCCGTCCTGGTCTCTAGTTGGACACCCTGCGAGGGATGTTAGACCACTGTGAGCTGAAGTGTCTGCATTCATGAACCTCAGCGTCTCTGGTCAGTGTGTCAGCCAGGAAGTCACGGTCTCCTCTGTCCCTCTAAGCAAGACATGATGTATATACACCCATAGGTCCCCCCAGGGGTCCTACCATGTTGTGTTACTGTGCCGGCCTAAAAGATGACGTCGGCCCTGAACTTTATACAGAGATTATTCAGGAGATGTCAGTCCTGCTGTGCTTCAAAGAAGCCTCATGCATAATGTATGAGATTCGAACTAGGGAAAAGCCCGTGTTTTGATCACAGTGTCGTATCTAGGTAAAAGGTCAGTGCCTATGAACCGTTACGTATATAATGTAGGTAAGAATATAGGTGAAAGGTTGTGATGTTACCTGCGCCTATATAAGGTAGCTATATGGAATATAACAAGAGCAAATTAGTTAATTGATGAATTAACAAAATTATCAGGGATTGCCTGTACAACACTCCCAGATATATAGTCTGCTTACCACACCTAACACCATTACAGGGATATCCTGCTTTGTCTCTCGAAAAGGGAGAGAGCCAGCACCCAAATTGTGCCTCAGTGGGTTAACCAGGAGGAAAGATGTGGTTGTGCACTGAAAGCACATCAGAGAAGGAACTGAGGGTAACCAAAAGAAGTACAAAGCGCAGTACAGCAGTTTGATTTGTGTAACAGGCGCATAATTGAAGGTAAGAAACTTTGCCTATGTTAAGAAGTCTGCGTTGTAAGGTGGGACATTTTTGTGTTTTTCAAAATCATTTAGAATGTGAATAGAAATGTAGTAAAATTACAAAGCAGCTAAGCAAGATGTATGGACAGATTGTTAAAGGCACGAGAACTCCCCAAATGTCCATAAACTATGCCAAGTCCAAAGGGATAATGTCAGACTCCATTTGTGGGGCCTCAGGTGAGTCAAGGGTTACGGGACCACAAGTCTGGTGGTTGCAGTCATATGCTCATAGTGTCCTTGAGTCCATTCTACTTTGGTTCTTCAAACTGAGTCATATATATCCTTTCCAGACTACTCTCAGGGGAGCTTGTTAGAGTAGTCAAAGATTTTTTAGGGAGGTAGTCTGGGGGCAATAACTCAGAACTCAACTGTCAACCAACAAACACAGTAATAAACTGTCCAGCCCAGTGTGAGTCTTTGAAGAATAACTTTACTGGCACAGCAAAAACATACTACACAAAGAAATGATGTTCAGTTACTTTGTTTTTAAACACTGCTGCCTAGAACCTTTTGGTGTCTCTCCTTCACCAACCTATCGGATAGTATCGGAGTGATTGTTGCTTTATCAGCCAAGGCGAATTGGCTGATGAGTAATATGTCAACTAGTGCTAATAGCTATGTCCTAACCAATAAACCATTTAGCTGTGCATAGGAGTGATGAGCTGTAGAGATAAATGTGTAATCGATGTCATCTTAGTGTTTCTCCCTCAAAATGTCTAGCTAGCTATCATGCCTCTAGCAATCATTCTCTGAAGTCTACAGATTCTGGCCCTCTATTGCCTGTGATTTATCTTCAATATCGTCCATAGCTATTTTGAGGTCCTATCACATCCCCACGATGTCTGATCTAGCTGATTTTAGGAGTACGTCTTGGTTAATGCTTGGGGCATAAAGTGTTGTAATTGTGTATGTATTACTAATGATAGTACTGCAGTCATGCACAAGCCTGCTCTCTCCTATGCATTCTTCCTCATATTCTGTTGCAAATGTTGACTTTTGAGAACTAAGAACCACATTTGGAACCGTTCCAAACACAATTTGTGCAACTCTTTTGTAAGATGATGTGTATCCTGTAGGTAGTTCAAAGCTGCTAATCTATTTGTTGAACACTGTTGTCACCCTGAACCTTAAGACTAAATAATTTAAGCATTGCAGCTAGAGAGAGAATGCTTTTCTGTGAAGTGCCTACCCCTTATGTAGCTACCCCCAGCACGTCAGTAGACTTTCAGCAGGCCAGGGGCAACAGGCTTGCAGCTCCATCCTGCTATCCTTCCTCGCTTAGCCCCTAAACTGATCGAACTTTGGTCAGGAATTTTTTTAAAGCACTTTTTATTTTGAACTGAAAACTAATCTGAAAGGCTGGCCCTGTTGGTATAGTGTGTCTCTTTGATGCCAGCAATATGGTACCTGTCTATTTTCTTGTCATTGTTTAAACGTTCATAGCATCAAGTCATGAGACAGCTCATTGTATGCTCATTGAAGGTTACAGAATTTGGGGTGCCTAATAAAGACATCATCTTCTCCTTTTCATCTTATAAATGCAGACTTGTGAAGGTATCCAGTGATGCATCTCACCACAGATCTGCTCAGATCAACCAGACGATTCAGTGGTTTTTTGGACATACTCATCCTGTTCAAGGTCTTCATGCTTCAACAGCATATTATCATACTATTCCTAGACAAGAAATCCATTTCCTAAGTGATTCTGTCCCTCCATTCGTTCATACCCCTTTTTCTCCTGGTCCAAAACCCGAATTACGGTTCATTCATGTCTTTCTACAATTCACAGAGGCAGGTTTTCACATCCTGCCAGACTGTGCTTTCCTGATCCTTTGTCTCTCTCAGAAAGTGTTAAGGAATTCTTCTGAAATAGTTGTGGGGCCAACGTTTGTCTATCTTTCCAAGAAGGACCTTGCAAAGCCCTTGTGCTTGTCAACCCTGTTCTTGTCACCCATGTCATTATTTGAGCTTCTAGAAGTCTGCGTATCTTTTATAGTTGTTTCCTTCCAGCTCATGTTGGCCACCATGGAGTTGCTTGGTTAGTTGCGTAAGCCAGGAACTCTGGAAGGTCAAGTCAGCTATGTGTAGGTTTTACTGCCCACTCACCATGATGGCTGATGTCTTTATTACCTCTACAGGGCACCACCCATGTGTGCTATGTCAATACAGCCTATGTAGACCTCCCGAGCCGCACACACCCAAGTAGGCAGGCATCTCACGTGGCCAAGTGTCCTTAGCGCTAGTCTCACTTGTAGGCTAATCCGGGAAAGAGGAGACCTGCACATGGGCAACAATTACTAACGTCACCAAAAATTCCCCCTTCAGCCAGCATTGTAGAAGACCGCTACCCTCCTTAATTTCCCACCAGGACAGTCCTCTCTTGCTACCACCATTGCAGAATTCCCTACCCTTGGTAGTAGCACTCCTAGGTAGGAGTGTCATTTTTCTGAGAGATCCAGGGCTCATTGAATGTGGGAGACCTCTCTTTTGCTCCTCCCAAGGTGTTACCCTAATTGTGACTTTATCTCAGCAACCTTACAGTCTTTGTCCCCTCACTGCGAGTGCTGCGTTGTCCTGGGGGTGTCTTCCAGGTGCATTCCACCTCTTCACTGCCAGTGTTCTGCGTCTACAGCACTTAGCAATGAGGCCTCATCTGCCTCTAAGTGTCCTCAGACAGAGAGCTGATGCGCACAACTTCCCAAAATTGCCGCCACCCAGCGCAAGGAGACTTCCCTTCTGCTTCTTTTTGCTGGGATATCCATTCTCGGACAACTGGGACTCCTGTCTTGTACCCCACCAATGTCGGGACAAAGCCACCCCTCCTGACCACCTCTGCTGCTGTACAGGGGTGAAGTGGTCACACAGTATGTTTTCAGTTTCAAGTCTTTGTTTTCAATAATAATAAAACAGTTCCATTAATTATTACCAAAGTTTGCAGGGGATTATAGGAAGCAAAAATATCCCTTTATTGAAATGGTGGAACCTGAATTGGCAGCTTTTTAGAAACTTGGCTAAAAACCACCTGCTGTAGTGCATACATTACTTACTTATATAAAAATATTTTGTACTTAATCTTATGTAACTGCATTATTGTACACAATGATAATCTTTCCCAATTGTGTGTTTAATCAGGTCAAAAGATCAATCCACCATCAACCTTTCAACCTAGTGTCAAGCCTAGCACAATCCCAAATGGCAAGAAGTTTATGATGGACATGTTGTATGCAGATAAGAAGTCTTGTCCCCTTGAAGTGATGACCGAAGGTGAAATTCTCAAATTGGACTATTCTGATTTAGATAAAATTCAGAAAGTGTCACCAAAATGCCTATTGAGCCACATCCACACACATTGCGAAGAGGAGGATGAAAGGAAACCTGATGTAGAGGTTTCTGAGGCCTGGAGAACAACAGGATTAAGAGCACAATACAGCATTGATGCGGAAACAAATGCAAAGGATTTGGAGAACACTTTCATGACTCCTGTGAAAAAGAAATACTTAGCAGAATATAAGAAAGCAAATCAAAGTGAACTCCGTATTAAGGATTTAGATTTTTCAGACTTGTGTGATGAAGATGATTTTGATGTTCTGGAGGTAGAAGCTCAAGGGTCGAATTGTTTTAGTTGCTTTCCTTCTCCACCTACCCAACCCAACTTCTGCTTGCAGTCATCACCATCTTCAGGGGTACCTTTGTTACCCCCACCACCACCACTGCCGCCACCCCCACCACCCCTCCCAACACCCCAGCTACCTTTATGTCTAGGCATGCCTCTTCAGCCACAGTTAGTTTGTCCACTGTTACCTCCTGGTCTTCCTTCACCTCCACCACCTCCACCACCTCCACCTGTTGGAATGCCACCAGGACCTACTCATGCTGAGAGCTCAGCTTTTATGGAGAAAAGGAAGACAATAAAGCTCTTCTGGAAAGAGCTTCGACCTTCAAACATACCTCCGCGTAACCCATATGGTAGTGGTACAGTGTGGGCCTCCCTGGATAAAGTAAACATGGACACTAGAAAATTGGGGCATCTCTTTGAATCAAAGGCTAAAGAAGTTCCTGGTTCAAAGGTAAACCATGTACACTTCTATATTTGTTTATTTAGCACTATTGAACTAAGTATGTTTTGCTTATTATGTTAAATGTGAATGCAGTACATTTTCTGGATACGTTACTGGTGGTTGCAAATAATATTCAATATAAATCTATATTGTTCCTATGTACATCCTCAGTTGTCTTAAACTCACAGGTATGCCCTATAAGGTTACGTGAAGAATGTGCAGATAAAGAATAACGCAGGAAGGAGGGTTGACATAATCTGAACTTGGTGCTAGGCTCAACATCATGTGATCCTGCGCAAATCACCTAACCTTCCTGTGGCCAAAACATGTGGAAAATGTGTTTGTTTAATCTCCACTTGATATTCACAATCTTGTAGCCCGATCCCTCAGTAATGTACAGTGCTCCAGTGATTCACAGCTACATTTGCGCTATATAGATTCCAATACATACAAACTCAGCTATCGTCAAAGGCATTTATGCTAGAATAGTGTTACTGATCTGGAAATGGGTACATACTTGGTCTCAGGCAGGTCTCAGGCCAAGCTCTCCCCGTGCTGCTGCATCACTCGTGTCTGCTTCTTGCGGTCTCCTAACTTTTCCCTTCCTTTTCACTGCTTTCTCTTTCCTTTTTGTCCATTTTCGGAGTGGTTTCTCCTTGCTTTTTCCTAATTTTTCACTGCTTTCTGCTTCCTTTTCCCCCAGTTTTCAAGTGCTTTCTCCTATCTTTTTCCTCATTCTCACTGTTTTCTCCTTGCTTTTTCCCATGTTTGCGTGCCTTCTCCATGCTTTCCCCACGTTTTCATTGCTTTATCCTTTTTTCCCTCATTGCCACTCCCGCCTGCCGTCTGTTTTCCCGCCAAGCCGCGCCCACCACCTCCCTCCACCCAGGACCTACTTATTGGAGGCCACAGCGTGACCCCATTGAGCAGATCCCAGGGCCAGCTCTCCCCCTGCTGCTGCATCACTGTTGGGCATGTCTTCCCCTTGCTTCTTCCCAGTTTTCTGAGTGTTTCTCCTTGCTTTTCCCTAATTTTACACTGCTTTCTCCTTGCTTTTCCCCCATGTTTTGAGTGCATTCTGTAGGAAGCTGACTCTTTATATTCTATACCAAAGTAAGTGTGAACAGAGTCCAGTGGGTCCCCACAGGTCTAGCTGAAGCTAAATTAGAGTAGTACTAACAGCTCTCTTTGTGGTAGTGTGGGTGAGCAGTTAGGCTTATCTAGAGGTTTTGTTAAGCATTTATTGTATTCACTCACTCAAGACTGATGGCATACACTCAGCGACTGAATGCAGACCAATTAGGTAAATATAAAATATTTATACTTATGTTTTGATTTGTAGAACCAAGCAGATCTTGGTAAAGGTTTGTAAAATATACTTTCAATCATAGAACATTTCAAGAAGTGGAATTGGGAATTGATTTGCAATCGGTACAGGTTTGTATTGGTACAAAAAACAGTTTAAATTATACAGTAATTACTTTTGGAGTTCTTTTTGATTACTTTTTTATTACATCGACTACTCGGGGTGGTTTGCCTAGCTACCACGCTTGGGATCCTACAATACAAGCTAAGTAAGACGTTTCAGGATTTAAGGTAGTTACTTTTCCATACAAAACAGCAGTGCCACACAAAAAAATGTTGGAACAATGGTCATTGGTTTTACAGGTAAGTACTGGACTTACGAGTGGGAGTTTTGGGGGTTAGGACCAAGGTTCCCCAAGGTCTAGGTAGGCACTCAAGTTGCACCACCAGCGGCACTGAGGCGGCTGGGTGGAGAGTGCAAGGCCCAATGTTAGCCAAGGTGGCTAAGGGGGCAATCGTTCAGGGACTGCTTACGAGCAGGCCACTCGGATGTGGGAGCAAAGCTCCTGGGGTTAAAGTCAGCACTGCAGGGGCCAACAATCAGCACAGGAGCTGCACCACCAGTGACATAGGGGCAGCCGGGTGCAGTGTGCCAAGAAGACATCGGGGACCCTGTGGAGATTCCAATGGAGATCTGCAGTTCGGTAAAGATGCTGCAGGCTCAAGCAGGGAGACTTGCTGAAGGTGTCCACCGGCCGGAGAGGTAAGTTGGGTTCTTGGGTGATGCCTGGACACCTTTGGTTGGGCCACACTAGGCCGTGGGGCATCATTTGGCATCGGATTCTTCTTGCCAGCTCCGGTTGCTGTCGGAGGGGACCCTTTAGTTTGATGCTGCAGGTGTAGGCGTGAGGGGGGTTGGGGGATCACCAGATCCCAATTCAGGATCACTGGGGAGACCTTCTTGTGGTGGTTGGCCACTCAAACTCGGGACGTGGGCGCCTGTCTGGTGCAGAGTGGTGCAAAATCACAAAGCCGCCTAGTCTTTACGATGGTGCAGGGCAGGTCCTCTGGGCTCTTGGGGTTCTGCTGGCTGCTGTACATGCTGGAGATTCGCTGTAGTCAGGTCGGAGTGGGGAGAGGCCGGTAGGGCTGGGGCCAAAGCAGTTAGTGTCCTCTTCTTCCTAGGTCAGCACAGCTCTTTGCACCTTCTTCTTTCGTGCTAGAATCTGAAGAGGCAAGATTCAGGGTTGCCCCTAACTACTAAAGGGGAATTAAAAGGGGTGTGCAGGTCCGGACTAATGGGTCCCTTCCTTGGGGGGGTACACCCCCTGTTATGCCACCCTCCAGTGGGTAAGGGGCATAAGGCTCTTCCTAATTGGCTGGGCCCCCTCATCTTCAAGATGGAGGCAACTTAGATGTGTGCTTCACCTCGCCTCTACCACCTGAGGGGTGGGGTTGACAAAGGTGGGCACACCTCTCCTCCTAGCTTGGTTTTCCTTCCAATTCTCCAGCCCAAAGTGGGGGGCAGACCAGGTGGGAGCCAGTTGCTAGGAGCAGAAACAAGCAGGGACAGCTTACAGAGGTGGCAGGCCTTTGAAGCTTCTCCTTTGTGGACCCAGCCCATCCTGGGGATGGAGTCCCAACATCTCTGCCCAGAATAGGCTTTGTTTTTGGACCCAACTCGGTGGTGGCAAATGATGGGGAGCCATTCAGGAACCACATCAGGGCTGGTTGTTGTTCAGGAGGCATCTCTAAGATGCCCTCTGAGTGCATTTTACATTAAGCCCCACACTAGCATCAGTGTGGGTTTAATGTGCTGAGAAGTTTGCTACCAAACTGCCCACGTTTTATTACAGACAGTATGGAGCTGTGGAGTTGGTAATGACCAACTCCCAGACCATATACTCTTTATGGCTTTACTACACTTACAATGTCTAAGAATGGACTTAGACACTGTAGAGGTATAGGGCTCATGCCACCGTACCCTCATCTGAGGACCAGTGCACCCTGCTAGAGGGGTGACTTACTTAGACATCAGGCAGTGGGTTGCAGGCATGGCACACAGGGATGTGTGCCATGTAGACTATTCACTTTTTGCTTCACCAAAGCACGCAGCCTATGATGGCAGTGTGTGGGTATTAAGGTACAGGGTCTCTAAGGGTTGCACATTAGGCGCTAAAGCCCTTAGAGGCCTTCTCTGGTCACAGTGCCCTTGGGACCCATGGTACCTTTTACAGAGGGCTTACCTGTGGCCAAAGATGTGCCAATTGTGGGTACAAAGGTAGTTTCAGGAAAGAACACAGGCCCTGGGAACCTGATTGTGTGGTATCCAGGGCACATCAACTCAAGGTGCTCAGATGTCAGGCAAAAGGTGGAGGGTACCCATGCACCACCCCCCCCCCCCAAACAAAAGAGGATGAGACTAATCTTTCCAAAGAGAGTCTTCATTGTCTAAGTGGACAAATCTGGAAAGGCTATCTGCATTGGCATGGGCAGCCCCAAGTTGTTCCACTGTAAAGTCCATTCCCTGTAGGGAGATGGACCACCTCAAAAGCTTTTGGTTTTCTCCTTTCATCTGCATCAGCCATCTGAGAGGTCTGTGGTCAGTTTGAACTAGGAAGTGAGGACCAAACAGGTATATTCTCAAGTTCTTCAGGGACCAAATTACACCAAAGGCCTCTCTCTCAATGGCACTCAAATGCTGTTCCATGGGGAGTAGCCTTCAGCTTGTGAAAATAACATGTTGCTCTTGTACATCATCATTTGGCTGGGATAGGACCACACCTATCCCTAGCTCAGAGGCATCAGTCTGCACAATGAGCTGCTTGGAGTAATCTGGAGCCTTGAGGATAGGTGCTGAGCACTTTGCCTCTTTTAGGGTGTCAAAAGCCTTTTGGGTGCCAACTGTCCAGTTCACTTTCTTGGGCATCTTGTTGGAGGTTATTTCTGTGAGAGGTGTCACAATGGACCCATATCCCTTCGCAAACCTTCTATAGTACCCAGTCCAGTTAGGACTTGTGTCTGGGTTGTTGGGGCTTCTCAATCCAGAATGGTATGGATTTTGGGCTGGAGGGGTTGGACTGGCCTCCACCTACAAGTTGGCCCAAGTACACAGCAATTCCCTGCCCTATCTGGCACTTGTATGCCTTGATAGTTAGGCTTTCTGCTTGTAGGGCCTGTAAAACCTCCCCCAGGTGGAAAAGTCGATTCTGCCAGGAAGAGATAAACATAGCAATATCATCATGATAAGCTGCGCTAAAGCCTTCCAGCCCAGCAAGGACTTAATTCACCAACCTTTGGAATGTGGCAGGGGCATTCTTTAGTTGCATCACAAACAAGGCCACGAGTCCGCAATTCGAAGGAGGTAATACAATTGATTAGGTGTACTCTGTCACTCAAGAAGGGGGGTTTCCCTTTTCAGGATGGTTAGCCTCACACACCAGAGGTGTCATGCTTCATCATAGGGGTGCCTCCTCGCGTGAAGACTCTAGTCTTCACGCGGGCTATGACCCTCTCACTGTGAGGGAGGAGCTCAGGGATGTTTTTGTCGAGTAAGGGTGGGTGTACTAAGACCCCAATGAGAGCCTGGTGTGTTTGAAACAAGGGTGCAGTGCTATAATGTGAATAGTTAAAACTGGCTACAGGGTTAGCTATACTGCAATTTTATTCAGCTACCCGGTGTCCGGATTAAAAGCAGTGAGTGGCTGGTAACATAGGTGCCGTCATTCGAGGTAGCTATGTAAATACTAGACCAGCATGTTTCGGCCAAAAGACCTAGAATAGTGTCTGGGCCTTCTTCAGGGTAAATAGTTTGGCTACTGCAATGGATAAGTGAAAATGAATGTGAAAAACATTGAAAAACATGGGCATAGAAATAATAATAGTGTGATACTGAACCAGTAGATTTTCAGCTCAGTATGTTCAACATACAACCTATAATAGAGACAAAGAACAATATATCAAAATAACATGTAAATGTGTTTCATAGACGTAACACAATTACAACACACGTTCATTTATCCTCCTATTTAGTAATGTACTAAGACACATTAACATATTAGACCAATGTGTGGTAGACTGTGACGCGTGTCTCACCACTGTTGGTTGTGAAATTCACTATGTCTGTCCCGGCATATTAGCCATGTGGTACGTGCGCCCAAACCTGTTAAAGAAGGTTTAAGGCATTAAAACCAGAAAATCCCAAGAGATGGATATAAAGGAAGAAAGCAACTGTAAAAGGCTTGTCTTCTAGCATTTGGAAAGACTCTACTGGACTCAGCTTGTCTCTCAGAACCCTTCATCCGCTAGAACACTCCTTAGAGAACCTTAGACTTCAGATTTTCTACCGCATGTTGTGCTAGGGAGTCTCCTTTGAGTTGTGCTCAGTTTTCTCTTATTCGTAGTGAATTTAGAAAGAGTTCTTGACTTCCTTTCAACATTCTACATCGACAGGATCCATCTTCAGTGCTGGTTTGTCAACATTCTTGCATAATTATGTCAGAAAAGGACAAAAAGGGTCGAAGAAATGGCTTTATACAGATGACCCTCATGAAGACTGTTTTTATTGCCTATATCCCAACCATAAGGCAAAGGAATGCAAGGTATGTCATACCTTTTCTAATAAAACCTTGAGATCGTGAGGGGCGCCTTCAAATATGGCTTCTGAAACTCAAAACCAGAAAAGAGGTGATTTCAAGTGAGGACAGTGATGAGGCATCCTCTTCTTCTTCATCCAGGAGGTCCCATAAGAGGAGAAGATCACCTCACCCCCATTCATCTGGTGTGCGTCCAGGAAAGGCCCTTAAAATACCTCTTGTGTGTCACATGGGCGCAGTCCCTCAAAATCTCCTCACAAACATGAAAAGAAGAGGAAGGGACATTCTTCGGGGGATAAACAACCAAAAAAGGAGAGTTCTGAGCTGCCTAAAACACCCCCTCAAGTCAGGCACTCCTTCAAAAAGCATTCTTCAGTGCCTCATGAAGGAAAGTCATCGACGAAAGCTCCATCATCTACGGTACCGTCGATGAAGGTTGAAGTTCGCCTGTCGTCCAAAAAAGCATCAGCGTCGACGGCGGCATTGAGGACCGCGTCGATGACGATGAAGACGTCGATTACAGCGATGCCGACAGCAAGGTCTACAACGATGACGACCGTAACTATGACTTTGGAGGTGATACCATCGCCAATGGTTTCCAAATCACCGTCAACTGCTGTATTTCCGACGATGGTGTTGTCTGCAATGTCGTCGGCGAACTCGTTGATGAGCCCGTCAATGATGGGAAAAACACCGTATAAAACAGAAAAAACTAGAGCAAGGAAAATTACCCCGGAAATTACCTCACCTAGCAAGGTTACACCTCTTTTACCTTCTCACCTGTTGGAAGAGCAGGATTCTGAGGAAGAAGATGATGGGCCCTTTGGCTACGCGAGTAGCCCATCCCAGCTGCATGTTAAGTGTCAGGAGGATGATTTTGAGGAGGAGTATGGAGAATATCAAGACTATACTCCTCGGCAACAATACCATCATGATTATCAGGAGGAGGTAGTTTGCATGCCTTTTTCTTTATTAACGGACCTACAATTCATGTTGGCTGACTACAGGAAGAGATTCCCCCCAACTCCTGTACCTCAGGAAATACCATCAGTAGCTCCTCGTCCACGTTCTATTCTGTCTACTCCAAAGAGGGTTCAAACTATACTCGCGGAACCTCTACAGAAATCATCTCCATCAGTCCCTCAACAGGATCCGGGTACTATGGATGATGATCGAGAAGAGGGAGAGCTTAGAGATCCACATAGAGAGTGGTAAGACTACCTCATTCACATGCCTTCTTTTATTTTATTTATTTAATGCAATTTTATATAGCACAGACTTTACCCAAAGGTGTCAGATCGCTTCACTATAGAACCAAGTACATAACATGAGGAAATGTACATACTTACACCTTACAGATACAAACGAGATAGATGAAAAAGTAAAATAAACAATAGATGGCAGTCACACAAAAATCAAAAACACAATAGGATTAGGATCATACAGGCATAGATTACGTATATACAACATTGTAAGAACTTACCTGAGGGACATGAAAAGGGATGTATTAATTCTGTAAGTGTCTTTGGAAGAGAAGGTCAGTTTTGAAAGTCCGGGTAGAAGTGGTGGTACGGAGTAGTGGAGGAAGCGAGTTCCAGATTCTGACCACATTGCCTGAGAAGGATTGAGCCATTGATCTTTCCCTTTTGAAGGTGGGGGGGATTTTAAGTTTGTTTTGCCAGGTATCGAGGGGAGGGCAAGGCTTTGTGGGTGATACAGGCAGTCTTGTAGATTGTTCTTGCTTCGATGGAAAGCCATCGAAGAGAAAAAAAGTATGGGTGTGATGTGGTCACTTCTTTTTGCCCCAAAGACTAAACTAGCCGCTGACTGGAGTATGGAGATGAGAGCCGAAAGGTGAGATTTGGGGAGGTCAGCAAGCAGAGAATTACAATAGTCTAATCAAGAGAGAACCAGAGATTGGACCAAGGTTTTTAGGTCTTGCTCCGGAAAGAAACGTCAAATCCCCCAGAGAAGGTGCAATTGGTAACATACATTCTTTGCAATGGAATTTATGTGGGAGTGTAGATTGAGCCTTTTGTCAAGAATGACACCAAGGGATTTAGCGATGTTGGCAATGATAGGTTTGTTGTTCCGTAAGTTCTGTTTATTCATCCAAGATTGAACAAGAGGAGGAGGAATTCAGTTTTGGAAGGATTTAGAATGAGTTGATGAGCTGACATCCAGTTATGAATAGAGTTGAGAGTAGACTTGAGGACTGAGATGTCGTGTAAGGAAGACACCTTAAGGTAGATTTGGGTGTCATCAGCATAGAGTTGGTAAAGTATCCCAGGTTTCCTTAAGAGATTACCCAATGGTTCCAAATAGAGATTGAACAGAGTGGGTGTGAGTATAGATTCTTGAGGGACGCCTTGACCTACCGCCATTGAAGACGAAAGGCTGTTCGTTATTTTAATCACTTGAGATCTTTCCTAGAGGAATGAAGCAAACCATTTAAGCACTGTGCCTTCCAAGCCCATTCTCTGTTTTAAAGTGTTAAGGAGAGTGATGTGATTAACATTGTCAAAGGCTGCAGAAAGGTCAAGAAGAATCAGAAGACATGACTCCCCCGAGTCAAGTCTCACGCAGGGCATTGTCAATCACTTGCAGCAGGGCTGTTTCAGTGCTGCAGTCTTGCATGAAGCCAGATTGGAATTCACAGAGAAGATTGTTATCCTTAATAAGAGAAGATTGTTATCCTTAATATGTAGGGAAAGTTGTTTCGCTACACATCTTTCTGAGATTTTCTCAAGAAAGGGGAGGATGGTAATGGGGCGGAAGTTATTGAGGTCATTCGCATCAGTGGAGGGTTTTTTAAGAAGTGGGGTAACGTGTCCTGTTTTAAGGGCTACAAGAAGGGAGCCTTGGCTGAGGAAGAGGTTAACCAGACTAGTCCAATAGGAAAGAGTGTGGGTGTAGAAGTCAATGGCGATGTCACTCGAAATGGGGTCGGAAGAATGGTTAGAGGGTTTTGTTCCAAGAATGCATTTGAGGAGTGCATCTTCAGAGAGGACGTCAAAGTTCTGCCAAGTGACTAAGGATTTGCGCTCCTCTAGGGGGGTAGGGTGAATGACCTGACCCACCAGTGATTTCACTTTTTCATCAGAGAACATAGCGAATTCTGCTGCTTTCTTTGGAGGATCGTCAGGCTTGAAGGTTAAGGGAGAGACGTTTGTATTTTTGATGAGGTCAAATAGATTTTTGCGTCTGTTTTTGTCTGCGTCGAGAAGGGTTCTGAAGTATGACACTTTTTCATGGAAGATGTGTTTGCAGTATTTTGATCTTGCTGAGCGCAGAATAGAGAGATTAGTGGTGGATGGTGAATGTGTCCATTGTTTCTCCTGGAGTCTCAGGCTCTTCCTTTCTGCATAAAGGGATTTATTGAACTATGGAGCAGAAGGAATAGGCCTTTTCTTTTTGCTTTGAAGTGGAGCAACATTATCAATTTCGACTGCAAGACTGGGGAGGCATTGGGAGGTAAGATTGTTGACATCCGCATTAGTGTCTGATATTGGAAGTGATAGCATGGCAGAATCGCAAAGAATGTCGAGGTCAATGTTTTTGGTGTTGCGGAACCAGGTAGTAGTTCTTTTAGGTTGGCCAAGAGTTACAGAGTGAGATTGGTGAAGAGAGAAGGAGATGAGGAAGTGGTAGAACCAGTCTACTGGAATAGGGACAGCAATAGTCAGTATATCTGCTTTGGAAGATATAGCAAAGTCAAGAATTGAGCCCTTCAAGTGTGTTGGTTCCGTGCAGTGTTGGATAAGATTATTTACTGAGAGAAACATGTCAAGCCTATTGACAGCTGAGTCTTCCAAGGAGCCCCAGTGGAGATTAAAATCTCCCAGAAAAATCTGTCTGTCACTTTGAAAGTATTGGTCGCTGGCGGAGTCGGTGAGTTTCTCCAAGAAAGAGGAGCAGTCACCGGGCGGATGATAAATGGCATGAAATCTGAAAGGGGAGCAGTGTTGCACTTGAAGCTCTAGAGAAAGCCATTCGAATGAAAGGAAGGAGCTGTTAGGAAAAACCTTGAAAAGAAGGGAGTTTCTGAAGATGATAGCAATATCTCCCCCAACTTTATCTGTTCTATCATTTCTAAAGATGGAGTAGTCGGTGGGTAGCAGAAGATCAAAACTAGTATGAGAGGTGTCGTTGAACCAGGTCTCAGTGAGGAAAAGAAAATGAAGATTGTGAAGAGTGATGGTGTCAGAAGTTTCCAGCTTGTGTTCAACCGCAGATATGCAGTTGTGGCGCAAGCAGCGCAACTCTGACAGGACTGTTTTGGTGAAAGGGGCGTTTGGGCTTAAAGGGGTGATCGGTAGAATGTTCCTGTATGAGGGTGCCAGGGTAGAATAGGGCTGAGGTTTAGTTCTGGCAGAGAAAATGGTCGGGATAGTGCACAGAGTAGATGTAATTGGGGAGGAGACGGAACGGGGGATGGCGTTAGAAGTCTTATAACTAGCCAGTAAGTTTAGCGATATCTGCAGAAGACATATATGTGTTGCTTTTTGGGGGCGCGGGAGCAAGGTATTCTTCGGGAGTTTGGGGAAGTGGGTGCTTGCCAGGGAAATTGGGTTGTTGGGAAAGGTGGACATTTTAGTACTTAGGAGTGAGATTGTGGCTTCAAGCTGGGAGATAGAGGAGATGAGAAGTCCTAGTTTGTTTTCTAAAGAGAGTAGGGCTGAGCACAGAATGGTGTGAGGATCGATGGGTTCCGGGGGGAGTGCAGTTGGCGAGGTAGGGCGGGAAGAGGTGGGCTGAGGAAGGCGTATGGGGTGCAGGAGTGAAAGGTGGAGATAGATGGTGGTTGAAAGAAGTCGGTACATCTGAGGTGGAAAGAGTTATCTTTGTAGCTGTTGAACAGAGGAGAAGAATTGAATTCAAATTTTGAAGGAGACGGGTGTGGAAAATGGAGGGAGGGCGAAATGCGGGGAGGGGAGTCATGGAATGGCAGGTGGTTAGGGGAAAAGAGAGGAGAACGGGCTGGAGAGGTCCCGTGGGCTAGGAGTGGTGAGCTTGAGGGGGCTGGCACCAAATAGAGCAGGGGGATTCACCTAGAGGGTAGTTGAAAGGAGAGTATGGTTCTGCTAGGCCCAGGGGAGGGAAGAGGAAGAGATTGCCAGGGGGAGGGGGATACAGGGTTGTGCAGCAATAATGGAGAGAAGGGAGGATGAGGAGAAAAAAAATAGGTTTTCGCAGAATTCAGGATACAAGGAGAGGTGGAGAACGGGTAGGGAAGAGGAAAAGGAAGGAAATAAGGGGGCAAGTACGCAGAGTTAACTGGAAAAGCAGGCTGTTGAAAAGATGGATTTAACAAGGGGGTGGTGAGCAGGGTTAAGGGGGAGGAGGATACTACGAAATTCCAGGATGGTACAGAGGGGAAAAGGAGAGCGTTAGCCATAGGTAGGGCTGATGTGTTAAGGGTAACTTCCCTTTCGGAAGGGGAAGATTAGGAGCAGATGGGGCAGGGGAGAGGGGGCAAAGGGTCGGCTAGGGGAAGGCCTGCGCCTCCCGGTAGAGCAGCCTATTGGAGTTTAGGAGGGTTAGGGGAGGAGGTGGGGAGTGAAGGGAGGAGTTAGATGAAGAATCAAGGGAGACCACGGTCTCAGGGATGGGGAGAAAGGAAGGGAAGAGGTGGTCAAAAAGAGAGGCAAGTGTCTTTTGCTTGAATCAAGACAGTACCATTGTTATAGAGTGAGATAGTGAGTGAGCCATTAAAACAAGTAGGGGGGAGATTTTTAGCTGTTGCCCATGTGGGATAAAGGAGGAGAAGATGACGTTGAAGGAGTTATATAAGTTGGTGGACCAGGAAGGGATGTCGTGAGTGAAGAAAATGAAGTCAGTTTTGAGCCTCCCATAACAACCACTATGGAGTTGGTCAACAAAGAGGGAATCAGGAAATTGTTCAAGGGTGTTATGTTTGAGCCGTTTTGCTGAAGCTTTGGATAAATTAGGGGGATAAATCATCTTGAAACAGTTAACTCCAGGCTTAACTCGATTGTTTGCCATATTTGGAGAATGAGGAGGAGGAGGGTGGTGGGAAAGAGGAAGGGGCTAATAGGGTAGTGGAAAGACGTGCTAGAAGGAGAAGGTACACATTCCGGTGATCAAGTGAATTTTGCGATTATTGGGAGGACATGAGGCGTCCGGGTTAGCAGGCAAAAGTAACTGGTCCATCCAAACAATTACTGCAGTATCAAGGAGTAATATTTGGCCCTCAGTACCGCAATCGGGGGACGGGGTCACAGAAGGTGTTGATTCATGAAGACAGTTTCGGTTCAGGCATATTTGGTTCAGTGAGGTAGAGAGGGGTTCGAGAAACGGCAGGGTTAGTAGGGTAAAGAGAATAGATTTGTCATGTAAATAAATGTCGAAAAGATGATTTAGGTTGATAAAAGTTCAGAGGACGCTTTTCGGTCTCGCAGTTGCGAGGGTCAATCTTTGGCCGCCACTTAAGACCAGGCATCTATATGTGCACTAGGTGAGGGCATGCCAAATTGGCTAAAATCCCTGCCTTTGAGGACGTTCCAATATGGCTGCTTATTTGCTCTGTGTAGAGATATCACTCTTGCAGTCCTGTTTTTGTTTCTAGGATCAGTTGTTGTAGGTCGTCTTTCCCTTTCTGTTTGTGGGGCTTAAGCAAGCTTGTGCCATTTTGCATTATTGTAGGTTCCTAAGAGTTAGGGAAATGGCCGATATCTAAAGATCAATGGTTGGTCCTCTTTCATTTTCTGTTGTTTTTGTGGTTTACTCAGGGATCGGCCATTTTGAACCGATGCTGTACTCTGTGTCAATAGGGCTGCGTCCGGGGCAAAAAACACAAATCTGCTCGTCTGCCCTGGGGGTCAACACCCACTCCTGCCGATTAGCTTGGTAGGTCACAGCAACTTCAAAGGGACCACAGCAACCATCCTCCCGCTGCACTCTCATGGTATCGCTCGTGATGACTGCCCCTCAACACAGAGCATGGCCCCAAGGAATCACAGGGGTGCTGGGGAGGGGGGGGGGACATCCTCTGTCCCTTAAGCAAACTCCTGCCTAGGTGCCATTCCTCACCGGCCGGATCAGACACCCTGTTGACATCCGCCTCTCATGGAAAAACCCGGGGAGCCCGGCCCGTCACTCCTCTCCTGCCGTGCTTCTCAGCTTCCACCCGTCTCCGCGTCTTACCTCACTGCACGGAGGGGTGTACTTGAGCACGGGGGTCCGGCGTTCTGTCCTGAGCCTCTCCCGATCCTGCTTCGCGCCCGACCTGCTCCAGATCCAGCACCTCACCTCCCTACAAGAGCTCCCGGGTGGCAGTTCATTCTCTGCAACCACTGCGGACTCCTCCTCCTTGGCAGGCAAGATTGCCGATGCTATCTCCTGCAATAGCGCTGTCTCTTTTGGCAAACTTGGGATTAATGCAAAAGATTGCCATCCCTAGGCTCAGCGCTCCTTCTCAGAGCACCCATCCTGTCGGCCATCCGCTGCCCTTTGACTCGCCACCAGAGGATATTGGTGGGTTTCATAACTTGTTGGAGAGAGCTGCAAAGAGATTTCATCTACCTATGCCGGCTACCCAAACTGACAATTTTATTATGATGTTAAAGAGCCCTTTAGGTTATCATTGAGGGCTATTCTCATTATAGGTCATGTTTCAGAGGAAGGACTCAAGGTCATGAAGACACCAGCGACGGAGACACCAGTGCTATCCAGGTTGGAGAAGAAATACAAGGCTCCAGAAGATGCTCCAGCCTGTTTGGTGGGCCATCCCAAACCGGATTCCGTTATTTCTCAGGAAGCTCAGCGAAAATCCAAAAACCCATCGCCACCCATTACCACACCTCCTGATAAGGAAGGCAGGCGTCGGGATAATGCTGGTAATCGTTTTTCATCAATGTCAGCTCTGTTGGTCAGAGCTGCTAATGCCCTTGCCATACTGGATAGATATGACAGACAAATGTGGTGTTCCCTGGCTTCGTGTATGTATCAGCTTCCTGAAGAAAGCAAACCGAAGTTAAGAAAATTCTCCAGGAGGGTGAGAGAGCATCTGCAGAGGTGATGGATTACACGATGGATATCACAACTACAGCATTCAGATTGCTGGGGGGTGCAGCGGTTGTACGCCGTCAAGGATGGCTCAGAGCTACTTCGTTTAGACTGGAAGTTCAAAAAAAGATCCTAGACCTTCCATTCGATGGAGAGGCTCTATTTGGGAAACACATCAACGATGCGCTACAAGATATTAAGAAAGATACTGACACAACAAAGGCTCTAGGGATGCTTCAGTATCAGGAAGTGCCCTTTAGAGGAGCTAGAGAATGAGCCTTCCTGCCTACAGGGGAGGATTTCAACAGTATAGATACCCCTTGTACGCTACATCTTCCCAGCCGTATAAACAACAGTATGTTCATTGACAGCCACAGTCATTCTGTCTCCAGAGGAAGAGCAGGATGTCAGGGATGTCAGTTCATCATTGACCTCACGACGTCAATGATGAACTTTAGGCTCAGGCTATTTTTATTCCCACCTTTCCAAAAGTTCCTCAAGGGGGGCACATTTCTTTTCGCCTTCACCAGTGGCAAAAAATAACCACGGACTGATGGGTCCTAAATCTAATACAATTTGGCCATACGTTGGAGTTTCTCCATATCCCACCTTGTACTCCTCCAGGACGGCAAGAGGTAAAACACCTACATCTCATGCGTTTGAAAATTCTTACAATGCTACGAAAAGGAGCAATAGTACCTGTACCAAACTCCCAGAGAGGGAAGGGATTCTATTCCTGTTTTTTTCTGGACCGCAAGAACTTATGGCAATGGCCTCCAATCCTGGATTTGAGAACTCTAAACACTTATCTCATTGGCAGTCCTTCCACACGGTCTCTCATCAGAACATTCTATTACTTCTAAACCCAGGGGATCATATGACCACCTTAGACTTAAAAGATGGATATTTTTACATCCCCATCCCTCCCACAGAGAGTATCTTTGATTTGCCGTAGCCAGAAGACATTACCAGTTTAAGGTACTGCCTTTTGGCCTCAAGTCGGCTCCAAGAATTTTCACCAAATATCTGGCCCCAGTAGCAGCTTTTCTGAGGAAGCAAAGGGATCAGGTGTTTCCTTACCTGGACGATTCGCTAACCAAAGCACCTTAACACGCCACTGTTCAGTTGTCCACGGTGGCATGTACAAGACTGTTGCAGAGTTGAACCTGACTCTGAACGTGGAAAAGTAATCTCTGCACCCCTCCACGAACATCACCATTTTAGGAGCAATTTTGAACACCACATTAAACAAGGCGTTTCCCTCTCTCTCTCTCTCTCTCGAGACAAACAAAAGTAATTCCACTTGCCCGATCATTCACAAAAAGAAAGCCACTTTGATTCGCCGATACAAGTCACTCCTGGGAACAATGTCAGCTTGCATCCCTCTCATCCCCTTCTGCCAGTTGAGGATGCGTCCGTTGCAGGAGGAGTTGGATTGGCAATGGCGTCAAGCAGTAGGTTCCTTCGAAGATGTCATTACAGTCACGCCGGGTATGATCCACGCCATGTCTTGGAGGACCCGACGTCAAAACATTTTCGACGGTCTTAACTTACCATGCCGGCTCCACATGTGATCATCTCCTATGCTTCCCTGAAATTTTGGGGAGCCTTCCTTCAAGACCTCCAGGTCAGTGGGCGTTGGCAGTGTCAAGACCAGCAGCTTCACATCCATTTGCTGAAGCTCAGAGCAGTGAGATTAGCATTGCAGGCATTTCTGCGAAGATAAAGAACTCAACTGTGCTGATCGGAACAGACAACACAACGGCAATGCATTATCTCAACAAGCAAGGCTTTTCCCCAATCTCAAGAGGCCCAGTGCATCTGGAGATGGGCTTTGCAGAACGGAATTTCGCTGAAGGTAGAACACCTTCCAGGAGATCAAAATGTCACAGCAGACACGTTAAGCAGACTCCAGTCTACCTGCCACGAATGGGAAATCAAACAGAAAACCCTAGACAGCATTTTTCTAAAATGGGGCAGGCCAACAGTGGACCGCTTTGCTACATTCAGAACAAGAAATGCAGGCACTTCACAAGTTTGCGTCACCAACCGGGATCCTGGGGGAATGCATTTTTGATGGCATGGTCAGGCATCTTTGTCTATGCTTTTCTGCCGATTCTCCTCCTACCACGACTACTCATGAAGATCAAGACAGAGCTGTGCAGGATAGTCCTAATAGCCCCATGGTGGCCCGACAACATTGGTTCACAGAACTTCTCCTTTCGGAGACACAACTTATTCTCCTTCATCCCATTCCATCTCTTCTGACAATGTCGCAGGGACAAGTGCTACATCTAGATTCAAAATCGCTTCGCTTAGCAGCATGACTCCTGAATACTGTGAATTTCAACATCTAGAAATCCCATCTGAATGCAGGGATTTTCTTTCAAATTCCCGGGCACAGAGTACGAATAAGACGTACAGGATGAAATGGAAGAGATTCTTTATATGGTGCCGGGATTCTAATGTTCATCCTCTAAAATCCTCAGCTCATGAGATCCTTCCTTACATTCTGCTATTGGCAAAATCTGTACTAGCACATGCGTCAATTAAACTCTTTCTAGCTGCTATATCTCGCTTTAGGAGGACATCCTCAGGACCATTGTTATGGTCAGAAAGAATCAGAAGGCAGTTCATGAGAGGCCTATTTCATACTTTTCCTCCGGTTAAGCCTCCGCCACCTCTCTGGAATCTTAATATAGTATTATCACAACTCATGAAACATCCCTTTGAACCCATTCATAAGGCAGACCCTAAGTTCCCTTCTTGAAAGGTGGCTCTTCTCCTGGCGCTGGCATCGGCAAGGAGAGTTGGAGAAATTCAGGCCCTGACCATACAGGAACTCTTTCTACAGTTTAGGGATGATCGAGTAGTCATTCGTACTAATCCCAAGTTTACCCCCAAAGTGCCATCAGACTTTCATTTGAATGAACCTCTTATCCTTAAGACATTCTGCCCTCTACCACCTACTACAGCGGAAAGAGCTCTTCATTCGCTGGATATTCAGCGTTGTCTGAAATTTTATCTACAAAGAACAAAAGCTTTTCACAAATCGTCACAGCTTTTTGTATCCTTCAGGGCGCCCAGAAAGGGCTATCCTCTTTCGAAGAGTGGGATTGCTTGATGGATATCGACTGCAATCCAGTATTGCCATCAAGCATCGGGTAAACCACTCTACGAGGAGCAATCTCTACATCCACTGCTTTGTTTGCTGGAGTACCTATCCAGGATATATTCAGGTCTGCTACCTTGAAGAGTACTCAGACCTTCACCAGGCAGTACTGCTCGTATGCAGCTGCTAAAATTGATTTGGCAGTAGGACAGGCGGTGCTGAGGAACCTTTTCCAGTGACAGTGAGCTCTCTCCTTCATCACTCCTTCATATCTACTGTAAGACTACGCACATTTTATTTCATATGAATGCCTTTGTGTAGATGTTTATAATATGAGGTTTACCCTGATAGGGGTTTGTTTTATGGTGTTTTAAGTTTGTAGATGTTAAGCATGGAGTATTTATCAGTCTGGGGACTATGGTTTTTCAATTAAAGCTTTCTTCCCTACAGATTGACAATTTAAAGCACACTCTTACATTTATTTAAGTAGAGAAAAAAATATGCTACTGATTGCTAGCTACTCTGATTCAAGCATGTGAATCTATGAAAGTTCCAATACTGGAGTAAGAAAATAAGTTACTGACCAGTAACTGTTGTTCTCCAGTATTAGAAGCTTTCATAGATTCACATGCGACCTGGCCTCCTCCCCTGAGAGACTCACCTTTGGATTTTTCCAGTGTTATCTTTTGCACAAATGCTCTGAAAATCTGAAGGTCTAAGGTTCTCTCAGGAGTGTTCCAGAGGGTGAAGGGTTGTTGGAATGAAAATGTTTTCGTTATTTTGCCTGTGCTTTGTTCTATGTAAGTTAGCATTTGCGGCAGCATTTTATGTTTAGCTGCCATTTTGAACCATGTTCGAAACTGCTTCTTGCTTCTTTGAGAAAACAGGTTGTGGAAAGTTTCTTGTCTCCAACGTTGGGCCTTGCTTTGCTAATGAATACACTGTTCTTATTAGCGTATACCTTTCCCACTAGATAAAGGCCTTCTCCCACTAGTCTAGTGGCGGGCACGGGCAGAGGGACCTTCGGTTGGAGATAGTGTGTGCCCGGCCTCACAATCGGGAAGGTGCCACGGAACCCGTATCTTACGACCTCCTCCGCACAGACAGCAGAAAGGCGCACCCGCCCTCTAGCTCCCCCATCATCCTGGATGGTCATCTACACGATACATTCAGGCTTTTGAATTCTCTGCCGCAGCACGGCGCTCCAGCCATCTCGCTCTATTACAAGACACTGGATGGTCCCTCTAACACTGTACGTAGGCCTGCAACGTCCACTCGCACCGAGGCGTACCCGCCCTGGCTTATCCACACAAGATAATCGGATTTCACGACATTCTACCCCTTGGTGGCCCATAGTCCCGCACCATCACCATTTCTTCTACTCGTGGCACCAGAGACGTGTCTACCACTTACCAGAGTTTCTCCTGCACTGTACTTCATCACTCACCACGAAGTCCTCCTCGAACCCCAGGCCAGGTTGGAATAAACAACGGCTCTGTGGGACCTTCTCTTCTTTCTTTACAACGCCACACAGCCCTGAAGAGTCACATGACAATCTCCTTGTGACGAAACACGTGTCGGTTGGTTGTTTGATTCTATTCTGTTGTTGCTTCATTAAATAACTCTGAACATTATACTGGTGTTGACCACAGCAATTTTGATCTAAACTAGACTTTAATACCATTGTCATATCCCCACCACGTGTGCCCGGGACTGTGCTCATATGACTGGTGTGGGTTCTTTGACTCACACACTTATGGGGGTTATTGGGTAATTCCCCCGACCTGGCAGCACCGTACATATTCTGAGCATAATTTACACAACGCGTACTAGTCTGAGCGCCAATCTTCCTGGTTATACTAAAAATCCTACCCCTAGATATCACAATCGAAACCTATCATTCTGTACTTCCTTATTTTAGCTGCATCTGTTCCAAAAATTCCATTCTGGGCGTGCCTTCATTGGTTCTGAATTGTACATAATGTATCTCCATGTTTGCCGATGATAGTCCTCTCTCCAGCACCCCTAAGAGACTGGGCGGACGGGGCTCTGCTCGAGTGTATCTGAATAAACAAATATTGACTGATATTCTCTACTGTCTGAACGACTCTTCATTTGGCATGGAAGGCTGAGAGGTGATCGTGAGTGACCCGGGTGACCCTAAACAGCCCATTTCCTTCAGTCTCCTGATTGGGTCAAGAATTATTTTGGGTCTCTTTTACAAAACGAGAGATATGGGTTACAAAACTGAATTGCGCCTAAGCCTAGTTTCTGCTTTGTATTGGTTTAGCATTGCTTTTTTGATGTACCGGGGACTCCAATCTTGACGACGGGGAATGATTCAAGTATGTGAATCTATGAAAGCTTCCAATACTGGGGAACTACAGTTACAGGTAAGTAACTTATTTTCTTTTCTTTTGCTACAGGGGCCATTCCAATCTGCCAGTACCCTGCAGTTAAGTCAAAGGTACTCAAGTACTTTGCAGCCCCTAACTTATCTATCAATTCATCGGCTCTGGAGCTAGGGTGTGCATCTGTCTCAGTAACAGCATTGAGGCCTGTGTATTCCACACAAAACCTAATTTCTCTCTTTCCACTCTGTGGATCAGGTTTGGGGACTAGGACTACTGTGCTGGCCCAGGGACTCCTAGAAGGCTCAATGACTCCCAACTCCAGCATCTTGCTGACCTCAGCCTTGGTGCTTTCCTTGACTTGGTCAGAATGGCAATAGATTTTGCTTTTGACACGCAATCGGGCTCCAGTGTCCACATCATGGGTTCACCAGGGTGTCTGACCAGGGGTCAAGGAAAATAACTGTGCATACTGTTCCAGAACCTGCCTGCATTCAGCCTGCTGTTGGGCAGAGAGGGTGTCTGAATAGAAACTCCATCCACTGACCCATGTTGGTGGCTGCAAGAGAGGTGGTCAGGGAGAGGTTCACTCTCTGTCTCCTGTTCCTCATCAGTAAACATCAACATGGTCACAACAGCCCTCTTACAATAGAGTTTCAGGCAGTTCACCTGTATCACCCTTTTGGGTGACCTGCTAGTGCCCAGGTCTACCAAGTAGGTGACCTCACTCTTTTTCTCCAGAATAGGGTAAGGGCCAGTCCGTTTATCCTGGAGAGCCCTTGGTTCCAAAACCCACTCCTGTTGCCCTGGGTGGAATTCTACCAGTGCAGCTTTTTGGTCATACCAGAGCTTCTCAGGCTCCAGGTTAGCCTCACGATTCTTGTACGCTTTCTGCATGCACTCTGCCATCCTGGCATGAAGGCCTAGTACATAGTCTACCACATATTGCTTTGGTACATAATGAGGTTTCTACCATCTTTCCCTCTCAAGAGAAAGTGCCCCCCTTGCAGGGTGGCCAAACAGAAGTTCATAGGGTGAAAATCCTATACCCTTACGAGGCACCTCTCTGTAGGCAAAAAAAGCAGGCAGGGCAACAGAATATCCCATCTCCTTTTGAGCTTTTCAAGGAGTCCCATGCCTTTCAATGTCTTGTTGAATCTCTCAAAAAGGTCGTTAGTTTGTGGCTGGTAAGGTGTTGTGAACTTCTGGATCACTCCACTCTCATCCCACATGTGTTTTAAGTGTGCAGACATGAATTTGGAACCTCTGTCAGATACTACCTCCTTAGGATACCCTAACCTGGTGAAGGCACCCAATGAGGGCATTGGCCCCAACAGGGGCTGTAGTAATCCCAAGGGGAATGGCTTCAGGATACCTGGTAGCATAATCCACTACCACCAGTATGAATGTGTTTTGTGAGGCGGTGGGAGGCTCCAGTTGACCCACTATATCCACATCTATCCTCTCAAAGGGGACCACAACCATTGGCAGGGGAATGAGAGGCAACATAGGAGATTTCAAACTCCTTCACTTTTTGGGACATCTGGGGCCAATAGAAGTGGTTGACCAATCTTTCCCAATTTGTGGTCTGGCCCATATTTCCAGCTAGGGGGATTTCATGGACTAGAGTGAGTAGAAACTCTCTATATAGCCAAGGTATTACCACTCTCCTAGTGGCACCAGGTTTGGGGTCTCTGGCCTCAGTGTATAGGAGTCCTTCCTCCCAATAGACCTTGTGGGAGCCACTGACATCTCCCTGCTCCTGTGCAGCAGCTTCCTCCCTCAGGCCTTCAAGAGTGGGGCAGACCTGCTGCCTAAGACACAGCTGTTCCCCAGAGGGTCCCCTGAACACATGAACTCTACATCGTAAGGTTCAAGCTCCATGGGCTCAGTTTCCTCTGGGGCTGACAAGTACTCTCCCTGAGCAAAAGGGTCCTGATCTTATTTCTGTGTGAAAGCTATTTTACCAGTCTTCCTCTCTTTTCCCTTGGGAGGTTGGGCCATCATTTCAAGCTCCAACCCTCCTTTTTCACCCCGTGCTAAGCACTGTGCTCTTGTTTTCACACAGACTATCTCAGGGATTTGCAGCATGGCTGAATGTGTCTTTATTTCTACCTCAGCCCATGCTGAGGTTTCCAGATAATTTCCAAGCAGACAGGCAGCTGTGAGATTCGGAAAGACCTCTACCTGTTTAAGGCTAGAAGCCCCCCCCCCCGCCAAGTCTAATATCACCATATCCATGACATGTTTTTTAAATTTTATTTTATTAGTTTCATCATATAAAACAGTACAAACAATTGTACACACAGTTACATCGATTCAAGGCATCTTAATATTTATCAAAAACATTATGCAAAAACATGAGTCAGACAGGGGTTACCAACTTCCCAATGCCAAAATAGGGCATATCTTGGACAGTGTCACTATACAACTCATCACTGCCTCATGCAAGTCTCTGCTCCCCTCTGGTAGCTCCGCCATATATGTTATAGATGTGGCTGTGACTTCACTAGTCATCTTTGTTCCCACCACCTAAGATGATGTCTCGTGGGAGTAGTCTGTGGAACTGGGACTGTGTCAGCGGCGGTGTTAGAAAGGTATTGTTAGTATGGTCCCCAGTAGTCTGTGGGACGGCTTCTGGTAGGGAGTAACTCATTGTATACATCGGCCTGTGTATTGCAATACAGCATGCCATTCTTTAATCAGAGGTAGCGGGATGCTCATCCAGCGCAGTGCCACACGACGTTTAGCTAGGAGGAGCCTAATAGCGAGTAAAGGCCTTACTGTCTTGCCAACTGTGAGATCCCATCCCAAGAGGGCCATTTTAGGGTTTGGTTCTATATCACCACTGATGATTATACCCAGCTCCTGAAATACCCTGTCCCAGAATAGCTTGATCCCCAGACACTCCCAAGCAAGGTGCCAGAATCCAGCGTTCTCCGTCCCACACCTCTGACAGCAGGAGTCCTCCGCTAACCCACATCGAAACTGACGTGCCGGGGTACAGTACGCTCTGTGCAGAAATTTATAATGGATTACTCTGTGCCTCCCATTATGAGAAACTGACCGGGTAGGGGAACAACAATACTGCCACTCTTTGTCACTTAGCGGGGTTCCCAATTCCCTGTGCCATTCCGATCTAACTCTAAGGATCTCCGAACCATGAGTGGCCTGTAGGCTGACGTAAAATTTTGTAATCAGCTTAAGGGGCTCTTCGACTTTAATGAGGGTAGTAAGTGTTTCCATAGGTTGAGGTTCCTGTAAGTCGTCGCCCAGGAGTGCATGCCATGTGTGTCGGCCCTGAATTAGTGAAACAGCGCAGTGCCTGTCGGCTTTACCTCCAGTCGTTGCAGAGCTTCCCAGGAGGTCAGTACACCATCACGAAAGAAATCTCCCATTTTTGTGATACTCACGGATTCTAGTGCCTGCCTTGATCCTGCGTCCTGACTCAGCGAGAACCACAAACCCCACTGGAGCAGCACTTCTGGGGAGTACAGGAAGGTCCCCACCTGCATATGTAATAACCTCTGCCATGCGTGTACCGTAACAGCCAGGGAGTCAAAGACTCGGCAGTCGCCTAGAGGGCGGGCGCGTGAGCAACTGGGCAATGAGTGCGGTTCCGCCGCATTGCGTTCCAGATATAAAAAGGGGATGTCTTGTGGACCATGAATCAGTAATGGGCGAATAAATCTGGAGCACCCAACCCGCCAAGCTCATAAGGTAAAGTGAGCGAATCCCACCGTATGCGGGGCTGTTTACCGGCCCACGTAAGCCCACGTAATCGTCAGATTTTAAATAGAGATTTTGGTATGAGAATAGGTATATTCTGAAAGAGAAAAAGAAATCTCTGTAGGATTACCATTTTCATAATCACAATTCTTCCCATTAATCAGAGCGCGAGCTGAATCCATTTATCTACATGGTCTACCAGTCGTCGTGTGGCCTTCCCATAGTTTTCGTGAATCAGAAGCGTTGGATCAGTGTTAAATTGAATCCCCAAGTACAGCACGACCTTATCAGTCTAGCGCAGCGGTAACTCCATACTGAGTTCTGTGGTGACGGGGGTAAAGGGAAATGTAATGGATTTAGTCCAGTTTACTCGTAGGCTAGAATGTCCATCATGCTGGACTACCTCCCTCAATATAGGGGACACATTTACCTCTGTGTCGTGGACGTATAGCAGCGTCTCATCCACGTAGGCAGAAACGTTAAGGGTGTACCCTGGGAAACCCAACCCTCTCCGAGTGTGATATTCACGAATGCACGAGCCAAGCGCTCCACGACTATTGCATACAGTAGCGGAGAAAGGGGGCACCCCTGCAGTGTACCACGCGTAATACAAAGGGGCGGCGAAACTACATTTCCAATCCTCACTCTGGCTATGGGCGATGCATACAACACTGCTATCAAAAGTAAAAATATATTTCCAACTCCTATCTTAAGCAGAACCGGAAACATAAAACCCCACTCCACTGAGTCGAAAGCTTTCTCGGCATCAAGAAACACTGCTGCAGCTTTGACCACCGGACTCAGTCTCTGCACCATGTTAGACGGTAGACTACCCGATCCACAATGCCTCAGGAGGGCTGGTAACATGTGTGCCTTCCTATACTGCACCGGGATCTAATCAGCTGACAAGCTCAGCTTATAAGCAACAAGTCTAGAATCCCCGGTGCTTGGCTTTGATTCCTGTTTCCTGTTTCTTGAGCCACGCCCTGTGTGACCTAGAGGTACTACTGAACCTGTCTCCCTGCCTGACGGAGTCGGATTCCCGCTAAGGAGTACCTTTTGATTGTGAATGAGCGAGGACGCAAGCTTCTCCAAAGACTACCTGAACACTTTGAACACACTTGGATTCGCCCATACGTCACTAACGAAGTGACAGAACTGTAAGCGCGAGTTGCGCTGTGTTTTGCACCTTTTCTTTTCTTTCTTTGTTTCTTTGCCACTGTGGACATTGGTGAATACTGCCCTGCAACTGGCCGATGAGTAAAGCGTGAGGAAGCGGTACTTACTTCTCATCCCCTGAACCCGTCCGAACGCCGTGACGTTCTTGGAGTGGGACCACGGTATCCTCCGCTAAGCGGGAGAAGGACACAGACGCATTGACTCCCCCGGTGATTGGGCGAAGGTCACTGGTGCACTTACTTCTCTGCTGAGGAGCACGCTAGCGGCAGAAAGACGTGCGCGCCGCCTCGCTCCCGCGAAACCAGTTCCAGTCCTCTTTTTGTGTTGCCTTTCCAGAGGAGCGGAGCCTTGTCCTCCGAACTTGAAGCTCATAGCGCCTCAGTACCTACGCCACCAGAAGAGGATTGGGAGACTGCTACTGCCTTTGCAGACCTCCCATGGCATCCTACTCCCCAGGACTGTAAAGGGGAGAAATAACTTCTTCACTGTTGTGAGTACCCTATTTTGTTGGTTCCAGAGGGTGCTAAGGTTCTGGGGGTTAGGTGGACAAAGACCAGAACATACCACTCTGTAGCTAAGCCACTCATTATCAAGCTCTCAGCAGCACTTTAGGGTGTAAGTATGTGAGGGTACACATTACTACCTTATAGTGAAGTCTGTCTGCCTTTTTCTTTAGACAAGGCGTTTTGTCCTAACCTGTCCCTATTTCTACTCTTGCATTGCTGCAGGTTTAGTTTTGGCGAGACAGATCCTCGGCTCCCTCCCTCCAGAAAATCCCGAAGTTCTCCGGGTGGCTCATTCCGGTCTCTTCGCTCCCCAGAGATACCGTCCTCCTCCTGTGGTATTTTAGTAACCGGGTTGTGCGGTGTCTCTGGAGGAGAGGACAGACATTATCTTCGCTTCTGTGGATATTGGCATCTCTGTACCTGAAGCCCTCAGACGCGACACACCACACCAAACAGGATTCGCAAGGTTGTGGGACAAGTTACGACCAGGGACAAACCCCGCCTGTTCCGGTCATATAATGCCCAGGAACAATGGGGCAGCCTATTGTCGAAAATTTTTGCGTAGATCTTTGCGTCCACGTTGAGCAGGGACAAGGGCCTATACGAGGAACAAATGCTTTGTGATTTTCCTGGTTTTAAAAAAATGACAATGATAGCCTCCCGCATGGAGGGCGGCATAATACCTGACTCCGCCATTTCTTCATAAAGCATTTTAAGGTGTGGGGCCAGTATATCCAGAAATTCTTTATAGAAGAACACCGGAAGACCGTCAGCCCCCGGGGCCTTCCCAGCCGCCATCCCACACAACGCGCCTCGTATCTCATCGGTCGACAGCGGCGCATTAAATATTCTCTGTGTTCATTCATTAACCAGGGCATTTTGAGGTATGATAGATATTCCTCTAGGGCCTCACTATCTGTAGGGATTTGCAAAGTATATACATTCTGATAATACGCACGGAAATGTGTTACAATATCTTCCGTGGTGTCAAGCGGGCTCCCACTGTCGTTAGTCATAACCTAGATTTTATCTGGTTCCCTCTTGGGCCTCAACAATCCTGCCAACATAGCACCTGGTCGATCCCGCTCCTAGTAAATACCTGCCGTTGCATACTTCCCCATGTGTTAAATTTCTTCGTAGGCAGTATCCCGAAACTCCACTATATTTAGTTTAAGGTGCGCAGCACTTTGTGCATTCCCGGTCTCAGTCAGAGCCTGTCTAGCTGTCCAATTTTATTTTCTAACAGATCCAGCCTACCCCGAATAGAGAGCAGTACTCCTGCATGCTTTGAAATCACCACCCCCGTATATAAACCTTAAATGTTTCCTAGACTGTAGCAAATGATTGTACGGAGCCAACGTTATTAGAAAATAATTCTTCTATTGATGTGGCCAGTTCATCTTTAAATACAGTGTCCAATAGAGAAAAAGGAGGGAAGTGCCATGCAAACGCAGGGCCACAAGGAGCTCTGTAGCTTAGTGTTAGTCGTACCGGGAAGGGTCAGAATATGTGCGCGGGAGGTGTTTGCTGGCGAGTACTCTAGGTGCCAATCCACCAGATATTAACCAAAAGTCTATACGGGTATGAGTATCCTGATATCTAGGAGGCTGTCTGCATGCATAATGCCCTGTAAGGCCACTGCTGCAGCCGCTGGGCGTCTGGGAGTGCCTTGTGACCTATCTAAGTTTGGGTCTAAGATACAATTGAAGTTCCCACCCAAATCTGTGGGATACCCCTCCATTGTACCAACTGGACCGCTAGTGAGATTTAAAATTGGGGATTGTCGTAATTCGGGCTGTACACTCCAACTAGGATGAACTACTGCGTACCTGCCTTGTGGGTCAATCAACAAGCCCGTCATCTCCACACCCACCCTTCTGTCGACCCATAGCAGAACACCTCTAGCATGGTATGTGAAATCAGAGGAAAAACAAGTTCCTTGTAATTTATGTTGAACAGCTTTGCTACGTTCTGAACCCTGAATCCCTGTGAGTTGCTAAATAATATAGTCTATGCACCCAGAGAGATGTGTCTGCCGCAGGCAGTCCAGTATTATTCTTGAGGCCCGTAATCAAGCTCTCTCTAAACAGCACACACAGAACGTGCCGTGCTTAATCTATGCGTGCCCCCCCGCGTCAAGGCGCGCTAGTTACCCATAAAGTGTCATAAGACGTAGTATCCACAACAAGTCAGTTCTCGCAGTCACTCCTCCTGAGCTCGATCTTCTGGAAGACTTGCAGAATCCTCAGAATGCGATTGTATGGTTGTCGGTGAACCACGTAGTTTCAAGCGCTGCTCCCTGTCCTTGATGGTGCGCAAGACAGCTTTAGGGTCGGTGAAAAAGTGGACCTTAGCATCCATTTCGACTCTTAAGTTCGCGGGATAGAGCATGCTGTAATCAAAGTTCAAAGTCCCAAAGCTTTTTTTTTGCTTGGATGAGGAGCCTTCTTGCCTCTTGAACTTGTAATGTAAAGTCAGGAAACAAAGATATATGGGAACCCTCATGTTGTAGCGATCCCAGCTCATGGGCCTTGCGCAGGGCAGACTCTCAATCCCTATAGCTTAGGAATCACGTAATTATAGGCCGAGGGGGCGCCCCGAGAATCGGTCTGGGTGCCAACGAGTGGTGTGCGCGTTCTATTATGAAAATTGCAGAAAAGGTGCTTCGGCCCAACAGTGTAACAAGAAGCTGTTACACATATTGCTCCATATTGCCAATATTAGATGACTCAGCCACTCCCAGAATGCGAACATTGTTACGCCTCGACCTCGCTTCAAGGTCTTCGGTCTTTGCTTGGAGCACAAGTAGAATTTTGTCCCTTTCTTTGTCCATCTCTGCGTCTGCACGCACGACATCTTCCATGTCGGAGACCCGTTGTTCTACAGTATCCAGATGTTCCCCGTGCTTGTCCAGCCATTCTGACATGTGGTTCATTCGAAAAGACAGGGCATCAATTTTACTGTCTACTTTGGAGCGACTTTGTTGGATAGTGCGGAATGCATGTTTCATATCCATATCTGCTCCAGCTTCCGGATCATCTGGGACATTGTCATGTTCAGTAGGAGCGGGGTCCCTTGACCGTGGGGTTTTGCGCAAGTCGAAATGTAGCTTGGGCTGAAGCTTGTCCAGTTTGCCCATGTTCAGTGAATGAGCACAAGGTAGGTGAGATGTACAGGATTTCTCGTTCACTTTGTCACAGTCACATAGGAACTCACACCTGGTGGAGGCTCAGAGCTGTTATAGGCAGTGGGATCAGGTGAATCTCTTGCACCACAAGTCACTCAATGCTCACGTCTCCCATTTGGTTTTGGCTGTGATGTGGCAATTTTTCATGTGCATGCAGTAATCAGCACAGTTCACGGGACCACCCACCCACCCAAGCGCGTTGGGCTGGATTCTCAAGACTATGGGCACACTTTGATATGTTACGTATGCTCTCCATGGCTCCCTAGTTGCCGCCTTCCGTGGGCAGTTTGTGCCCCTTGAATCAGAGATCAGTGCAAGTCACGGGGCAGTGCACAATGTAGAGCGCCCGCCTGTCTTTGCCAGTTTATGCACAGGGCAGCTGCCCACTGCCCTATTGCCATGAAAGCTTCCTCACCGGGCAAGTGCAAGGTATGCATTTGGCAGCCCCGGGTGAAAACAGGCAGCCGCAAGTCCGTGCCCCGCAGTCACCTACAGGAATACTCCCGGCTCAGGTCTGTGACTCCGCCCCTCACCTCTTGGTCGCAGCAGTGCGGAGCGATGTGGGTGGTCGTGTCGCAGGAGACCAGCCGGTGCTTCTGCTTCAGTTTTGCACAGGGCGCAGCACGCTCAGTGGAGGGGCCGTTCTCCAAGTTTCTCCTCTCCGAGGTGGGTTACAATGATGGCCCGGGTCATAGCAAGGCCTCACGCTTCTCTGGTGGCAAAATACGTCACCGTCAGCAGTTCCCTCTATCTCATGCCGATTTCGACACTGCTGAGTGTGTTGAGAAGCTCTTGACAGCAGGAAGACAATGCTGCCTCTCAGGCAGAACACTGACTTGATTTTCATACGGATATTTAGTGACGATCGGGGGAGCTGCACTAACTTGCGACCATCTTCGAGTCAGGCAAGCTCCGCCCCCCAGCCATGACATGGTTAGTCGTGACACTGCCAGCGTTGATAACTGGGTAGGTCTTTCCGGTTAGGTATTGCTCTGGGGAAACCAGTGTACCTCTCACGGTGTCACTGTCACCTGTATCCCTCGGGGCTTTTATCTTAGTCCCATTCACTGAGTGGTACTGCAGGTACTTCTTTAAATTAGGGGGCCAGACAACCAAAGTGGCTAACTGTCTCTTCCCTTCAGAGACTAAAACAGCCTCAGTGTGGACCTTGATTTGCTCTGGGCACACTATTGATCCCAACTGGAGATTTGCCACACCGGTAGAAACTGGAGGGGGGCTAGGGGCTGGTTCATTGGGATGGCATGATCTCCAGTTAGGAGTCCCTTCTTGTTACAGTGGAAACACCATGCCTTAGCAAGATCAAAAATGTTCCCCTTGTACCCACTAGTGGGCTGGGAAGAAGTCTTGAGCCCACGCCCCTGCCCAGGATTTTAGGGGCCTTTAGAAGACTCTTGTATTTTATCTTTGGGTTTCCCACCCTCTTTTCCCTGGGGAGACTTTGTGACCCCTTTCTTTTGGTCACCCCTAGTGGTTGTCTTGGTCACACTGTCTTTACCCAGTGGTCCGCTTTCTTTCCCAATTTTTGGGGAGAAATTGGACCTAGGTCTACCAGTTGCTGATGCAGCATTTCATTGATGCAGTTACTTAAAATGTGTTCCTTCATAAACAAATTATAAAGTCTTCATAATTCTGCACTTTCCTTCCAGTCAACCACCCTGTAGTGTCTTTACTGAGTAGTCTACAAATGTCACCCAGGACGGACTCTGGGATTTCTGAGCCCCCCCTGTATTTAATTATGTACCCCTCCGTAGTGATGATGAGGAAGGAGCCAGCCCATCATGGCCGCTCTGAGCTGTTGCTCCGTAGTAAACCCTCTTTCCAACCTCGTGAGCAGCGCTCCGCCACATGGTTTTTCTACCTGAAGCAACTATTCCGCCACGGGAATGCAAGCGGATCTCCTGGAGATAAATTCTACCCTTCTCCGATCGAGCATCGCTGAGATATCAGAGCAGACGACAAAATCGGCACTCCCAGGCTCGTCTGTCCCGAGAAAGCAGAGCAGTTGAAGCGCAACACCTTCGCGAACAGAGACAGCAGAGATCCTCCAGGAGTGACACGGCGGAGGCGCAGTGAGAAGCCTGCCGGTACGGAGGGGGCGCGCACAACACGGGGAGGAGATAACACCGATCCCCCAGGATCCCGTCCACCATTGCAGACACTCACCGCGAGATGAAAGACCGTGAGCGGGGACATTGGTGACATCGCCGGGAATGCCAGGAGAACCCGATGGTGAGCCCGTGAGGTTGGGGGCTCCCGACACTGTCCTCCTTAGTCTTTTAGGGCAACGGATTCAGTTCTATTTGGGAGCCTTTATTTAACGTGCCTGACCCCAAAATGGCACCTGCAGAAGATCGTCGCCAGGGGTAAAAAAAACACCCCAAGGGAGGCCCCCTTTAGCACCTACAGTGTAGTGGCCGCAAAATAGATGATAATCGCAGCAACAGCTCCGCCCTCTAGGGAAGGCCACGATCAGCTTTATGATTAACCGAGAGAGACCCCAGAGGCGCCCCGCCTGATCCTAAAATGGTGGCCGTCTCTCCCCCTGGCAGCTATAACTCTGAACTACTGGCTGTGCCCTCAAGCTGCTCCTCTGCCCCCCCCCCCCCCCCCTTGTTGAGCAAAAGATAAAAATGGGGACCGGCTGAATGTAACGCCAAGGTCAGAACCCCTTGCTTGACCCCAAGTGGTCCCTTCCACGTTGTGCTACTGGGACTAAAAACTTGACATCGACTAGACCTCAAACCTCTCCCCCATCAGGCCTACCCATCAGGTCATTGAATCTGTTAACTTACCCCCGACTGTGGAGACCTAGCTTTCTGGCTGATGTTCGGTGGAGTTACCTGATAGATGTAGGGGCGATGGGCTGTGGACTTCCCCCCTCGGCTGTCACCTACCCAGCCGGACGCTGGGCAGACTTTCCTTCGTCTGTCCGTCGTATTATCCCTCCTACCCCATTACCCCTCTACGCTCCATTGATTTCGTCCTCTATGTTGTTTAAATGTTTTCCCGTTGAGACCTAGCTATTTGGCCGATGCCCAGTAGAGCTACCTTATAGCTATAGAGGAGATGGGTTTTGGACTTCCCCCTCGACCGTCACCTACCCAGCCGGACTTTGGGCAGACTTTCCTTCGTCTCTCCGTCGTTTCTCCCTCCTACCCCTTTACCCTTACGACCTTCTCCTCTACACTTCACTTATCTCGTTTTCTATGCTCTCGTAATGCTTTTCTAGCAACTGATGTAACTTGTAACTGGTGTAATTTTGTCGAATCTCATGTAAAGCGCTCTGATACCTCCGGGTCTAGCCAGCGCTATATAAAACTCATCAAATAAATAAATAAATAAGTAGTGAGTCCAAATACCTCAATCAGGGTGCCCTTCATGAATTTATAGAACTCTGCTTCTGTCCCAGTAAGGGTCAGAAGTCTGTCTCTGCACTTACTAGAAAAAAGTCCCCAAAGGGGTGCCCTCCAGTGGGACTTCCTCACTTTTCTAGCTTCACAAGCCCTCTCAAAGACTGTGAACCACTTGGTGATATCATCACCATCCTCAAATTTAGGGACAATCCCTTTGGAGATTTTAGTATCATTTGATCCTTCTCTCTCTTGGTTTTTAGTATTGCTGCCACCACCTCTCTCTTTTTTCTAATGCTAGGAGCCTAGGCTCTTGATCAACCTTGCTAAAAGGTTGTCCTCTTCAGTGAAGTTGTCTTCACGGCCTTGTACAGAGTCTAGGCTACCTCTGTAGTTTCTAGACCCTCTACTCCCTGGCTTAGAGGTAGGGAACTCAAAGTTTCCTTCCTTCCCAAGTAGTTGAGGTGAAGGGTTAAAGACCGCATCCTCCTCACTACCTTCTCCCTCTCCCTGTGCGTCTTCCTCACCAGAAGAGGGGTGGTCCTTTTCATACTCTGCCGGAAACTCCAGGAGTTCTATTTTGGTATGGTTGGACCCCGTTGTTATTTTTCTAGCTTTACAGAGAAGACTTAGCTCCCTAACACTTAGGTTGAAGTAAGGGTGAAATTGTGCTCCTCAGCCATATTCCCTGTGTTGCTCATTATGTTCCTAAAGTGGAGTTGTTTTTAGAAGACCTACACAAAGAAGTTCCAAGTACTTTCTCCCTACTTTCAGTGACTTTTCTTTTTTCTAAAAAATGCTGCAGAGACTTAATTTAAGGCCCTGTCATGCCTTTTAGTAAATTTGATAAACAAGTTTATTGGGTTTTAACTGCCACAAGGTGGCCAACAAGGTCTAGGCACAAATTAAGCATTCAATATCACATATACAGGTTAACAACCGAGCAAGCCAGGACATATACATGAATGAGTCGTTGAGCCTCTCCGGGCCTACTGTTTGAGTGTTACAGGTCAGAGGTGCAACCACTTCCCCCACACATGCCCATTGTTTGGGGACAACCTCTTGCCTCAAACACCACTCTCTCCTGTTAGGCACACCAGTAAACCCCACGTCGCCACTTTGCGATGGTAGGTGAGCGGGGATCATCTACTTTCATGCAATGTTGCGTTTTGCGACCAGGAAGGCCGGACTCAGGAAGGCTCTCTCGGCTCTGGTGCACCCGGCACCCTCTACTATTCCCAGAAGGATCAGGTTGTGGGATAGGGGAACCGTCCATCCCAGTACCTCTGCCAGTTCTCGTTACTGTTGTCCAGTATGTTTGCAGAGGGCCACAGGACAAGACCATGTGGAAGAAGTCAGCAGGTGCGACTGCGCTTCTGGGCCAAGTGGCATCAGTTCGGAGACCAGCCCTGTGTAGACGTAAGGGGAGGTGAAGGTAGTAAGTCTGTATGAGCCTCAATTTGGAGGAATAGTGAGCTTACAGGGAGTCATCAGGATGTTGCGCCAGTCCTCTTCCTCCATTGGGTCCACAGGTGATGGAGGGAGCCAGGTGAGTTAATTATGAAGGTGCAGTAGATTTGTGAGACACGTCCACATCCTAGGTTACCTATTAGGATTTTGGCTTCAAGTGGATTAAACTCCGGGAGGGATTCTGTGTTACATATGTGTGAATGGAGGGTGTGTCTGACTTGGAGGTATTTGTATAATTGGGAGTGTGCGAAGGCAAATGACTCCTGTAGGCTTGCAAAGGAGCGTAAATGTGTTCCTGACCACACGTCCCCTAGTTGGGAGATCCCAATGCTATACCAAGTCCGGAAGCCAGCGAGTGTTGCCACTTCTTCCAGCAGTATCATCATCTTTTTTTACAAGGCTATATGGCCCATCACATTAAGGGGGAGCCTTTGCCACCTGGTTAGGTCTACTTTTGCTTTCCAGAGCAACAGTTGCAGATTCAGGGCCCAGGTGAGTTCTAGATGCAGTGTCACCCATATGTCCAACTCCTTGAAACTCTGCCTGCGGTGTGGGATGGTCGACTGCCAGTCAAAGCAGGCCCTCGAAGGAGCCAGGGGAACCAGCACCAATTTGGCCGGGTTCACCTTCAGGCCAGAGGGTCGTCCAAAGACTTCAAGCCGGTGAAGGCATCGGGGTGCTCTTTGCTGGGCCTGCCAAATACAGGAGGACGTCATCCGCATATAGGGCGATGCATTCTTCATGGTTGGTGTCCCACCTCCATCCCCTGCACATTGGGTTGCCACGAATGAGCAGAGCTAGAGGCGAAGAGCGGGGTGGGGGACCAGGAACAACCCTTCCTCATGCAGCGCCTAATGGGGAAGGAGTCGGAAAGGACCCCATTCACTTGTGCACAGGCCGAGGGATGGGAATAAAGCACATCAACCATGCCCCAGGAACGTGGGCTAAGTCCGGTATGGGCTAGCACCTTGCGGAGTTAGTATCATGCGCCTTCTCGAAATTGAAGGAACAGGGCTAGGTCATGAGGTAGGGAGTGGCGGTGGGCAAGGGCCATATGTAACCGTTGAATGCAGTGTTGAGTGCTTCTTTGCAGCATAAAGCCGTACTGGTCCGGGTAGACAAGTGTCGGTAGCACCCTTTTCAGTCTGTTGGCCATGATTGTAGCAAATATTTTTATTTCGCAGTTCAGTAGGGAGATGGGGCGGTAGTGGGCACAGGAGGTGGAGGGGAGCTGCGTTTTGGGGATCACTACTATAGTGGCAGTGTCCAGGTCCTCTGGGAACGAGCCCAGGTGACACGCCTCTTCGAAATGAGCGAGGAGGTGGAGTAGCAGTAAGTCAGCCCTGAGAGTGTCTCCAACCTCTTCCATCGTGATGGGATTGTCCAGTAGTCCCCCCGGAGGAGGGAAGGGAGGTTGACTGCGTCCCAGAGGTGATCACTGGAGTCCCAATCCCTGTCTTTCGGCACAGAGTACAGTTCTTTGTAATAGAGTGCGAAGGTTCGGGCGATGCCGGGTAGGGCCTTGTGTGTTAGGCCTGTTTTGTCTCTAATCTCTGGGACTATTCTATTGGCAGGAAGCCAGCCAATATAGCATTTTCCTATTCATGTCGCCCCAGCACTAGATATTGCCGTTGTTGCACGCCAGAGGAGCTTGGCCGCTACTAGTGAGTGAAGGTGTATGTCCTATTGGATGAGACGCGATTGGCCGGAAGTGGTTTCCCTTGGGTTCAGAGAGGAGGCATTGTTCCAGGAGGGAGGCCTGGACTTCTCGCTGTGTCGTAAGAGAAAGGTGTTCGCGCTCCCGCGACCTGACCAAGTGTTCCACGAATGGTGGCCCTGCGGGCGGACCAGAGCGTACTCTCTCGGGCCACCTTTCCGGGGATGTTAAGTAAGTAGGATGGAAGCTCTTCCCTTAGGGCTTGGACAAAAGTTTGTCTTTATATACCACACGTTGATGCGCCACATGGGTCTCAGTGCTGCGTGTTAACGTCCCAGGCCAAGAAGAAGTATGGAGGAGTGGTCTGAGACCCTCTGGGCAATATGTCGATGTAATTCAGCAATTGGCAGTCAGTCCATAGGGGGCAGGAGAACCAGGTCGATGTGTGGGTGGGTGTGATGGGAGGCCGAGGTGTGCCAAGGTGTGTGTGTGTGTGTGTGTGTGTGTGTGTACTGCTGGAGTGTCGGGTGCCAGGACCGCCAGGCATCACAGGGGCCCCAGGTGGATAACCAGGTCTGTAAGAAGCCTGGTTCCAGGGTTCCTGGAAGTAGTGGTCTCGGTGCAGTCATGGGTGGGTATGGGGACTTCATTAAAGTCTTCGCCCAACAAGGTGAAACCATGTGGGAGGTGGGTGAGAGGTGTCAATAGATCAGCTAAGCCGCATTTTAGGCGGCAGGGGGGTGAAGATGGACAGCAGAACAATCACCTGTCCCTCTAGGGTGCCCTCCAACGCCACAAAACACCCCTGGGAATCATGGGAAACACAAGAAACCACTAAGAGGAAGGAACAGTGCTGAAGGATGACGACTCCCCTCGGTCCCCGCAAGAACCCTGCGTGAAAGAACCCGACGTAGCCTTTGCAGGACAAGGTTTGCCTTGAAGGTGGGTTTCCTGCAGGAGTAGGACTTCCGGTAAGTGGCGATGGGCAAATGTAAAGACCGCCAAGCGTTTGACCTGGTCTAGTAGACTGTTAACCTTCCATGATAGTACCTTGAATGCCAGTGGGTGGGGTCAAGTGTATTTGTGGGGCGAGTTGTGCTCCTGGTGGGGGCCATGAGAAAGGCCTGCGCGGCATTGAAGTGGGTACCTGGGAGGCTCTGGGAATAACTCTGACTGCAGGTTCATGCTTGCCCGGGAGATTAGAAAGTGTGCCTGTGCCTATGGGGAAGGAAACGTCATAAACAATCAACATATAACAAAAACCCCACCCCTCCCCATACTTGTACCCTAGAACATCTGTCACAAAACATTAAACAAAACAAAACATTTAAATCAACATGGGTTTGCCTTGATAAGTCTGTAATGAGGGTTGGGGTGAACCAATGTGGGGACATATTTCATTAAGGCCAGCAGCTAATGAAGAGTCAATTTAAGTTCTGGTTGAGGCGGCAAGACAAGGGGTCAGTTGCGCCCCGGTACAGGTTGGAGGTTCACAGCATCAGGCGGCATGTTCCACACTCGAGGCCAGGTCTGCGGGAAAGGTCCGAGTCCGACTGAGTGACCGAAGAAGCTTTCAGGGAGAGAGATGGAGGGTGTGTGGCACTCCCATGGTCAGTCCCCTCGTCTGCCAGATGGGGCTCTCATGATAAGACGTGGCGATGAGGGGGAGCCCATTGGAGAAGCCAAGTGAGTCCCATCCCATTGCCTCGGGGAGCGGGGCGCTGTCCACCGGGATGGGGCTGAAAGCATGTGGTGGGGTCCACAGTTGAGCCTCGGGCGTTGATGGAAAAGGAGCGCTCACACAGTGGCCTTTTCTCTGTCAGCCACTGCCAGGCTTCCTCCAGTGTGTCACAGAAAATGGACTTGTTCTGGAAAATGACTCGAAGTCTGGCGGGGAAGAGGAGGCGATATTGTAGACTCATGGTCCGCAGTTTCTGTTTGACGTCTTGGAAGGATCGTCTGCATTGCTGGACTTCCTTGGTGTGGTCTGGGAATATCAAGACTTTGGTGCTGCCAGGCTGAAGATCTGGCCAGGCACGTGCCTCGCCTAGGACTGCTTCACGATTGCTTAAGTTCAGGATGTGAATGATCGGTCGCGGGGCACCGCCGGGAGGGGGCCTCGGGACCAGAGAGCGATGAGCTTGCCCGATCACAAACCAGGGGGCATGTGTCCTTCAGGCATCCAGGACCGGAGTCACTTTTATCTATAAGGTCTGACATTTTTCTATAAGGTTTGACATTTGTTGCGGGGCTGTCTCTCCCACGATGTGAATATTGTTGCGTCGTGAGCGTTTTTACACTTGCGCATGTAGTTCCGCTGTGCGAGGCTTGACGGAATAATGCAACGTCTATTTTCTAGTCTCCGACTCTGGCCTCAACCCCAGCTTGAGAGGTTTGGCTTGACTACAGAATGACTGAGAAGTCATTAGGTGTGGCCCGAGCCTTGTCCGCTTCTTGGTGCCCGGGGGACCGGAGGCGGGACCGCTGGAGCAGGTGGTGTAGCCGTCTATCAACATCTGTGTTGATGTGGCACATGAAGCCTTGTTGTTCCCCATGATCTGAGCATCTCTGAGCCCCTGCCGAGCTTGTCTCTGGCCTCAGGGCACAAAGTCTAGGGGGGGCACCACTCCGCCACCCCGGGAAGAAATAGATGGCGACGCTGAAAAACCCTGGAGACAGCATAGTACCCCCAGGGGCACCCCGCTGTCCCCCCTCCCCCATGGTAGGTTACCCAAATGACACACACAAGACAGTTGGTGTTGGGTAACAATGCTGCAGGTTTATTACATAATTCCAGAATATGCCCGCTGATGCTGCCATCCATGTGATTCTTTCTACGATCGCGTGCCGTTGGTAACTTCTACTCACGCCCCCCTATCGGGGCGGAGCGTCGCTTAGCAAGCCCCCGGTTGTTCAGGCCCACAACCGCCCGCAGGACTAGTGGGGCGCCGACACGGCTTCCGGGATCCTCCCATGAGGCTCCTCGGTTTTGGCTCAGGCACCCCCAATGGTGCCGCGCAGAGGTACCCTTTGTACCGGCCTGCTTCCAGATCGCCCTGTAACTCTGCCACAGCCCTGGAGGCGGCTCACCGTCGCAGCCAGGGCCCCTCACCAACCCGCTATAGTCTTACCTGCAACCTCTCCTATCTAGGGCTTCCTGCAACTAGCTGGAAGGGAACCATCCTAGCAGAAAGAAGAGTTTGAAATTCTGCCACCTCATGACAGTGTGACAGCGCTAGCGGGACTCAAACCCTGTGAGATCCCTTATATCCACAGGCCCAAGACTTACCAGTGAGCTATAGCTCCTGGTGTTGTAGATGGCCCCATCTATGTCCCCAAAGCCCGAGACGCCATCCTAATCGGATAGGGTCTGCTGAAATAAAGGACCCGTTGGGCCTGCGAAGATGTGCCAAGAACTATTCGCCCCCCTGCGAGAAGGTTACACCTCTTCACAATTCTGGGCCTGCCCTCTTTGGCTATTAAGGCGAGAAGGGTTTTACTTAACCTTTGGCCAGTCCCCTCTGATTGCTAAACCTGGAGCACAGGAGTGCTCCTAGCTGCCCGCGCGTGACCATGGGCAAGGGGCGACTCTTGCCCCTGCCCACCATCCCTTATTCCTTATGGGAATTATGCCCCTACAGATCCCTCAGGGATGAAACCCCCTAGACATACCAGCTTCGGAAATCTGTCTGGCTTAAGCACTGCGCGCTGTCTGTAAAGTTCAAGCATTGAGGATTGACTAAGTCCTACTTCGCCCCTCCCATCATGCTCCCCAGTACTAGGGTGGCAGGGGGGTGCCCCCCCCCACCCCACAAACCCAGAGCATCCCCAGCGGTGCCAAATTCCTGCTCCGTTGAAGTAGAGATTTAGTGCACCCTGGGCGTGACAAATGTTCTATTGACATAATGTCCCCTTGTGTTTGCCCCGCTGACACCCCAGTTATTGGGACAGCAGCACCATATGTTGGCTGGCAGCACCCCCTGAGCGCGGTAAAAGTGTCCGTAAACCAGGATCCCAGTCTCCTGCAGCTGCAGTACGCGACCAGTGATTCTGTTGGGGGATACCCCCAACCGCAATGGTCCTCTAGACATTAAGAAACCCTATTTTACCTGGGCCTATCTTCAAATGATGGTGGTTTCACCCAGCTATGGAACCTATTTACTTGTTTTGCTACTCGGCCCCCTTATGGGTAGGCCTCAGAGTTAGGGCAACGCGCGTGCTCCTAGGGCACGGTGCTGCTGGAGAGCAGATGTCTTTTACCTACACGCTGATACTTTATCTGTCGCTAAATGCCCTACCGCTGGAAGTTTCCCAAGACCGTAGACTTCGTGTTCCCACTTAGATTGATCCCATCGCCTGGGGGGAACCCAGTGGTGGCAGGACCTGCATGGTAACTCCACCCCCGCGTAGCTGTCGCTTATTTGTGACGCTGAAGCAGGAGATGCCCCCTTAGTCTCGAGTTCTAACCCCTAGAGGATAACCTTGGGGGCAGACAAGCCTGTGGGAACCAACCGTAAACTTTGGTGCAACTACCAGCCCTATTCTGAATGTTGCGAATGCTGCATGGTCAATAATGCCCTGACGCCATGAGGCTCTACGTGGTGTTTACCAAACTTTGAACGACCGCACGCTTGCTATATAACAACTACACCCACCCACCAGGTCTTCATTGAAGCAACCCGAAATCTGTCTTTGGTTGCTGGGGAATGCCCCCCAAAGTACCTCTGGACCTATTTCTATATGGTTCCTTCAGCTACTCCTCCTGCAGGCCTAACTCTTGGTATGGTGCCCAGCTCAGTGTGCTGCAGGCTGGTGTTGTGCGTCTCCTCACATGGGCTTTAAATGTGTATTTCAAGATCACACTACCCCTACAACCCCCAGTGCCGGTGGCTTGACGAGGCTTGTGGGTTAGCCTAGGTGTTTCCCTTCAGTGAATAGCAAGCTCGCCCCTGGCATGTGCTGCGGGCACCGTGACGCCCATCGGCCAACGTTAAGCTAAGTAACGTGGCATGCGGGTAGTCCCATGCTAATGTTCTCTGCCTGACACCCCCCCAGGGCGCTGTGCTTACAGCCTGCCCTCTCTAGAGGCCCCTCTTATTCCCACTGACCTGCACGGATGCTGGGGCGGGGGTCCTGGGAAACAATGACCAACTGAGTGGTCACTTGCAACCCGATCGGGTTGATTGCCCAGACAGAAGTTGTATTGAATAATTGCAACCTACATGGTCCAAGATTTAACTCGGGCGCCATGAGGCGGTCTGGAAGACGGACCGGTGTCCGGTAAGTCGGCTTAACAATGAACTATCGGTGGATTTGAGACAAAGGTACACTCCAAAACCCGAAATAACCACGGTGAGAAGAGTTTTATGAAGAAATCCTTGAATGACTCGCTCCTCAAGTGACGGGACAAATACCCTGTCCAGTCACCCCCGAGGCAGGCGTACTGCAATGCCAGCTGTAGGCCGAGTGACACACAACCACCGACCTAGAGCTGATCATGGCAAGACGTACCTAGAGAACCAGACTGCGCAAAACTAGAAATTGGTATACGCGCGCGCTTCCACCGCAGGCAGTTCTACGGAACCCTGTATACTTATTCAGCTGGCGACAGTGGATTTAAACCAATGCATAATTCCAAGCCTGTTGGGTCATCTCTACTATATACAGGCCGCCCCGGCTCATGGCAGACCATCCCCAGCGCCAGGTTGCAATCCGCTTGCGAGCGGCTCACCCGCAACCACTTGGTCAATCACACCGGTAACCTTGTGCCGTGATTTTGGCCCTAGTAAGGCGCTATGTGGTGACCACTTATTCTCTTGCCGCTATGTCAGTGCGTCCGATTGGGGCACTGAGCTACACCCATATCTACACCCATCCAGTGGCTTAATCCAGGCTTCCCTTAGCATTAGATAATAACTACCATTCTATCTCGGTTGCGTTGCCCTTCCCGACTAGGCACCCACCTGGGTGGCTAGGTTACAGTTAGATATGTGTGATTTCCCCCATAACTGTGCCACTATGAGTGACAGGTGAAGGCGGCCTACATAAGCATGTTGGCGGGGCAGAGTTGCGGGCATAAGCATACCTCTTTTAGACTGTCGGCAGCGACCCGTGTTTAACTGTTACTAACATGGCAATGACCGTTCTACGTTAGGACTATCCCCACTCTGGTCCGCCCTGCCCAAGGACTGATGCACTTGGGAGCGCGAGGCCGTAAGCAATGGGGGTGGGTGTCAAGACAACAACAACAATGACAAACGACCCAAGCCCCCTTTCAGCAAAAGGTTGGGAACGAGGGACACGTGATGCAATCTGTCAGTATAGTTCGAATTCTCTCGATGGCTCCAACAGTTAACTCCCTAATTGGGACGCACCTCTCCTTGGCATGTGTGGGGGCATCTGCGAAGCCTGAATCCTGTCGTGGCTGCTCACCACATGCAGTAAAATTTGCTGAAAACAATCTTGTGGGACTGCTGTTAACTAGACATGCTCATCTATGCATTAATGTTAGTCAACCGTGCCGCACGTGGCAATGAAAATTAATTCCATCCTATCTCCTCTCTATACCACTACTTTCAGGCTTAGTGCTGGTACAGCATCGCCACAGTGCCAATCGGTGGCGTACCATTTGCAACATGGGCAATCCTGAAACTAGTGTCTGTCATGTGTACTAGGAGCGACACCTTCTAGATTCGACATTTAGTCCGCAAAGCATGCGGACTCGCCCCGAAGGTATTGGAGAGCTGTACATGAGAACTGCCTTTACATTGCATACTCAGGCACAGGTGGAGATTAAGTGATTTGCCCAAAATCACAGGACACGACCTCGAGGCTCAAACCCTGGTTTCCTGCGCCAGAGTAGACGGCTGCACATGAGTACCGTATTTATAATACATATGCAGGCACGGGAAGATAAGAGATTTCCCCAGGATCACAGGACGCGACCTCGAGGCCCTAACCCTGGTTTCCTGCACTAAAGTCGGCGACTGCACATGGTCAGTATTTTCATTTCCTATCCAGGCACGGGGAGATTAAGCGATTTTCTCAAAATCGCAGGACGCAACCCCGAGGCTCTACCCTGGTTACCAGCACCAAAGCCGCGCTTGCTGGGCAAAGATGTGGCAGTGGCGCGAATATATAATGAATATATATGTTATTTTCTTGGCGCACAATCGGCCGGGATATTCCGCATAAGCACCAGTTCAATTACTCCCACATAATTATCTCCCGGCCGCCAAGCATCCTCGGGCTCTCCCTGCACATGCCACTCGAGGAGACATGCAGGCGCGCCGCCCCGAGCCTCGAGTCGGCTGAGCGAGGGGGGGGCGAGGACAAAATAAATAAGGACGAGGCTTAACACATGTGCTTGCTTACTTAGTTTAGAGTGGTGGGCCTCCTGACCTGTATGTCGCTGTTCCTTCCGACCTCCGGATAGAACCAGTAACATGCCTACGCGCTTTTCTCACTACCCCATTAGGCCCAAACCATAGGGGGCCGGCCGCCTTGCATAATGCTGTTTCTGACATTGCATCCAGCCATACGAAAAACGTAACGTCGGACCTACGCCAATTAGCACTATTGGATTGTCAATGGTTGTATGTTGCATGAGCTGAAAAGGCAGAAACTATGCATGCACACACTCACCGCGTGCAGTTCCTGTGGTGGTGGTGGTGGGGGGGGGGGGATCGGGATGCAGGTTACAAAGCGCCACGTGTGGTCAGGATCGGACTGCGCGACCATTGCTGTAAATAGCACTTCTATATCGCGCGAACTCGACCCGAAGGTATAGCAGCGCTGTGCATGAGCACCATATTTACACACATATTCGGGCACGGGAGTGAGATCATGAGCCGCCAGGTCCGCGACCCTCGGGAACCCGTGTGCGCACACCGGCGATGCCTTCTTGAGACACCGGTTGAGGGGGGAAGAAGCATCTGTCCATAGCGCAACTGCGCGCCAAAGTAACTGAGCACCGGACACGAGCACCTTACCACATTAATCAGTTCAGGTGCGGGAGATGTAGTCATGCCCGGGATCACTTAATGAGCGCGCATGCATTGGAGCGCCGGACACGAGCAACGTGTCACACATTCATGCGCGTGGAATGTCGAAATTCCTTTAAACCGTAATGCGCGCGAAAGTATTAGAGCGCCGGACACGAGCACCGACCAAATAACCCATTCAGGTGCTAGGTTGTGCCGTAATGCTCAGAATCACATAATGCGCGCGAATGTGGGCACGAGCACATTCTTGTGAATAATACATGCACTTGTATCATGTATCTGCATTATAGGAAGCCAGCCAATACATGTTGCATAATTATCTAGCGTGAACTCGACCCGAAGGTATTGGAGCAAAATCTTGTGAACAATGCCTGCACTTGTATCAAGTATCTGCCTTATAGGAAGCCAGCAGATACATGTTGCATAATATATAGCGCGAACTCGACGCCAAAGGTATTGGAGCGCTTTACATGAGCACCGTATTTACATTACACCTGCAGGCACGGGGAGCTTAAGAGATTCGTACCATATAACGCGATCCCCGTGCCAGATGACGCGAGCACCGCACCAGATTAACCATTGAGGTGCGGGGGGTTTAGTAATGCCCGTAATCGCGTAATGTGAACAATGCATGTACTTGTATCATGTATCTGCCTTATAGGAAGCCAGCAATTACATATTGCATATTTATATAGCGCGAACTCGACCGGAAGGTATTGGAGCGCTTTACAAGAGCACCGTATTTACATTACACCTTCAAGCAGGGGGTGCTTAAGAGATTCGTACCATATTCAACGCTCCCCGTACCAGATCGCGCGAGCACCGCACCAGATTATCCATTGAGGTGCGGGGGGTTTAGTAATGCCCGTAATCGCGTAATGTGAACGATGCATGCACTTGTATCATGTATCTGCCTTATAGGAAGCCAGCAATACATGTTGCATAATTATATAGCACGAACTCGACCCGAAGGTATTGGAGCGCTTCACATGAGCACCTTATTTACATTACACATTCAAGCATGGGGAGCTTAAAAGATTCGTACCATACTACACGATACCCGTACCAGATCACGCGAGCACCGCACCAGATTATCCATTGAGGTGATTATCCATTGAGGTGCGGGGTTTAGTAATAACCGTAATCGCATAATGCGGACGTGACCTCAAGGGGCGGAACCTGAGTTCCCTAAACAGCGTCCAACTCGCAGTCGTCGGACTACCCCACCTCTGCAGGTCACAACGCCTACCGCACGCAGCCCACTGCATGCCCCCCCCCCTGCCCTCAACGGCAGCGTGGCCGACGGGAGGGGGGCGATAACCTTATCCAGGGAGCGCCACGGGGGTTGCACCGCCCGCAATCAGCGGGGGCCCAGGCAGCTCCCAGCCTTGCAGTGCTGGTGTATTGGGGCCGTGAACCCACGCTAATCTCATAACGGCTCCCCCGGCGCAGGGTATGCGGCTTCTTGTTCGGCCGCACCCCCATTCATTACTTTGCTCGCGAGGGCCGCCGCCATTGGGAAGTATGCCCCGCGGGCGGAAGGCCGACTGACACCCGATCGATACAGTGTGTAACGGAGCGCTTTACCCTACACTGAATCTCGCTGCGACGACGCTTGGGCAGGGGACGGTTCAGACCTTGCCCGCGAAACCCCCCCGAACCCTAGTTCGATGCGACCGCCAACCTTTATCTCGCTGCGCCCGACGCATGGGCAGGGGGTGGTCTAGACCATTTAAATCCTGCACTCTATCGCGCCATTTTCCGCGTACCCCCAGGGCCCCCTAATGGCGCTACGCCCCTGCTAAACCGCTACTAACGCTCATTACGATGGACCACAGCGGCGTCCTATCCAGCCGCCATGGCCCATCTTGCGCCCCCCTGCCCGTGGCCATCCGAGCCACAGGGGCCCCGTCGACCTGGTACTGCCCAGGAATCGGGGCGGGGTGGGTGCAGCAAGACTCACCGTTGTTCCTGTGATACAGTAAGTTGACGGCGGGGCCGGGATCGCAGCAACGAGGCGAGGACAACGACCGATGCTGCTGGAGACGACGACCGATGCAGCTGGATACGACGACCGATCAAATGGCGAGGTGGGTGACAAAGAGGTCGCCAGGAGGGTGGGGGAAGGCTAAATAGCCTCCCCCCTCACACCAGGGCCAGGAAGTGACACGCATTGCACGTCACTTCCGGCCAACCCGAGGAGGGGGGCTCCGGTCGGCGTCCCCGCCCCCTCCCTGTGGGAGGGGGTGGGGAGGGGTGACCGGTGCCCCAGGGGCACTAAGGCGCCGACCGCTGATTGGCCCCCTGTGGGGGCCGCGGTCAGCGGCAGAAATCAAAGCTGATGGCGGTACTGTCGGCTCGGGGGCACTCAAAGGGTGGGGGGGAAGATGCGCTGAGGGTGGTCGTCCCTACGGATAAGTGCCCTGCACCGAGTCGAGCAGCAAGGTGGCTCCAGGTCTTTGGTGTGAGGCTGGAGATTGGTCCGGGGGCTGCTTGTTAGTGAGTGTGGGGGGGCCCGCCACCCCCGGGGCATCCAGGGCCGTGCCCCAGACTGAGGACAGGATGACGCACGCGGGGCCAGAAGGAGCCATGAGGGGGGCCCAGGCGCATCAGTTCAGGCGGAACAAGGAGACACAGCGTGGCAGTGGCTGTGTAGAGCGCGGGGGGCTAACCACCGACTCACCGTGGGCATCCCAAAGGTGCCACCGGCCGAGACACCCAGCCATCAGATCAATCCCGCTTCCATGTCAGGGGGGTCGTCCTTGGCCCTGGGGCACTCGTTCACTCCTCCCAGAGAGCGTGCACACAGCAATTTGGCGAGTGGCCTATAGCTTGTCCACTCTGGGAGGGGGGGGGGAACAGGCACTGACCCTGTACCGATCCGTGCAGCGGGGTCGCGATCAGCAAATTCTGGAGGGGGCCTTTAGTTACCCAGCAGCGGCCGGGTCCAGGGCGGGTCCGCAGCCCCAAGCGTGTCCCTCATGCCCACAGGCCTGATCAAGCCCCTAGTGGGAACACTTCACTGGTGTAGCATCAGCCTCCTGGTCTTGGCAGGGCTCCGCAGGCCCCAGGGAAAAGCATCCCAGGTCCCGGAGGAAGGGCGGGACCAGGCGGGGGGGGGGAAGAAATCTGGTGGCTGGGATCACCCGACAGATCCCCCGGGGTGCTGCACAGTCCTAGGCCCCGACCCTGCACCGATCTGTGCAGCGGGGTCAAGCGTGGGATGTCAAGGCACCAGGCCATCTCCACAAGGGCTCAGGCCGGGCCCACAGTCTCAGGCATGCTGCCTCTGCCCCAGGGCCTAACTGGGATTCTGCTCACTCACCGCTCGTTAATCCGGTGTCGGCACATGCCACGGCGGCCTAGACTCGCAGACCCTGGGCGGAGGCACCACAGAGGTGCGGAGGGGAAGGAAAGTTCTGCAGAGGCCGGGCGGCCCGAATCACCAGGCTTCACGGCGTGGGTCGTCCGGGTCGCCGCGCAGCCCCAGCAGTGTGCAAGGGGTCATCCCTCCCAAATCCAGCCAAAATCAGCAAGGGGGGCCTACGTCAATTGACACCTTTCCGTGGCACCACCAACCCGGGCCCAAACGCCCCGCTCGTCTCAGGTAGGGTCTTCCGCTGAACCGTAGGCCCTGTCTCTCCCTCTGCCACACAGTGACAGCCTGATCATCTGGCCGCCGGGCATTGCAGAATACAGCAGGAGCCCTCCCGGTCAGGGCACGGAGAAATCTAGGGATTCGCAGCCGCAGGCGTTGTGGATGTCCATTGAATCAGGTTGGTCTCAGCGGAGCTCACAACTCAAGCGACCACCATGTTGGCCTTCTTGGCCATGCCCTCCACTTTTAGTAATTTTGAAACAAAATTGTCAACTCAAAAAAACTAGTTCAACTAAAATAAATTTTTGGATTCTTGTTGTGTAATCAGAGGTTGACTCAGTTAATCCAATAAATGCAAGGCTTTACATCCCACCGCTGATCCACCAATGTACGAAGCTGGCTTTGTATATACTATACGAAAGTAAGCTATAGTGTGCACAGAGTCCAGTGGGTCCCCAGATGTATAGCAGAGGCTAAATTAGATAAATACTAACGGCTTTCTTTTTGGTAGTGTGGGCGAGCAGTTAGGCGTATCCAGAGGTTTTGTTAAGCATTTATTGTATTCACTCACTCAAGACTAATGGCACACACTCAGAGACTGAATCCTGACCAATTTGGTAAGTATAAAAAAGATATACTTAATGTTTTATTTTCTAGAACCAAGCAATTGCACATTGGGAATTGATTCACAATCGTTACAGGTTTGTATTGGTCAAAAAGCAGTTTAAATTACACAGTAATTACTTTTGGAATTAATCGACTACTCCGGTGGTATGCCTAGGCACCACGTGGGGGATCTCACTATACAAGGTAAGTAAGACTTTTCAGGATTTAACAAAGTTACTTTTCTTCCATGCAAAACAGCAGTGCAACACTTTTGGAACATAAACTCGTAACATTAGTTCCTGTGGGAGAAAAATGGTTATCAGTTTTACAGGTAAGTACTGGACTTTAGAGTGGGAGTTTTGGGGGTTATGACCAAGGTTCCCCTACGTCTAGGTAGGCACTCAAGTTGCACCACCAGCAGAACTGGGGCGGCCACGTGCAGAGTGCAGGGGCCCAATGTTAGCCAAAGGGGCTAAGAGGGCTTTCGGTCATGGACTGCTTATGCGCTGGCCATTCTGGTGTGGGAGCAAAGCTCCTGAGGTTAAGGTCAGCTTGCAGGGGCCAACATTTAGCACAGGAGCTGCACCACCAGTGGCAGAGGGGCGGTTGTGTGCAGTGTGCCAAGAAGATGCTGGGGACCCTGTGGATTCCGTTGGTGACCTTCAGTTCAGTAAAGATGCTGCAGGCTCGGGCAGGGAGACTTCCTGAAGGCAACCTCCTGCTGGAGAGGTAAGTTGGGGTCTTGGGGGATGCCTGGATACTGTCAGTTGGGCCACCCAAGGCCATGGGGCATCTGGTGCAGGGGTGTCTTTTGGTGTTGGGTTCTTCTTACCAGCTCCGGTCGCTGACGGGGGACCCTTCAGGTTGAGGCTGCTGGCATCGGCTTGAGTGAAGTCGGGGATCTCCAGATCCCAGGTCAGGGTCTCTGGGGACACCTCCTTGTGGTGTTAGGCCACTCAAACTTGTGCCGTGGGCATCGCGTGAAAAGTGGTGCAAAATCACAAAGCCGCGTGGATACAGATTCTGTGGGTGAGTCTTTGAGCAAATCCTGTGCTCATGGGAGATGTAGTCTTTAAGATTGTGCAGGGCAGGTCTTCCGGGCTCTGGGGGGGTCTGACATACCGGGGTTTCACTTTAGTCAGGTCGAAGTGGGGACAGGCCGGTAGGGCTGGAGCCAAAGCAGTTGGTGTCCTCTTCTTCCTGGTTCCGCACGGCTCTTAGGTCCTTATTCTTTCTTCCTCCAATCTGAGGCATGGTTCAGGGTTACCCCTAAATACTACATTTAGGGGCGTTAAAAGGGGTGTACATGTCTGGACAAATGGATCCCTTCCTTGGGGTGATTACACCCCCTTATTATGCCACCCTTCAGTGGGAGGGGGCATGAACCTCTCCCTAATTGGCTGGGTTCCCTCATCTTCAAGATGGAGGGAAATGAAATGTGTTTCAACTCGCCTTCCCCACCTGAGGGGTGGGGTTGGCAAAGGTGGGCAAACCTCTCCTCCTAACTTAGATTTCCCACTGATTGCCCAAAGGGGGGGCAGAACCGGTGGGGGGCAGTTGCTGGGGGCAGCAACACTGGCAGGAACAGCTTACAAAGGTGGCAGCCTTTTGAAGCTTCCCCTTCATGGACCCAGACCATCATGGGGGAGGAGCCATGACACCTCTGCCCAGGATGGGCTTTGTTTCTGGACCCAAAGAGTGGAGACTTTCTACCCAGGCATCCAGAAAACTGTTTAGTGGTTGCAAATGGCATACAGCCATTCAGGAACCACACCAGGGCAGGCCGTTGTTCTGGGGGCATCTCTAAGATGCAATACATCTCTAAGATACAATAAATCCCACACTGGCATCAATGTGGGTTTAATGTGCTGAGAAGTTTGCTCTGAACAACCCAGGTTTTAGTAATGCCATTATTGGAGCTGTGGAGTTCGTAATGACCAAATCCCAGACCATGTACTCTTTATGGCTTTACTACACTACAAATGTACTTAGACACTGTAGGGGTACGGGGCTCATGCCACTGTACCCTCACCTGCGGGCTAGTGCACCCTGCTAGAGGGGTCACTTACTTTGGGCCTCAGGCAGTGCGTTGCAGGTATGGCACACATATGTTGACTCCACTTTTCTCTGCACCAAAACACGCAGCCTGCAATGGCAGTGTGTGGGTGTTAAGGTACAGGGCCCCTAAGGATAGCAACATTGGTGCTGGAGCCCTTAGAGGCCCTCCCTTGTCACAGTGCCCTTGGTACCCATGGTACCTTTTACAAGGGGCTTACCTGTGGCCAGAGATGTGCCACTTGTGTGTACAAAGGTACAGTTTTGGGAAAGAACACAGACCCTGGGAACCTGGCTGGCAAGGACCCAGGGCACATCAAGTCAAATTGCATCAAATGTCTGGCAAAAAGTGGGGTGTAACCATGAAAACGGGGCACTTTCCTTCTCTTTCTCCTTGCTTTCTGTCATTTTTCACTGCTTTCTCCTTCCTTTTCCTCTGTTTTTTGAGTGCTTTCTCCTTACTTTTCCCTCGTTCTCACTGCTTTCTCCTTGCCTTTCCCCCGTTTTTGAGCGCCTTCTCTTTGCTTTCCCCATGTTTTCATTGATTGAACATATCACCATGAAGCAGTTGGCAACTCCAGCGCCTTGACACCCACATGGGTGATTTGCCACGCTTCATAAATCCTTGATTGATTGACAAAAGGCACAGATGTTTGTACCTGTGAGTTCACACCCAGGCACTGCTCCACCAACATATTTATTGCCCACTTAAAATAACCTCCTTGACATGATGTTACAGCTTTTATCTGGAAACAAATAGTTGCATATACTAGTGAATCACCATTTCCTCAGCATAGCATGGCTCCAATGGGTTCATCATTATTGTTCATATGCTAGGTCAATAACGCTCACCTTATTCGAGTACCGCTGACATGCTGCTCTGACTTCAGGCAGTTCAGTATACAACTAACGGAGTTTCAGTGGCTCTTGTTAATAAATTGGCCCAGGATCTATCAGAAGCTGAGATTGAGGATGTGGCTGTGCCACAAGCCCTCTCCTAACTTATTATTGGGCAGCTTGTGAACATGGGTATGTTTTCAAGGGAGTGTCACATGTCGCATGATGTATTCACTGAATCTGCTTGCAAGTGAGCTGGTAGCATATTCTTGGTAATTCTAGGCATTTTCATTGATCAATGTCATAAAGTTTCCCGCATAGGGTAAAATGCAGGTCTTTAAATAGTGGTGATAATTCTAGCCATTTTGGGGCGCATGAATGCATAATGGTGTATTATCTATTTACCAATTTTTTTGTCATGAAAATGATGAGCTTTACTTTGGAGGAACAAGGTTCAGTTTTGCAAAACGAAAGCTTATATTTGCTAGCAAAATGCACTGAGACGCTACTGATGTTTTGATGTCGAAATAATTAGGCATATGTATATATATATATATATATATATATATATATATATATATATATTCACTGAAAAAACCATAGGTTTCAGAGACGTTATAGTTAGAAATTAGCATTTAAAAAACCTTAGAAATTCACAGAAAAAAACATAGGATTCAGGGGTGTTATAGTTAACTGGCCATTTCACTCGTACAAAACCATTGAAATTCCTCTGTTATAGTTAGTTCTGCTAACTATAACTCGCGCGCCCGCAATGCACTGCTGATGATGTCACATATTGCATCATTCATGACATGGTCAGTGACATCACTGCCAACCTATGGTTTTTTCAGTGAATTTCAAAGCTTTTTTAAATGCTAATTTCTAACTATAAAGTCTCTGAAACCTATGGTTTTTTTCAGTTAATTTCAAAGGTTTTTTAACCCCTTCCCTGCTCATGACGGAACCACTCCGTCATGAGCCACGGGTGCCGTGTGCTCATGACGGAGCGGTTCTGTCATGCTGCGGCCGTTGGCGGCCACTCCGCCCACGCGACGCTAATTCCCCGCATGTGCGGGCGATTAGCGCCGTGGGCGGAGTCATGACGGAACCACTCCGTCATGAGCACAGCTCAACCGTGACTCATGACGGAGTGGTTCCGTCATGAGCACGGCGCCACCGCAGTGCCCCCAAACCCCCCCCCCCCAGCGCCGCAGCGGAATTCCCACCGCGGCGAAGGGGTTTAATGCTAATTTTTAAGTATGATAGTAGTTATACCTATTTTTTTGTATGATTTTCTACAGTTATTTAACTGTTTATTTATAAATATTTTATGAATTCAATAACATTATATATTTTTCTGAAAATTGCAAAAACTAATTTTAAAAACATTCAAACTGAAATATTGATTAATTTTATTTGTTTTCATTTTTTATTTTAATCTATTTATATTATTTTCTTTAAATAAAAAAATTTCCAATTTTTTTCGGAGTCGTGCACTCAAAGCGTACACATCACGGTGGGTGCGCGGATTCTAACCGCCATTTTAGAAAGTTGTGATGGATCCGCGTACGGTGTGCGATGGCTGCGTGTTTTTCAGTTACATCATATACATTTAATATTACGTGATGTGCGCGATTGGTATGCGACCAGTCCGCGACTCCTGCTCCCGCGTATTCGCGACACATGTGCATTACGGTACGAGATGCTTGCACGGTGGCGGGTCCTGCGTGACGTCATATACCTGCTAGGGGCGCGCTGGGTGCGCGACTCCCGCAAAAAAATGTTATGTTCCAAAAAGATATGCATGTGTCTTTAATATACATATTTGGGCAAGAGATTATCTAAGATATTCATAAAAATAATATATTTGTACTTATAATAAACGTATTTTATTTTTAAATATATTTTCGCGAAGTCACGTGTGTGCATCATGAGTGCAGAGAACCAGGTCAGTAGAGCTGCTGTAGAGCCAGAGACCCAGGTCAGCAGAACTGCTCTAGAGGCCGAGAACCAGGTCAGCAGAGCTGCTGTAGAGCCAGAGAACCAGGTCAGCAGAGCTGCTCTAGAGCCAGAGAACCAGGTCAGCAGAGCTGCATTAGAGCCAGAGAACCAGGCCAGCAGAGCTCTTTAGAGGGAGAGAACCAGGTCAGCAGAGCTGCTCTAGAGCCAGAGAACCAGGTCAGCAGAGCTGCTTTAGAGCCATAGAACCAGGTCAGCAGAGCTGCTCTAGAGGCCGAGAACCAGGTCAGCAGAACTGCTTTAGACCCAGAGAACCAGGTCAGCAGAGCTGCTCTAGAGCCAGACAACCAGGTCCACAGAGCTGCTTTAGAGCCATAGAACCAGGTCAGCATATCTGCTTTAGAGCCAGAGAACCAGGTCGGCAGAGCTGTTGTAGAGCCAGAGAACAAGGTCAGCAGAGCTGCTATAGAGCCTAAGAACTAGGTCAGCAGAGCTGCTCTAGAGCCAGAGAACCAGGTCAGCAGAGCTGCTGTAGAGCCAGAGAAACCAGGTCAACAGATTCGCTTTAGAGGGAGAGAACCAGGTCAGCAGAGCTGCTCTAGAGCCAGAGAACCAGGTCAGCAGAGCTGCTCTAGAGCCAGAGAACCAAGTCAGCAGAGCTGCTTTAGAGCCATAGAACCATGCCAGCAGAGCTGCTTTAGAGCCAGAGAACCAGGTCAGCAGAGCTGCTCTAGAGCCTAAGAACCAGGTCAGCAGAGCTGCTCTAGAGCCAGAGAACCAGGTCAGCAGAGATGCTCTTGAAGGAGAGAACCAGGTCAGCAGAGGTGCTCTAGAGCCAGAGAACCATGCCTGCAGAACTGCTTTAGAGCCATAGAACCGGGTCAGCAGAGCTGCTTTAGAGCCAGAGAACCAGGTCAGCAGAGCTGTTGTAGAGCCAGAGAACCAGATCAGCAGAGCTGCTCTGTAGCCTAAGAACTAGGTAAGCAGAGCAGCTCTAGAGCCAGAGAACCAGGTCAGCAGACCTGCTGTAGAGCCAGAGAAACCAGGTCAGCAGAGCTGCTTTAGAGGGAGAGAACCAAGTCAGCAGAGCTGCTTCAGAGCCAGAGAACCAGGTCAGCAGAGCTGCTCTAGCTGACACTGACTGACTGACACTGACTGACTGACACAGACTGACACTGACTGACTACTCTATTACTCACTCCCTACTACTCTCTACTACTCTCTCCACTACTCACTCTACTACTCTCTACTACTCACTCTCTACTACTCACTCTCTACTACTCTCTACTACTCACTCTACTATTCTCTACTACTCACTCTCTACTACTTACTCCTACTACTCACTCTCTACTACTCTCTACTATTCACTCCCTACTACTCACTCTCTACTACTCACTCCTACTACTCACTCTCTACTACTCTACTATTTAATTCAATTCAATAGTTCTTTATTCGGTGGTTAAAAACCATCATAAAAGAGTACACATATATACAATTAAAACAGTATTAAATAAATGTGCAGAACATTGACAAAATCTATATACATACAAATAATTCATTAGTCACAAAAGATCCTTCTTAGTAGCATCATCAAACTGAAGAGATGGAGAGTCTACAGTGTTCATAATTGATACTGACCTCTAGTTACCCTGAGTCTAAGTGCAAATTTCAAGAAACTTATCACCGCACACAATGTTAACGGGTCACTAGCCCTTTGTAGGAAGGTCAGTGCCTCTTTGGCTCGGGTGAACCTTTCCTTTTTTAAAATATCTTTTAAGAATCTGTGTAGGAGAGTAGGGTCTGCTTTCTATGTTCACCCCCACTTTTTGCTTTTGCTTTAATGGTTTTCGACTTAGATGTGGCTGTGGGCCTGCTAATCAGACCCACAGCCCTGCTGTTCTCTCTCTAAATTGATACTATGCACTTTAGGTGCATAACCCATTTGGATAGGGTCACCTTATTGGCCCCTGTACAGTGTACCTTAGGTACCCAGGGCATAGGTGTACCCTAGGCCTACCAGGGGCTGCAGCATGTATTATGCCACCCCTGGCCTGGCCTTCCATTATGACACAACTGGCTGATCACTCAGCTGGGGCAAGGTCGTGTAATCACTCCTTGCTTAGGTGTAGTATTCCTATACCTAACTTACATATAGACACATGTGTACCTATCAGCCACTCCTATGGCAGGCCTTAACAATCCTGGAGGCAGAGTGCTTGGTAACATGTGAGATGGTGCTCTAGCATGAGCTGAGCCTGTCTGCAGCTTTCGGAACCATGTCCTTATAGCTGTTCTATGATATAGCCTACCATATACTCTTAAAGTGCCTTATAATCTTAAACGGTTATGGTAACTATGGTTTGGCTTTATCAAAACATGTCGTGTAAGGTGTCTAACACTTTGGAATAATACCCCCATCCCATTTCTGGGGATGAGGATATTATCCCTCCCTTCTAGAGGTCTGACCTCCTGCTGCTGGGAGTGATCCCGGCAAGGGAGGCTTGGACAATAGGTTTCCTGCCTTGGGAGGTGCGAGCACCACCCCAGACAGGCCTTAGTGTATTGAGGCAGGGAGGGATGAATAGAATGAGACATGCCTGGGGCACACAAGGTGTCCCGTGCGGTATACAACGTTTACAACGCAACTTTTACACCGCACTACCATTACAACGAAACTGTAACAACGCGAAATCTGTTACAACGCATGCCATTACAACGCATGCCATTACAACGAAATGCACTAGATGGCGTGCTAACATTAGAAATAGTGTAGTTTTACTATCCAAACACCATCCCTACTGCAACGTGGACTGGAGTTAGAATAGTAAATTATACATTTCTAATGTCAGCACTCCATCTAGTGTACGTCGTTGTAAAAGCATGCGTTGTAACGTCATACATCCGTCCCGTGCATAGTCCAGTTCAAACCGGTGCTGGGGCACTCCAGCCCCAGTCCTGGCGCGAAACTGGACAAAGGGAAGGGGGTGTAACCACCCCCCTCCCAGGTCCCACCCATAAGGCGTGACCTAGCAGGTAACCCAGCCCCCCAGATTTGGATAAGAGTGGTAGCTGGGCCCCAGGAGATTAGATCATCCTGAACCTGCAACTTGAACAGAAACTCTGGACCTTCGACATTCGACGAAAGAAGAAGACTGAAGAATCTCCCTTGTGGCCAAGGAGTGGCTACCCTGTGCAAACAGGCACCATCAAGAGACTACCCTTTGCTTTGCTGAAGTTCTACGAGGGACCGACTGCAGAGCCCGACCAGAGCCTTGACTTCCAGACTTCTCCGACCCTGATCCACAGCCGAGCTGAGATCCGTGGAGGTGACGAGAGACGTGGGACCGGCTACCTGGGAAAAGTGGCTAGTATCTTCAAGCGCAGCTTCTGAGGCATCCTCGAAGTTGTGCACCGGGGATTGAGAAGCCCCAACCACCATCTGCACCGAAGATCAGCCCCCCACACTCCACGAGTCCTGCGTGGGGCTCTTCTGCATTTTCCTGCTTGCCGCGTCTGTCCGGTTGCTTGCCCGCTGGCTAGTGGCCTTTGTGACGACGCTCCCTGAAATCTTCGCCGCTGGTTTGGCTCCTCCAGACTGGCTCCCGCTTCCTTGCAAAAGAGAAGCACCCCAGACCTTCCTGGTCTGCACCAGAGGCAAGTCCTCCCTTCTTCGTGGGTTCCGCTTGCCAAGGCTTGGTGAGTCCTAGTTCGACTTCGACGCCGCCGACAGCAAGAGCCTTCGTGGGACAGCTCGCCTCCTGGTCCTGGTCGTCCTCGACGCCTCCTGGTACCCGTGGCTGCAGCGACAAGCTTCACCCTTCACCTGCAATCTTCCCGACATCGCCTGGTTCCTTCCTGGTTCCACGTGGCCACTGGCTAGTGACCCTGACTCTGTCCCTTCTGCTTGCAGGTATCCTCTCTTCTTGATCCCAGCCTTGGGATCCACCGGACACTCTTCACTGACCGCCTGTCAGCAACTTTGCTTCAGGCATCCATAGAAGTCCACGACGAAACCCGACGCAAGTTCACACCTATGCACCCGCAGCCCGTGGGCTAGGTAACTTGGGTACTTCGGTGCTCACAAGGGTAGTGACTATCCTAGGGTCTAGTTTCCGAGTCTCGACTCTCTAGCTGCTTCAGAAGTGTCCCTAAACTGTTAATTTCTAACTGCTAGTAATTCTATCGACTTTTACGCATTACGCGTGAGTGTTTCCACTCTGCACCTGAATCCCGTGGGCCTCCCACTTCCTAACTGATGCTAGTGTAGTGTAGCCCCAGCGATTCCCTAGGCCTAGGCCTATTCTATTTCCGTGACAGTGGTCCTTATACCACTTCTTTAGTATATGGTTTGCGTGGCCCCTAGGGCCTAACTGTATTACTTACCTGTGTGACTTAATGTATGCTTAAATAAGACTGTGTTGTACTTACCTCTAATCTCATAAAGAGTGCTGAGGGTTTGACTAGAATAAATACACTTTATTTTATATATATATCTGTTGTGGTGACCTTTCATTTGGTATTCAAGGGATTATATATGGTATCACAGCTGGCTTCACATGCCATTCAGAGTTTAGCCTAAGGCTGCTCTTGTCCATGCTACCACTAGGATAGCTGGTCTATAAGGTTGACTTTACAACCAATCACCATAAGGGTTGTTTGGACTGATATAAGGTGTACACTAGAAATAGTGACATCATACATCGGGCCAACTTCTCACAATCTGCGTCTTGGGATTGCATATATTGAACATAAAAGTACAAAATGAAGGGTGACCTGCGGAGACCTATTGTGGCAGCCGCAGGCACCCTTCTGCTCAATTGAATGACTAAAACCAGCTGGTTCAGCTAACAAAGAAGGTAAAAAATTGAGCCTAAAACGTGACATTAAAAACCTTTCTTGGGCATTATACAAGACACAAAGGTACGGTTCCATCCCATCTGTGGTTTCAAGCCCACTATGAATGCTCACTGAAGGTTTTCTCCCTTCTATTGTAAGCCTACCCGATACTCTTGATTCCATAAAGATTCTCTTCAGGTTAAGCTTATCCTGAGCCATGATCAATGAGGGGTTTAAGTACAGCTCTTGGCAACCCATTCTTTCCAGGCTAGTCTTAACATAATTAAGCCAAGGGATATTCAGATGTTTGTCTCTACCAAGGCAATCTTGAATAATCAACCTGCTTAGTGCTGCTTCCGGGTTCGTCCATATTTTGAGCCAGGCCAAGATTGGTCTAAACTTAATCAGATCCTCTAAGTAGGGTCTCCCCAATTCTTTGTGGACTATGAGAGCTGGTGTACAATTAGGGACTTTCAATACAGAACGGAATATTTTATTTTCTTCCCTTTGAAGACCATCAAGATTTATAAATCCCCATACTTCTGAGCCGTACATAGTTTTTGGGCAGCACATTGAGCCATAGAGGTGCATTGTTTGTTCCGGACACCAGCGGCCAACTCTCCTTCCATAACCTGAGATGGCCCCAGATGATGTCACTAATTTGCCGCACCTCTCCTGAGCAAGAGGTGTGAATTTTAGTGACTCATCAAAGAGCACACCTAGATATGAAAACGATTGCACCCTTTCCAATGTGTGGCTGCCAATTCTGTAAGTAAAGCTAGTCCATGGTTTGTGACCCGCTGTCATTACATATGATTTTTTTAAGTTGACAGACAAATCTAATTCCTCCATAAATTTGACGAACCCATCAATTAGGATTTGCAGACTTTTGGGGGTCCGTGCCAGAAGTACCGCATCATCTATGTACAACAGCACCGGGATATTACGTGACCCCACCCTTGGACAATCCGTTTTTAAAATGTTAAGAAATTGATCCAAATTATTGATATATAATGAAAATAAAAAAGGGGTTAAAATACATCCCTGCCTCACGCCACTAGTGCAGCTGAAGGGATCAGTCAGCCCCCCCTCCTTATTATAGCGTACCCTGGCGGAGGTCTCTCGGTGTAATTCCCTTAGTGTGCAGATTATCCCTGGGTCAATTCCTAGTTGGTTCATCATTACCCATAGCTTATTCCTGTTGACATGGTCGAATGCGGCGGCCAAGTCCATGAACCCCAAATACATGGCTTCCTTGCTGGTTTTTTTTTTTTTTTTTAAATTTTTATTGAACAATAATTCGGTTACAAGCACGGGCCTACAACCACCAGGGCCGGCCGCTAGGTACAGAATGAAATATACATTTATCATGGCTGCAGTCAAGTCCCGGGGCGCAGCCCCGTAGTGGCTCCGGATAGTTCTAAAGGAACAGGAGACTTAAGTCCAACAGACACAAAAACTAAAAGAAAAACAAAAGGCGAGGCATAAGAGCAAACAGTGCGGGTCAGGCTTCCTCCGGGGAACTCCAGTGCAGACCATTAAGCAGCCGGCAAAAGGAAGGAGTACCGGGAGGCTGGGGACGGGGGAGGGGGGTCAAGGGAGATGAACGTCCATATGTAGTTATTCCAAAAGGTGCCAGGAACCATCAGGGGTCAGGGGGACATGGCGATATCGGTGTCCACCAGGGGGGGGCGTACAGATACCCCCGCGATACGCATTCCATTGCCCCCAGATTCTACCCCATGCCCCCGGCTTACCACTGGCCACATACACAGTCTTCTCCCTGAACATACACCAGTCCATATTCTCCTTCCATACTGACACGGTGGGCGGCCGTTGGGCGCCCCAAAGCTGCGCTATATCTCTCTTGGCAATCATGTTCCCCAGGGCCGCCCACCGAGTCTGAGCCGCGCTGTAATCATTGGGCTCCCACACATTCAGGACACAGCGACGCACCTCCGGCAGCAGCACAACCCCAGTGACCTGTCCCATAACCATATGGACCCGGCGCCAGTAGTCCGCCACCTCGCGGCACTCCCACAGGATATGGAGAAAGGTGGCGCTGAGCCCACAACCCCGCTTACAGAGCCCGTCGTCGGAAAATCCCATCGAGACCAAGCGAGGACCCGTCACATACACCCGGTGAAGAATCTTGAGCTGTACCAACCGGAGACGGGCTGGAATGGCGACCTCCTTGGGGGACGACAGTGCAGACTGCCAGTCCTCGTCGTCCAATTCCACCCCGTCCCCCGTCCAAGCCTCCCGGAGGCGCACAAAGAGGTCAGCCCGATGATTAATCAGTTTTTTATAAGTTAAAGAAATAGTACTGTCAGGGACATGTCCGTCAAGTATGCGGTCCTCGAGGGGCGAGGAAACCGGGATCTTGGTCCCCTCCCCAAAGACCGAGAGCAGGGCGTGTCGAACCTGGGCATAGCGGAAGAACTCCCTGTCCGTAAGCTCGTATTCGGCCTGGAGCACCGCGAAAGTCTTAACCGTGCCCTTATGCCACAGGTCTCCCACTTTGCTGATACCAATCGTATCCCACTGGTCAAACCCCTTCGTAGTCCAGAGGCTGCCCAGGCGGTCGGAGGCAAACAAAGGAGTAGCACATGTTAGTCGCTCACTCCAGCCCGTGGCCGCAGTGGCAGCCCTCCAGGTCCGCACCGCAATCTTAGTAGGACCCGTAAGGGTCCGGCCAGCCGAGCGGGAGTAAAGTGCCCTGTTATAGTTCCCGCCGGGAAGTAGGAACTTGTCCATCTCATACGCCGGATTCAAGCCAGGCGCATACGTGGCATGGTTAATGGCCGCTAGCTGCGAGGCCCAATAGTACCTGCGAATGTCAGGAAGCGCGATGCCCCCGTCGTACCAGGGGAGAGTAAGCTTAGCAAGAGCAATACGCGCCCGCCCGTCCCACACCAGTCTCCTCTGCAGGCTCTCCACCTCCCGAAAGTAGGCCACTGGGATAACGTCGAAGGAGTTCTGGAGTGCATAGAGGAACCTGGGAAGGGACATCATTTTGAACAGCGCGGCCCGACCCAGCGGGGACAGGGGCAGCCTGCACCACCGGGCCGTGTCCTCTCGCAATCGCCGGAGTGGACGCAGGAGATTCTGCTCATAGGGAGCCACCGGGTCCAGCGAAACGTATATCCCCAGGTACTTAAAGCCGCTCAGAGATATTTGGATCGGAAGCCGAGGCGGCAGGAGAGGAGGACCACCAGAGATAGGATAGACGCAGGATTTAGACCAATTGATCGTGAGACCCGAATTGTTCCCAAAGGAAGTCAGAACGTCAAAGAGGACGTTGAGCGACTGCCGCGGTGAGGTGAGATACAGGAGAATATCGTCCGCATACAGCGAGACCCGATCTTCGAAGCCCGGGGCCCACCGGATCCCTCTAAGCGAGGGCTCCCAGCGGAGCCAAGCAGCGAGTGGCTCCAGGGCGAGAGCAAAGAGCAAAGGGGACAACGGGCACCCCTGCCTCGTGCCCCTGCCGAGGGCAAAGGGCCGAGAGACCCGCCCATTCACCACCACCTGAGCCATGGGTCCCGTGTAAAGAAGCTTCACCCAGCCAATAAATCCTTCCCCAAAGCCAAATTTAGCCAAGACAGCCCAGAGGAATGGCCACTCGATGGTGTCAAAAGCCATCGTGGCATCCAAAGAAACCAGCACGGCCGGTTCGGAGAGGAGCTCCGCCCTGGCCAGGGCGCCGTGAAGACGCCGCAAGTTGAGAGCGGTGTTGCGATGCGGGATGAAGCCGCATTGGTCCGGATGAATAAGATCGCACACGACGCTCAACAAACGATTGGCAAGGACTTTCGCCAGGATTTTAGGCTCTGCATTTAGCAGTGAAATAGGCCGGTAAGAAGTACAGCGGTCTCGCGGCTTGCCCTCCTTGGGGATCACGACTATTGTGGCCAAACGCTGGTCAGCCGGAAGGGAACCCGCCGCAAGAGACTCACGGAACATGCGACTGAGGAAGGGCGCAAGCTTATCAGGGCGCAATTTATATAGCTCAATGGGCAGACCGTTGGGACCCATAGCCTTGCCCGAGCGAAGGGAGCGGATCGCGGTCTCCTTGCTGGTTTTAGTATACTTTGCAACCAGCATGTATAGGTTCAGGCATTGGTCTTTGGTGGACCTACCGGTCCGAAAACCGTACTGAGCATCCGAAATGATGTTATTATCCTCGGCCCACTCAGTCAGTCGGTTCAAGATTACTCTTCCCAGGATTTTGGCTGTAACATCTATCAAAGAAATAGGACGGTAACATTGAGGGTCATCTCTGTTGCCTTTTTTGAATATAGGTACAATAATGGCCGATGACCAAGACCGAGGCAAACCGACAATAATGGCCGCGTTTATTACTCTAGTTATGATAGGGGCCCATAGGTCCATGTGGCTCAGGTACAAGTCCGGGGGGATCCCATCTGGGCCCGGGGCTTTATTTTTGGTGAGTCCCTCTATGCCCAATCTAATCTCTTCCAGGGAGAATACCAACGATTTTCTCTGCATGTTCACCCCCCCCCCCCTCCTTTATCCTGTCTTCCTCCCCATGGTTATACAGGCCCTCAAAATGAGCTATCCACTGATCCGGGAGGATGTTTGTTGCAACCTCAGGGGCATTATTGTCTTGGAAACAAGGGGAATTTATTAATCTCCAAAATTCTGTAATATCCCTTTTTTCCGAGGCCTCCCTCAAGGCCGCCCATGCTTCCCCCTGCAATGTTACTTTCCTTCTTTTTAGCTCCTTCCTGTATATTAACCTGGATGTATTAACTTTTACTAGGTCCCTAGGTGTACTGCTCAGAGCTATTTTTAAGTCCTTCAGGGCACGTGTACAGCCCCCGTCAAACCATCTCGGCGAATTAGGGTGAGTTTTCTTGGGGGCCTTGGTCAACAGTAGGCCATCCACCAAACTAGTTATTTGTCCAAACACGTTTATTAAACGAACACCTGCCACAGAGAGGTCTAAACACTCATCGATGAGTGACTTTCCTCTCTCCATCAGGGTCCGATAAAATCTATCTCCATCTAATTTTGCCCACTTGAGTCTTCTGCCTTGGGCCGTCACACTTTCAAGTGTGCCCTCCACTGGTTTATTCTTCCGTTTAGCATGGTACAAAAGCTCCATAACCAAAGGGTTATGCTCGCTAAATGGGCTCCACTCGATTCCTACTTTAATGATTCGATTTTTTAAACCTCTAGAGGCGAAAATATAATCTATATATGACGCACACCCTTTCCCTTTAAAGGTGGGGGGGGAGTATTCCATCCGGTCCCAATGGGATCAAATCGACTGTGTGTTCGAGATCATAAGAATGGATGAGCTTGCCCAATTCTGTGCCGTTTGAAGAATGGGTAAAATGGGGACCTTTTTCTAATGGGCATTTTGACCAGTTCACACTGATCGGGAACAAACGCGGGCATAAATGGCAGTTCAAATCGCCCATTACTAGTGTCGATGGGGCCAGGGCACCATGGGCAGGTACAAGTTCTTGTTTCAACTTAGCGTCTAATTCCCTCAAAAAGGAGGTATCATTATCGGGGAGACCGGTGTTATACACGTTGAACAAAACCAGCCCAAACCCTTTATTCCTAAACCTCAGGGCCTGGATGTTCCATGCAAACCAGTCCACGTTAGACCATCTACCTTCTATGTTTAGGTCTACATATATTATCAAACCGCCCTTGGCCCTACCTGAAGAGGTTTTTTGTGCGGGTGTAAAAAAACATTTATAACCTGCCATATGGAGGTGAGTGTTATCCAATGCCCAGGTTTCTTGTAGGCAGATTATGTGGAAATGAGCCATATAGTGGCGCCAGTCCTTATTATCAATTTTCTCTGCAATACCTGCTATATTCCAAGATATAATTTTCAGACCCGCTTTCTCAATAGTGCCGGGTCCTGCCCCTATCGTACCTTGAGTGGTTTTAGCCCCCCCCCCCTTTATTCCTGGGAGATAATTTCTGCAGATCACTAACCTGCTGTATTGGATCTGGGGCTCTGTTTATTATCCCTAGGGGTGGTTGTGGGCAGCCCCCTGCAGGGGGGTCTAAAGCTTCTGCGGTCCTTGCTTGGGTCCTACACCTTCCCAACCCTGGTGACAACTGTCCAGCTTCTTTGGTCAAACAGTGTATGGGTAAGGATCCTACTAATAAGTCAATCAAATCGGGTTTAATTTGAGCCATGTCCGCCTGCACTATAGAGGAATGTGGGATGAATGGTCAATCAATCTCCTCTAGCGACCTTAGTGGGGTGAACCTATTTGCCCAACATGGATGTCCTCCTTCCCAAATCCCTGACGCTTGTGGTATGCGATTTGGGGCCCCATTTAGACTAGGATTTCGTCCCTCCACGCGTCTCCATATATTGTGCTTTCCCCCGTTTGGAACCTGCTGCCTCAAATAGAAGTAGCTGAGTGACAAAGGCCTTATACCACTCGTGCATCCAGGAGGTGCCTGTCTTAAAATATGATCAACCACCCCCCTGTCCCTAAAATTAGCAATAATGCAGTTTCCTTCGATGTTTTTCGGTCTAGTCCCTATCCAGTTCACTCGTCTAACCAGGAGAATTTCCCCATCCTGATTATTAGATAATGGTCTGTTTTGAGTCAGCCAATAGATGAGTTTGTTTTTTAGCTCCTGGTGTGATTCTCTCTGATCATCTTTTAATTCTGGGACCCCAGCAAACACTACGACCAACGGGCACGATTCTGGGGGAAGATTAATGGTGGGGAATCTCTTGAATTCTTGTGTTAGAATTGACCTATCTTCATGATTTGCTGCATTTAATCTGGGGTCAACAGGGGGTTCAGGTTGTTTATCCAGTTGTTGTGCACCTCGGCCACTGTTAGAAAGCGATCCGCTCTTGCTAGGGTTACAATTCCTAAGCACTTGTCTATGGGGAGCCGGGGCGTCATGGATCTGGGCAGATGTTGTTTGTGCGTTCTTTATCTCGCTGATTTTATTCGCCCTTTGCGTTACTAAAGTGGTATCTAGAGTACCAGTGGGATTACTTGATGCCCCTAATGAGCTACCTTTTGTTTCCCTATTCTTTAGTTCGCTTAAAATTTTGTCCAACCTACTTGTCACTCTACTATTCACTCTCTACTACTCACTCTCAACTACTCTCTACTACTCACTCTCTACTACTCAACTACTCTCTCTACTTCTCACTCTCTACTACTCACTCTACTACTCACTCTCTACTGCACACTCTACTACACGCTCTCTACTACTTGCTCTCTACTACTAACTCTCTACTGCTCACTCTACTACTCACTCTCTACTACTCTCTACTACTCACTCTCTACTACTCCACTACTCTCTACTACTCACTCTCTACTACTCTCTCTACTACTCACTATCTACTACTCTCTACTATTCACTCTCTACTACTCACTATCTACTACTCACTCTACTACTCTCTACTTCTCTCTACCACTCACTCTCTACTACTCTACTACTCTCTACTACTCTCTCTACTACTCTCTCTACTACTCTCTCTCTACTACTCTCTCTCTACTACTCACTCTCTACTACTCACTCTCTACTACTCACTCTCCACTACTCACTCTCCACTACTCGCTACTACTCACTCTCTACTACTCCACTACTCACTCTCTACTACTCCACTACTCACTCTACTTCTCACCCTCTACTACTCTCTTTACTACTCACTCTCTACTGCACACTCTCCACTACTTGCTCTCTACTAGCTCTCTACTACTCACTCTACTACTCCACTACTCTCTATTACTCACTCTCTACTACTCTACTACTCACTCTCCACTACTCTCTACTACTCACTCTCTACTACTCACTCTCTACTACTCTACTACTCTCTACTTCTCTCTGCCACTCACTCTCTACTACTCTCTCTACTACTCTCTCTCTACTACTCACTCTACTACTCTCTACTACTCGCTCTCTACTACTCTCTACTATTCTCTACTACTCGCTCTCTACTACTCACTCAACTACTCACTCTCTACTACTCTCTCTACTATTCACTCTCTACTACTCTACTACTCTCTACTAATCACTCTCTACTACTTACTCTCTACTACACACTATACTATTCTTTACTACTCACTCTCTACTACTCACTCTTACTACTCTACTATTCTACTACTCTCTACTACGCACTCTCTACTACTCACTCCCTACTACTCTCTACTACTCTCTCTACTACTCTCTCTACTACTCTCTCTACTACTCTCTCTACTACTCTCTACTATTCTACTACTCTCTACTACTCACTCTCTACTACTCTCTACTATTCTACTACTCTCTACTACTCACTCTCTACTACTCTCTACTACTCACTCTCTACTACTCACTCTCTACTACTCTACTACTTACTCTCTACTACACACTATACTATTCTCTACTACTCGCTCTCTACTACTCACTCGCTACTACTCTCTACTACTCACTCTCTACTAGTCTACTACTCTCTACGTCTCTACCACTCACTCTCTACTACTCTCTCTCTACTACTCTCTCTACTACTGTCTCTACTAATCACTCTCTACTACTCACTCTACTATTCTCTACTACTCACTCTCTACTACTCTTCTACTCACTCTCCACTACTCACTCTACTACTCCACTACTCTCTACTACTCACTCTCTACTACTCACTTTCTACTACTCACTATCTACTACTCACTCTCCACTACTCACTCTCTACTACTCACTCTCTTCTACTCTACTACTCTCTACTTCTCTCTGTCACTCACTCTCTACTACTCTACTACTCTCTACTACTCTCTCTCTACTACTCACTCTACTACTTGCTCTCTACTACTCTCTCTACTACTCACTCCCTACTACTCACTCTCTACTACTCACTCTCTACTAGTCTACTACTCTCTACGTCTCTACCACTCATTCTCTACTACTCTCTCTCTACTACTCTCTCTACTACTCTCTCTACTACTCACTCTACTATTCTCTACTACTCACTCTACTATTCTCTACTACTCACTCTCTACTACTCTCTACTACTCACTCTCCACTACTCACTCTACTACTCCACTACTCTCTACTACTCACTCTCTACTACTCACTTTCTACTACTCTCTACTATTCACTATCTACTACTCACTCTCCACTACTCACTCTCTACTACTCACTCTCTTCTACTCTACTACTCTCTACTTCTCTCTGCCACTCACTCTCTACTACTCTACTACTCTCTCTACTACTCTCTCTCTACTACTCACTCTACTACTTGCTCTCTACTACTCTCTCTATTCTCTACTACTCACTCCCTACTACTCACTCAACTCCTCACTCTCTACTACTCACTCTCTACTACTCACTCTCTACTACTCACTCTCTACTACTCTCTACTACTCGCTCTACTACTCGCTCTACTACTCTCTCTACTACTCACTCTCTACTACTCTCTACTACTCTACTACTCACTCTCTACTACTCACTCTTTACTACTCTCTACTACTTACTCTCTACTACACACTATACTATTCTCTACTACTCACTCTCTACTACTCACTCAACTCCTCACTCTCTACTACTCACTCTCTACTACTCTACTACTCACTCCCTACTACTCGCTCTCTACTACTCGCTCTACTACTCACTCTCTACTACTCTCTACTACTCTACTACTCTCTACTACTCACTCTCTACTACTCACTCTACTACTCACTCTCTACTACACTCTACTACTCTCCACTACTCACTCTCCACTACTCACTCTCTACTACTCACTCTCTTCTACTCTACTACTCTACTACTCTCTACTACTCTCTCTCTACTACTCACTCTACTACTTGCTCTCTACTACTCTCTCTACTACTCACTCCCTACTACTCACTCAACTCCTCACTCTCTACTACTCACTCTCTACTACTCACTCTCTACTAGTCTACTACTCTCTACGTCTCTACCACTCACTCTCTACTACTTTCTCTCTACTACTCTCTCTACTACTCACTCTCTACTACTCACTCTACTATTCTCTACTATTCACTCTCTACTACTCTCTACTACTCACTCTCCACTACTCTCTACTACTCACTCTCCACTACTCACTCTACTACTCCACTACTCTCTTCTACTCACTCTCTACTACTCACTTTCTACTACTCTCTACTATTCACTCTCTACTACTCACTCTCCACTACTCACTCTCTACTACTCACTCTCTTCTACTCTACTACTCTCTACTTCTCTCTGCCACTCACTCTCTACTACTCTACTACTCTCTCTCTACTACTCACTCTACTACTTGCTCTCTACTACTCTCTCTATTCTCTACTACTCACTCCCTACTACTCACTCAACTCCTCACTCTCTACTACTCACTCTCTACTACTCACTCTCTACTACTCACTCTCTACTACTCACTCTCTACTAGTCTACTACTCTCTACGTCTCTACCACTCATTCTCTACTACTCTCTCTCTACTACTCTCTCTACTACTCTCTCTACTACTCACTCTACTATTCTCTACTACTCACTCTACTATTCTCTACTACTCACTCTCTACTACTCTCTACTACTCACTCTCCACTACTCACTCTACTACTCCACTACTCTCTACTACTCACTCTCTACTACTCACTTTCTACTACTCTCTACTATTCACTATCTACTACTCACTCTCCACTACTCACTCTCTACTACTCACTCTCTTCTACTCTACTACTCTCTACTTCTCTCTGCCACTCACTCTCTACTACTCTACTACTCTCTCTACTACTCTCTCTCTACTACTCACTCTACTACTCTCTCTCTACTACTCACTCTACTACTTGCTCTCTACTACTCTCTCTATTCTCTACTACTCACTCCCTACTACTCACTCAACTCCTCACTCTCTACTACTCACTCTCTACTACTCACTCTCTACTACTCACTCTCTACTACTCTCTACTACTCGCTCTACTACTCTCTCTACTACTCACTCTCTACTACTCTCTACTACTCTACTACTCACTCTCTACTACTCACTCTTTACTACTCTCTACTACTTACTCTCTACTACACACTATACTATTCTCTACTACTCACTCTCTACTACTCACTCAACTCCTCACTCTCTACTACTCACTCTCTACTACTCTACTACTCACTCCCTACTACTCGCTCTCTACTACTCGCTCTACTACTCACTCTCTACTACTCTCTACTACTCTACTACTCTCTACTACTCACTCTCTACTACTCACTCTACTACTCACTCTCTACTACACTCTACTACTCTCCACTACTCACTCTCCACTACTCACTCTCTACTACTCACTCTCTTCTACTCTACTACTCTACTACTCTCTACTACTCTCTCTCTACTACTCACTCTACTACTTGCTCTCTACTACTCTCTCTACTACTCACTCCCTACTACTCACTCAACTCCTCACTCTCTACTACTCACTCTCTACTACTCACTCTCTACTAGTCTACTACTCTCTACGTCTCTACCACTCACTCTCTACTACTTTCTCTCTACTACTCTCTCTACTACTCACTCTCTACTACTCACTCTACTATTCTCTACTATTCACTCTCTACTACTCTCTACTACTCACTCTCCACTACTCTCTACTACTCACTCTCCACTACTCACTCTACTACTCCACTACTCTCTTCTACTCACTCTCTACTACTCACTTTCTACTACTCTCTACTATTCACTCTCTACTACTCACTCTCCACTACTCACTCTCTACTACTCACTCTCTTCTACTCTACTACTCTCTACTTCTCTCTGCCACTCACTCTCTACTACTCTACTACTCTCTCTCTACTACTCACTCTACTACTTGCTCTCTACTACTCTCTCTATTCTCTACTACTCACTCCCTACTACTCACTCAACTCCTCACTCTCTACTACTCACTCTCTACTACTCACTCTCTACTACTCACTCTCTACTACTCACTCTCTACTACTCTCTACTACTCGCTCTACTACTCTCTACTACCCACTCTCTACTCTCTACTACTCACTCTCTACTACTCACTCTCTACTACTCTACTACTCACTCTCTACTACTCTCTCTACTACTCACTCTCTACTACTCTCTACTACTCTACTACTCTACTACTCTCTACTACTCTCTACTACTCACTCTCTACTACTCACTCTACTACTCACTCTCTACTACACTCTACTACTCTCTACTACTCACTCTCTACTACTCACTCTTTACTACTCTACTACTTACTCTCTACTACTCTCTACTACGCACTATACTATTCTCTACTACTCACTCTCTACTACTCACTCTCTACTACTCACTCTGTACTACTCTCTACTATTTACTCTCTATTTACTCTCTACTACTCACTCTCTACTACTCACTCTCTACTACTCACTCTCTACTAGTCTACTACTCTCTCCTTCTCTCTACCACTCACTCTCTACTACTCTCTCTCTACTACTCTCTCAACTACTCACTCTCTACTACTCACTCTACTATTCTCTACTACTCACTCTCTACTACTCTCTACTACTCACTCTCCACTACTCACTCTCAACTACTCGCTCTCTACTGCTCACTATACTACTCACTCTACTACTCTCTTTACTACTCACTCTCTACTGCACACTCTCTACTTGCTCTCTACTACTAGCTCTCTACTACTAGCTCTCTACTACTCACTCTACTACTCACTACTACTCACTCTCTACTACTCCACTACTCTCTACTACTCACTCTCTACTACTTACACTCTCCTACTCTCTACTACTCACTCTCTACTACTCACTCTCTACTACTCACTCTTTACTACTCTACTACTCTCTACTTCTCTCTACCACTCACTCTCTACTACTCTACTACTCTCTCTACTACTCTCTCTCTACTACTCACTCTACTACTCATGCTCTACTACTTTCTCTCAACTACTCACTCAACTACTCTCTACTACTCACTCTCTACTACTCCTCACTCTCTACTACTTTCTCTACCACTCACTCTCTGCTACTCACTCTCTACTACTCTACTACTCACTCTCTACTACTCAATCTCTGCTACTCTCTACTACTCACTCTCTGCTACTCACTCTCTACTACTCACTCCTACTACTCACTCTCTACTACTCACTCTCTACTCTCTCCCTACTACTCCCTCTCTACAACCCACTCTACAACTCTCTACTACTCACTCTCTACTACTCACTCTCTACTACTCACTCTCTACTACTCCCTACTACTCTCTCTCTACTACTCCCTACTACTCTCTCTACTACTCTCTAGTACTCTCTCTCTGCTTCACTCTACTACTCACTCTCTACTACTCACTCTCTACTCTCTCCCTACTACTCCCTCTCTACAACTCACTCTCTACAGCTCTCTCCTACTCACTCTACTACTCACTCTCTACTACTCCCTACTACTCCCTACTACTCTCTCTACTACTCCCTACTACTCTCTCACTACTACTCTCTACTACTCACTCTCTATTACTCTCTCTCTGCTACTCACTACTACTCACTCTCTACCACTCACTCTCTACTACTCACTCTCTACTACTCACTCTACTACTTGCTCTCTACTACTCTCTCTATTCTCTACTACTCACTCCCTACTACTCACTCAACTCCTCACTCTCTACTACTAACTCTCTACTACTCACTCTCTACTACTCACTCTCTACTACTCACTCTCTACTACTCGCTCTACTACTCTCTCTACTACTCTCTCTACTACTCACTATCTACTACTCTCTACTACTCACTCTCTACTACTCACTCTCTACTACTCTACTACTCACTCCCTACTACTCGCTCTCTACTACTCTCTCTACTACTCACTCTCTACTACTCTCTACTACTCTACTACTCTCTACTACTCACTCTCTACTACTCACTCTACTACTCACTCTCTACTACACTCTACTACTCTCTACTACTCACTCTCTACTACTCACTCTTTACTACTTACTCTCTACTACTCTCTACTACGCACTATACTATTCTCTACTACTCACTCTCTACTACTCACTCTCTACTACTCACTCTGTACTACTCTCTACTATTTACTCTCTATTTACTCTCTACTACTCACTCTCTACTACTCACTCTCTACTACTCACTCTCTACTAGTCTACTACTCTCTCCTTCTCTCTACCACTCACTCTCTACTACTCTCTCTCTACTACTCTCTCAACTACTCACTCTCTACTACTCACTCTACTATTCTCTACTACTCACTCTCTACTACTCTCTACTACTCACTCTCCACTACTCACTCTCAACTACTCGCTCTCAACTACTCTCTACTGCTCACTATACTACTCACTCTACTACTCTCTTTACTACTCACTCTCTACTGCACACTCTCTACTTGCTCTCTACTACTAGCTCTCTACTACTAGCTCTCTACTACTCACTCTACTACTCACTACTACTCACTCTCTACTACTCCACTACTCTCTACTACTCACTCTCTACTACTTACACTCTCCTACTCTCTACTACTCACTCTCTACTACTCACTCTCTACTACTCACTCTTTACTACTCTACTACTCTCTACTTCTCTCTACCACTCACTCTCTACTACTCTACTACTCTCTCTACTACTCTCTCTCTACTACTCACTCTACTACTCATGCTCTACTACTTTCTCTCAACTACTCGCTCAACTACTCTCTACTACTCACTCTCTACTACTCCTCACTCTCTACTACTTTCTCTACCACTCACTCTCTGCTACTCACACTCTACTACTCACTCTCTACTTCTCAATCTCTGCTACTCTCTACTACTCACTCTCTGCTACTCACTCTCTACTACTCACTCCTACTACTCACTCTCTACTACTCACTCTCTACTCTCTCCCTACTACTCCCTCTCTACAACCCACTCTACAACTCTCTACTACTCACTCTCTACTACTCACTCTCTACTACTCACCCTCTACTACTCACTCTCTACTACTCACTCTCTACTACTCCCTACTACTCTCTCTCTACTACTCCCTACTACTCTCTCTACTACTCTCTAGTACTCTCTCTCTGCTTCACTCTACTACTCACTCTCTACTACTCACTCTCTACTCTCTCCCTACTACTCCCTCTCTACAACTCACTCTCTACAGCTCTCTCCTACTCACTCTACTACTCACTCTCTACTACTCCCTACTACTCCCTACTACTCTCTCTACTACTCCCTACTACTCTCTCACTACTACTCTCTACTACTCACTCTCTATTACTCTCTCTCTGCTACTCACTACTACTCACTCTCTACCACTCACTCTCTACTACTCACTCTCTACTTCTCACTCTACTACTCACTCTACTCTCTCTACTACTCCTTCTCTACAACTCTCTACTACTCACTCTACTACTCTCTACTACTCACTCTCTACTACTCTACTATTCTCTCCTACTCACTCTACTACTCACTCTCTACTACTCTCTACTACTCACTCTCTACTACTCACTCTACTACCCTCTCTACTACTCTCTACTACTCACTCTACTACTCACTCTCAACTACTCGCTCTCAACTACTATCTACTACTCTCTACTACTCTTTACTACTCACTCTCTACTGCACACTCTCTACTACACACTCTCTACTACTTGCTCCCTACTACTAGCTTTCTACTACTCACTCTACTACTCACTCTCTACAACTCACTCTCTACAACTCTCTCCTACTCACTCTACTACTCACTCTCTACTACTCCCTACTACTCCGTACTACTCTCTCTACTACTCCCTACTACTCTCTCTCTACTACTCTCTACTACTCACTCTCTATTACTCTCTCTCTGCTACTCACTACTACTCACTCTCTACTACTCCCTACTACTCCCTACTACTCTCTCTACTAGTCCCTACTACTCTCTCTCTACTACTCTCTACTACTCACTTTACTGCACACTCTCTACTACTTGCTCTCTACTTCTTGCTCTCTACTACTTGCTCTCTACTACTAGCTCTCTACTACACACTCAACTACTCACTCTCTACTACTCTCTACTACTCACTCTCTACTACTCCACTACTCTCTACTACTCACTCTTTACTACTCACTCTCTACTACTCACTCTCTACTCTCTCCCTACTACTCCCTCTCTACAACTCACTCTACAACTCTCTACTACTCACTCTCTACTACTCACTCTCTACTACTCACTCTCTACTACTCCCTACTACTCTCTCTCTACTACTCCCTACTACTCTCTACTACTCTCTAGTACTCTCTCTCTGCTACTCTCTACTACTCACTCTCTACTACTCACTCTACTACTCACTCTCTACTACTCACTCTCTACTCTCTCCCTACTACTCCCTCTCTACAACTCACTCTCTACAACTCTCTCCTACTCACTCTACTACTCACTCTCTACTACTCCCTACTACTCCGTACTACTCTCTCTACTACTCCCTACTACTCTCTACTACTCACTCTCTATTACTCTCTCTCTGCTACTCACTACTACTCACTCTCTACTACTCTACTATTCTCTCCTACTCACTCTACTACTCACTCTCTACTACTCTCTACTACTCACTCTCCACTACTCTCTACTACTCACTCTACTACCCTCTCTACTACTCTCTACTACTCACTCTACTACTCACTCTCTACTACTCACTCTCAACTACTCGCTCTCAACTACTCTCTACTACTCACTCTCTACTACTCTCTTTACTACTCACTCTCTACTGCACACTCTCTACTACACACTCTCTACTACACACTCTCTACTACTAGCTTTCTACTACTCACTCTACTACTCACTCTCTACTACTCTCTCTACTACCCACTCTCTACTACTCACGCTCTACTACTCTCTACTCTTCACTCTACTCTTCACTCTACTACTCACTCTACTACTCACTCTCTACTACTCACTCTCTACTACTCACTCTCTACTACTCACTCTCTACTACTCACTCTCTACTACTCACTCTCTACTACTCTACTACTTCTCACTCTCTACTACTCTCTCTACTACTCGCGCTCTACTACTTGCTCTCTACTACTAGCTCTCTACTACTCACTCTACTACTTACACTCTCCTACTCTCTACTACTCACTCTCTACTACTCACTCTACTACTCACTCTACTACTCTACTACTCTCTACTTCTCTCTACCACTCACTCTCTACTACTCTGCTACTCTCTCTCTACTACTCTCTCTCTACTACTCATGCTCTACTACTTTCTCTCAACTACTCGCTCAACTACTCTCTACTACTCACTCTCTACTACTCCTCACTCTCTACTACTTTATCTACTACTCACTCTCTGCTACTCACTCTCTACTTCTCTACTACTCTACTACTCACTCTACTACTCTCTCTACTACTCTCTCTTCTACTCGCTCTACTACTCTCTACTACTCACTCTCTACTACTCACTTTACTGCACACTCTCTACTACTTGCTCTCTACTTCTTGCTCTCTACTACTTGCTCTCTACTACTAGCTCTCTACTACACACTCAACTACTCACTCTCTACTACTCCACTACTCTCTACTACTCACTCTCTACTACTCACTCTCTACTACTCACTCTCTACTACTCACTCTCTACTACTCACTCTCTACTACTCACTCTACTCTCTCCCTACTACTCCCTCTCTACAACTCACTCTACAACTCTCTACTACTCACTCTCTACTACTCACTCTCTACTACTCCCTACTACTCTCTCTACTACTCCCTACTACTCTCTCTACTACTCTCTAGTACTCTCTCTCTGCTACTCTCTACTACTCACTCTCTACTACTCACTCTACTACTCACTCTCTACTACTCACTCTCTACTCTCTCCCTACTACTCCCTCTCTACAACTCACTCTCTACAACTCTCTACTACTCACTCTACTACTCACTCTCTACTACTCCCTACTACTCTCTCTACTACTCCCTACTAATCTCCCTACTAATCTCTCTACTACTCCCTACTACTCTCTCTCTACTACTCTCTATTACTCTCTCTCTGCTACTCACTACTACTCACTCTCTACCACTCACTCTCTACTACTCACTCTCTACTACTCACTCTACTACTCACTCTACTCTCTCTACTACTCCTTCTCTACAACTCTACTACTCACTCTACTACTCTCTACTACTCGCTCTCTACTACTCTACTATTCTCTCCTACTCACTCTACTACTCACTCTCTACTACTCTCTCTCTACTACTCTCTCTACTACTGTCTCTACTACTCACTCTCTACTACTCACTCTACTATTCTCTACTACTCACTCTCTACTACTCTTCTACTCACTCTCCACTACTCACTCTACTACTCCACTACTCTCTACTACTCACTCTCTACTACTCACTTTCTACTACTCACTATCTACTACTCACTCTCCACTACTCACTCTCTACTACTCACTCTCTTCTACTCTACTACTCTCTACTTCTCTCTGTCACTCACTCTCTACTACTCTACTACTCTCTACTACTCTCTCTCTACTACTCACTCTACTACTTGCTCTCTACTACTCTCTCTACTACTCACTCCCTACTACTCACTCTCTACTACTCACTCTCTACTAGTCTACTACTCTCTACGTCTCTACCACTCACTCTCTACTACTCTCTCTCTACTACTCTCTCTACTACTCTCTCTACTACTCACTCTACTATTCTCTACTACTCACTCTACTATTCTCTACTACTCACTCTCTACTACTCTCTACTACTCACTCTCCACTACTCACTCTACTACTCCACTACTCTCTACTACTCACTCTCTACTACTCACTTTCTACTACTCTCTACTATTCACTATCTACTACTCACTCTCCACTACTCACTCTCTACTACTCACTCTCTTCTACTCTACTACTCTCTACTTCTCTCTGCCACTCACTCTCTACTACTCTACTACTCTCTCTACTACTCTCTCTCTACTACTCACTCTACTACTTGCTCTCTACTACTCTCTCTATTCTCTACTACTCACTCCCTACTACTCACTCAACTCCTCACTCTCTACTACTCACTCTCTACTACTCACTCTCTACTACTCACTCTCTACTACTCTCTACTACTCGCTCTACTACTCGCTCTACTACTCTCTCTACTACTCACTCTCTACTACTCTCTACTACTCTACTACTCACTCTCTACTACTCACTCTTTACTACTCTCTACTACTTACTCTCTACTACACACTATACTATTCTCTACTACTCACTCTCTACTACTCACTCAACTCCTCACTCTCTACTACTCACTCTCTACTACTCTACTACTCACTCCCTACTACTCGCTCTCTACTACTCGCTCTACTACTCACTCTCTACTACTCTCTACTACTCTACTACTCTCTACTACTCACTCTCTACTACTCACTCTACTACTCACTCTCTACTACACTCTACTACTCTCCACTACTCACTCTCCACTACTCACTCTCTACTACTCACTCTCTTCTACTCTACTACTCTACTACTCTCTACTACTCTCTCTCTACTACTCACTCTACTACTTGCTCTCTACTACTCTCTCTCCTCACCCCACAACTCACCACCTCCAACCACCTCACACCTACTACTCTCCACTATCTCACCACTACTCACTCCACAACTCCCCTACTACTTCTCTACTACTCTACTCTCTACACCCTACCACTCTCTCTCTACTACTCACTACTCACTACTACTCACTCTACTATTCTCTACTATTCACTCTCTACTACTCTCTACTACTCACTCTCCACTACTCTCTACTACTCACTCTCCACTACTCACTCTACTACTCCACTACTCTCTTCTACTCACTCTCTACTACTCACTTTCTACTACTCTCTACTATTCACTATCTACTACTCACTCTCCACTACTCACTCTCTACTACTCACTCTCTTCTACTCTACTACTCTCTACTTCTCTCTGCCACTCACTCTCTACTACTCTACTACTCTCTCTCTACTACTCACTCTACTACTTGCTCTCTACTACTCTCTCTATTCTCTACTACTCACTCCCTACTACTCACTCAACTCCTCACTCTCTACTACTCACTCTCTACTACTCACTCTCTACTACTCACTCTCTACTACTCACTCTCTACTACTCTCTACTACTCGCTCTACTACTCTCTACTACTCACTCTCTACTACTCTCTACTACTCACTCTCTACTACTCACTCTCTACTACTCTACTACTCACTCTCTACTACTCTCTCTACTACTCACTCTCTACTACTCTCTACTACTCTCTACTACTCTACTACTCTCTACTACTCACTCTCTACTACTCACTCTACTACTCACTCTCTACTACACTCTACTACTCTCTACTACTCACTCTCTACTACTCACTCTTTACTACTCTACTACTTACTCTCTACTACTCTCTACTACGCACTATACTATTCTCTACTACTCACTCTCTACTACTCACTCTCTACTACTCACTCTGTACTACTCTCTACTATTTACTCTCTATTTACTCTCTACTACTCACTCTCTACTACTCACTCTCTACTACTCACTCTCTACTAGTCTACTACTCTCTCCTTCTCTCTACCACTCACTCTCTACTACTCTCTCTCTACTACTCTCTCAACTACTCACTCTCTACTACTCACTCTACTATTCTCTACTACTCACTCTCTACTACTCTCTACTACTCACTCTCCACTACTCACTCTCAACTACTCGCTCTCTACTGCTCACTATACTACTCACTCTACTACTCTCTTTACTACTCACTCTCTACTGCACACTCTCTACTTGCTCTCTACTACTAGCTCTCTACTACTAGCTCTCTACTACTCACTCTACTACTCACTACTACTCACTCTCTACTACTCCACTACTCTCTACTACTCACTCTCTACTACTTACACTCTCCTACTCTCTACTACTCACTCTCTACTACTCACTCTCTACTACTCACTCTTTACTACTCTACTACTCTCTACTTCTCTCTACCACTCACTCTCTACTACTCTACTACTCTCTCTACTACTCTCTCTCTACTACTCACTCTACTACTCATGCTCTACTACTTTCTCTCAACTACTCACTCAACTACTCTCTACTACTCACTCTCTACTACTCCTCACTCTCTACTACTTTCTCTACCACTCACTCTCTGCTACTCACTCTCTACTACTCTACTACTCACTCTCTACTACTCAATCTCTGCTACTCTCTACTACTCACTCTCTGCTACTCACTCTCTACTACTCACTCCTACTACTCACTCTCTACTACTCACTCTCTACTCTCTCCCTACTACTCCCTCTCTACAACCCACTCTACAACTCTCTACTACTCACTCTCTACTACTCACTCTCTACTACTCACTCTCTACTACTCCCTACTACTCTCTCTCTACTACTCCCTACTACTCTCTCTACTACTCTCTAGTACTCTCTCTCTGCTTCACTCTACTACTCACTCTCTACTACTCACTCTCTACTCTCTCCCTACTACTCCCTCTCTACAACTCACTCTCTACAGCTCTCTCCTACTCACTCTACTACTCACTCTCTACTACTCCCTACTACTCCCTACTACTCTCTCTACTACTCCCTACTACTCTCTCACTACTACTCTCTACTACTCACTCTCTATTACTCTCTCTCTGCTACTCACTACTACTCACTCTCTACCACTCACTCTCTACTACTCACTCTCTACTACTCACTCTACTACTTGCTCTCTACTACTCTCTATTCTCTACTACTCACTCCCTACTACTCACTCAACTCCTCACTCTCTACTACTAACTCTCTACTACTCACTCTCTACTACTCACTCTCTACTACTCACTCTCTACTACTCGCTCTACTACTCTCTCTACTACTCACTATCTACTACTCTCTACTACTCACTCTCTACTACTCACTCTCTACTACTCTACTACTCACTCCCTACTACTCGCTCTCTACTACTCTCTCTACTACTCACTCTCTACTACTCTCTACTACTCTACTACTCTCTACTACTCACTCTCTACTACTCACTCTTTACTACTTACTCTACTACTCTCTACTACGCACTATACTATTCTCTACTACTCACTCTCTACTACTCACTCTCTACTACTCACTCTGTACTACTCTCTACTATTTACTCTACTATTTACTCTCTATTTACTCTCTACTACTCACTCTCTACTACTCACTCTCTACTACTCACTCTCTACTAGTCTACTACTCTCTCCTTCTCTCTACCACTCACTCTCTACTACTCTCTCTCTACTACTCTCTCAACTACTCACTCTCTACTACTCACTCTACTATTCTCTACTACTCACTCTCTACTACTCTCTACTACTCACTCTCCACTACTCACTCTCAACTACTCACTCTCAACTACTCTCTACTGCTCACTATACTACTCACTCTACTACTCTCTTTACTACTCACTCTCTACTGCACACTCTCTACTTGCTCTCTACTACTAGCTCTCTACTACTAGCTCTCTACTACTCACTCTACTACTCACTACTACTCACTCTCTACTACTCCACTACTCTCTACTACTCACTCTCTACTACTTACACTCTCCTACTCTCTACTACTCACTCTCTACTACTCACTCTCTACTACTCACTCTTTACTACTCTACTACTCTCTACTTCTCTCTACCACTCACTCTCTACTACTCTACTACTCTCTCTACTACTCTCTCTCTACTACTCACTCTACTACTCATGCTCTACTACTTTCTCTCAACTACTCGCTCAACTACTCTCTACTACTCACTCTCTACTACTCCTCACTCTCTACTACTTTCTCTACCACTCACTCTCTGCTACTCACTCTCTACTACTCTACTACTCACTCTCTACTACTCAATCTCTGCTACTCTCTACTACTCACTCTCTGCTACTCACTCTCTACTACTCACTCCTACTACTCACTCTCTACTACTCACTCTCTACTCTCTCCCTACTACTCCCTCTCTACAACCCACTCTACAACTCTCTACTACTCACTCTCTACTACTCACTCTCTACTACTCACTCTCTACTACTCACTCTCTACTACTCCCTACTACTCTCTCTCTACTACTCCCTACTACTCTCTCTACTACTCTCTAGTACTCTCTCTCTGCTTCACTCTACTACTCACTCTCTACTACTCACTCTCTACTCTCTCCCTACTACTCCCTCTCTACAACTCACTCTCTACAGCTCTCTCCTACTCACTCTACTACTCACTCTCTACTACTCCCTACTACTCCCTACTACTCTCTCTACTACTCCCTACTACTCTCTCACTACTACTCTCTACTACTCACTCTCTATTACTCTCTCTCTGCTACTCACTACTACTCACTCTCTACCACTCACTCTCTACTACTCACTCTCTACTTCTCACTCTACTACTCACTCTACTCTCTCTACTACTCCTTCTCTACAACTCTCTACTACTCACTCTACTACTCTCTACTACTCACTCTCTACTACTCTACTATTCTCTCCTACTCACTCTACTACTCACTCTCTACTACTCTACTACTCACTCTCTACTACTCACTCTACTACCCTCTCTACTACTCTCTCTACTACTCACTCTACTACTCACTCTCAACTACTCGCTCTCAACTACTATCTACTACTCTCTACTACTCTTTACTACTCACTCTCTACTGCACACTCTCTACTACACACTCTCTACTACTTGCTCCCTACTACTAGCTTTCTACTACTCACTCTACTACTCACTCTACTACTCACTCTCTACAACTCACTCTCTACAACTCTCTCCTACTCACTCTCCTACTCACTCTACTACTCACTCTCTACTACTCCCTACTACTCCGTACTACTCTCTCTACTACTCCCTACTACTCTCTCTCTACTACTCTCTACTACTCACTCTCTATTACTCTCTCTCTGCTACTCACTACTACTCACTCTCTACTACTCCCTACTACTCCCTACTACTCTCTCTACTAGTCCCTACTACTCTCTCTCTACTACTCTCTACTACTCACTTTACTGCACACTCTCTACTACTTGCTCTCTACTTCTTGCTCTCTACTACTTGCTCTCTACTACTAGCTCTCTACTACACACTCAACTACTCACTCTCTACTACTCTCTACTACTCACTCTCTACTACTCCACTACTCTCTACTACTCACTCTTTACTACTCACTCTCTACTACTCACTCTCTACTCTCTCCCTACTACTCCCTCTCTACAACTCACTCTACAACTCTCTACTACTCACTCTCTACTACTCACTCTCTACTACTCACTCTCTACTACTCCCTACTACTCTCTCTCTACTACTCCCTACTACTCTCTACTACTCTCTAGTACTCTCTCTCTGCTACTCTCTACTACTCACTCTCTACTACTCACTCTACTACTCACTCTCTACTACTCACTCTCTACTCTCTCCCTACTACTCCCTCTCTACAACTCACTCTCTACAACTCTCTCCTACTCACTCTACTACTCACTCTCTACTACTCCCTACTACTCCGTACTACTCTCTCTACTACTCCCTACTACTCTCTACTACTCACTCTCTATTACTCTCTCTCTGCTACTCACTACTACTCACTCTCTACCACTCACTCTCTACCACTCACTCTCTACTACTCACTCTCTACTACTCACTCTCTACTACTCACTCTCTACTACTCTCTACTACTCACTCTACTCTCTCTCTACTACTCCTTCTCTACAACTCTCTACTACTCTCTACTACTCACTCTCTACTACTCTACTATTCTCTCCTACTCACTCTACTACTCACTCTCTACTACTCTCTACTACTCACTCTCCACTACTCTCTACTACTCACTCTACTACTCTACTACTCACTCTACTACTCACTCTACTACCCTCTCTACTACTCTCTACTACTCACTCTACTACTCACTCTCTACTACTCACTCTCAACTACTCGCTCTCAACTACTCTCTACTACTCAGTCTCTACTACTCTCTTTACTACTCACTCTCTACTGCACACTCTCTACTACACACTCTCTACTACTTGCTCTCTACTACTAGCTTTCTACTACTCACTCTACTACTCACTCTCTACTACTCTCTCTACTACCCACTCTCTACTACTCACGCTCTACTACTCTCTACTCTTCACTCTACTACTCACTCTACTACTCACTCTCTACTACTCACTCTCTACTACTCACTCTCTACTACTCACTCTCTACTACTCACTCTCTACTACTCACTCTCTACTACTCTACTACTTCTCACTCTCTACTACTCTCTCTACTACTCGCGCTCTACTACTTGCTCTCTACTACTAGCTCTCTACTACTCACTCTACTACTTACACTCTCCTACTCTCTACTACTCACTCTCTACTACTCACTCTACTACTCACTCTACTACTCTACTACTCTCTACTTCTCTCTACCACTCACTCTCTACTACTCTACTACTCTCTCTCTACTACTCTCTCTCTACTACTCATGCTCTACTACTTTCTCTCAACTACTCGCTCAACTACTCTCTACTACTCACTCTCTACTACTCCTCACTCTCTACTACTTTATCTACTACTCACTCTCTGCTACTCACTCTCTACTTCTCTACTACTCTACTACTCACTCTCTACTACTCTCTCTACTACTCTCTCTTCTACTCGCTCTACTACTCTCTACTACTCACTCTCTACTACTCACTTTACTGCACACTCTCTACTACTTGCTCTCTACTTCTTGCTCTCTACTACTTGCTCTCTACTACTAGCTCTCTACTACACACTCAACTACTCACTCTCTACTACTCCACTACTCTCTACTACTCACTCTCTACTACTCACTCTCTACTACTCACTCTCTACTACTCACTCTCTACTACTCACTCTCTACTACTCACTCTACTCTCTCCCTACTACTCCCTCTCTACAACTCACTCTACAACTCTCTACTACTCACTCTCTACTACTCACTCTCTACTACTCCCTACTACTCTCTCTCTACTACTCCCTACTACTCTCTCTACTACTCTCTAGTACTCTCTCTCTGCTACTCTCTACTACTCACTCTCTACTACTCACTCTACTACTCACTCTCTACTACTCACTCTCTACTCTCTCCCTACTACTCCCTCTCTACAACTCACTCTCTACAACTCTCTACTACTCACTCTACTACTCACTCTCTACTACTCCCTACTACTCTCTCTACTACTTGTGGTAAATAAAATAAATATTACCGGACTGAATTTCATACGGAATCTTAAAATAAAATAAAATAGCTCAAAATAACAAGAGGCAGAATCCGTGGTATAAGAGGTTTTCTAAATGGGCTTTATTCCATTCAAAATGGCCGACTCGAGTCGCGGCCTTCAGGTTCCGTCACCACGAGGGTTCAGGAAGTGAAGTACAATATTTTGTTGACAGACATGCATTTTTATAATAAGTACATTACAATGAAACGAATGTAGAAGGCGTAACATTTGATAAGAAAAGTGACAAAACAGGTACGTAATCGAAACTAGGCGTAATAAGGAATAAAAGAAACATGATTGGTTTGCATTATCAGACATAGGTGGATCTATAAGATAATACTTAGCATAGATGCGCGCGCAGCAGTATGACGTGTAATTGACGTGCAACTAGGGGGTGAAGGGGACTTGACATTTAGCTCTACATGTGGAGACGAGAAGTCTGAGGGGTCAAGTCAACCTAATCCCAAATCATATCTACCATCCTATGTTTAGAGAACTAGTTTATCCACAAGGAAGGACTCTCGGACAGAATCTATTCTATACTAACTGTGTGTGCGTGTACAAGCGTCTAAGTGTCTATATAATATGTGAGGGGCAGAAAACTTTCCATGGCAGCAGGGCTATGAATCACTTGCAGGAGGACGGAAAGGCTGAGTCCTTTGCTTGTGAGCTAAAGGAAATGTTTACCTAAATCACTAGACAGGAATGCATCGGCTGAAGAGCAAAATAGATAATTCGAAGGTGAAATACAGCTTCTTGGCAGACAGGCGAAAACTGGCCGAGGCAGGCACCGTTAGCTGCACAGGGAGTAGGACAAAGTTCATGGATACAGATGCGAGCTCAAGCTGAAGCTGTCAGAGACAGAGAGCAGGGAAAGGCTTTGAGGACAGAATCGGGCCTACTTGCCTGAACTGTAAAAATGTAGTAATTTAGCCATATAAAGTCGGTGGCCTTTCATACCTAGGAATCGAATATCCAGCCCATTGATGGCGGATCTGACAGAGAACATGTCGACGGTAGACACACATATGTTTGCGTCTTAGAAACTGGAACTGGAGGGAACATACATGTACTTGTAACATGTATATAGAACCGTTGGGGTCCAAGATAGGGGACATAACTGACCAGGAAAATCCACATTTCCACATTCCCTCCTTGTCCCCTACTTGCCCTTCAAGAGATATCAATCTTCATCATTCCATCGATTTGCTCATGGAGCATCATTTCTTCTTCCTTCTTCTTCCGGTATTTTGAACGAGAACTGTGATATGGAATGCATGATGTGGCACACAGACCACAAATCGCTGGTCCACATTGCAGGCATAAACAACAACTGAAGAGCATAAGAAGGCCAATACCTAGGAAGGATAGAACTCTCCATCCCCAGGCTGATATCACACTCCAAAACCACCCGGACCACGTCCAAGTGCCTGGATTCTCGTGTATCTGGCTTACAATCTTATGAAGGCGTGTTATAGCTTTATATACAGATGGCGAATTTTCTGGTATGAATATGCAGCAGCTGGATCCGATGACCCTGCAAGCTCCGCCCCTATCGGCCAGGATGACGTCAAGGACAAGACGATTCTGGAGAACAACAATTCTCATCACTGATTGTTCCTCTGTCAGATTGCCTAGGGCGGCTATAGTCTCGTTTACTACAGCTTCAAGAGTCTTGGTTAGTCTGCGTATCAGCTTACTATTTGATATAGTACCTATATAGGGAAAGATACCTTTATTGAAATCTACATACTTGTCCCATGCCGTCTCAGTATAATCGACAACTGGGAGATCTCTCCGCTCTCTTTTGTGTACTAAATGAACATGTCGATAATAATCAGGAGGGGCTAGGAAAACAGGTGGCAGAAGGAATGCGATGTAACAGGTACCATCCCAATCTAGAGGCAGACGCATATATGCCGTCTGGCCACATATAAAGTAAGAATGGCGAGAAGCTCTAAATGAAGATTTACCTTGATCACGATATTCTACTGTAGTAACACATTGGCTATGGCCCATATGTATGGAACCAACTTTTCTTACACATAATTCACCCTTTACTGGAAATACTGACATAGTGGGCAGAATTAGTTCAACTTCGGATTTGACATTCAAAATCATAAGATTAGGCGTAAAATTACCTAATTTATACACTTCATTTTCTAAATCAGTTCCTGTTCTACTGGGGTGACCCTCCTTATTAGGGTGACAGACTTTGAATAAAACTAGATTCAGATTTCCCCATATCCAATGTTGTTGATAAACTGCTGTGTCTGGGTCTATGGAATTTAATAAACTAAACCATGCTCCACAGGAGCCATTGTGTGTAAATGGATGTGGAAAGAAAGGCAGAACTCCTTTGTTATTCTGATAGGGAGGGAGCCGGCCACACACCCAACAATTGGTGGCATTACTAGTCTGATGGGAATGATGTAACATACTAATGAATGTGTTATTGCGCAGCGCAAGTCTATAGGACAACTCATGTGGGGGTAGGTCACTAAAAGAATGTTCATCAGTTATATTGAAAACACGTTTAGAAACAGGATAATACATATGCAACAATATACTTGCAGTAACTATTAAAAACTCAAGGAAAACAAAATTAATAAAGTCACAATACAGTGGTTACGCAGTGATTTACAATAAGCATGTCGTTTCATTATGATTCTGGACTCTACATGATTCAGACCTAAGGGATACATGTCGGGACAGATTCAACCGCTTCACCTTGGAGAGGACTTAAACAATCAAATCGTCCGACAGTTTAGATCTGGACCTGAGTTTCTGTTTATAGAGTTCGGTGCTACTGGCCTCAGCCAAAGGTAGCTTTGAGTCAATGGGGGAAGACACACGGGGAATACTGTTTGTGTCAGGAGGAAGTCCATGAAATTTTTTGATATGGCTGGTATGCACCCAGCCTTTCCTTCCTTCGATCTTCACAGCTGTTCTGGTCGTCAGCAGGACCAACTTAGGAAGTCTCCACCTTGGCTCCAGTTGGGTTTTCCGATCAAAATTCCTGACGAGGACATAATCGCCAGGAATTACATCATGAGGTTTCACCTCGGTGTTGTCGGGAAAAGCTGCGATTACCTGTGAACGACAAGATTGTAGTGCAGACATCAAGGAAGCCAGGTAATCTGTCAGCATATTACAGTCAACATCAGTTATTTTACGGGGTATAGGCGTCCCCCACATATTCGGTGGTCTACCAAAGATCACCTCATACGGGGATAGCCCTGTTCGAGAGTGTGCTACCATTCTCATGTAGAATAGCGCAACTGGTAAGGCTACTATCCAGTCCACACCCTTTTCCTGACATATTTTAGACAGTCTGATTTTTAAAAGTTGATTATGTCGTTCCACGAGACCTGCTGCCTCGGGGTGTCGGACACAGTGGAATTTCCACTGATATCCCAACAAAAGTGAGACATGTTTCATTAATTCGGATGAGAAAGGCTGGCCGTTATCTGAATATACAACACGTGGTAAACCGTACCGTGGGAAGAATTCTCGAACTAGCTGCTTGGCAGTAGTCGGGGCAGTGTAATCTGATACGGGATACGCCTCTGTCCAACGGGAGAGAGCGCAGACAACTACGAGAACATATTTGAATCCTCGACAACGTTCCATCTGAATATAATCCATCTGGAGAACTTCAAAAGGATGGTCAGGAGGCTGAAATCCACCCTGCTCTACGGGAACACTCTTTCCTGGATTAAACTGACAACATATCATACAGGTACGAACTTTTTGTTTAGCTGCTGCTCGTAAATGTTTGTTGAAACAAATGTGCTGAATGCTGTCTAGCATAGCCTTCTCTCCCAAATGTGCTGGACTGTGAACTGTAGCTATAATGGCTTGAACCATGGAATCAGGGAGAAACCATACAGATTTCTCCTTCGTCATCCATCCTTGATCTGTCTGGATCCCTCCTAGTTCCGTCCACTTCTTTATTTCTTCTGCTGTGGCATGTGTCTGTATGTCAATTACGTCAAGTGCGGGATCCTTAATTGTCATACACTGTGTTGGTGTCTGAACTATTGGCTTTGTCATGTCTAATGTGCGATTCTGAGCAGTCTGTTTAGCTGTTCTGTCAGCTAAATCATTTCCTTGAGAAATGGTATCAGTAACCTTCGTGTGTGCTTTACATTTCATAATCGATATAGCAGTGGGTAGATGTATTGCGTCTAACAAGGCATGAATGAGGGGTCCGTGCTGAATGTGGGCACCATGGGACGTTAAATAACCTCTCTCTCGCCATAGCACGCCGAAGTCGTGTACAACTCCGAATGCATAACGTGAGTCAGTGTATACATTAACTTTCTTATTTGTGGCTTGAATACAGGCTTGCGTTAGAGCCATAAGTTCTGCTGCTTGGGCTGACAGAATATCTATACAATGTGTCTCAATAATTTCAGTGTCTGTTGTGACTGCATACGCGGCCACTAAATCTCCTGTATTTGTTCTCATGCACGATCCATCTACATACAACGTCAGGTCTGGATCTAACAATGGAACGTCTGTCAAGTCTTGTCTAGGTTTCGTCTTTATTTCAATGATTTCAACACAATCATGAGCTAGTGGGTCTGTTCCAATTACAGGTAATAGTGTAGCAGGATTCAATGTATTACACCGTCGGATCTCTATGTGTGGTTGAAACAATGTCAGTTCATAACCGGTAAGTCTTGCTATGGTCAAGTGTTGTGTTTGTGTTCGGTTCACAAGAATCTCTACTGCATGTGGTACTTGTACTGTCAATGGGTGTCCTAATACTATGGCATCGCTTTGTCTGATTGCTAAAGCTGTCGCTGCCACTGACTTCAGGCATGCAGGCAAAGCCTGAGCTACGGGATCTAATGTACTGGAAAAATAAGCACATGGCTTGCGTGATCCTGCTTGATCCTGAGTGAGTACTGACAAGGCAGTACCTTCGCGTTCTGTAACAAAGAGTGTAAAATGTTTGTTATAACATGGTGTTGCTAAAACAGGTGCTTGACATAAAGCTTTCTTTAGGCTTTCAAAAGCTTGTGTATGTTCCTGAGTCCAAGGGAGAACAGTCGATGTGGCTGCCTCCTGTGTGGTTAACTGAATGAGTGGTTTTGCTAGAAATGCGTACTGAGGGATCCACTGCCTACAATATGAAGTGAGGCCTATGAAAGCCCGCACCTCCTTCTGTGTCTGGGGTATTGACATGTTAGCAATTAACTGGATGCGATCTGGTGTAAGCTGCCTTCCCTCCTTGGACAGCGAGTGACCAAGATAAATAACTCGCTGGACACAGAATTGCAGCTTAGAAGGAGACACCTTGTGCCCCTTGTCGGCTAGAAAATGTAAAACTGTCAGAGAAGCTTTTTCACATTCTGGCTCGCTTCTCGCGGTGATCAGCAGATCATCGACATATTGAAGCAGTGCTGTATTGACTGGCATGTGGATACTGTCAAGTTCTCGTTTCAGTGCTTGGCTGTAGATGCTGGGGCTTTCTGTGAATCCTTGGGGAGCGCGTGAGAATTTAAAGCTGCGCCCATTTAAACTGAATCCGAACAAGTATTGGCTTTCCGGATCTATTGGGACGCTGAAAAAGGCATTCTTGAGATCAATTACAGTAAAAAATGTTGCTTCGGAATCAATTGCTGTCAACAATGATGATATATCAGGGACCACAGGGAATTGTGGTACAATACACTTGTTTAGTTCACGCAAATCAATAACCAATCGGTACACTGGTGGGGCAGTAGGATCAGTTCGTTTAAGAATCGGAATTATCGGCGAATTACATACATTGGAGTCTGTTTCTACAACTACTCCCTGGGCAATTAGCTCATCAATGATTTTCAGCAAAGCCACTACAGCATCATGCGGTAACTTGTATTGTCGCATTCGTGGTAGTACCACTCCTGCTTTCAATGTAACTCGATAGGGTGTAATGTTCATGCAGCCAACATCCGTAGGGCCTTGTGCCCATAGATGTACTGGTAAAGTCTGTAGTCGGAGATCCATGTCTCTAGACACATAGTGACCTTTAAAATCACGCAAAAACAACCTTACTCCTTCCGGAGAACAACATATTATGGCTCCTAGTGCTTTCAGAGTTTTAATTCCTAACAGATTTTCTGGGCATGATTTAGTAAGCAATAAATCTGTAGTTCGTGTCAAAGGTCCTATCGTAAGTGGTAGAGGCTGTGATACTTCATTAACAATAGGTTTTCCCGAAAAACCAAGGGAAACATTTTGAGAGCCTGAGAGGGGTGCCCCTGGAACTTCACTTCGTTTTATAGTTGTTCGACTTGCCCCTGTATCGAGTAAGAATTTTCTATCTTGACCTAATAATTCACTATGTACATAAGGTCCTTCTTGATCTACAGGAATCTCGATAAGCGGTAAGTCAACTTCCCTCTCTAGGCTGGTTCATGCGTAGCGCTGATACTCAGGGTATTCATACTGTGCAGTCTGATACATTTGTCGTGTTGTAGTTTGTGTGGCAGTAGCAGGCAACGGTGGTGCAGCTGGCACAAACTGTATGGGTTGCTGTGAGGCTGGCATGGACTGTTGCTGAACTGGCATGGACTGTCCATGCTGCATAGCTCCTTGCTCATTCTGATCTTGTCTAACTAATCGTGGTCTCTCCTTTGCAATACCTGTAGCTATATTACGTTTCAGGACTGGACAATCGTGTACATAATGGCCTAGTTGTTTACAGTAATTGCAGGTTCCTTTTACAGGAACTGCAGAATCACCAGAATGTGTCACACCCTTTTTGTGACCATCTGCTGGTACTGTCTGAGAAACTAGCATTTTCATTTTTGTATCCTTCATGCGTCTATGCTCGTGTTCTTGTTCATCCCTAATTCTATTGTGATGATACTGTAACATTTGTAGCATTTGCGACGGAGTGTTACTTTGCCAGGTACTCTCGAATTTCAATATTCTATTCTTTACTGGAGGTAATGCATTTTCCACTAATTTTGTCACAAATAAATGTGGATATGAATCACTACTTGCTTTTATACCACTATTTATACCAAAACATTTTTCAAATCGAGCATAATAATCGCTTGTGTCTTCATCTTGCTTTTGTTTGCAGGCTGTGATTGCACCCCAATCTTCCTTTTTTGTAGTTAATAAACGTGGCAGTACCTGTACTAGTAAACCTGGTAACAGTTTAACTTTATCCCCGAGCCCTGAACCTGCAGTTCGGGCCCTTTCTTCCTCTGCTAATGCTGTCCAGTCTATCTTTTGGTCTCCCACTTCCCACTCTTTTTCTTTCAGTTTTTCATAAATGCCAGCAGGCAAAAGCACCTTTAATATCGTCATAATATCAGGAAAGGTGTACTCTCCCATCAGTAACATGTCTTTAATTTCTCGGTGGAAACCCGCTGGGTCTTTGTCATGACTAGGTACTACTTTCTTCATTTCTAATAATTCCATTTTTGATATGGGTGTGTAAACAAATACACGGTGAAACTCATTGTCTTCGCCTTTTATTGGGTGCACCTCTCGTAAAGGATTTTGTCTATCCATGTAGTACGGTGCTCTTTCTCTGGGGGGCAGGGAGAGAGAATCTGGATTTACAAAAAGGACGTACTGCTTACGTGACACTAATATCTCTTTAATTAGCTTGTTACTAGAACCTCTCCATCTGTACGTGAGTAGTTCCGTTAATATATCAGGTAAAGGACCAGGGTCAGCATGTTGGCTCTTATATAATATGAGGAGTTGCTGAATCATATAGATTCCAGCTAAACGTTGCTCATCTGTACTGAGGTTGAGAAACGTGTGTGCTACGGTCTCATCACCGTATTTTTCAGGACTAACAATCCAGTGAACGGCTGATCTGGCTAATTCTTGCTCATCTATGGAATCGAGGAGGTGATAACCCCTTCGTTCTCGTAGTATTTTATCTGCGGCTTGAAACGAATGTTCAGGAGACTTCAGATTTATTACAGGCGTTGGATACGTTCTGCTGTTATTTGAGCATACTGAGTGTATGGGATCAGAAAAACATCTAGCATTATCACAGGATCTTCCTCTGCCTACATAGGCTATGGTCTCTGACTGTCTTGCAGAGTTCCCTGATTCGGACACTTCATCTTGCTCAAACTCGTCTGTTCCCAATCTTTCTTCATGAATACGCTCTATTTCTTTACGGATTTTTCGGCACATGGCTATTATACAATTTTGCTTATCGTGTCTCCCTTCTGATATATTCTGACTCCATCTTGTAAGAGTAAGCATTGCATTCGGGTCTACCCCCGGACGATCTTGATTTCTGATCACACAGTTTATGAGGAAACGTAACAGTTCCCCCTGTATTTCTACTTTCTGGAATTCCATAGCTCTGTTAATACATCCTGGATCTCGTCCTGTTTGAACAAAATGATATATGTTATCCAGATGCGTAATCATCCCCGGTAACCTTGCTAAATACTCTGCGGCTCGCCTGATACGTAATGATGCCAGGACCATTTCGTCCTCTTTACCGACCACGGGGTCATATCTACAATTTACAAGGAGTTCCTTAAGCGTACGTTCATTTACGAATTTTGGTGTACGTGAATGTGTTGACTCTTGAAAGACAAGTTTATTTATTCTAGGTGGTGTAAAAGTACTGCTAGCACCTCCCGTGGCCCCATCTGGGGCGTCGGGTGTGAAAGGGTTCGTCGAACGTGACACAGCAACTATGGGTGTCGATACCTCTGTAGAGTCGACTGCGGAGACAGATGCGGAAACAGATGTGCTTGCCGAAGCTTGCGTCGGGACTTGCTGTTGCACGGGTACAGATACCTGATCCTGACGTTGAACCCCTCCGCCAGACGGTCTATGTGGTGTGGCGTTAGCATACTCGGGAGCTGCATCGTCTAGATATGAGGAAAGAAAAACATCTTCTGCGGTTCTGGGATGCCCTTTTGGATGTACCTTAATTGGAAATAATGGGGGTGGCAAGTCTTTTGGCATCTCTGGAGCAGCCTTAGGTAGTCCTTCGGCTAGAAGGGGATACATACCATTCATAAGAGCATTTCTTTGTCTATTTACTTGTTCTGATTTCACTCGGATACCTTCCTCAATTAATAGATTTTCTTGAACTTTATTTGAACTTTCTTTACTCCTATCTTCTTGTCTACGTGCTTTTTCTGTTCGTCTATGAGATTCTTTACGCCATAACTCGACAGCGTCTTTCTGTGACTGTCTGACCTTTCTTTTCCATAACTCTTCCTCCACTTTCATGATGCACTCTGCATCCCAGGTTCCCGCTGCGGGCCACCTTTGACTTTCCGGTAATCCCTTGGTATAATCTACCCATAGATCAAGAAACAATATGGCATCTAAGCCATGCTTATGGTACATGAAATGTCCTGGAGTGTCCCTAGGAGGAATAGGAACTGCTTCTTCAAGCACCCCTTTTCTGGTAGTAATCTGTCTTAACTTCGAGAAGAGCGGCATATTGACAACTGATCTGATACTTACTCTTGAACTTACTTAATACGAGAAACACAATAATGAACAGTGAACAATGAACAGTCATTCATACCACAATATGCAAGACATTTTCTGAATACTTTAAACATTAAACATTAAACATTTAATAATGGTCGACAATGATGACAGTCTGCTTAACTAATCACCACGCTGAATTCTTGACAATAACTGAATACTTCGGAATACTTGATATACTGCTAAACAGTACATATACACTGCTAAACAGTGCAGACCGGATTTGTGTACCCAAATCCGTCTTGACCGGCACAACCTATGTGCGCGTCAACACGCCTCCCCGGCGATGGTACTCACCGAGTAGCTCCTTGAAACGGAAGGCCTCAGAGAATGGACAGGACTCGATAACTGCGGACAGCGGACCCTCTGGACATCGGGATTTCGGAAAACCTGGTGGGCCTCTGTATACCTCGGATCTTGCTCTCTCAGCTAGGCTCTGGTCGGGATACTTCGCACTTCTCACCGCCTCGTCTGGGTTGATCGCAGCCTCAGTCGCCCCCGCTTGACCGGAGGGAGCTTACAGGAAATCCTGCTGGTACGCGTTTATGGTCCGTCCAGCTGTGGCAGGAGACCGGGCCTGCAACGCACCGCCGGCGCGTGAGATGAGAAAGTGTCCCTTTTCGGGCGCCATTATGTGGTAAATAAAATAAATATTACCGGACTGAATTTCATACGGAATCTTAAAATAAAATAAAATAGCTCAAAATAACAAGAGGCAGAATCCGTGGTATAAGAGGTTTTCTAAATGGGCTTTATTCCATTCAAAATGGCCGACTCGAGTCGCGGCCTTCAGGTTCCGTCACCACGAGGGTTCAGGAAGTGAAGTACAATATTTTGTTGACAGACATGCATTTTTATAATAAGTACATTACAATGAAACGAATGTAGAAGGCGTAACATTTGATAAGAAAAGTGACAAAACAGGTACGTAATCGAAACTAGGCGTAATAAGGAATAAAAGAAACATGATTGGTTTGCATTATCAGACATAGGTGGATCTATAAGATAATACTTAGCATAGATGCGCGCGCAGCAGTATGACGTGTAATTGACGTGCAACTAGGGGGTGAAGGGGACTTGACATTTAGCTCTACATGTGGAGACGAGAAGTCTGAGGGGTCAAGTCAACCTAATCCCAAATCATATCTACCATCCTATGTTTAGAGAACTAGTTTATCCACAAGGAAGGACTCTCGGACAGAATCTATTCTATACTAACTGTGTGTGCGTGTACAAGCGTCTAAGTGTCTATATAATATGTGAGGGGCAGAAAACTTTCCATGGCAGCAGGGCTATGAATCACTTGCAGGAGGACGGAAAGGCTGAGTCCTTTGCTTGTGAGCTAAAGGAAATGTTTACCTAAATCACTAGACAGGAATGCATCGGCTGAAGAGCAAAATAGATAATTCGAAGGTGAAATACAGCTTCTTGGCAGACAGGCGAAAACTGGCCGAGGCAGGCACCGTTAGCTGCACAGGGAGTAGGACAAAGTTCATGGATACAGATGCGAGCTCAAGCTGAAGCTGTCAGAGACAGAGAGCAGGGAAAGGCTTTGAGGACAGAATCGGGCCTACTTGCCTGAACTGTAAAAATGTAGTAATTTAGCCATATAAAGTCGGTGGCCTTTCATACCTAGGAATCGAATATCCAGCCCATTGATGGCGGATCTGACAGAGAACATGTCGACGGTAGACACACATATGTTTGCGTCTTAGAAACTGGAACTGGAGGGAACATACATGTACTTGTAACATGTATATAGAACCGTTGGGGTCCAAGATAGGGGACATAACTGACCAGGAAAATCCACATTTCCACATACTCCCTACTAATCTCCCTACTAATCTCTCTACTACTCCCTACTACTCTCTCTCTACTACTCTCTATTACTCTCTCTCTGCTACTCACTACTACTCACTCTCTACCACTCACTCTCTACTACTCACTCTCTACTACTCACTCTACTACTCACTCTACTACTCACTCTACTCTCTCTACTACTCCTTCTCTACAACTCTCTACTACTCACTCTACTACTCTCTACTACTCGCTCTCTACTACTCTACTATTCTCTCCTACTCACTCTACTACTCACTCTCTACTACTCACTCTCTACTACTCTCTACTACTCACTCTACTACTCTACTACTCACTCTACTACTCACTCTACTACCCTCTCTACTACCCTCTCTACTACTCTCTACTACTCACTCTCTACTACTCACTCTCTACTACTCACTCTCTACTACTCACTCTCAACTACTCACTCTCAACTACTCGCTCTCAACTACTCTCTACTACTCACTCTCTACTACTCTCTTTACTACTCACTCTCTACTGCACACTCTCTACTACACACTCTCTACTACTCACTCTCTACTCTCTCCCTACTACTCCCTCTCTACAACTCACTCTACAACTCTCTACTACTCACTCTCTACTACTCACTCTCTACTACTCACTCTACTCTCTCCCTACTACTCTCTCCCTACTACTCCCTCTCTACAACTCACTCTACAACTCTCTACTACTCACTCTCTACTACTCACTCTCTACTACTCACTCTCTACTACTCACTCCTACTACTCACTCTCTACTACTCACTCTCTACTCTCTCCCTACTACTCCCTCTCTACAACTCACTCTACAACTCTCTACTACTCACTCTCTACTACTCACTCTCTACTACTCCCTTCTACTCTCTCTCTACTACTCCCTACTACTCTCTCTACTACTCTCTAGTACTCTCTCTCTGCTACTCTCTACTACTCACTCTCTACTACTCACTCTACTACTTACTCTCTACTACTCACTCTCTACTACTCACTCTCTACTCTCTCCCTGCTACTCCCTCTCTACAACTCACTCTCTACAACTCTCTCCTACTCACTCTACTACTCACTCTCTACTACTCCCTACTACTCCCTACTACTCTCTCTACTACTCCCTACTACTCTCTCTCTACTACTCTCTACTACTCACTCTCTATTACTCTCTCTCTGCTACTCACTACTACTCACTCTCTACCACTCACTCTCTACTACTCACTCTCTACTACTCACTCTACTACTCACTCTACTCTCTCTACTACTCCTTCTCTATAACTCTCTACTACTCACTCTACTACTCCTTCTCTATAACTCTCTACTACTCACTCTACTACTCTCTACTACTCACTCTCTACTACTCTACTATTCTATCCTACTCACTCTACTACTCACTCTCTACTACTCTCTACTACTCACTCTCTACTACTCTCTACTACTCACTCTACTACCCTCTCTACTACCCTCTCTACTACTCTCTACTACTCTCTACTACTCACTCTACTACTCACTCTCTACTACTCACTCTCAACTACTCGCTCTCAACTACTCTACTACTCACTCTCTACTACTCTTTACTACTCACTCTCTACTGCACACTCTCTACTACACACTCTCTACTACTTGCTCTCTACTACTAGCTTTCTACTACTCACTCTACTACTCACTCTCTACTACTCTCTCTACTACTCACTCTCTACAGCTCACTCTCTACAACTCTCTCCTACTCACTCTACTACTCACTCTCTACTACTCCCTACTACTCCCTCTACTACTCCCTACTACTCTCTCTCTACTACTCTCTACTACTCACTTTACTGCACACTCTCTACTACTTGCTCTCTACTTCTTGCTCTCTACTACTTGCTCTCTACTACTAGCTCTCTACTACACACTCAACTACTCACTCTCTACTACTCTCTACTACTCACTCTCTACTACTCACTCTCTACTCTCTCCCTACTACTCCCTCTCTACAACTCACTCTACAACTCTCTATTACTCACTCTCTACGACTCCCTACTACTCTCTCTCTACTACTCCCTACTACTCTCTACTACTCTCTAGTACTCTCTCTCTCTGCTACTCTCTACTACTCACTCTCTACTACTCACTCTCTACTCTCTCCCTACTACTCCCTCTCTACAACTCACTCTCTACAACTCTCTCCTACTCACTCTACTACTCACTCTCTACTACTCCCTACTACTCCCTACTACTCTCTACTACTCCCTACTACTCTCTCTCTACTACTCTCTACTACTCACGTTACTGCACACTCTCTACTACTTGCTCTCTACTTCTTGCTCTCTACTACTTGCTCTCTACTACACACTCAACTACTCACTCTCTACTACTCTCTACTACTCACTCTCTACTACTCCACTACTCTCTACTACTCACTCTCTACTACTCACTCTCTACTACTCACTCTCTACTCTCTCCCTACTACTCCCTCTCTACAACTCACTCTACAACTCTCTACTACTCACTCTCTACGACTCCCTACTACTCTCTCTACTACTCCCTACTACTCTCTACTACTCTCTAGTACTCTCTCTCTGCTACTCTCTACTACTCACTCTCTACTACTCACTCTCTACTCTCTCCCTACTACTCCCTCTCTACAACTCACTCTCTACAACTCTCTCCTACTCACTCTACTACTCACTCTCTACTACTCCCTACTACTCCCTACTACTCTCTCAACTACTCCCTACTACTCTCTCTCTACTACTCTCTACTACTCACTCTCTATTACTCTCTCTCTGCTACTCACTACTACTCACTCTCTACCACTCACTCTCTACTACTCACTCTCTACTACTCTACTATTCTCTCCTACTCACTCTACTACTCACTCTCTACTACTCTCTACTACTCACTCTCTACTACTCTCTACTACTCACTCTACTACTCTACTACTCACTCTACTACTCACTCTACTACCCTCTCTACTACTCTCTACTACTCACTCTACTACTAACTCTCTACTACTCACTCTCAACTACTCGCTCTCAACTACTCTCTACTACTCACTCTCTACTATTCTCTTTACTACTCACTCTCTACTGCACACTCTACTACACACTCTCTACTACTTGCTCTCTACTACTAGCTTTCTACTACTCACTCTACTACTCACTCTCTACTACTCACTCTCTACTACTCACTCTCTACTACTCACTCTACTAACTCTACTACTCACTATCTACTACTCACTCTCTACTACTCACTCTCTACTACTCTACTACTTCTCACTCTCTACTACTCTCTCTACTACTCACTCTCTTCTACTTGCTCTCTACTACTTGCTCTCTACTACTAGCTCTCTACTACTCACTCTACTACTTACACTCTCCTACTCTCTACTACTCACTCTCTACTACTCACTCTACTACTCACTCTCTACTACTCTACTACTCTCTACTTCTCTCTACCACTCACTCTCTACTACTCTACTACTCTCTCTCTACTACTCTCTCTCTACTACTCACTCTACTACTCATGCTCTACTACTTTCTCTCAACTACTCGCTCAACTACTCTCTACTACTCCTCACTCTCTACTACTTTCTCTACTACTCACTCTCTGCTACTCACTCTCTACTTCTCTACTACTCACTCTCTACTACTCTCTCTACTACTCTCTCTTCTACTCGCTCTACTACTCTCTACTACTCACTCTCTACTACTCACTTTACTGCACACTCTCTACTTCTTGCTCTCTACTTCTTGCTCTCTACTACTTGCTCTCTACTACTAGCTCTCTACTACACACTCAACTACTCACTCTCTACTACTCCACTACTCTCTACTACTCACTCTCTACTACTCACTCTATTACTCACTCTCTACTACTCACTCTCTACTCTCTCCCTACTACTCCCTCTCTACAACTCACTCTACAACTCTCTACTACTCACTCTACTACTCACTCTCTACTACTCCCTACTACTCTCTCTCTACTACTCCCTACTACTCTCTCTACTACTCTCTAGTACTCCCTACTACTCTCTCTACTACTCTCTAGTACTCTCTCTCTGCTACTCTCTACTACTCACTCTCTACTACTCACTCTCTACTACTCACTCTACTACTCACTCTCTACTACTCACTCTCTACTCTCTCCCTACCACTCCCTCTCTACAACTCACTCTTACTCACTCTCTACTACTCCCTACTACTCTCTCTATTACTCCCTACTACTCTCTCTCTACTACTCTCTACTACTCACTCTCTATTACTCTCTCTCTGCTACTCACTACTACTCACTCTCTACCACTCACTCTCTACTACTCACTCTCTACTACTCACTCTACTACTCACTCTACTCTCTCTCTACTACTCCTTCTCTACAACTCTCTACTACTCACTCTACTACTCTCTACTACTCGCTCTCTACTACTCTACTATTCTCTCCTACTCACTCTACTACTCAATCTCTACTACTCTCTACTACTCACTCTCTACTACTCTCTACTACTCACTCTACTACTCTACTACTCACTCTACTACTCACTCTACTACCCTCTCTACTACTCTCTACTACTCACTCTACTACTCACTCTCTACTACTCACTCTCAACTACTCGCTCTCAACTACTCTCTACTACTCACTCTCTACTACTCTCTTTACTACTCACTCTCTACTGCACACTCTCTACTGCACACTCTCTACTACTTGCTCTCTACTACTCACTCTACTACTCACTCTCTACTACTCACTCTACTACTCACTATCTACTACTCACTCTGCTACTCACACTCTACTACTTGCTCTCTACTACTTGCTCTCTACTACTAGCTCTCTACTACTCACTCTACTACTCACTCTACTACTCACTCTCTACTGTTCTACTTCTCTCTACCACTCTCTCTCTACTACTCTCTCTACTACTCTCTCTCTACTACTCTCTCTTCTACTCGCTCTACTACTCTCTACTACTCACTCTCTACTACTCTCTATTACTCTCTACTACTCACTCTCTACTACTCAATACTACTCACTCTCCACTACTCGCTCTCCACTACTCACACTCAACTACTCGCTCTCAGCTACTCTCTACTACTCACTCTACTACTCACTCTCTTCTACTCTCTACTACTTACTCTCTACTACTCTCTACTACTCACTCTACTATTGTCTACTACTCACTATCTACTACTCTCCACTATTCACTCTCTACTACTCACTCTCTACTACTCACTCCTACTACTCACTCTACTACTCTCTACTACTCACTCTCTACTACTCACTCTCTACTACTCTCTACTACTCACTCTACTACTCTACTACTCACTCTACTACTCACTCCTACTACTCACTCTACTACTCTCTACTACTCACTCTCTACTACTCACTCTCTACTACTCTCTACTACTCACTCTACTACTCTACTACTCACTCTACTACTCACTCTACTACCCTCTCTACTACTCTCTACTACTCACTCTACTACTCACTCTCTACTACTCACTCTCAACTACTCGCTCTCAACTACTCTCTACTACTCACTCTCTACTACTCTCTTTACTACTCACTCTCTACTGCACACTCTCTACTGCACACTCTCTACTGCACACTCTCTACTACTTGCTCTCTACTACTCACTCTACTACTCACTATCTACTACTCACTCTGCTACTCACACTCTACTCCTTGCTCTCTACTACTTGCTCTCTACTACTAGCTCTCTACTACTCACTCTACTACTCACTCTACTACTCACTCTCTACTGTTCTACTTCTCTCTACCACTCTCTCTCTACTACTCTCTCTCTACTACTCTCTCTCTACTACTCTCTCTTCTACTCGCTCTACTACTCTCTACTACTCACTCTCTACTACTCTCTATTACTCTCTACTACTCACTCTCTACTACTCAATACTACTCACTCTCCACTACTCGCTCTCCACTACTCACACTCAACTACTCGCTCTCAGCTACTCTCTACTACTCACCCTACTACTCACTCTCTTCTACTCTCTACTACTTACTCTCTACTACTCTCTACTACTCACTCTACTATTGTCTACTACTCACTATCTACTACTCTCCACTATTCACTCTCTACTACTCACTCTCTACTACTCACTCCTACTACTCACTCTACTACTCTCTACTACTCACTCTCTACTACTCACTCTCAACTACTCTCTACTACTCACTCTCTACTACTCTACTACTCTCTCTACTTCTCACTCTCTACTTCTCACTCTCTACTACTCTCTTTACTACTCACTCTCTACTGCACACTCTACTACACACTCTCTACTACTTGCTCTCTACTACTAGCTTTCTACTACTCACTCTACTACTCACTCTCTACTACTCTCTCTACTACTCACACTCTACTACTCACTCTCTACTACTCTCTACTCTTCACTCTCTACTACTCACTCTACTACTCACTCTACTACTCACTCTCTACTGCTCACTCTCTACTACTCACTCTCTTCTACTCACTCTCTTCTACTCACTCTCTACTACTCACTCTCTACTACTCACTCTCCACTACTCACTCTCAACTACTTGCTCTCAACTACTCGCTACTACTCACTCTCTACTACTCTACTACTCTCTCTACTTCTCACTCTCTACTACTCTCTTTACTACTCTCTCTACTGCACACTCTCCACTACTAGCTCTCTACTACTCACTCCACTACTCACTCTCTACTACTCTCCACTACTCACTCTCTACTACTCTCTCTCTACTACTACTACTCTCTACTACTCGCTCTCTACTACTCTCTACTATTCTCTACTACTCACTCTCTACTACTCACTCAACTACTCACTCTCTACTACTCACTCTCTACTACTCTCTACTATTCACTCTCTACTACTCCCTACTACTTTCTCTCTACTACACACTATATTATTCTCTACTACTCACTCTCTACTACTCACTCTTACTACTCTCTACTACTCTCTACTACTCACTCTCTACTACTCACTCCCTACTACTCTCTCTACTACTCTCTCTACTACTCACTCTACTACTCTCTACTATTCTACTACTCTCTACTATTCTACTACTCTCTACTACTCTCTACTACTCACTCTCTACTACTCACTCCCTACTACTCTCTACTACTTACTCTCTACTACTCTCTACTACACACTATACTATTCTCTACTACTCACTCTCTACTACTCACTCTCTACTACTTACACTCTACTAGTCTACTACTCTCTGTCTCTCTCCCACTCACTCTCTACTACTCTCTCTCTACTACTCTCTCTACTACTCACTCTCTACTACTCACTCTACTATTCTCTACTACTCACTCTCTACCACTCTCTACTACTCACTCTCCACTACTTACTCTCTACTACTCAATCTCAACTACTCTCCACTACTCACTATACTACTCACTCTCTAGTCCTCTTTACTACTCACTCTCTACTGCACACTCTCTACTACTTGCTCTCTACTACTAGCTCTCTACTGCTCACTCTACTACTCACTCTCTACTACTCTCTACTACTCCACTACTCTCTACTTCTCTCTCTCTACTACTCTCTCTACTACTCACTCTCTACTACTCTCTACTATTCACTCTCTACTACTCACTCTACTACTCACTCTACTACTCACTCTACTACTCTCTACTACTCTCTACTTCTCTCTACTACTCACTCTCTACTACTCTCTCTCTACTACTCACTGTACTACTCTCTACTAATCACTCTCTACTACTCTCTACTACTCACTCTCTACTACTCACTCTCTACTACTCACTCTCTATTACTCACTCTCTACTACTCACTCTCAACTACTCGCTCTCAACTACTCTCTACTACTCACTCTCTACTACTCTCTTTACTACTCACTCTCTACTGCACACTCTCTACTACACACTCTCTACTACTTGCTCTCTACTACTAGCTTTCTACTACTCACTATCTACTACTCACTCTGCTACTCACTCTGCTACTCACACTCTACTACTTGCTCTCTACTACTAGCTCTCTACTACTCACTCTACTACTCACTCTCTACTACTCACTCTCTACTGTTCTACTTCTCTCTACCACTCTCTCTCTACTACTCTCTCTACTACTCTCTCTCTACTACTCTCTCTTCTACTCGCTCTACTACTCTCTACTACTCACTCTCTACTACTCTCTATTACTCTCTACTACTCACTCTCTACTACTCTCTACTACTCACTCTCCACTACTCGCTCTCCACTACTCACACTCAACTTCTCGCTCTCAGCTACTCTCTACTACTCACTCTACTACTCACTCTCTTCTACTCTCTACTACTTACTCTCTACTACTCTCTACTACTCACTCTACTATGGTCTACTACTCACTCTCTACTACTCACTCTCTACTACTCTCCACTATTCACTCTCTACTACTCACTCCTACTACTCACTCTACTACTCTCTACTACTCACTCTCTACTACTCACTCTCAACTACTCTCTACTACTCACTCTCTACTACTCTACTACACTCTCTACTTCTCACTCTCTACTTCTCACTCTCTACTACTCTCCTTACTACTCACTCTCTACTGCACACTCTCTACTACACACTCTCTACTACTTGCTCTCTACTACTAGCTTTCTACTACTCACTCTACTACTCACTCTCTACTACTCTCTCTACTACTCACACTCTACTACTCACTCTCTACTACTCTCTACTCTTCACTCTCTACTACTCACTCTACTACTCACTCTACTACTCACTCTCTACTACTCACTCTCTACTACTCACTCTCTACTACTCACTCTCTACTACTCACTCTCTACTACTCACTCTCAACTACTCTACTACTCTCTCTACTTCTCACTCTCTCCTACTCTCTTTACTACTCACTCTCTACTGCACACTCTCCACTACTAGCTCTCTACTACTCACTCCACTACTCACTCTCTACTACTCTCTACTACTCACTCCTCTCCACTACTCACTCTCTACTACTCTCTCTACTACTCTCTCTCTACTACTACTACTCGCTCTCTACTACTCTCTACTATTCTCTACTACTCACTCTCTACTACTCACTCTCTACTACTCTCTCTACTATTCACTCTCTACTACTCCCTACTACTTTCTCTCTACTACACACTATATTATTCTCTACTACTCACTCTCTACTACTCACTCTCTACTACTCACTCTTACTACTCTCTACTACTCACTCTCTACTACTCTCTACTACTTACTCTCTACTACTCTCTACTACACACTATACTATTCTCTACTACTCACTCTCTACTACTCACACTCTACTAGTCTACTACTCTCTATGTCTCTCTCCCACTCCCTCTCTACTACTCTCTCTCTACTACTCACTCTCTACTACTCACTCTACTATTCTCTACTACTCACTCTCTACCACTCTCTACTACTCACTCTCCACTACTTACTCTCTACTACTCACTCTCAACTACTCTACTACTCACTATACTACTCACTCTCTAGTACTCTTTACTACTCACTCTCTACTGCACACTCTCCACTACTTGCTCTCTACTACTAGCTCTCTACTGCTCACTCTACTACTCACTCTACTACTCTCTACTACTCCACTACTCTCTACTTCTCACTCTCTACTACTCTCTCTACTACTCACTCTCTACTATTCACTCTCTACTATTCACTCTCTACTACTCTCTACTATTCACTCTCTACTACTCACTCTACTACTCACTCTACTACTCTCTACTTCTCTCTACTACTCACTCTCTACTACTCTACTACTCTCTCTCTACTACTCACTGTACTACTCTCTACTAATCACTCTCTACTATTCTCTACTACTCACTCTCTACTACTCACTCTCTATTACTCACTCTCCACTACTCACTCTCAACTACTTGCCTTCAACTACTTGCTCTCAACTACTCGCTACTTCTCAATCTCTACTACTCTTTACTACTCACTCTCTACTGCACACTCTCCACTACTTGCTCTCTATTAGCTCTCTACTACTCACTCCACTACTCACTCTCTACTACTCCACTACTCTCTACTACTCACTCTCTACTACTCACTCTCTACTACTCTCTACTACTCACTCTCTACTAGTCTACTACTCTCTCCTTCTCTCTACCACTCACTCTCTACTACTCTCTCTCTACTACTCTCTCTCTACTACTCTCTCTCTACTACTCTCTCTACTACTCAAATTCAAATATCTTTATTCGGGTATTTGAGAATATCCATAAAAGATGCACATCATAAAACAATCTTACTTTAGTTAAAAACTTCAATCATTATACATAAAACACGTAAAATCGACAATGATAAAACCCCACTGTACATGGGAGTAAAAAACGGGACAGTCAAGTACTATAATCCATTATATGCGACTTTCTCACACAATTAGTATATTTTATGTACATTTAAACTGGGGAGCGACCCTAACAGTTAGTCCTCTCCTCTGGTGTTTCTTAGTCTAACTGCCAATCGCAAAAAGTGCACAGTGCTAAATAATACAAAGGGGTCAGCGGAGAGTTTAAGAAATAAAAGGGCCACTTTAGCCTGTCTGATTTTGGAGCGTTTCAGAATGGATTTTAAAAACCGTGTCCTTGGGTAGGCAAAAAATGGGCAAATTAGGACGAAATGAAGGGTATCTTGCGGAGATCGTAGATCGCAGCCGCAACACCCTTTTATGCTAACATCGCTTGCAAAACCAGCTGGGACTGATAGGATATGGTGCAAAAGGTTTAGCCTGAATTTTGTCATCCGGAATCTATCCTGTCTATTGTGTATATTGGACAGGTAAAATTCCATGCCCACACAAGTTTTTGTGAGCTGGTATTGTCTTACGGTGCTTTTCCGCCCTTCCCTTTCCTCTCTAACCCTGGCTGAATATCGTAGGAAGTCTGCCTTTATGACACCCTTGTCTCTTTTAGCTAGTGTGGAGGGATCATTAAAGAAATTGGCATGGCCCAGACTGTTTAGTGTGTCCCTTAGATATTTAAGCCAGGTTATTTGCGGCCCCTTCTCCCCCTTCATACAGTCCTCCAAGATTTGTCTACTTAGACTTGCCTCAGGGTTTGTCCAGATTTTAATCCAACAAATGATAGGTTTGAGGCAAGCCCTCTCACTAATATGGGAAATACCCAGCTCTTCGTGGACTATAAAGGAAGGGGTGCTTTGAGGCATTTGCAGGAGTCTTCTTAAAAACTTGTTTTCCTCCAATTGAATTTTTTCCCCGTCTGTGAAGCCCCACACCTCACTTCCATACAGGGTTTTAGCACAGCAGACAGAGCTATATAAGTGCGCTATTTCATTGGGTGACCAACGGCCAAGTCTGCGTGCAGAATTCATTATTGACCCCACCGCACTAGGGTGTTGGCTACATTTGTAACTTACGAGGGGTTTAAAATTTAGGTCTTTATCGAATAGGATCCCCAGATAGTTAAAAAGTTTTACCTTCTCTAGTTTGTGTGTACCTATGGTAAAAACACAATTCTTTTGGGGGGTTTTACCCACTTCCATAACGTATGACTTTGTGAGGTTAGGAACTAGGTCAAGGTCTGCCATAAAACTAACAAATCCGCTAATGAGGGCCTGCAAGCTCCTACCTGTGCGCGCCAAGAGGACCGCGTCGTCTGCATATAGGAGGACGGGTATACCTCTCCTCCCGATGCAGGGACAATCTGCCTCCAAGGCTCCGAGCGCCTTATCGAGCCCATTGATGTAGAGCGTGAACAGGAAGGGCGCAAGGATGCATCCTTGTCTCACCCCACCGCGACACTGAAAGTCCTCTGTAACGTCACCCTCATCAGTAAATCTGACCCGAGCCGTGGTGTTTTGGTGGAGCATTCGTAAAGCATGGATCAATCCTGGGTCCACGCCCATGGCTCTCAAGATTTCCCACAGCTTTCTTCTGTTCACACAGTCGAAAGCTGCTGAGAGGTCCATAAATGCCAAATAAACTGTACCCTCCCTGGCCACGGTGTACTTTGCCACCAGATGATAAAGATTAAGGCATTGGTCAGTTGTGGAACGCCCATTTCGGAAACCATACTGCACATCCGTGATGATGTTGTTTTCATCGGCCCAAATCATTAGGCGGTTTAGAATGACTCTCCCCAAGACCTTCGCCGTAACATCTATGAGGGATATTGGGCGATAACATTGTGGTTCATTTCTATTACCCTTCTTAAATATGGGCACAATGACGGCCGTAGACCAGGATCTTGGCATACCTACCTCGATAGCTGTGTTGAACACCCTAGTTAGTATGGGCGCCCAAAGGTCTATCTGGCTTTAAAATAGATCTGGAGGTATCCCATCCGGCCCTGGCGCCTTCCTCAATACCAGGCCATCTATGCCCAATTGGACCTCAGCCACCGTAATGGGTGTCCAGGCGCGGGAAGAGAGTCCTATGAGTGGAATTGTCTGCTCCTCAAATTCTCCGCGATTATACAAGCTGATGAAGTGCGCCTCCCACGCTTCTGGCAAGATATGAGACGCCACTTGGGGTTTGTTTGGGGGTTGAAAACACCGGGCATTTATTACCCTCCAGAAGCTGCTCATGTCTCTGAGCTCTGCAGCCTCTCTTAAAGATTCCCATGCTTCAATTTGTAAGGAAGTTTTCCGCAACTTGGTCGCTTTTTTGTAGCGACTCCTGCATGCGGCAATCTTTCCTTTATCCTTTGGGACTGTTGTTAGAGCCAGCTTCAGGTCCCTGTGGGCCTTTGAACAGTTCTTATCGAACCATCTAGGGTGAAAATCTGCCTGGGGCTTAGGTTTACTTCTTAGAAGGCTATCTATATGCTGAGCAGTACCCTCGAACGCTGTAATCAGGTCCGTCCCCTCTACGTTAGGATCTAGGCACCTCCAGGTGTAATTTTCAGCATTGGCGAGGAGTTCATCACCATCAATGTTACTCCATTTAATTCTCCTCCCCTGATCCCTTGCCTTATATTTGCCCACGGTGATCTTTTTAGCCACTTTGATACAGAGCGTGTCCACCAGTGACAATGCCAGAGGGTTATGGTCACTGAACACGCTTTGCATTATCTCAAAGTGGCCTACCCTACTTTCTAAGACAATGGATATGAAAATGTAATCAATAATTGAGTCATTTCCCCTCCCCTTAAAGGACGGAACCATTGTGTCAGGCGTCCCGCACCCAATCATGTCCATCGTGTGAGTTAGAGCAAACTTGCTCAAGATTCTGCTAAGTGCCAGACCCTCTCTGGAGTGCTCCGGGTGCCAGCCCTTAGTAGAAGGACAGGCATCCCACGTACCACCTTCCCATTTCAGGTGGGGGCACTGATGGCAGTTAAAATCCCCCATAAGGATTAACTGGGTGCCTGCATCCCTTGTGTCAATTAGGCTAGTCAGCCTCTCCTCCAGCTCAGCCAAATTTGACCGAGATTGTCCCGCATTATAAAAGTTTATAAAAATGATCTTTGTACCCTTAGTTGTAAATCTTACACCCTGGAGGCAACTAGAATCCCACCCCAGGTCTACCCACCTCCCTTGCAGTACCAATGCCACGTACATAATTAACCCACCCTTGGCGCGGCCCATGGGTGATTTCCGGGCCGCGACAAAAAACGATTTATAGCCTTCGAGGAATGACGTATTATTGCTTGTTTCCCATGTTTCCTGGAGACAGATGACATGATGTTTTTTAATGAAGTCTAGCCAGTCCAAATTTTGGGTCTTGGTTACAAGCCCTGCAATGTTCCAGGAAATCAGCCTCAGTTCTTTGTGGTTTAAATCTGGGCCCTTGAGTGCTCCGGGCAACTTTATTGGGGGAGTGCACGTATTTAAACAGTTAACTGAAGGGGTCATAATTTCAGCTTCCCTCCCCAACCCTACTGCGTTGCCAACTACTAAATCTAAATCAGGTGCCCCTAGTTCCAGATCAGGTGCCCCTAGTGGGTGTGTGTCTCCAATGATGCGATGATTATCTGGTTCTGTCTCAATCTCCCCGCTCCCTATTTTTGTCAGTCAGTCTTGCTCATCCAGGGCGGACAAACTTGAGAGGGGGGCAAATCTGTTCACTACATTACTATGAACCTCCTCCCTCCTTTTCTTAACGACCCCAGACCCCTGCCATCTCGTCCCAGTCTCTAGGGCTCTATTCTTGTAAAAGAAATGCAGGGGTAACATCCTAATACAGGACCCATTGCCTCCCTCCTCGTGACGGTTATCAAGCAGATCTCTGACTAGCTCGGGGTGCCTAAAATTGACAATCACACAGTCGCCCGCTCTCAGTGTTTCCAATCCAAGCAGCTCTCCTAGCCATAAGGATGTGCCTGTGCTGCAAACTCCTGGCGGATGTATTACTGAGTAGCCAGTGCGAGGCTTTATTAATCAGTGTGCTGGTCGTTTCTTCACTATCTTTGTTAAGGCCAGGCACTCCTACTAACACAATCGAGTAGGGGCTAGAAGCGGGGGGTAAATCCAGTGTCTGGAGGCCTGGGGTACTCTGGGCGCAAACATTCCTAATGATCTTGTTAGCATTATCAGGCTCTTTTAGTCCCCGACAGACGTCCTTAGGGTCAGGAAGGATTTGTGTGTTACCCTGGGCCTTACAACACGGGATCCCGTTACTTGTATTCACTTGTTCCAAGTGTATTTCCCTGTGATCTCTGGGCCCGGGGTCAATATTAGTGGCGGCCTTATTCCCACAATCAGCCAATACTGGTTCCTCCTCCCTCCTCTGTGGCTTGGTCCTGGATGGCTGTCTGCTAACTGGGTCTACCAGCCTACTTATTTTCCCAACCAGGTTGGAAATTGCTGTCATAACTGGATCTAGATGTAGAAGTTGGAGCTGTTCCATTTTTTCCCCAAATGCTGGAGTGATGTCATGCAGCCCCACCACCCCGTTTATATTTTGGCAAGCTGGACATACTGTGTTCTCAGGGTTCATATTACCTCCTTTGCTAGGCTTAGTTTGCCCTCTGCGGCTAGGCTTGCTAGGACAGTTTGCTAAGAGCGTTCCACCTCTGTCTAGGTGCCCTGTCACTAGTTGGGATCTCTTGGAGCGTGTAATCACTTCACTAATGGGGGCCTGTGTAGGTTCTGTATTAGGCGCTAATCGTTGGGCGCTAGTCGCCCCCCTTAGATCTTCTCCTCCCAGTGTGTTATTTTCGATAACCAACAGGGTGTTGGTATTGCCAGACAATAGCTTCGGGCTGCCTTTATTGGTGAGGTCTGTTATGGTCGGGCCTAATGTATGTGGGTCCCCCTGTAAACTGCACTCTGCCACCGTTAGTATGTCAGTGGAGTCGGACTGGATTGGATGGACTTGTGTTACTTGGGATAAACGGGCCCCTCCACCGGGCGTGGGGCAGAGAGCTATATTGCCCAACGAGGACCGTTTCTTGGCAATTAGGGAATCCAGCGAGAGCCGCTGCTCAGTCAGCTGGATCTCATGGGCTAACAGTGACTCGGCACATATAATAAAAGCGTCCAGGGTACCCTTTACCCCTCCCTCCATCCTTGGTTGGTGGTTCTTTGACTTGACCATGGTCCAGAGTTTTTTGTTTGTTATTGTTGACGTTACCCCACCTGTTTATACTAACTCAGAAATTGGGGGTAATGTGCCTGATAAGTACAGTATCCACACCAATGCCTCTTAGTGGACACCTCAGACCCACCAATGGGGACTGTCAAAGAAATCAATCTTAACAGCACCAAATAACATACATATAACTAGGAGTAAAACGACCTGATTAACAGTGCTGGGTGCAAGAGTCTCGGAGTCCAATGGATGAGGCCGGGGATACTTCCACACAGTCAGCTCCCGGCGTAGGCGCAAGGGACAGGGCCTGGCCCGGCCTCCTTCGGCCCCGGACGGCCACAGACGGCCCGCCCTTTGCCCGGGCTTAGCCCGGGCTTAGCCCGGCTAGTCCCGTGGAGAGGTGTGGCTCACTGGTTAGAGGCGGCAGACCCGCATGCAGAGAATCGGCCAGGGACCAGGGTTCAATTCCTGACACGGCAGGGTCGTGGACCAGGGTCAAAACGGACTCGATAATTCTCGCCTCGGTACCTACTCTAACCAGGAACACACTCGGCAACTCTGGGCATTAAGCTTGCCTCATCTCTACAACGGCCCCCCACAGACGCCGGGGATGCCTGGTTTCACCTTGGAGATACCCAGATAGGGACCATCTCACAGGGAAAGCCAGGACGGGTTCCCCAGCGGTCTTCAGCGCCGGGACACTTCCGTTGGAGGTAGCTGCGCGCTTTACAAGCTTCCATAACATAACAGTCCCGCGCGCGTCCCACGACGCGGAGGGAGTCTACAGCTTATGAGCGCCTCCGGGCGCGAAAGCGAGATTGTTTGGGGCGGGGCCACTGCAGGGGCTTCTGGGGGCTGTGGTCTCCTGCCTCCGTTACCACGAGGACCGCAGCAGCCGCCCCAGCAGAAAGCGGTAACAACACCTCGGGCGCCGTGCAGTCAAGCGTCCCCCTCCAAGGTCCAGGTAAAGTTTAATTAGGCGCTGAATCCTGCAAATTGAGGCTCCCACTCCACCGAGGGAGTCTACAGCTTATGAGCGCCTCCGGGCGCGAAAGCAAGATTGTTTGGGGCGGGGCCACTGCAGGGGCTTCTGGGGGCTGTGGTCTCCTGCCTCCGTTACCACGAGGACCGCAGCAGCCACCCCAGCAGAAAGCGGTAACAACACCTCGGGCGCCGTGCACTCGAGCGTCCCCCTCCAAGGTCCAGGTAAAGTTTAATTAGGCGCTGAATCCTGCAAATTGAGGCTCTCTACTACTCACTCTCTACTACTCACTCTACTATTCTCTACTACTCACTCTCTACTACTCACTCTCCCCTACTCACTCTCAACTACTCGCTCTCAACTACTCTCTACTGCTCACTATACTACTCACTCTACTACTCTACTACTCTCTTTACTACTCACTCTCTACTTCACACTCTACTGCACACTCTCTACTACTAGCTCTCTACTACTCACTCTACTACTCACTACTACTCACTCTCTACTACTCCACTACTCTCTACTACTCACTCTCTACTACTCACTCTCTACTACTTTACTACTCTCTACTTCTCTCTACCACTCACTCTCTACTACTCTACTACACTCTCTACTACTCACTCTACTACTCACGCTCTACTACTTTCTCTCTACTACTCACTCTCCACTACTCGCTCAACTACTCTCTACTACTCACTCTCTACTTTTCCTCACTCTCTACTACTTTCTCTACTACTCACTCTCTGCTACTTTCTACTACTCACTCACTACTACTCACTCTCTACTACTCACTCTCTACTACACACTCTCTACTACTCCCTCTCTACTACTAGCTCTCTACTACTCACTTTACTGCACACTCTCTACTACTTGCTCTCTACTTCTTGCTCTCTACTACTTGCTCTCTACTACTAGCTCTCTGCTACGCACTCTACTACTCACTCTCTACTACTCTCTACTACTCACTCTCTACTACTCCACTACTCTCTACTACTCACTCTCTACTACTCACTCTCTACTACTCACTCTCTACTACTCACTCTACTACTCACTCTCTACTCTCTCCCTACTACTCCCTCTCTACAACTCTCTCTACAACTCTCTACTACTCACTCTACTACTCGCTCTCTACTACTCTACTATTCTCTACTACTCACTCTGTACTACTCACTCTCTACTACTCCCTACTACTCTCTCTCTACTACTCCCTACTTCTCTCTCTCTACTACTCTCTCTCTAGTACTCTCTCTCTCTGCTACTCTCTACTACTCACTCTACTACTCTCTACTACTCACTCTACTACTCTCTCTACTACTCCCTCTCTACAACTCTCTACTACTCCCTCTCTACTACTCTACTATTCTCTCCTACTCACTCTCTACTACTCAGTCTCTACTACTCCCTACTACTCTCTCTCTACTACTCACTCACTACTACTCTCTCTGCCACTCACTCTCTACTACTCACTCTCTACTACTCTCTACTACTCACTCTCTACTACTCTCTACTACTCACTCTACTACTCACTCTCTACTACTCTCTCTCTACCACTCTCTATCACTCACTCTCCACTACTCACTCTACTGCTCACTCTCTACTACTCTCAACTACTCGCTCTCAACTACTCTTTACTACTCACTCTACTACTCACTCTCTACTACTCTACTACTTCTCACTTTCTACTACTCACTCTCTACTGCACACTCTACTACTTGCTCTCTACTACTAGCTCTCTACTACTCACTCTACTACTCACTCTCTACTACTCTCTACTACTCACTCTCTACTATTCTACTACTCTCTACCGCTCACTCTCTACTACTCTATCTCTACTACTCTATCTCTACTACTCTCTCTCTACTACTCTCTCTTCTAGTCACTCTACTTCTCTCTACCACTCACTCTCTACTACTCTCTCTCTACTACTCTCTCTCTACTACTCACTCTCTACTACTCTCTACCACTCACTCTCTACTACTCACTCTCTACTACTCTCTCTTCTAGTCACTCTACTACTCTCTACTACTCACTCTCTACTACTCTCCCTCTAATACTCTCTACTACTCACTTTCTACTACTCACTGTCTACTACTCACTCTCTACTACTCTCCCTCTAATACTCTCTACTACTCACTGTCTACTACTCACTGTCTACTACTCGCTCTCCACTACTCGCTCTCCACTACTCACACTCAACTACTCGCTCTCAGCTACTCTCTACTACTCACTCTACTACTCTCTCTCTACTACTCTACTACTCTCTACTACTCTCTCTACTACTCTCTCTACTACTCTCTCTACTACTCCACTGCTCTCTACTACTCTCTCTACTACTCACTCTCTACTACTCTCTACTACTCACTCTCTACTCTCTCTCTACTACTCCCTCTCTACTACTCCCTCTCTACTACTCACTCTCTACTACTCACTCTCTACTACTCACTCTCTACAACTCTCTCTCTACTACTCTCTCTACTACTCTCTACTATTCTCTACTACTCACTCTCTACTACTCACTCTACTACTCACTCTCTACTACTCACTCTCTACTACTCCCTACTACTCTCTCTACTACTCTCTACCTCTCTGTCTGCTACTCACTCTCTACTACTCACTCTCTACTACTCACTCTCTACTACTCACTCTACTACTCACTCTCTACTACTCACACTCTTCTACTCTCTTTACTACTGTCTACTAATCTCTACTACTCGCTCTCTACCGCTCTCTCTACTACTCTCTACCACTCACACTCTTCTACTCTCTTTACTACTGTCTACTAATCTCTACTACTCGCTCTCTACCGCTCTCTCTACTACTCTCTACCTCTCTACACCTCTACCTCTCTACACCTCTAACTCTCTACCTCTACCTCTCTACCTCTACACCTCTACCTCTCTCTACGTCTACACCTCTACCTCTCTCTACCTCCATCTACACGCACACATATACACATATATGCATATGCATTTATATATATGTATGTGTGTGTGTATATATATATATATATATATCAACACTAGAGCACCAAGCTTGGTGAGCCACGCGTCTTGTGTGTAGATTTCTTTCTGCGAGGCAGCACTGTCTCCATCAATCACTGCTTTGAAATTCGTCTGCCCAATTCAAAATCCTTACGCGTTTCGAGGGTCCCGCCCTCTTGATCACAGGTGTGGGGCAAAGCATGAAGCAGCATACTTCCGCAGGGACTCGGAGCCACAATTTCTAGTTTTTCCAAGTGGGCGTGTCGGCCAAGTGCATCTTGGAACTCCGAGTTCTCTCATCAAGTAAGTACTGTATCGTAGTGGTTGCTGCTTTCATGTTAAAAAGTTCAATCACCTTTGTAGGTTTCTCCGTCAGTAACGGATGTGGTAGTGCTGTATTTCTCCCTCTGTTGGCAGAAAACACAAGGCTCCGTATCAAGGGTATAATGACCCGATGGACACCACTGCATGCGTGGGGGGGCTCACCGCGACCCTGGCAGGCCGCAATTAAACATCAACACTAGAGCACCAAGCTTGGTGAGCCACGCGTCTTGTGTGTAGATTTCTTTCTGCGAGGCAGCACTGTCTCCATCAATCACTGCTTTGAAATTCGTCTGCCCAATTCAAAATCCTTACGCGTTTCGAGGGTCCCGCCCTCTTGATCACAGGTGTGGGGCAAAGCATGAAGCAGCATACTTCCGCAGGGACTCGGAGCCACAATTTCTAGTTTTTCCAAGTGGGCGTGTCGGCCAAGTGCATCTTGGAACTCCGAGTTCTCTCATCAAGTAAGTACTGTATCGTAGCGGTTGCTGCTTTCATGTTAAAAAGTTCAATCACCTTTGTAGGTTTCTCCGTCAGTAACGGATGTGGTAGTGCTGTATTTCTCCCTCTGTTGGCAGAAAACACAAGGCTCCGTATCAAGGGTATAATGACCCGATGGACACCACTGCATGCGTGGGGGGGCTCACCGCGACCCTGGCAGGCCGCAATTAAACATCAACACTAGAGCACCAAGCTTGGTGAGCCACGCGTCTTGTGTGTAGATTTCTTTCTGCGAGGCAGCACTGTCTCCATCAATCACTGCTTTGAAATTCGTCTGCCCAATTCAAAATCCTTACGCGTTTCGAGGGTCCCGCCCTCTTGATCACAGGTGTGGGGCAAAGCATGAAGCAGCATACTTCCGCAGGGACTCGGAGCCACAATTTCTAGTTTTTCCAAGTGGGCGTGTCGGCCAAGTGCATCTTGGAACTCCGAGTTCTCTCATCAAGTAAGTACTGTATCGTAGCGGTTGCTGCTTTCATGTTAAAAAGTTCAATCACCTTTGTAGGTTTCTCCGTCAGTAACGGATGTGGTAGTGCTGTATTTCTCCCTCTGTTGGCAGAAAACACAAGGCTCCGTATCAAGGGTATAATGACCCGATGGACACCACTGCATGCGTGGGGGGGGCTCACCGCGACCCTGGCAGGCCGCAATTAAACATCAACACTAGAGCACCAAGCTTGGTGAGCCACGCGTCTTGTGTGTAGATTTCTTTCTGCGAGGCAGCACTGTCTCCATCAATCACTGCTTTGAAATTCGTCTGCCCAATTCAAAATCCTTACGCGTTTCGAGGGTCCCGCCCTCTTGATCACAGGTGTGGGGCAAAGCATGAAGCAGCATACTTCCGCAGGGACTCGGAGCCACAATTTCTAGTTTTTCCAAGTGGGCGTGTCGGCCAAGTGCATCTTGGAACTCCGAGTTCTCTCATCAAGTAAGTACTGTATCGTAGCGGTTGCTGCTTTCATGTTAAAAAGTTCAATCACATTTGTAGGTTTCTCCGTCAGTAACGGATGTGGTAGTGCTGTATTTCTCCCTCTGTTGGCAGAAAACACAAGGCTCCGTATCAAGGGTATAATGACCCGATGGACACCACTGCATGCGTGGGGGGGCTCACCGCGACCCTGGCAGGCCGCAATTAAACATCAACACTAGAGCACCAAGCTTGGTGAGCCACGCGTCTTGTGTGTAGATTTCTTTCTGCGAGGCAGCACTGTCTCCATCAATCACTGCTTTGAAATTCGTCTGCCCAATTCAAAATCCTTACGCGTTTCGAGGGTCCCGCCCTCTTGATCACAGGTGTGGGGCAAAGCATGAAGCAGCATACTTCCGCAGGGACTCGGAGCCACAATTTCTAGTTTTTCCCAGTGGGCGTGTCGGCCAAGTGCATCTTGGAACTCCGGGTTCTCTCATCAAGTAAGTACTGTATCGTAGCGGTTGCTGCTTTCATGTTAAAAAGTTCAATCACCTTTGTAGGTTTCTCCGTCAGTAACGGATGTGGTAGTGCTGTATTTCTCCCTCTGTTGGCAGAAAACACAAGGCTCCGTATCAAGGGTATAATGACCCGATGGACACCACTGCATGCGTGGGGGGGCTCACCGCGACCCTGGCAGGCCGCAATTAAACATCAACACTAGAGCACCAAGCTTGGTGAGCCACGCGTCTTGTGTGTAGATTTCTTTCTGCGAGGCAGCACTGTCTCCATCAATCACTGCTTTGAAATTCGTCTGCCCAATTCAAAATCCTTACGCGTTTCGAGGGTCCCGCCCTCTTGATCACAGGTGTGGGGCAAAGCATGAAGCAGCATACTTCCGCAGGGACTCGGAGCCACAATTTCTAGTTTTTCCAAGTGGGCGTGTCGGCCAAGTGCATCTTGGAACTCCGAGTTCTCTCATCAAGTAAGTACTGTATCGTAGCGGTTGCTGCTTTCATGTTAAATCACCTTTGTAGGTTTCTCCGTCAGTAACGGATGTGGTAGTGCTGTATTTCTCCCTCTGTTGGCAGAAAACACAAGGCTCCGTATCAAGGACTTTGAATTGGGCAGACGAATTTCAAAGCAGTGATTGATGGAGACAGTGCTGCCTCGCAGAAAGAAATCTACACACAAGACGCGTGGCTCACCAAGCTTGGTGCTCTAGTGTTGATGTTTAATTGCGGCCTGCCAGGGTCGCGGTGAGCCCCCCCACGCATGCAGTGGTGTCCATCGGGTCATTATACCCTTGATACGGAGCCTTGTGTTTTCTGCCAACAGAGGGAGAAATACAGCACTACCACATCCGTTACTGACGGAGAAACCTACAAAGGTGATTGAACTTTTTAACATGAAAGCAGCAACCGCTACGATACAGTACTTACTAGATGAGAGAACTCGGAGTTCCAAGATGCACTTGGCCGACACGCCCACTTGGAAAAACTAGAAATTGTGGCTCCGAGTCCCTGCGGAAGTATGCTGCTTCATGCTTTGCCCCACACCTGTGATCAAGAGGGCGGGACCCTCGAAACGCGTAAGGACTTTGAATTGGGCAGACGAATTTCAAAGCAGTGATTGATGGAGACAGTGCTGCCTCGCAGAAAGAAATCTACACACAAGACGCGTGGCTCACCAAGCTTGGTGCTCTAGTGTTGATGTTTAATTGCGGCCTGCCAGGGTCGCGGTGAGCCCCCCCACGCATGCAGTGGTGTCCATCGGGTCATTATACCCTTGATACGGAGCCTTGTGTTTTCTGCCAACAGAGGGAGAAATACAGCACTACCACATCCGTTACTGACGGAGAAACCTACAAAGGTGATTGAACTTTTTAACATGAAAGCAGCAACCGCTACGATACAGTACTTACTTGATAAGAGAACTCGGAGTTCCAAGATGCACTTGGCCGACACGCCCACTTGGAAAAACTAGAAATTGTGGCTCCGAGTCCCTGTGGAAGTATGCTGCTTCATGCTTTGCCCCACACCTGTGATCAAGAGGGCGGGACCCTCGAAACGCGTAAGGACTTTGAATTGGGCAGACGAATTTCAAAGCAGTGATTGATGGAGACAGTGCTGCCTCGCAGAAAGAAATCTACACACAAGACGCGTGGCTCACCAAGCTTGGTGCTCTAGTGTTGATGTTTAATTGCGGCCTGCCAGGGTCGCGGTGAGCCCCCCCACGCATGCAGTGGTGTCCATCGGGTCATTATACCCTTGATACGGAGCCTTGTGTTTTCTGCCAACAGAGGGAGAAATACAGCACTACCACATCCGTTACTGACGGAGAAACCTACAAAGGTGATTGAACTTTTTAACATGAAAGCAGCAACCGCTACGATACAGTACTTACTAGATGAGAGAACTCGGAGTTCCAAGATGCACTTGGCCGACACGCCCACTTGGAAAAACTAGAAATTGTGGCTCCGAGTCCCTGCGGAAGTATGCTGCTTCATGCTTTGCCCCACACCTGGGATCAAGAGGGCGGGACCCTCGAAACGCGCAAGGACTTTGAATTGGGCAGACGAATTTCAAAGCAGTGATTGATGGAGACAGTGCTGCCTCGCAGAAAGAAATCTACACACAAGACGCGTGGCTCACCAAGCTTGGTGCTCTAGTGTTGATATATATATATATATATATATACATACATACATATATAATCTGCATATCTATATAAATACAAATATAAATGCATGCATACATATACGTATATGCATACATATGCATGTTATGTACATGAAAGTTTGAAAAACACTAATACAAGCAAAGCTAAAAAGCCACCTAATCACAAACAGAATTGCTTTTTAAGCGAGAGCGAGACCTATTGCATTTTCAATGCTTGTTTAATTTGGTTCCATCAAGAAGGCATTCAGATGTGTCACACATTTGCCATAAATTCTGAATGTTAGCACTCTAGTTGCTCATTAGATCACTGTAGTAAAGCTACTGCCCACCAGGGAAGTCTGCTGCTGGTATTCAAAGTGCATGTTTCAGTCTGCATGTCCAGAATTTTTTTAATGAAATAGAAGAGGATTTGAGAAGTCAAAATGTGCCCTAATTTTTCTTTCTGCAGCACTAATCGTAATTTCAATGGCAAAATGAACCCCCTCATTTTGTTCCTTTGCAAATTAAATGTTTTAAGTGTTACCACTTTATTCCAATCAAGATGGCTTCAGGTGTGCCTTACTTTTGTCATAAGTAAGACTGTTAGCGCTCTAGTTGTTCTTTAGAATACTCCGGGACATTCTGTCATTGGGCTATACTTGGGCTACATCTGGGTGATACTTGTGCTACATTTGGACTCTTTTGTCTCTGGTGGCCATCTTGGGAGACTTATATGTTATATGAAGATTCCTAATTTCCTCATTTACTACAGTCTCCTCAGTAGGAAAAACGTTCAGTTTTTTACTTTGATTCCATCAAGAAGGCATTCAGATGTCACACATTTGCCATAAATTCTGAGTGTTAGCACTCTAGTTGCTCATTAGATCACTGTAGTAAATCTACTGCTCACCAGGGAAGTCTGCTGCTGGTATTGAAAGTGCATGTTTCAGTCTGCATGTCAGAATTTTTTAATGAAATAGAAAAGGATTTGAGAAGTCACTCAAAATGTGCCCTAATGTTTCTTTCTGCAGCACTAATCATACTTTCTATGGCAAAATGAACCCCCTCATTTTGTTCCATTCTAAATTAAATGTTTTAAGAGTTTCCACTTTATTCCAATCAAGATGGCTTCAGGTGTGCCATACGTTTGTCATAAGTAGGAGTGTTAGCGATCTAGTTGTACTTTAGAACACTCTGGGAAGCTGCAGTAGAACACAAAGGAATCAACTGACAGTCTCTGCCCTTGTTGGATGTACATGTTTTACTGAGAATGTCAGACTTCATTCTCACATGACTGAGAAAGAAAATGTTAATTTACAGAAAATATGCATTCAGTTTAGCTTATAGATCACCTACCAAACCTCTGTGGGAAAAGCATGAGAAAATAGTTTTCTCTCAAACATGATTCATGATATCCCAGCAGAAGGCTTGTTCACATGGTAAAATCACCTTAGAACATACTACAATTCCTAAAATGAGTATGGTACCATCAACAAATGATTTATAATGTACCTAAAGTCTTAAAAACTTCTATTAACTGCAATGCTTTTTAATGAGGTGCTATAATGTAGATTGGTCCCAAGATGGCTGCCAACACGTCTTGGATGAAGTGCTGACAGGCAATAAGATCTCACGATGAGATGTGTGGTTAAGCTCCGCCCAGATATATCTATGATTTTACTTTTGATTTTCTCAGCAACTACTGAACGGATTGACACCATTTAACCAAAAGACACAAGTGTGATCCAAGGGCTACCTCTTTGCCAAATTTCGTGTAATTCCGTTCAGCAGTTCGGGCTGCAGCTGCGATTAACGGTTCCTATGGAAAATTGCATGGGGAAAACACGTTTTGGGACCCCCCTTTTTTCTCGGCCCCTGCTTTACGAATCACCCCGAGACTTTCAGGATAGGAGCGGCCTGGAGCGCCACACCAGTTTTGAAAAGTTCGCGAAGATTCGTCAAACGGCGCCAAAGTTATTCCAAATAGAATGTTGCGGATTTCCTATGGATAATAGGTCCTAACTATAACTACCTACCGGTGACCGCCAGTATGTATGTGTGTGTATATATATATATATATATATATATTACTTCGCTCCGTGGTCCACCTTAAGGCGCAGCTGCACTCTTCACGACCCGTCGTGAAGAGTGCAGCTGCGCCTTAAGGTGGACCACGGAGCGAAGTATTGTATACATGGCGTCTTGCACCGCCTGAAGGGAATCCTGGCAGGAAACGTCGACATAGTCGACAGTCATATAGACTGTTGGAGTTACGGCTATCTACCGACTCCTACGTGACGTGCTGAGAACCCTAACGGTCGGACGAGGGATCACGCAAGATGACCGTCACCACAGCGTTAATGGCCAGTACAGGAAAAAGAGTGTGTTCGTTAATGTGGGGATTCGTGTGCTTCGGAGGTGCCCATCTGGGGGCGCAATATGGAAAATAACATCGGCATGTTGCCCACGAACTAAACATTCACTAACGCCGAAGAACATGGACAATATGTAAAATCTGAAACGGGGCACTGCCATTGGCCCATGAACATCCAATCCCCACTCCTGTTACTGTGCAGGGACCAATGAAGATCCAGGTATGAATTTAAAAGCAGAATCATGCCAGTGACGTTTTATTTATGAAGCAAGCAGAAGAAGGCATACCGCCGAAACGCGTCCTTGCAAATAAAGTTATTTTAAGTGATCCCATGAGTGCAGCAAGTTTCTTTGAAACTGGAGCGGTGATATATATATATATATATATATATTTTCTTTTTTTTTATATATATATACATATATATATGATGGTATAGTATTTTTAGATATGATAGTATTTCCTTGTTACATGCTAACAGTGGGCTTCCAAAGGCATTACAATAGAGAATCACGTATGGTCATCTAAGTGTGTTCTTTTCAGAAACAGACTTTGACAAAGGCTTAACAGATAATATCCCGATTCCTCCCTTGGGGATACCCAAAGAATGTTTAATTTGATGCATATGATAGATCATGATAAAAAAATATGGAAGGATTGTTATTTGAACCCAGTGCAAGAGTAAGCAGCTGCAACATTAAATCACACGATGTTCATGTCTGTATATTTTTCATATAAAGTAGGGCTCGGAACTATGAAAAGGATGGAATATGTTGATGGATGATGTGAATCTCAGGAATCCCATCCTCATGTAATTTTTAGACGGACAGCGAATCTGGGTGGTTTACTAACCACGAGTCACTGGGATCCAGCTAAACAGTTAACCACCTCGCTCAACAAATTTAGAAATATGTGATGTGTAAAGCATGTAGGATTGTACAGAACATGAACAAATATACCACATTTGAAGGTAAAATAGTGGGAGAATTCCTGCAGAAATTTGCACATTGTAGCAGCACCTTAAATTAACAGCTCAGTATCCATTCAATTGCTCCCTCAATCTAGTGCTTCTCCTGCAATATGGTCTGATGTTTTTACTGTAGATTGCCATACAGCGAAGTAAAATCTGCATAAATGTGATGTCTGGCACTATTGATCAATTTATATGGATGTATTGCCATTCTATTGACTTTTTTCAAACTACAGTCGAGAATTCTAATGTAGGAAGTCATGCACTATAGTAGAACTTTAACTGGCAAGTAGAAGTCTGGTAACATTGAACGATTTAATTTACTGTATTACCTTTTCATCAGTCTCCAAGAAAAATGGTGGGAGAATTTATTGCCGAAACTTGCACAGTCCAGTAACACTTAAAGCAACAGCTCAAAATCCGCTTAATTTGGATGCATTTGCACGTTAATATCCTACTACAAGATGCCCTCTCACTTGAATGATTTTTATTAATTATGGTGAAAAATACTCTTGTGGGAAGCTGCACATTGCAGTAGCACTTATACGGGTAGTGCAATATGGTACAAATTGAATGTATCATCATTTGGGGATGTCCAGCAGTGAATGGAAGAGATTGGAAAGTAAACATTCCAACCATCTTAACGGAGCTAGATTCTGAGATGAAATATTATGAAAGAACACTGTATTAATACATATTTAATGTATTGACAAATAGTGACAGGACTGCTGGGAATTATAGCAAATTGTGCAAATGGTCGAGATGTTATCTGAAGTGAAAGAAAGAGTAACGCTTGTTGGCAAAGCCAGTTGGTCTCACCTTCGAGACCTATTGGTTCTGACAGTTGTTTTTAGCCATGTTAAAATTACATGGTGAAATTACATGTAATTTTGTGTAACCTGCATAATTTAACAGAAATTTTGCAGAAATGCGTGGAAGCAAATTACGTGAATTTTGCACACCTTCGTAGTGCTATTGTGTAAATGTGCGTGCGCGAAAACTGTGTTATAGGTCACTTGTAGAGTGCACGTTCACCATAAGGTCGCTTGGCGCTGATAGCAGCGGAAAGCCTCGATCATCCGGTTTAGGCATAGGATTGTTGCAACAACCACGTCTTTAAAAGTTTCCTGAATTTTCCCTTTCACCAGGGGGAGAGTGTTCCATGTAAGTGGACCCAGTAGGGAAAATCTAGTTATTTGAAACCCATTTCGATTTGTAAAGAGCTGATCATTAGACAGGGAGAGACAAGCGTGGTTACATCAGTAGCCCGGAACGGCAAATCAGTTCAGATTCTGGGAAGGGCAGCTTATCCTTTCATTCCTTCTAGACATATAGAATATTGATGGAGCAAGGTTTCGCATAAAAATAAACTTGCTCGTATGCAATCCTCTCAAATAACCTGTAATACTATAACCAATTTGTCCTTGAGTACTAACAGTGCACCACATTCAAAATTATCGTATCTAGGGGATGCTTTTCTATGTGCCTTACTAATGAATAACCCGAGTGTTCTAAAATGGCTGCCGAAAACGCGGGAACTCTTCTGCGCATGCGTCTACTACATCTACGTAGTATGAAATTTTCTGTCGCTTGGGGGAAAACTTTGCAGCTGCGCAATAGCTTCTAAAATGGCCGCTTTAAAGTAACACATTAATGCACATGCCGTGCTGAAACTAACCTATGTAAGTTCTACTAAGCCATTAATGCTAAAGATTTATTAAGTAAATGGGGTTAGAGTAGAAGTAAGTGGTATACAGTGAATTCATTTAAGTTTGTATTCTAACGTTTTTCTCTTTGACTTTATTAATAGTTCACATTTGGGCCTTGGAGGGTGACCCCGTCTCTGTTTCCATGTGACTTCTACACATGCGCAAAATGTCTGCTTGCTCAGAACAAGTAAAGTAATTTGACTGGCTGCCAAACCCAAACCCAGCAAGGACATGGGAAACCAATTTTTGACCCTACAAGAGGAAAGAGAAGCAACATTGTAAAATAGACTTACCGATCCACATATGAAATATCTGTGGGAATAAAGCTTGTGGGTATTAAAATTAAGGGGCGGAAAACTAGACAATAGACTAAAGAAAAATATTGCACTTGGTGTGGTGTGATGTCTTCACCCCACTGCTTGGCCCAATCAAAATTGTGGGTGAATATGGATTTGAAACATTTGGGGGTGGATCATACATTTGAATTGGTATAACAGAGGTAAGTTCTAGATAGTCACTCTTGATGCTGATGCTATGCTGAGATGCTTCCCGATTTTGCTGCAATCTGACTGAAGAATCCATCCAACACTAGGGAAAATTTGCGGAACAACCGAGGGGGCACATCTAGGAAGGGGTCCGGACGAGCCCGAGCCGGAGAGAGTAGCACCAGAGAGGGGTGTGACGCTGGCTTTACACTAGAAGAGGTCACCTTTCCCTGTCCCGAACCTGTCCTGAATCCTTGACTCTCTGATGTCGGGGTCCTCACACCATTCTAGGTAAATATATCTGTAGGGTAAGTGCTCTGTACTTGCTCTCTGTCCTTTCTCTCCTCAGGTGCTGTCATTGTAAGAATTTATTAATGCAAGCTGATTATAAGCTAACTGTACTATTTTTCCTGATGGAGACTTCTGGTATATTCATGTGTATTTGATTTGACTCACAAAATTATTAATTCAGATAAAGTTTTAAAACTTCTTCCGAGTCTGTGGTTCTTTAAAATAAAGTTAAATGCATTATCATATTTCCTCCCTATTCTAATCTACTACTAGATCTTAACAAATTGTTCATTTACTCAGGAGACAGGAATGGTAAGAATACTGGTGTAAAGGTTTCATAGGGTAAAATAAAATTGATGACCAGTAGATATTTGCCAGCTCATTTGCGTGTATGAATGTATATGGGCCCAAATGAGTGTGTACGAATGTGTAGAGCTGGTAAACTCCGTTGCATCAGTTTTACTTGGTAGCAGAGGCATGGTTAGTATAGTTAGTTAGGTGAGGATTGTATTTGAAATTGTGAATTATTGATGTTTGTTTTAACCAAAACGCGTTATGTATTGTTTTACGTTGTCTTGAAATTCCTGGGAATATTGAATAGCGGGTGGTGAATGGAAGCCACATTGCAGTGAGGTTATTGGTCTGGATCGAGAAAGTGCTGAAAGTTACGCAGGACTAGAAGCATTAAGTTAGGGAAAATTTCTTGTATGTTAGTGAGAATAATTGGTAACGAGGAGTTCGCTGGTTTAATGTTGGTATTATATCATCTAGAAAGGGTAATACTGAAGGAGTAGGAGGTTCTCTGATGCTTGTGTGAAGAGTAAGCGGAAAGGTTTTACTCGTAGTGTGTGAAGAGTAAGCGGAAGGGTTTTACTCGCAGTGAAAAAAATCTTACTATTCTTTGAATTAGTGGGTCAGACACAATAGCGAATGTTTATACGTTGTTAATTAATGAAATTGTGTGAAAGGTTTGTGAGAAAATATGTTTTTGCATTACCTTTTAAAGGTCAGTTGCGGGTGCTGCACTGACGTCACTGAGAGCCGCGCTGGGATTGGTTGAAACAGCGGGCGTGTAGTTTATGCAAAATTGTAAAGGAGGGGTCAGTTGTAAGGAGTGATACTGACATCACAGAAAAGCCGCGCAAGCATTGGCTGAGTGAGCGAGCAGAGTAGAAGTTGATTGCTCCTCAGAATAGAAAACGCGCTGGTATTGGAGAATTATTAAAATTAAAGCACGTGTTTGATTGGTCATCAAAATAGAGATCCCGAGAATAATGATAGATAGTGGAATTTGCATGTACGATCCAACCTTAACAGGGACTCAACCAGATAGAAGATTTATAGGGTTTGCTTACGAGCAGTACCTTAACAAGCATAAGCACGCAATGTACAGAGAAAAGAGAAAAATGACATTTATGCAAAAGGTTAAGAATTATTTCAAAAAGGACAAACCCATTAAGATTAGAGAGGGGATTCTCATTCCTCCTCCAAATACCCCTGCATCATACATGATGGTGGAGAGAGGCTATCATACTTGTGTATGGTTAGAAAATTGGGTAGAATACACAAAGGATGACGGAATATTAGCATTTCCTGAGTTACGGAAGTTTTAATGGAAGAATATTGTACAATTTAAGAACACAAATGAATGAATGAATTAGAACCCAGACCTAGATTGACTCAATATGAACTTTAGAAGAATGGGAAATGGAATCCTTTGAGCGTGACAGACCACGAAGTAACAGGACCTTAAGCAAATATTACCCGAAATTTCCCCGAGAGACTAGAGATAGTCAAATGAAACAATGGAGACCGGCCATGGTGGCAGAAGGTTTATATCCTGTGTTAACATTAGAAGAGCAAATGGGAGGTAAATGTACTGAGAAGACCAAGCCCTTGACAATGATAGATAGCGGAGAAACAGTAGAAGGGTATTTAGAGGACGTATTGATGAAAAGTCCTCCACCTGATAATGCTAGATTCAATAGAATGACACCTAGTGCCCGATGATAGGAACAACTTTGGTTCCACGGATAGTACATGACACCGCAGGAAGGGTACTTCACTAAAAAGAAAGGGAAGCAATAAATAAGAATAGAGACAAATTGATTCAGAGAATAGCCCAGATAAACACACATCCTGAAGCATTGACCATACCAGTTACAATAGGTCCAGTAGTTCCATTCTATGGAGAAAAATCAAACTGTCCCAAAAATCCTGTGATGCCTACTCCAAGTATAGAACCTAGAAAAGAAAAGGTAATAATAGATGATCAAGCAAGTGAATGTGAATCAGTAATATCATTAATGGATTTGCCCATAAGAGAGCCGATGATGGAAACCCCGAAAATAAACTTGCCCAGTTGTTCAAAGGAAGTTAGATTAGAAACATCAACAGGAACTAGAAGTGCCACCATAGTAACCCCAGAAGATATACAGAGATGGTCACAAGTGATAGAAAAGGCAGAGTCTCAGCCAAAAATATTAGACATTTTCAAATTAAGATTAGAATTGGAAGAAATGGTTGCTGGAAATGTGGGTCTAGACAGACTAAACACGTACAGTGAAGAAGAATTATTGTTTATTTGTAGAAGCATTACACGAAATACAAAGGTATTCCATGAAAAGCTGACAAATTTGGTATCGGAAATGGGAATTGACATAGGGAAATCAAAGGTGTTGCAGAAACCCTATCGAGCAGAATTTTCTGATCAGGATTTGGAAAACATGAATGTGTCTGGAAGAAAGTTGCAGATCAGAGAATTGTTATTTCTATTGCAAAAGTGGAGATCTCGAAAGATGGACAGTTAGATGGGCAAAGAAAAAGGAAGAAGCACAGGTAAATCGAACGACATCTGAATATGTCATGAGAGAAACAGAAAAGGCTGAAAGGTTGTATCCGATGAGAGAAGTACCCGGAGGGGGGTAAGTACAAATGCCATGGAATAGATGGGATATTTTGTCCTTTACGAATGATCTTCCAAAATTAAGAGAGAAACCATTGGAGTGGTACAGACAGGATGAGAGGTTTGTGAAAGTTTCGAAAGTTTTGTTGAAGGATCTGGATGGTCTGTTTGACATAGTAGTACCTGCAGATTTGTGGACAGAATGTAAGATTACTGTGGATTGGCCTAGTGAGGAATATCCAAGAGACGCAAAAACAGGAGCCCCGTCAGAGGATGTAATGACAAAGTATCATCAGGTAATCACCTTTCTAAAGAGTAAAATTCTCCCGAAAGAAACCGATTGGGTAAAGATGGACAGAACTCCTCAAGAAAAAGATGTCTGTACATGCCTACTACGAACGTCTTTTACAGGTGTTCAAACAGTATAGTGGGTTTGAAAGTTTAGAAAATAAAGACATGACTCATTTTGTGTATCGATTTGTGTCTGGGCTGAGATTAGATATATCTCAAATGATTAAGCAGCACATGCTGTGCTTGCAGTCAAAGCCCATCGACGAAATTTTAAAATATTCAAAATATTGTGGGGACGAAATTGATAACAAGTGAAAAGCTTTAGAAGAAAATGTAATGTGGGCTCAAGTAAAATTAGCTGAGCAGCAAGTGCTCCAATTAAATAAGCAGTCAGAAAATCAAGGAAGAGCACAAGGTCAAGGTGAAGGTGACAATAATGGGGGAAAGCCATGGAGAAGATTAAATCGGGAAGTGGCAAAGAAAAAATTTCACTGTCACCGGTACGGGAAGTTGGGACATTGGAAGAACGAGTGTAAAGCTATACAAGTTAATAATGCCCTAAATCAAAATTTAAATCCACAGACGCAGAATGAGGTGTTAATGAGTCATCAGCAACAGGGTATAGATCTTCAGAGTCAATTGCCACCTGTCCCTAAATCAAATTTTGTGAGTCAAGCCAAGTACAGTGTGGACGATGGATTTCCAGAAGGAAGTGGTAAGAAAAAATTTGTAACATCACAGTTTCTTTTGCAGGACCCACTGATTGATTATGATCAAGAATGACGGTGCCCGAGCGGGGAGGAAGGTGAGTGCGTACTTGTCGCATCCCTACCGGTAGATTAGTCAGGTCCTTACATAGAGGGTAAAGTAAGATACTGGCGCTACCAAGTCTACTGTGAGAACAGCAGACATTCCTAACCTGCCCCTCTCGGGAGAGAATATACAAGTTGTAGGTGTTTCAAACAAACAGATTAACACTCCAATCACAGAACCCATGGAGGTGCGAATTGGTAATTTTAAAGAAATGCATAAGTTCGTGGTCTGTGACTCAAGCCCTGTAAACTTGCTTGGAAGAGACCTGTTGTGCAAAATGAATTACACTATATTTTGCACACCGGATGGTGTTGCAATACAAACCCTAGATGGAGATGGAGTTTACAAGTTCATGTTAGCTAAACAGGGAACAGAAGTAAATTAATTATATTTGATGATGACACAAAATGAATTACAGGCAGAAGTTAAATTGACTGTAAATGCAGAAATATGGGATTTTACTGGAAAAGAAATAGGATGAATGGCAAATGTAGATCCCGTAAAAGTGACTGTGAAGGAAGGTGCGGTTTATCCGAATACCCTACAATACAAAATGAGTCCCGAAGTAAAAGCAGGTGCCGCAGCAGAGATAGAGCGATTGGTCGAACAAGGTATCCTGGAATAAATAATGAGTAGCCCTTGTAATTTACCCATAATTGGCATTAAGAAACCTAACGGGAAATATAGGGTGGTTCAAGACCTCAGGAAAATTAACAAGATTGTTGTACCATGCTGCCCAGTAGTGCCTAATTCAGCTGTGATTCTTTATCAGATATCCTGGAAAGCAGGATGGTTTGCAGTGATCGATTTGTGTCATGCATTCTTTTCTATTCCATTGCATACAGATAGCAAGTTTTTATTTTCGTTCAAATTTGAAGAGCATGTTTACGTCTGAAATCGTGTGCCTCAAGGGTACACAGAAAGCCCTTCGATCTTTAATCCGATTCTCAAATGGAGCCTTGAATCTCTTGTATTGCCCAGAGAGTCAGTCCTGGTGCAGTATATTGACGACTTATTGGTGGCGTCAAACACGCGAGAGGACTGATTCAATTGCATTGTTAAATCATTTTGCAGAGGGTGGACATAAAGTGTCCCCTGAAAAACTTCAGTTTTGTAAAAATTCATTTAAATACCTGGGACACCAAATAGAAAGAGGAGTTAGAAGGGTGACCTCTGAAAGGATCAGAATAATAAGACAAATGCAGTTGCCACGAACCCAAAAAGAAATAAGAATGTTCCTTGCAGTTGTAGGGTATTGTAGACAGTGGATTGTAGGATTTGCTTTACTAGCCAAACGTCTGATACAAATGACCAGAAAGAGAGCAAAGGATCCTATAGAATGGGATGAGGAATGTATAGGATCTTTTAGAAAATTGCAAAATATTTGTGTGAAGCACCTGGTGTGGGCATGCCCGACTATTCAAAAGAATTTGCATTATTCTGCTATGAGCAGGGTAATTGTGCGCTTTCAGTTCTGACATGGAGACACAGATTAATGAGAAAGCCAGTGGAATGCTTTTCTGCTACCTTAGATCCTGTGGCCTGCACATTACCAGGTTGCCTGAAAGCTGTGGCTGCAACGTGTGTAAGCATAGAACAGAGTGAGTCAATTGTGATAGGACACCCTGTCAAGATGTATGTACCTCATGCAGTGGTGATTTTACTGACCAGGACCCCAACACAATACCTAACTCCCAGTAGGCTGACGAAATATGAAAAAATAATACTGGGAGCTGAAAATGTAACAATAGTGAGGTGTACTGTTCTTAATCCAGCTACCTTGCTACCTGATCCTTATGAAGAGGAAGTGAGAGATGAGGTTGAGCATGAATGTCTTGATGTGACTGATCTTGGCACCAAACCACGTCCTGACATACAAGAGGAAACTTTAAAAAATGCAGAACATGAGCTGTTTGTAGACGGCTCCTGTATGAGACACGAGGAGGGAGCATTGAGTGCTGCTTACGCCGTATGTACATTAACTGGAATAGTCGAAGCATCCTATTTACCAGAGGTCAGATCTGCACAAGTCGCTGAATTGATAGCTTTAAAGCATGCAACATTGGGAAAAATTGGAGAGTAACCATATTTACTGACAGTCAATATGGTTATGGGGTTGTGCATGATTTTGGCCAACTGTGGATGCAGAGGGATTTCCTGACTTCTTCAGGGACTCCTATTAAAAATGGAATTTTTGTGAAAGAATTACTGGAGGCAATTTAATTACCAAAAGAAGTGGCCCTGGTTAAGTGTGCTGCTCACCAATCAGAAAATGACTATGTGACAGCCGGTAACCGATATGCTGACCAGGTTGCCCAATATTGTGCAAGGCATAAGATTGCCTTAAACCAGAAAATCGAAACTTGTGGAATCAGCTGCCAACTTATGCTACTTGCAGGAGTGGGGACCTGGGAGGAGGTGAAAGGTCTGCAGGATGCAGTAGACATGAGAGAAAAGGAAGAGTGGGTGAAAATAGGATGTCAAAGAAGGGCAGAAGATGGTGTGTGGGTTTGTTATGGATTAAACCCAGATCAGTTGACTGGGGGTGAGTGCTTGCAATGTTCAACACTCCGTCCATCATTTCCTTTGGTTTTTGCTTTGTTATGATGGCAGACTAGTCGACGAGAGAGTGCATATCGGCGCGCAGAAGCTGGGCGGCCATGACTACAACGACGCGCGCCTCGCGCTGTGACCGGCTCCACAGGTGAAAAGGCGAGGCGGTACGGGCCCGGGACAATTCATCCCCTGCAGGGCGTTTAAACGCTGGGACTTCTGTGGCGAGAGCAGCACCGAGGGGGAGTCCTGGTGTGTCTCGGATCGGGGCGCCTGACCCTAAGATGGCGCCCGGCGGGACATTGCAATAACGAAGCTTGGAGCTCGAGGTGCGGGAAAAAGACAGCCAGCGCTGGCGAGGCACGTCCTGCGCTTCCCCCTTATCAGGCCTGGGACACCCCCCCCTTACAGGGAGACACAAGTTTGGTAGACACCAAGCATCAATGTCAACACAGCGCCCTGCGTGTCGACGGAGAGCAGCCCCCTAGCAACCAGGTGCAGACACGGGACAACTCATCCCCTGCGTGGAGAGCGGCACTGAGGGTGGAGGCCTAGCGTGTCTTGATGCAGGATCGGGGCGCCTGAGCCCGTTTGGCTGACACCAGGCTTCAATATTCATTCAGCGCCTGACGAGTTGACGAAGGGCAGCCCCCTGGCAACCTACTGGAGAGCGCCGGGCGGCAGAGTGTCCACGGGACCTGGGGAGCCCTGCCTCGCGAGGAGCTTAGCGGTGGGACGATTCCGGACCTGTGCTCTGCCCGATAATCCCTGGAGGCGACAGTCGGTAGCCTCCGTGTGACCCACGGGCAGGGGAAGAGCAGTGGAGTGTCCGTGGGACCGGAGGCGGCCTGCAGCAGTGTACAGACGCCCCGGGCGGGGACGCAGGTTGCTGGAGAGGGCAGGACTGACAACGAGGCGCCCCCCAGCCTCCCTGAGGGGAGAGGGACTCCACGAACTCGGCGGACAAGCTCGAGGCACTGACGTACCCGGACAACCGCGATGGGGAAACCCCGGGGGACCCAACAGACGTCGGTTCCCGAGACGGCCCCTGAGAAGATGCCGAAAACCCGGACATGGGTGGGTGCGGTGGAGACGCAGTCCGACTCCTCGGTCTCTGTCAAGTTGGACCAGGTTCTAGCCGCTATAGAGCATTCTAGAGTCTCGATGGAGGAGCGGCTCGGGACGCTGGCGACAGACATCAGCCTTATCCGTGACGACCATCGGAAACTGGTGGATAGAGTGAAAGACGGAGAAAGGAAGTTAGAGGACATACAGCCGACGATCGATAAGCACCAGCAGACCCTCCAGGGGGTGCTACATCGCCTGACACTCGTGGAGGAACGTGCGGACGATTTAGAAGGACGCTCCCGACGCTGTAACATTCGCGTACTGGGGCTACCCGAAGGAATTGAAGGCACGAACCCCCTGCAGTACTTGGAGACATGGGTGAAATCCTTCACTCCGGAAAAAGATCGCTCCGCATTCTTCTCTATGGAGAGAGCCCACAGGGTCCCGGCCCGCAGGCCACCCCCTGGGGCGGCCCCACGGCCGATGCTGGCGAAGTTCCTCCATTTCCGAGACAGAGATGCAGTGCTGCGCGCGGCCCGAGTGGCGGGCGCCCTGCAGGTCGACAATCAACGTATCATGGTGTTCCCAGACTACGCGAGAGCAGTTCAACAACAACGGGCCTCCTTTCTGAGTGTAAAACGCCGGCTGCGCGAGAACAATATCCAATACTCCCTACTGTTCCCGGCTTGCCTCAGAGTGGTCCACGCCGATTCCACTGTATTTTTCACAAACGCCTCGGAAGCACAAGATTGGGCAGACCTACATTGCACACGACAATCTAGAGCGGAGATCGCAAGAGACCCGCACCCTAAGCCCTCACGTTCTGGAAGGAGATCGCAGCGGCGCCCACGCAGCGGAGTGGGTGGCAGAGCCCATGCACGCACCCAGGACTCTCCCGATCTAGAGCAAATTGTGAAAGAGCGGAGGGAGGCCCTACAAGCAGTGATCGATTTGCAAGCATCTCCCCGGCCGGACGACATAGACCGACCACCGCATATCTTTACCTCGGAGGGGGAGAATGAAAGCGATGGAACGGTGTCGGGGGAAGACTCGGTGACGCCCCCCATGGTCACTCCTCAAACGGCGGACCTTATTCTGGACGAACAATCTGGCTCCCGAGCGAAATGAGACGGGTCTTCTGAGACTGGCATAGAGCTAAGTACACTGTCTCCCCACCCCATCGGACATACACATCAGTCTCACTACTCGCTAAAGCAGGACGAACGCCCCATTTTCTCTGCTAATGGCCCGACTCGTTTCTAGCCCAGTATGCATGCACCGCCGCCCCTTTCGTATATAGTTGTACCCCCCTTCATTGGGTAAACAGGTTTGGACGCATCGTTTTTGGCGATGGGCCCTAGGCATTGGGAATGTTCCCCGACCCCGATTGTTAAGTTATTTGCCCCAGTTCAGCACTTCCCTATCCCCCTACATGGAAGGACACGGATCCAGACGTCCGCTACACAGGATTACACGGAGTTGGGGGAGGCAGGCGCCCTTAGTCAGATAACTCGACCAAGCTTTCCACACCTTAAGAGAAGCAGCCCCACACATGGCGAAAAGACACAAAGACATGACACCTCATACGCCTCACACTGATGTCACCATCCTTACTCTAAATGTTAGGGGGCTTCACACTCCGCGCAAAAGATATGCGGTGTACTCTTATGCAAAGCGCCACAACGCCCCGATAGTCTTGCTACAAGAGACACACCTCATTGAGAAAGAGGTTGGGAAGCTACAGTCAAAATGGAGGGGTCTCATTTGCGCCACGACTTATTCTGCATATGCACGGGGGGCGTTGATTTGGGTGCGACCGGGAACCCCCTTTCAAGAGCTTCGGAGGGTGGTAGACAAAGAAGGTAGATATGCGCTACTGGAGGGTCTTTTGGATGGGCAGCTTGTACTTCTCGGTAGCATTTATGCCCCTAATGTAGAACAAGATAAATTCTGGGACCATCTCACGGGGGTCCTTGCCCCATTTGCTTCCATACCCTGGGTCCTGGGAGGAGACTATAACTGCACACTCGACTTGAGCCTTGACCGCTCACACCCCCCTCCACCACACTCCCCGGCACATAGGCAGACTGACAGATTCCGGGCTTGGATTACACACTGGTCGCTCACCGATGCTTGGCGCATGCGTCACCCTTCGATCCGTTTGTACTCCTTCCACTCCATCCCACACAATTTGCGCGTCCGTCTTGATCGATTTTTATGCTCGGCGTCAATATTACCCAAGATTGCCCACACAGACTACTTGGGCAGGGTCATCTCCGATCACGATGCACACATCCTCCAGTTACACTGGCAGCCCCCACACCCGCCGGTTCCCACCTGGCGCTTGCCGCGGGACTGTCTATCGGACCAGGTCTTCCGGCACGAACAGGAGAGTAGCATCCAAGACTATTTCCTCCGCAACTCGGGCACAGCATCATCCACATTGGTGGAATGGGATGCATTTAAGGTGGTGGCTCGGGGAGAGTGCTTGAAGCAAATAACAGGAGCTAGGCGCGTACTGGAGCAGGCTCTTACCACGGCTGAGCAACACTTGGCTGCTCTCACCAAACGGGATTCCACGTCCGAGGGTGAGACGCGGCGTATAGCCGAAGCAAAAACTGCCTATCATGCTGCCTCCGCGGATTTGCGACGATACAACTTCCGGTCGTACGCTACACGGATGCATAAAGAGAGGGACAAAACGGGCACTCTCTTAGCATGGCTGGCCAAGCAGGACACAGACATCAAGCCCATTACCGAGATAGTGAACCCTGAGGGGCTATTGGTGCGTTCCCAGGCAGGGATTCTCGGGGCCTTTCGCGACTACTATGCGGCGATATATAGCGACCCTGCCTCTACCCCACAAGCTGTAGTGGATCGATTTCTCGATCCCCTACCTATCCCAATCATTACGAAGACAGAGAGGGAGGCCCTAGACGCCGTAATCACCGCGGCAGATGTGACACGGGCCCTGCGGGCCCTAGCCCGAAATAAAGCTCCGGGGCTAGACGGGTTTCCCTTAGAATATTACACGACATTCTCGGTGCACTTGGTTCCTCGATTGGTAGAGATGTTCGCGGCGGCACTGAAGAAGGGGGAACTACCGAAATCCATGCGAGAATCCGTAATCGTGACGTTCTTGAAACCCCATAGGGACCCGCAACAAATGGCCTCCTATCGCCCCATATCACTGTTGTCCGCTGATTGCAAACTCCTCGGGAAAACTCTTGCGGACAGATACGTACAAATCATACGCTCCTTGGTCCTCCCAGATCAGTGCGGATTTATACCCGGCAGACGCACATCTCAGAACATACGTCGGGTTTTTCACATTCAGGATCAGGTGAAGGGGATATACCCTCGAGCGGCCTGTCTCATCCTGGATCTTGAGAAGGCCTTTGATTCCCTCACGTGGCAGTTTCTGTTTTCAGTGCTACAGAGAGCGGGCATCGGGTCTACCCTCTTAGCGTACACACGCCTACTGTACACCGGGCTGACATCACGGATACGCCTGGGCCGGTATATATCGACGGAGTTTGCGGTTCAGAGGGGCACGCGACAGGGCTGCCCGCTGTCCCCTCTACTTTTTGCTCTGGCGGTTGAGCCCCTCGCCATACGACTTCGGCGGGAGGGGGAGAGTTGGGGTATCCCGGTGGCAGGCACAGTGCATAGTGTTTCCTTATACGCGGACGACCTGTTGATTTATGTGCGGGACATTGCGGACGACCTGACTCCCCTTTGGGAGACTTTGACGGAATTTACAGCGGCCTCGGGACTGCGGGTGAACTGGGATAAGTCCACGATATACCCACTGCATCCGGGCCTCATCCCACAGGAGGTTCGCATGGGCGCTCAGCGGGTGCCCTGGAGTGCGGAGGCCCCTCGATACCTCGGGGTCCGCCTATACCACTCCTCCACAGATATGTTCGAGGGTAACCATATTAGGGCATTGGCGAGTATTAGGGCTACGGTTGGATTCTGGAGGAGCCTGCCGTTGGCTCCAATAGGGAGAGTGGCATTGGCCAAAATGATCATGGTCCCAAGATTATTGTATTTCTTTACCAATTTGCCAGTAATTCCGCCCAGAGCCTTTTTTCGGGACCTAGACTCCCTCCTCAGCGCACTCATCTGGGGGTCCGCCAGACACAGAATAGCCCTGAAAAAATTGCACTTGCCCACCTCACAGGGTGGCCTGGGAGCCCCCTCATTCGAGGCCTACTTCCTAGCAGCACAGCTGCAGTGGCTGTCGCACTGGACGGCAGACAGGTATACTGCGGAAACTCACACCATCGCAGGACAGATATCGGTCCCGGAGATCCGTCGCCTACTCCTCCCTGGCACCAAACCAAAACGCACATACCCTCTGCAAGTGTCAGTGGCACGTAGGTGCATGCTGAGGATACACCGCATGTCCCCGGGGACCCCGTTGTACTCCCCTCTACTCACCCTGGCGGGATGGCCCAAACAGGAACACTACTACACAACAAACGCGGTCCGCACGTGGACATCGTGTGGTATAACGGAAGTGGAGTCCCTTTTTGAGGACGGGCAACTAAGACCGTTCCACAGTCTTGTGGCAGAATACGATCTTCCCCCGGGACAATTCCTGCTTCACCGCCAACTCCTAGATAGCTACCGACCATATCAGGACCTAATCAAAGGGGAACCACGCACACATCCAGTTCTTCACACGATCCTACACATGGGAGCAGGGCAACATTTAACGACATGGCTTTATAAAGCCATTCGGGAATTGACTAATAAACCACTGGAGACCCTGAGGGCTACCTGGGAGGCTGAAATCGGGCGCGCACTACATGATGGGGAGTGGGAGAGGGCTTTGGAGTACCCTAAGAAGGTCTCAAGAAACGCACGCTTTAAGAATATCCAATATTACATTCTGCACAGGGCCTATTTAACGCCTGCACGCCTCCAACGATTCTACCCCGACACTCAGTTCCTATGTCCCAGATGCCACGAACGGAATGCGGATTTCCAGCATATGTTTTGGATCTGTTCCGTCATTAAAACTTTCTGGCACCATATTCATACTGCTTTGGGTACTCTCACAGGGCTGGCCTGCATGAACACGTGGGAGGCCTGCGCCATAGGCGTCTTTCGCGCAAGTAAGCAGCACAAGGTGCGGACCCGTTTTCTCTCCCTTGCGGTGCTCTTAGCCAAACGCAGCATCGCCATGCACTGGCGCTCCCCCACCGGTCCACCGCTGGCGGCTTGGGTGGGAGCAACACACAAATGGGCGGCGGCTGAGGAGGAGACATTACGGGAGGAGGAGGTGAGAGGGGTCCGCAAACACCCAATATCTATGGAATGGGCCATGCTATTATATCAGTTCAAGCAGCTAACCCCGGGAGCAGATCCAACAGACGGCCCGCCCACATTGTCAGCCCTGCACACGCAGTCACAGACCCCACCCAACCAATCTCTCGAAATAACGACCGCATGAACTCCACACGAACACCAGCATCAGGGGTGCTATCGTGGCTTCAGATCGAATCGAATCTGATAGACAACCGTGAGTCACAGTGGTGCCTTACCCATACGACGTTCCATACCCTCGCTAGAGATTCTGGAGAGGTTCTTCCATGCCCATTCCCTAGGTTATGCCCCGTTACACCCCAGTTCCTGTGCCATGTCTGGAACCTGAGACAACAGGGTACACTCATCACGATATATCTGTAAGTTGTTTATGCTCCCACTTGATGTATCACCAGTATATACAGATATTATGTACCACCATGGAATATACAGTCTAACCTCACTATTCGATAACTTTGTATGATGTACGATGTGTGAAATATGAAAATGGCAATAAAAATATGTTTAAAAAAAAAAAATGATGGCAGACTAGTCATGCCAGACAGAATGCTTGCACCAATGGCTAGAATGTACCATGGAGACACACATGTGGGCAGGGATGCAATGATTCGGCTCTTCAGACAAGATTGGTTTAATGCAAAGTTCAGGAATGTAGCAGAGAGAAAACTGTGGTCTGCATGGGAAAGATTGGAAAGGCAGAAGATCCTTTTGTGAGACTCCAGTTAGATTTCATTCAACTGCCTGCTTGTTGAGGGTTGAAACATGTACTAGTAGTTTGTTTATTTTCAAAGTGGGTGGAAGCATACCCGACCCGAAGAAATGGCAGCTTGACAGTGGCCAAACTCTTTTTAAGAGAACTCATTCCTAGATTTGGTGTTCCAGTATCGATTGAATTTTAACCCCTTCGATGCTCATGACGGAATGGTTCCGTCATGAGCATCGGTGCCCCTGTGCTCATGACGGAACCATTCCGTCATGAGGCCAGGGACACGAAATCCCTCTGCTGCAGACAGCAGAGGGATTTCTATTTAATCCCTTGGGAGCTGGGGAAGAGCTTCCCCAGCTCCCGAGGCCCCCTCCCTGGTTTCTGTGCAATGAAGATCAGCGCGCACGTCCCGCTGTCTTCATTGCACAGAAAACGAAACTGAAATGAGCCTTTAGGCTCATTTCAGTTCCACTTTCTATGCGCTCAGGGGGCTATATCAGCTCCCCGGGCACGTAGAAAGACGGAAGGGGTATCATTGGAAAGGGGAGAATCTGCCCTTTCCAACGGTACCCCTCCCCAGTGGATCCCTGCTTGGGGATCGCCCCAGGAGGGCGATCCCCAAGCAGGGATCCACCCACTAGACACCAGGGAGGAGGGAGCGGCCCCTTAGGCAAGGGCTTTTGCTCCCCCCAAATATTTTTAGTGTCATTTAGTCTTTTTGCCCCCCCCCCCTGGGGCGGGGGGGGGGGCAAAAAGCCCACTAGACACCAGGGATATTTACTTTGCGCACATCATTTTTTAGGGTGGGGGCTGCCCATGAAGGGCATGTCCATGCCCCCACCCCGCATAATGTACAGCCTTTCTGCCCACCCTGGTGTGCAGTTGGGGGCAGTAGCCCCTAATCTGCCCCCCCCGGGGGCAGAAAGCCCACTATACGCCAGGGATTAATTTTGTCTTATAATTTGTGGTGGGGGCTGCCCAATATGGGCATGCCCATGTCCCCACCCACCCTCCGCAAAAATGACAGCCTTTCTGCCTCCCCCGGGGGGCAGATCGGGGCATAGGCCAAAAAGCCTAGTAGAAACCAGGGATTCTTTAGCCAAATTTTAATTAGAGTGGGGCATTGGCATGCCCGTTTTGGGCAGCCCCCACCCTAATTAAAATTTGCCCAAAAAACTCCCTGGTGTCTTGTGGACTTTCTGCCCCCCCTGGCGGGCAGATGGGGGCATTAGCCCCCAATCTGCCCCGCCGGGGGGCAAAAAAACCCAATAGACGCCAGGGAGTTTTTTTGGGGCAAATTTGAATTAGGGTGGGGGCTCCCAAAACGGGCATGCCCATGCCCCCACCCCCCTCCCCCGCAAAAATAACAGCCTTCCTGCTCCCTGTGGGGCAGATGGGGCAGTAGCCCCCAATCTGCCCCCCCAGGGGGCAAAAAGCCCACTAGACGCCAGGGATTTTTTAGGCACATTTTAATTAGGGTGGGGACATTGGCATGCCCGTTTTGGGCAGCCCCCAACCTAATTAAAATTTGCCCAAAAACCTCCCTGGCATCTAATGGACTTTCTGCTCCCCCTGGGGGCAGATGGGGGCTTTAGCCGCCAATCTGCCCCACTGGGGGGGCAAAAAGCCCACTAGACGCCAGGGATTTTTTTGGGGGAAATTTGTATTCGGGTGGGGGGTCCCGAAAAGGGCATGTCCATGCACTCACCCCCACAAAAATTACAGCTTTCCTGCCCCCCTGGGGAGCAGATGGGACAGTAGCCCCCAGTCTGCCACCCCAGGGGGCAAAATGCCCACTAGACGCCAGGGATTTTTTGGGGCAAATTTTAATTAGGGTGGGGGCATTGGCATACCCGTTTTGGGCAGCCCCCACCCTAATTCAAATTTGCCCCAAAAACTCCCTGGCGTCTAGTGGACTTTCTGCCTCCTCTGGGGGGCAGATGGGGGCATTAGCCCCCAATCTGCCCTGTTGGAGGGGTAAAAAGCCCACTAGACACCAGGGATTATTTTGGGGCAAATTTTAATTAGGTTGGGGGTTGGCCTAAGCTGACATGCCCATGCCTCCACCCCCTCCCTGCAAAAGTTACAGCCTTCCTGCCCCCCGTGGGGGCAGATGGGGCAGTAGCCCCCAATCTGCCCCCCCCCCAGGGGGCAAAAAGCCTACTAGACGCGAGAGATTTTTCGGGGAACATTTTAATTGGGGTGGGGGCATTGGCATGCCCGTTTTGGGCAATCCCCACCCTAATTAAAATGTACCCAAAAATATCTCTGGCGCCAAGTGGACTCTCTGCCTCCCCTGGGGGGCAGATGGGGGCATTAGCCCCCAATCTGCCCCACCGGGGGGGCAAAAAGCCCACTAGACGCCAAGGAGTTTTTGGGGGAAAATTTTAATTAGGGTGGGGGTTGCCCAAAACGGCCATGCCCATGCCCCCACCCCCTCCCCGCAAAAATTAAAGCCTTCCTGCCTCCCCGGGGGACAGATGGGGCAGTAGTCCCCAATCTGCCCCTCCGGGGGGCAAAAAGCCCACTAGACGCCAGGGATTTTTTTAGGCAAATTTTAATTAGGGTGGGGGCATTTGCATACCCGTTTTGGGCAGCCCCCACCCTAATTCAAATTTGCCCCAAAAACTCCCTGGCGTCTAGTGGACTTTCTGCCTCCTCTGGGGGGCAGATGGGGGCATTAGCCCCCAATCTGCCCTGTTGGAGGGGTAAAAAGCCCACTAGACGCCAGGGATTATTTTGGGGCAAATTTTAATTCGGTTGGGGGTCGGCCAAAGCTGACATGCCCCCACCCCCTCCCTGCAAAAGTTACAGCGTTCCTGCCCCCCGTGGGGGCAGATGGGGAAGTAGCCCCCAATCTGCCCCCCGGGGGGCAAAAAGCCTACTAGATGCGAGAGATTTTTCGGGGAAAATGTTAATTAGGGTGGGGGCATTGGCATGCCCGTTTTGGGCAACCCCCACCCTAATTAAAATGTACCCAAAAAACTCTCTGGCGCCAAGTGGACTTTCTGCCTCCCCTGGGGGGCAGATGGGGGCATTAGCCCCCAATCTGCCCCACCGGGGGGGTAAAAAGCCCACTAGACGCCAGGGAGTTTTTTGGGGAAAATTTTAATTAGGGTGGGGGTTGCCCAAAACGGCCATGCCCATGCCCCCACCCCCTCCCCGCAAAAATTACAGCCATCCTGCCTCCCCGGGGGACAGATGGGGCAGTAGTCCCCAATCTGCCCCTCCAGGGGGCAAAAAGCCCACTAGACGCCAGGGATTTTTTTAGGCAAATTTTAATTAGGGTGGGGACATTTGCATACCCGTTTTGGGCAGCCCCCACCCTAATTAAAATTTGCCCCAAAAACTCCCTGGCGTCTAGTGGACTTTGTCTCCTCTGGGGGGCAGATGGGGGCATCAGCCCCCAATCTGCCCTGTTGGAGGGGTAAAAAGCCCACTAGATGCCAGGGATTATTTTGGGGCAAATTTTAATTAGTTTGGGGGTTGGCCAAAACTGACATGCCCATGCCCCCACCCCCTCCCTGCAAAAGTTACAGCCTTCCTGCCCCCCCGTGGGGGACAGATGGGGCAGTAGCCCCCAATCTGCCCCCCCGGGGGGCAAAAAGCCTACTAGACGCCAGAGATTTTTCGGGGAAAATTTTAATTAGGGTGGGGGCATTGGCATGCCCGTTTTGGGAAACCCACACCCTAATTAAAATTTACCCATAAAACTCTCTGGCGCCTAGTGGACTTTCTGCCTCCTCTGGGGGGCAGATGGGGGCATTAGCCCCCAATCTGCCCCACCGGGGGGGCAAAAAGCCCACTAGACGGCAGGGAGTTTTTTGGGGAAAATTTTAATTAGGGCGGGGGTTGCCCAAAACGGCCATACCCCCACCCCGCAAAAATTACAGCCTTCCTGCCCCCCTGGGGGACAGATGGGGCAGTAGTCCCCAACCTGCCCCTCCGGGGGGCAAAAAGCCCACTGTGGGAGGCCCAAGTACCCGCGGCAGGCAAGGGCTCAAAACGTTGTGAGGCGAAATCAACATTGCCTATCAAAAAATGTTTTGGGCCCTTGCCTGTCGCGGGTACTTGGGCCTCCCACACAAGTGAGGCACCATTTTTACCGGGAGACCTGGGGGAACGCTGGGTGGTGGTAAATTTGTGTGAGCCCGGTGATTCCACAACTTTCCCACACCAAAATGTGTGAAAAAAGTGATTTTTTCAGCTAAAATTGAGGTTTGCAGGGGATTCTGGGTAAGGAAACATTGGGGGGAATCCACGCAAGCCATACCTCCCTGGAAGCCCCCGGGTGTCTAGTTTTCAGAAATGTATGTGTTTGGTAGGTTTCACTAGATGGCCGCCGAGCACCGGGCCAAAAACCCAAGTGACCCCCCTTGCAAAACCAGGTGGTTTTGCGATAGGCCATTTTGATGTCGCCTCACTATGTTTTGGGCCCTTGCCTGTCGCAGGTACTTGGGCCTCCCACACAAGTGAGGCACCATTTTTACCGGGAGACCTGGGGAATGCTGGGTGGTGGTAAATTTGTGTGAGCCCGGTGATGCCACAACTTTCCCACACCAAAATGTGTGAAAAAAGTGATATTTTTGCAGCTAAAATTGAGGTTTGCAAGGGATTCTGGGTAAGGAAACGTTGGGGGATGCACGCAAGCCATACCTCCCTGGAAGCCACCGGGTGTCTAGTTTTCAGAAATGTGTGGGTTTGGTAAGTTTCCCTACGTGCTGGCAGGACTAGGGTTCAAAAACTACAGCTAGGCCCTTTGCCAAAAAAGGGTCATTTTTCACTGCAAAAATGAGGTGTGACCACGTTGCGTTTTGCGCCGTTTCCTATCGCGGTCACTAGGCCGACCTGCACATGTGAGGTACCATTTTTCTCGTAGGACATTGGGGAACGCGGGGTGGGTGGAAATTTGTGGATCCACGCAGATTCCAGAACTTTCCATCACAGAAATGTGGGGAAAATATGTTTTTTTTGACACTTTTTTAGGTTTGCAAGGGATTCTGGGTAACAGACCCTGGTGGGAGGCACTCAAGTCACCCCATCCTGGATTCCCCTGGGTGTCTAGTTTTCGGAAATATATAGCTTTGCTAGGTTTCCCTATGTGCCGGCAGAGCTAGGGTTAAAAAACTACAGCTAGGCACTTTGCAAAAAAAGGGTCATTTTTCACTGCAAAATTTGAGGTGTTGACCACGTTGCGTTTTGCACTGTTTCCTGTCACGGGCACTAGGCCGACCCGCACAAGTGAGGTACCATTTTTCTCGTAGGACTTTGGGGAACGCGGGGTGGGTGGAAATTTATGGATCCACGCAGATTCTAGAACTTTCCACCACAGAAATGTGGGGAAAATGTGTTTTTTTTGTCAATTTTTTAGGTTTGCAAGGGATTCTGGGTAACAGATAATGGTGGGAGGCAGTCAAGTCACCCCATCCTGGATTCCCCTGGGTGTCTAGTTATCAAAAATGTATAAGTTTGCTAGGTTTCGCTAGGTGCCGGCAGAGCTAGGGTTCAAAAACTACAGCTAGACTCTTCGCAAAAAATTTGTAAATTTTCATTGTGAAAATGTGGTGTGTTCACGTTAGGTTTTGAGCAACTTCCTGTCGTAGGCACTATGCCTACCCACACAAGTGAGGTACCATTTTTATCGGGAGACTTAGGGTAGTTCAGATTTGTAAAGCAACTGTTATTACCTATTGATTTTTGATGCATTTCTCCCTTCCAAATGAAAGACATTGTGTAAACAAAGTCATTTTGAAAAATGACCAATAATTCTCATGCTAGCATGAGTATTCCCAATTTCGAAAATGTGCAAATATGCACTGTTTCTAAACTCTGTAATTTGTTCCCATTCGAGAAATACATAGGTGTCTTTCGTACCGATTTTTCCATGTATACATTTTCCCACAATAATTGCTATATACCCGGAACATAATAAAAAACCATTACAAAATGCTGCTCAGTTTTTTACTCTGGGTTCGTTGGGCTCTTGGTGAACCTACAAGTCCTATATATCCCCACAACCAGGAACGTCCAGCGGATGTAACGGTACATTGCTTTCAAAGAGATGTCATAATTAGAAGAAGTTACAGGTGAAAACGTTGACTCAAAATGCTGCTTTTTTCAACTAATTTTTAATTTTTCCTATATTTAACTGGTAGTTTCTATAAAGAAACCTTGATGGATCTACACAAATGACCCCTTGCTGAATTCAGAATTTTGTCTACTTTTCATAAATGTATAGCTTTCCAGGATCCATTATTGCTTTTGTACCCATTTCTACCATTAACTGGAAGGAGGTTGAAAGCACAAAAAATAGCAAAAATAGGGTATGTCCCAGAAAAATGCCAAAACTGTGTAAAAAATGTTGGTTTTCTGACAAAATTCTGTCATTCCCTAAAAGCTGGAGCAATGGTGATTTCAGCCCCACAAACCCTTTTTTGATACCATATGCAGAGAAAAACCCAGACGCTTTCATTTGCAGCCCGTTTTTCCAATTTTTCACCAAAAAAGCAAAATTTTGCTGTATTTTGACTAATTTCTGGGAACCCTCTAGGAGAATCCACATTCCCTGGGTACCTTTAGAATCCCCATGATGTTGGAAGTAAAGGACGCAAATTTGGCGTGGATACCTAATGTGGTCAAAAAGTTACAGGGGCCTAAGCGCGCACTACCCCAAATAGCCCAAAAAAGGCTTAGCACAGGAGGGGAAAAGGCCTAGCAGCAAAGGGGTTAATAATGAAATAATTCGACTAATCTGTGAAGCGTTCAAGGTCGAACAAAAATTGCACTGCTCTTACCGTCCAGAGGCTTCTGTAGTGGTAGAACAATTAAATGGCACAATCAATTCAAGACTCGGAAAGGTGTGTGCCTCTACCCCACTGGCATGGCCTGATGCTTTGCCTCTTGTTCTGATGGGAGAAGTATTCCAGACAGAAATACTGGATTGAGTCCCCATGAAATACTCATGGGAAGAGCAATGAGACAAGCATGTATAACAGGACACTAGCTGTTGAATGTAACTGATGACTTGGTTTTGGAGTATGGCAAAGAGTTGGCTGACAGAGTGCGTTCTATCTCTCATCAGGTTGGGGAAGATGCTTTTCAACAGACAGCTGAGCCACTCGCATGATCTGAATCCCGGTGACTGGGTAGTTGTGAAGAATCACACTCGAAAATCGTGCCTGGCACCAAGGTGGGATAAACCGCATCAAGTTATATTGACTACCTCAACCGCTGTAAAATGTGCAGGGTTGCCTAATTGGATCCTTGCAAGCCATACCAAAAGGGTACCAGCTCCTGAAGAAGAAGGGTTACAATTAAAACCAGAAATCGGGGGTGCTGAAGGTTGTGCAGCTGAAGAACTCCCTATAGAAGATCCTGAAGTAGCTGCCCAAGATCAACCGAGCACTTATCAGGACGACTGGATCCCAGTGGTGGACATACCTGAAGTACTTATAAGAACTAGAAGTCAAACACAGTTAGATAGACAGGAAGAGAGTGAGGACCAGACAGGTATAGAAGAACTCGCTCGGGAAAGTAGGGAAACTACTGTTAGGGAGCCTGAGCAGGAACAGCTAAGGAGAGAACAATATACTCAGACAGAAGAAACTCAAAGCCCCATTCCGGAGTCTGAGGAGGGACGGTTAGGACTTAGAGAAAACGTTCAGGCAGAACAAGGTAAAGAGGTAGAAAGACCTGAACAGGATCAGATAGGCATAGAAACGCAAGTTCAGGATACAGAAGAAAAACCAGACACCACTAATCCTGAACAGGGTCAGATTAAGGTAGATGAACCCATCCAGGCAGAAGAGGCCTAAATAATAAGCCCTGGACAAGGTCAGATAGAGAGTAAATCTGAAGACGAAGCTGATCAAGTTGTGCCAAAATCTAAAGAAAATAAGAGGAGTCTTGAAGAACCTGGCAGTGCAGTGAAGTTTAAGAAAAGTCGAAAAGGTGATAATTGGCCAAGAATTGAGAACTGAGATATCGACTTAAGACAATCAATGAAGAACCTGATCAAGTAAATGAAGTAACTAGTCAATCTGGACCTTCCAAAGTAATACCAAATAGAAGGAGTCAAAGATTGAAGACATTGAATAACAAGTTCAAGGGTCCTGAATGGACATATGTTATTCTTAAACGAAGAACTGAGTGTTGAACAAATTAAAGAAGAAGTGAGACCAACCTGAAAGAGAAAATACGCCTAAGGTGTTATCTCATACAAGGTTCTGAAGTTAAGAAGATATAATCTTCTTGCCCAAGATGTCTGATAATAATGTTGCTGGAAAACCAAAACAAAGCTGTATAGAGAAGTGTTGTAGGATCTGTATATGTAGTTTAATATTAGTCCTCATAATATGGGTGATATTAGCAATAGTTATTCCCTATTTGATGGTTACTGGCAAAATAGTACTAACACACATACAGAAGTTGCAAACCTTAAAAGAGATAGAGTAGACTTAGAAACACCAGATGAGTTAGATTTACACCACACTGTAGATAAGAATGAAACAGGTTTAAATGTATTTGCAAATCTCTTAATACATTATGTAGAAACTATGGAAGCTAGTGATTGTTCCGTTTGCATGAAATTGCCAAGCTCAGTAGCTGAAGGGGTAACTTATCATCATTTACCCTTGACATATGGTATTTCATGTAGTGTACTAGCTAGTTTATTCTATAGAACTGGTAAACTGCTGTATTATTATTCAAATGTAGATGTAATATTTTCAGAAGTTCCCATGCGAAAGAGCATGAACCCTGTCCTTAGTACTAGAGACTCACAATTCATGGGTGAATATTTCCTAACAATGAAGACAATAGATATAGCTGATGCACATAAATGCAACTTAACCTGTAAATTGCATGAAGAAGAAAAGATATTTTTGAATTTTGTACAAAATAGGAGACAGGATTTCCAAAGAAGAGCCTCTGAACCGAAACCTCAGATACCTAAATGGGCTGAAAGGGAACACTTTTTAGTAACTGGCAAGACTCATGCTGCTATGTCTCTGGACTTTGAAAAGAAAGGGAAAATCTGTCTCCATAGACTTAAAACAGAATATAACAATGTATTTATTGGTTCCAGTGAATGTGAACATAACTTCTTAGTAATTGGGGGTTGGGGACTAAAAGGAGGAACTGATCCAGTATTCCCTGGAATTTATTATATTTGTGGAAACAAAGCCTATTTTAGGTTGCCTGACCACTGGTATGGGAGTTGCTATTTCGGAACAGTATTCCCTAAAGTCTATCATGTTAAATGAATCACTGGAAGCAATAATGACAGTAGTGGACTAACAAGATATAAAAGAGCTAGTTTTTCTGAAATAGTAGGTGATATGTTTGGTGCATTGATACCTTCAGTGGGGGTTCTGCTAAATTCTCGAAAAATGTGTCAATTGTCAACAGTAGTTGATCGGTTATATACTGACACTGCTGGAGGATTTCTACTGATCAATACAGAATTAGTTGCTGTTTGATCTATGGTTTTGCAAAATCGACTTGCCCTTGATAGCTTATTGGCAAAAGAGGGTGGAGTCTGTAAAATGCTGAAAGCACAACATTGTTGCACGTATATACCTGACAAAAGTGTAGAGATTGGAAGATATATTAAAAATATTACACATTTGGAAGAAGAACTGACACCACTGGAGGTTGACAGTGTGTGGACGAAAATAACAAATAGTTTTTCCACCATCAGTAGTTGGTTTTCTAAAATAGGCAAAGGTATCTTAGGTCAAATATTATTGCCAATCATGGGCATAACTTTGCTAGTTCTGATGATAATGTGTTGTCGCAAATGCAGTGGGAAAAGAAAAAGGTACGAAATGAATGAGAAGGGTAGCAAAAGAAAATTAGAAAAAATACGACTTGAAGAATTGAGGGGAAATATTTACAAAAGAATGAAAGGATCACAAATTGAGAAAGATAAAGGGAAGAATAAAAGATTTGAAGACATCGAAATGGTAGAATGCTAAAGTTGACATCTGATTTATTAGAATTTAGTGATGGCATAAAATGCCATCAGAGAGGGGATTGATGGAGCAAGGTTTTGCATAAAAAGAAACTTGCTTGTATGCCATTCTCTCAAATAACCTGTAATACTATAACCAATTTGTCTGTGAGTACTAACAGTGCACCACATTCAACATTATCGTATCTAGGGGACGCTTTTCTATGTGCCTTACTAATGAATAACCCGAGTGTTCTAAAATGGCCGCCGAAAACGCGGGAACTCTTCTGCGCATGCGTCTACTACATCTACGTAGTATGACATTTTCTGTCGCTTGGGGGAAAACTTTGCAGCTGCGCAATAGCTTCTAAAATGGCCGCTTTAAAGTAACACATTAATGCACATGCCGTGCTGAAACTAACCTATGTAAGTTCTACTAAGCCATTAATGCTAAAGATTTATTAAGTAAATGGGGTTAGAGTAGAAGTAAGTGGTATACAGTGAATTCATTTAAGTTTGTATTCTAACGTTTTTCTCTTTGACTTTATTAATAGTTCACATTTGGGCCTTGGAGGGTGACCCCGTCTCTGTTTCCATGTGACTTCTACACATGCGCAAAATGTCTGCTTGCTCAGAACAAGTAAAGTAATTTGACTGGCTGCCAAACCCAAACCCAGCAAGGACATGGGAAACCAATTTTTGACCCTACAAGAGGAAAGAGAAGCAACATTGTAAAATAGACTTACCGATCCACATATGAAATATCTGTGGGAACAAAGCTTGTGGGTATTAAAATGAAGGGGCGGAGAACTAGACAATAGACGAAGGAAAAATATTGCACTTGGTATGGTGTGATGTTGTCACCCCACTGCTTTGCCCAGTCAAAGTTGCGGGTGAACATGCAATTGAAACATTTGGGGGTGGATCATACATTTGAATTTGTATAACAGAGGTAAGTTCTAGATAGTTAGACACACTTGATGCTCATGCTATGCTGCCCGATTTTGCTGCATTCTGACTGAAGAATCCAACACTAGGGAAAATTTGCGGAACAACCGAGGAGGCACATCTAGGAAGGGGTCCGGACAAACCCAAGCCAGAGAGAGTAGCACCAGAGAGGGGTGTGACGCTGGTGTTACTCTAGAAGAGGTCATCTTTCCCTGTCCCGAACCTGTCCTGAATTCTTGACTCTCTAATGTTGGGGTCCTCACACCATTCTAGGTAAATATATCTGTAGTGTAAATGCTCCATACTTGCTCTCTGTCCTTTCTCTCCTCAGGTGCTGTCATTGCAAGAATTTATTAATGCAAACTGATTATAAGCTAACTGTATTATTTTTCCTGATGGAGACTTCTGGTATATTCATGTGTATTTGATTTGACTCACAAAATTACTAATTCAGATAAAGTTTTAAAACTTCTTCCGAGTCTGTGGTTCTTTAAAATAAAGTTAAATGCATTATCGTATTTCCTCCCTATTCTAATCTACTACTAGATCTTAACAAATTGTTCATTTACTCAGGAGACAGGAATGGTAAGAATACTGGTGTAAAGGTTTCTAGGGTAAAATAAAATGGATGACCAGTAGATATTTGCCAGCTCATTTGCGTGTATGAATGTATATGGGCCCAAATGAGTGTTGTGTGTATGAATGTGTAGAGCTGGTAAACTCCGCTGCATCAATATGTACAACTGAATTGGGGAATTATACCACCTATTACTGTTTAGGTTTACATAAAAAATTTAATCTGTAGTGTACAATGTAGAAATAATTATTATAGTAACGTTTTATGTTAGGTAGGGTTCAACTTTTAGTACAGATTACCTAATGTTTAAAATAAGTGACAATTTAGTTATATTTACTTATATTGTGTTTAATGCTTGTGTGTAGCCATTATAAATACGTTACCATTTTAGCATAAAATGAACCAATGTGACGGAAAGAGAATTTTCTTGCAGAGGAACATGCAATTTGTGCAAACTAAACAGCCAAGAAACGTTTGTTTTGATTTGCTATGTGCAAAAGGCAGTTGTCTGTCTCAAAGCAAGTGTTTTTAAATTGATGTTGTTGTGTCTTTTGCTCAAACCACATATGACACGTCCTCTTCGCGCTTTAAAGTAATAGGTAGTATTAACACAAACACTACATTGCATCACCTTCCTCATTGTTTAATTCTTCACTATTGTGTGAGCTGTCACGTCCTGAGGTTGTGGCTCCTTGGTTGACCGCTATACTCACTTGCATTGGCCAGCCAAGAAAAATGGGAAGCTTTATGTGAGATGGAAAGCACAAATGGTGAAAGTGCCATCGTTCATCAAGTGCGATTTTTGTGTAGGTAAGATAATGTTAACAACAGTACTGCTATGAAGTACTCTATAGTCATGCAACTTGGCGCCTTGACTAGCAAGAGATGTCTTACTTTGCTGGAGGGGTGCACCTGACAAATCCCAGATATTGCCAAAAAACAGCAATACCATGGTCACAAACCTTCACAAGCAATGATCACATGTGAACACAAGTGCAGTGCTCCAGTGTAAGGTGGTTCAAGCCAATGATGGGTGCCACTTTTTGCAACATAAAATAGCTTGTGAAACAGCTTACATCACAAGTAAGGGCTCTGTAACCCATCGGCGCATTACCCGAAAGTGACACTTGCTTTAGATGCCACTGCAAACCAAGTGAAAAAAACACAGGCCAAGTGTTTGTTGTACCATTAAGAATGTTATGTTATAGAAACCCTACAGTAAAGGCACTGTCCCCTCACCCCCACACATATCTGTACTACCTGCATTTCACTTTGCCCTGTAGAAAAAAATAGGGCATCGGCTGCAGAAACACAAGGTGTAATGCAAATGTTTTAGACAACTTGCGACATTGCATAGCCAGTATCAGGTCATGCGGATGAGTGAACTGCACTTATGTGTCTTTTTATATTGTGAAAATGCGTAACAAAATGGTGCTGTGTGCCATTGGATTAAAGTGGTCCAATGAGTAGATTTTTGAACAAGTGTATGAATAAACCTGCTTTCACCCATTTACTGTCTAGTGCAAAAGTCATATCCCATGTAATCATCATAGCACATTCAAAGCAATGCAACAAAAGGTGGTGATTGAGACCTCACAACCTGCAACACTGCATGAGCTGATGACACTGCCTACAATAAATATCTGTAGGCTCTTAGGGGGCGGCAGTCTTGCTTTGTACACCACATGGGCTTCCCATTTGCTAGTTCCCCCCCACCCGCTCCATAGAAACATTTTTACTTTGTTTCTTGAGATAATGAATACCTAGAATATGACCTGTATTTCTTCTCAGCTGGCAGCAGCCACCCATTCAATGGCACTTTGCATCGATTCTGCGGCGCTGCACTGCAGTGTGTTAAAACTCACTGCTCTTTGCACTGCTATTTTTTAACAACTTGTTACAATAAGTACATTTTTGTTCTAGCATGTAACAAGCATTTGTCCTGAGTTAAATGCGATAACCAAGCGATCAGTATATAGCTGCCTCCTTGCTATATATTCAAGCTCGCAAAGGGTTTTTAGAGCTAGAGCCAAAGGTTGGCTTTGCTCAGGCTCAGTCCTCCCTGTTAATTCATGTGGACAGGTCAATAGATTTGATGGATGTTGTGTAAGCATTTATTTTTACTTTTGATTGTGAAGCTAATTTAAAAGAAACCTAGAAACAGATGTTTGTCCAGATCACTTTCTGTTTAGGATAACTAGCAGCGACATTGGAGAAGGCCTAGTGTGAGAGCTGAGGAAGGCTCTTTGTACTGTAAATCACTCTTCCAGCGTGCCTTTTGTAGTATCTAGTGAGTTAGCAATGACGGAACCATTTTGGTTCCTCCGTGGAGCTGTGACGTAAGTGTTAGAGCGGAATGCAATGAAGGCTAGTTTTGAATGTTGAGTTTGCAGATACAATATAAAACAACAGAGACTCCCCCTATTAATTTATCATTGGTAATGCATCCAAAGAATTATAAGTGAACCTCATTTAGTCACAGAAAATATTTTCATTTTTAGTTTATTCAATGACACAAATATAAGAAAATAGAAATATGCAAAAATATATTCAATTCAGACAGTAACCTAAGACGCTATCAAAAGTAATTCAAATAGCCCTCATAGGCAATACACACAATTATACCTCACAGAACATACCTAGACAACAAATATGATCAACAATACACAATAACAAAAAAAGATGAAAAAAGAGAGACAAAATACATCACACAATTGCAAACAATTATACATGACCATTTAACTAACACATATAAAACTGTACATAGCAATCATTCGTGTCCATATGTACACAGACTAGGCGCCTAGTTTGCAGATACACGCAGAAGAATAAAGACGTGTAATACTAATCTCAGTGTGTGGCATAGACAGTGGCGGGTACCTAGGCTGGGCAGGAGGCTTCATCTGGCGACGGGATGGGGGATAAGTAACCCGAAGATCGACAGTGCTCTCCAAGAGAATTTGCCTTGGCGCCCTCTGCCATGTAAAAAATCTTCACCAAGGGACCTGCGATATCCAACAGTTTGTCTTGACAGACCGGTAAAGACCTGTCAGTGCCCTTCTTTGGGTACTTGATACACTTAGTTGAGAAAGTCGCCACCCTAGCGTCAATCTCGGGGGTGACTGCCACCTTACCCTTTAGAGATGGGCGAGGGCATTCTAAGGGGGAAGCGGACTTCATGGTCAAGCAGTTTACGTAGCCGGCTATCCACATATTTTGCCTCCTTCTCACAAGGGATCCACTTTGAGGACCCGGGGGTGTTACAGCTCTTTGGGGTCCAGAAGGTCCGGTTGAGCATCTTGAAGGGGCTCCGAAGCCTGGCGTGGCTCTGGGGGCAGGGAGTCAGAGGGGCACCAGGATCGGTCGTGGACCTGGTATGGGATTCGTCCGAGGGTTGAGGAGAAGCAACCTGGCCCTACCTGCTTGGGGGCTGAGAATCCTACATGGCTATGCCCGGTGGAGGCGGAGGGGTCTCCAAGAATGCCTGCTTCAGTCTATCAAAGGCATCCAGGTCCACCCCTTGAGGGTGCAGACGTTTGTGGGGATCCTCCGAGTGGGGGGTCGGTGGCCTGCTCTGAAGTTTTGGGGGCCGAAGGCCCAGGCAATACCTCCCTCGGGGCGAGGGATTGTAGGCACTTTTGTGCCAGATCCATTAGTCTCCTCTCCCGAGGGGCCACCATCTCCGAGATCACCCTGACTATGGAGGCATCCACCACGTCACAAAACTTGTCAGTGATCCGGAAATATTGGGTGTCCCCCTCCTCCTCCTCATAAGTCGTCGAAGTCCTCCATGGAAAAAGTCTCTCAGAGGGTTTTGAGGGCCAGAGGTAAGTGTCAGGGTAATGTAGAGGTGCCACCCACCAGGTAAGAGGCCTGAAATTGGTTGGGCTGGGGCCCAAATGTTGGAGTCCATTAGGGAAGAGACCATTATTGGGGCTGTATAGCACCCTATTGGGCAACCCCAGTCTCTGCACACTCAGGGGGTCACTAGAACCACAGCAGACAGACGCCCATTATTATCACGGGCACACTAACTCAAAGCCTGTGTGAGTCTACCAACACGTCACAGATGAGAGAAGCCTGAACTCCTACCCTGAGGGTTGTTCACACTCCAGGCTGGCCAGGAGAATCAGCCAACACAGTCGACGCGGGCGGAGGTGCTTGGCAATTGCCGTAACTGATGCGCTCCAGCCCGCATTAGACCTAAGATAATCGTCCTCGACAAACTGGAGGGTCGTGCCCCCTTGCAGCCGGCGGACCGCCGCGCACTCCAGTCTCGGCCTCAACGTAGATTGTATTGCAGCCGCATAGGAGCGACAAAGCGCTCCTGCGGCTGCGGAAGCCAAGCTGAGGCTTTGCATCACAAGCAAACAATATTCAAAACAGATAAGCAATTAATTAAGCGAATCATACGCAGAAAAATATCCCTGACAAGAGTGTCTGCACTTAACTAACATTGGCTGTAGCAGCGAAGAAAGAGGAAGTTCCGGCAAGGACAACACCTCTTAACGAGCCAAGAGATGCCTGATTGGACAAGCGTCGTTATAAACTTGATGGTTTTTTCTCAGGACTCATTGAATATGAAGTCCTTTATTTGATGGTTGTATGTTTAAAATGGCTGCTGTTTGAAATTAAAGACAAAAGAAATGCCTAATCCTCGCATCCATGTCCTGACATAGAATTCTGATTTCAGAGAGTCAGCGACCGAAAATAATTGAAGCTCCCCACAAAGGACGTCATGGAATCTTTCCCACAAAACAAACTCTTAAAGACCGAGTCTGGTTTCCTTATTTCAGTGAGAAGGTTTAAAAAGAATTAAAGGCCTGTTATCTGGGCAACTGTCTTATCTACAACCATTACTCAACACACCTTATATATGTCAGAACACCCGAAGCATGCATGGGAGAGAGTAGCCATTTACTTTTTCGGTCCACTCGACAATGGACATCACCTGATGGGCATTGTGGACCAATACTTACAATTTTCATTAATGGAAGATCTTTCATCTACCACTCAAGCCCGACTTTAGACCATCTTTGCGACATGGGGTGTTCCATTGCATCCCCCGGCCAAAGTCAGCCTTGGAAGGGAGCTGCGCTGCCCCCTCCCCGTTTTTAAAAGCAACAGGGTTGCTGGGGATGGGGTCCCCGGAGCCAAAATTGGCCCCCTCCCCATTATATAGAAATTCAATCTCCCCTGGGATCTGGCCCCCTGTGGGGGCTAGGATAAAACAGGCAAAGGACCCAGCTTGGGTTTTATTTTTATCTTTTTACATTTCCTGCAGATCCTGTGTGAATTTGCGGGAAAATAAAAAAAAAGTTTTGGGTCCCGGCAGGGTCCCTGTGGGACCCCACCACCAGGTCTATAGGGTCATGGTATTCCTACTCTGCCCCCCTGTCTTTTTTTTTTTCTTCCCAATCACTTTTCCTGGGACTCATCCGAGTCAGAGTCCCAAGGTGAATGCCATCCCTTCCTGGTTTGAGTGGTGGCAACCAATCAGATCTCACCATGAGATCTGTCAAATCTGCGGACCCGCCGTATCTCTAGAAATACATCAATTTCTTTAATATCCTGAACTGCTCAATTGAATGATACCATATTTGGCAGAAAGCTAGCTCTTGGTCCAGACACAGTGCCTTTTGTTATTTGGTGTAAATCCATTCAGTAGTTTAGGAAATATTAAGGAAGTCCAAATTTGTATATCTTGAGGCGCTTGATCACATGCTGAGATCTGATTGGCTGCCAACACTTCTACCAGGAAGTGTTGGCAGACATCAGTTCCACAAAAAAACTTTTGAAAAAAAGGAGGCAGGGAAGGCCTCTTGGAGGTGGGAGTTGGGGGTGTCAGAAGGACCCCGCCAGGGCAAAAAAAAAAGTCTTAATTTTTGCTGCAAATGTGCGATGGGGCTCCTGCGCTTGTCTACCAATTCGCCCCTGGGTGGGCCGGGTCCCTGGGGCATGTGGCCTAAAACAAAATTAAAGGAGGGGGCCGCACATGGCCCCCCAGTGGCATTGTATGCCCCAGAGCCACCACCTCCCCTGGGCTATTTTCTGTGTAATGGGGAGCTCACCAAGCACCCCCCAATCCCAGCTATCACTCCCAGGGCCGGCTCCTGTTATGTTCCAGCTGTTTGCTGTGGCTTGGCGAAAGCTTTAACAGCCCCTGCTAAATCACAGCAAACACTCTGCTTCTAGCAAGTGAGAGCGGAGAAATGCCCCTGCTTACTGGAAGTGGAGCTTGTGTCTGTTTCCCTTACTCAAGTGAGCAGGGAAACCGACACGGTTTGCTTTAACACAGTGGGGGCTGCATGTTAGCAGCTCCATGTGTGTGAAAGCAATACCGGCCTGCAGGAGACACCAAGCCGGCAGGTACCGCAGGGGCCCTGAGGCTACTCTTGCAGACCGATTGCATACTGGGTGCCCTGGGGATACCCAGGACAAATGGCCATGCCCCAGGGGATTGGGTCCCCAGGGCCGAAATCAGCCCAGGGTGGGGAACCGACAGCCCCATTCCCTCAGTTGTGCCTGAGTTGAAGCACAACTTTTGTAAAATACTAATCATCCGAACTTCGTGTGCACGGCCAAGGCAAAGCAATTGTGTTTTCACTGCATTTCCACTGAGAAACGTTATCTATAATCTGTGATAGAAGTATTTGCATCTTTGCTTTTCTCAAGCACAATATCTCACGTAGTGTCTTTGATGAGAGGGTTCTTTCTTTTCATCTTCTGCTAAGAGCAGGGATCGTGTTCTTAACTTTTAAGAAATAGAAGTATGTAAACTTGCCTAGAAACCCCACCCAATTGGCCCCGACCCATATACTTTTGCATTATGTAATGTCTTCCCACCCTTTTCCCAGGATGATTGGCAGCTTATTAAAAGGCCCCCCGAGTGCATTTGCTGCCGATTTTGGGGAATGGGTCTCGATGCCTAAAAATATGATCGCATTTCCACCAAACAAAGAAGCACTTACTTTTGTAAAATACAAATCATCCAAGTGTGTTTTCTCTGCAGTTCCACCTTGTAAAGTTATCTGATGAAGACTCTAGAGGAGCAATTATACTGGCAAAGCTACAGACATACAAGGTTACTGGGGACATTTCCTTTTCATCTCCTTTACACAGCTCTAGTGTAGGATACTTACTATACCAGTCCTCTAAAAACCATAAAAAATTACTAGACCTGCAGGTCTAGTGACTTAAATAATCTACTTAACCTAAATATAATGCTCTTGACCCATAAAATGCTTTCGAATTATGTGATCTTGGACAAATATTTTGATTCACTAAGCCTCCATTTTCTTCTTTATCACATGAGAGCATCTTCAAATGCGTGAGTTCAACATTTCTGCTTTACAAAAACACTTTTGTTTGATTTAGTACACTAATCTTTGCTCCATATCTAATATAAGTCTAGCCACATGTAGGATGCACATGACTGCTGACTTACCTCTTACTTCATTAACTGCATTGTCATCAGGGTGGGGGCAGGAATGTTTCTCAAATAATGTTTAAAAACTATCAATTTTAATAAATACATACCTGTAGCATGAAGTGGTAGCACACTTAGTTTGCAATCAGCAGATTTCCCATTGAAATGGCCACATTTCCCACTGGCATGTGGTTTTACTGATAAAACTATGTAGTGTATAATGTTTAGAAATTGCACATCACCAAATAAAGTGTTCTGATTTGATTTGTTTTGCTCCTATTTAAATCTTTGCTTGCATCACACTTTTTAATTACAAAAAAAAATAATTCGTAGTTCCTGAAGGGAAAGAAAAGTAAACACCATTTTAAAGAATAAGTTAAACAATTCGTAAGAAGACAAACTGACATTTGACCTCTGTCCCTGAACAGGCAGCAAATGTATCAAGTTAAAAACAAGATTTAAAGGTGTGTTTATTGCTCATTCACTTTCTGAACTAGCAGAAAACCTTTTCCTTCCAGCTTAAGTTCACTCACCACAATGGATGAGTATGTGCAGAAAATAGCTCGACCTGATAAAATTTGTCTCGCTATAGCGAGTGGGCGAGTATATTTTTCAAGGCCTGTATACATTACCCAACGAGGTAGCACTTACTAATTAGCCAGTAGAAAGTACTCCACTTGGGTAGAGGTGTTGCAAAAAATGGTGGCCTCTTCTTGGATAAATACGCAGGGCAGGATTGATTCTGGCACAATACTCATTTCACAGAAATGAAACCTCAACGGTAAGCATTTACAGATATAAACAAAGCAGGTACCCGTGTTGAAGCTCCACTTGTGTAAAGTACTAATCATCCTAACTCCGTGTGCATGGCCAAGGTAACACAAGTGTGTTTTCTCTGCATTTCCACAGTGAAAAGTTATTTGTAATCTTTGATGGAGGTGTTTGCATGCTTGATATCATAGTGACTGACAAGGGGGTTCTTTATTGTCATCTGCTGCTGAGAGCAAAGTCCATTGTTCTCCCTTGGCCCAGAATCCATAGCACCACTCAAACACCCGCTTACAGGCACACGGGCACTCACACACCCACTCACAGACCCACACAGCCACTCTCACACCAATTCACAGACCCACACAGCCACTCTCACACCAATTCACAGACCCACACAGGCACTCAGACACCCACTCTCAAAGGTTACAGGTATCAGTTAGGAAATACAATTAAAACAAACCTTAGAAATTCACTGAAAAAAACAAAGGTTACAGGAAAGTTATATTAGGAAATAGAACATTAAAAAACGTTCTAAATTCACCGAGAAAACCTTGGGTAACAGGGACTGTGTAGTAAGGCTCAAATTTCAGTCGTACAAACCCAGAGAAATTCAGCAGTTCTAGTTATCTGAGCTAACTATAACCTACACCATGCAAGGCACTGCTTATGACCTCACATATTATTACATCGCTCATGACATGGTCTGCTGACAACTGAGACAGTCACCCATACAGCTACTCGCACACCTACTTAGTCACCCATACAGCCTCTCAACACAGTCACTCACTCACCCATACAGTCACTCACACACCAACTAAGTTAACCAAGCACCCACTCAAACATCCACCTAGTCACCCATACAGCCACTTTCACACCTAGTCCTGACGAGCTGAGGAAGACTGTAAGTAGTGAAAGGCGACACTGAGGGTGAGAGGGGAAGAAGTAACTGGGACAGTGTCTGCTATATACAGCATGTAGCACAGAAAGGGTGCATTAAACAACAGGGATGGCGGTGGGGGTAAGCAGTGGGTATGGGAAAGCAAAAAGGACGAGAGAAGATGGGTAGGTCCAAGCACAGGGCGAGGGATGGCGAGAGGAACACAGAAGGTAGGGCATGGTACGCAAGGGAGAAAGCTGAGAAAAAAAGCACAGTACTAGACTGCGTTGATGCAAAAAAAGTAAAGGGGGGCACAAGGTGGAAGACAAACATTTTTCTTAAAAAATAGTACTTCAAGCACAGCATGATCAGCGGAAGGACTGTAATCGAGCTGAAGCAATCAGTACTTGGTCCATTCTCGAGCCAAATGAAGAGGAATTGAAGCCAGCAGGCACTGCCCAATTAGGAGGCAGTAAATAAGAGTGACAATTAAGCCAACGATTGATAAGCAATAGGTGGGCTGTAAGCTCCTTGTTGGATACAATCTGTTTTGCACGCGAGAGCGCATTTGCTGTTGTAGGCGAGACCTAAAAATGGCTGCTGTATCTGTCCATATATATTTATTTTAAAGCTGATATTTGGGTGGAAATTAGTACAGTTATCTAAAACCCTAATCCTTAAGATTAGTGTAACCTGGTTGTTGGATGAAACTGTAAAGTCTCTGTTAAAGGAACAACTAGGCTGTTGCAGAAGACTATAAACTTTGTCTAGCTATGATATTAATGCCCTGGGATTGCTTGAATGTGTACCTGCACAGGAGATTTTCAATTTTAGTATAAGATTATGACACAGCTTACGAGGCACAGGATGAAAAAACGAAATGGAATGTATGTTACCCAGTAGGCTTTTACATATGTTCTAGGGAACTTGTTTTGAAAAGTGCTCAAAATTGCCACCTTTTCTTGGTTCCCGTGAGCCTGCAACACTGTTTGATAGGGTCAGGCTGAGTCCGGTACACCATAAAACTACTGTTGTATTTATTTAATAAGTAATCTCTTGGAACCTGTTTTTTCTTTTTGCAACTGTAATTGAAGAATGTGGTGTAACATTTGCCATATGACCCTATATATTTAAAATTTCCCGGGGGAACCCCTGGAACCACACTGGAGAGGCAGTAAGGCTTGATTGCTGCAGGTGCTCACTAGCTGCAGCTTCGGGAAAATTTTACCCCAACACTTTGAGATTTTACCATCCACCACTAGTTCCTATATTGATCCTCTGATGGAAATACATGTTCTATAGAGGGGTGATTAAATCGCTGCTGAGTGACACTCATTTTATTTCAACTGCTTGTCTTGTACACAAGTCATAGAACAGTAGTATGTTTCATACTCTCTGACCTGTGCCCGCCCATACAATTAGCTCTAATCATTTTCTTTTTTGTTTTTTGAAGAAATCTGCTGATATTAAAAAACAGTATATCATTGTTTTGGATCCGAAGAGAAGTAATGCAATTAACATAGGCCTGACTGTCCTTCCAGCGGTGCATATCATCAAAAATGCTATTCTTAATTTTGACGAATTTGCCATTAACAAAGAAGGCATTGAGGTAAGAAATGAACATGCGCAGTGAAGTACATAATCATTTGTCAATTTAACATCCTGAAAGACACTAAAAACATTTAATAATTGTTTGCATTCACAAGGTGGATTGTCCTGACGTGGTCATAAATTAAGCTAACTTTATAAAATGGTTTCATTTTTAATTTGCTATTGTATATTTAATAATTCAATTCAAACTTTATTCAGTTGCTAAATTCATAACCATAAAAGTACATTCCTCAATAAAAAATATCTCGGTAAAATAAGAGAGGTGAGTCTTACACTAATATTTTTGGATCCAAGACGGTTTCCAACTTAAAAGTTTAGATTCTCAAATTTCTATATAATAAAGTCATCACTAGCAAACAAAAGGTAAACAATAAAAAAAATACAATCCCATCAAATGAATGATTTCCTTAATTTCACAAAAGCAGCTAAAAAGCTGAGATAAAACATGCAATCCCACAAATTCAAACCATTGATTTCCTTAGTTTCAAAGAAGGTGTTAAAAATCTGCCAACTGCGTAGCAAACATCAGTATCCGGAAGAAGTTGAAAATACATCAAGTCAGATCGAGCTTGCCTAAAATTCAACCTCTTTAACAGAGGAACCAGAATGATTAGTCTTGGTTTTTCATAATCCCTATAAAACATAATAAAGTGCATTGGGGCAGATGTATCAAGCATTTTTGCGTACGAAAATGGGCAGATTCCCTGAATCTGCCCATTTGGGAACGCAGAAATTGCTTTTTCGATGCAGCAAGCCTAATTTTGCGATTCGGTAACCTGTTACCGAATCGCAAAATGGGATTGCGGAGCAGTATTAGGAAGGGGCGTGTTCTTGGATAAAAACGCGGGGCAGGATTGATTTTGGCACAATACTCATTTCACAGAAATGAAACATTATTGGTAAGCACTTACAGATACAAACAAAGCAGGTACTCGTGTTGAAGCTCCACTTGTGTAAAGTACTAATCATCCTAACTCTGTGCGCATGGCCAAGGCAAAGCAAGTGTGTTTTCTCTGAATTTTTACAGCGAAAAGTTATCTGTAATCTGTGATGGAGGTGTTTGCATCCTTGCTTTTCTCGAGGGCAATATCTCACATAGTGATTGACAAGGGGGTTCTTTATTGTTATCTGCAGCTGAGAGCAGAGGCCATGGTTATCCCTTGGCCCAAAATCCATAGCACCACTCAAACACCTGCTCACAGACACACAGCCACTCTCACACCACCTCACAGACCCACACAGCCATTCACACACCAACTCACAGACCCACAGAGGCACTCAGACACCCACTCTCAAAGGATATAGGTATCAGTTAGGAAATACAATTAAAACAAACCTTACAAATTCACTGAAAAAACAAAGGTTACAGGAACGTTATATTAGGAAATAGAACATTAAAAAACTTTGCAAATTCACTGAGATAACCTAAGGTTACAGGGACGTTATAGTGAGACTCAAATTTTACTCGTAGAAACCCAGAGAAATTCAGCAGTTCTATCTACCTGAGTTAACTATAACTTACACCCTGCAAGGCACTGCTTATGACCTCACATATTATTACATCACTCATGACATGGTCCGCTCACAACTGAGACAGTCACCCATACAGCTACTCACACAACTACTTAGTCACTCATACAGCCTCTCAACACAGCCACTCACGCAACCACTAACTCACCCTACAGCCACTCATCCACTTACTCCCTCACCCATACAGCTACTCAAACATCCAGTCCTACAGACACATACATATACACCCACTCACACACCTATACAGCCGCCCATACTGAGTCTCAGTTGCAAAAATTGCTTTTCCGATGAGGCAAACCGAATTTTGCGATTCGGTAACCTGTTACTGAATCGCAAAATGGGTTTGTGATTCGGTATTAGGAAGGGGCGTGTTTAAGGCGTCCCTTCCTAATACCGAATTGCATCGGTATGTATGAATGTTTTGTGACCACAATTGCGGTCCCAAAATATTCACATTTTACCACCTACTTCAAGTAGGTGGTAACCCATTCGCAAATGGGAAGGGGTCCCCAAGGGACCCCTTTCCCCTGTGTGAATGTATGTAAAACTCTTTTTAAGAGCAGGCAGTAGTCCCACGGACCACTGTCTGCTCTTAAAAAATGAAAAGATAACTTTTCATTTTTCGTTTTGTAAAGTATCTCGTTTTCCTTTAAGGAAAACGGGCTGCTTTACAAAAAAAAAAATACTTTATTGAAAAGCAATCACGGACTTGGTGGTGCACTGATCTCAGCAGGCCACCATCCCCGTGATTTTTGCGATTCCTAGGGGGTCGCAAATTGCGACCTACCTCATTAATATTCATGAGGTAGGTCGTTTGCGACCCCCTAGGAATCGCAAAAGGTGTACTATACACCTTGATGCATTGCATTTTGTGATTTCCTAATCGCGAATCCTTGTGATTCGTAATTAGGAAATCGCAAAATGCTAGCTACATACATCTGGCCCAAAGTGTCTTGAAAGAGGTGCCATTGCACCCACCAGTGCTAGGTTGTTTATTTGATTCTGTCAAATCCATAATCTACAGTAGACGATGGACCTTATTAAACCCAAAATGACTTACCACAAACAGACAATAAACATTTTGAACCGCCCAGATACTGCTCCTTACAGTATTTTTCAACATAATAAAAGCCCATACTGTAGGTTTGGCCAACTCCTTCTGTTCTCGTAATGAGTTCTTCCATCTAAAATAATTTGTAAGTATCCACAAGAAATCAGCTTTCACAATCTTATCTGGGTTTGCAAAAAGCTTCCTTTTCCCCATTTGAGAACAGCACAAGCTCACATACCTCAACCAAGGGATCAAGTGCCATCTGTCTAAAGAATGGCAGTCTTGCAGGATCAACCTATTTAATTTGCTTTCGGGACTGGTCCAAATAGTGAGCCGCCTGAGGAGGGGACTCAGCCCAATAATATAATAATAATCCACATTTGTATAGCGTGAACAATCACCCGTAAGGGTCTCTAGGCGCTGGGGGCCGTCGGAAAGATTAAGCAAGCTATTGCCCAGAGTCACATGGTGCTGGGTTAATCTTCTGCCGGCGCCGGGGATCGAACCGCGATCCCCAAATTCCAGAGTCAGTCGCCCTGGCCGCAGCACCACACCTCTTCCCAATATAATTCAAATAAGGTAGCCCCAATGCCTGAAGGACAATGTATTTTCACTAGCAGTGCATCTTCACTGCAGCTGGCCTGCGCCCATATAACCCCACACATCACTTCCGTACATAGCCCCAGCCACACACTTTGTATATTTAATCAAAAAAGATGCATCAGATTGTTGATTTAGGATAGCACATAAAAAGTTGAGCAGACTTCAGATGCCCTTAAGAACTGTAAGATGTAATATATATGTAAACTATGCTGAGTCTGGAATATTGTTAATGGGGGTAATATGAACACGTTCCCATAGGAACACGAGGGACAATTGATTTTTACCAATTAAGTACTTGTTCTTGTAAGCTTATGATGTTTGATTTGGTCTTGAGCAATGTACTGAGTTTTCTTTTTAGTCTAGAACATGAAATTAGAACTCTGCTCATTATTACATTTAACTATATTGGAATAAGTTCGAACTTTGATGTGTTTTGTTCTGATAATAATCTTGTCTTCACTGATTTGCTAAATGTCATTTTACAGTAGCAGAAGTACGACGTGAGTCTCCCGATAAAGCGCCTATGTGGCGTGAAATGCATTGAGTGTGTTCCACACACCAGAATACTGGATTCCTCAGAATCATATGTCTTTATGATATTTTTTGTCTACCATTGACTTGAAGATTGAGTTGTGCTTAGCAATGTTGAAATTCTTATTTTGAAATTAATGTAAACTGATTTGATTTGAAGGATGAAGAATCTAATTGGATTAATGAATTATATATTTTTTGACTAAGTATTGATAAACACACATCTACAAACCGGATAGTGATTAACAATTTCATGATGACTCTCCTTTAAGGAACCAGGATGTTTAATGTTTGTAGGCCATACTAACTTTGCATTCCCCTACATCATTATACTTTAAGTTTCACTTCCATTTCGGTTCCATTATAAAATCAGTTAGGTTATTTTCCTGATTGTGTGTAGCTAGGTTATCCGGAGCCCATTGCAGGTCTAATTTAATGTGATCCAAGAATACAGGGTCATCTGTATATTGCATTAGGTGAATACCCTGCCGCATGGTTTTAATGAAGAAACACACAATTAAGATAAAGTTACCATATCAGTAGCCTACAAACAAGATGTTAATTCTGATGCAAGACTGTCACTCTCTGTGACTGTGGGAACTGGTTGGGGATACAACAGGGTGTGCAGGGGTTACACAGCTCCAGTTGTGGTTTCATTTTGTAGAAGGAAATGTAGGCACACAGTTACGTTTCAGTTAATAACATTTCTACAGCTTATAGACCATGTTTACGTGGCTTGCGGGATTATTTGCTTTCGAATTTGTCCACACCAATGACACTCTACTCATAAACCAGGGCCTGTGGATGGCCCCCTGTAGGCCATGATGCTGTTAGCTTTCTACTCCCTCTTATGCCGATCTTCTCCCAGAGCTGGGCTTTTGATTCCTCTTCTATGGAGCGTCCTCCTCTACAGACAAATCTAGTACCTCAATCCTCCCTCCTTTGGTTTAGAAAGCAGATGCCTTTTTTTCAAGGATCATCCAAGCAACACTTCTAGTACGATAAAGACCTTCAAGTTTCCTCCTAGTCAAACTAAGCGGCAGATTATCCAGTGCATCATCCCTGGAACTCAAAGGCTTTCTCCTCCATACTACTGTGCTCCGCCTACACACCGGTTTGTGAGAAATCCCTAAAATGCTTGTTTAGGATTCTACTCTCTTTATCGTACAGTAGCTGACACAGATGTATATTTCATAGACCATCTCTGTTTAAGGTTAGGCCTGGTTTCACAGGATTGGGGTCCCTTTCACACAGACTGCTTGGCCATATTTCTTTTGATCTGCACATTTTGCAAGAAGAGAGTTCCTGTCCTGGGCTGTAATTCAGTGGGCCAAAAGGAGAGGGATTTACCTTACATGGCTACTAAAACCACGCCTCTAAGGAAGAAGGAAGTAGGATGGGGCAGAGGCTGTCACTGTACTTCCATGCTGTCTTCTGTCCCCCCCACCTTCCAGTCGTATGACCCTGGCACACTTCAAAGGACCTCAGAATATTCCCTGTTTTACTACCACACCACAACCCTGTCTAGCAAATTTCTTCTAAAGTATACTAGGGAGGATGTCTCCCATGAAAATGACGTGATGGAATCTGAGCTGAGACTAAGGAAACAGATATCTGTCTGAGATCCACATAACGTGTTGTTGTAATTTACATGTATCTTACTGTGCTTCTGCTGATCCTGTTGCATTCTAGTTCTATTTAGAATGTAATACTAGAACCTGAGATTGCACAAGGAGTCAGTTGTACTGGGCTTCTTTGAGCATCAGAAGGTTCCTGTTGCTGTGCTGCATTTTATGATATTAAACATATAGAAGTATATTGGATATTGGATCATTTCATTGGCGACGAGCGGAGGAACACTGTCTCAACGAATACTACAGCAGCACAGAAGATCAGTGTTCCAGAACCATATTTTTTTTGGGTGTTAAAGGATTCATGGACATCTCAAGAAGGAAGTAATTTTAAAAAAAAAGGAAATCGAAGAACGGACGAAAGAAGAAGTAAAGCTATGAATATTTCGCGGTTCGTGTGAACAACAACAAAAAGAAAACAAAAAAAGACAACGTTTTTTTTTAAGAAGGAAGAAAACGAGATTTTGGTGAATTTTGTCTATTTCAAGTCTCAGAGAAGATACAAATAATATCCGTTCATAGCGGCAAAGAATTGCAACGATACGAGGTAAACTTCGACATATTTTGACTCTGTAATCACTGTACCAGTTGGATACTGCAACGACGCTCCACGCATCTTTTAAAATTGCCAGGTCTTCACGAGTTTGACTCGAACGAGGATCTTCATCGCGATCGAGACTGGAGCGAAGACCTGCGTCATAAGAACGCACTGTATCCTGGGAACTGAAAGTGCATCTTGGGAACGTGCGTCGTGACGAAAGTGACGCGGCGGCCATTTTGTGCTGTATGGTATCCTAGCAACCACACGAAAGGATTCACAGACGGAATTTTCGACAATTGGTTGAAGTTAGTAACCTAGCAACACGGTGGGCAAAAGCATTTCACAACCTGCCTAGTTATGAACCGGCTACATACTTATTGCTCCTGTATAGTGGGAAAGGTTTATTGCAGTTATTAAGGTCAGTACAGTCAAGGTTTGGGGATTTATATGCAGTGGGCAAACTGTCTCAAAAACGGAGTTCATATCAACTGGAGATGGATGTAATAATATTTACAGCTAAGAGACTTTAATATATATATGAGAGTGGGGTGTTTCCACTACTTTTGACTTAATCAGTTTGAATTATCGACCAGACGAAGAATACACAGAATACCATCACTGGGAGAAGTATAGTTTAAAGCTGGAAGTACCACCAACTTAAAACATGCAATTTGATCCGCCAGCAAAGTTTTTGCAATCTAAAGGGGAACCACCACTTCCATGGGCTAGGTGGAAGGAAGAATTCATTAATTATATGAAAGCAATTGATGGTGAAAGGATGGGAGCGGAAAGAAAAAAAAAAGCATTTTGTTACACTGTCTAGGGTCAGAAGGACAGATGGTATTTAGAGCATTGCCGCAAATAACTATTACGGAAAATGGAGAAGCAACAAACGTATACAATGAAGCGTTACTTAGAATAGAAAAAAGGTTTAAACCAAAAAGTAACATAGCCTTAAATAGGTTCAAATTTTATACTAGAATACAAGAGGAAGGAGAGTCATTTGATGATTTTTTAACAAGTTTGCGCACCTTAAGTCTACATTGTAATTTTGGTAACATCACAGATGAAGTGATAAGAGATCAAATTATAGTTCATGTTAGGTGTAAGGAAACTCAAAAACAACTATGGGTGATGGGTGATCCAAAATTATCAGAGGCAATTTCCACCGCAAAAGCGTTTGAACAGACGGAAAAGTGGATGCATGTAGTAAAGGATAATGGTAACAAAACAGATAAACATGAAGAAGTGGCTGTTGTTAAACGTCAACCTGTACTTAAAAATGAAAGTCACAATTTGAATTCTACGTCTGTTCAAAATAATGGTTTGAATAATCCTAGAAGGTTTGATAGAATGGGGAAATATGGTTTGTGTTACAGATGTGGAAATAAAGATCACATAGCTTCTTTTACAGGATGTCCAGCCATGAAAAGAGAATGTAAGATCTGTGGGAGAATTGGACATTTTGAAAACATGTGTAGGGATCAGAGGAAATTTTCTAATCAATATCGCTCCAGAATTTCTTGCATGTCTCAGGGTTCCAAACAAGATCTGAATGATACTGTGAATGGTGAAGTATCACAAACTTCTGGATTTGTTTCTCTCAGGGATAATGTTTCTACAGTTAAGAATGATGATCTTGGGCGAATAAAAAAACCACCCATGTGAGTGGTTTTAATAGGCAAGGTGAGTCTTGAGCTTATGGCAGATTCTGGATCACCCTGGTAAATAATATCTAGACAATATTTTGAAGAAAAACTTAACAGGGTTTTTGATATAAGTAGGATCTGTTCACCGGATATAAATCCTGTAAGTTATGATGGGTCACGCATTGACTTGATGGGTTTTTTCAAAACCTCAATAATGTTCAAGACCAGGAAGGCAGAGATACAACTATATATTTCGGTTAAAGGTATTAATGTCTTGGGTTGGAGGGATCAGTGGAAGCTGGGAATTATGCTGAATCCAAGACTTAAAGAACCTGTAGTGTTGGATGCTTCTCTTGATAATATGTGTGTCTCATGTACAGGGTCAGAGGATATGGAAAACTTCATTAAGGATTCTTATAAGGAAGTTTTTACAGATTCGTTAGGGAAACTTAAGGACTATTTTCATCAAATAAAGCTCAAAAATAATTCTACACCGGTTAGACAAAGGATTAGACTGGTACCGTTAAACGTAAGAGATGAGCTAAAAGAGATGTTGAAAGAACTAGCATCTGAGGGTATTATTGAACCTATTAATTCTTCTGAATGGGTTTCTCCCATTGTTTTAGTCCGCAAACCGGATAAAAAATTAAGATTGTGTGTGGATTTGAGAGCTTTGAATTCTGAAATTGTTGTGGATTGTCATCCATTACCGAATATAAATGAGGTGGTGTCATTATTGGAAGGTGCAAAGGTGTTTTCCACTTTTGATTTGAGGTCAGCATATCATCATGTCCCTCTAACAGATGATTCGAAAATGTTGACGGCCTTTATCACGCCACAGGGTTTATATCAGTATAACTGAATGCCTTTTGGTTTGGCCTCTGCAGCATCGGTCTTCCAGAAGATAATGTTTAATATTTTCAAAGGTTCGAGGCATGTGGGCTGCTGAATTCATATCTGTGCATAGATCGCCGCCTAGTGTTGGGTCCGGATGTTTGCACGTTGTTGTCCTGGAAGAGTCTTCGAAGTATCCTTGGATAGGTGACTCCTCCCCTGGACTACAGTGCGCATGGGCATCCTCTCCATCCTCAGATTGTTTTTTTCCGCCATTGGGTTCGGATGTGCTATCTTAGCTCAAGTTAGGAAAAAATTTTGTCGAGGCCTTTAGTTCGCGTCGGTACTGTTTATCGATCGGTTTTCGATACTCTCTGTTAGTTTACTAACTTCCAGCACCGACTTTGTTCGCATTTACCTGTCCATCAACTACTTCGACGATGGAATCGAGGACGCCATTCAAAAGGTGTCCGGTATGTAATGCGAAGTACCCACACATCGACGTCCATCCGGTGTGCAACAAATGCCTTTCGCCGGACCACGACGAGTCGACATGTATGGCCTGTGCCCGGTTCCGTTCAAAGAAGACTCTGCGGAATCGTCGAGCGGCGAGGCTCGAAGCGCAGCACGCGGCACCGGCCCCAGCTGACATCTTCGACGACGCGGACGACGTCGAAGAAGTAGAAGTCTTACCCTCCAGTCCCGTTTCCGACCAAGAACCCGGATCGGACGAGGCCGACGAGTCACTCTTCCACAGAGGTGAAGACGACACCGAGGTAGGAGACGACGAGGAGGCCTTAGGGGCCGAAGAGAGTAGCTCCGATGATGAACAAGGCCTACCTGTTCAAACCGAGAATTCACCAGTGCCACAGACTATGGCTCCGGTCGAGGGATCGCCTTCGGGCCTTACCCGAGACCTATCACGCAGTCCTTCGGCCCCGCCCTCGGGCCCGGCCTCGGACGTTCAGCGGCAGCCATTACCGCTTAAGCCAGCTGGTTTCCCTTCCACGAAACCGAAACCGAAAGCTGCTCAGGTTCCTACGAAACCGAAACTGAAAGTGGCGCTAGTCGGATCGAGGCCTTCAACACCTTCGACGCCGGCGCACCGTGTCGGCACCGACCGCACCAAGGGGGACTTCGGTGCCGAACTCGAGACGGGCGACATGGGAGTCGACAAACGGAAGAAGGCCATCGGCGCCGAAAAACCTGCTCGGTTACCGGCGTCGACGCCACCGACACCGAGGGCCGTCCCGCCTGCTACGCCTCGCAGCACCCCCTCGACGACACCGAAACCTCACGTGTCGAAGACGTCGACGGTGATCTCCGCACCTCGGCTCGATGCACCACGGGCGCAGAAGATATCTGCAGCCGCCTCGACGACCCTGGCGGGGGCCACGACCTCTAAGGCGCCCCGAGTACGGCCTGGCGCAATGCCAGGCTGCAAAACCAAGGCTGCCCTCCAGGACCAGTCGGGTTCGATCGATCCAGCGGTTTCGTCGGTGCCGACCAGCATTACCTTCGGCTTGCCTCCATCCACAATCCCGAAGGCGTTTCAACTCAGGACACAGGCCACCAAAACTGCGGTTACGCCTGTCGAGCCGTCACCGTCACGCGTCATCGACGCCGACACTGGCAGGATGATTCTCCACGACCGAAGGATAACTTCGGAACCGCCATTGGAACCTTTCAGGATCCCGCTAAAGAGGAAGCTGCCTGTGGACACAGAACCTCTCCTGTATGAACCCTTTCATTCACCCTACCAGGATCCACACCGGGCCTCCCCCACACGCTCCGACACGGATGCATTGGAGGACTACATGGGTGAACAAGTCCCCTACCATGTGGACACGGACCCTGATGACCAGCAGGACCCTGACCAAACTTGGGGCGACCCTGCAGACCCCAGTGCACCTCTTGATGCACAGGACCCACAACTATATGGGGCAAAAACGTCACCCACAGAGGATACTGCGGCGTTCAACGCTCTGATTGAACGGGCGGCGAACAACCATGATGTACAGCTTCACTCTGATATCATCGAAGATGACTTTCTAATGGACACCTTTGCATCCTCAGAAAGACATGTAAAGACTCTGCCAATGTTGAAGGGGGTCCTTAAGCCAGCCACTGACATTTTCAGGGAACCCACCAGGGCACGAGTGATAAACCCCAGGATCGATAAGAAATACAGATCAGCACCTGGGGATCCTACTTACATCAGAGGACAATTACCACTCGACTCCATCGTTGTGGCGAATGCCCGCAAGAGGGCACACTCGCAGACAACGGGTGACGCTCCTCCCCCGGACAAGGAGTCCAAGGTGCTGGAGACCTCCGGCAAGCGAGTTGCCGCACAAGCTGCAAGCATATGGCGCATAGCTAACACTCAAGCGCTCCTCGCTCGCTACGATAGGGCGCACTATGACACAATGGAGCAACTCCTTCAACACCTCCCTGACCCCTACAAAGAAGGTGCAGAAATCCTTATCAGAGAGGGACAGCTACTCACAAATGCTGCCATCAAATGTGCACTAGACGCTGCTGACACGGCTGCCAGGGCCATCAACACTAGCGTCATCCTACGACGTCACGCCTGGCTACGTATCTCAGGATTCAAGCCTGAGGTACAAAACAATATCCTTAATCAGCCTGTCAACCCCGACTTTTTGTTCGGGCCTGAGGTTGACGCCACCCTCGAGAAGATAAAAAAGGACACGGACACTGCAAAGTCCATGGGCGCCCTACAAACTCAGTCCTTTCGGAGCGGCTCCTTTCGTCGCCCCGGAAACAAGGGAGCAGGCAGAGGACAGGGGTCACAACAAACATATAACAAGGGTAATACGCAGACCACCTACGATAAGAACACCCGAGGTGGCTATCGTGGCTCCAGTACCAAGGGCAGAGGACGTGGCTACGGCAACACCAGGTCCTCCCCCAAGAACAAGCAGTGACGCCCTCTCCCTTCCTCCCGACCACATAACACCTGTCGGGGGAAGGCTACAACGGTTCCTGTCCACGTGGAACTCCATCACCACGGACAGGTGGGTCAAAGATATTATAAAATACGGTTACTGTCTGGAGTTAACTTCCACTCCACCCACAATACCACAAAGAAACCGTCCTATGTCTTCAGAGCACTTGACGCTCTTACAGCAAGAGGTAGAAAGTATGCTTCTAAAAGGCGCTATCGAGGTCGTACCCGTCCACGAGCGGGGCACGGGGGTTTACTCCCTCTACTTCTTAATTCCAAAAAAGGACGGGTCGCTCAGGCCTATATTAGACCTGAGACCCCTGAACCAGTACATTCTTTCGGAGCACTTTCACATGCTCACTCTACAGCAAGTCCTTCCGCTTCTCCAGCAGGGAGACTTCCTAGCATCACTGGACCTCAAGGATGCGTATTTTCACATACCCATCCACCCCTCACACAAAAAATACCTCAGGTTCACTGTTCAGGGGCAGCACTATCAGTTCAAAGTCCTTCCCTTCGGCGTGACAACAGCGCCCAGGGTTTTCACAAAGTGCCTAGCTACGGTGGCGGCACATTTACGGAGACAGCACATACACGTCTACCCCTACCTAGACGACTGGCTCGTTCAAGCGAGATCGGCCCAGCAATGTGCAAGCCACGTGTCCCGTACCATTCACCTTCTTCACAGTCTGGGATTCTCACTAAATTACCCAAAGTCTCATCTCCAGCCCGCACACGTACAACAGTACCTAGGTGCGACTATAGACACTCTGGCGGCCACAGCTCAGCCAAATTTAGTGAGGATCAACGGCATACAAGCGCTGATCTCCAAGTTCAGACCCAACCACTCGCTTCCAGCGCGAGTGTTTATGCAGTTGATAGGCATGATGGCCTCCTGCATCTTCATAGTCCCGCACGCGAGATTACATATGCGCCCACTTCAGGAGTGCCTAGCACGTCAGTGGAATCAGGCTCAAGGACAGTTGAAAGACCTAGTGTTGGTGAGCGGTCGGGCATACAACTCTCTGCATTGGTGGAATCCACAAAACCTTTGCAAGGGCCGACCGTTCCAAGAGCCTGTTCCACAAATAGTACTGACAGCGGACGCGTCTCTCCAGGGATGGGGAGCTCATGTACTCCACTACACAGTGCAGGGACTATGGACGACACAACAGAAGAAGATGCACATCAACCTTCTGGAACTGATGGCAATCTTCCTGGCCATGAAGGCTTTCAAAGTACATCTGTGCAACAAGGTCGTGTTGATCCGGACGGACAACATGACCGCAATGTACTACATACAGAAGCAGGGAGGGACACACTCTCCACAGTTGTCTCATCTGGCTCAGAGCATGTGGAAGTGGGCCATTCAGAGGAACATGTTCCTCATGGCGGAACACCTCCCCGGCAAGGACAACCAGATGGCGGATCTGCTCAGCAGACACAGCCACCAGATGCACGAGTGGGAGTTACACCCATCGGTACTCCAACCGTACTTCCAGCAGTGGGGTCACCCAGAAATAGACCTATTCGCGACAAGCGAAAACGCAAAATGCCAAAGCTTCGCCGCCAGATTCCCACACCCGCAGTCGCAGGGCAATGCGATATGGATGAACTGGTCCGGCAAATTTGCGTACGCTTTTCCTCCAGCACCGTTGATACCGCTGGTGGCTCGCAAACTCCGACAACACTCCCTGACACTCGTCCTAGTTGCTCCCACGTGGGCACGCCAGCCGTGGTACACCACCTTCCTCGAACTTTCCGTGGTACCGCATCAAAGGCTGCGGATCAAACCCGCGCATTTGACGCAGAACCATGGAGAGGTTCAGCACCCAGATCCGCAACAGCTGAACCTGGCGATCTGGCTCCTGAAGTCCTAGAGTTTGGCTATCTCAATCTGCCACCTGACTGTATGGACATCATCAAGGAGGCCAGGAGACCCACTACAAGAGCTTGCTATGCAGCCAAATGGAAACGGTTCGTCATTTATTGCGGTAATAATGACATTAACCCGCTGGACGCATCCATCCACAACATCATATGTTACCTCTTACACCTATACCGATGCAATCTGGCGTACACCTCTATACGGGTCCATTTGACCGCAATATCAGCCTATCTGCAAACCAGGCAGCACCTCTCTCTCTTCAGAGTGCCTGCCATCAAAGCATTCTTGGAAGGACTCAAACGAGTCATTCCACCTAGTCACCCACCGGCTCCAATGTGGAACCTCAACTTGGTCCTCACACGCCTGATGGGTCCACCCTTTGAACCTCTACACTCATGCGAGATTCAATTCCTTACCTGGAAAGTAGCCTTCCTGGTAGCGATCACTTCCCTAAGAAGAGTTAGTGAACTCCAGGCACTAACCGTTCAAGAGCCATTTATTCAGGTTCACGCCAACAGGGTCGTACTACGTACCAACCCCAAATTCATGCCCAAGGTAATATCGCAGTTCCACATGAACCAGACTATTGAACTGCCCGTTTTCTTCCAAAACCCACAAACTGTTGCAGAGAGGGCATTACATACACTAGATGTACGGAGGGCCTTCATGTACTACATCGACAGGACTAAACCCTTCAGGAAGACAAAACAACTGTTCGTTGCCTTTGCCCCACACCACAAAGGTAACGCCATCTCCAAAGCAGGGATAGCCAGATGGATAGTTAAGTGTATTCAAATCTGTTATCAAAAGGCAAAACGCACATTAACTATTCCACCACGAGCCCACTCAACACGCAAGTTGGGGGCTTCCATGGCCTTCCTAGGAAACATTCCCCTGCATGATATATGCAGAGCAGCCACATGGTCCACTACACACACATTTACAAAACACTATTGCGTAGATGTGCAGTCAAAACAGCAGGCAGCTGTAGGACAGGCTGTTCTCAAAACACTTTTTCAGACCGCTGCAGCTGGCACGGGTAGCCGCCGCCAATAGAGGGCACTGCTATGTATTCTATGCACAGATATGAATTCAGCAGCCCACATGCCTCGAACTGAATATGCTACTTACCAGTATGCATCTGTTCTTGGCATGTAGGGCTGCTGACATTCATATCGCCCTCCCTCCTCCCCGGCGCCTGTCGCAGCTGCAGCTCTCAGAATTATTGCAAGCATGGTCATCACTTTCTGTATCTACTCCATCACTGCCACAATGGCGAAAAACAATCTGAGGATGGAGAGGATGCCCATGCGCACTGTAGTCCAGGGGAGGAGTCACCTATCCAAGGATACTTCGAAGACTCTTCCAGGACAACAACGTGCAAACATCCGGACCCAACACTAGGCGGCGATCTATGCACAGATATGAATGTCAGCAGCCCTACATGCCAAGAACAGATGCATACTGGTAAGTAGCATATTCAATATTGATAACTTTGTAAAGTGCTTTCAGGATATCATCTTAATATTTTCGACCAATGATGAGGAACATTTAAAACATCTTTCATTAGTATGTGATAGGTTAAAAAAAAATGGTTTAACGCTTAAGGCTCACAAATGTAAGATGTTTAAAAAATCTGTAGAATATCTGGGCCACACCTTAACGGGGAATGGAGTGATTCCTAAAAAATCAAATGTTGATGCTATCTTAGATGCTCCTGCTCCGAAAAACAAAGAGCAGTTACTTTCTTTTGCAGGAATGTGCGAGTACTATTCTAAATTCGTGCAAAATTTTGCTAGTAAGATGGAACCTTTAAGGAAATTGTTGAGAAGGAATAGTGTCTTTGATTGGTCAGAGGAACAGGAACATGCGTGCATGATCATTAAGAACGACATTTTGAATGCTCCAATATTAAGACCGTTTTGCATGAACAAACATTGTATTATTACGGTGGATGCAAGCCTGTATGGAATTGGGGGTGTTCTCTCACAGAGGGCTGGCAATGAAGAGTGGAATGTATGCTTTGCGTCCAGAACGTTGAATGAGACAGAAAGGCGTTACGCTGTGATAGAAAAATAATTACTTGCATGCGTATGGGCAATTGAACATTTTAGAAATTATATTTGGGGTGCAAATTTTACGTTGCGAACGGACCACAAACCCTTGATTAACATACTGTCACCAGGTGGAGGCTGGAACTCCACAGCTAGAATTGCAAGGTTGACGTCCAGGTTGCAAGAGTATTGCTTTAAGTCGGAGTTTGTCCCAGGAAAAAAAAATGTGACAGCAGATTTTTTATCACTTCATCCGTGTCATTCGGATTCAGGTGTAAAAGATGATGAATCAGAAATAATGACTACAATTCAGGATGTAGTTGTAGGTGCGTTTTCAGACATATCCGAGGAGTCATGGAAATCTTGTGACGAGAATGATGTTCTATGGAAGTTAGTGAAGAATTACATTGTGGAAGGTTGGCCAAGAAGGAAGGATATTAGTGAAGAGCTGGTTCCCATGTTTAATGTTACCGGATCAGTTGGAGTTAGAAGGTGATTTTGTTTATAAAAATGGAAAGTGTGTTCCACCTTTTGGAGTGCGTGTAATGATTCTTACTTTAGCTCACAAGTCACATCCAGGGATGTCGGCTATGAAACGATTAATTGGATCGTATTTTTGGAAGCCAGGAATGGACCGCATGGCAGATCGGGTTGTTAGGGAATGTGATGTTTGCATTTCTAATGAGAAAATGTTTAAAGTAAATGTTCCGCCTCTTAAGAGTACCGAATGGCCGGAGGAACCCTGGAAGAAATTGGCGTTTGATATATCTGGGCCGTTCCTTAAGTGTCACAATATCAAACATATTACTACATCATTGTATGCACCACATGAGAATGGTTTGGTTGAACGCTTCAACCGGGTACTAAAAAACTACATATCAGAGATTCTTAAGCAGACAGGTGATTGGAAAAATGCTTTAAGGGAAAGATTGTGGACGTATCGAATCACACCACATTCTGTTACTGAGGTTAGTCCATTTCGCCTCTTGAAGGGAAGAGACCCTGTTTCTCATATTTGTCTGTGGTGGCTCAAGGAGAAGTGTGGTAATAATATCAGGTATGATTGCAATATCATGGATACTAGTTGTATTGTTAAAGAAAAACAATGGAAATATAGCGAATGGTATGACAGGAAATGGAATACAAAGGAGCATAATTTCAGAGTGGGGGAGTTGGTTAGAATTAAGAAACCAGGTTTCCTAAGGAAGTGTTCGAACAAGTTTTCTAAGCCTATTAGTGTTACAAAAATTTTTAGAAATTCACTTATAACTCAGGATGGTAAGATGTGGAATGTCAGACGGGTTGCTAAGAGTCCTCTGAATATCAGGCCCATTCCTAATTCCAGTCAGATAAATCACAATCTCTCACCTTCAGATTTACATACTTACCCTAAGTTTGGTGAGTCACCTCGCTCTACTCCTGATACCACAATGTTACACAATGATTCGGTTGCCTTGAGAGTCAAAGATTCTTCTCGAACAAGGTCTTTACCCAGGAAGTTGTTAGATTATGCTAGTTAGTTTGTTAGACACATTTTGTTAAACAGTACTGGATTAATTGTATTTTGTCTTTCTTTTGTTTTCGTAAAAAAAGGAGGTATGTTGTAATTTACATGTATCTTACTGTGCTTCTGCTGATCCTGTTACATTCTAGTTCTATTTAGAATGTAATACTAGAACCTGAGATTGCACAAGGAGTCAGTTGTACTGGGCTTCTTTGAGCATCAGAAGGTTCCTGTTGCTGTGCTGCATTTTATGATATTAAACATATAAAAGTATATTGGATATTGGATCATTTCACGTGTCTCTTGTGCTTGGGCTGTAGTCATGACTAGAAGTAGTGTGATAAATGTACCCTCCTGCACCTTAAGGTGGTCTCCAAGTGGGAGGTGAGACTGTCACTAAACATAAGATGATTTCACGTTTGAAATTTTTTCCTAATCTGAGTTACAGGACTGCTTGCGAACTTGATCGAGTGGCCAGTCCTGCAAAAAGCCCAGCCCCTTTAAAAATAAAATCTGGTTAATCAAAAAAATGCTATAAGCATAAGAAAGCTAAGTGGGACTAAACCGCATCTCGCCACTCATAATAAGGTTAGAAAGTATGAGGACATCAATCGAAAGATCATATCCCTCAAGCAACTTCTATCTCCCATCCGGTCCAACAACAGGTCTTGGCATGCCCTGAATTCCCTAGACTGTCATAGACCCCCACCAAATGGCAAACGTCAAGGAGCATATGCTACAGCCTTCAGATATTACTAGTCCTTGCTTTAGTGCCCCCTGTTAGACCTCCACCAACAGACCCTTCCCTAGTGTTAACTGACTCGAAGGGACTCTTTCCCAGGTCCATATCCACTCTTCTTCAGACTTCCACCCTGACTTGTAGATCCCAGCTAGTCCCTTCTATGCTGCAACAAAGCTGACTCTGCTGGCCCCAAGTCTTCCAGTCTTAAAACTCAAATCGAAGTTGGCCCACTCCAGCCCTATGTCATACCATGAGATTACAAAAGCGCAACCGGTGATTCTGCTACCAGACTCTAATCCTCCATTTCTTCGTCAGTTCCGGTGCTATCATGGGCTTGAGGCCTTTTTTGGTTCTAATTCTGACACAATTCAAGGGACTCAAAATGACACCAGTGATACCAATCATGATCAGGAGACAGAATACCAGTGGGCTGGATACATCTCCAAAGGCAGAGCTCTACACCTGCGCCACCAATGGAAACAAAAATCCCTCTTTCGCAATAATAGTGTGAAGCGAAACAGAAGTGCTTGACTTACAGTTGCGTCCTGTTGAAACTAAATCAAATTTTTTAACTGAGATCCTTCAGCCTCATCTGAGCCACTAAGAAACCTTTGAAACAACAGTGGTATACAGCTAGGTGAAATGGCGCCACTTAGGAACATTGCACATATATTCTTCTAAGACAATAATATATTTAGGACGGTGCTTCAAGGTGAGGGGAACCACCAACCTCCCCTAAATTGCGGCCAAGGCCACACCAATAGACAAGAAAAATCCTAAGCACACGTCTATAGTGTATAAAAATATTCAATGCACGATGTCCGCATAAATATCAACACAGTATTGTGATTTGTTGTTTCTCTTTCTTTATTCTTAAGTCTTGCTTCAGCCAACACGTATTTCGTTGCATACAAAGGGAAATCGTCCCGCGACTTTCTCAAGGCTCTACTATCTTCTGTATAATCCTTTCTTATGTGTTGATACTTCCAACCCACAATGGTTAAAATATCTGTTCTCAGCGTTTAAAAACGGTTCTTCATTAAGGAAGGATCCCTGTCCGACCCCAAATCACGAGCTTGTTAAAGAAACAAATCTGTACTCAAAGCCCAAAACGTGACTCTTCTCATACTCGTATAATTTAATAATTAATAAAAGAAGAACAACAACTGGACCCATATCGACAGTGTGTATGGTAAAGTAAATATTCATATTCTAATAAAAAATAATGAAAGATGCTGTGTGCTCTAGTGATCAAGCGATGCCAAACTCGTGTTGAACAGTATGTATAAACAAATGACAATGAAACACTTAGAATAATAAAGGTCAGAACAATTCTCCATTCCAGAAATGGCAGCAGTTCATTGAAAATTGTGTTCACATTGTCATGGTCGTCGACAGCGTTTCAACCCCAAACAACAAGGTGGCGGGTGGGGGTGAGGGAGGGTGTCATCATAAGGACTAATAATAGTTCAATGATGCTAGAGGAAAATTACTGTAAACCAAAAATGGAAACCAACAATTAGAATGATAAATGCAAAAAGGAATAATCTAGGATGGATCGTTGCCAAATTGAATACTCACGAAAAAATAGTTTTAAAAGATTTCTTTCAAGAGATGTATCTAGAAAACATGAATAAAAATCATCATTAAATAATCAAGGTCAAATGATGTGATGGTGTATTGAAGTGCTCTGAGAGTGGTCCGAATAGTGCAAGAAAGTTACAAACAATGTGGCCGAACACTTATTGACAGATTAATTCAGTTGATCTCCAGAATCAGGTGAAAATTGGGACACAGGGTCCTCAATTACTTATAAGACTCTCCTGAAATAAAAATTGAAATGTAAGACATTGTGACATTAAAGTATAACAAAAAGTCTGCATACACGAGGAATGCAAACTTACTGAGACAGAAGAGATGCACGCCAGCATAGGTTGTGCTCAGCATATCGTCCACTGTCGTGAAGAATTGGAGATGCGTGTGCTGCAGATTATCACAAATATGCCCGCTGGACATGCGACCTCCATAAATATGGAAGGAGTGTTCACACAGTACCGTGGTAAAACAACAGACTAAACAATTGACCCAATATATAAGGACGATGTTGTTAAAAAATAAATACTTAATTGAAAATTGGGTATTTGCAGGGTCACGCTGTGCAGCAGCAGTCCCGTCCTTCTCTGGCAAGATTTGTGAAAGTGGCTAAGGCATCCTCTAACTCTTCCTCCCTTGCTGCAGCAGGTGACAAGACATTCTAATGTGCTCTCATAGGCCAACACCCAGTTCGTAGGGGAGATGATTTCCTCCTCAACTATTGATCCATCAGACAGATGGGTCTTGTAGATCATTTATAGTGTCTACGCATTGTCTTTCATTTCCTCCCCTCCCCATTTTCTCCCCAAATGCTGGCCAGTGTGCTCAACATCAAGGCTTCCTTTCCAACTTTATTGAGATCTTGCAGGAGAAAGAGCAGGATCTTAAGTTGTGGATGACCAGCACCAACCTGATCTCCAGCAGACCGCTCTCCTTGCCTCACCATGACTTCACAGTTGTGGCAGACACATCTGTGGCAGACGCATCGCTGCTGTGTTGGAGTGGGCTCACATGGGAGATAAGAGGCCTCTCATCTCCAGCAGAGGGGCAGCTCGACTTAAATCATCTTGAGCTTTGAGCGATCCACTTGGTTCCAGGAGCCTCCCTCCTATCTCTCAAGGGGAGAATGGTGCAGTCATCATACAAAACCCTATGTCACTGAAGATAGCTAGACCAGCAGAACATCCAGGTGGATCCCTGATTGCTAGAGCAGATGAGCTGAACAGACATTGACTGGCCAACCATGAGTGGCATTGCCATCCTGTGGTAGTGCTGCGCATCTTCGCTCATTGGGATATGCCCTAGCAGCTCTTCCCCGCTGCCTCTGAGAAAGTACCTTGTCAATCAATCAATCAATCAATGGTACTTTATTCGGCTTTTGTAGAAAAAACCATAAAAGTCAGTGTTCCAAATTTCTGTTGGGTGGGGCTCTGGGGGGCCTCTGGGCGCGGGCGGGGATGGCCTGTATAGGCTGAGACGCCATGGGTATTAAACTGATTTGCTACTAAACTTTAGAAGCTTTCGTCACGCTCCCCTCGTAGGCCCTTGGCTAGTTGCCTGGGTCCTTTTTGTCTTGTCATAAGATTATGCTATGCACTGTTTTGGTACATTTGTGCAGCTGATCGTTGTCAGTCCGCTCACAGGTGTGGGAGTTACTTGTTTAGAGTTGACGTTATTTACCAGGTGGTCTATGATTCTTTATGGGGCTTCTGAGATGGGGAGAGAGCCGGGTGGAGAGTATTCTTTTGACAGATGGCGAAGCAGATAATTAGACCTGAAGGGTTCAAGCTCCTTACATGTAATATACGTGGTATGGGCTCCCCTGCTAAGCGTTACTGTATACTGAATTATTTACGCCGGAGAGGTGTACATGTGGCGCTCCTGCAGGAGACTCATCTCACGGAGACTGAGGTGGGGCGATTGAAACGTAGATGGAGGGGACAGCTGTATGCGACCATTTACTCTGCATTTATGAGGGGGGCCCTTGGGTGGATTCGACCAGGGGTACCTCTCCAACTCTTCCGTAGAATGGTGGACACAGAAGGTCGGTACGTGGTGATACAGGGGAAGTTGTCAGGGAGAGAGATCACTCAGGGAAGTGTATATGCCCCCCAATCGAGTACAGATTCCTTTCTTAGAAAAGCTCTTAGGTGCCCTAGCGGGTGTGGATGCTGACAATGTGATACTCTGTGGTAATTTTAACTGTGTGTGCGATGTAGACTGGGATATATCTACCCCCCCATTGAGAGGCACGCTGGCATCCAATACGGCACAGGGGCCTAGGCGATGGGCGGGGTGGGGATTGGTGGACATGTGGAGATTTCAAAACGATCAACAAAGAGTATATTCATATTATTCTCACCTGTATGACCTCCACACACGATTAGATATGTTTTTTTGCTCTACTACACTGACCCAGATGCTCTCCGAGGCTGAATATTTGGGGAGAGCCATCTCTGATCACAGTCCCCTGATTATGCGATTTCCTCCTGCCTCTGAGAGACCTCTAATTCACTCTTGGAGATTAGACTCCGCCTTCCTGGAAGATGACGGGTTCCGACAGATATTACAAGCGGCACTGTCCACCTATTTCTCTGAAAATTGGACTACAGCTAGTTCCTTGTTGGTTAAATGGGAGGCGTTTAACGTGGTCACCAGGGAACAATGCTTAGGACAGACGGTGGGCCTCCGAAGAGAAATAGCAAGGGAACTGGAAGTGCTGGTGCAACAACTACAAGATTTAGATAGGGACTTGGCGAATGGTTTAGCGGTGCACGATAAGCTGGCGGCGCTTAAGAGTCACTATAATATTACATGGGATAGATTACGGATGGTGGACCTGACAAAATATAAAGAGCATCAACACGAAGAAGGGGGTAAAGCCGGCAGATTGTTAGCCTGGCTGGTTAGACGGGGGTGCCCATCCCGAGTATCACTGATGATATGGGGCGAGTGCTTTGTTCTCCTAGCGAGATCAATGGGGCGTTTCGCAGATACTAAGAGAACCTGTATCGGCAGACAGGGACAGTTCTACCCGAGGAGATCCAGATGTACCTTGGCACACTACGGTTGCCGGGTTTAGTGGACGCCATCAGCGACTCTCTTGCTTCGGTGCTTTCAGTGAGTGAAATTAGGGAAGCAATTAAGGGGATGGCGAGAGGGAAGACCCCCGGGCCAGATGGCTTACCTGCAGACTTTAATTAACTTTCATTGATATCCTGGCCCCACAATAGCAACATCAATATGCGACCGCGCTTGAGAAAGATAGGCTTCCATCCTCCATTAGGGAGGCTCTGGTGGTCCCCCTACCTAAAACTAAGTCTGACCACCCAAGAGTGATGGACTTCCGGCCCCTGTCCATGTTAAACACAGATTTTAAAATTCTCAGCAAGGCTTTGACTACTAGGCTACTGCCTTATATGCAACAGCTGATCCACACAGATCAGAACGGTTTTATACCCACGCGGTCCACTTCTAATAATTTGCGCAGACTGTATAATGTAATGTTCCATAAGGATTTAGGTGACTACCCAGATTCAGTAGTCATGTCAATTGACCCTGAGAAGGCTTTTGACTCCCTGAGTTGGGACTTCTTACTGGCGACAATGGAGAGGATGAAGATGGGTGAGGGCTGGCTAAAATGGATAGGCCTGCTGTTTAAGGAACCTAGTGCACGGGTCCGCACAGGCGCTATTATATCCACATCATATAATATTTATAGGGGGACCCGACAGGGTTGCCCCCTATTGCCGCTTTTTTTCGCTCTAGATTTGGAGCCCTTGGCAGAATGCATTCGTCAGGAAGGTGAGCGTTTGGGGATCAAATTAGATGGGGCCATACATATAATTTCACTGTATGCCAACGATGTGTTGGTCTATTTAAGAGACGGAGCCGTGTGGGTACAGAACTACTGCCATTTCTGGGAGAATTGGCAGAGATATCGGGCTTACGCCTCAATAGACAGAAGACTCATATCTTCCCATTATGTCCTTCTTTACCGAGACCACCACCTTGACCGAGACCGAGACCGTTGGACTTAGATTGGGCCCCGTTTGTCTTTAAATGTCTGGGTATTAGAGTTTATCATTCCCAGGCTGACCTGCTGGAGGGTAACCTTGGAGGTGCCTTACAGGGGCTTCAGCAGAATGTCACCTTTTGGCGCTCATTGAAACTTCCAGTAATGGCATGGGTGGCGCTGTCTAAGATGGTGATGCTGCCTCGCCTTTTATATTACTTTGTCAACCTATCAGTCGTAATACCGCGTAGTTGGTTTAAGAAGGTAGATTCCTTACTAAGAGACTTGGTGTGGGATGGTGGCCTCAATAGAGTATCCCTACAGACTCTGCGGCTCCCGCTTATTAGCGGTGGCATGGGGGCCCCGGATTTCGAGGCCTATTACCTGGCGGCCCAATTGCAGTGGTTGGCCCGGTGGCTTGATGGGAGAGGGCTGGATACCTTACCTATCACCCCCGGCTCGGTAACAGCGACCTTCCTGCCTAGAATGCTTGATAGGCGTAGGAAGGTTAAAACCATGGGGGTGCTACTTTCTCTGGCCATGGCATGTTGGGACAGATGTGTGGCGAGGTCCAGAGACACGAGACTTTACTCCCCTTGCGTTCCTCTGGGGGGTTTGCCTGAATCGGGGGACGGCCCGCCCCTCACATGCCACCAATTGCAGGGTTGGGACGGTGCAGGGGTCCAGACAGTGGGAGACTATTACAGAGATGGGGAGTTGCTACCACTCACAGACTTCTTGGAATATCATGAGTTGCCGCCTGGGCAGTTCTTGAATTATCATAGAATTAGGGGCGCCCTAGCAGAGATATGGGGAAGAGAGATGGTGGAGCCAGGTACCCACCCGGTCATGCACGCAATGGTGACACTGGGCTCGGCCGGACATCTAGTGAAATGGCTCTGCCAGGCTGTCATGGAGATCTCGAACCGCACACTACATCGGTTAAGGGAGAGATGGGAGGAGATGCTTGCTAGGCAGTTTACTGATAAAGAATGGGAAAGGGCCTTGGGAGGCCCCAAGAAGGTGTCTTGAAACGCTGCCTTTAAATACTTACAATTTAACTGGTTACATAGAACTTATCTCACACCACACCGGTTGAACGTGGTATTTGGGGGTACCGACCAAGCATGTCCATGCTGTACTCTTGGTGATGCGGACTTTAACCACATGGTATGGTCTTGCCCTAAGCTCCGTGACTATTGGACGAAAGTGGTGGAGCTGATAAACAAAGTGATGTCACTGGGTATTGCATGCGCACCAGCTTTTTGCCTCCTGGACATATCCCAGAGGCCCAAAGCCAAACAGCTGCAGTTTCGCTTCATAGACTTGGACTTGCTCTTGGCCCGACGGCGTATAGCACTTGGATGGAAAGCAAAACAGGCACCATTAATGACTAAATGGGAGGATGATTTGACGTGTTGGGCGAGAGCCGAGGAACGGGCTCTGCTCATAGAAGACAGAGTGACTAAACAACGCAAACCACTTGCAGAACCCTGGGCTGATATAGTGAAAGCTTGGGATAAGCGTCATGCCCCACTACAGTCTTTTGATATAGATCTGACTGATTTGGACACCCAGAACTACACATAGTTCAGTCTTGGCATGTTAGACACCCAAACCTAGACGTGGGTATTTATGGCACTTCAGAGCGCGGTGGAAGGTCGATTTCCACTGTGTTAGCCTAACATGGTAGGGAGGTTGGTAGCCCTTTACCGCCCAGGTCTCCCTCATTGCCTCACGGATGTCATTAGCCCAAGTAAAATAATTTATACAAAGTATACTGAGCTCGACCCCTGGTAGTTAGTTTTAATGTTGAGTTTATTAAAATAGGAAGAGATACAGGGCATACACTCTGGTGTTTCATTATTTGCTTGCTGGATTACTTTGGCGTTAGTTATCTGCCACAAACTATATATATATATTTTTTTTTTGGTATACCAGATGCAATTGGGAACTGAGGGATTAACGGTATAGCGCCCTCTGAAAGTCTGGACTGGTTATACTGCTACTCCCACATGGACAGCGAGCCCATATGAATGGAACAGCTGGGTCTTCCTTACTGTTTGATGTCTCAACTATCTTTCCTATTGTAATGTGGTAGAGGCGAGTGTATAACTAGAGACACTACAAGATGTTATGGTATACCCTATAAGCTTCAGACTTCTAAAGTAGAGAAGATCATATGAAATGGTATTTACCTTCAAAGCTTATAATTTCCACTGCTAAACCCAGAGATACCTATTGTAAATGGTTTACCACATGTATGACTGTATATAATAACAAATGGCAATTAAAAAGATATTTAAAAAAAAAAGTCAGCGTTACAAAAATACAAGAAACTCCCATCCATTATTATTATTAATTGTCGATTTTCATTCATTATTATAAAACACATGCTATAATGAACATGTAAAACACAAGTATAACAAGTTATAAAAAAGCAAAGTGATCTCACATTCAAGCCTACTCTACTCGTGGAACTTAGTCACAGCTAGACCTAAGCCTAACTGCTGCCTTTAAAAAAACTAAGAACATGGCATAACGTGGACCCTGAAAGCATAGCTAAAAAGGCAGAGCACACTTGATTAAAATTAGCTTTTTTTAAAATTGGAATTAGATAAGTCTTTCTCGACACCTCATAATTACTGCAGAACATTAAAAAATGATCGTGTCCTGAGGGGACTTGCCGTCACAACCGATTGGCGGCTGGGTCTCGCCTGTACTACTCCCTTGTGGGTGAGCGAGGAGGAAATGGAATTAGTCAAATCGGAACCTTGTCAATAAAAAACGGTCGTACGAGTTGGGAAGCCCTAGGAGGTACGGTTACATAGATTGTGCAGTTTTCAAGATGATATCTTCTCGTACACTGGGCTTCATAAGCTCACGCTCTTCCCTGTCCACCACCCGCTGTCTAAGAAAAGACTCCTTGGCCCACAGTAGGTTCTTTCTTTTGATTGAATCCGGGATGCTAAAGAAATCTGCTCTTCCTAGAGCAGTGGTTCCCAAACTGGGGTCCGCGGATCCCCAGGGGTCCGTGACACATTCCTAGGGGGTCCCCAGGCAGCAGTTTTAAAGGCACTGCAAAGTTCCTTGAATAATCAGCAGTTTTTGGGTAGCAATAAAAGTGTCAAGATAACTCCGGTGATTAATGTACCTCCTGTAGAGAGATGAAGGTTTTGTCCAATGGCAGCTTTGACTCACCTGAGGAAGCGCTGGTGGTTAATATGCCTGCTACAAAGAATGTCTACCATGCAGTTTTTTTAAAACAGTATTTTGTTTTGTGCATAGCTCACTGGGTTCCTGCTTTTGCCACAGAGATTCTTTTGTTATTGTGCAGTTCACAAGTTCCAATCGTAATTTAGCACAGTGAGCTATGAACTGCCATCAAAGAACTGCATGCAAACTCCACAGTACAAGTTAGTAAGTTATGCTTTTTCCCAGTCTTTCATTATCCCGATGCTGCTAAAAAGGTTTGTTTGGGTAGAAATAAATCCTTATTATTAAAGTCAATGTTAATCCCTGTGTTATATTCTGAATCCTGAGTTTCTGCTTCTCCAGACCAAGCACTCTTAAAAAATACCTACCAGTATGGATAAATTGTGAATTCTACACCTTGTAGTCCCCTTTGCCTTATGTAACATTTTCTATTCACTGATTTACACACACATGATTCATGGTCTCTCTTTGTGTGTGATCTAGAGTACTAAAACCTTTCCGGATGTATTTAAGCCAAGGGATATGATGGCCGTGTTCAGGGGCAATACAGTCCCTTGGGATATCTTTATTCAAGGCGGTCCCCTTGTTCAACCAAACTATGAGCCAATAAGATAGGTGGCTAAACAACAAAAAATCTGACAGGCAAGACATACCCAAATCTTCATGTTCGATAAAAGTGGAGGTTCCCTGGGGAACACATAGGAGACATCTCAGGAACCTTTTTTCGATTCTTTGTAGCTCCTCATGAGATATGTGGCCCCAGATTTTACTACCATAAGTCACATGTGCTAAATACTTGGCTCTATAAATCAGCGAAATTGCACATATTGGTTGTTTGCCCGACCGCGAGGCAAAGTAAAAAATTGCAGTGTTGGCCCGTAAAAAGTCCCCTTGCTTTTTGCTTTTTAAAGGGCCCCAATGTAGCTTGGTGTCCAGCATGACACCCAGGTAAGAGAAGACACTAGTGTTGGAGGACTGAGGTAGACCCAACCTTAAAATTAAGTCTTCCTTGAACTCTGCCCCACCTGCATCACATATGACTTGCAGTTGTTGACCAACAGGTCCCGGTCTTCCATAAACTTCACGAAGGAGTTAAGTAAAATTTGCAAACCCCTCTCGGTCTGGTCCATGAGGACAGCGTCATCCGCAATAATACCGGCAAACCAAACTGTCCCACATGGGGAAAATCTACCTGTGTGTCAACTAATACCTTCTCCAAGTTGTTAACATATAAATTAAATAAAAATGAGGCCAGTATACAACCCTGTCGGACCCCTCTCTGGATTAGGAACTATCGGGTTAACTTACTGTCGTTAGTGTATCGTACTACCGCTTTGGTATCCATATGAAGCTCACGTTAGAAGAAGACGATGTCTTTATCCACACCCATGCCCAATAAGGTCTCCCAAAACTTGTTTCTGTTCACGCGATCAAAGGCAGAAGACAAGTCCATGAAGGCCTGATATATGCTACCGGGTTGGGCGATGGTATATTTGCTGACAATCATATACAAGTTTAAACATTGATCGACTGTCGAACTCCCTGGACGAAAACCCTGTTGAATGTCAGCCAGAATGTTATCGTCTGCCCATGTAGACAACCTATCCAACTGGATACGTCCCACCACTTTGACCTAAAACTCCAATAGGGATATGGGCCTGTAGCAGAGGGTACTATCCCTTTTTTCCTTTTTTTAAACTGGGCCAATAGTGGCTATGGCCCAAGTATTAGGAGGGTCATCTCTTATTGCTACATTAATAACAGTATTGAGAATTGGCACCCACAGCTGTGTGTTAGATATATAAAGGTCCTAGGGAATACCAGTGGGTCCTGGAGCCTTGTTTTTAGATAACCCTGCAATACCCTTACTGACTTCGTCGGCTGATAACAAGGGCTGACTTCCCTCCACCACCACCGATGGCTATACTGGCAACTAGTGGGCTTTTGAACATTTCCTCAAAATGACCAACCCATTCCTCTTCTGTGATATCGGCGTCAAGAACCTGTGTGTTTTCTCATGACAGAAATGGACTGTTGACAATGCTCCAAAACTGGTAACTATTTTTCAAGGTGCCGGCCTCCATGAGCTTACTCCATGCCTCCTCCTTTTCCTTCACCTTGCTAGTTCCGCTTTGTATATCCCTCTACACTCTTTAACCGAAGCGCGGTCCCTCGGTTTGGTGCCTAATTCCCCCCTCAAGTTCCTGGCTGCATGGGAGCAGTCACGATCAAACCATTTCATGACTCGATTCGTCGGCAATGGTAAAGTCCAGAAGAAATTGGTAGAAAGGGGCTGGAAACAAAGATGAAATCTATGAATGTTGCACTCCCCCTCCCTGTGAAGGTGGGATTGAAGGATTTCATACCTTGGACCAACCTACTCATGGTCAGAGTTAGATCAAACTCATCAACCAGGGAATTAAGAGTGTCTCCCTGCATGGTATGTTATACATGCATGCCCGACCTACGCGGGCATTCTATGTCAGTTAAAATTCCTGCTGTTGGATCCCCGCATAGGTGAATATTAAAATTTCCTGCAAGCATAAGGTGACCGTTTTAAGGGGCCTTAACGGTCACTTTCCTTAGAAAAGAGCCCATCCTAGAGATGTTACAGACATCTGAAGAGGCGGGAGTGGCATTATAAAAATTCAACAACAAAAAACTAACAGACCCCTGGGAAAAAGATAAAGCCTGCAAGCAAGGATTGTCAGTTGGTAACACCTTCAAGCGACATTGTATATCCAAGGAGACATAAATTACCAGCCCACCCTTAGATCTTCCCATCCGTGAAGGAGTGGCTGGCACAAAGAAGGTATTGAATCCCTCTAGGAAAAAGCTATTCATGTTGGTCCATGTCTCCTGAAGGCAAATCGCGTTAAATCCTTTTATAAAGGTGATCCATCCGGGGTCAGTAAATTTGCTTGCTAATCCTACTACGTGCCATGTTCCATGAAATACATCTGCAGGCCTTGCCATCCCCTGGAGCTGTAGGAAGAGTCCCTGTTTTCATTTGGTGGAAAGGTGATGTCTTTATTTGTTCTATACAAGTTAGTCAATCACAGGAGTCCAACGTTTCCAAAGGTGTAAAAAAGTTGTGAAGGGGTATGTCTTTTTTTTTTTTTTTTTTTTTTAGTGGTGCACTGTATAGTTTTATTAGTAAAACTGTATGTCTGTGCAAATGTAATGGTCATTTCAATTAAATATATGTTGTCTGTAATCGCAGTGTGCTACCTCACCAAGAATACTCCACTCTTCACCAATCCACTCTGCACACGCTACACCACTGACTCTACTCTGCACAACTCCTCTTTACACCACTCCACTCTAAGCCACTGCACTAAATGCCACTTCAGGCTACGCCACTCTACTCTACGCCAATTTGTCGACATTCTACTCTACACCACTACAGTCTAGGCCACACCAAACTACTCTGTACAAGTCCACTCTACGCCACATTACTCTATGCTACTCTGCAACACTGCACTCTATACCGATACACTCTACGCCTATGCACTTACTCTGTACACTCAACTCAATACCCTTGCACTCTATGCCAATCCACTTTATGCCACTTTAATCTACTCTTCACAAATGCATTCTATGCCTCTGCACTCTACACCATTTTACTCTATGCCATTACACTGTGTCATTCTATGCAACTGCAATGTACTCTGCACCACTCCCATCTATGCCACTTCACTCTGCTCTGAAACAATCTACTCCATGCCACTGCACACTATGCAACTCTACTCTTAACCACTGCACTTTACACCAGTGCACTCTACACATCTTTACTGTACGCCACTGCACTCTATTCTGCATCACTGTACTCTACACCACTATACACCACTGCACTCTCCACCACTAAAGTGTACCCCACTGTACTCTGCACCACTCCACTCTACTGCACTATACTCAACTCTGCACCACTCTATGCTACTCTACACCCCTGCACTCTATGCCACTCGACTCTACTCTGCATCACTCAGCTCTACCCCGCTCCACTTTGCACCACTGCACTCTATGCCACTCTGCCCCACTCCACTCTGCCCCATTTCACTCTACTATGCACCACTCTAATCTATACACTCCATCCTACGATGCTGCACTGTGCACCCATGAATTCAATGCCACTGCACTCAGTACCAGTGCACTCTACGGCACTATACTCTGCACCACTCTATGCCAATGTCCTCTACACCAGTCCACTCCAGTGTATGCCACTCTACGTTACTTCACACTATGCCACTCCAGTACACGACATTCCCTGCCTCTTAAATTTGCGCCATTCCACTCTATGCCACTCCACTCTCCTATACCTCACTAACGTTAAGCCATGCTGTTGTACAACATATTAGCAAGCAATTGTCTCTTGTACAGGCGAGACTTTTCGGTTTTGCCAATGGCTGTGTTTTTCTTTTAGTCTTCTTGCATTAAAATTATGATGTTTGCGGGGACACACCGTTTGGTGTAACCAAGCGCTCTATAAATGGATAAAACTAAACTAAACTTTCAGGAGAATTGAAGTGAACTAAATCTGTCTAATGGATGTTGAAACGAATGACTTTTTAGATTAAATCTATCTATGCACATATTGAAACTTTGATGCATAGGGAATGTGTTGCATCTTCTCGCGTCATTGCTTTCATATACAAAATATAATTTCGTTCCACTTGTGGTACTATGAAATCTGCAGGAGCAGAGTTAGGATGTACTTAAGCTAAAATCCATTCCTTAAACTTGGTGCTTGCATCCATCACTCATTCAGTCAATCCGGGCCTCCTAAAAGACACCCAATATGACATTTCTTTCACATTTGATGAAGCGCAGCTGGGTGCGCTGGAAGAGCTTCCTCCGTTTCCTCACCAGAGCCGGAAGCATCCACACGCCTTTCGAATGTTGTAGAGAGTATAAAAAGGACAGAACCCTGGTGTGGAAACAAACATGGCTTTCTCTTTACCGTAGAAACTGTTAGGCAGGCTCGGTACTCAGTGCGAGAAGGATGATTTCTTTAACAACATTAAGGTGCTGTGCTCATGGCACAGAAGAGTCCACCTATGCAATAACTTCGGAAGCAGTCCGAGTAGCACGGCGGGGGAGGCCTTACGTTCCCTCTTCCGCTTCTTCTGTAGTTTGTTCCACTTCCTCTGTGACGTTGCTATCCGGCCTCTCCTCGGCGGCAGCGCTAGTAGGACTCATCATTGGAATGGAAGAGGCCTCGGTACTGGTTCTCGATGCATGCTGCTGCTTTCTTTTTTTCCAGATCATGAATAATGCAATTCCTGATAACATTATAATTACCAGCACGGCAGTGACTCCGCCACCTATCTGTGTATGTTTGTTCCAGAACTGATCTTGATAAGTGGTGCTGTGTGGCTCTGGAGCAGTGCTTGATGTCGTCCTCTTGGTTGTGAATGTAGCTGGGGGAGGTGGCAGTGATGGATCCCTGATGCATTCTACCTCTGGCTTTGTCCAGCGTGCTGTGCCTCCACCATCATCTGCTTGGCACACAATGAGATTAGACGTCCCTGCTTTCCGCTTGTAGCCAGCTTCGCATGTATATCGCAGTGACGTTCCTTTCTTGCTTGGGAACACTTCATGTGGGAAAGGCTGCGTGTGGTCGACTTGCTCTGGGACGTGGCATTCTGTGCGTGCCTCGACAGTTGCTGCGCAGAGAGCCCGAAGGTGGAGCAGTATCAACAGGGCGCATAGCGCTCCCCTCCAAGCCATGTGCGGCGGGAGAGGCTCGCCCACCTTGCCTGTGTGCCCTGGGCGCTTCGGCGCCACCAGTCACACCGAAGGGGTATGTCTTGTGTTAACATCTGCCGATCCGGCTGGGGACGAACGGAATAAACCGGGAGCCTCCATAAGTCCTCCCTGTTGGGTGCCATCGCACTGCTAAAAGGTCTATAAAAAGGCCCCAGAGGAAGAGCCACGATACACGAGACAACCCCACATGAGTTGTTCTGTGATGCTGCATATAAGATTCTCTCTACCAGGTGGGGTCTGATAAAGTTGATGATTACTCAGTCTCCTGCAAAGTTTTTTATAGACCTCCCGACCCAGGAAATTCTGCACACCATATTTATGAATCTCTCCAACCTTAGACCAAGGGCGGTGTTGTGTTTCAGCCAATGCAGAACTTTGTTGTTAAGTTGGTCAAAATCTTCAGCGGCACCCATGTGGAGCAACAGTACATTCCTGAGTACTACTAAATAGGATGAAGATTCAGGTGGAAGATGTAAAGTTGGTAACCTCTGCCTCTCCCCCCTGGGGTCTGCTGCTCGGGCCTCTGTGAGGACCCCCCCCTCTTCTCAATGTCTCTCCCATTGTGGGTTTAGCTGGACCAGGGCAGGCTATGGAGCACTGGGATTTCAATGCTACCACTCTGCCCAATGAGTCCACCACCCTGGAGTTTGAATTCACCAGGGGCCGGAGAGGAAGATTGGCACTACCTTGCACAGGTATTAAGGGTGACATATTCCCACTTAGCCCTTGCTCACCGGTTATGTCACTCGCTGACCGGGGACCAGCTAAAGCCCCCCCCCCCCCCCTCCCCCGAACTACTTTGAGGGTCAGTGTCCCCAGCTGGCCTATGTTGGTAAATGCTTGTACGCTCCAGCTCCATTATGGCTAAACGTTACCTAATAGGGTCTAGTTTGTGGTCTATACTTGTCAGCAAGGAATCCATCCAGCCATCCCTCATAGCCTCCATATCGTCCTTAGTTAGTGGTTGCGGTTTGCTGACAGTTTGTCCTGACCCCTCTGCCCTTGGACTTTTCGCTTTGGCCCCTGTCAACGAGCCTTTCCTTTTTACTCCCAGTCCTGCCCCTACCCTCGATCCCCTTGGCTTGACATTACACACCAGGTCCTTATTTAGTTCTAGTTGGATCAGTAGACTCAGGCCTTGATGGCTAAACCTACGTCTAGGCCATAACCTCCCTCCGCCCCTGAACTCGGGGATCTTGCTGGTGTGGATGAGGGTCCTTGGTCGAGCTGGGTATCCTGGGCAGGCTGTGATGAGCTAACCCCCGATATACAAAGTGGGCTGGAAATGGTGGAGTACAGGGGAACGAGAGAGCCGGCAGGCCACCAGCTCAATTTCCTTTACTATAATCCCAGCTGCTCCTAATAAAAAGGAGTCCATCGTAGAGGCTGATGGTCCTGGGGGTACTGATGTCGGGCCTTTACCTTTCCCCATGGTTCCCAAGCAGGGTTAATTGCTAGCTAAACAGACTAGCCAGCAGGTAGCGCTGAGAAGGACTAAAATGTGACTACAGTCAAACCTGACACCCCTGGCCGGAATTCAAGATGCCAAAGAAAACTCCTCCTACCTTCCCGTACTTGAAGATGGTGGTAATCGTCCACAAGGCTCCTTCGTCGGTGTCTTCCCTACAGTCACGTCCCCAGAAGTCTACACTGCCACACCAAGCTCCTACCACTGAGTCCCAGGACCAAGAGGGGTGGGCCAGTGGAGCCTCTTCCAGGTTCTGGTGGGCACGGACTGGTTTGCCCTTGGCCCGGGCTTAGCCCGGGCGCATTTCGCGCCGCAGGAAGCAACCAGCGCTTTTAGGCGTGTGTGGCGCGGGTGTGCTGCCTGGCTCCCCCTTCTCCTCGAGAACGGTGTTCTCTGGGACATCGAGTCCCTTAGGTGCAGGTAATTCAGCAAATGCAGGCAGAAAAGTGTCCCGCGCCACGGGAGGCAACCAGTGCTTTTAAGCGCGTGCAGTGCTGGCGTGCTGCCTGGCTCCCCCTCCTCCTTGAGAGCGGCGTTCTCTGGGACACTGAGTCCCTTAGGTGCAGGTAATCCAACAAATGCAGGCAGAAAAGTGTGCCTGTCAAAACTTGTGCTCACTAAAGTTACCACCAGGGGGGTCCCTGAAGATGCATTCCATCTGTATGATTTTCAGCTGCTACCTCTCCAATGTTGAATTCTGAGAAAAATCAGGAAGAATTGGGGCTAAATCATCTTAACTACCTCGGACTTAGGAGAGTATGGTACCGAGCGCTCCAGAGTATGATTCCGTGCTCTCCTATCCTGCTACCACTTCAAGATGACCTCCTTTCTCTGCAGTAGGGGAGGGTCCTGCACACAAGTCACAGCAACTTCTGCCTCAGTGTGTGGAGATTGAGGGGTGACAGTTAAAAGCGTTCAATCTGCCTGTAAAATTAATTGATGCTATCCTTGATGTCCAGTGCCCTTCGACAAAGATCACCTGTGCTGGGAGAAATTGCATGTTGCAGCGCTTATCTTAATGACCCTCTGCAAGCTAAACTTTCAGATGTATCATTGTTTATTTAATTGTTGACCGAGGAAGACCTTGAAGTTGGTACAGTTAATGGTTTTAAGGCACCTGTATTTATGTATTAAATCTTTTTATTTGTAAAGAACAGAGCAAGCAATTCCAACAGCAGTTTGCTTACATCCCCGACTGGGCAAATTGCTAACACGTGAGCATGATAAGGAACTGACTTTAGAGTGTTGGCTGGGGGGGGTAGCTGGTGAGGGTATGGTACACAGCGATTCGCCTACAACCCTATCAGGGCTGGCTGCGTCGGGGAGCACCCTCAGGAGGCAGACAGTGAACAGCAAGTCTATGGACCTAGTGGGTAGAGCCAGTTTTAGTGACATCATTGTGCTGTAAAAGCTTAGCCTTGTTCAAACGAATAAAACATAGTAACGTAAATTAACAATACGAAGAGTAACAAAAAGACCACCCCTCCCCTCCCCCCCACCCTCTCACCTTCCGAGGATGCTCATATAGATGTGAGCCTATGTTAGGAAAGCAGAAATGTTGCAAGGGGCCACCCCCAAGTGTCTCTATCTAAGCTTGCGGGACCAGTTTGAGAATTTGCAAGTATGCCGGGCAGGTTAATTCTCTGAAGTCTTTAGACAAGATGTAGATGAATGGGGCCCAAATTTTCGCATAAGTGGTGGGGTTGGCGCTGGCCGGAATGGACAACCTCTACATGCCCAATAGTGACCATAAGTGGTGAAGCCATTGCCCGTGGTCTGGGATCTTATTCGTTCCTCATTGTGCCAGTAAAAGCCTATGAGCGGCGTTAAGTGCCATGGCCATCTTGCCGGCCCCTAATGGACCGCAGTGGGTAGGTAAGGGCATTAGGAAGGCCTAGGATTGTGTACGCAGGGAGGCATGGGATCTCTGTGTAGAAGTCTTCATCTATGTCGTCCAGCACCTGCTCCCAGAACCTCGTTAGCTTGGGGCAGTTCCATGGCAGGTGTATTAATGACCCGGGTTATCACATTCCCTCCAACACCGACCGTCACAGAGTGCATTCCATCTTTGTACGCGAGTAGGCGTGTAATACCAATAGGATGCAATTTTAAAGGCTGTTTCAGTGTGGCCTACGTTAAATGTTGTGTGGTGGGCCCTGTAAATATGTCTCCCCATTCTTTATCTGAGAGGCTGCGTTCCCGTGTCGCTTCCCACTTTCTTTGACCGGGCATCCTTTGGGAAAGTGGCGCTTTCGATAGAAAGCGGTAGAGTTCAGATACGAGTTTCTTATCGTCAGATTTTAAAAACAACCATTTTTCAAAAGGGGTCATGGGCCTCCCCACTTTAGGGTGAACGTTGGAGCCGAGGACCCAGTGGGTGAGCTGGGTGTATGTGAACCTCTCTTGTTCCGATAGTGAGTATTGGGATTTAAGCTTGTCAAACGGGATGTGGCCCTCATGGTCAAAAAGGCAGCCCACACTTTTACACCCACTCGCTAGCCACCACTGAGCCACCTGGGGCGACTGTCCCGGCGGGAACTCTGGATTGTCAAACAGTTGGGTCAGAGGTGAAGGAAAGGTCGAGAGGCCTGCTGGGAGTACCAGTTTATCCCATACCTTGAAAGTTGTGCTTTTTAACGGGCAAGAGTATAGACCCCAGTATCTATGTACACATGGGAGCCAAGTTTCCCTCCAAATGTGTGAGCCCGCAACGGTTTGGTCCATGAAGACTCCGTGCTTTTCGGTCATGGTGCAGTTCCATTCTACCAGAAATCTAAGTTGGGCAGCTTAGAAGTATCACATAATATTGGGGTCAGCCAATCCACCCTCCACTTTTTTACGTTGCAGTAGTTGTTTTTGCAATCTATGCTTCGCCTTGTCCCATATAAATCGATCTATACTCTGTAGAAGCTTCCTTAATTCCCTGGGTGGAGGGGAGAGAAGGAGCGCCTGGAAGATGTAAAGGATCCTAGGGAGCACATTCATTTTGACCATGGCTATTCTGCCCAGCTAGGACAACGACAATTGTCGCCAACGATCCAAGTCTTTGCGGATCGTGGCTCCTAAGTTGGAGAAATTCTACTGTGCCATCGTAAGAAGGTTCCTATCTAGCAAGATGCCCAGGTATGAGAGCACTGCATCCACCCATTGGAACTTACACTGTGTGCGAAGAGCTTGGCTGAACAGTGAGATTCAAGATTTGCGATTTAGACAGATTCATCTTGAAGCCTGACACTGCCCCGAAAGCCTCCAGTTCCGTGATGATCGTCTCAAGCATGGTAAGTTGGAAATATCTACCGTACTTCATAAATGCCCAGGGCCAATTTTAGGAGGCAGATATGACACCGGGGCTCAAGTATGTCCAAGCTGCAAAATTATGCTCACTGATTAAGGAAAAGCAAGATTCTTTCAAGCAATAACCTAAGGAAGAGCAATAGGGAGCATCCTCTAGGAACAAAGGAAGATCAGTTTGATCCTAAGACTTAAAAATAGACCAGAGAGTTGTCATGTGCTCTAATAAATGCACGGTCTTTAATTAAACATAAACATGAATTTGGGCACTTTATTGACTCGTATGCCCTCGACCTCATCTTTGTCGTGGAAACCTGGGCTGATGAAACCTTAGTGCCCGATTTAGTAATGGCTATTCCACCTAGCTCCGCAATAGCCAGGACGGATCGTCTGCATAAAAAAGGAGGGGGTGTGGCAATAATCTACAGAGATTACTTAAAAGCATAATTTAAAGACATTCCCACTGACACAGAGGCTGAGGTGCGTTCCTTTAAGATAGCGGTCAATCATGTGTATTCTTTCAACGGTCTATTAGTGTACCGCCCACCAGGACCCAGAACTAACTTTATGCAAACTATGGGCCAGCTCCTTGAACATAAGGTGAAAACACAAGATTACACTAATCTAGGTGATTTTAACTTTCACCTTTACTACAGTTCTGATAATGACTCCGTGGCCCTTATGGACCTGGTGACAAGCGCAGGCCTAGAGCAGATTATGGTAGGGCCCACTCATAGAGCTGGACCTTTCTGGGCGCTCTCTTCACAGACTGTCATTTTTTAAAATATAATAATACTTTATAACTCCATTGGTCCAACCACTCAGCAATGATATTAACTCTCACCTTGCCCACCTTAGCAGGCCCTAAGCAATGCCTAGCTAGAAGCCATAGAAGATACTTGTGGCAGTGCACACACACAACAGACTTCATTTCTCACCTAAGTCAGAATATACCCTATCTCTCCCGAGATTCAGAGATAGCTGCACTAGAATATCACAATTGGAAAACTGCAGCAGTACAAACTACCATTCCCCAGAGAGCAGGGAAAAATAGTAGGACAGCACCCACCGAACCTTGGTTCTCAGAGGAACTAAGGCTATAAAGAAGACTCTGTTGCAGGACAAGAAAGGTTCTGGCGACAGCATTATGATCCTAGGGAGAAAGAATTATACAAGACAAAACTAGCACAATACAAAGAACTGATTCAAAAAACAAAAATCAGCTACTTCTCGAAAAACATAAAAGGAGCTAAGAATAACTCCAAAGAGCTATTTGCGCCAGTGCTGAAACTAAGTCATCTGCAGGAGACTAAACAAAACACAATAGACCAAGCTTTTTGTAATAGCCTAGCGTCCTCTTTTTGCAATAAAGTATCCACTATTTACAACACCTTTGCTTCAAGCTCTGCTAGCAATCAGAGTTCACAGGCATTGTCAGACGCTGTAAATTTATCTTCAGTAGTGCTCAACCCACACCCAGAACCTGATCTGCCCCGATCTTCTAACTTCACAATAATGTCTTGTGAACAAGTCTCAAAACTTCTCCTAGCCACCAAATCTGGATCTCCGTTGGATCCCTGTCCTTCTAGAGTAATCCATATGATAGTGGAGACAGTCGCTCGTTCACTCATGGAGGCACTTAATACTACCATTGAATCAGGGATCTTCCCAAAGATGTGGAAAAAAACATCTATTCTACCTCTGTTAAAAATTTGGATAAAACAGACCCAGGGAACTATGGCCCTATTTCCCTCCTACCTTTGCCGGCAGAAAATCTTGGAGAAACATATGAACCAAGAAGTAGCAAACTTTATTGAGAACAATCATGTTCTGGACCCCACCCAATATGGTTTCAGAATCAGATATAACCCTGAACAGGCCTTAGTTACCGCAGCTGAGGAAATTAGACAAGCAGTTGACAACTGAGGCTCGGCAGCCCTGATATTGCCAGACTTGTCAGCTGCCTTCGATACGGTAGATCACGGCATTCTAATAAACCGGCTTCAAGAGGCAGGGATAGTAGGCCCAGCCCTTGCACTCCTCAGATATTTTCTGTTAAACCGGGAACAATTTGTTGAAGTAGAAGGCTTTAAATCTCAGTTCTTCAGGCTCCAATGTGAGGTCCCACAGGGCTCATCTCTGAGCCCTACCTTGTTTAATGTCTGCACCCCGTACCGCAGCGTGGCCGGAGGCCAGCGAGGCAGTGCCCGGAGATCCCGTGGACCAGCTGGCTGGACAGGAGCCTGATTAAGGACCTGGGCGCTCCGGTGGGTGCTGTGCTTGCCAGCAGAGTTAGACAGCGGCAGCGGGTGTGGCCTTGGCGGCTGAAGGCTTCGGACTATGCTCCGGAGATCAAAGCCCTGCTGAGGATGTCTGCAGCAGGTCAGGACTCTGCTGCAGGGGCAGACCCGGTGACTGCGTGGGGAAGGCTATGCCTGGTTTGAGCTGAGAGCACGCCGGTTGGCGTGGGATTGTGGCCTGGACCCCCTGTCCACTGAAGGTGATTCTGGGTCCTCTCTGATAGGCAGAAGCTTTGGGGATTCTCTCCACCAAGCGCTGAACCTGCCCTGGACCACTTGATTGCTGGCAATGGGCAGCGGCCTACGCCTGCAGCGAGGCCCCGGACAAGCTTTTGGTGAGTGGACGGCGCCCCTGAACCCAGTGTGAGGTCGGATTGCAGTGGCCTGAGCCCGCTGTCCTGGCGGCACTGGGTGAACGAAGGCCCTCTTCTAGGGAACTGGTCTGGATGCGGGCAGAGCCCGTAGGTTCCGACACAACAACGTTGGGCCCGCGCCCCTGATGATGGGGGTCCAGGGCCTGCTGTATTGATAGCCAGAGTGGGGAGGTGCTCAGCGTGGTGGGACTACTTGTCTACCCCAGCGACTGCACACAGAAACGAAGGCCTGAGTATGCCTCTCGCCTGACCCCTCAGTTGAAGAGCTGGGGGATGACGAATGAGACTCTGTCTTTGGCCTAGTGAGGGTGAATGATCAGGCAGGCCTGGCTCCTGAGCCCGAAAGCAGCACCGCTTGGCCCCTGTGTCCGCTCCGACACCGATGACTCCCATAGAGCGTTAATTGCAGGTGGGGGCTCATGATTTGACTCCCTTCTTGGGGCTACTACCTGGGACCCTTTGGCTCACCTTTGGGGCTGAGGCTGCCTGTCCCAGACATGGAAGCCTCCCCGGGAGTGGCCTGCAAAGAAATGGACTCTACTAAGTCCAAGTAGGACTGCACCCTACCAGACATGCTCCTCAAGACCGCTGGGGAGACCTCCAGCGAGAAATCTAGATCAGCTGAGCCGAGATCTGGGGGCAGTGGGGAAGCCCCTGAAAGCCCTGTTACCAGTGAATTTCTAGAATCCCTATTCACTTCCCTGCGTGAGGATCTGCAAGCGGTGAAGGAGGACCTCTCCTTGGATTTGAGAGGTACGCAGAGACGTAGACAAGGTAGGGGAGGGGTGACAACCTTGGAGAACAGCCAGAGATGAAGAGATAGAGAGTATGCAGTAAGAAGTAATCCAGCTCCAAGAACAGCAGATCCACATGCAGGCACATGCGGAAGACCTTGAAAACAGATCCAGGAGGAATAACATTGGGATACTGCTGTCCCAACGGCCGTAGAAGGCTCGGAGCTGGAGGAGTATGTCTAGGCCTTGTTCCACCTGATTTAAGGCTCCCCGGCGTGAGAAGACATCAAGTTCGACAGATATCAAGTTCGACAGATGCCACAGGGTGAGAGCCACCGACAGCTGACAGCCTGGTCTGTGTTCATGATTTTAAAACTAAAGAATCCCCATCACTCCATCAATAGACTTTATTTCGGTTGAATGACCCTAAAAGTGCAACATGCAGTACAGTACGTAATAAAAATAGTTACAAATATCTAATAAAATGCATATATACATGTTACATATAAAATGAGCTAGGATATCTAATGAAATACATTTGTTACAAAACACAAGCAATTATCATTTTTCAAGCTAATATTGAATTAAAGCCCACATTATCAATCCCTCCTCCTAAATGGACAAGTAAAACGAATAGCAGCGAGAGCCTCTGAGAAGACTTAATATTGAGCTAAAAGGGTCCATTATACTGTCTAGATTCTCCAGTACAGCAATAGATTAGATGGGCTCTAATATCATATATATTGGTATAAGCTTGTTACAGGGACTGGAGCATAATAAGACCATTGCTAGCTTATGAAAGGACCATAAGTATCGAAACTTAGGAACCGCAATAGCCACATTTTGCCTACAGGGCTTGAGGTAGCATGGTTTTAGTTGGTTAATTGTAAAGGACGAAAATTTGCCTAATGGATTTTAATCTCCTGGGGGTGCAGATTAAACTGTGATTCCTAATTGTTGGAACCTACTCAGTCCACCACCACGCCCAAGTTGTGCTCAGGAATTAGAAATAGATGTATATATACCCTGTGGACCTTAGATTTTTATAAGATTTAAGGGTTCCCTGAGGGCAACCCTTTCGATTTAATGTTCCTCGCCCACTGTATTAAACTTGCGTCTGCGAAGACTATTGATTCCTTTAGATCACTTTTTACAATTCCTAAAGCCTCCCAGTAGTGCCTTATCCCCTTCAGCCTACACACTGCAATTATCCATTTCTTACGTGGGAGTGAATAGTTGGGACAAAACCGGAGAAAATGGTCTACTGATTCTATTTCCTGTGGGTAAAATAGGCAGTTTTCTAGGGAACAGCCTCATTTGTCCCACTTAGATGTTAGTGATCTTAGGGGTAATGTCCCAGATCTAAACTGCACATACCAGGAATGGACAGCTTTCCACTCGAATATTATAGCACGTTTGCGGCCCAGGTGGTGCCTCGGTTGGCATCTATGTACGAGGATGCACTAACCAGAGGGACGCTCCCGGAATCGCTTCGGGCATCGATCCTGGTGACATTCCTGAAGCCGCACAGAGACCCCACACTCCCAGCCTCCTACAGACCGATAACGCTCTTAAACGCGGACTGCAAAATTCTAGGGAAGCTATTGGCCGATCTGCAATCCTTCCGGCTTTAGTGCACCCTGACCAATGTGGCTTTGTTCCACGACGCAATACCTCACATAACTTACGTAGGCTATTTCATATTCTAGACAGAGCAAAAGACCGATTCCCACGAGCGGCATGCCTGATCTTGGATCTAGAGAAAGCGTTTTGATACCTTAATGTGGCCCTATCTGTTCGCTGTCCTCCGGAAAATAAATGTCGGCCCCATACTTATGGCATATACTCGGCTCCTCTACAGAGACCTCACTTCTAGAGTACGAGTCAGCAAACTAATTTCAGACCCATTCCAGGTGGCGCAAGGGACCAGGCAGGGGTGCCCCCTTTTCCCTCTCCTCTTCGCTCTGGCGGTGGAACCTTTGGCCATAAGATTGCGACGGGATGGGGAGACGTGGGGAATCCCAATAGCAGATACAACACATTGCGTATCACTATACGCAGATGATCTTCTGATTTATGTTCGGGACATTACGGACGATCTCACCCCAATATGGACAGCGTTACAGGAGTTCGGAGAGACTTCGGGACTTAGTCAATTGGGGAAAATCGACGATTTTTCCACTCAGCCCCCATCTGGCGCCTCTGGAGATCACAGTGGGCACCCAGACACTAGCGTGGAACGCTACAGCCCCCAGATATGTGGGAGTGCAGCTGTACCATTCCCCCGGGGATCTCTATGAGGGCAACCATCGCAAAGCGCTGGCGGGCTTACGAACGGCGGTGGGTTTCTGGAAGACACTACCTCTGGCACCCATCGGGCGCGTAGCCATAGCAAAAATGATTATGGTTCCTAGAATGCTCTATTACTTCACGAATCTCCCGGTAGTCCCACCGCGCTCCTTCTTTCGGGAACTAGACGCGCTACTTGCAGCTCTGATCTGGGGAGACGGTCGTCATAGAATAGCACTGCGCACGTTGTACCTGCCCACGACTTGCGGAGGCCTGGGAGCTCCGTCCTTCGAATCATATTTCCTTGCGGCGCAAGTCCAATGGCTCTCTCACTGGACAGCAGAAAGGCACGTGGGAGAAACAATAACCGAGGACGGCAGACTACCCCTCCCCGCTATCAGAAGAATGTTAATGCCGGGCACCAAACCGGCGCGCACACACCCGCTACAGGTTTCTATAGCCCACAAATGTATGATGCAAGTGCACCGTATGTCAAAGGGATGACCATTGTACTCTCCGTTACTTCCCCTGGTGGGATTCCCCCGGAGGAGTGAATACTACACCGCTGGAGCCCTTCGGGTATGGACCGATCACGATGTAACAGAGGTGGAGGCTTTGTTTCATGAGGGGCAACTGAAGACATATGCCCAGATGGTCGAGTGGTATGACCTCCCACAAGGACAGTTTCTAATGTACAGACAACTCTTAGACAGAGGTCGCCAATACTGGGACCTTCGGGATGGGGAGCCCCCGACACATCCAGTGCTACACACGATACTGCGAATGGGAGCGGGTAGGCACTTAATCATTTGGCATTCCAAAGAGATCCGAGAACTGACCAATCTCTCCCTTGACGGACTGCAACAGACGTGGAAAGACGACGTGGGTCGGGCATTCCACGATAAAGAGTGAAGCCAAGCTTTGGAATATCCCAAAAAGGTTTCCAGAAATGCGCGATTCAAAAACATACAGTTTAATATTCTACACCGCGCGTATCTCACGCCGGATAAACTACACCGATTCTACCCCGATACACGATTCACATGCCCCCGTTGCCAAACACTAGAAGCGAACTTTAAGCACATGTTCTGGGGTTGTCCCTCCATACAATCATACTGGGACAAGGTACATCATGCACTTCGAACAACGGTCAATCTCCCGAACATCTCCACATGGGAAGCATGCGCTCTGGGGGTCTTCCGGAAAAAGAAGTCTGCAAAATTACAATGACGATTCGCATCCTTAGCCATCCTCTTGGCAAAGAGGAATATAGCCATGCATTGGAGAGCCCCTACCGGGCCTCCGGAAGCAGCTTGGGTGGGGGCAATGAACAAATGGGGGGCAGCGGAGGAAGAGACCCTGAGAGAGGAAGAAGTAAAGGGTACACGTAAACATCCAGTATCTATGGAATGGGCGCAGTTATTAATTCACTTCAAACAGGAGATGACAGCAGGGGAAACACCTGAAGCAACACAGCCCCCACCCCACCCCCTCTCTATCTCCCGCGACACTGATCCCAACAATAGCGGAATAATAGACAGGCAAGAGGGTCGAATAGATTAGATGGACAATGCCCCTGGGACAATTGCCCACCCCCACAACCGCTCATTTCCCCCACGATGACCCCATGACGCACCTGTCGGACCTATAGCCAGTCATCTTATCACTCGTCACAACCGATCATCCTCGCCCACCTTGTGCGTCCCCCCCCCCCCCGATATTTCTTCCCATGGTTCACAGTTAAGTCCCCATCGGCAGTTCTGACGCCGACTTAATTTTACAGAATAGATGATCAGACACACTACAGGGGAAGGCATACACAGATAGAGGAGGGGATGATATACCAACCCTCGCTACCATGTGACACAACGGTCCAGACACAGCAGGATACATTACCGTCCAGTGGGGCAAATCAGTAGTAGATCTATGGACTATGATATGTTAATGTATACTGAGGACTAGAAAATAAATGAAATTGCCCTTTGTAAACAGTGCTGATGCTTAAAATTGGCACAAAAGATTGTTAAACTGCGAAGTATCTGATGTCTCACATGGAATATTGTAATGCAAAACCCTAATAAAAAAAATAAAAAAATAAAAAACGAAAGTACCATTGACGGCAGAGACAGCGTCGGCGAAGGTACCGTCGACGGCAGAGACCTAGTCGACGGCAGAGACCTAGTCGACGGCAGAGACCTAGTCGACGGCAGAGACCTAGTCGACGGCAGAGACATCGTCGACGAAGACACCATCGACGACGGAGATACCGTCAACCACGGAGACACCATCGACAACGACACCGTCGACAAAGATATCGTTGATACCAGCTCTGTCGATGAAGGAAATACCTTTTCCAGTGATTTCTGCACCGTTGATGCCTCCGACAAAGACATTCTTAGCAAAGTATCGCCTTTACTTCCATCACATCTATTGGAAGAGTATGTAGATGAAGAGGATGATTATGATGATGACGATGATGTTCTATATGATATAGCTCACAGCCCATCTGAGCTTCATGTGAAGTGACAGGAGGATGACGAGGAGGATGAAGATTTTCAAGAAGAGGCGCAGTATTACCAACAAGGGTATATGCCACATCATAGTTATCAATTTAATTTCCGACCAGAACCACGTTCCAGGGACAAGGATCATTTACCGCCATCATAAATTGAGGCCCTTCAAGCCATGCTGGCAGGCTATAAATAAAGATTCCTTCCACGCGACATTAGTCAGGGAATCAAGTTCCTCAAGTGGAAGAACCTACAGGAACTACAAGTCCTCAACTGCTTAGCACACCTGTGGATTTACTAGGCTCGGGGCAGTTGATCCCGGAGCACACAACACTTCCTCCTCTGAAGAAGAGGTAGTGGAAGGTGAACTGCCAGATCCAGTATCTGCTCCTGATCCTTGGGATGACTGTGATTTCTATACCATCCCCTCCGCCACACTCTCCTCCAGAGGATATCGTGGGGGGGGTTTACAATTTAATGCAGAGGGCAGTGTGGTATTCGGGAGTCCCTAACGGGAAGGTTGACCCCAAGAATAAACACCCGCCGAGTTCAAAAGGTGCAATTGTACTGACTCTTTATTCTAGCAAGCACTGTAGGTATGTTAGGGGTATGTTCCGGTATGATTTGGCCAAATAAGTAGTTTTTAACAAACAAAATGTACAGTCACTGTCCCAGGAATCTTCCTTGCACGGGCCGTCCGACACTTGGAAGGATCTTGGCTTTCTGTGTTCGGAATCCGCATCTTGAGACGCTCGGTAGGTGAGGGAAGGGAGGAAAAGAAACAAAAACAGGTCTGAGTCAGGGCTGCTATTTACACGGTGTATTTCGTGCTACCATCACCGAAGGCATGTGTGGGGAGGGAAGTGTGGGAGTCCGGGAGGGTCTCACCCTTGTTCTAGTGCCCTACCTCCCTTCACAACTTCCCCACCACCCCCACCCAAAAGGTCCCCGAAGAGTCACTTGCCTTGAGCCACGGCCCGTTCCCCGGACCGCGGCGCTGGGACCCGGGGCGTCTTCTCCTCCCTTCAGCCCACCGGGTTTGGTCGCCGTGTATATCACGTTCTCTCTCCTTGGTTCGCCGTCTTCCGTCTCTCCTTCCTCCTCCTGTGCTCCTCTCCTTCGCCGCTCTCCTTCGTCCTTGGTCTCTCCTTTTCCGCCGTCCTCTTGCTTTCTCTCTCTCTTCTCTCCCGACTCGCGCGCTGCCAGCTCTCTTTCTGCTCTCTTTAGGCGTCTTGCGTCCCCTTCCGTCAGTCGCTCCTCCCCCTTGGCCGCGTCTAAGGCTAGACCGCTTCCTACTTCCGGAGGGGAGTTCAGCGGCACAGTCCCGATCCGCTTCCGGTCCGCTCCGTCCTCCTCCTTACATATCTCTCCCTCTAGGAATGGACGTTGGGGCCATTCAGTGGAGGGATTCCTGGACAGGTAGTCGGCACAGCCTTGTCTAGCTCCCGGTATGTGCAATGTCTGGAAAGAGAAAGGTTGTAGTGACATGAACCACCTGAGTATGCGTTGATTGGAATCCTTGTGTTTCACGAGCCATGTTAAGGGGGCATGATCAGTGAGTATGGTGAAGCGGCGTCCTAGCAGATAGTATTGTAGTGCTTCAACTGCCCACTTTATAGCCAGGCACTCTTTCTCAATTGTGGAATAATGACATTCCCTAGGAAACAATTTTCTACTAATGTAGAGGATAGGTTTGAGTTCACCGCCCGAGTCAGGTTGCTGTAGTACGGCACCCAGACCGAGACCGGAAGCATCGGTCTGGAGGACAAAGTGTTTACGGAAGTCCGGGCAATGTAATATGGGAGCCGTGCATATGGCGTTTTTTAGCGCTTGGTAGCTGCGTTCGTGTTGTATCATCCAAGAGGATATCCGGGACGGATACGTCTTGGTTAGTAGATCCGTAAGGGGGCTAGCCAGGGAGGAGAAATTAGGGACGAATCTCCTATAGTACCCGATGAACCCAAAAAAAGAACGTATGTCGCGTTTGGTTTTGGGTTTAGGGAGGGATTTGATTGCCTCTACTTTATTTAGTTGTGGTTTTATGAGACCCCCTTGCATCGTGTAACCGAGGTATTGTATGGTATCCGTAACCAGTAGGGACTTCCTTGGGTTTATTTTTAGACCGGCTTCCTGAATTGCTTAAAATACAGCTGCTAAGTGTTTCAGATGGTCTGTCCATGTTGGGCTAAAGACGACTATGTCGTCTAAATAAGCGGCTGCGTAACTAGAATGGGTCTTCAGCAAGCGATCCATAAGACGTTGAAACGTTGCTGGCGCCCCATGGAGGCCGAAAGGGAGCACCCGGAATTGATAGAGCCCGGAGGGGGTTGCAAAGGTGGTTTTCTCTTTGGCTTGGGGTGTTAGGGGGATCTGCCAATATCCCTTAGTCAGATCAAGGGTTGTTAAATATCTGGCATTCCCTAATTTCTCAATTAGTTCATCAATGCGAGGCATTGGGTATGAGTCGAATTTTGTGACACTGTTTACTTGGCGAAAGTCCATACAGAAACGCAGACTTCCGTCAGGTTTCGGTACTATCACTATTGGTGAACACCAGTTGCTTGTGGAGGGTTCTATGATTTGGGCCTGCAACATATCTGTGACTTCTTTTTCTACTGCTTCTCTTCTCGCTTCAGGGATGCGATACGGTTTCAACTTTACAATACTGTTATCTAGTGAAATGATATCATGGTGGGTTAGGGATGTCATTCCTGGGGTGGAAGAGAATAGACCAGGGAAGCGGTCAAGCATGGAAGTTAATTGTGTCTGCTGGTTAGAGGACAGAATGTGCCCAACAGGTGCTTTCTCACTTATGGCTTCCTGAGTGTTTGCTGTGGATATCTCTAGGGGCCTTTCTGTGTTTATCGTAAGAACCGCTCGCCCTGGCTCATCGGGTGTAGTGGGCTCCTCCCATTTTTTAAGAAGGTTCACGTGGTAAATTTGTTTGCCTCCGGACCTGAGAGGTTGGAGAACGCTGTAAGTGACTGGGGTGACTTTTCTTTCGATAACGTAGGGGCCTTGCCACTTGGATAGTAGTTTGTTCTCTGTTGTTGGGAGCAAGAGAAGAACCTTGTCTCCGGGAGCGAACTCTCTTAATCTGCCTTTTCGGTCGTAATACAACTTTTGAGTGCCTTGGGCTTTTTCCATGTTTTCGTGTACCAAACCCCAGATCTTGGCAACAGCGGATTTTAAATCGGCTGCATATTTGGGTATGGGTTGTCCCTCCTCGTCCTCTGCCTCCCATTGTTCGGCTGCCATGTCTAATAGGGTTCGGGGTTTTCTCCCGAATAATAGCTCATACGGAGAGAAACCTGTAGATTTCTGCTCATGTGTTCGGATCGCAAACAGGACAAGGGGTAGTTGTTGGTCCCAGTCCCTCCCTGTTTCAGAGATAGCCTTGCGGAGCATGCCTTTAATGGTTTTATTGTAGCGTTCCACAAGGCCGTCTGTTTGGGGGTGATAAACCGACGTTCGGATTTGGTGGATACCTAAGATCTTACACACTTGGGACATTAAACGGCACATGAAAGGGGTTCCTTGGTCCGTAAGTATTTCGGATGGAAAACCCACCCGGGAAAAGAAAGAAATCATGGCTCTAGCCACAGCAGGGGAGGTCATTGTTGTCAAAGGAAAAGCCTCTGGATATTTGCTGGCATAGTCTATGATGACTAGGATGTATCTATGTCCTCTAGCAGAGGGAGTAAGTGGGCCTACCAAGTCCATGCCCACACGCTTAAAGGGGACATCGATTATTGGTATGGGACATCGAGGGGCCTTTTTGATCCCTTTGGGATTGGAGTATTGACACCGCACACAGGATGCACAGTGTTTCGCCACGTCCTTATAGACTCCTGGCCAGTAAAACCTGCCTAAGAGATATTTCAACGTATTCTCTTTCCCATAGTGTCCACCCCCTGTGTGATTGTGGGCCAACTGCAATACATGGGTACGAAAGGAAAGAGGCACTAAGAGCTGTGTTTTGACCCGTTCCCCCTCCTTTACAGCGCGATACAGCAAACCTTTCTTCATAATAAAATATGGTCCTACCTTGTTTGGATCTGGCTCCTGTACCTGTTCCCAGGCGTGGACAAGGGTTTGATCATCCCTCTGGGCTGAGCGGAAGCTAATCGGAACTGCCTCAACGGGGTCTGTAAGGGAGAGAGGAAAAGCGTGATGTGATGTATGTGTCTCTATGTATAGTTGTTTTGCTTTCCTTCTTTCAGTCTTGCTTTTCTGGTCTTTGCCGGTTCCATTCTCTAGGACACATTCGCTAAAGGGTGCCTCATGTAACCATGTTAGTGCTTCTTGTTTTGTCTCATTCAAGTACTGCTCGAACTTTGGGTGGTCTGTACCGATAATGATTGCCTCAGGTAAGGACGGTATGACCCCTACTCTCCGTATTTGGGGATCGTTAGATATATCGAGGAGGACCTCTGCGACTGGGTATGACTTTGTATCCCCGTGTACACCGGTGACTTGTACTTTTTCCGTTTCTCGTAGTTGCGGTTGGGGAACTAGGGACCTATCCACTACGGACACGTGACACCCGGTATCAAATAATGCCTGTTGTTTTTTTCCGTTAAGCAGTATGTCCTTTTTGTATCGAGGGGACTCCTGGCCGCACAAAAATATCCGACCCCTAGAATACCCTACTTCCATGGGTTCTACTGTCGGGGTTTTGTGAGGGCATTGTCGGGCTATGTGTCCCCACTCGGAGCAATGATAGCATTGGGGGCCTTGAATACCCGGGCTCGTGATGGGAGGTACCGGTCTAGGCTGTATACGAGGTTTTACTTCAGGTCTGGGTGTATTTCTCAGCGGAAAAGAGGAGGTCCGGGCTACTCCGACTTTAAACTCAGGTGATCTGTGGAACGCACAAGCCAGGTCGACCACTGTTGCGGTTGTGAGGTTAGGGTGTTGTTTTACCCATGTACGGGTTGTTGTGGGTAGGGCGTCGAGGAACTTCTCCAGATACACTTTTTCTGTCAATTCCTCTACCGTGGATACATGGGGTGTTAACCAGCGATTTCCCAAGTCTCTGATCTGGTAATATAGGGCACGTGGATTGTCTCCAGTGTTCCACCTCTCTTTCCTGAATCTGGTCCTGTAGTATTCTTGGTCACAGCCTAGCCGTTCTAATATGGCTTTTTTCACGTCCTCGTATGCGGTCGTTCCAGCGGGGTTGGCGGCCTGATAGCCGGCTTGTAACTCCCCAGCCAGGAGAGGAGCTATATATTGACTCCACCGTTCGTGGGGCCATGCAGCGGTAGTCGCTACCCTCTCAAAGTTAACAAAAAAGAAATCGGGGTCAGCCCCTTCTTGAAATTTCTGTAGGACCGACCCAGGAACATTAGGACGGACTCTTGTACTGACAATAGCGTCTGTCAGTCTAAGTATCGCTGTATCTTGTACTTGTTGGTTGGAGGTGAGTAGGACGGCTTGATCCCTTAAGGCGCTATACAACACCTCCCTGTCTTTTCGGGCTGTTTGGGCCTGTTCTTCGAGTGCCAATTGGAGGTGTCTCTGTCCCTCTGCCAGCTGGTTAATGATGCTCTCTATGGTAACAGGCACGGGCTGTGTCATTGTCGACACCTGATTCTAACACCAAAACTGTGGTATTCGGGAGTCCCTAACGGGAAGGTTGACCCCAAGAATAAACACCCGCCGAGTTCAAAAGGTGCAATTGAACTGACTCTTTATTCTATATTCTAGCAAGCCCTGTAGGTATGTTAGGGGTATGTTCCGGTATGATTTGGCCAAATAAGTAGTTTTTAACAAACAAAATGTACAGTCACTGTCCCAGGAATCTTCCTTGCATGGGCCGTCCGACACTTGGAAGGATCTTGGCTTTCTGTGTTCGGAATTCGCCTCTTGAGACGCTCGGTATGTGAGGGAAGGGAGGAAAAGAAACAAAAACAGGTCTGAGTCAGGGCTGCTATTTACACGGTGTATTTCGTACTACCATCACCGAAGGCATGTGTGGGGAGGGAAGTGTGGGAGTCCGGGAGGGTCTCACCCTTGTTCTAGTGCCCTACCTCCCTTCACAACTTCCCCACCACCCCCACCCAAAAGGTCCCCGAAGAGTCACTTGCCTTGAGCCACGGCCCGTTCCCCGGACCGCGGCGCTGGGACCCGGGGCGTCTTCTCCTCCCTTCAGCCCACCGGATTTGGTCGCCGTGTATATCACGTTCTCTCTCCTTGGTTCGCCGTCTCTCCTTCCTCCTCCTGTGCTCCTCTCCTTCGCCGCTCTCCTTCGTCCTTGGTCTCTCCTTTTCCGCCGTCCTCTTGCTTTCTCTCTCTCTTCTCTCACGACTCGTGCGCTGCCAGCTCTCTTTCTGCTCTCTTTAGGCGTCTTGCGTCCCCTTCCGTCGGTCGCTCCTCCCCCTCGGCCGCGTCTAAGGCTAGACCGCTTCCTACTTCCGGAGCGGAGTTCAGCGGCACAGTCCCGATCCGCTTCCGGTCCGCTCCGTCCTCCTCCTTACAGGCAGCGAACAGGTTTCATCTGCCCATGACTGTGAAGCAAAGTGAGTGCTTCCTATACGATTTCAAGGAGGACACAAGGAAAGTGGTACGCTCCATACCTATCATTGACCATATATGGCAGGAGGGCATAAGAATTATAAAGAAACCAGCGTCCATTCCACCAGTACTACCTCGTGTGGAAAAGAAGTATAGAGCTCCGGATGATTCTCCGTCTTGCCTTATCGGACATCCTAAGGCGGATTCGGTCATCTCTCAGGCTGCACAAAGATGATCTAAAAACCCAGATACCCCGGTTACTACCCCTCCTGATAAGGAAGGGCATAGAATGGGCATTCTTGGCAAAAGAGTTTCTTCTATGGCAGCGGTAAGTATCAGAGCAGCGAATGCTCTAGCCATTATCAGCCGCTATGACCGCCAGATGTGGTCCAACATGGCAGGGCTAATAGACCTCATCCCGGAGGAAAGCAGACAGAATGCACGCAAGTTACTGTTGGAGGGTGAGCGTGCAGCTTCTGAGACAATCGACTGTGCCCTTGATGTAGCCAATACTGGTTTTAGACAGTTAGCTGGAGCGGCTGTACTTCAACATCAGGGATTGCTAAGAGCGACCACCTTTAGACCTGAAGTACAAGCGAAAGTTCTAGATATGGCTTTTGACGGTGAGTCACTCTTCGGAAAGCACATTGATGATGCTCTTTTGGCAATTAAAAATGATACTGATACTGCAAAGTCATTGGGCTCTCTATAGTACAAAAGAACATAATTCAGAGGTGCTAGAGGGTGAGGATTCGCCAATTACAAAGGAGGATACCAGAGGGCTCAACAATATCAGCCATATTAAACCCAATATCAGCATTCTTATAACACCTCATCTTATCGTCAACCATCTACAGCTGGTTTCTCTCGCCAAGGAGGCTGCAAGCAAGCAGCCCAACAAGGCCACAACTCAGGCAGAAAGCAATGAGTGTAGCAGGGTACCAGCCCATCTTCCCTTCCTACCCGTGGGTGTAAAAATTTCCAATCTTGTGCAACGGTGGCATGAAATAGCATCAGATCTCTGGGTGTTGGACCTAGTCACCAATGGTCACACTTTGGAGTTCCTCCAGCGACCACCAAATACTCCAACCACGGGGTCCCCTCCCCCTCCTCTTCACTTATTACGGAAAGAAGTCTTAACCATGCTTCTCGAAGAGGCAATAGAGGAAGTGCCATTCACTCAGAAGGGGAAGGTTTTTATTCTCGTTTTTTCATAATAAAAAAGAAATCGGGAGAATTGAGACCAATTCCGGACCTAAGAAATCGCAAGTTTCTCAAGAAGCAGACGTTCAGAATTTTAACACTCTCAGATATCCTGGGCTGCTTAAACAGAGGATATTTCATGACTTCGATCGACATGGAAGACGCATATTTCCATATCCCAATCCATCCAAAACATCGGAAGTTCCTAAGGTTCACAGTGGCTGGTACCCACTGTCAATTCAAAGTGCGCCCGTTTGGACTCAAATCGGCACCACAGATTTTCACCAAATGCCTGGCGCCAGTGGCGGCGACCCTGCGGTCCCAAGGGGTTCAAGTATTTCTATACCTCGATGATTAACTGCTCAAAGCAGCAACTGCACAGTAGGCTAACAGAGCAACAAATGTCTGCCTTCATTTGTTCAATACTTTGGGGCTAACCCTTAACAGGGAAAAATCGATCTTTTATCCAACTCAAGTAATATCTTTGCTGGGAGCATCCTTAGACACCATTCAATGCAAAGTATTCTTGTCTCAGGAAAGACAGATACGTCTACAAAGGCTTGCAAAGGCCATTTCAAGAAGAGAGTCAGTTTCTGTACACAGGTACAAATCGCTCCTGGAAATGTGCTCATTAGCGATAAATCTGGTACCTCTAGCCAGACTGAAAATGAGGCCTCTTCAGTAGGAATTCCAGAAACAGTGGCAACAAGCCGTGGGGTCCTTCAAAGATGTAATTCAAATAACTGCATGGATGGTGAAAGCTTTACTGTGGTGGTGTCAGGCAACAAATCTTGTTCAGGGCCTGACTTTCTTACAGAGCACTCCAGATTTCATTCTAACAACGGACGCATCCATGGAAAGCTGAGGAGGTCATCTACAGGATTTACAGATCCAGGGAAAATGGTCTTCAGTGCAAAAGAAGCTGCACATCAACAGCTTGGAGCTCAAAGCCATATTCCTATCCTTCCAAGCTTTCTTACCAAGAACAGCAGGCTCCTCCGTGGTGGTTCATACAGGCAATACGACCAGCATGCACTATGTCAACAAACAAGGAGGAACAAGATCCATTACACAGGAAGCACAAGAATTATGGGACTGGACAACACACCATGGAATCTCGTTAAAAGCCGAGCATGTCAGAGGTCTTCACAATATCCTAGCAGACACATTAAGCAGACCAAACCAGTTGTCACGAATGGGAACTCAACCAAATTCAGCTGGACAAGATATTTCGAAAATGAGGGAAACCAGCGTTTGACCTCTTCGCAACGCAGGAGAATGCCAAATGCCAGTAGTATGCCAGCAGATTCCCTCTACCAGGGTCAAGGGGGAATACCCTTTTAATGTGATGGTCAGGGATTTATGCCTATGCTTTCCCCACATTCCATTAATTCCCAGGGTTCTAACCAAGATAAAATCGGAAGGCTGCCGCCTGTTCCTGATAGCACCATGTTGGCCCAGACAATACTGGTTCCTGGAACTGCTGCTAGTATTGGAGCCCAAACCCATTCGCCTGTTGCCATCCTCAGCATCTTATCGAGGGACAAAGGCCAAGTGAATCATCCGGACCCTCACTCGCTTCATTTGAACGCATGGCTCCTGAATTCCTTGAATTTAAGGACTTCAACATATCACAAGAATGCAGAGAGATCCTTTTACAAATCCTGCGCTGAAAGCACCATCAAAACATATAGTTTAAAATGGAGATGATTCTGTTTCTTGTGCGAAAGGAATAACATTCACCCACTCCAAACTCCTGAGGAACATATTTTGCCGTATCTCCTCTCTCTGGCCAAATCAGGTCTCTCTTTCTCTTCTGTAAAGGTTCACCTGGCTGCAATTTCCCAGTACAGGAAATCTCCTCAGATTCCTTCTCTCTTTGCATCTAATCTCGTCAAGCAGTTCATGAGAGGTCTTTTCTGCACTTTTCCCCCAGTGCGCGCACCTCCTCCGGAGTGGAAACTCAATGTGGTCCTGGCGCAGTTGATGAGACAACCGTTTGAACCGATTCGCAAAGCAAAACTTAAATTTCTCACATGGAAAGTATCCCTCTTGCTAGCTCTTACTTCTGCAAGAAGAGTGAGTGAGATAAAAAGCCTTTACAGTCAAAGAACCTTTTCTACATTTCACTGAAAATTATGTAACTCTACGCACGAACCCAACGTTCATTTCAAAAGTACCAACGCAATTTCACCTAAATGAGCCGGTGATATTACAATCTTTCTTTCCAAACCCATCTAGTCCAGCAGAACAGGCCTTTCATACGTTGGATATCAAAAGATGCTTGAAGTTTTATATTCACAAGACAAAGAAAATAAGAAAAACGGAACAGCTCCTGGTAGCTTACGGATACGGAAAACAAGGAACGGCATCAAGTGATATTCAGTTCACTATGGCCTATAGCAGTGAAATTATAGATTTCCTTGACCTCACCTTCCTAGTTGGGGAAGGCTTACTCTTCACCGATCTGTACAGGAAACCAACTGAACGGAATACGCTCCTTCAGTATGACTCGCGCCACTCATGAAGCCTGAGGGACAACCTACCATACGGGCAATTCCTCAGGCAGAGGAGATATTGTACATGCAGGGTTGATTTCTTTAAGGCAACAGAGACCCCCACTAATCGCCTGAGGGAGAGAGTTTACCCGATGGGATTGCTTAAACGTGCCCGCAAGTGGGCTTGGTACAGTCCCTGTGAGCACCTTCTACAAGTGAAGCCCAAATCTACAAGGACAGAACATCGTTTGTGTAACTACACTCAATCCCAGGAGCAACGAGATTAAAAAGATCATGAAAAAATATTGGAATCTGGTGGCCAGTAAATTAAATACTACCGAAGATCCCATCTTTGCCTTCAAGAGAGGCAAAAATATCAAGGACAATGTGGTCAAAGCCTATCTTGAACCAACCAAGCCACTTGACATCAGGCGCCAATTGGGCTTGCCACCCATGACCGAACATCACAAATGCGGCCGTTGTAAGGCCTGTCCACTTAGCATTTAGGGTACGACATGAACACACATGGATAGAACATACAAGCTCCCATTATTCACAAATTGTAATAGCACTAATGTGGTGTATGCCATCCAATGCCCGTGTGACATGTTGTACATAGGACAGACGACTCAGAAGGTCAAGGCATGGGTCTTACAACACACGAGTAGAGTGAAATGCAAGGTTCAAGCTGCCCCTCTGGTTGAGCATTTTGGGACCCTGAACCACCCCCCTGAAAGTCTATGATGGTTGTTGGTAAAGAAAATATGCATACACCCTAGATGCGGTTCACTTACCGCACCCCTTAACTTCAAAGAATGTAGGTGGATTCACTCTCTTAATACAGTAGGTGGGGGGCTCAATGAACTTGAGGAGACCTCGAAGCAAATGGGCCAGTTATGATTGTACCCATGAGCTCCATATATCCTGTACCCAAGGTTTCCATTGTTACATTATCCTGATATGTGCTCCTTGATTCATATGCTTCCTCGATTCATATGCTTCCTCACGTATTTGTTAGTTTTGAATTTACTCTGATCTGGCTTACATGTGCCTTGTTTGAATTTACTCTGATCCGGCTCACATGTGTATATACCAATATGTGCATTCTCCACCTCCTACACTGGTTGTGCCAGGGTCATGTATTCTTACGATCAGTAGACAGGTATTTAAGACGTCACTAAACACTCCTTGTCTCATTGTTATGCACTCTGGTACACAAAATGTTTGTCTGTCTATTGTAAATGAACACGTTGAGTCTTAATACCATTTTCTAAATGCTGCACGGCATGTACTGTGGTTTTGACAATTGTCTGTGTATCCTTGCATTAGGCTTGCATAAATATTGTACTTTGTTTACTATGATTAACTGTAACACTATTGTATGTTTAGCCGGTTATCTATCTGAATGCTCAGCACATTGGTGCCGCACTTTTATATGACAATTCCTGTGTAATCTTGTACATACACGGTTTTTGAAATTTTAAGTTCCCTATGATTCACACTTTAATAGCTGTCCCTTACTTCCCCGGCCTCTGCCATCAGGACAGACCGCATCCAGCTGCTGCCTCTAACCGTGCATGGCACCCACGTGCACGTCTGCCGGGACAAGGTCGCAAACCCATTTAACCGGTAGCTTGTCAGTTGCTCCTGAGACTGCTGCGAGACTACAGCACAGAGCCAGGACACTCTCCTGGCTACTTGCAGAGGATTCAATTTATTCCTTCCTAACACAACTGATTCATTAACAGTCCGTTTCTGTTGCTGAAGGTAAGCCTGTGGGATCCTGGCTTGCCCATAGATAAGGAATTTATGGTTCCTTTTTAATGCAACATACTTCCCCCTAATGTAAATACTCACTTGTTTCCAAATCTTTCACGACTACCTCACTTCGCCCTTCCAGAGCTTACCTGACTACCGCGGGTAAGTCTCCCTGTGGGCCATCTCACTTAATTTGAGGTTTATTGTACATAATGATGGGCGTCACTTTACACTTATCTTGCCCTTGTAAAGCAATATATGCTTACTTGTAGATATCCCAAGACGGGTCCATATCGCTTAGTTGGAGTTCCCTTATTAATCAGAAATCCCTTGGCCTCCCTTAACTCATGAAGGACGTCTGAGGCTACCCCGACTGGGTGAGTCATTGTTAAACTTCCGTCCTCACCCTGTCTTGCCTTCAATGGAACATACAATGACACATACTTCTATTGCCTTTAGGCTGTCTCCCCCTTCCATGTCGTGATGAAGACCTCCCATGACATCTTAATAAAGCCTTGTCAGGGTCGAAACATCAACGATTCCACATGGTTCAGACCTGTCAAGTCTTTGGTTCCAAATCAATAAGCAATTTCTCTATCTGCCAGAGACATTGTTCTGTCCTAAAACTCTGACCATCTTCATTTTCTTTCTCTTGTAAAATTGTACAATCATTCACTTTGTATATATAATATGCACTGCACTTTTATCACTGAGCACTAAAATGTCACTATAGTACACATCACTGTATACCATACCCTGTTTTTGACAGCCTTGTTGACATTTTGCAAATATATATATATAAATGCCGTAATTTATGTAAATATAATTCCTTGAAAATTACTTATAACTCGTCTTTGTCTTGTGTTCCATGATGCCTGTGTTTCTTTTAAATCACTGCTTTTGTTTTAGATTGAAGACATGATCTCATTTATTGTATATAAAGCAATTACTCTTGGATTGATCTTGTGTCCTCTAAGCAATAACGTATCCCCGACAGAACCATTGTTGTTTTGCATTTGTATTATTTATGGCACTGCTTGTATATTTTACCTCGGGACTCGCATCTTGATGACAGGGAATGATTGAGCCATGTGACTCTATGAAAGATACCAATACTGGATAACCGTAGCTACATTTAAGTAACTTATTTTCTTCCAGGCTACTTTCCCGGCTGCTAGACAGTGGCATTGGGGGTATGGTGTTAAGATGGCTTTCTTTCTTTCTCGAGGACAGAGACCAAGAGATATGGCTCTCACCTTTTTCCTTTTTTAGGAGTAAAGTCTTGGTGGTAGTGCCCCAGGGCTCGGCCCATAGTCCAACCATGTTTAACATCTATTTTACATCTAAGGCCACCTTGGTCGAGTCCTTTGGGGCCAAGATAGTATCTTACGCAGATGACACCCACTTACTCTTTACCTTTAAGTAAGATGAGCCAATCAATCAAGACACTATCAAACCCTGTTTTTATGCGGTCTATCAGGGGCTGGGTTTTAATCAACTGATAAAACTGAGATTCTTGGCTTAAGACACTTTTTCACTTTCGACCTACAAACTCATTGGCCTGGCGAGGCTTCTTCTCCTTAAGCCCAAACTGATGTAGTGAAGAATCTGGATGTCAAGACTGACAAACAACTGACTTTGCAAACCCAAATAAATGTGGTAGTCAGTACATGTTTTGGACTGCTGTGCACAGCTAAAAAATATCTGTGAATCCTCTGCTTGCCTGTTAGGATCACTGTTCTTCTGGGTCTGGTGATATCTGAACTAATGCCCTTTATGCAGGACTCCTACAATATCTATTGCCGAAACCGCAAACCTTTCTGAACGCTGCTGCATGCCTAGCCTTACATCTACCCAAGGAAGCCTCCATCACATCTCATCTGAAGATTTTACATTGGCTTCCTGTCAGGAATAGAATCTTGTTTAAGATCTTGACCCTTATGCGTAGAGCGCTGTACCATTCTGGCCCAGATTCTGTCTTCTAGAATCCAATTCTACTCTCCCTCTACATCTCTGCGCTCCTCATATGGCCACCTGGGCAAAGTTACGAGGGCAAAACGAGCGAGATCTGGAGGCAGATCCATTTCCCTTCTGAGCCCTCAGGATTGGAACAAATTGCCTGTGGAACTCTGCCAAGTGAACAATGGACAATCATTTAGAAAGCAACTTAAGACTTGACTTTTCACTCACTAATGAGTTCTTTCCTAATTTTTCTGACTCTTATTTCTTCTGTAGTGTCGGGACACTCCTCGGAGTAGCCATGCACTTTCGAAATAGATTAATTCTTTCATTGTTAACACAATATAATTTTGATTGGTCCAGTGTTTTTTAATGTAAAATGATCTTCTTGATATGAGGATCAGTTATTGTCCAACTGTAAAACTATAACAGATAGTGAGTTACCATGATTCCGATGCCAACAATATATGAAAACTTTGAAGGATGACTTAAAAGGATGGTGATTATTATGTTTTTTGTGTGGAATTTTCTTTATTGGCATTTTGAAAAACAACAACCAATACAAACAACTTAGCCAGTTGCACATAGTAATATCACATTCCAAACATTTGTGAGATACAGTACTGTACATTAGATTAGTCTAGTACTTACAACATCCTGTAATAATTAGCAAACATAGTACATCAGTGTGGCAGAGATGGTAAATTGCAAACTAGTCCTCAGCGCACCTGGAGCTAACAGTCGTATTGGGGCTTATATGGGTGTTCTAGTACTGATAGTTATCGTGTGGTCAGTTCAACTCCTATTCCAGGGTGTTACCTGTAGTGAGTCTTGTGAGCGCATACCTACAAATCGCCGGACGCCACTTGAAAACCCGCCCCTTCATTTTGTTTTGTGCGCGCTCACTCCAGAAACAGACCCCATTTGTCCTTTGGCCTAGATGCAGACGGCATCAGCTTCCAAAAGGTAGTTAGTTGTGTGTGGCTGAAGGTTACATCTTGGATCCAAGCCTCAACAGAGGGGGCTCCCTTTCTCCCCAACTGTATGGCAACCCGGCGTTTAGCAAAAAGTAATAACATAGCGTGTAATTTACGGTTACCAGCCGGTGTGTCTATAACATATCCCAAAAGTCCAAGTAATGGGTCTGGGTCATCCGCCGTGCCAATTATATCATGTACTGTGGTGAATATCTTTGACCAGAATGAGGCCAAGCGAGGGCAGCTCTATGTCATGTGCAGAAACATAGCTGGGGCATAGCCACATCTCCAGCAGCGGTCATCTGCCTTGATCCCCATGCGTTGTAACTGGGATGGGGTCCTATAAATTCTGTGAAGGTATTTAAAATGAATAAAGCACAGCTTGTAGTTAGGGGACAGTACCGTGAGTTGGCTGCAGCAAAAGGCTCACTGATCCTCCGTTATCTTGTTTTGCAATTCGGCGTTCCCGGACTGAAAGGCCTTGGGCGTTAACAGAGGGGCAGTGCTCTGCATATTTTTATAGATGCATGTTAGGAGTCTGCGAGGGGAATCTGTTAACACGTTTTCAAGGCCAAGCAGTGTAGGAGGAGGGCCGGGGAATGTGTCATGCATAGCCCTACATTTGGCCCTGAGTTTATAGTATAGGAACAATTCTGAAAAGGGCACTGCGCGCTCCTCTGCGGGATCTGGGGGTGGACCTGAACCCATCCCCGGGGTATAGGTCAGCGAAGGTGTATCAGCCTAATTTTTTTGCCAATAGGGTTATGTGCCAGAGGAATGGACGGGGCATATAACATTTTGAGATGGGCTCCATCCCGTAGTCTATTCCATGCCCACCTCAGGGTTTCGACCGTGTCGATGCCATCTTGTGGCCGTCTGTATGCCTGATATATGGCCACCTGGAGGGGAACTGGCGCTGCAACATCCATCTCCACAGCTGTGTGTGGTTGGAAAGGGGTGGGATGTACCCAAAAGTGCAGGAACTGGGCCTGTGTGCAGAATGTATACAATTTGATGTCCGGGGCTCCCGAGCCGCCCTGGGACAAAGGTAGGGTTAAGAGTTCCCATGAGATCCGTGCCTGTCGAGCCGCCCAAATCATAGTTATTAGTAACGAGCGAATTGAATTAAAGAAAGCTTGTGTGAGAGGAATCGGAATATTTACGAATAAATACAACACGTTTGGCAGAACCACCATTTTCTCTACTGCGATTCTCCCAGCCAGGGATAGGGGGAGGCCAGCCCACGCATTAACTTTCTCCTCTAGCCACGAGACAGTATGCCCGTAATTCATGTTCTAGATTTCATGCATGTTCCTGCTAAGCCAGATGCCAAGTTATTTCACTGGGCCATTGGCCCATTTGAGTGGATAATCAATGGGGAATGGTGTAGTAGCTTCCGTTAAGGGAAATATAGTTGACTTAGCCCAGTTTATTGAAATATCGGATAGGCCTTCAAATGTAATTAGTTCACGGAGGATAGGGGTGGTGTTCGCCGCTGGGTCATTGATGTATAGGGTGATTTTGTTTGTGTATAACGAGATCAGGAGGCCCCTTGTACTGAATCCCAGGCCCCTGGCAGAGTGGTGTTGCCTAATTTGTGCCGCCAGTGGCTCCATCGCTATCGCAAAGAGCAGGGGGGAAAGTGGGCACCCCTGTCTCATACCCCTCGATATGTCGAATGGGCCCGACAGCATGCCATTCACTCGGATCCTTGCTGATGGCTTCATGTAAAGTAATCGTATGAGACTCAGGAAAAGGAGGCTAAATCCCATCCTTTCCATGACTGTGAATAGATATATCCACTCTACCGTATCAAACGCTTTTGTTTGCGTATCAGGGTGCAGGTAATGTACTACAGTAAAGAAGGTCCGCAGATTGTGTGACCTGGAGCTCCCGGGGATGAACCCCGATTGGTTTGGGAGGGCTATCAATAGGAGCAAAGGCTGTAGCCGGTTAGCGACCAGCATTGCCAATATTTTAGCATCCACATTTATTAGTGAGAGTGGTCTGTAAGAGATGATTTCGGCATTGGGTTTCCCTGGCTTCAGCGGGGTAATAATGATGGCCTCGCGCATTGAGGGCGGTAAAATACCTGTGGTCTGGGCCTCTTCATATAAAGCTATTAGGTGCGTATGCTTTGTAGAATGCGGTGGTTAAGTCATCGGATCCCGGTGCCTTCTCCAGTGGGAGACCCTTAATTACCTGGGTGGCATCCTCTACAGAGAAGGGGACGTCCAAGTATTCCATGTGCCCCCGTCCTAACCAAAGCAGCTCCAGGGAATCCAGGAAGGGCCGAAGGCCCTCCTGTACTGAGCCATCTGTGGCCATATACAGTTTGGTGTAAAACTGTGTAAATTTGTCCAAGATTTCTTGTGGGCCTCTAATCACGTGTGGACTATCTCCCCGGATCTAAGTAACATATGCAGTGGAGCGAGGGGCGCGAAGCATTGTTGCAAGGGTTCTCCCTGGCCTGTCCCCCTCCCCGTACCTTCTAGCTTGTGTGTGCTTACCCAGAAACGTCACCTCTCGCTGGGCCTCCTCCTCAAACTCCAGCAATTTTTCTTTTAATTGCGCTATAAGGGTAGGGTCGTCAGTGGTGTAAAAATGTGTTTTGAGCTCCTTGATGCGTTTCTCTTGGGATGCAAGTGTGCCCCTGATTGCCTTCACTACCCCGGTTTGACATGCTATACATTTACCCCTTATAACCACCTTAAAGGCCTCCCATTAAGAGGCCTGGGTTGAGACCGAGCTTTCATTTAGATTAAAATAATCTACTTTGTCCCCCCTTATTTCCTCTTTAAAAACCTCATCCAATAGGGCATTAGGGGAGGAGGTGTGGCGCCACGGCCAGGATGACTGCCTCCGGAATCTGGGGATTACGGTTGGATCACCGGCACCGGCCCAGCTCCATGTGACTCTGGGCAATAGCTTGCTTAATCTTCCCGACGGCCCCTCAGCGCCTAGAGACGCTTACGGGCAATTGTTCACGCTTTACAAATGTTTATTATTATATTATTATTAGGGGGTAGCCGCCAGCTGAACATTTTGCTAGGCGAATTTGGCATAGTTAGGCATAGGAGGCTGGGAGCGTGGTCAGACAAAGATCTGGGGAGGTGAGAAATTTTGCATGTCCATGTCGCCACATCCCGTGATACCAACAAATAATCTAACCTTGACCAGGCCCTGTGATACTCAGAAATACATGTGCCTTCCTTAACGTGTTGATGGCGGTAACGCCATATGTCAGTCAAATTACCGTCGGATATCTCAGCAGTTAATGCGGGACTGCCCCTTCCTGTCCATTGTGTCATCAAGTATCCCATTAAAGTCCCTTCCCCAGATGATAGTGTCGCATTCTCTTGCTCTTATTTTGGCCCATATGTTTTGAAAAAAAGCAGGGGTGTCCGCATTAGGCCTGTAAACTGCCGCTATTGCTGCCCGGACCCCACCAGGTCACCAAGTAGTATGATATATCTGCCTTCGGAATCGAGGTGAGATTCGCACTCCTTACAGTCCAGTCCCTGCCTCATGAGCACCGCCACCCCTCGAAAGTAATTTGAATATATGGAAGAGTAAATATGTCCCCATCGCTTTAGCCTAGAGGAGGTTGTGCTGTTCAATTGCGTATCTTGTAATAGGGACACGTCAATGTGATACCTTAGTAAGTAGGAGTGAACTAATTTGTTCTTTCTGTGGTTGTTCAGACCGCGTATGTTCCAGGTTAAAAAACTTAGACTCGACATACCAAAGCTGTTGTTGCTTGATGTGATTCCTCCCATTGGCCATTCAGTGCAAGGTTTTGACATGTTTGTCATGTTGCCTATCCCTGTTGCAATCTGAAGACAATATGGATGTAGACCGTGGTTCCCATGTATGGTTTTCTTGGCTATGTAGCAATAAACTGGCTAAGAACATACCATTAAATTCTGCTCTCCTCCCCCCACCCCCTCCAACCCCCCAAACAGGTTGTGTTAAACCCTCCCCCTTCAACATTGTCAACAACGAGTTGTTCCCCGTTTAGAGCACAACAACAGCCGGGAGCTCTCCCTGGGGGGTGCGGTGTCGCCAGCGTATATTTATTTATTTATTTATTTTTTAACATTTCATAAAGCGCGAACAAATGCCCGCAGGCGTCTCGGCGCTGTACTATGTGAACTCTCCTTTGCTTGGCTTCTAGCTCTTAGAGGTTAAACAACCATGTTTTCAGCATTTTTCTAAATAACAGGAGATTTGGGCTAGATCTAATGGATTGTGGCAGTGTGTTCCAAAGTTTCGGGGCGGCCACCAGGAAACGTCGGTCTCCCCAGTTGACTAATCTGGTCCGAGGTATCACTATATCGTTCAGTGTGGCTGAACGAAGTGGTCGAGGAGGACAATACGGAATAAGCTGATCTTTCAGGAATTGAGGGGCTTGCGAGTGTAGCGATTTGTAAACTATACATAATGTTTTAAATTTGATTCTGTTCCTGATAGGGAGCCAATGGAGGCTTCTCAAGGTATCAGTTATGGGTTCAAACTTAGGGATGCCCAAGAGGAGTCTGGCCGCTGCGTTCTGTACTGTCTGCATTTTCTTAATGACCCTGGTTTGAGCATTGATAAACAGGCCATTGCAGTAGTCCAATGCAGACAGGACTAGGGCACTTACTAAAGTCTTGCCTACACTCTTGGGAAGAAATGGAAGGATCTTTTTTACCCCTACCGAAAGCAGGGTGGCCAAGAATAAGGCAGAGGGCCAAATCTATAATTCATGGGTTGTATATAAACCGCCCGCTGCGACCGCTGCACAAGGACACTGCCCGGCCCCAACATTGAAACCTACATGTATCCCAGCCAGGCCCAGACCAGACAAAATCGCACAATTGCAGAACCCCAATTAATCATTTTCACTCACTCTATCAACAGATGTGTCCCCGGCGTGTGAGCTGTGTGCATGCTTCTTACCCCCAACATGTTTAGGAAATTTCAATGCGGATTTGGCGTCTGTGAAAAACTGTGCCGTGCCCTCATGCGTCACCTTAAGCTTGGTGGGATACAGCAGAGAGTAGGGGATCTTAGTTTGTTACAGAATACGCTTTGCAGGCAGGAACTCCCAGCGTGCCGCCTGCACCGCCGGAGTTAAATCAGGGTAAAATGAGATTGTATTTCCTCTATGGGTTATAGTCCCTCGCTCCCTTGCTAGTCTCAGGATAAGGTTGCGGTACTGGTAGTTCAAGATCCAAGCCAGGATAGGCCTAGGTGTAGCTCCGACTGGAGGTTTGGGGCCCTGGGCACGGTGGGCTCGCTCGACCGCGAACACCGCAGATAGATCAGGGTCAAAGAGTTCACCCAACAGATCAGCTATGTAAACCTCAGTTTTAGATAGGGCAGTCGTCTCCGGAATCCCCGTGATCCTCAGGTTGTTTCGGCGGGACCGGGCTTCCAAGTCCTCATTCTTTGCCCTGATCAGCCCCAGTACTTTGTCCATGTGCAGGAGCTGCTCTTTAGTTTCAACCTGAAACTTGTGAAAGTCTGAGTTGCGATTTTTGAGCACATCCAGCCACGTCTTGTGAGTTCCCACCTGTTTTTTGACTGCGTCGAGCTGAGAAATGATCACATCCAGCTTCGTGTCTATGGTGCGGAGGCTTGACCGCATCTCTAACATTAATGTACGTAGGTCCTCCCCCCGATCCTCTGCCTGCGACTCTGGCGTGCGTTCAGAGCCTCCCTCCGGGTCTGACTCTATTAATCTGGTGATCCTTCTATTATCGAATGTTCGCTTCGGCTGTTTAGCGTCCTGCTTGCCCATGGCGGTAGGCCTGTGAGATGCGCTGAAATGCTGTGCGGGTGAATTATGGCAGCTCCAGTTTTCCACACCTCAACAGTTGCCCGCTCCCACTGCACTGGCACACATAAAGCAGCAGTCAGTCTGTGATGACGCTGGTACCCCTTTTTTGGGGGGGGCTGTTGAGCGCTTGTAAATCGTGGGCCATACAATGCCCTCTGGGGTGCATCCACACTTGCCATCTGGTGTTATCGTTACCACCAAATGTGCTGGCCCATGAACACCCTCACCACATTGCTCACAGCGGATGGCACAGACAACCACCCCACTAGGGGCAGATCCACTGGGCCTCGTGTCTGCCTGGCCAGGCCCGCCACCACATGGCACACAGGGGTAGCCTTCACCGTACTCCAGAGGGGCCCAGCAGAGCGCAGAGTCGACGAGGGGGACCGGCTCCGGGGAGACCCCGCTTCACCGCAGGTCCGCTGTCAGGCCCTCCCGAGCCCCAGGTTACCTGGTTCAAAGATGGCGGCTCGCCCTTTGCACAGCGGTTCCCCAGTCTCACATCACAGAAACCGCCAGCGTCCGGCGAGGCCCAGGAGGAGTATCATGCTCACTTCGCAATACGGGTGAAGCACCGCTGCGCCGCAGGACCTCCGGCAGAGTCTCCTGGTCCACGCACAGGATAGCGCCTGGTGCAGCAATGGCGGCTCGGCCAGCCCGCGACTCTGGAGCTCCAGCCCAAGTGCACCCAGAAGGACAGAACCAGCCCCGCCAACACCTCGATATCACACAGAGGACCAGGCTACAGGATTCCACAAGCCTCCATCAGCCCGGCCGGCGCACAACAGGTAAGTAGCTCCCGTGACTCCGATTAGGCCGCCAACATACAGGGCTCCCTGAAAACTGCAGAGGCGGTTTGCAGCCACAGCGGCTAGCTCTCTCGAAGCGTAGCCACCTAGGCAGAGCCCAGGGGCAATTTACAAGCCGCGATGGCCCTCCCATTTGTGCGGAATTTTGTCAGGATTGTGTCTCAGCCAGCAGAGCGCACTTAGCAAGCGGCCATCTTGCAGCGCGGTTAAACCACGCCCCCCGATTATTATGGTTGGTTTCACTATTTTAAAGATTTTTGCATATTAATAATTTGTGTTTGTTCTATCACTTGGCTGCTGTGTATTAAATGTGCAGATATTTACCTTTTTAATAAATTCTGATGTGCATAATCCTTTTTTGTTTTTGTCTTTTTCATTCTCTCCCTATGTGAATTTGCAAATACAGCCCTGAAGAAGTGGTGAAACAGGCATCGTCAATTATCTGTTGTTTTTTGTTTTTTTTAAATCTTCAATATGTGGAAATTACATTTAATTGATTTGGCTGAAATTATTTGCTAAGCAACAATTATGGTTCACCACGTACGCATGAAAAATTGTTCATAATTCCATTGCAGCTTTTATATTTTGATAAAAAAAGAATTGTAGAGAATCAAATTATTGTATAATCATGATGTGGAGTCTTCTTATTTGATACTTTTTTAAATAAACACATTCTTAAAAATAAGATTCTTACTTTGAGAATTGCGTTTTGATAATTCCCCACCTATTACATTACTGTTTTATGTTACAGTTGCAGTGAAAATATTTATTACATGAGGTTGGGTTTTGGGATATGTGACACAGTGGGTTGTGCGTTTTTTCAGGAACACTGGTATATACTTTTAGCAGAACCGTTTAGCTTCCCATAAAACCCAATTTTTTTTTTTTTTTTTTTTTTTATAAAGACCTTTATTGTTATGTTTACCAATACACAGCTTTGGCCTACAACCCCTCGGGCCGGCTGCATAATTGCATACATGCACTTTGTCTTATCTAACACAGCCCCTTGCCATCAACCCGTGGGTACGGCGGCGCTAGCAGGTGCATTCGTATCACAGTTAGAGAAGGATAATGCAGGCCTCATTTTCTCTGTGCACAACCATAAACAAGCGGAGAACCCCAACTGGCGCCTGCGCCTAACGATCAATCAACCCCCCCCCCCCCTCCCCCCAAAACCGGTCACCACTCGAACCGCATAAACACTCCGTACCCATGGGTGACCGCGGCACCCGCTTTCAGCCCCTGGAGCAACAAAATCATGTGAGTCCTATATAGCCCCTGCGTCATCCTGCTCGACGGCAGGCGGCTCGCAAATGCCACCCCTAAAGTCATTCCATTTGGACCATACTTCCCCCCACTTCCTGGGGCACCCTCTTGCCATATATACAGTCTTTTCTCGCAGCATGCACCAGTCCATGTCACCGTGCCAGTCCGAGAGTTTTGGTGGAGTAGGGCTTCCCCAGAGTCTGGCAATGTTCCTTTTTGCCACCATTTGACCAAGCGTCACCCAGAGCCTTCCCTTCGGTGGCAGGTCCGTTGGCTCCCATATGTTAAGGAGACACCTCTTGGCCTCCGGGCGAATTTCCACCTCCCATACCTCCTCCATACACTTTACCACCCTTCTCCAATATCGTTGAATCTGAGGGCAGTCCCACAACACGTGGAAGAAGGTACCCGTACCCCCACAGCCCCTCCTACAAAGAACTGTGTCTGCCCTACCCATTTTGTGCAACCTAGTACAGGAGAAATAGATTCTGTGTAAAAGCTTGAGTTGGATCAGGCGCAGCCGGGCAGATATCGCGACCTCCCTAGGGGAGGCTAACGCATAGAGCCATTCCTCGTCGTCGATCTCAAGCCCGTCAGCGACCCACTTGTCTCTAAGGGGCAGCAGCAGATCAGGGGGGTTGTTAATTAGTTTTTTGTATGTGAGGGAGATGGCGTGTTCTGGGAGATACCCATCCAGTAACCTATCTTCCAACGGGGAGGCTGGCGGTGGCTTAGTTTCCGGTGGAATATTGGCCTGTAAGGAGTGCCGCACCTGCAGGTACCTAAAGTATTCAGTGTGTGCCAGCTCATATGTGTCCTGCAGTTGGGCGAACGTGCGGATCCCCGTGGGGCCCCAGATGTCTCTGATTTGGGAGATGCCGATCAAGTCCCAGTTGCGGAAGCCCTTCGTGCGTCCAAGATTGCCCAGTTTTTCAGACGCCCAGAGTGGCGTGGCTAGCGTTAGGACTCCCGCCCATCCGAGCTTCCTCTGGGCCATGCGCCAGACTTGTACCGAATGAAGGGTAGGACCCGTGAGGTTATGTGTACCGCGTTTGGAGTAGAGGGCTCTCTCATAGTTCCCGCCGGGAAGCAGCCATCTATCCATACCGAACGCTGGGTCGTTCCCGTCGCCGTATGTCCCGTGATTGATCGCTGTGAGATGGGCCGCCCAGTAATATTTCCGAATGTCGGGGAGGGCTATACCGCCGTCGTACCACCCCAATGTGAGTTTAGTCAACGAGATTCGGGGCGACCCCGCCCATAGGAGGTCCCGCAGCGCTGCCTCTATCGCCGCAAAGTAGGTGTTGGGGACTAAGTCGGGATAGTTTTGTAGCGCATAAAGGAACCGTGGCAACCCCAGCATCTTGAACAAGGCTGCCCGGCCCAACAAAGACAGTGGCAGGCGCTGCCAGGCCTTGGCCTCCCTTTGCAACCGAACCAGCGGTGGCTTGAGGTTGCGCTCGTACAACAGGGCCTTGTCAGTCGTGATGAATATTCCCAGGTACCGGAAACCGTCTTCCGCCACCCTGAGAGGGCACGCGTCAGGGAGCCTCGGGGGGTCGCCCCGCAAGACGTAGAGATGTGATTTGGCCCAATTGATCCGGAAGCCAGAGTTACGCCCGAAACTCGCAAATATGTCGAGTGCCACAATGAGTGACCTGCGCGGCCTGCAAAGGTATAAGAGAATGTCGTCGGCGTAGAGGGATATTCTGTCTTCCCACCCCTCCGTCCACGCTATACCCCTGAGATCTACGTCCTGCCTTATCCAGGCCGCGAGCGGCTCAAGGGAGAGGGCAAAGAGAAGAGGAGAGAGGGGGCAGCCCTGCCTAGTCCCTCTTGCAAGCGGGAACACCTCGGACAATTTGTTGTTAATCAGTACCTGCGCTAGGGGTTCGGTGTACAAGAGACGCACCCAGGCTATGAAGTGAGGTCCAAATCCGAATTTATGCAGGACTGCGAACATGTATGGCCACTCTAAGGTGTCGAAGGCCATTGTGGCGTCTAGGGAGACCACCACTGCGTCTTCCTGCAGTCTGTGGCGCTGCCCCAGAACGCCGTGCAACCGTCTGATGTTAAGGGCCGTGTTACGATGGGGCATGAAGCCTGATTGGTCCGGATGGACCAACGAAGGAAGCACTGTCTTGAGCCTGTTGGCAAGCGTCTTTGCCAGTATTTTGGGCTCCGCGTTGAGGAGCGAGATTGGTCGGTAGGAGGCACAGGAGTCCCTGGGTCTCCCTTCTTTAGGGAGTGCCACTATAGTCGCGATGCGCTGGTCGCGGGGCAGGACCCCCTCCTCCTTGCTTCGATCGAACATGAGTTTCAAATATTTGCTAGTGACGTCTGGACGGAGCTTGTAGAGCTCTATCGGGAGGCCGTTGGGTCCGAGAGCCTTTCCAGGGCGAAGTTCCCCTATTGCACGCTGCAGTTCGGCCTCGGTGATCGGGCTATCAATAGCTTCACGATCTTCGTCAGAGAGGGAGGGCAAGCGAATATCAGTTAAGAGGACCCTGGAGTCCTCCTCCGGACGGTCCGACTCACTCCAATAGACCCGCTGGAAGTGTCTCGCGAATTGGCCAACTATTTCACGGGGTTCTGTCACTACATTCCCAGACTCGGTGCGTATTTCAGGCACCACCCTACTGGCTTGTTGTTTTCTCTCCAGCCAGGCTATCAATTTCCCGGCTTTATCGCCCTGGTCATATATCGTGCGTAGCTTGTGTTGAGCCACTGTCTGAGCCTCCTGGGTAACCAGAGCCCTATATTCCGCCGCCTTCAACTGCAATTTGTGCCTAGCTTCACGGTCCCCACCCTCAGTCGCCTCCCCTTCCAGAACCTCCAATTCCGCCTCAATCGTAGTAACCTGCAGGCGCCGCTCCCGACGCCTGGCCGCTATGACCGAGAGCGCCTCCCCTCTAATCACGGATTTAAATGCCTCCCATAGGGTGACGGGGGAGTCTACGGAGCCCAAATTGTCTTCAAAGTACTGGGAGATTGAGGCGGACACATGTTTCCTGGTGTCCTCATGTTTCAATTGCCAAGCGTTCACGGGCACTATACTTCCCTCCCGGTGAGTACCAAATACAATGTGTGTACGGACAAGTGAGTGGTCGGAGATACCCCTAGGCAGGAGCTCTGTCTCACGGATCATCATATCAGGGTGCAGGAGGGTAAGGATATAATCTAATCTTGAGAATGAGTGATGCGACCCCGAGAAGAAGGTAAAGTGGGTGTCTGTAGGGTGGAGCAGTCGCCAAACGTCTGTGAGTCCGAAGTTGTCAATAAATTCCGCCAACCACCCCTGCCCTCGAGGGAGGTCGCGGGGAGGCTGCCTATCTCGGGTTCCTGACACCACGGCGTTAAAGTCCCCACCCAGCAGCAACTTACCCCCGGGAAGGGAAAGGAGCAGCGCACCCAGGTCCGCGAAGGCCCGGGCCTGGAGGCCAGGTGGGATGTATATAGAAAGCAGGGTAAGTGTACGTCCCTCCCACCGTCCAGAGATTGCCGCGAAGCGGCCCTGCGGATCAGTTTTGATAAGGTCTATATGGAAGGGCAGTGCGCGCCGCAGGAGGATCCCCACTCCCCGGGAACCAGACGTAAAACCAGAGTGCGCCGCCAGCGTGAAGCCATACCTGTTGAGGGCCTGACAGACATTACCCATCAAGTGAGTCTCTTGCAGCAGCACCACGTCCGGCTGGTGCCGTTTGAGGAATTGCAGGACTATAGTGCGCTTAAGCCTGTCCCCCAACCCGTTGACATTCCAGCTTAGGACTTTTAGACTCTTCTCCCAGCGGCTATCCATTGCCCTTGCTACGCAGGGTGCCTCGTCCCACCACCCCAATGTGCCGGCTGATGCATTGGTGACCTAGTTTGTGTGACCATAAATAAACCCCAACTCCCCGCCCCTCCCCGATCTCCACCCCGCAAGTGCCCACAACACCCGTCGTACGGGACCTAACCACTCTCACCCTCCCCCCCCAACCTCAACAACCCCCAACATCCCTGCCACCCCTTGCCCAACAGACCCCCCCCCCTCCCTGCCCCCTGCTCCGTGGGCTCAAAACTACCCACCGCCCCAATTAGCAGAGCGCCTGTCGCCCAACCCTACCCCGGTGAGAGCCCACCGAGGAACTCTACGTGGGAAGTTCGTGGGCTAGCCCCATCCTGACCGCCCGCCCGTGGTGCCCAGTTAACGCAGCCCCCAGGCCCACGATACCTTTGCTACATTAGGAGCCCGGCTCAGCAACCGCGGGCATACAGTCTAAGCACCTCATGGAGCAAGCCAGTCTCACAGTTAACAACTTTAATACATTACTGTCCGATGGCTTCTCTGCCGAGCGTCCGTGGCTCATCTCACTTCGTCGTCTCTTGGTGTGTCCCAACGGGGACTGTTTGATCTTGACCGCCAAGATCGCTGGCTCTGCTCTCCCCTGTCCACTCGCCCCGTCGCTGACCCCGGGGAGGAGTTCCCCGCGCTTCTCCACTGTGCCCCATCTCGCCGTAGGTCCCCCGACGTATCCTCTGAGTCCAGCCACTCCTGCACCGCCGCAGGCGATGTGAAGAAATGGGATTTGCCACCGGCTATGACCTTCAATTTGGCGGGAAAGAACATCATGTACCGAATCCCGCGGTTTCGCCGCCTTCACCCCCTGAAAGGAGCGCCTCTCCTGCTGAACCTGGAGCGTGAAGTCCGGGAAGAAGCGAACCGTGGCGCCCTCGTACTTCAAATCACCGTGTTGTCTAGCAGCCTGGAGAATTGCATCGCGGTCTCGATAGTTCAGTATTTTGGCAATGATTGTTCGCGGGAAGGCCCCCGGTTTAGGTTTCGGGATCGGGGCCCTGTGCGCCCGCTCGACCGTAAACAGCTTAGACAGTCTCTTGGGTTGGAGGTGTTGAAGGATCAAATCCTCAATAAAGAGCTCCACACAGTCCCCCTCAAGTCCCTCCGCCACACCTACCACACGGATGTTACTTCTCCGGGCCTGGCCTTCCTGCTCATCGAGCCGCGAGGCCATCAGCCTCTGTTGGTGCATGAGTTCGTTGACCCTCCCGGCGAGCCGCTTCTCGGATTCCTGCAGGGTCGCGATGTCAGCTGCATTGGTTTTTGAGCGGTCGGTGGTGGTCCCCAAGTCAGCCCGGAGCAAGTTAACTTCTATTGTTATCTTATCCATTTTCGTCTCCAGGTTGGTGCCCAGGGTTTGAATTGCGGCCATTATGGACGTCAGGGAGGGTTCCGCCTGGCCAGCCGCCTCCTTCGCCGTCCCTCCAGGCTGCGCCGCCGATTTGGCCACCGTGTAGTTGTCAAGTTTGTTTGACTGGGTCGCGGCTCCTCCTTTAGGCCGCATGGTGCCGCCGGTATCTCTGGGGACAGCGTCCCCTCTTCCTCCCTCGCTCGGAAGCGCCCGCGGGGGGCCGCGACAGCTCCGGCCGCCCATGTGTAGTCGGGCGCAACCCTGGCACCGCCGGCCCTCCCTTGATCGAAGTTCAGGGCGGGGGGGGGGCCCCAAAACGAACCTTGCGCGTCCGCTGTATGGTCCGGAACCTCAGTCGCCTCCCGCCGCCGGTTATGATTCGCCCAGGCCACACCAACGGCCGTGAAACAAGGGCTCAAGCCGGCGGGCCACACAGGTCACACCACAGCAGCAGCCCCGGCTGGTCTCCTGTCCTCGCCCCAGCTGAGGCAGTCCGGAAGGCAGCCGGCCCACCTCCGGGCTCACGGGGCCTCCTGTCGCAGCGCCGGAAAAGCAGGGCCCCTGCCGCCGCACTCCGCTCTGTCCGGCCCCCAGAGGCTGTGGGGGCCTTCAGCCAACGATGGCAGGCAGCTGGAGACCTACGGCCCCTCGGCTCCGCAGGGGAACACCGCCGTCCTCGGCGGCGCCCCTCCGCACGCCGCGCGCGTCAGGCCAAAGCCGGGGCCTCAGGTAGCACAGAGGCGGCACCGCAGCTTCGGAGCGAGACACTCGGCCGCCGCCGTCAGTCGCGGCAGCCGCGTCGAGCCGTCCGAGGGTCCTCGGGGTCCGCAAAAGCGCTCCGCTGGATCACTGGGCCTTGGGGGAGCCGGGGGACATTCACTGGCCAGCCCCACAGCTCGAATTGATGGCGGATGGCTCTGGAATCAGGCGGCCATTCCGTTCGGCGCCTGGCCACGCCCCCAAACCCAATTTTTTTAATACTAGTCTATTACACTAGATTATTTTCCTTTTTTCTTAACCTGGTAGCTAAGAATTAGCTTGTCTTTTCTCCTCGCCTGTATTTTTTTTACATTTCATTGCGAATTTTATTTTTTTATTATGAGATCAATTTCAGCTTAGTAAGCTTAACCAAGTTTCTCTTATCTTGAGACTTTTGCATACATTTTCTTGAGTAGTTTCGAACAATTCTCAGTTTTGCTTTCTGGAAGCCTATTCCATTGAAACGTCTGTCACAGAGTTTTTGTTAAGACTCCAGAACTCCCTGTTATCTTTTTGTATAGCGTTTAGCATTTATGGGTCCTTTAAGAGAGATGATGCGAAAGTCCAGTTTTTAAAATTTTCTAATCTTTAAAGTTTGAGTTACATATTAAATATTTCCTTTCTCTACATGTTTTGTAAGTGAAGGAAGGCATCTGGAAATTAAGAAGAAATAATGTTTCAAATAATTGTCACTCACGGAAGAATAGAAACTTTGGTCCTACTCCATTGCAGTTCTAGATCCATCTATTGTATTTTCCATCTTTACATTAAAATTGCCAGCCAAAATGCGTTTTCTGACTGAAAAGATTCCATTTTATGGTTTAAATCTTTTTTTTGTAAATTTGCAGCATGTTCGGCGTTTCCAGGGCAGTATCATAGCCGTAGGCACACGACTAATGTACGCCATAGCAAGGAGGTCAGTGCGTGTAAAGAACACATTGCAATGAGATCAAACAAAACATGACTGGAAAAGGAAACTTATGTTAACCCCCCCTCCACCACCCCCCACCCCTTCCCTTGTCCACCAAAGAAACAGATAGAAACATTGCCTGATTCCGCCACATAAGCCGGGGTATCATGACCCTGTCAATTGCGGATCAGAGAGCCGCAGGAGGCAAAGATACCTGGGACAGGTGATTTCCCTAAATTCAGAGGAAAGGGACAAAAATGGTTTCCATAGATCATTGAACATGGATCCTTTCCCCGCTATTGTTTAAGTCAACTTCTCCATTCCCGGGACATGCCAGAGGCGATATAGCCAACCTGGGAAGGTAGGGATCTGGGAAGTGCGCCAATGTGTCAGAATGTTTTGCACTGCCGAACCCAGCGCTATTGCGATCAAGCGGCCTCTGCGGGATTTAAGTGGGTAGGTCAAAGGGCTTGGAAGGCTCAGCAGGATGTATGCGGGAAAGCACGGAATTTGTGTGTCTAGGTGCTTGTCCAATTCATCAAGTACTTGAGCCCAATATGCCTGGTGATGTTCGCATTCCCACAATAGGTGTACCAGGGTACCCCGGTTCCCGCATCCCCGCAAGCATTCCGCTCCTTGAGTGGGATCCATTGAGTGTAGGCGCTCGAGGTGTAATACCAATAAGTAGCCAGTTTAGTAAGGGTTTCAGTCAGTCCCATGTGGTATGCTGAATTGCGGGCTCTATAATACACCCCCTCCCATTCCTTATGGCTAAATGTCCTGCCCAGGTCTCTTTCCCATCTCGCACGGCCGCCATTGTATATGTGTGTGTTCCTGAGGAGCACCATCCTGTACAGATCCGAAATGAGTTTTTTATCTGATGTGCGGGTGGTAAGCCATTTCTCAAAAGCGGATAGATGTCTGCAGGCAGACTGCCGAACCTGGGTATGCAAAGCCCAATGCCTAACTGGAGATATCGGAGCCGTCCATTTTCAGGCAACCCGTAATCTGTCCTGAGCTGCTGAAATGGTATGATCCCGTCTACGTCAAAAAGATGGCCTAGGGCGCGGCATCCTGAGGACCTCCACTGTGTAAAGGCAACCACATCCATGTCTGGTTGGAAATCGGGGTTGTAGAGTAGGGGAGTAAGCGGCGAAGGGAAGGTAGTTAAGTTATGTTTGAAGTTGGTGCGGTCCCATGTTTCAAGGGTGACCTGGGAGATATAGGACTTGTACAGGTTGGGCGGTCTGTGTACCCTCCGGAGGAAGGGGATCCCCTGTAAGGGTCTGGCAGCTACTGCTTGATCCTAGAACAACCAGTGCTTCTCCGACTTCAGTCGACTCCATTCCACCAAATGGCACAGTTGCGTCGCCTGAAAATATATCTGGAGGTCGGGAACACCGAGGCCCCCCTCCTCCGGCGGAAGCACCATCAGTGCTTGCTTCATCCGTGGCTTACGACCATTCCAAATAAATTGTGCCAGTTCAGACTGCGTTTGTTGTATCCACCCCTTTGGGGGTCGGAGAGGCAGGGTTTGGAACAGACGTGCCTGGAGGTACGCATGGGTGGATGGCGTTAGGGAGAGGTCGAGCGCAACCGATTTATCCATATTCACCTTAAACCCCGAGGCTTGCGCAAAGGTCTCTAATTCTGTGAGGCACGCTGGTAATGCGAGAGCTGGGTTCGACTACGAGATCAGAACGTCATCTGAATATAGACTAATCATGTTGATCACCCCCAAATGTAGTCCCCGTTATCGCTGGTTTGTGACGAAAATGGCAGGCCAAGGGCTCCATATAAAACGCAAAGAGAAGGTGTGACAAGGGGCACCCCTGTCTCGTACCTCTCTCTATGGGGAACCGGGAGGATGTGTAGCCATTTACTCGTACTGTGGTGGTCGGGAACTGGAAGCAATTAAAGATGCGTGTTCTAAACTTCTCCCCCATCCACACCCATTCTAGAACCTGCTCTAGGTATGGCCAATGGACCCTATTGAAGTTCTTCTCGTCGTCGATAGTGAGTAGCATGTATTCCCCCTGTGTCCGAGAGGCTTTCTCGATAAGGTAGAGAGCCCGCTTTGTATTATCGCTTGTCTGGCGCTGAGGGATGAAACCTGCCTGATCTGGGTCTATCAGACCCGGCATGTGGGGCGCCAGGCGAGCAGCCAGTATCCCAGTATATAGCTTAATATCAACGTTGAGAGGAGATAAGGGGCGATAAGCTCCGCAAGTTGTCTTGTCCTTTCCGGATATCGGGATAACCACTATGGACGCTGCAAGCATGTCACCGGGTAGCGCTCCATGTTCAGTGAATGAATTAAAAAGCTTAGTGAGGATCTGGGCCACCAGTGTACGGAATGTTTTGTAAAATGCTGCCAAGAAGCCATGCGGCCCAGGGGCCTTTAGCAGGCTTAAGGTGTGAGATGGCCGCGATTACCTCTTCTATTCTTATGTCTCTGTCCAGGTGATCAGCCTGGGCTTTAGTCAGAGCAGATTGGTCAGTGGTGGCAAGGTAAGCAGTCCCGTCCTCAGTGGACAATGGCGACCTACCATACAGACCGGCGTAAAAGTCTCGGAACGCCTCTGCAATTTCAGAGTCCTCCAAAACTCGCCGATCATCCCCACATTGAATCTCCTGGACCCCCTTCCTCTGTCGGGTCTCTCGCAGTTTGTGGGCGAGGAGGCGACCGCATCTATCCCCCCCTGTGTAATAGGCATGCCGCATCCTTAGAGCTGCATATTCTGCCCTGTCTTGGTCTAGAGCTGCGAGCTGTTGTCGCATGGCTTTCAGTTGACGCCAAACCCGTGGTGCCCCTGTCCGCTGGTGCATCTGTTCTAGCTCCTTCGTTTTTTAGGTAAGGTCTTCCCTCTTGCGCTTGCGCCCTGCATTTTCTGCCGCTGAGATGGCCATCATTTCCCCGCGTATGACCGCCTTAAGCGCTGCCTATTGTGTAGCTAGGGAAGTGTCATTATTATCATTGCGAGAGAAGTAGTCCTTTATTGAGTGCTGTATCTGTTCTACTACTGTTGCACGGTGTAAGAGAGTGTCGCGGAGGCCCCATTGTCGCAAGGATCGCTGCATGGGCGGGAGAGTGAAGGTGGCAGTTACTGGTGCATGGTCAGATAGAGAAGCTACTTCTATCTCTACTTCTGTCGCTAGCGCATGTAGAGGTGCCGAGGCCAGCAGATAGTCTAATCTGGCGTATGTTTTGTGCGCATTAGAGTAGTATGAGTATTCTCGGCTATGGGAATGGAAGCAGCGCCATAGGTCTTTGAGGCCTAAGTCTTGCAAGCGCGCACGCCCTGACAGTGATGGTGCCCCTGTCTGCCCTGTGCACTGACATGATCTGTCTGCTTCATTATCAAAGAGCAAATTCAAGTCACCCCCCCAATAGGATCCGTTGTTCCATCGTGGCTGTCACTTCAGTGAGAACTGTATGTAAAAACCTTTCCTGTCCCTCAGTTGGGGCGTACACAGAACCCAGCGTGAATGTGAGACTTCCGAGAGTGAAACGGTAGGTGAGGAGTCGCCCCTTAATTTCAGCCACCTTGTGAAGAACCTCCCCCTGAAACCCCTGGGCAACCAGTATAGCGACACCTGCTGATTTGGTGGGGCCAGAGGAGAACAGCTGGGTCGGGAACTTGTGAGATTTGAGGCGGTAACAATTTTATTTGAAAAGTTTTATATAGTGCTGGCTAGACCCGGAGGTATCAGAGCGCTGTACATGAGATAGGACATTGTTTCAGTACATTGTTACATAGTTATATCAGTTACAGTTACCAGTACATGCTTAGGAGAAAAACGTGAGCTTACACAATAATATAAGATATTAGCACATAGCATATCCAAGACACACGTTTTATGGGGAGTGGAAGGTGGTGGGGGAAAGGTAAACAGGAGAGGGGAGAGCAGACAGAGTCAGGTAGACCTGAAGTGGGAAATTACTCCAGGGGGAATGAAGTACTCAAAACAGTAGAAGAGCGAGACAGATAAAATCGTGAAGAACCGTGAAAAACAATGTCCGATGTCCGGCTGGATAGGTGACGGCCGAGGGGGTGTTCCAAAGCCAGACTCCTCTACAGCTGCATAGGACAGCTCCACCGGGCATCATCCAAATGTCCTCAGGCCTAGCGGTAAGTACAAATATTTATAGTTTCAGCCCGTGGGGCATCGTCATAGTTCCAAAGAAGGCATCAGTCTAGGTGTTGCTGGGAGGCGCCGTCCGCCTCGTCCTCCAGCTCGCCTCCAGGTCAGAGGGCGTAGGGAGAGATCACTGGCGACGTCAAAGGGAAAAGGCTCCCTAGCGGTGAAAGTAGTGGAATTGTCTTGCTCAGAGGGATATTTTGTATGCAGAGGGATGGTGCGTAGGCAGGGCCAATGACTACGACTCAGGTGCAGCTACAGGGCATTAAGGACACCGCAGTTTGAAGGGACGCTGGGTTAGCTTCATGGGATCCCGCTAACACAATGCATCAAATGCTGTAGAAAAGACTGCTGTATGTAAAGTGTGGTCTTAACATATGTTGGGTGCCATCTTGACTGCCGAGCACTAGTTTTACTCACTTGGGTGCTGTGATCAGGCCGAGTTAGCATACCTACTAATCTCCTTGGTTGTGCATGAAGAAAGCTGCCCCGTCATTGCTGCTGCACCCTTTCCCCAGCATCTGTGGCTCACCTAGAAAGGCAGCTAGTTTAGACTTCTGCCATTTTGAGGTCAGGCAAGCCACGTGGTAGCTTCCCTGAGAATCTCGACCTGGCACGAGGGATGCTTGCTGGTCTCCTGTGATTAACCTGCAGATATCACCCCCGTTGCTGCCGCTACAGCCCTGTCCTCCACCTCTGTAGCTCTCATGGTTAAGGCTGCTTATTAAGAAATCTCCGGCTGCCATTTTAGGGTCAGGCAGGCCATGTAGTTGATCCCCGGTGAGTCACTGATGGGCGCGGGGGCTCCTGCTGGACTCCTGGGATAAGTTTGATGAGGGCTGCTCCCATTGCTGTCGCTGCGCCCCTGCCCCCGCCTCTGTAACTCGCGTGTTTCTCAATTAGGCAATTAGGTGCGTTTCTTGCAGGAGGCATATATATGCATTAGTGTTTTCCAAACAAGACAGGACTACTTTACGCTTAACCGGATTGTTAAGCTCCCTCACATTCAAGGTAAGTATCTTAAGTGTGGTGGGAGCCATATATTCAGATGGGGATGATTAGGGCCAAGTACGGAATCTGAAATCCGTTGCTTTGCTCGTAAGGAGCGGGTCGTAGTACCGGGAGGCTCTTCCTGTGCAAAGCAGTATTGTTATTGAAAAAGGGTGGACAAGGGACCCCAAAACCCCTAAAAAATAACACCCCAAACAAATAACCAGATGAGACCCTCCTGCACAGGGCAGAAGGAAGAAAGGGAAATAAGGAGAATCACAAGTAAGTCCATCATCCGCAGATGATCGGGTTAGAAGTTTCATGGGGGACATATTGTGGCCAGGAACGTCCCTCCACCCTCCCGCCAGCTGCCCACTAACAAGAAGGATAGATCAAAAGGGGTCGAAGGATCAGATGAGCATCATCCAGGTTGCGTTTTCGCCAGTTCCGTGGGCAGAGTCTCGAGTACTGCTTTCTTACCCATGGAGATTTCTGCGGTGTCTGGCCGCTGAAGCCGGCGTCGCCGATCCTGTTTTCTCCAGCCTGGTCTTGTCTTCTACGTGAGGGGTAGAGCAATCATCCCCGCTCTCCTCCGACGGGGGGTCGATACCCAGCAGGCGGCAGGCCTCCGACAGGGAGAGAAGCAGGAAGAGTTTGCTGTCCATCTGGCAAATTAAACAAAACGGGTGACCCCAGCTATAGGAAATGTTGCATTGGCGGAGGTACGAGGTGACGGGTCTGAAGATTCTCCTCTTTTGCAGAGTAAGGGCCGCCAGATCTTGGTACAGGACAGGGTTCTGTCCACAGAAAGTCAGGGGGTGCATCTGTCGGGCTTTCTGTAGAATTTCTTCCTTAGTTCGATAGTGTTGAACGCAGACTAAAATGTCTGATGGCGGGGCTGTGGCAGGGCGTGGTGGTCCCACTCTGTGCGCCCGGTCAAGCTTAAGGTCTGCGTCTAGAGGGTTGCCCAGGACATGGTTAAAGAGTTCCCTGGTATATTTGAAAATGTCGTCCACTTCCTCATTGGTCTTCACCCCTCAGATCCAGATATTATGGCGGCGGGAGCGGTTCTCCATGTCTTCGAGGTGGGACTGTAGGTCCACCCGCTGGGTGTGAATGCGGACGACTTCTTGTTGAAGAGACGACAGCTCCGTATCCCTCTTGTCGCTTTTCTCCTCCAGCTCAGCGACCCTCTCGCCTATGCCGTCTAAATCCCTTCGGACATCCTTGATTTCAGCCGTGAGGTCCCGTTTGAGTGTCTGCAGGTCTTCTCGCAATGACATAAACAGGGACTCCAGGAAGGCCTTAGTTATGGGCTCTCCACCGTCACCACTCATTTGTGCAGCTAGTTCAGTGTGCGCGGGAGTGTCGCCCGCCTGTGTTCCACCCTGGGCCTTTGCAAATATGTGCTTTAGGGTTTTCTCTTTCCGTCCTCGGGAAGAGGACATGCTGTGTGCAGCTGGAGCGGATGCTGGTGGATCCCGTGTGAGTTGAGGTAGGGTGTAACACAGTGGCCCCGGGCCCCGATATCCTCCCAAGGCCCCCTCTCTGAGGCACTGTGCGCCAATTCGGCTCCGCCCAATCCCTGCTGTGTCTCGTAAAGTCTAAGCTGACCCACCGTTTGCAGGCCGTCTATGCGTCTTGTCTGGCCGACTACAACGCATCTCCAGGAGGTCCCCCTTCGGTCCCCAGTGCAAGGCCGCTGGCGCCACTCCCCTGCTGATGCGATGCTATCCCCTTCAGTATGGCCGGTGACAACTTAGCTTCCTGACGCTAGGCCTGTGGCACTCGGAGCGTTCTGGGGAGCAGCAGGTCCTGCGGTCAAGAGGGCACGAGGCAACCCCTGGTGCTTGGTGTAGTGCGTTACTGCAATTCTTATGAGTCCGGCGCCTACCGTCACACCCCCAAAGTGCTGCAATGCTCCAAACCCCCCAGGGACTCTGGGCCGGACCGCTGCTGAATCTCCCCCAGTCGGTGCCGATGCAGTCCCTGGCCTGATCACAGGTTGTGTGGGGCGACCTGCCCACCTCAATTGCGTCCCTGGCCCACTGGTGAGGACCGCAGCCCTTCACCACTCACTCCCAGTGTTGAATGCACACTGCGACTTTCTTCCCGGGGCTGAGCACTTGCCTGGGTTGCAGCGGGGTGGACGGAGCTCCGTGGGCCTGCCGATCGGCCTCAAGGTCGTCACTCTGCTGCTAGGCCTCGCCGCAAGATGGCGGGCCTTCTGCTGCACTGCTGCTGTCTGTGCGTCGACTGGGACCAGCTGGCTTTCTGCTCGGGGTGAGATGCTCACAGGTCATCCGTTGCGCTCCGGACACTAGCTGTTAGGCAGCTCGGCCTGCTCCCCTGATTCACAATCTTCACGAGAGCCGGATTACTCACGGGCCTCGCCTCTCTGGCCGCCACGGCACCAACTCAAGGCCGCTCTCCCCCTAGGCCGCACCCCGGCAGGGTCGTTCCCGGCGTCGCTGCTGTTTCCCACTTCGCGGCACAGCTTTCAGAAAGGGCCTGGAGACGTGCCCTGTGTAAATACAAAATCTGTCTCCTGTGCCTCATGACTAGATCGAAGGTGGGCAGATAAGATACCAAGTTCAGAGACTGGGCCCTTGCCAAGCAACAAAAAGCCATGAACTGGTGAGTCTCCTCCACTCCTGATTTGAGTTGTTGATGCTGTGATCTATATACATACACTAAGGCTGACGCGTCTTTGCACCTAGCCAACACCACAACCAAGGGCCATTTTATAAATTGTGGGGCATGTTTCTTGTTAGCACCAACAAGGAGAGTGTGTTGTATTATATTGAATGCGCTGCCCCAGGGCAGCAGCAAACGAGTGCTGCCCTGGGTGGCAGTGCATTCAAGTGAAATATGGAGCGGCTTTGAAGCATGTGTTTCCCCATGCAGGCGTTAACCCACCTGCAGTGATTGACTGCACCTTCCTGCAAGGGGATGTCTGGGGGGTCCATAGGACCCCTTCCCCCCCCCCCTCCAGAGGGATGCCATCAGGGGGCACACTGACAGTAATACTGTCCATAATACAGCCCCAGGCCTGCATTGATAGTTGATTGGGAAACGTGCCTGCAGGCCCTTACGCCCCAAGTCTGACGAAAGCCACCCTAGGAGAACTACCCTGCCACTTCAGCGAGTGCATATATAATGGCAGACGCATATGTTTGTGGGAATGATTACCTTTACTGACAGCCAGAACCAACAAAACATATTCCTATCTCTAGCTTATTTTTGGTGGGGAGGAAGGAGTTCAGGAAGGGGGATTCAGTTGTGATTCATTCTGGCTAGCTGATTGATATTGCTCTTTCAAAATGCCAATACAGACTAATTAAAAACAAAAAGCTGCAGACGTTCACAGAATAAGGATTTCTTAGTCCAACTCCAATCCTTGTTTTGAGCCAGTGGCATTGCAGAACTATTTGCAATTTATTCTAGGTCCATAAGAAGTAGAGGTGGCTAGACTGGGCCACTTACCTCCCTTAATGGTGGTCATAGTGGCTAATTTTCAGGGCACTGTCCAGGTGGAAAGCAACCACAATCCACTGGCTCTATTAATTGTGACAAAAGAAGCCCATGGTTTACATCAGGGTTCTCCAAAGTCGGTCCTGGAGGGCCGGATGCATGCCAGATTGTTTTGCATATTTGTATTTAGATAAATGTTGTTGTCTTAAAAATCTGAAAAGGATCTGGCCCTCCAGGGCCAACTTTGGAGAAACCTGGTTTACATAATTGCATATAGGTACTCCATCTCTCATAGCTTATCAATGTTTCTCAGTCTGTGACTAGCAAGGTTGATGTTTGTGTTTTGTCATGCTTTAATTGAGTAAGAAGTAGAAAGCACCAGCTCATGTCAGTGTGTGACCTTCAAACAAACTGTTTGCAGCTTAGATGCTCCCTTGGAAACCTGAGGATTCTCTCTGTCCAGATGCCTGTACGTCTGTCTTAGATGTGATTTTGCATCATTATTATGAGAGAAATTTGCCTTGTGATTTGGGATGTAAGGTGTGAAAAGAAAATGTGAATTTCTTTTGCATATTTCCCTATGTATTCACTACTCTATAAATCACATTATTGGATACATATTTGTAGTTTTAATGTGTATTCAGTAGCCATGGAGTGTTTCATAATAAAACTAGGACTGATTGAACAAATAGGTCCTTAATACTCAGGGTTCTGTAGGGGGTAACTCTAAGGGTGCGGGAACCAAAAGAAACAGAAGATAGGTAAACCTCTGTTTCAGGCAAGTTTGTGGGATGGAGCGGGAGGATGGCGGATGCAGAATAGGAACAATACCAATTCTTAGCTGAGACAGAACTTTATATCAAGTGAAGGGATTGCCTGCCCAGCTTGAGAAAAAGAAATACAAAGGGTAACACCTGGGACATTAAACTGTTTGGAGAGAGACCTGGAAATGGGAACATGATCCCTTGAAGGCTAGAAATATAACTTAGCCTTAAGGTCGGGAGTAACCTTTGAGACAGGAGTCTATTTTCAATACATAACCTTTAATAAGTGGTGGTTACTCCAAGAGGATATTTGGATAAATATTTACTTGACATATATAAACATGTTTAGACATGCGTTTTACCATATCGTTTACACTCTATCCTTTCTAGTACCATTTTTCCCTTTTTCTTCTTTCTTTCCCCTTATTACTTAGGCATAGCCCTTTCTAATTATAGATGCAGAAAGCATTGGCTCTCAGCAAGAGCTCATGTATTTAGTAATGGATTGCGGTACTGCAGTTTATGGAATCTTTTCATGAGTTTGAAATCTTCCCATTTCCCAACTCTAAAAATCTTTATCCTCCTTGATGAGATAATACATGAACTGAAGGAAGCTTAGCATGGCACTCAATGAATAAATCAGTACCTTTCCTTTAATATTACATAAAAGGGTCTGTGTTTTTTATGGTCATGGCAGATGCTGACAAATCCTAAAACAGTTCTTTGGGTTATCATAGAATAGTCAGACATCACATGTTCCAAGAAGTATCATTGCATGACAAACTCTCAGCTTATGAGTTACTTGTAGTGCAACAGTCAAGCCGGGCTTTCCTATGGGAGATTTAAGAGAGTGCTAACACGTACAAACACCATTTGTGCTTGCTTCTATTTGTATTCTTTACATTAAAGCCTAACATATTCGATTTGCTGATACTTCTGTACTTTGTCAACATATCGTGTAATACTCCAGTTATGATCCATTTTAGATGCCCTTCTGTGTTCATGCCAGTATTTAAAAACGTTCAATATCTTAATCTCATTCTTGCTCAGTGACATTTATTATGTGTCTTTCCCGTGACAAAATAGCTTAGCCTCCCCAAAGAGGTGACATTGGCTCTCCTTTTGCATTCTAGTCCTCAGTGCTTTGAAAATATTTTCTTTCTACAGAAAATCCAAACTATGATTCCCACAGACGAAGAGAAGCAGAAGATTCAGGAGGCTCAGCTTGCCAATCCTGATTTGCCTCTTGGAAGCGCTGAACAGTTCTTGATGACTTTGTCTTCCATTACTGGTCTCTCAGCGCGCCTTCAACTCTGGGCCTTTAAAGTGGACTATGAAAATATGGAGAAGGTATGTACAGATCAAGAGATGGACATTTGTTCATACTGACTCCTATTAGAGATTGGGGTTTTAATATTGCAACATACTTCTAGACATGAAAATCTATGTGTTAAAAATTCATATCTTCTAATAATATACCATACTTACTCTTCAAGTCCACGTGATCCAAATTAAGAACTCTTTTTTTTCTTGAGAATTGCAGTTAACAATTTTTCATATGGAAAATTGATTTTTTTGTGTTTTGTCTCAAAAACAGGCAGTAAAATAAAGCACAGAACTGAAGAATGTTATCACGGTGGTCAGGTGGTTAGGTAGTCAGGTAGTCACTGCAGTGTTAACAGTAGTCTGTTTTCAGTGGTCACATTCTAGCCCCATGTGTAGAGGGAAAGTGTTTGAGAATCTTCCAGTTTTAGCATGAAGTAACTAGGATTTTCCTGAAACACAGCCATTTGTAACCACAGGGTTTTACTGGCCAAAGGATAGAAACAAAACAGTACATGTTTGGCTATTAAGGGATGCTAGGAGCAGCGCATGTTTGTGGTTAATCACATCTTCACTATGAGAATTTTCCTGTATTTACAGTTATTAGAGATCTCTTGCCTATTTCTAGAGCGATCACTGAACACAATTTAAATATTTTTAAAATTTGGAACCCTTTTTATATAACCTTTTTGTGAAGAAAAGTGATATAATCAAGAGGCAGCAAATACAAATGTATAGTGCTTAAATAGAAATCCTGAAAGGCAGGAATCTCAGTAGTGGCAACACCTATAGGGCCAAATATACTTTATTTGTCTGCACTTTGCATTTACATCTGTGGATCTCTAAATGTTAGGAACGCAGGCTCCTCAATGTACAGTCCTTGCTCCAGTATCAAGAAAAGCACAGACACTTTGCTTCTCCCGAAGTGGGGCATTCATTTACGGAACAGATCCTAGTTCCAAAACAACAAGACCACTTCAAAAGCTCATGTGCATTGCTATTGGAAGCCATTTTTGGGATAGCTGCTCTGATTAGAAGAATGCACTCCCTGTGAGGTGTTGAGCATTTAATGCTGAGAATTGGAAAGATCGTATGCTGCATCCACAAGATTATGATGCATTCAGTACCACCCCTTGCAAATGTTTACTTTTTTCAGGATTAAAGTTGAAGGAAGAAGCATTACATATGCCAATAACTCATAATCAATTTTATTCATTGTTGAAACAAATGTTCCTAAAGGTTTTGTTCCATTGATGGGGACCGGTCTATCATCCAGAAATGGAAATGCTCCTCATTCACTCCTCCACACAGCCTAGTGCTTCATGTCTAACAACTTTCTTTTAGTACAGAATGTTGTCATTGCTTATATATTTCACAATAATGTGTCACTGCCAGAAGAAAACTAAAATAATATTAGAAATAAAAACAGCAACCGAAACTGTATCACTCATAAGTACATAATGCAGTATGTACATTGTAGAATGAAGCGACGTATATTTAGATGATCTAAATTCTTAATATACTGAAGACATTTTTGCTACTCCTGAGCACCTATATACATCATGTGTAGTCTGCCTCAGACCCAAGTACAGGATTTTTTCTTAGTTGCATAATAATGGGAGTGCACGTTCTTTCAATTTTTTGTTTTGTTTTAGCTCACTGTGAACAATGACTCTTAACTCCCCATTGTAAAAATATTCCACATTGTGGTGCATCAAATGTTCTTTGGTGATGTAATATCATTTTTTCTATTTCGTCCATCAATAATTTTACAGATTCTTCCTGTCTGTAGAAAAATGGTAAGAAGGATATGTTACTTACCTGTAATCCTAGTTCTTTTCCATGTGTATACCCATCAAAGTCATAAGCACTGAATAGTCCCGCCCACGTGCGGGGACCCCGGAAAAATAGTCCTGCCCACCTGCGGAGATCCCAGAGCATATACAAAATACCACGATGCCAAAATTACATTGGATTTTTCTTTTAAAATAAAAAAATGTGTATAAAGAATTTCTGAAAATAGAACATGCGCTCCTTTAGTGTCTCAACATAGCCTTTTATTTTTATAGAAAAAGGCAATTATCCCGTAGGCTGCATAGAGAAAACCACAACAGTAATACAATTGGCACTGTGCCATTAAAACCTCCAAGATGTGCCTGCTTCCATCATGCCCCACAGGTGATAGGTCAGGTCTGTTTTTAATGTGTTCTATTATGTAGGAATCATAACGAAAGAAAAAAGCTACTATAACAAAAGTATTTGTCCAGGGAGGTGGTTAGGTTGCTTATGACTTTGATGAGTATACCCCTGGAAGAGAACTAGGATTACAGGTGAGTAATTTATCCGTCTCTTCCAGGAGATACTCATCAATAGTCATAAGCACTGAATAGAATAGCAAGCCCATCCCCCCCAATCCTGCAGACGAACACCAGCATACTCACAGAAAAACACTCTAAGGATAAATTATTCAAACAAATTCCTTAAAGAGGCTTGCCCAAACTGAGCATCTGCCTGAGTGTCAGAGTCTAAACAATAGCGGTGAGTAAATTTGTGTACTGATTGCCATGTGGCAGCTTTACAGATTTCTGCAATTTGTACATTCTTTAGGAGGGCCGTAGTAGAGGCATTTCCCCTGGTGGAATGAGCCTTTGGTTTACCAGTGAGTTGTTTGATAGCCAGCTGGTAAGACAAAGTAATGCATGAGAATATCCATCTAGAGATGGACTGCTTGGAAGATGAAGAGCCAGTACGTATGGAACTATAGTTCACAAACAGACGGTCTGATTTCCTTAAATTCATGGTTCTGTCTAAATAGAATTTGAGAACCCTTTTGAGGTCCAGAGAATGTAAATCCCGCTCAGGAGGACTTGAAGTGTTCGGAAAAAAGTAGGAAGGGTGATAGATTGGTTAATTTGAAAATCAGAGACCACCTTAGGTAAAACACTAGGGTGCGTTCTAAGGACCACCCTGTTTGCACGGAAAATGAGGTTCTTTACAACACAGAGCTTGTATCTCCCTCACTCTGCGAGCAGAAGTAATTACCACTAAAAAAAGAGGTCTTCAAATGGGTTTGAATGAGGGACCGATCAACTTAGAAAGGACCACATTAAGTTCCCATGGCGGAGAGAGGGATCTAATCTGAGGATAGACTTTTTGTTAACCCTTCAAAGAAGTCTTTAACCACATGTATCTGGAAAAAGGAAGCCTGTGTGGGAGATTTTCTGTATGCTGTAATAGCAGCCAAATGAACCTTTATAGAGGAAAACTGAAGGCCTGATTTGGCTAAATACAGTAAGTATGGTAGAATCACCTGCTGCTGCCCTAGAAGGGGATCAAAACCATTATTGATGCACCATATGTAGAACCGCTTATATTTGAAAGCGTACAACTTTATTGTGGATGGTCCCTAGCCTCTTTAAGAATATTCATACTGTCTGAAGACAAACCTAGATGTCCATACTGGAGCTATGCAGTCAATCTCAGAGATGGGAAGTTGGGGTGGAACCCCCGACCCCCGGGTTTGGATAATATGCCCGGGCTACACGGCAACCTCCTGTGTGGGGTCTTGAATAGCTGAAGACGGTCCGGGTGTAACACTACTGGCGAGGCCGCTCTGGTGCGATCAGGATCATCCTGGTCTAGGCTCTGTAGAACTTGTTGATCACCAGAAGAATGAGCGAAATTGATGGAAAAGCGTAAAGTAATGTCGTTGTCAGGAACTCCCCATCATTGAAAGATGCCCTGTGCAACTTCGTTGTTTAGCACCCAGTCGTGAGCGCTGACAAAATTTCAACTTAGAGAGTCTGAATGAACATTGAGAGTGCCTGGGAGGTGACTTGCAGAAATGGTTAATTTCCTTGCGAGCAGCCACTTCCATATTGTCTGTGAGAGGGGTCTCGACCTGCTTCCTCCCTGTTTGTTGAGGTAATACATGGTTGTGGTGTTGTCCATTTGAATCAACAGGGAGAATGTTTGAATGGAAGGGAAAGAATGACTTGAGTGCATGATGTACGGCTCTCAGTTCTAACATATTGATATGATATGCGTGAGAACCTGTTGTGGTAGAAGTCTTCGTTTTTGCTGCTATTTTATACTGCTGCACTTGCCATTCTTAAAACTGTTTTTAATATTGTCAAATACCTGATTGCACTCTGCACTTTACTACTGCCTAGATTGGGTGGAATTTTACTATTATCATACTTTTAGCTAATATTAGTCACTGCTTTAGCTCTTACCTTCATTTCCCTGATCACTTGCCTCTCCCCTCGCGCTCAACCCTGGCGGAACCCGGATGTTAGCGGGCCCGCACTGCACACAGGGTTGGCGCGTTAGTCTTTCTTCGCTTTCATACCCGGAAGCTACATTAATCGCGCTGGGGCGGACGCGCAGCGGGTGCGCGAAAGGCAAGCCCGTCTGCGCCCGTCAGCGTCCGTAACGCGTCCAGCGCCATAACCCCTGGCCAACTGTGCCCCGGAAAATATAGCAGGGAACAGCTGTTATCTTTGAACCGAGGACCATGTAAGCCACATGATCTACTCTTTTGAGTAAAATGGAATGTACTAATTGTTTGTATTGTTTGGGAGGTCTGATCAGTGCTAGGGTAGAAGGGAGGGAAGGCAGAGACATGGGAACCCAAAGGGATACCCAAAGTGGCTCCCCTTCCCGGCATAAAGTGGCTGGTAACCATTTTCATGTTCAGGAACTGAATCTGCAATGTGTGCTACTCAACATTCGATCGCTAAGTAAACACAAATACCAGATCGAGGACATGATTCGAAGTATGAACATTGACATAATTTTTCTCACCGAGACGTGGGCAGATAACGCCTCATGTCCCGATTGGAACATAGCCCTGCCAAAAGGCTATACAGTGATCTCACAAGATAGATAGGTGGTATAGCTATTGTTTATAGGGAACATATAAAACGGTGTGTAACCACCATCAAGGATTTCCCGGCAGAATCCCTGCATTTCATTATTAGTATTAACAATATCATGAATGTTCAGGGCTTATTGCTCTATCGCCCCCCTGGTCCCAAAGTGCCATTTGCTCAGTCTCTGATGACTTATCTAGAGTCTCAAACAGACTCTGCCCCGTTCACGTTACTCTGGGATTTTAATTTTCACCTGGATCTTCCTGACAATACTGACACAAAAAGACTACTTGATAATCTTGTCACTTTTGGATTTACTCAGCTGGTCACAGAGCCCACCCATTAGGCGGGTCATATTCTGGATGGTATTTTTTCCAATAACTCTAAAATAATTGTGGTAAAAGTCACTCCTCTTCCATGGACAGATCATTACGCAGTCCATTTCAAGATCAAGGTTCCACTACCACCTCTGGGGAAACAAATAAAACCCACCAAAGTTATGTCCAGACGGTGGAATAAAGTCAGCGCAGATGACTTGCTAGTAGCTCTTGGCAAAGGCCCCCTGTCGCTCTCCAAAGATTGCAACGAGGCAGCCTCTGAAATTAACGATTGGCTTCAGACAGCAGCTGAACAGGTAGCCCCTGAAAAATGGTCTACCATTATGAGACATAAGCCCACTTTTCCTGGGTATAACCCCCATCTGAAGGCCCTAAAGGTGAAATGTCGAACAGCCGAACGAAAATGGCGGCAGGATTATGACAAGTCTGCAAAAATGAATTATAACATTGCCCTTAAACAATATAAAGAGGCAATTATTGAGGCAAAAAAGTTGTTTTTTGCCACTAAAATTGAGGAAGCGGGTAACTCCTCTAGGGAGCTTTTTAAAACAGTAAATCTGCTCTCTAAATCCCAACTAGGCACTATTTTTCATCCCGATCAAATCATGTGCGATAAGCTAGCAACTTTTTTTCAAAATAAAGTACAAGTTATCTATGATAACCTCTCTCAAGCTTGTCAGCTTTCAGATATAGTACAGCAATCAAAGGTGACAGTAGAACCACTCTTGAGGGAACTAACTAGTTTTGCAGTGATCAGTCGAGATGAAGTTTGCAATTTGCTTTTTTCCATAAAATCTGCCCTGCTGCGGTATTACACCTGGCTACTAATAGGATTGGCGATGAATTGACACCATTAATCAATCAAGTTCTGGAGTTAGGCAATTTTCCAGCAAGCTGGAAAAAGGCCACGATCAGACCTATCTTAAAAAAACCTATGCTAGACCCAACAGAGCCCAAGAACTACCGGCCGATTGCCGGTCTGCCTATAATGGCCAAGATCTTGGAAAAAACAATGAACAGAACATTGACTGAATACCTCGACACCAATGAAATATTGGATTTAACTCAGCATGGTTTTCGATCTAACCACTCGACCGAATGTGCTTTGATCGTAGTTGCTGAGGAGATCCGGAGAATAATTGATCAAGGGGGAAATGCAGTCTTGGTACTGCTTGATTTGCCGTCAGCCTTCGACACCGTAAACCATACGGTGTTGGTTCAGCGGCTTCGAGATGTGGGCACTGGGGGGGTCAGCTTTGTCCCTCCTATCCTCTTTTCTGGACGGGAGAGTGCAGAGCCTACACTGGGAGGGTATGCAATCAGAGAGCTTCTATTTGCCCTGCGGGGTTCCCTAGTGTTCTGCATTATCACCCACTTTTTTCAATATCTACATGCTACCACTGGCCAGCTTGATTAGGAAGCATGGTTTTGAATTTACGTCATATGCTGATGACTCCCAGCTCATAATCTCCATGGGTAAACATCCAGAGAATACGGCTGTCAGGTTTCATGCCGGCTTGGAGGAGATTATGACTTGGATGAACCATAGCTTCCTAAAAATCAATACTGACAAGACAGAAGTCATTGAATTTGGCCAGGGGCAACCTCGATGGGACGCATCTTGGTTGACCAATGACAGCTGGGGAATGTCCCACCCCCGCATCTAAGATCAGAAATCTGGGAGTCATCTTTGATTGCAAATTAACTTTTTCTGCCCAAGTTAATAGTCTCACCTCTTCTTGTTTCTTTTTAATTAAAACTTTGAAGAAGATTTTTCCCTTCATTAGGAAGGAACTACAGAAGTCAGTGGTAGTAGCCCTCTTGCTTTCCAAGTTAGACTACTGTAATGGCCTGCTACTGGGAATAAATAAGTCCCAAATGAGCAGGCTTCAATCACTACAAAACGCTGCTGCCAGATTACTCCTAGACATACCCAGGGGAAAATCTACCTCAGCTGGTATTCGAACCTTGCATTGGCTTACGATTCAGCATCGAGTTGAATTTAAGGCCTTATGTTTGGTCCATAAAGCTTTCTACGGAGGAGGCGCTAAGGCCATGCAGATATTGTTTAGACCTTATATCCCCGCCCGATCACTAAGGTCTAGTACTTTGGGTCTTCTCCATTTGGACAGGATTAGGAAGGCAAGATGGGGTGGTAGAGCTTTCTCCCATTGTGCAGCAAAGTTATGGAACTCACTGCCTACAGCCATGCGTCTCCAACCTAACAGACTAGTTTTCAGGAGAGCCTTGAAGCCCTGGCTGTTTGCTACAGCATAGGCTACTGCTATGGGCATTAACACAGGTACTCACCTTAGCGCCAAGACGCCACGGCATACGAGCGCTTTATAAACACATATCCTATCCTATCCTGATATCCCTTCTCCGCCTCTGACCACAATCCGTGTACTTGGAGATGTCTCATGTGAGCTCCCCAACCCTGGACGGAAGCGTCCATGATAATCATCTGACTGGGAAGATCCTGATGGAAAGAAACTCCTTTCAGTAGGTGAGAACATTTCATCCACCATTTGAGTGAATCCTTGGCTGCCTGAGGGAGAACCACTGTGTCTTCCCAGTGGTCCGAGGCTTGTGACCACTGATTCGCCAAAGCCTGCTGGAGAGGACGCATTTGCAGCCTTTTATTTGGGACAATGAAGATGCAGGATGCCATCAAGACCAGAAGGAAGGACACCTGTCTGGCTGTGGGAAGGTGTGAACTGAGGAGATTGTGGCACTTGTTGGTTATTGAGGATAACCTCTCCTCGGAAGGACACACGCTTGTGCTTACTGTATCCAGAGTCGCCCCCAGGTATTGAATCTTTTGAGCTGGGTTGAGAATAGAGTTTTTGTAGTTGATCTGTAGGCCTAGATGGCCTAGCACTCGAATGCAGCATTGAATGTGTTTCTGCAGCAGAGTGGGTGATGAACTTACCAGCAACCAGTCGTCCAGGTACGGGTAGACAAAGATCTTCTGCTTGCATAGAAAAGCAGGTACTTCTGCCATGCATTTTGAGAACATGCGGGTGCTGATTTTAGCCCAAACGGGATGACTTTGTACTGGAAGTGCTCCAACGCTACCTGAAAACGTAGGAATTTCCTATGATTTCTGGAAATTGGCACAAGAAAATATGCGTACTGAAGGTCTATGGAGCACATCCAGTGTCCTTGATGAAGCTGAGGAAAGATTTGGTGCTGTGCTGGCATCCAAAATATCTCTTTGGGGAAGAACTTGTTTAAGCATCTTAGATTGAGTATGGGCCTGTACTCCTGGGAGGGACCCTTCTTTAGAACCAGGAAGTAACGGGAGTAAATTCGTTGAGGTTGCTGTGGTAACGGAACTTGCTCTATGGCATCTTTTTGTAGTAGAGTATTTACCTCTGTCTGAAGTAAATGTTGATAGGCCGACGTTCCCCAAGGTGGTATTGTTGGAGGTGAGGACCTGAATCTGAGCAAGTAACCATTTTGCACAATATGGAACACCCACTTGTCTTTTGTGATCTTTTTCCACTCATCCTGGTGAGACATGATACTTCCCCCTCACCAGAGTGGGCAACGGGAGAAACCAGTGCTCATTGTTTTGCCGGTTGCTTTACAGAGGGGGGTGCTGGTCTGGAAGCTCCTCTTCCTCGTCGACGCTGATGGTAATGTGACCTGGACTGCTGTTGTTGCTTTGACCAGTGAGGGGTTCAAACCCCCTGTTGAAAATTGCGACAATCGTAGGGTCAGTAATCATCGCTATTTTCTAGGCTAACTGCCTTCAAAGTGTCCAGTTCTGATTTCATTTTGGACATTTCATCATCGGCATGTGTGCCAAATAGAGAGTTACCACAGAAGGGGAGGTTCATGATCCTGCGCTGTGCTTCAGGCTTGGGAGCAGTAAGCTGTAGCCAGACCAGCGCGTAGTACAGATACAGTGGGAGTACCCATGTGCTGCCAGATCCGAAGCATGTGCAGCCATGCTGAACATCTGGTTTGCAATGAGACCACCTTCTTGTAAGATCTCCTGGAAGTCTTGTTGGTCTTCCTTGGGCAGCTTATCTGTGAACCTTGCCAGAGGCTCCCAAGCGCCCTGTCGTATCTCCCTAGGAGCGCAGAGGCACTAGCCACCTTCATAAAGGACGCAGTGGTATTGCACATCTTCTTTCCTAGGGAGTCCAAGTGTTTACTCTCCATCTCAGATGGGACTGAAGAAGGGGAGGCCCCTGGATGTGTCTTCCTAGCCGCTGCCGCTATTACAGAGTCCGGTGGAGGATCTGCTCTTAAAAAATAGTGGGTCTTGGCCTGGTGCCTTGTATTTCTTAGTAATGAGTGGGGGTGCCGCCCCTATTGCAGCCGGTGTTAAGAAGGTTTGCAGAGCTGGTTCAAGCAGCCCAGGAACCAGGGGGTGCCTATGTGCTGTCAGTGAAGTCCTCGACTCTAACATGCAGCTGTACGACGGCGATGTTCTGGACACCGGCTCTCTGTGCTCCAACGGCGGCGGAGTTCTGGTCACCGATCGTTGAAGAGAAGTTGTTGAATGGAGTCCTTTCTCGGCATCAACCCAAGTCCTCTCTTCAGCGTTGACTTGCGCTTCTCAGGTCTCACGTCTTCCGAGCCTGTAGCGAGGGGTCTCGACGTTGACTTGCCTTTCGACGATGGAGGCGCTGATTGCCTTGATGGCAATTTGCCTCTCAACGTCGCTGCATGCTGTGTATGCTTTTCCGATGACAAAAGTGATGGCCAAGGAGAACAATCAGGTACTTGCCTCGACTGTGATCTCATTTTTGTCGACGACGACGAACAATGTTGCCTCTTCTTTGATCTGCCCCTGTGTTCTGATTTGTCACGAGAGGAGGGTGCTTTGAAAGCATGGTTGCTTCAGAGGCCACTTATTGATCCCTTTCCTCTCTCCTGCAAGGCATGCAGTTTGATCTTCTCTCTGTCCTCTTGGAGAAGTGCTGGCAATAGTAATACTTATCTGGATTGTTTGAGGATGGCAAACACACAATACAGACAGTGTGTGGGTCAGATTCAGACATCTTCCCACCGGAGGGACATTTATTGAATAATGCTGGCATTTCTGAGATAAAATATTTCCCAGATTTTCAGAAAATAGCTAGAAAAGATAGCCAGCAGTCAAAAATGTCAAGCTAATGATGAAAAATATCTTTAGAAAACCAATTATTGACAGAATAAGTCAAACACTGACCAGCTCAATGCTCCAGCATCTTCACAGAAGGAGCCGGAAAAAAGAACTGACCTAACGGTCACCTGTGGGGCATGATGGGAGAAGGGAGGTCTTGAAGGTCTTAAAGGCACGGTGCCAGTTATATTACTGTTGAGGTTTTCTCTATGCAGCCTATGGGCTAATTGCCTACTATTACTTGTATTTCTCTTTGAAAATAAAGACTATGTTGAAACACTAAAGAAGTGCATTTTCTATTTTCAGAAATGCTACAGACACATTTTTTTTATTTTTTAATGACAAATCCAATGCAATTTTGGCATCTTAGCCTGTTAAATGGTTTTAGGCTGCATGGCTATATATGTGTGTATGTATGTATGTATGTATATATATATATATATATATATATATATTCACAGAAAAAACCATAGGTTTCAGGGGTGTTATAGTTAGCTGGCCATTTCACTCGTACAAAACCATAGAAATTCCTCCGTTATAGTTAGTTCTGCTAACTATAACTCGCGTGCCCGCAATGCACTGCTGATGATGTCACATATTGCATCATTCATGACATGGCCAGTGACGTCACTGATGACATCACTGATGACATCTCAAATGACATCACTGATGACATCATCCACGTGACAATCTGATACACCTCATCATACACTAGTATAACCTTTCATCACTCACTGTAAAATACAGAGTATCATATTTGAAACCATTGACACACCAATACCAGTTACTACATACCCACTCACTGATTCCTAAGTCTACACACACCATACATACCCATTCAACAACAGAATCATTTATACATGCAGTCACTAATTACTAGAACACTATCAAATGCACTTATACACATATATAGACATTGACACATCAGCAGTCATCTTAGTCGGTTATGCAGTCATCCTACTCATGAATAAAATTAATCACACTTACATTTACTCACTTACACAATAATCCAACAACACCTCATTTATTCAAACACATAGTAACTCATAGTTAATATGTTAAAAAATCACCATTACAATTATACACTCATTCATATAGTTACTCTCACAATCACTGACTCTTACACATACTTATTTATATACACCAACTCTCACATACAATCCTTTTATTTTTTTACTTTGTTGAAGATGTACAACTCAAACATATATTCGCTCACCAACACACAAATAAATACACTCAGTCACCCAAACAACTGTTTCCACATGCACTCTTAAACCTATACACCTAGTCAATCAACCATTCACACATCTATGCATAGAATTGCACACACCCCATCCAACCACACACAAACTCAGTGTCCCATATACAAATACTCACCCAACTAATCAATAACTAATATACACACTCATGTAGTTAGTGACCAACTGATGCAGCATGTTATACAACAACAGGGACAGTGCTGCACACATTCACATAGTTTAGTTACTAATCCATGTATTAAGTGAGACACTTTTAATTACTCACTTAAACAGTCAGACAGCTACTAAATCCTCCATCCAGACAGTTATATATCCACTCAATTTTCAATACAGATTGGTATATATATATATAATACATATTTAATTTTCAAACTAAACCACATTCACTGGATGATGTCATCAGTGATGTCATTTGAGATGTCATCAGTGATGTCACTGACTATGTCATGAATGATGCAATATGTGACATCATCAGCAGTGCATTGCGGGCGCGCAAGTTATAGTTAGCAGAACTAACTATAACGGAGGAATTTCTATGGTTGTGTACGAGTGAAATGGCCAGCTAACTATAACACCCCTGAAACCTATGGTTTTTTTTGTGAATTTCTAAGGTTTTTTAAATGCTAATTTCTAACTATAACGTCTCAGAAACCTATGGTTTCTTCAGTGAATATATATATGTATGTATATATATATATATATATATGTCCCAAAAATTGCCCAGCAATTGAGGCCGCACAATACTTCGAAGAAGGAAACATCCTTATATATGGGAAACAGGCAGCTTCCGATTCCGTTTTACATCCTGTGGCCTGACGCATTTCGATGGACTTTCACCATCTCTGCAGGAAAAAGTTAAGTGCATGACTGTGCGGCCTCAATTGCTGGGCAATTTTTGGGATATATTTATGCGGCGGTTCCAGGCCGCAGAGGGATCGCACCATCCTAAGAAGTTTGTGGATGCGGACAGGGGGCGTCTTTCCCCTGTAAACGGTACTGCGATTTGTAATTTTAAACAGGCATAGTCCGATTCGGGAAGCCTAATGGAGGGCTTTAAAAACATTTATCCTGCAAGCAATCGTGGGCATGTACCCCACTGGAGGGGATAAATGGTGCTTAAATAGACTACGCTGCCCAGAATGCAACAATATCGGCACACCGGAGGCCAATTAAGGTACTGTGTACTTAAGAATGCGAGGGGCGGCGAGTCATGCACGTAACTTTTTCCTGCTCACGAGGCCTCTGAAGAGATGGTGAAAGTCCATCGAAACGCGTCAGGCCACAGGATGTATTACGGAATCGGAAGCTGCCTGTTTCCCATATATAAGGATGTTTCCTTCTTCGCAGTATTGTGCGGCCTCAATTGCTGGGCAATTTTTGGGGTATATATATATATATATATTATCTACTGGCGGTCGCCAGTAGATAGTTATAGTTACAACCTAGTTTCCATAGGAAATCTCAAAATTCTATTTTGAATAACTTTGGCGCCGGTTGACGAATCCTCGCGAAATTTTCAAAACTAATGGGGCGCTCCGTTCAGCTCCTACGCTGAAAGTCTCGGGGTGATTCGTCAAGCGGGGGCCGGGAAAAAGGGGGGGTCCCAAAACGCGTTTTCCCGATGCATTTTTCCATAGGACCTTTAGTCGCAGCTACAGCCCGAACGGCTGAACAGAATTGGGTGAAATTTGGCAGAGCGGTAGCCATAAGGTCAAGGAAGTGCCTTTTGCAGGTCTGGTGTAAATCTGTTCATTAGTTACTGAGAAAATAGCATTTAAAAGCATATCAATATCTGTACGCGCGCACCCTGCCGTGCGCGAGCGAAATTCTGATTGGTTGTTAGATGTCGGTAAACATTCGAATCGGTCGAAACCAGGAAGTGTCTGCCGCCATTTTGTCTCTCGCAGTCTGAGGGGGTGAAAAACAAAGGTGGAGAACGTGAAAAGGGGGCAGAGTGGACAGTTCATGACCCCCTAGCCTTGGTCAGGGGGTCACAGAAGGACCCCCAAGGGAGAAAAAAACCATTATTTTTTTGTAAAAATCACGAGGTGCGCGCACCCGGGGCGCAGGGCCCGAACTGCGAACCGTGGGTGCTCGGGGCGCGAAGTGCACCGAGCGCCCACAGAGCGCGCACGGTGCGCGAAGCACACCTTGCGCGCAGGGTGCGCGCACCTCGCGATTTAAAAAAAATAAATAAATTTGTTTTGTTTGAAAAACCTGAAAAAAAAAAATAATAATAAACACATAACTTAGCATTTAAAAAACCATACAAATTCACTGAAAAAACCATAGGTTTCACACACGTTATAGTTACGAATTAGCATTTAAAAAACCTTGCAAATTCACTTAAAAAAACATAGGTTTCACACATGTTATAGTTAGCTGGACATTTCACTCGTAAAAAACCAATGAAATTCCCCCATTATAGTTACTTCAGATAACTATAACTCGCGCGACCGCCACTCTATCACAAGGATGATGTCATCAGTGATGTCAAGAGTGATGCCACTGACCATGTCATGAGTGATGTAATATGTGACGTCATGAGCAGAGGATTGCGGGCGCGCGAGTTATAGTTATCCGTGCGCGCTCTGTGGGCGCTCGGTGCACTTCGCGCACCGAGCGCCCACGGTTCGCAGTTCGGGCCCTGCGCCCCGGGTGCGCGCACCTCGTGATTTTTACAAAAAAATAATTGTGAATATATATATATATATATATATATATATATATATATATATATATATATATATATATATATATATATATATACTAACATATATGCATACATATGCATGTTATGCACATGAAAGTGTGAAAAACACTAATACAAGCAAAGCTAAAAAGCCACCTAATTTCAAACAGAATTGTTTAAACTTAAACGAGGGCGAGACCTATTGCATTTTCAATGCTTGTTTACTTTGGTTCCATCAAGAAGGCATTCCGATGTGTCAAACATTTGCCATTAATTCTGAATGGTAGCACTCTAGTTGCTCATTAGATCACTGTAGTAAAGCTACTGTTCACCAGGGAAGTCTGCTGCTGGTATTCAACGTGCATGTTTCAGTCTGCATGTCAGAATTTATTAATGAAATAGAAGAGGATTTGAGAAGTCAAAATGTGCCCTAACTTTTCTTTCTGCAGCACTAATCATTTCTATGGCAAAATGAACCCCCTCATTGTGTTCCTTTGCAAATTAAATGTTTTAAGTGTTACCACTTTATTCCATTCAAGATGGCTTCAGGTGTGCCATACTTTTGTCATAAGTAAGACTGTTAGCGCTCTAGTTGTTCTTTAGAACACTCTGGAACATCCTGTCATTGGGCTACACTTGGGCTACATCTGGGTGATATTTGTGCTACATTTGGGCTCTTTTGTCTATGGTGGCCATCTTGGGAGACTTATTTGTTATGAAGTTTCCTAATTTCCTCATTTACTCAGTCTCCTCAGTAGGAATACTTTCAGTTTTTTACTTTGATTCCATCAAGAAGGCATTCAGATGTGTCGCACATTTGCCATAAATTCAGAATGTTAGCACTCTAGTTGCTCATTAGATCACTGTAGTAAAGCTACTGCTCACCAGGGAAGTCTGCTGCTGGTATTGAAAGTGCATGTTTCAGTCTGCATGTCAGAATTTTTAATGATATAGAAGAGGATTTGAGAAGTCACTCAAAATGTGCCCTAATTTTTCTTTCAGCAGCGCTAATCATACTTTCTATGGCAAAATGAACCCCCTCATTGTGTTCCTTTTTAAATTAAATGTTTTAAGAGTTACCACTTTATTCCAATCAAGATGGCTTCAGGTGTGCCATACGTTTGTCATAATTAGGACTGTTAGCGCACTAGTTGTTCTTTGGAACACTCTGGGAAGCTGCAGTAGAACACAAAGGAATCAACTGACAGCCTCTGCCCTTGTTGGATGTACATGTTTTACTGAGAATGTCAGACTTCATTCTCACATGACTGAGAAAGATAATGTGAATTTACAGAAAATATGCTCTCAGTTTAGCTTATAGATCACCTTCCAAACCTCTGTGGGAAAAGCATTTCAAACATGATTCAAGATATCCCAGCAGAAGACTTTTTCACATGGTAAAATCACCTTAGAACATACCAAAATTCCTAAAATGAGTATGGTACCATCAACAAATGATTTATAATGTAACTAAAGTCTTAAAACCTTCTATTAACTGCAATGCTTTTTAATGAGGTGCTATCATGTATATTGGTCCCAAGATGGCTGCCAACACTACTTGGATGAAGTGCTGACAGCCAATCAGATCTCACGATGAGATGTGTGGTTAGGCTCCGCCCAGATATATATGTGATTTTACTTTTGATTTTCGCAGGAACTACTGAACGGATTTACACCATTTAAGCAAAAGGCATGACTCTGAACCAAGATCTACCTTTCTGCCTAATTTGGTGTAATTTCGTTCAGCAGTTCGGGCTGTAGCTGCGACTAAAAGTCCCCATGGAAAATTGCATGGGGAAAACACGTTTACGGCACCCCCTTTTTTCTCAGCCCCCGCTTGACGAATCACCCCGAGACTTTCAGGATAGCTGCGGACCAGAGCGGGCCACGAGTTTTGAAAATTTTGCGAAGATTCGTCAACCGGCGCCAAAGTTATTCTAAATAGAATGCTGCGGATTTTCTATGGATAATAGATCCGAACTATAACTACCTACTGGCGACCGCCAGTAGGATATATATATATATATATATATATATATAATATATTCACTGAAGAAACAATAGGTTTCAGGGATGTTATAGTTAGTTTGACATTTCACTCATACAAAACCATAGAAATTCCGCCGTTATAGTTAGTTGAGCTAAGTATAACTCGCGCCCCCGCTGTGCACTGCTGATGACGTCACATATTACATCATTCATGACATGGTCAGTGACATCACTGATGACATCTCAAATGACTTCACTAATGACATCATCCAGTGAATGTGTTTTTCTTTAAAATGTAAACATGTATTATATATATACCAAGCTGGTTTGAAGAATGAGTGGATGAGTGGATGTATAAGTGTCTGGATGGAGGATTTGGTAGGTGTGTGACTCACTGTTTAAGTAAGTGATTAAATGTGTATTACTGAATGCATGGGTTATTGACTAAACTGTGTGAATGTCTGTATCAGTCTGTCTGTTGTATAACCTGCTGCATTAGTTGGTTAGTATCTCCACGGGTGTCTATATGGGTTATTGATTAGTTGCCTGAGTAATTGTATGGGAGACTGAGTGTGTGTGTGGTTGGATGGGGGTGCGTGACTGTGCATAGATGTGTGAGTGGTTGATTGACTGGGTGTTTGACTTTAAGAGTGCATGTGGAAACAGTTGTATGGGTGAGTGAGTGTGCGTATGGATGTGTTGGTGAGTGAATGGATGTCTCAGTGGTAGATGTCCATGTAAGTACAAAAGTAAAAGGAGTTGGAGTTTATAAATGACTATATGTGAGAGTCAGTGATTGTGAGAGTGGCTGTATGGATGAGTATATACTTGTATTAGTGATTACATAAGAGAGCAAGTATGCATTAGTATCTGTATGAATAAATGAGGTGGTGTGTGTATAACTGTGTAGGTGAGTAAATGGAACTGTGATTGATTCTTTGCATAACTGATTGGGATGAGTGCATGACTGACTAGGATGAGTGGTGGTGTGTGAGTGTCTGTATAGGTGTATGAGTGCATATGATAGTGTTATATTGATCAGTGACTACATGTATGAATGGTTGTATGGGTGAATGAGTGGATGTGTGGGTAGACCTAGGAATCACTGGTATTGGTGTGTCAATGGTTTTGAAAATGGTAGTCTGTATTTTATAGGCGGTGTATCAAAGGTTATATTAGTGTGTGAGGAGGTGCATCAGATTTCCACGTGGATGATGTCATCAGTGATGCCATTTGAGATGTCATCAGTGATGTCACTGACCATGACATGAATGATTTAATATGTGACATCAGCAGTGATTTGTGGGAGCGCGAGATTTAGTTAGCTCAACTAACTATAACGGCAGAATTTCTATGGTTTTGTATGAGTGAAGTGCCCAATTAATTATAACGTCCCTGAAACCTGTTTTTTTCAGTGAATTTCAAAGGTTTTTTAAATGCTAGTTTCTAACTATATCCTCACTGAAAGCTATTATTAATAATAATAGTGGATACCTGTGTAAGTAACTAGTCCATTCCATCAGTACATTACTAGTAATTGGAATAAATACAGTGCTGCAAACAGAGTGCATGGTGAATTTATAAGTGTTTACGTATTGCCTGGATGGGTGATTGGAGAAGTGCATCGGACTCACAGGAGGATTCCTACACTGCATGGGTAATAACTTCGTATTTAGACGAGTGTATTAATAGTATATAGGTGGTTAGAGAACTGCATGGATAGTGTACAGAATATTGTAGCTGTACTTGTATTAGTAATTAGGCCATTCCATAAGTACGTGACTAGTAACTAGATGATTATAGTGCTGTAAAGAGAGTGCATAGTGTATTTATAAGTGCTTGAGTATTAGTGGAGCACTGTGAAATTTCCTCCTACATTTCTTTCAATTCTGTCTTCTGAGACTTTGTAATATATGCCGTGATATAGCGAGCAACAGCAATTGAGTTATGACATAGTGTATGTCCATATTTGCATTCCACATCTTCAAAATCACCGGATTGTAATCATTAATGTACTTCGATTCTTCTGTTCTTTTTATATTATAAGTATTTTTGGGTGATTTTCGAGTGATAGTATGCCTCACTGCTGACATAAAACTGTTCACTCTTCCTTTAGAAATTACTGGACGTGGAAAGCCAAATCGACATTTTGTGTAAAATTTATTCTTTGACTTATATTTCCGTCTGCAATATTTTCCACATCGATGACTCTGAAACCGTAAAACTTGCTGTCTTAATATATTTTCTCCTCCTGTTTTCGGAATTGCACATGTAACATACTCTTCAAAAAAAGATAAAACAGTCTCATCCGAATCAGTTCCAAATTTGGGTGCATTTTTGATCCATAAAAGCATATGTATATGACGAGCACCTCTAGCTTGGTATTCTTTTCTCCCCAAAAAATAAATAACTTCTCCAATAGGTGGATTTGTTTTATTACAGATGAAAGACATCATAGCTTCAAATCTATGATTAAAATATCTGCAGACATTTACAGGATCTAGGGAACACAGTTCTCCAGGTGTCTTCAATTCAGTATTTTCTATATTTGAATTTGCTTCTCGTAGAAAATCCAGTAAATCATCCCATGCATACTCAGCACAGCTAAGTGTAACAAACCACGTAGGGGTTCCTAAGTTTCTTAACATACATTTTAGTTCCCCATGACGTTGATACCAATATTCATTAGTGCCACGTTTACCTGCCATCAAATTAATTAACTGTGATTCTAAATGTTCGTCTCTTTCTTCAACTTTGTCCATAAATTCCTTTGCAGAAACATGTGAAAGATGCGTTCCAGTTTTTAATATATGGTTGACTGCATATGAAAGTGCAGACAGTTCACTCTCAAAGAAAAGATGAAATAAATATGAAATACACTGAGGAAATCCTGGTTCTTCTGAGTACAGTCGTAAAGTACGATATTCTGAAGCTGGAATATGAACTGGTTGTTCATCATATCGTCCACCTTTTCCAGTAGGGAACAGCTGTGGAAAACAACGAGCTTCCAACATTTTTTGTCCCACACACTCATGGGAGTTCCTTTTGCTTTTTTCATCTGGAACAATTCAATAGTATCTCCTATCAGTTCTTTTGAATGTAGAGGGTATATAGTATAATGTTCATAAATTTCTTCTTTTCTGGAATTCTCCACTTTTTCTATTTGTCCACTTGAAATATGTGTTTCATCTTCTAAAGTCAATTCTTCTTCTTCTACATTTACACTTTTATAGTAAATATTGTTTTGCACCAGATATAATGTAGCCTTTTGGACTTTCGTGACTACTAATTCTTGCCATATTTTCCGACTCTTTGTGGATACATCATTAACAAGAATGACTACAGGTTCAGTATCCTCTCTTTCTACACCAACAGTTTCAACATTTTTCTTAAAATCTAAAGGTAAATACACAACTCTTCCTTTTAAACCTCTTTGTAGATCTGTTGGAGGCAGCTTACCTGTTTTAGGCTCCATATGAATTATAGCCTGAAAAGGGTGCACAAATTGTATAAGGATGGCCTGATATGTATTTAAATCTTTAAATTCAGGAGGTGTAGCTACTAATTCTTAGTCATTATGGACAGTTCTAGCTGGCATTTTGTTCTCTTCTAATTTATTGTAACAATATTTACAAATGCATTGTACAGTACCTAACTCAAAGCGACCTTCTACAAACAGATAAGCAGCAAATTCTCTCCATTTATCATTGTTTTCCTTTTCACTTTTTAAAAACACATCTACATTCCTAGTTGGAATTTTATAGTGAGTACGTCGGCAACAAATACAAACATAGTTGGGATTTTCACCAGAAACTACTTTAAACTTTGTTATTTCTTTTTCAAACTTCACATCAGTAGTATCTTCCATCTCTTCTTCAACACCTACACTTATCAAACTCTCATTTTCTCTACACTCCTCTTGACCAGCAAAGAAGTGTAACTCTATATCATCACAACTTATTTTTACATCCAACACTGAACCATGCAAAAGAACTCTATTAATTTCATTTAGACATAATGCAGGACTTTTCACAAGGTATAATTTTCTAACTAACTTCCGCATTTCGTAATGATGTACTGCTTACATTCTTAAATGATGAAAACGACTTTGACACACTTTCCTAGAAAGACAAGCCAGAGAATGACTTTGCAACCCTGTATTTTTTCTCGCTTTGCAAAGATCCAGTCCTTGTAATACCTTAATCTTCTGTTTCACAGTTTTTCTTCCATATTCTCTTAAGAAATTCAGTAAAATATCAATAGATTGTTGACGTATACTACAAATACTACTAAAATTCCATGTAAACACTGGAGCCTGGGTACGTCTTCCTTCGAACTTCCTCCGCTATTACTTGTTCAACATTTCTAAGAACTATCTTTTCTTATTCAATTGAACAACCATTTTCACTTCATAACAAGGACCACAGGTATCAACTGCATGCAGTAATCTATTTTGTTGAAAATAACTTTCTTAATTAAAAAAAAGGTTCTGTACTAGAAGTATGCTTCCATTGCCCAGAAAATATTTTACAAAAATTAGTGCTATTTACAATTCTTTATCTTTTACATTTGTCCTTCATACGCTGTATTATTGTATTTAAAGTCTTCAATCTTTTTAAAATTAAGATAAACAATTTTCTTTTCAATTCAAACGTTTTTTCATTACACTTAGAATCTCCTTTTTTTGTCTGTAAAATGCTGATCTCCTTTTATATATTTAACATTTTTTTAGTAAATTTTGGAGTACTCTACTTCTATAGATTCTTTTTCGAATTTCTGAAAATTGTTTCTTCCTGCTTCCAACATAATTCTTTTTCCGATAATCCAATTTTCCACTTTCTTGTACATTTTTCTTTTCCTTTTGTTTCACTGTCTTTGTTGTATCTGTCTGTTCTTTATTTTTAAAATTGGAAACTGTTTTTGCAAGTTTTAAAAAAAAAATCTTTACTTCTCTTACCAGAACACTTTTTCTTTAAAGATCCATGTTGTAGTTGATCTAATTCCTCTTTTCCTTTTTTTAAATAAAACCTCTTTTCTTTGTTCTTTTTTTCTTTGCTCTTTTCTTGTAATTTTTGCTCTTATTTAATAATTATGCAAACTATCTGTAAAATAAGAAACGTTTTAAAAACAATGTAATATAATTAAAATAATTATATATAAATATTAACATTTATTTCTATAAAAATACATATAAAGAAACTAGATCAATAATTTCAGCAATGCAACAGTACTACCTGCAGAATTGTAGTAGTGTATGGGTAGTGTGAAAGATACTAGAGCACAGCATTAGTAGTACACATCTAATTGTAGAACTGCATGGTTACAACCTGTATCATTCCATGAATACATGGCTAGTGACTAAAAGATTACAATACTACAAGGAGAGTGCCTTTATAAGTGCTTAGGTATTGGCAGAGTGATAGGATAAGTAGATAGTGCTGGATGGGTGATTGGAGAAGTGCATAGGATGGAAAGGAGGATTCCTACACTGCATAGGTACTAACTGGATATTTAGAGAAGTGTACCAATACTATGTAGCTGGTTAAAGGTCTGCATGGATAGTGCACAGAATATTGTAGTTCTACTTGTGTTAGTGGCTAGGCCATTCCATAAGTACATAACTAGTAACTGGAATGATTACAGTGCTGCAAACAGAGAGCATGGTGAATTTATAAGTGCTTAGGTATTAGCAGAGTAATAGGGTAAGTAGATAGTGCCGGATGGATGATTGGAGAAGTGCATGACACTGACATCAGGATTGCAAAACTACATGGGAGGCAGAGGGACACCTGCGGGTCGGCTAGCAGAGGAACAGCTGCGAGCCAAATACTATGGTAAAAAGTACGTACCGTCGCCTTGCAAAGAGATAGCTACAACCGGTAATGTCAGAAGAGGGAGCATGAAGGGGATATCTCGCAGAGAGAACTGCAGTATATTTCCAGTGTTGGCTTGCAGAGGTACAACTGCGGGCCGGACGGCTCGCAGACGAAGAGCTGCGAGCCGAATGATGGTTTGCAGAGGAAGACCTGCGAGCCGACTGACTGTCTCGCATAACGAGAGCTGCAGGCCGGCTCACACAGGAAGAGCTGCGGGCCAACAGCTGTAGGGAAAGTTGCAGGCCGTCTGCTTGCAAATCATAGGTGCGGGACAGTGATGTGGGGAGAGGAAGCGTGAAGGGGGTATCTCGTAGACCGAGCCCTGCAATATATTTCCAGTGTTGGCTTGCAGAGCTACAACTGCGGGCCCGACAACTCACAGACGAAGAGCTGCGAGCCGACTGGTGGTTCGCAGAGGTAGAGCTGCTGGCTGGCTCGTAGAGAAAGAGCTGCAAGCCAACTGACTGACTCCTACAGGGAGAACTGCGGCTCGTCAGCTCACAGAGGGAGAGTTGCGGGCCGGCTCGCAGAGGAACAGCTGCAGCGAACTGGTATAGGGATACCTGCGGGACGGTAATGTGGAGAAAGGAATCGTGGGGGGTATCTCACAGAGAGACAGAGTTGCGGTATATTTCCAGTGTTGGCTTGCAGAGGTACAACTGCGGGTTGGCTCGCAAAGGTAGAGCTGCGAACCGAACAATGGTTTGCAGAGGGAGGGCTGTGGACCGGTGGGCTGGCTAGTAGAGGAAGAGCTTCGAGCCGACTAGCTGGCTCGTAGAGGAACAGCTGCGGCCCGTAGGCTCGAAGAGGAAGAGCTGAGGCCGGCTCGCAAGGAACAGCTGCGGGCAGACTGCTATAAGGAAAGATGCGGGCCATTGTGGAGAGAGGGAGGGAGAGAGGGAACGTGAAGGGGCTATCTCGTAGAGGGACAGCTGCGGTATATTTCAAGTGTTGTCTTGTAGATGTACAACTGCAGACTGCCTCGCAGAGAAAGAGCCCACCAGTGGTTTGCAGAGGGAGACCTACAGGCCAGCGGGCTGGCTCGTAGTGGACGAGCCGACTGGCTGGCTCGTAGAGGAACAGCTGTTGCCCGTCGGCTCGAAGAGGGAGAGCTGCGGGCCAGCTCGCAGAGTAACAGCTCCGGGCCGACTGCAATAGGGAAAGGTGCGGGCCATCGGCTTGCAAAAAGCATAGGTGCGGGACAGTGATGTAGAACTGCGGTATATTTCCAATGTGGCTTGCAGAAGTACAACTGCGAGCTAGCAAGCAGAGTAAGAGCTGCGAGCCGAACGATAGTTTGCAGAGGGAGAGGTGCGGGCTGGCTCATAGAGGAAGAGCTGTAAGTCGACTGACTGCCTTGTAGAGGAACAGCTGCGGCCCGTGGGCTCGTAGAAGGAGAGGTGCGGGCCGGCTCGCACAGGAGCAGCGGTGTACCAACTGCTATAGGGAAAGGTGGGGGCCGTCGGCTTCCAACTCATAGGTGCGGGACAATGATGTGAAGAGAGGGAGCGTGAACAGGGTATCTCGTACAGAGACAACTGTGGTATATTTCCAGTGTTGGGTTGCAGAGATACAACTACGAGCTGCCTCGGAGACAAAGAATTGCGAGCCCACCAGTGGTTTGCAGAGGGAGAGCTGCGAGCCAGCGAGCTGGCTCATAGAGGATGACCTGCCAGCCGACTGGCTGGCTCATAGAGGGAGAGCTGCGGGCCAAGTAGTATAGAGAGAGCTGCGGGCCATCGACTTGCAAAGGGATAGCTGCGGGATGGTTATGTAGGGAGATGGAGCGTGAAGGGGGTGTCTCGCAGAGAGAGAGCTGCGGTATATTTCTACTGTTGGGTTGCAGAGATACAACTACGAGCTGCCTTGCAGACAAAGAACTGCGAGCCCACCAGTGGTTTGCAGAGGGAGAGCTGCGAGCCAGCGGGCTGGCTCGTAGAGGAAGACCTGCCAGCTGACTGGCTGGCTCATAGAGGGAGAGCTGCGGCCCGGCTCACAGAGGAACAGCTGCGGGCCAAGTAGTATAGGGAGAGCTGCGGGCCATCGACTTGCAAAGGGATAGCTGCGGGATGGTTATGTAGGGAGACGGAGCGTGAAGGGGGTATCTCGCAGAGAGAGAGCTGCGGTATATTTCTAGTGTTGGCTTGCAGAGGTACTACTGCGGGCCCGAAAACTCGCAGAGCGAGAGCTTATTCCTAAAACCATATAATCTTTCAAACATATGTCACGTCCGTTTTCTACCATTGAATCTGATAACCACCCTCTCTTCACACTACAGATCCCACTAACATGCCAAAAAAGTATAAGTGCTATTTTTATTCTAGATAAAGCTCTATTACTTAATTTTTATAAACACTACTATAGGGTGCACAAAATAAAGATTTTGAGATGAGGAGAGTAAACGGAGGTGTAATTCCTAAACTTTAATTACACCATTCCTTTAATATACGTATATTCAAGGGTTTCAGTGGGATAAAAAAATGACGATTGTGTAAAAGTGGTAGCAGTGTTCAGCACCGGTAAGATCCGGCCCACTTAAAGGCCTGCGTATATTCAGCACAGAGACACAACCTAACAATTTTCCTCACTTATAATAACAGTTACTTTACTAGTGTGAAAAAATCGTACAGAAAATTTACTAAAACTTTTTTTCTTTTTTTATCTCTCACACATTGATAAAATATCTCTTGTAAAGAAACACCCCTCTCCACCTTTATTTCGTAAGAACGAGCAATAAGTAATCCCTTTAGCAGCATCTAGTCACTAACTACTAACACGGTGCAGCATACCCAATTGTAAAGCACAAAAACTATTTAGATTATATCTTATAACATCATCAAATGATTCTAACCATGCATATATACAGAAAGCAACATGTACGTTTACTTTGTCCATTTACTCTCCATGTAATCTGTGCACATTTTCAACAGGTTCGCAGTATAACACCTGTCTTCACTTATATTCAAATATACCTCACAGTGAAAAATATAACATCACAACCAATGCCTATGTAATATTTCCAACATAACACAGTGTAGTTTTATACCAATTAAACTGATTGCACCATTCTCTATATAGTACATACCCTACCAATATGGCAATAAACTTAGAAGTGCTATTTTTATAGTACAAAGAGCTGTATTAGATTATTTTTATAAATAGTACTGCCGGGGGCACACAATGGTGGTGAGTGCTGGACAGAGTAAATAAAGGTGTAATTCCCAAACTTTTTATGTACCATCCCTTTACTATACATATATTAAAAGCTTTAAGTGGAATGAAAAATTTGGCAACTGTCTTAAACGGGTGGCGGAGCTCAGTACCAACAAGACCCGGACCACTTAAAGGCTATTGCGTATATTCAGCAGACAAACACACTCTGACAATTACCTTCACTAATAATCACATTTACTTTAGCACTGTGAACAAAATCGTACAGAAAATGTACAAAGAACATTTTCATTAATTTTTTATCTCTCACATATTTATAAAAAATGTCTTCTGAAGAAACACTCCCCAACAACTTCCATTTGATAACAACACCAAAATCCAAAACCTCCCAGTAACACACCAGTCTTAAATGATATTGAAATCTCTCTCTCACTATAAAAAATACCACAAATTGTCCACATAACATTTATGGTTTTTGTTCCATCTCTGTTAAGTTAATAACACATGAATTTTCTACTCTTACCCCTTCCCCACTATTTCCACACTAAGCATAATTTTACTTACGTTTGTAGTTGGTATGCAGATTCCAAATGTCACAAAAGCATGCAATTCTTTCTTTGTCACACAGTGCATGTAATGTACTGCTCTCATCAAGAATGGAACCAGTAATGGCACAATTTCCCTGTTGCTTCACCCATAAATACATGTAAAGATCAAATAAGAATAGTTCCTTGATTTTTTCAAATTGCAAAACTTCTCTCTATTGGTTATTTTTGAACTTTCCATATAAACAGTTTTTTAAAAATTAAGAACACATACAGGTGAGAAGTTCAACGTATTCTATCAACACACTTTCTAGAACATTCTACGGCATATGCAGGTTAAAAGTTCATATTCTTTTAAAACCTAATGATATTTTTTTGCAACATTTTCTAGAAAATGTAATGCACCTGCAGGTTAAAAGCTCACCATTGTTTTAAGTTCGAACAGTGCCTTCCAAATGCAAGTAGCAGGTGTGGTTGAACTGAGCAAACTTTATCCTATCATATGTACTCCAGGTTCAAACTGCTTTTTATTAACCAATGACAAAGATGCTTTTCACCAAACTAGTATGCACCCTACTTTTAAGTAAACAATGCTTTTCATCTCCCAATCAGTTATCGTTTTGTACGAGAAAAAAAAGTAGTTCCCCATCTTTAAACACATCTCTTATTCTACCAACGGACTACATGAGCTACAGACATCTATCCATATCTTCCAGCTATACCTTCCAAATGCTAGTGTGGATCGTAGGACATCCCTATGTTTTCTGGTGCAAGAGGTATGCAGAACAGAGACGTATTGACTTAGACCTAGGTTTACAAAATGTGGACATTAAATGGTTTGGACAGAGAGGATTGAAGTGGCACCAATTGCTCCCTTTGGTTAAAACCTGTTTGCATCTCCAACACCCTGACCTCATGATTGTGCACTGTGGTGGTAACGACCTAGGCACATTGACTGAGGTAGGTTTGGAAATGCTAATGAAGGACACCTTCAGACAATTGATGTTGCTTTTGCCTCAAACTGTCTTTGTATATTCCAATATATGCCAAAGACAGAAGTGGAAATGCTCAAACCAATGTTGTCCTCAGATTGAAAAATCTGAGAAAAATGTCAACAAAGCTGTGTCTGCATACCTCAGAGACCATAGAATGGTCTCGATCTACAACAACAACATACGTTTTGATATGGCTGATATCTACAGAAGTGATGGAGTACAATTCACAGATCAGGAAAATCACGTTTTTCTGAATAACCTGAAGCTGTGCATCCGCACTTATATGTAACTCCAACTAATAAACACAAAGGCTCTTTTTAGAGCCGCCTTATATTGCCAATATCGGTTCGCAGAGTGACAGCTGTGATCCGGCTAGCACACGGAGACCTGCGGGCCGTCGAGCAGCCTCGCAGAAGGAGAGCTATGGGCCATCGGCTTGCAAACGCAGAGCTGTGAGCCAACGGACTGGTAGTGTTTTATGGTTTAGGGTAGTACAGTGGTGTTTGGGTAGTGTAGGGGGTCGTGCTGGGGGTAGCGTTTTAGAGTTTAGGGTAGTGCAGTGGTGTTTGGGTACTGTAGGGAGTCGTGCTGGCGGTAGTGTTTTAGGGTGTAGGGTAGTGCAGTGGTGTTTGGATAGTATAGGGGTCGTGCTGGAGGTAGATTTAGGGTTTAAGATAGTGTAGTGATGTTTGGGTAGTGTAGGGAGTCATGCTGGGGGTAGATTTAGGGTAGTGCAGTGGTGTTTGTGTAGTGTAGGGGGTCGTGTTGTAGGGTTTAGGGTAGTGCAGTGATGTTTGGCTAGTGTAGGGGGTCGTGCTGGGGGTAGTGTTTTAGGGTTTAGGTTAGTGCAGTGGTGTTTGTGTAGTGTAGGGTGTCGTGCTGGGGGTAGTATTTTAGGGTGTAAGGTAGTGCAGTGGTGTTTCTGTAGTGTAGGGGGTCGTGCTGGCAGTAGTGGTTTAGTGTTTAGTTAGGTAGTGCAGTGATGCTTGGGTAGTGTAGAGGGTCGTGCCGACAGACTGACTCACAGATCTCCGAGCCAACTGACTGGCTTCTAAAAGCATAGCCGCGACCTGGTGATGTCGGTAGAGGCAGCGTGAAACGGGTATCTCACACAGACACAGATGCCAGTGTTGCCTCGCAGAGGTAAAACTACACACCCGATGGCTTCTACACGGAGAGATGCGAGCTGACGGACTAAGTCACAAAATGCCTGCCAACACTTCCTAGTTTAAACCATTCACAGCCAATGAGCCGCGAGCTAGTAACCCCTCAGCCAATCAGATGTCAGAATTCTCAAATATCGATATCTGTAAAATGTGATGTTTCTCAAAAACTACTGAACGGATGTACACCATTTCAACAAAAGCGCGCTTTGTGAACCACAACCTTTCTCCCTGCCAAATTTGGCGTAATTCCGTTCAGCAGTTTGACCTGTAGCCTTCTCTAAAGTTTCCTAAGTAAAATGCATTGAGAAAACACATTTTGGGACTCCCCTTTTTTTCTCAGCCCTCTCTTGACCAATCACCCCCAAACTTTCAAGATAGGAGCTGATTGATTAAGAGAAACTTTTTGGAAAATTTTGTAAAGATTTGTCAAACGATGCCAACATTATAAGCACATGGAGGGCTCCAGCAGAGGGGTCGTGCAACCCCCCTCCCAACATGCGGGAAATCCAGCAGTCCCCCGCAGCCCCAGCGAGCCCCCGCTATTATTTTTTAAGAAGTGCCCCCGGGACCTAGCCCACCTGGGGGCCTCATTAAAATAAAATGTGGGAACCCGCAACCCCAGCGCGAATTGCGCAGAATTATTATTATTATTAATTTTTTGTAATGCTTTTTTTCCTTGTGGGACCCCCTGAGCAGGCCTAGGGGGCCAAGGTGTTTCTACCCTGCCCCCTTCTCTTGTTTTATACCTTTGTTTCTCTGTTTTTTTAGTGACTTGCTTCTACCGAGCCACAAGATGTCTGCCAACACTTCCTGGTTTGGAGTGTTGGCAGCCAATCACAGTGAAGCTCGTGCACGGGACTTAGGCTCTGCCCAGACATTTAAAAAAAAGGTCGCTTTCTGAGCCAAGCTCTACCTTTCTGCCTAATGTGGGGTAATTCCGTTAAGCAGTTCGGGCTGTAGCTCATCGCAAAATTTCCTATGGAAATTAACATAGGAAAAACGCATTTTGGGACCCCCCCTTTTTTGTAATATATAATATATATATATGCAGCACGAACGGACAAGAAAGAAAATAATTGTATCAATCTATAGGGAAGAATGATAATCCATTATGGCTGAAAGGGGCAAAAATAGAGCACAAAGAGCGAGTGATCTTCTAAATGATGACTCAGTGTCATCATACAGCACAAAGACTCGAGATATTACTGGAGAAAGAAAGAAGAGAACTATTTCATGTGTCATCAGGGAACTACAACAGATTCGCATTCAAGAAGTGAACAAATGGTGGGAAAAGGCAACTTTAGAGAAATACATCGAGTTTAAAAGAATCCCGAGGGGACTACGGATTTTAATCATGCCCACCCTGAATGATCTTGATGCAGACCTGATTAAACAGTGGCAAATGGACACAAATGAATGTTCCTTCAGATTGATGAATACCTTAATCTCACATGCTGAACGGAAATGGGAAAAACTAATTTAAACCATCAAAGAATTGGAGGAGGAATTGAATCAATATCCTATGAATGATGAGAGCAAAGAATTAATTGAAACAATGTAAAAGAAATCAATAAACATGAGCCAGACGTCGAAAAACGTAAAGCTAGCAAATTTAACAGAGACAGATTGGACTACACGAACGGTCGGATATACACTTTCGCAAGAAAATATGATATGTATAGAAACCGCGTGGTGATGGACAAACACAGTGGATATGAAACAACTGGAACAATAGATAGCTCAGACTTAAGCTCGGCAGATGAAGAGCAAAATATATAAAGTTTAGATTTTTCTGGGGAAATGCGCCTGATGCAAATGATCACACGACACAGAGGAAGAGGCCGATGATCAACGTGGGGGAGGGGACAACCGAAACCCCAAACCGAAGACAGAGAAGAGGGGGCAAAACCCAAAAAAGGAAGAGGAAGGACAAAGCCAAACTAAAGAGAAACCTCCTCAAAAACAACCTAGTCATAAACATCTCAAATAAAACTTCAAGTGAAGCTCAAACATAACTGCTTAATAAAGGATTGACGTTCTGCCCCAATAAAGTCAAACTTAAAAAATACTTTGAAGGAAAATCATTTGTAACCAGACTGCCAATAACTTTGAGCCAGGAAATATCACCTTTGAGTATAAATGATATTCCAACCCTGAGAGCTGTAACATCTTTGCAGAGTGGGTCTGAAAGGAGTGCAGAACCAAACCAACCCTCTCAAGAGACCAATCTAGAATTTTTCCATATGATGGGGTATGAAACAAATAGAGGCGGCAATAGTGGTTTAAAAACAAAATCAAATTTTTGTCCCCAACTTCCCCCGGGCAACAAGATTGATTTATTCCATGAGATTATGGTGGAGGAGATCAATAAAATTTCAATTAACAATCCTAGCAACACCAAAACAAAGAAAAATATAAAAAAGAAATCATGGAATTTAACATTAGAGGAACACAATGCACTAAAAGAACTAAGAGAAGGCCAGCGCATAATAATAAATGCCTCAGACAAAGGTGGAATCTTCGTTATCCAAAATCGTGAAAGCTATATAGACGAAGCCAATAGACAATTGGGTAATAAAGATCATTACGAAAAATTGAAAATAAATCCGATAGCAACTTGGACGGAGGAATACCATCAGAAACTATTGGCATGGAAAGACAAGAATTTAATTGATCTGGAAGAATACCTGTATTTGAAAACTGACCAGCCAATAACCGCAACTATCTATTTTCTCCCGAAAGTGCATAAATCAACTCAAAATCCACAGGGAAGACCGATAGTAAGCTCCATCGGTTCTCTGTTGGAATCAACATCTCGATTTATTGACATCTTCCTGATGAATTATGTCACAGCACTTCCTTCTTATTTGAGGGACACAATGGACTTCTTCAAAAAAATCGAGAAAATCACCTGGAAGATAATTACATCATGGCTTCTATTGACGTCTCGTCACTATATACTTCCACCCTCCACTTTGATGGAATAGCAGCAGTAAAACAATTCTTACAAACAAGGTCCATAAACCATCTTGAACATATGGACATGTTAATACAAATGCTCACATATTGTTTATCACACAATTTTTTTTTTATTCAAAGGTGACCTTTTTCTCCAAAAGCAAGGAACCGCTATGGGGACATCCTTTGCGCCAACTTATGCTAACTTACTGATGTCTGTATGGGAGACAGAAGTTCTGAAGAATGAAAAATCTGGGAACATCAAGATTTATAGACAACCTTTTCATTATTTGGGAAGGCAACAACAACGGCCTCCAGAACTTCTTATATTCTCTCAACACAAACAAGTACAATCTAACCTTCACATTTACTGTAAGTGCAACGAATATAATTTTTTGGGATGTAGAGGTTTTTATTCAAAGCAAAAGAATATGCACAAAAATGCACAGGAAACCAACTGCCAGCAATAGCATTTTGCATGCGAACAGTGAGCATCCGCAAAACCTAAAATGGAGCATTCCCTACGGGGAAATGCTGTGAGCAAAAAGGAATTGCTCCGAAACTTATTTAGATCTGAATCTACAAATAAAAGAAATGAGTGAGCGCTTTTTACAACGAGGATACCCCCTAGAGATAATAACTAGCACAAAAAATAGAGTCACCACAGCAATAAGAGCAGATCTCTTTCAAACAAACAAAGAGAGTCCGGAAAAGAGTAAAAAAACAAATGAGACCACGACCAGACTAATCATTGACTTTAATAACCAAAGCAATGAACTTAAAAGGATCATTCGAAAACATTGGGGCATCTTAATGTTAGATGAAACTGTCCAGAGGGTATTGTCTCCTTTACCAAAAGTAACATACAGGAAAACAGCATCTTTGGGAGACATGCTCACAAAGAGTCACTTTGAGTCTAAAAAAAAGGTGATTTCAACTTGGCTCAATACTCCGGGGTTCTGGAAATGCTCAAAGTGCAAAGCCTGTGATCACTGTCAAAATATGACCACATACCAGCTTCAGAATGGTCACACTGAAAAAATTATGGACCGTATCACATGTGAATCGAAATTTGTTATATATCTATTGGAATGCCCGTGTAAAAAGTTATACGTAGGGAGTACAATCAATAAACTAAAGTTACGAATATTACAACATCTATGTGCCATAAAAAACAAAAACTAAATATCCGATGGCTAAACATTTTCACGAATTTCACTCTAGTGACTGCAAACAACTAAAATACTCCGGAATCAAGATTGTAAAACAAAAAGAAAGAGGAAGTAACAGAACCCTCGACTTACGAAGAACTGAGTCTAGAACAATCTTAGCCATTGGCACCGAGAACCCGTCAGAACCTAACTTAGATGCTGAATTGTATGTGCATCTATGATAAAGAAAGATAAAAACTGACTGATGAGATCTCTGATGAAATAATAAATTACCAAAACAGACATGGGAACCCTGAAAGATTACAAAATTTGAAAAATACCATTACTGCTGCTAAAAACTTGCTCTTTTGATACATATGGAACAGATAGGAGAGAGACTATTAGGAATAATGTTTGTTCAGTATGGACTAAAACTATACTGCTTTTTTGTTTTTATAGTTGAGAATTTTAATACATGTATTATTCGAGGCGGCATAATTGGAACCGAATGGTGATTTTTTAAATCCAACTGTTATTTAAGGTTTAGGTAATGATTATGTACTTTACAATTAATCATTATATCTTAATATATTTCTCTCTTTCCAAAATTGGAATTAGGTTATTAATGCATTAGTCACTTTATTTAATATAAACGGACATAATTAGATATATAGATACTGTTGGAATTTAAAATCAAAAACAAAAATGTACTTCACAATGATAAGGTTCACAAAAAGAAGAATGACTGTCAAAAATATACCGCATGTATATAACTACTCACATAAAATAATCACTATTGATGTGTAGACTGCAATATCCATACTGAGATACATGATAAAAACTCATATCCTAAAGAATTCTCCCATCATCCAAAAAATATTATTCTTAATGCTCATCAGCACTTTATAAATTATTACTATGAATTTATCATGCTGTCTCAAATCAATAATAATGGATTAATTTATTTGGAAAAAGAAAATGTCATTTTTAAATGGATTGATACTTTTTTGTCTAGTCTGTCTTCACTTTTAACATGGGTAACTGCACTAGCACTTTAAAAAGACACTCTAGACTCCAGGACTAAATGGTCCAGTAGAAGGCTGGGAGCCAAAACGCGTAGACCGTCCTCTACCGTTCATGTAACTTTGGTTTGAATAAAGCACTTTGGAACTACTTGACGGTTGTGGTGCTGTGATCCTTCGCCGAAGCTCCGGGAACTGGGAAGGTGGTAGAAGGAATATCGAGTGTATATATATATATATATCAGGAAAATCGGTGCATGTCAAGTTAGCGTCTGTATGCACTTATCTGTAATTTATGCGGTGCAACAGGTGAGGGAAAACACCCTAGAACCCCCAAATTTGTTGAACCCCAGGGCCCGTCAAGTAATTAATATCTTATCCTATGCACACGCTCATCATCACCAGGGCCCGTCAAGTAATTAATATCTTATCCTATGAAAGTTCATAATAGAGTTGGAGCACAAAAACGAAGGCAAGTAATGTCTGAGGTGTGGGGAGTGGGGAGGTGTGGCTCACTGGTTAGAGGCGGCAGATCCGCAAGCAGAGAATCGGCCAGGGACCAGGGTTCAATTCCCGACGCGGCAGGGTCGTGGACCAGGGTCAAAACGGACTTGATAATTCTCGCCTCGGTACCTACTCTAACCAGGAACACACTCGGCAACTCTGGGCATTAGCTTGCCTCATCTCCACAACGGCCCCCCACATTCGCTGGGGATGCCTGGTTTCACCTTGGAGATACCCAGGAGGGACCATCTCACAGGGATAGCCAGGACGGGTTCCCCAGCGGTCTACAGCGCCACGACGCCTCAGGGCAGCAGTGCGCTTTACAAGACACATACATTTACATTTTTTGTTCTTTTCTTTGTCTTTTATTCAACAACACCCAGCAACAAGTGTTTTGTTGTATGGGGATTACCCTTCGACTTCTTCAGGGCTGTCTGGTTCTGTATGTTCTAAATTCAATCGCCTTACTGCCGGTTGTAATTCCGACCTGGGTGGACATTTAATTCTCTTTCCCAATAAAATTTAAAATATAATCTCCAGTGATTATCTTTAACACCTCAAATTTAAGGATCGGTAGTTTGTCCTGTGTGTTCCGGCTTGCCAAAGACTACCAATGTGTGGTAAGTCACAGTAAGTGGAAAATGTGTAGCGAGTACGCTGTCATCCAAATCTGGCGCTGAGTACTCATTCTGTACCGGAAGCGGTCCTTTTTTGCTTAAATATACATATATATTTAGATGTATATGCCCCGGGGTGTTAGCTCTATGCATTTGATTTATTTAAGGTATCTGTATTTTTTTGTCAAGTGCAGCCTTTGCATCCTTGCGACCTCATAGTGATGTTTTAGAGTGAAAGGAAGTGTTGATTGCACTTTTTTTCAGAATTTCTCGCTTTTTAACAGCACAAAACTTGTCATAGTATGTGAATACTAGAATATTAATTTACAAAACAGATACAGCAAAGAGACGTGTAATCTATGTGATTGCAAGATCTTCTGTAACATTATCTGTAAGGATAAACAGCTCCTGCTTGGAAAATTTAAATCCATCAAAATTCAGGGTTGCTTTTGGGCTGCCCTTTCTAGGGTTCATCATGTCTTAATTTTTCAGTAATTAGTGCACAGTTACAGAAATTTGAAGAAGTTGTCCTAGTAAGTGGCTTTTTTAATTTCTCCTAAGCGGTCGACATTACTGACAGGTCAAAGCTGGGAAAAAGCTGTGGATGGTGGGCATTTAGGAGAACGTTTGTCAATAATTAAGACCATGTATTCTACTATCTCAGTCTAAGGGACACTAAATCAGAAAGGTAATGTCAATCAGCTTGTAGGAATTCATGTGGAATCAAACATGACTACCTTTTGGCTCCGACCATGTTCTCTCTACATATAAATCCAATGCATTCTGAAGTATTTTCGCACTTATAGGATTTAAAAAAATAAAGTTTGATTTGCCCTTATGCGCTTTGCCAATTACTTGCCAATCCACTTATCAAAAATCATGCTGATTATGGAGCATTATCCGATCCTCCCTTACTATTGGTTCATTTCTATGCGTTAAAAATTCTCTCTTAGGAGCTGTTGAGTAGGCTGAAAGTGTTATTGAAATTAATTTTACTTTAACTTACACTGTCATGAGTGACTAAACAAAATGTGTAATTATGATTGATGGCCTGTGATGCCTTCCCTTAGGATACTAGGAAGAAATGTGTCCTAGAGTATTGTGAAGAGTTGAGAAGAAAGTAAATTGTCTATCCCTAGTGGTTCCATTGTCTCAATATTTTGACTTCCTCAAGTACGTTCATGTACTTCAGGACGGAGACTAAGATACCTTGTAAGGAAGAGTCTGGAACAGTGGACTTTTTAATGCAACCTCTCCCCCTCAAAACATTGTTTTCACAATTGTTTTTATTAAATTGTCAATGTGAAAAAGAATCCACAGCAGGATTATGATAAATGGGGAGGGGGATGCATTGAGGACTATGACGAGTCCCTTCCCCTTTGACACACAATCCTAGTCAGATATAAATGTTGAAGATCCCTGGTCTAGAGTAGATTGAAGTTATTACTCCAAGACAGAGCCCCACAATCTAAACTTCGCTCCATCATCAAAGTCCGCAAAACGTTTAAGTATTTAGCATTTGGATCATAGACACAACTGCAACAAATCATGCCACATTATAGGAGATTATGATGGAGATGGGTGCCCCAGCCGGATATTATATCATTCCTTTCACAATTCTGCTCAAGACTGACCTCTAGAGTAAGATACTGAAGGGGAGGTGAATGTACTACAATCTTTACGGTATCCAGGGGAATACGACAAGGGTGTGTCATTGCCCCACTTTTATTTTCATTATATATAAATGGAGTTGACAAAACCCTTTAGAACCTTAACACAGATGCCCCGAAAATAGTTGAGACTGACCCATCTGCTCCTGTATGCAGAAAATACAGTCCTAATCTCAAGGACTGCAAATGGACTTCAAACGCTGATTGAGGAGTTTGTCTCATACATGAAGCAGAGGGATCTAAAATTAAACCTCGCCAAAATATTTGTGATGACATGTGGTAAAGGGAGGGTAAAGAAAAAGACCCATTATGTCAGGAAACCTAAGTTAATTGAAGTTAAGAACTTCTCCTATCTGGGTGTATTTTTCTCTTCTAATTGTAACTGGACCCCCCATCTAGATCAGACCAGACTTACACTCATTAGAAACATAGAGGCGGTTTTTAGATTTTGCAATAAGATAGATAACAAACCTATCCGGGATATGCTAAAAATATATGGTAGTAAACGTCTACCTGTAGCTACTTACGGCTCTCTAGTATGGGGTAATGCCAACTGTAATGTATTGAAATCCTGTGAAAACTATTTCCTTTGCTGTATGCTGGCTGTCCCAAAATCCACATCAACATATCTTTTAAACAAAGAAGTGGACGCACCCTATATTACTGATCTAATTCAAGTAGGAGCGCTATGCGCCTGGTAGAACATCTGGTTTTAAGGAGGGTTTAAAATTTACCAGAGATATCATTATGGACTGTCTAGCTTTGGATAACATAAACAATATCCCTTGGTTAGCATATATGGACAGCCTACTAAAGTGCATTAATAGAGACCTATCAGTGAAAGACACCATAGCTATATTACAATTTGGTAAAAATTATGTGAAAAAAATGTACTTAGAGTGAGTAAGCCAAATAAGAGCTTGGAGATACGAAGGAAATGTCAGTGTACAAAGATATGAGGCTTCCAAATTATTTGGTAAAAGTCACAAACACACAGGATAGATTTTATTTGACACAAATGCTTTTGGGTACACTTCATGAATTAGGGGCTTCCCCTAAATCTAATAAATGGCAGAAAATAGTACACAAATGCCCATGTGATGGAATAGCCAACCAAACAACGATGCACTTAATGTTGTTTTGTAAGTTTTATCAAGATATTAGAAAACAATTTTTACGCCCAATTTTTATCTCCCAGAAATTATTTTTCTATAAAGATGCGATGAAATTCATATGTACCCTTGAAAATGAACTAGCCTGTGGTGCTGTTGTTGGTTTTATATCTCGGGCCATACAAAGAAGGAAATCTTTAACATTTCTAGACCAACTCGTTTATGAAACTGAATGAAGGATGGTCCTGGGTCAAAAATAAGATATCATTAAGCAGGATTAACTAATGACATGTATTGATGAAGATTTTAACGTTTTTAATATGAAATCTTTTTAGACTAAAGTTTACTGTGTATTCCTATAACTATGAACATTTTTTTTTTATTTATGTGTACTTTTACGAATACAACAAGGATTCGCATAAAGTTTTTATTGATTGATTGAAGTGCAACAAATGAAAGTAAATGTCTCAATTGCAACTTCTGGAATCGCCCACCCATCCTCCTTTATAGGCCAAAGACGCTAACCATAATACCGGTTTTGGAATACCTATCATTAAACCATGTTCTTTTGTTGGCCATTGGTTAGCAAATAGGTTTTTCATGATTCCTTCCACACAGATCTGGATTCTACAAATATTTGTCTGCTATGGGAGGTAGTGAAGGTTGGAGTTTGTGGGACTTGTACTTCATATATAATTCAAAAAAAGGAAGACTGAACAGGATAACGAGAATCTGAGGAAGATGCAAAAGGCTCACATGCAAGCAAACGTTTAAAAAAAACTTTGACCTTTATTAAAAGGAGAAGAATAGGATAGACTGGATGCACTTACCTTGCACTGACAGGGGAATGCTTCACAATTTGAATCAATGCCCTGCACCATGAGTGGGATGGCCACCTTTTGGGCAGAACGCTGGCAGCTGGAAGTCATAGGAGAGTTCAGCTCATTCACGAAAGGGACTCATGGCTGAGGAGTTGACCTCTATGATGGCCAATGAGTGCACCTAAAAATCACCAGCCGAGATAAAAAGACATGACTTGCCAAAGACCTTCCTCGGGTTGGCTTGGGCTTTATCAAAGGTGGTAAAAAAGGAGACTTTCTTCCAGACAGATTTAAGAGATGTATCTCCAAACAGAAGGCCATCTGTAGAGTCCAGAATTGGCTTGCTGTTAGTTATACCAGTCCTGGGTCCATCTGAAGAAGAATGGTTCTATGCAATTCGTGGAAATTTAGTCATTAGCGTTTCTCAAGAAGACTTAAGGAACTCTGGGTCCAGCCTCTGAAGCCTTCTAGGTTGCAAATCTGAAGAGGCTTTCCGGTCGTCCAAATGGCAAATAAGCGGGCCGGTAGTTTTTGAGGACATGATCCTTGACAGAGTGGAAGTGAACAATCAATGCACCATTGAGAATCACAACCTCTGCCTCTTAGGAATGTGAGAAAGTGAGAGTTGATGTCTGGGGTGAGGGTTAGAGGGGTAGGGGCAATGCTAATGAAGGGTATCCCAAGCTGGTTTCTCCAACGACATGAAGAACCAATGGAGAATGGAATCTGCCACCAATGGCATAGGGGACCAGTCCCAATAGTTAAGGTGTCTTAATTCTGATGGCTCAAACAAGGTTTCCTGCAAAAGGTCGAGGATGGAGGTGTTGGAGTGGGAGAAGAATGCACTGGGGTTCGGAAAGAGGACCAGAAAGTCTAGGGCTTCACGAGACAACGAGACCTAGGAAGTGGTGTCATCACCTTTGGTGAATAGAGCCACATCCTCAACATTCTCACCGATTTGGACCTGGGGGAATGAGGGTTCTAGGGCATCATCCAAGATGCTGCACCTAGGTTTTTTATAGAGAGGTGCTCCAGAAGACGATGCCCCTATAACTAGGGAAGGCATTATAGAGTTGTTTGCCCTTGCCAGGTACTTAATAGTGATGTAAGGGTGCGGTTACTGGGTCAGATGGGACAGTAGGAAGGAACTAGACATAGATGAGTGCTGTGAAGATGTTAGTATCTCAAGGACCTTATTATGAGAGGCTTGGATGTCCATGCTTAACTCATCAATTGCCTGTCAGAGTTGCAGATGAGACATGTGAAAAATCCTCATTGAAGGGTGCACCAAGCATTTCGTAAAGATAACCTGTAGCATTGAAGGCAGGACGCAAGTTGTGCCTTCTGTAGTTTATATTTATTTACATTTTACTTGTACATGTCATACCAAACAGATATGCCAAGCAAAGGCACCCGATTGGATACTAACTATCCTAAGTCTGACTCCTTTTTTGTTATAATGTCCCTTCCAATGATTGAACATGTGCGGATAGGTAAAGAGAAGTTGGTAGGGTTGTTTTTAGAGTTGAAACTGAAGAAGCTAAAATCAAATGGCAGAGAAATAAAATATTGGTTGGAGAACAACTTATAGTTATTTGAAAAGTAACAACCTAGGCAATTCACATAGGTGATAACAGCAATTAATTTTATATCCAACAGTCAGAACAATTTAAGCAGTGAAACGAAAAGTGAAAATTATTATTATTTTTTAATTGTAGTTGTTTAGTGCATTCACAGATAAAAACAGTTTTATTATATACATAATAAAATCATTATAGACAATAAAATAAATTTTGGGCTAAATTTTGGGCTAAATAAAAATGAAAAGAACACATTTTACAAACGACCAGAAAGTATATAAACGCAAGACACATAGCGATACATTGTTTCAACTATCACGTAAAGAGCCCGGTCGACAACGTAAGCGTCCAGAAAACTAAGGTAAGCCTTCCCAGAGTCCCCCTAGGAAATATCAGGGGGTCCTTGTTACTTGCGGGAACAACTTATAGTTTACATAGTCCTAGCCAAACCAGGTTTGGTCGCTTAATAAACAAACATATAAGCATACAAAACAATAGCATACAATGCTGTACATCTTATTTAAAAAAGCAGAGTTCATTCAATATACCATATAAAAAATAATTTCATTAAAACATGATTATGAAAGTTTAAAACTACCAGAATACATGTACAAAATATTCAATATAATCACATTTCAGCCCCCCTTTTAAAAACGGCATGCCTAGTTAATGCATATATGACTAATAATCAGTCAATGTCCCTCAGCACACTTATAACAGCAGAAAGTGACATACAATTACTTCCCCACCAGTTTTGTCAGTCCAACAGCAGCAGAGATTAAATTATACACCGTAGAACAATTGTGTTTGGATGGCAGTAGCTGGAATTGATGCAAAGCAGATCAGCATGATCTAATGTTCAAGGTCCTCAAAGTGAGAGTAAAAATATTTTCGTAGATGAGACATATAGCTTACAAAAGAAATAAAAGGTGAAGTGTGCTCTGGGCAGAACTAGAATCACAGGGACCATGTAAAGGCATGGATTCATGGAAGGCGTTATTCGGATACGAGACCAGGAAGTGCACTATATTAAATCTGAACTGTATCAGATAAAATCTCAGAGTGCTGTAAAGGAAAATATGATAAGGTTTCATCTGGTCTGTGGTCACTAGTGGAATATAGGCAGACACTCTTTGCTTCCCCATCTTTCTGGCTTCCCTTCACTGCCAGCAAAAGGCCAGGAAATCTATCTGTAGCTGTTGTTTAGAAGTAGATATAGTATCCTATGGACTATTAAATAGATCAGGTCTCCCTAACAGGGCAAATTGATCTTTCATTTATCTTAGCCATGATATGCTGTGTACATTGTTAAAGTGTAGGCAATCTTTTATGATATGCCGGTTTAGGGCCGCACCTAATGTCACAGCTTAAGTGGGGCCATCTTTATTCGATCTTCTTTGTTTGTCAGGCCTAATTCTATATGTGAGAGGAATGAGGGCAGATATGTAGGAACAGATAAGATCCTTCTGATAAACCTTTTTTCCTTCACCTGAATAGGCGCAGTATCGCAATAACCCCACACCCCAGCACCGTAGACTACATAGCAGAAGAGCAACGGGTTATGCCAATCTTTCCTATGATGTCGATCGGCTTGCAGCCGAGCTTCCCAGCAAACCAGAAAAGGGCCTCTGTTGTTTGGTTAAACTGGGCTTTCCTGGATTTAATGAAATGAGACCATGAGATTTTATGGTCAAAAGGGATGCCCAGATAATTAAAAGTTGTGACACAAACAAGTTTTTCTTTGTTGATATAAAAAGCTCTAGTTTTTGAGGTAGTGCACCTGGCGTGTGACTGAGCAATGTTTGTCTGCATGCCCAGTTCACTCGTATAGGAAATAAATCTATTTAACAACAATTGTAGGCACGTCCCTGTCCTGTACATCAGGACACAATCATTTGTGTATAGCAGAGTAAGGAGTCTTCTCAAGCCCAGCCTGGGTGTGTGTGCCTCACCCATATTCAAGGAGATCTCGTAAAAAAGAGCCCTCTTTTTGCATGGTTGCCGCCACTTTTTGCCAAACTGCTGATGTTCTTTGTCTGAGGATGCCTTGGGTTCCTGCCAAACAGGTTCCCAGGATATATCTTCTTTCCCTAAACTGTCGCTTTGACGTCGGGAGTCAGCCCGGTGAGGCTTCCTAGTCAGACGTCAGGCCGCAGTCCACCTTTAGCGTCCGGGCACAGTCCTGTGGGGCTCCCTGCAATGGCGTCTGATGCGGCCGCAGCAGTGGACTTGTCTCCAAGTCAACGCTGTCCCACACCACAACCTCCGATCATGGTGGATGTCGAGTTAACACCGTCCTGACGCCGGTAGATGGTGTCTCCTTCGACGCTTGTCTCTTCGAGTATCCCTTGTCTTTTACAAAAAAAAGAATATACATATGTAACCATACATATTTTTATATAGGTAAATATATTTTGTAAGTGTATATGTATGTGTATATGTATATATATATTATCTACTGGCGGTCGCCAGTAGATAGTTATAGTTAGGACCTATTTTCCATAGGAAATCCGCAACATTCTATTCCCAATAAGTCTGGCACCGGTTGATGAATCCTCGCAAAATTTTCCGAACTTTTGGCCAGCTCCGCTCCGACCCTGAAAGTTTTGTGGTGATTTCGTCAAGCGGGGGCCGAGAAAAAAAGGGGGGTCCCAAAACGCGTTTTCCCCCATGCAATTTCCCATAGGATCTGTTGTCGCAGCTACAGCCCGAACCGCTGAACGGAATGACACCAAATTTGGCAAAGAGGTAGTCCTCAGTTCGGACTCGTGCCTTTTGCATATATGGTGTGAATCTGTTCAGTAGTTAATGAGAAAATTAGGGTAAAAAAGTTTGTGATATCTATGGCCGCGGAGGATCCGCGGAACGTACCCGCACCGTAATCGCACCCTCCCCGAACCGAGCGCGCACCCTCGCGATCACGCGCTGAATGCTAATTGGCTGTCAGTGTCTCTCTACATTCGAAACCAGGAACTGTTGGCGGCCATTTTCTTCCTCGGTAGAAGCGAGGCTGAAGAAGCAAGGGGAATAAGTGTGTAAAACATATAAAGGGGGCAGAGGTGCTTAGGGGGTCCCAGAAGGACCCCCTGGGGCCCCCTTTTAAACAAAAAACGGGGAAATGCGCGCACAGTGCGCGCATCCCATCGCGTTGGATGCACGGATTCTCACGCGGTGGGTGCGCGGATCCACGGCAACGTTTTTTGAAAAACGACAAGAAATCATTGGTTGTATGACAACTTTCTACACTGAAAGGTAGGGTGTATATTTCTGTTTTTTAAAGGTATGATCGTTATTGGTTAACAAAAACAGATTGTAAGGAACATTATATATGATAAGCTGATATGTTGAAAAGTCAAGCACACTTCCTGTCTTGTGTAGGAACATTGTGTGCTGAACTTGTGACCTGTGAGCTCAGTGCAGTGTTCCATGACCTGTTTCTATGGTAACAGGCAGAAGGCAGATTGGGGGAAGGGTTGAAATGTATTTCAGTTGGAAAGGGTTGAAATGTTTAACCAATAGAAATGTGTGATTGCTTTTGAGTTTGTGTGAAGGATTGTGATTTGATGTTTACATGTATATGTGTGGAAAATGAAAGGGAAACTTTTCCATTCTTTGCTTTTGCTGAGAGGTGCACAGTGCAGAGATTCTGTAAAAGAAAATATGGTGAGTGATTGATATACTTCTTAATCTACAAAAGAACTTGAAAGATGAGTTATTTAATTGTGAGGGGATGTATGTAGACTATTTTGATTTTAATCAGACTAATGTATTTTTCCAGCTAAAGTGTAGGGAGTACTTTTTTTCTCTACAATGTGTGTGCATGTAGAAAGCATTCTGTGATGAGCATTTGTGTTTTTCATGTGTTTGTAGACAGATAACTGTGCTGTTTTTATATTTTGGTAGAATGAAAAACCAGTCATTGTTTATGAATTTGTGAAATGAGTTATGTTATGTTTCTATACTAAAATGTAGTACTACTTCTAGATGAAGAAATGTGTTTTGGTATAGTGCAAGGAATAGTGTTGTTTGTCTAGAATCACACTGTGAGTCTGTGTGCATTTGGGAACCACTGTGAGAGAAGTGTTTGGTAACATTGTGTATTTGCTGACAGATAACTGTTTTAAAACCAGTCATGTTGTCAAGTTTTAGTAGCATTAGAAGACAGTTATGGCTTATGCTTTCATTAAATGAGTAAGGCATTGACAGTAAATTGCAGTCGTGAAATATGTAGATTGTGTGCAGTTCCCTTACCACTTGCACTGTAGTGAATGAGTTTTGGTAAACTCATAGGGATAGTGGTGCTTGTCTAGAATCACACTGTGAGTTAGTGTGTATTTGGGATCACTGTGAGAGAAGCATTTGGTAACATCATGTATTTTCAGACAGATAACTGTTTTAAAACCTGTCATGTTGTGAAGTTTTAGTAGCATTAGAATCCAGTCTTTGCATATATGTTGATTAAATGAGTCATGCTTTGACACTGATGTGCTGTACTTACATATGTAGATTGTGTGCAGTACCATTAACTCTTCCAGACTAGTGAATGAGTTTTGGTAACCTAGGATAGTGTTGCTTGTCTAAAATCACACTGTGAGTCTGTGTGCATTTGGGTAAGAATTGTGAGAGAAGCATTTGGTAACATTGTGTATTTTCTGACAGATACCTGTTTTAAAACCGGTCATGTTGTGAAGTTTTAGTAGCATTAGAAGCTAGTCTTTGCTTATGCTTTGATTATATGAGTCCGGCTTTGACATAAAAGTGCAGTCCTGAAATATGAAGATTGTGTGCAGTTCCCTTACCACTTCCACAGTAGTGAATGATTTTTGGTAAACTCCTTGGTATAGTGGTTGTTGTCTAGAATCACACTGTGAGTCTGTGTGCATTTGGGAACCACTGTGAGAGAAGCATTTGGTAACATTGTGTATTTGCTGACAGATAACTAATTTAAAACCTCTCATGTTGTCAAGTTTTAGTAGCATTAGAAGCTAGTCTTTGCTTATGCATTGATAAAATGAGTCAGGGTTTGACACTAAGGTGCAGTACCATGTACTATTCTGTTCACTGTGGCAGAACTGAAAATTTAAAAGTTTTACCTAAGCACTGTCCTAGAAGTAGTCTGATTATTTAGTCAGTTTCTAAGTTCCAAATAGATTGCTTCAAATGTCTATGCAGTATGCATGTAGTGTTCTAACATACTATACACTTGTCTTTTACACCTTCAATTCCCTAGTCAGTATCCATACACTTCCAGGAAACATCCTGTCACTTCTTTTGCAGTTCTCTAGAGACCCATTCAACAGCATGTACTCTAATCATTCAGTCAGTATCCAAGTACTCATCCAGTGACCCAGGCCTTAATATATGGACTGCTTCAAACCCTTATCCACTATGAATGCAGTCCTCTAACCACCTACACAATTGTCTTTCACACCTTCAATTCCATAGTCAGTATCCATACACTTCCAGGAAATACCCTGTCACTCCCTTTGCAGTCCTCTAGTGACCCATTCAGCACCATGTACTAATCCATTCACTGTGCTAAAACCCAAACACTTATAAATTCACCAAGATGCTATCTTTGCAGTACTCTAATCATTCAGTCAGTGTCTAAGTATTCATACACTGAGCCAGGCCTTAGCACATGGACTGGTTCAAACCCCTATGCACTATGCATGTAGTCTTCTAACCACCTAGACACTTGTCTTTCACACTTTAAATTTCCTAGTCAGTATCCATACAGTCCAGCAGTTGTCATTGCCTTTGCACTCCTCTGGTGACCCATTCAGTACCAAGTACTAATCCATTCCCTGTACGAAAAGTCTAGCACTTATAAATTCACCTAGGCACTCTCGTTGCTGTACTTTAATCATTCAGTCAGTACCCAAGTAGTCATGCAGTGAGCCAGGCCTTAGCACATGGAATGCTTTAAATGCCTATGCAGTATGGATGCAGTCCTCTAATCACCTACACAGTTGTGTTTCACACCTTCAATTCCCTAGTTAGTATTCATACTCTTCTAGCAAACATCCTGTCACTCACCCAGTGTGTCTCCTTATAGTACTGTAATCATTTAGTCAGTTAGCATGTAGTCTTTTAGTGAGGTAGGCTTTAGGGCATGAACTGCTTCAAAGTAGTACGCACTATGCATGTAGTGTTTTAACGATCGTCACACTTGTGGTTCAGGGCTATTGTTTCTTAGTCAGTTTTTATATAAAATGTGTTTGTACAGTAATGGAATAGTATAAATTTGAAAGTTATTAATATACATTTATTTGTGATTCTTTTTTTACAGATACAGAACAGGAGTGTTTCTCATCTGTTTGCACTCTTCTCGTGCAAGATTGTTTGGATGAAGAGTCCTTATGTGTTTCAACATACTTGCTGTGCCACACAAGTATTTTTTGTTAGGATCCCCTCGTAACAGAACTCTTTGGCAAATCTTGCGAGTGACGAAGGTAGCATTGGTCTTTGTTTGCCCCTTGGAAAAATTAAAAAATTTCCTCACCACTGAAGAAAAACGTTGTGGGTGTGGTGCCTTCTGCAAAAAAATTTCCTCAGATTCGGTAAATATTTTAAAGCGGCAACATTTACAGTTTTTGTAAGTTAAACTTATAAAATGTTGTTAGCTGTATGCATTTTATATATCTGTGATTTGTTTCTTGTGGTATTTTGTTGAGAATACCATGTTGGATTTTTTTTAACAATCTTTCTGATTTTTCAGGTCTGTCGTCGACATCCATGGTCCCCACAGGAGTGTTCCGCCTTGTTGTTTTGTATTATTGTTGTTACATTTTGTTTATTAGTTTATTGGTCATATATATGTTAATAAAAAAAATAAAGTTTTAAAATAGTTTATCATTTATATATTTATTATTATAAAAAATAAAGTTTGAACATTTTTTTAATAATGTTTTTGGTTGTTCTCTTAACTGCTGTGTGACTCTTTCTTGTTCTTATTACTGTTATTTGATGGAGTCCACCATGGTGTTAAATTTTGGGGCACTTATCGCTGGAATACTGGTGATATCTGCAGTTTGCACCAACTTCTGAATAGTGTGTTAGATTTATCTCAACTTTACTTCCGTTAAAGTGCTGATAATGAAATGGAGAGTAGCCGTTCCCGTGCAAAAAGACAGGAGGTGCACCTTTCCGATTTATTCTAAATACTAAAATCCTGTATTGAATTGCACTGAGGTATTGGCTGCACTTACAGTGTACACACAAAATCTATTAAAAAATCTCATTGTATTTATATTGATTGGGAATATTGTGTCAGGTGCTGGATCTTGACGAGATACACTGCTCAGTTCATATATTGTTCTGCACACGAAAAACATCACATCACAACTTTCACACCAATTGCAATGCGAAACAAATTCCGGCGATAAGATACGTTAGCACCAGGGATTTTACACCTGCTTTCTGCTGGTGTTAAGCAGGACAACTACCTGCACCATGAAAGGGAACACAGCCAAGAGCCACACCAGAACACCCACAGGTGCCATAGAGTCAATGAGCATGATAAAGGGATACCCATGAGGGCCAGAAGACTCATCTCAACAACTCCAGGACCGCCAATGCCCCCCAAACCCACATCTTAGTAAGTGTGTCCCTGTGGTCATTGTCTTAGCATGATAGGCACGAGCCCTGCAACATCACAGTGTGCTGTCACCTCAGCGTTGGTAGTGAACCTGGACGTGTAGCTACGCACGCATCCTCCTGCATGCACAACTGGCGTGTGCTGGTCTGGGGTTCACAGGTCAGTGTAGGGGTGTGCCTATCCGTCAAGGGGAACAGGGTGTCTCGGACATGTCCATGTACAGGAAGTGCGGTAAGTGTGTCTCTGTGTTCTGGTGTGGCCTGCTACAAGAGCCGCAGCAGTCGATGTTATAAAGTGGCATGCACCACCTCCAAACGGCACTGTGATGGTGTAGTTGGAATGTAGCAGGACATGCGCAAATAGGCATTACAATGGTGTGCCGTACGAGTGCATGAGATACAACAGTGCACCGTACAAAAGTGTGGGGGCTCGTGGGAGGGAGGAGCAGCTGTTTGGCAACATAACACACAGTGAACTCGACCATGTGCCACATGCTGGGCATATTATCCATGATGACCACGGTCGCAGACATCCCACAACACCAACGACTGGCCTTTGTACACATCCTGTATGAATGCAGCGTGGTTTCCACTTCTATGCTCGTTCAGTGGTGTGATGTTGGCGGGTTGTGTGACTTGTGCTCCTTGTTGGTGTGTTTCATTTTGGCCATTGTTAGTCTATATGTGTGTTGTACTTAATTGTGCATGTGTGACATTCTGCCCATCTCCCCCCCTCCCCCCACTCCCTGCTTCTTCCTCTTCCTAGTGCTGTTGTGTCTATAATTTTGTTGCTGCACACATAAATACATGTAAAGAATAAATTAGAATAGTTCCTTGATTCTTTTAGGTTTCAAAACTTCTCTATTGGTTTCTTTTTAATTTTCCATATGAACCGCTTTTTTTAATATTCAACTACACATAGAAGTCAGAAGTGCAACGTATTCTATCAACACACTTTCTAGAACATTCTACAACACGTGCAGGTTAAAAGTTCATCAATTTTTTAAAACTTAACGATATTTTTTTGCAACATTTTCTTGAACATTTAACAACACGTGCAGGTTAAAAGTTCACGATTGTTTTAAGTTTGAACAGTGCCTTCCAAATGCAAGTAGCAGGTGTGGTTGAGCTGAGCTAATTTTTTCCTATGATATGTACTCCACGTTGAAATTGCTTTTTCTTAACCAATCACAAAGATGCTTTTCCACAAAACTAATGTGCACCCTACTTTTAAAAAAGAATGCTTTTCATGATATCTTTAGAGATAAGTTATAGATAGGAAATAGCATTTAAAAAACCTTTGAAATTCACTGAAAAAACCCGTACATTTCATGCACGTTATAGTTAGGAATTGGCATTTAAAAAACCTTTGAAATTCACAGAAAAAACCATAGGTTTCAGGGTGTTATAGTTAGCTGGACATTTCCCTCGTACAAAACCATTGAAATTTCCCCGTTATAGTTAGTTCAGCTAACTATAACTCGCGCGCCCGCAATGCACTGCTGATGACGTCACATATTACATCACTCATGACATGGTCAGTGACCTCACTCATGACATCATGGAGCCGGGAGAACCAGGAATCGAGCCGGCCAATCTGGTGTGAGGAGGAGGAGGAGCGACGTAAGCCCGCGAAGCAGCCGCCGCTGGTGGAGTTGCTGCTAGAACCGAGCCCACAGGATCTAGACCAAGGGGCGCTGGTAAAGATCGCCAGACTGCTGCCTGACTGTTCCCTGTGCTCCGCGGGGGAGCCAAATTGATCCAGGGGAACAGCAGAATCGTGGTGCGGTGAACGGCGGTGTGCGGGAGCGAGCAGGGGAGAAGGGAGAGACACACGCAGTTGTTCTCTGCGCCGGCGGTGTGGACCGGGGACCTCGTCCTTTGTGCCCCGAACGGACCGTGACCACGATAGATACACTGGGGGCCAGCGGCTGTAAGGCAGGGACTGCGGCCCATTGCCTGTCCCCCGCTCCCCGCACTCTGCCCCCTGCATCCCGCACCCAGATTGGTTTGCTTTTGGCTTGCCCCCTCCCCACAATCTTCCATTTGCAGCCCTCTTTTGCTTTGCTGATCCAGGCCACAGTTTGTGAGAGTCCATCTGGTGTTCAGCCCCCCGGTGTCTGGTCAGGAGCAGAGCCGGGTGCAGAGCCTGGAGCGCGGGAGGTTGCTGCTGTGACATAAGGAAAATCGCCCCCCCCCCCCCCGATAAATTTTTTTTTTAAAAAACAGCAAACCTGTCTACAGAGCCAAAGGCAGGTTGCCCAAATGAGATCTGGGACAGTTCGACAAGCGCTGATTGGCAAGAAACAAGGCAAAAAAACAAAACAAAAGGGTAAAAATTTAAAACCAAATTGGGTAATAGAGGAGGATCCTATACACAATAAATGAGTAAACGGAGCAAGACAAAGGGAGAGGCTGATCTCAGTGCCCACACCAACAATAGCACAATTGTCAAATTCGAACAACCAAACAGGGATTCGAAAATTCTTTTTTCTAAAAGATCCAATGGCGGCAATTTATGCCCCCTCAAAAGAATTGTCTCAGTTACCAAGCCCAATTCAGCCTGATAAATCAAAAACTTTAGCTTTGTGGACCCCTGCAAATTCCTCCAACGCATTACTAAAGGAACCTCTCGTGGGAACAAATACGGACTACCTAGGTTCTAGAAATCGTGCGACAATAATAGCTCAGTTGCACCAGGCAGCCTCTTTATTTCCTGCCACAGCTCACACAATAAAACCTGAAGCACCTGCTAACATCCTTACCGAGAGCGACACAAAGATAAACACAAATGCAGACTCCGTGGAATCACCTGAGACCTACGTTGGGGGAAACATTGAGCGTAAAACTCCTAACTCTAGTCGCACTCCTCCCAAAACAGCACCGAACGGAATGAATGGAGTTTCCACCGCTACGGCCCTAAAGGTCGGTAAACAACAATCTAGTCCGAAGGAAGCAGGCCAACCCGACACCAAACGATCTAAACATGAAAAAACAAATCTAATCAAACCTGCAGTAAATGCAGTGCCCAAGGATTCAGCGAGCAGTGAATCTCTTTCCGACATGAACGATTCAAAATTGTCTGAAATCTTGGAATTACTAGAATCTAACCGCCAGGTCAATGTCCATTTTAGCCCAGGCTCAAGCAAAAAAAAAACACAAAGGAGATCTAAGCTTGTTTCATCCACGCCGTTAAGCCCATTAGGAATAAAAAAATCCCCAGGCCCCAGAACAAGTGGAGATTAGGCACTGCTCCCCAACGACCAACCAACAATTAAAAGGCCCAAACTTTTCATCACCAATAACAATTTCATCTGAAAGTGGATCAGACCTCGGGCAAGAGGCCCCGGCGCAGCATTTTGAAGATCACCCCCATATGCAATGGGCGCAAACCCTGATTCAGACCCTTGAACAAGCCATAAGGGTTTTAAACTATCAGACAAAATGGACGTCCAAATCGATCTTGTAAATCTTATTGCCAGTCACATTTCAGTCGTAAACAGCAAAATAGATTTAATAACCACCCTCCTTTCAGGAAGGGAAAATCTGGAGCAACAAAGACTTATAAACAAAAACAAATCAACTTGCTGCTGCAGTCCAATAATTGAGAAACTGGCAACCCTCCCCGAAATTTTGAAAGACGTCCTAGGGGTAGTAAAATTATCATGTTCCAGTAAGCACTTTACAAATTCCCCTAAAAAAAGTGTCGTTCAAATACAATGTGCAAATCAAACCAAAAAAAAATACAAGAATTAAGCAATAATAACGAAGAATCAGTAAAAACAGAGCTCGAGACCCAATACACCCTATCAGATGCTCCAGAAAGCCCTGTCAATCAAGTACTTGAGGTTGCTAAACCAACTAAAAGTGAAAGAAAACGTGCAAGAAAGGCCCGGCTTAAACATAACAAAGAGCCTAGCCTTGTAACGGAAAATCTTTTCCCGCTATTTACAGCAAAATCATCTAGGGAAAAGAATAAGAAAAATAATACTTTCTCCCCGCACCGGGCGGTTTGCCCTGCAAGTGACCATCCTCAAGACTACCAGCTGCCCAAGCAAGAGCAACTGGGATCTAGCCAATCTTTTACACCCCAAACTTCTCCTCAAATTTCACATGGTGCTGGAAATTCCCACCCTAAGGACAAAAGAGCCCTAAAAGATACCTTGATAGAGCAAGACCAAGGAGCAAAAACGGGAGGTAACTAAGGAGCAGGTCAAGAAAAGTTCCCGTATACCTCGGGAAGTAACACCCCGGGGAGAGGCAAAGGTTGGAGCACTCAACAAAGTGATTTACAACAAGACGTCAGAAACAAAGAGTTAGCACTGGAAAATCATAATCCCCCCCCCCAGCGAAGACGTTGGATCAGCTAACATCGCATAAGCCTGATAACGAGCCAAAACTAATTGATGTAACGATCAGGGGAAAGTCCCGTTTATGCAAACTTCTTAACCAGGACCAACGAGAGTCGCAAAAAAGGAAAACATCTCAAAAAAGCCCCGGAACATCGAAACTGACTACAAAGGTAACATCTTCGGATTCCCCCGTGTATATCCCGCAACTTGAAAAAAACACCTCATTTACGGAAGGCGGAAGAAAGGAAAAAGATCCCCTCGTCCATATCGAGCACATCCAATCGGACGAGTCTGAACTGAAATTATTGTTCACACCTGAATATTCATTAAAAGGAACAGAAGACACGCTAAACAGAGGAAATCTATTGAGGCTGTTTAGCGAAATCCCAGAATTAAAAGGTACCCGTTCCAGAGACCTAATCACGGTCGAATTCATAAAAACAACTGAGTCGGGAATAGAAGTGTAACGTCCTGGCTTTCTCAGGGTTGGGACCAACAGACGACGGACCAGAGAATTGGAGGTTTAAGGATGATTTAATAAACAGATAAACAATTACAGACAACAAAGAATACCGGTACTGGAATCACCAGTTAAAGTACGATACCCATTCACAGCTCTTCTAACCGTCCTCCGCATGCACACCGGACCCGGTATGCTCCAACGGAGGGCACAGTGCTAAGCAGTGGCCGACAATGCCACTCGACCGCTGTGAAGGGTAGTTCCAAGTTTGTGGAATCTGGGCACGTGGGAGTCACCCGGCCGGGCTCTCTACCACCTGGGAACAGCCGCTCTACCAGTATCCCCCAGAGTACTGCCACAACACAAAGGCGCTGGGAACACTTCCTAGTGTGCGTCTCTTGTATCCGGGTTTAAGTGATGCTACCCAAGGTGGTGCAGAGAATGGATGGGAGCAGCCGCTCTACCTATCCCAGTTCTCCTACGAGTGTCGATGGCTAAGACGCGGAAACACCTCCTGGATAGCGTCTTAGCTCTAGGCGAGTGTTTACCCAAGTAACGAGGGTGGGGATCTTCGGCTCGCACCCACCTCGTTTTCTCCAATTGTTAGGCCGTTGGGAGCTTCGGCTCTACCAACGGTACCTGTGCCCAATGACGTTGACTACGGCTCTCAGAACGGGACAGGACACGGGCAGGAAGCACACGCAGCACCTCTCCTCCGCTCCTTAGAATGTTCCTTCCGCCGCTCAACTCTCCAACGGGTCCGTGTACCTCAACCAGGTACTCCGGTAAAGATCAGAATATCCGACACCGAGTCCCAGTGCTCTTCTCCTTAAGTAGTACTCTCGGCGTTGTATAACCATGACTCTTGAGTTGTATAACACGAAAACTAGGCGTTACCCTTGGTGTTATGTAACCAGAACTCTTGAGTTGCATAAGGCATTGTTGCCGGAGGGCATTCTGGGAGTTGTAGTCCGCTCTCCTCCAAACGCACCAGGTTCACGGCAGTGGCATCGTGGGAGGGAATCCATGTGCGGGAGGGGATTCCTGACAAGAAGAGACTCTGACAACATGGTCCTCAAAGGACCTGGTGAAAAAAATTGTATCAAAGAGCGGAAGGTTTGGAGCATGGGGAATTATGCTAAAGGCCTACGAACGCCCAAGGTATCTGCACCCTCTTCTTAAAAATTCTAATGAAGTAAAAAGATCAGGGAAAAGCCACCCAACATGTGTCCGTGGGGCACGTGCCAACTCCCCAACAGCGTCCCCCCAGTAACAACAGAATGGATACAAGAGAAAGTCCCGATATTACTGAGGACAGCTCACAGGAATCTAAGGACTGGTCTTGGGTGCCCAGAACATTAAACAATAAGTATTCCTAATCAAGCAAAGTTAAGCAACCCATCAGAGAGGAGGACGGCCTGCAAAGCGGAAGTCGCGTGCACAGTCAATATCTCGCTTTGTTCGTGGAATATTCACGGATTTAACGATACGGGGCAAGACCAAGAAACTAAATCATTTTTGAGTCAACACGATATCTTCCTGCTCCAGGAAACCTGGAACCTGGCCGCAAGTCCAATCCCAGGATTCATAGATCATCACTGTATGGCAGAAAGACATTCACGCTTTGGACACCCGAGAGGGGGCCTATCAACATTAATTTCACACATACTGAACTGGGCAACGGAAGAATTGGACACTGGGGTAAATTGGATCCAAATGACCAAAGTAAGCAGTAACCAGACGCCCAACGAATCAAACTGGTCACTTTTACTAATCAACGTTTACATTCACCCAGAAAGGAAAAAGCAGAAGGGAAAATACATAATTCTAACCAAATTAATAACATCAATGCAGAGAAGCCACGAGAACTGTCAATTATTGATCTCAGGAGACTTTAACAGCATCCTTCTAGCCAATCAGTGGGGAAGTAAAAGAAAAGCCACTCAGGGAATAAGAGCTTTTGTGAACACCCTAGATACACTTGACCTGATAATTCTGAACGGAAAAGTTATGGGGGATATTCCAGCAGCCGCAACACATTTAAGTGGAAAAACCTCCTCAACGATAGACTTTATAATCATCAGTAATACCCTGTTCCCACAAATCAATAAACTCTGTATTATCCCAAGAGCCGAAAGTGACCATTTACCTCTTGTTTTAAACATGATCAAAAAAGTCAACTACTCACAAAAAATTAAATCCATTGTGCAACTGCCCGAAAAATGTAATCTCCGAAAGCTAAAATGGCGGGGAGTGGTACCCCAAACCATCGTAGAGACAGTTAAGGTTCTAGTGGCTAAACAGGGCTGCAATGCAGAGAAGGATCGTGTCAAATCCTGGGAGCATTTGGCTCATCTTTTAGTTCATAAATTCCCGGCCTCCTTAGGATGTTCCCCAAGCACGGTGGCCAGAAAAGATCCCTGGTTTAATCAAGATCTCAGAAATCAAAAAAGAGCAATAGCAAGAGAAGTGCAATTGCTATTACCAAAAAATGGGACTAAAAAAGAAAAAAAGAAGCTGCGTGCATTGCGGCGCATCTACAGGAGGAACCTGTGGGAGGCAAAAACAGCGTATAGAGGATCCATTTGGCTGAAATTACTATCTGCCAGCAAAAAACCTAACAACAGTGAGTTTTGGGGCATAATTAACAAGCTGTCAACTGGTACAAAACTGCTGCAAGAAGCAGGAATCGGAGCAGACATCTGGACCGAACATGTACAATTATTGTACAATATGGCAGGGAAGGGACTTGCTGGAAGGTCCCCTGGGGAAGATCACGATCAAAAAGTAACACAAGATTCTATCACCCCTGCAGACGCGGAAGACAGCCTATTACAACCAGCACCAACCTCTTGCGAGATAAACATCCTGACAAACAGGAACGAGCTAAGAGGGCTTATACGGAATCTTAAACTCGATGGAGCGGCTGGCCCCAACGGTATCCCTAACGCCTTTTTTAAGAACGACCCAGAGTTTTGGTCCTCCTATGTCACTCCACTTTTTAACGGGATCTATCACCAGTCAAATATCCCGGCTTCTTGGAGGGGAACATCATTCACCCCATATTCAAAAAAGGAGACCATCGTAAGCCTGGAAATTATAGACTAATTTCACTGATAGACGTGGAAGCAAAACTGTATGCCTCGTGTCTGTTAACCCAGTTGAAAAGCTGGATGGAAGAAAAAAACATAATCCCCAAGTTTCAGACAGGATTCAGGCAAGGCATGGGCACTATAACTAATCTAGTAACCCTTGCTCTTTTAACAGAAAAAGCCCAAAAAAGGGATCTTCGGCTGTTTGCTTGCTTTGTCGACATCAAATCTGCTTTCGACAGAGTGAGCAGGAGCCAGCTATGGAACTCAAAGAATGGGGCCTGCCAACTGCAATGCTCAACGCCATAATTGCCTTGCACACGGATACCTGGGCAAGAGTTAAGTTGGGCAATGGGTTGAGTACAACTGCAAGTATTCAGACGCAAAGCGGTTTAAGACAAGGCTGTGTTCTAGCCCCCAGTCTATTCAATCTGTTTTTATCCGACATTGCACCTTATATTGAAAACCCAGAGTCACATCCCCCGAAAATGGTCAATGAGCCAATTGCCATGTTACAATATGCGGATGATATAGTTCTGTTGAGCCAAACCCCTATTGGCCTACAGAGATCAATAAACAACTTAGTAGCCTACCTGGACAAGGAACAACTTGAGTTAAATAAAGAGAAAACAAAAATAGTGCGCCTAGTGGACCGCAAGAATCTCAAGTTCAAATGGACGGCAAAGGGGGCAACTGTTGAAGAAGTTAGTTCGTACAAATATCTGGGCGTAATAATTGGGCAGGGTGTAACCCATAAAGAGCACAAACTGGCACTAAAAGCAAAGGCCCATTCATTAATTTATGCATATAAATTACTACGCAAAAAGATGGACTGCCCAAACTTCTCTCACTTGCTTAAAGTAATGGCCGCCCAAATACAACCCAGCTTGTCCTACGGCCTGGCCCCTTGGTGCAGCAAAGAAGCGCACCCACTGAATATACTGCAAACAAAGATCTACAAAGCAGTCTTCGACTTGCCCAATTCTGCTTCGCCCTCCCAGGTCAGACTGGAATTCGGCCTCCAGCACCAGAAATTCAGAGGGATGAGCTGTTTAATTAAACTTTGCCACACGCTCCGCTCTTCTGTCCCGGACACCTTAAATAGCTTATGCTGGGAAGAAATTAAGCTCCAGGGGGATTTAGTAACACCTAACTCCTGGGGAAGCTTTCTGAGAGAGTCCTTGGCCGAGATGGACCTACAAGCAGCATGGGCTAACAGGTTGGACAGAGGAAGCTTTGGCAAAATAGTAAACAGAGCAGCTAAAAAGAAATCCTTGTGGGCAGACAAACAAGCGCTTTCTAAACGGCGGCACGGGTGGACAGTTATAAACTCTTATAGATCTTTGAGGCCACAACCTTATTTATCCGCCCATTGTAGCTCACGGCTAAAAATAACCTTTTTAAAGTATCGAATGGGTGTGCATGAGGCAAAGGACTTATACCCCCAGTGGAAAACGCCATTTGAAACAGAGTCCTGCAGACTATGTGGTTTTAAAAAGGAAACTTTAATACACCTGATATGTGCCTGTACAGCCGTTTTAGACCAAAGGAGACAGTATTTTAAATCTATCTTCAATGAGCTGAACATTCGTTCCAGCAGGCAAGCGGTGATTTGCTGGCTGGAGGGTACATCGATTATACTGGCATGCCGTGGAATTAAATTCATGAACTTAGTCAGTAGACTCTTACGGCGTTGCTAATGTAAACGTTTTGAAACTTAAATCTTACCGAACGTGCTGTGGATCTTACTCAGAACAACAAGGTTTTAGTCTACTGTAATATTTTATATGTTCTAGGGGGGGGGGGGGTTTGTAATGATTTTAAGTAATCAAACAATAAAAACGAACTTGAACACTCATGACATCACTGATGACATCTCAAATGACATCACTGATGACATCATCCAGTGAATGTGTGTTTTTCTGAAAATTAAATATGTTTTACGTATGTATATCTCAAGGTCGATGGAAGAATAAATGGGTATATAAGTGTCTAAATGGATGATTTTTGGGGGGAAAAATTTATTGTATTACTGACTGATTAAGTGTATCTTAGTGAATACATGGGTTAGTGAGTAATGTTTAAATATATAAACATCTGTATCAGTCTCTCACTTTGTGTATAAGTGGCTGCCTGGGTTGGTGAATAGCTACATGAGTGTCTATATAGGTTAATAGTTGGTTTTTTGAGTATTAGTATGAGTGTCTGTATAGTTCGGTGGGGGGTATTACGTAGTACATAGATGCATGAATGAGTGACTCACTGTTTGTATGTGTTGAAGACAGCATGTGTGCAGGAGTGTATGGGTGGATGAGTGTGTGTATAGGTGTGTTAGTGAGTGAATAACTGTCTCAATAGTGTCTTTATGATTACCTACATATGTTTAAAACTAGTATATGTGAGTATTGGTGTATATAAGTGAGTATATGTGAGAGTGAGAGACTGGAAGAGTTCCTGTATAAATTAGTATGTGTTTCTATAAGTGATTGCTTAAGAGAGTAAGTATGTGTTAGTTTCTGTAGCTGTAAGTGTGGTGGTGTGTGTGTATAACTGTATATGCAATTGAATGGATGTTTGATACTTTGTTTGCATGTGTGACTGTGTGTGAGTAACTCTATGGATGAGTGTCAGTGTGTAACAGGATGTATAGGTATATGAGTACATATGGTGAGTGAGTACATGTATGAGTGACTATAGGACTGTTGGTGAATGAGTGGATGTGTGTGTAGATCTGGGAATTACTGAATAGGTGTGTTGTAAGTGGAATTAGTATGTCCATTGTTTTGAAAATGTTAGTTTCTATTTTTGAGTGTGTGTATCAAAAGTTATATTAGGGTGACAGGAGGTCTGCCACTCTATCACAAGGATGATGTCATCAATGATGTAATTTGAGATGTCATGAGTGATGTCATGAGTGATGTCACTGACCATGTCATGAGTGATGTAATGTGACGTCATCAGCAGTGCATTGCGGGCGCGCGAGCTATAGTTAGCTGTACTAACTATAACGGGGGAATTTCAATGGTTTTGTACGAGTGAAATGTCCAACTAACTATAACGCCCCTGAAACCTATGGTTTTTTCAGTGAATTTCTAAGGTTTTTTAAATGCTAATTTCTAACTATAACGTGTCTGAAACCTATGGTTTTTTCAGTTAATTTCAAAGGTTTTTTAAATGCTAGTTTCTAACTATGCCTACAGAGGTAGGACATGTGAAGAAAGAAGAAAAACACACAGAAAAAGAAATGCAGAAAGAAACAACAGAAGTCCTCAAAGACGAAGAAAAGTGCAGGAAGAAGGAAGACGTGCAGAAAGAATAAACAGAGGAGCAGAAAGAGGCCTTGTTGCAAAATCCTGTACCCTCAACTTTTTTAGATGGGTATTGGTGGTAACTGACTCTGACTAACCAGTCCTAGAGCCAGTGCTATGCTAAAAGACGCTTAGAATACAGTTAAAACACCCTCGGTATTGAAGGGGAATTAATCCCCCAACTTGCAACTCGCCAGGGGGTGCGTTTGCGCAGTGGGGAATGAAGGGAGGGGGCCTGAGGTAACATGTGTGCAAACACGCCCTGTGGCGCGTTTTAAGTTGGGGAATTAATTCCTCTTCTATCCTGAGGGTCCCTGGGGGCCAACTAGCCCACCAGGTACCTCCATTAAGTGCCACAGAGCTGCGTTGCAGAGGTGTAAAAAGGGGCGTGGCCTCTGAACACCTCTCTGCAACGTAGCTCCCTGGCGCATATTGGAGGTTCCTGGTGGGCTAGTTGGCCCCCAGGGACCCCCAGTATTCAAGGGGAATTAGTTCCCCATCTGCAAACGTGCCAGGGGGCGCGTTTGCAGAGTGCTGCAGAGAGGGGGCGGGGCCTCCGACACGATTTGTGTTGGACCGCATCCCCAGGGTCTGACCCCCTTTTTTTTTAATGAAAAAATTGGAAGGGGGCCTCGTGGCCCCCCTCCTGAGGCCATAATCGGCCCTGGGGACCCCATCCCCCGGGGCCGGCCCTATCCGTTGGGGAGCGTGGGGGGCATTGCTTTTCCACATGGGGAGCTGCTAAGATGCGCACTTTTTGGCTTTTAATTCTCATTACAGAGGCTTATGGATTTTCTTCCATTGTGCACTGACCATTCTGGTTTCTGTGATTTCCCTTTTTCCTTTCCTGGACGAGGGACGTTTTGTACTATCCTCTGACGGTCTGTGTTAACATTTCCTTTCCTTGATTACTGCTCCCTTACAGGGCTTCATGGGTCTGGTGTCAGCCACGCTTGCACTTGCTGTCCCCACCTGTTTTAGTCAATCTTATTGACTGATTAGTTCTCTTATGGAACTTGGTGGGTTTCAGTCGCAGACCCTCCTCCAATGGGGCATAGTATCCATTCTAAGTTAAGGAATCTGTGGCTAGAGGTTTCTATCAGATGAACAAGTTACTTACCTTTGGTAACAATGTATCTGGTAGAGACACAGTCTAGTCGCAGATTCCTTAACACCCACCCATCCTCCCCGCTCTGCGAGGACCTTTTCAAGTTGGATTCTTACCCACGTTTTTTTCTAACAGTGGTCTCTTCCTACATGCTTGTTAGTCTACTTCACATCCTCCCAGGTCAGGGTGTCTTACTCTGTTTTACCTGTTGCTTCTCCACCCATTCCTGCAATTGGGTGGTGGGCTCATTTATCCATCCATGCTCTTGCACCCTGGTTCTTTTACAGTGTGGAGATTAGGTATGCCCTTCTCCCTCCCTCCCCCCTCCCCCCTGATACATGTTCTCCTTTAGTTTGGGTCCTATTTGACTGTGCTACAGTCAATTGGTCATATATAGTGCGTATGGTTGCACATTCTCTGTTGTTGCTTAAATGTTGTCAATTGCCATAAGTCATGTTGTTACAGTCTTGTTGACCATTACCATAACATTCATGTGGTTGCCGACTGCTTGTCGTTTAGCATAACATTAATTTTCTTTGCTGTTTTGCCTCATAGGAGGATATGATTTTTCGCTCATGCGAGGCTGTTTCCAGGGGAAAGCTCTGAGCTCTCTCCTTTTAGTCCCTTACTGTCTGAAGTGTTTTTCTCTATCATGCACTGTGATGTTTCTCATAATTTCTATTCTTTATTGTCATTTTGTTTCAAAGATTTTTTATCTTTTTTGGAACTCAGTTTTAGTAGTGGCTCCGCGTTGTAGTGCAGAAAAGTTTCACAGTAGAAAACTGACTTCATTGCGCCAGGAGGGACTTATATGGCTGCACTGGCATCATATCCATGGACGTCGTCAGGGCGAAGACATGCAACGCCATCCCCTGGCGTTTAGAGGTACTGATGAAAAATCTCCAGATCCAGACTGGCGCCTGGAGGATATTCTAAGTTAAGGAATCTACGGCTAGACTGTGTCTCGACCAGATACATCGATACCGAAGGTAAGTAACTTGTTCTTTACTCCCATAAGCTAATTGACTGGCACGTAGCAGTCCAAAGTTATTTTAAGGCAACGCTCTATTAATATTTGAGCATTTAAACAATTAGCTAAGTCTCCAGGTGTGGTCGAAAACGGTGGTCAATCAGTCCTTATGTTGTTATAGGTGTCCTTGCTTAGGGGGGATAGTTGTGAACTGTTGTTAACAGTTGGGTGGAACATCTCACGAAAATCCTTGTTCCTCAAAGTTTTGGTCACCTCTAGAACAACCCTGGTGTAATGGGAGCCAATGCAGTCGAAATAGTAAAAAGAGATTACAACATCAAAACCCCAAAAATATGAATTCCAACCATAATGGTTCTCTCGCCTACAGTTATCTGATATTAAAGAAATTGTTTGGTATGAACCCTACCTAGATTTCATAGAGGCATGTATGACATTGGTAAATGTAGAAATAAGTACCATTTCAAATAGATTGTACAGAGTGGAATGGGGCAAATCACCCTAAATAAGTCAACCCTTCAACTGTAATATTGGAGGGAAAGACACTATTCTGCCCTTTATGCTTTTTTATGCAGAGACCGAATGTATGGCAAAAATGGCTCCTATAATTTTACAAAAGTTTGGTATAAAAACGTACATGGAAGCCATAACATGTTTTTACCAAACTGATGTATCTTCAATCCATTTGGCAGTAGCTTCCTACATTTGGTCTGCTCTCCATATACTGCAAAAATATGCATAGGTGCATTGCAATTGCACTGCATTGTTTTTATATCTTAACTGAAGTGGGGTAATTTCTAGTCATACAAATGTCAATACTTCTTGACCTAATCTGTTAAGGAACGTTCGTTTAGAATTGCAATTTGGATAAAATATTTCATAAAATGGGAAATTGATAATAGTTTAATTGGGGTACTTTTCAAGTTTCGCCGGCACAGCGCTTGCTTGTGCAATCTCTTGTATTTAAAAAAACCTATAAAGGGACTTCGAATCCACTCATTAATTAGCTTTACTTACCATTGACTGACTTCCACATTGCTCCGGCGTCACATGTTTCCTGCGGGTAAACGCCTCCTCCTCGCCTCCATCGTCATACTGTGAAGCCTGCACCATGTACTGCTTCCAGTGGCCAATGTCCTTCCACTGGCTGCATGCTTCTTGAGGTAATTCTTTTTTTAATTGCAGACAGCGGGAGCATTATTTTCTGGTTTTCTTTTCCCCTCTTACTGAGGCCTCTCACTCAAACAGCAATAATGGCAGATATTTTTCTTACAGTGTAGCAGTTAACCAGTCTCGCCCAAATGCTTATCAGCTTTTGTCTCAGTGACAAGAGAGTTACAAGGGCCAAACAGCCTTGGCTCTGAAGCTGGTTTTAAAAGCAAAGGCACAGTCGATGGGGGTGGGGGGGGGGGGAGAACATGCATTGGCATAGCCAATAGGTCTCGCCTTCGGAACCTTATAAGTGTTTAGCCATGCAGCACATTATACATTCTACCACATTAGCCATTAAAGACATCAAAGTTTGTGGTAAATCATCTACAATATACTGGGCCTATTACTCCCAGGCAGTGTTGGCATTCTGATGCCTATGCAAATTTGAGCAGGGATAGGAATTATGAATGTGTAGCAATGAACTCTCTCCTGAAATTTTCCCGAGGTAAATTTAGAACATGTGAATTCAATTCAGACTTCTACCTTAAAACTGAAAGTTCAATTTGTAATTTTCTAACATCGCAGGAGAGCATAGGTTTGTTCCCATATCTTTATAATATCTCAGATAAACGCTTGCGGAATTAAGTTCTGCGCTTGAGGGTGGGAATTGACCCTGGGTGGCGCATTAAGGGATTAAAAACGGATGTTGCTAAGAACAATGACCAGTGCCCTTACAAAAGAGGTAGGAAATATTAATTGAGCCATTTTTGTATTGAGGCAAGGTAAAGGGTACTTCGACCTGTGTTTAAAAAATACAGGATTCAAACTAGGGAAAGGGGGTTAGAGCTGATTCATAGCCTGAGATGTAGCTATTGCAGTTGGCCAATATGTGTGTAAAATCACAAAGCCTCACTTGATTCTATATTCCCATTAGTGTTTAAAATCTAGGTCGGTATGGGTGTGTTTATAGTTAGTAAGGTGGGGCCAAGTAAATGGGAGGATGTCCAAATTGAAAGGTTGTGATAAACTATTACGCATTTTACACTTCAGAATCCGGATTGGGGTCAAATGCATTGTTTGCTATTAGTTAAACGCACATTGCACTCAAAATGCTGATTGGGGCAGAATGAATTGTTTTTCTATTTTGTCAAATTCTTAATATTGTTAATGAAATGTTTTAAATACATATGAAACCTTGGGGGTGGATTATATTGGGTCTCGGTGGAGAATAGTTTTAATGTTTATTTAGTTGTAATTGTATTATTTATAAGTAGGCGTGGTTGAATGATGCAACCATGCATTGTTTTAAAGTATTCAAAATGACGATTTCAGGAAATTGAAATGTGTAATATTTCTATAAGAATGTATTTTCTTGGAAATAAAGTATTTTTGAATCTGAATTAAATTCAAGACATGCAAAATTCAGTGAACGTTTTAGTCTTTGTGGTATTGCTAGTATGTACCAACAGTAAATTAATGTATTCATCCAGCTCCTACAGTCTCAGTTGATACACTTAAGTGAAGGTGCCAGATTTTTAAAACTGTGGAGGTTGCAGAAATGTTTATTTGTTGCAAAATGTTGGACCCTGTTCCAGGCAGGTCGCTCCCCACGCCGCACAGCACCACCTGTTGTACCAGTGTTCGCTGCTGCCGCTACTGCCGTGAGTTTGAGGCCCTCCTCCACCTGCAGGCTACCACCTGCGCCTCGTCCCTGTTGACCCAGTGGTGAGCCATAGGTTTCTGTGTACTCGCTCTCCCCTCTTTTCTTGTCTGCCTTCTGTAGTGATTTCTGCTTTGTATTTCTTCTGTAGCCTGTGTTATTCCTTTTATTCCCTTATTGTACTGTTTTGTGCCCCTCTGCCTGTATTCTCCGCTGTTCTGCTCTCCCCCCGCTGCGTCCCCTGCGGCCCTGCCCCCCCGCTCGCCCATTCGTCCCGCCTCTCTGCTGCTCCTCCCTCCCACCTCCCCTTCTTATGGCGGCCGCTGCGCGGTGAGGAGAGCGACTCTTGACCCTGTTACAGGCAGGTCGCTCCCCACGCCGCACAGCACCACCTGTTGTGCCCGTGTTCGCTGCTGCTGCTACTGCCGAGAGTTCGAGGCCCTCCTCCACCCGCAGACTACCACCTGCGCCTCATCCCTGATGGCCCAGTGGTGAGCCATAGGTTTCTGTGTACTCGCTCTGCCCTCTTTTCCTGTCTGCCTTCTGTAGTGATTCTGCTTTGTATTTCTACTGTAGTCTGTGTGATTCCTTTTAATCCCTTATTGTACTGTTTTGTGCCCTTCTGCCTGTATTCTCCGCCGTTCTGCTCTCCCTTTTTCCCACCGCTCCGTCCCCTGCGGCCCCGCCCCCCCTGCCCATTCGTCCCACTCCCGCCTCCCTGCTGCTCCTCCCACCTGCTCCTCCCTCCCACCTCCCCTTCTTATGGTGGCTGCGCGCAGCGGGCGCGCCTAAGGCAAGCCCGTCTGCGCTCGTCCGTGCCTGGACCGTGCCCAGCGCCAGACCCCCTGGCTCCCACGAACTCCACGACGCCCGACACCGCTACGACGCCGCACCCTCCATGCACTCAATGCTGGCCAATCACACACCTGCTTCCGGGCCACCCAAAAGCGCACCCAAGGACCCTTCTCCTGCCGGAACTGCAGCTACACCAGCCTCCAAACCACCACCATGTCCACGGGGTAAGACGCAACAACCTCCGATGCATTCTGCTCAATACCCGCTCTGCCCGCAAACACGCCATCGAAGTCTGGGACCTACTCGACTCCTCCGCCCCAGACGTCACCTTCCTGATGGAGACCTGGATGAACCCCTCCTCGGCACCCGACATCGCCTGACGGCTACAAGATTACCCGCAGGGACCGCACCAACAGAACAGGAGGAGGAATAGCCATCGTCCACAGAAACAACCTCAGATTCTCGACCAGCACCGTCGACACCCTCCGCGCCGCCGAACACCTGCACTTCCAGATCCACACTGACCCCAACACCACCCTCAGAGGAACCCTCATCTACAGACCCCCCGGCTGCAGTTCAGCGACTCCATCGCCGACTTCGTTAGCACACACGCCCTTGCATCTACGGACTACATCCTCCTCGGAGAACTGAACTTCCACCTCGAGAACACCAACGACAGCAACTCCACCACCCTGCTCGTCACCCTCGCCAAACTCGGACTCAAACAGCTCGTCGCCACTCCCACCCACTCCGCTGGACACACGCCCGACCCCATCTTCTCCGCCAGCAACCACGTCACCTTCAGCCACACCACCAAACTCCACTGCACCGACCATCGCTGCGTCCACTTCACCCTCGAGAAGCCTACCACGCACCACCGCACACAACGGGCCCCCCACCGCAGTTGGAGCAAAGTCACCGAAGACCAGCTAGTCACCACCCTCGTCTGAAACCCACCAGCGGACACTACTGACACCGACTCCGCCTCTGACAAACTCAGGCAATGGATCGACGACTGCGCCAACACTCTCGCCCCGACCAAGAAACCCTCGAACAGACGCACCAACAGAAAAGCCATCTGGTTCACTGCTGACCTCCAGGCATCCAAGCAGGCCTGCCGTAGGCTCGAGAAGAAGTGGCACCATGCACGGACACCGCACTGCAACACAGCCTACAAGAGTGCCATCCGCAGACACCACCAACTCATCCGTACCGCCAAAAAGGACCTCCTTTAAAGAGCGCATCGACAACAACGCACACAACAACAAAGAGCTCTTCAACATCGTGAAGGAACTCTCCAACCCCAACCCCAGATCCAACTCCAACGACATCACACCATCACAAGACCTCTTTGACTCCCTAGCCACGACCGCTTCAACAACCTGGCCCCCCCGACAGACACCGACACATCTGACTCACCGCCCCCCAGCCACATCGACACCCTGCTTTCCTGGACCCATGTCAATGACGACGACACCATCAAAATCAAGAACACCATCCACTCCGACTCACCATCCGACCCCTGCCCACACCACATCTTCAACAAAGCAAGCTCCACCATCACACCCCATCTCCGCAAGATCATCAACAGCTCCTTCGAGACCGCCACCTTCCCAGAGAGCTGGAAGCACGCCGAGATCAACGCCTTACTCAAGAAACCCAAGGCAGACCCCAAGGACCTCAAGAACTTCCGGCCCACCTCCCTACTACCGTTTCTGGTGAAAGTCATCGAGAAGACTGTCAACAGGCAACTGACATCCTTCCTCAAAGAGAACAACATCCTGGACCCGTCCCAATCTGGATTCCCCAGCATCCACAGCACCGAAACAGCCCTCATCGCGCCACCGACGACATCAGGGCCATGCTGGACAATGGAGAAACCACGGCCCTCATCCTCCTGGACCTTTCGGCCGCCTTCGACACCGTCTGCCACCACACCCTCCGCACATGCCTCCATAACGCAGGGATCAACGACAAAGTCCTGGACTGGACCACCTCCTTCCTCACCTGCAGAACCCAGAGTGTCCGCCTCCCCCCATTCCGTTCTAAAGACACCAAGATCATCTGCGGTGTACCCCAAGGATCGTCCCTCAGTCTGACTCTCTTCAACGTCTACATGGCACTGCTCGCCAACATCGTCCGATCGCACGACCTCAACATCATCTCATACACCGACAACACCCAGCTGATCATCTCCCTGACCAAGGCCCCCACCACCGCCAAATCCAACCTCCACGAAGTAATGAAGGCCATCGCCGAATGGATGATGAACAGCCGCCTGTAACTGAACTCGGACAAGACGGAGCTCCTCATCATCGGATCCACCCCCTCCGCCTGGGACGACTCATGGTGGCTGACCACACTGGAAGCTGCACCGACGCCCACTGACCACGCACGCAACCTGGAGGTCATCCTGGACTCAGCGTTGTCAATGACCCAGCAAGTAAACACCTGTCTCCTCCTCCTGCTTCAACATCCTCTGCATGCTCCGCAAGATCTACAGATGGATCCCCACCAGAACCAGAACGACGGTCACCCAGGCCTTCGTCAGCAGCAGGCTGGACTACGGCAACGCTCTCTAGTCAGAAACCTCAGCCAAACTCCAGAAACGACTACAACGCATACAGAACGCACACCTCATCCTCAACATCCCCCGCCACAGCCACACCACATCACAGCCCACCTGAAAGACCTGCACTGGTTTCCCGTCAACAAGAGGATCACCTTCAAGCTCCTCACCCACGCGCAAGTACTCCACAACACCGGACCAGCGTACCTCAACGAACGACTCGCCTTCTACACCCCGAACTGCCAGCTTCGCTCCTCTGACCTTGCCACCGTCTCCCGCATCCAACGAGCGACCGCCGGCAGCAGATCACTCTCCCACCTCGCCGCAAGAACCTGGAACAGCCTCCCCATCCGCCTGCGCACACCCAGGACCTGCTGGCCTTCAGGAGACTCCTTAAGACCTGGCTGTTCGAGCAGTAGCACCACCGCCCCCCCAGCGCCTTGAGTGCCTCACGGGTGAGTAGTGCGCTCTACAAACTGCTCTTAAAACAACACAGGCAGCATTCTATGAAGAAAAAATTCGATCCTCCTCGAACTCCTCCAGGGAAACATTTCGTATAGTCAAAAAACTCCTGAAAGTTCCCGACCCATCCCCAACCCCTGACCCCTCCGGCCATCGATGCAAGGAATTGGCAGAATTCTTCTCCACCAAAATTCAAAATATCCTAAAGCACCTCCCATCCAACAACAATGATCTCTACCGAGAGCCACACACACCTGAACCTCAGAACTCCGATCACTGCCTAGACTCTTTCACCCCTCTCACAGAGGAACTATTCCCCCCCCTACTAGAATCGATCAAGAGCAGTTATCCGCTCGATCCAGCACCATTCATCATCCTGAAGTCTGCTGCACCTACCATTAATGCCCCCATCATCAATCTAATCAATGCCTCCCTAACAAGGGGCACCGTCCCCCTGGACTGGAAGATGTCCATGGTAAAGGCCCTACTAAAAAAAAAACACCTAGATCCAACCGAGATGGGCAACTACCTTCCCATCTCCCTACTACCGGGAATCAGTAAGCTGGCAGAAAAATTCATCAATCACCAACTTTCTAGCTACCTCGAATCCGGTGGACTACTCCACTCTTCCCAGATGGGCTTCCGCCCCGGTCAGGGAACTGAAACCGCACTAATTGCAGTTGTGAAGGAGGCAAGAAAGATTCTCGACTCGGGAGGATCTGCAGCCGTCATCCTCCTGGATTTAAGCGCAGCCTTCGACACGGTGAACCACTCCACACTGGTACACCGTCTCAACAAAGCTGGAGTGACAGGCACGGCCTTATCCTGGTTGAAATCGTTCCTGGAAAAGAGATCCTTCCAGGTATTCGATGGAAACAACCGATCTCAACCCATCCTGCTTCATTGTGGGGTCCCCCAGGGCTCGTCCCTTAGCCCGACTCTTTTTAATGTGAATATGTCCCCACTGGAGGATATAGTAGCCACCTTTGGAATCAAACTGGTTGCCTACGCAGATGACACCCAGCATATTGTGACTCTGAATCCGGCAGAGCAACTTCCGGTCGACTTGTGCTCCTGCCTCAAAGAAGTTACTGCGTACAAAAGGGGGTGGTGATAGACGGAGCATGTTCCCATGAGGCACAGGGTCAAGACTGATTTGCATATGGCCATGTCTAAACTGGGGTGGTGTAGTGGGCAAAAGAACGATGGATTTAACCCAGATCTCTTGACTGGGGGAGAATGTATGCATTGTCAGCATTCCGTCCATCATTTGTTTGTTGTAACGCTTTTCGCCCTAAGTGGGATGGGTATTCCCAGACGTGGGACCCGTGCTCACTACGCCACTGGAGTCAAGCTATCCTGGCTGATGACGGCTGATAGCCAGAAACCGGTCCTAGGATGCTTGATTCCGGTCCAGGGAAGACATGGCTTGGCAGTTCGGGCTGGACTGTTCCCATGAGGCACAGGGTCAAGACTGATTTGCATATGCCCATGTCTAAACTGGGGTGGTGTAGTGGGCAAAAGAACAATGGATTTAACCCAGATCTCTTGACTGGGGGAAAATGTATGCATTGTCAGCATTCCGTCCATCATTTGTTTGTTGTAACGCTTTTCACCCTAAGTGGGATGGGTATTCCCAGACGTGGGACCCGTGCTCACTACGCCACTGGAGTCAAGCTATCCTGGCTGATGACGGCTGATAGCCAGAAACCGGTCCTAGGATGCTTGATTCCGGTCCAGGGAAGACATGGCTTGGCAGTTCGGGCTGGACTGTTCCCATGAGGCACAGGGTCAAGACTGATTTGCATATGGCCATGTCTAAACTGGGGTGGTGTAGTGGGCAAAAGAACGATGGATTTAACCCAGATCTCTTGACTGGGGGAGAATGTATGCATTGTCAGCATTCCGTCCATCATTTGTTTGTTGTAACGCTTTTCGCCCTAAGTGGGATGGGTATTCCCAGACGTGGGACCCGTGCTCACTACGCCACTGGAGTCAAGCTATCCTGGCTGATGACGGCTGATAGCCAGAAACCGGTCCTAGGATGCTTGATTCCGGTCCAGGGAAGACATGGCTTGGCAGTTCGGGCTGGACTGTTCCCATGAGGCACAGGGTCAAGACTGATTTGCATATGGCCATGTCTAAACTGGGGTGGTGTAGTGGGCAAAAGAACGATGGATTTAACCCAGATCTCTTGACTGGGGGAAAATGTATGCATTGTCAACATTCCGTCCATCATTTGTTTGTTGTAACGCTCAAAGAAGTTACTGGCTGGATGAACAGATCATACCTTAAACTTAACGGTGAAAAAACAGAGCTATTACTGCTAGGCAACCAGTGTAATTTTATCCCCAAATCAATGTGGCCGACTTTCATGGGACCAGCGCCTTCCCCCAAAAAAGAGATAAAAAGCCTGGGCATCTGGCTTGACCAGGACCTCACTTTCCAATCCCAAGCAAGGAAAACCGCTGGGACATGCTTCGGTCTGCTTCGGACTACGCGAAAAATTCTCCCCCTCCTACCTTGCCTCTCAAAAAAACTCCTTATTCAGGGGCTTATCCTCTCCAGACTGGACTTCGACAATGCCCTTTATCTCGGCGCCCCCAAAACAGTCATCTCTAAGCTTCAGGTAGTCCAGAACTCGGCTGCAAGACTTCTCACGGCCACTAAAAATCGGTGCTCGGCTAAGCCCGCCTTAAAATCTCTTCATTGGCTCCCAATTCAGGAGAGAGTCAACTTTAAAGCCCTCTGTATCACCCATAAAATCTTCCAGGGTAAGGGCCCCCCTATTCTAAGAAACCTGATCAAACCATACAAAGCCAATCGAAAGTTACGCTCCGACGACCTCCACTTTGCCGACACTCCAAGAATTAAGAAATCCCGGACAGGGGGCGACTCTTTGCCTACAACGCCTCCAAGCTCTGGAACTCCCTGCCTCTGACCATCCGCAGACAAACTAACCTCCTTACTTTCCGCAAACATCTGAAAACCTGGCTTTTCCCGTAATTCCACCTGCTCTCTAGCCTCCTTGCAGCGCTGGGATACCTCCGGGTAGCCATGCGCTATATAAATATCATTCCATTCCATTCCAAATGAACTGATTGATTGTTTAATTGATGCTTGTTTATACATAATGGTTTGTTACTTGCGTGTAGAATTATTCTTGCCCACTTAGTTTGCACCCCCACTACCATAGCATTGTTTCCTGAATTGTGCTACATTTTAAAACCAATGTGTACATTGTGCCTGGTAAATAGACTGCATGGCAAGGCATCTTTAAGCTATTAGATGGAAGGGATGTTTGCATTGCGAATGAAAATTTTGCTCTTCAGAAAATGTCACTCCCTGTTTCAACTCCTCTTGAAGCGAGATGGCAGTTCACCTCCTGCTCTAGCAGCTGAAAGTTATAAGGCAGAAAACATTTGCCCATCAAGGAAAAGCTTCAGGTCAGTCTAATTCTGGCTACAGGACCAGTTATTTAAGTGACTGTAAACCAAATCTAAATTACTAGTATACTCAATTGCCTTTCCTCTCAAACTCTGCAAAGCACTTTTGCACTTCTTGCTCAGCCTCTCCACTCCTATAAGAAACTCGACAGAGATATCACTGGTTCTGGTGGTTTTAAGGCAGTGTGCAGTAAGATACCCAGTAACTATCTTTGAGACTTTAGGACATATAAAGAGAGGAGGAGGTAAAAACTCAAGTATATCTCCCACCATACTTACCTCGTCACATATTTCAGCTGAAGTGTTGTGCCTCTAAATGTTGTCAAGTGTAACCAAGTTAAAGACTGTTGTAAACACAATGTTTTATGTTCTGGCCTGACCGCTTGGATTCTATGCGAATCAGTTGTCTGCTGGCTGGTGTATGAACACCAGGCTTGGGTAACTATTTCAGTAAAAACTGTAGTCACTACCAGTGACTGTCGTTAGAACATACAGCCTCTTCTCATTTTGATATTTAATAGTAAACTCATTAATACTATAGTTCTGCCCTACAGTTGCTTTTACCTAGTTGAATGATAGTCCATGTATTGCCCAGCAGTGACAGGGTATTTCGACTGCTGAGATTGGAACTCGTGACCTGTTAGTAATAGACCACTAACTGCAGTGACCTTTTAAGACCCCGAGGCATTTATAAATCCTCCCCTAATATCGCATCGGTGCAGACTCCGCCCATGTTTTGGTCTTTGGGTTTCAGGAATAGCCAGGCGGTTGTACATTAACCTCTTCAGTGCCCATGACGAGATGGTCTTGTCATGGAGCACGGTTGCGCTGTGCCCATGACGAGACTATCTCGTCATGAACCCCGCCCGCTAATGTAACGCCCGGCACAGGAGGGGGAAAGGGCGTGGCACTGAAGGGGTTAATAGGAATTTCACTTTGTTTAACATTTTTGCTCTTGCTGGATTCGGTATAAATTATGTATCTTTCATGCATATATAAAGTACATTATGCAAAGTTCCCCGTTGCTTGTGCTCTACAACTAGGCATGTACACAGATTTCAGATGTTTGTGTTTTCCCTATAAAAACAGTAGCCTCGTATGAGAGCTAGATTTAGGAGCACTGCTAATTAACAATGTAACTAAACTGCCACAAAAATATAACAGTAAATGGCTTAATCGCCCTGCCTCTTAAAACACAAACTCAACAGCACTTGACATACGTGCAAGAGTAGAAACTGAAATGTGCTATAAACCTCCACAGACCTCTCAAATAATAATCTTTATTAATTGTATTTTTAGAACCATACCTTTTGTTAGTCTTACTGTGACGGGGAGACACCAATCGTCAAGGAAGGAGAAGGACTTTAATAAGGTCTAGACCTCCAGCATATGCAGCCCTTTTGAAAAACAGGCATTTTTTTCTAATGATTATTATTATTATTTTTTGGGGGGGATAATCAATTTTATTGGTTTTTGAAACAAGAGAATACCAGCAGTAGTCAAGTATAGCCTATTACAGTAGTTATAGGATGTTGTCACATTATATTTACGGAAAGTTTACACTTTGTAGTACATGATCTCATAAGGTCCCACACAAAACATTTAGTCCATGAAGTGAAGCGCTTTTATTCTATCTGACCCAACCATTTGCCCCAAACCTTGTGGTGTTTAGCTGGGCATTCTCTGGCTTCTTACATAGGTTTTTCTTGTGCTGCGCACCAGTCCACCTCTCTGCACCATTGCGATACACTAGACGGAATAGAGTTTTTCCAGCTGGCAGCAATGTTCCTCTTAGCCACTACCATGCCTGTATTAAGATATAGTTCATCAGTTCTGGAACCGTCCAGTCCATTTGTGACTCCCAGGTGCATGTTCAGTGGATTGTGTGAGACCTCCCAACCCAGAACCTCTGAGAGTATGGAGTCCCAGTATTGCACAATGAGGGGGCAAGCCCATACCATGTGAAAGAAGTCTGCCTGGTCTTGTTCACAGCGAGTACATGATGCCGTTAGTTTCAGGCCCGCACTATGAAGGCGTTTTGGGGTTAAGTAGGCATGTAGATAGTACATTTGGACCAGACGGAGCCTGGTCGAGGTGGTAACTGTCTTAGGCGCATCAGTGCGTCTCTCCAATCTTCCTCCTCAAGGGGCCCAACCCATCCCTTCCATTGGTTCCTAAGCCGGTCCAGTGTATTTGGAATGTTAGTTAGGGAGCGGTAAATTTGCGAGATTCCTCCCTTTCCCAGGTTTCCTGTCATGGTTTGTGCCTCAGGGGGGCTGTTTTCTGGCAGTGATGTGCCATTTGGTACATGTATGTGGAGGGCATGGCGCAGTTGCTGATATCTGTAGAATTGTGAGGAATGTAGGGAGTATCGGGCATGAAAGTCTTGAAAGGTACGCATGTGGTCGCCGACCATATATCTCCAAGCTCTGAGATACCAATGAGGTCCCAAGCCCGGAACCAATCCAGTCCACTAACCTCCCCGAACCAGGTGCCCTGCCAGAGCGGTGTGTATTGGGTCAATTTGTTCATCCACTGGGTGTGGCGCAAGGAAGCACGGCAAGCCAGGAGAACTACTTGTTCTCCTGGCTTGCCGAAGACCAGAACAACTACAGGAACGGAATGAACAAATACCACCAGCGCATAAAAACTACCAAGCGGGCTTTTATCAAGAACAAAATCCACACCAACGCAAGCAACACAAAAGAACTCTTCAACGTCATTCAGCAGTTAACCAAAACCCCCAGCGAAGCCACGGGCATCACACATTCTCAGGACCTCTGCAACAAGCTAAGCTCCTACTTCCACCTGAAAATCAAGGCCCTCTACGACAACTTCAGCGAACAGACTCCAGACACCGTGCCCCTCACCACCTGCCGACCATCACCAACTGGAAACCTGCCACCACTGCAGACACCACCACGACCATAAAGAACACCCACTCAGGATCCCCCACGGACCCTTGCCCACTGCACATCTACCACAGAGCCGCTGCCGCCGCCATAGCACCCGAACTAGGCCGGACCATCAACGCCTCCCTCGATTCCGGCATCTTCCCTGATGACTGGAAGCTGGCAGAAGTCAAGCCCTTCCTCAAGAAACCCTCGGCCAACCTGACGGACCTGAAAAACTACTACCCGTCTCTCCCCTTCCCTTCACAGCCAAAGTCACTGAGAGATTCATCAACAACCAACTGACCACCTTCGTCAAAGAGAACATCATCCTCGACCCCTCCTAGTCCGGATTTCGCAGCGCCTACAGCACCGAGACCACGCTCCTTGCCGCCACCGATGACATCCGTCTGGTAATGCGGAAAATTGACTGCTTGAGCCACCCACTTTCAAAAGGGAAAGATCAATGGCTCAGTCCTTCTCAGGCAATGCAGTGAGAATCTGGAACTTGCTTCCTCCACGGCTCCGTACCACCACCTCTACCTGGACCTTCAAAACTGACCTCAAATCTCTTCTCTTCCAAAGACAATTCCAGAACTAATACACCCCTTTTCATTTCCCTCAAGGAAGCTCTTTCATTACTGTAAATTTGTAATCTATGCCTGCGCAATCTTCATCCTATTGTGTTTTTTGTGTTTTTGAGTGATTGCCATCTATTATTTTATATTACTTGTTCTTGTTTCTCGTCATGTTACGTACTTGGTTCTATTGTGAAGCGCTCTGACACCTTTGGGTAAAGTGCGCGCTCTATAAAAATGCATTAAATAAATAAAATAAAAATAAATAAAAATCTGCATGCTACTCGACCAGGGCCACACTGCGGCCCTCATCCTACTAGACCTCTCCGCAGCCTTCGACACTGTCTCCCACACGGACCCTTACAGCCAGACTCCACGATGCCGGTATACAGGGAAGCGCCCTCGACTGGATCCGCTCCTTTCTCTCCGGCAGAACCCAAAGGATCAGACTCCCTCCCTTCCTCTCCGAACCTACAGAGATCAACTGCTGAGTACCCCAAGGATCCTCGCTCAGCCCCATGTTCTTCAACATCTACATGGCCCCCCTCGCCGCCATCATCAGACAACATGGGCTCAGAATCGTATCCTACACCGACGACACCCAGCTCATCCTCTCTCTCACGAAGAACCCCGAAGACATCAGACTCATCTTCCAAGAAGGAATGAAAGATGTTGCAGCCTGGATGAGCAACAGCTGCCTAAAACTGAACTCTGAGAAGACAGAGGTCCTCGTCCTCGGACCCTCCCTCACTGCGTGGGACAGCTCCTGGTGGCCACCTGTCCTTGGACACCCACCCTCCCTCCCTGACAGACCACACACGGAACCTGGGCATCATCCTAGACTCCAGATCAACGCATTCGCCTCCACCTGTTTCAACTCCCTCCACATCCTGCGGAAACTTTCAAGTGGCTACCCCCCGGGTGCAGCAAGACAGTCACCCACGCACTCATAACCAGCAGACTGGGCTACAGCAACACCCTCTACGCCGGAATCAACAAAACCCTGCTACACAAGCCCCAAACCATACAGAACACCGCAGCAGGACTCGTACTCAGAACCCCACGACACAAGCACATGACCCAGCACCTATGAGACCTCCACTGGCTCCCCATCGAGAAGAAAGTGACCTTCCAGCTACTCACCCATGCCTACAAATCCCTCCCTCAGACCCAAATACCTAAATGAAAGAGTCTCCTTCCATGCACCCAAAAGGAACCTTTCGTTCCGCCGACCTCGCCCTGGCATAGATCCCACGCATCCGCAGAACCAGGGCAGGCGGAAGAGCTTTCTCCTACGTCACAGCAAAATCCTGGAACGATATCCCAGTCAGCATCTGATTCTCCCCCGCTCTGCACACCTTCAGGAAGTGTCTCAAGACCTGGCTATTCGACTGATCTGGAGACGCACCCCTGCCCCCCTAGCGCATTGAGACCCTCACGCGTGAGTAGCATGCTTTATAAGACCCCCTGATTGATTGAACCCTGGGGGTAGAGAGGCAATAAGGTCTGTAGTGTATTTCAAGGTCAATGTGAGCATCGATGGATGGGGAATTTATGGAGATTAAATTGAGAGCGTTTCCTCCCACGGTTCCCCTTAGGGCCATGAAGTGCCCCTGGGAGTCGCCAGTGGCCAACGTGAGTACAAAGGGGAGGTTGCGCCTTAGGAAGATTGCCATGCCCTGTGAACCTCGGGTAAACCCTGAGTGCCAAGCCCTGTCATAGCCATATCTTGCCAGAAAGGGGCAGTTGTTGCCCATGAGATAGGTTTCCTGAAGTAGGATTATGTCGGATGCTTGGAGTTGGGCATATCGTAGGACTGCTGTCCGTTTAACCCTATCAAGTAGCCCAGTGACATTCCATGATAGTATGCGAAGAGGGTCTCCGCTGTTACATATGTTTGGTGGATGGTGAAAGTGGGTGTAAGTGGAGGCCTGCAGAGCTTGGGTTGGGTGTGGGGTGTGTATGCAGGCTGTAAGGCAATAAATGTACTTCCGTATTATGGGTAGTATGTGTGACTGTCCTGCTGCTGAGTAGAAATGCTGGTGTGGTGAACGTGATACAACCTCCCGTGTGTAGTTTGGGAAGATCAGTATGAGGTGGCCTTGGTAGACAAGAGTTTTTGGAGTGCGGGCTTCCTTTAGGATGGAGTCCCCATCCTTGAAGTTAAGGATCCTGGTGATTATGGGCCTGTGTGGTGCCCCAGGTGGAGGTCTTGAAGCCAGAGAGCAGTGAGCCCGCTCTACCGCGAACCATGTGCAGAGGGAGTCTTTAGGCATCCAGAATCTTATCCATTGTTCAACGAAGTTGCCCATTTGCCCCTGCTCTATTCCCTACGCGAATCGCACTAGGTGAAGGTTATTACGCCTCGATCTGTTTTCGTAATTTTCTGCTCTTTTATGTAGCTCCTTGGTTTGGGTTTGCAAGCGAGCGACTTGATCTTTTAGCTGAGGAATGTCGTCCTCGACGATGGAAATGCGGGACTCAGGCGCTGATTGCTTGCCGAATTGTAGTGAGGTCAGCTGCGGCAGGGGCGGGTTTCTCAGCAGGCGTGGCCGCTGTCCCCTGCTCGGTGATTGTGTATTGGTCCATTTTGGTCTGCGTTGGGGAGGCTTAGGCCCTCGATCCTTCCCCATGGCGACAGCTGGGTGTCGGACCCAGTTGTGCCGGTTACTCTAGGGTGCGGATTGTCGTGCTTAAGGAGGGGAGGTATTCTCTGTGGCCCTGAATTGTGTACAGGGGAAGGGGAACACCCAAGTCCGGTGGTTAAGGATTTACCCCGCTGCACCGCATGTAAGTGGTGGTATGAAGATAGAATGATGGAGGATTCCCCGGGAGCACCGGCGGTCCCCCGCCTGTCAGCTTGTCCGGGCCAGTTCCCCTCAGAGAGTGTTGTTAGTCCACTAAGGCGCTGGGTCAAGGCCCCAAGTCAGGATCCAGATGTGTATTTCAGGTGCAAGAAAGAAAAAAAGAATAAAAAGGAGGGGGGGCCTGTCCGTTGCCGGTGGCAGAGGAGTGACCAGGTCCCACCAAGGGTCCTCCTAGGCCTTCACCTCACCAGCCGGACCGCTGGGCTGGGTTGGGTTCTAGACTCTTCAGTTGCAACACTCAATTGAAGGAGTAGGATCTGGCATGGACCTGTTGAGTCTTGACTAGGGGGAGTGTACATTTCCCAGTCAGTGTCCCATACTCCCGAGCGCCAGGGGCCACACCGGGCCACCCATGTCGACAGCCAGTTACCACCCCTGGGGGGGCAAGAGAGTCGGCAGTGGTTCGCAGTAAGCAGAAGCCACCCCAGGTGCACAGCTCCTTCCTGGGCCCTTTGGATTGGTCTGAACTGACCAGGCAGCCTCTGCGGGGGGAGAGGACGTGTCTCAATCTTCGTCTCTGCCCCAAGCCTCAGCTGCATACCGGATTATTCAAGGAGGGTGTGGGGGGGGTTCTCGGCCAGTTGTCCTCCGCCGGTCCACCGGATTGTTCCCTTCATTGCGCCCCACAGTTCAGACCCAGGCCGCAGTCCGCTGGGAACTCCGTCTCCTCGGTCTTCCCGCACTGCCTAGACACCCCAGCACCTGCGCTGAGACAGATAGTCTTTCGGGCCTCTCCGGTCGGGGTCCGGTCGTAAGGTACCCCGGTTGGGGCACAGGGCCAGCCGGGTCACCGCAGGTCCGCCGGTCCCTGCCGCATCACTGAAGATGAGGCCACGAGCGCCTGGTCCCCAGGGGCCGTCTCTGCTACCCCAGTCCTGACCAGGCCTCTCTATTTACTGTGCTGTACACTCCGGATCGCTCCCCGGCTGCTCCGAAGCAATCTCCAAGTCTCCTGCAAGCACCCAGGTCCAGGTCTCTCCTCTTTGGGGTCTTCCACACTTGAGATTCCTGGTGCGGCATGTGTGGGCATCCGGTGAGCAGGTGTGAGGCCACACCGGGCCAGCCACGCCAGCCAGCCACCAGGCAGTCCGTGTCCCTGGACCACGGGTGCCTCTTAGTTGCGTTGTCGGCAGGAGCCCAGGGCACGGTCCCCTCAGTACACTCAGGCCCGGCCTGTGGCCTGAGCACAGTTTTGGGGGTACAAAACTTCTTTTCAAGGCCTCGCGTTTGGAAGGCCGCAGGCAGACTCCGAGTCCACCCCTCGGCCATGGCGGTGCTTCCTCTGCGGCAGCGCCCGTTTCAGATCTGGACCCCTACCTCCATGTCCTGAGAGCACTGCTGTGTGGCTCCTCCGCTGGTTCAGGAGGGCCCACGGCAGTGCGTCCGTTTCGGATTCCGCGGGTCAAGGCCTGGGACGCCTCCGACGGGCCGCGGCCTACGCCGATCACCAGTCCCGGCAGAATCAAATTACAGGCCGCATTGCCATCTTGTGCAGGCGGCCGGGTCCGGCCCTCAGGAAACGCCATCTCCAGCCCTTCAGCGGTTCTGAATCTCGCCAGGTCACTCTGTATCGGACCAGCAGGGTGTTGCCAGGTACTGGGCGACGATGGCCGTGATGATGTTGAAGGATGGCTGGGCAGATGACGGAGGGGTCCGGAGCACTCTTAGAATGTGACCGCCATCTTGACGCTCCAAGCCATGCCCTGATTATTTTTAACTTTCAACATTTGACAGACTGTCAGCAGAAGCAGGTCCAGCTACATTGCCTCATTCCTGCTTTCTACTTGGGAGAGCAATCGATAGTCCCTTCGTAGTGTTTAACTGTATTCGGAAAAGTAGCATCTGTTTAAAATAAATACATTTCATGAGCCTAATGAGACAGACGTGTCTAAAGTAGGTGCATGAGCTGCGGCGGAGAACTGGAATGGCACGTGGTCTTGTGGACACATTCATTATGCAACCAGGTTGTAAACTGTGTCACATACATTTCTGTGTGATCCTGCAAGTGTGTAAAAATGTCATGTTAATGGCCAATTCAGTCTGAAGTCCCTGTAATGAAAACATGCACCAGTGAGCATGAGAATATTGAAGAATCCATGACACAAAATAAGGATTGGGTGCCCTAGGGATACTTCTCTATTTCTACATTTGCTCTCTGTTCGCATTGCGGCGTTTCATGGTCCTCCTTTCTTTAGCAAGAGCACAGGTAAGACAATAAACATGTTTTACTGTGTGGTATGTCATTTATATTTCACATGGCTCCTTTAATTATCTGTATTCCACTTATGGAAGCCTTGTTACTTTCTGTCCTCCTATGTTCTGTCCCTCCACGACAGTTGCTGTTGGTTGCTTTCTGTGGCAGCATCCCTGCCTTGGGCTCCCTACTTTGTATCCTGGAAATAAACCTCTTTTGCTGAACTACAGATGCACTAATCTTGAGCATTTCTTAGTCATCTCTACACTACAAATTAGTACGAGGAGTGGGGTGACGATTTTCATACATTTTCTACAATATTTGAGGAATTCAAGAAACTTGGATTTTACTGGAGCCCACCGGTTTTCGTGCCCTTCTATCTCGACCTATCAGGACTAAAAAAAAAAAAAAAAAATTCCGGAAGGTGGGTCAGAAGCATATTCGCTTGAACGGAATTTACTTGCGTTTACGTTTACTCACAGTTGGTTGCCTCACACGACCTACTTTGAAAATCAACACCTGCAGCTGCTCGTTCCTTATTTCGTCATCCTGGATTTTTAGCACTCGAAAGTTCCAGTTTCCCTCTGTTCCATTTTGCCATCTCTGAAGGAAGTAGAAAGAGAAAGTCTGGCAGATCATTCTGGGAATTGCGCCGACGTCACGTGTACGGAACGCAAAGCATTGTGGGGTGCGTACTGACGTTACACGCACGACGGCCTTTTTAGGTAGGTCGCGAAGTTGTTTTCTTTGCTTCCGACTTCACCCCAACGTTTCCTCATTTGTGCGATGTCTCGTTCGGTGATTCGCACACCAATCCCATTTTGATTTTCAACCTTCAATGCGATCATATTCAGTGCGATCCTACGATTTCGAGTCATTACACGTTTTGCTTCACCCTCAACAGCCGCCAGTGAGTGACATATCAGTTATTTGTATAGCTCTGGTTTTCTCAACGATTCACACACGTTTTTGTTTCATTTTGTTGCATTTTCCTTGACTTCCATTCCTGTTATTAATTCCTGTTATGGCAACTGCTCAGGATGTTATCCAGCCTGCACCTTTTCTACAGAAGCCAGGTAAACCAGAGCTAAAGTGGGTTGAAAGAGTTTGAGAATTACTTAACTGAAATTGATGCAGATGGCTACTCTCCCACAAGAAAATTGGCATTGTTAATCAATCACTTGGGAGCTGCTGGTCGCAGAGTCTTCGACAACCTTCCACATTTTCCTGCACCAGTGTCTGAAGATGCTGTCTGGAACGTTTTTATTGAAGCAAAGTTACGCATGCGGAAACAATATTCAGATTCCACAAGTGTTCTCTTAGAGAGTTTTAATTTTGCCATGTGCCAACAATCTTCTGATGAATCTGTAGAAGATTATATAGCAAGTAAGAGTTCTAGCAGAAAGATGTGATTTCGGTACTAATGTTGATCTTTATATAAGGGATCAGTTTGTGTTTTATTGTTACTCCAATAAGATACAGGAATGCCTTCTTACTTCTTGCAATCCTACTTTGTCTGAAACAATTGACATCGCTAAAAGCATTGAGAGGTCAATTGTCACATCCAAAGTCTTAGCCCGTAATCAACCCCTTACTTCTGCCACACAAACTGGTTTACAGTCCGTAATTCCTCAAACTATGAATTTTGTTTCTGAAAGTAATACTGTTTGTGCTATCAATTCGAAACAAAATCATGAGAGGAAATATATAAAAAATCAACCTACCAGGACTCAATTAGTTTGTTTCCGTTGTGGTTCAAGAAACCACATGGGTAACAATCCTGCTTGCCCTGCTCTAGGAAAGAAATGTCAAATGTCAGAAATTTGGACATTTCCAAAATGTATGCAGGAGAAGTACTAACACTGTGTTCAATAGCTCTAACAGCAACCATAGTAGAGTCAAGATTTCTAATATTTCTGTAAATACTCCTGAAGTCCAAGATTGCACTTCCCAATTTGCTAATATTTTAGTCACTGTTGATGTCCCTGAGTATTCTGACAAGCCTATCAAAGGGCCGTTAGTTGATATTTCTATTGATGACAATATTATTTTAGCAATGGCAGATTCAGGTGCCCCGGTCACCATCCTTGCAGACACTACATTTTGCAAACTATGACCTAACAGTGCACCACTAATTGCTCATGACATTAACCAGAACGCTTTTGGGGAGCAAGATATTGACTTATTAGGATATTTTTGGGACAAACTTACATGCTTAGGCAGATCTGTCAAAACTAAGATCTATGTAGCAGTTAAGGGAAGAGACATCGTAGGATGGAAAGATCTTGCTCTTTTAGTCATCATTCTGTGTCCTGGACAAGAGCCTCCCATTGTGTTGGGTGAACTGCCTTCCAACATATTATCCATTAATGATCAAGACACCATTGTTGATAAACTTGCTCTGTCTTTTCCTGATGTATTTAAAAATTCAGTAGACACTGTCAAAGGATTTGAACATACCATTTTACTTTAAAAAATGTGATTCCTGTTGTGCATAAAGTTAGGCCTATTCCTCTCAGTGTCAGGGATGATTTAAAAGCCCCTTTAGCTCATCTCCAATCTGAAGGTATCATTGCTCCTGTGGATGCCTCTGAATGGATGTCTCTGGTAGTTTTGCGGAAAAAAAAGACTGTCGATCTCAGGCTGTGTGTGGACCTAAGATCGCTTAGTCAACATATCCTCCTTGATTGTCACCCCTTACCACACATCCATGAAATGTTAGCTAACATTGGTAAGTCTAAATTTTCCTTCACCATTGATCTACATTCGCCCTACCACCAGATCCAACTTTCATCCAATTCCCAACTGCTCACTGCTTTTGTGACTCCTTTTGGTGCCTTCAAATATTTGAGGTTACCTTTTGGTCTCGCCTCAGCTGCGAGCATTTTCCAAAAGCTCATGGACAATCTTTTTGGTGAGTTTACCCAAGTACAGGCATTTCAAGATGACATTTTGGTCCACACAGAAACTAAAGAGGAGCACTTACTTATTCTCAATAAAGTATTTTCAATTTTACAAAACAAAGTCATGACCATAAAAGTCAACAAGTGTAAATTACTTGTTCATGAAGATGAATGCCTGGGACATCTAATTTCCAATGAAGGCATTAAACCGAAATTTTGCAATACTGAAGCTAAACGCAATGCTCCTCCTCCCACTGATAAAGTCGCTCTGCGATCTTTCCTTTGTCTTTGTGAATACTATGCCAGGTTTTATTCCTGGTTACGCTCAGTTGATACAACCATTGAGATGTCTACTAAAAAAAGGTTGCAAGTTTGTATGGACTGACACACTTCGAGAAATTGTTGAAAAAGTGAAACTTTTAGTCATAAATGCGTCTGCATTACACCCTTTTGTTCCTAATGCTAGTCCTTTCATGTCAGTGGATGCAAGCCAAAAAGACCTCGGTGCTGTGTTTGGACAGTGGGTGGATGGTAAAGAGAGTACTATTGCGTTTGCATCCCGTGCTTTGACACCCACTGAATGTAATTATAGTACAATTGAACGTGAGGCTCTTACCATCGTTTGGGCTGTTCAAAAGTTCAAAACATATATTTGGGGAGTTGCTTGTGAAATATTCACTTATCATAAACCATTGGTGTCACTACTATCCGGTAATGGTTTAGGAAAATCGTCTTCGAGACTGGTAAGGTTACTCTCTAAACTACAGGAGTACAACCTTATGATTAAATATATTCAAGGGGGCAAAAATGTATGTGCAGACTGTCTCTCTCGCATCCCTCTTCCCGATTGTAGTGAAGGTGAAGCCAATTTTCATAAAGATTGTGTTGTTGGTTTATTAGATGCTGTTGCTACGGGTTCTGGCAGCATCTCTCAAGATGAATGGGCATCTGCTATGACACTGGATGAGACTCTTAATAAAGTAGAAATCTACATCAAAACTAAATGGCCTAATACCAAAAGTCTAAGTAATGAGTTAAAATGTTTTGCACAAATCAGTGAGGAATTGTCATTTGAAAATGGGGTCTGTGTCAGGGATGGTTTTTTTGTCCATCCAGCTTTGTTAAGAGATAACATCATCAGTATTGCTCATGAGGGTCATTTAAGCATTTCTGCAACTTGTAAGAAACTAAAAAGCATTTACTGGTGGCCGAGCTTAGACAAACAAGTAGCTTTTTTTGTAGATAATTGTTCCACCTGTGTTGTTTCTGACAAACACTGCAAAACTAACAAAAAACCTTTGTTTCCTGTGCCATTTCCTGATCATCCTTGGGATAAAATCCCTTTGGATTTTTCAGGACCTTTCACTTTACTACCATCAGATAAAAGATACTGTATTGTTTTTTTTGTATTTGTTTTTATTGGCATTTCAAAAACATCATACAATATACAAAACCAAAGACAATAACCCTCTCAGACTGTAGCATAGCAACAAGTATCTTATAATGTCAGCAGATCTAGCATTTAATCAGCAAGTTACATATACCCCCGGCATGAGATGAGTACCGATCAATCCAAGGTAGTCGCCTTCAAATAGTCAGCCAAATATGTCCAATAATCTTTCGGTTTGGCACCAGTAGATAGCTCCTCCATGTAAATGTGGAGCGTGTCTTTACAGTATGTTAGGTCGTGAAGCCATTGGCGGAGCGTTGGAGCCGCTTTACTATCCCAACACAAGGAAACTCTACGCTTAGCCACTAGTAAGGCAACCGCACAGAACCTGTGTCTATGAGCCTGCATGTTTTGAACAAGGCCCAGCAAACATGTGCGAGCAGTACAATTGATGTCCCCTCCCACCATTTTCTCCAATGCGGCAATAACCTGAAGCCAGTACTCATGCACCTTTGCACATCCCCACGCCAAGTGTAGAAAATCAGCCCCGTCAGCTCCACAGCGTTTACAAGTCGCCTCTGAGCGTAGGCCATAAGCATACAGCCTAGCTGGTGTGTAGTATGTTTGGTGGAGATATTTATAGTGTATCATTTTCAAATTGCCATTAGGTGTAAGCAAACTAGTTAGCGCGCATGTCGTGGACCATTCTTCCTCTGTGAGAGTGACATCCAGAACCGCACTCCACCTCCCCATCGCTTGGGCCGTCTTACTGTCTATGTCCTCCTGTAATTTGGTGTACAGCTGGGATACCATTTGTTTATTACTGGGTGTAGTGAGTACCCACTGCAGGGATGACATCTGTAATGGCTCCTCCGGGTAAGAGGGGTAAAGGGCCTTGATCGCATTCTGAAGCCTATAGTATGTGAATCGAAATAGTCGTTTGATTACTAATATATGTTAGCTCAGTTAACGTTCTAAAAAAACCATTACAATAGAGGTCCCCCATCTTGTCAATGCCTGCTTGCTGCAGCTGTTTCTGACCCACTCGTTCTTGAGTGACAGATATTGCGGGATGCCATAACAATGGCAAAGCCTGTGCATATAGCGGGTATTTGCCTGCTAATTTCCCCATTCTATGCCATGCAGCAGCTGTTGTGTCTATAGTGTTGATGTCTGGGCTGTGGACCGGGGGCCTATGATGCGTAATAATAGCTTTCAATGGTATTGGGAGCGCATCCCCCTCCTCTATTGCCACATGAGGGAGAAATGGGACACTATGGTACCAGTAGTGTGCAAATTGCGCTTGCTCACATAAAAAATACAACAGGAAGTCCGGAACCGTGAATCCACCACGCACATAAGGCAATGTTAGGGTGTGTAATTTAATACGGGCTTGTTTACCTGCCCAGATCAGCCTTGTCACCATGGTGACAATACGTTTGAATACCTTTGCTGGAGGTGTAATTGGGATATTATTGAACAAATATAACAATTTTGGTAATATAACCATTTTGACAATAGCTAAGCGATCCGCTAATGTCAGAGGCATCTGAATCCATCCTGCAACTTTGTCTTCCAGGGTATTAATTGCCCGGCCATAGTTATAGCGGAGCACCATCTCTGGGTCCCGATGAAACCATACTCCCAAATATTTAACCGGCTCTAATTGCCACTCCAGTGGGAATTCAGTTGGGTGCGGGACTGTGGAGTCCGTCAGCGGTATTATTAAAGATTTGGGCCAATTAATTTGCAAACCTGAATTTAGACCAAAACGAATGTACTCCCTCAGTAATGGGGCTAAATTCATCTCCGGGTCCCTCACGTATAACATCATGTCATCTGCGTAGAGAGAGATATGCAGCGGGCTTTGCGGGAATTGGAGCGCCGAGTAGTGATGACCCTGCCGGATCTTACAAGCGAGGGGCTCCAGAGCCAGTGCGAATATCAGTGGGGATAACGGGCAACCCTGCCTCGTCCCCCTAGCTATCGGAAAGACATCAGAGACGTACCCGTTCACCCTGATCCGTGCCGTGGGGTTCGCATATAAGGTCTGTACCCATCGCAAGAAGATAGGCGGAAATCCCATACGACATAACATGGTGTGCAAATACGGCCACTCAATGGAATCGAACGCTTTTGCCGCGTCCAGGAGACAACAGCCTTGGTGGTAGGCATTAAATAATGCGACAGCGCAAACAGTGTCCGGGTATTGTGTGTAGTCGATCTTGTTGGGATAAAGCCGGACTGATCTGGCAATACCAGACTTGTCATCAGGGGTTGCAGCCTAGTGGCAAGCAATTTGGCCAATATTTTAGTATCCACATTGATAAGGGACAGTGGTCTATATGAGTCACTACTCTCTGGATCTTTGTTAGGTTTTAGGAGTGCAATGAGCATCGCCTCCCTTAACGTTGGTGGGAGTAATTGTTTATCATGCAAATCTCCATACATCTCAACTAGATGAGGTGCCAGTTGTGCTGCAAAAACCTTATAACATTTGCATGTGAACCCATCGGGCCCCGGGGCTTTACCGTTGGGAAGAGAGTTTATAACCGCTGTAACTTCCTCCACCGTGACAGGTAAGGACAAATACTCCCTATGTGTATCCGACAGCCACGCAACCGCAATGTCCTCTAAGTATTCTTGTACCTCCGCTCCCCCAGCAGAACTACGCGCTGCATATAACTCCCCATATGTTCTCATAAATTCCCCCAGTATTCCCTGCGCTTCTTGCAGCAACTCCCCTTCCTGATTCTTGAGCGCTAATATGGTCTGTCGTGGTCTATATGTGCGTATTTTGTCAGCCAGTACTCTACCCGGCCTGCCTCCCTCTCCGTACGACCGTGCTACTTGCCGCTTCGTGATATATTTCAGTTCATCCTCAGCATATGTTTGGTATTCAGAGAGTATTGACCTAATCTCCCCCAGTAGTTTTGTATCTCGTGTGTTGTCGTATTCACGCACCACTGCTTGCATAGTTTTTTCCCTTTTACTTAGCTGTTCACGTATATCCTTTAAGATGCCAGCACTGGTGCTGATGCACATCCCCCGGATCATCACTTTAAAAGCTTCCCATAATAGGCCCGGATTGTCAGTACTAGGTGTATTCAAATCAAAGTATTCAGTAATGGCCTTATTCAGTGTATCGGTGAACGTGGTGTCTAGTAGTGCCTTAGAATTAAAACGCCATGTGAATGGTGGCGGCATGTAATGTGATGTGCCTACGGACAACAACACAGGACTATGGTCCGATAATGTTCTAGGGATATGTCTCACACTTTGAGTCCATAGCAGTACGTCACTAGTCCCTAACCAGTAGTCTATACGGGACCAGCTATTGTGAGCTACGGAAACGTGTGTGGATTCTCTGCTATCTGGGTAACGAGTGCGCCAGATGTCATGTAGCCCCTCTTCTTCCATAATGTCGCGCAATACTGCCACAGTTCTCTGGTGTGGTTCTCTAGAGTCGCCTGATCTATCCAAGTTGTCACACAGCGCAGCGTTAAGGTCCCCGCCCCAGAGTACAGACCTGCCTTTCAACTCATGTAGTTTGCGCCATATTTCTCTATAGAAATCGGGGTCATCCATATTTGGGCCATATGTGTTAACAAAGGTTATGTGCTGGCCACAGAGTTTTCCCGATACGATGACATAACGCCCTAGCTCATCCCGCACTGTATTCTCTATTTGGAATTGCATACCCTTTTTCACCAATATCATTAACCCCCTAGAATATGAAGAGTAGGATGACTGGTATATCGCTACCGCCCACTTTCGTCCAATGGTGCTATGAGCGTCAGGGGCAATGTGAGTTTCCTGAAAGAAAGCTACGTCAATGTGCTGCCTATCCAAATATACAAAGACCTGTCGTATTTTTTTTGGGTTGTTGAGCCCCCTAACATTCCACGTCATTAGATTAAGTTGGGCGGTACCTGGCCTAGCTGTGGACATAATCACATAGCAAAAGTAACATCCAAAGGCGATCACCCGCTGTCCCCAGGTGTATCATCTGCAACTTTACACAATGTTGGTACAAATTCTCTGCTGATAAGCTACACTTTATCTCACGCTTGACAGTCTGGAAAACAATCCCCCGCCCCTTCCTCCCCCCCACCCACTTCAGCACCCCAACTTTGCCAAAGCCAAATCCCTAACAAAAACAACAACACCTCAATAACATTTTGTGGGGAGCACCCGCATGAGGGTACCACTGAGGGCACACGACTCCATCCAACAACATGGATGTGGTCAGGTGCACACTACATCTGCAGATCCAGTAGTGCCCATGAGTGGGCAAGTATTACAATGTTACCATAGTGTCGTGTATCGCATTCTGGAATAGTTTGAGATGTAAAAGGAGCATGGTGCGTGGTGCAGTCTGTGATAGTTTATGTCGGTTGCTGTAGGCATCACAGCGATGACTAGATAGTGACGACTGGGTGCCGCCGCAGCCCAATTCGGCACAGTAACCCTTGCCGACAGCATCCAGTATACCTGCGGTGCGCACCACCATATATTGTGTGCAGAACCATAATGCACCAGGCAGGCAAGCAATGTCAAATATCAGATGCCATCATACAAGTTTCTCTCCATCTGCAATCTCCGGCAAGACCCCCTACAAATCATTTAAAAGCATACCAATCTCCCAGAACGCAACAGGCACCCGGCAGTTAGTCACATTACCAACCAGTATCAGCAATCCTGCTGTGTAGAACCGCTGAATCCACACCAATAGAGCAATCTGTCGAATTCCACTCTGAGTCACGGGTCTGTGCAGCGTGTCTGTGGTCCTTGCGTTGACTAGATAGCTGTTTAAGGAAGTCGTGTGCAGCCTTAGGTAAGTGGAGAATCGTTGACTTGCCATCTAGCGTTACCCTGAGCCGAGCCGGGTAAAGCATTGCATACTCCACCCCCAGTTCCCTCAGTCGTTTTTTCGCAGGGTTGAATTCTTTTCGCAAATCAAATGGAGAGGGGGGGACTAGGAGCTATTTAGAGAAAGGTCCTGAACCAATGCTCCCAAAATCAGTACATTTAATCACAATGGATGGTTTCAGTTCCTATAGGTGGTGGGGGATACAGCCACTAATTATGTGCTGTAACAAGAAGGGGGGTAGTCTCCTGGGATAGGTGAGTGTGCAAAGAAAGAGGAAGGTACTCCTTAGTTTGGTACATAGTGCCCTCACACACCCTTACGAGTGTATAGCATCATCATCGGGCAAGGTTGCTCCTCGTGGGGGTGGCGCTGCAGTCCCTCACGGGCCCCTAGGGGCTCCTGACCCATTTTAACTCACATTCACTAAACACCTCCTCCCACATACCCGCACTCACCACTGTGGCAACTCCCAAAAGATCTCCGCTAGAGAGCCCCTAGGGGCCCGTGAGGGACTGCAGCGCCACCCCCACGAGGAGCAACCTTGCCCGATGATGATGCTATACACTCGTAAGGGTGTGTGAGGGCACTATGTACCAAACTAAGGAGTACCTTCCTCTTTCTTTGCACACTCACCTATCCCAGGAGACTACCCCCCTTCTTGTTACAGCACATAATTAGTGGCTGTATCCCCCACCACCTATAGGAACTGAAACCATCCATTGTGATTAAATGAATTCTTTTCGCGCCAGTTGTACCATCATGGTGAAGTCCGGATAGAACGTCAGCTCATTGCCCTGATACGTTACACGCTGCTTATCCCGCGCCATACGCAATATGGCGTCACGGTCTCTGTAATTCAGAAGCCTGGCTACTATAGGTCTTGGTGTAGCGCCAGGCGGGGGCCTCGGAGCCAGCGATCTATGAGCCCGTTCCACTATTAGGACCGACGAGAGCTGTGTAGCATCGAACACCGCGCGCAGCATCCCCTCCACATATGTCTCCATGCGCCCTGTATTGGTGGATTCTGGTATTCCCGCTATTCGGATGTTGTTGCGGCGAGACCTCGCTTCTAAGTCCTCCACCTTTGATTTGAGGGTATCCACCACTTTCTCCATGTCCGCACATTTGCGTGCTGTGTTTTGTGAGTCATCTTCCACAGATGAGATGCGTTTCTCTGCCTCATCCAGACGCTCGCCTTGCCTGTCCAGCTTTGATGATATAGTATCCACACGATTTGTTAAAGAATCCAGCTTATCATTAATATCTTGCAAGCTTTGTTGTATGGCTTTCAGTACCTGCTCCATAGGATGATCTGCCTCAGCTCCCCCGTCCATTGCAGCATCCAGTGGCCCCGGCGTGCTCTTTGCAGGACGTTTCGCATCGAAGGTGAGTTTGGACTGCTGCTTGTCCGATTTTCCCATGGTGAAAGCGGTCGAGCCGGCACCTTCTACACGCCGATATCGCCCACGAGTACGCTGCCGCAACTTCGATGCCCTCGCGACTATCAGTTGACCACAGGTCGCCGCACTTCTTTGGCGGGCAATGTGGCTCCAACCTCCGCCCCGCTCCAGTATTGGCCATCAGCTGGCGCGCTCGGGGCCTCTATGTTACCTGTGAAGGCTGCCCCCACGGCGACCACCAGCACAGAGAAGCCGCCGCAGCCCGTATCCACAGAAGACTATGTGTAACCAATGCAACTAGGAGAGCGGCCCCCTAGGCCGGAGGACCACTGCAGGGTCACCTGTCTACACCTCCTCAGCCCGTGCTCGTCACGATGCCACCGGTCCTGCGCCACAATCTTCAGCCGCTTCTTGCCCCGTTTATCACTTGAATTCCGCCTGGATAGGGAACGGCAACGCACACAAATGCCCCTGTAACGCTGGTTTGAACCGCATCCTGTGATTTCAGATGGCAGGTCACAGGCACGCGTCACGGGACACAGTAACAAAAATGCCCACACAGGATGGCACCAGAGTCCACCGGGTACAGTCTCCGTACATCCCAGTTATCCGCATCTACATCAGTTATTACAGTCCTCCCGCAGTGACATCCAGGATCGCCGCCCGATCGGGAGCCCCAGAGTGCGCCTCAGCGAAAGAGCGGAGCCGCCATCTTAACTCGCCCCGCCGCCGTACCTCTTACTCGGATCGCACCCAGCCCGCTGCAGAAATCAGTGAGGCAGGCGACAGCAGCAAACTCGTGCATGGATCCGAGCACGCAGGGGCTGAGTCTTAATGTCGCGGTTGGTTGCTAGAGATCCCGGATAGCCGCCAGTGGTGGGACATCCGTGTCGCTGGGCGCCGCCATTTTGCTTCGCTGGTCTTTACGCCCGCAGGGAGATCAGATCTTCGCTGAAAAACGATCGTTGCAGCGGTCCCCCAGACTCACACCTACAGCAGTCTCTGCCCCAGCACTTCCGACGCACACATACTCCCTCTAGCGAAGGTAGGTGATCTGCTTGATGTTCTTTTATGCCGCGATATGGTCCTGACCGGCGGAGCTGTCTTAACAGTCAGCCATTCCGCTGTGCGCCCTCTAGCGCCCTTAAGATACTGTATTGTTGCCATTGATTATCATTCCAAATGGATTTACTATTCTTTTGTTCAAGTAGCAAATTCTACCAAAGTCATATATTTTCTGCAAAATCTTTTTAAAATTGAAGGCACACCCAATTGTGTTTTTACTGACAACAGCCAACCTTTTCTCTATCATCAAGTTACCAATTTCCTACTAAGTCATGAAGTACAACATTGCCAAGTTGCTCTATATAGCTCTTCTTCAAATGGACTTGCTGAGAGAGCGAACCGGTTTATAAAAGAAGGAGTCCAAACTGCTCTTGCAGCTAATGTTGATGTGGGTGATTTCTTACAGAGTAAAATATAAGCTTATCTTACCACACCTCATTCTACTACTAATGTTACACCCTTCAGTGCTCTTAGAGGTAGAGAAGCTAAGTCTAAACGTATGCCTAGATGGTTCAACAACTTAGCAGCAGGTTCTGCTCTGGAAAAGAAAAGAAACGTGTTAACAGATCTTCAAACAACCAAAAATACTGTTGCTACTAAACAGTTACTGCAAAGGAAATCCTATGATGGTGAGTCCAAATTCCACTTTAATAATGATAAAGTTAACGATTGGGTTCTCATCAAGAAACCTTATAAGGTGTGTAAAGGTCAGTCTAGATTTACTTTGCCTGTTCGAGTGATTAGAGTTACTAAACTGTCTATTCTTTTAGAAAACAGAAATTGGTGGAGTAAAAACAATGTTGTCAAAGTCACTAAATCTCAAGTTCAAATCTTTAACAAAGTTTATGCTAACAGAGATGATGAGAATGATTCTGATTTCACTTTTGGTCCTGGTTTTGATATTACCAATTTCTAAACTGATAACTTTGTTACACCTACACACAATCCTCCTTCATGTTCTTCAAAGGAAGTTTTACCTTTTCAATCTTCTCCCAATGATGGAGCTGTACGCAACCAACGTATTTGTAAGTTGCCCATCAAATTTCAAGATTATGTTTTGTATTAGTTTTTGTTGATGGGGGGGTATGTGGTATGTCATTTATATTTCACATAGCTCCTTTAATTATCTGTATTCCACTTATGGAATCCTTGTTACATTCTGTCCTCCTATGTTCTGTCCCTCCACGACAGTTGCTGTTGGTTGCTTTCTGTTCCAGCATCCCTACCGTGGGCTCCCTACTTTGTATCCTGGAAATAAACCTCTTTTGCTGAACTACAAATGGACTAATCTGGAGCATGTCTTACTCATCTCTACACTACATACTGTTACACATTATTTCCTGCAGCATGCTCAGAAGGCAGCGTTATGTGCTGGCATCACACGCTGTACTTACAACAGGGCAGATGAAGATAAATAAAAATAAACACGCGCCCTCGGGGAAACCACATTTGACCTCAGTCTTTGCATGATCGGCAAATACCACAAGATATTACTGCCCTGTTTACTCAAACGTTCAGAGGAGTGAAAACGCAGAGCGCTTGCTCATGTGAATTGCTCTTTGACAACGAAAAAAACAGTACCTTTAGCAGTTGCTATAATGGGACAAGTGAATAGTTACATGTAAGAGAGGAAGTCCTCCGAGGTTACAAAAGACAAAATGGAGGGAATTTTAAGCATATTCACCAAACAAAAGCATGCATTTACGAAGGGCAGTAACAGGAACCAATGAACCAATGAAAAAGATGGGAGGTGCTTGAAGCCTACATTTGAGATACAGCATGTCTCAAAGAGTCGAGACCGAAAAACACTACATTTTCACCAGTGCTTCTGTCTGTGCTCTTGCCCTCCATAATAAGTGTGCTTCTGCCTACATTTAGATGGACAACGGTGCATTATTCAGAAGTGGAATCCGCCTGAGCATTATTTTCTGGCTCTCTCTTCCCTCCCCCCACCCCCTTTGTGAGGCGCTCTAAATCAAACAGCAATCATGGCCGTTGTTTTTCTTCCAGCGCAGGGTGCTGTCTCGCCAAATGCTTATCCACTTTTGATTCAATGACAAGAGAGTTACAAAAGCCAGTCAGCCTCAGCGCTGCAGCTAGTGTCTTCAGTGAGGGCTCGGTCCAGAGAAAAATCGACTCAATTTTTATCAGTGCTTTTGTCTATGCTCTGGCCCTCAGTAATTAGTATCCTTCTGCCTACATTTAGATGGATTACTGTGCCTTAATCATACTTTGTTTTGAGTTCTTGTTTCCATGTGTTAGGTTTGCAGAGTAAATAAATGCTCCCTTTCACAGGCCAAACAGTGAGCACCTCTCAACCTGTCAGAATCTTATTGAGGGGCGACCTTAAACTTTCAGTTGACGTGCTTCCACCTGAATGAATGTTTTGAGGGTGATGTCAGAAAGGGGGCTTGAATGACAGACAGGTTAGCAAATGAGGGGAAATTGAGCCCAGGGCCGGCTTTTGGCCGGTGCAACCGCACCGGGTGTCAAGGTCAGGGGGGCGACTGGCGCAACCGTACCTGTGTCTTAAATCGGCAGTCACTCCAAAAGCCTGCACTGTTAAACGGTTGCCCTCTTTCTTTCTACGATGTTAAGTTGCTGTTATTGATCTAAAATGGTCTGCGTGGAAAGAAGCCATGTGCAGGGGGCCTTGTACAGAGTGGGAAGGATAGGTAGTCTGCAAACCTGCCAACTTGAACAATAATCTCACCGTGTGAGACGGGGTGGGGCCTTGGAGGGGGCAGGGCCTTGTGCCGAGAAGTACCTTAGAGGCACTTTTTCCCCCACTCTGCCACCAAATCTGCCTATGGCCCTTAATGGACGCCTTGAAAAAAGTGATGGAAATCCACTGCATTATTTACAGTGGTTTTCAGCTTTTTCAATGCCAGGGTGCGATATCGACTCCTCGCCGGGTAACCGTGTGATAAGAGCTGATATCAAGGGCAGGGTCGGCTGTAGGGCGGTGCGACGGGTGCCACCATACTGGGTGCTGACTTCGGGTGGGGGCGCCTAACAATATGGTTTTAAAAACATCTGCTGCTGCGTTCTTTGCCTCCAGCAATTTTCAGCCAACAATAAAAATGTCAGAATAACTGGTGATTAACTGTTATGAAAAAGCTGCATGAAAACTGCAAGGTATAGGCTGAAGCTTTATGCTTTTTCCTAAGCCTTTCATTATCCTAATGTTGCAAAATGTGTTTATTTGGGTAGAAATCCATTCTTATTATTAAAGTGAACCCCCAACCAAGGTGTTCCATTTTCAGTTCTGAGTTTGTGCTTCTCCAGACCAAGTACTCAAACTATACTGTCGACTACAACACCTTGTAGTCCTCTGTCCTATGTAACGTTTCCTATAAACTGATTTACATATGTATGATTGATTGTCTGTGGGTAATGTGTGTGATGTAAAGTGCTCTGATAATCTACACTGGTATGTGTGGCGCTATAAATAAATGCATCTGAGAGAGAGTAGTTTTGGAGGCTTGAGGGGCACTGTTAAAGGGTGGTGTTGAGGGAATCCGTGGCAGAGGTGGTCATGGGGGGGGGGGCGTCAACAAACATTTTCCAGCGCTAAAGCCGGCCCTGATTGAGCTCTATGATGACCTGGCTTATATACGGTGCCCATCATCAAGACATTTTTTAAAAAAAAATATTTATTTTTATTTTTTCAAACACATCAAAAGAAAACAAAATGAAAACAGCGCCAGACGCGCACAACTTCCCTCGCAGGGGGTACACAAAATATGGGGTAGGCCGCAGGACGCAATAGAGTCCTAGAGTTCAGCCCTTCAGGCCCGTCAACCAGCAAGCCCTACAAAGACAGAGGGACCAATCCCGGCCCCATATACAAAGCTGGTAGCGGAGTCCAGCTCCGTCTTTCCGTTAAGGCGCGGCCAAATTCGAGCAACTGGGGCCGCACACCCCACCCCTAGTACTACCAGCGTCCCCCCCGCCATCTACGCATGACACAGTGAACCATAGAAAGAAACCCCCCCGAACCCCCACCCCCCCCACCCTCCCCCCCCAGTGGTGGTAGCTCTCAGACACTCTAACTACAATCCTCAGCGGACGCTCATACCTGAAACAGATGGAGGGCTCGGATCGAGGGCGGGCACACCGCTGCCGGTAATCCCGTAGAGAGAGAGCGAACCAGTGGTCCCCAACGGAAAATTAAGTTCTTAAAATTTCCCAGAAAAATGTCCGCCATCCTTTCCATGCTCAATAACTTCCACAACCTCGCATGCCACAAGGAGATCGCCGGGGCTTCCCTTTTCTTCCAGGCCGCCGCCAGGGTTATCTTGGCCGCTCCTACGCAAAGCCAGAGAATCTTTTTGTCCGCTCGCGTTTGATGCTCGATAATTGGATCCCGAAAACCCAGCAACACGTAAGCCAAGGTGTCCGCGATCGGGTACCCCAGGATATCTTTAATGTGGGACAGGATCTCCTCCCAGTAGGGGCGGATGACCGGACAGTCCCACCAGATATGGCGAAAATCCCCCAGCAAACCACAGCCCCTCCAACACCTATCCGAGGAGGCAGGGAAAATGCGGTGTAACTTGGCGGGTGAGAGGTACCAGTCCAGCATGGTCTTGAGATGCGCCTCCCTCAATTCCACCGAATGATTATGTTGGGCCATGTCCTTCCATAGATGGGACCACTCGTCATTCGTGATGGCGCGACCGAGAATGTCCTCCCAGAGGCCCATGTACCGTGGTCTTGGGGAGATAGCCGTGGCTAAGAGGTGGCTATAAATAAAGGAGATGGTACCGCGCATGGACGAGGATCGGGATAGAAAGACCTCAAAGGGGGTGGGCGGCCTAGTCGCCGCTTTGCGAACGGACGAAGACAGCGCCCAATGCAGCAGTTGAGTGTGGCGAAACTGTTCCGATGGGGGAACCCCGTAGTCCCGCCTACAATTGGCAAACGTCAGCGGAGCATAGCCATGAAACAGATGCGTGAGGGCAAGGCATCCCCCCTCCCTCCAGGCATCAAAGGGTCCCTCCTGCAGCGCAGGAGGGAATGCCAGATTGAAGTGTATGGGTGTAAAGGGCGATGGGAACGTAGTCCACCGCTCATCTCTAGACACCGAGTCCCACACCTTCAGGGTGGTTCCGGTGGGCGTGCTGATGTATGCGTTCCGGGGTCTATCCCCTTTAGGCCTCCACACCAAGTCCCATATCGTCCGCCCCGCCACACTTCTATCCATATGCAGCCAGTGTTTCTCCGAGAGGGGCTGAGTCCATTCCACTAAGACCCGTAGTTGTGCCGCCTTGTAATAGAGGTGCAGGTCCGGAAGGCACACCCCCCCCTCACCCCGAGGGTGCCGGAGAGTAGCAAAAGAGAATCTAGCCCGTCCCCCTTGCCACACGAAACGGAGCATAAGAGTCCGTATGCGACGAAAAAAGTCACCGTCCAAGACAATAGGGAGAGCCTGGAACAAATACAAGAACTTCGGGAGAAGCGTCATTTTAATCGCGTGGATTCTACCTAACCAGGAGATAAATAATGGCTTCCAGCGGTGCAAATCAGCCTGGATCGCAGCCAATAGAGGGGGGAAATTGGCCGAGTACAGTTTCCCTACTGTGGGGGTCAGGCGGACCCCCAAATAAAGTTAGGAGGATTGGGTCCATGGCAGAGGCGAAAGTAGTCGGAGGCGGTCCATCTCTGCAGCAGAGAGCGTGAGGTTAAGAATATAAGATTTATCGTAGTTCACCTTGAATCCCGCCACCGCCTCGAAACGCGCCAGTGCCGCCGGGACATGGGGGAGGGAGTGCGCCGGGTCTGCAAGGGAGAGCAAGACGTCATCCGCAAACAAGGAGATCTTGTGTTGTTCGCCCGTGAAGGGCAATCCTTGTATGTCCGGGTGCTCTCGGATCGTCAGCGCTAGAGGTTCAATACTTAAGGCAAAGAGCAATGGAGAGAGGGGACACCCCTGCCGCGTGCCCCGCGAGTGTGAAAAAAAAGAGGAGCAATACCCGTTAACCGTGACTCGTGACCGAGGGTCGCTATAATTGGCCTTGAGAATCGGTCCGAAAATCCAAATGCTGCCAAGGTACGGAATAAAAATTGCCAGTCCACCCGGTCGAACGCCTTCCTGGCGTTGAGCCCGAGCAACACCGCCGGGATGTTAAAGCGATTGGCCTTCTCGATGAGGTGGATCACCCTTCTAATGTTGTCATGCGTTTGACACCCATTAATAAAGCCCGATTGGTCAGGGTGGATAAGAACCGGCATCAGATCCCGCAACCGGGTCGCAAGAATAGAAGAGTATAGTTTGGCGTCGATGTTAAGCAGGGCTATCGGCCTATACGACGAGCATGCAGAAAGGTCCTTACCCGGCTTGGGGATGATTGATATGACCGCCTCCGCCATTGAGGCCGAGGAGACCCCCGAATCGGCCATAGCATTGAACAGTTGGACCAGGAAGTCACTAATATCAGCGGCAAAGGACTGGTAGAAGAGGGCCGTGAACCCATCCGCCCCAGGCGCCTTATGGGGTTTCAGGGATTTGATGGCGTCTAGCACCTCCTCCCGGGAGATGGGGGCGGAAAGCCGTTCATTCCATTCGCTAGAGACATGAGGAAGCGGGAGCGTGCTCAGATAGTCCGTTTGGGCGACGGGGTCTAGAGTGCTGCCCGAGTATAACTTCGCATAGTACTCCCCGAAGAGCTCAGCCTTTGCATCGTCACAGTGCCGCAACAGGCCAGTCGCGTCGCGCACTCCCCCTATATAATCCCTCTCCCATTTATGGCGGAGTTGGCGGGCCAGGTGCCTCCCCACCTTGTTCCCCTGAGTGTAGGAGAGACGGCGGAGCTTCAGGAGAGTGAATTCCGCCCTGTTGTTATAGTGTGCCCGGAGTCTGCCCCTAAGGGCAGTCAGCGGCCGTAACGTTTGTCTAGAAGGCTTGGCCTTATGGGCCAGCTCTAGCATAGAGAGTTCCCTCTCCAACGCCTCACGCTCTGTCCTCCTCAAACGATTGAGAGCCGCGTTAAGGGCCAGGCAGCTGCCCCTCACTGACGCCTTGAAGGCGTCCCAAGTATTGAAAACCGAGGTGTCCTGCACAGGGTTGAATTCGAAGAAGTCCCGAATCGCTTTACGGAGCTCCGTGCATGATGACACATCGCGCACCAGGGAAGCCGGAAAGTACCACTTACACGGGGCATTCCCCTCTGGCGCCCACCGCAGGCCTAGCCCGAAGAGACTATGGTCAGAGACAGAGAGAGGAAAGATCTTAGCCTCCCGTAGGGACCCCCGGAGGGATTGACTATAAAAAATATGATCTAGACGGGAATAAGAGTGATGTACATGAGAGAAAAAAGTGTAATCCCGAGACAGGGGGTACAGAGAGCGCCATCCATCCCGCAAGCCCAGTTCGTCGAACCGCCGCCGCACCTCTTCGGAGAAGAGACCAGCCCCCGCTCTCTGTTGATGCGAACTATCTAAGTCTTTGTCCCAGACCAAGTTGAAATCTCCCATCACGAAAAGTGCCCCCTCCACAAAGTCCTCCACGATGCGCAACAGCTCTAGAAGGAACCTATTTTGCCCCGCATTGGGAGCATATAACACGAGAAATTAGCAAGTCTTACCGAGCAGCACACCCTTGACAATAAGCCACCGGCCTTCCCTGTCGCTCCGGACCCCCAAGGGTTGAAAATGAAGCGTCGAGCGAATCAGCAGAGCCACCCCTCTATGCTTGGAGGCCGCCGAGGACCTATAAATAAGGGGGAATTGCTTATGTTTCAATCGGGACTCATCCTTCCTGGCCAGGTGGGTCTCCTGCAGACCAACCACATCCAGATGGTGATCTAGGATGTACTTCTAGACCTTTTGGCGCTTCTGGGGGGAATTCAGTCCCTGCACATTCCAAGTTCCTAGGGTAACAGGCATAATTCACACAGCAGGCCTCCCATCTCTACCAGTCTTTCCCACACAGAGAGTCACAGTCGCCCCGCCGCCCAATAGGTGCCCCTCAGCCGCCCGCATCGTCTAGAACTGAAGCCCTCCCCGAGCGTGCCATTAACCTCCCCTCGCGTCACCAGGCATCCCATTCCCTCGTACACCACACACTCCAACAGCCTCGGGCCACCACCACCGGTCCCCCCCGCACCGTCCCTCCCCCCCCTCCGTCCCTCTCTTAAACGTGTCCCAGCAAAATCCCAACAAGGAACCACACCCCAAAAACATAATAACGAACAAACCCCAAAAAAGAAGAAACCCTAGAACCAAGAGTTCCGCAGCGAGGGCCAGTGTTGAGACCCTCTGAGAGCCGGATCCCAGGTAGCAGTCAGTGTTCCAGTCGCTCTCCAGCCCGGGGCGTCGTCCCCAAAAGTACATAATCACCCACGGTACCTGAATGGAGGGGGAGTGTCCCTCTGACGCTTAGCAGCCTCCCGTCGTCCCTCAAGCCGTCGACGAGCTGTCCTGTGGCGGCACCACCGTCACATTCACCACGGAGGCCACTGCCCCATTTCTTTCTTGTCGGCTGGCCGTGGGATCCGGCCTATTCAGCGTTGCGGGTCGCCCCACTCTGTGCCAGGAGGAGGAGCGCCGTCGGCGCCGCAATGGTGATCGGCCACCCCTAGGAGAGGGCGCCGCGCTGTCCAATCCAAGGAGATCTTTGGCAGCCTGCAGGGAACTGAGTTGGACCAGCCTGTTCTGCCATCTGAAGATGAGGCGAAAGGGATGGCCCCAGGAATACGCCACAGCTTGATCGCGTAGGAAGGTCGTCACTGGTTTAAAGGCGCGCCTCTTCTGGAGTGTCAACGCCGCCAGGTCCTGGAACAGCTGGGGACGGTGCTCCCTGAACCGCAGATCGGTGATACCCCTCGCTTTCCGAAGGATACGCTCCTTGAGCTGAAAGTCCTGGACGTAGACCAGGATGTCCGGAGGGGGAGCCCCCGCACCTCTTAGCAGACCCACTCTATGGACCCTGTCCATCCTGACCGCTTGAAGATCGTCCTCGCCAAGGATCTGCAGGAAGAGAGCTTCCACGTAGCCACGCAGGTCTCCCGCCTCTCCATCCCAGGGTACCGCTCGAATGCGGATGTTATTCCGGCGGGACCGGTGTTCTAGGTCCTCCGCATGGGCCTGGAGATCTAGGTTCTGCTCCGTCAGCCGCAGCACATCCTGTTGGAGCTGGTGCACGTCCCCCGCTAGCCCCAAATCATGCTCCTCCAGCATCGCCACCCGTTCGCCAATGCCATCTACCTCTCGCCTCACTTCCTTGAGATCCGAGGCGAGCTGGGAACGAAGTTCCGAGATGTCCTCCTTGATAGCAGAGAAGAGCTCCAACATAAAGCCCTTAGTGGCCGGCGCCTCATCATCTCGCTGCCGGGGGGAAGCGCTAGGTCCGGGAGGTGTCGTCGGCCGCGCACCTCTCTGAGGCCCCTCCCTGCCCAGCTTTCCCTTGCTGGACTTGTTGGACATCACGCCCGGTACGACAGCTACAGATCGCGTAAGACCGTAGGCAGCTAGCGCCACTTTCCGCCTGACTTTGTCTCGCTGAGTTGGCCTTCCTCGACAGTTCCACCGGCGCTGACAGTGTCCAAGAGCTCCGGTTCAGACGGCCCACTGTCCACCGCACCTCAGATCCTCCTCAGCAGATACTTACGGCCAGTCCGGAATGGGAATGACCATCCAGGGATCCACCTTATGTAGCGTCCCCCGCTCTTCCACTCCAAGCCGCCACCAGGTCAAAGGCCTCTCTTCAATGCCATTCCAACCCCGTTCGAACGCGGAGGACGTGCACACTCCCGCTCGGGTCGGCGGTCCCCCAGCACGCCGGGGCACTCCACGGGTGTTCCTAGGTGCGCGTAGCCACTGTTCAGGGCGCCCTCACTCCCCTCGTCGGCCGCCAGGCAACACCACTGTCCAGCTTCGGGGCTCGGGACCATTCCAGGACACCCGTCCCAAGGTCCCCCTTCGCCACCAATCGTCTGGACCCGGACACCAAAGACAGGGGCAAAGCGCAGAGAAAGCCCCCAACAGGTCACCAGCGGAAGCCCCCTTGGGTCTGTTCGGGCCAAGGGCCCCATGTATCCACTCTTCAGCCTTGGTCGCAGTCCCTGGCCTGAGCGCCGTACCGCCGTAGCTCCGTGTCCCTGCGCAGCTCGTTCGTTCCGGCTTCCGAGGCGCCCCACTCCAGATCGGGGGGAGGGTTGAGGACAGTCCCCGCACCAGCCACCGCCGGGGCAATGCAGGCCCCCCACCACTGAAGCCGCGCCGATCTGGTCAGGAGACCCCCGGGCGCCGTCCCGTAGAGGGCGGGAGTCCAACCGAGGCCCAGGTCTCCAGCCGGTATCGCGGTGCAGCAGGTCGGCCATCCGCCGCGTTCAGGTACTGTGCTTGTTGTGCGGGCTCCCGGAGGTCTAGCAGGTCACTCCTCACACGCAGGGTTGCCAGGTCTTCGTCCGCGGGGGCCGATCTTCACTCCGCAGTCAGCGGCGCCGTCACCGCGGCGCCGCAGAGGGCACCGCCTCCAGCCGCGGCTCAACTCGAGATCCCCGGCCTTCGTTATCCGGCCACGCCACAGGCCCCGCCGTCGCCGGGGGATCCCCCCCTCCGCCAACGGGTCCGCCACCAACTCCAGATCGCCTCCCGGGCCGCCGGAGGGGCAGCGCAGGCTCTAGGTCGGCCGGCAGGGTTCAGGGAGGGCTCTATACAAAGCTATTCAATCACGGCGGCGGAGGGAGAAAAAACACGTCCTACTCCGTGGCCATCTTGGACACGCCCCATCAAAATACATTTTATACTGTACATTGCTGCTGGCCAAATTAGTGGTGCTCATTTATTAGCCTCAGATCGATAACAGGCTGAGTCAGAGCCTTTTAGGTCTGCCCCTGTGATCAAGCAGGCATTCTACAACTGATGTATTGCCCGACCACATTGAAAGCACTACATACAAATTTGTAAAGCTGCACTGCCCAGGTGCCCTGTTAAGTCAGTCTTTCAAAATTATGTATCTGCTGAAAAGCAGCACACTCCGCAGTTGCCATGCATGCAAATGGCATCATATTTGGAGGTCACCATATTATAAGCAATGCCTATAACTCAGACGTTAGTCTTTGCTTTTTTTTTTAGCAGGGAGACTGTTTGGCCAGTGGGCCGGAAGGGCCTGCACTCAGGTGTTAATTCACCCAAAGACAACAAGTGTTAAAGTGTAACATCACAGAATTATGGCAGACTTGTATGTAGCAACCCGTGTAAAATAAACTTGACAACACTGGTGTCCACTCGTCATTGATGTAATGGAAGCTCTTGGGCACTGACAGGTTGTTGAAACATGAACTTCACTTTGATATGCATTTTACTAATTGGTGTCTGTGAAAAGCGCCTACCGCAAACTGTTCTTCTTAAGGGTCTCTTCAGAGCTGAACAACGCGAAACTATGCATGCTCAGTAGTGACATGTAGGGGCAGCAGCCTGTGACAGTTTTTTTGTACTTGTGTTTAGTGCTAAAGAGTAGTTTGTGACAGACAACTGACAATGGAGTTAAAATAACCCAAATAACAGAAGTAGCTGAAGTGGCATCACACGTACTAACTCTTCATGATATCACAAGCATGACTTGTTATACCACTCATAGCTCCTCAACAGCCTTCTACTTTCTGCCAGGGTCGAAATGGCCTACAGGAGCTATCAGGCAGTGCATGATGGTCTGGTCTGACAGGTCACTGTGTGGGCCTTTTGTTTTGGCTGTTTGTGGCATTTCAGACTTTTTTTGTTTTTAATTCAAGCCATGTTGCACAGCAGCTGAGCTGCTTTGCAACATACATGTAAAAAACAATTACAAAGCCAGTAGACACATAGGCAAAACCTATTGGCTTTGCCAGTGCTTGATGAATATGTATACTGGTTCAACTTAAGAGGACATTTATGACTTTATGGTGTGTAGTGCAGAAGTTTGGGTAGCTGCAACCGAGAGGGGCATGTGGAATAATGATCAGCCTTCCACAATCAACAATGGTTGTGGTAGAAAAATATCTAGTGAATGCACCACTGATGAAAGAGCTGCAAAGGCCTCCCTCTTTTATACCATTAAGAGGCAGTTCAGTTCATCAAACTACCTAATAGAGCATGGAAGGAAACTACAAATTCCAAGAATCCCATCATGCGTCATATGTTTAAAGTCCAGTCAGGACAGAACAATTGTTGACTCCATTGGCAGCAACCTATAGGCAAAATCCAAGTTAAAGGCCTGATGAAGCAGTGCCTACACAAGTCTTGATCATTAGTTTAATGATGGAATCAAAGAAAAGCTTTATTGATGCTGAACTTGTTAGACTGAATACACAGAATGCCAGTTATGTGACTGGAAACCTCACTCGATCACAAACAAAACACTGCGGTTCGTGGCACGAAGCAATGCTCTTCCCCTAAATCAACATCTGTCCAGGAGACTCAAAAAAACCTCTTGGAATATTGAATCCATTTTGAGCTGTTTTGCAGAAAATCCTATCCTGCCTGCAGACAGTCAATATGACTAATTGCATACTGAACACTAATCTCACAATGATCTTCCTCCTGTGGAGAACTCGGTGGCTTCCTCGATGGGTCATGGCACCTTTATTTTTTTGGCTCAAATCTGTTTTTATTTTACTTTGGTATTACATATCCATGAAAGGCAACGTGTCGCAACAAGAGCCATCTGTACATTACTCCGACTATGCATGCTAGAAGTACACCATTTTACTTGGGAGTCAAACAAGACATACATCTCTGCATCTTCACTGGTACAGAGCCGTGGTTAACTCCCCTAATCAGTCCATTGCACGGAGGGTAAAAGTTCCAGTACAGTAATTGCATGTGCTCATTAGTGCATGTTACAGAGTCCTTTCCGGTCTCACAACATATACAATTGAACAGATGTTGCGGTCAAAACGATCAAAACCAAACTAACCATGGCAGCGTTAACCGATGTCTATGCGATTATCTCTCCCCATGCCCCCTCCCCTGCCCCCATCTGCACCCACGCCATCAGCTTGACAGCAGCCCCCCATCCATTGGCTGCGGCTATGTCCACCCTGGGCGTTAAGTAGGATATGTGCCTGCGCCAGACATTGCAACTAACTATTGGCGGGATGTCCGATCCTCACTGCGTGCTTGCAACGACATTCCTTGGACTGTACCCCAGGGCTGTGCCTCCCGTAGGGCCCGGAGCAATCCCTCCCATTGGGCAATGGGTCATGGCACCTTTTGAGGTGTGAGAGAGAGGCTACAAGCAGAAAAACTACAATAAAGTCTAGTAACTTCAGCACTGGATAAATCAAAGTATTTCTTACTCAGTTATTTTTCATAGCTGGACCAAACCAATAGCCACTCAAATAATCTGTATAACACAGGCTTCTCCAACAAGTAGCTTGTGAGCTACTGGTAGCTCTCCAGTTACCTGTAAGTAGCTCTCCTGTGTGCATCCCAGTACACTAAATTAGAACATTTTGCTTGTTGAAATAATGGATGTGTGTCAAAATTGTGTAATCTGAAAGAGACACGTTAGTGATAGATTCCTTACCTTAGAATATCCCCAGGCGTCAGACCGGATCTGGAAAGTTTCGCTTAGCAGTACCCCTGTGCGTCAGTAGGTGGCGTCGTGCGGCCCGTGTCCGTCACTGGCGTCGTAAGCGCCAAGATGACGCCATGGAGAGTACTTAGGTGCCACCCATGCGCGCAGACATTAGTTCTTTCCTTTTCAGCGCCAGCAAGCGCAGATCCGGATTGAGCACGTACCTTAGTCACTTTTTGACTACTATTTTGAGACTTTTTGTCTCCTCTTCTTTCTCCTGGTGCAAGTAGGGATGCCCGGCTTTAAGTCCTGTGGGGCCTGTCGCCGGAATATATCGGTGGCGGACCCCAACGATGTTTGCCTCTACTGCCTGGAGACTGCACACGACTCCCGGGACTGCCGAGATTGCCGAGCCATGGCCCCCAAGGCTTTGCGGGACCGGCGTCAGAAGTTGCTGGAGGTCCGGCATTTGTCACGCTGCCGTTCTGGGTCCAGGAGCCGCTCCCTGGACCGCTTGCGGGACCGATGTCGTCACTCCTCCGGCTCCAAGTCTTCACCCTCGGATTCCGATAAGCGATGCCATAAAAAGAAGTCGAAGAAGCGTGTTCGCTCTCCGACGTCCCCCCGTCGCTCCCTGGAGCCGTACTCAGGGGACAAGGGCTTCGCCCCGGCGGCTCCCCTGGAGCCTGAGAGTCCCACGGCCTACCCGAAATACCCGGGTCCGTCGGCGACTTCCGAACAGGTGCAAGAATTCCTTGCTACCATGGACCGCCTTTTTAGGCCTCAGGCTCCCGCCGGCACGCCTTCGGGCCCTGCAGTCCCGTGTCCAGATCCTGTTGGCCCGGCGGCTCTGCCACCGGCACCAGCCCTGGTGCCACAGGATCCTGCGCCGGCGGCTCCAACCCTGGCACCACGAGGTGCGGCGTTGCCGGCTACAGCGCCGCCCTCAGCTCCACCCTCGGCGCCACACTGGGTGCCGTTATTCCTCCCTTACCCTGGTTCCAGGACCATTTTGTTCTGACCTGGGATCCGAATTGGGAGACGGCGCCGGTCCAACCCCGGCCGGCGCCGTTCTCGGTGCCGTTCCTGACGCCGTTCGTCCCTTCTCCTTTACCTTCGGCTTTGCCGCCGCGACTGGCTCCCTCTACGCCAGAGGTGGACGACTACTGGGAAGGGTCCGAGGACCCTCTTGCCCGGTAATGTGACTCCGAGCAGGATTGGGTGGACGACTTGGAGGAGGCGGGCGACCTCGATGTCTTGTTGGACCCGGGGTTCGCCTCCCCCCGCCTACGATGGAGGAAGGTGCCTCCTACACGATGGTCCTCTGTCGGGCGGCTGAGGTCCTTAATCTTGACCTCCCCACTGTGGCCCTCAAGACCAACCTCCTCACCGAGGTGCTCCAGACGGCGTCGACCTCGTTGGAGCCGTTACATCCCTTCAATGATGCCCTTACCGACTTCCTCTTGGGCACTTGGACGAGGCCAGCCACAGGAGCCCCGGTGGATAAGAACGTCGCCAGGTTCCACCGGCCGGTGTCCGGTGACCCTGCTTTTTTGACAACTCACTCTACGCCTGAGAGCCTGGTCATTCAGGCTTCGACGTCACAGAGTACTTTTTCTACGGCCCCACCGGATAAGGACTCTAAGCGGTTGGATCAGTTTGGGAAGTGGTTGTTCTCTTCGGCCAGCTTGGGGGCTGCGGTCGGTGAACACCACCTGCCTGTTGGGCCGGTACTCCCATGCGGTGTGGGATGCCGTTGCTCAGATGTTGCCTCAGTGTCCGGAGGAGGTGCAGACTGTCCTTTCTCAGGCAATTGCTGAGGGTAAGGATATGGCTAAGTTCGCCATTTGGTGTCGGTTGGGCACCGCTGACTCATTGGGCAGGGCGATTTCTACAACTGTGGCGTTGCGGCGTCACGCCTGGTTGCGTTCGACTGGGTTCTCCCCCGATATCCAGAGCTCGCTCATGGACATGCCCTTCGATGGCACTCGCCTGTTTGGCGACAAGGCTGACAGTGCCTTGGAGCGCTTTAAGGATTCGCGGGCTACGGCCAAGTCCTTGGGCCTTTCTACCAAGAGCTCGGCCTCTCTGGGTTTTCGTTGCTTTCAAGGCCAAGGTAGAGGCAGTCAGGCGCGCCCGTCCCCTAAGCCTGGGCAGACCCAGCCACAGCGCGGCCGCGGTTTCCGCAGGGGCGGGTCGGGGAACCAGGATGCAGGCCCGTCCACCTCCACCCCCACTGCTTCCGCCTCCAAGCCTTCCTAATCTGAGCTTCGGGGAGCACCCAACGCCGGTGGGTGGCAGGATCCGCCACCACCTCCCTCACTGGCGCGAAGTTACATCAGACAAATGGGTGCTGCAGATCATCTGTCATGGGTACTCCCTCCCCTTTCAGTCCTCCCCTCCTGCCATGCCACCTCGGTGCCACCGCATGTCGGGGGATCATTTGACTCTTCTCCGCCAGGAAATCATGGCCCTCTTGGCCAAGGAGGCCATCGAGTGCGTTCCTGGACCGGAAGTAGGGAGTGGTTGTTATTCCCACTACTTTCTGGTCCCCAAGAAGGACAAAGGAGGTCTGCGTCCTATCTTGGACCTCCGGGACATCAATCGCTTCCTCCGGAAGGAGAAGTTGAAGATGCTGACTCTGGCTCAGGTGTTAGCTACCCTCAACCCTGGAGACTGGATGGTAGTTGTTGACTTGCAGGACGCATATTTTCACATACCCGTCCTGACAGCCCCACTGGCGTTACCTGCGGTTCACGGTAGGCCACGAGCATTTTCAATTTGCCGTGCTCCCCTTCGGCCTTACCAGCGCCCCTCGGGTGTTCACGAAAGTGATGGCGGTGGTCGCTGCTCATCTGCGCAGGTCGGGGGTGTCAGTCTTCTCCCTACCTCGATGACTGGTTGTTGAAGGCGGGCTCGCCCCAGACAGTCGTCACCCACCTTCAGACTACAGCCGACCTCCTGCATTTGCTGGGGTTCTCCATCAACATGCCGAAGTGGCACCTGAGTCCCTCCCAGAAGCTTCCTTTCATTGGAGCGGTTCTGGATTGGAAGCGGTTTCTGGTTTATCTTCCCGAACAGCGAGTCCGTGATATTCAGGCTGTGATTCCGACCTTTCGGCCTCTGTCCCGGGTTTCAGTCAGGATGACCCTCCGGCTTCTGGGCCTGATGGCCTCCTGCATCCTGCATCCTGCTGGTGACACATGCCAGATGGCATATGCGGGCTCTGCAGTGGGACCTGAAGATCCAGTGGGCGCAACATCAGGGCGACCTGTCCGATCATGTCCAGATCTCTGAGGGCACTGCACAGCAGTTGCAGTGGTGGCTCACGAATCGCGATTGGGTCAGTGGCAGATCCCTCTCCCTTCCCCAACCGGAGCACACAGTGGTGACGTATGCGTCCTTCCTGGGATGGGGAGGCCACTTGGGAGAGGCAGAGATCAGAGGACTCTGGTCTCCGGCGGAGTCCCGACTCCATATCAACCTTTTGGAGCTTCGGGCGATCGGGCTTGCACTGAAAGCATTCCTTCCCTCTATCCGGGGAAGTGTGGTGCAGGTGTTCACGGACAATACCACCGCCATGTGGTATTGCAACAAACAGGGCGGGGTGGGGTCCTGGACCCTATGCCAGCAGGCTCTGCACCTCTGGACATGGCTGGAACATCAAGGCATTACCTTGGTGGTTCAACATCTGGCAGGTTCTCTGAACGCCAGGGCGGACAACCTCAGCCGCCGATGCTTGATGGATCACGAATGGCGTCTGAACTCGGACGTGGTGCAAGGTCTCTTTCTTTTTGCCCCACTCCACAACAATCTGCCTCACCTCAAACCATAACAATGTGCCCCACACCTCAATCCAAAACAATATGCCCCACTCAAATCTAAAACAATCTGCCCCACTCCAATCTAATCCGCCTCACTTCAATCCACCCCACTTCAATCCAGTCCACCTAACTCAGATCCACCCTACTCTGCCCCACTCCGATCTGCTTCATTCCAATCCTCCCCACTCCAATCCTAACCACTCCAGTCCAGTCCACCGCAATCCACCCCACCCCACTCCAGTCCATCTACTCCACTCCAGTTCAATCCACTCCAGTTCAATCCACCCCAGTCTAATGAAACCAACCCACACCACTGCAGTCCACCCGCTCCTGTCCAATCTAAGATACCCCACTCCAATTCAGCCCGCTCTAAAAAAATAAAATAACAAAAAACACCACTGCCAATAATCCTATCAATCCAATCCACCCACCCCAATCCAATTACCCACCCCAATTCAATCCACCCCACTCCAATCCACTACCCCAATCCACTCCAACCCATTCCACCCCATGCCACAACACACACTGCCACTGAACCATTGAGCTCTACTATCTTACCCTCTACTCCCCCACTCCACGACACTCAACACCACTAACTTTTAGCCATGTTGAACAGCAGCCACACTAATGTACAACATAGCAAAAACCAATATCTCTTGTATAGGCAAGACGTATTGGCTTTGTCAGTGCTTGTTTTTTGTTTTTGTTTTTACACTTTCCTATTGAAATGTTGGGTTGCCACCTTTCCAAGAGAAAAAATACCAGCCATTTGATTGTTTTAGCAGTAAGCAGAGGCCTAGAAGTAAAACCTAAACAGGACTTTATATTTTTTTTAAAAGCCTGTAATCATTTGTAATATTCTTCAGGCAATGCCACAGCATAAGCCATTGATTTTGGTAGTTGTGCGCTGCATTCAAGGAGATTGCTCAGATTCTTGCTGCACGTATTATTGGCAGCAGCATACAGAAACCTTATACCGCCACACACAGTGGAAAACAATTAATATGCTGCAAAAAAGCATAGTAGCACTGTGGAAATTTACCTCTAAACTAGGTAAAAAATCAATCGGGGAAATGATAGAAATATACCAGGTAAAATCTGTCGCCATAGCTACTTATGGCGCAGAAATCTGGGGTACAGCTGAAGTGGGCACTTTGCAGAAAGTGGAGGATAATTTCGTTTAAAAGCTGCTTTCAGTTAACCTAGGCTGCTCAAATATGATTGCTCACAATTAACTAGGCCTTCCTTTTATCACTGATGTAGTTAAATTGGCCCTGCTGCTTTTATGGTTGAGCATATGGAAAAGGGACTCGGTTGAACCAAGCTATAATTAAAGATATTACCAACCTTGACCGAGCCTATAGTATTCCCTGGCTTGTATATGTTAGGAAGTCCTTTACAGATCTGGGTTTGGCTTTCTTGTACGCGTCACCTAGTGAGTGTATGTTCTTTGCTAAGAATAAGTTAAAAGAGGCTTTTTTTTTTTAACCAAATGTTAGTCAGAAAGATGGCAACGGAACCAAAGCAAAATTACGGTTCTACATTACCACACGATGTCCAGAGTAGGCACGGGCCACGATTCATATCTCTCTTTTGTGACCAACAATATGCATAGATATTTATTAACCAGGATGAGGTTAAAGTTTTTCCCCCTCATAGTAGGATACCCAGCATTGGAACACTCACTAAGCAACCTAACACTTTGTCCCTGTGAAGACCTGGCTTTCCAATCAATGGCACACATTCTATTCTTTTGTGGCTTTTATAAACTGGAAAGGAAACAGTACACCCTCCCTCTGATTAAAAAAACTGACCCTACATTTGTTTCATAATAGCAAATTTCTTATATTCAGTCTTTCAGACTAGGAAAAGATCTACTGATAGGGTTGTTGTTTTATGTGATTATTTTTATTAACCGTCCTCAATATTTTTTTTTTAAATTAAATTTTCATTAAGTATTACAATACAGTAATAACAAACATTAGCAGCATGTAAATCATGGCGCATTAAGGGTTACAGTGTGCAGCACTTTACATTTTAACATCCAATTCATATAACCATGTTGTGAGGCAAACCACAAATGCAGTCTATACATCAGTTGTTAACAAATCAGGGTGACTAGTAAAATAGATCGTGAGAGGCTCCCAGACGATTTTGAAGAGGTGGGTAGTTCCTCTGCGTCTAGTAAAAAATTGTCTTTACAGTATACAAAGTCCATTATCCATTGTTTCAGTGCAGGCGATGTTTTACTGCCCCAATGCATCGCCTCTCTGCGTTTCGCCAGGAGCAGTGCTATGGCCGCAAATCTTTTCTTGACAGATTTCAATGGTAATACATGACTCAACAGGCACAACTGCGGTGTACAAGTTAGTTTACAGTTCAAAATCTTACCCAGCAGATCCACCACCTGTGCCCAATATGTACGTACCTGTGCACATCCCCAGGCCAGGCGAGCAAAGTCAGCCTGGTCCTGTTTGCATCGTTTACAATTTGCGTTGTCTCGTAAATCATATTTGTACAATTTTAACGGGGTGTGGTAGGCTTGATGCAGGTACTTGTAATGGACAAGACGTAAATTCCCTTTCGGGGTGAGTAAATCCGTTAGTGCACAACATGCTTGCCAGTCATATTCGGTAAGTGGTGTATCTAGCAGTGTGTTCCATTTTTCACGAGTTTTTACCGTACCATCCCCAATCTCTGATTGCATAGCCCTATAGAGTTTAGTCACCATATGGTTAATATTCGGACTCGTTATGAGTAATTGTAGCGAGTCAAGTGCAGGGGGCTCTGTGGGGTGTGAGGGGTACAATTTCTTCATTGCTTCCCGCAATCTATGGTAGGTGAATTTAAATAACATGGATTGGTTATTGACATATGCCAGATCTTCAGGGGTTATGAATGATCCAGTAGTTCCATGCTTCCTCTGTCTTGAGTGGCTGACAGAGAGGGGTGTTGTGCTAAGTGCATATTTTGGGCATAGAATGGATGTTTTTTAGCCATTTTGCCAAGTTTTAGCCACGCGTTGGATATAGTGCGAATTGTGTTAATTTCCTGCCTGGCTAAATGTGGTCTTATATGCGTCAGGACAGCAGTGAGGTTAATAGGGTTAGCGTCGCCATCTTAAACTGCTATGTGCGGCATATACTGAATTGGATGATACCAATAGTGTGCGTATTGGGCTTGCACATAAATAATATAAAAATAAGTTTGGGACTGCAAACCCACCCGATGTATATGGTAAAGTTAGTGTGTGTAAGCTTATCCGCACTTGTTTGCCTGTCCATATTAATTTTGTCAGAAGTGACCTCAGCCTGTTGAATATTGGGGTAGGGGGGGTTGTTGGAATATTTGTAAACAGATATAATAATTTGGGGAGGATTACCATTTTTATCAGGGATATTCGGTCCGCCAATGAGAGAGGGAGTGTGATCCATCTGTTTATCTGTGTTTCAATTCTATTGACAGCAGTGCCGTAATTTGTTCTTAGCACAATTTCTGGGTCGCAGTGAATCCAGATGGCCAAATATTTAATGGGGTTCGTCTGCCACACTAATGGAAATTCCAGCTGGTGAGGACGGGTGGCTTCTGTTAGTGGCAGTATGGCAGATTTATCCCAATTTATTTGCAGGTCGGAATGTCTACCAAATTTAATGTATTCTCTTAGGATAGAGGCCAGATTTGTGTTCGGGTCACGGACATAAAGCACCATATCGTCCGCGTACATTGAGATGCCAATAGGGCGAAGACGGAATCTCAACGCAGTGTGTGCGTAAAGTTGTCTTATCTTACAGGCTAAGGGCTCTATCGCCATGGAGAACAGTAAAGGTGATAATGGGCATCCCTGTCTCGTGCCTCTTTAGATATAAAGTACTTCCGAGACGTGACCATTCACCTTTATACGTGCAGTCGGCTTGGTATATAATAATTTGATCCAGTTCAGTAGCGTAGGTGGTAACCCCATCCTTTGTAAAATTGGAAATAGATACGTCCACTCAATAGAGTCGAAAGCTTTGGCTGCATCTAGTAGGACTGCCGCCCCTACCATCTCTGGATTCAGTTGGTGTAGTAGCGCGAATATGGTGCATAAATTATGTGAGGTCGAGCAATTGGGTATAAAACCAGACTAGTCCAGTAGGATCATGACCTGCAATAGGGGCTGTAATCTTGTGGCTATAATCCTGACTAGTATCTTAGTATCGGTGTTGATTAGGGATAGTGGTCTGTATGATTCTCCACAATCCGGCTGTTTGTCCGGTTTTAATAAAGCCACTATCGGCGCCTCTCGCAGTGTCGGAGGGAGAGTCTGATTGTTATAGGCTTCATCGTACATTTCCACAATTTCGGGGATGAGCAATTCTGCATACGTTTTATAAAACTCCCCGGTAAAGCCATCCGGCCCTGGGGTTTTGCCAGTGGGGAGAGACTTGATGGGAGCCCGCACCACCTCTAACGCAATGGTTTGAGCCAGTATTTCACGCTGCCCATCAGTGAGCCAAACTAGCGCTATATCCTCCAGGTAGTCAATCATTTCTTGTGTATTTGCTGTGTCTCGCACGGCGTACAACCTACCATATGTTTCTACAAAAGTATCCAATATACCTTTGTTGTCGTAGTGCAGTGTGCCTGCCTGATCCTACATTTTTAGTACAATGTGTTGTTTGTGTTCGACACATATGTTTTGAGCCAGATGGCGACCAGGTCTGCCCCCTTCACCCATTCTACGAGTAGTATGTCTACGGGAGATGTATTTCATTTCGTCCTCTGCAAGTTTGTTATAATTCGTCACTTCGTCTCTAATTTCCCCTAGTAATGTTGCATTATGGGTGTTTTCGTACTCCGTTTCTAGTTGTTTTATATGGGCTTCGCTCTTACTTAATTGTGTGCGTATATCTCGCAGAATACCGGCAGTTGTACTGATACAAATACCTTTCAAGTTCGCCTTAAAGGCTTCCCAGATAGTGCCTGCACTATCTACTGAGTTTGTGTTTAGAGCGAAGAAGTCTTCTATGGCACTATATATGGTTTCTTTATATAGAGGATCTAGAAGGGACGCTGCAATGAATGGAAGAGGTACTCTGAGCGTGAGAACCACTGGCTTGTGGTCCGTTAACGTTTTCGGCAAGTGAGGTATGTCTTGCGTCCATGTGCAGGCTGATTCGGTGAGCAGCCAGTAATCGAGCCGGGCCCAGCTGTTATACGCGGTGGTGGAGTGGGTGCTTTCTAGCAACAGTGGATTGCGCAGGCGCCAGATGTCTTTTATATGAAATTCTGACATCCCATTTAGTATAGTAGTGACAGCACGGTGATGCTGCTCGGTGGTGTTGTGCAATCTATCACAGGTGTCCTTCAGGGCAACATTCAAGTCTCCTCCCCATATTAGTTCCATAGCCGGGAGAGTTCGTAGTATGTTCCATAAGTTAGCAAAGAAAACAGGGTCATCAACATTTGGAACGTAGGTATTAATGATTCCCACTCTGGAGCCGCGCAGAACGCCTGTAACTATGACTTAGCGCACATGATCATCTAATAGCGTACGCTCCTGTATAAAGTGTGTCCCTTTGCGGATTAATGTTATCACCCCTCTGGCATATGATGAGTATGTGGAAGCCGCCACCATCTCCGCCCATTTTTCCCCCAGTATGTTAGCCTTGTGTTTGAGATGTGTTTATTGCAAATATCTGTCTAATCTTACGGGGGTTGGTCAGACCCTGTACATTCCACTTAATTAATCTCAGTGGTGTGGGATTATCAGGCGCATACATTAGGGGGGTATATTTGTGCATTGATGTAGTGTTAAACGGTATCTGAAGTACCCGCAGAGAACAACGCCAACATGGTCATGAAGTGGTGCGTGGTGTGTCACTGCACATGTGTGCTGCATGATGAGAACATTGTAGATGGCTAGCAAAAATAACACAAAACCCAACTATCCCCCCCACCCACTTTAGCATCCCAATTATGCCAAAGACATTTCCCAAACTTCAACGAAAATGACAACAAAATTTCAGTGGGGTTTGCCCGCCAGGGGGCGACTAGGTGCTCGGTGTTCCATCTATGTGCAGATGGGGCCGGAGCGACAGATATGCATAATTGGTGTGATGTTTAAAGGAAGGTTAAACAAATATTATGCATTAATGATATACCTGCTCACTGTCATCTGGTATGAAGAGCCAGAGGCAATAGTCAAATGCCAGTTTTCAACATATTTTAAGTAGGCACATTAGTTCCATGTCCATAACAGTTCAAAAGTCCTGACAGGTTAGGTCATACAACTGTAGCCTTTATGAGGAACGTGGCATCTTACCCCATCATAGTGGTTAACGTGGGCCCCAGGCGCAGACGTCCATCAAGGAAGCAAACCGTGCAGTAAGATCCATCTGTGCGTAGCATTAATCTGAATCCGGTTGTGTGGCATGACTTTTATCCCTTGCAGTCTGTTGTCGGAGGTGCTTGACAAATTCCTGTGCCATTTGGGGTGGTGGCAAGACACAGGTTTTACCCGCATGAGTCACGCGGAGCCTGGCTGGGGAGAGCATGGCGCAGGGGATATTCAGGTCTTGCGGCTTTCTTTTTACCGGACCAAACTGCTTACGCGCCAGCTGGACCGTTAGTGTAAAGTCAGGGTAAAAGGCCAACTCGCAGCCATTAGACATTAATGGTTGTTTCTCCCTTGCTAGTCTGAGTGCCGTGTCCCGGTCTCTGTAGTTTAAAATTCGGGCTATTATCGGTTGTGGCGGGGCGCCCGGTGGCGGTTTTGGCGCGAGAGATCTATGCGCCTTTTCTACAATCAGCATCGATGAGAACTGTTCCGCCCCAAACATGTCTTTCAACATTTTCTCCATGTAGTCTTCGAGCTTACCAGTGTTTGTACTCTCTGGCACGCCTACGACATGTAAGTTGTTGCGGCGGGATCTGGATTCGAAATCATTCTTCGCTTTTATGATCTCCAGTAGCTTTGCCATATCGTCGCATTTAGATGTGGTTGCTTGTGATTCATCCTCGACCGCTGATATCCTCTGTTCGGTCTCCTCCAGCCGTGCCCCCTGTTTATCAAGTTGGGCAGAGACGTGGTCCATCCGTATCGTGAGGGTGTCTATTTTGCCATCGATGGCTGGAAGACTTTGCTGTATGGCCTGGAGAGCCGCCTCCATTTTGGCATACGGGTCTGGGCTCGTCTCTAGTTCTGCGTCCGCCGCTGCGCCTGGGAGTCTGGGTGTACGTCGAGGTTCAAATGGCAATTTAGCTTGCTGTTTGTCAGGTTTTCCCATTCTTAAGCACGTACTTCGTAGTTGTGAGTGCTGGCCTCCCAGAACAGTAGGATCTGAAATTCTATGCTGATTACTCATGCTTCGGTCGAATACAAAGATTAATGCTGGTAAGAACAGGAGGTGAAGGATGCCCGCATCAGCACAGGACTGCAGAGGACTCAACGATCACACATGGAGCAGGATGCAATATATAGCCCCGGTATCTTGCCACACCTTACATGCGCAGGCACCCCGCTGCCGCCCACCTTCTTGCGTTTGAGATTTCCGCCTTGCAGCGCTCAGCGTAGTACCTGCGGGCAGTAGCGATGCGCAGATTTAGGGAATGCAGGTCCAACAGGGTCAGCGTGATGATCATACCTTAGGGGATGAATGGGTGCAGTGTATCGGCGCGGATCAGTCAGACATCCCATCGCAAGCTGCCATCTTAGTCGCCATGTTGCTTGCCGTTATACACTAATTCTTCCCACAGCCTCGTCTGTCCTGCACGGCCAGTCCCACAGCGCGATCTTCACTTACAGCATGTCAGGCTGTGATTGTTCGCGTTCAGTTGTGCAGGGTCAGCTACATTTCAGGCGAGGTTTATCGCCGTTCCATATCCGTGCTTGCTGCCATTTTCGTAGTCCGCCTCACCGTGGAGCGAGCAACCAGGCGTTCACTTGAAAGGGGAAGTGTCAGCCGGTCAGAATTACACTGATGTGCTCCGCATGGTTTCCGAAATCTTCTGCCTCGGCACGGCTGTGGTCGGTATATACGCCGATTTTTACTGAATTGCCGCTCCGGCCGTCAGAGCAGCGCTAGTGCGCGCCCATTTTGTAGCGGGCTCTCTAGCGCCCCCCCAACCATCCTCAATGTTTAATACTTCTTTTAATTAAACTGCTGCTAGCTATCGAATATGCTAAAAAGAAACTGTTAAAGAAAAATAAAATGCCTACGCGAGAGTGAATTACTCATAAATCAATTATTGTAAATATTCCTTTTATAACGTATAGCTGCTAGCTCTTGAAATGCAGATGCACTTAAATTAAGTTATTTTTAAAAGGAAAAGGTATTTGTACCTGTTTCGAAATATCCTTTAATCAATTTGTATTGTGCTATTTATTTATACTTTTATGCATTTACTAAATGTGAAATAAAGCTATTTGAAGTGAAGATTGTTTTAGCAGTAAGCAGAGGCTTAGAAGTAAAACCTAAACAGGACTTTATATTAAAAAGCCTGTAATCATTTGTAATATTCTCTATTTATGTACTTTAATTATTCAGGCAATGCCACAGCACATGCCATTGATTTTGGTAGTTGTGCACTGCATGTGCAGTAACACTCTGTTTCTTGGTCCATGTACTATTGACTGCAGCATACAGAGACTTTATACTGACGCACACAGGGGAAACAATTAGAGGGAACGTTGGTCCTAAGGCCAACAAAAACAAATTCAGCAGAAAAAGAGGGATGACAGTCACTCTTGTGATACTAATAATGTTAGTAGCTTACAACGATTTACTTTGAACACAAGTAGCTCTTATTAAAAGCTTGTAGACCCCTGGTATAACATATGGAGCGAAGCATGAACCCTTCACCCATGTATCCTCCTGAATGTTAATTCTCTCCAATTTATTTTTTTAAGTTCCAAAAGTAAGTTTATTGAAAATAGGAATAAGTCAACAATACTTCGTACAGGTAATCAATTAAAGAAAGAAGAAGATAAATAAAGGACATTAATGATACATAATTACATTGTACTTGAAAAGAAAAGCAAATTTGGAGACATTCATATTAAAAAGCAAAGAAAGTCTGGTTCCTTTTAAACATAGCAAAGAACAAGAGGAGGATACAATGTTATTTCAATAGGATATCATGTAGATATTACTGAATAGGGATAATAAGCAAAGTTAATACAGAATAAAGGAAGTCAAGGAGGCTTACCAACTTCTTGTAATAGGGGTTGGGGAATAAAAGATTTTCTTGCACTAGCATCTAAAAATTGTGTGACAGGGGACCTTAGATGTAATCGCTTTCTGCCGAGCGATATTGGATGATCAAGAGTCGTGTTTAATCTATGATTGTGGCAATCAGCATACCACCAAGCGAGAAATGTCAATTTGGAGGTGTCTTTCCAGTTCTTTATCTGTTGAAAGGCAACTGCTAAAAGTAGATCAATGATTCGTATTTGTGAATGATGTTTCTGCCAGTCAGGGGACAAGCTACCTAGAAAAATATTAATATAGGACAAGGGAGCTGTGGTGTTGAAAATGGTGGTAATTTGAGCCCAAACCTGTTCCCTAAACTTAAATGTGAGGATGGTGATTGGAGGCGCACACCTATTTATCTCTACTTATGACTGTGGTTAATATGATTGAATAAGTGCTGCTACAGTGTTACGCTTGCTGTCTAGGTCAAGCGTCTAGTCATATATCACAAAGATGCAAACCAAGAGGTTTGTATACACCGTGCACTGTTCACATTGGGTTATAAACAAACCCTAAAACTCCTTGCTCTGTGTAGAAACCTAAGTAATCAACTCAAATCGCATCATATAAATTGTATATTTTTTACAATCATATAAACTGTACATTTGTTTACAGTAAACCTGGATCTATATGTTGAACATAGATCATTCATGACAGTACATGTTATGCCAAGTTATAACATAAGAACAACGCTTTAGCTTACATCAGTTTCCAATCTAAAAGCCTGATCAAGAATTTGCCATATTCTCAGTTCATACGTATTCGCAGGATCTGTTCAGACCCAACCACAAGCACACAAAAGTTAAAAGAATATAAACAACGCTATAAGGAACGGGGTTACCCAGAGGACATTCTACAGGAGTGCTTAAATCAGGCTCAAAAGAAAGAACACCATGAATTACTGGAACCACAATATAGACAGGAAGAAAAAAGACTTGTATTTGTGTCAAAATTTTAATCTATTTCACAATCAGTAAAAAAGATCATTAACACACGGTGGGAACTACTACAAAATGAGAAGGAATTCAATGGATTATTCTAACACAAACCGTTATTCGCTTATACTAGGGGTAAAAATCTACGAGCCATGTTATCCTCTCCACAGAGCAATGAGAAACCTGATAAGCAACAAGGCACAAGAAAATGCAATAACTGCATTCATTGCAACAATGTCACAGTCGGCAACACCCTAACTCATCCTTCAACAGGGAAGAAAATAAAACTAAAACACAGTAGCGACTGCAATTCCAACAATGTAGTATATTGTATTAAATGCCCCTGCGGGAAAGCATATGTTGGTAAGACAGAGCGAAAATTAAAAATCAGGATAACGGAACATAAAAGTAAAATCAGAACTAAAACCACAACATCTAGCCTAGCCACACATTGGAATGAGGCCAAACATACGATATCACAGTTAAGGTTTCAAGTTATCGAAAAATGATCTATGCATCCTGAAATGGAAATCACAAAAACCTTGCTTCAATGAGAAATTTATTGGATCAAGGCCTTAAATACCATGATTCCATCAGGACTCAATGATCGCCTAGATATGAGCTGTTTTTTATAGCCTAGACATATCTTTCCGCAAAAATGGTGACTAACACATATGCATGTGGTGGTGGCATGATCCATATTTATATTATTTCCTCACATTTGTCAATTTCTGGTCTCCTTTATCTCACATGATTCACTATTTTTCACATTTTGTTTTTGGTGACCTTACATCCGTCTAAGTCTGTATCAGTACCAACTTGAGTTCATACTATCCGGGCACACCACTTAAGATTATCCTGTGTTGATTATTGGTCATTTTAGAATTACATCTCCTGATACTACATGTCCGGTTGGTTTTGTTTGGTTCATCATTTTCTTACACCATCATCCAATCTTCGTATTTCCCTGATCCTTTATATCTTTACATTGAATGTAGATCCCAGTATGTAGCGGTTTTCACACATCAGAATCAGTTTGAGTTATTTATATCATTGGTTTAGGGGGTATCTCAGACCAGGAACCTTTTTGAATTGCATTAGAACATTTAAATCTGGTCATTGGTTTATCCTTTCTATTCATATTACATGGCTGACTGTATTTTGTGCAGCACACCTTGCCAGTTAAGCACAATAACTTCTAGCCTAGTTGCAACATGGCGGCTACGTTCCGCACCCGCAGCCCTATTTTCATGTTTACCTTTAGAATCATATATGCACTACTTTACGGTTGAGCTACTCCGACACGGCGTCAGTAGCAGCATTTCGAAGACCCGGTTACTCAATTTTATCACCGGTAAGAGAGTTATAGCCTCCCCTAATCGCCATGTATTCACTTCTTTCCGCCTTAACAGATTGCAGTACTTCTTATTGCTACACTTTGTTGCATTTTCCCTTGGCGCTAGGAAAGTTTGTATATACACCACGCAGAAATCGAAGCCTTTTCGGCATTCTAGTCTTCCCGATAGGGTGAGTAACATTATCTATGGGTCTTTATTCTTAATTCTAGTTGCATGCTCATTTACGTCACTGACTCGTAGTTTGGTTACTTTCCAGTTGCTTATTTATGTCACAAGGATTAATCGCAAGGATGGTGGTGACTTATACTAGGACATATAGGTGAGCAATTCATTTCGGTCTACACATGACCCTGTAGGGATACTGGAACATCGGTTCGGGTTTATGTCACATTATTGTGATCGTGCTTTCTACTTTTTCTACATAGGAGAAACTGGATATCTATTTGTTGTTTGGTTCTTTTCATACAGGTATGGTTCTTGATTATTATGGCACGCTATAATGAGCAAGTTTGTTCACTATTGAAAGCAAAAACGGATAGCCCTTATTCACCTTTCACATCATGGGAGCATATATATTGAGGAACACACTATGGGCACTGATATTAATCAGGTGGTCGATTGAACTTGCGTTTGGCAATATGGGCAAGCACCTCTCGCTCTCTGTTCTACTAACCATACATGTGTGGAGCACTTATATACAAACACTTAGCGGATTGAACACGTAATTTGCAGTTTGAGGAGATTGTGGGTAATGTCACCTACCAGATGTCTGTACCTATTTATCCACTGCATCAACAAACGTTGTTAAATGTCATTTTTGTTTACAGGTTGCCCCTGACGAAGGGACGATTCAGTCCCGAAATGCATCGGGCTCTTTAATAATGTTCATGGAGAAATATTGTTAATCATGATGTTAATGATTTAACAATTGAATCTTATGTTATAACTTGACATAACATGTACTGTCATGAATGATCTATGTTCAACATATTGGTCCAGGTTTACTGTAAAAAAATTTACAGTTTATATGATTGTAAAAAATATACAATTTATATGATACAATTTTCGATTTGAGTTGATTACTTAGGTTTCTACACAGAGCAAGGAGTTTTAGGGTTTGTTTATAACCCAAAACTTAAAGACATATGGGCAAGTAAATACCATATGTTTAAAGTCAGCAGTGTCATGAGAGCAGGTCCAGCATGTATTAGGAGTAACAGTATGAATCCTGTGTAGATGTGTAGGTGTAAGAAGTAGTCGGTTATAAATAAAAAAGAAATGTTTGGGTGGTACTTGCTGCTCTGGAGGTTTTCCTTATTTTTAGCCATATCTTGTTCCATAAAGAGACAGGCCAATCAACAGTCAAGTCAATTTCCCTAGAGAGTTCTATTTTGGATTTATCCCTATTTGAAGTAGATTGTGTTAAGCGTGAATAAATAGTAGAGGCCTTAGGATGTGCACATAGAAAACTGTTCCAAATGTTATTAGGTGAGGAGAATGGATGGAGAGGGGGTATCTGAGAGCTGAGCACATGCGTCAGAAATCGCAGTTTGTAAGGTTGAAAATTTATGTTTGAAGGAGGTCGGTAAATTATATAAGGTTTGTGCTTGCAAAAATTGAAGGGGTATGCCTTGGTCAAATAACTGGTGTATCCAAATTAAGCCTTTATTCCTCCATACTTTCCAGTATATAGGTTTATTATTAATTAAGACCAATTTGTTATGCCAAATTGTGGAGTTGAGGAAAGTATCAAAATCATGTGGAATCAAAGAAAGAGTGTCTTGTAATATTTTGCATGAATGTTTGATTACTGGTGTGTAGTTTTTCTGTGGCTTGCGAGTAAAGGAAATATATTCTGGAAATGAGAAGGGTGCTATAAATGAGGCTTCAAGGTTAACCCACAATGGCCTGTTGGATGAATGGTCAGAAATCCAATGCAATAGGTGTTTCAGTTGAAAAGCTTTATGATAACTGGAAAAATGGGGGAAATTAACGTCTCCTTCTGATTTTGGTCGGGTTAGTTTTTGTAGTGCCATCCTCTGTTTTTTGTTATTCCATAAAAAGGTTGCTAGTATGGAATTGAGCTTCTGAAAGTATTTGGCTGATATAGGTAACGGTATATTAGAAATAATATAGAGGATTATAGGAGTAAGCATCATTTTAATGGTGTCTAAACGACCCCACCAGGAAAGATGAAGTGGATGCCATCTTGCAGTGAGCGTTTTTAATTTATCTATACATTTATCTAAGTTGAGAGATACAGATGTGGCTATGGAGGAAGAGAACCAAAGACCAAGATATTTTATATGTTTAGAGCTCCATGTAAACTTGGAAATCCTCCTTAAACATTTATTTAGTTAGAGGCAAAATCTCACATTTTCAGTGTTTAATCTGTACCCTGACACTATACCATAAGCTTCAACCTCCTGTAAAGGAGATGAAGGACAACCTTGGCGGACACCTCTACGAAGAGTGAAGTAAAAAGATACAAGACCATTAGTAGAGATGGCCGCCTTTGGATCTGAATAATGTAAAGCGATCAAGGAAATTATTTTTGGACCAAAACCGAACCATTTAAGGGCGTGAAAAATAAATGGCCATGAGACTCTTATCGAGGGCTTTCTCTGCATCAAGGGCATTTGTAGCTAGTGAGTCCGAATGGTGAGACATCCTAGATAGAATGCTGAAGAATAACCTTGTATTATCTGTGATATTATAAATTTAACAAAGCCTGATTGCTCCTTACTAAGCAACAAAGGAAGATGCGGTTCTAATCGTAAAGCCAGTGCTTTCGAGAACATTTTTATAATCCACATTAACTAACAAGATAGGCCCATAGTTTTTGCAGTATCTGGGGTCTTTGCCATCTTTCGGTATTAAACATATCAATGCCTCTTAAAAATGAGCCTGACGAGTTACAAGAAGAAGTGAAAGAGGAGATGAGAGTATGTAAGTACGGAATGAGCAATTGGGCAAAGTGTAAAAAACATTCCACTGTGAACCCATCAGGGCCCGGAGCTTTATCTTTTTTGAGAGTCTTAAGTGCAGCTAATAATTAATCTTGTACGATGTCGGATTCCAAGATGTCGAGATTGGAAGGAGGAATATCCTGTTTCTGGATATTGGAAAAGTATTGAAGTATGGCAGTATCCTTAGGTATATTTTCTGGTGTATAAAGAGTTTCATAGAAGCGTACGAATTCCTGAATAATTTCAGGATCCTTAAGTTGTGGTGTTTGATTATCATCTATAATAGAATCAATGTGAAGCCTGTTTTGCTTGATCTTAAGATAATTGGCTAATAACATACCTGATTTGTTTTGGCCGCTTTCTGTGGAAGATTTTTTAAAAGCAATCTTTGCATTTATAAGATCTTCCAAGTTGTTTTTTGTTTTGGAGGTGTAAAAGGCATGTTCTAAAGTTTTAATTTTAGTAAGGAGTGTATTGTGAGATGCCTTAAAAGACTTGCGTTTGTTTGATGAATACCTAATAATAAAATCTCGAGCGGTAGCTTTAAAAGCGTTCCAAATTGTACGAAAGGGGAGATCATTGTTTGATTAGTTTGAAAGAAATCTTGCATAAAAGTAGTAAAAGAAGCGTTAAAACTAGAATCATTGAAACGCCCTCTCTTGGGGGCTGTGGAATGTTGGAGGAGATCTAGTTGAATCATAACAGGAGCATGATCAGAGATAAGGATGGGACCTATGTCTGCCGAGAGTAAAGATTGGGTAATGTTGCGTGTGAGAAAAATATGGTCTATTCTAGATTGTGTCTGTTGTGGCGGAGAATAAAAAGAATATTCTCTCAATGAGGGATTGCAGAGTCTCCAGGCATCAACCAAATTTCTCTGTTCTATAGTTCGCAAAAAGGCTTTGTGCGATTTGTTTGGGATAAAGGAGACCTTGGAGTTCCGATCAAGGAGGGGATCTATTACTTGGTTGCAGTCATTTGCAAAAATTAGGTTTTCTGTGGGATGTTGTTAGAGTAATTGGGACATGCTAGTCCAAAGGGGGTCATCACTAGTAGTGGGAGTATACATGTTACGTGAGGATATGGGAGTTTTCCCTATCAAGAGATTGGTAAGCAACCATCTACCTTCATTATTTGATTCCTGTGAGATAAGTTTGGCACTCAATGCTTTATGACATAAGGTTATGACCCCATTTCTTTTACCTTCGCCCGGTGAGAAGAAAACTTCACCCAGCCATTTCCTTTTAAGCTTTAATGCTTTAATGATTTGCTTTCAGTGATATATGATTCCTGTAACAAAGCTATGTTAGTATCCATTTTAGATAAGTGGGAAAGCACTCGTTGTCTTTTAATAGGAGCATTTAAGCCTCTGACATTCCAAGTAACAATTTTTAGGAACATGTATGAAAGAAGTAAAATGAAAATTCAATTGAACCAGTGGTAACATATATAATTCCAAATGAGAAACATATGAAGAACTCTCGAAGTACGAAGTCAGAAATTATAGCAACCAGTACAGCCGTTCGAACAATTAGTACATTAAGTACGAAGATAGTAAATGTAAAAACATTTTTGAAAAGAGTTGAAAAGATTAGAAAAAGGAAGATCTAGAAATAGAGAAAGGGACAAGTAATATAGTAATACATGAGGAAGGGAAGATAGAAGGGGTACAAAGAGAATGATGATTACAGTGAAGAGAAGTAGAAGTAAAGAGACCATACCTACAAAAAATTCAAGACAATGAAGGCAATGGGGGGATGAGGCCACATGGGATGATGGGATGTCCAGACTCTGTACATACTGGGACGTAACCTGTGAAAAGAAGAAATTATATTTTACTCAAAACGCTCACAGAGGAGAAATAATTTGAAGAAAGAACTAACAGTAATATGCATGGGTCATTTGGTTGAGAATATGCAAACTGAAAGGCAAAATATATATTTGAGACACATAGCAATGAAGTACTATGAAGCAAAATATGTAAATAATGACCACAGGATTATAGCGGTACCTATAACTATAAGAGGAGTATAGCACATTCTTTTAGATTTTTAAACAAAAGTATGCCAGCAGAAAAACAAAGCACCATGGAGAGCTATTCATACAATTAGGGCAAACACTGTCAGAAAGCTGGGCTGAGAATAGGATACAGTTTAGGAACATATGAGGTGAGAGAAGGAAGCACTATGCAACTGAAATGAGCAAAGTTGAAATGAGGCTAGAATTGCTGAAGAGTGGGCTCACTGTGTGATAAAGTTGAAATGAGCCGTCTCAGTCCCACACATCAACTTGTAGCAGAGAAGTGGGAACATTTTATGAAGTAGGTCACATAGTGGGTGTAAATTCCTTTGAAGAGATGGTCATCAAGCCATACTGAAGAGAGCTGGGAGATATGAGGCTTAGACTTCTTCAAAAAAGTGCTAAAAAATATATAGACTTGCTACACCTTATACAGAAGGAGTTTAAGGCATACTCTGAAGCGGGTCATGTTAAGGAGGTAATTTCCCTCAGGTCGAAGGCGGTGTAGTGTAGTTCCTATATCCCTAATAGGCTCTGCGCATTGGAATAATATACACTATAGATTTGACATAGGACTGAGGTCAGTATGTCCCTATCGAGTACATTAAACTTAATTACTTGTGTGTGCCAGCTAACTCAGAGGTCACTGGAAACTTCTCGAATATACAAGAAGGGATTAGTTTCTGACAACCGCATAAACATGACAACTTTGTTTCCCTTAGAGTCAGAACAATCTCAGAACCGTGGAAACAATAGGTAACAGTTTCACTTGTGCATGCTTCGTTTCTACAGAGTTGCACAGAAATAGAGAGACGGGTGTTTCAATAAAAAGGGTTTATTGAACAGTCTTATTTCTCATGCAAGAGATATGAACTGCTACAATTGTAAGACAGGCTGTGAAGTACAATATGTACAGAGTTAGCAGTAAGATAAAATAATACTGCAATAGCATGGTTTGTAGCTACGACATATATTCATAAAATACATACATAAATAACACAGGCTAAAATGTTGATACTCATCTAATGCTTCTAAATAGTTCTACCCCAGTGTACCTAACCTAAGTGTAGTACGAGGTAAGAAGTAGGTGCTGTTTTCTAAAGTATAGCTAGCTATAGCTATAGTTTTAGTTTTGCCAAGAGTTGCCAAAAGTTTCTCTAAGTTTCAGTCTGCTCCATACCTTAGAATGTGCGAGGTTGGAATCTCTTTTCCGGGACTCGATATCTAACACCCCACAAGGGGAATCAGAAGCACCGGAGCTGAATTCTCTGCGAGGAGGATGACAGCGTCTGGTCAGTGCGTCAGGCTTGAACTCGATTTCCTTCCGAACTTGCCGTGGCGAACCGCAAGTAGGCAGTCGAGCTGGGCCGTACAGGAACGGTGGTTTGCCAGGGCAAGTGCAGGTATATTTATACCTTGAAGGTGTTTAGGAATGTCTGTATTGACGTAAAAGTCGGGCATCGGAATGTCATGAATGAACCCCTAAGGAATAGATGTTCATGCATACTAAATGAGTTCTTGGAGAAACCAATATCCAAGCAATGGAAATTCCTAAAGGCTTAAGAGTCTGGTTTAGTGGATAGACGGATGTAGGAGACCATGCCTGTATTTGGCTAGCATGGACAATGCCTAAATAAGGGCTGGATTTTCTATGCCTAAATAAGGGCAATATGAATTGTACCTATATAAGGGCATAAATCAGGAAACCTATATACGGAATCTAAATCTACACACAACAGCGGTAACAAAATTATGGCCGTCAAAACAGTCCCAGAAAGGTTGGAAAGGACAAGACTAAGGCACGTCTTTGAAACGTTTAGGAAAAACTGAAAATTTCTTCACCTTGTGGGGAGAGAGCTTGAGGCAGTCTTTAAAGCGGGTTGCGGAGTAAGGGCATTTTCTCCTCAGGTAGCGGACGGCATTAAGATGGTGGCCGCCGGCCGGTCACAGAGTTGAGCGATGCGGGGGTGAAATGCGTCCTGAAGAGAGCTGAAACCTGCTTCACCATGTGAAGGTGAGGTTCCGACGCCTGTTCGCTCAAAGTGACCAGTTTACGCCGCAAATTTCATAGGGAAATTCTTTCGTCGTCCTCCGCCAAGTCAGGGAAATGCCGCCATCTCCGTTGGGCGCTAGCCACGCCCCCTCCAATTCTCTCCAATTTCTATTCTGCTTGTTTCCCCATTCCTCAGTGTATATTAAAAGTCTGATAGTATCACCCTGCTTCTCCACTGTTGCTTAATAAGCAAGGCATGATTTCAGATAAATAGTTTCTTAAATGTACTCATAGTGAGCTAGTACGTTGACACCATGGTCTTTAATTATTCTACGAGCAATCCTATACTTTTGCAATTCTAATAAACTTGCTTCTCCTTTTATTGCAATTTCATATTCTGACAAACCGAATACGAAAATCCAACAGCCAATTGTTTTTATATAAATTTGAAACTTGAAACCAGGCCAGCATCTTCTACAGGCAAGCCAATCTTCCTCCTCACGCAGTGTTAATTCAGGACGTTTGCTCAGATTAATGCTTACTTGGGAAGGGTAACAACAAGTGCCTGTCCATTTTCAGGAAAGTCAGACTGGGACAGAAAATTTGCCCAGGCACCAAAATAAAAGTGGTCCCCATTATTGAATCAGATAGTTAAAAAAGTGGCCTACGTTTGCAAATCGGGCTAGTTTAGTATTTGTAAAGACACAATGTGTTGGTGTTTTACAGGGTATGGGAGACAGCATGCATTTGTGCTTCCTGCAGGCAGTGAATGAAAAATAATGCAAATATACAAGCTCCCAGACCCCTAATGAGCCCTGGGCAGCCTTTGAACAAAGCTAGGCACCATTTTGGACTGCATGGTGTGGCTTGGCACGACAACAAGATGGCGGCAAATTGATTCAGCTCTGCCGGCCGGAGCAAATTTCCTGAGGATACTTCCGTATTGCTGATCATTATAGTTGGGAGATGAGCTACTAGCCAGTGATCCTGCACGTAGCGGATGTGGCTGGGGCCCACCACAGCTTTTGACGAGGTAGCGCCGGTGGAATATCTCCTGTGCCGTGCCTGCGTCACCGAGTCACTGCATGCGGATCCTGGATCCCGCAGTGCAATGTGCGCCTCCCCTATACAGCAGGGGGCGCTGCATCTTTGAGGTTGGGACTGCTGTGTGTGGCTGGATGGTGCAGGACAGGATGGGACGTGGACAGCCGGCGAAGACTGGGTGGCCAGGTACTAGGCAACTTCATTAAAAGATGAGCTCCTTTTGCCCCAGCATACCAGATGCCTGTAATAGTGGCCGTTGATGATGGAGTCCAGTATGTTCAATCAATCAATTAGGGTTTTGTGTAGTGCACTACTAACCCGTGAGGGTCTCAATGCGCTGGGGAGGGGGTGTGAGCAGCTTCGTTCGGATCATTCGAAGAGCCAGGTCTTGAGGTCCTTTCATAATTGGTGCAGTGTCGGGCTTCATCTGATGTAAAGGGGTAGTTTGTTCCAGGTCTTGGCTGCGAGGTTGGAGAATGACCTTCCACCTACTCTGGCCCTGTCGAAACGAGGGAAGGTGGCTAGGGCAAGGTCGGCTGGGCGGAGATTTCTCTTGGGGGCATGGAAGGAGATTCGGTCATTGAGGTATTGGGGTCCGGTGTTGTGGAGCGCTTTTGAGGTGTGTGAGTAGCTTGAAGGTTATTCTTCTTTCGACAGAGAGCCAGTGGAGGTGTTGGGTGATGATGTCGAGGATAAGACTGGCTGCGGCTTTCTGGATGTTCTGGAGTTTGTGGAAGATTTTTTGTTGATTCCGGCGTGGAGGTCGTTGCTGTAGTCTAGTCTGCTGGTGATGAGTGCATGGATGACGGTTTTCCTAAAGTCGGGAGATCCACTTGAACGTCTTGCAAAGTATGCAGAGGGTGTTGAAGCATGCGGAGGATAGGGCGTAGATTGGGCGATTCATGGTGAGTGAAGAGTCGAGTATGATGCTGAGGTTGGCTGCATGGTCCCTTGGGGTGGGAGGGTTTCCGAGGGTGGGGGGCCACCAGCTGTTGTCCCATGCGGAGGGGGTGGAGCTTAGGATGAAGACTACTGTTTTCTCCAAGATGAGCTTCAGGCAGCTGTTCCTGATCTAGGTCGCGATGGCTTTCATCCCTTCTTGGAAGTTGCGCCTGGTGATGTTGGATTTAGTGGTGAGGGAGAGGATGAGCTGGGTATCATCGGTGTAGGAGACAAACTTGAGCCTGTGGTTTCTGACGGTTGCAAAGGGGGCTATGTAAATGTTGAAGAAAGTGGGGCTGAAGGAGGATCCTTGGGGTACTCCGCATCTGATCTCTGTCGGTTCTGAGAGGAAGGTAAGAGTCTAATTCTCTGTGTTCTGCCTGAGAGGAAAGATCATATCCAGTCTAAGTCTTTTCCTTGGATGCCAGCCTCGTGGAGTCTGGTGGCTAGTGTGCGGTCGGAGACGTTGTCGAAGGCTGCTGATAGGTCCAGGATGATGAGGGCTGCTATGTGGCCTTGGTCAAGGAGGGCGCAGATATTGGTGGTGGCGAGGAGGGCTGTCTCGGTGCTGTGGTTGCTGCGGACTCCGTATTGAGACGTGTCTAGGATGCTGTTGGTTTCTATGAAGTGTGCTAGCTGGGTATTGATGGCCTTTTTGATGACTCTGGCGCAAAGGGAAGCAGTCAGATGGGCCTGAAGTTCTTGAGGTCCGTCGGGTCTGCGGAAGGGTCTTTAGGATGGGGTTGACTTTGGTGCACTTCCAATTGTCGGGGAATGTGGCGGTCTCGAGGGAGCAGTTGATAGTTGGGCATAGCTCGAGTGCGATGGCAGTGGCAGCCCTGTGGAAGATGTGCAGAGGGCAGGGGTCAGACGGTGCTCCAGAGTGGATGCTCTTCATTGTCTTTAAGGTGCCTTCTGTGGTGAGAGGGGTCCTGGTGAGAAGGGTCTGTTGCATGGCATCATTGGGGGAGGGAGTTGAGGCAGTGGTGTCGTCTTGGTCATCGAAGTTGTCGTAGCTGTCATAGAGCTTCTTGATCTTGAGGTGAAAGAAGGAGCTGAGTTAGTTGCAGAGGTCTTGGGGGGGCATTGGTTGTTTCGCTGTTGGGTTTGGCGAATTCTTGTATTATGGTTGTTGAGTTGTGGGCGTTGGAGAGGAATCTGTATTGGATGAAGTTTTTCTTTGTTGATTTGATGAGTTGGCGGTGTGCTGTTATGGCTGTTTTGTAGACTGAGTGTGCTTACGGGTTTTTGCTGTTTCCCCACCTCTTCTCCAGTCGACAGGAGCGTTTGGATTCTCAGCGATACTTGGTAAACCATTTGGCTTTCTTGTTATGTCATCTCGTGGTGTTCTGGAGCGGGGCGAGAGTGTTGGCGCAGTTGGCGATCCATTGGTGGAGGTTGCTTGCCGCTGTGTTGACGTCTGTCGTAGTTAAGGGAAGAGTGCAGGTGAAGGCGGAGGTGAGGTGTTCTTCTGAGACTTTGTTCCAGCTTCTGCATGGGGGAGGCACATGTAGGTCTATCCAGAGTATTTCCTTGGTGTGGCTGAAGCGGATGTTGTTTCCTCCGGCGAAGATGGGGTCGAGTGTGTCCTGCTCTGTGTGTGGGGGTAGAGACAAGTTGCTTCAGTCCTATGTTGGTGAGGTTCTCCAGGAGGGCGGTGGTGGCGGGATCGCTGTGGTTGTCCAGGTCTCCGAGTAGTATGTAGTCTGTAGAAGTGAGGCTGGGGGTGCGATGTGGTAGGCAATTACATTGGTGAAGGAGGAGCGGGGTCCAGGACGTCTGGAGGTGAGTGTTCCGTGAAGCGCCATTCTGGGGTTGGGATGGATCTGGAAGTGGATGTGTTCCATGAGGGGCGAGGCATCGTCCGAGTTGGTGGTTGTCAGTCGGAGGGAACCTTTGTGAACGATGACGAGGCCTCCTCCTGGGCAGTAATGGCGGTCTTTTTTCATGATCTGGTATCCATCGGGATGGCAGTTGCAATGTCGGTTGTAGAGATGGCATTGGTCCAGGTCTCTGTGAGGAAGGTGATATCAGGCGTGTGAGTGTTGAGGGGGTCTCAGTTTTCTATGGCATGCCTGTGCATGGGGCGTACATTAAGGAGGATGCAGCTCAGTGGCTTGTGTGTGGCGTTGGGCAGGTTGGGGGGAGCTGCCGGGGTTCGGAGGTGGGTGATGATACAGTGGCGGTGTCGGAAGGAGATCAGACCTTGGGTGTTGCTCGGCGCCGAGAGTTGGCAGTTGTTGCGTCTGGGGTTGAGAGCGTGGAGAGTGCTGGGGTTGTAGCAGCGGGGGGCTTGAGGGACCAGGGGCGCTGGTTGTGGTCGGGTCATAGCCGGGCGCAGATGGGCTTGCCTTTGGCACGCCTTCGGCTGCCATTAAGTAGGGGTCGGGAGGGTGATCAGCTGGGAGGCGGGAGCGACACACTGGGGGGGAGGGGCCGTGGGGCAGCAGCGGCGAGGGAAAGGAGGCAGAGAAAAGAGCAGAGAGAAAGAGGCAAGGAAAGGAAGAACAAAGAGGAAAAAAGCAAAACACAAAGGCAAAGAGGACACAACAGGAAAAAAGGAAAAGAGGGCACAACAGAGCGGACTAGCAGAAGAGCAAAGCTCTTCCACTAGACCACCAGGGAGCAGGTGCAGGCAGGAGCCTGCGGGTGGAGGAGGGCCTCAAACTCCTACCTGGCAGAGAGCTCAAGCGGTGCTAAGGGCAGCCCCACAATGGTGGAGCTGCACGGGGGAGAGCAGTGACTCCGAGTAGATGCCTTCTGATGCCGTCTGACTCCTCTCACCTCCGACAATTGACTATGTGAGAGACTGCTGCCAACTGTGAAGCCTGTGGTGAGTTTACACCCGGCTGCCGACCCTCCCCCCACCCTTTACTGGAGCCTTGTATGCTGCTGGGCGCTGGGTGCGCCCCGATTGCTTGTCTCCAAATATCTCCCACATTCATAGTGCTGAATCTCGGGGCTTGCCGAGTGGACTGTCGGTGCGCCGAGAGATACTGCCGCTGGTCTTAAGCTGGGGCAGGGCCTACCGCATGAGCCCTTTGATGCAGACTGGATCCCTGCTCCCTGTTGACAGACTACCTGTGCTTCCCCTCAGACCTAAGCAGGCCCATATCACATTGGGTACAGACTTACCGGGCGCTTTCTGCCTACAGCACCTTGCTGGTCTGCTGTTTGTGCCTGGCTGGGGTGGTACTTGGTTCCCCCAAATCTCACGTCACCTTAGGAGGAGGAGGGGCTTGCCTCCAGACGCGCTAAATCACCAGAAGACTCCCGCAGCAGCTGGGTGAGGCTGGGCTGGGACACAGCTCTAATATCGACCGGTTGTGGGGTAAGCATTCTTCTCTTAGTTTATGTTATTCATTTGGTATATTTAAAACTCAGTTTTGACCATATTTTAAGCAGATCAATATAGATTGTAAAATGGATTGAGTCTTTATAGTATTTCCTGTCACGTGAGTTATGCCATATTCTAATGGAGGATGTTCACACGGACGCTTGATTTGAAAGTGGGTAGCTTGCTGGCCAAACCAACCAAGAGAAAGACCAACACCCTTGATTGCTATATTGAAAAGGTTGTGGGTGAACCTGATGAATACATTTTGCATAAAGGCTCTCCCTTGTTGGTGGCCCTGATGATGTTCATGCCTCTCAGCCTATCTTATCCAGTCTAGATGTTGGCTGTTTTGAAACTAATTATGTTGGGATTACACCTCACGTGTAGGCCTCCCGCTTATAGACTTACCTCTTGTAAATGCCCCTTCTTCAACTAAGGCCTCTTCTAAATCAGCAAAACTGTTTAGTTTTAAGCCTAAAAAGGGCACTACTTGGATGCCATGTAACACTAGATCTCAAAACAACTCTAGGGGGAATGACCGTGTAACCAGTATTGGGTCTGGTGTGGTTAACATTGAGGGACTGGCAGATACCTTGGGTAAGATGATTGAATCTATCTTGGATGTCAAATTAAAAACTATATTAGACCACTTAGAGTCCATTGAGAGGAAACTTTCTAACCCTATCATTAAGCAGAGCCCTACATCTGACAATATTTCTACAATTAACCTGCAGTGAGATTGTTCCTCTTCTGAGGTGGTGTCTGTGAACAATCCTCCTGGCCCTGGTGATGGCAATGGGGCACCATTTGCCACAGGTACAGTCTTAGCAAGTTTGGCTCAAGGGCCACGAGTGGAGCACCGTCCTGTTTGCACTTATACTCCCATCTCCCATTGCAACTTGGGCCAGCTCTTGGTTCTACTTTACGGTGTGACTTGCCACCTGCAGCCTGCCCATATGCCATTGTGCTTGCTGATGTTTCAACCCTCCATTTAGGGGCTGAAGAGTCAACAGTGAACTTTATTAAAAAATCGACACACTGGCTGCATGAAAATATTGGGTGCTGCGATGTTCATTTTAATGAAGTGTTAATGGCCGGCAGGATGGGCTGGGTAGGGAAGTAGCAAAAATAATTTTCTGGAGATTGTGTCATCATTACATTTTGCAATACATGAGTTGTCAGGAATTTGTTGGATGCCATTTCACAGGGTTGTCATAAAACTAGCACTGTTAAGCTCCTACCCCTTGTATATTTTTACAGGCCCATGGTTAACCCATCTCTTAAATCAGCCAGCCTGGTGGACGCCAAGGGTTTTAAACAATCATATCCACATTCTTTCAATATACAAGTTCAGAACTGGTCTGAGCCACTTGGAAGCTTGACAGATTTGGACTGACTCTGGAATGGTTTAAACAAGCCTGTTTTTGCCCCCACAGATTGTTAACGCAGTATGGGCAGGCATCTCGCGGAGCAGGCTTTGAATTCTGATCGAGCAAGACAATCGCCCTCCATCCCCATCCTTTGTGCAACAAGTGGCTCCCATATGGATGAAGGCCCTGTAATGTCATTGTGCTCCAGCCCTGTGTACATTGAATTTGTGTTAACGTTGCCTCCAACCAGAAGTCCCTTGGGGATCGCACACATCAGCTGAAAATGCTCCCCTGCAATATTGCCGGGTTATCTAACAAGAAGGACGATGATGACTGGGTTGCCCTAATCTCAGAGTATTACTTGATATTCCTGCAAGAGACTTGGGTTGCAAAAGCTATTAATCTGAATGGGTTTGTTGCCTATGTGGTCCCAGCTATTCCCTCCTCTTCTGGTTGAGCTAAGGGGGGGGGGCTAATTGCATACACTAGAGCAGTGATACTCAAAGTATGCCATGCGGCCCTCCTGACTTTTACAACCAAGTTTGGACCTGATATCCCAGGGGTTAGGTGGTTTGAAGGCCTCCCTCAACCTACATAGGGTTTTGAAGCAGACTGACTTCTAGAGATAGTCTGAGTAGGAGGAAAAAATAGATTAAAATGGAGTATTGGGGGAAACTGGTTTAGTCCTGTAGGATGAAGGACTCTGTAACTTTTTGGAGGGTGGTTACAGATATTGGCTCCCTCGTTACAAGTATTGATGCTGTTATTACCACCATCAGCCCAGAGACCTGGATTGTTCATTTTGGTGCCTTTTATTGCTCAGACTTACCTCAAATGGGCCCAGAGGTAACAGTGAAATTGTTAATCAATATTCATTTTTCATTGGATGAAATCTGGGAAGCCATTATGAAGTCTCCATCTGAAAAGGCTCCAGGGCCAGATGGTGTCCCTATGGACATTTAAAAAGCAGTCCCAGAATTATGGGCCCCATTATTATGCAACTGATTCAAGGTCTTTACTATTACTGTCCTCCCGACTTGTGGCACACTGCCACTATCTTGCCTATTTTCAAAAGAGGTGATTTGCAGTCTCTTAATTGTTATTGTCCAATCTCCTTGTTGAATTCTGCTGTTAAAATTGCAGGGAGGGTGGTGTTGGAGCGTTTGTTCTCTTGGGTCAGGGAAAGAAACCTACTGTTGGAGGTACAATATGGGTTCCGTGAGGGACTGGGCACTGTGGAGAAATGCCCGAATTTGTGTTTGCTTATTAGCAAATATACCATCGCAAAACAATGCTCCCTTTGCCTAGCCTTTACAGGCCTGTCGAGTGCCTTTGACAGTGTGGTAAGATCTAAATTGTGGGCCTTGCTGGAGGGTATGGGGTTGGATCCAGGGCTTCTCCAATTCTTGCGGACCCTGCCCTTTGACCTTTCTGGGTCTGTTACATTTGGCCCTGCTGGGGAATGCACCAGTAGTTTTCCGCTGGAGGAGGGCGTTCACCAAGGATGCATATTGGCCCCTATTTCATTCTTATTGTACATCAAAGGCCTCAGGGACGCATTACCTGCTTGTAACGCTGACCTTACCCTATGTGGTCACGATAAAAGTCCTGGTGTTACTTTATGCAGATGACGCTGTTTTGCTGGGGAGAACACACACTTTTTCAGGTGTTCGTTAACTTATTGTATTCTTTGGGGTTAGTCACAAACCGTTCTAAAACCTTCACAATATTTTGTGATGATAAAGCCATGAAGTTGAAGAGTGTATTTCTGCAGGGCCGTCATGTGGCTCCTACACAGGATTTTTCTGGTCTGGGAGTGTTTTTTGATGCTAGGGGTAGTTTGGGCCCTTGTAAATATAAAACCTACCAAAGGTTTTCCTATGCTGCAGGCTATATTTATAATTTAGCCTGACACATTGGGGTAAAAAAAGTGGCTCCTCTTTTGAAAGTTTGTTGGAGCAAATGTTTACTGATCCTTACTTACGGGGCCGGTATTTTGGCCTTTTCTAACAGCCTTGCTCTGCAGACAGAAAATAATAAGGTTTTACGACGTATCTTAGATGTACCCCCTGCTTGCATCTGGAGTTGGGGGTTGAGTATGCTGAGGATAGTGTTAAGCTGGCCCTCTTGGTGTTATGATGTAACATATTGGGTAATTCACAAGCAGGTGTTAATAGGAAAGGTGATCTCTGATTGTATAGCTTGCGACAGAGGTCTGGCTATACCTTGATTACACTATGTTAAGCAGGAATTGATCATCTTGGGGAGACCAGAACTCTTTTCTTCCTGCTCTGCTGTTACCAAGGCTGATACTACCTGGGTAAAGAAAGCCTTTCTTGCCAGGAAAATGCAGTTTAGAGAGGCTGAGGAATTAGCCTAACCTCAGTTAGGAAGTATGGGCCTCTTCAGTCTACCCCCAATATGGAGCCATACTTGTCTTGGGTGGATTCCACCTGGGACAGTGTTCTTTTAACTAGAATTATAACGTTGCTATTGAGTTTTCCCTTGGGCCAGTTTGACCCCAATAAGATGTTAGTTTGTCCCTGTGATGAGTCCTCACCCCAGAGTTTGCTTAATCTTTTTCTCTTTTGCAAATACTATTTCTTACTCTCTAAGAGGTTTTTAATACCCCTTATTCAAGCCTGTGCATCAGAAGATGTGCTGAGGCTTTGCTTTATCTGCAAGGGCTAAATTCCCCTACTCTATTTGTTCCTTCTTAAAGGGTGCTATTGCCAGGAGAAAAGAGATGTTGCTTTAAGAGTTGAACCTGTTTGTTTGTTTATTTGGTGACGTTATGGCACAGTGTCCTTTGGCAGTTTTTTCTTTGAACCTGTTTGTGGGGAGGTTTTGATCATATTTTTATAGGTTATATGTATTTTATTTGTTATTATGAGATTTGTTTTATTAAGGTGATCATGAGATGCATTTTTTAACAATGCATTTGATCTTTGTAATGTGCTTTGATGGCTGTGTTTTGGATCTGCACGTTTAGACATCATAAACTAAGGGATTGGTGTCCAGACTGATTCCAGACACCCCCAAAGGATATGTTGGCTTTTAGACCAGCTAGCTCACAGTGCCACCATAAGCCCCCTAACCTTACCAAGGAGCGAATAGTTTCTGGCAACTATCAAACTTGACATCCCCCGGATCCTTCAGGGATCGTGGAAACAGTACAGTACTTTTCGCTCAGAAACTCTTGCTCACTTCTTCTCAGAGAGATACACAGCGTAAACGATGGGGACGTTTTCAATAAGCATTAATTGAACCAGCATCATTCTAGTATAAAATATGTGTGCTGCAACAACTATTTGCCAAAAACAGATATATATGATTACGAGCACTGCAATTTTAGCTGATGGGACTTTATACGCGGCATTTGTAGACCTAAAATCCGCATTCGATTTAGTCCCCTGGAATAAATTATGGGACATACTAAAGGATTTAGGGTTGCCACCGGAATTATTACTCATTCTCGTTAAACTCCATAAGGCAAACTATGCTCAGGTACGCTGGGGTATACAGGGCGACCTAACGGATTGTTTCCCAGTCAACAAAGGGGTCCGTCAAGGATGTGTCTTGGCTCCCACTCTCTTTTCCTTGTTCATCAATAGGGTAGTTACTTATTACACAACATATCCTACCGATGCACCATCACTCACTGGTTCGAAGGTACCCCTATTGATGTTTGCAGACAACACTCTAATTCTGTCTAAGACACAATCAGGGCTACAACAAGCTCTAGACAGATTTACAGCTTTCTGCGAAGACCACGATCTAGTGATTAATGTAGAGAAAACTAAATTCATGATTCTACATAAGCATAAAACAGTGAAAGGGAGAGTGATTGTGAACAGGGTTCCTTTGGAACAAACTGATACCTTTACTTATTTGGGGGTAACTATGAGTAAGAGGTTAAACTGGAAACCCCAGTTAGACCTCCTGACAATTAGGCACAATCAACTTGCAGGTGCACTACTAAAAGAGCATTGTCTCTCCTACTCAAAACCGGTAGGGCCAGCGCTATCAATCTACAATGGGAAAATCAGGGCGTCAATAATATATGGCGCAGAGCTATGGGGCTTCGAAAATTTATCGTCCCTAGTTCTAGCTTAAAATAAATTCTTGAGATCTTTAACCGGTTTACCCCAATCGACCTCTTTAAAACCATTACTCTTAGATTTGGGTTGTAAAACACTTGAGGAGATCGCTCGTTTTAGACCCCTAGCATATTGGAAAAGGCTCTGGACTATTCCGGAACTTTTACCTTGTGCAAATGCTCTAAAATATATAAGAGAAGTAGATACATCATGCAAAATTAAATGGTTGCAAAAGATCAAGTGCTCATTGACTACTATGGGGCTCAGTCACCTGTGGGAGGACCCAGTAGGAAACTCTTTTCCTTCACAATCAGAATACAAGGCAATTTACTGGAACATGGTCACCCTTAACTCTATGTCAATGGCGAATAACCCTTCGCTGACAAGCAGCTTCTTGGAGCATAAGCTCGAAACAAGATTTGAAGCTTATTGGGATTCCATCACCAGACCTTGCGACAGGAAATTGTACCACCAATTTAGAGTTGGGTCTCTCCCTATAAAAATGTTTACATCCCATTGGTGTAATGCTATTGAAACTAAGTGTTCTTCGTGCCCATTTATAAATGAGACCATCTTGCATATAATGTTCGCGTGTCCCGCATATAATCGACCAAGACAGCAGTGGCTTAAACTGATCTGTTCTAATCTTGGAACAAGATCATGTAAAACAGCACTTCGCATACTGAAAACAGATACTTGTGAAGATATAGTGGTAGCAATGGCGAAGTTTTTAAGCTAGATGTAAGACATTCGAAGGAAAAATTTGTAGGCTACAGCTAGTCCTTTGAAATCAACTATTTAAAGAATTGCATAGAATGATTAGATGATTTTAATGTTTTAATATTTTTAAAAAAATATATATATATTTATTCTTTCATTTTACCAAATTTTAAATTGTTGCATTGTCTGATTAAATCTTTTATGAAATTGTTCTTTTTATGTTATTGTGTCTTTTACGATTGAAAAAATTCGAAATAAAGACTAATTCAACTATGAACTATGATTACGAGCACCAACAGAGTAAATAAAAGGTAGAATTCTACCATGGTTCTAAAACAGTGAATATAGGCAGGCATATAGATACATGGTAGTAATCATGCATACTCCTACGATGCAAATTCTAAGTGTACCAAGCATGTATGTAGGTCCAAAGCCAAAAATCCCTTAGGAAAGAGCCAACCCCATTACCTCATGGGAAAGAAAGAAGGACCCTGTCTTGGTCTCGAGTTGGACACCCCACAAGGTATGTCAGACCACTGCGTGCTGGAGTTTCTGCGAGCAGGACTTCAGCATCTCTTGTCAGCATGGAAGCTTCTCTTCTGGTTGCCCAGTGAAGATGTGTTGCTTTTATACTCAAACGTTACCCTCAAGGGTTCTACCTAGATGTGTAATGGTACTGTGGGCTTGTCGTCCAAGGATGACAATAGCGGTGACTTTTGTACAGAGTTATTATACAGAAGATGGTAACCCTGCTGTGTGATACTAAGAATCTTCATGCATAATAAATGAGCCAGTATGTAGAGCAAGGAAGGACAAATGTAGGTAAAAGGTTGTGCAGCTACCTAGGCCTATATTGGGGTACATCGGGGCTCATAAGTTCTACTCATCCAAAGGACAGTAAGATAAAACTAATGATAAAGCATGCCTGTCTAAGAAGCATAAAATTATTATTCAAAAAGGAATGTAGGGGGGCGATAGCGGGCCAACGGCAAGATGGCCTCACCTTAGTGCAGCTCTGCCAGCCGGAATCAGTAATCCGCCAGTTATCTGCATACAGGGTGCCAATCAGTGGTTCTAGACCTTGGATCTAATAGCTGTAGGGAAAAAGAGACCTGGAAACCTGAAAAGTGACGCTGGAGGCAGAGCACTACGGGGAGCAGCGGAGCGGCAGGGCGCTGAGCACCAACTTGCTTTGATCTAAGATGGTGGCCCGAGCGAGCACAGTGGTGATAAGCGCCTGTCTCCTGTGGGCGAAGTGGGTCGTCTTGGCGGATCGGGCACTAGCGCTGTAAGGCATCCACGCATAGCCTTGTGTGGGGCCCGCAGCGATGCAAGGTGGGGGCCGTGTGGTGCTGGCCATGGTGTGCACGTATGGGCCTGGGGAGGCCGCGGCCGGCCCACACTGCGCGGGCGAGTTACATGCAGCGGCCCCCACTGTGCAGCGGCCTCCTGGAATCTCTACTCCAGTTTGGTGAGTGACACCACTTTGAAACGCCGCGGTGAAGCGGAGATGTGGAGCTTGCTGTCTCCTTATTTACAGCGTCTGTGGCGTGTGGCAGCCCAGTGTAGCACCACGACGGCCCCGGCGAGGTGCTTTGCATGTAAGCGACGTGAGGGAGTCCTGCTGCAGAGCTGTGGGGTCTTTGGAGGCCCCTTTGGTGCATGTGTGCTTGCTGCGGCACATAGAACCCTCCTGCGCACCCTGCGGGAAGGAGGTGCAGGGTGCCCCTGCTTAAGAGACAATAAGGGCGGCGAGGGGTGGGAGATCTTACAGAGGCCTTGTTTGGCCTAGGGATCACCAGCGCGGAGCTTGGACCACGTGGCACACTTCCCCCCACCCTATCACTCAAGGCAGGCGGCGACTGCCATTGACTCCAGTACTTGAAGGAGAACCATAGAGAGTGGCAGAGAGTGGCAGATGAGCTGTGCGGGGGAGCTCCATGATATCATGTGGTGTCAAGTGGGGGTGTGAGCGCTTGACGGTGTACAGAGGTTGCTGTGTGCTGCTAGTGAAGTGCGGCCTACGCCGACCTGCTGATCCATAGGGGACTAGCAAATTGTCAGTTGGCTACTGCAAGAATCACTCCCCCTCTGCTTACAGACTGATTCTGCATGGCCTGTCATTGTGGGCAAGTCGGATAAGCAACAGTCACGCTTAACCTTTGAATCTCGCTGCTCGGCTCGGCCTGCTATGACATGCACTGACATGGAAATGTAGGTTGGTCAGTTGAACACACCCCTATTGGAGTCCACATTACTGACAATGCAGCAGAGTCTCCAGGCCATAGATGGCAAGATAGACACTCTCACGTTGAGTATGGACAACATGGCTGCCAAGTTGGACAAGCAGGCGGCCCACCTCACCTCAGCAAAGCAGTGAATATCCACGGTAGAGAATGAATCACATGAGACAGCAGGCAAGAGCCATGACATGGAAAAGATCCTGGAAGTTATCAGAGCGAAAAATGAAGATTTGAAAGTGCGATCTCGGCGCAACAGTCTTCAAATCATGGGGGTCCCCGAGAGTACTAACACGGGCCGCATGGAGGACTACATTGAGGCAATGATAAAGGAGGTCTTTGGCCCCGAGCATCTCTCCCAGGTCCTCATCATTTAGAGGGCACATAATTCACTTGGCCCCTGGCCACCGCCGGGGGGCCCCGGCACGCCTGTCATAGCCAGGCTCTTAAACTATTGCGATTGTGATACTGTTTTGTACCTGGCACGGGAAAAGCAGAACACCAGCTATCAAGGGAACGAGGTATCTTTCTTCCCGGATTTTACTATTGCGGTTCAGACGGCCCGCAGAGAGTTTGCGGCAGTCAAGAAGAAACTCCGCGCGGCAGACATCCCCTACTCAATGATGTACCCTGCTTGGCTACACATTACATATGAGGGTCAAACAAGGATGTTCACCATGCCGGGCACAGCTACCGAATTCCTGAAACACCTGCAACATAAAAGACCCAGCCCAAGGTGAGCGCCTTCCCAGGTACACTCGGACTAATCATGGCTTTGGCGAGGCACCTATATGGGAACTGGATACATCACTAATAGTGTCTGTCATAAAATGTTGGTGTGAATGTCTGCTCGGATGGTCGTCGCATTTCCCTTTGCGGTGGAACTGATTGGCTATCGGCACTCCTCCCCCCGGCTGCATTAGTCTGTTGTTGGGGTGAAAGTGTTTGAAATTATAATGTGACACAGCAAGGAGCTACAAATGAGTCTACCAGTGGCGTTGCTTGTGGACTATCCAGGGGGGCACTGTTTTTGGATGTTATATGGACTCTGTGTTCATAGTGTATATTTAACTGAGTCTGTGTTAGCTCCTCAGGCAGGTGTCCTTACATCTGGAGCGGGGCAGAAACAAGAGTATTCCTCTAGTAGATGCTGTCCAACAGGTTGACAAATACCCACAATGTTCTTTCCGGCCACCCCCGGGTCACAGGTGGTTTTAAGGCTCCTGGCTGTCCCTACGCGGGTATTCCCCATACTTGTTGTCATTACGTTTTCTGAAAATGAGCTTTTTCAGTGCGTATTGGATGAATCGAATGTTAATTGATGTTATGTTACCTAGGGAATATACTTGGCATGTTTGGGATGCTGAAGTGGGAGGGCGGATGTTGGGTTGTTTGCTGTTTGGGTTCTGCAACATACATGATGGGCACACACAACACTTCTACTGCACAGGTACGGTTAGATGAGTCCATACTTCAGGACCAGAGTTAGAGTGGTCAATGACAGAGAAGGTTAGACTTATGACATGGAATGTCAGAGGGCTGAATAATCCCAAAAAAGTCAGACAGGTGTTGGCTTACTTAGATAGGCACCAAATTAATCTGGCACTGCTGCAGGAGACTTACCACACGAGAATAGGAGACTAGCGGGTTGAGGGTAAATGGGCAGTTGTGCGAGTGGCATCCTCATACTCATCATAGACAGGGGGTGCTTATATTTGTGAAAAGGGACACCATTTTTACTTACACTCACGGAATCGGACGACCTCGGCCGCTTTGCGCTTATACAAGGTAATCTCAATGGAACAAAAATTAGCCATCACTTCATATGGTCCAAATGTTGACGACCCTGAGTTTTGTCGTAGGCTGGAGAGTAAATTGTATGCCCCCCAATCAGAAGTATTATTATGGGGAGGAGATCTAAATATCTATTTGGATCCTGACATGGATCGTAGTGCAATCCCGAAGTGGCAGGGTAAACGGTTAGTTCAGGTTATTCATGAAATTATGCATGCCCATAAGTTAATTAATATCTGGAGAGCACGGAATCCATTGGTGCGGGAAGGTACACATATCTCCTCAGTACATAAGACGTGGTCCAGATCAGATTATTGGCTTATCTCTGAGGCTCTAGCTCAGTGGGTGTAAGAGGTTGCATAGTTGGTGTTAGATTTGGGGATCCCCACAGATTTGGCTCAACCGTTTTAGTGGAGATTGCAGGCAACATCGCTGCTGGACCCTAATGTCAGAAAGGGGGTGCGAAAGGCTATTATTCATTACTTTACAGAGAATGAAAGCACAGTGGAAGGGGCAGGCACGCTTTGGGAAGCTTTCAAGGCAACAATTCGGCGTGCATGCATTGTATTGCAAATGCAAAAACAACAATTGATGGACAGAATGCAGAACAATGTCATACATTCACCCCAGTACAGAGATCTGGGCCTAAATCCATCGTTTTTTTGCTCACCATGCCATTCCAGTTTGAACCCAGCCATATGCAAATCAGTCTTGACCCTGTGCCCCATGGGAACAGTCCAGCCCGAACTGCCAAGCCAGGTCCTCCCTGGACTGGAAACAAGCATCCTAGGACCGGTTTCGGGCTTTCAGCCCTCGTCAGCCAGGATAGCTTGATTCCAGTGGCATGGAGAGCAAGGGACTCACGTCTGAGCATACCCTTCCCACTCGGGGTGACAAATGCAAAAACAACACCGCTTTGTTCGCCATAAGTTGGCAGGGTATGCTCAGACGTGAGTCCCTTGCTCACTTTGCCACTGGATTCAAGCAAGCCTGGCTGAAGACGGCTGAAATGCCAGAAACCGGTCCTAGGAAGCTTGTTTCCGGTCCAGGGAAGGCATGGCTTGGCAGTTCGGGCTGCACTGTTCCCATGAGGCACAGGGTCAGACTGATTTGCATATGGCCATGTCTGAACTGGGGTGGCAGAGTGGGCTAAAGTACGGTGATGGATCAAACCCATATCTGTTGACTGGTTGTGAGTGTTTGATTGGTTCTGATGCTCCGTCCATCACCACCCCTTTTTGTACCGCTTTGTTCGCCATAAGTTGGCAGGGTATGCTCAGACGTGAGTCCCTTGCTCACTTTGCCACTGGATTCAAGCAAGCCTGGCTGAAGACGGCTGAAATGCCAGAAACCGGTCCTAGGAAGCTTGTTTCCGGTCCAGGGAAGGCATGGCTTGGCAGTTCGGGCTGCACTGTTCCCATGAGGCACAGGGTCAGACTGATTTGCATATGGCCATGTCTGAACTGGGGTGGCAGAGTGGGCTAAAGTACGGTGATGGATCAAACCCATATCTGTTGACTGGTTGTGAGTGTTTGATTGGTTCTGATGCTCCGTCCATCACCACCCCCTTTTGTACCGCTTTGTTCGCCATAAGTTGGCAGGGTATGCTCAGACGTGAGTCCCTTGCTCACTTTGCCACTGGATTCAAGCAAGCCTGGCTGAAGACGGCTGAAATGCCAGAAACCGGTCCTAGGAAGCTTGTTTCCGGTCCAGGGAAGGCATGGCTTGGCAGTTCGGGCTGCACTGTTCCCATGAGGCCCAGGGTCAGACTGATTTGCATATGGCCATGTCTGAACTGGGGTGGCAGAGTGGGCTAAAGTACGGTGATGGATCAAACCCATATCTGTTGACTGGTTGTGAGTGTTTGATTGGTTCTGATGCTCCGTCCATCACCACCCCCTTTTGTACCGCTTTGTTCGCCATAAGTTGGCAGGGTATGCTCAGACGTGAGTCCCTTGCTCACTTTGCCACTGGATTCAAGCAAGCCTGGCTGAAGACGGCTGAAATGCCAGAAACCGGTCCTAGGAAGCTTGTTTCCGGTCCAGGGAAGGCATGGCTTGGCAGTTCGGGCTGCACTGTTCCCATGAGGCACAGGGTCAGACTGATTTGCATATGGCCATGTCTGAACTGGGGTGGCAGAGTGGGCTAAAGTACGGTGATGGATCAAACCCATATCTGTTGACTGGTTGTGAGTGTTTGATTGGTTCTGATGCTCCGTCCATCACCACCCCCTTTTGTACCGCTTTGCATTGTATTGCAGGCGGGTGTGCTGAGGTATATGCGATTCAGGATGCACACAATAGAGCGGACACTATAGGGGTTGGAGAGGCAATATGAGTAGAACCATAGCACAGAAACCCTGGAACTGATGACCAAATATAACGAGACAGCGCATAAGGAAATAGAGCACTTGTCCAGGATCTGGGTGGCTAGAGCCTATGGTGAGGGTGGGAGACCTGGCCATAGTCTGGCCTCTTAGATCAGGGCACCTCGTACTCTAGAATTCATCACTGAGTTAGATCGCCCGGACGGGACAAACTGCTACAGCACGTCTGAAATATTGAACCAATTTGTAGATTACTACTCAGAATTATACGGCCCCGAGATGCAGCTACAGGGATGAGACACTTGTCTACTTTGAGGAAATTGCATTCGCTTGGTTGTCCTCGGGGCAGCGAGAATTTTTAGTGCAACCAATTACAGTTGATGAGGTGAAGGAGGCTATTCAAGCGTTGCCTGGTGGTAAGGTGTCTGGCAGTGACGGGCTGCCTAGTGAACTTTATAAAACATATACGGATCTGCTAGCGCCGCACTTCCATAAAATGTTTGATAAAGCTTATGGGGTACAAAGGCTCCCCCACGCTGCGCAAAGCACTAGTGATTACTCTATTAAATCTAGGCAAAAATCCGGCGGAATGCGAATCGTATAGGCACTATCGGTTCTGAATATCGACATAAAGTTCATAGCGTCTATACTGTGTCCGCTACTTCCAGCTCTGGTGTTCCCGGATCTGTCGGGGTTTGTCCCAGCCAGTTCCACCACACATAATCTCCGAACGCTGTTTGCTGTTCTACATCACCTTGACCCAGATGCAAAAGCTGCGGCTGTGCTATTAGACGCAGCCAAGGTATTTGACTCTGTTCAGTGGAAGTTTGTTTGATGTGCTGCACCGCATGGGGATGACTTACGCTTTCATGCGTTGGTTGGGTATACTTTATACAGCTCCGGTAGCCAAGGTCCGGTTAATCATTGTCATTCCGCACTCATCCCAATAAGTAGGGGAACACGTATGGGATGTCCTGTAACCCCAATATTGTTCACTCTTGTGCTGGAACCCCTGGCATGTAGAGTGCGGCAGAGGCATGCATGCATGGCGCTGAGATTTTGGCTGCGCCCGCTAGCTATATCATTGTATGAGGACCATATAGCGCTCTATGTCCACAATCCGTAAGAGCATCTAAATAATCCGATAAGGGAATTTATTACTTTTGAACGTCTATCGGGTCTCGGTATAAACTGGGATAAATCAGCTATCTTCCTGTTGACAGCTGGGATGGTGCCATATGAGCTGGACTTCCATCTTAAATGGTACATCAAGCCAGTCAAATATCTGGGGGTTTGGATTCATAGGGATCCCAAAATAGTCCTGAGAGAAAATTGACCGTGAGCTGGTGAAGGTCGAGGAACAAGTAGAGCACTGGATTAAACTACGTTTGTCATTTTCGGACAGGGTGTCAGTTCTTAAAATGGTGGTTCGTCCTAGGTTTCTTTATTTTTCACGAACGTCCCCCGCAGCCTGTCTCAAGTTTTCTTTGCCTCTTTGCGTTCTGCTCTATGTAGAATGGTGTGGTCGGGGAAACAACCGCGGTGCTGCTGGGATGTCCTTACCAGGCCATATGCACACGGAGGGTTTGGGGCCCCTGACCTATATGTATATTGCCTGTGTGCACAAGTGCACTTCGTATTACTGGTACTAGCCCCCACCTTTCCTACCCCATATGGCAGTAGAAGCAGATGGTGCATTTCCATTGCCACTAACCGCTCTACTACCACGTACACACTCAGTATGTCACCGGGGGGTAACAAGCAGAATAGATTGTACAGTCAAGGCTTGGCAATCACTAGTGGCACGAGTGGGCAAACTGCCACTGTATGCCCCTGCACTGCCTCTGGCACACCACCCTGACATCTCTGTGGCACAGGATCCTAAAGCGCTCTCTATTTTAGCTGATTTGGGTATTGTCAGTTTGGGTGACGCATATCCGGATGGGTCGTTCATTACTTTGGAGACCATGCAAGCGAGGAGCACCAGCACCCCGATATTGGTATTTACATACTATAGACTGAAAGAGGCCCTTAAAACCTTAAACGCATTACACCCAGCTGCACCGCTGACACTGAAACCGCTACAGGTTATGCTTGCCAGCTCTTCCCGCACTAAACTGATCACCCGACTATATAATGCAATGCAAGCTGACACCGCCCCACGACACAGTAGAGGGATGTAGAGTGTGAATGCTGCACTTGATACCCCAATAACGGAAAGAGTGGGAATATTGCTTCACTTTCACAAAATGTTTAATGGCTTACTGTAATTTGCGGATTATTTATTTTCAATATACACAACAACTGTACTATTCCCCCCTAGCAATTGCAGAGACTTGGTTTGAGAGAGACAGTTAACTGCAGGCGATACAAAAGGCCTGACACTGATTATGTTCATCTAGCGTGGTATTGTGACGGAGTACATGAATTTTGGGTACAGGTTACCAAGGCGTTATTAGACATGGTCTTGGAGCTGGTGGACTGCACCCCGCAATTGTGTTTGCTGGGTCTTATTGGACACTTGAAGCCACTGAACTGGAGACTGGTGGCTGTTTCACTCTTGTTAGCAAAAAGGAAAGTGGATCAAAACTGGGAGGGCAGGAGTGTCCCTAAATTCCAACAATGGTTAATGGATATTACATATTGTAAAGATCAGCTAACCCAATATTCGAAGAAACTTCCATGCTGTCCAAACCTAAAGACATTTGGGCCCCCTTTACCGCATGCTTGCTGTCTAAGCAATGCGTATGTTCACCTGATGATTCACCTGTCATCTAAATTCTCAGCCAGTGTCAGCCCTCTTCCTGAATGTTTTCGATACACCATACAATGTGCTGTGTAGCCGCCTTGTGTGTAGTAAGAACAATATGATTTGTGTATGCGTTATGTGGTTGTGCTGTTTGAATGTCTTCCGAATTAAAATTTTATTTAAAAAAAGGAATGTAAAACATCTAAAAAAAACATGGTATTTGAAAAAACAATGTAAAAAGTAAAAAACTCTAGAAGTCCTCTAAATAGTCAATGTAGTGTGGAGACCAACTTAGCATGTGGAAAGCTATGGTGCTCAGTAGGGAGCAAGGAGAGAAACAATAAAACAAAATGTTGTTTCCTAATTCTAATTTGGCTTGTTTCGGAAAAAGACCGAATTGTTCCAATCACACGGAGAGCCAAATGTTTGTGTCCTGTGAGGGATACACAACATCACTGTCGCTTACCATCACAGACGACGGTCCCTGTAACACCTCTTGGATCAGGTCAATGGAGCAAAGGTGATCTTCTCTGGTTCACACAGCAGTCACTGAGGAAGCACTTGAAACCTGTGAGCCTGTTGCAGAGCCGGTTTCCATACCGACAGGACCTGAAGCATCCTGTGGTGGCTCTAAGAAAGTCGACATCAACATGGGAATATGCTGAGGACACTGTAATACATGGGCCTTTAACTTCTGTGTCCGGTGGTGCAAGCAATGGAAGAGTTAGACATGTGTCCAACACGCATTCGCAACCGCAGAATAGGCAATGGAGCACAGGCTAGACGCAGACGCAGTCAAGCCAGAATGATCTGATCAATAGGAACCAATGCTCGCTTAGCCCCCGAAGCCGATGTGTGCCCAGATGGAGTACCATTCGTTCATGGCAACGTTGCACCAGCAGTGCTTGTTCCATCTCTTTGGAGGCTGGGACGTCCATTGGGTAGCAGGAAATATAAAACCAGGATACCCCACTACAAGGAGTAGGACCAGCGGAAGCCCTTCAAAAACGTTTCCCAATACTGAGTGTATAATTGATGGAATAACTTGGAACATTGTCTGAAATGTGCTCAATAGTCTAGAACCTATTGTTAACGATACGATGTATAATTTCTCTGAAATGGAGCGGCAAGTTCGTTCGGACTAGTGCCTGTATCTCAGCTACAGACCTTGCAACCTGAAGATCAAAAGTCTCTCGGGCTAAGGTTAAAGCCACTTCCTTCTGTAAAAGAATGGCTTTCAGTCTGATCAGAGAAGCAAACCGTACAAGGAAAACATTGAATGGAGGCAATAACGGCGCCTCCCTGACTATGTGGGTCGGTGGAAACAATACTTGCATTAAAGAAGTAACCATGGAACTTACTGTGACCAGATATGCAATGCCTGGCAGCATCCCACAACATCCTTGATCATTCAACATGAAATAATTCCCATTCGGAAGCAGTTTGAACACCAGATGAATCACAGCAGCTGGGGATAATTTTAAGTGACACAATAAGTTTGCAACAGAAGCATTACATGCTCCGTGAAGTATAATATCCTGTCAAATTCAAAATAACTTTATTCGGTTCAAAGAGATGGACCATAAAAGTAATTTACAAACAAATATCTTTCAATTTCATGTCCAATTTATACCATAATATTGCTCATATCTTGGCAACTTAAAATCTAGGAGATTAAAAGACAGATTTAAAAGCAATTTGTTTTAAAACCAATAAATCACAATTTACATTTACAATCCATACCGTTTCCTTATAGCAAGTGCGGATCTAATGAAGTTTAATACAGCAGTGCAAATCGCCACAGTAGACAGAGAGCGTAGGATATAAAAACCCTCCTGATAGTTAATAGGGCGCATTTCTCTAAAAATTGGGACGAGAAACCTTGCCCGTGGCTCTTTGTAGAGTGTGCAAAATAGCATGAAGTGCAAGGTGCTTTGATGGGCCAAATTATTACAAGGGCAGCGAATGAGATTCTCACAACAGCCAGCTGGTTTGGGGAAGGCTTTTCTAACCGCCTCTAAGGTTGGTACCGGAGTCATGACAATTATCTTTTTCCCCTGAGCTAGTACTCTTTCTCTCACTACAGCAGTCTGTACTTCTGTCAGTATTTTTTCTGTGGATGCAAAACGCATTTCGGCTTTTGTGTACAAATGAGATTTGTATGCAATGGGTACTGTTTCGCCTTCATTGAAGGTTAGGTAAGGGTGTCCTGATTGACCCGTGACATCACAGATGACCAAATTTGTAGTATTTACACGTGTATGAGAGTGTTTGGAAGCTATCATGTCAGCTTGTAAGAAATAGAGAATTTCTGTGTGTTCCTGTTTCCAAAATCAGGTCTACTTAGATCGTAGAACGTTTTTACCTTTTCTGCATAATCCAAAGTGTATGTTCTGCCAAAATGTAGGAATCTTAAAATGGATTGTAGGTTTTTCAGAGTCTTTGGAGGTTGGAGTAGTGCACATTTTTCTAAACAATTTGCTGCTAGGCTTTTTCCTACACTTGAGAGCTCATATCCCAAAAATAGTACATTGAGATTTTTGAGAATAGCAGAGATTTTTTTTTTGAGAATAGTTACATTTGTAGCCCTCAGCGGTGAACCCCAGATTTATGTTGTTCACCCTGTTCAAGTGATCCAATAATTCAATGTCCGTCAGAGAAATATCATCTGCGTAGGACAATGCCTCCTCATCACAATTTTAAAGTAACTCTGATACTCTTGCTGAGAACAACCTGGGGCTATTCTTATGCCTATAGTCTACAGATTGGCGTTGAGAGCCTAGGGCCGAAAATGCTGTCAAATATCTGCTTTCAGGTGCTATATTCTGGCAAAAGAATTCATTTGAGATATCTAGTGTTGTTTTGGATTTCTTCCGCACAATGTTATTAATGAATGCGGCACTGTGTGGACTCTATGTTTTTGTGCAAGTGTTCAAATGCCTGTAGTCTAAAACTAGATGGTATGAATTGTCGGGTTTCATTACGGGAAACAAAAGATTATTCATGGAAGAGGTGAAGTTCCAAATAACACCTTGATATTCAAGTTATCTAAGATCTCCCTGACTTGCTTTTTTGCATCATGTTTTATTGGGTACTGTCTCTGTGGAGTTGGAGTTGTTTTTACTGGGATTTCATTGTGAGGTGACTCAGCATCACACCCTACATGATTGCGGTATAATGCAGGAGCTGGGAATATTATGGCTTCTCCTTTTGGGCTGTCCATAACGAACTCAAGTGGCCAATCTTTTTCACTTTACTGGGTATGTCCCCCTCCATTTGGAGTGTTATTTCATGTAACCGATGTGTGACACTTACCCTTGTATCAGGTGTTTCCACCGTGATAACTGTCACATTCAACGCTGCTCTCACCAGAAATTCCATCAGGTTCTGGCGAGCTATTGTTACTTCTTCTGCACTGTCTAGCATTTTCAGAACCCACTCCCCATTCAATAGTTGAGTCCTCAGTAGCCTAGGCATTTCATTTTTTTTTTTTTGATAATCAATTTTATTGATTTTCTGAACATTAAAATACAGCAATGAAGTTTAATTTCGTGCGATGTACATTAAACAACTATCATCGCCAAATAAGGGCCAGCACACATTATGACCCACACCCACATCTAAGGTTGTGCTCAGACTCGTCCCCGAAGGGAGAGGGGGAGCTCTGTTACTCAAGCTGGCCCAGCCACTTACCCCAGACCCTCCCGTGCTTGGCCGGACAAACCCAGCCTTATACAATGGTTTCTCCTGCGCTGCTCACCAGTCTACGCCTTTGCACCATTTGGTTACTCTAGGTGGGGTAGGATTCAACCATGCGGCAGCGATGTTCCGCTTGGCCACCACGATGGCGGTGCGAAGAAAGAGCTTGTCCACTCTGTTCCCGTCTAGGCTGTCCGTGATACCCAGGAGTACGTTCAAGGCTTTAAGTGGCACCACTCATCCCAGGACGTCCGTCAGCTCGAGAAACCAGTGCTTCCTAGTATGCTGTGAGACGTGGACATGCCCAAACCATGTGATTAAAGTCTGCTGGTTCAAAATCCACAGCGGGTACAAGAGGGGGTGAATCTTAGGACCGCCCAATGAAGGCGACTGGGGGTTACATAGGCACAGTGAAGGTAGTACAGCTGGACCAGGCGGAGCTTGGCAGAGGTAGTAATGGTTTTGGGAGCCATCAAGGCGTCCTGCCAGTCCTCGTCGTCCAGCGGGTCCAACCATGCCTCCCACCGGTGTCTGAGCGGATCACGTGTTGTTGGACTGTTGTTAGTGAGGGAGCGGTACATTCTTGATACCCCACTATTCACCAGGTCCCCATCATGATCTACGCTTCCAATGGGCTGAACTCTGGGAATGTTGTATTTAACAATATGTGCGTGTTGAGAGCATGGCGCATCTGTAATCATTTATAAAATTGTGATGGGTGAAGGGTGTAGCACATCGGTAGGACTTGGAACAAACAAAGGTGGTCCCCCACCCACACATCTCCCAGGTGTGAGATTCCAATCAGGTCCCACTTTTTGAAGCCCTCCAGAGCCCCCACCTACCCCAGCCAGGTACCCTGCCATAGGGGTGTGTGCTAAGTCAGTTTTCTGTCCCATTGGGTGTAGCGTAGGGCTGAGCGCCAGGCCAGCAGGACCGCTCGAGTCACCGTCGGAAGGGCCGTGGGCACTGGGCCTCGGTACATCATTGCCTGGATCCGTGTCAGTCCCAGGTCCACTAGTTCAGTCCTGTATGCAGGGTCAGACCAGCCGAAATTGAACCCATTGTGCAGAACAAGCTACCGAGTTGCTAGGTAATATAGATAAAGATTGGTCGTACCCAAGCCCCCGTCGACTGCGGTATTTGGCAGTGGGCGAGGGCCAGTCGTGCTCTCGAATTCCCCCAAAGGAATCATGTGGCAATGCTATCTAGCTCTCTGAACCAGCTGCGTGGTAGGTGGAACGAGGTGTTCTGGATAATATACAGGAAGCGGGGGAGAATCATCATTTTAAAAATGGCTATTCTCCCTAGAGGATTAAGTGGCAGTTTATGCCATCCTTGGAGATCCTCCTTAACTCTTTTAACCAGTGGGGTAATGTTAAGTGACCATGCCAAGTCTGGGAGCAACTCGACCCAGATCCCCAGATATTTGAACGACTGCCTGTGTGGGGATGGAAGACTGCTAGTCAAAACATTCCCTTGGTATTTGAAGGGGCACAAGAGTTGACTTGACCTGGTTTAGGCGCAGTTCCAACGCCAGCTCAAAGGTGCGGAGGATTTGGAGGCAGCGAGGTCTTGACATTGTCTGCATACAAGGCAATCTTATCCTCGTAGGTGCCCTTTCAGTTCCAGCCTCACACTCTGTCATTGGCTTGGATGAGGCATGCCAGTGGCTCCCTCACCAGGGCAAAGAAGAGGGGGCATAGGGGACTTCCCTTCCTCATCCCCCTACCGATTTGGAAGGTCTCAGAGAGTGCCCCGTTTATAAAGACTCTTGCTTTAGGTTTGGAGTATAGTGCTCAGACAAGGCGATGGAAGTGGTGGCCCAGACCAGCTGTGTCCAGCACACAGTCCATATATTGCCAGTTGATCGTATTGAAGGCCTTTTTTTCGAAGTTAACTAGTAGGAGTGCTAGGTAGGGGATGAGTGCGTGATGATTCGCGAGGGCCAGATGGAGACGCTGAAAGCAGTGTCTTGTGCTAAGCGTGGCATAAAACCACAATGGACGAGTTAACAGAGGAGTGGTCGCAGCCCCTGGGCCAGGATCCTGGCGTATATCTTGACCTCAGTATTTATAAGTGAAATTGGATGGTAGTCTGCACATGAAGGCATGGGAGGTTGCGTTTTAGGAATGACGACCACAGACGCAGAGTCTGTTTCGGGTGGGAATGCCCCGGTCTCTGCAACTTCTGTGAATAGTTCATGGAGGTGAGGAATCAGCATTTCTTGGTAAGCGGCGTAGTACTAGTGCGGGAACCCATCCGTGCCCGGGGTTTTCCCGGCCGCAACTAGAGAGATGGCATCACCTATTTCTTCCTGTGTAATGGGGAGGTCCAGACTATCCTGCTCGGCTGCGTAGGGCTGGGGTAGATAAATCACTCCGAGGCTAGTTAGTTCTTAAAGTGTGGCCTTGGGTCTTTGGGCTGAGTATTGTCGAGAGTAATAGTCAGCAAAACCTTGGGCTATTGCTGCTGGTGTACAGTGAGTGACTCTGCAGGAGTCCTGGACCGCGGGAACTATGCGATATGCCAGAGGATACGATGCCAGCCTGTGTATTATTTTCTTGTTTTTGTCTCCCCAGCCGTAGGTCCGTGCAATGGAGGACCTCCACAACAGTTTAGCCGAGTCTAGCGAGAGCTGCTTGATTTTGTGTCTCAGCAGTGAGAGTTGCCTCTCGCTACTTTCACCCGCCGCTCCAGCTGAGGTACTCTCTAGGCAAGTCACCTGGGCTTCAAGGTGGGCCAGTCGGCTGTCTTGAGCCAATTGCTTAGCTTTGAGTTGTCCTATGGCAAAGCCATGGATTGTGGCTTTGCCTGCTTCCCAAAGAGTGCCCGGGGAGGGTACAGAGCCTTGATTAGTGAGGAAGTATAACCGAAGCTCCTCCTCAATTGTCTTCCAGGTCTTGTTGTCTTGGAGGAACCATGCTTTCAGTCTCCAGGTGGGTCTCGCAACACCTGTGGGGCAGCTCATTTGGAGGAATAGTGGTGAGTGGTCTGAGATGCCTCGGGCGAGGATGGTAATATTGGTTACTCTGGCACTCGGGAGCCGGCATGAAAATCATGTTAATGCGCTCGTGGGAGTGGTGTGCCGCAAATGTGTGAGTGTAGTAAGTGCTTCTCGGTTTCCATGTTATCCAGACATTGCATATACCCAGGGTCGACGCCCAATCTACCATTTTCTTTTCGGACAATTTCCTGTTAGTAAAGGGCGAGCCTGTGGTATCGAGATCTGGGCGCATAACTGCATTAAAGTCGCCCCCCTTTAACAGTCTTACCCAGGGGCAGGGCGGTGATGAAGTTGCTAACAGTGGACAGGGTGGTTGCAAGAGTGGCTGGTGGGACATATACTGACATTAGATTGGTAGTTTTTTCTCCTATTGTTCCTGTCAAAGCGGCCCAGAGGGTCCTTCGTGGCACGGGTGAGTACGAAGGGAAGGTTCCGCCTGATGAGAATTGCCTCCCCACGTGAGCCCCGTTGGAAGCTAGAGTGCAAAGATCTGTCAAACCCGTATCTCGATAGGAAGGGACAGTGGTTCCCCATTTGGTGAGTCTCTTGGAGCAATATCTCATCAGGCACGTGTCTATGGACATGCCTCAGGACCGCTGTGCACTTGACTCGATCTAGCAGGCCGTTGAAGTTCCATGAAAGGACCCGGAGGGGTTCCTTGTTATACGTTGTGTGCGTCATGGGTATTGCATGGGGGCCAGAGGAACAGGTGGCACAGCCTTCCTGAAGGGACGGGCTGGGTCCTGGACAGGTGTATAGTGGTCATTAGGCTTATGCTTTGCGAGCCTTGTGTGTGTTCGCCTGGTGAATGGGATGTGTGCTTCAAAAACCTAACAAAGGTGAACCAAAACTTAGGACAACGGTCCTGACCGCCACCCCCCCCGACCCTATACTTCTGGAACTGAAGCATCTGTCGCCCTAACAACATGAAAGTTAACAAGCTAAATTGATGCGCTTAGAGTAGCAGTTGCGTGGTGGACCCCTCCTGAAATTCGAATATGTCGGGAGAAAGTGTCAAATTACACTGGTTCATTGTGACCTCATGGCTCAACCTCCTGGGCAGGCTCTGACATCATGTGTGGCCAAGGCCAGACCGCTCATTTTCAGACCACTGAGTTTCGGGAGAGCTCTGTGTCTGTGGGAGCAGTTTTCATGGTCATGGGGGGACTTCTCCCGCTGAGCGGTCTTTCCAAGAATCAGCTCCATTGCTGCTTATGGGAGTTTGAGACTTCAAGCTGGGCCCCAGGGCCCTGGGTGGCAGGGATAGGCGATGCCGAAGTCTCTCTCCGGGCACCACGGCCTCTGCATGAGCATGTGTGCTTTCTGCAGGCTCCAGAGGATGCCGGTGGAGCAGTTCTGACCCAGGGTCTCGGCGGGGAGATCGTGGGTCGAGGCCTGAGGGGACGCTCCTTAATCAGCCAGGTCCAGGCCGACTCTGGAGACTCAAAGATGTAGGCTTTGTCCTGGTAGACAACGCAGAGACAGGCCATCTATATTGGAGGTTTATGGCCCGTAGTTTTTGTTTGGCGTCTGTGTATGAGTGTCTTTGAGCTTGGACCTCCCTCGTATAGTTCTTTGTCCCGGGACAGTCGCTCACCACCATTCCCTGAAGCCACAGGACGGCCTACAGGGCTCTGGGCTTTCCCTGCATACCCTGCTGCGGATCCATCTCCAGGGGTTTCAGTCACCAGTGCCCCGTGGTGGGGGGCACCGAGTCACGGCCCACAGTCACCCCAGCGCTGGTAGGTAGCCGCGAACCAGTGAGGATTCGTGATTTCTCTGCCCTCCACCACCAGTTGTTTTAAGTTTGAAAAATGCTTTATTTTCAAAGTGTTTTCTCACTGCATTTAACAATGCTTCCTTCAGAGAGGATTATTTACAATGCTTTATTTAATGGTGGTGTTAATGCTGATAATAATGCATGTGTCTGAAAGGCTGCAATTCTTTATTAATGATAGTTATGTTATGTTAACTTGTTTTGTATAGCGCACAGCTGCCTCGGCAAAGAGACGTCCCATCGCTGAAGCAGAACATAGAGGCCGGAGGATCAGAAGAAGGCACTAGGCTGTGGGGAAGAGATTAGTTTTAATAGCTCTGCGGAAGACCATGTAGTTCTCCATAGCACGAATGGAGATTGGCAGAGTATTCCAGAGCTTGGCCGCCAAGAAACGGAAAGAGCGCCCGCCAGACCGTACCCTCCTCGTACGAGGTACAGGCGCGAATGTACGACGTTATTCCACCGCCTTTTTACCTGCTTGGAATCACAACGCGGTCGTTACAAAGACTGCGTCTCGAACGCGGTGTGCTTGTTATGCGTTCTCAGCCTGGTGCTCTGGGGTCATCCTATGCCACATCGCCAGAGCTCACCTGCTCATTGCAGCTCTAGGCCCCATCCGTATCACCGGAGGCCACAGCAGGTGGATGTAGTTGTGTGACGGTACATTCGATACTCAGTTGGGGGGGGTCGGGTGACTCACCACTGCAGCGGTGATCGGACAGTGCGGTTAGGTTCACAGCTGCTCCGAGCACGGAGCTGAGACCACTATCTTGGGTGAAGCCGCCACATTCACCACCACACTGGTTTGATCTCGGGCGTTCGCTACCGTCTGGGGCCCTGGCAGGTTGGTGTTTCTGGGTACATATGCGTCCGGCTCGTGGATGGAAGGCCGGGCTTCTTTCCGTTGCTGTGGTGGGCGGTCAGTGCGGCTGAGATCTCTGCCGAGCCTGCCCAGTCGCAGCGTCCACCATTTTAGTGTAGCCACTTTAATGCACTACAGCACCGTACCTGACCCAGATGACCGCCTCGGCAGCCCCACACAACAAGGTGGGTTGCCCCCGGTGTCAGTGAGTCGGGGCCAGCCGCAGGGCTGCTAATTTACTCTGATGGGCTTGTGAGGATACAGCGGATGACTGAGGGGTCCAAAGCACTCCTAGAGTGCGACCGCCCTCTTAACGCTCCAAGCCACGCCTCTCCCGGCATTTCATATTTTAAGGCCAGCTACCTTCTTCTTTTTAAATTGAGGTTTACTTTTGGATTCATCCTCTTTTTTGATAATGTAGTCTGAAGTGCGTTGTGTCACTCTTGGCTTGTCTCGCTCTTCTGATCTGCGTCTGACTGTCCTTCCCTCTCAGAGTTTTTTGATAAACCCTGCAAGGAACTAGAGGGATGTGTATCCTGATACATGTCAGGTTTTTTCATATTGTCACAGTTTCTCAAGTTATATTTTCTGTCAGAGGGCTCCTGTTGAGGAGACCCACCTGGTGATTGTGATGCATTCTGCTTATTTTATTTTTGTTTATTGTCCCATTTCTTTTTGGAAGAATCGGGTGCCTGCTTCGAGTTGTCCTTTTAGGATTACTTGTTAATTGAGGTTTCACGGGTCTAGCTCCCAAATTATCTCTACCTAACGAAGCATAGGTCTCTGATAATTTTAGGTGATTCTCGCACCTGTTGTGCAGAAGTGCATTCCCTCAGGCATTGGCGTATTGCCACCGCAGCAGTCTCCCTTTTATGTTAGCTAACATAATTTTTGATACCTGGACAAAACTGCCTATCATCTTCATCCTCAAGTCCAGGGCAGGTTTTGCCCCGTACTTGTTCCATATTTGTTCCAGTACCTCTCGTATGACTGCTATCGAGTGGGTACCATGAGTCCTGGTATAAACGGTTGAGAAAACTGTATCCCAAGTAGTACAATCCTCTATGGAGGGAGCTATTCCCATTTGCAAGCAAATTGTCAGTATTCTGTGTTTTGTTCTTCTTGCAGGCCTGGGTGGGGCAACACTGCCTCATTCTGTGCTATTTTCTTTTCTATTCAGAATGGCATTTGCTCACGTTTAGTGGGCATTCTTACCATAATTGCGTTCAGCGTTTATGGGGTAATTTTTGTTGTGGTTCCTTGTAGTTGACCAGCTTGAGTCACCCATGTAGGTTGAATTGTAAATGTTCACATTATGAACTGTGTAAGATTTCTGTATAACTTTATTATTTCTTTTTAAAGTGTACATAAGTCTGCTGCTGGCAATGTATCAATTTCTGGATGCGATGTACATACAGATAGGAGCAGCCAAGTCGCTTCCTCTCTGGTGATCGGACCAAGTCCCACTTTTTCTGTGGCATGGGGGAGGGCGCCTTTAAACCAATTTATATGTTCTTGGTACGTTAACAGGACTTCTATGTCTTCGTATTGATAGTATTCTTCAGGGATCTCATTTGGAATGTAACTATGAAAGACGTGTATGTGCATCTACAGGTGGGAATTTAACCCAATAATAGAACACCTCTGTCCTGTATGCCTCTTGTGCCTCAATCATGAAGGTAATGTTCCCACCTAATGATGAGAGACCATATTCCGCTAATTTGTTATAGTAGGTGCATTTCTGCAATTTTCTGAAATGTTCATGGCTCCTTCAAGCTCTCCTTTCCCTACATTTGCAGTGCCGTCTTGGACAGACATTGCAGAAGGAATAGGTAAGAAAAAGAGATATGGGGAACTATAATCCTTCAAGCTTGAATAAACCTACAGCCAATACATAAGGTATACATACTCAGCTGTGGCGTATTTTCCTTCCCCACTCCAGACGTCTCTGGGTAAATATGAGTAGGGGTCTCTGAGAAAGCACGGCTGATCTACTCAGATTTGACCGTTAAATAAGAATCAAACCAACGTTGGCGGAGCCATGTTGTGTAGTTACTAAAAATACATTGGATCTGCGCGTTTAGACAACATAAACTAAGGGATTGGTGTCCAGACTGATTCCAGACACCCCCAAAGGATATGTTAGCCTTTAGACCAGCTAGCTCACAGTGCCACTATAAGCTCCCTAACCTTATCAAGGAGCGAATAGTTTCTGGCAACTATCGAATAACAATCCTTGATCCTTCAGGGATCATGGAAACAGTGCACTACATTTCGCTCAGTCACTCGTGCTCACTTCTTCTCAGAGAGATACACAGAATAAACGATGGGGACATTTTCAATAAGCATTTATTGAACCAGCATCATTCTACTATAAAATACGTGTGCTGCAACAACTATTAGATAAAAACAGATATATACGATTACGAGCACCAACAGAGTAAATAAAAGGTAGAATTCTACCATGGTGCTAAAACAGTCAATATAAGCAGGCATGTAGATGCATGGTAGTAATCATGCGTACTCCTACAATGCAAACCCTAAGTGTACCTAGCATGTATGTAGGTGCAAAGCCAAGAATCCCCTAGGAAAGAGGCAACCCAATTACCTGATGGGAAAGAAAGAAGGACCCCTTCTTGGTCTCGAGTTGGACACACGGCAAGGGATGTCAGACCACTCCGTGCTGGAGTTTCTGCACGCAGGGACTGCAGCGTCTTGTGTCAGCATGAAAGCTTCCCCTCTGGTTGCCCAGCGAAGATGTGTTGCTTTTATACCCAAAAGGTGCCATACCCTCAGGGGTTCTACCTCGATGTGTAATGGTACTGTGGGATTGTCATCCAAGGATGACGATAGCGGTGACTTTTGTGCAGAGTTATTATACGGAAGATGGTAATCCTGTTGTGTGATACTAAGAATCCTCATGCATAATGAATGAGACTAGTTTTCAAAGAAAACCACCACAGAACATTTGTTCGGCACATAATGTAAAAGGTCAGCCCAGAGCCATTATGTAGAGCAAGGTAGGGAAAATGTAGGTAAAAGTTTGTGCAGCTACCTTGGCCTATATTGGGGTACATTGGGGCTCATAACAGTTTCCATGCCGAAATAAAGTTTATCTAAATCCAAGACCACATGCACATTTGGAGTCACTTGACACAGAGACGTCACTATCAATCAATCAATCAAAAGACCTTTATTCGAATTACTTGAATTCATAAAAGTACAGACATAAAAACAATTCATCATTACAATATACACAACACAATATCTCTAAAGGTTATAAGGAACTAAAACAACAGTCTTTCAGGGATTTTCCATCATATTGCGTACACGGATTATTAATCTTAAAAAGGTGCTAGTGCGAAAAATCAGTTCCTCAGAGTCCAGGGAGAGTAACATTTGACGAGACTCCATAAGAGAGAGGGGTCTGTGTTTTCTAAAATAGGGTGTTAAAAACCAGTTAATATATTTTAAATAAAATTTACAGAAGAATAAAAAATGTAACTCATTCTGCTTACTGGTGCCATCACAGGGGCAAGGGTTGCGGTCAATAGTAGAATTGTAACCCAAGGGGAAACCCAACATGAATTTTATGGAGCCTGCCCTTAATCGAAACAACAGAGACCTCTCCCAACTAGTCATAGGAAGAGTAAGATAAAGTGGGAGAGGTTGCCTGGGCAGGTCATTCTCAATATATCTGATAACCGTGGCTTTCAATATTTCCCTTTCCAACCGTTCTGCCTCATAAAGTGCGTATAGTGCTTGTTTGACCTCTACCTTATCTTGACATCCAAAACTGGAGGGATCTACAAAGAGATCGCCTTTATTCACGGCGTTTAATGATTTTGAAACTCCAGCTGACCATGGGATTAAAAGCCCATGATCACATTTAAGACAGTCTTTAATTATGTCTTGTGTTAGAGAGGCTGCGTTATTCCTCCAAATTCTCAACCAGAATAAAACTGGTCTGCTTCTAATGAAATCACAGACGTAAGGGAGGTTTAGCTCTTTGTGGCAGATAAATTCAGAGGACGAAATTGGGGCACCCAAAACTTTTCTGCAAAAACGTGTCTCTTCTCGTTGGATGCCGGGATTTTTAGCAGTAGCCCAAACTTCGGCCCCATAGGTGGCAACAGGAACACACTGTAATTTAAAAAATTTTAAAATAGCACTGGTTGCGCCTAATTTCTTAGGGCGTGGGAGACTCAGTATTGAATTGATGGCCTTCGAGAACTTGCTCGTGGCGTGGGCAGAATGCCCACTCCACGAGTTGTTCGCAGCGAAGGCCACCCCTAAATATATAAAAGAATTTACAGAGTCAAGTTTGTCAGACCCGATATGGATGGTGTTAAGTTTCCGTTTACCAGGTCCGCATGACATAACAAAGGATTTTTTAAAGTTCACGCGCAGGTCTAGGCCCTCCATATGATGTACAAAATTTTCCACAAGCACACGGAGGGCATTAGGGGTGCGGCCCATAAGGACCGCATCATCTGCGTATAATAGAACTGGCAAGGGGTGCCCCTGAATAGTTGGGACGTCTCTAGTTACTTGTATTAAAGCCTTTGCTATGCCATTAATATAAATGATGAACAACAGGGGTGCTAAAACGCACCCCTGTCTGACCCCCCTGCCGATTTTTATAGCACCAGAAACTTCTCCTCCTGACCCAATCCTGACTTGTGCCCTGAGATCGGTATGGAGATGTGCCAAGAAGTGTACTAAGGGCTCGTCCAGTCCATAACTGAGAAGCATTGACCACAGTTTTGATCTGTTTACCAAATCAAATGCGGATGAAAGATCCATGAAAGCGAGGTATATAGGAGAAGATCGGGCGACGGTATACTTATCAATTATTAATTTTAAATTCAAGCATTGCTCGACCGTGCCCACCCCGCTCCTGAATCCCATCTGACATGGATCCAATAGGTCAGAATCTTCAGCCCACTCTACCACCCTGTTATAAATAACTCGCCCAAGTATTTTTAGAGTATTGTCCAAAAGCGAAATTGGTCGGTAGTTTGCTGGGTCTGACCTATCGCCCTTTTTATAAATTGGAACAATAATACTAAGAGACCACGTCTCGGGGATGGACGCTCTTGACAAACTATTAAAAACATTATATAAAATTGGTGCCCATAAATCTGAGCTGTGTTTTATAAAGTCTATAGGTAGGCCATCTGGTCCAGGGGCCTTGTTACCAAGGCTCTCTCTAATGGCTATCGCCACCTCAGAGAGGTCAAACCGTAAATCTCCCAACTGTCTCAAATCCGGGGTGATTATTTCTTCAGTGGGAGCAGCATAGATATTGGAGAAGTGGGCTTCCCAGGTAGGGCCAGTTATATTGCAGCCAATAGGGGATAAGTTTTTACCCATATCGCGCATTTTCCTAACAGCGGACCAAAATTGCCCGCTGCTCTTCAAATTGGCGCTATCAACCAGGGACTCCCACTGTTCCATCAAAAGTGCCGCCTTCCTTTCAGCTATTTTTTGTTTATAAAATTTCCTAGCTGTTTGTACCTCCGCTGTGTTCCTTGGTTTGGTGGTTAATGCCCTACGTAATTCCCTATTTGCCGTAGAGCAAGCCGAATCGAACCATCTAGGGTCCTTTGTCTCAGTGGGTATGGGGACTAACAAATAGTTTTTAATTGCCACGCATAATTTACCAAAATCGGTGACTATTCTGTGGCAATCCCCATCCATTGATAGACAGGAGTTTACCAATGCTAGGTGATCGTTCTTTACGCGGTCAAGTAGGGCTTCACAGTCAATTCTCCTCCATTTAAGACGGAGACCGTCACCCGATGGCGTGATGTCTCTTGCGCCATTGAATTTAGCATATACTGGGCTAGGGCCCAAATACAAGGTGACTGTAAGGGGATTATGATCTCCATATAGGGTCTCTACCACATTTGAATCAGTAACACAGTCTGTTAGGTGGGGGGATGTAAAAATGAAATCAATTGTCGATTTTGAATCTCTCCCTCTAAACGTGGGGGCGCGGGTCAACCTTGGGGATTGGCTTGCTTCCATAACATTGCTGAGAATGTGTTCATTTAAAATCTTAACAAGCTCAATACCTCTACGATCTACTAGATCGGGGCAACTTTTGTCCTCTGATTGGTATTTACCTGAGATTTTTGCGTTAAAATCACCCCCAATAAGGATCCCTGACTTCTCGCCTGGGCCTATGTTCATATTCATATCAAGGTGTACCATTAAATTAGAAAGTGCTGCGTAATTCCTATTTGGTGTCGAATTAAAATCATTGTTATAAAAATTGATTAAATAAATCAAGGTCTTTCGTTTATATTCGAGAACCTGAATGTTTGGGTTCCCGAATGATAAGTCCTTAAAAGTGCCACCAGCCAATATTCTGATCCCAATAAAAAGTCCTCCCATTGCTCGACCGTGAGCGGGCTTAGAAGCAGGTACACTAAAACAATGATAGCCCTCAAGGTACACATTCCCTATAGCCCAAGTCTCTTGAAACATAATGATATCTTTGCCGTCCAATAGCTGGACCCACTGGGGGTCAGACAGTCTTGATTCAATGCCTGCAACGTTCCAGCTAAGGATAGACAGATCATAACCGCTTGGCCTGCCTAGATGCTTAACACAGGTGGTCTGCCTGTGATTAGTTTGTGGCGTTAATGTTACGTCCTCACATACAACTGGGGATTTGACAGTGGTAGGCTGTGTGACCATAGGTTGAAGTGTGATAGTGTTAAAAAGTGTAGATCCGGACTCCACTGAAATCGGGGATACTAACGTGATGCTAACAGTAGGGGCCGGTAGATCAAAAGGTCTACTGCGGACATTCTCCACCAATGATGTGTCAATCGAAGTTCCAAGGGCGTTGGTAACATTATGGGCCAATAAATTATCCAAAACAGCCCGATTGTTCAATGGCCCATCCAATTCAACAGCAGTCGAGGTAGGTAACTTAGGAGAACTGCAAACACCACAATCCACAGCCATTGGCTTGTGACTAGAGAGTCAATCGACCCCATCCAAGCCATTCAGGCAATTAAAGCGATTAAAATGGAAGTAGGGCCTGTCCTGCACTTGAAAATTTGGACGTTGTACATGATCCCTATATCTATGTCTCTGTTCCACCCTCACCCACTCATCTTGTGTCGGGATGTGATGCATACGAGTAGGTGGGAAAAAAAAGGATACTGGCATGGTCTGGATAGTAGAGACGTCACTAATATCCACAACCATACATGCAGTTGTGCAGGCACCCTCCATGCATGTCCAAGGCATGATATAAGTAGAGGACCTCAGTTAAAGGAAGCTGAATGGTCCTTTAAATGAGGGAAGACAGCAGGCAATGCCCCTAGAGAAGTATGAGTTGAAAAAGTCTCTCTTTTCACTGTAATCACGGTACAACCCATTTCAGTCTCTCAGGGTCCAAACAGAGAAGTAAGTAGCTACTCTCTGAAAGAGGGGTGCATCTTGAGCACTCACTAGACCTCAGGGAAATCTATCTAGGAGCTTGTATGACTATTGCACTCTCTGAGAGGAAACAACTACAGGGTCAAACCGAAAAATGGCTCCAGGCAAGACAGCACGCCTCTCCAGACTTAGGTAGTGGACATTTTTCCAAGCAAGGGTCTTATTAATTAGCAAGAAAATGTCATCAAATTGGTATACCAATATTGCAATTCCTTATCAGGTCATCATATAATTTTATATTCTAAACCAGCTAATCTTCACCTTCAACATTATGTCTACAGGTAAAACGGCTAAATGATGTATGCATGGGGGATCTTTTCTCCTTGTATCCATTCAGAACATAGATTTACTATTTGTCCTAGTTTTTGTATCTCACGGAAAGATGATTTCTATAAACTCAGCAATATATGTAAAGGAGGTCAATCTTTCCACTGGATGCATTACACTATGGCAAGAACTTAATATCAAGCCAAACTATTGTTCATTTGTATTCAGCAGTTGCCAGTCTAGGGATTGCCAGAGTTTGATTTGGAGCACCTTCCAGTAAGAGCTTGTGTAGATACATTGTAGATTTGTTATTTTACTGAGTTGCATCTAATGGGACAACAATAAAACTTGAAAGCTTGTAGAGTTATGGAAAGTTCTGCCTGAGACCTTCCGATAGAGAAAACCAGTTCCAGTAAGACAACAACAAAACTTTAAGAGCTTAAGAGTTATGGAAAGTGCTGTCTGAGACCTTCTGATAGAGGGAACCTGTTCTAATACCTTTAACAAGGGAGAGAGCTCTGCAACATGCCATATATTATTCCCTCTTACCAATCTTGACTTTCTAGTATTGGCATCAAGTTTGGGTGACTCGTCTAATCTCTTCAACAAAAAAGACAAAGTAACCAAGTTGATGGCTCAGTTTAAAAGTTTATTGTTCAGCCTCTACATGACTCTTCATTTGTAGGGTCATGTGATTTCATCACACTGGGCTGCAATTATTTCTCAAACAACTCCAAGGAAGACCCACAAGCTTTGCGCCCAAAGAGCCTATGCTTTCCTCTGCAAAGAGCATATTCGCACCATCCTTGATGGTATGGCCTCCTCTCCCGATACCTAGTCTCAACATCCTGTAAGCATAAGCCTAAGGAAGTCTCTCGTTCCATTGACCCGGATTCGAATATGTCTATTCTAGTTGTAAAAGACCGCAGGCTCTTGTCCAAAGCTTATTCCACAAGGAAACTGGAGGCCATTGTAGCGCGGCGGGGCCTGGCAGTATCTAGGCCGCAGCAGTGCGGTAATGACACACATAAGACTACTGCTTGCACTCTCGTGGCCGGAAGACCCAGAGTGGTCTCCGGCCACTTATTTATCCCCTCGGGTCTAGCCCACCCCGAGGGGAGCGTGCAACGTGCCAAAACTGCAACAATGTAGTAGAGTGCCCGAGTGGCTCTCTACATCCCTCCTTTCATTTAGTTCCAGACCACCAAGTTATCGGAGTTCATGGAGACGAGTATACAAAGTCCTTCAGTCTCTGACTTGGCGCTGGGTTCGGCCGGCGACCATATCTCTGGCTCCGGGAGTTGTAGCCGGCTGGAGCACTAGATGGGATGCACTTGGACGACTCCGATTCACCACTCGGACAGGTCGACACGGCGGCGTCCGCCCCATTTTGGCCTGGTCGGGCCCAACGGCGGACTCCTCACATCTGGAGAAACAGGGAGAGGAGAGTTCAGAAGTTCTTCGGGATCATCACACCATTCTTGGCCAGGTGCACCGTCGCTCGCCTTCTTGAAGCTGGACACATTCCTTGTTACAGAGTGCCGTCCCTTTTGAGCAGTGACCATAGTCCCTTGGATACCTATGATGACCCATACTTCTGGCTCATATGGCGTCCGGAACTTTCAACCGGGGTGTCGGTCTTTGATCACCACCGGGTCTCCCACTCTTAGTTCAGGTTCTTGTGCCCTTCAGGCTTCGCTGGCCTTTCGGTTTGTTGTCTCCCTCTTCGCTTGAACTGCGTCGTTGTCCCGTTCCATGGGCATCCACGTCGGGTCAGACGGGATGCTCTCATGGTGCCCTTTTGAACAGTAGATGAGCTGGAGCACACTTGGTCGTGCTGTGTGGGGTCTGTCGATATGCCCCCAGGAATCGGTCGAGAGCTGTTTTGGCGTCTTCTCCCCCATCCACAGCGATGCGCAGTGCCCGGTTGAGTGTCCTCATCAGGTGTTCTACTTCCCTGTTTGCTTGGGGCCATAGCGGGGTGATCTTCCGGTGCTGTATTGCTTTGTTTTCAAGGTACTCCTGGAACTCTCAGCCTTGAAACGGGGGCCCATTGTCGGACTTGACCTCTTCCGGCAGTCCCATCATTGCAAAAGTCCTGTCAAGGACCCTCTTCACCTCTGGAAACGCCGTTGACGTAACTACTTCCACGATGGGAAATTTTGAGAAGGAGTCGACGATGACTAGCATGTGACGTCCGTCCGGGAAGCTCCCAAAATCGAGACTGATTTGAGTCCAGGGGGCTGTGCTCGGCTCTTCCGTGATCTCTGGCGCCTGTGCGGGATCGCCTCCTTTGATCGTGCAGGCATGGCACTGCCTTACCATCTCATCCACCATGGAGTCTATCGCCGGGAACCAGAACCCAGCTTTCGTCTTCGCCATTCCTTGGTGGCCAACGTGTGCCAGCATGAGGATCATATTCTGTAACCCCTCCGGGACTACTATGAGATGTCCTCTAAAAATTACTCCTTGCTTACCCACGCTGAGTTCGTGGCGAATTTGCCACAGCTGCTGTCGGGCATGGCTGAATTCCGGCCGGAGGACGCGGGCCCCATCCACGAAATGTGTCCATCTGTTGTTCTCTAGTGCTTCCCTTACCCGTGACAGTGTGTGATCTTCCTGGGTTGCCCTGCCGATTTTTTCCAGCGTCATGGCCGACAGACACGCCCCTTGAGTCACCATATTAACGAAGGCCTCGGTGTGACATGCATCTTACGACAGGTCCGACGCCTGTGGGGATTCTGGGTGGCGGGACAGGTAGTCAGCCGGGTTGTGAGCGCTGGGACGGTAAACTACCTTGAAGTTGTAGGATTGCAGCTGCACCACCCACCGTTCAATCCTCGGGGGCGCTAGCCAAGATGAGCCTGCGAACAGTGGGAGCAGCGATTTGTGGTCGGTCACAAGGTGAAACTCCTGGCCACACAGATACAGATGGAAGTGCTGGCACACCCATTTGATGGCCAACGCCTCCCTTTCAATTTGAGTGTATCTGGTCTCCATGTCCGTGAGGGCTTTACTGGCATAGGCATCTGGTTTCCAGATCTCCGGACCATGTTCTTGCAGGAGGACCGCCCCTAGGCCTACCGGACTTGCGTCGACAACTAGCTCCGGGCGCCGCTGTGGATGGAAGTAGGCCATCACCGTCTTGTCAAGTAGTCCCACCTTAATGTCGTTGAACACCTTGTTGGCAGCCTTCATCCATTCCCATCTGTGATCATGACGTGTGAGGGTCCGAAGTGGTTCTGATATGGCAGCGAGGTTCAGAATGAACTGCCCACAGTACGTGGCCATACAGAGGAAACTCCTCACCTCCGTTGGATTCTTCGGCGTGCTGGCGGCACGGATGGCAGCGGCTTTCTTGGGGTCTACTAGCAATCCATCCCGGGTGAAGGTGTACCCAAAGAAGTCGACTGTCTCTTGATAGAATGAGCATTTGGACTTGTGCAGGGTCAGGCCACAGTTTGTGAGTCTCTGCAGAGCGGCTCGGAGGTGAAGGTGATGGTCTTCCAGCGTGTTCGAAAATACCAAGATGTCATCACTCAGGTTGATTTCTCCCTGCAACCCGGACAGCGCTTCTCGGATGGCGTTTTGAAAGACTTCGGCTGCCGACGACACCCCAAAACTGAGCCGCTTATATCTTCGGAGTCCAATGTGCGTCGAAAAGGTTGTGATATACCGCTTTCTGGCTCCAGTTCCAGCTGATGGTAGCCGGCGTTGAGATCTAACTTGGAGAACCACTTGGCTCCGTCCAAATCGGCCACTATGTCGTCCATCGTGGGCGTGATAAATGGCGTTCCCTCTTCACAGCGGTATTTGGCAGCCTCATATCGACGCAAAGCCGTATGGCTCCGGGTTGCTTGGGTTTAGGGGCTACGACCAACGGAGAAACCCAGGGGGTTGGGCCAGAGACCTTCTAGATTACATCTAATTCCTCAAGTTTCTTTAGTTCTTCCTCCACCTGCGGGCGAAGGTTGAATGGCACTCTCTGGTGTCTGAGGGCCACTGGTATTACAGAGGGGTCGATGTGAAGTTTAAACCTTTTGCCTTTGAGCTTTTCAGGTCCTTCAAAGAGAGCCGGGAAGTCCTGCAGTATTGCTTCAGCCTGGAAGTCATGGACCTGATTCGCGAAGAATACGAGTCCTAGATCCTCTGCCGTGTGGCAGCTAAGCAGGGTCCCTTTTCGTCTCTCAGTGATGTAGAACCTGGTTTCCGTTGAGTTGTTTCCGCTCATGACTTTGGCTTGCATGACTCCACCGAGAGGAAGCGGGTCAGTCCCTCCATATGCGTATATTCGGGCTGTTAGTGGGGGACGAGGTGACAGGCGGTCGTATTGTGCTGAGTCCATCACATTGACGGATGCTCCGGTGTCGATGAGGGCTCGTACTTCTGTGCCTTCGACGACGACCGAGCACATGGCAGGTGGTCTTCCGCGATGATCTGTTCTGCCAATGTACGACACCACAAACACCTTGTCATCTTCGTCTTCGTACATGGGCCGTCGCCCCTGCGGCTGATTGTCTGCGACCGTTGGCGGATCGTCGAGTGAGATTTGGCGGACAGGCTGTGCCATGCTCCTAGACCTTGATGACATTTGTCTGAAACGCCCACCGCAGCATACTTTGGCATAGTGGTTTAGCCTTTCGCACTGGGAGCATGTCTTTCCTTTTGCCCCGCAGACGGCCGTCGCGGGGTGGTCCTCTCCGCAGTATCCACACGGTCCCCCTGGTGGCGGTTGCGGTCTGGGTGATTGGCGAGCCACCGAGGGGCGTCGTTGGATAGCTTCGACCTTTTCTTCTTTCATCGGCAGATGTCTGGATGCGGACAATGCCGTGACCGGTGTGTGCAGAGCGGCCTCCATCTCCTGCTCTCGGACGTCCGACAGTTCGTGGGAGCGAGCTAGGACCAAGATCTCGTCCAGCAAGATTCCGGGTTGCCGAAGGATCAGCTTCCTCAGGAGTTTGGAACGACATCCCAGGATGATCTGGTCTCTTATCTCTTCCCTCTGATCCGTGAATGTGCATGTGCTGGCCAGCCTGCGCAGCTGTGCGTAGAACATGTCGACCGACTCTGAGTCCATCTGCCACTCCCTTTTGAACTTGAACTTCTCAAAATCAGGGTTGAGTTGCGGGTCGAAGTGCCTGTTGAGTGCAGCGACCGCTGCTTCGTAGTCGTCGTCATTGCCTGTGTTGGGGAGCGTCTCAAAGAGGTCGTATATCTCCGCACCTCCATAGTAGATGAGGAGTGAGCGTTTAACAGTGCCGTCGGTTTCTCTTGTCCCCTTGAAGTAGTGGTTGAGCCGTCCAACCCACACTTTCCATCTCGGCGCGGCAGTGGCAGGGTTTGAGGCTTCACTGAAGGGGGGCAGAGGAGCAACCGCTGTGTGATTGTGCCCTGGGGGAGGCTGATTGGCACCTTCGCCCGAATTGCGTCCTCCGTCCTGCTGGGCGGCAGCAGCAGCCACCTGTTGGTCGCTCATTGTGGCCGTGCGACGATGCGTAGGTGCCGGGGCGTGGCCTGCGCACAGACAACTAGCGCTGGGGCGTGTGCGTTAGCACGTGGTCCGGAGTCGCGGGCTGTCTGGTGGCTCCACGTGGGTGCAGGGGAGGCTGGTGGCCCTCTGGCGCCGCTTTGCGTGAGAGAGAGAGAGAGAAGTGTGAGTATCTGCAGGCTTATGTTGCCTTATCCCAAGTCTTTATTATCCAGCTCCCCAATGTCTACAGCTGTCCTCTACTTTTCTAGGTGTGCTGCAATGACATCTGCTGCTCTTGTATGCCCTTGGAGTGACTGAACCGACATCTCTGTCCCTTCATGTGTCTTCAATTCTTTTATTATGTTTTTTTTTTGTGTTTTTCTTCTTTTTTTTTTCTTGAAAGCCAGTGTCCACTACACGACGTGCATCAGGCAGCCCCCAATCAAGGATCCAGGGAGTGCGCACAGACTGTGGTGAGCGCGCGGTGACAGGTGCTGTCGTACTTTAATATTTGGGACCGCGTAGGGGACAGGGCCCTACCCCTGTCTATCTTGGTATTAGCGAACCGCAAATGGTAAATGCGGCATGTACGAGTGCTTTATATATCGTTCTAGCTATGAACGCACTGTGTACACGTTATTCTGCTCCACTACGCGGGTTCCATTTTGGAAGCAGTGGCCATCTTGTCATTGCCCTCACATAGGCTATGATGGAGTAAATACGGGCCTCTCAGTACATGGGCTTTCCCTCTGACTTCTCTGTGACCTGGGCAGCTGGCTCTGCTGCCCCGGGTCAAACCGGTCTCACGAGCTCCCCTTCCTCCGTCCACCTGTGATTAGCATCAGGGCTTGACCCGTCATAAAACCCTTTCATTCTACACAATCCCCCGGCTAATCTCTTCCACACCTGCTTGTTTCTTCTTTATGACTTGTTTCCCAAAACAGGAGATGCTCATGTTTATTGGGGGGTCTATTTACATCAAATGTGGGATCTGAACCTTACTGTGTAAATCATTGTGGGCTGGCCGAGCTGGAATGTGGGATGGTCATCATGACTCTGTTTTTTCGTTTGTAATGTATACCTTTATATGGCCATATCGTAAACCAAGGAATGTGTGCCTGGAGCATGATATTTTGTTCTTAAGGAGAAGTCCGTTCCTATGATTTTCAGCAGTCTCCTGAGAACATACACGCTGTTGTACTTCTAGGATACCTGTCATTGGTCTGCAGCCAATAAACGATTCTTTGACTTCACCCAGAAGACTCTGTGTTTCTGTAGGTCCGGAACAGGGTGAACCCAGAAGTCATAGGGTGTGTGCCCCTGCACCGCTGGGTCTAAAATACCCAGTACTTCAGTGCAGGCAGCGGAAGGGGCAGCCCAGTCATGGGGCGTCGCTGACTGGAAGCGGGCGTGGAGAGCAGTCGCAGGCCGGCGGGCTCAGACACGGTGCTGGAGTGCAGGGAGGGCGGGAGCAGGCACGATCTTCAGCAGCTCCGTGGAGGAGGGGCATGCAGGGCGGCCAGGTCACAGCGAGGCGTCCGGAGCACTCACGCAGCGGGCACTTACCCATGTGGTCGCAGGCCACAGCAAGCACCGCCGGCTAAACGGGCTCCCATTGGGCAGGGAGACGAGTGGGCGGGCGCAGGCCAAAGCGATCCTGAGGCGGGCAGACGCTGCGTCGACCGAGGCCGCAGATGGACGGGGTCTTCGGGAGCAGCAGGTGCCGGGCAGACCGGAGCGAGGCGGGTGGACACCACAAGCTCCTCGCAGGCCACTCTCGGCAGCAGTCAGCAGAGGGAGCAGGACCACGCAGGTGGGCACCGCACGCTCCCGGCAGGAGCCGAACAGGTAGGTAGGCACGCGTGGGGTGCGACCGGCCTCGTCGCCAATGTAGCGCGGCGGGGCCTGGCAGTATCTAGACCGCAGCAGCACGGTAATGACAACCATAAGACTACTGCTTGCACTATGTGGCCGGAAGACCCCGAGTGGTCTCCGGCCGTTTATTTATTCCCTCTGGTCGAGCCCGCCCAAGGGGTGCGTGCAATGTGCCAAAACTGCAACAATGTAGTAGAGTGCCCGAGTGGCTCTCTACAGCCATCAACCTTATACAGATCCATCAAGAACCCTCAGCAACTGAATTTTTGAAATAGTGAAATCTGCTTTGAAGTATCTCCTACTATATCAGTGGTAAATTACCGGAAATTTCTGACACTATTGAACTGTGTCTGTATGACCTTGGCCAGCTTGTTCTCGCGGAAACGTGGTTCAACAACACATCTCCCAGTATGTTAAATCTCCTACTACTGTACAATGACTCAATCATGTGTCTTAGTCATAAGCACAGGTCTGCAGGACGGATTAAAGTAGGTACACAAATAGTTCAGTGTAGAGTGATAGCTTTCGACTTTCTTTTCCTTCCAAAGCTTAATCGTGGAAATTAAATCGGAGCATTCCTCTAACATTAGGCTCAACCATACTAATGTCTTTCTAGGGAATGTCAGCCTTCACTGGTGTGACCCTGACGATGGTGAATATTTTCATAATTCCTCTCTGAAATCAGACTTACTCAACACAGCTCTTAACCTATGTACATCAAAGGGCAATGCTTGGCCTCTCAATTTCTGTAGGGGAGCTTATTTCATCTAGGGACTTATTCCTGTTGATTCCTTTTTCAGTGATACTCAAAGATGAAATTCTCAGTGGGGAAATAAAATAATTTACTTGGTTTAGTGCGGTGAGGCTCTCTGTAGAGCTCCCTAATAAAAAGAATTATGGAATTGTCCATGCCCATCGACTCCAAAAGAACCCACAATTTTGTGTGGTCTACACTGTCGAAGGCTGCGGATAAATCCACAAATACCATATAAAACTGGCCCTTTTTTGCGCAAACATACTTTCATGCAAGTAAGATTAAGTCCTTGGTTATCATTCTCCTCCCTTTTCTAAACCCATATTGAGTATCTGCTAAAACGTTATTCACTGCTGCCCCCTCCTCCAGTCTTTTTAGGAGCAATCTCCCCATTAATTTTGCTGTGCTGTCCAGCAGAGAAATTAGGCGCTAATTTGCTGGACTCATGGGATCCCCTTTCTTATATATGGGGATAATCACTGATTGTTTCCATGATACTGGAGGTCCAACTTTAGAGATAGCATTAAAAACTTACGTCAGGAGCGGAGTCCATAATTTTTTACATACCAAGAAAATATCCAAAGGAACTCCATCCGGCCCGCTGCCTTTAAGGTAGGCGATTGAGAGAGTGCAAGCTTAATTTCCATTAACGAGAATTCCATCCCCCCATTGGGCAATCATTAGGTCACCCAATTTTTTTGAAGCACTACATTAAATATACTCTGAAAATGAGAGACACAAGTGGATTCATCTATATGAGTATCAAGAGAGATGCCCCCCTGATCTTGCAGAAAAGGAGCATATACCACCCTCCAAAAGGCCTTGCTGTCTTTACTCCTCGATGCCTCACACAAAGTTACTCACACTTCATCCCGTAGCTCCTTTTTTCTCACCATTCTGGCTGTCTTATAGTCAGCACGTAGCGTCCTTATTAGATCTTTATTTCTGGGGATTGCTTTAAGGGCTGTACGAAGTTCTCTAGAGGCTTTCGAGCTATTAGTTTCGAACCACCTTGTCATGGAAGGTGTATTTCTTTTGGCTGGGCGTGTAAGATTAGAGTTAATAGACGTTAAAATTTTGTTAAATGCTATTACTACCTGATGGCGATCAGTGTTGGTATCTAAGCAGGATTCTATCTCAGGAAGTACCTCTTTTAAAACCTTTGGGAGGAAGAGAATTGGGTCAATTTTCTCCCACTTGAGAGTAAATCCATTTTTCCTACTCATTATCGGTTTTTGGGCACATGCAGATATTGACTTAGCTGAAAACAGCCATACAAAACTAAAAACGAGGAAAGCATGATCGCTGAACTCTACTCTAGAAGACTTAATACAACTATTATGATTGGTCTGAGTAATTATAAAATCGATTGTTGATGTAACTCCAGAGCGTTGAAAGTAGGAAGGAATTGGTCTGTCATTCGATGACAAGGATTGATTATTACTAAATCCCAAGTTAGTAATAGGCTGTTCAAAAAATTTCCATAGTTATGATGCATAAAATGGACAAGCAACAAGTCATAAGAGTCAGTTACCCCACAAATAAGCTGATCCGATTTAAGGCAACAATGTAGATTAAAATCCCCAGCCCAGATTAAAAAGACTGATCGCGAGTTATGTATTAAGGCTTCCAATATTCCCCCAACTCCTCTATCACCTGTGTGGGTTTCTTAAAATTATTATTGTAAAAATTAATCGATAGCAAATCAATTTTCCCAAAACATTCAGCCATAATAACATGGAAGTGGGGAGAATTATTAATACAGTTCACCTTGCCTAGGGTGATCATGTTTGCAATAAGTGTGAATAGGCCCCCCCTTGCATTCAGCTACTGCTGAAAGGACTGCTGGTGTAACGTAGGAGCGAAAGCCAATAACATACACAGGCTGCTCTGACCAAGTTTCCTGGAAACATATAATATCCAAATTCATAAACACTTTGTGCCAGCTGTGATTATCTTTTTTATTTTCGTAACCCACTATATTCCAAGAGAGAAACTTTCTCACTAGGGGACTCTTGTGCGCAATACGCCATCAGTGCTGGAGGGAGAGGTATAGTGGGTTCAATTGGTTTAGGCATATCGCTATTGTGTGAAACTAAATCAGCCAGCCGAACCCTCTCTACAGATACCAATTCAGAAACCATTCGATTAGGAGTCAGTCAATCGCAAGACTCCATATTATCCAACAATGAATACCTGCTTGATAGAAGGGTATCAGTAGGCCCCTGCACAGACTTATGGCAAGAAATCACTGGAGGATAGCCCTGAATATTTTTAGTGTGACTTGAAACTGATGTGGGCCTATAAGAAAAGCCCAAAGGAACAGCATAAATCTGGGAGTATAGGGAAGGGGCAACCGGTAAACTCCCTAATAAGACTCTTACTAACCATTCATTATCAAAGTTTAAAATGACGAAGTCATTATTAACTATTTTTACAACAGACCCAATCCACTGCGTTCTTCTGGCCATCAACAAATGACTATGGATCAAATGACTTTTATTTGAATTTTGGTTCAGCCAGTTACAAGCCTTAGCCATCAACTGAAGTGAGAATTCATTTAAATGTGGGCGAAGTAAGGGCACATTCAATAAAATTAAACCATAAGGGCAAGCTGCGGGCAGAGGTTCATGTATTGTTGGTTTAATCTACTTTGAGCCTGACTTGAAGGAAGATTTGCCTTGACATGTGATTTTGCTATATTATAAGAATGCCCCTTTTCCATTGTGTCTTGTATAGTCGCCTGTGGTGGAAAGCACCTGGGAACTAAACCTACATGGGCAGTACCTATAGGAACCCTACTAGAAACCAACTGATTGACTACACAAGAGTGACCTGCCGTAGTGGAGGTAGAGTGGGAATTAGCTAGCACACATCCAGGAATTGTATGTATTTCGCAGTTATTGTTTTTAGAAGCTGTACAAACACTTTAGGGATAGCCATGGTTTTTGACTGAAATCTAGAAGTGGCTAAACTAGCACCGGAATCTACCACCGTTTTGTTGTACCAATTTGGTCTGAATTAAGCCTTGTAAAATGCAATCTGTGGAGTCTAAGCGGGCATAAATTGGTTGTAAGAGTTGTTTAAAATTGTCAAGTAGGTGGTCCCAGTCTAAAGGAGATATGGAATTTAGATGTTGCTGGCCGTTCATACAAGTTGAGCTTGCTGGCGTGGTGACCCTTCTAATCTTCTTAGCTGGACGCTTGGAAGGCAATTTCGCGTGGCCCCTTTTATGTTATCCATTAATGGGGGTAGGGGCTATTGGTTTCTCTTTATGTATAGTGGTGGGCTGTAAGTGTTCGTGAGTGATTTAGATACTGCCAGCAGTTCTGTAGAAGCAGCCCCATCTACTTTTGTTGCACCCCCCTGTGTTATAAAACCAACTAAGGTAGATGAATGCCCTACCCCTGAGCCCAGCAAAACCAAAAGGGATGATGGATGGAGTGTTTAACATTGCAAGCACTCACCCCCAGTCAACTGATCTGGGTTTAATCCATCATCATTCTTTAGCTCACTCCGCCACCCCAGTTCAGACATGGCTGTTAGATTTAGGGGTCTCTAGTTGGCACAGGTAGGTACTTGTGACAAATAGGAACCCTTGCCTCTAGTCAGGGTAAGGGGGTACACTCCTAAAATAACCCCTGCTCACCCCCTTGGTAGAAGACAGGCTTATCTCAGAAGCAGTGTGTAAAGCAGTTGTGAACACATACAGTAATCAAGTGACAACACTACAGATGGACACCACACAAGTTTTATATAAAAAATAAGTATTCTTTATATAGATTTAAGACGACCATAAACGACAAAACTCTACAATACTGTTACTTTAAAAATGGTAGAATTTAGCTTAGTTCTCTTCAGATCTTAAATGCTACACTTTGAGTGAGTGTACCTTAAGATGCGACACGCAGGGCAACGAAAGTGTTGCAGGGAAGGTGATGCGCTAGGTCCTTACACGCAAAGGCGGTGATGTGTTGAAGATCTGGTGCAAAGAAACAAAGGTGGCATCTTCTTGTTGATGCGACACGCTTCTCCGATGTTGCGAGATGTATCGGCTCGATGCGTCCGCTGCAGCGGCGACTCCCTTGTCCAGTGATGCGACGACAGCGGCTTTGGCGGTTCTCCAACGATGTGAGACGCTTCCGCTCGATGCGACAGTTGCAGCGGCGACACCCTTGTTCGGTGATGCGACGACAGCGGCTGCGACGGCGGCACGCTTCTCCGTGGATGCGAGGTGCTTCTTGTGATGCGGTGCAATGCGAAAGCTCCAGCGGTGACACCCTTGTTCAGTGATGCGACGGCAGCAGCTGCGACAGCGACACGCTTCTTCGGTGTTGCGGGACGCTTCTCGTGATGCGGTGCAATGCGACAGCGACGACACCCTTATTCAGTGATGCGACGGCAGTGGCTGCGACGGCGACACGCTTCTTCGGTGTTGCGGGACGCTTCTCGTGATGCGGTGCAATGCGACAGCTACAGCGGCGACCTCCTTGTTAAGTAATGCGACAGCAGCGGCTGCGACAAGCTTCTTCTGCTTGAGTTGCGCTTCCAGCTCCTTGAGACACGCAGTCCCTCAGAAGGTCCAAATACAGCTACAGGCACTTCCAAAGAACTCTTGGGGAGCTGGTGGTTGAAGTCTGTTATCCCTGAGACTTCAGCAGGAGTCAAGCTCTTCTCTCAAGCCCTTTGAGATCCTTTACAAGTTGAATAAAGTGCACACAAAGTCCTTTCTCCTTTCTTTGGCAGTCAGGCAACCACTGCAGGCCAATCCCCCAGGTTCAGGGATAGTCTCTCCTCAGTCTCTCTGGTTCCACTCCTCAGCAAAGGTTTCTTCTTGTTCCCAAAGTGATCTAATTTTCTGGGGTTTGGAACCCCTCTTTTATACTAAGTTTCCCTTTGTTCTCTGAAGGCAGAGAGGCCTTTGCCTAGTCCAAACCAGTTCTGGTCAGTCCTGGAGCACTTTGTTTACATGACTCCTTCTTTCCTTTCAGAGTGCAGGGCAGAGACATCAGACGCACCACAGGAGGTGGAGCCAGCATTGTGGAGGGAAAACACAGCCCTGTTCAGGTCCCAGGAGATCTCTCTATTTAGCCCTGTGCTGACTCACCCTGTTTCCGGGAATTCAAACTCCAGACAAGGAATACACAGCCTAGCAGAGGCAGGCCTGGATGGTTAGACAAGAAAATACCTACTTTCCAAAAGTGGTATTTTCAAACACAGAATGTTAAAACCAACTTCACTAAAAGATGTATTTTATCATTCTGAGTTCAGGCATACTAAACTCGAATTTCCTCCATGTTCCTTGAGTCAGTTAGGATTATAAGATGTAATAATCAAACTGCCCATTCTGGCCTATGGGGAACAGGTAGCCTTGCATTAGTGAAAAACGAAAATGGCTGTAATTCACTGTTAGGACATGCCACACACACCAGGGCTTGTCCTACCTTATACTTACAATGCGCCCTGACCTTGGGCCTACCATAGGGATGTTTTATATGAAGAAAAGAGAAGGTTTAGGGACTGGCAAGTGGGTGCACTTGCCCAGTCAGCATGGCAGTACCAGACTGCACACAGGCTCTGCAATGGCAAGCCTTAGACACACTTTAACAGGCTGCTTCTGTGGGTGGCACAACCAGTGCTGCAAGCCCACTAGCAGCATTTGGATTACCAGCCCTGGGCACTCCTGGTGCACTGTACTAGGGTCTGACAGGTAAACCAAACCAGCCAATTATGGAATCACTAATCCATACATCAATGTACAATACGGAGAGCATATGCACTTTAGCTCTGATCAGCAGTGGTAAAGTGCCCAGAGTCATAAAACCGCCAACAACAGGTCAGAAAAAATACAGGAGGAAGGCAAAAAGTTCAAGATGACCCTGCAAAGAGGGCCAAGTCCAACAATGGCCATATGCAAATCAGTCTGATCCTGTGCCTCATGGGAACAGCCCAGCCCGAACTGCTGATCCATGTCTTCCCTGGACCGGAAACGAGCATCCTGGGACCGGTTTCTGGCTAATCAGCCGTCATCAGCCAGGCTAGCTTGAATTCAGTGGCAAAGTGAGCAAGGGACCCACGTCTGGGCATACCCTGCCAACTTAGGGCGAACAAAGCAAAACCAAAGGGGATGATGGATGGAGTGTTGAACATTGCAAGCACTCACCCCCAGTCAACTGATCTGGGATTAATCCATCATCATTCTTTAGCTCACTCCGCCACCCCAGTTCAGACATGGCCATATGCAAATCAGTCCGACCCTGTGCTTCATGGGAACAGTCCAGCCCGAACTGCCAAGCCACATGGCCATATGCAAATCAGTGTGACCCTGTGCCTCATGGGAACAGTCCAGCCAAAACTCCTGTGCTCTCCATGCCACTGGAATCACTGGAGTTACCTCTCAAACCCCCCAAACAGGACATAGTGGACTATGTACTTGGTCTCCGCTCCAGGATGGCTGAGTATATGAAAAAGGCAACCAAAAACCTTGAGGCTAGGCAGGAATTGCAAAAAGCCTGGCATGACCAAAAGGCTGTACTGACTGTTTATCAGCCAGGACAGAAAGTGTGGGTGTTGGGGCCTGTGGCCCCAGCAGCCCTCCAGAACAAATGGAGTGGCCCCCATACAATTGTTTAGCAGAAAGGGGAGGTTACCCACTTGGTAGACCTTGGAACCCCTAGGAGTCCCCACAGGGTACTTCATGTCAACAGACTTAAACCATATGTTGACAGGGCAGACATGGGCTTGCTCATGGCTACTGATGAAGGACAGGAGGAAGAGAGTGACCCACTCCCTGACCTGCTTTCTCAGAACCCTGATAATGGGTCAGTTGATGGTGTAGCCTTGGCAGGCAGCCTCACTGCCCAGCAGTAAACTGACTACAGAAACCTTCTCAGACAGTTCAGACATATGTTTTCTCTGACTCCAAGGCCGACCACCTGGTGCACTCATGAAGTGGACACTGGGGACAGTCTGCCTGTGAAGAATAAGATCTACAGGCAACCTGACCATGTCAGGGACTGTTTAAGGACAGAGGTCCAAAAGATGTTGGAATTTGGAGTTATTGAACCCTCAGTTAGCCCTTGGGCTAGTCCAGTAGTCCTGGTACCTAAACCTCACACTACAGATGGCAAGAGAGAAATTAGGTTTTGTGTAGACTACAGGGGTCTCAATGCAGTCACTAGGACTGATGCCCATCCCATCCCCGGGGCAGATGAGCTAATAGATACTTTGGCCTCAGCCAAGTTTCTAAGCACATTAGACCTGACAGCTAGCTACTGGCAGATCAGACTAGCTGATGATGCAAAGCCAAAGACAGCATTTTCTATCCCTGGTGGGCACTATCAATTTGTGGTAATGCCCTTTGGTTTGAAGAATGCACCTGCCACTTTCCAAAGGTTGGTGAATCAAGTCCTTGCAGGCCTGGAAGACTATAGTGCAGCATATCTAGATGATATTGCTGTCTTTAGCTCCACCTGGGAGGATCAACTGGTCCACCTGAGGAATGTTTTGGAGGCCCTGCAAAAAGCAGGCCTAACTATCAAGGCCACTAAGTGCCAGATAGGGCAGAGTCAGGTTGTGTACCTGGGCCACCTTGTAGGTGGAGGCCAGGTTCAACCACTACAGAGCAAAATCCAGACCATCATGGACTGGGTTGCTCCAACTACCCAGACTCAGGTGAGAGCCTTCTTAGGCCTGACTGGGTACTATAGAAGATTTGTCAAGGGTTATGGATCAATAGTGATACCCCTGAATGACTTAACTTCTAAGAAAATGCCCAAAAAGGTTCAGTGGACAGCTAGCTGTCAAAAGGCATTTGATGACCTGAAGCAGGCCATGTGCACGGCTCCCATTCTGCAGAGTCCTGACTACTCCAAGAAGTTAATTGTCCAAACAGATGAATCTGAATTGGGGGTAGGGGCTGTACTGTCACAATTCAATGATGAAGGTCAGGATCAGCCAGTAGCTTTCATAAGCAGAAGGCTGACCCCTAGAGAGGAACGTTGGTCAGCCATTGAGAGGGAGGCCTTTGCTGTGGTTTGGGCTCTTAAGACGTTGAGGCCATACTTGTTTGGTACTCACTTCTTTGTTCAGACAGACCATAAGCCCCTCTTATGGCTAAAACAAATAAAGGGTGAAAACTCAAAACTGCTTAAGTGGTCCATTTCCCTACAGGGATGGACTTTTCAGTGGAACGTAGACCTGGGAGTAACCATACCAATGCACATGGACTCTCTAGGTATTTCCACTTAGAACATGAAGACTCAACTGGTCAAGGTTAGTTTAATGTCCCTGCGTTTGGAGCGGGGTTGTGTGGGAGTGTAGGATCTGCTTCACATGGGTACCCCCACTTTTTGCTGGTGTTTCACAGTTTTTTTTACCTTAGTCTGGCTGTGGCCCTGCTAATCAGGACCCCAGCCTAGCTGCTTCCTCTCTAAAATGGTTTCCATGTACATTAGGTACATTTCTAATTGGATTCTGGAGTGCCTTATAAGCCCCTAGTATATGGTATACTATGTACCTAGGGAATAGGTACCTCAGAGGCCTACCAGGGTCTGAAGCATGTATTATGCCACCCCTGGGAAGCACTCCAAAATGACACCACAGGTCTGCTACTGCAGCCTGGGTAAGGTGGTGCTTGCACCCCTTACTGTGGTCTAGGCTACCTATATCACTACCATTGCCCACACATATAAAACCTATAAGTCACTCCTATGGCAGGCCTTAACAATCCTGAAGGCAGAGTGCTTGGTTTTCATGTGAGAGGGTGCCCCTGCATGAGCAGAGCCCCTCTGCAACGTTAGGAGTACCTCCTCTGATGCTGTTTGTGGTGCAGCCTGACCATATACTCTTAAGTGCATTATAACCTTGCGGTAAATGCTAACTTTGGGATGGCTGCACGGAAACATGTCGTGTTTGGTGTCAAACGCTTTGGAATACTACCCCCCCCCTGCCAGTTTTGGCGGCAGGGGTAGCATTCCACCCTTCTAGAGGGAGAGACATGTTCACACTGGTCTAACCCGGTAAAGACTTTCTACAGCCCTGGCATCACAGAATGGATGCACTGCCACAGACACGGGTCTGGCCTTCTGCTGCTGACCGAAACTCTGGAGGGGGGACCTGGACAATAGGTTTCCTGTCCCAGGGAGGTGTAACCACCTCCCCAGACAGGCAGATGTGTATTGTGACTAGGCGGGAGCACTCTCTGGTGCTTTGACGTCCTGCACTGGGGGCACACTTGGTGTCCCTGTGCATAGTCCAGTTCAATCCGGTTGCAGGGGCTACCTGCCCCTGCGCTGGCGCGAAACTGGACAAAGGAAAGAGTATGTCCAACCCCCAAACTTAGTGTAAGGATGGGAACCCAGTCCTTGCGACTTTAGATTACCCTGGACGAAACTCTGCAATATATATCCTGGACATTCGACGTTCTACTTTGCTTAGAAGACTGAAGAAATCTCCCTTGGGGTCAAGGAGTGACTCCCCTGCTTGGCAGGCACCAAAGAAGCAACTGACCGGTCTGCATCGCTGAAGCTCGCGCCGGACTCCGAAGTCTTTGCATCACCAGAGGTGGATTTCCAGACTTCCCCGAGGCTACCCTGAGTCCACAGCAAAGCTGAGGCCCGTGGCTATCGTGGGTGACATGGAACGGTGACTCCTGGACACTGTGATCTTTGCAGCTCCATCATCTTCCTGGTCTTCCTCGAAGTTGTGCTTTGGGCTCCCGAGTAGCCCCAGCCTTGAGCACCTCCTGCACCGAAGATTGCTGGCCTCCACTCCACAAGTGACCCGTGGGCCAGTTTCCAGTGAGACCGCTCGAGGCTCCTTCACGATCGCTAGCCCGTTGGCTAGTGGGTCCCCACGAAGGCAACTCCTCTTCTGATTGGGCTTTTCCTGGTTGCTCCAGACGTGCCCCGACTTACCCTCGCTGGGTGAGTCCCACAGACCTTGCTGGTCTGCACCAACGTCCTTTCTCTGATTCCAAGTGACTTGCCGTTGCCAAGGCTTGTTGGGTCCAATCTGGTCGCAGACACCGCAGCACTTGACAGACTTCGTGGAACAGTTCAAATCCAGCTCCTGGTCGTCATCGGCGCCTCCTGGACCTCGTGGCTGAAGAGTCAAGACACCCGTCAACTCACCTGAAGCACCCGACATCTGGGGGCATTGGTCTATCGTGCCCTTGGTCACTGGTCAGTGACCCAGACTCTGTCCCCTCGTGTTTTCAGGTTCCTTCCATCCTAGATCCGGGCTTGGATCTCTCCGGACACTTCCTGAGCAGCTTCCATTGAAAACATCGACGCGACCCGACACCATTTGACACCTTGTGGTAAATAATTTAATTACCGGAACTTAATTTGATGCGGAAAATTAATAATAATAGCTCAGAAAAATAAGAGGCAGAATCCGTGGTATTAGAGGTTCGGAACGGGCTTTATTCCAAAATCAATTCGAATTGATGGACTCCATATTCCATCACCACGAAGGTTCAGGAAGTGAAAGACCATACTTTATTGACAGGTAATCATTTTTATACAATAGGCATTACAGTAAAACAGATGCAGGAGGCGTAACAATTGATAGCAAAGATAAAACATACATGCGTAGCTAAAGTGGGTGTAACTTAAAGAACGTCATCAGGTATGATGTCACAATAGGGTGGTTCCATGAAAGAATTTCGCAATGTTAGCAGAAATACTTGGCAGAGATGCGCGCGCAGCAGCATGACGTGTGATTGACGTGCAACTAGGGGGTGAAGGGGACTTGACATTTAGCTCTACATGTGGAGACAGAAGTCTGGGGGGTCAAGTCAACCTAATCCCAAATCATATCTAACATCCTATGTTTAAAGAACTATGTTATCCAAAAGGAAAGGTCTTTTGAACAAAATCTATTCTATACTGACTGCTAGTGCGTGTACAAGCGTCTAAGTGTCTACACTAGATGCGAGGGCAGAAATCTTCCATAGTAACAGGGCTATGAATTACTTGCATAAAGACAGAGAAGTCGGGCTCTTTGCTCGGTAGCTGGAAGAATGTTTACTTAAACTACTAGCCAGGAATGCATTGGATAGGGAGCGGAGCAGATAATCTCGAAGGTGAAATACAGTTTTTGGCAGGCAACAGGCTGGAGTCAGGCACCGTTAGCCGCGCAGGGAGTAGGACAAAGTTCATGGATACAGATGCGAGCTCAGACTGGAGCTTTCAGAGGCAAAAGGCAGGAAAAGGCTTGATGGCAGAATCAGGGCCTACTCGCCTGGACTGTAAAATGGGATAAATGAACCATATAAAGCCGGTGGCCTTTCATACTTAGGAATAGAATATCCGGCCCATTCATGGCGGATCTGAAAGAGGACATGTTGACGGTGGACGCACATGTGTTTGCGTCTTCATAACTGGAACTGGAGGGAACATACATGTACTTATGATTTATACATGAAACCGTTGGGGTCCAAGATAGGGGACATAACTGACCATAAAAATCCATATTTCCACATTCCCTCCTTGTCCCCTACTTGCCTTTAAGAGATATCAATCTTCATCAATCCGTTGATCTGTTCATATAGCATCATTTGTTCTTCTTTCTTCTTCCGGGATGAATGAAATCTTGGTGGTGGAATACACGATGTGGCACACAGACCACAAATCGCTGGTCCACATTGTAGGCATAAACAGCAACTGAATAATATGAGAAAGCCAATACCTAGGAAGGATAGGACCCTCCATCCAAAGGTTGACAATACACTCCAAAACCAACCGGACCAAGTCCAAGTGCCTGGATTCTGGTGTATCTGGCTTACAATCTTATGGAGGTGAGTTATGGCTTTATATACAGATGGCGAATTTTCTGGTATGAAAATGCAACAGCTTGATCCGATGACCCTACAAGCTCCGCCCCTATCGGCCAGGATGACGTCAAGGACAAGACGATTTTGAAGCACAACAATCCGCATAGCAGACTGCTCTTCTGTTAAATTGCCTAAGGCGGAAATAGTTTCGTTCACTACTGCTTCAAGGGTTCTTGTTAATCTACGTATCAGCTTACTATTGGTAACTGTACCTATATAGGGAAAGAGACCTTTATTGAAATCTGTGTATTTTTCCCATGCTGTCTCAGTGTAATCGACTATTGGGAGATCTCTCCGTTCTCTATTGTGTACTAAATGAGTATTTCTATGATAATCAGGAGGAGCTAGGAAAACAGGTGGCAGAAGGAATCCGATGTAGCAGGTACCATCCCAATCTAGAGGCAAACGTATATATGCAGTCTGACCACATATGAAGTAGGAATGGCGAGAAGCTCTAAATGTAGACTTGCCTTGATCACTGAATTCTATTACAGTGGTGCATCTACTATGGCCCATATGTATGGAACCATTCTTTCTTACACATAATTCACCTTTAACTGGAAATACTGACATGGCGGGCAAAATTGGTGCAGCTTCGGATTCAACATTCAGGATCATGAGATTAAGCGTAAAATTACCTAATCCATATACTTCATTTTCTAGATCAGTTCCTGTTCTTTTGGGAAGTCCCTCCTTGTTAGGGTAACAGACTTTGAGTAAAACTAAGTTCAGGTTTCCCCATACCCAGTTGTCTTGATCAACTGCAGAATTCGAATCTAGGGAATTAATTAAACTAAACCATGCTCCACAGGAGCCATTGTGTGTGAACGGATATGGAAAGAGAGGCAGAATTCCCTTATAATTCTGATAGGGAGGGAGTCGGCCACATATCCAACAATGTGTAGCATTGCTAACCTGATGGGAATGATGTAACATACTAATAAAAGTGTTATTGCGCAGCGCAAATCTATAGGACAACTCATGCGGGGGTAATTCACTAAAGGAATGTTCGGCAGTAATATTGTAAACATGTTTAGAAATAGGATAATATATGTGCAACAATATACTTGCAGCGATTATTAAAAGACTTAAGAAAAACAAAATTAATAACGTCACTGTGCAATGACTACGCAGTGATTTACAGTGCGCATGTTGTTTCAATCGCATTTTTCGGTTTCTTTCTCTATTCAGGTCTAGAGGATACATGTCAGAGACAAATTCGACCGATTCACCTTGGAGAGGACTTAAACAATCAAATTGTCTGACTTGTTAGACCTTAGTTTTAGTTTATATTGTTCCTTGTCATTCAGTTCAACCAAAGGAAGCTTTGAGTCAATCGGTGAAGACACGCGAGGTGTATCGTTTACATCTGATTGTAGTCCATGAAATTTCTTGATATGACTTGAATGTATCCAGCCTTTTCGACCCTCGATCTTCACGGCTGTCCTCGTGGTTAACAGTACGAGTTGAGGCGATTTCCACCTAGGATCCAGCTGAGACTTCCGGTCAAAGTTCCTCACTAACACCAGGTCCCCGGGAATTACGTCATGGGGTTTCACCTCGGTGTTGTCGGGAAAGGCTGCAGCTACCTGTGAACGACAAGCTTGTAGTGCAGACATCAAGGAAGCCAAGTAATCTGTCAGCATATTACAGTCAACATCAGTTATTTTGCGTGGTATAGGCGTCCCCCCCATATTTGGTGGTCTACCGAAGATCACCTCATAAGGGGATAGCCCTGTTCGAGACTGCGCTACCATTCTCATGTAAAAGAGTGCAACTGGTAAGGCTACTACCCAGTCGACACCTTTCTCTCTACATATTTTGGACAATCTAATTTTCAGGGTTTGATTATGTCGTTCCACGAGACCTGCTGCCTCGGGGTGTCGGACACAGTGAAATCTCCACTGATAGCCTAACAAAAGTGAAACGTGTTTCATTAGTTCGGATGAGAACGGCTGGCCGTTGTCTGAGTAGACAACACGTGGTAAACCGTACCGTGGGAAGAATTCTCGAACCAACTGTTTGGCAGTAGTCGGGGCAGTGTAATCTGAAACCGGGTATGCCTCTGTCCAACGGGAAAGAGCACAGACAACTACGAGAACATATTTGAATCCTCGACATCGTTCCATCTGGATATAATCCATCTGGAGGACTTCAAAAGGGTGATCAGGAGGCTGAAATCCACCTTGTTCTACGGGAATGCTTTTACCTGGATTAAACTGACAACAGATCATACAGGTACGAACTTTTTGTTTAGCTGCTGCTCGTAAATGTTTGTTGAACCAAATGTGTTGAATGCTGTCTAGCATAGCTTTTTCTCCTAGGTGGGCTGGACTATGTACAGTATTAATTATAACTTGAACCATTGAATCAGGAAGGAACCACACAGATTTTTCCTTCGTCATCCATCCTTGATCCGTTTGGATCCCTCCTAATTCAGTCCATTTCTTTATTTCATCTGGTGTAGCATGTGTCTGTATGTCAATTACGTCAAGAGCGGGATCCTTAACCGTCATGCAATATGTTGGTGTCGGGACTATTGTCTTTATCATGTCAGATGTTTGAGTTTGAGCAGTCTGTTTAGCTGTTCTGTCAGCTAGGTCATTGCCTTGAGAAATGATATCAGTAACTTTCGTATGAGCTTTACATTTCATAATTGATATTGCAGTGGGCAGATGTATTGCATATAATAAGGCATGAATAAGGGGTCCGTGCTGAATGTGGGCACCATGAGAAGTTAAATAACCTCTCTCTCGCCACAGCACGCCGAAGTCATGTACAACTCCGAATGCATAACGTGAATCAGTGTATATGTTGACTTTTTTATTTGTGGCTTGAATACAGGCTTGTGTCAGAGCGATAAGCTCTGCTGCTTGAGCGGACAAGGTATTTATGCGATTTGTTTCAATGACTTCAGTGTCTGTTGTGACTGCGTAAGCGGCCACTAACTCTCCTGTACTTGTTCTCATACATGAACCATCTACATACAACGTCAGGTCTGGGTCTGACAATGGGACGTCTGTCAAGTCTTGTCTGGGTTTCGTCGTGATAGTGATAACTTCAATACAATCATGTGCAAGTGGGTCTGTTCCATTTACAGGTAACAGTGTGGCAGGATTCAATGTACTACAACGTCTGATTTCTATATGTGGCTGAAACAATGTTAGTTCGTAACCCGTGAGTCTTGCTATAGTCAAGTGTTGTGTTTGTGTGCGGTTCAAGAGAACCTCTACTGCATGTGGTACTTGTACTGTCAATTGGTGTCCTAACACTATGGCATCGCTTTGTCTGATTGCTAAAGCTGTCGCTGCCACTGATTTCAGGCACGCAGGCAGAGCCTGAGCTACGGGATCTAATGTACTAGAAAAATAAGCACATGGTTTGTGTGATCCTGCTTGTTCCTGTGTGAGTACTGACAAGGCAGTACCTTCGCGTTCTGTAACAAAGAGTGTAAACTGTTTATTGTAACATGGTGTCGCTAAAACAGGTGCTTGACATAAAGCTTTCTTTAGGCTTTCAAAAGCTTGTGTATGTTCCTGAGTCCAAGGGAGGACAGTCGATGTGGCTGCCTCCTGTGTTGTCAACTGGATGAGTGGTTTTGCTAGAAATGCATACTGAGGGATCCACTGCCTACAATATGAAGTGAGGCCTATGAAGGCCCGCACCTCCTTTTGTGTCTTGGGTATTGGCATGTTAGCAATTAACTGGATGCGATCTGGGGTAAGCTGCCTTCCCTCCTTGGACAGCGAGTGCCCAAGGTAAACGACTCGCTGGACACAGAATTGCAGCTTAGAAGGGGACACCTTGTGCCCCTTTTCGGCCAAAAATTGTAAAACCGTCAGTGAGGCTTTTTCACATTCAGGTTCGCCTCTAGCGGTGATCAGCAGATCATCGACATATTGAAGCAGGGCAGTGTTGACTGGCATGTGGATACTGTCAAGTTCTCGTTTTAGTGCTTGGCTATAGATGCTGGGGCTCTCTGTGAATCCTTGAGGTGCGCGTGTGAATTTAAAGCTTCGTCCATTTAAACTAAATCCGAACAAGTATTGGCTTTCCGGATCTATTGGGACGCTGAAAAAGGCATTCTTGAGATCAATTACAGTAAAGAATGTTGCTTCGGAATCAATGGCTGTCAGTAATGAAGAAATGTCTGGGACTACGGGGTATTGTGGTACAATACATTTATTTAATTCGCGCAGATCAATAACCAATCGATATACTGGCGGGGCTTTTGGATCAGTTCGTTTTAGAACCGGAATTATCGGTGAATTACATATATTGGAGTCGGTTTCCACAACCACTCCTTGGGTAATAAGCTCGTCAATGATTTGCAGTAGAGCCACTACAGCATCTGGGGGTAACTTGTATTGTCGCATTCGTGGTAGTACCACTCCTGCCTTTAGTGTGACTCGATATGGTGTAATGTTCATGCAACCAACATCTGTAGGGCCTTGTGCCCATAAATGTGTGGGTAAAGTCTGCAGTCGGTCATCCATGTCTCGGGACACATAGTGCCCTTTGAAATTGCGTAAAAACAATCTTACTCCTTCCGGAGAACAACATATTATAGCTCCTAGGGCTTTCAATGTTTTTATACCTAACAGGTTTTCTGGACATGATTTAGTAAGCAATAAATCTGTAGTTCGTGTCAAGGGACCAATCGTAAGTGGAAGAGGCTGTGATACTTCGTTAATGATAGGTTTTCCTGAAAAACCAAGGGAAATATTCTGTGAGCCTGAGAGGGGTGCCCCTGGAACTTCACTATGTTTTATTGTTGTTCGGCTTGCCCCTGTATCAAGTAAAAATTTTCTATCTTGGCCTAATAGTTCACTGTGTACATAAGGTCCTTCTTGATCTACAGGGACCTCAATAAGGGGTAAGCCAACTTCCCTCTCTAGGCTGTTTCATGAGTATCGTTGATAATCAGGATAGTCATACTGTGCGGTCTGATACATTTGTTGCGTCGTTGTTTGTGTGGCAGCAATAGGCTGCGGTGTTGGAGCTGACATAGACTGTTGCGGAGCTGGCATGGATTGTGCATGCTGCGGAGCTCCTTGTGGGTTCTGATCCTGTCTAAGTGGTCGTGGTCTTTCTTTTGTGTTACCTATGGCGATATTATGTTTTAAAACTGGACAATCGTGTACATAATGACCTGGCTGTTTACAATAGTTGCATGTCCCTTTTACAGGACCTGCTGAAACACTGGACTGTGTCATACCCTTTTTATGACCGTCAGCTGGAACTGTCTGGGAAACTAGCATTTTCATTTTCGTGTCTTTCATGCGTCTTTGTTCATGTTCTCAGAATCTCGTCCTGACTGGACAAAGTGATATATATTTTCTAAATGTGTAGTCATTCCTGGTAGCCTCCCTAAATATATTGCAGCTCGTCGGATACGTAATGATGCCAGCAGCATTTCATCCCCTTTTCCTGGCACAGGGTCATATCTACAATCTATTAGAAGTTCCTTGAGCGTGTCGGGAGTTACTAGTTTGGGCGTACGTTGGTGGGCTAATTCTTGAAAGGAAAGTTTATTTACTCTGGGTGGCGTGGAAAAAATGTTTGATGTACCTCCTGTCGCACCACCTGGGGTGCTGGATGTGAAAGGATTCGTTGAACGTGATATAGCAACCATAGGTGTGGATACAGATGTAGAAACAGATGTGCTTGCCGGAACTTGTGTCGGAGTTTGCTGTTGCGGAGGTACAGACGGAGGAGGGTCTTGGCGTTGAACCCCCTCGGCAGGCGGTCTATGTGGCGCAGCATTAGCATACTCGGGAGCTGCGTCGTCTAAATAAGAGGAAAGAAAAACATCTTCTGCGGTTCTGGGATGCCCTTTGGGATGTACTTTTATCGGAAACAACGGGGGTGGCAAGTCTTTCGGTATCTCCGGAGTAGCCCTAGGTAATCCTTCGGCCAGAAGAGGATACATACCATTCATAAGGGCATTTCTTTGTCTGTCTATTTGTTCTGTCTTTACTCGAGTACCTTCTTCAATTAATAGATTTTCTCGAACTTTATTTGAATTCTCCTTACTTTTCTCTTCCTGTCTGAGCGCTTTTTCTGTACGTCTATATGATTCTTTACGCCATAATTCAATGGCATCTTTCTGTGACTGTCTAGCTTTCTTTTTCCATAATTCTTCCTCTACTTTCATGATGCAATCTGCATCCCAGGTCCCAGCTGCGGGCCACCTCTGACCCTCTGGTAATTCCTTGGTGTAGTCTACCCATAAATCAAGAAATAATATGGCGTCTAGGCCATGTTTATGATACATGAAGTACCCTGGAGTGTCCCTAGGAGGAATGGGAACAGCTTCTTCGAGTACCCCTTTTCTAGTTTTGATCTGTCTTAATTTCGAAAAGAGCGGCATATTGAGAACTGATCTGATACCTAATTTTGAACACGTTTAATACCACAAAACACAATAATGAACAGTCATTCACACCACAATATGCAGAACATATTTAAAACATTTTAACATTTAATATTTAATGAACAACAATGATGGCCATTTAGGGAACTAATCACTGAGCATAATACTCGGTACTAACTAGATAATTCTGAATTATATACTAGACATACTTGATATACTGCTAAACAGTACAGATACACTGCTGAAACAGTGCAGACCGGATTTGTGTACCCAAACCCGTCTTGACCGGCACAAACTATGTGCACGTCAGAACGCCTCCCCGACAATGGTACTCACCGGGTAGCTCGGAACGGAAGGCCTCGGAACTGAACTGGACTGGACTTGAACCGGACTGGACTCGACTCGAAACTTCGGAACCTCGGAAACTGGTGGGCCTCTGTATACCTCGGATCTTGCTCTCTCAGCTAGGCTCTGGTCGGGATACTTCGCACTTCTCACCGCCTCGTCTGGGTGTTGATCGCAGCCTCAGTTACCCCCGCTCGGCAGGAGGGAGATACAGGAAATCCTGTGGGTACGCGTTGTTGTCCGTCCAGCTGTGACAGGAGACCGGGCCTGCAACGCACCTCCGGCGCGTGAGATTAGAAAGTGTCCCTGTTCGGGCGCCATATATGTGGTAAATAATTTAATTACCGGAACTTAATTTGATGCGGAAAATTAATAATAATAGCTCAGAAAAATAAGAGGCAGAATCCGTGGTATTAGAGGTTCGGAACGGGCTTTATTCCAAAATCAATTCGAATTGATGGACTCCATATTCCATCACCACGAAGGTTCAGGAAGTGAAAGACCATACTTTATTGACAGGTAATCATTTTTATACAATAGGCATTACAGTAAAACAGATGCAGGAGGCGTAACAATTGATAGCAAAGATAAAACATACATGCGTAGCTAAAGTGGGTGTAACTTAAAGAACGTCATCAGGTATGATGTCACAATAGGGTGGTTCCATGAAAGAATTTCGCAATGTTAGCAGAAATACTTGGCAGAGATGCGCGCGCAGCAGCATGACGTGTGATTGACGTGCAACTAGGGGGTGAAGGGGACTTGACATTTAGCTCTACATGTGGAGACAGAAGTCTGGGGGGTCAAGTCAACCTAATCCCAAATCATATCTAACATCCTATGTTTAAAGAACTATGTTATCCAAAAGGAAAGGTCTTTTGAACAAAATCTATTCTATACTGACTGCTAGTGCGTGTACAAGCGTCTAAGTGTCTACACTAGATGCGAGGGCAGAAATCTTCCATAGTAACAGGGCTATGAATTACTTGCATAAAGACAGAGAAGTCGGGCTCTTTGCTCGGTAGCTGGAAGAATGTTTACTTAAACTACTAGCCAGGAATGCATTGGATAGGGAGCGGAGCAGATAATCTCGAAGGTGAAATACAGTTTTTGGCAGGCAACAGGCTGGAGTCAGGCACCGTTAGCCGCGCAGGGAGTAGGACAAAGTTCATGGATACAGATGCGAGCTCAGACTGGAGCTTTCAGAGGCAAAAGGCAGGAAAAGGCTTGATGGCAGAATCAGGGCCTACTCGCCTGGACTGTAAAATGGGATAAATGAACCATATAAAGCCGGTGGCCTTTCATACTTAGGAATAGAATATCCGGCCCATTCATGGCGGATCTGAAAGAGGACATGTTGACGGTGGACGCACATGTGTTTGCGTCTTCATAACTGGAACTGGAGGGAACATACATGTACTTATGATTTATACATGAAACCGTTGGGGTCCAAGATAGGGGACATAACTGACCATAAAAATCCATATTTCCACAACCTATGCACCCGGCTTCCCTGGGTGAGGTAACTCGAGTACTCCGGTGCTTCCGTGGGTGTTGGCCCTAGACACCTCTAAGTCCAAAAGGGTTCGCTCATAGATATCTTCTAAGTGTCCTTAAACTCTAAATTTCCAACCGCGACATTCCCCATAGAAGTAAACGGCGATTCACAGCTGTGTTCTCACACTGCACAAACGTGTATTTGTGCTATTACTGTTGATTACTGACTTGTAACTTAAGTGCTTCGAACTCCAGTCTCATAAAGAGACTAGAGGGGTGTGTTTTATCTTAAATACATATATTTTAAATATATACCTGGTGTGGTTGTCCTTTCATTTGATCATTCAAGAGATTATAGACTGGTAAAACAAGCTGCTTTACATTCCTTCAAGACTTAGCCTGAAGGCTGCTCTCCATAGCTACCACTAGGATAGCTTTCAATAAAGGTTGTCTTTATCACCATAAGGGGTTGTTTGGACTGATACAAGGTGCCCACTATAACTAGTGGACAGCATATATTAGGCCAACTTCTCACAGAAACATACAAATATAAGAAATTAGATCCGTTTCAGCAACCAGAAACACTTAAAAGGTCTTAATAAAGTTGCAAAGCACGAGAAATGGAAGGGCACTAACCAACATGAAACATAGAGAGCTCTGGCCCCAAGCAGGCTACTTAGTAGTAAGTCTCATCTTCCATGCTCACAGCAATACCAGTGTGCACATTAGTGCTATTAAAAACGTTAACTAAAAGTACAGAGAAACGTCACGAAGAACAGGGCAGCTCTGCAGCCTGCACTTGACTGTAACACGCATAACACTTCATAACCTTCCGAATGACGTGACATTCCAGATGTGAAACAAAATAAAAAACAGACGATAACGTTCATTTTCTTCTAATTCTTCGATGTAGTATGGTGGCTGTGATAAAAACAACATTCCGTGCTGGAAAAGGTAAAGGCTTTGTAATGTAACAGAATGTATTTCGTACTGATTATTTAAATTGTCTTTCATTTTAAAGTGTGTGCCCCCGTTATGTTATATGCAGTGAAATGTACTCTGCCTGTACCTCACACCCGGACACTGCCCACACCAATGCCGACCGGACATGGGAGCCCATGTTAAAAGGATAAGCAGCAATTTGTTAGGCGAGATTGTCTTACACTGTTGGCCTTCTGTCTTTTAACACACAGTAAACGTGACAAGATAATGCTCGTTCAGCTTCTTAAGTCAAGAATGGTTATTTTGAGGGTCCCGCAGTACCCCATTACCTCCTCGTTAGTCATCCTCGCCACATGACTAACGAAGTGAGCTTCAGCTCCACCACAGAACCCTCCAAAGCAAAAGTTAGCCTCCCATGCCTCCCATCCCTTCCCAATATGGCTGACCCCTACCCCCATGGACACTACAAGAGGCGGGCCGGCCCACCCCCCCCTCCCCCAAAGCCTGTTTTTATTGTTCTGCACACGTCTCTCCAGAGCGCGTCAGGTAAGTGGTACCTGCTGTAGCAGGTACGTGGGTCTCGGGTTGGAGGTCCTGCTCTAGCGGACCCTAGGGCTTGGACTCTGTTTGTTCCCCCTGCTTTTGGCCCCTGGTATGTTTGGGGCGTTTTTTGTTTATTTCGCCTTCCAGCCGGTTAGGCTCTGCTTTAGCGGGCCGTGGGTTTGTCGGGGGGGGGGGGGGGCGGACTTTTTATATGTCTATTCAAGTGTGGGGGCTCGCTGGGATGCTCCCCCCTTCTGGTGGCGTATTCACGGACTTGCATGCGGGTTCCGTTCCCGTTGTCTCCGCCGCCGCCTTTCTTTGTCTAGGTGCTGGCGGCGGCTGTGTGGCGATGTCCGTATGTTCTTTCCCCGCCGGTCTCTGACTCGGGCGGGGGCTTTGCATACTGATGCATTGCGCCTCCCGCTTCGGCGCGGGGGCAGGTGGCGAGTCTGCAGGGTTCGACCCGTGTACGCTGCCCGGGTCTATGTGCTGCCGCCGCCCGCCTTCCCGTCCGGCGGGTGCCGTGGCGGGTGGCGGCTGGGGGGCCTGGCTTACCTGCCTTCCGGGTGTTTGTACTCCGGTTTCAGGGGCGCGATGGTGTAGGTCTCTGCGGAGTCTCTGCCCTGGTCCTTCCTGCTCGGGTCTTCCCGTGAGGCGTGGCTTCCGATCGTCAATTCCTGCCCGGGGCCCGGCTCGCTGTCCCGTGGGCGGGGTTTGGCTGGTCCCGCGCTGGTTCTCTCAGGTGTTTTCTCCCGCCTTCTTCTCTGCTATTTAGGAGCGGGTGTTTTTCATTTTCGTTTCACTGTTCTGGTGTCCTAGCTGTACTGGCGTCCTTGCTTGTGTTTTGTCATGGAACATGGTGATGTCCCGGTTGGGGAGGACCCTGCCCCCCAGGCTCCTCCTGAGGCGATCACCCTGCAATCTATTCAGGGGATGATTCAGGCTGCGGTGGCGGCTGCTTTTGCGCAGCGCTCGGGGCAAGGTCCCTCCTCTCCAAAACGTCCTCGCTTGGATCACTCTTCTGTTTCAGACGCTGAGGGGGAGGAAGAGGATCTCCGGTGGCGCTATGTGCAGGGTCAGGAGTTGCGTGATGTTCTTCTTCACATTAAGCAGAACTTGGCTTTTCCGGCTCCGGCGGCTTCGGACCTTTCGGAAGATTTTTTCTTACAGTATCAGCGTAGGGAGCCGGAGTCTCTGCCTCTTCATTCCTCCTTGAGAAAGGTGTTGGAGGGGGAATGGTTGGAGGTTGACAAGCAGGCCTTCCCGAGGTACCTGGCGAAGCGCTATGCCATCCAGGACTTTGCCAAGGAGTTCCCTTCCTCTGTCAAGGTGGACTCTCTGATGGCGGGGCTTTCCTCGCAGGGTTCCATCATTTCCGAGGATGCCTCGCCCTCGGACCCTGTTGACAGGCGGGTGGAGGCCGCGGCCAAGCGGGCTTATTCGGCCGCCAATTTTTCCATTCGTGCCTCTGCCTACCTGTCTTACACGGTGCAGTCCTTGTTGAAGGATTTCTAGTCCTTGGCGGAACTGATGGACCAGGGGGCGGATGTGGTGCCTACCCTGGCGCTTATGGAACAGCAGACTCGTCTCCTGTCTGACATTTCTTTCGACACCTTGGGGGCTTCTGCTGCTGCTGGGGCGCTGCTATTCAGGCCAGGCGCCACATTTGGTTGCGCAACTGGAAGGCTGAGGCTGCCCAGAAAGCCCTGCTGATGAGGATTCCCTTTTCCGGACCGAAGCTTTTCGGGTCTTCCCTGGAGGACATGATCAAAAAGTCGGCTGAGGACCGGAAACTGCTGGCCCCCCTTCGTTCATCCAGGGCCCGCTTTCCGGGTCCCAAGAGGGCGTTTTCCACCTCTTCCGCTCCCAGGGGGAGTGCGCCCTTTCGGGGTAGAGGTCGTGGCCGGGGCGCTCCCTTCTTCTCAAAATCCCGGTCTCAGCCTGCTGCTTCCGCCCCCGCCCCCAAGTCCTGACTATCTTCTGGCCCCGCCGGGTGTTCTCCCGGTGGGCGGCCGTCTCCGCCACTTCCTTCCAGCTTGGGAGTCCTCTGTCACGGACCTTTGGGTTCTTCGGATTGTGAGGGAGGGTCTCACCATCTCCTTCAGTTCTCCTCCTCCGAGCACCTTCCGCGCTACCCCGCTGCCTTCCTCTCCGGACAAACGGGCGGCCTTGCTCGCTGGCATCCAGGACCTGCTTGTGAAGGGGGCCATCCGGCCTGTTCCCCCGTCTCAGCGGGGCCTCGGCGTGTACTCTATTCTGTTCCTGGTAAGGAAGGTGTCTGGGGATTTTCGACCTGTTTTGGACTTGAAACGGGTGAATTTGTTCATTCCTCGCGCTAAATTCAAAATGCTTTCTCTGCAGGAGATTCTGCCGCTGCTGGTCCAGGGGGAGGTGGTGGCTTCCCTGGATCTGTTGGATGCCTACCTCCATGTGCCGGTTCACCTGCCTTCTCAGCCCTTCCTCCGGTTCTGTGTGGGTTCCTGCCACTTCCAATTCCAGGTACTCCCTTTTGGTTTGTCTTCTGCCCCGAGGGTATTCACCAAGATCCTGGCGCCTTTGGTGGGCGTTCTTCACCGGGAGGGTATCAGGGTCTTTCCCTACCTGGATGACTAGTTAATCTCTGCTTCTTCTTTTTCGAAGGGGAGGCTTCACGTCCGGAGGGTCTGTGAGGTCCTGTCTACCCACGGCTTCCTGATCAACATCCGAAAATCCCACCTCGAACCCACCCAGGACTTGATCTTCATTGGGGGCCGGTTGGACATGCTTATGGGGAAGGTGTTCTTGCCCCAGGCACGCCGCAGTGTCTTGTGGCCGGATCTGGGGGCTCTTCTGGGGCGGGATTCTGCTCCTGTGGGTCTGTGATTGAGGGTTCAGGGGTTGATGTCTGCGACCATCAATGTTCTCCCCTGGGCTCGCCTTCACCTGTACCCCTTGGTCACTCACCTCCTCTCACTTTGGGACCCCTGCTCCGAGGACTACGAAGCTCCGGTTCCGGTGTCTCCCCAGATCCGGTCCGACCTGGGCTGGTGGCTTGTGGCGTCCCATCTCTCGGAGGGTCTTCCCTTTCTGGTCTCCCCTTCCCGGGTTGTCACGACCGATGCCAGTCACCTGGGCTGGGGGGCGACCTTGGGGTCCCGGTCGGTTCAGGGTCAATGGGGTCCTCTTCTGTCCCGCTGCTCCTCCAACTACCGCGAGTTGAAGGCGGTCCTGCTGGCTTGCCGGGACTTTGCTCCCTCCCTCCAGGGTCATCATGTTTTGGTTCGGACAGACAACCAGGTGGTGAGGTGTTACATCAACCACCAGGGGGGTTGCCGGGTGCGCTCCCTGTGGTTTCTGTCCCGGGAACTGTTGTCCTGGGCGGAGGGTCTTGTCGATCAGGGCTGTCTATCTCCCGGGGTCGGAGAATGTGGTGGCGGACCATCTCAGTCAGGTGTTCGCGCCTTTGAGTGCCCTCTCCCTGTCGCCGTCGGTCTTTCGCCGTCTGGTGGACCTGTTTGGCCTTCCCCGGGTGGACTTGTTCGCGGAGTCGGACAATGCCCTCCTGCCCTGCTTCTGCGCTCTCCATCCGTGTCCGGGGGTCTGGAGGGGGGATGCTCTGTCCTTCTCGTGGCCTCGGGGTCTCCTTTATGCCTTCCCTCCGTTTCCCTTGATTCCTCGGGTCCTTTGCAAGATCCGTTTGGACCGGGCCCTGGTGCTCTTGGTGGTTCCCGGTTGGGTGCGCCGCTCCTGGTATCCTCTCCTGGGCGAGCTGGCAATTCGGTCTTGCTGGCCGATTCCGGATCAGCCGTTCCCCTTGCGGGGCCCTCCTCTGCCCGGGGCGGTGTTGCGCCGGCTCCATCTGCAGGCTTGGCTGTTGAGAGGGTGACCTTGTTGGCCCAGGGGTGTTCCCCGGGGGTGGTTGCTTTATTGCAGGGGTCCCGGCGGTCTTCGACCTTGTTGTCCTATTCCCGGCACTGGTCCTCTTTTTCCCGTTGGTGCGGCTTGCTGGGTTCTGACCCGGTATCGGTGGATCCCATGAGGGTTCTGGATTTCTTGGCGGAGGGTTTTTCCCTGGGGTTGGCTACCTCCACTCTTAGGGCTCAGTGGGCTGCCCTGCGGGTCTTTCGCAGTCCGGACCTGGACCTCCTGGATTCCTTGGTGGCCTTCTTGCTGCGCAGCTTTTCTCTAAGGCGGCCTAGGGCTGTTTGCCTCTCTCCTCCTTGGGACCTTCCCTTGGTCCTGCGGGCTCTGCAGGGTCCCCCCTTTGAGCCGCTTGAGTCGGTGGATCCGAAGTTCCTCACCTTCAAGGTGGTTTTCTTGGTCGCCATTGTCTCGGCCGGCCGCATGGGCGAACTGGGGTCCTTTCTTCGGTCTTCCCCCTTCTTGAGGGTCCTGCCGGACCGGCTGGTCCTGCGCCATGATCCCCGGTTTTTGCCTAAGGTTCCCTCCTTGGCTAACCGCTCTCGTGAGGTTTCCTTGCCTTCCTTTTCCCCCTCGGTGGGCGTTCCCCTGTCCTTGTTGGATGTCCGTCGGGCGGTGGAGATCTACTTGGATCGCACCGCCTCTTTTTGTCAGTGTGATAGCTTGTTTGTGACCTTTGGCCCGGTGCGGTCGGGGCACAACCCTTCCGTTTCCACTCTCAGTCGCTGGCTGAAGCAGGCTATCCTGCTGGCTTACAGCACCCAGGGGTCTGACCTCCCGGGGTCTGTCCAGGGGCGTTCCACCCGGGGTGTCTCGGTGTCTTGGGCCTCGTTTAAGGGTGTGTCCACTGAGGAGATTTGCCGGGCGGCTACGTGGTCCTCTCCCCACATGTTCATGGCGCACTACCGGGTGGTCCTGGGGGGCTCTCTTCCTGGGGATTTTGCGGGGGCTGTCCTGAGTGCTGGTTCTGACACCCCTTGATTGTCCTTCTTAGGCTGTGTTCTTCTGTGGTTTTCGTTACACGTTGGAATAAAGTTGTTTTCTCGCCTTGGTGGTGTTTTTGTTGTATACCATGAAGCCGTTTGGCTTGGGTATGTGCTCACTTCGTTAGTCATGTGGCGAGGATGACTAACGAGGAGGTAATGCCCCGATTACTTACCGGTAATCTTCATTACTCCGAGTTAGTCTTCCTCGCCACATGAGTTCCCGTCCCTCCCTCCCTGTCTGGCTATCGGCTTCATGTTTGGCTTGGTAGTTTCAGGCTTTGGGGGTGGGCCGGCCCGCCTCTTGTAGTGTCCATGGGGGTAGGGGTCGGCCATATTGGGAAGGGATGGGAGGCTAACTTTTGCTTTGGAGGGTTCTGTGGTGGAGCTGAAGCTCACTTCGTTAGTCATGTGGCGAGGAAGACTAACTCGGAGTAATGAAGATTACCGGTAAGTAATCTGGGCAATACTTCCTGCACCTATGTCTTCCAGTGAACTAATTAGATGAAGAAGTCAGCAATAATCTGTAGTTTGGGAGCAGTGCTTGTGATATCAGAGTGATGTGGTCACCTAGTTTCAAACCGAAACCGTAAGAACTGAAAGCACAAACACGGTCATGCATATCGACCAGCAATGCCGAAATTAAGGTTCGACACTGCCTTCTGCGTGGGTTCTAGTCCCAGCCTCTCAAGGGAAGGCCACATTGGTTGACATTAGCTTTTCAGAAGTGCAGTCACTGCTGGGGCACCCAGTGGCGGCTCGGGCTGCCCTGAAAGGTCATAAAGGCTTCGTGGAGTTGAAAGCAGCAAAGCCTTTCCAGCTGGTGCTGGTACACCTCTGTTCTTCCCCTTCCTCCCTCAGGTCTGAACATGACTCACTGCTCACTCGGCCAGTACCGTATGGGATTGCATTAGAGAGGATGTTACCTGCAGAGCTACGGGGACTGTCACAGTGAAGTAGTGAGTACCAGGACTCCAGCCAATACTGCCATGACGTAAACTTGCCCGCTTTCCTTTGAATCGAGTGCACACACAACGGGCGTTCGCACCTTTGGGATACAGTTCACTGTAATAATATTTTGAAGAACTTAAGTGACTGCAACCAAAATTTACTAACTCCACTCACTGTCTGTCAGGTGAGAGGTCAGACCCTTCCAGGAGCAGTTTCCAGCCCAGCTGCGGCACATGCCACTGCGCAGCCTGCCTCTGGTCAGACAGAGAAATAAATACAGGGTAATAATTACCGGTCTTCTGACAGCTTGGAAAGCCACGATCCTGGCCACCAGCATCATGAGGCTGTGGGGACTGAATCACGCCATCTCATGAGAAGCGGCAGGCAGTGACACCAAAATACTGGCTGCACTGTAAATAGCGGTGCAAGCAGCGGGGGGGCTTCAGACAACTTTCTGTTCTCATTCTGCCTGTTTGCTCGCGCTGCAGGCGCCAGGCCCGCCTAAAACTCCCCTCTCCATTATTCTCATTGGCCAAATCATTGGACACTATTGCAGTCCGTGACGCCATCATGTCACGTGAATATGAGGCTGGTGAATGGAGCCATCCGTGAGCCCCAGCTAGGTCAGAGTCTGTCAGTCGCCTGACTGCGTCTGCCAGAGCATGTCGGACCAGGCGCTGCTTTGCTCAGTGCTATTACCAGCACTCCTGCTTGATAGCTTTAGGAGGCTCTATACATGCGTGACTCTGCATTTCAGCGCAGTGATGCAGACTGCCGCACTAAAATGCGTTAGTCTAACGCATGATGCGTGATACTTGGTAGGGCTGACTATACGACCCTATTGCCAGTAATTTGAAAGTATTGCATAAGTCTACTTACCTGTAACTGAGTTCAACCTGGTTTCATGAAATAAAAGTAACTAAAGTAATATTTATTTTACAATCATTGGCCTGGAGTCAGTCTTTGAGTGTGTGTTCCTGCCTTGTATGAGTATGTACACCAAATTAATTGATACTACCCTCTGATAAGCGTCCCTCCTCAGCCGCTACCACTAAATTGAGAGTAATGTATTATCTACTTTAACCTCTGTCATACCTTTGGGGACTCACTGGATTCGTTGCAAAATATACTTCTGCTTGGTATAGTCTATACAGAGCCAGCTTCCTACAAACGCTATGCTGAAAAATGAAGCGCACACCCGTTTTGAGAAAAGTTTTACGCTGTGCATTTAAAGTGCTGATATATTCATGACTAGGAGCACTTCCAAATGGCAAAATGTAAAAAACAAAAAATGCCTATAGAAAAGAAATATACACATTAGAATGAAAGTGCATTGGTATGGTGGTGCCAACGCGAGATTTCGAGCGTGTGAACACGAGCGCTTCCATGCCACAGTGAGAAGTGACCAGGGAAGCAGCAATAAACGAGGGACAATGCACCAACAAGCTGTATGAATCACGTTGGGATAGACGACCAGGAGGAAGCACGAAAGCATTGGATGGCCAAACACAATAATCCATTAGTGATGTCACCGGGGCGTCAACCAAGCAGCTAAAGGAGGGCCAATGACAAGCAATGCACCAATCAAAAGGCAGGATTTCTGAATGGCACAACAAAGAAACCATGGTATCGATGGCTGTGCTTTAAGCTCATATTTTGGATACAATATGCTTTGCAGACCGATGCAAGCGCTGCCCCGGCTCGACCTAAAAACGAGGAGAGGACTTAGTAAATGAGGGAAAAGAGATTTGAAATGCAACAATCAGATGTAAATTAGATGGAGCTGACACTGCTGCAAGGGGCATCAATACATCAGTCATGCTCCATAGACATGCGTGGCTACGCATATCCGAGTTTAAACCCGGAGGTACAGCAGCATATTCTTAAACTACTATTCGAAAGGGAAAACCTCTTTGGCCCATCTGTAAAACCACAATTGGAGAGGATAAAAAAAGACAGAGATAAAGCCAAATCCATGGGTGCCTTACAAATAGCACCTCAAAAACAACAACCCTTTCGGCGTTTACCAGGAGCAACAAAAGCCTCTACCCCTGAAAACACCAAATATCAGCAACAGCAGCATCACCAGAAAGGACATGGATATTATCGTGGAGGTTATAAAAACAAAGGTCGAGATACCTCCAAAAAGGGGAGCTCCTCTACACAACCACCTAAATGATTTGCCTCTACTTCCAACTGACTGCAAAATACCTTTCGGCGAAGGCTACAACAATTCCATTAGTTGTGGCCAAACATCACATCACATCAATGGGAAATACGAAAAATGAAGGAGGGATATCGCCTAGAGTTAACTCAACAACCACCAAATATCCCACCAAAATGGCAGACTTTAAATGAACAATATCTACATCTTCTAAAAGAAGAAGTAAAGGTGTTGCTACAAACAGTGGCCATAGAACTAGTCCCACTCAAACATTGAAACAAGAGAGTCTACTCTCTTTATTTCCTCATACCAAAGAAAGACAGATCATAAGGCCCATTCTGGACCTGCAACTACTAAATCGCTACATACTATCCAAACACTTCCACATGGTCACATTGCAAGATGTAATGCCACTACTACAATAGAGATACTTAAAAACTGCATTAGACCTGGAGGACGCTTACTTCCACATTCCAATCCACCCAATGCGCACTGCAAATACCTTCGGTTTGTGGTAAGTGGAGGTCATCATCAATTTTGGGTGCTACCTTTTGGGATGACAACAGTCCCAAGGATGTTCACAAAATGCTTGGCAATTGTAGCAGCAAAATTACGAAGAGAAAACATGCGTGTCCTTCCATATCTCGAAGATTGGCTGATCAAAAATCCAACCAAAACTAAATGTCTAAAAGACACCCAAAACATAATAGACCTACTTCACCTATTGGGTTTACTATCAATGCAACAAAATCACATTTCGAACCACTTTAGGTACAATCATATCAAGGTGTGATACTCAATTAAGTATCAGAAACAGCTTTCCCCAATCCACACAGGGTTCTCAATCTCCAGACCAACTGGGTCTTTTTCAGCCACATCATCACCCACCAGTCAAAACAGTGATGCGCCTTTGGGCATGATGGCATCATGCATAGCTGTAGTGCCCCATGCAAGGCTACACATGAGACCTCGCCGGGAGTGTTTAGCATTGCAATGGTCACAAGTGGACTGAACATGGAAGCTCTAATGTTGGTTTCACCCATGATCCATCAGGCACCACAGTGTGTGGAGCACTTCAAACATACTGAAGGGAAGAGCCTTCAAAGACAATCACAAGCAATGCATCACTCATAAGGTGGGGTGCTCATATGAAGGAAATTGTGTTTCAGGGACACTGGACTTTACAACAACAGGCGCTGCTCATAAACATGCTGGAGCTTGTAGTCCGCTATATGGACCTCAAAGCATTCCTAACAAACATTTCAGGTAAAATTGTCCTTCTCCGAATAGACAATATGACTGCAATGTATTACACCCAGAAACAAGGGGTGACCCATTAAATTCAACTGTCATAACTAGTGCAAACGTTATGGAAATGGGCAGACAAACACAGAATTCCTCTCCTGGTTCAATACATACCAGGGCAGGAAAACTCCAGTGCGAACATGCTCAGCAGGACACAACAACAAGTTCATGAGTGGAAAATACACACACCATTACTGCAACAATACTTCCACCGGCGAGGAACCTCTGTAATTGATTTGTTCACCACTGCTGAAAAATCAAAATGCCAAAGCTTTGACTCCAGATACCCACACCCACTAATCAAAGGGAACACTCTATGGATGAACTAGTCATGTTTATTTGCTTACGCTTTTCATCCTCTCCCACTCAATCCATATGTGATCAGGTAACCCAGACAGACTTTAATGACTCTAATACTAATTTCTCCCACATGGACTCGACAGCCATGGTACACAACACTACTCGAGTTATCCTTAGTACCTCACTAGAAACTACCCAACTATCCAACCTTCTCGCACACAGCAGGGGCAGGTTGAGACATCCCAAAGCACAACATCTCAATCTTGCTATCTGGCTAATGAGGTCATAGAGTTTGGATGCTTAAATCTCCCTCCAGAATGCCTGTCTATTCTAAAGGAGGCCAGAAGACTAACCACAAGGGCTTGCTACGTAGCAAAATGGAAACATTTTGCTTACTACTATGCATCTTTAAACATCAACTCTTCTTCACCAACAGAAAAATAACTAGTGTTACTTTTTACACTTCATAAAGGCACATTTGGCATAAACCTCAATGCGCTTGAATTTAGCAGCAATTGAAGCATACCAACAAAACAGGAAACGCCAATCGCTTTTCCACATTCCAGTCATCAAAGCCTTCATGGAAGGATTAAAAAGAGTCATTCCACCATTTACAACTCCAGTACCTGCGTGGGACCTAAACATTGTTCTAACATGTCTTATGGTGCCACCTTTTGAACCACTTCATAACTGTCAAATACAATTTTTAACATGGAAAGGGGATTTTCTTGTGGCAGTAACATCTCTACGAAGGGTTAGCGAAATACATGTGATCACTGCGGAAGACCCATACTCTCAAGGGTTCCTAGACAAGGTGCATTTACCCACCAAGCTAACGTTCTTTTCTAAAGCCATATCTCCTTTCCAGTTAAATCAAACTCTAGAGTTACCGGTTTTCTTTCCAAAACCAGACACAGAGCATCCCTTACATACACTTGATGTTAAACGGGCACTTCTGTACTACTTGGGACATACAAAACGCTTCAGGAAAATACAACAACTATTTGTTTCGTTTTCAAATCCATATAAAGGAAATGCTATTTCAAAAGCAGGACTAGCAAGATAGATTGTCAAATGTATCTAAATTTGTTATGCTAAAGCAAAACCAACATTAACAACTTTGCCAAGGGAAAAACAGCAACAGTGGCTTTCTTGGGAAATAACCCTCTTAGTGACATTTGCAAAGCATCAACATGGATGAACCCACATACATTTACAAAACATTATTGTGACGATTTTCAAGCAAGACAGCAAGCTCTAATTATACAAACATTCCTTCAAACATTGTTTCAAACAAATGCACCATCTCATGCCTAAAGCCACCGCGAGAGGGGTACTACTTTACAGACTATGCATAGCATGTGTTTCTACAGCCAACACATGCTACGAATAGAGTGTTACTTACCCTGTAAACATCTATTCGTAGTGTGTAATGCTGCAGAATTACATACACCCTCCTGCCTCCCCGCAAGTATTAGATGGTGAGATGAATACACATAAATACAGTATGTTCAACAGCAAATGCTAACTTACCAGCCTATATCCTCACTCCATATATTGCAAGGGGAAAAAACATTATCTAACAAAGGAGCTGTTCTATAAGCGCAATACCTCGAGGAGGAGGAGAAACAACGCCCAACGCTGATAATAAATCGTCCTCGAGGAATAACTTGCAGAGTCAGTGCCCAACACTAGATGGCAGGAGTAGACATAGCATATGAATCTGCAGCACTACACGCTAGAAATAGATGCTTACAGGGTAAGTAACATACTCCTTCTAGTGTCCATCACATCAGTGAGGTGGGTTAGCGAACTACAGGCACTATCTGTGCACCCTCGATACTCCACATTCTTTCCAGGCAATCTGGTTCTGAGAACAGATGCTTCTTTCTTGATAAAAGTTGTGACAGATTTCCTTGTCACTTAGACCATCACACTGCCAACCTTCTTTGCTTCGCCTCACCCTTCTAAAGTGGAGGAGTGACTCGATTGACTGAATCCAAAAAAGAGCATTACTGTTCGAAATTGATTGTACTAAGGAACACAGGGTGGTTAATCAATTCTTCATAGGGTTCACCTGAACTAAGAAAGGACAGGCGGTGCAGAAAAGGACCATATCAAGATGGCTCATACTCTGCATTAAAATCTGCCACTCATTGGCCAAGAAGCACCATTTTGAGGGCTTGCGTGCTCATTTCACCAGATTCATGGCTGCAGCCACATTAGCTCACGGAGTTCCTGTCCTGGACATCAGTCAGGCTGCGACATGGGCCTCTACATACGTTCACCGAGCACTACTGCCTTGACAGTCAGATCCGTCGTGACAGGGACTTTGCCCGTTTGGTCCACCAGGACTTCCTGGTCTAAATCTGTTTGCAGACCCACCTATAAAGAGTTATTTCCTGGGTATCTAGTCTAAGGTAAGGAATCTACAGCTAGAAGTCTCTATCAGATAAACAAGTTACTTACATTTGGTAACGCCTTATGTGATAGAGAAAATATCTAGCTGCAGATTTGTTACTGACCCTCCCATCTTCCGATCAATCAATCAGTCAATCAAGGATTTATAAAGCGTGGCAAATCACCTGTGAGGGTCTCAAGGCACTGGAGTTGGCTAACTGCTTTATGCTGAACTGTTTATTCAATCATAATGTGGGATAAGCAAGGAGAGGGCACTCAAAAACTGGGGAAGGCAGGGCGAAAACTGAAAATGAGGGGAAAAGCAAGGACAAGACACTCAAAAATGGGGGAAAAGCAAGGATAAAGCAGTAAGAATGAGGAGAAAGCACTGAAAAAACAAGGGAAAAGGAAGGAGAAAGCAGTGAGAACAAGAGAAAAGCAAGGAGAAGGCACTCTGAACTCGAGGGAAAAGCAAGGGGAAAACAGTGGAAAGGAGGGAAAAGCAAGGGAAAGCAGGTGTTTGCTGAGTAAGTGGTGTATATAATTGTCCCTTCCATTTGTTCTTTAATTTAGTGCCCTCTTCTTCCATTAGGTGCGGCTCTTGTAGAAACATATCTGTGTACCTCGTTGGCATAGTTGGGCGAATACCTTATATCTTTTCTGTACAGAGCCCAACCCACTTGTATTCCATGTGGTGAGTAGGCATTTACCTTTTATGCTCACAATACAGTGCAGTATGATGGGGTTTCTGGTGTGGTAAAATACCCTCTTGCATAGTGTAACGAGCAACTTTTTATATAATAGATCACATTTCTTCAGCAATTGTGGTGGGACACGCCTAAATAAATGAAACCCTTTTATCAATTCCAGGGCAGGTACAGCACTGCACTTCGACCGAAAACCATTTAACCCCATAACTAGAACGATACCAAACCAGCTACGCAGGGAATGTGATTTAGGTTTAGCAAAGGGAGTGCAAAGGGCTTGTAGGGAGAGTGTAGGCTTATTATCCTGTCCAAAGCCTCACCTGCTGTGGGGCCCAGCTCAAGGATCGAATCAAGAGTCAATGAGGTTGTGTGTTGTGGAGCACATTTGTAAACACTCAATGTTCCAATAGTCAGGGTGATATTGAATGCGTTAAAGTAGAGGTATTGGTGTGCATATACTTTACAGGTCGGAAATGGTCTACTGCCTGGGTTAATTACTCAAATACTAGTACACATTATTTAATCTGTTTTCAGTCTTGCATATGTCATTTCATTTCTTGCCTTTCTGGTAGATGTACGTGAAATATGTAGTGTCAGGTTGACCTCTATAACGTGTAGGGAAATAGAGGCAGGACTCGTCAACTCATCTTAAGACCAATGTTTTGAATAAGTTCATCTGCAGTTTGCAGTGTGACTATTGGGAAAGTGCTGTAGTGAGATCTTGTTGTCACTAGATGGAATTAGTGTTGATGCCGGATGGCAGCCCAGAAGCAAAAGCCACCTTGTGGTCCTCTTGCACCTGTCAGCGGGGTTGGACTTTCAGAGCAAAGCTAGGGAAGATCATTATCTTAGAGTTGCCTATCATCAATGGGCTGCCTGTGCAAGTCTTTTGGAGGATGACATATTTACCTCGATTTGTCAGGATCTTCATAGCGATTGGTCTGGGTGGTGCTCCCGGAAGAGGCGGGGGTCTTCTGACCGAGAAACAATGCACGTGTCCCACTGTAAACATTAATTACAAGCCTTGCAAGAGCACTTCTTTTTGAAGCCAGGTTTTAATGAATAGAGTGGTGTTGGGTTCTTTATAATTTTCTGGCATTTTCGTAAGTTATCTCGTCTGGCTCGTCCCTCCGCATACTCAGCTTAGCCCTCATAGAATTTAATACTCTCTGTGAAATCCTTCATTACTTTTGACATGCCAGTAAGAGGGCAACAAGGTATTTGCCAAATATGCAATGGAGGCCTAACACCTGCGAGAGGGATTTGTGTGTCACCACATGCCGGCACGAACATCTGTCACATATAGAGACTTAGTGGGACACCCGCTTTACCCTAAGATGTATGTGAAAGAGCAGGAAACTTTGGTGGTCACGAGAAACTATGTCAGGATCCGTAGGCGGGCCCGTAGGCGCTGTGGGTTAAGTGCCGCTTGGCACCGTAGTTTACTCTCCCTATAAAAGTTAATAGAGCACAGGAGCCGGAGCAGAGTGTGTACGGCGCATTCAGACCAGGTCGCTCACTCGGTCAGGCGATTTCAACCCCATAGATGGGCTCACCAAAATAATAATCAGTTACTGCAATGCATGGAACCCCTTCATTGCAGTAGCCCAAAGGGAGCAACCCTGGTCAACTCAGCAAATTTAAGTTAGTGCCAGTTGGATGCCAGTTAGGACCCTTGTATCACCCACAATCCGACCACCTATAGCTGACATCCTTTCAAAGGAGAACCTCGAAAAAGGAATCTCCAACTAAGTGAGTGAAAGACTTTGTCTATGTCCAGCAACACCTAGGTACCATGTCCTCTAAGTTCATTATCCTTCCAAATTACCAATTAGACCTTTGAAATGCAATGTCTTGTGCCTCTTCTGGGCATTAACCAATTCTGTCAAGTTGTAAAAGGAAAGTTAAGAATGAAAAATGTCCTAGCTATCGTAACAGAAAGTTTCAATTCTATTAAGGACTCGGACGCGGAGATTATGCCTTCTCTCTTCACTTAATTTAAAACAGCAGCCATTCAAAGCAACAAGACTACATTTCCCATGAACCCAAGGGAAAATTACAAAATGTCCAATCTGGAACAGTCCTGGATCCTCCAATCAGTTCACTCCATCGTGCATATAGTCTGCCCTAACTGGCCCTTCCTCCTCTTTCTTTGCGCAAAGTCAGCCGGTAACCAATCTTCAAGCGTCTTGTTTATTCGCATCTGAACCTACGAGGACAAAGGCATCATCAATTCACGAAAGGAATCTGATGTAACCAGTCAAAATACAATGAGGCAGACGATCCATAGATTCGTGGATCAAGACAGAACAGTTTACGATTCAATCGAAGAACAACAAGCCAGCAATAAAACAGCACCATTGGAATTGAATAATGACAAACAAGTCATCTTCCTCAGAAAAAAGAAACCAAACTGATTTACTTACTGTAGTATGGGGTGGGATATCCTCTAGCGATCCCTAGGGCGGGATAATCCTTGCCTCCAAGTCCTTAATAGAATTGAAACTTTCTGTTATGATAGCTAGGACATTTTTAATTCTGTGTCAGGATTATGCTAGTTTAAAGCTTGGCTTGAAGTAGAACCTCTTAAAGGTTGAGTCCGAAGAACAGTCGGCAGCGTTAAGGATATCTTCCAAACGGACACCCAAGCCAAATGCCTCTTAAGGCCATTGCCCCTCGAGCTGAGTGAGCTCTGAAATCTTTGAGGTTTATGCCTGCTTCTTGCATAACCCACAAACCCACCGGACTATGGTAGGAGAGGAGACCGCTCTGAAAGGTTTGCATAGAGCAATGAGAAGCTGGCATACCCCTGGAGCCTGAACTCTTCTGTCATCTCTTCATAAGCTTTCAAGCAGCGGACTACATGCAATTTTGGGGAGTCCGGGAACTCTGGGTAAGAGATCACTCTGGTATGACACTTAGTCACTCTATGCAACGTAAAAGGCACTCCAGATGGGGTAAACATCCTGGAGGTGATGTCCAGAGCTCTAACATCGGACACTCCTCGACAGGAGATCAGACACAGTAACATTGCCAGTTTAGCTGACATCTCTTTCCTTGACAAAAATCGGTTAGGTTGCCAGGATAAGAACAAGTTAAGGACCTGGTTCACATCCCACAATGCGGAGTATCGAGGTTCCGGGGGCTAGGAGAGCCGAATGCCCCGGAGAAGCTTGCAGACAAGAGGATGCTCCCCAATAGGAGCATTACTAAGTGATAAATGCCCAGCTAATATAGCGTAACAAAAGTTGTTGATAGACCTGTAGGCCAAGGCACTAGAGGCCAAATGGGCCAAAACATTCAGGACGAAACCTATATCTGCGTCCAAGGGATTGAAATTCTGCCCCATACACCAACGGGACCATCTGCCCCAAGCGGATCTGTAACGCTTGATGGTACTGTCTGCCCATGCTTTAGACATGAGTTTTTCAGCTTTTGCCGAAAGGCCTGGGACTTCCCAGCGTCTCCGGTAATCCGTCATGCCACTAGCCATGATGAGTTCTGCAGAACTAGAGGATGAGAAACGCGGTTGGGGTTCTGAAGAAGATTCGGAAAGTGGGGGAGTAGGATTGGAGAATCCCAGGAAGGTTCCAGAAGAATTGGAAACCACACTTGAGACCTCCAAAGGGGGGAGAGGATCACTAGCTCCGGCCCTTGCCTCCGGACCAGGACCGTTACCCGAGTGATCATCACAAAGGGGGAAACGCATACCCCCTCTCTAGACTCCAGTCGTGGAGGAAAGCATCCGTGGATACCGCCAAGGGGTCCGGCCTCCAGCTGTAAAGCCGGGAAATTTGGTAGTCGAGCCTCGAGGCAATCAAGTCTATTGAAAATGGTCCCCAAAGGTCGTTCAACCTCTGAAAAACGTCTGTGTGCAACTTCCACAGACTGGAGTCCCTGAAGTTGCAGGAGTAGAAATCCGCTACCAGATTCTCCCACCCCGGGAGGTACTCCGCTGTCACCGATACGTGGTGATCCAGATAGTATGGCCAGAAGTTGGCAGCCAAATCGGAGAGGGCTTTGGACCTCTTTCCGCCTAAGTGATTGATATAGCGGACTTTGGAAACATTGTCCATCTTCAACAGAACTGAGGACTGAATTGAGTCTCTCGTCCAACATCGCACTGCGAAGGAGCCTGCCATGAGTTCCAGACAGTTTAAATGGAATCTGCATCTCGTCTGGAGACCACAACCCTCCTGTAGAAAAATCGCCGCACCTGGCTCCCCAACCCGTGGTGCTGGCATCTGACTTTATAATTAAGTTAGGGGCGGAGCCGAAGATCACTCGACCGTTCCAGGCTTCCATGTGTTGAAGCCACCATCGAATTTTATCCCATGCTTACTCTGAAAGGTTCACCTTGTGGGAGTAGGGACACCCCTTCCGCAGGTGGGATGCAATGAAGGGGTCCCGTAAAAATCGCTTGGATAGAGACCGAGAACAGGCCCACTAACCGTGCTAGATCTCGGAGGGAAATCTGACTTTGGATGAACTTGAGTCGATCACGAAACCTAGAAACGTCAAACATTGTGAAGCGGAGAGCATTTGACTTCGTTTCGTTGATGACAAACCCTAGACTCTGGAGTAGATTCACTGTCGTCTGAAGATGTTGATGAAGTTGCCGGGGACACGCATCCATAAAGAGAAGATCGTCGAGGTAGACAATCATTCGAATGCCTCAAGCTCTCAACCACTCCACCACAGGCTTGAGGACCTTGGTGAAACACCAAGGGGCCGATGACAGGCCGAACGGGAGGGCGGCAAACTCTAAAGTCTGGTCTCACCCAAAAAACTGGAGGAAACGCCGGTGGGGGGAAGATTGAAACTACCAGATAAGCGTCCTTCAGATCTAGACGAACCATCCAGTCTGAAGGGCGTAGAACGTCCCTGAGGAGATGGATACCCTCCATCTTGAAGTGGCGATAGATTAGCCACTCGTTGAATTAGCTTAGATTGATCACAGAGCGCTTGCCCCCATCGGTCTTGCCCACCAGAAATAAATTGCTGATAAAACCCCTTGGGTGAAACGAAGCCGGGACAACTGCCCCTTTTTTTTTTTAGGAAAGAGGATATTCCTTGTCTACCAAGGCTGAGTCCTGTTGGAAAAAACTTATAGGACAGGGTCTGACCCGCTGGGAGGGTCCCCTAGATACTCTATGTGGAAGCCTTGAATGATTTGTAAAACCCACACGTCCCCTGTGACAGAAGTCCATGCCTGGAAAAAATGTTTGTCAGTGGGCTAAGACGTTTAGGAGCTTATCCTGACAAGCCCGCCAGGAACTATCAATCCCCTTTTTGGGGTCCCTCATGAATTTCTGGAGAAAAGTCACCATGCGGGTATCAATTTCTGGTGTAAGTGCTACCTTGCCTTGCCTTCTAAGGAAAGACGAGGGTATTCTGCCCCGAGGCAGTTACAGGCCTCCTCCTCCGAGGATTTCCTGATATGCATGGCTACGTACTCTGCTACCTTATCTGCTGGAGCCTAGTCAGATCAGCTTGGGTGGATAATATCATCTGGATCAAACATATCCGAGACATCCACCGGTGGCGCAGACTGGTGGGGTCAGGAAGGCCCGGGTTCCCTATCGCTATTCCCTGTAGCACCCTGGGGCAGGGGTAAGGAGTACCCTGGGGGCAATCGTGGTTGGGTAGCCAAAAAGGCCCGCTTTAGCCAGTCAAAAGCAGTGGAGTCCATCCCGGCGTCACATCCGCGTTTGGCTGGGGGGGGGGGGGATCTGGGTCCGCTATTTGCGGTGCAGAGGCAACAGGAAGGCTGGTTAAGCGCGCAAGTGCTTAGTCATTTTTTTGTGTTAGCCTTTCTTCCAGTGGGGACATAGCTTCCCCCACAGCTCTGTAAATTGATGCGTCCACCGCGTTGTAAAACTCATTGTCCCACTGGAGGTCGTTTAGGACATTTTCCCATCCCTGGGAGTCATCCTCATACTCAAATTCCATAGCCGTATGAGGACAAAAACCTTGAAAAAGAGATGAGTTTAAATTGGAACGTCTGGGTATCAGACCGGACTGGAGAAAGGAGACCAGTTTATTATGGGCTGGGTGTCAGCCTGAACTGATGGTGAGAAACTCACAATTTGAGTGAAGGGATGAACCCTGGGCACAGTGTCTGGTGCTTCTTGACAAAAAGATACAGAACAAAACCCAACAGCTGGCCTGGCAACAGGTGCCCACGGAGTGTTAGAACTCTCAAAATGGACCCAAACGGGCGTGAAAAACAGTGGTACTAACTCCGCATAAACAGTGCCAAGCGGAGCGTGAACGCTGATGGGCCTGAAAAAATAACAACGATCCGATCGTACTAGCAATACACCTCAGACGAGGCGTCCTCCTCAGGCCGGGGCTCGCAACTACGGCGCGCCGCACAAACCCTTCCGGATTTGAATGCGTGCGCCGTAGTGAACGGCCTCTCACGGCCCCAGATGGGGAAAGGTCCGCGAGCGCACCAGACGAGCTGCATCGGAGCAGAGACGCTCCCACGGCTCAATTAACCAGGACACGGCACTCGTCCAGAAAATAGACACACACATACAGAAATAAATACGAAGCCAGAAAGGCGGCGGTGGGGGCGGCTGTCTCCCATGAATATCCAAGCGAGAACCAGCCGCGCCGCCTCAGAGCAAATGCGCGCCTGTAAAGGGGGAAAATAAACCGTCTCAGCTCGAGACATGACCAAACTCCCAAAATGGGTAAATACAACCGCTGAGCATAAGCAGCAAGTCACACAATGTGTCAAAACACTAGGAACCACAAAAGGTAATGAATAGCACAATCAAAAGCAAACACTAATAAACAGTGTAATGAGGAAAAAAACACTTATCTCGGCTGAGCAGCAGCGTAGAAAGAGAGGAGGAAGGGCCAGTGAGGGCAGACGATGTGCACGATGGAGTGACCTTGATGAGTACAGGCCCCAGCTAGGCCCGCAAGTACAAGGGTTCGCCCTCCTGTGTACGAAAACTAGAAGGAAGTTGGCACGGAAACTGCAAATACAAAGACAGAGTTTATTAACCCTTAAGGGTGGTCCTACAACCTACACAACACTCTTCAGTATTGTATAGAGTAGCATAAAGAACTTGCGTACACGGTCCCCTTTTATACACAACAGAGGGGCTCATAAGTGGGTGGATACAACATAGAGCAAAATTCATTACCATTTATGGACATTTTCGATACAGGATCAATATATGGGCGGAGTTAACAATTTCCTGAGCCCGCGAAAACATAGTCAAACAAGGACTAACTGATAACAGATGTGGTCAAGTCTGGGCATGCACCAGACGGACAAGGGAGCTATTTATAGACTGTTACTAGGCAGATTACAAGAGCAACTAGCGAAAAGGTAGGACTCTTCTCGTGCAAAGCACGTGGAGACATGACAGTACAAAATGGAGTCCGGACATTAGTCAACATAAGACAAGAAACACGTTTTAACTGTAGAGAATTCATGTCTTCAGTGAATGCTTAATCATATCGCCGTTTTAGTTTTCAACAGACGACCCTTTCAGCATTTACTGAAGACATTGGGCTTTTTAGGATAATCATCATATATGTCAATTTTCATCATCTCTTCCACCTCCTTGTTTAAGCTTTTCTGATAGGTGACCTTGGCAATAGCTTTCTTATCAGGAATACAAAATGACACACATAGAGAACAGGCTAAGGGACCACACTGAACACAGACGCAGCAGGAAAACAGAACTGCTACAATAATACAGAGACCAGTTAAAACTTTCCATCCCCATGTAGTGATCAATGTCCAAAACGATCCAGAAAAGGTCCAAGTGCCATTTTCTGTTTGAATCTCAGCTGCGATTTTATGCAATTTATTAATAGCGTTATAGACTGATGGCGTGTGGTCAGGAATAAATACACAACAACTACTTCCGATAATTCTACATGCTCCACCTCTGTCTGCTAGCATAACATCTAATACCATACGATTCTGTAACGCAACAATTCTAGTGATTTGTAATTCTTCCGTAAGATTCCCAAGAGCAGCAGCAGCTTGATTTGTTACAGCCTCTACAACTCTTGTTAATCGTCGAACCTTCCTACTATTTAGAGCAGCTCCAACAAAGAAAAACAATCCTAAGTTAAAATCAACATACTGCTGTAAGCTAGTGTCAGTTTGGTCAACATCATCAATAGATAAAGTACGTTTATACCTTTTTTACAGTTACATTGTTTAATAACTTCAAGTCTTTATGATAGGATGCAGGCGCTAAGAATACAGGGGGTAATAAGAACGCTACATAACATACTCCGGACCAGCCGGCTGGTAAGCGATAATAGCCTGTATTCCCACATACGAAGTACGTATTATGGGAAGCTAAGAAAGTACTATTATTTAATCCATCTATATTCAAAACAATAATACAGTCACTAACACCAACAGGAATATGACCCACACTCTGGACACACAGGTCCGCTTGAGCTTGTGCCACTTGAATTACAAACTTTTCATTTCCGACAATGTCTCTAGTGTTCGTGAAGATGTAGGGGATTGATTCATTATCTGGTCGATATTCTTCCCACTCCCATATTGTCCCATTCGCTTGTGGATAGCCTTCTTTATCCTGATGACATTCCCTATTAAGTCTAAAAAGTAGTCGTCCCACTGTAGGTTTCCACGTGGCAAAAAGCAAAGTGTACCATGCTCTACAAGAGCCATTATGAGAGAAAGGAAGAGGTATGAACGGCGTTCCTCCTTTCTTCTGATGAGCTGGCATCATACCACATATCCAACAGTTCGTAGCATTTGTAGCAACATGGGTATGATGCAACATCTGGATAAAAGTATTATTCAAATAAGACTGACGATGCTTCAATTCTTGATACGGAAGGGTGTAAAAGTAGTGCTCCTCAGGCACTGGAGTAGTCAAAACAAACAACTCACGGGCAGGAGTCACATCCTCAACAAACCACGTGGTTATACCAACAATAGCTATAATGATAATAAAACTTGTCACACAAAGAATCTTCTTCTTCTCCATTTTGTAGTAAAAGTCAATATCTTCCTGAAACTAAAAAGTTGTCAGAACTCTTCCCCTTAGGCAGCCGTTGATTTCTTCACCAGCGGGCCAAGACGGGTGTCACTACACTAATGCAGGGCTGATCCCCCCCCCCCCCCTTGCCTCATTGGCTCTCCGTTTCACTAACCTAAGGGCCGTTCTGACAACGTCCTGATACAGAAAGAAATCACTTCCTCGGTCTGAGATAATATCTTCTTCCTCCAGGAATCGCTTGGTCCGGAAAGAGCTCCTCAGTGTCGTTCGGTTCCACAGCACAGCCTTTCTCTGCAGTCAGGATTTCTCGATGGTCGGTCAATACAGCAGGCTCCACTAATCCAGGTGGCACTTTGCGACAGTGCAAGGAGTGGATCCAGTTCTTCCGATTGGAGACTCGCACAGCTGTCCTCGTTGCGAGCAAGACTTGCTCAGGACCAACCAATCTCGGCTCCAGACTGTTCGTCCTTTCAAACACCTTTATCATAACATGGTCTCCAGGCCGGAGGTTATGTCCTTCACCTGTGAACCGATCAGGGAGTGCTTCTCGAACCTGTTGATGAATGGAAACCAAATTATCAGTTAACTGTGCCAGATAATCATTCATCATTACACAAGGTACATCATACACTGACTTCGGCTTCGGTGGACCCCAAATATTCATTGGGCGTCCGAACACGATCTCATATGGCGTGAGACCGGTCCGAGAATGCGGTATCGATCTAATTGACAATAATGCCAGCGGTAAAGCGTCTGGCCAAGTCAAAGAAGTCGAAGCTTGGATCTTAGCGATCCTAAGCTTCAAAGTACCGTTATATTTCTCAACCAATTCCGCAGACTGAGGGTGAAACACTGCATGAAATTTCTGGGTAATTCCCAGTCCTTTCAGGACATACTTGATAACGTCTGCTATAAAATGAGGTCCGTTATCACTCCACAACAATCTACAAACACCATATCGAGGGAAGAACTCCTTCAATAGCATCTTGGCTGTAGTCATTGCAGTATTGTCTTTCGTAGGGTATGCCTCAACACATTTACTGAAGGCAGAAACCACTACTAGAACATACTTCAGATTGTTACAGCGCTCAAGCTGAATGTAATCCATCTGCAAAACCTCAAAGGGTGCAGTAGGTGTTGCAAATCCTCCTGCTGGAGTTCGTGTACCCTTTCCTGGGTTATACTACAGGCAAATCATGCAAGTCTGCACTACCCTCTTTGCCGTTCTAGCGATCTCCGGATGCTCCCAAACTCGTGTGAGTAATTTTACAATTGCGGAAGCTCCAACATGCGCTAGTCCATGTGCCATCTGAACCATAGGTTGTACGAAAGCTATGGGTAACTTCCATTTATCCATCTGCTTATTTCTCCAACACCCTTCATCATCTAATTCTCCATCATTGGACCATTGCTCCCGTTCCTTATCGGAAGCGGTCCTCTGTATCTCCAGCACTTCTCTCCTAGCATCGTGCCATCTTTCTGCCTGTGACTTCACAACATACATTGCAGTAGAGTCAGGCTGCATCGCAGTCTCTCGTGCCACCCGGTCTGCCAAAGCATTCCCTTCTCCAACTTTATCAACCACCTTTTTATGGGCACTACATTTAACTATAGCAATCTTCTTTGGATATGTTAATGCAGTCAAAAGGTTGTGAACTAACTCTCCATACATTATCTGTGCTCCATGTGACGTTAGAAACCCTCTCTCCTTCCAGAGTAGGCCAAAGTCGTGCGCTACTCCGAAGGCATAGCGGCTATCTGTATAAACATTCACACACAATCCTGCACTGAGCTCACATGCTCGTGTTAATGCTATCAGTTCCGCTGCTTGAGCTGATTTCTGCGGTATGCGTGCTGTCTCCACTATTGTTTGTAATGTGGTAATTGCATACGCTGCTGAAGTCGTACCATCTGGTAGCTTCAGGCATGATCCGTCCACCCATAGTTCTCCATCTACATCTGTGAAGGGCGTATCCTGGAGGTCAATACGACGCTTTGTCTTTTCCTCAGTCACAAGAATACAGTCATGTGCTTTTCGTGCTTCAGACTGAGTTTCCGGGAACGGCAACAATGTGGCTGGATTTAACGTTGCACACCTCTTTAGCGTAATATGAGGAGCCAAAAGCGTCAATTCATATCCCGTTAAACGAGCACTGGTCAAATGCTGCGTCTTTGTCTGATTAAGCAGGGCATCAACAGCATGGGGAACTACTACCAACAGCTTATGAGATAACACAATTCCCTCGCTTTGGCGTATTGACACAGCTGTCGCCGCGACCGAGCGAAAACAACCAGGCAATGCTCGGGCAACAGGATCAAGTACGGCCGAAAAATATGCACAAGGGCGCTGCTTGTCGCCGTGCATCTGCACTAAAACTGATAATGCACATCCATCTTTCTCATGTACATACAATGTAAAAGGCTTCGTATAATCAGGGGTACCTAACACTGGTGCTGAGCAAAGGGCTTGTCGCAATTGCTGAAAGGCAATTTCACAACTATTTGACCAGGGAAGAGGAATCGGGGTATCTTTTGTCAAAAGTGCTAACAATGGCTTAGCTATGTGTGAAAACCCCAATATCCATTGCCTACAAAAAGAAGCAAGACCCAAAAATGCACGCACCTCCTTCTGTGTGGAAGGTACTGGCGTGTCCAAAATTGCTTGAATACGATCTGGTGTGAGTGCACGCCCCTCCTTAGACAAAAGGTGACCCAAGTAAGTCACCTGTGGTCTACAGAATTGCAATTTCTTCTTCGACACTTTGTGATTGTGAGATACCAAAAAGGAAAGCAAGGATAACTTGCACTTCTCACATAGCTCAGGAGTGTCGGCCGCCAACAAGATGTCGTCAACATATTGTATAAGGGCTACACCATCAGGCAGAACAAAGGAATCCAATTGTCTTTTCAATGCTTGACTGTAAATGCTAGGACTCTCTGTATAACCCTGAGGGACTCTACAAAATCTATAAGACCGAATATTCAAAGTGAAGCCGAAAAGGTACCGGCTATCAGGATGAATAGGAATCGAAAAGAAAGCATTTTTCAAATCGATAACCGAGAATGTGGTCGCCGTAGGCGGGACCAGAGTAAGCAACGTCGTGATATCAGAAACCCCTGGATACTGAGGTATCACTATCTTATTCACCTCCCTTAAGTCAATAATAAAACGATAAACCCTAGTATCGGTATCTTTCTTCAAAATGGGTAAAATAGGACTGTTGCAAACGTTGTAGGGAACTTCCTCCACTACCCCCACCTTAATCAAATCCTGCACAATCTGTATAAGGGCCTCCTCCCCCTCCTGGGAAATAGATATTGAGGGAGGCGTGGTAGCACAGCACCCTCCTGGACACTAATGTGGACAGGCGGAATCACCATCTGTCCCACATCAGTATCCGAAGTGGCCCACAAAGTATGAGGGAGAGAAGCTAATACTGTATCCTCTGCAACCACACACATCCGTTCTGTCATGGGGTGATTATCATTTAAGATCACACGGACTCCAGTAGGGGAGCAGCGGATCGTAGCTCTGAAGTGCTTAAGCATATCAAGACCCATAATGTTGTCAGGCGTGTTCGGGGCAAGCAAAAACGGACAGGGTGCAGAAAGGTGGTCAACATGAAATGCAAGGGGTTGGGATAGAGGGCTTCGAGAGAGTGTACCATCAAACCCTACCAATGTAACCATTAAGCCAGATGGGGGAGCTCTCGGAACCAATTGTTTGGACAGCGCACTGCGAGTAGCTCCTGTATCAACTAGGAACCGATCAGTAGAACCCAGAACATTTGCGGTAACATAAGGACCCTTCTGATCAACTGGCACTTCAACTGATTCCAACCCCCACCCAACGCAATCCTACGCATGCTGCGAATCATGGTACCCAGAGCGGTCATTCCCAGACATTTGATACTGATTTTGCCGATCAAACACATTAGGTCTATCTCGTTGCTGCACGGTAGGCTCAAAGCGAGCACGATCATTGGAATTCCCTCTAAAATTCGAAAAGCCCCCTCTACCTCTCGGCGGTCCCTGACCACGTCCCTGACGGGGTGCATATAGTACCGGACAATCCCTGGCCCAATGACCCAACTGTGTACAATACGCACATTGATTTCTATTAACATCCGTCCGACCCGAAGGGGGACCATAAAATCCTCCTCTACCTCTCTCACCACCCGACGAGGCGGACCATACACTTGTGCTAACATCACCTTAGTTTTCAAATCTTTCGATTTCTTCTCCTCATGCCCCTTCGCTTCTTGCTCCTGATGCTCATAATACTGAGCCATAGTCAGGAGGGATGCCGGAGACGAGGTGGACCAAGAACTTTCACTCGCTTTTAAACGAGCTGCTATTCCCGGTAATAAATTCGCCACATATTTATCAACAAAAAGATGTCGACCCGTATCATCCGTAAGTGACTGACCACTGAAATCATGAAATGTTTCCTCAAAGCGCGTAAAGAAGTCTGAAACCGATTCATCAACCTTCTGTTTACACGAAGCTAACATATTCCAGTCAATCTTTTTAGGGGGAATAATTGTTTTCAACTTAGTCAAGATAGCAGCAGGGAGATCTAAAATAAGCTGGGGCGGTTTTTGCGCGGGCTTTCTCTCCCTATCCTCATCCTCAATCTCAGACCATTTGGCCTTAAAAGCGGCTTGATCGTCCACCTTCCGCACAGATCGCCACATATCCGGTGGTAAAATAAGCCCAAAGAACAAATCTATATCTGCTAAAGTCATAGTACAAGAATTCAAGGCCCCTTCGACATCTTCATAAAAGGCCGCTGGATTCTTGCGGGGGTCAGGCAATGCATTCTTTAATGCCATTACATCAGTCCTATGCCAGGGAGTATAAACCCAATTATACACAAAATATCCCCTAGCATCCAGGGAAGACATGTCTGAACTAGTACCCGCTCCTTTAGGAGGAACATACAAAGGTGCCGCCTCTCGCATCGGTTTAGCATGTACTAGTTCACTCTTATCTGAATGGGAGGTAGACGACTGTTTCCCGCCGACATGTGGATTCGATTGCTCCTCCTCCCCTGTCTTTTGGCGCGCTCTCTCTTTAAGTTTAATCATCGCGTCCCGCAATGTAAACAGCCGTCGGACCGCATCGGGTACCTTAGAGGGAGAAAAAACACCGTTACGTAATGCTTTAGAATCTAATACTATATCATCCGGCTCAAAAACATCAGAATATTTCCGAAAGGCAGTAACCACTTCATCAGAAAAAGTTTCAACAAAATATAACTTTTCCCTATTCTGCCAACTGTCCAAAGATGCCAATAATTCAGTAAGAGATAGCTTGCCCTTAAGCGCACGAAAAGAAATTTTCCGACGCTCACCCATACGATCAGTTGATAACATGGACCGCGTATCTACCTTATCCGAAACCGATCCAGAATCCTGTGACCCCGGGGCAGACGCGCCAACATAAGGGGGCGGAGAGCGATCTAATAAATGAAAATCATCTTCAAGATTAGTAAGGACAGGATAAAGTGGCTGGCGGACAGCATATTGACCCGATACTTGCAGCCTACGCTCTTTCTCTTGTCTCTCCGCCAGTTCTCTTTCCTCCCGACGCTTCGCTTCCTGCGCTCTCACATGATCAGTTTTTCCGTTGCTCTTTATCAATCAGCGCTTTCTCACGTTTCTCCCGCTCACGCACTTCCTTCACCCATAACCGTAAACATTCAAACATGTCTTGCCGAGCACGCCGTTTACACATACATTGTTCCACATACTCAATCTTACGCATATCAAACGATCCATACAAAGGCCATCGTAACTCAGGATCCTTTTTGGTGTATTTCCTCCACACTGTGCTGTACATAATAGAGGAAAGACCATGCTTCACATACATATCCCTATTAGGAGTCCCCTCTGGGTGGGCTGGAGCTGATTCCTCAAGATTTAACCGGTTTCCAAAGCAGCAGCACCACTTACGAAGTGCGCTAAAAGCAGGCATGCTCAAAAATAATGCAAAATATGCAGTATTATCAAAAATGGCACTTAAACGTTGCGCCGTCCAAATTTAAACAACTCCGGAGAAATATCTCCACATTACCTGCCTATATGTGTTGCAACGCATATATTTCCACAGTAATCAATACAAAATATGACCGGTCATCACAAATCAAACTCAAATAGCCAACCCAGGCTTCAAAACTCGGAGCAAGTACCGTACAACGGTTCTTACCAATCAAGAGTGTCCAGATTCCAACTGCCAAGTTCCAAAATTCGCCCAAACGGCTATCACACGTCAAACCGACAGAAGAGGTCTCAGTCGAGGACCGGCGCCACCCAGATGGTCAGCTCGGAAGGGAAGGAAGAAACCTCGGGATGCCAGGACTTAAAGACGCCGCTGGCAGTGATCACATCCCTGGCCAAATTCCTCACCTTCGTCACGACCAGTCCTTCGAGCATCCGAGTCGCCGATGAGCCCCACGTGACGGGCGCCAATTGATGAGTACAGGCCCCAGCTAGGCCCGCAAGTACAAGGGTTCGCCCTCCTGTGTACGAAAACTAGAAGGAAGTTGGCACGGAAACTGCAAATACAAAGACAGAGTTTATTAACCCTTAAGGGTGGTCCTACAACCTACACAACACTCTTCATTATTGTATAGAGTAGCACAAAGAACTTGCGTACACGGTCCTCTTTTATACACAACAGAGGGGCTCATAAGTGGGTGGATACAACATAGATCAAAATTCATTACCATTTATGGACATTTTCGATACAGGATCAATATATGGGCGGAGTTAACAATTTCCTGAGCCCGCGAAAACATGGTCAAACAAGGACTAACTGATAACAGATGTGGTCAAGTCTGGGCATGCACCAGACGGACAAGGGAGCTATTTATAGACTGTTACTAGGCAGATTACAAGAGCAACTAGCGAAAAGGTAGGACTCTTCTCGTGCAAAGCACGTGGAGACATGACAATACAAAATGGAGTCCGGACATTAGTCAACATAAGACAAGAAACACGTTTTATCTGTAGAGAATTCATGTCTTCAGTGAATGCTTAATCATATCGCCGTTTTAGTTTTCAACAACCTGGTTGGAGCATCCCAGACTGTTCCAGACTGGACATTTTTTTAAACTACGATTTTCCCTTGGGTTCATGGGAAATGTAGTCTTATTGTTTTGAATGGCTGCTGTTTTAAATAAAGTGAAGAGAGAAGGCATAATTCTCGTCTCCAGTCCTGACATAGAATTTGACCTGTTTGGTTTTTAGTATCTTAGTAAAGATCATGGTCTCCACATTTAAAAGTAAGATGAGTTGATCTGAGGAGCAGAGGTCCAGGGGTCACCCAGGTTTATATATGGCTTTATTTTTCTGTTGATGGAGTCGGGTTGGGCCTCATAAAAGAATCTTTAGTATTGTGCAAAGGCTTCAGCAATTTCCCTTGCCTTATCAGTGTTCCGCCAGTGGAAGTGTAATCTCCAGGCAGGCTCAATCTACATGTTAACTTTATTTGTATATAGATATATATATATATATATATCAACAAACGAATCCAGTACTTCAGCTCCTGCACCGGAATGACGACACAGCAATCTCCAACATAGAGTGTAAGAACCTTTTATTCTTTTTAGCTTGGGGCCATGACGCGTTTCGGCAAGATCCCCTGCCTTGATCACATATATATTTGCCTGCTTAATTGCCGATTTACACATTTGTCTTTGATAGGCCAGCCATATTAGCTTAGCTGTGTCTGTTTGTTTTTTGAGCACGACTGTCTATTTCTAATTGCCTGACCTAACAGGGGTCCCCTGTAGCTATAAACTGTTCTTCAAGTCACATTATATGTGTTTCCAGGCATACTATCTCTCCATGTCTGTCACAGATGGGAAATTAGTTTACCTCTCATATATGCCTATAGGGCCTCCCATAGGCCTCAAGTGAACGTGACCGACACTATGCTAATGTGAAAAAGGTTTTAATCAGTTTAGGTGTAGTCTCTTACTTCTTCATCCATGAACCACCGCTTGTTTACAATTCATGTGCTCGGCACCTCCAGAAGGCAGTGGTCAGATTGGCCCCTGGGGAGCATACACGTTCTTAGAACCATAGAGGTTTGTGGCTTCATTGACCCTCAACTTGTCCTAATTCAGCCAGAGTTTCCAAGGCCATAGGTGACTCTGCAACAAATCCAAGCCTTCAAAGAGGCCGTGTTGTGGAAGTTTGCTCCCCTTATGGATCGCTCTGGTATGTCTTTGGACCCCACAGCTCCTAGGAGGCCTCTGGGAGGCCTCCAGTTGGGTTACTGCCTGCGGATCCATCCCCAACGCGGACTATGCCACTTGACCGAGGTCCAGGGCTTGCCCGACGCCAACTTCTTCTCATCATTTAGCATTAAGACCTGCACGAGTCCTGTGTGTTGACGCCGGCACTGACACCACCAAAGCCTAGAGATCTATTGGACTCTGAAGTGAATCATCTATAATCTTGATCAAGGTTGTGGCCAGCTGGATCCCAACCACATGAGTTGCCCCTATATGATGAGGAAAACTTAGTTTTGGACCTACAAGACTCCAGAGGGCTGGGCACATCCCATGACTCTGTCCTCAACTTTTCACCTGGTACCTCCAAAGAGGAATTTGCCTTCCTCGCAGTGGTAGTCAGGAGGCGGGCAGAATTGTTGGACCTCCAGCTACCTTCATTTTTCCTTTTCCAGCATCCCACAACAAAGTCTTATAGTAGAAGCTTCGACTAGCAGGTTGAACTCCGATTCCTTCCCGATTTACACCTCTAGACATGGAGTTCAAATGCATGGAGGCCTCCTCTGTGGAGATTCGCCCTCAGACTCGTTAACCCAGGTTGTCTCCTGAGGCATTACTTGCACGTGTTGTGGAACCAGGTGAGCGACATCCTGCCGGTATTTCCTGATGACATTCTATCCAATCTGCAACAGATTATTCAAAATGGCCAAGACTCTGTGAAGTATGTGATTAGGTTGGGACTGGATACTACCAACTGTGTGTGGCAGCTGGTACTAGCATGGATCCAATCCATGGTCTTCTACAGCTATATCCAAGCATCAGTCATGAACATGCCATTCAATGGCACCCGTCTTTTCAGAGACAAGACATACTCGACCCTGGTGCGCTTTAAAAAGAGTAAGGTATCAGAATGCTCCCTCTGCCTTTCAATGCCCTTATGGCAGTTTTCCCAATTGTACTGCCCTTTTCAAGACTTCGAAAGGGGGCATCTTACAGAGGCAACACTAAAACTAGCCTCCACAACAACAAGCCTCCTGCTCCCCAACCACTGCAAACTCCCTGTAGTGTGTCCTCTTCAGCGCATTGTCATCCAGTTGGAGGCAGGATTATCTCCTTGGGGGCAGAGGATCACATTGGACAGATGGGTGCTCCAAATCATCCAGGACAGTTATGCTCTACCTTTCCTATCCACCCCTTCAAACAGGCCATCTACACTACGATAACTTCCAAAGGACCATTTGTCCATTCTACAGAAGGAATTCCAGGCTTTTTTAGACAAGGTAACTATAGAGAGGGTGCCAGCAAATTATATTAGGAATGGTTGCTACTCCCATTACTTTCAGGTGCCTAAAATAACAGAGGACTTTACTCTCTAAACTACATTCTCAAAGTCCAAAAGCTCACTCTGGCCCAAGTTCTATCTGTCATCAAAAAACACTTTGGAAAAACAGGGTCTAAGGGAAATGTTTAATGACCTGCCCAAGTTCTAATCCCCACTCCTAACTCAATCAAACTCGCAAGAAGAACTGGGGGTCTAGTATCAAACAGCACAAAAGATGAAGAATATAAAGTCAAAGAATCAACACATCAAATCTTCGAGCAGAGCATGGATTTCCATCAATCTTACTCTCAGGATGGAGCATGGATTCTCATCAATCTGGCTCTCTTGATCATTTATATCATTTGGTCATCCATCCAATATGGGAGGTCTGTCTCTTGATCAAAGAGACTGCCTCACTGGCAAGCTCTATTGCTCAGAATAACTGGTGGAATTGGACCTCACATGAAAGAGAAAGAGATGCTTGAGTCCGTGGTGGATGATCCTATATAGTGCAGTGCAAAAAAAGTGAGTGAAATATAAAAAAAGGTTGTGCAGAGAAGAAACTTCTACAGATTATATCTGCTCCTCACACCTTTGTTAAAATCAGTGCAAAAGAACTATAGCAGTGCTGCCTCGTGACTGCTATTTGTAGGTCAACATGTTTCAGCCATCCGGGTATACTACCCACGGCTTTCTTCAGGACCTGTGTATGTCAAAACCATGCTACTGCAACCCACGTTCACACTGCCAACATTGAAGTGTAAAACAGATTTCAAATGAAATGTGATAAATAAAGGTTGGAATTAATACAACCTTCCTAGGTTCCAATCTTCCGAATCACAAGGTGCAAACATCACCTAGAAGGGTAGAACAATCGTCATAAACAACTCGTATATCTAATGTGCTTCTGAAAGTAAGGCCAACAAAATGTATATGGCTACTCATTGCATAAAAGCATATGTATATAGCTTACCCAACATGATCTGGGATTACACCTCACCTACCCTGGAACCTGTCTCAGGAGAATGAGGCCCTGCTCTAAGATAGGGGTGACAGAAAAAATCCTTCATCAATGATAATCCTCATTGAAATGTTCATATAGTCTATCCTAATACATATATCACAAGGTGTCTACCTAAGTACACCCTTCAATTCCACAGGACAATCTCAATCCTAATAATAAAATATAGTACCTGTCTAGCTACATAAAAATTATCTTATCATTGTCCAATCGACAAATGATCAAAGCAGATAAAGAAATAAAGTCGTTTACTAAGCCTATTAATTACACTAATCGTGAGCAACTCACATGTTAATCTAACATAGGCTATCGCAACGAAACATCATCTGTTAAATTTAGGGTCAGACATATCTTATCTGTAGACCCATAGCAAGACCTGTATTCATTGCCAAGACGAGCGCTTACCTGTCCGTCGGTGCCTCAGGTATCGTCTGATCAGGGAGGGAGGCAATGACCGGAACAGGAACTGCGCTTAAATAGTCATCCACGGCACAGCTGGTGTCAATTTGTAATCGCCGGGTTTAGAATAGTGTGACGTACATCTATGTGGCCGCTTACGCAAGTGTAAACGGAACCCTCTGTGCAGACTTCACTGCGGAAGAATCTACGCGAGTAGCGTCTCTACAAAAACTACAAAATGATGTCATCCAATATGGAGTCGTAGTTTATAAAACCACAGCGCATCTCGCTGGGAAACCCTCGCATGGATCGCGCATAAACTTAAATACTGGCACGAATCCACCAAATAGTATATATACATTCCAGTCGTCACGTGTGGTATACACCCGTATTGTAACTCGAATGACTGTAAACAGAGCAAAACTACGTACACACCCTCGCTACGGAGAAATCTCCAATCAGGAGCGTCACGTGCAAAACTACAAAATGATGTCACCAAGTCTCAAAATGTAGTTTAATAATCTGAAGTGCGTCGCACTAGAACAGCCAAACAAAAAATGATTTGCTTTGATCATTTGTCGATTGGACAATGATAAGATAATTTTTATGTAGCTAGAGAGGTACTATATTTTATTATTAGGATTGAGATTGTCCTGTGGAATTGAAGGGTGTACTTATGTAGACACCTTGTGATATATGTATTAGGATAGACTATATGAACATTTCAATGAGGATTATCATTGATGAAGGCTTTTTTCTGTCACCCCTATCTTAGAGCGGGCCTCATTCTCCTGAGACAGGTTCCAGGGTAGGTGAGGTGTAATCCCAGATCATGTTGGGTAAGCTATATACATTTGCTTTTATGCAATGAGTAGGCATATACATTTTGTTGGCCTTATTTTCAGAAGCACATTAGATATACGAGTTGTTTATGACGATTGTTCTACCCTTCTAGGTGATGTTTGCACCTTGTGATTCGGAGGATTGGAACCTAGGAAGGTTGTATTAATTCCAACCTTTATTTATCACATTTCATTTGAAATCTGTTTTACACTTCAATGTTGGCAGTGTGAACGTGGGTTGCAGTAGCATGGTTTTGACATACACAGGTCCTGAAGAAAGCCGTGGGTAGTATACCCGGATGGCTGAAACATGTTGACCAACAAATAGCAGTCACGAGGCAGTACTGCTATAGTTCTTTTGCACTGATTTTAACAAAGGTGTGAGGAGCAGATATAATCTGTAGAAGTTTCTTCTCTGCACAACCTTTTTTTATATTTCACTCACTTTTTTTGCACTGCACTATATAGGATCATCCACCACGGACTCAAGCATCTCTTTCTCTTTCATGTGAGGTCCAATTCCACCAGTTATTCTGAGCAATAGAGCTTGCCAGTGAGGCAGTCTCTTTGATCAAGAGACAGACTTCCCATATTGGATGGATGACAAATGATATAAATGATCAAGAGAGCCAAATTGATGAGAATCCATGCTCCATCCTGAGAGTAAGATTGATGGAAATCCATGCTCTGCTCGAAGATTTGATGTGTTGATTCTTTGACTTTATATTCTTCATCTTTTGTGCTGTTTGATACTAGACCCCCAGTTCTTCTTGCGTGTTTGACCAAGTTCTATCTGCCCTGGATCCAGGTGACACTTATTTCCACATTCCTGCCCTGCAGTTCCGCAGACGTTACCTGTGGAGTCAATTAGGCCACATGCACTTTCAGTTCTCTGTACTCTCCTTGGCCTCACCAGTGCCCTTCGGGTGTTCACAAAGTTGACGGTGGTGGTCAGGGCACATTTTCTATGGTTAGGATACCAGTTTTTCCATACCTTGATGACTGGTTGCTGAAGATGGGCTTGCCTCAAGCAGTCATGACCACCTCCATGCGACAGTCAACCTATTGGTATCTCTGCGTCTCCATCAATGTGCCAAAGTCACACTTGACTCCTTAGCAAAGGCTTCCATTCATTGGTGCCATCCTGGACACAGTGGTGTGCTGAGTTTTTCCTCCACCCCAACTAGTATATGACATTCATACTATTATTCCCATGGTTCAACCTTTGACCTGGGTCTCAAAGAGGCTCTGAGGCTTCTTGGCCACCTGTATCCTCCTGGTAGGCCATGTTGGATGACACATGAGGTCAGTGGGATCTGAAGTCTCAGTGGGCTCAGGACTTAGGGTAACCTTTCCAGTTCCATCCAGGTGTTGGAAGAGACTGGGAAAGACATGCAATGGTGGCTGCTGGACCACCATTGGATCAATGTTATGTTAGGTTATGTTAATAAAGCTTATAAAGCGCAGTGCTACCCTGAGGTGTCTTGGCGCTGGACGTTGCCTACTTGGTTAATAAGAGGCATGCCTAATTAAGAAAAGAGCCAGGTTTTCAGACCCTTTCTAAACTCGAGGCGCTCGGCTGCACTTCTAAGCTGCAGGGGAAGGCCATTCCAGGCCTTTGCGGTGCAGCAGAAGAAACTCCTGCCCCCCCCAACTGGGTGTTTTGACCCGTGGAACTTTTATTTGCTTTGCCTCGGCCGAACGCAAAGTCCTGCTAAGAATATACCATTGAAGATGTCTCATATAAGCAGGGCCGGATCCTTTAAGGGCCTTAAAGACCATACAGAGGGCCTTAAATTCCACGCGTTGTTTCATCGGGAGCCAGTGGAGGTTCCGAAGTCCTTTCTTAACTGAGACAGACCTAGGGATACCCAAAAGGACCCTGGCGGCTGCATTTTGCACGCGTTGCAGTCGGTTGAGCTGTCTTTTTTGGATGTTAAGATAAAGGGCATTACAATAATCAAGGCGAGATAAAATTAGCGCAGTTATTACTGTCCTGAGTCTGTCCACAGGAAGAAGAAATTTAATTTTCCTCATGATCCTGAGGAGATGGAAGCAGGAAGAAACAACTCTGCCAATCTGATCCCCAAAGGATAGTTTAGAGTCCACGATCACTCCCAAGTTCTTCGCCTTAACGGTAGGAGCTGGGGGTGGGCCCAATATTTCAGGCCACCAATTGGTTGACCAAAGATTCGAGGAGTTTCCGAAGATGATCACCTCCGTTTTCCTTGCATTTAGTTTGAAGCAGTTTGCTGACATCCAGCATGCGATGGCCTGCATGCAGTTGTGACAGTCACGACCTGTCTCAGCCTCTTTGCCCTTTTGTATTGACAACACTATTTGTGTGTCATCAGCATAGGAGGTCAACTGGAGACCAAATGATCGTATAAGGACTGCCATTGGAGACACATATATATTAAACAGTGTAGGGCTGAGCGCCGACCCCTGTGGAACCCCACAGGGCAAGGAGAAAGGCCTCGAACAATCTTTACCCATATCTACTGTTTGGGTTCTATCGGTGAGAAAAGATTTTAAAAGGGCGAGAGCCTTGCCTGTAACCCCCCTTTCGACTAACCGGTCCAACAATACTTCGTGGTGGACCATGTCGAAGGCCGCCGAAAGGTCCAGCATAATCAGGATAGCAGCTCCTCCCTGATCTAATGCTTCTCTGATTTCTTCGGTTGATTTAATCAACGCCTGCTCAGTGCTGTGTTCCGTGCGGAAGCCAAATTGTGTTGGATCTAATAGACCATTGGTCTTAATAAAGGAGCTTAGTTGTAAGTTCATTTCCTTTTCAATCATCTTAGCCGGCAGTGGAAGATGAGAGATGGGTCTATAGTTGTTTGGCTTCTTAGGGTCCAGATTGGCTTTCTTCAGGAGGGGAAGGACTGAAGCTTTTTTTGCAGACCTTGGGAAACAGACCTGACTTGAAGACGGTATTAAAAACTGGAGCAAGAGCCGCCCGATGGTATTCGGGACTAGTTTGGCTACTGATGCTGGGCAAGGATCTAGAGGGGAGACTGATTGGATTGCCAGCAGGAGCTTAGTGGCGTCTTGGGCCTCCAATGTCGCAAAACTGTCCAAAGTGGGGATTACCTTAGTGTCCTTGGGTGGTCCCCAAGCTCCCATCTTAATGCCCTCCTTTGGCAGAGTGCAGAAAGACGAGAAAATAATATCCACTTTTTCCCGGAAAAAGGAGGCTAAGGTTTCACAAAATTCAGGGCTACTTCGTGATTTTGCCCTGATAGGAGTTGTGAGTTTTAGAATAGTATTAAAAAGTTCCTTTGTGGAGGATTTAGCATTGCTAATCTGTTCCCCGAAATATTTCTTTTTGTGTCAAAAAGCGTTTTTTTGTAATTGGAGAGACTATCTCTGTACAACTTTTTTAGTTGTATTAGTGTACCCTCTCCTCCAAGTACGTTCCAACCGTTTACATTCAGCTTTAAGCAGATTTAGACTGTCAGAGTACCAGGGGGCTGAGGGTGATGCCCTCTTGGGGGTGCACATTCTAACCGGGACTAATGATTTACAGGCTGAATCAAGCCATTCGGTGTATACCGCCGCAGCCTTATCCACAGATGAAGGCCAAGTGCCCATAGTTGTCTTCAGACGATTATCAAATTCCTCACTATTAATGTTTTTCCAGGCCCTTGTTTTAACCTTGGGTATGGGTTCAGGTTTTGGGTTGGGATCCCTGGTAAGAGAGATTTCAAAGAAAACGGCCGCATGATCCGACCAGGGGACTGGCAGAGCTCCTCGGTAGTGGATATTGGGATGGTTGGAGAATATTCCATCTAGGGTATGACCTGCAGTGTGGGTGGGATCTGGCACTAGTTGATTAAGTTCCCCGCCACTTAGGATTTGTTGTAATTTTAAATTATCAGAGTCCGTGGGATCCTCAAGATAGAAATTGAAATCTCCTAAGATCGTAAAAGACTTAGCACAAAGTCCCTCCTCTAATAACATTCCAACCGAATCTAAAAACGCACCACTAGCCCCGGGAGGCCGATAGGGGAGGATTGCTTTGAGGGTATCATGAGGGGAGATACGGACATTTACTGAGAAAGCTTCACAGGTCTGATTGGAGACTGAGAAAAAAGAGGGCTCCAAGGAGTTATGGTAAATTATGGCCAGCCCACCGCCTTTCCTACCGGGTCTGTCTTGTGTGAAGCAGAGATATCCCGGCGGCAGGGCTTTTACAATATCAGGGCCAGAAGTTTCATCCGACCAGGATTCCGTAATAAAGGCCAGCATAATTTTATGTTTCTCTATTAGCATTGCGCATTCCTCGCTATGTTTTATTAGCGATCTAGCGTTTAGGAGCATGGCTTTAATAGGTGCAGGAGGTCCTGCACCTGGAGAGCAATTTTTTTGACAGGACTTTAATCCGATAGTACGTCTCATGAAGTAAGGGAACATCATATGGCATTTGGAGCAGGGGGCTGTATATCCCTTTCTGAGCTCGTCAGGAGTTAGCCTCGAGCAGCACGTGTTCCTGCCGTTTCGATCTAGCTCCAGGAGAAAGTCTCTAGAATAAGTTAGGGCATCTGAAATACCAGGGCGACAGGCCCTGAGCCCGGTCCGAGCGCGGACGGGCGCAGACGGGCTTGCCTTAGGTGCACCAGCGGCGCGCCCACTGCGCAGTCGCATCAGCGCGTCTATTATTGGTTGCGGTGGATGAAACACTAGCCCGCTAACCTGAATCCGGCCACCCGTTTCCTGCTTCCGACTCCCTGAGGATCGAGCAGTCACCGGGAGCCGCGATTCTGCCCCTAAATTGCCCGTGCAGGTGGCGCTAGCAGCAAAAGGTGAGAGCAATGAGGATACAACAATTTTAAAATTAGAAAAAAAGTAGTGGTGCAAAATAGGCAGAGAATTAAAAGCTGACCGTCCTGGAAGGCATTAAACACAGCTCTGACCAAGAGGCAACGCTGCGCGGTTGCGTCAGCGCGTCTATTATTGGTTGCAGTGGATGAAACACTAGCCCGCTAGCCTGAATCCGGCCACCCGTTTCCTGAGGATCGAGCAGTCACCGGGAGCCCCGATTCTGCCCGTGCAGGTGGCGCTAGCAGCAGAAGGTGAGAGCAATGAAGATACAACAATTTTAAAATTAGATAAAAGTAGTGGTGCAAAATAGGCAGAGAATTAAAAGCTGACCGTCCTGGCAGGCATTAAACACAGCTCTGACCAAGAGGCAAGTGGCAGACCCCACTCCCTACCCACATAGAGTTAATGGTCATGACAGGTTCATCGCTGCTGGGTTGAACTCATCTGGTCGAGGTGGAGACCAGATGACTCTGATCTTCAGCAGAAACCTGCCTCCATATTAATATGTTGGAGTTGCAGGGCTTTTGCTTGGCATTAAAGGTTTTCCACCCATCGAGGCGGAACGGGTTCAGGTCCTCACAACACCACCGTCATGTGGTACTTCAGCATGCAGAGCGGAGTGGAGTGGAGTCCTCGGTCTTGTGCCAGGAGGCTGTATGTCTCTAGAACTGGTTGAGAAGTTAGGGCATTTCCCTAATGTATTTATTTATTTAAAGAGCTTTATATAGCGCTGGCTAGACCCGAAGGTATCAGAGCGCTTTACATTAGGTTCCACAATGTAACAGAAAATGATCACAATTACACATTATGTAAAAAAATAAGCAATACATTGGGAGAGGAGAGAAAAAATAGTGGAGGGGGAAAGGGGAGGTGAGAAGAGGGAGGATGAGGGAAGAGATGACAGGAGAGACGAAAGGAAGTCTGTCTAAAGACCGACTGGGTAGGTTAGGTCCAAGGAGGGAATCCACGGCCTGTCTCCCCTTTAGCTAAACAAGGTAACTCCATCGGGCATCAGTCAAAATAGCTAGGTCTCAAGTGGCGAGGGAAAAGGTTTACAGATAAACAGGGTGGGGACTTAGGGCAAGGACAGGTGAGGGCAAAGGTCAGTAGCAGGAAAGAGGAGAAGAGTAGAGTGGAAAGGGGTAGGGGTAGTGGGAAGGGGGAAGGGGGAGATAAGGTCAGGAGAGACGCAGGAGAGTTTGCCCAAAGTCCGGCTGGGTAGGTGATGGTCAAGGAGGGAATCCAAAGTCCATCTCCCCTTTAGCTCGCGAGGTAGCTCCACCAGGCATCAGTCAAAATGGCTAGGTCTCAGCTGTCAAGGGACGATTGCAGAGTAAAGGTCCTGGTGGGTGGGCAGGAATAGGGTCAGATGAAGGCTGGTCGAGATCCAGACGATGATCAATGATTATGGACCAGGGAAGGAAAGAGTATCGCATCTAGAAGTCAGGCGAGGGGACGAGTCCTTGAAAGTTCGAATTCAGTCGACTCCATGAATCTCTATAGCCCAGAAGGGAAGTGGGAGGGTGGACATCTTGAGATCTGGTCTAAAACGCTGGGGCAAAGACATTTGAGCCACTTGTTAATTTAAAGATCGTCATGGATACAAAATCGGCCTCTCAATGAGACGCTCCTATTAATCTGCGGGCACAGGTTCAGCAACGATTGTCCAAAACGCCTAGGTCTCTTCGCGCAGCATCCCAGGAGAAGAAAAGACGCTCTTCATAGTACTTATTTAGCCGTCATTTTAGAGTCAGGCACTACATACGAGGAGATCGCCGGGGAGAATGAAAACAGCCTTGCAATGAAGCGCTCCTCATAAATTAACTGGCAGCATCAGCGCAATTGATAAAATCGCCCAGACTTAAACGTGCAGCACCATAGGAGACTGTAAGCTGCTCTCCGTAATTCACATTAACCATGGTGAATAACGTGGTAGCGCGGCCCTTTTTACCGGCACCGAGGGAGTTCTCACCTCTGTTGCTCCCGGTGCTCACTCTAGGTGCCCCACTCATCCTGCTGTTAAGTCACCACAATGAGTAGCTCCCAGCTCAAGTGATGGACTCGGGGAGGGGGAGCTGCTAGCTGGGCGAAAACGGAAGCCGGCGGCCTCACGGTGCAGCTCCCATGGCACTGGGCAAGACCTCTTCACTCGGCAGGCGCCATATTAGCCTCTTCGTCGGCGGGAACATCGCGCTCATTTCTCCATGATGGCAGATCAGAGAAGGGCGACAAGGATCTTCCTGTAATCAGCCTAATCATATCACATGTGGCAGGATCATTAAACTTCATGGAAGACAAACTCAGCGGGTGTTGCCTAGCAGATTACGAATGACAGCAACAATCAGAGGTGGTGCAGAATATCATCCAACAATGGGGAAAACCGAGGCTCCATCTTATTGCCACCGTTGAGAACATGCTGTGGCCACACGTTTGCATGTTGGAGTTCTCAAGGTATTTCTGTCTCTGAGATGCTTTTAATTCGGTATGCAGCAAGTACTGCTGCACACCTTCCTGCCTCTACAGTTCCTGCCCAAAGTTCCTAAGAAGTTCAGGAATGACCAGTCTTAAGTCATCTGGGTGGCTCTTGATTGAACCTTGAGAGTGTGTTACCAAGAACTCCAGAGCTTCTTGTGATGAGCGTCTATCCTCTAATCTGGCTTTCTCTTCAAGAGGACCTTCTGTCGCAGCACCAGGGCATGGTTCTGCACCAAAGCATGCATAATTTTAACCTTCGTTCTAGCAGATTTGGCAGCAACAGTTCACTATTTTGAGTTAAAAGCAGTTAATGCCATACTGGCGGTCCACCACCAAAACTAATAATGTGAGATGCTGGGAAAAGTTTGCTCTTTGGTGATCTTGAAATGTCCTATTACAAGTTATATGATGTTCTCCTGTTCTTCCTATCTTCAGCCCAGCAAGACCTTGATGTGGCTGCTATTAAAGTTCACTTGCTAGCCTTATCAGCTTTTCTTTGATTATCCGACCTGTTGTTTTGTGTGTTATAAAAGGATGACCTCCATGTCTCCGCCAAAACCTTTTGTGATTCCTCAGTGGGATCACATTTCTGTTGTGCACCCCATTTGAGCCTATGCACAGCTGTCCTCGCAGGTTACTAACCCTGAAGACAGCTCTCCCCATAGCGTTCACGTCAGCTTGTCACATGAGTGGACCTCAAGCTCTCTCTGCCCAGCAACCGTATACTACCTTCTTTCCAGAAAACTTAGTACTTAAGACCAAGGCAGCCGTCCTCCCAAAAGTTGGGATACCTTTTCACATAGGACAGTCTATCATCCTGCCAGCATTCTTTGCATCACCTCATCCCTCTAAAGAGGAAGAAAAACTCAATTGCTGACACTCCAAGAGAACTCTGAACTTCTACATGATCACACCAAGGAGCATCTGGTGGATGATCAGCTTTTTGAGGGGTTCTCATGGACAAAGTAGGGGGAAACAGTTAACAAATGGACCATCTCCAGATGGATTATGCTTTACAATAATATCTGCTATGGATTGGCCAAGAAGCTGCCTCCAAGCTCTTTGTGCCATAGCCAAGGCTGCTAGAACCATACTGGTGCACGGAGTGTCTCTCTTGAACATCTTTCAGGGTGCAACGTGGGCATCAGTTCACATTTTTATAAAGCACTACTGCCTGGACAGCCAGGTTTGGCGGGAGAGCTTCTTTGCCTGTTCGGTCCTGCAGGACTTATTGGTCTGAGCCATTCCATAGACCCACCTTCTGGAGAGGTACTGCTTTGGTATCTATTCACAAGCCACCCATCATCTTTGCAGACAATGGAAGAGAGTTACCTCGGAGGGATCATAGCCTCTTTTGCAGAGCCACGGATATCAGAATCGGATAATATAGAGGGGGCGCTCGCCAAGTACAATCTGGCAGTTTCTAGTGCTATTAATCAGTTAGCTCCACTGAAATCTTTCCCTAGCACTCCCAAGTGCCCCCAGAATGCCTGGTATTCCCCCCTACTTCGTGCTCAGAAACAAATTTGTAGGAAGCATGAAAAACGGTGGCGTCTCACCCATGATGAGGAAGATAGAGACCGGTTTTATACAGCTCTGGCCGACTACAATGGGAAAATTATGGCAGCACGGAAAGCCTATATAGCACTACAATTAGATCAGGCTCAAAATGACCCTAAAGTGCTATACCGGTTCTACAGTCTTTCACTAACCGAAAAGCGTGTGAGAACCCAGTGGCTCCTACACAAAAATTGTGTGATGACATTGGAACTTTCTTCAAACAAAAAATAGAGATCATCTATGATAAAATAGTTCGGTCAGGGAAGCATTCTACCACCACTATGCCTCCCGAAGTGCTTGTGCAGACAGCCACTCAATTGTTGGGAAGTTTCCCCCTGGTTACGCAGGTATAGGTAGAATCACTGATTCGTACTGTAAAATCAGCGTCACCTCGGGATAACATCCCGGCTAAGATCACCACTTCCCTTGCTTGTCATCTGTCCCCCTCCATTGCATATCTTCTCAATCTCTCCCTCAAAGAGGGCCTGGTCCCTTTGGAATGGAAAGCAGCATAGGTGATGCCTATCCGTAAGAACACCAAGGCCCCGCTGACTGAGCTTTCTAATCTCCATCCTATTTCTCTTCTCCCTTCCCTGAGCAAGCTATTGGAGAAGCACATAAACACAAACCTCTCCAACCATGTCGAACAAACGGGTAGTCTTGACCCTTCTCAATCAGGCTTTCGACCTAAATACAGCACCGAATCAGCCCTACTAGCGGTCACCGATAACATCAGGATGACCCTAGATAGAGGCCACTCCACGGTTCTGGTGCTGCTGGACCTATCCACCGCGTTTGACATGGTTTCCCATAAGATACTGCTCAGGAGATTGAAGGAGATTGGAGTTAGAGATTTGACTCTTCAGTGGTTGACAAGTTTTCTATCTTCTCGTTCGCAGGCGGTTAACCTCGGTCCTTATCGTTCTGCTCCAACAGAACTGACCAAGGGAGTACCACAGGGCTCCTGTTTAAGCCCGACTCTGTTTAACATCTATGTGGCTCCCTTGGCCAATCTGTTAAGGAGTTGTGGGTTTACCCCATCTCCTACGCTGACGATACCCAGTTTCTCTTTCCATTTGCAAGGTTCACTCCATCAGTGCAGGCCACTTTCTCATCAGGAATGAAAAGCATTTCACAATGGATGAGGAGTAACTTTCTTCAGTGCAACGTGGGAAAGATGGAGATCATGCTTTTTGGTGAGGCCCAACTGTTGTGGACCCCTGACTGGTGGTCAACTGATTTGGGTACCCCCCTCCCGTTCCAAAAACCTGTGTCAAAAATCTAGGCGTTTGTCTTGAACAGGCACTCACCATAAAGGAACATGCTGCCCAGACAGCCGGCTCCTGTTTTCATGTGCTGGGTCTGCTGTGCCGCATCCTCCCTCTGTTCTCTGATTCGACCCGAAAGACGTTGACCTAGGCACTTATTCTAAGTCGCCTGGATTATTGTAATGGTCTGTTGGTTTCTGCCAACGAGGCTGCCCTCGACAGACTACAGGTTGTCCAGAACACGGCAGCACGCCTGATCCTTAATGCCCCAAACCCCCCCCGACTGCCTCTCGACCTTTGTTTTATCAGCTCCACTGGCTCCCCATACGGGAGCGAGTGCAGTTTAAGGTCTGTTGTATTATATATAAGTCCTTGTTTAAGTCTGGCCCCACTTACCTTGCTGATAAATTCATCCCTTACACACCTCGGAGGTCTCTCCTTTCAGGATCCAAATCCCTTCTTGTGGTACCTGGAATTAAAAGGACCAGACAGGGTGGGAAGTCCCTATCCTATTTGGGCCCCCGCTACTGGAATAAGCTCCCTTTACAACTAAGACAGTGTATGGATTATCTCCATTTTAGGAAACAGCTTAAGACCTCTTTTTTTTGTTTCTGATTCTCAGTAGACAGTTCTCTACACGCTGCCCGTCCGAGCGCAGAGATACCTCTTCGGGGGTCGATTCTGGCACTTTATAAATAAATAAATGTAAGGAATCTTCAGCTAAAAGTATCCATCAGAATAACAAGTCACTTAGCTTTTTGTAACTCCTTTTATGGTGGCTACTTGATCTAACCACAGATTCCTCATTGGCCCTCCCTCCAATTCTGTAGAATGGACTCTTGAAATATTCAAATATCATTACTGAGTGCTCTGTGTCTAGATGTTCAGAGGTGTTGGTTGCATGTTGCCCCAGTGTCACTTGTGGGATGGGACGAACCCTTCGTAGAGCTGCAGAACGCCACCTGTTGGTGCATGAGAGCATTGCTAAGAAAAACTCCAGTCTGGCACCTGGAGGTATCTGCAGTAAGATAGAGTGGCCACTAGAAAGAGCATTGCCAAAGGTAAGTAACTTGTTCTTTATCACTTCATTGGCTTCCTTCGAAAAATAGAGCTCTCTACAAGACTGTGTTACTCACCAAGAATTACACACCGTCTCCTCCCTGATATCTTGCCCTTAAACTAAAGTATGAACTCTGCTCCTTGAACCCAAGCCTTCATGAAGAAACATACGATCGTACAGGCCTTTTCCAGCAGTGCAACCATAAGGTGGAAACCTCTCCCTCGTAGCCTTCACACCACTGCCTGGATAGGCAACTTCATTGACATGAAATTGCTTCTCTTCCCAAAAGCGTTATCCACTCGGCATGTAAAATCGACTGACTGTGGGTACCCACTCTCACCACCATGCTCTCCTCCTCTTCTTCATCTTCCCTCAGATATCTTCTCTTGACCTCCTTAACGCCCCTTTAATATACCCATTCAGTCTCCCTCCAGACTTTGGGGCACTCAGATGTTTAGGTCACAGCTAGAATGTGTATGCCTGGTACATGTGCAGTGAAAAACGTGCCTCCTATTTTGCTAAAATCTTTCCTCTTTACTGTTACCCCATGCTTCCTTTTATAAACACAGGGAGAGGATGTGGCATAAATACTTGAGCAGCCGACTTTGAAGCTGTGGGACAGGGTTCTAGTCTCTGCGTCAGATCAACATCCTGTGATTTCTGGGCTGATCACTATTTCCATTCCTACAAATGACTGAATGCAACTGGTGCTCATGGACTGCGCTCCAGTACCTTCAGGTCGAGTTTGGTCTATATAAAAGAGCAAAAAACAAAAAAGGTGGTTTCTTGCGGAATACTGTGGAATACTTGTTATAATAGGCATGATCTTTTTATTTGTTAAAACGATTTTGCAAATAAAAAATATTATGCACCCAGTTAATTCACACACTCACATCAACAGCCTTCTACACGCCTACATGCTCAGGCTTCATGCTTTTTAACTTCACTTTCATCCATGCTGAACAGCAGACGGGCTATTTAACATGGCTAAAAAACATTGACCACACCAATAGCTCTCGAGACCTATTGGCTTTGCCAATGCATATTATCAATTTGTTGTACAAACATCAATTTCTTTTTAGCTCCTTTATATGCATATTGTTTCTAGTTACCTTTGAATTTTTCATTGTAAAGGGTTCGAACGCCTACATGCTTTGTATGCTTCATTTAAAACGTCAAAATAAATTACTTCGCTAAATATAGTGTGTTATATTATGGGTAAAGTGCTCAGTTTGTTGTGTGTTTGCACTTTAATGTTATTTTCTCCCTTATAACTGTGATCCACCTAAGTTGACATCAGTATTGTTACAGTCTTTTGTATTGTATTGTATTTCAGCATTTATGTAGCGTTTACTACCCTTATGTGGGGTGCTGAAGCGCTTACCTACCACCCGAAGTAGCATGTCTTTATCAAATGTTCTTTCCGAATTCGTATATATATTAAGTTGTTTAAATGTATGTCTGTTTTATTTCTTCTTTTTGTATTTCTCTTTCTATTTGTAATGTCTGTGTGTGGCATGAATAACAAGATGGACTTAATTTTCCTTTTAAGGTGGGATCCAATGCATTCAGAGGAATTGTAAACCCCCTTGACGCTCTCCATTTTATCTTATTTTTTTCTGTGTATTTTTTATGAAATGTGTTTGTTAGCTGCTTATCTCAATGCATAATCCAAATTAAAATGGAGTGGGCTGTGCTTCTTTTTGTGTGTGTGTATGTGTTGTAAGTGTGTTGGATATGTGTGTGTAGTCTGTGCATGGTTGCATTCCCTTATGCATGTTGCCTTTGTGTGCTTTTATGGAGAAACAGCGTTTACAACGCAGACAAAACAACCAAGTGCCATCACAATGCAGACACTACAAAAAACGCATTGTTATCAGCGTTCCATTACAACGCAAGTCATTACAATGACTTGTTTCAGGGAACTCATTGTTTTATTTTAAATCCAACACCTTCCATACTGTTGCACAGACTGGAGTGGGAATTGTAAAATATACTTTTCCAAATTCCAGCGCTTCCCTAAAACAAGTCGTTGTAATGACTTGTGTTGTAATGGAACACGTGATAACGATACGTTCGTTGTATTGCCCGTGTTGTAAAGGCATACATCGTAAACGCATGTCTAAATACGTCATACATCCACTTTTATGTCTGGTTTGCTGTGTAACAATGCATGTTTGTACAGTTGTGTGCCTGCCTTTGCATTTTTCGGAAAAGGCAGGTCTGTTGTCTTTGTTAGTCCTGGGTGGATACTTTAGTTAGTATTTTCAGCCGACATTACATAGCTTGTTTCTAATCAAATGAGAATAGTTGGGTTATTCAAAGGAAGACAGGTACTGTAGACTTGTTTCAGTAGCTCGCATAAGATGGCAGTCCTTTTGGTATACTCATCCCGTGATTTGTGGTTTTCGCAGAGAAAATCCCTGATATTGCAAAATGCATATTTAAACATGTTTAAAAGTTAATGTTCAAGCTGGAAATGGACCATAAATAATGTTTTGACTTTGAACGTGCCATAAATTAAAATGTGTGCAATGTTCTTAGTATGTTAATATCATAGTTACATTTCACAAATAAGAAAAATGATTTTTGATCATTCTAGGAAATTGCAGAACCTTTGTTTGAACTCAAGGAAGCAATGGCACAGCTGTCGAAGAATAAAACGTTTAAATGTATCCTCTCATCCCTTCTTGCGATTGGCAACTTTTTAAATGTCTCTAATGTAAGTATCTGTTTTTGCACTACTTATCTAGCAAGTTAACCCTAAGGAATTACGAGAATTTTGTAGTATTTGTGTTGGGTCATTAAACTTTGTTCAGTTAATTAACACATACTATTTGTTAAACAAATATGGTAATTTACATAGAGAAGTAATTTACCTCTTCACCACTCCACTCCCTCCATCTATACATTGTCTTATAATATGAGATCTTTTCATGAGCTGTATCACCCACCCTTCCTATTTATCATACCCCCACCATTCCCATTTCTCCTACTCTCATCTAGATTATCACAGAGTTTAGGATTTATATACATGCCGCTAAGATTCCATGCATCAGTTTAAAGAAAATAATCATATTAAAAATTCCAAATATACATTTGAGAGTGAATATAACTACCTTCTTTGAATGAGGTATTGATGCTACAGTTGTGTACATCAATTTCAAATGTGGTGTTAAGGACCATTACTCTTGAATATTTATGAAACCTAATTTCTCTATTGGAACATGTGCCACTGTGTTAGTTGTCACTTATTAAAATCCCTAGTCAAGGGAACTCTGAGTTGACAAGTGTATAGTACAATCTTTCAATTCCTGAGGGATCTCATCACACTTTCACACACGTTTGATTAGTTGCTGTCTCGTTCTGTACTTCTCTGGCCTCTTTATGTTCTTCTCTGGCCTCTTTCTGCACTTCTCTTACCTCTTTCTGCACTTCTCCTGAACCTTTTTGTACTTGTCTTGCCTCTTTCTGCACTTCTCCTGCCTCTTTCTGCACTTCTCTTGCTTCTTTCTGCACCGCTCTTGCTTCTATGTGCACCTCACTTTCCTCTTTCTGCAGCTCACTCTTTCTGCACATCACTCTCTTCTTTCTGCACCTCTCTTGCTTCTTTCTGCACCTCACTTGCTCCTCTCTGCTCCTCTCTTGCTTCTTTTAGCACCTTTCTTCCTCTTTCTGCATTTCTCTTGCCCCTTTCTGCACCTCTTTCTGCACCTCTCTTGCTTCATTCTGCACCTCTCTCGCTTCTTTCCACACGTCTCTTGCCTCTTTCATCACTTCTCTTGCTTCTTTATGCACTTCTCTTGCCTCTTTCTGCTCCTCTCTTCCTTCTTTCTGCACTTATCTTGCTTCTTTCTGTACATTTCTTCCTCTTTCTGCACCTCTCTTGCCTCTTTCTGTACTTCTCCTCGTACTTCTTTCTGCACTTCTCTTGCTTTTTTCAGCATATCTCTTGCCTCTTTTTGCACCTCTCTTGCCTTTTTCTGCAGTTCTCTTGCTTCTTTCTGCATCTCCCATGCTTCTTTCTACTCCTCCCATGCTTCTTTCTACTCCTCCCATGCTTCTTTCTGCACCTCCCATGCTTCTTTCTGCACCTCCTTTGCTTCTTTCTACAATTATCTTGCATCTTTCCATGCCTTTCTTCCTCTTTCTGCACCTTTCTTCCTCTTTCTGCATCTCCCATGCTTCTTTTGGTACCTCTCATGCTTCTTTCTGCACCTCCCTTGCTTCTTTCTGCACTTCTCTTGCTTCTTTATGCACTTCTCTTGCTTCTTTCTGCACTTTTCTTCCTCTTTCTGCACCTTTTTTCCTCTTTCTGCACCTTTTTTTCCACTTTCTGCGCTTTTCTTCCTCTCTCTGCACCTTTCTTCCTGTTTCTGCATCTTTCTTCCTCTTTCTGCATTTCTCTTGTTTCTCTCTAAACTTCACGTACCTTTTTCTGCACCTCTTGCTTCTTTTTGCACTTTTCTTGCTCCGTTCTGTACATCACATGCCTCCTTCTGTACTTCTCTTGCCTCTTTCATCACTTCTCTTGCTTCTTCCTGCACCTCACTTGCTTTTTTCTGCATTTCTCTTCCTTCTTTCTGCACCTTTCTTCCTCTTTCTGCACCTTTCTTCCTCTTTCTGCACCTCTCTTGCCTCTTTCACCACTTCTCTTGCCTCTTACTACACCTCACTTGCTTCTTTCTGTACCCCATTTGCTTCTTTCTGTACCTCACTTGCTCCTTTCTGCATCTATTGCTTCTTTCTCACCCTCTCTTGCGTCTTTCTGCATGTCTCTTGCTTCTTTTAGCACTTCACTTCCTTCTTTCTGCAACTCCCTTCTTCTTTCTGTACATCTCTTGCCTCTTTCTGCACCTCACATGCTTCTTTCTGTTCCTCTCTTGCTTCTTTCTGCACCTCCCATGCTTCTTTCTGCACCTCCATTCTTCTTTCCTTACTTCTCTTGCCGCTTTCTGAACTTCTCTTGGATTCTTTCTGCAGTCCTCTTGGCTTCTTTCTGCACCTCTTGCTTATTTCTGCACCTCTCTGGCCTCTTTCTGCACTACTCTTGCCTCATTCTTTACCCTTCTTCCTCTTTTTGCACCTCTCTTGCGTCTTTCTTCACCTTTCTTGCTTCTTTCTGCACCTCTTGCTTCTTTCAGCCCCTTTCTTCCTATTTCTGCACCTTTCTTTCTCTTTCTACAGTTCTCTTGCTTCTCTTTCTACTTCCCTTGCCTCTTTCTCCACCTCTCTTCCTTCTCTCTCTACTTCCTTTGCCTCTTTCTGCACCTCTCTTGCCTCTTTTATCACTTCTCTTGATTCTTTCTGCACCTCACTTGCTTCTTTCTGTACGTCTCTTACCTCTTTCTGCACCTCTTCCTCTTTATGCACCTCCCTTCTTTATGCACCTCTCTTGCTTCTTTCTGCAAAACTCTTGCCTCTTTCTGCACTTCTCTTCCCTCTTTCTGTACTCTTCTTCCTCTTTCTTCACCTCTCTTGCATTTTTCTTCACCTCTCTTGCTTCTTTATGCACCTCTGTTGCTTGTTTCTGCAGTTCTCTTTTTTCTTTGTGCCTTTCTCTTTCTGCGCCTTTCTTCCTTCTCTTCACTTCTGTTCCTTCTTTCTGCACCTCTCCTGCTTCTTTCTGCACTTCTCTTACCTCTTTCTGTATTTGTGTTGCCTCTTTCTGCACCTCTCTTGCCTCTTTCTGCACCTCTCTTGCCTCTTTCTGTACATCTCTTGCCTCGTTCTGTACATTTCTTCCACTTTCTGCATATTACTTGCTTCTTTCTGTACTTCTCTTGCCTCTTTCTGCTCTTCTTTTGCCTCTTTCTGCTCTTCTCTTGCCTCTTTCTGCTCTTCTCTTGCCTCTTTCTGCACTTCTCTTTTCTCTTTCTGCACTTCTCCTGCCTCTTTTTGCAACTCGCTTGCTTCTTTCCTCACCTCTCTTGCTTCTTTCTCCACCTCTCTTGCCTCTTTCTGCACCTCTCTTGCTTCTTTCTGTCCTTTTTTCTATATGCACCTCACTCTTCTTTCTGCACCTCTCTTGCTTCTTTCTGCCCTTTTTTCTTTCTGCACCTCACTCTTCTTTCTGCACCTCACTTCCTTCTTTCTGTACCTCTCTTGCTTCTTTCTACACCTCTCTTGCTTCTTTCTCCACCTCACTTGCTTCTTTCTGCTCTTCTGTTGCTTCTTTTTGCACCTTTCTAACTCTTTCTGTGCCTTTCTTCCTCTTTCAGCACCTATCTTCCTCTTTCCACATTTTGCTTGCTTCTTTCTGCACCTCACTTGCTTCTTTCTATACTTCTTTTGCTTCTTTCTGTACACTTCTTCCTCTTTCTGCACTTCTCTTGCTTCTTTCTGCACTTCTCTTGTTTCTTTCTGCACCTATCTTGCTTCTTTCCTCACCGCTCTTGCTTCTTTCCTCACCGCTCTTGCTTCTTTCTGCACCTCACTTGCTCCTTTCTGCACCTCTCGTGCTTCTTCTACTCCTCTCGTGCTTCTTTCTGCACCTCTCTTGCTTCTCTCTTTCTGTGCCTTTCTTCCTCTTTCTGCACCTTTCTTCCTCTTTCTGCATCTTTCTTCTTTTTTTCTGTACCTTTCTTCCTCTTTCTGCACTGAACTCTCTTCATTCTGTACCTCACTCTCATCTTTCTGCACCTCTTATTTCTGCACCTCCCATGTTTCTTTCTGCACTTCCCTTGCTTCTTTCTGCACTTCCCTTGCTTCTTTGTGCACTTCCCTTGCTTCTTTCTGCACTTCTCTTGCTACTTTCTGCATTTCTCTTGCTTCTTTCTGTGCCTATCTTCCTCTCTGCACCTTTCTTCCCATCTCTGCAACTTTCTTCCTCTTTCTGCAGTTCTCTTGCTTCTCTCTCCACTTCCCTTGCCTCTTTTTGCACCTCTCTTGCTTCTTTCTGCACCTCACTTGCCTCTTTCTTCACCTCTCTTCCCTCTTTCATCACTTCTCTTCCCTCTTTCATCACTTCTCTTGCTTCTTTCTGTACCTCTTTTGCTTCTTTCTGCACCTCTTTCTTCTTTCTGCACCTTTTTTGTATATGCACCTCACTCTTCTTTCTGCACCTCACTTTCTTCTTTCTGCACCTCTCTTGCTTCTTTCTGCACCTTTTTTCCTCTTTCTGCACCTTTTTTCCACCTTCTGCGCTTTTCTTCCTCTCTCTGCACCTTTCTTCCTGTTTCTGCATCTTTCTTCCTCTTTCTGCATTTCTCTTGTTTCTCTCTAAACTTCACGTACCTTTTTCTGCACTTCTCTTGCTTCTTTCTGCACTTTTCTTGCTCCGTTCTGTACATCACATGCCTCCTTCTGTACTTCTCTTGCCTCTTTCATCACTTCTCTTGCTTCTTCCTGCACCTCACTTGCTTTTTTCTGCATTTCTCTTCCTTCTTTCTGCACCTTTCTTCCTCTTTCTGCACCTTTCTTCCTCTTTCTGCACCTCTCTTGCCTCTTTCACCACTTCTCTTGCCTCTTACTACTCCTCACTTGCTTCTTTCTGTACCCCATTTGCTTCTTTCTGTACCTCACTTGCTCCTTTCTGCATCTATTGCTTCTTTCTCACCCTCTCTTGCTTCTTTCTGCATGTCTCTTGCTTCTTTTAGCACTTCACTTCCTTCTTTCTGCAACTCCCTTCTTCTTTCTGTACATCTCTTGCCTCTTTCTGCACCTCACATGCTTCTTTCCTCACCGCTCTTGCTTCTTTCTGCACCTCACTTGCCCCTTTCTGCACCTCTCGTGCTTCTTCTACTCCTCTCGTGCTTCTTTCTGCATCTCTCTTGCTTCTTTCTCTTTCTGTGCCTTTCTTCCTCTTTCTGCACCTTTCTTCCTCTTTCTGCATCTTTCTTCTTTTTTTCTGTACCTTTCTTCCTCTTTCTGCACTGAACTCTCTTCATTCTGTACCTCACTCTCATCTTTCTGCACCTCTCTTATTTCTGCACCTCCCATGTTTCTTTCTGCACTTCCCTTGCTTCTTTCTGCACTTCTCTTGCTACTTTCTGCATTTCTCTTGCTTCTTTCTGTGCCTATCTTCCTCTCTGCACCTTTCTTCCCATCTCTGCAACTTTCTTCCTCTTTCTGCAGTTCTCTTGCTTCTCTCTCCACTTCCCTTGCCTCTTTCTGCACCTCTTGCTTCTTTCTGCACCTCTCTTGCCTCTTTCTTCACCTCTCTTCCCTCTTTCATCACTTCTCTTCCCTCTTTCATCACTTCTCTTGCTTCTTTCTGTACCTGTTTTGCTTCTTTCTGCACCTCTTTCTTCTTTCTGCACCTTTTTTGTATATGCACCTCACTCTTCTTTCTGCACCTCTCTTGCTTCTTTCTGCACCTCTCTTGCTTCTTTCTGCATCTCACTTGCTTCTTTCTGCTCTTCTCTTGCTTCTTTCTGCACCTTTCTACCTCTTTCTGTGCCTTTTTTTTCTCTTTCAGCACCTTTCTTCCTCTTTCAGCACCTTTCTTCCTCTTTCCACATTTCGCTTGCTTCTTTCTGCACCTCTCTTGCGTCTTTCTACATGTCTCTTGCCTCTTTCATCACATCGCTTGCTTCCTCTTGCCTCTTTCTGCACCTCTCTTGCGTCTTTCTACACCTCTCTTGCTTCTTTCTGCACCTCTCTTGCTTCTTTCCTCACCTCTCTTGCTTATTTCTGCACCTCACTTGCTTCTTTCTGCTCTTCTCTTGTTTCTATGTGCATCTCTCTTCTTCCTTTCTGTACCCCTCTTCCTTCTTTCTGCACTTCTCTTCTTTCTGCACCTCTCTTGCTTCTTTCTCTGTTTGTGCCTTTCTTCCTCTTCCGGCACCTTTCTTCCTCTTTCTGCGCCTTTCTTCTTTTTTCTGCACCTTTCTTCCTCTTTCTGCACTGAACTCTCTTCATTCTATACCTCACTTTCTTCTTTCTGCACCTCACTCTCTTCTTTCTGCACCTCCCATGCTTCTCTCTGCAGTTCTCTTGCTTCTTTCTGCACTTCCCTTGCTACTTTCTGCACTTCTCTTGCTTCTTTCTGCGCCTTTCTTTCTCTTTTTGCACCATTTTTCTTCTTTCTGCACCTTTCTTCCTCTTTCTGTGCCTATCTTCCTCTCTGCACCTTTCTTCCCCTCTCTGCAACTTTCTTCCTCTTTCTGCAGCTCTCTTGCTTCCCTCTCCACTTCCCTTCCCTCTTTTTGCACCTCTCCTGCTTCTTTCTGCACCTCTCTGCGCTCCTTCTGTACCTCTCTTGCCTCTTTCTGCCCTTTTTTCTTTCTGCACCTCACTCTTCTTTCTGCACCTCACTTCCTTCTTTCTGCACCTCTCTTGCTTCTTTCTACACCTCTCTTGCTTCTTTCTCCACCTCACTTGCTTCTTTCTGCTCTTCTCTTGCTTCTTTTTGCACCTTTCTAACTCTTTCTGTGCCTTTCTTCCTCTTTCAGCACCTATCTTCCTCTTTCCACATTTCGCTTGCTTCTTTCTGCACCTCACTTGCTTCTTTCTATACTTCTTTTGGTTCTTTCTATACTTCTTTTGCTTCTTTCTGTACACTTCTTCCTTTTTCCACCCCTCTTGCTTCTTTCTGCCCTTCTCTTGTTTCTTTCTGCACGTATCTTGCTTCTTCCACACCGCTCTTGCTTCTTTCCTCACCGCTCTTGCTTCTTTCTGCACCTCACTTGCTTCTTTCTGCACCTTTCTGCACCTCTCGTGCTTCTTCTACTCCTCTCGTGCTTCTTTCTGCACCTCTCTTGCTTCTTTCTGTGCCTTTCTTACTCTTTCTGCACCTTTCTTGCTCTTTCTGCATCTTTCTTCTTTTTTTCTGTACCTTTCTTCCTCTTTCTGCACTGAACTCTCTTCATTCTGTACCTCACTCTCTTCTTTCTGCACCTCTTATTTCTGCACCTCCCATGTTTCTTTCTGCACTTCTCTTGCTTCTTTCTGCACTTCCCTTGCTTCTTTCTGCACTTCTCTTGCTACTTTCTGTATTTCTCTTGCTTCTTTCTGTGCCTATCTTCCTCTCTGCACCTTTCTTCCCATCTCTGCAACTTTCTTCCTCATTCTGCAGTTCTCTTGCTTCTCTCTCTGTTGAAAACTGAAACAGCGATATGATTAAGCATTCACTGAAGACATGAATTCTCTACAGTCAAAACGTGTTTCTTGTCTTATGTTGACTAATGTCCGGAGTCCATTTTGTATTGTCATGTCTCCACGTGCTGTGCACGAGAAGAGTCCTACCTTTTCGCTAGTTGCTCTTGTAATCTGCCTAGTAACAGTCTATAAATAGCTCCTTTGTCCGTCTGGCGCATGCCCAGACTTGACCACATCTGTTATCAGTTAGTCCTTGTTTGACCATGTTTTCGCGGGCTCAGGAATTTTTTAACTCCGCCCACATATTGATCCTGTATTGAAAATGTCCATAAATGGTAATGAATTTTGCTCTATGTTGTATCCACCCACTTATGAGCCCCTCTGTTGTGTATAAAAGGGGACCGTGTACGCAAGTTCTTTGTGCTACTCTATGCAATACTGAAGAGTGTTGTGTAGGTTGTAGGACCACCCTTAAGGGTTAATAAACTCTGTCTTTGTATTTGCAGTTTCCGTGCCAACTTCCTTCTAGCTTTCGTTACAGGAGGGCGAACCCTTGTATTTTGCAGGCCTAGCTGGGGTCTGTATTCATCAATTGGCGCCCGTCAAGTGGGGCTCATCGGCGACTCGGATGCTCGAAGGATTGGTCGTGACGAAGGTGAGGAATTTGGCCGGGGATGTGATCACTGCCAGCGGCGTCTTAGTCCTGGCATCCCGAGGTTTTTCTTCCTTCCCTTCCGAACTGACCATCTGGGTGGCGCCGGTCCTCGACTGAGACCTCTTCTGTCGGTTTGCCGTGTGATAGCCGTTTGGGCGAATTTTGGAACTTGCCAGTTGGAATCTGGACGCTCTTGATTGGTAAGAACCGTTGTACGGTACTTGCTCCGAGTTTTGAAGCCTGGGTTGGCTATTTGAGTTTTGATTTGTGATGACCGGTCATATTTTGTATTGATTACTGTGGAATATATGCGTTGCAACACATATAGGCAGGTAATGTGGAGATATTTCCCCGGAGTTGTTTAAATTTGAACGGCGCAACGTTTAAGTGCCATTTTTGATAATACTGCATATTTCGCATTATTTTTGAGCATGCCTGCTTTTAGCGCACTCCGTAAGTGGTGCTGCTGCTTTGGAAACCGGTTAAATCTTGAGGAATCTGCTCCAGCCCCACCAGAGGGGACTCCTAATACGGATATGTATGTGAAGCATGGTCTTCCTCTATAATGTACAGCACAGTGTGGAGGAAATACACCAAAAAGGATCCTGAGTTACGATGGCCTTTGTATGGATCGTTTGATATGCGTAAGATTGAGTATGTGGAACAGTGTATGTGTAAACGGCGTGCTCGGCAAGACATGTTTGAATGTGTACGGTTATGGGTGAAGGAAGTGCGTGAGCGGGAGAAACGTGAGAAAGCGCTGATTGATAAAGAGCAACGGAAAAATGATCATGTGAGAGCGCAGGAAGCGAAGCGTCGGGAGGAAAGAGAATTGGCGGAGAGACAAGAGAAAGAGCGTAGGTTGCAAGTATCGGGTCAATATGCTGTCCGCCAGCCACTTTATCCTGTCCTTACTAATCTTGAAGATGATTTTCATTTATTAGATCGCTCTCCGCCCCCTTATGTTGGCGCGTCTGCCCCGAGGTCACAGGATTCTGGATCGGTTTCGGATAAGGTAGACACGCGGTCCATGTTATCAACTGATCGTATGGGTGAGCTTCGGAAAATTTCTTTTCGTGCGCTTAAGGGCAAGCTATCTCTTCCTGAATCATTGGCATTTTTGGAAAGTTGGCAGGATAGGGAAAAGTTATATTTTGTTGAAACTTTTTCTGATGAAGTGGTTACTGCCTTTCGGAAATATTCTGATGTTTTTGAGCCTGATGATATAGTATTAGATTCTAAAGCATTACGTAACGGTGTTTTTTCTCCCTCTAAGGTACCCGATGCGGTCCGACGGCTGTTTACATTGCGGGACGCGATGCTTAAACTTAAAGAGAAAGCGTGCCAAAAGACAGGGGAGGAGGAGCAATCGAATCCACATGTCGGCGGGAAACAGTCGTCTACCTCCCATTCAGATAAGAGTGAACTAGGGCATGCTAAACCGATGCGAGAGGCGGCACCTTTGTATGTTCCTCCTAAAGGAGCGGGAACTAGTTCAGACATGTCCTCCCCCGATGCTAGGGGATATTTCGTGTATAATTGGGTTTATACTCCCTGGCATAGGACTGATGTTATGGCATTGAAGAATGCATTGCCTGATCCCCGCAAGAATCCAGCGGCCTTTTATGAAGAGGTCGAAGGGGCCTTGAATTCTTGTACTATGACTTTAGCAGATATAGATTTGTTCTTTGGGCTTATTTTACCACTGGATATGTGGCGATCTGTGCGGAAGGTGGATGATCAAGCCGTTTTTAAGGCCAAATGGTCTGAGATTGAGGATGAGGATAGGGAGAGAAAGCCCGCGCAAAAACCGCCCCAGCCTATTTTAGATCTTCCTGCTGCTATCTTGACTAAATTGAAAACGATTATTCCCCCTAAAAAGATTGACTGGAATATGCTAGCCTCGTGTAAACAGAAGGTTGATGAATCAGTTTCAGACTTCTTTACGCGCTTCGAGGAAACATTTCATGATTTCAGTGGTCAGTCACTTACGGATGATACGGGTCGACATCTTTTTGTTGATAAATATGTTACCGGGAATAGCAGCTCGATTAAAAGCGAGTGAAAGTTCTTGGTCCACCTCGTCTCCAGCATCCCTCCTGACTATGGCTCAGTATTATGAGCGTCAGGAACAAGAAGCGAAGGGGCATGAGGAGAAGAAATCGAAAGATTTGAAAACTAAGGTGATGTTAGCACAGGTGTATGGTCCGCCTCGTCGGGGTGTTGAGAGAGGTAGAGGAGGATTTTATGGTCCCCCTTCGGGTCGGTCGGATGTTACTAGGAATCAATGTGCGTATTGCTAACAGTTGGGTCATTGGGCCAGGGATTGTCCGGTATTATATGCGCCCCGTCAGGGACGTGGTCAGGGACCGCCGAGAGGTAAAGGGGGCTTTTCGAATTTTAGAGGGAATTCCAATGATCGTGCTCGCTTTGAGCCTAACGTGCAGCTACGAGATAGACCTAATGTGTTTGATCGGCAAAATCAGTATCAAATGTCTGGGAATGACCGCCCTGGTTACCATGATTCACAGCATGCATAGGATTGCGTTGGGTGGGGGTTGGAATCAGTTGAAGTGCCAGTTGATCAGAAGGGTCCTTATGTTACAGCAAATGTTCTGGGTTCTACTGATCGGTTCCTAGTCGATACAGGAGCTACTCGCAGTGCGCTGTCCAAACAATTGGTTCCGAGGGCTCCCCCATCTGGCTTAATGGTTACATCGGTAGGGTTTGATGGTACACTCTCTCGAAGCCCTCTATCCCAACCCCTTGCATTTCATGTTGACCAACTTTCTGCACCCTGTCCGTTTTTGCTTGCCCCGAACACGCCTGACAACATTATGGGTCTTGATATGCTTAAGCACTTCAGAGCTACGATCCGCTGCTTCCCTACTGGAGTACGTGTGATCTTAAACGATAATCACCCTATGACAGAACGGATGTGTGTGGTTGCAGAAGATACTGTATTAGCTTCTCTCCCTCGTACTTTGTGGGCCACTTCGGATACTGATGTGGGTCAGATGGTGATTCCTCCTGTCCACATTAGTGTCAAGGAGGGTGCTGTGTTACCACGCCTCCCTCAATATCGTATTTCCCAGGAGGGGGAGGAGGCACTCATACAGATTGTGCAGGATTTGATCAAGGTGGGAGTAGTGAAGGAAGTCCCATACAATGTCTGCAACAGTCCTATTTTACCCATTTTGAAGAAAGATACCGATACTAGGGTTTATCGTTTTATTATTGACTTAAGGGAGGTGAATAAGATAGTGATACCTCAGTATCCAGTGGTTTCTGATATCACGACGTTGCTTACTTTGGTCCCGCCCACGGCGACCACATTCTCGGTTATCGATTTGAAAAATGCTTTCTTTTCCATTCCTATTCATCCTGATAGCCGGTACCTTTTCGGCTTCACTTTAAATAATCGGTCCTACAGATTTTGTAGAGTCCCTCAGGGTTATACAGAGAGTCCTAGCATTTACAGTCAAGCATTGAAAAGAGAATTGGATTCCTTTGTTCTGCCTGATGGTGTAGCCCTTATACAATATGTCGACGACATCCTGTTGGCGGCTGACACTCCTGAGCTATGTGAGAAATGCACGTTATCCTTGTTTTCCTTTTTGGCATCCCACAATCATAAAGTGTAGAAGAAGAAATTGCAATTCTGTAGACCAAAGGTGACTTACTTGGGTCACCTTTTGTCTAAGGAGGGGCGTGCACTCACACCAGATCGTATTCAAGCAATTTTGGACACGCCAGTACCTTCCACACAGAAGGACGTGCGTGCATTTTTGGGTCTTGCTTCTTTTTGTAGGCAATGGATATTGGGGTTTTCACATATAGTTAAGCCATTGTAGCGCTTTTGACAATAGATACCCCAGTTCCTCTTCCCTGGTCAAATAGTTGTGAAATTGCCTTTCAGCAATTGCGACAAGCCCTTTGTTCAGCACCAGTGTTAGGTACCCCTGATTATACGAAGCCTTTTACATTATATGTACATGAGAGAGATGGATGTGCATTATCAGTTTTAGTGCAGATGCACGGCGACAAGCAGCGCCCTTGTGCATAGTTTTTCGGCCGTACTTGATCCTGTTGCCCGAGCATTGCCTGGTTGTTTTCGCTCGGTTGCGGCGACAGCTGTGTCAATACGCCAAAGTGAGGGAATTGTGTTATCTCATAAGCTGTTGGTATTAGTTCCCCATGCTGTTGATGCCCTGCTTAATCAGACAAAGACGCAGGATTTGACCAGTGCTCGTTTAACGGGATATGAATTGACGCTTTTGGCTCCTCATATTACGTTGAAGAGGTGTGCAACGTTAAATCCAGCCACATTGTTGCCGTTCCCGGAAACTCAGTATGAAGCACGAAAAGCACATGACTGTATTCTTGTGACTGAGGAACAGACAAAGGGTCGTATTGATCTCCAGGATACGCCCTTTACAGATGTAGATGGAGAACTATGGGTGGACGGATCATGCCTGAAGCTACCAGATGGTACGACTTCAGCAGCGTATGCAATTACCACATTACAAACAATAGTGGAGACAGCACGCATACCGCAGAAATCAGCTCAAGCAGCGGAACTGATGGCATTAACACGAGCATGTGAGCTCAGTGCAGGATTGTGTGTGAATGTTTATACAGATAGCCGCTATGCCTTCGGAGTAGCGCACGACTTTGGCCTACTCTGGAAGGAGAGAGGGTTTCTAACGTCACATGGAGCACAGATAATGTATGGAGAGTTAGTTCACAACCTTTTGACTGTATTAACATATCCAAAGAAGATTGCTATAGTTAAATGTAGTGCCCATAAAAAGGTGGTTGATAAAGTTGGAGAAGGGAATGCTTTGGCAGACCGGGTGGCACGAGAGACTGCGATGCAGCCTGACTCTACTGCAATGTATGTTGTGAAGTCACAGGCAGAAAGATGGCACGATGCTAGGAGAGAAGTGCTGGAGATACAGAGGACCGCTTCCGATAAGGAACGGGAGCAATGGTACAATGATGGAGAATTAGATGATGAAGGGTGTTGGAGAAATAAGCAGATGGATAAATGGAAGTTACCCACAGCTTTCGTACAACCTATGGTTCAGATGGCACATGGACTAGCGCATGTCGGAGCTTCCGCAATTTTAAAATTACTCACACGAGTTTGGGAGCATCCGGAGATCGCTAGCACGGCAAAGAGGGTAGTGCAGACTTGCATGATTTGCCTGAAGTATAACCCAGGAAAGGGTACACGGACTCCAGCAGAAGGATTTGCAACACCTACTGCACCCTTTGAGGTTTTGCAGATGGATTACATTCAGCTTGAACGCTGTAACAATCTGAAGTATGTTCTAGTAGTGCTTTGTGCCTTCAGTAAGTGGTTTGAGGCATACCCTACGAAAGACAATACTGCAATGACTACAGCCAAGATGTTATTGAAGGAGTTCTTCCCTCGATATGGTGTTTGTAGATTGCTGTGGAGTGATAACGGACCTCATTTTATAGCAGACGTTATCAAGTATGTCCTGAAGGGACTGGGAATTACCCAGAAATTTCATGCAGTGTTTCACCCTCAGTCTGCAGGATTGGTTGAGAAATATAACGGTACTTTGAAGCTTAAGATCGCTAAGATCCAAGCTTCGACTTCTTTGACTTGGCCAGACGCTTTACCGCTGGCATTATTGTCAATTAGATCGATACCGCATTCTCGGACCGGTCTCACGCCATATGAGATCGTGTTCGGACGCCCAATGAATATTTGGGGTCCACCGAAACCGAAGTCAGTGTATGATGTACCTTGTGTAATGATGAATGATTATCTGGCACAGTTAACGGATAATTTGGTTTCTATTCATCAACAGGTTCGAGAAGCGCTCCCTGATCGGTCCTCAGGTGAAGGACATAACCTCCAGCCTGGAGACTATGTTATGATCAAGGTGTTTGAAAGGACGAACAGTCTGGAGCCGAGATGGGTTGGTCCTCAGCAAGTCTTGCTCGCGACGAGGACAGCTGTGCGGGTCTCCAATCGGAAGAACTGGATCCACTCCTTGCACTGTCGTAAAGTGCCACCTGGATTAGTGGAGCCTGCTGTATTGACCGACCATCGAGAAATCCTGACTGCAGAGAAAGGCCGTGCTGTGGAACCGAACGACACTGAGGAGCTCTTTCCGGACCAAGCGATTCCTGGAGGAAGAAGATATCATCTCAGACCGAGGAAGTGATTTCTTTCTGTATCAGGACACATTGTCAGAACGGCCCTTAGGTTAGTGAAACGGAGAGCCAATGATGCAAGGGGGGGGGATCAGCCCTGCATTAGTGTAGTGACACCTGTCTTGGTCCGCTGGTGAAGAAATCAACGGCTGCCTAAGGGGAAGAGTTCTGACAACTTTTTAGTTTCAGGAAGATATTGACTTTTACTACAAAATGGAGAAGAAGAAGATTCTTTGTGTGACAAGTTTTATTATCATTGTAGCTATTGTTGGTATAACCACGTGGTTTGTTGAGGATGTGACCCCTGCCCGTGAGTTGTTTGTTTTGACTGCTCCAGTGCCTGAGGAGCACTACTTTTACACCCTTCCGTATCAAGAATTGAAGCATCGTCAGTCTTATTTGAATAATACTTTTTGGATATGTGGTATGATGCCAGCTCATCAGAAGAAAAGAGGAACGCCGTTCATACCTCTTCCTTTCTCTCATAATGGCTCTTGTAGAGCATGGTACACTTTGCTTTTTGCCACACGGAAACCTACAGTGGGACGACTACTTTTTAGACTTAATAGGGAATATCATCAAGATAAAGAAGGCTATCCACAAGCGAATGGGACAATATGGGAGTGGGAAGAATATCGACCAGATAATGAATCAATCCCCTACATCTTCACGAACACTAGAGACATTATCGGAAATTAAAAATTTGTAATTCAAGTGGCACAAGCTCAAGCGGACCTGTGTGTCCAGAGTGTGGGTCATATTCCTGTTGGTGTTAGTGACTGTATTATTGTTTTGAACATAGATGGATTAAATAATAGTACTTTCTTAGCTTCCCATAATACGTACTTCGTATGTGGGAATAAAGGTTATTATCGTTTACCAGCCGGCTGGTCCGGAGTATGTTATGTAGCGTTCTTATTACCCCCTGTATTTTTAGCGCCTGCATCCTATCATAAAGATTTGAAGTTATTGAACAATGTAACTGTAAATAGGTATAAACGTACTCTATCTATTGATGATGTTGACCAAACTGACACTAGCTTACAGCAGTATGTTGATTTTAAGTTAGGATTGTTTTTCTTTGTTGGAGCTGCCCTAAATAGTAGGAAGGTTCGACGATTAACAAGAGTTGTAGAGGCTGTAACGAATCAAGCAGCTGCTGCTCTTGGGAAACTTACGGAAGAATTGCAAATCACTAGAATTGTTGCGTTACAGAATCGTATGGTATTAGATGTTATGCTAGCAGACAGAGGTGGAGCATGTAGAATTATTGGAAGTAGTTGTTGTGTATTTATTCCTGACCACACGCCATCAGTCTATAACGCTATTAATAAATTGCATAAAATCGCAGCTGAGATCCATACAGAAAATGGCACTTGGACCTTTTCTGGATGGTTTTGGGCATTGATCACTACATGGGGATGGAAAGTTTTAACTGGTCTCTGTATTATTGTAGCAGTTCTGTTTTCCTGCTGCATCTGTGTTCAGTGTGGTCCTTTAATCTGTTCTTTATGTGTGTCATTTTGTATTCCTGATAAGAAAGCTATTGCCAATGTCACCTATCAGAAAAACTTAAACAAGGAGGTGGAAGAGATGATGAAAATTGACATATATGATGATTATCCTAATAAGCCGAATGTCTTCAGTAAATGCTGAAAGGGTCGTCTGTTGAAAACTGAAACAGCGATATGATTAAGCATTCACTGAAGACATGAATTCTCTACAGTCAAAACGTGTTTCTTGTCTTATGTTGACTAATGTCCGGAGTCCATTTTGTATTGTCATGTCTCCACGTGCTGTGCACGAGAAGAGTCTTACCTTTTCGCTAGTTGCTCTTGTAATCTGCCTAGTAACAGTCTATAAATAGCTCCTTTGTCCGTCTGGCGCATGCCCAGACTTGACCACATCTGTTATCAGTTAGTCCTTGTTTGACCATGTTTTCGCGGGCTCAGGAAATTTTTAACTCCGCCCACATATTGATCCTGTATTGAAAATGTCCATAAATGGTAATGAATTTTGCTCTATGTTGTATCCACCCACTTATGAGCCCCTCTGTTGTGTATAAAAGGGGACCGTGTACGCAAGTTCTTTGTGCTACTCTATGCAATACTGAAGAGTGTTGTGTAGGTTGTAGGACCACCCTTAAGGGTTAATAAACTCTGTCTTTGTATTTGCAGTTTCCGTGCCAACTTCCTTCTAGCTTTCGTTACAGGAGGGCGAACCCTTGTATTTTGCAGGCCTAGCTGGGGTCTGTATTCATCATCTCCACTTCCCTTGCCTCTTTTTGCACCTCTCTTACTTCTTTCTGCACCTCTCTTGCCTCTTTCTTCACCTCTCTTCCCTCTTTCATCACTTCTCTTCCCTCTTTCATCACTTTTCTTGCATCTTTCTGTACCTCTTTTGCTTCTTTCTGCACCTCTTTCTTCTTTCTGCACCTTTTTTGTATAGGCACCTCACTCTTCTTTCTGCACCTCACTTTCTTCTTTCTGCATCTCACTTGCTTCTTTCTGCTCTTCTTTTGCTTCTTTCTGCACCTTTCTACCTCTTTCTGTGCCTTTTTTTCTCTTTCAGCACCTTTCTTCCTCTTTCAGCACCTTTCTTCCTCTTTCCACATTTCGCTTGCTTCTTTCTGCACCTCTCTTGCGTCTTTCTACATGTCTCTTGCCTCTTTCATCACATCGCTTGCTTCCTCTTGCCTCTTTCTGCACCTCTCTTGCTTCTTTCTGCACCTCTCTTGCTTCTTTCCGCACCTCTCTTGCTTCTTTCCTCACCTCTCTTGCTTATTTCTGCACCTCACTTGCTTCTTTCTGCACCTTTCTTTCTCTTTCTGCACCTCTCTTGCTTCTTCTGCTCTTCTCTTGTTTCTATGTGCATCTCTCTTCTTTCTTTCTGTACCCCTCTTCCTTCTTTCTGCACTCCTCTTCTTTCTTCACCTCTCTTGCTTCTTTCTCTGTTTGTGCCTTTCTTCCTCTTTCGGCACCTTTCTTCCTCTTTCTGCGCCTTTCTTCTTTTTTCTGCACCTTTCTTCCTCTTTCTGCACCTCACTCTCTTCATTCTGTACCTCACTCTCTTCTTTCTGCACCTCACTCTCTTCTTTCTGCACCTCCCATGCTTCTTTCTGCACTTCTCTTGCTTCTTTCTGCACTTCCCTTGCTACTTTCTGCACTTCTCTTGCTTCTTTCTGCGCCTTTCTTTCTCTTTTTGCACCATTTTTCTTCTTTCTGCACCTTTCTTCCTCTTTCTGTGCCTATCTTCCTCTCTGCACCTTTCTTCCCCTCTCTGCAACTTTCTTCCTCTTTCTGCAGTTCTCTTGCTTCCCTCTCCACTTCCCTTCCCTCTTTTTGCACCTCTCCTGCTTCTTTCTGCACCTCTCTGTGCTCCTTCTGTACCTCTCTTGCCTCTTTCTGCACCTCTCTTCCCTCTTTCATCACTTCTATTGCTTCTTTCTGTACCTCACTTGCTTCTTTCTGTATCCCACTTGCTTCTTTCTGCACCTCTCTTGCCTCTTTTTGCATTTCTCTTCTTTCTGTACCTGTCTTCATCTTTCTGCACCTCTCTTGCCTCTTTCTGCTTGGTTCTTCGTCTTTATGCACCTCTCTTGCTTCTTTCTGCATCTCTCCTGTTACTTTCTGCATCTCTCTTGTTTCTTTCTGCATCTCTCTTGCTTCTTTCTGCATCTCTCTAGCTTCTTTCTCATCCTCTTGCTTTTTTCTGCCAATCTCTTCCTTCTTTCTGTATGTCTCTTGCTTCTTTCAGCACCTCACTTGCCTCATTCTGCACCTCTATTTCTTCTTTCTGCACCTTTCTAACTCTTTCTGTGCCTTTCTTCCTCTTTCGGCACCTTTCTAACTCTTTCCACATTTCGCTTGCTTCTTTCTGCACCTCTCATGCTTCTTTCTACACGTCTCTTGCCTCTCATCACTTCTCATGCTTTCTCTTGCTTCGTTCCTCACCTCTCTTGCTTCTTTCTGCACCTCACTTGCTTCTTTCTGCATCTTTCTTTCTCTTTCTGCAACTCTTGCTTCTTCCGCTCCTCTCTTGTTTCTATGTGTACCTCTTACTTCTTTCTTCTCCTCGCTTGCTTCTTTCTGCACCTTTCTTCCATATTTCTGCACTTCTCTTGCTTCTTTTTGCACCACTCTTGCTTCTTTCTCTTTCTGTGCCTTTCTTCCTCTTTCGGCACCTTTCTAACACTTGCCACATTTTGCTTGCTTTTTTCTGCACCTTTCTTTCTCTTTCTGCACCTCTCTTGCTTCTTCTGCTCCTCTCTTGTTTCTATGTGTGCATTTCTTGCTTTTTTCTGCTCCTATCTTCCTTCTTTCTGCACTTCTCTTACTACATTCTGCACTTTTCTTGCTTCTTTCTGCACATCTCTTGCCTCCTTCTGTACCTTTCTTGCCTCTTTCTGCACCCCTCTTCCCTCTTTCATCACTTACTTCTTTCAGTACCTCACTTGCTTCTTTCTGTATCCCACTTACTTCTTTCTGCACTTCCATTTGCACCTCTCTTGCCTCTTTTGCATTTCTCTTCCTTCTTTCTGCACCTTTCTTCCTCTTTCTGCACCTCTATTGCCTCTTTCTGTACCTCTATTGCTTCTTTCTGCACCTCTCTTGCTTCTTTCTACATCTCTCTTGCTTCTTCAGCACGTCTTGCTTCTTTCTCATCCTCTCTTGCTTTTTTCTACTCCTCTGTTCCTTCTTTCTGCACATATCTTGCTTCTTTCAGCATCTCTCTTGCCTCTTTCTGCACCTCAATTGCTTCTTTTTGCTCCTCTCTTGCTTCTTTCTGTACCTCCCATGCTTCTTTCTGCACCTCCCATGCTTCTTTCTGCAGCTCCCTTGCTTCTTTCTGCACTTCTCTTGCTTCTTTCTGTACTTCTCTTCTTTCTGCACCTTTCTTCCTCTTTCTGCACCTTTCATCCTCTTTCTGCGCCTTTCTTCCTCTTTCTGTACCTTTCTTCCTCTTTCTGCAATGTTCTTGCTTCTCTCTCCACGTCCCTTGCCACTTTCTGCACCTCTCTTGCTTCTTTCTGCACTTTTCTTGCTTCTTTCTGCACCTCCCGCCTCTTTCTGTACCTTTCTCCCCCTTTCTGCACCTCTCTTGATTCTTTCTGCACATCCCTTGCCTCTTTCTGCACCTCTTGCTTCTTTCTGCACTTTTCTTGCTTCTTTCTGCACCTCCCGCCTCTTTCTGTATCTTTCTTCCCCTTTCTGCACCTCTCTTGCTTCTTTCTGCACATCCCTTGCCTCTTTCTGCATCTCCCTTGCCTCTTCCTGAACCTCCCTCGCCTCTTCCTGCATTTCTCTTTCCTCTTTCTGTGCTTCCCTTGCCTCTTTCTGTGCTTCTCTTGCCTCTTTCATCACTTCTCTTGATTCTTTCTGCACCTCGCTTGCTTCTTTCTGCACCTCTGTAGGAGAGTAGGATCTGCACTTATGTTGCCCCTACTTTTTTTCTGATGCTAACACTGGTTTCTGGCTATAGTCTGGCTGGGTCCCTGCTAATCAGGGCCCCAGTCTCTCTGTTCTCTCTAAACACCTTGGAGTGCATATTAGATGCACTAGTGATTGAATACTGTGGTACCTTATGAGCCCCTAGTATATGGTACCTTAGGTACCAAGGGCATAGATACTTCACAGGCCTACCAGGGGCTGAAGCATGTATTATGCCACCCCTGGGAAGCAGACTAAATCTGACACCACAGGCCTGCTACTGCAGCCTGGGTGAGGTAGTGTTAGCACTCCTCACTGAGGTATAGGTTCCCTATATCTCCCCTTACACACACATATAAACCTATCAGTCACCCCTAAGGCAGGCCCTATCAATCCTGAGGGCAGGGTGCTTGGTTTACATGCGAGGGGGTGCCTCTGCATGAGCAGGGCCCCTCTGCAGCTGGCAGAATCTATTCTCTATGGCTGTTTGTGGATGCGGTTAAACCATATACTCTTAAGTGCATTATAACCTAGCGGTAAAAGCTAACTTTGGGATGGCTGCATCAAAACATGTCGTGTTTGGTGTCAAACGCCTTGGAATCATACCCCCACACCAGTTACAGAGGGATAGACATGTACCTACTGTGGAAACACGGTAGAAATCTGAAAGAGCCTGGCATCACAAAATGGATGCCACCAGCACAGACACTGGGCTGCCCTCCTGCTGCTGACTGAATCTCGCAGTGGAGGAGGCCCAACGATAGGCATCCTGTCACAGGGAGGTGTCACCACCTTCCAGACAGGATTTAGTGTATTGGGGCTGGGTGGGTGCACTCCTAGCGTGCTTTGAAGTCCTGCACTGGGGGAGCAGTAGGCTCCTCTGTGCATATGCCAGCTCAAACCGGTTCAGGGGCTACCTGCCCCTGCTCTGCCCCTGACCCTCCCAGAGGAGTGGTCATAGAGCTAGTCCCTCCCTTTCCTTTAGTATAAGATAGGGAACCCTTGCCATTGCAAGCTAGATATCCCTGGACGACGCTCTACAAGAAGAATCCTGGACCTTCAACGTTCCACTACCTTTAAAAGACTGAAGAATCTCCCATGGAGTCAAGGAGTGACTCCCCTGCTTGGCAGGCACCAAAACTTTGAATCAACGGTCACAAACGTTCCCGCTCCCGCTGGAGTCCGAAGTCCCTGCAGCCCCGGAAGAGGATTTCCTGACTTCTCGATGGCCATTGTGAGTCCCCAGCAAACCTGAGGCGAGTGGACCCCACGAGTGACGAGGAACAGCAATACCCGGGTACCGTGCACACTTGTCGCGTGCAACCCCTTCACGACGTTCTACGAACTTGTGCATTAGACCACGTGTGATCCAAGCCTCCAGCAGGATTTCCACCGAATATCAGTGACCTACCTCGTCCTGAGTGACCTTGGGCTCCTGTAAAGTGAATCCTCACGAGGCGTCTTCGCGATCCCTTGCCCGTTGGCTTGTGGGTCCCCTGAAGACTTTCTCATCGAACCAAAGGGCTCCCCTGGTTGCTCCAGGCCTGCCCTGACTTACCGTCGCTGGGTGAGTCCCAGACCTTGCTGGACTGCACCGCTGACTTCACATTTCACGAGACTTGCTGTTGCCAAGGCTTGTTGGCTCCAATCCGGTTGCCGACACCTCAGTAAGCTGCAGACATCGTGGGACACTCCGAATCCAGCTCCTGGTCGTCGTCGACGCCTCCTGGACCTCGTGGCTGAAGAGTCAAAACACCCGTGATCACCTGAAATCACCCAACGACTGTGGGCATCCATCCTTCTGAGCCCGGGTCACTGGCAAGTGACTTTGAACACTGTGTCCTCTGCTTTCAGGTCTATCTTCTTCTGAACCCAGCATTGGATTCCACCGGACACTTCTCCAGTCTTCACAAGCAGCAAGTCTTCTTTGGCTCCCATTGAAAACAACGCCGCAACCCGACACCAAAAGACTCCTATGCACCCGGCTTTCCTGGGTGAGGTAACTAATGCACTCCGGTGCTCCTGTGTGTGTTGGCTCTCGAACTACTTACCCTGTAAGTGACTTGCTTGTAGACTCTCCCGAAGTACCCTAAAACTTTAAAATTCCAAACGCGACTTGCTCCATTGAAGTCTATTGGGATCCGCGTCTGTGTTCTCACACTGCATGCGTCTCCCGTGGGTCCTTTACTTACCTGCCTTGGGTGGATTAGTGAGGCCCTAGTGCTTCTGAAGGCTCTAGGCCTTCTCCCTTCTCAAGTCGATATTTCTATACCTCTTTTTTTAGTATATGGTCTGGTACTCCCCTAGGGCCCCAGCCATATAAGTGCTTAATTTGTTGTGAAACATTGAATTGTGCATATGTTCCTGACTTCTAATCTCATAAAGAGATTAGTAGAGTGTGTCTAGAAATAAATACATATATATTTTATATATATATACCTGTGTGGTGTCCTTTCAGTTGGTAATTCAAGAGATTATAAGGTAAAACAAGCTGCTTTTTCTGCACCTTTCTTCCTCTTTCTGCAATTGTCTTCCTTCTCTCTCCACGTCCCTTTCCTCTTTCTGCACCTCTCTTGCTTCTTTCTGCACCTCTCTTGCTTCTTTCTGCACTTCACTTGCCTCTTTGTGCACATCCCTTGCCTCTTTCTGCACTTCTCTTGCCCCTTTTCTTCACTTCTCTTGCTTGTTTCTGCACCTCTCGCCTCTTTCTGCACTTTTCTTGCCTCTTTCTGCACTTTTCTTGCCTCTTTGTGTACCTCTCTTGCCTCTTTCTGCACTTCTCTAGCCTCTTTCTGCACTTCTCTAGCCTCTTTCTGCCCTTCTCTTGCTTTTTTCCCTTCCTCTTGCTTCTTTCTGCATTCTGTTAGCTCTTTCTGCACTTCTCTTGCCTTTTTCTGCACTTCTCTTGACTCTTTCTGCACTTCTCTTGCCTTTTTCTGCACTTCTCTTGACTCTTTCTGCACCTCTTTTGCCTTCTAGAGGGAGAGACATGACAGCACTGGTATACCTGGTGTGAGAAGTTGGCCTGGTATATGCTGGGCACTAGTTGAAGTGGCCACCTTGCACCAGTACAATTCGACTCTTATGGTAGATAGGTTTAAGACAACCTTTTAAAGAAAGCTATCCTAGTGGTAGCTGTGGAGAGCAGCCTTTAGGCTAAGTCTTTAGAGGAATGTAAAGTAGCTTGTTTTACCTTATAATCTCTTGAATTACAAAATGAAAGGACACCACACTAGTATATATATAAAATATATATGTATTTATTACTAACAACTCTCTGCTAATCTCTTTATGAGATTAGAAGGGGAAGCGGCGTTTACTTAGCATGCGTTACTTCGCATGCCGTTACTACGCGGTCGTTAGTACGACCGCGTTGTTAGTTAGCATACCTTTACTTCGCAATTCGGAACTACGAATTGCAGTAAGGGGGGGAAGGTGTTGGATTTAAAATCCAACACCTTCCCTAGTGTCCGCATAGACTGGAGTTGGAATGGTAAATTATACTATTCCAACATCCAGCACCACCTTACTGCAATTCGTAGTTCCGAATTGCGAAGTAAAGGTATGCGAAGTAACGCGGTCGTACTAACGACCGCGTAGTAACGGCATGCGAAGTAAACGCATGCGAAGAAAAGTTATATATTCATTAGAAGTCAAGGACATATGCACAAATCAACATTTCACAACAAGTTAAGCACAAATATGGCTGGGGCCCTAGGGGCGTACCAGACCATATACTAAAAAAGAGACTTAGGAATATCGACTTGCGAGGGGACAAGGCCTAAGGCCTTCAGAAGCGCTGGGGCCTCACTAATCCACCCAAGACAGGTAAGTAAAGGACCCACGGGGGATACATGCAATGTGAGAACACAGCCACGGATCCCAATTGACTTCAATGGAGCAAGTCGCGGTTGGAATTTTAGAGTTTTAGGATACTTCGGGAGAGTCTACAAGCAAGTCAATTACAGGGTAAGTAGTTCTAGAGCCAACACATACAGGAGCACCGTAGTGCTGGAGTTACCTCACCCAGGGAAGCCGGGTGCATAGGTGTCTTTTGGTGTCGGGTCGCGGCGGCGTTTTTAATGGAAGCCAAAGAAGACTTGCTGCTTGTGAAGACAGGAGAAGTGTCCGGTGGAATCCAAGGCTGGATTCAGAAGAAGGAAGACCTGAAAGCAGAAGAGACAGTGTTCAAAGCCACTTGGCAGTGACCCGGGGCAAGGAAGATGGATGCCCACAGTCGTCGGGTGATGCTGGTGATCACGGGTGTCTTGATTCTTCAGCCACGAGGTCCAGGAGGCGTCGACGACAACCAGGAGGTGAATTCGGCGTGTACCACAAAGTCTGCAGTTTACTGCAGTGTCGGTGACCACATTGGAGCCAACAGGCCTTGGTAACAGCAAGTCTCGTGGAAAGGACAAAAAGTCAGTGGTGCAGACCAGCAAGGTCTGAGGGACTCACCCAGTGAGGGTAAGTCAGGGCAGGCCTGGAGCAACCAGGGGAGCCCTTTGGAATTGTAGAAAAGTCTTCTGGGGACCCACAAGCCAACCGGCAAGGGATCGCGAAGATGCCTCAGGAGGATTCACTCACCAGGAGCCCACGGTCACTCGGGACGAGGTAGGCCTCTGATATTCGGAAGAAATCCTGCTGGAGGCTTGGACCACACGTGGTTCCATGCACAAGTTCGTAGAACTTGTGAAGGGGTTGGACTCGAAAATAGTGCCCGGTACACAGGTATTGCGGTTCCTCGTCACTCGTGGGGTCCAATTGCTTCCGCGTCGCTGGGGACTCACGATGGCCTTGGAGAAGTCAGGAAATCCACTTCCGGGGCTGCAGGGACTTCGGGCTCCGGCGGGAGTGGGAAAGTTTGCTACAGTTGATTCAAAGTTTTGGTCACTCCTTGACTCCAAGGGAGATTCTTCAGTCTTTCAGAGGTAGTGGAACGTCGAAGGTCCAGGATTCTTCTTCAGAGCTTCGTCCAGGGATATCTAGTTTGCAATGGCAAGGGTTCCCTAACTTATACTACAAGGAAGGGAGGGACTAGCTCTATGACCCCTCCTATGGGAGGATCAGGGGAGTGGGTGGCTACACCCACTTCCCTTTGTCCAGTTTCGCGCCAGAGCAGGGGCAGGTAGCCCCTGAACCGGTTTGAGCTGGCATATGCACAGAGGAGCCTACTGCTCGCCCAGTGCAGGACTTCAAAGCACTCTAGGAGTGCACCCACCCAGCCCCAATACACTAAACCCTGTCTGGGAGGTGGTTACACCTCCCTGTGACAGGATGCCTACGGTTGGGCCTCCTCCACTGCGAGTTTCGGTCAGCAGCAGGAGGGCAGCCCAGTGTCTGTGACTGGTGGCATCCATTTTGTGTTTCCACAGTAGGTACATGTCTATCCCTCTAGATGGGTGGGATCATACTCCCACACCAGTTACTGGTGTGGGGGTATGATTCCAAAGCGTTTGACACCAAACACAACAGGTTTTGATGCAGCCGTCCCAGAGTTAGCATTTACCGCGAGGTTATAATGCACTTAAGAGTATATGGTTTAACCGCATTCACAAACAGCCCCAGAGAATGGATTCTGAGAGCTGCAGAGGGGCCCTGCTCAGGCAGAGGCACCCCTCACATGGAAACCAAGCACCCTGCCCTCAGGATTGATAGGGCCTGCCTTAGGGGTGATTGATAGGTTTATATGTGTGTGCAGGTAGAGATATAGTGTACCTATATCTCTTTGAGGAGTGCTAACACTACCTCACCCAGGCTGCAGTAGCAGGCCTGTGGTGTCAGATTTAGTCTGCTTCCCAGGGGTGGCATAATACATGCTTCAGCCCCTGGTAGGCCTGTGAAGTACCTATGCCCTTGGTACCTAAGGTACCATATACTAGGGGCTCATAAGGTACAACAGTATCCAAACACTAGTGCATCTAATATGCACTCCAAGTTGTTTAGAGCGAACAGAGAGGCTGGGGCCCTGATTAGCAGGGTCCCAGCCAGACTACAGCCAGAAACCAGTGTAAACATCAGAAAAAAAGTGTGGGCAACATAAGGTGCAGATCCTACTCTCCTATACAACCCCCCCCCCCAAACGCAGGGACACTAAACTAACCTTGACCAGTTGAGTCTTCGTGTTCTAAGTGGAAATACCTTGAGAGTCCATCTGCATTGGCATGTTGGGTCCCAGGTCTATGTTCCACTGTATAGTCCATCCCCTGTAGGGAAATGGACCACCTTAAAAGTTTTGGGTTTTCTCCTTTCATCTGTTTGAGCCATAGGAGGGGCTTGTGGTCAGTCTGAACTATGAAGTGAGTGCCAAAGAAGTATGGCCTCAGCTTCTTCAGGGCCCACACCACAGCAAAGGACTCCCTCTATATAGCTGACCAACGTTTCTCTCTAGGGGTCAGCCCTCTGCTAATAAAAGCTACTGGCTGGTCTTGACCTTCATCATTCAGTTGAGACATTACAGCTCCCACACCCAGCTCAGAAGCATCTGTTTGGACAATGAACATTTTGGTGTAGTCTGGATTCTGTAAGATGGGGGCAGTGCACATGGCCTGCTTTAGGTCTTCAAATGCCTTCTGACAGCTAGCTGTCCACTGAACCTCTTTTGGCATTTTCTTTGAGGTAAGATCATTTAAGGGGGTCTCTATAGATACATATCCCTTAACAAACCTCCAATAGTACCCGGTCAGACCTAAGAAGGCTCTCACCTGTGTCTGGAGCAACCCATTCCATGATGGTTTGGATTTTGCTCTGTAAAGGCTGAACCTGGCCTCCACCTACAAGGTGGCCCAGGTACACAACCTGACTCTGCCCTATCTGGCACTTAGTGGCCTTGATAGTGAGGCCTGCTTTTTGCAGAGCCTCCAAAACATTTCTGAGGTGGACCAGGTGATCCTGCCAGGAGGAACTAAAGACAGCAATATCATCTAGATAAGCTGAGCAATAAGTTTCCATCCCTGCCAGAACTTTGTTCACCAACCTCTGAAAAGTGGCAGGTGCATTTTTCAATCCAAAGGGCATCACCACAAAGTGGTAGTGCCCACCAGGGGTTGAAAATGCTGTTTTGACTTTTGCATCATCAGCTAACCTGATCTGCCACTGCCAGCTGTTAGGTCAAATGTACTAAGATACTTGGCTGAGGCCAAAGTATCAATCAGGTCATCTGCCCTTGGTATGGGATAGGCATCAGTCCTGGTGACTGCATTGAGGCCTCTGTAGTCTACACAAAACCTAATTTATTTCTTACCACCCTGGGTATGAGGTTTGGGTACTGGGACTACTGGGCTAGCCCAAGGGCTATCTGAAGGCTCAATCACACCTAACTCCAACATTTTCTGGACTTCAGTCCTAATATAGTCCCTGGCATGGTCAGGTTGCCTGTAGATTTAACTCTTGACAGGCAGACTGTCTCCAGTGTCCACCTCATGGGTGCACCAGGAACTCTGACTAGGGGTCAGGCTAAACATATGTCTGTACTGTTGCAGAACTTGCCTGCATTCAGTTTGCTGATAGTCAGTGAGGCTGCTTGCCAAAGCAACACCATCTACTGACCCATCATCAGGGTTCTGTGAGAGCAGGTCAGAGAGAGGGTCACTCTCCTCCTTCTGTTCCACATCAGTTGCCATGAGCAAGCCCATATCAGCCCTGTCAACATATGGTTTCAATCTGTTGACATGGAGCACCCTAAGGGGGCTCCTGGGAGTTCCAAGTTTCACCAGGTAGGTGGCTTTTCCCTTTTGCTCAACAATTGTATGGGGGCCACTCCATTTATCTTGGAGGGCTGCTGGGGCCACAGGCTCCAACACCCACACTTTCTGTCCTGGCTGGTACACAGTCAGCACAGCCTTTTGGTCATGCCAAGTTTTTTGTAGTTCTTGGCTGGCCTCCAGGTTTTTGGTTGCCTTCTTCATGTATTCGGCCATCCTGGAGCGGAGACCAAGTACATAGTCCATCACATCCTGTTTTAGAGGTTTGAGAGGTAACTCCCTGCCATCCTTCACCAAACATAATGGACCTCTTACAGGATGCCCAAACAGAAGTTCAAATGAGCTGTAACCAACCCCCTTCTATGGTACCTCTCTGTATGCAAACAGAAGGCATGGAAGAAGAAGGTCCCATTTTCGCCTAAGCCTTTCTGGGAGGCCTTTAATTATTCCCTTTAGGGTTTTGTTGAAACGTTCAACCAACCCATTGTATTGTGGGTGATAGGGAGTAGTGAATTTATAAGTTACACCACACTCCTTCCACATTGCTTTTAGATATCCTGAAGTTGGTATCTCTGTCAGATATGACCTCCTTTGGGAAACCTACTCTGAAGAAAACTCCAATGAGGGCTCTTGCCACCATAGTGGCTGTGGTGGTCCTCAGGGGAATTGTCTCTGGGTACCTGGTGGCATGATCCACTACCACCAGGATAAATCTGTGCCCAGATGCTGTTGGAGGGTCAAGGGGACCAACAATGTCAATCCCTACCCTTTCAAAGGGTACCCCCACCACAGGTAGTGGTATCAGGGGGGCCTTTGTTGTGCCACCTAACTTGCCAGTGGCTTGGCAAGTGACACAGGAGCGACAAAACTCCTTGGTGTCTTCTGACATATGTGGCCAATGAAAATGTGGAACAAGCCTGTCCCAGGTCTTGTTTTGGCCCAAGTGACCTGCTAAAGGGATGTCATGTGCTAGGGTCAAGAGGAACCCCCTAAACTTCTGAGGTATTACCAACCTCCTGGTGGCTCCAGGGGTTGGATCTCTAGCCTCGGAATATAGGAGTCCCTCATCCCAATAAACCTTATGGGACCCACTAGCACTCCCAGCAGCCTCAGCAGCAGCCTGCTGTCTGAGGGGTTCAAGAGAGGGGCAGCACTGTTGCTCCTTACTCAGATCTTCACTAGAAGGGCCCCTTGCCCCCAAGAACTCAACCTGATCAGACTCAAGTCCCTCTGGGGCAGCTCCTTCTTCAGGATCTGCTTCTCCTCCCTCAAGAGGTGAATCTGTGATCTGAGACAGATGGGAAGGCACTGCCTTAACCCTTCTGCTCCTCGTCTTGGGAAGCACCTGGTCCATAGTTTCAGGATCCAGAGCGTGTTCAGTGTTATGCATTTTGGCCTGCGACCTGGTCACAGCAAATACCTCTGCAGGGATGCCCAACATCTTAGCATGAGTCCATAACTCTACTTCAGACCAGGCTGAAATCTCTAGATCATTGCCCAATAGACATTCGACAGGGAGGTCTGCACTGACTACTACCTTCTTGAGGCCAGTTACCCCTCCCCAGGAGAAATTCACAACTGCCAGACTATGGTTGGTCCTGACATTGCTTGCATTGGTAACCTGGTACATTTCGCCCAGGATGATCTGTCCAGGGTCCACAAGATCCTCTGCCACCATGGTGACACTAGCACCTGTGTCCCTAAATGCCAAAGCATGTTTGCCATTTATTACAGTCTGCTGTTTGTACTTGACCAGATTACTGGGGCTCACTAGGTAGGACATATCAACGTCTCCATCACAAATCAGCAAGGCCTGAGTGGGTACTCTGACTAGGCCAGAGTCCACTTCAGAACCCAGGGTCAACCCTACTACATCTTATTCTGAGTTCCACCTCCACCAGTTGCTGAAATAGGGGGAACAGTTGCATTAGGGGCAGGAGTGGTGGTGGTTTGGTCTTTGGACTTGTTACAATCAGAAGTTCAGTGCCCTTTCTGTTTACAGATTTTGCACCAGGGCTTCTTTTGGCCTTTTCCTTTGTTGGATTGTGAATCCCCACCAGATGCAGATTTTTGGGGCCCTTGTGAAGACTTCTGGTCTTTTGACTTTTCCCCACCTTTCTCAGAGCCTTTAGGATCCTGCTTCTTGGTGTCACCCCCTTGGTTCTGGGTTTTCTCTCTCACCCTGGTACTGACCCATTTGTCTGCCTTCTTTCCCAATTCTTGGGGAGAGGTCAGATCAGAGTCCACCAGGTACTGATGCAACAACTGGTTCAGGCAATTATTAAGGATCTGTTCTCTCATCATAAGATTATACAATCCCTTAAAATCAGTAACTCTACTACCAACCAGCCAACCCTCCAGAGCCTTGGTTGCACAATCTACAAAGTCAGTCCAGTCCTGAGTCTGTGCTTTTTGGGTGTCTCTGAACTTCAACCTGTACTGCTCAGGTTAAGCCAAACCCATCTATCAGTGCACTCTTCAGGACCTCATAATCATCAGCATCCTCTTCTCTAACAGTGAGGAGCTTGTCTCTACCTTTATCTGAAAAGGAGAGCCACAAGAGTGCTGCCCACTGCTTTTGGGGGACCTGTTGTACTCTACAGGCCGTTTCCATAGCAGTTATCCACTTATGGATATCATCCCCACTCTGGTAGGGAGGAACAACCTTGGACAGGATCCTATGGTCTGGAATATATTCTCTAACTCTAGGGACACTGTTGCTGCCACCAGGAGTTTCTAACCCCTCTCTTCTAGAATCTCTCTGGAGCTCAAAGGCTTCTCTATCTAATGCCAACTGCTTGGTTTTGAGAGCAAATCTTGCTTCCTCATACTGCAGAAGTTTGTACATTCTTTCAGAGGAGGTCTCCCTTCTAGGAAGGTATGAGTTTCTCTGCTGGACAGATTCTCTGCCAGAGTGATAGGAGTGGTCAGACTCCCTGGAAAGGGACCTAGGCCTTTCCTCCACTCTGTTAGTTCTCTTAGGGAGAATTCCTCTGTCCTTTTCAGATCCTTGTTGATCTGGCCCTTCAACCACAGAGTCCAGGCCATCTTGATTTTCATCATCTGACCCAGACACTGTAATTGACCTACCCCCTGATTCAGACCTATTAGCTCCTAGAGCTAATCTAAGATCATCTGCTGTCAGCAGATCTATCAGGTGTAGTGTGGAGTGTCTCTGTCCTAGCTTCAGGTGCCTTGCAGCACACATGGCTTTCAAGTCAACGAAAGTCATGTCCTTATACTGAGGCCGAGTGGACCCACTGGCTCCACCCCTTAAGGACATTCTAGAGTTGTGCAGTGTTGTACTACCTTCACTAGTTTGTGGCCTACTGATCCTAGCTTGAGCTGTAGAAAGGGTGTGCTATCCCTTGACACACAGCTCTAAGTTCAGTAGAACTTATTGATACTAAGCTTGACTTTATATGTACCTTGAGTACCTATAGTGGTTTTCAGTTAGTAATTCAAATAGAGATTTTCTGGTAAAACAATGGCAAGCTGGAATCCCACACGCTGCCCACCAATGTGAGAAGTTGGCCTAGTATATGCTGGTCACTAGTTAAAGTGGCCACCATGCACCAGTACAATTCGACTTTTATCGTAGATAGGTTTAAGACAACCTTTTGAAGAAAGCTATCCTAGTGGTAGCTGTAAAGAGCAGCCTTCAGGCTAAGTCTTTAGAGGAATGTAAAGCAGCTTGTTTTACCTTATAATCTCTTGAATTACTAAATGAAAGGACACCACACAGGTATATATATATATAAAATATATATGTATTTATTACTAACAACTCTCTGCTAATCTCTTTATGAGTAGAAGTCAAGGACATATGCACAAATCAACATTTCACAACAAGTTAAGCACAAATATGGCTGGGGCCCTAGGGGTGTACCCGGCCATATACTAAAAATGAGACTTAGGAATATCGACTTGCGAGGGGACAAGGCCTAGGGCCTTCAGAAGCGCTGGGGCCTCACTAATCCACCCAAGGCAGGTAAGTAAAGGACCCACGTGGGACGCATGCAGTGTGAGAACACAGCCGCGGATCCCAATTGACTTCAATGGAGCAAGTCGCGGTTGGAATTTTAGAGTTATAGGATACTTCAGGAGAGTCTACAAGCAAGTCAATTACAGGGTAAGTAGTTCTAGAGCCAACACATACAGGAGCACCGTAGTACTGGAGTTACCTCACCCAGGGAAGCCGGGTGCATAGGTGTCTTTTGGTGTCGGGTCGCAGTGTCGTTTTTAATGGGAGCCAAAGAAGACTTGCTGCTTGTGAAGACAGGAGAAGTGTCCGGTGGAATCCAAGGCTGGATTCAGAAGAAGGAAGACCTGAAAGCAGAAGGGACAGTGTTCAAAGTCACTTGGCAGTGACCCGGGGCAAGGAAGATGGATGCCCACAGTCGTCGGGTGATTCTGGTGATCACGGGTGTCTTGATTCTTCAGCCACGAGGTCCAGGAGGCGTCGACGACAACCAGGAGGTGAATTCGGCGTGTCCCACAAAGTCTGCAGTTTACTGCGGTGTCGGTGACCAGATTGGAGCCAACAAGCCTTGGTAACAGCAAGTCTTGTGGAAAGGACAAAAAGTCAGTGGTGCAGACCAGCAAGGTCTGAGGGACTAACCCAGCGAGGGTAAGTCATGGCAGGCCTGGAGCAACCAGGGGAGCCCTTTGGAAATGCAGAAAAGTCTTCTGGGGACCCACAAGCCAACCGGCCAGGGATCGCGAAGATTCCTCGGGAGAATTCACTCACCAGGAGCACACGGTTACTCGGGACGAGGTAGGCCTCTGATCTTCGGAAGAAATACTGCTGGAGGCTTGGACCACACGTGGTTCAATGCACAAGTTCGTAGAAAATCGTGAAGGGGTTGGACTCGAAAATAGTGCCCGGTACCCAGGTATTGCGGTTCCTCGTCACTCGTGGGGTTCACTTGCCTCCGCGTCGCTGGGGACTCACGATGGCCTTGGAAAAGTCAGGAAATCCACTTCCGGGGCTGCAGGGACTTCGGACTCGAGCGAGAAAGTTTGCGACCGTTTATTCAAAGTTTTGGTCACTCCTTGACTCCAAGGGAGATTCTTCAGTCTTCCAGAGGTAGTGGAACGTCGAAGGTCCAGGATTCTTCTTCAGAGCGTCGGCCAGGGATATCTAGTTTGCAATGGCAAGGGTTCCCTAACTTATACTACAAGGAAGGGAGGGACTAGCTCTATGAACCCTCCTATGGGATGGTCAGGGGAGTGGGTGGCTACACCCACTTCCCTCCAGTTTCGCGCCAGAGCAGGGGCAGGTAGCCCCTGAACCGGGTTGAGCTGGCATATGCACAGAGGAGCCTACTGCTCCCCCAGTGTAGGACTTCAAAGCACTCTAGGAGTGCACCCACCCAGCCCCAATACACTAAACCCTGCTGGGAGGTGGTTACACCTCCCTGTGACAGGATGCCTATTGTTGGGCCTCCTCCACTGCGAGTTTCGGTCAGCAGCAGGAGGGCAGCCCAGTGTCTGTGACTGGTGGTATCCATTTTGTGTTTCCACAGTAGGTACATGTCTATCCCTCTAGAAGGGTGGGATCATACTCCCACACCAGTTACTGGTGTGGGGGTATGATTCCAAAGCGTTTGACACCAAACACGACATGTTTTGATGCAGGCATCCCAGAGTTAGCATTTACCACGAGGTTATAATGCACTTAAGAGTATATGGTTAACCGCATTCACAAACAGCCCCAGAGAATGGATTCTGAGAGCTGCAGAGGGGCCCTGCTCAGGCAGAGGCAGCCCCTCACATGGAAACCAAGCACCCTGCCCTCAGGATTGATAGGGCCTGCCTTAGGGGTGACTGATAGGTTTATATGTGTGTGCAGGTAGAGATATCGTGTACCTATATCTCAGTGAGGAGTGCTAACACTACCTCACCCAGGCTGCAGTAGCAGGCCTGTGGTGTCAGATTTAGTCTGCTTACCAGGGGTGGCATAATACATGCTTCAGCCCCTGGTAGGCCTGTAAAGTACCTATGCCCTTGGTACCTAAGGTACCATATACTAGGGGCTCATAAGGTACCACAGTATCCAATCACTAGTGCATCTAATATGCACTCCAAGTTGTTTAGAGAAAACAGAGAGGCTGGGGCCCTAATTAGTAAGGTCCCAGCCAGACTATAGCCAGAAACCAGTGTAAACATCAGAAAAAAAGTGGGTGCAACATAAGGTGCAGATCCTACTCTCGTACACCTCTCTTGCCTCATTCTGCACCTCACTCGCTTTCATCCACCTCTCTTGCTTCTTTCTGCACCTCCCTTTCCTCACTGCACCTCTTTCCTCTTTCTGCACCACTCTTGCTACTTTCTGCACTTTTCTTCACGTTTCTGCTCTTCTCTTGCCTCGTGCACATTTTTTTTTCTGCGCCTCTCTTGCTTGTTTCTGCACCTCACTTTCTTCTTCATTTACCTCACTTGCTTCTTTCTGCACTTCACTCTCTTCTTTCAGCACTTTTTGCTTCTTTCTGCAACTCTCTTGCTTCTTTCTGTACCTCTCTTGCTTACTTTGTGTACCTCTTTTGCCTCTATCTGCACCCCTCTTGCCTCTTTTTGCACATCTCCTGCTTCCTTTCTGCACTTTTCTTCTTCAGCACCTCTTGCTTCTTTCTGCAACTCTCTTGCTTCTTTCTGCACCTCACTCGCTTCTTTCTGTACCTCTCATGCTTCTTTCTGCACATCTCTTCTTTCTGTACCTCCCTTGCCTCTTTCTGTCCCTCTCTTGCTTCTTTCTTCCCTCTCTTGCTTCTTTCTGCACTTCACTCTCTTCTTTCTGCACCTACCTTGCTTCTCTCTGCACCTCCCTTACCTCTTTCTGCACCCTCTTCTTTCTGCACCTCACTTTCTTCACTCTTCACTTGTTTCTGCACCTTTCTTGCTCTTGCTACACCTTTCTTTCTCTTGCTACACCTTTCTTCCTCTTGCTACACCTTTCTTCCTCTTTCGGCAACTTTTTTCTTCTTTCTGCACTTCTCTTGTCTCTTTCTGCTCCTCTCTTGTCTCTTTCTGCACCTCTCTTGCCTCATTCTGCACCTCACTCGCTTTTATCCACCTCTCTTGTTTCTTTCTGCAACTCCCTTTCCTCTCTCTGCACCTCTTTCCTTTTTCTGCATATATCTTGCCTCTTTCTGCACCTCACTTGCTTCTTTCTGCATCTCTTGCTTCTAGCTGCTCCTCTCTTTCCTGTTTCTACACGTCTCTTGCACCTTTCATCACTTCTCTTGCTTCTTTCTGCACCTCTCTTGCTTCTTTCTGCACTTCTCTTGCTTTTTTCCACACTTCACTTGCCTCTTTCTGCACCTCTCTTGCCTCTTTATGGACATCGCCTCCTTTTCCTGCCCCTCTCTTGCTTCTTTCTGCAATTCACTTGCTTCTTTCTGCACCTCTCTTGCCTGTTTTTGCACCTCCCTTGCCTCTTGCTGCACCTCCCTTGTCTGTCTCAGCACCTGTCTAGCCTCTTTTTGCACTTCTCTTCCTTCTTTCTGCACTTCTCTTGCTTTTGTCTGCACGTTTCTTCCTCTTTTTTCACCTGTCTTGCTTCTTTCTGTACCTCACTCTCTTCTTTCTCCACATCTTTTGCTTCTTTCTGCACCTCTCTTGCCTCTTTCTGCACCTCACTCTCTTCTTTATGCACCTCACTCTTCTTTCTGCACCTCTCTTGCTTCTTTCTGCACCTCTCTTGCCTCATTCTGCGCCTCACTTGCTTGTTTCACCTCTCTTGCTTCCTTCTGGACCTCTCTTTCCTCTCTTTGTACCTCTTTCCTCTTTCTGCACCTCACTCTCTTCTTTCTGCAGCTCTCTCTTCTTTCTGCACCACTCTTGCTGCTTTCTGCACCTTTCTTCACGTTTCTGCTCTTCTCTTGCTTCGTTGTGCACATTCTTTCCTCTTTCTACACCTCTCTTGCTTCTTTTTATACCTCGCTTGCTTCTTCATTTACCTTGCTTGCTTCTTTCTGCACTTCACTCTCTTCTGTCAGCACCTCTTGCTTCTTTCTGCAACTCTCTTGCTTCTTTGTGTTCCTCTCTTGCCACTTTCTGCACCTGTCTTGCCTCTTTCTGCACTTCTCTTGCCTCTTTTTGTACATCTCTTTCTTCCTTTCTGCACTTCTTTCTTCTTCAGCACCTCTCTTGCTTTTTTCTGCACCTCAATTGCCTCTTTCTGCATCTCACTTGCTCCTTTCTGCGTCTCATGCTTCTTCCTCATCCTCTTTTGCTTCTTTCTGCTCCTCTCCCTTCTTTCTACACGTCTCTTGCTTCTTTCAGCACCTTTCCTCCTCTTTCTGTGCCTTTCTTCCTCTGTCTGCACTTCTCTTGCCTCTTTCTGCACTTCTCTTGCCTCTTTCTGTACTTCTCTTGCCTCTTTCTTTACTTCTCTTGCCTCTTTCTTTACTTCTCTTGCCTCTTTCTGCACTTCTCTTGCTTCTTTCTGCACTTCTCTGCGTCTTTCTGCAGTTCTCTTGTCTTTCTGCACCTCCCTTGCCTATTTCTATACCACTTTCCTCTTTCTGCACCTCTGTTCTTTCTGCACCTCTGTTCTTTCTGCACCTCTCTTGCCTCTTTCTGCACCTCACTTTCTTCTTTTTTACACTTCTTTCTTGCTTTTTTCTGTGCCTTTCTTCTTCTTTCTTCACCTTTTTTCCTCTTTCTGCACTTCTCTTGCTTCTTTCTGCACCTCTCTTGCCTATTTATGCACCCATTTTTCCTCTTTATGCACCTGTCTTGCCTCTTTCTGCACATCTCTTGCCTCTTTCTGTACTTCTTTCTGCACCTTTCTTGCTTCTGTCTGCACCTCTTTTTTTCTACACCTCTCTTGCCTCTTTCTGCACCTCTCTTGCCTCTTTCTGCACCTCTCTTCTTTCTGCACCTCTGTTCTTTCTGCACCTCTCTTGCCTCTTTCTACACTTTACTTTCTTCTTTTTTACACTTCACTCTCTCCTTTCTGTACTTCTCTTCCTTTCTGCACATTTCTTCCTCTTTCTGTGTTTTTCTTGCTTCTATGTGCATCTCTGATGCATTTTTCTGCACCTCCCTTCTGTATTTCTCTTGCCACTTTCTATACTTCTCTTGCCTCGTTCTGCACTTCTCTTGCTTCTTTCTGCACTTCTCTGCCTCTTTCCGCAGTTCTCTTGCCTTTCTGCACCTCCCTCTTTCCTCTTTCTGTACCTATCTTGCTTCTTTCTGCATCGTTCTGCTCCTCTCTTGCTTCTTTCTGCACCTTTCTTCTTCTGCACCTCTCTTGCCTCGTTCTGCACCTCTCTTGCTTCTTTCTGCACCTTTCTTCTTCTGCACCTCTCTTGCCTCTTTCTGCACCTCTCTTGCTTCTTTCTGCACTTTTCTTGCTTTTTTCTGTGCCTTTCTTCCTCTTTCTTCACCTTTCTTCCTCTTTCTGTGCTTCTCTTGCTTCTTTCTGCACCTCTCTTGCCTATTTATGCACCCATTTATCCTGTTTCTGCACCTCTCTTGCCTCTTTCTGCACATCTCTTGCCTTTCTGTACTTCTGTTGCCTCTTTCTGTACTTCTTTATGCACCTTTCTTGCTTCTGTCTGCACCTCTTTTTCTACACCTTTCTTGCCACTTTCTGCTCCTCTCTTGCCTCTTTCTGCACCTCTCTTATTTCTGCACCTCTGTTCTTTCTTGCTTCTTTCTGCACCTTTCTTCTTCTGCACCTCTCTTGCCTCTTTCTGCACCTCTCTTGCTTCTTTCTGCACCTTTCTTCTTCTGCACCTCTCTTGCCTCTTTCTGCACCTCACTTTCTTCTTTTTTACACTTCACTCTCTCCTTTCTGTACTTATTTTCCTTTCTGAACATTTCTTCCTCTTTCTGCGTTTTTCTTGCGTCTATGTGCATCCCTGATGCATCTTTCTGCACCTCTCTTCTGTATTTCTCTTACCTCGTTCTGCACATCTCATGCCTCTTTCTGCACCTCTCTTGTCTCTTTCTGTACCTCATCTTTCTGCATCTCTCTTGCCTCTTTTTGTTTCTCTCTTGCCTCTTTATGCACATTTCTTGCTTCTTTCTGCACTTCTCTTGTCTCTCTGCAATTCTCTTGCCTCTTTCTGTACTTCTCTTGCCTCTTTCTGCACCTCTTGCCTCTTTCTGCACGTTTTCCTCTTTCTGTACCTCTCTTGCTTCTTTCTGCACATCACTTCTTTCTGCACCTCCCTTGCCTCTTTCTTCCCCTCCCTTGCTTCTTTCTGCAACTACCTTGCATCTCTCAGCACCTCCCTTGCCTCTTTCAGCACCTCCTGTGCCTCTTTCATCACCTCTCTTGCTTCTTTCTGCACACTTCTTCCTCTTTCTGCCCCTCTTGCTTTTTTTTGCACCTATCTTGCTTCTTTCCTCACCTCTCTTGCTACTTTCCTCACCTCTCTTGCTTCTTTCCTTACCTCTCTTGCTTCTTTCTGTAGCTTGCTTGCTTCTTTCTGTACCTTGCTTGCTTTTTTCTGCACCTTTCTTCCTCTTTCTGCACCTCTCTTGCTTCTTCTGTTCCTCTCTTGTTTCTATGTGCACTTCAATCAATCAATCAATCAAATGATCTTTATTCGGACATATTTAAAAAACATCCATAAAAGTACATATAAATCACAACATTCATCCCTATATCAATAGGGACTACATCAAATAGCTATAATATGTGCAAAAGGGCCAATATTGGTGCAAATATGCAATGTGCAAATAATACAAAGATAGTTCAGGCGGGACAAACCATGTTCATTTCGCTCAATATCAGACAGCAGAAGATAAAAGACAAATAGCTCTAAAAATTACGTCCATTAAAATATATATAAAACACGATAATCAACCAGATGAACGATAAAAACAAACATTATTAATCATAACATGTGTAGAGGAACACCCATTGTGCAAAGATGCAATGTGCAAATAATGCAAAATGGTAATGCAACCTATCAGGCCGTGTTCATTGAAGTATGCGAACACCCATTGTGCAAAAATGCTATGTACAAATAATGCAAAATAGTAATGCAACCTGTCAGGCCATGTTCATTGAAGCGCGGGAACGGACAGCAGTTTGGAGAAAACGACTAACTCTAAAGATTACATCGTCTGAGCTTAGCTTCAGTAAGTCTCTATAAGCTGCATTAAAATCCGTCAAAGCGCTGACTCTAAAATAGGGAATTAGGAAGTGTTTAGTGTATTTTACATAAAAACCACAGAACAATGTAAAATGTAGCAAACTTTGTTTACCACCTTGGTTACAGGGGCAGCTTAAATTTCCCAGGTTATGGGTATAGCCTAAGGGGAAACAGAGCAAATTTACCACACTTCCATCCCTGAACCGAAACAGCAAGCTCCTATTCCATCTACCCAGTTTCTTGCGAAGGTAACCGTGGGGCATATTGTGTGGCCTACCATATGGTTCTTGGATGGGGATGTACCTAAGGATAGCTGGCTTTACAAATTCAATGTTTTCTCTATTTGCTCGGTACAGGTCGTATAAAGCCCTTTTTACTGTATTCTTATGCGAGCAGTCTATTGTCTGGGGTGCTGACAAAAGGTGCCCCATTTCCACGCTTACTAAACTCTTCTGTACCGCCTTGAGCCAAGGAATATAATTGGCCCGCTCGCTTTTTAGGCAGTCAAGGAGGCAGCAGGGTTTCGCCAAATTTTTAACCAAAACAAAGCGGGTCTTGATTTTATAAAGTCCTCTATATAGGGGAGATTCAATTCTCTATGGCACACATAGGAGGGGGCCGAAATGACCCCCCCCCAAAACCTTCCTGCAGAATTTATTCTCTTCCATCTGGATATTAGTGCAATTCGAATATCCCCACACCTCAGCACCATAAGTTCCTGTAGGTAGGCACTGGATCTTATAAATTTGTAAGAGTGGTAGAATGACCTCAGCATGCTTTGGTTGACGAAGGGTAATTATAGAGTTGATAGCTTTACCCAGTTTGTTCCTCCCTCTGGCAACATGAGGTTGCCAGGATCCAAAGTCAGAAAACAACAAGCCTAAATAAGGAAAAGTGCAAGTGCTATTTAAAACATTATTCCCTGACATAATATGGCGAATTTTGTGTTTCTTTGGGCCGCAGGACATTATGTAAGATTTTTTAAAATTTGTACATAAGTCGAGATCGGCCATGTAAGAGACGAAGCCTGAGATTAAAGTGCGCAGTGCATTGGGAGTTCGGCCCATAAGAACCGCATTGTCCGCATAGAGAAGTGCGGGAAGGGGATTACCATTGATGAGCGGGACGTCGGAAGTTAGTTTGCCCAAAGATGTGCTTAATTCATTTATGTATAGAATAAAAAGCAGGGGGGCCAGGACACAACCTTGTCTTACCCCCCTGCCAATTAAAATCTCGCCCGAAACCTCACCATCATTGTTTATCCGAACACGAGCTTTTAAATCACTGTGTAAATGGGCCAAAAAATGGACCAAAGGTTCATCTAAGCCGTAGCTCAGCAGAACTGTCCATAAACGGGAGCGGTTAACAAAATCAAAAGCAGAACTTAAATCCATAAAACCTAGATAGAGTGGAGATTTTTTAGCTACGGTGTATTTAGCTAATACTAAATTTAGGTTTAAGCATTGCTCCACCGTCCCTACGTTACTTCTAAAAACCTAACTGGCATGGATGTAAAATCGTGTTTTCTTCAGCCCAATTACTGATCTTATTAAAAATGACCCTGCCCAAGATCTTCAGTGTATTGTCAATTAATGATATTGGGCGATAGCTGCCAGGGTCAAGTCTGCTACCTTTTTTAAAAATTGGTACAATAATGCTGTTGGACCAGGAATTGGGCAGTGAGGTATTTAATAGATTATTAAAAACATTGCACAGTAAGGGTGACCAGAAGTCAGGCTCTGATTTAATTAGGTCAATGGATAATCCATCAGGGCCCGGGGCTTTGTTCCCTGCGCTTTGAAAAATTGCATCCTCCACCTCCATTATAGAAATATTCGGTAACTTGAGGGGCTGAGGGTTTGCCATAAAAGGGGTCGGTGCCATATAAATATTTGAAAAGTGCTCCACCCATACATCCCCTAATATGCTACAATTTATGGGGGTGATGTTAGAGCCGATCGATCACAGGTTCTTAACCTCGCTCCAAAACCCAGCAACATCCTTCGTCGCTGCTGTGCGTACAAGGGATTCCCAATGGGTTTTTAAAAGCTCTTCAGATCTTAATTTTAAGGTGCGCTTATATCTAGACCTCAGGGTCCTCACCAGTAACTGATCTGGTGGATCAGCTTTAAGGGCAACTCTTAATTCCCTGTTTGCTTTGGAGCATAAATTATCAAACCATCTTGGGTTTTTATTGATGTTAATTGAAGCTGGCTTAGATATCTCCTTTTTTATATTCTTGCACAGCCCCGTGAATGCTTCCACAATAGCATGTCCGGGGCTATCGGAGGATAAACAGGTAGATACTAATAGAAGATGAGATTTTATGATACGAGCTAACACCCCCTTATTATCAATCCCCTTCCAGACCACCCTAAGTTTGTCTGTCGACACAGCTAAGTTTTTAGCCCCTATTTCTCTCCGTTTCGTCATTTTTTTAATAAATTTAAAACAGGATAAAATCGGATGGTGGTCACTATATACAGTCCTAACAACTGTGGCCTCTAATAAAAGATCCACGAGCGGGGAGGTTATAAATACATAATCAATTGTAGATGTACTCCCACGCCCGACATAGGTGGCCACGGGACATTTATTTGCACTATGTGCACTTCTCTTGCCTCTTTCTGCACCTGTCTTGCCTCTTTATGCACATTTCCTACTCTTTCTGCACCTCTCTTGCCTCTTTCTGCACATCTCTTGCCTCTTTATGCACATTTCCTACTTTTTCTGCACCTCTCTTGCCTCTTTCTGCACATCTCTTGCCTCTTTCTGTACTTCTTTCTGCACCTTTCTTGCTTCTGTCTGTACCTCTTTTTCTACACCTCTCTTGCCTTTTTCTGCACCTCTCTTGCCTTTTTCTGCACCTCTCTTATTTCTGCACCTCTGTTCTTTCTGCACCTCTCTTGCTTCTTTCTGCACCTCACTTTCTTCTTTTTTACACTTCACTCTCTCCTTTCTGTACTTATTTTCCTTTCTGCACATTTCTTCCTCTTTCTGCGTTTTTCTTGCTTCTATATGCATCCCTGATGCATCTTTCTGCACCTCTCTTCTGTATTTCTCTTACCTCGTTCTGCACATCTCATGCCTCTTTCTGCACCTCTTGTCTCTTTCTGCACCTCATCTTTCTGCATCTCTCTTGCCTCTTTCTGTTCCTCTCTTGTCTCTTTATGCACATTTCTTGCTTCTTTCTGCACTTCTCTTGTTTCTTTCTGCACTTCTCTTGTCTCTCTGCAATTCTCTTGCCTCTTTCTGTACTTCTCTTGCCTCTTTCTGCACCTCTCTTGCCTCTTTCTGCACATGTCTTCCTCTTTCTGTACCTCTCTTGCTTCTTTCTGCACATCACTTCTTTCTGCACCTCCCTTGCCTCTTTCTTCCCCTCTCTTGCTTCTTTCTTCCCCTCTGTTTCTTCTTTCTGCAACTACCTTGCATCTCTTAGCACCTTCCTTGCCTCTTTCAGCACCTCCTGTGCCTCTTTCATCACCTCTCTTCTGCACACTTCTTCCTCTTTCTGCCCCTCTGGCTTTTTTTGCACCTATCTTGGTTCTTTCCCCACCTCTCTTGCTACTTTCCTCACCTCTCTTGCTTCTTTCCTCACCTCTCTTGCTTCTTTCCTTACCTCTCTTGCTTCTTTCCTTACCTCTCTTGCTTCTTTCTGTAGCTTGTTTGCTTCTTTCTGTACCTTGCTTGCTTTTTTCTGCACCTTTCTTCCCCTTTCTGCACCTCTCTTGCTTCTTCTGTTCCTCTATTGTTTCTATGTGCACTTCTCTTGCCTCTTTCTGCACCTGTCTTGCCTCTTTATGCACATTTCCTACTCTTTCTGGAACTCTCTTGCTTCTTTCTGCACTTCTCTTGCTATTTTCTGCACACTTCCTCTTTCTGCACCTTTCATGCTTCTTTCTGCACCTCTTGTTTCATTCTGCACCTCTCTTGCTTCTTTCCTCATCTCTTGCTTCTTTCAGCACCTCTCTTGCTTCTTTCTGCACCTCTCTTGCCTCTTTCTGCACCTTTGTATTTATTGACTGTTCAATTAATTAAAATCATTACAGTAAAAACACTCAGCATATAAAAGCTAAAAACCATGATACTAAAAACATCTGATTATCTTACATAAAATTGGGTGCCCCACCCCTGTGCCAACACGATCGTCCCTCCCCGCGAATTATAGTCAGTGCCGTGTGGACTTGCGCGCTTTCATGAAGTCCCCTTTGAGCCTCGCTGGGTAAATAGCTATACAGGATAGTGAACATCGTCTCTTACATTCCTTTTGGCCCTCGCTGACGTTAGCGCTGTCATTATTCTGGCGGGATAGGGATGTTTAGGGCCGCTGAGCTTTCTTCCACCAGATTTGCGGTACCCTTCACCGGAGTTTTGTTGCTTTCATTAGCAGCTTTTAGGGCAGTCCTGATTTGATGGATGAATTTTGCCAGTCTTGCTAGTGTCGTTGTGTTGGTGGTGAATAGGCACAAAGCTGACACCTCACTGCAGGTCTCTATTGCATTCGTAATGCAGATTGGACGCAGGAGTCGCCAACGGTCGTTTTTAATTTTCGGGCACCAGCATAGGAGATGCAGCCAGGATTCCCTCGTATAAGGGCATAGTCTGCAGTTTGTACATTCCCCCTTACGGGCCCATACGGTGTTGAAGTCGGTAATTCCTAGTGTAGTTAGCCTCATGTAGAGTATTTTGCTTCGGGCCTGTGGAGTTGGAGCCTCACTTAGGAAAGGTTGTGCTTTGCCTGCTTTGTAGGAGTTATTCAAAGGATCTAGGTGGGCGCTTGAACAGAGAGATTTAATGTCCAAATCCAAGGAGGTTTCACGGACTTGCTGGTTTATGGATCTTTTCAAAGCTTTCAAGGGGATGTCCAGCCGTGGTATGCGTTCTTCCTTGATCTTCAATGTTTTAAGCACTTTTCCTAGGCTAATGTGCCAGGCCGTGCCTGACCCCTCAAAGATTATTCTCAGGTGGTGTTTCAGGGAGTGGGCTGGGGCCCTCAGTATCCTTAAATATAACTGTATAATCTCCCCCTGGCATGTCAGGTCTGGCCTTGCTAAGCCTAGCTCCAGTCTTAGCCTTGCGTTCCTGACTGACCTTGGAATATGGAGCACAGCTTTATATGCCTTTACTTGGGCTGAGTTAAGGGCGGCATCCTGTAGCCCGTGGAAGGTCAGGTGGCCGTAGCTAATAGCTGGTAGTAGTTTAGCTTTCAGGACCGTTAGTATTGGACTAGCTGACGGGCTGATCAGGTGATGGCTTTATTGTTTTAATAGGTGTGTGACCTTGCTGTCCTTGGAGCTCAGTTGTTTCAGGTGGGCCTTCTCCTTGGCCCGCTCCGTCAGCCAAACTCCTAATTATATGCATCCACCGTGTTGATTTGTAGATTACCCATTAGCCATTGTGTGTTCTGTGAGCCAGCACGCATCCTTGCTTCAACCCATTCTCCGTGTGTTTTTTGGAGGACCCACTCCAAGGTATCTTCGTAGAGTGATCTGATTGCCTTCAACAGGTTTGGTGGAATGCCCCAGTTTTCTAACTTCCACCATAATCGTTTGTGGACCACTTTATCGAAGGCTGTACTATAATCAACAAAACAGCAAAAAAGTGGTGGATGATACTTCAGGGTTGCCTGAGATGATAAATAAGTCAGTGCCAAAACGTTGTCCGAAGTTGATGACTGTGAGCTAAAGCCGGTCTGGTAGAAGGGTATTATGCTTTTCTCTTCGGCCCACTTCTCCAAATCCTTCAATAGTAGGCGAGCATATGCCTTTGCTCTAGGTCAAGCAGGGCTATAAGCCTGTAGTTTGGTGGCTTGAGTCGATGCCCTTTTTTGAAAATCGGTACCAATATTGAGCCCTACCAATAATCGGAGGTTGTAGCTGTCGAGAAGGTGTGGTTATAGAGCGGAGTTAGGATTGCTGCCCAGACATCGGATGCCAATTTGAAGACTTGGGATGCCGTTGGGCCCTGGCGCCCCATCGTTCTTCATGTTCTTAATAGTCTTAATGACCATTTGAGGGTTTGTCCATTCAGCTCGAGTACAGTATGCTGCCGCCTGGGATCTAGTTTCCATTGGCGAGTTGCCTGCGCTGAGAGTCATGTCGCCTGGCTTTGCAATGGCTAGCCCGGCTCGTCCTTCTCCGTGGCTGGTCCCTCTGTGCTGGCCATGTTAGTGGGTGTGATTACATATAGCTGCTTCACGTAAATCATCCAGTCTTTTTCGGCTATGCTATTTTATTTCTGGCCCCTCGACTGCTCAGCTGGTTTATGTCTCTCCATAGTCCTGCAAGGTTCTTTTGCTTGAGCAGGGAGAATTCTCTGAGCCATTCCCTTTCTATGTTGGCTCTTTTATGTTCCCATATTTTTTTTCCTTAGGGCTGCCCCCAATGAAGCCACGGATGTGTCCCTGAAGAGAGGAGTCAGCTTTGTCGAGGTCCTTCAGGTTGAAGTCACCGGCTAGAATGACCTGATGTAATGGATGCTTGAATAGTAGGTTGTCTACTTTCCATGTCAGTATCCCCAGCTGATTTTTCAAGGTGATCTGCGCGGGATTAATATAACAGTTTATTATCAACAGGCACATTGGTTGTGAGTTCTGGACCAGGCCTCCGATCTGTAGAGCTTGCAGCCCTGGTGAGTTCAGGTTGATGTCTGTGGCTTCGAGGGCGCATTCGTGTTTAATAAAAACTGATGGTCCACCCGCCGGTCTGTCAAAGAGGTTCCTTTTTATAGCTGGGACAAAGTGCTTGTGGAACCCAGCCAGTGGGGTGCTGGACAGCGCCAATGTCTCTTGGAAGCAGAGTATGTCCCCGGTTTCCAGGAACTGCTTCAGGTTTTCGTTTCCGTTCATTTTGCCAATCCCTGCTAAATTCCAAGAAATTATGGTTAATAGCTGCTTGCTGGAAACTCCTCTCCCGGCCTCACTCCTGCCGGGCTGGCGTTCTTGGCTGTTAGGAGTGTTGCGGCATCCTTCCTGGCAATCCGGTATAGCCGGTGGTGGGGGAAGCTACACGAATGTCACGATGGTTATTTCTGCTTAAAATATGAATGACTTTTGAGTCCCTGAGGCCCAACTGACTGCCGCCCCGGGAGCCTGCACTATTTGTCCCGTGCAGGACCGACCAGGCTGACTTGCCACAGTTGATTGATGCTAAGACGTGTGGGTATTTTGGTGCGGCACCAGCTGGACGTCTATGCCCCACTCGGCGAGTTGTGTGGTGTTATTCAAGATGGCTTGTTGAGTTTCTTTGTACTCCAAGCCTACCACTGTTGAATCACCATGTGTGTCCCCCTTCATGCTCCGAAATTCCACAGATTCTACCTCCCCGTTTGAGTCTTTTCTAGGTTGGCCAGATGTTTGAAGAGGCGTAGAATGTTATTCCTGTTCAGGATATCATGCTGTCCCGTGCTAAGAAATCTTGGAGTAAGGACTACCTCGTGGGTCGCTGTTTGCCTGATGGTTGGGCCGCTTTTCCCCTTCCCAAGGCAGGCCCTGCCAGGGTTGTACCTGTGCACGTACTTACTTGGCTGATTGTGACTGATCCTGCTTGGGGCCGATTGCTGTATCCTTGCTTGTCCCTAGAGCCAGACTGATGCCTGAGATGTGGCTGTGGTATGTTTGTAGCATCCGGCCACAATGAAGCTGTTACCGACTCTAACTGAGGGAGTGTGTCAGGAAGTACCTAGCTTGTTCCTGCAATTGTCTGTGTGCTGATTTGGCCTTGCAGGTGGCTTTTGGCCCGTTGCACTGAGGATGATGGCTGGTGGTGTGTGCGTTGACTGGTTTCCCAGAATCCGAGGCCTCACAGGGTCCTTTCTCCCCCAGTTTTTGGATGTAAAAATTGGGCATGGTGGGGTAACTTTGGAGGCACCTTGTTGGGGTGGATGGTCGATGTTCAGTAGCTGGAGATGTTTCTCTTTTGTCTTTATCTTTTTAAATGGCTTCTTCACCTTTTTTGCCCTCCTTGATAGATTAGCTCCATATGTGCCCACTGTACTTAAGGAGTGTTCCTGCGAGTCTGTTGTGGGGGTGTCGCTGTCCCCTCTACCCCCATTGTTGAAGCTTTGTGTGTCTTTGGCTAATTTGGAGGTGCTGGTGGGGATCTTGGTTGTGTGTGCCGCGTCATTGCCCTGTTCAATTTTTTCCATCTGTCGGGGAGGGAGGCCCATTTCTCCATCAGGGTAGAACAGAACACGAGCAGTCCCCCGGGTTGGAGGCCAGGTACTGGTAGAGCCTGTTGTCTAGGACCTCTACCCTGGATCCTAGGTTGTCCAGGCGGCCTGCAATTGCCTGTAGGAGATCAATTTGTACTTCCATCTTAGTTGATTGCCATAGCAGGGCTTTATTGGCGTCGCTGTTTGCCTTTGTTGGGGGCTTTTTCTCTGGTTCCGCGTCATCACTGATGTCGCCGTCATAATGGTCTACTTTTGGATTAGGGACCCATGGGGGTGCTGACACTGGAGTTGGTGTCCACAGAGGGTTCGGTGTTAATTCAAGGGTTCTTTTGATCTTTTGGCCTAAATTGTGAAGAAATGAGGCTGTGAGCTCCCCCACCAAAGGGGACGTTAAGCCCAAGGTGGCTGGGTAGGACCGTGGACTCTGGGTCTGTTATCTCTTGTGGAGGCACGATGGTCTCCTCTTTTTGAGTGACTAGGCCATGGATGTCTGATTGATGAAATTGCGCTGTTGTCACTATGATGGAGGCGTTTTTAATTGAGGCTGTGTCGCTAGTCTTCTGACCAGGGAGCTCTGCCCCTCGTTTATGTGTGGATGACTGCTCGGCCTTTTGGGGCAGTTGTCCTGAGCCCTGCTTGGGGCATAAGGTGGTGCGTCCTGGAGGGTGCTGTGGTCGGTACATAGTTGGCCTGATATATGCTGCCCACTAGTTATAGTGGGCACCTTGTATCAGTCCAAACATCCCCTTATTGGTTATAGGTTAAAGGCAACCTTTATTGAAAGCTATCCTAGTGGTAGCTATGGAGAGCAGCCTTCAGGCTAAGTCTTGAAGGAATGTAAAGCAGCTTGTTTTACCAGTCTATAATCTCTTGAGTTCCTAAATGAAAGATATCTACACCAGGTGTGTATATATATATATATATATGTATATGTATATATATAAAATAAATTTATTTATTACTAAACACACCCTCCTAGTCTCTTTATGAGACTAGAGGTTAAAACACATAAGTTACACTTCAATATTCACAGTAAAATAGCACAAATACACATCAGGCCCTGGGGCGAGCCAAACCATATACTAAAATAGTGGTATAAGAACCACGACTTAACTAGACACAAGGCCTAGAGCGTGTAGAATCGCTGGGACCCCAAGAAACCACCCAAGGTAGTGACACAGGGGAACCACGGGAGTCGTGTGCAGTGTGTGAACACAGCCGTGAGCTCCCGTTATCTTCCATGGGGAAAGTTGCGGTTAGATTTTTAAAGATTAGGGACACTTAGAAATGAGTCAGGACCAAACCCTTTTGGATTTAGGAAGTTCTAGGGCTAGCACCCATGAGAGCACCGGAGTACTCGTGTTACCTCACCCAGGGAAGCCGGGTGCATAGGTGTCTTTTGGTGTCGGGTCGCGTCGTTGATTTCAATGGGAGCTGGCGAAGAAGTGCTGCTGCCGTGAAGATCCGAAGTGTCCAAAGAGATCCAAGCCTGGATCGAAGATGAGAAGAACCTGAAAGCAGAGGGGACAGAGTTCTGGTCACTAGCCAGTGACCAGGAAGGCGATGACAGATGCCCACCGATGTCAGGTGATTTCAGGTGAAAGAGGTGAAGCTTGACTCTTCAGCCACAAGGACCAGGAGGCATCGAAGTCGACCAGGAGCTGGGTTCGAGCTGTCCCATGAAGGATGTCGAGGGCTACAGCATGGGTGCCCGGATTGGACACAACAAGCCTTGGAAACAGCAACGCACGCAGAAACGAGAAAGATGCTTCGGTGCAGACCAGCAAGGTCTGTGGGACTCACCACTTGGTTGGGAGTTAGGGCACATCTGGAGCAACCAGGGAAGCCCAAGGAAATACAAAGTTACCCCCTCAGGGACCCACCAGTCAACAGACCAGGGATCGCGAAGGGACCTCGAGACGAAACACAAAATGGCGGCCCACGGGTCACTCGGAATGACCAGGCTGACAATCTGCGGTGGATTCAGTGCTCGAGGTGGGTTCTACAAGTCAGCCCAAGCATGACTTCAAGAGAAGTCGAGAAGTCAATTCACTTGCAGAAATGCACGGTGACCAGGAGTTCCGGTTCCACGCTACTCATGAGGGCTGCGGGTCTCAGCTTTGCTGGGGACTCGGTTCGGCCTCTGAGACGTCTGGAAATCCTCTTCCTGGGCTGCAAATACTTCGGAGTCCGGCGGGAGCTTCGATGATGTAGACCGGCAAATTGCTTCGTTGATGCCAGCCAAGCAGGGGAGTCACTCCTTGACCCCAAGGGAGATTTCTTCAGTCCTCTGGTCTTGAGCAGAGCGTCAAAGGTCCAGGATTCGGCTTCAGAGTTTCGTCCAGGGTAATCTAAAGTTCTGGTTACAGAGGTTCCTTACTTATACCAAAGGAAGGGGTTAGACTAGCTCTGGAGACCTACCTATGGGAGGGTTTGTAAAGAGGGGTGGCTGCACCCATTTCCTTTGTCCAGTTTCGCGCCAGAGCAGGGGCTGGAAGCCCCTGAACTGGTCTGAGCTGAACTATGCACAGGGACACCAAATGTGCCCCCAGTGCAGGACTTTAAAGCACTCAGAGCGTGCTCCCACCCAGCCCCAATACACATAAGCCTGTCTGGGAGGTGGTTACACCTCCCTGTGACAGGAAACCTATTGTCCAGGCCTCCCCTGCCAGAGTTTCGGTCAGCAGCAGGAGGCCCGACCCGTGTCTGTGGCTGTAGCATCCATTTTGTGATGGCAGGACTCTATTAAGTTTCTACCGGGTGTAGGAGAGTAGGATCTGCCTCTTATGTTGCCCCCACTTTTTTTTCTGATGTTAACACTGGTTTCTGGCTATAGTCTCTCTGGGACCCTGCTAATCAGGGCCCCAGCCTCTCTGTTCTCTCTAAACAATTTGGAGTGCATATTAGATGCACTAGTGATTGGATACTGTGGTACCTTATGAGCCCCTAGTATATGGTACCTTAGGTACCAAGGGCATAGGTACTTCACAGGCCTACCAGGGGCTGAAGCATGTATTATGCCACCCCTGGGAAGCAGACTAAATCTGACACCACAGTCCTGCTACTGCAGCCTGGGTGAGGTAGTGTTAGCACTCCTCACTGAGATATAGGTACACTATATCTCTACCTGCACACACATATAAACCTATCAGTCACCCCTAAGGCATGCCCTATCAATCTTGAGGCCAGGGTGCTTGGTTTCCATGTGAGGGGGTGCCTCTGCCTGAGCAGGGCCCCTCTGCAGCTCAGAGTACATTCTCTGGGGCTGTTTGTGAATGCGGTCAAACCATATACTCTTAAGTGCATTACAACCTCGCGGTAAATGCTAACTCTGGGATGGCTGCATCAAAACATGTCGTGTTTGGTGTCAAATGCTTTGGAATCATACCCCTACGCCAGTAACTGGTGTTGGAGTATGATCCCACCCTTCTAGAGGGATGGACATGTACCCACTGTGGAAACACGGTAGAATCCTGAAGAGCCCTGGCATCACGAAAATTGGATGCCACCAGTCACAGACACTGGGCTGCCCTCCTGCTGCTGACCGAGACTCGCAGTGGAGGAGGCCCAACAATAGGCATCCTGTCACAGGGAGGTGTAACCACCTCCCAGACAGGGTTTAGTGTATTGGGGCTGGGTGGGTGCACTCCTAGAGTGCTTTAAAGTCCTGCACTGGGGGAGCAGTAGGCTCCTCTGTGCATACAACAGTTCAAACGGCTCAGGGGCTACCTGCCCCTGCTCTGGTGCGAAACTGGACAAAGGGAAGTGGGTGTAGCCACCCCCTCCCCTGACCCTCCCATAGGAGGGGTCATAGAGCTAGTCCCTCCCTTCCTTGTAGTATAAGTTAGGGAACCCTTGCCATTGCAAACTAGATATCCCTGGACGACACTCTGAAGAAGAATCCTGGACCTTCGACGTTCCACTACCTCCGGAAGACGGAAGAATCTCCCTTGGAGTCAAGGAGTGACTCCCCTGCATGGCAGGCACCCAATCTTACAATCAACTGTCGCAAACTTTTCTGCTCCCACTGGAGTCCGAAGTCCCTGCAGCCCTGGAAGTGGATTTCCTGCTTATCCAAGGCCATCGTGAGTCCCCAGCGACGCTGAGGCAAGAGGACCCCACGAGTGACGAGGAACCGCAATACCTGGGTACCGTGCACTATTTTCGAGTGCAACCCCTTCACGACGCTCTATGAACTTGTGCATTGGACCATGTGTGGTCCAAGCCTCCAGCAGAATTTTCACCGAAGATTAGAGGCCTACCCCGTCCCGAGTGACCGTGGCCCCCTGTTGAGTGAATCATCCCGATGCGTCTTCGCGATCCCTTGCCGGTTGGCTTGTGGGTCCCCAGAAGACTTTTCTACAGTTCCAAAGGGCTCCCCTGGTTGCTCCAGGCCTGCCCTGACTTACCCTTGCTGGGTGAGTCCCTCAGACCTTGCTGGTCTGCACCCCTGACTCTCTATCCTTTCCACGAGACTTGCTGTTACCAAGGCTTGTTGGCTCCAACCTGGTCATCGACACCGCAGTAAGCTGCAGACTTCGTGGGACACGCTGAATCCAGCTCCTGGTTGTCATCGACGCCTCCTGGACCTCGTGGCTGAAGTGTCAAGACACTCGTGATCACCTGAAATCACCCGACGACTGTGGGCATCCATCTTCCTTGCCTCGGGTCACTGCCAAGTGACTTTGAACACTGTCCCTTCTGTTTTCAGATCTTCCTTCTTCTGAATCCAGCCTTGGATTCCACCGGACACTTCTGTCTTCACAAGCAGCAAGTCTTCTTTGGCTCCCATTGAAAACGACGCCACGACCCGACACCAAAAGACACCTATGCACCCGGCTTCATTGGGTGAGGTATTTCCAGCACTATGGTGCTCCTGTGTTTGTTAGCTCTAGAACTACTTACCCTGTAAGTGACTTGCTTGTAGACTCTCCCGAAGTATCCTTAAACTCTAAATTTCCAATCGCGACTTGCTTCATTGAAGTCAATTGGGATCGGCGGCTGTGTCCTCACACTGCATGCGTCTTCCGTGGGTCCTTTACTTACCTGCCGTGGGTGGATTAGTGAGGCCCCAGCGCTTCTGAAGGCCCTAGGCCCTGTCCCTTCTCAAGTCGTTATTCTTAAGTCTCTTTTTTAGTATATGGTCTGGTACGCCCCTAGGGCCCCAGCCATATTTGTGCTTAACTTCTTGTGAAATGTTGATTTGTGCATATGTTCCTGACTTCTAATTTCATAAAGAGATTAGCAGAGAGTTGTTAGTAATAAATACATATATATTTGATATATATACCTGTTTGGTGTCCTTTCATTTAGTAATTCATCATTTAGTAATTCAAGAGATTATAAGGTAAAACAAGCTGCTTTACATTCCTCTAAAGACTTAGCCTGAAGGCTGCTCTCCACAGCTACCACTAGGATAGCTTTCTTTAAAAGGTTGTCTTAATCCTACTACCATAAGAGTCGAATTGTAGTGGTGCAAGGTGGCCACTTTAACTATTGACCAGCATATACCAGGCCAACTTCTCACACCAGGTATACCAGTGCTGTCATGTCTCTCCCTCTAGAAGGGTGCGATCATATTCCAAGGTGTTTGACACCAAACACGACATGTTTCCGTGCAGCCAGTCCAAAGTTAGCATTTACCGTTTGGTTATAATGCACTTAAGAGTATATGGTCAGGCTGCACTACAAACAGCATCAGAGAAGGGTCTCCAAACGCTGCCGAGGTGCTCTGCTCATGCAGGGGCACCCTCGACCAAAAGAACCAAGCACTCTGCCTTCAGGATTGATAAGGCCTGCCATAGGAGTGACTTATACGTTTATATGTGTGTTTATCTATAGTGATATAGGTAACCTATATCACAGTAAGGGGTGCATGCACCACCTTACCCAGGCTGCAGTAGCAGACCTGTGGTGTCATTTTGGGTGGCTTTCCAGTGGTGGCATAATACATGCTTCAGCCCCTGGTAGGCCTCTGGGGTACCTATGCCCTGGGTACATAGTATACTATATACTAGGGACTTATAAGGGCACCTCAGATCCAATCTGTAATGTACCCAAGTACATGGAATCATTTTAGAAAGGAAGCAGCTAGGCTGGGGCCCTTAGTAGCAGGGTCCCAGCCAGACTAAAGTCGAAAAACAGTGAAACACCAGCAAAAAGTGGGGGTAAACATGTGAAGCAGATCTTACTCTCCTACAGGTGTCTTGTGGCATTCCATTGCGGCACCTCTTGCTTCTTTCTGCACCTCTCTTGCTTCTATCTGCTCTTCTCTTCCTTGCTTCTTCTGTTCCTCTCTTGTTTCTATGTGCACTTCTCTTGCCTCTTTCTGCACTGGTCTTGCCTCTTTATGCACATTTCCTACTCTTTCTGGAACTCTTGCTTCTTTCTGCACTTTTCTTGTTTCATTCTGCACCTCTCTTGCTTCATTCTTTAAATCTTGCTTCTTTCCTCACCTCGCTTGCTTCTTTCTGCACCTCTCTTGCTTCTTTCTGCACCTCTTGCTTCTTTCTGCACATCTCTTGCTTCTTTCTGCACCTTTCTTCCTCTTTCTGTGCCTTTCTTCCTCTTTTGGCATCTTTTTTCCTCTCTCTGCTCCTCACTCTAATTCTCTTCTGTCTGCAACTCACTCGCTTCTTTCTGCACCTCTCTTGCTTCTTTCTGCACCTCTCTTGTTTTTGCGCCTTTCTTCCTCTTGCTACACCATTCTTCCTCTTTCGGCAACTTTCTTCTTCTTTCTGCACTTCTCTTGTCTCTTTCTGCACCTATCTTGCTTCTTTCTGCACTTCGCTTGCCTCTTTCTGCACCTCTCTTGCCTCTTTCTGCGCCTCTCACCCCTTTGTGCACCTCTCGCCCCTTTCATCACTCTCTTGCTTCTTTCTGTACCTATCTTGCTTCTTTCTGCACGTCCTTTGCCTCTTTCTTTACTTCTCTTGCCTCTTTCTGTACCTCTCTTGCTTCTTTGTGCACATTTCCGTCTCTTCCTGCACCTCTCTTGCTTCTTTCTACAATTCACTTGCTTCTTTCTACACCTCTCTTGCCTCTTTTGGCACCTCTCTTGCCTCTTTCAGCACTTCTCTTGCCTCTTTCTGCACCTCTCTAGCCTCTTCCTGCACCTCCCTTGCTTCTTTCTGCAATTCACTTGCTTCTTTCTGCATTCTGTTGCTTCTTTCTGCACTTCTCGTGACTCTTCCTATACCTCTTTTGCCTCTTTCTACTCCTCTCTTGCCTCTCTGCATTTCTCATGCCAATTTCTGCACCTCTTCCTTCTTTCTGCACCTCTCTTCCTTCTTTCTGCACCTCTCTTGCCTCTTTCTGTACTTCTCTTGCTTCTTTCTTCACCTTTCTTCCTCTTTTTCACCTCTCTTGCCTCTTTCTGCACCTCACTCTTCTTTCTGCACCTCTCTTGCCCCATTCTGCACCTCACTTGCTTTTTTCCACCTCTACTGCTTCTTTCTACACCTCTCTTTCCTCTCTGCACCTCTTTCTGCACCTCACTCTCTTCTTTTCGCAGCTCACTCTCTTCTGTCTGCACCACTCTTGCTACTTTCTGCACCTTTCTTCACGTTTCTGCTCTTCTCTTGCCTCGTTGTGCACATTTTTAGTCTTTTTGCACCTCTCTTACTAGTTTCTGCACCTATCTTGCTTCTTCATTTACCTCACTTGCTGCTTTCTGCATGTCACTCTCTTCTTTCAGCACCTCTTGCTTCTTTTTGCAACTCTCTTGCTTCTTTCTGCACCACTCATCCTTCTTTGTGTACCTCTTGCCTCTTTCTGTACCTGTCTTGCCTCTTTCTGCAGCTCTCTTGCCTCTTTTTGCACATCTCTTGCTTCCTTTCTGCACTTGTTTCTTCTTCAGCACCTTTCGCTTCTTTCTGCACCTCAATTGCCTCTTTCTGCACCTTAATTGCCTCTTTCTGCACCTCACTTTCTGCATCTCTTGCTTCTTTCTCATCCTCTCTTGCTTCTTTCTGCTCCTCTCTTCCTTCTTTCTGCACATCTCTTGCTTCTTTCAGCACCTTTCTCTTTTTTCTGCGCCTTTCTTCCTCGGTCTGCACTTCTCTTGCCTCTTTGTACACTTCTCTTGCCTCTTTCTGTACCTCCCTTGCCTATTTCTGTACCTCTTTCCTCTTTCTGCACCTCTCTTGCTTCTTTCTGCATCTCACTTCCTTCGTTCTCATCTCTTGCCACTTTCTGCACCTCACTTCTTTCTGCACCTCTTTTGCCTTTTTCTGCACCTCTCTTGCTTCTTTCTGTACCTCTTTAGCTTCTTTCTGCACCTCTTTCTTCTTTCTGCACTTTACATGCTTTTTTCTGCGCCTTTTTCCTCTTTCTACACCTTTTTTCTCTCTGCACTTCTCTTGCTTCTTTCTGCACCTCTCATGCCTATTTATGCACCTATCTTTCCTCGTTCTGCACCTCTCGCCTCGTTTTGAACATCTCTTGCCTATTTGTGCACCTCTCTTGCCTATGTACCTCTTACCTCTTTATGCACCTCTCTTGCTTCTTTCTGCACCTCTGTTCTATCTGCACCTCCCTTGCCTCTTCTGCACCTGTTCTTTCTGCACCTCACTTTCTTTTTTCTGCACCTCACTTTCTTTTTTCTGCACCTCACTTTCTTTTTTCTGCACCTCACTTTCTTTTTTCTGCACTTCACTTTCTTTTTCTGCACTTCACTCTCTTCTTTCTGTACTTTTTTTGCCTTTCTGCCCATTTCTTCATCTTTCTGCGTTTTTCTTGCTTTTATGTGCATCTCTCTTGCATCTTTCTGCACCCCTCTTCTGGATTTCTCTTACCTCGTTCTGCACATCTCATGCCTCTTTCTGCACCTCTCTTGCCTCTTTCTTCACTTCTCTTGCCTCTTTCTTCACTTCTCTTGCCTCTTTCTGCACTTCTCTTGCCTCTTTCTGTACCTCTCTTGCCTCTTTCTGCACATGTCTTCCTCTTTCTGCACCTCTTTCCTCTTTCTGCACCTCACTTCTCACTGCACCTCTTGCTTCTTTCTGCACCTCCCTTGCTTCTTTCTGTACCTCCCTTGCCTCTTTCTGCGCCTCTCATGCTTCTTTCTGCACATCTCTTCTTTCTGTACCTCCCTTGCCTCTTTCTGCCCCTCTCTTGCTTCTTTCTTCCCTCTCTTGCTTCTTTCTGCACTTCACTCTCTTCTTTCTGCACCTACATTGCTTCTCTCAGCACCTCCCTTACCTCTTTCTGCACCTCTCTTCCTTCTTTCTGCACTTCTCTTGCTTCTTTTTGCACCTCTCGTGCCTCTTTCTGCACCTCTCTTGCTTCCTTCTGTACCTCTCTTCCACCTCTCTTGCTTCTTTCTGCACCTCACTGTTCTTTCTCCACTTCTCTTGCTTCTTTTTCCACGTCTCTTGCCTCTTTCTGCACCTCACTCTTCTTTATGCACGTCACTCTTCTTTCTGCACCTCTCTCTTCTTTCTGCACCTGTCTTCTTTCTGCACCTCTCTTGCCCCATTCTGCACCTCACTCGCTTTTTTCCACCTCTCCTGCTTCCTTCTGTACTTCTCATTCCTCTCTCTGCACCTCACTCTCTTCTTTTCGCAGCTCACTCTCTTCTTTCTGCAGCTCACTCTCTTCTTTCTGCACCACTCTTGCTGCTTTCTGCACCTTTCTTCAGGTCTCTGCTCTTCTCTGCACTTCTTTCTTCTTCAGCACATCTCGCTTCTTTCTGCACCTCAATTGCCTCTTTCTGCACCTCACTTGCTCCTGTCTGCATCTCTCTTGCTTCTTTCTCATCCTCTCTTGCTTCTTTCTGCTCCTCTCTTCCTTCTTTCTGCGCGTATCTTGCTTCTTTCAGCACCTTTCCTCTTCTTTCTGCGCCTTTCTTCCTCTGTCTGCGCTTCTCTTGCCTCTTTCTGCTCTTCCCTTGCTTCTTTCTGCACTTCTCTGCTTCTTTCTGCACTTCTCTTGCCTCTTTCTGCACCTCCCTTGCCTCTTTCTGTACCTCTTTCCTCTTTCTGCACCTCTCTTGCTTCTTCCTGCATCTCACTTCCTTCGTTCTTCTCCTCTCTTGCTTCTTTCTGCACCTCACTTCTTTCTGCACCTCTCATGCTTCTTTCTGCTCCTCTCTTCCTTCTTTCTGCGCGTATCTTGCTTCTTTCAGCACCTTTCCTCTTCTTTCTGCGCCTTTCTTCCTCTGTCTGCGCTTCTCTTGCCTCTTTCTGCTCTTCCCTTGCTTCTTTCTGCACTTCTCTGCTTCTTTCTGCACTTCTCTTGCCTCTTTCTGCACCTCCCTTGCCTCTTTCTGTACCTCTTTCCTCTTTCTGCACCTCTCTTGCTTCTTCCTGCATCTCACTTCCTTCGTTCTTCTCCTCTCTTGCTTCTTTCTGCACCTCACTTCTTTCTGCACCTCTCATGCTTCTTTCTGTACCTCTCTTGCTTCTTTCTGCACTTTTCAGGCTTTTTTCTGCACCTTTCTTCCTCTATCTAACCCTTTTTTCCTCTTTCTGCACTTCTCTTGCTTCTTTCTGCCCCTCACATGCCTATTTAAGCACCTCTCTAGCCTCTTTCTGCATCTCTTGCTTCTTTCTGCACCTCTCTTGCTTCTTTCTGCACCTCTGTTCTTTCTGCACCTCTGTTCTTTCTGCACCTCTCTTGCCTCTTTCTGCACCTCTTCTTTCTGCACCTCACTTTCTTTTTTCTGCACATCACTCTCTTGTTTCGGTACTTTTTTGTCTTTCTGCCCATTTCTTCATCTTTCTGCATTTTTCTTGCTTCTATGTGCATCCCTGATGCATCTTTCTGCACCCCTCTTCTGTATTTCTCGTGCCTCGTTCTGCACCTCTCTTGCCTCTTTCTGCACTTCTCTTGCCCCTCTTGCTTCTTTCTGCACTTCTCTTGCCTCTTTCTGCACCTCTCTTGCCTCTTTCTGCACGTCTTCCTCTTTCTGTACCTCTTTCTTCTTTCTGCACCTCTCTTCTTTCTGTACCTCACTTGCTTCTCACTGCACCTCTCTTGCTTCTTTCTGCACCTCTCTTGCTTCTCTCTGTACCTCCCTTGCCTCTCTGTACCTCTCATGCTTCTTTCTGCACATCTCTTCTTTCTGTACCTCCCTTGCCTCTTTCTGTCCCTCTCTTGCTTCTTTCTGCACTTCACTCTCTTCTTTCTGCACCTACCTTGCTTCTCTCAGCACCTCCCTTACCTCTTTCTGCACCCTCTTCTTTCTGCACCTCACTTTCTTCTTTCTGCACTTCACTCTCTTCTTTCTGCACTTCACTCTCTTCTTTCTGCACTTCTTTTGCCTCTTTCTGCACTTTTGTTCCTCATTCTGCGTTTTTCTTGCTTCTATGTGCATCTCTCTTGCATCTTTCTACACCCCTCTTCTGTATTTCTCTTGCCTCGTTCCGCACAATTCATGCCTCTTTCTGCACCTCTTTTGTCTCTTTCTGTGCCTCTATTGCCTCTCTCTGCACCTCTCTTGCCTCATTCATCACTTCTTTTGCTTCTTTCTCCAACTCACTGGCTTCTTTCTGTACCCCACTTGCTTCTTTCTACACTTCCCTTGCTTCTTTCTGTACCTTTCTTACTCGTTCTGCACCTTTCTTCCTCTTTGTGCCCCTCTCTTGCTTCTTTTTGTACCTCCCTTGCTTCTTTCTGAACCTCTATTGCTTCTTTCTGTGGCTCTCTTTCCTCTTTCGTCACTTCTCTTGCATCTTTCTGCATCCCACTTGCTTCCTTCTGCACTTCTCTTGCTTCTTTCTGCACCTCTCTTGCCTCTTTCTGTATTTCTCTTGCCTCTTTCTGCACCTCTCTTGCTTCTTTTTGCACCTCTCTTCCTTTTTTCTGTACCTCTCTTGTAATAGTACAATGGTAACAAAAAACTAACAGACCCAGTACCCTTCTCCCTCCCCCGAGGCACCTATTATTGGCTCTTCTTGTGTGGAGATGGGTGAAGAGCGTTAGCAGTTCTCTAGTCATGTGTGTGCAGGGTGGGGTGATTCCAGCGTACTATGCTTGTCAATATTTGTTCGAAAGCTGGTATTTCTGTGCGTGCTCATTATGGTTGGCGTGTCCATATCAGGGGATTCCACCTTATACGGCCTCTGCCTCATCGTCTGGGGGCTCTGGTTCTGGATATTCTAGGTCGTGTACCAATGCCTCCCTGGCCCTCGCTATCTCTATATTTCTTAGTCCTCTTTTAGCCTCTCGCATCATTACTCGACCCCCGCATCCCGCCTACCTCCGGAACTCCCCACGCCAGGTTGCTATCCTAGGGCCCCTCTTGCCTTCCAATTCTTGCTTATCTCCCTCTTAGCCAAGGTGTATGCGAGTTCTTGGAATCTGCTTGTGTTCTTTACTTTTGACGAATGGGGAAACCAACCCAGAAGGCAGCGTGCTGGAGTGCATGTTAGCTCTTTGTCTATGACCACGCTCACTGTTTGTACCACTTGTGTCCAGAATTCCTTTTACTGGGGGCATTCCCAGAACACATGCATTATATGAGCTTGTGGCGCATCACATCTTGGGCAGGCCGCATCTGCCTCCTTGAAGTATCTGCTCACTCATTCGGGGGTCAGGTATGCCCTGTGTAGGACAGAGTAGTTTATCAGTTTGAAGCATGCGTTTCAGGACCTTTTCGGTGTCCCAGCTAGTATGTTACCCCACTCTTTGCTCGGTATGGGTATGCCTAAGTCCCCCTCCCACTGGAGTTGAAGCGTCTCCAATAGTCGTAGTCCATCTGCGCGCAGTGCTCTGTATAGATACTGCTTTGATTGTACCCGCAGATAGTCATATGATAGTAGGTTTGCTGAGTCAAGGACTCTGTCGAACCGTCCGCCAGTGTTTGCGAACGGCTGTCATTAATGCCCGATGCAGCCAGAAGTATCCCTGTGGTAGTCCATATTCTGCATGAAATGTCTCGAATAGCAGCATCTCGGAGTCCCTGTAGAGATCGCTTACTTTTGTCGCCCCCATTTCCATCCACACCTCTAGGTCTCACCAGTTCTCGCCATGTAGATGGGCTCTCAGCATGGCTAGTGGTGTCGGGTGAGTATGGGGTCCCCGTACTCTCATCTTCTGCAGGCCCCGACCCCAGCATTTGGTTTGTACTCTAAGCTCCTGAGTGTCTCCTCCTGAGGGTCTGTGTACTCTGAGAAATACTCTCAGCAGATGATTTAGTAGCACTCCAGGGTGCCCGGGGTCCTCTTGGTGCCGTCATTCTGAGGCTATGTTGCGCACCAGCCACTGTAGCTAAGCTGCTATATAGTATGGCAGAAAGTTTGGGGCTGCTAGGCCTCCCTCCGCTACAGGTCTCTGCAACAGCGTAAGGGCCACTCTGTGGCAGGCATTAGCCCATATGAATGTTTGGATTTGGGACTCTATGTCTCTGGAAAAATGTAGCCGGGATCCAGAGTGCTAGTGCGTTAAATTAGTATAGGAGGCGAGGGAGCGCTAATATTTCGAGGAGTGCAATCCTGCTAGCCACCGATAATGGCAGCATCCGCCAGAAGTCCATAACCGCTCTCAGGCTTCCTATATTCCCCTCGTAGAGGTCCGAGCAGTCGTAATAAATTTAGACCCCCAAATATGGCTAGCAAATAGTTTCCCACAGCAAACGTGCCAAGTCTCTCGGGGGTTGGCCTGTTCGCATCACCGGGAAGATGCAGGATTTCGCCCAGCTCACCGTGGTTCCAGATATGGAGCCAAATCTCTCCATCATTCCCTGGATCCCATTAAATTCTCATCTACTCCTTTTAGGAATAATAGCAAATCACCTGCATATTTCTATAAAGTTTCTATAAGTGGCTCCACGTTTTGGCACGGAAGGTAGTCACAGAAGAAACTGACATCAGGGCATTAGGGGAGGGCTTATATGGACTCCATCTATGTCACATCCGGTGGTCGATGTCGCTAAGGAGGCACTCAACATCCTCTACGGATGCAAAGACAAACTGCTGTGAAATATTTTCGGATCCAATCTGGTGCCTGGGTAAAATTCAAGGTAAGTAATCTGCAGCTAGATCCTGTCTGTAGCTGATAAGGTGTTACCAAAGCTACATAACTTGTTCAATAGGATAGATTGAGTTTTTGTGAGTCTATCCTGCAGCTGTTTTCCTTTTGTTCCCTATCTACTTCTCTTGTACAGTTCCATTAGTTTGGTTTGAATTAAGTGTTCTACTCTTATTGTGTTTTTTGTGGTATTTTCTTTGCTGACAATTGTCATGTTCACAGGCAGTAGTGCTTGATTTCTAAAAACAAACAAAAGAATCTGTTGCTGCTTTTGTTTGCAGGTTAGTATCTGAATCATCACCTGATGAAGCTTCTATTGACGCTATCCTTAGGGGGGGTCATAGAGGTGATTGTTTTAGTGTTAAAATGTATATGCCGAGTTAGGTGTCTTGCAAATGTATAGACTCCTGGAAGAGACTTGTTTGTCTCTTCTAAATGTATGATTCTTTCTCTCAATTTGGCCTCCATGTACTCTGCTCTTCTTAACCTTTTCTCAATTTAAGTAAGTTGGGAAGGCTTTGAAGTTTTTAAAGACAGAGGGGAAACAGACTGTCAGTTTGCCATTGATTTTGTTTAGCCGGGAATCGGGGACTGAAGTTTTTGGGCAATGTAAGAAGAAGACCCATAGAAAAGCATATTGAATGCATGAAGGCAACATGCACTTTTCTAGCATGATCCTTTGTATAGCCAGCATATCTTTGTCATGTTGTCAGTTTGTGAAGAAAACTGTAGTGTCACTCAAAGTATGGAAACTTTGGTGTTCAAATATAAACACTTTCCCTGTTTCCATTCTAGGCAAATGGGTTTGAGCTAAATTACCTTGAGAAGGTATCTGAGGTGAAAGACACGGTCCACAGGCAGTCTCTGCTGCTTCACATGTGTACTATTGTTGTGGAGAACTTCCCAGATACCACAGATCTTTATTCGGAAATTGCTTCCATTACTAGATCTTCTAAGGTAAGACAGTATCTATCACGACGTACAGATGATTAATGTGTACTTCCTAAATCCACACACTAATTTCCCCAAGGTATTTATTGGTTGAACTAGTGCTGAGGAAGGCTTCAGCAAACATGCTTGACAACATATTCTGTCAGCTTTTGTTTTGTGTCAACCTTTAATGTAGGTGTGTACAGCTGCAACTCCAAGTTAAAAGACAGGTTCACTCTCCATTGTATTTATAGGCTATTCTTTGCTTACAGGCAACTATTAGCATTGGATATTTTGTTGTTGATTGTTTTAGATATGCAGGGCGGGTGAATACTGGGACATGCCATTGTGCCACAGGAGTGAGGAACATAAACAGTAACATACCATTTACATGACTGAGGTAATTATTTTTTGTTCAAGTTACATCCACCAATTTGTCACTTTGGCGTAGAAAGATCCATGTGAGCCCCAGCAGTCTCAATTTCCTTTTTTACCAGTGACAATCTGCTATGCTGTGATTTCTATTTTGTATCCGATCTTGGTTTTCTTATTGTTTCCAGATTTGCTTCTGTTTTTCTCAAACATTTTATTTGATAGAGACTGTTAGTTATAGATTCCTTATCTTATAATTTCCCCAGGCGTCAGTCTGGATACGGAGATTTTTTCTTCAGCAGTAGCCCTGCACGTCATTAGGTTGGCGTCAGTCGGCTTCGGCTTTGTGGGTGCCGGGATGACGTCGCAGGACCTACTTAGATGCCGCCCATGCGTGCTGATGCAGATCCGGAGAGAGATACCCCTAGGCACTTTTGTCTAAATTCTTTTGACTTTTTGTAGAGGTCTTTTTCGAGCTGTAGACTCCTGGTGCATCGAGTATGTCCCAGCGAGAGATTCCGAGCGTCATCGCTCAAAGGCTCCGTCTCCGGAGCACATGTCTGAGACCGCTCCATGCCTCCTTTCTGTTTTTTGAGCCAGAGCATCTCCTGCCCAAATCCAGAAGTTTTATGAGGCCTTATACCTCATATTTGGGCAGGCTGGCCCTGCGTAGAATGTCCTGGGCCCTGGGACTTCAACTCTGGTGGCTCCGGAGGGTCCCCAAGGATCCAGCCCTGGATCTGGATCGATGCTGGTTGATCTCACTCAACCTTCCCTGATGTCGATACCTACAATGATACTCCCGCCATCGACCCTGCCTCCGGTTGGCGCCGTCCCCATCCTCAACCCCGAAGTGGACACGTAGCTGTATTGACGTTGATTCTGACGCCATAATGGACTTTTGTCCCTGTGTTCATTCCTGGTGTTCCTTTTGGACCAGAAGGTGAGGAAGAGGACTGGGAGGGGCCGCTGGACCCTTTAACTGACCAGCTTGAGGATCCAGACAGGAGAAAGGACATGGGTGATGCCAGTGGTCTTGACACTTCCCCTGACACTGGCCTGCTTTCTCTCCTACTGTAACTATGGAGGAGGGAGCTTCCTATGCTGTGGTAGTGAGGAGGGCAACCGAGGTCCTTGGCCTCGAGCTCTCTACAGTGGCAGTCAGGACTAACCTCCTGGCAGAGGTGCTTCAACCTGACGCTTCCTCTTCTGAACCCCTATGCCATTCAATGATCCATCACCAACGTCCTTCTGGGGACTTGGTCCGAGCCCAGCAGAGGTGCTCCTGTGGATAGGACAATGATCCGCTGCCACCACCCGCTCCGAACGACCCAGCGGTCCTGACCAAACACCCCTCCCCTGAGAGCTTGTTAGTCCAAGCCTCTTCATCAAAAGGCACATTCCCTTCTGCTCCCCCAGATAGGGAATCCAAGAAGTTGGATCAGCTTGGGAAGATGATGTTCTCTTCCTCCAGCTTGGCATTGTAGTCAGTAAATACCGCATGCCTCTTGGGCCAATAATCCCATACTATCTGGGATACGGTCACACAGGTGCTGCCTCAGCGCCCGAAGGAGGCCCAGGCAGTTCTTTCCCAAGCAGTTGAAGATGGGAGAGATGCAGCCAAATTCACCATACGATGTGGACTGGATACCACCGACTCACTGGGCAGAACGATTGCCACGTCATTATCTGTTAGACGCTACGCCTGGTTGAGGACATCTGGCTTCTCATGGGATGTCCAGTCTTCCTTGATGGACATGCCCTTTGATGGCATTTCACTTGTTGGCGACAAGGCAGTCTCTGTGCTTTTTGCCCTTCAAGGATTCTCGAGCTACGGCCAGATCCTTGGGTCTCACAGCTACCTCACTTCCACCTCAGTCTGCCTTTCGTGGCTACGGAAGGGGCACCCAGTCACGACCTGTGCAGCCCAGCCACAGAGTCACGCAAACTGTCCAGCCTGGCCGTGGACCCTAGCGTCCTCGTGGGTCAGGAAGCCAGCGGGCAGGCCAGTCCACCATTCCCCCCCCTTGCCACCACCTCCAAACCTTCCTAGTCTGATGTTTCAGGCTCATCAACAGCCAGTCGGGATGCAGGATCTGCCATCACCTCCTCTACTGGCAATCCATCATTGTCGGACAGGTGGTTTCTGAAAATAGTCCAAAGGGGCTACTCCCTCCCCTTCAAGACTACCCCTCCATCCATGGCACCTTATTACGATTGCATGACTGAGATCATTTGGCTCTTCTCTGGCAGGAAGTATCTACTCTCTTGGCCAAGGGAGCTTTAGAGAAGGTCCCGGTGCCAAAAGTAGGCCATGGTTGTTAGTCCAGCTACTTTCTGGTACCCAATAAGGGACAAAGGCCTGCGTCTTCGGAAGGAGAGATTCAAAATGCTCACCCTAGCCCAAGTTCTGTCTGCATCCGACCCAGGAGACTGGCAGGTGGTGTTGGACTTGCAGGACACTTATTTTCATATCTCTGTCCTGCTTGCCCAAAGACGTTAGCTACGGTTCACGGTGGGCCACGAGCACTTTCAGTTCACCCTGCCCTCCTTTGGCCTTACCAGTGCCCCTAGGGTGTTCACAAAGGTGACGACAGTGGTTGCAGATCAGGGATTCCAGTCTTCCCCTATCTCGACGACTTGCTGTTAAAGGTGGGCTCGCCCTAAGCTGTCGTCTCCCACCTCCAGACTACGGCGAACCTCCTGCATTTACTGGGGTTAACTATCAACATGCCGTAGGCACACCTGACTCCCTCTCAGACACTCCTTTTCATTGGGGCAGTTCTGACGTAGTGCAGTTTCGGGCCTATCCTCCTGAGCAGCGAGTCCGGGATATTTGGGCTATGATACCAATGTTTCAGCCTCTATCTCGGATTTGGGTGAGAATGACTCTGAGGCTGCTGGGCATCATGGCATCCTTTATCCTGCTGGTGGATCATGCCAGATGTCATATGCAGGCTCTTCAGTGGGACCTGAAGTTCCAGTGGGTGCTGCATCAGGGGAATCTTTCTGACTATGTCGTGATCTCGGATGGAACTGCGCTCCAACTGCAGTGGTGGCTAACGAACCAAGATTGGGTCAGAGGTAGATCCCTCTCCCTTCCCCAACCAGATCTAATAGTGGTGAGGGGTGTGTCTCTTCTGGGATGGGGCAGCCACCAGGGAGAGGTGGAGATCAGAGGAATCTGATCTCTGGCAGAGTCTGGCCTCCATATCAACCTTTTTGACCTCCGGGCAATCAGACTGGCACTGAAAGTATTCCTTCCCTCTCTGAGGGGGAAAGTGGTGCAGGTGTTCACCGACAACGCTACCGCCATGTGGTACTGCTACAAACAGGGCAGGTGGAGTCGTGGACCTTTTGTCAAGAGGCTCTCTGACTCTGGACGTGGCTAGAACATCAGGAAATAACCCTGGTGATTCAACACTCTGCACGCTTCCGGAACGCCAGGGCTGACGAACTCAGCCGTCGGTGCCTAGTCAATCACGAATGGCGTCTCCATCGGGAGGTGGCGCAAGGTCTCTGTCAGCGGTGGGGGAGACCCTTGGTTAGATCTGTTTGCCTCCAAACAGAATATGCAATGTCAGCAGTTTCGCGCCTTGGAGTTTCTAAGACGGCCCTCGCTCGGCGACGCTTTTCGTCTGGAGTGGAGTTTCGGTCTCCTATACGCCTTCCCACCTATACCACATCTGTCCAGAGTGCTCATGAAGATCAAGCGCGACTGGGCTCAAGTCATTTTTGAAGCTCCGGACTGGGCACGACGAGTCTGGTATGCTGACCTTTTGAGCATGGCCATGGATCCTTAGATCAGACTGCCCCTTCGGAAGGGTCTTCTGTCACAGCAGAGAAGGAGGATTCTTCACCAGAACCTGTCCAGGCTCCACCTCCTTGCATGGGGATTGAGCGGCACCAGTTGACAGCTTTCGACCTTCTGCCCAAAGTCTGTGATGTTATCTTAGCAGCCAGGTGTCCCCCACTAAAACGGTATATGCCTGTAGATGGAACACATTTTAGTCATGGTGCACAGCAAAGGCTGTTGATCCCCATTCTGCTCCTCTTTCAGAGGTTCTCTTGTATATACTTTCTTTGGCTCAGCAGGGATCTGCCTTGGGCTCTCTTAAAGGATATCTTGTAGCCATCTCTGCTTTTCTTCGGCTGCCAGATCAGCCTTGTTTATTTAAATCTTCTATCGTTAACAGATTCTTTAAGAGCCTTCCTCATCTATTTCCTCCATCTCTTTTTGTAATGCCCCAGTGGGACTTAAATCTGGCTCTCACCTTTCTTATGTGTGCTCCCTTTGAGCTTCTTCCTAATTGTCTACTGGGGTTGCTGACGCTCAAAACTGCTTTTTTTTGTTGCCATCACCTCTGCTCACAGGATGAGCGAGCTGCAGGCTTTATCTCTAAGGGTTCACTGATTGAATATCGATGTAACAAACATCGATGTTCTAAATATCAGAAAAAAAATATCGAGTGCGAAAAATATCGACTCCAATACCTTAAAATGTAAGTACAAAAATATTGAATCAAAAATATTGAGGTAAAAAATATAGATGTAAAAAACATCGATTTAAAAAAAAAAAATATATATATATATATATATATATATATATATATAAAATATATATATTAAATGTAAAATATAACAAACTTAATTAAAAAAAATATAGACACAATCATAATAATTTATACATATTCATATATTTAAAAATAATTCATTAACTAGTATCGTTGTTTAATTTTTAAACTTTAAAATGATATAAATATATATATATATATATATATATATATATATATCAATAATTTAAAATAAAAAAAAATTCTGTAAGAAATTAAAATATTAAACTATTTAAAAAATGTAAACTTACATTTCCCAACACAATAAGTACAACAGTAGGGAAAGTGTTGGATAGCAGAATAATTTAATTTACTATTCCAACATCAGCGAGTGCAACAGTAGGGAAAGTGTTGGATAGTGGAGGGATAAAAATTACTATTCCCACTCCAAAGAGTGCAACAGTAGAGAAAGTGCTGGATAGCATTAACAGTAGAGAAAGTGTTGGATAGCGGAGGGGTAAAAAATTACTGTTCCCACTGCAGTGAGTGCAAAATTAAGGTAAGTGTTGGAGAATGGAGGAATTACATTTACTATTCCAGCTCCAGTGAGTGCAACAGTAGGAAAAATGTTGGATAGCAGAGGGGTAAAATTACTATTCCCACTCCAGTGAGTGCAACAGTAGTGAAAGTGTTGGATAGCAGAGGGGCAAAAATTACTATTCCCACTCCAGTGAGTGCAACAGTAGGGAAAGTGCTGTATAGCAGAGAAACAAACATTACTAATAACACTTAAACAATTGAACAAAAAACAACATTTTTTACAAACTTTTAAAAATCATAAAAATAAAAAACCAATATTTTAAGAATATAAAACTAGATATATTAATATATAAAAAGAACATACATTATAATAATTACATATAACAAAAACCTACAAATAATATATAACATAAATTCATAAGTACATTTATAAACCATAATTATTTTAAAGTAGCAAATATTAACAAATAAAAAATTATTTAAAACTTAAAAGTATTAATTTTATTTCCTACCCTATAACACAACACCAAAAACAAAACACTTCAACATTTGTTATCACATTTCCATAATTAACATAATTAATAATCAATTAAAAAAAATTAATAATCAATTAAAAAAATCTTGTTAAAAAATAATAATAAACATTCATTCAGTACACATGCTTTAACACTATAATATCCACAACACACACCTAACTTAAACTATAAAATAATAAAACACAATTAAATATTATTTTTAAAGAAAAACTATTAACAACTAATAATCAAATAATTAAAATTCATTTAATACCCACCCTTTACCCCTTTAAAAGTAAAACCAACACACACAAAATAAACAATTACCCAAAATAAATACCAAATAATCAACATTAATTAACAACTAAATATAATTAATTAAACACAAATTACTTCCCAACCTTTACTCCAATAAAAACCACAACACACACCTAAAATAAGTACCACAATTAATAACCAATTAATTAATTTAAATTAATTAACCAATTATTATTTCAGAAATTAAAAATAAATTACTTCCCACCCTTTACACCTATAAACACCACCACACACACACCTCAAATTAATTACACAATTACCATAATTAATTGCCAATTAATCAATAACCAATGATTAATTAATACATTACTTTACACACTTAACACTATAACATATCAACTAAACAAATATTAACAAATAAAAATTAATCAATAAATGTAATATAATTAAATTACTTCCCACCCTATTCCCCTATAAACCTTCAATCCGCTACAGAACTAAAAACGCAAAATTCAAATAAAAAAATAACAACTACTAAAAATGTAACACATTTGTTAAAAATACAAACAAGTTTTATACAAAAAAAACCTCACATACATATAAAATAAATACTAACATACATAAAAAGTATAAAAAAATATATTTTTTAACTATATTTTTAAAAATGATATTAAACACTCCTCTCACCTTTTGTCCAGCTCCAAGGCCCTCCAAGGAGGAGGAGAGACTCTACCATCTGGAACCAAAACATGCATTGTCTTTTTATCTTCATCGCACAAAAGACTTCTGAGTGGATGATCAACTCTTCATTGGCTATGTGGGTGCCAAGAAAAGTCGGGATGTTCAAAAAGGACCATCTTCTGATGGGTTGTCCTTTGCATCAAAATATGCTATGCTTTGGCAGAAAAGGACCCTCCTGTGAAGTTGCGTGCTCATTCCACCAGAGCAACGGTGGCAACAACTGCATTAGCACGTGGAGTTCCAGTCCTTGACATCTGTCAGACATCAGGGTGGGCACCCCTGCACACGTTTACCAGACATTACTGCCTGGATAGCCAAGTCTGGAAGGATGGGCACTTTGCCTGTTCGGTCTTTCAGGATTTTCTGGTTTGATCTTGGTTCGCAGATCTCCGTAGATGGTATTGCTGAATTCCAAAGTAAAGAATCTACAACTAACAGTCTCTATCACATGAACAAGTTACTTTCCTTCGGTAACGATGTGTTCGAGTCATGTGAGCTGTAGATCACATGCTTTGCATACTCCTGTCATTTAGTGTTGGGTCCAGATGTTTGTAAGTTGTTTTTCTTCGAAGAAGTCTTTCCAGTCGTGAGGTAGGTGACTCCTCCTTTCGATGATAGTGCGCATGGGCATTGGTTCCATTGTTAGACTGTTTTTTTTTTTGTCATCGGGTTCCGACGTGAATTGCTGTGCTCCGTTTCGTCCACATTTCTCGGGTTCCCCTCGGTGCGCATTCCATTAACCCTCGACAGTATTGTTATTCGATTGTGTTTCCTATTCTCTGTGTATCGTATCAGTTCAGAAAAGACTCTTTCCATTGGAAACTTGGTGGTAGGCCGCCGGGCCTAGCCGCGTCATGCCATCTCGCAGTCGATGGAACGGACGCCATTTAAATTCTGTCCTCGGTGCCACACCAAGTACCCCCGCACCGACTCCCACGAAGTCTGCAACTTGTGCCTCCCCCGTAGCACAACGAACCACACTGTGACACGTGCAAATCCTTCCAATCCAAGAAAACGCTCTGTGACCGTTGGGCAGGACGCCACGAAATGCAACAACAAAGCGACTCCATTCCGGATCTCTTCGGAGAAGCCTCCGAACCAGACATCTACGACGCACAAGGAGCCGAGGATTTCCGTATCAGAAGCAGACTCTGGCATAGATGAGGAGCTTTCGCAGGGTCAGGGTGCCGTGAGTACTGATCCTCCCCTGCCCCAAACTCTACCCCTGCCCAACAAAAAGGCTCTGGTCCCTCCTCCGCCTTTGGGCCAAGGTCGGCACCAAGAACACGTTTCGAACGCCCCGCCTTCGGGCCCGGCACCTAACCAAATATCGAAGCCTTCTGGCTCGGGATCAAGTCGGCCTTTTTTCTGGCACCGAGCCGAAACAATTGGCTTCGTTACCAACTCCTTTGCTACCGAAACTGAAATAATCTTCCGATCAGAAGACTTCGGCGCCGAAAGCCACGGCTCCAAAAATATTGGCACAGAAAGATAAAACAGTTCCTACTCAATCAAAGGAGCCTCGTTTCGACGGCACGCCTTCGAACCCAGACACAAAATAGAAAGAACTGGTGATCAATCCCAAAACTGGCAATATCCACGCCAAATTGCCATCAAAACGCGAAACAGAGGACATTTACCACATTCCACTTAAAAGGAAAACTTTGGCACTAGCCCTTCTCCTCCTTTATCACCTCCTTCCCCACCAAACCCCAATTTGTTAATTACACCCACAAATTCACCACCACAAATACCTGACAACCAGGATGATGGGGACAGAGTAGATGATGATAGTCCTGACCCATGGACTGATTATAACATGGATCCAAATGCTGATAATGATCCAGACCTATACCCTACAAAGCCCTCTCCGCCTGATGATAATGTAAGGTATATAGAATTAATAAATAGGACTGCTAAATATCACGGAGTTCAGCTGCATAAAGAGTCACTTGAGGATTTTCTCTTTGAAAGACTGAGCTCTTCCCAAAGATCCACTCAGACATTGCCTATGCTTAAGGGTATGCTTAGACACGTAGAGAACATCTTTAAGGATTCTGTTTGCGCACGTATCCTTACACCAAGGTTATATAAAAAGTATAAAGCTGCATCATCAGATCCAGCTTACATCAAGGGTCAATTACCTTTAGATTCCTTAGTAGTTTCTAATGCCTGTAAACGGGCAAACTCACAAACATCGGGGAATGCCCCTCCTCCAGACAAGGAATCTAAATTAATAGATGCCTCAGGCAAAAGAGTAGCTGCACAGGCAGCCAAGTACTGGTGTATTGCCAATACCCAGACTCTCTTAGCCAGATATGACAGAGCGCACTACGACGAATTAGAACAATTGCTCCAATTTCTACCCGATGAACATAAGTCTAAGGCTCACAACCTAATTCAGGAAAGAAAGCTAATTTCCAACACATCTATTAGATGCGCTTTAGATGCAGCTGACACTGCGGCTCATGCAATCAACACCTGTGTTTTGGTAAGAAGGCCCGCCTGGCTTAGAATTTTAGGGTTTAGACCCGAAGTACAGGCTTCTATTTTAAACACACCCTTTGTTAAGGAGTATCTCTTTGGTCCTGTTGTTGACGCTTCCTTAGAAAAGATGAAAAAGGACACAGACGTTGCAAAATCTATGGGAGCCCTGCAGTCCCCATGTAATAGGGGTTCTTTTTGTCGATCCTTCTACGGGGGGGCTCCAAAAACATATCCACAGATAACACCTCTACATCATATAAAGACAACACTCAGTCATCCTCTTCAAGAGGTTACTTTCGAGTCAGATTTAGAGGCAATAATGGCAAGGGAAGAGGTAAAGATTCTACACACCTCACCTCCCCCTCAACACAGTGACTTGCCTCCCCTTCCCCGATCATTCCACACTTGTCAGGGGACGTCTCTCTCAATTTCTCCCGGTCTGGCATACAATAACTTCAGACAGATGGGTCTTAGGAATTATCCAATCTTGTTATTGTCTGGGGCTTACAGACAATTCCCCAAACATCCCTCCATGTTCACACAAAATGTCACCAGAGCATCTACACCTCCTCAAACAAGAGGTTCCGTCTCTTTTGCAAAAAGGAACCATAGAGCCCGTACCATTACAATATCAAGGCTTGGGCGTGTACTCCCTATACTGTCTTATACCCAGAAGGCAGGACAACACTACCAGTTCAAAGTGCTTCTATTTGGAATTACCACTGCTCCCAGAGTTTTCACCACATGCCTAGCAATAGTCGTTGCTCACCTGCAAAGACAGCATATTCATGTCTTCCCGTACTTGGACGACTGGCTCATCAAAGCCAGTTCTTACCCAAGGTGTCTCCAGGACACTCAAATAAGACTGCAACTGCTGCAAAAGCTCGGGTTCACAGTAAATGTGTAAAAATCCCATCTCCAACCCTCCAACATACAAACGTATTTGGATACTCAAAAAGCTCTAGCCTGTCCCAATGCAGCAAGGATTTGCAATATTCAGGCTCTAGTCTCCCAGTTTCAGCCCAACCAATCACTACCAGCTCGGGAATACATGCAGCTGCTAGGTATGATGGTGTCTTGCATCATCATAGTTCCCCAATCAAGACTTCATATGCGTCCCCTTCAAGAATGCTTAGCACGTCAGTGGAATCAGTCTCAGAGTCAATTAACAGATCTAGTGTTGGTAGACGGCTGCAACCATCGCTCTCTGCAGTGTTGGAATCCACAAAACTTATCCAAAGATCAGCCTAGTTCCACAGACAGTGCTAACAGCAGACGCATCGCTCACTGGTTGGGGAGCTCATCTCCAAACTCAGAGTTCAAGGTTTGTGGACCCAGAAGCAAAATCAACTTCACATAAATCATCAAGAGCTGCTAGCAGAATTTTTAGCATTCCAAGCCTTCCATCTTGCAGGGAAAGCTGTCCTAGTCTGCACCGACAACATGATAGCCATGTATTACATACAAAAACAGGGAGGGACACACTCTCCCCAACTGTCACACCTTGCTCAAGTCATTTGGAAGTGGCCCATACATCACAATATTTAGCTCCTGGCAGAACACCTTCCAGGAGTAAACAATCAAATTGCAGACCTTCTCAGCAGGCAGAGACAACAGATTCACGAAGGGGAACTTCACCCTCAAGTTTTCGTCCCATTCTTTCAGATGTGGGGTTTTCCACACATAGATCTGTTCGCCACACACGAAAACGCTAAATGCCTAAGCTTTGCCTCCAGATACCCGCACCCATTGTCCAAAGGCAATGCACTATCAATTGGTCAGGGATTTTTGCCTACACTTTTCCACCTCTCCTACTCATTCCACTAGTGGTTCGGAAGCTCAGACAAACATCCCTCACACTGATCTTAGTAGCTCCCACATGGGCCTGTCAACCTTGGTTCACGACCCTGTTGGAGCTCTCAGTAGTTCCTCATCAAAAACTATTTCTCACACCCACTCTCCTCACACTGAGCCATGGAGACATAAGACACCAGGATCCCAAAGAACTCAACCTAGCGATCTGGCTCCTGAAATCATAGAGATTGGTTATCTGAACCTTCCTCCAGACTGTATGAACATCATTAAAGAGGCCAGAAGGCCTACTACAAGGGATTACTACGTAGCTAAATGGAAGCAGTGTGTTCTATATTGTGATAACCGTATCAACCCATTAGATGCTTCCATTTAAAATATCATGTTATTTACTACACTTGCAGCAGTCAGAATTGGCTTATACATCCATTCGTTTGCATCTCGCTGCAAAGCTGCATACCTTCAAAATAGACCGCATCTGTCCCTTTTTAGAGTACCTGTAATCAAAGCTTTTATGGAAGGACTCGAAAGAGTTATTCCACTAAGACGTCCACCTGCTCCAGTGTGGAATCCTAACATTGTCCTTACCAGACTAATGGGTCCATCATTCGCGCCATATGCATAGATGTGAACTGCAATTTGTCACTTGGAAAGTTGCTTTAGTCATTGCTATTACATCACTGACGAGAGTCGGTGAGCTTCAGGCACTAGCCATAGAAGAGCCATTTTTCCAATTCCACAAAGACAAAGTGGTTCTTCGCACTAACCCCAAGTTTCTACCTAAGTTAGTATCTGCCTTTCAGATCAACCAATCTGTTGAGTTACCTGTGTTCTTTCCTCAACTAGATTCAGTAGTAGAACAAGCTCTACACACTTTAGATGTTAGAAGAGCATATTATATTACATAGAAAGAAAAAAAACATTTCGGAAGACAGAACAACTCTTTGTGGCTTTTGCTCCACCACACAAAGGCAATCCTATAACTAAATCAGGTATTGCTCGCTAGATTGTCAAATGTATTCAAACATGTTATGTTAAAGCAGAATTCGGAAGACAGAACAACTCTTTGTGGCTTTTGCTCCACCACACAAAGGCAATCGTATAACTAAATCAGGTATTGCTCGGTGGATTGTCAAATGTATTCAAACATGTTATGTTAAAGCAGAAAGAACTTTACCAATACCCCCTAGAGCACATTCCACCCACAAACTAGGGGCTACTATGGCTTTCTTAGGAAACATCCCCATAGCTGACATCTGTAAAGCTGCAACATGGTCTACACTGCACACATTCACTAAGCACTATTGTGTAGATGTGTTTGCAAAATAGCAAGCTAATGTAGGCCAGGCAGTACTTAGAACACTTTTTCAAACAACTGCAACAGCTACAGGTTAGCCACCGCTTTGGGAGAATATTACTATATAGTCTATGCAAAGCATGTGATCTACAGCTCACATGCCTTGAACGGAAAATGTTACTTACCCAGTAGTCTGTTCTTGGCATGTAGAGCTGTAGATTCACATGTGACCACCGCCTCCCATGTTACCTATACCTGTTGCAGTTTCTCTCTTACTCACGCATGCACATCTCTATTCTACTCTTACTAACTCCATTCTAACCCTCTACGGGAAAACAATCTAACAATGGAGCCGATGCCCATGCGCACTATCACCAAAAGGAGGAGTCACCTACCTTGTGACTAGAAAGACTTCTTAGAAGAAAAACAACTTGCAAACATGCGGACCCAACACTAGATGGCAGGAGTATGCAATGCAAGTGAATCTACAGCTCTACATGCCAAGAACAGATGCTTACTGGGTAAGCAACATTTTCCATTTGGTAGAGACATATGTTAGTTGTAGATTCCTTACAGCCCCACCCATATTCCGCGCTCTGCAAACTGATTTCTTAGGATATGGACTCCCCTAAAGGGCCCTAGATTTGACACACCAGTGGTTAGTGTCTTTCATGGCTCTGCACTTCTGCTGTGAAAAGTTGTGTTAAGAACTGACGCCAGCATGCATGGGCGGTGTCTATGTAGATCCTGTGACATCATCCCGGCGCCCACGATGCCTCCTAACGACGCGCAGGGGTATCACTGAAGAAAAAATGTCTGGATCCAGTCCAACGCCTGGAGGAAATTCTGAGGTAAGCAATCTGCAACTAACATATGTCTCTACCAGATACATCGTTACCGAAGGTAAGTAACTTGTTCTTTAAGTTTTATACTGAAGAATTAAAGAGAAGTCATTATCATGGACAGGAGCTGCTAGCAACAAATTACAGAATCACTTGTAAATGGTTCCCCCTTTGTTGCAGGGATTCTGCTCAGGAACAGGACTATGCTTGGGACCATAGAACATAGGCATGTTGGGACTGAGACACCATACTACCTCAGCACCTATGAGCCAGAGTCCGACTAGCTATAGTGCCTCACTTGCCCTCATAACCTTACCAGAGAAACAAGTGAGTTGGTACCCCAGAACACAACACTCTCGACCCTCTCAGGGATTGCAGTAACAGGACACACCCTTTCGCTCTCTCTCTCGTACTCACCCACAAAATAACCAAGAGACACAAAGGAAGTTTAGATTATTTATTTAAACTATTGTGCTCTATAATGCAGTATTCGTGCCACAATTAGAAAACAAATATATACCAAAAATACCGCTTAATAAACCGTATATCATGAAAAGCCCTGTCATATTATAAGACAGAGTAGCCTAAACCCCCCCTCCCCTTGTACAGAAGCTAAATGATTATATATCAAAGATCTCTGGGATTAATGGTGGAGCCCGTACCTCAGCATACCCAGATGGACGTTCTACATCTCAACTGACGCAGTGATCTTGTCTCAGAACTCTCGCTCTATCTGTTTGCTTAAACTCTTGTGTTCAGTTATATGACAAGACATGGGTGCTCATAAACAACAGATACATTCTCGGGTTGTGTCTAGGTGCTAATGCCTGACCAGGGTAATTGTTGTCTGTCCTTGTCTATGGTGTTCATACTAAATTCCAGGAAAAGAACAGAACTCGAAAACATATGCATGTTCCGTGTGAAAGTACAATGTGGCACAAAAGCAAGAATGTTTATATAGTAATGTTTGCAAAAGAAAATGGGTCCCACAACATGCACAATTAGGCCTATATAGGGAAAACTACAATGGGCCATGGAGGAAATACATGAAGTCTTTACCGCCACTGCTCTCCAACCTCTTCAGACTCTGTTAGGAAAGAGCACACCTTAAAAAATGAATTTTGAACCATTATTATGAGCTTGATATCTTTCACTTACTCACTGGTTGGTCTTCTGGCTGTAGGGGGTACGAGTACAGTGTCAATGCTAGAAGTGTTTTTCGGTATGAGACCCTTGACATGAACTTCAGTTGGTCAACCAGTGGTTTACATGTCTATGAGAAAACATCTCTTTAGTTGCTCAGATGGAAAGTCAGCATTTCCGTTACCATAATTGACCGAGTCACCTAGAGCTAATGGGTGAACAAGGAGAATAAGCGTTTACATTTCCCAGATAACTCCTGTTTTGGTGCAGACAACATATTAACAATTAAAGCCTGGTCTTTTCCACTAAAGCCCTCTTTACTGTTAGATCGTAACCCTAGGATTATTATCACCCAGGTCCTTTGGTGTTGGATACACTTTAATATGGTATAATATGGTATAGGATGTATTTCCATTATTACTGCCTTACAGGAGAACTTCAGCATAAATGTAAGTTGTCCACTAGCCTCCCTCAATGTCTCCATCACTTTGTGTTTGTCATTGAACATCTTCCCTAACCTAACCAGAGCTGTTTATCAAGCTTTTCTCTATTTTGTACAATGGTCCCTTTTTGCTGTGTCTTGCCACAGTCTCTGCCATTGGTCGTGTGCCATGTTTTTCCCTAACACCCATACCCAGGCCTTCATATACACCCTTTGTACAGCAGTATGTTTTCCAGCTAAATTTCTGTACACATTGGAGGTGAGGCCTTTTGTTGAACCATATGTAATGCACAGCTTTTCAAAAGGTATTATGTCACTACTACCTGCTTCTTTAATACTGACAGAGGTAGGATAGCGTTTCAGTGGCAAGTATTAAAGCCTCTTTGATTCCCCAATAGAGAATTCTCGTGTACATGTCTTGACTTTTCCCTAAGGAAAAGATCACTTACTGTAAGACAATCACCCTCCTTCCTTTTGCAATTTGGTTGTTATGTATGGGTTTGAAAGAGGATGGGAATGTTGTAATTATTTTGTGTCTGAAAACATCATCCAAAACATCTATCAGTACACATATGGCTTCAGATACATAAAAAACTGCCTTGCTATAATTTTGTTTGGTAGCCATATCAAATCCTATATCAGTCTCTCGAGTAAAGCCTTCTCCATATGGGACCAGTGTTTTCCAGTTGCTCTCATAGGCCACTCCAACTCTATCACCAATTGATCCCTACGTTAGGAACTCAAATACCAGCTCTGCTCTTATTTGCCTGCATTATCTTTCTGCCAAATCTCTATCTCCTACCCCCCTCCCCATATGAAAGCACCACATGAGTTTTGTACATCTTGAAAGGTACATTTTGGAAAGGCGTTGGCAGTGCTTAGAAATGTACAGTAATCGGAGAATCACATGGTCCTTATCACCATTACTTGAGTGTAGATAATTGGAGGTTGCCTCGCACCAGGTCCCATTTAATTTCCACCATTCTTGATGGATAAATGGCCTTTTATAGGTCCTAAAGAGTTGGGCCAATGAAAATGCCCAGTTGGACAAATCAATCAATCAATCAATGATTTGTAAAGCGCACTACATACCCGTGAGGGTTTCAAGGCGCTGGGGGGGGGGGGGGGAGGATGCTGCTGCTATTGGTCGAAGAGCCAGGTCTTAAGTTGTCTCCTGAAGGTCAGCAGGTTTTTGGTTTGTCGCAGGTAGAGGGGGAGGGTGTTCCAGGTCCTGGCGGCTTGATGGGAGAAGGATCTGCCTCCGGAAGTAGTTCTCCACCGTGGCCAGAGCGTGGTCAGCGGAGCGGAGTTTCCTGTTGGGTACGTAGAAGGATAGTCGACTGTTGAGATAGGCTGGGCCGGTTTTGTGGAGTGCCTTGTGTACGTGGATCAGGAGCTTGAAGGAGATTCTTTTGTCGATGGGGAGCCAGTGCAGGTTCCTCAGGTGGGTGGTGATGTGGTCGCGGCATGGTACGTCGAGGATCAGGCGTGCCGAGGCGTTCTGGATTCTCTGTAGTCTGTTGATGAGCTTGGACGAGGCTCCAGCGTAGAGCGCGTTTCCGTAGTCGAGTCTGCTGCTGACTAGGGCCTGGGTGACTGTTTTCCTCGTGTTTGGCGGGATCCATCTGTAGATCTTGCGGAGCATGCAGAGGGTGTTGAAACAGGTGGAGGAGACTGCGTTCACTTGTTTGGTCATGGAGAGTTTCGAGTCGAGGATGACTCCCAGGTTGCGTGCGTGGTCGATGGGGGCCGGGGGGGACCCCAGTGACGGGGGCCACCAGGAATCGTCCCATGCGGAGGGGTTGGACCCGAGGATGAGGATCTCCGTTTTGTCTGTATTCAGTTTGAGGTGGCTGTCCTCCATCCAAAACAGAGATCCTTCTCCTCGGTCACAAAACTTCGAGTCTCCCCCTTAACATCTGGCCCGCCTGTATGGGTGACCCCCCCTCCCCTAAGACAGAGGTTAAGAGTCTGGGAGTGTGGCTGGAGACAGATCTCACCTTTAGGACACAGGCGAGGAAAACAGCCGGCATCTGCTATGGGCTACTTAGATCATGCAGAAAGGTGCTCCCCCTACTACCATTCCAGTCCCGCCTCCTGCTAATTCAAGGCCTAGTGCTAGCAAGGCTAGATTACAGCAACGCTATCTACCTCGGGGAGCCGGAAGCCACCTTCCAAATACTTCAAAAAACCCAAAATGCCGCAGCCCGCCTGCTTACAGACACCCCAGCAAGAACATCGGCCAAACCTGCCCTGAGAAAACTTCACTGGCTCCCCGTGAGGGAAAGAGTCGCCTACAAGGCCCTCTGCCTGGCACACAAGGTCCTGCACGACGCTGGTCCCCCCATTCTGAGCACTTGGATCACTCCATACAGACCGCCGAGAGCGCTCCGGTCTGAACAGGGAAACCTTATCGTTGTCCCTAGGGTGAAGAAAACCCGCATCGGCGGCCGCAGATTTTCGGTAAACACGGCCAGAAAATGGAACGCTCTCCCCTCGAACCTCAGAGCTGAACCAAACCTCCTACGATTTAGGAAGTCCCTCAAAACCCTCCTTTTTCCCTGATTTATGCGAAGCTTCCCTGTGCCCCCCCCTTAGGAGTCCGAGGTTTCAGCGCTGGGATACTCGAGGGTGACTACGCGCTCTATAAAAACCTAAAATAAATAAATAATAAATAAAAAATCCAGTCTGCGACGGCCTTCATTCCCTGGTGGAGGTTGGATTTGGCGGTGAGGGGGTCCTTGGTGAGGGAGAGGATCAGCTGAGTGTCGTCGGCGTAGGAGATTATGTTGAGGTCGTGCTGTCGGGCGATGCGTGCTAGTGGCGCCATGTAGACGTTGAACAGCGTCGGGCTGAGGGAAGATCCTTGAGGGATGCCGCAGATGATCTCGAAGGCCTCGGACCGGAATGGGTGGAGGCGGACTCTCTGGGTTCTGCCGGAGAGGAAGGAGGTGGTCCAGTCCAGGGCCTTGTCTCGGATCTCTGCGTCGTGGAGGCGCGTGCGTAGTGCGCGGTGGCAGACGGTGTCAAAGGCGGGGGAGAGGTCCAGGAGGATGAGGGCTGATGTTTCGCTGTTGTCTAGTAGGATCCTGATGTCGTCTGTGGCGGCAATGAGGGCGGTCTCGGTGCTGTGGTTGCTGCGGAATCCTGATTGGGACGGGTCCAGGATGTTGGTGTCTTCGAGGTGACGGGAGAGCTGGGTGTTTACTATCTTCTCGATGACCTTAGCTGGGAACGGAAGCAGGGAGATGGGTCTGAAGTTCTTGAGGTCGCTTGGGTCCGCCTTGGGTTTCTTCAGTAGGGCGTTGATCTCTGTGTGCTTCCAGTTCTCAGGGAAGGTGGCGGTCTCGAAGGAGAGGTTGATGATTTTGTGCAGGTGGGGTGCGATGGAATTGACGGCTTTGTTGAAGATGTGGTGTGGGAGAGGCTCACGTTGGCCCAGGTTGTCAGCGTGTCGTGGGCGGAGGGGTGCGGTGAGTTCGGTGCGGTGCAGTCGGCATGGGTCGTTCGGGGTCTGAAGCTGTTGTGGATGTCGGTGATTTTCCGGTGAAAGAAGGCGGCGAGGGAGTCGCACAGGGCTTGCGATGGTGGGATGTCGTTGGCGTTGGAGCTGGGGTTGGAGAGTTCCTTCACGATGGTGAAGAGTTCCTTGCTGTTGTGTGCGTTGTTGTCAAGGCGGTCTGTGAAGGAGTTCCTCTTGACGGTACTGATGAGGTGGTGGTGGTTGCGGATGGCGTCTTTGTGGGCAGCGCGGCTGTCTGGCCTCTTGCCGCTGTGCCATATGTTTTCCAGTTTCCGGTTCATGCCTCCCATTCACTACTTGTTGTGCGATCACTTTCTCCCAGTAAAGTACATCGGAGTTGCGGTGCCCATCCGTGCGAGCGAGCCCGCTTCCTCCTCTTGGGTCAGCGCTCTAGTTTTCCCCTGAAATTCTACTTAAATTCACGCTGGCGCACCTAAGGCAAGCCCGTCTGCGCCCGTCAGCGCCAGGAACGCGCCAAGGGCCAGGACCCCTGGCAGTGTGGGGTCTATATGCTACTCGCGGCTGGCACTATTGGGTCTTTGGCCGGAGCAATCCAGGGAATGCACCCGATTCATTTTGGATGGTGATGCACGAATGCACTCTTGTTCTTACTGCCACTTTTCTACTTGTAGGTATGCCGGCAGAAGCGGTGGGATGAAGGGCGGTGTACCTCCTCATGCTGGCTCTTGGTCCTATGCTGCCCCCTGTTCTAGGGAGATGCAAGCCTCGGCCCCTGAGCATGCGACGAGTTCAGTGAACAGCATTATGGGCATTCTTCTTAACGCCCGCTCAGTGGCCAAGCATAAACATGAACTAGAACTGTTTCTAAGCACTTATACCCCTGACATGGTCTTTATCACCGAGACCTGGACGGGTGCAACATCTAGTCCTGACTGGAATACTGCCTTGCCCTCTGCCTATGCGTTATTTAGCCAGGATAGAACAGATAGTAGAGGTGGCGGTATAGCGATAATCTATAGGGAAACACTGAAGGTTCAGGCTAGGGCTGTAGACAACCTACATGCGGAAGCAATGCAATTCTGTATTAAACTAAAAGACATGACTGTTTTCCAAGGTCTGCTGGTTTATCGGCCACCAGGCCCCAGAGCCGCCTTCCCACTGGCTCTCCAATCTCATCTGGAGTCTTGTACTGACTCTGAATTTTACTCCATTCTTGGCGATTTTAACTACCATCTGGAGCTTGATAATAATACCGATACCACCAGACTCTCAGATTGTCTAGCAGCTTTTGGTCTGCATCAACTGGTTTCGGTCCCCACTCATATTGGTGGTCACACCTTAGATGGTGTGTTCTCTAGCCATCCTGACCTATTATTCTGTAGGGCAGAACCCCTCCCCTGGACTGATCATAGAGCAGTGTTTTTTAAGGTTGGGGTTAAGTCAATGGCAGCGGGTGTTCCCCATAAATCTACTAAGATCGTGTTCAGGCGATGGAATAAAATTACCTGCGCTGACCTAACGGCTGCTCTGGACCATTCCCCCCCAATTTTAAATAGCAACAACGGGCTGGCAGCAACTCAGTTTAACCCCTTCCCCGCTCATGACGGAACCGTTCCGTCATGAGCCACGGTTGAGCTGTGCTCATGACGGAACGGTTCCGTCATGACACGCCCGTTGGCGGCCGCTCCGCCTGCGCGGCGCTGTTTCCCCGCCTGTGCGGGGGGACACCGCAAATGGGCGGAGTCATGACGGAACCGTTCCGTCATGAGCACAGCTCAACTGTGGCTCATGACGGAGCGGCTCCGTCATGAGCACAGGCCTACCGCGCTGCCCCCCTGCCCCCCCCAGCGCTGCAGCGGAATGTCCGCAGCAGCGAAGGGCTTAATGACTGGATCCTGGGAGCAATTAACTGTGTTGCTCCGCTTCAGGCTGCCACACGTAATAGACGTCCACCGGGTGCCCCTTGGTATGGACCAGAGCTTAAAAAGTTGAAAGTAGAGTGCAGAAGGCGCAAGCCACAATGGAGAGTGGATTATAGTAGGGTCAGCAAGGCAGCCTACAATGATGCCCTGAATAAATATAAGCAGGCCATTCTGAGCACAAAAAAGCCTATTTTACTCAGAGAATTTCGGACGCTGGCAATTCTGCCAAAGAACTTTTCAAATCTGTGTCTTTTTTGGCCAAACCCCAGCAGGCCAATTTGTTCAGTCCGGACCAGGCTTTTTGTGATCAGTTGGCAGCCTTCTTCCAAAACAAGGTGCAGACAATATATGATGACCTGGCCAATTCATCAAGTTTATTATCTGCCTCTTGCAAGCAGCAGATACCATGTACGGAGGAGAATCTGGCGTGCAGTCTCACCTCCTTTGGTCCTCTGTCTAAGTAGGAGGTATTGGATCTGTTAAGATCTATAAAATCAGGCTCAGCTACCGATCCCTGTCCTCTGCAAATTATGCATCTGGCGGCTGAAAGGATCGGTTCCACCCTCACGTCCCTGATCAATCAAGTTTTGGCTGCGGGGACCTACCCGGCTGCCTGGAAGACGGCCAGTATTAAGCCTCTTCTTAAAAAAGCCTCTTTGGAGCCCTCAGATTTTAAAAACTATCGACCTATTTCGGGCCTACCACTGATAGCTAAAGTAACGGAGAGGGCTATAAATTTAAGTCTAACTGACCACCTAGACAAACATAACCTGCTTGATCGGTCCCAGCATGGCTTCCGGCCTAAACACTCCACTGAATCGGCCCTAATAATGGCAGCGGAGGGAATTCGGGCAGTAGTTGATGTAGGAGGGAGGGCAATTCTTGTCCTCCTTGACCTCTCTGCCGCTTTCGATACCGTCAATCATGCGGTATTTGTACAGCGACTAAAAGAGGTAGGGATTACTGAGCGGGCCTTGGCCCTCCTCTCCTCGTTCTTGGACGATAGAAAGCAGAGCCTAAACTGGGCGGGCCTACATTCAGGTAATTTTACTTAGCCTTGTGGCATCCCACAAGGTTCTGCTCTCTCCCCGACTGTCTTCAATGTGTATGTCAGGCCATTAGCCAGAGTAGTCAGGAAACATGGCTTTACTCCTGTGTCATATGCTGATGATTCACAATTGGTGATATCAGTAACGGACAATCCTGAGTTAGTAGCGGCCAAATTTCATGCATGTCTAACGGATGTGATGGAATGGATGTGTCAGAGCTTCCTAAAGATAAACACCGAGAAGACAGTCATGGAATTCGGTAGGGGCCCTCCTCTGTGGAACACTCTGTGGTGGCCACCTGAGGCCGGGCAGTGTCCCTTACGGGTCACTAAGGTGAGGAACTTGAGGGTGATTTTTGATGATCAGCTGAACATGTCAGCTCATGTCAACAGTTTAACCTCCTCCTGTTATCTTCTGCTAAAAACACTGCGAAAAATCTTTCCTTTCATTCCTCGGGCGTTGCAGAAGACGGTAATGGCTGCTCTTTTTATGTCCAGAATGGACTATTGTAATGCTATGTTCCTGGGTTTTGATAAATACCAGGTCGGCAAGATCCAGTCACTACAAAACGCGGCGGTTCGTGTCATCTTGAATCTACCTAGGGGACATCCCACTTCCAAGGGAAGAAGATCATTACACTGGCTTCCAGTCCAGCAGAGAATTGAGTTTAAGGCGCTCTGTCTGGTACACCGGGCACGGTTTGGTGGGGGTGTAAGTGACGGAAGGGATAGGTCAAGGCCCTACACTCCCTCTCGTGACCTGCGTTCAGCCAGTCTTGGCCTCCTCTGCACCCCCAGATTTAGACTAGCAAGATGGGGTGGTCGCTCATTTGCCAATTGTGCAATTAAACTATGGAATAAGTTACCAGTGGCTATGCGACTTCAACAGAATTTCGCATATTTTAGGAAGGCCGGTGAAGTCTCAGCTGTTTAATATTCACTAGTGACTGTTCCTCCTTTCATCGGCCATACACACCTCAACGCCAAGACGCCGTTTGGCATTCGAGCGCTCTACAAGCTTCTTTATACTTATACTTTTGAGTCGAGGAGTTCCGGAGTGAACCAGCTGGTGGTGTCTCTGCTGGCGGGGTTTTTCAGCGGGTCGACGGTGTTGGCGCAGTCATTCATCCAGCATTCGAGGGTGAGTGCACCTTCATCGGGGTTGGTGGGGTTCGTCGGAGGGTTGAGTGCGACGCTTGTCTGTAGTTGTTCTTCAGTGACTTTGCCCCAGCAGCGGCGGGGGTCTGTGGTGTGCGGTGGTGTGTGAGGGGTTTTCGGAAGGAGACGTGGATGCAGTGGTGGTCTGTCCATGTGAGTTCGGAGGCGTGGTTGAAGGTGACGTGGGGGCTTGAGGAGAAGATGGCATCTAGCGTGTGGCCGGCGATGTGGGTCGGCTTCGTGACAAACTGTTTCAGTCCAAGGTTGGCGAGGTTGTCGATCAGGGTGGAGGAGTTGCTGTCGTTGTTGTTCTCCAGGTGATTGTTCAGGTCTCCAAGGAGGATGTAGTCGGTGGAGGTCAGCGCGTGCGAGCTGATGAGGTCGGCGATGTAGTCGCAGAATTGGGACCGGGGTCCTGGCGGTCTGTAGATGAGGGTGCCTCTTAGGGTGGTCTTGGGGTCCGTGTGGATCTGGAAGTGCATGTGTTCGGCGGTGCTGAGGGTGTCGTTGGTGTTTGTTGAGATCCTGATGGTGTTTTTGTGGATGGTGGCGATTCCTCCTCCGGCCTGTTGGTTTGGTCTCAGCGGTTGATCTTGTACCCGTTGCGGGTGATCTTGTACCCGTAGATGCTCAGCTATTTGACTTCACTGGGCAAAATACAAAATGTACACACGTAATTACAGTCCTTCATTATTCAAAACCATTGATACATGTCAGAATGACATACGAAGTGGTGTAGTAGGTGCATCTGAGATGTAAGATAGTAGCTTCAAGTGGGGGCCCAATTGCAGAGTATATTCCGAAATTAACCTGAACAAACTCATCATGCACGTAAGTTAAACCAACTGTATGGGCAGAGATGGCATGACGAGAAGCATATGAGAGAGGAACTAGAAACATATATATATAGTAGTAGGTAGTTATAGTTAGGACCTATTATCCATAGGAAATCCGCAACATTCTATTTGGAATAACTTTGGCACTGGTTAACGAATCTTCGCGAAATTTTCAAAACTGGTGGGGCGCTCCGGTCTGCTCCTATCCTGAAAGTCTCGGGGTGATTCGTCAAGCGAGGGCCGAGAAAAAAGGGGGGTCCCAAAACGTGTTTTTCCCATGCAATTTTCCATAGGAACCTTTAAACGCAGCTGCAGCCTGAACTGCTGAACGGAATTACACGAAATTTGGCAAAGAGGTAGCCCGTGGTTCACACTCGTGCCTTTTGGTTAAATGGTGTAAATCCGTTCAGTAGTTGCTGAGAAAATCAAAAGTAAAATCATAGATATATCTATGGCCTCGGAGGATCCGCGCACCCAGATCATGAATTGGCTGTCAACTGGCTGTAAACACCCTAAACCAGGAAGTGTTGGCAGCCGTTTTGTGCCTCGGTAGAAGCGAGGCTCAAGAAATCAGTGGATGAAGTGTGCAAAACGTATAAAGGTGGCAGGGTAGAAATACCCTGACACTCTAGGCCTGCTTAGGGGGTCCCACAAGAACCCCCAGGGCCCACCAATTTTTATTTTATTTTTAAACGGCAAAATGCGCGCTGGGTGCGCGGATCCTGCCGTTAAAAAAAAAAAAAAAAAAAAAACGAAGCGCAAACTCCCACGCTTCTTTAATAATTAGCCCCCGGGGGCAAAAATATTAAATTTGATGGGGGGCCAGGGGGGCCAGAGCGGCCCCCCAGCCCTGGGGACTGCCACCCCCCGGGGCTACAAAATAAATGGGTGGGGGGCTCAAAGGCCCCCCCCAGCCCTGGGGACCGCTACCCCCGGGGCTTTAAAAACAAATGGGTGGAGAGGCTCAAAGGCCACCACCTTCCGGGGCTTTTTATATTGTGGGAGGGGGGCTGCGTGGCCTCCCTCCTGGAGCAGTCGATGGCCCTGGGGACCGCCACCCCCCAGGGCCAGCTCCTGCAGTGTCTCGGGGTGCCCACCCCGGGACACTGCTGTTTGCTATGGCAGCGCGGGAGCCTCGGCTCGGCAAACTTGGTTTGGATTTTGAAAGAGAGAGTAGGAAACCTGCTCTCTGTTTCAAAATGCAAACCATATTGCTTTTCCACACGGGGAGCTGCATGTTAGCAGCTCCCCGTGTGGAAAATCAATGCCGGCTCCCGAAGGACGTGGGGAGCCGGCTGGGACCTTGGGGGCATTGGGGCTCACCCCACGGTCCCCAACGTTGTATATAGGCCCCAGGGATGGGGTCCCCGGGAGAATAGGAATTAGTGAAAGGTGCTAATTTGTTTTTTTACGGGCACATTAGGAGTCGCGCACCCAGCTCAGCGCGGCCCCCTGGTGTGCACGCGTTGGGTGCACAACTCCTCTCGTGTTGGGTGCACGACTCCTCTCGCAGCCCCCTGGTGTGCACGCATTGGGTGCACGACTTCTCTCGCGTTGGGTGCGAGATTCCTAACGTGTCGGGTGCGCAACTCCAAGCAAAAAAAAGTAATATTTTTCAGATAAACATCAAGCTTATGTGTAGAAAACAATAGGTTTCAGACATGTTATAGTTAGGGATTAGCATTTAACAAACCTTAGAAATTCACTGAAAAAACCATAGGTTTCAGGGGTGTTATAGTTAGCTGGGCATTTCACTCGTACAAAACCATTGAAATTCCTCCGTTATAGTTAGTTCTAGTAACTATAACTCGCGCGCCCGCAATCCACTGCTGATGATGTCACATATTACATCATTCATAACATGGTCAGTGACATCACTGATGACATCACTGATGACATCCCAAATGACATCACTGATGACATCATCCAGTAGATGTAATATGTGACGTCATCAGCAGTGGGTTGCGGGCGGGCGAGTTATAGTTACTAGAACTAACTATAACGGAGGAATTTCAATGGTTTTGTACGAGTGAAATGTCCAGCTAACTATAACACCCCTGAAACCTATGTTTTTTTCAGTGTGTATATATATATATATATATATTCTGAAAAACCCAGAGGTTTCAGGGACGTTATAGTTAGGCTGACATTTCACTCATACAAAACCAGAGAAATTCGGCCGGTATAGTTATCTGAGCTAACTATAACTCACGCCACTGCAATGCACTGCTGATGACTTCACATATTACATTACCGATGACACCATCCAGTGACTGTTTCTAAAAAGTTTAAGAATGATATATATATACATATATATATATTATGCCAGTGTGTATTGAAGAATGAGTGTGTGTAGGAGAGTAGGATCTACACTTATGTTGCCCCCACTTTTTTTATGATGTATACACTGGTTTCTGGCTATAGTCTGGCTGGGTCCCTGCTAATCAGGGCCCCAGTCTCTCTGTTCTCTCTAAATGACTTGGTGTGCATATTAGATGCACTAGTGATTGGATACTGTGGTATATGGTACCTTAGGTACCTAGGGCATAGGAACTTCACAGACCTACCAGGGGCTGAAGCATGTATTATGCCACCCCTGGGAAGCAGACTAAATCTGACACCACAGGCCTGCTACTGCAGCCTGGGTGAGGTAGTGTTAGCACTCCTCACTGAGGTATAGGTTCCTATATCTCACCATACACACACATATAAACCTATCAGCCACCCCTATGGCAGGCCCTATCAATCCTGAGGGCAGGGTGCTTGGTTTACAATGTGAGGGGGTGCCTCTGCATGAGCAGGACCCCTCTGCAGCTGGCAGGGTCTATTCCCTTTGGCTGTTTGTGGATGCGGTTAAACCATATACTCTTTTTTTTTTTTTTAACAAACTTTATTGATGACTTTAGCAAATTTGAAATGTATCAGTCATTCTACAGAGACAGTCTTTCACTTTTGTATGGAGAACATTACACATATGGCTTATAATGGCTATGTGCGGCATTTCGTAAACGATAAAAGCGAAGACAATGATCTCCAATGAAGTCGTTAATATCAAAGTAAGCGATCTGACAATATAAATCGACAATAGGAGACAAATACATTCCAAGCAGCAAGCGAACTTCATTAAACCATCCCCTCCCTCCCTAGCCCGTCCCCTCCCCACTCCTGGTCAATCGAGTTTCGGTTTCACCAACTATCACTCTGTGGCGTTACAATAAAGGCCACAAAGAATAGCATTATCCTTGGGTTTAGCAGAGCTGTGTGTCTGAGTCCCGAAATCTATCACGAAAAGATCGTATAGGACTCCTGCGTGCTACAGGGTTGGGATATTCTGCGGGGGTAGTAGATCGAGCGACTCCAGCTTAAGCAGCAGTGCCTCCCAGTCCATCGAGATGGGTTGTTTCCTGAGCCCCCTATCCTCTTCTCTGCGAAGAGCTGCACCCTCCGCCTTCCCCCACTGCACCATGTCGCCCTGCCACGTGTACAGTGCTGGGCTCCTAGGAGATTTCCATTGCATGGTAAGGGCTCTCACTGCCACGATAAGGGCTAGGTCTACGAACCGCAACTGTGCTTTCTGCACTTTAGTGCGTCTGCGGAGGCCTGCGAGGCAATACAATGCGTCTTCCGGGACATGAAGTCCAGTGACTTCTCTCAAAGCATCCCGAACCCCCACCCAGTAGTCCCTGAGACAGGGACAGGACCATAACATATGTAGGAAGTTTGCCTCTTCCCCTCTGCAGCGGGGGCAATGATGTGGGGATTCTGGAAATATACGATGAATCCTCTCAGGGGTAAGGTATGCTCTGTGGAGGATCATAGTCTGTATAAACTTCAGTCTTGCATTACGCGACACTTTTTTGGGGTGTTCGACCATACATTCCCATGCTTTGTCCGTAAGTGCACTACCGGAGTCCTCGGACCAGCGTGCTCTATGGCCGTGAGTGGGATTGCTGCATGTGTTCGGATCCCAGTGTACAGCCATCTGTCCAGGTGTCCCCCCTTCCCCATATAATACAGAAGATGTACCAGATAGTGTTGTGGGGGTTCGTTCCTCTGTGGGGCCCAGGCGTGTTTAATATAGCGGGACACAGCAGCGTTCCGCAAATATAAACGTGGTGGTGCACCGGTATATTGTCGGAAGAGATCGTGGTCCAGCAAAGTACCATCTCCAAAGAAAGCCCCAACGTCGTCCACTCCTGCATCAGCCCAATCCCACAATCTGGTTTTTGTAAGTCTACCTTGTGGCGTGGGAATCCCCAAGAGGAAAATGTTCGGTGCATAAGGGGCGGTCAGTGAGGTGTACGACAGTGCCTTTCTCCAGCATTGTAGAGCTGTCGTCAGTAGGGGGGGCCATCCGCAGGGATCTTTGCCCCAGGCAGCAGTAAGGAGTGCAGCTCCCCCCGGTCTAATCTATGGGGTGTAAATCAGATCTCATGTAGGTTTTTCCCCGTAGTCCTGTACGATAACCACTGAAGTTGACTGGCGTAATAGTAGGCCCTGAAGTCAGGGACTCCCAGACCCCCACCGCGCGTGCTCAGCTGTAGCTTCCGCAAGCTCATGCGCCTGCGGCCTGCGCCCCAGATGAGATTAAGCAGCATAGTATTAAGTGTGTTAAAAGTGGACAGTGGGAGGACGACAGGCAAATTTACTAAATAATATAGTATGCGGGGTAAGATAACCATCTTCGAGATGGCGACTCTTCCCATCACCGATAAAGGTAGCGATGACCAGAAGTTCACACTGGCACGCAATGCCGTCACCGCTCGCCCAATATTACCGTCGATTTGGTCCGCCTGTGTTCTGTACACATGTATGCCCAGATATTTAAAGGTGGTGGGGGCCACCGACAGCGTGTAGGCGCCAAACTGCAGAGTACTGTGGTATGGTGTTTCCCGGAAGAAATAAGCAGTAGATTTCTCCGGGTTTATGGCCAGACCCGAAAGGCGTTCAAAGGTGGCAAACATCTCGGGGAGGGGACTGTTGATTGCCGTTAGGTCTCGTAAATACAATAATATGTCATCTGCGTAGATGGATAGCAAGTGGTCTGTACCGTGGACGGGAATACCGAGTTGGGCCGCTGAACCCCTAAGTGCTATAGCCAGGGGCTCAAGCGCGAGCACAAACAGCAGCGGAGATAGTGGACATCCCTGTCTGGTGCCCCTGTGAATAGAATATTGCTCGGATATGTAACGGCCAGTGCGTGCTCTGGCTGTCGGGGATGTATATAATAGGCGGACCCATCTAAGATATGTGTCTGGTATCCCGAATCGCTGCAGAGTCGCAAACATAAAGTCCCAAGAAAGGGAATTGAAGGCCTGTCGCAGGTCCAATGCTATGCAGCCCGCAAGCTGGTACGCAGGCGGGGTAGCCGTCATTACGTGGTGTAGTCGTCTATTATTAAGGGATGTGCTGCGGTTCTGTTGAAACCCGCATTGATCTTCATGTACGAGTTCGTGAAGGTGTGGTTGTATACGATTAGCGAGGGCTTTACTCAGAATTTTATATTCCGTGGATAATAAGGAGAGGGGTCTGTAATTAGACATTTCTAATCCGTCCCTACCTGGTTTGGGTATCGACGTGACCAGTGCCTGCATGGTAGAATGAGGGAGGTGACCAGTTTCGAAGGCAAGTTTGTATACTGATTCTAGTATGGGTACCAAGGTCTCTCGGAATGTATGACAAAATTACACTGGTAGTCCATCCATCCCTGGCGCTTTATTGCGACGCAGGCCCTTAATCGCATCTCGGATTTCTTGTTGGGTTATGGGGCCATCTATGGCTTTTTGTACATTTTCAGGGAGTTTCGGGAAGGGGAGATCTTGTAGGAACTCCGTTATCGAGGAGTCCTCCACAGGGATGGGTGGTGCGTAGAGCGTGCTAAGATGTGCATAAAAGGCAGTGTTTATTTCTTGTTGTGTATTGACTATATGTCCTGTGGGTGTACGTATTCTGGTTATAATTGGTGTATCCGGTCTATCCCGAACTATGCGGGCGAGCAGGGCACCTGCCTATCCGCCTCCGCGTGTTTCCTCTGTAGGAAAGCTTTGTGATCTATTGTCCGTAGTGTCTCCAGAACGTCCGCGTGGTCAATATGGGCAGATTGTAGTGCTATTTTTTTCCCAGGGTCTATCACCGCCTCCTGCTCGAGTGTGTTCAATCGTCGTTCGATGTTCAAGAGTCGTTGGTGTATCTCCTGCCTGGCACCGACTAGCCTTCCTATCGACGACCCCCGCACCACCACCTTCAAGGCATCCCATTCTATCAGATTAGAGGAGGCTGTGTTCCAGTTTTCAGCTAGGTACGTCGTTATGACGTCAGAGAGAGCTGAACGGAACGGGGCATCGTCTAATAGCTGTGGGTGTAATTTCCAGGTAGGAACCGGGGTAGGTACATTACCCCAGTTGAGTGTGAGCTCCAGTGGGTTATGGTCTGAGAAGGTTTTCGCTAGATATGTAGATTGACTGGCTTGTGTAAGAATGGATCTAGAGGAGAGAAACCTATCAATTCTGGTGTGGAGGCTATGTACTGGTGAATAAAAGGAGTATTTTTTGTGGGTGGGGTGGAGGCTGTGCCATGTGTCTAAGAGCGCCCACCCACTGACCCAAGTTGTGAACTGTTCAGTCAACTTACTGACGTTGGTACCATGCAGGGGTGGGTGTGACCTATCTAAAGCACAGCATTCCAGTCTCCACCCAACACCCAGGGTATACCCTCCCAGTCTACCAATGCCCGTCCCAGCCTATATAGGAAACTGTCTTGGTCGAAGTTAGGGGCATAAACGCTTCCCAGGACTACCGGGGCGCCATCCAGCGTGCCTCTCAGCAGGATATATCTCCCTTGATCATCCACCCGGCGTTCTATCTCTAGAAAGGGGACCCCATGTCATACCCATACGGTCGCACCCCTGGCAAAAGCAGAGTAGTTAGTAGAATAAATCTGACCTCTCCATTTTTTACGCATTTTTTGTGTTTCGGAGTCAGTGAGATGGGATTCCTGGAGAAACGCCACATGAGTCTTACATCTGAGGAGGTAGGCGTGCACTCGGTGGCGTTTTTGAATCGCCCCCAGTCCACGCACATTCCAGGTAATGAGGTTATAGGACCCTAAGGTGGGAATTGACCCGGGCATGTTATTCGATACCACATAGAGCTCCCACACTCGTGGAGCCTGAATTTCGAGCTTGACCAGGAGTCCCTTTTCCCCAAAACAAAAACAAAACTTGGCTCAGCGTCAGAACTATGCTGGGCCCAACTATAAAACATAAACATTATATAACAAATAACGGTGCATACGCTGGTAGGGGGGTGGCCATACCTAGTCATGGCCCTTGTCCTAATAAGGTCAGAAACCTGGCGGCTCTACGAAACCCTGTCTCGGGGGGGGGGGGGGGGGCGTCATGAGTAAATATGTCCATGACAACGACAAGAAACCCCACCCGGCCCATCAGCAAGAGGAGAGAGACCCAGGGCCCCCACAAGGTCGCAGTCCATTCCCCATGTACATAGTTCAGACAACATCGTTTTTGCCAACAATTCAGTCTCTACTATGGGGAATAAAAAGATCGTCAGGAACAGAAAGACAATACTCAAATATGCTTTCATGGAGACATTCTTAAAATTATAGAGTCTGGCTCAGCAAATAAGGAATATTGCAAAGGATACGTCTGACTTCATAGAGCAATCAGTTGCAGTTAGTTATCAATTATGACATCCGCAGTCTGGGGTGTCATCGTGGGGAAAAGAGTTATGCTATGTTCGGAGTCTGAATGCAGAGTGCTATCATCCGAGTCCGTGGGGGTCCTGTGTGGGTCCGTGTGGAGTGCCACTGCAGCGGCCAGAGCCCCCTCCTGATCGCGGCGTTGCTGATCCCGCGATGGGCCAGTGCCACTCCTACCTGAGACCCGAGAGCTACGGGAGTCACGCTTCGCAGGCGTGTCCGGGCTCCGTGAGGAGCGGGCAGAGTGACTAAGCTGGCTAGAGCCAATACCCACAACTTCCAGCCATTCCTCAGCGTCCGTCGGGCTCTCGAAAAAATGAGTCTTTTTATCGTGGATAACTTTCAGCCGGGCAGGATACAGGAGTGCGTATTTGAGTTGTGTTTTCTGCAGTTTTTTCTTCACCAGTTGAAAGGACGATCTCTGCCTCTGTACTAAGATGGTGTAGTCCGGGTATAGAGATATACGGTGATTCTCGAATCGAATTGTGGCTTTGTCTCTCGCCTTCTGTAGTAGGACATCGCGGTCTCTATAGTTTAGGATTTTTACTATCAGAGGGCGGGGTGGTGCGCCAGGTCTAGGCGGGCCAGTTGGGATTCTGTGGGCCCGTTCAACGCAGAAGTATGGAGAGAGTCCCTCGGGCGCCACGTGCTCCCTAAACCAGGTTTCCATAAATTCTGCCGCCTTGACCCCCTCGCTGCGTTCTGGCAGGCCAATAACGCGTATATTATTGCGCCTGTTCCTTCCCTCCGCGTCTTCCACCCGATCCAGAAGGCTTGTCACCTGCTTTTGCATTTGTTGCAAGGCGGACGTGTTTGCTGCCACTCGAGGATCTAGGTCCGATAGGGATCGTCCATGTTCCTTTACCGTGTCTGCCAGTTTGCCATGGTCTGCCCTGAGCAACGTCAAGCTCGTGGCGAGTGTGCCCATCTGTAGCTCGAGTGCCGCCCTGGTATCTCGGATCTCCGTGAGTATGAGGTCCAGTTTGTCCGGGGGTCCAGCAGCAGGCCCAGGACGCGCATCTTGGGGAAGGGAAGAGCGGCTATCGTGCTCAGGCATAGCGGGAGGTCGGCTAGGCCCCCTCTGGTCCCCCAGCGTCCTCCCTCGAACTCTGCCCATGTTATGGGCCTTCTGCCAGTCCGGGCGTGGATATGGCGCCGTAGGCGAACCAGCGAGTGCGAAGTTCCAGTCCCCTCCACGCGCCAGGCGCGGCGCAGCCCCGGCGGGCGACGGAGTATGCTCACTGCCCAGAGGGGGGCCCGGTGTCTGGGCGGAGCGGGGGGGAAGGAGAGTCACCGCCCCAGGCGGTCGGGTCAGTAGGGAATCCCTGTGGCACCCAGCAGGGTAATCAGCCCCCCGATGCAGGCGTTCCAGTGTAAGAACAGGAAGGCCCCGCCGGTCCAGCTTCGATAGCTGCGGCAAGCGGACTCCGCCGGCAGTCAGGCCCCCCCGGTCCTCTTCGCGCTACGTCGCACAGCAGACCCCTCCTAGGGATCTTCACACTGTAACCACGTCTATTAGTAGGCGACGCTCACCCCCATGCCATCACCGTAGGATCCACCAGGGGGGATGTCCGCCAGGCCCATCCGCCTAGCACTGCGGCGAGCAAGTTGTTACCAGGGGGGGCCAAAGCGCGCACCCCCGGGGTCCCCGCTCCGAGTATCTTGCAGTTCGATGGGGGGGGAGACCTCCGCCGGGCGCCGCCGCCCTCCGTCACCTCCGGGGGGGGGGTTCACGGGTGTTCGTCCGTCGGTACTCACCGCACCAGCACACGATGGGCCCCTCCAGTCCTCCGCCGACCTGCACCCCTCAAGTGTCCATCCACGTAGTTGCGCCCAGGCGGCCCGTCGGGATCATCCCTCCGCTTCACCGATACTCCCGGACCGTCCAGAAGGGGCGTCGTCGATTGTGCGCGCTCCGTCGCCCTCGGGTCCGTAGCAGGTTTCACGCGCCGTCTGCTGTGAGCGCGGCCCGCGCCTCACCTCAGGTCCCGGCCTCACAGGGGACGCTCCGGCAGTGGGCCTCAATCCGGGGCTCCGACCCAGCACGGCCCCCGGTGACTCCGATCGAGTCCAGCGGCGCCCGGGGCTCTCCTGTCTCAGTGGCTGTGCCGTGGGCCGGGTAGGGCCCGGTATTGTCGGGTCAGGGTGAGTTAATCCCCCTGAGGGTCCGGAGCTCTACCAGGACCCGACCGCCATTGCAGGCTGCTAGCCACGCCCCCCCTTAAACCATATACTCTTAAGTGCATTATAACCCAACGTTAAATGCTAACTTTGGAATGACTGCATCAAAACATGTCATGTTTGGTGTCAAACAACTTGGAATCATATGGAGTATGATCCCACCCTTCTAGAGGGGACGTCATGTACCTACTGTGGTAACACGGTAGAAATCTGAAAGAGCCCTGGCTTCACAAAATGGATGCCACCAGCACAGACACTGGGCTGCCCTCCTGCTGCTGACTGAAACTCGTAGTGGAGGAGGCCCAACAATAGGCATCCTGTCACAGGGAGGTGTCACCACCTTCCAGACAGGATTTAGTGTATTGGGGCTGGGTGGGTGCACTCCTAGCGTGCTTTGAAGTCCTGCACTGGGGGAGCAGTAGGCTCCTCTGTGCATATGCCAGCTCAAACAGGTTCAGGGGCTACCTGTCCCTGCTCTGGCATGAAACTGGACAAAGGGAAGTGGGTGTAACCACCCCCTACCCTGACCCTCCCAGAGGAGTGGTCATAGAGCTGGTCCCTCCCCTATCTTCAGTATAAGATAGGAAACCTTGCCATTGCAAAGTAGATAACCCTGGATGATGCTCTACAAAAAAGAATCCTGGCCCTTCGACGTTCCACTACCTTTGGAAGACAGAAGAATCTCGCTTGGAGTCAAAAACTCTAATCAACGGTCGCAAACTTTCCCGCTGGAGTCCGAAGTCCCTGCAGCCCCGGAAGTGGATTTCCTGACTTCTCGACGGCCATTGTGAGTCCCCAGCAGAGCTGAGGCGAGTGGACCCCACGAGTGACGAACTGCAATACCTGGGAACCGTGGACTATTGTTGAGTGCAACCCCTTCACAACGTTCTACGAACTTGTGCTTTGGACCATATGTGGCCCAAGCCTCCATCAGGTTGTGCAGCGAAAATCAGAGGCCTACCCCGTTCCGAGTGACCTGTGAAGCATTTCCCCAAGAGGCGTCTTCGCGATCCCTTGCCCGTTGGCTTGTGGGTCCCCCGAAGACTTTCTTATCGACTCAAAGGGCTCCCCTGGTTGCTCCAGGCCTGCCCTCACTTACCCTCGCTGGGTGAGTCCCTCAGACCTTGCTGGTCTTCACCATTGACTAAATTCACTTTCCACGAGACTTGCTGTTGCCAAGGCTTGTTGGCTACAATCCGGTTGCCGACACCGCAGTCAGCTGCAGACGTCGTGGGACACTCTGAATCCAGCTGCTGGTCATCGTCGATCTCTCCTGGTCCTCGTGAGCGAAGAGTCAAAACACCCTTGATCACCTGAAATCACCCGACTTCTGTGTGCATCCATCTTCCTGGCCCCGGGTCACTGGCAAGTGACTGTGAACACTGTCCCTTCAATTTTCAGGTCATCTACATCTTGAATCCAGCCTTGGATTCCACCGGACACTTCTTCAGTCTTCGCAGGCAGCAAATCTTCTTTGGTCTCCATAGAAAACAGCGACGCGACCCGACACCAAAAGACACCTATGCACCCGGCTTCCCTGGGTGAGGCAACTCGTGCACTCCGGTGCCCTAGTGTGTGTTGGCCCTCGAATTACTTACCTTGTAAGTGGCCTGCTTGTAGACTTCCTCGAAGTACCCTAAAACTTTAAAAATCAAACCGCGACTTGCTCCATTGGTATCAATAGGGAACCCGTGGCTGTGTTCTCACACTGCATGCATCTCCCGTTGGTCTGTTACTTACCTGCTTTTACTGCATTAGTGAAGCCCCAGCGATTCTACAGGCCCTAGGCCTTGTCATCCTGCAAGTCGACTTTCCTAAACCTCTTTTTTAGTATATGGTCTGGTACGCCCCTAGGGCCCCAGCCATATGTGTGCTTAACTTATTGTGAAACGTTGATATTTGAATGTGTTCCTGGCTTCTAATCTCATAAAGAGATTAGTAGAGTGTGTCTAGAAATAAATACATATATATTTGATATATATACCTGTGTGGTGTCCTTTCATTTGGTATTTCAAGAGATTATAAGGTAAAACAAGCTGCATTACATTCCTCTGAGACTTAGCCTGAAGGATGCTCTCCACAGCTACCACTAGGATAGCTTTCTTTAAAAGGTCGTCTTAAACCTATCTACCATAAGAGTCGAATTGGACTGGTGCAAGGTGGCCACTATAACTAGTGACCAGCATATGCCAGGCCAACTTCTCACAGTGTGTGTGTATGAGTGTCTGTATGGATGATTTAGTGGATGCATGACTGACTATAAGGGAGTGATTAGACTTGTCTTTGTGAATGTATGGGTGAGTAATCTGTGTATAAGTTAGTCAGTTGGTAAGTGGCTGCATGGGTTGGTGAGTAGATCATAAGTGTCTATATTGGTTATTGATTAGTGACCTGGGTACTTGTATGGGTGCCTGAGTGTCTGTGTGGGTGGGAGAGGGGGTGTGTGACTCACTGCATGGATGTAGGAGTGGGTAAATTCCTGGGTGTATGGGTTCATGAGTACATCTGTGAGGGACTGTATGGGCAAGTGAGTGTACGTATGGCTGTGTGGGTGAGTGGGTGGATGTCTCAGTGGTATATGGGTGAGTAGCTACAAATGTGAAAGGCAGTATATGTGAGTGTTGAAGTATATAAGTGACTGAGTGAGTGATTGTGAGAGTGACTGTATGGCTGAGTGCATGCTTGTGTCAGCAATTGTAATGGAGAGTAAGTATATGTTAGTATCTGTATGAGTTGTGTGTGTGTTTCTGTATGAGTGACTAAGTGGCTGAGTGATTGTTTGGGTAAGTGAGTAGGTGTGTGAGTAACTCTATGGGTGACTGACAGTATACGAGTGGCTGTATGGGTGTATGAGTGGATGTCTCATCAGCTGTATTGGTGAGTGACCAGCTTTATGAGTGTCTGTATGGGTGAGTGAGTGGATGTGTTTGTAGACCTATGAATCAGCGAGTGGATATGTACGTACTGGTATTGGTGTGTCAATGGTTTCAAGAATGGTAGTCTGACATTTCGAGTGGGTGTATGATAGGTTATATTGGGGTGTGAGTAGGTGCATCAGAGATTATGTGGATGATGTCATGAGTGATGTCATTTGAGATATCATGACTCATGTCACTGACCATGTCATGAATGATGTAATATGTGAATTCATCAGCAGTGGATTGCGATGGCGCGAGTTATAGTTAGCTCTGCTAACTATAACAGCTGAATTTCTCTGGTTTTCTATGAGTAAAATGTCAGCCTAGCCATAACATATATATATACATATATTCAATGAAAAAAACCATAGGTTTCAGAGATGTTTTAGTTAGAAATTAGCATTTAAAAAACCTTAGAAAATCGCAGAAAAAAACATAGGTTTTAGGGGTGTTATAGTTAACTGGCCATTTCACTCGTACAAAACCATAGAAATTCATCCGTTATAGTTAGTGCTGCTAACTTTAACTCGCGCGCCCGCAATGCACTGCTGATGATGTCACATATTGCATCATTCATGACATGGTCAGTGACATCACTGATGACATCACTGATGACATCTCAAATTACATCACTGATGACATCATCCAGTGAATGTGGTTTAGTTTGAAATTTAAATATGTATTATATATATACCAATCTGTATTGAAGATTGAGTGGATATATAACTGTCTGGAAGGACGATTTAGTAGCTGTCTGACTGTCTGTTTAAGTGAGTAAAAGTGTCTCACTTAATACATGGCTTAGTAACTAAACTATGTGAATGTGTGCATCACTGTCTCTGTTGTATAACATGCTGCATCAGTTGGTCACTAACTACATGAGTGTGTATATTAGTTATTGATTAGTTGGGTGAGTATTTGTATGGGACACTGAGTTTGTGTGTGGTTGGATGGGGTGTGTGTAACTCTGCATAGATGTGTGAATGGTTGATTGACTAGGTGTATAGGTTTAAGAGTGCATGTGGAAACAGTTGTTTGGGTGACTGAGTGTATTTATTTGGTGTTGGTGAGCAAATATATGTTTTAGTTGTACATCTTCAACAAAGTAAAAAAATAAAAGGCATTGTATGTGAGAGTTGGTGTATATAAATTAGTATGTGTAAGAGTCAGTGATTGTGAGAGTAACTATATGAATGAGTGTATAATTGTAATGGTGATTTTTTAACCTATTAACTATGAATTACTATGTGTTTGAATAAATGAGGTGTTGTTGGATAATTGTGTAAGTGAGTAAGTGTGATTAATTTTTTTCAGGAGTGAGTAGGGTGACTGCATAACCGACTAAGATGACTGCTGATGTGTCAATGTCTATATATGTGTATAAGTGCATTTGATAGTGTTCTATTAATTAGTGACTGCATGTATAAATGATTCTGTTGTTGAATGGGGAGTTGTGTGTGTAGACTTAGGAATCAGTGAGTGGGTATGTAGTAACTGGTATTGGTGTGTCAATGGTTTCAAATATGGTACTCTGTATTTTACAGTGAGCGATGAAAGGTTATACTAGTGTAAGATGAGGTGTATCAGATTGTCACGTGGATGATGTCATCAGTGATGTCATTTGAGATGTCATCAGTGATGTCATCAGTGATGTCACTGACCATGTCATGAATGATGCAATATGTGACATCATCAGCAGTGCATTGCGGGCGAGCGAGTTATAGTTAGCAGAACTAACTATAACGGAGAAATTTCTATGGTTTTGTACGAGTGAAATGGCCAGCTAACTATAACACCCCTGAAACCTATGTTTTTTTCTGTGAATTTCTAAGCTTTTTTAAATGCTAATTTCTAACTATAACGTCTCTGAAACCTATGGGTTTTTTCAGTGAATTTCAAAGGTTTTTTAAATGCAAATTTTTAAGTGTGATATTAGTTATACCTATTTTTTGTACTGATTTTCTACAGTTTTTTAACTGTTTATTTATAAATATTTTATTCATTAAATAACATATATTTTTCTGAAAATTGCAAAAAACTAATTTTTAAAACATTCAAACTGAAATATTGATTAATTTTTTTTGTTTTCATTTTTTATTTCAATATATATATATATTATTTTCTTTAAAAAAACAAAGTTTCCAAATTTTTTTCAGAGTCGCGCACTCAAAGCGTACACATCACGGTGGGTGCGCGGATTCTAGCCGCCATTTTAGAAAAGATGTGAAGGATCCGCGTACGGTGTGCGACGGCAGCGTGTTTTTCATTTACATCATATACATTTAATATTGCATGATGTGCGCAATTGGTATGCGACCAGTCTGCGAATCCTGCTCCCGTGCATTCACGACACATGCGCATTACAGTATGAGATGCTTGCGCGGTGGCGGGTCCCGTGTGATGTCATATGCATGCTGGGGCGCACTAGGTGCGCGACTCCCGCAAAAAATATATATGTTCCAAAATGATATGTATGTGTCTTTAATAGACATATTAGGGCAAGAGATTAGCTAAGATATGCATAAAAATAATATATTTGTACCTATAATAAACTTATATTATTTTTAAATATATTTTTGCGAACTCGGGTGCATGCATCGTGAGCGCAGAGAACCTGGTCAGCAGAGCTGCTGTAGAGCTTGAGAAACCAGGTCAGCAGAGCTGCTCTAGAGCCAGAGACCCAGGTCAGCAGAGCTGCTCTAGAGCCAGAGAAACCAGGTCAGCAGAGCTGCTCTAGAGGCAGAGAACCAGGTCAGCAGAACTGCTTTAGAGCCAGAGAACCAGGTCAGCAGAGCTCTTTAGAGGGAGAGAACCAGGTCAGCAGAGCTGCTTTAGAGCCAGAGAACCAGGTCAGCAGAGCTGCTCTAGAGGCAGAGAACCAGGTCAGCAGAACTACTTTAGAGCTAGAGATCCAGGTCAGCAGAGCTCTTTAGAGGGAGAGAACCAGGTCAGCAGAGCTGCTTTCGAGCCAGAGAACCAGGTCAGCAGAGCAGCTCTAGAGCCAGAGAACCAGGTCAGCAGAGCTGCTTTAGAGCCAGAGAACCAGGTCAGCAGAGCTGCTTTAGAGCCGGAGAACCAGGTCAGCAGAGCTGCTCTAGAGGCAGAGAACCAGGTCAGCAGAGCTCTTTAGAGGGAGAGAACCAGGTCAGCAGAGCTGCTTTAGAGCCAGAGAACCAGGTCAGCAGAGCTGCTCTAGAGGCAGAGAACCAGGTCAGCAGAACTACTTTAGAGCTAGAGATCCAGGTCAGCAGAGCTCTTTAGAGGGAGAGAACCAGGTCAGCAGAGCTGCTTTCGAGCCAGAGAACCAGGTCAGCAGAGCAGCTCTAGAGCCAGAGAACCAGGTCAGCAGAGCTGCTTTAGAGCCAGAGAACCAGGTCAGCAGAGCTGCTTTAGAGCCGGAGAACCAGGTCAGCAGAGCTGCTCTAGAGGCAGAGAACCAGGTCAGCAGAGCTGCTTTTGAGGGAGAGAACCAGGTCAGCAGAGCTGCTCTAGAACCAGAGAAACCAGGTCAGCAGGGCTGCTTTAGAGGGAGAGAACCAGGTCAGCGGAGCTGCTTTAGAGCCAGAGAACCAGGTCAGCAGAGCGGCTCTAGAGCCAGAGAACCAGGTCAGCAGAGCTGCTTTAGAGCCATAGAACCAGGTCAGCAGAGCTGCTCTAGGGGCAGAGAACCAGGTCAGCAGAGCTGATTTAGCAGGAGAGAACCAGGTCAGCAGAGCTGCTTTAGAGCCAGGTCAGCAGAGCTGCTTTAGAGCCAGAGAACCAGGTCAGCAGAGCTGCTCTAAAGCCAGAGAACCAGGTCAGCAGAGCTGCTTTAGAGCCATAGAACCAGGTCTGCAGAGCTGCTTTAGAGCCAGAGAACCAGGTCAGCAGAGCTGCTCTAGAGCCTAAGAACCAGGTCAGCAGAGCTGCTCTAGAGCCAGAGAACCAGGTCACCTGAGCTGCTGTAGAGCCAGAAAAACCAGGTCAGTAGAGCTGCTTTAGAGCGAGAGAACCAGGTCAGCAGAGCTGCTTTAGAGGGAGAGAACCAGGTCAAGAGAACTGATTTAGAGCCATAGAACCGGGTCAGCAGAGCCTGATTTAGAGCCAGAGAACCAGACTAGCAGAGCTGCTCTGTAGCCTAAGAACTAGGTCAGCAGAGCAGCTCTAGAGCCAGAGAACCAGGTCAGCAGACCTGCTGTAGAGCCAGAGAAACCAGGTCAGCAGAGCTGCTTTAGAGCCAGAGAACCAGGTCAGCAGAGCTGCTCTAGAGGCAGAGAACCAGGTCAGCAGAACTACTTTAGAGCTAGAGATCCAGGTCAGCAGAGCTCTTTAGAGGGAGAGAACCAGGTCAGCAGAGCTGCTTTCGAGCCAGAGAACCAGGTCAGCAGAGCAGCTCTAGAGCCAGAGAACCAGGTCAGCAGAGCTGCTTTAGAGCCAGAGAACCAGGTCAGCAGAGCTGCTTTAGAGCCGGAGAACCAGGTCAGCAGAGCTGCTCTAGAGGCAGAGAACCAGGTCAGCAGAGCTGCTTTAGAGGGAGAGAACCAGGTCAGCAGAGCTGCTCTAGAACCAGAGAAACCAGGTCAGTAGGGCTGCTTTAGAGGGAGAGAACCAGGTCAGCAGAGCTGCTTTAGAGCCAGAGAACCAGGTCAGCAGAGCGGCTCTAGAGCCAGAGAACCAGGTCTGCAGAGCTGCTTTAGAGCCATAGAACCAGGTCAGCAGAGCTGCTCTAGGGGCAGAGAACCAGGTCAGCAGAGCTGATTTAGCGGGAGAGAACCAGGTCAACAGAGCTGCTTTAGAGCCAGGTCAGCAGAGCTGCTTTAGAGCCAGAGAACCAGGTCAGCAGAGCTGCTCTAAAGCCAGAGAACCAGGTCAGCAGAGCTGATTTAGAGCCATAGAACCAGGTCTGCAGAGCTGCTTTAGAGCCAGAGAACCAGGTCAGCAGAGCTGCTCTAGAGCCTAAGAACCAGGTCAGCAGAGCTGCTCTAGAGCCAGAGAATCAGGTCAGCGGAGCGGCTCTAGAGCCAGAGAACCAGGTCAGCAGAGCTGCTTTAGAGCCAGAGAACCAGGTCAGCAGAGCTGCTCTAAAGCCAGAGAACCAGGTCAGCAGAGCTGCTTTAGAGCCATAGAACCAGGTCTGCAGAGCTGCTTTAGAGCCAGAGAACCAGGTCAGCAGAGCTGCTCTAGAGCCTAAGATCCAGGTCAGCAGAGCTGCTCTAGAGCCAGAGAACCAGGTCAGCTGAGCTGCTGTAGAGCCAGAAAAACCAGGTCAGTAGAGCTGCTTTAGAGCGAGAGAACCAGGTCAGCAGAGCTGCTTTAGACGGAGAGAACCAGGTCAAGAGAACTGATTTAGAGCCATAGAACCGGGTCAGCAGAGCCTGCTTTAGAGCCAGAGAACCAGACTAGCAGAGCTGCTCTGTAGCCTAAGAACTAGGTCAGCAGAGCAGCTCTAGAGCCAGAGAACCAGGTCAGCAGACCTGCTGTAGAGCCAGAGAACCAGGTCAGCAGAGCTGCTTTAGAGCCAGAGAACCAGGTCAGCAGACCTGCTGTAGAGCCAGAGAAACCAGGTCAGCAGAGCTGCTTTAGAGGGAGAGAACCAGGTCAGCAGAGCTGCTTTAGAGCCAGAGAACCAGGTCAGCATAGCTGCTCTAGCTGACACTGACTGACACTGATTGACTGACACTGACTGACACAGACTGACTACTCTCTACTACTCTACTACTCACTCTCTACTACTTACTCTCTACTACTCACTCTCTACTACTCTCTACTAGTCTCATTCTACTACTCACTCTACTACTCACTCGCTACTACTCTCTACTACTCACTTTCTACTACTCACTCTCTACTACTCACTCTCTACTACTCTCTACTACTCTCTACTAGTCTCTCTCTACTACTCACTCTACTACTCACTCGCTACTACTCTCTACTACTCACTCTACTACTCACTCTCTACTACTCTCTCTCTACTGATCTCTCTACTACTCTCTCTACTACTCACTCTCTACTACTCTCTACTACTCTCTCTACTACTCACTCTCTACTACTTACTCTACTACTCTCTACTTCTCTCTACCACTCACTCTCTACTACTCACTCTCTACTACTCACTCTCTACTACTCACTCTCTACTACTCCACTATTCTCTACTACTCACTCTGTACTACTCACTTACTACTAATCTACTACTCTACTACTCTCTCTCTACTACTCACTCTCTACTACTCTACTACTCACTCTCTACTTCTCTCTCTACTTCTCTCTCTACTACTCTCTCTACTACTCACTCTCCTACTCACTCTCTACTACTCACTCTCTACTACTCTCGTCTACTCTTCTACTACTCACTCTACTACTCTCTACTACTCTCTACTACTCACTCTACTACTCACTCTACTACTCATTCTCTACTACTCACTCTCTACTACTCACTCTACTACTCTCTACTACTCACTCTCTGCTACTCTCTCTACTACACTCTCTACTACTCTCTGCTACTGAATCTCTACCTCTCTACCTCTCTCTACCTCTCTTTCTACTACTCCCTATACCTCCACCTCTCTACACCTCTACCTTTCTACCTCTACCTCTCTCTACCTCTCTTTCTACTACTCTCTACACCTCCACCTCTCTACCTCTACCTTTCTACCTCTACCTCTCTATACACGCACACATATGCACATATATATATATATGCATATGCATTTATATATATGTATGTGTATTACCTACGGGCGGTCGCCAGTAGGTAGTTATAGTTAGGACCTATTATCCATAGGAAATCCATGGAATAACTTTGGCGCCGGTTGATGAATCTTCGTGAAATTTTCAAAACTGGTGGGGCGCTCCGGTCCGCTCCTATCCTGAAAGTCTCAGGGTGACTCGTCAAGCGTGGGCCGAGAAAAAAGGGGGTCCCAAAACGTGTTTTCCCCATGCAATTTTCCATAGGAACCATTAATCGCAGCTGCAGCCCGAACTGCTGAACGGAATTACATGAAATTTGGCAAAGAGGTAGCCTTTGGTTCACACTCATGGTTAAATGGTGCAAATCCGTTAAGTAGTTGCTGAGAAAATCAAAAGTAAAATCATAGATGTATCTGGGCAAAGCCTAACCACACATCTCATTGTGAGATCTGATTGGCTGTCAGCACTTCATCCAAGAAGTGTTGGTAGCCATCGTGGGACCAATATACATGATCGCACCTCAGTAAAAAGCATTGCAGTTAATAGAAGGTTTTAAGACTTTAGTTACATTATAAATCATTTGGTGATGGTACCATACTCATTTTAGGAATTGTGGTGTGTTCTAAGGTGATTTTAAAATGTGAAAAAGCCTTCTGCTGGGATATCATGAATCATTTTTGAGAGAAAACTATTTTCTCATGCTTTTCCCACTGAGGTTTGGAAGGTGATCTATAAGCTAAACTGAGAGCATATTTTCTGTAAATTCACATTATCTTTCTCAGTCATGTGAGAATGAAGTCTGACATTCTAAGTAAAACATGTACATCCAACAAGGGCAGAGACTGTCAGTTGATTCCTTTGTGTTCTTCTGCAGCTTCCCAGAGTGTTCTAAAGAACAACTAGAGCACTAACAGTCCTACTTATGACATACATATGGCACACCTGAAGCCATCTTGATTGGAATAAAGTGGTAACTCTTAAAACATTTAATTTAAAAAGGATCAAAATGAGTGGGTTTATTTTGCCACAGAAATTATGATTAATGCTGCAGAAAGAAAAATTAGGACACATTTTGACTTCTCAAATCCTCATCTATTTCATTAAAAAATTCTGACATGCAGACTGAAACATGCATTTTCAATACCAGCAGCAGACTTCCCTGGTGAGCAGTGAAGTACCGGGAATTTTAAGCCCAGCGGTGCAGGGGAACACACCCTAAGACTTCGGGTTCTTCCTGTTTCAGACCTACAGAAACACAGAGTCTTCTGGGTGAAGTCAAAGATCAGTTTATTGGCTGCAGACCAATTACAGGTATCCGAGAAGTACAACAGCATGTATGTTCTCAGGAGACTGCTTAAAGTTACAGAAACGGGCTTCTCCTTAAATACAAAATATCATGCTTCAGGCACACATTCCTTGTTTTATGATATGGCCATATACAAGTATTCATTACAAACGAAAAGGCAGAGTCATGATGACCATCCCACATTCCAGTTAAGCCAGCCCACAATTATTTACCCAGCAAGGCTCAGATCCCACATCAGATATCAACAGGCCCCAATAAACACGGGCATCTCCTGTTTAGAAAACAAGCCATAAAACAGGAAGAGTCAGGTGTGAAAGAGATTAGCTGGAGGCTTGTGTGGGATGAAAAGGCTTTATGGTGTGTCAAACCCTGATGCTAATCACAGGTGGCTATAGGACGGGGAGCTCGTGAGACCGGACTGACCTGGGGCAGCGGAGCCAAGCTGCCCAGGTCACAGAGAAGTCAAAGGAAGGCACATGTGTTCTAAAGGCCCGTATTTGCTCGTAATATGTAGCCTATGTGAGGGCAACCATAAGATGGCCACCGCTCTAAGATGGAACCCACGAAGTCAATCTATAGTAACGTATACATAGTGCATTTATCGCTAAAACGTTATATAAAGCACTTGTACATACCGCATTGACCATTCGCGGTTCGCTAATACCGGAATAGACAGGGGTAGGGCCCTGTCTCCCACGCGGTCCCAAATTTCAAAGTACCACAGACCCTCCTTTTGCCCTTACATAGGCAATAACTATCCTCACATCAATCCGAGTCTAGGTCAATATTCACGAAGTCATGGAGATGTTGCTGTAGCATCATCCTATTACTTAGCTCGTCCCTCGATACAGGTTTCCTTACACATAATGTAGCACAGAGGCCACATATCGCAGGAGCACACTGTATGCACAGACAGAACAGGAAAAGGATGGCTAAGATCATTCCAATGACCATCCGAATCTTCCAACCCCAGGCAGATATCAGTTCCCAGAACCACCCCACCAGTGACCAATCTCCTTTATCCACGTGTATGGATTCAGATATTTTCTGCAGTTTGGAGATGGCTTGATAAACGGTTGGAGCGTTATCTGGTATGAAAATGCAACAACTAGATTGGATAACCTTACATACCCCACCGCGGTCTGCAAGTATAACGTCTAGAACCATGCGGTTCTGCAAAGTCATGAGGCTATCCGCTTGGAGCTCAGCTGTCAAATTACCAAGGGCACCAGCCGTAACATTAACAGCCACATGAGTCAGTTGTCTCAGGTTCCTACTATTGACCATAGGTCCCCAAAACGTCAGGAAACCCAAAAAGAAGTCTCCCGCTTCCTGACCGGCAGTATCCTCCTTACTAATCACGCCTCTCACAACTCTGGTCTTGTGATAGTCAGAGGCAGCAGTAAATGTTGGCGGTAGCAAATTTTCAATATAACATGTGCCTGAGAAATTAGGGGGCAACCATGTATATGCTCGGTCGTTGCAGACAAAATATGTACCCTTGGCAGCCAAAAACGCAGGGGAAAACTGCGATGGAAAAGTGTACGTTTCAGTACAGTCACTTCTCCCCAGTTGAGCTCTTGGATTCTGACCATTACCTTGTAAACAGAACCGACCTATGTGGGGTACGACCCAAATTGGGGATGACATTTTCCGCTGTCTTTCACCCAGACTAATACTATACCCCGTCGCGTTCCACCCTACATAAGCTCTCAATTCATCCTTGGGTATAGATGAGTATGCGTCGATATCTCTGCTCATATCGGCAACTCCTTTCATGAAAGCTTTATTATTTGTGCTAGGTCTGATGGAACGCGGTTGTCGCGGGGAGTAGGCATCTAGTGCAAAAAGGAACATGGTCTGGAATGCCCATGACGATCCATTGTAACTAAACGGCAGCACTAGATAAGGAATACCCTTATTAATGGTATGTGGCATTAAACCGCACACCCAGCAATTGGTCGTATTCATGACTAGTTGGTGCTGGTGCAGGAGCTGAATAAACGAGTTGTTTACAAACTCTGATCGTCTAGCTTGTTCGTGTTCAGGCAGAGGGTGAAAAGAGTGTGAGGAGACAGTAGGAGGAAGTATAGGCTGTACAGTGGGTGCAATGGGCTCTTGAGAGGAGAAGAATACAAATCCTACGGTAAACGCTATCATACTACATAGTATAAACAGACATAATAATACAAAACGTCTGCTCTTCATTATTTTACATATTCTCGTTTTTGAGTTCATTTCCACAGCGGGTCTCTCCATCTTGAAAAACTACATCCTCTAATCGTGCCGCTCGCGGCGGGTGAGTATCTTCTGCTAAGGAGTACGCCTGTCAGTCCAGGGAACGCCCTAGACCAACCAGAACCGTTGACCTAACGTCTTCGGCCTGTACCCCAAAGTCTTAGCAGCGCGACCCTGCGGCTGAACCCGGATGGTGGTTCGAAAAACAAAAATCAAGAAAGTCCTTCAGATGGGAGAGTTATGATATCAAAAAACAAAAAGGTAAGGGAATCTTTATTTGTCCATAGGCCTTGGTCTCAGGTTGTAGTGGAAACGGCCAGGTACTGTCTGATCTTGAAACAAGAGTTCCGGCGCTGTGGTGTCCAATCGAATTGACGGTGGCACAGCTTCTTGCAAAATATCGTCACTCTGTTGTGCTGAAGTTGTGCCTCTTACGCGTGCATCACTGAATGGTACAAAACGAGGTACAGTGTCTGTTTCGGAGTCGGCGATACCCTCCTGGACCCACTGGTCATATGGTAGAGGCAAAGGGATCCTCTTGATGTGGGCGCCGTGAATCCAGTTCTTCTTTCCCTTTACTCGAACAGCTGATCTTGTAGACAGAAGTACGAGGTGAGGGCCAATCCAACGGGGCTCATCGTTGCTCTTTCGCTGGAAGTTCTTGATGAGCACCCACGTGCCAGGGTCAATAGGATGTCCTGGAGCTTCAGAGGCCTGGGGGAGAGTATCATGCACCTGTTGGTGTAAAACACGCAATTTAGCCGTCAATTCAGACAAATAATCAAGCAGTACTGGATGTTCGATTTCGCTGAATTTCGTCGGTCTTGGCACACCCCATACATTGGCCGGGCGGCCAAAAATTATTTCATATGGGCTAAGTCCCACTCGTGAATGCACAGTCATTCTTGTGGATAGGAGTGCTAAAGGCAGAGCGTCAGGCCATTTAAGACCGGAGCTCGCCTGGATTTTGGCTAGTTTTAGCTTCAGAGTGCCATTGTAGCACTCTACTAATCCAGCTGATTGGGGGTGATTTGCAGCGTGGAACTTCTGCTTAATCCCTAATCCCTCACACACATTCTTCATCACTCGACCCACAAATTCACTCCCATTATCACTCCACACCATTCTTGGCATTCCAAACCTAGGAAAAAATTCCTTCACAAGGGCTTTGGCTGTGGATAAAGCAGTGTTGTCCTTTAGGGGATATGCTTCCATCCATTTTGAAAAAGCGCAAACAACAACCAATACATATTTCAGGTTGTTGCACCTTTCCATGTGGATAAAATCTAGCTGCAAAACTTCAAATGGATATGATGGAGGCGCAAAATGACCAGCTGGAGTTGGGGTTCCCCTACCAGGGTTGTACTTCAAACATACCATACAATTCTTGACCACATTCTCTGCACACTTGGGAATTCCAGCATTCTGCCATACTGGAGCCAACAACTTACAGATTCCTTTCATACTGATATGTGCCATTCCATGTGCCATAGTAACCGCTGGAAGCACATATGCATCAGGTAACAACCATCGCCGATGTTCTGACGAATCAATCCAACAACCATTCTCATCCAATTTACCCGTACTTTCTCTCCACTTGCTCAACTCTTTCTCTGTGGCTTCAGCTTGAAGGGACTTCACACTCTCTATTGTGTTTTCACACATTCCAACATCACCAATCCATCTTGCAGGGCCTGCAACATACATTCAAGTCTTCACATCTTTTGCTGTTTCTTTCGCGATTTCATCAGCAAACGCATTACCACGACCAACATCATCAGTGATTTTCTTGTGCGCACTGCATTTCATAATCGCAACTTGTAACGGTAGGGTCAGCGACTCAAGGAGATCTTTCACCAACTTGCCATTCTGAATCTTAGCTCCATGCGAAGTCAGGAACCCACGCTCTTTCCACAATCGCCCAAAACTATGAGCCACGCCAAAGGCGTACTGGCTATCCGTATATATGTTCACTTTCATTCCTTCAGACAACACGCATGCTCTTGTAAGGGCAATTAATTCTGCTGCTTGGGCCGAATTTTGTGGCACACGTGCAGTTTCAACAATCGTGTGCAAAGTCGTGATAGCATATGCAGCAGTCGTATCACCATTCGGAAGCTTGAAACACGAACCATCCACCCATAAGGTACCATCACACTCGGTCAGGGGAGTATCTTTAAGATCTATTCTCCCTTTTGTCTCTTCTTCTGTTCTGAACAGACAATCGTGTTGCTCAATCTCATCTAGGTCTGCTGGAATCGGCAATAATGTAGCTGGATTCAACGTGTTGCATCTCTTTATGTGTATATGATTTGCTAACAGTGTTAATTCATATCCTGACAATCGTGCACTAGTTAAGTGCTGTGTCTTGGTCCTGTTTAACAATGTGTCCACAGCATGTGGAACCATAACAATCAATGTATTATCCATTACTAGTCCAGCAGACTGTCGAATAGACATAGCTACTGCAGCTGTAGCTCTCAGACAACTTGGCAATGCCCTCGCTACCGGGTCCAAGGTTGACGAAAAATATGCGCATGGACGCGGTCTGTCGCCAAAAGGCTGTGTTAACACTGATAATGCGCAACCATCTTTTTCATGAACATATAATGTAAAAGGCTTACTGTAGTCAGGGGTACCCAACACAGGAGCTGAACATAATGCATTACGCAATTCCCAAAAACTTTTCTGACCCTCCTCAGACCATGGGATAGGAGTCGGTGTGTCTTTACATGTTAGTGCTAACAAAGGTTTTGCCAGCAAAGAAAAATTTGGTATCCAATTCCTACAGTATGAAGTAATGCCCAAGAAAGCACGCACTTCTCTCTGTGTTCTTGGCACACTCAACTGTGCAATGGCTTGAATTCTTTCTGGGGTCAGTTTCCTTCCCTCCTTCGATAAGAGATGACCTAAGTAGGTCACTTCTTGTCGACAATATTGCAGTTTTGAGAGAGACACTTTGTGATGGAAGGCAGACAAATGACGCAACAATGACAATGTAGCTTCTTTGCAAATCTTTTCAGTGGCCGCGGCGATTAACAAATCGTCAACGTACTGAATAAGGATAGCGCCACTGGGTAAAACCAGTGCATCAAGCTGCGCTTTCAAAGCTTGACTGTATATTGATGGACTTTCACAGTAGCCCTGTGGAGCGCGTTGAAAGCGGAAGCTGCGACCTCCTAAACTAAAGCCAAAAATGTCTCTGCTCTCCTCTGCAATTGGGATGCTAAAGAAAGCATTCTTCAGATCGATCACTGAGTACCATGCAGCGGAGGCTGGAATCATAGTTAACAAGGCAGTTATATCAGGGACAACTGGAAACTGTGGCACAACAATCTTATTAACCTCTCTAAGATCAATCACAAATCTGTAAACAGGTGGCTGTGAAGGGTCAGTTCGTTTTAAGACGGGTAAAACAGGACTATTGCAAACGTTGCCTCTTGTCTCTTCAATTACACCCTTTTTAATCAAATCGCTGACAATTGCTAACAACGCTTTCTGACCTTCATTGGAGATCTTATACTGGGGAATGCGTGGCAATCTGACATTGGCTTTTAAAGTTACCACATATGGCGGTATTTCCAGGAGACCCACATCATTGGGACCAGTAGCCCAAAGGACATCCGGGAGGGATGACAATTCAGGTGGCATTGCATTCTTAGACAAATATATCGGGGAAATCACTTTCTTACCTAATGTAAGTTGTACTCCTGAGGGAGAACAATACAGCGTCGCATGCAATCTTTTTAGCAAATCTAATCCTAGCAAATTTTCACCACAACCTGTTGTTAGGATGAGGGGTGCTTTTAGCTCACAAGGTCCAACAGAAAGCGACATAGGACTAGAAATCGGGTTCCTAACTGGGGCGCCAGAAAAACCTACTGAAACATTCATTTCGCCAGACAAAGGCGCGCCAGGGAGTTTTGAATGCATAATTGAACTCTTTGCAGCACCAGTGTCCAGCAGAAAGGGCTTTGTTACACCCGCTGTAGTTACTTTAACATATGGTCCGCTCTGATCCACTGGCACTGAAACAACTCCCTCTCTCTGTCTACGGCTGTCCTAGTAATCATTACCTTCCACATTGTCGTCCTCTGCATAATAGTCATTATTATAGTACTGAGCTGTATTATCAGTTGCATTGGCTTGCTGATCAAAGCTATTTATCGTGTTTTGAGGCGGAAGAGAACGTGCGTTCTGGGGAGCATTTCCACGCCCCCTACCTCTAGGAGCTTGCTGACCACCTCTACCTCTTGCGCCATACGCATTACTAGTACGCTGCATTAATTTAGGGCAACTATACTTGAAATGACCTTCCTCTCTGCAATATGAACATTGATTGGGACCTACAGGGATACGTGGTTGACAATACCCATTCATTTGCTTATTATTCTGGAACTGTTGGGGCTGCTGATAGATACCTTGGGTTTACCTATAATTATTCTGTCCTCCACATGGCGGATAAGCCTGCTGCAAGAGGACCTTTGTTTTCAGTTCTTTCGTTTTCTTATCTGTTCTATCTTTCTCGTCTTTATCTCTATTTTCATAATACTGTGCAGTAGCCAGTATTTGCGCTGAAGAGGAAACAGCCCAAGAACTTTCGGAATCTTTTAATTTCTTACACAACTCGGGAAGTAGATTCTGTACAAATTTATCAACAAATAACCGTTGGCCACCTTCAGTGCTCATGTCTTGACCACTGTGGTCGATAAACGTTTCTTCAAACCTTGTAAAGAAATCCGACACTGTCTCATCTTTCTTCTGCTTGCATACGGACAGTTTATCCCAATTTACTCGCATCGCGGGCATTATAGTTTTCATTTAGGTAATAATTCTACCAGGGAGGTCTGCTACCAAAGGGTCAGGCTTCGTGCCACCAACTGGTCCAGCATCTGCAGCAATAATATTAGCCCATGTGTTACCCAATTCTGCAGCGTGATCTACATTACGAATGGATCCCCATAAAGGCTGTGGAACCACATTCCCAAACAACATATCTATGTCAGCCAGATTCATTACACACGATTCTGCAGTTTGTGATAACTCCTTATAATATCCTGTAGGGTTTTTACTAGGGTCAGGCAATGTCTGCTTAAGCGCTAACACCTCAGATCGTTTCCAAGGGACATGCACCCAAACACGCTGAAAATGAGCTGGGACAGCTGGATTAGCATTTGGATCAGCAGGTCTCCACACTGGAGGAACCTCACGCATCGGATATTGGCACGCTTTTACCTTCTTCCCCACAGGGAATTCCTGTTCGAACAATGATTGCTGACAATCGCTATTTCTGAAGGACAGTAAAGTCGCAACTGCTTTATCTACATTGGGACCCACAATTGTACCTGTTCCAAAATCAAATCGTACTCGACACAATTCCTGTGGGTTTGGGTTTGAACCATTATCCTCCAATTCCTCACAGAGGAATTCACACATTTTGTCAAAGACATACCTCTGTGTTGGGGCATCCCATTGGTGGAAAACGTTAACAACTGATTCCACATTATAGAGTGAAGGGAAACCAATCCACCTACGCGCCAGATGATCTAACACCTCTTTCTCGTCAGGACCTGGCAGCTGACTGCGCAATTGCTTACGTTGTAAACCAGGAGTCACACTAGATGACCCAAAGAGAGGCGACATTAAACTAGTAACTACATTAGCTAGTCGTTGTCGTGCTGAAGGAGAAGTTGAGGCGAAAACGGGGGGATAGACAGTGGGAAGAAAAACGGATTCAGATACAGGTACAGGGGTAGTGCAAGAAGGAGCGCCAGGGGAGGCAGCTGACATACTAGGCAAAGTCGCAGGAAGCGCGGGGGCAATAGGTAACACAACTGGCGGCCCTTGAGAGGGCTGCACTGCAGGGATAGGAGCCAGCTGAAGAGGAGCTGGCGGCTGTGGGAAGGCTTGCGGCATATTTACTGGGGGCTGCACATTTACAAGCTGTGGAGGTGCTGTGGCATTCTGCGCATACGGGGGTGGCGAACTTAGCAAATGGGACATTAGGGAATCTTTCTCTTTCTCTTTTGTTTCAACTTGCACAAGAGGTGACAAAACAGGGTAACATTTATCGATCCCTAATTTGCGCTGCCTATGTAACTGCTCATTCATTTGTTCCTCCTCATTATCTTTAAATTGCACAGCTGCTTGCATCATTGACATACCTCTTTCTTTCTTATTCCTTTTCGCTAGCTTAATTTCCTTCTGTTTGGCTTCCTTTCGCCATAGGCGGAAAGAATTAAACATCGTCGGCCGGGCTTTCTTTTTAAACAATTTAACTTCCAAATTATCTAAGATATCTGTATCGAAACTACCATTTTGTGGCCATTTTAAAACACCGTCCTTTCTGGTGTATCGGATCCATACTTCATTATATGCAATGGGGCCCACGCCATGTTTTACATAAAGCTCATAAGTTGGAGTTCCAATTGGAGGAACCGGACATGAATCCTCTAACTGGAAATCCCTTCCACAACCCAAACAAAACAATCTTCCAAATACACTAGCACCAGGCATCTTCGCTCACTAGTCTAGTTTCAAACTTCAAAGGATTATCGATTACGATAGTCTCGTGAATACACGAGTCCTCTGGCTTTGGCGCTTGCAAGCTCCAGATCAAAATGATCCCGAAGGATACCAAAAATCCCAAAGGATACCAAACAAACTGGGAGACGCTCCACTTATACTTAACTGAATATCGATGATCGATGGCGTCACCAGAAGACTCTCTCGATTGTTTCGCTCTTCCAAAATCGTCAAGGGTCCAAAACAGGGCGATTAATCAGGGCAGCAGTCCTTCGTAGCCGTCGGGACGCGGAGAACCTCGCAGAAAAGACTTTCGGACCACGTCGACATGCAGGGGTCGATGAAGTGGCGGCCTTCCTCCAGAATTTCCACACGAAGCTCCTCACGAACCTCTGGCTTGGACTGGTACCGCTGAAATCGTCCCGAGTTGGGCGGCAACTGAAGTACCGGGAATTTTAAGCCCAGCGGTTCAGGGGAACACACCCTAAGACTTCGGGTTCTTCCTGTTTCAGACCTACAGAAACACAGAGTCTTCTGGGTGAAGTCAAAGATCAGTTTATTGGCTGCAGACCAATTACAGGTATCCGAGAAGTACAACAGCATGTATGTTCTCAGGAGACTGCTTAAAGTTACAGAAACGGGCTTCTCCTTAAATACATAATATCATGCTTCAGGCACACATTCCTTGTTTTATGATATGGCCATATACAAGTATTCATTACAAACGAAAAGGCAGAGTCATGATGACCATCCCACATTCCAGTTAAGCCAGCCCACAATTATTTACCCAGCAAGGCTCAGATCCCACATCAGATATCAACAGGCCCCAATAAACACGGGCATCTCCTGTTTAGAAAACAAGCCATAAAACAGGAAGAGTCAGGTGTGAAAGAGATTAGCTGGAGGCTTGTGTGGGATGAAAAGGCTTTATGGTGTGTCAAACCCTGATGCTAATCACAGGTGGCCGTAGGACGGGGAGCTCGTGAGACCGGACTGACCTGGGGCAGAGGAGCCAAGCTGCCCAGGTCACAGAGAAGTCAAAGGAAGGCACATGTGTTCTAAAGGCCCGTATTTGCTCGTAATATGTAGCCTATGTGAGGGCAACCATAAGAGGGCCACCGCTCTAAGATGGAACCCACGAAGTCAATGTATAATAACGTATACATAGTGCATTTATCGCTAAAACGTTATATAAAGCACTTGTACATACCGCATTGACCATTCGCGGTTCGCTAATACCGGAATAGACAGGGGTAGGGCCCTGTCTCCCACGCGGTCCCAAATTTCAAAGTACCACAGTGATGTAATGAGCAACTAAAGGGTGATAACATTCTGAATTTATGACAAATGTGTGACATATCTGAATGCCTTCTTGATGTAATCAAAGTAAAAAACTGAAAGAATTTCCCACTGAGGAGATGGCCACCAGAGACAAAAGAGCCAAAATGTAGCAGAAATATCACCCAGATGTAGCCCAAGTATAGCCCAATGACAGAATGTCCCAGAGTGTTCTAAAAAAACAACTAGAGCGCTAACAGTCTTACGAATGACAAAAGTATGGCACACTTGAAGCCATCTTGATTGGAATAAAGTTATAACACTTAAAACACTTAATTTGCAAAGGAACAAAATGAGGGGGTTCATTTTGCCACAGAAATTATGATTAATGCTGCAGAAAGAAAAATTAGGACACATTTTGACTTCTCAAATCCTCTTCTATTTCATTAAAAAATTCTGACATGCAGACTGAAACATGCACTTTGAATACCAGCAGCAGACTTCCCTTGTGTGCAGTAGCTTTACTACATTGATCTAATGAGCAACTAGAGTGCTAACATTCAGAATTTATGGCAAATGTGTGACACATCTGAATGCCTTCTTGATGGAACCAAAGTAAACAAGCATTGAAAATACAATAGGTCTCGCCCTCGTTTAAATTAAAGCAATTATGTTTGTAATTAGGTAGCTTTTTAGCTTTGCTTGTATCAATGTTTTTCAAACTTTCATGTACATAAGATGCCTATGTATGAATATATGTATATGTATATGTATGCATGCATTTATATTTGTATTTATATAGATATGCAGATTATATATGTTTATATATGTATGTGTATATATATATATATATATACACATACATATATATAAATGCATATGCATATATATGCATATATATATATGTGCATATGTGTGTGGGTTTAGAGAGGTAGAGGTGTAGAGGTAGAGGTGTAGAGGTAGATGTGTAGAGGTGTAGAGGTAGATGTGTAGAGAGGTAGAGAGTAGTAGAGAGAGAGAGAGGTAGAGAGGTAGAGTAGAGAGTGAGTAGTAGAGAGTAGTAGAGAGAGTAGCAGAGAGAGTAGCAGAGAGTGAGTCGTAGAGAGTAGTAGAGAGTGAGTAGCAGAGAAAGAGTAGTAGAGAGTGAGTAGTAGAGTGAGTAGTAGAGAGTAGTAGAGATTGAGTAGTAGAGAGTGAGTAGCAGAGAAAGAATACTAGAGAGTAGTATAGAGTGAGCTTTGAAATTCACAGAAAAATCCATAGGTTTCAGAGATGTTTTAGTTAGAAATTAGCATTTAAAAAACCTTAGAAATTCACAGAAAAAACCATAGGTTTCAGGGGTGTTATAGTTAGCTGGCCATTTCACTCGTACAAAACCAGAGACATTCCTCCGTTATAGTTAGTTCTGCTAACTATAACTCGCGCGCCCGCAATGCACTGCTGATGATGTCACATATTGCATCATTCATGACATGGTCAGTGACATCACTGATCACATCTCAAATGACATCACTGATGACCTCACTCACGTGAAAATCTGATAGACCTCATCATACACTAGTATAACTGTTAAATGGTAGTGGCAGTTTCAGTCGATAACCTTTCAAGTATTGCCCGGCGGTAATCGCCTCTTATACCATTCGATAATTAACCAACAAAAGAGGCAGGCGCCGGAGACTGGAAGGCAGGAAACAAGTTTTATTCCGTCGGAGCAGAACACATCAGATCGGACAGCAAGGTATCGTCTCGAGGTGCTCTAACCACATCTCTGAGGCCTGGCCTCTTATACACGGGTTTATTGCTTTATTACCGGTTTATTGTGCATGGCACATTCTTGAGATTGCTTTGATACATGAAAGAACATCTTCGGAATCCCCGGCTCGGATCCGCTCCCACACATAACTACAGTGGAAGTCCCCACCCCACCCACAGTAGGAGATGGCTATCACACAGCTGGACATTCCGCCAATTCCCGGGGGTGTGTGCGACTGGTCGGGTCTCAGGGGGTGGGGGCCTTGATCTACTGTAATCCCTTTGATGTGAGGTGTTTCCCTTACAGTAGGGGCAATAAACTGCAGCCGCAGGGCTAGGTGATGGCCTGGGATCGGTTCGAACAATCGGGCGCAGAGGAAGGGGGTTATCAAAAGGATGTATGACCATGTATGGGATGAGAGGAGGTGTTGGTCAGGCGCGGGATGTGGTTCCATGGCAGGGTCGCGCAGAAGGAGAGGGTTTATGGCCCATGTATGAGAGAGCGGGGGTGGCCGACGCGCGGGGGATGTTTGCAGCGCCTGAGGGACGCGCTGGCGATCGGCAATGAGACCATGGTGCCTAAAATGGCCGTCGCGCGTTTTCTGCGTGTGGCGCTTGGGGAGAGACAAGATGGCGCAGATAATGTTCAGATACGAACTAAATTTCCACAGTCCTCCCTTTTAACATATCTCGCCAGCTTGTTTAGTTCGGATCTATCCCCATAATACCACGTACTTCTACTTCGTACAGGGCTTTCATTCGTTCTGCTTCGAAGTTCAGAGTCTTAGGGCAGACAGGAATAATCTGACACAATTGTACATAATTACATGTAGTTGATGTGATAGGCGAGGAGGTAGCGCATACAAAATTATATCAGCTGCGTCATATGTGAGACCCGGAGATAGGAGGAGGGAAGCTCGCTTGAACACAAACATGATACCGTAAAAATGTTCTGGCAAAACAAGGAATATTACGTACATTACTTAAGGCCTAAACTTCGTGTGGATCAAACTAGACAGCATATTCATGTGCACGGCTGATGTTATACAATTGTCATTATACAGTTAATGTTTCTTAACTATCAGTGTACAGTTGGGAGTGACCGATGTAATATCTTGAAAACTCGATTTGGAAGATAGTCAATACGAAAGTGGTTGGGAGAGGAATTCAACTCAACATGAGTTACAGTCAGAGGGGGGGGGCAATGTCCAAAAGGGAGTTCTTCTTTCGTTGGCACTGTTGAGCACCGGCGGTGGAGCTAAGGTCCAGCTCAAATCCAGGTTTTCACGTTGCAGGGTGTGACCATTCTTTGCTCTCGGATCACAGTCCTGTTTTGTCCTGTTCCCTAACTGATCTTATCATAGGTACCTTGAGACGGGGTACCCGCATTTCGTTCTTCTTTTGTCAAGTCAAGTTTCAAAATCCCATATGAAAAAGGGGGGGGGGGGAATAGGGGCGTGCTTTGGGAGGCCGATGGAAGAGGGGGTGGAGTGGGATCGGATCAAAAAGCGGACCAAGGAGAGCAGAATCTTTTTAGCACTGAGCCCATCAATCGGGCTCGACGGGCTGGGACTTCAGGCACTAGCTGATCAGTGAGCAGGGGGGCTTCGGGATAGCCCTTCTTTCTATCGCTTTCCATGCTGAGAATGGTGCCTCGTCCCGCATCTTTTTGCTCCGTGGCTCCCCCTTGATCGAGGCCATAGATGTTCCATGATCCGCAGCCAGGCTGTGCGTCACGTCCGACCCCTCTCCTCCGATGACCGCACGTTATCTTTGAATGAGTACAAGAAACAAAATCTTAGAGAACTGGTAGGGAAGACGTTTACACACTTCATTCTCTCTCCCAACCCCAAGTAGTCGGGGAAACATTTATCGGTCACTCTATGGTGGGTGTCTATTAACTCTTATGTCGGTGTATGCTACTAACTCATTAATCATTGCTGTGGTGAAGGTTTGCGAGTGGTACTGCAAATTTCCATCATCAGGTCTGCTAGATGTTGATTCCTGTACCTTTAAAACGTGGCAAAATTCGAACCGGCTTCTCCGGTAGAGACTCGTCTTTCTAACACAAGCCCTGTTGATTCATATTTTTCTCCAGGGACTGCTAAATTTATGAAAAAGTGTGAGGTGCTACTGTCATGGGCTCACAAATATCTGTTTCGGGGAGGAACACAAGCTAAACATTTTTCTTGCTGGAGACAATAGTTAACCTTTATCAGTTTTAGGCGATGTATATTTAAAAACAAGGTCATCAGCTGTATTGCTTAAAATATCCAGGGACGGCTAGTACAGAACTGGGATTATTCTGGAAGGACGGGGTGCTTAGACGCTCTATTTCTGTGCAATGGGCGGGGCGATTCTGAGCGATGGAGGTGGGGTCGTTAGAGCCCTAAAACAACATAAACCACTGACATATAGTTCCCGTTATAAGGGCCAGATTGGGAGACATCAGTCGTCTTACCTGTCCTTTCTTTCTCAGCCAATTAAGTTCCATCATTTTACAGAAAGGAGAGGTAGTAGTGTGGCAAAATACGGTCGTTTTGCTTCTGTCAATTTGTTCGAACACTGTCGTGTTTAGGCCAATTATACATATACTAAGGAGGTACAGTGTCGTCATCTATTCAAAAAGAGGGCAAGGGAGCCTTCAGCGAGGGAGAGAGAGAGAGAGAGAGAGAGAGAGAAACGTGCGCATCAAGTAGGCTATTTGGTACACGTACGACATAAAACGAGAGAGAGAGAGAGAGAGACAAACGTGTACGATAATAGGCTACTTGGTGTACACACAACATAGAGCAGCACGGGTCAGTTTTACGTACAAAAACACAAGTTGGGGGAAAACATAAATTCAACGTTCACGTACACACAAATACTGGATAGGGTGTAACAGTACATACATCAAGCACAGAAACCTAAGACGAAGACACAGAGCTATTTTGGGTAAGGGGACCTTTCCTTTCCTGTCCTTTTTCTATGCATGCTGCGTATTTTCAGTATTTTCCGTAATTCATTTTGGGGGGGGGTGGTCGGACTTTTTACTCCCCTCCCTTTCTGGGCAATTTTGTTGGAGGCCTCATTTAAAAAAATACTTACTCCTCTTTTTCCGGTCGGACATTAGTCCAGTCGTGTTTATACTCACGGTGGAGCCTTCCAACCCCTGGGCAGGCCGTGATCCAAACTGAGGCAGAGGAGGGGTATCGGTCGGACGTTCAATGGTACAACTCTTATTTTCTAAGTGGATGGAAGAAGAAGTGGTGAATCTAAAACATGCCAGTATCCCTAACTTCTGGGCTGAGGGGGGGTTTTGAATGAACCCCGACCTGGGGTATTCTTAACTTCTCTTATTTAGTCAGCACACGAATCGACTCACTGGTGGTACATTTGGGTTATCAGTTGGAGTCGGGTTCGTCGTACTGAAATGACCCTTCAAGTTTCTGGTGTAAGTCACCCTCCAATTTACTAGCTTCCGGGAGAGGGAGAGTCGTTTCTTCAAACGAGGAGTTACCATATTCGGGCTTATTTTCCCATCCCCTTGATCGATAGACAAGCATTTCAGTCATACAAAGACGTTCTCTCCAGCGACCCAGGCATACGCAATACATACACATTCATACCGTACAATCAGGGCACGTACGCACAGTCATACCATACAGTTTTTCACGTTCCCAGTGATGGTCTGCACTCCACGCACCATCTCACAGCGCTTGTCTATGTCTTTCCCTACATGGAGCACGGTGCGGTCCATGTCCACTCTATTCTTCAGTCGGAACTCCGATTTAACCTACAGAGAAGAAAAGAAGGGGGGGGGGCAGCATTCAAAGCACATCAGCGCGCATAAACACGAAAAAGTTCTACTTACCACGTACCAGACTAGCTGCAGGAACGTATAATACCACAGATCTTGACTATCCTTTTCGCATTTCTTTTTCTGTGTACTATATCCTTCCTTTCTACTATACCAAAAATGCTTCATTTTATTTGTCCCTAAATTCGAGTTCCCTCTTCGTGCATTTGTTTCTCAATTAGTCGTATATTATGGGACAAAATACCATACCTTACATTCGGCAGATACCTTAAGCTACAGTCAACCATTTTCTAACAACTCTGGAAAAAGACAGGTGTGATGGATACAAATTTTCATCAATCCAAATTTCAGGCGAAGGGTCTGCATTATCTGTCTTCTATTGTTTGGGAATGACAGCCATTATTCAAAACCTTACCAACCTAGGCGATTGTTATGACGCTGATTCCATAATTCCTTCGAAAACCCTTTATTGTGAAAATGTCAGTATACAAATACGGGCCTCAAAGGAGCTCTTTAAAATCTTTAAGGAGATTTCGGTAGTATCTAGTGAGAGTAATACCCAGAATGACTCTGTTGAAGCATGTAACGATATTGCGAGATACTTTGCTAGCAAAATTACTAACATCTATGCTAATTTTTCAAAGGATCTGCCCTCGGGCTCTGCGTTCTCCGAGAATCTGGAGATCACGCAGGGTATGGCATGCCTCGATCGCTTTACCGTTCCTTGCACTAAAACCTTAATTAACATCTGTACAAGCATTAAGTCAGGGTCCCCTCGTGATCCTGCGCCTCCTAAGATCCTAGCAGCTAGCCTTAAAGTCCTGGAACAACATTTTAGATATATTCTCCAACTCTCCTTTTCTACGGCCCTCCTCCCCATGGAGTGGAAGCAAGCTATTGTGCTTCCTATAAAGAAGAAACCCAACTTAAGGCAGGATACCCTTGAAAACTTACGGCCTATCTCGCTGCTACCGTATCTGGCGAAGGTGGCCGAAAAAATAGCTAACAGCCAACTCATGGCCCATCTAGAGTCGAATAAGGCCTTCCACAGCTCTCAATCTGGGTTCAGGGCAGGTTTTTCCACAGAAACCGCCCTTCTGAGAGCGACCGAAACATTACGTGCAGGTGCGGACGCGGGCCAGACTATGGCCTTGATTATGCTTGACCTTAGTGCCGCGTTCGACACTGTGGCACATTCCATCTTGCTGCAGTGTCTGAACAAAGCCGGGGTCACCCAGGAAGCGCTGGGCTGGCTGAAAGCCTTTCTCACCAACCGATGCTTCCAGGTTCAGAGAGGCATACATCGCTCTAATAGTATAACATTAGAACAGGGGGTACCTCAGGGCTCTGCCCTGAGCCCCACCCTGTTCAATCTGTATATGGCCCCGCTGGCGGAAGTGGTAGAATCGTACGGCATTGAATTAGTTTCATATGCCGACGATACCCAACTCCTGCTCTCCCTGTCTCAAGCACCCTCCACTGATGCTAACAACTTTAAAACCTGCATGCAGGCTCTGGCAGGCTGGATGACCCAGCATTGCCTTAAGCTTAATGGTTCAAAAACGGAGGTGCTGGTAATTGGGGGAAGGGAGGCGAGCTGGACCAAGGAGTGGTGGCCTTCATGCCTGGGACCGCTGCCTACTCCCTGCAAAACAGCTAAGAATCTGGGTATCTGGGTTGATCCCAGACTTTCTTATGACAACCACGTACATAAAGTGGTTGGGAAATGCTTTGGGATAATGAAGACCCTGAACCGCACCCTAGATCTTCTCCCCCTGGAAGCCAGGCGCATTATGACCCATGCTTTGGTGACCTCGAGGATAGACTACGGCAATGTGCTCTTGCTTGGAACCTCGCAAAAAAATTTTAGGAGGCTTCAAGTACTCCAAAATACAGCAGCACGCCTAGTCCTTAGACTTCCGAAAAGGTCAGCCTCTATGCCAGCCCTAGCCACTCTGCACTGGCTACCAATAAAAAAGAGAGTCCTATTTAAAGCGCTTCTAACCTGCTATAGGATTATCTCTCACAAAGCTCCCTCTTATTTGACAGATCTGGCTATTCCATACGAGCCTACTAGAATTCTCCGCTCGGGAGGAACTGGTCTGCTTAAAATTCCCCGCATCAAGAAAGCCAGAATGGGCGGATGTTCCTTTCGCGTTATGGCTGCCAAAGAATGGAACTTTCTTCCCATAAATATCAGGCAAGCGGATTCAGAGCCCTTATTTAGGAAACTTTTAAAAACCTATCTGTTTTCCTCCTAAACTACTCTTCTTGGCTCTGACTTTTCTCCACAGCGCGGGGACACGCCGAGATGGCGTCACCATGCGCTTTACAAGCTTCTTTAATAATAATAATACAACCGTATAGGCCGGCCACGGTGCAAGAGGCGTCGAGTATCATGAGCAACACTACCTTAACGCGAAAATAAAAATAATCAATAATGAGAAGACCAGCATCAATAAGGTTGTTCGCATGCCCAGTCAGTACCTTCCCCGTCCCCCGCCCGCCATGTGCAAAAAGACCGAATACATATCCCTTAACATCAATGCCAAGTAACCGGAACGCCATAAGGAGTTGTAGGTCCCTCCTACATCGGCGCCATTTTGGGGCGAGGTCGGGTGGGTCCAGGGTACAGTCTAAATGTTTCCACTAACTAGCGGCCGGACCAGAATCCCTTTCGGCAGTTCAAAAATTTTCATTAACGCCAACAGAAAGAACAGACAGCATGAACCGTGACTCGAAGGTGGGGAGAGCAAAGGTTTTTTTTTTTCCTACCGGGTCATGCTGAGGTTCCACCGGAACTGATTCAAGTTGGTAGTCTACAGTGTCTCCTGGTAATTCAAACAGAAACTGGCGTCAGCATGAGGGCACCACCATCTCGCAGCAACGCCGTGGTCCTTTCGGAGAGCGGGACAGCAGGCGTGTCTCTCTGCCGACGCCCTGAATCAGTCTCTCTCACGGCACCAAATGGGGACAAGGTGGCTGCCGCCCGGAGCAAGGACAAGTTAATGTGGAATGATCGAGCAATAGTGGCGGTTGCCCCCACCGGAAGTCCGCGGGAGTCGAGGGCCAATGACTCCCGTAGAATCTGCAAAGCTGAGAGGACGTCTCCAAGGGTGGGGCCCATGCCCGAGCAGGCAAGCTTCCGAGTTCCAAGGTAGCCCAGAGCCATCTTAGTGGACCAGGCCCGAATCCGAAGAGCCGGCCGCCATTTTGAGAGTCCTGTGGCAGCAGCGGTTCTCCACCACCGCCACCGGAGTGGGTCCCCCGACCAACCAACTGCGGGGGCCCACTTCTTGGGTGGAACGCTAATGGAAACTTGGTGCAGAAAGGAACCTCCGCCTGGGTGGTCGTCCGGCAGGTGAGACGTTATTGGCTGTCCTGCTGCAGCTGGCCGGCGAGTGAAACGCTAAGGGGTGCTCTTTCAGCTGGTCGGAGAGTGAAACGCTAAGGGGTGCTCTCTCAGCTGGTCGGAGAGTGAAACGCTAAGGGGTGCTTCTTTCAGCTGGTCGGCGAGTGAAACGCTAAGGGGTGTTTCTTTCAGCTGGTCGACGAGTGAAACGCTAAGGGGTGTTTCTTTCAGCTGGTCGACGAGTGAAACGCTAAGGGGTGCCCTACTGCAACTGAGGAGCCTCCACCTGGGGAGGCGGGGGAGGCCCGTTCGCGTCGCCTCACCCCAGGGCACCCCACGCCGTCTTTCGGCGCAGCATTTGTAGGATGGCCAGACCAGTGCAACAACTTGCTGGACACCGCCTCGGTGCCGTCCGGATCTCGGCGCGCCGTGTTGCCTCCGGCCTATTCGCACAACAGTCCGCTACTGATGCCGCCTCACAGGCCGATGGATTTTGTAGGCGTGTTTATAGCCCAAATCCTACTAAAAGACAGACCAAAGCAGCCCAATGTTGCTACTCCAAAGAAGGAGGGGCATGGACTGTGTCAAGCGGACGGTGAATGCTTTGGGATGGATGTTGCAGCAGGCTGCCATGTAAATAGTTGTTTAATAAAGAGTGTTTTACGTGTTTACCCTGTTGGAGTGTTGCATATACCTAAAAGTTTTTAAAGCGTTTTAATCATACTACTTTGTTGGAGTGTTGTACATATAGGTTGGGAGGGAGCGTATGGAGGGGGCATGTAGATGATCGGAGGACCTAATAGCAATTCATCGTTCGCCCGTTGCTTGGAAGGCAACTCAGGGTAGAGCGTAGAGGGGGTCCTAACAGGGCACTGGCCTGACGTTTCAGAATCTTGTTTTTGTTTATCTTCCTTTCTCTCCTTTATTTCTTCCTCTAACTTTCTAGCGGCAAGGTGAGCTGCCTTTCGTAGTTCTTTTTCTGCCTTTACTACTTCTCTCTTTTTCCGTTGCGTTGTTTCTTTGCGCCACATGCCGATACTGTCGAGCATAGTGGGCGCCGTTTTATTGCTACGTAGAGCTATTTCTAGCGTTTCTATTTTATGGTTATCAAAGGATCCCATCAGTGGCCTACTGACTTTCGGAGTCCTTCTTTGTATATTTATGCCATAGTTTGCTATAAGCTACAGCGACTAGTCCATATTTAGTAAACATATCCTTATTAGGGGTGCCTTCCAGTGGAGCCGGATGGATCATCTCTAATAAGCGGTCCGGGCAGAACCAACTACTACTCAGTGGGGAGAAGATAGGCATGACGGGTTACAACGGGGACAAAAGTCTGCACTACCTATCTTTTCACTGATTGCAAAGACTAGACAGAATATCTCTATTCCACGTTATTTGTAAGCAGAGAATACCTCCAAAGAACCAATATCGAACAACCAATGTTCGGACAATCAAACAATCAATGGTGAGAAAGAGATAGGCACGACGGGTTACAACGGGGACAAAAGTCTGCGTTACCTATCCTTCACTATCTGCAAAGACTAGATAGAATATTTCTATTCTACGTTATTTGCAAACAGAGAATATCTCAAAAAGCACTATTCGTCAAAAACAATCAATGTTCGGACAATCAATCAGTGGGGAGAATAATAGGCACGACAGGTTACAAAGGGGGACAAAAGCTTGCGTTACCTACCCTTCACTATCTGCAAAGGGAGAGAGTGTATTTCTACTCTTCCCCGTTTGTAGGCAGCGAATATCTCAAAAAGAACAATCAAATAAGCAATACTAGTATTTTCAATCAATCCATCAATCGTTTCGCAATTTGTCGTGTTACACGACCTTACCCGGACCGCATGGACAGTTTCTCGTCTTCCGCCTCCAGCGCCCGATCGTCCTCTACTCTCCGTATTTGCCGCGGGACTCCTGATGGTTCCCAGTCAGGACCGTAGATCACTTGAGAGAGGTCTGCTCGGAACCAGTGAAGTTCGGATGATCGGCTGCCAGACGAGGGTCTATCGGGCAGGAGCTCTTCCCGATCGTTGCAGTCGTTCACTCTGTCGTCGGGACCTCTCCCGTTGGATCCACGTGTCGCTGATGGGCCCCACGTTTTGGACGCCAATTGTTAAATGGTAGCGGCAGTTTCAGTCGATAACCTTTCAAGTATTGCCCGGCGGTAATCGCCTCTTATACCATTCGATAATTAACCAACAAAAGAGGCAGGCGCCAGAGACTGGAAGGCAGGAAACAAGTTTTATTCCGTCGGAACAGAACACTTCAGATCGGACAGCAAGGTATCGTCTCGAGGTGCTCTAACCACATCTCTGAGGCCTGGCCTCTTATACACAGGTTTATTGCTTTATTACCGGTTTATTGTACATGGCACATTCTTGAGATTGCTTTGATACATGAAAGAACATCTTCGGAATCCCCGGCTCGGATCCGCTCCCACACATAACTACAGTGGAAGTCCCCACCCCACCCACAGTAGGAGATGGCTATCACACAGCTGGACATTCCGCCAATTCCCGGGGGTGTGTGCGACTGGTCGGGTCTCAGGGGGTGGGGGCCTTGATCTACTGTAATCCCTTTGATGTGAGGTGTTTCCCTTACAGTAGGGGCAATAAACTGCATCCGCAGGGCTAGGTGATGGCCTGGGATCGGTTCGGACAATCGGGCGCAGAGGAAGGGGGTTATCAAAAGGATGTATGACCATGTATGGGATGAAAGGAGGTGTTGGTGAGGCGCGGGATGTGGTTCCATGGCAGGGTCGCGCAGAAGGAGAGGGTTTATGGCCCATGTATGAGAGAGCGGGGGTGGCCGGCGCGCGGGGGATGTTTGCAGCGCCTGAGGGACGCGCTGGCGATCGGCAATGAGACCATGGTGCCTAAAATGGCCGTCGCACGTTTTCTGCGTGTGGCGCTTGGGGAGAGACAAGATGGCGCAGATAATGTTCAGATACAAACTAAATTTCCACATAACCTTTCATCACTCACTGTAAAATACAGAGTAGCACATTTGAAACCATTGACACACCAATACCAGTTACTACATACCCACTCACTGATTCCTAAGTCTACACACACAACTCCCCATTCAACAACAGAATCATTTATACATGCAGTCACTAATTAATAGAACACTATCAAATGCACTTATACACATATATAGACATTGACACATCAGTAGTTATCTTAGTCGGTTATGCAGTCATCCTACTCACTCATGAAAAAAATTAATCACACTTACATTTACTCACTTACACAATTATCCAACAACACCTCATTTATTCAAACACATAGTAACTCATAGTTAATATGTTAAAAAATCACCATTACAATTATACACTCATTCATATAGTTACTCTCACAATCACTCACTCTTACACATACTTATTTATATACACCAACTCACATACAATGCCTTTTATTTTTTTACTTTGTTGAAGATGTACAACTAAAACATATATTCGCTCACCAACACACAAATAAATACACTCAGTCACCTAAACAACTGTTTCCACATGCACTCTTAAACCTATACACCTAGTCAATCAACCATTCACACATCTATGCATAGAGTTACACACACCCCATCCAACCACACACAAACACAGTGTCCCATACAAATACTCACCCAACTAATCAATAAGTAATATACACACTCGTGTAGTTAGTGACCAACTGATGCAGCATGTTATACAACAACAGAGACAGTGATGCACACATTCACATAGTTTAGTTACTAATCCATGTATTAAGTGAGACACTTTTAATTACTCACTTAAACAGACAGTCAGGCAGCTACTAAATCCTCCATCCAGACAGTTATATATCCACTCAATCTTCAATACAGATTGGTATATATATAATACATATATAAATTTCAAACTAAACCACATTCACTGGATGATGTCATCAGTGATGTCATTTGAGATGTCATCAGTGATGTCACTGACCATGTCATGAATGATGCAATATGTGACATCATCAGCAGTGCTTTGCAGAGGATTTTCTATGGTTTTGTACGAGTGAAATGGCCAGCTAACTATAACACCCCTGAAACCTATGAGAGAAAGTAGGTCGCACACCGCTCGTCACACCAGCGAGTTACCCCAGAGAACCATGGGAAATGTAGTGGCGACGGCGGGTACGCCTGTGCCACACAAAGTCAAAAGTACAGTATGTGTATGCGTTAGCCATCCCTGGACACGTGTTTCGAGGTAGTTGCCTCTCGTCAGCAGGGAGCAGGTCAGTGTAAGGGGGTGCCGCGTGGACTGCCATGTAATTAAAAGCAGGTCAAGTACCTCTCCTGGCGCGCAGGTGCAGACTCAAGGCTCGTCAGCCCGCCAGCCGAAGCCGTTTAAATTGAGAGAAAGTAGGTCGCACACCGCTCGTCACACCAGCGAGTTACCCCAGAGAACCATGGGAAATGTAGTGGCGACGGCGGGTACGCCTGTGCCACACAAAGTCAAAAGTACAGTATGTGTATGCGTTAGCCATCCCTGGACACGTGTTTCGAGGTAGTTGCCTCTCGTCAGCAGGGAGCAGGTCAGTGTAAGGGGGTGCCGCGTGGACTGCCATGTAATTAAAAGCAGGTCAAGTACCTCTCCTGGCGCGCAGGTGCAGACTCAAGGCTCGTCAGCCCGCCAGCCGAAGCCGTTTAAATTGAGAGAAAGTAGGTCGCACACCGCTCGTCACACCAGCGAGTTACCCCAGAGAACCATGGGAAATGTAGTGGCGACGGCGGGTACGCCTGTGCCACACAAAGTCAAAAGTACAGTATGTGTATGCGTTAGCCATCCCTGGACACGTGTTTCGAGGTAGTTGCCTCTCGTCAGCAGGGAGCAGGTCAGTGTAAGGGGGTGCCGCGTGGACTGCCATGTAATTAAAAGCAGGTCAAGTACCTCTCCTGGCGCGCAGGTGCAGACTCAAGGCTCGTCAGCCCGCCAGCCGAAGCCGTTTAAATTGAGAGAAAGTAGGTCGCACACCGCTCGTCACACCAGCGAGTTACCCCAGAGAACCATGGGAAATGTAGTGGCGACGGCGGGTACGCCTGTGCCACACAAAGTCAAAAGTACAGTATGTGTATGCGTTAGCCATCCCTGGACACGTGTTTCGAGGTAGTTGCCTCTCGTCAGCAGGGAGCAGGTCAGTGTAAGGGGGTGCCGCGTGGACTGCCATGTAATTAAAAGCAGGTCAAGTACCTCTCCTGGCGCGCAGGTGCAGACTCAAGGCTCGTCAGCCCGCCAGCCGAAGCCGTTTAAATTGAGAGAAAGTAGGTCGCACACCGCTCGTCACACCAGCGAGTTACCCCAGAGAACCATGGGAAATGTAGTGGCGACGGCGGGTACGCCTGTGCCACACAAAGTCAAAAGTACAGTATGTGTATGCGTTAGCCATCCCTGGACACGTGTTTCGAGGTAGTTGCCTCTCGTCAGCAGGGAGCAGGTCAGTGTAAGGGGGTGCCGCGTGGACTGCCATGTAATTAAAAGCAGGTCAAGTACCTCTCCTGGCGCGCAGGTGCAGACTCAAGGCTCGTCAGCCCGCCAGCCGAAGCCGTTTAAATTGAGAGAAAGTAGGTCGCACACCGCTCGTCACACCAGCGAGTTACCCCAGAGAACCATGGGAAATGTAGTGGCGACGGCGGGTACGCCTGTGCCACACAAAGTCAAAAGTACAGTATGTGTATGCGTTAGCCATCCCTGGACACGTGTTTCGAGGTAGTTGCCTCTCGTCAGCAGGGAGCAGGTCAGTGTAAGGGGGTGCCGCGTGGACTGCCATGTAATTAAAAGCAGGTCAAGTACCTCTCCTGGCGCGCAGGTGCAGACTCAAGGCTCGTCAGCCCGCCAGCCGAAGCCGTTTAAATTGAGAGAAAGTAGGTCGCACACCGCTCGTCACACCAGCGAGTTACCCCAGAGAACCATGGGAAATGTAGTGGCGACGGCGGGTACGCCTGTGCCACACAAAGTCAAAAGTACAGTATGTGTATGCGTTAGCCATCCCTGGACACGTGTTTCGAGGTAGTTGCCTCTCGTCAGCAGGGAGCAGGTCAGTGTAAGGGGGTGCCGCGTGGACTGCCATGTAATTAAAAGCAGGTCAAGTACCTCTCCTGGCGCGCAGGTGCAGACTCAAGGCTCGTCAGCCCGCCAGCCGAAGCCGTTTAAATTGAGAGAAAGTAGGTCGCACACCGCTCGTCACACCAGCGAGTTACCCCAGAGAACCATGGGAAATGTAGTGGCGACGGCGGGTACGCCTGTGCCACACAAAGTCAAAAGTACAGTATGTGTATGCGTTAGCCATCCCTGGACACGTGTTTCGAGGTAGTTGCCTCTCGTCAGCAGGGAGCAGGTCAGTGTAAGGGGGTGCCGCGTGGACTGCCATTTAATTAAAAGCAGGTCAAGTACCTCTCCTGGCGCGCAGGTGCAGACTCAAGGCTCGTCAGCCCGCCAGCCGAAGCCGTTTAAATTGAGAGAAAGTAGGTCGCACCCCTGAAACCTATGGTTTTGTCTGTGAATATATATATATATACATACATATATAAACATAGATATAATCTGCATATCTATATAAATACAAATATAAATGTATGCATACATATACATACATATACATGTTATGTACATGAAAGTTTGAAAAACACTAATAAAAGCAAAGCTAAAAAGCCACCTCGTTACAAACAGAATTGCTTTAACTTAAACGAGGGCGAGACCTATTGCATTTTCAATGCTTGTTTACTTTGGTTCCATCAAGAAGGCATTCAGATGTGTCACACATTTGCCATAAATTCTGAATGTTAGCACTCTAGTTGCTCATTAGATCACTGTAGTAAAGCTACTGCTCACAAGGGAAGTCTGCTGCTGGTATTCAAAGTGCATGTTTCAGTCTGCATGTCAGACTTTTTTTACTGAAATAGAAGAGGATTTGAGAAGTCAAAATGTGCCCTAATTTTTCTTTCTGCAGCACTAATCATAATTTCTATGGCAAAATGAACCCCCTCCTTTTGTTCCTTTGCAAATTAAATGTTTTAAGTGTTACCACTTTATTCCAATCAAGATGGCTTCAGGTGTGCCATACTTTTGTCATAAGTAAGACTGTTAGCGCTCTAGTTGTTCTTTAGAACACTCTGGGACATTTTGTCATTGGGCTATACTTGGGCTACATCTGGGTGATATTTGAGCTACATTTTGGCTCTTTTGTCTCTGGGGGCCATCTTGGGAGACTTATTTGTTATGAAGTTTCTTAATTTCCTCATTTACTAGTGTCTCCTCAGTAGGAATACTTTCAGTTTTTTACTTTGATTCCATCAAGAAGGCATTCAAATGTGTCACACATTTGCCATAAATTCAGAATGTTAGCACTCTAGTTGCTCATTAGATCACTGTAGTAAAGCTACTGCTCACCAGGAAAGTCTGCTGCTGGTATTGAAAGTGCATGTTTCAGTCTGCATGTCAGAATTTTTAATGAAATAGAAGAGGATTTGAGAAGTCACTCAAAATGTGATCTAATTTTCTTTCTGCAGCACTAATCATACTTTCTATGGCAAAATGAACCCCCTCATTTTGTTCCTTTTTAAATTAAATGTTTTAAGAGTTACCACTTTATTCCAATCTAGATGGCTTCAGGTGTGCCATATGTTTGTCATAAGTAGGACTGTTAGCGCTCTAGTTGTTCTTTAGAACACTCTGGGAAGCTGCAGCAGAACACAAAGGAATCAACTGACAGTCTCTGCCCTTGTTGGATGTACATGTTTTACTGAGAATGTCAGACTTCATTCTCACATGACTGAGAAAGATAATGTGAATTTACAGAAAATATGCTCTCAGTTTAGCTTATAGATCACCTTCCAAACCTCTGTGGGAATAGTCTTTTAGAGCACTAACCATAATTTTGATGCCAATAAAACCCTCTCATATATGTAATTTCTAAAGGAAATGCTCTAGGTATTACAGTTTTGATTACATCAAGATGACGTCAGGCGTTCCACACTTTTGTAATAAATATAGAATGTTAGCAATCTAGTTGTTCATTAGGATACTGTTGAGAGGCAGAGGCCAGGGGCACGGACTCTGAAAATTGAAGGCAGGTAGGAGGGTGCAAAGGAAGAATTTAACCACACTGAGCAGGCAGGAAGGGCCGTGGCAGCACAACAGACTATGGAGGGCAGTGGAAAGGGGGGCAGGGGCATCGAACCAACAATACAGGACTTGCAAGAGAGGCTGTGGCAGTGTAATAGACCATTGTGGGCAGAAGGAAGAGGCAATGGTAGTACAACCATACATGCCAACAGACCCGATTCAGCCAGGAAACGTCCAATGTTTTTAAGCTCAAATGGGCTTTATTTTATCTGTCACCTGTCTACAATCTCCTCTTTTTCAATGTAACTCAAAGGGGAAAATCACAAGACGATTTTGCAAGCACTACAGAGACCAAAATGCCTTAGAAAAAAAGCACACCGGAGGCAGCAGCACACCAGAGGCTCATTAATTGAATAAAAGCAGGAAGGTAACTGTGGTGCTTTGAATGCTGAAAACTTCACATGCCTTTGAAAACGGAGAAATGTTCTCTGAAACGCGTCAGGCAAGAGACTAGCAGTGAACTGGAAAAAGCCTCAAACTGAAAAGCCTGCTTTGCTTTTGAATAAATATTGGTGTTCCAATTTTACCTGTTGTGGAGTGCGGGCTCATATGCAGGGCGAGGGATATATATATATATATATATATATATATATATATATACATATACATATATATATATATATATATATATATATTTTTATAATTCATTCCAAAGGTTTGCTCAGCAATTTAAGGCCGCACTCCCAAGCAGGTAAGAAAGCATTCTTTATTAGAAAAAGCAGGCAGCTTCCCATCCAATTTTTGAAGTCCTCCTGGCCGACGCGTTTCGGAGAATTCATTCTCCTTCTTCCTGGGCAAACAGGAATATAACACGACTTTGTGTGGCACCTTCAATGTTGGGAGCTCGTTCATATGGATATATATAACCTACTGGCTGCCGCCAGTAGGTAGTTATAGTTAGGACCTATTTTCCATAGGAAATCCGCAACATTCTATTTCCAATAACTTTGGCGCCAGTCGACGAATCTTCGCGAAATTTTCAAAACTCGTGGAACGCTCCGGTTCGCTCCTATCCTGAAACTTTCGGGGTTATTCGGCAAGCGGGGGCCGAGAAAAAAGGGGGCTCCCAAAACATGTTTTCCCCATGCAATTTTCCATAGTAAACTTTAGCCGGGGCTACAGCCCTAACTGCTGAACGGAATTCCACCAAATTTGGCAAAGAGGTAGCCCTTGGTTCCGAAAGGTGCCTTTTTGTTAAATGGTGTAAATCCGTTCAGTAGTTTGTGAGAAATTATAAAAATAAAAAATATCAATATCTGGGCGTAGCCTAATGACACATCTCATCGTGAGATCTGATTGGCTGTCGGCACTTCATTCTGGAATTGCTGGCAGCCATCTTGGGACCAATATACAAGATTGCACTCCATTGAAATGCATTGTAATGAATAGTAGGCTTTGAGGGTCACCAAAAGGAGAACTATAAAAGGTAATGACAGACTTTAGTTACATTACAATTTATTTGATGATGGTACCATACTAATTTTAGGAATTGTGGTGTGTTCTAAGGTGATTTTACCTTGTGAAAAACCTTCTGCTGGGATATCATATCATGAATCATGTTTGAGAGAAAACTATTTTCTCATGCTTGTCCCATAGAGGTTTGGAAGGTGCTCCAGAAGCTAAAATGAGAGCATATTTTCTGTAAATTCACATTATCGTTCTCAGTCATGTGAGAATGAAGTCTGACATTCTCAGTAAAACATGTACATCCAACAAGGGCAGAGACTGTCAGTTGATTTCTTTGTGTTCTACTGCAGCTTCCCAGAGGGTTCTAAAGAACAACTAGAGTGCTAATAGTCTTACTCATGACAAAATTGTGGCACACCTGAAGCCATCTTGATTGGAATAAACTGGTAACACTTAAAACATTTAATTTAAAAAGGAACAAAATGGTAGGGTTCATTTTGTCTTAAAAATTATGGTTAGAGCTGTAGAAAGAAAAATTAGGACATGTTTTATGTGAGATCTCAAATACCTTCCTGCTATATTTCAACAGGAGCAGCCTGGCAGTTGATTCCTTTGTGTTCTACTGCAGCTTCCCAGAGTGTTCTAAGGCACAACTAGAGCGCTAACAGTCTTACTTATGACAAAATTATGGCACACCTGAAGCCATCTTGATCGGAATAAACTGGTAACCCTAAAAACATTTAATTTAAAAAGGAACAAAATGAGGGGGTTCATTTTGTCATAGAAATGATGGTTAGTGCTGTAGAAAGAAAAATTAGGGCATGTTTTAAGAGAGATATCAAATCCTCCTCTATTTAATTAGAAAATTCTGACATGTAGACTGAACAATCACTTTCAATACAAGCAGCAGACTTCCAGTTAACTCCCTGGTGAGCACTACCCCCTACACTACCCAAACACCACTGCACTACCCTAAACCCTAAAACCACTACCCCCAGCACGACCCCCTATACTACACAAACACCACTGCACTACCCTAAACCACTACTCCCTACAGTACAAAAACACCACTGCGTTCTCTTAACCCTAAAACACTATCCCCAGCATGACCCCCTATACTACCCAAACACCACTGCGCTACCCTAAACACTAAAACACTACCCCAGCACGACCCCTTACACTACCCAAACACCTCTGCACTACTCTAAACCCTAAATCTACCCCGAGGACAACCCCCTACACCACACAAACACCACTGCGCTACACTAAACCCTAAAACACTACCCCTACACAAACAACACTGCACTGCACTGCACTACCCTTAACCCTAAAACACTACCCCCAGCACGACCCCCTACACTACACAAACACCACTGCACTACCCTAAACCCTAAATAACTACCCCCTACTCTACACAAACACCACTGAACTACCTTAAACCCTAATACACTACACCCACTAGACCCCCTACACTACACAAACACCACTGTACTACCCTAAACCACTACCCCAGCACAAACCCACAAACACCACTGCACAACACTAAACCCTAAATCGATCACCAGCATGACCCCCTATACTACCCAAACACCACTGCACTACCCTAAATCTGCCCCCAGCATGAACCCCTACACTACCCAAACACTGCTCTACCCTAAACCCTAAAACACTACCCCAGCGCAACCCCCTACACTATACCAACACCACTGCACTACCCTAAACCTTAAATCTACCCCAGCACGACCCCCTACACTACACAAACACCACAGCACTACCCTAAACTCTAAATCTACCCCCAGCACGACCCCCTACACTACACAAACACCACTGCACTACCCTAAATCTACCCCAGCACGATCCCCTACACTACACAAACACCACTGCACTCTCCTAAACCCTAAAACACTACCCCCAGCACGACCCCTACTATACACAAACACCACTGCACTACCCTAAAACACTACCCCCAGCACAACCCCCTACACTAGCCAAACACCACTGCACTGCCCTAAACCTTAAAACACTACCCCAGCACGACCCCCTACACTACATAAACACCACTGCACTGCCCCTAACCACTACCCGCTACACTACACAAACAGCACTGCACTACCCTAAACCCTAAATCACTACACCCAGCATGACCCCCTACACTACACAAACACCACTGCACTACCCTAAACCCTAAAACACTACCCCCAGCACTACCCCTACACTACACAAACACCATTGCACTACCCTAAACCTTAAATCTACCCTCAGCACGACCCCTTACACTACCCAAACACCACTGCGCTACCCTAAACCCTACAATACTACCCCGGCATGACCCCCTACACTACCCAAACACCACTGCGCTACCCTAAACCCTAAAACACTACCCCGGCACGACCCCCTACACTACCCAAACACCACTGCACTACCCTAAACCCTAAAACACTACCCCTGTCACGACCCCCTACACTACCTAAACACCACTTCGCTACCCTAAACCTTAAAACACTACCCCCGGCACGACCCCCTACACTACACAAACACCACTGCACTACCCTAAACCCTAAAACACTACCCCTGTCACGACCCCCTACACTACCTAAACACCACTTCGCTACCCTAAACCTTAAAACACTACCCCCGGCACGACCCCCTACACTACACAAACACCACTGCACTACCCTAAACCCTAAAACACTACCCCAGCACTACTCCTACACTACACAAACACCATTGCACTACCCTAAACCTTAAATCTACCCTCAGCATGACCCCTTACACTACCCAAACACCACTGCGCTACCCTAAACCCTAAAACACTACCCCCGGCATGACCCCCTACACTACCCTAACACCACTGCGCTACCCTAAAACACTACCCCCGGCACGACCACCTACACTAGCCAAACACCACTGCGCTACCCTAAAACACTACCCCCGGCACGACCCTCTACACTACACACACACACCACTGCACTACCCTTTACCCTCAAACACAACCCCCAGCATGACCGTCTACACTACACAAACACCACTGCACTACCCTAAACCACTACCCCCTACACTACACAAACACAACTGCACTACCCTGAACCCTAAAACACTACACCAGCATGACCCCCTACACTCCCAAACACCACTGCACTACCCTAAACCCACCCCCAACACAACCCCTATACTACCCAAACACCACTGCACTACCCTAAACCCTAAATCTACCCCCAGCATGACCCCCTACACTACCCAAACACCACTGCACTACACTAAACCCTAAAACACTACCACCTACACAACACAAACACCAGTGCACTACCGTAAACCCTAAAACACTACCCCCAGCATGACCCCCTACACTACACAAACACCACTGCACTACCCTAGACCCTAAGTCTACCCCCAGCACAACCCCCTACACTACACAAACACCACTGCACTACCCTAAACCCTAAAACAGTACCCCAGCACGACCCCATACACTACCCAAACGCCACTGCACTACCCTAAACCCTAAAACACTGCCCCCAGCACGACCCCCTACACTACACAAACACCATTGCACTACCCTAAACCTTAAATCTACCCTCAGCACGACCCCCTACACTACCCAAACACCACTGCGCTACCTTAAACCCTAAAACACTACCCAGCACGACCCGCTACACTACCCAAACACCACTGCGCTATCCTAAACCCTAAAACACTACCCCCAGCACGACCCTTTACCCTACCCAAACACCACTGCGCTACCCTAAACCCTAAAACACTTGTAACGTCCTGGCTTTCTCGGGGTTGGGACAAACAGACGACGGACCAGAGAAATGGAGGTTTAAGGACGATTTAATAAACAGATAAACAACTACAGACAACAAAGAATACCGGTACTGGAATCACCAGTTAAAGTACGATACCCATTAACAGCTCGTCTAACCGTCCTCCGCATGCACACCGGACCCGGTATGCTCCAACGGAGGGCACAGTGCTAAGCAGTGGCCGACAATGCCACTCGACCGCTGTGAAGGGTAGTTCCAAGGTTGTGGAATCTACGGGGGGGCACGTGGGAGTCACCCGGCCGGGCTCTCTACCACCTGGGAACAGCCGCTCTACCAGTATCCCCCAGAGTACTGTCACAACACAAAGACGCTGGGAACACCTCCTAGTGTGCGTCTCTTGTATCCGGGTTTAAGTGATGATACCCAAGGTGGCGCAGAGAATGGATGGGAGCAGCCGCTCTACCTATCCCAGTTCTCCTACGAGTGTCGATGGCTAAGACGCGGAAACACCTCCTGGATAGCGTCTTAGCTATAAGCGTGTGTTTACCCAAGGAACGAGGGTTGGGAGCTTCGGCTCGCACCAACCTCGTTTTCTCCAAATTGTCAGGCCGTTGGGAGCTTCGGCTCTACCAACGGGACTTGTGCCCAATGACGTTGAATACGGCTCTCAGAACGGGACAGGACATGGGCAGGAAGCACACACCAGCACCTCTCCTCCGCTCCTTAGAATGTTCCTTCCGCCGCTCAACTCACCAACGGGTCCGTGTACCTCAACCAGGTACTCCTGCAAAGATCAGAATATCCGACGCCGAGTCCCAGTGATCTTCTCCTTAAGTAGTACTCTCGGCGTTGTATAACCATGACTCTTGAGTTGCATAACATGAAAACTAGGCGTTACCCTTGGTGTTATGTAACCAGAACTCTTGAGTTGCACAACATGAAAACTAGGCGTTCCCCTTGGTGTTATGCAACCAGAACTCTTGAGTTGCATAACATGAACTAGGCGTTACCCTTGGTGTTATGTAACCAGAACTCTTGAGTTGCATAAGGCAATTGTTGCCGGAGGGCATTCTGGGAGTTGTAGTCCGCTCTCCTCCAAGCGCACCAGGTTCACGGAAGTGGCATCGTGGGAGGGAATCCATGTGCGGGAGGGGATTCCTGACAACACTACCCCCAGCATGACCCCCTACACTACCCAAAGACAACTGCGCTACCCTAAACCCTAAAACACTACCCCCAGCATGACCCCCTACACTACCCAAACACCACTGCGCTACCCTAAACCCTAAACACTACCCCAGCACGACCCCCTACACCACTGCACTACCCTAAACCCTAAATCTACCCCCAGCACAACCTCCTACACTACCCAAACACCACTGCACTACCCTAAACCTTAAAACACAACCCCCTACACTACACAAACACCACAGCACTACCCTTTGCCCTCAAACACTAGCCCCAGCATGACCCCCTACACTACACAAACACCACTGTACTACCCTAAACCCCTACCCCAGCACGACCCCCTATGCTACACAAACACCATTGCACTACCCTAGAGGGAGCTCACCACCGATGTCACTAGCATAGCGGAAGCCTTTAGAGACTTTTATGCAACACTGTACTCGGGCGATACCTTAGAAACACAGCACTGCAGCGATTACTTGCAGAAGGCAGCGATACCGGCTCTCAACAAAGCGCAGGCTAAACACCTCGAGAGAGATATAGGCACGGAGGAGGTTATTGCAGCAATCTCCCGGCTTAAGCACGGCAAGTCACCGGGGCCGGACGGCTATACGGTCGCCTTCTATAAAACCTTTTGCGCACAGGTGGCACCCATACTACGAGACCTGTTTAACACCTTCACAACTGATGGGGCTATTCCGGAGGAGATGATAGAGGCATCAATAGTAGTTATTCCAAATCCTGGGAAGGATAGGACGCAATGCAGTGCATATAGGCCAATTTCCCTATTAAATGTTGATATCAAGCTGTACACCAGTGTCCTTGCCACGCGGTTGGCGTCATATATGACCCAACTGGTAGACCCAGATCAGGCTGGTTTTATCCCGCAGCGGCAAACGAGCGACAACACTAAAAGGATTCTCCACCTGATAGAGAAGGCGTCCCGCATTACCGGGAAGTACATGCTGTTAGCCATCAGGGCCGAAAAAGCCTTCAACAGGGTCCACTGGCCCTACCTTGAGCAGGTCTTGATTCGCTTTGGCATTGGGGCTAAACTGCGCTCTCGGATACTGAACTGTTATCATTTGCCCCAGGCGACTGTTCGGGTAAACGGTCAGACCTCCTCGCGCTTCCCCATAGGCAGAGGCTCTAGGCAAGGGTGTCCCCTTTCACCCCTTCTATTTGCACTCTACATGGAACCCCTGGCGCTGCGGGTTCACAGTAACCCCCTTATTACAGGCATACGTTTTGGAGGTGACACTCATACCATCAGCCTCCATGCTGACAATGTTTTGTTTTCCCTTTCTAACCCAATTCCGGCCATGCGCGCTCTTTTCATAGAACTATACAGCTTCGCGCAGGCGTCCGGCTTTAAGGTCAACATTGATAAATCACTTGCACTGGATATTTCCCTTTCCGCCGACACCTTGGCCCATTTACAGGAGGAACATACTCTCCAGTGGTCAACCTCCTCGATCCCGTACCTGGGCATTCAGCTGGCACCCACTATCCCGGCCACCGTAGCTGTTAACTACGCTAGCTTGCGCTCCCTCCTCCGCTCGGAACTGGGGAAATGGAAGCATCACACTTTATCGTGGCTAGGTAGAATAGCGGCTATTAAAATGACCATTCTCCCCCAAATCCTGTACCTCTTCCAGACCCTTCCCCTTCGGCCCCCCTCGGGTTGGATTCAACAAACACAGGCTGAACTTGCGAATTTTATCTGGCAGGGCCGGAGGCCTCGGTTCAAGCAGGCGATCGCGGTTCTCCCACCGGATCGGGGGGTGTAGGGATCCCGGACTTATAGCTATATTTTAACGCTACACAGCTCCGCTCCTTGGTGGAATGGTATCGACTTGAGTCCGGAAAACACTGGCTGTTTCAGGATCAAGCGGTGGCAGCTATGCCCCTACAGGGTATCCCCTTTCTCCGAAAGAAAGATAGACCGCCCAATTGATATGCCTCATATATCACGGGAACGATTATGGCGGCCTGGGACCGCACTAGCATCGCTCATGAACTGACCTCTTTCCCCTCTGACGCCCCTCTTTAATAATCCGGAATTCCACCCTGGCACTGATCCCAAGGTGTTCGCTCTATGGCGCTCTTCTGACTGTCGCTCTCTCGGTCACCTCTTTGATTTCGATGGGATTCTCTTATTCCCGCTACTTAAGTCACACTATGGAATCCCTGAATCAGAACGTCTGCGGTATCTACAGCTTAGGCACTGGGCGCTTCACCCGCTAATTAAACCCGGTGCTCACCGCTTACTGACCCCCTATGAAAAATGGCTTATTACCCGCACCTCCGACAAAAAGCTTATTTCTGACCTATATAAGCAGCTGATACTGAGCACCACTCATACTTACAACGCAGGTCGTATGCGCTGGGAGCGGGAACTGGGACGGTCCCTCAGTCACAAAGAATGGGAAAGTATCTACCGCAGAGCACGGCACTCGGCATACCACGTAGGCCTCACAGAGACACTGACTAAAGTAGCCACCTACTGGTATTACACGCCAGAGCGCTTACACCATTTTGACGCACGACAAAGTGCCCTGTGTTGGAGGGGTTGCGGGGAGGTGGGCACACACCTCTTATGGAGCTGCGACCGCATCCAGCCTTATTGGTCTCTGTTAGACCTGACATCCTTGGCGTGGGTTTTTCCCCTATCTTTTGCCTCTGCTACCTGGATTTTTGATGCTGTGCTGGATTTCGATTTGCTGGTTTAGATGCTTTGGACACTCTGCCACTGCTAATCAGTGCCAGAGTGTAAGTGCTCCCTGTGTAAAATATCTTATTGATTGGATATACCTGATTGGCATATCTGTATCACCATGAAGTCCCTAGTAAAGTGCACTGTGTGTGCCAGGGCTGGTGATGACGGATGCTACTCGTGGGTCTGCAGCGCTGATTGCGCCACCCACCTGTGTAGCCCTAAAACAGTGTCTCAGGCCTGCCGCCGCAGGCCTGCCTGCAGTCCCCGGACTGCCATGTCCCCCTGGCCAGTGTCCACACTGGCCGGGCCTAACCCTTCCCTTTTCATACACGTCAGTCATCCCTATGGAAGGCCCAAGGTACCCCCCTGGGCAGGGTGCAGTGTATGTAGAAGGTAGAGCATGTACTAGTGCAGGTAACATGTTCTGGTAGTGAACACCGGCCATTTTGTGTGTTCACTACTGCAAGGCTATCTTGTTCCATAGGCTAACATGAGGGAGGCGGGTGCCAATGGCTATCCGCCTATCTTCTCATACGAACAAGATAAGACATGAGTGTTTGATATCCCTGAGCTCAGCATTTAATAACACATCTTTTAGGAGAGATTGTTTTTAAATCCTGAGTTGGAGAACAGTACTTTTTAGAGAGTAGCTGTTCTCTTGTCTGACCCTTCTGTGTGCCTGGGCGTGCTTGTGGATTGACTGTCTGGTTTGAGAGTGACAGGGGCTGGGGATCCCCCGGGAGGTTGGCTGAGTCAGCCCTCTGCTGAATGGCGACAATCGCAAGGAGAGTGGAGGGAGGAGATAGCACCTGGGATTGAATAGGGCTGTGCCTGCCTGCCACTCTGCTGGCTCCACCTCCCGCTGGGCGGCTGACGACCTTGCCCCTCGCTCTGAAAAGAATGTAGGAGCCAGGAAAACAAAGTGCTCCAGCAACACCCAGAACTGGATCAGACCGGGCTCAGGACCCACTTGCACAAAGACTTCAAAGACTTCTAGGGGTATAAGTACAAGACCCCTGACAACAGATTTTTAGATTCGACCATCGAGAGGAACCTCTGCTGAAAGACGGACCGCTGAAGAACTAAAGGAAGATTGCCGTGCTGTGTGCTCTAAAGGCTGACCTGTTCTGGCGTACAACTGAAGCTAAGGAGAAGAAGGGGTCCTGCTGTGTGCTGACCCTATCCACTTGACCAAACAAGACTTTACTGTGTGCTGTGTCTTCAACTGAATCTCCAAGGGCCTGAGAAGAGCTGGCCTCCTGTTTCGCAACCCAGGGATAGAAAGGTTGCCAAGAACTCAAGACTCTGCTGTGTCCCACCTGCGCTGCTGTGTGCCGCAGGGACTGTGGACTGTTCTACCAAGCTTCTCAACATCTGCCTGTGAGGTGGGCTGGCTGCTCTCTGTCTTGCTAGAGAGTACCGCACCGAGCCGGGCCCGACACCGGTTGCCGCATCAAGAAGATCGACGTGCTCATCGGCACGTGCCTTGCCGCGACCCGGAGGCCTGAAGCAGATCGAGAGTCGTATTTCCCTGCTCTACGAAGCCGCGTTGTGAGTGGCTGACTCCGGTGACGTCGACATCGTCACTGGGGGCTCGTCGAGGGAGTTGTGGAATCCTTGCACCGAACAGCCCGAGGAGCGCTTGTATAACGAGCGCAGTGACACCGCCGGAGCAACGTAGCTGCCTAAAACATCGAGAGCCTACAATTTGATTCATTCTCAGTGAGTATCGAATCACTCAAGAGACTAGAGACTATCGTCTGACGATCCCGACCAACTAAGAAAGCGACTATTGTGTAAACCTGTGATGCTTGATTTCAACTGCGGAAACTAGATAAAGATATATTATTTTTGATATAACTCACCTGTGTGGTCTAAGTTTGTGGTGTGCGGAGGGGGGATCATTGTGGTGTCTACGTGCAAATACCTTACACATTGCCTTGGGGATAAGCCTGTCTGCTCGAGCCAAGCTACCTAGAGGGTGAGCAGGGGTTATCTACCGTGTGTGTCCCTGTACCCTGACTAGAAGCAAGGGTCCCTATTTGGTCTAAGGTGAATACCTCTGCCAACTAGAGACCCCCAGATCTAACAGTCTCATATTCTAGATGAGGTGGACAACCACTTTGAAACACAAATCCCGCGATTTTTCTGCATATGTCCTATTGGGCTAACCCAATCCTATCACATATCCTTTAAAATCTAGACGGGCCGGCTGATAGCGATCACACTGGGGGCAGCAACGCAGAATATTCTCGCGCACTGGCATTCCACTCATCCACCAACACACTCCGGATGGCTGCAGAGGCTTTGGCGGGTACTGGGCATGGAGAAGCTCTCACTCACTCTTGCGGGCAGAGGGTCAGAGTTTCCGGAGTTGTGGCGCCCTTTCTGGACACTACTCATGGCTGAATTCAGGGAATTGACGTGCCCTCGTTATCTCAGACTTCTCCGTCTTGTTGACACACAGGTCCCACAGGCAAGACCCTCCCGCACCCTCAGACGGGCGCGCTGACCCCGGGGCATTCTTCTTCTTTCCCCCCTTCTTTTCCTTCTTTTCTTTCTAATTGTTTGCGGATGGGGGTGGGGGGTGGTAGGGTGGGTTTTTGGGATTGGTTTATGTCCTTCATTCCTACCCTTAGTTTCTTTTGTTGACCCGTTCCAAGCATCTTACTTTTGTAATGTCCTTACTTGCGACACTTGATGTCTTTATTGCACTGTTTACAGGGAACTGGGGGTCGTTTTTGTTGCTTCTTAAAAATTAATAAAAGATTTAAACCATAAAAAACCTTTGAAATTCACTGAAAATCCATAGGTTTCAGGGACATTATAGTTAGAAATTAGCATTTAAAAAACCTTTGAAATTCACTGAAAAAAACATAGGTTTCAGACACGTTATAGTTAGGAATTAGCATTTAAAAAACCTTAGAAATTCATTGAAAAAAACCATAGGTTTCAGGGACGTTATAGTTAGCTGGACATTTCACTCGTACAAAATCATAGAAATTCCTCATTATAGTTAGTTCTGCTCACTATAACTTGCGCGCCTGCAATGCACTGCTGATGATGTCACATATTACATCATTCATGACATGATCAGTGACATCACTGATGACATCACTGATGACATCACTGATCACATCTCAAATGACATCACTGATGACATCATCCAGTGAATGTTGTTTTGTTTGATATTTAAATATGTATTATATATATAGCAATCTGCATTGAAGAATGAGTGGATATATAAATGTCTGGATAGAGGATTTAGTAGCTGTGTGATTGACTGTAAGTGAGTAATTAAAAGTGTCTCACTAAATACATGGGTTAGTGACTAAACTGTGTGAATTACTATCACTCTGTGTGTTGTTGTGTAATCTGCTGCATCAGTTGGTCACTAACTATAACGTACCTGAAACCTGTGGTTGTTTCAGTGAATTTCTTTTTATTTTTTAATTTTATTTTTCATTTTATGCTAAAAGCTGTGTTTTTGCAGCGTTGATTACATATACATACAATCCAAACATAAAGCCGGAAATTCATTTGATAAAAAGAGACAATCAAATAATACATTACGCACAATAACCAATAAATCATATGCTAGAGAGTAACATAATATAACAATTTTTTTCCTCAGAATGAACTTGAGGAAGAGATTTCAGTTTATACAAAAGTTGCGATCCAGGAAGAGAGGGGCCCCCAGATCTTAATCCCTTTAATTCTGCCTTTCCTGCCTCGCCTTTCATATAGTGCCTTTTCTAGGTTATATATATGTAAGAATCGCCCCTTCTACTGCTGGGAGTTTGTGAATCAAGCCAGGCTGAGGCGACAGAGCCTGAGGACCGCCATTACTATGAAGGTGAGTTCTATCCCTTCATTGCCAACTGTATCATTTATCCCTCATAACATCAACTGAGGTGTCAGAGAAATCTCTTTGTTAAGGATTTGTTTTAAGAAGCTTGAGATTTTACATCCTATAGATTCTATACAAGGACAGGTAGCGAAAATATGCACTAAATCCACACCAAAAGTTGCACATCTGAAACAAGAAGTCCCCTCTGTACCACCCCATTCAACTATTTTCACGGGTGTATTATACAGATCGAATATAGTCTTAAAATGTTGAGCCCGCAGATTGGCAGAGCACAGTACTGTGTTCCAAAACTCTACTGAGCTCATAAAACAGGAATCCTCAACTCCCAACCTCTCCTACCATTTCAGACTATGTTTCTCTAAATCATCTAGCACTCTTACTTGCAAGGATCTATATATTTGTGTTATTGAGGATCCTGTATTACTGGTTAGCAATTCCATTAGAGGTACTTGTCCAAACCCCGCCGCACCACCAGCCATTTTAAGCAAAAAATCTCTCGACTGTTAGTACTTTTTTTAAAATCCCGCGGGCGAGCACCATACCATTCCCTAACTACTTCAAATGATGTTATATGGTCCCCACCTTTCCAGATATGTGTCTTATAATGCCCTTGGCAATTGGTCATTTCCGATTATGGGAGAATAATGGTGGAATCTACCTACCCCAAGTTTCTTCCTAATACCTGCCTAATTGAGGGAAGACAGCAAATAATGCCTTGAAACTCGTTTTCTTAAAATAGCTTGCTTCATAGAAGTTCAAAAGACAGCCATTAGCCCGGACGCCTATTAATAACTCATAAATTGTGGATACTTTTCCTCCCTTTCCTTTTCCATATCTCCAAAGAGAGGGCAATAATATTGAAGTGAAGCCGCTAAAGAATATATCTTAAAATGCGGGAGCCTCTATCCTCCTCTATCACTTGGAAGGGAAAGGAACACTTTCGCTCTCCTGGTCCTCTGGTAACACCAAATAAACCTAGCTACCTCCTTCTCTATTTGTTTAAACCAAAAATTATGAATTTCCAGAGGGATCGCATGAAAAATATACAAAAGGTTTGGCAGGATCATCATTTTAAGGAGATTACATCTCCCAACTATTGATAATTTCAGATTATCCCATTGCTGTAGATCGTTCTTGATTTTCCCCATTATAGGGGTAATATTTAAATCCACTATATCATCCACCTTAGCTGTAATGATAATTCCAAGATAAACTGCTTTTTCTACGGTTCTATTATCCATACCTGTAGCAGATCTGTTTGTCACAATCTACGTTTTAGCTTTATTTAATAAGAAACCCGAAGTTTTCAGCAATACTTTCAACCGCGGACATTGCATGTTCAATGTCAGATGAAATAATAGCCACATCATCAGCGTAGGCTAATAGCTTGGTGTCCCCGCCTAGTAAACGGACCGGAATGATTTCTGTGGAGTACTCCAGTCGCCTAAGAAGGGGGCCTAAGTACCAAGCAAACAGTAGGGGAGAGGCAGGGCAACCCTGTCTCGTTCCCCTGCCGATTGAAAATAGAGCCATCTCTTCCCCCATAATTCGTAATCTTGCTATAGGATTGACATACAAGACCTGTATTGCGTTTACAAATGAATCCCCTAGGGTCTGCCATAAAAAGCTCCATGACACCCTGTTGAAGGCCTTCCCCGCGTCTAAATAGGCTACCCCCATAGGTTTAGAGGCAATTCCAGGAGCATCAAAGAGGGTAATTAACCTCCTAACTTGATCTACAGTCCCTCTTCCTTGTATAAACCTGTGCTGCCACACCGAAACAAGATGATGCATTACAGAATTCAACTATTTGATAGATGACCATCAGGAGATGGAGCTGAGTAAAGATCTTCATACAATTCTCTAAAAGCCTCTCTAATCTCGGCAGGCTCCGTCACGACTTTGTCCTGCATATTTCTAATCCTATCTATGTATCCTGATGCCACCTGCTGTCTGGCCTTAATGGCCAATAATCTGGCCACCGTCTCACTGTATTCATAGCAATCCTGCTTCTTAGCTAAGTATTTTCCCGCAAGCCTCTCAGCGTTGGTCATTCAGACAAGCTTTAGTTATATTAATAGAGTTTATGATTCCACCCACCTCCCCTCCACGAAACACGGTACTGATCAATTCTGTCTCCAATCGGGCAAGCTTGTAATAAAACTGTTTAATCTGTTCTACCTCTTTTTTATGCTCACTCAAAAATACTGCAGGATCTCACCTTTTACTGACGCATTAAAAGCATCCCAGACCATGACGGGGAGGGGGGGCGCTACCGCTAATATTATCAAAGAATCCCCTGATCCAATCCTTCATATATTCAATAAATTTTTGATCTGAAAGCAAGGCCCTCTCAAAGGTCCATCTAGAGTACTCCTTCCTTATGTCAGTTACTAAAAACTCTAGGACTACCGGGTAATGGTCAGACATAACTCTGGGGAAGAGCTCTATTTGTGCCTCTTGCAGTATAGATGGCGAGGTAAAAAGTAGTCCAGCCTAGCAAACTTGCCGTGCAGTGCTGAATAAAAAGTATAACCAGGCTCCGGAGCTCTAAGTTTAAGCCAAGCATCTATCAAACCAACATTGTTTACAAGGTTTTTGAACGCCCGCATCGAATGTGGCTTCCGCCCTTTGCTGGAAACTCCCACTGTTCCCAGAATGTCTCTAGACCCATTAAGATTTAGGTCCCCACACACCACGAACGGAGCTGGCCTGGATGGTAATTCATTGGCCAAGAAAAAGAATAGCCCTGGGTCATCTAAAACAGGGGCATAGACTGTACATAATGTGAAAGAGACGGTTTTGTGCCTGCATTCCAATAATATCCATCTACCATTTCTATCAACAACTTTCCTGCCAGGGTTAATAACACTGCCTTTTATGAGAACTGTGACCCTCTTCGTCTTCACATCTTGTGTAGTGTAGGCTGCTACCTTCAGCCCCAGGGATTTAAGTTGGTTGCTATCATTCCTGGCAATATGGGTCTCCTGTAAACAATAAACATCTGTCTTTAATACCTTAAGATCTTCCTGGATCCTCCTCCTCTTAGCCATGTCATTAAGCCCACAAATGTTAATAGATGCAATATAAATTTTAGCCATTATTCCAAAAAATGATTATTTCCAGCCGTATTACCATATCTAAATTAGTACAAATACTGTACTGCTCCTGCAGGCCGTCAAATACAGTTGTCTTTCCAAACTGCTCTCTAACCTTTAGTATCTACATAAAATGACACCAATCATAAACTTCATGCTTCTGCTGCAATTAACACTTCACATTACCACTGTACACCCCCGCCCCATCCCCCCACCACCCCTTCTCCGCCCCACCCTCCCTCCCCTACCCTTAGAAGCAGTCAGACCGAGAAAGGTCTGTGTGATGGAGACAGGAAAGAGCATCGCAGCGCCCCCCCAAGATCCCCCCGTGCCTTATCAAGCCAAAACGTCAAATAAAAATAAGGATGAATAAGGGAAAGAAAAAAAAGCATAGTATACAAAATCGACTATATACGTGTGAGGTTTTGCTGATGTTGCGCCTGCATAGCCTACAACTCCCAGAAAACACCTGGAGTGAAGGCGGAGCAGCGTCAATAAAAGGATGGGACGCGCACGCTGTGATGTGCGTAATTTTGGATTTGAACCTGTCGAATCAGTGTACCCTGGTATTCTACCCAAAGGCGTCAGTTTCTTGGTTTTCATCTGTAATTCGAGCAAAGTGTGCCGAACGGAGTCCTGAAGGGGAGGCGTAACCTTTAGCCTCCACGGAGAAGCGAGGCGCGACTGCGTTTCAGCCGTCTCCTTCAGCCGCCGCCGGTAACTCTGTCCGGGCGCTCCATTCGGACACACCAGTTAATGAAGAGGAGAGTGCGCCCACCCCTTTGCAGTTTACGGCGCTCCGAGGTAGTAGCAGTACTTTGCAGAATTTCCCTGGAGTGAACGCGCTTGTGTTTAGAGCCGTTACCACCCGCCTTGGTTATTTTCCGCTCCAACTATAAAGATATTCCAGAGATAACAATTTCAGTTACACGTTTATTGAGTAAGGGGCTGAATGTGTTTAGCGAGATATTCCGTGACTTTCACGCCACCAGGATTGGATGGTAGTTTAAAGAGGAAGGAAAACATTTAGACATTTTTGTTTTGGTTTAAGGTCTTAGCACAGAGCCTGAATTGTTGCCTATGTCCACAGACTTTTGAGTTGCCAATGTATGGAACAGTACACAGGGCTGAGAATCTTTTGGGCTTTACGAATCTACTGGATAGAGCTCGCTACAATACAGCGCTCCTCGCTTTCAGCAGAATGTAGAGATATCATATACCTTCAATACAGGTGTGTAGGGGTTTACAGATGAGAAGGTCAAGTATTGTTCGCAGGGTGTCCTCATCTGATTGATGTTGTTATGCCTGTTTTGTCTTTCCTAGTATTTGGTATGGTGTTGTTGAAGGAATACAGAGTCTGCTTGTGTGGCCTATCATCAAAGGTAAATGGACTTATTAGCGAGACCTTAATGAGCGTAGTGTTGCATGCTATTTGTATTTCATGGTGTGCATTTGTATTTCAGGTTCTACTCCCTGCTGTTCCCTTCCTACCCTTCCCTCACTCGATTGTCCTAATACTCCGTGCAGTTGTTGTAGGAGTTGGGGAGATCAAGGGGTGTTATTGCATCACACGAATCCTGAGGAGCATCCGCCTTCGGACAGGAATGTTACAATATGATCATTTGCTTATGACGAAAATCTTTTTTAAATTAGCCCCGCAAATGCATCGATACCTCAAACATTTCTTTTTTCCGACCGGGCTTAATCTAAATACTCTCTAGCCTGGATTTCTGAGGTGAAGAACTTAACCGCCCCTCTTACTATTGTCTTCAGCCTAGCGGGGGCAAGCAAAAAGGCCTCAAACCTAGCATCCTGAAAAGGCTTAATAAGCTTCCGAAGTCGCCATCTATCCTCTACAGTAACGTGACAAAAGTCTGGGCGTACAAAAAAAGAGGACTCTTTATATTGCCTTCTGGCCTAGGGTCGAGCTTTTTCAAATATAGCTTGTCTAAGCATGTAATTGCCAAAGAAGACTAAAATGGCCCTTGGTTGGTTTGAATCCCTGCTAGAATTTTTATATCTAGTGAAAGGGAACCGATGAACCCGCTGGACTTCCCGTTCCCATTCCCACTCTGTAAGCTCAAGGTAAGATTCTTTAAGGAGATTCAGAATAAAAGAACGACTGCCCCCCCCCCCCCTTCCAAGCCTTTTTTTTATCCCTAAGAAGCGGAGGATATTTTTCTTCATACGATTCTCCATGTCCTCCAGCTTCCACATAAAGTCGGCGAGCTGAGCGTCATGAGTTTTAGTCTCTTCTTTACCATCAGACAGCTCCTTTTCAACCACTGTAGGAAGGGAATAGGACCATAGGAAGGGAATATCTCAGGGGACGCAAGATGGCAGCAGCGTGATCACTGCAGCATCTCCTCTTCCCGCTCCGTGCTTGCCGAGCATAACGTAGCTCACTCACCTGTGGTTTGCGGGCTCCATTCGGGATTCTCGTCTGGGTTTGTTTCAGCTGCCAAGTGTGTGACGGATGCCCTGGTTGCAGAGCAGATGACCCGATCTCCTAACGCAGGTTGAGACACCGGATTTCTATGCGCAGAGGAGCTGTTGAGCCAGCAGCAAAAAGCCGGTAGACTCGCTGGAGAGAGCTGCGAGTTCATTGTGCTCCACCTTGTGGCTGTTGGTGAGAACTGCAGCTAGAGTGGGACATAGGCTGTCTCGACTGAATCTCTGCATCAGAACGGGTTACAATTTTGTTTCAAGGGGAATGCCACCCAAATCTACAAAGCAAGTAAAGGAAGCGGTGAATAGAAATTCACCACAAACACAGTTGTCTCAAGGTAACAGCCTGCAGTCTCCCCTGTGTATTGTCATTCTTGCAGGTAAATCCAATGATCCTCGCAATGCTAAAAACAGAGACTGGAGGGGTCGGGAGACGGAGGATTCAGATGGGGCGCATCGCCGGGCGGAAAGGGTTGAACATAAAAGCTGTGGTAGAAGTGGGTGCAACTTTTGAAGGGGATAAGTGAAACATACTTTCTATACCACCTCAACCCACTATTACTGAATTTTTAAAGGAAACCAGAGATGGTACTCTGGAACATATAACAGAACCTCTTGGCTATTCAGACCTAGAGTCCGCTGTTCATAATCTGAGCATAGATCCGGTGGAAGTCCTGGTTCAATGTCCTGTAAATATGGAAGTCCGTGACGAGACGGCCAGGAATGGCAAAGCTATCTGGAAGGAAAAGGAAACAGAATATGGCGGCAACAGGGAGGAAGATAATGGTACTTTACCTGACCCTCAAACCTGTGGGCCAATACTTGACAGAGTTTCCGGGGAGGTGGGAGATGCCACATGTCCCGAAGAACTATCTCTAGTAGCTGGAGATATAATTTCTGATGGAACACATATGTTTTACTCACTTACTGAGGAGTCATTATCATGAGTATCTGACTCAGACCATAGTGAGTCTTCATCAGGCTCCAGCACCCTGGAAGCACCTGAGACAGCCCTGAAGCGACAGAAATCTCGGATGAACACTAAAGGTGTTAAAGGTAATAGTGAGACTCTGAAAAATAAAGGAAGGTGCTCAGGAGGCCCTGGCTTGAAGTGGGAATATTCACACACAAGGAAACCGGTCCAACGGTATTGACAACTGAGCAGACGGTATCTTCCCATGGTGCATCACAGGCAATGGGAATAACAGATATGAACTCCGCTTTGAGTATGATATTGGATACTATAAAAGAACATCGTGCTGAGACTCTGGCAGATGAAAAGAAGACAAGGCAGGCTTCTAAAAAACTGGAGGTGGCAGTACAAAAAGTGGGCAAAACCTCCACAGAAATCGGGAATGGATGAACTTTCTGGAAGAAAGAACTACTGTTTCAGTGAATTTCCAAGGTTTTTTAAAATGCAAATTCCTAACTATAACATCCCTGAAACCTCTGTTTTTTCAGTGAATTTATAAGGTTTTTTAAATGCTAATTTCGAACTATAACGTCCCTGAAACCTGTGTTTTTTTTCATTTGGATTTCTACGTTTTTGTAAATGCTAATTTCTAACTATGCTTACATAGGTAAGACGTGCAGAAAGAGGAAGAGAGGTGCAGAAAGAAGCAAGAGAAGTGCAGAAAGAGGCAAGTGAGGTGCAGAAAGAGGTGGAAAGGTGCAGAAAGAAGCAAGAGAAATTCAGAAAGATGCAAGAGAAATATAGAAAGAGGAAGAAAGGTGCAGAAAGAAGCAACAGAGGTGCGGAAAGAGGCCTACTTTGACTGTACCTTTCTACACACTTATACAAAGTAGCCTAATCACTAATCCTTCTCCCAAGATGACTTAAACGTCCTTTTTCTCCTGAAGGTTCACTATTCATCAACTTCAGAATGTTAGGCCTTCCAAATGTAAAACAGCAATCCTAACCATATCACTGTTGTAAGTCTCACCAAGTTTGAAAAGGTATGTATGCATGTCTATGCATTTACCTTGTGACATTTTACAAAAAGTAAACACACGAATACGTGAATACCTGTGTTTCAAACAGCATACTCTTTATATTTTTGTACAAGAAGGTGTATGTATTTGTCTGCTCATAATACAGTGCACATGGGTATTCAGTAGTATATTTGAGGGACTTTTAACACCTACATACGTAAGACATGTTTGCCTGTGCAACCGAATGACAGAGCAGAACTGAGAAGATTTGACCACCTATAGGAGAAGCTATCAGCTTTTTAAGCTACCACTTCGGATGCATAACACGTGAGAATATATGTACAAGTAGACATATACCTCAACCACGAGAGCACACAGACCTTTAAACTTGACAGCTTCCACCTCCCATTTAAGTACAGAAAGAGGTGAGAAAAGTACAGCAAGAACCAACAGAAGTGCAGAAAGAAGCAAGAGAGGTGCAGAAAGAAGCAAGAGAAGTGATGAAAGAAGCAAGGGAGGTGCAGAAAGAGGCAAGAGGGGTGCTGAAAGTAGCAAGAGAGGTGTAGAAAGAAGCAAGAGAGGTGCCGAAAGATGCAAGAGAGGTGGAGAAAGATGCAAGAGAGGTGGAGAAAGAAGCAAGAGATGGTGCAGAAAGAGGCAAGAGAGGTACAGAAAGAGACACGAGGGGTGCAGAAAGTAGCAAGAGAAGTGCAGAAAGAAGCAATAGAGGTGCAGATAAAGGCAAGAGAAGTGCAGAAATAAGCAACGGAGGTGCATAAAGAAGCAACAGATGTGCACAAAGAGGCAGGTGTACTGCAGAAAGAGGCAGGACTGATACAGAAAGAGGCAAGAGGGATGTGGAAAGCAGCAAGAGGGGTGCAGAAATAAGCACAAGAGGTGCAGAAATAAGAGAGGTGCAGATAGAGGCAGAAGGGGTTCAGAAAGAAGCAATAGAGGTGCAGAAAGAACCAACAGAGTGCAGAAAGAAGCAACAAAGGTGCAGAAATAGGCAAGAGAAGTGCAGAAAGAGGTAAGAGAAGTGCAGAAAGAGGTAAGAGGTGCAGAAAGAGGCAGGACAGGTGCGGGAAGAGGGGTACAGAAAGAGGCAAGAGGGGTGTAGAAAGAGACCAGTGAACTGCAGAAAAAAGCAATAGAGGTGCTGAAAGAGTCGAGAACTGCAGCATGAAGCAAGACAGGTGCAGAAAGAGGCAAGACAGTTGCAGAAAACGGCAATACAAGTGCAGAAAGAGGCAAGAGAAGTGCAGAAAGAAGCAACAAGTGCAGAAAGAGGCAAGAGAACTTCAAATAGAGGCAAGAGAGGTGCAGAAAGAGGCAGGAGAAGCACAGAAACAAGCAACAGATGTGCAGAAAGAGGAAACAGAAGTGCACAAAGAGTCAAAAGAAGTACACAAAGACACAAGAGAGGTGCAGAAAGAGGGAAGACGGATGCAGATAGAAGCAAGAGAGTGGCAGAAACAAGAAAGCGAAGTGCAGAAAGAAGCAACAGAGGTGCAGAAAGAGGCAAGAGGGGTGCAGAAAAAAGCAATCAAGGTGCAGAAAGAGACAACAAAACTGCAGAATTAGACAAGAGCTAAGGGAAGAGGGGTGCAGAAATGGGCAACACGTGCAGAAAGAGGGAAGAGGGCTGCAAAAAGAGGGAAGAGGGGTGCAGAAAGAAGCAACAGGTGCAGAAAGAGAGAAGAGAGCTGCAGAAAGAAGCAAGAGAGCTGAGGGAAGATGGGTGCAGAAAGAGGCATGAAGAGTGCAGAAAGAAGCATGATAGGTGCAGAAAGAGGCAAGAGAATTACAGGAAGAAGCAACAGAGGTGCACAAAGAGGCAAGAGGGGTACAGAAAGAGGCAAACGGAAAGAAGCAAGAGAGGTGCAGAAAGAGGCAAGAGAGGTGCAGAAAGAGGTAATAAAAGTGCAGAAAACGATGAGAGGTGGAGAAAGAGGGAGGAGGGGTGCAGAAAAATGGAAGAGGGGTACAGAAAGAAGCAAGAGAGGTGCAGAAAGAAGCAACAAAGGTGCAGAAAGAGACACGAGGGGTGCAGAAAGAGACAAGTGAAGTGGAGAAAGAAGCAATAGAGGTGCAGAAAGATGTCAGAGAGCTGCCGAATGAGGCAAGAGAGGAATAGAAGGAGGCAGGACAGGTGCAGAAAGAGACAAGAGTAGTGCAGAAAGAATCAACAGAGGTGCAGAAGGAGGCAATAGAAATGCAGAATGAGGGAAGACCGGTTCAGAAAGAGGGAAGATGGTTGCAGAAAGAAGCGAGAGGAGTGCAGAAAGAAGCAACAGGTGTGGAATTAGGCAAGAGAGCTGAGGGAAGAGGGGTGCAGATAGAGACATCACGTGCTGAAAGAGGGAAGAGTGGTAGAGAGAGGTGTTACAGGGATTCTGCTCATACACAGAACTATGCCCAAGAAAACAGGACCTCAGTAAATATGGGTGTACCTCCTATCACATTAGTACCCAAAATCCCAACCGACTAGCAATACTGTCTCATTCGGTCTCCTACAAATATCAAGAAGGTACGAATGCTTAGACAACCCAGAACACGAGCACTTCCGACTCACCTCAGAATTGCGGGAACAAGACAATCTTTCGTTCTTTCGTACTTGTCCACAATATGAATAATCAGAGTCACTGAATAAGTTCAAAATGTTTATTTTGACTATAGTGATTTATAAAACAGTATGCGAACCATGACCAGCAGCAAAATGCATAAAACGAGCATCAATAGCATTGTTACAATACCATAGAATACAAAAGGAGTCGTAAGACTGTGAAAAAGGCAAAATAACTAGGCCTAATCACCCTCCCCTTGGCAGTAAGAAGTTATTTTATATTACAGAAGATCTCTAGGCGTTATTTGCAGACCCTCTACCTGAAAGCCTAAACATAAAGGTTTACATCATAGGAACAGCAGAGGTCAGCTCCATGGAACGGCTTTCTTCGAGTGTGTTTCAAAAACAACGCCATATCAAAGCTCGATTCTTCCATATTGCAGCTGTTGGTAACATGTTTTGTCTAGGTAATAGGGACTGACCAGAACAGAATAACAAGAGACATTGTTGATCGACCTCGCACATTATGTTCAGACAGAATTTGAAGGGAAAGCTGAAAACCAATCTGTTATCATGTACAGGGCAGAGGCAAAGTTTTGCGAAAACAAACTCTTAGCAGAGGCGTGTGCAAAAGTAGCAGCATAGGGCAAGCAAAACTCATGCTAATTTAGCAATGTCAACAATGTATCTAAGGGCCACATAACCCCATATAGCACCCTCCCCCTGGTAAGTCAGTAGGACATAGACAGAAGAACAAAAACAGAGTTCAAAAGTCAGGCAGTGTTTAGAATATTTGTGAGGGACTTTCTAAAAAACCAAATTGGAGAAAAAGGGAAAGTTCGAAGAAAAAAGCTAAAGGCACTATGAGCTTGAAAAAAGAGTCTGTAATCCAGACAGCAGAGTTGTGACGACCTAAGCAGTCAATCCATGAAAGTGTGTGTGCAAAGAAATGCAATTCCCTCCAATAGTTCATCCTTATCATTGGTAAAAAAAAAAAAGCATTGACATCCAATTAAGTAAGTCGAAGGAACAATCATGTTCCTCACAAGCAAGAGTATCCAAAATTAGAATTGGGGAACTTACGTGATATTCAATGAAACTACGTTGTAGAAAAGTCTGCGCAGCCGTACAGATGTCCCATTGAGCCAAGATTCCAAGTAAAGCTGCACGCGTCATTTGACCATCCTCAGAACAAGCCTCGTCATACAAAAATCTTGGCCACCATACTGGCTACACACCTCCTGGGAGTGATAATGCCCCTCATACATTGGGACCAGTGTGGCTTCATGCTAAAACGTGCCACTCGACTCAACCTCCACGGACTAGCCAACTGGATGGACACGGGGTGTTCCTCTCCCTGGATGCAGAGAAGGCCTTTAAAACAGTCCACTGGCCAATCCTATGACAAACTATATCAAAGTTTAGATTTGGCCCAGTCTTCATAGCCTGGGTAAATTGCTAGTGGCCACAGTGCGAGTCAATGGGGCGACTTTGATGACTTTCCCGATACAGAGAGGTACTAGACTGGGCTGCCCCCTGTCCTCCCTACTGTTTATGTTAGTATTGGAACTGCTCGCTTGTGAAATCAGGTCGCACCCAGGAATAATGGGCTTCAAGGACGATAGAGGGGCCTCAGAGATGAGCCCATATGACTCTATGCTGATGACATCCTACTGTACGTTACCAACCCAGATAAGTCACTCCCAAGGGTGTTGCATCTCTTTGAAGAATACGGCCGGCATGCAGGGTATAGTATCAACTGGGATGAATCTAGTTTGTTTGCTGTGGGCGGTCCCCCCACTTACCAAATGGAAGGCGCACATAGACCTCTATATGGTGGCAGAAAAGGTGACGTATCGTGCTCGAGGTTGCCCCCAACAGTTCGGTAAAATCTGGACCCCCTGGCTAAAAGATTACGGATTAGGGGTGGGGGATGGAGGAGATATACCCAGCACTGTGTGATGACACGTGGGGAGGGAGGGTAGTTGGTGGCTTCCCTCCCCAGTATTATCTTGCTTTTAGTCTGTATTATCCAGCAAGTCGCCACTTTGAACCTATTATTAATGCAGATGATGGCCCTGAGAAGGCCCAACTGACTGTAGCCCCACCTGTGTCAATGCGGTCTTCTTTCAATATTTATGTATTTTTGCAAGGTCATACATTTATTCATGCGTCCCTGAAATGTACTGGACCGGCTCTTGCACTAATAAAAACAGTTTACAAAAAACAAAAAAGGTGGGCACTAGATTTCTTGATCTGGCGCTAGCATTGGCAAAAAGGCGAATTGCGATTGATTGGAAATTGGTAGACGGCCCTAGAGTAAGTACATGGAAGATAGATGTAACACAATGGGCGAAAGCCGAGGAAAGAGCTTTGAAAGAGAGTGGTTAGAATTCGCCCAATAGCAGATCTGTGGTCAGAGATACTGACCATTTGGGAACACCCGGAGCGAAATGACAGAGCTGAACCAGCCATTGATAAAGACTCCATGGATGATGAGGATAGTGAGTTATCCGGAGGCCCCATAGATGATATATACAGGTTACCTGAAGAGCAGTAGAGACCAAGCAAGATTGTTACAGTTGAGGATGTGCTGTAGGGTGCCGCCTGGTCCACTTACCCTCCCCGGGGCCACCACACCACCCCGACGCATAACACTGTGCAGGATGAAGGTACTGGGTTACCCAATTTCACTGATAATCCACTAAAGGGGCCTTTACTCCATCCCAATTGTTACTCCACCTTTCGTTTTCTCGCATGTTTTTTCTTGGTTTGTTTTATTTTCTTTTATTTTTCTGTTACATTACAGTTTCTGTTGTTTAATAAATAGAAAAAGGCTAAGAGTTATAAGATACCTGAAACAACATAGCTACATGAAAATGTATAATGCTAATGTTCACCTCATGCAACGAACGTAATTATGTTTCTGTTATAGAGGATTATACTGTATTGGATTACGTCATTAAGGAATGCTTTCTGATTGCAATAAATTTGGATGTATAGAAAGAACAACCATGTATGAGACTAAACACATGCGAATAAGAGCGAACACAGAATATGTATTGCAGTTAGATAGAACACAAAAATGTCTTAAGCTACGCTGTATAGTTACATACTATGTTGCATATATACTAATATGTAAGACAAAAAGGATTGTAAATGAAACTTAAATGCCAATAAAAAGAAGTTTATAAAAAATCTTGCAAACGCCATTCTTATATAATGATATAAAATGATAAATATTTGTGAATAGTTACAGGTAACCCTAAAACTACAAACACTGGTGTACTCAGATTCCTCTATATTAATGTGCAATACTATTCATGATGAGCTATAGCAGCCAATGATTACATGTAATGTCTGCAAGCATTATGGTTAATGAATATATATACAAAGGGGCCCTTTTAGGCCCAGGGCTCTGGACATCTTTTTACCTGATGTTTTTTAACTAGTGTATTTGTAAGTTAAAGTTCACCTCAATCTGCATCTTGGCACCTAAATGTATTCCTTTGTCAACTGACCTGTCAGATCTGTCTTTACATGGATAAGATAGTAGGCATCTCTTTTGGTACATTTAAACACCTAAAAACTATAAAGTAGCTGCCATCAGTCAGATCTCTGTTAGGGCTGCCCTTATAGGGCCAATGATAGGGAGACCAAAGTGGATGACTTTGCACAGCTAAAAATAGTGACATTAGGTAGCTTTTGGGCCCCCCCCCCCTTGAACTGTTTCCCAAAATCAAAGAAATCACAAAGTCAACTAGGAAAAATGTATTGTATTTTTAAAAAAATGGTGTAGAGAGGTTGAGGGATGGAGCACCTCCCTCAGTAAACATCTTGAGGAAGATGTGGTCCATAGAGTTGCCATGACAATCGGGATCACGCCTAAAGTCCATATAGTATTGCAGTCAGCAAGGTGCTAGAAGCAATTTGAGTACTTTCAAAAATCAAATATAGCAGTATTGTCATTTGCTTTGCCTTGTCAATGGTGGTCTAGTGTGTAACATTTCAGATGGATAAGGTCCCCTGTATGGCTCGGGAGAGCATGCATTCGGGTCTTCAGTTACCCATTGCTACTGGTGACACCTTAAGACCCTGGCCCCCCTGCATTGGGCCCTGGAACAAGATAACTATGCTTGCACTGGGCACTTGGTCTTCCCCCTGATTGTTTTCTCCATTAAGCATTGTGGGACGTGGCTGGAAACAGCAAAAGTGAGTCCAGAAGACAAACGTGAAGATAAAGCACCATTGACAACTTGGCACTAAGAAAATTTGTAGCTGCCTTTGGCGGTTTTACTCCTGAGAATACAAAGTCTCCGCCACTAAGAAGAATTGTAAACGCATTTGGTAGTTTCGACATAACAAGTTCACTGCTGCGAATGTGGCAGCACTGGCACACATGAATGCAGCTTTTGTATACCTGTGATCACACCTCCCTTCCTCTTCTGAGAAAGAGGGGAGAGGCGGAAGGCTGCAATACCGGAGGATGTCTCAAGAAGCAGGGTATTGGCTGAGTAGAACACTGCACTGCTGCTGTTCAGAGCACCTGTGTGTGTGTGAATAGACAGGAGCTGCTCCCCATATGACAGCACATTGCTGGAGATGTCAGCACACAGATCTAAAAGGTACAATATGCAGCCCATGTTGAGGGGACCGCAGTAACACTGGCAGCTGTAACATATAACCTAGAGACAACCATACCTTGCAGTCTTTGAATTATGCATCTACTGCTTTAGGGAAGTAAAAGAAACTTAACCCCACAGGCACTGAGTGTGTTCTGTCTTTGAATTTGTTCTGTTCCATGAAAGAATATGGGAGCAAACTCAAAATAGTACTATCCCTCTAGTGAATCCATGCATGTTATTTTCCCCCTACTGCATTTCATGTTTAGTATTTAGTTGTATGTCGTGATTAAAGTATGTTTTCTATTTAAGCAATATTACTGACAGGGCAATGATTTATTAACTGATGTTTCTTGATTAAGTTCTGAGTCTCTGTCCCCAGACCACAGTGCTGAGTAAATCTTTAGCTGTTCTACCTCACTTTGGTGCTGTTGGACTTTGTCCCATCTGTAGGGTCACCACCAGCACATTTTTTGTCTTCACCTCTCATGGTGTCTGAATGTTGCTTTTGTTAGCTTTAGGACTCTAGCACTGGTTATCAGTGGTAAAGTGCACAAAGTGCTTGTGGTCTTCCCCTGAAACATGATATAATATGACACCTGCTTGTCATATGTATTTACTTATATGTCCTTAGTAAATGGTTCTACATATACACAGGCCCTATAAATTAAATACTACTAGTGGGCCTGCACACTCTGTGTGCCACCCACTTAAGTAGGACTTTAAAACATGTTTTAGGCCTTCCAGTGCAGTCTAAAGTGCAGTTTAAAAACTTCCTTTTTACCTTGCAAAATATTGGTGTACAGGGGCCTGCACTGAAGTGGTTGACAGATTTTCTTACTGATAGAACTCAAACGGTTACTTTGGGGACCTTTAGATCTAAAACCACCAAAGTCACCAAGGGCTCCTGTTTGAGCCCTACTCTCTTTAACATTTATGTTACCCCCTTAGCCAAACTTATGAGGAACTTCGGGTTCAGTCCCATTTCATACGCGGACAATACCCAGCTCCTCCTCACCTTTTGATAAAAACCGACCTGATATACATCTCATCTTCTCTGAAGGCATAAAGACCATTGCTGCCTGGATGAGGACTAACTTCCTCCAATTGAACGCCGAGAAATCGGAGATCATGCTGTTTGGAGGAGCAGCTATAAGCTGGACTCCCAGATGGTGGCCAGAGGAACTGGGCACTGCGCCGTCTCCTAAGGATGAGATCAAGAATCTGGGAATCAGAATTGACCAGAACCTCACTCTTGATGCTCACGCCACTACTACTGCCGGCACCTGCTTCTACACACTCAGTTTACTTAGAAGAATCTTTCCCCTGTTACCTTCGTCTACCAAAAAAACATTGATGCAAGCCCTAGTACTAAGTAGCTTGGATTATTGTAATGCACTGTTGGTGTCGGCCAACGAAGCCTCCTTAAACAAGCTACAAGTTGTACAGAACACGGCTGCCCGTTTGGTAGCAAATGCTCCACCCAGAATGGCTTCTACTCCCCTTCTCAAAAAACTCCACTGGCTCCTTGTGAGAAAGAGGGTGAAATTTAAGATAGGCTGCGCTGTTTTTAAAGCCCTTAATGGACAGGGTGCCTTACTACTTATCTGCTAAACTCATCAAATACATCCCCTCACGGCCCCTTCGATCTGGGTCCAAGCTCCTTCTCTGCACCCCTAGAATTAAAAAGGTGCGCAATGGTGGCAAAGCCTTTACACATCTTGCCCCTGCTTTCTGGAACAAGCTGCCCCTCCAGATTCGCGAATGCCAGAGCCTCTCTCAGTTCATGACACTTCTGAAAACTCATCTTTTCGGATTCCCTTAGGTCTGGCTGCTGCTCTCCGTCCTAAGCGCAGAGAACCCCCTTGGGGTAATTCAGCGCTATATACACTAATAATAATAATCCTTTTGCCAGGCTTAAGCCTTTCTTTTTAATACATATAAAGTCACCCCTAGGGTAGGCCATAAAAAGGGTGCATTAAACACACACCTGTTTGCAGGATATTAAGAGTCTCCCAAAGTGGGTCCCGTGCTCTCTACACCACTGGATTCAAGCTAGCCTGGCTTGATGGAAGGTGATGCCCTGAAACCAGTCCTCGGATGCTTGTTTCCGGTTGAGGAAAGACCTGGCTTGGCAGTTTGAGCTGGACTGTTCCCACAAGGAACAGGGTCAAGACTGATTTGCATATGGCTGGGTTCAAACTGGGGTGGTGTCGTGAGCAAAAGTATGATGGATTAAACCCAGATTCTTGTGACTGGGGGTGAATGTTTGCATTGTCAAGCTGTCACTTGGCCGCTAGAGTCATTGGCGACATCTTTAAGTTAGCATAAGCCCGGTAGCCATGATGCTGCTTTTGCGCACAACACTACATGTCTTTATTTTTACAAGACTTTGTTTATGCCTTTTACACGAGAAGTCTCAGCTGTGATCGTTCTCTGCCTGTTCCTGGAGTTTAGTTTGAACATTGTGAGCCAGGTAGATAAACACTGACTCTTGTTATTCTGTTCTGGTCAGGCCCTAGCACTTAGACAAAACATACCAATGCAGCTGATTTTGCTTAATGCTCGTACTTTGATATTACGTGGATGCATGTTTAGGTTACACACGCTTTCCCGCAGGGAGAAGAGGAACATGCACCTGTGATGTAGAAATACTATCTTTGGCCTGAGGTATGAGGTATGTATGACAAAGCCCAGAGATCTTCTATTATATAAATAATACTTCTGCTTACCGAGGGGAGGTTTGTTAGGCCTTATAGTCCTTTATCCACTGTCTTTATAAAATGACATCTCCATTTATGATATATGGCTTTGCTGCAATACTAACTGTATTGATATTATGCATTTTGCTGCTGGTTGTGGCCCGTATACTGCATTCTAGAGCACGTTAGTTAAAATAAATATTTTAAACTATCCTCGTGTCTCTGTCAGATCTTATTGTGGACATGTACGAGAGTGTGAGCGAAAAGGTGTGTCCTGTTACCACGATTGCTGAGAGATCACGAAGTGTTGTGTTCTGGGGTGTCTAATCATTGGTTTCTCCGTTTGTGAGTAGGAGAGCGAATGAGACACTATAGCTAGTTGGTCCTGGGTTTGTGGGCACTAAGGCGGTAGGAAGGCTTAGCCCCTATACACCGAGGTCCCATTTTCCTGCGCATATTTCTGTATATGTGCAGAATCCCTGCAACATGACGTCACCAACGTTTGGTCTGGTACTTATTCGTGAATTCCCTGAGTAGCGCTTGTGCTTATCCACAAAACCTGCTCACCATTTACTGGAGACGTCCGTAGTGCGAGGAATTTACCTCCTTATATTAGAGATTATAGGTTTTTCAAGCTAGGATTTTAAAAGGTTTTGTTTTTCTTCTTTAATACCCAGTGTTGGGCTACCGTTTTCCTTCTTTTCCGTTTCGATAATTGCTATTGCTACTCATAATCACGCAGCACTAACTGCTCATTTGCCTCAACATGGAGCCCCGGCTAAGGGAGCAGACATTATCTTTGTGGTTGAAGCAAATGCTGCTTTTCGCTTCAAAGTTTTTTACTCTTGGGTTACGTTTCCGGCGCTGGGAGGGAATGATAATTTCTTTCATGAATATGAACATACCACGATTCCCCATGATTATAGACCTTAGCGGTCACTTGAAGTTCCGTTGTTCGCTTGGGAGCACACCATCTGGTTTAATGGCGCCCTACCTCACCCTGTTACAATGGTCCGTTTAGGCCCTTTATTGGTCAACAGAGCCACATGGCCTGTGTTGGTGGGTTTTACACCACACCCAAATTATCGTGGTGTTACACACACAGAGCTGCGAGAATTACCTGAATCTTTAGTTCATATTCACAGAAGCATGATACAATATATGTCATGCATGATCCAGGTGACTCCGCTGGGGCACCCCCTCAGCAACCAGGACATGGCGGCATGGTAAGAAGCCCAATCATGATTCATTTAGTAATGGGAAAGCGTCCTCAAAATAGGAATGATTTACCGTTCTGGTTAGCCGAACGATTTGAGCAACTCGAAGCTGTATTTCCTAATACTACTCCTTAGATAAACACAGGATACTTACAATCAGTTTACCAAAAGGTCTTGTTCCCAATTTAGCTGACCGCACCACTTGGAGAAAGGCGTTTGCGACGCTGTATTCTTTATGCTTTGGCACCCCCTCCATGACAGTGCTTCTGACAGTTCTTCTGACAGCGGAGGCCGCCCTGGAGTTGGGGATGAGACTGGTTGGGGTATTTCCTATAGTTCTGATATGATGTTCTGATATGATACTGGCCAATATAAAAGGGGAAGCAGTTAGTTTGCAAGTGAGTCAGCGCCTTGAGGCAGTTGCAGATGTTGATAAACAATGTGAAATGCCTAAGATTATTGCTAAGGTGTATAAAGCATTAGGGCGTAATAATTTGTGGAATAAACCTTTTACTCAGCCGCTGACTAAACCTCCTTCCGAAAAGGAGGGGCGCCCATTCTTTTCTAAAAAGAATTGGAACAAGAATAAACAACAACATAAGCAAGTTTTGCATGCTGGTTCACCGACACCTGATGCTTCCGAGCGTAGGTATGATTTGCGTGACCGCTCTAAGCTTAAGACACCAGAGAGTTTTCAGGTTCCTGATCCTTGTTCTCCTCGTTCCTTGCAGGACTCGTCAAATCAACAGTCCGGTGGAGGGGAGCGTCCAGATCGTAGACCAGGCGAGACCACGCAGCAACGTGATCCGCCACACCAGTTTGACGTGAAGGCCAAACCGGAGGGACAATTGCCATTCCGTGCCCCGTTTCAAAAGAAAAAAGTTGCCGATTTAACATCGAAGTATGCCTCAGACGGTGAGAACCCTGCTCCTCGATTGGATGTGGGCTGTGACACTCCTCGACAGCGTGGCGGAAGTTACCATAGTACTGGAGGTTCTCTGTCATTGTCTGGAGCCGAGAGCAACTGATACATTTATTACAGTGGAAACAGCTGATTGAAGAGTTGCACCCCTGATAGACTTTATGAGATAGTCCTCCAAATTAAAGGTGATATACAACGTACAATTAAGGGTATCTTTTGGGATAAACTTACCTCATCATACCACATTTTGTTGGCGTAGGCGGATTGGCCTCCTCCATTTGTTTTAGCTTCTTCCCGAGGTGAGGACGTGATACTTCCGAGTTTTTCGTGTTGCGTCTCTGAAGAGACTAAACAAGATTATGCATCGGAATGGGCTTCAGCCCTAGCGCCAGCTGTGTATCACAGTCAGGTGGGCTGGGATAGAGACTCCCCGGCACATGAGATCCCATTACGATCAATGCAACAGTCCCAGGCACAATATCTGATTAAACAAGAGGCAAAAGCATCCGTTAGTGACGTTTTGGCCCAGTTGGAATATTGGGGTGTAATTGAACCCTGTGTTTCATCAATGAATAATCCTTTTTTCCGATATCGAAACCGGACGGTTCATATAGTATAGTTTTGGATTATAGAAATTTGAACATCCATGTTCGTACGTTTGCCGTACAGAACACCCACAGCTGTGTGTTAATACAGAACATTGTCAGAAAAAAGTATAAAACCACTTTAGACATTTCAAATGGTTTTTACAGTCACAATTTGGCTCCTGAGATCCATGACTGAACCACATTTACTGCAGTCGGCAATCAGAAATGATTTACAAGATTGCCCATGCGCTATAAGAATAGCCCTTGTGCGTTTGCTGTGCGGCATTTATTTGACTGATGGTGAATTGATACCGCTTCTGGTGCATGTTGACAGCATCATTTTGTCCTTTGCAGACTTGGGGTACACATTTTATTTTTCTAAGTCTCATATTGCTTATTTTGCAGTTCTCTTTCTGTGTTATGAACTCAACAATGAAGAGAGGGGATTAGCCCCCCACTTTCTGGAGAAATAAGCTCAATTGCATCCTCCTTCGCCTCTTAAGAAGTTACAATCTTTGCTGGGTTAATTGAATTTTGGGAGGACATACATTCCTGATTATGTTCAGCGTATCAAACGGCTTTACGCTTTGATACAACCCTCTTTTTTTGTCTTCCATCCGGCTTCCGGAACATACAGAAATTCTTCGGTCTTTGCAGTCTGATCTGCTTGCGTCCAATTTCTTGTCAACTCGTGACAACACAACTAACTTATTCATACGGATTGTACCTGGTACAGTGGGTTTCACTTAACTGACATTCAATAAGGGATATACAGTCCCCATTGCTTACAAATCGCATTTGTACACATCAGCAGAGATGCGTTTTTTACCCATTGAGGAGTACAGATGGCGATCCTGAAGGAATGCTCTTTGGCTCAGGGGAAAAGCATTCTTATGGTACCGCCAATCCCTACTCCAGATGAGAGTTTACCAATTTCTACGGTCTTATACCCATTTTGGATTCAGTGGGCAAGTTCTTTGACATCGGCTGAGGTCACCTTTATCTTTGACCCTGCCTTGCAGACGCAGGAGTTTTTAGAGTACGAACAAGTTCATCCTGCGCCACAGTTTTTGCTTCCTCTTGACCAATACAAATGTATAGTTTATACCAATGGATCGGCGCAATCAGCCGTTGGTTCCAAACATGCTTACTCGGCCGCCTGTGCTATTGTGGTGGGCACTATGGTTGACAGTAAAATTTAAGTCTTCCTAAGTCCACACACAGTCTCTTGGTGACTGCACGGCACAGTTAGCTGAGTTGTGGGCTTTAGTATTGGCTCTTGAATTCGCGGATCCAGATATACCTGCTCTTATAATGTGTGATTCCTTCTATTGTGTACAGTCCTTTAATGACAATCTATTCTTTTGGTCTCAAAACGATTATCAGGACTTTAAAGGTAGCGTAATCAAGCATAAATGCTTTGGGTTCGAGTGGCAACTCTTGAAGCAAGCTTGCCACTCACACATGTTATACATACTCTTGGCCATCAGTGTGTGGGAGCACATGCTGTTGGAGATTATTTGGCTGATGAGGCAGCCAAATCTGCAGTTGCCACGTGTTCAGTAGCATCAGTTAGGAGGTCCATGACTAAAATTGATAATGACATTCTGGCAGCTATACCTGCTACAAGGGATGGGACGGCGTTCCCTCAAGGTTTCCCTTCTAAGTATTCTTATAATTTATCACCGGAACAAGTTCCCTTCGCATCCATTCTGTCCATTGGGATCGGCTGATTCCCAACGAGGACCGCAGGCATCCGTTAATCCTCACCCCGCACAAAGGCATGGCATCTGCACATGCTCGAGTTTCAGCGACAGTGTTTGTTTTGCAGCAGCGTTATTGGTGACGTGGTCTGTATAGACAGACTCATAATTATGTACTTTCTTGTGACAGTTGTCAACAGATTAGACCGTCCACAGTTGCACGTCCATCTCACACATATCTATACATCTCAAATCACCCATTTGGATGTATTTACCTTGATCACTGCGGTCCTTTGACGTACCACACTGCCTATAAACATATTCTCGTTGCAGTGGATTCATGCACTAGATTCCTTTGGGTTTGGCCGCAACGTAGTGCTGACGCTCGAAATGTCATTAGAGATTTACGTGCCTTTATCGGGACATTTGCTTGTGGTACCTTCCATTCTGACCAGGGTCCTGTGTTCACCTCCATGGCTTACAAGGATGCAATGAGGTCCCGGGGGTGCTATTGCAATTTTCGTCTCCATACAGGCCTGAGGGCAATTCTATAGTGGAGCGAATGAACAGTGACTTCAATCTTTGACAGCTAGAGTCTTAGGTACTGGCAGGGGTTGGCTGACTCATTTATATGGGGTTCAACATGCACTAAATCTCCTGAGAAAATCTCTGGGTGGGTGCACCCCATACGAAATAGTCTTTGGCGTCAAAATGTTTGTGCCAGACCTTGATGGTCTAAACATTGTGGCTTCTGCTGCAACATTTGACGTAGATAACCGTTGTGCTATGTTACAGGATCTACAAAAGACTCAAGACACTCTTGCTAAAGCTGAGTGGCACTCGTCCGCAGAGAAGGCGGTGCTGATCCCAGTAACAGGTTGGCTTCCTAAAGTTGGAGATCTGGTCTGGGAGAAGATAGAAAACAAAAAAGAATTTGGTCCCTCCTACCGTGCACTAGTCCCTGTTCTAGGATTAAAGGGCACCGGAACTGTGATTTTGCCTCCACTACCTGTATGCAAGGATAATCGCTACATTTTTATTGAACATGTCAAGTTGCACCATTTGGCCGATACAGAATAGTATGCCTAAACCCGTCCTGTGGAGAGATGTTCCACTTCCTGTGAGGTGTTCGCTGGCGACTGCAGTACACCAGGAGAGTGAAGTTTAAACCTCAATTGATGTGCTAGCGGTTTTGTCATCGGCGTCAACGACTACCTCTCGAAATCATGACTTGGCTTCTATGGAGCCTACTGTGGACATTCCTACATGTGTGCTCCAATCATCTTTTAATGCTAACTGACCACCTTTGTATCGATTAAGAACTGTTGGTTATTACATTGATAGAGACAACTTTTCTTTACCTTTATCGTCCTCTTCATCAAATTCTACTACGGAGGAACGCCCCAGTCAATTTTTCATTTTCTTTTCCTAGTTTTGCAGAACTTATCTGGTTCCTCCTTGGACCTACATTTGGATTGTACTTACAATGGTGTTTCTCTTCATGTGGATTAGATTTGTGACTGTGTTTTTCCTTTTGAATGATGGTCATTACTTACCTGAACGCTCTTATGTACATTTGGGTGATGGTGTTTTGGCCCTACACACCTCATCTCATATAATAGAAAAAGGGATCCATCACATGTTAACATTTCTGCTGTGCCAGTGGTTGATGGCATTGTTTAGGATAAAGTTTAATATTAAATATACGGCCCAACAGAGATAAATTCGAATGCCATACGTATTTCGGGTCTCAGGTGACGTCATCACACCTGGACTGCATTCCGATGATTGTGATGTTGATGCCGTACATTCGTTATTTTCAGATTTAAAATATTACACTGCTTTTGAAACTGATGATTTGTATTTGAATTCTGCTGATTTAGTCTGTTTCCAACATTATAGTCTGTAATCAGGTTAATTATACGCAATGGGAACATTGTCCTGCCCCATTTCAAGGTAGTTCGCAAACACAGAAAACTAAGTTTGTCTACTTTTCTGGCTATAAGATATCTGACCCAAGAGCTTATTATTATAAATTGAGTGCACAAACATAAGCTAAATTCATGCTGACCCATACTAAATTGGTATATTCTTCGACTATCATAACCAATTTATGCTTAAAAGGTTATGATTATTGGAAAGACACGATTGATTTGAAATCAATATGGGATACCAAAAATTGGCAGGTGCAGGGAACTGAATCATTGCATCGTGCGTGTTTGATACAGTCACAGCTGTTGTTCCTGAATCAGACTGTGCAGCAAATAACATGTTTTGATTTGGCTACTGCTAAAGATTTCAATTCTCCTTCTTTCCCGTCATTAGCAGCCTATGCCGACTGGCAGCTCTATAAAAATTATTCTCTAGAGGACTTACACAGTATGGTCCACAATGGTACCTTTAATCCTCCGCTATTACTCCCTTGGGATGGTTAATATGGCCGCGCAATATTAATGCTTGCCAGTTGCGTTTTTTAAATTCAACAGGGGGTTTATGCTCAGTAGACCTGACCGTCGCTTTCCACAAACACGTATAGTTACTAAATTTCCTGTGGGTAAATTGTGTCAACAGTGGTTGGGACAGTCATCGTTATCATCTGTGAAACAACACCTCTCACGTTTAAATGGAGGCATTGATCTGGCAGATTTCATTTTAGGTCCCAGGTCTCCTCGTCCGAAATGTTTTGCGTATGCAGCATATAATGAAATCTGGAAGCTGTACCAAATGGAAGCAGCTTTCAGCTTGCGTCAAGTAGATCAAGACAACTTGCGTAAAGTTTTGGTTGTGGTAGACAACAGCATTAATACTTTTTCTTCTCGTATTTACACTTTGGACAATATTGTTTCATCTGTTATTGACATTGTGCAGAATGATCCATCTGTTTTGTATCATGGTCAAAATCAGTTGCGCTCTGTAATTCAATTTGGCTGGACTTTGCAAACATTGAAAAATGGGAAAGTGCTTGGGATTATTTGAACACAACTGTCCTGTTTTTGCCTTTTAATTTAACCGATAAACAAAAACTTACGTCCATGAAAGATTCAACCTACACCTTGTTACATATTGAGAAGTTGGAACAACTACCATTTTCAGTAGCAGAGACCGATTCCTCGGTATGGTTAATACATGGGCTTATTTCTTTGCCCATTTCCCTCTTTCAATTTAGCGCATGTATGGAACATTATCCTATCGGAAGATTTGAAAACATGGGTAGTACCTTTCTACACGAAATGTGGTCTTTACTGTTTACGTTCCACTGTCTACGTGAAGATAAAGAAGTTTTCCTGACAGGGGAGTACTGTGATTCTACTGTGGGACACGCGCTAGTCTGTACACAAGTTCAGCTTCATGGCGCTTACAACGTATCTGCGCCCAATTTGGCCTGTTTTCTTAAAAGGGACACCAGTTCCGTCAATAATTCCCATGCTCACATTGCTTTCTAACGGGTAGTTATCTTATCCTAAATAACTACAACTGCTGCGGGTTACGGGCAGCCATTCCATATGTAGTAAAGTTTTTTGAAAGAGTTACTTGTTGCAGCAATATTCTTTTTCCTCCCTCGCATGGGATTGTAGATAACTCCCTATGGCATGGGATTGTAGATAACTCCCTATGGCCTTCCATTCCCACTTTGCAAACAGACTTCAATAAACTAAGCAGACTCAAAGCGCTATTGTTTCAACAAGAAGTTGCTCTCTCTTCTGCTCGAGAGACCTTTGAATTACATGTGGCTAGAACATCTAGTGAAATTCAGTCACTGCTGAATACGAATCTCCCACTACATTTTGGGGAACTGATTCATTAAATCTTTAATGCATCTGATAGTGAAGGCCTTGCACATTTTTCTAAACTTGTAGGCTCCGGCCCTGTTAAATCTTTTCAGATGAATCATTGGCTTTTCCGTTTTTGAGTAGGAGAGCGGGTGAGACACTATAGCTATTCTGTCCTGTGCTCATGGGCACTAAGGCGGTAGGAAGGCTTAGCCCCTATTCACCGAGGTCCCATTTTCCTGCGCATACTGCTGTGTATGGCCAGAATCCCTGTAACACAGGGTTCTGTCCATCAATTGTTTCATTTGCATTTGTTGCCCTAAGTGGGAAGGGTATGCCCAGACGTGGGTCCTGTGCTCACTACACCACTGGATTCAACCTAGCCTGGCAGATGAAGGGTGATGCCCTGAAACAGGTCCCAGGATGCTTGTTTCCAGTCCAGGGAGGACATGGCTTGGCAGTTCGGGCTGGACTGTTCCCACATGGAACAGGGTCAAGACTGATTTGCATATGGCTGGGTCCAAACTGGGTGGTGTGGTGAGCAAAAGAATGATGGATTAAACCCAGATCCTTGTGACTGGGGGTGAATGTTTGAATTGTCCAGCATTACTTCCATCAATTGTTTCTTTTGCATAGGATGGGACATACTGCCAGGATGGTTGGGACATAGCTGCTCTCTGCCCCACATACATTCCAAAGGGCTGCCTAACACTAAAGCAGAGTTTTAGGCCTAAAAAGGCCTACATATAGCCCAAAGAAAACAACGGCAGCACAGCATAATTCAACTCTAAAAGATCGGTGCCCTCCACCCCGGAATAGGAGTTATCTTAAGAAGCAGCATTTCTAACAAGGCCTCTGGCAGAGCCCCATGGGTTTACACACTCCCCCAGTGTTGCTTTTAGATTGTTTATTGGCCTTTTCTACATTTTATTTCCTCAAGATACTCTTGGGGTTTGATTTCAGAGATGAATGTGCGAGTGGACCCTTTTACAATGATTTTCAGTCTAGCCGGGTTCATCAAAAACACCTGGGACCCCAGCTGCTGAAAGGGTACAAAAAGCTGACGAAGACGCCACCTCCGCTCCACTGTGGAGTGGCAAAAATCAAGTTTCGCAAAGGACACCCCTTCAAAGCCCTTAAGAGAGTTAGGTCGGGCCTGATCATACACTAGCGGTCTTAATAGAAAGTTTCCAAAAAACACCAGGAAAGCCCTGGGTTTTTCGCCGCTGTTATTGCTGCCCTAATAGCACTTTTTCAGATTGAGAGGAAAGCGATGGGCACGCTGTATTTCATGATCCCAGTTCCATCTGGGATAATCTGGAAAAGCCCCCCGAAGGAGTTTCACAATATAGCACCGTGGGTCATCCCCTTCCACTCCTTCGGGAATTCCTAGGAGGCGGAGATTGTTCTGGCGCTGACGATTCTCCTGATCCTCCAGCTTCCACATCACGTCTGTCATAAGGGTACTTTGAGATGACCCAAGATCTTTTAGGGCAGTGACCTCTGTTTCCAAGCTTTCCGTGCGACTTTCGACCAGGGTAACCCGGTCCCCTATATCGGAGCAAACTTTGTTCAGCTTCCTCCAGCTCCCCTGTAACATTTTAGCGGCCCCCTTAGCAATATGGCTATCAGATCTAACCTCCTCCTGAAATTGTTTGATTGAGGCTAGTATAGCCTGCAAAGAGGGCTCTTTAGTGATTCCAGCTGATGGGCCCACGAAGACTCCTGGTTGCTCTGGGTTTATAGTGGACCCTTCGCCAAAGGATAAAGAGATTTGAGAGTCCGAATAATCCCATTTAAGTTGAGTGCACAGTTTAGCTTTGCTACTCCCACTTTTCGGCCGCTGCATAGTCACGGTTTCTTTGGAGAGGCTTTTACCACTAATGTCCGTAAGTGCGCCGTCTGTAGAGCTGGAGGAGCATTCTTCCTCCGCTGACTCAGACCCGCCCAAGACCGAAAAGAAGGGTTCCCCAATAGATTCTGGAGAGATGGGGGTTAGAGTCACTGGAATACCACTAAGGCCCGCGGCAAAGGTTGTCGGACCAATAGCCCCCCCCTCTACAAATTCACGAGGACTAAATCTCCCATTGTTGTGGACATGGTAAGCATTGAATCAGTGTTATTGCCCCCCCGTGATGGCTCGTGGGGAAGCTTCAGATTGCTTGAGGACAGGCTGGTCCCTCAATTTCAAAAGAATGATGGATTTAACCCAGATCTCTTGACTGGGGGTAAATGTTTTGATTTGTTCTGCATTCCGTCCATCAATTATGTGTCTTTTGCTTTTTCGCCCTAAGTGCGCCGGGTATGCCCAGACGTGGGTCCCGGGCTCACTGTGCCACTGGATTCAATCTATCCTGGCTGAAGAGGGGTGAAACCCCGGAACCAGTCCTAGGATGCTTGTGTCTGGTCCAGGGAGGACCTGGCTTGGCAGTTTGGTCAGGACTGTTCCCACGAGGCACGGGGTCAAGACTGATTTGCATATGGCCAGGTCTAAACTAAGTGGCATGGTGGGCAAAAGAATGATGGATTTAACCCAGATCTCTTGACTGGGGGTTATGTTTTGATTTGTTCTGCATTCCGTCCATCAATTGTGTGTCTTTTCCTCAATTTCTGGTGGCAGCTTATTAGGTGCAGTTATTTGTGTCCCTTGGACTAATATTTGAGCCAGACTGTCAGAGCTCTTATTACAGCATGTTTCCACGATAGAGGTTTCAATATTAGGGGCTGGAGGTCTGGTGGCAGCAAACATTTTGGCAATAGAGGGCTGTGGTTTCAATCCCTCCTTGGGGGCTCTGCTTCCTCCCGCTCTCCCTGTGTTCTTTCTAACAGTGCCAGTCTCCCTTTTACCTTTTTGGGCCAGCTCTGGCCCTTCTGAATCTCCATGTCCAGCATTGAGGGAAGCGCTGGTACCACCAACACCAGGTTTTAGCTTTGTTCCTCGGGCTCCACGGGAGGCCATGTTCAACTTACGCAGAGCTGTGCCCCTGCAAAATCCGGATCACCTTTCAATTCAGCTGGTGGTGAAGGGCTCTCAAAATAAACGGCAGAGATCAGCAGCTCGCCTGAATCAGAGGCTCCTCGGATCGGTCTGCAGCCAGCCCGTAAAGCTGCATATAGCGCCAATCCACGGTAGAAATAGCTGCATCCACTGGTCAGCTTCGTAGCTGTGTAAAGCTGCACACATCTTCCAGGCAGCATAATCGAGGGCCGAGTTCCCATACGGCGTGGGCAGCAAAAGCGGCTGAAAGTTACCCGAGCGCCTTCTACGGCGGGGCTGGGTGGCTGGAACTTTATCACAGGCAGCCATCATTCAGGCCTTTCCTGATTGCTCTAAGACTGGGGAGGTTGCGGTGCTATGGTGGGTGGGGTCGTTGAGGGGGTAGGGGGCACTGGTATCTGTTTAGCCACTTATATCTTCTTTCTTCAACGGTGTGTTGGGACAAGGGGAAAAAAAAAGAGAAAAGAAAAAAAAAGCAAATAATGAGCAGGGTGATCGTAAAAAAAAATATATATATATATATTGTTTGAATGTCTTTTATGTAGGCAATGATATGACAAGTCTTGACCCGCGGTTGGTCAATGTAACCTCTCACAGAAATTCAGGCATCTGGAGGTACCAACTTTTTCTTGTCCTCCTCTTCTTAAAATTCTTTTCAGACTATGGCAACTAATTTTAGACTTGTTAGAGTCAATATTTGTGGCTCAAACGATCCCTGCAAAAAAGGAAGAGGGTGGGCCAGGGATTGCATCTACTGGGGGCTGACATCGTCTGCCTCCAGGAGACTCACACCGAGGGTTCCCAGTCACACCTTCTAGATACACTTGGTTATAAGCTAATCGGGGGGACATATCAAGGGGCACGAGCGAGAGGAGTGGGGATTTTAGGGCAGAATCGATCTTCATTACAGCCCATACGTGCCAAGGGGACCCTCATGGACGATGGGTCTTGGCTAAATGCCGGCTATCATCTGGCTCGTCATTTACCTTATATTCTATCTATGGGAGCACAGTTGATGATCCTGAGGTAATCAATTTGGTTAATGGTTAATTAGCTCATTGGCCCCTTCCTGTGGTCCTAAGTGGGGATCTTAACATCAACCTGCCTAGGGACTGGGGGGAGTAATCTGTGGAGATACACAGGCCGAAAACCTAAGGTATTTCAAGCTATTAGGAATTTAATGGACACACATGGGCTCATCGATGGATGGGCCTACTTGAAACCGAGTCGCCAGGATTTACTTACTATTCTGCTCCCCATCATTATTTAGCAAGGCTCGATTATTTTTTTGTTTCATCTTCACTGATTGGGGAATGTGATATAGATATTGCTCCTCATTTTTTATCAGATCATAACCCACTAATTTTAAACATAACAGGGAGTTTTGAGTGAGCGCTTCTTTATGAAAATGGGTATCAAATCTACATGAGGAAATGAATTGAGGAGTTTTTGGCTGAAAATATTGGGTCTGCCCCTGCAATGGTTGTCTGGGACACGTTGAAAGCATGTGTCAGAGGGGAAACTTTGCAATACTCCTTAAGGAAAAACAACCAGGAAAATACACAAATCTTGGAGCTTTAGTGTAAGCTCGCAAAGGCTGAAGAAAAACTAACTGAAGCAGTTCAAAAGGATGCTAATGTGGAGGTGGCACAACTAGAAGCTCTGGCCATAAAAGCAAAATCGGCACCATATTGGCAGATAAAGCCGCGGCTAAATGGGCTGCCTCAAGAGATAAAATCTATGAATTTTGCGAGCTTATCAGCCACCAATTTGCCATCCGAACAAGCCAAAAGGTAACCCTTAATGAAATTCAGTTAATACAGACATCCTCTGGGGAAACTACGAGTGACCCCAATAAAATTCGATCAGCCTTTCACAAATTTAACAAAAATTATTCTCCGAAGAAGAAGTTGGTCCTCAGGCACTGAGGTGTGATGAGATGGACAATTACCTAGATACGGTCTCTTTAGCACAGCTTACTCCTGAGGATCATGACGTACTGGAAGACCCTCCTTCTTCAGAAGAAATCACCACTGTTTAATCTGCCTGATGGCAAGCGACCGGCCTGATTGTATTCCGGTGGAATTTTATAAAATCTTTTTTCCACAATTAAAAGATTTCTTTGTGAACCTAATTAAGTTAATTTTCAATGGCGCTTCTGTTGCAGCGTGGAATACTAAATCCCTCTTTACATCACAGACCATAGATCTCTACAACCACATTCATTCACTCATTCACTGGTGGGGCCCATAACACCAACATTCATTCCTTATAGATCTATAGTACTTAAGAGGTGATTTTCACTCCATACGCTGTAATGAGAGGAAATACACGTACTCCCTAATGAGCAATAGGTTCACCTATTTCCCTACTTCACCAGGATCTAAACATCACCTTTTTTTTATTCCTCCCATGGATAGGCCATGGATCAGCTTAGTTGCTGAGTAGAGTGGCGCTTAATTCTCTAGACAATATACATCAATACATTTCTCAAATAATAACCCGACACAGTTCTTATAATGAATGATAATATTTATCTAAAATAAAGCATGGAAAAGTCATAAAGCATTCAATAATTTGGTTAGCATATTTACCTATTCTGGCTAAAGGTCGTCCTCTAAGTCAAATTCAGATCTTTTGTCTCTATGCCCATAAAGCGATCAATCAGTTCGTAAAGTAATTGGGCATCTGATCAGTCCGTCAGAGTCTCTGGTAAACAGCTGTCCTGCAGTGTCACCGTCCTCTCCGTCAGCATATCGTCAGGAAATTCAGAAAGCCAGATGATGGAGTATTTTACCCTCTCTATTCTACTTCTTTTATAGTAAAATCAACGACAAGAATGTTACAACATATGTCTTTAAACAAATTTGATTGGTGGAACCAGGATCATCCTACTTGATTCCCAAACGCAAGATGTTTCTTTAGGTGTAATTCATATTTTACGAATAATTTGCAACAGTTACTTGTCCATTCAGGGCATTTTGGTTCTCATACGGTTTCGTGTCCATGGTGTCATCAATTATAACAGTTCTTAGTTTAAGGAAGTCCTTTGTCTGAAAGTTGGCACCCATCCCGGTGCGACCTTCGCGGGTACAGTCTGCCTGGGGTCAGGACGAGATTATTATTGCTCATCTTTTAGCGCAGGCGCACTTCACCCAGAAACTTTAGTATATCGTCTGTCCGTCAAAATAGGGATGGCAGCCATTTTGTGGCCACTCCGAAAGGTCAACTTAAGCAAAGAAACACAAGAAACGTAATTAATACATAGAAATGACTATTAAAATGTTATTCCCTCGCTAAACCCTTTGTGTGTATTTATCTAGCGGTAAGCAACACTTATTGCGATTTATACTCACATTTTAAAGCACAATTCACAATTTACATCACGAAAGCAACATATAACATGTAAATTCTAAATGTCTATCATTAGTATGCATACGAAATTTAGTTTACGTATTAATTAGGCCATGCAAATGCAATTCCCACGTGTATTTTCTTATTAGTAATGTTGATCAGTCAAAAACACAGCAAACCGTTAATACAATTAATATTAATCAGTTATTCTCTTTAATTCAAACCCATGAAATGGAGGGGGCATACACTTTTTAAAGAAAACCCCACTCCTGCAATCCCACCTTTGGTGATTTTATCACTACACAACACCCAAATTTAATACCCTTTTACGGAAATTTCAAAATGACTTCTTACTCATAGCTCATAATTCAGTTTCTTCTCTTTTTGCCCTTTTATACATACTCTCTTTCCACTCATCTAATGCTATCTCTTCCATTTCTATATCTTGTTTTTTTTCCTTTTCTTTTTAGTTTTTCTCTTTTTGTTTTATTTTTTGTTTTCTTATTTTTACAACACATACACCCTAATCTTAAAACTAATAAAGCAACAATCACACATGCTAATGGAAATAAAATTTTACCTATAAATGTACTACCTATTTTAACTAAGAAATTTTTAATAGCAGCTATTTTCTTTCCCATTCTTGTCCATACATCTTCAACCTCCAGTAGTACGATTTCATCATGCAATTCAGTAATATTTTTGATGTAAACCTTTAGATCTTTACTTTCGTCTGGAATGTAAGTGCAACAATGTTGAACTTACAGCATTCCACAGACTCCACCCTCTTTTGCTAATAAGATATCAAGGGCAAGTCGATTTTGCATTACCATAGCACGCATGGCAACCATTTCAGTATTGACCAATAAGAATCCATTAGCGGTGCTTGTAGACAAGCGATCCACTACTGTAGATAATTTTCTAATTTTGTTCGCATTCAGAGATATTCCCACTGCTGGTATCAATGCTCCAAAAATGTCGCCCACAATTTCTGCCCAAGATTCTCTCCTTCTACGCACTAAATGACTATTTAAACTATGTACACCATCTTCTCTATCCATGTGAAAGATCTTTGGAAATACCAGGCCTACGTAACATGTGCCATACCAATGGTTGAAATATAGTCCAGGAAATACTGGCTCTCTTCCACCTTTAAATCCCCATCCACCCATGATTCGGTATGTATCATGGCACTCACTATTACCTAAAACGAGATTATCATATGCAGTCTGATTCCTTCTTATGCAAAATTTTCCTTTCTGAGGCCTATCTAGAGCTATTGTTGGTGTAGACTCTCCTTTACTCAGATGTTTCTCCATTTCTATGTCCCAAGCTGTTTTCTCAGCTTTTCCTTCTGTTGCCTTTCTATGCATTTTAGGTCTTCTTTCTTCAACCATATCTAAAAATGTATTTTCTTCTTTCTGCAAACTGCATGTCAAATTATATTTAAACACAGCTTCTAATGTTAGTTCGTTAGTTTCTAAGAAAAATTCACCTAATACTTAAGCAGATTTTACCTTGTTTAACTTATTATTAGCAGGTACTAACGCAAAAATGCTATCTACATCTGAAAAAGAATACTCTAATTTCCCTGTTTGATAGAACAAACTAGCTATTACACTACATGTTATTCCGTAAGTAGCTGGAAGGTGATGATAAGTCACTCCCTCTGCCACTGAAGCAGGTAACTGCATGCAGACGTAGCAGTCATTTACATCCATAGTTTTTACATATTCATGCAACAATTTTGAAAATACATTGTTAGAGAAATCATTAATAGACCTATCTTTATGCAAATGAATATTGTTTCTACAGTCGGCACTGTTAGTTTCGTTTTCACCATGTCCTTCTATTGTATCTATAGTAACTTTGAAAGAGATTACAAGAGCAAGTATGCTCCACAGAAGCATTAGTAATCCTGTACAACAGCAACATGTTTTACACCATCTTTTCATGAAGGTGCATCTACTTTTACTACCATCTATGTTAGCCATCTTCACTAAAATGGACTGTGTCTTTTGACTTAGCCTCTTCTACTTTATGACCAGTTTCTAACCCAAGGCTTCTAAGCACCTACAAGGTTCTACCAATTTCTACTTTTACTCAAACTATTGTTTTCCACATCAACAGCTTCTTTGTTTATTCAGTTTGGCATTTCATCATCTTTCGCCTCCTTCTCCCAATCAGGATACAGAATCTCCTGAATCTCCGCTTCTTCTTCTCCAATATCGGACAAGAGAACTCTCAGGATTTCTGATTCCTCTTCTTCTTTAACCACTTTCAGTAAAGCCTCCTCTGGATTTCCTTGACTATCTGCCTCTTGGTTTTCTTCAGGCAGGGCCACGTACGGCCATTCCGGTGACTTATACTTCTTTTTTTTTTTTTTTTTTTTTTTTTTTTTTAAAAACCTTTATTTGTGCATATGAAAAGGACAAATACGGGCCTACAACCATCAGGCCGGCCACAAAACGGTTAAGCACTGAGACACACATTGCAACCCCTGTGCGTCAATGGTCAAGATTAGCAACGATTCAGGAGTTATACACTGGAGAGATCCTTGACACCAGGGGAAGGAGAAGTAAAGGTTAATTTTAAGGTTTTCAAAATAATTTTATCGAGGAAAAAGTCAGTAGAGGATAGAACCAAGGAGATTCGAGTCCGCAGTGACTTATACTTCTGGTTAGGTTTTCTTGTCCTTACAGTCTCTTTAATTACAACTGTTTCCTCTCCTTTGGATTTATCTTGACTCGTGACTTCATTCACCTGTTCAGCCTTGGTGATTTTACTCGAGTCAGCCGGTATCTCAGTCTCTTTATTTTGTTCGGCCAAACTTCTGGTTTAACAGTTCTTTTCAATTTCCTTTCTTTGACATCCTTCTCATTCTTTTCATTTCTCCAAGCTCTCTTTCTCAGAACTCGGCCTTCAGGTATCTCGTTTTCACTCTCTTCTGACACTGTCCCAACTTGCTTTACCTTTTCAACAGTCTCTTTTTCCACCACTTGTTCTGGTTTCCCTACTTCTGTCCCTCCTCGGGTCTCCGACACGCAATCTTCCTGCTGGCTACTTGTCCCTTCACCTAGCTGGATGTTGCAGTTCCCTACACCTCCTCGGGGGTCTTCCGCAATCTGTCCCTCTCTCTCTGTACCTGTCCCTTCTTCACTTAGTTCTATTATTTCAGGTGGAATTTCTCTCAGTTTTTCATCTGGGACATCTTTTCCTTGAATTTCTTTTACTGCTTCTTCTTTGTCTTTTCCTTCCTTCTTTTTAGGTTCTTTTCTAGGACCTTTCTTTCTTTGCTCGTCTTCAGAATCTGAACTGTCAGAAATCTGCAGTCTTCTTCTCAGAGAGATACTTCTGGGGACCAATATCTGATTTGGTTCTTTTTCCCCCCCTTTCAGGATTTTCTCGTGTTTTTGGTTCTTCGTTGTCTGATTCAGTACTTGACTCTGATTGTCATAGTACTCTTTCTCCTTGCAATCCACTGGATTTGGTATCCTCAAAGTATGGCTGGCATGGATCCAGTTTTTCAGTCCAGCACACTTCACAGCTGTTGTCATAGTCAGAATGACTTGCCTTGGTTTTCCCTACCTGGGAACCAAACAGTTTCTTCTTCTGTGGACTTTTATCCTTACCCAATCTCCTTGGCTCAGATCATAGGCTGGCTTCCTTTCAAGGGTGGTGGCATCCGCTCCAACCTGATGAAACACAGAATGAACTGCGTCAGCCAGGCCTTTACAGTACTCCAACACCATGTCATCAGAAATCGTCATCAGTTTGTTGACTGGTATGAAAGCATGCCTCATCGCACGTCCCATGATTATTTCATGAGGACTTAACCCTGTAGTTCTATCTGGGGTTGCACGTATGGTCATCAAAACTAGAGGCAAGACATCAGGCCATTTCATTCCTGTGGCTAAACACATTTTTCCAATTCTGTTTTTGATTGTACCATTCATTTGCTCAACCACACCAGAAGCCTCTGGTCGGTAGGCACAATGCAGTTTCTGTTGTACATTCAATGCTTCACTGATCAATTTTACAATCTCATTATAGAAATGTCCTCCTCTGTCTGATTCAAGGGTCACTGGAAACCCGAACCTGGGGATGAATTCTCTCAAAAGCAGCTTTGCTACTGTCAATCCATCATTTCTTCTTGTCGGGTATGCTTCTACCCACCTGGAGAATAGGCAGACTATTACCAGAATGTACCTCAATCTGTTACAAGGAGGCATCTCAATGAAATCTATCTGCATTCTGGTAAAGGGCCCTCCTTCTCGACCTATGGTTCCTAGGCTCACCACTGTCTTTCTTCCAGGATTGTATTGCTGACAAATTAGACATCTCTGACATAGACTCTCTGCTATAAGTCTAAATTTTGGGTTGTACCAGGTCTGTTTAAAGACCTGATCATATCATCTCTCCCTATGTGTCCCTGGCCATGATACATCCGTGTCATGGTAGACAACATGCTATCAGGCATGACTGGTCTTCCATCTCGATAGACCCACACATGATCCTTTTCTCTCGGTGCACATCCTGCTTTTACCCACTGCCTCGTTTCCTCATCTCCTACTTCCTCCTGCAATTGTCTCACCTCCTCCCAAGTTCCTACAACGTTAGTAAACATTAAGGAACAAGAAGTCATTTTTCTTTCCTTTGCCCGATTGACTGAATTCTGATTCCTGGCACAATACTGTGCCATGTCATTGGCATATTTGTTGCCAACAGTAACGTAATCACTACCTTGATTATGGGCACAACATTTCACCACAGCCAATTGTTTAGGAAGCTGTATCGCCTCAAGTAACTTTCCAACCACTTCAGCATTCTTTATAGGAGTTCCACTTGAGGTCAGGAAACCTCGTTGTAGCCACAGCTGGCCAAAATCATGGACAACTCCGAAGCCATACTGGCTGTCAGTTATCAGTCACTCTCACACTTTTCCCAATTCTACATGCTCGAGTCAAGGCCACTAATTCTGCTACTTGAGCAGATTTTACCCCTTTTAGGTAAGATGCTTCCAACACTGCTGCAACTGTGCACACTGCATATACTGCACTTAGCACTCCGTTTTCTGTTCTCAAACATGACCCATCAACGAACATTACAAAATCATTTTCTGGCAAAATCTTTTATGTCTGGTCGTGATTTCGTGCAATACTCAGGCACATCGAAACAATCATGATCTGCTTCATCTCTGACTTCCACATCCACACCATCAGGCAATAGTGTTGCAGGATTCACATTCACACATCTCGCAAGGCTCACATTTGTTGCACCTAGGATAACCTTTTCATACTTAGTCAGCCGACTATGTGTCATATACTGAGTACGACTCCTTGTTAAGAGAATCACCACATCATGAGGTACAAACACTTTCAAAGGATATCCCATCACAATTCCTTCACTCTGCTCCAAGCTTCGACATGTTGCAGCTACTGCTTTCAAACAGCCAGGTAAACCTACGGCTACTGGGTCAAGCATTGATGAATAATATGCAATCGGTCTCCTCAATCTTCCATGTTTCTGAATTAACACAGAAAGTGCACATCCATTTCTCTCACTGCAATATAGCTCAAATTCTTTTTCTTTTTTTTTTTTTTAAAACCTTTATTTATGTCAGTCTGGACCACAGCTATTCAGCCGACATCCCGGAGGTTCGACAGCCAATTAAGTACAACACACGTAATTGTCCACAGCTCTGGTACAGGAAAAAACAAAGGTTCCTTTTTTAGAACAACCTAAAATAAATAACACAAGCAAGGCATTATACACAATAAACTCGTGCCAGTTCCCGATGGGGGCGTGGCCCCATTCCCAAAGACAGAACAAAGCCACCGGTCGGGTGGATGAGGGAGAAGCAGAGGCGCTAACAATCTAGCATATTATCCTCAGAAAAATCCCAAGTTGGAAGTGAAGCTAGGGGGAAAGTTGCTCCTCTAACGGTTCAGTGGCCGGGGGCAGACATATATCACCCCTATACTGGTTCCATCGCCCCCATATCTTATGCCATTTCTTAGGCCGCCCCCGGGCACTATACACCGTCTTCTCCCTAAACATGCTCCAGTCCATATTTTCCATCCATGCTTCCATGGCGGGAGGTCTCTGAGAACCCCACAGTCGCGCAATATCACGCTTCGCCACCATATTTCCTAGGGTCACCCATTGAGTCTGCGCCGCATCATAGTCAGTAGGACCCCAGACATTCAGAAGACAGCGCCGTGCCTCTGGCAGCAGTGCAATGCCTGTGACCTCCTGCATTACAACATGAATTCGCTTCCAGAACTCCGTGATCACACCACATTCCCATATGATATGTAGGAAGGTGCCCACCATCCCACAGCCCCTCTTACATAAGCCATCCTCGGAGAAACCCATATGAATCAGTCGGGCCCCGTGACATAGACTCTATGGAGTATCTTAAGCTGTACCAGCCTTAGCCGTGCCGGGATCGCGACCTCCTTAGGAGAGGAGATGGCATACTGCCAGTCCTCATCATCCAGTTCAAGGCCGTCCCTAGTCCACTGATCACGCACCCCGAGGAGGAGGTCAGTCCGGACATTAACAAGCTTCTTGTAGATTAAGGCGATTGTACTCTCCGGCATATGGCCATCTAGGATCCGATCCTCCAAGGGAGAGGACTCGGGCACAGTCTCCCCCTCGACGAGGACGGACCGCAGAGCGTGGCGCACCTGTGCATACCGGAAATATTCCGTACCCTCCAGATCGTACTCCGTCCGTAGCTCATCAAACGATTTCACTCGTCCCTTAACCAGCAGGTCCCCCACTCTAGATATCCCAATCAGGTCCCATTTATCGGACCCCTTCGTGTGCCAAAGTTTCCCCAACACATCTGAGTCAAAGAGCGGAGTAGCGCGGGTAAGCCTATCCTTCCAACCCAACGAGTTCGTAACAGCCTTCCACACGTGCACCACCGTCTTGGTCGGCCCGTGAGGGACCCATCCATTGACCTGGAGTAGAGTGCTCTAAAGTAATTACCCCTGCGCAGCAACCACCGATCCATAGCGAAGCCGGGGCTCAGCGCCGGTCCGTAGACGCCGTGGTTGATCGCACTCAACTGGGTGGCCCAATAGTATCTTCTAATGTCAGGAAGCGCGATACCCCCATCGTACCACGGAAGGGTCAGCTTTGCAATAGCTATACGCGGTCGGCCATCCCACAGCAGCGAGCGCTGGAGGCTCTCGACCTCCCGAAAATAGCTGGCCGGGACCAGCTCCAGGGTATTCTGCAGGGCATAGAGAAAGCGGGGAAGAGACATCATTTTGAACAGCGCGGCCCGGCCTAGGAGGGAAAGCGGCAACCGCCGCCAACCCGCCACATCCCGCCGCAAGCGCGTCAATGGAGGGAGCAGGTTACTCTCATACCGAACAATTGGATCGGTGGAGATATAGATCCCTAGATACAAAAAGCCATCCCGGGCGATCTGGATCGAGCAATTCCGCGGGAGAACAGGGACGTCTCCACTCAGGGCATACAGATAAGACTTACCCCAGTTAATTGTGAGACCCGAGTTCCTACCAAAAGAAGTCAAAATGTCACAGACTACTATGAGAGACTTCCTGGGTGAAGTGAGGTATAGCAAAATGTCGTCGGCATAAAGAGAAATGCGGTCCTCATGTTCTGGTGACCATCGGATCCCCCTTATGTCCGGGTGCCATCGTATCCATGCCGCCAGCGGCTCAAGAGCAAGAGCAAACAACAACAGCGACAGGGGACATCCCTGCCTGGTGCCCCTCCCCAGCTCGAACGGGCAGGACGCCCTACCATTGACCGCGACTTTAGCCAAGGGTCCTTCATATAGTAGTCTCACCCAGCCAACAAAGCCAGGCCCAAAGCCGAATTTTGCAAGTGCAGCCCACAGATATGCCCACTCTACCGTGTCAAAAGCCATCGTGGCGTCAAGTGCAGCCACAATGGTCGACTCCTGCAGCGTCCCCGTCCTTGCGAGCACGCCGTGGATGCGCCTAAGGTTCAACGCAGTGTCACGGTGCGGGATGAAACCGGATTGGTCCGTGTGGATCAGATCCCCGATCACCCTAATCAAGCGGTTGGCCAGTATTTTAGCGAGGATTTTCGGCTCGGCATTAAGTAGCGAAATCGGCCTATAGGAGCTGCATTTATTCCTGGGCTTGCCATCTTTGTGTATGACCACAATTGTCGCCAGGCGTTGGTCGAATGGAAGGCATCCCATCTCCCGCGCCTCTACAAACATGGCACGCAGATGTGGAGCAATCTTGTCCGGCTGGAGCTTATAGAACTCAATTGGCAGACCATTCGGGCCCGAGGCGCAGTGAACGGATAGCACCCGCGACTTCGTCAGCTGTGATGTCACCATCTAGATCTTCCCTGTCTATGTCAGAGAGGCAAGGCAGAGCCAGATCACGCAGAAGTTCACACGAGTCCTCCACCGGCCTGTCCGACACCGAGGTGTAGACCGCGCGGAAATAATCTGCAAAGCACTGGACTATGCCATCCGGCTCAGTGACACTAACGCCACCCTCTGTAACAAGTTCTGGCACCACACGATTAACCCGCTCTTTTTTATCCAGCCACGCTATTAATTTCCCGGCCTTGTCCCCAACATCGTACAGTCGCCCCTGCTGCTCCCTACTCAGGGCTTTGGCCGCGTTCGTCACCAGGGCCTTATACTCCGACTGCTTAAGGCTCAATTTATGCAGCGCTGCTGCCGTAACCTCCTCCTCCAAGACCAACTCTAGAGCCGCTATCTCCGCCTCAATCTGTGCGACCTCCACATCCCTCCGACGTTTGGCTGCCGCTATCAAGGAAAGGGCCTCTCCTCTCAGCACAGTTTTAAACGCTTCCCACAAAGACACCGCAGATGTGACCGAGCCTAGGTTTTCCTGGAAGTAGAGATCGACCGCCTTCAGCACAGCGCTACGAGTCCTAGGGTCACGGAGATACCAGGGGTTAATCGGAGCCACCCTGCCCACGACCTCTCGACCAACATCCATACAGATCCACACCGGCGAATGGTCAGAAATACCCCTAGCCATGTGCCTAGCCTCAGACACAAAGGAGGCGTGTGCAGCCAAAGTAAGTACATAATCAATTCTAGAGAGACTGCCATGCGCCCCTGAGTGGAAGGTGTACTGCCGCTGAGTGGGATGCAGCAGTCTCCAACAGTCAACCAGACCAAGGGTATCCACGAAATCTGTAAGCCATTTCTGCGCCCCCCCAGAGCTTCTTGGCGGGTGTCTATCAAGCAATCCGGAACCAACCGCATTAAAATCGCCACCCACCACCAACATCCCTTCTGGGAGATCCAGCAGAGCCCTCCCCAGGTCCTCAAATGTGGAGGGCTGCAGCGCAGGAGGGACATAAACAGAAACCAGGACCAGCGTCCTGCTCTCCCACCTCCCCGCCGCAAATCGCCCCCTTTCATCAACAGTTGTGGAGTCAACCTCAAACGGCAGTGAGGCCCTAACAAGTATTCCAGCCCCTCTGGAGCCCGAGGAGAACCCCGAGTGCGCAACAAATTTGTAGCCCTTCCTGTTGAGTGCGTAGCACGTGTTACCTATCAAGTGCATCTCTTGCAATAAAACTATATCAGGGGAGCATCGCTTCAGAAACTGCAGGACGATCCCTCGCTTAATACGATCCCCTAAGCCGTTAACATTCCAACTGAGTATCTTTAAGCCCCTACCCCCATCCCGAAATGTAAGGAGACCACCACCCCCCCCGAAGAACCGCACTCGAGCTACAGAAGCTTGCATCACTACGCCTTGCAAAACAAAAACCAACAACAACCACATCAACAACCCCATTCCACCCCCCACCCTGCACCCCTGCGTAAGCTTGAAAAGCCCCCCCAACTTGCAGTGTGCCTGTCGCCCTATTCTAAAACTAGTCTACAAAAAGAACCCCAGAGGAGGTAAAAGCTCCCTTCATACCCCCGCCGCCCCCCGGGTTACTACCCTCCCGGAGAGACCGAAAACTGTGCTTCACTGTCCTGGGCAAAGTCAAAATGATCTAGCACCAGAGTCCTCACTCTTGTTCATCACCGCCACCTTCTGCTCCACCAGCATGCTCCCCGCCAGCCCGTCGTTGGGGCAATGTATCCAGCCAGTCTCCGACCATGTCCGGTGATTCAAAAAAGAAAGTCCGCTCTTCATACACCACACGCAATCTGGCCGGGAAGAGCATGGCGTATTTCAGTTCCATCCCTCTGAGCCTTCTCTTAACCGCCAGGAAGCTCTGCCTTTGCTTCTGCACCGCCTGGGTAAAGTCAGGATAAAAACTCACTGTGGTGTTCTGGAAAGTCATCGGGCCGGACACTCGGGATGCTTGTAGAATGGCGTTGCGGTCCCTGAAATTAAAGATCCTGGCGACAATCGGTCTCGGAGGGGCCCCCACCTTGGGCCTCCCACCAGGGACTCTGTGGGCCCGTTCAACAGTAAAGAACTTACTGAGGCCTTTGGGCGCCAGATGGTTTACCACCAAGTCCTCCACGAACAGGTCCACCGACTGTTCCTCCGAGTTTTCCGGGACCCCAATAATGCGCACGTTATTGCGCCGTGCCCGGCCTTCAAAGTCCTCCAGCCGTCGGGCAAAGAGGTCGTTTGCGGACCTCAAATTTCGGACTTCCAGCTGCAGGTCCGAGACATCACCCAGGAGGCCCGAGGTTTTAAGGTCCAAGGATTGAACCCGTTCATTGGTTTTCCCCAGATCTGCCCGAATCAAGTTGACGTCGATCGAGATTGTGTCCACTTTATGTGCCAGGGTCTCAAATTGCCCCCCGATAGAGGCCTGCATCCCCTCGATGGCCCCCATGACATCCTGCAGGGTTGGTTCCGTAGCGGGGGGCAAACCATCTTTCAGGGCTTCCAGTGGCCGACCCGATCCGCCCGGTGACTCCTTCTGCTGGGCATAACGATCCATGTTGTTGGTTTGGGTGTATCCTCCCCGCCTGGTGTTCTTGGGCTTCTGTTTTTCGGCTTCCGATTTGGTTGACATCGTGATCTGCTGCCGAAAACAGTCCCCTTGCCCATCCAGAGAAGACAATGCAACAAGTGACCGGCGCGGCTCACTCCCAGGCCAGGGCGCGATGAATCAGGAAAGCGAAAGTGGTGACACCGTCCTTCCGATGGCTCGCCCCTCACACGGCCGCTGTTGTTCAATTAGTGCTCGGGCACCGTGCCAGTGCAAGCCCCGGGCATCTTCCGGGGAGCAGGCCGCAAACTTCCATGTGGCACAACTTCGGCCTCCGGCAGGCGATTTCAGTCCGGACAGCGACAATCACCTCAGCAACGGCTCGCCTCCAATGTTCCGGGTGTTAAAGGCAGGATTCTTCACAGGATATTTGCCGGAGGGAGCGAGGGTCTCAGGAGCTCTGAGCTCACGCGGCCATCTTGGTCACGCGCTAGGCTCCTCCCCTCAAATTCTTTTTCGTAATCAGGCATACCCAATTCTGGGGCTTCACACAATCCATCTTTCAATTGTTTGAATGCTGCCAATTCTTCCTTATTCAATTCAAGGGGATCTTTTACATCACTTCTTGTAAGCCTTACCAGAGGTTTTGCAATCAGCGAAAAGTTGCTGATCCACTGGCGGCAGTACCCTACCATTCCCAGAAACATTCTCACTTCTCTTTGGGTCATGGGGGCTCTCATTCCTTTTATGATTCTGATTCGGTCTATTGTTATTTTCCTCAGTCCTTTTTCAATGTTATGTCCCAAATACTGTACTTCTTTCTTACAATATTGCAGTTTTGCTGGGGACACTTTTAGTCCTCCATCTGCCAAGTGATTTAGTAAGGCTATAGTGTCTACCTCACAAGCTTCATGAGTTTTCGACGCCACAAGGAGGTCGTCGATGTACTGTACTACTACTGAACTTTCGGGCATTTGCAAACTTTCTAATGACTTTTTCAACAATTGATTAAATATTGAGGGGCTTTCTGTATACCCCTGTGGGATTCGGCACCATGCCAAAATACGGTCTCCAAACCGAAATGCAAAGATTTGCTGGCTGTCGTGATGCAATGGGATGGAAAAGAACGCATGGCATAGATCAATCACTGTATCCCATTCTGCATCATGAGGAATCTGATACAAAATCACTGATGCATTTGGTACAATGGGACAACATGGCACAACGATTTTGTTCACTTTTCTCAGGTCTTGCACTATTCTGAATTTTCCATTTGGCTTTTTCAGGCCCATTATGGGTGAGTTACATGGACTGCTCATTATCTCTCTCAGAATTCCTTGCTTGATCATTTTCTCAATTATTGGAGTAACTCCTTCAATTATTTCAGGCGTCAATCTATACTGAGGAATATTTGGATAACTTACTCCTTCTTTTACAGTTATTTTTACTGGGTCAACATTTCTCATTAATCCTACATCTTCTCCGGTGAAATCCCAAACCTCTGCTTTTACTGTTTCAATTCTTTAGGTAATTCATCTGGATTGAATACTGCATAAGTTCCAATAACTTCACATTCTCTGTTAGCTATAGTCATTTTATACAATACATCTTCATCTGGTGCTTCAAACGCTATTCCATCTGGAGTGCAGAATATAGTGCAATTCATCTTGCACAACAGGTCCCTACCTAGCAAGTTCACAGGACTGGTGTCACACACCACAAAGAGTGCATTTCAGCAAATTTCCCTATACTAACCTTTACTGGTTCTATAAGGTATGTTTTTAACTGTTGGTTAGATACACCAACTACTTGGATCGTTTCATCCGAAAGAGGAAGATTCTTCACATCAGCTGATCTAACAGTTGATCGAGTAGCACCAGTGTCCACTAGGAAAGTAATATTCTCATCATTAACCTTCCCATCTACAAATGGTCCTGTCTGGTCTACTTCTAGAGTTGCGCCAAGTACGCACTCTTCTTCCTCCCTTCGGCACCGTCAATATCCTGCTTCTGAATCACTCTCATCTTGTTGCAGCCAGTACTGCGAGACAGCGCGAGCGCGTGAAGGTTTATTTACCTGTTCTTCATTGTAGAATCCCGATTCAATACTATACTTCTGTGAGTTTCTGTGCTGTGGAAAAGGTGGTTTTGGCACCTGATTCTGGGAGGTAACCACCTGCTGCTGTTGCTGCAGTTGACCACCCACCTCTTTCTGTACCTGTGGATTCAATGATGGATTTTCAGTATTAGTACTTGGAGGAAATTTACACTCGGCTCTCCAATGCCCTAACTTGCCGCAATTATGACAAGGAAATTTCTTTTTAGCTTCTTCTATATTACCTTTCCCTTTTCCTGGGCCAAATCTTGGTTTTGATCCTGGATTATTTGCCTGTTCCACCAACTGAGCTTCCTGTCTTTCAGCTACTTTTACCTGTGCCCACATTGCCTTTTCTTTTAACTTTCGCTGCTTTGCCTCAATCTCATTGCTGAAATATTTAGCATGTCTCAATACCTCATCTATTTTCTTATTTTGCCAATCAACCGTATGTTGTTTTATCATGTCACCAATTTCTGGGCGTAATCCATATACAAATCTGTACACTAAATGACTCAAATCTTTATCACTCAGGTTCTCATCTCCGCTAAACTGCTTGAAAGCCAGAATTAGCCTCTCATAGTGTGCATGTACTGATTCCTTGCTTTCCTGGTGTGTTCTGTCAATTTTTACCCAATCGGTCTCTTTAGGGGGTACCTTGTTCTTCAAGAATGCCGTAACCTGCTCATATTTCTTCATTACTTCTGGGTCGGGAGCTCCTGTCTTAGGGTTCCTAGGATATTCCTGAGTTGGCCAATTTATCATCAACTTGCACTCTGTCCACAAATCTGCCGGTACTATTATGTCAAATAGACTATTCAGATCTACCCATAGCACTTTTGACAATTTCACAAATCTGTCTACCTGCCGGTACCACTCGACGGGTTTTTCGCGTAGTCGAGGGAAATCATTCGTAAAAGACAAAATGTCCTGTCTTGTCCATGGAACATGTACATATCCTCCTCCTGGAATCTCTCTCATGGGGTATTCTGTCGCTATCTTTTCTTTCTCCCTTACAGGAAATGCTGAAGCTGACTTTTCTGCGGCATCATCACGTCTCTTATACCACTTACTTCTCCATTTATCCACGTCTCCCCATTTTCTTAATAACCCGATTATTTCCTTGATTTGACCTATCCGTCCTGTGGTATTCAGGTTTTCTATGTCTTTCTCAGTGAAATCAACTCGATAAGGTTTTTGTAATGCTGTTACCTTGTAAAAATCTATTCCCATTTCATTTGCAATTTCTCTTCATTTCATGCAAGTTTTTCGCTCTCCATGTCGCACTCTTGCACAGGAACAACAATTCCTCATCCTGATAATTTTTCAATTTTTCAGTAGGGATAGTTCCTACTATCAATTCTTCTAATACCATTCGTAATTTGGCCACATCTATTGACTGAGATTCTTGATCCTTTTTCTGTAACCCTCTGAGCCATTCGCTTAATTCTTCTACAGAGGGTCCTACTGGACTTTCTACATTATTTTGTTCTGGAACCTTTTGTGGTTCTAATAAAGTTTCCACTGTCATTTTACTCTTCTCAGCATAAATTTGATTCACAAATGGATTATTTGAAACACTTGGTTCAAACATATTTATTGTCGGTCCCCATGGATTCTCATTTTGAGTCCATTATGGGCTCTCAACTAAATTATGGTTTCTGTACGGTACTGTCAAACAATGTTCGCTATCCTTTTGCTTCTCAAATATGGGCATAACTGGACCTATCGTTACTGGAACCGTTACAGTTTCTAGATTTTTGGTCAATTCTCTTATTTTCTCAGTTAATTCTAGGGTAGTTTTTGCCAGTTCTGTTGAATTTTCACTATTCATTCTACTTTCTGTCTGGTTTTCTACCTCTCTTGTAGAGTTTCTTTTCCCTAACTCTGGTGACATAGTCTCTGTTTTAATCGTTCTCAATGTTTCTCTCATTGGGGCACTTGGTGTTAATGCTTCTGGTTCTGGTCGGTACGGTGGTGGATTTTTGTAAAACACATCATCAAGAACATCATCTTCCGATTCATTCGCCTCATACCCACTCGATTCCACATTTCGCCTTTTCTCTGTGCATTTTCTCCCTTCATTCTCTCCTGCCATTCTTACAAGGAACACACCTTCTGTCATGCTTGCATATCGCCACCTTTTCGTTCGATCATCATGCGTTTCATGTCCGTACGGTCTACCACTTCGCTGGCTTTCTCGTTCATGCATTTCGTCTTCCCATTCCGTCAAAGCCTCAAACTGCGTCGGTCTAGGTCTTGGCTCTAAGTCCATCATTTTGTCACGGAGATTTCTTAAAACGGCCAAATTAAAGGAACCATTTTCTGGAAATGCCAGGACTCCATCGTCCTTGGTATATTTTACCCAATTTTCTAACCAAATATAAGTATGATACCCGTATTTCGCAATCATTAAAGATGCGGGGGTTTCGGTGGTGGAAGTAACTGTCCTTCCCTAGTCTTAACTGGTTTATCTTTCTTGAACCACTTCTTAATTTTCCCAAACCACGTCTTTTTCTTTTCTGGTGGTTGGTAATACATTTTCTCGGTTTCCGTGTACCGTCTAGTCTTTTACAATGGTACCGCTATTCTGTCCACTCACAGCGCGACTTACACTAACGCACCAATCAGGGGCGTCTACGTTACTGTCACAATCCTCCAATCTCAGCGCGACTCACACTAACGCACCAATAGGGAGCGTTTACGTCATCCTGTATTTCTCCACTCCTAGCACGACTTTACACTAACGCACCAATAGGGAGCGTTTACGCCTCTGACCTACTGTCCAATCCCAGCGCGGTCATTCTGACGTCAGCAGCCGCTGCGACAGCTCTGCTCCTGCTCTTGCCGACCCCTCCTTTACAAAATCCGCACAGTAAGTTTTTTGTATCAATTTCTACAATTCTGTTAGTTACAACACAAAAACATCTCCATTGTCTGCTTCGCTAACCAAAGAACAGCAAAAGACCTTTCTCACGAGAATTCCGTCTTTCTCGAGAACAGCGCTTACCTCTGTCCTACTACGGAATCAGTACTTTCGTTGATAAAGTAGCACATCCCTCTACCTTACCCTTCTAACAAGCATCAACTAACCGCTTCTCTAGAATTAAATAACACTAGAGTTTTCACCATTAATTAAAATGCCTTTTTCATACACACACTGTCATACAGGGAAAATGTAGATCATTCACACAGACTTCTGTTTTTCCCGAGAGCAGCGCTTACCCCTGCTCTACTACAGAATATATCATTCGCTAACAAAGCAGCGCTTCCCTCTACTTTGTCCTTCTAGCAAGCTCAGAATATACCTGCTACCTTTTCAGTAGTAAGCGTTATCGGTATGCCGTTTGGTTTCCTGGTACTTAAGACCAAAATTTCACAGGTAACCCTTTGCTATTATTCACACTTTTCTCACACAGAGAATATCACTAATGACAACACGCGACGATGCTGCTGAATCGAACCCAGACAATGCGCTGTGCAACTTCAATTGTCACACGTTTTCCCCGTGTGCCTACAGGCAACCACAATTCCGTTTTTCCCGAGAGCAGCGCTTTACCCCTGCTCTGCTACGGAACTGCTACCAATTTCCGACTTCCTACACCCCAGAAGTCGTGCAAAGAACATAAAACTCGACGTAACTCAACATAGAGTGTTAGTACATAAACCAATACCAATCAACAATCAATAAGCTATTTGCAAGCAACCGTCACTAAACTCAAAACAATAGCTAACCATATCCCTGCTACCAGAAAAACTGTTGCAGCGTGGAATACTAAATCCCTCTTTACATCACAGACCAAAGATCTCTACAACCACATTCATTCACTCATTCACTGGTGGGGCCCATAACACCAACATTCATTCCTTATAGATCTATAGTACTTAAGAGGTGATTTTCACTCCATACACTGTAATGAGAGGAAATACACGTACTCCCTAATGAGCAATAGGTTCACCTATTTCCCTACTTCACCAGGATCTAAACATCACCTTTTTTTTATTCCTCCCATGGATAGGCCATGGATCAGCTTAGTTGCTGAGTAGAGTGGCGCTTAATTCTCTAGACAATATACATCAATACATTTCTCAAATAATAACCCGACACAGTTCTTATAATGAATGATAATATTTGTCTGAAATAAAGCATGTAAAAGTCATAAAGCATTCAATAATTTGGTTAGCATATTTACCTATTCTGGCTAAAGTTCGTCCTCTAAGTAAAATTCAGATCTTTTGTCTCTATGCCCATAAAGCGATCAATCAGTTCGTAAAGTAATTGGGCATCTGATCAGTCCGTCAGAGTCTCTGGTAAACAGCTGTCCTGCAGTGTCACCGTCCTCTCCGTCAGCATATCGTCAGGAAATTCAGAAAGCCAGATGATGGAGTATTTTACCCTCTCTAGTCTACTTCTTTTATAGTAAAATCAACGACAAGAATGTTACAACATATGTCTTTAAACAAATTTGATTGGTGGAACCAGGATCATCCTTCTTGATTCCCAAACGCAAGATGTTTCTTTAGGTGTAATTCATATTTTACTAATAATTTGCAACAGTTACTTGTCCATTCAGGGCATTTTGGTTCTCATACGGTTTCGTGTCCATGGTGTCATCAATTATAACAGTTCTTAGTTTAAGGAAGTCCTTTGTCTGAAAGTTGGCACCCATCCCGGTGCGACCTTCGCGGGTACAGTCTGCCTGGGGTCAGGACGAGGTTATTATTGCTCATCTTTTAGCGCAGGCGCACTTCACCCAGAAACTTTAGTATATCGTCTGTCCGTCAAAATAGGGATGGCAGCCATTTTGTGGCCACTCCGAAAGGTCAACTTAAGCAAAGAAACACAAGAAACGTAATTAATACATAGAAATGACTATTAAAATGTTATTCCCTCGCTAAACCCTTTGTGTGTATTTATCTAGCGGTAAGCAACACTTATTGCTATTTATACTCCCATTTTAAAGAACAATTTACATCACGAAAGCAACATATAACATGTAAATTCTAAATGTCTATCATTAGTATGCGTACGAAATGTAGTTTACGTATTAATTAGGCCATGCAAATGCAATTTCCACGTGTATTTTCTTATTAGTAATGTTGATCAGTCAAAAACACAGCAAACCGTTAATACAATTAATATTAATCAGTTATTCTCTTTAATTCAAACCCATGAAATGGAGAGGGCGTACACTTTTTAAAGAAAACCCCACTCCTGCACTTCTCCACCTGCGTCTTGGGGAACAGCAAAGATAGTTATTTTTCCTAAGAAAGATATATCACCCCTACATATGGGCTCCTATCGCCCTATTACCCTCATAAATGGGAATTCTAAAATCTATGCTAAGATTTTCTCGACCAGACTCTCCTCAGTTATCGAGCATTTGGTTTCAAAATGGCAACACAGGAAAAGGCACTATCGACCATATCCGCCGAACCGTCACTTTGTTTGATGCGACTCAAACTACAGGGGACCCGATCGCGTTAATATTGCTCGATGCTGAAAAAGCATTCGATCGGGTCTCCTGGCAGTTTTTGTAGAAGGTTATGAAGAATATGTGCTTTGGGTCCAAGGCTATTTTAGCCATAAAAGCCCTAGATCGTAGCCCTACAGTGAGTGTGTTGATAAATGGGCAGCCCACAGAGCCGGTTGTGATCTCATGCGGGACACGGCAGGGTTGTCCCTGCTCCCGGCTGCTCTTCGCTTTATATATACACCCCTTAATAAAAAAGGCTCCAAGAAAACCCTGACATCAGGGCAATCAATCGATTCGGTCTAGAAACAAATATTATGGCTTATGCTGACGACTTAGCCTTGGTGACGTCTGACCCGGAAAAAGCCATTGTCGCTATCAAACTAGAAAAACAAGCTTTTGGAAAAATCTCTGGCTATGCTCTAAATAGAGACAAAACTCAGATTATTGTCAATGAGAAAGTCAAATGGATTGATTCTAGAGGCGTACCTAGGGCAAAATATCTTGGCGTAAATATAGTCGCTGACCCTGAATCAATTAAAAAAACTTGGTACCTCTTGCAGCAGAGACGAAAAGAGCATTGACTAGATTGAACAATTTACATTTAACTATAGTTGAACGATGTAATTTGTTAAAAATGATATTCTTTCCAAGCTACTTTATTTCTTTAGAGCCATTTCTGTGGAGTTCCCAAATATACTACTGCAGGAATTTGAACTCCTATATTCTCAATTTGTTCGGGCGTATTCCCAGCCTCGTAGAGCGTTTAAGTTTCTATCCCTTCCTCGAGAAAGAGGGGGGTGGGCACTCCCTAACATAAGATTATATTACTGGGCTACGGTCTTGCAAAATTGTTCTATATTGCTACAAGAACAACCTTTGATCATAACAACTTCACTCCCGTCCCCGTTTGAATTATTACTTGGGCCAGAGGCTTGGGGCTGCCTGTGGCGTCAGGTCGAATATGGCTACTATAAAAAGGTCAGATTTAAGTCCCTGATGGGTACTTTTAAAGTCTTTACCGCTGTTCGGAAACTTTTAGGTCTAGGTAGGTTGAACCATTATACTCCTATTAGTCATAACCCTAATTTGTCTTCTATATCTGATAGAGACATCTAGCTGCAGATTCCTTAACTTAGAATATCTCCCAAGGTGTCAGACTGGATCCGGAAAATCTTTTTTCCCCAGCAATACCTCTGCAGGCCGGCAGGTGGCTCCGCTTGGCTCCGTCCTGACGTCGTCCACGGAAGTGACGTCAATGGAGCCATATAATCCCCTTCCGGTGTGCTGACGTCAGTTTTGTACAGGAAACATTTCCGCGCCACAACGCGGAGCCATGACAAAAACTGCGATAGCATAGCAACATTGTGTGTTAAAAAAGAGTAAAATCATTTATAATGAGAAAGAAAAGTAATATGAAAAAGCACCCATTTCCAGGAAGGACTGGAGGGGGCTCACAGAGCCTGTGCTGCAAGCAAGGGCCGAACAAAGCGCCAAGCTGTGCCCCACTTCGAGAGGGTTACGGCTGCGGCACAAAAGACACGACAAGGCAGACACAGCTTGTCACCACGGGAGGGAGGCTAAAAGAACCACAATATTGAAGGAACATTTTGCCAGACAAGTTTTCTTCTTTTCCGCGTCCTAACGCGGATCCGGGAAAGTGATACCGCGGGCCTGTTTTTGTTACTTACAGGCCTTTTCTACACCTTTTCGCGTCCAGGAACAGTGTGTTCAATGCCCCTAGCGGGCTTCAGACCATGCTGGTCCTGCTCGCTACAGATGTCAGCAACGGACCCTCACGACTTCTGTATGTGGTGCTTGGGAGAGCACCATGACTCCGTGGAGTGTGCCGCTTGCCGCCTGCTGCGGCCGAAATCCCAGCGAGAACGCCGCATGAAGCTGCTGTCTGCCCGGATGTCCTGAACTGACCCCTTGGGACGCAGGTCTCCTTCTCTGGCGGACTCATACGCATGGGTCATTCGCCTACCTCAGGTAAGCATTTGCCCCCCCCCCCCCCACGGGGGGTTAGGGACTCAGGTTGGGACACCGCCGGTGGGTTTACCCTCGGCTGCAACCTAGTGCCCTGACACCAGAGTTGCCGCAACGTCAGGACACGACCCGGAGGGGCATGCCACAACGTCTAGACCTTTCATAGCGCTGTCGCACAGCCTTCCGAGGCTCCCTGCGGTATCGGTGGTGGTGGCTGCAGCGCATGACACCGCTTTGGCGTACTCTCTCCCGCAGGTTTTCACCTCGGGGAATGTTGAGTCCACGCCGGTCCGACTCCAAGCGGTCGAGGCCTTTTCGAAGGTCGCCGGCTCGACTCCGACAGTTGGGACCTTTTCGGAGGTCACCGACACCGGCTCGACTCAAGGAGTCAAGGCCTTTACGGAGGTCGCCGGATCGACTTGAGGAGTCGAGGCCTTTTCGGAGGTCGCCAACGCTGGCTCGACTCCAAGGGTCCTCTTCAGATATCGCCGTCTGGACTCGAGGAGTCGAGGCCTCCTCGGAGGTCACCGACGCCGGCTCCACTCAAGGGGTCGGGACCTTTTTGGAGGCCGCTGGCTCGACTCGGACGGTCGAGGTCTCTTCAAAGGTCGCAGACGCTTCCTCCACTCCGCCAGTCGGGCCTTTTCAGAGGTCTCCGATGCCGGCTCGATGCCGGTACCGTCTCCAGCTTTATTGGTGGAGGATGTGGTCCCGGTGGGTTCACCATCCCCTGAGTCCTTTCACTGCTCTCCAGCGCAGGCTCCAGTGGAGCATTGGCCTACTCATCCTGCTGCTGGGCCTCTATTCAGTGGCTGGTTTAGCTTGCGTCCATCACCTACTGATGACTTGCTCTCACCGCCTCGCGGGGCCACGGGGGCTAGAGTGACGTTTGTCCGGGCTGGTTGCGGGCTGCAGACATTTTAAGGATGGAGCCGCCCTCAGTCTCTAGTCCTTCGGAGCCTTCGCTGGATATTCTCCACCAGGGCGCGGGGAACATGGAACCATTGTTATCTTTTACGGAGTCATTGTTTGACTTCCTTCTCGGAACGTGGGCACGGCCCTCCTCTAGGGACCCCGTGGATCGTGCTATGGCACATCGCAATCGGCCGGCTCCTGCTTGTTTGACAACCTCCAACCTGGAGCTGGAGGACTTGTGCTTCAGGCAGCTCTCTCTGTGACTTCTGTTCAGTTGAATCCTCCCACTCAGGAGTCTCGGTGGTTGGAGTCATATGGCCGCGATGTGTTTGCATCCGCCAGCTCGGGACTCGGGTATTTGCTCGGGCTCAATTTGCCCTTTGGGACGCTATTTAATGGCTCCTCCCCTCCTTGCTGGAGAACTCTCGTACTGATGTGGCCCGCCTAATCCGTGATGGCCATGATATGGGCACTTTTCAATTCGGTCTGCCATGGACACCACGGACTGTGTGGGTCGTACTATGGCCAGGTCGATTGCCATACGCCGCCACGCGTGGTTGAATGCTGCCGTTTTCCCAGAGCATGTTCAGAAGCGGCTTAGAGATAACCCATTTGATGAGGTCACTCTTTCTGACACCCATGCTGATTCGGTGGTCAGGTGCCTCCTGTATATGTATCTTCCTCGGTTTTAATCTCTGGGGAGGGTTTTTGGTTTCTTGACGGTGCCATCCCTTTCTTTCTGTTACCCATTGTGGGCTGCAGATGTTCTGGGTTGTGTGGCTGCTCACCCGTGTTGTTTACTTATTCTGGTACAGCTGGTTGAGTTGTGTTTGCTTTTCTTTTGAGCCCACTGCCTACGAGCTTGTCTCAAAGGGACCCTTCTTTTGTAGGGTTGTGCCTTGCCCTATGTGGGGTATTTCTTGCCAATCATATTGCTACTCTTACTTGCCCAGGAACTTTTGACGCAAGTTGACTCTTCCTACTGTTGTAGGATGTCTCCTCTGGTGAGATCCATAGGATTGGTTTCTCACCAAGGGTTACCATTGGCTGTCTATGATTGGTCCGTAATACATCCCCGCCTCCGTAGGGGGTTTTGTCACCCTGGCGTGTTCCTACAACCTCGCTGTGCACGTCTTGCCTGTCTATCGTGGACATGCGCCCCTGGGGGGGGGGGCAGGTCTTCCCTGGCACAGTCAGAGGTTCCTTGCTTCTTGCGGGACATGGGCTCCGGTTTGTCCTTTCCTGTCCTGTGCATATTCCTAGTTCTCAAGGAGTGGCTCTGGTCTATGCCTTTCTGCCACTGGATCTGTGCTCCACCCCTAATGTTTTTCTGGGTGTGAGTTCTTACTCCCATTCTGGCACAGGTGCTTCTTTAGGTAGCATTACTGTGTGTGTATTCTTCTCGACGTTCTCCATTTTGGTAGACGTTGTCGGTCTTTGGCGGTGTAAGCTTTTGGCGCCAGGCTTCTGTCTGTGCCTTCTTTCTATCCTTTATGGGCAGTCTTGTCTTTGTTTCCGCTGTCTCATGGGAGACCAGGATTCTTCCCCCTCGGGGACCTGTTATTTTTTCTGCATTCTTAATTGTTATGCAGCACACCGGTGCCGTGGTACCGCTTGCATGACTCCCCTATTTAGGATTAGTCACTCCACGTATGTGTGTCGACATTCCTGTCTCTTTGTGGGTATATCGTGGATTCTACACGCCACTGGGGTGCTCGCATGCTAAGTCTTTTTGCCTTAGTGTCAGACATTCTTGCTTACTCTTTCCTTTGGGATAGTGTCCTCTATGTGTTCATAGCCTTGCAGGTTATCCACTCTCAGTGGTGCCTTTACTTCTTTGGCTGCATGCCTACCTCCTGATCTTTGCTCAATGGTGGCTCATCTGTCTCTGTTGGCACTAGGCTCTGGGCTCGTCCCTGTCACTGTTGTCACATGTCCTAGGTAGTACCCATTAATGTGTTTTTTTTCTTACACCCACGGGCCTCATACTGCGGCTCCTGTTCTGGGATGGATAGTCTTCCAACTGTCCCCTGGTTCTTGTAACTTCCACTGTGGTGTGGGTTCAGGCGGTATGCTCTACCGTTGTCATGTTGTTTTGACCCTTGGAACTTTGTTCCTCTTGGATTATAGGGACCGATGCTTGGATCCCTCTTGAAGGTCTCGCTGCATTGTTTCTTGCGTTGGCACGGAACTTTCTAGTTCTGTTTTCCTTTCGTCTGTGTCTGGGCGAGAGAGGTCTCACACCGTCCCTCGTCGGATTTGGTGTCTTTACTATCCCTTGTTCATACTCCTTAAGGTGGGTCATGGGTCTGATGGCCGTTGTCCTGACATTGCGGTTTCCACCGTTTTTCCTCAGCAATTGACGAATATGTTCTCCTGGAACTTGGTATTTGTTTCGCAGACCCTCCTCCTATGGGGTATGGCTGTGGTATCTATTCTAAATCTGGTAGAGACACAGTCTAGCCGCAGATTCCTTAACGCCCGCCCATCCTCCCCACTCTGCGAAGACCTTTTCATATGGTGTTTTTTCACCTAGCCTCCCTCTTTCTGGTGGCCTTGGTCTTCCGGAGGTGTGCTCTCACACCTCACTCTGGGGTAGGGTGTGTTGTTCTGTGTGGGGCCTCCCCTCCGTCCTAGTGTTTGGTTGGTGGCATGTTCTCGAGCCTTCCTTTGTAGCAGGTGGTGCTGTTCGGCTTTCGAGCCCTTTGGCTTGCCGCTCCGTCCACGTTTTTTAGGTGGTTAAGGTCTCTGCTTTCCACTGTCTTCTCATGTTGCTCCACCAGTGTTCCTCATGCTTGGAGTTCTTCTGTTTTTAATTCCCTCCCACCGCCCACGCCTGTGCTTCCTTCTTTCTATGGCAGTCGGTTGGGATGGATTCTCTTTGGTGCTACAGTCTTTCGATCACTGGAAGGTGGGTGTAGTGAACTTTCTGGTGGTCGTTCCTTTCTAGTCACTTGTCTGGCAACATGTGCCTTCAATATTGTGGTTCTTTTAGCCTCCCTCCCATGGTGACAAGCTGTGTCTGCCTTGTCGTGTCTTTTGTACCACAGCCATAACCCCCTCGAAGTGGGGCACAGCTTGGCGCTTTGTTCGGCTCTTGCTTGCAGCACAGTCTCTGTGAGCTCCCTCCAGTCCTTCCTGGTACTGGGTGCTTTTTCAAATTACTTTTATTTCTCATTATAAAAGATTTTACTCTTTTTTAACACAATGTTCCTATGCTATCGCAGTTTTTGTTATGGCTCCGCGTTGTGGCGCGGAAAGGTTTCCTGTAGAAAACTGATGTCAGCACGCTGGGAGGGGATTATATGGCTCCATTGACGTCACTTCCGTGGACGACGTCAGGACGGAGCTGAGCAGCGCCACCTCCCAGCGTGCAAAGGTATTGCTGGGGCAGTAAGATTTTCTGGATCCAGTCTGACGCCTGGGGAGATATTCTAAGTTAAGGAATCTTCAGCTAGACTGTGTCTCTACCAGATATATCGTTACCGAAGGTAAGTAACTCTTCCTTTTGGGAGATCTTATCTTCAAAGTTGGTTCAACTTGGGTATTCTTTTTTTTTTTTTTTTTTTTTTTTTTTTATTGAAACAATAAATCAGTTACAAGCATGGGCCTACAACCACCAGGGCCGGCCGCTAGATTCAGAAAGGATCGTACATTAGTTAAAGCAGTAGGCGACACCTGGGGCCCAGCCCCGTAAATGGCTCAGGATAGCTCGAGAGAAGCAGGAGACATACATTTAACATAAATAACAACAAAAAACAAAAGGCGAGGCATACGGGCAAAAAGCGTGGGTCAGGTTACATCCGGGGGACTTTTACTCCAAACCTTCAATTAGCTATCAACAGGAGGGAGTACTGAAAGATCAGGGGGGGGGTAACGGGAAAGGAACATCTATATTCGATTATTACACTCAGTTGCAAGGAACCATCAAGGGTCAGGGGGACAAGGCAATATCGGTGTCCACTAGGGGGGGCGTACAGATACCCCCACGATACACGTTCCATTGCCCCCAAATTCTACCCCATGCCCCGGGTTTACCGCGGGCCACATATACAGTCTTCTCCCTGAACATACACCAGTCCATGTTTTCCTTCCATACTGACACGGTGGGTGGCCGCTGGGAGCCCCAAAGCTGCGCTATATCCCTCTATATCCCTCTTAGCAATCATGTAGCCCAGGGCCGCCCACCGAGTCTGCGCCGCGTTATAATCATTGGGCTCCCACACATTCAAGACACAGCGACGCACCTCCGGCAGCAGCGCCACCCCGGTGACTTGTCCCATGACCCCATGAACCCGACGCCAGTATTCCGCCACCTCCCGGCACTCCCAAAGGATATGGAGAAAGGTGGCACTGAGCCCACACCCCCGCTTGCAGAGCCCATCTTCCGAGAATCCCATCGAGACCAGACGGGGGCCCGTCACATACACCCGGTGGAGAATCTTTAACTGGACCAGGCGGAGACGGGCAGGAATGGCAACTTCCTTGGGGGACGATAGTGCGGACTGCCAGTCCTCGTCGTCCAATTCCACCCCGTCCACGTCTCCCGAAGGCGCACCAATAGGTCAGCCCGATTATTAATGAGTTTTTTATAGATTAAGGAGATAGTACTGTCGGGAACATGACCATCAAGTATGCGGTCCTCGAGGGGCGAAGAGGCCGGGATCTTGGTCCCCTCCCCAAAGACAGAGAGCAGGGCATGCCGAACCTGGGCGTATCGGAAGAACTCCTTTTCCGTGAGTTCGTATTCGCTCTGGAGCGCCGCGAAGGTCTTAACCGCGCCCTTAATCCATAAGTCTCCCACTCTACTGATGCCAATCGTGTCCCAACGGTCAAACCCCTTCGTTGTCCAGAGGCTTCCCAGTCGGTCGGAGGCAAATAAAGGAGTAGCGCATGTTAGTCGCTCACTCCAGCCCATGGCTACATTGGCCGCCTTCCAAATCCGTACCGCGATCTTAGTGGGGCCCGTCAGGGTCCGTCCAGCCGAGCGGGAGTAAAGCACCCTGTTATAGTTGCCGCCGGGAAGCAGGAATTTATCCATCTCATACGCCGGGTTCAAGCCCGGCGCATACGTGGCATGGTTAATGGCTGATAGCTGTGAGGCCCAATAATACCTGCGAATGTCGGGAAGCGCGATGCCCCCGTCGTACCAGGGGAGAGTGAGTTTGGCCAGGGCGATACGCGCCCGTCCGTCCCACACCAGTCTCCTCTGCAGGCTCTCTACTTCCCGAAAGTAGGCCACTGGAATGATGTCGAAGGAGTTCTGAAGTGCATAGAGGAACCTGGGAAGGGACATCATTTTAAACAATGCGGCCCGACCCAGTGGGGACAGGGGCAGCCTACACCACCGAGCCGTGTCTTCCCTCAAACGCCGAAGTGGAAGCAGGAGATTGTGCTCATAGCGAGCTACCGGGTCCAACGAGATGTGTATCCCCAGGTATTTAAAGCCGGACAGAGATATTTGGATCAGAAGCCGAGGCGGCAGGAGAGGGGGGCCACCGGAGATAGGATAGACACAGGATTTAGACCAGTTAATCGTGAGACCCGAATTTCTCCCGTAGGAAGTCAGAACATCGAAGAGAACGTTAAGCGACTGCCGCGGCGAGGTAAGATACAGGAGGATATCGTCATCATATAGCGAGACCCGATCCTCAAAGCCCGGGGCCCACCGGATCCCCCTGATCGAGGGCTCCCAGCGGAGCCAAGCGGCGAGTGGCTCCAGGGCGAGAGCAAAGAGCAGAGGGGACAACGGGCACCCCTGCCTCGTACCCCTACCGAGAGCGAAGGGCCGAGAGACCCGCCCATTAACCACCACCTGAGCCATGGGTCCCGTGTAGAGAAGCTTCACCCAGCCAAGAAATCCCTCCCCAAAGCCGAATTTGGTCAAGACAGCCCAGAGGAATGGCCACTCGATGGTGTCAAAGGCCATCGTGGCATCTAAAGAAACCAGCACGGCCGGTTCGGAGAGGTACTCTGCTCTGGCGAGGGCGCCATGGAGACGCCGCAAGTTGAGGGCGGTGTTGCGATGTGGGATGAAGCCGCATTGATCAGGATGAATCAGATCGCAGATGACGCTCAACAAACGATTGGCAAGGACTTTAGCCAGGATTTTAGGCTCCGCATTTAGCAGTGAGATAGGCCTGTAAGAGGCACAGCGGTCCCGTGGCTTACCTTCCTTGGGGATCACGACTATCGTGGCCAGTCGCTGGTCGACCGGTAGGGAACCGGCCTCAAGGGACTCCTGAAACATACGACGGAGGAAGGGCGCTAGTTTATCCGGGCGCAACTTATATAATTCGATAGGTAGACCGTTGGGACCCATGGCCTTGCCCGAGCGAAGGGACCGAATCGCAGTCGCGATTTCATCTACCGACAAGGGAGCGTCCAGCTGCTCACGGTCCTCGGCAGAAAGGCCAGGCAAAGCAATGTCCCTCAGGAGAAGGCGAGAATCTTCCTCATCCCTATCAGTCACCGGGGAGTACACAGTCCGGAGGTGGTCGGCAAAACATTCCACAATCTCACCAGGCTCAGTCACACACCCTCCATCCGAGACACGCAAATCCGGGACCACACGATTCACTCTCTCCTTCTTGTCCAGCCACGCAATCAGCTTTCCCGCCTTGTCCCCGGCATCATACAACCGACCCTGCTGCTCCCTATACATAGTTTTGGCAGCGTCGGTGACAAGAGATCTGTATTCAAACTGTTTCAGGCTGAGGGCATGGAGCCCGTTCGGAGTGACACCCGCCTCCAAGGCCGACTCCAGCCCCGAGATGTCAGTCTCCAGCTTCACCACCGCCTCACTCCTGAGCTTCTTAGCCACCACTATCTGGGAGAGGGCGTGTCCGCGGATTACGGTTTTAAAGGCTTCCCACAGGGACATTGCAGACAACACAGACCCCTCGTTTTCAAGAAAGTATTGGTCCATAGCCTTAACCAGACTCTCGCGGGTCGTAGGGTCTCGCAGGTACCACGGGTTAATGGGAGCGATCCGCCCTGCAGACCGCGACTCGGTGTCAAAGAGAAGCCACAGCGGGGAATGATCGGAGATACCCCTCGCCAGGTGCCTGACCTCTCGAATTCGACCCGTCTGCGCCGCGGGCATAAGGAAATAGTCTAACCTAGAAAGACTCCCATGTGCCCCAGAGTGAAAGGTGTATTGACATTGGGTCGGATGCATTAATCGCCAACTATCCACCAGGCCGAAGGTCTCCAACAAACCACCTAGCCAAGCCTGGGCAGCGGGGAGGGCCCTGGGTGGGTGACGATCCAGGTCACCCGAGACCACCGAATTAAAATCCCCGCCCATAAGCAAAAGGCCATCCGGAAGTTCAAGCAGCATTCGACCCAAGTCCGCGAAGGTGGAGTTCTGGAGGCCCGGTGGGACGTAAATCGAGACCAGGGCAAGGGGATGCCCCTCCCACCTCCCAGTCAGACAAACATAACGCCCTCTGTCATCTGAGACCACCCTCGTGATCTCCAACGGAAGTGAGGATCGCAGGAGAATGCCCACCCCCCTGGAGCCAGTTGTGAAACCAGAGTGAGCCACGAGGCGGTATCCCCCCCTGTTCATTGCATGGCAGACATTACCAACCAAATGCGTCTCCTGGATAAACACCACATCAGGAGTCAGACGACGCAAATACTGCAGAACTACACCCCGTTTGATACGGTCCCCCAACCCATTGACGTTCCATGACATCAGCTTCAACCCGTCTCCCCCCATCCCCTCCAATAGATCAGAGGTCCCCCCGCAAGTAGCACAAGTCCCAAAGGTGGCAGAAAATCAATACCTCGCCCTGCAAACAAAAACCACACCACAAAACAACCCCTCCTTCCCCCCCACCCCCCCCAACACCCAACTCCCCCCACCCTGCACCCCTGCGGGCCAAAAAAAACCCCCAAATTGCAGTGTGCCTGTCGCCCAACTAACCCCAGTCTACAAAAAGACCCCGGAGGAGGAAAGGGACCCGTCCCCGCCCGCCCCCCATACAGGTACTAGCAAAACACACTGAACCAAAGAAGTACAACCCAGCTGAGCAGTGCAAATTGGCAAAATCAAGGACCAAGAGTCACTCCAAAGGGGACCCGTCACCGTTGGCACCTGCAGAGGGCCCGGGACGGCCACCTCTGTCCGGCAGCGAGTCCAACCAGTCACTCACGGCCACAGGAGAGTCAAAGAAGGCAGTCCGATCCTCATGTTCCACTCGGAGTTTGGCAGGGTAGAGCATAGAATACTTTAGGCCCAGCTCACGAAGACGACGTTTCACCCCCTGGAATCCCATCCGCTGTTTCTGGACAAGTTGAGTAAAGTCCGGATAAAAGTTAATGGATGAGTTCTCATGTCGAACCGGGCCATGGACCCGCGAGGCCTGCAGAATCGCATCCCGGTCTCTGTAGTAAAACAGTTTGGCCACGATAGGCCTCGGGGGGGCCCCCGGCCGTGGCCGCCCGCCCGGAACTCGATGAGCCCGTTCAACGGCAAAAAATTTACTCAAGCCCGCAGGGGTCAGCTGTTGGAGGATGAGTTCCTCGACCAGGAGGTCAACCGGGCGGTCGTCGGAGGACTCCGGTACGCCGATGACACGGATGTTGTTGCGTCGGGCCCGTCCCTCGAAGTCCTCCAGCCGCCGGGCCATCTGCTCATTGACCACCTTGATGTCGCCAAGCGCGGCCTGCAGGTCCGACACATCCGCACCCAGGGTGGAGGTCCGCGCATCGAGAGTTTGAACCCTCTCGTTTGTTTTGGAGAGGTCCGCCCGTATTAAGGTGACATCAATCGCCACCGTATCGATCTTGCGGGCCAGGGCCTCGTATTGCGTGGCGATGGTCTCCCTGATGCCATCAATGGCACCCATGATGTCCTGTAGGGAAAGTTCCGAAGAGACGGATGTGCCACCACCGGCGACGTCTGAGGGGGGACCGGCCGTTCCAGGAGAGCCTCTGCCCTGAGTGTAGCGGTCCATGTTGTTGGTCTGGACCGATCCTCCACGGAGGGAGGATTTAGTCTTACGCCCCTCGGGGCCCCCCTTGCCCCCCATGCGGCCACGGACTCCGAGGGGGACCGCCGATCAAAAGTAGTTGGGATACCGGCCCTGGAAACCAGCGCCTCACCCGAGGCCACAATATGGCGGTGCGGGGGGACCCAAGGCGATAGGCACTCTAGTGGCAGGTGGTGACAAAGCTTTGTGCAGAGGTCAGGGAAACACCCCGCCACCTCAATCGCTCCACCGGCCAGCCCCCTGAGGTCTGAAAGTGAAACCGAAAGTGGCCGAGCGGCCCCTGGCACCGCGCCGCAGCCGTTGTTGTTCAACTGCGACACGGCCCCACGGCTCACCTTCGCCCCGGGCACCTCCGTCGGGTGGGTCCCAGAAGTTCAAACAACGATAACTCAGGATTCCCGGGTCCGATTAAATTTCTGAAAAGAGATACGTGCTCAGCCGGTCGTCATCTCCCAGATTCCATAAACCAAATCAGGATATTGTCAGGATAAATTCCGAGGAGCAGCGAGGGTCCGGGGAGCCCTGTGCTCACGCGACCATCTTGGATGCGCGCTAGGCTCCCAACTTGGGTATTCTTAAGTTGGGGACTTTGTCTTCAGATGAAGGTATCTTGACTTTTGAAGCCCTTAAGACCCGCTATAATTTGAGCCATAATGAGGCTTATAAATATCTAGTAGTTAGGGATTTTCTGGCTCGCAAGGCCAGCGGGCCCTCGGGGTTTGCCCCAAACGATCTAATTACCAAACTAAGTGGATTCCCTATGCCTTGTATCAGGCATATTTATTCAACTCTGAATGATCTTATGCCCCTTTTTCTCTTGTTTTCTTCTTTATAAGTGGCAAATATATTCACTGTTTGATTTATGTGGGGGGTGAGGGGGCGCTGAGCTATCTGGAATTGTAACACCTTGGTTGTTCGTACTGCATATTCAATAAAAAATTTTTTTTTAAAAAAGCGCTGCCTACAGCACAGACCAAAATAAACCTAACAATACTCTTTTGTCACCCCAGAGTTCTTAAAGCCTTGGCAGGTGAAGGGAAGAACTTTCCAGAACAGATGTGGGACTAGCCATGATGTCCCTCAACTTCAAAAACTGGCACCAAGTATAAATATTGGACCCTCAGACCAAATCTTCAGTACACTTCTGGACCAGTGGGAGACTTCAGAAGCACTGCTTGGACCCCAGAGGTACACCATGCTGCTTGAAGCCTGCCTTGTTCCTCAGAGGATAGCCATGCTGCTGCTACCCGATGACTGCTGTCCTGCTTGAGGCCTTCCTTTCTGCTTGAACCCAGGACTACCAGAGTGACTCCAATGGTTAGTTGACCGGCCTCCTGTGTGAGCTACAGGGCATAACAAGATCCAGAGACCTTGAACCCTATACCTGACCTCTGCAGGTGTAATTTCTAACCCTCAAGTGGTCCCCAGCTCCTGGACCCTTGAAAGAGATGTTAAAAGTGCTGCTCTGCTTAACCCTAACAGTTGGAGCTTAAAAAAATGTACGCCCAAAAGTACCAGAAGAACCAACAGAAGACCGGGACCTACCTGTCAGCTGATCTGCCCAGGTTGCATCACAGGTCAGCCTGACTTCGTAGTAGCACTGGTCATGTTCTCCATATCAGCAAATCCTGTTCATTGGAATGTCTGAGCAATGGCCTCCAGCTTTGTGGAGCCTTTTTTGAGTATGGCTTGCAGTCTTGTCCCGCTGGTGGTTTTCAACTTCCAAAACGTTGTCTGAGTCTGAAGGTAAAAATCTTAACTCTGCTAAGTGGTTACAAACTCCCCATTGATGACGATAACCACCTCGGCCTGGAATTTCATCTTTTCCCACTTGAAGCTTTTACTCGCCATCGTCAACGGGTTCACCTAGACCTTTTCCAGCAGCTCCCTGACAGCGCCTTCTCAGATGCAGCCTGCTGCCTTGCCCCGCTGAACTCTTACCATCTCCTGAATTGTTCTACGTCTGAAGATAAGCCGAGACTGGGCCCAACCCACCTCATATATCTGACCCACTCTCTATAACTGTTGGCCTTAACTTATGACTTTGCCCAGGTCTCATGCGGCCAGATACCTGCGGTTTGTGCCTTCATCTTTTAGGTGCTCAATTGAACTAAAATCTTCAAAAATTCATAACTCCTGTTTTACTAATTTGATTTAATTTGTTTTTCTTTTATTTATTTTTTAACTCTATTTTTTCTAAATTGGTTTGGGATTTTAATTTTGTTGTGTTTTCACTTTATTACTGTTTGTGTGCTGCATAAATACTTAAACATTGCCTCCAAGTTAAGCCTGACTGCTTTTGTGCCATACTACCAGAGGGTCAAGCACAGTTTAATTAAGTGACTGTTGTGGTTCATCCTGGCAAGGATTGTGGTTTTTGCTTGTGTAGTGTTGCCCCCCCATGGCAATCAATAATACAATTCCTTACAGTGCTAAAACGGTGTCGTCCTTTGTGCCCAGTTTCTGGCCCAACAGTCAAATAATCCCCAGGACACTGGATATAAAAAAGGCTTAAATGTTACACCTTGAGCCCAGTAACCCCTGGTTGCCCTGGCACTCTAAAAAATATTCGAGTAGCAGCATAATTTAAGAAGAGAGCTGGAACAATAGAACATCAATCTGCAGTTAAAATGGTCAATTTAAAAATGTAATGTTGTGCTAGAAGTCTAGAAATGTGGTTTGTTATTTCAGGCAATCGGGGCTGCAGTACGTAGTTTCCAATTCCCGGCATAGGGCTGACAAGTAAAATCAGGGGTTGTAAGAAAAAAAGAAAGTATACATGACACTGTTGTTGCATTGTGCACAATTGTTTTGTTCTGCTGTTCTTCAATTTCTCGTTTGTATGCCTTTGCCACCACAACCTCTGACATTCCTCAACATTTTTCTTTTCTTTCAGATTGAATTTGAGGAATTAACCAACAATTTAGTGCAACTAGAGAGAAAATGCAGAATGTCTTGGGATAGTCTGAAGGTGATAGCAAAGCACGACAGCAAACCTGGTATCAAAACAAAAATGACAGAGTTTTTAAAGCATTGCACTGGAAAAATAGTTATTCTAAAAATTGTGCATAGGAGAATTCTAAACAGGTATGTTTCTGTAGGTGTATGTTTGTTTATTCATTTATTTTTGCACTTAGCTGTTAAAGATTTCTGCAGAGTGCTGTAATATATTCGATGTTCTAACTGTGCTCGAAGGCCACTTTGTAGCTAAAAATGCTCAATTTTTTATAAAAAATGGTGCTAAAAATGTGTGTCTTTATATATTGGCCAGGGACAACAACAAAAAGGAAGCAATATAGTTTCTTTATGATAGAGACATATTTGATGGAATTATTCTTATCCGTAATTTGCCCATCGTCTCCTGAAATCTCTTTTTGTGTACACCAGGAAGCGCATGCTTATGATTTTCAGTCTGTTTTGCTTATCAAGAGTTTCCTTCAAATATTTCCTTTTTACTGTATTATAGGATTCACTAATCATCATCAAACCTTATACAGAAGTGCACAAACGTCCGTAAAAGCACATACAATATTACATCAAATATTGATAGTATTACATCAAAAAGAATTATTAAAAAGTTAAAAAGGATTCACTAATCAAGTCAGCAAAACAAAATTGGGTGAAAGAGCTGTAGTCATTAACACATGAAATAAGCTTGAGTTGCTTCTTTTTAAAAAAGATATCTCTATTAACATTTTGCAAAAATAGAAAGCATCCAATACAGAATACACTGGTTCAAGACCGAAATCTGGACAATTGCAGTGTAAATACAGCAACTCTCCCAGGTCATTTCAAATTTCATTTAAATAGCATATATACATCTCTGTGCGACACAGGAAGGGTAGGGGGGGGGAGTTACAAGGGGCTCCAAGGGTGCCTGGTGACGGCAAGCATCCCACGTCTAAAAGTTAAGAATCCCATTGAAACAGAGGAGGAGGGCGGGGGAAAGGGTCAGCACACATTCACCACCACTGGCATAACCAGACACACCTACGATAGCCCTCGTCTTTTCGGGTCGGGGAAGCCAACCTGCTACCGTCGGCTGCCACCGGGAGGGACAGAACCACGGTCACAGGGGACCCCGGGCCGAGCTCACCACCGCTACTTCAACGTCACCCAAGCTATAAACCATATAATTTCACGTCGCCGAGTCCCTCTTGGGCTCATTAGTGCGAACCCTCCTGAGTCGACCCTCATCTGCAACCGCTCACTCCAGCAAGTCCACTCTCCACCTATCCCACTTCAGCGCTGTCGCCTGCACCCAATGAATAGCAACACGTCGTCTGCCCAGCACCAGTGCCAATTGAGCAAACCTGCACTTCATTTCCTTATCTTCCTTAGGAAGTGGCAGAATGCCCAGGAGACAATGTTGGATCGTCAATTTGGGTCCAGCCCCCGTTATTAGGGCCATCATGGGTAGTACCAGAGTCCAGTATCTTGCGGCATTTCCATGTCACATGGGTGAAATTTGTGGGGTATGAAGGTCCCCTTCCCATTGAAGATGGGCGCATGTTATGCTAATTTGTCTGCCACCCTTCAGGGTAGCATGCAGTCGAGAGATAAGGCCCCTATAGAAGCTTGGATCCAGCAGCACCATCAGATTCTCGGAGTTCCTCAGGGAAGTCCATCCATATTTCATGCGATGTGCAAGATATGCTCGCATATTGTAAAAACTGCCCAGTGCCGATGCTCAACAGCTCCCCCACCTCTGTGAGAGTCACAAAGTAACTGATCAAATAGAGGTTTCTCACTCTTTGGCAGCCACCATGCACCCACTGCATAACAATTACGGAGGCACACATTCACAGGAAGGGCCTGAGCCACCAAATAGGAAGAAGCTGTGCATAAGGTGCGAGCTTCAAGACGCATGTGACTGTTCCTAGGCCTGCTCAACCTGGGATACTTTGGACAGGCTGCCTGTTGGTACCCAGTGGCCCCTCATGAGGAGTTGTGGAAGTTTGTCCACCGTCACCAGGCCCTCTAATAGTTTATTTTACCAATTGAGGACAGCCTCGTACCACAACACTGTGAACCAAAGCAATCTGGCAAGGTATTACAACTGAAGATCTTAGCCCACCCTGTGCTAGATCTAATCTTAGGATTTCCAGTCGGACTCTACTACGTTTGCCAGCCAAACCAAGGACACCAACAGCCCATTGAGCTGTCGTAACAGTGAGGCCGGCAGAATGCAAAAAAGATTTCTGCATGGCGTAGAGACATCTGGGCAGCATCATCATTTTACTTGGCGTCACTCTGCCCATGACAGACATTGGCAGGGTCTTCCAGACCACAATGGAAGTAGTGAGGCCATCTAACACTTCCCATGGTCAACTCATATTGCCTATGTTGGTCGTGTGTTTCTCAGGTATCCAAACTGGTCCAACTCCCAGGGGAGACCCACCCTAGGTGGTCAGCCACATCTCTTCACACCAAGGATGCCATGGGAAAAAGCACTGTCTTGTGTCTTTTGACACAAAGGCCTGATACCCTACCAAAGGGCACCGTAAGCTGCAATACCGAACTTGCATGGTCTGTCACATACAAGAGAGCATCATCCACGTACATGGACTACGTGAGTCGTATCCCCCACCCGGATACCCCAGTCATGGAGCCTGGCCCTCAGGTGGATCGCCACTGACTCCTTGTCGAGCAGGAAGGGTAGCAGGGATAGCAGGTAACCCGGTATTCTACCCCTTTCAGTACTAAAGGCCTCCACCACCACTTGGCCAATACAGGTCCTCGCCCTGGGTTCCGTATAGAAGAGACGCACCCAGGATAAATATCTCGGGCTGAACACCATCCTCCGCAGTATCTCACAAAGATATGTCCAGGAGAGGGTGTCAAAAGCTTTTTCTATGTTTAAAGCCACCAGCACTGCCTCCTCCTCTGACTCCCGGGTGGCATGCATAATATGTGAGAGGCTCCGCAAGTTTATGTAGGTGCCCCTGCTGGGCATGAAGCCACACTGATCCGTGTGTGCCAAGTGGTTAACCCCCCCCAGCCTAGTCGTATTACAAGGACCTGGGCCAGCAACTTAACATCAGCGTTAATAATGGATAATGGCCTGGCCGAGCCCAGATCCTTCTAGTTTTTACTAGGTTTGAGTAGCATAATTATTAGGGCCTCTTGCATATGGTCAGGTAAGATGCAATTCAACTTCGCCTCCGGTGGGTTATCCAGTTTAGGAAGATCTGCGAAGTACGTCTGAAAAAACTCCACTGGAAGGCCATCCGGCCCCTGGACTTTCCCCTAGCTATGTCTCGGAGGGCCTCTTGCAGTTCCTACAATTGTAGCTCCTTCTCTAAGCTCTTCCTATGTTCTGCCAGCAATGGAGGTACCACAACCCTGTCAGGAAACCCCTCCATACAAATTAACTCATCACCCAGTGGAGCCGCAGACACAACTGCTAGATGGTCTCGCAAGGCTAGATTTATTGCTGCTCCCATTCCAAACTTCTCTGGTCAAGGAGAAAATCAATGGGGGGAATCTGTAGGAAAGTAGGATCTTTCTGGAATAGATACCCTCACTTGGGTAAGTATTCGGCACCCAATACGAAATTAAATGTTATTGATCTGATGCGGTTTATACTAGCAATGAATACTTATTGATGTGCAGGTCGAAAAAGCATATCCACCAATTGTTTTTGATATATGTTTAGTTTTGCTGATCTAGCACTCATTTGTTAGTGACTACTGTGGACTTTCAAAAATAATTTGTGTATTTCTAGGATGTATCTAACTTTGCTGAGAATAGTATACCAGTTATAGGAATTATAATTGATGACAAGTATGGCCACCTTTGATGACAATAGGGATGTCCTAATTGAGGATTTTTTAAAACTTAGATCCCACACGAGTTGTAACGAATTCTGAACCATCGACCAAGGAGGGGTTGAGACAAAAATTTGTGAGATTGGAGAGAATTAAAAAACAGGAACTCTCCCCATGGTGGGACGCAACAGTCCTGCGTAAGTACATAGAGAAAGAACAAGTCCCAAGGGGGCTACGTATTCTAATCTTCCCGTCCTTTGAGGACTTAGATAAGGGTTATCTAAAGGAGTGGGAAAAGCTACTATTTAATTCATCAATAGGCATGATGGCTATTCTAATTAGAGATGCAGAACTAAAATGTAACAAACTGTTATTGGAAATTGCCAGCCTAGAAAAAGAAATTCAAGACTTGAATTTACCAGAGGTGACTGAACGGAATTTAGTGATCCTAAAGGAAGAGTTACATAAACACCAATTGTATCTGAAGAAGAAAAAAATCCCAGAAGATTAGATGCGATGAAAGAGATTATCAGAATGGGAGATACACGTTAGCCAAGAAGTTTGACAACATCAAAACTGGCATTAACTCAGAAATGTTGGAACGTACCTCGCAGACAACTGAGGCAACCAGCAAGTCTGACACTTCCAGTATTAGTAGCGTGACAAGTGGTGAATCATCTAATGCACAGGGGCAAGCGACTGGCATGGGTTCTGGTCCGTTTTTTTTTTTACAGCTGCAGAGATTCAGAAAAGGGAACAAACAAGCGTACAAAAAAGATATGGCTCAAAAAAGACACGGAGGGGCACATTCAGATCTAGACCCAAGCGAAAAGGAAAAAGTGGGTGTCACTACCAGATCTGGGGCACGCAATCAGAAAATGTAAACCATCTAAATATTACTGAATTGTCTGATGATATAAACATTGTAAATTTGTCCAGTCACATTCTAACTGATGCAGAAATAAATTTGTTAAGCAAGGGACTGGGTTTTTGTCCAAGTTCGGCGCCCAACTTCACATCATTAAATATAAGCTGTTTTAAGTTTGTAAAAGAAATAAAGCTTGACAAATACTTTCAAGATAGACAAAATACAAACACTGTGACTAAAGTTTCAAACAACCCTGATTCAATTTGATCTATTAGGGACATCAAAGATGTGCATTTAATATTATCCTTAGATGATCAGGAGGAGAGCCCCTCATTGCAGACTGTGGCAGTAGAATTAGACTTGGATACATTCTCCAAAGTGGACAGTGTATTGAGGCAAAAATCGAGATTTACTCCCCATTTACCGGGGGCCAACTCTATTGATAAGTTTCAGCAGAATGTCTTTCTTGATCTATATAAATTGGAATATAAATTTTGGTAAAAAAATTTCCATCATAAACAAAACATCACTGTAGATCAAAGAAAGGCACTTGAGAACCTCAGGAAAGATGAATCCCTTGTCACCCAAGAGGCGGACACGGGAGGCAACGTAGTGCTAATGAACAAATCAGACTATATGGCTGAAATAGATAGACAGTGGGCAGACACAACGACCTACATGAAAATGAGTGGAAATCCATTACAATCTACTATTGAAATCATATTCAAAAGGTTAAAACACTGGCGGGCCCTTTGTCTCAGCTCAGATATTGAATATAAATATATTTTCAATGAAACTCCAACAAATCCATGCATATATTGCTTGCCAAAAATACACAAAGGAGGGGATTTCCCTCCGGAAAGACCCATTATCTCAGGTATTGGGTCTCCAATGGAGAGAATATCTGAATATATTGACATATTTTTGCAACCTTTGGTTGTAAATCTGCCATCCTACATCAAGGATACATGTGACATCCTGAGCAGAATTGTGGATGTGGAGTGGGTAAAGGGACATTATCTAGTGATAGTGGATGTATGCTCCTTATACACGAGCATACCGGGGGAACTTGGACTCAGTGCGGTGCAGCAGTTTTTGGATACGAGACCAGTCCATATGTATGAACATACAATCATGTTGCTAGATCTTATCGAACTAGTCTTGTATAACAACATATTTGTAAAGAATGGCAATTGGTATTGTCAGATAAGAGGGGTGGCAATGGGGGCTAACTTTTCGCCATCTTTTGCTAACCTCTATATGGGGCAATTTGAACACACTCACCTCTGGCAAAAGGGTCCGACTGCCCTAATGGAAAATGTTCTATGTCTAGTGCAAAACATTGATGACAGTTTGATGTTTTGGGCTGGGACGAGTGTTGCCTTAGAGGAATTTTTTATATATATCAATGACAATCCCTTTAATTTGACTTTTAAGAAATAACAGAGTACCACCCAGATCAATTTTTTGGATATCACTATTGTGGTGAATAATGACAAACTAATGACAGTACCCTTCAGAAACCCTATGGCATGCAATGCTACATTGCATGCCAGTAGCTCTCATCCTCCATCACAAATAAGATGTATTCCATTTGGAGAAATGGTAAGAACCAAAAGGAACTGTAGCGATGCAGTGAGGTTGGATGAAGAACTCAGTTTGGTGGAAAAAAGATTTAATGCCAGGGGGTACAATCAGGATAATGTTAAAAAAGCTCGCCACAAGATCAGCAGGATTAACAGAGAAAGTTTATTAATAGGACACACTAAGAAGAACACACAGAAGAGCAGGAAAGTTAGATTCATCACACCTTATTCTTCTGTGAATACTAAAGTGTATAAAATTCTTAACAAACATTGGCACTTACTAACAGATATTAGTCTACACGGTGTAGTGGGCACAAAACCAACAATCACACACGAAAGGGGCAGAACATTGAGACAATCGCTGTGTCCAAGCTTTATACCAGCAATGGCAAACAAAACATGGTTACCATCTGCTCCAAAAGGTTTCCATAAATGTGGAACATGCAATGTGTGTTGCGTTGCTATGAATAAGACAATTACATTCAAATATTATACTGAGAGAGTGCACACAGTCAACAAGTTTATCAACTGTAACACGAAGTTTGTAATATACTGCATAAAATGTATTTGTGAAAAATATACATTGGAAGCACTGTGAGACCTCTCAAGGAGAGGATTCAAGAACACATAAGAGCCATACGTAGCAATAACGCTCAATACCCTCTGGCTGTCCATTTTAAAACAGTACACAAGACAACGGAAATTCTGAATATAGGCTTCCATGGTATTGATGTGATATGTCCAGGTCCGAGAGGTGGCAATAGAACAACAAGATTACGCCAAACAGAAAGTAAATGGATTATCAACCTAAGGGCTGTGGAACAGGGTATCAATGTGGATAAAGAGATATTTGAATTCCTGTGACCTGAGAACAATGTAACAACTTTCAGCCTCATGCATCAACCCAAAATCCAGTCGGTAAAATACCGATTCGGTAATAGCTCCCGGTATTAAGTAAAAAATACCCAATCCCAATGCATCAACCCAAAAGCAGAAATCGCTATTTAAGGAATCCTTAAATAGCGATTCTTTAAATAGGGATTCCTTAAATACCGATTCCTTAAATAGCGATTGCATTTAAGGAATCCCAAAGTGAGATTCCTTAAATGCAATGCATCAAAGTTAAAAAATTAGCGATTTCGCTAATAGGGGGAGCAAATTACCATGAAGATGAACTGCATGGTAATTTGCAAAAACTTTGAAAAATGCACTTTTGTGCATTTTTCAAAGTTTCATGTTGCGCACACACATGCCCTTAGAGCATGTGTGTGTGCAACATATGTGCACATATCATTTTCAGGGGTGCAACAGGGTGTCCTTTTGACACCCTGGCACCCTTGTAAGTGCTCCCGCTATTAGCGATTCGGTAATACCGAATCGCTAATACAGACTGGCTTTACATTCATTCCTATGGGCCTCCAAGCCCATAGGAATGAATGGGTAGGTATTCCTTATTACCGATTCGGTATTACCGATTCGGTAATAAGGAATATTAAGGAATCGCTATTTGAATAGCGATTCCTACATGCATAGCCTTTTGCTATTCCTTATTAGCGATTCCTTATTTTTCGCTAATAAGGAATCGCAAATGGCATTGTTGATGCATAGGCCCCATAGACACTGCACATTTTCCATTTTACAAATGACTGGTGGGGGTGTCTGTCGTTTGTAACATTTATTATATGTACCTATCAATTTCGACTCGATTGTAATCTACGAGTAAGTATTATTATGGAATCGATTGTGCAAATGATTACCACAGAACATCTGATGCCAACCACTTATAATGAGTTGGACACTGTACAGGCTAATAAACTTGTGACAGCTATCTCAATCATCCATCTGTAGCCACGTGGACTTTGTGTGTGTGAGTTCTTGTTGTCGTATCCCGCTTACTAACTTGGGGTATTGCATTGCGGTGTTTCAATTTATATGGGTACTCTCTCTCTCTCTTTCTCAAAACTAATGGATATAGGATCTCCTGAATGAATGATCCTTCTTAGGATATATTAGGTCTGTCATACATACTGAAATAAGTATCCAACAGACGATAACTCTTTTAATATAGATTGCTTTGATCCTTTTGAATTATTTTTCCCTGACGTTTTCTTATTACACATAATAACAAACATTCTATCAAATAATGACTCGACCTGAACAATATGGCCGCCACAGTGAGACACAAACAGGACCGTTTGGATGCTTTGGTCTTTTCTTACTGTTCAGTATACGTGGTTGTTGTGCATATATTCATTCCAATGGCGCAGGCTGTAGACGCAAACGGGAGCGGTTAACAGAAAGACGCTTTCGGGAGACATGCGTTAAGATTTAAGGATATCGGGCAGAATTCGCTTTTGAGCCCAGAAGTGCGCAATCTCTGAATTAGAGTAGGAGGCTTAATACATTTTTTAATTGAGAAGAAATATGCTGTTTGCCCTCTACAGGCTAAGATCTGGTCTTGTCTATTTCTTTTCTTATCTTGCAATAAAGCGGACTTATCATGGTCCTTGCCTCTACAGATTGATGGGGTGTTGAATTACTTGAGAAAATGGATCGGAGTTTGCAACCAAAATAGAGTTCACTTGACATACTGCGATACATTGGGTAAGATTTAAATGCCTATGCATCTCTTTCTCTCTCGTCTTTGATCCATAATAAACAGGAAAACTGACCATCACATTTGGGTTTAATAAAAACCTTTCTCTCGTTTCATGCTTTTGGACCACAGATGATTAAAAAAAAAAACCCTAGTGGCAAACTAAGATTTCCTATGAGACGACTGGTTTTGAACATATAATACGTCTATACAGTTGAATTGAGGTGAGAATAATGAGAATATTCTCATACCCCTTGTCTTTTCTTGCACAATCAGGAGTGGGACAGTTGCACTATGTCACAGAATTATGTAGTTGGATGTTTAATCAATGATGGAAACATATTCACTCATTTGTTCTGGGAGTGATTATGATTAAACATGAACGCATGGTGTTCAGTTGATACAGACAGATAAACACAAGTAGGGCACATGGTGACATTGAAATTGGTGTGTCTTCTTTTTCTAGTGCACGGGTGATAATATTTCTATGGTGTACTAACCATTCTTGAGGTGCTCTGAATTTGGGACTGGTGTTTATACCTGAGGTTATAACGTCCAGTAGGATATTGGTTTTAAAGTGTTTTATTGTGTTTTAGCTTCATTAAAATGGAATGTTACAACCATGTTTTTACATGTAATTTTGCAGCCTTGAGGAAGCCCAGGAGGGCGAAACGCTCGTCGGCTGCTGTTTATATATGAAATAAAAAGTGATAACGGAACATTTCTTCAGCTGCAGATCATTTATTGTGGACTGTGTGTTCAGACACTATATATGGGATTTGACCTATGAATTTGGACTATCTTGCAAACAGTGTGTAATGCACTAAGGAGTATAGTTACTATTTTGTGGTGTGCTCTAGTGTTCTTTGATATGTAGATACCCTCACTTTTTACCTGGTGTGAGTGTGTTTTGACTGAAGTTCACTGGGATCCTACTAACCAGGACCACAGTGCTCTCTTCTCTAAATTTGCTGGTAAGTTCTTTGTACACCCCACAATTGGCATACTGGGTTACTAACCAGGACCCCAGTGCTCTCTTCTCTAAATTTGCCGGCTAAGTTCTTTGTACACCCCACAATTGGCATACTGGGTTACTAACCAGGACCCCAGTGCTCTCTTCTCTAAATTTGCTGGTAAGTTCTTTGTACACCCCACAATTGGCATACTGGGTTACCACTGTAAGTCCCTAGTATATGATATTGAGGTACCCAGGGCATTGGTATACCGGGGGTCTCCCATGGGCTGCAGCATGCATTATGCCACCCATGATGGTCCATGAAAACTGTCTCTGCAGAGCTGCTATCATAGTCTGTGTGAAATGGTGCATGCTCATTTCACTTTGGATATAAGGTTTTCCTTATATCCCGGTCACTGTACTTTAAACGTAAAAGTCACCCCTAAGACTGGACCTCGAGTCCAAGGGCAGGATACATAGTTCTAAGTGTGTGGGTACCCCTGCATAAGCAGAGGTACCTCTACAAACCCCGGACCCCATTCTTTGTAAGGGCAGGGCAGCCATTTTAGGTATGTAGTGTACAGTGGCTAGTCAAGATGTCCAACTACATAATGGCTGCCCACACCTGGCATGTTTTGTATCGAACATGTTGGAATCATGCAACAACACTGATTCCAGTGTTAGTTGGATGATACCATGTACTGGGGGGTGGCTCCTGAGGGGACCCCCCAATACCTACCTGTGTAGCTTTAAAGGATCTGCCTGCTTGCCCGCGCTGTTGCCGACCCTAGACAGTGTTCTGCACCCCTGCTGATGTGCTTAACTCAGGCAGGAAGAAGCTGAACAAAGGATTTCCTGTAAAGGAGAGGTGTGATCACCTCTCCTTTTGAATCAGGTAGGGTGGGGGTGCTTCTGAGCACCATCTGACTCCATTGAAGGGCACATTTGGTGCCATCCATGCATAAACCAGTTTGGCCCAGTTCGGGATCCCTTGGCTCCGATCTGGCGTGGAACTACACAAAGGACAGGGGACTGTCCATCCCCCTGTCCAGCTCCTCCCTAGGGAGGTGCCCAGAGCTCCCCCAAGTGGCCACTTGATTCTGCCATGTTGAATCTTGGCCTCTGAAAGAATCTGAGTGGCTAGGCCAGCTGAATAGCGTCCCTGACCTCCCCTGATAGGTGGGTCACCGCAGAAGTTGTCCTCCTCCCTTTTTTGGGGTTACTGAGAGGGCTCCCATGTGGGTAGGTCTTTAGATTCGTCCTGGACTTTGTCAAGATTCATCAACCCTTGTCTGAAGACTCTTCTGCTGTTGGACACCCGAACTCTGCTGCTGGATAGAGCCAGGATCAGAGACAAGACTGCTCTGGGTGGGAAGATTCTGCCTGCAACTTCATCTCCCCTCTCCTGAAAGTTTCTGCAACTCTGTGGCATGCATCCTCTGAGTCAGCAAGGATTCTGCATGCATCCAAGCAAGAAAGAATCATGCTTGGAGTGAAGGAGTCACTTCCCTGCATATGCAGGCACCTCTACGTCGACTGGTTTGCTTATCCTGTTGTCACATAGACACATCCCGGTTCTGCAACACAGGTGGTGGTTTTTTGGCTCCCCAGAGGCCTGGCCTGTCTTCCCTGCAACTTGGGCCACTGTAATCCCTCTCCAGCAGACATAAACCACCTCCCTGTGCACCGCGTCTGTCTGCCATTGCCAAGGCTTGTTTGCTCTCTTCATGAAAGATCTTCGAGCTCCAAGTAGCACCAACCTCCAGCATCGCCCGCTCCAAAAACGATGTCCTGCCTGCATCCTCTGGCTCGTGTTTCTCCATCTTCCATGGGCTGCTGAGGCTTACCTGTCACTCCCTGTGCCTACTGCCAGAGTGTCCTTGAGGGACTGTGCTGCCAAAGTCCTCGAGGGGCCTCCAACGATTCTTGCTGGCTCTTCCCCGTGCTGAGGGATGGCCCTGACTTACATCTGCTGGGTTAGTCTCATAGACCTTGCTGGTCTGCATCCAAACTTCTTTTCTCTGGACCCAACTGTTGTGGTTATCGTGGCATGTTGGTGGTCCTGCCGGCCACTGACCTCCCTGCACTCTTCACCCGTCGAGAGACAGCTCGTGAATGGCTCCAGTATCATCGCCTGGTCTCCTCAGCTGCTTCATCAAGACAGTCGTGCTACAGCAAGTAGCTCTGACAAGTGGTGGCATTGTGCTTCTGCTCCTCCTGGACACCTCCGGGTGGTTTGGGCTCTGTCTGTCTCTGATTTCAGGTACTTCTCATCCAGAATCCACGTTTGAGTTCTACCAAACTGGTCCACGAGACACTGCAGTGCCAGACTTCCTAGATCCTACATTGGCTCCTACTGGCGGTTCTGACACCCTCTCACACCTATGCACCCGGGCTCCCTTGTGTGGGTATCCTGGTTATCCATGGTTGAGGGGGCTCTCCAACCTCCCTTGATCCAATTGGTGTCTTCAGGGTCTTTTGGGAAGTGACCTGAAACAAGAAAATACCAACCACTTTTACCCTGTGTTATTGTATGGAAGTTTGACCCGGTGTAACCACTCCTTGGGGTCCCTAGCTACTTACCTTTGGTGGTTTCTTGCTTCCCCCGGGCTCCTCCATCCTTGGGTATCAGTCTTCTTTTGGCACTTACCTCTTATGCCACTTTCTTAGTATATGGTTTACCCCCCTCATAGGGCCGCATGTGTTTTTTTCTACTGCTTACCTGTTATTGAAGTATTTCTGATGTGTATTTGATATCTCCAGGTAGGAGATATACAAAGTTAGCTCCTAGTGTTGCGTAATAAATACTACATTATTTTTTATAAACCTTTGTGTGAAGGCTTGCTGATTGACCATGTGGTAAACGTACCCACTTTACACCCTACTGAATAAGCCTTACCTGCTCTCCACAGCTATCCCCTTGAGAGCTTTGGTTATAAGGGACCTAAACACTATCACTAAGGGTTGCCTGGACTCAATACACAGTGCTTCACCATAGGTGTACACTATATACTGAGCCAGCCTCCTACAGGGTCATTCCCACTTTAGGAACCAGACCTTACCAGTCACCCCTCTCAATTGTATTCGCTGACAGTAATCCTGTCGCACATGACATTCCACCTGTCCCAAATGCTGGCAACTCGTTTGTGGGCCTCTGCTAGACCCACTGCCACCTTCCCGATGTCCTGCCCTTTGAGACGAATCAAGTGAGCTTCCCCCTCCTGAACCTCCTGCTCCAGCTACCTCCAGGTGCAGTACACCTTACCAAGCCTCTCCCTCATATTACCCACTTTAAAGGCTCCCCACTCTGTGCCCCGCGATTCCGCCAGGTTCCAATTAGTATCAAAGTAGCCCTGAAGTGCCAGCTGCATATCTTCTCTATATTCTAGGTCCCCAAGAGACTCTGAATGGAGTCTCCACTATGGAACACGAGGTCTATGTCTCCCTAGACTACATTCCAACAGTAGAGGAGCGAGGTCCGAAAAAAAGCGCACCTGATAGCTCACACCTTGAACATTCAGTGCAGTCTGTAGATGGTGAAACTGGTCAAGCTATAGGTGTGGTGTGTGGGGAAGTAGTAAGAAAATTCCCTAACTCTCGGGTAGAACTCCCACCATATATCAACACACTGCAGTCTGCTCATAGTTTCCTGCAACTTAAATGTCATGTTGAGTTTGGTCCCAAAGTTGGGTGGTGTATTGCTTCGCCCTCCCAAATAATAGAAAATGCTGCGCTCCCACACGGAGGCACAAACACGGCGAAGCAATAAAAATACCTGAAAAGGGATTTCACTCTCGTAAAATGAGGCACATCAAAATACAGTTTTCCGAATAAAGCTTGGGGTTTTATTAGTGCAACACTTGCTAACAAAAAGGCTTTCCCAGATGTCAAATCAACAACATTCAAATGTGTGTGTGTGTGTGTGTGTGTGTATATATAAATATTACTGTGAGGAGTCCCCTCTACACACCGTGACACCCAAGAAATGTATGATGGTGGCAGCGACAAGGTAAAGCAGGAAGTCAGGTTAGCAGTCTAGTAGACCAACCGGACTTTCCTAACGAGCCACCAATCAGAGCCAACTCGGGCGGAGCTATGGGGATATAAAGGCGGAGCAGGGAATACCAGGAAGTGCAGCAGCGAAAGAAGAAGACACGGACACGGAGAAGGAGACGAACATCGGAGGAACAAACAAGGAAGAGGCGACGAAGGAGACGGTGTCCGGGGACGAACAGCACCCGACCCAGGAGAAGCAGTACACCGACGGCTGCTCCAGGAGCAACGCGCTTGAGTCCAGCCCTCCAACGGTTAGAGAAGAAGCTGGGACTCCCTCCCCCACGGCCCAGGAGGGTCGTGGGTTAATGCAAGTACCCGAGGCTGGGTTCTTTTCTCTGCGGGGCTGGTGGGCAGGAGTCAAGGCTCACAACCCCTTCCTACACTAAGCCTCCCCCTTGCACTTAGGCACAGCACGACCGGGACACCGGTGAAGGGTGCACCCCCCCAATGTTTTTTTGTAAACCTCAGATCAGAGATCTGATTCTTGTTTTCTTTCTCTTCTGTTGTTTCTCTACCACGCCCCGTGACGTCCACTGACAAGCCACAGTCTCCCGTCACCTCCCGAGGACGCCCAGTGATACCAGGCAACATCTCTGTAGCAAGAGAAGAAAAGAACCCCAACCGGACTTGAACTGAGCTTTACCCTATGCCCAATTCAGCCCTGAATCCGGACCAGGAGGGCATTAAGCAGGACGCTATCATTTTTTTTGTTTGTATTACTTACATCTCCTTAAAATAAAACAAAAACCTCCTCATAGGAGACCGCAAGAAAGAAACCTCCCCAGTGTGTTTTTTTTTACATAACCCTGAGTGGCCCACCCCAACAGTAACAGTCTTACAATTACCTACTGGCGGTTGCCAGTAGGTAGTTATAGTTAGGACCTAGTTACCATAGGAAAATCGCAACATTCTATTCCCAATAACTTTGGCGCCAATTGACGAATCTTCGCGAAATTTTCAAAACTCGTGGGGCGCTCCGGTCCGCTCCTATCTTGAAAGTTTCGGGGTGATTCGGCAAGCGAGGTCTGAGAAAAAAGGGGGGTCCCAAAACGTGTTTTCCCCCTGCAATTTTCCATAGGAACCTTTAGTCGCAGCTACAGCCCGAACTGCTGAAAGGAATTACACCAAATTTGGCAAAAAGGTAGCCCTTGGTTCAGAGTCGTGCCTTTTAGTTAAATGGTGTAAATCCGTTCAGTAGTTTTTAAAATATTAATGGAAAAAGAAATATATCTGGGCGGAGCTTAACCACACATCTCATCGTGAGATCTGATTGGCTGTCAGCACTTCATCCAAGAAGTGTTGGCAGCCATCTTGGGACCAATATACATGATAGCACCTCATTAAAAAGCATTGCAGTTAATAGAAGGTTTTAAGACTTTAGTTACATTATAAATCATTTGTTGATGGTACCATACTCATTTTAGGAATTGTGGTGTGTTCTAAGGTGATTTTACAATGTGAAAAAGCCTTCTGCTGGGATATCATGAATCATGTTTGAGAGAAATCTATTTTCTCATGCTTTTCCCACAGAGGTTTGGAAGGTGATCTATAAGCTAAACTGAGAGCATATTTTCTGCAAATTCACATTATCTTTCTCAGTCATGTGAGAATGAAGTCTGACATTCTCAGTAAAACATGTACATCCGACAAGGGCAGAGACTGTCGGTTGATTCCTTTGTGTTCTACTGCAGCTTCCCTAAAGAACAACTAGAGCACTAACAGTCCTACTTATGACAAACGTATTGCACACCTGAAGCCATCTTGATTAGAATAAAGTGGTAAATCTTAAAACTTTTAATTTAAAAAGGAACAAAATGAGGGGGTTCATTTTGCCATAGAAAGTATGATTAGTGCTGCAAAAAGAAAAATTAGGGCACATTTTGAGTGACTTCTCAAATCCTCTTCTATTTCATGAAAAAATTCTGGCATGCAGACTGAAACATGCACTTTCAATACCAGCAGCAGACTTCCCTGGTGAGCAGTAGCTTTACTACAGTGATCTAATGAGCAACTAGAGTGCTAACATTCTGAATTTATGGCAAATGTGTGACACATCTGAATGCCTTCTTGATGGAATCAAAGTGAAAAGCTGAAAGTATTTCCTACTGAGGAGACTGCAGTAAATGAGGAAATTAGGAAACTTCTTAACAAATAAATCTCCCAAGATGGCCACCAGAGACAAAAGAGCCCAAATGTAGAACAAATAGCACCCAGATGTAGCCCAATGACAGAAGTGTGCAAAACACTTTTTATTTTTTTGTGTTTTTGCAGTTTTATATAGTGCAGACTTGTCAGGTATTGGAGTGCTTTACATGAGCCTTGGTTACATCACACAAGAACAAATTCATTTTGGTTGTAGACATGGGGAGATTAAGTGATTTGACCAGAATCACAGAATGTTGAGCTGAAGCAGAAACTCCAACCTGGTTCCCCAGTTGCAAAGTCTGCAGCTCTGGAAGTAACACCACATCCTCTCCCCTAAGTGCAGCATTTAATCAAGTGGTCAGCTGGATAAAAAAACATAAAGATAACAAATAATTTAAAAGTGCTTTGTCGCTATTTGAAAACTTAGAAAATATGTCCTCATTTTAGTTTTTTAGAGCACTAACCATAATTCTGATGCAAATAAGACCCTCTCATATATGTAATTTCTAAAGGAAATGCTCTAGGTATTGCAGTTTTGATTACATCAAGATGACGTCAGGCGTTCCACACTTTTGTAATAAATATAGAATGTTAGCAATCTAGTTGTTCATTAGGATACTTTTGAGAGGCAGATGCCAGGGGCACAGACTCTGAAAATTGAAGGCAGGTAGGAGGGTGCAGAGGCAACAATTTGACCCCACTGGGCAGGCAGAAAGGGCAGTGGCAGCACAACAGACTATGGAGGGCAGTGGAAAGGGGGGCAGGGGCAACAAACCAACAATACAGGACTGGCAAGAGAGGCTATGGCAATATAATACACCATTGTGGGCAGAAGGATGAGGCAGTGGTAGTACAACCATACATGCCAACAGACCTGATTCAGCCAGGAAACATCCAATGTTTTTAAGCCCAAATGGGCTTTATTTGATCTGTCTCCTGTCTACAATCTCCTCTTTTGCAATGTAAGTCAAAGGGGAAAATCAATACCCCAGTTTTTTTTCAAAATTTCCCTCTTACCAAGTTCAAAATGTTAGCAAGTATGGTACATTGGATCATGGAAGGCAGGAGGAATTGGGGTAGGGACATGGACCCGGATAACAGAGGACAGGAGGGACATGGAGAGGTGCACCAAACTGATCCTACAGGGCTGGCATCAGGGTTTGCAGCAGCACAATACACCACTCAGGGCATGCGGGACGGGAGTGCAGCACAACAATCCATAGAAAGCAATAGGGAGTGGACAGGACCATGCACATGGACAACAGAGAACAGAGGGGAAAGAGGCAATGGTAGCTAGCTGACCATAATGGACAGACAGGAGAGAAAGCGGCAGCATAACAGACCATAAAGAGCAGGAGGGATGGATCAGGGGCATTACAATGGAACAGACAAGCCAGGAGGGAGGGAATAGGGGTCTGCACATGGAAACGGAGGACTGGGGGCATGGGGGCAGGGCAGGAGGTCAGGCAGGATGGGCACTAGAAGCAAGACACACCATGGAGAGCAACAGTGAGACTATGATGGCATACACACAGACCATGGAGGGAAGGTGGGAGGGGGTCAGGGGCAGCTAGCTGACCACACAGGGAAGGTGTAGGGGCCATGGCAGCACAGAAGACCATGCATGGCAAGCGGGAGGGTTAGTGGCAGCACAATGGCTATGATGGGCAAGAAGGAGGGTGCAGGGGCATTGCACAAAGGACCGTGGAGGATTGAAGGGGGCGTCAGGACCTGGGCACAGATAAGAGAGTTCAGGGGAAGGGGCCTCACAACAGACGACGCGGGGAAGGCAGGAGGAGCAGTTGCAGCACAACAGACCAGGGAGGGCAGAAGGGTGTGGCAGTAAAATGGACCATGGAAGACAGGAGGAAGGGGATAGGGTCATAGAATGTGGACAGGCAGGGTGGAGGTGGCAGGGACAGGTTACAGTCATCTGACAATGCTAGGCAGGTTGGAGGGGAGTGGCAGCTCAACAGAACACTCAGAGTAGATAGGAGTGGCAGGTCCATGGAACATGGTAGGCAAAAAGGATGGAGCAGGGGCATGCACAAACACATCAGAGGGCAGGGGGAAGGAGAATAGGGGCAGCAAGCTTAGCACAGAGGCTAAGCAGGAGGTCAATGGTGGGGCATAGAATTGGGAAATGGAGGGCAGGAGGAGTGGACTGGTACATCATGCTAAATGGAGGGCAGTGGCAGCACATCAGACCATGCATGACAGCAGGGTGGAGGCTAGTCATGGATTCAGACAACAGAGGATAGGGAGGAGGTGGATGGGGCAGCAAGCTAACTGGTCAGAGAAGGCGGAAAGGCCAGTGGCAGAACAACGGCCACACAGGGCTGTAATAAGGGAGCAGGGACATGGACTTGGACAATGGATGGCTAGGAGGAGGGAAGGCAGGAGCAACAAGCTTGGGTGGGGGCAGCACAGTGCCAGGCCCTGCTTCCAACCCCCCACCATCCATTGTGAAATGCATCTTACTTAACGTTAAAAAAAACCTAGAAATTTGCTGAAAAAAACAAAGATTACAGGGACGGTATAGGTAGACTCAGATTTCACTCATATACAACCAATGAAATTCAGCAGTTATAGTTACCTGAGCTAACTATAACTTACGGCCCCGCAATGTACTGCTAATGACCTCAGACAATACATCATTCATGACCTGGTCAGTTACATCACTCATGACATCACTCATGACATCTCAAATGAGCTGTGAATGGAACTATAATCGCTAGAACTTTATTTAGGGATAGTGTGTGTATATTAACAACCCTTTTTTTCCTTTTCTTTCGTGTACGAACCATTATAATACGCAACATGCCCAGATTAATATGGCCGATAGCCTTTCACTTTAAAGTAATGTGTAGTCCATTGTTTATGTTGATGTTTGCAATTCTAAGTATGTTTATTATGAATAAGTCACGTTGACGAACATACAGGTATGGCGGTCATGGGTCAAGCTATGCTGAAATGACATCGTGTGCATATTAATACTTTTTTTCTTTATTGTATCAATTCCTGAACTTTCACATCGTGACCAGGCCAATATGGCCGCCAGCTTTTTGAATTAAAGTAATATGTAGTCCTTTGTTAATGTTGGCAACTGGAGTCATTTGTACATTTAAATAAGGATGCCAAAATGATGTCTTGCATCGTTATCAAGGTTCGGACGAGCCGAAACACGTGGCTCCACAGAAGCATTAATAATCCTGTACAACGGCAACACGTTTTACACCATCTTCTCATGAAGTTACATCTACCTTTACTACTTTCTATGTTAGCCATCTCTGCTAAAATGGACCATGTCTTTTGACTTAGCCTCTTCTACTTCACAACTAGTTTTCTAGCCCAAGGCTCTAAGCCTCTACTTGGTTCTACCAGTTTCTATCTTTAACTTATTTTTATTATTTCTTCATCAGCAGCTTTCTGAATTTATTCAGTTTGGCATCTCATAATCTTTTGCCTTCTCCTCGTAATCCGGATACAGAATTTCCTGAACTTCCGCTTCTTCTTCTCCAATGTCAGACAAGAGAACTCTCAGGATTTCTGATTCTTCCTCTTATTTAACCACTTTCAGTACAGCCTCCTCTGGATTTCCTTGATTATCTGCCTCTTGTTTTCTTTCAGGCAGGGCCACGTACGTCCATTCCGGTGACTTATACTTCTGGTTAGGTTTCCTTGTTCTTCTGCTTTCTCTGGTTACATTTGTCTTTTCTTCCTTTGATTTCTCCTGACTCGTCACTTCATTCACCTGTTCAGCTCTTGGTGAATTTACTCGTGTTAGCCGATATCTCAATTTCTTTATTTTATTTGGCCAAACTTCGTCTTTTGCAGCTCTTTTCAACTTACTTCCTTTGTCATTCTTTTCATTTCTCCAAGCTCTCTTCCTTAGAACTCGACCTTCAGGTATTTAATTTTCGCTCTCTTCAGATTCTGTCTCAACTTGCTTTTTCTTTCCAACAATCTCTTTTTCCACCACTTGTTTTGATTTCCCTACTTCTGTCCCTCCTCGAATCTCCGACACGCAATCTTCCTGCTGACTACTTGTCCCTTCACCTAACTGGATATTGCAGTTCCCTACACCTCCTCGGGGGTCTTACGCAGAAATCTGTCCCTCTCTCTCTGTACCTGTCCCTTGTTCACTTAAACTGGATGTTTCAGGTGGAATTTCTCTCAGTCATCCATCTGGCACTTCTTTCTCACCTATTCCTTTTATTGTGTCTTCCTTGTCTTTTTCTCGGATCTTTTTAAGTTCTTTTCTGGAACTTTACTTTCTTTGTTCGTTTTCAGAATCTGAACTGGTATCAGAGATCTGCAGTCTCCTTCTCAGAGAGTTACTTCTGGGGACTAGTGTTAGACTTGGTTCTGTTTCCCCCCTTTCAGAGTTTTCTCCTGCTTTTGACTCTCCGTCATCTGACTCAGTACTTGATTCTGATTCATCGAAATATTCTCATTCTGTGCTGTCCACTGGATTCGGAATTCTCAGAGTATGACTCGCATGGATCCAGTTTTTCAATCCAGCACACTTTACAGCTGTAGTCGTGGTCAGGATGACTTGTCTTGGTTTTCCCCACCTTGGGACCAAGCAATTTCTTCTTCTGTGGACTTTTATCCTTACCCAGTCCCCTGGGCTCAGATCATGGGCTGGCTTCTTTTCAAGGGTGGTGGCATCCGCTCCAACCTGATGAAACACAGAATGAACTGCGTCAGCCAGGCCTTTACAGTATTCCAACACCATGTCATCAGTTATAGTCATCAGCTTGTTGACTGGTATGAACACGTCTCATGGTGCGTCCCATGATGATTTCATGAGGACTTAACCCTGTAGTTCTGTCTGGTATTGATCTAATAGTCATGAGTACCAGAGGCAAGACATCGGGCCATTTCATACCTGTGGCCATGCACATTTTCCCTATTCTATTTTTGATAGTACCATTCATTTGCTCAACCACACCAGAAGCTTCTGGTCGATAGGCACAATGTAGTTTCTGTTGTACATTTAATGCTTCACAAATCAATTGTATGATCTCATTGTGAAAGTGTCCTCCTCGTTCTGATTCAATTGTCACTGGGAACCCAAACCTAGGGATGAATTCTCTCAAGAGTAGCTTTGCCACTGTCATCCCATCATTTCTTCTCGTTGGGAATGCTTCCACCCACCTAGAGAATAGACAGACCATAACCAAAACATACCTCAATCTGTTACAGGGAGGCATTTCAATTAAATCTACCTGCATTCTGGTAAAAGGCCCTCCTTCCCGGCCTATGGTTCCTAGACTCACTACTGTCTTTCTTCCAGGATTGTATTACTGACATATTAGGCATCTCTGAAATAGACTTTCTGCTACAAGTCTAAACTTTGGATTGTACCAGGTCTTCTTAAATGACATGCTCATGGCGTCTCTCCCTATGTGTCCCTGGCCAAGATACATCCGTGCCATGGTAGACATCATGCTATCAGGCATAACTGGTCTTCCATCTCGATAAACCCACACATGATCCTTTTCTCTTGGTGCACATCCTGCTTTTACCCACTGTTTCATTTCCTCATCTCCTGCTTCTTCTTGCAACTGTCTTACTTCTTCCCATGTTCCCACGATGTTAGTAAACAGCGAGGAGCAAGAAAAAATTTCCCTTTCCTTAGCCCGATTGACAGAATTCAGATTGCGTGCGCAATATTGTGTCATGTCATTGGCGTATCTATTTCCGGTAGTGATGTAATCACCACCTTGACTATGGGCAGCACATTTCACCACAGCCAATTGTCTAGGCAGCTGTATCGCCTCAAGCAACTTTCCAACCACTTCAGCATTCTTAATAGGAGATCCACTTGAGGTCAGGAAACCTCTTTGTAGCCATAATTGGCCGAAATCATGGACAACCCCGAAGCCATACTGGCTGTCAGTTATCACAGTCACTCTCACACTTCTCCCAATTTTACATGCTCTAGTTAGGGCCACTAATTCCGCTGCTTGGGCTGATTTTACTCCTTTCAGATAGGATGCTTCCATTACTGCTGCGACTGTGCATACTGCATATGCTGCACTTAGCACTCCTTCATCTGTTCTCAAACATGACGCATCGACAAACATCACAAAGTCACTTTCTGGCAAAGGTACATCTTTTATATCTGGTCGTGGTTTTGTGCAAAAATCAAGCACATCCAAACAATCATGATCTGCTTCATCTCTTACTTCCACATTCTCAGCATCAGGTAATAATGTTGCAGGATTCACATTCAAACACCTCGCAAGGCTTACATTAGTTGCCCCATATATGACCTTTTCATACTTAGTCAGCCGACTATGTGCCATATACTGAGTACGACTCCTTGTTAAAAGGATCGCCACATCATGAGGTACAAACACTTTCAATGGATATCCCATCACAATTCCTTCACTCTGCTCCAAACTTCGGCATGTTGCAGCTACTGCTTTCAAACACCCAGGTAAGGCTACAGCTACTGGGTCGAGCATTGATGAAAAATATGCAATTGGTCTCCTCATCTTTCCATGCCTCTGTATCAACACAGAGAGTACACATCCATTTCTCTCACTGCAATACAACTCAAACTCTTTCTCATAATCAGGCATACCTAATGCAGGTGCTTCACACAATCCATCTCTCAATCATTTAAATGCTGCCAATTCTTCCTTGCTCAACTCAATGGGATCTTTCACATCACTTCTGGTCAGTCGTACCAAAGGTTTTGCAATCAAGGAGAAATTGCTAATCCACTGACGACAGTATCCCACCATTCCCAGAAACATTCTCACTTCTCTTTGGGTCATGGGGGCTCTCATTCCTTTTATGATTCTGATTCTGTCCATCGTTATTTTTCTCAGTCCTTTCTCAATGTTATGTCCTAAATACTGTACTTCCTTCTTACAGAATTGCAACTTTGATGGTGACACCTTCAGTCCTCCATCTGCCTAATGATTTAACAATGCTAAAGTTTCTACCTCGCCAGCTTCACGAGTTTTCGACGCCACAAGGAGGTCGTCGATGTACTGGACTAGTACTGGGTTTTCAGGCATTTCTAGACTTTCCAAAGATTTCTTCAATAACTGATTAAATATTGAGGGGCTTTCTGTATACCCCTGTGGAATTCGGCACCATGCCAAGATATGCTCACCAAAACGAAATGCAAAAACGTGCTGACTGTCATGGTGCAATGGGATAGAAAAGAAAGCATGGCATAGATCAATCACTGTATACCATTCCGCATCATGGGGAATCTGGTATAAAATCACTGATGGATTTGGTACAATGGGACAACATGACACTACAATTTTATTCACTTTTCTCAGGTCTTGCACTATTCTGAATTTCCCATTAGGCTTTTTCAGTCCCATTATTGGTGAATTACATGGACTACTCATTATTTCTCTCAAAATTACTTGCTTGATCATTTTCTCTATTATTGGAGTTACTCCTTCAATTATCTCAGGTGTCAATTTATATTGAGGGACATTCGGATAGCTTACTCCTTCTTTTACAGTTATTTTTATTCGATCTACATTTCGCATTAATCCTACATCTTCTCCAGTGAAATCCCAAACTTCTGCTTTTACAGATTGTTTCAATTCTTTAGGTAATTCATCAGGATTGAATACGGCATAGGTTTCAGTAACCTCATTCTCTCGATTAGCTATTGTCATTTTATACAGTACATCATCATCTGGTGTTTCAAACGCTAGTCCATCTGGAGTACAAAATATAGTGCAATTCATTTTGCACAACAGATCCCTACCTAACAAATTCACAGGACTGGTGTCGCACACCACAAAGCGGTGCATTTCAGAAAATTTCCCTGCACTAACTTTCACTGGTTCTGTAAGGTATGTTTTTATCTGTCTGTTGGATACACCAACTACTTGGATTGTTTAATCCGAGAGAGTAAGATTCTTAACATCAGCTTATCTAACAGTTGATCGAGTAGCACCAGTATCAACTAGGAAAGTAATGTTTTCATCATTAACCTTTCCATCCACAAATGGTCCTGTCTGGTCTACTTCTAGAGTTGCGCCAAGTACGCACTCTTCTTCCTCCCTTCGGCACCGTCAATAGCTTTCTTCTGTGTCGCTTTCATCGCGTTGCAGCCAATACTGCGAGACAGCGCTAGCGCGTGGCAGCTTATTTACCTGTTCTTCATTGTAGAATCCCGATTCATTACTATACTTCTGTGTGTTTCTGCTCTGTGGAAAAGGCGGTTTTGGCACCTGATTCGGTTGTGTAACAACCTGCTGCTGTTGCTGCAGTTGACCACTCACCTCACTCTGCACCTGTGGATTCAATGATTGATTTCCATAATTAGTATTTGGGGGAAATTTACTCTCGGATTTCCAATGCTCTATCCTACCGCAATTATGGTATGGGAACTTCTTCTTGGCTTCTTCTATATTAAAATTTCCTTTCCCTTTTCCAGAACCAAATTTCTGTCTTGTTCCTGTACTATTCGCCTGTTCCACCAACTGAGCCTCTTGCCTCTCTGCTACTTTTACTTGTGCCCACATAGCCTTTTCTTTTAATGTTCGCTGTTTTGCTTCAATCTCATCGCTAAAGTATTTAGCATGTCTCAGTACTTCATCTATTTTCTTATTTTGCCAATCAACAGTGTGTTGCTTTATCATTTCACTAATTTCTGGACGTAAACCATATACAAAGCTGTATACAAAATGACTTAAATCCTTTTCACTCAGATTCTCATCTCCACTAAACTGTTTAAAAGCTAGTATCAGCCTCTCATAATACCCAGTCTGTCTCTTTAGGAGGTACCTTGTTTTTCAGCAACGCCATAACCTGCTCATATTTTTCATTACTTCAGGGTCTGGAGCTCCTGTTTTAGGATCCCTAGGGTATTCTTGAGTTGGCCAATTGATCATTAATTTACACTCTGTCCATAAATCTGCTGGTACTGTTATGTCAAATAGGCTATTTAAATCAATCCATAATACTTTAGACAATTTCACAAATCTGTCTACCTGCCTATACCACTCGACAGGCTTTTCGCGCAGTTGGGGAAAATCGTTTGTAAAAGACAAAATGTCCTGTCTCGTCCATGGGACATGTACAAATCCTCCTCCTGGAATCTCTCTCCTTGGGTATTCCGTCATTACCTTTTCTTTCTCTCTTACTGGAAATGCTGCAATTGTCTTATCTGAGACATCCTCACGCTTCCGGTACCACCTGCTTTTCCATTTTTCCACATCTCTCCATTTTCTTAACAAGACAATTATATCCTTAATCTGACTTATCCGCCCTGTGGTAGTCAGATTTTCAATATCCTTTTCTGTAAAGTCAATTCGATATGGTTTCTGTAAAGCTTTTACCTTTTCACTGTCTATTCCCATTTCATTTTCTACTTCTTCTAGTCGCTCATGCAGATTTTTTGCTCTCCATGTTACACTTTTGCACAGAAACAATAATTCCTCATCCTGATAAGTTTTTAATTTCTCTGTAGGGATAGTTCCTACTATTAATTCTTCCAATACCATTCGTAATTTGGCCACATGGGATTCTTTGTCTTTTCTCTGCAAGCTTCTTAGCCATGTGGTTCGATCATGCTCATTGTCTGTCTCCATGGATTCTCATTTTGACTCGGTTTTGTCTGTTCAATCTGTGTATGGCTCCTATAAGGAACTGTCAAGCAATGTTCGCTATCTTTTTGTTTATCAAATATGGGCACTACTGGACCTATCGTTACTGGAACAGTCACCGCTTCCGAATTTTTAGTCAGTTCTCTTATTTTCTCTGTTAATTCTAAGGTTGTTTTCGCTAATTCTGCTGAGTTTTCGCCATCTGTTCTATTCTCTGGCGTCTTCTCTACCTCTCTAATGGGGTTACTCTTTTCTAAATCAGGTGACATTGGTTCGGTCTTAATAATTCGCAAGGTTTCTCTCGTTGGGGCACTTGGGGTTAACATTTCTGGTTCTGGTCGATACGGCGGTGGATTTTTATAAAACATATCATCAAGCACATCATCCTCAGATTCATTCACTCCATATCCTCTTGATTCTACATTGTTTTTTCTCTGTACACTTTCGTCCTTCATGCTCTCCTGCAGTTCTTACTGGAAAAAAACCTACAGTCATGCTAGCATTCCGCCACCTTCTCATTCGATCATCATGCGTCTAATGTCCGTATGATCTGCCAAACAGGTACCTATATCCTCTACTATTTCTTTGTCTCTCTTGATCATGCATCTCGTCTTCCCACTCTGTCAATGCTTCAAATTGTGTTGGTCTAGGTCTTGGATCTAAATACATCATTTTTTCTCTCAAGTTTCTCAAGACAGCCAAATTAAATGAACCATGTTCTGGAAATGCTAGGACTCCATCGTCCTTGGTATATTTTACCCAATTGTCTAACCAAATACAAGTATGATATCCATATTTCGCAACCATAAAGGATGCGGGAGTTTTAAGTGGAGGAAGTAACTGTCCTTCCCTTGTCATAATCGGTTTGTCCTTTTTAAACCACTTTTTAACCTTTCCGAACCATGACTTTTCTCCTTTTCTGGTGGATCGTAATACGTTTTCTGTCTTCCGGGTATCGCTAGTCTCTCCTTACAATTGTACCGTTATTCCGTCCAATCGTAGCGCAACTTCACACTAACGCACCAATCAGGGGTGTCTACGTCACTGTCACAGTCCTCAAATCCCAGCGCAACTTACACTAACGCACCAAAAGGGAGCGTTTACGTCACCCTGTATTTCTCCACTCCTAGCGCGGCTCACACTAACGCACCAATCTGGAGCGTTTTACTGCGGCAGCTCCTGCTTACCCCTCCTTCACAAAACCGGCTCAGTAAGTTTTGTTTCAACTTCTGCAATTCTGTTAGTTACAGCATAAAAACATCTCCATTGTCCGGTTCGCTAACCAAAGAACAGCAATAGACCTTTCTCACGAGAATTCCGTCTTTCCCGAGAGCAGCGCTTACCTCTGCCCTCCTACGGAATCGTTACTTACGTTGATAAAGTAGCACATCCCTCTACCTTACCCTTCTACTTAGCATCAACTAACCGCTTCTCTAGAATTAAGACACCTAGTTGGAGACCCAATGCTCCTGAGAAATAAAACTAGAGCTTTGCAATTAATCGGAATGCCTTTTCATTCACGCTCTTTCATACAAGAAAAAGGTAGTACAATTGTACAGAATTCTGTCTTTCCTGAGAACAGCGCTTACCTCTGCCCTACTACAGAATTATAACACTTGTTAACAAAGCAGCGCTTCCCTCTACTTTGTCCTTCTAGCAAGCTCAGAGAACACCTGCTACCTTCTCAGTGATAAGCGTTATCGGAATGCCATTTGGATTCCTGGTACCTAAGACCAAAATTTCACAGGTAACCTTTGCTATCATACACTCTTCTCTCATACAGGAAATGTCACTAATGGCAACACACGATGATGCTACCGAACCGAACTCAGACAATGCGCTGTGCAACTTCAATCGTTACACGTTTTTCCCTGTGTACCTACAGGGCAACAACAATTCCGTCTTTCCCGAGAGCAGCGCTTACCTCTGCTCTACTACGGAACGGTTACTAACTTCCGACTTCCTACATCCCAGAAGCCGTCCAAACAACATAAAACTCAACATAGAGTGTTCGTACATAAACCAATACCAATCAATAATCAATAAGCAATGTACAAGCAATAATCACCGAACCAAAACAATAACTAACCATAACTGTGCTACCAGAAAAACTGATGCAGCGTGGAATACAAAATCCCTCCCTTCGTCACAGACCAAAGATTTCACAAACGCACTCAATCACTACATTCGCTGGTGGGGCCCATAACACCAACATTCACTCTCAATCGGTCTGCTTTTCTAGGGAGGTGGTTGTTCCATCTGCTGATATGAAAGGAAATACCCCTTGACCCTAAAGAGCAATAAATATGCATAACCCTCTACTACTCATTAGGCACTAATTACCTCCTTTGGTATTCCTCTCATAGGTTGGTGATGGATCAGCTAGTTGCTGGTTTAGGTTGATCTCCTAATTCTCGATCCACTATGCATTAATACATTTTCCATAAATAAATAAACAACCCAACGCATTTCTGTAATGACTCAAATCAATCTTTATCTAATTAATGCAAGTTAAATCATTGGTTATTCAAGCAGTCAATCATCATATTTACCTTTTCTGGCTAATTGTCGTCCTCTAAGTCAAATTCAGTCGTTCTGTCACTCTATGCCCATTTAATTCAAGAGTTCAGTTCATCAGGAAATTGGCCATCAGATCAGTCCATCAAAGATTCAGGGAAACAGCTACCGACCTCACTATTCTACCATCTTTTATAATAAAATCACTGTCCAAAAGTATCAAATATTGGTTTTCAGTTCCTCTGATTGGATAATCAGAGATAGTCCGACAGAGTTCACATGGATCATTGACCCTTAGGTCATAAGTCTTGCTTGTTCCGTTTTAAGAGGCGTCTTATTGTTCTTTTGGAAAACTGGCTTGTTTCCCAGGGCGACCTTGGTGGGTACAGTCTGGCTATGGTCAAGGCGAGGGCACTGTTGCTGGCGTTAGCGCAGGCGCACTTCACCCAGAACCTCATGGAGTGTCGTCAGTCAGTCTGGTACACAAGTTGGCCATTTTGCGATAGGCCAGAATGGGCAACTTAAGCAAAAGAAACACAAAACGTAATTAATACATGGAAATGGCTAATAAAATGTTATTCCCTCGCTAATACCCATATGTGTGTGTATTTATCTAGCAAAAGCAACACTCAATGCGGGTTATACTCACTTTATATAGCACAAATCACAAATACACCACAAAAGCTACATATATCATGCAATATTCTAATTGTCTATCATTAGTATGCGTACATATTTTAGTTTACGTATTAATTAGGTCATGCAAATGCAAATCCCAAGTATAATTCATATATTAGTAAGGTTGATAAGTAACCACTGCAAATCAATCAGTAAGATTATTATTAGTTAATTAATCAATTAATATAAACATGCAAAATAGAGGGTATACAACATTTTTTATATTACCCGCTCCAGCACATGCAGACCTCTAATCAGCTATATAGCATTGATACAGTCTTTTAAATACTCAGTTAGTACCTATGCAGTCTAGGAATCCTTCTCTCTGTCCCATGCACTTGTCCATTCACCCATCCAGCACTATGTACGTATCCTATCACTCTGCCAATACCTAAGCACTTATACATTTAGCATGCACTCTCTTTGCAGCACTGAAATTACTCCAGTTATTAGTCATATACTTAAGGAATGGCCTAGCCACTAACCCAAGTACAGGTACAATGTTTTGTATACTATGCATGCAGATCTCTAACAAGCTACATACTATTAATACACTCTTCTAAATACCCAGTTAATACCTTTGCAGTGTTGGAATCCTTCTGTCTGTGCCATGTATTTCTCCGATCAACCATCCAGCACTATCTATGTATTCTATCACTCCGCCAATACCTAAGCACTTATAAATTCAACATGTACTCTCTTTGCAGCACTGAAATTATTCTAGTTACTTGTCATGTACTTAAGGAATGGCCTAGCCAGTAAAACTAGTACAGCTACAATATTCTGTGCACTATGCATGCAGACCTCTAATCAGCTACATAGCTTTGATGCAGTCTTTTAAATACTCAGTTAGTACCTATGCAGTCTATGAATCCTTCTGTCTTTCCCATGCACTTCTCCATTCAACCATCCAGCACTATCTATGTATCCTATCACTCAGCCAATACCTAAGCACTAATAAATTTAGCATGCCCTCTCTGTGCAGCACTGAAATTACTCCAATTATTAGTCATATACTTAAAGAATGGCCTAGCCACTAACACAAGTGCAGGTACAATATTTTGTACACTATGCATGCAGACCTCTAACTAGCTACATACTATTGATACGCTCTTCTAAATACCCAGTTAGTACTCATGCAGTGTAGGAATCGTCCAGTCTGTCCCATGCACTTCTTTAATCACTTATCTACCACTATCTACTCATCCTATCACTCCACCAATACGTAAGCATTTATAAATTAAGTGTTCACTCTGTTTACAGCACTCTCATCATTCCAGTTACTAGTGGTATTCTTATAAAATGACCTAGGCACCAACACAAGTACACATAAAATATTCTGTGCATAATCCCTACAAATCTCTAAGCAGATACATATTATTGGTCCACTCCATTAAATACTGAAGTAGTACCCATGCAGCGTAGGATACCTCCTGTCAGTCTCATGCAATTCTTCAATCACCCATCCAGCACTATGTTCTTATTGTTTCAGTCTGCCAATACCTAAGCACTTATGGGGCAAATTTACAGGCACCCTGCGCCACCAATACGTCACTTTTTGTAATGTAGTGATGGCGCCAGGCACTCCTTCATATTTACAAGGAGAGGAAAAGCCCAACGAGGAGAATTGTTTTCATTTCTCCTCATTTTTTCCTCTTTCAATGCATGCTGCATTCCACAGCATACATTGAAAGAGGAAAATGCCTTTACTGATTGTTTTTGTGCAGGAAGGTGTCCCTTCCTGCACAAAAACAATCTCCTCACGACATAGACATGCTTGCACCATGGTGCAAGGGTGCCTGTGTCACCGCATTGCTGCAGTTTGTGCAGCAGTGCAGAGGGAAGCACAGAGTTGCAACATATTCATGTACATATGTCACATCCCTGTGCTTCGGAAGTGCCACAGTGCAGTGCAGCTAAAGAGCTTGCAGTGTCACGCTGCAGTACTTCCTCATAAATCTTCATCTATAAATTAACCATACACTACTAATGCATTCTTTCAGTCAATCGTGCTGTATACATATATTCAACCAAACTTTCACACATTACCTTGCAATTATAGTTTTTTATTTAACCAGATAAGGTAGTTATGATAATAACTTTTTTTTTCTTCCTTTTTCTTTTGTATTTTTTTTTTAACAATTTTGTATTTTTTGTGGTTTTTCTTTAAAAAAATGAACAAAAAAAAGAACGAATAAAACAGGAAACATTTGGAATTATTTATCATTCCAAAAACAAAAAAACAAAAAAATTAATAACGATGGTTGCGTTGCGCAGCACAAACTGCATCCACCGACTGCTCACCGAAGCATATACGTTTCTTACACTTCACGCAGTGTTGCTCGAGAAAGGCGAATTCTGCCCTAATGTCCATTGCAGGTGTTCCTGAGGACGCTCCAGATGTACTTGCCACAGCAGGTGAGGGGTTCAAAGCAGCTCGCCTCATTTCCTCCCGAGCAAGATTGTGAGGATGTGTGGTCCGGAGATGCTTGTACATAGAAGCAGTGCCTCAAGAGTATTTTTTTCACTGCCTCTTGACAGGACTCGGTCACTAATTTTGCATGTCACCTTTCTCGCATTTACTTTCTTCGCTCCAGTTGTAAAAGTGAAAAATTTCCACACAACAGATTCCGGCCTCTGTGGACGTGGTTGCCTCCTGCAAGAATTCTTCTTCAGAAGATACTTCCTCCTCCTGCTGCTGTCCAGATGCCATTTTGTTAGATATTTTTAAAAACACCAAAAAAAAAACAAGCAAAAAGGGTTCTTGTAGGAAAAGAGATCTCGCTCTAAAGATGCTCCAACAAGAATGATGAAAATGGGTGGGGTCCTTCAATAGTTACAGTGGGAAATGTTATGAACCAATGAAATCTTTTTTTTTTTTAGGTCACATGGGATCCGCGCACTCTGCGCTCACGAAGCACGCACCTGACGTGACTTCTCGAAAATATATTTAAAAATAAACTAAGTTTATTATAAGTACAAATATGTTATTTTTATGAATATCTTAGTCTCTTCTCCTAATGTGTATATTAAACACACATACATATCATTTTAGAACATAAAAAAATTTGCAGAGTCGTGCGCCCCAGCACGTATATGACGTCACGCGGGACCCGCCACCGCGTGAGCGTTGCGTACCGTAATGCGCATGTGTTGCGAATGCGCGGGAGCAGGAGTCGTGGATTGGTCGCATGCCAATCGTGCACATCACGTAATATTAAATATATATGATGTAACTGAAAAACACGCAGCCGTCGCACACCGTACGCGGATCCTTCACGACGTTTCTAAAATAACAGCTAGAATCCGCGCACCCACGTGATGTGTACGCTTTGAGTAACAATAACATTTTGGAGAAAATAAAATGAAAAAGAAAATAATATAAATATATTAAAATACAAAAAGTCAACAACAAAATTAAACAATATTTCAGTTTTAATTTTGTAATTTTTTTTGTAATTTTCAGAAAAATATATAATGTTATTTAATGAATAAAATACTTCTAAATAAACAGTTAAAACACTGTAGAAAATCAGTTCAAAAAATAGGTATAACTACTATTACACTTAAAAATTAGCATTTAAAAAAGCTTTGAAATTAACTGAAAAAACCATAGGTTGCAGAGACGTTATAGTTAGAAATTAGCATTTAAAAAGGATTAGAAATTCACAGAAAAAAACATAGGTTTCAGGGGTGTTCTAGTTAGCTGGACATTTCACTCGTACAAAACCATAGAAATTCCTCCGTTATAGTTAGTTCTGCTAACTATAACTCGTGTGACCGCAATGCACTGCTGATGATGTCGCATATTTCATCATTCATGACATGGTCAGTGACATCACTGATGACATCTCAAATGACATCACTGATGACATCACTGATGACATCATCCAGTGAATGTGGTTTAGTTTGAAATTTAAATATGTATTATATATATATACCAATCTGTATTGAAGATTGAGTGGATATATAACTGGATGGAGGATTTAGTAGCTGTCTGACTGTCTGTTTAAGTGAGTAATTAAAAGTGTGTCACTTAATACATGGATTAGTAACTATATATATATATATATTATCTACTGGTGGTTGCCAGTAGATAGTTATAGTTAGGACCTTGTTTCTATTCAAAAAGCGTTTTTTCTTTTCCCAATAACTTTGACACCGGTGGACGAATCTTCGCGAAATTTTCAAAATGTTGGTCCCACTCCAGTCAGTTCCTATCCTGAAAGTTTCTGGGTGATTCGCCAAGCAGGGGCCGAGAAAAAAGGGGGTCCCAAAAGGTGTTTTCAACATGTTAATTCCCATAGGAAAATTTAGACACGACTAAAGCCCGAACTGCTGAATGGAATTACACCAAATTTGGCAAGAAGGTAGCCGTTGGTTCAGAAAGAGACCTTTTATTAAAAATGGTGTAAATCCGTTTAGTAGTTTCTGAGAAATTAAAAAAATAAAGGTCGGAAAATAATTTTTCCCATAGGAAACTTTAGACACGGTTACAGCCAAAACTGCTGAACGGAATTACACCAAATTTGGCAAAAAGGTCGTGGTTGGTTCAGAAAGCGCCCTTTTTTCTAAATGGTGTAAATCCGATCAGTAGTTTTCGAGATATTAAAGGAAAAAACCTTTATATATCTGGGTGGGACCTAACTACACAAGCACAAGCTTGGCTCTAATTGGCTGCCAACACTTCAATCCAAGAAGTGTTGGCAGCCATCTTGGTGCAATGCTTTTTAGCTCTCGCCAAGCGATGCAGCACATGCGCTGCGCACTACACAAACACCGCTACACTACCCTAAAACACTACCCCAGCATGACCCCCTACACTGCACGAACACCACTGTACTGCCCTAAACCCTAAAACACTACCCCAGCACGACCCCCTACACTGCACGATCACGACTGCACTGCCCTAAACCCTAAAACACTACCCCCCGCATGACCCCCTACACTACCAAAACACCACTGCACTACCCTAAGCCCTAAAACACTACCAGCACGACCCCCTACACTGTAACAAACACCACTGCACTGCCCTAAACCCTGAAACACTACCCATAGCACGACCCCCTACAGTTCCCAAACACCACTGCACTGCCCTAAACCCTGAAACACCAGCCCCAGCACAACCCCCTACACAGCCCTAACACCACTGCACTGCCCTAAACCCTGAAACACAACCCCCCTGCACGACCCCCTACACTGCCCGAACACCACTGCACTGCCCTAAACCCTGAAACGCCACCCCCAGCACGACCCCCTACACTGCCCGAACACCCCTGCACTGCCCTAAACCCTGAAACACCACCCCCCTGCACGACCCCCTACACTGCCCGAACACCACTGCACTGCCGTAAACCCTGAAACATCAGCCCCAGCAAGACCCCCTACACTGCCCGAGCACCACTGCACTGCCCTAAACCCTGAAACACCACCCCCTGCACGACCCCCTACACTGCCCGAACACCACTGCACTGCCCTAAACCCTGAAACACCACCCCCAGCACGACCCCCTACACTGCTCGAACACCACTGCACTGCCCTAAACCCTGAAACACCACCCCATCAGGACCCCCTACACTGCCCGAACACTACTGCACTGCCCCAAACCCTGAAACACTACCCCCAGCAAGACCCCCTACACTGCTCAAACACCACTGCCCTAAACCCTGAAACACTACCCCAGCAAGACCCCCTACACTGCACGAACACCACTGCACTGCCCTAAACCCTAATACACTGCCCCCTGCATGACCCCCTACACTACCAAAACACCACTGCACTACCCTAAGCCCTAAAACACTACCAGCACGACCCCCTATACTGTAACAACCACAGCACTACCCAAAACCTGAAACACCACCCCCAGCAAGACCCCCTACACTGCCCGAGCACCACTGCACTGCCCTGCCCTAAACCCTGAAACACCACTCCCAGCATGACCCCCTACACTGCCCGAACACCACTGCACTGCCCTAAACCCTGAAACACCACCACCAGCACGACCCCCTACACTGCCCGAACACCACTGCACTGCCCTAAACCCTGAAATACCACCCCCAGCACGACCTGCTTCACTGCCCGAATACCACTGCACTGCCCTAAACCCTGAAACACCACCCCCTGCATGACCCCCTACACGACCCTAACACCACTGCACTGCCCTAAACCCTGAAACACCACTCCCAGCATGACCACCTACACTGCCCGAACACCACTGCCCTAAACCCTGAAACACTGCCCCCTGCATAACCCCCTACACTACCAAAACACCACTGCACTACCCTAAGCCCTAAAACACTACCAGCACGACCCCCTACACTGTAACAAACACCACTGCACTACCCTAAACCCTGAAACACCACCACCAGCACGACCTCCCACACTGTTCGAACACCACTGCACTGCCCTAAACCCTGAAACACCACCCCAGCATGACCCCCTACACTGCCCGAACACCACTGCACTGCCCTCCACCCTGAAACACTACCCCCAGCAAGACCCCCTACACTGCCCAAAACCCTGAAACACTACCCCCAGCAAGACCCCCTACACTGCCCGAACACCACTGCCCTAAACCCTGAAACACCAGCCCCAGCATGACCCCCTACACTGCCCGAACACCACTGCACTGCCCTAAACCCTGAAACACCAGCCCCAGCACAACTCCCTACACTGCCCGAACACCACTGCACTGCCCTAAACCCTGAAACACCAGCCCCTGCACGACCACCTACACTGCCCGAACACCACTGCCCTAAACCCTGAAACACTAGCCCCAGCACGACCCCCTACACTGCCCGAACACCACTGCACTGCCCTATACCCTGAAATACCACCCCCAGGACGACCACCTACACTGCCTGAACACCACTGCCCTAAACCCTGAAACACTAGCCCCAGCACGACCCCCTACACTGCCCGAACACCACTGCACTGTCCTAAACCCTGAAACACTAGCCCCAGCACGACCCCTACACTGCCTTAACACCACTGCACTTCCCTAAACCCTGAAACACCAGCCCCAGCATGACCCCCTACACTGCCCGAACACCACTGCACTGCCCTAAACCCTGAAACACCAGCCTCAGCACAACCCCCTACACTGCCCAAACACCACTGCACTGCCCTAAACCCTGAAACACCAGCCCCAGCACAACCCCCTACACTGCCCGAACACCACTGCACTGCCCTTAACCCTGAAACACCACCCCCAGCAAGACTCCCTACACTGGCCGAACACCACTGCACTGCCCTAAACCCTGAAACACTACCCCCAGCATGACCCCCTACACTGCCCGAACACCACTGCACTGCCCTCCACCCTGAAACACTACCCCCAGCAAGACCCCCTACACTGCCCAAAACCCTGAAACACTACCCCCAGCAAGACCCCCTACACTGCCCGAACACCACTGCCCTAAACCCTGAAACACCAGCCCCAGCATGACCCCCTACACTGCCCGAACACCACTGCACTGCCCTAAACCCTGAAACACCAGCCCCAGCACAACTCCCTACACTGCCCGAACACCACTGCACTGCCCTAAACCCTGAAACACCAGCCCCAGCACGACCCCCTACACTGCCCAAACACCACTGCACTGTCCTAAACCCTGAAACACCACCCCAGCACGACCCCCTACACTGCCCGATCACCACTGCACTACCCTAAACCCTGAAACACCATCCCCCTGCATGACCCCTTTACTGCTCGAACAACACTGCACTGCCCTAAACCCTGAAACACCATCCCCCTGCACGACCCCTTTACTGTTCGAACAACACTGCACTGCCCTAAACCCTGAAACACCAGCCCCTGCACGACCACCTACACTGCCCGAACACCACTGCCCTAAACCCTGAAACACTAGCCCCAGCACGACCCCCTACACTGCCCGAACACCACTGCACTGCCCTATACCCTGAAATACCACCCCCAGGATGACCACCTACACTGCCTGAACACCACTGCCCTAAACCCTGAAACACTAGCCCCAGCACGACCCCTACACTGCCTTAACACCACTGCACTGCCCTCAACCCTGAAACACCAGCCCCAGCATGACCCCCTACACTGCCCGTACACCACTGCCCTAAACCCTGAAACACCAGCCCCAGCATGACCCCCTACACTGCCCGAACACCACTGCACTGCCCTAAACCCTGAAACACCAGCCTCAGCACAACCCCCTACACTGCCCAAACACCACTGCACTGCCCTAAACCCTGAAACACCAGCCCCAGCACAACCCCCTACACTGCCCGAACACCACTGCACTGCCCTTAACCCTGAAACACCACCCCCAGCAAGACTCCCTACACTGGCCGAACACCACTGCACTGCCCTAAACCCTGAAACACTACCCCCAGCAAGACCCCCTACACTGCCCGTACACCACTGCCCTAAACCCTGAAACACCAGCCCCAGCATGACCCCCTACACTGCCCGAACACCACTGCACTGCCCTAAACCCTGAAACACCAGCCCCAGCAAGACCCCCTACACTGCCCAAGCACCACTGCACTGCCCTAAACCCTGAAACACCACCCCCAGCACGACCCCCTACACTGCCCGAACACTACTGCACTGCCCCAAACCCTGAAACACTACCCCCAGCAAGACCCCCTACACTGCTCAAACACCACTGCCCTAAACCCTGAAACACTACCCCAGCAAGACCCCCTACACTGCACGAACACCACTGCACTGCCCTAAACCCTAATACACTGCCCCCTGCATGACCCCCTACACTACCAAAACACCACTGCACTACCCTAAGCCCTAAAACACTACCAGCACGACCCCCTACACTGTAACAACCACAGCACTACCCAAAACCTGAAACACCACCCCCAGCAAGACCCCCTACACTGCCCGAGCACCACTGCACTGCCCTGCCCTAAACCCTGAAACACCACTCCCAGCATGACCCCCTACACTGCCCGAACACCACTGCACTGCCCTAAACCCTGAAACACCACCACCAGCACGACCCCCTACACTGCCCGAACACCACTGCACTGCCCTAAACCCTGAAATACCACCCCCAGCACGACCTGCTTCACTGCCCAAATACCACTGCACTGCCCTAAACCCTGAAACACCACCCCCTGCATGACCCCCTACACGACCCTAACACCACTGCACTGCCCTAAACCCTGAAACACCACTCCCAGCATGACCACCTACACTGCCCGAACACCACTGCCCTAAACCCTGAAACACTGCCCCCTGCATAACCCCCTACACTACCAAAACACCACTGCACTACCCTAAGCCCTAAAACACTACCAGCACGACCCCCTACACTGTAACAAACACCACTGCACTACCCTAAACCCTGAAACACCACCACCAGCACGACCTCCCACACTGTTCGAACACCACTGCACTGCCCTAAACCCTGAAACACCACCCCAGCATGACCCCCTACACTGCCCAAACACCACTGCACTGCCCTCCACCCTGAAACACTACCCCCAGCAAGACCCCCTACACTGCCCAAAACCCTGAAACACTACCCCCAGCAAGACCCCCTACACTGCCCGAACACCACTGCCCTAAACCCAGAAACACCAGCCCCAGCATGACCCCCTACACTGCCCGAACACCACTGCACTGCCCTAAACCCTGAAACACCAGCCCCAGCACAACTCCCTACACTGCCCGAACACCACTGCACTGCCCTAAACCCTGAAACACCAGCCCCAGCACGACCCCCTACACTGCCCAAACACCACTGCACTGTCCTAAACTCTGAAACACCACCCCAGCACGACCCCCTACACTGCCCGATCACCACTGCACTACCCTAAACCCTGAAACACCATCCCCCTGCATGACCCCTTTACTGCTCGAACAACACTGCACTGCCCTAAACCCTGAAACACCATCCCCCTGCACGACCCCTTTACTGCTCGAACAACACTGCACTGCCCTAAACCCTGAAACACCAGCCCCTGCACGACCACCTACACTGCCCGAACACCACTGCCCTAAACCCTGAAACACTAGCCCCAGCACGACCCCCTACACTGCCCGAACACCACTGCACTGCCCTATACCCTGAAATACCACCCCCAGGACGACCACCTACACTGCCTGAACACCACTGCCCTAAACCCTGAAACACTAGCCCCAGCACGACCCCCTACACTGCCCGAACACCACTGCACTGTCCTAAACCCTGAAACACTAGCCCCAGCACGACCCCTACACTGCCTTAACACCACTGCACTGCCCTAAACCCTGAAACACCAGCCCCAGCATGACCCCCTACACTGCCCGTACACCACTGCCCTAAACCCTGAAACACCAGCCCCAGCATGACCCCCTACACTGCCCGAACACCACTGCACTGCCCTAAACCCTGAAACACCAGCCTCAGCACAACCCCCTACACTGCCCAAACACCACTGCACTGCCCTAAACCCTGAAACACCAGCCCCAGCACAACCCCCTACACTGCCCGAACACCACTGCACTGCCCTTAACCCTGAAACACCACCCCCAGCAAGACTCCCTACACTGGCCGAACACCACTGCACTGCCCTAAACCCTTAAACACTACCCCCAGCATGACCCCCTACACTGCCCGAACACCACTACACTGCCCTCCACCCTGAAACACTACCCCCAGCAAGACCCCTACACTGCCCAAAACCCTGAAACACTACCCCCAGCAAGACCCCCTACACTGCCCGAACACCACTGCCCTAAACCCTGAAACACCAGCCCCAGCATGACCCCCTACACTGCCCGAACACCACTGCACTGCCCTAAACCCTGAAACACCAGCCCCAGCACAACTCCCTACACTGCCCTAAACCCTGAAACACCAGCCCCAGCACGACCCCCTACACTGCCCAAACACCACTGCACTGTCCTAAACCCTGAAACACCACCCCAGCACGACCCCCTACACTGCCCGATCACCACTGCACTACCCTAAACCCTGAAACACCATCCCCCTGCATGACCCCTTTACTGCTCGAACAACACTGCACTGCCCTAAACCCTGAAACACCATCCCCCTGCACGACCCCTTTACTGTTCGAACAACACTGCACTGCCCTAAACCCTGAAACACCAGCCCCTGCACGACCACCTACACTGCCCGAACACCACTGCCCTAAACCCTGAAACACTAGCCCCAGCACGACCCCCTACACTGCCCGAACACCACTGCACTGCCCTATACCCTGAAATACCACCCCCAGGACGACCACCTACACTGCCTGAACACCACTGCCCTAAACCCTGAAACACTAGCCCCAGCACGACCCCTACACTGCCTTAACACCACTGCACTGCCCTCAACCCTGAAACACCAGCCTCAGCACAACCCCCTACACTGCCCAAACACCACTGCACTGCCCTAAACCCTGAAACACCAGCCCCAGCATGACCCCCTACACTGCCCGTACACCACTGCCCTAAACCCTGAAACACCAGCCCCAGCATGACCCCCTACACTGCCCGAACACCACTGCACTGCCCTAAACCCTGAAACACCAGCCTCAGCACAACCCCCTACACTGCCCAAACACCACTGCACTGCCCTAAACCCTGAAACACCAGCCCCAGCACAACCCCCTACACTGCCCGAACACCACTGCACTGCCCTTAACCCTGAAACACCACCCCCAGCAAGACTCCCTACACTGGCCGAACACCACTGCACTGCCCTAAACCCTGAAACACTACCCCCAGCAAGACCCCCTACACTGCCCGTACACCACTGCCCTAAACCCTGAAACACCAGCCCCAGCATGACCCCCTACACTGCCCGAACACCACTGCACTGCCCTAAACCCTGAAACACCAGCCCCAGCAAGACCCCCTACACTGCCCAAGCACCACTGCACTGCCCTAAACCCTGAAACACCACCCCCAGCACGACCCCCTACACTGCTCGAACACCACTGCACTGCCCTAAACCCTGAAACACCACCCCAGCACGACCCTCTACACTGCCCGAATACCACTGCACTGCCCTAAACCCTGAAACACCACCCCCTGCATGACCCCCTACACTGCCCGAACACCCCTGCACTGCCCTAAACCCTGAAATACCACCCCCAGCACGACCACCTACACTGCCCGAACACCACTGCCCTAAACCCTGAAACACTAGCCCCAGCACAACCCCCTACACTGCCCGAACACCACTGCACTGTCCTAAACCCTGAAACACTAGCCCCAGCACGACCCCCTATACTTCCGGAACACCACTGCCCTAAACCCTGAAACACTACCCCCAGCTCAACCCCCTACACTGCATGAACACCACTGTACTGCCCTAAACCGTGAAACGCCACCTCCCTGCATGACCCCCTTCACTGCCCGAACACCACTGCACTGCCCTAAACCCTGAAACACCAGCCCCAGCACGACCCTCTTCATTGCCCGAACACACTGCACTTCCCTAAACTCAAAAACCAGCCCCAGCAAGACCCCTACTCTGCCCGAACACCACTGCACTGCCCTAAACCCTAAAACACCAGCCCCAGCACGACCCCCTACACTGCCCGAGCACCACTGCACTGCCCTATACCCTGAAATACCACCCCCAGCATGACCACCTACACTGCCTGAACACCACTGCCCTAAACTCTGAAACACTAGCCCCAGCACGACCCCCTACACTGCCCGAACACCACTGCACTGTCCTAAACCCTGAAACACTAGCCCCAGCACGACCCCTACACTGCCTGAACACCACTGCACTGCCCTCAACCATGAAACACCAGCCCCAGCATGACCCCCTACACTGCCCGAACACTACTGCACTTCCCTAAACGCTGAAACACTACCCCCAGCAAGACCCCCTACACTGCCCGAACACCACTGCCCTAAACCCTGAAACACTACCCCCAGCAAGACCCCCTACACTGCCCGTACACCACTGCCCTAAACCCTGAAACACCAGCCCCAGCATGACCCCCTACACTGCCCGAACACCACTGCTCTGCCCTAAACCCTGAAACACCGGCCTCAGCACAACCCCCTACACTGCCCAAACACCACTGCACTGCCCTAAACCCTGAAACACCAGCCCCAGCACAACCCCCTACACTGCCCGAACACCACTGCACTGTCCTAAACCCTGAAACACCAGCCCCAGCAAGACCCCCTACACTGCCCGAACACCACTGCCCTAAACCCTGAAACACTACCTCCAGCACAACCCCCTACACTGCACGAACACCACTGCACTGCCCTAAATCCTAAAGCACTACCCCAGCACGACCCCCTTACCCTGAAACACCACCCCCAGTACGACCCCTACAATGCCCGAAAACCAGTGCACTGCCCTAAACCCTGAAACACCACCCCCAGCACGACCCCCTACACTGCTCGAACACCACTGCACTACCCTAAACCCTGAAACACCACCCCCAGCACGACCTCCTACAGTGCCCGAACACCACTGCACTGCCCTAAACCCTGAAACACCACCCCCAGCACAACCCCCTACAGTGCCCGAACACCACTGCACTGCCCTAAACCCTGAAACACCAGCCCCAGCACGACCCCCTACACTGTCTGAACACCACTGCACTGCCCTAATCCCTGAAACACCAGCCCCAGCACGACCCCTACACTGCCCGAGGACCACTGCACTGTCCTATACCCTGAAACACCAGCCCCAGCATGACCCCCTACACTGCCTGAACACCACTGCCCTAAACCCTGAAACACCACCCCCAGCACGACCACCTACACTGCTCGAACACCACTGCACTGCCCTAAACCCTGAAACACCACCCCATCAGGACCCCCTACACTGCCCGAACACTACTGCACTGCCCCAAACCCTGAAACACTACCCCCAGCAAGACCCCCTACACTGCTCAAACACCACTGCCCTAAACCCTGAAACACTACCCCAGCAAGACCCCCTACACTGCACGAACACCACTGCACTGCCCTAAACCCTAATACACTGCCCCCTGCATGACCCCCTACACTACCAAAACACCACTGCACTACCCTAAGCCCTAAAACACTACCAGCACGACCCCCTACACTGTAACAACCACAGCACTACCCAAAACCTGAAACACCACCCCCAGCAAGACCCCCTACACTGCCCGAGCACCACTGCACTGCCCTGCCCTAAACCCTGAAACACCACTCCCAGCATGACCCCCTACACTGCCCGAACACCACTGCACTGCCCTAAACCCTGAAACACCACCACCAGCACGACCCCCTACACTGCCCGAACACCACTGCACTGCCCTAAACCCTGAAATACCACCCCCAGCACGACCTGCTTCACTGCCCGAATACCACTGCACTGCCCTAAACCCTGAAACACCACCCCCTGCATGACCCCCTACACGACCCTAACACCACTGCACTGCCCTAAACCCTGAAACACCACTCCCAGCATGACCACCTACACTGCCCGAACACCACTGCCCTAAACCCTGAAACACTGCCCCCTGCATAACCCCCTACACTACCAAAACACCACTGCACTACCCTAAGCCCTAAAACACTACCAGCACGACCCCCTACACTGTAACAAACACCACTGCACTACCCTAAACCCTGAAACACCACCACCAGCACGACCTCCCACACTGTTCGAACACCACTGCATTGCCCTAAACCCTGAAACACCACCCCAGCATGACCCCCTACACTGCCCGAACACCACTGCACTGCCCTCCACCCTGAAACACTACCCCCAGCAAGACCCCCTACACTGCCCAAAACCCTGAAACACTACCCCCAGCAAGACCCCCTACACTGCCCGAACACCACTGCCCTAAACCCTGAAACACCAGCCCCAGCATGACCCCCTACACTGCCCGAACACCACTGCACTGCCCTAAACCCTGAAACACCAGCCCCAGCACAACTCCCTACACTGCCCGAACACCACTGCACTGCCCTAAACCCTGAAACACCAGCCCCTGCACGACCACCTACACTGCCCGAACACCACTGCCCTAAACCCTGAAACACTAGCCCCAGCACGACCCCCTACACTGCCCGAACACCACTGCACTGCCCTATACCCTGAAATACCACCCCCAGGACGACCACCTACACTGCCTGAACACCACTGCCCTAAACCCTGAAACACTAGCCCCAGCACGACCCCCTACACTGCCCGAACACCACTGCACTGTCCTAAACCCTGAAACACTAGCCCCAGCACGACCCCTACACTGCCTTAACACCACTGCACTTCCCTAAACCCTGAAACACCAGCCCCAGCATGACCCCCTACACTGCCCGTACACCACTGCCCTAAACCCTGAAACACCAGCATGACCCCCTACACTGCCCGAACACCACTGCACTGCCCTAAACCCTGAAACACCAGCCTCAGCACAACCCCCTACACTGCCCAAACACCACTGCACTGCCCTAAACCCTGAAACACCAGCCCCAGCACAACCCCCTACACTGCCCGAACACCACTGCACTGCCCTTAACCCTGAAACACCACCCCCAGCAAGACTCCCTACACTGGCCGAACACCACTGCACTGCCCTAAACCCTGAAACACTACCCCCAGCATGACCCCCTACACTGCCCGAACACCACTGCACTGCCCTCCACCCTGAAACACTACCCCCAGCAAGACCCCCTACACTGCCCAAAACCCTGAAACACTACCCCCAGCAAGACCCCCTACACTGCCCGAACACCACTGCCCTAAACCCTGAAACACCAGCCCCAGCATGACCCCCTACACTGCCCGAACACCACTGCACTGCCCTAAACCCTGAAACACCAGCCCCAGCACAACTCCCTACACTGCCCGAACACCACTGCACTGCCCTAAACCCTGAAACACCAGCCCCAGCACAACCCCCTACACTGCCCAAACACCACTGCACTGTCCTAAACCCTGAAACACCACCCCAGCACGACCCCCTACACTGCCCGATCACCACTGCACTACCCTAAACCCTGAAACACCATCCCCCTGCATGACCCCTTTACTGCTCGAACAACACTGCACTGCCCTAAACCCTGAAACACCATCCCCCTGCACGACCCCTTTACTGTTCGAACAACACTGCACTGCCCTAAACCCTGAAACACCAGCCCCTGCACGACCACCTACACTGCCCGAACACCACTGCCCTAAACCCTGAAACACTAGCCCCAGCACGACCCCCTACACTGCCCGAACACCACTGCACTGCCCTATACCCTGAAATACCACCCCCAGGATGACCACCTACACTGCCTGAACACCACTGCCCTAAACCCTGAAACACTAGCCCCAGCACGACCCCTACACTGCCTTAACACCACTGCACTGCCCTCAACCCTGAAACACCAGCCCCAGCATGACCCCCTACACTGCCCGTACACCACTGCCCTAAACCCTGAAACACCAGCCCCAGCATGACCCCCTACACTGCCCGAACACCACTGCACTGCCCTAAACCCTGAAACACCAGCCTCAGCACAACCCCCTACACTGCCCAAACACCACTGCACTGCCCTAAACCCTGAAACACCAGCCCCAGCACAACCCCCTACACTGCCCGAACACCACTGCACTGCCCTTAACCCTGAAACACCACCCCCAGCAAGACTCCCTACACTGGCCGAACACCACTGCACTGCCCTAAACCCTGAAACACTACCCCCAGCAAGACCCCCTACACTGCCCGTACACCACTGCCCTAAACCCTGAAACACCAGCCCCAGCATGACCCCCTACACTGCCCGAACACCACTGCACTGCCCTAAACCCTGAAACACCAGCCCCAGCAAGACCCCCTACACTGCCCAAGCACCACTGCACTGCCCTAAACCCTGAAACACCACCCCCAGCACGACCCCCTACACTGCCCGAACACTACTGCACTGCCCCAAACCCTGAAACACTACCCCCAGCAAGACCCCCTACACTGCTCAAACACCACTGCCCTAAACCCTGAAACACTACCCCAGCAAGACCCCCTACACTGCACGAACACCACTGCACTGCCCTAAACCCTAATACACTGCCCCCTGCATGACCCCCTACACTACCAAAACACCACTGCACTACCCTAAGCCCTAAAACACTACCAGCACGACCCCCTACACTGTAACAACCACAGCACTACCCAAAACCTGAAACACCACCCCCAGCAAGACCCCCTACACTGCCCGAGCACCACTGCACTGCCCTGCCCTAAACCCTGAAACACCACTCCCAGCATGACCCCCTACACTGCCCGAACACCACTGCACTGCCCTAAACCCTGAAACACCACCACCAGCACGACCCCCTACACTGCCCGAACACCACTGCACTGCCCTAAACCCTGAAATACCACCCCCAGCACGACCTGCTTCACTGCCCAAATACCACTGCACTGCCCTAAACCCTGAAACACCACCCCCTGCATGACCCCCTACACGACCCTAACACCACTGCACTGCCCTAAACCCTGAAACACCACTCCCAGCATGACCACCTACACTGCCCGAACACCACTGCCCTAAACCCTGAAACACTGCCCCCTGCATAACCCCCTACACTACCAAAACACCACTGCACTACCCTAAGCCCTAAAACACTACCAGCACGACCCCCTACACTGTAACAAACACCACTGCACTACCCTAAACCCTGAAACACCACCACCAGCACGACCTCCCACACTGTTCGAACACCACTGCACTGCCCTAAACCCTGAAACACCACCCCAGCATGACCCCCTACACTGCCCGAACACCACTGCACTGCCCTCCACCCTGAAACACTACCCCCAGCAAGACCCCCTACACTGCCCAAAACCCTGAAACACTACCCCCAGCAAGACCCCCTACACTGCCCGAACACCACTGCCCTAAACCCTGAAACACCAGCCCCAGCATGACCCCCTACACTGCCCGAACACCACTGCACTGCCCTAAACCCTGAAACACCAGCCCCAGCACAACTCCCTACACTGCCCGAACACCACTGCACTGCCCTAAACCCTGAAACACCAGCCCCAGCACGACCCCCTACACTGCCCAAACACCACTGCACTGTCCTAAACTCTGAAACACCACCCCAGCACGACCCCCTACACTGCCCGATCACCACTGCACTACCCTAAACCCTGAAACACCATCCCCCTGCATGACCCCTTTACTGCTCGAACAACACTGCACTGCCCTAAACCCTGAAACACCATCCCCCTGCACGACCCCTTTACTGCTCGAACAACACTGCACTGCCCTAAACCCTGAAACACCAGCCCCTGCACGACCACCTACACTGCCCGAACACCACTGCCCTAAACCCTGAAACACTAGCCCCAGCACGACCCCCTACACTGCCCGAACACCACTGCACTGCCCTATACCCTGAAATACCACCCCCAGGACGACCACCTACACTGCCTGAACACCACTGCCCTAAACCCTGAAACACTAGCCCCAGCACGACCCCCTACACTGCCCGAACACCACTGCACTGTCCTAAACCCTGAAACACTAGCCCCAGCACGACCCCTACACTGCCTTAACACCACTGCACTGCCCTAAACCCTGAAACACCAGCCCCAGCATGACCCCCTACACTGCCCGTACACCACTGCCCTAAACCCTGAAACACCAGCCCCAGCATGACCCCCTACACTGCCCGAACACCACTGCACTGCCCTAAACCCTGAAACACCAGCCTCAGCACAACCCCCTACACTGCCCAAACACCACTGCACTGCCCTAAACCCTGAAACACCAGCCCCAGCACAACCCCCTACACTGCCCGAACACCACTGCACTGCCCTTAACCCTGAAACACCACCCCCAGCAAGACTCCCTACACTGGCCGAACACCACTGCACTGCCCTAAACCCTTAAACACTACCCCCAGCATGACCCCCTACACTGCCCGAACACTACTACACTGCCCTCCACCCTGAAACACTACCCCCAGCAAGACCCCCTACACTGCCCAAAACCCTGAAACACTACCCCCAGCAAGACCCCCTACACTGCCCGAACACCACTGCCCTAAACCCTGAAACACCAGCCCCAGCATGACCCCCTACACTGCCCGAACACCACTGCACTGCCCTAAACCCTGAAACACCAGCCCCAGCACAACTCCCTACACTGCCCTAAACCCTGAAACACCAGCCCCAGCACGACCCCCTACACTGCCCAAACACCACTGCACTGTCCTAAACCCTGAAACACCACCCCAGCACGACCCCCTACACTGCCCGATCACCACTGCACTACCCTAAACCCTGAAACACCATCCCCCTGCATGACCCCTTTACTGCTCGAACAACACTGCACTGCCCTAAACCCTGAAACACCATCCCCCTGCACGACCCCTTTACTGTTCGAACAACACTGCCCTAAACCCTGAAACACCAGCCCCTGCACGACCACCTACACTGCCCGAACACCACTGCCCTAAACCCTGAAACACTAGCCCCAGCACGACCCCCTACACTGCCCGAACACCACTGCACTGCCCTATACCCTGAAATACCACCCCCAGGACGACCACCTACACTGCCTGAACACCACTGCCCTAAACCCTGAAACACCAGCCCCAGCATGACCCCCTACACTGCCCGAACACCACTGCACTGCCCTAAACCCTGAAACACCAGCCCCAGCAAGACCCCCTACACTGCCCAAGCACCACTGCACTGCCCTAAACCCTGAAACACCACCCCCAGCACGACCCCCTACACTGCTCGAACACCACTGCACTGCCCTAAACCCTGAAACACCACCCCAGCACGACCCTCTACACTGCCCGAATACCACTGCACTGCCCTAAACCCTGAAACACCACCCCCTGCATGACCCCCTACACTGCCCGAACACCCCTGCACTGCCCTAAACCCTGAAATACCACCCCCAGCACGACCACCTACACTGCCCGAACACCACTGCCCTAAACCCTGAAACACTAGCCCCAGCACGACCCTCTACACTGCCCGAACACCACTGCACTGTCCTAAACCCTGAAACACTAGCCCCAGCACGACCCCCTATACTTCCGGAACACCACTGCCCTAAACCCTGAAACACTACCCCCAGCTCGACCCCCTACACTGCATGAACACCACTGTACTGCCCTAAACCGTGAAACGCCACCTCCCTGCATGACCCCCTTCACTGCCCGAACACCACTGCACTGCCCTAAACCCTGAAACACCAGCCCCAGCACGACCCTCTTCATTGCCCGAACACACTGCACTTCCCTAAACTCAAAAACCAGCCCCAGCAAGACCCCTACTCTGCCCGAACACCACTGCACTGCCCTAAACCCTAAAACACCAGCCCCAGCACAACCCCCTACACTGCCCGAGCACCACTGCACTGCCCTATACCCTGAAATACCACCCCCAGCATGACCACCTACACTGCCTGAACACCACTGCCCTAAACTCTGAAACACTAGCCCCAGCACGACCCCCTACACTGCCCGAACACCACTGCACTGTCCTAAACCCTGAAACACTAGCCCCAGCACGACCCCTACACTGCCTGAACACCACTGCACTGCCCTCAACCATGAAACACCAGCCCCAGCATGACCCCCTACACTGCCCGAACACTACTGCACTTCCCTAAACGCTGAAACACTACCCCCAGCAAGACCCCCTACACTGCCCGAACACCACTGCCCTAAACCCTGAAACACTACCCCCAGCAAGACCCCCTACACTGCCCGTACACCACTGCCCTAAACCCTGAAACACCAGCCCCAGCATGACCCCCTACACTGCCCGAACACCACTGCTCTGCCCTAAACCCTGAAACACCGGCCTCAGCACAACCCCCTACACTGCCCAAACACCACTGCAGCCCTAAACCCTGAAACACCAGCCCCAGCACAACCCCCTACACTGCCCGAACACCACTGCACTGTCCTAAACCCTGAAACACCAGCCCCAGCAAGACCCCCTACACTGCCCGAACACCACTGCCCTAAACCCTGAAACACTACCTCCAGCACAAACCCCTACACTGCACGAACACCACTGCACTGCCCTAAATCCTAAAGCACTACCCCAGCACGACCCCCTTACCCTGAAACACCACCCCCAGTACGACCCCTACAATGCCCGAAAACCAGTGCACTGCCCTAAACCCTGAAACACCACCCCCAGCACGACCCCCTACACTGCTCGAACACCACTGCACTACCCTAAACCCTGAAACACCACCCCCAGCACGACCTCCTACAGTGCCCGAACACCACTGCACTGCCCTAAACCCTGAAACACCACCCCCAGCACAACCCCCTACAGTGCCCGAACACCACTGCACTGCCCTAAACCCTGAAACACCAGCCCCAGCACGACCCCCTACACTGTCTGAACACCACTGCACTGCCCTAATCCCTGAAACACCAGCCCCAGCACGACCCCTACACTGCCCGAGGACCACTGCACTGTCCTATACCCTGAAACACCAGCCCCAGCATGACCCCCTACACTGCCTGAACACCACTGCCCTAAACTCTGAAACACTAGCCCCAGCACGACCCCCTACACTGCCCGAACACCACTGCACTGTCCTAAACCCTGAAACACTAGCCCCAGCACGACCCCTACACTGCCTGAACACTACTGCACTGCCCTAAACCCTGAAACACCAGCCCCAGCATGACCCCCTACACTGCCCGAACACTACTGCACTTCCCTAAACGCTGAAACACCAGCTCCAGCACGACCCTGTACACTGCCCGAACACCACTGCACTGCCCTAAACCCTGAAACACCTGCCCCAGCACGACCCCTACACTGCCCGAACACCACTGCCCTGCCCTTAACCCTGAAGCACCACCCCCAGCAAGACTCCCTACACTGGCCGAACACCACTGCACTGCCCTAAACCCTGAAACACTACCCCCAGCAAGACCCCCTACACTGCCCGAACACCACTGCCCTAAACCCTGAAACACTACCCCCAGCAAGACCCCCTACACTGCCCGTACACCACTGCCCTAAACCCTGAAACACCAGCCCCAGCATGACCCCCTACACTACCCGAACACCACTGCACTGCCCTAAACCCTGAAACACCAGCCTCAGCACAACCCCCTACACTGCCCAAACACCACTGCACTGCCCTAAACCCTGAAACACCAGCCCCAGCACAACCCCCTACACTGCCCGAACACCACTGCACTGTCCTAAACCCTGAAACACCAGCCCCAGCAAGACCCCCTACACTGCCCTAAACCCTGAAACACTACCTCCAGCACAACCCCCTACACTGCACGAACACCACTGCACTGCCCTAAATCCTAAAGCACTACCCCAGCACGACCCCCTTACCCTGAAACACCACCCCCAGCATGACCCCCTACACTGCCCGAGGACCACTGCACTGTCCTGAAACACCACCCCCAGTACGACCCCCTACAATGCCCGAAAACCAGTGCACTGCCCTAAACCCTGAAACACCACCTCCAGCACGACCCCCTACACTGCTCGAATACCACTGCACTGCCCTAAACCCTGAAACACCACCCCCAGCACAACCCCCTACAGTGCCTGAACACCACTGCACTGCCCTAAACCCTGAAACAGTACCCCCAGCAAGACCCCCTACACTGCTCGAACACCACTGCACTGCCCTAAACCCTGAAACACCACCCCCAGCACGACCCCCTACACTGCTCGAACACCACTGCACTGCCCTGCCCTAAACCCTGAAACACCACCCCCAGCACGACCCCCTACAGTGCCCGAACACCACTGCACTGCCCTAAACCCTGAAACACCAGCCCCAGCACGACCCCCTACACTGTCTGAACACCACTGCACTGCCGTAAACCCTGAAACTCCAGCCCCAGCACGACCCCCTACACTGCCCGAGGACCACTGCACTGTCCTAAACACTGAAACACCACCTCCCAGCACAACCCTCTACACTGTCCGAACACCACTGCACTGCCCTAAACCCTGAAACACTACCCCCAGCAAGACCCCCTACACTGCCCAAACATCACTGCCCAAAACCCTGAAACACTACCCCCAGCAAGACCCCCTACACTGCCCGAACACCACTGCCCTAAACCCTGAAACACCAGCCCCAGCATGATCCCCTACACTGCCCGAACACCACTGCACTGCCCTAAACGCTGAAACACCAGCCCCAGCAACACCCCCTACACTGCCCGAACACCACTGCCCTAAACCCTGTAACACCACCCCCAGCACGACCCGCTACACTGCCCGAACACCACTGCACTGCCCTAAACCCTGAAACACGACCCCCCTGCACGACCCCCTACACTGCCCGAACACCACTGCACTGCCCAAAACCCTGAAACACCACCCCCTGCATGACCCCCTGCACGGCATGAACACCACTGCACTGCCCTAAACCCTGAAACACTACCCCCAGCAAGACCCCCTACACTGCATGAACACCACTGTACTGCCCTAAACCGTGAAACGCCACCTCCCTGCATGACCCCCTTCACTGCCCGAACACCACTGCACTGCCCTAAACCCTGAAACACCAGCCCCAGCACGACCCCCTTCATTGCCCGAACACACTGCACTTCCCTAAACTCAAAAACCAGCCCCAGCAAGACCCCTACTCTGCCCGAACACCACTGCACTGCCCTAAACCCTAAAACACCAGCCCCAGCACGACCCCCTACACTGCCCGAGCACCACTGCACTGCCCTATACCCTGAAATACCACCCCCAGCATGACCACCTACACTGCCTGAACACCACTGCCCTAAACTCTGAAACACTAGCCCCAGCACGACCCCCTACACTGCCCGAACACCACTGCACTGTCCTAAACCCTGAAACACTAGCCCCAGCACGACCCCTACACTGCCTGAACACCACTGCACTGCCCTAAACCATGAAACACCAGCCCCAGCATGACCCCCTACACTGCCCGAACACTACTGCACTTCCCTAAACGCTGAAACACTACCCCCAGCAAGACCCCCTACACTGCCCGAACACCACTGCCCTAAACCCTGAAACACTACCCCCAGCAAGACCCCCTACACTGCCCGTACACCACTGCCCTAAACCCTGAAACACCAGCCCCAGCATGACCCCCTACACTGCCCGAACACCACTGCACTGCCCTAAACCCTGAAACACCGGCCTCAGCACAACCCCCTACACTGCCCAAACACCACTGCACTGCCCTAAACCCTGAAACACCAGCCCCAGCACAACCCCCTACACTGCCCGAACACCACTGCACTGTCCTAAACCCTGAAACACCAGCCCCAGCAAGACCCCCTACACTGCCCGAACACCACTGCCCTAAACCCTGAAACACTACCTCCAGCACAACCCCCTACACTGCACGAACACCACTGCACTGCCCTAAATCCTAAAGCACTACCCCAGCACGACCCCCTTACCCTGAAACACCACCCCCAGCATGACCCCCTACACTGCCCGAAAACCACTGCACTGCCCTAAACCCTGAAACACCACCCCCAGTACGACCCCTACAATGCCCGAAAACCAGTGCACTGCCCTAAACCCTGAAACACCACCCCCAGCACGACCCCCTACACTGCTCGAACACCACTGCACTACCCTAAACCCTGAAACACCACCCCCAGCACGACCTCCTACAGTGCCCGAACACCACTGCACTGCCCTAAACCCTGAAACACCACCCCCAGCACAACCCCCTACAGTGACCGAACACCACTGCACTGCCCTAAACCCTGAAACACCAGCCCCAGCACGACCCCCTACACTGTCTGAACACCACTGCACTGCCCTAATCCCTGAAACACCAGCCCCAGCACGACCCCTACACTGCCCGAAGACTACTGCACTGTCCTATACCCTGAAACACCAGCCCCAGCATGACCCCCTACACTGCCTGAACATCACTGCCCTAAACTCTGAAACACTAGCCCCAGCACGACCCCCTACACTGCCCGAACACCACTGCACTGTCCTAAACCCTGAAACACTAGCCCCAGCACGACCCCTACACTGCCTGAACACCACTGCACTGCCCTAAACCCTGAAACACCAGCCCCAGCATGACCCCCTACACTGCCCGAACACTACTGCACTTCCCTAAACGCTGAAACACCAGCTCCAGCACGACCCCGTACACTGCCCGAACACCACTGCACTGCCCTAAACCCTGAAACACCTGCCCCAGCACGACCCCTACACTGCCCGAACACCACTACCCTGCCCTTAACCCTGAAGCACCACCCCCAGCAAGACTCCCTACACTGGCCGAACACCACTGCCCTGCCCTAAACCCTGAAACACTACCCCCAGCAAGACCCCCTACACTGCCCGAACACCACTGCCCTAAACCCTGAAACACTACCCCCAGCAAGACCCCCTACACTGCCCGAACACCACTGCCCTAAACCCTGAAACACTACCTCCAGCACAACCCCCTACACTGCATGAACACCACTGCACTGCCCTAAATCCTAAAGCACTACCCCAGCACGACCCCCTTACCCTGAAACACCACGCCCAGCATGACCCCCTACACTGCCCGAGGACCACTGCACTGTCCTAAACACTGAAACACCACCTCCCAGCACAACCCTCTACACTGCCCGAACACCAATGCACTGCCCTGAAACACCACCCCCAGTACGACCCCCTACAATGCCCGAAAACCAGTGCACTGCCCTAAACCCTGAAACACCACCCCCAGCACGACCCCCTACACTGCTCGAATACCACTGCACTGCCCTAAACCCTGAAACACCACCCCCAGCACAACCCCCTACAGTGCCCGAACACCACTGCACTGCCCTAAACCCTGAAACACTACCCCCAGCAAGACCCCCTACACTGCTCGAACACCACTGCACTGCCCTAAACCCTGAAACACCACCCCCAGCACGACCCCCTACACTGCTCGAACACCACTGCACTGCCCTGCCCTAAACCCTGAAACACCACCCCCAGCACGACCCCCTACAGTGCCCGAACACCACTGCACTGCCCTAAACCCTGAAACACCAGCCCCAGCACGACCCCCTACACTGTCTGAACACCACTGCACTGCCGTAAACCCTGAAACACCAGCCCCAGCACGACCCCCTACACTGCCCGAGGACCACTGCACTGTCCTAAACACTGAAACACCACCTCCCAGCACAACCCTCTACACTGCCCGAACACCAATGCACTGCCCTGAAACACCACCCCCAGTACGACCCCCTACAATGCCCGAAAACCAGTGCACTGCCCTAAACCCTGAAACACCACCCCCAGCACGACCCCCTACACTGCTCGAATACCACTGCACTGCCCTAAACCCTGAAACACCACCCCCAGCACAACCCCCTACAGTGCCCGAACACCACTGCACTGCCCTAAACCCTGAAACACTACCCCCAGCAAGACCCCCTACACTGCTCGAACACCACTGCACTGCCCTAAACCCTGAAACACCACCCCCAGCACGACCCCCTACACTGCTCGAACACCACTGCACTGCCCTGCCCTAAACCCTGAAACACCACCCCCAGCACGACCCCCTACAGTGCCCGAACACCACTGCACTGCCCTAAACCCTGAAACACCAGCCCCAGCACGACCCCCTACACTGTCTGAACACCACTGCACTGCCGTAAACCCTGAAACACCAGCCCCAGCACGACCCCCTACACTGCCCGAGGACCACTGCACTGTCCTAAACACTGAAACACCACCTCCCAGCACAACCCTCTACACTGTCCGAACACCACTGCACTGCCCTAAACCCTGAAACACTACCCCCAGCAAGACCCCCTACACTGCCCAAACATCACTGCCCTAAACCCTGAAACACTACCCCCAGCAAGACCCCCTACACTGCCCGAACACCACTGCCCTAAACCCTGAAACACCAGCCCCAGCATGATCCCCTACACTGCCCGAACACCACTGCACTGCCCTAAACGCTGAAACACCAGCCCCAGCAACACCCCCTACACTGCCCGAACACCACTGCCCTAAACCCTGTAACACCACCCCCAGCACGACCCGCTACACTGCCCGAACACCACTGCACTGCCCTAAACCCTGAAACACGACCCCCCTGCACGACCCCCTACACTGCCCGAACACCACTGCACTGCCCAAAACCCTGAAACACCACCCCCTGCATGACCCCCTGCACGGCATGAACACCGCTGCACTGCCCTAAACCCTGAAACACTACCCCCAGCAAGACCCCCTACACTGCCCGAACACCACTGCCCTAAACCCTGAAACACTACCCCCAGCAAGCCCCCCTACACTGCTCGTACACCACTGCCCTAAACCCTGAAACACCAGCCGCAGCATGACCCCCTACACTGCCCAAACACCACTGCACTAAACCCTGAAACACCAGCCTCAGCACAACCCCCTACACTGTCCAAAAACCACTGCACTGCCCTAAACCCTTAAACACCAGCCCCAGCACAACCCCCTACCCTGCTCGAACACCACTGCACTGTCCTAAACCCTGAAACACCAGCCCCAGCAAGACCCCCTACACTGCGCGAACACCACTGCCCTAAACTCTGAAACACTACCCCCAGCACGACCCCCTACACTGCACAAACACCACTGCACTAAACCCTGAAACACCACCCCCAGCATGACCCCCTACACTGCCCGAAAACCACTGCACTGCCCTAAACCCTGAAACATCACCCCCATTACGACCCCCTACAATGCCCGAACACCAGTGCACTAAATCCTGAAACACCACCCCCAGCACGACCCCCTACACTGCTCGAACACCACTGCACTGCCCTAAACCCTGAAACACCACCCCCAGCACGACCCCTACAATGCCCGAACACCACTGCACTAAAACCCTGAAACACCACCCCCAGCACCACCTCCTACACTGCTCGAACACCACTGCACTGCCCTAAACCCTGAAACACCACCCCCAGCATGACCCCCTACAGTGCCCGAACACCACTGCACTGCCCTAAACCCTGAAACACCAGCCCCAGCAAGACCCCCTACACTGCCCGAGCACCACTGCACTGCCCTAAACCCTGAAACACCGCCCCCCTGCACGACCCCACTACACTGCCCTAAACCCTTAAACACCACCCCAGCACAACCCCCTACACGGCCCGAACACCACTGCACTGCCCTAAACCCTGAAACACTACCCCCAGCAAGACCCCCTACACTGCCCAAACACCACTGCCCTAAACCCTACCTCCAGCAAGACCCCCTACACTGCCCGAACACCACTGCCCTAAACCCTGAAACACCAGCCCCAGCATGACCCCCTACACTGCCTGAACACCACTGCACTACCCTAAACCCTAAAACACTACCCCCAGGATGACCCCCTACACTACCCAAACACCACTGCACTACCCTAAACCACTACCCCCTACACTATACAAACACCACTGCACAACCCTAAAACACTACCCCCAGGATGACCCCCTACACTACCCAAACACCACTGCACTACCCTAAATCCTAAAATACTACCCTTAGCACGACCCTCCACACTACCCAAACACCACTGCACTGTCCTAAACACTGAAACACCACCTCCCAGCACAACCCTCTACACTGCCCGAACACCAATGCACTGCCCTGAAACACCACCCCCAGTACGACCCCCTACAATGCCCGAAAACCAGTGCACTGCCCTAAACCCTGAAACACCACCCCCAGCACGACCCCCTACACTGCTCGAATACCACTGCACTGCCCTAAACCCTGAAACACCACCCCCAGCACAACCCCCTACAGTGCCCGAACACCACTGCACTGCCCTAAACCCTGAAACACTACCCCCAGCAAGACCCCCTACACTGCTCGAACACCACTGCACTGCCCTAAACCCTGAAACACCACCCCCAGCACGACCCCCTACACTGCTCGAACACCACTGCACTGCCCTGCCCTAAACCCTGAAACACCACCCCCAGCACGACCCCCTACAGTGCCCGAACACCACTGCACTGCCCTAAACCCTGAAACACCAGCCCCAGCACGACCCCTTACACTGTCTGAACACCACTGCACTGCCGTAAACCCTGAAACACCAGCCCCAGCACGACCCCCTACACTGCCCGAGGACCACTGCACTGTCCTAAACACTGAAACACCACCTCCCAGCACAACCCTCTACACTGCCCGAACACCACTGCACTGCCCTAAACCCTAAAACACTACCCCCAGCAAGACCCCCTACACTGCCCAAACATCACTGCCCTAAACCCTGAAACACTACCCCCAGCAAGACCCCCTACACTGCCCGAACACCACTGCCCTAAACCCTGAAACACCAGCCCCAGCATGATCCCCTACACTGCCCGAACACCACTGCACTGCCCTAAATGCTGAAACACCAGCCCCAGCAACACCCCCTACACTGCCCGAACACCACTGCCCTAAACCCTGTAACACCACCCCCAGCACGACCCCCTACACTGCCCGAACACCACTGCCCTAAACCCTGAAACACTACCTCCAGCACAACCCCCTACACTGCACGAACACCACTGCACTGCCCTAAATCCTAAAGCACTACCCCAGCACGACCCCCTTACCCTGAAACACCACCCCCAGCATGACCCCCTACACTGCCCGAGGACCACTGCACTGTCCTAAACACTGAAACACCACCTCCCAGCACAACCCTCTACACTGCCCGAACACCAATGCACTGCCCTGAAACACCACCCCCAGTACGACCCCCTACAATGCCCGAAAACCAGTGCACTGCCCTAAACCCTGAAACACCACCCCCAGCACGACCCCTACACTGCTCGAATACCACTGCACTGCCCTAAACCCTGAAACACCACCCCCAGCACAACCCCCTACAGTGCCTGAACACCACTGCACTGCCCTAAACCCTGAAACACTACCCCCAGCAAGACCCCCTACACTGCTCGAACACCACTGCACTGCCCTAAACCCTGAAACACCACCCCCAGCACGACCCCCTACACTGCCCAAAACCCTGAAACACTACCCCCAGCAAGACCCCCTACACTGCCCGAACACCACTGCCCTAAACCCTGAAACACCAGCCCCAGCATGACCCCCTACACTGCCCGAACACCACTGCACTGCCCTAAACCCTGAAACACCAGCCCCAGCACAACTCCCTACACTGCCCGAACACCACTGCACTGCCCTAAACCCTGAAACACCAGCCCCTGCACGACCACCTACACTGCCCGAACACCACTGCACTGCCCTAAACCCTGAAACACCAGCCCCTGCACGACCACCTACACTGCCCGAACACCACTGCCCTAAACCCTGAAACACTAGCCCCAGCACGACCCCCTACACTGCCCGAACACCACTGCACTGCCCTAAACCCTAATACACTGCCCCCTGCATGACCCCCTACACTACCAAAACACCACTGCACTACCCTAAGCCCTAAAACACTACCAGCACGACCCCCTACACTGTAACAACCACAGCACTACCCAAAACCTGAAACACCACCCCCAGCAAGACCCCCTACACTGCCCGAGCACCACTGCACTGCCCTGCCCTAAACCCTGAAACACCACTCCCAGCATGACCCCCTACACTGCCCGAACACCACTGCACTGCCCTAAACCCTGAAACACCACCACCAGCACGACCCCCTACACTGCCCGAACACCACTGCACTGCCCTAAACCCTGAAATACCACCCCCAGCACGACCTGCTTCACTGCCCAAATACCACTGCACTGCCCTAAACCCTGAAACACCACCCCCTGCATGACCCCCTACACGACCCTAACACCACTGCACTGCCCTAAACCCTGAAACACCACTCCCAGCATGACCACCTACACTGCCCGAACACCACTGCCCTAAACCCTGAAACACTGCCCCCTGCATAACCCCCTACACTACCAAAACACCACTGCACTACCCTAAGCCCTAAAACACTACCAGCACGACCCCCTACACTGTAACAAACACCACTGCACTACCCTAAACCCTGAAACACCACCACCAGCACGACCTCCCACACTGTTCGAATACCACTGCACTGCCCTAAACCCTGAAACACCACCCCAGCATGACCCCTACACTGCCCGAACACCACTGCACTGCCCTCCACCCTGAAACACTACCCCCAGCAAGACCCCCTACACTGCCCAAAACCCTGAAACACTACCCCCAGCAAGACCCCCTACACTGCCCGAACACCACTGCCCTAAACCCTGAAACACCAGCCCCAGCATGACCCCCTACACTGCCCGAACACCACTGCACTGCCCTAAACCCTGAAACACCAGCCCCAGCACAACTCCCTACACTGCCCGAACACCACTGCACTGCCCTAAACCCTGAAACACCAGCCCCAGCACGACCCCCTACACTGCCCAAACACCACTGCACTGTCCTAAACTCTGAAACACCACCCCAGCACGACCCCCTACACTGCCCGATCACCACTGCACTACCCTAAACCCTGAAACACCATCCCCCTGCATGACCCCTTTACTGCTCGAACAACACTGCACTGCCCTAAACCCTGAAACACCATCCCCCTGCACGACCCCTTTACTGCTCGAACAACACTGCACTGCCCTAAACCCTGAAACACCAGCCCCTGCACGACCACCTACACTGCCTGAACACCACTGCCCTAAACCCTGAAACACTAGCCCCAGCACGACCCCCTACACTGCCCGAACACCACTGCACTGCCCTATACCCTGAAATACCACCCCCAGGACGACCACCTACACTGCCTGAACACCACTGCCCTAAACCCTGAAACACTAGCCCCAGCACGACCCCCTACACTGCCCGAACACCACTGCACTGTCCTAAACCCTGAAACACTAGCCCCAGCACGACCCCTACACTGCCTTAACACCACTGCACTGCCCTAAACCCTGAAACACCAGCCCCAGCATGACCCCCTACACTGCCCGTACACCACTGCCCTAAACCCTGAAACACCAGCCCCAGCATGACCCCCTACACTGCCCGAACACCACTGCACTGCCCTAAACCCTGAAACACCAGCCTCAGCACAACCCCCTACACTGCCCAAACACCACTGCACTGCCCTAAACCCTGAAACACCAGCCCCAGCACAACCCCCTACACTGCCCGAACACCACTGCACTGCCCTTAACCCTGAAACACCACCCCCAGCAAGACTCCCTACACTGGCCGAACACCACTGCACTGCCCTAAACCCTTAAACACTACCCCCAGCATGACCCCCTACACTGCCCGAACACCACTACACTGCCCTCCACCCTGAAACACTACCCCCAGCAAGACCCCCTACACTGCCCAAAACCCTGAAACACTACCCCCAGCAAGACCCCCTACACTGCCCGAACACCACTGCCCTAAACCCTGAAACACCAGCCCCAGCATGACCCCCTACACTGCCCGAACACCACTGCACTGCCCTAAACCCTGAAACACCAGCCCCAGCACAACTCCCTACACTGCCCTAAACCCTGAAACACCAGCCCCAGCACGACCCCCTACACTGCCCAAACACCACTGCACTGTCCTAAACCCTGAAACACCACCCCAGCACGACCCCCTACACTGCCCGATCACCACTGCACTACCCTAAACCCTGAAACACCATCCCCCTGCATGACCCCTTTACTGCTCGAACAACACTGCACTGCCCTAAACCCTGAAACACCATCCCCCTGCACGACCCCTTTACTGTTCGAACAACACTGCCCTAAACCCTGAAACACCAGCCCCTGCACGACCACCTACACTGCCCGAACACCACTGCCCTAAACCCTGAAACACTAGCCCCAGCACGACCCCCTACACTGCCCGAACACCACTGCACTGCCCTATACCCTGAAATACCACCCCCAGGATGACCACCTACACTGCCTGAACACCACTGCCCTAAACCCTGAAACACCAGCCCCAGCATGACCCCCTACACTGCCCGAACACCACTGCACTGCCCTAAACCCTGAAACACCAGCCCCAGCAAGACCCCCTACACTGCCCAAGCACCACTGCACTGCCCTAAACCCTGAAACACCACCCCCAGCACGACCCCCTACACTGCTCGAACACCACTGCACTGCCCTAAACCCTGAAACACCACCCCAGCACGACCCTCTACACTGCCCGAATACCACTGCACTGCCCTAAACCCTGAAACACCACCCCCTGCATGACCCCCTACACTGCCCGAACACCCCTGCACTGCCCTAAACCCTGAAATACCACCCCCAGCACGACCACCTACACTGCCCGAACACCACTGCCCTAAACCCTGAAACACTAGCCCCAGCACGACCCCCTACACTGCCCGAACACCACTGCACTGTCCTAAACCCTGAAACACTAGCCCCAGCACGACCCCCTATACTTCCGGAACACCACTGCCCTAAACCCTGAAACACTACCCCCAGCTCGACCCCCTACACTGCATGAACACCACTGTACTGCCCTAAACCGTGAAACGCCACCTCCCTGCATGACCCCCTTCACTGCCCGAACACCACTGCACTGCCCTAAACCCTGAAACACCAGCCCCAGCACGACCCTCTTCATTGCCCGAACACACTGCACTTCCCTAAACTCAAAAACCAGCCCCTGCAAGACCCCTACTCTGCCCGAACACCACTGCACTGCCCTAAACCCTAAAACACCAGCCCCAGCACGACCCCCTACACTGCCCGAGCACCACTGCACTGCCCTATACCCTGAAATACCACCCCCAGCATGACCACCTACACTGCCTGAACACCACTGCCCTAAACTCTGAAACACTAGCCCCAGCACGACCCCCTACACTGCCCGAACACCACTGCACTGTCCTAAACCCTGAAACACTAGCCCCAGCACGACCCCTACACTGCCTGAACACCACTGCACTGCCCTCAACCATGAAACACCAGCCCCAGCATGACCCCCTACACTGCCCGAACACTACTGCACTTCCCTAAACGCTGAAACACTACCCCCAGCAAGACCCCCTACACTGCCCGAACACCACTGCCCTAAACCCTGAAACACTACCCCCAGCAAGACCCCCTACACTGCCCGTACACCACTGCCCTAAACCCTGAAACACCAGCCCCAGCATGACCCCCTACACTGCCCGAACACCACTGCTCTGCCCTAAACCCTGAAACACCGGCCTCAGCACAACCCCCTACACTGCCCAAACACCACTGCACTGCCCTAAACCCTGAAACACCAGCCCCAGCACAACCCCCTACACTGCCCGAACACCACTGCACTGTCCTAAACCCTGAAACACCAGCCCCAGCAAGACCCCCTACACTGCCCGAACACCACTGCCCTAAACCCTGAAACACTACCTCCAGCACAAACCCCTACACTGCACGAACACCACTGCACTGCCCTAAATCCTAAAGCACTACCCCAGCACGACCCCCTTACCCTGAAACACCACCCCCAGTACGACCCCTACAATGCCCGAAAACCAGTGCACTGCCCTAAACCCTGAAACACCACCCCCAGCACGACCCCCTACACTGCTCGAACACCACTGCACTACCCTAAACCCTGAAACACCACCCCCAGCACGACCTCCTACAGTGCCCGAACACCACTGCACTGCCCTAAACCCTGAAACACCACCCCCAGCACAACCCCCTACAGTGCCCGAACACCACTGCACTGCCCTAAACCCTGAAACACCAGCCCCAGCACGACCCCCTACACTGTCTGAACACCACTGCACTGCCCTAATCCCTGAAACACCAGCCCCAGCACGACCCCTACACTGCCTGAGGACCACTGCACTGTCCTATACCCTGAAACACCAGCCCCAGCATGACCCCCTACACTGCCTGAACACCACTGCCCTAAACTCTGAAACACTAGCCCCAGCACGACCCCCTACACTGCCCGAACACCACTGCACTGTCCTAAACCCTGAAACACTAGCCCCACCACGACCCCTACACTGCCTGAACACTACTGCACTGCCCTAAACCCTGAAACACCAGCCCCAGCATGACCCCCTACACTGCCCGAACACTACTGCACTTCCCTAAACGCTGAAACACCAGCTCCAGCACGACCCTGTACACTGCCCGAACACCACTGCACTGCCCTAAACCCTGAAACACCTGCCCCAGCACGACCCCTACACTGCCCGAACACCACTGCCCTGCCCTTAACCCTGAAGCACCACCCCCAGCAAGACTCCCTACACTGGCCGAACACCACTGCACTGCCCTAAACCCTGAAACACTACCCCCAGCAAGACCCCCTACACTGCCCGAACACCACTGCCCTAAACCCTGAAACACTACCCCCAGCAAGACCCCCTATACTGCCCGTACACCACTGCCCTAAACCCTGAAACACCAGCCCCAGCATGACCCCCTACACTACCCGAACACCACTGCACTGCCCTAAACCCTGAAACACCAGCCTCAGCACAACCCCCTACACTGCCCAAACACCACTGCACTGCCCTAAACCCTGAAACACCAGCCCCAGCACAACCCCCTACACTGCCCGAACACCACTGCACTGTCCTAAACCCTGAAACACCAGCCCCAGCAAGACCCCCTACACTGCCCTAAACCCTGAAACACTACCTCCAGCACAACCCCCTACACTGCACGAACACCACTGCACTGCCCTAAATCCTAAAGCACTACCCCAGCACGACCCCCTTACCCTGAAACACCACCCCCAGCATGACCCCCTACACTGCCCGAGGACCACTGCACTGTCCTGAAACACCACCCCCAGTACGACCCCCTACAATGCCCGAAAACCAGTGCACTGCCCTAAACCCTGAAACACCACCCCCAGCACGACCCCCTACACTGCTCGAATACCACTGCACTGCCCTAAACCCTGAAACACCACCCCCAGCACAACCCCCTACAGTGCCTGAACACCACTGCACTGCCCTAAACCCTGAAACAGTACCCCCAGCAAGACCCCCTACACTGCTCGAACACCACTGCACTGCCCTAAACCCTGAAACACCACCCCCAGCACGACCCCCTACACTGCTCGAACACCACTGCACTGCCCTGCCCTAAACCCTGAAACACCACCCCCAGCACGACCCCCTACAGTGCCCGAACACCACTGCACTGCCCTAAACCCTGAAACACCAGCCCCAGCACGACCCCCTACACTGTCTGAACACCACTGCACTGCCGTAAACCCTGAAACTCCAGCCCCAGCACGACCCCCTACACTGCCCGAGGACCACTGCACTGTCCTAAACACTGAAACACCATCTCCCAGCACAACCCTCTACACTGCCCGAACACCACTGCACTGCCCTAAACCCTGAAACACTACCCCCAGCAAGACCCCCTACACTGCCCAAACATCACTGCCCTAAACCCTGAAACACTACCCCCAGCAAGACCCCCTACACTGCCCGAACACCACTGCCCTAAACCCTGAAACACCAGCCCCAGCATGATCCCCTACACTGCCCGAACACCACTGCACTGCCCTAAACGCTGAAACACCAGCCCCAGCAACACCCCCTACACTGCCCGAACACCACTGCCCTAAACCCTGTAACACCACCCCCAGCACGACCCGCTACACTGCCCGAACACCACTGCACTGCCCTAAACCCTGAAACACGACCCCCCTGCACGATCCCCTACACTGCCCGAACACCACTGCACTGCCCAAAACCCTGAAACACCACCCCCTGCATGACCCCCTGCACGGCATGAACACCACTGCACTGCCCTAAACCCTGAAACACTACCCCCAGCAAGACCCCCTACACTGCATGAACACCACTGTACTGCCCTAAACCGTGAAACGCCACCTCCCTGCATGACCCCCTTCACTGCCCGAACACCACTGCACTGCCCTAAACCCTGAAACACCAGCCCCAGCACGACCCCCTTCATTGCCCGAACACACTGCACTTCCCTAAACTCAAAAACCAGCCCCAGCAAGACCCCTACTCTGCCCGAACACCACTGCACTGCCCTAAACCCTAAAACACCAGCCCCAGCACGACCCCCTACACTGCCCGAGCACCACTGCACTGCCCTATACCCTGAAATACCACCCCCAGCATGACCACCTACACTGCCTGAACACCACTGCCCTAAACTCTGAAACACTAGCCCCAGCACGACCCCCTACACTGCCCGAACACCACTGCACTGTCCTAAACCCTGAAACACTAGCCCCAGCACGACCCCTACACTGCCTGAACACCACTGCACTGCCCTAAACCATGAAACACCAGCCCCAGCATGACCCCCTACACTGCCCGAACACTACTGCACTTCCCTAAACGCTGAAACACTACCCCCAGCAAGACCCCCTACACTGCCCGAACACCACTGCCCTAAACCCTGAAACACTACCCCCAGCAAGACCCCCTACACTGCCCGTACACCACTGCCCTAAACCCTGAAACACCAGCCCCAGCATGACCCCCTACACTGCCCGAACACCACTGCACTGCCCTAAACCCTGAAACACCGGCCTCAGCACAACCCCCTACACTGCCCAAACACCACTGCACTGCCCTAAACCCTGAAACACCAGCCCCAGCACGACCCCCTACACTGCTCGAACACCACTGCACTGCCCTAAACCCTGAAACACCACCCCAGCACGACCCTCTACACTGCCCGAATACCACTGCACTGCCCTAAACCCTGAAACACCACCCCCTGCATGACCCCCTACACTGCCCGAACACCCCTGCACTGCCCTAAACCCTGAAATACCACCCCCAGCACGACCACCTACACTGCCCGAACACCACTGCCCTAAACCCTGAAACACTACCCCCAGCAAGACCCCCTACACTGCCCGTACACCACTGCCCTAAACCCTGAAACACCAGCCCCAGCATGACCCCCTACACTGCCCGAACACCACTGCACTGCCCTAAACCCTGAAACACCAGCCCCAGCAAGACCCCCTACACTGCCCAAGCACCACTGCACTGCCCTAAACCCTGAAACACCACCCCCAGCACGACCCCCTACACTGCTCGAACACCACTGCACTGCCCTAAACCCTGAAACACCACCCCAGCACGACCCTCTACACTGCCCGAATACCACTGCACTGCCCTAAACCCTGAAACACCACCCCCTGCATGACCCCCTACACTGCCCGAACACCCCTGCACTGCCCTAAACCCTGAAATACCACCCCCAGCACGACCACCTACACTGCCCGAACACCACTGCCCTAAACCCTGAAACACTAGCCCCAGCACGACCCCCTACACTGCCCGAACACCACTGCACTGTCCTAAACCCTGAAACACTAGCCCCAGCACGACCCCCTATACTTCCGGAACACCACTGCCCTAAACCCTGAAACACTACCCCCAGCTCGACCCCCTACACTGCATGAACACCACTGTACTGCCCTAAACCGTGAAACGCCACCTCCCTGCATGACCCCCTTCACTGCCCGAACACCACTGCACTGCCCTAAACCCTGAAACACCAGCCCCAGCACGACCCTCTTCATTGCCCGAACACACTGCACTTCCCTAAACTCAAAAACCAGCCCCTGCAAGACCCCTACTCTGCCCGAACACCACTGCACTGCCCTAAACCCTAAAACACCAGCCCCAGCACGACCCCCTACACTGCCCGAGCACCACTGCACTGCCCTATACCCTGAAATACCACCCCCAGCATGACCACCTACACTGCCTGAACACCACTGCCCTAAACTCTGAAACACTAGCCCCAGCACGACCCCCTACACTGCCCAAACACCACTGCACTGTCCTAAACCCTGAAACACTAGCCCCAGCACGACCCCTACACTGCCTGAACACCACTGCACTGCCCTCAACCATGAAACACCAGCCCCAGCATGACCCCCTACACTGCCCGAACACTACTGCACTTCCCTAAACGCTGAAACACTACCCCCAGCAAGACCCCCTACACTGCCCGAACACCACTGCCCTAAACCCTGAAACACTACCCCCAGCAAGACCCCCTACACTGCCCGTACACCACTGCCCTAAACCCTGAAACACCAGCCCCAGCATGACCCCCTACACTGCCCGAACACCACTGCTCTGCCCTAAACCCTGAAACACCGGCCTCAGCACAACCCCCTACACTGCCCAAACACCACTGCACTGCCCTAAACCCTGAAACACCAGCCCCAGCACAACCCCCTACACTGCCCGAACACCACTGCACTGTCCTAAACCCTGAAACACCAGCCCCAGCAAGACCCCCTACACTGCCCGAACACCACTGCCCTAAACCCTGAAACACTACCTCCAGCACAAACCCCTACACTGCACGAACACCACTGCACTGCCCTAAATCCTAAAGCACTACCCCAGCACGACCCCCTTACCCTGAAACACCACCCCCAGTACGACCCCTACAATGCCCGAAAACCAGTGCACTGCCCTAAACCCTGAAACACCACCCCCAGCACGACCCCCTACACTGCTCGAACACCACTGCACTACCCTAAACCCTGAAACACCACCCCCAGCACGACCTCCTACAGTGCCCGAACACCACTGCACTGCCCTAAACCCTGAAACACCACCCCCAGCACAACCCCCTACAGTGCCCGAACACCACTGCACTGCCCTAAACCCTGAAACACCAGCCCCAGCACGACCCCCTACACTGTCTGAACACCACTGCACTGCCCTAATCCCTGAAACACCAGCCCCAGCACGACCCCTACACTGCCTGAGGACCACTGCACTGTCCTATACCCTGAAACACCAGCCCCAGCATGACCCCCTACACTGCCTGAACACCACTGCCCTAAACTCTGAAACACTAGCCCCAGCACGACCCCCTACACTGCCCGAACACCACTGCACTGTCCTAAACCCTGAAACACTAGCCCCACCACGACCCCTACACTGCCTGAACACTACTGCACTGCCCTAAACCCTGAAACACCAGCCCCAGCATGACCCCCTACACTGCCCGAACACTACTGCACTTCCCTAAACGCTGAAACACCAGCTCCAGCACGACCCTGTACACTGCCCGAACACCACTGCACTGCCCTAAACCCTGAAACACCTGCCCCAGCACGACCCCTACACTGCCCGAACACCACTGCCCTGCCCTTAACCCTGAAGCACCACCCCCAGCAAGACTCCCTACACTGGCCGAACACCACTGCACTGCCCTAAACCCTGAAACACTACCCCCAGCAAGACCCCCTACACTGCCCGAACACCACTGCCCTAAACCCTGAAACACTACCCCCAGCAAGACCCCCTACACTGCCCGTACACCACTGCCCTAAACCCTGAAACACCAGCCCCAGCATGACCCCCTACACTACCCGAACACCACTGCACTGCCCTAAACCCTGAAACACCAGCCTCAGCACAACCCCCTACACTGCCCAAACACCACTGCACTGCCCTAAACCCTGAAACACCAGCCCCAGCACAACCCCCTACACTGCCCGAACACCACTGCACTGTCCTAAACCCTGAAACACCAGCCCCAGCAAGACCCCCTACACTGCCCTAAACCCTGAAACACTACCTCCAGCACAACCCCCTACACTGCACGAACACCACTGCACTGCCCTAAATCCTAAAGCACTACCCCAGCACGACCCCCTTACCCTGAAACACCACCCCCAGCATGACCCCCTACACTGCCCGAGGACCACTGCACTGTCCTGAAACACCACCCCCAGTACGACCCCCTACAATGCCCGAAAACCAGTGCACTGCCCTAAACCCTGAAACACCACCCCCAGCACGACCCCCTACACTGCTCGAATACCACTGCACTGCCCTAAACCCTGAAACACCACCCCCAGCACAACCCCCTACAGTGCCTGAACACCACTGCACTGCCCTAAACCCTGAAACAGTACCCCCAGCAAGACCCCCTACACTGCTCGAACACCACTGCACTGCCCTAAACCCTGAAACACCACCCCCAGCACGACCCCCTACACTGCTCGAACACCACTGCACTGCCCTGCCCTAAACCCTGAAACACCACCCCCAGCACGACCCCCTACAGTGCCCGAACACCACTGCACTGCCCTAAACCCTGAAACACCAGCCCCAGCACGACCCCCTACACTGTCTGAACACCACTGCACTGCCGTAAACCCTGAAACTCCAGCCCCAGCACGACCCCCTACACTGCCCGAGGACCACTGCACTGTCCTAAACACTGAAACACCATCTCCCAGCACAACCCTCTACACTGCCCGAACACCACTGCACTGCCCTAAACCCTGAAACACTACCCCCAGCAAGACCCCCTACACTGCCCAAACATCACTGCCCTAAACCCTGAAACACTACCCCCAGCAAGACCCCCTACACTGCCCGAACACCACTGCCCTAAACCCTGAAACACCAGCCCCAGCATGATCCCCTACACTGCCCGAACACCACTGCACTGCCCTAAACGCTGAAACACCAGCCCCAGCAACACCCCCTACACTGCCCGAACACCACTGCCCTAAACCCTGTAACACCACCCCCAGCACGACCCGCTACACTGCCCGAACACCACTGCACTGCCCTAAACCCTGAAACACGACCCCCCTGCACGATCCCCTACACTGCCCGAACACCACTGCACTGCCCAAAACCCTGAAACACCACCCCCTGCATGACCCCCTGCACGGCATGAACACCACTGCACTGCCCTAAACCCTGAAACACTACCCCCAGCAAGACCCCCTACACTGCATGAACACCACTGTACTGCCCTAAACCGTGAAACGCCACCTCCCTGCATGACCCCCTTCACTGCCCGAACACCACTGCACTGCCCTAAACCCTGAAACACCAGCCCCAGCACGACCCCCTTCATTGCCCGAACACACTGCACTTCCCTAAACTCAAAAACCAGCCCCAGCAAGACCCCTACTCTGCCCGAACACCACTGCACTGCCCTAAACCCTAAAACACCAGCCCCAGCACGACCCCCTACACTGCCCGAGCACCACTGCACTGCCCTATACCCTGAAATACCACCCCCAGCATGACCACCTACACTGCCTGAACACCACTGCCCTAAACTCTGAAACACTAGCCCCAGCACGACCCCCTACACTGCCCGAACACCACTGCACTGTCCTAAACCCTGAAACACTAGCCCCAGCACGACCCCTACACTGCCTGAACACCACTGCACTGCCCTAAACCATGAAACACCAGCCCCAGCATGACCCCCTACACTGCCCGAACACTACTGCACTTCCCTAAACGCTGAAACACTACCCCCAGCAAGACCCCCTACACTGCCCGAACACCACTGCCCTAAACCCTGAAACACTACCCCCAGCAAGACCCCCTACACTGCCCGTACACCACTGCCCTAAACCCTGAAACACCAGCCCCAGCATGACCCCCTACACTGCCCGAACACCACTGCACTGCCCTAAACCCTGAAACACCGGCCTCAGCACAACCCCCTACACTGCCCAAACACCACTGCACTGCCCTAAACCCTGAAACACCAGCCCCAGCACAACCCCCTACACTGCCCGAACACCACTGCACTGTCCTAAACCCTGAAACACCAGCCCCAGCAAGACCCCCTACACTGCCCGAACACCACTGCCCTAAACCCTGAAACACTACCTCCAGCACAACCCCCTACACTGCACGAACACCACTGCACTGCCCTAAATCCTAAAGCACTACCCCAGCACGACCCCCTTACCCTGAAACACCACCCCCAGCATGACCCCCTACACTGCCCGAAAACCACTGCACTGCCCTAAACCCTGAAACACCACCCCCAGTACGACCCCTACAATGCCCGAAAACCAGTGCACTGCCCTAAACCCTGAAACACCACCCCCAGCACGACCCCCTACACTGCTCGAACACCACTGCACTACCCTAAACCCTGAAACACCACCCCCAGCACGACCTCCTACAGTGCCCGAACACCACTGCACTGCCCTAAACCCTGAAACACCACCCCCAGCACAACCCCCTACAGTGACCGAACACCACTGCACTGCCCTAAACCCTGAAACACCAGCCCCAGCACGACCCCCTACACTGTCTGAACACCACTGCACTGCCCTAATCCCTGAAACACCAGCCCCAGCACGACCCCTACACTGCCCGAAGACTACTGCACTGTCCTATACCCTGAAACACCAGCCCCAGCATGACCCCCTACACTGCCTTAACATCACTGCCCTAAACTCTGAAACACTAGCCCCAGCACGACCCCCTACACTGCCCGAACACCACTGCACTGTCCTAAACCCTGAAACACTAGCCCCAGCACGACCCCTACACTGCCTGAACACCACTGCACTGCCCTAAACCCTGAAACACCAGCCCCAGCATGACCCCCTACACTGCCCGAACACTACTGCACTTCCCTAAACGCTGAAACACTACCCCCAGCAAGACCCCCTACACTGCCCGAACACCACTGCCCTAAACCCTGAAACACTACCCCCAGCAAGACCCCCTACACTGCCCGAACACCACTGCCCTAAACCCTGAAACACTACCTCCAGCACAACCCCCTACACTGCACGAACACCACTGCACTGCCCTAAATCCTAAAGCACTACCCCAGCACGACCCCCTTACCCTGAAACACCACCCCCAGCATGACCCCCTACACTGCCCGAGGACCACTGCACTGTCCTAAACACTGAAACACCACCTCCCAGCACAACCCTCTACACTGCCCGAACACCAATGCACTGCCCTGAAACACCACCCCCAGTACGACCCCCTACAATGCCCGAAAACCAGTGCACTGCCCTAAACCCTGAAACACCACCCCCAGCACGACCCCCTACACTGCTCGAATACCACTGCACTGCCCTAAACCCTGAAACACCACCCCCAGCACAACCCCCTACAGTGCCCGAACACCACTGCACTGCCCTAAACCCTGAAACACTACCCCCAGCAAGACCCCCTACACTGCTCGAACACCACTGCACTGCCCTAAACCCTGAAACACCACCCCCAGCACGACCCCCTACACTGCTCGAACACCACTGCACTGCCCTGCCCTAAACCCTGAAACACCACCCCCAGCACGACCCCCTACAGTGCCCGAACACCACTGCACTGCCCTAAACCCTGAAACACCAGCCCCAGCACGACCCCCTACACTGTCTGAACACCACTGCACTGCCGTAAACCCTGAAACACCAGCCCCAGCACGACCCCCTACACTGCCCGAGGACCACTGCACTGTCCTAAACACTGAAACACCACCTCCCAGCACAACCCTCTACACTGCCCGAACACCAATGCACTGCCCTGAAACACCACCCCCAGTACGACCCCCTACAATGCCCGAAAACCAGTGCACTGCCCTAAACCCTGAAACACCACCCCCAGCACGACCCCCTACACTGCTCGAATACCACTGCACTGCCCTAAACCCTGAAACACCACCCCCAGCACAACCCCCTACAGTGCCCGAACACCACTGCACTGCCCTAAACCCTGAAACACTACCCCCAGCAAGACCCCCTACACTGCTCGAACACCACTGCACTGCCCTAAACCCTGAAACACCACCCCCAGCACGACCCCCTACACTGCTCGAACACCACTGCACTGCCCTGCCCTAAACCCTGAAACACCACCCCCAGCACGACCCCCTACAGTGCCCGAACACCACTGCACTGCCCTAAACCCTGAAACACCAGCCCCAGCACGACCCCCTACACTGCCCGAGGACCACTGCACTGTCCTAAACACTGAAACACCACCTCCCAGCACAACCCTCTACACTGCCCGAACACCACTGCACTGCCCTAAACCCTGAAACACTACCCCCAGCAAGACCCCCTACACTGCCCAAACATCACTGCCCTAAACCCTGAAACACTACCCCCAGCAAGACCCCCTACACTGCCCGAACACCACTGCCCTAAACCCTGAAACACCAGCCCCAGCATGATCCCCTACACTGCCCGAACACCACTGCACTGCCCTAAACGCTGAAACACCAGCCCCAGCAACACCCCCTACACTGCCCGAACACCACTGCCCTAAACCCTGTAACACCACCCCCAGCACGACCCGCTACACTGCCCGAACACCACTGCACTGCCCTAAACCCTGAAACACGACCCCCCTGCACGACCCCCTACACTGCCCGAACACCACTGCACTGCCCAAAACCCTGAAACACCACCCCCTGCATGACCCCCTGCACGGCATGAACACCGCTGCACTGCCCTAAACCCTGAAACACTACCCCCAGCAAGACCCCCTACACTGCCCGAACACCACTGCCCTAAACCCTGAAACACTACCCCCAGCAAGCCCCCCTACACTGCTCGTACACCACTGCCCTAAACCCTGAAACACCAGCCGCAGCATGACCCCCTACACTGCCCAAACACCACTGCACTAAACCCTGAAACACCAGCCTCAGCACAACCCCCTACACTGTCCAAAAACCACTGCACTGCCCTAAACCCTTAAACACCAGCCCCAGCACAACCCCCTACACTGCTCGAACACCACTGCACTGTCCTAAACCCTGAAACACCAGCCCCAGCAAGACCCCCTACACTGCGCGAACACCACTGCCCTAAACTCTGAAACACTACCCCCAGCACGACCCCCTACACTGCACAAACACCACTGCACTAAACCCTGAAACACCACCCCCAGCATGACCCCCTACACTGCCCGAAAACCACTGCACTGCCCTAAACCCTGAAACATCACCCCCATTACGACCCCCTACAATGCCCGAACACCAGTGCACTAAATCCTGAAACACCACCCCCAGCACGACCCCCTACACTGCTCGAACACCACTGCACTGCCCTAAACCCTGAAACACCACCCCCAGCACGACCCCTACAATGCCCGAACACCACTGCACTAAAACCCTGAAACACCACCCCCAGCACCACCTCCTACACTGCTCGAACACCACTGCACTGCCCTAAACCCTGAAACACCACCCCCAGCATGACCCCCTACAGTGCCCGAACACCACTGCACTGCCCTAAACCCTGAAACACCAGCCCCAGCAAGACCCCCTACACTGCCCGAGCACCACTGCACTGCCCTAAACCCTGAAACACCGCCCCCCTGCACGACCCCACTACACTGCCCTAAACCCTTAAACACCACCCCAGCACAACCCCCTACACGGCCCGAACACCACTGCACTGCCCTAAACCCTGAAACACTACCCCCAGCAAGACCCCCTACACTGCCCAAAAACCACTGCCCTAAACCCTACCTCCAGCAAGACCCCCTACACTGCCCGAACACCACTGCCCTAAACCCTGAAACACCAGCCCCAGCATGACCCCCTACACTGCCTGAACACCACTGCACTACCCTAAACCCTAAAACACTACCCCCAGGATGACCCCCTACACTACCCAAACACCACTGCACTACCCTAAACCACTACCCCCTACACTATACAAACACCACTGCACAACCCTAAAACACTACCCCCAGGATGACCCCCTACACTACCCAAACACCACTGCACTACCCTAAATCCTAAAATACTACCCTTAGCACGACCCTCCACACTACCCAAACACCACTGCACTGTCCTAAACACTGAAACACCACCTCCCAGCACAACCCTCTACACTGCCCGAACACCAATGCACTGCCCTGAAACACCACCCCCAGTACGACCCCCTACAATGCCCGAAAACCAGTGCACTGCCCTAAACCCTGAAACACCACCCCCAGCACGACCCCCTACACTGCTCGAATACCACTGCACTGCCCTAAACCCTGAAACACCACCCCCAGCACAACCCCCTACAGTGCCCGAACACCACTGCACTGCCCTAAACCCTGAAACACTACCCCCAGCAAGACCCCCTACACTGCTCGAACACCACTGCACTGCCCTAAACCCTGAAACACCACCCCCAGCACGACCCCCTACACTGCTCGAACACCACTGCACTGCCCTGCCCTAAACCCTGAAACACCACCCCCAGCACGACCCCCTACAGTGCCCGAACACCACTGCACTGCCCTAAACCCTGAAACACCAGCCCCAGCACGACCCCTTACACTGTCTGAACACCACTGCACTGCCGTAAACCCTGAAACACCAGCCCCAGCACGACCCCCTACACTGCCCGAGGACCACTGCACTGTCCTAAACACTGAAACACCACCTCCCAGCACAACCCTCTACACTGCCCGAACACCACTGCACTGCCCTAAACCCTGAAACACTACCCCCAGCAAGACCCCCTACACTGCCCAAACATCACTGCCCTAAACCCTGAAACACTACCCCCAGCAAGACCCCCTACACTGCCCGAACACCACTGCCCTAAACCCTGAAACACCAGCCCCAGCATGATCCCCTACACTGCCCGAACACCACTGCACTGCCCTAAACGCTGAAACACCAGCCCCAGCAACACCCCCTACACTGCCCGAACACCACTGCCCTAAACCCTGTAACACCACCCCCAGCACGACCCCCTACACTGCCCGAACACCACTGCCCTAAACCCTGAAACACTACCTCCAGCACAACCCCCTACACTGCACGAACACCACTGCACTGCCCTAAATCCTAAAGCACTACCCCAGCACGACCCCCTTACCCTGAAACACCACCCCCAGCATGACCCCCTACACTGCCCGAGGACCACTGCACTGTCCTAAACACTGAAACACCACCTCCCAGCACAACCCTCTACACTGCCCGAACACCAATGCACTGCCCTGAAACACCACCCCCAGTACGACCCCCTACAATGCCCGAAAACCAGTGCACTGCCCTAAACCCTGAAACACCACCCCCAGCACGACCCCCTACACTGCTCGAATACCACTGCACTGCCCTAAACCCTGAAACACCACCCCCAGCACAACCCCCTACAGTGCCCGAACACCACTGCACTGCCCTAAACCCTGAAACACTACCCCCAGCAAGACCCCCTACACTGCTCGAACACCACTGCACTGCCCTAAACCCTGAAACACCACCCCCAGCACGACCCCCTACACTGCTCGAACACCACTGCACTGCCCTGCCCTAAACCCTGAAACACCACCCCCAGCACGACCCCCTACAGTGCCCGAACACCACTGCACTGCCCTAAACCCTGAAACACCAGCCCCAGCACGACCCCCTACACTGTCTGAACACCACTGCACTGCCGTAAACCCTGAAACACCAGCCCCAGCACGACCCCCCTACACTGCCCGAGGACCACTGCACTGTCCTAAACACTGAAACACCACCTCCCAGCACAACCCTCTACACTGCCCGAACACCAATGCACTGCCCTGAAACACCACCCCCAGTACGACCCCCTACAATGCCCGAAAACCAGTGCACTGCCCTAAACCCTGAAACACCACCCCCAGCACGACCCCCTACACTGCTCGAATACCACTGCACTGCCCTAAACCCTGAAACACCACCCCCAGCACAACCCCCTACAGTGCCCGAACACCACTGCACTGCCCTAAACCCTGAAACACTACCCCCAGCAAGACCCCCTACACTGCTCGAACACCACTGCACTGCCCTAAACCCTGAAACACCACCCCCAGCACGACCCCCTACACTGCTCGAACACCACTGCACTGCCCTGCCCTAAACCCTGAAACACCACCCCCAGCACGACCCCCTACAGTGCCCGAACACCACTGCACTGCCCTAAACCCTGAAACACCAGCCCCAGCACGACCCCCTACACTGTCTGAACACCACTGCACTGCCGTAAACCCTGAAACACCAGCCCCAGCACGACCCCCTACACTGCCCGAGGACCACTGCACTGTCCTAAACACTGAAACACCACCTCCCAGCACAACCCTCTACACTGCCCGAACACCACTGCACTGCCCTAAACCCTGAAACACTACCCCCAGCAAGACCCCCTACACTGCCCAAACATCACTGCCCTAAACCCTGAAACACTACCCCCAGCAAGACCCCCTACACTGCCCGAACACCACTGCCCTAAACCCTGAAACACCAGCCCCAGCATGATCCCCTACACTGCCCGAACACCACTGCACTGCCCTAAACGCTGAAACACCAGCCCCAGCAACACCCCCTACACTGCCCGAACACCACTGCCCTAAACCCTGTAACACCACCCCCAGCACGACCCGCTACACTGCCCGAACACCACTGCACTGCCCTAAACCCTGAAACACGACCCCCCTGCACGACCCCCTACACTGCCCGAACACCACTGCACTGCCCAAAACCCTGAAACACCACCCCCTGCATGACCCCCTGCACGGCATGAACACCGCTGCACTGCCCTAAACCCTGAAACACTACCCCCAGCAAGACCCCCTACACTGCCCGAACACCACTGCCCTAAACCCTGAAACACTACCCCCAGCAAGCCCCCCTACACTGCTCGTACACCACTGCCCTAAACCCTGAAACACCAGCCGCAGCATGACCCCCTACACTGCCCAAACACCACTGCACTAAACCCTGAAACACCAGCCTCAGCACAACCCCCTACACTGTCCAAAAACCACTGCACTGCCCTAAACCCTTAAACACCAGCCCCAGCACAACCCCCTACACTGCTCGAACACCACTGCACTGTCCTAAACCCTGAAACACCAGCCCCAGCAAGACCCCCTACACTGCGCGAACACCACTGCCCTAAACTCTGAAACACTACCCCCAGCACGACCCCCTACACTGCACAAACACCACTGCACTAAACCCTGAAACACCACCCCCAGCATGACCCCCTACACTGCCCGAAAACCACTGCACTGCCCTAAACCCTGAAACATCACCCCCATTACGACCCCCTACAATGCCCGAACACCAGTGCACTAAATCCTGAAACACCACCCCCAGCACGACCCCCTACACTGCTCGAACACCACTGCACTGCCCTAAACCCTGAAACACCACCCCCAGCACGACCCCTACAATGCCCGAACACCACTGCACTAAAACCCTGAAACACCACCCCCAGCACCACCTCCTACACTGCTCGAACACCACTGCACTGCCCTAAACCCTGAAACACCACCCCCAGCATGACCCCCTACAGTGCCCGAACACCACTGCACTGCCCTAAACCCTGAAACACCAGCCCCAGCAAGACCCCCTACACTGCCCGAGCACCACTGCACTGCCCTAAACCCTGAAACACCGCCCCCCTGCACGACCCCACTACACTGCCCTAAACCCTTAAACACCACCCCAGCACAACCCCCTACACGGCCCGAACACCACTGCCCTAAACCCTACCTCCAGCAAGACCCCCTACACTGCCCGAACACCACTGCCCTAAACCCTGAAACACCAGCCCCAGCATGACCCCCTACTCTGCCTGAACACCACTGCACTACCCTAAACCCTAAAACACTACCCCCAGGATGACCCCCTACACTACCCAAACACCACTGCACTACCCTAAACCACTACCCCCTACACTATACAAACACCACTGCACAACCCTAAAACACTACCCCCAGGATGACCCCCTACACTACCCAAACACCACTGCACTACCCTAAATCCTAAAATACTACCCTTAGCACGACCCTCCACACTACCCAAACACCACTGCACTGTCCTAAACACTGAAACACCACCTCCCAGCACAACCCTCTACACTGCCCGAACACCAATGCACTGCCCTGAAACACCACCCCCAGTACGACCCCCTACAATGCCCGAAAACCAGTGCACTGCCCTAAACCCAGAAACACTACCCCCAGCAAGACCCCCTACACTGCTCGAACACCACTGCACTGCCCTAAACCCTGAAACACCACCCCCAGCACGACCCCCTACACTGCTCGAACACCACTGCCCTGCCCTAAACCCTGAAACACCACCCCCAGCACGACCCCCTACAGTGCCCGAACACCACTGCACTGCCCTAAACCCTGAAACACCAGCCCCAGCACGACCCCTTACACTGTCTGAACACCACTGCACTGCCGTAAACCCTGAAACACCAGCCCCAGCACGACCCCCTACACTGCCCGAGGACCACTGCACTGTCCTAAACACTGAAACACCACCTCCCAGCACAACCCTCTACACTGCCCGAACACCACTGCACTGCCCTAAACCCTGAAACACTACCCCCAGCAAGACCCCCTACACTGCCCAAACATCACTGCCCTAAACCCTGAAACACTACCCCCAGCAAGACCCCCTACACTGCCCGAACACCACTGCCCTAAACCCTGAAACACCAGTCCCAGCATGATCCCCTACACTGCCCGAACACCACTGCACTGCCCTAAACGCTGAAACACCAGCCCCAGCAACACCCCCTACACTGCCCGAACACCACTGCCCTAAACCCTGTAACACCACCCCCAGCACGACCCGCTACACTGCCCGAACACCACTGCACTGCCCTAAACCCTGAAACACGACCCCCCTGCACGACCCCCTACACTGCCCGAACACCACTGCACTGCCCAAAACCCTGAAACACCACCCCCTGCATGACCCCCTGCACGGCATGAACACCGCTGCACTGCCCTAAACCCTGAAACACTACCCCCAGCAAGACCCCCTACACTGCCCGAACACCACTGCCCTAAACCCTGAAACACTACCCCCAGCAAGACCCCTACACTGCTCGTACACCACTGCCCTAAACCCTGAAACACCAGCCGCAGCATGACCCCCTACACTGCCCAAACACCACTGCACTAAACCCTGAAACACCAGCCTCAGCACAACCCCCTACACTGCCCAAAAACCACTGCACTGCCCTAAACCCTTAAACACCAGCCCCAGCACAACCCCCTACACTGCTCGAACACCACTGCACTGTCCTAAACCCTGAAACACCAGCCCCAGCAAGACCCCCTACACTGCGCGAACACCACTGCCCTAAACTCTGAAACACTACCCCCAGCACGACCCCCTACACTGCACAAACACCACTGCACTAAACCCTGAAACACCACCCCCAGCATGACCCCCTACACTGCCCGAAAACCACTGCACTGCCCTAAACCCTGAAACATCACCCCCATTACGACCCCCTACAATGCCCGAACACCAGTGTACTAAATCCTGAAACACCACCCCCAGCACGACCCCCTACACTGCTCGAACACCACTGCACTGCCCTAAACCCTGAAACACCACCCCCAGCACGACCCCTACAATGCCCGAACACCACTGCACTAAAACCCTGAAACACCACCCCCAGCACCACCTCCTACACTGCTCGAACACCACTGCACTGCCCTAAACCCTGAAACACCACCCCCAGCACGACCCCCTACAGTGCCCGAACACCACTGCACTGCCCTAAACCCTGAAACACCAGCCCCAGCAAGACCCCCTACACTGCCCGAGCACCACTGCACTGCCCTAAACCCTGAAACACCGCCCCCCTGCACGACCCCACTACACTGCCCTAAACCCTTAAACACCACCCCAGCACAACCCCCTACACGGCCCGAACACCACTGCACTGCCCTAAACCCTGAAACACTACCCCCAGCAAGACCCCCTACACTGCCCAAATACCACTGCCCTAAACCCTACCTCCAGCAAGACCCCCTACACTGCCCGAACACCACTGCCCTAAACCCTGAAACACCAGCCCCAGCATGACCCCCTACACTGCCTGAACACCACTGCACTACCCTAAACCCTAAAACACTACCCCCAGGATGACCCCCTACACTACCCAAACACCACTGCACTACCCTAAACCACTACCCCCTACACTATACAAACACCACTGCACAACCCTAAAACACTACCCCCAGGATGACCCCCTACACTACCCAAACACCACTGCACTACCCTAAATCCTAAAATACTACCCTTAGCACGACCCTCCACACTACCCAAACACCACTGCACTACCCTAAACCCTAAAACATTACCCAAACACCACTGCACTACCCTAAACCCTAAAACAGTCACCCCAGCACGAACCCCTACACTACCCAAACCACTGCACTATCCTAAACCCTAAATCTACCTCCAGCACGACCCCCTACACTACCTAAACACCACTGCACTACCCTAAACCCTAAATCTACTGCCAGTACGACCCCCTACACTACCCAAACACCACTGCACTACCCTAAACCTTAAACACTACCCCCAGAACGACCGCCAAGACTACACCAACACCACTGCACTACCCGAAACCACTACCCCAGCACAATCCCCTACACTACACAAACACCACTGCACTGCCCTAAACCAGAAAACACTACCCCGAGCATGACCCCCTCCACTACAGAAACACCACTGCACTACCCTAAACCCTAAAACACTACCACCAGCACAACCCCCTACACTACACAAACACCACTGCACTGCCCTAAACCTTAAAACACTACCCCCAGTATGACCCCTACACTACACAAACACCACTGCACTACCCTAAACTCTAAAACACTACCCTCAGCACTACCCCCTACACTACCCAAACACCACCGCACTACCCTAAGCCATAGAAAATTAACCACCACCCCATGCCCAATCCCCCTTGCCTCTCACTCCTCGTGGTTCCTGCTTCATGTCGTCTCTGAGGGGTGGTGCATGTCGTTGTGAGGAAACAGAACAGCCTCTGTTGCCTTACAACGACGTGGATCGTCAACATTTTTTTAGAACTCATGGTCATTTACCATACATACCTTTAGAATGAAATTCATTGTAAAGGCATGCGTGGTAAATGACCATGCGTTCTAAAAAAAAATGCGTAGTAATGACTTCGCGATGTACAACGCATGTGTGGTAATGCATGTGTTGTAATGGTATCGCGAAGTAAATAAGTTGTTGTAACGTCTCTTTACCGATCGTAGCTGGCCCCTGTTCTTCAATGAGTCGTTTATTTGATAAATTAGGAGGAAGGAATGTGTTTTTTTTACCGAAAAGGGCATTCCCGGCTGTTGTATTGTGAAAGTGTCCGCGTGGCCTGGTTTCACTTCCGGTGAGAGAGTGGAAGAGTCTGTTTGAATCTAAAGGGGTTCTGCTGTTGGACGGGGCCGGCGCGACACGTCATCAGAAAACACAGCTAATGGAAAGCGTTGTCCCCGAAGTGTGGAGCAGTGCCATGAGAGGTCAACGAGGGTGCGTCCCACCTCAGTATGACCGTACTGCGTGACCCATGTGCCGCCTCCAGTGTACGGAAGGCAGAAGCGGAATCCATCGCAGGTCCTCTTGAAGACCGTTGTAGCACTAATTCTACATTTTGGAACTAGGGCATTTTAACCTTGTTGTTCCTGCCAGATACAAAGAGAAGATCCTGTGTTATTCAGTTCCCTTGTTACCTTTTCTGTGGGTATTGGTGCTTGTCACTTTGCTGCCCCACCGGTGCACACGACTGGGCACCCCACCTCGTGTACCATCTACAGGGCCTCTGCCCTTGGATCACTGGTTTCGGTTTCTGGAGTGGCAACATAAACAGTTGCTCCCAAATGACTAGCCTGAACACTTAGGTTAGTATCCCCTGCGCCAGCATTCCGCGGAAATTCTTTCCTAGCTCTCCGACGTCGATGACGATGTCATAATAGCACGGCTCCGCTCGCGACACCGTATGACGTCATAGTAGCCATAACAGGACCTAGTCGGCGTGCTGATGTCAGTTCCACCCATTTTTTCCATGCCACCGAGGTAAACATGTGGACCGACACATTTTTAAATGTATACATAGCATATTAAATATAAATATATATATATTCACTGAAAAAAACATAGGTTTCAGGGGTGTTATAGTTAGCTGGACATTTCCCTCATACAAAACCCTACAAATTCCCTCGTTATAGTTAGTTCAGCTAACTATAACTCGCGCGCCCCCGCAATGCACTGCTGATGACGTCACATATTACATCACTCATGACATGGTCAGTGACATCACTGATGACATCACTGATGACATCTCAAATGACATCACTGATGACATCATCCACTGAGTCTGTGTTTCTGTAAAGTTTTAATATGTTTAATATATATAGGGAAAGGCCTGTGGAAGAATGAGTGGGTGTATGTGTGTGAATGGATGATTTTCTAGGTGCGTGAGTGACTCTATAAGTGATTCATTAAATGTAGCTTACTGCAGACTAGCGACTAAACTGTGTGAATGTCTGTATCTGTCTGTCTGTTGGTGTATAAGTGGCTGCATGGTTTTGTGAATAGCTATATGGGTTATTGATTGGTTGTCTGAGTATCTGTATGGGTGCCTGAGTGTTTGTGTGGGTAGGGTGTGTGTGACTCTGTGCATAGATGTGTGAGTGGGTGATTCTATGGGTGCATGGTTTTAAGAGTGCATCTGTGATGGACTGTATGGTTGGGTGAGTGTATGTATGGGTGTGTTAGTGATTGAATGTATACCTCATTGGTACATGTGTGAGTAACTACATATGTGAAAGGCAGGGTATATGTGTGTAAGTATGGATGAGTGTGTGCTTGTATCAGTAATTGTATAAGAGCGTAAGAATGTGGTAGTATTTTTATGAGTAAGTGAACTTGTGTGTGTATAACTGTATAGGTGAGTAAATTGGAGTGTGATTAATTATTTGCATGAGTGACTAGGTGTTTGAGTATGTGTATGGATGATTGGCGGTGTCTGAGTGTCTATATAGGTGTATAAATGCATATGATAGTCCTCTACTGAGTGACTGTAAGTATGAGTGACTCTACAGGTGAGTGAGTGGAGGTGTGTGTAGACGTAAGAGTCAATGAGTGGGTATGTAGTTATTGGTATTGGAGTATCTATGGTTTTGACAATGGCCGTCTGAAATTTTGAGTCGGTGTATCAAAGGTTATATTAGGGTGTGAGAAGATGCACTAATTTATTACATGGATGACGTCATCAGTGATGTCATCAGTGATGTCATTTGAGATGTCATCAGTGATGTCATGAGTGATGTCACTGACCATGTCATGAGTGATGTAATATGTGACGTCATCAGCAGTGCATTGCGGGGGCGCGCGAGTTATAGTTAGCTGAACTAACTATAACGGGGGAATTTCTAGGGTTTTGTATGAGGGAAATGTCCAGCTAACTATAACACCCCTGAAACCTATGGTTTTCTCAGTGAATTTCTATGGTTTTTTAAATGCCAATTCCTAACTATAACGTGCATGAAACCTACGGTTTTTTCAGTGAATTTCAAAGGTTTTTGACATGCTAGTTCCTATCTATAATTTATCTCTAAAGCTATGATGTTTAATGATTTTCATTGAATTTCTAAATTTTTCAATTTCCGTGTTAATTCCTTTAATTATGTTTTTTTAAAATACTTTTGTATCACTTTTTTTAACTTATTTTTTCAATAATTCTTTTAAAAATTAAAAAATATTATTTGTTTTTAATGGTTTACAAAAAAAAGTGTTAATTTTTAAAATATATTTTTATAGTTTTTTAAAAATATTTTTTAAAGTATATTTTCAAAACGTAATTTTTTTCATTTTTTTGGGATCCGCGCACCCTATGCGCACCGTTCTCAACCCCTACGCGAAAGCATCCGCGTACGGTAAGCGTTGGCTACGTGTTTGGTGCTCGATTGCAATGCGACCGGTACGCGACTCCAAGCCTATACAGGGCACAAGATGCTCGTTACGCGATGCTTGTGCGCTTCCGCGATGCGTCATATGCGTGCAAGGCGCGGTGGGTGCGTGAATCCCGCGAAATATTTAACATTTAAAAAAACATATATATATGTATTTTATGCGAATATTAATTGAAGACAAACTGTAAACTACTCATAAAAGTAATATATTTTTACATCTAATCCTATATTCTTTTTAAATTCAATTTCGCGGATGCGTGCTGGGTGCTTGCTGCGTATGCACACGGTGCGCGTATCCCATGTGACCTGAAAAAAAGAGATTTGATTGGTTCATTACACTTCCTGTTCTAACTATTGAAAGACCCCACCCATTTCAATCATTCTTCTTTGACCTTCTTTGGAGGAGCATCTCTTTGCAGAGAAGAAGCTTTTTTGACTAGGTTTTCACTTAGCTCAAACTTTTTTTCTAAACAAACAATGGCTTCAGGGCAGCAGGCATCTCCTGGATCTCCTCATTCATCTGAGGATGATTTTTTGGAAGAGCCACCACGCCCACCACATTTTTCATCTGTGGTGTGGAACTTTTTCACATATCCTGAGGGGCAAACAAAGTCCAATGCCACCTTGGTGACCTGCAAGATCTGCCAGAGAGTGCTGTCCCGTGGGGATCCAAACAAAAAATATTCATGCAGAGCTGCGAGCGTGATGAAACATCTAAGGACCCTTCATCCGGTAAACCTTGCTCTGGAGGAATGCTGAAGGATGAGAGTCGTTCCTGCTCCTTCATCGCAGCCAAGCACTTCAAGAGTGCATCCTTCTGCACAAAATTTGGACATCCGTCCGCAGTTCCAATTTTTGAAAGTGCTCTGCATAAAATGCAATGCTACTTTATGCTACGGGGAGCAGTCTATTGATCTGATCTGCCGCAAGCTAGAGAGTCACCATTGCTAGATTATTTTTTTCCCCCCCTGAAGTTCATTGTTTTGTTCCTCCAGTTCTGTTTTTTCCTTTTTGTTTCAAGGAAATCCCCCAAAATTTAAAAATTGTTCAAAAAAACAAAAAAAATATATATAAGAAAAAAGAAGAAAGAAAAAAGTTCTTCTAAGAACTAACTTTCCTGGTTTAAAAAAGAGCTATATATTTGTTTGTTGGTGTGTGAAAGTTTAGATGAATGTATGTGTAGAACGTAATTGACTGAATGAATGCATTAATAGCGTATGGTGAATGTATAAGTGCAGAACTATGAGTAAGTGCTGCAGCATCACACAGTATCTTCTTTAACTGCAGTGTGCTGTAGTAATTCCGAAGCACAGGGATGCAACATATGTACATAAATATGTTGCACATCTATGCTTCTCTCTGCACGGCTGCTTAAATTGCAGCCATGTGGTGACACAGGCACCCTTGCACCATGGTGGAAGGATATCTGTGTCATGTGCTGTTTGTTTTTGTGCAGAAAGACACACCTTCCTGCACAAAAACAATCAGTAAACGCATTTTTCTCCTTCAATGTATGCTGAACATTTTAGCATGCATTGAAAATTTAAAAATGAGGAGAAAAGAAAACAATTCTCCTTGTTGTGCTTTCGTACACCAATTGCAGAATGGTGCAGCATTCACACACATATCGAGATTTATAATTCTGATAAATCTGGAGATGTGTCTTGTTCTATGAGTATTCAGTGCAATCATGCACAGCAACACTTATAGAACAACCTTTCTACGCAAAGTGGTGTGTATGATGAGGTTGTATTTACATGGAGTAGAAAAAGTACACAGAGCGCCTTTTCCTCTCTTTGTAAATACGAAAGAGTGTCTTGTTCAATAACTATGTTACAAAAAGTGACATATTTCTGTTTTAAAATTGCTTCCGAATGATAGAAGGTAAGCACAGAGTTTTGTTTGCAAAGATGCTCAAACAAGAATGATTGAAATGATTGCGATCCTTCAATAGGTACAATGGGAAATATTATGAACCACTCAAATCTGTTTTTTTGGAGATCACATAATATCCGGTAACAGAGAGATTTCAAAACTACATCGGTATAAACAGAGTGTTTTAAAAAAACTTTTTCTGATGAAGGAAATAGAGTCTTCCTCAACAACTTTAGACTCTGTATAGGTACTTACTTATAAGTACCAAAAACTCTGAATGAACACAACGGCTCTTTTTAGAGCCACTCAAGAACAAAACACTTAAGCTTGATGTTTATCTCCCAAAAATTTCAGTTTTTTGTCCGTGGATCCGCGCACCCAACGCGTTAGGAACCGCGCACCAAACGTGAGAGAAACCGTGCACCGAACGCGTTAGGATGCGCGACTCCTAATTTTACCGTAAAAAAAAAATTGCCCCTATCACTAATTTTTATAATCCCCGGGGACCCCATCCCCCGGGGCTTATAAAAAAATGTTGGAGACCGTGGGGGGAGCCCCAACGCCCCCACGGTCCCAGCCGGCTCGCCGCGTCCTTCGGGAGCCGGCATTGCTTTTCCACATAGGGAGCTGCTGACATGCAGCTCCCCGTGTGGAAAAGCAATATCGTTTGGATTTTGAAAGAGAGAGCAGGTTTCCCTGCTCTCTCTTTCAAAATGCTAACAAAGTTTGTTATGGGAGGGCGGGAGATTCCCGCCCTCTCATAGCAAACAGTGTCCTGGGGGTGGGCACCCTAGGACACTGTAAGAGCCGGCCCTGGGGGGTGGCGGTCCCCAGGGCCCTCGGGCTCCAGGAGGGGGGCCACGCAGCCCCCACTTGGGGGCTAATTATTAATGAAGCGCGGAAGCCCGCGCTTCAGGGTTTTTTTTTTCCGGCCGGATCCGCGCACCCTGCGTGCATTTTGCCGATTTTTTTTTTTAAAAAGGTGGCCCCAGGGGGTCCTTCTGGGACCCCCTAAGCAACACTAGAGGGTCAGAGTATTTCTAACCTGCCCCCTTTATATGTTTTAAACACTTATTCCCCTTACTTCTTCAGCCTCGCTTCTACCGAGGCACAAAATGGCTGCCAACAGTTTCTGGTTTTGAATGTAGACAGACACTTCACAGCCAATTAGCATTCAGCGCGTGATCGGGAGGGTGCGCGCTCGGTTCGGGGAGGGTGCGCTTAGGGTGCGCATAGGGTGCGTGGATCCTCCGAGGCCATAGATATATCTATCTTTTTTACTCTAATTTTCTCAGGAACTACTGAACAGATTTACACCATTTATGCAAAAGGCACAAGTCTGAACTGAGGACTACCTCTTTGCCAAATTTGGTGTAATTCCGTTCAGCAGTTCGGGCTGTAGCTGCGGCTAAAGGTCCTATGGGAAATTGCATGGGGAAAACATGTTTTGGGACCCCCCTTTTTTCTCGGCCCCCACTTGATGAATCACCATGATACTTTCAGGATAGGAGCGGACCGGAGCTGGCCAAAAGTTTGGAAAATTCCGTGAAGATTCGTCAACCGGCGCCAGACTTATTGGGAATATGAATGTTGCGGATTTCCTATGGAAAATAGGTCCTAACTATAACTACCTACTGGTGCCCGCCAGTAGGTAATATATATATATATATATATATATATATATATATATATTCACTGAAAAAACCATAGGTTTCAGAGACGTTATAGTTAGAAATTAGCGTTTAAAAAACCTTAGAAATTCACAGAAACAAACCATAGGTTTCAGAGACGTTATAGTTAGCTGGCCATTTCACTCGTACAAAACCATAGAAATTCCTCTGTTATAGTTAGTTCTGCTAACTATAACTCGCGTGCCTGCAATGCACTGCTGATGATGTCACATATTGCATCATTCATGACATGGTCAGTGACATCACTGATGACATCTCAAATGACATCACTGATGACATCACTGATGACATCATCCAGTGAATGTGGTTTAGTTTGAAATTTAAATATGTATTATATATATATACCAATCTGTATTGAAGATTGAGTGGATATATAACTGTCTAGATGGAGGATTTAGTAGCTGTCTGACTGTCTTTTTAAGTGAGTAATTAAAAGTGTCTCACTTAATACATGGATTAGTAACTAAACTATGTGAATGTGTGCATCACTGTCTCTGTTGTTGTATAACATGCTGCATCAGTTGGTCACTAACTACATGAGTGTGTATATTAGTTATTGATTAGTTGGGTGAGTATTTGTATGGGACACTGAGTTTGTGTGTGGTTGGATGGGGTGTTTGTAACTCTATGCTTAGATGTGTGAATGGATGATTGACTAGGTGTATAGGTTTAAGAGTGCATGTGGAAACAGTTGTTTGGGTGACTGAGTGTATTTATTTGTGTTTTGGTGAGCGAACATATGTTTTAGTTGTACATCTTCAACAAAGTAAAAAAATAAAAGGCATTGTATGTGAGTTGGTGTATATAAATAAGTATGTGTAAGTGTCAGTGATTGTGAGAGTAACTATATGAATGAGTGTATAATTGTAATGGTGATTTTTTAACATATTAACTGAGTTACTATGTGTTTGAATAAATGAGGTGTTGTTGGATAATTGTGTAAGTGAGAAAATGTAAGTGTGATTAATTTTTTTCATGAGTGAGTAGGATGACTGCATAACTGACTAAGATGACTGCTGATGTGTCAATGTCTATATATGTGTATAAGTGCATTTGATAGTGTTCTATTAATTAGTGACTGCATGTATAAATGATTCTGTTGTTGAATGGGGAGTTGTGTGTGTAGACTTAGGAATCAGTGAGTGGGTATGTAGTAACTGGTATTGGTGCATCAATGGTTTCAAATATGGTACTCTGTATTTTACAGTGAGTGATGAAAGGTTATACTAGTGTATGATGAGGTGTATCAGATTTTCACGTGAATGATGTCATCAGTGATGTCACTGACCATGTCATGAATGATGCAATATGTGACATCATCAGCAGTGCATTGCGGGCGCACGAGTTATAGTTAGCAGAACTAACTATAACGGAGGAATTTCTATGGTTTTGTACGAGTGAAATGGTCAGCTAACTATAACACCCCTGAAACCTATGTTTCAGTGCATTTCTAAGCTTTTTTAAATGCTAATTTCTAACTATAACGTCTCTGAAACCTATGTTTTTTTTCAGTGAATTTCAAAGGTTTTTTTAAATGCTAATTTTTAAGAGTGATAGTAGTTATACCTATTTTTTTGTACTGATTTTCTACAGTTTAACTGTTTATTTTTAAATATTTTATTCATTAAGTAACATTATATATTTTTCAGAAAATTCTAGCCACCATTTTAGAAAAGTCATGAAGGATCCACGTACGGTGTGCGACTGCTCCGTGTTTTTCAGTTACATCATATACATTTAATATTACGTGATGTGCGCGATTGGTATGCGACCAGTCCGCGACACCTGCTCCCTCGCATTCGCGACACATGCGCATTACGGTACGAGATGCTTGCGTGGTGGCGGGTCCCGCGTGACGTCATATACATGCTGGGGCGTGCTGGGTGCGCGACTCCAGCAAAAAAATTGTATGTTCCAAAATTATATTTATGTGTCTTTAATATACATATTAGGGCAAGAGATGATCTAAGATATTCATAAAAATAATATATTTGTACTTATAATAAACTTATATTATTTTTAAATATATTTTCGCAAAGTCGGGTGCGTGCATCGTGAGCGCAGAAAACCAGGTCAGTAGAGCTGCTTTGAAGCGAGAGAACCAGGTCAGCAGAGCTGCTTTAGAGGGAGAGAATCAGGTTAGCAGAACTGCTTTAGAGCCAAGGAACCAGGTCAGCAGAACTGCTCTAGAGCCAGAGAACCAGGTCAGCAGAACTGCTTTAGAGCCATAGAACCAGGTCAGCAGAGCTGCTGTAGATCCAGAGAAACCAGGTCAGCAGAGCTGCTTTAGAGGGAGAGAACCAGGTCAGCAGAGCTGCTTTAGAGCCAGAGAACCAGGTCAGCAGAGCTGCTTTAGAGCCAGAGACCCAGGTCGTCAGAGCTGCTCTAGAGCCTAAGAATCAGGTCAGCAGAGCTGCTCTAGAGCCAGAGAACCAGGTCTGCAGAGCTGCCGTAGAGCCAAAGAAACCAGGTCAGTAGAGCTGCTTTAGAGGGAGAGAACCAGGTCAGCAGAGCTGCTCTAGAGGGAGAGAACCAGGTCAGCAGAGCTGCTCTAGAGCCAGAGAACCATGTCAGCAGAACTGCTTTAGAGCCATAGAACCGGGTCAGCAGAGTTGCTTTAGAGCCAGAGATCTAGGTCAGCAGAGCTGTTGTAGAGCCAAAGAACCAGATCAGCGGTGCTGCTCTGTAGCCTAAGAACTAGGTCAGCAGAGCTGCTGTAGAGCCAGAGAACCAGGTCAGCAGACCTGCTGTAGAGCCAGAGAACCAGGTCAGCAGACCTGCTGTAGAGCCAGAGAAACCAGGTCAGCAGAGCTGCTTTAGAGGGAGAGAACCAGGTCAGCAGAGCTGCTTTAGAGCCAGAGAACCAGGTTAGCAGAGCTGCTCTAGCTGACACTGACTGACTGACTGACACTGACTGACTGACACTGATTGACTGACACTGACTGACACGGATTGACTGACACTGACTGACTGACACTGACTGACTACTCACTCTCTACTACTCACTCTCTACTACTCACTCTCTTCTACTCTCTACTACTCACTCCACTATTCTCTACTACTCTACCACTCACTCTCTACTACTCTACTACTAACTCTCTGCTACTCTCGCTCTACTACTCCCTCTCTACTACTCCCTCTACTATTCACTCTCTACTACTCGCTCTCTACTACTCTCTCTCCAGTACTCACTCTCCACTACTCTCTACTACTCACTCTCTAATACTCACTCTCTAATACTCTACTACTCTCTACTACTCTCTCTACCACTCTCTCTAGTACTCACTCTCTACTACTCTCTGCTACTCTCTCTACTACTCACTCCACTACTCTCTACTGCTCACTCTCTACTACTCTCTCTCTACTACTCACTCTACTACTCTCTACTACTCACACTCTCTTTACTACTCACTCGCTACTACTCTCTACTGCTCACTCTCTACTGCTCACTCTCTACTGCTCACTCTCTACTACTTGCTCTCTACTACTCGCTCTCTACTACTCGCTCTCCATTACTCGCTCTCTACTACTCGCTCTCTACTACTCTCTCCTGCTCACTCTACTACTCACTCTCTACTACTCTACTACTCTCTACTACTCACTCTCTACTACTCTCTACTACTCACTCTCCACTACACACACTCTACTACTTGCTCTCTACTACTCACCCTCTACTACTCACTCTCTACTACTCCCTACTACTCACTCTACTACTCGCTCTCTACTACTCTCTACTACTCACTCTACTACTCCACTACTCTCTACTACTCACTCTCTACTACTCACTCTCTACTACTCACTCTCTACTACTCACTCTCTACTACTCACTCTCTACTACTCACTCTCTACTAGTCACTCTCTACTAGTCACTCTCTACTAGTCACTCTCTACTACTCACTTTCTACTACTCTCTACTACTCTCTATACTACTCACTCTCTACTACTCACTCTCTACTACTCACTCTCTACTACTCTCTACTTCTCACTCTCTACTACTCTCTACTACTCACTCTAGTACTCACTCTCTACTACTCAGTCTCTACTACTCACTTTCTACTACTCTCTACTCACTCTCTACTACTCACTCTACTATTCTCTACTACTCGCTCTCTACTACTCACTCTCTACTACTCTCTACTACTCACTCTCTACTACTCACTCTCTACTACTCTCTCTACTACTCTCTCTACTACTCACTCTCTACTACTCACTCTCTACTACTCACTCTCTACTACTCACTCTCTACTACTCACTCTCTACTACTCACTCTCTACTACTCTCTACTACTCACTCTCTACTACCCACTCTACTACTCTCTCTCTACCACTCACTCTCTGCTCCTCTCTACAACTCCCTCTCTACTCTCTATTACTCATCCTCTACCTCTCTACCTCTCTCTCTACTACTCTCTACCTCTCTACTTCTACACCTCTACACCTCTACCTCTACCTCTCTACACCTCTCTCTAAACGCACACATATGCATATGCATTTATATATACGTATGTGTATATATATACATACATATATAAACATATATATAATCTGCATATCTATATAAATACAAATATAAATGCATATATACATATATGCATGCATATGGATGTTATGTACATGAAAGTTTGAAAAACACTAATAAAAGCAAAGCTAAAAAGCCACCTAATTGCAAACAGAATTGCTTTAACTTAAATGAGGGCGAGACCTATTGCATTTTCAATGCTTGTTTACTTTGGTTCCATCAAGAAGACATTCAGATGTGTCACACATTTGCCATAAATTCTGAATGTTAGCATTCTAGTTGCTAATTAGATCACTGTAGTAAAGCTACTGCTCACCAGGGAAGTCTGCTGCTGGTATTCAAAGTGCATGTTTCAGTCTGCATGTCAGAATTATTTAATGAAATAGTAGAGGATTTGAGAAGTCACTCAAAATGTGCCCTAATTTTTCTTTCTGCAGCACTAATCATAATTTCTATGGCAAAATGAACCCCCTCATTTTGTTCCTTTGCAAATTAAATGTTTTAAGTGTTACCACTTTATTCCAATCAAGATGGCTTCAGGTGTGCCATACGTTTGTCATAAGTAAGACTGTTAGCGCTCTAGTTGTTCTTTAGAACACTCTGGGACATTCTGTCATTGGGCTATACTTGGGCTACATCTGGGTGAAAATCGTTGCTACATTTGGGCTCTTTTGTCTCTGGTGGCCATCTTGGGACACTTCTTTGTTATGAAGTTTCCCAATTTCCTCATTTACTACAGTCTCCTCAGTAGGAAAAACTTCCAGTTTTTTACTTTGATTCCATCAAGAAGGCATTCAGATGTGTCACACATTTGCCACAAATTCAGAATGTTAGCACTCTAGTTGCTCATTAGATCACTGTAGTAAAGCTACTGCTCACCAGGGAAGTGTGCTGCTGGTATTGAAAGTGCATGTTTCAGTCTGAATGTCAGAATTTTTTAATGAAATAAAAGAGGATTTGAGAAGTCACTCAAAATGTGCCCTAATTTTTCTTTCTGCAGCACTAATCATACTTTCTATGGCAAAATGAACCCCCTCATTGTGTTCCTTTTTAAATTAAATGTTTTAAGAATTACCACTTTAATCCAATCAAGATGGCTTCAGGTGTGCCATATGTTTGTCAGAAGTAGGACTGTTAGCACTCTAGTTTAGAAGACTCTGGGAAGCTGCAGTAGAACACAAAGGAATCAACTGTCAGTCTCTGGCCTTGTTGGATGTACATGTTTTACTGAGAATGTCAGACTTCATTCTCACATGACTGAGAAAGATAATGTGAATTTACAGAAAATATGCTCTCAGTTTAGCTTATAGATCACCTTCCAAACCTCCGTGGGAAAAGCATGAGAAAATAGTTTTCTCTCAAACATGATTCATGATATCCCAGCAGAAGGCTTTTTCACATGGTAAAATCACCTTAGAACACTCCAGAATTCCTAAAATGAGTATGGTACCATCAAGAAATGATTTATAATGTGTAACTGAAGTCTTAAAACTAAAGTCTTGAAGTCTTAAAAAGATGGCTACCAGCACTTCTTGGATGAAGTGCTGACAGCCAATCAGATCTCACAATGAGATGTGTGGTTAGGCTACGCCCATATATATCTATGATTTTACTTTTGATTTTCTTAGCAACTACTGAACGGATTTACACCATTTAACCAAAAGGCATGAGTGTAAACCAAGGGCTACCTCTTTGCCAAATTTCGTGTAATTCCGTTCAGCAGTTCGGGCTGCAGCTGCGATTAACGGTTCCTATGGAAAATTGCATGGGGAAAACACGTTTCTGGGGGCCAACTAGCCCACCAGGTACCTCCAGTAAGCGCCACGGAGCTACGTTGCAGAGTGTTGTAAAAAGGGGCGTGGCCTCTGAACACCTCTCTGCAACGCAGCTCTCTGGCGCATACTGGAGGTACCTGGTGGGCTAGTTGGCCCCTAGGGACCCTCGGGATTGAGGAGGAATACATTTTCCAACTTAAAACACGCCACAGGGCGTGTTTGCAGACATGTCACCTCAGGCCCCTCCCCCTTCATTCACCATTGTGCAAACGCGCCCTGTGGTGCGTTTTAAGTTGAGGAATCAATTCCTCTTCAATCTTGAGGGTCCCTGGGGGCCAACTAGTCAACCAGGTACCTCCAGTATGCGCCAGGGAGCTACGTTGCAGAGAGGTGTTCAGAGGCCACACCCCTTTTTACACCTCTCTGCTATGCAGCTCTGTGGCGCTTACTGGAGGTACCTAGTGGGCTAGTTTGACCCTAGGGACCCTCAGGATTCAAGCAGACTTAATCTCCCAACTTAAAACGGACACAGGGCTCGTTTACACAGGGGCGAAGGGAGGGAACGGGGCTTGAGGGCATGTGTGTAAACACGCCCTGTGGCGTGTTTTAATTTGGGGAAATAATTCCCCTTCAATCCTGAGAGCCCCTGGGGGCCAACTAGCCCACCAGGTGCTTCCAATAAGCGCCATTGTGCTGTGTTGCACAGAGGTGGTCCAGGCCGTACCCCTTTTTACACCTCTCTGCAGCGGCGCTTACTGGAGGTACCAAGTCGGCTACTTTGGCCCTAGGGACCTTCAGGATTCAAGGGGACTTAATCACCCAACTTAAAACGGACACAGGGTGTGTTTACACAGTGGGGATGGGAGGGGACGGGGCCTAAGGTGACGTGTGAAAACACGCCCTGTGGCGCGTTTTAAGTTGGGGAAATATTTCCACTTCAATCCTGAGAGCCCCAGGGGGCCAACTAGCCCACCAGGTGCTTCCAGTAAGTCACTGCACTGTGTTTCTGAGAGGTGGCCCAGGCCGTTCCCCTTTTTACACCTCTCTGCAACGCAGCTCTGTGGCGCTTACTGGAGGTACCTAGTGGGCTACTTGGACCTTAGGGACACTCAGGTTTCAAGGGGACTTAATCTCCTAAATTAAAAGAAACACAGGGCGCGTTTACACAGTGGTGAAGGGAGGGGATGGTGTAGGAAAGTGGCTCTATATATACTGGACCAAAGTAAAATCAGCCGAACTGCGAATTCTGATTTACTCACCTGTTTTCAGGAGAGACCTCAGTGCTGCATCTTTGAGCCCAGTACTGATCCTGAAAAGTAATTCTAACCATACTTACCAATAACTTGAATTTCCTTCCATAGGCTAACATTGACTGGTTTCACTTGGAAATTCTTCTAAGTGTGGAGTTTTGGAACTTTAAAATATTCCTCTAAAATCAGCCGAACTACCAATTCTGATACACTCACCTGTTATCAGGAGAGACCTCAGTGCTGCATCTTTGAGCCCAGTACTGATCCTGAAAAGTAATTCTAACACTTATAAATTCACCCAGGCACTCTCCTTGCAGTACTCCAATCATTCATTCAGTATCAAGTATTCATGCAGCGAGCCAGGCACTAGCACATGGACTGCCTCAAACGCCTATCCACTATGCGTGCAGTCCTCTAACCACCTACACACTTGTGTTTTACACCTTCAATTCCCCAGTCAGTATCCATACACTTCCAGCAAACACCCTGTCACTCCCCTTGCACTCCTCTAGTGACCCATTCAGCACCATGTACTAATCCATTCACAGCGCCAATACCCAACCACTTATAAATTCACCCAGGCACTCTCCTTGCAGTACTCTAATCATTCTGTCAGTACCCAAGTACTCATGCACTGAGCCAGGCCTTAGCACATGGACTGCTTCAAACCCATATCCATTATGCATGCAGTCCCCTAACTAACCAACACACTTATAGTTCTGCACTTATACATTCAACAAAAAAAACAATATTTCAGTTTCAATATTTTAAAAAACATTTTTATTTCTATTTATATTAAAAATATATAATGTAATTAAAAAAAAAAATAACTGTAGAAAATCACTATAAAAAAATACATATAACTAATATTACATTATTATTACATTTAAAAATTATCATTTAAAAAACCTTCGAAATTTACTGAAAAACCATAGGTTTCAGACATGTTAAAGTTAGGAATTAGCATTTAAAAAACCTTAGAAATTCACTGAAAAAAACATAGGTTTCAGGGCTGTTATAGTTAGTTGGACATTTCGCTCATACAAAACCATTGAAATTCCTCCGTTATAGTTAGTTCTGCTAACTATAACTCGTGCGTCTGCAATCCACTGCTGATGTCACATATTACATCATTCATGACATCACTGATGACATCTCAAATAACATCACTGATGACATCATCTACGTGAGAATCAGATACACCTCATCATACAGTAGTATAACCTTTCATCACTCACTGTAAAATACAGAGTACCATATTTGAATCCATTGACACACCAATACAAGTTTCTAACAACCCTCTCACTAATTCCTAGATCTACACACACATCTAATCACTTACCTATAGATTCACTCATACATGCTGTCAATGATCAATAGAACACTATCAAATATACTTATACACTATATCGACATTACACACCAGCACACATCCTATTCACTTATGCAGTCATCCTACTCACTTATGCAAACAATGGATCATACTTACATTTACTCAGCTACACATTTATACAAACACCACTTCATTTATTCATATAGATAGTAACTCATACTTAGAGGCCCATTAGTATGTTGGGCGGATCGCCATCGCCAGCATGGCAATGGCGATCTGCCTGACATTTTCTCCCGCCCGCCTGCCAATTCCCCCCGCCATTATTACTATGGCGGGGGGGACCCCGGCGGACGGAAAGACCGTCCGCCGGTTTTCCGCCAGTAGGCAATTCACCTGGGCGGAAAAGCAGTTAATACGGTGGCGGTGTCTGTTAGACACCGCCATCCATATTATGATGCATGCGGGGATTTGCCTTTCCGTGGGGGCAATGCTACCACGGAAGGCATGCGGTCTTTCACATTGGGGGCCCATAGCGGGCCCCCAGGTAATTACCTGGGGGGCGGGGGGTGCACATGGGGTACCTATGGTACCCCCCTGCATTTGCATGTACAACGTGGCAGGCACCGCGCGGTGCCTGTCACGTTGTTCATGCAAATGCACAACTTGCATTTTTGGCATTGCGGCAGGCGGTGCTTTCTGCACCACCTGCCGCAATGTTAAAAATGCGGCATGCGCCCGCCAGTGTGGTGGGCGCATCCTAATTGTATCTGCGGGACCGCCGCATGCATTGCTTGCGGTCCCATTTCCCGGGGCTATAGCGGGCAGACAAAGTCTGCCAGCCATGCTAAGGGTGCCCTTAGTGTGTTACAAAACCACTATTTTTGGCATTGCGGCAGGCGGTGCTTTCTGCACCACCTGCCGCAATGTTAAAAATGCGGCATGCGCCCGCCAGTGTGGTGGGCGCATCCTAATTGTATCTGCGGGACCGCCGCATGCATTGCTTGCGGTCCCATTTCCCGGGGCTATAGCGGGCAGACAAAGTCTGCCAGCCATGCTAAGGGTGCCCTTAGTGTGTTACAAAACCACTATTACAAGTATACAGTTATCCATACAGTCACTCATACAATCACCGAGTCTTATGTATACATATTTATATACAACTGTCACCTACACTGACTTTTATTTTTCTAGTTTGTTGGACATGTACCATTGAGAGATATATTTGCTCATCACCACACCCATAAAGATATTCACTCACCCAAACTACTGTTATAACATGTAGTCTTAACCTCATATTTCTACTGAATCAACTATTCACACATCTTTGGGCAGTCACACACCCCCCACCGAACCACACACACATTCATTCTCCCATACAAATACTCAGTTAACTAATCAATAACTAATATAGACTTTCACATAGCTAGTAACCAACTGGTGCAGCAGTTTACACAACAACTGACAAAGTGATGCAGATATTCACACAGTTGAGTCACTATCCAATATATTTAGTGAGACACTATAAATTAGTCAAGTAAACAGTCAATCACACTGCTATTAATCCTCCATCCAGATATTTATATTTATATATCCACTCACTCTTCAATGCAGATTGCTATATATATAATACATATTTAAATATCGGACCAAACCACACTCACTGGATGATGTCATCAGTGATGTCATCAGAGATGTCATCAGTGATGTCACTGACCATGTCATGAATGATGCAATATGTGACATCATCAGCAGTGGATTGCGGTCGCACGAGTTAAAATTAGCAGAACTAACTATAACGGAGGAATTTCAATGGTTTTGTACAAGTGAAATGTCCAGCTAACTATAACAGCCCTGAAACCTTTGGTTTTTTAAGTGAATATATATATATATATATTCACTGAAAAAACCATAGGTTTCACACATGTTATAGTTAGCGGAAATTTTACTGATAAAAAACCAATGAAATTGCCCCGTTATAGTTAGTGCTGGCAACTATAACTCACGCGACCGCAATCCTCTGCTGATGCTAATACTGTATTTAGACACTTATTTGCCCCTGTCTTCTTCCATACATTTTTAGCTATACATATATTACAAATATTTTTTTTTATAAAGACACATATGTCATCAGCAGAAGATTGCGGTCGCGTGAGTTATAGTTGCCAGCACTAACTATAACGGGGCAATTTCATTGGTTTTTTATCAGTAAAATTTCCGCTAACTATAACATGTGTGAAACCTATGGTTTTTTCAGTGAATTTGCAAGGTTTTTTAAATGCTAATTCCTAACTATAACGTGTGTGAAACCTATGGTTTTTTCAGTGAATTTGTACGGTTTTTTAAATGCTAAGTTACTTTACGCCATTCGAGGCGTGCGCGCCCACTTAACGCAGTGCGTTCCGTGCACGGTTTTTATCAACTTTAATAAGCCCTGTACATTTGGTGGCCTTCGGCCACCAAAAGCACAGGGGGTGGGGTCAATGTGGATAGTATTTTTTTTATTTCGATTTTATAATTTCATGTTGCCAAAATATAGTTTTTTTACTGATGTAATAAGCCCTGCACATTTGGTGGCCTATGGCCACCAAAAGCACAGGGGGTGGGGTAAGTGTGGATAGTGTTTTTTTTATTTCGATTTTTTACCGTACGCTTACGGTAAGCGTACGGTAAGCGTACTCGGCGAAATTGCCGAAAAAAAAATAAAACCGTTTTTGCTCTTGGGGGATGTTTGGGGACTCCCTCAACATGACTATGTGGGAGGGAGTTGTCAAAACAGCCCCGTAACATGTTTTTGGGCATCATGTTTGATAAATAACACTAAGTGCGAGAGACAAAATGGCGGACGCCGCTTCCTGGTTTCGGCCGATTCGAATGTTTACTAAGATCTAAGAGCCAATCAGAATCGCGCTCGCGCACGCCACCGTACGCGTACGGTAAGCGTACGGTAAGCGTACCGTAAGCGGGCTCAGATATATATATTGATTTAAAGGCTATTTTCTCAGAATCTACAGAACAGATTTACACCAAACCTACAAAAGGCACTTCCTTGACATAGGGACTACCTCTCTGCCAAATTTCTAGTAATTCTGTTCAGCCGTTCGGGCTGTAGCTCGTTCTAAAGGTCCTATGGAAAAATGCATGGGAAAAACGCGTTTTGGGACCCCCCTTTTATCTCAGCCCCCGCTTGACGAATCCCCCCGAGACTTTCAGGGTAGGAGCGGAGCGTAGGGCCCCACCTATTTTGAGAAATTCGCGAGGATTCATCGACCGGCGCCAAAGTTATTCAAAATAGAATGTTGCGGATTTCCTATGGAAAAGGGGTCCTAACTATAACTACCTACTGGCGACCGCCAGTAGGTAATTAATATATATATATATATATATATATATATATATATATATACATACAAATGCAGAACCATTAACCCCTTCGCTGCTAGGCCTTTTACCCTCCTGTGCTAAGCCTTTTTTGGGCTATTTGGGGTAGTGCGCGCTTAGGCCCCTGTAACTTTTTGACCACATTAGGTATCCACGCCAAATTTGCGTCCTTTTCTTCCAACATCTTGGGGATTCTAAAGGTGCCCAGGGTTTGTGGATTCTCCTAGAGGGTTCCCAGAAATTAGTCAAATGAAAGCTTCTGGGTTTTTCTCTGCAAATGGTATCAAAAAAAGGTTTGTGGGACTGAAATCACCATTTCTCCAGCTTTTAGGGAATGACTGAATTTTGTCAGAAAACCAACATTTTTTACACAGTTTTGGCATTTTTCTGGGACATACCCTATTTTTGCTATTTTTTGTGCTTTCAACCTCCTTTCAGTTAATGGTAGAAATGGGTACAAAAACAATAATGGTTCCTGAAAAGCTATACATTTTTGAAAAGTAGACACAATTCTGAATTCAGCAAGGGGTCATTTGTGTAGATCCATCAAGGTTTCTTTATAGAAACTACCAGTTAAATATAGGAAAAATTAAAAATTAGTTGAAAAAAGCAGCCTTTTGAGTCAACGTTTTCACCTGTAACTTCTTCTAATTATGACATCTCTTAGAAAGCAATGTACCGTTACATCCACTGGACCTTCCTGGTTGTGGGGATATATAGGACTTGTAAGTTCACCAAGAACCCAACGAACCCAGAGTAAAAAACTGAGCAGCATTTTGTAATGGTTTTTTTTTTAGTTCTGGGTATATAGCAATTATAGTGTGAAAATGTATACATGGAAAAATTGGTATGAAAGACACCTTTGTATTTCTGAAATGGGAACAAATTACAGAGTTTAGAAACAGTGTATATTTGCACTTTTTCGAAATTGGGAATACTCATACTTGCATGACAATTATTGGTCATTTTTCAAAATGACTTTTTTTTTTACACAATGTCTTTCATTTGGAAGGGAGAAATGCATCAAAAATCAATAGGTAATAACAGTTGCTTTACAAATCTGAACTACCCTAAGTTTCCCGATAAAAATGGTACCTCACTTGTGTGGGTAGGCATAGTGCCCACGACAGCAAGTGGCTCAAAACCTAAGGTGAACACACCACATTTTCACACTGAAAATTTACACATTTTTTGCGAAGAGTCTTAACTGTAGTTTTTGAACCCTAGCTCTGCCGGCACCTAGGGAAACCTAGCAAACCTATACATTTTTAAAAACTAGACACCCAGGGGAATCCAGGATGGGGTGACTTGACTGCCTCCCACCATGATCTGTTACCCAGAATCCCTTGCAAACGTAAAAAATTGACAAAAAAAACAAATTTTCCCCACATTTCTGTGGTGGAAAGTTCTGGAATCTGCGTGGATCCACATATTTCCACCCACCCCGCGTTCCCCAAAGTCCTATGAGAAAAATGGTACCTCACTTGTGCGGGTCGGCCTAGTGCCCGCGACAGGAAACGGCGCAAAACGCAACGTGGTCACACCTCAATTTTGCAGTGAAAAATTACCCTTTTTAGGTCTCCCCTGCGAATGCAGCGCGGAGCGCTGCTTTCGGCGAGATCTATTGTTGCTGACTTGCCTCGGAAGGGGGACAGGAGATGTGCACGCGCAGGCTTTTGGCGGATTTGAGTTGGTGTACGCGCCTACAGCCACGCGGCATGCACATCTCCTGTCCCCCTTCCCTCGCAAGCCAGCATGCAGTTTCGCTTTCGTCCTCACCAGCCTCCTGTAATTCACGCACGTACAGACAGACACGCGACGTGCACATCTTGTGTTCCACTTCCAAGGCAAGTCAGCAATTTTGTGCCATCATACTCACTGTTGCCACTGATCCTTTGAACATTTGCGCTGCAGATCTAGACGATGCTGTTAAAATCCCGGGACGGGGAGCGCTGTGGGCCCAAGTGCCTGTACATGGTGGCGGTAGTGCGTCTGCTTTTTCTCGCTGCTGTGAAGGCTTCCCAAGTGCTACCTCCTTCGATCCAATACGACGATCTGACGTGCCCCGGTACTGCTCCTAAGCCCTCTCCACTGCTCCGGACTGCACCCTAGCGTTAGGTCCGCTATAGTCGGGTCTCTGAACCTGCCCCAGCTATCAGCTGCGTACCCAAACACCCATACCACGCATGCGCCACACGCTGAGCAAGGCACGCTGAGCAAGGCACGCCTTACGGCGGGCGCACTCGATCCTTACGAGCTACGTCATAAGGGCTTGTTGTCTGCAGTGAGGGAATGCATCGCAGCCCACTGAATCGCCACGCAGCTATTCGCGCCTTTGGTCTGAGGATACGCCAGCGGTTCTGAAACTGACATTTTCCTCCTACAAGCCACCTGGGTAGATGTACTTTGGCCTGGGAGCCCCGCTCTTGCTTTATAATCATGGCGCCTGGTGCGTGTAAATTTAAGCCGCATGGAAGCTGCACTTAGTGTTGTAGCACGGTGCCCACTTAATCTAATATACGCGCGCGCTATATGTTCGCTATATGTTCGACCATGGCATCGCTTATTTAATGTTCCTTTGTCCTGTCACTGCTCGTCTTGCCATCCGCTTCTGTTGCTTTAATGCAGGTACTACTTCTCCTTGTTTCCGTTGCCGTGCTTCATTTTCTTAGCTGTGTGCGGCATGTCTGCTTCATGGTGTTTGCGTTTGATTTGATTTTCCCATAGTGGCGATGCCCTCCCCTCTCGTACTCCGTCCCCGCCTCTGCAGCACACACTATGCTGCGTCTCCTCTGGTTGCATTCAGTGCTCCTGCAACTGCCCCAGCCCCGCCTTCACCACTTTCACTCTCGCAGGGGAAAAGGTGTGTGTTTATTTAAATAGGGCTTCTGTTTTCAGCGGTCAAGGATCGGCTGAAAACAAAAGCACTTTTAGCTTGTGTTTTCAGCCGATCCTCGCCCCTACTCTTGCCCCTCTCTCCCAGTTTACTTTGTTTTAAGCAACCAGGCCGATCATAGTCTTTACTTTACTCCTGCGCTATGTGGTAATTACAGAAAAAGTGGCAAAAGCATTCTGTTTCTATTTCAGCTGCAGTGCTTTTACAACCCAGAACAGGGTCGTTCGAACCCCATTGCTGACGGTACCTAAAAGTTTTTTACGTTCAGTTCCTTGTTCTCCTTGAAAATACAACTCCACACAAATATCGATAGTCGTTTCGATTATTTTTTTTGTAAAAGTCGCATTTAATCAATGATGGAGAAAGAGCTTATTTTCTGCACCGTCTGTTTTATACCTTTCAAATTTAAACATGGTGTAAAAACGAAAATAATAAACCTTAATTCCTATACCGTCCTTATCTCCGTTTAAACATACCAACCCTCACCCTCTGGCCTTACAGACCACACTCTTAGACTTCATGTAGACCTGAGTGACTTTTTAAAAAAAATCATTGGGAAGCAGAAGCGGGTCAATAAGCAAGTCTGCAAACATCTGCTTTTCAGATTTTGATTGGCATGGATAGAAAAAAGGGCACTGTTTACAGCTGCCAGCTTGATTACTCTCTCAGCGTCAATGCCATCCATGCTTTTCTCGTGCTTGTCCATTTGTTCTGTGTTTATGTCAGATCCCTCTTTACTCAATTGATCTTGAATTTGAAGAGCTGTGTTTGTTTGTGTGTTGATATCCTTTTGCATAATCTTAAAGGCTGAGCTGCCAGTGGAAACACAACACAATCACAACACTCATGTACCTGGACTACCTCTCCTTTCCCTGGGTGATCCGTCTGAGTGGTGCTGAGACAAACCATTTCTGCTCGTCCAGACAGCAGCACCTCCTTCTCTGATCTATTTTGTCTAGCTGCAGACACTGAGAAAGCACCAAAAACAACAAACAACCTTAACAACATTTACCAAAACTGTTCACCTCCTTGTGTCACCAATTTGTCCCCCAAATATATGCTCTTTAGTTGGGATGCCACATATTTGTTTTTTTTGGTCAAAAGATGAGTGCGATGGCTGGCTGCATTTTGAGCCCTCTGCAGTTTTTGGACCTGTTATATGGCAAGATTGCAAATGACGCTGGACGTAATCAAAGCAGGAGCTAACTAGTGCTCCTGAAATTACTGCATCCTTCACTTAGGAAATGTAGGGTTAGGGCTCTTTTGTGCAGATTCAGTGGGCTTTTTTTAAGTGCGTATCTGATATATTTACCCTGCACACATCCACTTAATTCCAAAACACATAATTACACTCCACAAAAAAATTCATCTTCAGAACATGCCACATAATACCACTACAAATCATGCCACATAATTCCACAATTCAATGTCACACAATTCTGCATAACACAACATAACCCTCCACATAATAGCACTCAGTGCCACATTTTCACGCTACACATAATTACACTCTACTCAATACAACATAAATACACCCCACATAAATGCACTCTATGCCACATACAAGCAATCCACATAAATGCAGTCCACACCATAACACATAATTTCAATAAGCATATTTTCGCTCAATGCCACACAGTTCCACACCATACAATTCAAATCCACACACTTCCAATACACACCACATAATTACACACCAAACCACATATTTCAAATACACAGCACAATTCCAATACACACCACATACCTCCAATACACACCACCACAGATATACACATCATACCACAACTAACAATTCCAATACAACTCACATAATTCCACTCCACACCACTTACATTCACTACACTCCAAACCAAAACACATAGGTAAAAGACATTATCGTTACAATGCCAATAGCTCTAACTCTTACAAATGCGAGACCTATTGCATTGCAAATGCTTGTTTGGCAAAGTGACTAGCTGTAGTTTTTGAACCCTAGCCCTGCCGGCACCTAGGGAAACCTAGCAAACCTATACATTTTTGAAAACTAGACACCCAGGGGAATCCAGGATGGGGTGACTTGAGTGCCTCCCACCATGGTCTGTTACCCAGAATCCCTTGCAAACGTAAAAAATTGACAAAAAAAACACATTTTCCCCACATTTCTGTGGTGGAAAGTTCTGGAATCTGCGTGGATCCACAAATTTCCACCCACCCCGCGTTCCCCAAAGTCCTACGAGAAAAATGGTACCTCACTTGTGCGGGTCGGCCTAGTGCCCGCGACAGGAAACGGCGCAAAACGCAACCTGGTCACACCTCAATTTTGCAGTGAAAAATGACCCTTTTTTGGCAAAGTGACTAGCTGTAGTTTTTGAACCCTAGCCCTGCCGGCACCTAGGGAAACCTAGCAAACCTATACATTTTTTTAAAACTAGACACCCAGGGGAATCCAGGATGGGGTGACTTGAGTGCCTCCCACCATGGTCTGTTACCCAGAATCCCTTGCAAACGTAAAAAATTGACAAAAAAAACACATTTTCCCCACATTTCTGTGGTGGAAAGTTCTGGAATCTGCGTGGATCCACAAATTTCCACCCACCCCGCGTTCCCCAAAGTCCTACGAGAAAAATGGTACCTCACTTGTGCGGGTCGGCCTAGTGCCTGCGACAGGAAACTGCGCAAAACACAACGTGGTCACACCTCAATTTTGCAGTGAAAAATGACCCTTTTTTGGCAAAGTGACTAGCTGTAGTTTTTGAACCCTAGCCCTGCCGGCAACTAGGGAAACCTAGCAAACCTATACATTTTTGAAAACTAGATACCCAGGGGGAATCCAGGATGGGGTGACTTGAGTGCCTCCCACCATGGTCTGTTACCCAGAATCCCTTGCAAACGTAAAAAATTGACAAAAAAAACACATTTTCCCCACATTTCTGTGGTGGAAAGTTCTGGAATCTGCGTGGATCCACAAATTTCCACCCACCCCGCGTTCCCCAAAGTCCTACGAGAAAAATGGTACCTCACTTGTGCGGGTCGACCTAGTGCCCGCGACAGGAAACTGCGCAAAACGCAACGTGGTCACACCTCAATTTTGCAGTGAAAAATGACCCTTTTTTGGCAAAGTGACTAGCTGTAGTTTTTGAACAATAGTTCTGCCGGCACATAGGGAAACCTACCAAACCCATACATTTCTGAAAACTAGACTCCCGGTGGCTTCCAGGGAGGTATGGCTTGCGTGGATCCCCCAACGTTTCCTTACCCAGAATCCCCTGCAAACCTCAATTTTAGCTGAAAAAATCACTTTTTTCACACATTTTGGTGTGGGAAAGTTATGGCATCACCGGGCTCACACAAATTTACCACCACCCAGCGTTCTCCAGGTCTCTCGGTAAAAATGGTGCCTCACTTGTGTGGAAGGCCCAAGTACCCACGGCAGGCAAGTGCCCAAAACGTAGTGAGGCGACATCAAAATGGTCTATCGCAAAACCACCTGATTTTGCAAGGGGGGTCACCTCGGTTTTTGGCCCGGTGCTCGGCGGCCATCTAGGGAAACCTACCAAACCCACTCATTTCTGAAAACTAGACACCCGGCGGCTTCCAGAGAGGTATGGCTTGCGTGGATCCCCCAACGTTTCCTTACCCAGAATCCCCTGCAAACCTCAATTTTAGCTGAAAAAATCACTTTTTTCACACATTTTGGAGTGGGAAAGTTGTGGCATCACCAGCCGCTCCCAAATTTTCCACCAACCACCATTCCCCCAGGTCTCCCGATAAAAATGGTGCCTCACTTGTGTGAAAACGAGATTTGGGGCTAATGCCTCCATCTGCCCCCCAGGGGGGGCAGAAAGGCTGTCATTTTTGCGGAGGGTGGGTGGGGGCATGGGCATGCCCATATTGGGCAGCCCCCACCCCAATTTACAAAAAAAAAAAAAATCCCTGGCGTATAGTGGGCTTTCTACCCCCCGGGGGGGGCAGATTGGGGGCTACTGCCCCCATCTGCCCCCCAGGGGGGACAAAAAGACTAAATGGCACAAAAAATATTTTGGGGGAGCAAAAGCCCTTGCCTAAGGGGCCGCTCCCCCCTCCCTGGTGTCTAGTGGGTGGATCCCTGCTTGGGGATCGCTCTCCTGGGGCGATCCCCAAGCAGGGATCCACTGGGGAGGGGTACCATTGGAAAGGGGAGATGCTCCCCTTTCCAATGATACCTCTCCCGTCTTTCTATGTGCCCGGGGGGCTGAGATAGCCCCCTGAGCACATACAAAGTGAAACTGAAATGAGCCTAAAGGCTCATTTCAGTTTCGGTTTCTATGCAATGAAGACAGCGCGACGTGCGCGCTGATCTTCATTGCACAGAAACCAGGGAGGGGGCCTCGGGAGCTGGGGAAGCTCTTCCCCAGCTCCCAAGTTCAAAGCCATGAAATAGAAATCCCTCTGCTGTCTGCAGCAGAGGGATTTCGTGTCCCTGGCCTCATGACGGAATGGTTCCGTCATGAGCACAGGGGCGCTGATGCTCATGATGGAACCATTCCGTCATGAGCATCGAAGGGGTTAAAGGCATAAAGAAGTAGCAACAAATCAAGTATTTCTCACTATTAAAACATAAGCATGATTAAGACATATTAAAAACATTCATGTCAAACAGTAAAAGCATCTTTCTGGTAGAAAAAGGTGGACAATGGGGAGGCGGGTGGGACAGTGAGGAATTCCCAGGCAGATACTGTTTCCACCAGAAAAAGCGTTACCGAAGATAAGTAACTTGCTCTTCTGATGGATACTCCTGCCTGTTAATTCCTCACCTTTTGAATAGAATCCTCAAGCCGTACCTCACCCGGAGGAGGGTGTCCACCTGACTAGACCAAAAAATCTTGCAAAACAGATCGAGCAAAATGGCCATCCCTCCTAACCTCCTAATCCAATAATAATCAAATAATTTTTTGTCAAAATTATATTGAAAATAATACTTTAAAAATTCTTTTATTAATAAATTTAGACAAACACTTAAAGGAAAACTTTTATTTATAATTAATTTAAAGATATTTCATACTTTACAAATTATTCCGAAGTCGCGACCCCAGCGCAACTTTTCAAAATTGCTACCGGAATGCGCACAGCCATCGTGTAGGGTGCGCGACTTCTGTATAATATTTAAAAAAAAAGAATGAATATAGTTTTCCTAACTAACAGTTATTCAAAATATTTTAAAATATGTATATATATATATGTGTATATATATATATTGCCGCCAGTGATCAAGAGCTGGATGCAGCTCGAAACGCGTATGGCCCACGAAACGCTAGCAGCCTGCTGACAATACTGCTGCCTGCGGTGATTTGTGTTCAACCCCGATGTGTGTGGCATCTTCATGAGGGCAACTCTCTTGGGTTTGTATATATATATATATATATACGCCTCTCGGTCAGGTGCTCCGCTTGTTGTCGACAACTTCTGTGGTGTGCTGTGTGCGGAACGCTCAAAAGCGGCGCCCCCTCGCCCAAGACAACGTTCCTGGTACTAAGAGGAGAGAGCAGCAGATTACTGCTGATTTGGACAACTGCAGATGACGTTTGCCGCCATGGTCCCCGCAAGGAGTGGATAAGCAGACTCATATGCTGGCAACTGCCAGGGCATTACTGAATGCACGGACTGGTTACTTAACCAAAGTTTGCGATGTGGGACTGTTGACTCACACAGTGCGTGGGACAATATGGACTGCGGGACTCCAGTTACCAGCATACTTTGCGTTTACCATCCACAGAGATTGAAGAACTATCAAACAGTAAGCAAAGTTCCTGGACATTTTGAACTTGTTTTAAAACACAATGCTGGCAATGATTAAGGCATTCGCCGAAACGCGTCTGCCAGGTGTTTTAGTACTTACCTGCTGTACTGGTGGCAAATAAATCTTACCTGCAGTGGTCCAATAGCATGTGTCGGATCCGTTCTTTTAAGAGGCGGGACTGGTGGTGGATATATATATATATCTATATATATATATATATATATATATATATATATATATCATTTTAAAAAACATAGGATTGAGGTACATTGGACTTACAAATTTTCATTTAAAGAACCTTTGAAATTCACTGGAAAAACCATAGGTTTCAGGCACGTTATAGTTAGGAATTAGCATTTAAAAAAACCATAGAAATTCACTGAAAAAACCATAGGTTTCAGGCACGTTATAGTTAGAAATTAGCATATAAAAAACCATAGAAATTCACTGAAAAAAACATAGGTTTCAGGAACGTTATAGTCAGTTGGACATTTCACTCGTATAAAACCATATAAATTCCGGCGTTATAGTTAGTTCAGCTAACCATAACTCGCGCCCCCGCAATGCACTGTAGGTTGTGGAGGTCCCCGGGGCTGTGCCATAGGTGGGAGGGGAGTCGCGCGGCCTCCTCCTGGAGCCAGTGATGGCCCTGGGGACCGCCACCCCCCAGGGCCGGCTCCTGCAGTGTTCCGGGGTGCCCACCTCCGGGACACTGCTGTTTGCAATGACGCCTTGTCATTGCAAACTCTGCTTTGCTTCATTGAAGCGAGAGCAGGGAAACCTGGTCTTGCTTCAGTGAAGCAAAGCAGAATTGCTTTTCCATAAGGGGAATTAATTCCCCTTGAATACTGAGGGTCCCTGGGGGCCAACTAGCCCACCAGGTACCGCCAGTATGCGCCAGGGAGCTGCGTTGCAGAGAGGTGTTCAGAGGCTACGCCCCTTTTTACACCTCTCTGCAACGCAGCTCTGTGGCGCTTACTGGAGGTACCTCATGGGCTAGTTGGACCCCAGGGCCCTCAGGATTCAAGGGGACCTAATCTCTCAACTTAAAACGCGCCACGGGGCGCGTTTGCACAGTGGTGAAGGGAGGTGGTGGGGCCTGAGGTTACTTGTGTGCAAACACGCCCTGTGGCGCGTTGAACGTTGGAGAATTAATTCCCTTTCAATCCTGAGGGCCCCTGGGGGCCAACTAGCCCACCAGGTGCTTCCAGTAAGTGCCACTGCGCTGCGTTGCAGAGAGGTGGCCCTCTGTGGCGCTTATTGGAGGTACATGGTTGGCTAGTTGGACCCCAGGAACCGTCAGGATTCAAGGGGACTTAATCTACTAACTTAAAACTGCCACAGGGCATGTTTGCGCACGTCACCTCAGGTCCCCACCTCCCTTCACCACTGTGGAAACACGCCTGTTGCGCATTTTAAGAGGTAGTTTTAATCCCCCTACCCTATTATGTACTAGGGCCTTACAGAGGAGGTCATGCTAATCACAGGGGTACCCCAACGCATAGTGTTCCCTAGTGTATGTAGGTGTTTTCACTGTATTCTAAGTGTCTTTTAGCATAGCACTGGCCCTAGGCCTGGTTAGTCAGTCAGCTACCACCAGTACCCGTCTGAAAAAGTTGTGGGCACAGGATGATTTTGCAACAAGGCCTCTTTCTGCTCCTCTGTTGCTTCTTTCTGCACATGTCTTGCTTCTTCCTGCACTTTTCTTCATCTTTGTGGACTTCTGCTGCTTCTTTCTGCATTTCTTTTGCTTCTTTCTGTGCTTTTTTTCTTCTTTCTTCACATGTCCTACCTCTGTAGGCATAGTTAGAAACTAGCATTTAAAAAACCATAGGTTTCAGGCACGTTATAGTTAGAAATTAGCATTTAAAAAACCTTAGAAACTCACTGAAAAAAACATAGGTTTTAGGGAAAGTTATAGTTAGTTGGACATTTCACACACAGTCACAGGATGATGTCATCAGTGATGTCACTGACCATGTCATTAGTGATGTAATATGTGACGTCATCAGCAGTGCATTGCGGGGGCGCGAGTTATAGTTAGCTGTACTAACTATAACAGGGGAATTTCTATGGTTTTGTACGAGTTAAATGTCCAACTAACTATAACTTTCCCTAAAACCTATGGTTTTATCATCTCAAAGCACTAGAAGTTTCCAAGAGGACCTCCTCTGCGCCAAGGAAACTTACTGGAGTTGGCACTCTCTATGCAAACATTCCAAAGGCCAAAGCAATTCTCAAGTATTCTTCTGCGCTCCCACATTTGCCAGCCCCTTATCGTAGCGAAGCGTGAGAAAGTAGAAAACAATCTCCATAAATACAGAAAACAACCTTGAACGAGAATAGCCTAAACAACTTGAGTGATCTGGGGGCCTGCCTGTGTGCGCAAAGCTCAAGCTAGACAGAGTCAAAATTCAAAAAGGCATCAGGGCATGTAAAAGCCAATAGTAAAAACCTCATAATACTTCCCAACGTACAACACAATGCACAATAGGAGCAAGTAATTTATTGTTTAGTTAACTAAAACCATACCAAAATAGACGAGATACTACAATACAGTTTGACCAACAGTATAAAGTGGGCAGTGCTAACTGGAACTGTACATGTGTTTACTTCTTACATGCTGCTGGTACATCCCTTCTTTAAAAGTATATTGAGTGTACAAAGTGGGCAGGGTCAGCTTACACTCCATTGTTAAGCGTTGGTGTTCCTAGTTTACATGCAAATGGCTGGGCATATGGGATGCATTTTGCCCTCAAGATCTTTGTTGTTTGGTTGGTTAAAACGGTTACAAACTTTTAAACCATTATGCATATTTGCCTAGAATTCTGAGTGCTTTTTAAGTCTGTGCGTTACCCAGTACAACAATTGGTGTTTGACCAAGTTAAAATTATAAAACAATGCAGTAAAAATGCTTAACGTTCAGTGAGACCCTTAGCTCAATAGTTTATCTTTAGAAACATCAAGAGTTTAATTGTTAAAAGAAATTAAGATGTCCCCTCTAGCCCTGCTGCATTTGTTAACTGTTTGTTGACTTATTGAAAAAACTTTGTTTTCCAACAAGAAAGCCGCAGCGACTGGCTGTTCAACAAAGTCATCACAGCGGGTCAGCAAGATCTTATCCGGAGTGATTTGATAGTTGAAACTAGACATTGTCATCTCAATTAGCTGTCAGCACAACAGATGCACAAAAAAAGTTGGACTGACTCTTTCGCACTCCCGTGTAGTCGACAAGAATTGTTCGGCCAGGGTTGTCTCCTCCACTGAACCTGATCTTTTGAGGAAAATGCTCCCAATCGAAAATGAGAAAAAGGGAGTGCTGTATTGTGGGAGATATGTGATTTGCAAGATACGGATGCGGCTCCCAGTTCCCATATGAAGATAAGACCATCCATCCATGTTTTTTCCTTGCTAGCGCTGCTTTATCCAATAACCAGGCTTGCTGTTTAGCTGCTTTGTTGGCTGTTATTTTGAATGCGAGGAAGCTGAATTTTTAGACCCCATGCTTCCTGCAAATCGAGGGTGGTGAACACTTGCTGAAGTACTGGTGGCCAGTCATTCCTGCTTTTGGGATGATTCTTTATTTCTTTCCAGCAGTGAGCTGCCAGGGATTCTAGGTGTGTCGCTCTCATTCTCCAGCACAGTTTGATTATTGCTGCTGACCTAACCAGCAGTTGGTGAAATAACCCAAAATCCAGTCGAATCTGCTCTTGAAAGATAAATTGGGGGATTCGAAAAATGCGTTTAAAAAGGATGGATTGGGGGAGGAGCCAAGATGGCGACCGGGACGGCAGCGTAGGCTCCCGGCTCCGTGAACCTCCACATCCCGCACAGATATCCTGCATGAGATCCTCAGCCTGCGCTACATGCCCGTGTTGGTGATTGAGAGCGGCAACCGATCGTGTGATCCTGAGGTTTCTGGCGGCGGTACCGCCGGAGAAATGTTCATTTGAAGTTTGCGGCCTGTGCAGCCCTGGAACCGGGACCTCGGGTGGACAACATGGCCGGGCGACAGCTCAACAACAGCGGCCATTGGTGACTGGGTGGAGTCGGAATACCGGAGCGGCGCGAATATTGGCCTGAATCTCGCTGTGGTCGCTCCTACCACCGAGCGTAGCGGAACGAGTGCATGCCCGGGGTGGCAATTCCAGGGTTCTTCGGTGATTGCCTGGGCCCTCGCCAGTGAACTGCTCGGACGCGGCCTGTGACTCGTCCCGATTTACGCGGGCTGCTCCTGGTTTTCGCGGGCACTGGCCCAGGGGGAGGACGACTGTTACCTGTGACCACACACTGGATACATATTTTGCCTGCCCCCGGAACCCTGTTTGCAGTGACATGGAACTTGATGCGCTTGTGCCTGAGTCCCGGTCCCCATCTGGGGTGGACCTGCCCTGCGGCCATCTTGATAGGATGGAATCTATCATCCTGTACACTGGGTCGCAGCAAGATTGGGAGTGTGTGGCTAAGAGGAGCGTAGCTGAGCGGGCGCAGGGGGCTGTGCTGGGGTACGGTGACCTTCTCGACGCTCTCGGTGCCCTTCATTCCACCCTGGTTCACGGCGCCCGGGTATTGGGGAGGAAGCTTGATGGTATTGCGTCAGCGTCGGAACAGTTGCGATCTGCCTGTCCCCAGGTACACAAGGATTTGTTTCACCTTACACAGGAGGAAAGTATCGTGACCGCCTCTGTGAATAAGGGAAAGCTGGAAACTTCGGACAATGTGGCAGCGTGTGGTCGGCTGGCTGTGGGGTTGGTCTGTTCCGGAGGTTTTGGATTTGAGCAGAAGGTGGTGACTTTGTCCCACGCGCGGCCTCCAGCGACCCAGGCAATATTCACGCAACGGTCGCCTGCTCTGGCTGATTCCTCCTTCCTGGACCTGGTGTGCGGCGCAAGTCCTGGGGCAGTACTGGGAAAGGTGATCCTCCATGATGATGACTGTGTTGGTGTTCAGAGACGTCCACCCCACATGTGTGTGTCGCTTCCTGGTCTTTTTTGGACGCTCCTCTTCCTCGTAACTTTGGACATGATAATGGGTCGATGGGTATGCATTGGTGGATTCGCAAAGAGTGGCCAAGGATAAGGCTGATCCTTCAGAGGTTGTCATTTAATAGGCGGGCGGGCTCGGGGGTTGCGTGCTCTCACGGCATAACTAATAGTGTAGTCAGTGAATAATGCTCCCCATTTCTCTTAGACATGGTCGATTTTTTGTTGTTTACTGTTTGCTTTGGGGAGGAATATATTGTGCGGGAGGGAGAAGCCGGGGGCATGGTTGAAGGCCCTCCTCCAGTTTATTAATACTCTCTCCCTTTCCCTGTTAGGGGGGGTTTCCTTTCTTTCTCCTTTTTCTCTGTTTCTTCTATATTTCGGGTCTGGTTCCGGGGCGACAGACACACTGCTGGGGGGGGGGGCCGTAGTCATCTGCAGAGGTGCAGGGTGGGGGGCTGGGGGAGGGGATTTTTTAGTTCTTTACTTTGTTTCTATGGCCTCCTTTTTTTTGTTCTCTTATCCTTCTTTGTCTTTCTTTTCTGGGGTCAGTACGGTAGGTTTCCTTCGTTGTCAATCACTGTTTTTTCATCTGTGCCTCAATTTCCGTGGTGTTTTCTGGGTCTTAGGGCAGGGGACTGCAGGCGCAAACGGCTCGTGATATTCCTCCACATCCTGAACCTCCTGTTTCTGCGCCATTGACTTGATAGATTGCTGTTTATTGTTGACGTTCACTATTCTGCCTGCCATTTTTCGCTGCTGAGAACTTGTTTGGCACCTGATCCTTCTATCCCTTATTATAAAATGAAAACCTTTTATCTCCTGGTTTCCCACTTGGGCTGTTCAGTGGACAAGAGTATACTAGCATGGAGAATCTGCTCCCCGAGGTGCTGCATGTAATTAAAATTTGCTTGCTGTTACTCTAACTGCTTAGCGGCCGGCCCCGGGGGTTGTAGGCCCATACTTGTCTTTGGTTGAAATGTCAATAAAGGTTTAAAAAAAAAAAAAAGGGTGGATTGCTGTAAATTAAAACAATTTGCATCTTTACACTTGGAAAGTTCAGAGCCGTAAGTGAGTGTTGGAAGGAACTTGGCACCAATTACTTTTAAAAAGGGAGAATTTGACGGGCATCCTAATTTTGTTTGTAATGTATTAAGTGCGAAGCGCAGTTGGTTCCAGTGGGCTTGTCTTTTCATTAGATGCTCTTTGAATGTTAAGTTGGAGTCTACAACCGCCCCTAAGTATTTGTAGGAACCACCAACTCTATTTTGTTGTCTGCTGCGATACATTTGTATTTTATATTGTGGCAGTTGGGATTTGCAGAAAAACAGATAACCTTTGTTTTATTATAGTTTAGTTTCAGTCCAAACACCTCTGTATATTCCAGAAGTTTGGTTATCAAGCGCTGTAGGCCAGTTGGGATGTGGAATTCCTATAGCCTGACGCCCAGGACATATTGTTTGGGGTCAAGTGCAACAAGTTGTAATGTGTATTTTGTCCTTGGGACAAGTAGGCCCAACCCCTGCAGCACAATCCCTTTGGCTGCCAGTTTGCAGTCCCACATTAAGGGTCAGGGAAGGGCACTGCTTGCAGTTAAGTTAATATCTTTGTGCATATGTTAATGCTTTTCAAACTTGTATTTATGGTTCATTAATTGAAAGCCTTTATTATTAGGGTGAGCGCTCTAAGTAAATGTAAGTTCTGACTGCACTACTGACAGTGTTTCTAGTTTAAATGTTTTAGCAATATGAAGCTATGCATAATGCTCCCAGAATTCTCTCTGATTAGATGCACATATTTACAGAAGCGCAAAAGCAACATTAATGATTCTTTGCTTTCAATATAAAATGTTCCTAAAAATCTGAAAGTAGGGAAAAAAACATTTAGCTAAACTACTGAAACATTTCTGGTACCATTTCTTTGCAGCATCATTTAGCAAAATATGTTAATGTATGCTAGTATTTCCCCAAAATATTCATATTGGAAAATCAGTTTCAATAAGATTATGGGAAACATATAAATAAACAAGCATTGGCAAAGCCAGTAGGTCTGAAATTGGTGGTCAGCTTTTTAGTTTTGGCAATGCATGACTTGTTTTGGCATGGTTTTTGTAAATCCTTATTGATGTGAGAGCTGCTGGGCCCTCACCATTATGACAAACATTGGCAAAAGCAAAAATTGTTTTGGTCTCAAAGAAGCACACACTGCCACATTAGTTATTGGCACTGAACAAAACTACTTTGTGTGCTGATATGCACCTTGTGAAAGAGCAGAATGCTGTCACAGTGAAGCCAGCTGATACAGGGAGAGGGAGCGAGAGAATTTTAATAAACACAAAAGGCCATGGTTCACGCCAGGCCTAATTAGTGGCCAAATTATTAAAGAAAGTCTCAAGAGTACGCCCTTGGTATATGTCCTTGCATTAAGTGTAGCTATATGTCTTTCATGAATTCACAAGAATTTACAGAAGTAGGGCAAGAAATTGTACTCCTAGAAAATATTTGTGAACTGCATTTTAGCATGAGCAAATATGCATGTGTAGATTTGCTAATACGAAAACCTGAGTGTTTGCAAGTTCATTTACCCTCCAACCACTTTTTCCCCAACTCTAGAAGAAGGTTTACGTCTGCCATTGTCAGGAGTAAATTTCCAACATTTCTCAGTATGGGAAAAGATTAGAGAAGAGTTGTTGAAAACCCTTAAAACATGCAAGTTAGTAGGTTTGCACAGACTCAAAAGAGCATTCCATCCTTGGATCTATTGCTTACCACTACCTTCAGTCCCAGTATGTAGTTCTGCGGAAACGTGGCAACATAAAGGGATTGCTAGTATTCAATCACTACTATGGTATGAGCCCTGGCATAATCAGAGAGGCTTTATAGGAGCTCTTATATAATGAGACTGGTGCCATAATTTGGTGCTGCACTACATGGCACTAGAGGGGCAAGTGGATTATGTTACAGGACAAGTAGATTCATGAAGCAACCTGCCCCATGAACAAGTATATATTTTAATAAATTCCACACCCCTGCAGTCTGGCTGCATAGTACTATGTCGTCCGCATATTGTAGGCTTCTGACTGGGCGATTTGCAAGTTTGGGTGGATCGCTTTTGACTTCCGACAACCTGGCGTCTAAATCTGCCGTGAAGATGTTAAATACACTGGGGGCTAGCACACATCCTTGTTTTAGGCCTGTGTACATGGGTATCCTCCTTGTAGTTCTCTCGCAATTGCCTATCTTGACTCGGACCCATGTTAGTGAATACAAAGAGACTATGGCCCAGAGTAAGTTTTGCGGGATGCCCCATTTTGCGATCTTTAACCATAGGCGCTCACTCTGGACCATATCAAATTCCGCTTTTAGGTCCATAAAACAGGTATACAATTTGGTTGACTTTTGTTAAGCTTTTTCTGCAAGGAGGCTCAGAGCCAAAAGGTTGCTCGTAGTGCTTGTGCCTGGTCTGAAGCCTGTTTGTGTGATTGGAAGGATTTTGCTGGTAGTGACCAAGTCTTCAATGTCCAAAAGGAGGTTTGAGGCATATAGTTTGGCTTCTACATCTATAAGTGCTATCAATCTGTAATTTGCTGGATCCAATCTGCTGCCAGTTTAAAGGTTGAATGAGTATACTGTCTCTCCAAGATGCAGGTTTGCTATTTGTTAAAAACGCGTGATTGAACAGTGAGGTTAGGTACCTGGCCAAAAAGGGTTGGTTGAGCTTGAATAGTGCGTTCTGAAGGGCGTTCGGTCTGGGAGTCCCATGTGGTCTGAGTTTTTTTTTAAGACTGTCTCAATTTGAGTTTCGTTTAGCTATTTTCCCTCGAGAGGCATATAAAACTACACTCTTAGAAGTACATTTCACACCTCTCTCGCTCATGCTTTCAAATGCACATCCAACACGTTCTGTTCCTGGCAGGGCTATAAGAAGTGAACACTCCCCCTCTGCAGCTACAAGGAGACACAAAATAAATCTTCAAGGTAAAAAGGCACATGCAGGAAACATGATGTCGTACATTCAAGAAAACACCTAAAGTCAATTAAAGCAATGGTAGTCAAAGGTCATGACATGGTCCCATTACATGGGAATGCTTCTGGCACTACAGGTGGGTGCAGATCTAGATCTCTGTTAAGGACACAGTTAAAGTCCCCCGCCCATACACTGGGCTTCCCCCACATACGGCAAATATTTAGATTCTAGGGACGTAGAAAAGTAACCATCTTCCCTGTTTGGGTTGAGTTACTTTTTAAAGATGGTGTTGAGAGCTGTTTTAGAACCTATGTTGCTTCTTTCCGTGGTGAGTTGCAGTTCTGCAGTAGCTTCACTTAACTCTAAGGCCCAGGGATTTGTAGGGCTGTCCGGACCTTTGATCATTCTTGCAGGTGATACTTTAAAGTATCAGGCGTTGCTTTTAACTTTTAAGCTTATACATCTGTTGACCCTTTTGGCTGATGCTAGGTAGCGCTTTAATAGACCCTCCAGTGCTCTCACTAAATAGTTTCCTACTTTTAATTTTGTAGTTTTGGTTGCTAGGGAAGAGCTTACCCAAAAGTCTGAGTCGTTATTTCTTTTTTAGCATGGCGTGCTCAAATCATTTTACTTTTACTGCATTGGTGTTCGGAGGCCTATCTCTCCCCCTCACGAAAAGTACCAATTCCATGAGGGAGCTCCTGTTGGAAAGGATAGAATATACATTTTCAATGGTATCCTCCCTAGTGGATCCCTGCTTGGAAATCGTGTCAGGCTCTAGGGATTACTTCCAGAGGGAGGAGCACCACTCTCTATGGCAGTCGTCTGGTGCTCTCCCCTCACTCAGCAACCAAAGTCTTTCTTACCCCCTACACCATGCAGCCATTGTGCCAAGCCCCTACACCCAACAAACACAGTCAGACTTTCAGCCCATCTGAGGGGCAGATTGAAGGTTTATGTCCCCAATATGTCAACTGGGGGTTGGGCAGAGAACCTACTAGACACCAGGGAGTTTTATTTTATTTTCTGACTCCCCTCCCTCCCTGAGCGGAGATGGAGTTTGCCCCAATTAGCCCTGCTTGGGGCAGAAAGCTCACTAAATGCCAGGAATATGTTTCATACAATAATGAGATGGTGTCTGGCTCCACCTGACATTAAGCCTCACCCACATCCCTAAAGCCTAAGTCTTTCTTCTATCCTGGAGACTAAAGCTTCCCCATCTCTATGCCAAGAGAGAGGAAATGTAGATTTGTGTGGGCTTTATTTTTACATATGGGTTGGCAAAGTCCAGCTAAATCCCAATATCATCCCACTTCCCATGCTGAGTGACTGTATTTTTCGGGCTGGAGTCAGCTGCCACCCGGGGAAACTTACCAAACCAAGACATTTCTGAAAATTAGACACAGAAGAGAGTCTCTGGTGGTGTGCCTCATGTGGATTCCATGACATTTGCGTACCCACAGTGCCGTGCAATCCTCAGACTTTGCCTAAAATTACACATTTGCTTACATTTCTGTGATGTGAACTTCAAGAATCCACAGGGTTCACAATAACCCAACCACATTGTGTTCCCTCCTATGGCCCAATAAAAATCATACCCCACTTGTATGGGTGAGCCTAGCACCAACAACACAAAAGTCCCCAAAATGCAACTCAGCCCTGGGGTAACTGGGGTATTTGGGCCTGGTTCAGCAGCTACCTCTGGAAACCTGCCAAGACTTTTCTGAACACTAGACTCCCTGAGGATTCCAGAGAGGGGTGCCTCGCATGGATCCCTCAATGTTTTTTTACCAACAATACCCTGCAAACCTCAAATGTTGCCACCTAAGATCACATATTTTCCTTGCAGTTCTGTGAAGGAAAGTTTCGGAATCGGTAGGTATCCACAACATTACTATAACTAATCATGCCACCCATTGTTCCGATACCAACACCTCCCCGCTTGTGCGGCTGGGTCTAGTGCCCGCAACAGGCACGGATCAAACCAGAGTCAATGGGAGTACTTGTGAGGAGACTCCCATTGACCCTGGTTTGATCCATTCCTGTCGCAGTCACTAAACCCAGCCACACAAGTGAGGTACTATTTTTATCTGGAGACTTTGGGGAATACTAGGTGGTGGGAAATTTGTGGGTCGCCTCAGATTCCAAAACTTTCCATAACTGCGTCTATAAGACTAATCGGCCGGTAGTTGGCCGGGGCAGAACGATCGCCTTTCTTATAGATCGGCAATATCTCTGCCCCAAGCCATGAGTCAGGGACAGCAGCTCCACCCGCAAGGCCATTAGCTAACATCGTCAAGTACGGGACCCATACATCTTGCTCTTGGATGAATAAATCAGCGGGGATACAATCAGGTCCCGGGGCTTTGCCACTCCTAATACTTTTTAATACAGACTTCACCTCGCTGGGGGTAAATTCCAAGGGGGTTTCAAAAACAGGTGAAAATGTATTAAAAACGGGCTTATCACTGACCTTAAACTGCTCCTCAAAATACGCAACCCACTGCTGGGGCTCGACATGAGTAGTGGGCCGAATATCAAGAGGGCGGTTGCCCCATTTAAGAAGGTGACAAAATTGAACCATATTACGACCGTCGCAAGCCTGGTACAGATCCCTCCAACGGTCCTCATCCCAATTTTGCTTGGCCTTTAGTTGGGCGGATTTGTAAGCAGCCCTGCATTTTTGGATGGTAACAGGTAGCCTAGATTTAATGGCCTGAATCAAAACACTTTGGGCCTTTCTACAGTCTTTATCGAACCAGGTACAAGATCTCAAGTCTTTACCTTTGCTAGTAGGAGGTAAAGCTCTAACAAAGAAAGATTTGAGTTCTGTAAATAGTGCATGTGAGCGGGTTGGAAGGATGACTCAAGACGCGACGTCTAGTCAGGGAAGGTTTTATTTTTAAATAGTCCCTTTTTTTAGACGCAGCCAGATCGTGATAGACCGGTAGGATTTTGTAGCCTCAACGGGAATACGTCTCTGCCTCTTCGCGGTGGTTTCGGTTCCAGCTTCGGACCTCTAGAGGGTTCGTCTCCTGGTCAGCTGGGGAAGAGTAGAGGACTCCGGAGTGCCGTCAACCCAAAAGAGAGACAGAAGCAGAGGCGAGGGTCAATAAGCAGTCTCTTCTACTTTTCACACAGGGCTCGGGGGGGGGGGGGTGAGGACAACACTCTGGTGCTCAAGTGCCAAGAAATACACTACGGCCGGGGTGCAATGGGGAATCAGTGCAAGTGAGGGAGGGGGAATGTTAGCTCTCCTATGTACAGTCGAGTCGGCGAGCGGCGTTACTTTAGTTCTCCGCCTTCTCCCGCCTCCCGACCCAACCCGTGAAGCGGTCACGTACCTGGGTCAGCCACGCTCCTCCGTGGGCACGGCTCGGTGATACGTGGTTGCGGAGTCCTCCTGTCTCCGGCTTCTCCACCTTCAGCGTACTGCCTCGCTCCTCCTGGCGTCCTCGTTCTCCGTGGTCTCTCTCTCGTTCTCCGTACTCTCTCTCTCGTCCTTCGTTCTCCAGTTCTCCAGCTGCAGTGTTCGTCCACACTCCGAGATGTTCCTCGTGCGGTCTTATTGGCTGCTGGACTGTGGCGCCAGCATACGGGGCGGGGTTGTCCGGGAGTATATCCCAGTTAAAGGGGAAGGCGTCTGTTGTTGTGTCCTCGATTCTCGAAGTTGTCCACTCGTCTCCCTGCGGAGTATAAAGCATATGGTCCGTGAAATCCCGAGCCTCCCACCACTCAGCCCCTTGTTGAATGTCCTCCCCGCTCTCCTGGTGACAGTGCACTATGGATATCCCGAATATTACCCTTGATCATATCCTGGAACTTCAAGCAGTTAAGTGTTACCATGGTGTTACTAACCAGGTTCCTAATAGAAACCCAAGTATCCTCACTTGTGGCGATCTTGGGCCATCGCACCCTTCTTTGATCATTAGTAAGAATTACATCTACAGATGCACGAGCATCATTGATCATGAGGGAGCTAGTGAAACTATTGTCGTTAATGGAAACGACAAGGGGATTATGGTCACTCTCTACTCTACTTGTTACCACCATATTAACAATAAGGGACCACATCTCCAAGTTAACTAAAATATAGTCAATACGACTCCCAGTTCTACCATTATCGAAAGTCATCCTCCCTAACCTATCTGATTTAGTTCTCCCATTAACGGCTCTCACGCCCAGGTTTAAACATAAGCCCTTCATATACAGGGCAGCTTGTGTCCATTTCCTTCTGGGAGTCAGCTCCAACTGGGGAACACCCCAGAGAGAATCTTCAACCTCAGTTAAATCCCCACTATCTACACCCAAGGGCTCAAAACAAGTATTAAAGTCTCCAGCCACTAACTTGTTAATGGACTTCAGTTCTGACCCCAAAAGGCTCTCCAAAAGTAAACAGGTTGGAGAGCATCTCCCACCCGGTAGACCCCTCACATAGATGTTAATAATTAGGAGGTTAAGGCCTTTTGTTGATTGAACCCTAATAACCAGTATATCTGGGCTATCAATTGGGACCTCTACCACTGAAAGACCCTCACATTGGCGAAGCCACGTGGTTAAACCACCCATCGGTCTACCCCTAAGACCCTTGACCGCTGGTTTAAAAAAATTCAAAAAACCTGTACGGAATAGGGGGACCGTTGCCCAAGTCTCTTGAAACGACCAAATATCTATGCAGTCAATAAAACGTACCCAGTCTGGAATATCTAGCCTGGATACCAAGCCAGCAATATTCCATGAACCAATTTTCAAGAGCGAGCTAACAGGGCCAGTTACCACCACCTGACAGGGCTCTTTCAAGGGGTAAACTAAACTGACCCTAGGCGGCTGTATGGTAATGAGGGAATTAGGCAGACAAAGAATTTCTCTAGGAAGCGATAGCATGGCACTATCCGAACCCACTTTACATAAGGGAACCGAAACCCCAAGTGCTTTTGGCAGGGGATGATCAAAACTAACCCTGCGTCAATCATTATCCTCCAGTGTGGATAGGATATCAAAGCGATTATATGTCAAGATGGGCTGGTTTAACCTTGTGGGGAGGCTCGGCAAAACCCGACAATCCCTCTTGAACTGGATGCTTCCTGGCTTATAAAAAAAGCCCAGTGGGAGAATTTTGATCACATTGGGCACAGTTGGCTGTTGAGAAGCAACATCTAGTATGTAATCAACCAGTGTCGGGGACCTGAAACTCAACACCACGCAATCACCTGGAAGGGACTTATAAGACTGGCCGATCCAATTAATACGCCTCACCATTTTGAAGTCATCAAACAAGGCCTTACAATTCCCTACTCTAGTCCCTAGGTAGTGCAAGGATTTATTCTTAAGGTTAGACCAATCCCATCAGTGAGAGGTGGAACATTTGCTAAAACTATTGAGTAAGGGGTGGCTTCGGGGGGGGAGGTGAAGATTGGGAAGTGTGTTAGAAACCCCAGCTCCCTCCTCCTCATTTCTTACCCTGTTAACTAATAGAGGGCAACTTTGCTCAACATGGAGATTATTACCCCTATTATAGACCACTTCCGTAGCTAAGATTTGATCCTTCACTTCCCGTCTAGGAGGCTGACGGGGCCCTAGATGTTATGGTCGATCTAACATTACTGTCCTCTATGATAACGCCATCGGACATCTCCCCATTCAACTGTGGAGGTAGCCCTACAGCTGAAATCTTACTACTAATAAATTTAGCTTCAATCATGTCTAACCTCTCTACCACCAGATCCAATCTATGTAAAACGGATTCTAAAAGGGAAGCTAGTTGGTCCTTAAGACTAGCGCTTAGGGAATCCAAGAGGGGCTGGATTGTAGCCTGCGTCATTGTTTTACCCTTAGAATCTAGGCCCTTCCCCTTTACCAGAGAACCTTTAAGCTTTGGATGGGCCAGAAAGACAGATTGCTTGCTGGTACCTTGCCCTTTTCTTTTTTTACTAGGTGGTTCTTTCGTTTTCCCTTTATGAGCCATCCTCCCTCTAGTTGTGACCCTAGGTGAACTCAATATACTATCACAACCCTGGGACATATCAAGAGTACCCGTTATAGGTGAAATTAGCAGGGGAGGAGGGGGGGTGCTGTCATCAATAAAGGGATTGCTGGTGGTAGGTGGGGCTACCTGTGGCTGGGCACAGGGCAGTGAGAAGGCAGGTTCTATAGAGAGTCTACGTTCAACAGCTTGGATCTCTAGATTCAATGCCGACTCTGCCCTGATTAAATAATCATCCAAGGCCCCCCCCCACCCTATCACCAACCTTCCTCTTGGTCATGTTGAGAAAACTTCCAAGACCCACCCCAGCATAAACAACCCACCTTCCCCAGATACCAACTCAACAACCAACAGACGGAGAACAGGTAGACAGCAATTAGAACAGGGTTCAGAACGATCTCTAAATATACAGCATTTAAATCGACCCCACAATGGTACATATGCTACTGTGCCCGAGACTTAACATGAATCTCAAACCTTAGCCGTACACAACAGCTTAGCGGACTGGCCCAGCCCAGCCTCTTCCAGTCACTGACGGGCAAGGACGGGCCCGCCCTTGGCCCGCGCGCGTCCCGCGATGCGGGAGGCGCTCCTGGAATTTATGGTCCTCTGCGCCCTCTAGTGACGCTCGGCGTCAGTTCGCAAAGCCCCCTGGGTGTTATAGGCGAGGCACAGCCGTTTCCCTCACGGCGAAACCAGGGAAGCAGGCAGCAGCACTGGTGGTAAGTTTTAGGGAGTTAGAAAGCCCTCCGACCGTTCCTCACACAAAATTGAGAAAACAAAGTTGAATTTTGGCGCGTCCCGCGCTGTGGGAGGCGCTCCCGGAATTTATGGTCCTCTGCGCCCTCTAGTAACGCTCGGCGTCAGTTCGCAAAGCCCCCTGGGTGTTGTAGGCGAGGCACAGCTGTTTCCCTCACGGCGAAACCAGGGAAGCTGGCAGCAGCACTGGTGGTAAGTTTTAGGGAGTTAGAAAGCCCTCCGGCCGTTCCCCACACAAAATTGAGAAAACAAAGTTGAATTTTGGCGCGTCCCATAACATAAATATGAGGAAAATGTGTGTTATGCAGTGTGAATCCGTTTCTGTATTCACATTCTGTTTGTTATTCTGCCATCCAGTGGTTGGGTCCGGTACAGTCTTTGGTTTTTTTTTTTCTGTTTGGGGCGTCGTCGACCACCATTTGGTGCTAGGTCCATCCCTTGTGTACCGGAAGTTCCTGTGCATGGTAGCCATCTTTAGATTCTTTTTTCCGCCGTTGGGTCTGGAAGCAAAGGGAGAGTCTCTGAAGATTTAGACAAAATCCCCGAAAGAATCAAAGAATTTGACTACAAATACCACCGATCATCGAAGACACCGGAGAATAGAAAGAACCTCCGGATACCACTTTTTCGTTGAGCAACACCAGTGAAACGACGACGCACATGGATCGACAGAGGGTGAGGTAGGGGCCATGGAAAATACCCCTTTCAAATTATGCCCATGCCACCACAAGTTTGCCCAGCGCGATCCACATGACATCAGTAACCTCTACCTGTCAGAGAATCACTAGGATAAGGTGCAAGGCTTGCGCGGTGTTCGTGTGGAAGATACTCAAGGTACGCAGAAAGCAGAGAGAGGACCACTACACAGCCTTGCTACAGAGCCAGAAAAAACCTTAGTTGAGGGACTTATGCCTCTCAAGTGATGAAGACGACCAGGGTGTGTCTGCAGAATCAACACACGGAGGCTCGGACGTCGAGATACTCGAAGGGGACACCGAGAAGAGGCGTAGAGTGAAGAAAGCGACGGAGGACACAGAGAAAAAGACAGACAAGGTAAGAAACCCTCAACCGTCTAAACCCAAGAGCCACAAAAAGAAGGCACAACAAAAGGCAGCCCAGGTGTCAAAGAAAACGACAATCGAGAGTCAGACGCGATCTAAAGAACCGCACGGATCCCACCCCAGGGATACCGATGAGGGAAGATCGTGAAATGCCAAAGGCAAATGCAGAACGAAAGGCCACGAATGGAAAGACATCACCTTCAGAGCCTGAAACCACCACACTCAAGGATCTCCCTGGCCTCAGATGCCGAAAGGGCCCTCGAGGTAGAGAAAAAGAAGAGATGGTTTGAAGTAGAAATGGCGGCACCTCTTTAAAGAAAAATGGAGTTTGACGAAGCCCTTAAGGAATTCCGTATTCCTGTGAAGCCCACAGTTGAGGTTTTAGAAGAGGAAGAGATCCTCGATTCGCAGGCAACCCCTGAACTATGCGAAGAAGACTTCGAAAATTAACTTGACGCTCCAGAAGAGGAAGAATGGAACAACTTTGATACAGAAAGACGAGAAGAAGAGGGCTGTTACTATCCCTCGAAGGCTTCACCACCAGATGACATAGCCTTTACAACAGCCTCATCAAGAGAGCAGCTGACACCTTCAGGGTCCTCCTTAGAGGAAGAAAAAGTAGACTCCTGCTTCCTTCTATAAACTTTGGCACCATCCACCAAGGGGACACAATATCGCCCACTGCAACCAAGCATCCTTGACCAGGGAAAAGAGGCCTTCAAAGAACCAGCCTCAGCTAAATGGGTAACACCAAGGGTGGAAAAGAAATATAAACCCTCAACAAAGGACCCTAAATGCATTCAGGGAAAAACAGTGCCTGACTCCATCATTGTCACCACAGCAAGAAAGAGAGGCAATGCCCACTCTTCCACTGTCCCACCTCCTGAAAGAGAAAGCAAGAGAATGGACATGGTGGGGAGAAAAATGGAAAAAGAAGTAGCAACACAATGGCGTATTGCATTCTCCAATGGGCTTCTTAACAGGTATGGCCACCAACAATGGGATAACATTGAGGAACTTATGAGCAAGCTCCCAGGGGAGGCTAAGAAAAGAGCAAAATCCAACATACAAGAGGGTAAGAACATAGCTAATACCTATCTGAAATCAGCCCTAGATGCAGCCAGCAGACAAATTTCCTCCAGTACAACATTACGAAGGCACGCCTGGCTACGAATACCGGGCTTCAAACAAGAGGTTCAAACCTCAATTATTAACTGACCTTTCACAGGAGACACCTTCTTTGGAAAGAAAGTAGATGAGTCACTACAACAGATAAAGAAATACAATGAAACTGCCACAGCTATGGGAGCCCTACAACAGAGGGCCACCTTCAAAAGAGGAGGTTTTAACACCAGAAGACCCACAGGAAGAAGAGTGTTCTCAATTGGCCAGCAACAACAAAAGGATTAAGGCGGCGGACAGCAGTCAAACCAGCAGTCCGGGTACCAAGCCTGACAAAAACAGCCAAAGCAGCTCTTTCGAGGCAGAGGAAGAGGCAGAGGCAGAGGCCAGCCCTCGAGAGGTGGAGGAGCAAATTCAAAGTGACTTGCCCACAACAAAAGACCCACACACACCACCAGTGGGAGGCAGAATAGCACACCACCTGCAACAATGGGAAGACATCACCACAGACAGTTGGATTTGGTAGAACAAAGATATTGTTTGGAATTATCAAACAAACCCCCAGCAAACCCTTCAAAGAAGAAACAGTTCCTAAAACTCTTGTAGTTACGAATAGAAATAAAGGAACTCTTGCAGAAACAAGCAATAGAAAAGGTACCAAAAAGAGAACACATAGGAAACTATTTAACATACTTCTTTGTCCCGAAGCAAGATCTCACATTAAGACCAATCTTAGACCTCAAATTCATAAACAAGTTCATTCGCACGCAACATTGCAAAATGTTGACACTACAGGAAATAGTCCCACAGCTGCAAAAAAGGACACTTCACGGCAACAATAGATCTAAAAGATGTCTATGTACACATCCCCATGAACCAAGCTCACAAGAAATACCTCGGGTTCTTCCACAAGAACACTCACTATCAATTTAAAGTCCTGCCTTTCGGGAGAAAATCGGCACCAAGAGTCTTCACAAAATGCCTACAGCAGTTGCAGCATCCCTAAGAAGGACAGGGATCCACGTCTACCCCTACTTAGACAACTGATAATAAAGACAAAAGCAAACATGTTATGCCCATATCCATCAAGTAATCAACACACTCCAAAGGGTGGGTTTTTCAATAAACCACAAAAAATCATCCACAACTCCAAAACATGAAAAGACCTTCTTAGGAGCAATATTAAAATCCAAGCTGCGCGGGCATACCCGACACAAAAAAGAATGCAAGCTATCAAACAAGAAACTCTACTGTACTAGAGGGGTCAGTCTCTGACAGTGAGGACTGTTATGAAACTCATGGACATGATAGCATCATGCATCTCCCTCATCACTCATGCCTGCCTTCACATGCGCCTTCTTCAGGAGTGGCTTTGCAGCAGTTGGTCACAAGCCACAGGCAGTTGGGAAGATCTAGTGGCTGTAACACAAAATGTTCAGACAGAGATACAATAGTGGGCATCCAAAAATATAACACTAGGCAGACCTTTCAAGACTCCAACTCCCTCAGTGGCTATCACAACATACGGGTCCCACAAGGGTTGGGGATCACTTTCAGGACACCTGAGAGTACGGGGTCAATGGAATGATCCAGACTCCATAAAGCACATCAACTTCCTAGAGAAGAAGACAGTGTTCCTGGCAATGAAGGCATTCCAAGCCTACATAGTCAAGAAAACAGTGTTAGGTCAAACAGACAACACCACAACTATGTTCTACCTCAACAAACAGGGAGATACGAAGCCATTCACCCTAAGCAAACTAGCACAGGAGATTTGGAAATGAACTAATTCAAGGAAAATCATCCTACTGACAATTCACCTGTCAGGAAAGGACAACACAGAAATAGACCTATTCACAACAATAGAGTACAAGAAATGCCAATTCTTTGCCTCCAGGTTTCATCACCACCTATCAGAAGGGAATGCCCTGTCACTAAACTGGTCGGGGACATTTGCATATGCCTTTCCTCTGATTTCTCTAATACAAAGAGTCCTAGAGAAAGCCAGATAACCAGGAACAAATCTAATACTCATAGCCCAGCCTTGCGCGTGAATGCATAAAGTTTGGACATTTGAACATACCTCAAAGAACAATGGAAATACTAAAAGAGGCAGGAAAATAAACCACAAGATAATGCTATGTAGCAAACTGGAAACGGTACACCATATGGTGCACAAAAAACAATACCCTAAGCTCAATTTCCACGCAGGAAACAGTGCTCATATATCTGACACACACCTGCTCGACCGTAACATCAACTATACAAGCCTCAAGGTGCACCTGGCAGCAATTGTAGCCTAAACCAGGGGGAATCATGCAAGAGTTTCTTCACAGCACCAGTCATCAAAAGATTCCTTGAAGGATCAAAAAGAATTGCACCACCAAGAAAGTTTCCACCACCGATGTGGAGCTTAAACACAGTCCTAACACAACTAATGATGGAGCCATTCGAGCCCATTCACAAAGCAGAACCTAAATACATTATCATAAAAACTGCCTTTTTAATAGCCGTAACATCTTTACGAAGAGTAAGTGAACTACAAGCGTTGATTATTGAGAAACCATACATGCAAGTCGACAAAGATATCTTAAGGACAAATCCTCAATTCCTATCTAAGGTAGTAAAGCAGATTCCATTTAAACCAAAGCATACAGCTAACAGTCTTTTTCAAAGAGCCACAAACACGACTAGAGAGAAGCCTCCATGCCTTAGATGCAAGAAGGGCTGTATTGTATCTACAAGAGACAAAACAAATCCATCAATTGTTCGTCTCTTACTCAAAGTCCAAAAAAGGAGCACCCGTGACAAAGGGGACAATTGCTTGTTGGGTCGTAGAAACAATCCAAATTATGCTATGCCTCAGCAGGTAAAACCCTAAACACACGGCCAAAGGCACATTAAAAAAAAAAAAGGAGCAATCTTCACTTACATGGCCAATGTGCCAATAGACACCATATGTCCTGCAGCAACATGGGCATCTCCACACACATTCACCAAACATTACTGCATCAATATACAGATGACTAAGGAAGCTCAAGTAGGACAAAGGGTACTTCAACACCTGTTTGCAAAGCCATCCTCATCGTCCAACAGCCGCCCCAAGGAGGGGGAAACCGCTAAATAATCTAATGCGCAGCATGTGAATCCAGAAAAAGAGTCATGCTGCAAAACAAAATTGTTACTTTTTTTTTAGTTTTATATAGCGCAAACTAGATATCGGGTATCAGAGTGCTTTACATGACCGCAAGTTTTGTTACACAAGGAGACATTAATTTTGTATAGCACGGGGAGATTAAGTGATTTGCCCAGAATCACAGGATGTTCAGCATCATTGTTGGGACTCGAACCCGGTTTCCCAGCTTCGAGGTCGACTGCTCTAGCCATAAGGTTGAATCCTCTCCCCGACTACTCTACTACTCCTACTTACCAGTAGCAGTAGTTTTGCAGCTTGAAGAGTTTTCTGGATTCACATGCGACCCACCCACCTCCCCTATAAGGAGCAATACTAACAAGTGGGACAGGATTTCTCTGAAACCAAAGAACTAACATCCGGAGACAACAGAATTTAAGGCATTCCCTACATGTCCCTACATGAAAGAGGGAAAAAAGAATCCGAAAATGGCTACCACGCACAGGAACCTCCGGGGCGCCGTCTGATGTCATACAAGGGATGGATCTAGCACCAAATGGTAGTCAAAGACGCCCCAAACAGAAAAAACAAATAAAAATAAATAACTAAGACTATTCCGGACCCAACCACTAGATTTAGGGATAATGCACAGCATGTGAATCCAGAAAACACTTCAAGCTGCATAACTACTCCTCCTGGCCAGTAACTATTTCGTTTTTAGCCAAAGGTTGAGGTTTGCAAGTGGTTCTGGGTAGGAAAACTTTGTGAGAGCCATGCAAGTCACACCACACTGGACTCCCAGGATGAGTAGGTTTTAAAAATGTGTCAATTCGGCAGGTTTGCCTGAGTGCCGGCTGAGCTAGGGCCCAAAATTAATAGCTACCCAAATGCAAAATAGCAGTTGGTTTTGAGTGGAAAAATGTGATCTGTCCATGTTGCGTTTTGGGCTGTTTCCTGTCACGTGTGCTAGGAGCATCCACTCAAGTGAGGTGCCATGTTTTTTGGGAGAGGTACAGGAATGCTAGGTGGTAGGAACTTTGTGGCTCTTGGCAGTTTCCTGAAATTCCCTCCACAGAAATATGAGGGAAATGTTTTGATCTTTTTTAATCCAAAGTTTGAGGTTTGCAAGGGCTTCTGGGTAAGAAAACCTACTGAGAGCCACACAAGTCATGCTACCCTGTACTCCCCAGGTGTCTAGTTGTCAGTAATGTGTAGATTTGGTAGGTTTCCCTCGGGGCTGGCTGAGCTAGGCCCCAAAAGCTACAGGTACTCAAGAAAGGGACACTTTGAGTGGAAAAAATTGACCTTTCCTGAGAACCTTTTGGGGCGTTTCCTGTTGTGCTAGGCCCACTCATACAAGGGAGCTACCATTTTTATCAGGAGACTCGAAAAATGGTTTGTGGTAGGAAATGTGTGCTTCTCATCAGTTTCCAGAACTTTTCCCTCACAGAAATATTAGGATAATGTGTCCTTTTATTTTTATTTTTTTAGCCCATGTTTGAGGTTTGCAAGGATTTCTGGATAAGAAAACCTTGTGTGAGCCACACAAGTCATGCCACATTAGACTCCCCAGGTGTCTAGTTTTCAAAAGTGTGTGCATTTTGTAAGTTTCCCTGGGTGCCGGCTGAGCCAGGGCACAAAATTCACAGCTGTTCAAATTTCAAAACAAGGTTGGTTTAGAGTGGACAAATCTGAACTGTCCATGTTGTGTTATGGGCGTTACCTTTTGTGCACGCTAGACCCACCTCTCACAAATGGGAATACCATTTATATAGGGAGATGTGAGGGAATGCTGGGTGGTAGGAAATATGTGGCTCCTGGCAGTTTCCTGAGGTTTCCCTCACAGAAATGTGAGGAAAATATGTTTTTCTGTAGCCAGAGTTTGGGATTTGCAGGGGCTTCTGGGTAAGAAAGCCTAGTGAGAGCCACACAAGTCATACCACCCTGTACTCCCCCGGGTGTCTAGTTTTTAGAAATGTATGGGTGTGGTATGTTTCCTGGGTGCTGGCTTAGTTTTGGCCCAAAATCCACTGGTACTCAAATGTTTAAAAAGGGATGGTTTTCAGTGGAAAAATGAGACCTGTCCATGTTGTGTTTTGGGCCATTTCCTGTAGTGGGCGCTAGGTACACTCATACAAGTGAGTAACCCTTTTTACAAGGAAACTTGGGGAAATGGTAGGACATTTGTGGATCCCACCAGTTTCCACAGCATTTTACCTCACAGAATGTTAGGGAAATGTGTTTTTTTTATCATGTGTTGGAGGTTTGCAAGGGCTTCTGGGTAAGAAAACCTTGTGAGAGTCACAAATGTCATGCTGCCCTGAACTCCCATGAGTTTCTAGTTTCCAGCAATGTGTGAGTTTGGTAGGTGCTTGCTCAGCTAAGAATCAAATCCACAGCTATCCAAATTTCAAAAGAAGGGTATGCTTGGAGTAAAAAGTTGACCTGTCCACATTTTGGGCCATTTACTGTTGTGGGCACTAGGCCCATCCACACAAGTGGAGTGCCATTTGTATTGGGGAAAATAGAGGAATGCTGAGTGGTAAGAAATTTGCGACTCCTGGAAGTTTTCAGAACTTTTCCTCAGAAATATGAGGAAAGTGTATGTTTTTAGCCAATGTTTGAGGTTTGCAAGTGCTTCTGGATAGGAACCTCTAGTTAGAATGACACAAGTCACACCATCCTGGACAACCCAGAGTCTCTGGTTTTTAGACATGTATGGTAAGTTTCCCTGGGTGGCGGCGGAGCTAAGGCCCAAAATATTCAGCTTCCCACATCATAAACAATAAAACAAGGATTTTGCAAGGTGAAATATGATGGCTCAATGTACGGTTTTAGAATGGTTTGTGTAACAAGCGCTAGGCCCAGCCAGACAACTGGGGACACTGTTTTTATCGGGAAACATGTAGGAACACAGAATAGTAGAACATTTGTCAATTGTCAATTGGATTTCTTTGCATTTGTGCCTTCCAAATGTAAGGATGTCTGCAATACAGAAGACATTTTGCAAAAGTCCCTCTGAATTACGTAGATAACCACAATTTCAGAGGTGTGCAAATAATCAAATGACCACTGTTCCTAAACTCAGTATTATGTGTACATTTCAGACATAACTGGGTTTCTTTCATACCCATTTTCAGTCTTTATATTTTAGCAAATGAATTGCTGTATAGTCAGTACAGAATGAAAAATCATTGTAAGGTTCAGCTCAGTTGGTGCATGTTTTTTGCGGATCTACAAACCCTATAATATCACTGTGACCAGAAGGGCCTGTCGGACAGTACAGTATATTGCTTTTGTAAATCTGCCATGGTTACAAGAAGTTACAAATGAAAATGTTGCCATAAATGGGAACCTTGGGGGAACTACACAAATGACCCCTTGCCGAATTCAGAATTCTTTCTACTTGTAAAAATAGCTTTCTGGGATCACCCATGGGTCACCCTTCTGTTTCCACAACAACGTGCAAGTAGGTTGAAACCACAAATATTAGGCAAAATTAACTTCTATTAGACAAATGCAAAAACTGTGGTTAAAAAAAAATATTTTTTGATACAACTATATTTGTTCCTGAAAGCTGGAAAGATGGTGGGCCAAGCACAGCAAACCTTTTATTGATGCCATTTATGAAGAAAAAAACCATGATTTCTTGCACAGAACTTTTTTTTTATTTTTTCCACAAATTAAAAATTTAGCTACATTGTGCCTATTTTCTTGGTCCGCTCCAGTGGAATCAACATGCACTGGGTACCCTTAGAATCTCCATGATGTTGGCAAAAGGGATGCAAGTTTAACATGGATATCTTATGTGGGGGGGGGGGAGTTATGGAAGAGTAAGCGCAAAGTACTCCAAATAACCAAAAAAGGGCTCAGCCCTTGGGGTGGAAAAGCCTCAGCAGTTAAGGGGCAAGATAATGTAGATGAACATAGTAAGTGCTGTGTTACATGCTAGTTCCTATTTTATGAGACCAAATTCCAGACAGATCTGTTATCTTTTGCTATTATAAGGGAGTGAGAACGCGAGGAGGTTTAGCCCTGCCCAACTTAGAACACTATTACCTGGCATCCCAGATACATTGGATTGCGAAATGGGCCGCGGAGTTACATCTCAAATATATGGCACAGGGCAATCCTCCATAGACACTGGAGAGGATACTCTTTCTTTTTCACCCTTGCACCAGACCACACACTTGGGACGCGCGCAGATAAGACAGAGGCTCGTTTGTTTGCTTAAACATTTGAACAGTGTGCTCATTGGATCCTGTGACTTTGTAAAACTTTTAATGTTTTTTTTAAACCTCTCCACTTTTTATTGAGTTTATTGGGACTGCTGCATGGCTATTTGCATTTGGGGGAACTAAGATAAAATCTTTTATTTTTTCATCTCCCGCCATTTGCGTTGATACTATTGCACCGCTACCTGCACTTTGTGGGGATTTGAATAACTGTTGGCTGTTTAGTTGCCCCTCCCCGGTCCACCACGGGTGTTGTCCCGATTGTGTGGAGGGAGGAAAAGGCAACTTCCGGTTCGGGAGGTTAGCGCTCTAGCTCTTGCGCTACTCACCCCTTCAAACCGGATGCTCTGGCATTCGCGCAGCGGACGCACGCAGCGGGCGCGCCAAAGGCAAGCCCGTCTGCCCCCGTCCGCGCCTGGACGGACCCAGGGGCCACAAACCCTGTCAGTGTTAGGATCAAACCCATCTCTTATAGTTCCTACCTTCTTCACTCGCTTCGCACAAACAACCCGGAAAATTGTCGGCATTCTATGAATGCCTTGAGTGAAGATGTACAATGTTTTCACTGTGATTTTGCTTTGTCGCCTGCTCCCAAAGTACCTGAATGCCTTGATACTCTTTTTTCTTTAAAAATGTTTTTATTGAACTGCAGATCTGTTCCCAAACATTCCACGGAACTTGCTATACTGCTGGAAGACCTAAAACTTGATGATCTCTTTTTAACGGAGACATGGCTTCATAGCGAGTCAGACCCCACCCTTGTGCAAACCATTCCTCCTGATTGTTATACATCGGATTGACCGGAAAACCGGCAGAGGAGGGGGTATAGCCATTATTTTTAAAAAATACCTTTGATTGTCATATTACCGCAGATCCTCTGTCTGACTGCGTGAGTCTGGCCTTCTCCTTGGAGATCTCCCCCACCATCACTTTCTCGGGCATCCTAGTGTACCGCCCTCCAGGTAATGGTAGACCATTTCTCAATGCACTACCTACTGCAGTGGCGGAATTAGCTATGGGACCTGCAAATTTTACTATATTAGGCGATCTCAACCTTCACTAAGACAATCTCTCGGATAAAATGGCGCTGGAGCTGATTGAGAATTTGTCAGCACTTCAGCTTAGGGAGAAAGTGATGAAGCCTACTCATTCTAAAGGTCATCTTCTGGACCCAGTTTTTAGTAACTGTAATGAACTTACGACAGGAATTCCGGTCCCCCTTCCTTGGACTGATCATTTCCTGATCCCTCTAATATGGGAAATTCCCAGACCTGAGCAATCTTCAAACACAACCTTGGTATGTAAGCATAACTGGTCTAAACTCCCAACTGGCCAGTGGAAGTCGGTCCTGGAAAATAATAGACCATCTTGTGAGGGTAACTCTAATTTAGGGAAAGCTAATGAGAATTTTAACTCCTGGATCCAAGGATCCTTGGACATGATACTCCCAAAAAAACTGCCCTCATGTCAAACAGGCCGAAAACTGCTCCTTGGTTCACCGATAATTTAAGGGAATTCAAACAACGTTGCAGATGGCTTGAAAGAAAATGGAGGCTGGACTATTCTGATCCTAGTAAAACGGAATATAGGGAATCCATTGAACACTATAAATCCGAAATTAAAGCCACTCAAGCTACTTTTTATGAACAGAAAATTGTTCTAGCTGCTAATTCCCCCAAAGAAATTTTTAAAATTGCCAGAACCCTTACCAAACTACCCCAGAAACCTCCCAGATTACATGATGCCCTGGCACACTGCAATACTCTGGCAGAGTTTTTTCACAAGAAAATTCAAACGACCTATCAGGCATTTTCACCTTTTCAATCTACCAGCACCACGATTGTTCCTGTTGAGTCGACTGTAAGGCCCCATACTCTTTTAGCAAAATTCCCCCTTCTTGATTCGGCCTTGTTGGGTCCTATCATGGCCCACATAAAATCTGGCTCTCCTATCGACCCTGCCCCACCCCAGGCTCTCATTCTGGTAGCCGATACCATTTGCCCTATAATTCTGGACCTGGTAAACTCTTCCATCTCCTCTGGTTCAGTCCCGTCAGCATGGAAATGCGCGATGGTTAAAGCCCTGTTAAAAAAAAAAACTAATTTGGATCAGGACAATTTGGCTAACTATCACCCCATTTCCCTTTTGCCTTGGGTGAGTAAGATTCTAGAGAGGCATGTAAACAACAACATGGTAGCCTTTCTAGAAACCAATAATCTTCTACACCCCTCTCAGACCGGGTTTCGTCCCCAAATGGGTACCGAGACGGCCCTCCTTGCAGTGAGTGATGAGTCAAGAAGGATTTTAGACCAAGGGGGCACTGCGGCTATTATCCTTCTTAACCTCAGTGCTGCATTTGTTACTGTCAATCATGCCACATTGCTCCTTAGACTATGAGCCTGGGAGTGTCTGGTATGGCGGTAGAGTGGCTGCAATCCTTTCTTAGTGGTCGCTCTTTTAGGGTCTTTGAGGGAGCTGTAGTCTCCGATCAGTATCCCCTAAATTGCGGGGTCCCTCAGGGCTCTGCCCTGAGCCCCACGCTATTTAATATATATCTGAAACCTTTGGCAGAAATTGTCCATCCATTTGGCCTAAAACTCGTCTCCTATGCAGATGATACCCAGCTCGTGGTAGCTCTCAACCATCCTGAAGGGTCATCTAGCACGCTAGGCCGTTGCCTAGAGGAGGTTGCCAAGTGGATGGAACAATCATGCCTTAAGCTTAATGGGGATAAGACGGAGCTCATGCTTTTGGGCAATTCTCCTGTCTTTAACCCGGCCTCACCTTGGCCAGTTTGCCTAGGCCCGGCTCCGACCCCTAAAGATCAAATCAAGAGCCTAGGCATCTGGATTGATCACTCTCTTTCATTCAGTCACCAGGCAGCTAAACTTTCTGCCACCTGCTTCGGGCTATTAAGGATGCTGTATAAGGTTCTTCCCATTCTCCCTTTCCACGCTAGAAGGATTATGGTCCAAGCACTGATCCTTTCTCGCCTTGATTATAGTAATGCTTTATACCTGGGAGCACCTCAGTACACCATAAACAAGCTCCAAGTAATACAGAATTGTGCCGCCCGTTGATTTCTTCAGGTTCCTCGTTGGCACTCTGCCAAACGGGCATTAAAGAGTCTGCATTGGCTGCCTATCAGACAAAGGATACAGTTTAAGGCTATGTGCCTGGCCCACAAAGCCTTCTGGAAGAAGGCCCCCCCCATTCTTCAGTCACTTATCACCCCTTATTAGCCGAAGAAAGACCTTCGGTCATTTGGATCTTTTCCTGCCCTTCAACCCAGAATAAGAAGGGCCAGATGTGGTGGCCGCTCCTTTTCATATAATGGCGCCACTGGATGGAATGCTCTTCCACTTCAACTACGTAAGGAACCTAATCTCTTATCCTTCCGCAGGTTACTAAAAACATGGTTGTTTTAAGCTTCCTTCCTTGTCTCCTGCTTCTTGCCTGTCTGTCTGCAGCGCTGGGAGGCCAACGGGTAGCCATCGCGCTTTATAAATTTTATTTTGTTTATTTATTCATTCTTCTTACTGGTGCAAGTAGCTCAAACATGCTTCCGCAGAGCCCTACATCTTACAAAACATGTCACACCATATCTGCCAGCGCTCCTGTTATTGGGTATGCAGAGAGAGGAGAGCAGGTTTTGTGCGGTTGATCTAGCGGACTGGCAGGATACAGGCATTAGCACGGTGGGAGATTTATATGAGGAAGGTGTATTATGACCCTGTCTCTTCTATATCGACGAAGAGGGTATTCAGCCTGGGCAGTTCTTGAATCATGCCGCATGGATGTAGATGATGGGACGACATTGGGACAACATGTCGCAGGAGCTCCTGATACAGTGCATTCATGTGCTGGGCACGGGGCGACACCTTACAAAATGGTTTGTGGAGTCAATCCGTGAACATACTTTGGCAGATCTGACACCCCTGCGCAATAAATGAGTGGCGGACTTGTTCGTCTAAGGAATGGGACTCCTTGTTGGAGAGCCCCAAAAATATCCCTAGAAACACCAGGTTCAGTTAATCCACTTTTACATAATCCACAGGGCGTATTTAACCCCAGACAAAATTAATAGATATTTTAACTGAACAGATGCATGTTGTCCGCGATGCAAATTAGTTGATGCAGACTTCCTGCATATGCTTTGGTTGTTTTTCTGGCTGCGTGATTACTGGCAGGGTGTCATAAGGTTACTACATATATGCACGGATAGGACGCTACTGCACACATGGGAAGCTTTTATTGTGGGAATATTTCCCAGAAGTAAAAAGCATATAGCACCTTCTCGTTTTCTGGATCTGGGGCTGGTGGTGGCCAAGCGGTTCGTCACGAGGCGTTGGAAAGCTGAAGACCCCCACCACTTAAAACCTCGGTACAATCCATATTAAATTAGCCAAAGCTGAGGCTGTCTCTCTCTCGAGGGAGGATACACTTGTGCTGAACAAATATCCGATCTTGACTGCCTGGAGCATGATTTTGACGGCGCTCCAGGTGGCCATACCTCTGGAGGACCCCGTAGTCATGTCCAATGTTTCTTAAATTTGGGATATATATACACGGTAGTGTGTCAGGATAGTGTAGTGCTAAAAGAGATATATATATCAGGATTACTGTATACTGGCCCATTTTGCTGCAGTTTGTAACTCAAGCAGTCATATTTGGATTTGCTGCACCGGTATTTTTATAGTGGACGCAGAATGTTTTTCGTCTTATTGTGCTGCTCCTGCCCCCCTTCCCCCCATCTTTTTTCATTTTTCTTTTGTTTTCTTTATTGGATTATTGTTCAAGGTTTCATTGTTATTGTTGCAGCGGTAATGCCACGTTAATCTCGCTTTGGAAAATCTAGGAAATGTGACACCATTTCCTCTGATTACCGTTACCCTGATTTCCGCTAAAGGTCAATGGATCTTTGCCACCGTTTATGACCAGGGAGCTTCTACATAAACATGAGCAATTCATAAAATGCAAATAAACATTTTAGCTAATAATGAGAGTTATGAGCAGTTTTAAAGGGATTTATTTTCCCATCACAATTTAAGAATCTCTGACTCTTCATTCAGTAGTCAGGTATCAATCAGGTTACAGAATTGATAACAGAAAATTTAGGTTAGCACATAGCATCATAATTTGCAAACAGCGCGTTCCATAAAGGAAATAATCCCTATTCTAAGACAATGGGGCTCAAAAGATGTCAGTCAGAACTCCTGAAAAGTTCCAGAAGCAAGAGTGAGTTAGCATAAGCCAATCAATAATTAATAATTGCAGAATCTCCCATGAAGGGAAACCAAGAATAGAGCAAATGAGCCTTAGCAAAGCCAATGAGTCAAAGCAAAAATCAGAATGGAACTAAACCTACATCTAATCTGCCTACGTCTTGCTCTCCATCAAAGGTCTGCCCTCACCTTCACTGCATCTATAAATCACTTCTGCCCTCTCCTTCATTTCTGCGTCGTAATCTGAAACTCTTCTGCAGCTTTGCGTCTCTAAATCTCTGTCTGTCTGTCTCTCTCAAAGGGCTCTGAAAGTCTTCCTGCCTGTGTTCTGGGAGGCGTCCTGTCTCCTCTTCTTCTCTCTCCTCTCTCCCCCTCTGTTCTCACAAACTCCTAACTAGGAATGTGTTTTATCAAATAATAATGTTACGCATGTGGCGTGACTTTCTCTTCCTCCAACTGTAATCCAGCATTCTCCAAAAGGATGCCACCACCCATCTGCAGATTTCATACGTCATCTCTCAGACAGGCAAAGATCCTTCCCACGGTACATTCTGCATCTTATTTAATACAATTTCATCTCCTAACCTTCCTTGTAAACGACATTTTATTTCTAACTATGAAATGAATGAAATGAAATGAAAGAGGCATTTGTAGAGCGCATGGCTACCCTAGGGCCTCCCAGCGCTGAGAACCAGGTAAACAGAGATGCTGACTGCTTATGCGATGGGGAAAAGATGCGTCTTCAAGAGTCTACGAAAGGGAAGATATTTTTCCTCCATACGAATGGAGTGTGGGAGGATATTCCAAGTCTTCGATGCGACGTAAGAGAAAGAACGACCTCCGCATCTGGACCTGAGAATTCTCGGAACCATAGCCAGGTGTTTACTACCAGAGCGAAGGTGTCTATTGGGATGGTACGGGGAAACTAACTTTTGAAGGATAGGAGGGCCATTCTTGTTCAGGATCCTATGCGTGATACATAGGGCCTTGAATTGGATTCTTTCTGCGATCGGAAGCCAGTGCAATTGTCTGATTGCTCCTTTAGCTGATTCTCTCCGCGGGATTTGTAGGAGAATTCTTGCTGCGCAGTTCTGGACCTTCTGCAGAATGCTTATTGTAGATAGGGGAGCTCCTAGATATAAAGCATTAGCGTAGTCCAGACGTGACAAAACCCATGCTTGAAGGAGCAGTTTTTTTGCGTGGAATGGGAGAAGAGGAAGAATCTTCCTAGTTGTTTTCATGATCCCGAAACAGCAGCCAGCAACCTTATTGGCCTGTGTCTTCATGTCTAATTTTTCGTCCAACCACACTCCTAGACTCTTAATGTGTTTTTTTGGAGTGGGTGGGGATCCCATGCAGCTGGGCCAAGCCAAAGGCAGGTCTGGGGGCAGAGGCTTTCCCAGCAGCATGAGCTCTGTTTTTGCTCTATTCAGTTGGAGGCAAGACTGTTTCATCCAAGCTGATATTTCTTCAAGGCATCTAGAGAGATTGCTTTGTGGCTGACCGAGATTTTTGAGCGAGACAATCAGCTGAGTGTCATCGGCATACATCACTATTTGTATGCCAAATTCCTCCACAATTTTAGCTAGGGGACTCATATAAATATTAAAAAGAGTGGGGCTAAGGGAGGAGCCCTGGGGCACTCCACTCTTCAGGGGAACCTTCCTAGAGGACACGTTCTCCTAGAAAACCTGAAAAGTGCGACCTTCCAGAAAGGAGGCTAACCAACTCAGTGCTGAGCCCGTCACCCCCATTTCGAGACACCTTAAAATCAAGATTTGATGATTAACGGTATCGAAGGCCGCACTGAGGTCGAGGAGAATCAATGCAGCTGACCCTCCTGAGTCCATGATTTTCCTTGTTTCTTCCACTACCGCAACCAAAGCGGTTTCTGTCCCTTGATGAGATCTAAAGCCGGTCTGTGTCCGGTGCAGGCAGTTATGTTCTTCCAAATAGGAGGAAAGGGTAGTATTAACATGTTTCTCTGCAATTTTAGCTATTCCCGGGAGCAGGGAAATAGGGCGATAGTTGGCCATTAATTCCGGGTCCGATCCCGTTTTTTTTAGCAGGGTTTTCACCATGGCTTCCTTCCATAGTGCAGGGACTTTACCTGCTACAAAAGAAGAGTTGATCAGTGTAGCAATGACAGGAGCTACTTCTGGGGCAACCTGCTGCAGTACAGTGGGAGGCGCCTGGTCATTTGGGGAACCTGATTTGAGTTTATTAAGTAAAGACACCACTATGTCTGCGTCTAAGGGCGGGAAAAATTCCAAGCTTTGATCTCGGCGGCCTGTATTTTCCACCGTTGAGAGGTCATTATTAAAATTATCGACAGTCGAGAAGGCTGAGTAGATCGCCTGAACCTTGTCGTGAAAAAATTCTGCTAGATTGTCACAACGCCCTTGTAAATCAATCGGTGTCATTGATGTTACAGAAGGGGTGGTCAGGGCTTTGAATATTTTAAAGATTTCTCTGGGAGCGTTGGGCGCAGACAAAATCTTTGCCTCATAAAATGTAGACTGGGCTTTGGAGATCTTAGTTTTATACAGTTTTAAAGCATCACGATAAATTTTCTTTTTTTTAGATGAAAAATCTTTCTTCCAGTGCCTCTCAAGCACCTTGCAGTTCCGTTTTAGATCTCTTAGCTCCATGGTATACCATGCCACTTTTTTTGTGCCTTTTTTAATGTCTTTAAGTTATATAGGGGCAAGTACATCCAATGAATTTTTAATCCATTGATTAAATTGTATGTTAGCGATTTCGGGGTCAGAATCAAGACTAGGCCTTGTTCCCTTGAGGATAGCCACCCATTCCTCTCTGGAGATATTCGACCAGCTCCGGTTCGGAATTTTGGAGTGACTTTCAGCCTTCCTGCTCACGGAGGTCGGCCAAGAGAACGAAATTAAGTGATGGTCCGTCCAAGGGACCGGCAGGGGATCCTCTATCTGGAGGTGGATATTGGAAAAAATTGGATCCAACAGGTGTCCCTTAACATGAGTGGGGCCCGTCACTTTCTGGGACAGCAGTAAGACCTCTAATGCATCAATTACTTCCTCTACATAGGTAGCTGATCCGGTTTCGAAATGTAGGTTGAGGTCTCCCAACACAGTATAGTTGGACAGGGAGCTGACCGATGTGGAAATATTATCCACCAAGTCACTGATGAAGGATCCTATGGCTCCTGGAGGTCGGTATATTAGCATGCCTGAAAATGTACATGTGGGAGATAGCTTAATAGAAAAGGAGCAGCTTTCACAATCCCGGATAAGTCCCTCCGAGATTCGACAGCCTAAGGACTCCCTGTGAATAATGGCAAGTCCGCCTCCTCTGCCACTGCATCGATCTTGCCTCTGGATGGAGTAGCCTTGGGGGATCGCCTGAACTACCGAAGGATTAGACCAACCCGTAAGCCAAGTCTCAGTAAGAAATATTACGTCTGGTCTGGTCTCCTCTAAAAGTAGTCTAATTTCTAGCGCGTGCTTAGGTAGAGAACGACAATTTACCAGCTTCATATTGAAATTGGTTTTTAGAGGAGAGATCTTATCTGTCTGATCTTCGAATTTCAGGGCAAACTTACAGTTAGTACAGCTAATCTGTTCAAAGGGGGGGCCCAAGCAGTGATGACAATTGTCCGTGCCCCGGAGTTCCTTCAGTTGTTCAGCTGAATATGGGTGCAGAACTATACCTGCAGGTGCAAGGGGACTGGCCTCTGGTCTCGGTTGGGTGCGGACGGGCGCAGACGGGCTTGCCTTAGGCGCGCCTTCGGCGCGCCAGCGGCGCGCCCGCTGCGCGCTCGCCACATCCGCCCTTTTTGACCCATGACGTGCGTGCTCTGAGCGGCAACTGCACCGCTAACCTCCTCCTCCCAAAATGTCAGCCGCCCCGTCGCCCCCGGAGTATTGAACACAACTCCGTTTCAGTCCCCACGCTAGATGCCACAACTGTTCAGCAATTCAAATGAGGTAAGTAGTGCAAATAGCAATGTAAAATATACAAAATGTTTTAAAAGAGTCAATATACAACACAATTAAAACGATGTTTAAAATAGCAGAGCTATAACATAACACATAACATGAGCTGCAAAAGAACCGTTTTAAACTAGGCAAGAAACATTAAACATGATAATGCACTTTTAAAATACGTGATTTTCTGTTCTCACTAAAGCAAAGAATTAAATGAGGCTTTGTTCAACATTTCCAGCAACTACAGAGATAAAGCTCAGACCAAGGTCACAGCTGTAAATCATGCCACTGTTCTCTTCGCATGGAGACAAAAACATTCCTTTGCTTATCTTTAAGGTTGACATAAACTAACAGACCAAGCTGAATCACAAGCTGGTTCTGTTTTCTATATTATAAAATGTCGTGCTAATTCAAATGCAAGTTATCTTCTACTAATGCACATTTAACAGTTTTCAGAAGTTAGAGTCACATTTTCATAGTGAGAACAACATCTAACTAAACACATTTAAATCAAACTATGAATTACTTGCACATGGGTTACATAAATTGCTAAATTAAAGTGTCTGGCTGAAGTCTGTGAATTTCAAGAGCTAATGTTTTCACTCTGTGGCACAGAAATGTGTGTGTCACCTTTCAAATGCAGTTCTTTATTTCTGAAGCAAAGGCAGGGTTTCCATTAGTAAAGAAAGCACAGGTTTAGGCTCTTTCATTATATATACATTTGTTTGATCAACAATACTGAGGGTACGGCTGGTTCAGCTGTAGTCACTGGTAGAAATGTGAATATGACCTGATTGTTCACAGCACAAGGCCTGTAATTTAGTTAATTTACTGGAATATTGCAAGGTGTTGATTAAAATGATTTGACTCTACTGTATTGGATTTCATTCACTATATGTCATGTCGGTGTGCAATTTGGCTGATTTATTTTTCAATCTCTTTTTTTTCTTGTTATTTCTATGATAAGATGGTTGCAAATGACCTGATTGATGTAAAGGTATACTGGTTCCATACAAATTATATGTAAGATTCTTTGTCTCTTACAATAAGAAAACTCAATAAACAGATCAAACAAAAAAGATATGGGAGTGAGAAGATTTTCCTGAGATTTTTACATCGTATAAGATCCAGCAGTGGATGCAATCATTTTGAGAGAGAAGGAAGAACCCTGGCTCCTATTGCTTCAAGCATGGTGTCCACGGACGGTCTTTGCATGTTGGCATATTTTTTTTGCAGATTGCAAATGTTGCATAGGACGTTTTGCCGTTGTTGCTTGTCAATTAGTATCTCAAAGAGCCATTATTAGATAGCCATATGCCTAGGTAGTTGAGTAGTGATGTGGAGTGCAGAATGCTATTGCTTAGGTTCCAGCATTGTCTTGCTTTAGTTTTGAATTTCCCAAAGATCATTATTTTTGTTTCAACTACGTTACTGATTGTTTTACTGATTATAGATATGTAGCACATTTAGTGCCCTCTGATCGAGTATTGCCATTTGTCTGTATATTGGAATATATGGTTCTTTTGCTATCTGACCTTAGGGGGAATAGTTTGTGCTGTGGCCAAGGCAGATACTAGGGCGGCAATGTTGAGGCTGTTTAAGAGAGGTGCCAGAACTCACCCTTTTTATTCTCAATGTCTGTTTTGATGCACTCTTTGACATAACCTGGTCCCACCTTGATTCTAACTAACATGTCTGTAGGCAGAGATTTTGGATTATCCTGTGTTTCTAGTTTTGACCACAATATGTTGTGATCCACTTTGTCAAAGGCAGCTGAATAATCTATAAAGCATGCAAAGAGTGGTGGGCTATGTGTGTTAATAGAGTTGTGTGCCATATAGGTTAATGCTAACATATTATCCTTTGTTGTAAAAGGTAAACGAAATCCTGTCTAGAAACGTTGGATAATACATTATCACATGTACCAAAAGAGGATGCAGGAATAACATACATGTAGAAAGACATGATGTTCATTCACACCCTCTTTCCTAGTTGCTGAAGCATACCTCACATCATACTTCATGCATATTTTACATTTCAGCATAGGCAAAAAATGTGAGACAACTGCATTTAAAAATCATTGTTTTTTAGGTCTGACCTAAACACAATTGGAGCCGTTTTGCCAAACTCATGTTTTTCAAAAACAAGTCACAAAAATGCAGGTATATTGAGGGTCTGTTAGTTAACCTTCTTTATATCCAGTGGCCCCTTCAAGTGTTACTCAGATCACGCTTCACCCCATCACTTTGCACAGCATTGAACAGTGGGTCAGACATCTTCAGCCATTGGATGCCTTTACTTTGAGTGACTGCAGTTTGCCGCTGCACATGTATATATCCACCTAAACAGTTACCCAAAGCTGAATGCACAAGTATTTTCCAGTGGCTTCTTGTACCTGTGTATAGTTGGATGTCAGATGTTTCCATAATAATCAAGACATTTATTAAAAGCTGCATTATTGATTCAGCATCATAAACCAACTTTGGCATGTGTATTCATCTTCTAGAAAAAAGGCCCAAATCATTTAAATAGCAAAAGTGTTTATGCAGATGTATATGTAGAAAAGCAGCAACTCCTCAGCTCTAAGAGCATTTCAAAAATTGCATCTGACTCAAGCGGGATATCTAGTAAGGAATGAGGCGCTGCAGTTTTGTGAAGACTTCAAGCAGTTGAATCAGACTTGAGAGAATCATCTAATACTTGAAGTACTGCAGTTTTGTGAATGTCATTTGAAGCAATTGCATCTGATTTGAGAGTGACACCCGGTAACTACTTCCAGTACTGTAGGTTTGCAATTGTCATGCCAGCCTCAAGTTTTCCCAAAAATTCATGGTGAAAAAAAATATTTACATATAATTGGATGGGCTTTTATTCAACTTTCTTTATCCATTGGTTTGTTCAGATTTCATTTACATTTTGCTTCTTCCTAACACAGCGCAGAGCAGCCATGAACTCCACCACTTCATGCAACTACAATTTGCAGGCACACCCACATATCTTCAGTTAAAAAGTAGTCTGCTAAACAAAAGACACTTTAACTTACCAATAACTTTGTACATTAGATTTTCATCACATTGTTTCTTAGTACTCAGACATATTAAAAGTTAAAATGCTGATTCTCATCAAATCCAGCTTCGATGGATCTTTTTAGCCTATGGAAAACAAGCTGAAATCACTGCCACAAAAGTTTATGTGCTAATGTAATTGAAACTTGTATAGTGCACTGTTACCCTAGGGTGTCCTGGCGCTAGCTCCCTGATTATGACCCTCTTGATTTCCTAATTGCAAAAGAGCCATGTTTTTAAAGCCTTACTGTAGACCAGCAAGCTCGAGACAGCTCGGATGGTATCTCATTCCAGGCCTTGACTGTGCCTGTGAAGAAATTTGCCGACCGAAGGGCCCCGTTAGGAACATACCAATCAAATTTCTGAGTAAGATAGGATGGGCCTATGTTGTGAAGTGCTTTATAGGCAATGCGTAGAGATTTGAACTTAATCCTATTTCCCACTGGTAGCCAATGCAGTTTTTGAATTACAAATTTAACTGAGCAAAATTTGGGAGTGCAAGACAGAAGTCTTGCAGCTTCATTTTGCAACACCTGTAACTTTTTCAAATGTTGTTGCTGCCTGTTTATATATAGACTGTTGCAATAGTCCAAACCTTGACAAAATCAAGGCAGACATTTCTGTTTTTTGAAAATCTGGAGGAATAAAAGGTAAGCTCTGTTAAATCATTCTTAGAATGAAGAAAGTTGATGCTGTCAGGCCATTGTCCTGATTGCCGTAGGAATCCTTATTATCTCTCATCGCTGTTAGATTTTTGGATTTCATGACTAGAGTGGGTATTGATCCCAATTCACCTGCCCACTGCCCTGGAGACCAAAAGGATGGACTGTTGCCAAAGAGTACCACCTCTAATTTATTGGAGTTAAGTTTTAGGCAGTTACTACTCATCCAAGAACTAACCGCTAGCGTGCAGTCAAGGACATTTCTTGCTAACCCTAGGATTTAATTGCATTATATGCAAATTTATATGTTGAGGCCACACCTCCTCAGCTTTGGGAAGTACATTTCAAGTATTTGGGTCTGGCTAAAATGGTCGCATTTACCAGGGAGACAAACAGGGAGGATCAAGGTCACATGCACTGTCCAAACTAGTCCAGGACATATAGTGCTGGGCTAGTCAAAGAAACATAACCATAGTAGTCATACACCTGCCAGGAGTTCAGAACGTTATAGCAGGCAGGTTAAGCAAAAGCCTTACACGAGTATGAGCTAAAAAAGATATAGTGGAAAAGGTCTTTCAAGAGTGGGCACTTCACAAATAGATTTCTTTGGAACACAAGAAGATCTACTTAAGTCTTGAGAGAGGCTAGCCAGCCTAGCAACAAAAGTGCTACAACGCCAAGTGGAACATGTTCATACACTGGTGTAATAGCGAAAGGCTTAAGGACATTAGGACAAGGGAAATTACTATGGTTAGGTAACTCATTCACCTCCGAGGTTAAAACCTTCACCGATGGTGCACTGATCAGCTATAGTGGCATGCACAAGTGCTTCATAGGTAGACGTTCTTTAACCCACCGGTGAGCAGGATATTTCCAGAGGGAGCAAAAGGGTTGCACTTCCAAGGTCATCCCCACCCCAGTGTGGAATCTAAACTTAGTGTTTGCACTGTGGATGATGGCACCTTTTGAGCCTTTGCTTAAGAACAGGCCTCGAAATACCTAAAGCTCAAACAAGTTTCTTGATCACCATCATGTAATTGCAGAGATATAGTAAACTCCAAGCACTCACAACACAGGAACTTTACTAGCAAATACATAAGAACAAAGTATTAATGACGACAAATCTGCAATTTCTCCTTAGGTAACTTCACACTTGCATGACTCTCAGTCTGTAGAACTACCTGCCTTTGTCCAACAACCGAAATCAAAAGCAGAAAAAAACCTTCACACAATGGATGTCAGCAAGGCAGTCATGTATTACATGCATGAAACAAGATAAATCATGAAAGGAGCCTTTTTTTAAAATTTCTTTTGCACTAGCAAGTAAAGGTTTTCTACTCACCAAGGGGGCCATGGTAAGGTGGATAGTTCAAACAACAATCTTATGAAAGGTAATAGGAGTAACACTGTTGGGACCAAGGGCACACTCTACATGGAAGATGGGAGCAACACTGGCATTCGTTGCTAAAGTTTCCATTATTACTCCTACAGGTAAGTAACTATTTTACATCTATGTATTAGCATGTCTTCACAGTGTTCCATAGTAATAAACACGTTTTTATTTGCCCTATAGAAAATAAGCACAATTCATTAAAGTAGCACAAATGTATGTGAAAATGTATTTCTTGAAGACACACTCCCTCAGCTTTGAGAAGGAAATTTCAAACAGTTGGATCTGACTTGAGAGATATCTTGTAACCACTTGAAGTACTGCAATTTTGTGAAGGACTTGTGAAGCAGTTTAATCTGACCCCGTAAGGATGTCTAGTAAGGCACTGCAGCTTAGCGAAAGGTTTTTCAAGCTTTTTGTTCTTACTCTAGTAGATTGTCTAGTAATGGCTTGCAGTCTTGTTGAAGACTTAAAGCTGTTGCTTACTCCAGTATTGGAACTTTAATAGATTCACATGCTTGGATCATTCTCCGTCGTCGAGATGGGAGTCCCGGGTATTATTAAAATAAATGTTCTATTAGACATAGAACATAAGGCCTTAGGCCTTAAAATTTTTGTAATATATCTCTGTCCTTTCGTAAAAAAAAGGACCAAACTTAGAACTAGCCAAACAGTAGAAACCACCCTGTAGAACCTTCATAAGAGAAGCTCCAGCCCCTCAGATTTCCTACTGCACGTCGTGCTAAGGGAGTCTCCACTGATCTCTGCTCAGTTTTGTCTATTTCTCTATTTTGAAGTATTTTCATCCACTCAGTCTTACTACCAACTAACTCCGTAGATCTGTTTTAAGGTGTTATAAACTGATGTTCACCATGTCAGATACACCTAAAAAAAAGTCTTTTCAGAGCTTGTGGTACTTGCAGGAAAAAAAGACTTCATATTGATGCTAAAGCACAAGGACTGCCTATACTGCTTGTATCCAGACCACAAACCTAAGGAATGCATGGTATGTCAGACTTTTTCTACAAATACTCTTTAAGATCATGAAGGAAGGCTTCTTTTGTGGCTTCAGAGGCTTAAAAACAGGGACACTGTGGTCTCTGATGAGGAGAGTGATACTTCTTCTAAATCTTCCTCAGAAACGACCTTTAGATGACCCTGCTGGCTCGTCGCAGGCTCCTACAAAAGCGTTAAAGTAATCTGATTCCCTTCAGAAGCAGGTTGGATCTGTCAGTAAAGCTTCCCACGAAGAAAAGAAGATTTTATCTACTAAGAAGCCAGTTTCAGAACCTTCAACTCTGCCTATGAAACTGAAACATACCTTCAAAAAGCCTACTTCAGCTCCGCCAATGAGCATCTCCTCGACGACACCTCCGTCAATGAGAAAATCCTCTCCTGAGGTGATTCTGGTCACATCGACAGTGTCTACAGTTACTACCGTCACTGTATCTGCGGCGTCGATTTTTTTGTCGACGGCGACATCGTTGATAGGTAATGCCCCTTTATCGTCGACAAAGCAAATTTTTTCTTCAAAGACTTCATCGTCGTCGAGAGGCCAATTCCCGATGACGATCCATCCGTCGACGATACAGATCTCGTCGCCGATCCAGTCGAAGGAGACTTTGACTTCCTCGTCGACTCCGTCTACGAGACGGCCCTCGTCGACGGCGGAAGTGATCCCTGTCTCCGACAATTTTCCGTTGATGAAGACAATTCCATCGACGGACCTAGAGAAACAGCCTTCGTCGACGAAGGTGATTCCGTCGGCGACCAAAGTTTTGGCCGTGAAGCAGCAATAGTCGACACCGCCGACGAGGAAGGAAAAACATAAAATTAAAAAATTCAATTGACACCAGCTTTAACCTCACCTAGTCAGGTGCAATCTCTTTTTCCCTTCCAGTTCTTGACAGAAGATGATGAGGAAGAGGGATCTGAAGTTGATAGTCTCTTTGGGGCAGCTTTAAGCCCATCAGACCTTAATGTAAAATACCAAGAGGATTCTGATGAGGATGATGATTATGGTCATCAATATTACCATCCGCAGCAACTATATCAGCAACAGGAAATGGTGTACCTCTCTTAAAGTCTGATGACAGACCTACAATTTATGCTGGCAGACTATAAGAGGAGTTTTCCGCCAGAGCAGAGTATCCAACAGGCTCCTCCTCCTTCTCTGCCTTCCTTTCCACAGGCGTAGGTTCGCTAACCTCTTCTCTGGCAGTCTCCTGTGGTTCAGCCTCCTCCTCAAGTTGCTCCTGTGCAACAATCCTGTGCACACATATGGTCATAAAGTCAATGTTGACATAGCTAAGCACAAAGATGAAGACAAGTCGTTCGGATATGAACACGTAGTTCTTTAATTCTCAAAGCAGCATGACCAGCCGATACGTGTTTCGCTCACCAGACGGGTGCCGCCAGGACGTGTTCTTTTGCTGCCATAACTGTCAGTTTGCGGACACTTACTCGTGTCGTGACTGTTTGGCCTTACTTACGTTTTCTGGATACATGTACACCAGCTACAGAGTTTTTTATTTGTGATTTGGGCTTTCCTGTTACTGGCGGCGTTTACTATGACATTGAACTGTTTTTACAATTAAGGTATTTTACATATCCCTGTATCTTGACTGATTTATCGTCTCTACTGACTGGTTTGACACTCAGCCGGGTTGGAAGTATCACCGGCTGTGTGCATCAACTGTATTCTGGCTACTGTTGGCAGCCCTGAAGAGTCGTGGGATTATCATATTATTTTCCCCGACGAAACACGTGTCGGCTGGTCATGCTGCTTTGAGAATTAAAGAACTACGTGTTCATATCCGAACGACTTCTCTTCATCTTTGTGCTTACCTATGTCAACATTGACTTTATCACCATATGTGTGCACAGGATTGTTTTGATTGTTTGGTTGCAGGACTTTGTCCTACACATATTGAGGGTTTGTAAGGGTTTCCCCTTCCTGTTTTGCACCATAATACTCACTAAGCTTGTACCCTACACGTTCACTTGCAGAGCGCCTTTTTCTTCCTAATTGTCAATACCCTTGTTGAGCTTTTGCTCCTGTGCAACAGTTGTCATCCTCTGACGAGGAAGTAGAGAGAGAAGGAGAGATTCATCAGGATTAATGGGATTCTTACATCATTCTCACTTTGGCATCTCCATCTCTCCCACAAGTGGATTCACCTCCAGAAGATCTTGGGGGTTTCCACAATCTTCTGGAGAGAGCGGCAAAGCGTTTTGATTTACCGATGCCTGTGCATCAGCAGGACTGTTTCCTGTATTATTTTAAAGAACATTACAGAAAATCGGTAAGATCCATGCCTATTGTTGATTATATTTGGAAAGAGGGACTGAGAATAATGCAAAATCCAGCAACTGTTCCATCGGTGTTGCCGAGGCTTGTCAAAAAATATAAAGCTCCAGATGACGCTCCCGCTCATCCAAAACCAGACTCGGGTTATCGCGCAAGCAGCGCCGCGACGAACTAAGAATCCTTCAGCTCCCCTGACTGCTCCTCCTGATAAAGAAGTCAGAAGGCTTGAAACATCGGGGAGCGTTTTTTCGACTATGCCTTGACAGTACGAGCCACGAATTGTCTGGCTTTAGAGTCGGTATTATAGGCAGTGGTCGGATTTGTTTTTTGATTTTTGATCTGTAGGGCCTCTGTGACTTCCTGAACAACATAGCTTTTGTTTTTACCAGGTTGTTGTCTAAAGCTACTACTCTTGCCAATTTGCACTTGGTAGACTCAAATCCTGTGGAAAACTGTTTTTAATTATCTTTTAATTTACGAGGGAGTTGTGAATTGAAGTGTGCTTTTGGGGACTGGATCTTTTATGTTTTTACTCGGTGGTTGGAAAGCACGCGCTTAAGTGCTATTCCCCGCCTCAGCAGCTATTTTGTTGGTACCGTCATTCTTGGCTCCTTGCGGTCTAGCTCTTACGTTACAGCCCTATTTAAGATGGCCAGAGAGCGAACGCGCAGCGACTAGGTAGAGGTTTGCCTGAGCAACGCTACAGTTTTTCTTCTTGCCAATTTGCACTTTGTAGATACACATCTTGTGGAAAACTGTTTTTAATTATCTTTTTTAATTTATGGGGGAATTGTGAATTGAAGTGAGTTTCTGGGGACTGAATCTTTTATCTTTTTACTAGGTGGTAGGAAGGCATGCGTTTAAGTGCTATTCCTCACCTCCGCTGACATTTTCGTGGTGAGGTCATTCTTGGCTGCTTGCGGTATAGCTCTTATGTTATGGCCCTATTTAAGATGGCCAGAGGGAGGACACACAGAGCGTGTTTGCCTCTGGCGCGCCCAAGGAAGGCCTGTCTGCGTCCGGCCGGGGCTAGGGACCACAAACCCTGGCCATCCCCATTAGAGGGACAGCTTTACTCTGCAAATGCACTTAAAGCATTACAGCAGGATCATTCTCCTAACTGCTAAATTATTGCTTCTGGGGTAAGCCCTTCTACCTGCAGTGGGTGTAATTTTGTTTGCTCAACCTCACTGAATTGCAATAACGATACGTTTTTACCCTTTGGTAGTGGCTCGGACATTCCATGTAGAATAAATATCCCTACTGCGATACCATCTGGTGAATCTGACTGTTAGAGAATTTCACTTTTTAGCATTAACTGTCGGTCCCTGCCTAAACATCAGCAACACATTTTTAACGTTTTATGGGATGTGCAAACAGATGCTGTGCTTTTTACTAAGACCTGGCTTTACAAGGTCAGCACCGGATTTAAGTGCGGCTCTCCCCCCTAATTATTCTAGAGTCAGGAGAGATAGACAACACAGGGCAGGTGGGGGAGTTGCTATAGTTTTTAAAATGTTTTTCAGTGCAGAATTGAGGATTTCCCTGCTCCTGCCTGTGAGGCACTACTTTTCACACTTCCGCTGACACCCAAATTCATGCTATCTGGTGCTCTGATGTACCGACCGACTGGCCATGTGGGAAACTGGTGCACCTCTTTCCATACTTAGCAGCTCCACATATTTTAAAATCAGGCAACTTTACAATACTGGGTGATAATCTTCACCTGGACAATCCCAAATGCACCCATAGTTCAACTTTTATAGCGGATCTTGAGGTCCTTTATCTGAATTTGTGTGACTTTGTCCCCACTCATGTCGCAGGACATCTTTTGGACCCGGTCTTTTCCAATCTGTCAGACTTGGTTACTGCTCCCTTTTGTCCTTTGCTCTGGCTGGTCTGACCATTTTTCTGTACCTTTTACGATTAGAATTGCATCTTCTTATGTACTCTCTTAGTCTACCTCTTTGGCTAAAAAACTAGAGCCTGGTCCAAGCTGAATGTTCTGGCTTTTAATAATCTACTTCATTGTACCAGACGTTTAACAACTGTTGTTCTTGGATCATGACCAGATTCATCACTGGATTATGGGGGCCGTAGAAAAAAGCCTACCAGTCACTGTAAAAAGCTTAGGCTGGTCTTTGCCTCCTGCTCCCTGGTTCAGTGAAATGTTAAAACTTGAGAAGAAGCAATGTTAAGGTCACAAAAGGGCTTTGGAGGAAATCCTATACAGAGGATACTAAAACTAACTGCAGAGCAGCATTAAAAATAAGTCAAGAGCTCTCTAAATCTTCTTGAGCCGCTTTTTATTCAAATAAACGTTTACGTTCTCAAAATTGCTCCACAACACTTTTTAAGGTGGTGAAGGAATTATCTGACCTGTGCAATTTGCCCCCCTCTTCTCTGCTTTCTCAAACTCAATGTGAGAAGCTTGCTCTTTTCTTTATTCAAAAAGTGGAAAAGTTTCACTTCCAACTGACTAGTGATCACCCACAGGGAGTATAACTGAACATTGCTTTTGTAATTTCTGACACTCAGAATGTCCCCCTTGTTGCTTGCCAAGGTTCTCAGATCATCTCTAGTCAATCACCTAAACTTATTATATGGCCCCATTTGTACACTACATCTTTTAAATGTATTTTTCAGTCCATCAAGTCTGGTTCCCCGCTGGATCCTATACCACCTCACATGCTCAGCCGGTTGTATTCCAGCCTACTATTAATGAATATGGATCTCCCTAATGCCTCCCTGTATAAAGAGGTTGTCCCCCAGGAGTGGAACCACTCCGGGCCGGACTGGGAACCGAAACAGGCCCAGGCAAAGAGCTTGGCCGGCCCCCGAGTGGAGGGGGTTGCTCATGGAAAGCTTTGTGTTGCTTTTGTTGCTGGGGGCTGATATTGCAGCTATGCTGCAAAAATGCCCCTGGTAGCGAAAATGGAACCCCACCCTGGCAGCCCACCAGTGAAAGGCCCAGTGCCCGCTATGACCAGTCCGGACCTCGGACCTAGCGTGTCAGTTGTTTGTTGACGGTCTTCTCGATGACCTTCGCCGGGAACGGGAGCAGGGAGCAGGGAGATGGGCCGGAAGTTCTTGAGGTCCTTGGGGTCTGCTTTGGGTTTCTTGAGTAAGGCGTTAATCTCGGCGTGCTTTCAGCTCTCTGCTAAGGTTGCTGTCTCGAAGGAGATGTTGATGGCTTTCCAGAGATGGGGTGCGATGGCGGTGCTGGCTTTGTTGAAGATATGGTGTGGGCAGGGGTCTGACGGAGATCCGGAGTGGATGGTGTTCAGGATCTTGATGGTGTCGTCGTCGTTGATGTTGGTCTAGGAGAGAAGGTGGTTGGTGCGGCTGGTGGTTGTGGGGGCGGGGGTCTCAGTGGTTTACGTGGCGGTCGTGTTGTTGAAGCTGTCGTGGATGTCTGTGATCTTGCGATGGAAGAAGGTGGCCAGCGAGTCGCACAGGTCTTGGCAAGGTGGGATGTCGTTGGTGTTGGAGCTGGGGTTGGAGAGTACCTTCACTATGTTGAAAAGCTCTTTGCTGTTGTGTGCGTTGTTGTTTAGGCGGTCTTTGAAGGAGGCCCTTTTGGCTGACCTGATGAGGTGATGGTGTCTGCGGGTGGCGTTCTTGTGGGCTGCGTAGCTGTCCGGTGTTCGTTCACGGAGCCAGTTCTTCTCCAGCTTTTGGCAGGTTTGCTTGGAGGCCTGGAGGTCGTCAGTGAACCAGCTGGCTTTCTTGCTGGTGTGACTGTTGGAGGGTTTCTTGAACAGGGCGAGGGTGTTGGCGCAGTCGTTGATCTACTGTCTATGGTTGCGGGCGGCGGTGTCGGCGTCGGTGTGCTCGGTGGTGGGCTCTGGGCGAGGGTGGTGTTTAGCTGGTCTTCGGTGACTTTGCTCCAGCGGCGGCGAGGCATCTGATGGGACCAGTGGTGCGTTTCTGGAAGGTGAAGTGTATGCAGGGATGGTCGGTCCAGTGGAGTAGGGTGGTGTGGTTGAAGGAGACGTGGGGGCTTGCGGAGAAGATGGGGTCGAGCGTGTGGCCAGCTGAGTGGGTGGGTGTTGTGACGAGTTGTCTGAGTCCGAGGTTGGCTAGGTTGTCAGGGCGGTGTAGTTGGTGTGGTTGTTAGTTTGTCCTTCACAGCACATGGCCATACTCTAGGATGCAGGTTAAGGTATTATATCCAAGGGTAGCAGAGGTCCTCTAAAGAGTCCAGCAGTGCTACCCCCTGCCCTTCTTGTCTGGCCCGCCCCATAGTCCACCTACATCAGAGCAGCTTCAAGAGAGCACTTAACGATTGGGCAACTGAAAGTCCAGGCTCTCGTGGATAAAGGACCCATAGAGAGAGTGCTGCATCAGAAATAGTTCTGTTATTTATTGGTATCGAAGAAGGATGGAAGTGTTTGTTTTGTTTTAGATCCTCACCCTGTCAATTTTCTCCTTAAAATGGACATATTCAAGATGCTCACTCTGGCCCAGGTTCTATCTGCCCTGCATCCTGAAGACTGAATAGTAGTGCTGGATCTGAAGGACATCTATTTTCATATTCCCATCCTGCTATCCCACGGACATTATCTATGGATCAAGGTGGACTAAGAACATATTCCCTGTGCTCCCCTTTGGCTTCACTAGTGCCCCTCAGGTGTTTACAGAAAGGATAACTGTGGTCATTGCACATTATCGGATGGTGGGTATACCGGTCTTCCCCTACCTCGATGACTGGCTCTTGGTAGGTTGGCCACCACAGTGTCGCAGTCCAACGTCCTCAGGGTCGCACGATGCTGTAAGGGGTCCACCTCCCGATAGCCCCTTGGTCTGGTATGTATATGACAGACACAAAAGGGTGATCAGGCGAGGGAAGGAAAGGAAGGGGACTGCGGGGAGGGAGATCTGAAAGAAAAAGCACAAGGCAATATGGTTAGGACAACCCCTAGATTCCCGTACTCAATGTTTCCCCTATTTTCCCCTGCTGTACCTGTAAAGGAAAGAAAGCACTCCTGACTGGGAGACCTGGAGAGCCGAGGAACAAAGCAGTTCGTGACCTATAGAAAGGACAGGGTTTAGCCACAAGAGACCCCTACTCGCTTTTCCCTCCTTCTCCTTTATCCCCAGAACAAACGGACCTACCACAATTCCTGAACCTCGGGTATAACAGGGGGTGGGGAAGGACGTATGTCAGAAGTCCTCTCCGCCCCTGTTGGATACAAATAAACAATTGAGGTGCAGCGAAGCTTAAGCCCAGTTCGGTGCCTGCAGCTCCTTCACCGTCTTCTGTACAAACTTAGAACGCTACTCCCATGCTCCTGGGATAGCGTGAACTAAAGAGAACCCCCAGCGGGTGGGCCTATTCTCGTTCTCCTAGAAGGTTTCCCTCTGACAGGAGGAAAAAATAGGAAAGGCTCCAATCCTTGGAGTTGCTGGGATGCAATTACCAAAAACACAGTGCAATGTCTCACCGCTCGGGCGATCCCGCAATGCCTTGAAAAGGCGTCCAACGGAACCGCAGCGGTTCTATTTCACCCTCGGATTTTTATCACGGACCACACGCACAATAGTGCGCGACAAAGGCAGCGGGAAGTCATGGCTGGTGCGAAGCACCCCTACCAGAACGCCACTATCGTCCGCACTCGATCTCGTCCGCACTCGAACCTGGAAATCCAAAATAACCGGCACCCGCTTGATGCCGGAAGTTCCTTTTCATCGTCTTCGCGCCGTGCGCGATGACGTCGGAGCGTCATCTCGCAAAGCGCGCTGGGATATGTAGTTCCTTACGCCCGTCTCCTACGGGCATGTCTTCCTCGGGCTGTCAGTGCTCTACGGTGAGCCACAACACACAGTTGGTCGTAGACCACCTCCAGACCACGATGAAACTCCTAGCATTGTTAAGGTTCTCGATTAACATGCCACATCCACAACTGACTTCTTCCCACAGGTAACCGTTAAACAGTGCCATTCTGTATATGTGCAGTTTCAAGCCTTCCTTCCAGGTGAACTTAAGGACATTTGGGTTATGTCCCTGAACCGAAACAGGCCCAGGCAAAGAGCTTGGCCGGCCCCCGAGGGGAGGGGGTTGCTCATGGAAAGCTTTGTGCTGCTTTTGTTGCTGAGGGCTGATATTGCAGCTATGCTGCAAAACCACCCCTGGTAGCGAAAATGGACCCCCACCCTGGCAGCCCACCAGTGAAAGGACCAGTGCCTGCTACAGCCAGTCCGGACCTGGAACCACTCGATAGTCCTTCCTCTTCAAAAAAAAAAAAAAAGCAAATCTGGATCCAGCTAATCTGTGTAATTTCCACCCTGTTTCTCTGTTGCCCATTTTTGCCAAGATTCTGGAGAAACATGTTAACGGACAGTTTACTTATTTTGTGGAAGCTCAGAATTTTCCTCACACTTCCTGGTCTGGCATTAGGGCTGGACATTCTACTGAATCATCCCTCCTGGGGGTAACTGAGCTTCTAAGGCAGCGCTTGGATGAGGGAGAAACTGCTGCACTCATCCTGTTTGATCCTAGCGCTGCCTTTAACACTGTGTCTAAATCTATTCTAATGGAATGACTGATGGCTCTTCTGGCACAGCAGTAGGGCAGAATTTTGCACCTAGGCTTGCACAATCTACACCACCGTGCATGGAGATTGAGCAGCAACACTTGATTGCATTTGATCTTCCTCTCAAAGTAGTGAAAAAACATCCTTGCGGCCAGGCATCCTTTGGCTCAGTCTGTTTATGCCAGGCACTGGTACAAGTTTGTCGCTTGGTGTGGCACCCATAATACGGACCTGTTGTAGGCCAAACTGTTGGATTTCTTGTTGTTTGGCCATAGAGCTATTGGCTTTGCCGATCCTTATTTGCTTTACTGTTTCCATGATGGCTGACATTTAGAACCATTGCAGGCATGGAAGGAAAATTTCAAATGTTTTTACTGTATTTTATTAAAAACCATTCCAAGATGGCCACCCCTGCATGCGCCTGAACCAGATGCATGAGCAGCTATCTTTTTTTTAATTTTTTTTTAATGTATAATATGTTTTATTGAATCTTAGAATATAGTAACAATCCATTCCTTTGGTGATAGTGAATGCTTTCATACATATTTCTGTCAATGTATTGATGTAAATTACATCCTTTGATACATGGTACAGTAGTGTGTGATAAACACTTCTGTCAGAACCCGTTTCAGAAGGCACAGGGCATGCAAGGGCTCTGGGCACTACCGTGGAGGCGGAGGCCTTTTATCAGGCTTGGGTCAAGCAGTTAATGCATCCTCTGGGTTGGGGTGCAGGGGGGAGAGCTGTAAATACAGGTCAGTGAGCACAACTCATAACTCAAAGTGCACACAGTGCGAACAATAAATCAATGTCCAGTCAAATACTTGGTTTTAGAAGAAAAAGGGGAATTTTCTTTCTAACTCTACACATGCAAAGGAATATGACCTTCAGAAGCAACAACAAAATCCCCTTGAGGTCGGGGCTCTAGTAGTTGTCAGACAAATCCCTGTCCCACCTCCTTCCTGAAACGTATTTGTGGTTATTCCCCATTCACTGGTGGCCACATCCAAGGAATGGTCACTATTAAGCTGTACTCAAGAATTTCCCTTTTACTCTTCAGGTTTTAGTCAAAAGTGTCTATGGTGCCACAGGGCTATTAGCAGCGAGTCCTCAGGGCCCAGTTGGCCCAGTTCACGTCTTACCTGCTCTCACAGCATGGAAGAGTTCAGCGGGCTAGCGGTTGACCTCAACGTGAGCACCAGTGAGTCCTGCTCTGCTTGGAGAAGTCAAGCTGCCTGCGGCCCACGTGACAGCACTCTGCTGCGCAGGCTGTCTCGCCTGAGCACCGCTGTCATCGTACTCTCAGTTGTCAGGGCAGCTCGCAAAGACTCTCCAAGTTGCTTTGCCCAGTGTGTTGTCCTCTGGAGTAGTCAGTGGTTTGTCAGGGGCAGTTCTCTCGCAGTGCGGGTGCAACCCAACGAAACGTAGCCTCTATCTCTCCTTCCGGCGGCGGCCCAAATCCTTCAGCAACATTGTGAGGAACCTGACCTTTAAGGGCCAAGCGGTGCAGAGTACGCCTGAAATCCTCTAGTTCTCCTGCCTTGCAATACAGAGACACTGGACACTCCGTCTGGTGTAAAAGATCGAGTTTTATTAGCTGCAGCTAGTACAGTTGTCCATGAAGTCACACAGGGATGGGTTCACAAGAGACTGCTGCTGACCTCCGTGGCGCACAAACTTTTATACAGTGAAATACAATGGATACAATGGATAACCCAAACACATATAGAATTTGAGACATCGACAAATGTTACCAACAATGGTTTAAGCTAAAAACTGACTCGGGTTCCAGGTGATGTTTGTTGCCGGCCCCTTTAAATTGCAAAGAGAATCCACATGATACAGTTTACAAGGAAGGAAAACATGGTTGTATGTTCTAGAAGGACAGTTGTGAGACCAGAGAATGCATGAGATGTGTAGCGAAGGGCAGTAGATAAGATAAGCGGGAGGAAAGAATGGTGTGAGCTAACAGATAGTTCGGGCGGGGATTATCCGGCTCAGACATGAATTAGTGTATTCGGCCAGACCCTGACACTAGTTAATAAACACGGGACGAAAAGCTACCTGACACGCAAGGGCAGAAATGACAAAAACATCTCGTTTACCAGCTGCCTGAATGAGGGCAACCTAAGATGGCGGAAAACACAAGATGGAGTCTGGGTACGATCGAGAAACGACAAATTTCAGAACCTCAGACCCTCCTTTTGCCATTACTCAGGCAATAACACAATGACTGGGCTCATGTTAGTCTGAGTTGGAGTCGATATCAATTGCCATAAGGTCGTTTAACTGTTGCTGGACCATCATCTTAATATTCTCTGTTTGTTGGGTTACAGGCTTTGATACACATAAGGTAGCAAACAGACCACAGATAGCAGGACCACAGTTTATGCACAAGCAACAAGAGAATATGATGGCCAGGATTGCTCCAAGGAATGTTAGTATCTTCCATCCCCAGGTAGATAATAATTCCCATAACCATCCCATGAGGGACCAATCTCCTTCGTCCTGATGGATCGATGCGGATATGGTATGTAATTTTGAGATGGCATGATATACAGTCGGGGCGTCATCAGGAATGTATATACAGCAGCTTGATCCAATTAATTTACAGACTCCTCCTCGGTCTGCTAGGGTCACATCTAGCGCAATTCTGTTTTGTAACGTCATGAGACGGTCCGCTCGGAGTTCTGCAGTGATGTTACTTAAAGCACCTGCAGTAACATCGATGGTTGTCTCAACCACGGGAACTAATCGCCTAATGTTTCCGCTGTTAATCATTGGTCCCCAGAAGGGAATGAATCCTTTGAAGAAATCTCCTCCCTCCTGGCCAGCTGTGTCTTTGGCATCAAATACGCCTCTACCATATATGTGTCTGTGATGGTCTGAGGGTGCAGTATACGTTGGGGGAAGCAAGAATGCTATGTAACATGTTCCCGAAAAGTCAGTGGGGAGCCATGTATATGCTTTGTCATAGCAGACAAAATAGGTTCCTTGTAATGGGATCAATGGAGGGTTATTTTGAGACGTGAATACATATATCTAGGAACAGTTTTGTTGAGTGTCATTCTCCTTGCTATTGATTCGGAGGCAAAAGTTGCCTTGGTGGGGTACAGTCCATGCTGGGGAAGACTTCTCTTGTTGTTTGGTCTTGTTATTAAGACTGGAAATGTAATGAGTTACATTCCAACCTTCGTAGGCTTTCTTTTCATCCAAAGGAATCTTACTCTTCCCTAGAATTTTAGCCATGGCCACTATACCCTTTATCAAAGTACCGTGGCTAAAATCCATTCCTTTCTCAAATGTACCTATCAGATATCGAAGTCTGTTGTGGTAGGCAGCCGAAAACATGGTCAGGTAAGCCCATGCTGAACCTTCATATGAGAAAGGCAATACTAGATAGGGCATCCCTTTATGGGCAGCGTGAGGCATGAGTCCACACACCCAACAGTCAGATATTTTGACAACTAACTGGTGTTGGTGTAACAGCTGGATAAACGAATTATTTTGATACTCCATCCTTCTTATTTGTTCATGTGAGGAAAGGGCACTTATCTTGTGTTGAATTTTAGTGGGACGTGAAGGTACAGAAGTAGATAAAGGAACAGTTTTTAGTTGCAACACATGGACAATCCAACCTATACATGCTAATAACACATAGAATCAGCAACACACACAAGGTTACGCCAAAACGATTGCGTAATGATTTACAATATTTGGTTTGCATTTTCTGTCTCCTATCTACCTGACGTGATGTACCATCCATCCTGGCTAGAAAAATGTGTCGCTCGCGGCAATCTTCCTCAATCACTTGGCTATTTGATAATCCTGAACCTAGCGGATCTTGACCATAAACCAGGTTCAGTCCAAGACTCCTACCGAGACCCTGCGACGGGGACAGATGGCACAAATACAATCTAAAAAGCAAAAAATAGTTCATTGGTGGCAAAAGTAACAAATGTTCAAGTCTTTGCTTCAGGCCTGGTCCTCAGGTTGTATCGTTTCTTTGTTGGAATCGTTTGGTCCTGAAAGATTATTTCCGGATTAGTAGTGTTCACTTGCAGATGTAATGGAATGGTTCTTCGAAGAGTGTCATCACTTTCTTCCTCAGTCTGGGTGTCTTCCAGCCGTGCGTTACTAAATGGTACGAACCGGGGAGTCTGGTCTCCTTCTGACTCACCTATGCCCCCGCGGACCCACTGGTCAAAAGGCAAGGGCAATGGTACCTTTTTGCAATGCACGGCGTGAACCCAGTTTTTCTTGCCTTCTATCCTTACTGCTGTCCGCGTAGCCAGTAGAACCTGGCGAGGAGGTGACCAGCGAGGATCAAGATTTTTCTTTCATTGAAAGTTCTTGGTGCAGACCCAGTCTCCTGGTTTGATAGAGTGACCTGGGTCTGTTGAGGCCTCTGGCAGAGCACTTTGAACCTGTTGGCGAAGAACACTTAATTTAGCAGTCAGGTCATGAAGGTAATCAATAAGCATATGGTACACTATGTCTGAGTACTTCCTAGGACGAGGAACTCCCCAAATATTGGCGGGGCGTCCGAATATCACTTCATATGGACTAAGTCCCATACAAGAGTGTTCAGTAGTTCTGGTGGATAGTAAGGCCAATGGTAAAGCGTCGGGCCAGGCAAGACCTGTGCTGACCTGAATTTTTGCCAATTTCAGTTTGAGAGTGCCATTGTAGCACTCTACCAAACCCGCTGACTGTGGATGGTTTGCCCCATGGAATTTCTGTCTAATACCAAGACCCGTACATACTTTCTGCATGATTTTTCCTACAAATTCACTTCCATTGTCACTCCAGACAATTTGCGGCAAACCGAATCTAGGAAAAAACTCTTTCAGTAATACTTTAGCAGTTGATACAGCTGTGTTATCTTTTAAGGGGTAAGCCTCTATCCATCTAGAGAATTCACATACTACCACCAGAACATACTTGAGATTGTTGCATCGATCCATGTGTATATAATCAATCTGTAATACTTCAAAGGGGTACGTAGGGGGAGAGAAATGGCCTGCAGGAGTTGGAGTACCCTTCCCTGGGTTATGTATTAAGCATATAATGCAATGTTTTACCACATTGTCTGCACATTTCGGAATTCCTTCATTTTGCCAAACTGGAGCCAGAGGTTTGCATATGCCTTTAGCACTAATGTGAGCTGGTCCATGAGCCATAGTCACTACAGGTAATACATATGCATCTGGCAACATCCATCGTTGATGCACTGACAATTCTGTCCAACATCCATTCGAATCCAAGATTCCCGTACTTTCTTTCCACTTACTCAATTCTTTCTCTGTAGCCTCTTCCTGAATCGTTCTTACGCTCTCAATTGTGTCCTCACACATTCCTCTTTCTGGGATCTGATTTGCAGGGCCTGCAACATACATGTGACTTGTGATGTCCCTAGCTGTGTTTTTCGCTACCTCGTCTGCGAAAGCATTCCCGCGACCAATGTCATCTGTGACTCTTTTATGTGCACTACACTTGATGATGGCAATTTGGGTAGATAATGTGAGAGACTCAGGAAGATCGGTGACCAACTGGCCATGCTGAATCCTCGTTCCATGGGAAGTAAAGAATCCTCTTTCCTTCCATAAACGACCAAAACTGTGTGCCACGCCAAAGGCATATTGGTTGTCTGTGTAAACATTCACTCTTTTCCCTTTCGACAGCACACATGCTCTAGTCAAGGCTATCAGTTCTGCAGCCTGGGCTGAATTGTATCTGATACATGCTGTCTCCACCACTGTATGTAATGTGGTGACTGCATAAGCTGAGGTAGTCTCGCCATTGGGTAATTTGAAACAGGAACCGTCAACCCACAAGGTTCCATCCGGATCCTTGAGCGCAGTATCCTTTAAATCTGTTCTTCCTTTTGTTTCTTCTTCTGTGCGAAGAAAGCAATCATGATGATCCTGAGGATCTGGGAGTGGTAATAAAGTAGCTGTATTCAAGGTGTTACATCGCTTTATACGAATGTGGCTTGCCAAGAGAGTCAACTCGTAACCAGACAACCGAGCACTCGTGAGATGTTGTGTTTTAGTTCTATTCAATAAAGTGTCTACAGTATGTGGTACCATGACAATGAGAGTGTGGTCCAATACTACTCCAGCTGATTGACGAATAGAGATTGCTGTCGCCGCCGTAGCTCTGAGACAATTGGGTAACGCTTTAGCTACCGGGTTTAATGTTTAGTTTTAGTTTAGTTTAAAGGAGTTTGTAGAGCGCATGGTAACACCTCCCGGCGTGTCCCCGCGCTATGGAGAAAAAGAGCAGCAGCAGAGGAAAAAAAAAAAAAAAAAAAAAAAAAGAAGCGAACCAGTTCACACAGCAAAGAGGCAGGTTTTCAACTTCTTCCTAAATCTGATTTCATTACTCTCCAGCCTAATATCTAGGGGCAGGAGGTTCCATTGTCTGGCAGCTAAGGTGCGAAATGATCTGCCACCCATTTTAGCTTTTTTGGGGCAGGTAGTTTTGAGTAGACCCATTCCTTTGGATCTAAGAGATCTGTTAGGTTCATACACAGACACCAAATCAGATATATATGCCGGAGCTCTGTGATGAATGATTTTATGGCACCAGAGCATGGCTTTAAAAACAATCCTCTTACTGATCGGTAACCAGTGGAGGGCTGCTAGAGAGGGACGTGAAGGAGCTCGGCGGGGAAGCCTTAGTACCAGGCGGGCTGCCGAGTTTTGTAGAACTTGTAGCTTTTTTATGTTTTTCACTGAAGTCCCCATGAGTAATACATTGCCGTAATCAATACGGGACGTTATAAGTGCCTGCGTCATAGTACGTCTGGAGTTAATGGGTAACAGGTCGAGGGTGCGGTTGAGGGTTTTCATCACCCCAAAACATTTGCCAACAGTCTTCTTTACGTGGCTGTCAAATGACAGTTTATTATCCACCCATACACCTAAGTTCTTCGCCTCTTGTGCAGGCGAGGGCAGGGGTCCCAGGCAACTGGGCCACCACTCTGTCGTCCATTTGACCTCATTACCTCCTATAATGAGGACCTCTGTTTTTGTCCCATTAAGTTTCAAACAGTGTTCATTCATCCACATAGCCAGTTTGGACATGCACGCGTTGAAGTTATCAGCTTCCTTAGAAGGGGCCTGGGTCAGAGATATGAGGAGTTGCGTGTCGTCGGCGTAGGAGACAAGCTCTACGCCGAACGATTGCACCACTTCTGCCAGAGGGGCCATGTAGAGATTGAACAGGGTGGGACTCAGGGCAGAGCCCTGAGGAACCCCCTGTTCCAGCATCACCCTGTCAGAGAGGAAAGTACCTCTTTGAACCTGGAAGGTCCTGTTAGTTAAGAAAGATTTCAGCCAACCCAGTGCCTTGTTGGTGACTCCCGCTTTATTTAGACACTGTAGCAAGATGGAATGTGCTACAGTGTCAAAAGCGGCACTGAGATCAAGCATGATAAGGGCCATTGTCTTTCCCTTATCTGCTCCTTCTCGTAAGGTTTCAGTGGCCCTCAGTAGAGCTGTCTCCGTAGAGAAGCCAGTTCTAAAACCCGACTGAGATTTGTGGAAAACATTGTGGGTCTCAAGATGTTCCATAAGTTGACTGTTAGCGATTTTCTCAGCTAACTTGGCCACGTAGGGTAGCAGGGATATGGGTCGTAGGTTGTCCATTATGTCCATGCTAATGTTTGCTTTTTTCTTAATGGGTAGTACTATTGCTTGTTTCCATTCCTCCGGAAGGCGAGAGGTAGTAAATGAGGCTTGTAATAAGTGCCTGAAGTGAGGCTCTAACACAGGAAAAGCTTCAGCTAAAATTTTCGGGGGTGCTGGATCTCTAGGGGAGCCTGATTTAATTTTATTGCACATTTTGGACAGGATTTCATAGGAAGGGATTGTAAAAGAGTTTAAGCATACAGGTGTATTTACAAGTTTGTCATTTTCTATAAAGTCCGTGGCCGAGTCTATCTGGTTAGAGAAACTAGTATAAATTTTATGTATTTTGCCCGCAAAATACTGTGCAATATTGTTGCACGCCTCCACCGAGTCATTGTGAGCGGGGGAAGTCATGTCCACTATGGATAGCTCTTTGTATATCAGAAACAGTTCCTTGGAGGAATTGCCTGCCTCCAAAATACGGGTGTGATAGTGCTTTGCTTTGGCCAAACGAACTGATTTATAATACTCTCTCTGCGTTGTTTTATATTGTATTTTAATATCTGCACAGAGATTCTGGCGCCAAGCTCTCTCAAGTTTCTTACAAGCCGTTTTCATGGCTTGTAATTCTTGGCTAAACCAAGGAGCAGTTTTCTTAGGTCTCCTGGCAATGGACATGGAACGACTTGGGGCTGTGATGTCCAGGGCCTTAGTGACGATGTTATTTAGGTTGTCATTAGCTGCCTCACAGTCTATCCCTATGGGAGGGCCTTCATCATGTACAATTTGCTTAAAAGAGTCAAGAGAGAAGTTCTTCCATTTCCTGCGTTTGTATCGCAGGGATTGATGACGAACAATCTCCGTTCTGTCAAGCTGTATTGTAATGGGAATAATATAATGGTCCGACCAAGGTATAGGTATAGGATCGGAAGTATGTACTCCCTGCCAATTACCAAAAACGGGGTCTAGTAGGTGTCCTAATTGATGAGAAGGCTCTTTATTTTTTAGGTCAAGTTGGACAGATTGCAATTCCACTCGGATATCATCAGCGTTTTTATCTAAATGATCTTCGAAGTGAGCATTGAGATCCCCTAGCACTAACAGTCTGGATTTCCTCAGTGCTAAATGAGTGACCGCTTCCATTAGGGTCGGTGTAAACTCATATAGTGTACCTGGCGGTCGGTATATCAAGATGCCAGAGATCGAATGATTGGGGCCAGTGTTAATTGTGAAGGTACCGGCTTCACTATGATCAACCTGAGTGTGTACTAGGGAACAGACTAGAGGGACTTTCGTGGCTATGGCGATGCCACCTCCTCTGCCGTCCTTCCTGTCCAGTCTAGATAGAGAATAGCCGTTGGGCATGGCCTGGATAATATCCGGGTCCGAGTGATCATCTAGCCAGGTTTCAGTTAGAAACAGAATATTCAGATTTTGGTCCTCTAGTAGATGGTAGATTTCTAGAGCATGCTTCCGTAGGGATCTGCAATTCAGTAGTGCAGCTTTGATTATAGGGCCCGAGTTAGTGTCAGGGATTTGCAGAAGGGGTTCAAAGCGGCACCTCATGCATTTTATAAGTGACTGGGCAGACATGGCGTGTCTGCAGTCGACAGGTGTGTCGGGTTGTAGAGCAAGTAATGCGTGTCTGCCATACCTTATGGTGTTTTGAGCTGAGGTGCCAGGGTTTGTGGCCCCGTGCCCCGTCCGGCCGCGGACGAGCGCAGACGGGCTGGACTTTGGCTCGACTTCGGCGCGCTTCCGGCGCGCCCGCTGCGCCAGCCCGCTGCGCCGTCTGGATGGGTGACACATGATATAGGGAGGAGGAGGGTGGGAGGCCGGCCCGACTTGAGCGCTGACCTCGCCTTCCTCACCCAAGATGGCGCCCACCGCCGAGTGAAATCACAAAACAAAGCGGATTTAAGTACAATATTAGGAGGTACGAGTGTGTAAGGTGTCAGTGTGCCTGCTAATTCAATTCCCAATTTCTAAAAACAGCCCCCAGAATAAAACGGTAAAATTTTACTAGACGCTAAAAACACTCCTAATTGATTTTCTAAATAGCCTGTGAGCAGTGCGCAAAGGTTAGCGCTTCCTCTTGTTTTTACAGCAGCTCGCAGCCCCAATAACCTCTCTAGGGAGAGCTACTGTAGGGCAGAGAGCGCTGGGTAGGGCGCGCCTAAATACTATGGGAGGGCGGGAGGCCGGCCCGACTTGAGCGCTGACCTCGCCTTCCTCACCCAAGATGGCGCCCACCGCCGAGTGAAATCACAAAACAAAGCGGATTTAAGTACAATATTAGGAGGTACGAGTGTGTAAGGTGTCAGTGTGCCTGCTAATTCAATTCCCAATTTCTAAAAACAGCCCCCAGAATAAAACGGTAAAATTTTACTAGACGCTAAAAACACTCCTAATTGATTTTCTAAATAGCCTGTGAGCAGTGCGCAAAGGTTAGCGCTTCCTCTTGTTTTTACAGCAGCTCGCAGCCCCAATAACCTCTCTAGGGAGAGCTACTGTAGGGCAGAGAGCGCTGGGTAGGGCGCGCCTAAATACTATGGGAGGGCGGGAGGCCGGCCCGACTTGAGCGCTGACCTCGCCTTCCTCACCCAAGATGGCGCCCACCGCCGAGTGAAATCACAAAACAAAGCGGATTTAAGTACAATATTAGGAGGTACGAGTGTGTAAGGTGTCAGTGTGCCTGCTAATTCAATTCCCAATTTCTAAAAACAGCCCCCAGAATAAAACGGTAAAATTTTACTAGACGCTAAAAACACTCCTAATTGATTTTCTAAATAGCCTGTGAGCAGTGCGCAAAGGTTAGCGCTTCCTCTTGTTTTTACAGCAGCTCGCAGCCCCAATAACCTCTCTAGGGAGAGCTACTGTAGGGCAGAGAGCGCTGGGTAGGGCGCGCCTAAATACTATGGGAGGGCGGGAGGCCGGCCCGACTTGAGCGCTGACCTCGCCTTCCTCACCCAAGATGGCGCCCACCGCCGAGTGAAATCACAAAACAAAGCGGATTTAAGTACAATATTAGGAGGTACGAGTGTGTAAGGTGTCAGTGTGCCTGCTAATTCAATTCCCAATTTCTAAAAACAGCCCCCAGAATAAAACGGTAAAATTTTACTAGACGCTAAAAACACTCCTAATTGATTTTCTAAATAGCCTGTGAGCAGTGCGCAAATGTAGCGGAAAAGTAGGCACATGGCCTCTGTTTGTCTCCAAATTGTTGTGTCAAAACTGACAACGCACAACCTTCTTTCTCATGGACATAGAGCGTGAAACATTTACTGTAATCAGGGGTACCTAACACAGGAGCAGAACACAGGGCTGATTGTAAGTCAGAAAAACTCTTCTGACATTCATCAGTCCATGGGAGTGGATGGGGTGTGTCTTTCTGTGTAAGTGCTAATAAAGGTTTGGCCAATAAAGAGAAATTAGGTATCCATTGTCTGCAGTAGGAAGTAATGCCCAAGAAAGCACGTACTTATCTCTGGGTCGATGGTACCGACATGTGCGTAATTGCTTTAATACGCTCGGGGGTCAGTCGCCTTCCCTCCTTTGATAAGAGATGGCCTAAGTATGTAACTTCTTGGCACACGTACTGTAATTTAGGAGGTGATACCTTATGATTGAGATCAGACAAATGCCACAACAATGCCACAGTCACATCTTTACACACATCCTTTGAATCAGTCATGATCAACAAATCATCCACATACTGAATAAGAGTGGCTCCTGGAGGCAAAGGGAATGTATCAAGCTGTGATTTAAGAGCTTGACTATAAATGGATGGACTTTCACAATAGCCTTGTGGTGCTCTCTTGAATCGGAAGCTTCGGCCTCCTAAACAAAATCCAAAAATATCTCTGCTCTCTTTAGCAATAGGAATGCTGAAGAAAGCGTTCTTTAAGTCAATCAGGGTGAACCAAGCTGCTGAAGCTGGTATCATCGTCAGTAAGGCTGCAATGTCTTGGACAACAGGGAACTGTGGTGAAACAATTTTGTTCACCTCTCGAAGATCAATCACAAATCTATAGACCGGTGGTTGAGAAGGATCAGTTCGCTTAAGAATCGGAAGAATAGGGCTGTTACACACATTTCCTCTCGTTTCTTCCACCACACCCTTCTGGACCAAATCTTGAACAATAGCCAATAATGCTTTTTCACCTTCATTGGAAATCTTATACTGAGCTATACGTGGCAGTTTAACATTAGGCTTGAGAGTGACAACATATGGTGGAATCGCAAGACGACCCACATCATTCGGACCCGTAGCTCAAAACCTTTCAGGAAGAGATAGTAATTCAGGTGGAAACTTATCTCTAGACAAATGCATTGACGATGTTAGTTTCTTACCTAGCGTAAGATACACACCAGAAGGGGAGCAGTGTAACGTGGCATGTAACTTTTTCAACAGATCCAAACCCAATAGATTCTCACCACAACCAGTTGTAAGGATAAGTGATGCTTCCAGGTCATATGGACCAATCGAATCAGGTAAAGGGCAAGAGACTGGGTTACAAACTGGGGCGCCGGAAAATCCTACAGACGTGTTTTTAAGCCAGACAAAGGTGCCCCAGGGAGTTTAGAATGAATAATAGAACTTCTCATTGCACCAGTATCTAAAAGAAATGGCTCTGAAAGACCCATTGCATTGACAGTGACATATGGACCATTCTGATCTACTGGAATTGATACTACTCCCTTACTTTGCTATGGCTGGCCTATTCATTTTGGAAACTTTCGTCGCCACCTTCAACATAATAGTCACTATAATATTGTGTAGACTGGACTCTCTGTTGGTCAAAAGAATTCACAGCGTTAGGAGAGGGAAAGGAACGCTTCTCTTGGAGGGACGTACCTCTACCTCTACCCCTGGAGACTGACTGGAAATTACCACGGCCTCGTGGGACAAACACTCCATTATTACGTTGGAGCAAAACTGGACAATTACTCTTAAAGTGTCCCTCTTCCTTACAGTAAGCACATTGGTTTGGACCTAGCATAGATCGGGGTACATAATGTTCGGGCTTCTGAAACACTTTCTGAAACTGTGGGGGCTGAGAAGTCTGGTGCTGAGCAGGACGTGGAGGATAAGCTTGCTGTAAAAGAACCTTTGTTTTTAAATCTTTATTTTTCTTCTCCTGCTTAGCTTTCTCTTCCTTGTCTCTGTTTTCATAATATTGTGCTGTAGCCAATATTTTAGCAGTAGAAGAAACAGCCCATGCACTCTCGGAACTTTTTAATTTATTCGCTAATTCGGGAAGCAAATTAAATACGAACTTGTCCACAAATAAGCGTTGTCCACCTTCCGTGCTCATATCCTGACCACTATGATCCAGAAAGGTCTCCTCAAAACGAGTGAAGAAATCGGAGACGCTCTCGTTTTTCTTTTGCTTACAGGCGGTTGACTTATCCCAATTTACTCGTACTGCAGGCATAAGAGTCTTCATTAAATCAATGATTCTACCAGGAAGTGCTGTAATCAGATCGTCAGGCTTTGCGCCGCCAACTTGTGCTGTGTCAGCAGCTCTAATAGCTGCCCAAACACCACCTAGTTCGGCAGCATGATCTTCCCTACGAATTTTCACCCATATTGCTTGTGGAACAACATTCCCAAATAACATATCAATGTCAGCTAAGTTCATAACGCAAGCCTCAACTGTCTGGGATAGCTCCTTATAATAGCCAGCAGGATTTTTACGTGGGTCTGGAAGTGTTTGTTTAAGGGCTAAAACTTCGGCTCTTTTCCAAGGTTCATGTACCCACATACGCTGGAAATGAGCAGCCACCGGCTGAGCACCACCTACCGCCTCTCTCCATACTGGGGGAACTTCATGCATTGGATAATGTTTAGTTTTGTCAATAAGATCAGTTTCGGGGAGTTTTAGAGAGAGAAATGAAGTCCTAAATTCAATCAGCATAATCACCGCTTTCTCAACGTCTGCTCCTACTATAAAACCTTTATCAAAATCGGCTTGGAGCTCCATCAGTTCCGTAGGAGCCGTGTCTAATTCCATATCGTCCCAACCCTAATGAGAGTGTCGCACATTATGTCAAAAACATATCTTTGAATGGGCTCTGTCCATTGGCAAAAGGTGCTCAAAATATCCCGTGCACTATATATTGGACCTTTCTCAATCCATTTACGGGCGAGGGAACCTAATACTGCTTTTTCTTCCATAAGAGGAAGCTGACAACGAGATTGTCGTCTAGAAAAAGATGGAGACAGATTCAGGGCTCCAATTAAGGGAGAAAAGAAACTTGTGACAGCATTTTTGAGTCTCCTCGGTGTACCTGGAGAGTTTCTCACCAGAACAGGGGATAGAGAGGAATTTAAAGGAGAAGGAATAACAGGAGGAGGAGAAAACAAAGGCTGAGGAAGAAGAGAAGTATTATTTGGCTGAGCAAGTTGCTGAGCAGCTGCTGGCTGAGCCATAGGAGGTGCATTAGGAGTTTGCACATAGGATGGAGGAGAATTCAACAGACAAGACATTAAAGGGTCTTCCTCTATATCTTTACTCTTCTCTGAAGGGGAAGTAGGCAACACCGGATAGCATCTATCTATTGCCATGCGATGTTGTCTTTCTGATACCTCCCTAGCAGAGTCTACTTCGTTATTTCTTAACTGCTGGGCAGCCTGTAAAATCGACATATTTTTATCTTTTTGATCTCTTCTTGCTTGTTTCATTTCTTTCTGTTTGGCTCCCTTTCGCCAAAGGCGGAACAAGTCAAACATTGCCGGCCGGGCTTTTCTTCTAAACAAAGTGGTTTCTAAATTGTCTAATATATTGGGCTCAAAACTGCCATTTTGTGGCCACTGCAAAACACCATCTCTTCTGGTATATCGGACCCATGTTTTGTTAAAAGTAATGGGGCTAATACCATGTTTTGAATAGAGCTCATAAGTGGGAGTTCCAACCGGAGGAATCGGACAAGAGTCCTCGAGCTGGGAGTCCCTAGTACAACCCAAGCAACAAAATCGACGAAACTTACTTAGACCAGGCATCGTTATTTTTCTGGACTATTCTACAAACTTCAAAAAAGGGGGGGTGTCAATTCTTAACAAAACAGCACAAACGTACTCACCCCTTGGCTTCAATTATTGCAACAATTGAAATACAAAAAGGAAACTCAAAAGACCCAAAAAACAAAATTTGTGGGAGCGACCCACCAATCATATACTTAACTAAGTATCTTCTTACGCCAACCGGAGGTCCGTCTATCATCTCGCTCTACCAAATCGTCACAAAAACCGGGGCCAAGGCAGGACGGCAGTCAGGGCAGCAGTCGCAGCAGCCGTCTGAAAGGAGAAGCCACGCCGCAAAATCCTTCGGTCCACTTCCGACATACAGGGGTCAATCACGTGGGGAGCCTCCTCCGGATTTTCCTTGCGGGCCCCTCACGATCCTCTGGCTGCACCGCTACCACTGAAGCCGTCCCTTCGTGGTCGCCATTTGAGGAACCTGACCTTTAAGGGCCAAGCGGCGCAGAGTACGCCTGAAATCCTCTAGTTCTCCTGCCTTGCAATACAGAGACACTGGACACTCCATCTGGCGTAAAAGATCGAGTTTTATTAGCTGCAGCTAGTACAGTTGTCCGTGAAGTCACACAGGGATGGGTTCACAAGAGACTGCTGCTGACCTCCGTGGCGCACAAACTTTTATACAGTGAAATACAATGGATACAATGGATAACCCAAACACATATAGAATTTGAGACATCGACAAATGTTACCAACAATGGTTTAAGCTAAAAACTGACTTGGGTTCCAGGTGATGTTTGTTGCCGGCCCCTTTAAGTAAATTGCAAAGAGAATCCACATGATACAGTTTACAAGGAAGGAAAACATGGTTGTATGTTCTAGAAGGACAGTTGTGAGACCAGAGAATGCATGAGATGTGTAGCGAAGGGCAGTAGATAAGATAAGCGGGAGGAAAGAATGGTGTGAGCTAACAGATAGTTCGGGCGGGGATTATCCGGCTCAGACATGAATTAGTGTATTCGGCCAGACCCTGACACTAGTTAATAAACACGGGACGAAAAGCTACCTGACACGCAAGGGCAGAAATGACAAAAACATCTCGTTTACCAGCTGCCTGAGTGAGGGCAACCTAAGATGGCGGAAAACACAAGATTGAGTCTGGGTACGATCGAGAAACGACAAATTTCAGAACCTCAATTGGTACTGGCAGCATACAGGGTTGCTGCGGTACGGGATCATATAGGTGCAGGCTCATCTGGCACAAGCACCTCCGCCAGTGCAAGTACAAGTCTCAGCACTTCTCACAGTAGCAACGCCACTCTCTGGCACAACATGGCAGTACGGGCTTAGGAAGACCTGCATGGCGTTCAACACATGGCTCAGTCCACGGCAGTTCTCTCCTGGCATACGAGGGTCACTGAGCGACACTCCTGCTCACAGGCTATGGCCTGATCGATGCACAGTAGAATCCTCACGGGAAACAGTGTTTACAACGCTATCATTACATTGCAAGACTATTACAACGCAGTCGTTACAACGACCTTGTTGTTAGTACGCGATGCATTTACATCTCAAGTTATTACTACGACTTGCTGTAGGGGGTGCTGAGGTATTTGAAATTAATTCCAATAACTTCCCTACTGTTGCTCAAACTGGAGTAGAAATAGTAAATAATACTATTTCTAAGTCCAGCGCGCCCCCTACAGCAAGTTGTTCCAGTGACTTGCGATGTAAATGCATCGCGTACTAAGGACGCGGTAGTTACAATGACCGCGTTGTAAAAGCACGTGATGAAATACATCGCATTGTAATTTACTATATTCAATCCTCACACCTTGCATATGGAGTCCTCACGGTAAGGCTCCCCACTGGACCTCACTTCCTCAAACGCTCTACTCCTCACAGGGCACACTGGACTTGACAAGTAGGCAGGCACTGATTCTTCGGGGCAAGTGGTCTTGGAGTTCCTGGGTGATGTCCCCTCACCTAGCAGGGAGACTATCAGGCCTCTGTCCCTAGTCCTGGTCACCGGCAGAAGTCTTGCAGACCTTCCCCTTCTCACACACCCCATCTGACTGCTTGGCAAATAACAAAGTTTGGGGTCTTATCCTCCCAATCTTATAGTCCATTTACAGACACCAAAATGTAATTTAGAGTCTGAGTCTTTGCAGTTGTATGTTGGGGTACTGATTCTTTGAAGTGGACACTTTTCTTTTTCTTCTTTCCTCTTGAAAGGCTGTCTGTCACAGCAGGAAAGACAATATAACAAAAGAGAGAGAAAGGGATTTCACAACTAAGTTGTAAGGGGTACTCCCAGTCCCCTGAGGTATACAAAATAAACAAAGAAGGGGGTATCCTTAAATGAGAGAAGGTAAAGACCTTCTGTCTGTTAGAGAGTTCTCAGAGAAGTAAAAAGAGAAATTATTTCTTTTTTATGAAACCCCTCACTCACCAACCTAGTTGGTGACATGCTTCATCATCGGGGTCCACCCGAGCATTCGAATACCACTCGGGTGTGCTTCAACGCCTGATTACAGCGGAGCAGGTTTGTTATTATATCAGTACGTGTAAGTGACGTGTGTGAGTGAGTGAAATAAAGTTAAAAGTAATCCTACTGTACTCCCTAACAAATTTAATATGGAGCAGCAGGGTCACGATTAAAAAAGTGGTGAAGTGTAATACTAATGTAGGTTTAATTTGACCTAAAGTATTATCCAAATATTGACGGTCTACATGTTTCTACCTTTAAGTGTAATCACAGGTTTTCGTCAGGACCTATCGACACACCAGGCGGTCTACACGCACTAAGGTGCATCCAACCCTGGAGCGTCTGTGTGCCACCTACATATACTTGCGCAGGTGGTAAAAAGGGTTCAGGGAGTCCTCTGTGTACAGATGAACCTGCAAAAAGCACATACAGTTCTGGGCAATCAGAAAATGATCTATTTAGAACAGTGCCCATTTCCGTGTGAACTCTCATTTATGCGCATATAATCACCTCATTCTGAGTTATGCGCCCCATGTAATTACCATTGGTTGTTGGAACCGAGCATTCGTTCCATATTATGCGAAATTAGCATCAACCCACTAAATCATTGTGGAAATCGTGGGTGTCTTACGGCTACACAGCAATTGTGATTATACTTGATGTGTGATTCTATAGAGCGGACAAAGACGCACGTGAAAAAGACTCTATTTGTGACATGCGTGCGCTAAGGAAAATTATTTAAAAACAGAACACGGTGGAAAAAAGGGAAACTGGCTCACGACTCACTCGCGATTCTTACTCGAATCGTGTCATGGGCTCATAAGGGAGACAGACGGTGCTGCATTACTGTTGGACAAGAAACACAAAACACGGGCGGCAATGGTCAGAACACTTAACTCTAAGTGCCTCACGTGTGCGTGGCCACCAGCTCTTCCCTACATACTCTTACCTCAGCTCACCGACTGCCTGCCACAAGCCTGCGGTGCTTCCCCCAGGTGCCCGGATGTTACTGAATGGGCAGCAAGGCTTCAACTAAATACTCCTCACTTCCTGGTTATACGTCACGTGACTAGTGGGCGTGGCCTGGAGTGAGGAGACAATTCTTAAAGCGACAGGTCGATTTTTGCTGGTGAATGGCTGGTCATAGGTGAGACAATAAAAGGAGTCAAGAGTGATTATTAAAAATATATTTACATGGAATAGGACGTTCCACACGGAGGAATGCTACAGAAAGGAAAACAGTTCAGTTAAAATTACATGGCACAATGAGGTTATTTGTTCAGCACAGAGTTCCAAGGTATGCAATCGTTCATACCATGTTTGTGGGTGGACAATCTGTGTATCCAGCGTTGTTCTTTTTCATACAGATATTTCTGTGTGTTAGTACCAGTCACAGTTTCAATTATCGTCCAACGCATATCGTTGGGTGTATGATTGTGTTGAAGAAAGTGTTCTGTTAGACGCGTGGTTTGTTTTTTGCATCTAATAGTGCTCCTGTGCTCACAGATCCTCTGCTTCACTTTCCTTGTTGTCATCCCTATGTAACGAAGTTCACACGGGCAGGTAATTAAATATACTGCATTAGTGGTGTTACAGTTTGTATGTTTTCTTTGTGATAATTCTCTGCCAGGTTCTAGGGATAATGTTTTTGTGGCTGTGGTGAGATGGCACACGCTACAGTCACCGCATGTAAAATGACCGTGTAATGTTAGGTAGTCCCCATGAATTAAGGACAGTACATCTTGTTGGTGTTTCTGGTTGTTTTGGTCTGGTGTGTACCAATGCATCTTTAATACTCCTTGCTCTCTTGAAAGAGAACAAGGGTTTTTCCCATTTTAGATTGCCTGTATTCAGGATGTTCCAGTGTTTGTTAATTGTCCTTGTGACCTGGTACTGTATGTGGTGACGCACGTAAGAGGCGTATCCGTCACTTGTTTCGGATTGGGTTCCAACAGTGCCTCACGGTTCTGATTAGCAGCCCGTTTTTTGCAAGTTGCCAATATCTTTTCGGGATATCCTATGTCTGACAATTTGAGTGACAGGTCATTAGCTTGGGAGCGGAAGTCAGAGCTCTTGCTGCAGTTTCTCCTAATTCTGAGATATTGTCCGAAAGGGAGGTTTTCCCTGAGGGGCCTTGGGTGGAAGCTATCAAACCTAAGTAGATTGTTTTTCGCAGTCGGTTTGTAGTGTGTGCGGGTTTCAAGGGCCCCGTTCTCTATAGTGATCACAACGTCCAGAAAGACTAAGGACTGGGTGTCACTACAGTGAGTAAATCTGAGATGGTCATCGCAGGTATTTATCCAAAAGAAAAATTCATTTAGAACATTCTGGGGTCTATTCCATACTAGGAGTACATCATCGATGTACCTGCGCCATAGTGTTATGTTTCTAGAGAAGGGATTGGATGTGGTCAGGATGAACTTCTTCTCAAAGTCGTAGACATAGAGTCCTGCCACACTAGGAGCGAAGGTACTACCCATAGAAGTACCGCCCGTTTGTAAATACAGGGTACCCTCGAACTCAAAAAAATTCAGTTTCAGGGCTAGAGTGGCGCAATCGATGATAAACCCCTTGGGGGTTCTATGGGACCATTCTGAGTTCTCAAGTGACTGCTCAAGCACGTTTAGGGTCGCATCCTGAGGGATGCTGGTGTAGAGACTTTCAATATCCAGGCTGACGAGGATGGTGCGTTCGTCAACCTGGATTGTTTTAAGTAATGACAGAAGACTTTTGGTATCCTGGAGATATGTTTCCAGCAGGAAAGACTACAAAGCTGATTGACCCACAACAGAATTCATGGGAGTGACCAGAGTTCACACCTGGATGTCAGGCCCAGTGATATGTGCATCAAAAGGTTGATCCCAGACTCCCAGCTCTACTCTTTGTGATTCCCATATCAGTGCCATCTCCTTTCCTGAGATGTGTCCATGCCCCTTCCATGTGATCACTGAACCAAAAAGCAGTCTTTTGAAGTGTAAACTGAGTCTCTTCCTCCTTTTCTCCAGTGTGAGTCCCACCCAGCTCAATAGAATGCAGCAATACACAAATCTATCTAGGGGGATTCCTGTTCTCCTCATGTCTTCACCAGGCAGGCCTGGGCTTCCCAAAACGGAACCCAGAGTTTTCCATATAATGTACCTTTGCGGGCACACTTACTCTGTGTACGTTCACAGCAGACTTACTGTCCAGCACTTTGCATGCATGCACTGTATCATTACAAGTACACATGCATTTCATCACACACTCAGTCTGCGGGTACTGTTCACAACCTGAAGTTTTTCTATGCTGTACCAGGGTGTGTTATTTACAAACACACATTCTGCCAGCACACACACTCACCATGTGCGTGCTGCATAATACTTCACACTTCATGTATTGCACTCCACGCAAGCACACATGCACCCAGCACATGCTTCCATTGTTCACGCTCTGCACAGCTCTACATCTTGCATCTCATGTATCCTTTGCAGGCAACATTCACTCAGTTCATAAACTAGTCCTACATGTACTACAATGTACTTCTCTATCCCTGTACCATAGCCTTGCCCAGGCACACATACATCTAGCGCAGTCACAACTCCTGCACTGCCCATCACTCCACATCTACCTGATGTAGGCCAGGGGTGAGTTAAAAACACATCATCGACTCCTGGTGAATATTGTGGCCTACCACCACTATGAGGGTAACGCTTTGGGCGCCCCTCCTCGCCCAACAAGACCTCAATCTGTGAGACAGGCCTATGTTCTGGTAACAGATATGATCCATGTTTACATGTGACAAAGAAACTGCAGTGGGGATCCAGACAACAGTACAGTTGGGCACTCAAGGCAGGGATACACGTCTTCAGCCATGCAGAGGACTTTTCCATCCCATCAACGTCCTTATAAATATTGAGTGATAGGGAGATAGGTTAGAATGGGGAGTAGGCAAACTATGTAGAAACACAATGAAGACTCCTATTAGGAAGGTACTGCTTAATAAATATGGAAGACAAGTATCTGTTACATGTTACATATAATAATTAGTGTGTATGTTCAGTAGAGTATTAGTAGTGTTGGATGTGAGAAAGATTACGGTGGTGGTACCCACTACCCCTGTGAATCTATAGGTACAATCTGGACCACTCTGGGGGGAACCAATTTGCATGTCTTTGTATGGAGTGCGTTATAATGAAAATACCTGGAGTCAAGAGAGCCTTGAATCATCTTTTTGGGGAATTTGTAACAACATGGTACTCCACTGTGTTATGCATGCACTACCAGCAATTGCCATCTTTATAACTCTTTATTCCACTCAGTACAGGAGGGTGGAGATGGCATTTTCCATTAATGTGAAATAAGTTTTTCCCAGGAAAAGGACTAGATGTATGTCTGGTCTCATATTTCAATTTACTGGGACGGGGCAACAGATCTAACAAAAATGCTTCCGGTGTATGAGCAGTCTATACACTAGAGCAGTGGTTCTTACCTGTGGCTGAAGGACCCCTGGGGGTCCGCAAGCCCTACTCCGGGGTTCTGCAACTGTTTTACAAAATTAAATAATATTTAAATCAATACATTTACATAAAAAAGTTAATAAAAACTCATGCAAAACTGAAAATTTGAAAACCTTTTATATGTGATTGTGAATTAAAAAATACAAATATTTGAGAATTTGTTTTGTGTATACTTGTTTTTGTATTTGTGTGTTTTGAGGTTCAAATCATAGAATTGCTTAGGCCGGGGGTCCCCGGCTTCCAGTAATGACTCGGGGGTTCTCACAGGTCAAAAGGTTAAGAACCTCTGCACCAGAGAGCTTAAAGATCATAGATCTGATATGTTGCCTTAATGAGCAGTCCCAGATCATATGAAGAAGATTGGCACTGGGCACCTGGGGCAGCAATGCTGGAGTGTATGAAATATTTTGTTTAACTGGGCATCGGTCATGTATGTGCGATGGAGAACATTATGTTGAATGACTTTAAAGTGGGCATTTCTGCATATTGGGTAGGCCATGATCCCCCTCCATTTCTGATGTTATGTCTGTTTGGAGGTTTGTTTCTCATATCACCTTCAAACCTGTAAAGTCAAATTTGGTTCACTATGTCAATTCAGTGTAGTCTGGTGACGTTTTCCTGTTTCTGGCCATGCCTAAGAGCACTTCCAGCACTGCTTGCGTCTAGAGTGGGCCATCCTGTTGAGGCAAGATGCCACTAATGACATCCATCATCGCCATGAAACCCAAAAAATGCTGTGTGTGTAGTGGGTGTTCCTAACTAATAGTTTACAATGTAAGCTATTCATCCTCACCACAGAACTCTCCCAATGAGTGTACTCCAACATCCGCCAGGCGTATCTGTGAGATATGTAAAAAGAGCTACCTGAGCTCAGGGAAAGTCCATAATAGCAAGATATGAGAAAGGACATCCTTAATGTCTGTCCTGCATGCAAGAGTCTACACCAACAGTCCTTTTCCACTACCACAGCAACAACCATAGATTCAACCACTCAGTATGACCCTAAATGCAAGAATAACCATTTTCAGACTAAAACGACAACTATAGGTCTGCTAACCCTAGATGTGATAGAATTCCTGGTACTGGATTTCATTTTAGTTCTGATCTTTGGCACGAGAGGCTGTCATAAGACTTTATAATTAGCTGACACAAAGCCACTCTTTTTGTACGCAATTAGTGATGTTTAAGTGCTCTACTCCTGTTATTTGTTATTGTACTTCAAACAGGTCCGATTAAATTCGGCATTATTTTCAGAAAGGTGGAATTTACATAAATAGGTGGTGTTATTATTTGTTTTTCGAAGTAGTTTGAATTGCAATTGAATAATTGACTAAACATTGCAAGAGCGTTATTATCGTGTCTTTTGGTTTTGTTCCTGTTTTGGTTGTAAACAGCAAGGAGCGTTTCCTTTTGGGTAAAGTATGGGCATATTTAGCCGAATGATTTAGCCATTCAGTCTTCTGTGGAACTCTCTTTCCTGGACGCCGAGTTACGGTGTTTTCTGACCTTTTTTTCATGTCAAGAGTATAGTGAAGAGTTCAAAAGCCGTTCACCTGAGGATTTAATGGAGGCTGTGAGAAGTTGGCCTGGCATATGCTGTCCTCTAGTTATAGGGGACACCTTGCACCAGTCCAATTCGACTCTTATTGATGATAGGTTTAAGACAACCTTTAAAGAAAGCTATCCTAGTGGTAGCTGTGGAGAGCAGCCTTCAGGCTAAGTCTTGAAGGAGTGTTAAGCTTCTTGTTTTACCATAATAACCTCTTGAATGACCAAATGAAAGAGTAGCCCACACAGGTATATATATAAAATATATGTATTTATTCTAAACAGAATCCCACAAGTCTCTTTATGAGGCTAGAGGTAAAGTTACAATTCAAACAAGCATTTATAGATACAATAAATAGCACTGGAATCACAGGCTCCCGGTGGGGGGGGACCAAACCATATATTAAAAAAGTGGTATAAGAACCAAGACAATTCTACAGACAATGCCTAGGGCATTTAGGATCACTGGCCCCTTAAGAATCCACCCAAGGTTATGAGGAAGGGGACCCACGGGAGACGCGTGCAGTGCAAATAGCTGCTATCGGGATCTCTATTATAGCCTATGGAGAATGTCGCGGTTTGATTTTAAAAGATTAAAGACACTTCTAGCAGGAGTTCAAAGTTAAGGGCTTAGAGGTAAGCCTTTGAGGAGCCCACTACCACGAGAGTACCGAGGTACCACTGTTACCTGCCCCAGGGAAGCCGGGTGCATAGGTCGTTTTCGATGTCGGGTCGCGGGCTGATTTCCAATGGGAAAATGTACAAAACTGCTGCTAGCCAAAAGCGTCGATGATGTGAAGAATGAAGTTGTAGATCTTGTAGAGGAGAACCTGAAAGCAGAGGGGACAGAGTCTGGGTCATGGCACAGTGACCAGGGAGCTCAAGGAAAAGAGCCCTTCAATGTCGGGTGCTTCAAGTGGAAAAGGTGTAGCTTGGATCTGCAGCCACGGGCTCCGGGAGGCTTCAAGGAAGGCCAGCTTCTGGAGGGCGACTGTCCCACGAAGGATGAGGGTCGCTGCGGTGTTAGTGTCCGGATTGGATCCACTAAGCCTTGGCAACCGCAACCCACACAAGATGAACAAATCGGCTACTGTTGCAGACCCACGAGGTCTGAGAGAGGTCTCCTTTTGAGAGACTGTAGAGCAGGCCTGGAGCAACCAGGGGAACTCTTAAAAGTTAAGTTTGACCTCCGCTAGGGCCCACAAGTCGAGAGACAAGGGACCGCGGGAGGCAGCAATTTCGCGTGCGTAAAAGGGAGCCCACGGGCCACCGGAGGGGGCTAGGGCGCTGATCCTTGGCACAGTGGCTGCTGAAAGGTTGGCTCAATATTGGGCCAAAGCACAACTTTCCCACTGGTCAGGGTCGTGTGCTATGCAAGAGGTGGCCGGGGTCCTGGGGTATTGGTGAGCTCGGCACCCACGCGGTCCACGGTGCTCAGACTTGCTGTGCACACTCACTGGCCTCTGGGATGTTCTGGAAACCCACCTCAAGGTTGCTGGGAGTCGACGAAGTCCGTAGGAGCAGCGAAGTTCCAACCGGGTCACTTGCAGTGTTTCAGGTGCCTGCCACGCAGGGGGATAACTCCTTTATCCCAAGGGAGATTTCTTCAGTCAGCTGGGCAGCAGCTCGTCGAAGGTCAAGTCTGTGAAGTCCAAGATTAATCTGAGGCTCTGGGGACACAGTATTCACCTTTATCCTAAAGATTAGGGGAGGGTCCCGATCAGAGCCTACCAATGAGAGTTGAGGTGGGAAAGGGTGGCTACACCCACTCCCCCTTGGTGTGTTTCCCCCCTGGGCGATGGGCAGGATGCCCCTGAACCGGTTCCAGGCGGTGTATGCAGAATGTAGGCGCTGTAGCAGCCTACGTGCAACTCTGAAAGGTATCCTATGGTGCACCCACCCAGTTCCAATCCACATAGTCTGTCTGGGGAGGTGCTGGCACCTCCCTGCAACAGTATCCCTATTGTGCAGCTGTCGAGGCTGGGATTTTCCCCAGCAACGGGCAGCCAGAGTCGTGTGGGTGGCGGGTAGCATCCATTTTGTACTACATGTGCACTTTTAAATTGGTGTCTAAATTCTGCCGCTTTTCCCATATCGCCCCTCTAGCAGGGTGGAATCGTGCCGTCATGCCCATGGCTGGACTGGGGGTATGATTCATACATTTTTGACACCAAACACAATATGGTTCTGTGTAGCCATTCTCAAGTTATCACGCTATCGCGATATACTTAGAATGCGGTTAAGAGTATATGGTATGGCTACACTACAAACAACCCAGCAATGATTTTACGAGGGTTGCAGAGGGGCCCTACTCAGGTAGGGGTCCCCCCTCACACATACCTCAGCACCCTGCCTTGTAGGATTACCAAGGCCTGCTATAGGGGTGACCAATGAGAGTATATGTGTTGTAATTAGGTGGGATACAGGGTACCTATATCCCTGTAAGGGGTGCAAGCACCACCTTACCCAGACTACAGTAGTGGTCTGGTGGTGTCAGTTTGTATGGCTGTCCCAGGGTGGCACAATAAGTGCTGCAGCCCTGGTAGGCCTACTGAGGGACCCATGCCCTGGGTACCGAGGGTACCATATACAAGGGACTGGTAGGGTATCCTCAGTATCCAATTAGGGTGTGCCTAAGGTACTCACATCATTTTAGAGAGGAAGCAGTTAGGCTGTGGTCCTGCATAGGAGGGCCACAGCCTGGCTATAGTCATAAAACAGTCAAAACATTAGCAAAAAGTTGGGGGCAACTATGCAGTCGATGCCACTCTCCTACAGAGGCAGTTGGTTGTTAATTGTACCAAGATTCAGTCCGCACAAATGCTGTCTCGGTGTTTTCTCAGAACACTGTTGACTGCTTTTTTAATGCTCCTGGCGACAAGGTACTTTCCCGCAACAGTCGTACAGCCAGATCGTCAATCGCCTGGTCCAGGTACTGCCAGTTGGTTAGCAAATGCTAACCAATGTGAATTGTTCAGCAGGTGCCAGTGAGACAGATCTGGACGAAGCTGCGCACGTAAGAGGCAGAGAGGGAAGCATCATAACCTGCTCCTGCCCTGGCCCTTGAGCACGCCACACTTTAACTTCCAGAGGGAAGCAACGAAGCACGCCGCACTTTTTCTTCAAGGACTTTAACTTTCAGAGCGCATTACGGCCAGAGCCGCACGCATTACAGAACTCGTGCCAGGCGTCACATAAAGCGGGGCTGGGCCACCGCTGTGTGAGAGACATTGTAACTCTGTTCCTGCCTTTGTTTTTATGTACGTTCACTTTACTTCCAGAGGGAAGCATCATAACCTGCTCCTGCCCTGGCCCATGAGCACGCCGCACTTTAACTTCCAGAGGGAAGCAACGAAGGACGCCACACAACTTCCGGAGCGCGTTGCGGCCGGAGCTGCACGCGTCACAGAACTTGTGCAAGGCGGCGCTTAAAACGAGCATAGCCCCCCGCTGCGCGGGACGCGCACGGGACGTGCCCAGGCCAAGGGTGGGCCCGTCTGCTCCCTGAGGAGGCTGGGCCCCCCCCTCCTGGCTGTGTGTACAGGCGTTTCAAATATCTAAACATTGCCTTGGACATACCGCTGGACAAAGGGTGCCCTGGCTGCCTGAAAGACAAACAGTAAGACATTTAAAGTTATAACTTATGAACTGGGGGTCATGTGGCACAAAGTCCATATCAGGCTGGTAATGCACATGAAGATCCAGTAGACACTGAGAATCATTTGTATTGTTTTATTGTCGTTTTAGTGCTGGTGGCCCATTCTAAACTAAGGTCTTTTGAATTTTTATATATCTGACCGAGCTGGATTACTAGGATGGGGAAAAGAAAAACCACAGCTAGCCATTCGCCAAAATCCTTGAGTAAGCTCAAAACTGCAGTTTGACTTTGCTCTATTATCTCACTGAGGCTGTTGGAGCTATTGAAAAGCCAATCTCCTCGGTGGAAGAGACATTGGGTATAGATCCTTTAGGATCGAAAATTAGTGACAGAGTACAAAGCGTGGCTGATAAGGGGGTGGGCGAAAAGCGTATTCTGGCTAACAAGGTTGGGGCATCAATAAATGGTTGTATTCAGATTATATCCGATGACATCTCAACTAGTGACTTGGGAGTCGGAAATTTTACCTCCCCCAAAAGATCTTGTAATTCTCAGACAATAGCTAGTCCTGAGATTACCACGAGTACCACCAATGCTATCCCTACAGAGCCCAGAATGGCCAAAACATACTCGAAAAAACAGCAGGGCAAAAAAGGCAAAACACAAACTCGATTAAGTACGGATTTTACTCCATGCCCAAACAATAGCTGCCACGTATCCTCCAGTGAGATTGGGAATGTGACAAATTTACTAACTGAATTAACTAATTTTGTAAAACAGTCTATTACTACACTGACAGACATGCCGGACAAGATTGAGGCCAGTCTGGAGAAAGTGTTTGGTAATCAGAACCCAGTCGATACAAAGGGTAAGATACAGAATTATGAATTAACAACTGCTCCCTCTAAACTTCATGTCATGAGCTCAAAGGATGCATTGTCAAAGCCCGATGATGGGAGCAAGGCTAAGGGGTCCAGGTCACATGTAAAAACGTCAGCAAGCTTGCAGAGTCGTTTATTAGGTAGGGGAGAGTTGCCTATTAATACAGGGGTAGGAGGGAACGGAAGACACATGGGTGAGAGACAAGTGTGTGAGTCATCAACAAGACTCCTTTTTCTTATAAGGAAAGCACAACGAGCTCACAAAATGTAAATCTACCTTCTGCTGCAACACCATTATTTGTAATTTTGGCCTCTTTGCCCAGGGGAAAATGAATCCTGGGTTACGTTGCGGAACAAAGCCATACATTGGCAGGGGAATAGGATAGGATTGGCCAATACTATGTTTAAAGAATTTAAGATGGTTAGGAGAATTGGGTGGGTTGGTAACAGCAGAAAAACTTTCCAAGGAGTCTGTTATTCTTACTCTTTGAACCCCCTCTCTAGTAGGAGAAATTCTAAGCAGGATAAAAATATGTTTTACCGCTGGGCTGGGTTTGGTCGAAATAATTCTGACTATTCTCAACTTGCCCGACACCTTCCTGTCTCGTATGCCCACCTCGATGACCACCAGCACGACCTCTCCCTTGGCCCCTCGGAACGCCGTTTTGTACCTGTAACAACGGACACTGAGCTCGCCAATGCCCTTCCTGCTTACAGAATGCACACTGATTTATTCCCAAATCTGTTCGTCCTCCACCCTGCCCGGAACCCGCCCCTCGTGGGGCGAAGTTCTGTGTTCCCCGACCCCTCCCTCGGCCTCTTTCAACTTGCTGTAACAGGACCCTAGTCTTCAAATCCTTCGATCTCTTTTCTGTTTTCTCCTTACTTTCGTTTTCCCGATGCTCATAGTATTGAGCCATACTTAAGATAGTTGAAGGGGTAGATGTAGTCTAGGTACTCTCCGCAGCCTGAAGTCGGGCTGATATCTCGGGTAATAGGTTGGTTACAAACCTATTAACAAACAAACGTATGCCACCCTCCTTGGACAGATCTTGCCCGCTGAAGTCAATGAAAACCCCTTCGAACCTCGTAAAGAAATCAGACACACTCTCATCCTTCTTTTGTTTACACGCGGTCAGCTTATCCCAATCTACTTTCCTGGGCGGGATTAGTGAATGCATGTAAGTTATGATTTTCTCAGGCAGAGTCAATATTTCAGTTCTGGGCTTATCTCCTGGTTTACGATCCCTATCCCAGTCCCTCAATTGCTCCCAGGTTCCCCCAAACTCCGTCACATGATCCTGGTCATGCACCTGCCGCCATATGTCCACCGGCACCAATAGAGCAAAAAACTGCTCAACATCAGCCAGTGTCATTACCGCCGAGGAGGCGGCTTCCGTGAGTTCCTTATAGTATGCTGTAGTATTCTTTCTGGGGTCAGGCAACTGGGTTTTCAATGAAAGTACCTCACTGCGTTTCCACGGGGTGTATACCCATTGTTCTTGGAAACGGGCGTCCGCTCTTGGACGGGTAACCGTCCCCTGTGCGTCTACTAATTCGGCTACTTCTGGGTGATAGATGGGGTGCACCTCACGCATTGGGAACTGCTGTACCTCTGCGGGACTGGCTGCTTGTAGGCGTGTTCTATAACCGACCAGAGTCTTCACGTTCCCATATACCTCGTCTGGACTTAACTGAGACTTATGTGCCTGGGTATGAATGTCATATAGTATAGTCGGAGCTCTTTCCCTGTTATAAGCTTGCTCCCACAATGAGTTAAGGCGTCCAGCCATGTGTGCTAACGCATGCTGCTGCATCACCGGTTCATAGTCTTTCATGGTGCTCCATATGTCAGACAGGGTGTAAATAGACTGCCGCATCCATTGGGATGCCTGTACCGCAATGGTCTCCTTTTCCTCTGTTCCTAAAGCTGATCGAGTGAACAGCTTCTTGCCGTCTAATGAACCGGCCGAATGTACTGGGGTTGAAAAAGCTGCAAAAGGAGTTGCACTCGTGGAAGAGGAGGTCAAGGCAGAGGGAGAATGTATGACCCCCGGTGACAACTGGGGAGCTTCAGCTGCTGTGGCTGACAACAAATTGGGTAATAAAGCCATAACTTCCGAGACAGAGGAAGTCAGCCGAGAGAGATTAGTGACAGGCGTGAGGGAGGGAGGCTGAGGCGCCGATGCAACTGGAGTTGCTGGGGAGGCAACTAAAGCCAGCGTAGGGGCGACTGTCCCTGCCGGCACACCAGCTGCGGATGCCTCCGGATATAATCGTTGCGGGACATAAGGGGGCGGTGGCCGCATGTCCAGCAGGTCTTCTATTTCATCCTCCGCATTAGGTCGAGCCACATAACTTTTATCGACCTTCAATCTAAACTCCCGATTCATACAATCGATTCCTTTCTCTACCCTAGCTCTGTCATAGGCTACAGCTTTCTGAGTTATGGTCTGCCCAGCCTTCGCTCTTGCTAGTTTCTCCCCCCTCATCCGTCCTTGCTTGGCTTCTTTCTGCCAGGCATTTAAGGCATCAAACATAGATTGCCTACTGCGCCTAGAAAATAGTTGGTCCTGTAAAAAGGCAATTTTCTTTTCATCAAATGAACCCGTCCTTGGCCACTGTAACTCTTCATTACCTTTAGGATACTTATGCCACAAAGTGTTGAACAATATGGGGGTAATTCCATGCTTCACATACATGAAATGGCTAGGGCTTCCCTCCGGTGGGGCAGGCTGACTCTCAGCCAAACGAGAGTCGCTGGTCCGACAACAACAACCAAAACAATTCAATTTGCTGAAACACGACATGTTAGTAGACAGACACAAATAACATATGACAGACTCTATACTACAGATAACATGTATGTCGACATTACTCTCTGCAGTTCAACCTATCCAAACTTGATGCATCCAAACAAACGAACTGAGCCCGTCGACTCCCGTTCGTGGAGAATTATTCAAAAGGATCAACAGACTCACAACAAGCAGTCTCCCAACAGACTGGCAAGAGGCTGTCAGACAGGGGTAACCACGAACTGGACTACGGACCATTCCATGACCTCCCTGGTTCACCACTGAGACTGTTCTGATGTAGTCCAAGCCGTACTTCAGATATGTCTCATGGCAACCCAGTTACAGCCACAGGCTTTTCCGAGTGCAATCCGGCCGTGCATTACTCACAGGTAACAACTAGGCATCTGATCAGTATCTTAAAATATCACAAAAGATCCGCGGAGTCTCTACAGTCAGTCCCTACCGGACCACCCTGCAAGACCTCCGTAATTCTCCTAGGGTACTCACGACCCCTCAAATCAACTACAGTTAACTGTTCCAAATGCACCGCTCAACAGCGCGTGCTTCAAACAAATGCACCGCTCAACAGCGCATGCTTCAGACAAACAAATTACTCACCGGGTGCACCCAGGTACGAATGTCCGTTCTCCGCTGCCAACTTCCTACAATCAACACGGTCAGCTCCTGGGTTTAAGCCCGTAGGACCCCGATGAAGGGCGACTAGCAGCAGAGGGCACCCCGATCGGGAGCACGGAGTGGACGTCAAACTCCCCTCTGCCCACCCGGCCAAGACGCCCTCGATCCTGCCACCCGAATACGGGGGAGGAAAGACCCTATCACGGGGTCCCTTCGTGGTCGCCAACTGAAGTAATCTAATAGTAATCCCAAGGGCCACACTTACCAGTGGCCCGCAATATCAAGTCAATAATCAGCAGTTGGCAACGTAGAAGGTTCAAGCGTTTATTGGCCACAACAGAACTCTACATAGAGGAGCCTCATCGATCTTCACCCATCAGGTGCGCCGAGGAAGACTGTTGGCCCCTTGACAGAATCACACTTATATACATAACAGACTCGGCATACAAAGCATTGTAAGTGGAAAAACACCAGTTAGCCCTAGAGCTCCTAAATGAGCTCATACCATCTGCACGCATAAGGTTACTATCTTCTACAGAGAAGGTCGGCAGGGTGACTCCCTTTCGTCTCGGGCACAGAGGAATTTCGCTTAATACTCCCTACTGCAGATGTGACTTTGGGCCTTGGCCGTAAATACAATTCGTCCTGTCTCTAGACTGGTACGAGCTAAATCATACAGACGGTGTTCAAAGAGTACCACGTGATCTGAGACTCGACTGGTCATGATCCAAGATGGCCGCAGTATGGCTTTTCGGCCCTTTCTATCATACAAGACACGGAGAGCAAATGGGCCATCTTATAAAGCAGTTCTCGATGCATATAGAGTACAGATACAGCCCAAGATACATTATGCTAACTTCACATACTGACTTGAATCCCACACAGTTTTAGTTTATAGAGTTTGCCAGTGAAGCGGTCCTGCTCTGCCGCTGGCAGCTGCCAGCCCCCCTTCTCTGTTTCTTCCTCTTTCTTCCCTCTTTCTTCCCTCTCTTTCTGTCTCGCTCCTCCACACTTGCTGAAAACTGTGACTTCAAGAAATGGCTGATGTTGAAAAGAAGAGAAAACGAACTAGAGGAATGCAATGATAATACAATGAAGTGAACAACCGTCGGTTTCAACACCCTTCCTCTGCCAAAGCCTGCTAGATATTTCAAGAGCAAAGTGAATCGTAAACTCATACAACGTTCACCAAGTGAATCCAGTAAATCTAAGACTCAGTGCCACACTATACAAAGCTGCGCCAATGCAGTTTAAATCATAAACACAAACAAGCATGCCTTTAATCGCATTCATCACTGTCTTTCTTGCAAGGCACAGGCAGTAGTAGTCAAGGGCACAGAGGGTGAGGCAACCAGCAGAACCTAATAACAAGCATTTACAATGCAACGGTCTCGGCATTGTTAAAGTTAGAGCTATTGGCATTGCTCATGTCATTATTTTTGTTTATGTTTTTGTTTTTAAAACATTTAAAGAAATGGCATTGTTATTTACAATGTCAAAATGTCAATAGCTTAATCACTCTCAAATGCGAGACCTATTGCATTTGCACCCACACACAGAGCCACCCACACAAAAAAATAGAGCCACCCACACACACAGAGCCACCCACACACACACAGAGCCACCCACACCCACACAGAGCCACCCACACAGAGCCACCCACACAGAGCCACCCACACAGAGCCACCTACACAGAGCAACCCACACACAAATAGAGCCACATACACACACAGAGTTACCCACACACAGAGTTACCCACACACAGACAGCCACCCACGCATAGAGCCACCTACAAAAAAAGCCACCCACACAGAGCCACACACAGGCACAATATAAATATTTTACTAATCGTATGCAAAATGTTGAAATTGTATTTTGATAGGTAGGATGTGGTGGAAAAAAGGAAAAACATTTAAAATAAAGATAATCCCGTTGTATGATACTTCCTACGCAGTCACAAATGAAGAACCCCATAGGATTTGAAAGTCCATCAAATTAAATAAAAAATCGATTCTACTTGTGCAGGCATGTGTACATGGTATTGTGTCCATTCGAATATTACAAACATGGTAACTAAATAACCAAAATTATTGCAAAATCAATATAACCCCCCAAAAAATCGCTTTGAGAAAATGACCCTTTGTTGTGTGTTAACGCATCGCATATATGATTAAAGTCGGGATAATCCCTGAAAATGTAGAGAGTGGAGAGACTAAATAAGAGAGCGCCAAGGCCAAGTGACTGAGAGAGGGTCAGTGAAAGAGTAGAGGCCCGGTGAGAGGGTCAGAGGAGAGCAGAGAGGTAGATTGTTAGAAAGGCCATGTAAAGGAGCAGAGAGGGCAAGTGATAGTGCCTGGGGAGAGCAGATAAGCACATTGACAGAGAGGCCATGTCACGGAGCAGAGAGGCCAAGAGATAGAGTCTGAGCAGAGAAGTAGATTGTTAGAGAGGCCATGTAATGGAGGAGAGAGGCCAAGTGATAGGGCATGGGGAGAGCAGAGAAGCACATTGACATAGAGGCCAAGAGATGGGTATGGTGAGGGTCTGAGGAGAGCAGAGAAGAACACTGACAGAGAAGCCATGTAGCGCAGCAGAGAGGCCAATGGATAGGGTCTGAGAGCAGTAGAGAAGCACATTGACAGAGAGGCCAAGAGATGGGTAGGGTCTGAGGAGAGCAGAGACGCACAATTACAGAGAGGCCAGGTAGCGCAGCAGAGAGGCCCTGTGTCTGAGCCGGGAGAGCCTGGCGCTCAGTGATGGCGCAGACATGGCCTCCGGCTCATGCAAGGTCTGAGCTCGCGCCTGGTTGGGGGAGGGGGTCTGCCCCGAAGTGATGCGCTCTAAGTGGAACACGCAGGCCTCACAAGCACTGAATTCTCCGTGCGACGTGTGTATCGCTCTAATCTTTCCACACTCATTTACTTTCCCATTCTTCTTCCGATTTGTCACCCCTCATGCCTCCCTCTGGCACCTCCACCCCCATCCTCCATGCTCCCACCGGCCCCTCCAGCCCGCCCTCCCTCTGTGGCAGAGGGAGGGCGGGCTGGAGGGGCTGGTGGGAGCATGGAGGATGGGGGTGGAGGTGCCGGATTGGATCGGTCACTCTGCACTGGCTTTTGTACGGAGCCCTCGAGGGGACTGAGCTCCTGTGCCCCGCTCCGGTGCTGGGGTGGGAGACGGTGGGGGTGACAGGGCAGGGGGTGGATTTCCAGCCTCACTTGTCTCCGGATGTTTGGGGGGCATCATGGGGGAAGCTTTCCCCACATCAGAGTAACTTTCGCTGATCTTTGGGTCCCTTGTCCTGAGCCACGGAGCACGTGCGCATCCGGGGCCCAAATAAACTACAATTACAACAGCACAAAGCGAAACAAATACTGCACAATGTACACAACAAGTTAAAGCAAAAGAAGAATACGTAATTTGGAAAAAAATAAAGCCACATACATGGTCGGTTCAAAAGTTAAGAAAAAAGCAACGTAAAAGTTATGAAGAAAGCAACGTTGAAAAAGAAGCAATAAATATACGACGAATAGGTAAAAACAATGCTAAAGAAAACAGTTCATTAGCGGAGACATTTCCCATAACCCAATGGCTGAAACAGGTGAATTACAAGTAAAAATGTTGAAACCATCAAGTACTGGCAAACTGTTGTCTTACCTGGCGAGAGCCATGAACACCGCCGCCTTTCTCCGAGGCGAAGCAGAAATGCCTCGGAGAAAGGCAGCAGCGGTTTCGAATTCGGGGGCGTGTTTTTCTTTACTCTCCTCTTGCCATTGGCTGGAGGAGATAATTAGAAAAGTTGGAAAAAACACGCCCCCGAATCCGAAAAGGACGGGGCCTGTTCGGAGTGACGGACCTCTTCTCCAATGGCTGGCCAGCATTCAAGAGGCCAGCCAATGGAGAACAGGGGAGAAGAGGGGCGGGTTCAAGCCCCTCTTCTCCAAGTCATTACCTCTCGCGAGCGAGACTGCGCAAGCGCAGCCTTCGCTAGCCGAGACCTAAAAAGGGAGCTCCTAGGTTATTAGGATCGTCCCTGTGAGACTTAATCAGAAAGGTGCGCCAAGAGAGTAAATTATAAAAAGGTTTAGCGGAGAAGTTGCATATTCAGAATTACATATTATCAATGACATTTATGCACAAAGCATTTTAAAATCTACAGAAAGAAACATCCCTCTCCCATGGCCCATCTTAAAAGAAGTATAGTTGCATCCCCAAAGACATGGGGTATGTCCCCCAGGCACTGAGTGCTAAGTCCTCTGAGAGGTTTCTCTGTTGTGATTCAATGTTGTATGAGACAGTTCTTGAGTTTTTTTTGTGAAAGCTTTATTAATGCTTTTTCATTTCACAGGGGTTGAAAACTTCATTTCCCAAAATTCATTGTGGAAAACATATTTCTCTGAGTAGTTATATTAACATACACTCCCAATGCATTTCGGCGGTCATGCCTTCGTCAGGGGATGTTCTGAAAATTAATAGTATTGATGGTAAATATAGTATGCTACACGGGAACTTCTTCTCACCCAGATATTGTGAAGTGTGTTAAAAGGAAAACTGAAAACGCAACTACTGTGATAAACAAAGAATGAAAGGCAACATATAGGGAAGAATAGCACGATATGGTAAATGTTACCAGCACCTATTGAGAGTGCCTAAACGAGAAATAACAGATAAAATAAACGGCGCGATGTGATAAGTATACTTGACAACGTGGTTTAGTTTGTTTGATTAGTTTTTAAGAAAACGAGTAATAATTGGTTGTTAATAAGTGTCACCAAGTCTGGTTCAAAAAGATATGGCGTGAGTCAAATTGGAGTAAGTGATTCTACGGACGATTTACGAAACGTAAGGGTGCGTGTAAAGATGGTGAAATACCATGCAGTTTTAAACGTGTAGACTAATAGGTTGCTGAATCACCGCCGTGGTAAAAAAAGATGCGGAGCAATGTAAATGTGCTAACGCTTACCGAGTGTATGTTGGATTAAGACACCGACAGTGTCTGCCGTACGTGGAGAGTGTTCTCGCGATGTTTCGGGTAACGGGGTTTGTGTGCTCAATAGAGCTGTAACGCAAATAAACGTGAAGGTGATGAACATAAAAAACGGACTCTAAAATGAAACGGACGCGTTTAAGGTCAATCTAATGTGATGTGGAATGAAAATAGTTGACGGGCTGCAAAGAGATTTGAAAGTGAGGTATATTGGTTACGGGAAGTGGAAACGTAAAGTAGGGGAACACATATAGGGTTGAAAATAATGTAAATCACACTATTGTACTGGGTTAATAGCACGTAAGAACAGAGACATTATGAACATATCAGAACGATGTCAAGAAGATAATAAAAAGTAATACAATGAGCTTAATAAATTGCAACACACGATGGGTAGATGATCTTTGACATATGAAGAAAAAAACATGGATTCAGTGGTGCAAAAGATAGATTATTAAAGGTAACATAAATATTCCATACGGTCATTCATACCGAATGGTTTCATAGAATTTAGGAGATAAATCCAATAGTTTTCACGCTGTAGTAGGAAGTTGTGATTGTCTCTCCCTTCTTTCTTGGTAATTATTTCAAGGATGCAGAATTTTAGCTGGCTGATGTTATGTCCAGCTTCCAAAAAATGTTGAGTCACTGTGGATTTCATTTGCTTGGTTCTAATATTGGATTTATGTTCATTCAATCTGATTTTTATTTTTCTCTCAGTTTGCCCTATGTAAATTTTCCCACAAGGGCATTTAAGCATATAGATGACATTGGTGGTGTCACATGTCGCGGTTAGTTTGATTCTGATTTTGTGTCCTTTCATGGGATGTGTAATGTATTCGCCTCTGATGATGCTGTTGCAGTTATTACAGTTCAGACATGGTATGGTGCCCTTGAATGTGGAGAATGTGGATGGTTGTTTGTGTGCTTTAAAATTTCACCAATATTTCTATTTCTGGTGTAGGCGAAAATTGGTTCTTCATCGAAGATGTGATTGAAATCCTGTTCCAATTTAAGTAATTGCCAATGTTTCTTGATGATGATCTTGTAAGAAGCACTCATAGTGGAGTATTTGGAAACAACCGTGAGTTGGTTTTTAGTGGGTTTGATTTGAATACTAAGGAGTTCATTTCTACTTTTAGATGCTGAACGCTCTTTCGCTTGTTGCAGTACCTGGTCTGGATATCCACGAGACCTGAATCTCTGTGCAAGGGTGTTGAGTTGGTCGGTAGCTTTGATTGGGTTAGAGACTATCCTTTTAACTCTAAGCATTTGTGAGTATGGGAGATGTTGTTTGAGGGGTATTGGATGAAAGCTCTGATAATGAAAGGTGTTGTTTCTATCCGTGACTTTTCTGTGTAGATCTGTTTCAAATCCTGTTGTTTTTTTTGTAATTTTCACATCCAGAAATGTGATGGAATGTGGATGGATGTTGAAGGTAAAGTGTATGCGCTGATCTATTTGGTTGAGTTTATCCAGTTGGTTTTGAAGGGTATTGACAGGACCCTTCCATAGGATGAAAATGTCATCTATGAATCTAACCTATAGTTCCAAATGACTTGTCCATGGTTGTACTGTCAGAATGTTGTCTTCTTCGAAACGATTCATAAAGATATTCGCATACGCCGGTGCGGCACAGTTTCCCATGGAAGTACCTGTTAGTTGTTGAAACCATTCATCATTGTATTTAAAATAACTATGTAGCAAGGTGAATTGCATGAGCTCCATTAGGTAGATTTGCAGGTTGTGTGGATAATCAGTGTGTAATAGAGCTTGTTCAATGGCTTCCAATCCTAGTTGATGAGGGATAGATGTGTATAATGAGTTAACATCCACTGTACACAGAATAATCTCTTCGTCTTCTGTAATGATGGTATGATTAAGTTTGAGAAGGAAGTCAGTAGTGTCTTTGATGAAGGATCTCATGGAGTTGACGCTGGGTTGTAAATACCGGTCCAAGAATTTTCCTACCGGTTCATGTAAGCTTTCACATGTAGTGACAATTGGTCGACATGGTGGTTCAATAGGGTATTTGTGTATTTTTGGCACCATAAACAAAGATGGACTTTTGGGATTAGGTTGTATTAGATATTTTTTAACCTTTTCATTGATGATACCTCTTTCAACAGCTGTCTGGACAATGGTTTGCAAAATTTTCATAAATTGTGCCGTAGGGTTGGAATCCAGTTTCATATAAGTATTTAGATCCTGTAAGTGGGCTGATACTTGGGTGTTATAGTAACTGGTATTCAAAATGACTAATGCCCCTCCTTTGTCAGCTTTAGTGCATGTTATGTTTGTTTTTTGTGCAATGGATTTCAATATGCCTAATTCTTTGGTAGAAAGATTGCTATGTTTAGTCCTTTTCCGATTGCTGAGTTTGGCTATGTCATTTTTGACTACTGATTCAAACAAATCAAGACTTTTGTGACTGACCGGTGACATGAAAGTGCTCTTCAAATGTAAGCCTTTGAGTAGATCTTCTTCTTGTTCTTTGGCTGGTTCCAGGACATTATCAAAGAAATGACGTAGTCTAAGTTTTCTCATCAGTTTGAAAAAACTGATATTGAGTTCAAGAGTGTTGGTACCTGTAGTTGGTACGAAGGACGTGCCTTTTTGTAGAATTTCCAATTCGATATCTTTGAAATGATAATCTGAGATGTTGATTACCAAATTTTCTATTGGTTCCCTCTCTTGGATTTGTCTTTCTTGGCTGTCATTGTACGTGTTTGTGGTTGATCTTTGTCCTTTTCTTTGCTTTTTTCTGCGGCTCCTCCTGTGTCGTCCTGTTCTGTGTGGCCTACCTCTAAAAAAGGCGTACCTCCGGTGGTTAGATTGGCAGTGGATGTTGATGGTACGCTTGGTAGAGTCGATGTTGGGGCTTTATCTCTGGCGGGATATCTTCTGGGCTGTTGAGTGAGATCACTAGCTGAAGAAGAGGTGTCAGTATTGGTGGTGTAAGGTTTGTTTTGTCTACGTTTGGCGTAGATATCGGCCCAAGAGTATACTTCCCCCATTTTGTAGTCAATCGTATCCCTATGGAATTTACGAATTTTGCGTTCATTGACTTCAGCTGTGTGCTTGGCTAGTTGGTTGTTGATATCTTCTAATGTTTTGTCGAGTTCTTCAATTGTCATGGATTTCTCAAGTTCAGCTTTGACATTTTGAATGTCCTTGGATAGTTCCTCCAGAATAGTTGAAAGCTCCTCTATAATTAGAAGGATCAGGTCTAGTGAGCATTTGTTTAAAATGGCAAACCACTTGTCCTTGAATTTCTGTAAGTTTTTGCAAAGTGAAGGTTTAAGTGGTATCCTGAGTCCCCTAGGGATTCTTTGGGCCTTATGGTATCTGATCATGGTACTAGCGTGTAAGCGTTGGTTTATTTCCTTCTTGGAGGGATATAAAAGTTGACGAATGTTCTGTTCTTTGGTGCGGCTGCTGGAGAAATCTGTCGTTTCCTCGTGTATGAGAGCGTAGATTCTAGAAACTTCTTCTTGTCCAAAAGCAAATGTTTCAGCTCTCGTTTCCGTGAGGTGGGATATCTCATCGAATTGCATGATTTCTTTAGTTGGTGTGCTGCGTATTTGATTCGGAATCAACAGTACTGAAAACATGCTATTAATTTAGTACAATAGTGTGATTTACATTATTTTCAACCCTATATGTGTTCCCCTACTTTACGTTTACACTTCCCGTAACCAATATACCTCACTTTCAAATCTCTTTGCAGCCTGTCAACTATTTTCATTCCACATCACATTAGATTGACCTTAAACGCGTCCGTTTCATTTTAGAGTCCGTTTTTTATGTTCATCACCTTCACGTTTATTTGCGTTACAGCTCTATTGAGCACACAAACCCCGTTACCCGAAACATCGCGAGAACACTCTCCACGTACGGCAGACACTGTCGGTGTCTTGATCCAACATACACTCGGTAAGCGTTAGCACATTTACATTGCTCCGCATCTATTTTTACCACGGCGGTAATTCAGCAACCTATTAGTCTACACGTTTAAAACTGCATGGTATTTCACCATCTTTACACGCACCCTTACGTTTCGTAAATCGTCCGTAGAATCACTTACTCCAATTTGACTCACGCCATATCTTTTTGATCCAGACTTGGTGACACTTATTAACAACCACTTATTACTCGTTTTCTTAAAAACTAATCAAACAAACTAAACCACGTTGTCAAGTATACTTATCACATCGCGCCGTTTATTTTATCTGTTATTTCTCGTTTAGGCACTCTCAATAGGTGCTGGTAACATTTACCATATCGTGCTATTCTTCCCTATATGTTGCATTTCATTCTTTGTTTATCACAGTAGTTGCATTTTCAGTTTTCCTTTTAACACACTTCACAATATCTGGGTGAGAAGAAGTTCCCGTGTATCACACTATATTTACCATCAATACTTTAAATTTTCAGAACATCCCCTGACGAAGGCATGACCGCCGAAATGCATTGGGAGTGTATGTTAATATAACTACTCAGAGAAATATGTTTTCCACAATGAATTTGGGGAAATGAAGTTTTTAACCCTTGTGAAATGAAAAAGCATTAATAAAGCTTTCATTAAAAAAACTCAAGAACTGTCTCATATAACATTGAATCACAACAGAGAAACCTCTCAGAGGACTTAGCACTCAGTGCCTGGGGGACATACCCCATGTCTTTGGGGATGCAACTATACTTTATATTTCACACTCTTATTCGGTGAGTGATACCCCAGAGCACGACGAAACCATTACAACTAACTTGTATACCTTCAGGTAGTGCGCGTATTATACCCCTTGTTTTCAGTACTGTGGATCCCTCTTAAAAGAAGCCTAATAAAAGATCACCATTTCCAGTGTTCTATATTTACATCAACACAACACGGCTGTCCGATAGTATTCTAAGATGAAAGGTGTTCAAATTAGTGGACGCGGAGACAAACCGGGAATGATGTGTGTTATCGCCTATTTAAAGGACACTCCCCTGTGGAAGACACCTAGAGAATGGTGTAATCACCATGAGCACTGTAGGTTTTGCGTATCAAAGTGTGCAAGATAGCTATCAAAGTCTTGCAATAGTTACAAAAGCAACAAAAAAATGGTTTAGGAAATGCCAATGCTATATTAATTAGTTTAAATTATAGGAACAGTAGCAATGAAAACACCTCAAGGGAAATTGATAAATTAATTCGATCCTTTCAGGAGGGTCATATTCACTACTTTTCCATCAGGGAGGACGTACTTTAGACTCCCTTTTGGTTAACACAAGCAGTGCATTGCAGCCTAATGAAAGAATACCCACGTTAGATCGCAGTAACAATCGCATGCGTGCTAGCACTTCAAGGTGGCCACATTTACTATGTTTCCGCCAGGAGGACGTACTTGCAACTCCCTTTTGGTAATTTCAGGTAGTATATTGGCGCCAAAATGATGTACAGTGAAACAGTACAAATAACCTAATCGTTACTCCTTTATGTTGTTAGCTGGCAAGCAGCATGGTGTGGTTAAAAGCAGATTCACGGATTCGCGCCAGGGCAGACGGACGCAGTGTTTAAGCCCTCAGTGATTGGCAACACCTGTGGTTGTCTTGTGGTGGCCCAAACTAAAGTGAAATGGTGGCGGCTAACTTAAAATGTATAACCTCCTCACTAGCACATGTAGCTTGGACACAAACTAATCATTATATGTTAGCCACTAATTAAGTTTAAACAGTAAGTGCATACTTATTCACAAACCATATATTTCTTTCTTTCTTTATTATTTATTTATTTTAGAGTTTCTATAGCGCGAACCAGACCCAAGGTAGGGTATCAGAGCGCTTTACATAAAGAGCTAGGTGTAAAACATATTAGTGAAACACATTGTATACAAAAGCATAGCATAACAGTAGCAGCATATAGGAAAAGGGTCCGGGTGAATAGTCGCAGTGAGAATTGGCGGTCTCGTTGACTCGAGAGTAGAGGAAATTAGGAGGTTGTATAGCTGGGGTCGTAATTGTGCAGATTTAAGGTAGGAATTTGCTCATCAGGAATAATTTAGCTTCCCTTTTGAAGAGAGGCGTCGAGGAGATTTTTCTGATGTGTGGCGGAAGCGAGTTCTATATTCTTGGCGCTGCTCCGGAAAATCCTCTGTTAGAGGTTTTAGTCTTTTTGAAACGTGAGGGTTTCAGAAGTAGATTGTCTGTGCTCCTAAAGTGTCTGTTTCCTCCCGATAAGGTAAGTTTTTGGGCTAGATACTGGGGGGGTGTTATGGTGTAGCACCTTGTGAGTGATGCAAGCCATCTTTAGGTGGATTCGAGCTTCATAGGGTAGCCAGTTGAGTGCCTTCAGGTGTGGTGATATGTGATCATATTTCCTAGATCCAGTTATGAGTCTTGCTGCGGCACTAAGACAGGCTTTTAGAGGGGCGGTAGAGATTTTGGGAAGCCCGTATTTCAGCCTTGAGATGACTAAGGACTGAACTGCAGTTTTGAGGTTTGATTTCTCGATAAATGGCTTCATTTTTCTCTGGTAGCTTACGTGGAACCGGGCATTTTTAGCCAACAGGTTGATATGACTTTGCATGTTAAGGTTCGTATCCAGTGTGATTCCAAGTGATAAGGTGGAGTCTACAAGAGTCGGCGTGCAGTTCAGTGCAGTGATCATTTTGATCCACTCCTTAGTCACCGTGGTGTTATTAGGTGGGGAGATTAGAAGAAATTCATTTTTTTGTGAGTTTAGCTTGAGGAAGTTGGTCGTTAGCCATTGGAAGGTCTTTTCGAGAGCTAGATTAATTGTCTTTATCTCTTCCATGGAGGAGATCTTGATGTTAAGTTGGGTGGCGTCCGCGTACATGTGGAAGGAGATGTTTGCCTGCTGGAGTAGATCGGTAAGTGGTTCGACATATAGTTTGAATGGCGTGGGGGATAGAGTACAGCCTTGTGGAACTCCTAGTTGGTTAGATGAGGAAGCGGAAAGATTTTTGTTGATCATGTACGATTGTGTTCTGTTTTCCAGGAAGGATTTGAACCATTGAAGGACTTTCCCAGATAAACCCATCCTGTATTCTAGTCTTCTTAGTAGTTTGTCGTGATTGACCGTATCAAAAGCTGATGAGAGGTCGAGTAGGACTAGAAGGCAGGTTTCATTGCGGTCAAGATCTTGAAGGGCGTCATCTACTATGTGCAGGATGGCTGTTTCTGTGCTATGGTCAGGTCTGAAACCCGATTGGTGGATGTTCAGTAGATTGAAGTTCGTGATGTGTTGGTTTAGTTGTTGCTGAACACATTTTTCTAAGACTTTAGCTAGCATGGGAATGTTGGTTATTGGTCGGAAGTTGTTGGGGTCGGAGGAGTTAGCTGTGTTTGTTTTAGGATAGGGGTGACTAGTCCTGTTTTCAGGCAATCTGGGATGTGACCTTGTGCTAGCAAGGTGTTGATGATTTTGTTCCAGAGCGGTGCGATGATATGGTAGAGGTGGGGTAGGCAATTTGAGGGGACCGGGTTATTGAAGTGGTTGTTGAGTTTTTTGGTCATTAGAATGTTTGTGATGTCATTCAGATCGTAAAGTTTGAAAGTAGACCAGTGAGAGTTATTTTTGGGCAGCGGTAGCTCAAGTAGTACAGAATTATCGGCTTGAATGATCATTGGGGTGATTGAGTTAATATCCGCCGCACTAAGCTCAAGTTGGAGAGAGTTTGTTTTTGTTGTGAAAAATGAAGAAAATTCTTCACTGCTCAGCTGAGATTTTGATTTTGGGATTGAGGATTTGGCAAATTTGTTGGATTGTTGTTTCAGAATTTCGAAGAGTTTCTTTGGTCTATTTTAGCCTTGTCTAGTTCTGATCTGAAAAAGTCTTTTTTTGATTGTAGAATGCTTTTATTGTAAGCATTTCTAGATTTCCGGAGAAGTTTAAGATGGTGGGGGGATGGATGTTGCCTCCATTTCCGTTCCGTTGATCTAAGTTTGCGTCTCTCTTCATTCAGGGCTCCGCTGAACCATGGGTTTTTGTCTTTGTCCGGAATTCTTTTCAGTTTTGGTGGAGCAGCTTGGTCGAGGACTTTGTTCATCAAGGAGTTATAGAGTGCAGTGAGGTCGTTGACGTCTGACATGTTATTGCGTGGAGTGAGAACCTTCTCACATTGGAAAGCTAGTTTGTTCCAATCGATGTTTTTTGTGTCTCTTATCCATTGTTTTGGCTTAATTTGTTTCGCAAAAATTTTCTTGTGAGCTGAGGGAATTTGGAAGGTGATAATGTGATGGTCTGACCAGTCACAAGGGGTAACGGAGAGCGATTCAATCTTGTTTTGTTTAGAGATGATCCAATCGAGCGTAGCACCCTTTGTGTGAGTCAGCTCTGAGATGGCTTGGATCAGGGATTGGTCTGCTAGGAAGGTTTTGAGGGCGTTAACCTCCTTGTACAAGGGGTTTTCACAATGGAGATTGAAATCGCCAAGGAATATTTCATTGGAGTGAGGGGAGGAGTTAGAGGTGATGATTTCCATAAGATGTGTTGTGAACTCTGCGTTCTGCGTTGCCTCTGAATTCCATTACAGTCCTTATGTCCATGGATAACTATGTGAGCTGGTGCCTATTGTCACAGTCTGGAGTGGTATTAACTGTGGCATTAAATGTGGTTGTGTACATAGCTCACAGACAAAGTGGTTATTGAAGCTAACTTTGAAGTTCATGTTGAATATATTGAGCACTCGTTCAAGGCCACAAAGACACTGAGGGCTCGAGGCCTGAGGCAGCGGAGTGCAGGGTAAACCTCTGAAATGTGCTGGCAGGACTTGTGGCTATGGGGGTGCCGTGGCTGAGCTGGCTGTTGTCACAGCACTACTGTTGCAGTTTTTCACTTTTGGACCATCTAGGTGTGCTCGTACCCCTGGGTTGTGGGACCAGTGTTGCCTAAACCCCTTTCCCAGGCAGCCTAGTGTTGTGATCACAGGTGGTCAAGGGACTCGGTTAATTGTTGAGGGGGGGGGGGTTAAGCGCAGGGAGCCCCCTATTCCTTGTGAATGCAGCCCCAGCATGGTCTACAGCCAGTACTTCTGTTGCTGTCATAAGTGGAAGTCATTCTGTCCACCTGACTGGTGACAAAGTGCTCCATCAATTAAAAACAACATTTTCGGACATGGGCTGAGAGCAGGTAGAGGTTGTGGTGCAGGATAAAAAAGGTGGCTTCTGTTCCTAAGAGAGGAGAATATGTGTTACTCACAGGTGTGTCTGGACTTATATCATGAGGACAGTTTTCATGACTGTCTCATGTTGCCCTCACACATCCCCAGGGGGATGTCATGCTTCATCATAGGGCAGTGCTCCTCATTGGGCCAGTGTTGCAATGCCCTACGGTTCCCCCGAAGGGTCACTTTAGCGGAGATCTTTTTGAGAGATGCCGTATGATGTGTGCAAGTGAGGTGACTAGTGTGGTGGAGTAGTAAAATGTGGTTGTAGGTTAAAATTGATAGGGGAGGTCACAGACTATCTTTTAATAAGTAGACTGCCCTGTCAGAGATAATAACCTATAAAAGGCCGATGCTACCCTAGGGGTTTGAAAGGAACCCTGGTAGTTAGTGTATGGCGACTATGTGGAGAGAATACCCTATAGTCATGAGGTAGAAGCTTCGCATTGGTCTCTCACTCAATGATTCATCTACATGTTTCGCGCCTATGAAATTGGTCTGAAGAATCTGTGGTGCATCATCAGGACATTAGCATCTATAATGAAAAACAAGGGAGAGGTTACTGTGTCCCTGATATCACAGCTTGTTTTGCCGCCAAAAGATTTCAAAGGCGTAGAAAAAGGGGGGACTGTCTGGAAGCACGACCAGGCAGTACACATGAAAGAGTTAAAATGAGAAAGTTTGACTTAAACAGACACAAAAGTAGGACACCAAATCTGTGCTGTAGCAGTGACGTCCGCAAAGAATGTTGTCACTGCAACGCAGGTCCATTAAAAACATGGTAGTGATGTATCTAAGGCAATACCTAAATGTGCCAAAGATAATAGGTAAAAAACTCAATGCGGATGTGTTAGCATTCATTGTGGTTGATTGAGATTGTTACTCGATGTTGTCAGTTTTGAGTATGTGTGCCAGTTTGTGCTACAAAATGGTATGTACAAGTGAGCTCAAACCATACGGTGTACTGCAGTAATGATGGCAGACGGCCTGAATAAACACAGAAGCAGACCTGTCAAGTGGTGGTTGTGCTCATGCTTGCATTCAAATGTGTTTGCTTTCGAAAGTGCTCAAATTGCCTGTTGCCCATTAGCGGCATATTATTAAGCACCTGATGCATTGATACATTAGAGACTATTTGCCTATATTACAACTATTGTGTGTGAAAAAGTCCTGTCAAAGATCAGCAAAATGTATTCAAGTTGGTGTAGCTGGAGTGAACTAGTTGCTTACCTAAAGCTAAATCGCTTTTGCTACATCAGGTAGCGCGGAGGTGCCGCGTTCAAGCGTGCCCCTCTGTGAAAACCGCGCAGTTAGTTAGAATCAGCGGGACTCGCAGTAAGTAAAGGCAATATGTCGTCCAGCCAATGGCATGGCATGGGTACTCACGATTTTGGGGTGCGACCGTGCATCAGCACCTACCCTTGCGTGTCCGCGTCCCTGGAATTGGGACTTGGCAGATCCATGGTTCTTGGTTATATTGAGTGAGACGACGTGGGCGGATACAAAATTTAGCAGTCGTTCCGGTATGGCCGCGCATGTCCGGTGGCCATACTGGAATGGTTAGTCAGTTGAAATTGGTTACTGTGGAAACCATAGGGTACGGAGAAGTGACATTTGCTCGATTAACATAGTCGTGAGATTTTTCGCTTTGTAGGCAGACATGTTGGAATGATGGGTTTTTTACCTTATATGTTTGGCACATGTTGGTATTACCTTAGATACTTCACTACCATGTTTTCAATGGACCTACGTTGGAGTGACAACGTTCTTTGCGGAAATCACTGCTACAGCATCGAGTTGGTGCCCCACTTTTGTGTCAGTTGATGTCAATCTTTAGCCCGCCTTTGGCGTTTTCTGCTTTGCGTGGGAGCAGGACTACAGCCCCCAGCCTTCCTCGCAGCTCCTAACCCGCCGACAGTGCGACCAGCGTGCCAGGAGGCACATTAAAGCAGTTCCAGGCTCCCGCAGCGCAGGTTGCGCACATAAGCACTTGGGCCGATCCCGGGCAAAGCCCGGGTCAAGTGCGGGAATGCCTGCGTCCATCCGCGGCCAGTAGAGGCTGGGCTGGGCTTGGCCCCGTGGTCTTTTGATCTGACGGCCTTTGATCCTGACCTCCGATGCCTCAACACCGCTAAATACAGCTCAAGGTACCCACAGATGTTTAGCTGAATAAGGACAAGGACATCAAGCATCCTCAAGTGAGTACCTGTTTGTCACTTGTGACATTGACGCTGTTGTTTCCTTGTATCATTTGCTTTACCCCTTGGAAGTGAGCGGTGCTTCAAGCTAATTAAGGGTAATATGGGGAAGAGGAAAGCAGGACCTATGAGCTCCCCCAGGCCCCCATACATGCTACCATTGACTCTTTCCTTCCCAAAGTAGTGGGTGCAATTACACAAGAAATAGACAGGGCGGAGAGGCGCCTCTCTTTGGATATAGGTGGAGTTTTGCTTCCCACGCCGGATGGGCCGTCGTGCTCGGTAACTGTGGATTAATCACCAAATGGAGTTATGGGCCAACCTCAGGAGGGCACTGTGACTTTTGGCCCCAGCCGGAGGAAAGCTACCCCAGGGCACAATACGCGCAATAGGGACCTTAATGTCGTCCTTCAAAAGGCAGACTTGAAGTCACGGAGGGCAACCAAGAAAGTAGAGACTGTGAAGTCTGGGGCGGGTGTGGTCAATGTTGACATGAAGGGTACCGAAGAATTTTGGGGTCTCTTAAAGCAAAATATAGCAGAATTTTTGTCTGGCTTGTTGTCTGCATTTTGTAGTGAAATCACTAAAGTCTTGACTGAATCCAATCTTACACTTGGTAGTATTGAAAAAGCAATGGTTTTCCTCAACCATGCCTTTCAGGCATCTGTCTCGAAATCACAAGCAGCACCACCCACAATTCCCCTTTCAGGGCCCCCTTTCGCCGGCCAGACCCCCACAGTACCGGCTAGGGCTTCAGGGTCCTTGGTACAGGGCTTTGTTCCTCCATCTTGCTCATCATCTATTCCACATAGTAGCCTCGTTCAGAATCACCAATGCCCACCCTCACAGCAACATACAGATTCTGCAGACAGTTCATCCACCCAAAACAGCAATGGTTTGCCTGGGCATTGGTTGCCCTCGGCGACTTCTTGGGTGCCTGGGGAGCGGGCATTCAACTCTGCCTTTTGAAGGACAGCGTTAAGGCCCCTTAATGCGCGTATTGTGCCCTGGGGTAGCTTTCCTCTGGCTGGGGCCAAAAGTCACAGTGCCCTCCTGAGGTCGACCCATAACTCCATTTGGTGATTTATCCACAGGGATGTCAGTTACTGAGCACGACGGCCCATCCGGCGTGGGAAGCAAAACCCCACCTATATCCAAAGAGAGGCGCCTTTCCGCCCTGTCTATTTCTTGTGTAATTGCACCCACTTCTTTGCCAAGGAAAGAGTCAATGGTAGCATGTATGGGGGCCTTTGGGAGCTCACAGTTCCTGCTTTCCTCTTCCCCATATTACCCTTAATTAGCTTGAAGCACCTCTCACTTCCAAGGGGGTAAAGCAAATGATAAAAGGAAACAACAGCGTCAATGTCACAAGTGACGAACATGTACTCAATTGAGGATGATTGATGTCCCTGTCCTTATTCCGTTAAACATCTGTGGGTACTTTGAGCTGTATTTAGCGGTGTTGAGGCGTCGGAGGTCAAGACAAAAGACCGTCACATCAGAAGACCACAGGGCCAAGCCCAGCCTTTACTGGCCGCGGACGGGCGCAGACATTCCCGCCCTTGACCCGGGCTTCACCTGGGATCGGCCCAAGCGCTTCTGTGCACATCTCGCACTGCGGGAGCCCGGAACTGCTTTAATGTGCCTCCTGACACGCTGGCGGCATTGTCGGCGCCGTAGGAGCTGCGAGGAAAGCTTGGGGCTTTAGTCTTGCTCCCCCTGCAAAGCAGAAAACTACAAAGGCGGGCTCCCACACTGCGGGAGCCCCGAACTGCTTTAATGCGCCTCTTGGTACGCTGGTGGAATTGGCAGCGAGGAAGGCTGGGGGATGTAGTCCTGCTCCCCCCGCAAAGCAGAAAACGGCAACGGCGGGCTAAGGATTGACATCAACAGACACAAAAGTGGGGCACCAAATCCGTGCTGTAGCAGTGATGTCCGCAAAGAACGTTGTCACTTCAACGTAGGTCCGTTGAAAACATGGCAATGAAGTATCTAAGGTAATACCAACATGTGCCAAACATAAAAGGTAAAAAACCCATCATTCCAACATGGCTGCCTACAAAACGAAAAAACTCATGACTATGTTAATCTCTGTACCCTTTGGTTGTCACAATAACCAATTTCAACTGACTAACCATTCCAGTGTGGCCACCGGACATGCGCGGCGATACTGGAACGACTGCTAAATTTTGTATCCGCCCACCTCGTCTAACTCCAAATAACCAAAAACCATGGATCTGCCAAGTCCCAATTCCAGGGACACGGACACACAAGGGTAGCTTCAGATGCAGTGTCGCACCCCAAAATCGTGAGTACCCATGCCGTGCCATTGACCGGCCGACATATTGACTTTACTTGCTGCGAGTCCCGCTGATTCTAATTAACTGTGCTGTTTTCACAGAGGGGCACGCTTGAAAGCGGCACCACCATGCTACCTGATGTATCAAAAGCGATTTAGCTTTAGGTAAGCAACTAGTTCACTCCAGCTACATCAACTTGAAAACATTTTTCTGATCTTTGACAGGACTTTTTCACACACAATACTTGTAAAATAGGCAAATAGTCTCCAATGTATCAATGCATCAGGTGCTTAATAATATGCCGCTAATGGACAACAGGCAATTTGAGCACTTTCAAATGCAAACACGTTTGAAAGCAAGCATGAGCACAACCACCACTTGACATGTCCGCTTCTGTGTTTATTCAGGCCGTCTGCCATCATTACTGCTTTACACCGTATGGTTTGAGCTCCCTCGTACATACCATTTTGTAGCACAAACTGGCACACATACTCAAAACTGACAACATCGAGTAACATAATCTCAATCAACCACAATGAATGCAAACACATCCGCATTGAGTTTTTTACCTTTTATGTGTGGCACATTTAGGTATTGCCTCAGATACATCACTACCATGTTTTTAATGGACCTGCGTTGCAGTGACAACATTCTTTGCGGACGTCACTGCTACAGCACGGATTTGGTGTCCTACTTTTGTGTCTGTTGATGTCAAACTTTATCATTTTAACTCTTTCATGTGTACTGCCTCGTCGTGCTTCCAGACAGTACCCCCTTTCCTCCGCCTTTGATTTCCTTTGGCGGCAAAACAAGCTGTGATATCAGGGACGGGAAACATCCTTTACCACGAAGGCTTTACAACGCGGTACGTTTACTACGGTGCACTTACCACGTAAACGTCTTCACCACGCGTTCTCCTTCCACGATCGTCTTTACCACACAAGTATCTTCATCCATCTTCATCGTCTTCTACGTTCCTACGTCCTGCGCGTACGTCATTTGAGTAGTCCTTTTTTGATTTTTACTGTCGTCTTAGGTGTGTTTTCATGCTTGTTTCAGTGGTTGGTGGAAGTAAAGGCTGCTGGTGCAAGGCGTGCAGGTGAATATTGAATATAAATAAAATTTTAAAAAATGCATGCGTGGTAATGCCATGCGTGCTACTTGATTGCGATGTAAAATCATATATTCATCAGGGACACAATAACCTCTCCCTCTCTTTCTTTTACTGGTTGGCCTTGAACCACACAGACAGTAGGTTGCACTTTAAAAGTACCAGTATTGTGTGGGGTAGTTTTTCATTATAGATTCTAATGTCCTGACGAAGTGCCACTGATCATTTAGACCAATTTCCTAGGGGCGAAACATGTCGATGAATCATTGAGTGAGAAACCAACGCGAGCCCTCTACCTCACGACTATAGGGTATTCTCCCCACATAGTCGCCATACACTGACTACCAGGGTTCCTTTCAAACCCCCAGGGTAGCATCGGGCTTTTATAGGTTTTTGTCTCTGACAGGGCGGTCTACAAAAGGTAGTTTGTGACCTCCCCTATCAGTTTTAACCCACAACTACATTTCAGCTTCCCCACTCTAGTCACCTCATTTGCACGCATTATACAGCATCTCTTTAAAAGATCTCCTCTAAAGTGACCCTTCAGAGACCCGTAGGGCATTGCAGCACCGACCCAATGAGGAGCACCGCCCTATGATGACCTCTTCGCTGTGGGCTAACCGCACAAATTTCAACCTAATTATTTTCAAACTACTATTATTAGGCTGTAAACAAGCTCACGGTGGCCCCCTTTTTCTTTTTCTTTTTCTTTGTAAAGTCATAAAACTGTCATTGATTTTTTGTCTTAAATGTCTCACTGTATGATTGAGTAGTATGAATGTATGGTATGAGTGACACTTGTATGCCAGTAGTAGTGTCGTGTATATTTATGTAGGAAATGTATATATTAATATTGTAGTGTTTTTTGCTATTTTCTGTGTAAATAGAACCGTGCTTAAAAATGAGTTAAAGAAGCATTGATCCTCTAAAATTGTTGATTAAAACCAAACGGAAAAAGTGGTTTTCAGTGGTACTGTTTTGTTCAGTCCATTATTTGAAGTATTGTGTTGATACTTTGTGCAGCATTGGCAACTGTTTTGTTTTTGTAATGCTATGATGAAGCATGACATCCACCAGGGGATGTGTGAGGGCAACATGAGACTGTCATGGTAACTGTCCTTTTGATATAAGTCTAGACAAACCTGTGATTAACACTTATTCGCCTCTCTTAGGAACAGAAGCCCCGTTTTTTTATTCTTTGATCTGCCCATAGGAGCACGGGCTCTGGACCTCCGAAATTAGCTCCAAGTACCCCCCGCCTCTGTCCTACAGAGGAGAAAGTTATTGAAGCGTTTGTAGCAGGATCTCCCAAGTGAGTATCTTGAGGATAGTAAAGATCAGCATACGCCTCAATTAATAGGGGATTAGCGATGCACCAAGGGTGAAATCCAAACCCCACAATTAGAGGCTCTATAAACAGACGTTTTGATAAAAGGGGTGTAGGAAAATAGCACTTTAAATTCTTTACCAAAGTAAGGTACAGTGTATCCCCAGAGTTATAGCAGAGTCTAAAGTAGATAATATCTGAAAAAGAGCCTCTTATCTGACCTACATTGCTTTTAAATACGACCTCCTAGGGCTCATTCACACAAACAGTTCCCCACCTTCAGTGTCAGATGTCAAGGTTGATTAAAAAAATATATTATATTTTTTATGTTCTTCATATCAAAACATTTTAATACTTTTTTTGTATATATATGTTTTTTAACTGCAATTCATAGACATTATTTACAAATACATGAGTTAATACAGCTTTAAAACTTGTTATATCTGCACATGAACAGTGAGTCAGATTATAGCAATTTAATCATCTTTGACTGAAAAGGCAACAAAGAAAAGTATCCAAACCGTTTCAAATCCAACGACATGGAATTAGTGCACAGATAACCCCACACACAGCCATCAACTCTTCATGCTCTCCTGTCATACCATCTCACTCATACTGACATTCGCACACATAACCATTATAGTCTCATGGGAGATCCTGAAATAATTTTCAGAGACAGAACAATTATTTCTTTATGGTACAATTGTATCCCATCATTATCTTCTTTTGAATATGTCTCTGAAAGGAATCCCCACGTGTCTAATGGCAGTCAACGCACGTTTAGATGGACCATGAATTAAGCCCCCTTCATCAGGACCAAGATAGTCATTTAATCTCAAATCAAGTGAACGGGGGTTATCTTTTTATTGCCAAAAGCAATGTATGTAGTTAGAATCATATGTCATAAGGGCTGCCTGAGCAAAGCATCAGAACCTCCGAGAGCCCTGTATTGATGTGAACATCACACCATGCTGGTATTTCCTGTTAGTAATTTAACAGGCTGCATTCGTGGTCCAAAAATGTATTCACAAGGTTTCTTCTTTCTTAGTCACCTGCATGAATTAATCAGACATCTGTGACATCAGGCCACGCAAAAATCGTCCGATGTGGTACTGCACGTCCAGCCCACCCTGCCGGCTTGCTCCGTCGAACTACTAAAGTAGATAATACCAAAAGCTCTATTTGTGGTAGTGTGGTCAAGCAGTAAGGCTTATCAGAGGGACGTGTTAAACATTTGTTGTCCAAACTCGGGCAAGAAATGATATCACACACTCAAAGAATGAATCCAGACCAATTGGTAAGTATAAAAAATTATACTTTGTATTTTATTTAAGAACCAAGGGTTACTTAATGGCCAAGGGTTACTTAATGTAGTAAGTTGTAATACTTTCAATGTATCAATGCTTTTCAGAACAAATGCAGTTCTGGCTTAAGAATGTCGAAAATACACGTGTACAGTTGGTTAATGGTGTAATTGTCAAACATATGCAGTTTTAGCCTTCGGCAAAGTAACAGATACAGTGTACGGCAATAGTTGAGAGCTCAATGTCATCCTATGGAGGAAAATAAGGTTAATAACTTACTGGTACGTAAGCAGTCTTGTAAGTACCTGTGAATTTAGGACCAGGGCCCAGGAAGTGAAGATCAGCACAAAGGGGCCACAAGGGAGTACAGAAAGTGCACCTCCAGCGGCACTCAGGCGGCAGGGTGCAAAGTGGCATCGGGATCCCAATGCAACTCAATGGAGAATGTCGGTCACAAAGAAATGCTGCAGGCTCGGCTCAGGAGTCATGGAGAAGAGACCCAGTGACTAGAGGGTTGGAGGGCTGCTGAACACAGGGACACTGTTGGTCAGGCATCCCAAGGCCAGGGGGATGCATGTGCAGGGGTGTCTTTAAGTGTCGTCTTTTCTCACCAGATGCAGTTGGGGGCCCCTACAAGTTGAGGCTGCAGGCGTTGAGGTGAAGATCGGAGGAGTTCGTCCAATGCTGGATTCCAGGTCAGGATCGCCAGGGATACATCTCTTAGTGGTGTTGGGCCACTCCATCTCGGGCTGTAGGCGACAGGTTCAGAGTGGTTGCTGACACACGGTTCCATTCGGATCTTGAGTCTGGGCATGAGCTGGTTGTTGGACAAATCTGATGTCCACCGGAGATCAGAATCTGTCTTTGAAGGCCAGGCAGGTCCCTGGGGTTTCTGGACGCTGCTTGCTGCAGAACACTTCAGGCTCAGCTTGCAGGAGTTCTGAAGCAGGAGACGGGCCTTAGGGCTTGGACCAAAGCAGTTGTCGTTGTCCTCTTCTGCACTGCTCTTCGGTCATTCCATCTTCCTGTCTTGTTGAATCTGAAGAGGCAAGGTTCAGGGGTGCCCCCAAATACTACATTTAGAGGCATAACAAGGATGTGCAGGGCGGGACCAATGGGTCCCTTCCCTGGGGTGTCTACACCCCCTAGGATGCCACCCTCCAGTGGGAGGGGGACATCAGCCTCTTCCTGATTGGATGAGTCCCTCCATCCTCAAGATGGGGGAAACTGATATGTGTGCTTCACTTCGCCTCTCCCACCTGAGGGGTGGGGTTAGCGCAGGTGGGCATCTGCCTAGGATGTGCTTTGTTTTCAGACCTAAAGAGCAGAGGGTTCTCTACCCAGGGGTCCATAAACCTATCTGATAGTGGCAGATGGCAGGTAGTTATTTAGGAACCACACTAGGGCTGGTTTTAAGGGGGCATCTCTAAGATGTCCTCTGAGTGTATGTTACATTAAATCCCACACTGGCATCAGTGTGGGTTTGATGTGCTGAGAGGTTTGGTACCAAACTTCCCAGACTTCAGTAAAGACATCATGGAGCTGTGGAGTTTGTGTTCTCAGACTCCCATCCCATGTACTGAAAATGGCTCCACTCCACTTACAATGTCTGTGAATGGCACAGACATTGTGGGGGCATATTACTCATGCAGCTATGCCCTCGCCTGTGGTATAGTGCACCCTGCCTTTAGGGCTGTAAGGCCTGCTAGAGGGGTGAGTTGCCCATGCTACAGGCAGTGTTGGTGGGCATGGCACACAGGGATGTGTGCCATGCCAACTCTTCAGTTTGGTCTGCACCAAAACACGCAGCCTGCAAAGGCAGTGTGTAGGTGTTAAGGTGACGGGTCTCTGAGGATGGCATAATACATGCTGCAGCCCTCAGACAGCCCTGCCAAGTATCACGCATCATGCTTTAGACTAACGCATTTCAGCGCGGTGGTCTGCATCACAGCGTTGAAATTCAGAGTCACGCATGTATAGGGCCTCCTAAAGCTATCAGGTACTGAATACATTCAAAGAAATATGATTTAGTCATATAGCAAAGTAACACACCAAGAAACAACAACCTTATGCTGAAAAAATGAGTTTCTTTACTTATATTTTTATATATGCAGATTAATAGAAGGCTGTCTAAGACATGAAACAGAAACGACGATTGAGCCAGTGGCTGCGTAGTACAATTGGTGACTGGTAATGATCAGTGACAAAGTGCTGTACAGGGGTGACATAAATAAAATATATGAAAAACAAGAACAATGTTTAGCATGTACGTCCACAACTCATTGCATAAACCCCAACAGGATATACTATTTTCTTGTTGTGGTCGGGGGATTGCGTGGACTAATTACGACAACAACGTCGATGTTTCGACCCTTAACAGTTTTGCAGATTATTAAGCATCAGAGACGGGTCTTCATCAGGACAGGGGGAAGGGTGACAGCCTGTTGAATAATAAATAAATCAATGAGGGGTGTGTATACTTGTTGTGGGGAAAGCAAGAGGTGCAGTAGCAGCTTCATGCTTACCTAACAACTTGAAGTCTTATATTCAGCGCATCAAAGTATGCAGCATTATTCAGGGAGGTGTCAGCCGACACCTCAAACTCACATCCATAGATTATGGTCTAGAAATAATGCAAAATAATTAAAAAATATTAATAACAGGTGGTATTTAGTGTGTGCCACACAGCACTAAATGTTAGCTGCTGTTGGATGGAGGCGACTGAGTCTGTCACCTATATAGCTGATTCTTTCTTCACCAGTCGGTGGAATAAAATAAAGTAGGGCCGCCAAGCCGATGAAACAACTGTGGAGGCAAGGAGGGCAATCAATACAGAGACTGAACCACTCAGAGATTGCAAATACTCTTTCTCACACCCATGTGAAGTTAGTAGCGGAGCCGTAAAAGTTGACCCATGGAACGCCCTACCTTTGCAAATGAATTAGCGGTGGCCTACTGCGCGTGGAAACCAACAATCTGCAGAAACGTATTTACAAATACACCCTTAAAGCGGAGGTAATTAGAGATACTGTACACATGGTGACAGTAGCGGCGTGTGTAATCGTGTGCCGAGAACTGGTCGCATCTAAATAAAGATGGTGCCTGGGAGCCATCTCAGAGGGATTGGAACGCGGGAGCGCGTTAAAGCAAATTACAGTGCCTTACATATTCGTAACATTAAGATGTTCGCGACCATTGCAAATGAATTAGCGTGGCCTACTTAGCGTGGAGAACAACCTGATTCAATAATGTATTACAATTACTACTTTAAAGCGAAGGTAATTAGAGGTACTGTGCACATGGTGGCAGTAATAATAATAATAATCTTTATTCGGTTTTTTAGCATTGCAAAACCATAAAAGATATCATAGCATACAAATATTCACAGTAAAGTTTGTTTAAAAAGTATAGTTGAATATACAGTTAAAAAGAGAAAATGCAAACGGTTAGATGGTATGCAAATTAGTCCTCTGTTTTACAGGTTATTTCTGTGCCTCATGATACACTTTAGAAAATTCAGTACGTGGTAAACAGTACATTCGGAGTCCAAAGTTTGAAGTGCCAGCATAGCTGGACGGCATTGTCTGTGGCCCCATTTTTTTAGTAAAGGGATTAGCCAGATTTTTCGGTGGGTATGGAAAAACTTGCAAAACAATATTGTGTGCATGGTGGACTGTTGGGAAAGATCATCACATGGGCACGGATCCATCTGAGTATTCCAGTTATTTTTTTCAGGAAATGTCACTAGTCTGAAGAAGAGATTCATTCTGAACCTTGTTAGGAGCATCTTTTCATATGTTGTGATCTCCAGAGTCAAATATGACTGAATTTTCGGGGACTGCTGTGTCATAGTTGCGTGAGTAACAGATTTTTTCGCAATCAGCGAAGTCAGTCTCAGGGATTCCAAATGGCTCAGCGCAACTAGTTTCAGTTCTTTTTTGGATATTTCTTTCAAATTTTCTGGCGTGTGGTAATATTTTTGTAGACCCAGGTCGGAAAAAAAATGTCTTACATAGTAGAGCCAGGCTATTTTGTGAGCGTGGTCCAAATCCATAGTGTCGTGTAGAATGCTTTTAGTCAGGCTATTTTTTTCCGACAACCAAACTCGCCTCCAAAGTAAAAGAGGTTGGATTTTCATTAAATCTTCGATATGTGGGATTCCCAGTTCCATGTGTGAGGCATAGGTGGAGGTGCCTCTTGGAGTTGATAAAAGGAATCTCATGAAGATATTCTCCTCTTTTTGTATAGAGCCGGTGGGTGTATGTCCCCAGATCCCTGCACCGTATAGTGCGATGGCTTGGCATTTCGCAGCATAAATCTGTAGCAATTCTACTGGTGGTCTTTTCCCGAGTTTATTGGAGAATTTCATCAACGCCATGATCGCTCGTTTGAAGAGATGTCTCCTTGCCTCAACCGCCGCTTTCCAGTTTAGGGCGTCATCGATCATAATGCCTAAGTAGGGTGTGAGGAAGAAGACGGAGCGGACCGGAAGTGGGGCTGGTCGGAGCCACTGCATACCGCTCCGGAAGCAGGACGCGGTCTAGTCTCTGACTCAACCTTAGGGGCGGACCCGGAAACAGAAGAAAAGGCACAGAGGCAGACGCGAGAGGGAAGTCGAGAAGAGGAGAACGAGACCGGAGAGAAGAGGGAGAGAAGACGCGAGGACGACGGAGAGAACACGGACAAAGGCAAGCGACGACGGGAAGAAGCAGCCGAGGCAGACGGCGAGAAGAGAGACGACGAGCCCAGGAGAGGGGTATACACTGCGGACAAACCCGGTGGGCAGAGGAGAGGAGAAGACGCCCCGGGTCCCAGCGCCGCGGTCCGTGTAACGGGCCGTGGCTCAAGGCGAGTGACTCTTAGGGGACCTTTCGGGTGGTGTCGGTGGAGGTAATAAGGGGAGGGGGCAGGCACTAGAAATGTGTGAGACCTGACCTAACTCCCTCACTTCCCTACCCTCACGCCCGAAGTCGAAGGTGGTGGTAGCACAATCGCATAACTGCATCAAGAGCCCTGACTAAAATCTGGTTCCTTTTGTTGTTTTTCCTCCCTTCTCCCTCCTCCCGAGCATCAAGAACCCAGACAACCCCCTGGAAAATCACAGAAAACGCAAAGAAGAACCCGGAGACAGTGAAGGAAACTGTTTGTTATTTTGAGGCTATTTTCGTTTAATTGCTACGCATATACACTGACTGGCATCAGGAGAATAAAAGAGTCTGATACTTTCACCTGTTACCCTGAGAGAGTTTCTTTGGCTGGGTCCACTGCCCGTTAGGAACCCCGACTACCACAGCTTTTGGTGTCAGAAGTGGGATATTAGAGTGTCGACATGACACAGCCCGTGCCTCTTACGGTGGAAAGTATTATCAACCAGTTGGCTGAGGGACAGAGACATCTCCAATTGGCACTGGAGGAACAGGCCCAAGCCGCCCAAAAGGATAGAGAAGTGTTACATGGGGCCCTACGGGATCAAGCTGTCATACTCACATCCAATCAACAAGTGCAAGACACCGGTTAACACCGCATACCTCCACAGTCGAGGAAGTGTCGGAAAAAGTATACTTGGAACAGTACCTTGAGGCCCTTCCCCCAACAACCCGTTCTTGGTTGAAACAACACCCTAACCTGACAACCGCAACAGCGGTAGATTTAGCGTGTGCCTTCCACCGGTCACCGGAGTTTAAAGCTGGAGTAGCCCGTACTTCTTCTGTACCACCAAGAAACATACCCGGCCCGCGCTAATACCTCGTACACAGCCTAGACCTCTTCCTCCACTTATGAGTATGAGTAATCAAGGACCCCAATGTTATCACTGCTCTGAGTGGGGACACATAGCTCGCCAATGCCCCCATAAAACCTCGACTGCGGAACCCATGGAGGTTGGGTATTCTAGAGGAAGGATATGTATGGTAGGCCAGGGGTCCCCCCCCGATACAAAAAGGACATACTCCTGAATGGGAAGAAGCAACAAGCTTTGCTGGACACGGATGTCACGTATCTGTAGTGGATAGAGCCCTGATTCCCCAAACCCAACTCCAAGGCACCGAACAAGTACAAGTCACATGCGTACACGGGGATACAAAATCATACCCCGTCGCAGAGGTGCTTCTGGATGTTTCTTGCGATCCCCAAATACGGAGAGTGGGGGTCATCCCGTCATTGCCTGAAGCTGTAATTATAAGTACAGATCACCCCAAGTTCGAACAATACTTAAACGAGACCAAACAAGAAGCACTAAGATGGCTACAGGAGGCTCCCTATCACGAATGTGTCCTGGAGAAGGGGGCAGGCAAGGAAAAGAAAAGCAAGTTAGAGAGAAGGAAAGCAAAGCAATATTTCATGGAGACCCGTAACTCAAACCTCGCTTTTCCTATCTCCCTTACAGACCCCGTAGAGGCAGATCCGATTAGCTTCCGCTCAGCCCAGAGGGATGATCAAACCCTGGTACATGCCTGGGAACAAGCACAGGAGCAAGATCCAGACAAGGTAGGACCATATTTCGTTCTTAAGAAAGGGTTACTGTACCGCACTATAAAGGAGGGGGAACAGGTAAAAACCCAGCTCTTAGTGCCCCTTTCATTTCGTACACACGTGTTACAGTTGGCCCACAATCACATAGGGGGTGGACACTATGGGAAGGAGAATACCTTGAAGTATCTCTTGGGTAGGTTTTACTGGCCAGGGGTAGACAGGGATGTGGCAAAACACTGTACCTCCTGTGTGAGGTGTCAATACTCCAACCCTGCAGGAATAAAAAAAGCGCCTCTGTGTCCATTACCAATAATTGATGTCCCCTTTAAGCGGGTTGGCATGGACTTGGTAGGCCCCCTTACCCCATCCGCTAGAGGGCATAGATACATCCTCGTCATCATAGACTACGCCAGCAGATATCCAGAGGCATTCCCTTTGAAAACAATGACTTCTCCTGCTGTGGCTAGAGCCATGATTTCTTTCTTTACTAGGGTAGGGTTTCCCTCCGAAATATTGACGGACCAGGGAACACCGTTTATGTCTCGGTTAATGTCCCAAGTATGTAAGATCCTGGGTATACATCAAATTCGAACATCAGTGTATCACCCCCAAACAGATGGCCTGGTGGAGCGCTATAACAAAACCATCAAAAGCATGCTCCGCAAGGCCATCTCTGAAACCGGGAGGGACTGGGACCAACAGCTACCCCTGGTCCTTTTTGCAATCCGAACACACGAGCAGAAATCTACCGGTTTCTCCCCGTATGAGTTGTTATTCGGAAGAAAACCCCGAACCCTGTTAGACATGGCAGCCGAACAATGGGAGGCAGAGGAAGAGGAGGGACAAACACTACCCAAATACGCCGCCGACTTAAAGTCCGCTGTGAGCAAGATCTGGGGCTTAGTACACGAAAACATGGAAAAAGCCCAAGACTCCCAGAAGGCGTATTACGATAGAAACAGCCAAGTAAGAGAGTTCGCCCCCGGAGACAAAGTCCTCCTTCTTCTACCAACGACCGAGAATAAATTGTTATCCAAATGGCAAGGACCTTATATTATCGAGAAAAAGGTCACCCCAGTCACCTACAGCGTCCTCCAACCCCTTAGGGCTGGAGGCAAGCAGATATACCACATTAATCTGCTAAAACAATGGGTAGAACCCACTACACCCGACGAGCCAGGGCAAGCGATACTGACGATAAATACAGAGAGAGCCCTAGAAATATCCACAGCCAACACCCAGGGAGCAACAGGGGAAAGAGCCCCCGTTGGGAACAACTTATCAGACGTCCAACAGTCGCAATTAACCTCCCTATTGGACTGCTTCCCTGGTCTGTTCTCGACCACCCCGGGACTGACGTCCCTCACTCACCATGACATTATTTCAGTGGACAACAGCATAGTGAAGTTAAAACCGTATCGTATCCCTGAAGCTAGAAGAGAAGCGGTAGAAAAAGAAGTCACTGATATGTTACAGGCCAATATCATAGAACCCTCCACAAGCAACTGGTGTTCACCCATAGTGTTAGTACCAAAACCCGACGGTAGTCTGCGTTTCTGTATGGACTTCCGTCAGGTAAACAGCGTTACAAAATTTGACTCCTATCCTATGCCCCGTATAGATGAATTAATAGAGAAGTTAGGCAGTGCCAGGTACTTAACCACTCTCGACCTTACAAAGGGTTATTGGCAGATTCCCCTAACCCCTCAAGCCAAAGAGAAAACAGCCTTTGCCACCCCCTCCGGGCTTTATCAATTCCGGGTGCTCCCTTTCGGCCTCCACGGGGCCCCAGCGACATTTCAACGCCTTATGGATCGTATACTGAAACCCCATGCCACCTACGCAGCAGCGTATTTGGACGACATAGTCGTTTTCAGCCCAACTTGGACAGATCATCTCAAACATCTCACAGCTGTATTCACTGCCATTCAGGAAGCGGGCTTAAAAATAAACCCGAAAAAGTCCCTTCTAGTCACAGATACCATACAATACCTTGGCTACACCATACAACAAGGTCTGATAAAACCACAGCTGACTAAAGTGGAGGCCATCAAAGCACTTCCCAACCCTACAACCAAACGTGACATTCGCTCTTTTCTGGGGTTCATAGGGTACTATAGGAGATTCGTCCCTAACTTTTCTGCCTTGGCAAGCCCCCTCACCGATCTTCTAACAAAAACATATCCGTCCCGGATACGCTCGTGGACAGAAGAGCACGAACAGAGCTACCAAGCCCTCAAAGACGCCATCTGTAAGGCCCCTGTGTTGCATTGCCCAGACTTCAAGAAGCCGTTTGTCCTCCAAACAGATGCGTCCAGTCTTGGGTTAGGTGCGGTACTACAACAACCGGACTCTGGGGGGGAGCTCAAACCTATTCTCTATATTAGCAGAAAGTTATTTCCCAGAGAATCTCATTACTCAACCATCGAAAAAGAGTGCCTGGCTATTAAGTGGGCAGTGGAAGCGCTCCAATACTACCTGCTAGGACGGCGCTTCACCATCCTAACTGATCATGCACCCTTAACCTGGCTCGTAAAGCATAAAGATTCCAACCAACGCATACTCAGGTGGTTTATGTCCCTCCAACCTTTCTCTTTCCAGACACTGCACATACCTGGGGCCAGACAGGGCTGTGCGGACTATTTGTCCAGGAATCCCACTACTGAATGGCCCCAACGTCCATTCCTAGAGGGAGAGATATGTGAGGAAGAAGACGGAGCGGACCGGAAGTGGGGCTGGTCGGAGCCACTGCATACCGCTCCGGAAGCAGGACACGGTCTAGTCTCTGACTCAACCTTAGGGGTGGACCCGGAAACAGAAGAAAAGGCACAGAGGCAGACGCGAGAGGGAAGTCGAGAAGAGGAGAACGAGACCGGAGAGAAGAGGGAGAGAAGACGCGAGGACGACGGAGAGAACACGGACAAAGGCAAGCGACGGCGAGAAGAGAGACGACGAGCCCAGGAGAGGGGTATACACTGCGGACAAACCCGGTGGGCAGAGGAGAGGAGAAGACGCCCCGGGTCCCAGCGCCGCGGTCCGTGTAACGGGCCGTGGCTCAAGGCGAGTGACTCTTAGGGGACCTTTCGGGTGGTGTCGGTGGAGGCAATAAGGGGAGGGGGCAGGCACTAGAAATGTGTGAGACCTGACCTAACTCACTCACTTCCCTACCCTCACGCCCGAAGTCGAAGGTGGTGGTGGCACAATCGCATAACTGCATCAAGAGCCCTGACTAAAATCTGGTTCCTTTTGTTGTTTTTCCTCCCTTCTCCCTCCTCCCGAGCATCAAGAACCCAGACAACCCCCTGGAAAATCACAGAAAACGCAAAGAAGAACCCGGAGACAGTGAAGGAAACTGTTTGTTATTTTGAGGCTATTTTCGTTTAATTGCTACGCATATACACTGACTGGCATCAGGAGAATAAAAGAGTCTGATACTTTCACCTGTTACCCTGAGAGAGTTTCTTTGGCTGGGTCCACTGCCCGTTAGGAACCCCGACTACCACATAGGGATATTGTGAGGTCTTTTCAATTTTTTTATCTTTCAGAAAGATGGACTTAGTTACTTTTCTTGATCCACCGACTACCATGACAAAAGTTTTTTTGACGTTAATGTGCAAGTCCAAGGCACCCATGAAGTCTGCGTATTTAGATAAAGATTTCTGCAGTTCGATGGGGGTACGTGCTAAAATGACTGCATCGTCCGCGTAAAGCAGCGCGGGGATCAAGCGATCTTTTGCTCTAGGGAGGTCCCTCCCCCCTCTCAACATAGTCTCTTCTAGGCCATTGGTGTACAAAGAGAAGAGGAAGGGGGCCAGGACGCAGCCTTGCCTCACTCCCCGCTCTACCCTAAATGGTGACGTCAGTTCTCCTTTTGTCCCGTACCTCACTCTCGCCGTGGCTTCACTGTATAGCTCCCTCAGAAAGTCCAAAAGAGGGGGGTCTACCCCCATTGCGCTCAGCAGTGACCAGAGCTTCGCGTGCGAAACGCAGTCGAATGCGGAGGACAAATCCACATATACCATGTAGATGGGACCAGGTTTAGCATGGGTATATTTTGATGTTAACAAGCTTAGATTTAGGGCCTGTTCGACAGTTCCAAAGCCCTCTCTGAACCCGAACTGTAAGTCCGAGAGGATGTTTTTGTCTTCTACCCATTGCTGTAGCTTTTCAAGAAGGACTCTGCCAACTACTTTGCCCAAGGAGTCGAGGAGCGAGATTGGTCGGTAGCACTTAGTGTCGAGTTTCGTTGTTGCTATGCAAACTCTTGTGAGTATTGGTACCCAGAGGTCTGGAAGATGTTTAAATAAGTCGACTGGGACCCCGTCCGGGCCGGGAGCTTTCCCACTCTTACTTAAAGATAACGCCATTTCGAAATCCTGCAGCTCAACATCCATTGAAATTGGGTAAACTACTGGGTAGATGTTAGGATGGTGTTCTTCACTAGTAGATGTCAATTTGAAGATTTTTGAAAAGTGGTTCACCCACGAATCCTCGTCGATGGCCACGTCTATTTTTGGGCCGTTGGGGTCCGTTAGCAAGGGGGATTTAACTATTTTCCAGAATGCCTGGCTGTCTTTCAGAAGTGCACTCTTGTGCAGAGCGTTCCACAAAGATTGTTTCAGTTCTTTTTTCCTTGCTTTTCTAGCAGTGTTATACTCCCGTCGAAGAGCTTGGATGTTTGTTTTGTCTCTATTTGGATTTCCGAGAGCTTTCTTCAGGTTAGTCTGTGCCTTGGTACTGCTGAATTCAGGCCCCAGCTAGGCCCGCAAGACACGAGGGTTCGCTCTCCTGTAACGGAATCTATAAGGAAGTTAGCACGGAAACTGCAAAGTACAAAAACAGCATTTATTAACCCTTAAGGGTGGTCCTACAATCCACACAACACTCTTCAGTATTGCATAGAGTAGCACAAAGAACATTCGTACATGGTCCCCTTTTATACACAGTAGTGGGGCTCATAAGTGGGTGGATACAACATGAAGACGAAGAACATTACCATTTATGGTCATTCTCGATACTGAATCAATACATGGGCGGAGCCAACACACTCCTTGAGCCCGCGAACACATGGTCAAGCAAGGCTAACTAGTAACAGATGTGGTCAAGTCTGGGCATGCGCCAGATAGACAGAAGGGCTATTTATAGACTGTTACTGGGCAGATTACAAGAGCAACTAACACAGAGGTCGGACTCTCCTCGTGGCGAACACGTGGCAGCATGACAACACAAAATGGAGTCCAAACTTCGGTCAACATAACGGAGAAAACATGATCTGAAGGGAAAGCATTAATGTCTTCGGTAAATGCTTAATCACATTACTGTTTCAAGTTACAACAGACGACCCTTTCAGCATTTACTGAAGACATCCGGTTTACCAGAATAATCATCATATATGTCAATGGTCATCATTCCTTCAACCTCTTTAGCTAGACGCTTCTGGTGAGCAACATCGGCAATAGCTTTCTTATCTGGGATGCAGAATGAAATGCATACAGAACAGAACAATGGTCCACATTGAACACACATACAAAAAAGGAACAGAACTGCTATAATAATACAGAGACCAGTTAAGACCTTCCATCCCCAGGCAGTAACCAATGCCCAAAACCATCCAGAAAAGGACCAAGTGCCGTTTTCTGCGTGGATTTCAGCTGCTATTTTATGCAGCTTATTAATGGCGTTATAAACTGATGGCGTATGATCAGGGATGAACACACAGCAGCTACTTCCAATAATTTTACAAGCTCCACCTCGATCAGCTAACATGACATCTAATACCATACGATTCTGCAATGCAACAATCCTAGTGATTTGTAACTCTTCCGTAAGATTCCCAAGAGCAGCAGCAGTCTGATTTGTTACAGCTTCTACCACTCTTGTTAATCTTCGGATCTTCCTACTGTTCAAAGCGGCTCCAACAAAGAAAAACAGTCCTAAGTTAAAATCAATATACTGCTGCAAGCTGGTATCAGTCTGATCCACATCATCAATCGATAGAGTACGTTTATACCTATTTACAGTCACATTATTCAACAATTTCAAATCTTTATGATAAGATGCGGGTGCTAAGAATACAGGAGGTAATAGGAATGATACATAGCATACCCCAGACCACCCAGCCGGCAAACAGTAATAACCTTTATTTCCACACACAAAGTAGGTATTATGGGACGCTAGGAAGGTACTATTATTCAATCCATCAATGTTCAAGACAGTGATACAATCACTGACACCAACAGGGATAAAGCCCACACTCTGGACACACAGGTCCGCTTGAGCTTGTGCTACTTGAATTACAAATTTATCTTTTCCCACAGTGTCTCTTGTGTTCGTAAAGATGTAGGGAATGGATTCATTGTCTGGTCGGTACTCTTCCCATTCCCAAATTGTCCCATTCGCTTGCGGATATCCATTTTTATCCTGATGACATTCTTTATTGAGTCTGAAAAGCAATCGTCCCACTGTCGGTTTCCGAGTGGCAAACAGCAAAGTGTACCATGCTCTACAAGAGCCATTATGAGAGAAAGGAAGTGGTATGAATGGCGTACCTCCTTTCTTCTGATGGGCTGGCATCATCCCACATATCCAACAGTTCGTAGCGTTCGTAGCAACGTGGGTATGATGCAGCATCTGAATGAAAGTGTTATTCAAATAGGACTGTCGATGCTTCAACTCTTGATATGGTAATGTATAAAAGTAGTGCTCCGCAGGCACTGGAGTCGTCAACACAAGTGTTTTCCGAGCAGGAGTTACCTCCTCCACAAACCATGTGGCTATCCCAACAATAGCTACTGTCAGCATGAACCCCGATGCACAAAGGATTTTCTTCTTCTCCATGTCAAAAAGAACAATACCCTGATATCTTCCTGAAACTAACAGGTCTGTCAGAACTCTTCCCCTTGGGCAGCGGTTGATTTCTTCACCAGCGGGCCAAGACGGGTGTCACTACACTAATGCAGGGCTGATCCCCCCCCCCTTGCCTCATCGGCTCTCCGTTTCACTAACCCAAGGGCCGTTCTGACAGTATGTCCCGGTACTAGAAAACTCACTTCCGTGGTCGAAGATGATATCGCCTTCTTCCAGAAGTCGCGTGGTCCGGAAAGAGCTCCTCAGTGGCGTTTGGCTCCCCAACACGGCCTGCCTCCGCTGCCAGGATTTCTCGTTGATCGGTCAGCACGGCCGGCTCCACCAATCCGGGCGGTACCTTTCGACAGTGCAAGGAATGGATCCAATTCTTCCTGTTCGAGACTCGCACAGCCGTCCTCGTCGCGAGGAGGACCTGCTCAGGGCCCACCCATCTCGGTTCCAAGCTGTTTGTCCTGTCGAAGACTTTCACCATGACATGGTCCCCAGGCCGGAGACCATGTCCTTCGCCGGTAGACCGATCAGGGAGCGCCTCTCGGACCTGTTGATGAATAGAAACCAAGTTATCCGTTAACTGTGCCAGATAATCGCTCATCATTACACAAGGTACATCATACACAGCCTTAGGCCTTGGTGGACCCCAAATGTTCATTGGGCGTCCAAATACGATTTCGTATGGCGTAAGGCCAGTTCGGGAGTGCGGTACTGATCTAATTGACAGTAACGCCAGTGGCAGGGCGTCTGGCCAAGTCAAAGACGTCGAAGCTTGAATTTTAGCGATCTTAAGCTTCAGTGTACCATTATACTTCTCGACTAGTCCTGCAGACTGAGGGTGAAACACGGCGTGGAACTTCTGAGTGATGCCTAGACCCTTCAAGACATACTTTATAACATCCGCTACAAAGTGAGGGCCATTATCACTCCACAGAAGTCTACAGACGCCGTATCGAGGGAAAAACTCTTTCAGCAGCAGCTTCGCTGTAGTCATTGCAGTATTGTCTTTCGTAGGGTACGCCTCAACCCATTTACTGAAGGCGCAAACCACTACTAGGACATACTTCAAATTGTTACAGCGCTCAAGCTGGATGTAATCCATCTGCAGAACCTCGAAGGGTGCAGTGGGTGTCGCAAATCCTCCTGCTGGAGTTCGAGTACCCTTTCCTGGGTTATACCTCAGGCAAATCATACAGGTCTGCACCACCCTCTTTGCCGTGCTAGCAATCTCTGGATGCTCCCAAACTTGGGTAAGCAATTTCACAATTGCGGAAGCTCCAACATGTGCTAGCCCATGTGCCATCTGAACCATAGGCTGTACAAAAGCCGTGGGTAATTTCCATCTATCCATCTGCTTATTCCTCCAGCAGCCTTCATCATCCAACTCTCCCTCGCTAGCCCATTTCTCCCGCTCTTTATCAGAAGCGGTCCTTTGCATTTCTCGCACTTCCTCCTTCGCATCACGCCATCTTTCCACCTGTGACTTTACTACATACATGGCAGTAGCACCGGGCTGCATCGCAGTCTCCCGTGCTATTCGGTCCGCTAAAGCATTCCCTTCTCCAACTCTATCAACTACTTTCCTATGGGCGCTACACTTAACGATGGCAATTTTCTTTGGGTATGTCAATGCGGTTAAAAGATTGTGAACTAACTCTCCATGCATTATCTGTACCCCATGTGACGTTAAAAACCCTCTCTCCTTCCAGAGTAGGCCGAAGTCGTGCGCTACTCCGAAGGCATAGCGGCTATCTGTGTAAACATTCACACACAATCCTGTACTGAGCTCACATGCTCGTGTTAATGCTATCAGTTCCGCTGCTTGAGCTGACTTCTGTGGTATGCGTGCTGTCTCCACTATCGTTTGTAATGTGGTAATTGCATACGCTGCTGAAGTCGTACCATCTGGTAGCTTCAGGCATGATCCGTCCACCCACAGTTCTCCATCTACATCTGGAAAGGGCGTATCCTGGAGATCAATACGACCCTTTGTTTGTTCCTCAGTCACAAGAATACAATCATGCGCTTTCCGCGCCTCAGGCTGGGTCTCGGGGTATGGCAATAATGTGGCCGGGTTTAACGTTACGCACCTTTTCAACGTAATATGAGGAGCCAAGAGCGTCAACTTATATCCCGTTAAACGGGCACTGGTGAAATGCTGTGTCTTTGTTTGATTAAGCAGGGCATCAACAGCATGGGGAACTAACACCAACAGCTTATGGGATAACACAATTCCTTCACTTTGGCGTATTGACACAGCTGTCGCCGCAACCGAGCGAAAACACCCTGGTAATGCTCGGGCGACAGGATCAAGTACAGCCGAAAAGTATGCACAAGGGCGTTGCTTATCGCCATGCATCTGCACTAAAACTGATAATGCACATCCATCTTTCTCATGCACATACAGCGAAAAGGGTTTTGCATAATCAGGGGTCCCTAACACTGGTGCTGAACAAAGGGCCTGTCGCAGTTGCTGAAAAGCAGCATCACACTCATCTGACCAAGGGATTGGGACAGGCGTGTCTTTTGTCAAGAGAGCTAGCAATGGCTTAGCTATGTGAGAAAACCCCAATATCCACTGTCTACAAAAAGAAACGAGACCCAAAAATGCACGCACATCCTTCTGCGTGGATGGTCTCGGTGTGTCCAAAATTACTTGAATACGATCCGGTGTGAGTGCACGCCCCTCCTTAGACAAAAGGTGACCCAAATACATCACCTTTGGTCTACAGAATTGCAATTTCTTCCGAGATACTTTATGATTGTGGGATGCTAAAAAGGAAAGTAAGGATAACGTGCTTTTCTCACACAACTCCAGGGTGTCAGCCGCCAGCAAGATGTCATCGACATATTGAATGAGGGCGACCCCCTCGAGCAGAACAAAGGAATCCAATTGTCGTTTCAAAGCCTGACTGTAAATGCTAGGGCTTTCTGTGTAGCCCTGGGGGATCCTACAAAAACGATAAGATCTATTATTTAAGGTGAACCCAAAAAGATATCGACTATCGGGGTGAATGGGAATGGAAAAGAAGGCATTTTTCAAATCAATCACTGAGAACATGGTCGCCGTAGGCGGGACCAAGGTAAGCAACGTCGTGATATCGGAAACCACTGGGTACTGAGGTATCACGATCTTGTTCACCTCTCTCAAATCAATTATAAACCGATAGACCTTAGCATCCGTGTCCTTTTTCAGAATGGGGAGAATCGGGCTGTTACAGATATTATAGGGAACTTCTTCCACTACTCTCACTGCGATCAAATCTTGCACAATCTGTATGAGAGCCTCCTCGCCCTCCTGGGAAATACGATACTGCGGGAGGCGTGGTAACACCGCCCCCTCTTGGACACTAATGTGGACCGGAGGAATCACCATTTGTCCCACATCTGTGTCCGAAGTCGCCCATAAAGCGCGAGGGAGGGTAGCTAGCAACGCATCCTCTGATATCGCACACATCCGCTCAGACCGGGGGTAGTTGTCATTTAAGATCACCCTCACACCTTCAGGGGAGCAGCGGATCGTAGCCCTAAAATGCTTTAACATATCAAGGCCCATAATGTTATCCGGTGTGTACGGAGCAAGCAGAAACGGACAGGGCGCAGAAAAAGAATCAACCTTAAATGTAAGGGGCTGTGAAAGAGGGCTTCGGGAGAGTGTACCGTCAAACCCTACCGATGTAACCATTAAGCCGGATGGGGGAGCCCCCGGAACCAAGTGCCTAGACAATGCACTACGTGTCGCTCCTGTGTCCACTAGGAACTGATCAGTAGAGCCTAAAACCTCAGCCGATACATAAGGACCCGTCTGATCGACCGGCACCTCAACTGATTCGTACCCCCATCCAACGCATTCCTATGCATGCTGAGAATCATGATATCCCGATCGGTCAATCTCCGACACGTGATACTGATGCTGGCGATCGAAAACATTTGATCTATCTCGGTGCTGCCCAGCAGTGTCAAAACGGACATTATCGTTAGAATTCCCTCTAGAACTCGAGAAACCCCCTCTACCTCTCGGGCCACCCGGAGTATGCCCCTGACGCGAAGCACGCAACACTGGGCAATCCCTGGCCCAATGGCCCGATTGCTTACAATACGCACACTGGTTCCTATTCAAATCAGATCGGCCCGTGGGGGGACCATAAGATCCTCCCCTACCTCTATTACTACCTCGTCGAGGCGGGCCATAGACTTGCGCCAACATCACCTTTGTTTTCAAATCTTTCGATTTCTTTTCCTCCTGGCCCTTTGCTTCTTGCTCCTGACGCTCATAATACTGGGCGATAGTCAGGAGGGCCGTCGGCGTAGCGGAGGACCAAGAACTTTCACTCGCTTTTAGACGGGCCGCAACCGCCGGTAGCAGATTGGCCACATATTTGTCCGCAAAAAGGTGGCGGCCCGTTTCGTCAGTAAGCGACTGGCCACTAAAGTCATGAAACGTTTCTTCGAAGCGCGTGAAAAAATCTGCAACTGACTCGTCAGCTGTCTGTTTACATGCAGTTAACATATTCCAGTCAATCTTTTTAGGGGGGATAATTGTTTTCAACTTAGCCACAATAGCAGCAGGGAGATCTAAAATACTCTGGGGTGGTTTCTGTGCGGGCTTCCTCTCCCTGTCCTCATCCTCAAGCTCAGACCACCGGGCTTTGAAGGCAACTGTATCATCTACCCTTCGGACAGATCGCCACGTATCCGGCGGTAGGATAAGGCCAAAGAACAGGTCTATATCCGCTAAGGTCATGATGCAAGAATTCAGGGCCCCCTCGACTTCTTCGTAGAAGGCCGCTGGATTCTTGCGGGGGTCAGGCAATGCATTCTTTAATGCCATAACATCAGCCCTATGCCACGGAGTATAAACCCAATTATACACGAAATATCCCTTAGCATCGGCGGAGTTAATGTCCGAGCTAGTCCCCGCTCCTTTAGGAGGAACATACAAAGGCGCCGCCTCTCGCATTGGTTTAACATGCACTACGTCATCCTTATCTGACAGGGAGGTGGATGGGTGGCCCCCTGCTGCAAACGAATCCGACTGCTTCTCCTCCTCTGTTTGTCGGCGCGCTTTTTCTCTGAGGGCCAGCACCTCGTCCCGCAAGGCGAACAGCCGCCGAGCCGCATCAGGAGCCTTAGGGGGAGAAAAAACACCGTTACGCAATGCTTTGGCATCCGAAGACACTTCGTCAGGCTCAAAGACACCGGAACGTTTCCGGAAAGCATCAATCACTTCATCCGCGAAATGACCCAGAAAATACACTTTATCTCTCTCCTGCCACGACCCCCAAGTTTGGAATAATTCCTCCATGGATACCTTGCCCTTAAGTGCACGGAAGGAAATTTGCCGAAGCTCAGCCATCTGCTCGGCCGACAGCATGGACCGCGTGTCTACCTTACCCGAAGCCGGGTCAGAATCTTGCGGCCGCGGAGCGGATGCGCCAACATAAGGGGGCGGAGAGCGATCTAGCAAATAAAAATCATCATCAGCATTATTAAGGACAGGATAAAGTGGCTGCCGAACAACATATTGACCCGAAACTTGCAGCCTACGCTCTTTCTCTTGTCTGTCCGTCTGCTCTCTGTCCTCCCGACGCTTCGCTTCCTGCGCTCGCACATGATCATTCTTCCGCTGTTCTTTATCAAACAGCGCTTTCTCACGCTTCTCTCGCTCACGCACTTCCTTCACCCATAATCGCACACACTCAAACATATCCTGACGAGCACGTCGCTTACACATACACTGTTCCACATACTCAATCTTACGTATATCAAACGATCCATACAAAGGCCATCGCAACTCAGGATCCTTCTTTGTGTATTTCCTCCATACTGTGCTGTACATTATGGAAGAAAGACCATGCTTCACATACATATCCCTATTAGGAGTCCCCTCTGGGGGAGCTGGAGCAGATTCCTCGATGTTCAACCGGTTTCCAAAACAGCAGCACCACTTACGAAGTGCGCTGAAAGCAGGCATGCTCAGAAATAATGCAAAATATGCAATACTATAAAAATGGCACTTAATCGTTGCGCCGTTCAAAGTTTACACAGTTCCGGAGAAATCTCTCCACATTACCTGCCTATATGTGTTGCAACGCATATATTTTCACAAAGACAAACCCAAAATATGACTAGTCATCACAAATCAAACTCAAATAGCCAGATCAGGCTTCAAAACTCGGAGCAAGTACCGTACAACGGTTCTTACCAATCAAGAGTCCAGATTCCAACTGCCAAGCTCCACAATCGCCCAAACGGCTCTCACGGCAGGACCGACAGAAGAGGTCTCAGTCGATGACCGGCGCCACCCAGACGGTCAGCTCGGAAGGGAAGGAAGAAAAACCTCGGGATGCCAGGGCTAAGACGCCGCTGGCAGTGATCACATCCCCGGCCAAACTCCTCACCTTCGTCGCGACCAATCCTTCGAGCATCCGAGTCGCCGATGAGCCCAATGTTGGGCGCCAATTGCTGAATTCAGGCCCAGCTAGGCCCGCAAGACACGAGGGTTCGCTCTCCTGTAACGGAATCTATAAGGAAGTTGGCACGGAAACTGCAAAGTACAAAAACAGCATTTATTAACCCTTAAGGGTGGTCCTACAATCCACACAACACTCTTCAGTATTGCATAGAGTAGCACAAAGAACATTCGTACATGGTCCCCTTTTATACACAGTAGTGGGGCTCATAAGTGGGTGGATACAACATGAAGACGAAGAACATTACCATTTATGGTCATTCTCGATACTGAATCAATACATGGGCGGAGCCAACACACTCCTTGAGCCCGCGAACACATGGTCAAGCAAGGCTAACTAGTAACAGATGTGGTCAAGTCTGGGCATGCGCCAGATAGACAGAAGGGCTATTTATAGACTGTTACTGGGCAGATTACAAGAGCAACTAACACAGAGGTCGGACTCTCCTCGTGGCGAACACGTGGCAGCATGACAACACAAAATGGAGTCCAAACTTCGGTCAACATAACGGAGAAAACATGATCTGAAGGGAAAGCATTAATGTCTTCGGTAAATGCTTAATCACATTACTGTTTCAAGTTACAACAGAACAGTCTCGGTTAAACCAACCTATGGAGCTTGTTTTATTTTGGTTAGGTGTTTTGGTTAGCAGTTTTTTGACTTGCTCTATTATTGTCTTGAAGTTTTTCACGATTTGATTCGGCTCCGCATGAGGGTCGAGACAGATCAAAATGTTATTATAGGCAGATTTTACTAACCGTTTTGTGAGAATATTGGGATCCACTTTTTCCCATTTTATGGTATATCCATTATTTTTGCCCAGTTCTAGCCTGTTCTGTGTTAGAGTTTTTGCTATAATTGCCATCAGTGTTCTTGGTTGATTTGTTTGAAAGTTTAGGCTTAGAGCAGAATGATCACTAAGATTGTTTTCCAAAATTTTAAAATTATTAATTTGATCTTTGAGGCCTTCTGAGACTATTACGTAGTCAACGGTGGTCTCGTGGCCCCTTCCTCTGTAGGTGGGTTCTAGTTTGTTATTTGACTGTTGGATGGGGTTTATAATTTGCAGATCCAGATCGGAAAGTATTTTGTTCATGGCTAGCCCCACTCCTGAATGGATAAAGTGGACTATAGAGTTCTCATATTCATCCACCATTCCACAGGTATCGTTGTTGGGGCAGGGATGTAGATTGAAATCTCCTCCCCAAATTATATGGGCATTTTCGATTTTCTGTTTGGGGTGCCAATGTTCGGTTATTTTTTCTTGAATTAGGGAAAGAACGTTCAAAAAGTTGTCATCCTCTAAGTTGTTATATAAGTTGATTATTGTGATGAAGAGTTTTTTCCCAATTATGAAGGTGAGGATCTGGAAATTTGATAATAGGTCTACCTTAATGATCTTCATGTCAGAAATTGTATTTGCTAGGTAGATTACCAGTCCCCCTTTAGGTCTACCTGAAATGCTAGGAAGGGCGGGGGATGTAAATGTCCTGTATCCCTCAAGGTGTAGGGGCGTCGTTGCCCAGGTTTCTTGTAAGCAAATGATTTGGGCGTCCTTCAAGAAACCAGCTGCCGAACCGTCCTCTATTTTGTTTCGGAGACCCGCCATGTTCCAAAAGATCACAGGAAGCTGTGAGGATGTGTTATCTAAGGCTGAGATTTTCATTTGTGGAGGGGCTGGAGTGGAGATGGATGGGGCCAAGGTTGTTTGTGGGGGCTCCGGGGATTTGATTATTGGTCAATCGACCATTTCCAGGCCGCTGAACCGATTCATAGTCGGTATGCCTGGCCAGTTTTGCCCATTGATGGTATCTCTATAGTTGGATCCGTATAGTTGGTGGGGTGGTCTCTCCCACTGCTCCCAGTTTCTAGGTCTGTTTTGTGGGCCCATAATCTGCCACGGGACTTCTCTTTGCTGGTGGTTCTGATTTACTGACCACCAGGAGTTATCAGGGTCATCATGTTGCGGCAGTAGTTTTGGTCCAGCGACATCTAGCTCCCACGGCTGTGGAATAGGTTTCCGCCAGATGTTATCAGTGTCACGTATGTAATTGTTGTTATTATATCTTTTTGGGTAGAAGTATGACAAAGATCTTGTGGCGATCCCCCCTGTGATGTTATTGTATTCCCAGGAGCAGATATACTCAGCTATACTGGGGTCCTCAAACGTGATTACAACGCAGTCTCCCCAGATAGTTTTTTTCCTATGGCCCACCCACGAAGTCCTGCAGACTGATGCTATTCTGCTTTTCCAGGGTGGCGGGACGGGGCGGTTTGTATTCAGCCAATACTGGACTTTGTTCTTCAATGACCAGTTGGGTTCCGTCCCCTCACCTGTAAGTTCGGGGACCCCCGTCATGACTACCACGTATGGACATGCCTCAGGTGGCATGTTTAAAGTAGGTCTTTGATCAGTAGTCCCTTTCGGGGCTCCTTTTGTTTTTGGTGGATTTGTGTTTGTTATGACAGGGGTTTTAGAGGCAGGTGTGTTTATGATTGGGGTATTTACTATTGGTGTAGGTTGGGAATTAGTTTGTGGGGGAATGGTCAGGGGCTTGGGGATCGGTTTTTGTACAGTGGGAGGGTTTGGTACTGTAGGGAGTTTTACTGTGCGTTGTTTTTTGGTCTGCGGAGGAGGTAAGGTTACAAGTTTCTTAAGTATAGGAAGAGTAGTCGTGGGATTTGAGGCTGGTTTTGGAAGGGCTTGTGGGGGTATAGGTTTAAAAGAACCGGAAATTTTTGTTAATTGAATCTCGATGTTACTAAGTCTAGTTTCTAAAGGGCGAATATAGGAATTTAGGAGGGAAGCTATCTCCTTGATTAATCTCGCTGCTTCTCTTTCTTTGCCTAATTGTTGTGGGCTTGGGGTATCTGGAATAGAGGTATCTTGAAGGTCATGTGGTGGCTGATGTATTACTACTACGTTGTTATTTGGGGGGGCAGAGTGATGGGGTAATACTGCTGGGTTTGTATCACCAACCAAAACTATGTGCTCAGTTGCTTTAGTATTTTCAGTGTGGTTTAGGTTTTTCCTAGTGTTCCTTTTCTTTATGGCTCCCTCCCGCCTCCCTCTCATTTGCCTTACTTCTTCAAGGGTTGGATCAGGGAAGATGTCTGGGGTTTTTTCTAGGTCACTTTCTGTGAAAGTTACAGAGAGTTGGGAGGCTGAGAGGTCTACATTGTTTGGGAGGCTAAGTCTGTTTGCAGCCACAGAGGTTTGGGTTGGCGGTGACTGTATATCTGGAGTTCTTGCGGTTGCTAATAGTCCCATTGAGGATCGACGTGCGATTGCAAGTTCGGTTGAGACCCTCCCCTCAATTAGACTTATACTTTGGTCAATGAATGTATTTGCTTTGGCGAGAAAATCATCCATTGGGCCTAGCAGTTTTTCTCCTATCCCGTTTTTTAAAAGTTTTTTTTGCTTGCTAGATCTCGTATTCATTTTCCGATGAGTGTTTATAGGGAGAACTTTGTGTGGCGACTGTTAGCTTGTAGGAGAGGTCAGAGAAGTGATAGATATCTGTATTTGGATGTCCAAAATATAGAGCTTAGGGGGGTGGGCCGGACCGGACTCTCACGTTCTCGAATGGCCTCAAACGGCCCGCTCTTTGCCCGGTCTTCGCCCCGGGCTGCGACCCGCGCGCGTCCCGCGATGCGCGTTCCGGGGATCGCTTTTAAGATGTGATGGATTGTGGGGGCGAGGCACTGTGAGGGGGCGCGGCTCTCGCGGGAAGAGGACCAGCTGGAGCTGTTGAATGCTGGTCCTCGCAGTCCCGGGGCCAGCGCCTCACCCTCCTCTGCGGCCACGCGGTGTTTGCCGGCGTCCTAGTCGATCCAGCAGCGCAGGGTAAAGGTGGTTTTGCTACTCCTGTAGCGCAGGCGGTAATTCAGGGCTCCAAAACAGCAAAGGCAACGGAGTCTATTACGAGTGGCACCCGCGAAGCGGGTGCCGCGAGATGTTAAAGGGCTTGGCTGTGGGCGTGGCACTGTGAGGGGGCGCGGCTCTCGCGGGAAGAGGACCAGCTGGAGCTGTTGTATGCTGGTCCTCGCAGTCCCGGGGCCAGCGCCTCACCCTCTTCTGCGGCCACGCGGTGTTTGCCGGCGTCCTAGTCGATCCAGCAGCGCAGGGTAAAGGTGGTTTTGCTACTCCTGTAGCGCAGGCGGTAATTTAGGGCTCCAAAACAGCAAAGGCAACGGAGTCTATTACGAGTGGCACCCGCGAAGCGGGTGCCGCGAGATGTTAAAGGGCTTGGCTGTGGGCGTGGCACTGTGAGGGGGCGCGGCTCTCGCTGGAAGAGGACCAGCTGGAGCTGTTGTATGCTGGTCCTCGCAGTCCCGGGGCCAGCGCCTCACCCTCCTCTGTGGCCACGCGGTGTTTGCCGGCGTCCTAGTCGATCCAGCAGCGCAGGGTAAAGGTGGTTTTGCTACTCCTGTAGCGCAGGCGGTAATTCAGGGCTCCAAAACAGCAAAGGCAACGGAGTCTATTACGAGTGGCACCCGCGAAGCGGGTGCCGCGAGATGTTAAAGGGCTTGGCTGTGGGCGTGGCACTGTGAGGGGGCGCGGCTCTCGCGGGAAGAGGACCAGCTGGAGCTGTTGTATGCTGGCCCTCGCAGTCCCGGGGCCAGCGCCTCACCCTCCTCTGCGGCCACGCGGTGTTTGCCGGCGTCCTAGTCGATCCAGCAGCGCAGGGTAAAGGTGGTTTTGCTACTCCTGTAGCGCAGGCGGTAATTCAGGGCTCCAAAACAGCAAAGGCAACGGAGTCTATTACGAGTGGCACCCGCGAAGCGGGTGCCGCGAGATGTTAAAGGGCTTGGCTGTGGGCGTGGCACTGTGAGGGGGCGCGGCTCTCGCGAGAACAGGACCAGCTAGAGCTGTTGTATGCTGGTCCTCGCAGTCCCGGGGCCAGCGCCTCACCCTCCTCTGCGGCCACGCGGTGTTTGCCGGCGTCCTAGTCGATCCAGCAGCGCAGTGTAAAGGTGGTTTTGCTACTCCTGTAGCGCAGGCGGTAATTCAGGGCTCCAAAACAGCATAGGCAACGGAGTCTATTACGAGTGACACCCGCGAAGCGGGTGCCGCGAGATGTTAAAGGGCTTGGCTGTGGGCGTGGCACTGTGAGGGGGCGCGGCTCTCGTGGGAAGAGGACCAGCTGGAGCTGTTGTATGCTGGTCCTCGCAGTCCCGGGGCCAGCGCCTCACCCTCCTCTGCGGCCACGCGGTGTTTGCCGGCGTCCTAGCCGATCCAGCAGCGCAGGGTAAAGGTGGTTTTGCTACTCCTGTAGCGCAGGCGGTAATTCAGGGCTCCAAAACAGCAAAGGCAACGGAGTCTATTACGAGTGGCAGTAGTGGTGTGTGTAATCGTGTGTCGGGAACTGGTTGCATCTAAACATGGAAGAGGCCCGGGGACCACCTCAGAGGGATTGAAATGCCTTACATAATCATAACAATAAGTTGTTCGTGGCTAATGTGCTGAGCGGGGGAGCAAGGCGCCATACAAGCTTACTTGTTTAAAGTGGGAAAGAGACGTCCTCGTTCGTCCGTATCGGCTGATTCGTGAGATCGTGGTCGAAGAGAATGTTAGTATTTGACAATTATCGATTGGCCGCGTACGTGCCAAACCGAAGGTGCCACCGAGTGCAGCAGCTAAATCGTGTGGTATACCTCATTACTTCAAAGCGTGGTGGAAATTCCAAGTCATGGAAAGGATGTCTTGTGGTATAATACATGTTAGGACACGTTGTCTCAAATCTGTTGGCAACCCTGATACTCGAGACAATGAAACCAAAATACAATTAACCATATTAGTGGAATGCAAATGCTATGTAAATTCTTCTAGTAGTCTTTTTTTTTTTAAAAGGAAAGGAACTTTAAAAGTGGGCACAGTAATTAGCATTGTACACAGATATCTTGGAGTACATACAGGGCACATCATCCATTTTCAATTGTCATCTGAAAACAAATTAGTATATAAATCATGGCATGGTGACCGCGAATGTGCCCATCTCATATTAGCCTAGAGACTTAATCATATATTTCTCCATACCTACATTGGTCAAAAACATTTTTAATAATGTATAATATAGGTGAAATACCAGTCAAGGGAGGTAACATCAGTTAATCAGCAGTTACAAGGATCATGGCCTGCCCACCTGTTATCGTGCTGCGAGTAGGTCTCTGATTACAGAGGTTGAGAGACTACTGATTAAAGCCTGCCCATCTGTGTACACGTTTCCTCATGTTCGTTAAGTCTTTGGTTTACGGCATCTAAGATATGGATCCAACGGCACTCTTTGTAATTCAGGGAGGTGGTAATGCTACCACCCCCTGGATGTAGGGTGACTTTTTCTAGAACCCACCATCCAAGGTGGTCAGAAGTATGTCCAGCACTCGAATAGTGTTCGACCAATGGGGCTCCTTGAACTTTGCATTTGATTCTGCTGGTATGTTGCAAGATCCTGTTTTTAACTTTTTTGTGTGGTCTGTCCCACGTAGATTTTTTGGCAGGGGCATCTAATGGCATAGATAACGTTCTGACTGTTGCAATTCGTGAATTGAGTAAGGACATGTGTTTTTCCGCGATGTGTGAATGTGGCTCCTGTTAGAGTCAATTGGCACGCCTTGCAATGGCCACATCTATGGTGGCCTGTTACTGGTGGTAAATGTAATTGTTGTCTGATATCTGGTGCAGGCGGTGTGTCTAGAAAAGAGGAGACCACATAGCCTTTTCAATTTTTGGCGCGTTTAAAGGAGAACATGGGTTCTGATGTCATGTTGATTTCGGTTCCAACTAGATTCCAGTTTTTTTAAATTACTTTTTTTATTTCGTAACTTCTGGTATTGAAGGGGGTCACGCATATTAATTAGTCCAATTTTTCATCACAGGGTTGTACTTCGAGTGATTCCCGGGGTCGGTACCACTCCCTTTTCCTTGCTCTATTCAGCAGTCCCTTCGGGTATCCTCTTTCTCTCATTTTGGAGATTAGGATGTCTGTTTCCTTAAAGAAATCTTTACGTCTAGAGCATTTGCAGCGCAATCATAAGAATTGCCCGTAGGGCAAATTGTCTCTAAGATTCCTCGGGTGATGGGAATCATATTTTAGGAGGGTTTTGCGGTCTGTTGGTTTCTTATACGGATTCTTCACAATTTTGTCATCTTCAATTCCCAGTGTGAGATCCAAGAAGGGTATTGAGTCCCTATTATAAGACATGGTAAATTGAATGTCCTCTGATCACGCATTCAGCCATGTGAAGAATTCAGTCAGTTGATTTGCAGTGCCCGTCCATATCATCAAGATGTCATCTGTATAGCGCTTCCATATAGTGATGTTGTCAAGAAAGGGATTCCGGTCTGTGTAAGTGTTATGGTCTTCGAAGCTGTCCATGAACAGATTTGCCAGACTTGGGGCGAACCCAACCCCCATTGTTACTCCATTACATTGATAGAAAAATGTTTTTGAAAGATAAAGTAGTTCTTTGTCATGGCAATTTGTAGGAGTTGTACTAAAAATTCTGTGGGAATCCAGCGTGGTGAAGGACGCTTCTCCAGGACGTTCCTGAAGACCTCGATGGCTTCTTGTGGTATGCTGGTGTATAAAGATCACACATCGAGTGTCACGAGAAACTGTGATGATTTGTCGAAGGGCTGGTTCTCAATCAATTGAACGGTGTGCATAGTGTTGCGGAGGAAAGATCTCGTCTCCACAACAAACGGCTGTAGGAAGCTATCTATATATTGATTCAGAGGTTCCAGGACGGATCCGCAACCAGACACAATTGGTCTCCCAGGTGGTTTTAGTAAGTTCTTGTGTACTTTTGGGATGGTGTATATGGTTGGGATCCTGGGACTAGTTTTGTTGAGGAAATTAAATTCAGTTTCTGAGAGGAATCCTTCCGCAAGGCCCTTGCTTGTAAGGTCTTGTATAAGCTTTGATATTTCCTTAGTCGGGTATCGGTTAATGCGGGTATAACTGGTCTTACAGTTCAGTTGTTGGTCGATTTCCTCTATGTAGTCCTCAGTGTTTTGGACAACAACTGCGCCCCCTTTGCCCGCAGTTTTTATCACAATGGTTTTGTTGTTATTTAAGGATTGCAAGGCTTGTCCTTCTTCCTTGGAAATGTTATGTTTGATGTATTTTGTGTTTTCCAGGAGGTTAATGACTTTAGTCATCACTATTTTCTCATAGGTTAGAATTTTTTCACTCATCAAGTATGAAGCAGGAGTGAAGGTGGATGCTGGGCGGAATTCCGTTGCTGCAACTTTTCTGGTGTATTGATCATTCTTTACATAGAAATATTTGGGTCGGATCTTTCTGAAAAACTGTTGCAACTCTAAATTAATGTTGAAAGTGTTAGGAGGAGTGGTAGGGATAAAAGACAAACCCTTTGCCAATATATCATGTTCGGCCTTGCTGAGGGTATAGCTGGAGATGTTAATGATGGGATCTCTTTTAGTTACCTCAACTGAGCCTGCTTGACACGTTACCAATGTTAAATCCGGCCGCCTTCCCGGATTGCTCACTGGTTCTGCAGTGATTTCCATGTCAACCTCATGTTGTATAGTAAGTTGCTGCACTTCCATTTATCTCTCAGTAGTCTCGCTCCTCCTGGCGTCCCCATCAACCGGTATGGTTATCACCAGCGATAAGTCTGACGCCTGTTTCAAATCTCTCCATGATTCTGTTGTGGTTGAAATCGCACCCTCGTGTTGCCCCTTTGGTTGTTCTTCGCCTGATTCCATCTCGGCGGTCTCCCCCAACCTGGGTCTCTGTTGTTCCAAGATGGCTCGCCTAAAAAAGGAGACGAGGCAGAAGGCCCAAAAGTGTCCTGGTACTGGGGCCCTGATTGCTATGTTGATCCTTGTTGATACGAAGGTCCCTGTTGGTATGCACGTGGGTCTGTGCTCGTACTTGGTCTTTCGGAGTCGCTTTCCCATCCACTTCCAAAGGAGGAATTTGAGAAAGTGGCAAATCTCCTTGACCTTTGCTGTTGCGATTGGTATAGAAACCTTGCAAATCTTGTATGTAATAATCTTCACTGAGGTATGGGTATGTAATCTTTTTGTCATACGCCTTGATGTCTTTGGCCAATTTTTGCAGTTTTTTGTTCAGCGTTGTGGTGTTGAACTCAGCGGTTGCCTTTTTCGCTCGTTCTAAGGCTTCTTTCGCATTTATGAGTGCTCTGTCCTCTAGGATCTATTTTTTGAGGTTGGCTATTTCCTGTGACAGTTTCTTTACGTATTCAAGCGCTGTCTCAACTCCCAACACCATCCAGTGCTGGGAGCAATTGTTTGCCACAAAACTGAACCCCTCGCGGAATTTTGGGAGGTCCATGAAGATGGCCGGCTTGTTCCTAACCTGCAACCCCTTAGGGATAATGTTCGCTTGTAGGTACTTTGTTAGGAGGTGGCCATGGAGACGTGTACAAATACGTCTTTTTCTCAAGTCTCTCCAAACGGGATAGTTTATCATTCAGAGTAGTGTCAATAGGAATTAATCCTGTACCCAAGTAATCAAACTCCTCTTGTTCTTGGATCAATTTGTTTATATAGTCCTCACTGTAGGACAGTGTCTCTTTGTCTGGCATAGTATAGTGATTTAGTAGTTACAACAAATATGTCTAAACCCTCGCAGGTAGGTACCTGCACAAGTTAGCCATTAGAGATAATGGGGTAACCCAGTAACCCTCAGAACCTGAGTAAGTATGCTAAAGAAAAACAATGGTTCGGGAAAAGCAACTGATTAGCACAAGGTACTTAATACATTCAAAGAAATATGTTTTAGTCATATAGCAAAGTAGCACACCAAGAAACAACAACTTATGCCCAAAAAATTAATGTCTTTACTTATATTTTTATATATGCAGATTAATAGAAGGCTGTCTAAGACATGACACAGAAACGGCGATTGAGCCAGTGGCTGTGTAGTACAATTGGTGACTGGTAGTGATCAGTGACAAAGTGCTGTATAGGGGTGACATAAATAACATATATAACAAGCATTGGCATAGCCAATAGGTCTCGCCTTTGGGACCTTATAAGTGTTTAGCCATGCAACAGTTGCATAACTAAATACTTATAAGGTCCCAAAAGCGAGACCTATTGGCTATGCCAAGCGGCCGTGCGGCCACGAAAGTGATCGCGATCAAACATCAAAGCGGCCCTGCGGCTGCGAAAGTGAAAGCAATCGCGGTGAAGCGCGGCGCGCGCGCCCGCGCACATGCACTGTAGCTCTAGGCTGGCCTGGTAGCACTTTTTGGAGCCCTCACAATAAGTCTTGCCAGACCAGCGCATGTGCTGGGTCAGGCGAGACCTAAAAAACAAGAACAATGTTTAGCATGTACGTCCACAACTCATTGCATAAACCCCAACAGGATATACTATTATCTTGTTCTGGTCGGGGGATTGCGTGGACTAATTACGACAACAACGTCGACATTTCGACCCTTAACAGTTGTGCAGCTTATTAAGCATCGGAGGCGGGTCTTCATCAGGACAGGGGGAAGGGTGACAGCCTGTTGAATAATAAATGAATCAATGAGGGGTGTGTATACTTGGTGTGGAGAAAGCAAGAGGTGCAGTAGCAGCTTCATGCTTACCTAACAACTTGAAGTCTTATATTCAGCGCATCAAAGTATGCAACATTATTCAGGGAGTTGTCAGCCGACACCTCAAACTTACTCCATAGATTGTGGTCTAGAAATAATGCAAAATAATTAAAAAATATTAATAACAGGTGGTATTTTGTGTGTGCCACACTACACTAAATGTTAGCTGCTGTTGAATGGAGGCGACATCGCTGTTTGTGTTTCATCTCTTAGACAGCCTTCTATTAATCTGCATATTTAAAAATAAAGGTAAAGAAATTCATTTTTTCGTCATAAGGTTGTTGTTTCTTGGTGTGTTACTTTGCTATATGACTAAAACATATTTCTTTGCATGTATTAAGTACCTTGTGCTAATCAGTTGATTTTCCCGACAGAACCATTGTTTTTCTTTAGCATACTTACTCAGGTTCTGAGGGTTACTGGGTAACCCCATTATCTCTAATTCCTAAAGCAATCAAGCAGGTGCGCTGGTAATTGCACTGAGCAAAGCAGCACCCGGTTCGTGATGCTCTGGCAGACGCAGTCGGGCGACTGACAGACTCTGACCTAGCTGGGGGCTCACAGATGGCTCCATTCCCCAGCCTGACATGATGGCGTCACGGACTGCAATAGTGTCCCATGATTTGGGTAAAGAGAATACTCGAGATAGGAGTTGTAGGCGGGCCTGGCACCTGCAGCGCGAGCAGACAGGCAGAATGAGAACAGGAAGTTCTGAAGCCCCCGCTGCTTGCACCGCTATTTACAGTGCAGCCAGTATTTTGGTGTCACTGCCTGCCGCTTCTCATGAGATGGCGTGATTCAGTCCCCACAGCCTCATGAGGCTGGTGGCCAGGATCGTGGCTTTCCAAACTGTCAGAAGACTTCGGTAATTATTACCCTGTATTTATTTCTCTGTCTGACCAGAGGCAGGCTGCGCAGTGGCATGTGCCGCGGCAGGGCTGGGAAGTGCTCCTGGAAGGGTCTGACCTCTCACCTGACAGACAGTGAGTGGAGTTAGTACATTTTGGTTGCAGTCACTTAAGTTCTTCAAAATATTATTACAGTGAACTGTATCCCAAAGGTGCGACCGCCCATTGTGTGTGCACTCGATTCAAAGGAAAGCGGGCAAGTTTACGTCATGGCAGTATTGGCTGGAGTCCTGGCACTCGCTACTTCACTGTGACAGTCCCCGTAACTCTGCAGGTAACATCCTCTCTAATGCAATCCCATACGGTACTGGCCGAGTGAGCAGTGAGTCATGTTCAGACCTGAGGGAGGAAGGGGAAGAACAGAGGTGTACCAGCACCAGCTGGAAAGGCTTTGGTGCTTTCGACTCCACGAAGCCTTTATGACCATTCAGGGCAGCCTGAGCCGCCACTGGGTGCCCCAGCATTGACTGCACTTGAGAGGCTGGGACTAGAACCCACGCACAAGGCAGTGTCAAACTATAATTTTGCCATTGCTGGTCGATCTGCATGACCGTGTTTGTGCCTTCAGTTCTTACGGTTTCGGTTTGAAACTAGGTGACCACATCACTCTGAGATCACAGCACTGCTCCTAAACTACAGATTATTGCTGACATCTTCATCTAATTAGTTCACTGGAAGACATAGGTGCAGGAAGTATTGGGGTACTGCGGGACCCCCAAAATAACCATTCTTGACTTAGAAGCTGAACGAGCATTATCTTGTCACGTTTACTGAGTGTTAAAAGACAGCAGGCCAACAGTGTAAAACAATCTCGTCTAACAAATTGCTGCTTATACTTTTAACATGGGCTCCCATGTCCGGTCGGCATTGGTGTGGGCAGTGTCCGGGTGTGAGGTACAGGCAGAGTACATTTTACTGCATATAACATAACGGGGGCAGACACTTTAAAATGAAAGACAATTTAAATAATCCGTACGAAATACATTTTTTTACATTACGAAGCCTTTACCTTTTCCAGCACGGAATGTTGTTTTTATCACAGCCACCATACTACATAGAAGAATTAGAAGAAAATGAACGTATTGCCTGTTTTTTATTTTGTTTTACATCTGGAACTTCACATAATTCGGAAGGTTATGAAGTGTTACGTGTGTTACAGTTAAGTGCTGGCTGCAGAGCTGCCCTGTTCTTCGTGACGTTTCTCTGTACTTTTAGTTAACGTTTTTAATAGCACTAATGTGCACACTGGTATTGTTGTGAGCATGGAAGATGAGACTTACTACTAAGTAGCCTGCTTGGGGCCAGAGCTCTCTATGTTTCATGTTGGTTAGTGCCCTTCCATTTCTGGTGCTTTGCAACTTTTTAAAGACCTTTTTAGTGTTTCTAGTTGCTGAAATGGATCTAATTTCTGATATTTATATGTTTCCCTCATCTTTATTGCTTGATTTATGCTCGTGAGAAAGTGTGACTCATAGTCGTTGAATGTCACTCATAATTACAGTGAAATTTTGAAAATGTCACACATAAGCAATCTGAAACTTTGACAGCTATGCTCAGAGTCCTTCTCTGGTCACAGGGCCCTTGGTACCAGGGGTACCTTTTACAAGGGACTTACATGTGGCCCAGAGGTTTGCCAATTGTGGAAACAAAGGTACAGTTTTGGAAAAGAACACAGTTGCTGGGACCTGCACACATTCAAGTTGGCATTAGGTATCTGGCAAAAAGTTAGGTGGTAACCATGCAAAGAGGGACACTTTCCTACTCAACCCCCCACCAAATGAAAGAGGATGAAACTAACCTTTCCCAAGTCAGCCTTCATTGTCTAAGTGGAAGTACCTGAAAAGTCCATCTGCATTGGCATTGGCAGTTCCAGGTATGTGTTCCACTGTAAAGTCCATTCCCTGCAGAAAGATGGACTATCTCAACAGTTTGGGATTTTCACCTTTCATTTGCATTAGCCATGTGAAAGGTCTGTGGTCAGTTTAGATGAGGAAGTGAGCCCCAAACAAGTAGGGTCTCAGCTACATTTAGTGTAGTGTGGCACACACAAAATACCACCTGTTATTAATATTTTTTAATTATTTTGCATTATTTCTAGACCACAATCTATGGAGTAAGTTTGAGGTGTCGGCTGACAACTCCCTGAATAATGCTGCATACTTTGATGCGCTGAATATAAGACTTCAAGTTGTTAGGTAAGCATGAAGCTGCTACTGCACCTCTTGCTTTCTCCACACCAAGTATACACACCCCTCATTGATTCATTTATTATTCAACAGGCTGTCACCCTTCCCCCTGTCCTGATGAAGACCCGCCTCCGATGCTTAATAATCTGCACAACTGTTAAGGGTCGAAATGTCGACGTTGTTGTCGTAATTAGTCCACGCAATCCCCCGACCAGAACAAGATAATAGTATATCCTGTTGGGGTTTATGCAATGAGTTGTGGACGTACATGCTAAACATTGTTCTTGTTTTTTAGGTCTCGACTGACCCAGCGCATGCGCTGGTCTGGCGAGACTTATTGTGAGGGCTCTAAAAAGTGCTACCAGGCCAGCCTAGAGCTACAGTGCATGTGCGCGGGCGCGCGCGCTTCACCGCGATTACTTTCACTTTCGCAGCCGCAGGGCCGCTTTGATGTTTGATCGCGATCACTTTCGTGGCCGCACGGCCGCTTGGCATAGCCAATAGGTCTCGCTTTTGGGACCTTATAAGTATTCAGTTATGCAACTGTCCCCAGCAGCAACCTGTGCAGCAACCTGTGCAGCCCTTAGGTGGTCTCCCTCTCCTCTCCTTCTCCTACGGTGAGCAAAATTCAAGTCAAAAGTCAAGGTGGTGAGCTGTAAGCAGGAGTGAGAGGTGTTGGAGGGTGCTGTGGTTAATGGCATAGCCCTAGGCATCCTCCAGAGACACGTAAGCGGCCCAACTTAGGATCAGGTGCAGTTTGTGGATCTGGGAGGGCCCTCACCCCCACCCCAGAGGAGGATAAAGGACAGAAAGGAGACAAAGGACATAAAGAGGAGTAAAGAAGAATAAAGCTGGCATTTTGGGGGCTAGGTGAAACAGAAGACCCCAACCTACCCCCCCTCCACGCTCTTCTTGAGGATTTGTATATAGAGGAGGCACAGTTTGGCGGTCATTCGGTCGGGAAAACCCAGGACTAGCACCCAGACCACCCAGAGGAAAAGAAAGCGGGAGATAGCTCCATCGGAGATTCCTCCCGACTGAGTAGCGCTCAGAGGAGGAAGTCAGTGGAGATCAATGCAGAGAGCAGTGCAGAGGCCGAGGTTAGCCCTAAGACAACCACATCAGATATGGCAGGTTTGGCGGCCATTGGTGGTACCAGTGAGACGAGCACGGGGCACAGCTGTACCAAAGAAGCCAGGGATTCAGACAAAAGTCGTAAACATCTGATTTCTGACTTCTTTTTGCCCTTGGCCACAAAGGAGGAGAAAGCAGTTGTGGAGGGGCAAGGTGTGCCTGGACCCTCTGGATAGGGTCCAGAATCCCCCAAGGACAGCCCCTCAGACATGGGCAGAGTGCAGCAGCCGCTACAACCACCTCCAATCTTAACACAATCGTCATCCTGAAAAGGGCACATTTACCAAAAGCAGAGGCGCAAGTACTGGTGGCAAGTCCAACAATAACAACGTCCCTAGGAGAGTGATCGCCGCACGGTTTCCCTGATCCACAGGGGGTACAGCACCATGGAGTGGAAGCTATCCCTGGAAATGCTGCCCCCTAGACACCGTAAAGGTAATCAAACAACCGGATAATGGAGGCCCTATTTGCAACCTTAATTCAACTTTTGATGCCTTCCCTGCCTTCCAGGTGGGATTTGAGGTACATCAACCGAACTCTCACTCAGTAATGGAGGCATGGAGTCAGCTCAAGCAGCGCTACTCAAGTGGGGTAGTGCCTGCACCCCCTCACTTTAGGAGAGTGGAGCCCTTGGATGCCTCATATGCAGAAGTCTAGATTGCTCAAGACGGGCAAGAATCTAAATCTGGTTGCAACTGACATTAACAGCTTTTTGGGAGGCGGTACTGAACACAATGCAAGCGACGGTGGAAGCCTTGAATTATCTTGCTAACAAAATGAATGTACACGTGGACCTGTTAAATACATTGGCAGTCTTTGTGTCCAAACTAGGCGGAAATCTGCAGAATTTAAATAACCTGATTCAAAGAGTACAACTAAGGAAGGAGGATGAAGTCACAATGTGTACATGCAAGGAGGTTATTGATAAACTGGTACAACTACCAGTGCTTCTGGAGGAAATACTCAGAGAAGTAAGGAAAGCATCATGTACAACAACACAGACTGCAGCACAAGTAGACAATGCCAGAAAAGCGCTCCATGTTGAGGAAAAGTGCACTGCAGAGGCAGAACGGATGCTAACGTCAACTACCCGACTCAATGAAATGAACCAGCAAAACAGGGCAAACAAGCAAGAGGGCAGGATGACCCTCATTGAGAGGAGTACTCAAGAACAGAAGCAAGAGCTAATGATAATTGACTTGTCAACGCCCAGATAACCCAGTACTGCCACATAGGACGAAGCAACAAAGAACCGGCCAAGGAAAGGCAGACACCAAGCCTATCCAGTGATATCCTGTATGGTGCAAGCCTCTGTTGAAAATGGTAACGTGACTGCGGCCCGCACATTACTGGACGACAGGCACGGAGCTGCAGCAAATGAGCACCAAGAGATTGGAGACCATCGGGAGAATGGGATGTCCCCACAGCTCCAACAACACCAGGTACAGGGTAAAGAAGGCTAGCAAGAGGCCAATAATGATCATAATTTCAGCACAAAAGAATGTACAATAAAGAAGAGTTAGAACCAGCTCCCACAAGCAGGATGCCGGCATGGGACAGTACTTTCTCTGGTGGATTGGGAGGCTCAACAAACAAAATATGCAGACCAGAAAGGAGGGAGATCAGCCCCCAGCAGGACTGTGTCCCCTAGCTTAGACTAGAACAAGGGGAGAATGGCACCAGATCACAAACCATGGAGGTCAGGAGAATAAATGGTGGCTTTAAATCAATATGTAGCACATACGGGGAACACCCAGATGGGGCACATGAGACCAGGTCCCAAGCCCACCCAGAACTATCCTTGAGAGTGTTAAGCCCTCTGTTGCCCACTCAGGACCAAAGGCAAACATGCTGTGGATAGCGGAATACAGATCTAGAGGATCCCACGCTATCCTAAATCGCTCAAATATATTATAAGTGATAAAGGGCTTGCCGGATCTGGTGGAAGTTGAATCCCAAAATATCTCTTTGATTAAATTGCTGGTGCCCCGCAGAAAGCAAGCATCTGAGCCCACACTTTTTATATTCAACTGCCCGCAGATCCAAGCCAAAGTCATGGCCTGTAAAGAGCTGCTGAAGAGCTGGGGCATATAAATATTGCCATTTCATGAGGGTTCTCACCCGCCCTTCCTCCAGTTTTCAAACTAACCGATGAGAGATACCAAAAGTCATATGTCACCCGCATGAGCTAATACAAGGGTTGAAACCAGGTTTTAAAAGGTGCAGTGGGCTGGCTCCTGTCCGCCAGGGTTTCGGGGTTAAAGATTCAAGAAGCAGATTTGCAAACAAAGGAAGGCTCGGAGTCTAGACAATTCCCCAAACAGGGTGATTTGGACAATTGGATCTGGTTGCCATTGGTTCTAACGGGGAAAGGCATGAAAATTGAAACGAGAATACCCCGAAACAGCATGCAAAAAATATGATAAGCTAATTTTCTGCACCTGGAGCCTGGGTGGTCGTACCTCAAAAATCGAAGATGCTATAACACTAGAATACCTCAATGATTTTGATATAATTGCAGTGCAGAAGACCTGGGAGCAAACCGGCATCCCGTGGCTTTATTGAATTCAACAGATGGGCACACAAAACCAGAACCCACGGAAGGGGAAAAGGTGGATTGGTACCTATGTGAACTCAAAATTATCCGTGGACACAGAGGAACCCTGGTTACAAGCTCTACGTTTAGAGGGATGGGACAAGCAGGAGACAACTCCACTGGTCCTGGTTAATATTTATATAAACGCAAGACAAAAATCAAAAATAGTGGACAAACCGATCAAGATGCTCCTGGAGTGGAAAGGGGACAAACAAATGGCAAACCTGGTAATTACCAAAGATTTTAATCTGAACCTCTTTCAAGACACAATTGAGGCTGGCAACGATGTATTACAGGTATTGCTGGTACAAAGTCATCCCATGCACATATGCTATGCACATTGGCAAAAAGGCTCATGAAGGCATGTGAAGCAGCCGGTCTAGTAATACTCAATGGACGCCTCCCAGGGGACACTCCACCCGTCTGGACAAGGTACTTCATAAGACGATCTCCTACCTTGATTATATGATTTTAAGCACCAGATTGTATAGTGGAGTAGTCAACTTGAAAATTGAGCATAGCTCTGAGAGTGAACACCACCCGCAAAACATCTGTTTAAGTGCTGATATGTTCGTATTAGACCAGGCACAAATAGTGTAGGCTGAAGCCCACACTGAAAATCTAAAACACCTCAAATGGAACCCAGACAATATTGAAGGCCTGTCAAGTGAGGCAGAGAGAATCCCAAAGGAAATACTAACCATCTAGGAAAACTGATAAAGGCTTGGGAGTGCCTCTCTGAGACTCTAGCAGCAAAATATACAGCCAACAACCCGGAGAAAGGTATAAATATTACCCATAAGCATGCCAAAGCCAGTTCACCTCATCAGATCAAGGATCAACAAGGTGCTAAGTCAACTGCGACGCTCACCACAGGACGTAGCTTTACTAAAATACCTATGAATGGAAGGTAAGAACCTAAAAAAGGCGGTATGGCTACTAAAGAACTCGAGAACAGAAGCATTGTAGGCAAAGTTACTTCACTCCTCCAAGCGGAGCAACAACTGAAGTTTCTGGAGATTATTCAACGGGCTTGATAAGGGCCCCAGGGTGGAAAATAATGCAAACATAAGCGAGCAAGTATGGATTAAATATCAAAGAGCACATTACAAGGGAAGAAAGCACAGATGACCATTCTGCCCCTGGTTTGACTCCATATGCAAAAGATCGCAGAACATGGCTACAAGAGTTGGTGACCCTAATAACCAATAGTAATGGAGTTATTGACACCCCAGGTCAGTCAATGGAACCCCTTGATTTCTCAATAGAGGCTTTAGGAAAAATTTTCGAGAACTCGCGCTCCAGCTGCACACCTGGCTCTAATGGCATACCAACTGTGCTATCAAAGCACAACATCACAGCTTGGGCTGCATTCTTGAACTCGATGGTTAGGCAAATGTTGTTGATGGTAAATAATTCTGAAAGCTGGAGAAGCCAGTGATTCACCCCATCTTTAAAGGCGGGGTAGCTGCATCCCCTAACAACTACAGGTTGATGTCACTGCTCAATTTGGACCTCAAATACTTCTCATCCCTACTACTGCAAAAACTACAGGAGTGGGCGACGGCAGCAAAAAGGCTGCCAATGAACCAAACAGTGTTCACTAAAAAGCAAGGAACCACAACCAAGCGGATGGATGTGGGCCTCATAATGAAAAGAGCATTTGACACTGGGATGTCGCTTTTCGTGTGTTTTGTGGACTTCAAAGCGTTTTTCCACGAGGTCTGTGCTGGGAAAAACTATTTTGCTGGGGAATTCCACAAAAACCTTTCAAGGGCAATCCAGCTGATATACACAAAAACATGGGTAAAGATGAAGGTGGGGGACGGCGCAGCCTATCTAGAAAGGTCAACACCTCCCTCAGATTAAAACAAGGATGTGTACTGGTGCCGCTGTTGTTTGTTCTTTGGGGATCTCTGAGCCTCCCTGGCAGAAGTGATTCCGCATGCACCCGGACTTGGGTCTTAACAAATGAGAAACATTTTTATGCTGCCGACTTACTGCTGTTAAGAAATACCTGTGTGGGCCTACAGAGGCTGATCAACAGGCTCACAGGGTACTCAGCAAATAATCTGTTGGGAGTCAACCTCAAGAAAATTAAAGTCATACCGCTGAAACGACGAGTAGCGAAAAATGGGAGCTGGCGCTTAAATGGGTCCAACATTGACAAAGTTGCAACACATATGTACTTGGGGTTTAAATTGGACTTACAAAATACATTTGCTGCACACAAAAAAACATTTTTACAAAAACAGAGGCTTTAAACGTTCCCTTCTCAAACCTGAGGAAACGTTTGTGGGGGCATAATCTAAAAGCGCTGATAAAAGTTATCAAATCAAAACTGATTCCAACTCTATCATATGGAGGAGAGAGAATGCTGTGTGAAGATGCAGACTTGCTGGAGAAGCATGTATTCCAGATTCTAAGGTCGGCTTCCCCCAACCAAGTAAGGTTAGAATTCGCCCTGGTAAAACAATGACTAGCCAGGCAAGGAGCCTTCATGAAGTCCTGCCATCGACCTCAGAGTGCCCCGGAGGGAGCGTTTGCCAAACCTTTCTGAGCTGATATAAATCTTAAAAGGGGAAAAGGTAATTTTACCAAATACCTGCAGGAAAGGATACAGAATCTTGGTATCCAAGACCTATGGCAAGTAAATATGAGTAGCTATACCTTCAAGAAATATGTGAACAAATGCATATAGCAGAAAAGCAGGTTAGTAGATAAAGCTGCGCTGCCAAAACGATTACATGGGTGGTAAGTAATAAATTCATACAACTCAAGTAAGGAACAGCCCTACTTTGAGGCAGCTTTTTCATTGACCATCATGCAGGAACTGATTAAGATGTGATTTGAATGCCTCTCTACTGTCATGTTCGCTGGCGCCTCTCGCCAGCAGCCCGGAAGCAGGGCGGTCTTCTCTCGGGACGCGACTCCTCCCATGTGGTAACCCTGACAGGTTACGGTCTAGTCTTCCAACGGCGCGTAGCTGACGCCACCGGCCAGCCGGCCGTCACTTCCGGCGCCAACTGTTTATCACGGCAGAGATCCTGAGACACGGCGCATCGGATTCAGCCACAGAGCTTCGCCGGTACGCAGGAGCATAGCGAAGGCTCTATCAGCAACCGGACAATCGGTCCGAACCGCGCAAGGGCGCCCAAAGACTCCTCCCTTCGACTCGTGCAAATGCACGGAGTCAACTTTGCCTCGCCAGTTTTCAGCAGCGCAGGAGCGCTTCTCTTGCCTAGGCAGTTCGTGTGATGGCACGGAACTGCCATCACCTTGTTCATGAGTAAAGCAGTGGAGCTTTACCTTTGCACAGCACAGTGGCGCTTTACCTTTGCACAGCGTAGTGGCGCTGTACCTTTGCACAGCGCAGTGGCGCTTTACCTTTGCACAGCGCAGTGGCGCTTTACCTTGCACAGGCAGTACGTGCGACGGCACGAAACTGCCATTACTTCATTTCCTTCCAACAGTGCCGTGTCCCTTCCCCGCAGCGCAGGAGCGCTTTCTAATTGCTTAGGCTGTTCGTGCGACGGCACGGAATCGCCATTACTTTGTTTCCCTTCAAGGAGCGCAGTGGCGCCTTCACTTTGCTTTGGGCAACTCGTGCGACGGCACGGAGTCGCCATTCCTTTGTTTCCTTCAAGGAGCGCAGTGGCGCCTTCACTTTGCTTTGGGCAACTCGTGCGACGGCACAAAGTCGCCATCACTGGTTTCCAGCACGCAGCACAGGAGCGCTCTCCTATGGTGATCCGCTAGACTACACGGACATCGCGGACGAACTCCCCAACACCCGAACACCTTACGAGCAGGTAACCAAGTAGGGGTCCCTGCTTCCCATTTCTATATCTATCCCTGGTGATCCTAGGAGAGGTATGTTCCCGCTACCCCAGTGCCTTAGTGTGAGAAGTTGGCCTGGCATATGCTGTTCCTAGTTATAGGGACACCTTGCACCAGTCCAATTCGACTCTTATTGATGATAGGTTTAAGACAACCTTTAAAGAAAGCTATCCTAGTGGTAGCTGTGGAGAGCAGCCTTCAGGCTAAGTCTTGAAGGAGTGTTAAGCTTATTGTTTTACCATAATAACCTCTTCAATGACCAAATGAAAGAGTAGCCCACACAGGTATATATATAAAATATATGTATTTATTCTAAGTAGAATCCCACAGACACTTTATGTGACTAGTGGCAAAGTTACACTTCAAACAAGCATTTATAAACACAATAAATAGCACAGAAATCAATGGGCCCCAGGGGGGGACCAAACCATATACTAAAATAGTGGTATAAGAACCACGACAATTCTACAGGCAATGCCTAGGGCATTCAGGATCGCTTGCCCCTTCAGAATCCACCCACAGATATGAGGAAGGGGACCCACGGGAGGCGTGTGCAGTGCGAGAAGCTGCTGTCGGGATCCCAATGTTAGCCTATGGAGAATGTCGCGGTTGAATATTTAAAGTGAAAGGACACTTCTAGCAGTAGTACACAGTTAAGACTTGAGACTTAAGGCTTTGGAGAGCCCACCACCACGGGAGTACCGAAGTACCACTGTTACCTGCCCCAGGGAAGCCGGGTGCATAGGTCGATTCTGGTGTCGGGTCGCGGGCTGATTTTCAATGGAAAAGTAGTCCAAACTGCTGCTAGCTGAAAGCGTCGCTGAAGTCGTGAAGATTAAAGATGTAGGAAATGTAGAGAAGGACCTGAAAGCAGAGGGGACAGAGTCTGGGTCACGGCACAGTGACCAGGGAGCTCACAGGAAGGAGCTCGTGGATGTCGGGTGCTTCAGGTGAGGAAGGTACAGCTGGGTTCTGCAGTCACGGGCTCCGGGAGGCTTCAAGGAAGGCCAGCTTCTGGATGGCGACTGTCCCACGTCGGATGAGGGTCGCTGCGGTGTTAGTGTCCCGATTGGATCCACTAAGCATTGGCAACCGCAACCCACGCAAGATGTACAAAGCAGCTGCTGGTGAAGACCCACGAGGTCTGAGGGTGCTCTCCTTTGCAGGAAGCGCAGAGCAGGCCTGGAGCAACCAGGGGAACTCATGGAAAGGTAGATTGTCCTCCGTCAGGGCCCACAAGTCGAGAGACAAGGGACCGCGGAAGGCAGCAAAATGGAGTGCGTAAAAAGGCTCCCACAGGCCACCGGAGCGGACTAGGGAGCTGAGTTTTGGCACGGATGCTGCTTGAAGGTTGGCTCAGAAATGGGCCAAAGCACAACTTCCCCACTGGTCGGGGTCGTGTGCTATGCAAGAGGTGGCCGGGGTCTCGGGGTATGCAGGGATCTCGGCACCCACGTGGTCCACGGTGCTCAGACTTGCTGGGCACGCTCACAGGACTCTGGGATGCACTGGAGACCCACCTCAAGGTTGATGGAAGGCGTCGAAATTCGTGAGAGCAGCGAAGTTCCAACCGGGTATCTTGCAGTCTTTTAGGTGCCTGCCAAGCAGGGGGATAACTCCTTTATCCCAAGGGAGATTTCTTCAGTCAGCTGGGCAGCAGCTCGTCGAAGGTCAGTTCTGTTAAGTTCTGGACGAATCTGAGGCTCTGGGGCCATGTTATTCCCTTATATCCCCAAGATTAGGGGATGGTCCCAAATGGAGCCTGCCAATCAGAGTAGAGGCGGGAAAGGGTGGCTACACCCACTCCCCTTTGTGTGTTTCCCGCCTGAGCGAGGGGCAGGATGCCCCTGAACCGGTTCCAGGCGGTGTATGCAGAATTGGGGCTCTGCAGCTGCCTACGTGCAACTCTGAATGGACATTTGGTGCACCCACCCTGTTCCAATCCACATATCCTGTCTGGGGAGGTGCTGGCACCTCCCTGCCACAGGAGCCCTATTGTCCAGATGGTGAGGCTGGGGTTTTCCCCAGCAACAGCCAGCCAGAGTCGTGTAGGTGGCGGACAGTAGCCATTTTGTGGTACATGTGCACTTTTAAATTGGTGTCTAAATTCTACCGCTTTTCCCATATCACCCTCCTAGCAAGGGGGAACCGTACCCTCATGCCCATGGCTGGACTGGGGGTATGATTCCTTCATGTTTGACACCAAACACGATATGGTTCTGTGTAGCCATTCCCAAGTTACAGCGATGACGCGATAACTTATAATGCGGTTAAGAGTATATGGTATGGCTACACTACAAACAACCCAGTAACGATTTTACGAAGGTTGCAGAGAGGTCCTACTCACGTAGGGGTCCCCCCTCACACATACCTCAGCACCCAGCCCTGTAGGATTACCAGGGCCTGCCATAGGGGTGACCTATGAGAGTATATGTGTTGTAAGGGTGTGGGATATAGGGTACCTACATCCCTGTAAGGGGTGCTAGCACCACCTTACCCAGACTACAGTAGTGGTCTGGTGCTGTCAGTTTGTGTGGCTGTCCCAGGGTGGCACAATAAGTGCTGCAGCCCTGGTAGGCCTACTGGGGGACCCATGCCCTGGGTACCTAGGGTACCATCTACAAGGGACTGGTAGGATATGCCCAGCATCCAATTAGGTTTGTACCTAGAGTACTTTACATCAGTTTTAGGGAGAAAGCAGATAGGCTGGGGTCCTGGATAGCAGGATCCCTGCCAGACTAGTCAAAAACCACTTAAATACCAGGCAAAAAGTTGGGGGCAACCATTAGTCAGATTCCACTCTCCTACACTTAGTTAACCCTGTCTCCTCTCTTGCCTTTAGGTAGCGTGGACTTCCACACACCTCGGAGCCACGAAGAGTGCCCCATCACACCAACCACTATCCCGCTCTCACCTCCTTTCCTGGCAACCTCCCCCGGTCCCCTCCTTGCCCTGGCTAGTATATTCGCTCCTTCCAGTAACAGAAGGGCACAGGCGGGGGTTGCCCATTTCGTCCCTGTGGGATCCCTCCACAAACACGAGGTAAGAATTGTGGGGATCTGACAGAATCAGAAGCCCAAGCTTATCATCCTACCCGGACGACATGGAGAGCCCCGCAGTCACGTTACAGGACATAGTAGCAATGTTAACCAGCATCCAAGCTGAGAATCGGAGCCTGAGAAACGATGTCACTGCCTTACAAGGACAGATGGGGGCAGGACACGCAGGAACCTGGGGTGCGCCCCCGGTACAACAACCTCGACCAATAGGAACATTGAGACCCCCCTTGTTTAACCCGTGGGGTTCGGCATCCACTCCCTCGACTACTTCTTCCCCTGTGCAAGTTCTAGCCCAACCCATGGCACAGTTGGCCGCACCAGAACGTTTTTACGGTGATAGTACGAAGTATAGCATATTCCTCAACCAGTGCCACCTCCACTTCATGGCCAGAGCGACTGCATTTCCGGATGATGCCTCAAAGGTCGCCTTTGTTCTCTCCTATTTAGGAGGTGACGCCGCTCAGTGGTCCATTCCCTTGGTAGAGAACGACGAGCCTTTGCTATACAACTTCCCAGTGTTTAAGGAGACCATGAGACGAATGTTCGCCCGCCACACGTTCGTGCAAGCCGCGGACAACGAACTGCTTAATTTAAAACAGGGCAACACTGACTTATTGCACTACATTACCACCTTCAATCGGTTGGTAGTGGAGGCTCACTGGCCAGAAGCAAAACAAGTATCGGTGTTCTATAGGGGCCTCCGGGAGGAGCTAAAGGACCTCATCTCTCAGATGACCGAACCACCAGAAGACATAGGTCCGTTTATTGATATGGTAGTGAAACAAAACTATCGTCTACAAGAGCGGAAAACCGAAAGATCCAAAGGAGGCGAGACCCGACTCCCGGTATACAGGGACATCCCAAGACCTCGCGAAACGCCCGAGCCCATGCAGATCGGGGGTGTTCGTGCTCCCTTGACTAAAGAAGAAAAAGAAAAGAGACGGAAACAGAACCTATGCCTGTATTGTGGCAAGAACGGTCATTTTGTGCGTGATTGTCCGGCCAAGCCACGCCAGTTCAAGGAGAGGATCCCTTCTGCCCTATCAATCACCAAAGAAGAAAGAACGGGAAACGGGACCTCCCAGTAGACAATGGGGTCTGTCTATTGGGACTACAAACCGAGAAGAAGCAGACCTCGAACACGTCGAACATCTGCGCCAACCACCACCATATGGGCGTGCCGGTGCTCTTACAGTCTTCTACAGGATCCTCCTGGCGTGTCATAGCCTTAATTGACTCCGGAGCAACCGGGAACTTCATCGATGCCCGTTACATGACGGGTCTGGGCATACCGAAAAGAGCCAAAAAGAGACCTGAAATAGTGAAGGCAGTAGACGGTACAGACTTAACCTCAGGACCAATCCGATACCAAACCGAAGAACTGCGGCTGGTGATGGAAAATCAGCATACCGAGACCATCGCCTTCGACATCATCGATGCTCCTCAGTTTAGGCTGATATTAGGCCTCCCCTGGCTGATACAGCATAACCCCCTGATTAATTGGACTACTGGCAAAACGATATTGGACTCTAGTTTTTGCGCCCAATCCTGCTACCCCACAGAGGGTAAAACCGTGATTAGAGAGGTCCAAGCCTGTACCCTACCCAGAGACGGCATGGGCTTGGTCACACAGGAAGCTATACCCCACGAATACCAGGACCTAGCCCGGGTTTTCGACGAACAAGGAGCCAATACCCTACCTCCACATCGTCACTTCGACTGTAGAATCGACCTGATCCCGGGATCCACGCTCCCTTGTAGTAGGGTTTACTCTCTCACGGAGAAAGAGAACGACCATCTCCGCACCTACCTCACACAATACCTTCAGAACGGGTTCATCCGGCACTCTAAATCACCGGTCTCCTCCCCTCTCCTCTTCTTTGTGGCAAAGAAGGAGGGTGATCTACGCGCATGCATTGACTTTAGGGCGATGAACGCCATAACCATTAAGAACAGGTATCCGCTACCTTTAATTCCTGACTTACTGGACCAAGTGAAAGACGCGGCCATATATACCAAGCTGGATTTGCGAGGGGCCTACCATCTAGTCAGAGTCCGGGAGGGCGATGAATGGAAAACCGCCTTCCGGACACGGTACGGGTTATTCGAGTACCGCGTCATGCCCTTCGGTCTCTGCAACGCCCCAGCCGCATTTCAGTACTTCATCGATGAGGTGTTGCGGGACTTCATCGACTGCTTCTGCATCGTGTATATCGATGATATACTACTCTACTCCGCGAACATTGAGGAACATATCCAACATGTACGAGCCGTTCTCCAACGATTGCAACAAAACGGGCTGTACGTGAAACTAGAGAAGAGCGTGTTCCACACCACAACGGTGGAATTCTTGGGACACATTCTAACTCCAAGAGGGGTTCAAATGGATTCCAGAAAAGTCAAAGCCATTTTGACGTGGCCATCCCCGAACTCCGTGAAACAAGTCCAGAGGTTCCTAGGGTTCGCAAATTATTATCGCCGCTTCATCGAGGGTTTTTCCCGGATTGTCACCCCCATCACCTGTCTCCTGCGCAAAGGGGTGCATTTCGCATGGAACACCAAAGCAGAACACGCATTCCAAGAATTGAAAACCAGATTCACCTCGGCGCCAATCCTGAAACATCCTGACCCTACACGCCCCTTCATCGTGGAGGCCGATGCCTCGCAGAACGCCCTAGGGGGAGTATTGTCTCAGACAGACAATAAGACCAAAATGCTTCACCCAGTAGCATATTACTCCAGGAAGTTACAACCAGCTGAATGCAACTACTCCATTGGAGATAAGGAACTCTTGGCCATCAAAGCAGCATTTGAGGAATGGCGACACTACCTCAAAGACGCTAAACATACGGTGACCATCTCCACCGATCAAAGGAATCTAAAGTTCCTTCGATCAGCCAGAGCATTGACGGCAAGACAATTACGCTGGACACCCTTTTTTAACGACTACGACTTCCAGATCACATACAGACCCGGAAAGGAGAACGCCAAAGCCGACGCCTTGTCACGCTTAGAGGAAAATGATGACCAGACGCCTCCCACAGAACCAGTACCCGTTATTCCCGTCCGATGCTTCCAGGGAGCAGTGACGTCCTCTGATTTCTTGACGCAACTCCACCAGGAGTTACAACACAAAACCAGGGACGTAAGGGCCGGAGACATCCAAGGACTCACAGAAAACAACGGATACCTGTTCAAGGACGGGCGATATTACTTACCGTTACCCTCTTATCAACAACAAGCACTGGTCATGTGCCACGACCACCCCCTAGCCGATCATCCAGGATACCAGAAAACCAGGGAACTACTGCAGAGACACTTTTGGTGGCCAACCCTCAATCGTGACACACAAGCCTACATCGTGCTATCTGTACTCAAGGAAAAACGCCCTCAGAACCCACAGTGGGGTTGTTGCACCCCATTCCGGTTCCCCCTTGCCCATGGCACACTGTCTCAATGGACTTCGTGGTAGACCTCCCCAAGACCTCCACAGGACACACTACCATTCTCACTATCGTCGACCACCTGACGAAAATGGCGCATTTCATTCCCTTAACACATCTGCCATCAGCAGCGGAATTAGCAGCCCTGTTCATGCAGAACGTAGTACGGCTACATGGTATTCCGTCAGTTTTGATAACAGACAGAGGTACCCAATTCGTGTCCAGATTCTGGAGGGAAGTCTGCTCGCTGTTACGAATGGAAGCCCGTTTATCATCCTCCTACCACCCCCAAACAGACGGCCAGGCCGAGCGAACGAATCGCACTATGGAACAATACCTCCGTTGCCTGCTGCGTTCTCTGGAGAATGAATGGTCCAGGGTATTGTGGATGGTGGAGTACGCCTACAATAACAGTAAACATGCGGCAACTGGGGTTTCACCGTTCTATTGCCTCCAGGGACACCATCCCAAAACAACTCCTTGGGAAGAGGCCCAGACATGTGGAGTACCTACCATACAGGAACACCACGCGTCCCTCCGCGCCATATGGCAACAAGCCCGTTTCGAACTCGCAAAGGCCAAGGAGTACTACAAGACCAACACGGATAAACACCGACAAACCGAACCAGCATATGTCGTGGGCGACAAGGTGTGGTTATCTATCAAGAACCTCAACACACATGGGCCCAAGAAACTGCTACCCCGATATGTAGGTCCCTATCCCATAGCCCGTGTCATCAACCCTGTATCCATGAGACTCTCCCTACCTTCTCACTTGAAAATCCACCCCGTCTTTCACGTTTCCCTCCTGCGACCTGCCCATCCTGACAGCTCTAAGGCGATGCCCCCTCCTCCGGTTCCCGTGGATGACCACGTGGAATACGAGGTCCGGACCATTCTTGATTCCCGTAGGACTAGGGGGAAACTCTTTTACCTAGTGGATTGGAAAGGGTACGGCCCGGAAGAACGGTCCTGGGAACCCCTTTCTCACGTACGCAATGCCCCTTCCTTAGTCAGAGCCTTTCATGCCCGACACCCACAGAAACCTCGTCCTGTTACCCCTCTGTGACCGACGGGTTGGTCTGCTTTAGGGGTGGGTGCTGTCATGTTCGCTGGCGCCTCTCGCCAGCAGCCCGGAAGCAGGGCGGTCTTCTCTCGGGACGCGACTCCTCCCATGTGGTAACCCTGACAGGTTACGGTCTAGTCTTCCAACGGCGCGTAGCTGACGCCACCGGCCAGCCGGCCGTCACTTCCGGCGGCAACTGTTTATCACGGCAGAGATCCTGAGACACGGCGCTTCGGATTCAGCCACAGAGCTTCGCCGGTACGCAGGAGCGTAGCGAAGGCTCTATCAGCAACCGGACAATCGGTCCGGACCGCGCAAGAGCGCCCAAAGACTCCTCCCTTCGACTCGTGCAAATGCACGGAGTCACCTTTGCCTCGCCAGTTTTCAGCAGCGCAGGAGCGCTTCTCTAGCCTAGGCAGTTCGTGTGATGGCACGGAACTGCCATCACCTTGTTCATAAGTAGAGCAGTGGAGCTTTACCCTTGCACAGCACAGTGGCGCTTTACCTTTGCACAGCGCAGTGGCGCTGTACCTTTGCACAGCGCAGTGGCGCTTTACCTTTGCACAGCGCAGTGGCGCTTTACCTTGCACAGGCAGTACGTGCGACGGCACGAAACTGCCACTACTTAATTTCCTTCCAACAGTGCCTTGTCCCTTCCCCGCAGCGCAGGAGCGCTTTCTAATTGCTTAGGCTGTTCGTGCGACGGCACGGAATCGCCATTACTTTGTTTCCCTTCAAGGAGCGCAGTGGCGCCTTCACTTTGCTTTGGGCAACTCGTGCGACGGCACGGAGTCGCCATTCCTTTGTTTCCTTCAAGGAGTGGAGTGGCGCCTTCACTTTGCTTTGGGCAACTCGTGCGACGGCACGAAGTCGCCATCACTGGTTTCCAGCACGCAGCACAGGAGCACTCTCCTATGGTGATCCGCTAGACTACACGGACATCGCGGACGACCTCCCCAACACCCGAACACCTTACGAGCAGGTAACCAAGTAGGGGTCCCTGCTTCCCATTTCTTTATCTCTCCCTGGTGATCCTAGGAGAGGTATGTTCCCGCTACCCCAGTGCCTTAGTTAACCCTGTCTCCTCTCTTGCCTTTAGGTAGCGTGGACTTCCACACACCTCGGAGCCACGAAGGGTGCCCCATCACACCAACCACTATCCCGCTCTCACCTCCTTTCCTGGCAACCTCCCCCGGTCCCCTCCTTGCCCTGGCTAGTATATTCGCTCCTTCCAGTAACAGAAGGGCATAGGCGGGGGTTGCCCATGTCGTCCCTGTGGGATCCCTCCACAAACACGAGGTAAGAATTGTGGGGATCTGACATCTACCCTTGATTTCGTCCCCAAGTGGCAGAAGGAGGCCCAACAAAAAGATGCATTGTCGCTTGTGCCATCAAGTAAAAGGAACTTTCATACATGTCCTCTATCTGTTCCCAGATATGCTAGTACACCGGAGGTCATTGCTTCGCAAGGAATTTTTATCTTTAGATATTAGAACCTGCAGGGTGGCGGCCATAGAGGCTTTAAATCCAAAGGATTTTATATTGAACATTAGATTGGTGCAGTTTTTTGCAATTTTTAACTAACAGATTGATACTTTATCTTAAAGAAAGGGACACACAAAGTATGTGCAACTGCACAGTAAATGTCACCCCTGCATAGTTGCTTTTATTTTTGTATTAGGCATTTAAGCGTCTTTGGCATACAGGTGCTTGTAACAAATTTGTCCTTTGAACAAATTGCGTTAAGTTCAGACAAAGCCTCTTTTGCATAGCAAAAGTCAAGCTTGCATTAAGCATCATGAACAATTTTGTTGCGTACATAATCTCAGCAGGTGACATGAGTTGCCGTTCTGCCTCAATATGTTTACACAGTTTTTGCCCTTTGCACAGTAACCTGTGTATTTTTACATGCTCCACTAGCTGCAGGATCCTTGTTAGTTCAGGATCCTATATAATGCACTGTTAAATTATGATAATGCCTTCTTTGCATAATAGCGTCAAGTTTGTACTAAGCATCAGGAACAAACGTAGTCATGTATTTAACCCTAGCAGGTGGTGTGAGCTACCAATCTGTTTCAAGATGCTTATACTGGTTTTGTCTTTGCACAGTTATCTGTGTATTTTCGCACGCTCCTTGTTAGTTCAGGTTCACTCCTAATGTACTGTTATGCCCTTATAATGCCTTATTTGGCAGTAGCATCACATTTTATTAAGTATGTGGAACAAACATTGTCATGCTTTTAAACCCTAGCAGGTCTGTTCTACCCCAAATTGTTTACAGTGTTTGACCTTTGCTCAGTTACCTGTGAATCTTTGCACGCTTCTTGTTAGTCAGGATCATATATTTAGTTATGAGCTCTATTACATTGTCTTATTTGATCTCCTTGTGCTCATATGCATGATAGAGGAAAGCCAATGGTTTATAACCAGTTACAATACCCATATTTTATCCTGTTCTAAGCCTGATTTTCAGAGATGGCTTGATACGCCTGTCATGGGGAAACCGGTGCTTAGACTGCCCGAAGTACAGATAGATTGATTTAATATGTACAGTACTGGTGATAATGCTGTGGATTGTATCTTGTTTATGGTTTTTATTAACGAATAAACTAAATTTTTTATTGATCTTCAAGATTTGCTGCACTAAAGGTGTCCAACCCAGCAGGGGCATTATTTAAACCAAAAGGCATACAGTAAACTGATAATGCCCATCAGGTGTGGAGAATGCTGTTTTTTTGTTTGGCTCCTCGGGCCATGCCAATCTGCTAGTATCCTGCGGTTAAGTCAAAGGTGCTGAGAAATTTGGTTGCCCCCAATTCATCTATCAGCTCATCAGCCCTGGGTGAGCATCTGTCATAGTGACAGCATTGAGTCCATTGTAGTCCACATAGAACCTCATCTTATCTCTTTTCACCCTGGGGATGAGGTTTGAGGACTAAGACCACTGGGCTGGCCCAGGGACTGTCAGAGGGCTCAATAACCCCTAACTCCAGTATCTTGCTTACCTCAGCTTTGATGCTCCCCTTAACTTGGTCAGAGTGCCAAAAGATCTTTGTTTTGACAGGCAAGCTGTCCCCAGTGTCCACATCATGGGTACAACAGTGTGTCTGTATAGGGGTTAAGGAGAAGGGAGATCCCAGCAAACTGTTGCAGGACATGCCTACAGTCAGCCTGCTGTTGGGCAGTGAGGGTTTCTGATTAGATACCTTCATCAACTGAACCATCTTTTGGGCTGCAAGAGAGGAGGTCAGAGAGAGGTTCACTCTCTGTCTCCTGATCTGATGATCATCAGCGACCAATGGAATGGTCATATCAGCCCTGTCACTGAAATGTTTCAGGCAGTCTACATGGTTCACCCGTTTGAGGTGCCTGCTAGTGCCCAGGTCTACCAAGTAGGTGACCTCACTTTTCTTCTAAAGAATAGGGTAAGGGCCGCTCCATCTGTCCTGGATTGCCCTTGGTGCCACATGCTCCAAAACCCACACATTTTGCCCTGGTTCGAACTCCACCAGCGCAGCCTTCTGGTCATACCACAGCTTCTGGAGCTGTTGACTGGCCTCCATGGTTTTGGATGCCTTTTCCATGTACTCTATCATCCTGAAACTAAGGCCTAGCACATAGTGCACCACATCTTGTTTAGGTTCATGGAGAGGCCTCTCCCAACCCTCTTTTACAAGATCAAGTGGTGCCCTCACAGGATGGCCAAATAGAAGTTCAAAGGGGGGAACCCACTTACTTCTGGAGCACTTCCTGTAAGCGAAAAGCAGGAATGGCAAGAGGACATCCCATCTCTTTTTGAGTTTTTCAGGGAGCCCCCTGATCAGACCTTTCAATGTATTGTTGAATCTTTCAACACGGCCATTGGTCTGTGGGTGGTAAGGTGTAGTGGATTTGTAGTTGACTCTAACACTCATTCCACCAGTGTTTTGGTTATGCAAACATGAAGTTGGAACCTCTGTCTGACACCACCTCCTTAGGGAACCCTACCCGTGTGAAGACACCAGTGATGGCTTTGGTACTGCAGAAGCTGCAGTAGCTAAAAGGGGAATTGCTTCAGGATACCTGGTAGCATAATCCACTACTAGCAGCATGTATTTGTTTCCTGAGGCTGTGGGTGGCTTTAGTGGACCCACTATGTCCACACCAACCCTTGCAAAGGGAACCCCAACCACTGATAGTGGAATTAAGGAGCCCTTTGGGTGTTCATCTGTTTTGCCACTGGCTTGACAGGTGGCACAGGAGCTGACAAACCCCTTGCCTGTTTGGGATATCTGGGACCAGTAGAATGGCTGACAAGCCTCTCCCAAGTCTTAGTCTGGCCAAGATGCTCGGCTTGGGGGATGTCATGGGCCAATCAGAGTAGGAATTCTCTGTACAACAGGGGCACTACCACTCTCCTGGTGGAAACAGGTTTTGAATTTCTGGCCTTAGAATGCTGGAGTCCTTTCTCCCAATAGGTCCTGTGGGATCCAATGACATCTCCTTTTTTTATGTGCAGCAGCTTGCTGTTGCAGGCTCTCAGGAGTGGGATAGACCTGCTGTCCATGGCACAGTGTTTCCTAGAGGGCCCAGGAGATCAACTTGGTAAGGTCCAAGTTTCATAGGCTCAGTTCCCTCTGGGGTTGACAAGTCCTCTCCCCAAGGGGAGAGCGCCTGAGCTTTTTACTGTTCAGAAGCTGGACCCTCAGTCTTCTTACTTTTCCTCTTGGAAGGTTGGGCCATCCTTTCAGGCTCCAACACTTCTTGTTCACCCTGTGCTCAGCTTTGTGCTCTGGTCTTTACACACACTACCGCAGGTATTTGCAGCATGGCTGCATGGGTTTTTCACTTCTACCTCAGCCCATGCTGAGGTCTTCAGATCATTTCCAAGCAGAAAGGCAGGTGGAAGCTTTGGAGACCTGTTTCAGCCCCCCCCCCCCAGTCTAATGTCACCATAGCCAGGGAATGGTCTGTAGTGACACTGCATTGATGACTGGATAGGTTCTTCCAGTCAGGTATTGTCCTGGGGAAACCAGTGTATCTTTCACCATGGTGACACTGGCACCTGTATCCCTCATGGCTTCTACTCTACTCCCATTCACTAAGGGGTATTGCAGGTACTTATTTTAGGTTGGGGGGCCATGTTGACTCTTCAGTTTGGTCTGCACCAAAACATGCAGCCTGCATTTGCTGTGTGTGGTTAAGTGAGTGGTCTCTGAGGGTGGCATAATACATGCTACCGCCCTCAGAGGCCCTCTCTGGTCTCAGGGCCATTGGTACCAGGGGTATCTTTTACAAGGGACTTACATGTGGCCCAGAGGTGTGCCAATTGTGGAAACAAAGGTACAGTTTTGGGAAAGAACACAGGTGCTGGGCCTGGTTAGCAAGATCCCAGCACACACACAGTCTAGTTGGCATCATGTATCTGGCAATAAGTTAGGGGGTAACCATGCAAAAAGGAGCACTTTCCTACAAGGGGGCTCTAATATTACTATGACAGTACTAATCCACATAGAATCCAAGCTGCAAGAGAAGAGTCTTTCAGCTGTCTTTGGAAACACTAGTTCACGTTGCTTACCTGATGCGAATAGCCCAATGGCCTGCGCCATTAACCAATACATTCCTGGTAATGTCTGTAATTCAAATAGTTTTTTTTGATGGAAATACTTTATCCCAATCATTCAGTCTTTTGTACTAGCTGACGAAGTACTCAAATTGCTGGACACTTACCACTCACCTCCTAGGCCATGGCCAACACTGAAGGCATGCCTAAACAGCACTTTGTTCTCAAGTTGTATAAATGTACTGTCAAGCAACTCATCTTGCAGCAAATTAGAAATGAGACGTCTCCTGCCCAGCCAATCTTTGCAATTATGACTACAATGTGTACGACTCTAGATATTACGGCTACTGTACTAACTACACAGTCGACAAAAATAGATATCCAAACTTTGATAATGCGCTATATTGCATATAACATCTCACTAATTGATAAAAGGATGCACTCGATGGAGGAGGTTGTGAAAGATTCTCTCAAGAGTGGTGTTAAAACAGGAGATCTGTAGAATTGCTCCAAAATATTAGGAAAATTGGATGAGGTACCAGAAATCCTTCAGACAGTTCTAACTGATGGTAAAAAGAGAACATGGGCAGGAGGTTTAAGCAATCAAGCCCATAGTTCTGCGATGAAAGCTAATGCTGGCAGTTATAGCACATCAAAGAGCAAAATCACCTGTGATTTAACAGTAACCCATCTTTTGACTCAAGAAAAGTCAGAGGACCTAGCCTCACCAGTAGCTCTGGAAACTTATTCCAGTACACTTGATTGTCTCCCTGATCGGAATAACAAGAAAAACAAGAGGAAGAAGAAAGAGGCTAAAGTACCTTTTTACAAAATCTTCAAATAATCACTTGATCTGAAAAAACAATATCCTACTGAAAGTAATAACTACAGCATGCTTGAAGAAGTCCTAGCACGCTTAACCCCAGTCTACTGAGATCATGACTTTACAACGACTACAGAGAACCCAATGCCATCAATGCTGCTTGCTTTGAAATGCGATGTGTCATGCATGTTTCATACATATATTCAGGGAATGCCTACAGGGTTAAGAGATCTGACAGCATTTTTCGATTACCATCACCACCACTACTTGCAAGCCCCAAGATCCTACCCTTCTCTAATTATCATCAAGGCAGTAATATAGAAGAATAGCGGCAAATATTTTTATCCGCACAGCCAAAATTCCATCCTATTGTAGAAAGAGTTGTCAGTAGTTCTTTTCATACCTCCACTGTACTGCGATTAGAATCTCTGACTATCCAATGCCGTACTATTCTGCTCTGTAGGGAGCAATGTCACCCCAGAAGTGAAGCAAGCAATAAATGTGTAACATTGAAAGCCCCCGTAGGCGTAACTGTAAATATTGTTGAATCAAATAATCTACATGTGAATTCGGAGACAACATTGCCGTCATTGCCAACGAGCATGCATATAGTAGTATTAACAGTTTCTTCCATGGTCGTGATTGGTCAGAAGTGCAAGAATTCTGCTTGGATATAAAGGCAATCCCAACACCATTCTAACTCACTTTGCAACTGCCATATTGGCCCTCAAATGATGCCTACCTGCAATGCAAGTATTACTAAAAACTCCAGATGCACATCTTCCCTTTGCTTTTCCTAGCAGTGACCCTACGCATAAGCATAGACACAATAGACCTATGGATAATTTAAACCGATCCATGAAAGTTCCACAGGTTACTGCTAATACAAACAAAAACGTTGTTCTATTTACGCCTACTTATCGATCTAGGGGCAATCAATTTTTGCCAAATGGAGCCAATCAGATAAGTGATCAAATCACTACCAGGACTGTCGGATGAAAAATCAAATGATGTACACTGGGTAGCCTTTATTGCTAATCCTCTAGTGGATAAAGGTAAAATGACGATAACATGGTGGTTTGGCATCTTCCTAGTAGGAGCAATACTGGCATAAAATGAGATCCTGGCGAAATATGGTATCCTCACTGCAGAACAGAAATCAGAACCTTGCGCATCTATATTTGAAAATCCATATATGGTGAAGTTTCCTCACCAATGAGGAAACCCTTATCCACATTGAAGTTCAATAATGAGATGGGCCAGGGGCCTAGTTGACAGCCGGGAAAGACCAGTCAAAGTCTAAGAGTAACTGTCCATTTAGTTGAGCCTGGTGAGGCATTACCACCATCCTCAGTCAACCTACCAGATACTAATGTATATAATGTTATTGCCCCCCAATCTGCGAGCAATGTATACAACCATCCATAGCCACTGATTATCACCCAGCACCATCAACCTGGGCCAAAACACACACAAACATAGGTATCGAAATCCACCCGTTTTGTGACTGGGTTTGGAACATAACAGGATGAGGTCAAAACTGGAAGATATTGACTGGGCCACCTTCAATACATCCCACAGTATTTGCTGCTTTCAGGAAACATGGGCATTAGAGGATCTAGAGCTTGATGGACACTCAGCATTTAGTATTAAAGCAAGGGGAGATGTCAGAGTTAGACCTAAGGATGAGCTTGCAATTTGGGTCTAAATCAATATTCGTGAAGTAAAACTGGTAAACCTTAGAATTAATAATCACATTCAGCATCCAATAACAAGTGGGCTGTTGATATTTTCAATGTCTATCTCTCGCCATTAAATCTGACAGACTTTGCAGTTAATATCAAAGAGCTAGGGAATTGTATTTCTAGTGCCCGCTAGGTTTGGGGACCTGTTCAGAAAGAAGGGAAGTACCCACATCATAATAGGTCGTGGAGATTTTAATGCCAGAGCAGACATGATGATGGTGGACCAGAGTTGCACAAGCAAGCGACGGTGTGGTGTCTTCCTCACCTTGATGCCATTAAGCTAGGGGCCACCCATGGGTGGTGGCCTCCTGACTGAATTATTACTTAAAAATGAGTTATCTCTAAATGGACGAACTATGTCAGATTGCCCAGCGCAATGTGCGTATACAGCAGGCAAGTATGACAGCTTAATTGATTATGTATTCTTGAATGTGGAGTCATAGCATAATGTGGCTGATATGAATGTCACAAGGAGGATCGAAAGTGGTCATGAACTTCTCACCAATGTCTTGAAAATTCAGCTCAAGCATGACTGAGACCTAGAAATATCGAGCATCCTCGAGCCGGCCAAAATTATTGTGAAGCTAAACAGGAAAAATATTCAATGGCAGAATCCCTGCCGCATTGCAAATCGTGACAGTTGTAGAGCTGGATGATTAATGGAATTGTGAATCTGAAGAGTTGTTATGCTAAAAAAGCTGGTAAATCCTGTTACAATTAGCAGGTTGTAAAACAAATAATTAAAATTACCTTCAAAATTTGTACAAAATTGCATATCCCAGCTGGGAAATCATGTAACATGGAAAATATCAGCATTGAATGGTTCAATAGCTGATGCTTAAAACTGAAGACATCCTGAGACATTGCCCCATGCCATAAATGGAATTCCCAAATGGGAGAGGCATGCCTTAAGGCGCTAAAGAAAGAATATAAACAACTATTTAAATACAAACAAAAGACTTTGTCACATCAAAGCTTGAGCATCATTCCAACTGGCTATACAAGAAAATAACACAGGTGCTTCTGAGGTCTAAGATCTGTCTAATTAGATGGAGCTGGAAAGGTCCAGCGAAAATCTTTGAATCAAGTATTCCATTGCATACCTGGGTCGAGCACTTTACAGTCATGTATAATCCATCCGACAAAAGCAAACAGAATGAACATGCCCCACTTGTCTTGATCAGTAGTAATGAAGTAGACTTCTCCAATCTCCTAATAACAACCTTTGGAAAACCAGGCACCATATGTCCACAGTTTATGGAAGATGAAGTTCCAGTAGCCATCCTCAGCCAGAAACAAATGAAAACTCCAGGCCCAGAAAGAATTGTCAGTTTGGCTGTCAATATTGCTACAGTGTTCAATGCGGTTTGGAGAGGTCCCTGAATCGTGGAGATCTGCAGGCTTTATACCGTTGTACAGAAAAGGCCCTCACAACAATCCAACAAACTGATGTCCAATCTCATTGCTGGAGGGTGCAGGAAAAAATATATGCTAAGCTATCACTCACTAATCATGAGGCAATAATCATAAGATCTTGTTGTCATTCCAAACCAACTTCCACAAGATACAATTGACCAGGCAATCAGACTGTACATCATTTGCTCTAAATATAACCATATAAACAATTGAGCGCTCTAGTTTTTTGTTTATTGGCATTTTGAAGAAAATTCAAAACATACAACACAACAGGCCAGCATGTTAGCAATACATGTCAGGATTTGGAATCATCACAGTTGTTACCTTACAAAGCATGTTCTTGTGTCTCCGCGTTCCATACACCCACACCCAAAAAAGAACATAGCTTTACACAACCATTTTCCATTATCTATTAGGAATAAGCATTGCAAAAGATCATATGTAGGGTCTAGAACTCGTTGGACGCAGCCGACCAGACATGTCGATCCTAGGGATTAATAAAAACATAAGGGCAAAAAGAGAATGAGACCAGTACCAAATCAAAACACCAATCGGAGTTTCACTCGTCTGTTCTTCCTCAGTCGTTCCCTGCTGCACCTGAGCCCAAACTCTAAACGGTTCCCAGCTATCACGTGTTCTTGAAGTAGGGGGCATGAGTTCCCAGAAAACATTCAATTGTGTATGACCATATGTAACATCTCTGATTCACCCTTCAACCGAAGGCACTCTCCTCCTTCCCCAATGAACTGCAACCTGACATTTAGCAAATAACAGGAGAAGTGCATGTAATTTGCGCATCTTAGCTGGAGTATCTTTTACATAGCTCAGTAAGCCCAATTTGGGGGATGAGGCAAGTGACGTGCCGATGATTTGGTTCACTGATGTAAACATTGTGAACCAGAATTTGGCAAGTTTTGGACAATCCCACGCCATATGTAGAAAAGAGGCTGGAGAGAACCCACTGGGCCAACAACTTTCATTGTCCCTAAGCCCCATACGATACAGTCCAACCGGCGTCCTATAAAATCTATGTAAATATTTGAAATTAATCAAACAAAGTCTGTAGTTGGGAGAGAGTTCAGTGAGCTGGCCACAGCAAAATTCCCATTGATCCTCAGTTAACGGAATAGGAAGTTCAACATTCCACCACTGGAGGGCTCTAGGTTTCACCAGCGGGGCAGTGTTTTGCATGTGTTTGTAAAGACTGGTAATAAGTTTACAGGGAGATGGAGATCGCAACAGGTTCTCCAACGCAGCTAAAGATGTTGGGGCCATCGGGAAGCCCTCATAGAGGGCACGACAGGCTGTGCGCAGCTTATGATATAGGAACAACTCGGTAAATGGTACCACCTGACCCTCAGCTGCAACCGGGGGGGGAATCTGAACGTGTCTCCCGGATACAGGTCCGCAAAGGTGTGAAGTTTCATCTTCTGCGCCATTGCCTTGCTAATACCATCCTGAATGTAAGGCACCATGGGATTTTGTGCCAGTGAGATGGAAGGGGCATACAATAGCGGGATATCCACTCTATTGCGCAACTCGTTCCACGCCCAACGCAATGTCTCGGAGGAATCTATGTCGCCGCGAGGGCGTCGTGATGACTGGTAGAGTGCCACTCTGAGAGGAACAGGCGCCACCGCGTCAGCCTCAACTGCTACGTGGAGTTGGAAGGGCGTCGGGTGAAACCAGTGGTGCAGGAATTGGGCCTGAGCACAAAGGGCATAGAGTTGCATATCCAGAACACCCAACCCCCCCTGCTTCAACGGGAACGTTAGTAAATCCCATGAGACTCTGGCCTGCCCACCCGCCCACACCAGGGAGACCAGTTGTGACCTCAAGGACTTGAAAAATGCTGTGTAAGGGGGATCGGAATATTACCAAATAAATACAAAAACTTTGGTAAAATGACCATCTTAGCCAGTGCAATTTTCCCTGCCAAGCATAATGGGAGCTTAGACCATATTTTAAACTTCTCTTCCAACCAAGTGACAGCATGCCCATAATTTAGATTCCATACCTCCTGTGTGGCACGACTGATCCATACGCCCAGGTATCTGACTGCCTCGGCCTCCCACTTCAAAGGAAACTCTGAGGTCACCTGAGGTGTACCATCTGTCAGTGGAAATATCACAGACTTAGCACAGTTAATAAAGATACCAGCCAGGCCTCCGAAGCGAATAAATTCCCTTAAAATGGGGTCTAAGTTCACCGCGGGATCGATAATATAGAGAGTTACATCGTCCGCTTAAAGTGAAATGAGGCTCCTGGTGCTGAACCCTATTCCCTGAGCCGTGTGATGTTGTCTGATACGTGCAGCCAGGGGTTCCATCGCAATCGCGAAAAGCAAAGGAGAGAGAGGGCACCCCTGCCTGGTGCCTCGCGTGATGGGGAAGGGGTCCGAGAGCAGGCCGTTCACCCTAATCCAAGCGGTGGGCAGAGTGTAGAGCAGCCGGATCAAATTTAAGAAGAGCCGGCTAAATCCCATGCGACCTAGTATAGCAAATAGATATGGCCAATCGAGCACATCAAACGCCTTAGTAGCGTCTAAAAAGACTACCGTGGCGTGCACATCAGGGTGTAGGTAGTGCAGCACTGAAAAGACAGTCCTCAAACTATGAGAGGTCTACCATCCAGGAATAAATCCCAACTGGTCAGGGCGAACAGTGATGGGAAGTAAGGGCTGCAGCCTGTTGGCTATTAACTTGGCAAGGATTTTAACATCCACGTTTATCATTGATAACGGCCGATAGGAATCGATCTCCGTTTCTGGCTTTCTAGGTTTCAGTAGGGTAATAATTATCGCTTCCCTCATAGATGGAGGTAGCACACCATCGGTTTCAGCCTCCAGTTGAGGCACTAGCCCCTCTAAGTATGTTTTATAGAATGAGGTGGTCAGGCCCAGGAGCCTTATCAAGTGGTAAACTTTATTTGATCTGGGTGACGTTTTCCACAGTAAACGGGAAGTCCATATAGTCTCTATGGTTTTGATTGAACCAGACAAGCTCCAACGAGTCAAGAAAGGATTGCATTCCCTCGGGGCATGCCTCCTGGGCTGCAGTAAAAAGCTGAGAATAAAACTTGGAGAAAGCATCTAGAATAACAGTCTGGCCCCTGACAGCAGTACCCTGTTCGGTAAGCAGTTCATGGATATACGCAGTAGATCTAGGGGATCGGATCATACCAGCCAGCGTGCGTCCCGGTCTGTCACCTTCTCCATACCGTCACGCCTCCGCCTATTTCCCCAAGAACTTAACTTTAAGCTGTGCCTCCTCGGCGTTGTCTAAAATTTTGATTTCAGGATGGCCATAGTGGCAGGCTCATTTGTGGAATAGTATTGCTCTTCAAGACCTTTTATTTGAGCCTCCAGGGAGGTGAGCGTGCCCCTAATAGCCTTCAATACTCCAGCTTGACGGGCTATGCACTGTCCCCTAATGACCACCTTAAACGCCTCCCAGAGAGAGGCCTCAGTCTCCACTGAACCTACATTGAGAGTGAAATAGTCGGTGATATCCATCCGGATTTCCTGCTTTAAAGCCTCATCTATCAGGGCATGAGGTGGGAGTCGCCAGGATAATGCTCGGGGAAATGAGTCTGGGAGCGTCAATTTCAATAGACACGGTGCGTGTTCCGATAGGGAACGCGGTAGGTGCAACACGTGTAATGAATGTGGCTTCTCACCAATAAGCCACACCCAACCTCTGCACTCCCACCCGGGAGACAAATATACCACTTCACCTTTTAAAAATACACTTTGAATAGCACTTCCTTTCGGCAAGGCAAGAAAACAAACCCAAATATAGGTAAAGTAACACACACAAATGTATTAATGAACGGTAGGCCAATCAAACACTTTTAAATGAACAAGTAAAATAAAATGTAGGGACTCTCTTTTAGAATAAGGCTTGGGTTTTATTACTTAATGCTCTCTAAACAAAGGCAGTCTCAGATGCCAAATGCACAAGATTCAAATATATGTAGCAAATTTATAATCTAAAGGCATGAATCAATAACTGAGCAAACTATAATCTAAATGGCATGAATCAATAATTATACTGATAAATAAACAAGCAATTACTGATATCAGATAAGATACACTGGACATCCTGCAAGAGATCAGAAAGAGATCCATATATATATATATATATATATATATATATATATATATATATATATATATATATATATATATATATATACATATATACAGCAGAGGAGTACTCTGGATGTGCACCTCCCACACCACAAAGAAAACACCTTAAATGATCAAAGAACCACAAAACTAAATACATCAACTGGTGCATACACTGCCCACTTCTGACCGGGGGAATCAGAGAGCCGGGGATCAGAGCTCAGCAAGCCAGGGTTCAATCCGAGATAGACACGTCTGCTCTCGCTCGGAATCCAAACTCCCAGTTTCTCAGCCTGCAACCCCAGCTTTAAACACACTAGAGATTCGTGAAAGACCTCCTCCCACCGCCAGAGGAATTGTACCAGAACTGGTCAAGTTCCAAGCAAGCATCTCCATGGCAGTAAGGAGCTCTCAAGTCTCTTCCTCCATTCGACCCTTCTTCCAGCCTCTGTCTTGACGAAGCTCTCACAAGGCCTTCCAGAGTACATTTAAACAAAAACAATCGCTCAGGAAAACAGCAAGACCTTGAATGTGAATAACCCAAACAACTTGCAAGCACTGCTGTGCACGCAGCAGCAAGGCAGAGTCAGACATGAGGCCCTGTCAAAGGCAATAGTCAGCACCTATAATTCTCATCCACACAACTTACAAGCACCACTGTGCACACAGAAAAGCTTGAAGCAAGGTAAAGTCAGAAAGCAGGATGACATGAGGCAATGTCAAAGAGAGACAGCAAGATTACAGGACAGAAGATAAGCAAGTATGTGCAGGACCATCCTACATTAAGGCTAGGGTAAAATACCACACTAAAGTCAGTTAAAATGGTGGTAGTCTGAGGTCATCATAGGGTGCCAGACTACAAGAGTGGCTCTTTCACTGCAAACACGTCAGAGGTCCAAGTGGCTATGTCCGGTGAGACCAACCAAAAGTCCAGCCGGGACCAAGCGCTGTGATGGTCGGAAATACACGTATCTTCCCTAATCAAGGGATGTCTCCGACGCCATATGTCGACTAGATCTCCATCAGAGATTATGGCATTAAAGGCGTCGCTAGCAGCAGGATGCAGGGGTCGGGCTGCTCCCCGCCTATCCATGTAATCATCTAAGATAGCATTAAAATCGCCCCCCCCCATAGAATTGTACTGCAACCAGTTGCCATAACCCTGGTCCAAATGTCCTGAAAAAAACAGGGGAAATCTACGTTTGGGCCATATACCGCTACTATGGCTAGGGAAATTCCGCCCAGTATGCCTTGTATGAGGATGTACCTTGCCCTCAGGATACCCGTGAATGTTACTCTCTCGCCAGTTCATGATCCGCCTAACCAGCACAGCCACTCCTTGTGAATAATTAGAGTAGATGGAGGAGTACACGTATCCACACCTGTTGTGCCTGAGCCTCGGGGATGGTATTACATTGAGGTGTGTCTCCTGTAATATACATACATCAATATTGTGTCTAGATAGGTAAGCATGTACGAGTCTAGACTTCCTACCATCGTTCAGCCCTCTAATGTTCCACGTAAGAAAATTCAGTGCATTGGCGTGGTGACATACCGTGTACAAGAAAAGGGTGTGAGCAATGGCAACGCATTATCTTCCACTCACAAACTGTGCAGACTGTCCAACAAGATACAATCATACTGGCAATAAACAAGAAAACAATCCCAACCCTCCACCCACCACCCACTCCAACCCCCCAATCAGGTTGTAGAATACCCATCCCTAAATAAACAAAAGAACAGTGAGTACATATCTGTACAGGGAGTTCTCCCATGGGGGCACAGCGAGACCGGCAAACTACTCTATTCATTCAGGGTGGCCGGAAGTACTGCGGAGTGTGCTGCGAGTCTATGTCAACAAATCAAAATCCAAAAAACTGTGCAACCCAAGTCCAGCAGCAGCACAAAACACAAATCACCCAAGCCCGCATAATATCACATCTGAACATCCAGGTTGTTTAACAGTACGATAACCATGTCAGTCATTGTCGCTGAGGCGATCCGCTGCAGACATCTCAGATCCCCGGGTCTCTTTGTTACTCTTTCCCCCCGACGTGTTTGGCAAACTTCAAGGCAGATTTCGCATCTGTGAACAATGGGGCTGTGCCGTCATGTGAGACCTTGAGTTTGGCAGGGTACAGCAAGGAGTATGGAATCTGTGCTTGCATTAGGATATGTTTTGCAGGTAGGAATTCACGCCGTGCCGCCTGTACAGCCGGGGTGAAGTCTGGATAGAACGATATGGTATTTCCTTTATGTGAAATTTGGCTCTTCTCCCTAGCCAGTTGTAATATAAGGTCTCTGTCTTGATAGTTCAGGAGTTTAGCCAAAGTAGGCCTGGGTGTTGCTCCAACTGGAGGCTTTGGCCCCAATGACCTATGCGCCCTTTCCACCACGAAGACGGGGGATAAGTTGGGGTCGAAGAGCTCATGAAGCAGTTCCGTTATGTTGGTCTCCATCTTAGATATGGCGGTCGTTTCCGGGATCCCAGTAATGCGCAGGTTGTTTCTACGTCGCCTCTAAATCTTCGTTCTTTGCTCGGATAATTCCCAACAGTTTTCCATATGCAGCAGCTGTTCCTTTGTTTCCACTTGAAATTCATGGAAATCAGTGTTCCGGTTTTCCAGGACGTCGAGGCGGGTCTCATGCACTGCTACCTGAGTCTTGACCGAGTCTAGCTGTGTGGTTAGGTTATCCAACTTGGTGTTGATATTCCACAGGCTGGAACGCAGCTCCAGCATGAGGGTCCGTAAGTCTTCGCCATGGTCTTCAGCCTGCGTTTCATGCGAACTCTCCGAGTGTGCGTCTGCGTCCAATTCTGTATGTCGGATGGCTCTTTTATTCTCAAAGGTAAGTTTCGGTTGTTTAGCATCCTGTTTGCCCATATTTGCGAATGCAATGTGGATGTGTGAAGGCAGGAGAAGCCTGTTAGGACCCAGCCCAGTGTGACGCGTCACAGCTTCCAAGTTCAGTGTTTCGTGCACCTATGGTTCTCTCCCTATACACCAGCTGCCCCCGGCTGCGGCAGTACAAGGCCACCCCCGCCACCGATCAGACCACCCCCTCCACGGCCGCGCAGGTCACCAGCGCGCACAAGCCTCCAAGCAGTCTCTCATTCCGAGTTGCACGGCCCAATGTCTGCCTTCTGCACTAAAATGGTCACTCTACAGGGATCAGGGCCGCAGGGTTGGTGTGATATGCACTATAATGCAGGGCGGTGGACACTGTTCATACAGGGTCCCCAGAGGTCACAGCCGAGGGGTAGTGCGTCGGTGAGGATGATCCCCCGACAAGAGCAGCCTGCTCTCCCAGCCGCGCCCGGGCCGAGTCCAAATGCAATGCGGCCACAAAATGGCGACTTCAGTATGTAGAATGCTGCTTCCTCCGCTCCGTCCCCAGGTTGCACTGCACCATGCAGGGCACGTGTGGAGGTATATGCGGCGTCCACAATGGAGAGACAGTGTGTCGGCGAAGATGATCCCCCCTCAGGAGCAGCCAGCTTCCCCAGCCGCTTCCGGACCCAGTCCAGAGGCAACGAGACCAAAAAATGTTGGCCTCAGTTCGCAAAGCGCTACTTTCCTCCGCCCTGCCCTCGGGTTGCGCCGCACCAAGCACGGCACGTGTGGTGGTATATGCAGTGGCCCCCCGTCCCCCTAAGTGATGCCTGTACCGTGATCGGGGGGTCCGCTATGAGCGAGGGTTCAGCAGCTCCGCCACAGTTTACTGGCCTGCACCTCGCCGACAGCCTCGGGCTCGATTTTCAGGGCTGCCCGCCCGGAGTCTTTCCAGCAACTGGCCACATTTCACGCAGCCGTGTATTTCAGCCTCTGATCACGGGATGATTACGGGAGGAGCAGCGCTCGGATCCCCAGGTATTCCGCTGCTGGAAAGTGGCTTAGAACACAGCAGCAACTCTCCATATGTGAGGATAAATAGAGAATTAATCCCTGACCGGCGGAGCTCACTCACGGAATGGCCATTCTGCTGCACGGCAAACCACGCCCCCCATTCAGCGCTCTAGTTGACCATCATTAATCTTAAAATCGCATTTGATTCTGTAGCCAGATCAGCCCTTCGGCGAAGCCTGTAAGATCTAGGGCTCTGCACAAAGCTCATGAATGTAGTACAACAACTTCATATAGGCAATAAGGTTACAGTAACATTTGGGCCTAGGTGTGCACCAGATTTCGCAATAAAAACTGGCGTCAGGTAGGAATGCATTCTAGTACCCTTGTTGTTCAATTTCTTTATCAACTATGTTGGAAAGCATCGACTTGCGCCAAATCTGGCTGTTCCAAACATAAGGGGAAACAAAATGTTGATTTTACTTTTTACTGATGATGCTGTATTGTTAATCTGCACCGAGATTTTCATGCTCAAATTATTGAATGGCTATCAAGTTTACTGTACACAGAAGAAACTTATGAACAGCCTGAAAAGCATATTTAAAGTATAGAACCAGCTGTTGGATCATGGGGATTTCTATGACTATTTCGGGATGCGTTTTGATGCAGCTCCAACATGGGCATAACAAAGGTCTAAAAGTGAAGCTAACCTGTTCCAGCATGCTAAACCTCATCTGCGATTCAGTGGTAAATGTGGCCGAAGGCTGATTAACAATGGCCTACCAAGCCAAGAGAATTGGCAGCCGGCTTGTACAGGGCAGATCTCTGGAGATACAATAAGACTCTCCGCCTTCAGAAAATAGAAGACAATTTTAGCACTGCATACTGCATCTTGGCCTGGAGACCCCTATGAATGTCCTAAGGCATGAACTTGGCATGAATTATATCAAAGCTGTTGCTGCACTCAAACCTCTTTTGTATTGGCATCAAATATAGACTAAACCAAATCTTGCAACCTACCTCAAATCTGTCTGTGAAATTTGGCAAAGAGGCAACAATCATTATGTTCCATGACTCAATGACATTGCAAGAACCTTTATCAACTTAGCTGTCACAGGTTTTGGACCATTTCAGAGATTATGACTCCCTCAACACTGGAACTAATCAAAGACAAGTAATGGCGATGAACGCTTAATTTGCAGGCAGGTAAGCTCTTTCTACTCTTCCATGTAATCAAACCTGTCTCTGCTTTGAGAAATTTTAGGATCAGGTCTGTCCTGGAACAAAGAGAGCTTTATTCTTAAAGTTCAGGCTAGGCCTACTGTCTGTAAAGACTCACACGAGGAATTGGTAGAACAAGAATTTGTCTACTATCTACAGTTTTACTAAAGGCAGCAATTAAACAGTCTTGCACTTTATACTTCTTTTCCTTGTCAGCTAGGAGGCTGTACTATGCCCACTTTAAAAGAAATACATTGTAAGACACTGCTGCTATGAATTTATGCTTCCGAATTGACTGTGAATCCATCTGTAACCTAGTGGTGGCCTCCTATATTTATGCTGCTTGGAAAGCCACATGACAGCAAGTGCATGATTAGACTGACATATGATAATACTGTATATGATGTGAATTCTAAAACTGAGCCTGGTTGCTTAGGTTTGTGCTGCTGTTGGTGGCCACAATATACACTGGTAGCCATTATGTTGTCCCTGCTGACTTGTTTTCTCACCAATAGATCGCAATCATTAGTGTTGGGTGATTTAGAATTGGCCACTTTCTCTCTCCCCTGTGGAGTTCCTCAGGGTTCATCTATTAGTCCAACTCTGTTCAACATTTATGTTACAGAGTTGGCTCTTCTAGTTAAATCCTTTGGTCTTGCATTAACTTCATATGCCGATGATATCCTAGTTGTCCTGTCTATTTTTACAAACGAAACAGAGGTTTCTGTCACTTTTCATGAGGACATGCTGGGGATCAGAGCTTGGATGTCCAATCATTGCCCTCAACTCAAGTAAAACTGAGGTGATTTTGTTTGGTAATTTACTGCCTGTCTGGTCGTCTAGCTGGTGGCCGTAAAAACTGGGATCCCCTCCTATCCCAGTTACAAAGGCAAAACATGTGGGTTTGATAATAGATGACAAGCTTAACTTCAAACCTCAAGTTTACCCTGTGATCTCTTTGAGTTTTTATCTGCTTGGAAAGATAAAAAAAACTCTTTCCTTTTATCCCAGCGGCTGCAAAAAAGACAGAAATTTCAGCACTGGTTTTATCTAAGATGGATTACTGTAACAGTCTTTACGTTAACACGCTGGAAAACAACCTGAATAACTTTCAGATGGTGCAGAACACAGCTGACAGGATTCTCATGGGGACCCCTAAATTCATATCAGTAGACCAAAGAAATTTGGAAGTTGCATTGGCTCACTGTAAAAAGCCACCTTAAACTTAAAGCTCTGTGCATAGCAGGGGCGGCTGGTGACATTTGAAAGTGGTGTGGCGCGTAAAATGATTGGCATACTGCACCGTTGCGAGCGAGCGTAGCGAGCGAGCCCGAACCACCATAAGGGGGGGTTCGTTGCGATTCTCTTCCCGTGAAAATTTTGAAAAAAGAGAAGAAAAATGGTGCATTTTCAAGCAAATTTGAGAAAGCAGGAAGCTTAATAAAGCAATTGTGAAAGTGCCTCTGTGAACTGTCAATTTTCTCTTTACCTATCTGTTGGACCTGTCAGCTTTAGGGTGGTCTTCCCCTACCTTTTTGCCCTTGTGCCTCCCATTTTCACCGTACCTTTTTGTTGGACTTAGGCCTCTGGGTGCCTCACCACTGCTAAACAGTGCTGAGTTGCAGGTGCTCTCCCCTAAAACATTGCGACGCTGGCATATCTGCCACAAGCCCCTGCTACTGCAGTGAGGCTGAACCCTCCATAGGCTAACATTGGGAACTCCCCCTTATGGGATAATTTCTGACAAGGACCTAATAAGTTGGTTGTGATTGGTCTTGTTGGACTCGGGGCGGGGAACCCTTTCCAATGATATATGGGGTTTGGGCACTACTCCTTTAGCTATCCCACTTTTAGAAAGTAGATATTTTCCTGCCTACACTTAGGCTGGGCACTGCAGACTCCCCCCTCCCATCTACACACTGATAGCTGCCTGGGTTGGGAGGTTGTAGTGGTGATTTGCACCTTCTCCCACTTGAAGGGGCTGTGAATGGCTGCCCACTGTAGCCTTAACGACCCTGTATCTCGTCACCGTGACAGCCAGGTCAGGGAAGGCAGGGAAAATCCCAAAACTCCCTGGACTCTTCCAGAAACCCCCTGCCCCCAGACCCTTCCAGAAACTTCTACCACCTTCCAGTCACTAGACTGCAGGATATATAAGGGAGGGTCCTCGCCTCACATTCTTGTTACACTGCTGGACCTGGAAGAATCCCTGCTGGAGTGAGGACTGCTGCGCCAGGAAGGATTGCCGTCTGGAAGGAGGCTGTCTGCTCTAAGGAACTGCTCCCCCAACCTGCTGAGCTGCCCTACAGCCTGCTGATCCTGCCCTGCCAGGGAGACCTAAAGAAACATCCCCAGAGTGTCTCCACAGCCTTCCTAAGAACTGCCTTTATGGGACTACAACCCTTTGTCTAAAAACTGCCTCTGCAGAACTTTAAGGACGACAACGTTTTCCTTTCATTGGAAACTGCCTCTGCAGAATCTATAAGGGCAACAACACTTTCCCTCTTCAAAGAACTGCCCCTGCAACATTCACCAGGGCAGCGACGTGTTGCTTTTCTCCAAAGTCTGCCTCAGCAACACCGAGAGCTTTTGAGGGAAACTTTCTATGGCCCTTTGAAGCACCGCCGCCGGCCCAAGTGGAGCGCACTATGCAGATCACCCCACTGGGCGCTCTCTAAATCACTCAAAGAATCACAGCTGCGGGCCGGAGCTGAACTCCGGTGGAATTGACCCAGAAGACACCACCGCGGGGCCAAGCTCAAGCCCAGTTAAATCTCCCAAAAGCACCGCCATTGGCCCCGAGCCTGCAAGGGGTTACATTTCGTCAACTGGGACGCCGTGCAGGGATCCGGCGTTGCCCAGCAACCAGGACGCGATTGAAGCACGCCCCCGCTGAGCCAGCGTGACGCCAGCATCGAGCCAAAGGGAAGCTCTGCAGGCGATTTCGGGAGCGCTCTCCTGCTTTCACCCCTGTGCAGCCCACCCCCGTCACACGTCCCGGAGACCCGGAGGAGCCTCGTGCCGGTGGGTGCCTCCCCCGCCCCTCAGGTAAACCCTCACAGTTGTGTGCAGGTGAAGTGTTGCCTTGGGCGGGGTGCGGGTTGCGGATCCGAGGCGGTGGGGGCAGGATACCGATAGCGGGACTGCCGGGGTTTAAGTGGCATTGATCTGAACCCCTCAGCGCCTCGCAACTCAACATTGGGCTCAAGCTCGCTCAAACACTGTAATGTGGCGCTAATGTGTTTAGGTGTGAATAAATCAATATGGCCACCTTGCTTTAGTTAGTTAATTATTTTTCATATTTTGAATGTTTTATTTCTCTCTACCCTGAGGCTGCACTTAGAAATTGAAAAATGTCAGCAAAAGACTAAGTTTCCAGCAAGTGCTTTTCTTTTTTGGATCCATTTCACAAGGAAGCAAATAAACGAAAGGAGGAAAGAGAAGGTAATACCTGTTTCTTGAAGTCTCGGACCGGTTTTTAACACATGAGGAGGAGCAAGACAGAGAGAGGGAAGAGGGGGAACAAAGGGTGGGGCAGCTTCCAGCGGCGGGAGAACTGGACACTGTCCTTGTCTTCTTTGGGCATGAAGGAAAAGACAGAGTTCTTTTCCTTCTCTGCCCGTTTTACCCGTCCCCAAAGGCCGAGCCTTAACCATCGGCCTTGCCCCTTGGCGAATTCCGCCGTGGGGGAGGCATGTTTAAGAAAGTAGGGGAACGGACTCAAGCAGTGACTTACGAGAGAGCACATCTCACACAAGAATCGGTTGAACATCATGAACTATCTATAGCGCCTAGTGAGAGTAACGTAGCTGACCTATGCCCATTGCTTATATCATTTGAAAGCAGAATGGTTTAAAAAGACCACGTTTGTGAATACAGAGCCGCGCACGCAGTATGCATTTTGTTCTCCAATGCACGCAAAAACATTCGCAAAAGAGCGAGGAGGGGGTCGCGAGGGGGGGGACCGAGGGAGAATAAAATTAAGACAAAAACGTACCTGACCGCCTCTGCTCCGCGTTGGCAATCGCGCCTCTTGAGTTCAACAGCACTGGAGTGGCAACCCCTCAGCCAATCCTGGCGCTGCTGCAGTGCCAGGATTGGCTGAGGGCACAGCTTACTCTCCGCCTGCCCATTAGGAAACCGAGGGGCTCCTTATGGGCATGCGCAAGTCAGTGAAAACACAAGTGCGCATGACTAGGAACAGGCGAAAAAATCGCTCACCGTCCCCACTCATGCGCACTTGTGCTGCAGTGCTGCCTGTCCCTGCCTGGTCCGACGTCATGCTGACTGACATGCATTGTCAGTTCTCCCTCGGTGTCTCTGAACTTAAGTAAACTAAGTTCAGAGACGCAGAGGAAGCTGCGGGCGTGGGCGGGGGGCAACGCCCCAATGGACGCACCATGCCTGGTGCATGGCTTATAAGGCTTTGCACAATACCGGCCCACAGTTTCTAAAACACTCTTTTCAGATCTATACGCCGTGTAGACAGCTTCAATCACTAAGGACAAACCTTATAACCTCTTCCAGAGTCAGCTGTGGAGGCAGAAGCTTTGCTGTTGTAACTATTAAACTGTGGAACAATCTGCTTTCCTATATGAGATCCCTCCCCACCCTTATGTCTCTCACGAAAAAACTGAAAACTTAGCTCTTCAATGACTAGGCTCCATTCTGCTCGAGTGTAGACAGCGCCAAGACACCCCAGAGTATCTGTGCGCTTAACAGATTGTGGTAACATAACATAACATATACTCCTGCGCAGCTCTCTTGAATCACATGGTAACACTTGAAGGGTGAGACTCAAGGTAAATGCTTTATGTTGATGAAATGTAGTGAAAGAAACCACTACAATATTTTAATTTGTTTTGTGTATTATTTGACTATTTGGGAAATTTGAAATCTCCCAAGCATTAGAGAGAGACCACAAATCTAACCTGATTTTTTTTTTTTTAGTGCCCACATTTTTATTCTCATTATTGAGTTCATTTATACTTAGTAAGTACTGAGATTAGACTATGACACAAGAATAGTTGTCTCTGTGTAGGTTTATACTGTTTATCGAGGCCCCTTTTCCCTTGTCATTTCCAACATAAGCGACCATGTAACATTTTCCAAGAAATTGTATCCCACTTTTTTTATGCAATGGCTTGTTCAGTTAGGAACCTAGTAATAAAAGTAATACACTTTTACAACTCCCTAAATATAGCTGTTAAAGTAGCCAGTGACACATAAGCACCACTTTAACTAAATGTCAGACTCAAAACAAGTAAAAGCAGTACACTAAGGAGTAAAATGCAATACAAATGTGAGAACCTTAATACATATTTCAATCCAATTACTTTGCTTTAATGGCCAAAATGAACAGATCTTTCAATACCTTTTTTCTTGCTTAAATAGTAAAATCAAGGATAAACAAAAGTATGGCCAAAAAGAAAATAAATCAATTTGGGCATGTGACCAATGTACCAAACTTCCTCATAAAAGCCCTTGTGTCTGGATGCTGATGGCAGTGCTGTTTATTCAATCCAGTCTATGTCCAGGCACCGTGCTATGAAGGCAAACATATCCGACACTTCCTCGATGACTTTGGCTGTTGGTTTGCCCGCCCCGTGGCCGGCCTTGGTGTCGACATAGATGAAGAGCGGGTTGGTCTGCGAGCGGTTCCGCCCCACCATGTACTGCGTTGTAATTGCAACAGTATCTCAGTAGGAGTTATTAAATTATTTATAGTCGTATGTACAAGACATTACAAACACACAAAGAGAAAAAAGAGGCTACAAGAGTTTTTTGGTTAATGCGCCCGTAGGCGTCATATATTAAGGGAAGATTAACAAATTATAGCAGCACTATACGGTCCAATTACCAAAACAACCCTAAGGGAAAAAGTGTACAATGTGCTCGTGACATAAGTGTGACGGCGCAAGTGACAACGTGTATAAAACCATAGCAAGGGGCGCAACACAGTAAATACAAAGTATGTACAATTCAAGGTTCCAAGCAATAGTTCCAATTATTCATTTAAAAGTTCTCAGGGAGTAATTTTCGGGGAACCCAAAAGATCAAAGAGCGCCAAAAGGATTTGGAGCTGATGGGAACAGGTCGACGACGTTTCGATCCTTAATAATTCCGGATCATCCTCAGGACCAGGGTCGTTAATTTCAGGGAGTGCTGTATAAAATAAAGGTCAGTATCAGAGCGCTGGTGGGAAAACGGACATAGGAAACAGGAGAAGGAGAAGGTGGGTCTCGACTAAAGCCTACCTGTGGCCCAGGTTAAGGGGAACTTGGTTAGCTGGGGTTCCGGGTAAGTAGATTCACGGTCACGGTGTGTCCAGGAGAGACATCGAGGGACTCGGAGTAAGTTCAAGCGTCTCTGGGGAATAAGAGGGTGAAATAAGCCAGGGAATAGGGAGAGTGAATGAACAGGGGAGGATAGCCTGCGCTATCGATTTGTCCACTTACCGCAGGAGCGGAGCAGCGGAACCGGAGGAGCGCAGAGAGGCGCTTCAGTGTTTTCCTGCGAAAGGAGAAAAGGATCGGATGAGTAATTCCGCAGACTTAGCAAGGGATGAGGGGGAAGGGGAAGGGGGAGGGGTGTCAACTTACAGAAGGCAGGTCAGGGGAGTCGTGGTCCAAAATTCCACAAGGTACAACAAGCCGCCACGGACGTGTGCGGAGCTCTACCGAAGCCTGTGTAGAGAAGCCGGGCTCTCTTCTACATAAAGGAAAATAATCGTCGTGGTGACGAGCGCCGATTGGACCAATGTGAGGGGGGAGGGACGGTAACTACGGACGCTGGGGCAGTGACCAATGCGGGAGTAGGAGGAGTGAGTCAGGGGGAGATGATAGGATCAGAGGTGGTAACCAAGGACGCCTGGGGAACGTGAATAGAGGGAAAGAGAAAAGTTACGGGGACGCGTGAAAACTAATCACGTAGCCACGGCGGGAGAGGCCGAAGTAAATTAAGATGCGATGGCACGATCATGGTGATTGTAAATTACAATCTCCACTGAAGGTATACAAAATTAATGGGGGGAGGGGGAAAAGAAGATAATTACTTATTGGGCGAGAGACAAGACCAGAAGGGAAAGTCGTCTTCTGTTGGCGATGTCTGGTCAATGCTACATATAAGTGGAGACCCATTAAGAACAACAACAACATGTATAAATCATACAATTTCTGGAAAATCTATTTGACATAAATTTCAGAATGTAAAGGTGTATGGTCAAAAAAAGTTAAGCATGACTAATTCAGAAAGGGGGCAGGGGAAGAGGAGAAGGACCACTGGGAGATCATGGTGGAAGATGAATGGTGCTATTCCACTCATCGATAGTGTTCAAACCATGGTTCACTGAATTACAACGAGTAATCCATTTGCATTCGCATTTGTTCAAGAGTTGTTGTAAATTACCCCCTCGGGGAGGAAGCCGCGGTTGGTCAATAACTTGCCACTTCATGTCAAGTACATCATGGTTTTTTTCAAGATAATGTGATACCAAGGGAGCTGTAATGACCTTACAGTTTATCCTGCTTTTATGTTGGATAATCCTTTGTTTAACCATTTGAGTTGTCTGACCGATGTAGAGGAGATGACAAGGGCATTCAATGGCGTATATCACGTTTTGTGACCGACAATTGGTAAAAGTGTTGAGGGAGTGTGTTTGGTTGTCAAATTTGAATTCCTTTGTATTGATGGTAAGATCGCACACACTGCATGACTGGCATTTGTAGTGACCTAGTACAGGTGGTAGTCCCCACGCGGTGGTGATGGCATTAGAGTGAGCAGGTTTGATGGGCCAGGTGATAGCACGCACCAAATGGTTAGAAAGATTGTTGCCTCGTTTGAATGAAAAGAGCGGTGGCTCTTGGAAGGATTTGTTGGTTCTCAAAATAGTCCAATTTTTTGAAATAATCTTTTTGATTTGGTTGCTGCTGGGGCTGAATTTGGAAACAAAGGGGATGCGAGAGTTTGTTTTTTTCGGCTGTGGTGTGAGAAGGACGCGATGAACTTCAGGGAGTGCAGCGGCACCACCCTGTCGTCGTGATCCGCCGTGAGGAGCAACGTGGCGGGGTACTGGGTGCTTTCCTGGTGCGGTGCCTTGATGTTATGAAGAGGAGAGTACTTGCACAGTCACTCAAAATGCTCTTTGTTATCCGAGCAACCGTAATCAGTGGTCCACGCATGGCCTATGGTAAATTTATGAAATTTCAACATATCCATCACACCGACTTGAGCGACTGCACACCCGAAGAGGTCCGGACGCTGATTGCAGCAGGCAGCCACGAGAAGGCCTCCGTTGGAACCTCCATTGATCGTGATCTTCTTAGGGCACGAGTACCCTTCTTTGGCGAGGTATTCTGCAGCACACTGGAAATCATCAAAGCAATTCTGTTTTTTGCCCAGGCTTCCGTCTTTGTGCCAGTTCTCTCCATATTCATCCCCTCCACGGATGTTTGCCACAGCAAGAACACCTCCTAAGTGCCTCTTAAAAATGAGTCTAGATACACTGTAGCTTGGAGTGATAGATATGTTAAAGCCACCATATCCATAAAGGAATGCAGGATGGGAACCGTCTAATTTAATTCCCTTCTTATGAACGATGAACATTGGGATTTTGGTGCCATCCCTGCTGCTGTAGAACACCTGCACTGTCTGGTAATCGGAAGGTTCAAATCCTTTCACAGTAACCTCTCGGAAAACAGTTGCCTCAAATTCCTCGCTGGTCAGATCACAGTGATAAATAATACCTGGAGATAAAAATGATGTGAACTGATAAAATATTTCAAAGTCCTTCTTATGACCGCTGTACCCCACAATGCTCCCCACATCTAGAGGGAAAGTCTTCAAGTGTGCTCCGGTGGAAAGGTCGTGCAGCTGCAGCACGTTCTTCACGTCATGGAGGTAGCACAGAACCAGGAAGTTGGTCCGGACGCATGCGACCCATTCTAGCACATCCTTCTCATGCTCTGGAACTAGAACTCTCCACTTAGATTCCTCTGGGTCATTCAAATCGATGTTGATCAATCGATAATTTGGCGCCGAAGAGTTGGTCTTAAAAGTGAACATTGTGCCCTCGTTGGTAGTGTACTCATATTCAGCATCAAAGTTGTCAATCAGCTTCACCCACTGGAGAATTCCAGTGATTCCATTGGCTTCATGCTGTAAATCGCAGTACCACAACCTATTCACTGGGTCGCATCCCTCCCGGATAGACAACAAGATGTATCTGCCGTCGTCCGATACCTCAACCCCACCCATCCACTTGGGCTCCTCGGGAAATTCGGCACATAAAATATCCTTTGACTGGTCAGTCCCCATGAAGTGGTAATAAAGCTTCTGGTGCAGGTTGGAAGAAGTCTCTGTACCGTCACTTTTCCCCTCAATTTTTGGGTAGCAGTTGTAGAACATGCCCTTGCCATCATGCGTCCAAGACATGCAGCTGAACTTAACCCTTTCCAGCACGTCTGGGAGGTCCACGTGGCAGTCAACTTTCATGAACTTGATGGTCACCCAGTCCGAGCCGCTGGCGCTCAGGCCATACGAGAAATATTCACCATCGTCGCTGAAGGCGTACCCTCTCAGGGCTACCGTGCCATCTTCAGACAGCTTATTTGGATCCAAAAACACTCTGGGTTCACTCTTGAGGCTGTCCTGAACATATAAGACTCGCTGGTTTTGCAGCCCAGAATTGTAGAAATGAAAGTACCTTTTTTCTTTCTTGAAGTGGCAGCTATACTTTGGGTAGTCATACAGTTCGGTCATTCGTTCTTTAAACAATCCTTGAACCGGGCACTGCTCCAGAAATGGCTTTGTAAGTTTGTTCTGGGCTTCCACAAAGGCCTTTGTTTGTTCACTATCTGGGTCTTCAAGCCACTTGTAAGGATCTGCGATTTTACAACCATGGTAGTCTTCAATTGCTGTCTCATCACGATAGGCTTCGGGGTACTGGAAGGGTTGCATACTGCAGGCACAGGACGGGCGGCAGTGGACGATGTTCCTCCTTACACAGAGACCGATAAAAGAGCTCTAACCTGATTTTTAACAGATCCTTAGCCAAGCAAGTTTACACTTTAGAAGAAAGAATGAATTTTATTAGCCTAGTGGGTCTGCTTAATCTATGAGTCAATGTATTAATTGCAGAATTGGGTTTGCACAGCAAAGGCTGTCTAAATATATATATTTTCTGAAGTGCGGAGGTATAGAGTATAGAGTGCCAGGCTAGTAGGGGAATCTTGAATTTTAATTCCTAAATCTAATAGTCCAAGGAGAAATAGCAAGGAGGTGTTGTAGTATAAATAGTGTATTGAGATAACAGGAGAGTTTTAAACTCACTTTTCTTATATTTGGTAGTCAATCGTTTTTATTCATATATATAATTTAATAGCTTTTATACTATACACACGCACACACACACACACTCTCTCTCTCTCTCTCTTCCTCTCTCCCTCCCTCCCTCCCGCTCTCTCCCCCTCTCCCTCTCTCTCTCTCTCTCTCTCTCGCTCTCTCTCCCTCACCATATCTGACTACTTCCGACAGTCGGGGCCTGTGGGAGGATCGGGCGTCGGAACCCAATATAAGAAATCTTCGTATCACGGTACTCAACAAACTCACGTGGTCTAGCAATTATTGTATTTGAATCAACAGCAACACGTTTCGACCTCAAGGTCATTTTTCAGAGCCAATTTGCACAGAAAACAAACCAGCATTTTAAAATGTTTTGACATTAAGTGACATAGAAGACAGACAACGCATTTCCATTCAATGCTAGGCATAGAAAACAGACTCTCTGCCCAACCTGTTTTTCCTTCACAGGGTGAGCAGGTATTTACATTGATCATGATTCATAGCATTTCCAGTGTTAAACAACATGATTGACAGATACTCACATATATCATGCCTAAATTATTAAACTTTGAATATTACTGATATTACACCATACCAGTCTCAATTGTATCAACAATTCATGTACCAATTTTTAAGAGCCTGAATATGATACCGCATTACGGGGTTTAAGCATTATGAGACCGTCTTCACTGCTTAGTCTTAAAAAAAAGTTTTCTTTTGTTATTTGGTTTAAATTCTTTGCACAGTATCCACAATTCATGAAGGATAGTATTCTGTCTTTCTTGTAATATACTTCCTTTATTTTAAATGTACTTTGCATGACCTCTTGATGACATTAGACATTATCTGCTGATACCTGGGTATGCGGGGGTTGGCGGTTGCAATAAAGGCCACTTGGACATAATCGTAGATTACTATGAGACTAAGCAGTGAAGACGCTCTCATAATGCTTAAACCCCATAAGGCTCTTAAAAAAGTTCTTTATTCATGAATGAGCTAATAAATGAGTTGTACGACTGTGGAGGCGACCCACCGTAATTGGTAGGTGAGCAAATACCATCACTCCTGTTCGCCGATGATACGTTACTAATATCTAAAACGCCAATGGGCATTCAGAATGTTTTAACTAAATTTTCTAACGCTTGCAAATCCCGGGGTTTGATAATCAACTGTACGAAAACCAAGTATATGGTTTTCAATCCCTATAAATCTGCCAAGGGTAAAGTACTGTTGGAAGGCCAACCCTTAGAGCAGGTCAATGCCTTTGATTACCTAGGCGTTAGAATTAGTGACAATCTGGCATGGTCCCCCCAAATTTTTAAAAGTACCTTGACGCTTCAACATGTGGATTGTGCATTAGTAAAAAGAGCCTAACTCAGCGTTTCGTCCTATTTCCCCTATGTTAGAAATACATAGGGCAAAAGTCCTGGGCGCAGCACTATACGGGGCAGAACTATAGGGTCTTGAGGATATAAAACAATTAGAAGTTGCTGAAATTCAATTATTAAGAGCTCTTCTAAATATTCAGAAGAATACACCCCTATTGCCATTACGCCTCGACCGTGGGTAAAATCGATCTCTCATTGTGCTGTCCTGAGGGTGCTTTTATTCTGGGTGAGACTCTGGGTTAGTAATCCCCAAATACCCGTAAAATATGCTGTAGTAGAATTGCTATCTCTCCAAAAGAATAAAGGTCTTTTGCCCTGGTTTGGGAAAGTTAAGGGATGGCTTTTTAAATTAGGGTTGGGTATTCTGTGGGACGATTCATTGTCAATAACAAAAAAAATATCCCCCAGTTGAATTCTACGTACTGGAATTTTATTAATACTAGTTGCACTGAACCCAGGTCATTAGGCACTCTAACTACACATTTTTTAAATGTTAAAAGTTGTTTTAGATTTGAAACGTATATGGATGATGTAGAGCCACCGCAGGCACGTGCACTTTATATGCAGTTCAGATTTGGCACTCTTCTGTTAAATGCAATTAGTAGCAAATGGACAAATTCATCTATCACTCCTAAGTGTCCGTCCTGCAACTCTGCTGTTGAAACCCTTGATCATTATTTGTTTTTCTGCCCTGTATTTGCTTCTTTGAGGAAAAAATGGATTGCTCCTGCATGCCAGGTGTTGTCATTTTCCCGCCCCTCAGAAGCTTTGCGTGTATTTAGCTCCGACACTACCAAATGGCTTGTTTTTACTTTAACCAGATATCTTTTATATGCTTGGTGGTTGAGGACGAAGGTTGTTACACGATCCCGTTTCACTGAAGTAGGGGAAAACTCTAGTGAAGGCCCTGAACCAAGTTAAGTGTCGTAAGCTAAATACTTTTTAACTCTTATCAATATCTAATTGACTCCACATATTTTTGAATCCATTTTTATTTGATCTCATAATCTTTGAAAAAGTGACACATCTAGCTGTATTTTAGATACTGTGCCTGATGTTATGTTATGCTGTTAATTATATCTGATAGAGACTCCTTAACGTAAAATTATCCCCAGGCGTGAGACTTGACCCGGAAAGCTTTCTTGCCCAGCATCTCTGCGCGCCGGGGGGCGGTACCGCGCGACTCCGCCCCGACGTCCTCCGCGGGTGTGACGCCAGATGTCTGCGACGGATCCTCACCCCATCAGCATGCGGTGTTTGGGGGAGCACCACGACTCAACGGACTACGAGGCGTGTCAGCAAATGAAGTCGAAGTCCCGGCGGGAGCGCCAGATGAAACTCCTTTCGGCACGCATGTCCAGGTCGGCGTCGTCGTCGCGCCCATCCCCCGCGGAAGGCTTCAAGACCCGCTGCTTTTGTCGCTGACATCGTCCCTCTCCCAGGCTGCAAGGGCATCGCTCACCTGTTGGTAAGTGTCGCAGTTTGTCCCCGAGGCCCGGTCCCTGGCCTGTTGGGGGCGCGGGTTCTCCACGGGTGGTGCGGGTCCGCGCATCGCCACCCTATCTGCCGTTCCCCGGCACGGGGCGACCAGAGCCCAGATGAAGGCCTATGCGGTGGCCTTGCAGGCCTCTTTGGCTCTTCCCTCTTCTTCTTCTCTTCCTGGGACGTCTGCTGATCCCTTGCCGCGTGCGGGGACTCCTGCGGCGTCGCCGGTGCCGACAGGTTCGACTCCAGGTCCTGAAGTTGTGGTGCCGTCGGAGTGCGGCCCTTTGGGGTTCCCTCCTTCGGACCACGGCACCTCTGCCTCGCCGCAAACCTCTGCGGGGGTCCCTGTGGTGTCACAGGAGGTTGCCAGGGCTTGGGGCGTGTCCGAGGCTGAGGTGACACCGCTCAGGTGACGGCGGCTGCTGGCCCTGGCAGCTCTGCAGGGGCTGGCTAGGGGTCAGGGAGTGTCCCCGGGCCCCCCTCGTCCCGCCACGCAGGCGGCTGCCTCATCGGAGGTCAAGTTGACGCCTTTTCGGCGCCGTTCCTTGGTTGCCTCGGTCTCCTGCGCCGCGTGTTGTGGCGGAGGTCGTTCCGGCATCCCCTTCGGCGCCGGTCGATGTTGACCTGACACCGGTGGTGGACTCTACGGCGCCGGGCCGACTTTGGGTCGTTGATTCATCTTCGGACGCCCCCTCTTCTCCAGAGGTTCGGCGCTTGTTGGTTTAATCTTCTCCAGAGACGGGTCACTGCGTCGTGGCCTTTTCCCCTGGCTCTTCGCCGTCACCGCACCCGCAGTCTTCGCCGGAGGCGCCTCAGGTTCTCCATTCATCGGTCCACCTTCCCCCTTTCCGCGCTTGGCCTTTCCTTCCTCCGGATCGGCTGGGGGACGGCCGCCTTAGCTTGCAGCCGTCACCCACTGAGGAACTAATTTCCCCGCCGCGGGGCCCTACGGAGGCGGCTGCTGCCTTCGCTCGGGCTGTTTCCACGGCTGCAGGAATCTTGCGCATGGGCGATCCAGCTGCCCATTTCCCCACGGATCACCTGCTGGAGGTCCTCCATCAGGGTTCTGGTGGTCGGAGCTGCTTCTTCCCTTCGAGGCTTTGCTCCACACTTCTCTTTTGGGGGCTTGGGGGCGTCCAGCCACGGGGGACCCGGTGCCCCAGCCACTTCTGCACCACCACCGTCCTGCCCCGCATGATCCTGTTGGTCTTTCCCTCCACCCCTCTACCAGGGGCCCTCTTTTACAGACTGCCTTTCCCTCCCTGCCATCGGTGTTGTCACCTCCATCACGGGAGGCCCACTGGTTAGATTCCTGGGGGCGCAATATCTTCGCATCCTCCAGTGCGGCTTTGCGGGCCCTTAACACTCTTTGTGTATTTGCTAGAGCCACTTCTTGCTTATGGGATTCGGCGGAGTCCCTTATGTCTTCCGCTTCTCAGGAGGGTGCCTGTGTTGATCTGCGGCACCATGTGTTGGATGGCCGGGAGCTGGCGGCGTTTATTCTTTGCTCGGCTCTCAACATTTTGGAGGTACTTGGTCGTACCATGGCTTCTTCGGTGGCCTTTTGCCGCCATGCCTGGCTGCTGGACAGTGTATTCCCTGAGAACGTTGGAGAACGGCTGGTTGACCTTCCCTTTGATGGCGCTCTTTTGTTCCACGCCCTTGCGGATTCTGCCATTCAGAGGTTTCTTGCGGGGCTTCGACCTCCTCCTCCTCCCCCCTCAGTGACCTGTATGTCGGTCTGTGTTTTGGGAGGTGTTTTTCCGTTGTTTTCCTGGGGCTTTGTAACAAGTAGCCCCGGTTGTGTGTTCTGTGTGGTTAATGTGCCTTAGGGTCCTTTTGTTGGGACTTTGGTGCTGTTGGCTGCTGGTCCGGCCCTTTCTTGACTTGTGGTTTTGGCTGTTGGTAGGCCCGTGAAGGCCCTGAGATTATGCCTTCTGTGTATTCTCTATTGGCTGATTGGCAAGCCGTCTGCGGTTTTCTCCGCAGGTCTTTCTGTTTGTCCTCTGCTGCAGAAACTTTTTTCTAAGAGGTGTTCCCATGTTCTTGGGACATAACATACCCTATGTGGGGTAATCGTAGCTATTACATAGCTCTATCATGTGCTGGGGAGGTGTGGTAGCCCTTTTGGGCTCCTTGCTCTCCGTGGCGTCACGGTACGTCGCAGGTGCGATCTTCTTGCCGATTGTTTGAAGCAGCGTACGTTGCGCCCAGGTCCCTCCTTCTCCTGGTTCGCTACGTCACTAGGCCAGTCTGGCCTGCTGTCTGCGGCATCGTGTTGTAGCGGTTCCGCACTTATGTCCGGTGTTTCGGCTTAGTCCTCTGTCTGCTGTTCTGGGGGGGGACTGGCTTTCCTTGGCTTCTGTGTTCTGGTAGGCGGCTTAGTCCGTCTTCCGTCTCTCTTTCTCTCTGCCTGGTTCTACTTCTTTCGTGGGTGTGTGTGGGTGTTTCTGGGCCGGCCCTCTCCCTTGGGGTGTGTCCTGGCCCTTCCTGGCCTCTGCCTTCGGCTGGCGTTTGGCTTGTCCTGGGTGCACTGTTTTGTGGTGTTGCCTGCTGCTAGCTGCGCATGCCTGGGCAGGCCTATTTATTCTACCCACCGTTGTGGCCTTTGCTGTATTCCCTTGTGCCCCTGCCTTTGGTTCCGCTGGGGCTTGCGCGACTGTGCCTCTCTTTTCCGTCTGCGTTTTGGCGGTGGAGCCGTTCCTGCCCTGTCCGCTGCTTGCAGCTGAGGTGTGTTCAGCTTTACTGTCGCTGTGTATGTGTTTCTTATGGTGGGCCCTGCCTCCGGTTCTTCCTCCTCTCCCTAGGGGTTGAGGTGGTCCTTGGGATCCTTGGGGCTCTCAGGCGCTGTCTGCCCCTGCGGGGGTTTGGGGAAGTTCTCCCTTGGTTGGGCTTAAGGATATCCTGGCCTTTCCCTTCTTGTCCTTGTGACATGTCCCCTGCTGGGGCCCTCTCTCTCTCCTGGTGGAGAGGCTCTCTTGCAGGCCCTCTTCCCTTCTGGGTATGGCTAGGGTATCTATTCGATGTTAAGGAATCTGCGGCTAGTAGTCTCTATCAGATGTGCAAGTTACTTACCTTCGGTAACGATGTATCTGGTAGAGATGATTCTAGCCGCAGATTCCTTCACGAACCGCCCTTCCTCCCCATTCTGCGAGGACCCTCTGCTAGGGTTTCTGCAGTCTCCTCCCTCTGGGTGGCTTGTCTTCTGTGGGTGTACTCTTCATTTTCTTCAGGTCAGGCATCCCTCCAGCTGGTTTCTTTCCAGCGTGAGGGCCTACTTTTGCTCTTTCCCTCTGTTGTTCGAGTTTCTGATCCCCACCGGTCTTCTTCGTTGGGGGTTCTTTTGCCTGTCCTTTGTCCTTCTACTCCTTTCGGGGGTTATGGCCCTCCTTGGCAGTGTGGTCTGCGGATCGCTTACCTGCCCTTTGTCGTCCTACTCCTTTCAGGAGGTGGGGCCATCCTTGGCGGTGTAGTCTGGTGATGGGTTGCTGTTGCTCCTCTGTTCCAGGCTTGTGGCCCTTCCCTTTGTAGTTGTGGTTGCAGGCTCTCTTTCTATCACAGCGCTTTCACATGCCTGTACCTCCAGGATGGCTCTCGCCTTGGGTTGTGAGGTGGTTCCAAGGAGTGGTGCTTGCGCCTTTCTTGCGATGGCTTCGCTGCTTTGGCCTTCTGTTGCTTTACTGCCACCTGCTGTTTTTGCCTTGGCTTGCACGGTTGTTCCTCAGACTGGTGCTCTGCTCTTTTCCTGATCTGGCTTGCTGTTGTCGCCTTCTGGTGCCTTGGTGATGTTTCTTACCTTTTGTTTCTCTCTATTTTGTTTCTCTGGTTTTTTTCGCACACTGTTCCCATGCTCGCCTCAGTTTTGTTGTGATGGCTCCGCGTTATGACGTGGAAAAGTTCTCCGAAGCAAACTGACGCCAGCGCGCCAGGGTGGGGCTTATGTGACCTCGCTAACATCACGCCCGCGGAGGACGTCGGGGCGGAGTCGCGTGGTACTGCCCCCGGTGCGCAAAGATGCTGGGCAAGAAAGCTTTCCGAGTCCAGTCTCACGCCTGGGGATAATTCTACGTTAAGGAATCTGCGGCTAAAATCGTCTCTACCAGATACATCAATACCAAAGGTAAGTAACTTATACTTTACTACTTGTATATATTAGTGTTGAATGCATGCACTATGATGTTTTTTAATATGTGTTGTGTTTTTATGCTATGTGTGTATGATCATGCTATTGATCGAACAAATAAATAAAATAAAAAAGTTCTTTAATAACCAAAGCCAGTCATGTAATTTAAAGACCAAACTGCAGAATAGGAGCATAGTTTGAATGATCAAGAGCCACATTTATTAAAATAAATAAATGTCTTGGGATATAGCAATATCTGGATTTAGATCCCTATTACATTTTCTGCCACATTTACATTCTTCCTCGGTTCTACTTATATTTGGTTGCTTCTTGTGGTCCCACAAGACTATATTTATTAAAGGTACTAGTTTATCACAGACCTAGCCACATGGCAGTAGAACTCTTAACAATTAAAATAGTATGGTGCATATGAGAAAGAGCGAAATACTTAATAGAGGTAGGACTGAGAAATAAAAGTAGTCTTTAAAGTGGACTTTAAAGACCCAAGCCTTTATTTAGATAGTTCAGCAAAAAGTGTAGGTAACTCCGGTCGTGGAGGTTGACTGGAGAGATCTTATTGAAAGTTGTAGTTTTACTGATTTCGTGGCTTTCTCGAAATCAAGATTTGGCTATTTGTTCCACTCCAGTAATTTTAAGTTTCTCCTACAAGTCGGTAGCTGGTCCCATGAGAAGTATTTTGTGTTTGGGGGCATTTATCATGTTTTTCCTACCCATTCTTGGAATAAAATACGTTGCAGACAGCATGTTGTCTGGCCAAGAAGCACTTGCAAGAGTGTTTCCGACAGTGCTGTCAACTATAGTTAGACTAAAGCTGTTCCCCATCTCTAAATTAAGCAAGGAACAAAGAACTAGGCGGATGAGGCATTGGTCAGTTTTTGTTAGATACCTCGTTACCATCCAGCCTTTAAAGGAGACCTTAGTGGCTAGTTTCAGAAATGTTTTCTGTACATGAAACCATGTTGGTGATATTTGATGTTCATTTAAAGAAATAACATAACCCAGGGTATACCTTTTTTATTAATAAAGTTAATGATTTAAATGGAAAGTTTATTTAATTTTTCAGTATGTATTTTCCTTTTTACATATTTCTTGGCTTTTTCTCTAGAGTTCACTCTTTTTTACTCTTTATGGGGTATACACCTAATGCTGTGCGAGAGATGAAAGTGACTAAGTTCTGCAAAGTGATCAGCGAATTTGCCCTGGAATACAGGACGACCAGGGAGAGGGTGCTGCAGCAGATTCAAAAAAGAGCACAATACAGAGAAAGGAACAAGACACGAGGGAGACTCATCACAGAGGTGAAGACCACACAACAAATGTGCCTCTCTGCTTTATGCATGTTGTTTACAAGTCAACTGAAAAAGTTATGCAAAAAACATGGAGCATATTGATCAGAATTTCTTTGACGTGCATCCTTACAAGTTCATCTTGCTTGACAGTGCTACTGTGTGCAACACCTCTTGTTACCAAATGTTTAATATATACTGGGAGTAGGCTTGTGCTCTGTCCAAATAGTAGTAGTAGTACTTCCTCACCACATGCTGTTGGCTTTTGGTGTAACATGCCATCTCCTATGAAGTGCTTGCATTCCAATGCATGATGGACTGTTTTACAACTAAAAACTACACTAAGTTGTGACATTCTTATTTATTTATATCATGTATACATAAAGAAATCCTTTTTGTCCCCGCTCCATAGAACTTTTTTTATTGTTTTTTTAAGACTCGTGTGTGAGTCCTGATTGTAGGATGACCGCCATATTGAGCTGTCCTGTTATAAAGCAACAAAAAACTCCTGGCAGCTCGATTGGGGTCATTCCTCTCCGATCTTCTGTGTCTCGTGTCAGAGGAAATAACACAAACACTGAGCTCTTGCTTTTTTAAATTCTGCTTGCAGACATCTGTGGCCAGTTGGAATGAGATACCATTTCTGTTTGAACGGAATATACCATTAGTATGCACTCTAAGTTCGCCTACCGTACCTATCAACCTTTTGCAATGGGTTTTTTTTCTATTTTATTGAGGTTTTAGTGACACATCAAACAATAAAATCAGGAAAAAGGAACACCTGAAAAATGGATACTATCATAAACATGCACAGCCTCTGAAATGTAGTATTGCGAGGGAACAGAAAGTGGTTGTTCATATGGAGGTAATATCACTTATCAGTCCATGTCAATAAGAATGATGGGTTTGAGATTGCAAGGGACATATAGACCAGTGTCCAACTGGTGAGTAGTTGGCAAAGTCTGTGTCCATAAGAAGAGTCAGACATAACCTCAATACCAAGGAGGGAGCAAAACAAAAAGAGGATTCCTCTGGGTGTCGTGCTGTAAAGTGGAGGGGGCGGAGGTGTATTGTTTTGCACTCCCAGATAATAGAAAATACCGCCCTCCCACACGGAGGCTCAAACACGACGAAGCAATAATAACAGCACACCACCACATGGAAGGGATTTCACTTAATAAAATGAAACACATCAAAGAATAAGGCATGGGATTTTATTTATGCAATGCTCTCTAACAGAAAGGCTTTCCCAGATGTCAAATGAACAGCATTCAAATGTATATTATATGACTTTGATGAACGTTTACATGTAAAGATATTACTATTTTACCACCAGATAGCCGTTTATAAACTGCATTTATATTAAGCTGTATTAATGAATTATTATTATACAGTAGCAAGTTTTAGATATCATGGATCAAATGATCCTTCATTTATAACATACATGTTATTTATTTTGGCATTTTTAGCTTTTTTACATTCTTGGATTGAATGTTTTTTTTAGATTTGAAATGCCATTGAATTATGGTCCATATCTTACACTGGTAATATAAGTCCAACTCTTTGCATTCAGGCGCATATTCATTAATGTATTTATTATATTTATACAATCAAGTGTATTGTAATATATGCACTGGTGAATACTTTGTATTACGTTCAGGCATTATGCAGTATGTCTTCGATGTCTACTGTTTGAACAACTGTTTCTAATTTGCACTGGCACTTTAAATACTGGTTAAAAAATACGCAACTCCTCATGTGATCAAGGCCCGGGTGGGGCGGAAAGGCGTCATGGCGGCGATGCAGGGCAACAAATAAAATATTTTCTGCACGAAGAACTTTTGGGTCCGCGTTTGTCTGTCCGGTTCCATGTGGATGTTTTCAGACGAAGTCTGCGATTTAATAGTACCGACTTGCTTCAGCGGTACCAGCGGTAACCCCTCCTCTACTTTGGGCGTCGTGGCAGGAAGCAGTTGGTTTTGGTTGCACCAGAACTAGAATCAAAGACTCCAGTGTGGAGCACACCACGCAAAGCCCCTGGACGCTGGAAACCTTTCCTACCTTGAAGCCGAAATCGAGGTGACAGGAGTTCTAGGACCGGATCGCTATAGGATATTCAGCGAAGGTAGGAAACAGTTAACTGTCCAGTTGAGGTGTGTGTGCATTTTAGACGCGAATACTGATTTGTGCGTCTAATCTTGCTAATTATAAATTCTTTATTAGCATGAGTGACAGTGTGTGAGTAACTCTATGGATGAGTGGCGTTGTGTAACAGGATGTATAGGTTTATGAGTACATGTATGAGTGACTGTATAGGACTGTTGGTGAATGAGTGGATGTGTATGTGGATATTAGAATTACTGAATAGGTTATAACTGGTATTGGTATGTCCATTGTTTTTGAAAATGTTAGTTTCTATTTTTGAATGTGTGTATCAAAGGTTGTATTAGGGTGAGAGGAGGTCTGCCACTCTATCACAAGGACAATGTCATCAGTGATGTCATTTGAGATGTCATCAGTGATGTCATGAGTGATGTCACTGACCATGTCATGAGTGATGTAATATGTGACGTCATCAGCAGTGCATTGCGGGTGCGCGAGTTATAGTTAGCTGAACTAACTATAACGGGGGAATTTCAATGGTTTTGTACGAGTGAAAAGTCCAGCTAACTATAACGCCCCTGAAACCATTGGTTTTTTCAGTGAATTTCTAAGGTTTTTTAAATGCTATTTCCTAACCATAACGTGCCTGAAACCTATGGTTTTTTCAGTGAATTTCAAAGGTTTTTTAAATGCTCATTTCTAACTATGCCTACAATGATAGGACATGTGAAGAAATAAGAAAAAACGCACAGAAGGAAAAAAAAGAAATGCAGAAAGAAGCAACAGAAGTCCTCAAAGACGAAGAAAAGTGCAGGAAGAAATATAACGTGCAGAAAGAACAAACAGAAGAGCAGAAAGAAGCCTTGTTGCAAAATCATCCTGTACCCTCAACTTTTTCAGACGGATACTGGTGGTAACTGAGTCTGACTAACCAGTCCTAGAGCCAGTGCTATGTTAAATGACACTTAGAATATAGTGAAAACACCTACTTACACTAGGGAACACTATGCGTTGGGGTCCCCCTGTGATTAGCATGATCTCCTCTGTAAGCCCCTAGTATATAATAGGGCAGGGGGATTAAAACTACCTCTCCCCTCCCTTCCCCACTGTGTAAACACGCCCTGTGGCCATTTTAAGTTGGGAGATTAAGTCCCCTTGAATCCTGAGGGTCCCTAGGGTCCAACTAGCCCACTAGGTACCTCCAGTAGGCGCCACAGAGCTGCGTTGCAGAGAGATGTAAAAAGGGACATGGCCTAGACCACCACTCTGCAACGCACTTACTGGAAGCACCTGGTGGGCTAGTTGGCCCCCAGGGTCCCTCAGGATTGAAAGGGAATTATTTCCCCAACTTATAACGCGCCACAGGGCGTGTTTGCACACATCACCTCAGGCCCCTTCTCCTCCCTTCACCACTGTGTAAACACGCCCTGTGGCCATTCTAATTTGAGAGATTAAGTCCCCTTGAATCCTAAGGGTCCCTAGGGTCAAACTAGCCCACTAGGTACCTCCAGTAAGCGCCACAAAGCTGCGTTGCAGAGAGGTGTAAAAAGGGGCGTGGCCTCAGAACACCTGTCTGCAAGGCAGCTCCCTGGCGCATACTGGAGATACCTGTTGGGCTAGTTGGCCCTCAGGGACCCTCAGTATTGAAGGGGAATTAATTCCCCAACTTAAAACTCGCCAGGGGGTGCGTTTGCAGAGTCCTGCAAGGAGGGGGCGTGGCCACCGGCGCGATGCCGGTCTTTTATTTATTTTATTTTCTTAAGGAGGGGAGGCTGTGTGGCCTCCTTTTTCTAATTTATTGGCCTTGGGGACCCCATCCCCCAGGGCCTGCCCCTAATTTTTTTTTTAAATTTTTTTTTTGGGAAGGGGGCAGTGTGGCCCCCCTTCCGAGGCCTTAATCGGCCCCGGGGACCCCAACCCCTAGGACATGTGCTTTTTTTTTTTATTCTTTAAGAGGGGGGCTGCGTTGCCCCCCTCCTCAGGCCACGTATGGCCCCAGGGACCCCATCCCCCAGGGCCGGCCTTTATTTTTTATTATTTTTTTTTATATATATTTATAGAAACACCTAGGACATGCTGGACAAACCGTACATACCTATCACCATGATGATTTGCGTGATATTCATTAAAAGGCGACTATGCATACAATGAATCCACATGGAATGTATTTACACCGCTAGTGAAGCTCTGACATGTCTGACGCCCTACTGTGCCTAATCCCGGTGCCCCCGCCGGTGGGTACTCTCCAAGTAGACACCCTTGTCGTTTATTTATACAAACATGGGTAGCTATTGACGAGCACATTTAATACACACGCACACCAAGCCATTCAAAGGGGTTTCGACAAAAATTCAACCAAGAAACCCCCCTCACCGTTAATAAAACACACATCCAACGCCGGATGTGTAATACTTTTTATTTTACTCTCTGGAAAGGAGACAAACCTCACTTGAGAGTCACAGCGTTCTCCTGGCTGAGCCCAATGCTGTGTTACATCCACCAGTGCCCGCCGAGTGCCACACACCTCTGTGTTGTATTCCACCAGCTAGTGCGTATGCTATGACTCTCTAGCCCATGTGCACTGTAACACCACCCCGTGAATATGTCATGCCACACTTGCCTTTGCACAGGTTATATTGCCCCATCTAAAGTGCCTTCCTCGATGCCTATGTTATAACGCACAGCGCTATGCCATACATATTACAATCTGGGATCCATATCTTTGTCACAGTGCATTTGCAACATTACACTCCCCAGCACATATTTTATATTACAACTTTAGAGACTAGTTAGGTTACACAACACTGCCCAGTGCATATTACACTCCAAGGTGCATATCGCATAGCACGTGCTAGTGCCTGTGCTATCTCGCGCTCTCCAATGAATCTATCATTGCGCACAATGTCTTGCATATTATATTTCACGCCCCGGTTCACCTTATATCACACTTTTTGGTGCATAGTTTATACCATACACTATATCTAGTTTTCATTTTCAATCGTGCTCTCAGGACTATATTCTATATAACACTGCATTCACCTACCCTTTTCACGGGCATTACATTTTGCGATGGGGGTGGAGGGTCAGGGGGTGTTTCTGCCAAGTGAGTCCAGAGTCACAGTCACAAACGTCCTCTTCTTCCTGAATAAAAGTGAGATTATGCTGGATACTTTTTCATATTTTAAGTAGTTCGCACATTTTAAAAACAATAAAGTTCCTAATACCCGCCTTCTCTGAACAGTTAGCTTGCTGCCCCATCCACCTCCTCCCTAACCTCTGTTGCCTGAATCCATGGACTAGCCTCCTCCCTCCTGCCATGCATGGTCTGATGTGCTGCCACTGCCCTCCATTTAGCATGATGTACCAGTCCACTCCTCCTGCCCTCCATTGCCCAATTCTATTCCCCATCATTGACCTCCTGCTTAGCCTCTGTGCTAAGTTTGCTGCCCCTATTCTCCTTCCCCCTGCCCTCCGATTACTTTGTACATGCCCCTGCTCCATCCTTTTTGCCCACCATGTTCCATGGACCTGCCACTCCTATCTACTCTGAGTGTTCTGTTGAGCTGCATCTCCCCTCCCACCTGCCTAGCATTGTCAGATGCCTGTAACCTGTCCCTGCCACCTTCACCCAGCCTGTCACATTCCATGCCCCTATCCCCTTCCTCCTGTCCTCCATTGTCCTTTTTACTGCCACACCCTTCTGCCCTCCCTGGTCTGTTGTGCTGCAACTACTCCTCCTGCCTGTCCGCATGGTCTGTTGTGAGGCCCCTTCCCCTGAACGCTCTCGTCTGTGCCCAGGTCCTGAACCTCCCTTCTTTCCTCCATGGTCCTTTGTGCATGCCCCTGCACCCTCCTTCTTGCCCATCATAGCCATTGTGCTGCCACTAACCCTCCCGCTTGCCATGCATGGTCTTCTGCGCTGCCACGGCCCCTCCCACCTTCCCTGTGTGGTCAGCTAGCTGCCCCTGACCCCCTCCCACCTTCTCTCCATGGTCTGTGTGTATTCCATCATAGTCTCACTGTTGCTCTCCATGGTGTATCTTGCTTCTAGTGCCCATCCTGCCTGACCTCCATGGTCATCTTGCTGCTCCTGCCCTGCCCCCTTGGCCCCAGCCCTCTGTTTCCATGTGCAGACCCCTATTCCCTCCCTCCTGGCTTGTCTGTTCCATTGTAATGCCCCTGATCCATCCCTCCTGCCCTTTATGGTCTGTTATGCTGCAGCTTTCTCTCCTGTCTGTCCATTATGGTCAGCTAGCTACCATTGCCTCTTTCCCCTCTGTTCTCTGTTGTCCATGTACATGGTCCTGTCCCCTCCCTATTGCTTTCTATGGATTGTTGTGCTGCACTCCCGTCCCGCATGCCCTGTGTGGTGTATTGTGCTGCTGCAAATCCTGATGCCTGCCCTGTAGGGTCAGTTTGGTGCAACTCTCCATGTCCCTCCTGTCCTCTGTTATCCGAGTCCATGTCCCTACCCCAATTCCTCCTGCCTTCCATGATCCAATGTACCATACTTGCGAACATTTTGAACTTGGTAAGAGGGAGATTTTGAAAAAAAACTGGGGTATTGATTTTCCCCTTTGAGTTACATTGAAAAAGAGGAGATTGTAGACAGGAGACAGATCAAATAAAACCCATTTGAGCTTAAAAACATTGGACGTTTCCTGGCTGAATCGGGTCTGTTGGCATGTATGGTTGTACTACCACTGCCTCTTCCTTCTGCCCACAATGATCTATTATATTGCCTCAGCCTCTCTTGCCAGTCCTGTATTGGTGGTTTGTTGCCCCTGCCCTCCATAGTCTGTTGTGCTGCCACTGCCCTAACTGCCTACCCTGTGTGGTCAAATTGTTGCCTCTGCACCCTCCTACCTGCCTTCAATTTTCAGAGTCCGTGTCCCTGGCCTCTGCCTCTCAACAGTATCCTAATGAACAACTAGATTGCTAACATTCTATATTTATTACAAAAGTGTGGAACGCCTGATGTCATCTTGATATAATCAAAACTGTAATACCTAGAGCATTTCCTTTAGAAATTACATATATGAGAGGGTCTTATTTGCATCAAAATTATGGTTAGTGCTCTAAAAAACTTAAATGAGGACATATTTTCTGAGTTTTCAAATAGAGACAAAGCACTTTTAAATTTTTTGTTATCTTTGTTTTTTTATCCAGTTGACCACTTGATTAAATGTTGCACTTAGGGGAGAGGATGTGGTGTTACTTCCAGAGCTGCAGACTTTGCAACTTGGGAACCAGGTTGGAGTTTCTGCTTCAGCTCGACATTCTGTGATTCTGGTCAAATCACTTAGTCTTCCCATGTCTACAACCAACATGAATTTGTTCTTGTGTGATGTAACCAATGCTCATGTAAAGCACTCCAATACCTGACAAGTCTGCACTATATAAAAATGCAAAAACACAAAAAATAACAAGTGTTTTGCACACTTCTGTCATTGGGCTACATGTGGGCTACATCTAGGTGATATTTGTGCTGCATTTGGGCTCTTTTGTCTCTGGTGGCCATCTTGGGAGATTTATTTGTTATGAAGTTACCTCATTTACTGCAGTCTCCTCAGTAGGAAATACTTTCAGTTTTTTACTTTGATTCCATCAAGAAGGCATTCAGATGTGTCACACATTTGCCATAAATTCAAAATGTTAGCACTCTAGTTGCCCATTAGATCACTGTAGTAAAGCTACTGCTCACCAGGGAGGTCTGCTGCTGGTATTAAAAGTGCATGTTTCAGTCTGCATGTCAGAATTTTTTAATGAAATAGAAGAGGATTTGAGAAGTCACTCAAAATGTGCCCTAATTTTTCTTTCTACAGCACTAATCAAACTTTATATGGCAAAATGAACCCCCTCATTTTGTTCCTTTTTAAATTAAATGTTTTAAGAGTTACCACTTTATTTCAATCAAGATGGCTTCAGGTGTGCAATACGTTTGTCATAAGTAGGACTGTTAGCGCTCTAGTTGTTCTTTGGAACCCTCTGGGAAGCTGCAGTAGAACACAAAGGAATCAACTGACAGTCTCTGCCCTTGTTGGATGTACATGTTTTACGGAGAGTGTCAGACTTCATTCTCACATGACTGAGAAAGATAATGTGAATTTACAGAAAATATGCTCTCAGTTTAGCTTATAGATCACCTTCCAAACCTCTGTGGGAAAAGCATGAGAAAATAGTTTTCTCTCAAACATGATTCATGATATCCCAGCAGAAGGCTTTTTCACATTGTAAAATCACCTTAGAACACACCACAATTCCTAAAATGTGTATGGTACAATCAACAAATGATTTATAATGTAACTAACGTCTTAAAACCTTCTATTAACTGCAATGCTTTGTAATGAGGTGCTTTCATGTATATTGGTCCCAAGATGGCTGCCAACACTTCATGGATGAAGTACTGACAGCCAATCAGATCTCACGATGAGATGTGTGGTTAGGCTCCGCCCAGATATATATATGTGATTTTACTTTTGATTTTCTCTGGAACTACTGAACGGATTTACACCATTTAACCAAAAGGCACGACTCTGAACCAAGGGCTACCTTTTTGCCAAATTTGGTGTAATTCCGTTCAGCAGTTCGGGCTGTAGCTGCGAGTAAAGGTTCCTATGGAAAATTGCATGGGGAAAACACGTTTTGGAACCCCCCTTTTTTCTCAGCCCCCGCTTGACAAATCACCCCGTGACTTTCAGGATAGGAGCGGACTGTAGCGCCCCCCCCCCCCAGTTTTGAGAATTTTGCGAAGATTCGTCAACCGGCGCCAAAGTTATTCAAAAATGAATGTTGCGCATTTCCTATGGATAATAGGTCCTAACTATAACTATCTACTGGCAACCGCCAGTAGGTAATATATATATATATATATTCACTGAAAAAACTATAGGTTTCAAAGACGTTCTAGTTAGAAATTAGCATTTAAAAAAACCTTAGAAATTCACAGAAAAAAACATAGCTTTCAGGGGTGTTATAGCTAGCTGGCCATTTCACTCGTACAAAACCATAGAAATTCCTCCGTTATAGTTAGTTCTGCTAACTATAACTCGCGCGCCCACAATGCACTGCTGATGAAGTCACATATTGCATCATTCATGACATGGTCAGTGACATCACTGATGACATCACTAATGATATCTCAAATGACATCACTGATGACATCATCCAGTGAATGTGGTTTAGTTTGAAATTTTAATATGTATTATATATATACCAATCTGTATTGAAGATTGAGTGGATATATAACTGTCTGGATGGAGGATTTAGCAGCTGTCTGACTGTCTGTTTAAGTGAGTAATTAAACGTGTCTCACTTAATACATGGATTAGTAACTAAACTATGTGAATGTGTGCATCAGTGTCTCTGTTGTTGTATAACATGCTGCATCAGTTGGTCACTAACTACATGAGTGTGTATATTAGTTATTGATTAGTTGGGTGAGTATTTGTATGGGACACTGAATTTGTGTGTGGTTGGATGGGGTGTGTGTAACTCTATGCATAGATGTGTGAATGGTTGATTCACTAGGAGTATAGGTTTAAGAGTGCATGTGGAAACAGTTGTTTGGGTGACTGAGTGTATTTATTTGTGTGTTGGTGAGCGAATATATGTTTTAGTTGTACATCTTCAACAAAGTAAAAAAATAAAAGGCATTGTATGTGAGAGTTGGTGTATATAAATAAGTATGTGTAAGAGTCAGTGATTGTGAGAGTAACTATATGAATGAGTGTTTAATTGTAATGGTGATTTCTTAACATATTAACTATGAGTTACTATGTGTTTGAATAAATGAGGTGTTATTGGATAATTGTGTAAGTGAGTAAATGTAAGTGTGATTAATTTTTTTCATGAGTGAGTAGGATGACTGCATAACCGACTAAGATGACTGCTGATGTGTCAATGTCTATATATGTGTATAAGTGCATTTGATAGTGTTCTATTAATTAGTGACTTCATGTATAAATGATTCTGTTGTTGAATGGGTAGTTGTGTGTGTAGACTTAGGAATCAGTGAGTGGTTATGTAGTAACTGGTATTGGTGTGTCAATGGTTTCAAATATGGTACTCTGTATTTTACAGTGAGTGATGAAAGGTTATACTAGTGTATGATGAGGTGTATCAGATTGTCACGTAGATGATGTCATCAGTGATGTCATCAGTGATGTCATTTGAGATGTCATCAGTGTGAGAAGTTGGCCTGGCATATGCTGTCCTCTAGTTATAGGGGACACCTGGCACCAGTCCAATTAGAATCTTATTGATGATAGGTAAAAGACAACCTTTAAAGAAAGCTATCCTAGTGGTAGCTGTGGAGAGCAGCCTTCAGGCTAAGTCTTGAAGGAGTGTTAAGCTTAATGTTTTACCATAGATAACCTTGAATAACCAAATGAAAGAGTAGTCCACACAGGTATATATGTATTTATTTAACAGAATCGCACAAGTCTCTTTATGAGGCTAGAGGTAAAGATACATTTCAAACCAGCATTTATAGATACAATAAATAGCACTGGAATCACAGGGCCCCAGGGGGGGACCAAACCATATATTAAAAAAGTGGTATAAGAACCACGACAATTCTACAGACAATGCCTAGGGCATTTAGGATTGCTTGCCCCTTTAGAATCCACCCACAGTTATGAGGAAGGGGACCCACGGGAGACGCGTGCAGTGCAAGCAGCTGCTTTCAGGATCCTTATTATAGCCTATGGAGAATGTCACGGTTTGATTTAAACAGATTAAAGACACTTCTAGCAGGATTTCAAAGTTAAGGGCTTAAAGTTAAGCCTTTGAGGAGCCCACTACCACGAGAGTACCGAGGTACCACTGTTACCTGCCCCAGGGAAGCCGGGTGCATAGGTCGTTTTCGATGTCGGGTCGCGGGCTGATTTTCAATGGTGAAATGGTCAAAACTGCTGCTAGCCAAAAGCGTTGATGATTCCGTGAAGAATGAAGTTGTAGATATTGAAGAGAAGAACCTAAAAGCAGAGGGGACAGAGTCTGGGTCACGGCACAGTGACCAGGGAGCTCAAAGGAAAGAGCCCTTCAATGTCGGGTGCTTCAAGTTGAAAGAGGTGTAGCTTGGATCTGCAGCCACGGGCTCCAGGAGGCTTCAAGGAAGGCCAGCTTCTGGAGGGCGACTGTCCCACGTCGGATGAGGGTCGCTGCAGTGTTAGTGTCCGGATTGGATCCACTAAGCCTTGGCAACCGCAACCCACGCAAGATGAACAAATCAGCTACTGGTGCAGACCCACGAGGTCTGTGAGAGCTCGCCTTTGGAGAGACTGTAGAGCAGGCCTAGAGCAACCAGGGGAATTCTTGGAAGTCGAGATTGTCCTCCGCTAGGGTCCACAAGTCGAGAGACAAGGGACCGCGGAAGGCAGCAAAATGGAGTGCGTAAAAGGAAGCCCAGGGGTCACCGGAGGGGGCTAGGGCGCTGATCTTTGGCACAATTGCTGCTTGGTGGTTGGCTCAATAATGGGCCAAAGCACAAATTCCCCACTCGTCAGGGTCGTGTGCTATGCAAGAGGTGGCCGGTGTCCTGGGGTATCGGGGAATCTCGGCACCCACGCGGTCCACGGTGCTCAGACTTGCTGTGCACACTCACTGGCCTCTGGGATGCTTGGGAAACCCACCTCAAGGTTTCTGGAAGTCGTCGAAGTCCGAAGGAGCAGCGAAGTTACAACCGGGTCTCTTGCAGTGTTTCCGGTGCCTGCCAAGCAGGGGGATAACTCCTTTATCCCAAGGGAGATTTCTTCAGTCCGCTGGGCAGCAGCTCGTCGAAGGTCAAGTCTGTAAAGTTCAAGATTAATCTGAGGCTCTGGGGACACAGTATTCACCTTTAGCCCCAAGATTAGGGAAGGGGCCAGATCAGAGCCTGCCAATGAGAGTTGAGGTGGGAAAGGGTGGCTACACTCACTCCCCTTTGTGTTTCCCGCCTGGGCGATGGGCAGGATGCCCCTGAACCGGTTCCAGGCGGTGTATGCAGAATGTAGGAGCTGTAGCTGCCTACGTGCAACTCTGAAAGGCAACATATGGTGCACCCACCCTGTTCCAATCCACATATCCTGTCTGGGGAGGTGCTAGCACCTCCCTGCCACAGGAGCCCTATTGTCCAGCTGGCGAGGCTGGGATTTTCCCCAGCAACAGCCAGCCAGAGTCGTGTGGGTGGCGGGTAGTAGCCATTTTGTACTATGTGTGCACTTTTAAATTGGTGTCTAAATTCTGCCGCAGGGGGGAATCGTGCCCTCATGCCCATGGCTGGACTGGGGGTATGATTCCTACATGTTTGACACCAAACACTATATGGTTCTGTGTAGCCAATCTCAAGTTAGCACGCTATCGCGATAGGCTTATAATGCGGTTAAGAGTATATGGTATGGCTACACTACAAACAACCCAGCAATGATTTTACGAAGGTTGCAGAGGGGCCCTACTCAGGTAGGGGTCCCCCCTCACACATACCTCAGCACCCTGCCTTGTAGGATTACCAAGGCCTGCTATAGGGGTGACCTATGAGAGTATATGTGCTGTAATGGGGTTGGATATAGGGTACCTATATCCCTGTAAGGGGTGCTAGCACCACCTTACCCAGACTACAGTAGAGGTCTGGTCGTGTCAGTTTGTATGGCTGTCCCAGGGTGGCACAATAAGTGCTCCAGCCCTGGTAGGCCTACTGGGGGACCCATGCCCTGGGTACCTAGGGTACCATCTACAAGGGACTGGTAGTGCATCCCCAGCATCCAATTAGGTTGTACCTAATGTACTAACATCAGTTTTAAGGAGAAAGCAGATAGGCTGGGGTCCTGGATAGCAGGATCCCAGCCAGACTAGTCAAAAACCACTCAAATACCAGGCAAAAAGTTGGGGGCAACCATTAATCAGATTCCACCTTCCTACAATCAGTGATTTCATCAGTGATGTCACTGACCATGTCATGAATGATGCAATATGTGACATCATCAGCAGTGCATCGCGGGCGCGCAAGTTATAGTTAGCAGAACGAACTATAACGGAGGAATTTCTGTGGTTTTGTATGAGTGAAATGGCCAGCTGACTATTACACCCCTGAAACCTATGTTTTTTTCTGTGAATTTCTAAGGTTTTTTAAATGCTAATTTGGAACTATAATGTCACTGAAACGTTTAGTTTTTTCAGTGAATTTCAAAGCTTTTTTAATTGCTAATTTCTAACTATAACGTCTCTGAAACCTATGGTTTTCTTCAGTGAATTTCAAAGGTTTTTTAAATGCTAATTTCTAAGTGTGATAGTAGTTATACCTATTTTTTGTACTGATTTTCTACAGTTTTATAACTGTTTATTTATAAATATTTTATTCATTAAATAACATTAGATATTTTTCTGAAAATTGCCCCAAAAATGTTAAAAAAAAGTCGAACTGAAATATTGATTTAATTTTTTATTTTCTATATTTTTATTATTTTCTTTATTTTTTTAAATTTCCAATTTTTTTCCGGAGTCGCGCACTCAAAGTGTTCACATCACGGTGGGTGCACGGATTCTAGCCGCCATTTTAGAAAAGTCGTGAAGGATCTGCGTACGGTGTGCGACGGCTGCGTGTTTTTCAGTTACATCATACACATTTAATATTACGTGATGTGCGCAATTGGTATGCGACCAGTCCGTGACTCCTGCTCCCGCGCATTCGCGACACATGCGCATTATTGTGCGAGATGCTTGCGTGGTGACGGGTCCCGCGTGACGTCGCATACGTGCTGGGGCGCGCTGGATGCGCGACTTCTGCAAAAACAAAATGATGTTCCAAAATGATATGTATGTGTCTTTAATATACATATTAGGGCAAGAGATTATCGAAAATATTCATAAAAAGTATATATTTGTACTTATAATAAACTTATATTATTTTTAAATATATTTTCGCAAAGTCGGGAGCATGCATCGTGAGTGCAGAGAACCAGGTCAGCAGAGCTGCTGTAGAGCCAGAGAAACCAAGTCAGCAGGGCCGTTGTAGAGCCAGAGAACCAGGTCAGCAGAGCTGCTCTAGAGCCTAAGAAGCAGGTCAGCAGAGCTGCTCTAGAACCAGAGACCCAGGTCAGCAGAGCTGCTCTAGAGCCAGAGAAATTAGGTCAGCAGAGCTGCTTTAGAGGGAGAGCACCAGGTCAGCAGAGCTGCTCTAGAGCCAGAGAACCAGGTCAGCAGAGCTGCTTTAGAACCAGAGAAACCAGGTCAGCAGAGCTGCAGAGGGAAAGAACCAGGTCGGCAGAGCTGCTTTAGAGCCAGAGAAACAGGTCAGCTGAGCTGCTCTAGCTGACACTGACTGACTGACACTAACTGACACTGATTGACTGACACTGACTGACTGACAATGACTGACACAGATTGACTGACACTGACACTGACTGATTGACAATGACTGACACTGATTGACTGACACTGACTGACTGACAATGACTGACACTGATTGACTGACACTGTCTGACTCTGACTGACTGACACTGATTGACTGACACTGATTGACTGACACTGATTGACTGACACTGACTGACTGACATTGACTGACTACTTTCTACTACTCTCCTACTCACTCTCTACTACTCTCTACTACTGTCTCTCTACTACTCACTCTCTACTACTCTACTACTCACTCTCTACTACTCTCTACTACTCACTCTCTACTACTCTCTTCTAATCACTCTTACTCACTCTCTACTACTCTCTCCACACTACTCACTCTCTACTATTCACTCTCTACTACTCTCTCTCTACTAATCATTCGCTACTACTCTCTACTACTCACTCTCTACTACTCACTCTCTACTACTCTACTACTCTCTCTCTACTACTCACTCTTTACTACTCTCTCTACTACTCACTCTCTACTATTCACTCCCTACTACCCACTCTCTACTACTCACTCTCTACTTACTCGCTCTATTCTACTCTCTACTACTCACTCTCCACTACTCACTCTACTACTCACTCTACTACTCACTCTACTACTCACTCTCTACTATTCTCTACTACTCACTCTACTACTTACTCTACTACTCTACTATACTCTACTACTCACTCTCTACTACTCTACACCACTCACTCTCTACTACTCTACCACTCACTCTCTTCGACTCCCTCTCTACTACTCACTCTACTACTCTACTACTCACTCTCTACTCCTCACTGTCTACTACTCTCGCTCTACTACTCTCTCTACTACTCACTCTCTACTACTCGCTCTCTACTACTTGCTACTGCTCACTCTCCACTTCTCACTCTACTACTCGCTCTCAACTACTCTCTACTACTCACTCTACTACTCACTCTCTACTACGCACTCTCTACTATACACTCCCTACTACTTGCTCTCTACTACTCGCTCTGTACTACTCTCTACTACTCACTCTACTACTCACTCTCTACTACTCTCTACTACTCTCTACTACTCACTCTACTTCTCTCTACTATTCTCTACTCACTCTACTATTCACTCTGCTACTCACTCTAATACTACTCACTCTTTACTACTCTCTACTACTCACTCTACTACTACTCACTCTCTGCTACTCTCTCTATTACTCTCTTCTACTCTCTTCTACTCACTACTACTCACTCTCTACCTCTTTACCTCTACCTCTACCTCTCTTAACTTAAACGAGGACAAGACCTATTGCATTTTCAATGCTTGTTTACTTTGGTTCCATCAAGAAGGAATTCAGATGTGTCACACATTTGCCATAAATTCTGAATGTTAGCACTCTATTTGTTCTTTAGAACACTCTGGACATTCTGTCATTGGGCTATACTTGGGCTACATCTGGGTGATGTTTGTGTTACATTTGGTCTCTTTTGTCTCTGGTGGCCATCTTGGGAGACTTATTTGTTATGAAGTTTCCTAATTTCCTCATTTACTACAGTTTCCTCAGTAGGAAATACTTTCCGTTTTTACTTTCATTCCATCTAGAAGGCTTTCAGATGTGTCACACATTTGCCATAAATTCGGAATGTTAGCACTCCAGTTGCTTATTAGATCACTACAGTAAAGCTACTGCTCACCAGGAAAGTCTGCTGCTGGTATTGAAAGTGCATGTTTCAGGCTGCATGTCAGAATTTTTTAATGAAATAGAAGAGGATTTGAGAAGTCACTCTAAATGTGCCCTAATTTTTCTTTTTTCAGCACTAATCATAATTTCTATGGCAAAATGATCTCCCTCATTGTGTTCCTTTTAAATTAAACTATTCACTTTCTACTACTCACTCGCTACTACTCTCTACTACTCACTCTCTACTACTCTCTACTACTCACTCTCTACTACTCTACTACTCCCTCTCTACTACTAACTCTACTACTCACTCTCTACTACTCTCTCTACTACTCACTCTCTACTACTCACTCTCTACTACTCTCTACTACTCACTCTCTACTACTCTCTCTACTACTCACTCTACTACTCACTCTCTACAACTCTCTCTACTACTCGCTCTCTACTACTCGCTCTCTACTACTCGCTCTCTACTACTCACTCTACTACTCACTCTCTACTACTCACTCTACTACGCTCTACTACTCACTATCTACTACTCACTCTCTTCTACTCTACTCCCTACTACTCTCTCTCTAATACTCACTCTCTACAACTCACTCTCTACTACTCTATACTACTCACTCTCTACTACTCACTCTCTACTACTCACTCTCTAGTACTCTACTACTCACTCTACTACTCCACTACTCTCTACTACTCACTGTCTACTACTCACTCTCTACTACTCCCTACTACTCTCTCTCTACTACTCACTCTACTACAATCTACTACTCACTCTACTACTCACTCTACTACTCTTTACTACTCACTCTCTGCTACTCTCTCTACTACTCACTCTCTATTACTCATCCTCTACTCTCTACCTCTCTACCTCTCTCTCTACTACTCTCTACCTCTTTACCTCTAACTCTCTACCTTTACCTCTCTACCTCTACACCTCTACCTCTTTACCTCTCTCTACACGCACACATATGCACATATTTATATGCATATATATGCATATGCATTTATGTATGTGTATATATATATATACACATATATAAACATATATATAATCTGCATATCTATATAAATACAAATATAAATGCATGCAAACATATGCATGCTATGTACATGAAAGTTTGAAAAACACTAATAAAAGCAAAGCTAAAAAGCCACCTAATTACAAACAGAATTGCTTTAACTTAAACGAGGGCGAGACCGATTCCATTTTAAATGCTTGTTAACATCAAGAAGGCATTCAGATGTGTCACACATTTGCCATAAATTCTGAACGTTAGCACTCTAATTGCTCATTAGATCACTGTAGTAAAGCTACTGCTCACCAGGGAAGTCTGCTGCTAGTATTCAAAGTGCATGTTTCAGTCTGCATGTCAGAATTTTTTTAATCAAAGTCAAAAACTGAAAGTATTTCCTACTGAGGAGACTGTAGTAAATGAGGAAATTATGAAACTTCATATAACAAATAAGTCTACCAAGATGGCCACCAGAGACAAAAGAGACCAAATGTAGCACAAATATCACCCAGATGTAGCCCAAGTATAGCCCAATGACAGAATGTCCCAGAGTGTTCTAAAGAACAAATAGAGCGATAACAGTCTTACTTATGACAAAAGTATGGCACACCTGAAGCCATCTTGATTGGAATAAAGTGGTAACACTTAAAACATTTAATTTGCAAAGGAACAACATGAGGGGGTTCATTTTGCCATAGAAATTATGATTAGTGCTGAAAAAAGAAAATGTATGGCACATTTTATTATTATTATTATTAATGTTATTTGTAGAGCGCTCAGCTACCTCCAACGGAGGTGTCCCGGCGCTAGCAGCATGAGCAGAAGTGTAGTCAAGGCACTAGAAAGTGCTAGGTCCGGTCGAACAACCATGTTTTCAGGGCATTCCTGAAGACACGTTCTGATGTGGACTTCCGCAGATGTTCGGGCATAGAGTTCCATAACTCAGTTGTTCTTACCGAGAAGGCCCGGCCACCAATCCTAGCTTTCTTAAAGTGTGGAATTACCAGTTGCTCCTGATGATTTGACTGAAGTGCCCAAGTTTGGTGGTATTTCTGGAGTCTTTGCTTAAGGTATATTGGACCCGAGCCTCTATATGCTCTGTAGGCCAGGGTTAGTGCCTTAAACTCTATCTGCCTTTTTACCGGCAGCCAATGTAGGCTCCAGATATGCGGAGTGATGTGATGGCGAAATGGGACATTCCTAATGAGTCTTGCTGCCGCATTTTGTATGATCTGCAACTTTCTGATAACATACTCTGACAGACCAAGATATAGACTGTTTGCATAGTCCAGCTGAGAGATGACTAATGCATGGACTACTGACTTTCAACAGTCGATCGGCATTAGCTTAAAAAATCTTCTCAAGGCTTTTAGCTTCCAAAAACACGCAGAGGAAACCTGGCCTATCTGAGATTTACCCGACAGGTTGGCATCACATTTATATCCCAAATTTCTGGGTGAAGTTGCCGGCACGGGGGGGGGGGGGGGGGATTCAGTTCAGGAGGCCACCAGAGTTCTGACCTGGGGGGGATGGTTAAAAAAGAGTATCTCAGTTTTTTCTGCATTTAACTTCATGCAGTTATCAGTCATCCAAGATGCCACTTTCAGAAGACACCGCTTGAAGTTAATGAATGCCGCCTCTGAGTGTTCCCTAAAGGAAAACACAAGCTGTGTATCATGAGCGTAGGAGATAACCTTTACCCCTAGTTGTTCAATTATAGGGGCCAGAGGGGCCAAATAGACATTAAAAAGGGAGGGACTCAGGGCTGAGCCTTGCGGAACTCCGGATGTCAAAGGGCTAGAAGAGGACACATACGGGCGGAGGAACACTTTCTGGGATCGTCCCTCCAGAAGGGAGCGGATCCATTTTGAAGTCGTTCCGGTCACTCCCAGTGAAGCTAATCTTTCCAAAAGGATCTGGTGCGACACCGTATCGAATGCTGCGGATAGATCCAGCAGCACTAGCATCGCACAGTTGCCTTGATCCACCGCCTCCCTTACTGTTTCTGCCACTTCCAGCAAGGCCGTCTCGGTACTATAGCCCGATCTGAAACCCGATTGTGAATCGTGAAGAAGTTTGTGAGACTCCAAGAATTCGGCCAGCTGTATTTGAACTTCCTTCTCAAGTAGTTTAGCTGGCACTGGGAGAAGCGAGATCGGCCTAAAATTCTTTAAGTCTGCTGGATTTGCATCTTTTTTCTTCAGGATTGGCTAGACCAACGCAGTTTTCCACTTGATAGGGTAAGTGCCTGTTTTCAAGGAGGAATTCCAGATAGAGTTAAGTAGGGGGTTCAGCCAGGGGGCAAGGATTTTAAAAAAACTTAGGAGGACAAGGGTCGGCTGGGGAGCCAGACTTAACTTTGCACAGCTTCAACAGAGAGATACCTGGACTCAAAGGACGGAACTCCGACCAGCACTCCACATGCTGATCTGTCGGAGAAGTCTCAACCGATGGCCGCGGAGTAGTTGTTTTAGGGAAAGTGGCATAAATGGTTTGGATTTTTGTCTGAAAAAAATTAGCAAGATCTTCACATAAGCTAACTGAAGGAGCAATCGTACTTTTTAAGGCTTGTGGCTTCAAGAAGCCCTTCACGATCTTGAAAACTTCTCTTGACGAATTGTCAAAAGCTTTTATTTGATACGCGAAGTATTCCTTCAGGGCATTACGTTTTAGTTTGTGGAATCTTTTTAATGCCGTTCTGTATGTGCATTTAGCCTCGGCGTCATACTTTTTCCGCCATAGCCGCTCTAGACGTTTGCAGAGGCTTTTCTCCTGACGGAGTTCTAACGAAAACCAAGGAGCTGTTGGTTTATTTCTAGCCGATTTCACAGTGTTCAAGGGGGCTACTTTATCTAGAGCTGTGGTAATCCAATTATCAAAGGCCGATGCATCTTGATCGGGGTCTCCCGTGAGTAGGGGGAGCGTTTCCTGTAGTTCTAAACCCATAGACTCGGGTAAAACCTTCCTCCAATTTCCAATTTTGAGTGACTTCTCAAATCCTCTTCTATTTCAATAAATAATTCTGACATGCAGACTGAAACATGCACTTTCAATACCAGCAGCAGACTTCCCTGGTGAGCAGTAGCTTTACTACAGTGATCTAATAAGCAACTAGAGTGCTAACATTCCTAATTTATGGCAAATGTGTGACATATATGAATGCCTTTTTGATGGAATCAAAGTAAAAAACTGGAAGTATTTCCTACTGAGGAGACTGTAGTAAATGAGGAAATTAGGCAACTTCATATAACAAATAAGTCTCCCAAGATGGCCACCAGAGACAAAAGAGACCAAATGTAGCACAAATATCACCCAGATGTAGCCCAAGTATAGCCCAATGACAGAATGTCCCAGAGTGTTCTAAAGAACAAATAGAGCGCTAACAGTCTTACTTATGACAAAAGTATGGCACACCTGAAGCCATCTTGATTGAAATAAAGTGGTAACACTTAAAACATTTAATTTGCAAAGGAACAAAATGAGGGGGTTCATTTTGCCATATAAATTATGATTAGTGCTGCAGAAAGAAAGATTAGGGCACATTTTGACTTCTCAAATCCTCCTCTATTTCATTAAAAAAATCTGACATGCAGACTGAAACATGCACTTTGAATACCAGCAGCAGACTTCCCTAGTGAGCAGTAGCTTTAGTACAGTGATCTAATGTGCAACTAGAGTGCTAACATTCAGAATTTATGGCAAATGTGTGACGCATCTGAATGCCTTCTTGATGGAATCAAAGCAAACAAGCATTGAAAATGCAATAGGTCTCGCCCTCGTTTAAGTTAAAACAATTCTGTTTGGAATTAGGTGGATTTTTAGCTTTGTTTTTATTAGTGTTTTTCAAACTTTCATGTACATAACATGCATATGTAGGCATATATGTATATGTATGCATGCATTTATATTTGTATTTATATAGATATGTAGATTATATATATGTTTATATATGTGTGTATATATATACACATACATATATACATGCATATGCATACATATGCATATATATATGTACATATGTGTGCGTGTAGAGAGAGGTCGAGGTAGAGAGGTAGAGAGAGGTAGAGAGAGGCAGAGAGAGGTAGAGAGTAGAGGATGAGTAATAGATAATAGAGAGTGAGAAGTAGAGAGTAGCAGAGAGTGAGTAGTAGAGAGTAGTAGAGTGAGTAGTAGAGAGTAAGTAGTAGAGAGTGGAGAGTAGAGTGAGTAGTAGAGAGTAGTAGAGTGAGAAGTAGAGTAGTAGAGAGTGAGTAGCAGAGAGAGAATAGTAGAGAGTAGTAGAAAGTGAGTAGTAGAGAGTGAGTAGTAGAGTGTAGTACAGAGTGAGTAGTAGAGAGTGAGTAGTAGAAAGTAGTCGAGAGTGAGTAGTAGAGAGCAGTAGAGACTGAGTAGTAGAGAGGGAGTAGTAGAGAGTGAGTAGTAGAGAGTGAGTAGTAGAGAGCAAGTAGTCGAGAGTGTGTAGTAGAGAGCGAGTAGTAGATAGTAAAGAGTGAGTGGTTGAGAGAGTAGTAGAGAGCGAGTAGTAGAGAGAGTAGTAGAGAAGAGGTGAGTAGTAGAGTGAGTAGTAGAGTAGTACAGAGCGAGTAGTTGAGAGCGAGTAGTTGAGAGCGAGTAGTGGAGAGTTAGTAGTGGAGAGTGAGTATTAGAGAGTGAGTATTAGAGAGTAGTAGAGAGAGAGTAGTAGAGTGAGTAGTAGAGAGCAGTATAGAGAGAGTAGTAGAGAGTAGTAGAGAGTGAGTAGTAGTTGTAGAGAGTGAGTGGTAGAGAGTAGCAAAGAGTAGTAGAGTGAGTAGTAGAGCGTGAGTAGTAGAGATAGTAGTAGAGGGAGAGTAGTAGAGAGTGAGTAATAGAAAGTGAGTGGTAGAGAGTAGTAGAGAGTGAGTAGTAGAGAGTGAGCAGTAGAGAGTAGTAGTAGAGAGTAGTAGAGAGTGAGTAGTAGAGAGTAGTAGCGAGTGAGTAGTAGAGAGTGAGTAGTTTAATTTAAAAGGAAAACAATGAGGGGGTTCATTTTGCCATAGAAATTATGATTAGTGCAGAAAAAAGAAAAATTATGGCACATTTTGAGTGGCTTCTCAAATCCTCTTCTATTTCAATAAAAAATTCTGACATGCAGACTGAAACATGCACTTTCAATACCAGCAGCAGACTTCCCTGGTGAGCAGTAGCTTTACTACAGTGATCTAATAAGCAACTAGAGTGCTAACATTCCAAATTTATGGCAAATGTGTGACATATCTGAATGCCTTCTTGATGGAATCAAAGTAAAAAACTGAAAGTATTTCTTACTGAGGAGACTGTAGTAAATGAGGAAATTAGGCAACTTCATATAACAAATAAGTCTCCCAAGCTGGCCACCAGAGACAAAAGAGACCAAATGTAGCACAAATATCACCCAGATGTAGCCCAAGTATAGCCCAATGACAGAATGTCCCAGAGTGTTCTAAAGAACAAATAGAGCGCTAACAGTCTTACTTATGACAAAAGTATGGCACACCTGAAGCCATCTTGATTGAAATAAAGTGGTAACACTTAAAACATTTAATTTGCAAAGGAACAAAATGAGGGGGTTTCATTTTGCCATAGAAATTATGATTAGTGCTGCAGAAAGAAAAATTAGGGCACATTTTGACTTCTCAAATCCTCTTCTATTTCATTACAAAATTCTGACATGCAGACTGAAACATGCACTTTGAATACCAGCAGCAGACTTCCCTGGTTAGCAGTAGCTTTACTACAGTGATCTAATGAGCAACTAGAGTGCCAACATTCAGAACTTATGGCAAATGTGTGACACATCTGAATGCCTTCTTGATGGAACCATAGTAAACAAGCATTGAAAATGCAATAGGTCTTGCCCTCGTTTAAGTTAAGGCAATCTTGTTTGTAATTAGGTGGCTTTTCAACTTTGCTTGTGTTAGTGTTTTTTAAACTTTCATGTACATAACATACATAAGTATGCATATATGTATATGTATGCATGCATTTATATTTGTATTTATATAGATATGCGGATTATATATATGTTTATATATGTATGTATGTATATATATATATATATTTATATACACACATATATATAAGTGCATATGCATATATATTCTTATATCTGTGCGTATAGAGAGAGGTAGAGGTGTAGAGAGGTAGAGGTGTAGAGAGGTAGAGGTGTAGAGAGGTAGAGAGTAGTAGAGAGAGAGGTAGAGCGAGGCAGAGAGGTAGAGAGTAGAGAGTGAGTAGTAGAGAGTAGTAGAGTAGCAGAGAGTGAGTAGTAGAGAGAAGTAGTGTGAGTAGTAGAGAGTAGTAGAGAGAGTAGTAGAGAGTGAGTAGTAGATAGTAGAGGGTGAGTAGTAGAGAGAGTAGTAGAGAGTGAGTAGTAGAGAGTGGTAGAGAGTGAGTAGTAGATAGTAGAGGGTGAGTAGTAGAGAGAGAGTAGTAGAGAGTAGTAGAATAGTAGAGAGAGAGTAGTAGAGAGTAGTAGAGAATGAGTAGTAGAGAGCAAGTAGTAGAGAGTGTGTAGTAGAGAGTAGTAGAGAGAAGTAGAGTAGTAGAGAGTAGTAGAGAGTGAGTAGTAGAGAGAGAGTAGTAGAGAGTGAGTGATAGATAGTAGAGAGTGGTAGAGAGTGAGTAGTAGATAGTAGAGGGTGAGTAGTAGAGAGAGAGTAGTAGAGAGTGAGAAGTAGAGAGTAGTAGAGAGTAGTAGAGAATGAGTAGTAGAGAGCAAGTAGTTGAGGAAATATGAATTTTGTGATCAGTTATGTCCCCTATCGTAGACCCCAACGGCTCCATGTGCATGCTATAAGTACATGTATGTTCCCTCCTATTCCAGTTTTGAAGACGCAAATATATGTGCGTCCACCGTCAACATGTCCTCTTTCAGATCCACTATGAATGGGTCAGATATTCCTTTTCTAAGTATGAAAGGCCACCGACTTTATGTGGTTCACTTTCCACATTTTACAGATTCAGGCGAGTAGGCCCGAATTCTGTCATCAAGCCTTTTCCTGCCTTCTGCCTCTGAAAGCTCCAGTCTGAGCCTGCATCTGTGACCATGAACTTTGTCTTACTCCCTGCGCGGCTCACGGTGCCTGATCCAGCCCGTAGCCTGCCAAAAAACTGTATTTCACCTTCAAGATTATCTCCTCTGCCCCTCATCCGATGCATTCCTGTCTAGCAGTTTAGGTAAACATTCCTCCAGCTACCGTGCAAAGGGGCCAGGCCTCGCTGTCCTCATGCAAGTAATTCATAAACCTGTTACCATGGAATATTCCTACCCCCTCGCATTTAGTGAAGACACTTAGACGCTTGTACACGCACTAGTCAGTACAGTCAGTATAGAATAAGATTCTATCCTAAGAGACCTCTCTTTTTGGATAACACAGTTCTTTAAAAATAGGATATTAGATATGATTTGGGATTAGGTTGACATAACCCCAGACTTTTGTCTCCACATGTAGAGCTAAATGTCAAGTCCCTTTCTCCCTCTAGTTGCACGTCAATCACACGTCATGCGGCTGCGCACGCATCTCTGCCAAATATTTCTGCTGACATTGCAGGATTCTCTTATGGATACACCCACTTATGACATCATGTATGATAATGTTGTCTAGTTACGCCTATTCTAGTTACGCATGCATAGTTTATTTTTCTTATCAGTTGATACGCCTACTGCATCTGTTTTACTGTAATGCCTTTTCTATAAAAATGATTACCTGTCAATAATATATGTTCCTTCCTTCCTGAACTTTCGTGGTGATGGAATAGAAGGCTCACAATTCAAATTGTATTCCTTTGTATAGGAATAAAGACATTTTAAACCCTCTACTACCACGGATTCTGCCTCTCATTTTACTGAGTTATTCTCGATAGATTTTACCGCATAAAAAATAGTACCGGTAACGAAATATTTACCACATAAATTGGCGCCCGAATAGGGACACTTTCTCATCTCACGCGCCGGCGGTGCGTTGCAGGCCCGGTCTCCTGCCACAGCTGAACGGACAACAAAAACGCGTATCTGCAGGATTTCCTGTATCTCCTTCCGGCCAAGCGGGGACGACTGAGGCTGCGATCAACACCCAGACGAGGCGGTGAGAAGTGCGAAGTATCCCGACCAGAGCCTAGCTGAGAGAGCAAGATCCGAGGTATACAGAGACCCGCCAGGTTCCGAAGTTCCGAGTCCAGTCCGGTCCAGTCCAGTTTCAGTTCCGTTCCGAGGCCTTCCGTTCCGAGCTACCCGGTGAGTACCATTACCGGGGAGGCATTTAACGTGCACATAGTCTGTGCCGGTCAAGACGGGTTTGGGTACACAAATTCGGTCTGCACTGTTTTAGCAGTGTATCTGTACTGTTTAGCAGTATATATAGTATGTTGTGCATATAAATAAATATAAATAAGTATTATCTAGTGTCAGTATAATGTCAGTAACTAGTTTTCTATTAGTTATCATTGTTCGTAAAACTGTTAAGTGTTAAATGTTTTAAATACGTTCTATATACTGTGGTGTGAATGACTGTTCATTATTGTGTTTTTGTAAAGTGTGTTCTAGTAATAAGGTCTAAAAATGCCGCTCTTTTCAAAACTAAGACAGATCAAAACTAGAAAAGGTGTACTCGAAGAAGCCGTTCCCATCCCACCTAGGGACACTCCAGGGTACTTTATGTATCATAAGCATGGCCTAGATGCCGTATTATTTCTTGATTTATGGGTGGACTACACCAAAGAATTACCAGAGAGTCAGAGATGGCCCGCAGCGTGGACCTGGGATGCAGATTGCATCATGAGAGTAGAAGAAGAATTATGGAAAAAGAAAGCCAGACAGTCGCAGAAAGATGCCATTGAATTATGGCGTAAAGAATCATATAGACGCACGGAAAAAGCACTCAGACAGGAAGAGAAAGGTAGGGAGAATTCGAATAAAACCCGAGAAAATCTATTACTTGAGGAAGGTACCCGAGTAAAATCAGAACAAGTAGACAGACAAAGAAACGCTCTTATGAATGGTATGTATCCACTTCTGGCCGAAGGGTTACCTAAGGCTACTCCGGAAATACCAAAAGACTTGCCACCTCCATTGTTTCCGATAAAAGCACATCCCAAGGGGCATCCTAGAACCGCAGAAGATGTTTTCCTTTCCTCCTATTTAGATGACGCAGCTCCCGAGTATGCAAATACCGCACCACATAGACCGCTTGCCGATGATGTGCATCGCCAAGATTCTCCGTCTGTACCTCCACAACAACCAGCTCTGGCACACATTCCGACAAGCACATCTGTTTCTACCGCTTTTCCCGCAACGACGGTTGCTGTCTCACCTTCAACAAATCCTTTCATGTCCAGCACCCCAGACGGTGCTATAGGAGGTACGACCGACATTTTTTCTACGCCACCCAGAGGAGATAAATTTTCCCTTAGAGAATTAGCACACCAACGTACGCCCAAACTAGCAACCCCCGACATGCTCAAGGAACTTCTAGTAGATTGTAGATATGATCCTGTGCCCGGTAAACGGGACGGAATGCTGCTGTCGTCATTACGTATCAGACGAGCTGCAATATATTTAACGAAGTTACCAGGAATGAATACACATTTAGAAAATATATATCACTTTGTCCAGTCAGGGCGAGGTCCTGAAAGTATTAGCAGAGCCATGGAGTACCAGAAAGCGGAAGTACAGGGACAACTGTTACGTTTCCTCATAAACTGTGTAATCAGAAATCAAGACCGGCCTGGGGTAAATACGGAAGAAATGCAAAAACTTGTCACTTGGGGTAAGAATATATCAGAAGGGAGACATGATAAACTGTTATGTATAGTAGCTATGTACCGAAAGATCCGCAAAGAAGTAGAAAGAATACACGAAGAAAGATTAGAGGTAGACCCCACTGACCTAAACAGAGAGGAGGAGGAGCAAGAATCAGACCAAGTAGATACAATAGCTTATGTAGGTAGAGGAAGATCCCATAATAATACCAGAGGTTTTAACGACCCAATACGTCCAATACGTCCAGAATGTAATAGACATCTTCCAAACCCTATGCTAAATACAAAATCCCCTGAACATTTATTCCAAGCCGCTGATAAATTACTCCGAGATCGAAGGGGATACCACGTGCTTGATTCCATGGACAAACAAGAATTAGCCAGGTCAGCAGTACAATGAGCTGACAGTCCCGGCGAATACAATGACGATGTACTTGCACACACGTTTCTGAATCTAGACCCATATGAACAGCGTTTAGCTAGTATATACATGATTCAACACCTCCTTATATTATATAAAAACAAACACTCCGATCCAGGACCCTTAGCTGACATACTGACAGAACTACTCACGAATATATGGAGAGGGTCAGGTACTGATTTGATTAAGGAAATACTAGAATCCCGAAACCAATATTTACATTTCGTATGCCCAGAACACGTCTCAGTTCCCATTATGGGAAGAAAAATGTATCACATAGATAGACAGAACCCGTTACGCGAAGTGCACCCGATCAGAGGTGCCGACGATAATTTCACACGTGTGTTTGTATACACGCCTATAACTAAACTGGAATTATTAGAAATGAAGAAAGTAGTACCCAGTCATGACAAAGATCCAGCAGGTTTCCACCGTGAGATAAAAGACATGTTACTCATGGGAGAGTATACCTACCCCGATATTATGAAAATATTAAAAGTCCTGTTACCCGCAGGTGTTTATGAGAAACTCAAAGAAAAGGAATGGGAGGTGGGAGACCAAAAGATAGATTGGACAGCATTAGAAAACGAAGAAAAGGCCCGAGCTGCAGGAGCAGGGCTTGGGGATAAGACTACAGCATTAGCAGGATTACTAATACAGGTACTGCCACGTTTATTAACTACGAAAAAGGAAGACTGGGGTGCAATCTCAGCCTGTAAACAAAAACCAGATGAAGACACTAGTGATTTCTATTCCAGATTTGAAAAATGTTTTAGTATAAATAGTGGTATAAAAGCCAGTAGTGAGTCATATCCACATCTGTTTGTGACAAAATTAGTTGAAAATTCTCTGCTACAAGTCAAGAATAGAGTATTGAAATTTGAAAGTACCTGGCAAGGTAATACCCCATCACAGATGCTGCAGATGTTACAATATCACCACAATAGAATTAGAGAAGAACAAGAACACGAACAAAGATGTATGAAAGATACAAAAATGAAAATGCTTGTTGCACAGTCAGTTCCAGCCGATAGTCATCAAAAGGGTGATTCCGCAGGTCCTGCGAAAGGGACATGCAACTATTGTAAACAACCAGGTCATTATATACACGATTGTCCAGTCCTGAAACATAATATTGCCACCGGTAGAACACATGAGAGACCACGTCCACCTAGACAGGATCAGAATCAACAGCAACTGCCTCAGCAGGCACAACCTAGGTTAGCTCCGCAACAATTAGCTCCGCAACAAGGCAGCTTACACCCGATCGCATCCAGTTAATTGCTAACATGCCACCACCCAAGACACAAAAGGAGGTGCGGGCTTTCATAGGCCTCACTTCATACTGTAGGCAGTGGATCCCTCAATATGCATTCCTAGCAAAACCACTCATCCAGTTGACAACACAGGAGGCAGCCACATCGACTGTCCTCCCTTGGACTCCAGAACATACACATGCCTTTGAAAGCTTAAAGAAAGCTTTATGTCAAGCACCTGTCCTAGCAACACCATGTTACAGTAAACAGTTTACACTCTTTGTTACAGAACGCGAAGGTACTGCTTTGTCAGTACTCACTCAGGAACAAGCAGGATCACACAAACCATGTGCTTATTTCTCTAGTACATTAGATCCAGTAGCGCAGGCACTTCCAGCGTGCCTAAAATCAGTGGCAGCAACAGCTTTAGCAATCCGACAAAGCGATGCCATAGTGTTAGGACATCAATTGACAGTACAAGTACCACATGCAGTAGAGGTTCTCTTGAACCGCACACAAACACAACACTTGACTATAGCAAGACTCACCGGTTACGAATTAACATTGTTTCAGCCACACATAGAAATCAGACGTTGTAATACGTTAAATCCTGCCACACTGTTACCAGTAGGCGGAACAGATCCATTGGCACATGATTGTGTCGAAGTCATTACTATCACGACGAAACCCAGACAAGACTTGACAGATATCCCTTTGACAGATCCAGACTTGACATTATATGTAGATGGGTCATGTATGAGAACAAGTACAGGAGAGTTAGTGGCCGCTTACGCAGTCACAACAGACACTGAAGTCATTGAAACAAATTGTATTAACACTTTGTCAGCTCAAGCAGCAGAGCTCATCGCTCTGACACAAGCCTGTATTCAAGCCACAAATAAAAAAGTCAACATATACACAGATTCACGTTATGCATTCGGAGTCGTCCATGACTTCGGCGTACTGTGGCGAGAGAGAGGTTATTTAACTTCTCACGGTGCCCACATCCAACACGGACCCCTCATTCAAGCCCTATTAGACGCGATTCATCTACCTACTGCAATATCAATTATGAAATGCAAAGCCCACACAAAAGTCACCGATATTATTTCTCAGGGTAATGACCTAGCTGACAGAACAGCTAAACAGACTGCTCAGAATCAGACTCTCGCAACTGACATGACAAAGACAATAGTCCCGACACCAACACATTGCATGACAGTTAAGGATCCCGCCCTTGATGTAATTGACATACAGACACATGCTACACCAGAAGAAATAAAGAAATGGACTGAATTAGGAGGGATCCAAACAGATCAAGGATGGATGACGAAGGAAAAATCTATATGGTTTCTTCCCGACTCAATGGTCCAAGTCATCATTAACACTGTACATAGTCCAGCGCACCTAGGAGAAAAAGCTATGCTAGACAGCATTCAACACATTTGGTTCAACAAACACTTGCGAGCCGCAGCGAAACAAAAAGTTCGTACCTGTATGATATGTTGTCAGTTTAATCCAGGTAAAAGCATCCCCGTAGAGCAGGGTGGATTCCAAACTCCCGATCACCCTTTTGAAGTCCTCCAGATGGATTATATCCAGATGGAACGATGTCGAGGATTCAAATATGTTCTCGTAGTTGTCTGTGCTCTTTCCCGTTGGACAGAGGCATACCCGGTTTCAGATTACACTGCCCCGACTACTGCCAAACAGTTAGTTCGAGAATTCTTCCCACGGTACGGTTTACCACGTGTTGTCTATTCAGATAACGGCCAGCCGTTCTCATCCGAACTAATGAAACACGTTTCCCTTCTATTAGGCTATCAATGGAAATTTCACTGTGTCCGACATCCCGAGGCAGCAGGTCTCGTAGAACGCCATAATCAAACTCTGAAAATTAGATTGTCCAAAGTATGTAGAGAGAAAGGAGTCGATTGGATAGTAGCCTTACCAGTTGCGCTCTTTTACATGAGAATGGTAGCACATTCTCGAACAGGGCTATCCCCGTATGAGGTGATCTTCGGCAGACCACCAAATATGTGGGGGACGCCTATACCTCGTAAAAAAACTGACGTTGACTGTAATATGCTGACAGATTACCTGGCTTCCTTGATGTCTGCACTACAATCTTGTTGTTCACAGGTATCCGCAGCTTTTCCCGACAATACTGAGGTGAAGCCCCATGACGCGGTTCCTGGTGACCTGGTGCTGGTCAGGAACTTTGACCGGAAAACCCAACTGGATCCTAGGTGGAAGTCACCGAAGTTAGTTTTACTCACCACAAGGACAGCCGTGAAAATCGAAGGAAGAAAAGGGTGGTTGCACTCGAGTCATATCAAGAAATTTTATGGACTACCACCCAGTATAGAGACTCAACCCTGTATTCCCTCACAAACAGACTCAAAGCTCCCTTTGGCTGAATCTACGAAACAAGAACTGTATAAACTAAAATTGAGGTCCAGTAAGTCAGACAATTTGATTGTTTAAGTCCTCTCCAAGGTGAATCGGTTGAATTTGTCTCTGACATGTATCCTCTGGACCGGAATAGAGAAAGAAATAATCAAATGCTGCTCAAAAAGCATGCGTATTGTAAATCATTTCGTAGTCATTGTACAGTAACATTATTAATTTTGTTTTTTCTAAGTCTTCTGATCATCATTGTCGGCATCCTATTGCACATGTATTACCCTATTCCTAAGCATGCTTATAATATAACTGCAGAACATTCTTTTAGTGAATTACCTCCACATGAATTGTCTTATAGATTTGCGCTGCGCAACAACACATTCATTAGTATGTTACATCATTCCCATCAAACCAGCAATGCCACAAATTGTTGGATATGTGGCCGACTCCCTCCCTATCAGAACTATAAGGGAGTTTTGCCCCTCTTTCCCTATCCGTTCACACACAATGGCTCCTGTGGAGCATGGTTTAGTTTGATCAATTCCCTAGATTCGAATTCCGCAGTTTATCAAGACAACTGGGTATGGGGAAACCTGAACTTAGTTTTGCTTAAAGTCTGCTACCCTAACAAGGAGGGACTTCCCAAAAGAACAGGAACTGATCTAGAAAATGAAGTATATGGATTAGGTAATTTTACGCTTAACCTCATGATCCTGAACGTTGAATCTGAAGCTACACCAATCTTGCCCGCCATGTCAGTATTCCCAGCAAAAGGGGAACTATGTATAAGAAAGAATGGCTCCATACACATGGGCCATAGTAAATGCACCACTGTAATAAAATTCAGTGATCAAGGCAAGTCTACATTTAGAGCTTCTCGTCATTCCTACTTTATATGTGGCCAGACCGCATATATACGCCTACCTTTAGATTGGGATGGTACCTGTTACATAGCATTCCTCCTACCACCTGTTTTCCTAGCTCCTCCTGATTATCACAGAAATACCCATTTAGTACACAATAGACAGCAGAGAGATCTCCCAATTGTTGATTACACTGAAACAGCATGGGAAAAATACACAGATTTCAATAAAGGTTTCTTTCCCTATATAGGTACAGTCACTAATAGTAAGCTGATACGTAGATTAACCAGAACCCTTGAAGCAGTAGTGAACGAAACTATTTCCGCCTTAGGCAATTTAACAGAAGAGCAGTCTGCTATGCGGATTGTTGTGCTTCAAAATCGTCTTGTCCTTGACGTCATCCTAGCTGATAGGGGCGGAGCTTGTAGGGTCATCGGATCAAGTTGTTGCATTTTCATACCAGAAAATTCGCCGTCAGTATATAAAGCTATAACCCGCCTTCATAAGATTGTAAGCCAGATACACCAGAGTCCAGGCACCTGGACTTGGTCCGGTTGGTTCTGGGGCGTGTTGTCAGCCTGGGGATGGAGAATGCTCTCCTTCCTAGGTATTGGCTTTCTCATACTATTCAGTTGCTGCTTATGTTTACAATGTGGGCCAGCGATTTGTGGTCTGTGTGCCACCTCGTGTATCCCACATCCAAGTTTTCGTTCGAGATCCCGGAAGAAGAAAGAAGAACAAATGATGCTATATGAACAGATCGATGGATTGATGAAGATCGATATCTCCTAAGGGTCCGAAGGGGACAAGGAGGGAATGAGGAAATATGAATTTTGTGATCAGTTATGTCCCCTATCGTAGACCCCAACGGCTCCATGTGCATGCTATAAGTACATGTATGTTCCCTCCTATTCCAGTTTTGAAGACGCAAATATATGTGCGTCCACCGTCAACATGTCCTCTTTCAGATCCACTATGAATGGGTCAGATATTCCTTTTCTAAGTATGAAAGGCCACCGACTTTATGTGGTTCACTTTCCACATTTTACAGATTCAGGCGAGTAGGCCCGAATTCTGTCATCAAGCCTTTTCCTGCCTTCTGCCTCTGAAAGCTCCAGTCTGAGCCTGCATCTGTGACCATGAACTTTGTCTTACTCCCTGCGCGGCTCACGGTGCCTGATCCAGCCCGTAGCCTGCCAAAAAACTGTATTTCACCTTCAAGATTATCTCCTCTGCCCCTCATCCGATGCATTCCTGTCTAGCAGTTTAGGTAAACATTCCTCCAGCTACCGTGCAAAGGGGCCAGGCCTCGCTGTCCTCATGCAAGTAATTCATAAACCTGTTACCATGGAATATTCCTACCCCCTCGCATTTAGTGAAGACACTTAGACGCTTGTACACGCACTAGTCAGTACAGTCAGTATAGAATAAGATTCTATCCTAAGAGACCTCTCTTTTTGGATAACACAGTTCTTTAAACATAGGATATTAGATATGATTTGGGATTAGGTTGACATAACCCCAGACTTTTGTCTCCACATGTAGAGCTAAATGTCAAGTCCCTTTCTCCCTCTAGTTGCACGTCAATCACACGTCATGCGGCTGCGCACGCATCTCTGCCAAATATTTCTGCTGACATTGCAGGATTCTCTTATGGATACACCCACTTATGACATCATGTATGATAATGTTGTCTAGTTACGCCTATTCTAGTTACGCATGCATAGTTTATTTTTCTTATCAGTTGATACGCCTACTGCATCTGTTTTACTGTAATGCCTTTTCTATAAAAATGATTACCTGTCAATAATATATGTTCCTTCCTTCCTGAACTTTCGTGGTGATGGAATAGAAGGCTCACAATTCGAATTGTATTCCTTTGTATAGGAATAAAGAAATTTTAAACCCTCTACTACCACGGATTCTGCCTCTCATTTTACTGAGTTATTCTCGATAGATTTTACCGCATAAAAAATAGTACCGGTAACGAAATATTTACCACATAGTATAGAGTGTGTAGTAGAGAGTAGTAGAGAGAAGTAGAATAGTAGAGAGTGAGAAGTAGAGAGTTGTAGAAAGTGAGTAGTAGAGAGAGAGTAGTAGAGAGTGAGTAGTAGATAGAGGGTGAGTAGTAGAGAGAGAGTATTAGAGAGTAGTAGAGTAGTAGAGAGTGAGAAGTAGAGAGTAGTAGAGAGTGAGTAGTAGATAGTAGAGGGTGAGTAGTAGAGAGAGAGTAGTAGAGAGTAGTAGAGAGTGAGAAGTAGAGAGTAGTAGAGAGTAGTAGAGAATGAGTAGTAGAGAGCAAGTAGTAGAGAGTGTGTAGTAGAGAGTAGTAGAGAGAAGTAGAATAGTAGAGAGTGAGAAGTAGAGAGTTGTAGAAAGTGAGTAGTAGAGAGAGAGTAGTAGAGAGAGTAGTAGATAGAGGGTGAGTAGTAGAGAGAGAGTATTAGAGAGTAGTAGAGAGTGAGAAGTAGAGAGTAGTAGAGAGTGAGTAGTAGAGAATGAGTAGTAGAGAGCAAGTAGTAGAGTGTGTAGTAGAGAGTAGTAGAGAGAAGTAGAGTAGTAGAGAGTGAGAAGTAGAGAGTAGTAGAGAGTGAAAAGTAGAGAGAGTAGTAGAGAGTAGTAGAGTAGTGGAGAGTGAGTAGTAGAGAGTGAATAGTAGAGAGTAGTAGAGAGTGAGAAGTAGAGTAGTAGAGAGTGAGTGGTAGAGAGAAGTAGAGAGAAGTAGAGTGAGTAGTAGAGAGTGAGTAGTAGAGAGTGAGTAGTAGAGAGTAGTAGAGAGTGAGTAGTAGGGAGTAGTAGTAGAGAGTAGTAGAGAGTGAGTAGTAGGGAGTAGTAGTAGAGAGTAGTAGAGAGCGAGTAGTAGACAGTGAGTAGTAGAGAGTGAATAGTAGAGAGTGAGTAGTAGAGCGTAGTAGAGTGTGAGTAGTAGAGAGTGAGTAGTAGAGAGTAGTAGAGTAGTAGAGAGTGAGTAGTAGAGAGTAGTAGAGAGCGAGTAGTAGACAGTGAGTAGTAGAGAGTAAGTAGTAGAGAGTGAGTAGTAGAGAGTGAGTGGTAGAGAGTAGTGGAGTGAGTAGTAGAGAGTTGTAGAGAGTGAGTAGTAGTGAGTGAGTAGAAGAGCGTAGTAGAGAGTGAGTAGTAGAGAGAGAGTAGTAGAGAGAGAGTAGTAGAGAGAGAGTAGTAGAGAGTGAGTAGTAGAGAGAGAGTAGTAGAGAGTGAGTAATAGAGAGAGAGTAGTAGAGAGTAGTAGAGAGTGAGTAGTAGAGAGTAGTCAGTCAGTGTCAGTCAGTCAGTGTCAGTCAGTCAGTCACTGTCAGTCAATCAGTGTCAGTCAGTCACTGTCAGTCAATCAGTGTCAGTCAGTCAGTGTCAGTCAGTCAGTGTCAGCCAGAGCAGCTCTGCTGACCTGGTTCCCTGGCTCTAAAGCAGCTCTGCTGACCTGGTTTTCTGGCTCTAAAGCAGCTCTGCTGACCTGGTTCTCTCCCTCTAAAGCAGCTCTGCTGACATGGTTCTATGGCTCTAAAGCAGTTCTGCTGACATGTTTCTCTGGCTCTAGAGCAGCTCTGCTGACCTGGTTCTCTCCCTCTAGAGCAGATCTGCTGACCTGGTTCTCTCCCTCTAAAGCAGCTGTACTGACCTGGTTTCTCTGGCTCTACAGCAGCTCTGCTGACCTGGTTCTCTGGCTCTAGAGCAGCTCTGCTAACCGGCTAACCGGGTTCTCTGTCTCTAGAGCAGCTCTGCTGAGCTGGTTCTCTGGCTCTAAAGCAGCTCTGCTGACCTGGTTCTCTCCCTCTAAAGCAGCTCTGCTGACCTGGTTCTCTGGCTCTAGAGCAGCTCTGCTGACCTGGTTCTCTGGCTCTAAAGCAACTCTGCTGACCTGGTTCTCTGGCTCTAAAGCAGCTCTACTGACTTGGTTTCTCTGGCTCTATAGCAGCTCTGCTGACCTGGTTTCTCTGGCTCTAGAGCAGCTCTGCTGACCTGGTTCTTAGGCTCTAAAGCAGCTCTGCTGACCTGGTTCTCTGGTTCTAGAGGAGCTCTGCTGACCTGGTTCGCTGGCTCTAAAGCAGCTCTGCTGACCTGATTCTCTCCCTCTAAATCAGCTCTGCTGACCTGGTTCTCTGCCTCTAGAGCAGCTCTGCTGACCTGGTTCTATGGCTCTAAAGCAGCTCTGCTAACTGGGTTTTCTGGCTCTAGAGCAGCTCTGCTGAGCTGGTTCTCTGGCTCTAAAGCAGCTCTGCTGACCTGGTTCTCTCCCTCTAAAGCAGCTCTGCTGACCTGGTTCTCTGGCTCTAGAGCAGCTCTGCTGACATGGTTCTCTGGCTCTAAAGCAGCTCTGCTGACCTAGTTCTCTCCCTCTAAAGCAGTTCTGCTGACCTGGTTCTCTGCCTCTAGAGCAGCTCTGCTGACCTGGTTCTATGGCTCTAAAGCAGCTCTGCTGACCTGGTTCTTTGCTTCTAGAGCAGCTCTGCTGACCTGGTTCTATGGCTCTAAAGCAGCTCTGCTGACCTGGTTCTCTGCCTCTAGAGCAGCTCTGCTTACCTGGTTCTCTGGCTCTAAAGCAGTTCTGCTGACCTGGTTCTCTCCCTCTAAAGCAGCTCTGCTGACCTGGTTTCTCTGGCTCTACAGCAGCTCTGCTGACCTGGGTCTCGGCCTCTAGAGCAGCTCTGCTGACCTGGGTCTCTGGTTCTAGAGCAGCTCTGCTGACCTGCTTCTTAGGCTCTAGAGCAGCTGTGCTGACCTGGTTCTCTGGCTCTACAACGGCTCTGCTGACCTGGTTTCTCTGGCTCTGAAGCAGCTCTGCTGACCTGGTTCTCTGCGCTCATGATGCACGCACCCGACTTCGCGAAAATATATTTAAAAATAATATAAGTTTATTATAAGTACAAATATATTATTTTTATGAATATCTTAGATAATCTCTTGCCCTAATATGTATATTAAAGAAACATTAATATCATTTTGGAACATAAACATTTTTTGCGGGAGTCGCGCACCCCCAGCATGTATATGACGTCACGCTGGACCAGCCACCGCGCAAGCATCTCGTACCGTAATGCACATTGTAGGAGAGTGGAATCTGACTAATGGTTGCCCCCAACTTTTTGCCTGGTATTTGAGTGGTTTTTGACTAGTCTGGCTGGGATCCTGCTATCCAGGACCCCAGCCTATCTGCTTTCTCCCTAAAACTGATGTGAGTACTCTAGGTACAAACCTAATTGGATGCTGGGCATGCCCTACCAGTCCCTTGTAGATGGTACCCTAGGTACCCAGGGCATGGGTCCCCCGGTAGGCCTACCAGGGCTGCAGCACTTATTGTGCCACCCTGGGACAGCCATACAAACTGACACCACCAGACCACTACTGTAGTCTGGGTAAGGTGGTGCTAGCACCCCTTACAGGGATATAGGTACCCTATATCCCACCCCATTACAACACATATACTCTCCTAGGTCACCCCTATAGTAGGCCCTGGTAATCCTACAGGGCAGGGTGCTGAGGTATATGTGAGGGGGGACCCCTACCTGAGTAGGGCCTCTCTGCAACCTTCGTAAAATCGTTACTGGGTTGTTTGTAGTGTAGCCATACCATATACTCTTAACCGCATTATAAGTCTATTGCGATATCGCGATAACTTGAGAATGGCTACACAGAACCATATCGTGTTTGGTGTCAAACATGTAGGAATCATACCCCCAGTCCAGCCATGGGCATGAGGGTATGATCCCCCCTTGCTAGAAGGGCGATATGGGAAAAGCGGTAGAATTTAGACACCAATTTAAAAGTGCACAAGTTACACAAAATGGCTACTGCCCGCCACCTACACGACCCTGGCTGGCTGTTGCTGGGGAAAACCCCAGCCTCGCCAGCTGGACAATAGGGCTTCTGTGACAGGGAGGTGCTAGCATCTCCCCAGACAGGATAATGTGGATTGGAACAGGGTGGGTGCACCAAATGTCCTTTCAGAGTTGCACGTAGGCAGCTGCAGAGACCTAATTCTGCATACACCGCTTGGAACCGGTTCAGGGGCATCCTGCCCCTCGCCCAGGCGGGAAACACACAAAGGGGAGAGGGTGTAGCCACCCTTTCCTGCCTCACCAGCCATTGGTGGACACTACTCTGGACACTCCCCTAATCTTGGGTATAAAGGTGAATAACGTGGCCCCAGAGCCTCAGATTAATTTGGAACTTTACAGAACCGACCTTCGACGAGCTGCTGCCCAGCTGACTGAAGAAATCTCCCTTGGGATAAAGGAGTTATCCCCCTGCTTGGCAGGCACCTGAAACACTGCAAGTGACCCGGTTGAAACTTCGCTGCTCTCACGAACTTCGACGACTTCCAGAACCCTTGAGGTGGGTTTCCAGCGCATCCCAGAGGCCAGTGAGTGTGCTCAACGAGTTTGGGCACCGTGGACCGCGTGGGTGCCGAGATCCCCAATACCCCGAGACTCCGGCCTCTTCTTGCATAGCACACAACCCTGACCAGTGGGGAAGTTGTGCTTTGGCCCGTTTACGAGCCAACAACTCTACAGCAATTGTGCCAAAGACCAGCGCCCTAACCCCCTCCGGTGGCCCGTGGGTGCCCTTTTACGCACTCCAAATTGCCGCCTCCCATGGTCCCTTGTCTCTAGACTTGTGGGCCCTAGCGGAGGTCTATCTTTGAAAACAAGAGTTCCCCTGGTTGCTCCAGGCCTGCTCTACAGTCTACTCGAAGGAGACCTCTCCCAGACCTCGTGGGTCTGCACTGTAGCTGATTTGTTTATTCTTCGTGGGTTGCGGTTGCCAAGGCTTAGTGGATCCAATCCGGACACTAACACCGCAGCGACCCTTATCCGACGTGGGACAGTCGCCCTCCGGAAGCTGGCCTTCCTTGAAGCCTCCCGGAGCCCGTGGCTGCAGATCCAAGCAACAGCACCTCTCACCTGAAACACCCAACATCGAAGGGCTCCTTGCTTTGAGCCTCCTGGTCACTTTGCCGTGACCCAGACTCTGTCCCCTCTGCTTTCAGGTTCTTTTCTACATTCTTCACATCTTTGATCTTCACGGCATCATCGACGCTTTTGGCTAGCAGAACTTTTGACTATTTTCCCATTGAAAATCAGCCCGCGACCCGACAGCAGAAACGACCTATGCACCCGGCTTCCCTGGGGCAGGTAACAGTGGTACCTCGATACTCTCGGGGTTGTGGGCATCTCAAAAGCTTAAGTCTAAAATTTTAACTTTGTACTCCTGCTAGAAGTATTTTTAATCTGTTTATTTCAAACCGCGACATTCTCCATGGGCTAACATTGCGATCCCGATAGCAGCTCTTTGCACTGCACGCGTCTCCCGTGGGTCCCCTTCCTCATAACTGTGGGTGGATTCTGAAGGGGCAAGCGATCCTGAATGCCCTAGGCATTGCCTGTAGAATTGTCGTGGTTCTTATACCACAATTTTAGTATATGGTTTGGTCCCCCCCTGGGGCCCATTGATTTCTGTGCTATTTATTGTGTTTATAAATGCTTGTTTGAAGTGTAACTTTGCCACTAGCCACATAAAGTGACTGTGGGATTCTGTCTAGAATAAATACATATATTTTATATATATACCTGTGTGGGCTACTCTTTCATTTGGTTATTCAAGGGGTTATTATGGTAAAACAATAAGCTTAACACTCCTTCAAGACTTCGCCTGAAGGCTGCTCTCCACAGCTACCACTAGGATAGCTTTCTTTAAAGGTTGTCTTAAACCTAACATCAATAAGAGTCGATTTGGACTGGTGCAAGGTGTCCCTATCACTAGGAACAGCATATGCCAGGCCAACTTCTCACACACGTTTCACGAATGCGTGGGAGCAGGCGTCGCGGACTGGTCGCATACTAATCGCGCACATCACGTAATATTAAATGTATATGATGTAACTGAAAAACACACAGCCGTCCCACACCGTACGCGGATCCTTCACAACTTTTTTAAAATGGTGGTTAGAATCCGCGCACCCACCGTGATGTGTACGCTTTGAGTGTGCGACTCCGAAAAACATGTGGAATTTTTTTAAAGAAAATAATATAAATATATTAAAATAAAAAATGAAAACAACAAAATTAATCAATATTTCAGTTTCAATGTTTTAAAAAAAAGGTTTTTTGCAATTTTCAGAAAAATATATAATGTTATTTAATTAATAAAATATTTATAAATAAACAGTTAAACTGTAGAAAATCAGTACAAAAAAATAGTTATAACTACTATCACACTTAAAAATGAGCATTTAAAAAAGCTTTGAAATTCACTGAAAAAACCATAGGTTTCAGAGACGTTATAGTTAGAAATTAGCATTTAAAAAACCTTAGAAATTCACAGAAAAAAACATAGGTTTCAGGGGTGTTATAGTTAGCTGGCCAGTTCACTCATACAAAACCATCGAAATTCCTCCGTTATAGTTAGTTCTGCTAACTATAACTTGCGCGCCCGCAATGCACTGCTTACGATGTCACATATTGCATCATTCATGACATGGTCAGTGACATCACTGATGACATCACAAATGACATCACTGTAGACATCACTGATGACATCATCCACTTGACAATCTGATGCACCTCAACTTACACTAGTATAACCTTTCATCCCTCACTGTAAAATACAGAGTACCATATTTGAAACCATTGACACACCAATACCAGTTACTACATACCCACTCACTGATTCCTAAGTCTACACTCACAATTCCCGATTCAACAACAGAATCATTTATACATGCAGTCACTAATTAATAGAACACTATCAAATACACTTATACACATATATAGACATTGACACATCAGCAGTCATCTTAGTTGGTTATGCAGTCATCCTACTCACTCCTGAAAAAAATTAATCACACTTACATTTACTCACTTACACAATTATCCAACAACACCTCATTTATTCAAACACATAGTAACTCATAGTTAATATGTTAAAAAATCACCATTACAAGTATAGACTCATTCATATAGTTACTCTCACAATCACTGACTCTTACACATACTTATTTATATACACCAACTCTCACATACAATGCCTTTTATGTTTTTTATTTTGTTGAAGATGTACAAATAAAACATATATTCGCTCACCAACACACAAATAAATGCACTCAGTCACCCAAACAACTGTTTCCACATGCACTCTTAAACCTATACTCCTAGTCAATCAACCATTCACACATGTATGCATAGAGTTACACACACTCCATCTAACCACACACAAGCTCAGTGTCCCATAAAAATACTCACCCAGCTAATCAATAACTAATATACACACTCATGTAGTTAGTGACCAACTGATGCAGCATGTTATACAACAACAGAGATGCACACATTCACATAGTTTAGTTACTAATCCATGTATTGAATGAGACACTTTTAATTACTCACTTAAACAGACAGTCAGACAGCTACTAAATCCTCCATCCAGACAGTTATATATCCACTCAATCTTCAATACAGGTTAGTATATATATATACTACATATTTAAATTTCAAACTAAACAACATTCACTGGATGATGTCATCTGTGATGTCATTTGAGATGTCATCAGTGATGTCACTGACCATGTCATGAATGATGCAATATGTGACATCATCAGCAGTGCATTGCGGGCGCGCGAGTTATAGTTAGCAGAACTAACTATAACGGAGGAATTTCTATGGTTTCTATGGTCTGTGGGGCTGAGGGCCCATTCCACTCGGGCCACAGCGGCTACTACTGCCCTGGTACGGGGAGTCCCTCTGCAGGACATTTGTCAGGCAGCAACGTGGGCCTCGCTGCACACGTTTGCTAAGCATTACTGCCTGGACAGCCAAGTCCGGAGAGATGGCTTCTTTGGCCGTTCTGTTCTCCAGGACTTCCTGGTGTGATCTTGGTTCGCAGACCCACCACCGGGGTTGGTATTGCTGGGTATCTATTCTACGGTAAGGAATCTAACTAACGTGTTTCTTTCAGATGAACAAGTTACTTACCTTCGGTAGCGATATATCTGTACCTGGTAAGGGGATACCAAACTAAGAACCAAACTAAAGACTGGGAGACGCTCCACTTATACTTAACTGAGGTATCGATGACGTCACCAGAAGACTCGTCTATCGTTTCGCTCTACCAATCATCAAGGGTCCAAAACAGGGCGATAGTCAGGACAGCAGTCCTTCGTAGCCGTCGGGAAGCGGGGAACCTCGCAGCAAAGACTTTCAGACCACGTCGACATACAGGGGTCGATGAAGTGGCGGCCTTCCTCCAGAATTTTCACACGAAGCTCCTCACGAACCTCTGGCTTGGACCGGTACCGCTGAAATCGCCCCACGTTGGGCGCCAACTGGAGTACTGGGTTTTCAGAACCCAGCGGTGCCAGGGAACACACCCTAAGACTTCGAGTCCTTCCTGTTTCAGAGTACAGAAACACAGAGTCTTCTTGGTGAAGTCAAAGATCGTATTTATTGGCTGCAACCAGTAACAGGTATCCTAGAAGTACAACACGGTGTATATTCTCAGGAGACTGCTCAACCTTACAAAGCCAGCCTTCTCTTTTTATACAAAATATTATGCTTTAGGCAAACATTCCTTATTTTACAGTTGACCATTCACATATTTTCACTACAAAGAAAAAGCAGAGTCATGATGACAAGCCCATATTTCAGTTTGTCCAGCCCTCAATCAATTACCCGGCAAGGCTCAGTACTTTCATCAGATATCGACGGACCCCCAATAAAAACGGGCACCTCCTCCTCATAAAGCAAGTCATAAGAAAAGAAACAGGGACAGGTGTGTGTGTGTAAGATTAGGCATGGTTTGTGTGTGATGAAAGGTTTTATGATATGTTGTGCCTTGATACTAATCTCATTCGGCCACTGGGAAAGGAACTGGCCGGACAGGTTTGGCTGCAGGCAGTGGAGTCAGCTTGCCCAGGTCACAGAGGAGTCAGCAAAGGTGCATGTGTCCTTCAGACTCGTTTTTGGCCTTAGTCATTGGCCTATGTGAGGGCAATCACAAAATGGCTGCCGTTCAAATGGAACCCGAGGGTTCAGGACGGAAACTCTGATTTCAGGGTGATTTTGTCACCCGAATATGACGAAAATGCTTGTGCATAGTATTCTAATCATTCTCGGTCTGCTGATACCAAAATCGTCATGATGCGACGATGTTTATAACACGGGTCCAGAATTTTCAGTACCACAATAGCTTTCAATAAAGGCTGTCTTTAACCTATCACCATAAGGGGTTGTTTGGACTGATACAAGGTGCCTACTAGAACTAGTGGACAGCATATATCAGGCCATCTTCTCACAACATCTATTTCTTTACTTGTGCTATAATCGTGGCACCAGCGCTTTACTTTTAACATGGTTAAAGGTAAAGCGCCGGTGCCGCAATTATAAAAAATGTTTTACTTTCATTATGAGCGAGGCGCCCACCTTAAGGACAACGCGATCTTTCTTTTAAAAAAACAAAAAACTTAAATAAGACTGGCGTCCGCTTCCCAGACACCGGCCTGAGGTCCCAGCGCCTGTAGATATGTTTTGGTAATGAGATAGACGATAGAAATGACCCCCCCCTTCTATGCAATACAATGGTCTAGAAATTCCCACAAAAGATTAGCATTCTTCAGTGCTTACTTAAGGCCACTCTCTTGCATCCCTTTTTCAACACGATCATCTAAGGTTTTGAAAGGGATAGGGATATGAGACAAACAGAATTATGTAGCAAGATCAAACTTGGAGCGTGCGTGCCCCTTGAAAATTCTATAACAGTGTATGCAACATGCTGAAAATAAATTGACGGGTGATGATGTACAGCAGGATAGATGTTCTTATTTCAGACCTGCACAGTGCTAGGGTGGTGCATCAAACCTTGGAACTGGATAAAAAAGCAGTCTTTGCAGAGTGCAACTTCATTTACGGGAGACAAACACCACCTTTAGTGATGTTCTGCTGCACCTTCTTGTTCTTATAAGTGCGGCTCCCTCTTGGCAGAAGTGAAATAATAAAGTGCCAAATTGATACCGCAATTATTCAGCTTCTATGATAACAGGAGCATGCAGGGATGGAATTTACACATTCATTCCACAGCTCAATGAGGCACATGTGGTTACCAGCCTCCACTTTTCTTGGTTTTCCCTCCGCTCTCCTTTCAGATACTTCTGTCTGCTCTCTATTCCACCATCCATTGCTTTGCTCTTCCATCCACTTTCTTTTTTTGAACTTCTGTCTGCTTTTTCTCCTTCCCATTATTTTTCTTCCTTTGTTTTCCTTTTGCTTCTCTCTTCCTTTAGCCCTTACTCGCTCGATTTCCCAATTTTCTGCACTTTCCTCCCTAATCGTTTTTCCGTCTATCTGTTGGTTCCTCTTGTCTCTCCACCTTCTTCACTCTTCTTTCTGTCTGCTTTTCCTTTTCTCCCCCCTCCCTTCTTTTGTGGCTCTCCCCTCATCCTCATTTGGCTTTCTTCCTCCCTTTCCTCTCTTCTTCATCACTCTCTTTCTGGACCAGTGAAGGCGTTTGCACACTATAATCCAGGATAGGCCTTGCACATTGGTTCATGCCCCACTGCAACAAAGTGCAGAGGCACGGGTAAAATAAACAAGCATTGGCATAGCCAATAGGTCTCGCCTTTGGGACCTTATAAGTGTTTAGTTACCCAGCACAATATCCTTGGTGCAACAACATCAAGTGTTGCATGGCTAAACACTTCTAAGGTCCCAAAGGCGAGACCTATTGGCTATGCCAATGCTTGTTTTCTGATGTTGTTATAAAGAATGAGGTTAAGGTAAACCAGAGCACAGGGGATTACATTAGTGCAGTGAAATCAAAACAGCTAAGTCTTGAGTGTGGTTCCAGTTGTTTCCTGTTGTGATGTTGCTCTTAAATAGGCTAGCATTCATTTTTGACAATAGGTGAGGTTAAACTGTGGTAATAAATGTATGATTTGACTTTGTTAGTGCATTTGTCCGAATAACGTGCTATTGGGCCCAATAAGTTTCATCGGCAAGGCATAAAAATGAAACAACATTCCATTCCATATTATCCATGATATTCTATCAGTTGGTGGAATGGAAGTAAACATGCAGATTGGATTAGGAACATTTCAGAATCTACTTGGAATAGGTTAATCTTTGGACCTTTCTCCTGCTTTGTGGGTTTGGATTGGTTCTAAGAAATTCCTATTATTAACGCACCTCTAGTGCTTGGAGATACTGCAACTCAATGGTCACGACTATTTTCTATGCCAGTGACGGTTTAGCGGTCTACAGATGTTAGCATGTGCTCTGCTAACAAGAATTGCAAAGGCACCAGCCTGACAGGCCACTAAGTGACTGACACCAGCCTAGTCCAGCTGTTCTGTTGGAGGCACCAGTCAGACATGTGACTGACGCATACTGTCGCCCTCATCCGGCCTTTCAGTCGATCAACTTGAGAAGTGACTGACATTGCCACAGCCTTGCCTTTCAGAGACAACGGCCTGACATGTGATTGACTTTTCTCCAGGTCTACCAGCCTTCAGATGTTCTAGCTTAGCATTTGCCTCTTTACCACAGCTCTGCCTTCCTTAATGTACAGGTACCTACAAGAACCTTGGGCCTTTGGAATGGACGTCCACAACACCCCAACTTGCCACTGTGTCTGCAGTTCAAGTATACCACCCAGAGGCTCTTTATTGATGTCATGAACTACACTTTCACAATTGCTTTATTAAACTTCTTGCTTTCTCACATTTGCTTGAAAATGCACCATTTTCTCACTCTCTGTTCAAAAAAATTCCCGGGGGGCATTTTCATCAGAGCCAGAGGGCCACAAGATCGTCAAATTTAAGCACATACAAACTGAACGATAGATACAAATATAATGTTTTACAAGTAGGATGGATCCCCAACCATCTTAATGGTGATAAACCAGACACGCATCTGTTTTGTACAGAAAGAAATTATGGTTTATTTACCAATAATCCACCAGGCGAAGGCCTAACAATGTAAAATAACTTCGATTATAATATACCCACTTTAGATGCTACCTGCAAGAGAAAATAATGAACCTCCATCTCAATAGGCATCGAACGAAAAATTATAATCCATTCAACTTTGCTCTTCATATCAGCATTTTAATAGTGTAACCGAGAAGCAGCCCTTTAGCAAAACGGGGTGATTCCCCTAGTCAAAACTCACAGTATAGAAAGAAAAACCCTCTCTCACAGTCCAAGACATACACAGGACTAACTCACACGGGCCAATATCGCCCGGCACAGTTGTGTTAAACTAGGTCGATGAGACGACCAGCAAACAGCAGGGGGAAACACCTGTATCCCCATTCAGTACCCATTGTGTCTGTGGCGCTGCAGGCAGGAAAAACACTAAGCTTAAAAAGCAGCTAACATATTCAGAAGCAATGCATCGGTTACGTGAGCCTCATGACCGTTGACCTCAGGTGCCATCTTACGATTGGGCGTACAAGCATCTGGTCAGCTGATAACATTAGGTCTTATCACAAATGCACCTATTATCTATTGCCAAATATCTGAGAGCTCAGTCAAAGAAAGTCTTGAAAAAATCTACTCAGTGGTCCAAAACTTAATCAATAGACAACAGTTAAAGAGGTTTAATATGCTAGGCTGCCTCTTTATCTGGACACCATAATGGAAGTAAAAGTTTGAAAATAGTAATATCCTCGTGCTCACTTTAATTTTAGCCTGGGGGGATGGGGTATTTTTCCCTACTCTTCTTGAGAATAATAGGTTAGGAGAGATTATGAAGCGCCCTGACAACTTGATGAAGCTGTGCCTTAATCAACTGCGCTCCCTTGTTAAAGACCAGACGAAGTCTTGGACTTAGTTTATTCCATGCCATTAGATTGTCTCTTTATTACAGAGACGTGGGCTAAGGAGGACTCAGGACCTGATCTTGTGGACACTGTCCCTACAGGGTATTTGATTACTAGACTGGACCGCCCCTCTAGGAGGGGTGACGGTCTAGCGGTGCTCAGACAGGTGGGCACTCTTGCACAGGACATTTGTGAAGTGGCAACTTTCAAACTGAAAGCGCATGCTAAAGTTACTTTCACAGGACTATTGGTTTACTGCCCACCCGGTTCTAGCACATATTTTCCTGCCTGCTAGGATCATGTCTTGGAACCTTTCTTGACACAGATACTTTCATGATTCTTGGGGATTTCATCTTTCACTTAGACAATACGTCCTGTCAAGACTCCATTTCTCTCTCAGAGGTTATGCTTAACTTACTCTTTTCTCAGTCCAATCACATACTCGTATTGCTGGGCATACCCTGGATGGGATCTTTACCAACTTTGAAGGCTATCTGCATTGGTGACATACTGCCTCTCAGCTGGTCCGATCACCGGCTGGTTACCTTTTTGGATATAGTTTCCTCACCCTCGGACTAGCATTATAGGTGGACAGAGTAGGTCACAATCTTGCAGAAATTGGAGTAGGATTACGCCGGAAGCTATGCAGAATTCCTTTAATAAATGGCATCACATATAGACATTTCCACTAGCCGCTCAGTGGAAGATTTTGTAAGCAGGGTGGGGGCAGCTTTAGATAGTGCGACCCTCATAAAAGCATAGAAGAATGTTACTTGGAACAAATCCTCTGCCCCTTGGTTCTCAGACAAGGTTAAAGACTTTAGGCGAGTGTGCCACAGAACAACGTAGGTGGTGCATTAATTTGGATCCAGCAGAGAAAAATAAGCATAAAGCATTACTCTTAACATAAAAGCATTCCATTTTTTAGGCTACATTTATTTTTTACACAAATAAAGTGCCAGGCAAAAAATCCTCAAGAGAACTATTTAAAGTGGTCAAAAGTCTATAAAATCCGCCCTGTCAGCAACTCGTTAATACTGCTTATGTTTTTTGTAACAAATTAGCAATTTTTTTAGGGCCAATATTTAAAATATTTACTTGGAATTTGATTAGTCTAATGAACTTGTGGACCCAACTAGGTCTTTCTGCTCCTCGTCACCTCATTTATTGTTATCATATTTTGCACTGATTTCAGCTGTTCAGTGAAAGGAACTTTTGATGGATATTAAATTGTGGTGCCTGGCAGAGTTCTCTTCCCTCCCCCTCCAAAATATCCTGCGACTTGCTCTTGACTTAGTGGCCGAATAGTTGTTGTAGATAATCAGGTCCTGGATCTAGGAATCTTTTCTAGGCTTTGTAAAGAAGCCATTGTCATTCCCCTTCTGAAAAAACCTAATGGATATCTGGAAGATTTTATAAACTTTCACCTTATTTCTTTGTTGGCTACCCCTTCTAAAGTTTTTATATTAATCAGGAACTGATGTGATTTATTGATGCTCATGACCTCCTTGACCCCTCTCAGAACGGGTTCAGGAGTGGGTCTAGCACTGAAACTGCACTTGTAACAGCAGCAGACTGTATCAGAAGCCAGGTAGACCAGGGAGGTGCTGCCACCCTGGTTATGCTGGATATATAAACAGCTTTCGATATGGTTGCATCTATTTGCATGGTCCACTGTTTAGAACATCTGGGGGTGGATTCCAAAGTGCTTTATCTTCTCTAGTTCTTTCTCACTGACAGGGTACAAGTCGTCAGCTGCGAACAGTTTAGTGCGAAGGCGTTTAGTCTTTTTTGTGGGGTGCCAAAGGGCTCCTCACTTAGCCCTACTCTTTTAACTTTTATGTTACTCCTCCTGTGGATCTTCGGCTTCCAGTTGCTGTCATATTCTGATGACACCAAATCAATGTGGTGATTACTGATAGGATACTAGTATACCACTTATGGCAAATACATTTCAACAGTGTATGGCCAGTATTAGTACCTGCATGAAAGATCACTTTTTAATGTTGAATGCAGACAAACAGAAGTTGTGGGTTTTGGGGTCCAAAAGCCCATCTGTCTGGATTGTGCTCGTCGGAATCATGTGGGTCACTACCCACTTCTGTGGACTCAGTCAAGAAACTCAGGATTATTTTTGACAATTCTTTGAACTTTAATATGCAGGCAAATCATATTTCTAGTACCTGCTTCTATTTCATTAGAACCTTGGAAAAAATTATTTCACTGCTGTAGAGCTTTGTAAGTCAGTAGCCATGGCCTTGTTCACGTACCGTTTGGACTACTATAATGCACTTTATCTGAATCTCTTCAATATCTCTTCACTGAACAAACTTCAGGTAATTGAAAACACAACAGCACATCTCATTCTGAACATTCCTAAACATCTGTGTCATAGAAGTCCTTCGGGCCCTTCACTGACTCCCAGTAAGGAAGCAAGTGATCTTTAAAGCTCTGTGTATAGTTTTTCTTGCTCTTGATCAAAAGGAGCCCAAGCTCATTAGGGCATTTTTTAGGTGGAGCTTAGATTCAGCGCGCAATCGCTGCTCGAGGGAAGATTAGGGGTAGTTCAGTCCGGGAAGGAAGCCCAGCTCACTACCCCGCCTATATTTTTTATCGGCTTGTGTCTTTGTCCTTCGTAAATGCTGTCTTCTGATAGGTTATGAGGCTTGTTAGTTCCTCCTTATTTGAGCCATGTCGTCATTTGTACCCTCCCATGGGTACTGGCCCCTTTATTTTGAGTGTTCCACTGTACATGTTGTTTATACTGTGAGCAGGGCACAAGTCCTAAACAAGCATCGAAAATGCAATAGGTCTCGCCTTTAATTAAGTTAAAGCCATTGGCTTTGCTAATGGTATTGCATTGCTTTAACTCAATGAAAGGCAAGACCTATTGCATTTTTAATGCTTGTTAGGATTGGCATTGTGACTAAATCTTCACCAACTGCATTTCTATTTGGATTTCTGAGTTTCTTTTATCCTCAAATGTTAATCTCTATATCTGTGCATGTGTGCTGCTGCATATACGCTGCAGTCATATGCTTGGGATAAAACATTTCAATATTAAAATTTTTAACCATCATATATAATTTTAATAGTAGAGTATGGATGCTTTCTGACAGAGAGGTGTACTTAGAAGTATGGAAACTCTTTTTATTTACAATGTAAATCAAAAGAAAATGTGATTATTACTAAAAAGCTTACTATTGGCTTTGAACTGCCACAACCACAAGAACCTGTTTAAATCACAAATATGACCCAAAAAATGAAAATGATAATAAATTTACATGATAAAAATGCAAAGTATTAGCTGACCATCCACACACTCAAGTGGACTTCTTTTAGTGTATGTACTCAAGTGATCTGAGAAAATGTCGCCACTCCGGGTAGAAAACTGCCAGCTGCTGACGCCCTATTCCATATTGTGGGCAGAAGCAAAAATGTAAATGGCAGTGGAACAGACCAATGGACTACGATCTGCGTTACGTGCTCTTGTGCTCTGCGCTTATAGCGTCTGTTTTATATTTACTATATGAGATCCAAGCCGTTCCTACGCACGGGCCCAAGGCTACGTCAGTCTGACAGCACAATCTTTGTCTACGTGAACGAACCACCGTAGGTGTCGGCCCCTGGTGCAAATTAACCCCTGGCACTTTTCGGCAAAACATTACGGACATGTCTCTGTCTCGGCAAGGGCGGCAGGGCTTGTTGGCCCAATTCGGTGTATTACAAGCCTTGAAACTTCTGGCCATACTTCTGTTAATCAATGAATAATGTAGGAATGGCATAGTACCCCCAGGGGCACCCCGCTTTCCCCCCTTCCCCAAATTAGGTTACCCAATGAAACACAAGAAACAGTTGTAAGTGGGTAACAAATGCTGCAGGTTTATTACATAATTCCAGAATATGTAATGGGTGGGTTATCTTACGGGCGATCCAAGGGCAGGCAACCATCTATTTCACCTGCCCGCCTGATGAGCCGGGCAGCCCGGGAGCGAAGCCCGCAAGTGCTGCCCCCCAAGTGATTCTTTCTACGATCACGTGCCGTTGGTAATTCTACTCACGCCCCCCCCTCTCGGGGCGGAGCGTCGCATAGCAAGCCCCCGGTTGTTCAGGCCCACAACCGCCCGCAGGACTAGCGGGGCGCCGACACGGCTTCCGGGACCTCTCTGGAGGCTCCTCGTTTTGGCTCAGGCACCCCCTTGGTGCCGCGCAGAGGTACTCTTTGTACCGGCCTGCTTCCAGATCGCCCTGTAACTCCGCCTGCAACGAAAAGGAAAACATTACAACGCTCAGAAAACCCCCCCCCAACCACGCCTACGCCGGGTAAGCGGTAGGGAGGGAAAAGGCGAGGTGGGCGACAAAAGAGGTCGCCAGTGAGGGTGGGGGAAGGCTAAATAGCCTCCCCCTCACACCTGGGCCCGGAAGTGACACGCGTTGCGCGTCACTTCCGACCCTGACACGGAGGGGGGCTCCAGTCTGTGTCCCTGCCCCCCGCCCGAAGGGAGGGAGTGGGGAGGGGTGACCGGGGCCCCGGGGCCACTAAGGCGCCGACCGCCGAGTGGCCCCCTGCGGGGGCCGCGGTCAGCGGCATTTACACAGTGTGCGCGATCAGAAGCTTCTAGGCACTTTGGGTGGGTAGGGTGGCAGCTGCACTTAGAGCATGGGGGGTTGTGGGGGTGCGCTTCTATCAATATGAAATGTTTTGTACCGGCTGTTTTTGTGCATCTTATATTGTTATGTGCAATATACAAAATAATGTGTCTAACTATGCCATTTATGCCTCTGAAAGAAAAAGCAAATTACCGACTGGAGCAAGATGGCATGGCCGTGAAAGTGAGGCCTGTTTCTATCACTTTCTATCCATTCGACTTCCAGTCCCTAATGCACTTTGTAATAGCCCTGAGATAAAAATATACATTGCATACTGCCTCGCGTGACAGCAGTCGTGATTGTTCCTGCAAGCCCTTCTCACAGTTACTCGCTGTAAATGTTTCCACCGGGTAGAGTGTATTATTTACACCGTGGGCGGGAAGGCGAGTTGAACTTTGTCAGGGTGTGAGCTTTTACTTTATGAGACTGGATTTAAGTGGCGGGGGCAGTTCGGACTCCCGACTCACTTTCCATGTCCTGAAGTTGCTTTTGATTTTTCATCTAAAGTTGCCACCCTCCTGTAGGCGCAACTCCCAGCGCACGCGCCATGTTGCTTTCCCCCCTTTGCAAGGCGAGTGGAGGGGGCTTCTGCGAAGACATACATTATTCATGGCATTTGCAAGATTATTTTAGTGCTGCCTTCCCTCGAAGTTGGATTCATCTGCACGTGGGTGGCTTGCAACCTGTGACCTTGTGCAGGAAAAGGACTAGAAAAGAAACGGCAAGCTGCATACGCTAAGCGGCATTTTCGTTGCTATAACAACGAAAGCTTCGCAAGATGGCGTTGGACTGTCCACAGTCCCATGGACATGCGCATGCTGTTTGCTGTGAACAAATGGCGAGAGCAGCCATCTTTGTCCATGCAAATGCGTGCATGAAAGCCCTCGGCAGAATTGATTCCAAAAGGTACTCGTAATGGCGAGAGTAGCGCAAGCGCTGCTTTTGCCAGGCGAGACCTAAAAAGCAGGTGTTTAGGCGGGTCCCTATCAGGCTGTGTGCACACACCTTCTTATCGCGTGGGCAGTGGGACAGGTGTGGGGCAGTGGGAAAGGTGTGCCTAGTTACTGGTGCGGGTCCCATGACTGCAGCCAGCAGCGCCCTGTAGGGCCGTGTGCACACACCTGCTTATCGTGTGGGCAGTGGGACGGTGTGGGGCACTGTTGAGGTGTGGGGCAGTGGTACCGGTGTGTGGGCAGAGAGTTTGGTGTGGGACACTGAGACGGGTGTGGGGTAGTGAGACAGGTGTGGGGCAGTGAGACAGGTGTGCCTAGTTACAGGTGCGTGCACCATGACAGCAGCCAGGAGTGCCCTGTAGAGCTGTGTGCACACACCTGCTTATCGCGTGAGCAGTGAGACGGGTGTGGGGGGGCAGTAAGACGAGTGGGGGGGCAGTGAGACGGGTGTGTGGGCACTGTTCGGGTGTGGGGCAGTGAGACGGGTGTGTTGGCAGTGAGACGGGTGTGGGGCAGTGGGACGGGTCTGTGGGGCAGTGGGACGGGTGTGTGGGCAGTGAGACGGGTGTGTGGGCAGTGAGACGGTTGTGGGGCAGTGAGATGGGTGTGGCTAGTTACAGGTGCGGTCCCCATGACAGCAGCCAGGAGTGCCCTTTAGGGCTGTGTGCACACCTGCTTATCGTATGGGCAGTGGGACAGGTGTGGGGCACTGTTCGGGTGTGTTGGCTGTGAGACGGGTGTGAGGACAGTGAGACGGGTGTGTGGGCAGTGAGACGGTGTGGGGCAGTGAGAGGGGTGTGGGGCAGTGGGACGGGTGCGTCTAGTTACAGGTGCGGGCCCCGTGACAGCAGCCAGCAGTGCCCTGTAGGGCTGCGTGCACACACCTGCTCATCGTGTGGGCAGTGGGATGGGGCAGTGGGACGGGTGTGTGGGGCAGTGGGACGGGTGTGTGGGGCAGTGGGACAGGTGTGTGGGGCAGTGGGACAGGTGTGTGGGCAGTGAGATGGGTGTGGGGCAGTGAGATGGGTGTGGGGCAGTGGGACGGGTGTGGGGCAGTGGGACGGGTGCATCTAGTTACAGGTGCGGGCCCCGTGACAGCAGCCAGCAGTGCCCTGTAGGGCTGCGTGCACACACCTGCTCATCGTGTGGGCAGTGGGGCGGGTGTGTGGGGCAGTGGGGCGGGTGTGTGGGGCAGTGGGGCGGGTGTGTGGGGCAGTGGGGCGGGTGTGTGGGGCAGTGGGGCGGGTGTGTGGGGGCAGTGAGGCGGGTGTAGGGCAGTGAGACGGGTGTGGGTAGTAAGACAGGTGTGGGGCCCTAGGACGATTGTGTGGGCAGTGAAACGGTTGTGGGGCAGTGAAACGGGTGCGGGCTCTATGACCGCAGCCAGCAGCGCCCTGTAGGGCCGTGTGCAGCTCGTCTGCAGATATTGCGCAGCAGTCCGATGCGGTTCGTGTAGTTTCCTGTCAGTTGTGAGCAGCGCCCAGGGCGTGGCTTGCACTGTTTTGCTCCTAGTGAAATGCTGCATTGCACAACCACGCTACCAGCCCAGTCTCGAGTGAGTGCTGCCTGACCTCAAGCCCCAGGCAGTTGTCGAGTCCACCAGAGCCCTCTTGTGCAAGAAACACACCCGAAAGTGCCTCCTGGAACCCCGTGCGCGCATGCGCGGGTCCAGTGAAGTCCCAGCGCGGTCTTGTCGTTATTTTGTAAAGACTGAATGAGAGGCTGCTGGGACCAGAACAAGTGGAGCCGGGGGTGGGGGTTGCTGTCAGAATGAATGGGAGGGGTTAGAAAGCATCCTCGGCCACTACCCATGGCTTTGGGTGGGCCGGGTCCTGCCGGTGCTGGCAATACTAAAAAGCAGGTGTTGAAACGGATCCCTATCCCTGTAGGGCTGGGTGCACCCACCTGCTTATTGCGTGGGTAGTGGGACGGGTGTGGGGCACTGTTAAGGTGTGGGTCAGTGGGTCGGGTGTGTGGGCTGTGAGTTGGGTGTGGGACAGTGAGTTGGGTGTGGGACAGTGAGTTGGATGTGGGTCAGTGAGACGGATGTGAGGCAGTGGGACGGGTGTGGGGCACTGTTCGGGTGTGGGGCACTGTTCGGGTGTGGGCACTGTTCGGGTGGGCACTGTTCGGGTGTGGGGCACTGTTAAGGTGTGGGGCAGTGGGACGGGTGTGTGGGCAGTGAGTTGGGTGTGGGACACTGAGTTGGGTGTGGGACAGTGAGACAGATGTGAGGCAGTGAGACGGGTGTGGGGCAGTGAGACGGGTATGCCTGGTTACAAGTGCGGGCCCCATGACAGCAGCCTGTAGGGCTGTTTGCACACACCTGCTTATCACATGGGCAGTGGGACGGGTGTGTGTGGCAGTGGGACAGGTGTGGGGGCAGTGGGATGGGTGTGTGGGCAGTTCTACTCTGTAGGGCTGTGTGCACACACCTGCTTATTGCGTGAGCAGTGAGACGGGGTTGTGGCAGTGTTCAGGTGTGTGGCCGTGTTCTATTCGGATGTGTCTAGTTGCAGGTGCGGGTCCTGTGACCGCAGCCAGCAGTGATCTGCAGTGTATGCACTGGGCTCTGTGCACACACCTGCTTATCGCGTGGGCAGTGGGACGGCTGTGGGGCAGTGAGACGGGTGTGCCTAGTTACCGGTGCGGGTCCTGTGACAGCAGCCAACAGTGCTCTGTACGGCCGTGCGTACACACCTGCTTATCGCATAGGCAGTGGAACGGCTGTGGGATGGGTGTGCCTAGTTACAGGTGCGGGCCCGATGCCAGCAGCGCCCTGTAAGGCTCTGTGCACACACCTGCTTATCGCGTGGGCAGTGGGACGGCTGTGGGGCAGTGAGACGGGTGTGCCTAGTTACCGGTGCGGGTCCTGTGACAGCAGCCAACAGTGCTCTGTACGGCCGTGCGTACACACCTGCTTATCGCATAGGCAGTGGAACGGCTGTGGGATGGGTGTGCCTAGTTACAGGTGCGGGCCCGATGCCAGCAGCGCCCTGTAAGGCTCTGTGCACACACCTGCTTATCGCGTGGGCAGTGGGACGGCTGTGGGGCAGTGAGACGGGTGTGCCTAGTTACCGGTGCGGGTCCTGTGACAGCAGCCAACAGTGCTCTGTACGGCCGTGCGTACACACCTGCTTATCGCATAGGCAGTGGAACGGCTGTGGGATGGGTGTGCCTAGTTACAGGTGCGGGCCCGATGCCAGCAGCGCCCTGTAAGGCTCTGTGCACACACCTGCTTATCGCGTGGGCAGTGGGACGGCTGTGGGGCAGTGAGACGGGTGTGCCTAGTTACCGGTGCGGGTCCTGTGACAGCAGCCAACAGTGCTCTGTACGGCCGTGCGTACACACCTGCTTATCGCATAGGCAGTGGAACGGCTGTGGGATGGGTGTGCCTAGTTACAGGTGCGGGCCCGATGCCAGCAGCGCCCTGTAAGGCTGTGTGCACTCACCTGCTTATCGCGTGGGCAGTGGGACTGGTGTGGGGCACTGTTCAACTGTCGGGCAGTGAGACGGCTGTGCGGCAGTGGGACGGGTGTGCCCAGAATTCACTGGAACATCCGTAATAAATAACTACTGATGCATGTACCTGGGAAAGGCAGAGATTCGTTTTTGGAGGCCCTTTTAGTCTCTATTCCTGAGAAGTGAAGGTCCTTCGGAATTACGCATATAATAGAATAAGGAAAAGAAATGAAAGGTGGGGGTGAATGTTCTCAGTTGTCTGCCTCTTTTAACATAGCTGTCAAGTTGTTCAGGTACATGCGGGATGTGCTGCTCCACGCTGGGTTTTTTCCGTTGAATTCTGGGACTTGTCGACCCATTTTAGAATGAAATATACATGACAAGTCTTAGTATTCCCCAAAAATCCTGTACTGGGGCAGCATGTCATTCATGCATGGACACGGGAAATTTGGCAGAGCTGTTCCTCACAAAAAGTTATCAAGTGGCTGCTGGTCCCCTGCCCAGAGCTCTCGGGTTTCCCAAATCCATACATCACTATCTCATTCAATTAAGGCTTTTTTTCTTTTTACAGTTTGGGATTTGTAGTTGTCTATCCAACAGAAAGTCTGACAAGTCCCACAGCAAATATAGGACTGGATAATGTACTCACACATGGATCTGGAAAACTTAAATCTACTGTTTAAAAAAATCATACAAAATCACACACACACGGCGCGGCTGCTTCGTGACACAGCAGTAAAGCATAATGGTCGGCACTAAACAACGTGTGGATTTAAACAGATTTGCTAGCAGGCAGGTTGTTGTGCACAAAATTCATTTTCTGTCCTAAACATTTTGGGGGTTTTCTACCAAGGTTTTCTCCTCTAAACAAACGCATACAATCTTCAAGGCAAGTTTCTGGGAAGATTAAATAAGCATGGGCACAGCACCTTCACTATCCCTCTTTCTCAATTACAGAGACATTATGAGACATGCAGATGTGTCTGTTGAAATATACATTGCCTTTAACACCCAGAGGGTGGATTCTTTTTGTCGCATGCATTACTTGTTCTCTCTGTGTGAGGGTACCGGCACTGCTGCTGTCCCTATAGTGTGATAGTTTGTTCAGATGTTTTACTGTACTTGTTCTTAATGTGTAAGGGACTCGCACTCCTGCTAAGAATACCGTGTGAGGGAGCGAGGGTGATAGTTGATGTGTAGGCATTTGCTGATGTTGCTCTCACTGAACCGGTTCTCTGTGTTTACGGTGCTGCCTGCCAGCCTGCGCCTGTCGTGTCTGTCAGGGAAGCTCTGTCTGAGCTGTACCTCTTCATTGCCTCGGCTCTGCCTGAGCTGTACCTCTTCATTGCCTCGGCTCTGCCTGATCTGCGCCTCTTCACTGGCAGGGTCGCGTTTGCTGCTTCTGCCTGAGCCGTGCTTATCCAGAGCCAGGAATACTTTGCGGGCGGCACGTGGTACATTGCCTCACATGAGGAGTGCTTCCACGGCAGTGGCATGGAGTGGGTTGCGCGCTTGCCTGCATTGGCCCTGCTCCTAGCGGTGCTGCACTCGTCCTGTCAGTGGAAAGCTTCTACTTTTTGTACTTAAAAGAAGGCTGTAGGGCTGGGGACCATGGGTCGGTTGATGACTTTAACACTGTGTGATACTTTTTGATTCTAGCGGCCGGCCCTGGTGGTTGTAGGCCCATGCTTGTATCCTTTTTTCTGTTCAATAAAAATCTTTTTAAAAAAAAAAAAAAGAAGGCTGCACTGCTGTTTCCGCTGTAGTACGGGATACGAGTGTGAAGAAAGCGTGCCCTTTTGTAGGCTTGTGGTTTACTTTTTCTTTGTGGTTAGTCATGCCTGTGAAGACCTGTATGCACTGTGTCAGTGGCAAAATGGTTGAATTTGTCAATGTTTGTTAGTGTAGCATGGTCAGATTATAGGACCTAGAAGGTCTCCCTTTCCAATAATAGGAAGTACTGAAAAGCAACATTTCACATAAAAAGAAGTGCATGGCTTTTCACTACTTCCGGGCTTTTCATGTATGTCTGCAGTAGCACTGATTGCAGCGTACATGCCTGTGTTTCTGCTCGTGTTGTGTCTAGTGTGTGTGTGAGCGTCTGCCTACTATAAGCACATGAAGTTAATAGCGCACTGATTAGTCTGCGTGTCCCAGTGTTCTGAGAACTGATCTATAAAATAAAATGTAAAGGATATTCATAAGAAACACAACCAAATACGATGTGGGCAGACCATGTTCCTTCCCAGTCCCTGACAACCTTAAAGGCTGGCCAGTTTCCGAAAGTACTACGGGATCATACTATTGGCAGTACACGTTATACAAATGCACATAGGATGTTAGTCAAATTATGGGCAAAGTTAGTAAATGTTAAATCATTACATTATGGACTTTTCAGTTTGTACTCAAAAGATGCATGCATAACAAGCGCTTGCCATGTGTTTTCATTCAGCTGCTTGTTTAAATTTGCATCGCGCTTTCACTTTAAGTGAAAGCGCGATGCAAGCATCCCGGGCTCGGATCTGGAGAGACTAGAAACAGCGCTGTGTTAGACCCCTTTACCGGGAGAGCACTTTGCCAGGGTCGGTTGTGGTTCTCAGTCCGGCTCTGCTTGCTGCTGTCGAGGCCTGCTCCCTGGCACGCCACTGGCAAGGTAGACATGCTATTTATGGAAAATGCTGCGCCTTCCGCCAAACACACCTCTGTCTGCACTCCCCGATGGCTAGCAGCCGCCATTTGTGTGCGAATAGATGCTTTCTTTTTTCAGCAAACTGATCATGAAAATGCCCACCTGGGACGCATTTTTATTTTTAAAAAACAAGGTATAAGAACCGAATTCATAAGGCTTTATTCGGAGCTTGAAACACAAGTCCATAAAAGCAAAGCAAATACACAGCAAATACAATAAACATATCACATTATAAAATTGCGGACAGATTACATGATTAAAACATTTAAATAATTAAAAAAGCATACCAGGCCTTGCTTTGATAGCTAATAGGAGGAAGGTAGCAGTAAAAAAGCATACATCAGGATATGGTTTAAAAAGCAACTTCATAGCATCTTGTGTATTCCTAACTCCATATTTTAACAGGATAGGTTTGAGATAGGCTTGACGATAGTTATCATATAGGTTACATAGCAGAAGAAAGTGCATGGTGCTTTGAGCTGATACGTTCTCACATGGGCATGGGCCTACCGGATGTTTTTTGATACACGGGTAGGCCACCAGATGATGGACTATCCCAAACCTTAATCTGGTAATAACATACCTGTGGGAGGGTCGAGTAACTAGGCTCAGATACGGCTGAAATCCCTCGTTTTCACAAAATCTGCCGTAAAACATACATGTACTTAAGTTACTACTGGTCCTTTCCCGTTGCTCTAACTTAAAATTCATAAAACCCGACTTCATCACTTCTTTGGACAAACTGGAGGGGGCGTTACAATCATCTTTAAATCTAATACCATAAATCTCTGTATAACAATTTATGACATATTTAATCCAGGGAATTTTTAGATGGCCATCAATGGAGAGACAGTCTCCAATAATTGCTCTACTTAGGGAGGTCTCTTCCTTTAACCAGACGGAGCGCCACAACATTAGGGGCCTTAGTGCCAATAAATCAGAGAGGTGGAAGATACCTAGCTCTCTGTGAGCCAAATCGTTGGTAGCTGATTTGGGCAAACACAGCAGCCTTTTAAGAAAGAGGTTTTCCTCCACTTGCAGGTTCCCTGCCTTGATATGCCCCCACACCCCGGCTCCATAAAGGGCCACCGATAAACATCTCATTTGAAAGATCGTCAACATATCTTTAATCCGTTTATCTCCAATATTAGTAGCAAATTTAAACACCCCATAAGAGCTTTTTGCCATCTTAGCCTGGACACTATTGATCTCACTGGTCCAGCTGCCCGATTTAGAAAAAGTGATGCCGAGGTAATTAAAAGACTCCACTGTTGACACCTTATGACCTTCTATGAAGAAGGCATGGGGTTTTTTACATACCACACCACATTCCATAATAAAAGTTTTTGTCTTGTTAATCAACAGCTTCCTGTCGTTGATGAACAGTGAGAACCTGTCCATCAAACGCTGTAGGCCAATGGGGGTCCTAGACAGAATTACAGCGTCGTCCGCGTAAAGAAGTACGGGGACGCTGAAATCGTTAATTTTTGGTGCGTCAGCCACAACCTCCTTTAAAACTGAGTCCACTTTGTTAATAAAAAGAATAAAAAGTAAAGGGGCAAGCACACACCCTTGTCTAATTCCCCGTCTAACACTGAACTTGGGGGTACACTCCCCAGCCTGACCATAACGAACACTAGAATTTAATTTAGCATAGAGTCTCGCTAAGAAATAAACAATAGACTCTGGTGCCCCCATTTCCAATAACGTGGTCCATAAGATATTATGGTCCACCATATCAAAGGCGCTACTCAAGTCTGCAAAGCAGAGATAGAGAGATCCTTTTTTTGCCTTGGTATATTTCCCTATAATTAAGTCAAGGTTGAGGCATTGTTCTAATGTTCCTCTGCCCTTCCTGAAGCCATATTGGGAATCAGCCAGGATATTATTGGACTCGGCCCATTCTTCTAGCCTAACCATGAGTACCCGGCTCATGATTTTCACTGAGTAGTCCAGGAGGGAAATTGGGCGGTAGTTCTTCGCATCCCCCCTGTCTCCTTTCTTATAGATTGGTACAATAATGGATTCCTCCCAGGTGTGGGGAACCCCGTTGGATACGGCAGTGTTGAATACCTTTGTAAGCAACGGACCCCATATCTCTGATACTGTTTTGTATACATCGATGGGAACCCCATCTGGTCCCTGGGCCTTCTCACCCCTGCTAGATTTGATACTATCCCACACTTCGGCGGTAGTGATGTCCAAAGGTATGATAGGCCACCTGTCATCATAAAGTTCTCCGTTTCTAGCCGAATCAAAAATCAGGGAAAAATGGGTGACCCAACTCTCCGAACTAACATTTGCTGATAGTTCGGGCATCTTATCATCCTTTAGAAAGGGACTATTAACTGTTGCCCAAAATAATGAAGAATCCGCATTAGAGGCTGCTTGGTCCAATTTATCCCATGCCTCTTGTCTTAGTTCTATTTTCCTAGACTTAATAGCGGTCTGGTAGATCCCTCGTAATTCCCTAATGGTTCCAATATCTCTCTTCTCTGCTGACAGTGCTATTTTGAGCCTTTTAAGTGCAGTAGTGCATGTATGGTCAAACCATCCCTTATGCTGGAGTTTCCTACCCTTATGAGGTACGGTGAAGTTGCTATCTATAGTTAAATTAATTTTAATAAAAGTATGCACGATTTCAGCATTTCCTTCCTCACTTTCTAAAATTGTGACAATTTCCGTAAGACATTTTGACACAATGGCATTAGACTGAATGTCCGCTTTATTACCTTTCCATCTGATACGAATACCATTAGGGGGATGGGGCTCAATATTGGTAATGGTACGTGGAATATACACAGGTCGTTCCTTCCATAGGGTTATCTCAGCAGTGTTACAATTATGATCACTAATTAAGTTATCCACAACTACAGGGGTTGAACACCATGGACCAATACCAGATGATATACAAATAAAATCAATCACTGTATTAGCGTTCCTTCCCGTGTAAGTGGGAATAATTTCACCTGAGTGATTAACCTGGTTAACCAGTATTTCCATGTCATATGTAGTTACAATTTTGTTCAAAGAGTTACCATAAGAGTTGTGAGGGAAGTGGGAAACACCATCCCCCCAATGGTCAATAAAGCCACATACCCTTTGAGCGGCAAGAGGACACACCACTGTATTAAAATCTCCTACCCAAATGATATCAAAAACAAAATCAAATTTGGTTACAATATCTTCCATGGCAGATTCCAATGCAAGTACGACCTGGTACCTTGAACAGTCAAAGACATTGTTATAAAAATTAATTAAAAGGATATTCCTGTCCTGCTCATGTTGAAGCCATAAAATCTGGGAATGTGCACCAACCAAAACATGTTTTTTAACTTTGATGGGTATATCTACAGAAATCAAAACCAATAACTCGCCCTTTGCTCTGCCCGACGATGAGGCCACAGCTGGTAAATTAAAAGAAACAAAACCATTATAATTGATTGGGTCAACACACCAGGTTTCCTGAAAACATATAATGTTAAAAGTATTAATAAATTCTACCCATCCCAGGCAAGTGACCTTAGATGAAAGTCCCGCGATATTCCAGCTAGCGATCAAGCAAGCACTCTGTCTCCGGGGTCTGGGAGAGGGTATGGGGCTAGTAGGAACAGAAGGGATAGAACTACAAGGCTGGTCCCCGGACAGGGGGGCACAATTCTCTCTTTCACAGTGACCAATCGTCCCACTGGTAATGTCATTCCCACTGGCATCTACTGTATCTGGCACCCTCGCAGTAACATTCCCTCCCTTGCCTCCCTCGGTGTCAGCGGCATCCGTTGGATTAAACGAAACTGGCGCCAGTCAATCATTCCCATCCAGTCCGCTCAATGCTTCAAATCGGTTTGCCGTAGTAATGATAGGGCCAGGGAAAACATGCATATCTCCTTCTCTCGTCCCAGTATGTACAATATTGGGACGGGTATTAAGATGCCAATAGAAATACCCTAGAGGCCGAAGAGATATCCCTTGGTCCAATGAGGAAGATGACTGTGCTCTTAACAAAGCTGTGGATGCAAGATGGGGGCTACGGAAATTAACTACAATACAGTCACCCCCGCAAGTCTTGCGCGAGCTCCCAATCCAATTGACTCTTCTTGTACTTGTTATATCCTTTGCCAAGACTACTGGAAAGCCGCATTCCCGATGCAACCAATCCACAGTTTTGTTTTTCAAAGAAGCATGGGTTTCGCTATGATTGCGGCCTGTTTCTTTAACTTGTGGAACATTAGTAAGAACTGCCACAAACGGGGCACAAGCTGGGGGCAGGTCAGGTCTAGAAGTACCAGTGTTTTTTACACCAGGTCCAGGCTGATTCACAGCGATAGGGGTATACAACAATCTTTGTTGGCCTAGAGTCTGCAGAGAATCTGTAACATTTCTTCTCTCGCCACATTGTTCACCGTATGATGTCTTTGGGGGGTTAATCTTGGTCGTTGGTTTAACTATCTCAGAGGCCTGTCGAGGGACATGGCTATTTTCTGGAACCTCAATATTAACTTTGGTACCAGTGCTTGCGTTGAGATGTGATTCTAACAAGCCTCCTAGTCTGGCCACTTTAGTAACTACCATATCAAGTTTGTTCAATAATGGTTTAATTAGTAGATCAAACTTGGCATCAATCATACTGATTAAGAGATCCAGCTGTCTACTATCAATAGTGACCGGGTGGCTATCCTGTACTGCAATAGGGGTTTGAGCAGAATTAATGGTTAGAGGATCGGTTCTCTTAGATAATGATCGCCCCCCCCCCCCCCCCCTCTTAGAATGTACAATCTTATTATGTGTCCGGCTAGAACGTAGTATTCTCTGCGATGTTGTAGCTGTCAGGGTAGCAGTCGATGGGTCTGAAGTACGTATTAAATCCTCAAGAGAGGGGTCAACTGTACTATTTTCATCTACGGTGGCAACCACTATGGTGTCATCCGTATCATGAGTCGGGTCATTGATCTCATCATTTACATTAACTACAGCAGGTAAAGGAGTAGGGGGGTTAATATTTGAGAAAATAGAATCAATAGCTTCCACCCGCCCCAATGATTTTCTCCGCTCCTGATTTATCTTATCGACCATCTTCACAAGGTAGTTATCCATGGTTGATTTAGCCGAAATAGATTTAACTTTAGACATGGGGTAAACTAATACAATACTACTGCAATTCGATCATAGATGACAAACGATTGCCAACCCTGACAACCCTCTCGTATTCTCCACAATGCACTATGACAATATGAGCTAGACCCGGTTGGTGCCACTACACGTAAGGAGAAGGTCACAGCCCCCTTCTGTCCCGGGCTATCACAATCCACAACGTGCTACAGAATGCCAAAGTCCCAACGTTTGAAATTGTCACAGTACCTTATTACAGTGTCCGTATCACAGCAAATAAGGGGGGTGGCCCTGCCCGGCCTCTTCCGGCCCCGGACGGCCACAGACGGCCCGCCCTCTGCCCGGGCTCAGCCCGGCGCGTCCCGCGATGCGGAGGAAGCCTCGCTCTTTATTGCGCCTCCGGGCGCGTTGTCCGGCGGAAGTGGGCGGGGCGGGAGAGAATGCTGGGACCTGTGGTTTTCACCCGACTTTGGCCTCGGTTGACAAGAGGCGGCGGGGAAAACGGAACGGCCAAAGAGATGAACAGGCTGCCACCAGAGCCCAGGTAAGTGCTACGCAAAGTCCGCTGGCTTCAGGTGTCACTGCAATGTCCCCCCGCTCCACCGAGGGAGCCTCGCTCTTTATTGCGCCTCCGGGCGCGTTGTCCGGCGGAAGTGGGCGGGGCGGGAGAGAATGCTGGGACCTGTGGTTTTCACCCGACTTCGGCCTCGGTTGACAAGAGGCGGCGGGGAAAACGGAACGGCCAAAGAGATGAACAGGCTGCCACCAGAGCCCAGGTAAGTGCTACGCAAAGTCCGCTGGCTTCAGGTGTCACTGCAATGTCCCCCCGAACCGATTTTCTTAAATCTTAAAAAGTGTGGGATCGTCGTTCCCAACAGACCCCATCCACTTCAACCTCTGCATTTGACTGTACAGTACAGAGACACGAGACTGGGTATGAGTGTGATGTACAGAGAGATCAGACCGTTCTGGTGACTGGGTATGAGTGTGATGTACAGAGAGATTAGACCGTTCTGGTGACTGGGTATGAGTGTGATGTACAGAGCGGAGGCCGTTCTGGTGACTGGGTATGAGTGTGATGTACAGAGCAATGAGGTAGTTCTGGTGACTGGGTATGAATGTGATGTACAGAGAGATGAGACCGTTCTGGTGACTGGGTATGAGTGTGATGTGCAGAGCGATGAGGCAGTTCTGGTGACTGGGTATGAATGTGATGTACAGAGCGGAGGCCGTTCTGGTGACTGGGTATGAGTGTGATGTACAGAGCAATGAGGTAGTTCTGGTGACTGGGTATGAATGTGATGTACAGAGAAATGAGACCGTTCTGGTGACTGGGTATGAGTGTGATGTACAGAGCGATGAGGCAGTTCTGGTGACTGGGTATGAGTGTGATGTGCAGAGCGATGAGGCAGTTCTGGTGTCTGGGTATGAGTGTGATGTACAGAGCGATGAGGCAGTTCTGGTGACTGGGTATGAATGTGATGTGCAGAGCGATGAGGCAGTTCTGGTGTCTGGGTATGAGTGTGATGTTCAGAGGGATGAGACCGTTCTGGTGACTGGGTATGAGTGTGATGTACAGAGCAATGAGGTAGTTCTGGTGACTGGGTATGAATGTGATGTACAGAGCGATGAGGCAGTTCTGGTGACTGGGTATGAATGTGATGTACAGAGCGATGAGGCAGTTCTGGTGACTGGGTATGAATGTGATGTACAGAGATGAGACCGTTCTGGTGACTGGGTATGAATGTGATGTACAGAGAGATGAGACCGTTCTGGTGACTGGGTATGAGTGTGATGTACAGAGCGATGAGGCAGTTCTGGTGACTGGGTATGAATGTGATGTACAGAGATGAGACCGTTCTTGTGACTGGGTATGAATGTGATGTACAGAGAGATGAGACCGTGCTGATGACTGGGTATGTGTGTGATGTACAGAGCGATGAGGCAGTTCTGGTGACTGGGTATGAATGTGATGTACAGAGAGATGAGACCGTTCTGGTGACTGGGTATGAGTGTGATGTACAGAGCGATGAGGCAGTTCTGGTGACTGGGTATGAATGTGATGTACAGAGATGAGACCGTTCTTGTGACTGGGTATGAATGTGATGTACAGAGAGATGAGACCATTCTGATGACTGGGTATGAGTGTGATGTGCAGAGCGATGAGGCAGTTCTGGTGTCTGGGTATGAGTGTGATGTACAGAGCGATGAGGCAGTTCTGGTGACTGGGTATGAATGTGATGTACAGAGATGAGACTGTTCTTGTGACTGGGTATGAATGTGATGTACAGAGAGATGAGACCGTTCTGATGACTCGGTATGAGTGTGATGTGCAGAGCGATGAGGCAGTTCTGGTGTCTGGGTATGAGTGTGATGTACAGAGCAATGAGGCCGTTCTAGTGACTGGGTATGAATGTGATGTACAGAGATGAGACCGTTCTGGTGACTGGGTATGAGTGTGATGTGCAGAGCGATGAGGCAGTTCTGGTGTCTGGGTATGAGTGTGATGTACAGAGCAATGAGGCCGTTCTAGTGACTGGGTATGAATGTGATGTACAGAGATGAGACCGTTCTGGTGACTGGGTATGAGTGTGATGTGCAGAGCGATGAGGCAGTTCTGGTGACTGGGTATGAGTGTGATGTACAGAGCAGAGGCAGTTCTGGTGTCTGGGTATGAGTGTGATGTACAGAGCAATGAGGCCGTTCTAGTGACTGGGTATGAATGTGATGTACAGAGATGAGACCGTTCTGGTGACTGGGTATGAGTGTGATGTGCAGAGCGATGAGGCAGTTCTGGTGTCTGGGTATGAGTGTGATGTACAGAGCGGAGGCCGTTCTGGTGACTGGGTATGAGTGTGATGTACAGAGCGATGAGACAGTTCTGGTGACTGGGTATGAATGTGATATACAGAGAGATGAGGCCATTCTGGCGTGGGTATGAATCTAATGTACAGCGAGATGAGACAGTTCTGGTGATTGAGCATGAGTGTGATGTACAGAGCGATGAGATCATGAGACCGTTCTCGTGATGTATGACTGTACAGTATTTGAGACAGCGCTGGATACGATAGCTGCGCAGCACAGAGAGGAGGGTCACTCTGGTCACTCCATCTATAAGTGGCATAGTACTGGGGGCGGGGCACAAATGAAGACTGTACCGAGGGACTGTCGTGTTTATTTGCGCACCCTTTGTCTCAAACATGGAAAACGCAACAGCTGCAGGCTGTGCTGAATGCGCCTAGCCATTGCCTGCCCCTCGGGCAGTGCAGCGGCGAGGGGAGATGCACAGCATTTATAATTAGACTTCGGAACAGATGTGAGGCCTTTGCCCGAAATACGCTGCTCTTGAGCGAAAAAAGGAAACCCAGCGGCTGCAGCCCTTACCGAGGTCCCTGAAACACATTGTGCAGGAGAGGAGATGCAGGGGATATCCACTCCTATGGGGCACTTAGGCAGCTGGCTGCCAGGCAGTGGACCTGCTCCATGAGGGGCGCTCCCTATGCCACACTAGTTTCAGATTATTCATTGCGCATATGCAATACAGTGAACAGCATATACAACCCGAGTGCCTTAGATATCGCAGAGCCGCAATGCACACACTTTAAACCGAGTCCCTGCTGGGTGTGTGGATGATTCCTAAGGTTTTTCTCATGCACTTTATACAGCGTCAATCTGCTAGTGGTGTACTTCAGCAAAGAGAGTCAAATGCCATAGAGCTGTTGGGAGAACAGCCATATTTTATAGTGTTCCTTATCTGGAGGCACCGAGAGAGTCCCCGTAAAGTCACCGCCACACGGCTGTGAGGATGGTTATAGGAAAGTGGCATCGACTGCATAGTTGCCCCCAACTTTTTGCTGATGTTTTGACTGTTTTATGACTATAGCCAGGCTGTGGCCCTGCTATCCAGGACCCCAGCCTATCTGCTTCCTCTTAAAATGATGTGAGTACCTTAGGTACAACCTAATTGGATACTGAGGATACCCTACCAGTCCCTTGTAGATGGTACACTAGGTACCCAGGGCATGGGTCCCTCAGTAGGCCTACCAGGGCTGCAGCACTTATTGTGCCACCCTGGGACAGCCATACAAATTGACACCACCAGACCACTACTGTAGTCTGGGTAAGGTGGTGCTAGCACCCCTTACAGGGATATAGGTACCCTGTATCCCACCTAATTACAACACATATACTCTCATAGGTCACCCCTATAGCAGGCCTTGGTAATCCTACAAGGCAGGGTGCTGAGGTATGTGTGAGGGGGGACCCCTACCTGAGTAGGGCCCCTCTGCAACCCTCGTAAAATCATTGCTGGGTTGTTTGTAGTGTAGCCATACATACCATATACTCTTAACCACATTATAAGTATATCGCAATAGCGTGATAACTTGAGAATGGCTACACAGAACCATATCGTGTTTGGTGTCATGGGCATGAGGGCACGATTCCCCCCTGCTAGAGGGGCGATACGGGAAAAGCGGTAGAATTTAGACACCAATTTAAAAGTGCACACACAGTACAAAATGGATGCTACCCGCCACCCACACGACTCTGGGTGGCTGTTGCTGGGGAAAATCCCAGCCTCGCCAGCTGGACAATGGGGCTCCTGTGGCAGGGAGGTGCTAGCACCTCCCCAGACAGGATATGTGGATTGGAACTGGGTGGGTGCACCATATGTTGCCTTTCAGAGTTGCACGTAGGCTGCTACAGTGCCTACATTCTGCATACACCACCTGGAAACGGTTCAGGGGCATCCTGCCCATCGCCCAGGCGGGAAACACACAAAGGGGAGTGGGTGTAGCCACCCTTTCCCGCCTCAACTCTCATTGGTAGGCTCTGATCTGGACCCTCCCCTAATCTTGGGGATAAAGGTGAATACTGTGTCCCCAGAGCCTCAGATTGATCTTGGACTTTACAGACTTGACCTTCGACGAACTGCTGCCCAGCTGACTGAAGAAATCTCCCTTGGGATAAAGGAGTTATCCCCTGCTTGGCAGGCACCTGAAACACTGCAAATGACCCGGTTGGAACTTCGCTGCTCCTACAGACTTCGTCGACTCCCAGCAACCTTGAGGTGGGTTTCCAGGGCATCCCAGAGGCCAGTGAGTGTGCACAGCAAGTCTGAGCACCGTGGACTGCGTGGGTGCCGAGATCCCCCAATACCCCAGGACACCGGCCACCTCTTGCATAGCACACGACCCTGACCAGTGGGGAAGTTGTGCTTTGGCCCAATATTGAGCCAACCTTTCAGCAGCAACTGTGCCAAAGATCAGCGCCCTAGCCCCCTCTGGTGGCCCGTGGGCTCTATTTTACGCACTCCAAATTGCTGCCTGCCGCGTTCCCTTGTCGTTCGACTTGTGGGCGCCTAGTGGAGGTCAATCTCGACATTTAAGAGTTCCCCTGGTTGCTCCAGGCCTGCTCTACAGCCTCTCCAAAGGAGGCCTCTCTCAGACCTCGTGGGTCTGCACCAGTAGCTGATTTGTTCATCTTGCGTGGGTTGCGGTTGCCAAGGCTTAGTGGATCCAATCCGGACACTAACACCGCAGCGACCCTCATCCTGCGTGGGACAGTCGCCCTCTAGAAGCTGGCCTTCCTTGAAGCCTCCCGGAGCCCGTTGCTGCAGATCCAAGCTACACCTCTTTCCACTTGAAGCACCCGACATTGAAGGGTTCTTTCCTTTGAGCTCCCTGGTCACTGTGCCGTGACCCAGACTCTGTCCCCCCTGCTTTCAGGTTCGTCTCTTCAAGGTCTACAACTTCATTCTTCACGACATCATCGACGCTTTTGGCTAGCAGCAGGTTTGTACATTTTCCCATTGAAAATCAGCCCGCGACCCAACATCGAAAACGACCTATGCACCCGGCTTCCCTGGGGCAGGTAACAGTGGTACCTCGGTACTCTAGTGGTAGTGGGCTCTTCAAAAGCTTAACTCTAAGCTCCTGAACTTAAACTCCTGCTAGAAGTGTTTGTAATCTTTAAAAGTTAAACCGCGACATTCTCCATAGGCTATAATAGAGATCCCGATAGCATCTATTTGCACTGCATGCGTCTCCCGTGGGTCCCCTTCCTCATAACCTTGGGTGGATTCTTAAGGGGCCAGCGATCCTAAATGCCCTAAGCACCAGATATGAAAGGGCACTAACCAACTTGAAACATAGAGAGCTCTGGCCCCAAGCAGGCTACTTAGTAGTAAGTCTCATCTTCCATGCTCACAACAATACCAGTGTGAACATTAGTGCTATTAAAAACGTTAACTAAAAGTACAGAGAAACGTCACGAAGAACAGGGCAGCTCTGCAGCCAGCACTTGACTGTAACACACGTAACACTTCATAACCTTCCGAATTATGTGAAGTTCCAGATGTAAAACAAAATAAAAAACAGGCAATACGTTCATTTTCTTCTAATTCTTCTATGTAGTATGGTGGCTGTGATAAAAACAACATTCCGTGCTGGAAAAGGTAATGGCTTCGTAATGTAAAAAAATGTATTTCGTACGGATTATTTAAATTGTCTTTCATTTTAAAGTGTCTGCCCCCGTTATGTTATATGCAGTAAAATGTACTCTGCCTGTACCTCACACCCGGACACTGCCCACACCAATGCCGACCGGACATGGGAGCCCATGTTAAAAGTATAAGCAGCAATTTGTTAGACGAGATTGTTTTACACTGTTGGCCTGCTGTCTTTTAACACTCAGTAAACGTGACAAGATAATGCTCGTTCAGCTTCTAAGTCAAGAATGGTTATTTTGGGGGTCCCGCAGTACCCCAATACTTCCTGCACCTATGTCTTCCAGTGAACTAATTAGATGAAGATGTCAGCAATAATCTGTAGTTTAGGAGCAGTGCTGTGATCTCAGAGTGATGTGGTCACCTAGTTTCAAACCGAAACCGTAAGAACTGAAGGCACAAACACGGTCATGCAGATCGACCAGCAATGGCAAAATTATAGTTTGACACTGCCTTGTGCGTGGGTTCTAGTCCCAGCCTCTCAAGTGCAGTCAATGCTGGGGCACCCAGTGGCGGCTCAGGCTGCCCTGAATGGTCATAAAGGCTTCGTGGAGTCGAAAGCACCAAAGCCTTTCCAGCTGGTGCTGGTACACCTGTTCTTCTCCTTCCTCCCTCAGGTCTGAACATGACTCACTGCTCACTCGATCAGTACCGTATGGGATTGCATTAGAGAGGATGTTACCTGCAGAGTTACGGGGGCTGTCACAGTGAAGTAGCGAGTGCCAGGACTCCAGCCAATACTGCCATGACGTAAACTTGCCCGCTTTCCTTTGAATCGAGTGCACACACAATGGGCGGTCGCACCTTTGGGTTACAGTTCACTGTAATAATATTTTGAAGAACTTTAGTGACTGCAACCAAAATTTACTAACTCCACTCACTGTCTGTCAGGTGAGAGGTCAGACACTTCCAGAAGCACTTCCCAGCCCGCCCCGTACACGCCACTGCACAGCCTTCCTCTGTGTTGAGAGGCGCGCTGCGGGGCCTATTGCGCTGATTGCTGGAGCGCGAGTAATGGGAGACCACACACGTTACTGGTGTCGGCGTGACTGCCCTCGCAAGGCACGCCCATTTATTTTTATACTGGCGCACGCCACCGTCGTGGAGTACGCACAATGCACGTGAGTTACGCGCTCTAGCGCTAACCGCTAGAGCGCTGACTGCAACATCCCTTTCCAACTTGGATGACGAAACGCCGTCATTGAAATTAACAGTCACTCACTTACTTGGCACACGAAGTCTTTGAGGCGGCTGCTCGGGGGGGGATTTCCCCTCAGTCCATACCTGGTGGTCGCCCGGGTGTTGGGATCTGCGGGGCAAACATCACCAGCCTCGGGGGCCCCGGGGCCTGGAGGTTCTGGCCCGGGTGCTGACTCAGGTCTGACCTGGGGTAGCTGGGGTTCGGTTACAGTTCCGGGGGCCACTGCGTCTTCCTCGTCCTCTCTGTCGTGGTCACCGCAGCGTTCAGTTGCCTCGGGAATGCGCTTGAACCACGAGATGTTGCGTGTGGCCGACTCTGTTCCGCGCCGGGCCGTGACCATTGTCCCCCGTATTCGTTCCACTACCCAGCTCCCCGGCTCATACCGTGGTTTGAATTTCCCTCCGGGCCTGCGATTTCTTATGAGCACACTGTCTCCCGGCCGGACGGTGCGGTCCCTGCTGCCCCGTGACCGGCTCACTTGCTGATTGCGGTGTGCCCTCCGCTGGAGAGTCTGTTCCTCTTGGAAAGGTGGCGGGGTCCACCCTGGGGCCGTAGGGAGTCCGTCCTGGCGAGCCCCGTTGAGCATGAGGGCCCACGGTGCTTGCTTGGTGGTGCAGTGGGGTGTGCTCCGGTATTCTCCTAGGAACCGTTGGATCTCTCGCTCCAGATCTTGGTTTTCAACGCTGGCTATTCGCATGACTTTATTTAATGTTCGCATGAACCGTTCAACCTCGCCGTTGGCTTGGGGCCACTGAGGGGTGATCCGCCGGTGCCGAATGCCCTGGCGTGCGAGGAAGTCCCGAAACTCGTGGCCTTGGAACGGTGGTCCGTTGTCACTCTTCAGCTCGGAGGAACGCCCAAACATGCTGAACATCTTCTCGAGAGCTGGCTCTACGAACGTGAACGCCGTGGATGGCAACGCTTCCACCAGGGGGTATTTGGAGAAGCTGTCCATGACCACTAGTGTGACCCTTCCGTCGGGGAGACTCCCGAAGTCTACACTGACTTTGTCCCAAGGGTGTCTCCCTGTCTCTTCGGTCACAATGGGGGCCGGAGGTTCCGGTCCGCTCGTCGCTTGACACGCTGGGCAGTTCCTCACGGTGTCCTCCACTAGGGTGTCCATTCCTGGGAACCATACCTTTTCTCTCATCCGGGCCTTCATTTTCTCGGTCCCCTGATGCCCTTTGTGGGCGAGGATTGTGGCTTGGTGGCGTAGCGCTGTTGGTATGACGATCCTGGCCCCTCGCAGGACAATTCCTTCTCTCGTCGCGCTGAGCTCGTTCCGCACTCGGCAGATTTGTTGCAGGTCTTTGCGTTCGTCCTCCGTCCACGTGTTGGCTGATTGCAAGAAGTTTGTCCACGATCCTCGTTGGAGAGCTTCCCGGGTCCGTGCTATTACTGTGTCTTGTAACGTTGCCTGCCTGATTTCCTGGAGCGTCAGCACTTGGGGGCAGGTCAGAGCGGCTAAGAGATCGAGGTGTGCTTCAGCATCATCTTCTTCTTCCTTCCCTGCGGGGCCGTGCTCTTCTTTGTCCGAATGTCTGGACAGGAAGTCAGCTGGGTTCTTGGCGCCCGGCCGATAGGTGATGTCCATCTCATATTGCTCCAGTCCAATGGCCCATCGCTCGATTCGCGGAGGTGGGTGTGGTGCTGTCCCTTTGAAGAGGGGCACTAGCGGCTGGTGGTCCGTCACAACTGTGAACGGGTGTCCGCAGACGTATAGGTGGAAGTGTCGACAGCCCCACCTTATAGCCAGTGCTTCCCTCTCGATCTGGGAATATCTCTGCTCCGTTGCTGTGAGCGCCTTGCTCGCGTACGCCAGCGTCGCCCATTGCCCCGGCTCTTGTTCCTGGGTGAGCACTGCTCCAAGCCCTACCGGGCTGGCATCGACGAGCAGCTCAGTCTTCCTGGCCGGGTCGAAGTAGACCAGTGTGGTCTGGTCGAGGAGCGCCGTCTTGATGGCTTGGAATGCTTGGTCTTCGCGCGGTCCCCACCGCCACTGGACATCATTCTTGGTGAGGTGTCTGAGCGGTTTGGCAATCGTTGCCAGGTTCGTAATGAACCGTCCGCAGTATGTGGCCATACCTAAGAAGCTGCGAACCTCTGAGGCGGATGCTGGTGCAGGGGCGTTCTTGATGGCCAGAGACTTCCTTGAATCGACTTGGATGCTGTTGCTCGTGAACGTGTAGCCGAAGAACTCGATGCGTTGTTGGAAGAGTTGGCATTTGTCCTTGTGGAGTGTGACTCCGTACTCTTTGAGTCGTGTTAGCGTGGCTCGGACCCGCCGGTAGTGCTCGTCTACTGTTGTGGAGTGTATCAGGATGTCATCACTCACATTCATGACCTGCAGGCCTTGCAGGATGTCCCGAATGGTGTTTTGGAAGATCTCTGCTGCCGACGAGATCCCGAAGTTGAGCCGTCGATACCTTCGCAACCCTAGATGAGTGCTGAACGTTGTGATGTACCTACTCTCTTTGGCTAGGGTCAACTGGTGGTAGCCAGCGTTTAAGTCCAACTTCGAAAACCAGCAGGCTCCGTTGAGGTCGGCTATGATATCGTCCATGGTAGGCGTGATGTGCCGTTCCTTCTTGATGGCCTTGTTGGGCAGCCTCATGTCGATGCACACCCTGATTTTGCCTGGTTGACGGGGCTTCTCGGCGATAACCATGGGGGACACCCAGGGTGTGGGCCCGGTGACAGTCTCAATGACTCCCTGCTCCTCCAGCTTCTTGAGCTCTTCTTCTACCAGGAGGCGTAGGTGGAACGGGATTCGTCTGTGTTTGAGCGCCGTGGGCGCAACGGCGCGGTCAATGTGGAGCTTGACTGGTGGGCCCTTGATGCTCCCTAGACCGGTGAACAGCTCTGGGAATTGGTCCAGTAGGTTGGCTGTCTGGGTGTCTTGAACTTTCCGGAGGAACGCCAGTAGCCCTAGGTCCTCGGCTGCGTGACCGCTTAGGAGCGTGTCCACTTCCTGATTGATGATGTGTATGTCGATTGTTACTTCCGCATCACCTGTGCTCCGCATCACCTGTGCTCACGGGTACCTTCATCTTCCCTACTAGTGGTAGGGGCACATCGCTCCCGTAGGCGTAAATTCGGGCTTTCGATGTCTTGAGTTCAGGTTTCGGCCTGAGGCAGTTGTACTGCTGCACTCCCATGACGGTGACTGACGCGCCAGTATCAATTACTGCGTCCACTCTTGACCCTGCTACCATGATGTCACACCGAGGTTGTGGCCTCCTTGTGCTTTTGAGTGCTTTAGTGAACGAGACTAGGTACGTCTCCCCTTCATCGTCTGAGTCAGAGTCTTCTTCACGCAGCACCTGCGTTGGCCTGCGGCTTGCGTCCGCGTGAGATGCCAGGGACAGCTGGGATAGTTGCCTCACCATGTTCCTTGCCGGCCTCTTCCCTCGGTGGTCGGCTCTCGTGGAGCGCTTCCGGCACACAGAGGCAAAGTGGTTTGGGGTGCCACAGTGCGTGCACGTCTTCCCCTTCGCTGGGCAGGGTTTTCCTGAATGTTCTTCTTACCCGCAGTACCCACACTGGGCTTGTGCCGACCTCCTAGGCGCCTGACGGTCCGGCCTCTCCTGTGTCCTTACTGCGTCGGTGCGTTCTACCTTGATGGGCATGCCTGGCCCCGAGTTCCGCGTGATTGCCTGCTCCATTTCTTCTGCACGGGCGTCGGACAGATCGTGGGACCGTGCGAGCACCAGGATTTCAGCCAATGGGATGTTCGGTTGGCGGAGAATGAGGCTCCGCAGTTTCTTACTTCGGATACCGCATATCAGTTGTGCTCTGATCTCCTCTTTTGCCCTGTCCCCTGCGAGGTGCGTGTCCGCGAGTACTCAGTCGGGCGTGGAACGCATCCACTGACTCCCCTTCCTTCTGCCGTGCTTGTCGCAGTTTGAAATGTTCGAAATCAGGATTCATTTGGGGGTCAAAGTGCGCGTTGAGCGCTGCGACGGCTGCGTCGTAGTTGTCCGCATTCCCCGTGTTGAGGAGGTGCTTGAAGAGCGTGTACACCTCCTCACCAGCATAGTGAAGCAGGAGGGAGCACTTCACAGTGCCATCAGTCTCTCTGGACCCCGTAAAGTAATTGTTGAGCTGGCCAATCCACGTCTGCCAGTGTGGGGCGGCTGTGGCGGGGTCAGCTGTCTCGCTGAATGGCGGCATGACACCAGTTGATGGGTGAAAAGGGATGGCTGGCGCAGGGCGGGCGTCTTCACCCATGGCTGTAAGAATGCAGAGGGACACCTCCTTGCTCCTTCCTGGGTCGCACCCGGTGGTCCAGACTTGGAAGGCTGGACCACCGGGTGCGACCCAGGAAGGAGCAAGGAGGCACACGCAGCACACTCAGGGGAGGCAGATCCTGGGACAGGAGCTTCAAATGCACAGGCCACAGAGAAAAGCGTCCTTGGGAGGCATGGAAACGGGTAGACCAAGCGGGAATTTTCGTCCGCTGCCGCTGGGCGCTGTGATTGGTGCACACGTGCGCTCACCGTCACTCAGGGATGCACGAGGGGGTTCCAGCAGCGGGCCGCGTCGAAGCGGATCAGAGGCAGGCAGACGGGTCGTCAGGGCGCCGGTCGCGGGGCCGCCGCGAGCAGATCGGCGAACAGCTGGCAGGCAGGATGCACGGCGGGTCATCCCATCCTCGTCGCCATTGTTGAGAGGCGCGCTGCGGGGCCTATTGCGCTGATTGCTGGAGCGCGAGTAATGGGAGACCACACACGTTACTGGTGTCGGCGTGACTGCCCTCGCAAGGCACGCCCATTTATTTTTATACTGGCGCACGCCACCGTCGTGGCGTACGCACAACGCACGTAAGTTACGCGCTCTAGCGCTAACCGCTAGAGCGCTGACTGCAACACTCTGGTCAGACAGAGAAATAAATACAGCGTAATAAATACCGAAGTCTTCTGACAGTTTGGAAAGTCACGATCCTGGCCACCAGCCTAATGAGGCTGAGGTGACTGAATCGCGCCATCTAATGAGAAGCGGCAGGCAGTGACACCAAAATACTGGCTGCACTGTAAATAGCTGTGCAAGCGGATGCACTGTAAATAGCGGTGCAAGCGGAGCAAGCTTTAGACAACTTCCTGTTCTCATTCTGCCTGTCCGCTTGCGCTGCAGGCGCCAGGCCCGCCTCAACTCCACTCTCCAGTATTCTCATTGGACAAATCATGGGACACTATTGCAGTCCGTGACGCCATCATGTCATGTGAATATGAGGCCGGTGAATGGAGCCATCCTGGGCCCCCAGCTAGGTCAGAGTCTGTCAGTCGCCCGACTGCGTCTTCCAGAGCATATCGGACCAGGCGCTGCTTTGCTCAGTGCTATTACCAGCGCTCCTGCTTGATAGCTTTAGGAGGCGCTATACATGCGTGACTCTGCATTTCAGCGCGGTGATGCGGACCACCGCACTGAAATGCGTTAGTCTAACGCATGATGCGTGATACTTGGCAGGGCTGCTCATAGTGAATTGAACTGCGAACAATTCAATTCAATTTGTTTATTTTTGTTTGGAACTCCGACGGAGGTCCACAAAACAAAATTAAAAAAGACAAACTTTACATTCAATACAAAATTCTTCCTTTATACATCGCTACCTCCCAAGGGTGATTCTTATATCGAGTGTGCTGTATTAAGTGCAAATAGTACAATAAATACATAAGACAATCAAGTATTCAACCAACTCACATGTTATAACATGGAATACAACTACTATAAAAGATTTCCTAATAAATAGATAAAAGTGTTTTTAAAAATGATATATATTATGACAAACCATTTCATTCGGGGGAGACAGAACCAGAGATTGCGCTTCCTGGGCAGAGTGAATATTAAATTTGATAAAAAATGGCTTTAGAAACACACGCCTAGCACTTTACAACTTTGTACATACAAATAAAACATGATTTAGATATTGAATTTCATAATTGGCACATATCGCAGATTCTTTTCTCTCTTGGTATTTTATCCCAGATACCAGTGACTTATCTTAGAGGCAGCAAGTTAAGTCTCAGTAGGAGTACCAGGCTTCTAGTTCCGTGAGGGATATTCCAAGATAAATATGGCTGTGGTTTATTCCCCAAGCACTCCCACTGACCACCTCATTACTGGGCCTGGACTGACTTAAGGCGACATCTCTTGCCAAACTGATAGAGGGTATGGACTTTTTAAAAAGCTGTTTCAATACAGACTTGGATACAGGAGAAGCATAGTTCAAACCAAGATCAAATGTTTCATTTGCAACTACAAAAGATCTAAAAAACGTTCATTGATCTTTTAGTGTGTCAAAAATTTCTGTTCTCAGGGCAGCCCTAAGTGTACCCTCCTCCCCCCCAGAATAGCCACTGCCAAGGATAAAATAAAAGACGAAACTAAACCAAATTCGAGACGTAGTACATGTGAAGCGGCCAATGAATTTCAATTGCAAATTTGACGCAGAATTCATCCTTCCACCTTATCAAAGGAGAGCCAATAATTCATATTTAATACCTCAGCAGCATATATTAGTGAGGGAGGGATTTTTACCTTGAAAACTGATAAAACATGGCCGAAGTGGCATCTCCCGCAAGTTTTGTAAAATCTGTTTAATGCACTCGCCTGGGAGACAGCCTTACTAACACAGTGTTTAATGTGATCCAAATCTTGGCCTGTTTTTGAAAAAACTTTACCCAAATATAAGTACGAATCAACTATTTCCAATTTTTCGAAGCCAAGCATCCATTTTAGACATCTCTTTATTCTAAGCCCCTTCTTACGGAAGACCAAAATCTTGCTCTTTGCAATGTTAATTTTCAGGAAATGGGCCTCTGCGTATTTAATTAGGGCATCCAGACGACGCGGCAAGCCAATGGGCGCTAGATCAAATATTGCAAAATCATCTGCGTATGCCAACGGACACTGTTCCGATTCTAGGGGCATCTCCCCTCACCGAGTTCAGTGCACCGGGGAGATTAACAATATACAAGGAAAACAAGAGAGGTGCTAATAAGCAACCCTGCTTTAGCCCATTGTGTGTTTTAATTTTGCATGATAACCCCCGTGAACCTCCCATCAGAACCTGGCACCAGGTATCTGTGTTTAGTTCCATAATAAGGCCCAGAAGACGATATGGTATGCCAATGAGAAGAAGCTTTCTCCACAGCGTTTGGCGGTCCACTTTGTCAAACGCTGTGGAGAATTCAATAAAGGCTGTATACACTGACATACCTCGTGAGAAAACATACTTCTCCACAATATTCTGAACGACCGCTATATTGTCCAGGGTACCATGATCCTTTCTAAAACCAGCTTGTTCCGGTGGTAAAATATTCTGATCATACGCCCATTGTTGAAGATGACATAATATACTTTTTGCGAATAGTTTACCTGAGGCATCCAACAGGGCAATCTGTCTAAAACTGTCCGGCAGGGTTTTTGGTCCCTTTTTATACAAAGGGACTGTAATACTCCCCTTCCAAGAAAGGGGATTTTATTAGTAAAAAAACAATAGTTAAACAGTGGCTCTAAAAAATCACCCCATGCATGTGGCTCCTTTTTGATTAATACAATCGGGATTCCATCCGGCCCTTGTGCGCCGGAGGTTCTAGCATTCTTCATGTATCTTACCACTTCCTCTCCTGATGGGGGGCCACATTCATCAAATTCAATAAAAGTGGATTTGACCCTGTCAGTCATCACAGGAGAAACTGGGCTGGTATTTTGATATAATTGGGAGATGTAGTCCTCTGGGATTGGTATGGGTGAAGCCCTTTGCCTAGAATCACAATATTCCGCGGTCAGGTGCCAGTACTTTCTTGAATTTTTTGCCCTTGCAGCTTCCCTCAGCCCAATCTACTTAGCGTCAAACTCCCTCCTTTTTCCGCTAAGCATACAGCGTCTTCTTACTTGATTAAGGCAATTAATTTCCTGCTGCCGATCTAGAAGGAAATGTATATACTGTTTCCGGACAAGGCGGTTAATGGCTTGATTTAGAGGCATCAAAAGGGACGTACCCTGTTTGGGCAACCAAGGTCCGGAAGATATTGAACTTAAATTACATATCTTCTCCATTTGGGCCTCAAAGAAGTGAATAATATTGGCATGAGCAAGACACTGCTTTTCTACATAAGCCTTCTTCACAATCGAGCCTACTTTAAGAGTGTTTTTTTGCGTCCAGAAGGACCGACCATTTGCTTTATTAAAATTAGCCATGCCCTGACAAAAATTACCCGGATTCGGTTTGGGTAGATCAAAAGCCACTTCCATACCCACTATACTATGATCACTCCATATCGACGGGAGGACAAAAAAATTATCACAAGCCCAAATATTTGATTGGAGACAATCACGTAGTCTAAAAGGCTGTGAGTGTGAAAAGCAAAATGTGCTATTTTGTCAGCAGGCACTCTCCCATTTAGAATAACCAAATCTAAACTTCTGATGCTATCAAGCAGTAGTAACCCCCGTTTGTCTGTTTTTATTTTGTTCGGTAGTAGAATCTCGGGTATGTGTCAGATTTCCTCTTTGTCAGAATTGGCATAAATCCCTGAAGCAGAATTCGAAATTTTGGCATTTAGATCCCCCACTATTGTCACTAGGGGGCATTCTTCCCTAAAGGCTATATCCTGAATAAAAGAAAAGAATACGCTCAAAAAATGATAAAAATTTCTCTCAGGAGGGATATACAAGTTTGCCACAAGGAAGGAGGTTGACCTGCCAGAATCTCCCAAACAATCCAGCTTCACACATATGCAAAGGTTTGAGGGGTGACAGAAAATCTTCTGGTTCCAATTAATGGAGTTTTTCAGCAAAATGGAGACCCCTCCCACTAGCGTGTCCCCTTTCAGCGCGCTTAGCATGGCAGGAATAAACAAAATAGCCATCGCATTCAAACTCGTGGCAGGACCACGTTTCGTGTAAATATATGATTAAGGGGTTCATAGTTTTCAATGAGCTCAGTTTATTTGCATTGGGTCCCAGACCGGCCATATTCCAGGACAGGAGTAGCCCACCCAGGCTACCTCAACGGAGCGTTCCTTAGTACTTCCGGATGAATATTATTCAGAGCTCTTGCCATCCAGCTCCACTGGGCAGATTCATCCTCTAAATCCGGAGACTGAGGGGCAACTACCAAATCAGACACCCAATTTATTGAACGTCCCGTCCTGTCCACGGAGACCACTATATCTTTGGTATTACCCATAGAGTACTCCGTATCAGGGCCCAGCGCATCTAGCGCCACTGAATTAAAAACCCTAGGAGCTTTCAAATGATACGTTTTAGAGCCCACAGTTTGGTATTCACCATATTCTCTAACAGATGTTATGTCGAGCCCTCGTTTAAAAAAGTGCTCACAATTCTGCAAAACCAGATTGGCCACTATTAGAGAACCAAAAGTGACCATAGAATAAGGAGTAGTGTTGTGTGCACTGATCATCACATTTAGAATATCCTTACTTGCGATCAACTTTAATGCTTCTAGTTCCGAGCATAAACAAGATAAATCCTCTGTTTACTGGAGTGGATTCATGATCGAATAGCCAGGTAAAATCCACGATTGAAGAACCCCATTAATTTTCTTTGGAGCGTCCCTCCAGGGGATCCATAAAGGGACCCTCTCAATAGAGCTGATGGCTTGTGTAACACCATGTGGTTGAATGTTCAAATGTGAGACAATATTGGAAGTTGATACTTCGATGTTTTTCTGATAAATGAAGATGTGGTCTCTGTGGGGGTTCTATTCAGTCCAGCATGTGTAATACTTGGAAATTGGGGCCCTCCCTCAGAGTTACCATCCGCCCTGGAATCTCTGACCCCTAACCCTGTTTGTGACTAGGAAACCCCATGTCCAATTTGCATCTCCCCTCCCGATAGATCAGCAATCTCATTAATCAAGAGGGGGAGGGTTGGCTAAAGGGGCTGTGACAACCAGGTAGATGGAGGAACTACCAGTCCAGGGTCCCCTAATCTCGCTGATGGTACCATAAGCGCACTGGTGGGTTCTCTTGGGTTACCATCTGCTAATGGTGACTTGGGGTCTTCTTTCTCCATTATTAAATGATTATTGCTCTGGCCTTCCAGAATCCGGGAAAAATGCAATTTTGACGCTTTTCGTTTAGAAAATCGTCTCGTTTTTTATGTTTCTTTTTCATGTTTTCCCCCTTATGATTTATTGCTGGACTATCCCTCTTACCTACTTTCTGTCCTCCCTTCCCTGGCAATAAAGGGGAATGTACCTGGGTGGAGGGGGAGATTGAGGCCTCCCCCTCTCCTCTTACCCTCCCTACCTGCTTGGTTTGCTCGGTATGGCCCCCTAGTTTTCTTGACTTCTCCGGCACCCACCTTTCTGTCCTTCTTGAACAGAGGAAAGATTTTCAAGGAAGACTTCTCCAAAGGAAGGCTCAGGTCGATCTCCTCAAATAGTGTGCTTAAACAAAGCTCTTCCTCTTCGAGGCTACACAGAGAAACTATAGGGGGCACCAGGAACAGAGGAGTTCCTGCCTGTACGGAGGCATCTCTCGACTCTCTCAGGGAAGCGTATGGAACTGGCCTCACATTTGGCCGTTTTCCCATCTTCGAGGATAATATCGCAGCTATGCATAAGGATCTCCAAGCGCTAAATAAAAATAAACGTCAGATGGAGCTAAAACTTCAAGACCTTGAAAATTACAACAGATGCTCTAACCTGCACTTGGTTGGAATTCCGGAAGGTATGGAGAACACCGACCTGGTAAAATGGTCTGAGACACTCCTAAAAAAAATAATACTAGAGCTGCAAGGGGATCTCACAGTCACCAGAGCACACAGACCCCCTGCATAGAAAAACCCGAATGCCAAATACCCATGTACAATCTCAATGAACTCAGGCTACAGAATTAAAGAAAAAAATTTAAATACAGCAATAGCCATGAGATCATTTTCTACCTCTGAGATCCAAAATTGTAGATTTTTTTCTGATATGTCCGCAGCCTCAGCACAGACGGAAGGATTTTATTAAAATGACTGACTCTTTTAAGGCTAAAGGAGCACAAGCATTAATTGTTCAACAGTCTAAACTAAAAGTTCTGGCTAAAGGAAAATTTTTCATCTATACGGATATATCGGATGCTCAAACTTTTTTGGAAGAACTGAGCGTGGTGTAAGAAAAGGGGTTCTGCAGGTATAGGTTGGCTTCGGACTCTAATAGAAAGTATGTTGAGAATTGTTAAAAGGATGCAACGAGATGGCATCCAGGAAAAAAGAGGGAGAAGGAGGGAACAGTGGGATTAGCAAGGGTTTCTCTCCTTCAGAGGGAGGGGGGTGATGCATTTGGAAAAATAGAGTTCTTAGACAAAGTATCAGTCACTCAGAATACGGATAGATTTTGCAGAGAACTTGACAATATACGGTTTACATTTATTGAAATATATTATGTATTTTAGGGGCAGAACACACTTTAGGGCACTTTAAGCTTTTTTGGCACACAAGTTTGCTTTTTGCACTTTATATGTTTATATGTTAGCTGCTATTACAAACTGCTGCTCAAGGCTAAATTTGCACACTAGATGGCTATTTTAAAAAAATGGTCTTTTGAGGATGCTAAGCTGTCAGATAAAGGGCAAATGGAGAATGTATTATAGACACCTATGCTCTACAGCATGTTTAGCCATCACTGAGTGCTTTTGCATAGTTTGCACAACTTACACAATTTGCACTTTAGTTGTTGTAGGTATTTATGTTCAATTGCATCCTATGTTGCTAGACGCAATTCAGCACTGCAGCTTAAAGCATAGCTTGCACAATTTGTGCAATTTGCACTTTAGTCGTTGTGGGCATTTATGCTTTATTGCTTGCTACTTTTTTGCTGCTATCAAGAACTGCTGCTGCTTCTGTTTAACAAGTCTTTCATAATTTGCACAATCTGCACTTTAGCTGGTCAGCTGCTAGGAAGAGATTTTATTGGAAGGATCTTTATGTGTGTTATGCCATGTTTTTTTTTTTGATAGCCGCAATGGAGGGCTGCGGCTTAAAGCATGGCTTACACAATTTGCACTTTAGTTGTTGTAGGCACTTATGCTTTGTTGCTCACTACCTTTTTGCTGCTATCAAGAACTGTTGCTGTTTAAACGCATATTTTGCACAATTCGTACAATCTGCACTTTAGCTGGTCAACTGCTAGGAAGGGGTTTTATTGGAAGGATCTTTATGTATGTTACGCCACTTTTTTTTTCTTTCTTATCAGGATCAGAGCTACGAGCAGAGCCAAGGTCAGGGAGGTATGCACAATTTCTCGTGACGAAGATATGTATCTTGTAGGTTTTCAGATGATTTTAAAATATTCCATACAACATAGAAATGATGAATAGGAATACATTAACAATCCTGTCCTTTAATGCTTATGGACTTAATAACAGGCGCAAAACCTATGTAGTAGAGAGCTGGCTCAGAGGGCATAATCCCGATGTGATTTTTATTCAAGAAACACATTTTCGAAGCTTGTCAGATGCTAGTAAAATCTTTAAGAACTGGGAAGGCTTCTATTGCTCATCTGTCTCAAGTACTGCACAGAGGGGCGTGGGCATTTTATTTAGGTACGCATGTCCAATTTCATGTTAATGGATCATATTCAGATCCGGGTGGAAGATTGACATTCGTACATGGAAAATCAAATTAGTCGAACCTTATATTGGCTATGATTTATGCACCAGTGATAGATGATCCACTCCCTATCTTACAATTAAAGCAGGCCCTATCGTGCATACCTGGACAGATCATATGGGGTGGGGATTTACATTTTTTACAGGACCGCTCACTTGACTCGACAAAGCTAGAACGTAAACAAAATAAACCCCAAGTTGCTATTGCTCTGTCTAGCTGTAAATCTGATCTAGATATTTTAGATAAGTGGCGAGTTAGCAATCCAGCTAAACGTGGATATTCTTTCCATTCAGCCAAATATGATTCAGCATCAAGAATAGATTTTGTTTTAATCTCACATAATTTTATAATTAGTAGATATGAACACATCCTAAATGCCTTTTCAGATCATGTTTTAATTAAAATGGAAATTGCCGTAGGGAATATGGACAAAGGCGCATCAAGAAGAGGGTACTTCAATAAACTTAATTTAGCAAACGAATTATGGTGTACAGTAATAGATAATGAGATTAGGGCCTTCTTCATCATAAACAAAGATTCAGCCCCAATTAATGTAACCTGGGACGCATTCAAGGCTACATTAAGAGGCATAATCACTTCAAAGGACATCTCACAACAAAGGGCGAAAAAAGAGGTGAGAGCTAGACTTGCTCGTGCGAATCAGGAATATATCATGAATTAGGGCCCAAACATTAAGCAAGAATTATCAGAAGCAAAAGTACAAATAAGAGAATTTTATTATGGGTTAGGTGATATGGCAAGCAGGACTTACCTTCAGACAGTTTATGAAGACAGTGAGTACACTGGGAAGCTTTTAGCCTGGCAGGCAAAAGAAAATCAGGTGCGCAATAGGATCGAGAGTATCTGGAAATAATCAACTAGAACGTATTCAACCAGAACCCCGGATATAGGCAAAGTTTTCCTCAAGCACTACAAGGGATTTATCAATCGGACTATAATGCACCTTTGGAATCTATTAATGGTTTCTTGTGTGACTTGCCATTTCCTACTTTAAATACAAACTTTCAAAAATAATTATTAGCAGATTTTACGAAGGAAGAACTAGATTTAGTTACAAGCTTTTTGCCTAATTGTAAGGCGACGGGAGAAGATGGTTTTCCAGCAGTTTTTTTTTTTAAATTTGCCTCAACCCTCAAAATTGAATTCCTAAATCTTGCGAACCATTTATCACATGGGAGCGACCCTCCGTCATCCTTTCGCACAGCAGTTGTGGTCAGCATTTTAAAGAAGGACAAAGATAGAACGTAAACTTCTATAGGCCTATAAGCCTCTTAAATGCTGATTACAAAAATTTTACGAAACTCCTCACTAATAGGCTAAATAGAATGGTAGGTTCACTTATCGAGAGGGATCGGTGTGGTTTTGTAGCTGGGAGACAGCTTCACACCAACACAATTTTTTTATTAGAAGAACTGATCTTTTTTTTAACATAAACAAGACTGAGGCACAGGTTTGGTTTTTAGACGCTGAAAAAGCGTTCGATCTTGTGTCCTGGGATTGTCTGTTCCTGATTTTAGAAAAATTTGGTTTTCCAAAGGAGTTTCTACACTGGATAAAGTAGCTCTATACGTACCCTCAGGCTTGAATTTTGATTGATTCGGTGAACGTAGGCACCTGTCAAATAAATAGAGGCACAAGGCAAGGGTGTCCTCTTTCTCCGATTTTATTTGCACTATTTATTGAGCCACTAGCAATAGCAATTAGACAAAAAAAGGCGTATACAGCTCCGCTCCAAGGTATGACGAATATAAAACTCTATGCTGATGACATTGTCCTTTTCTTGGACTTAGAAACGGACACTCAGGTAGAAATCCTGAAGATTTTTTCAGATTTCCAAGCAATAGGAGGCTATAAAATAAATAAGACGAAAACAGAGATCATATTGTGCAACTGCTCTGTTGCCAGAATTCAGACAGGTATATAATACTCGCCCAAAGAGATATTTAGGGATTTTATTCACTGAGAAAATAGAAGATTTATTCCAGTTCAACTATACTCCGTTGCTGAAAAAAGTGAAACATCTGGTAGCACGATGTAGCCAGCTCCCATTATCAATTCTGAGTCGAGTGGGACTAATTCGCATAACTAAATCCAAAATGGTCGCACACTGCTGACCTACCTGCGTGTTACCCCAAAGAACTGTGGTCCCTGTAGTCAGCGTCGGCGGATACACCTATGCTCGTGTCGTGAGTGCAAGTGTGAATAGCGTTAGCCATCCCTGGACACGTGTTTCGAGGTTGTTGCCTCTCGTCAGCAGGGAGTAGGAAAGAGTGCAGGGTTGCTGTGTAGGCTGCTAAAATCATTATCAGGTATGTACCTCTCGTAGCAACGCAGGTGCGTAACCTGAGCCCGTCGACTCCCCGGCGCAAAGAGCCACTAAATAACTAAATCCAAAATGGTGGCACACTGCTGACCTACCTGCGTGTTACCCCAAAGAACTGTGGTCCCTGTAGTCAGCGTCGGCGGATACACCTATGCTCGTGTCGTGAGTGCAAGTGTGAATAGCGTTAGCCATCCCTGGACACGTGTTTCGAGGTTGTTGCCTCTCGTCTAATTCGCATGTCTATTCTTCCACTTTTTAATTTTCTCTTTAGTGCTGTCTCGTGTGTATTACAAGCAGCTTTTTTTTAAAGAGATAGATAACATGCTCTCTTCCTTTTTATGGGCTAATAAGATACCGAGATTGGCACTTAGCACTTTAAGCTACCCTGTTGCAGAAGGAGGGTTGTCCCTTCCAAATATCAGGAATTATTATCATGCGACTTTTGCATATCACAGTTTTAGATTTTCTCTATTGGACCCTCAAGAGGCGGACAATTTCTTTATGAAAAAGATCTTAAAGGAATACAAGCTCATTGACCCTACTAGAATAACTAAGTACCCTAAAAAAATATGTTACAAGACTCTTCAATGGAAACTAAAGCAAAAAACTCAATTTTTAACATTCTATAATATCCCGAGATTTAACTCAACTAGACTTTCCCATTTTTATACAGGGGAAAGAGGTTTTTTAGAGACCAGTATTTTAAAGATGTGGGAAGAAAATGGGTACCTGCAGATTCGGGATTTTATTTTAGGCAATTGCTGGAAGTCATGGTCAGAGATTGAAATGGGGCTATTACACTCTAAAAGAACCTTGCAGTGGTAATTTATCAGAATAAAACCCTTGTTACAAAAATTTGACAATAATGCATCGGTTAGAGTAAGTTTAAGTGAAGCCTCTGATTCTCCGATACAACGGAAAATTAGTGCCTGGGTTAAAATTATCGAAGAAAATAAGCCTCTCTTGACATATGAAAAAGTTCGGGATAGATGGTGGAGAAGGGAAGGGATGCAGGTCTCAAAATTAACTTGGGATAGAATAAATAAACTTAATGCATCAATACTCAAAGGCGCAAATTTCAAGCGCATGCAATGTTATTCAAAATGGTTGATCTATAGAAACCCCTCCTTTCTTCATAAGATATACCATCAAATTGAGGACAGGTGTTTCCGATGCACAAAAGAGGGTGGTGGCACCTGGTTACACATTGTCTGGGAATGTCCAAAGATCAGCGGTTTGTGGGAAGGAATCGAAACCTATTTCTGATCTATCCTAGACCCTTCTATCTCCATAGATGTAGACATCGCAGCCCTGGGTTGCTCTCCGAATATTATTGCACAAGAAAAATGCCTGTACATTGCAGCATTGGTAGCAAGATCTTTAATTTTACAATGCTGGCGATCAGATAAGGTACCTTCGTTTCACGCATGGAGAGCGAAGCTAAGTAAAATCAAAGAACTGGAAAAAAATACGCACTAAGATCAGGCCCTATAAAAAAGTATGAGAAACGCTGGAGTCTATTGGGGACATAGGTTATAGAAAAGGTCAGTCTTGGAACTTTGGGTCATTTTTATCTCTTATGATTTATCCTTTACGCTCCTTCTTATCCAATTGTGATTTGCAATTGTTTTGCATGATTGTTTTATCCTTTTTAGGCCTAAGCGGAAATGTTTAGCACTTTACATTTTTTCTTTTTAATAGTATTTACCAGGGTGATGTGAGAGCTAGAGAAGATATGATTATTTCAAATGGTTAGCACTCTGCACTTTAGAAGGCATATAATTTTGTAGGAAATAATGTGTTTTTACGTATTCTGATCATTTTGTAGTATGAATTTCGCTTGACAGATATGGTACTTTGCAATTTGCCCGAACTCTCAATAAAAAAAAGAATTAAGAAAAAAAAAGACAGAAAGAAAGAAGTGATTCTGACACGAAACAGATACAGTGCCACTTGAAAGGAGCACATTTATCATAAATGGTTCTGCTGTGAACATCACGCACCTGCTGAACCTGCCATGCCAAAGACCTTATCCGCACTTGAACTTTCATATTCTGCTAACCTTTTTTCCCCAAAGAGTTGTTGTATATGCACAGTGCCACAGTCATATGAGATGGCCTTCATGGCACTGTAAAAACAAGTGAAGCTAGAGCAGATGAGGACGGTATATGGAATGGAAATGCAGCATAGATGCATAGAAATAGGGAGAGTGAGAGAGAAAAAGAGATAGTGTAATATGCTTTTTTAGGTCGAGACTAGCGGCAGCTCGCATGCGCTGCTCGCTCTGCGAGGCATGCTGTATTAGGTTATGCAATGGAAGCCCCGCCCACTCTCTGCTCATATTTGTCATTGGCTTGTGTCATTGTCCTTCGAAAATGCTGGCTTCTGATTCGTACGTAGGTTTGTTAGTCCCGCCTTGGTACCGCCTTGTCTGCATTTGTTACCGCCCATAACAATTTTGCCTTTTACTTGGATCGTTACACAGTCTCCGTTATTTAGTGGGTGAGCACTATTTTCTTTAATGGTCTTTCCTTATTCCAGCGCGGTCCGCTTTCACTTTAGCAGCCTCGCTTCTTTATTTAAATAATTTACAGCACTGTCCGCATTAGTTCAGTGTAGCACATGCAAACAAGCATTTGCAATGCAATAGGTCTCGCATTTACGCGAGTTTGAGCTATTGGCATTGTAAATGACAATGCCCTTTATTTATGTTTTGTTTTTTTAAACATAAAACACATTGTCATTTACAATGCCAATAGCTTAAACTTGCGTAAATGCGAGACCTATTGCATTGCAAATGCTTGTTTCATTGGTTTGTGCCCAACAGGCCACTTAGATGGCATGCAGGAGGAAGAGGGTAGTGCTGAGGTTCATTTAAGACAGATGGGGAGGGCTTTCCTTTTCTGTTGCCTCTGTGAAACTGTGGAGTGCCTTACCGGTTCACATCTCCGAAATTGAGTCACTGTCTGTTTTTCATAAATATCTTAAAACTTGGCTTTTTTCCTCCTTGTTTTCCTTCTCCAGGATTCTCCCCTGTTGTGGTCTTTGCTTAGCTTCAGCGCTTTGATACCCTTGGGTTTAGTGCGCTTTTCAAACTCCTTATCATTTCATTTACTTTCAAATGAGCTACCTAAAGAGAACGACTGCTTGCCACTTGTACTACGGAGAAAGAAGGATTCCAGCAGCACCTGCCTATATGTAGAAGGCAACCAATCACATATGCGAACACGCCGGGCGAAAAGTACATCATTCATTATCAAAATTAATGCTGTTAAAAGTCAGTTTTAACTGGAAAATCAAGCCACACAAAGGGAGCCCCTGACTATCTCACCCTGCTATGGTAGGTGGAGAACAAAAAGGTCAAAAAATAGCTACTTCCTTAGATACATATGGGTGAGTAGGGGTGAAAAGAAAATCAGTCCCTAATTAAGTAACTAAGGGGTTACGCAAAAGAAGCAGAGCACTACTTGTGAATTTTATACCACCCTATGAATCATTAAGGCCATGTTTGTGATGTTGCTCAAAAATAATCCAATGGGCCTCTTTTCTTATCGGAGCCTCGGCAGCTCCCTCCAACAGTGCTCAAAAATAATCCAATGGGCCTCTTTTCTTATCAAAGCCTCGGCAGCTCCCTCCAACCCCTGGTTCAATTTCTCCAAGACTGTTTACTCAAAATCCATAGGGCCATATCTGGCTTCTTTGAACTGTTGGGCCAACTTAGTAGGACGTCTTCCAATTCTTAGGGTGCCAATGTGTTCTTGCATGTGAATATTAACTTTTTTCGAAGTGAAACTGTTAGAAAGTAAGTCTCTGGTTGGCTAAGGTATGCACCCAAGCCAGGCGGAACCCACCACTCTAGTCAGGATAAGCCAGATGCACACCAAAGATAACGTGTGCTCACCCTCTGGTTGCTTGGCACAGAGCAGGCAGGCTTATCTACAGCGACAATGTGTAAAGCATTTGTGCAACACATGCTCATAGTAACATAGTGGATACACCACAAAACGAGACTCCACACAGAGGTTTACAAATAGATTGATATATGATGACCAAATTAAGACATGATGACATGAATCAAATAAGTATTTTGCAAGTTATGCAGGATTAGAAAAAATATCACAATGATACTCTTTGGCAGAACACAAGGTTATAATAACAAAAAAATCACATAGGTAACTTCCCAGTCCTCCTTATTCACCCTGGGTAAATTCCCAACTGTAGATCAAGCTCGACTGCGTGGGGGGGGGGGTCCCTTCTCCCAGCCTTGTGGCCATCTCTTCTCTAAGGCTTGTGGCCCAAAACAAAGGAAGAAATAAATCTAAGGCAAGTCAAGCCGTCTGCTACATGCGAGTCGGGTGCGGAAGCAATGCAGGTCAAAATGACCTAAAGATCAGGCCAGTAATGACCCCAGTTCTGCGACGTGCCCGTAGCCCTCCAAGACCACTCGTCCAATTTATCAGAGCCGCCCACGAAGGAGCGCAGGACGGCTTCATTGTTTCCCCAGGCCTCACTTACAGTGCTCCTCGTGGTAAAGGGCCTGACTTCAGGGGATTTCCCCTGCCAGAGGGGGCCCAGATGGAGGTAGTGGGGGAAAACGGCCGCAGGAGTGTCGGCAAGCCTCAGAAACGGGACACACATCTTCAAATTCCAGCCTCCCCTGGCTGATTGCACACGGTGCTGCTCCGAGGGCTGAGACCTCACCTGCCTGGCCTGCCCCTGGTTGCTGGACAACCCGTCGTGAAGATCTTACTGAGAGGCACTGCGGTGGCTTTCTCATGGCTGCAATTTGAATCCACACATGCTGCGGCACACACCACCTGTGCAGAATGAGTCGGGGGTTCAGTGCGAGGCAGAAGAGGGTCACACCTGTCCCTGGAAAACACACCAGCACTTCAGTGATCTTCCCAAATGCACAGAGGAGCAGGCCGAAGTCAGTTTTCAGCACTGCGGCGTCACTTTAGCAACCCAGGACGCTGTCCTGATGAAAGCACCAGCGCGTAAGCACGCCTCTGAAGAATGGTGGATCAGCCACGCACTGATTTTGCCAAAGCCCTGTGGTCAGACTCGCCAGCTACAGAGTCAGTGGCGTAACGAAACTTGAGGGGGCCCCCCTGCAAAGCACATGGAGGGGGCCCCCCTCCCCCGGCGGCGCAGCCCACCGTCTACCACTTTGCCCTACCACCCAGAAATCTAGCATATTTTGATTTGAAACCTCCAACATTTAAATGAAATGCCTCTATATTGTCTTTCTCTAAGTTCTAATGAGAAAGTGGGAAACACTCTTAACATACAAGCTGTGCCATTTGTAACAATACTGTCAAAAGCAGATTATTTCACTGAGGCAGCAATCCGAACAATGCCAAGGAGTGATCCTATTGTCTCAGGAACTGCCTATGGCTGAAGAACAAAGAACAACTATGAGGGGTCTGAAATAGAATTGACAATACCTTGAAACTTTGAAAGACCAACCCATACCTGCAATTCTATAAAAACTCGACTGACAATATACATGAGAAGTACACAAGCTATAACTCAGTATCCTACGAAAGTGAAGAGAAATAGACTTGTAAATTATGTGCATGCCACAAACTAGCGACTGTCAAGGGTTGTGCATAATAATAACGTGAACTGAGGAAGCAATTTCAATCATAATGTCTTTATTAGTAAGCACTGCAAAACAGGCAGGCAAACAAGGCTGAGGAAGAAAACTGTTTGGATGCTTCAGAACATTGATGCAGATGTTTGTCTGTTTTAATTTATCATTTCTGTAGTGTAAACAATGCTAAATACAAGATTTAAGGTACACGTATTACAGACAAGTGCAAGCAACACCATAAATAACACTGCATGCAAAATGAAAACAAACCATATCAACAAGTACCTAATGACAATCTATACAAACTGTAGTTGGTAAAGCAAAAGAAAAAGTGGAAATACTTTCAAAGTGCAAAATAAAGCAATCACCAGTCCAGCAATATGCAAAAATCAAGCATGTTTTGTAAAACAATCCAATTTTCTTCTTGCATCAAGAGGAAAATACTTTCAATGTGCATGGTAAAAACAAGTCCAGCAGCTTCCCTCACAAGGACTGACCTGAACCACCAGACTGGGCCTTACTTCATAACAATCAGAGGCCTCAGACCTCAGTGTGTCATCACTAGCGGTATTTACAATCTACTAAGAGTATAGACACGTCTGCTAAATTACTGATTCACCATTGCCTCCATATGGCTCTATCATCACGTGTGACACCGCCAGCCAGGCCTGGATTTTAAGGCAACAGCGCCTTGCATTCTGGGAGTTGTGCTGTGACTATGTAAGGGGTTAAACATTCCAGCATGCAAAGTGTTGTTGGATAAAAGCTACGAACGGACACAACATGGTGCCAATGCCACTTGGCAGCTATGTTTTATACAAGCACAAGCGGATGTTTAATTTCCTCAGCACAAGCTGCAGAAGTCTGCCGTCAAATAGCAAACACGTTGTGCGGAGAACCCAGAAACGTGCTGTGTTTAGCCCCCGTGTATAGACCGGAGGTGTCATTCTCTAAGAGACCCAGTGGTAAAAGCCCACAGTTGTCTCTAATGCATGTTAGTGCCAGGCACTGGTTGAAGTGGGGGGAAAAAAGTAGCGGAACTGTGGGAGGAGAATCAGAGGGCGGGAATAACCAATGGATTGGGTCAGTGGGCGGAGTGAGAGGTGTGGCAGAAAGAGCAAAATATCCCAATTTTTAGTATTCGTTTCCCATTTCACTAACCGGTTACAGCTTATTACATTATTTAATTTAACCAATAGAAACACATGTTTATTTAAGGTTAAATATGTGTTATTAAATTTAAAATACATTCACAAAGTGGGATACGTTTCCAATCACTGAATGTCCCAAATATCCTTAAAAGTGCAATCGCAAGCCATTTGTCTCCCAGCCATGGAGTTTCTGTCATCAGCACTTCTCCTCCCTTTTTCCACAAGATCAGTTCAAACATGAATGGCAAAATATCCTAGTTTGCAAATAATTTCCACATAACTATGGCTTTGCCATAATTGCCACATAATATATCAACAATCAATCAAACATTTGTAGAGCGCACTACATACCCGTGAGGGTCTCAAGGCGCTGGGGAGAGGGGGGGGGCGCTACTGATCGAATAGCCAGGTCTTGAGTAGCCTCCTGAAGGTCAGCAGGTCTTGGGTCTGTCGTAGGCTCAGTGGGAGGGTGTTCCAGGCCTTGGCGGCGGGGTGGTAGAAGGATCTCCAGCCGGTGGTTGTTCTTCGGATGCGCGGGACGGAGGCGAGTGCGAGGTCGGCAGACCAGAGATGGCGGTTGGGGATGTAGAAGGAAAGTAGTCTGTTGAGGTAGGCTGGGCCGGTCTTGTGGAGCGCCTTGTGTGCGTGGATGAGGAGCTTGAAGGATATCCTCTAGTTGATGGGCAGCCAGTGCAGGTTTCTCAGGTGGGGGGTGATGTGGCCGTGGCGTGGTACGTCGAGGATCAGTCGTGCCGAGGCGTTTTGGATGCGTTGCAGTAGTTTGATGAGCTTGGTCGGGGCTCCTGCGTAGAGGGCATTTCTGTTGTCGAGTTTGCTGCTGACGAGGGCCTGGGTGACTGTTCTTCTTGTATCTGTCGGGATCCACCTGTAGATCTTGCGGAGGGTGTTGAAGCAGGAGGAGGAAACAGCGTTGACTTGCTTGGTCATGGAGAGCGTTGAGTCGAGGATGATTCCCAGGTTGCGTGCATGGTCGGTGGGTGTAGGGGCTGCCCCCAGTGCCGTCGGCCACCAGGAGTTGTCCCAGGCTGAAGGGTTGGAGCCGAGGATGAGGACCTCTGTTTTGTCCGTGTTCAGCTTCAGTCGGCTGATCTTCATCCAGTCGGCGACGGCCTTCATTCCTTCATGGAGGTTGGCTTTGGCGGTGACGGGGTACTTGGTGAGGGAGAGGATCAGTTGAGTGTCGTCGGCGTAGGAGATTATGTTGAGGTTGTGCTGTCGGGCGACCTGTGCGAGCGGGGCCATGTAAATGTTGAACAGTGTCGGGCTGAGGGAAGATCCCTGGGGTATGCCGCAGATGATCTCGGAGGCTTCAGATCGGAATGGGGGGAGGCGGATGCTCTGGGTTCTGCCGAAAAAGAAGGAGGTTGTCCATTCCAGGGCTTTGTCTCGGATCTCTACGGCGTGGAGGCGTGCACGTAGTGTGCGGTGGCAGACGGTGTCGAAGGCTGCTGAGAGGTCCAGGAGGATGAGGGCTGTGGTCTCACCATTGTCCAGCAGGGTCCTGATGTCGTCGGTGGCGGCGATGAGGGCGGTCTCGGTGCTGTGGTTGCTGCGGAACCCTGACTGGGAAGGGTCCAGGATTCTGGTTTCTTCGAGGTATCGGGTTAGCTGTCTGTTGACGATCTTCTCGATGACCTTGGCCGGGAACAGGAATCTGACGATTTTAACTTTTAAATTGTTTATAGCCCAAACACATCAAAAGTTACTAACAAATGTGACTTGTGCTGCTGCGAAGTGGAGGGCCCTTTGCAAAGGTTGACTAGTCACCTTTCTCATTGCTGCAGTTGTATGTTCCACTAGTACTAATAAGGAAAAATCTTTGCAGAGACTGTTAGCATGTGTAAAAATATCAAAATAATAAAGTATCAGAAAATTTATAGCACCACTAATACCAGTGTAGGCTGTCAGAGCACTTTACATCACACATTTTACACAGAGACAATCATTCATGTGTGTGTACATCACTGTGTAGGAAATGTTCCATAAGACAAAGGACTACAAGGTGTAGGAGTCACATGACAACCATACTAGTAGGCAGCATAGTTTAATAGTGATTGGTCTGGTGAAACACAAACTCAGAATTAAAAACATAATACCATGGTTGGGGGTTCTCTTTAATAATCAGAATTGATTTCTACCCAAATGAACCCTTTTTTGCAACATTAGGATAATCGAAGACTGGGGAAAAAAACATAACGCTCTAATTTATACCTTGGAGTTTGCATGCAGCTCTTACAGGACAGTTAATAGCTCTCTGTTCTAAGTTAGGATTTTAACTTATTAACTGCAAGTAACAATAGGGTCTCTCTGATAAAAGCAGTAACCCACTGACCTATTTACAATATGTGCACTTTGTGATCTGCATGGCACATGTTCTTAGCAGCATGCACATTACACCTCTGCCATTCCTTTTCATGAGTCAAACCTTCCACTAGACAAAACACCATCTCTCTCTACTAAGAACATTAATCACTGGAGTTATCAAGACATTTTTATTGTTGCCCCAAAATGTTGGAGGCCAGGAAGGAGGCAGCAAGTGCTTTTAAAACCATATTATACTTACAAACACAACGCCCCCCACCTGAAGTTAGCGCCCAGTGCGGTCGCACTGCCCTAGAGCCACCATGCTCAAGGTTCCTGTGACCTCAGTGACAGTCACTGCCACTCTATGGTGTGCTACTTCATAGGTCTGTCCCAAGACTGGAGGTGAACTTCATGGATAGTGGTGGACAGGCCTTCAAGGTTAATCCACACTTGCCACAGCTAGGGACCACCTGCTGGTGCTAAGACACCAGGGCTTTTAAGATCTTGTGGCGCCTTCTAAGGTGTAGCACAGGAATGTGCTCCCTCAGGAGAGTGGTCTGGGTGCCTGGTCATTAAGGCTGAACCTGGTTCACCAGTTCCACTTCAGCAGCTCTGACCATAGCGCCACATCCTCTACCCCACTGAACACCATACTGCCCCACTTGGAGAAACTTGCACTGCACTGACCCGCTATAAACACCTGGATGTGACTCCATTCTAATTTCACACTAGACGAGTAATAAGCTGCCTAAAAATAATTAACAACATCCAAGAAAAAGCAAACACTCATAGGGAATGCAAGATTAAGTAAAGCATGTGAAATGTAAGCAGGAACAACTCATTTTGTACACATTTTGTTTTCCAATTCACCCATCAAGCAGGTATTTAAGTACCTCCAGGCTAGGTGCACTTTCCCACCCGGGGAAAACAATGTTCTTCAAAGAGAGAGGAGAAAACAAAAGTATCCCTTCACTGGCAAACACTGTAAAGTGGCGCTAATGTGTTTAGGTGTAAATAAATTTATCTGGCCACCTTGCAACCACTCTGTCTTGCTTTAATTAGTTATTTATTTTTTACATTTGGAATGTTTTATTTTTCTCCACCCGAGGCTGCGTTGCCAGCAAAAATGTTTTTCTTTTTTGGATCCATTTCTCAGGGGAGCAAATAAACGAAAGGAGGAAAGAGAGGGTAATACCCGTTTCTTGAAGTCCCGGTTTTCATTAACTGAGAAGGGAGACAAAAAGAGAGGGAAGACTCGGAGGCTTAGAGGCCGTCACCGTGGCCTGCGCGCACAGTTTAATTTATGGGGACTTGGGGAGGCCGTGCGCGCAGGAGCACCATTTTATTTGCAAAGACTGAAGAGGCTTGCTTGCAGGCGCAGCTATCTTCCTCCGCAGAGAGTGAGGGGGCCCCTGGAGAGTGGGGGCCCCCCCGCACCGCGGGGCTGCGGGGGCCTGTGTTACGCCCCTGTACAGAGTCACACGGCAGGGGCAGGCAAGGGGAATCTTTGATGGCCCTGAGATAGCAAAGAACACAAAACAAGCCCTCATATAGTAAGTTGTGGGCCTTTGGACTACTATGATACTGTGTGCCCTGACTGTTCTTCAGATATAATCCTACTTGGGCACCTGGAAAATGACTGATGTATACTGGGTTGAGGGAGGCAAGGGGTGAACGTTATGAGAGGGATGTTTTTCTTTTTGTTGGTTCAACTGCTTCTATTCATACATAGTGTCATAGTACTGAATAAAAAGCAGTACTTTACTGTCCGGAAATCAATAAATTACATTTGGGGAAAAAAGGTTACTGTTCTTGCCTTGTGGGAGACAACTTCTAAAGCACATCATAGCTAATTAATAGGGGCCAGTGTGATGCAGCGGAGTTTACCAACTCTACACATTCATTCGCACAACACTCATTTGGGCCCATTTACATTCACACACTCAATGAGCTAGTAAATATCCACTGGTCATCAATTTTATTTTACCCTAGGAAACCCTTATACCAGTATTCTTACCATTCCTGTCTTCTGAGTAAATGCACTTTAGAAAGATCTAGTAGTAGATTAGAATAGGGAGGAAAGACACAATGCATTTAACTTTATTTAAAGAACCACAGACTCAGAGGGAGTTTGAAAAGTTTATCTGAATTAATAAATTTGTGAGTCAAATCAAAATACACATGAATATATCAGAAGTCTCCATCAAGAAACATAGTACAGTTAGCTTATTATCAGTTTGCATTAATAAATTCTTGCAATGACAGCACCTGAGGAGAGAAAGGACAGAGAGCAAGTACTGAGCATTTACCCTACAGATATATTTACCTAGAATGGTGTGAGGACCCCAACATCAGAGAGTCAAGGATTCAGGACAGGTTCGGGACAGGTAAGGTGACCTCTTCTAGTGTAACGCCAGAGTTACACCCCTCTCTTGTGCTACTCTCTCCGGCTCGGGCTCATCCGGACCCCTTCCTAGATGTGTCTCTTCGGTTGTTCCGCGAATTTTCTCTAATGTTGGATTCTTCAGTCTGATTGCAGCAAAATCGGGTGCATCTCAGCATAGCATCAGCATCTCAGCATCAAGTGTGTCTAACTATCTAGAACTTACCTCTGTCATACCAATTCAAATGTATAATCCACACCCAAATGTTTCAATTCTATGTTCACCCGCAATTTGATTGGGCCAAGCAGTAGGGTGAGGACATCACACCATACTAAGTGCAATCATTTACTTCAGTCTATTGTTTAGTTCCCCCGCCCCTTAATTTTAATACCCACAAGCTTTATTCCCACAAGCGTTTCATGTGTGGATCGATAAGTCTTTTTTTACAATGTTGCTTCTACTTCTTCTCGTAGGGTCAAAAGTTGGTTCCCATGTCCTTGCTGGGCTTAGGGTTTGGCAGCCAGTCAATTTAGTTCACTTGTTCAGAATAAGCAGTCGTTTGCGCAAGCCACAAGGAAACAGAGATGCGGTCACTTTCCAAGGCCCAAATGTGAACTATTAATAAAGTCAAAGAAAAACATGTTAGAATGCAAACTTAAACGAATTCACTGCTTACCACTTACTTCTACTCTAACCCCATTTACTTAATAAATCTTTTGCATTAATAGCTTAGTAGAGCTTGCATGGGTTAGTTTCGGCTCAGCATGTGCGTTAGTGCGTTACTCTAAAGCGGCCATTTTAGAAGCTATTGCGCAGCTGCAGTTTTCCCCCCAATCGACAGGAAACGTCATGCTACGTAGATGTAGTAGACGCATGCGCGGAAGAATTCCCGCGTTTTCGCTGGCCATTTTAGAACATTCGGGTTATTCATTAGTAAGGGACATAGAAAAGCGTCCCCTAGATACAATATGTTGAATGTGGTGCACTGTTAGTACTCACGGACAAATTGATTATAGTGTTACAGGTTATTCGAGAGGATTGCATACGAGCAAGTTTCATTTTATGCGAAACCTTGCTTCATCAATCCCCTCTCCGATGGCATTTTATGCCATCACTAAATTTTACTAAATCAGATGCCAACTTTAGCATTCTACCATTTCAATGTCTTCAAATATTTTATTCTTTCCCTTATCTTTCTTAAATTGTGATCCTTTCATTCTTTTGTAGATATTTCCCTTTAATTCTTCAAGTCGTATTTCTTCTAATTTTCTTTTCCTACCTTTCTCATTCATTTCATACTTCTTTCTTTTCCCACTGCATTTGCGACAACACATTATCATCAAAACTAGCAAAGTTATGCCCATGATTGGCAATAATATTTGACCTAAGATACCTTTACCTAACTTAGAAAACCAACTACTGATGGTGGAAAAACTGTTTGTTATTTTCTTCCATACACTGTCAACCTCCAGTGGTTCCATTCTTCTTCCAAATGTGTAATATTTTTAATATATCTTCCAATCTCTACACTTTTGTCAGGTATATACGTGCAACAATGTTGCGTTTTCAGCATTTTACAGACTCCACCCTCTTTTGCCAATAAGATATTAAGGGCAAGTCGATTTTTGCAAAACCATAGATCTAACAGCAAATAATTCTGTATTGATCAGTAGAAATCCTCCGGCAGTGTCAGTAGATCACCTATCAACTACTGTTGACAATTGACAAATTTTACGAGAATTTAACAGAACCCACACTGAAGGTATCAATGCACAAAATATATCACCTACTATTTCAGAAAAACTAGCTCTTTTATATCTAGTTAGTCCACTACTGTCATTATTGCTTCCAGTGATTCATTTAACATGATAGACTTTAGGGAATACTATTCCGAAATAACAACTCCCATTCCAGCGATCAGGTAACCTAAAATAAGCTTTGTTTCCACAAATATAATAAATTCCAGGGAATACTGGATCAGTTCCTCCATTTAGTCCCCAACCCCCAATTACTAAGAAGTTATGTTCACATTTACTGGAACCAATAAATATATTGTTATTGTAGGAGAGTGGAATCTGACTAATGGTTGCCCCCAACTTTTTGCCTGTTATTTAAGTGGTTTTTGACTAGTCTGGCTGGGATCCTGCTATCCAGGACCCCAGCCTATCTGCTTTCTCCCTAAAACTGTTGTGAGTACTCTAGGTACAAACATAATTGGATGCTGGGCATGCCCTACCAGTCCCTTGTAGATGGTACCCTAGGTACCCAGGGCATGGGTCCCCCAGTAGGCCTACCAGGGCTGCAGCACTTATTGTGCCACCCTGGGACAGCCACCCAAACTGACACCACCAGGCCACTACTGTAGCCTGGGTAAGGTGGTGCTAGCACCCCTTACAGGGATGTAGGTACCCTATGTCCCATACCATTACAACACATATACTCTCATAGGTCACCCCTATGGCAGGCCCTGGTAATCCTACAGGGCTGGGTGCTGAGGTATGTGTGAGGGGGGACCCCTACGTGAGTAGGACCCCTCTGCAACCTTCGTAAAACCGTTACTGGGTTGTTTGTAGTGTAGCCATACCATATACTCTAAACCGCATTATAAGTGAATCGCGTCATCGCGATAACTTGAGAATGGCTACACAGAACCATATCGTGTTTGGTGTCAAACATGAAGGAATCATACCCCCAGTCCAGCCATGGGCATGGGGACACGATTCCCCCTTGCTAGAAGGGTGATATGGGAAAAGCGGTAGAATTTAGACACCAATTTAAAAGTGCACATGTACCACAAAATGGCTACTGTCCGCCACCTACACGACTCTGGCTGGCTGTTGCTGGGGAAAATCCCAGCCTCGCCAGCTGGACAATAGGGCTCCTGTGGCAGGGAGGTGCCAGCACCTCCCCAGACAGGATAATGTGGATTGGAACAGGGTGGGTGCACCAAATGTCCTTTCAGAGTTGCACGTAGGCAGCTGCAGAGCCCCAATTCTGCATACACCGCCTGGAACCGGTTCAGGGGCATCCTGGCCCTCGCCCAGGCGGGAAACACACAAAGGGGAGTGGGTGTAGCCACCCTTTCCCGCCTCTACTCTGATTGGTAGGCTCTATTTTGGACCATCCCCTAATCTTGGGGATATATGGGAATAACTTTGCCCTAGAGCCTTAGATTCGTCCAGAACTTCACAGAACTGACCTTCGACGAGCTGCTGCCCAGCTGACTGAAGAAATCTCCCTTGGGATAAAGGAGTTATCCCCCTGCTTGGCAGGCACCTAAAAGACTACAAGATACCCGGTTGGAACTTCGTTGCTCTCACGACCTTCGACGCCTTCCAGCAACCTCGAGGTGGGTCTCCATTGCATCCCAGCGTCCTGTGAGCGTGCCCAGCAAGTCTGAGCACCCTGGACCACGTGGGTGTCGAGATCCCCGCATACCCCGAGACACCGGCCACCTCTTGTCCAGCACACGACCCCGACCAGTGGGGAAGTTGTGCTTTGGCCCATTTCTGAGCCAACCATCCAGCAGCATTTGTGCCGACTCTCAGCTCCCTGGCCCGCTCCGGTGGCCCGTGGGAGCCCTATTACGCACTCCATTTTGCTGCCTTCCGCGGTCCCTTGTCTCTCGACTTGTGGGCCCTGACGGAGGACAATCTTCCTTTCCAAGAGTTCCCCTGGTTGCTCCAGGCCTGCTCTACGCTCCCTGCAAAGGAGAGCACCCTCAGACCTCGTGGGTCTGCACCAGCAGCTGCTTTGTTCATCTTGCGTGGGTTGCGGTTGCCAATGCTTAGTGGATCCAATCGGGACACTAACACCGCAGCGACCCTCAGCCGACGTGGGACAGTCGCCCTCCAGAAGCTGGCCTTCCTTGAAGCCTCCCGGAGCCCGTGACTGCAGAGCCCAGCTGTACCTTCTACACCTGAAGCACCCGACTTCCACGAGCTCCTTGCTGTGAGCTCCCTGGTCACTTTGCTGTGACCCAGACTCTGTCCCCTCTGCTTTCAGGTTCATCTTTATCTTCTCTTCAACTTTAATCTTCACGACTTCAACGACGCTTTCAGCTAGCAGCAGTTTGGACTACTTTTCCATAGAAAATCAGCCCGCGACCCGACACCAGAATCGACCTATGCACCCGGCTTCCCTGGGGCAGGTAACAGTGGTACTTCGGTACTCCAGTGGTGGTGGGCTCTCCAAAGCCTTAAGTCTCAAGCCTTAACTTTGTACTGTTGCTAGAAGTGTCCTTTAACTTTAAATATTCAACCGCGACATTCTCCATAGGCTAACATTGCGATCCCGATAGCAGCTCTTTGCACTGCACGCGTCTCCCGTGGGTCCCCTTCCTCTTAACTGTGGGTGGATTCTGAAGGGGCAAGCGATCCTGAATGCCCTAGGCATTGCCTGTAGAACTGTCGTGGTTCTTATACCACTATTTTAGTATATGGTTTGGTCCCCCCCTGGGGCCCATTGATTTCTGTGCTATTTATTGTGTTTATAAATGCTTGTTTGAATTGTAACTTTGCCACTAGCCACATAAAGTGACTGTGGGATTCTGTCTAGAATAAATACATATATTTTATATATATACCTGTGTGGGCTACTCTTTCATTTGGTTATTCAAGAGGTTATTATGGTAAAACAATAAGCTTAACACTCCTTCAAGACTTAGCCTGAAGGCTGCTCTCCACAGCTACCACTAGGATAGCTTTCTTTAAAGGTTGTCTTAAACCTATCATCAATAGGAGTCGAATTGGACTGGTGCAAGGTGTCCCTATAACAAGGAACAGCATATGCCAGGCCAACTTCTCACAGTTATATTCTGTTTTAAGTCTATGGAGACAGATTTTCCCTTTCTTTTCAAAGTCCAGAGACAAAGCAGCACGAGTTTTGCCAGTTACTAAAAGGTCTTCCCTTTCAGCCCATTTAGGTATCTGAGGTTTCGGTTCAGAGGCTCTTCTTTGGCAATCCTGTCTCCTGTTTTCTACTAAATTCAAAAATATATTTTCTTCTTCATGTAATTTACAGGTCAAGTTGCGTTTATGTGCATCAGCTATATCTATTCTCTTCATTGTTAGGAAATATTCACCCATGAATTGTGAGTGTCTAGTACTAAGGACAGGGTTCATGCTTTTTCACATGAGAACTTCAGAAAATATTACATCTATATTTGAATAATAATACTGCAGTTTTCCAGTTCTATAGAATAAACTAGCTAGTACACTACATGAAATTCCATATGTCAAAGGTAAATGATAAGTTACCCCTTCAGCTACTAAGCTTGGCAATTTCATGCAAACGTAACAATCACTAACTTCCATAGTTTCTACATAATGTACTAAGAGATTTGAAAATACATTTAAATCAGTTTCATTCTGATCTACAGTGTGGTGTAAATCTAGCTCATTTGGTGTTTCTAAGTCTACTCTATCTCCTTTAAGGTTTGCAATTTCTGTATGTGTGTTAGTACTATTTTGTTTGTCAGTAACCATCAGATAGGGAATAGCTATTGCTAATATCACCCATATTATGAGGACTAATATTAAACTACATATACAGATCCTATAACACTTCTTTATACAGCTTTGTTTTGGTTTTCCAGCAACATTATTATCAAACATCTATGGGCAAGAAGATTATCTCTTCTTAACTTTCAGAACCTTGTATGAGATAACACCTTGGGTGCCTTTTTCTTTCAGGTCGGTGTCACTTCTTCTTTGGTTTGTTCAACACTCAATTCTTCATTTAAATCCAGATTTTCAAAGTCTTCAAGAATAACATATGTCTATTCAGGACCCTTGAACTTGTTATTCAATGTCTTCAATCTTTGACTCCTTCGCTTTGGTATTACCTTGGAAAGTCCAGATTGACTAGTTACCTCATTTACTTGATCAGGTTCTTCATTGATTGTCTTAAGTCAATATCTCAGTCTCTTGATAATTCTTGGCCAATTATCACCTTTTCGACTTTTCTTAAACTTCACCGCACTGCCAGGTTCTTCAAGACTCCTCTTAATATCTTTAGATTTTGGCACAACTTGATCAGCTTCGTCTTCAGATTTCCTTACTATCTGACCTTGTCCAGGGCTTATTATTTCGGCCTGTTCTGCCTGGATGGGTTCATCTACCTTATTCTGACCCTGTTCAGGACTGGTGATGTCTGGTTTTTCTTCTGTATCCTAAACTTGCGTTTCTATGCCTATCTGTTCCTGTTCAGGTCTTTTTACCTCTTTACCTTCTTCTGCCAGAACGGTTTCTCTAAATCCTAACTGTCCCTCCTCAGACTCCAGAATGGGGCTTTGAGTTTCTTCTGTCTGAGTATATTTTTCTCTCCTTAGCTGTTCCTGCTCAGGCTCCCTAACAGTCGTTTCCCTACTTTCCTGGGCGACTTCTTCTATACCTGTCTGGTCCTCACTCTCCTGCCTAACTGTGTTTTGACTTCTAGTTCTTATAAGTACTTCAGGTATGTTCACCACTGGGATCCAGTCGTCCTGATAAGTGCTTGGTTGATCTTGGGCAGCTTCTTCAGGATCTTCTATAAGGAGTTCTTCAGCTGCACAACCTTCAGCACCCCCGATTTCTGGTTTCAGTTGTAACTCTTCTTCTTCAGGAGCTGGTACCCTTTTGGTATGGCTTACATGAATCCAATTAGGCAACCCTGCACACTTTACAGCGGTTGAGGTAGTCAATATAACTTGATGCGGTTTATCCCACCTTGGTGCCAGGCACGATTCTCGAATGTGATTCTTCACAACTACCCAGTCACCGGGATTCAGATCATGCAAGTGTCTCAGCTGTCTGTTGAAAGCGTCTTCCCCAACCTGATGAGAGATAGAACGCACTCTGTCAGCCAACTCTTTGCAATACTCCAAAACCAAGTCATCAGTTATATTGTCCTGGTACACATGCTTGTCTCATTGCTCTTCCCTTGAGTATTTCATGGGGACTCAATCCAGTATTTCTGTCTGGAATACTTCTGAGTCCCATCAGAACAATAGGCAAAGCATCAGGCCATTCCAGTGGGGTGGATGCACACACCTTTCCGAGTCTTGACTTGATTGTGCCATTCAATTGTTCTACCACTCCAGAAACCTCTGGACGGTAAGCGCAGTGCAATTTCTGTTCGACTTTGAACGCTTCACAGATTAGTCGAATTATTTCATTATTAAAATGAGACCCTCTATCTGATTCAATCGTTACTGGAAAACCAAATCTAGGAATGAGTTCTTGTAATAAACGTTTGGCCACTGTCAAGCTGTCATTTCTTCGGGTCGGGTATGCTTCCACCCACTTTGAAAATAAACAAACTATGACAAGTACATATTTCAACCCTCGACAAGCAGGCAGTTGAATGAAATCTAACTGAAGTCTCACAAAAGGTCCTTCTGCCTTTCCAATCTTTGCCATGCTGAACACAGTTTTCCTGCCAGGGATCATTTGTTGACATATTAAACATCTCTGTCAAAGGCTCTCTGCTACATTCCTAAACTTTGCGTTAAACCAATCCTGTCTGAAGAGTCGAATCATTGCATCCCTGCCCACATGTGTGTCTCCATGGTACATTCTAGCCATTGGCGCAAGCATACTATCTGGCATGACTGGTCTGCCATCATAACAAACCCACACACCATCTTCTGTCCTTCTTTGACATCCTATTTTCACCCACTCTTCCTTTTCTCTTATGTCTACTGCATCCTGCAGATCTTTCACCTCCTCCCATGTCCCCACTCCTGCAAGTAGCATAAGTTGGCAGCTGATTCCACAAGTTTCGATTTTCTGGCTTAAGGCAATCTTATGCCTTGCACAATGTTGGGCAACTTGGTCAGCATATCGGTTACCGGCTGTCACATAGTCATTTCCTGATTGGTAAGCAGCACACTTAACCACAGCTACCTCTTTTAGTAATTAAATTGCCTCCAGTAATTCTTTCACAAAAAATAAATTTTTAATAGGTGTCCCTGAAGAAGTCAGGAAATCCCTCTGCATCCACAGTTGGCCAAAATCATGAACAACCCCATAACCATATTGACTGTCAGTAAATATGGTTACTTCCCAATTTTGCATGCTTTAATTAAAGCAATCAGTTCAGCTACTTGTGCAGATCTGACCTCTGGTAAATAGGATGCTTCGACTATTCCAGTTAATGTACATACAGCGTAAGCAGCACTCAATCCTCCCTCCTTGTGTCTCATGCTTGAGCCGTTTACAAACAGCTCATGTTCTGCATTTTTCAAAGGTTCCTCTTGTATGTCAGGGCGTGTTTTAGTGCTAAGTTCAGTCACATCGAGACATTCATGCTCAACCTCATCTCTCACTTCTTCATAACGATCAGGTAGTAAGGTAGCTGGATTTAAAGCAGTACATCTCACTATTGTCCAATTTTCAGCTCCCAGTATTATTCTTTCATATTTTGTCATTCTACTGGGAGTTAGTTACTGTGTTCGGGTCCTGGTCAGTAAAATCACCACTGCATGAGGAACATACACCTTGACAGGGTGTCCCATCACAATTGACTCACTCTGTTCTATGCTCACGCAAGTTGCAGCCACAGCTTTCAGGCAACCTGGTAATGTGCAGGCCACAGGATCCAAGTTAGCAGAAAATTATGCCACTGGCCTTCTCATTAATCCGTGTCTCTGTGTTGGGACTGAAAGCTCACAATTACCCCGCTCATAGCAGAATAATGCAAATTCTTTTGAATATTCGGGCATACCCAAAGCAGGTGCTTCACACAAATACTGGCGCAATTTTCTGAAAGATCCTATACTTTCCTCCTCCCATTCTATAGGATCCTTTGCTCTTTCTGGTCATTTGTATCAGAGGCTTGGCTAGTAAAGCAAATCCTACAATCCACTGTCTACAATACCCTACAACTCCAAGGAACATTCTGATTTCTTTTTGGGGTTTTGGCAATTGCATTTGTCTTCTTATTCTAATTCTTTCAGAGGTCACCCTTCTAACTCCTCTTTCTATTTGATGTCCCAGGTATTTAACAGAATGTTTACAAAACTGATTTTTTTTCAGGGTCACTTTATGTCCACCCTTTGCCAAATGATTTAACAATGCAATTGAATCTGTAACATAGTCCTCTCGTGTGTTTGACGCCACCAATAGGTCGTCAATATACTGCACCAGGGGAGGAGGAGCCTAGCGCGCATCCAAGATGGTCGCGTGAGCACAGGGCTCCCCGGACCCTCTCTGCTCCTCGGAATTTATCCTGAGAATATCCTGACGTGGCTTATGGAATCTGGGAGATAAAGACCAGCTGAGCGTATATCTCTTTTCAAAACTCAAATCGGACCTGGGAATCCTGAGTTGTCGTCGTCGGAACTTTTGGGACCCACCCGACGGAGGTGACCGGGGTGAAGGTGACCCGAGGGACCGGGCTGCAATTGAACAACAGCGGCTTCAGCGCGGTGCCAGCTGCCGATCCACCACTTTCGGTTTCGGTTTTGCACTTCAGGAGACCGGCAGGGAGGTGCGCTCGGGGTGGAGAGGTGCTTCCTGGGCCTCTGCATGAGGTTTTCTTTCATCTGCCACTAGAGCGCCTATCGCCTCGGACCCCCTATACCGACATTTTGTGGTCTTCTTGCTGGTGCCTTACACCTCTTGATTGGAGGTCCCCTCGGGTGACCGTGTTCACATGGGGGGCAAAGGGGGTCCCGAGGGCCGCAAGACCAAGGCTTCCCTCCGCGGGGGGGCAGTCCAGAGCAATAACATGGACCGCTACACCCAGGGCAGGGGGCCCTCTGGCGCTGCTGGCCTCCCCTCGGATACTGCGGAAGGAGGCGCGACCGCCACTACGGAACTATCCTTGCAGGACATTATGGGCGCCATTGATGGCATCAGGGAAACCATCGCGACGCAATATGAGGCCCTGGCCCGTAAGATTGACCCTGTCGCGATCGATGTCACCCTGATCCGGGCCGACCTCTCCAAAACTAACGAGAAGGTCCAGGCTCTCGACGCACGGACCTCTACCCTCGGTGCGGAGGTGTCGGATCTGCGGGCCGCGCTTGGAGACATCAGGGTGGTTAACGACCATATGGCCCGGCGGCTTGAGGACTTCGAGGGACGGGCCCGACGCAACAACATCCGCGTCATAGGTGTACCGGAGTCCTCTGACGGCCGCCCGGTTGACCTCGTGGTCGAGGAACTTATCCTGAAACAGTTGTCCTCGGCTGGCCTAAGTAAGTTCTTTGCCGTGGAGCGGGCCCATCGAGTTCCGGGCGGTCGGCCACGGCCGGGGGCCCCCCCGCGGCCTATCGTGGCCAAACTGTTCTACTACAGGGACCGCGACGCTATTCTGCAGGCCTCACGGACCCACGGCCCGGTTCGTCATGAGAACTCGACCATCAATTTTTACCCGGACTTCACGCAACTGGTCCAGAAACAACGGATGGGATTCCAAGGGGTGAAGCGTCGTCTCCGTGAGCTGGGCCTAAAGTATTCGATGCTCTACCCTGCAAAACTCCGAGTGGAACATGGGGATCGGACAGCCTTTTTTGACTCTCCTGTGGCTGTAAGTGACTGGCTGGACTCTCTGCCGGACGGAGGTGGCCGTCCCGGACCCTCTGCGGGCACCGCAGGTGATGGGTCCCCTTTAGAATGACTTTTGGTCCTTGATTTTGCCTTTTTGCACTGTACAGTCGGGTCTTATTTCATTTGCATATTGTGTTTTTACCAGGACCAGTGAGGGGGGCGGGCGGGGACGGGTCCCTTACCTCCTCTGGGTTCTTTTCGTAGAATGGGGTTAGTGGGGCGACAGGCACACTGCAAGTTGGGGGGGTTTTTTGGCCCGCAGGGGTGCAGGGTGGGGGGAGTTGGTCCTGGGGTGGGGATGGGGGGGGAGGAGGGTTTGTTTTGCTGTGTGTTTTTTGTTTACAGGGCGAGGTACTGATTTTTGTCCACATTTGGGAACTGTGCTGCAGGCTGGGGGACCCTTGATCTATTGGGGGGGGTGGGGGGGGATGGGTTGAGGCTTATGTCATGGAACGTTAATGGGTTGGGGGACCGTATCAAGCGGGGTGTAGTACTGCAATATTTGCGTCGTTTGACTCCTGATGTGGTGTTTCTCCAGGAGACGCATCTGGTTGGCAATGTTTGTCATGCGATGAACAGGGGGGGATACCGCCTCGTGGCCCATTCTGGTTTCACAACTGGTTCCAGGGGGGTGGGCATTCTGCTGCGAACCTCACTTCCGGTGGAGATCACTAAGATAGTCTCGGATGACAGAGGGCGCTATGTGTGTTTGATTGGGAGGTGGGAGGGGCAGCCCCTTGCCCTGGTTTCAGTTTACGTCCCCCCGGGCCTCCAGAACTCCACCTTCACTGACTTGGGTCGAATGCTGCTTGACCTTCCGGACAGCCTCCTGCTCATGGGCGGGGACTTTAATTCTGTGGTTTCGGGTGAACTGGATCGTCACCCACCAAGGACCCTCCCCGCTGCCCAGGCATGGCTGGGTGGGATGCTGGAGACCTTCGGCCTGGTGGATAGTTGGAGATTAATGCATCCGACCCAATGCCAATTCACCTTTCACTCGGGGGCCCATGGGAGTCTCTCTAGGTTAGACTACTTCCTTATGCCCGCGGCGCAGACTGGTCGGATTCGAGAGGTCAGGCACCTGGCGCGGGGTATCTCCGACCATTCTCCGCTGTGGCTTGTTTTTGACACCGGGCCGCGGTCTGCAGGGCGGATCGCTCCCATTAACCCATGGTACCTGCGAGACCCTACGACTCGTGACAGCCTGGTTAAGGCTATGGACCAATACTTCCTGGATAACGAGGGGTCGGTGTCTTCTGCAATGTCCCTGTGGGAAGCCTTTAAAACCGTGATCCGCGGACACGCCCTTTCCCAGATAGTGGTGGCTAAGAGGGTCAAGAGTGAGGCAGTGGTGAGGCTGGAGACTGACATCTTGGGGCTGGAGTCGGCCTTGGAGGCGAATGTTACTCCGGACGGGCTCCATGCCCTCAGCCTGAAACAGTTTGAATATAGGTCCCTGGTCACTGACGCGGCCAAAACTATGTATAGGGAGCAGCAGGGTCGACTGTACGATGCCGGGGACAAGGCGGGAAAGTTGATCGCGTGGCTGGACAGGAAGGAGAGAGTGAATCGTGTGGTCCCGGAGTTGCGTGCTGCGGATGGTGTGTGTGTGACGGAGCCTGACGAGATTGTGGAATGTTTTGCCGACCACCTCCGGGCTGTGTACTCCCCAGTGACTGACAGGGATGAGGACGACTCTCGCCTTCTACTGAGGGATATCGCCTTGCCCTGCCTGTCCGTTGAGGACCGTGAGCGGCTGGACGCCCCCTTGTCGGTGGATGAAATAGCGACCGCGATCCGCTCCCTTCGCTCGGGCAAGGCTATGGGTCCCAACGGTCTGCCCATTGAGCTATATAAATTGCGCCCTGACAAGCTTGCGCCCTTCCTCAGTCGCATGTTCCGTGAGTCTCTGGCGGCGGGTTCCCTCCCGGCCGATCAGCGTTTGGCCACGATAGTCGTTATCCCCAAGGAGGACAAGCCGCGAGATCGCTGTACTTCTTACCGGCCTATTTCACTGCTAAATGCGGAGCCTAAGATCCTGGCGAAAGTTCTTGCCAATCGTCTGTTGAGCGTCGTGTGCGATCTGATTCATCCGGACCAATGCGGATTCATCCCGCATCGTAACACCGCTCTTAACTTGCGGCGTCTTCATGGCGCCCTCGCCAGGGCGGAGCTCCTCTCCGAACCGGCCGTGCTGGTTTCTTTGGATGCCACGATGGCTTTTGACACCATCGAGTGGCCATTCCTCTGGGCTGTCTTGGCTAAATTTGGCTTTGGGGAAGGATTTATTGGCTGGGTGAAGCTTCTGTACACGGGACCCATGGCTCAGGTGGTGGTGAACGGGCGGGTCTCTCGGCCCTTTGCCCTCGGCAGGGGCACGAGGCAGGGATGCCCGTTGTCCCCTTTGCTCTTCGCGCTCGCCCTGGAGCCACTCGCGGCTTGGCTCCGCTGGGAGCCCTCGCTTCGAGGGATCCGGTGGGCCCCGGGCTTTGAAGATCGGGTTTCGCTGTATGCGGACGATATTCTCCTATATCTCACCTCACCGCGGCAGTCGCTCAACGTCCTCTTTGACGTTCTGACTTCCTTTGGGAATAATTCCGGTCTCACGATCAATTGGTCTAAATCCTGCGTCTATCCGATCTCCGGTGGTCCTCCACTCCTACCGCCTCGGCTTCCGATCCAGGTATCACTGAGCGGCTTTAAGTATCTGGGGATACACGTTTCGCTAGACCCGGTGGCTCGCTATGAGCTGAATCTCCTGCGTCCGCTTCGGCGATTGCGAGAGGATACGGCCCGGTGGTGCAGGCTGCCCCTGTCCCCGCTGGGTCGGGCCGCGCTGTTCAAAATGATGTCCCTTCCCAGGTTCCTCTATGCACTCCAGAATTCCTTCGACGTCATCCCAGTGGCCTACTTTCGGGAGGTAGAGAGCCTGCAGAGGAGACTGGTGTGGGACGGGCGGGCGCGTATTGCTCTTGCTAAGCTTACTCTCCCCTGGTATGACGGGGGCATCGCGCTTCCCGACATTCGCAGGCATTATTGGGCCGCGCAGCTTTCGGCCATCAACCATGCCACGTATGCGCCTGGCCTGAACCCGGCGTATGAGATGGACAAGTTCCTGCTTCCCGGCGGGGACTATAACAGGGCGCTGTACTCCCGCTCGGCTGGCCGGACCCTTACGGGTCCTACTAAGATTGCTGTGCGGACCTGGAGGGCCGCCACTGCGGCCACGGGCTGGGGTGAGCGACTGACATGTGCTACTCCTTTGTTTGCCTCCGATCGCCTGGGGAGCCTCTGGACTACGAAGGGGTTTGACCAGTGGGACACGATTGGTATCAGCAAAGTGGGAGACCTGTGGCATAAGGGCGCGGTTAAGACTTTCGCGGCTCTTCAGGCCGAATATGAGCTTACGGACAGGGAGTTCTTCCGCTATGCCCAGGTTCGACACGCCCTGCTCTCGGTCTTTGGAGAGGGGACCACGATCCCGGTTTCCTCGCCCCTCGAGGACCGCATACTTGACGGACATGTCCCGGACAGCACTATTTCTTTAATTTATAAGAAACTGATTAATCATCGGGCTGACCTCTTGGTGCGCCTTCGGGAGGCTTGGACGGGGGATGGGGTGGAATTGGACGACGAGGACTGGCAGTCTGCACTGTCGTCCCCCAAAGAGGTCGCCATTCCAGCCCGTCTCCGGTTGGTACAGCTTAAGATTCTTCACCGGGTGTATGTGACAGGTCCTCGCTTGGTCTCGATGGGATATTCCGACGATGGGCTCTGTAAGCGGGGTTGTGGGCTCAGTGCCACCTTTCTCCATATCCTGTGGGAGTGCTGCGAGGTGGCGGACTACTGGCGCCGGGTACATACGGTTATGGGACAGGTCACTGGGGTTGTGCTGCTGCCGGAGGTGCGTCGCTGTGTCCTGAATGTGTGGGAGCCCAATGATTATAGCGCGGCTCAGACTCGGTGGGCGGCCCTGGGGAACATGATTGCCAAGAGAGATATAGCGCAGCTTTGGGGTGCCCAGCGGCCGCCCACCGTGTCAGTATGGAAGGAGAATATGGACTGGTGTATGTTCAGGGAGAAGACTGTGTATGTTGCCCGTGGTAGGCCGGGGACATGGGGCAGAATCTGGGGGCAATGGAATGCATATCGCGGGGGTATCTGTACGCCCCCCCTGGTGGACACCGATATCGCCATGTCCCCCTGACCCTTGACGGTTCCTGGCACCTTTCGGAATGACTACATATGGACGTTCAGTTCCCTTGGCCCCCTCCCCCGTCCCCAGCCTCCCGGTACTTCTTCCTTTCGTGTGCTGCTTAATGGTCTGACCTGGAGTTCCCCGGAGGAAGCCTGACCTGCGCCGTTTGTCTTTATGCCTCGCCTTTTGTTTTTCTTTTAGTTTTCTGTGTTTTTTGGATCTAAGTCTCCTGTGCCTCTAGAACTATCCGGACTCACTACGGGGCCGACCCCCGGGAACCGACGGCAGTTTTGATAAATGTATATTTCATTCTGTACTTAGCGGCCGGCCCTGGTGGTTGTAGGCCCGTGCTTGTAATCGAATTATTGTTCAATAAAAACTTTTAAAAACAAAAAAAAAAAAAAAAAATATACTGCACCAGGACTGACTCTCTGGGCAAAACAAGAGATTCAAGGCTTCTTTTGAGAATCTGATTGAAGGACTTTCAGTGTACCCTTGAGGCACACAATTCCAGACATAAACATGCTCTTGAAATTTGAACGAAAATAAAAACTTGCTATCTGGATGCAAAGGAATAGAAAAGAATGCATGACATAAATCGATTACTGTGAACCATCCTGCTTTCCATGGTATCTGATAAAGAATCACAGCTGGATTAGGCACTAATGGGCAGCATGGTACAACAGTCTTGTTAATTTTCCTGAGGTCTTGAACCACCCTATATTTCCCATTAGGTTTCTTAATGCCAATTATGGGTGAATTACAATGGCTACTCATTATTTCTTTCAGCATACCTTGTTCGACCAATCGCTCTATCTCTGCTGCGACATCTGCCTTTACTTCTGGACTTATTTTGTATTGTCGGGTATTCGGGTAAACAGCAACTTCTTTCACAGTCACTTTTACGGGACCTACATTTGCCATTAATCCTATTTCTTTTCCAGTAAAATCCAATTTTTCTGCATTTACAGTCAGTTTGACTTCTGCGGGTAATTCATTTTGAGTCATCATTGATTATAATTCATTTACTTTTGTTCCCTGTTTAGCTAACATGAACTTGTAAACTCCATCTTCATCTGGGGTTTGTATTGCAACACCATCCGGTGTGCAAAATAAAGTGCAATTCATTTTGCACAACAGGTCGCTCCCAAGCAAGTTTACAGGGCTTGAGTCACAGACCACAAACTTATATATTTCTTTAAAATTACCAATTCACGCCTCCATGGGTTCTGTGATTGGAGTGCTAATCCGTTTGTTTGAAACACCTACAACTTGTATATTCTCTCCCGAGAGGGGCAGGTTAGGAATGTCTGCTGTTCTCACAGTAGACCTGGTAGCACCAGTATCCAACAAGAAGGTAATATAATTTCCCTTTACTTTACCCTCTATGTAAGGACCTGACTGATCTACCTGTAGGTATGCGCCAAGTAGGCACTCCCCCTTCCTCCCACCTCGGGCACCGTCATTCCTGATCATAATCAATCAGTGGGTCCTGCAAAAGAAACTGTGATGTTACAAAACTTTTCTTACCACTTCCTTCTGGAAATCCGGCGTCCACACTGTACGTGGTCAGTCAGTCAGTCAAATTCACTTTATTTGGTTAATTAAAACCATAAAAGCATACTACAAATGTACAATAAAAATATCCAAGAAATGTTAGAAAAAAACAATCTAATTCATCAATGTACATGTTAAAAAGAAATCTCATCAAGTTTCTAACAGTGGGCACAAATTATGATCATATCCTACTTTCCACTTTATTCTAACAGCAGCAGTTAAATAGCTAGCAATACTAAAAATTTCCCACGCATTGTTTAACATTTGGAGATAAACGAAGGCCGGTCTTGCTTGGATAAAACCTTTGCCTTCTAAAATAGGAATTATAAATCGATTTTGGATATGTAAAAAGTGTTCGCAAAATAAAACAAAGTGCATGGAGTCCTGTGTGGAAAAATTGTCACAAGTGCATACATTTAAATCCTCCAACTTTTTCCACCCCTTGGGTTCAGCGAAGAGCAAGTGCAATTGATTCAATCTAAATCGAACCAGGAGAAAACGATGTTGCTGATTTGACACTGTTGTCAAATACAGCTCAATCGTTAATGTTGTGCATATCAACTGGTGGGCTCGCACAAGAGGCTTATTTAGTTCTTTCCCCTCTCTATCACTTTGGGATATTTGGACATACATGTTTTTGGCCCACAATATGTCTGCCGTAACCATTTTTTCCGGAGAACTAAACAACAAGGAGGGCAGGAATTAATTTCTGTCCTATACAAGGGATATCCATACTAGCACCCGATAACATTTCATCAAGATTATTAATGTATAAAGTAAATAAAAGTGGTGCTAAAATACAGCCCTGTCTCACTCCTTTAATTATACGCATGTTGCGTGTTAAGTTACCTTTTTGATTAAATCTTACTCCAAGATCTTGATGAAGATCCGCTAAGAAATTTACAATATTCTCATCTACTCCAAGCTTCAACAATAAGTGCCATAGCTTAGATCTATTTACTCGGTCAAAGGCAGAGGAGCGGTCCATAAATGCTAGATGTAAAGTGCCCTTCTTCGCGAGAGTATATTTCCTGGACAACAGAAGCAAATTTAGGCACTGATCAGTGGTACCTCTCCCCTTCCTAAACCCATATTGTAGATTGGAGAGAATGTTAGCGTGATCCAACCACTCTGTAAGCTTTGCCAGTACCGCTCTGCCTAAGACCTTCACAGCTGAATCAATCAAAGAAATAGGCAGATAACAGCGCGGATCACTTCTTAGTCCCTTTTTAAAAACTGGTACTATTACTGATAACGACCAGGACTGTGGTAAGCCCACTTTACAGGCACTTTTAAAAACATTCGCCAACAGTTTAGACCATAGAGGTATATTCGTTTTAAAGAGGTCAACAGGAACCCCATACGGTCCTGGGCCTTTATTTTTAGGTATTTGGGCTATGGCATTTGATATTTCACTGTCTGTAAAAGTGAGAGAATATTTTTTACCCACATAAATAGGATCCTTAGATTCAGTATCTTCCTTGTCCCCATATATAATTTTAAAATGGTTAACCCAATCCTTTTCACTTATATTACATTCCAATGTGGTTCCTTTATCCTCTGAAAAAAATGGTCTATTAAGAAGACTCCAAAATGTTGAACTATTTTTAACACATCAATGGACGTCAATTTGTTAAAAGCATCATATTTTATATCTGTTTTCCGAGTCTTTATTGCCAGTTTATACTCTTTCCTGCAGGCAGCAATCTTGATCTTATCTTGTGGACTAGCTTTTAAAGCACCCATTAATTTTTGGTGTGCCACTGAGCACCTGTGATCGAACCATCATTCTCCTCCATGTGTGTATTCTTTGTAGGAATACAAGAGATCTTTTGCTACCTGCTTACTAATTATGTCATAGGCTTTTAGGACCCTATTATCTCCTACCCCACTGTCACAACACAGCTCCATTTCTGGACCAACTTTATTGACTAATTCATTTCAAAAATCTTCTGGGATGATCATACTCCATTTTAGTCTACGGCCCTGGTCTGTGTTCTTAATTGCTGCGGAGGAGGAGACCCATGTGTTAACTTCGGACTTAAGGGTGATACCCTCCCCTCAAAATCAAATGTATGGGATTATGATCACTGAACTGAGACCATAGGGCTGTATATTCCTTGACATATACTTCAAGGGTTGTGTTTATAAAAATGTAGTCAATTGTTGTGTGTTTTCCCCTCCCTTTAAAGGTAGGGATAGCGTGTATCTTGCTTAAATTAGTTGGGTAAAAGAGTCCCAAGTCTGCCATGATTTGCTCCAGATATACACCTTGTGGGATATGCTCAAAGTGACTCTCTAAAAACCTGTCAGGCCATAAGCAGTCCGAAACACAGCAGTGCTTTTGACATTAATGTGTATTAAAATCCCCTATAATTATAACCGAACAAGGCGAAGAATAGGTTTCCTTATAACCCTCTAAGTAGGTCCAAATGTTCTACGACTTGGCTTGACTCACAAAATGTGATTTAGGGGCAGGTGGCAATTGACTCTGAAGATCTATACCCTGTTGCTGATGACTCATTAACACCTCATTCTGCGTCTGTGGATTTAAATTCCGATTCGGGGCATTATTAATTTGTATAGCTTTACACACGTTCTTCCAATGTCCCAACTTCCCGCACCCGTGGCAAGGGAATTTTTTCTTTGCCTCTTCCCGATTTAATCTTCCCCGTGGCTTTCCCCCATTATTATCACCTTGACCTTGTGCTCTTCCTTGATTTTCTGACTCTTTATTTAATTGGAGCTCTTGCTGTTCAGCTAATTTTTCTTGAGCCCACATTTCTTCTAAAGCTTTTCGCTTGTTATCAATTTCGTCCCCACAATATTTTAAAATTTCGTCGATGGGTTTTGACTGCCAGCACAGCATGTGCTGCTTAATCATTTGAGATATATCCAATCTCAGCCCAGACACAAATCGATACACAAAATGAGTCATGTCTTTATTTTCTAAACTTTCAAACCCACTATACTGTTTGAACACCTGTAAAAGATGTTTGTAGTAGACATGAACAGACTCATCCTTTTCTTGAGTTGTTCTGTCTATCTTTGCCCAATCGGTTTCTTTTGGGGGAATTTTACTCTTTAGAAAGGTAACCTGATGATACTTTGTCATTACATCCTCTGACGGGGCTCCTGTTTTTGCGTCTCTTGGATATTCCTCACTAGGCCAATCCACAGTAATCTTACATTCTGTCCACAAATCTGCAGGTACTACTATGTCAAACAGACCATCCAGATCCTTCAACAAAACTTTTGAAACTTTCACAAACCTCTCAACCTGTCTGTACCATTCCACTGGTTTCTCTCTCAGTTTTGGGAAATCATTTGTAAAAGACAAAATATCCTGTCTATTCCATGGCACATGTACGTACCCCCCTCCGGGTACTTCTCTCATCAGATACAACCTTTCAGCTTTTTGTGTTTCCCTCATGACATATTCAGATGTTGTTCAATTTCCCTGTGCTTCTTCCTTTTTCTTTGCCCATCTAACTTTCCATCTTTAGAGATCTCCCCACTTTTGTAACAGAAATAACAATTCCCTGATCTGCAACTTTCTTCCAGACACATTCATCTTTTCCAAATCCTTATCAGAGAATTCTGCTCTATATGGTTTCTGCAACACCTTCGATTTCCCTATGTCAATTCCCATTTACGATGCCAAATGAGTCAATTTTTCATGGAATGCCTTTGTATTTCGTGTAATGCTTCTACAGATAAACAGTAATTCTTCCTCATTGTATGTGTTTAACCTGTCTAGACCCACATTTCCAGCAACCATTTCTTCCAATTCCACTCTCAATTTAAAAATGTTTAATAATTTAGGCTGTGACTTTGGCATCTCTATTTCTTGAGACCATCTCTCTATATCTTGTGGGGTTACTATTGTGGCACTTCTAGTTCCTGATGATGTTTCCAATCTAACTTCCTTTGAACAACTGGGCAAATTTTTTTTCGGGGTTTCCATCATTGGCTCCCTTATAGGCAAATCCATCAATGATATTACTGATTCACATTTGCTTGCTTGATCATCTATTATTACCTTTTCTTTTCTAGGTTCTATACTTGGAGTAGGCATCACAGGATTTTTGGGACAGTTTGATTTTTCTCCATAGAATGGAACTACTGGACCTATTGTAACTGGTATGGTCAATGCTTCAGGATGTGCGTTGAGCTGAGCTATACTCTGAATCAATTCATCTCTGTTTTTATTTATTGCTTCCTTTTCCTTTTCTTGAAGTACCCTGTCTGCGGTGTCATGTACTATCTGTGGAACCAAAGGTGTTCCTATCATCGGGGCACTAGGGGTCATTCTATTGAATCCATCATTATAGGGTGGAGGACTTTTCATCAATACGTCCTCTAAATACCCTTCTTCTGTTTCTCCGCTATCTATCATGGTTAAGTGCTTAGTCTTCTCTGTACATTTACTTCCCATCTGCTCTTCTGATGTTAACACAGGTGTAGGAGAGTGGAATCTGACTAATGGTTGCCCCCAACTTTTTGCCTGGTATTTAAGTGGTTTTTGACTAGTCTGGCTGGGATCCTGCTGTCCAGGACCCCAGCCTATCTGCTTTCTCCCTAAAACTGTTGTGAGTACTCTAGGTACAAACATAATTGGATGCTGGGCATGCCCTACCAGTCCCTTGTAGATGGTACCCTAGGTACCCAGGGCATGGGTCCCCCAGTAGGCCTACCAGGGCTGCAGCACTTATTGTGCCACCCTGGGACAGCCACCCAAACTGACACCACCAGGCCACTACTGTAGCCTGGGTAAGGTGGTGCTAGCACCCCTTACAGGGATGTAGGTACCCTATGTCCCATACCATTACAACACACATACTCTCATAGGTCACCCCTATGGCAGGCCCTGGTAATCCTACAGGGCTGGGTGCTGAGGTATGTGTGAGGGGGGACCCCTACGTGAGTAGGACCTCCCTGCAACCTTCGTAAAACCGTTACTGGGTTGTTTGTAGTGTAGCCATACCATATACTCTAAACCGCATTATAAGGGAATCGCGTCATCGCGATAACTTGAGAATGGCTACACAGAACCATATCGTGTTTGGTGTCAAACATGAAGGAATCATACCCCCAGTCCAGCCATGGGCATGGGGGCACGATTCCCCCTTGCTTGGGGATATATGGGAATAACTTTGCCCTAGAGCCTTAGATTCGTCCAGAACTTCACAGAACTGACCTTCGACGAGCTGCTGCCCAGCTGACACAAGAAATCTCCCTTGGGATAAAGGAGTTATCCCCCTGCTTGGCAGGCACCTAAAAGACTACAAGATACCCGGTTGGAACTTCGTGGCTCTCCCGACCTTCGACGCCTTCCAGCACCCTCGAGGTGGGTCTCCAGTGCATCCCAGCGTCCTGTGAGTGTGCCCAGCAAGTCTGAGCACCCTGGACCACGTGGGTGTCGAGATCCCCGCATACCCCGAGACACCGGCCACCTCTTGTCCAGCACACGACCCCGACCAGTGGGGAAGTTGTGCTTTGGCCCATTTCTGAGCCAACCATCCAGCAGCATTTGTGCCGACCCTCAGCTCCCTGGCCCGCTCCGGTGGCCCGTGGGAGCCCTTTTACGCACTCCATTTTGCTGCCTTCCGCGGTCCCTTGTCCCTCGACTTGTGGGCCCTGACGGAGGACAATCTTTGTTTCTAAGAGTTCCCCTGGTTGCTCCAGGCCTGCTCTACGCTCCCTGCAAAAGAGAGCACCCTCAGACCTCGTGGGTCTGCACCAGCAGCTGCTTTGTCTACCTTGCGTGGGTTGCGGTTGCCAATGCTTAGTGGATCCAATCGGGACACTAACACCGCAGCGACCCTCAGCCAACGTGGGACAGTCGCCCTCCAGAAGCTGGCCTTCCTTGAAGCCTCCCGGAGCCCGTGACTGCAGAGCCCAGCTGTACCTTCTCCACCTGAAGCACCCGACTTCCACGAGCTCCTTGCTGTGAGCTCCCTGGTCACTTGCTGTGACCCAGACTCTGTCCCCTCTGCTTTCAGGTTCATCTTTATCTTCTCTTCAACTTCAATCTTCACGACTTCAATGACACTCGCAGCTAGCAGCAGTTTGGACTACTTTTCCATAGGAAATCAGCCCGCGACCCGACACCAGAATCGACCTATGCACCCGGCTTCCCTGGGGCAGGTAACAGTGGTACTTCGGTACTCCCGTGGTGGTGGGCTCTCCAAAGCCGAAAGTCTCAAGCCTTAACTTTGTACTGTTGCTAGAAGTGTCCTTTAACTTTAAATATTCAACCGCGACATTCTCCATAGGCTAACATAGCGATCCCGATAGCAGCTCTTTGCACTGCACGCGTCTCCCGTGGGTCCCCTTCCTCTTAACTGTGGGTGGATTCTGAAGGGGCAAGCGATCCTGAATGCCCTAGGCATTGCCTGTAGAATTGTCGTGGTTCTTATACCACTATTTTAGTATATGGTTTGGTCCCCCCCGGGGCCCATTGATTTCTGTGCTATTTATTGTGTTTATAAATGCTTGTTTGAATTGTAACTTTGCCACTAGCCACATAAAGTGACTGTGGGATTCTGTCTAGAATAAATACATATATTTTATATATATACCTGTGTGGGCTACTCTTTCATTTGGTTATTCAAGAGGTTATTATGGTAAAACAATAAGCTTAACACTCCTTCAAGACTTAGCCTGAAGGCTGCTCTCCACAGCTACCACTAGGATAGCTTTCTTTAAAGGTTGTCTTAAACCTATCATCAATAAGAGTCGAATTGGACTGGTGCAAGGTGTCCCTATAACTAGGAACAGCATATGCCAGGCCAACTTCTCACAACAGGATATAAACCTTCCGCCACCATGGCCTGTCTCCATTGTTCATTTGACTATCTCTTGTCTCTCTGGGAAATTTCGGGTAATATTTGCTTAACCCCTTCGATGCTCATGACGGAATGGTTCCGTCATGAGCAACGGTGCCCCTGTGCTCATGACGGAACCATTCCGTCATGAGGCCAGGGGCACTAAATCCCTCTGCTGCAGACAGCAGAGGGATTTCTATTTCATGCCTTTGACCTTGGGAGCTGGGGAAGAGCTTCCCCAGCTCCCGAGGCCCCCTCCCTGGTTTCTGTGCAATGAAGATTAGCGCGCACGTCGCGCTGTCTTCATTATACAGAAACCGAAACTGAATTGAGCCTTTAGGCTCATTTCAGTTTCACTTTGTATGTGCTCAGGGGGCTATCTCAGCCCCCCGGGCACATAGAAAGACGGGAGAGGTATCATTGGAAAGGGGAGAATCTCCCCTTTCCAATGGTACCCCTCCCCAGTGGATCCCTGCTTGGGGATCGCCCCAGGAGGGATCCACCCACTAGGGTCTCCCGGTAAAAATGGTGAATCACTTGCCTTGCCTGCCGCGGGTACTTGGGCCTCCCACACAAGTGAGGCACCATTTTTGCCGGGAGACCTGGGGGAACGCTGCGTGGTGGAAAATTTGTGTGAGCCCGGTGATACCACAACTCTCCCACACAAAAATGTGTGAAAAAAGTGATTTTTTCAGCTAAAATTGAGGTTTGCAGGGGATTCTGGGTAAGGAAACGTTTGGGGGATCCACACAAGCCATACCTCCCTGGAAGCCGCCGGGTGTCTAGTTTTCAGAAATGTATGGGTTTGGTAGGTTTCCCTAGATGGCCGCCGAGCACCGGGCCAAAAACCCAAGTGACCCCCCTTGCAAAACCAGGTGGTTTTGCGATAGGCCATTTTGATGTCGCCTCACTACGTTTTGGGCCCTTGCCTGCCGCGGGTACTTGGGCCTCCCACACAAGTGAGGCACCATTTTTACCAGGAGACCTGGGGGAACGCTGGGTGGTGGTAAATTTGTGTGAGCCCGGTGATGCCACAACTTTCCCACACCAAATGTGTGAAAAAAGTGATTTTTTCAGCTAAAATTGAGGTTTGCAGGGGATTCTGGGTAAGGAAACGTTGGGGGATCCACGCAAGCCATACCTCCCTGGAAGCCCCCGGGTGTCTAGTGTTCAGAAATGTATGGGTTTGGTAGGTTTCCCTATGTGCCGGCAGAACTAGGGTTCAAAAACTACAGCTAGTCACTTTGCCAAAAAAGGGTCCTTTTTCACTGCAAAATTGAGGTGTGACCACGTTGCATATTGCGCCGTTTCCTGTCGCGGGCACTAGGCCGACCCGCACAAGTGAGGTACCATTTTTCTTGTAGGACTTTGGGGACCATGGGGTGGGTGGAAATTTGTGGATCCACGCAGATTCCAGAACTTTCCATCACAGAAATGTGGGGGAAATGTGTTTTTTTTTGTCAATTGTTTACTTTTGCAAGGGATTCTGGGTAACAGACCCTGGTGGGAGGCACTCAAGTCACCCCATCCTGGATTTCCCTGGGTGTCTAGTTTTCAAAAATATATAGGTTTGCTAGGTTTCCCTAGATGCCGGCAGAGCTAGGGTTCAAAATCTACAGCTAGGCACTTTCCCAAAAAAGGGTAATTTTTCACTGCAAAATTGAGGTGTGACCACGTTGCGTTTTGCGCCGTTTCCTGTCGCGGGCACTAGGCCAACCCGCACAAGTGAGGTACCATTTTTCTCGTAGGACTTTGGGGAATGCGGGGTGGGTGGAAATTTGTGGATCCACGCAGATTCCAGAACTTACCATCAGAGAAATGTGGGGAAAATGTGTTTTTTTTGTCAATTGTTTACGTTTGGGAAAGGGATTCTGGGTATCAGACCCTGGTGGGAGGCACTCAAGTCACCCGATCCAGGATTCCCCTGGGTGTCTAGCTTTCAAAAATATATAGGTTTGCTAGGTTTCCCTTGGTGCCGGCAGAGCTAGGGTTCAAAAACTACAGCTAGGCACTTTGCCAAAAAAGGGTCATTTTTCCCTGCAAAATTGAGGTGTGACCACGTTCCGTTTTGCGCCGTTTCCTGTCGCAATAGGCCGACCCGCACAAGTGAGGTACCATTTTTCTCGTAGGACTTTGGGGAACGCGGGGTGGGTGGAAATTTGTGGATCCACGCATATTCCAGAACTTTCCACCACAGAAATGTGGGGAAAATGTGGTTTTTTTTGTCAATTGTTTAGGTTTGCAAGGGATTCTGGGTAACAGATCATGGTGGGAGGCAGTCAAGTCACCCCATCCTGGATTCCCCTGGGTGTCTAGTATTCAAAAATGTATAGGTTTGCTAGGTTTCCCTAGGTGCCGGCAGAGCTAGGGTTCACAAACTACAGCTGGACTCTTCGCAAAAAATGTGTAAATTTTCATTGTGAAAATGTGGTGTGTTCACGTTAGGTTTTGAGCCACTTCCTGTCGTGGGCACTATGCCTACCCACACAAGTGAGGTACCATTTTTATCGGGAGACTCAGGGTAGTTCAGATTTGTAAAGCAACTGTTATTACCTATTGATTTGTGATGCATTTCTCCCTTCCAAATGAAAGACATGGTGTAAAAAAAAAGTCATTTTGAAAAATGACCAATAATTCTCATGCTAGTATGAGTATTCCCAATTTCGAAAATGTGCAAATATGCACTGTTTCTAAACTCTGTAATTTGTTCCCATTTCAGAAATACATAGGTGTCTTTCATACCGATTTTTCCATGTATACATTTACCCACAATAATTGCTATATACCCGGAATATAATTAAAAACCATTACAAAATGCTGCTCAGTTTTTTACTCTGGGTTCGTTGGGCTCTTGGTGAACCTACAAGTCCTATATATCCCCACAACCAGGAAGGTCCAGCGGATGTAACGGTACATTGCTTTCAAAGAGATGTCATAATTAGAAGAAGTTACAGGTGAAAACGTTGACACAAAAGGCTGCTTTTGTCAACTAATTTTTAATTTTTCCTATATTTAACTGGTAGTTTCTATAAAGAAACCTTGATTAATCTACACAAATGACCCCTTGCTGAATTCAGAATTTTGTCTACTTTGCAAAAGTGTATAGCTTTCCAGGATCCATTATTGCTTTTGTACCCATTTCTACTATTAACTGGAAGGAGGTTGAAAGCACAAAAAATAGCAAAAATAGGGTATGTCCCAGAAAAATGCCAAAACTGTGTAAAAAATGTTGGTTTTCTGACAAAATTCTGTCATTCCCTAAAAGCTGGAGAAATGGTGATTTCAGCCCCACAAACCCTTTTTTGATACCATTTGCAGAGAAAAACCCAGACGCTTTCATTTACAGCCCGTTTATCCCATTTTTCACCCCAAAAACATGTTTTTTGCTGTATTTTGGCTAATTTCTGGGACCCTTCCAGGGGGATCCACAAACCCTGGGTACCTTTAGAATCCCCATGATGTTGGAAGAAAAGGACGCAAATTTGGTGTGGATACCTTATGTGGTCAAAAAGTTACAGGGGCCTAAGCGCGCACTACCCCAAATAGCCCAAAAAAGGCTTAGCACAGGGGGGAAAATGCCTAGCAGAGAAGGGGTTAAGGTCCTGTTACTTCGTGGTCTGTCACGCTCAAAGGCTTCCATTTCCCATTCTTCTAAAGCTTAATATTGAGTCAATCTAGGTCTGGGTTCTAATTCATTCATTTGTGTTCTTAAATTGTACAGTATTCTTCCATTAAAGCTTCCGTACTCAGGAAATGCTAATATACCATCATCCTTTGTGTATTCTACCCAATTTCCTAACCATACACAGGTATGATAGCCTCTCTCCACCATCATGTATGATGCAGGTGTATCTGGAGGAGGAATGAGAATCCCTTCTCTACTCTTAATGGGTTTATCTTTTTTGAAATAATTCTGAACCTTTTGCATAAATGTCATTTTTCTTTTTTCTCCGTACATTGCATGCTTGTGCTTATTAAGGTACTGCTCGTAAGCAAACCCTACAAATCTTCTATCTGGTCTAGTCCCTGTTAATGTTGGATCCTACATGCAATCTCGTCTATCTATTATTATTCTCAGGAGCTCTACTTTTGATGACCAATCAAACGCTTGCTTTATTTCTAATAATTCTCCAATACCAGCGCGTTTTCTAGTCTGCGGACCAATCAATTTTTACTCTGCTCGCTCGCTCAGCCAATGCTTTCGCTGCTTTTCTATGACGTCAGTCTTACTCCTTACAACTGACCCCTCCTTTACAATTTCGCTTCAACTACACGCCCGCTGTTTCAACCAATCCCAGCGCGACTCTCAGTGACGTCAGTGCAGCACCCGCAACTGACCCCTCCTTTACAATGTAATGCGACAACTTATTTTCTCACAAAGCCTTTCACAAAATGTCATTAATTAACAACGTATAAACAGTCGCTATTGTGTCTGACCCACTAATTCAAAGAATAGTAAGATTTCTTTCACTGCGAGTAAAACCCTTCTGCTTACTCTTCATACACTATGAGTAAAACCTTTCTGCTTAGTCTTCACACAAGCATCAGATAACCTGCTACTCCTTCAGTATTACCCTTTCTAGGTGATATAATACCAACATTTCACCAGCGAACTCCTCGCTACCAATTATTCTCACTAACATACAATAAATTTTCCCTAACTTAGTGCTTATAGTCCTGCGTAACTTTCAGCACTCTCTCGATCCAGACCAATAACCTCACTGCAGTGTGGCTTCCATTTACCACCTGCTATTCAATATATCCCCAGGAATTTCCAGACAACTTAAAACAATACATAACGGGTTTTGGTTAAAACATAAATCACAACACTCCTATACATTCACACACTCAATGAGCTAGTAAATATCCACTGGTCATCAATTTTATTTTACCCTAGGAAACCCTTATACCAGTATTCTTACCATTTTCTGTATCCTGAGTAAATACACTTTAAAAATATCTAGTAGTAGATTAGAATGGGGAGGAAAGACACCAATGCATTTAACTTTATTTAAAGAACCACAGACTCAGAGGGAGTTTTAAAAGTTTATCTGAATTAATAATTTTGTGAGTCAAATCAAAATACACATGAATATACCAGAAGTCTCCATCAGGAAAAATAGTACAGTTAGCTTAGAATCAGTTTGCATTAATACATTCTTGCAATGACAGAACCTGAGGAGAGAAAGGACAGAGAGCAAGTACGGAGCATTTACCCTACAGATATATTTACCTTGAATGGTGTGAGGACCCCGACATCAGAGAGTCAAGGATTCAGGACAGGTTCGGGACAGGGAAGGTGACCTCTTCTAGTGTAACGCCAGCGTTACACCCTTCTCTGGTGCTACTCTTTCCGGCTTGGGCTCGTCCGGACCCCTTCCTAGATGTGCCTCCTCGGTTGTTCCGCAAATTTTCCTAGTGTTGGATTCTTCAGTCTGAATGCAGCAAAATCGGGCAGCATCTCAGCATAGCATCAGCATCTCAGCATCCAGTGTGTCTAACTATCTAGAACTTACCTCTGGTATACCAATTCAAATGTATGACCCACCCCCAAATGTTTCAATTCCATGTTCACCCGCAATTTGATTGGGCCAAGCAGTGGGGTAAGGACATCACATCATAATAAGTGCAATAATTTTCTTTAGTCTATTGTTTAGTTCACCCGCCCCTTAATTTTAATACCCACAAGGTTTATTCCCACAAGCATTTCATGTGTGGATCGATAAGTCTTTTTTTACAATGTTGCTTCTCTTTCCTCTCGTAGGGTCAAAAGTTGGTTTCCCATGTCCTTGCTGGGCTTAGGGTTTGACAGCCAGTCAATTTAGTTCACTTGTTCAGAATAAGCAGTCGTTTGCGCATGCGTAGAAGCCATAAGGAAGCAGAGATGCGGTCTCCCTCCAAGGCCCAAATGTGAACTATTAATAAAGTCAAAGAAAAAGACGTTGGAATGCAAACCTAAATGAATTCACTGTATACCACTTACTTCTACTCTAACCCCATTTACTTAATAAATCTTTTGCATTAATAGCTTAGTAGAGCTTGCATGGGTTAGTTACAGCTCAGCATGTGCGTTAGTCCGTTACTTTAAAGCGGCCATTTTAGAAACTATTGCGCAGCTGCAAAGATTTCCCCTCAAGCGACAGGAACCGTCATACTACGTAGATGTAGACGTATGCGCAGAAGAATTCCAGCGTTTTCGGCGGCCATTTTAGAACACTTGGGTTATTCATTAGTAAGGCACATAGAAAAGCGTCCCCTAGATACAATATGTTGAATGTGGTGCACTGTTAGTACTCACGGACAAATTGATTATAGTGTTATAGGTTATTCGAGAGGATTGCATACGAGCAAGTTTATTTTTATGCGAAACCTTTCTCCATCAACTGGCTCAATGTAAGAAACATACCCTTACAAGAATCTTCTATGAACATTTGCGAGACCTAAGTACATTTAAAGTTCTTTTGTTGTCTTATGAGCAGGGCAGTCCAGAATAGTTTGAATCTTAGAGGGACCAATTGCCTCTCATTGACACATGAAGTGAATATACCCTCTAAAAGAGCCACATTTCCAGTACTTGTCACAGTTTTTCATTTTGCAGAAAGGCAGTGTGATGTTAGTTCAGACAGCACTTTAACTCAAGTTGAAGATGACCCAGATGAGTTACAGCATAATTGATATCATTACGAGATATCACAAAAAAACATTAAAGGTGTCTCCGAATATGGCCTTGACAAAAGCTAAAAGGCTTCATGGGTTTTGCATAGCCCAATGCACATTACTGTACGCTAATCATGGCAGGTTAGAAAGGTAGTGTTTAATTGATACCAAATGTAGGTTTGTATTAAATAATACAATTATATGCTCTTCTTAGCTTAATTTATCCTAAAGATGGCCACTCTACATTGAGGAGCGCTTGAATCAATGGTTGGAAATATCTGTTTATAAAATACCTTAATTCCTTTCTAACATTTTGGAAAAAAATAGAGTTAGATGCACACCTCCTGGAAAATGATCAGTGAAAAAATTATTTGCTTGATTGTCTTCCAACTGATTGTTACTTTTTATTTAGCAGATAATGCACATATTTTCCCCAGAGTAATATCATAGGCTGAAAGAGACCTACTTGATTTGATTTGTAAAGTGCCATGAATTTCTGAGGGCGTCTTGCGCTGCCCGCAAACTGAAAAAGAAACAAAGCGACTCTACAGAAAGAAAGTAAAAAAGCCAGTTCTTAAGAAGCTTTCTAAATGCCAAAAAATTGGAGGAGTGCCTCTGAGAAATTGTCATTTGCTGCCAGAGGTGAGATGTAGCATGAGAAAAACTTCCCACCCCATGAGACTTTGTGAGTCCTAGAGACCAACAGGGTCTTCGAAGTAAGCAAGCGTAGGGACCTGTTCGGGGTTTACCAAGAAAGTTTTTTCCTGATTTCCTGAGGGATTCTGGGCCTATAGAATGTACTGTTTTATGAGCGATACAAAGAGCTTCAAACGCTATTCTTTTTTTAACTGGTAACCAGTGGAGCTGATCTCTGGCTTTGATCACCGACTCAGATTTTTTAATATTTTTCAAAACCCTGACAGCAGCATTTTGTAGCCTCTGTAGTCTGCTTCAAATACACTTCTGGGCTCCAACTAAGAGTGCTTTGCAATAATCTAATTTGGATAAAACCAATGAGGAAACCAGTTTTCTGTTGCTCTAATGGACTTCCCCAAAATTTTGAATGTATGAAATGAAGAGGATGTAAGGTGGTTGGTGTGTTCCCTGAAAGAAAGTTGTGTGTCAAAAATTATACCAAGATTCTTGACTTTGGACACTGGGACGGGAAGTAGACCCAGAGCATCCGGCCACCAGGATTGATTCCAGAAGATCAGGACTTGTTAGACCTGGCACCTTGGCGTGGGTCTCCCTTCCATTTTTTTGCTGTTGCCTCATGTGTTTTGGCTGGTGTTAGATGCTTTGGGCACTGTGCCACTGCTATTCAGTGCAAGCACTCCCTATGGTAAATTGATGTATGGATTAGTGACTCCATTATTGGATTATTTGATTTACTGGTCAGACCCTAGTACAGTGCACTGAGTGTGCCCAGGGCTTGTAAATCAAATGCTGCTGGTGGGCTTGCAGCACTGGTTGTGCCACCCACAGAAGCAGCCTGTAAAGTGTGTCTCAGGTCTGCCATTGCAGAGCCTGTGTGCAGTCTGGTACTGCCATGCTGACTGGGCAAGTGCACCCACTTGCCAGTCCCTACACCTTCCCTTTTCTTCATATCAGACACCCCTATGGTAGGCCCAAGGGCAGGGTGCATTGTAAGTATAAGGTAGGAATAGTGAATTACAGCCAATTTTGTTTTTCACTATTGCAGGGCTACCTGTTCCCCATAGGCCAGAATGGGCAGTTTGAGTATTACATCTTATAATCCTAAATGACTCAGGGAACTAGGTAGAAGTTCGAGTTTAGTATGCCTGAACTCAGAATGATAAAATACATCTTTTAGTGAAGTTGGTTTTAATATTCTGTGTTTGAAAATATCACTTTTAGAAAGTAGGTATTTTCTTGTCTAACCATCCAAACCTGCCTCTGCTAGGTTGTGTATTCCTTGTCTGGAGTTTGAATGACAGGGGCAAGGCATTCCAGGAGACAGGGTGAGTCAGCACAGGGCTGAATAGAGAGATCTGCATGCAGATGGGTGGGAGGAGTTGCACCTGGGACCTGAATAGGGCTGTGCCTTCCCTCCACAATTCTGGCTCCACCTCCTGTGGTGCGTCTGATGTCCCTGACCTACACTGTGAAAGGAAAGAAGGAGTCTTGTCAACAAAGTGCTCCAGGACTGATTAGAACAGGCTTGGACTTGGCAAAGGCCTCTCTGCCTTCAGAGAACAAAGGGAAAATGAGTATAAAAGAGGGACCCAAACCCCAGAACTTTAGATCACTTTGGGAAACAAGAAGAACCTTTGCTGAGGAAAGGAACCAGAGAAACTGAGGAGGAGACTATCCCTAAGCGGAGTGCTGTTTGGGAGATTGGCCTGCATTGGTTGCCTAACTGCCAAAGAAAGGAGAAATGAACTTTGTGTGTACTTTAATCAACATGTGAAAGATCTCCAAGGGCATTAGAGAGAGCTTACCTCCTGCTGAAGTCTCAGGGACAACAGACTTCACCCACCAGCTCCCCAAGAGTTATTTTGAAGTGCCTGCAGTTGTGTTGGGCTTTCTGAGGGACCTTGTGTCGCAAGGAGCTGGAAACGCAACTCACGAAGAAGAAGCGTGTCGTCACATCGCCGGAGAAGGGTGTCGCCGCTGCAGCTGTCGCATCACATCGCTGAAGCCTCTCTTATCAACGGAGAAGTGAGTTGCCGCCGCAGCCGCTGTCGTCGCACCACTGAAGAAGGGTGTCGCCGCTGCAGCTGTCGTATCGCATCGCCGAAGCGTCTCGCATCCCCGGAGAAGAGTGTCAGCATCGCATCAGACGCCGTCGCAGCACCGGAGAAGCATGTCGCAGGGCCTGTTGCGGCTCAGAAGTATCATTGAGCCGACGTTGGGCGTGCACGCATCGTGTCGCAACAAGAAGACGACGCCATTTTGTTTCATTGCATCGGATCTTCATCGCATCACGGCGTTGCGGGCAGCATCGCCACGGAAGCGCATTAAGAAACAGACCTCCCCATGCCGAGAAGAACCGACGCATCCCCTACGCATCAGCAGGGACCCGACGCATCACCGTCCTTGCGTGTAAGGAACCGACGCATCACCTTCCCTGCAACACTTTCGTTGTATAGCGTTACACATCCGAAGGTACATTGAACTTAAAGTGTTGCATTTACCATCTTAAGAGAACTAAGCTAATTCTACCATTTCTAAAGTACAGTATTGTGGATTTTTGTTGTTTATGGTCTTGTGTTAAGTCTATATAAAAGATACTTATATTTATATTACAACTTGTGTGGTGTCCATCTGTAGTGTTGTCACTGGGTTACTGTTTGTGTTCACAAATGCTTTACACACTGCCTCTGAGATAAACCTGTCTGCTTGTGCCAAGCTACCAAGGGGGTGAGCAGGGGTTATTTTAGGAGTGTACCCCTTTACCCTGACTAGAAGCAAGGGTCCCTATTCGGACGAAGGTACCTACCACTGCCAACTAGAGACCCCCAGTTTTGCATTGGTGGTCAGCGGTGAGGATTCTGGACTTGCATTTGTGACTCATGTACAGTGATTGGTGAACACTACTAGTGAGTGCAGACCAAAACGTGACTACATACTTTTGGTAGATTGTTTTTCCTGGGATTTTCTATTTTTGCCAAGAACTGCCAAGTTTAACCACCATGGCTAAAGCAGCATCCATAGCATCTGTTGATTTTGATTGGGAAGAGGAGAAACTAAAATGCTACAATGTGAGACAGCTAAAGCACTTCTGCAGGAAATGTAAAGTTGCTATGACCGGTCTCACCAAGAAGGGTGAGTTCCAAAAGGCGCTGAGGGCCTGGATTGAAGCAAGGAATACCCCTGAGGATGAGGGAGGGTAGGAAAATGCAGAGGAGCAGCTGGTAGGGCCATTGGGTCCAGGGGGGAGGAGAGCAATTTCCCCAGTGGGTAGCAGTGTTTCTGCCTAAGGCCTGTCCCCAGAGGAGTTGGAGGACAGGGAGAAAAGCAGGATGCACGAAATAGAGCTGGCCAAGCTCAAGTTGGGTTGGCAATTGGAGTTGGAAAATAGGAAATTGGCCCTAGAGGAAAAAAGGATGCAGTTGGATCATGAGAGAAGTTTGAGGGATTTGGAGTTGAAAGCTAGGAGCTTGGAGATGACTCCCTCTGGTGGCAACAACCGTCCGTGCCGTGGAGGCTCGGGTGTATATTCCTAAGCTTGTGGTTAGAGAGTTTTATAAGAATGATGACATTGGGCAGTGGTTCAAGGCCTATGAGGTAGCCATGTCTTCTCACCGGGTCCCTGAGAAGGATTGGGGAGCGGGGTTGTGGGGACGGTTCCAAAGTGAGGGATGGCATACACTGTTGGACTTGCCCTCTGAAGTCCATCATTCTTATAGCCACATGAAAGATGCATTGATGTCCAGGTATGGGTACACTCCTGAATTGTATAGACAGATGTTTAGAAATTGCAAAAAGGTGGAGTCAAGCACATGTGTAGAATATGTAACTTTGCATTGGATGGTTGGGTGAAGGGTAGCAAAGTGAATGATTTTGAAGGGCTCTTTGATTTAATTGCATGGGAGCACATGTCAAGTAATTGTTTTCCAGAGCTACGCCAGCACCTAATTGATAGCAGGCTGACTAACCCTAGGAAGCTTGCTGAGGAGGCGGACCGATGGGTGAGCACCCGGGTCCACAAGGGTCACGTGGGAGACTCCGCCAAGAGTGGGCAGGGTCCCCAGCAGAGGAGTGGGGGGGGACAAGGGTAAACAGGGAGTTCCAGAAAGGGCCCCAAAGTAATTCTCAAGGAAACCCAGGGAAAGGTTCCCAGCCTCCCCCTGATAAAAAGTACAGGGCTTTGACAGGTAACCCTGTTCCTAGGAGACCTCTGAGGTGCTACAAGTGTGGGGACATGGGCCATAAGTCTGATGATCCCCGGTGCCCACAGTTTGGAAAGACAGCACCCATTGGTGCACCACCCCGGCAGATGGTGAGTGTAGCCCTGGGGGAGGAGATGGGTGCCCAAGGTGGGTGGGTACTGGGTTATTTAGGAACCCAGCGGTGCCAGGGGTAGCACCCAATGACTTCGAGTTCTTCCTGTCTTGGACCACAGAAACACAGAGTCTTGCGGTGGCGTCAAAGATCGTTTTATTATTGACTGCAGCCAGTAACAGCAATCCTAGAAGTACACACGGGTATGTTCTCAGGAGACTGCTCGACTTACAAAACCAGTCTTCTCCTTATATACAAAATATCATGCTTCAGGCACACATTCCTCGTTTTACGATATGGTCATTCATATGTATTCATTACAAACGAAAATGCAGAGTCATGATGACCATGCCACATTTCAGTTCAGCCAGCCCACAATTATTTACCCAGCGAGGCTCAGATCCCTCATCAGATATCGGCAGACCCCAATAAACACGGGCACCTCCTCCTCGTAAAACAGGCGATCAAGCAGGAAGCAGAGTCAGGTGTGAAAGAGATTAGTCGGGGGCTTGTGTGGGATGAAAGGCTTTATGGTGTGTCAAACCCTGATGCTAATCACAGGTGGCCGTAGGAAGGGGAGCTCGTGAGATCGGACTGACCTCGGGCAGTGGAGCCAGTTCGCACAGGTCACAGAGAAGTCAATAGAAGGTACATGTGTTCTGAAGACCTGTGCATGTCCTTAATGTGCAGCCTATGTGAGGGCAACCATAAGATGGCTACCGCTCTAAAATGGAACCCACGAAGTCAATGTGTAATATCGTATACAAAGTGAATTTATTGATGAAACGTTATGCAAAACACTTGGACATACCGCATTGGCCATTCGCGGTTCGCTGATACCGAAATAGGCAGGGTAGGGCCATGCCTCCTACGTGGTCCCAAAATTTAAAGTACCACAGACCCTCCTTTTGCCCTTACATAGGCAATAACTATACTCATATTAATCCGAGTCCAGGTCTATATTCATAAGGTCATGGAGATGTTGCTGTAGCATCATCCTATTGCTTAGCTCGTCCCTCGATACAGGTTTCCTTACACATAATGTAGCACAGAGGCCACATATCGCAGGAGCACACTGTACACACAGACAGAACAGGAAAAGAATGGCTAAGATCATTCCAATGACCATCAGAATCTTCCATCCCCAGGTAGATATCAGTTCCCAGAACCACCCCATCAATGACCAATCTCCTTTATGCACATGGATAGATTAGGATATTTTATGCAGTTTGGAGATGGCTTGATAGACTGTTGGAGCGGTATCTGGTATGAAAATGCAACAGCTAGATTGGATGACCTTACATACCCCACCATGGTCTGCAAGTATGACGTCTAGAACCATACGGTTCTGCAAAGTCATGAGGCGATCCGCTTGGAGCTCAGCTGTCAAATTACCAAGGGCACCAGCCGTTACATTAACAGTGGATTCAACTACACGAGTCAGTTGTCTCAGGTTCCTACTATTGACCATCGGTCCCCAAAACGGCAGGAAACCCATAAAGAAGTCTCCCGCTTCCTGACCGGCAGTATCCTCCTGACTAACAACGCCTCTCACAACTCTGGTCTTGTGATAATCAGAGGCAGCAGTAAATGTTGGCGGTAGCAAATTTGCAATATAACATGTGCCCCAGAAATCAGGGGGCAACCATGTATATGCTCGGTCATTGCAAACAAAATATGTACCCTTGGCAGCCAAAAACGCAGGGGAAAACTGTGATGGAAAAGTGTACGTTTCAGTACAGTCACTTTTCCCCAGTTGAGCTCTTGGATTCTGACCATTGCCTTGTAAACAGAACCGACATATGTGGGGTACGACCCAAATTGGGGATGAAATTTTTCGCTGCTTTTCACCCAGACTAATGCTATACCCCGTTGCGTTCCAACCTACATAAGCTCGTAATTCATCCTTAGGAATAGATGAGTATGCGTCGATATCTCTGCTCATATCAGCGACTCCTTTCATTAAGGCCTTATTGTTCGTGCTAGGTCTGATGGAACGCGGTTGTCGCGGGGAGTAGGCATCTAATGCAAAAAGAAACATAGTCTGGAATGCCCATGATGATCCATTATAGCTAAACGGCAGCACTAGATATGGGATACCCTTAATAATTGTATGTGGCATTAAACCACACACCCAGCAATTGGTGGTATTCATAACTAGTTGGTGCTGGTGCAGGAGTTGAATAAACGAGTTGTTTACGAACTCAGACCGTCTAGCTTGTTCGTGTTCAGGCAGAGGGTGGAAAGAGTGCAAGGAGACAGTAGGAGGGAGGTATAGGCTGTACAGTGGGTGCAAATGGCACTTGAGAGGACAAGAATACATAACCTACAGTAAACATCATCATACTAAATAGTACAAACAGACATAATAATACAAAACGTTTGCTCTTCATTATTTTACATATTTTTTTCTTAAAGTTCATTTCCTCAGCGGGTCTCTCCATCTTGAAAAACTCCATCCTCTAATCGTGCTGTTCGCGGCGGGTGAGTTTCTTCTGCTTAGGAATACACCTGTCAGTCCAGGGAACGCCCCAGACTAACCAGAACCGTTGACCTAACGTCTCCGGCTTTTACCCCAAAGTCTTTGCACCGCGACCCTACAGCTGAACCCGGATGGTGGTTCGAAAAAGAAAAACCAAAAATAAGAAAGTTTCTCAGATGAGAGAGAGCTGTACTGTCAAAAATATCAAAGAAAAATAATTTTTATTTGTCCATAGTTCTAGGCCTCAAGTTATAGCGTTCTCGTCCGGGTACTGTCTGATCTTGAAACAAAAGTTCAGGCTCTGTAGTATCCAATCGGATTGACGGTGGCACGGCTTTTTGCAGAATATTGTCACTTTCTTGCTCAGAGCTTGTTCCTTTCACACGCGCATCGCTAAAAGTCAGAAAACGAGGCACGGTCTCAGTTTCAGAATCAGCGATCCCCTCCTGGACCCACCGGTCATATGGCAAAGGCAAAGGGACTCTTTTACAGTGGACGCCGTGGATCCAGTTCTTCTTTCCTTTCACTCGGACAGCCGATCTTGTAGAAAGAAGGACGAGATGGGGGCCGGTCCAACGGGGCTCATCATTCTTTGCCCGTTGAAAATTCTTCACCAGCACCCACGTTCCAGGATTGATAGGGTGTCCTGGAGCTTCAGAGGCTTGAGGCAGAGTATCGTGCACCTGTTGGTGTAAAACACGCAATTTAGCCGTCAATTCATGCAGATAATCAAGCAGTATTGGATGTTCGATTTCACTGAATTTTGTAGGCCTTGGCACTCCCCATATATTGGCCGGGCGGCCAAACACTATTTCATATGGACTAAGACCCACTCGTGAGTGCACAGTCATTCTTGTTGACAGGAGTGCTAAAGGCAGCGCGTCAGGCCATTTAAGACCAGAGCTTGCTTGAATCTTAGCCAATTTAAGTTTTAAGGTGCCGTTATAGCACTCTACTAATCCAGCTGATTGGGGGTGATTTGCAGCGTGAAATTTCTGCTGAATCCCTAGCCCCTCACATACTTCTTTCATCACTCGACCCACAAATTCACTCCCATTATCACTCCAGACCATTCTCGGCATTCCAACCCTAGGGAAAAATTCTTTGACAAGGGCTTTAGCTGTGGACAAGGCAGTATTGTCTTTTAAGGGGTATGCTTCTATCCACTTTGAGAAGGCACAGACAACAACGAGTACATATTTTAAATTGTTGCACCTTTCCATGTGGATGAAATCTAGCTGCAAAACCTCGAACGGATACGTTGGAGGTGCAAAATGACCAGCTGGAGTTGGGGTTCCCCTACCAGGATTGTATTTCAGACACACCATGCAATTCTTGACCACATTCTCTGCACATTTGGGAATTCCAGCATTTTGCCATACTGGAGCCAACAACTTGCAAATCCCTTTTACACTAATATGGGCCATTCCATGAGCCATCGTCACCACTGCAAGCACATACGCATCGGGTAACAACCAACGCTGATGTTCTGACAAATCGACCCAACAACCTTTTTCATCCAATTTACCCGTACTTTCTCTCCACTTGCTCAATTCTTTCTCTGTGGCTTCAGCTTGAAGGGACTTTACGCTCTCTATCGTGTCTTCACACATTCCAACATCACCAACCCATCTTGCAGGGCCTGCAACATACATTCGATTATTTACATTCTTTGCTGTTTCTTTCGCAACTTCATCAGCAAATGCATTACCACGACCGACATCATCTGTAACTTTCTTGTGCGCACTGCATTTCACAATCGCAACTTGTAGCGGCAAGGTCAGTGACTCAAGGAGATCATTCACCAACTGACCATTCTGAATTTTGGTTCCATGCGAAATCAGGAATCCACGTTCTTTCCACAAGCGCCCAAAACTATGGGCCACGCCAAAAGCATACTGACTATCTTTGTATATGTTCACCCTCATACCTTTCGACAACACACATGCTCTCGTAAGTGCAATTAGCTCTGCTGCTTGAGCCGAGTTATGTGGTATACGTGCGGTTTCAACAACCGTGTGCAAAGTCGTGACAGCATATGCAGCAGTTGTATCACCATTCGGAAGCTTGAAGCATGAACCATCCACCCATAAGGTACCATCACACTCAACCAAGGCAGTATCTTTAAGATCCACTCTCCCTTTTGTTTCTTCTTCTGTTCTAAACAATCATGCTGTTCAATCTCATCTGTGTCTGCTGCAATTGGCAATAAGGTAGCTGGATTCAATGTGTTGCATCTTTTTATGTGTACATGACTTGCTAATAGTGTCAACTCGTAACCTGACAATCGAGCACTAGTTAAGTGCTGTGTCTTGGTCTTGTTCAACAACGTGTCCACTGCGTGTGGAACCATCACAATTAACGTGTTATTCATTACTAACCCAGCAGACTGTCGAATAGAGACAGCTGCTGCCGCTGTGGCTCTCAAACAACTTGGCAAGGCCTTAGCTACCGGATCCAAGGTCGATGAAAAATACGTACATGGGCGCTGTTTGTCTCCAAAAGACTGTGTCAACACTGACAATGCACAACCTTCCTTCTCGTGAACATACAATGTAAAAGGCTTGCTGTAGTCGGGAGTGCCCAACACAGGAGCTGAACATAATGCCTCACGCAATTCAGAAAAACTTTTCTGACACTCTTCAGACCATGGGACGAGATTCGGTGTATCTTTACATGTCAATGCTATTAAAGGTTTTGCCAGCAAAGAAAAACTCGGGATCTACTGCCTACAGTAGGAAGTCATACCCAAGAAAGCACGCACTTCTCTCTGTGTTCTTGGCACGCTCAATTTTGCAATGGCCTGAATTCTTTCTGGGGTCAGTTTCCTTCCCTCCTTCGAAAAGAGATGACCTAAGTAGGTCACTTCTTGTCGACAATATTGCAGTTTTGAGAGAGACACTTTGTGATGGAAGGCAGACAAATGACGCAACAATGACACCGTAGCTTCTTTACAAATCTCCTCAGTATCTGCGGCGATTAGTAAATCGTCAACATACTGGATAAGGGTGGCACCACTAGGTAAAACAATTGCATCAAGCTGTGCTTTTAAAGCTTGGCTGTATATTGATGGGCTTTCACAGTAGCCTTGAGGAGCGCGTTTAAAACGGAAGCTACGACCTCCTAGGCTAAAACCAACAAGCATTTACAATGCAACGGTCTCGGCATTGTTAAAGTTAGAGCTATTGGCATTGCTCATGACATTATTTTTGTTTATGTGTTTGTTTTTAAAACATGTAGAGAAACGGCATTGTTGTTTACAATGTCAATAGCTTAATCAGTGTGTGTGTAGGTGGCTCTGTGTGTGGGTGCAATTGCAATAGGTCTCGCATTTGAGAGTGATTAAGCTATTGACATTGTACATAACAATGCCGTTTCTTTAAATGTTTTAAAAACAAAAACATAAACAAAAATAATGTCATGAGCAATGCCAATAGCTCTAACTTTACCAATGCCGAGACCATTGCATTGTAAATGCTTGTTTTTTAGGGTGCCCGGGCCTGTTTTTGATCCCAATCCAACTGTGCTCCTGGACTGCTTTCAAAATGTACAGTACATTACCTGATTATTTCTGTGCTCTGTTTACTATAACTTGTATAGATAAGAATTATAATTCTGTATACTTATCGGTAATACAATTTGATAAGGTGATGTCTAAAGGGTTTGATTAATAGTCAACCGAGAGGGCAGTTTCACACTTTTTTTTAAATTTAATATTTTTATTGGCATTTTCATGACAACTTTCCCTGTAAACAGGTATATCACATCAATTACATTGTTCTCAGTGAGAAGCAATCCGAATATACGAACACTCGACATAGAGTGTTAACAGTGCTTTACATATTGCTAACCCCAGCATTTTCACTGTCGTCACTTCTTTTCTAATTGTAGGAAATTATTAACAATAACTATGAACTGTACCCCCTCCCTCCGGTCATGTTTGTAATATTCCTTCCAAAACTTGGATCCCATCTGTCCTATCAATTGCCTTCATTACCTATGGTAGTCCCCTGGCATGGGAGGCGTCAGGAATGGATAGCGGGCCCAGCCCTTTTTCGGGTGAAGCCCGGAGTTTATAATCTCTCCTGACTTTATTCATTCGTACCGATTCCGCAGTGGTCCACTCCAGCATGTCTTCGAGCCACTTTTCGACCCTGGGTGCAGTAGGACTAAGCTAGTGTATTGCGATTCGCCTTTTTGCTAGTACGAGCCCCAGCTGTACAAACCTAGTGAGCTTCTTGCCTTTGGCGAAGGCGGGAGACCTAATACCACCTCCTTTATAGTGGGTGGAATAATCCATCCCGTGACGGTCTGCAGAGTGTCGATGACCACCCCCCAATAGCATGCTAGTTCAGGGCAGTCCCACAACATATGATTGAAATGAGCACCTGAACTTTTACATCTGGGACACGTGTCTTCCCTATCCGGATATATTTTATGGAGTATGCGAGGAGTGAGGTATACCTGATCCACCACATTGTATTGAATCAGTTTAAAACGCGTTTGGAGCTTATGTGTTTGACCCCCTCATCAGCCATTGATCCCCCATTGCATCGTCCCCATGCGAGTTTCACACTTGTATGAAAACTACTTCTGGATGTATTCCACGAGAGGGCAGTAGAGGCTAATAGAAAGCTAACATCACGTACCTCGGGGATCGGATCATAGGGCATCCTTAACCGAATCTGATGTCAGTACTGTTACTTTTACAAAAAAAACATAGGCCTATGTCAACAAAGGGAAAATCTGAAATGGATGTCACATGTGCAACGAATTCGTTCTGTGAACACACAAAATATCCTGACTTTTTGCTGCTCACAAAAACCCTTTTGTAATAAATCGCGCGTGTGTGCATACACGCCCATCGACCAGCACTCGCGTGTGCAAGTAATTGCCATATGTATGCCGATGCCTGAAAGTATAAACCCGTACCCAAGATAAATGGCTCTCTGCAGCGCATGCGTGTAGCGTTCCGCGCACTGATCGATGGAGTTGTGTGCAGTGGAAATATGAGTCGAATAATACTTTAAATGGAGGGGGATAGAAAGCTGCCCACGCCTGACTGGGCTCAAACACTCCAGGCAGCAATCACAATAATAAAGCACACAAACCGAGCAACCTCCCAGGGCCCTGCCTCCTCATTCTGTGGCTCATAGCCGTTTAAAAACATAGGCCTATGTCAACAAAGGGAAAATCTGAAATGGATGTCACATGTGCAACGAATTCGTTCTGTGAACACACAAAATATCCTGACTTTTTGCTGCTCACAAAAACCCTTTTGTAATAAATCGCGCGTGTGTGCATACACGCCCATCGACCAGCACTCGTGTGTGCAAGTAATTGCCATATGTATGCCGATGCCTGAAAGTATGAACCCGTACCCAAGATAAATGGCTCTCTGCAGCGCATGCATGTAGCGTTCCGCGCACTGATCGATGGAGTTGTGTGCAGTGGAAATATGAGTCGAATAATACTTTAAATGGAGGGGGATAGAAAGCTGCCCACGCCTGACTGGGCTCAAACACTCCAGGCAGCAATCACAATAATAAAGCACACAAACCGAGCAACCTCCCAGGGCCCTGCCTCCTCATTCTGTGGCTCATAGCCGTTTAAAAACATAGGCCTATGTCAACAAAGGGAAAATCTGAAATGGATGTCACATGTGCAACAAATTCGTTCTTTGAACACACAAAATATCCTGACTTTTTGCTGCTCACAAAAACCCTTTTGTAATAAATCGCGCGTGTGTGCATACACGCCCATCGACCAGCACTCGCGTGTGCAAGTAATTGCCATATGTATGCCGATGCCTGAAAGTATGAACCCGTACCCAAGATAAATGGCTCTCTGCAGCGCATGCGTGTAGCGTTCCGCGCACTGATCGATGGAGTTGTGTGCAGTGGAAATATGAGTCGAATAATACTTTAAATGGAGGGGGATAGAAAGCTGCCCATGCCTGACTGGGCTCAAACACTCCAGGCAGCAATCACAATAATAACGCACACAAACCGAGCAACCTCCCCGGGCCCTGCCTCCTCATTCTGTGGCTCATAGCCGTTTTGATCCAGAGGGCTATATTACCTGTGAAAATGCAGACCCTCACAGTCGAGGTGGAGAGGAACTGCACTGAGAAATCACAGACAGAGGCAACAAGGGGGAATCTACATACGAGGGGGCAGTGAGGGGGCAGTGCGAGAGGTGTAGCGGTAGGAGACATCCTGCTAACAAACACACCACCGCCTTTCTCCAAGGCAGAGCAGAAATGCCTCGGAGAAAGGCAGCGTCGTTTTCGGATTCGGGGCGTGTTTTGCTGTTGTCTCCTCCTTGAGACTTCTTGCAAAAAACTCGCCCCCCGATCCGAAAAGGACGGGGCCTAATCTGAATGACTGACCTCTTCTCCAATGGCTGGCCAGCATTCAAGAGGCCAGCCAATGGAGAACAGGGGAGAAGAGGGGCGGGTTCAAGCCCCTCTTCTCCAAGTCATTAAATCTCGGAGCGAGACTGCGCAAGCGCAGCCTTCGCAGCCGAGACCTAAAAATGTCCCTACTTTCCTCTGCAATCGGGATGCTAAAGAAAGCATTCTTTAAATCAATCACTGAGAACCAAGCAGCGGAAGCTGGAATCATAGTTAACAAAGCAGTTATATCAGGGACAACTGGAAACTGTGGCACAACTATCTTATTTACCTCTCTAAGATCGATCACAAATCTGTAAACAGGTGGCTGTGAAGGGTCAGTACGGTTTAAAACAGGCAAAACAGGGCTATTGCAAACGTTACCTCTTGTCTCTTCAATTACATCCTTTTCAATCAGATCATAGATAATCGCTAGCAACGCTTTTTCACCTTCATTAGAGATTTTGTACTGGGGAATGCGCGGCAATTTAACATTGGCTTTCAAAGTTACCACGTATGGCGGTATTTCCAAAAGGCCCACATCATTAAGACCAAAAGCCCAAAGAGCATCCGGAAGAGACAACAATTCAGTTGGCAGTTCATTCCTTGACAAATACATTGGAGAAATCACTTCCCTACCAAGTGTAAGTTGTACTCCCGAGGGGGAACAATATAATGTCGCATGTAATCTCTTCAACAAATCTAATCCTAACAGGTTTTCACCACAACCTGTCGTTAGGATAAGGGGTGCTTTCAGCTCACAAGGTCCAACAGAAAGGGGCATAGGACTAGAGATCGGGTTCCTAACCGGGGCGCCAGAAAAACCTACTGAAACATTCGTGTCGCCAGACAAAGGTGCGCCAGGGAGTTTTGAATGCATAATTGAACTTTTTGCAGCACCAGTATCCAACAGAAAAGGTTCTGACACACCCGCTGTAGTCACCTTGACATACGGTCCACTCTGATCCACTGGCACTGAAACAACTCCCTCTCTTTGTCTACGGCTATCCTAGTAATCATTACTTTCTACATTTTCATCCTCTGCATAATAGTCATTGTTATAGTACTGAGCTGTCCTACCAGTTGCATTGGCTTGTTGATCAAAACTATTAATCATATTTTGAGATGGAAGAGGACGCGCGTTCTGGGGAACATTCCCGCGTCCCCTACCTCTAGGAGCTTGTTGAACACCTCTACCTCTGGTGCTAAAAGCGCCATTAGCGCGCTGTAACAGAATAGGACAACTATACTTAAAATGACCCTCTTCCTTGCAATATGAACATTGATTAAGGCCTACAGGAACACGTGGTTGAGAATACTCGTACCTTTGCACGTTTCTCTGAAACTGTGGCTGTTGCTGATAATTACTCTGGCCACCACGTGGCGGGTAAGCTTGCTGTAAAAGAACCTTCGTTTTTAATTCTTTCGTTTTCTTGTCTGCTTTATCTTTCTCATCCTTATCTCTATTTTCGTAATACTGTGCAGTAGCCAGTATTTGCGCTGATGAGGAAACAGACCAAGAACTCTCTGAATCTTTTAACTTCTTACACAACTCGGGAAGCAAATTATGCACAAATTTATCAACAAATAATCGTTGACCACCTTCCGTACTCATATCTTGACCACTGTGGTCAATAAACGTTTCCTCAAACCTGGTGAAGAAATCAGACACTGTTTCATCTTTCTTCTGCTTACACGCAGACAATTTATCCCAATTCACACGCATCGCGGGCATTAAAGTCTTCATGTAAGCAATGATTCTAGCAGGGAGTTCTGCTACCAAAGGGTCAGGCTTGGCACCACCATCTTGTCCATCATTAGCGATAATAATATTAGCCCATGTGTCGCCTAACTCTGTAGCATGATCTGCATTACGAATCAATCCCCACAAAGGCTGTGGAACAACATTTCCAAACAACATATCTATGTCAGCTAGATTCATGATACATGATCCTGCCGTCTGTGACAACTCCTTATAATATCCTGCAGGGTTTTTACGGGGATCAGGCAATGTCTGTTTAAGCGCTATTACTTCAGATCGTTTCCAAGGGACATGCACCCAAACACGCTGGAAATGAGCTGGAGCAGCAAGAATACCGTTATTGGGATCAGCCGCAACGGCTTCTTTCCATACCGGAGGGACTTCTCTCATAGGGTATTGTCGCACTTTTTTACCATAGGGGTCATGCCCAAACAGTTGCTGGGAAGGATCCTCAATCCTAAAAGACAACAACGCCACAACTGCTTTTTCGACATCAGAACCCACAATCGTGCCTTTTTCGAATTCAAACCGTAAACGACACAACTCCTGTGGAATTGCTTCTAAGCCATTATCCTCTAATTCCTGACAAAGGAAAGCACACATCTGTTCAAAAACGTATCTCTGCTTTGGTGCTTCCCATTGATGAAAAACACTCAGAACAGATTCCACATCATATCTCGAAGGGTAAACAATCCATCTATGTGCCATGCGGTCTAATACTTCTCTCTCTTCAGAACCAGGCAGCTGACTACGCAACTGCTTTCGTTGTGAGCCAGGGATCACACTAGATAACCCAAGGAGAGGCGACACAAACCTAGTAACCGCACTAGTTATGCGTTGTCGTGCAGAAGGAGAATCTGACATAAGAACAGGGGAGAAAACAGAGGGAAGCACAGTAGGTGTAGATGCAGATGCAAGGACAGTATCGGGAAGAGCGCCAAGGGTGGCAGTTGATGGGGCAGGCAAAGTCGCAGAAGGCAAAGGGGATGCAGGCAGCAAAGTCGGCGGCCCTTGAGGGGGCTGCACTACAAGAGCAGGCGCCGGCTGAGGAGGAGCTGGCGGCTGCAGGAAAGCTTGCGGCACATTAACTGGAGGCTGTGCATTCAAGGGTTGCGGAGGTGCTGTAGCACTCTGCGCATACAGAGGTGGCGAACTCAGCAAATGTGACATTAGGGGATCTTTCTCCTTTTCTTTTAACACATTTTGTTGAAGGTGCGGTAAAACTGGGTAACATTTATCGATCCCTAGTTTACGCTGTCTATGTAACTGCTCATTCATTTGTTCCTCCTCATTATCTTTAAATTGTACAGCTGCTTGCATTATCGACATACCTTTTTCTCTCTTATTTCTTTTTGCAAATTTAATTTCCTTCTGTTTGGCTTCCTTTTGCCATAGGCGGAAAGAATCAAACCTCGCCGCCCGGGCTTTCTTTTTAAATAATTTAACTTCCAAATTGTCTAAGATATCTGTATCCAAACTACCATTTTGGGGCCATTTTAAAACACCGTCCTTCCTAGTGTATCGGATCCATACTTCATTATATGCAATGAGGCCCGCGCCATGTTTTACATAAAGCTCATAAGTTGGAGTTCCAATTGGAGGAACCGGACACGAATCCTCTAATTGGGAATCCCTTTTACAACCCAAACAAAACAAGTTTCCAAATATACTAGAACCAGGCGTCTTTGCTCACTAGTCTAGTTTCAAACTTCAAAGAATTATCAAAACGCGATAGTCTCTTGAATACACGAGTCCTTCGGCTTTGGCGCTTGCAAGCTCCAAATCAAAGCGATCCCGAAAGGATACCAAAACTAAGAACCAAACTAAGAATTAGGAGACGCTCCACTTATACTTAACTGAGGTATCGATGACATCACCAGAAGACTCGGTAATTTGTTTCGCTCTACCAAATTATCAAGGGTCCAAAACAGGGCGATAGTCAGGGCAGCAGTCCTTCGTAGCCGTCAGCAAGCGGGGAACCTCGCAGCAAAGAGTTTCGGACCACGTCGACATGCAGGGGTAGATGAAGTGGCGGCCTTCCTCCAGAATTTCCACACGAAGCTCCTCACGAACCTCTGACTTGGACCAGTACCGCTGAAATCGCCCTGAGTTGGGCGCCAACAGAAGTACTGGGTTATTTAGGAACCCAGCGGTGCCAGGGGTAGCACCCAATGACTTCGAGTTCTTCCTGTCTTGGACCACAGAAACACATAGTCTTGCGGTGGCGTCAAAGATCGTTTTATTATTGACTGCAGCCAGTAACAGCAATCCTAGAAGTACACACGGGTATGTTCTCAGGAGACTGCTCGACTTACAAAACCAGTCTTCTCCTTATATACAAAATATCATGCTTCAGGCACACATTCCTCGTTTTATGATATGGTCATTCATATGTATTCATTACAAACGAAAAGGCAGAGTCATGATGACCATCCCACATTTCAGTTCAGCCAGCCCACAATTATTTACCCAGCGAGGCTCAGATCCCTCATCAGATATCAGCAGACCCCAATAAACACGGGCACCTCCTCGTCGTAAAACAGGCGATAAAGCAGGAAGCAGAGTCAGGTGTGAAAGAGATTAGTCGGGGGCTTGTGTGGGATGAAAGGCTTTATGGTGTGTCAAACCCTGATGCTAATCACAGGTGGCCGTAGGAAGGGGAGCTCGTGAGACCGGACTGACCTCGGGCAGTGGAGCCAGTTCGCACAGGTCACAGAGAAGTCAATAGAAGGTACATGTGTTCTGAAGACCTGTGCATGTCCTTAATGTGCAGCCTATGTGAGGGCAACCATAAGATGGCTACCGCTCTAAAATGGAACCCACGAAGTCAATGTGTAATATCGTATACAAAGTGAATTTATCGATGAAACGTTATGCAAAACACTTGTACATACCGCATTGGCCATTCGCGGTTCGCTGATACCGAAATAGGCAGGGTAGGGCCATGCCTCCTACGTGGTCCCAAAATTTAAAGTACCACAGGTCCTGCAGAGATGTCCTGTGTCTCTTTAGGAGACTGTGAGGTGGTCCCCAGGACCCAACTGCCTGATAACACTAAAAAGTACAGGCAGTGGGTGACCATCAATGGCCATAGAGTTGAGGCTCTTAGAGATACAGCAGCCAGTGTGACCGCTGTCAAGTGTCACCTGGTATCTCAAGAGCAGGTGGTCCCCAATGCATTTTACCCATTGTTGCAGCTGACAATACAGAGAGTCATTGCAAGGTGGCTCAGGTTTACTTTGGGGGGGGGGTGTCTGGTACTCTTCAAGTATCTGTGAGGCCAGCCATGCTTGTTGAGTGTTTGTTGGGGAACGATTTGAAGAGCTCACCTTGGGCGAAGGTGGAGCGAAATGCTCATTTGAAGATCTTGGGTCTGCCTGACTGGGCGTGTGTGACCACACGGTCTATGGCAGCCAGTAAGGGTTCTCAAGAGGACCTGGAGCCTGAGATGGAGGCCGAGGTGCCTGCCTTAAAGAGAAGAGGCAGGGGGTGTGGGAAACTGGCCCCCGAAGTTCCCACGGTTCAGGAGGAGGTAGACTTTGAGGGGGATGCCCTGGAGCCTACCGGGGAACAGGTAGCTGAACTGGGGGGCCTGCCTGAGTTGACCCATTGGCAGCAGGAAGGAGAACCCTCTAGGGAAGAGTTCTTTGAGGAGCAGAAGAGGTTCCCTTCACTCGTGGGTTTGCGGCAGCAGGCTGCAAACCAGGCAGCAGGTGATCAGTCTGGATCACATTGGATTTACTGGGAGAATGGTCTACTGTATAGTGAGCCTAAGGTTGCTGAGCCTGGGTCAGCCCGAGTGCTGGTGATACCCCAGCGCTTCAGAGCCTTTCTACTGGGGCTGGCTCATGATGTGCCTTTAGCAGGACATTTGGGGAAGGACAAGACCTTTTATTGGCCCCAAATGCGCAAGGATTCAGACACTCATTGCAGGACCTGTCAGACTTGCCAGGCAACTGGAAAGAGTGGGAGGAAGCAGAAGGCTCCTCTCCAGCCATTCCCTGTGGTCAGCACCTCCTTTGAACGGGTGGGTATTGACATTGTGGGGCCACTGGACCCCAAGACAGCCATGGGCAACAGGTTCATCCTGGTCTTGGTGGACCATGACACCCGGAACCCGGAAGCCATACCTCTGAGGACAGTGACGGACCGAGGTGGGACGAGCACTGATGGGAATTTTCTCATGAGTGGGATTCCCTAAAGAGGTGGTGTCTGACTTAGGTACAAACTTCATTTCCAAGTATATGAAGTCCCTGTGGCAGGAATGTGGGGTAACTTACAAGTTCACCACTCCTTACCACCTCCAAGGAAATGGATTGGTTGAGAGATTCAACCGAACCCTAAAAGGCATGATTATGGCTCTTGAGGAACTTATGAGGCGTAAATGGGACATCCTCTTACCATGCCTGCTCTTTGCATACTGTGAGGTGCCTCAGAAATCTCTAGGGTTCAGCCCCTTTGAGCTTCTCTATGGTCACCCAGTGAGAGGACCTCTGAGTCTGGTCAAGAAAGGCTTGGAGCAATCTCCCAGGAAACCTCCCCAGGATGTATATAGCTACATGCTGGCCTTCAGGAACCAGACTAGGCATTTCAGGCAACTCGCTAAGGCGAATCTGGAAGCCAGCCAGGAGGAGATGAAGCGGTAGTACGACCAGAATGCCACTCTGGTGGAGCTTCAGCCTGGTCAGAAAGTGTGGGTCGTGGCCCCAGTGGAGCCCTGCGCGTTCCAGGATAAGTGGACCGGACCATTTGAGGTGGTGGAGCGTAAACGTCCTGTTACCTACTTGGTGGACTTGTGATCTCCCAGGAACCCCTTGCGGGTCCTGCAATTCAACCGCCTGAAGCCCCACTTGGAGAGGTCCGAAGTGGGCATGCTCTTAGCGACAGATGCTGGAATGGAGGAGGAGACTGAGCCTCTTCCTGACCTCCTATCAGTGAAAGAGCAAGATGTGTCGGTGGATGGTATAAACCTCTCTTCCACCCTGACCCTTGAGCAACAGAATGTCTGTCACCAGTTGCTGGGACAGTTTTCTGATCGGTTCTCCCTGATTCCCAGTGTCACTGATTAGTGCGTCCATGATGTGGACACTGGAGATAGTCCTCCTGTGAAGCACAAAGTGTACAGGGTGACTGACAGGGTGAAAGCTTGCATCAAGGAGGAGGGGTGATTGAGTCATCTAACAGTCCTTGGGCCAACCCAGTGGTCTTGGTCCCAAAGGCTGCCGCACCGGGTGCCACGCCAGAACTCCGGTTCTTTGTGGACTACCGAGGGCTCAATTCAGTCATGAGGACTGACGCGCATCCTATCCCCAGAGCTGATGAGCTCATCGATCGGTTAGGGGCTGCCCGGTACCTCAGCACGTTTGACCTAACGTCTGGGTACTGGCAGATCGCCTTGACTGATGGGGCAAGAGAGAGGTCCGCATTCTCCACACCAGATGGGCACTACCAATTCCGGGTTATGCCCTTTGGAATGAAGAATGCGCCTGCCACCTTTCAGAGGTTGGTCAACCAGGTGTTGGCTGGACTGGAAGAGTTCAGTGCTGCCTACCTGGATGACATTGCGGTGTTCTGCGTCCGTTGGGAAGAACATCTGCGCCACCTCTGGGAAGTGTTGATGGCACTGCGGCGGGCAGGCCTCACGATCAAGGCGAGTAAGTGCCAGCTCGGGCGGGGTTCTGTGAAGTACGTGGGACACCAGGTTGGGAGCGGCCAGGTGGCGCCCCTACAGCCCAAGATTGAGACCATCCTGGCATGGGAACCCCCCAAAACCCAGACAGAGGTGAGAGCCTTTTTAGGACTCACTGGGTATTACAGGAGGTTTGTTAAGGGGCATGACAGCATCGTTGCCCCCTTTACAGAGCTGACTTCCAGGAAGCAGCCCAAGAGAGTGATTTGGACTGACACCTGTCAGAAAGCTTTTGAGGCCCTGAAAACTGCCATGTGCACGCCACCCGTGCTCCTGGCACCCAACTTCTCAAAAGAGTTTAGCATTCAGACAGACGCTTCAGAGCATGGTGTGGGGGCTGTTTTGTCACAGATAAATGAGGAGGGCCTAGATCAACCTGTAGCCTTCATCAGTAGGAGGTTACTTCCACGGGAACAGAGGTGGAGTGCGATTGAGCGTGAGGAATTTGCTGTGGTCTGGGTACTGAAGAAGCTGAGACCATACCTGTTTGGGACTCACTTCCGGGTTCAGACAGACCACAGGCCCCTCAGATGGTTCATGCAGATGAGGGGTGAGAATCCAAAGCTTTTGAGGTGATCCATTTCCCTACAGGGGATGGATTTCACGATGGAACACCGCCCTGGTACAGAGCACACCAATGCTGATGGTCTGTCCAGATTTTTGCCTTAGTGATGAGAACTCCCAGGAGTTAGGGTAGTTCTCCCCACATTTCAGCTGGAGGGGACCCGTGTTAGACCTGGCACCTTGGCATGGGTCTCCCTTCCATTGTTTGCTGTTGCCTCATGTGTTTTTGCTGGTGTTGGATGCTTTGGGCACTGTGTCACTGCTATTCAGTGCCACAGTGCAAGTGCTCCCTATGGTAAATTGATGTATGGATTAGTGACTCCATGATTGGATTATTTGATTTACTGGTCAGACCCTAGTACAGTGCACTGAGTGCGCCCAGGGCTTGTAAATCAAAAGCTGCTGGTGGGCTTGCAGCACTGGTTGTACCACCCACAGAAGCAGCCTGTAAAATGTGTCTCAGGTCTGCCATTGCAGAGCCTGTGTGTACTGCCATGCTTACTGGGCAAGTACACCCACTTGCCAGTTCCTGCACCTTCTCTTTTCTTCATATCAGACACCCCTATTGTAGGCCCAAGGACAGGGTGCATTGTAAGTATAAGGTAGGACATGCCCTGGTGTGTGTGGCATGTCCTAATAGTGAATTACAGCCAATTTCGTTTTTCACTATGTGGAAATTTAGCTTATAACTGATCATTATCTGCGCCATCTTGCCTCTCCCCAGCGCCACGCACAGCGAATGCACGGCCGCCATTTTAGGCACCCCACTCTCTCCCCGCTCATTCTCGATCGCCAGCGCTTTCCCCTGGCGCTGCGAGCATCCCCCGCGCGCCAGCCACCCCCGCTCTCTCATACACGGGCCATAAACCCTCTCATTCTGCGCGACCCTGCCATGGAACCACATCCCACGCCTGACCGACATCCCATACATGGTCATGCCTCTCTTTGATAACCCCCTTCCTCTGCGCCCCATTGTCCGAACCGATCCCAGGCCATCACCTAGCCCTGCGGATGCAGTTTATTGCCCCTACTGTAAGGGAAACACCCCACATCAAAGGGATTACAGTGGATCAAAGCCCCTACCCCCTGAGACCCGGCCGGTTGCACACACCCCCGGGAATTGGCGGAATGTCCAGCTGCGTGATAGCCATCTCCTACTGTAGATGGGGTGGGGACTTCTACTGTAGATATGTGTGGGAACGAGCTTGAAGTGGGGGTTCCAAGGATGTCTTTCCGTACATCAAAGTCTCAATAAGAATGTACCATGTGTAATAAAGCAATAAACCTGTGTATAAGAGGCCAGGCCTCAGAGATGCAGTTAGAGCACCTCGTGACGATACCTTGCTGTCTGATCTGATGTGTTCTGCTCCGACGGAATAAAACTTTGTTTCCTGCCTTCCAGTCTCCGGCGCCTGCCTCTTTCATTGGTAAATTATCGAGTGGTATGAGAGGCGATTACCGCCGGGCAATACTTGAAGGGTTATCGACTGAAATTGCCGCTACCATTTAACAATTGGCGTCCCAAGCGTGGGGCCCATCAGAGACACGTGGATCCAGTGGGAGAGGTCCTGACGACAGAGTGAACGACTGCAACGATCGGGAGAGCTCCTGCCCAATAGACCCTCGTCTGGCAGCCGATCATCCGAACTTCACTGGTTCCGAGCAGACCTCTCTCGAGTGATCTACGGTCCTGACTGGGAACCATCAGGAGTGCCGCAGCAATAACGGAGAGTAGAGGACGATCGGGCGCTGGAGGCGGAAGCTGAGAAACTGTCCACGCAGTCCGGGTAAGGTCGTGATACACGACAAATTGCGAAATAATTGATTGATTGTTTGAAGTTTTGAAAATACTAGTATTGCTCATTGATTGTTCTCTTTGAGATATTCGCTGTCTACAAACGGGGAGGAGTAGAAATACTCTCTCTCTCTCTCCCTTTGCAGATAGTGAAGGGTAGGTAACGCAGACTTTTGTCCCCGTTGAAACCCGTCGTGCCTATCTTTATCTCCCCACTGATTGATTGTCCGAACATTGATTGTTTTGAAGAATAGTGCTCTTTGAGATATTCTCTGTTTGCAAATAACGTAGAATAGAAATATTCTGTCTAGTCTTTGCAAATAGTGAAGGGTAGGTAACGCAGACTTTTGTCCCCGTTGTAACCCGTCGTGCCTATTTTTATCTCCCCATTGATTGATTGATTGATTGTCCGAACACTAGTTGTTCGATATTGGTTCTTTGGAGGTATTCTCTGCTTACAAATAACGAGGAATAGAGATATTCTGTCTAGTCTTTGCAAGCAGTGAAAAGATAGGTAGTGCTGACTTTTGTCCCCATTGAAACCCGTCATGCCTATCTTCTCCCCACTGATTGGTAGTTGGTTCTGCCCGGACCGCTTATTAGAGGTGGACCATCCGGCTCCACTGGAAGGCACCCCTAATAAGGACATGTTCACTAAATATGGACTAGTCGCCGTAGCTTATAGCAAGCTATGGCATAAATATACAAGGAAGGACCCCGAGAGTCAGTGGCCACTGATGGGATCCTTCGACGACCATAAGATAGAAGTGCTAGAAATGGCTCTGTGTAGCAATAAGACGACGCCTACTATGCTTGACAGTATCGGCATGTGGCGCAAAGAAGCAACGCAACGGAAAAAGAGGGAAGAAGTAAAAGCAGAAAAGGAATTACGAAAGGCAGCTCACCTTGCCGCTAGAAAGTTAGAAGAAGAAATAAAGGAGAGAAGGGAAACTAAACTAAGACAGGAGCCCGAAACCTCAGGCCAGTACGCTGTTAGGACCCCCTCTATGCTCTACCCTGAGTTGTCCTCTAAACAACGAACGAATTACTATTAGGTCCCCCAATCATTTACATGCCCCCTCCATACGCACCCTCCCAATCGGTAGTGCAACATCCACAACCCCCAAACACGAGCGAAAGCAGTACAGGGGCCTCGGTCCTCACGGCCTCCGCGCCGGCCGAGCCTCTTGTACTGAACACGACGTCGGCAACGACGTTGGATGACCCTGAGATAAGAAAGAAAGATTCCACCAGAATGAATCGATTAACAAAGGATAAACGAGCAGGAATTGACAAGATAGTAGGGACACTGGTGGAGCGGAAGGAAAGTGAGGAGTATATAACAGACGTGTATAACTCGTATGCCGACAGCCGCAGACGACACTTTGTCGTACGACTTTGTTATCACGCCCTGAATGCATATGAGGATAGGTACCACGATAAAGGTCCTGAAGGCTTAGCGGCCCTATATAGGAAAGTAGACATTGGGGAAGAAGGAGAGGGCGATGTGACGAACCTCTTCACTCGTACACTCGAGGTCTATCGACACCTTAAAGAACACAGGCAGACAACCAAAACAGAAACCCCCATAGCGGCTAAGCCCCAGGAAGGAAGGACTGATACCATGATGCCCATCAAAGAGGCCGACCCCTACTGTGTCCCCCCACGAGGTCAGGGAACACATGACGACATCAACCACCAAGATGCGAAGGGGAGGGTTGTATATAATTGGGTCTACCAGCCATGGGACCGACAAGATATTTTGACCTTTAGAAAAACTCTACCCGACTTAAGAAAGAACCCGACTGCCTTCTACACCGAACTAGGTACAGCCTTAGGCTCAACAATAATGACTTTAGCAGATATCGACTTGTTCTTCGGATTATGTCTGCCGGCTGATGTGTGGAAACAAATCCGGAAAGTTGACCACACTGAGCCGTTCGGATATACCTGGGTACAACTCGATACCATAGATAAACAGTGAGAACCGGGGCAGAAACCCCCGAAAGCCATATTAGAGCTCCCAGACAAGATTGTACTTAAGTTGAAGACTCTAATCCCAGAAAGAAAGGTAGATTGGTCAATAGTGACGGCTTGTCGCCAGAAACCCCAGGAGGATGTGTCTGAATACTTCTCTCGGTTCGAGACTGTGTTTTCCGATTATAGTGGCCAGGACATGACCACTGCAACCGGACATCACCTCTTTGTCCAGAATTATGTGAAGGGTCTATCACAAGAAGTTTCTCAGAAGCTGCAGACCAGCGAGAGTAGTTGGGCAGCCTCCAAACCCGCAGCTATCCTCCAGATGGCCCAATACTACGAAAACCAAAAGAATGAGAACGATAGGGCGTCAGAAAGGAAGAAAAAGGAACTAAAGGAGAGGGTAATGATAGCACAGTTGCAAGGGGTGACCATAGGAAGAGAACCCCCGAAAGGGAATTACCAACCAACCGCCCCTAGAAAGCTACCCCCTAGAGACCATACCCCTGCACCCTACAACGGACGGAGAGACTTAGATGGGAATCAATGTGCGTTCTGTAGAGGGTTCGGACACTGGAAATCCCAGTGCCCGGTCCTTCTGGAAATGAACAAAAATAGGGACCCCAGAGACACAGCATATGACCCCAGAAATAGAGGACAGGGACGAGGGTACACGAACGACGCCATCAACGACAGGCCAGGCAGACCAAACACCTTTGATCGCCCCCGACAAAACCAGTGTCAACAGTCCGACTATGAAAGCACCCATGACTTCGCATAGGACCGCCAGGGGCAAGGGAGGGATCCAGTCGAACTCCGTGTTGACCAGCAAGGTCCTTACGTCACTGCTAAGGTCTTGGGCACAAAATCTCCATTCCTGGTAGACACTGGGGCGACACGTAGTGCGTTATCCAAACGACTGATTCCTAGGGCACCCTTGTCTGGCTCACATGTAACCTCAATAGGCTTCGATGGAACGCCCTCCACTAACCCCTTATCAGCACCAATCTCCTTTGACTTAGAAGATAACACCACTGACGCGACCTTTCTGCTCTCCTCCAACACCCCCGATGCTATTATGGGACTTGATTTGCTAAAACATTTTCGAGCTACCATCAGATGCTCCCCAGACGGAGTTCGAGTCATCCTACACGATAACCCAGATCTGTCCAGACCCTGTCACACACGGCGTATGCTCTCTATAACCGATGCTGACATGTCCCTACTCGACACATTACCTTCACACCTATGGGCTAAAACCGACTCAGATGTAGGGCGCATGGTGATCGACCCGGTACACATAACCGTCCGACCGGACGCAGTGCTCCCAAAGCTTCCACAGTATCGGATATCACCCGAAGGCGAGAAGGCATTGGTGGAAATCATCGAGTCCCTAGTCGAGGCAGGAGTGGTAGAAGAAGTAGTCAGTAATGTTTGCAACAGCCCTATCCTACCCATTGTAAAGAAGCAAGGCGAGGGAGATGAGAAAGCCTACCGTTTCATTGTTGATTTGCGAGAGGTTAACAAAGTAGTCATACCCCAGTACCCCGTGGTCTCAGACATCACCACCATCCTCACCCTGATTCCATCCACTGCCACCACCTTTACTGTTATTGATCTCAAGAACGCATTCTTTTCCATCCCCATCCACCCAGACAGCCGCTACCTGTTCGGCTTCACTTTAAAAGCCCGTTCGTACAGATTCTGCAGGGCACCCCAAGGCTACACTGAGAGTCCCAGTATTTATAGCCAAGCCCTCAAGAGGCAACTAGATGCAGTCCAACTACCCGATGGAGTGGTGTTGATACAGTACGTCGATGACATTCTTTTGGCGGCCGACACCACTCCACTTGCCGTCACAGCCACCATTCACCTCCTCCGCTTCCTTGCGGAGAACGGTCACAAGGTCTCCAGAAAGAAATTGCAATTCTGCCAGCCCCAAGTAACGTATCTAGGCCACCTACTATCCAAAGACGGGAGGAAACTTACCCCTGACCGAATTCAGACCATCCTAGAAACCCCTGTTCCCAAAACTCAGAAGCAAGTGCGGTCCCTAGTAGGCCTCACCTCCTTTTGTCGACAATGGTTGCCAAACTTCAGTCTTATCGTAAAACCTCTGCTTTCCCTGCTGGCTAAAGATGTCCCCTTCCCCCTCCCCTGGACACCCGAATGTCAATCCTCCTTCAAAGAATTACGAGACGCCCTCTGTTCGGCCCCAGTCCTAGGAACCCCAGACTACACTAAACCTTTCTCCCTCTACACCCACGAAAGGGAGGGATGTGCGTTGTCTGTCCTAACCCAGTCCATAGGCCCTAAACAACGCCCTTGTGCCTACTTCTCTGCCACTCTTGACCCTGTAGCCAGAGCTTTGCCCGCCTGCCTTGGAGCAGTAGCCGCCGCGGCTATCTCTATCCGGCAAAGCGAGGGGATCGTGCTCTCAAACCCCCTCACAGTATTGGTACCCCATGCGGTTGACACCCTCCTGAACCAAACCAAGACTCAACACCTGACTAGCGCACGACTGACTGGTTATGAACTGACTCTGCTTGCACCCCACATCACATTGAAACGATGCACCACTCTGAATCCAGCTACTCTACTGCCTCTCCCTGACGCTGACCACAATGCGTCCCCTATACATGATTGCGTGACCCTCACCGACGAACAAACCAAGAGTAGGGTTGACCTCCGGGATACTGCCTTCCCGGACCCTGACGGAGAGCTGTGGGTGGATGGCTCATGCATCAAGCTCCCCGATGGCACCACCTCAGCTGCCTATGCAGTCACCACAGCCCGAACAGTTGTTGAGACAGCCCGCATCACACAGCGATCCGCACAGGCGGCGGAACTAATTGCTCTCACACGAGCCTGCATCCTGGCAGCAGGGACAACCGCAAACATTTACACAGACAGTCAGTACGCCTTCGGGGTAGTTCACCACTTTGGGCTCTTCTGGAAAGAGAGGGGATTCTTGACTTCTCATGGCACACCCATCCTGCATGGAGATCTAGTCTCTGCCCTGACCGAAGCAGTCCTCCTCCCCACACGGTTAGCTGTGATCAAATGCCAGGCACACAAGAAGGTGACAGACATTATAGGACAGGGAAATGCACTGGCTGACATTACTGCCCGAACCACAGCCGAGAATAGGTCCACGACCCGTATGTACGTGACCAGGTCACAAACTGAGAAATGGAAGGATGCTAGGGAAACAATCAGGGATATCCAACTAGCCAGCACACCACACGAATTAACTGAATGGGCCCGGGTGGGATTGAAGGACGATGACGGTTGCTGGCGAACTAAAGACTTGAACAAATGGTTGCTACCAGATTCATACTTGATCCCCATGCTGACCATGGCACACTCCCCCGCACACATAGGGTCTGCCCCCATGATCGAGCTCATCTCCAAAGTCTGGCACAACGACAAAATCCCAGACTCAGCCAAACGTCTGGTCCAACAATGCCTAGTATGCCTCCAACACAACCCTGGGAAAGGAACTGCTGTACCCCGGGGAGGGTTTGGGGTCCCCAATCACCCCTTTGAAGTCCTACAAATGGACTATGTCCAGTTAGAAAGGTGCCAAGGTTTGAAGTACGTACTTGTCGTTGTGTGTGCCTTCAGCAAGTGGGTGGAAGCCTACCCAACCCATGACAACACCGCTATGACTACCGCAAAAGTACTACTGAAGGAATTCTTCCCCCGATACGGCCTTTGTCGAATTTTGTGGAGCGACAACGGCCCCCACTTCGTAGCCGAAGTTATCCAACTCATCTTAAAAGGGTTGGGTGTAAAACAGAAATTTCATGCGGTCTTCCATCCCCAATCTGCAGGCTTGGTTGAGCGACACAATGCCACATTGAAGCTTAAGATAGCAAAAATAGTCGCCACCACAGGACTGAGATGGCCAGACGCTCTCCCGCTAGCATTGCTATCAATGCGTTCCACCCCCACTAAACACCACTTAACCCCCTACGAGGTCGTTTTCGGGCGGCCCATGAACCTTTGGGCTGCTCCAAAGCCAACATCCATCCACGACGTCCCAGACGTCCTCATGTCTGACTATTTGTATAACCTAACTAAAACGTTGTCTGTCATCCATCAGCAGGTGCTGCACGCCATTCCCGATGTTTCCAGGGGCCCCGGACACGACATCCAACCCGGTGACTTCGTCTTAGTGCGTAACTTCCAGCGCACCAAGAGTCTGGAGCCCCGGTGGACGGGCCCCCTGCAAGTCCTGATCACCACCCGGACAGCTCTTCGAGTGGAGGGGAAACGCAATTGGCTGCATGCACACCACTGCAAGAAGGTATCACCGACCCTGACAACCACGGACAACATCACCGCCCAAGAAGAACTTCTGGACAAAGACCGACCATCCCTGAGCCGCTGCCCAGATACAGAGACACTTGAGTTAGTAAGATATCCTGATCCCACCGTGCCATCCAAGGAAGGGTATAACTTGCGACGAAAGGAGAGAACTTCTGCTAAGCAGACCACAGGCTAAGTGGAAATCTCAGAGCGGTAGCCTAGTCACCTCAAAGGCCACCAGGAGAGAAACTAAACAAAGTCTGTGGTTCTGCCCGCTACCGAGTCTCTTGAAGGTGAGGGAAGCGCCCGACATGAAGATGATGGAAGTAACCGGACGTCCGAAGATCCACTACAAAAACCCAAAGACTGACCGAATGCACAGCTTAAAGACTATTGCACTTTTCATTACCCTTCTCTTTTGCCTTCTCCTCGTGGTCACCTTCTGGATCATGGAGGAGAGCACACCCGCTCATAAGACATTGCTGACCACCGTTCAACCTACCACCACGAAAGAACACCATCTGATCTCACTTTCACCCCAACTCCGAGAAAGGCGTAAGGAGTTCTGGAATAACTCTTTTGTGCAGTTGCTCCACCAACACAATCTTGCCGCCAACGCCACTAATTGCTGGATCTGTGGGTTGCTACCACATGCTACTGGACACTCTATCCCTTTCATCTCTTCACCTTTTTCTGTCCATGGTTCCTGCCTCGCCTGGCTAATCCTCCTGCAAGAAAGGTACAAGGACAATGCCACTTCCGGCAGAACCATGTCACACTTCTACCATGGGTTCTGGCTGAACAAAACTGGAAGAACTTCTGCCCTCTGAGATCGAACACTTCCTTTCACATGGACATCCCTGCCGAGTTGAAATGCAAGTGTTCAACAACCCAGCCAGACCCACCTTCTCTTACCTCCGGAAACGGACGGCCGCCACCCTAACAGCGGCCCTGTCCGTCATCAACATCACTGGATTTGTGTGCCTCGAAGGGCTGGGGGCGCAGCTGGTGGGCCACAGCTCCTGCCTCATCACCCGAACATTGGACTCAGTTGACCCACCCTCCTTTGTTGCCTCCCCGAATATGTACTTCGTCTGTGGTACTAAGGCCTACACCTGGCTTCCGAAAGGTTGGGGAGGCACCTGCTACATCGCCTTTGTCCTTCCTCCGACATATGTGGCTCCAGCAAACCATCACCGACAGAAACGGGCCAAAGACATTGTGCAAGCCGACTCCGCCGGAGCACAGTTCATGGACGCAGTAAAAGGCCTTGTTCCACTCTGGGGTCCAATGGCAAACAGCCGTGCCATCCGCCACTTAACCCAGGCAGTCGAAACGGCGATGAACATTACGGCTGGCGCCCTCGCCAACAACACCGCCGAGCTCCAGGCCGTCCGCTTAGTGGCCCTTCAGAACCGCCTCGTTCTAGATGTGGTTCTGGCTGATCGTGGAGGAGCATGCCGCATCATTGGGTCCAGCTGTTGTACCTACGTACCGGATAACTCACCCTCAGTCTACAAAGCAATTGAACACCTCCACAGGCTGTCCGCAGAGGTCCATCAAGAGCAAGAAGAATGGTCACTGGGGAGTTGGTTTTGGGACACTATTAAAAGTTGGGGATGGAGGCTGTTTTCATTTATCCTAATACCGATTGTGATACTATGTAGATGTTGCTTGGGGATTCAGTGTCTGCCACCTTTATGTTCGCTTTTTATGAACTGCATCTGCCCTAAGACTTTGGACTTTGAAACAGAGCGAATGAAAGCTCTGTATGAGGTGGAAATTCGTAGTATTATGGGGATAGATCCGAACTAGACAAGCTGGCGAGATATGTTAAAAGGGAGGACTGTGGAAATTTAGCTTGTAACTGAACATTATCTGCGCCATCTTGCCTCTCCCCAGCGCCACGCACAGCGAATGCACGGCCGCCATTTTAGGCACCCCACCCTCTCCCCGCTCATTCTCGATCGCCAGCGCTTTCCCCGGCGCTGCGAGCATCCCCCGCACGCCGGCCACCCCCGCTCTCTCATACACGGGCCATAAACCCTCTCATTCTGCGCGACCCTGCCATGGAACCACATCCCACGCCTGACCGACATCCCATACATGGTCATGCCTCTCTTTGATAACCCCCTTCCTCTGTGCCCCATTGTCCGAACCGATCCCAGGCCATCACCTAGCCCTGCGGATGCAGTTTATTGCCCCTACTGTAAGGGAAACACCCCACATCAAAGGGATTACAGTGGATCAAAGCCCCTACCCCCTGAGACCCGGCCGGTTGCACACACCCCCGGGAATTGGCGGAATGTCCAGCTGCGTGATAGCCATCTCCTACTGTAGATGGGGTGGGGACTTCTACTGTAGATATGTGTGGGAACAAGCTTGAAGTGGGGGTTCCAAGGATGTCTTTCCGTACATCAAAGTCTCAATAAGGATGTACCATGTGTAATAAAGCAATAAACCTGTGTATAAGAGGCCAGGCCTCAGAGATGCAGTTAGAGCACCTCGTGACGATACCTTGCTGTCTGATCTGATGTGTTCTGCTCCGACGGAATAAAACTTTGTTTCCTGCCTTCCAGTCTCCGGCGTCTGCCTCTTTCATTGGTAAGTTATCGAGTGGTATGAGAGGCGATTACCGCCGGGCAATACTTGAAGGGTTATCGACTGAAATTGCTGCTACCATTTAACAACTATTGCAAGGCTACCTGTTCCCCATAGGCCAGAATGGGCAGTTTGATTATCACATCTTATATTCCTAACTGACTCAGGGAACTAGGTAGAAATTCGAGTTTGGTATGCCTGAACTCAGAATGATAAAATACATCTTTTAGTGAAGTTGGTTTTAACATTCTGTGTTTGAAAGTACCACTTTTAGAAAGTAGGTATTTTCTTGTCTAACCATCCAAGCCTGCCTCTGCTAGGTTGTGTATTCCTTGTCTGGAGTTTGAGTGACAGGGGCTGGGGTATTCCAGGAGACAGGGTGAGTCAGCACAGGGCTGAATAGAGAGATCTGCATGCAGATGGGTGGGAGGAGTTGCACCTGGGACCTGAATAGGGCTGTGCCTTCCCACCACAATGCTGGCTCCACCTCCTGTGGTGCATCTGATGTCCCTGGCCTACACTGTGAAAGGAAAGAAGGTGTCTTGTCAACAAAGTGCTCCAGGGCTGACCAGAACAGGTTTGGACTAGGCAAAGGCCTCTCTGCCTTCAGAGAGCAAAGGGAAAATGAGTAAAAAAAGAGGGGACCCAAACCCCAGAACTTTATATCACTTTGGGAAACAAGAAGAACCTTTGCTGAGGAGAGGAACCAGAGAAACTGAGGAGGAGACTATCCCTAAGCGGAGTGCTGTTTGGGAGATTGGCCTGCAGTGGTTGCCTAACTGCCAAAGAAAGGAGAAAGGGACTTTGTGTGTACTTTAATCAACTTGTGAAGGATCTCCAAGAGCTTGAGAGAGAGCTTGCCTCCTGCTGAAGTCTCAGGGACAACAGACTTTACCCACCAGCTCCCCAAAAGTTTATTTGAAGTGCCTGCAGTTGTGTTGGGCTTTCTGAGGGACTGCGTGGCGCAAGGAGCTGGAAGCGCGACTCGCGAAGAAGAAGCGTGTCGCCGCCGCAGCTGCTGTCGTTGCATCACTGAAGAAGGGTGTCACCGCTGCACCTGTCGCAGCACATCTCCGAAGCGTCTCGCATCACCGGAGAAGCGTGTCGCCGCGGCAGCCGCTGTCGTTGCATCACTGAAGAAGGGTGTCGCCGCTGCAGCTGTCGCATCGCATCACCGAAGCGTCTCACATCCCCGGAGAAGAGTGTCGCCGTTGCATCAGATGCCGTCGCATCACATGCCGTCACATCACCGGAGAAGCGTGTCGCAGGGCCTGTCGCGGCTCAGAAGAATTGTTGAGTCGCCCCACGGCCATCAGGCGTGCACGCATCGTGTCGCAACAAGAAGATGACGCCATTTTGTTTCTTTGCACCGGATCTTCATCACATCACGGCGTTGCGGGCCGCATTGCCACGGAAGCGCAGTAAGAAACCGATGCATCACCTCCCCACGCTGAGAAGAACCGACGCATCCCCTACGCATCAGTAGGGACCCGACGCATCACTGTTCTTGCGTGTATGGAACCGACGCATCAACTTCCCTGCAACTCTTTTGTTGTATAGCGTTACGCATCCAAAGGTACATTGAACTTAAAGTGTTGCATTTACCATCTTAAGAGAACTAAGCTAATTCTACCATTTGTAAAGTACAGTATTGTGGATTTTTGTCGTTTCTGGTCTTGTGTTAAGTCTATATAAAAGATACTTATTTTTATACTACAACTTGTGTGGTGTCCATCTGTAGTGTTGTCACTGGGTTATTGTATGTGTTCACAAATGCTTTACACACTGCCTCTGAGATAAGCCTGTCTGCTCGTGCCAAGCTACCAAGGGGGTGAGCAGGGGTTATTTTAAGAGTGTACCCCCTTTCCCTGACTAGAAGCAAGGGTCCCTATTTGGACAAAGGTAACTGCCTCTGCCACTTAGAGACCCCTCAGTTCTAACAGGACTTCGGTCTTTTCTGCATATAATTTTAAGCAATGGTTGTCCATTAATTGCAAGACAGCAATCATGCATTTGTTGAAACGTACAGCTACTTCTTCTGAGATTTTACCAATGGGAACGATAATTTGATTATCGTTCGCATAAAATATTGTAGAGAAACCGAACTATCTTATCAAACCCAAAAGAGGGGCCACATAAATATTAAATAATGTGGGGCTAATTAAAAAGCCCTGTGGAACGCCACAATGTAAAGGGGAAGATTTTGACCTAAAATCTCCTATACTAACAGTTTGCTCTCTTCGGTTGTGAAAGGCACATAAGAGCTTAAAGGCCGTGCCTTTGACGCCTATTAGCAATAAGCTCTGTAGCAGTAATTCGTCTGCTTCTTTATTTGATAATTAAGACTCATACAACAAAAATGAAATACAGATTTTGATATTAAATTTCCAAGATTCTACCTTATTGTTTTATAGCCACACAATGTGTACCAATAAGCTACTATAGCCGAGAGACGCGGATGAACGCGGGTTAAGAGACCAGATTCCCAGCAAGGTCAAGAATGGAGTAGTATGGTTGTAGGAAATCACCTTCCCAATCAGTGGGACCTCTTACATCAAAAGCAGTTTATTTACTCACAGATAACGGGGACATTACATCATCCAGTAATAACACGATGCCTTCATAGCTGTTCTTAAAGTTTGATGAATGGTCTTGCTTATAGGATGCTAACTTAATATCATTATCTGCAACGATTTCTGTATTCACCTCAGATTAAAATGACATGATCACTGTTTCTACTAAAACGCCCTTATAAAATGTATTTTGCAGACAGGAAAGTTCTGTAGTGCGGCCAGCAGTATTGAAATATGTTCTGCAGCAGTCTCTCCTTACAATATAGAAGAAAAAATGTACGAAGGACATGAAAATTTGAAGAATGTTCTCTTACCTTCCACTGAAACTTCAAAACGACGCAGCAGGGGAAACCGAAGTAAGAGTTCATTCCTTTATTTAGTTATTGAACAGATTTGTGTGTTGCACTTGTGCTGGGTGATATTAGTGTACTTTACATAAGAACACCCATGTCCATTCATGTGAATAGCATTACTGCGGGCAGCTGAAATGGGGAAAAGTGGACAAAAAAGAAATCTGTCCATTGGAGGGCTGAGACAGCCGAAATAATGTAAGTAAATCTTTCTGAAGGACAACATTGTGGGTCGGGTCTTTGGCTCAATAGAGAGAGAGAGAGAGAGGGAGAGAGAGAGAGAGTTCCTAAAGTTGCTTTGCACAACCAAGAAGGTCTTGGGAAGTTCTGACTTTGGTTGCGGTTATCGCAATTCATATATTTTTCAAATTCTTTGCAGCACATTGTTTTTGGTGGCAATTTGTCAGTGACAGTACTTTGCTCCTGCTACTACTGTGTTTATTGGTAAATGGTATCATCTGTTATTATAGTAGAGAAGGCTGATAGTTGAGCAAAAGGTGAAATAATACTTATTTCTCCTCATCACAATTGGAAGCTCGCATAATAATTGTTCTGTATCATAAGGTTCCACTTAAGTAATGGGATCCTAGTAGGTTAGCATAGTGATAATCCTTGACCAACGCAGAGTTAAGTAGAAAATTCAGGGCATACATTAGTATTGCATTGTTCCCTTTACAACAGCAGGTTGTTAAATACTATGATCTGAGCGCTCCTAAAATTGTGAATCAATAGTTCCCACAATGAAATCGGGAAGATTCAAGGGCCTGTGTACTTAAGAAATTTTTGGGGCAGTATGATCCAGATGTATTTGGTTTATGGGTAGGGTGGTAGTGCCTACAGCAAAGCAGAGAGTGAAGAATGATCTGAAAGGGAATAGGTCTTTACAATTCCCCTTGTGATGACAGCTCGTTAGATTCTTAGGCACGCACAGGTTTGTACCAACGTACTTGCTTGAGCCAAAGAAATAAGCAGGCTGTGGCCAGCGCATCCCCCACAACTTACCTGGCCTCAATGCATATTAGGCAACTATCACATCCTGTCCGAGACGTTTTTATTTATGTGGGTTACTGGAACACACCCTCAAAGGATGCACACATAAGAAATCCAAACTATTATTTAAAAAGGCTTTATTAACATGTTAAAGTTCTATTTTAGTGCAGAATATATGGAAAAATGTAAATACACATATAAGAATTACGGTGTGCAAAATGAAGGAACTAAATGTACATATTTTAAGTATTGGGAACATGACAGATGGTAGTTCTTGATTAAAACTTTTTTGTTCAAATGTCTTTATTTAAAAGAAAAAATAAATTTGTAATACAATAGCAATACAATATATCAGAATCAAATATATACTAAATTAATATCGAAGAATTTCAGAGTAAAAAGATTTCATAACGAGTTAATGGACTGGGATAAAAAGAGTTCTAAACATATTGTTATTTGAACAAGTGAGCAAATACATATATGACACGTAGTATATGTTAAAAAACTCATCAAGTAATAATATAAATCCCTGGTATATATGGATCAGACAAAGCAACAACCTGTATCATGATAAATACATATACCAGTTGTATTGCTTGATAAATAAGATTGAACAGCAAGAGAAACCAGGGGGGAAGAAAAATAAAAGAACATTCTGGGGAAAAGACAGAAAAAAGAAAAGAGATGAATCAAGAGAAGGGAGGGGACATCTACTCCAATGAAGGAAATAAATTACGAAATGAAATCAAAAGGATACTGAGCTGCCAACCCCTGAGAGGACAAATTCATATAGTTGTCCAGAGACTGCCAAACATTACTAGAAATGGAAGGCGAGTAATGTTTCTCCTCAACAAAAGTATGAGCTCCACAAAGGTATGAGACCCATGCCCACCAGGTATGATAAGATAGAAGATGAAAAGATTTCCATTCTGTTAGTATAATTTTAACAGCAATGGATAAAATTAAATCTAATAGCTCCAGATCCGTATTGTCAAGGGGTAAAGGAATAGCTGTAGCCTATGGACCCAATAGAATCATAGGTAAGGAAAGCTCTATAGTTATATTAAAGATTGATGATAAGTGTTTCCGTATCAGGCCCCAGAAGGAGTGCAATAATGTACGTTTGAAAACCATATGTTGATGAGTGCCTGGTTCTAGGTTACAATTCCAACAAAGATCCCTATCCCGTAGTTTCAACTTGTGTAAACGAGCAGGGGTCCAATGAAGGAGATTTAATGTAAAGAATTTGGATTGAATAAGAGAAGGAGCAATCTTATTATGTAGGGATAACTTCCCAATCAATTGCCAGGTCTCTTGTGAAATATGTTTAAAAATGTCATCTTCAAAATGATGAGACCATTTATCATATGAAATTGTAGACTCTGAAGGGAGTGGCGAGGATAAAAATGTATAGATTTTTGATGCGGTATGGCCTGAGCGTAACCACATAGAAAGAAGTGAAGCAGTAACCAAATCTGTAGAGAGGGATATTTTAGAAAGTATAACCTTTAGTTAAAAAAAAGAGTAAAAGTTCATGTTGCAAAGATTATATTTCCTAGCCAAGAAAGAGAAGGGAAGAGGGTCATGATTAGAGTCATAAAGATCTTTCACCAATCTAATACCACTAGCAGCCCACGAAGAGGCTGTACCAGGATGGATGTCAGTGACAATTTTAGGATTGTACCATAACGAGGACCATCTTGATTTATGAATAGGTTTGGATACTTTTTTATCAATATATTTTAGTGCATTAATCGTGTCTAATATAATACGATGAGAATGATCAAGGACGAGCTTAGAAGCCATGAGAAAGGAAGAAGTGAAAAGAGGAGTACACAACTCACGTTCAGTTTAAATCCAAGGGGGTATATGTTGGGAATCTGTTAAGAACCAAAGTGCACCTTGAGACGCTAGGAAGGTGATTTGATACAAGTTCCAATCCGGAAGATTACAGCCACCCAGGATAGAGGGATTTCTAAGGTATTATCTATCCAGCTAGATCTGGATCACCATAATTTTTTAAAAACAAGCTTTAACAAGGTCTGAGCTTGCCAGGTTACCAAATTTACATATTAGTTTGTACACAATACCCCATGGTTAAAGACAATACAAGTTCAACGAATGCTCTATCTATTTTATTAGTCGGCAAATTATTTCATCAAAATATTTTGATAAAAAGGTACATGTCGATACTTAATGATAAATTCGTCTTTATGATGCAATTTCATTTAATTCTCAGTTTCTTGTTTGTGTCATCAATCCATTCAAATATACTTTACAAAAAATTTGGGGGGGGATATCTTGACTCGGGGCTACTTCTGATCACTGTTACTTTTTCTCGTGCATCAGTATTCAATTTTGATGAACATAAATGAAATACCTTTCTCTTATCACTCCTTCTAGCTTTTCCAATTGTGCTGTTTGTCCTTGCTTGTTATTGCTCTGGACCATTGGCTTAGGACAAGAAGTAATTCGAGCAAACATCCGTCTTGCTAGCATTCCAGACCTGTACCTTTTTATCGAGCATTTGTGAAGGATTTATTCAACTATTGAAGCCAATTAAGAAAGGCATATATAAAATTTATTCAGACTGTTTTTTTTTTTTTTTTTTCTTTTTTTTTTTTTTTTTTGGAAAACCTTTATTTAACAGTATGTGCAAACAAATACGGGCCTACAACCCTCAGGCCGGCCTCGACAATAAAGGGCACATCAGCAAGCAATTATACGACTCAGCAGCATATCAGTACAAGCACGAATAGACCAGATTACGTTATACACAAGTGTGCCGCCGAGCGCCAGGATGATGAGGTTTAAGTTTTATAAAGTCTTGAAATAAGTCCATAGCAACAGGTCTGGAGGGATCCGAATCAGAGCAATGCAGTTAGGACTATAGTGGGCAACGATCATCAGAAGAGTCAGCAAGCATTATCCGTAAGGTAATCAATCGCACTCAATGAAATCAGGATAGAAAAGAAGCATATCACATGACGATCCCCAGCACTACCCACAAGTTCCCAATCCTCCCCTTGACCCAAGAAATAAGAAAGGAAAGAGCAAACGAGAAAGGTAAAGAGTAGTAAGGGAGAAGAGAAAGAGAGAAAAGAAAGAAAGAAAAAGGAGGCCCATAGAAAAAAACAACAAGGAAATATACCCCCCACCCTACACGCATGCAGAGGCTACGGCCTACCCCCCCTAGCAGTGTGTCTGTCACCCCAAAAGAGTACCCGAAATGTAGGAGAAGAGAAAGAGAAGAAAAAGAAAAAGAATGTCACGGTTGATCGGAGGAGGGCCGAGGATCTATTCAATACAAGCAAAATCGTTACCCGCGGTCACCCAACCCCAGGCCCCGACCTAACACCCTGCTACATGTACCTCCAACAGTCACAAGTCCCAGTCCCAGCCATATACGTATCAATGTGCAACAAGAAAAACCCCCTTCCTCAGCCTTGGCCCCTTCGAATCTGCAGTCCAACAGAATCCAATTGCAGTACAGCCAACCTGGACGGGATGGGCCACCATGGAGTCCGTTGCAGCAGTCGAGGGGTAAGAGACAAGTCAAACTGGAACGAAGCTCGATAGTAAAGGACCACAGAATGCGCCACTGCTATGCGGTGGCTAGTACAACAGGGAGCAGGACGATGCATAAGTCCCAGAGTAGCGGCCGGCCGATGTACAGGAAGCAAGTCCAGGAGGACGCTCAGAAACGTGGCACCAAAGGACAAAGGAGATGGGCAAAACGGCGGCTGAGGCACAAGCTCCGGCCATACCAAGGGAGCAGGATTGTCAGACTCCTCCAGGGCAGAGCCGAGGAGTACCGCAGCGGGCACTGGGACACGTCCCCCCGTCACTGCCACATACCTCAACTCGGGTGATCCACCGACAGTCGACTGAAGATGTGGCTTAACATGCCGCACTGGAGAATCATCATGGCCAGCTGAAAAAGTCCGATCAAACCGGTCCTCCAAACCAGTGGCAGAGTCGCGGAAGGCCAACCACAGGTCCTCCAGTGCTGCCAGGATGTCGCGAAGCCCCAGCGGTGGATCAAGGATGGAGGGTGCTGTTGCGTCCGCCATCTTAGGCAAGCAACCATCGAGCGCCCCGGGAAGCAAGCCCCCCTCACCAGCCATCGCTATCTGGAAAGTGATGAACTCTCTGCGGGGCCCCGGTGGTGCAGGAAGCGTGGAGGCAGCCGGTCGTGGAAAGGCTTCAAGGACAGGGGAATCTGTGGTGCAGGGAAACCCACCGGCGAGACCAGGGCTTCCGATGCGGAAGATGGCGTCCGCTGCTGTAGGCTGCAACAAAGAAGCGATCCCGGCCCTCTCCCAGCTGGGTCGGGATACAGTATACGGGAGCTGGATACAATGTTGCGAGCGGGGCGCGCTGGGCAGCCGAGCATGGAAAAGGCTGCTGCGAGAATCCCAGCGCCGCGCTCCAGGTCCGGTGCACCGGCTCCTCCCTCTCCACAGCGGCCGCTGCTATCGTTGTCGCCGCCGGCCGTCCCCACTAAACAATGGCCCGGCTGCGACCTCTTGGAAGGCCGGAATGGAAACCGGGGCTCAACTCCGCCGGGGCAGCTCCGTTTTCGACCGGAGTCAAAGTATCGTGGTCAGGAACGTGGCGCAGGTAAGCGTAGGGCTCGGAGGCGCAGGATGCTTGCCAGGATATCGACGAAGGGCGAAAGGGTCGGCGGAGCCGAAGAGCTAGGCGGCCATCTCGGCTGAAGGCTAGGCTCCTCCCCTATTCAGACTGTTTTTAATCTTGAAATCATTGTCCTGAAGAAGGTGGCGATCCTTTCTAACACCGAAACACCCCGTCAACAGTTTTTTCTTAATTTTATTATATGTAATGTATGTTTTAAATAAAAATTGACGATCAATGTTTTTTAATAGCTTGTGTTAAAATATTTTGATGAAATAATTTGCTGACTAATAAAATAGAACATTCCGTTGAACTTGTATTGTCTTTAACCATGGGGTATTGTGTACAAACTAATATGTAAATTTGGTAACCTGGCAAGATCAGACTTTGTTAAAGCTTGTTTTTAAAAGTTTATGGTGATCCAGATCTAGCTGGATAGATAATTGGGGTTGAAGTTACGATCTTTTTCCCTCTAGAATAAAAGGATGAGGGAAGTTTGTTTTTGTTTAAATTATACAGAACAAACCAGGGAGGTAATCCCAAGAAGAACTAAATACAATAAAACGAACTGCACCGTCTTATAAGAGAGAATAATAATTGATGAAGAAATAAAAAGGCACCACACTAGATAAATGAAATAATATTAGGCACAGACCATGTCAATAAATACAGAATACATTAGGGACAAGAAGTACCAAGAAGATAGTCTAAGTCCATAAGCCATTCAGATTGATTATCCAGGAATGCCGAAAGATCTGAAGGTTCCTAAAAAATCTGTGTACGACCTTTGAAAGTGATCTGAAATCTTGAGGGACCAGCAAAAGAGAATGGAATATTCAGGTCAGCGAGTCTCTTGCGTAGATTCAGGAAGGCTTTGCGGTGTCTCTGGCAAAATCTTGTGAGATATATATTCTGTGAGCCTCCCGGTGTATTGATTTAATTTTCCTCATTTGTGCCAGAATTAGTTCTGTATGTTGATGGCGCAAAGATTTAAAAATCAGGACCCTTGGAGAGGACATCGATCTTGGTTTGAAGGCTGGAACCCTGTGGGCGTGTTCTATCTCAATGTCCTTGATGAAGGAGATATTCAGGGTATTTGGGATCCATGTAAGCAAAACATCAATTACTGAAGGAGCAGACTTTTCACAATCCTCCGGTAATCCAAAAATACGTTGATTACTTTGTCTATTTCGATCCTCCTGTTCCGTGGGATCTCTCCTCAATGAAGCAATGGAGCATTCCAGATTTTGAATGTGCTTCGCCTGTTTATTGCAGCCACCTCTACCTGAAGCAAGTCAGTATTCGTTTTGGTACTTTGTGCAATATTATGGACAGTATTGAGCTTGAGTAATATTGCATCCAAAGTTGAACAGACTCAAGACTACCCTTAGTTGGTGATTCCGGATTAGTTGAGGTCTGTTTGGAGTGTTTCAGATTCCCCTTGGAGTCTCTGTCTTTGGTGCTAACACCCATGCCTTCCGCCATTGAATAAGATCGTAGCAACCGCAACCAGATAACCTTAATACGGTTAGACGGAATCCGTAAGGCGATATATAACCAATAAAGGTCTGGGTGAAGAAAATACTTGCTGTGAGTAGATAGCTTATACTGTAACACACACATGAAAAGAAGAAATAGTACCAGTCTTGTATAAGAATAGATAGATATTAGTATTGGACTTAAGTGAAGCGCATTTGCTGAAGAAAATGTGGCACGGATCAAGCGCTGACTTATAACTCGTACTGATTTCAGAATCTATCAGTAGACGATGCGCACACAATAAGGGTCATGACAGCAGACAGTTCGTAGCGATAAAACAGCTATAATAACAGACAGCCTTAGAGAATAGCGCCACAGATAAAATACTGATCAGTGGTAGCGAGTATTGAAGAATATGCCAACAAAATCACTGCACCTTGTGACTAGGAATGATATCACATGAAGGAGATCCTGTCTGCGGCCGCCATCTTGTATATTCTAATGGTGCCAGAAGTAAATATACCCTTATCAGAAAGGTGGAAATACCAAGACCAGTGGTGCAGTATTGGCAAAATTGCACACCCAGTACCTCATGTTCAGCATTAGGATTAGTGACCGGTATTCATGGATAGGCAGACACCAATTTCAGCACGTCAAACCGGGACTGCCGTGTCAGGCGTCATTTTCAGATCATCGCAGTCAAAAAATGCCTCACCAGAAATAGCTTCCAAAGAGTCAGTGCAGACACTTTTTAAGCTGCCTCTCACACTCACTGGTTGTTCCGCTGCTGTCCGGTGTCCAAGGGAGTTCGAAAATCACCCCAAGGACATGATAAAATGAGCTTCTGCACCGATGATATCGCAGAGCTCAGGGAGGTGCCACCATCTTCGTTGCATGCTTAGCCACGTCTCCCGTTCTTGATTAAATCTTTAATGGACTCACTTATTCCTTGGTCATGGCTAATGTCTATACTAGCACCAAATTCTTGCCAAAAATAGGAGATTCCTATATGTCATGCACTCATACATACTCATCATTCATTACTTTCCAATCTGTCACCCTACCCGTAGACAAGTTAAATTCTTCACTCTGTTTTATCAATACGCCCACAAAAGCCACATCACAAGCAAGAAAGTGCAGCACAGATTCTTTGTCGTGGATGCTGCTTCATAAATATCTGAAGCTCCTCTCTGCCTGAGACACACTCACATGAGTTTATATTATATTTCTCAGTCATTTTGGGGGAAATTAACTCTGATCAATTTCACTGCTTTTGTATAAATGTCACAATTAATAAACATACATCATAGGAGCTAGAAATAAACTATCAAAGAATAATAATACATTGTATATACTGCAAGTACAAATGCGCATAAAAGAACTTGCACATAGCAATCACACATGTTAAAATATATCTTCTCAAAAATTGTTACACTGTGAGAAAATGAGTTGCACTATCCAACTGGGATTACATTTTATTTGCTGAAATGAAGAGTTGACAGTCGAATGCCCAACGCGTTTCACTTCCCTCAGTGTATGATTATTCTAGGGGTCCAAGTGCATTAGGATACCAATGGTTACTTTACCACAGCACAGGGGTGAATATCATGAACAAAGATGTCCTAGTTAAGCTGGTAAAGTAATGGTTCTTTCACTCGAGACCTAATGACACAGTGAGTCAGAGTGTACTAGTAAGCTGTATTGTGATGGTTCCTACCAGTGCTTAATTTGTAAAATAATAAGGGCCAGAGCCATTTTTCCCCCCCAAAGTTTTATATAGCGCGAACTAGACCCGAGACATCGGGTATCAGAGCGCTTTACATGAGCACCAGTTTCGTTCCAGAAGGACACATTCATTTATTTTTTGGGGGCACAGGGAGAATACGTGATTTGCCCAGAATCACAGGATGTTGAGCTTCGTTGCCGAGACTCGAATCTGGTTCCCCAGCTTCTAGGTTGACCGCTCTAGCCGTAAGGCTACATCCTCACCCCTTGTTAGAAAGCCACTGCAGCTTGCACTACCCACTTCCCCTGGCAGCACTGCCAGTTACAGTACCAACACAACTACTCTCACACTCCAAGTGTGACAATTTAGACTATTCCATCCCCCCAAAGCTATAAGAATGGCGTGGGCAGAAAGTATTAGTCATTTAATGTGTATTGAATTAATAAACAACTGTTGTTGTGCTCATGTCTAAACCAGACAAACTTGGGGTGCACTGTCAAAAGTGCCAGTGTTAATAATCAAGTGCAGGTGCCAAGCACCGTAAACCACTGGCTCAAATCAAGCACTGCTTCCTATGCTAATCAAGATGATTTGACACTATGTTCCCTCATGTTCTTGAAACCTTTATGTATTCTCACTCAAAAGAATATGAATCAACAGCACGTATTGTGTTTCTGACCATAGACACGATTTAGATTGTGTGGAAAATCAACTTTTGTGAAACTAATCTCGTAAATTGTACCTCTCTAACATACATAGTAATTTATTACACATCGTTTTGATGCCAACTTTGTTATTAAATCAAATTCGTAGGTTTGGGGCAATCTGAGGTTTCAGAATTACGTGAGTCTAATGCTGAAGTTACCAAATCCTCTGATGATGTTTCAGATGAAATAATGGATCGTTTAGTAAAATCGGTAACCCAGAATCCCAATCCTAGGCCATCAGCTGTTAAGGAACGCAAGAGATCAAGAGCAAACAGAAAATCATGTAAGTACTCTTTTTTTATGAAGTGATTGTAATTATGAGAATTCGTAGTGGTGCAATCTCAGTGGTAGTAGAAATATATTTTTTCGATTATTATATATATAACCAGACAAGCACATCAAATCGTACAGGTATAAAATATCAAGTTGCCCGTTCTGAAAGTGATATTGATAATATTCAAAAACATGTGTAATTCCACTTACAATTTGATTAGAAGCCCCCCTATTCTCTAGCTCATTAGAGGGCTGCTAGCCAGAGTTTGAGTCACGGCTGATGTCAATATTGTATCATAAATCATTAATCAAAAAAGAGGGAGACTAGGAGCCAGATTAAGATTCAGTACCCTTGCTCCTCACTATAATTGACACATCTAATCAGTGTAGGTACTTGTTCCTATGTAAAGAGGGTATAGAAAACGTTAAAGAAAAGGTTGGAATGTATGGTTCCAGGGGGATCTTCCTTATTTGGAAGTGTTGCCCTCACACACCCTTGTGGGTGTCATACTTCATCATTAGGCGTTTTGCTCCTCGTGGTGCTGGTGCTGCAATGCCCCATGTGTCCACCAAGAGGGATCTTTGTCGGAGATCTTTTCTTGTATCAGCCATGACGGTGCATGCGGGTGTGTGGAGTATAATGTGTAAGTTGGAAAGTGTGATCTTAAAATTACCTAAGGGAGATCAAATTTTATTCAGAGACCCTTCAGTAAGGTTAAAAACTACGATGCGGTAGTGTGCACAAGGTTATAATATGCCACCACTCAGTGAGTGTGTTGTAGTTATCTATTGCGGTTTCACTTTTCAGGTCAGCATGTTTCACGCTATGTTGGTCCAGTACTGTATCCCTAGCTATTCTATCAGAATGAAAAAATATGTTCCCTACCCCTGAATTAGGGTGGGTATCTGGAGTCTTATTATACTCAATCACTGGTAGTGATACAGTAGATCCTAGGTATCCGCCATGCTCACCCTAGTACGAATCCATAAATCAACCTGAAGGAAAGAAGAAAGATATAGGGAAAGGACTTGAAATATCCAAACAATCAATATTTTATTGTGGACAGCACATATGATGCATGTATGGTCTCTGGATATCATCGTATTATGCGGTGCCATGCTGTGTTGTCTGAGCTCTACGTTGGCTCTTCTATTGGTGACTGCCACCAGTGCCTAAATCACTAGTGAAATCACTGTGTAACAGCAAGACTTATTAAAAATAGAGACTACACAAACAGGAACTCGCAACATACAGTGTTATTATAGATACAAATGCATTGTCATTACAGACTCCCATGAGGTATTTGTATTTCTTACCCTTACTCATAGGCCATAATGTGCCCTAAGTCAAGGCAGGGGACCGCAAGATTATTGGGGTTTCTGTAAAGAAATAATATCAAAGGCGGACGTGGCCAATGCATAGTTTCACCGATTGCGTACTCACGTGTCACTTTCTCCTCCGTGATCAATATCATACTCACAGTTCCATGCGCGGTCAGCAGCCGTCACCTAGCCCTCGTCCTGCCTGCCTGCCTACAGAAGAAGTACATGGCTGAAAGGGGCTTGCTTATGTACAGAGAGTCCGGTTAACAAGGCTAACCTGCAGCAGAGACCCGGAAGTACTCTCTGCATCTAAAAGCATTGTGGGTACATGTAAGACCAAGGTGGTTGGGGACATATGGTGGCGGCCTTCTTGGTGAGGCTTAGTTCTCTGTAGAAGATGTTCTACGGAGATAACATGAATTGGTAGCTGCCATCTTACGATGGTCAGAGGGGTCTCATGTTCTTACGGAGCTCCCGTTAATCAGTGCGCTCTCTGAAATTTCTGATGTTATATAAGGACAATCTTTGTTAAATCACTACAATGTTCGGCGTATCTCCAATAGTAGCCATGATGCAATCGTTATGGAGGGGAACAACCTTTACAACGCAACTTTTACAACGCACTACCATTACAACGCATTTTTTACAACGCATAATCCATTACAACGCATGACATTACAACGCATGACACTACAACGCATTTTTAAAAACTACCTTTACAACGCATTCCATTACAACGCATACTACCATTACAACGCATACCATTACAACGCATAATATTACACTATACTATCCAACACTTACCCTACTGATGCACCCCCTGGAGTTAGAATAGTAATTTTTACCCCTATACTATCCAACACTTACCCTACTGATGCACCCCCTGGAGTTAGAATAGTAATTTTTACCCCTATACTATCCAACACTTACCCTACTGATGCACCCCCTGGAGTTAGAATAGTAATTTTTACCCCTACACTATCCAACACTTACCCTACTGTTGCACCCCCTGGAGTTAGAATAGTAATTTTTACCCCTATACTATCCAACACTTACCCTACTGTTGCACCCCCTGGAGTTAGAATAGTAATTTTTACCCCTATACTATCCAACACTTACCCTACTGATGCACCCCCTGGAGTTAGAATAGTAATTTTTACCCCTATACTATCCAACACTTACCCTACTGATGCACCCCCTGGAGTTAGAATAGTAATTTTTACCCCTATACTATCCAACACTTACCCTACTGATGCACCCCCTGGAGTTAGAATAGTAATATTTACCCCTATACTATCCAACACTTACCCTACTGATGCACCCCCTGGAGTTAGAATAGTAATTTTTACCCCTACACTATCCAACACTTACCCTACTGTTGCACCCCCTGGAGTTAGAATAGTAATTTTTACCCCTATACTATCCAACACTTACCCTACTGTTGCACCCCCTGGAGTTAGAATAGTAATTTTTATCCCTACACTATCCAACACTTACCCTACTGTTGCACCCCCTGGAGTTAGAATAGTAATTTTTACCCCTATACTATCTAATACTTACCTTAAATGTAATTTAATATTATGCGTTGTAATGGTATGCGTTGTAAAGGTAGTATGCGTTGTAATGGTAATGCGTTGTAAAGGTATTTTTTAAAAATGCGTTGTAGTGTCCTGCGTTGTAATGTCATGCGTTGTAATGGATTATGCGTTGTAAAAAATGCGTTGTAAGTGCATGCGTTGTAAAAGTGTGCGTTGTAACGTCATACATCCGTTATGGAGGATCTTATGTCAATATTGATATTCTGCATATATTGAGATGTGTTCCATGTAATACTGGTTTGACTATTCCCAGTAAGCTGGGTTGCTGCAATGTCTAGACTGGGGTGGTTGGAACCTAGGTTTCCATACAGTCCGGCGTAGTATATGGTCAAGCTAATAAAAGTGGCTATGGTGCTGGGTACATATAGTGGGGGTTCAACACTGAACTGAGGCAGTCAAATGAGAAAGGACACGGGGTGTGCCTTGCTTCCATGGTGGCTTCTGAAGACTGCCTCCAACTACTGCAGCCCTTGCCCGCGGGAAAGACATTAAGCAATTCGGATGTGTGCTAGATACTCATAGACTATCTTCCTCGGTGCTACGCCATCAGGGCTAAGAACTCATGATATGCATGACCTGATAAAGCATCTAACTTGTGGGGCACGAGAATCTTCCCCTGAGCTTGAGTCATGCTTCTTCCAAAAGTACTGGGTGGACAAACTTATCAAGGGTAAGCCAGATGGGAGACAGCACAGGAGAGAATCGGAGGGTGTTTCGCAACAAGTAGGTATCATGGCCAGGATTATTGCCTTAAACTCTGGAATTAATTGTGTAGTATTTTGTCTGATGGAGACTTCTAGCTGCAGATTCCTTACCTTTAAATTTCCCCCCGGCGTCAGACTGAATCTGGAAGATGTTTCGTGAGTAGTAAGCATTGATTGACTCTGCATCCATCGTCTGTGCCAGAAGTGACGTCACAGTACCTATATAAGTGCCACCTAGGCCTGTTGATGTCAATTCTTTCCCTTCCATGCCAGCCACCACTGATCTGGAGAAGAGCTACACCTCAGTCAGTGTTTGACTGAACGTTTTCGATGCATTGTCAATGTTTTTTTTAGGTTTACCTCCTGGTGTGTTGAAGCTTGTCATCACGCAAAATGGGATTAAAGATTAAAGCCCTGCAAATCCTATCACTGCTCTATGTTGGGGAAGGACCTGCACCTCTGTCCTTGGTGTTTGGAGTGCAACCACAACCCAAAGTCGTGCTCTGAGTGCCAGACCATGCACCAGAAGGAGGAATCACTCTCAGAAGCTCATGTCAGCCTGGCGCGAAGCTCCACGTAGGTCGAGGTCGTGGTGAGAGAACGTTCCCAGGATCAATCGTGGAGCGCAAAGTCGTCATCGTCCAACTCAAAGTCCTCAGGACACTCAGGTAAGTCAAGGTACAAGAATAAGTAGTACTCAAAGCGCTCTTCGACTTCTCATTCTTTGGTCGGCGCGATGAAGGAGCACTTGTCTTCCACCAACCTATTCGTGATGACAAACCTAAACACTGGACCAGAAATATCAAAGAAGTCCCTTTATCCGAACTTGAATCCAGGATTCATGCCCATCTTCAACTCCAACCCTCATCATTGACGGCCGATGACCTCACTACACACTTTAACTCAAAAATGACAGAGGTTCTAGACCAAGTAGCTCCTCTCAAACTCAAACAATTGAGGCGAACCAAATCTAAACCCTGATTTAACGTGGATCTGAATGAGGAAAGGCGTCAACTCAGACAAACGGAAAGGTCTTGGAGACTAAACCCCTCGACCTTACACCTAGTGCAACTTAGATCTGCTCGGCAAGCATACAAAAAACACATTTTCAGTGAAAAGGCGTCTTTCTTCTGCAGCCAACTAGATCTGGCGAAAAACAGACCGAGAGAACTCTTCAACATTGTCAAAAGCCAAACAAACTGCACTCCCTCTCAAGAAATCAAAGCCACCAAAGAGCGTTGTGAAGAAATTGCCACCTTATTCACTAATAAAGTCTCAAAAATTGATCAATCCTTCATCCAAACCTCTAACCCTCCTTCCCTCTTAACCTGCCCCACTCTAACCACCCCTGATCATTCAGAAAGAGTTCTTAACAAATACAATCAGGCCTGCCTCCAGCTAAAAAACAATGCACATTGGTCCGACTTTGAGCTAATGTCGGAAAATGAGGTCTTCAGTATAATTTCTAACCTAAAAACTTCCTCCCACACTATTGACCCCCTCCCATCCACAATCATAAAAGAACTCAACCACACCATTTCCCCTTTCTGGACAAAAATCATCAACGCCTCTCTCACCTCAGGCTGTGTCCCAGAATCCCTTCAACTTGGACAAATCACACCCATTCTCAAAAAACCAGGGGACGACCCTAATGATCTCAACAACCTCAGACCTATCTCCAACCTCCCATTCCTTGCAAAAACATTGGAAAAATGAGTTCTCCACCAACTCAACAAACACATTGATGAGTTCAACCTCCTCAACACATTTCAATCAGGATTCAGGAAAGGTTGTAGCACGGAAACAGCTATGCTCAATGTCTCTGACAATATTCACAAGGCTTTAGATGAAGGTGATGCCTGCCTACTCATCCTTATTGACCTATCTGCGGCATTCGACACAGTAAATCATCCAGCGCTTCTGGAGACCTTGTCGAAGCGCTCCAGCATCAATGGCACAGTACTAAAATGGTTCACCTCCTTCCTTCAACACCGCTCGCAACAAATTAAAATCAACTCCTGTCTCTCGAAGCCAACAAAAGTCACACTTGAGGTCCCGCAAGGCTCGATCCTCTCACCGGCCCTCTTCAATCTTTTCATGGAGCCCCTCACAATCATCTTGAAAAAAGCTGGAGTGAATTACCACCTTTACGCTGATGACACCCAAATCTATTTCAAAGTCAAGTCTGCCAGCGACATCCAACACCTCAATGCCACTCTAACTGAGATCCAAACTTGGTTCAACGCTAACCACTTAAAGCTCAACCCAGATAAAACAGAACTGTTCCTATTCTCTCCAAAAAGCAACCATCGTCCAATCCAAGAGTGGCTCAAGAATCTGGTCGCCCTAAACTGCCCCATCGTCCTATCCGACTCAGTTAAGTCTCTAGGCATCACCCTTGACAAGAACCTATCTATGGAGGCCCACATCAAAAACTCTGCAAAAAGTGCTCTTTTTTCTTTAAAACACCTCAAGAAATTGAAACCTTTTCTTCCCCATGATGACCTCAAGACAGTAGTCCAATCCCTAGTTCTCTCTAAAATCGACTACGGGAAGGCCATCCTAACAGGGACTCTAAAAGCTCACCTAGCCCCTCTTAGGGCAGTGTTGAACATGGCTGCTCGACTCGTATCTGGAGTAAAAAGATTTGAACACATCACTCCAGCTCTCAAATCCCTCAACTGGCTTCCCATGGAGGGGAAGTTTATTTACAAACTGGCCTGCATCACACACAAAACCCTTCACTCTCCGGCCCCTAACTACCTGAACAACAAACTGGTAAGAGCAGGTCAATCCAGAACGCTGAGAAGCTCCAACTCACTCCTCCTTATTCCATCTCCTTAACAAATACTTTCTTGACCAACGTCAACTAACATAGACTTCAATATCCGAGTTTACTCATCTCTCTAGACATTCAAGGATAGTTGGTGGTCGGACGGTTTTAACCACCTTATCTTCCATGCTGTATTTGTTTTATCCCTGTTTGCTTCCTTACTGTCTGCCTACTATGTAATGCAATTTCCGTCAGTTTTTTTCTTTACAGTATGTATGTAAAGCGCTCTGATACCTACGGGTCAAGCTAGCGCTATATAAACTTTTAAAATAAATAAATCATCCTTTTAGGCCTTGTTCTCCGGAACCTGTGCCTGGGCTTCCAATGCCCCCACGACTACCTGGTAGTCAGAGCGACCCCTACCAAACTCAAAGAGTTTTATGAGGTCATGCACCTCATCTTTGGGCAGCCAGATCCCACCGCCGTTCTTGCAGGCCCCGCAGGGTCAGAAGGGGGCTCCTCAGGGTCCACCGGCAGCTCCGGCATAGCACCGATGGCCACCAAGGATCCATTCCTGGATCCAGACTAGGGACGGTTGTACCATCTCGACCTTCCCCGGCGCTGGTCATGATGCACCCGACACTGCCGGCACCCACCAGTGGAGTCGTCCTCATTGCCATCCCTGACTCTGACACCGAGCCGGACTCTGGCTCCGGCTGGAGGCTTTCCTCGTAGATTGGAGCTTGAGCCCTATTTTTCTGTGCTAGGCCATGGGAAAGACTTGTGCTTTTAGAATACCGGCCCTGTGAGGAAGAACAGCAAATAGACTGGTGTGAGGAACTGGGTGAAGCCAGTGGACTGGATAGGTCTCCAGATACTGGTATGCTTTATCCCCTTACCGTGGCTACGGAGGAGGGTCCTACGCAATGGTGGGGAGCAGGGCAGCTGAGGTCCTGGACCTTAGCTTGCCTTCGGTAAGAATAATGACAAACACCTGTTCAAAAGAGGGAAGAACTCTTATTCTTTACAAATAAGTGTCTTTCATTTTTGAGAAGTATCGCTACAACAAATAGGGTACTTGGTATGTGGTGACATTAAAAATAATTTCCCTGCCACCTACATTAACGCGAATTGAAGCTTCTTCACACTACACTGAGAGTGAATAGAACTCTGGTAATATATAAAGGAGGAAACAAATCCCTTATCTCGCTTGTTCTGTTGAAGGTGGTCCACAATTGAATGATTGCCACTTAAACGTGTCAACACCATTTTCCCTGAATCCAACCACAAGGAAATTTGGGAAGGAACAAAGTGTTATACCGACCAGTGAACATCTTTGATAAATAAATGTTGGATTAGCCTGTGCAATAGTTCATATAGATCTGTGCCAACAATAGGGTCCCCAATGTATTTGATTGTTTTTAATGTATAATGTCTTTTTTGCTGGATTTTAACATGTTTATTATGTATGTGACTCGTACTTTCATGCTATGTATGTATTTTATTAATGTTTTTATATATTTTGAAATGGTCGTATATTGTGTGTGACACACGGATGTCTTAAAAAATCAAATACATTTTTGATTTTGCATCTTCAGTTTGGTGGTGGAGGTTAAAATACTAATTTTGATTTAGTTATTCTTTTTTTTTTTTTTTTTTTTTTTTTTTGAAACCGTTTATTGCAATCTCAAATAGTTACAAGTATGGGCCTACAACCATCCGGCCGGCCGCTAGAGTGGCAGAAGCATATGACATACATACAGTAAGAGTCTCTTGGCGGTGCAGATTGGTAAAGCAGGAGATATCAATAGCGCAGGCCACATAACTCCAAGCCCACAATACGGTTTCCTTTTATCAAAACAGAACACAACAAACCACACCCGCAAGGCAACCCGCAATCCAAAGTGACGGCACGTGCTCCTTAAGTGGGGGATCCCAACCAGCAGCCAAACTCTGAAGAGGGGGAATGGGAACAGATCAGGGACTGGGGAACCACATGCCCACGGCTGGGGGAGGGGGTCGGCTAGGGGGACGGAGCTGGTGAGGCAGCCGGTAGCAGTGGCGGCTCACAAATACCCCCGCGATAGGCGTTCCAGGGGCCCCAGATTTTCACCCACGCCCCAGGCTTACCCCTCGCCACATACACCACCTTTTCACGAAACATACACCAATCCATGTGTTCTTTCCAGGCCGACACCGCCGGGGGCCTCTGGGATCCCCACAATTGAGCAATGTCCCGCTTAGCTATCATGTATCCCAGAGTCACCCACCGCGTCTGCGGAACCGAGTAGTCAGTGGGTTCCCACACATTCAGCAAGCACCTCCTCGCTTCAGGCAACAGCGCGACACGCGTGACCACTCGCAGGACCTCATGCACACCACGCCAGAATCGCTCCACCTTGGGGCATTCCCACAGAATATGCAAGAAAGTTGCCAAGGCACCACAGCCACGCTTACACAATCCATCCTCAGCGAAGCCCATACGTAGAAGCCTTGGCCCCGTCACGTAAACCCGGTGGAGGATCTTAAGCTGGACGAAGCGAAGGCGAGCCGGGATGGCCACCTCCTTCGGAGAGGCCACCGCGGAAATCCAGTCCTCGTCGTCCAGTTCCAGCCCATCGGCAACCCAGGCCTCGCGGAGGCCAGTCAGCAGGCCCGATCGGTCGTTAATCAGCTTTTTATATATAAGGGAGATCGTGCTGTCTGGGACATGGCCATCCAGCACTCTGTCCTCCAGGGGGGAAGACTCCGGTATGGATGCAACATCCGGAAAGACGGAGCCCAGCGCGTGGCGGACTTGCAAGTACCGAAAGTACTCACTGCCTTGCAACTGAAACTCCGTCTGCAGCGTCTCGAAAGTTTTGAATCCCCCCCTCGTCCAGAGATCTCCCACTTTGCTGATGCCGATCGTGTCCCACTTCTCGAAGCCCTTCGATGTCCACAGGGAGCCCAACCTCTCAGACGCATATAGCGGTGACGCCCGGGTCAAACGGTCCTTCCACCCCATAGCTGCGTTAGCCGCGTGCCATACACGCACCATGACACGCGTCGGTCCCGTCAGGCGGGAGTCGGGCGCGCCAGAGTAGAGCGCTCGATTGTAGTCGCCACCGGGCAGGAGCATCTTGTCCATTTCAAATGCCGGGTTCAAGGCGGGCCCGTAGAGGCCATGATTAATTGCAGCTAGCTGGGAGGCCCAGTAATACCGTTTAATATCCGGGAGGGCAATCCCCCCATCGTACCACGGGAGCGTCAATTTAGCCAGAGCAATACGCGGCCTCCCGTCCCAGAACAGGCGCCGCTGCAGGCTCTCCACCTCACGGAAGTAGCGCGCCGGGACCAAGTCCATAGTGTTCTGGAGAGCGTACAGAAAGCGCGGCAACGACATCATCTTAAACAAGGCCGCTCGGCCAAGCGGCGAAAGCGGCAGACGCCGCCAACGCACAACGTCCTCCTTCAAGCGCTGGAGGGGGGGGTAGCAAATTCCGCTCGTAGCGGGCCTCCGGGTCCAGAGTAATATATATACCCAGGTACCGGAACCCCTGGGAGGCAATCTGGATCGGGCAGTCCCGTGGTAGGACCGGAGCCTCCCCGGAAAGCACATATACGCAGGATTTCGCCCAGTTGATGACAAGGCCTGAGTTGCGACCGAATGAGCGCAAGACATCAACCAGGACAATCAGTGATTTACGCGGGGAGGCGAGATACAGAAGGATATCATCGGCGTAGAGGGACACGCGGTCCTCATGCTCGGGGGTCCAGCGGAGACCACGGATGGAAGGGTGCCACCGCAGCCACTCCGCCAGGGGTTCCAAGGCCAGTGCAAACAGGAGCGGCGACAAGGGGCAACCCTGTCGCGTGCCCCGTCCCAGCGCGAATGGGGCCGAGACTCGTCCATTCACCACCACCTGCGCCAATGGGCCCGAATACAACAATTTGACCCAGCTGATGAATCCCGGTCCAAATCCAAATTTCGCCAGCATCGCCCAGATGTATGGCCATTCAAGCGTGTCAAACGCCATGGTGGCGTCTAAGGACGCCAAGATGGCCGGCTCCCGCACAAACGGGACACGCGCGATTTAGTTATTCTTGATACACCTTAGAATGTTCATGGTGTTTGCAATGGATGCGTGAGTGGATGAATTGTTTTGATATAGCTACCCAAGGGAAGCCTTATTTCTCTACTGTTGAGTAGTGCTCTGTTCCCTTGGCTGGTGGGGCCACCTCGCTAGTTTAAGTAACACACTCATATCCCCAGTCACCCACTGGTGATTAAGGGATCTCAGATAAAGTGCCCTCTTGTGGGGCTCTTTGGGCATTACAGCGCCAGCCCAACGAGTAGCACACCCAATGATGAAGCATGCCACCTTTGGGTGAGTGGGGGCACTTGATTATTTGAGCGCATGCTCCCAGTGACTACATACAGACTTCACTGTTAGTCTTCCATAGTCAGTGTTGAACAGTATACCTCCCGGTTAACGATTCAAGATTTGAGGAGATTTTATACTGGACCAGAAATCACCTCATAGATTGTTTTCTTTAGCCAGCTTGGTGTTCTCTCCCAAGCTGTCACAAACGTGAGAGATGCAGCAAAGTTCACAATTCGTTGCAGACTTGACATGACTGACTCAGTAGGCAGAACCGTTTTAATAACAACGTTGTCCCTGAGGTTCCACGCCTGGCTGAGGACAGCTGAATTTTCAGGGGATGTTCAAGCTTCCCTTATGGACATGCCTTTCGATGGCACCCATCTCTGGAGACAAGCGGATTCGGTGCCCAGACACTTCACAGACTCTTGGGCTGCAGCCAGTTCCTTTCCTTGTCACCCCAATCCTCATTTTGTGTCTATGGAAGGAGCTTCCAAACGCGACAATTCCCACCCTGCCAATCTGCCACGCATGCTTCCAGCTTCTGCGTGGATGTAGTATCCACAGGCCTGGTAGGTCAGGTGGCCAGCGTTCTAGTCAGTCTGCTATCCCCCTGCCCCCCTCCCCACACCAGCAGCTGCAGTCTCCAAACTCTCCTAATCTGCTCCTTTACCACCATGGGTACCCAGTTGTCAGTGTAATTCCCCATCACCTGCCTCACTGGCAGTCCATAACATTGGACAGGTGGGTTTTGCAAATTGTGTGATGGGGCTACTACCTCCCCTTCGAGACTTCCCCTTCCCATGCCACCATCTCGCGACTGGCTGAAGGAAGATCATCTGTCCCTTCTCCATGAGAGGTTACAGCTCTCTTGGCCAAGGAAGCCATAGAGAGGGTTCTGGTGCCAGAAGTAGGCTGTGGTTGCCATTCCTGCAAATTTCTTGTTCCCAAAAAGGGCTAGGGCTTCATCCTGTTCTAGGTCTACAAGCCCTAAATCTCTTCCTCCAGGAGAAGTTCAAAATGCTCTTGTCATCTCAGGTCTTGTGTGCCCTGGATCCAAGAGACTGAAAGGTGGTGTTGGTCTTGCGGGATTCTTATCTTCATATTCCCGAGCTGCATGCCCACCGGTGCTGTCTACAGTTTATGGTAGGCAATGAGCATTTTAAGTTCACTGTGCTCCCCTTTGGCCTTACCAGTGTCCCTTTGGTGTTCACCAAGGCGATCATGGTGGTGGCTGCTCATCTGTGGAGAGAAGGGGAGCCAGTCTTTCCCTATCTTAAGAGCTGGCTGCTGAAGGCGGGCTCGTCCCAGGCTGTCCTCTCTCACCTCCAGACTACAACAAACCTTCTGCACTTGCTGGGTTTCACAATGAACATGCCGAAGTCACACCTGACTCCCTCTCAAACACTCCTTTTTATCGGCGCTGTTCTAGACCCAGTGCAGTTTCAGGGCTATCCTTCTAAGCAGCGAGTCCAAGGTATTCAAGCGATAATACTGATGTTTCAGCCTCTATCCTCTATTGTGGTGAGACTGACTGTGAGGCTGCTGGGCCTCTTGGCCTCCTGCATCCTGCTGGTGACACATTCCAGATGGCGTATGCAGGGTCTGCAGTGGGACCTGAAGTTCCAGTGGCTGCAGCTTCAGTGCAATCTCTCCTACGTGGTCCAGATCCTGGAGGAATCTGCAAAAGATCTGCAGTGGTGGCTCACAGACCGTGTTTGGGTCAGAGGCCGACCCCTCTCCCTTCCCCAAACAGATCTGACAGTAGTTACAGATGAGTCACTCCTGGGAAGGGGCGGCCATATGGGAGAGGTGAAGAACAGAGGACTCTGGTCTCTGGTGGAATCCGGACTCCACACCAACATACTGGAGCTCCATGCGATTTGACTGGTATTGAAAGCCTTTCTATTGTCCATCAATGGGAAGGCTAGTGCAGGTGTTCACTGACAACACCACCACCATATGGTGTGGCAACAAACAGGGTGGGTGGGATTGTGGACCCTTTGTCAAGAGGTTGTGTGTCCCTGGACATGGCTGGAACAGCAGGGCATATCCCTGGTGATTCAACACCAGGTGGGCTCTCTGAATGCAAGAGCAGACAAACTATTGAAGATGCCTAGTGGATCACAAATGGCGTCTGCACCCCACAAGGTCTCTTTCAGCAGTGGGGGGATCCTTGGTTAGGTCTGGTTGCCTCCACTGAGAACGCACAAGGTCAGCAATTTTGTGTGCTAGACTTTTCAAGGTGGTTCTCGCTCGGCGACGCCCTTCGTCTCAAGTGGAGCTCAGGCCTCCTGTATGCCTTTCCACCCATGCCACTCCTGCTGAGAGTTCTCAAGAAGATCAGGAACGACCGGGCCCAAATCATCCTTGTGGCTCAAGACTGGGCACAGAGAGTCCGGTGTCCCAATATACTGAGCATGGCCATTGATCCATTGATCAAACTGCCCTTTCAAGAAACTCTGTTGTCACAGCAGCAGGGGAGTGTTCTTCACTCGAACCTGTCGACTTTCCACCTTCTTGCGTGGAGATTGAGTGGCGAGGGTTGACAGCTTTTGATCTTCCTCCCCAAGTCTGTAACATCATCTTGGAAGCCAGGCATCCCTCCACTAAGACGTTATACTCCTACCATTGGATAAAGGTTTGTGGCATGGTGCAGAAAAGTCTGTTGACCCCCTTTCTGAAGTATTGCTTTTCTTTATTTCCCTTGTCCAGCAGGGCTCTGCTCTGGGCACTCTTAAGGGCTAACTATCTGCCTTTTTGCGGTTGCCTGACCAACCCTCTTTGTTCAAGTTCCCTATTGTATACAGGTCTCTCAAAGGTCTTACTTATCTCTTCCCTTCTTCACCATTCATTATGCCTCAGTCGGATTTTAATTTGGTTTTAACCTTTTTAATGTACGCTCCTTTCAAGACTCTCCACAATTGTTCTATCAGGCTTCTTACACTGAAAACAGCCTTCCTTGTGGCAATTGCACCTGCCCGTCCAGTGAGCGAGCTGCAGTCCTTATCATCTAACCCGCCTTACTTCTCAAAATGTCCTGCCATACTGGTAGTTTACACGAGGGGCTCTTTTCTTCCAAAAGTGATCACACCATTTTATGTAAGCCAATCAATCACCATGCCTACTTTGAGAGCTGATTCCCCCCAGAGCTAAAGCTGTGACCACTGCATTAGCACGTGGAGTTTAGTTCCTGGATATCTGCCAGGAAGCAGCTTGGGTTTCACTGCACACGTTGACCAAACATTACTGTCTGGACAGTCCGGTCCACAGAGATGGGCACTTGATTCATTTGGTCCTGCAGAACTTCCTCGTTTGAAATAGGTTTGCAGACCCTCCTCCGGGGATGGTATTGCTTGAGAATCTATTCAAAGGTATGGAATCTGCCTCTAGAGGTCTCTATCAGATGAACAAGTTACTTACCTTTGGTAATGCATTATATTGTAGAGATTATATCTAGCCACAGGTTCCTTGTACCCACCCATCCTCCCTACTCTGCAAACAGATTTCTAGGGACAGGGATGTCCTCTTTCAGGGCCCTAGTTTTGACACACCAGTGGTCAGTGTTTTCATGGCTCTGTGTATCTGGTGTGGAAAGTCGTGAAAAGAAACTGACTTCATCACACCTTGGTGGCACCTATATATGTACAGCGATGTCACTTTCGGCGCCGACGACTGATGCGGAGTCAATTAATACCACCTACTGGTGCAAAGGGGTACTGCTCACGAAAAATCTTCCGGATCCAGTCTAATGCCTCGGAAGAATTCAAAGGAAAGGAATCTGTGGCTAGATATAGTCTGTAGAAGATAAGGTGTTACCGAAGGTAAGTAACTTGTTCTCTTATGGGTGCCAGATTAAAGAGTACTTTCTTTTCTCAAAAGGTAAGCACTAGACTGGACATTGTAATTATTGTGTTGTTGGTTGATCATTTAGTTCTAAGCTCATGCCTTTGTACTACCTCCCTGAGAAGCCTGTGACAGCTCGTTTTCACTACCCTAAATGTCACATATGGGAAAGGATTGTACTTGGCACAGACCGCAAGGAACCCGAGGCGTTAGTCTTTACAATTATTAGCTGACTACAGTGGGGTATTTTCAGCACAGGTGCATTGCATAGTGCTTGCTTCAGGTCCTCCAGGGCCTTATGACATTGTGCTGTCCAAATCGCGTTCAGGGCTTTTATAGCTACAAAGTTATAATATCCAGCAAATACTTGAAAGGCTCTTACTTGTATCAGGTTGATGGGAACCATTCACTTTATCACGGACTGGATCTTGGTACCCATTGGGCTGATCTCTCAATTTCTCCACCTGATGTCTGAAGTAGATTACAGAGGACTGCCCCACGTAGAACATGGTTGCCTTGATGGTCAGGTTTGCTCCCTGTATCCATACCAACAACTGTTTTAGATGCCTCAGGTGATCCTTTGGCAAATTTCTAAAGATGACAATATTTTTAAGGTACGTCATACACAATTCTTCCACCTGAAAATCCATAGGAGCATACCATTGGGCATTACCTGAAACTGACAGAGCTCTTTTGTGTAAATAATGCAATCTTATTCTTGACACAAAGTTTTAATGTGATCTCCCAGCAGTCACTGGTCAGTACAAAGGTACTCCAGTAGTGTTTACCACCCAGCTGGTAACTTGTATGTCTTACACAAAGACTGGTCGCAACCCTGTAGTGAGTGGAAAGAGATGGGAAATTGTCCAAGGACATCTCCACACTCTTTCTTCTGCTCCAGTCTTAGCTCCGAGGGAAGTAGTACCCCGTCCACAGAACCATCCTTTATTTCACCATGCAGCAGGTCAGTAAAAAGTTGACTGTCTTCCTCCACCCATTCTCTTTTGGCCATGATATTCAGAGGGCAGTCTCACCAGAGGTATGGATAACCATTTTCAACTTCCGTGTGGCACCTGTGCTCACTGAGTAGCTGACTTATAAAATCTTCTGCACTACCCTGTATGGCGCACACCACTCCTCCTCCAAATCCCTTGAACAAATGGGTTTCATCATCCATGCCGCCTGACCATTCTGGTACCCAGTCAGTGCTGCTTGGTGGTCTTAGCACGTCTACCACATCCTTTTCAGGTGACTCAGAAGTTCCTTCCACCTTCTTTGACTGAGCTGGGTGGGCTATGCCCTGGGTGCCCTAAAGGAAGCTCAGAAACTGTACCCTACCCCTTTCTATAGCATCTCTGTGTAGTCAAACAGGAGACATGGAAAGAGAAGAGCCTGCTTTCTCCTAAGGTTCCCATTATGCTTTTAATGGTCTTGGTAAACCTTTCTACCAATCTTTCATTTGTGGATGGTACACATGGAGAATTGTTGGCTCACATCAGCTTGCTCCCACATCTCTCTCATGTAAAAGAGATAATTTGTTGCTCACTCAGAAATTCCTGTCTTAGGAAATCCAAACCATGAAAAGATCCATAGGAGTTCACTAGCTACCATCTTCATAATCGTGTTCTTCAGAGGTACCACCTCTGGATAGCTGGTAGCAAGATATACTTGCCGCCTGATGCTGAGGGGTTTTAATTTCCAACAGGTCAGATGGAACACCTACAACTGATAGTGTCACCAACGGTGCCTTGCACTCAGCTCCTGACTTGCCACTCAATTGGCAAGTAGCACAGGTTCTGCAGAGTCTGTGTATCTAAGCGTCCTTGGTTAGTAGAACATAGCCCATTCCATCCATCCTGTGTCTTTGTTATGCCCAAGTGTCCTGTTATTTGCACTTCATATGCCAGTGACAACAGACAATTCCTGTTTAATAGTGAGATCCCTAGCCTCTTGCTTAGAGCCTGGCTCAGAATTCATGAGCTCACAATAAAGCAGTTGGTCCTCTCAGCCAACATAATGTCATCCAATCACTCCCTTGCTGACCTGTTCCATTGCTTTCTTCCGAAGTTCCACAAGTGTTGATCATTCAGCTTGTTCTTGGTGAAATCCCTCCTACATAAGTCCTCCTACCAGTCAGCTCTGGCAGTGACTCGGACCCCAACACCTTGTCCGAATTTGGAGTCTTATTATCTGCTCCATCAGAAGAAGAGGAAATGAACACCATAGCCATGCCTTCTCACAGTCTACTCTGATTTGTTCACTGCCTTTCTCTGGCCCTTGCAAATCTGGGATGAATCCAGTCTCTTCCTAAGATTGATGTGCATTCTGTACTCGGGTCAGCATAGCTCACTTGGTTTAAGCCACGCACGCTTCTGGTCCTGGCACTAGACATGGGGCAATCAAATCTTTGTTCACGAGATATCCAACACCTTGCTTTTCTCACCCCTACAGCGACCATGGTTGACTTGCCTTTAGTTTCTACCTCTATTTGAACAGTATGGTATTCCATTGCAATCCCACTGGTTGCCGAGCCTGTGCCACTGGCACCATGGGGAATCTGTTCTGGTTTTAAATACTTCTCTCAACCAAAAATGTAAGAATCTGTATTCCACAGGAACATTCCTCCTATTGATACTAGCTTCCAACACAAACCCCATTATATTTAGATATATGTGCATGCGGGCATCTTGTTTTTTTCTCCAGTGGTCACAGATACAAGTTTGAGTGGAACAGAGCCCTCTCCAATCTCTTAACCACAATCAATACACTTGCTATTATAAATTGTATTGGGTTCCTCTCGCACTTTGGCTTAGAGCCATGCTGCTCCAGCCCTTCGTTACTCCAGTTAGCTAACAACTTGTCGGCCAACACTGCAAGAAAAGAAGTACTCAAAATGGAATGTTCGAGGCATATGAGCTGCAGATTGTACACTTAGCATAGATCGCCATCTGGTGTTGGGCCCGGATGTTTGCAGTTTGTTTTTCTTCTTGGACAGTCTTTGGAAGTCACGAGTTTGGTGACTCCTTCTTCGGTCCGTACTGCGCATGGGCTTCGGCTCCATCCTCAGATTGTTTTTTTCCGCCATCGGGCTCGGATGTGATACTTCGTGCTCCGGCTTCGAACTTCTACGGTTCCAGCCTCGACGGAAAATCCTCGTCTCTTCGAGTTTCTTCATCATTATCTTCATCTCTCGAAGCGGCACTTTTCTCCATCCCGTACATCGGCACCGGCCTTCGGGCCCTCCTCGACTCCGGTCCCGGCCGATGGAAAGGACTCCGTTCAAAAAGTGCCCAAAATGTGGGTCTAAATTTCCCCACACCGACCTCCATCAGGTGTGTAATCTTTGCCTCTCTCCAGAACACGAGGCCAGAGACTGCCCCGCTTGTAAGTCTTTTCGATCGAAGAAAACCATCCGGGATCGAAAAGCTCGACGCACCATGGCGCACTCATCGTCTGCAGCCCCACCGGACATCTTCGGAGACGGCGCCGAAGCTTCGGGGCAAACACACACCGAGCAGGAAGAAGACGTCGTCAGCGCTTCCGAGGCCGACGACTCCGACGTGGAGGACATCACACCGGCGCAGCGGGCCGTGAGTACTATGCCCCCTCCCACCCCCGCGCCCAAAACCAAAGAGACTCAGGTTACTCCCTCGCCTGCCGGCCTGGGCAAAACCAAGACCAAAGCTTCGATCACCCCACCTTCGGGCTCGGTGTCGAAGCATCCAAAGTCTGACGGCAGCTCGGGATCGAGCCAGCCGACGCCCGGTGCCGAAAAACAGCATCCGGCACAAAAGAAAGCAATATCCAGCTCGACTCCGAAGCCACCGGTGCCGAAGCCTGGACTCTCGGTGCCGACCAAACACAAACATAAATCTGTCGGCACCGACGCTCCGGCGCCGAAAACTCCTTCGACGCCGAAAAAACAGGAGGCCCCAAAAAAGCATGGCGCACACAAACCATCGAAGTCCTCGGCTCCGAAATCACCGGTGCCGACGGACGATTCGACGCCACTGGCTCTGTTTACACCAGACCCTCTACAAAAGACTCTGTCCAAAGATCCAAAGACTGGACTATTGACTTTAATTATCAAGAAAAGATGCCTTGATACTCCGGCTCCTCCTCCACCACCCAAAAGGAAGGACTCTGCTACTTCTCCCCTCAGAGTGCCCTCCCCACTACCGCCTCCCCTATCTCCTCCACCAACTCCACCCCCTCCCCGTCCCAGGTCTCCGCCACCTCCACCTCACTACGATCCGGCCCCATCCCCAGATCCGGATGATGGGGACCCGGACAATTACCCGGCGGACGTCCCAAAGGATCCCACTCCACCAGGGACCCCAGACCCATGGGAGGATTACAATAACCCTGATATACCAGATATACCTCAGGACGACCTATACCCATCCAGGCCGTCTCCTCCAGAGGACTCCTTAGGGTTTCATCATTTAGTGCAGAGAGCAGCACACTACCATGGGGTGGACATGCACAGTGAACCAGTGGAAGAAGACTTCCTACTGGATACATTTGACATACAAGACAAATCCACTTCTATTCTACCCATGCTTAAGGGTGTCACCAAGCACGCTACAGAGGTGTTCAAAGACCCTGTCAGGGCCAGAGTACTGAACCCTAGAATAGAGAAGAAGTACAAAGCGGCACCCACAGACCCTGCATACATTAAGGGCCCTGCTCCCCTAGATTCCCTAGTTGTCTCCACAGCTAGAAAGCGGGCTAACTCCCAATCCTCAGGAGAAGCCCCACCGCCAGACAAGGAATCTAAACTTCTGGACGCGTCTGGTAAACGCACCGCCTCCCAAGCTGCAAACATACGGCGCATTGCAAACACACAAGCACTGCTTGCGCGATATGACAGAGCACACTATGACGAACTAGAGGCTCTCATGCAGCACCTTCCAGATAAACACAAGCGCAAGGCTCATGACCTGATACAGGAGGGTAAACTAATTACAAACACCTCCATTAAGTGTGCCCTCGATGCAGCCGACACTGCTTCTAGAGCCATAAATACAAGTGTCCTGCTTCGTCGCCATGCCTGGCTCAGGATCTCAGGGTTCAAGCCTGAAGTCCAGGCGTCCATACTCAATCACCCCTTTGACCAGCAAACTCTCTTTGGGCCAAAGGTAGACGAAGCGCTGGAAAAGATGAAAAAGGACACAGACACAGCAAAGTCTATGGGGGCACTCCAAACACAAGCCTCTAAACGTTCCTTGCGACGCTCGTCCTTTCGTGGCACAGGTAGAGGCTCCTCCACCGATAACGCCTCTACCTCCTACAAGTCCCCTCCTCAAAATACCTTTTCAAAGGGCAATCAAAGGGGTGGTTACAGAGGCAACAACAATAAGGGCAGGGGCAAAACCAACAACACCCGTTCTGCCACCCCACCCGCACAATGACTCCCCTCCGCTCCCCCCAGACCATCCCACTCCGGTCGGGGGCAGACTACAAGACTTTATCCACACATGGGAGTCCATAACATCGGACAAATGGGTGACCCAAATCATTCGGTCAGGGTACTGTCTCGAACTAACATCTACCCCACCCAATATCCCACCAAGGCACCGTCCAATGTCTCAAGAACATTCCACACTGCTCAAACAAGAGGTACTCTCACTCCTCCAAAAACACGCTATAGAGCAGGTCCCCGTCAATCAACAAAATCTAGGGGTCTACTCCCTATATTTCTTAATACCAAAGAAAGACGGGACCCTCAGACCCATTCTCGACCTCCGGCCTCTAAATGCCTACATACATTCAGACCATTTTCACATGGTCACCCTACAACAAGTCCTCCCACTCCTCTGCCAGGGAGACTTTCTCACAACCTTGGATCTGAAAGACGCATACTTTCACATTCCAATACACCCCTCTCACAGGAAATACCTCAGGTTCGTGGTGGACGGGCAACATTACCAATTCACGGTTCTCCCCTTCGGGGTCACCACCGCACCACGGGTGTTTACCAAATGCCTAGCAGTAGTAGCAGCACACCTCAGACGTCAACATATTCACGTCTTCCCTTACCTAGACGACTGGCTGATAAAAGCCGCGTCCTACGACCAATGTGTGCAACATACAAACAGCACCATCCAACTGCTCCACCAGCTAGGCTTCACGGTGAACTACCAAAAGTCCCACCTCATACCATCTCACACAAAGCAATATCTCGGGGCCACTATAGACACCTCCAAAGGTATTGCCTATCCAAACTCAGCGAGAATCACAAGCATTCAAGCCTTACGCAAAGCATTCCTTCCTCAACACTCTCTTCCAGCAAGAGTGTTTATGAAGCTCATAGGAATGATGGCGTCTTGCATCTTCATAGTGCCCCATGCAAGACTCCACATGCGTCCACTTCAAGAGTGCCTAGCACAACAGTGGAACCAGGCCCAGGGTCAGCTGACGGATCTGGTGTTGGTGGACGGCCGCACACATCACTCTCTGCAGTGGTGGAACACCACAAACCTTTCCAAAGGGCGGCCGTTCCTGGACCCGGTTCCTCAGGTGATTCCAACAGCGGACGCATCGCTCTCCGGCTGGGGAGCGCACCTCCTACACCTCACCATGCAAGGTCTATGGACGCCACAGCAAAAATCGCTCCACATCAACCATCTGGAGCTCTTGGCGATCTTTCTAGTCCTAAAATCTTTCCAAAAACAGATTTCGGGCAAAGCAGTCCTCATTCGCACAGACAACATGACTGCGATGTATTATATACAAAAACAGGGGGGGACACACTCTCCCCAGCTCTCTCGCTTAGCCCAGAGCATATGGAGATGGGCAATTCCCCAAAACATCTTTCTCCTGGCACAGCACGTTCCAGGCGTACAAAACACCATGGCAGATCTGCTCAGCAGACAAACGCAACAACTACACGAATGGGAACTGCATCCACAAGTTCTTCACCCATTCTTCCAACAGTGGGGGCATCCTCAGATAGACCTCTTCGCCACCCACGAAAACAAAAAATGCCCAAGCTTCGCCGCCAGATACCCACACCCATTGTCCAAGGGCAATGCGATATGGATGAACTGGTCAGGCAGATTTGCATACGCCTTTCCACCTCTCCCACTAATTCCATTAGTGGTCAGGAAGCTACAACAGCACTCCCTCACACTCATTCTGGTAGCTCCCACGTGGGCCAGGCAGCCGTGGTACACCACGCTACTACAACTATCAGTGGTGCCACATCAAAAACTGCACCTATCCCCATGCCTCCTAACCCAGAACCATGGAGAAATCAGGCACCCGGACCCAGCTCAGCTCAACCTGGCGATCTGGCTCCTGAGATCTTAGAATTCGGATACCTTAACCTTCCCCCTGATTGCATGAACATCATCATGGAAGCCAGACGTCCTACCACTAGGGCATGCTATGCCGCAAAGTGGAAAAGATTTGTAATTTACTGCCGTAATAATACAATCAACCCTCTAGATGCATCCATACAGCACATCATATGCTATCTGCTCCATCTTCACAGGTGTAACCTGGCATATTCATCCATACGCCTACACCTAGCAGCGATCGCTGCTTATCTACAAAACAGACAGCATTTATCACTCTTCAGAGTGCCCACTATTAAAGCCTTCATGGAAGGCCTTAAACGAGTAATTCCTCCCAGGGCACCACCTTCCCCTGTATGGAATCTAAATTTAGTTCTCACACGACTAATGGGTCCGCCCTTCGAACCAATGCACAAATGTGAGCTACAGTTTCTCACCTGGAAAACAGCTTTCCTTGTAGCTATCACTTCCCTTAGAAGGGTTGGTGAAATACAAGCGTTCACCATACAGGAACCCTACATACAAATGCATCACAGCAAGGTCATACTTCGCACAAATCCGAAGTTTCTGCCCAAAGTCATTTCCCCCTTCCATCTCAATCAATCAGTGGAATTACCTGTCTTCTTTTCGCAACCCCAATCTGTTGCGGAAAGGGCCTTACACACACTTGATGTGAAAAGGGCGTTGCTATACTACATACAAAGAACGCAACCCTTCAGGAAGACTAAACAATTGTTCGTTTCCTTCTCTCCACCACATAAAGGCAACCCCATTTCGAAATCAGGGATAGCTAGGTGGATTGTAAAATGCATACAAATTTGCTATCAAAAGGCAAAGAGAACACTATCTGTTCCTCCTAAAGCCCACTCTACAAGAAAGTTAGGGGCTTCTATGGCTTTTCTAGGGAATATACCCTTAGATGACATCTGCAAAGCAGCCACATGGTCTACACCGCACACCTTCACAAAACACTACTGTGTAGATGTGCATTCCAAGCAGCAAGCTAGGGTGGGCCAGGCTGTACTAAAGACACTTTTTCAAACAGCTGCAACGGATACCGGTGGTCGCCGCTAAGGTTGGGTACTGCTATATAATCTATGCTAAGTGTACAATCTGCAGCTCATATGCCTCGAACGGAATATGCTACTTACCAGTATGCATCTGTTCTTGGCATGTAGAGCTGCAGAGTTGTACACGCCCACCCGCCTCCCCGGCTACCTGTATCCGTTCCAGTACATCTTATTTAGATACAACACATGGGTTTCTCACTGTTATTACTACGCTCCATCATTTGCCTGTTGGCGAAAAACAATCTGAGGATGGAGCCGAAGCCCATGCGCAGTACGGACCGAAGGAGGAGTCACCAAACTCGTGACTTCCAAAGACTGTCCAAGAAGAAAAACAAACTGCAAACATCCGGGCCCAACACCAGATGGCGATCTATGCTAAGTGTACAACTCTGCAGCTCTACATGCCAAGAACAGATGCATACTGGTAAGTAGCATATTCCTTTCACTTTTCAGCTAACTCTATTGAATACAGCTTTCACCATATTGCCCGATTTTATGCAGCTTTTGAATGGTGAGATACAGAATAATTTTAAAACAAAGCTCTTTAGTGAGTCTTCCCATCAAGGCTAAACTTCTTCTTAACTCCGTTTTTTTCGCTTTACTAGCCATTTCAACCGTTTATACCAAGCATGTGAATCCAAATCATTGTACCCACCAGTGTCTTTCCTAGTACACATTCATTTAATTTTGCTTTAAAAACGTAAATTGTGGCTGCGAGAAGGGTGTCCTTCTATAAAGTATTTTGTATTGCAGTGATTAGAATGTAAAGTGTCTCTTCTAAAATGTATTATTTATCTTCTGCAGTAAGACGAACTCTGAAACATGGTGTCAATGAGGCTATGGCAGAGGCGTTGGGCCTGACCAAATCAAGCGAAGTTCAAGTCTAAAACTCTGGTCATTTGAAGGTCAACAGGAAAAACTAGTAATGTGATTGTTTTCCCCTCTGTGGAGAACATACAAAAACGACTACCTACGTATTTTAAGTGACACGTTAATGACAAGTGAATATAATGACCAATGTGTGAACATTGGCAAGAAAAGGGTATTCAAGCAAAACATTACCCACTGCTGTTGACCATGTATGCGGATGTCACATGAATTATGTACTATAGAAACTGTACATCTCTAAAATAGCTATGTATTAGCGACTGAATATTGTCACGTATATAGGCAAATCAGAGAAATGAAATGCTACAGGTATATATAAAATCTCTAAATAAAGTCTTAAATAAAATTTCTAATCAGTTTTTACAGCTTTCCATTTTGTCTCTCATTATGTTCAACTTCCGCTATGTATTCCATACGACTTTTGAACACTGATAAAGTGGCGTTGGGCTTTCCAAGCGTTGGAGGTATTACGGCATGGCAGTGTAAGATGTTTTTTTTTGTTGAGCTGGGTGAAGTTTTGACATCATTCACTAATTTGGCGGGGGGGGGGGAATGGGGAGTTGAAACCTTACCTTTAACACGTTTAGATGAACGTTCCTGACTGCCCAACACACGATTTCAGTCATTAGCCACTAATTCTGTGCAGGCTGAAAGTCCTTCCCAGTAAGACGTACCTACAGTGTACTGCCCTTGTTTGCTGCCCAGTAGGATGGGTTTTTCCCATTACCCAAGGCTACTCCAAGTCGTAGTAAATAAACACGGTAATGGCTGCCACTCCGCAGTTTTCACTGTCCGTTCATTACCACCAGAAAACCCATCGCGACAGTCTGCTCGAGTCCTTGAGCAGTAGATGAAATGTTTTCCCTGTGTCGCAAGGGTTGGCATATCGTATTTATGTTTCTGCTTCTCTAGTTTTGATCTTAACAATGTTGACAAAGCTTAAAAAATGTTTTACAAAAATGTATGCTTAGTTGCGAGACAGACACAACATCCAACACCTCAACTTTTTGGACATTTCTAAGGAATGTTACACGCATTATATCATAGGGCAAGTACTTTCACGAAGGTGATTTTCAAACTTTACTAAAAGAAAATTTCAGGTTTGGGCTGTTATACCTATTCCAGAACAAAAACAAGCACTGACAAAGCCAAAGGTCTCGTCAATGCAAGAGCTATTGGCTTTGCAAATGTGTTTTAGCAATTTTATACAGCAGCGTGGTTACTGTTGAGCTTGGTGAAAAGCTGGTGGTGTTAATGAGTGTTGTGAGGTGGCATAGTGTTGTGGAGAGGCATTGACTGTTGTGGAGTAGCGTAGAGTGCTGCTGAGTAAAGTGGAGTGGCATAGAGTGGAGTGGCATATAGTGTTGTGGAACATTGTGCAGGGAGTAGAGTGTCATAGAGTAGAAGGACATAGAGTGGAGTTGAGTGTTGTAGAGTTGAGCATCAAAGAATGTCATACAGTGGAGTGGCGTAGGACAGAGTGGAGTGGCATAGAGCTGAGTAGATTGTCGTAGAGTGAAGCGGCATAGAGTGTTGTTGAGTGGCATAGTGTTGTAGAATGGAGTAGGATTGAGAGGAATGGAGAAGTGTGTCATAGAATAGATTGGAATAAAGTGTCATGGAGTGGTATAGAGGGAGTTGAATAGAGTATCGAAGACTGTTGTAGAGTGGCATACAGTGGAGTAGAGTGTTGTAGACTGGAGGGGCATAGTGTGGAGTAAAATGTCAGAGTGGGATGGCGTAGAGTGGAGTAAAATGTCATAGAGTAGAGTGATTTAGACTGGAGGGGCATAGAGTGGAGAAGTGGGGAGTGGTGTGTTGTAGAGTGGAGTGGCGTGTTGTAAAGTGGCTTGTGATAGAGTGGAGTGGTGTGTCATAGAGTAGAGTGGAGTGATGTGTCTTAGAGTGGAGGGGCATGGAATTGCATGGCATGTCAGTGCAATTTGGAGTGAAGGGGCATAGAGTGGAGTAAAATGTCATAGAGTGGTGTAGACTGGAAGGGCACAGAGTGGAGTGGCATACAGTAGAGTGGCATGGAGTTGCATGTCCTAGGGTAGAGGAGAGTGGCAAAGAGTGGAATGTCATGGCATTGAGTGGCGTGCCATAGAGTGAAGTGGTGAATCATAGAATGGAGTGGTGTCGTGAAGGGGCATTGAGTGGCATGTCCTAGTGTGGTAAAGAGTGGTGTGGCATGTCAGTGGAGGGGCATGGAGTAGAGTATTATAGAGTTGAGTGGCATACTGTGGCGTATGGATGGTGTGGTAGTGCACTGCCATTACAGACAACACATTTTCAATTGAAATGACCATTACTTTTGCACAGACATACAGTTTTACTGATAAAACTATACAGCGCACAAATGATAATGTGTGGAAGTGGCATTACCTCCTCGTTAGTCTTCCTCGCCACATGACTAACACAGTGAGCTTCAGCTCCACAACAGAACCCTCCAAAGCAAAAAGTCAGCATCCCATGCCTCCCATCCCTTCCCAATATGGCCGCCCCATTACACCTATGACCCCTATAAGAGGTGGGCCGGCCCAACCCATCAGCCTGTTTTTTTTGTTCTGCACTCTCTCCAGAGCGCATCAGGTGAGTGGTGCCTGCTGTAGCAGGTGCGTGGGTCCAGGTTTGGAGGTCCTGCTCTAGCGGACCCTAGGGGCATGGACCTTGTTTTGATTCCCCTACTTGTTACCCCCGGTGTGTGTGGCGGTTGCTGTCCTTGTACCGGTGAGGCTCTGCCTTAGCGAGCCGTGGGTTTTCAGGTAAGGGGGGGTTTGCGTGGGGGCCGGTCTTTCCGGTTCCCTTGTATGTGGCATTCCCTTCGCCGCCCGCCTTCTGTTATTCTGCGGGCGGCGGCTGTACGGAGCTTTGACTTCCGAGAGTTGCGGGCGGGTGCTTTGCATTTCTCAGACCCTGTTGACGACTCCTGCCCCGAGCCTCGTATTCGCCTGCCCCTCGTGGCGTTGGGGGAGGCGGCGGCTCTGCGGGGCTCGGTTCGACTGTGGGCCGCTGTGCGGCTCCGGCGCGAGGATTTATGCGCCGGGGCGGCCTTGGGATACGCATGCTTACCTGCGTCCAGGTACACTCTTCCGGCTTGGGAGCGCTCCGGGGTCGGCGGCGTTGCTGGATGCGCGCTGTTGTTCCTCGCGGCTGTGGGCCGGCTTGTTGTCCCGGGGACGGGGCTTCGTTGGGGGCGTGTCCCGCCGTGTGTTTCTCCCGCCTTCCTTGCCTTTTTGGGCGCCGAGGGTTTTCTTTCGTATTGTCTAGCTATTCCTGGTGTGTCTTTGCTTGCTCGGTCTGGGCGTACTGGATGGTGGGGATGTCCATGATGGGGATGTCCTGCCCTCCCAGACTCCTCCTGACGCGATTGCCCTGCAGTCCTTTCTGGACATGATTCGCTGTTTCGGCGGCTTTTGCGCAGCGCTCGTTGCCAGGTCCCTCCTCCCCAATCTGTCCTCGCTTGCATCCCTCCTTGGTCTTGGTCACGGGTTCAGTTCCCGGCGGGTCCGCTCGGTCCTTTCTTTTGTCTGGGGTCGATGGAATGAGTACCTTTGAGTTGGGTATCACCTAAACATCTGTTATTCAGCGCCAGCATTCCTGTGGTGGTGAACGTGCGCTTTCCGAATACGCAGGTTCTGTGTTGCCTCGGTGCCTCTGGTGTCATACTCGGTCAATACACATGCGTAATGTTCTGTGGGTTGCCGTGCGTTTGCTGCCTTTCTTGCGCTGTGCCTCTGGTTTTGGGGCTCTCGCAGGCCAGGGGTTCGATTCCCGCACTCGCTGTCTGAGTGTCATATGTTGGCAACTCTTTCTGGCTCTTCTTTTGTGGTGGTGTTTGATGTACGCTGTCCGCTCTTGCTGCTCTGAGACGCCGGTCGTCTCGCTTTTTTGTGATCCTTCTGTGGTTGGTGAGTGCTCGCTTCGGCTGCACATATACTATATTTGGATCGATACAGAGAAGATTTGCATGGCCCCTGCGCTAGGATGACACGCTAGTTCGTGAAGCGTTCCATGTCTGCAGTTGTATTGTCCTGCTTCTGGGGCTTCTCGGATTCCATGAACCAGGAGCTTTGGCTCTTTGGTTGGTTCTGCGGCTGTGCCGCTCCCTCCTCTTCATGCTCCCTGTCTCGGCGGTTGGTTCTTGCCCCCCTTTTTCTGTTGGACCAGGTGCTATGACTCAGTGGTTTGTCTTGTGCCTGTGGTTGCTTGGGTTCTCGCAGGAGATGGGTTCGTGGCACGCACATGCTGTCTATGTGTCATGAGTCGGCACACTGTCGTTCTCTTATGAGGTTGTCTGACTTGGTACCAGGAGCTGTAGCTCAATGGTAAGTCTTGTGCCTCTGGTTTTCAAGGCTCTCACAGGACAAGGGTTCGAGTCCCGCATACGCTGTCAAAGTGTCATAAGTTAGCAAAATTTCAAACTCTTCTTTAATGGGGCCTTCCTCGTATGGTGTTTTGGGTGCTCACTTCGGCGGCTGGTGTACTCCGCCTGGTGCGTTTCGGTGCCTTTCGCATGTCCCCTGCACTCGGTTTCCACGCGTTTTCGTGTGACGTTCCTTGCAGTCTTGTTGCCTGGCTGTTTTTCTCCTTCCGGTTGGTCTCGGTGCCTCTGGTCCTTCCTTGGTTCGGTTTGCCCGGCCTCTTCCCGCTTCTGTCCTGGTAAGGCTGGGAGGTTTTGGTGCTGCTATGGACTACTGCGTCTCCTGCAGGGGCCTGGGTTCGGTTTCTTAGTCGCAGAAGCTGATCCTGTTGAATCCCCTCTGCCGTTCATCCATTTGTGGTTGTTGCATTGTGGGCCGTTTTGTTGGTTGACGACGCACTTATGCTGTTCTGCTCTCCGATTCCCGTATTGGTTATCGTGAGCTTTTTTGTTCTGGGCTGGGTCTGTGGTTTTCACTCTGGGTGATTTTCCAGTCTGGCTTCTGTTTGCCGTTCCTTGGTTGCTCTGGGGTTTTCCCCTGCCTTGCTGACCCTGCCTTGTGCTCCCGGGTGTTTGCTGGGTTCGCCCCTGTTTGTGGCTGCCTGTGTAACTGTGTTCTTCTGGGTCCCTTTGGTGCTGTTTGCTCCCTTTGGGTCTCCGGTTTTGGCTCTTTGGCCTTCTCATTCCTTCTTCTGCCGGAGTTTCTGGATCGCCCTGCCCTTCTCGCCTATGGTGGGTGCTCGTTTCGGCGGCTCGCTTGGTCCCTGTGTGGGGCGGGCTCGGTCCGTGGCGCGGCCTTTCCCTGCCTTCTGTGTGTGGGTGGTCTTGTGGGTTCTCCTCTTTCTGCGGTGGCCTGGTTGAGTCCCCTTGGTGGCCAGGTCTTTTCGGTGTCGTTTCTGTTACCTTCCTGGGTCTGTTTTGTTCCCTTGTTCCTGCCTGGGTTCTCTCCTTGGGGTCGCGGTCCCTTCCGGGGGGTCCTTTGTGTGACTGGGGTTTATTACCCTTCTGTTTCTCTTCTGCGCCCCTTTTCCTTTCTTGCGGCACTTGCCAGTTTGCTTGCGTCTGGTTATGCTGCCCCGTTCCTCTTGTGGTTTCGGCTCTCTCGCGGGTGGTGTTCTCCCTTGCGGGTTTGCTGTGTTTGTCAATCGGCTTCTCCCTTTCTGCTGTGCCTTTTTTGTTGGGTCGCTGTGGTGGGGTTGCCCTCTGTTCGTTCGGTTTCCCTTTTTTTTAAGGGGGGTTTTTTGTTGCCCTCTTTCGGGATGTCAGTTGGCCGGTGTTGGCCGGCTTGATTTCTGGGCTCTGTTTTCTGTGGCCTTTGGCTCCGTGCGGTCTGGTCCGGAGCTTTTCTCTGTCCCGTTTGGGCCTTTGCTTTCGGCGTGGTTCCTGCCGACGCTTCATGTCTCTGGGGTCCGGGTTTTTGTCCTTCCCGGTGTCTTTCGGTCCCGGGCTGGTTCTTCCTGCTCGTGGTTGCCTCTCCCCTGGGTGGTCCTTCCGCTCGTTCTGACCTGTTGGGTTTGGCCCTCGTTCGTGGGCGTTCCCTTCTGGTCTGTTGGTTTCTTGTGAATTTCCATGAAGCCGTTTGGCTTTGGTATGTGCTCACTGTGTTAGTCATGTGGCGAGGAAGACTAACGAGGAGGTAATGCCCCGATTACTTACCGGTAATCTTCATTACTCCGAGTATAGTCTTCCTCGCCACATGAGTTCCCATCCCTCCCTCCCTGTCTGGCTATCGGCTTCATGTTGTGCTTGGTAGTTTCAGGCTGATGGGTTGGGCCGGCCCACCTCTTAGAGGGGTCATAGGTGTAATGGGGCAGCCATATTGGGAAGGGATGGGAGGCATGGGATGCTGACTTTTTGCTTTGGAGGGTTCTGTTGTGGAGCTGAAGCTCACTGTGTTAGTCATGTGGCGAGGAAGACTATACTCGGAGTAATGAAGATTACCGGTAAGTAATCGGGGCATCACCTAGTGTATTGATGTTTTTTTGATTGTGTTAAAATATCTTTTTCCACCACACGTCAGAATTACAAAAAAAGTGCTTCATTTGTGCTTTCCTAAATCTGCTATTGTCAGAACTATACACACTGTTCATTTACAGATATTTAAATGTTTTGTGCTAGAAAAAAGTCTTCCATTCACAACCCAAGCAAGATTGTCACATAAATCCTCTCACTCTGAGGTCAGAGAAAGAAAAGTAAATACCAAGCTTCCTTGGACTACAGAGCCTGACAGTTGATCTCTTTCTTTAAATGTGTAGCAAATGTGACAAGAAAAGTACAACATTTAAAGACCTGTTTACAAGTTTCAAGTTTATTGTTTTAGACCTCTCCTGAGATCAACAGTATAAATATGTACAATAAATATAATTATTCGTAAAATGGACACCTTTAAGCTAATGGTAAAAAATGTGTTAAAAGAATGTTAACAGATTATAGCAAACAAATTCATTTGGTGGTATGCGAATTAGATCAATCAAATTGTTATTTCTCAAGACAATGTATCTGAAACATATAGGTTTTATAAAATGGCACTGAGCCTCAGTCAGTAGTTCACTTGGGCATTCAAATACAACATGTCTTGAACGCCTCCAATACAGAGGTCACAAGAGCCTGATTTTTGGCGGAAGAATCGGTGGGAAAAACAAGATAGGAGGAGAGTTGTGCCCACCTTTGCCAACCCTATCCCCCAGGTGGGGGAGGCGAGTCGAAACACAACTCTCAGTCCCCACCATATTGAAGAATGGGGGACCAAGCCAACCAGAGTGAGGCTGATACCCCCTCCCACTGGAGGGTGGCATAATAGGGGGTGTACCCACCTCAATGAAGTGACCCATTTGTCCCTACCTTTACCGATCTGCAACGCCCTCTAAATTTAGTATATTAGGGGCAACCCTGAACCTTGCCTCCTCAGACAAGAGGATACAAGAAGAAGAACGACCGAAGAGCCGTGCTGACGGAAGAAGAGGAGGACACCAACTGACTTGGCCCCAGCCCTACCAGTCTGTCCAGACCTCAACCTGCTCACGAGAATTCCCGGGGTGTGTCCTACAGCCAGCAGCCCCCCAGAACCCAGAGGACCTGCCCTGCCTTCACCAAGAAGACTTTGTCTCCCATGAGCACTGGATTTGCTCACCAACAAACCCTGGCTCCGGCCAAATCCATGAGTCTGCACCACTCTGCAACCGACACCCACGGCCCGAGTTCAAGTGGCCAAACACCACAAGGAGGTCTCCCCGGGAATCCTGACCTGAGATCTGGTGATCTGCCTCCAGCCAACGCCTGCAGTCCTTTCTGGAGGATCCCCTGACCGCGACCAGAGCTGGTAAGAAAATCCCAACGCCAAAAGACACCGCTGCAACCGATGACCCACGGTCTCGGGTAGCCCAACCAATGGTGTCCCGGTATCCCACAACATCCTGGCTTACCTCTCCAACCAGTGGTATCCTCCAGAAGATCTTCGTCCCCGAGTCTGCAGTGTTTCTTGCAACTGGAGAATCCCCATTGGAAACAACAGTGCACCAGACGCCAAAACAGTACCCTGCACCCGGCTGCCTCAATGCCACTGTGGGTGCACCTTGTGTGCTAACTTGAACCCTCCTTTGCCCTGAGCCTAAGTCCAGGAGCTTTGCTCCCACAACCTGGGGAGAGGAGTTGGCCTAACGGCTAGGGTGGTTGACCTCAAATCTGGGGAACTGGGTTCGAGTCTCGGCAATGACGCTGAACATCCTGTTATTCTGGGCAAATCACTTAATCTCCCTGGCCTAACAAAAATGAATGTGTTCTCCTGTAATGCAACTGGTGCTATGTAAAGCGCTCTGATACCCGATTTGGGTCAAGTTAGCGCTATATAAAACTCTGTAAAATAAATAAAAACCTTGTGGCCTGCTCGTGAGCAGCCACCAACTGGAGGCCCCGTATCCCCATTGGATAACATTGGGCCTCAGCCCTCTGCAACCGGCCGCTCTAGTGCTGCTGATGGTGGTTTGAGAGTGCTTCCTTGACCCTGGGGGAACACTTGTTCTAACCCCAGAAATACAACTCCCAAAACAAAGTACTTACCTTGAAACCAATAACGTCATTTCCTCCCATAGGATTGCATTGACTGCTTTTCTGTAAAAAACGTTTTAACTGTGGAGTTGGAAGTTCTATGAAGAAGCATATAAGTGTGTTTTGATTACAAATTGTATTATTTACCTTTATGCAGGAAATGTCCCAGTGTGGTATCTAGGGTATATCACACTGAGTAAGAAATGTAATCTTCTTAATGACAGAAGGATCTTGCTGCGGGGCAAATGGATCAAACATGGTCCCTGATCGTGCTGACAAGACATCATAGCAGCTATGAACCCAGAAAACCCGATGCTCAATATCCGGTTTACCAAATTCGTCACAAGAGCGGACAAAAATCTCACAATGGCAGAACTGCAATCAATCCTGTTACAACCTGCACACCCTTGAACAAACTAATGGGGCACTTAACAACAAGGACATTATGCTCCAATAAATTCTAGGAATATTTCCGCTTCCTTTTAAACTATTTTTGTATTAATGACTATCTTTTTAGCATCTTAAACTTTTTTTCTTCTATTTTTTTGTACTAAGAAGTATTGTGTTTTCTTCTTTTTTCATTTTAATTGTCATAATTTTAAGTAATTAAACAATAAAAGATAAATACACAATAGTAACTGTAAAGCAATGACAATAGTTTTATGGAAAGTAAGTTTCACTGTTGACTTACCTGTAAACAAATCAATTGCATTCCACTGCATTTCAACTGTATTCATTTGCATTATTCTTGCAAAGTACTATCTCACTTACCTGCATTAGGCCGGGCTTGGTTCTAGAAATAAAATACCACTAAATAATATTGTTATACAAACAAAATGGTCTGAGTTCAGTCTTTGAGTGTGTGACGTTTTTTCTTGCCTGAGTGTGTGCAATAAAATGCTTAACACCCTCTTACTGCTCGCCCACACTACCACAAATAGAGAGTAAGGTATTATCTACTTTAGCCTCTGCCTACCTTTGGGGATCCCTCCAAACAAAAGCTCAAGGAGCTATTGTCAGGGTATGCTAAATAACGTACACTTGTACAAATTTGATTTGGATGGTTAGGTTTCACTTTCTTTGCAAGTGGCTCATCCTGCCCTTTTTTGTCCTTTTTCTCCACTCATGTAACCTTTGTCATTTTACATTTTATTTGCAGGCACTTTGGGGCAGGGTTGGTTGTTTTATGGAAAACATTTTGGCCTTATGGTTTTTATGTTGGTCCAGCCCACCTCTCACCCCCACTGCCCTCCACAGACGACTCAAAGTTGCCTAGCGGGACCACACAAGTGTGCCATTTCACTTCAAAGGACTTCTGCCTACCTGTATCATGCTGTTTTAACACTGTTTGTTCAACTCTGCTTGGAGAGTGCCATTTTCCAGTGCAGTTCTGTCTCAACAAGTTTTTCATTTTTTTTGCCATTTGCAAGTGCTTCAGAGTTACTTGAATTTTCTAATCATTGCTTCCCTACGTTTCCATAACTTTCCATTCAACAATTCTAATGCCCTTGTTCCCCTTTGTGACGCATCAAATAACACCAAATACATTTTCTGGCCAGTCCAGTGACTGAACCACATCCCCATAAAAAGGGCTCTGACTTGTCTAAAGGAACCAACAAGACAAGTGTGCCATTTCACTTCGAAGGACTTCTGCCTACCTGTATGTATTAAAGCTTCATGTATGCAACTCCGCTTCAAAAGGTTTCATGTTCTTCTTTCTTTGCAACTGACCATGCTGTTTTAACACTGTTTGCTCAACTCCATTTGGGAAGTGCCATTTTCCATTGTGGTTCTGTCTCAACAAGTTTTCCATTTTTTTGCCATTTGCAAGTGCTTCAGCGTTATGTGCATTTTTAATCAAATCAAATTAGTTTTTATTCGATATTTTCAATCATTAAAGACACAAATATTATACATGCAATATCATAAAATACCAGAAAATATCTTAGGAAATAGTCATTGCAATTTAGAGTTCCTTAAAATATCCTTAAAAAGGAATTTTTTGTTGAAATTGTACGGCTCTATATAAAATAATTTAATAACATTTTATGGTAATAAAAATAGTGGCTAGGATATCCTTCGGGTTAAAAGGAAAATTTAAATCACCATATATAAAAAACAGATTATTCATGGGAGTACAATACACAGAGGATACACCTCACTAAATATATATGTAGGTTAATTAATGCAGAGTAGTAACTGTGGTAGCCTCCAAACTGGTTCTTCTAAGGGCCCATGTCCAGCTCAGAAACTTCACCATAGCTATAGCTACGTCTTCGCGTGTATCTGTTTTCAAAATACGCAATGCTGTTTGGCAAGATCTTGTGCCAAGGTTTAAACAGATCGGCTTGAGCCATTTATGCCGAGGACCCTTATATGCTGGGCACACAAACAATACATGAGCTATAGACTCTTCCATAGTTAGGCACATAGGGCATTTAGTGTCGAAAACATTATGCCACTTTGACGTAAAGGATTTTATGGGGAGGGTACCCACTCTGAATTGGTGATATAATTTCCTATCGCAAGGTCATGCGATGAAATCCCAGTATTCTTCAGGCCTGAATACATACTTGTGTTCTAAAAAGATACCTATCTGAAAGAAACACGTTAGTTAGATTCCTCACCTTAGAATATCCCCAGGCGTCAGACTGGATCCGGAAGATTTTTCGTCAGCAATACCCCTTGCGCGTCGCTAGGCGTCGTCTGCGGCTCCTTGTCCGTCGTCGGCGTTGTGCGCCGGAATGACGTTGTCGGAGTACTTAGACGCCGCCCTCGCGCGCTGACGTCAGTTCTTCTTTTTTCCGCGCCAGTAAGTGCAGATCCGGGAGAGCTACCCCTTTTAGTCACTTTTTGACTAACTTTTTCGATCTTTTTTGATCTTGTCAATCGACTCCGGTGCCGGTAGGATGCCTGGTTTTAAAGCCTGTGCTGACTGTAGCCGCCTGATGTCGGTTACGGACCATCACCGCCGGTGCCTTTACTGTTTGTGCCTCGACCACGACGCGGAGTCGTGTTCCGACTGCAAGGCCCTGACCTCGAAGGCTAGACGGGAGCGGTCCCGTAAGCTTCTCGAGATCCACCACTCGGCTCCGCGCGCCGCTCGATCCCGGTCCAGGAGGAGGTCCAAGGATCGGTCGCGGAGCCGCAGCCGACGTCACCATCGGTCGTCGGGATCCAAGTCTTCGGGTAAGTCGAAGCATTCCAAGAAGTCCAAGAGGCGACACCGCTCTTCGGACTCCCCTCGCCGGTCGGCGACTCGGCCGAGGGTCAGGGTGGTTCCACCACCGCGGCTCCGGCGGCGCCACAGGTGCCGCGCACGTCCCCATACCCGCCGGTCCCTGGGACTGACGCGACGCCGGCGGAGGTCAGTGCCTTCCTCTTGGCCATGAGGGGCCTGGCCCCGCCGTCGGCGCCCGCTGGCGCGCCTTCGGGCCCCGCGGACCCGACAGGGCTGCCTTGCCTGCCGGTGGCTCCGGCCCCGGCACCGTCGACGGCTCCGGCCTCGACGCCGCAAGCGCCCGAGGGACCCGTTCCCGAGTCCCTGCCGACGCCGGTCGACCTCGTCACGCCTCCTCCGCCGGCGTCGACGCCGGTACCACCCCCAACGCCGACTCCGCTCGACGTCGGGCCCCAGTTCAGTCCCACTCCGGACCCGGCGCCGCTACGGCGTCGATGGACGCCGCGTTCGGCGCCGCTAGAGACACACTTTGTCTACCGTCCGGCTCCGTACCTTCCTCCTGTATACCAGGAATCGGATGATGGGGACAACTGGGAGGGATCCGAGGATCCTATGGCCGCTCAGGCTCAATTGTCACAGGACTGGGCAGATGAACTGGGGGAGGCCAGTGGCCTGGATACCTCTCCAGACACTGGATTCGTCTCTCCTCCGACTGTGGCTTCGGAGGAGGGCGCTGCTTTCTCTGTGGTGCTGCGCAAGGCGGCCGCAGCCCTTGGGCTCGAGCTGCCTGCCGTGGCTGTGAGGACTAACGTCCTTACTGAGGTGCTTCAGTCTGCAGCAAGCTCCACTGAGCCTCTGCTGCAATTCAATGAGGCCCTCATTGACGTTCTGCAGGGCACCTGGTCCAAGCCCTCCACAGTCCCTCCTGTGGACAGGAACGTCGCCAGGCGCCACCGCCCTGCTCCGGGCGACCCCAGTTTCCTGTCCCAACACCCTACCCCTGAGAGCCTGGTTATCCAGGCCTCCACCTCCCAATCCTCTTTCCCGACCGCCCCGCCGGACCGGGATTCCAAGAGACTAGAACAGTTTGGCAAGAAGCTGTTCTCCTCCCTTAGTTTGGGCCTGCGGTCTTTGAACACCGCTTGTCTCTTGGACCGTTATTCGCACTCTCTGTGGGATGCGGTGGAGGACGCGCTGCCCCTGTGTCCGGAGGAGGTCCGGACACAACTTACCCAGGCTCTGGCCGATGGTAGGGATGCCGCGCGACATGCTATACGATGTGGGCTTGACACCACGGACTCGCTGGGTAGGGCCATTTCTACCACAGTGGCGCTTAGACGTCACGCCTGGCTGCGGTCCACGTCATTTTCGGGTGATGTCCATAGCACTCTCATGGACATGCCCTTTGATGGCACTCGCCTTTTTGGCGAGAAAGCGGACAGTGCGCTGAACCGCTTTAAGGACACCCGGGCTACGGCCAAGTCCTTGGGCCTCTCGGCCCCGCGGTCGCAAACTTACGCCTTTCGCCCCTTTCGTGGCCAAGGAAGGGGTGCCTCCTCACGTACGCCTAGCCACCAGCCGCAGAACCAACCTGGTCGCGGACGTGGTTTCCGCCGAGGCGGATCTGGAGGTCGACGAGGTCAGCCCACATCCACCCCGGCAGCATCCACCTCAAAGCCTTCCTAGTCCGAGCTTTCAGGCCCATTCCACGCCAGTGGGTGGCAGAGTTCGCCATCACCTGCTCCACTAGCGGTCCATCACATCGGACAGGTGGGTGCTGCAAATCGTCCGAAGGGGCTACTCCCTCCCCTTCGAGACGACCCCTCCAGCCATGCCACCGCAGCACCACCGTATCTCGGGGGATCATTTGAATCTTCTCCACGAGGAAGTTTCGGCCCTCTTGGCCAAGGGGGCCGTCGAGCGCGTTCCGAGCCCAGAAGTAGGTCGTGGTTGTTATTCCCACTACTTTCTGGTTCCCAAGAAGGGCAAAGGGGGCCTACGCCCTATCTTGGACCTCCGGAACGTCAATGCCTTCCTCCGGAAGGAGAGGTTCAAGATGTTAACTTTGGCTCAGGTTCTAGCTGCCCTAGACCCCGGAGACTGGATGGTAGCGTTGGACTTGCAGGACGCATATTTACACATCCCTGTCCTGCCGGCCCACCGGCGTTACCTGCGGTTCACGGTGGGCCCAGAGCACTTTCAGTTTATCGTGCTCCCCTTCGGCCTCACCAGTGCCCCTCGGGTGTTCACGAAAGTGATGGCGGTGGTCGCAGCTCATCTGCGCAGATCAGGGGTTCCAGTCTTCCCCTATCTCGACGACTGGTTGTTGAAGGCGGGCTCGCCCCAGACAGTCGTCTCCCACCTCCAGACTACGGCGGATCTCCTGCATTTGCTGGGATTTTCCATCAACGTGCCGAAGTCACACTTGAGTCCCTCTCAGAAGCTCCTCTTCATCGGAGCAGTTCTCGATTCGGCGCAGTTCCGGGTCTATCCACCGGAACAGCGGGTCCGGGATATTCAGGCCCTGATTCCCATCTTTCTGCCTCTATCCTGGGTTTCGGTCAGGCTAGTGTTGCGGCTTCTGGGGCTGATGGCCTCCTGCATCCTACTAGTGCATCACGCCAGGCGGCGCATGCGGGCTCTGCAGTGGGACCTGAAGTTTCAGTGGGCCCAGCATCACGGCAACCTGTCCGACCATGTCTTGATCTCGGAGGGCACTGCACAGCAGTTGCAGTGGTGGCTCACGGACCGCGATTGGGTCATGGGCAGAAGCCTCTCCCTTCCCCAACCGGAGCATGTCGTAGTGACGGATGCGTCCCTCCTGGGATGGGGTGGCCATATGGGAGAGGCGGAGATCAGAGGCCTCTGGTCTCCGGCGGAGTCTCGTCTCCACATCAACCTGTGGGAGTTGAGAGCGATCCGGCTTGCACTGAAAGCCTTCCTTCCCTCTGTCAGGGGCAGTGTCGTGCAGGTGTTCACGGACAACACCACCGCCATGTGGTATTGCAACAAACAGGGCGGGGTGGGGTCGTGGACCCTTTGTCAGGAGGCTCTGCGCCTCTGGACGTGGCTGGAACACCAGGGCGTCACCCTAGTGGTTCAACTTCTGGCGGGCTCTCTGAACGCCAGAGCAGACGAACTCAGCCGCCGGTGCATGATGGATCACGAATGGCGTCTGAACTCCGAAGTGGCGCAAGGTCTCTTTCAGCAGTGGGGAGAGCCTTGGTTAGATCTATTCGCCACCGAAGAGAACGCGCAATGTCAGCAGTTCTGCGCGTTGGAATTTCCAAGGCGGCACTCGCTCGGCGACGCTTTTCGTCACGAGTGGAGTTGCGGTCTGTTGTACGCCTTTCCGCCTATACCACTTCCGCCCAGAGTGCTGAAGAAGATCAGGCACGACCGGGCCCAAGTCATCTTGGTGGCTCCGGATTGGGCACGAAGGTACTGGTATCCCGAGCTACTCAGTATGTTGACCGATCCTCCGATACGTCTGCCCCTTCGGGAGGATCTTCTGTCGCAGCAGCAGGGGACGGTCCTCCACCCGAACCTGTCCAGCCTCCACCTCCATGCGTGGAGATTGAGCGGCGGCAGTTGATGCCATTTGACTTGCCTCCTGAAGTCTGTGATATCATTCTGGCAGCCAGGCGTCCCTCCACAAAGACGGTATACGCCTGCCGGTGGAACAAATTTGTGGCATGGTGCACAGCAAAGGCGGTGGATCCCCTTTCCGCCCCTCTTTCTGAGGTTCTACTGTTTCTTCTTTCTTTGGCCCGGCAGGGCTCTGCCCTGGGCACCCTGAAAGGTTATCTTGCTGCCATCTCTGCCTTCTTGCGGCTTCCTGATCAGCCTTCTCTTTTCAAGTCCCCTGTGGTTACACGCTTTCTAAAAGGCATTACTCACACGTTCCCTCCTGTTCCTTTTGTAATGCCTCAGTGGGACTTGAATCTTGTCTTGACATTCCTGATGTGCGCTCCCTTCGAGCCTCTTCACAATTGTCCTCTTCGTCTTCTGACTCTTAAGACTGCTTTTCTAGTAGCCATCACCTCGGCTAGACGGGTGAGTGAGCTCCAGGCTTTATCTTCAAAGCCTCCTTTTCTGTCTGTTCATCCGGACAAGGTTGTCCTTCGGCCTCGTCCCTCCTTTCTTCCCAAAGTGGTGACTCCATTTCATCTTGGGCAGTCTGTCACCTTGCCCACCTTCTTTCCGCATCCTTCCAAAGAGGAAGAGAGGCTCCACCGTCTGGACCCAAAACGTGCGCTCTCCTTTTATTTGGACCGCACAAAGCAGTTCCGGGTGGACGACCAACTTTTCGTTGGATACGTGGGTGCTAAGAAGGGGAAAGCGGTGCACAAACGGACCATCTCTCGGTGGGTCGTTTTGTGCATCAAAATTTGTTACTCCTTGGCAAAAAAGGACCCTCCTGTTGGGCTGCGCGCCCATTCCACTCGGGCCACAGCGGCTACTACTGCTTTGGGACGGGGTGTCCCTTTGCAGGAAATCTGTCAGGCGGCGACGTGGGCTTCGCTACACACATTTGCCAGGCATTATTGCCTTGACAGCCAAGTCCGGAGGGATGGCTTCTTTGGCCGTTCTGTCCTCCAGGACTTTCTGGTGTGATCTTGGTTCGCAGACCCACCACCGGGGATGGTATTGCTTGGGTATCTATTCTAAGGTGAGGAATCTAACTAACGTGTTTCTTTCAGATGAACAAGTTACTTACCTTCGGTAACGATGTATCTGTAAGAAACATTAGTTAGTTAGATTCCTCACCGACCCACCCATCCTCCCCGTTCTGCGAACTGACATCTAGGGTTAAGGTTATCCTTTTCAGGCCCCTAGATTTTCTTTTTGGCACCAGTGTCGGTCTTTGCATGGCTCTGCGTTCCTGGCGCGGAAAGCTATGTACAAGAACTGACGTCAGCGCGCGAGGGCGGCGTCTAAGTACTCCGACGACGTCATTCCGGCGCCCGACGACGGACGCGGAGCCGCAGACGACGCCTAGCGACGCGCAAGGGGTATTGCTGACGAAAAATCTTCCGGATCCAGTCTGACGCCTGGGGATATTCTAAGGTGAGGAATCTAACTAACTAATGTTTCTTACAGATACATCGTTACCGAAGGTAAGTAATTTGTTCATCGATGCCCTAATTTTCCCTTTTAGAGCTGGCCCTACCGGTTTGGTATGGGAAAGTCAGTGTTCTTTTAGTAGGGCATTTATTTTAAACTTTCCATTCAACAATTGGAATGCCTTTTCCCCTTTGAAACACATCTAATAACACCAAATATATTTGTAGGTGAGTTACGTGTCTGCTCCACAATCCCCAAGATCTTTTGGATTCCAAGAGAGCAACAAGCCACCACAACAAAAGCTGGATGGAGACGTTTCTGCAGCCTGTGAAGCACCGATCACATCTATCTACCCATATAACCGCAGCAGATCAGGCCCGAGAGTACAGTACCGCGATGCATTGATGGTGGCGTGCCGTTTTGCAGTGTGTGCAATATGGCAGTGGACCACATCCGGAAACACACAGTTGATATGCATGTGTGGTTCCAAAAACACTTTAAGCGCTGTGCTAATTATCCAGACCGTCACTCTTCACTGAAACGTGCCCGTCAAACGACTGTGAACTCACTTTTCACAAAGAGTACAGCTGCCGGTGCCTCAAACCAGGAAATTATAAGTGAGTGGATCAATGTCTGCACATCGCTGAACATTCCGCTGAGCAAAACCGATCACCCAGTGTTGCGTACGTTTCTCCACGAGCGAGTACGGAATGGTGGAGCGATACCTGGAAGTCATCAGCTTCAAGAACGAGCTGAAAGAACACTTGCAAGATCAGTATTATATTTGAAGAAACACCTGCTGTCAAAGGGCGGTATGTACTGAATGTGTTATTTGCAGTAGTCTCTGCGCCGGTGTCACGGTCACCAGTTTATCCTCAGTATCGGGTGGGAGCTTAAAGGGGTCCACCTCTCGACAGCCCCAAGTCCGGAAAGATTAAATCCTCTCAGACTAGTGGGATGGTTAAGCGAGGGAAGGAACAGCGGGGAGGGAGACCTGAGTACAGACAAAGAGAGAAAACAGTTTTAATGCAAGTTCAATTGTCTAACTCTGCTACTCTGTAACTGTTAGAAATGGGATTTCTGGTTGGCTGAGGCTTGCGCCAAAGCCAGGCAGAAACCACCACTCTAGTCAGGGTAAGAGGGAAACACACACTGTTGATAACCCCTGCTCACCCCCTTGGTAGCTTGGCACAAGCAGACAGGCTTATCCCCAAAGGCAATGTGTAAAGTATTTGCACCAACACTCACAGTAATACAGTGAATCACCACAAATGGACACTACACCAGTTATTGTAAAAATATAATATCTTTATATAGTTTAGGTCAGATCCACAATGTCCAGAAATGCACATACATAAATTACTCTTTCTTTAGAAATGTTTATTGATAGGGTTCTTTAGCCAACATAAACTGGTAGGCTTCAAAGTCCACTGTAGAAATGATCCTGGTTTTTAGCACAGTTCACTCTTATGATGTTCCTTTTCATCCACCTAGTTCCTTCTTGTAATACTCTTTTGTTACAAACTCTGGCGTAAATGTCACCAATCCACCAATGTTAGAACTGGGCAACCCACGTAGAGCTAGTGGAAGCTCTTGACTCCTAGGCCCCTGCACAGTTCTGTTATTGCTAACGAAATGTCCCCAAATACGGTGAATACACAGAGGGTGTTCGTGTAAGCCCCGGTACTGCCGCTCCTCAGGAGCAAGTACGGGCCTTTCTCTACTATGGTAGGAGGCTGAGAACGAAGCCCTGCAGACTCACACCCCCTGCTATGTTGGCACGGGCGCGCGCTGGTCCCCAGCTGACTGACTGACAGGGTTCGCAGCAATCCGCTCTTCAGGCGCGGTTCCTCCCCCAGACCGGAGCCAGTTACCTTTTGGGATGCGGGGCAGAGGAGGCCTTCAACCTGACTTGATTCCGGGCGGCGCAGCTTCATTCCGGGAAAGCGCCCCTGGCTTCAGATCCAGCGTTGCGGGCTGGCCAATCCCAGGGCTGCTCCATCAGCCGAGCCTCCAGTTGCTGGGCAACTCTCTCTCTTGGGGCAGCTTCCTTCATGCGCGGCTCTTCCGGCTTCCGAGGCCATCCTGTCGACGTCCGAGGACCGGGGAGGCCTCGTTGCTAGGAGATGCCCCGCGCCTCCTCCAGTCCTTGCACCGCTCTTCCCAGTCGAGCCCCTCTGTTGCTAGAGGACGCCCAATGCTGCGGCCAATCCCAGCACGGCGGTTCCCTGACATCAGCAACGAGGGGAAGCGGCGCTTGCAAGACTCCTGGGCTGCTGGCGGTGACTCCTGATGTGGCGATCTCGCGCCCCCGCCCGGGCGGCGCCGGTGAATGTAGCCCTCACACAGTAGCAGCGCCAGAGGCCACTGTAGAGCTCCCGGTCCGGCAGTGGTGATGGGAAACCTGGACACGATACTTCAGGCCAGCTGGGGGCTGGCGAGGACAAAGGGCCGGTCCTCCGATGGTCACACTGGGCACAATAATTACCGTGCACGTCAGGCAGGTGGCACAAAGGACCTCCGCAGCATTCTGGGGTCACACAGGTCAGCCCAGAGTCAGCAGGGACAGCGGAGCACGATGCAGGGCGAGCTTTAGGGAAGTTCTTAGGTTAACTTTTAAGTCCCTGATTTAAAACAGGAGGCCAGCTCATCCCAGGCCCTTGGAGACGTGGAAGGACACAGCACACAGCAAAGTCCTTTCTGAAAGCAGGAGGGGAACACAGCACACAGCAAAGTTCCTCATATCTCTTCCTTAGTAATCATAGCAAACTACAAGTCAGCCCCAGATCACACAGCAAGGGCAGTCCTTTTCCTCAGTCTCTTCAGCTGATCTTCTTTGGCTGAGAGTCCTCTTGATTGCAGAAGTAGTCTAATTCACTGAGGTTTCAGGTCTTACTTTTATACCCCAAAAGTCTTTGTTCTCCATGTGTGAGGGGTCCTGGACCCAGTCCAAACCAGTTCTGGGTGCCCTCTGCCAGTGCATGTCTTCTTCCTTTGTGAGTGTGGCCCAGGGCCATCAGACGCATCGCAGGAGGTGGAGCCAGCATTCTGGGAGGCAGGCACAGCCCTATTCAGACCCAGGTGCAACTCCTCCCACCACTCCAAATGCAGATAGGTCTATTCAGCCTAGTGCTGACTTTCCCAGCCTCCTGCAGCCACCCCCAACCCCTGTCACTCACAGACAGTCAATACACAACCAGGCAGAGGCACACAGAAAGGTTGAACAGGAAAATAGCCACTTTCTAAAAGTGCTATTTTCAAACACGGAATTTAAAAATCATCTTTCCTAAAAGATGCGTTATCAAATTTTGAGTTCAGGGATACCAGACTCCATATGTCTATATTGCCGCTATGGGAAGACATGCAGGTAAATATGATACACAGCATTCCCCATGTTAGCCTATGGGCAGGATAGCCTTTCAATAGTGAAAAACGAAATTGGCAGTATTTCACTATCAGGACATGTTACCCACACTAGAACATTCCCTACCTTTCACATACACTGCACCCTGCCCAGGGGGGTACCTTGAGCCCACCATAGGGGTGTCCAATGTGTTAAAAAAGGGAAGGGTCAGGCCTGGCCAGTGTGTACACTGGCCAGGACAACAAGGCAGTTAGCAACTGCCCACAGGCACTGCGGTGGCAGGCCTGAGACACCTTATTAGGGTTACTCAGGTGGGTGGTACAATCAGTGCTGCAGGCCCACTAGTAGCATTTGAATTACCAGCCCTGGCACACTCAGTGCGCTTTGCTAGGGACCTACTGGTAACACAAATATGCCAATCATGGATAACCAATCACAATAACCATTTACAGGGAGAGCATATGCACTTTAGCACTGATCAGCAGTGGTGAAGTGACCAGAGTTCTATAGCCAACAACCACAGGTCAGGAAAAATAAAGGGGAGCAAAGCAAAAAGTTTTGGGATAACCCCGGAAAAAGGGCCCTTTCCAACACAACCCCCTTCCAGCCTAAAGCCAGGGTAGACCAAATGATACCTCGATGGGCTTCCCTGCTTGGGGCGATAGAACACGGAAACTGTCCCGAACAGCAGGGGACTATTCCTGTTCTACGCCTTCCTGAACCTAGTTGGATCCCTCTATCTATACTCTCAGGGCCCACTAGGCAAAACCATGGGGGGCCCTTCTCCTCACCTGGGGACCCCATCTGTGCAGTGCCTAACCTTACTTCGCTCACAGATGTGTCCGCACTGGTAGACAGTACCCACCTGGCCAGCACAACGGTGTGACCCAGCCCACTCACAGGGTGTGACTCCTGCTCCCCTCCCGGGGGCACTGTCCACCAAGACAACCAGCCACAGTGGCCACTGACAGCTATCAGTGATGAGAGCCAGCCCTTGTGCCTGTCAGGCCTCTCTAACCTCTGTGGCGTCAGAAAGTGGGGGGCAGTAGCCCCAGGTGCCCGGCACCTTTTCTCCACTCTCCCCCCTACCAAGTCAGGTAGGGCATCCTGACACTGGTACGCCAGTCCGGGTCTGTACACTCAGGTCACGGGCGAGGCTCTCCTCTCCCTACCCCTACTTCTGGGGTCCTGCACTCTCCTCACAGGAGAGGCACACTCAGAACATAACTCTCCCACCAGTTCAGGACCTCTCTCTTGCAACTGGTCTCCTAACCTAGTCTCTAAACCCTCAGGTCGACCCAGGGTCAGAGGCGAGGACTCCCTCCCTTTGCACCCCCTTCCAGAGGACTGCACCCCCCCCCCCCCACTGGGGTGATCCCCCTGGAAGCCAAACCGGTCTGAACATTGGTTACAGACGTCCTTCCCTCCAGGTCAGGCAGATCCTGAACCTGGCCTCCCAACCCAGGGACTAAACCCTGTGGCTGAACACTTGCCTGGCACGTCAGGACTTCTGGGGACTCGCACAATATCCCCCCGAGGGTAACACATGACTCCTGTGTCGTGTGACAGTCTGCCTGGTGCAGATCTCCCGACCCCTGTCCATCTGACAGTGCGTGACGATCCCCCAGAACAGAAGTGGTGTCACCATGGTCACTCCTAGGGGACTCGGCCCTTCTGGCTGGTCCCTGACCCTCTGGTTCTCCCACTGGGGAACGCATCCCGATCTCACTCTGGACTTCTGCACCCTCCCAACTAGAGCGGTACCGCCAGAAACCAGAACCACTGGAGCTGCGGTTACGGACGCTCCTGGTTCTCCTGACACTAGGAACTCCCCCCTCAAATGGTCTACTGGTACAGCCTAGGTCCCCAACTGGGTGTTCCCTTAAGGAACCCTCCAGGCCCTGAGACTGGGTTTCGGGCACCTTGGGACACATAGTCCCACTCTCACTCCTCCTCCACTGAGACAGGACGTGAGCCCCTACACCCCTCCCACTACACTGGGACCTAGCTGGGCTACACTGAACCTCTTCCACCACACAGGACCAGAAGATACTCAGGCCACTACTTTTGGAATCACTCCCCAATGCCTCGTCAGACCCTCTGGAATCCACCAAGAGGTCTGCCTCCAACGCAAGCTCCCTGGAATCAGAGAACTCGCACTCCACCGGGTGTTGGCATAGCTCTGGTAAACAGGGACTTAAAATATGCCCTCCAACAAATTAATCACACAGCCCCTCACAGTCGTTAACCAAGCTACCCTCTGCCTCACCCTCCAGTGCCTCACACAAGCACCCCACACCACTCTCGTGAGATTGGCAAGACAGTGTCTGACTGTCTCTGTCACTCAACCCACACTCTTCTGGGCGGTCTTCACACTCGCACACCAGGATTTCTACCATGGGGGAACCCCTCTCCCTGCACCTCTCATCTAGAGTCAGTAGAGTGTCCCTCCCACAACTAGGAATATGATCCCCTGTGTCAGTTCCCCAATCTACTTCAGGGACACTGCACACCACTGGAGCTACCTCATAAACCTGCACCCCCTGGTGTATGTCAACCCCCTCCCTCAAGTCAGTCGCCACATCTCTGGGTGTGTGTACTTCTCCCTCAGCACTAGATACCATAATCTTGCTGCCACCATCTGAGCTGGACTCCACCTCCAACTCAGCAAAACTCACTTCCTGGGCTGAGACACTCATGGCCTCAAGCCCCTCGAGCTCCAAATCAAGCTCAATTTATGAGCCAAAAGCATTCTCTTCTCCTCCATCTGGACCTCGAGCCTCAGGACTTCCAGCTCATGATCTCTGATCCTCTGGTTCTCCTCTGGAGAGAGTCCCCTACTGGAATGGTTGCTGCCAGCCCTTGAGGCCGGTCCGCCCACTGGCAGATCGTGTGACCTAAATCCATCCCTCCTAAGGTTCTCCCCTTCATACTCAGCATCTGCCTCCTCCGCCTCTTTGGCCTCCCACCAGGCCTTCAAGGCTTCCTGCAGCTCCTTCTTCAAGGAGCTGCTCCTCATGACGCAACAAAAATCTTTGCAAAATTGTTTGAGCTCATCCTTTTTGTAAGAATATAGATCCTCAATACGGGATCGATGCAGCACGCGCTCAATCCGCAGATCTGCACGAGGGGAGGAGACACATCGTAATGGTAATTGTTAGAGGCCTGTGTCAAGAGCACCACACGCGCTTCCTGTGGGTACTGTACAGGCATTCTTCGAGTGTCCCGCCACTGTGTGTACAGTACATCCCAGGTTTACACGCATTATCAGTTTCCTGACTGAACACAGTCAATAGGGGCGCATGATAGTGCTGCTCATTGTTTCCTATGGCCCCTTCATTGGTTGGAAGTGGTTGTTGAGGTGGAGAGGAGCTGTGAATGTGCGTAAGCACGGATATAGCGCCTAGTCGGTTTTGGCAGTAGTGACAGTGCTCGTGCTGGCTATGAAAGCGGCACATTGAGGTAGGGAGCATGGGAGCTCCTACAGTTGGTGCCTGGGGTGGCGCCGTCGCCAGAAGCTTGCAACAGTGGCCAAATTTCTAATAGCAAGGTGCTAGCAGCCGTGCGGAAAGCTACTCTTTAATTTAATGCTTGACTGGGCAGTTCTATGATCAATCCGTTTTTATCATTTTTTAAAAATCTTGCCACTGAAGGGCGTTACTTGGTTGGAAATAACATGTTAGGCCCTGGTTCCCCACAATGCTTGTGCATCGATGGATGTAGGTGCTTGGATTCGGTTTCTGCACTCCTGGGTGGGCTGTAGGGTAACATGGTGAAGTGAGAGCAGAGATCCTGCGTGGAGAATGATGGCTGTGAAGTTGTGCGACACCTGGTGTGTCCTCAACTTACACCACAAGTGTGATGGAGGTGGTGGTGAGGGGCACGTGCTAGGCCTCAGTTCAGCTGTGTGGGCTTGAGGCAGTGATGCCACAGATACCTGCCTCCGTGTCTGCTGAGTGGGCAGGACAGTGGTACTATGGGCGGGTGGTACTTTCAGCAAGTGGCCTTGAGGCAGTAGTGCCCCTGGCATGTCCTTGCAAGAGATGAGATGCTGATGTGTAAAACAGAACAAACCCCCGTATCTGCTGAGTGGCCCCGGCCAATGGTGCCACAGGTGGGGGGGGGGGGTCCCTGTCTGTGATGTCGTTTGAGGCATATGGGGCCCATTTCTAATACAGCCAGTCAAGGGGTAGGTTGGCCTCTATAAAGTAGTCTGCAGGACTGTAACAACAGATGATGGCCGAATATGTCTACCATGTCCTAAGTTTGGATTGGTAGTATGTGTATTGCAGACAGGTTTGTAAGTTTATTTGTGGATTTTTAGTTTATTTTCATGTTTTTCTTCGATTCACCCTCTATCTCAATAAAGACCGATAAAACCTGCCAATCTTAAACATTCACTGTGCTGTAATTCAGTTGTTACACCATCATCATACACATTTTAAGATGCCTCTTGCAAGTAACCGGCAGTTCTTCGTAAGAATTTCCTCCATCTGGAGCCAGGCCCAATGTGTTAAGCTGATATATAACACCACACTTGTTCCCAGGCCATGGGTCTAGCCTAGGATAATTACTTTTTCTTAGTTTCATTTCATATTTCGTTTACTAGGCAAATTGGCTTGTGTGTGGTCTCATTTTGTTATTATCTTCATTCTTTAGTATTATTTGGCCAATTGTTAAACATGTACGCTAGGAGCCTCTTGGTGCTATAGATATGAAACTGATAACAGATTCAGCTTGGTGGAAGGAATTATAGTGTGAAAATACAGGTTTTTAACTTTTTGCTTTATTTCAGGTGGGATAGTGGTCTGTAATGGTACGGAATGATCTACACCTAACACAAACAGACAAGTACAACAACACTTGAAAGTCTTAGTTTATTAAATGCAACTTTATTCTACATAGATTACCTTCCTTATGCATTTAGATACCTTTCATGTACTTATGTATCTTTATATTTATTACTTTGCACTACCCTACATCTCACCATATATCTCTCACAATATATTCTCTACCTCCACTCTTTCATTCATCCTAAACCCCATACTCTTACCTCCTCTACCCCTCCATCCATCTCATACCTTTTTCACTATTAAGATCTCCCAAACAATCCTTTCTAAACCCTTCCCTGTGACTCCTCCCCCTCCATCACAAACCCTCTTCTACTGCTATGAACCCCCCCCAAAAAACACATTCTAGACCCATCTTTCTTCTATCCCTCCACTATTCCTTTTCAATACAAATAACAGACTAACAACTCCACCACTCAGATTAATTTCATATTTCACTATACCAGTTCCCCACTAATCCTGTTTTTGTGCCAGAGTAGCGTGCTACCCACCAAAAAGCGCCTCAACACCTTATATGGTGTAATAAGTGCTATATAAATGCAAACATTTTCCCTCTTCTATCCCCCACTATCCTTCTCAATCCAAATAACAGACTAACATATCCACCACTCAAATTACTTTCATATTTCACTATACTAATTTACCACTGATCCTCTATGGGTTCCAGAGTAGCGTGCTACTCACCGAAAAAGCACTTAATTGCCTCGTCAGGGTAAGTAAGCGCTATATAAATGCAATTACAATAGGAGCTGCACCAGCCGAAGAGGTGAGGATTGAAATTTTGTGACAGGGATATAATTACCAAGTTCTGTTTTTTTCGCAGTATCAACATCCTGGCATTTGACCTGTCTTTTGAAGAACAGCAAATGTAACATAATATTACCAAAATGTAAATTCTTTATTTTTTCTCATGCACCCTCTGAATTCCAGCATGGTTATTTTGGAGGTGCTGCTGCACAGCACCACACCCACCCCTACTGCCACTGCCTATACATTAAAGCACCATGCTTTAATGTCTGTACTGCCAATAAATTAATGTTTGTTGGTGCTATAGTTTGTTATAACACTGCAAATGGCCACATTGCAAAATCTGAAGTTTCTTCTGTGTCTTTGGGGAGTGGACAGAGTCCCCTTTTATTGTGTGAATTATATATGTGAACAGTCTAGGTTTGACCCAGTTTCATGGGCGTTCCATTAGATAAAAGGGTGTAATTTTAACCGTCTACATAATATCGTTATGAGACAATATAATGTATTTGAGTGACACTTTATTCCAAGATGAACAAATCCCTTGTCTGTTATTATTTAAACGGTTCACATTACTCTTTGTTCTCCTATTTAATTTTCATAAAACTGATTGTTGTCCAGTTTCGAATGCAGAATTTGCCACTTCTTTTTTTCAGCTTGGCCTGAGCATTACCCGATCCTGATTGTCTGCCATTTTAGCCCCGCCCCATTGATTAACATGTTAACCACGCCCCTTTGTTTGCCATGTTAGCCCCCCGAAGGTAAGACCTAGTTGCGCCCCTGCCTAGTCCAGTCAGCCACCCCCCACCACACTACAGTGCTAACCCTAAACTCCCCTTCAAATGGACATATCACTCTTTCACCCCCTACTTTTTTAGATCTAGCCTACACAGCACGCATGTGTTGCATAGGAGGGCCTTTAGCCGTCGCTCTGCTCTTTTTTGAAGCACATACTCGTGCTTGTGGCGGCATCCACCTTGCGGGAGCGAGCAGCGGCGCGCATGCTAATTAGCTGTTGCCTGATCCCTCAAGGCAGATGGCACCACAAGCATGAGTGTGCTTGAAAACAGCTGCTGTTACTCCCCCTCTCTCTCACAACCCTCCTTTCTTTGATGCTTTTCTTTTTTAACTTTCAGTGCAAGGCACGCGCGCGCTTGTTTGCTTTTGGTGTAATCTGTCATTAATGTATGTTTAATTCATAATTGGATTGTATCCTCTTAAATGCGAAATTGAGCACTTCACCAATAATGTTACATTACACTAAGACTGTTGATTCCTCTTGAATTCTATCACCGCAAATCAACCATTTGAGAAGATAGGTTCGTCCACCCTCAATTATTTTTTCTTATCTGAATGCCCATTACGCAGTCCTCCCGTAAGGGTCAATCGGCATTCTCGAATTACCATAATTATTTTTTAAGGGAACGTCGCTTTCTAACCATAAGCGGCACGTTATTTGGTTCATATTTTTATGGCCGAGTTTTGTACTGACCCGTGCCCTCTCCTGTATCAGTTTACACAGATAACAGCATTTAGCTGCTGTCACGGGCCGCGCACGCTTTCAGGGTGGAAACCGTGACATAAACCATTCATGGTAGTTCTACAGTGGGCTGACAGCTTCATTCAAGATAACAGCTGACCACTGCTACATAGAGCAAAACCATTCAGGTAAGCGGGTTCCCTGGCACTTACATTCTACCATCGTAGAGTGTTTCATTGCCTATGCGCACTTGCGATGCCGGCATTCTTTTTTTTTTTTTTTAAATAAAATTGTATTCCTACTTAACGGCGTCTCTCCCTCTACCTCCTCTCCCTCTACATCCCTACCTCCACCTCCCTACCTCTACCTCTCTCTCTCTCTACCGCTCCCTCTCTACCTCTCTCTCTACCTCTCTACATCTACCACTCTACATCTACCTCTCTCTCTACCCCTCTCTCTCTATATCTCTCTCTACCTCTCTCTCTCTACCTCTCTCTCTACCTCTCTCTCTACCTCTCTCTCTCTACCTCTCTCTACCTCTCTCTACCTCTCTCCCTCTCTCTCTCTCTCTTTCCCCCTCTCTCTCCCTCTCTCTCTCCCTCTCTCTCTACCTCTCTCTCTACCTCTCTATCCCTTCCTCTCTCTCTACCTCTCTCTCTCTACCTCTCTCTCTCTACCTCTCTCTCTCTACCTCTCTCTCTCTCTACCTCTCTCTCTACCTCTCGCTACCTCTCCCTCTCTACCTCTCTCTCTACCTCTCTCTCTCTACCTCTCGCTACCTCTCCCTCTCTACCTCTCTCTACCTCTCTACCTCTCTCTCTACCTCGCTACCTCTTTCTCTACCTCTCTACCCCTCTCTACCCCTCTCTACACCTCTCTACCTCTCTCTACCTCTCTCAAAGATTGCTGCAACGTTTACGTGGGATGCGGTGGACTAAGTGGCAGCCGGAGCATGATAGCACAAGTGTTTAGTTATCCAGTACAATATCCTTGGTGCAACAACATCAAGTGTTATAAGGTCCCAAAGGTGATACCTATTGGCTATGCCAATGCTTGTTTTATTTAAAAATGCGTCCCTGAAAGGCAGAAATAGCTAAGGCCTATAGATAAGACTCAGCCTTCCCTGACTGTTCGAGGACGGGTGGGTAGGGCTGAGAAGGAAATGGACTGGCTTTTCCTTCTTGCCCAGATTAGACAAGGACAGTCTCCACTTCTGCTCTGCTATTGGCAGCTGCCCCCACCTCTCTCCCGCCCTCTTATTCCCTCTCTTTCTGTCTCGCTCCTCACTTACTGAAAGCACTGACTCTTACCCTCTATTTTCTCTCCATTCCTTTATTCGTTCCACTGTGAAATAGATCCAAAAAAGAAAAACACCTTTGATGGAAATGTTGTCTTTTCCCAACATTTTTTAATTCCAAAGTGCAGCCTCGAGACGGAGAGAAAACAAACGTTCAAAATATAAATAATTGAAATAAAGCAAGTCAGATTTTTTTTTTTACAGTAGAGGGCACAGTGCCCCTTTAACAATCCTCGTGAAGCCCTCTTCCCCCCCTCCCCCACCAGTGCAAGGCCCGAGAGCACTTCACAGTTCACTCGGCAGCTCCGGCCTCACCCCAAATTACAAGAACAGGTCTGTTTCTGTCCAGTCCCGGTCTCTCTGGCGCATGGAAACACTCTCTCCTAACTCCCTGCTCAGTGCATCCAACTCTTCCCTCAGTCCACAGCACATAGCAGCCGATTTACAGGGGGCGCCACTTTTCCACAGAAATTGTGTGCACTTTTCCCCGGAATTGGACTTAGCAGCAAGATTTTTTTTAAAAGCAGGCCACAGGCATGCCTCATAGCTTAAAATAAAATAAATGAAAGTCCAGTCTCGATAAAGCTTTCTACCAGGTTTTATTGCTGTAGTCCTTACCATGGATGTTTTGCGGTAGGCATTTCAATTAAATGCTAGATTTGTACTTTGTTTTCATTTGCAAGAATTTCCCTGAAACGTGCACCAACAGGACAATTGGTGTCTGTGGTTCTTAACAGTTTTAGAAGACTGCTTAGATTTTAAGTTGACCCATGCCTTATGATGTGCTTCTTCCAGTTCTGTTATTTGTAACCAACAAGAGTAGGCCTGGTCCATTCACTTTTCTTCTTATAAGAGTGGCCCTACTGGTCCCAGTGTGCTATGTGTTGGAGTGTGTGAGGATGTGAATGGGGATACTGTGCTGCATGGCTAAACACTTATAAGGTCCCAAAGGCGAGACCTATTGGTAATGCCAGTGCTTGTTCGAAGATGTTACTTTTTGGTCTCGCCTGGCGTTAGCAGTGCGCATTCGCTGCTCTCACCATGCGAGGGCCTTTTGGAATCGATATGATTTCAGAAGGGGGCTTTAAGCCATGCCCTTCTTTTCAATTGGCTTGTGTCGTTGTTTATGTTAAACGACGGCACGTGATTGGCAACCGGAGTTTTTGGTTTCCACCTTGTCCACTTTTAGGATGGCTCATTTCAACTGGCCGACGCCATCTTTGTTCCTGTGACATATGAGGGGTGCAGTGATTGTCAGGAGCCAATGATCCCTACGTTATAACACAAAGCAGAATCAGCACTTCTGTGGTCCGCAAGCAGCTACATAATGATGCATGGAAACATATTAAAAGAAAACGACATCAACAAAAGAAGTGCCGCCGAGTATTTCACTGACAAAGCCCCCGAGTAGGCAGGGCCTCGCACAATACACACCATCCGATTTCTTTGAATACATTTCGGTCATGAATCTCCCCATCAGCATCATCGGCCAGTCTGCATGGTCCTTATTGCTTTCTTCGGCTAAAATCCATCAGCCCACAGCAAGAAGCACAGCCTGCTCACTGAGATTCCTGTGTTAGTTCTCGCCGGGAATATCCAAGCCACATCCCCGCACATGCTCACTGTGGAGAGGCACCGCCGACATCTGTATCAGTGAAACGCCACTGCTGTAGGCAACGCGACTTCATGATAGCCAAAATGCTGACAAGTGCACCATATGCACGCATGCTCACGGGCGTACGCAGAAGCAGGGACGCGCGCACACACACGGGGGAAACACACACACACACTACATCAGTGAGCAAATCTCAACAGCAAGATCAGTGTCAGTAAAATCTATAGAAACGAATGCATTACTCACTAGATTTTATCGTTAGCCTCCTTGGCAAGTAACTCAGCTTGCCTCACAGTGCAGGGCACATAAAATGACAGTGTCACCCTCTTTGTGTGAGTGCTGGTGCTTTTTGTCTTCCACGGGGCACCACGGACAATAGGCAGGACATTAGGAGCACATATTTAATGGAAGACTGGGTAGTGTGTTCTCTCGCTGTCTCATCTCTGCCTCCCATAGCCAGGCACGGGGACTTCCCTGGGGAGGCTGTGGGGAACCGCTGAGCGCGGGTGAAAACACGGCCTAGACGTCACGGAGCTGCTGTCATCGAGAGCGCCGTGACTCTCGGTGTCAGTGGCTCCCCCACGAAGCCCCGTCACACTAACAGCAGGACATTACAATGGGGAGTCGTCAGACCACCCACCCACCGAGCTGTTTGCAGGCGTGCCCACACACTGTACAGACATGTATCCATTTAAGCTGGTGCTTGCCAGCCAGAATGGATGAACAAAACCAGACATAGCATTATCACCAACACTTTCAGGTGCCATCCTCCTTACTGCAGCAGGATACCATGGGGAGTCACGCGTGGGAAACACTCAAAGTGCGTCAGAAGGCTCTTGCCTGGCGTTGCAGCCCTGTCAACCTGCTTCCACCTGGAAAACCCTGTGCTTTTTCTTTCCCCACTTACCCCTCCATACTTAAGTCAAATAATTGATACTTCCCTGCACACCACCACTTTTAATTCCATATTTTATAGTGCTTTCTCACGCAAGGCACAGGTGCTACTAGCACTGCCTAAATCAAAGAAACTGTTTTCGGCGACATTGGAATGATGAAACTAATGTCCAGTCCCTCTGATAAGCACATGTGACCTGCAGGTTCTCTGCAGCACGTGCTAACTCCCTGAGCTGTAACAAGAGGAAGTCTGAGTACAGTCTGGCAGCTGTCTACTTTTAAATGTGACCTCATTGCATGCTTTTGCTAATGCTTACTTTTGCCTCCAAACCTTCACCCCTGTCAAATCTAATGGTTTCTCTCATTGCCCGAGAGTGTGCATGGCTTAATACTTGGTCCCAAAGGCGAGACCGATTGAATTGCAGTTCAGACATAGCTATATGCAAATCACCCTGTGCCTCATGGGAATAGTCCAGCCCGAACTGCCAAGCCATGTCTTCCCTGGACTGGAAACAAGCATCTTGGGACCGGTTTCGGGCTAACAGCCCTCATCAGCCAGGCTAGCTTGAATCCAGTGGCAAAGTGAGCAAGGGACCCACATCTGGGCATACCCTGCCAACGTAGGGCAAACAAAGCAAACACAAGGAGATGATGGACGGAGCGCTGAAACTTTTCAGACACTCACCCCCAGTCAGAGATCTGGGTTGGTCCAAACTGGGGTGGCGTAGTGGGCAAAAGAACAATGGATTTAACCCAGATCTTTTGACTGGGGGAGAATGTTTGCATTGTCAGCATTCCGTCCCTCATTTGTTTGCTGGAACACTTTTTGCCCTAAGTGGGATGGGTATGCCCATACGTGGGTCCTTTGCTCACTGTGCCACTGGATTCAAGCTAGCCTGGCTGAAGATGGGTGACATACCCTGAAACCGGTCCCAGGATGCTTGTTTCCGGTCCAGGGAGGACCTGGCTAGGCAGCTCGGTCTGGACTGTTCCCATGGGGCACAGGGTCAAGACTGATTTGCATATGGCTGGGTCCAAACTGGGGTGGCGTATTGGGCAAAAGAACAATGGATTTAACCCAGATCTTTTGACTGCGGGAGAATATTTGCATTGTCAGCATTCGGTCCATCATTTGTTTGCTGTAACACTTTTCGCCCTAAGTGGGATGGGTATGCCCAGACGTGGGTCCCTTGCTCACTGTGCCAGTGAATTCAAGCTAGCCTGGCTGAAGAAGGGTGACATACCCCGAAACCGGTCCAGGGATGCTTGTTTCCGGTCCAGGGAGGACCTGGCCTGGCAGTTCGGTCTGGACTGTTCCCATGGGGCACATGGTCAAGACTGATTTGCATATGGCTGGGTCCAAACTGGGGTGGCGTAGTGGCCAAAAGAACGATGGCTTTAACCCAGATCTTTTGACTCGGGGAGAATGTTTGCATTGTCAGCATTCCGTCCATCATTTGTTTGCTGTAACAGTTACTTCTTTTTAGGCAGCATATTACTTACTCTCGTCTAGTGCATATTTTGAATTGATTCGCATCCAGGTGTTTATAACGGGCACAATAGGGTTGTAGCTGACGGCACTGCAAGTTTCTGTCAGTGGTGCAGAATGGTGTTTAGTGAGGGAGAGGATGTGGCACTATGGCCAGAGCTGTTGAATTTGGAACTGAGGAATCATGGTTCAGCCTGCATGACCAGAACACTCTCCCTAGGGAGTACATTCCCATGCTAGACCTTATAAGCGCTGCTGGCATAGCACCAGCAGGTGGGCCTTTGGGGTGGCAAGGGTGGGTTAACCTTGAAGGCCTGTCCACCACAATCAATGATGAAGTTCACCTCCAGTCTTCCGGGTAATCCTACATAGCGGCACAGCCCAGAGCAACAGTCACTGGGGTCACAGTATTATTGATGCCAGTCCGCCTCACCCATTGGTACCTCCATTGGCATTGTTTCTGCAGTAGCATTGCAGCTCACCAAGGATTGGCAATGCAGGATATGCATGCACACCAAATTAAGTTTGCAAGCTTCACACTTTAGGCACTAGCACTTTTAACTAATTGGTCAAGCGGGTAAGCCAGGAAAAAATCCTAGGTTTTCTGATTGTACATTGCTCATTCAGCACCTGGATGAGAATCTCGTGCCCTCCCATAGTTTACATCAAAGGTTAATGTTAATAATGTGTTTTCTTTAATTTGTGGCGCTTTACTTTACAGCGTGGGTGACCACCAGAAGCCACATGGAAGCTCGGATTATTTGGACTCAAGGGGACCTAGCGATGCACCAGTGCCAAGCATCAAGCTCCAGCCTTCAGTGGCTCACACCCATTTTAGTTTAATAAACAATACAGGTACCCCGGCACTCAAAAGTAATATCCCTTTTTCTATCAAGCCTTAATACGCACAACCACATTTCATTTTTTCAATATATCACTTATTACAGGCACAGGTGAATTCTTACAAAAAATGTATTTTTTAATTTTATCAAAACATTAAATTCAGGTGAAACATTAAAACCATCATTTTCGAACAAAGGCCATATAGACCCCTGATTTTTCAAGAAACTAGACAATTCAAGGATTAATAGTAGAGGATATTAGAGATTCTATAGTCTTGATCCAAAGGACGCAACAACCGACACGTGTTTCGTCACATCGGTGACTTCCTCAAGGCTTTTTTGGAAACGTAATATTTTTTGCGAGGTGATAACTTTCTGTTTGTTGGAAATTATGATACCTAACATGGCCGAAGTACGAGACGATGTTTTCTTGATTTGGATGGCAAGATTCGCCTATTCCACGAGTTCGGAATCCGGATAATCACCTAACAAGTGATTCCGAAAATGTTTATCAGAATGCCAGCATGTATTTGGTATAAGGTCTAACGATATCTCCAAAGTCTGTTCCACAAGTTCAAAAGAAATATTGCCCCTATTTTGATCTCATTATTTCATTGAAACGATTTGTCAATGAAGAATTAGATTTTTAGTTAGTCTTGTTGTGAGTGTCCATTATTCAAAACCCCCAGCGGGCTGTGATAGGCCCCATGTAAGGAATCTGGAATCCTACAGCGTGAGCTTCAGTATCCCCGTTCGGTGAAAGTTTAATCTCACACCAACTGCAGTCGGTGAGAACGTAGATTCTGCCAAAGAGGTAGTTACTTTGCTGCTTCTGACGAAATGGGGAAAAGTAGGTCAGGAAACCAGGTTTTATAGGGAACACTCAACCGGAACAGTCTAGTGTGTACTGGCTCCAGTGAAACTGCAGATACTGTTCCTGCCACTGTGGGACGGATCGCAAAGACCCCCTGCAGTTCTGTGGCCTGCTGATCTGATTCATTGCTTCACTAAATTCTTGGTCCTTGCAATGTTTGTAGATTGTCCAGCATTTTAAGGCATCTTTGTCATTGCTCTAAATTCTCCAAATTTAGTTTTGATTGTTAAGGACTCCCAGCCATTGCCGCCCCTGTTTATTTATTATTTCTCCTGTACCTGACTAATGGGAGCATTTTGATGTTGTTGCCATGTCCAGTGCTCCTCTACCCAGGTGGTTGGGACACCAGCTGGGACCGTGGCCTGCTGGTAAATGGATGGTGCGTGCATTGCTTTCAATGGAAAACTCTGGAGAAGGGCGCCTGGTGAACAGAGGCCTTGGTGGAGGATGATGTGACGTCTCCTCCATTGGAACGTTTTTCACTAAGTTTTTCATAGGCTGTTCAATACTCTAGTGATTCAGTCTCACACAGGATTTTATTGAGCGGTTGGCTTGCATCGATGCGCTTGTCTTTCTTTGTGTGCGTTAAATAGCCTTGGAATGTGTCCATAATTGTTTCCTGAGGCACGCATGTATTCCTGAATCAGACAACATGACCCAGTGTGTAGTAATTGTATAGCTCTTCAATCTCTGGCAGCACAACACGCCTGATAATGTGCTTCACGGCTAAACACTTATCAGGTCCCAAATGCGAGACCTAATGACTATGGTGATGCTTGTTCACTCCAGTGAACTCCACAAAGAGCTGATCATACACCTGATGGTCTTTGGTACAATCTATATAGAGGGTCCGCACTCTCTTGTGCTCCAAGTACTGCACCAGGCGACACATTGGTCCAAACAACAGGCATATACAGTTTTAGTTGAGGGATGCCTAGCTGCCAAGAGGATATCAATCACCAGCTGTCGCCGCTCAATATCCATGCATGGACATGGATTTTGTGAATGCCTGGCAGGCTCGTGTTAGAAATGAGTGTCTCTAGTTGGTAGAGGTAGGTGTCTTTGTCCAAATAGGGACCCTTGCTTCTAGTCAGGGTAAGGGGGATACACTTCTAAAAATAACCCCTGCTCACCCCCTTGTTAGCTTGACACGAGCAGACAGGCTTATCTCAGAGGCAGAGTGTAAAGCATTTGAGAAAAAAAGTAACCTTTATCTAAACCAAAAAGACCAAAAACTACAAAAATCCACAATACAATACTGGAAAAATAGTTACTTTGCAAGATAACCTTTAAATTGCAGAAATAGTTGAAAAGCACATTTCTGCCGAGTCGCTAGCTCTGTCCGGGGCTACCTCGATGCTGAAAACAACAGTCTAACAATTCCAGCTGATCGCCCGGTGCGGGGTCAGCTAGAGCGAAGACAGACTCAAACAGTACCTTTCTCGTTGCGGCCGACACGTTGGTATGAGCCGGTTGGGGCAACCGTTGCAGTTGTGTTGCAAAAATGGAAGCTGTGCAGGCAGCGGCTTTGTGACGATCATCCAGATGTGAGGCCAACGCCTACAGTGCAAGGTGAGGCAGTGCTCGATGCAGTGCTGGCAGGCTGTGGTGCAGGCGACAGGGACGATCGATATACCATTCGGGCAGCGACGGAGTCGGTGACGTGCGTGTAGTGAAGCGATGCAGAGTGCGGTGCCCACAGGACGCAGTGCAAGCAGCGGCTCGTTGACTGAGTTGGTGAGACTAGGGTTGCTTTGCGAAGTGAGGCAGTGCTCTCTGCTGTGCCTTCAGGACACAGAATCCTGCAACAGACTCGGTGACAGTTGGTTGCCCTTTTCTTCTGTGGTGACTGAAACCAGCGGTTCCAGAGACTGTGCCCAGAAGGATGGTGAGGCCTTTGCTGTTATGCACACAACAAGAAGGGGGGAGAGGCTACATTCCTACTGACCTCCCCATGCAATAACTGTAACACACAAAAAGGAGGTAGGAAAGTGTATACAGAAGGTGGCACGTGCTCGGTGAATAAAAGCTGCCCTCACTCACAAAATTGTGACATGCTTCTTCATTGGGCTTGCTAACTGACAGCCCTGTGCAGACCAAAGCTTTGTGTCCCCAATAGCAATTTTATTCCAGGGCCATCCGGCTAGGTTTAAAAACGTGAAGAATGGTGGTGATAGGAGAAAATTAGGATTCCTTCACCCCTCCTGTAACCGTGCCCACAGTATTGGGTCACTCCAACATTCATCAGGACCCACTGGATCCCAAAACGCAATACTTTCTGATCCTGATTTGGGTGTCTATGAGATATGTCCTTTCCAGTATAGGTTTTATCTACTGCACACTCTCCATGATTTGTGGGAAAAAACACGGCGGGGGGATGTTTATTACTAGGTCGCCTTCCTCTCCTCAAATGCATAGGAGTAGAAAGTCCTTTCCCCAAGGGTGTGTATCCCCTCCTCACTCAGCATCCGTACACCACTATTATGCCTGCAGCACAAAGTTGGCTAAATTGTAAGCTCCTTGTCCAAATAGGACCGTTCATTGTGGAACAGTGTCCACTCTCTGTAACACCCAGGAGTCTGTTACATCCAAAGCCAAAATCCGTATCACTAGAACGCCTCTACTCAAGCAACACACAAACTCTCACTCACAGAGTTCCACTGAGCGAGTCACTAGAATGAGCAAGGTATAAGGAGCGACCCCCGGTAGTCAAACTCTACACAGAGACAAAATGTGTACATATTGATATTAGTAAGCACAGTCCCTCAAGATATATCAATGGGTCATATAACTAGTGGTAGTTAATAGTGTCAAAACCATCAGCCATTAAAGAAGTGACGCTGATAATACGGATGGCCACCACATGCAGCTGTCTCGATCTGATCATATTATTTTACATGCCCCAGCGTGGTGTAATGCTAGGATTACGAATGGATCCACTCGTGTATCCCGGTATGCATGGTTATACCTCCACACATAATCTTATTTATCAAGGGATTGTGTGTATACTTTGTACAGGAGTTCCTGTAACCCCAGGTCAATTATCTTTGTTATCCCTGCAGCGGTCTTCTGTCCCGCAGAACCCCAACCCCGACTCCTTACTTCATCAAGGTGGGTACCCTGCCTGGATATTCTCCATCTTTCGCCATGAAGGAGGGCGAGTTACTGCTGTCATCATTCTCTATATCGGGACTTAGTTCCGGTCACATGGGGGAACGTAACCCCACATGACCATGACATCATAGTTCCAGATTCCATAATACTTTCGATTGGTTGCCACAGGTCGTCGTGATTTATTAGAAGTCACAGAAAAAATAACTTTGAGATCATACCTACTAATTAATCGGACACGGGGCATGAGATACACTCCCAGGAGGGTCACAATTTTTTCGTGACACAGTGATCCCGCATGTGTAGGAAGGTGGAATCTGACTAATGGTTGCCCCCAACTTTTTGCCTGGTATTTGAGTGGTTTTTGACTAGTCTGGCTGGGTTCCTGCTATCCAGGACCCCTGCCTATCTGCTTTCTCCCTAAAACTAATGTGAAGTACCCTAGGTACAAACTAATTGGATGCTGAGGATGCCCTGACAGTCCCTTGTAGATGGTACCCTAGGTACCCAGGGCATGGGTCCCTCAGTAGGCCTACCAGGGCTGCAGCACTTATTGTGCCACCCTGGGACAGCCATACAAACTGACACCACCAGACCACTACTGTAGTCTGGGTAAGGTGGTGCTGGCACCCCTTACAGGGATATAGGTATCCTATATGCCACCCCATTACAACACATATACTCACATAGGTCACCCCTATGGCAGGCCTTGGGTTATCCTACAAGGCAGGGTGCTGAGGTATGTGTGAGGGGGGACCCCTACATGAGTAGGGCCTCTCTGCAACCTTCATAAAATCATTGCTGGGTTGTTTGTAGTGTAGCCATACCATATACTCTTAACCGCATTATAAGTCTATTGCGATATCGCGATAACTTGAGAATGGCTACACAGAACCATATCGTGTTTGGTGTCAAACATGTAGGAATCATACCCCCAGTCCAGCCATGGGCATGAGGGTACGATTCCCCCCTGCTAGAGGGGCGATATGGGAAAAGCGGCAGAATTTAGACACCAATTTAAAAGTGCACAAGTTTCACAAAATGGCTACTACCCGCCACCTACACGACCCTGGCTGGCTGTTGCTGGGGAAAACCCCAGCCTCGCCAGCTGGACAATAGGGCTCCTGTGGCAGGGAGGTGCTAGCATCTCCCCAGACAGGATAATGTGGATTGGAACAGGGTGGGTGCACCAAAAGTCCTTTCAGAGTTGCACGTAGGCAGCTGCAGAAGCCTCATTCTGCATACACCGCTTGGAACTGGTTCAGGGGCATCCTGCCCCTCGCCCAGGCGGGCAACACACAAAGGGGAGGGGGTGTAGCCACTCTTTCCCGCCTCACCTACCATTGGTGGACACTACTCTGGACACTCCCCTAATCTTGGGGATAAAGGTGAATAACGTGGCCCCAGAGCCTCAGATTAATCTTGAACTTTACAGTCTTGACCTTCGACTTGCTGCTGCCCAGCTGACGGAAGAAATCTCCCTTGGGATAAAGGAGTTATCCCCCTGCTTGGCAGGCACCTGAAACACTGCAAGTGACCCGGTTGGAACTTCACTGCTCTCACGAACTTCGACGACTTCCAGAAACCTTGAGGTGGGTTTCCAGCGCATCCCAGAGGCCAGTGAGTGTGCTCAACGAGTTTGGGCACCGTGGACCGCGTGGGTGCCGAGATCCCCGATACCCTAGGACACCGGCCACCTCTTGCATAACACACGACCCTGACGAGTGGGGAAGTTGTGCTTTGGCCCGTTTACGAGTCAACCACTCTACAGCAATTGTGCCAAAGACCAGCGCCCTAGCCCCCTCCTGTGGCCCGTGGGTGCCCTTTTACGCACGCCAAATTTCCGCCTCCCACGGTCCCTTGTCTCTCGACTTGTGGGCCCTAGCGGAGGTCTACCTTTACAATCAAGAGTTCCCCTGGTTGCTCCAGGCCTGCTCTACAGTCTCCTCGAAGGAGACCTCTCCCAGACCTCGTGGGTCTGCACTGTAGCAGATTTGTTTATTCTTCGTGGATTGCGGTTGCCAAGGCTTAGTGGATCCAATCCGGACACTAACACCGCAGCGACCCTCATCCGACGTGGGACAGTCGCACCTCCGGAAGCTGGCCTTCCTTGAAGCCTCCCGGAGCCCGTGGCTGCAGATCCAAGCTACACCACTTTCCACCTGAAGCACCCGACATCGAAGGGCTCTTTGTTTTGAGCCTCCTGGTCACTTTGCCGTGACCCAGACTCTGTCTCTCTGCTTTCAGGTTCTTCTCTACAATCTTCACATCTTTGATCTTCACGGCATCATCAACGGTTTTGACTAGCAGAACTTTTGACTATTTTCCCATTGAAAATCAGCCCGCGACCCGACAGCAGAAACGACCTATGCACCCGGCTTCCCTGGGGCAGGTAACAGTGGTACCTCGGTACTCTCGTGGTAGTGGGAATCTCAAAAGCTTAAGTCTAAAGTTTTTACTTTGTACTCCTGCTAGAAGTATTTTTAAACTGTTTATTTCAAACCGCGACATTCTCCATAGGCTGTAATAGAGATCCCGATAGCAGCTACTTGCACTGCACGCGCCTCCTGTGGGTCCCCTTCCTCATAACCTGGGGTGGATTCTTAAGGGGCCAGCGATCCTGAATGCCCTAGGCATTGCCTGTAGAATTGTCGTGGTTCTTATACCACTTTTTTAGTATATCGTTTGGTCCCCCCCTGGGGCCCAATGTTAATAGTGCTATTTATTGTGTCTATCAATGCTTGTTTGATATTGTAACTTTGCCACAGCTTCATAAAGAGACTGTGGGATTCTGTCTAGAATAAATACATATATTTTATATATATACCTGTGTGGGCTACTCTTTCATTTGGTTATTCAAGAGGTTATTATGGTAAAACAATAAGCTGAACACTCCTTCAAGACTTAGCCTGAAGGCTGCTCTCCACAGCTACCACTAGGATAGCTTTCTTTAAAGGTTGTCTTAAACCTATCATCAATAAGAGTCTAATTGGACTGGTGCAAGGTGTCCCTATAACTAGGAGACAGCATATGCCAGGCCAACTTCTCACAGCATGTATAAGTACAGCGCCCAGCGGGAACCAAACGTATGTGAGCTGCCAAGCCTGTCTAAAGATAGAAATGATGGAAACTGTCATCTGGCCTGGCTCTGAGCACTCAGTGCTGGCTTCGATGTTCAGCAGTCAAAGCAGGCTACTGAAACAAATACATCACTTTTCATGTGGTCAATTCAAAGTGATTTTTTTCGGATCCCTCTAATAATCGAGGCTCTCATCTAATAATGTATCTCCTATGTCTAGCAGAAGCGACTCTGACATAGGCCAAAAAACATGGTTTACTATTTATAAATGTTTTATTTTCTCCAGCTCACTAAGGGGCCGATACTCATGGGGTCAAAAGACTTGTATTCGGTGCGTCATTCAGAAATATGAAAAGACATGATGATCTACCTCCTACTTGGTAGAATCAATCCCTTTATCAACCAGGTCATTATCTAGTTGTTGTATTCCAGGGGATGTCATCATTAAGTCTCGCCACAAGGCTTCATAATCTGTAAACCCACTTCTGTTCCCTAAGTAGGAGTAACCTCTTTATATATATTGTGGAATAATTGATTCTGGGTTTATCCAGCACCGTCCAGCATAGGTCAGTCACTGTGTGATGTCCCTCTAAATAGTGTGTTGTAAACATGGTGTTTGAATTTTGGCATCTAATGGTGCTCCTGTGTTCCATGATGCATAATTAAGTCTTCCTTGTTGTCATGCCTGTGTATTGTTTCTTGCATGGGCAAACTATTAACTACGTTCTCTGAGTTACAATTAGTGTGGACCATTTGCTCCCATGGGTAGGGCATCCGACCCTGTGGGCACGGTTACAGCAGCAGAAACATGTTGACAGCTTTGCAGTAAGGAGAGGTGAAGGAATTTGAATTTCCTCCTATTACCACCATCCTTCACGTTTTTAAACCTAGCCGGATAGCCCAGGAATAAAACTGTTATTAGGGACACATCTGAGCTAGTTTTAATTTTCAGTGGCTGCACTTTTCTTTGGTAATCTCAAAACTTACTATTTGTATTGTTTCCCCTTCCCTTTTGCTCCACCCCAGGCATTGGTCAGGGTAGGGGTGTCAGTTAGCAAGCCCAATGATGAAGCATGTCACAATTTTGTGACTGAGGGCAGTTTGTATTCACTGAGCACTTGCCACTTTCAGTATACACTTTCCTATCTCCATTTTGTGTATTATAGAGGTCTTTGCTATCCCTGATGTCTCTTGAACAGGGAGGAAGCTCTACTTCAAGCCCTTAGAGACAATTTGCACGCAGGATACACACACAGTTCCTCTCCTTGGCAGAAAGAGCCACTGCAGGCCTACACCTGACTGCACACAGCAAAGGGGCACAACTTCTCCGCCAGTTTCTCCCAGCTCTTCTCCTTGGCAAAGGTTCCTCTTGATTTCCAGAAGTAGTCTGTGAAGTCTGGGGCCCAATATTTATACTGCAGAATCCTTTGTCTCTGGTGGCAGAAAAGCCCTGTGCCCAGTCAAAACCAGTTCTGTCCTCTCTGGTGCAGCTGATCCAGTGGTTCAGCAACAACAGATACTCCACTACCATATACTCACCTGGGCCCATAATCTAACAGTGCGTAAAACCGCTGGTTGTCAAGTTTGTGATTTTCACAATGTTCAGGATTAGTTATTTACCACTTCCGTTCACCTTCTAACTAACCCTTCACGGATCAAAAAGTTCTTTCCTCTGGGCAATGGGCCATTAGTTGAAATAGTTGATGGTGAGAATAGCATAAAACTAACTCACTTATACTTTAAATTTTAATGTAATAACCACAGATTACTTTAGGATTTCAAAATTTTATCTATATTAAATGCATGTGCACCTTCTCAAAATTACAGTGCAGCACCAACATTGATGGGAGAGAAAATTCGATTAATAAACACCATGCATTTGTATCAAACTCATACAATAATCAATGCTTAGAAAGGGAGAGGACAGAGAGAAAAGAACATTTGCAAATAACAAGAAAAAATATATTTACCAAGGATGTTGTGGAAGACCAACCCCCTGGCCAAAGGGCTGGTAAGGGTCCCCTGAGATAGTACAGGAGACAAAGACTTCAGGACAGGATAATAGACCTCTCTAGAATACCGACGTTTCCGCCGCATCCTTCTCTGACACTCTCTTCCTCCTCGAGATTCTTCTGCGATCTTCTGTTCTAACCCAATTAAATTAGGATAGAAAGTTTTGCTTCAGGTTCTGCAATCAGCTCCCTCCACCCAGCTCTGAACTTCTTCAATTATTCATCAGCATCTCGTCCTCCCAAACTCGTTCTCTCCCAGCGTCTGTGCTCTCTTCTAACTAACTAAAGCTATCTTAGTTATACCTTCGGTTTCTGCATGTTTCACCCATTAAAGTTTCAATATCGGGAAAATACGAAATTTGATTGGTCAGGCAAAGGGGGGGATCTTCATCATACCATGCTTGCATGTCATAAGATTCAGTTAAACCATTGTTCGTAAACCCATCCTCTTACTTTTTATTCATAAATTCTGTTCCCATACACTAAATGTAACGATGTCGATACAAATTATAATGAATGTCTTCATAGTTGAACTCTACATCATCTCTTTCTCACGCTGAAGCAGCCGATCTTGGCTTCCGTTCAACTGCCTTGTCATGACCTTCATGGTTTCACTCAGTAAGCATGCGCGGACTTCGCATTACTCAGCTCATCCAGATATGCGAGAAGGCCAAATACGTACTAATGATAAAAGTCAGAAGTCCAATATTAGTTTCTCAAATAAGGTGATTACACTGAATACCACCCACTTCTACTCTATCCCATTATATTTATTAATACTTTTCCCCGCATTAGCATTAGTAAAATAGCTTGTTTTCATTTCGGTCAAGCAGGTGCCATGCATGTGAGCCTTCAAGTCTCCATTTTACAGCTTCTGCTCATGCACAAGAATTTCCCTCCAAGCTTTATTCCGTCATCCTGCATAGATGCAGGTGATGCATGTGCAAAACAGATTTCCCTTTTTAGAGCGATATTAGTCCTTCTTCAATGTTATCCGCGTTAGTATATACATACGCACGCTTCACTAACCCTCGTGTTCACGTGGTGAGTATTCGTTTTCACTAAACATTATTAGTAACTTGTTAGTGAGTTAAACCAGTGGATTACTTCTGAGTAAGTCTCTTTTCCACGAGTCCTTGCTGCATCAATCCCCTCTCTGATGGCATTTTTGAGCCATTACAAAATTACCCATCCCTTCCCAGATGCCAACTACAGCATTTCTCAGCATCTTCTTCTTCCCTCTGATTTTCATCAATCACTTCTTTTCTTTCTAAATCTCTCATCTTTTTATAAAGCCTTCCTTTCATCTCTTCTAGTTGCATCGTCATTCTTTCGTTTCTTCCCTTTCCCTTTGCCTCTACAACACTTGCATGTAATCATTATTATCAAGACTATTGTCACTATTATAGCTACTGGTAATATTATTTGACCTAGGAAACTCTTTCCAAAATTAGTAAACCATTTCCCTATTGATGTAATACTCTTTGTTAGTCTTTCCCATACACCGTCAACCTCCAGTTGAGTCAAATCTTTATGAATCCTTGTAATATTCTCAATATAACCTTTAATGTCCTTACTTTTGTCAGGTATGTAAGTGCAACAATGTTGAATTTTCAACATTCCACAGACTCCTCCCTCTTTTGCCAATAAAATATCAAGTTTCAAACAACAAGGGCAACCCTAGAACAAGACCCTGTGGTAATAGATGCTATAATCCAAACAATGGTTCATGAGCCAAGCTTAAAAGTAAAGTTTGTTTGTTTAAAATTTAGGAGAGAGCCTAAAGAAAGAAAAAGAACAGAGGCTATCTATATTCCACATTACCCATGTACCAATAGTTGTATCAAAAAACTCATATTTAATATTAATTAAGCAAAAGACATATTACACACATTAATAGAGGCGCTCATACAGTTACACAGTGTTATGATTATAGAAAATGACAAGTGTAAACTAACAGATAGTGGCTGAGGAAAAATACAAACAACAGGTTTAAAAAATATACAAAAATACACAATACAACAATTGTGTCCTCTTTCATTTAGGCCACGTTACTGGCGTTGACGGCATTTCGACCTAAGGGTACTCAGCCGGGTCTGGTGGCGCAGTGGACAAATGCATCCACTGTAGGAGCCTGTGTTTGACCTCATGGTCACAGGTTCTAATCCCACCAGGTCCACTCAGCCTTTCATCCATCTGAGGTCGATAAAATGAGTACCATTGAGTTGGGTAACAATATACATCTGTTATTCAGCGCCTTGAGACTTTCGGGTGATACGTGCGCTATACAAACGTACATGTTATGTTATGTTAAGGGTCATCATCAGGACAAAGGCATCATATCTAGGAGCGTCCACTGTTTTTCAAATAAATCTAAAAATAAAATATATATTCTTGGGTTCCAAAGAGTAATGTAGAATTTTAGTTAGCACCGAAAACGTGACAAGGATCTAAGAAGGTGACCCCAATGGAAAGAAACCAACTAGATAAAGATATTTCAAGGCGTACCCAAGAAAAAAGGGAGAGAAGAAAAAGGCAAGAAAAAGGATGAAACAATTCAATACAATAAATGATAATCACCTCAATGAACACGCCGAATAAATCAAAGTAAGTTGTGCATCAGACACTGGAATTTCGAATAAAATCTGCCAAAAAATAATAACCAATTCTAAACCAATACACTCATTTATCTTGCCCCTCAAAGGTATAGGAGACTTCAAGACATACACATACCTGTCGGTATGTCTGGAAACTTCACAGAAATATCCTCAATTTTAAGATTGTGAGGACATATGCCTGAAAGGGCTGTTTGATCCAGGTCAGTTTCTAACTGTTGATGGCCCCCAACGGCAAATAAATTCAAGGGATCATGGTCGGTATCAGCGATTAAGCTGCTGAAAATTAAAAATGCAAAATAATAAGCCTCCCGAGCATAACATCAGTCCAGCGGCATATCCGTAGTAAGGGAAAGCCGCAAAAAGTCTGTTATTCTTTAATAGTTAGGTGCAAAAACAATATCATTTCGCCATCGGTAGATTATATGCTAAATTTCCATTACAGACCGGTGCGGGCGAAAGTAGACAAATATATCACTGCAAAATTTCAGAATATATCATTAGGATGGCGGCGTATCCATAGTAAAGGAGAGCCGCTTAGTCCACATTACTCACTAGTCGCTAGTGTAAAAACTTATTGACAATTATGAAATAGAAGAAAGGACAACTATTGGCCCACGGGCAAAATGTTGTATTTGAAAACATCCACATGGAGGGACCAAATAAGCAATATATCAGTTGTTAATGGTTGGCCGCTCAACTCTAAAGAACTGACCTCCATACAAATAGCACAAAAGCCAGTGGAAATGGCAGGTAAAACTGACAGCAATGTAGTAGTCCCACTTACTTTTAACTGAAATTTTTAAACGCTTCTCGTCAGATCGGCATAGCGGCTCCAGAGAAAATCACGCCCGATGTTGCAAGTATGGAACACCGGCACGCTAATCTTACAGCGTTCCATTCAAGGAACTAGAAATGGGACTGGTCTCGTCAAAATTATCAGACCTCCCAAAAATATTAACTATTGGGGCAATTAAAAACACATAATCGGTAGTCCCGTTCTAATCTTACTGGGACTGTGAAAAATTCATTTTTAGTATTTACAATCGCCCAAACTCAGTCAATTAAAAGACGATCCGAGATCACGGTGGCCATCTTGGAATAGTAAAGAGTTCGGAGGAAGTTAAAGAAAAGATACCCATTACCAAAAATCAAAACAATTCCAATAGAAACAAAGGAAGACCCATTTCCACAGAATCAGAAATTATGCAATAATCCATCTTGAAATTACTTAACGTTCTTCCAATTCATGAACAATACCATCATCAGTAATGGTGAACGACTATTTCCATAGTGCACAGTTAATAAACAGTCAGCATCACAATTGTAATATCTAATCCAAGTCATTATAATACATTTACATATTTACAAAATAATCAATGTGTGTTCTCCTATTACATGAACAGCGTCATCATTAACACTTAAAAACGTCTCTTTGCACAATGTATAGTTCACAAACAACCAGCATTATGATAATATTATCAAATACAAGTCATTGCAAATGTTATATTACCAGTAATCATAATTATATTTGTTCCCAACAGAGGGCATATGGGAGTATTTTCTGAACATATTAATGATCATGAAGTTACTGACCCATATAAAAAGTCGTAGTTCAAACTTTACTACTTCAGGATGAAAACCTGTAACAAATCAGAAACATTCCACAGAACTGTACAGCAAAAAAAATGTTTTCAAACATATTGCTATATGTAGACATAGGTGTGAACCTGTTTAATATAGATGCCATCATTTCAGTAGCAAAACCTGTTTAGTGTAAATGCCATCATTTCAGTAACAAATCTATGATCACTTTCATAGAGGGTGATTCGTACAAATTGAGACAACAGAGATTGCAAAAAGTGCCTCAGCCCCAATAGCAAAAGACATATCCTAATAGAGTATTAAACACCACTCAACTGAAAAATACAACTGTGCATTCTTCCAAACTGTTAAGCCCATTGTTGATGCTATCACAACAGAATATCCAACGGCATTCGGTACGGTTTAGCAGATTCGCAATGTCACCACCCCGCTTTGGATTTTTTACCACTTCAATCACTTGCCATTTCAGATCAGAGATTACATTATGATTATATTCCACAAAATGGGAAACCAAAGGTGTGTGTTCATTTCTACACCTAATTCGGCTTTTATGTTGGGAGGGACGGTTTTATATACGTTGTGTCGTCTGTCCCACATAAATGAGATTGCAAGGACACCAAATGGTGTTTACCACATTCTGAGAGTTGCAGCTGGTATGATCACGTAAGTCATATTTTATATTGCCATGTACAAACTGTTTTGTGTTCAGAGTAGAGTCGCACATAAGGCAATTTCCACATCGAAAATGGCCTACAATTTTGTTAAGGCCCCATAATGTAGTCAGATCAGGTGAACTCTTGACAGGCAAAGCGGCACGGACCAAGTGGTCACGTATATTTTTACCCCGTATAAAGAAGAAAAGGGGAAGTTCCTTTGTAATCCCAATTGCCTGCACCAATGGCCAGTGTTGTTTAATAATCTTGGTGATTTGATTACTTTGCGTGCCAAAGGTACAAAGGATAAGGTACACATTCAGATGTCTTGGGGCACGAGGTGTTAACAGAAAATCCCGGTGGTTATACCAAACCCGCTTTAATGAACGTTTGATTAATCTCTTTGGATAACCACGATGTTCTAATTTTTTGGCAAGCACATCAGCCTCCCGAAAGTAGTTCTCCCAAAATTGGCAGGTCCTGCGAATACGCAAGAACTGACCAAAAAGGAGGCCATCTTTGAGGCCCCATGGATGGTAGCTGGTGTACTCCAAAAGAGTATTACGTGCTGTGGGTTTTGTGTACAGCTTAGTAGCTAACTTCCCATCATGTGGGATAATTGTCAAATCGAGAAAGTCAGCACTCTCACTGTTGGCTTGTGAAGTAAAATTTAGATCCTGGGAGCAGGTATTCAGCCATTTTAGAAAATCATTCAGAGTAGCAGTGTCCCCGGTCCAAATGAAAAAAATGTCATCAATATACAGGGGTGTGGAAATCTTTAAAAATTCTACTTGGCCATAGGACAAAATGTTACAGAAATCTACTTGCCCTCTGTAAATTCTCCTTGCCCTGCCTACTCCATAATTCACTAAGATAGGTCTACACAGAGAGCGCCTGCACTGCAATCAGTTCAACATACCATGCAATATATTTTTCAAATGCCAGTACACTTATGTAGTGAAAGGTGATGCACCCTTACATGCAGATGTTGTACTGGCTAGTTGTACAGCATGTGTGAAGATGTCATTGTGCACTGCACCCACTTATCAACCAGTCTGCATGTGACAGGTTTTCATACGTAGAAAAAACGGCAGAGTGCAGACTGGTAATTGACTACATTTCTTGCTGTGTCTTTGGGGCAGACTGTGTCGGAATATGAACCTGTTGGACAGAAGGGTTTTCTCCTTTGTAGGGCCAACTGGTAGTTCTCCAGCTTCAAAAATACACAAGAGATGTTCTGATAAACATGTGTGGATGGGAATAACTGCACTTCTTGGCCGAGCTTATCAACTCTTCATGGGGCAGCAAAATTACATAGCAGAGGTACTGTGGTTCACTGAGACAGTATCCACAATTCTTGTCAGGGTTTCTGTACTTTTAATGGGGAAGTTAAATCAATTTCCCCTTTTATGCTCCTGAGCTGGAGTAACAAACATCATATACAAAGCTGGCAGTATCAGTACAAGTTTCTCTTGCACGGTACAGGTGCAGTAATGGCAGCAGCAGCACAAGGTTCACTGACATGAAGAGATGCAACTCTTCGGTAGATGTGGAGGTTTCTCAATCAGAATAAAAGATATATGTAGCATTCACACACTCTCACACAGCAGCAAATCAAACTTCATTCCAATTTCACAGCAAAGGGAAGAAGAACCAAGTTGAAGAAACTGTCAATCTAGATGTGAAGGAATCTGGATCATTGAGATGGAGGGGCAGTGAGTAATTGGAAGGAATCAGCATTCCATGTCACACCTAGCAAGGACACCCGGGCTCAATCACAGTAGAGTTGGAAACACTTTCTTGGCCTGATGGATAGTCAGAGGCTATCTGACGAATTACGTTTATTTATGCATCAGCTACCAGGATGTCTAAATCAAATATTAGCTATTTAGCTGAACAAACGTCCAAAAAGTGCCACTACTCATTTTCATGTTCTCTCTTAGTCGTTGTGCTCTGTGACCATCATCTAACCTATTCTGCAGCCTCATGTCTAGTATTTCCCTGAAGGACCAGAAAAGGTTGTAGGAGGAAGGGAGCCGGAAGTACACCAAAACCGTAAGCTGAGCACGAACCAACACACTGCACAAATGCCAACATGTCACAAGCCCATCGCTCCCTGCTTCCTAGCCCTAGCCACATGAGTGGAAAGGTGTTCAAATACACAACACCTCTCCATGTATAGTGCATTTGATACCTTAGCAATTAAGGAAAATCTACAACTCCTCCCAACATGAACCTCCCCACCACTGCAGACAAATGCAATAGAAACGCACACCTTGCACTGACAGCGAAAAAAGTAAACACCCCAATTAATAACAATAAAATATAGCAATGTATACAGCACCTACTCTGATGGTTGCAGGCACAAAGACCCTCGAGTAGTCGCCCCCACTCTTCATTCTAGTTAAAAGGTAAATACAATGAGACACAAATATATGCTACTGTTTCTTCACACATGTTTAGCTAGAAGTGGTTTAGGGGTGGGTTTCTAAAATATAGATCTGTAGCAATTATGTAACCAGTTAGATCTTAATAGCTGCCAGGCGCAGTCTGAGAGTTAATCTTTAGCCTGAGTGCTACTGCAACCAGAACTCGTCTTGCATTACCGGGTGAGGCAGAGAAAGAAGACATTTGGAATGTTGGAGCACCATGCTAGAGTACGGGTGAACTAAGCATTTACAGTTATGGTGGCAGTAGGTATGTGAACTCACTGAGCTATTTTTCTAGCATCCTGTATTGCCATGCCTGTAGGTGCTCTGTTCTGCATCTTAAAGGATAAGTGATGGGGTGTGCCAGGTACTTCGACCTACACTTAAGAGATGCATAGCACAAGATTTATGCAGCAGGTGCGCTCACAGGCTGTGCTATCTCAAAGGTATGTGGTGTTCTCCCTCACACCATAGAATGACTCTTTCCTTCCTACCACAAGCCCAGCTCTTAATCAGCTACTACATTCTAATGTCAAAGGGATCCAGTATCAGAGCCCAGCATTTTTCTTTTCAGTTGAGAGGAAGACAATGTCCTTAGGAACTGGCAGAAAGATCCTTGCACATGTGCGCATCAACTGCATATTTGTTTTAATTGGCGCAGAAGCTTTGGGGTTGATGGGCCAGTACTCCGCTGCAGCACTAAATAAATACAGTGGCCCTGCCTCTGCACCTGCATTCCGGATACCTGTCAGTTTCTGATGCAGTAGTTTATCGGAGGCAGGCAGTTTAAGTGAAACTGCAATGCATGGCCTGGCTGCTTCAGCCTCAGTGTCAGAGAGACAGCTGGGAAGAGTAGCCCCTGTGAAAACTGGCTTTTGTGCTGGCAGCACATCATGGAGCTTGTTGTATATCCTTTATGACCATTCAGCGCTGTAGAGGGTGCTCAGGGGGGCCAGATCTCTGAGCAAAGGGCCACACAGAGTGAATTAAGCAGCCGACCAGACAGGAAAAGACAGGAAATGAAAACCCCCTCTCCTGCCCCACCCCCTCCCCAGCCTCTTACAAGTGAATGCTGGACGTGCGTTGCTTTGAAGCAAGATTTTCCTGCACCTTTATGTGCAGCAGTCCTGGGTCATTGAAATTCCCTGTATTTCATGACCTTGGGAAATGCACGGGCATTCGTTTTTTCTTTTCTTCTGCGCAGTGCCCCTATGCCCACCACCAGGCTGAGTTTACCAATAGTCAGATCAATATCGCCTAGAGCCCCGTTTCCAAAAAAAACCCATTTAATCGTTGATTTCCTTATAGATGATTTGTGACCCTGACAAGACAAGTTGACCTCCCAGTGTCTCCTGAAAACCACGAGTGCTTAGAAACAGGCCGAATGAGTCTGTCGCTCTCTATAAATACCGGACATTTGGAATCACAGTTCACAAACAAACAAGTGACACACAAAGTGTCCAACACTTACGGGTGGCACACATATGCCTACGGCAGAACAGACCCATGTAACACACCCAAGCAGGCTCACATTAGCCAACCCCCATGCCTCAGGCGCATGCAGCCTCACAATTAACATTGTCACAATCCCAGGCCTCCCCACTGGCCTCTGATTCTCACCACTTACCTCCGACAGCCCTCAGCCAGCTCTGTGCTCTGCACAGAGCTGGCTTAAATACAGCACAGATTATTCAATTTATCTCATTATTAAAATGAGGTCCTCTATCTGATTCCAAAGTAACTGGAAAACCAAATCGCGGTATGAACTCTCTCAACAGTAATTTAGCAACTGTGAGACTGTAATTTCTTCTAGTGGGGTATGCCTCTACCCATCTAGATAATAGGCACACTATGACAAGTACATACTTCAATCCATTGCACGGAGGCAACTCGATGAAGTCTAACTGTAACCTGGTGAATGGTCCTTCTGCCTTTCCAATTTTTTCCCAACTAACCACTGACTTCCTACCTGGATTTTGCTGCTGACCAATTAAGCATCGTTGGCAAAGGCTCTCTGCCACTTCCGTGAACCTTGGATTGTACCAATTCTGTCTGAATAGTCTGATCATTGAGTCCCTGCCAATATGTGTTGACCCATGATATACTCTTGCCATTTGAGAGAGTAGGCAATCTGGCATGACTGGTCTGCCATCTAAGTACACCCACACTTCATCTTCTGTCCTTTTTGTACAACCTGACTTGATCCATAATTCTTTTTCTTTTTCCTCAACTTCTTCCTGCAACTGTCTGACCTCATCCCATGTTTCTGGGGCTGAGAAAAACATAAGTTGGCAGCTGGTTTCATTTGTTTCCACCTATTGAATGCCATAGCATTTCTTGCACAATATTGAGCAATTTGGTTTTATATCTGTTACCTGCCATCGCATAGTTGTGGGATTCGAGTCAGATATGTGTAGTTAGCATAAATGTATCTTAGACTGTACCTCTATTCCATATGCATTAAGGATTGCGTTATGAAGTAACTCTCTTGGTCTCTGTGTCTCGCATGATAGAAAGGGCCGAAAAGCCATACTGTTGCCAGCTTGGATCATGAACGGTCGTGCTTCAGATCACGTGCCCCTCTTGCGTATCCCTACCGTCAGCATGATTTAGCTTGTACCAGCCTAGAGACAGGGTGAATTGTATTTACGGCCGAGGCCCAAGGTCACATCTGCAGTAGGGAGTACTAAGCGAAATTCCTCTGTGCCCGAGACGAAAGGGAGTCACCCGGCCGACCTTCCCTGAATAAGATAGTAACCTTATACGGGCAGATGGTATGAGCTCATTTAGGAGCTCTAGGACTAACTGGTGTTTTTCCACTTACAATGCTTTGTATGCTGAATCTGTTGTGTATATAAGTGTGATCTTGTCAAGGAGCCAGCAGTCTTCCTCGGCGCACCTGATGGGTGAGGTTCGATGAGGCTCCTCTATGTAGAGTTCTGTTGTGGCTAATAAATGCTTGAACCTTCTACGTTGCCAATTGCTTATTATTGACTTGATATTGCGGGCCACTGGTAAGTGTGGCCCTTGGGATTACTATTGGATTACTTCAGTTGGCGACCACGAAGGGACCCCGTGATAGGGTCTTCTCCCTCCCCGTAAACGGGTGAGAGGATCGGGGGCGTCTTGGCCGGGTGGGCGGAGGGGAGTCTATGTTATGTCCGCTCCGCGCTCCCGCTCGGGGTGCCCTCTGCTGCTAGTGACCCTTCACCGGGGTCCTACGGGCTTGACCCAGGAGCTGACCATATTGGTGGTAAGAAGTTGGCAGCGGAGAACGAACATTCGTACCAGGGGGCACCCGGTGAGTAATTTGTTTGTTTGGAACATGTGCTGTTGAACGGTGCATTTGTTTGAAGCACGCGCTGTTGAGCGGTGCATCTGGAACAGTTAACTGTGTTTGATTTGAGGGGTCGTGAGTACCCTAGGAGAATTACGGAGGTCATATGGGAGTATTTTCTGAACATATTAATGATCATGAAGTTACTGACCCATATAAAAAGTCGTAGTTCAAACTTTACTACTTCAGGATGAAAACCTGTAACAAATCAGAAACATTCCACAGAACTGTACAGCAAAAAAATGTTTTTCAAACATATTGCTATATGTAGACATAGGTGTGAACCTGTTTAATATAGATGCCATCATTTCAGTAGCAAAACCTGTTTAGTGTAAATGCCATCATTTCAGTAACAAATCTATGATCACTTTCATAGAGGGTGATTCGTACAAATTGAGACAACAGAGATTGCAAAAAGTGCCTCAGCCCCAATAGCAAAAGACATATCCTAATAGAGTATTAAACACCACTCAACTGAAAAATACAACCGTGCATTCTTCCAAACTGTTAAGCCCATTGTTGATGCTATCACAACAGAATATCCAACGGCATTCGGTACGGTTTAGCAGATTCGCAATGTCACCACCCCGCTTTGGATTTTTTACCACTTCAATCACTTGCCATTTCAGATCAGAGATTATATTGTGATTATATTCCACAAAATGGGAAATCAAAGGTGTGTGTTCATTTCTACACCTAATTCGGCTTTTATGTTGGGAGGGACGGTTTTATATACGTTGTGTCGTCTGTCCCACATAAATGAGATTGCAAGGACACCAAATGGTGTTTACCACATTCTGAGAGTTGCAGTTGGTATGATCACGTAAGTCATATTTTATATTGCCATGTACAAACTGTTTTGTGTTCAGAGTAGAGTCGCACATAAGGCAATTTCCACATCGAAAATGGCCTACAATTTTGTTAAGGCCCCATAATGTAGTCAGATCAGGTGAACTCTTGACAGGCAAAGCGGCACGGACCAAGTGGTCACGTATATTTTTACCCCGTATAAAGAAGAAAAGGGGAAGTTCCTTTGTAATCCCAATTGCCTGCACCAATGGCCAGTGTTGTTTAATAATCTTGGTGATTTGATTACTTTGCGTGCCAAAGGTACAAAGGACAAGGTACACATTCAGATGTCTTGGGGCACGAGGTGTCAACAGAAAATCCCGGTGGTTATACCAAACCCGCTTTAATGAACGTTTGATTAATCTCTTTGGATAACCACGATGTTCTAATTTTTTGGCAAGCACATCAGCCTCCCGAAAGTAGTTCTCCCAAAATTGGCAGGTCCTGCGAATACGCAAGAACTGACCAAAAAGGAGGCCATCTTTGAGGCCCCATGGATGGTAGCTGGTGTACTCCAAAAGAGTATTACGTGCTGTGGGTTTTGTGTACAGCTTAGTAGCTAACTTCCCATCATGTGGGATAATTGTCAAATCGAGAAAGTCAGCACTCTCACTGCTGGCTTGTGAAGTAAAATTTAGATCCTGGGAGCAGGTATTCAGCCATTTTAGAAAATCATTCAGAGTAGCAGTGTCCCCGGTCCAAATGAAAAAAATGTCATCAATATACAGGGGTATGGAAATCTTTAAAAATTCTACTTGGCCATAGGACAAAATGTTACAGAAATCTACTTGCCCTCTGTAAATTCTCCTTGCCCTGCCTACTCCATAATTCACTAAGATAGGTCTACACAGAGAGCGCCTGCACTGCAATCAGTTCAACATACCATGCAATATATTTTTCAAATGCCAGTACACTTATGTAGTGAAAGGTGATGCACCCTTACATGCAGATGTTGTACTGGCTAGTTGTACAGCATGTGTGAAGATGTCATTGTGCACTGCACCCACTTATCAACCAGTCTGCATGTGACAGGTTTTCATACGTAGAAAAAACGGCAGAGTGCAGACTGGTAATTGACTACATTTCTTGCTGTGTCTTTGGAGCAGACTGTGTCGGAATATGAACCTGTTGGACAGAAGGGTTTTCTCCTTTGTAGGGCCAACTGGTAGTTCTCCAGCTTCAAAAATACACAAGAGATGTTCTGATAAACATGTGTGGATGGGAATAACTGCACTTCTTGGCCGAGCTTATCAACTCTTCATGGGGCAGCAAAATCACATAGCAGAGGTACTGTGGTTCACTGAGACAGTATCCACAATTCTTGTCAGGGTTTCTGTACTTTTAATGGGGAAGTTAAATCAATTTCCCCTTTTATGCTCCTGAGCTGGAGTAACAAACATCATATACAAAGCTGGCAGTATCAGTACAAGTTTCTCTTGCACGGTACAGGTGCAGTAATGGCAGCAGCAGCACAAGGTTCACTGACATGAAGAGATGCAACTCTTCGGTAGATGTGGAGGTTTCTCAATCAGAATAAAAGATATATGTAGCATTCACAGACTCTCACACAGCAGCAAATCAAACTTCATTCCAATTTCACAGCAAAGGGAAGAAGAACCAAGTTGAAGAAACTGTCAATCTAGATGTGAAGGAATCTGGATCATTGAGATGGAGGGGCAGTGAGTAATTGGAAGGAATCAGCATTCCATGTCACACCTAGCAAGGACACCCGGGCTCAATCACAGTAGAGTTGGAAACACTTTCTTGGCCTGATGGATAGTCAGAGGCTATCTGACGAATTACGTTTATTTATGCATCAGCTACCAGGATGTCTAAATCAAATATTAGCTATTTAGCTGAACAAACGTCCAAAAAGTGCCACTACTCATTTTCATGTTCTCTCTTAGTCGTTGTGCTCTGTGACCATCATCTAACCTATTCTGCAGCCTCATGTCTAGTATTTCCCTGAAGGACCAGAAAAGGTTGTAGGAGGAAGGGAGCCGGAAGTACACCAAAACCGTAAGCTGAGCACGAACCAACACACTGCACAAATGCCAACATGTCACAAGCCCATCGCTCCCTGCTTCCTAGCCCTAGCCACATGAGTGGAAAGGTCTTCAAATACACAACACCTCTCCATGTATAGTGCATTTGATACCTTAGCAATTAAGGAAAATCTACAACTCCTCCCAACATGAACCTCCCCACCACTGCAGACAAATGCAATAGAAACGCACACCTTGCACTGACAGCGAAAAAAGTAAACACCCCAATTAATAACAATAAAATATAGCAATGTATACAGCACCTACTCTGATGGTTGCAGGCACAAAGACCCTCCAGTAGTCGCCCCCACTCTTCATTCTAGTTAAAAGGTAAATACAATGAGACACAAATATATGCTACTGTTTCTTCACACATGTTTAGCTAGAAGTGGTTTAGGGGTGGGTTTCTAAAATATAGATCTGTAGCAATTATGTAACCAGTTAGATCTTAATAGCTGCCAGGCGCAGTCTGAGAGTTAATCTTTAGCCTGAGTGCTACTGCAACCAGAACTCGTCTTGCATTACCGGGTGAGGCAGAGAAAGAAGACATTTGGAATGTTGGAGCACCATGCTAGAGTACGGGTGAACTAAGCATTTACAGTTATGGTGGCAGTAGGTATGTGAACTCACTGAGCTATTTTTCTAGCATCCTGTATTGCCATGCCTGTAGGTGCTCTGTTCTGCATCTTAAAGGATAAGTGATGGGGTGTGCCAGGTACTTCGACCTACACTTAAGAGATGCATAGCACAAGATTTATGCAGCAGGTGCGCTCACAGGCTGTGCTATCTCAAAGGTATGTGGTGTTCTCCCTCACACCATAGAATGACTCTTTCCTTCCTACCACAAGCCCAGCTCTTAATCAGCTACTACATTCTAATGTCAAAGGGATCCAGTATCAGAGCCCAGCATTTTTCTTTTCAGTTGAGAGGAAGACAATGTCCTTAGAAACTGGCAGAAAGATCCTTGCACATGTGCGCATCAACTGCATATTTGTTTTAATTGGCGCAGAAGCTTTGGGGTTGATGGGCCAGTACTCCGCTGCAGCACTAAATAAATACAGTGGCCCTGCCTCTGCACCTGCATTCCGGATACCTGTCAGTTTCTGATGCAGTAGTTTATCGGAGGCAGGCAGTTTAAGTGAAACTGCAATGCATGGCCTGGCTGCTTCAGCCTCAGTGTCAGAGAGACAGCTGGGAAGAGTAGCCCCTGTGAAAACTGGCTTTTGTGCTGGCAGCACATCATGGAGCTTGTTGTATATCCTTTATGACCATTCAGCGCTGTAGAGGGTGCTCAGGGGGGCCAGATCTCTGAGCAAAGGGCCACACAGAGTGAATTAAGCAGCCAACCAGACAAGAAAAGACAGGAAATGAAAACCCCCTCTCCTGCCCCACCCCCTCCCCAGCCTCTTACAAGTGAATGCTGGACGTGCGTTGCTTTGAAGCAAGATTTTCCTGCACCTTTATGTGCAGCAGTCCTGGGTCATTGAAATTCCCTGTATTTCATGACCTTGGGAAATGCACGGGCATTCTTTTTTTCTTTTCTTCTGCGCAGTGCCCCTATGCCCACCACCAGGCTGAGTTTACCAATAGTCAGATCAATATCGCCTAGAGCCCCGTTTCCAAAAAAACCCCCATTTAATCGTTGATTTCCTTATAGATGATTTGTGACCCTGACAAGACAAGTTGACCTCCCAGTGTCTCCTGAAAACCACGAGTGCTTAGAAACAGGCCGAATGAGTCTGTCGCTCTCTATAAATACCGGACATTTGGAATCACAGTTCACAAACAAACAAGTGACACACAAAGTGTCCCACACTTACGGGTGGCACACATATGCCTACGGCAGAACAGACCCATGTAACACACCCAAGCAGGCTCACATTAGCCAACCCCCATGCCTCAGGCGCATGCAGCCTCACAATTAACATTGTCACAATCCCAGGCCTCCCCACTGGCCTCTGATTCTCACCACTTACCTCCGACAGCCCTCAGCCAGCTCTGTGCTCTGCACAGAGCTGGCTTAAATACAGCACAGATTATTCAATTTATCTCATTATTAAAATGAGGTCCTCTATCTGATTCCAAAGTAACTGGAAAACCAAATCGCGGTATGAACTCTCTCAACAGTAATTTAGCAACTGTGAGACTGTAATTTCTTCTAGTGGGGTATGCCTCTACCCATCTAGATAATAGGCACACTATGACAAGTACATACTTCAATCCATTGCACGGAGGCAACTCGATGAAGTCTAACTGTAACCTGGTGAATGGTCCTTCTGCCTTTCCAATTTTTTCCCAACTAACCACTGACTTCCTACCTGGATTTTGCTGCTGACCAATTAAGCATCGTTGGCAAAGGCTCTCTGCCACTTCCGTGAACCTTGGATTGTACCAATTCTGTCTGAATAGTCTGATCATTGAGTCCCTGCCAATATGTGTTGACCCATGATATACTCTTGCCATTTGAGAGAGTAGGCAATCTGGCATGACTGGTCTGCCATCTAAGTACACCCACACTTCATCTTCTGTCCTTTTTGTACAACCTGACTTGATCCATAATTCTTTTTCTTTTTCCTCAACTTCTTCCTGCAACTGTCTGACCTCATCCCATGTTTCTGGGGCTGAGAAAAACATAAGTTGGCAGCTGGTTTCATTTGTTTCCACCTATTGAATGCCATAGCATTTCTTGCACAATATTGAGCAATTTGGTTTTATATCTGTTACCTGCCATCGCATAGTTGTGGGATTCGAGTCAGATATGTGTAGTTAGCATAAATGTATCTTAGACTGTACCTCTATTCCATATGCATTAAGGATTGCGTTATGAAGTAACTCTCTTGGTCTCTGTGTCTCGCATGATAGAAAGGGCCGAAAAGCCATACTGTTGCCATCTTGGATCATGAACGGTCGTGCTTCAGATCACGTGCCCCTCTTGCGTATCCCTACCGTCAGCATGATTTAGCTTGTACCAGCCTAGAGACAGGGTGAATTGTATTTACGGCCGAGGCCCAAGGTCACATCTGCAGTAGGGAGTACTAAGCGAAATTCCTCTGTGCCCGAGACGAAAGGGAGTCACCCGGCCGACCTTCCCTGAATAAGATAGTAACCTTATACGGGCAGATGGTATGAGCTCATTTAGGAGCTCTAGGACTAACTGGTGTTTTTCCACTTACAATGCTTTGTATGCTGAATCTGTTGTGTATATAAGTGTGCTCTTGTCAAGGAGCCAGCAGTCTTCCTCGGCGCACCTGATGGGTGAGGTTCGATGAGGCTCCTCTATGTAGAGTTCTGTTGTGGCTAATAAACGCTTGAACCTTCTACGTTGCCAATTGCTTATTATTGACTTGATATTGCGGGCCACTGGTAAGTGTGGCCCTTGGGATTACTATTGGATTACTTCAGTTGGCGACCACGAAGGGACCCCGTGATAGGGTCTTCTCCCTCCCCGTAAACGGGTGAGAGGATCGGGGGCGTCTTGGCCGGGTGGGCGGAGGGGAGTCTATGTTACGTCCGCTCCGCGCTCCCGCTCGGGGTGCCCTCTGCTGCTAGTGACCCTTCACCGGGGTCCTACGGGCTTGACCCAGGAGCTGACCATATTGGTGGTAAGAAGTTGGCAGCGGAGAACGAACATTCGTACCAGGGGGCACCCGGTGAGTAATTTGTTTGTTTGGAACATGTGCTGTTGAACGGTGCATTTGTTTGAAGCACGCGCTGTTGAGCGGTGCATCTGGAACAGTTAACTGTGTTTGATTTGAGGGGTCGTGAGTACCCTAGGAGAATTACGGAGGTCTTGCAGGGTGGTCCGGTAGGGATTGACTGTAGAGACTCCGCGGATCCCTTGTGATGTTTTTAGATACAGATCAGATGCCTAGTTGTTACTTGTGAGTAATGCACGGCCGGATTGTACTCGGGAAAACCTGCGGCTATAACTGGGTAGCCATGCGACATATCTGAGGTACGGCTTGGTCTACATCAGAACAGTCGCAGTGGTGAACCAGGGAGGTCATGGGATGGTCCGTAGTCCAGTCCGTGGTTACCCCTGTCTGATTGTCTCCTGTCAGTCTATTGAACGACGGCCTGTTGTGATTTTGTTGATCCTTTTTGAGTAATTCTCCACGAACGGGAGTCGACGGGCTCCGTTCGTTTGTTTGGATGCATCAAATTTGGTTAGGTTGAACTGCAGAGAGTAATGTCGACATATATGTTATCTGTGGCATAGAGTCCGTTATATGTGTCTGTCTACTAACCAACATGTCGTGCTTAAGCAAATTGAATTGTTTTGGTTGTTGTTGTCGGACCAGCGACTCTCGGTTGGCCGAGAGTCAGCCTGCCCCACCGGAGGGCAGCCCTAGCCATTTCATGTATGTGAAACACGGAATTGCCCCCATATTATTCAATACCCTGTGGCATAAGTATACTAAAGGTAATGAAGAGTTACAGTGGCCGAAGACTGGTTCCTTTGATGAAAAGAAAGTTGCCTTTCTACAAGAGCAACTATTCTCCAGACGCAGTAGGCAATCTATGTTTGATGCCTTAAACGCCTGGCAGAAAGAGGCCAAGCAGAGGCGGATGAGAGGGGAGAAGCTGGCGAGAGCCAAGGCGGGACAGACTGTAACTCAGAAAGCTGTAGCCTACGACAGAGAAAGGGCGGAGAAAGGAATTGATTGTATGAATCGGGAGTTTAGGTTAAAAGTTGATAAAAGTTATGTGGCCCGACCCAATGCAGAGGATGAAATAGAAGACCTACTGGACATGCGACCACTGCCCCCGTATTTTCCGCAACGATTGTACCCGGAGGTAACAGCTGCTACCGTATCGGCTGGAGCAACGACCGTTGACTCCATGCCGGCGCCAGTTGCCTCTATGGCAACTTCAGCCGCATCGGCGCCTCAGCCCCCTCCCTTGTGCCTGTCATTGATCATTCTCGGCTGTCCTCCTCTGTCTCGGAAATTATGGCCCTATTGCCCAATTTGCGGTCAGCCTCAACAGCTGAAGCTTCACAGCTGTCACCGGGGGCCATGTATTCCCCTTCCGCCCTGACCTCCTCTTCCGCGAGTGCAACTCCTTTCACAGCCGTTTCAACGCCAGTACATCCGACTGGTTCATTAGATGGCAGAAAGTTGTTCACTGGATCAGCCTTAGGAGCCGAGGAGAAGGAGACCATTGCAGTCCAGGCATCCCAGTGAATGCGGCAACCTATTTATACCCTGACTGACATATGGAACACCATGCGAGATTATGAACCAGTAATGCATCAGCATGCGTTGGCCCATATGGCTCAACGCCTCATTTTATTGTGGGAACAAGCCTATTAAGGGGAACGAGCCCCGGCCATACTATATGATATCAACACTCAGGCCCATAGATCTCAGCTAAGTCCAGAAGAGGTGTATGGGAATGCGAACACTCTGGTCAGTTACAGAATGCGCCTGCACGCAGCTAGCCCTGCGGGGGTACAGCAGTTCCCAATGTGTGAGGTACACCCTATTTACCACCTCGAAGTAACCGAGATAGTAAACGCGCAAGGGGTGGTTACTCGCCCACGAGTAGATGCCCGTTTTCAGGAACAATGGATATATACTCCCTGGAAACGTAGTGAGGTACTTTCCTTGAAAACCCAGTTGCCTGACCCCAGAAAGAATCCTACCACATACTTTAAAGAACTTACAGAAGCCGCCTCCTCGGCGGTGATGACACTGGCTGACATTGAGCTATTTTTTGCTCTATTGGTGCCGGTGGACATATGGCGGCAGGTGCATGACCAGGATCATGTGGCTGAGTTTGGGGGAACGTGGGAGCAATTGAGGGACTGGGACAGGGATCGTAAGCCAGGAGATAAACCTAGAACTGAGATATTGACTTTGCCGGAGAAAATAATAACCTATATGCATTCCCTAATCCCTCCTAGGAAGGTGGATTGGGACAAATTGACTGCGTGCAAGCAGAAGAAAGACTAGAACGTGTCCGACTTCTTCACGAGGTTCAAAGGAGTTTTCATTGATTTTCGCGGGCAAGATCTGTCTAAGGAGGGTGGCATACGTCTGTTTGTTAATAGGTTTGTAACTAACCTGTTGTCCGAGATATCAGCCCGACTTCAAGCTGCGGAAAGTACCTGGACTACATCAACCCCCTCGACTATTCTAAGTATGGCTCAATACTATGAGCATCGGGAGAACGAGAGTAAGGAGAAGACAGGAAAAAGATCGAAGGACTTGAAAACTAGGGTCTTGTTACAGCAAGTTGAGAGGGGACGCGGTAGGGGTCGGGGAACACAGAACTTTTCCCCGCGAGGGGCGGGGCCCGGACAGGGTGTAGGACGAACGGATTTAGGAACCAACCAGTGTGCATTCTGTAAGCAAGAGGGACACTGGCGAGCCCAGTGTCTGTTGTTGCAGGCGCAGACCGGCGCTCCGAGGGGACAAGGGAGAGGCCGTGGCAGTGGTCGTCGAGGTGGATATACGAGGCAGGAAGGAGTTGGGCAAGGTGAGAATAGCCAGAATTATTTCGACCATGGTCAAGGAAAGCAGTATTATAACAAAGGATGTGTAAGTAACGACTCGACAGGCTATTCTGAGGCATTGGAGAGCCAAGGACAGAGTGGGGGACACGTGTCAATCCCGATCGATCAAAACGGACCGTACGTGCATGCTCATCTAATGGATGCATCGGGTAAGTTTCTAGTTGACACAGGAGCTATGCATAGTTCTGTTTCACACGCCCTTGTCCCTGGGGCTGCTCTGTCTGGCCAGAATAACGTGTCTGTAGGTTTCTCCGGAACTCCAGTGGTAAGCCCCGTCTCCCAACCTCTTTCTCTTAACTTGGGGCCGATTTCAATTGACTCGCCTTTCCTTCTGACTTCACAATGTGGTGAGAATCTTTTGGGAATGGATATACTGAAGAGGCTGTATGCCCGCTGTCGTACTTTGATATTCGGAACCGCGTAGGGGACAGGGTCCTACCTCTGTCTATCTTGGTATTAGCGAACCGCAAATGGTAAATGCGGCACGTACGAGTGCTTTATGTGCCGTTCTAGCTACGAATGCACTGTGTACACGTATTCTGCTCAACTACGCGGGTTCCATTTTGGAAGCAGTGGCCATTTTGTCATTGCCCTCACACAGGCTATGATGGAGTTAATACGGGCCTCACAGTACATGGGCTTTCCCTCTGACTTCTCTGTGACCTGGGCAGCTGGCTCTGCTGCCCCGGGTCAAACCGGTCTCACGAGCTCCCCTTCCTCCGTCTACCTGTGATTCGTATCAGGGCTTGACCCGTCATAAAACCCTTTCATTCTACACAATCCCCCGGCTAATCTCTTCTACACCTGCTTGTTCTTGCTTTATGACTTGTTTCCCAAAACAGGAGATGCTCATGTTTATTGGGGGGTCTATTTACTTCAAACATGGGATCTGAACCTTCCTGTGTAAATCATTGTGGGCTGGCCGAACTGGAATGTGGGATGGTCATCATGACTCTGCTTTTTCGTTTGTAGTGTATGCCTTTATATGACCATATCGTAAACCAAGGAATGTGTGCCTGGAGCATGATATTTTGTACTTAAGGAGAAGTCCGTTCCTATGATTTTCAGCAGTCTCCTGAGAACATACACGCTGTTGTACTTCTAGGATATCTGTCATTGGTCTGCAGCCAATAAACGATTCTTTGACTTCACCCAGAAGACTCTGTGTTTCTGTAGGTCCGGAACAGGGTGAAACCCCGAAGTCATAGGGTGTGTGCCCCTGCACCGCTGGGTCTAAAATACCCAGTACTTCAGTTTGGCGCCCAACTCGGGCCGATTTCAGCGGTACCAGTCCAAGCCAGAGGTTCGTGAGGAGCTTCGTGTGGAAATTCCGGAGGAAGGCCGCCACTTCATCGACCCCTGCATGTCGACGTGGTCCGAAAGTCTTTTCTGCGAGGTTCTCCGCGTCCCGACGGCTACGAAGGACTGCTGCCCTGATTAATCGACCTGTTTTGGACCCTTGACGAGTTTGAGAGAGCGAAACAATCGAGAGAGTCTTCTGGTGACGTCATCGATCAGCAATATTCAGTTAAGTATAAGTGGAGCGTCTCCCATTTGTTTTGGTATCCCTCGGGATCGTTTGGTTTGCTTTGGTAATTGGTGATTTGGTGTTTGCAAACCCCAAAGCCAGAGGACTCGTGTATTCACGAGAATATCGTAATCGATAATCCTTTGACGTTTGGATCTAGACTAGTGAGCGAAGATGCCTGGTTCTGGACTATTTGGTAGATTATTCTGTTTGGGTTGTGGAAAAGATTTCCAGCTAGAGGAATCATGTCCGGTTCCTCCGGTTGGAACTCCAACTTATGAGCTCTATGTGAAACATGGCGTAGGCCCCATTGCATATAACGAAGTGTGGATCCACTACACCAGGAAAGACGGTGTTTTAAAATGGCCCCAAAATGGTAGTTTCGATACCGATATTTTAGATAATTTGGAAATTAAATTGTTTAAGAAGAAAGCCCGGCCGGCGATGTTTGACTCTTTCCGCTTATGGCGAAAGGAAGCCAAACAGAAGGAAATTAAGCTAGCGAAAAAGAATAAGAGAGAGAGAGGTATGTCAGTAATGCAAGCAGCTGTACAATTTAAAGACAATGAAGAGGAGCAAATGAATGAGCAATTGCACAGGCAGCGTAAGTTAGGGATTGACAAATGTTACCCAGCTTTGCCACATTCTAAGCAGGATGAGTCAGAAGAAAAGGAGAAAGATCCCTTGATGTCGCATTTGTTGAGTTCGCCACCCCCGTATGCTCAAACTGCCACGGCGCCTCCCCAGCTTGTAAATATGCCGTCTCCAGTGCATATACTGCAAGCCTTGCCGCAACCGCCAGTTGCTTTGCAACCAGTTCCTATTCCTGTAGCGCAGTCCTCTCAAGCGCCTCCAGTAGTGCTTCCAACTGCCCCCGCACTTCCTGCGACTTTGCCTAATCCAGTAACTGCCTCCCCTAACACTCTTCCTTCCACCACTCCAGTACCTGTCTCTACATCCTCTTTTCTTCCCTCTGTTTTTCCCCCTGTTCTCGCCTCAGCTTCTCCTTCAGCGCGACAGCGTTTAGCTAATGTGGTTACTACATTAATGTCGCCTCTCTTTGGGTCATCTGGTGCAACTCCTGGTGTACAGCGTAAGCAGTTGCGCAGCCAATTGCCTAACCCCGATGAGAAAAAGGTAATAGATCACATGGCGCGTAGATGGATCGTTTTTCCTTCACTGTATGATGTGGAATCGGTTGTTAACACTTTCCATCAATGGGATGCCCCGAAACAGAGATATGTATTTGAGAAAATGTGCGAAATTCTCTGTGAAGAATTGGAAGATAGTGGTAGAAATCCGAACCCGCAGGAATTGTGTAGAGTGAGGTGCGATTTTGGAACTGGTATAATTGTGGACCGCGAAGTAGATAAAGCAGTTGCGGTTGTATTGTCCTTAAGGAATGACGATTGCCAGCAGTCATTGTTTGAACAAGAGGTCCTTGTGGGGAAAAAGGCAAAAGCGCGACAATACCCTATGAGAGAAGTTCCCCCGGTATGGAAAGAAGCAGTTGCAGCTGTCGGCAATAACCCCGCTGTGCCAGCGCATTTCCAACGTGTTTGGGTGCATGTTCCATGGAAGCGCTCTGAGGTGTTAGCACTTAAGCAGACATTGCCTGATCCCCGTAAAAACCCAGCAGGTTATTATAAAGAGTTGTCACAGACGGCAGGGTCATGCATTATGAATCTGGCCGACATAGACATGTTGTTTGGTAATGTTGTTCCACAGCCTCTATGGGGATCAATTCGTAATGTAGATCACAATGCAGAACTAGGGGATACATGGGCTAACATTGTCGCTGCTGATGCTAGACAAACGGGTGGTGCGAAACCAGAACCTTTAGTAGCTGAATTGCCTGGTAGAATCATCACGTATATGAAGACAATAATGCCTGCGATGCGCGTAAATTGGGACAAGTTATCTGCATGTAAGCAGAAGAAAGATGAGACAGTGTCAGACTTCTTTACTAGGTTTGAGGAAACGTTTATTGACCACAGTGGGCAAGATATGAGTACGGAGGGTGGCCAACGGTTGTTTGTGGATAAGTTTGTGCAGAATTTACTCCCTGACCTGTGTAAAAAGTTGAAAGATTCAGAGAGTTCTTGGGCCGTTTCCTCTTCAGCGCAAATACTGGCTACTGCACAGTATTATGAAAACAGAGATAAAGACGAGAAAGATAGAACGGAGAAGAAAACGAAGGAACTAAAGACAAAGGTCCTTTTACAGCAGGCCTATCCACCACGTGGAGGTGGTAATAATTATAGACAACCCCAAGGTGTTTATCACCAACCCCAACAATTTCAGACTAATCAGCAAATGAATGGGTATTATCAACCACGTGTCCCTGTAGGTCCCAACCAATGTTCATACTGCAAAGAGGAAGGTCATTTTAAATATAGTTGCCCTAAATTAATGCAGCGGAACGGTAATATGTATGGCGCCAGAGGTAGAGGTGGTCAGCAAGCTCCTAGAGGCAGAGGGCGTGGAAGTGTTCCCCAAAACGCGCGTCCTCTTCCGCCCCAAAGCGCAATTAATAGCTTTGATCAGCAAGCTAACGCGACTGGTAATACGGCACAGTATTACAATAATGATTATTATGCGGAGGACGGCGATGCAGACAATAATGGTTACTAGGACAGCCATAGACAGAGAGAGGGAGTTGTTTCAGTGCCAGTGGATCAGAGTGGACCGTATGTTGAGGTGACTACAGCAAATGTAACGGAGCCTTTTCTGCTAGACACTGGTGCTGCAAAGAGTTCAATCATGCATTCAAAACTCCCTGGCGCACCTTTGTCTGGCGATATAAATGTTTCAGTAGGTTTTTCTGGCGCCCCAGTTAGGAACCCGATTTCCAGTCCCATGTCGCTTTCTGTTGGACCTTGCGAGCTGAAAGCGCCCCTGATCCTGACAACAGGTTGTGGTGAGAATTTGCTGGGATTAGATTTGTTGAAAAGATTGCACGCTACACTGTATTGTTCTCCTTCAGGAGTACAACTTACATTAGGCAAGAAAGTGGTTTCCCCAATGTATTTGTCTAAAAACACGATGCCACCTGAATTGTCATCCCTTCCGGATGCCCTTTGGGCTACTGGTCCCAATGATGTGGGCCTCTTGGAAATACCACCATATGTGGTGACTCTAAAGGCTAATGTCAGACTGCCACGTATTCCCCAGTACAAGATCTCTAATGAAGGGCAGAAAGCATTGTTAGACATTGTCAGTGACTTGATTAATAAGGGTGTGATTGAAGAGACAAGAGGCAACGTTTGCAATAGCCCGATTTTACCTGTCTTAAAGCGAACGGACCCTTCACAGCCACCTGTTTACAGATTTGTGATTGATCTTAGAGAGGTTAATAAGATTGTTGTGCCTCAGTTTCCTGTTGTCCCCGATATAACTGCCTTATTAACGATGATTCCAGCCTCTGCTGCATGGTTTTCAGTGATAGATTTAAAGAATGCTTTCTTTAGTATCCCAATTGCAGAAGAGAGCAGAGACATTTTTGGTTTTAGTCTGGGAGGCCGAAGCTTCCGCTTCAAACGCGCTCCCCAGGGCTACTGCGAGAGTCCATCCATATACAGTCAAGCTTTGAAAGCGCAGCTTGATGCACTTGTTTTACCTAGTGGCGCTATCCTGATCCAGTACGTGGACGATTTACTGATCGCCGCGGATACTGAGAAGATCTGTAAAGAAGCCACATTGTCACTGTTGCGCCATTTATCCGCTTACCATCACAAAGTGTCTCTCTCTAAGCTGCAATATTGTCGACAAGAAGTGACCTACTTAGGTCATCTCTTATCGAAGGAGGGAAGGAGACTGACCCCAGAAAGAATTCAAGCCATTGCACAGTTGAGTGTGCCGAAAACACAGAGAGAAGTACGTGCTTTCTTGGGCATCACTTCATACTGTAGGCATTGGATCCCTAGTTTTTCTTTATTGGCAAAACCTTTATTAGCACTAACATGTAAAGACACACCGAATCCTATCCCATGGTCTGAAGAGTGCCAGAAAAGTTTTGTGGAATTGCGTAATGCATTATGTTCAGCACCTGTGTTGGGTACTCCTGACTACAGTAAGCCTTTTACATTGTATGTTCACGAGAAAGATGGATGTGCATTGTCAGTGTTAACACAGCCTTTTGGTGACAGACCGCGCCCATGCGCATATTTTTCATCCACCTTGGACCCTGTAGCGAGGGCATTGCCAAGCTGTCTAAGAGCGACAGCTGCTGCAGCGATGTCTATCCGACAATCTGCTGGTTTGGTAATGGACAACACATTGATCGTTATGGTTCCACACGCTGTAGACACATTATTAAATAGGACCAAGACACAACACTTGACTAGTGCGCGGCTATCAGGTTATGAACTTACACTGTTAGCTAATCACATACACATAAAAAGATGCAATACGCTGAATCCAGCCACATTATTGCCGATTCCAGCAGACTCAGATGAGATTGAGCAACATGACTGTCTGTTCAGAACAGAAGAAGAGACGAAAGGGAGAGTAGATCTCAAAGATACTCCCCTGACTGAATGTGATGGCACTTTATGGGTAGATGGGTCATGTTTCAAGCTCCCTAATGGTGACACGACTGCTGCATATGCTATCACGACTTTACATACGGTCGTGGAAACTGCACGAGTGCCACATAATTCGGCCCAAGCAGCAGAATTAATCGCCCTCACGAGAGCATGTGTGTTGTCTGAAGGAATGAGAGTGAACATATACACAGATAGCCAGTACGCCTTTGGCGTGGCTCATAATTTTGGGCGACTGTGGAAAGAGCGTGGGTTCCTGACGTCGCATGGAGCTAAAATTCAGAATGGCAAGTTGGTGAATGATCTCCTTGAGTCACTGACCCTACCTTTGCAAGTTGCGATCATGAAATGCAGTGCGCACAGGAAAGTCACGGATGATGTTGGACGCGGGAATGCGTTTGCTGATGAGACCGCGAGAGAAACCGCACAGAATGTGAAGACTAGAATGTATGTTGCAGGCCCCGCAAGATGGGTTAATGATGTGGGAATGTGTGAGAACACAATAGAGAGTGTGAAGTCGCTTCAGGCTGAAGCTACAGAAGAAGAGTTAAGCAAGTGGAGAGAGAGTATGGGTAAGTTGGATGAGAATGGTTGTTGGATTGACCTGACGGAACATAGGCGATGGTTGTTGCCTGATGCATATGTGCTTCCAGTGGTTACTATGGCACATGGAATGGCACATATCAGTACGAAAGGTATCTGTAAGTTGTTGGCTCCAGTATGGCAGAATGTTGGGATTCCCAAGTGTGCAGAGAATGTGGTCAAGAATTGTATGGTATGCTTGAAGTACAACCCTGGTAGGGGAACCCCAACTCCGGCCGGTCACTTTGCACCCCCATCATGTCCATTCGAAGTTTTGCAGCTGGACTTTATTCACATGGAAAGATGCAACAACCTAAAATATGTATTGGTGGTTGTTTGTGCTTTTTCCAAATGGGTAGAGGCTTATCCTCTGAAAGATAACACTGCCCTATCCACAGCCAAAGCCCTTGTGAAGGAATTTTTCCCCAGGTTCGGAATGCCGAGAATGGTGTGGTGTGATAATGGAAGTGAGTTTGTGGGTAAAGTGATGAAGAATGTATGTGAAGGTTTAGGCATAAGGCAGAAATTCCACGCTGCAAATCACCCCCAATCAGCTGGACTAGTTGAACGCTACAATGGAGCCTTAAAGCTCAAGTTGGCCAAAATCCAGGCGAGCACTGGTCTTAAATGGCCTGACGCTCTGCCTTTAGCACTCTTGTCCACCAGAATGACGATACACTCACGAGTGGGACTTAGTCCTTATGAAGTAGTCTTTGGCCGCCCGGCCAACGTATGGGGTGTGCCAAGGCCTACGAAGTTCAGTGAAATAGAGCATCCAGTACTGCTCGATTACCTGTATGATTTGACTGTTAAACTGCGTGTTTTGCACCAACAGGTACATGATACTCTTCCCCAAGCCTCTGAACCTCCTGGACACCCCATCAACCCTGGTTCGTGGGTCCTGGTACGGAATTTCCAGCGTAAGGGCAACGACGAACCTCGCTGGATCGGCCCTCATCTTGTTCTTCTTTCGACAAGATCAGCAGTGCGAGTGAAAGGGAAGAAGCACTGGATTCATGGTACTCACTGCAAGGTAGTTCCCTTGCCTCTACCATATGACCAGTGGGTCAAAGAGGGTATCGCCGACTCAGAGACAGACATTGTACCTCGCTTTGTACCATTCAGTGACGCACGCCTAAGAGACACAGCTTCAGTCCAAGAGAGTGACAATATTCTGCAGGAAGCTGTGCCGCCATCAAGTCAACTGGACACCACTGAGCCTGAACTTCTTTTTCAAGACCAAACGGCACCTGGCTGTCTCCGCTATAACTTGAGACCTAGGCCCATGGACAAATAAAGATTTCCTCATTATTTCCCTTTTTGACATTTTTTGCTCTCCCATCTGAAGGACTTTCTTGATTTTTTGTTTTTCGAACCACCATCCGGGTTCTGCCGCAGGGTCGCGGTGCCAAGACTTTGGGGTACAGGCCGAAGACGCTAGGTCAACGGTTCTGGTTGGTCTAGGGCGTTTCCCTGGACTGACAGGCGTACTCCTTAGCAGAAGAAACTCATCCACCGCGAGCGGCCCGAGTAGAGGATGGAGTTTTGTAGGATGGAGAGACCGATTGAGGAAATGAACTTTCAAACAAGGATGTGTAGAATTGTAAAAAGTAAATGTTTTGTCTTTTTGTGCTTTTTTACACTGTGTAGTATCATGATGTTTATTGTAGGATGTGTGTTTTTCTCTGCTCCAAAACCCATTGCACCCACTCAACAGCCTATATCTCTTTCTACTGCCTCCTCTCACTCTTTTCACCCTTTGCCTGAGCACGAACAGACCAGACGATCAGAGTTCGTAAATAACTCATTTATCCAACTCTTGCACCAGCACCAACTGGTAATGAATACGACCAATTGCTGGGTCTGTGGGTTAATGCCACATACCATTAACAAGGGTATTCCCTACCTGGTGCTACCGTACAGTTACAATGGATCGTCATGGGCATTCCAAACCATGTTTCTTTATGCTCTAGATACGTACTCCCCTCGCCCACCGCGTTCCATCAGAACCATCACCAATAATAAGGCTTTGATGAAAGGAGTTGCCGATATGAGTAGAGATATTAATGCATACTCATCCATTCCCAAAGAAGAGCTGAGACCTTATGTAGGATGGAACGCGACGGGGTATAGTATTAGTCTGGGTGAAAGACAGCGAAAAATCTCATCTCCAATCTGGGTCGTACCCCACATGGGTCGGTTCTGCTTACAGGGTAATGGTCAGAACCCTAGGGCTCAACTGGGAAGAAGTGACTGTACTGAAACGTACACTTTCCCGTCACAGTTTTCCCCTGCGTTTTTGGCTGCTAAGGGCACATATTTCATCTGTCATGACCGAGCATATACATGGTTGCCCCCTGATTTCTCGGGCACATGTTATATTGCGAACTTGCTACCGCCGACATTTACTGCCGCCTCTGACTATCACAAGACCAGAGTTGTGAGAGGTGTGATTAGTAAGGAGGACACTGCCGGTCAGGAAGCAGGAGACTTCTTCTTGGGTTTCCTGCCGTTTTGGGGACCTATGGTCAATAGTAGGAACCTGAGACAGCTGACTCGTGTGGTTGAATCCACCGTCAATGTAACGGCTGGTGCCCTTAGTAATCTGACAGCTGAGCTCCAAGCGGATCGCCTTATGACTCTGCAGAACCGCATGGTTCTAGACGTTATTCTTGCAGACCGCGGTGGGGTATGCAAGGTCATCCAATCCAGTTGCTGCATTTTCATACCAGATAATGCTCTAACAGTGTATCAAGCCATCTCCAAACTCCATAAAATATCTGAAGCCATACACGTGGATAAGGGAGATTGGTCACTGATGGGATGGTTCTGGGAATTGATATCTGCCTGGGGTTGGAAAGTTCTGATGGTCATTGGAATGATCTTAGCCATTCTTTTCCTGTTCTGTCTATGCATACAGTGTGCTCCTGCGATATGTGGCCTCTGTGCTACCTTATGTGTCAGGAAACCTGTATCGAGAGACGAGCTAAGTAATAGGATGATGCTACAGCAACATCTCCATGACTTTGTGAACATTGACCTAGACTCGGATTAAGATGAGTATAGTGATTGCCTATGTAAGGGCAAAAGGAGGGTCTGTCGTACTTTGATATTCGGAACCGCGTAGGGGACAGGGTCCTACCTCTGTCTATCTTGGTATTAGCGAACCGCAAATGGTAAATGCGGCACGTACGAGTGCTTTATGTGCCGTTCTAGCTACGAATGCACTGTGTACACGTATTCTGCTCAACTACGCGGGTTCCATTTTGGAAGCAGTGGCCATTTTGTCATTGCCCTCACATAGGCTATGATGGAGTTAATACGGGCCTCACAGAACATGGGCTTTCCCTCTGACTTCTCTGTGACCTGGGCAGCTGGCTCTGCTGCCCCGGGTCAAACCGGTCTCACGAGCTCCCCTTCCTCCGTCTACCTGTGATTCGTATCAGGGCTTGACCCGTCATAAAACCCTTTCATTCTACACAATCCCCCGGCTAATCTCTTCTACACCTGCTTGTTCTTGCTTTATGACTTGTTTCCCAAAACAGGAGATGCTCATGTTTATTGGGGGGTCTATTTACTTCAAACATGGGATCTGAACCTTCCTGTGTAAATCATTGTGGGCTGGCCGAACTGGAATGTGGGATGGTCATCATGACTCTGCTTTTTCGTTTGTAGTGTATGCCTTTATATGACCATATCGTAAACCAAGGAATGTGTGCCTGGAGCATGATATTTTGTACTTAAGGAGAAGTCCGTTCCTATGATTTTCAGCAGTCTCCTGAGAACATACACGCTGTTGTACTTCTAGGATATCTGTCATTGGTCTGCAGCCAATAAACGATTCTTTGACTTCACCCAGAAGACTCTGTGTTTCTGTAGGTCCGGAACAGGGTGAAACCCCGAAGTCATAGGGTGTGTGCCCCTGCACCGCTGGGTCTAAAATACCCAGTACTTCACCGCATCTATTGCTCTCCAGACGGTATTTACTTGACTATTAGGAAACCCTTACCTCTCTCCGCACAGTGTTTCTCTAAAACGGACCCTCTGCCCCCTGAGCTTGCAAAGATTCCACAGAGTCTCTGGGCTACTGGAGATACTGATGTAGGGTTGTTGAGCATACCACCCATCTCGATCACTCTGAAACAAAATGCTCGATTATCCCGAGTACCGCAGTATAAGATTGCCCCCGCAGGGGAACGGGCATTACTGTCCATTGTTCATGATTTGATCCGCATGGGGGTGGTGGAAGAGACGGCTTCTAACACATGCAACAGCCCTATTCTTCCTATTCTTAAGCGGGCACCAATAGACCAGAGTCCTAATTATGCTGATACTTATCGTTTCGTGATTGACCTGCGTGAAATCAATAAGATTGTCGTGCCCCAATATCCCGTAGTGCCAGACATCACTACTATCTTGACAATGATTCCCCCAACGGCTAGATTTTTCTCTGTCATTGATTTGAAAAACGCTTTTTTCAGTATTCCCATCCATCCAGATAGCCGTTATCTTTTCGGCTTCTCCTTAGGAGGTTGCAGCTTCAGATTTTGTCGCGCCCCACAGGGCTATACAGAGAGTCCTAGTATTTACAGCCAGGCGCTTAAAACGTTGTTGGACACATTAACCTTGCCACCCAGTAACGTTTTGGTGCAGTATGTGGACGATCTTCTCGTGGCCTCTGATACTGAGCAAGGTTGCCGACTGGCGACGACTGCGTTGTTACAGCATTTGGCAGACCATGGTAATAAAGTTTCGTTGTCCAAATTTCAATATTGTCGACCGGAGGTGACCTATCTCGGTCATCTCCTGTCGAAGGAGGGACGACGGTTAACCCCTGATCGTATTCTAACCATATCTAACATGCCTGTTCCTTGCACACAACGTGATGTCCGCGCTTTGCTTGGCATAACCTCTTACTGTCGCCAATGGATCCCTAACTATTCCTTACTGACTAAACCTTTCCTCCATCTAACGACTAAAGATGTGCATGAACCTTTGCCTTGGACAGCTGAATGTCAAAATGCTTTTGTTTCTCTGAAATCTGCTCTTTGCTCTGCCCCTGTGCTTGGCACCCCTGACTACCGGAAGCCTTTTGTACTCTACGTGCATGAGGTGGACGGTTGCTCGCTTTCAGTGTTAACACAAGGCTTTGGTGGTAAGCAAAGACCTTGTGCATACTTTTCGGCGGTATTGGATAATGTCGCCAGGGCACTTCCCAGTTGCCTGAGAGCCACGGCTGCGGTTGCAGTGGCGATCCGACAATCGGAAGGGCTCATCCTGAATACGGACCTGACAGTGATGGTGCCCCACGCTGTGGACGTATTGTTGAACAGGACACAGACTCAGCACTTAACTAGTGCGCGTCTTACAGGGTACGAATTGACCCTGTTTGCACCACATATCACTATCAAACGATGTGTCACCTTGAACCCTGCCACGTTACTACCCCTCCCTCCGGAGGATCACAGTCAAGATATACATGATTGCATATTTCAGACAGAAGAGGAAACGAAGGGGCGGATAGATTTGACAGATATTCCCTTATCTGACCCGCAAGAGGAATTGTATGTCGATGGCTCATGTTTTCGGTTACCCAATGGCACTACGACCGCTACTTATGCAATCACCACGTTGAAAACAATAGTTGAGACGGCCAAGGTACCTTATCGATCGGCCCAGGCTGCTGAGTTAGTCGCACTACTGAGGGCTTGTGAATTGGGGGAAGGGTTGAGGATAAATGTCTACACCGATAGCCAGTATGCTTTCGGCGTAGCACATAGCTTTGGAAGATTGTGGGCAGAGAGAGGTTTCCTTACATCCCATGGTCAGAAGATACAGAATGGTCAGTTGGTGTTGAGGCTGTTAGCCGCCCTGACCCTGCCCCAAGCCATAGCTGTTGTTAAATGCAGTGCTCATAAAGCAATAGTTGATGATGTAGGTAGGGGTAATTCCTTTGCGGACAGAATCGCTAAAGAGACTGCCCAATCCAATACCACCTCCATGTTCGTAACGAGTCCACATAAAGGGATGATAGAAGCAGAGACATTCAGTAACACTATAGACAGCGTAAGAGAACTGCAATTAGAAGCAACCCCTGAAGAACTAAAATATTGGCAAGAGCAGATAGGAAAGCTGGATGACAACGGATGCTGGATTGATCTATCAGAAAGATGTAGGTGGCTGCTGCCGAATGCATTTGTGAATGCAGTCGTGTCCTGCACATGTGGGGATTCAAGGTATTTGCGCAATACTGGATCCTGTGTGGTATAATACCAACATCCACAGGACTGCGAAGCAACTAGTTCAGAATTGCATGATCTGTCTGCAGCATAACCCAGGAGGTAGTATCCCTGTTTTGACTGGTAGCTTTGCGCCACCCACCCTACCTTTCGAGGTACTACAGATGGACTTCATTCAGTTTGAACGGGCTAACAATCTCAAATATGTTTTGGTGGTGGTTTGTACGTTTAGCAAGTGGGTGGAGGCATACCCTACCAAGGAAAATACTGCTCTAGCCACTGCGAAGGCCCTAGTAAAAGAGTTCTTTCCCCGCTATGGGGTACCTCGGGTGATTTGGAGTGACAATGGGAAACATTTCAATGCTGACCTTGTTGAACATGTTTGTAAGGGTCTGGCGATACAGCAGAAGTTTCATGCGGCTCGCCATCCCCAATCAGCAGGATTGGTGGAAAAATATAATGGGATCCTGAAACTGAAATTGGCTAAGCTGCAGGACACCACGGGTCTAAAGTGGCCTGATCTCTTACCTCTGGCTTTACTATCAGTAAGAACCACTCCTCACTCCCGTAGTGGAATATCGCCATATGAAGTGATATTTGGGAGGCCCGCTAATGTATGGGGTGTGCCGCGACCAAAATCCCTTAGAGACATCGAATACCCTATGTTGGCAGACTACCTTTATGCACTAACTAAAGATCTTCGTTCTATTCATCAACAGATAGCAGCAGTACTGCAGCCTCTGCCGGAGGGTCCCGGACACGGCGTGGAGCCAGGACAGTGGGTTCTGGTTCGGAACTACCAACGGAAATCAAGTCTAGACCCACGCTGGACCAGGTGCTTCTGGCCACAAGGACGGCTGTGAAGGTTGAAGGGAAACGGCATTGGATCCATGTGTCTCATCTGAAAAAGGTCCCGCTTCCCTTGCCGGATGACCAACGGGACCAAAGCGAAGGGTTGAGACACGAAAGTGGTAAATCGACCGAAGAGTCACCTTCCCCGGAAGCCCAAAGAGAAACGGATGGGCGAGCGGAGGGTGTCGTGAGTTCGGCGACATCTGTAAAAGGTAATCGGGCATCTGGGGTTGCAGCAGGTGACAGGGAAAGTCACACACTCAACCCTTTACCTGACCCCACTGTGCCTGTTCTTTTCATTAATCCTGAAATACCGGGCCATGTTCGCTACAACTTGCGGCCCCGACCGAAAGCAAAGATCCCAGGCTCAGGCTAGAGAAGGAAAGTTAAAAATCTGAGTAGCCTCTGGGAATAAGTAAAAACACTGGACTGAACCCGTTGAGAGCCTGGAACTTTTGATATTGCTCTGTTCAGAAAGAGGGTAGAGACATTTGTTGATTGGTGGGGGTCCATGTGAAGTTTTCTTTTCTACAAGAGTTGCGCCAAGTACAACTCCAACGCGAGAAGTTTTTGTGTTCATTTTCTTTTGGTGAGTACATGGAACAATAGGAGTCTGCCTGTGAGGCTCTATAACGGACACAGGAAAGAAGCACCCTCCGGCAGGTTGGACTGCTTATAGATTTTCCGTTTCCCCGAGCTTAGGTTGGACTTTTAGTGAGAATGTACCATTTTGCTCGTTTTGTCCCTGAAGAAGAGCGTCCCATAGTACCCCGCCCTTTGCATCCACATTTGCCAATGTTTTCTACTTGGAGCCTGCGTGCCAAGATTGTTTTTATTGTCATAATAGTTGTTTCACTGATGTTATGCTTAGGAATGTTCATTTATCTAGAATTCCGCTATCCTGTGCATACCCTGATAGCTACCACCCCCGTCCCCGAGAAGCACCATTTTCAGACTTTTGCCCCGCATAAAGAAAGACATCACCAGACCTATGTGAATAACGCTTTCATTGAAATGTTGCATCAGACTCACAGTTCAACGAATACCACAAACTGCTGGGTATGTGGGCTCCTCCCCTCCTTAATGCACAAACATGATCTGTTCATTTCAATGCCATTATCGTATTTAGGTAGTTGTGAAGCATGGTTTAGATTATTGTCGATGATGTATGAACATTATGCAGTTGATGGGCACCGATTCTCGGAAAAGGATTATGATCTGATTCTGGCCTATATAGAAAGACATCAGGGATTCACTCCAAATGCCGAGGGTACGGACGGTACCCTGGATCCTACCGCTTGTATGCATGTGTATATGGAACATGAGAATGACACCTGGTTACGGGATGAAGTATCGGACTTTGTGTCCTTCAACTTTACCGAGTATTTTAGATACTTTCAGGAGCGAAATGTGTCAAATGAAAGAATCATCCCGGTCCCCGTATTGAGTAGCTCATCCTCCTTCTGCATACATGGTACTGGTCATTTATTTGTTGGTAATAGTACATGTAATTACACCTATAGATTGCAAACCCTTAGCAGCCCACCTATGCTCACTCCCCCGAATGTATATTTTGTGTGCGGGGAAAATGCTTACACTTGGCTTCCCAGAGGATGGTCAGGTAACTGCTACTTATCCTTCTTATATCCGCCTGTTTATATAGCGCCTTCTGATTACCATCGATCCCATTCTCTGAATCGGCGAAGTTTAGACTCAGCAAAATCTAATGGAGACGCCACAGACCAGACTGATACCCCTGCCCAGCATTTTGTTGACATAATAAAGGGAGTTCTGCCTATGTGGGGACCCATTTTGACTAGTAAAGAAATTAGAAGACTGTCGAGGTTAGTAGAGGGAGTAGTAAATACTACTGCTGAGATACTGACCAACATCACAGTCGAGCTTCAAGCGACCCGACTTGTGACGCTTCAGAACCGCCTTGTTTTAGACGTTATCTTAGCTGATCGCGGAGGAGCATGTAGAGTGATTGGCAGCTCCTGTTGTGTGTATATACCTGACTCCGCCCCCTCGGTCCATCTGGCCATACAGAAGTTACATCGATTGGCATCTGAGATTCACACAGAGACCGGAACCTGGCCTATTTCAGATTGGTTCTGGGATCTCCTTACTACCTGGGGTTGGAAAATCTTCATGGTCCTTCTAGGAATAGTGGGTTTCCTGTTTACCTGCTGTGTCTGCATCCAATGTGGGCCCGCTTGTTGCTCCTATTGTGCCACCCAAGTCTGCCTTGCCTTACCTACTCCTAAAGCAAACCAGGGTAAGGCGAACGTTCAATTAGTTCAGAAAGAGATACACGACCCAATGCAGATAGATGAGGGAATCTTCGAAGAATAGTTCCATGGATAGCTACATTATGCTAAAAAGGGCCGTTCTGTGGGATTCGAGTCAGATATGTGTAGTTAGCATAAATGTATCTTAGACTGTACCTCTATTCCATATGCATTAAGGATTGCGTTATGAAGTAACTCTCTTGGTCTCTGTGTCTCGCATGATAGAAAGGGCCGAAAAGCCATACTGTGGCCATCTTGGATCATGAACGGTCGTGCTTCAGATCACGTGCCCCTCTTGCGTATCCCTACCGTCAGCATGATTTAGCTTGTACCACCCTAGAGACAGGGTGAATTGTATTTACGACCGAGGCCCAAGGTCACATCTGCAGTAGGGAGTACTAAGCGAAATTCCTCTGTGCCCGAGACGAAAGGGAGTCACCCGGCCGACCTTCCCTGAATAAGATAGTAACCTTATACGGGCAGATGGTATGAGCTCATTTAGGAGCTCTAGGACTAACTGGTGTTTTTCCACTTACAATGCTTTGTATGCTGAATCTGTTGTGTATATAAGTGTGATCTTGTCAAGGAGCCAGCAGTCTTCCTCAGCGCACCTGATGAGTGAGGTTCGATGAGGCTCCTCTATGTAGAGTTCTGTTGTGGCCAATAAACGCTTGAACCTTCTACGTTGCCAATTGCTTATTATTTACTTGATATTGCGGGCCACTGGTAAGTGTGGCCCTTAGGATTACTATTGGATTACTTCATAGTCATTTCCTGATTGATTTGACAACTGCTACTTCTTTTGGCATTTGCAATGCTTCCAATAATTCCTTTACATTTTTAATGTTTCTGATAGGAGATCCTGAAGAAGTCAGAAATCCCCTCTGCATCCAGAGTTGGCCATAATCGTGCACAACCCTGAAACCATATTGACTATCCGTGAATATGGTTACTCCAATGTTTCCCAATTTTGCATGCCTTTGTTAAGGCCACCAATTCGCCTACTTGTGCAGATTTGACTCACGGTAAACAGGATGCTTCAATGACTCCTGATATTTTACATACAGCGTATACAGCACTTAGCCATCTTTCTTCTATTCTCAGACATGACCCATCCACGATGATCAGATTCCGTCAAGGGTGTTTCTTTTATATCTGCACGGGGCTTAGTACACAATTCAGTTACATCCAAACATGATCAACCTCATCTTTCATTTCTTCACAACAGGGATCTGGCAACAATGTGGCAGGATTCATTATTGTACACCTTATCACCGTCAAATTCTGTGCTCCCAAAATCACTCTTTCATACTTAGTCAGCTGACTAGGAGTGAGGTGCTATGTTCGAGTTCTTGTTAAAAGAATTTCGACTGAATGTTGCACGTACACCTTCACATGATGTCCCATCACAATTGATTTACTTTTCTCCATACTCATACAAATAGCAGCTACTGCTTTTAAGCAGCCAGGTAAGGCTGAAGCCACTGGATCCAAAGATGCAGAGAAATACGCCACTGGACGTCAGCTTAATGCATGTCTCTGTGTTAAAACTGAAAGTGCACAATTCTCTCTCTCACAACAAAACAGGGCAAATTCTTTTGAATAATCAGGCATGCCTAAGGCAGGGGCCTCACACAGACAATTTCGCAATTTTATGAATGCTTCCAGACATTCATCATTCCAATCAATTGGATCTTTCGCTCTTTTCCAAGTCAGTTGTAGCAATGGTTTCGCTAGCAGGGAGAAGCTGTTTATCCACTGCCTACAATACCCATCCACTCCTAAAAACATTCTCATCTCCTTCTGTGTCTGAGGTAGTTGCATTTGTTTAATTATTTTGATTTTTTCGGGGGTCACTTTTCTAACTCCTCTTTCTATTTATGCCCTAGGTACTATAACTTCTTGTTGACAAAATTGCTATTTCTCTGGAGGCACCTTGTGTCCTCCTTCGGCCAAATGGTTCAGTAATGCAATTGTGTCAGTGATACAAGCGTCTCGTGTCTTTGATGCCATCAGTAGGCCATCAATGTACTGAACCAAAACCGATTTTCCGGGCATAACTATTGACTCTGACCCGAGGTCTTCAAACTGTTTTAGGTTGAGCTCCCCCAGCTGAATTTGTTTAGATGTCGGGCCCGCCCACCACCTGGCAAAAATTTCTGGAACCTGGTATTCTACATAATCGACTGTCATCCGCATTCCCCAGTCCATATCCCGCTAATAATGTTAAACACAGTAAGAGTGTTTAGAAAACTGCAGGTTTGCTAGTTGGTGCGATTAAATGACAGAGGCTTACTACACAATTTTTTAAGATAAAATATGTGCATATTGTTACTGATTCTCCACCTAATTCTTACAAAGCCTCCTCAAAGAAACTTCTGTGGTCAATAAAATGAGTACCATTCAAAGACCATGCTCTCCCCTGAGAAGCACTGTCCAATGGAATTAAAAAACAAGCATTTGCGATACAATAGGTCTTGCATTATTTAAGTTTGAGCTATTGGCATTGCTAAATAATGCAACACCAATAGCTCAAACTTTTACTAATTCGAGACCTATTGCATTGCAAATGCTTGTTTCCATTAGCAGTCTTTGCCCCTTCCGACCTCTAAATGCAGATCCTGGTGCTGAGCTGTGCAATTGCTCTAAGAAGAGGTGAAAAAACGACAAAGAATCATTAACATGCAAATGGTCTTTTAAAGACCTGTGAAGTACTCGGGTGGGGCTGTGTCGGTGCCCGGGAAGCTGTCTCAGCCTGGCTGACACACACGACGGAGGGGGGGGCGGGTTCTGAGGAGTCCTAGAGCTGACGGCTTGTCAGAGCAGGGGGTACTGCTACACTAGTTATCTTTATTTAGACAACGCCCCTACTTAGATAGGCCACACCCCTTTGAGGTTTTCTCCGCCCCTTTTAGAGCACCCCCAGTTTTTTTCCCCACTAAAAGCCCTGCCAGAAGCCATCTTGCCGTGTTTGGAATTAATCTTGGTATTACAAATGGAAAACAAAGTGGTTTCTCACAGCGCCATGACTCCAAAGAAAGTGCCACCTGCAGGACCTCTGCCAACATTGAGACCCTCCAGATCCACATGCAGAAGTACCAATGCCCCCTGGTTCTGCACCCCTCACTGCCTCCTCCTACAAGAGCAGAATCATACTATAGAAACAAAAATCTACCAACGGTTTATTTTGCTGATTTGGGGAGTAGCAAGTGTGAAACACAAGTTGTCCTGATACATGTCACTGAGGAGCACAGTGCCTCGTGTGAACCACCCCCTTCATTATATATTTATACATATATCTCAAGGTGTCAATGGGTACGTAGTTTTACCACTAGATGACGGGCATTTGTGCATCTTGTTTATTTCTATTTTTTTCTGATCTAGAAGGACCTTTGACTGTTCAGACACCACGTGACCCCAGCTGACGTTAAATGTTTTCGATAGGCGGCGGTCAGTCAATGTGTGGCACCCAGCAGCACGTGGCAACAGACAACCCCGTGATGGTGCCATCTCTGCCTGGCTGCTACCAGAGCTACAATCAGAGAGAAAACAGGGGCACCTCAGTATCCATAGCAACCTGGAAGCAATCAATACACAACAAACAACAGTGTTTCTTCCGGGGTAATTTCTTCAGCATATTTCTCATTTGAGAACGGATCAATTGTAACCCAGTGGTATTAATAATTCAAAACATTTATCACACAAACACTAACCATAGTTGACCTGCATGTTATTCACATTATAGGTCATACTGAATAGCTTGAAAACAAAGAAGGCTGCTACAGTAGTGTGCAAAAGGGGGCGCAGTGCTCGAGTGATAGCCATGTGAAACAAGCAATGGCAGTGCAGCCATGAAAGTGACACTGCCGCGTGAAAGTGAAAGGAAACCAGTGGTGCGCGCGCACCACAGAGGAGCGGGGGTGAGGGAGCGTGGTAGTGAGGTGAACACGCGCTGCTGCACGTGCTAGACACGGACGGGAATGGGCCGAGCAAAGGCGGGGCATGCGCCCACCTTTGCCCAATTGCGTGCCTTTTAAAAAAAAAAACACGCGAAACCTAATGGCTGCCGGCAAAAGCAAAACCACACACACGAGCGTGTGGTCAGCTTCCAGAACCCCTTACATGAGGTCTCGCGCTGCGCGAGCAGAGCTGCGCCCTGCAATGCTAGGCACGAGACCTAAAAACAATTTCAACTCTGGCCATCCTAAGCAGCACTGCCCCATTCTCACCTCCCAGAAAAAACTCCCCATTCCTGCACTGCTCATCCTATCACAGCTTCTCTCTCCGTGAAAAAAAGCGATTGACTCCCTCTGCCAGGCATTGAGGTAAGCAGTTTATTTGATACGTAGGTTGTAGCAGGTGTCTTCCCTGGCAGAAGTTTTAAGACATGGGCAACGTGGGCTCTGGCCCAGGGCCCCAGCCTTTAAGGGGGACCCCTGAGAGAGCCAGCTCTGTTCTGGCGAGAGTCTTACCCTGACTATCTTGAAGAGGTGATGTGTGAGAATCTACTAAAGACATTTTGCAGACAAATGTGTTTAAGTTTCATGCAACACCCATAAAAAAGTTTTTTTAGAACAAAACAGCACTGCACACATGATAAATGGGAGGGTGTCACAGAGATTATTTGCAGTAATATTAGAAGTGAAATTTATATTGCGCAGGACAATAACCCTCAGGTATCAAGGCGCCTAACAAAAACCAGAAAATGATCAGAAAGAGGAGACAGGAAACCTTACATGTAGGCTTGCCGAAAGAGAAGAGTTTTTAAAGCAGAACGAAAGTCCTGCAAGGACGGGAGAGATCTCAGGTCCAGGGGGAGGTCGTTCCACCACTTAGGAGCAAGAGTGGAGAAAGCTCTACCTCCCCACTTGGTTTTTCGCACACGGGGGGTAGTCAGACGCAGTTTCCCAGAGGAGCGCAAGTTCCTTGCGGGGATATAGTGGGAAATGATGGACCCAATTCCTGTATCGCTATTTTTGGCAATGGCTCTGTAGGTCATGCATAGAACTTTGAATCGGATTCGTTGTTCTACCGGCAGCCAATGCAGTGTTTTCCTGGCTGCAGAGGCCGAAGAGCGTCTGGGGGTGTCCAAAACAAATCTGGCCATGGCGTTTTGGACTACCTGTAAGCGATGCAGCTGGCCTTTGTTAAGCCCAGCATACAGTGCATTACAGTAGTCCAAACGCGATCCAATGAGCGCAACAGCTATTTGTTTTCTTGCCTGCAGGGAGAGATAATTCCTGATCCTTCGTAAGGTATGAATCAGACCCCAGCAGGTGGAAACAGTTCTGCTCACCTGGCTGCCTAAGTCGAGAGCCGGATCTATTAGCACCCCGAGGTTCTTGGCAGATGTTGTAGGGGAAGGGCATGTCCCTAGTGAGTCAGGCCACCAATTGGCTGACCAGATGTTTTCTTTCCCCCCGAACACCATCACCTCAGTCTTCTCCCCATTCAGTTTTAGAGAGTTCTGAATCATCCAATGACCAACCGCCTCCATACAAGATCTAAACCTGGAGGCGATTAGATCATCAGAATGGGGAAGAGAGACGAGGATTTGCGTGTCGTCTGCATAAGAGACTACCTCCATCCCGAAAGATCTTATAAGTTTGGCCAGTGGGGTCACATAGATATTAAAAAGGGTTGGGCTAAGAGCCGACCCTTGAGGGACCCCACATAGCACAGATCGGGATGGAGATAGGAACTCCCCCAGCTTGACTCTCTGCTCCCTCCCTGTGAGGAAGGAGGTCAAAAGATCCAACGCTGCGTTCTTCACCCCCACCTCCCTCAGTCGAGATGTAAGGACTGAGGGGGAGAGGGTATCGAAGGCCGCAGTTAGATCCAGCAGGACCAGGAGAGAGGTCTGGCCCTCATCTACTGTCGTGCGAATTTTATCGAGCACGATGGTGAGGGCTGACTCGGTGCTGAATTCTCTTCTAAATCCATGCTGGGAGGGATCTAAGCATTCCGAGCCCTCCACAAAAACAGCGAGATGCCCGTTGAGATGAGTCTCCAGCATCTTCGCTGGGGCGGGGAGCAGAGAGATAGGCCGGTAGTTTTTTAAGTCACCCGGGTCCAAGGAGGGCTTTTTCAACAAGGGTTTTACTACCGCCTTCTTCCATTCCATAGGGAAGATACCATCTCTAATAGCTAGATTCATTACCTGTAGCAGTGGAGGTAAGAGGGTATCCCTACACTGCTTGATGACCTTCAGTGGGCAGGTATCCAGAGGGGAACCAGACTTGGTCTTAGTTAGCAGTAATTCAAGATCTTGTAGGACCAACGGGGGAAAAGAGTCCAGGGTGCTTGGGGGGGAGCTTTCTGTGACGGTCAGACTCATCTCTACCCCAGGTATAGAAGCACTAAGACCAGCTCTTTGTTCCTCGAGGGCCAAATGGATATCTTGAATTTTAGAGTGGAAGAAGGAGGCAATCTTGTCGCATAGATCCTGCGAAGGAATAACAGGATCGGGGGCTTGCAGTTTGACCAAGGAATCTACAGTTTTAAAGAGCTCCTTCGAAGAGGAGAGCGAGGTGGTCACAGTAACAAAGTAATCTTGTTTAGCTTGCAAGATTGCAACCTTGTATTTTTTGACAAGGAGTTTATGGGCTTCCTTGTTCTTAAGGTCCCAACTGGTATGCCAGAGCCTCTCCTTTCTCCTCACCTCCTGCCTAAGGAGCCTGAGGGAATCAGAGAACCAGGGGGCAGATGGTCTCTTTCTGGCTCGGCGCCGGGATTGTACTGGGGCCAGTTTATTCAAGGCCTCGGTAGTAACCTTTTCAAAGCGAGCGACTGCAGTCTGTAGGTTATCTAGGTCCGTGATAGTAAGTCTAGCGGCCCAGGGCTTAAGAGAGTCACTGTTAATATTCCTAAAATTTCTGGCAGTCTCCATTAGGTGGTTCCCTTTTGTACCGGAGTCCATCCTATGATATTTCAACAAAAAAGGGACCGCCAGATGATCCGACCAAGAAAGATGAATAGGGTCCTTAGTGGTCAAGCGAGGGTCATTGGAGAAGATACCATCCAAGGTGTGTCCTGCCCGATGTGTGGCTCCGGAGACACGTTGTGTGAGCCCACAAGATTCAAGGGCCTCAGTGAGACAGGAGGTATCAAAAAGATCAAGCCGTTCAAGGTGGTAATTAAAATCACCCATGATAGAAAAATTGTCTCGGCCAAAATAAGGTTCTAGGGACTGAAGAAAATTGTGCGTAAAGTGAGTCCTCGAACCGGGAGGTCGATACACTAAAATACCATTAAAGAAGGGACGTTGCGCTTCCTTTATAGAGAAGTAAAGTGCTTGAAAGCTCTCTGGAAAATCAAGTATGGGGACGATATGACATTGTAGGTTATCTTTATGAAGGATCGCTATCCCCCCTCCCACTCGTCCCTGTCTATCAAGTCTGGCCAGGCAGTACCCTTCCGGGACCGCCTCGATGAGGTCTGGGTCAGATGAGTCCTTGGCCCATGTTTCGGTCACCAATACAAGGGTGGGTGTTCTATCCAAAACCATCTCCTTGAACATAACCTTGTTCTTGACAAGGGACCGGGCATTGACCAAGATGCCCTCTATTCCTACAGAATTAGGACTCGATATGCCGGAGGGTTCCACAGGAGGATGGATGGAGGCGGAGTTACGGGGCCTTGACGTCGAAGGACAATCACATCGCAGTGGGAGGAGAAGGTCATCCGGTTCATAAGAGTGAGAGCAGCATTTAGTGCGCGGTTTTAGGGCCAGCAATTGGCTGACGGTGTAGCTGCAAGAGGGGGAAGGCATTTTGGCAGAGTCCTAGAGCCAGCCGTCCAGTCCGTCCTCCGCGCGGACGAGCGCAGACGGGCAGGACTCTGGCTGGACTCAGGCGCGATGAAGGCGCCCCGCTGCGCGTCACCGCTGCGCGACCAAAGATTGGCTCAAATAGGCTCAAAAGGGCGACATCTCGCGAAATTACGCGAGCGAGCCCCTGCCCAATCCAAGATGGCGCTCAAAAGCGCAGCCCCCACAACCCCGTGATCCCGGACCCGCCAAAGGCGGTGTAAATGGTCCCCAGGGGGGGTTCTAATGTGCAGGAATGAGGCCAGGAAGGTCAGCAAGATAAAACCAGGGTAAGAATCACCAAAAATAAACAAAATACAAAACGGGGAATTTAAAATGTAAAAAGCTGCCGAAAAGCGTAGCTAGCGGCTAGCGCGCTCGATGTGAATGGTCACCTTCTCCAGGCTGACCTGCAGATACTCGAAGCCTCAAATAGGCTCAAAAGGGCGACATCTCGCGAGATTACGCGAGCGAGCCCCTGCCCAATCCAAGATGGCGCTCAAAAGCGCAGCCCCCACAACCCCGTGATCCCGGACCCGCCAAGGGCGGTGTAAATGGTCCCCAGGGGGGGTTCTAATGTGCAGGAATGAGGCCAGGAAGGTCAGCAAGATAAAACCAGGGTAAGAATCACCAAAAATAAACAAGATACAAAACGGGGAATTTAAAATGTAAAAAGCTGCCGAAAAGCGTAGCTAGCGGCTAGCGCGCTCGATGTGAATGGTCACCTTCTCCAGTGTTTGCTGTTCTACACACAGGCGCGAGTGCACATCCAATCAAAGCCCTAAAGGCCTGCAACGAATCGCAGGTCATGGAGTCACAATAAGGGGTGATACTGGGGAGCAATGCTGGACATTATTCCATTAATACAAAACTGAAAATCAATTATCTATTACACAGCAATGCAAAAACACACTACGCAAAAACTATCATACCATGGAGAGTGTTATATATCATAACGCAAGCTGCTGCTAAATTCAAAGTTGTTCTGAACAGGGCCACCCCTCCCCAAATACGTTTGGCCCAGGGCCCCCAAAATCCTTAAGATGCCCCTGTTCCCTGGACCTGGGAGTGAGGCAGGTGTCTTTTTTGGGACAATGGTAGTGACTGGGGTGTCTGGGATCGGGTGAAGAAGGCCGCTCCTCTGGGGTAGTGATTGTGACGAGTTCATCTCTGGGATAGACTTTGAGGCTGAAGGCTTTCTCCTTCACAGCTGATGAAAAGGAACTTATTACTTCTGTGGTGCTCTAGACCCTGCATATTTATCATAATGCTAGTGATTTGCTTCTGAAGGGTACAAGTTTGAAAATATAACAATAGGCCAAAGGATACCCAGTGTCTGGGAGGTGTGACCTAGGAGGTTAATGTCCCAGCTGCCGTGCCTAAAAATGTCAGGTGTATACCACATGTAGAAGGGTGCCCTGGGTGGTACATTTTAGTATGTTGCTGTATTTAGGGGTGCTCTGGCGCAAGATGTCAAGTCCGTCCCATGTTTATAGGACCTCCCAGGAGAGTGAAGATTGGAGAAAGGGACTGTATTTGGAGGTGCCTCTCTGAAAAGGACAACCCTACACCATATCTAGGTGAGGGACTGGGATGCTGAGGTTAGAGTAGGGTGCTAAACCTGAAGATGCACAGCATGTGCCTATCGTACAATGGATGTTGTAGGGGGCTTTAATTAGGGTGTTTTATGACTGAGGGTGCCAGCTTAAATCATATCTGCCCAGTGAAGTAACCGAACGTTTACTGGCTGGGGGTTATAAATCTCCCAAATAAATAAATAAACGATAGAACTAAAGAAAGGGGCAGAGATTAAGTGAGAGAGTCAAAAATAGGATACAGGAAGTATGAGAAGTTTACTATGCTGTGAATCCAAAAGTGAACAGACTTCTTTTAGGCAAGCAGATGCTCTGGGAAGAAGGACTGTCTGTTCGCTTTCTCTTACCTCAGATCTGATTTTAAAATGCTCCAAGGCGAAAACTTTCACAGCGAGGCAGCACTCAAAGGACAGCTACCTAAGAAGAAAAGGCAGTACCCCCGGGCAAACAGCAGGAATGAATAAGTGCCACACTACCATAAGGTAGTAGTATGCAGGAGCTTTGTGCACGCAAATTTCGCGGCACTTCCTGCCATCTATGGTGCTGTCCACGTCATTGGTGGAACGTCAGTGGTGACGTTCCTATGTGCTGACTGGCTGCTGTTCTCCAATCCAAAAGCCATATTTGAAATGGGTGAAGAAATACAGGAAACAAACGTACTTGCGACGTACGCCAGTTGGAAACAATGAAAGGTGAAATTTTATGGTGGAGTGTGCACCACCCCCTGAGATGGTCTTGCGCCCCCGGGGGGGAGGGGGTGCGCCCCACAGTTTGAATAACTCTGCTCTAAACACTCTTTCAAAATTTGATTGAAAATTTAAGGACTCTCTGTGTGCCCTTGAGGAACTCGGCACCATGCCAAAACACGATCTTCAAACCGAAAGGCGAAAAGATACTGTCTGTCTGGGTGTAAAGGAATGGAAAAGATTGCCTGGCACAAATCAAATACTGTATACCAGCCTGCATTCCAGGGTATTTGATAAAAAAATCACTGCTGGATTTGGCACCACTGGACAACAAGGCACCACAATCTTGTTAATCTTTCTCAAATTGTATTTTCTGCTAGGCTTTTTGAGTCCCATGATTGGCGCATTACAAGGACTACCCATTATTTCTTTCAAAATTCCCTGTTTAATCATTTGGTAAATTTCTGGAGCAACTCCTGCTTTTACTTCTAGACTCATTGTGTACTGTCGTGTGTTTGGGAAAATTGCTCCTTCTTTCACCACTATCTTTACTAGATCTACATTTGCCATCAGCCCTATATCTTTTCCTGAAAAGTCCCATACTTCTGGATTTACTGTGTTTCTTAATTCTTCTGGTAATTCACCTTCAGTCATTAATGAAAACATTCCATCTACTTCTGTACCTTGCTTAGCTAACAACATCTTGTAAACAACATCCTCTTCTGGGGTTCATTTTGCACAATAGGTCCCTTCCTAACAGATTTACAGGACTTGAATCACAAACCACAAATCGATGCATGTCTTTAAAATTTCAATATGCACTTCCATTGGTTTTGTAATTGGGGTTCTAATCTGTTTGTTTGACACTCCTACAACTTGGATAGTTTCTACCGTGAGGGGTAGGTTTGGGATGTCTGCTGTTCTCACAGTAGACCGGGTAGCACCAGTGTCCAATAGAAAAGTGATGTCATTACCTTCCACCTTCCCATCAATAAATGGACCTGTCTGATCTACTGGCACTCCTCTTCCTCCCCCCTCAGGCACCGTCATTGTGCATAGTCCGAATTATCTTCATCATTTTGCAAAAAATATTGTGAAACTACAGAGGTATTCTTACCACTTTCTCCTTCAAAGCCGGTGTTCACACTGTACTTTCGGAGGTTCACATGATTTGGTATAGGAGCCTTTGGCAACTGATACTGTGGAGTAACTGTTGTTGCTGATTCACAATTCCTTCATTCTGAATCTGAGGATTTAAATTTTGATTTGCCCCATTATTATTCTGGACATTTTTACACTTGTTTTTCCAATGTCCATACTTTCCGCACGCATGACAAGGAAATTTCTTCCTTGCTTCCTCTCTATTCATTCATCTTTATTTATTTTAAAGGTTTTATATAGCGCTTGCTAGACCCCGAGGTATCAGAGCGCTTTACATGAGTATCAGATCATAATTGCAGGTTACATCATTACAAACGTTGCACAGTTATTAGAGCCTGGCAACATAGTGACAAGTAAGGTCGAGACAAACAAAAAATGGACATATACATAAGGGAGAAAGCAGGCAAGTGGAGAGATTCAGGGGAGGGGGTAAGAGCAGGGGAAGTAGACAGAGAATGGAGGAGGGAAAGAGGAGGGGAGGGTGAGAGACAGCATGGAAAGAGGAGGGGGAGGGTGACGGGGACACAAACCGGTAGACGAGTCAGAGCTGCGTCCAAAGTCCAGTAAGCTGTGATCCCAGGGGAGGTGGTATCATTTCCCCATCTCTGTTGCGAGAGGCTCCCTATATGCAGTGGACTCTCTCAGAGGGGTCTCTGAGCCTCCAAGGCCTACATACTGGATCCTTCCCCAAAAAGGGGAGAGGGAGTGCTTTGGCAAGGGGTGCCATACCATACCTCAACTGTGAGTGGCTCCCTAGGCGCTGTGGACTCTCTCAGCGGGTTCACTGAGACACCAGAGTATAAATATTGGATCTTTCCCCAACAAGGGGAGAAGGAGTGCTTAGTCAAAGGGCACAAAAGGACAGGGGGCTAGGTGGTGTAGCGGGCAAGGGGAAAGATTCAGGTTAGAGGGGATAGGAGCATAGGAAGTAAGTCAAAGAAAGAAAGAGTGCTAAATGGGAACAGATAGATAGATAGGAGACAAGGAAAAAGCAGATTTACAGAAATACGATGGGGGGGTGGGCGAGACAGGGAGACGGGGGAAAAACTGTGCCCAAAGTCCGGCTGGGTAGGTGACGGTCAGGGAATGAACCAAGGCCGATCTCCTCAATAGCTGAACAAAGCGGCTAGATCCGAAGGTATCAGAGCAAACTTACATCAGTTACAAGTTACCAATGATACCAGTAAAAACATTTTAAGTAGCATAGAAGAAAATGAAAGTGGAGTGAGAAGGGAAAGGGGGTAAGGGGAAAAAGGGTTAGGGTATAGATATGACGGAGAGACGAAGGGAAAGTCTGCCCAAGGTCCGGCTAGGTAGGTGACGGCCGAGGGGGAATCCGCCGCCCATCTCCTCTTCAGCTATCACCGGGCATTGGTCAAATAGCTAGGTCTCAACAGAAAAACATTAAAGGGATAGAAAGCAAGAAGAAGGGAGCGTAGAGGGCGAAGGGGGTAGGGTGAAGGGGTAGGAGGGAGATACGACAGAGTGACAAAGGAACATCTGCCCAAAGTCCAGCTGGGTAGGTGACGGCCGAGGGGGGATCCACAGCCCATCTCCTCTTCAGCTAACAGGTAGCTCCACCAGGCATCGGTCAAATGGCAGGGTCACCACGGTCGAGGGAAAATTCGAAGAGTACATGTCCTAGTGGGGGGGGGGGGGGAAGGATCAAAGTCAGGTGAGGGATGTGAATAAGATCAGGTCAGTGACCAGTTCACGCATGACAAGGAAATTTCTTTCTTGCTTCCTCTCTATTCATTCATCCTTTTCCTTTACCACCATTCGACACTTGTTCACTCTGAACTTGTTCTTTGATCTGATTTTCAGATTGGGTAATTCATTTTGTTTCCTGCTGCTCTGCCAATTTCACCTGTGCCCACATCATTTTCTCTTTTAGCTTTCTATGTTTTGCCTCAATGTCATCGTCACAATACTTCGCATATTTCAATATTTCATCTATCGACTTACTCTGCCAGCACAACGTGTGCTGTTTAATCATCTGACTAATCTCTGGTTTCAAACCATACATAATCTCATGATCTTGCAACACCCTATTAACTGATGTATCATGTAAAATCTGTGGAATTAGGAGCGTTCCTACCATCGGTGCACTTGGGGTGGCCCTACTAGGTTCTTCTTGATATGGTGGAGGGTTTTTAATCAAAATATCCTCTAACAGTTCATCATCCGATTCACTATATCCTGTCGCATTCAAATGCTTTCTTTTTTCCTTACACTTACTCCCCGACTGTTCTTCAGCCATCAACACTGGATATAAACCCTCTGTTACTACCTCTCTTCTCCACCGCTTCAATTAATCTCCACGTGATTCATACGGATGTGTAGGCAAAAATCCTCTAAATCTCCGACCACTTCTGAATTTTTCTCGTTCATATGCCTCAATCTCCCATTCTTTTAAAGCTTCATACTGTGTCAATCTAGGATTTGGTTCTAACATTCTCATTCTATCTCTCAAATTCTGAAGTATCTTTACATTAACCGTACCATGATCTGGAAAAGCTAAAACACCATCACCTTTCGTGTACTCTGCCCAATTCTCCAACCATATGCACATATGATATCCTCTTTCCATCATCATAAATGAAGCAGGCGTTTTAGGTGGCGGAATAGGAATTCCCCGTCTAGTCATCACAGGCTTGTCTTTCTTAAAAAAATTCTTAATTTTCTTTATTAATGTCATTTTCTTTCTTTTTCCAAACATTTCCATTGGACGATATATAAAAGAATCTTCCGTATACCTTCGAACTCTGTTACCTACGTCTTGTCCTATGTCAGCACGACTCACACCAGCTGTCAAATTAAAACTCAGCATACAACTTCTTTTCAATCGATCCTAACGCGGCTTCTATCTAGCAACCAATCAGATTCGGACTCACGCTCGTTGTTTGACCAATCCCAGCGCGGCTCTTTGTGATGTCAGTTTTGCTCCTCACTACTAATCCTCCCTTTACAGTTCTGCGCTTTTCTCACCCCCGCTGTTTCAACCTATCCCTTTGTGACGTCAGTATAACTCCTGCGACTGACCCTCCCTTAACAAGGAAACGATAACTTTTCTTTAAACATTTTTCTTTACTATGTTTTTGTTAATAACAACATAAAAACATTTGTTACTCTGTTCCACTAAACAAAGGGTAGATTTCTACAATCTTGAGTTTCAGAATTACTCCTTGTCGCTGCAAGTAAAAACCCCTGTTTACCCTTCATTCAAGCTCGGGAGAACCTGCTACTTCCCCAGTGATACCCCTTTTGGGAAATAAGACCAAAGTTTCACCTGCAAACCCTCTGCTATCATTCGCGCTCTTCTTTTACACAATATAGTCCCTAGTATAACACTGCTAGCCCTCCGTAGCCTCTCGGTGTTATGACAACAGACGAGTAACCTCCTGCAGTATGGCTTTTGTCACCACCCGCTATTCAAATTCCCGGGATGCCCAGGTATCCTCTGTACCTGTGCTTCTAGACGACATAAAACAAGACACTAACTCTTTTGTTAAACATAAATCAATAATTAATAATAAATATTCATCACCAAACTAATCAATAATAACCATAGCTCTGCTACCAGAAAACTGATCCAGCGGTTCAGCAACATCACCTGGGCCCATAAACTCACAGTGCGTAAAACCGATGGTTGTCAAGTTTGTGATTTTCACAATGTTCAGGATTAGTTATTTAACACTTCTGTTCACCTTCTAACTAACCCTTCACGTACAAAAAGTTCTTTCCTCTGGTCGATGGACCATTAGTTGATGGTGAGAATAGCATAAAACTAACTTACTTATACTTTAAATTGTAATGTAATAACCACAGACTCCTTTAGGATTTTAAAACGCTATCTAAATTAAACGCATGTGAACCATTTCAAAATTACAGTGCAGTCACCAACATTCATGTGAGAGAAAATTTGATTAATAAACACCATGCATTGGCATCGGACTCATACAATAATCAATGCTCAGAAAGGGAGAGAACTGAGAGAAAAGAACATTTGCAAATAACGAGAAAATATATTTACCAAGGATGGTGTGGAAGACCAACCCCCTGGCCAAAGGGCTGGTAAGGGTCCCCTGAGATAGGACAGGAGACAAATACTTCAGGACAGGAATAAGGACAGGATAATAGACCTCTCTAGAATACCAACGTTTCCGCCGCACCCCTCTCTGACACTCTCTTCCTCCTCAAGATTCTTCTGCGATCTTCTGTTCTAACTCAATTAAATATGGATAGAAAGTTCTGCTTCAGGTTCTGCAATCAGCTCCCTCCACCCAGCTCTGAACTTCTTCAATTATTCATCAGCATCTCGTCCTCCCGAACTCGTTCTCTCCCAGCGTCTGTGCTCTCTTCTAACTAACTAACTAAAGCTATCTTAGTTATACCTTCGGTTTCTGCATGTTCCATCCATTAAAGTTTTAATATCTGGAAAATACGAAATTTGATTGGTCAGGCAAAGGGGGGATCTTTATCACACCATGCTTGCATGTCATAAGGTTCAGTTAAACCATTGTTCATAAACCCATCCCCTTACTTTTTATCCATAAATTCTGTTCCCATACAATAAATGTAAAGATGTCGATACAAATTATAATGAGTGTCTTCATAGTTGAACTCTACATCATCTCTTTCTCACGCTGAAGCATCCAATCTTGGCTTCCATTCAACTGCCTTGTCATGACCTTCATGGTTTCACTCGGTAGGCATGCGCGGACTTCACGTCACTCAGCTCATCCAATATGCGAGAAGGCCCAAATACGTACTAATGATTAAAAGTCGGAAGACTAATATTAGTTTCTCAAATAGCGATTACACTGAATACCACCCACTTCTACTCTATCCCATTATATTTATGAATACTTTTCCCCGCGTTAGCATTAGTAAAATAGCTTGTTTTCATTTCAGCCAAGCAGGTGCCATGCATGTGAGCCTTCAAGCCTCCCTTTTTACAGCTACTGCTCATGTGCAAGAATTTCCCTCCAAGCATTATTCTGTCATCCTGCGTAGATGCAGTTGACACATGCGCAAAACAGATTGCCTGTTTTAGAGCGATATTAGTCCTTCAATGTTATCCGCGTTAGTATACACATAAGAAAGCTTCACTAACCCGCGTGTTCATGTGGTGCATATTAGTTTTCACTAAATATTATTAGTAACTTGTTAGTAAGTTAAACGAGTGGATTACTTCCGAGCAAGTCTCTTTTCCACGAGTCCTTGCTCCATCACAGCTTTCTGGCTGGTGGTGGAGAAAGCATTGTGTAAGGCAGACCAGAACCGTTCAGGTGAAAGGAAATCTTCTCTCCCTACTCTAAATGCAGACCAGGTCTATTCAGCCCAACCCTGACTCACTCTGGAAAGGCAGGACACACCTAACCCCCCCACCCCCCCAAGTGGCTGTCTGAACAGAATGCACATCCCCAGCCCATGTCACCCCAAAGCCAGTCAGTCAGTAACATCCTAGCAGAGGCACACTGGATGGCTAAACAAGAAAATAACTACTTTCTAAAAGTGGTATTTTCAAACACAGAATGCAAAAATCACCCTCACTAAAAGATTCATCTTAACATTGAGTTCAGGCATACTAAATGTTATGTTCTAATCTTGTTCCCTTGGGCAGTTGTGCTTATAAGATGTTATAAGCAAACTCCCTATTCTATCTTATGGGCACAGATTGCCTTACAATAGTGAAAAACAAATTTGGCAGTATTTCACAATCGGGAGATGCCACACACACCAGGGCTTGTCCTACCCTTCACATACACTGCCCCCTGCCCACAGGGGTACCTTGGGCCTACTTAGGGGTGACTAATATGTAAGAAAAGGGAAGGGAAGGGTAGGGCCTGGCAAGTGGTTGCACTTGCCAAGTCGACATGGCAGTAACAAACTGTGCACAGATGCTACAGTGGCAGATCTGAGTTACATTTGCAAGCTGCCTATGTGGGTGGCACACTCAGTGTTGCAGGCCCACTAGCAGCATTTGGTTTACAGGCCCTGGGCACACACAGTGCACTGTACTGGGGACTGACTGGTAAATCAAATAAGCCAATTTTGGGAACACCAATCCATAACAATTTACAAAGGGAGCACTTGCACTTTGGCACTGAACAGCAGTGGCAAAGTGCCCAAAGCATCCAGACCAGCAAAAGTGAAGTCCAAAAAAACAGGCGGAAAAGGCAAAAATACAGAGGAAACCCACACCAATGATGCTAGGTCTAACGGCTCGAAAATTCAAAAAATTCTCTCTAGACCTGCAGGTCTAGTAACTTCAAAAATCTACTCGACCTAAGTGTAATGCACTTGACCTCTGTGAACAAATGTGTCAAGTTGAGAAGATTTAAAGGCATTTTTATTGCTTATTCACTTTGTGAGCAATAAAAATTCCTATAAATCTTGCTATCTTGTCACATTTGCTCTGCATTCAGAGACAGAGGTTGAATGTCAGTCTTCCTTCCTACTCAACAGAAAGGGCGAGTAGGACCTAAAAATAGCTTTCTCTAATAAATCTGCCTCGCAAATGATTTTTCAAACCCTGCCTTGGCTGAGAACCCAACCCTGCTACTGCAATAGGAGGTCCTTTTGAGGGTGCAGCCTCATCCGAGGACAGATACTCATGCCCAGGAATTCCGGATACCATACTCTCCCAGCCCAATTCGGGTCCTCTTGAATAACTTAGACCCAGTTGGTCCTAATATTCTTGAGAATGTGAGAGGTATCGACAGGAAGGCATATAGGAGTCCTACATTCCACTTAAGGCGGACGCGTGTCTGAGTGAGAGACGCCTTGGAAAGACCAGTCTGCAGGAGTGCTGACATTGCTCGTTCTTGATGGTGGCAAACAGATCGAGCCAAGGTTCTTCCCATTCATGGTGAAGAACCTGTCCTGCCTCCAGGTGTAATTGCCGCTCGTGATCCGCTAGGCGCTGACTGCTGAGTTAATCCGCCAAGCGGATGGTCCTCTACTCCAGAAGGTTGATGTGGGGCTGGAACTCCGCCAGAGGCCACTGATCTCCACCTCTCACAGATGTCACCGCAACCCAGAAACGACGCATTGGTCACTGTCAGCTCTCGGAAGGGTAGAAGGCTCTGCCGCTGACTCAAACGCAGTTCAGTAAGAACCACTGCAGATCTTTTGCAGTCTCTTCCTAAAATATCAATTAAGTCTGAGATATCGCGTTGATGTTGGCCCCACTGAGACTTCCGATCCCCCTCTAGAGCCCACATATGCCACTTGACGTGCTAGAGGCCATCAGTTCCAGCAGCCTTAGAGTTGGCCTTAGTCCAGTACCGCGGTTTTACATTTAAGGATGCTGCTTTGAGGTTTAAACATGTATTTAAGCATGTATGTAAAACATGCGGCTTAAATGTTTCTATTTTTACCTTTGGAAATCAGGTTTTCCCTCCCCCGTTAAACATTGAGGGCTTCTGCTTTGTGAGGTTTGAGTGTGGCAGGCAGAAGCCACGTAAAGCAGGTGAAGTCTCTTTAAAATTCACATAACCACATTTCTTGCTGCTTTGTGTCTACAGTGAGTTTGGCAAATAATGTTGTGTTTTTGGTATTTCTCTCTGCATTCCTTTAACATGCTGCAGATTTTCACCATATTATTTGATTCCCCCCCCCGCCCGTTCGCCATTAAGGGTTGCACTTTTTTAGGGTTGAGTGTGACGGGCAGAATCCACATAAAACAGATGAAGTATCTCCAAAATTCATCCAACTTCATTTTTTAAACATGGTTATTTTCAACTTTTTACATAAGATTTTCTCCTGCCCATAAATCATTAAGAGTTGATGATTTGTCGCTTGCCTGTTTTATACATTGTGTTGCTGCTTTGTGTTTCTTAATGTGTGAGGTCCGATCGTGGCAGGCAAAGGGCAGCTGGTGGAGTGGCACGGTGGACCACGAGTAATGTCTATAGCCCATTGTACCGAATACTGTCTTTTGCTATCCAACCAGTGCATGGTGACCTATTTGTATTGCGTGCCTCAAGGCCTGTTACTGCTTCATCCACGACCCTCCTCATCCCCCGATCGATGACTATGAATTCCATAAATGCCAAATAATGTCCACTCTTAAATCACTATCCCAGACATTGTCAGCCTTCTCACCGGTTTTGTTTCTCTTCTGTGCCAAATCTGCTTAACTTTGGTTATTAGTGTTAGGATCTAATGACGGTTTGGAGAGACACAGGTGATATTTTATTTATGTAGGAGCAAAAACAGAATTGTAGATGGAGTATGTTTTAAATGCCAGGTAGCATGTAGTAAAATGGGTTGCCTAGAAGGGTCTGGTTCTGGTATTGTGCGACTGACTCTTCTCCAGACTTGGGTCCTGCCAGGACACCGTATGATTTCCCTATAGACCAGGGCATCTACAGCTGTTCTTTTTAAGCAGCATAATTATTGCAGACACAGCAATATAATTTCCTGTTACGCCAGTCATTGACGGGGAAGGGCCGAATACAAGATGGCTGGTGCCTTCACACCAGCGAATGAAGCAACAGCATAATGGTATGCTGCACCCTTTGATTTCCCCCCTGGTGCTGCGTGAGGATTGATCTTGAGACTGAGATTGAGGTGAGAGATTGATTGGGGCGCCTGGTTAAGCCTCTGTCGGCTGACATCTCCGGCACTAAGACTGCTAACCTGCTATGCGGCTGTCGTAACCCGGGGAGACAGGGTGCTGCATGTTTTTGACACTTGCGGCGATCTACCTGTGTAACGGCATCCCAATGATATGTCCTGTGAGTTATCCGGCCTCGTGGTGTGATCAACCCCCTTTTATGCCCCTATTGAAGGGTGGCTGTCCGGCAGCCAGAGCCCTAGCATCCTGCCTCCATTCGCCCATCACTAACAGCACATTCCTTTGGGGATGGTTTTGGTGTGATGGGCCTAGACCCGGCACAACTTGGGTGAGTGCAGCACTCTGATTCAGCAATTCATGCCTTGTTGGCCCCTGCAGGCCCATTCTATCGGCACACCTTCGCCCAGAGACACAACCCAACCCGGACACGCAGGTGGTTGCTGCTGATTTCATGCTTCCCCAAGGCTACGCAGAGCGACCTCTGCCTCCAGTCCAGAGAAGCCCTGTAAGACCTGGGGCACCTCTCTTGTCAGCTTGCAAAGGCTGTTGTGCGTCCAGCCCTGTTCTTCTCCAGACCTCTTTTCCCCTCTAGGAGTTATTCTGGGCTTTAAGAGCAGGTCCCTGTGCTATTTTCCTGCTGCCTCTCCTCGCTTGTGCTCCTGCTGCCCCCTGCCGCATAGGCCCTCTCTCTCCTCTGCTTGTTTGCTACACTGCTGTTATTCCTCAAGTGCACCACGTTATCTCGTACCTGATAATCTGATCTCCTAGTGTGCCATGTTCTCCCTACTGACCTGATGGTAATACTGTTGTCAACCCCTTCATTGTGCTGTGGTCTCTCTACTCCTTATTGTTTGGCTGTGATTGTTGAAAATCTGGTACATTGTGTTCCATCATTATTGCCTTCTCTCTCTCTCTAAACATCAGCATCAGCAACTTGTCACTGACCTTACCCACATCGCAGGACACTTGCTCGACCCCATTTTCATGTCCAGAGACCTAGTCAAGTTCAGCCACGTCTCACTGCTCACCTGGGCCAACCACTACAGCATCCACTTAACTATCTCAAGACTTACTGGCACCAAGCTCCGGAACTCCATGTGCAGAAACTGGAAAAATATATCAAAAAGAGTTGAACAATGCTCTCAACTCTCACCTCCTAGACCCAGAACAGACTGCGAAGTACTTTTCCCAGTGGATCATAGAATGTGTCGACGTAGTTAACACTACCAAGCCATCCAGATCCAGAAGAGCCAGCTGGTTCATCGCTGAGCTGAAGCCCACCAAATGTAACTGTCGGCAAGTAGAAAGGAAGTGGCGCACCAGCAAAGACAGGCAACCATACCACTTCAAGACCGCTCTAAACCAGTACCACCCCTCCTGAAAGAAACAAAGAACAGCGCTCTAGCAGGCCGCATAAAAGCCAGCACAAACCGCAACAAGGAGCTCTTCGCCATCGTGAAGGAGTTCGCAAACCCCGCAGCCACCGAGAACGACACCACCTCCTCCCTACAAATGTGTGACACCCTTACTAACTTCTTCCATGACCAGATCTGTCAACAACAAAAACTTCAAAACCCTAATCCCCTGCCGCAGACAGAATCAGCCTGCTCACACCCACAAACGCGAACCCCCAACACCTGCTCATCAGTTGGGACCCTCACAATTCAAGCCACAATCTCCATTATGAACTCTGTGTACTCGGGTTCACCCACAGGCCACTGCCACCACCCCACCTTCAACCTTGAAAGCAGGACTATTGGCGATGAGCTGAACACCTTCATCACCTGAGCATCCTTCCCTGAAGACTGGAAACATGCTGAATTGTAGCCCATCCTGAACAAAAATGTGTGCTGACCCAGCAGAACTGAAGATCTACCAGCCCATCTCCCTGCTCCTATTTCAGCACAGGTTCTCGAAGACATTCAATCAGCAACTCGCCAAACACCTAGAACACAACAGTCTCCTGGACTCCTCTGAATCTGGATTCCGAACCAACCACAGCACCGAGACGGCCCTCATTGAAGCCACCAACGACATCAGCGCCCTCCTGGACTGCTGCAAAACGGCAGCCCTCGTCTACTGGACCTATTAGCCATCTTCAACACAGTCTCCCTTCACCTTATTCAACAGACTCCACCACATCAGAATCCAGTGAGACTCCCTCAAATGGATCACCTCACACGGAAGAACTCAGAGAATCCTTCTCCCACCATTCACCTCAGAACCCCAGAAGATCATCTACAGTATCCCACATGAATCGCCCACCATTCCCACCCTCTTCAACAGGCATATGACCCCCCTGGCCAACACCGTCAGATCGCACAAACTCAACATCATTTCCTATGCCATTGACACCCGTATCATCCTCTCGCTGTCCGAAGACCCTTCCACCACCAGAGACAACTTCCACAGATGTATAATAAACATCACTGACTGGATAAAGGACTATTGTCCCAAGCTCAGCACGGACAAGACAGAAGTCCTCATCTTTAAGAACAACGCCTCACCATGGAACAATTCATGGTGGCCTACTTAACTTGGCCCATTCCCTGCCCCGACAGACCACGCCCGCAACCGCTGCGTCATCTTAAACAGCAAGCTATCTACTGAGAAACAGGTAAATGCAGTCTCATCCGCCTGCTTCCACACCCTACACATGCTCTGCAAGATCTTCAGTTGCCTCCCAGTCAACAACGGAAGGGCCGTGTCACCAGCAGGCTGGACGACAGGACCACACTCTACATAGGAGTCACCGCACATCTCTTTAAAAGACTACGGGCCATACTAAACTCAGCGGCAAGACGCTTCCTCGATGTCCCCAGACTGACCTGCATCACACCCCACCAGAAGAAGCTACACTGCCTCCTGATCCAGAAGAGATTCCAGTTCAGGATGCTGATATTTTCATACAAAGTCCTGCACAACAAATGACCAGCATACATCAACAAAAGCATAACCTTCCACTAACCTGGGGCATGGCTTGAGAGCCGATGAGGGTGGACGCGTTAGCTGAGAGCTCCGCGCCGGCCGCTTTAATTATCCTGATTTGCTGGGAATCCGCCCGGGGGCGCGCCTTGGAGAGCCCGGCCCGCCACAGCTGCCAAGGGCCCGGTTTTCGTCCCTTGGAGATTGTGAGGGGAACGGAGTGCGGCACTTACGCGGGGCAGACACTGCTCTGGTACAATGGCAGCCTGAGGAAGAGACGGAGCAGCGTCTGAACAGAAGGCCGGACGCCGGAGCGGAGATCAGGCTGCAACTGATGGGCCGCTGACACCGGAGCCCGAAAACAGCGTCAGTGACCTGATGCCCAGTCAGGGGAGCCTGCGGACCCTGGACAGAGGGGGGTGTCGGGCCAAACTGCATCCCCCTAGGCAGACGCCGTTGCATGTGGAGTATACAGACCCCGAGGGCGGAAGTCTGGGAATTGGAGGGTGTGGTGTATCCTCCCGTTGGTGGCAGATGTGGATTTGGGGAAGGAGGTGCGGCCGGCGCCCTCTGCACAACAGCAGCCGAGAGAGCTATACTGCCATTGGGAGGTCATTGTTTGGAACCTTCTTGGCCCCTGCGTTGCGGAACGATAGGGAGCAATACCGAAGGTGTGTGGACTGGTGGTATTCAGGGGACAGCCCGTGGTTGTGTCGGTGAGTCCCCCAGTGGCACTTGGGAGGCCAGGTATTTTGGAATGGCAAGGCTGGCATTGTGGGCAAGAAAGGGCTGAGCCTATACAAGCCTGCAAGAGACTACGGTGGCGCTGAGACTGTTGGCGGCCAACTCCCGCCTCCCGGCTGCACACTCTCTGCGTGGGTTGGGGGTACGTTCTGTTGCCTGCAGTGTTGCAACCTTGTGTAGCGATCGCTAGACAGGGCAGCAGGGATCCGTCTAGATGGCCTCGGGGCGCTGGGTACTACATCTCCCAGCCGCCCCACTGCCGTAAAACCGGAAACGGATCCACGCCTCACGGCGTGTACAGAGGCTACAAAGCCCTGCCTCTGTTACGGCGCGGGGCTTTGCAATCGCCTCAAGCCCGATTTGAATCTCTACGCTGCTCCCGTTTTGTTTGAACTGAAGACGCTGCAGTTACGAAACCGCTGTTTCTTACAGTCTGCCATGATCTTCTATGGTACGTTTTCCTGCCTCCCCACGCCGCCCTCACCTTTGGCACTCGTAGGGGACCTGGGATCTGGTTCTCATTGCCCGCCTCATCCTCCAGGTAGCGTGGGTCTGTTTCCTTAACAGAGTTGCCCCTCGCTCCTATTTCTTGTGAGGGCGCTTACCTGAGAAGAGTTCCAGAGAACTTCATTACTGCGGACCCAGGAAGCAGGGTGTTCCGGAGTTAGGCAGAGCGGATGGTGCTCCCCGCAGGACTGCCGTAGCTCCGTGGAATACTCCTTGGTAGAATCAGCTGAGCTCCGGATTTTCCAGCAACTGAGGACTATTTGTCATTTCAGGTATTTAGGTGGAATCACTGACTTTCCTGTTACTAAGAGGGCTCTCACGTACAGATTTTCCTTGTGGGTCATTTGTCTGCTAGTACATTTGTTGGGTTATCTCTGCTGCCATTACACCGTACTTTTTTTGTTTTTTTTTTTTAATTTTTTTTATTAGAAACCGTAGGTACACGATAAAATACAGACAAGGGCCTACAACCACCAGGGCCGGCCGCTATAGAGCCCGAGGGCCCGCAGTGCAACGCCACACATTCAAATGAACCAGAGGCAAAGCTCCCGGCAGTTCGTGAGCACATGTAACAGGCTGTGGCCATAGGCCAGGAGCAATCGGAAAAAACAGTTTCATTTTCTATTAAATATAAAACACACTCAAGGCAATGAGAGTCCGAAATAGCAGCGTGCCCTTCCCAGGACGGGGAGCAACGTACAGTGTCCAAAGCAGTTCTTGTCTGGAAGCGGTAATGGGGGGCAACGGGAAGACAAAGCATGGAACACACCTCACACCATCCCGCAGAATGCGTGGCTAGGGGGACAAAGCAATATCGACCTCTAATGGCAGAGGAGGGGTGCAGATACGTCCACGATATAAATTCCATGGACCCCATACCTTAGTCCATTTCCCTGGCTTGCCTCTCGCCACATACACCGTCTTTTCCCTAAACATACACCAGTCCATATTCTCCTTCCATACCTCGATCGTGGGCGGCCTCGGGGAGCCCCATAGCTGTGCAATGTTACGCTTAGCCACCATGTACCCCAGAGTCACCCACTGCGTCTGTGCCGCATTATAATCATTCGGTTCCCAGACATTCAACAAACACCTCCTAGCCTCTGGCAACAGAGCGACGTGCGTGACCTCCTCCATTACGGTGTGGATACCATTCCAGAATCGCACAACCTCCGAACACTCCCATAAGATATGAAGAAAGGTACCTGGCAGGCCACATCCACGCTTACACAGTCCATCCATCGAGTAACCCATACGCAGCAGACCGGGCCCCGTGACATAGACTCTATGAAGGATCTTCAGCTGTACGAATCGTAAGCGGGCCGGGATCGCCACCTCTTTCGGGGAGGCCACCACCGAAACCCAGTCCTCATCGTCCAGTTCCAAGCCATCGCCCGTCCATGCCTCCCGCAGACGGAGCAGCAAGTCCGCGCGATCATTAATGAGTTTCTTATAAATCAGAGAAATAGTACTGTCGGGCACGTAGCCATCCAACACTCTATCCTCCAGTGGGGAATACTCGGGGATAGCAGCAACGTCCGTAAAAACCGAACACAGCGCATGGTAAACTTGCGCATACCGGAAGTACTCTCTATCGTTTAATTTATATTCAGTTTTAAGCATTTCAAACGTTTTGAAAGACCCCTTCGCCCAAAGATCACCCACCTTACATATACCAATCATATCCCATTTCTCAAAGCCTTTCGATCTCCACAAACAGCCCAGCCGCCCGGAGGCATACAACGGCGTCGCCCGAGTCAAGCGATCCCTCCACCCCATTGCAGCATTCGCCGCGTGCCACACACGTACCGCAACCTGCGTGGGTCCTGTCAACCGCGTGTCCGGGGTCACCGAGTACAGCGCCCTATTATAATCCCCACCCGGGAGCAGAAATGTATCCATCTCGAAGGCCGGATTCAAGGCAGGACCGTATATCCCGTGGTTCACCGCCGCCAACTGAGACGCCCAATAGTATCGTTTAATATCGGGGAGGGCGACCCCCCCATTGTACCAAGGGAGCGTCAACTTGGCGAGAGCAATCCGCGGCCGCCCGTCCCAAAACAGTTGGCGCTGAAGACACTCCACCTCCCGGAAATAACGGGCCGGCACGACATCTAGAGTATTTTGCAAAGCATACAAGAAGCGAGGTAGCGACATCATTTTAAACAATGCCGCCCGTCCGAGCGGCGAGAGCGGAAGTCGTCGCCACCTCGCGACGTCGGCCTTTAATCGCTGGAGGAGAGGGAGAAGGTTTCGCTCATAGCGGACCGCGGGATCCAGAGAGATAAAGATTCCCAAATATTTGAACCCCAGTGTAGCAATCTGGATGGGGCAATCCCGTGGTAGGAGGGGGGCCTCGCCCGAGAGGACGTAAACACATGACTTGGCCCAGTTGATGACCAGGCCAGAGTTGCGACCAAAGGAATTCAGTACGTCCACCAATACAATTAGCGACTGTCGGGGAGAGGTGAGATACAGAAGGATGTCATCCGCGTAAAGGGAGACACGGTCTTCAAACTCCGGCGTCCATCTAATGCCTCGCAGCGACGGCTCCCAACGCAACCAGGCGGCGAGAGGCTCCAAAGAAAGTGCAAAGAGAAGGGGTGACAACGGACATCCCTGCCGCGTACCTCTCCCCAGTGCGAAGGGAGCCGACACCCTACCATTCACCACCACCTGAGCCAGTGGGTCAGCATATAATAATTTTACCCAACCAATGAACTCAGGGCCGAACCCAAATTTCGCCAACACGGCCCAAATATACAGCCACTCCAAAGTGTCAAACGCCATAGTGGCATCTAAAGATGCCAAGATGGCCGGCTCACGTATAAACTCCGCTCTAGCAAGCACGCCGTGCAACCGCCTCAAATTCAGAGCGGTATTCCGATGGGGTATGAAACCGGACTGATCCTGATGAATCAAGTCGCCCACGACCCGAACCAGTCGATTAGCCAATACCTTAGCCAGAATTTTGGGTTCTGCGTTCAACAGCGAAATGGGCCGATAGGAGGCGCAGCGATCTCGCGGCTTCCCCTCTTTGTGTATCACAACTATGTTGGCGAGGCGTTGGTCAGGGGGGAGGAAGCCCGCCGCACGTGCCGCGAAAAACATGTCCCGAAGATACGGCGCTATCTTATCGGGACGCAACTTATATAGTTCGATGGGAAGACCATTAGGACCCACAGCCTTACCCGATGCGATCGAGCGAGTGGCCAGAGCGATCTCATCTGACGACAACTTCGCCTCCATCAATACTGCATCAGCCTCCGATAGGGTTGGCAATGCAATATCTCTAAGCAACAGATGAGAATCCTCCTCCGAACGCACAGAAACCGGAGAGTATACCCCGCGGAAATAATCCGCGAAGCAGTCAACGATCTCCGCCGGGTCAGTCACACGCACTCCATCCATTCTCTCCACAACGGGCACCACCCTGCTCGCTCTCTCCTTCTTATCCAACCAAGCAATCAACTTTCCAGCCTTATCCCCCACATCATACAGTCGTCCTTGCTGCTCTCTACTCATCCCTTTAGCGGCTTCTGTGACTAGCGCTCTATAATCTGATTGTTTGAGGCTGTAAACGTGCAATTTCTCATCAGTAACTCCCCGTTCCAAGTCCTCCTCCATTTCAGCTATTTCAGTTTCCAGGCGAACCCCCTCTGCTCTCTCGCACCTCTTAGCATGGGAGATAAGGGACAAGGCCTGCCCCCTGATCACCACTTTATAAGCCTCCCATAGGGAGACGGCCGACGACACAGACCCCACATTATCATTGAAGTAGTGATCAGTGGATTTGACCAGTTCCACGCGGATCTTAGGGTTACGTATATACCAAGGGCTAACGGGTGCTACTCTCCCCTCTGCCCCAGGGACAACCTTCAGTTGCAACCATATAGGGGAATGGTCAGAAATACCACGGGCTAAATGACGCACCTCCCCAATCATACCAGCTTGGATCGCCGGCATAAGCATATAATCAAGTCTCGAGAGACTCCCATGGGCCCCCGAGTGAAAGGTATATTGCGCCTGTCCCGGGTGCATCAATCTCCAGCAATCTACAAGTCCCAAGGTGTCCAAAAAGCCACCCAACCAGGCCTGAGCCCTAGGGAGATCCCTGGGGGGGTGACGGTCCTCCAACCCGGAGACAACAGCATTAAAGTCACCCCCCAACACCAGAACCCCCCCAGGGAGTCCCAGGACCAAACGCCCCAGATCAGCAAATGTAGCCGTCTGTAACCCCGGAGGCACATACACAGCAACGAGCGAAACAGTCCTACCCTCCCATCTCCCCACCAGTGCCACATAGCGCCCCCTATCATCGTGAAGCACCTCGTCCACCTCCAATGGGAGAGCGGCCCTAACCAAAATGCCCACTCCCCTAGAGCCAGAAGTGAAACCAGAGTGAGACACCGTACTTTTGATTCCAGGCTGAGAAGTCGCTACCGCCCGAACTAGTCTTTAGGGTTGCACTGGTCCTCAGATCCTCATTACAGACCCTGCCTTAATATCCTCAGTAAGTTTGATAACAGGTGAATGGGTATCAGTTGTATATCGGAAATGCTACTGCACTGTCTCTCCCTAACCCCTTGATTACTCTCTCCTGTGTGCATACAGTCCTGCTCGCCAGATCTCTACACGTCTCACAACACGCTAGAGGGTGAACAGGAGAAGTAGGACATCGTTGGGCAGCAGCATTTATTATTTTCTCCACTTCCCCTTTCCCAAGGGTGTAGTGTCGCATAGCCGCATTAGAATTGCGCTATTCGTGACTACGCTTAGGGAAATAGAGAGGCCATTCTACGGACCATTGTTCCCGCTGACGATCTTCAGAGGTTAGTGGCTATGTTACATTTCTTTAGCCACTGACATCCGACAGATTGCAAAGCCCATGAAAGTTGTCAGCCTGAGCAATGGATACTAACGTGGTTCTCGCCTCCCTGTTGGAGAGCCTTACCGCTCTTCAACAGGAACTACACACTTCTAGAACAGAAACCCAAGAGTTAAAAAGTGAGGTAGGCTCCCTGCGATGACAGGTAGCAGGCATCTCCAGAGCAGGGAAATCCTATGTGTTTGGAAAAAGCTCGTATATCAAAGAAGGGACTCTTCCCTCTCCTTCCCCATCTGTCGGGGTGGGGTCACAGGGTATGAGTTTCTTATCCGACACCGCAAACTTACCACCTTCCCAAGGCACCTCCCCCACTGTCCACATTGTACAGAACCCTGGCGTCCCTTTAGCGCCTCCTGAACGTTTTTATGGGGACCCAAAGAAGTTCGAGATATTCCTCAATCAAAGCAGACTCCATTTTTTGTGTAAGCCTGTCATTTTTCAAGACGACGCAGCAAAGACGTCGTTCATGATGTCATACATGGGGGGAAATGCTGCAAGCTGGACCATTTCTTTAATGGAGCGGAACGATCCCGTTCTACACAACTTTTCAGACTTCTGCATTGAAATGCGCAAGCTCTTTGACCGGAAGACGCATATGATGGCGTTGGATAAAGAACTAATTACCCTTCGGCAAGGGTCCCAAGACCTACTCACGTACATTACTACCTTCAATCGTCTCGTTGTAGAAACTGATTGGCCACAAGAAAAACGGACGACTCTGTTTTATCAAGGGCTACGCAGTGAGTTGAAAGATGTCCTCTCTCAAGTGGTACGACTGCCGAATACTTGTGAAGAATTGATAGAGCTAGCGGTACAACTTGACCATCGGATGCAAGAGAGAAAGGGAGATAGAGGCCGTGGGGAATCCCGTTTCGTTGTCCCCCGGTCCCGTACATCCCCGGACGAACCTGTAAAGAACTCGAACGGAGTAGAGCCGATGCAGATCGGTGGCATTAGAGGACCCCTTACCTTAGAAGAAAGGGAGAAACGGCGCCAGCAAAAGCTCTGTCTGTATTGCGGCAAAAGCGGACATTTCATCAGGGACTGCCGAGCCAGAACAAGAGGACCCGAGCGAGGAACAGCGGCCAAACCGCAGACACCCGCCATTTCGCGGACGGAAAACTAAAGAACCCAAGTATGGGCGGGATCTCCACCTTGGATTGTGTTAATGTTGTAGACTTGTAAAGCGCACAGCTACCCCAGCAACGGGGCGTCCCGGCGCTGTAGACCGCTGGGGAACCCGTCCTGGCTATCCCTGTGAGATGGTCCCTTTCTGGGTATCTCCAAGGTGAAACCAGGCATCCCCAGCGTCTGTGGGGGGCCGTTGTAGAGATGAGGCAAGCTTAATGCCCAGAGTGGCCGAGTGTGTTCCTGGTTAGAGTAGGTACCGAGGCGAGAATTATCGAGTCCGATTTGACCCTGGTCCACGACCCTGCCGCGTTGGGAATTGAACCCTGGTCCCTTGCCGATTCTCTGCTTACGGGTCTGCCTCCTCTAACCAGTGAGCCACATTATGGATCACACCAGATCCCTTCTCTGCTGGCCAACACCATTCAGCCCTCTGTGGCTCACATAAATGTGAATGTGACCTTATGGGTATCCACCACCAAGTCCCTCTGTGTCTCTGCTTTAATCGACTCTGGAGCCACCGGGAACTTCATCGATCAACAATATGCACAGAACATAGGAGTAACTTGTGAACGGAAAGATACCCCATAAATTGTGAAAGCAGTGGACGGCAAGGCGCTGACTTCTGGTCCTGTTCGTTTTCACACTACGCCGTTGGAAATGCGAGTGGGTGCAGATCATTACGAAATTATCCAGTTTGATTTGATAGACGCCCCGCATTTCCGCTTAATTCTCGGAATGCCATGGTTAACCTTGGATGACCCTGTCATCCGATGGACGGATCGCACCGTATCATTGAATTCCCCTTTTTGTCAAGAACATTGTTACAGAAGGCCCCCGGTGCAGGAATATGTCATCAACTCCCAAGCTGAGCTACTGGCCACAGGATGTGAAGAAAAGAAGTTCTGTTGCTCGACATCCTTACCCGAGGAGTATAAAGACTATCAGGAGATCTTTGACAAACAAAAGGCCACCCGGTTGCCACCTCATAGACCCTACGATTGCTGAATTGATCTCATCCCAGGAGCCGACATCCCTTGCAGTCGATTGTATGCCCTCACGGAACCCGAAACACAGTATCTCAAGACTTATCTCGAAGAGAACCTTGCCTCCGGTTTCATTCGACACTCTACCTCCCCAGCCTCATCTCCTCTTTTTTTTATTTCTAAGAAGGACTGTGCAGAGCTCAGAACATGCATTGACTACAGAGCCATAAATAAGGTAACCGTAAAAAACCGATACCCGTTGCCTTTAATACCAGTATTGTTAGACCAGTTGAAAGGAGCCCGAATTTTTACTAAGTTGGACCTCCGAGGCGCCTACCACCTAGTAAGGGTCAAAGAGGGAGACGAGTGGAAAACGGCGTTCCAGACAAAATTTGGGTTATATGAATACCAGGTGATGCCTTTTGGTTTATGTAACGCCCCTGCGGCATTCCAATTTTTTATGGATGAAGTATTAAGAGGACTACTGGACACCATATGTATTGTCTATATCGACGATATTCTTATTTACTCTGCTGACCTGCAGGATCACATCATACACGTGAAGACGGTGCTGAACCGGTTACGAACACACTCCTTGTTTGCCAAGTTGGAGAAATGCCTGTTTCACGTTGAAGAAGTGGCCTTTTTGGGCTATGTCATCACTGCCGAAGGCTTCCAAATGGACATGAACAAGGTGACAGCTATCACGCAATGGAAAGCTCCGCTTAACGTAAAATCAGTACAGAGTTTTCTAGGGTTCGCCAACTATTACAGGCGTTTTATCAAGGACTTTTCAAAGATCATACACCCTATTTCCTGTTTGTTGAGGAAAAATACCCCGTTTGTATGGTCCAACGAAGCCGACCACGCGTTTGAAACCCTGAAAAAACTCTTCACTCAGGCTCCCATCTTACGCCACCCAGACCCGTGCTTACCCTTCGTGGTTGAAACAGATGCCTCGCAGTATGCCCTGTGAGGGGTTCTATCCCAACGACACCCGAACACAGGCCAACTGCACCCAGTTGCATTCTTTTCAAAAAAGCTCACCCCCTGTGAGGTGAACTATTCCATCACAGATAAAGAATTGTTGGCTATTAAGCGTGCGTGTGAGGAATGGCGTCATTATCTCCTAGGAGCGCATCACACCGTAGAAATCTACACCGATCATAGAAATCTTCTCTTCCTCAAAACCGCTAGGGCCTTAACTCCTCGTCAGTTATGTTGGTCTTTATTTTTCTCCGATTACGAGTTTATCATCAAGTACAGACCAGGACCACAAAATGGTAAGGCCGACGCCTTATCTAGGAGAAATGAGTCCGTAAATCCCCCAGAGGAGGAACATGAGGAACCACCTACCATCATTCCTGTCTCCGCCTTCCAAACACAAGCTCTCGCAACCATCCTCTCACAAGACTTCCTCGAGGACGTAAAGACTGCTTGCAAAACTATGGACATTCCCTCTTGGATTCAAATAAACCCAGAACACCGGAGCTCGACAGGAGAATTACTGTACCAGGATCACGCCTTATTCGTGCCTGTCACAGCTCTACAACTACAAGTCTTGGCCTGGGCCCATGACTCTCCACTAGGGGGAAACTTGGGAGAAAAGAAGACCATCGCCTCTATGGAGAGATCCTTCTGGTGGCCCACCCTGCGGAACGACACCCGAGACTACATCAGGAACTGTGCTATTTGTGCCCAAGGAAAGGCCAGGCACACCAAACCAGCTGGCTTACTACAACCTATTCCTATCCCTCCTTTTCCGTGGCACATGGTATCTATGGATTTTATTGTTGAAATACCACCATGCAAGGGTTATACCACCATTTTAGTGATAGTTGATCATTTAACAAAGATGGGACATCTCATTCCGCTCAAACATCTCCCCACTTTGCCAGAACTCGCCATTCTATTCTTGCAACATGTAATCAGAATTCATGGAATCCCCAGGGCCCTTATAACATACAGAGGAACACAGTTCACTTCACGTTTTAGGAAAGCCCTGTGTTCCACGCTCAATATAGAAGCCCGTTTGTCTTCCAGTTATCACCCTCAGACTGACGGAAAGACAGAGCGTCTTAACCAAACTTTAGAACAATACCTCAGATGCTTCACAATCCACAACACTTCCGATTGGTTTCCTTTGATTTGGATGGCAGAATTCGCATACAACAATGCTGACCATTCCACCTTGGGTTGTTCCCCTTTTTATTGTATGTACGGTTCTCATCCAAACATGCTCCCCTTCGACTGGCCAGTAGTGTCCAATCACCCCAGTATACAGGAGCACCATGCACACTTAAGAGCGGTGCTCCTCGATGCTAAACGTCAATTGGCCCTGGCACAAACCGACCAAAAAAGACACGCAGACACAAAGAGGGCGCCCGAACCAGCATATCAAGTAGGGGATAAGGTATGGCTGTCCACAAAAAACCTACATCTTAGAGGGGTGGGCAAGTTGGCTCCCAAATACATTGGACCGTACACCATTGAGAAAGTCATCAATCCTGTAGCTATGCGTTTATCCCTACCTAGTTCCTGGCATATCCACCCTGTCTTTCACGTTTCCCTACTCCTACCTTGTCCAGTATCCACAAGATTACCCTCCAAGCCCCGTCCTATCGAGATAGATGGGGAGGAAGAATACGAGGTTAACAAACTTTTAGACTCTCGAGTGGTTAGGGGTAGGTTGCAGTACCTCGTGGATTGGAAAGGTTATGGAGTAGAGGATCGAACCTGGGAACCGGCAGACAACCTGCATTGCCCTCTCCTGTTGAACAAGTTTCATGAAGAGAATCCCGGGAAACCTGGTCAACCGCCGAGACGGCGGCTATTAAGAGGGGGTTCTGTAGCGATCGCTAGACAGGGCAGCAGGAATCCGTCTAGATGGCCTCGGAGCGCTGGGTACTACATCTCCCAGCCGCCCCACGGCCGGAAAACTGGAAACGGATCCACGCCTCACGGCGTGTACCGAGGCTACAAAGCCCTGCCTCTGTTACGGCGCGGGGCTTTGCAATCGCCTCAAGCCCGATTTGAATCTCTACGCTGCTCCCGTTTTGTTTGAACTGAAGACGCTGCAGTTACGAAACCGCTGTTTCTTACTGTCTGCCACGTAGCAGTAGGATCTTCTATTGTACGTTTTCCTGCCTCCCCAAGGCTGCCCTCACCTTTGGCGCTCCGCGTAGGGGACCTGGGATCTGGTTCACATTGCCCGCCTCATCCTCCAGGTAGTGTGGGTCTGTTTCCTTAACAGAGTTACCCCTCGCTCCTATTCCTTGTGAGGGCGCTTACCTGAGAAGAGTTCCAGAGAACTTCATTACTGCGGACCCAGGAAGCAGGGTGTTCCGGAGTTAGGCAGAGCGGATGGTGCTCCCCGCAGGACTGCCGTAGCTCCGTGGAATACTCCCTGGTAGAATCAGCTGAGCTCCGGATTTTCCAGCAACTGAGGACTATTTGTCATTTCAGGTATTTAGGTGGAATCACTGACTTTCCTGTTACTAAGAGGGCTCTCACGTACAGATTTTCCTTGTGGGTCATTTGTCTGCTAGTACATTTGTTGGGTTATCTCTGCTGCCATTACACCGTACTTTTGATTCCAGGCTGAGGAGTCGCTACCGCCCGAACTAGTCTTTAGGGTTGCACTGGTCCTCAGATCCTCATTACAGACCCTGCCTTAATATCCTCAGTAAGTTTGATAACAGGTGAATGGGTATCAGTTGTATATCGGAAATGCTACTGCACTGTCTCTCCCTAACCCCTTGATTACTCTCTCCTGTGTGCATACAGTCCTGCTCGCCAGATCTCTACACGTCTCACAACACGCTAGAGGGTGAACAGGAGAAGTAGGACATCATTGGGCAGCAGCATTTATTATTTTCTCCACTTCCCCTTTCCCAAGGGTGTAGTGTCGCATAGCCGCATTAGAATTGCGCTATTCGTGACTACGCTTAGGGGAATAGAGAGGCCATTCTACGGACCATTGTTCACGCTGACGATCTTCAGAGGTTAGTGGCTATGTTACATTTCTTTAGCCACTGACATCCGACACCTTGTGGCCGACCAGCTGGGCGACTATGTGGAGGTGCGGCTGGGATGTGCCCGCAATTGACATACCTGCTCACGATACTGTTGTTCACTGAGGGTTTTGGGGCACTCTCAATTGGAGGACTACCACGTTGACCTGCGCCCCGCACAGTTTGTGGGCAGCTGAGGCAGTTTGAATCTTGAATAAGCCTCTGCTGAGATTGATGCCCCGCGCGGTTCTCTGCCACGCTGTGGATTTGGTGGTACTTGGTCATAGGTCTTTCTGGTAGTGAGCTGGGAAGATACCTACACCTGCTGTGACTCACTACGACGCGAATGTTCACAGTTGCGGGGGCCCCCCAGCCCTAATTAGTGCCCACTGATCTGCCCTCTGTATCGATCATGCAGCCATATTAAGACATAATTGGTGCCGTCCCCTGGAGGTCACCCAGCTACTCTCTGCTCCCTGGTGAGCCACGGGTCTCTCAACGGACAACTGATCTGAGACCTGAGCACAGCTTGATTGCAACTTGTTGTAGGGTGGAACAGCCTACTTCAATGGAGACCCTCTACGGGAGCGGCATAGCCTGACCCGGGTGCTGTTTGCGCGAGGCACTAGGGGACGACGTTGACGACCATGCCTGGTGGCTGGTTGGGCTGTAGTGGGCCGAGGCCATCGCTAGAAAAATCCAACGGCAGTACAGAGGTTATTGTCCATACGCTGGAGTGGTGTGGCAGAGACAGTGGCGGCAGCTCCCGGCCCGCCTAGAGAACTGCGCACTAAATCAGTGGCCGGAGACCTGATCACACCGGCAATGGGGAAGCACAAGGGAAAGCTGGCGGAACCCCCCCCCCCCCAGACCAGGCAGACAGTGTGCCAGACCCAGTGCTATAAGATTCGGGAGGAGAATCACTGAAGGTGCCTGTGCACCAACAACTGACCAAAATCTTGCAGGCTATGGCCGACCCCAAAGCTACGTTACATCAAGACATTAGCACAGTTGCGGTGGGCCTGGGCCTGTTAAGGGCAGGGCACGCTAAATTGGCAGACAGAGTGAAACAAACTGAATCGAAATGCTAGCCCCAGGGCAGCAGGCTTTGACTGAGCAGGTCGGAGAACTATCCAGTACGGTTAACTTACTAGAGCGATGAGCAGAAGATGCAGAAGGGGGTAACCGGGGAAGCAACGTGAGGGTCCTAGGTTTACAGGAAGGAGTGGAAGGCCAGGAAATGGTCAAATACCTGGAGGTATGGCTTTGTGAGGTGGTTGCACCGGAGGGGCGGTCTCTGTTCTATACCCTGGAAAGAGCTCACCATGTGCCCGCCAGACCACCAGCACTGGGAAGGCCGCCGCACCCTGTGGTGGCCAGATTGCTTCACTTCCGAGACAGAGATCTGTTGTTGCAGAGGGCATACTCGGAGGGGCCGTACACAGTTGAGAACAACAAGGTGTCATTGTTCCCTCACTATACACTTGAGGTCCAGAGACGCCGTACCTCGTTCCTAGGAGTCAAGAAGGCCTTGCGAGAGGAGGGGATCCAATATTCTCTGATGTTCCCGGCCCGCCTCAAGATCATGCTGGAGGGGACAATCCACTACTGCAAGGACCCCAAATCAGCCTGGGAGTGGATTGAGGTCTATAAAACGGAAGGTCAACCCATGCAACAGGGAGAGGGACAATCCATCAGAGCCAGAGACCCTGGGAAGAGATTACGGAGACGTCAATGGCGGAGGACTGCTAAGAGGCCGAGCCCGTCACGAACAGCGACGGAGAGAGCGGAGGCGCTACAGGCAGTTGCAGTCATGATGCAAAGCAGGAGATTGTCATCGGAGAGAGGTTCAGGGTCGAAACGAGGAACTGATGGTTCAGATTCAGACACGTCTCGTAGTGGCAGCGTCTGCATAACAATTGTGAATCCTCAAACTGCGGATGGGATAATGCGATTTGTGTCTGATGATCTTTCTTTCCCCTATATCCTTTCCTCTTCTGCTCTATTGAGTCGAGTGGTCATACTCCTGTGTTGTTTTTATCCACACCTGATCTTTCTTCCTCACAGCGGGAGTATATAAAGAGGGAGTGGGGTGGGTGGCCGGCGGGCGCTCCTGGGCACGGGGTGGAATGGCCAATCTAGGCTGACGCGCCTAAGATGCATAATAGTACCTTCTTGGGTATTAGTTGAGATAGTCACACTCCCCTGTAGGCCCTTGCACCAGCAGCTTTGGGCCTTAACTACTTGCTGTAGTTTAGTATTATGCAATCTCTTTGCGAGTTTGGGCAGCTGACCGTTGTCAGTCTGCTCGTGAGTTGGAGAGTTGAATTGTTGGGTTTGTTGTTACATGCCATGAGGTCTGGGATTATTCTTCCAGCTGACACTCTGGGGGGGAGGTTCTTGGGGGGGGCACTGTGTTGATTAATGACACAAAATTGCAGTCAGGCTGAGGAGTTTAAACTCCTCACTTGGAATGTTCGGGGTATGGGTTCGTCTGCCAAGCGTTACAGTATCCTAAACTATATTAGACTCAGGGAAGCGCATGTGTTAATGCTGCAAGAGACCCATTTAACAGAAACGGAGGTGACCCGATTGAGACGGAGGTGGAGAGGGCAACTATTCGCAACTACTTATTCGGCTTTTGCAATGGGGGTGCGTCTGTGGATCAGGCTGGGGGTCCCCTTCCAGCTCTCCGGGAAAATAATAGATGCGGACGGGAGATTTGGTGATCAAGGGCAAATTGAAGGGCAGGGAAATAACATTGGGGTGTATATATGCACCAAACCGTGACCAGATCCCCTTCCTGAGACGGCTTTCTGGAACACTAGCAGGGGTGGCACATGAGGATCTGATACTGGGAGGAGACTTTAATTGTGTTTACGACATAGGATGGAATAGATCCACTGAGCTTTCGTGACTATGTCTTAATAAGAGGAAGACCTACGTGTTCCCGTTGTGTCCTGCCCTTACTAGACCTCTGATCCTCCCGCTAGACTTGGAATGGGTCTTAACTCTTACTCTTGACTAATGGTTAAGGTCTTAACTCTTACTCTGGCCTAATGGTTAAGGTCTTAGACTCTTACTCTGGCCTACTGGTTAAGGTCTTAACTATTACTCTGGCCTAATGGTTAAGGTCTTTGCTCTTACTCTGGCCTAATGGTTAAGGTCTTAGACTCTTACTCTGGCCTAATGGTTAAGGCCTTAACTCTTACTCTGGTCTAATGGATAAGGTTTCCATTTCATTTTCCATTGCTGGCTGTACTACTCGGGCACTTCCTCGGTACCTGGTTTGAAACTCCCGTAGTCCACCCGCCGCCGCAGTTTCATCAGGACGCGGTCGCTGTGTGGAGGACTACATCTCCCAGGGTATCCAGCGGCAGGAGCCGCCCACGCGATCAGCTGAGGCCGAAGGCGCTTTAAATCCCGCGTCTTTCCGGCAGAGCTGGTGTTTCCATTTCATTTTCCATTGCTGGCTGTACTACTCGGGCACTTCCTCGGTACCTGGTTTGAAACTCCCGTAGTCCACCCGCCGCCGCAGTTTCTTCAGGACGCGGTCGCTGTGTGGAGGACTACATCTCCCAGGGTATCCAGTGGCAGGAGCCGCCCACGCGATCAGCTGAGGCCGAAGGCGCTTTAAATCCCGCGTTCTTCCCGCGGCGCGGGACCGCGCGCGGACTGCACTGGACAAAGCCCGGACAAAGGGCGGTCAGTCTGTGACAGTCCGGGACAGGTTGGGACTGTGCTGGGCCAGTAACCTTGATTAACCCTGATTATTGTACATGTTGTACTTATGTGTGTTTTAAATAGGGAGACTTGTATTGTGGTATTTCTGCCCATTGAGTCTTTTTATTTTTATTTCTTTCTATTAACCAAATTTGTCACATACTGGTTGGTACATACAGCATAGAGTAATAGAGTAATAGTGTGGCATTAGCTAGTTTATTTCGTGGGATATGTCTAAACAAAAGGTTTCCTCTGTGTCTAACACCATGGACAACTATCTGGTGCAGGTTGTAAGTAAAATTAATAATGAGAGAAGGGCGTCATTGGGGTTGAGTTGTTCTTCTATTTCCCCTACGATGAGATCTTTGATAGAACCCTCGCTAGAATCTTCATTGCAGGTTAATAGTAGTGTCGTTCCTGACGTCGAGGTTCTAGCTAGTGACATCTCCGAACAAAGTGCGTCCCCTGTTGTCAACCTGCAAATTAATCCCGAAGTAGACGTAGACGTAGATCCAGACATTGAAGTAGTCATTGAAGCAGAGAAATACCCGCCTCCCGTCCCCGTGCCTACAACTAGAGCAGTCAGAGCGTGTAGAAAAGCCCAGTGCAAAAGTGGTGGGTCACGTTCGGGTAGAAAAAAGACAACCTCTGCATCCAAAAGCTTGGAAAAGGTTGAGGCAAATGGGTTACATGGTGACAAGGAAAATGAGGCTGAGCAAATCAAAAAAATAACTAGCACGATTGATTCAAAGGTTAAGTGTATTATTAAACAGTTGGTGGCCAAAATTGATCAGCTCATGGCAGAGGTAACAAGACTGAGAGTTGTTCTAAATAAGACAGTGGAGGAGATGGGTAGTATATCAACCTTGGTGTTAAGTAGAGCTGCATTAAATGTGGAGCACCCTAGGTGTGGGGCAGGGGTTGAAGAAAATGTGACATTGAACCCTACCCTCATTCAACCCATAATAGGTAAGGATGGTCAGAATGTTGTTAAAGAAGATCCCCCATTAAGATCTTCTGCATTGCATCAAGAGAGAGACCCATTCCAATGTATCGTCGAGGCTTCCCCCCTCGTATTAGTCCTTGCTAACGCACCCACCTTGTCGCCTGGCAAAGTGGAATCTACATCCTCTTTGATTAGTAAATCGTTGCATTGGATGTTAAATAATATGAAGATGTCCCCTTGGGGCAAACAACAATTAGCAGGGGAAATTATCATGGCAAGAAGAGTAGCATGGTTGGGGAATAACCCGAAAAAATTTGCAGGAGACTGCATAGTTCTCAATTTCTCAAGTTCAGGAGTACTCCCTAACGTCCTGGCAAATATATTCCCCCCACAACGAAGGGGTACCGCTATAATCCCATTAACGCTAGAATAGTTCTATCGTAAGGGAGGAAGTGAAGTGAATCCGACGAGATTAAGATCAAAGCGGATTCCTGTCTCTAACAAATGGGGTAGGAGTGACTTAAATAGGGATTGGGGAATCAGCTTGGAAAATAGGTTTGGGGTCTTGTCTGATCTGAATGACTGTGATTGACTTGAAAGGGAAGGCAGACTGGAGAAAAAGAATCAAGCCACGTTTGATAGACTGTGTGCTCCTATAGTGCAGAGATTAATCTCATTTAATGATGATCTTATTCCCCAACCAGAAATGAAGGGAGTGCCCAACTATCTAGAGAAACAGCCTGAGAGAACTGACCTAGCCCAACCGATTTGCTCTAACCCCTTGGATAAATGTGATAGTCTTGGATCTGAGGTATTAACAATAGAGCCACTCGGCAGCTCATTTACTAATGTTGAGCATGAGTCTGAGACGGAGGGCGAGATTGAAAGCTTGAGGCAGGGTTGACTTTTCTTTCCTGGAACCTTGCTGGAATCGGTAATAAGTTAACGTCTCCTGAATGGGGTAGTTTTGTTGACCAGTTCGACATCATCCTTTTTCAGGAATCTTGGTCATTGGTTCCAGTACATCGTTTGGGGTTCCTTAATTTTCAGGTACCTGCTATAAAAAAAAACAAAGGTCGGCCATCAGGGGGCTTGATAATTTGGGTCCGTCAATCACTATGCTGCAAAATTAAGCAACATAGCTCTCTACTAAATGACATTTTGTCAGTGAATATCACATGGGCCTCTGGCCATGGAGTGGCAATTTTTAACATCTATGCTAGAGGGATGGTTGGGGGACAAACATCCGATGTAATCACTGCTCTTGACCTCCAGCTTGAAGCACTTCCAACCCAGCTGTCTATTATTGTGGGAGGTGATGTTAATACTACATTTGAGCCACTTGGACATGAGGACCAATTTCTTGCTGCTGAGGAGGATAGTAAATGGGGCGTCCCTCAGTTGGAACTTCCCGTAGTTAAAAGATGGTCAGCAGTAGCTATTCAACTTAAAGCTTTATGTTTAGAGAGAGGGCTCAGAGCAGCCAATGGGCGTACCCCGTCTGATCGCCAGGGAGTAAAAACATTTGATAATGGTAGGTCCTCCAGTCGCATAGATTATTTCCTGGTGGATATTAGAGAATGGTATAGGTTGATTGATATGACCATAAAATCTAGGTTGGAAAGTGACCATAACCCTCTCTGCATGGAATTCCAAGCACTTAAGGGGTTTAGAGAACCTGAATTAGGGGGGGGGGGGAAATCACCTTGGATATTGTAGCCTCGAATAATATGCGCCACGTTAAATGGGGCAGATTTATTGAGAACTCAGAGAAGCTGGAGGATCTTAAAAAAGTGGTGATAGATGAAGTGGCTAACATAAACATTCAATCTGCCAACCAAAACTTCCCCCAAGCTATGCTTGCGGCTCATACCCACTTCTTTATTAAACTTCAAGGGTTCTTTAAGAAGATCATAAAAGCAGATAAGGCCAATAAAATAAAAATATCTGAGGCGAGATGGTACAATAAAGCTTGTAAAGTTGCCCGCCAGAACCTTAGTGCTGAACTTAGAACTAGAAATATTCCAGGTGTGAGAAAGGCTAGAGAGATATACAGGCACACACAGAAAGTGGCCAAGAAACAGTGGGATGAGGAACAGTGGCGTGATCTGAAATCTGCTTGTGTAGCTAAAGATCAAAAGCAATTTTGGGCCACAGTCAAGTGGGACAGAGGAGGGATAGCCCAACCGCCCCAAAATAATGTTGCCAAACACCAGTGGGTTGATTTCTTTAGACCACAATACGCCTGTAATCCATCTGAAGGAGAGTGTTCACTTCCCCCCACTATTTTCTATCAAAGTCAGCTATTTACGATTTAAGATGTCAACCTAGCACTAGACTGCATGACTGGGGGTAGAGCCCCAGGAATGGATGGCATTCCAGCCGATGTGTTTTTAAGTGATAGATCATCTTGGTGTCAGTACTTTGAATGGTTAGCTAATTCTGTGGCTAAGGGTGCGCCTATCCCCACCTCATGGAAAGGTGCGGAAATAATTTCGGTTTTTAAAAAGGGTGACAAATCACTACCCAGTAATTACAGACCTATCAGTCTAATAGACTCAGCCCAAAAACTCATAGGGCGACTAGTGCAAAATAAACTGCAATCTTAGGTAGAAGAAAACGATATTTTGTCCCCATATCAAGCTGGTTTTCGACCCTGTACTAGTTCTGTTGATCAGGTTTTTTATTTTTTAGCACTTTATTGGAGGAACGTGACCTTGACCAATGGGACACTTTATGCGGTCTTTGTAGACCTGAAATCAGCCTTTGATTTAGTCCCCCGTTCCAAACTTTGAAGGGTTCTCGCTGAAGCAGGGATGGCGCCGGAACTGTTAACGCTTCTTGTCCGCTTGCATGAGAACAACTTCGCAAGAATCAGGTGGGGGGCACAGGGTGAGGTGACCGACTCATTTCCTGTCGAGCGTTGTGTCCGACAGGGGTGTGTTTTGGCACCTACGTTGTTTTCTTTATACATCAATGGCATAGTAGATCACCTTAGTTGCTCCCCCACGGATGCCCCGGTATTAGCAGGGGCTCGGGTGCCTGTCCTCATGTTTGCGGACGACATGCTGATAGTATCCCGGACTCCGAGTGGGCTCCAGAAGGCAATAAACGCGTTTGGAGATTTCTGTCAAACGCGTGGACTTGAGATAAACACCTCCAAAACCAAGTTCATGTCCCTGAATCAGCGGAAAACATTCAAAGGTGTAATTAATTTTAATGGTACCCCATTGGAACAGGTTGAGGCATTTACGTACTTAGGAATATCTCTCCAGAGTAACATGAGCTGGAAAAGTCACATTGATATGGCTGTTTTAAAATTTCATCAGTTGGCGGGTGTAATTGCTTATAAGCATAAATCTTCTTTAACCAAGCCTATTACTCCTGCCCTAGAAATCTACAACATGAAGGTCATAAGTGCCTCTTTGTATGGTTCGGAACTGTGGGGTTTTACTAACTTGAAACAACTAATATTGGCAGAAAACAAGTTTATACGCTGTTTAGTTGGGGTTCCCCAAAGTACCCCCACTGTTCCGCTTGCATACGATCTTGGCAGGAAAAAAATAGAGGACCTAGCACGGCTACGTCCCCTACTTTACTGGAGACGGACCATGACAACTCCCGAACTAGCCCACTATGCTACTGCCCTGAAGGATATCATCAGGGCAGATCGTTTCCATTCAATTCTATGGCTTAAGGAAATTAGGGGTTTGTTAACAAAGTTGGAACTAGACCACCTATGGGTTGACCCAAATGGTTCAAGTTTCCCATCAAAGTTAACTTTGAAAAAAATGTACTGGGATATGATCTTGATGTCTGCCCATAGTTTTGGTTCAAATGCTAAGCTAACGGATCGCTTTCTTGACATTAAATCCCTACGATCTTGTGAGGCTTATTGGGATATCATAGAAAGGCCCCATGATAGAAAACTGTATTTCCAGTTCAGAATCGGGACTCTTCCTGTAAAAGCGTTCACCCATAAATGGTCATCTACTCGGGACATCAAGTGTCACTGTTGTAAAGATCTGACTGAGGATATAGGCCATCTGCTGTTTGTATGTCCCCTGTATACCAGCCCTCGTCGCAAGTGGCTAAAACCAGTGTGTATAAATCTGGGGACACGTAGGTACACAGAGGCTTTAAGAATACTTAAATCAGACTGCACACCCTGTATGGCAATTGCTGTCGCAAAATTTTTAGGGTGGGCCTGGATTATACGCACCCGCACTTTATAGCCTCCAGATACCAGACAATGAACTTATGACGTCGAATAATGTATGATTAATTTTTAAAAATATGTGTTTTTTTTGTTTTTTTTTTAATTGTCTTAATCCACTGTTGCTTAATTTTTTTAATTTTTGTAATCGACAGCACCATGGTTTAATGAGTTTTTAAACAAAAAATGAATTCCATTTTGTAGTATTTATAGTGTTGTGTTAGGATGTACACTCGCTTTTATGACATGCTGTCGAATAAAGCTTTGAAATTTGATTTGATAAGGTCTTAACACTTACTCTGGCCTAATGGTTAAGGTCTTAACTCTTACTCCGGCCTAATGATTAAGGTCTTAGAATCTTACTCTGGCCTACTGGTTAAGGTCTTAGACTCTTACTCTGGCCTACTGGTTAAGCTCTTAGACTCTTACTCTGGCCTAATGGTTAAGGTCTTTACTCTTACTCTGGACTAATGGTTAAGGTCTTACACTCTTACTCTGGCCTAATGGTTAAGGTCTTAACTCTTACTCTGGCCTACTGGTTAAGGTCTTAGACTCTTACTCTGGCCTAATGGTTAACGTCTTAACTCTTACTCTGGCCTAATGGTTAAGGTCTTAGACTCTTACTCTGGCCTAATGGTTAAGGTCTAGACTCTTAATCTGGCCTAATGGTAAAGGTCTAGACTCTTATTCTGGCCTAATGGTTAAGGTCTTAACTCTTACTCTGGCCTAATAGCTAAGTTCTTAACTCTTACTCTTGCCTAATGGTTAATGTCTTAGACTCAAACTCTGGCCTACTGGTTAAGGTCTTAACTCTTACTCTGGCCCAATGGTTAAGGTCTTAGACTCTTACTCTGGCCTAATGGTTAAGGTCGTAACTCTTACTCTGGCCTAATGGTTAAGGTCTTGACTCTTACTCTGGCCTAATGGTTAAGGTCTTAGACTCTTACTCTGGCCCAATGGTTAAGGTCTTAAGTCTTACTCTGACCTAATGGTTAAGGTCTTGGAATCATACTCTGGCCTAATGGTAAAGGTCTTAACTCTTACTCTGGCCTTATGTCTAATGTCTTAGACTCTTACTCTGGCCTAATGGTTAAGGTCTTAACTCTTAATCTGGCCTAATGCTTAAGGTCTTAACTCTTACTCTGGCCTACTGGTTAAGGTCTTAGCTCTAACTCTGACCTACTGGTTAAGGTCTTAGACTCTTACTCTGGCCTAATGGGTAAGGTCTTAACTCTCACTCTGTCCTAATGGTTAAGGTCTTAGACTCTTACTGTGGCCTACTGGTTAAGGTTTTGCCCTTACTCTGGCCTAAGGGTTAAGGTCTTTGACACTTACTCTGGCCTAATGGTTAAGGTCTTAACTCTTACTCTGGCCTAATGGTTAAGGTCTTAACTCTTACTCTGGCCTAATGGTTAAGGTCTTAGACTCTTACTCTGGCCTAATGGTTAAGGTCTTAACTCTTACTCTGGCCTAATGGTTAAGGTCTTAGACTCTCACTCTGGCCTACTGGTTAAGGTCTTAGCTCTTACTCTGGCCTACTGTTTAAGGTCTTAACTCTTACTATGGCCTAATGATTAAGGTCTTAGACTCTTACTCTGGCCTAATGGATAAGGTCTTAACTCTTACTCTGGCCTACTGGTTAATGTATTGGTCTCTTACTCTGGCCTAATTGTTAAGGTCTTAACTCTTACTGTGGCCTAATGATTAAGGTCTAAGACTCTTACTCTTGCCTAATGGTTAAGGTCTTAACTCTTACTCTGGCCTACTGGTTAAGGTCTTAGACTCTTACGCTGGCCTAATGGTTATGGTCTTAACTCTTACTCTGGCCTAATGGTTAAGGTTTCAACTCTTACTCTGGCCTAATGGTTGTGGTCTTAGACTCTTACTATGGCCTAATGGGTAAGGTCTTAGACTCTTACTCTGACCTACTGGTTAAGGTCTTAACACTTACTCTGGCCTAATAGTTAAGGTTTTAGACTCTTACTCTTGTCTAATGGTTAAGGTCTTAACTCTTACTCTGGCCTAATGGTTAAGGTTTTAACTCTTACTATTGCCTAATGGTTAAGGTCTTAAGTCTTACTCTGGCCTAATGGTTAAGGTCTCAGACTCTTACACTGGCTTACTGGTTAAGGTCTTAGACTCGTACTCTGGCCTAATGGTTAAGGTCTTAACTCTTACTCTGGAATAATGGTTAAGGTATTAGACTCTTACTCTGACCTAATGGTTAAGGTCTTGAATCTTACTCTAGCCTAATGGTTATGGTCTAGACTCTTACTCTGGCCTAATGCTTAAGGTCTTAACTCTTACTCTGGCCTACTGGTTAATGTCTTAGACTCTTACTCTGGCCTAATGGTTAAGGTCTTAGACTCTTACTCTGGCCTAACGGTTAAGGTCTTAGACTCTTACTCTGGCCTAGTGGTTAAGGTCTTAGACTCTTACTCTTGACTAATGGTTAAGGTCTTAACTCTTACTCTGGCCTAATGGTTAAGGTATTATACTCTTACTCTGGCCTAATGGTTAAGGTCTTAACTCTTACTCTGGCCTAATGGTTAAGGTCTTAGACTCTTACTCTGGCCTAACGGTTAAGGTCTTGGACTTTTACTCTGGCCTACTGGTTAAGGTCTTAACTCTTACTCTGGCCTAATGGTTAAGGTCTTGACTATTACTCTGGCCTAATGGTTAAGGTCTTAACTCTTACTCTGGCCTAATGGTTAAGGTCTTAGACTCTTACTCTGGCCTAACGGTTAAGGTCTTGGACTTTTACTCTGGCCTACTGGTTAAGGTCTTAACTCTTACTCTGGCCTAATGGTTAAGGTCTTGACTATTACTCTGGCCTAATGGTTAAGGTCTAGACTCTTACTCTGGTCTAATGCTTAAGGTCTTAACTCTTACTCTGGCCTAATAGTTAAGGTCTTAGACTCTTACTCTGGCCTAATAGTTAAGGTCTAGACTCTTACTCTGGCCTAATGCTTAAGGTCTTGACTCTTACTCTGGCCTAATGGTTAAGGTCTTAGACTCTTACTCTGGCCCAATGGTTAAGGTCTTAAGTCTTACTCTGACCTAATGGTTAAGGTCTTAGAATCATACTCTGGCCTAATGGTAAAGGTCTTAACTCTTACTCTGGCCTTATGTCTAATGTCTTAGACTTTTTCTCTGGCCTAATGGTTAACGTCTCAGACTCTTACTCTGGCCTACTGGTTAAGGTCTTCGAATCATACTCTGGCCTAATGGTAAAGGTCTTAACTCTTACTCTGGCCTTATGTCTAATGTCTTAGACTCTTACTCTGGCCTAATGGTTAAGGTCTTAACTCTTAATCTGGCCTAATGCTTAAGGTCTTAACTCTTACTCTGGCCAAATGGTTAAGGTCTTAGACTCTTACTCTGGCCTACTGGTTAAGGTCTTAGCTCTAACTCTGACCTACTGGTTAAGGTCTTAGACTCATACTCTGGCCTAATTGTTAAGGTCTTAACTCTTACTCTGTCCTAATGGTCAAGGTCTAGACTCTTACTCTGGCCTAATCCGTAAGGTCTTAACTCTTACTATGGCCTAATGGTTAAGGTCTTAACTCTTACTCTGGCCTAATGGTTAAGGTCTTAACTCTTACTCTTGCCTAATGGTTAGGGTCTTAACTCTTACTCTGGCCTAATGGTTAAGGTCTTAGACTCTTACTCTGGCCTAATGGTTAAGGTCTTAACTCTTACTCTGGCCTAATGGGTAAGGTCTTAGGCTCTTACTCTGGCCTACTGGTTAAGTTCTTAACTCTTACTCTGGCCTAATGGTTAAGGTTTTAACACTTACTCTTGCCTAATGGTTAAGGTTTTAGACTCTTACTCTGGCCTAATGGTTAAGGTCTTAACTCTTACTCTGGAATAATGGTTAAGGTATTAGACTCTTACTCTGGCCTAATGGTTAAGGTCTTGACTCTTACTCTGGCCTAATGTTTAAGGTCTTAGACTCTTACTCTGGCCTAATGGTTATGGTCTTAACTCTTACTCTGGCCTAATGGTTAAGGTATTGGTCTCTTACTCTGGCCTAATGGTTAAGGTCTAGACTCTTACTCTGGCCTAATGCTTAAGGTCTTAACTCTTACTCTGGCCTACTGGTTAAGATCTTTGCTCTTACTCTGGCCTACTGGTTAAGGTCTTAGACTCTTACTCTGGCCTAACGGTTAAGGTCTTAGACTCTTACTCTGGCCAAACGGTTAAGGTCTTAGACTCTTACTCTGGCCTAGTGGTTAAGGTCTTAGACTCTTACTCTTGCCTAATGGTTAAGGTCTTAACTCTTACTCTGGCCTAATGGTTAAGGTTTTATACTCTTACTCTGGCCTAATGGTTAAGGTCTTAACTCTTACTCTGGCCTAATGGTTAATGTCTTAGTCTCTTACTCTGGCCTAATGGTTAGGGTCTTAACTCTTACTCTGGCCTAATGGTTAAGGTCTTAACTCTTACTGTGGCCTAATGATTAAGGTCTAAGACTCTTACTCTTGCCTAATGGTTAAGGTCTTAACTCTTATTCTGGCCTACTGGTTAAGGTCTTAGACTCTTACTCTGGCCTAATGGTTATGGTCTTAACTCTTACTCTGGCCTAATGGTTAAGGTTTTAACTCTTACTCTGGCCTAATGATTGTGGTCTTAGACTCTTACTCTGGCCTAATGGGTAAGGTCTTAGACTCTTACTCTGACCTACTGGTTAAGGTCTTGGACTCTTACTCTGGCCTAGTGGTTAAGGTCTTAGACTCTTACTCTTGCCTAATGGTTAAGGTCTTAACTCTTACTCTGGCCTAATGGTTAAGGTATTATACTCTTACTCTGGCCTAATGGTTAAGGTCTTAACTCTTACTCTGGCCTAATGGTTAAGGTCTTAGACACTTACTCTGGCCTAACGGTTAAGGTCTTGGACTTTTACTCTGGCCTAATGGTTAATGTCTTAACTCTTACTCTGGCCTAATGGTTAAGGTCTTAGACTCTTACTCTGGCCTAATGGTTAAGGTCTTAACTCTTACTCTGGCCTAATGAGTAAGGTCTTAGACTCTTACTCTGGCCTACTGGTTAAGGTCTTAACTCTTACTCTGGCCTAATGGTTAAGGTCTTGACTATTACTCTGGCCTAATGGTTAAGGTCTAGACTCTTACTCTTGTCTAATGCTTAAGGTCTTAACTCTTACTCTGGCCTAATAGTTAAGGTCTTAGACTCTTACTCTGGCCTAATAGTTAAGGTCTGGACTCTTACTCTGGTCTAATGGTTAAGGTCTTAACTGTTAATCTGGCCTAATGCTTAAGGTCTTAACTCTTAGTCTGGCCTAATGGTTAAGGTCTTAGACTCTTACTCTTGCCTTGTGGTTAAGGTCTTACTCTTACTCTGGCCTAATGGTTAAGGTCTTAGACTCTTACTCTGGCCTGATAGTTAAGGTCTTAACTCTTACTCTGGCCTAATGGGTAAGGGCTTAGACTCTTAATTTGGCTACTGGTTAAGACCTTAACTCTTACTCTGGCCTAATGGTTAAGGTTTTAACTCTTACTCTGGCCTAATGGTTAAGGTTTTAGACTCTTACTCTGGCCTAACGGTTAAAGTCTTAGACTCTTACTCTGGCCTAATGGTTAAGGTCTTAACTCTTACTCTGGAATAATGGTTAAGGTATTAGACTCTTACTCTGGCCTAATGGTTAAGGTCTTGACTCTTACTCTGGCCTAATGTTTAAGGTCTTAGACTCTTACTCTGGCCTAATGGTTAAGGTCTTAACTCTTACTCTGGCCTAATGGTTAAGGTATTGGTCTCTTACTCTGGCCTAATGGTTAAGGTCTAGACTCTTACTCTGGCCTAATGATTAAGGTTTTAACTCTTACTCTTGCCTAATGGTTAAGGTCTTAACTCTTACTCTGGCCTAATGGTTAAGGTTTTAACTCTTACTCTTGCCTAATGGTTAAGGTCTTAAGTCTTACTCTGGCCTAATGATTAAGGTCTTAGACTCTTACTCTGGCCTAGTGGTTAAGGTCTTAGACTCTTACTCTTGCCTAATGGTTAAGGTCTTAACTCTTACTCTGGCCTAATGGTTAAGGTATTATACTCTTACTCTGGCCTAATGGTTAAGGTCTTAACTCTTACTCTGGCCTAATGGTTAAGGTCTTAGACACTTACTCTGGCCTAACGGTTAAGGTCTTGGACTTTTACTCTGGCCTAATGGTTAATGTCTTAACTCTTACTCTGGCCTAATGGTTAAGGTCTTAGACTCTTACTCTGGCCTAATGGTTAAGGTCTTAACTCTTACTCTGGCCTAATGAGTAAGGTCTTAGACTCTTACTCCGGCCTACTGGTTAAGGTCTTAACTCTTACTCTGGCCTAATGGTTAAGGTCTTGACAATTACTCTGGCCTAATGGTTAAGGTCTAGACTCTTACTCTTGTCTAATGCTTGAGGTCTTAACTCTTACTCTGGCCTAATAGTTAAGGTCTTAGACTCTTACTCTGGCCTAATAGTTAAGGTCTGGACTCTTACTCTGGCCTAATGGTTAAGGTCTTAGACTCTTACACTGGCCCAATGGTTAAGGTCTTAAGTCTTACTCTGACCTAATGGTTAAGGTCTTAGAATCATACTCTGGCCTAATGGTAAAGGTCTTAACTCTTACTCTGGCCTTATGTCTAATGTCTTAGACTCTTACTCTGGCCTAATGGTTAACGTCTCGGACTCTTACTCTGGCCTACTGGTTAAGGTCTTAGAATCATACTCTGGCCTAATGGTAAAGGTCTTAACTCTTACTCTGGCCTTATGTCTAATGTCTTAGACTCTTACTCTGGTCTAATGGTTAAGGTCTTAACTGTTAATCTGGCCTAATGCTTAAGGTCTTAACTCTTAGTCTGGCCTAATGGTTAAGGTCTTAGACTCTTACTCTGGCCTACTGGTTAAGGTCTTAGCTCTAACTCTGACCTACTGGTTAAGGTCTTAGACACTTACTCTGGCCTAATTGTTAAGGTCTTCACACTTACTCTGTCCTAATGGTCAAGGTCTAGACTCTTACTCTGGCCTAATCCGTAAGGTCTTAACTCTTACTATGGCCTCATGGGTAAGGTCTTAACTCTCACTCTGTCCTAATGGTTAAGGTCTTAGACTCTTACTGTGGCCTACTGGTTAAGGTTTTGCCCTTACTCTGGCCTAAGCGTTAAGGTCTTTGACACTTACTCTGGCCTAATGGTTAAGGTCTTAACTCTTACTCTGGCCTAATGGTTAAGGTCTTAGACTCTTACTCTTGCCTAATGGTTAAGGTCTTAACTCTTACTCTGGCCTAATGGTTAAGGTCTTAGACTCTTACTCTGGCCTAATGGTTAAGGTCTTAGACTCTTACTCTGGCCTGATGGTTAAGGTCTTAACTCTTACTCTGGCCTAATGAGTAAGGTCTTAGACTCTTACTCTGGCCTACTGGTTAAGGTCTTAACTCTTACTCTGGCCTAATGGTTAAGGTCTTGACTATTACTCTGTCCTAATGGTTAAGGTCTAGACTCTTACTCTGGTCTAATGCTTAAGGTCCTAACTCTTACTCTGGCCTAATAGTTAAGGTCTTAGACTCTTACTCTGGCCTAATAGTTAAGGTCTGGACTCTTACTCTGGCCTAATGCTTAAGGTCTTAACTCTCACTCTGGCATAATGGTTAAGGTCTTAGACTCTTACTCTGGCCCAATGGTTAAGGTCTTAAGTCTTACTCTGACCTAATGGTTAAGGTCTTAGAATCATACTCTGGCCTAATGGTAAAGGTCTTAACTCTTACTCTGGCCTTATGTCTAATGTCTTAGACACTTACTCTGGCCTAATGGTTAACGTCTCAGACTCTTACTCTGGCCTACTGGTTAAGGTCTTAGAATCATACTCTGGCCTAATGGTAAAGGTCTTCACTCTTACTCTGGCCTTATTTCTAATGTCTTAGACTCTTAATCTGGCCTAATGCTTAAGGTCTTAACTCTTACTCTGGCCTAATGATTAAGGTCTTAGACTCTTACTCTGGCCTACTGGTTAAGGTCTTAGCTCTAACTCTGACCTACTGGTTAAGGTCTTAGACTCTTACTCTGGCCTAATTGTTAAGGTCTTAACTCTTACTCTGTCCTAATGGTCAAGGTCTAGACTCTTACTCTGGCCTAATCCGTAAGGTCTTAACTCTTACTATGGCCTAATGGTTAAGGTCTTAAACTCTTACTCTGGCCTACTGGTTAAGGTCTTAACTCTTACTCTGGCCTAATGGTTAAGGTTTTAACACTTACTCTGGCCTAATGGTTAAGGTCTTAGACTCTTACTCTGGCCTAATGGTTAAGGTCTTAGACTCTTACTCTGGCCTAATGGTCAATGTCTTAGACTCTTACTCTGGCCTAATGGTTAAGGTCTTAACTCGTACTCTGGCCTAATGATTAAGGTCTAAGACTCTTACTCTTGCCTAATGGTTAGGGTCTTAACTTTTGCTCTGGCCTAATGGTTAAGGTCTTACACTCTTACTCTGGCCTAACGGTTAAAGTCTTAGATTCTTACTCTGGCCTAATGGTTAAGGTCTTAACTCTTACTCTAGCCTACTGGTTAAGGTCTTGACTCTTACTCTGGTCTAATGGTTAAGGTCTAGACTCTTACTCTGGCCTAATGGTTAAGGTCTTGACTCTTACTCTGGCCTAATGGTTAAGGTCTTAGACTCTTACTCTGGCCTAATGGTTAAGGTCTAGACTCTTATTCTGGACTAATGGTTAAGGTCTTAACTCTTCCTCTGGACTAATGGCTAAGTTCTTGACTCTTACTCTGGCCTAATGGTTAAGGTCTTAGACTCTTACTCTGGCCTAATGGTTAAGGTTTTAAACTTTTACTCTTGCCTAATGGTTAAGGTATTAACTCACACTCTGGCCTAATGGTTAAGGTCTTAGACTCTTACTCTAGCCTAATGGTTAAGGTCTTAACTCTTCCTCTGGCCTAATGGGTAAGGTCTTAGACTCGTACTCTGGCTTAATGGTTAAGGTCTTAACTCTTACTCTGGCCTAATGGTTAAGCTCTTAACTCTTATTCTGGCCTAATGGTTAAGGTCTTAGACTCTTACTCTGGCCTGATGGTTAAGGTTTTAGACTCTTACTCTGGCCTACTGGTTAAGGTCTTGACTCTTACTCTGGTCTAATGGTTAAGGTCTAGACTCTTACTCTGGCCTAATGCTTAAGGTCTTAACTCTTACTCTGGCCTAATGGTTAAGGTCTTAGACTCTTACTCTGGCCTAATGGTTAGGGTCTTAACTCTTGCTCTGGCCTAATGGTTAAGGTCTTGACTCTTACTCTGGTCTAATGGTTAAGATCTAGACTCTTACTCTGGCCTAATGCTTAAGGTCTTAACTCTTACTCTGGCCTAATGGTTAAGGTCTTAGACTCTTACTCTGGCCCAATGTTTAAGGTCTTAAGTCTTACTCTGGCCTAATGGTTAGGGTCTTAACTCTTGCTCTGGCCTAATGGTTAAGGTCTTAACTCTTACTCTGGCCTAATGGGTAAGGTCTTAACTCTTACTCTGGACTAATGGTTAAGGTCTTAGACTCTCACGCTGACATAATGGTTAAGGTCTTAACTCTTACTCTGGCCTACTGGTTAAGGTCTTAGACTCTTACTCTAGCCTAATGGTTAAGGTCTTAACTCTTCCTCTGGCCTAATGGGTAAGGTCTTAGACTCTTACTCTGGCCTACTGGTTAAGACCTTAACTCTTACTCTGGCCTAATGGTCAAGGTTTTAACTCTTACTCTGGCCTAATGGTTAAGGTCTTGACTCTTACTCTGGTCTAATGGTTAAGGTCTAGACTCTTACTCTGGCCCAATGCTTAAGGTCTTAACTCTTACTCTGGCCTCATGGTTAAGGTCTTAGACTCTTACTCTGGCCTAATGGTTAGGGTCTTAACTTTTGCTCTGGCCTAAAGGTTAAGGTCTTGACTCTTACTCTGGTCTAATGGTTAAGGTCTAGACTCTTACTCTGGCCTAATGCTTAAGGTCTTAACTCTTACTCTGGCCTAATGGTTAGGGTCTTAGACTCTTACTCTGGCCTACTGGTTAAAATCTTAGACTCGTACTCTGGCTTAATGGTAAAGGTCTTAACTCTTACTCTGGCCTAATGGTTAAAGTCTTAACTCTTATTCTGGCCTAATGGTTAAGGTCTTAGACTCTTACTCTGGCCTAATTGTTAAGGTCTTAACTCTTACTCTGGCCCAATGGTCAAGGTCTAGACTCTTACTCTTGCCTAATGGTTAAGGTCTTAACTCTTACTCTGGCCTAATGGTAAAGGTCTTAACTCTTACTCTGGCCTAATGGGTAAGGTCTTAGACTCTTACTCTGGCCTACTGGTTAAGGTCTTAACTCTTACTCTGGCCTAATGGTTAAGGTCTTAACTCTTACTCTGGACTAATGGTTAAGGTCTTAGACTCTCACTCTGGCATAATGGTTAAGGTCTTAACTCTTACTCTGGCCTACTGGTTAAGGTCTTAACTCTTACTCTGGCCTAATGGTTAAGGTTTTAACTCTTACTCTGGCCTAATGGTTGAGGTCTTAGACTCTTACTCTGGCCTAATGGTTAAGGTCTTAACTCTTACTCTGGCCTACTGGTTAAGGTCTTAACTCTTACTCTGGCCTACTGGTTAAGGTCTTAACTCTTACTCTGGCCTAATGGTTAAAGTTTTAACTCTTACTTTGGCCTAATGGTTGAGGTCTTAGACTCTTACTTTTGCCTAATGGTTAAGGTCTTAGACTCCTACTCTGGCCTAATGGTTAAGGTTTTAGACTCTTACTCTGGCCTACTGGTTAAGGTCTTGACTCTTACTCTGGTCTAATGGTTAAGGTCTTGACTCTTACTCTGGCCTAATGTTTAAGGTCTTAGACTCTTACTCTGGCCTAATGGTTAAGGTCTTAACTCTTACTCTGGCCTAATGGTTAAGGTATTGGTCTCTTACTCTGGCCTAATGGTTAAGGTCTAGACTCTTACTCTGGCCTAATGGTTAAGGTTTTAACTCTTACTCTTGCCTAATGGTTAAGGTCTTAACTCTTACTCTGGCCTAATGGTTAAGGTTTTAACTCTTACTCTTGCCTAATGGTTAAGGTCTTAAGTCTTACTCTGTCCTAATGGTCAAGGTCTAGACTCTTACTCTGGCCTAATCCGTAAGGTCTTAACTCTTACTATGGCCTCATGGTTAAGGTCTTAGACTCTTACTCTTGCCTAATGGTTAAGGTCTTAACTCTTACTCTGGCCTAATGGTTAAGGTCTTAGACTCTTACTCTGGCCTAATGGTTAAGGTCTTAACTCTTACTCTGGCCTAATGGTTAAGGTCTTGACTATTACTCTGTCCTAATGGTTAAGGTCTAGACTCTTACTCTGGTCTAATGCTTAAGGTCCTAACTCTTACTCTGGCCTAATAGTTAAGGTCTTAGACTCTTACTCTGGCCTAATAGTTAAGGTCTGGACTCTTACTCTGGCCTAATGCTTAAGGTCTTAGCTCTCACTCTGGCATAATAGTTAAGGTCTTAGACTCTTACTCTGGCCCAATGGTTAAGGTCTTAAGTCTTACTCTGACCTAATGGTTAAGGTCTTAGAATCATACTCTGGCCTAATGGTAAAGGTCTTAACTCTTACTCTGGCCTTATGTCTAATGTCTTAGACTCTTACTCTGGCCTAATGGTTAACGTCTCAGACTCTTACTCTGGCCTACTGGTTAAGGTCTTAGAATCATACTCTGGCCTAATGGTAAAGGTCTTCACTCTTACTCTGGCCTTATTTCTAATGTCTTAGACTCTTAATCTGGCCTAATGCTTAAGGTCTTAACTCTTACTCTGGCCTAATGATTAAGGTCTTAGACTCTTACTCTGGCCTACTGGTTAAGGTCTTAGCTCTAACTCTGACCTACTGGTTAAGGTCTTAGACTCTTACTCTGGCCTAATTGTTAAGGTCTTAACTCTTACTCTGTCCTAATGGTCAAGGTCTAGACTCTTACTCTGGCCTAATGCGTAAGGTCTTAACTCTTACTATGGCCTAATGGTTAAGGTCTTAAACTCTTACTCTGGCCTACTGGTTAAGGTCTTAACTCTTACTCTGGCCTAATGGTTAAGGTTTTAACACTTACTCTGGCCTAATGGTTAAGGTCTTAGACTCTTACTCTGGCCTAATGGTTAAGGTCTTAGACTCTTACTCTGGCCTAATGGTCAATGTCTTAGACTCTTACTCTGGCCTAATGGTTAAGGTCTTAACTCGTACTCTGGCCTAATGATTAAGGTCTAAGACTCTTACTCTTGCCTAATGGTTAGGGTCTTAGCTTTTGCTCTGGCCTAATGGTTAAGGTCTTACACTCTTACTCTGGCCTAACGGTTAAAGTCTTAGACTCTTACTCTGGCCTAATGGTTAAGGTCTTAACTCTTACTCTAGCCTACTGGTTAAGGTCTTGACTCTTACTCTGGTCTAATGGTTAAGGTCTAGACTCTTACTCTGGCCTAATGGTTAAGGTCTTGACTCTTACTCTGGCCTAATGGTTAAGGTCTTAGACTCTTACTCTGGCCTAATGGTTAAGGTCTAGACTCTTATTCTGGACTAATGGTTAAGGTCTTAACTCTTCCTCTGGACTAATGGCTAAGTTATTGACTCTTACTCTGGCCTAATGGTTAAGGTCTTAGACTCTTACTCTGGCCTAATGGTTAAGGTTTTAAACTTTTACTCTTGCCTAATGGTTAAGGTATTAACTCTTACTCTGGCCTAATGGTTAAGGTCTTAGACTCTTACTCTAGCCTAATGGTTAAGGTCTTAACTCTTCCTCTGGCCTAATGGGTAAGGTCTTAGACTCGTACTCTGGCTTAATGGTAAAGGTCTTAACTCTTACTCTGGCCTAATGGTTAAGCTCTTAACTCTTATTCTGGCCTAATGGTTAAGGTCTTAGACTCTTACTCTGGCCTGATGGTTAAGGTTTTAGACTCTTACTCTGGCCTACTGGTTAAGGTCTTGACTCTTACTCTGGTCTAATGGTTAAGGTCTAGACTCTTACTCTGGCCTAATGGTTAAGGTCTTAGACTCTTACTCTGGCATAATGGTTAGGGTCTTAACTCTTGCTCTGGCCTAATGGTTAAGGTCTTGACTCTTACTCTGGTCTAATGGTTAAGGTCTAGACTCTTACTCTGGCCTAATGCTTAAGGTCTTAACTCTTACTCTGGCCTAATGGTTAAGGTCTTAGACTCTTACTCTGGCCCAATGTTTAAGGTCTTAAGTCTTACTCTGGCCTAATGGTTAGGGTCTTAACTCTTGCTCTGGCCTAATGGTTAAGGTCTTAACTCTTACTCTGGCCTAATGGGTAAGGTCTTAACTCTTACTCTGGACTAATGGTTAAGGTCTTAGACTCTCACGCTGACATAATGGTTAAGGTCTTAACTCTTACTCTGGCCTACTGGTTAAGGTCTTAGACTCTTACTCTAGCCTAATGGTTAAGGTCTTAACTCTTCCTCTGGCCTAATGGGTAAGGTCTTAGACTCTTACTCTGGCCTACTGGTTAAGACCTTAACTCTTACTCTGGCCTAATGGTCAAGGTTTTAACTCTTACTCTGGCCTAATGGTTAAGGTCTTGACTCTTACTCTGGTCTAATGGTTAAGGTCTAGACTCTTACTCTGGCCCAATGCTTAAGGTCTTAACTCTTACTCTGGCCTAATGGTTAAGGTCTTAGACTCTTACTCTGGCCTAATGGTTAGGGTCTTAACTTTTGCTCTGACCTAGTGCTTAAGGTTTTAACTCTTACTATGGCCTAATGATTAAGGTCTAAGACTCTTACTCTTGCCTAATGGTTAAGGTCTTAACTCTTACTCTGGCCTAATGGTAAAGGTCTTAACTCTTACTCTGGCCTAATGGGTAAGGTCTTAGACTCTTACTCTGGCCTACTGGTTAAGGTCTTAACTCTTACTCTGGCCTAATGGTTAAGGTCTTAACTCTTACTCTGGACTAATGGTTAAGGTCTTAGACTCTCACTCTGGCATAATGGTTAAGGTCTTAACTCTTACTCTGGCCTACTGGTTAAGGTCTTAGACTCTTACTCTGGCCTACTGGTTAAAGTCTTAACTCTTACTCTGGCCTAATGGTTAAGGTTTTAACTCTTACTCTGGCCTAATGGTTGAGGTCTTAGACTCTTACTCTGGCCTAATGGTTAAGGTCTTAACTCTTACTCTGGCCTACTGGTTAAGGTCTTAACTCTTACTCTGGCCTACTGGTTAAGGTCTTAACTCTTACTCTGGCCTAATGGTTAAAGTTTTAACTCTTACTTTGGCCTAATGGTTGAGGTCTTAGACTCTTACTTTTGCCTAATGGTTAAGGTCTTAGACTCTTACTCTGGCCTAATGGTTAAGGTTTTAGACTCTTACTCTGGCCTACTGGTTAAGGTCTTGACTCTTACTCTGGTCTAATGGTTAAGGTCTAGACTCTTACTCTGGCCTAATGCTTAAGGTCTTAACTCTTACTCTGGCCTAATGGTTAAGGTCTTAGACTCTTACTCTGGCCTAATGGTTAGGGTCTTAACTCTTGCTCTGGCCTAATGGTTAAGGTCTTGACTCTTACTCTGGCCTAATGCTTAAGGTCTTAACTCTTACTCTGGCCTAATGGTTAGGGTCTTAACTCTTGCTCTGGCCTAATGGTTAAGGTCTCAGACTCTTACTCTGGCCTACTGGTTAAAATCTTAGACTCGTACTCTGGCTTAATGGTAAAGGTCTTAACTCTTACTCTGGCCTAATGGTTAAGGTCTTAACTCTTATTCTGGCCTAATGGTTAAGGTCTTAGACTCTTACTCTGGCCTAATTGTTAAGGTCTTAACTCTTACTCTGGCCTAATGGTCAAGGTCTAGACTCTTACTCTGACCTAGTGCTTAAGGTTTTAACTCTTACTATGGCCTAATGATTAAGGTCTAAGACTCTTACTCTTGCCTAATGGTTAAGGTCTTAACTCTTACTCTTGCCTAATGGTTAAGGTCTTAACTCTTACTCTGGCGTAATGGGTAAGGTCTTAGACTCTTACTCTGGCCTACTGGTTAAGGTCTTAACTCTTACTCTGGCCTAATGGTTAAGGTCTAGACTCTTACTCTGGCCTAATGCTTAAGGTCTTAACTCTTTCTCTGGCCTAATGGTTAAGGTCTTAGACTCTTACTCTGGCCTAATGGTTAGGGTCTTAACTCTTGCTCTGGCCTAATGGTTAAGGTCTTGACTCTTACTCTGTCCTAATGGTTAAGGTCTAGACTCTTACTCTGGCCTAATGCTTAAGGTCTTAACTCTTACTCTGGCCTAATGGTTAAGGTCTTAGACTCTTACTCTTGCCCAATGTTTAAGGTCTTAAGTCTTACTCTGGCCTAATGGTTAGGGTCTTAACTCGTGCTCTGGCCTAATGGTTAAGGTCTTAACTCTTACTCTGGCCTAATGGGTAAGGTCTTAGACTCTTACTCTGGCCTACTGTTTAAGGTCTTAACTCTTACTCTGGCCTAATGGTTAAGGTTTTAGACTCTTACTCTTGCCTTGTGGTTAAGGTCTTACTCTTACTCTGGCCTAATGGTTAAGGTCTTAGACTCTTACTCTGGCCTGATAGTTAAGGTCTTAACTCTTACTCTGGCCTAATGGGTAAGGGCTTAGACTCTTACTTTGGCTACTGGTTAAGACCTTAACTCTTACTCTGGCCTAATGGTTAAAGTCTTAGACTCTTACTCTGGCCTAATGGTTAAGGTCTTAACTCTTACTCTGGAATAATGGTTAAGGTATTAGACTCTTACTCTGGCCTAATGGTTAAGGTCTTGACTCTTACTCTGGCCTAATGTTTAAGGTCTTAGACTCTTACTCTGGCCTAATGGTTAAGGTCTTAACTCTTACTCTGGCCTAATGGTTAAGGTATTGGTCTCTTACTCTGGCCTAATGGTTAAGGTCTAGACTCTTACTCTGGCCTAATGGTTAAGGTTTTAACTCTTACTCTTGCCTAATGGTTAAGGTCTTAACTCTTACTCTGGCCTAATGGTTAAGGTTTTAACTCTTACTCTTGCCTAATGGTTAAGGTCTTAAGTCTTACTCTGGCCTAGTGGTTAAGGTCTTAGACTCTTACTCTTGCCTAATGGTTAAGGTCTTAACTCTTACTCTGGCTTAATGGTTAAGGTAGTATACTCTTACTCTGGCCTAATGGTTAAGGTCTTAACTCTTACTCTGGCCTAATGGTTAAGGTCTTAGACTCTTACTCTGGCCTACTGGTTAAGGTCTTAACTCTTACTCTGGCCTAATGGTTAAGGTCTTGACTATTACTCTGGCCTAATGGTTAAGGTCTAGACTCTTACTCTTGTCTAATGCTTAAGGTCTTAACTCTTACTCTGGCCTAATAGTTAAGGTCTTAGACTCTTACTCTGGCCTAATAGTTAAGGTCTGGACTCTTACTCTGGCCTAATGCTTAAGGTCTTAACTCTTACTCTGGCATAATGGTTAAGGTCTTAGACTCTTACACTGGCCCAATGGTTAAGGTCTTAAGTCTTACTCTGACCTAATGGTTAAGGTCTTAGAATCATATTCTGGCCTAATGGTAAAGGTCTTTACTCTTACTCTGGCCTTATGTCTAATGTCTTAGACTCTTACTCTGGCCTAATGGTTAACGTCTCGGACTCTTACTCTGGCCTACTGGTTAAGGTCTTAGAATCATACTCTGGCCTAATGGTAAAGGTCTTAACTCTTACTCTGGCCTTATGTCTAATGTCTTAGACTCTTACTCTGGTCTAATGGTTAAGGTCTTAACTGTTCATCTGGCCTAATGCTTAATGTCTTAACTCTTAGTCTGGCCTAATGGTTAAGGTCTTAGACTTTTACTCTGGCCTACTGGTTAAGGTCTTAGCTCTAACTCTGACCTACTGGTTAAGGTCTTAGACACTTACTCTGGCCTAATTGTTAAGGTCTTCACACTTACTCTGTCCTAATGGTCAAGGTCTAGACTCTTACTCTGGCCTAATCCGTAAGGTCTTAACTCTTACTATGGCCTCATGGTTTAGGTCTTAGACTCTTACTCTTGCCTAATGGTTAAGGTCTTAACTCTTACTCTGGCCTAATGGTTAAGGTCTTAGACTCTTACTCTGGCCTGATGGTTAAGGTCTTAACTCTTACTCTGGCCTAATGAGTAAGGTATTAGACTCTTACTCTGGCCTACTGGTTAAGGTCTTAACTCTTACTCTGGCCTAATGGTTAAGGTCTAGACTCTTACTCTGGTCTAATGCTTAAGGTCCTAACTCTTAATCTGGCCTAATAGTTAAGGTCTTAGACTCTTACTCTGGCCTAATAGTTAAGGTCTGGACTCTTACTCTGGCCTAATGCTTAAGGTCTTAACTCTCACTCTGGCATAATGGTTAAGGTCTTAGACTCTTACTCTGGCCCAATGGTTAAGGTCTTAAGTTTTACTCTGACCTAATGGTTAAGGTCTTAGAATCATACTCTGGCCTAATGGTAAAGGTCTTAACTCTTACTCTGGCCTTATGTCTAATGTCTTAGACTCTTACTCTGGCCTAATGGTTAACGTCTCAGACTCTTACTCTGGCCTACTGGTTAAGGTCTTAGAATCATACTCTGGCCTAATGGTAAAGGTCTTCACTCTTACTCTGGCCTTATTTCTAATGTCTTAGACTCTTAATCTGGCCTAATGCTTAAGGTCTTAACTCTTACTCTGGCCTAATGATTAAGGTCTTAGACTCTTACTCTGGCCTACTGGTTAAGGTCTTAGCTCTAACTCTGACCTACTGGTTAAGGTCTTAGACTCTTACTCTGGCCTAATTGTTAAGGTCTTAACTCTTACTCTGTCCTAATGGTCAAGGTCTAGACTCTTACTCTGGCCTAATCCGTAAGGTCTTAACTCTTACTATGGCCTAATGGTTAAGGTCTTAAACTCTTACTCTGGCCTACTGGTTAAGGTCTTAACTCTTACTCTGGCCTAATGGTTAAGGTTTTAACACTTACTCTGGCCTAATGGTTAAGGTCTTAGACTCTTACTCTGGCCTAACGGTTAAGGTCTTAGACTCTTACTCTGGCCTAGTGGTTAAGGTATTATACTCTTACTCTGGCCTAATGGTTAAGGTCTTAACTCGTACTCTGGCCTAATGGTTAATGTCTTAGACTCTTACTCTGGCCTAATGGTTAAGGTCTTAACTCTTACTCTGGCCTAATGGTCAATGTCTTAGACTCTTACTCTGGCCTAATGGTTAAGGTCTTAACTCTTACTGTGGCCTAATGATTAAGGTCTAAGACTCTTACTCTTGCCTAATGGTTAGGGTCTTAACTTTTGCTCTGGCCTAATGGTTAAGGTCTTACACTCTTACTCTGGCCTAACGGTTAAAGTCTTAGACTCTTACTCCGGCCTAATGGTTAAGGTCTTAACTCTTACTCTAGCCTACTGGTTAAGGTCTTAGACTCTTACTCTGGCCTAATGGTTAGGGTCTTAACTTTTGCTCTGGCCTAATGGTTAAGGTCTTGACTCTTACTCTGGTCTAATGGTTAAGGTCTAGACTCTTACTCTGGCCTAATGGTTAAGGTCTTGACTCTTACTCTGGCCTAATGGTTAAGGTCTTAGACTCTTACTCTGGCCTAATGGTTAAGGTCTAGACTCTTATTCTGGACTAATGGTTAAGGTCTTAACTCTTCCTCTGGACTAATGGCTAAGTTCTTGACTCTTACTCTGGCCTAATGGTTAAGGTTTTAAACTTTTACGCTTGCCTAATGGTTAAGGTATTAACTCTTACTCTGGCCTAATGGTTAAGGTCTTAGACTCTTACTCTAGCCTAATGGTTAAGGTCTTAACTCTTCCTCTGGCCTAATGGGTAAGGTCTTCGACTCGTACTCTGGCCTAATGGTAAAGGTCTTAACTCTTACTCTGGCCTAATGGTTAAGCTCTTAACTCTTATTCTGGCCTAATGGTTAAGGTCTTAGACTCTTACTCTGGCCTGATGGTTAAGGTTTTAGACTCTTACTCTGGCCTACTGGTTAAGGTCTTGACTCTTACTCTGGTCTAATGGTTAAGGTCTAGACTCTTACTCTGGCCTAATGCTTAAGGTCTTAACTCTTACTCTGGCCTAATGGTTAAGGTCTTAGACTCTTACTCTGGCCTAATGGTTAGGGTCTTAACTCTTGCTCTGGCCTAATGGTTAAGGTCTTGACTCTTACTCTGGTCTAATGGTTAAGATCTAGACTCTTACTCTGGCCTAATGCTTAAGGTCTTAACTCTTACTCTGGCCTAATGGTTAAGGTCTTAGACTCTTACTCTGGCCCAATGTTTAAGGTCTTAAGTCTTACTCTGGCCTAATGGTTAGGGTCTTAACTCTTGCTCTGGCCTAATGGTTAAGGTCTTAACTCTTACTCTGGCCTAATGGGTAAGGTCTTAACTCTTACTCTGGACTAATGGTTAAGGTCTTAGACTCTCACGCTGACATAATGGTTAAGGTCTTAACTCTTACTCTGGCCTACTGGTTAAGGTCTTAGACTCTTACTCTAGCCTAATGGTTAAGGTCTTAACTCTTCCTCTGGCCTAATGGGTAAGGTCTTAGACTCTTACTCTGGCCTACTGGTTAAGACCTTAACTCTTACTCTGGCCTAATGGTCAAGGTTTTAACTCTTACTCTGGCCTAATGGTTAAGGTCTTGACTCTTACTCTGGTCTAATGGTTAAGGTCTAGACTCTTACTCTGGCCCAATGCTTAAGGTCTTAACTCTTACTCTGGCCTCATGGTTAAGGTCTTAGACTCTTACTCTGGCCTAATGGTTAGGGTCTTAACTTTTGCTCTGGCCTAAAGGTTAAGGTCTTGACTCTTACTCTGGTCTAATGGTTAAGGTCTAGACTCTTACTCTGGCCTAATGCTTAAGGTCTTAACTCTTACTCTGGCCTAATGGTTAGGGTCTTAGACTCTTACTCTGGCCTACTGGTTAAAATCTTAGACTCGTACTCTGGCTTAATGGTAAAGGTCTTAACTCTTACTCTGGCCTAATGGTTAAAGTCTTAACTCTTATTCTGGCCTAATGGTTAAGGTCTTAGACTCTTACTCTGGCCTAATTGTTAAGGTCTTAACTCTTACTCTGGCCCAATGGTCAAGGTCTAGACTCTTACTCTTGCCTAATGGTTAAGGTCTTAACTCTTACTCTGGCCTAATGGTAAAGGTCTTAACTCTTACTCTGGCCTAATGGGTAAGGTCTTAGACTCTTACTCTGGCCTACTGGTTAAGGTCTTAACTCTTACTCTGGCCTAATGGTTAAGGTCTTAACTCTTACTCTGGACTAATGGTTAAGGTCTTAGACTCTCACTCTGGCATAATGGTTAAGGTCTTAACTCTTACTCTGGCCTACTGGTTAAGGTCTTAACTCTTACTCTGGCCTAATGGTTAAGGTTTTAACTCTTACTCTGGCCTAATGGTTGAGGTCTTAGACTCTTACTCTGGCCTAATGGTTAAGGTCTTAACTCTTACTCTGGCCTACTGGTTAAGGTCTTAACTCTTACTCTGGCCTACTGGTTAAGGTCTTAACTCTTACTCTGGCCTAATGGTTAAAGTTTTAACTCTTACTTTGGCCTAATGGTTGAGGTCTTAGACTCTTACTTTTGCCTAATGGTTAAGGTCTTAGACTCCTACTCTGGCCTAATGGTTAAGGTTTTAGACTCTTACTCTGGCCTACTGGTTAAGGTCTTGACTCTTACTCTGGTCTAATGGTTAAGGTCTTGACTCTTACTCTGGCCTAATGTTTAAGGTCTTAGACTCTTACTCTGGCCTAATGGTTAAGGTCTTAACTCTTACTCTGGCCTAATGGTTAAGGTATTGGTCTCTTACTCTGGCCTAATGGTTAAGGTCTAGACTCTTACTCTGGCCTAATGGTTAAGGTTTTAACTCTTACTCTTGCCTAATGGTTAAGGTCTTAACTCTTACTCTGGCCTAATGGTTAAGGTTTTAACTCTTACTCTTGCCTAATGGTTAAGGTCTTAAGTCTTACTCTGTCCTAATGGTCAAGGTCTAGACTCTTACTCTGGCCTAATCCGTAAGGTCTTAACTCTTACTATGGCCTCATGGTTAAGGTCTTAGACTCTTACTCTTGCCTAATGGTTAAGGTCTTAACTCTTACTCTGGCCTAATGGTTAAGGTCTTAGACTCTTACTCTGGCCTAATGGTTAAGGTCTTAACTCTTACTCTGGCCTAATGGTTAAGGTCTTGACTATTACTCTGTCCTAATGGTTAAGGTCTAGACTCTTACTCTGGTCTAATGCTTAAGGTCCTAACTCTTACTCTGGCCTAATAGTTAAGGTCTTAGACTCTTACTCTGGCCTAATAGTTAAGGTCTGGACTCTTACTCTGGCCTAATGCTTAAGGTCTTAGCTCTCACTCTGGCATAATAGTTAAGGTCTTAGACTCTTACTCTGGCCCAATGGTTAAGGTCTTAAGTCTTACTCTGACCTAATGGTTAAGGTCTTAGAATCATACTCTGGCCTAATGGTAAAGGTCTTAACTCTTACTCTGGCCTTATGTCTAATGTCTTAGACTCTTACTCTGGCCTAATGGTTAACGTCTCAGACTCTTACTCTGGCCTACTGGTTAAGGTCTTAGAATCATACTCTGGCCTAATGGTAAAGGTCTTCACTCTTACTCTGGCCTTATTTCTAATGTCTTAGACTCTTAATCTGGCCTAATGCTTAAGGTCTTAACTCTTACTCTGGCCTAATGATTAAGGTCTTAGACTCTTACTCTGGCCTACTGGTTAAGGTCTTAGCTCTAACTCTGACCTACTGGTTAAGGTCTTAGACTCTTACTCTGGCCTAATTGTTAAGGTCTTAACTCTTACTCTGTCCTAATGGTCAAGGTCTAGACTCTTACTCTGGCCTAATGCGTAAGGTCTTAACTCTTACTATGGCCTAATGGTTAAGGTCTTAAACTCTTACTCTGGCCTACTGGTTAAGGTCTTAACTCTTACTCTGGCCTAATGGTTAAGGTTTTAACACTTACTCTGGCCTAATGGTTAAGGTCTTAGACTCTTACTCTGGCCTAATGGTTAAGGTCTTAGACTCTTACTCTGGCCTAATGGTCAATGTCTTAGACTCTTACTCTGGCCTAATGGTTAAGGTCTTAACTCGTACTCTGGCCTAATGATTAAGGTCTAAGACTCTTACTCTTGCCTAATGGTTAGGGTCTTAGCTTTTGCTCTGGCCTAATGGTTAAGGTCTTACACTCTTACTCTGGCCTAACGGTTAAAGTCTTAGACTCTTACTCTGGCCTAATGGTTAAGGTCTTAACTCTTACTCTAGCCTACTGGTTAAGGTCTTGACTCTTACTCTGGTCTAATGGTTAAGGTCTAGACTCTTACTCTGGCCTAATGGTTAAGGTCTTGACTCTTACTCTGGCCTAATGGTTAAGGTCTTAGACTCTTACTCTGGCCTAATGGTTAAGGTCTAGACTCTTATTCTGGACTAATGGTTAAGGTCTTAACTCTTCCTCTGGACTAATGGCTAAGTTATTGACTCTTACTCTGGCCTAATGGTTAAGGTCTTAGACTCTTACTCTGGCCTAATGGTTAAGGTTTTAAACTTTTACTCTTGCCTAATGGTTAAGGTATTAACTCTTACTCTGGCCTAATGGTTAAGGTCTTAGACTCTTACTCTAGCCTAATGGTTAAGGTCTTAACTCTTCCTCTGGCCTAATGGGTAAGGTCTTAGACTCGTACTCTGGCTTAATGGTAAAGGTCTTAACTCTTACTCTGGCCTAATGGTTAAGCTCTTAACTCTTATTCTGGCCTAATGGTTAAGGTCTTAGACTCTTACTCTGGCCTGATGGTTAAGGTTTTAGACTCTTACTCTGGCCTACTGGTTAAGGTCTTGACTCTTACTCTGGTCTAATGGTTAAGGTCTAGACTCTTACTCTGGCCTAATGGTTAAGGTCTTAGACTCTTACTCTGGCATAATGGTTAGGGTCTTAACTCTTGCTCTGGCCTAATGGTTAAGGTCTTGACTCTTACTCTGGTCTAATGGTTAAGGTCTAGACTCTTACTCTGGCCTAATGCTTAAGGTCTTAACTCTTACTCTGGCCTAATGGTTAAGGTCTTAGACTCTTACTCTGGCCCAATGTTTAAGGTCTTAAGTCTTACTCTGGCCTAATGGTTAGGGTCTTAACTCTTGCTCTGGCCTAATGGTTAAGGTCTTAACTCTTACTCTGGCCTAATGGGTAAGGTCTTAACTCTTACTCTGGACTAATGGTTAAGGTCTTAGACTCTCACGCTGACATAATGGTTAAGGTCTTAACTCTTACTCTGGCCTACTGGTTAAGGTCTTAGACTCTTACTCTAGCCTAATGGTTAAGGTCTTAACTCTTCCTCTGGCCTAATGGGTAAGGTCTTAGACTCTTACTCTGGCCTACTGGTTAAGACCTTAACTCTTACTCTGGCCTAATGGTCAAGGTTTTAACTCTTACTCTGGCCTAATGGTTAAGGTCTTGACTCTTACTCTGGTCTAATGGTTAAGGTCTAGACTCTTACTCTGGCCCAATGCTTAAGGTCTTAACTCTTACTCTGGCCTAATGGTTAAGGTCTTAGACTCTTACTCTGGCCTAATGGTTAGGGTCTTAACTTTTGCTCTGACCTAGTGCTTAAGGTTTTAACTCTTACTATGGCCTAATGATTAAGGTCTAAGACTCTTACTCTTGCCTAATGGTTAAGGTCTTAACTCTTACTCTGGCCTAATGGTAAAGGTCTTAACTCTTACTCTGGCCTAATGGGTAAGGTCTTAGACTCTTACTCTGGCCTACTGGTTAAGGTCTTAACTCTTACTCTGGCCTAATGGTTAAGGTCTTAACTCTTACTCTGGACTAATGGTTAAGGTCTTAGACTCTCACTCTGGCATAATGGTTAAGGTCTTAACTCTTACTCTGGCCTACTGGTTAAGGTCTTAGACTCTTACTCTGGCCTACTGGTTAAAGTCTTAACTCTTACTCTGGCCTAATGGTTAAGGTTTTAACTCTTACTCTGGCCTAATGGTTGAGGTCTTAGACTCTTACTCTGGCCTAATGGTTAAGGTCTTAACTCTTACTCTGGCCTACTGGTTAAGGTCTTAACTCTTACTCTGGCCTACTGGTTAAGGTCTTAACTCTTACTCTGGCCTAATGGTTAAAGTTTTAACTCTTACTTTGGCCTAATGGTTGAGGTCTTAGACTCTTACTTTTGCCTAATGGTTAAGGTCTTAGACTCTTACTCTGGCCTAATGGTTAAGGTTTTAGACTCTTACTCTGGCCTACTGGTTAAGGTCTTGACTCTTACTCTGGTCTAATGGTTAAGGTCTAGACTCTTACTCTGGCCTAATGCTTAAGGTCTTAACTCTTACTCTGGCCTAATGGTTAAGGTCTTAGACTCTTACTCTGGCCTAATGGTTAGGGTCTTAACTCTTGCTCTGGCCTAATGGTTAAGGTCTTGACTCTTACTCTGGCCTAATGCTTAAGGTCTTAACTCTTACTCTGGCCTAATGGTTAGGGTCTTAACTCTTGCTCTGGCCTAATGGTTAAGGTCTCAGACTCTTACTCTGGCCTACTGGTTAAAATCTTAGACTCGTACTCTGGCTTAATGGTAAAGGTCTTAACTCTTACTCTGGCCTAATGGTTAAGGTCTTAACTCTTATTCTGGCCTAATGGTTAAGGTCTTAGACTCTTACTCTGGCCTAATTGTTAAGGTCTTAACTCTTACTCTGGCCTAATGGTCAAGGTCTAGACTCTTACTCTGACCTAGTGCTTAAGGTTTTAACTCTTACTATGGCCTAATGATTAAGGTCTAAGACTCTTACTCTTGCCTAATGGTTAAGGTCTTAACTCTTACTCTTGCCTAATGGTTAAGGTCTTAACTCTTACTCTGGCGTAATGGGTAAGGTCTTAGACTCTTACTCTGGCCTACTGGTTAAGGTCTTAACTCTTACTCTGGCCTAATGGTTAAGGTCTAGACTCTTACTCTGGCCTAATGCTTAAGGTCTTAACTCTTTCTCTGGCCTAATGGTTAAGGTCTTAGACTCTTACTCTGGCCTAATGGTTAGGGTCTTAACTCTTGCTCTGGCCTAATGGTTAAGGTCTTGACTCTTACTCTGTCCTAATGGTTAAGGTCTAGACTCTTACTCTGGCCTAATGCTTAAGGTCTTAACTCTTACTCTGGCCTAATGGTTAAGGTCTTAGACTCTTACTCTTGCCCAATGTTTAAGGTCTTAAGTCTTACTCTGGCCTAATGGTTAGGGTCTTAACTCGTGCTCTGGCCTAATGGTTAAGGTCTTAACTCTTACTCTGGCCTAATGGGTAAGGTCTTAGACTCTTACTCTGGCCTACTGTTTAAGGTCTTAACTCTTACTCTGGCCTAATGGTTAAGGTTTTAGACTCTTACTCTTGCCTTGTGGTTAAGGTCTTACTCTTACTCTGGCCTAATGGTTAAGGTCTTAGACTCTTACTCTGGCCTGATAGTTAAGGTCTTAACTCTTACTCTGGCCTAATGGGTAAGGGCTTAGACTCTTACTTTGGCTACTGGTTAAGACCTTAACTCTTACTCTGGCCTAATGGTTAAAGTCTTAGACTCTTACTCTGGCCTAATGGTTAAGGTCTTAACTCTTACTCTGGAATAATGGTTAAGGTATTAGACTCTTACTCTGGCCTAATGGTTAAGGTCTTGACTCTTACTCTGGCCTAATGTTTAAGGTCTTAGACTCTTACTCTGGCCTAATGGTTAAGGTCTTAACTCTTACTCTGGCCTAATGGTTAAGGTATTGGTCTCTTACTCTGGCCTAATGGTTAAGGTCTAGACTCTTACTCTGGCCTAATGGTTAAGGTTTTAACTCTTACTCTTGCCTAATGGTTAAGGTCTTAACTCTTACTCTGGCCTAATGGTTAAGGTTTTAACTCTTACTCTTGCCTAATGGTTAAGGTCTTAAGTCTTACTCTGGCCTAGTGGTTAAGGTCTTAGACTCTTACTCTTGCCTAATGGTTAAGGTCTTAACTCTTACTCTGGCTTAATGGTTAAGGTAGTATACTCTTACTCTGGCCTAATGGTTAAGGTCTTAACTCTTACTCTGGCCTAATGGTTAAGGTCTTAGACTCTTACTCTGGCCTACTGGTTAAGGTCTTAACTCTTACTCTGGCCTAATGGTTAAGGTCTTGACTATTACTCTGGCCTAATGGTTAAGGTCTAGACTCTTACTCTTGTCTAATGCTTAAGGTCTTAACTCTTACTCTGGCCTAATAGTTAAGGTCTTAGACTCTTACTCTGGCCTAATAGTTAAGGTCTGGACTCTTACTCTGGCCTAATGCTTAAGGTCTTAACTCTTACTCTGGCATAATGGTTAAGGTCTTAGACTCTTACACTGGCCCAATGGTTAAGGTCTTAAGTCTTACTCTGACCTAATGGTTAAGGTCTTAGAATCATATTCTGGCCTAATGGTAAAGGTCTTTACTCTTACTCTGGCCTTATGTCTAATGTCTTAGACTCTTACTCTGGCCTAATGGTTAACGTCTCGGACTCTTACTCTGGCCTACTGGTTAAGGTCTTAGAATCATACTCTGGCCTAATGGTAAAGGTCTTAACTCTTACTCTGGCCTTATGTCTAATGTCTTAGACTCTTACTCTGGTCTAATGGTTAAGGTCTTAACTGTTCATCTGGCCTAATGCTTAATGTCTTAACTCTTAGTCTGGCCTAATGGTTAAGGTCTTAGACTTTTACTCTGGCCTACTGGTTAAGGTCTTAGCTCTAACTCTGACCTACTGGTTAAGGTCTTAGACACTTACTCTGGCCTAATTGTTAAGGTCTTCACACTTACTCTGTCCTAATGGTCAAGGTCTAGACTCTTACTCTGGCCTAATCCGTAAGGTCTTAACTCTTACTATGGCCTCATGGTTTAGGTCTTAGACTCTTACTCTTGCCTAATGGTTAAGGTCTTAACTCTTACTCTGGCCTAATGGTTAAGGTCTTAGACTCTTACTCTGGCCTGATGGTTAAGGTCTTAACTCTTACTCTGGCCTAATGAGTAAGGTATTAGACTCTTACTCTGGCCTACTGGTTAAGGTCTTAACTCTTACTCTGGCCTAATGGTTAAGGTCTTGACTATTACTCTGTCCTAATGGTTAAGGTCTAGACTCTTACTCTGGTCTAATGCTTAAGGTCCTAACTCTTAATCTGGCCTAATAGTTAAGGTCTTAGACTCTTACTCTGGCCTAATAGTTAAGGTCTGGACTCTTACTCTGGCCTAATGCTTAAGGTCTTAACTCTCACTCTGGCATAATGGTTAAGGTCTTAGACTCTTACTCTGGCCCAATGGTTAAGGTCTTAAGTTTTACTCTGACCTAATGGTTAAGGTCTTAGAATCATACTCTGGCCTAATGGTAAAGGTCTTAACTCTTACTCTGGCCTTATGTCTAATGTCTTAGACTCTTACTCTGGCCTAATGGTTAACGTCTCAGACTCTTACTCTGGCCTACTGGTTAAGGTCTTAGAATCATACTCTGGCCTAATGGTAAAGGTCTTCACTCTTACTCTGGCCTTATTTCTAATGTCTTAGACTCTTAATCTGGCCTAATGCTTAAGGTCTTAACTCTTACTCTGGCCTAATGATTAAGGTCTTAGACTCTTACTCTGGCCTACTGGTTAAGGTCTTAGCTCTAACTCTGACCTACTGGTTAAGGTCTTAGACTCTTACTCTGGCCTAATTGTTAAGGTCTTAACTCTTACTCTGTCCTAATGGTCAAGGTCTAGACTCTTACTCTGGCCTAATCCGTAAGGTCTTAACTCTTACTATGGCCTAATGGTTAAGGTCTTAAACTCTTACTCTGGCCTACTGGTTAAGGTCTTAACTCTTACTCTGGCCTAATGGTTAAGGTTTTAACACTTACTCTGGCCTAATGGTTAAGGTCTTAGACTCTTACTCTGGCCTAACGGTTAAGGTCTTAGACTCTTACTCTGGCCTAGTGGTTAAGGTATTATACTCTTACTCTGGCCTAATGGTTAAGGTCTTAACTCGTACTCTGGCCTAATGGTTAATGTCTTAGACTCTTACTCTGGCCTAATGGTTAAGGTCTTAACTCTTACTCTGGCCTAATGGTCAATGTCTTAGACTCTTACTCTGGCCTAATGGTTAAGGTCTTAACTCTTACTGTGGCCTAATGATTAAGGTCTAAGACTCTTACTCTTGCCTAATGGTTAGGGTCTTAACTTTTGCTCTGGCCTAATGGTTAAGGTCTTACACTCTTACTCTGGCCTAACGGTTAAAGTCTTAGACTCTTACTCCGGCCTAATGGTTAAGGTCTTAACTCTTACTCTAGCCTACTGGTTAAGGTCTTAGACTCTTACTCTGGCCTAATGGTTAGGGTCTTAACTTTTGCTCTGGCCTAATGGTTAAGGTCTTGACTCTTACTCTGGTCTAATGGTTAAGGTCTAGACTCTTACTCTGGCCTAATGGTTAAGGTCTTGACTCTTACTCTGGCCTAATGGTTAAGGTCTTAGACTCTTACTCTGGCCTAATGGTTAAGGTCTAGACTCTTATTCTGGACTAATGGTTAAGGTCTTAACTCTTCCTCTGGACTAATGGCTAAGTTCTTGACTCTTACTCTGGCCTAATGGTTAAGGTTTTAAACTTTTACGCTTGCCTAATGGTTAAGGTATTAACTCTTACTCTGGCCTAATGGTTAAGGTCTTAGACTCTTACTCTAGCCTAATGGTTAAGGTCTTAACTCTTCCTCTGGCCTAATGGGTAAGGTCTTCGACTCGTACTCTGGCCTAATGGTAAAGGTCTTAACTCTTACTCTGGCCTAATGGTTAAGCTCTTAACTCTTATTCTGGCCTAATGGTTAAGGTCTTAGACTCTTACTCTGGCCTGATGGTTAAGGTTTTAGACTCTTACTCTGGCCTACTGGTTAAGGTCTTGACTCTTACTCTGGTCTAATGGTTAAGGTCTAGACTCTTACTCTGGCCTAATGCTTAAGGTCTTAACTCTTACTCTGGCCTAATGGTTAAGGTCTTAGACTCTTACTCTGGCCTAATGGTTAGGGTCTTAACTCTTGCTCTGGCCTAATGGTTAAGGTCTTAACTCTTACTCTGGCCTAATGGTTAAGGTCTTAGACTCTTACTCTGGCCCAATGTTTAAGGTCTTAAGTCTTACTCTGGCCTAATGGTTAGGGTCTTAACTCTTGCTCTGGCCTAATGGTTAAGGTCTTAACTCTTACACTGGCCTAATGGGTAAGGTCTTCAACTCTTACTCTGGCCTCCTGGTTAAGGTCTTAACTCTTACTCTGGACTAATGGTTAAGGTCTTAGACTCTTCCTCTAGCCTAATGGGTAAGGTCTTAGACTCTTACTCTGGCCTACTGGTTAAGACCTTAACTCTTACTCTGGCCTAATGGTCAAGGTTTTAACTCTTACTCTGGCCTAATGGTTAAGGTTTTAGACTCTTACTCTGGCCTAATGGTTAAGGTCTTGACTCTTACTCTGGTCTAATGGTTAAGGTCTAGACTCTTACTCTGGCCCAATGTTTAAGGTCTTAACTCTTACTCTGGCCTAATGGTTAAGGTCTTAGACTCTTTGGCCTAATGGTTAGGGTCATAACTTTTGCTCTGGCCTAAAGGTTAAGGTCTTGACTCTTACTCTGGTCTAATGGTTAAGGTCTAGACTCTTACTCTGGCCTAATGCTTAAGGTCTTAACTCTTACTCTGGCCTAATGGTTAGGGTCTTAGACTCTTACTCTGGCCTAATTGTTAAGGTCTTAACTCGTACTCTGGCCTAATGGTCAAGGTCTAGACTCTTACTCTGACCTAGTGCTTAAGGTTTTAACTCTTACTATGGCCTAATGATTAAGGTCTAAGACTCTTACTCTTGCCTAATGGTTAAGGTCTTAACTCTTACTCTGGCCTAATGGTAAAGGTCTTAACTCTTACTCTGGCCTAATGGGTAAGGTCTTAGACTCTTACTCGGGCCTACTGGTTAAGGTCTTAACTCTTACTCTGGCCTAATGGTTAAGGTCTTAACTCTTACTCTGGACTAATGGTTAAGGTCTTAGACTCTCACTCTGGCATAATGGTTAAGGTCTTAACTCTTACTCTGGCCTACTGGTTAAGGTCTTAGACTCTTACTCTGGCCTACTGGTTAAAGTCTTAACTCTTACTCTGGCCTAATGGTTAAGGTTTTAACTCTTACTCTGGCCTAATGGTTGAGGTCTTAGACTCTTACTCTGGCCTAATGGTTAAGGTCTTAACTCTTACTCTGGCCTACTGGTTATGGTCATAACTCTTACTCTGGCCTACTGGTTAAGGTCTTAACTCTTACTCTGGCCTAATGGTTAAAGTTGTAACTCTTACTTTGGCCTAATGGTTGAGGTCTTAGACTCTTACTTTTGCCTAATGGTTAAGGTCTTAGACTCTTACTCTGGCCTAATGGTTAAGGTTTTAGACTCTTACTCTGGCCTACTGGTTAAGGTCTTAGACTCTTACTCTGGCCTAATGGTTAAGGTTTTAGACTCTTACTCTGGCCTAATGCTTAAGGTCTTAACTCTTACTCTGGCCTAATGGTTAAGGTCTTAGACTCTTACTCTGGCCTAATGGTTAGGGTCTTAACTCTTGCTCTGGCCTAATGGTTAAGGTCTTGACTCTTACTCTGGCCTAATGCTTAAGGTCTTAACTCTTACTCTGGCCTAATGTTTAGGGTCTTAACTCTTGCTCTGGCCTAATGGTTAAGGTCTCAGACTCTTACTCTGGCCTACTGGTTAAAATCTTAGACTCGTACTCTGGCTTAATGGTAAAGGTCTTAACTCTTACTCTGGCCTAATGGTTAAGGTCTTAACTCTTATTCTGGCCTAATGGTTAAGGTCTTAGACTCTTACTCTGGCCTAATTGTTAAGGTCTTAACTCTTACTCTGGCCTAATGGTCAAGGTCTAGACTCTTACTCTGACCTAGTGCTTAAGGTTTTAACTCTTACTATGGCCTAATGATTAAGGTCTAAGACTCTTACTCTTGCCTAATGGTTAAGGTCTTAACTCTTACTCTTGCCTAATGGTTAAGGTCTTAACTCTTACTCTGGCCTAATGGGTAAGGTCTTAGACTCTTACTCTGGCCTACTGGTTAAGGTCTTAACTCTTACTCTGGCCTAATGGTTAAGGTCTAGACTCTTACTCTGGCCTAATGCTTAAGGTCTTAACTCTTACTCTGGCCTAATGGTTAAGGTCTTAGACTCTTACTCTGGCCTAATGGTTAGGGTCTTAACTCTTGCTCTGGCCTAATGGTTAAGGTCTTGACTCTTACTCTGGCCTAATGGTTAAGGTCTAGACTCTTACTCTGGCCTAATGCTTAAGGTCTTAACTCTTACTCTGGCCTAATGGTTAAGGTCTTAGACTCTTACTCTGGCCCGATGTTTAAGGTCTTAAGTCTTACTCTGGCCTAATGGTTAGGGTCTTAACTCGTGCTCTGGCCTAATGGTTTTTTTTTTTTGTTTTTTTTTTTTGTTGTTTTTAAAAACCTTTATTGTCACTTCAAAATGTACACCGCTATTTAGCCAACAACCCGGAGGCAGGCAGCATAGTGACGTGGCGGCGCGCCGCCAAAGCTTATCCACATCGTACATCTGAGCAAAATATCCAAAATAAGAATATACACGATTTATAGCAACAAACAACCAGAAAGCGACAGTCGAGGAACAGTAGCACACGCTAATCATCAGTACTCCTGCAGTCTCCAACATGTTACCCACTCGGTGCCGCAGCCGCGGAAACACCAGGCAGCCCATCCAGTCATATCGCAGCCCAGCCACCAGAGCAGCAGCGGTCAGGGTAGCGCATCCCCATCGCCAGTTAGCCTCCACATGCAGACCCAAAACGCGCCCATATCAATCCACCAGTCCAATCGCTCATGGCCTCAGTCCTCGCCAGTCGCATCCCTCCTCGCCAGCCAGTCCACTAACGGCTGCCATATATCCACCGGTCGTGAGCGCTGCGGCAACTGATCCCAATAGGCAGCGAGTTGGTCCTTGCAGTATATCGCGGATCTAACCCATCCCGCAACGGCCGGCGGGGCCTGCTTCTTCCAGTGTACTGCCAGTTGACGCTTGGCGAGCAGTAAGAGAAGGGCCACAAGACGACGCGACGCCGGGGGTATATTCTTAACAAAACCCAGGAGGGCCACCAGTGGGTCCGGAACAATGAGCATACCCACAATTTCACCGACAGCTTTGAAAATGGCATCCCAGAACCCGTCAATGGGTCCACATGTCCATACAAGATGGAAGAACGTAGCGTCCCCCGCGCCACATCTCCAACACTTCGTATCAGCCTGCAGGCCCATCTTAAAAAGTTGTATAGGTGTACGGTACGTCCTGTGTAAGAAGTTGAAATGTACCAGCCGCAGCCTATAATTGGGCGACAATTGCTCAAGCTGGGCGCAGCAGAATTCCCACTGTTGTTCCGTGATGCGCACGCCCGTTTCCCCCTCCCACAGTGTCCTGGAGTCCACATGCGCAACAGGCGTCGCGCGTTGTGTAGACCTGTATATGCGTGTTATTAATTTCCGCGAGGAGGAGTTGGACAGCACGTCCTCTAAGGCCGCCAGCGACGGCGGGGCCTCCGGGAACGCAGGGTACCTCTGTTTACAGGCCGACCGTAATTGATAGTAGAGCAGCAGCTCCGATGCCGTCGGTTCAGAGGCCGCGGCCATGTCATGCAGTGTAATGAAAGTATCGTCCGGATACAGGTCACCTGCCACCGTCAGCCCACACGCGCTGGCCCGGCGCGCCACCGCCACGTCCGTCAGCGGACCCAACAGGGGATTTCCCTCCAGAGGCATGCTCGGGGCGTAGAGATCGGAGATGCCCGCGCGTCCGGCAATGCCCGCCCAGGCCCATCGCACCATTTCCACGGTGTCAATGTCTTCCCTAGGTCGTTTATATTTCTGGTACACCGCTGTCCGTAGCGGACAGGGCGCCGCCACGTCCATCTCTATCGCCACGTGTGGCTGGTAAGGAATCGGGTGATGCCAATAGTGCAGGTATTGTGCCTGCGCGCTGTACGCATACAGCTCAAAGTCCGGGGCTGCCAGGCCCCCTTGACGGAAGGGAAGTGTAAGGAGGTTCCAAGCCACTCGAGGCTGCCTGCCCGCCCAGACCAGTTCGATCATGGCTGAGCGGAGGCGACGGAAGAATGCCTTTGTCAGCGGTAAAGGGATGTTTACAAATAGATAAAGGAACTTGGGCACAACGACCATTTTCGCGATAGCGATGCGGCCCAACATGGAAAGTGGCAGCGCCCTCCATCTTTTCACCTTAGTCTCCAGCCACTCCACGGCCACCCCGAAGTTAGACAGCCACACTTCCTGAATTGAGCGACTGATCCGAATGCCTAGGTACTTGACCTCGTCAGTGGCCCATTCAATCGGGAATTCCGTGTGACATGCAGACGTGCCGTCCGTCAGCGGCAACATCACTGACTTCGACCAGTTGATATCTATGCCGGTTAGGCCACTATAGCGTATCACCTCCCTCATCAACGGATCAAAGTTCTCTGACGGGTTCATCATATATATGGTGAGATCATCAGCATACATCGATATCAATAGGCCACGTGACGTGAAGCCTATGCTGCGCTGGGTGTGGTGTTGCCTCAACCGAGCCGCCAGGGGCTCCGTGGCGATAGCAAAGAGTAACGGCGAAAGCGGGCAGCCCTGTCGAGTCCCTCTGGTTATGCGTATGGGCGCAGACGTTTGACCATTTACCCGCACTCTTGCCGTCGGGCCATTATACAGTACGCCGATACGCCTAGCAAAGGGCAGGCTAAAGCCCATTCGGGTAAACAGTGTCCGCAAAAATTTCCACTCCAGGGAGTCAACCGCTTTGGTCGCGTCCAGCAACGCCGCCGTCGCCTGCACCCTGGGGTCCAGGTAGTGTAGGAGCCCAAAAAGCACCCTCAGGTTCTGGGAGGTGGATCTCCCCATGACAAAGCCCGACTGATCAGACAGCGCTATCTGTGGCAGCATGAATTTTAGGCGGTCAGAGAGCAATTTCGCATATATTTTAGCGTCAAGGTTTATCAGTGAAAGTGGGCGGTAGGAGTCCGGGCTAGTGGGGTCCTTTCCTGGTTTCAGCAGCGTGATGATCAGTGCTTCACGCATTGACTGGGGAAGGATACCCGTTTCCACCGCCTCCTCGAACACTTTGTGCAAGCGCGGAACCAGGATGTCGGCATATTCCTTGTAGAAGGCCGCCGTCAGCCCATCAGGGCCTGGTGCCTTGCATGGGGGTAAACCAGCGATCACTGCCCTTATGTCGTCTGGCGCAAACGGGAGGTCCATGTACTGTCTGGCTCTGTCATTGAACCACGCCAACGCTATAGTATCTAAGTACTCTCGGAGAACAGTGTCGTCCGGATCCACCCTGGAAGTATATAATTCTCTATAAAAGTCTGTCATAGTGGCGAGTATATCCGGCGGCTCCCGCACCACCCCACCGTCGTCCCTCTGTAATTCCAGGATATGATCCGCCCCACGCGGTGCCCGCAACAAGTTCGCCAGCGTGCGGCCCGCGCGGTCCCCCTCTCCATACCGTCTGGCCTGACAGTCCTTAGATAAATACGCGACCTCACGGTCAGCTTCCTCCTGATATCTAGTCAGTGTCGATCGAAATGTAGCCCGCACGCCATCAGAAGGCGCCGCAAGCAACGTGGACTCAAGCCGCGCAAGCTCCGCCTCCAAGGAGCGGAGCGTGCGCCGTATGGTTCTCAGAACTCCCGACTTCAGGGACATGCAGTACCCTCTGGCGACCACTTTGCAGGCCTCCCACAGTGTACCCGGGGACTCCACAGATCCCTCATTAAGCTCAAAGTACTCCTCGAGCTTTTCGCGGAGACCTTGCTGGAATACCTGGTCGCGCAGTGCCCGGGAGGGGAACCGCCAGCTAAAGGGCGTAGCATATTTGGAGGGGGTAGCCAGTGACAATAACACCGGAGCATGATCAGAGAGTGACCTCGGCAGGTGCTCTACCTCCAGTACCGAGGTGTGCAGATCCCTGGATAACAGCCAGTAGTCCAGCCTGGACCAAGCAGCCCTATGCGCAGTTATGCACGTACCCGCGCGATCCCCGGGGTGCAGTACCCTCCAGGAATCCACCAGCCCCGCATCTTGTATAATATCTCCGAGCGTCTCCGCCGCTCTAGGATGATGGTCCCTGGCCGCGCCCTGCCTATCCATCGTGTCAGAGAGCACCACGTTGTAGTCACCCCCCCACAGCACTGCCGCCGGCCCCCGGGTCTGTACCTTATGCCATAACTCTCCATAAAAGTCGGGATTGTCGTCATTGGGGCCATAGACATTCACCAGCACCACTCTCATGCCATGCAGCGCCCCCACCAGTATGATATATCTGCCATCCGCATCCCTAATCGTCTCATGTGTGGTCCATGGAAGCCCTCTCCTGATTAAGATCGCCACACCTCTGGAGTAGTTGGAGTATGCCGCATGTACTAGCTCTGCCCATCGGTGTCGCCGGAGCAACTGTGTCGCAGTAGCAGTTAGATGGGTTTCCTGCAGGAGGCAGATGTCTATGTCTTTCCTAAGTAGGTAGGCCTGCACCAGCCTGGCCTTGCGGCCGTCATTCATACCACGCACATTCCAAGTTAGGCACCTCACTCTCTGCACGGCGACAGGTACCTCAAAAAACCATAAGCTAGCAGCAGGCCATGTCCGCTCAGCTCGCCACTCTCGCCCCATCCGCAAACACAAGGGTCAAACACCTGCCGCACGGCTAGCAGCCAGGCACAGGAGTGGACGCAGCACCCCGTGCACATTGATGGAAAACATTGCAGTGTGTACTTTATAGTAAACGATAAATCACAGCGATGTGCTTCTTCTCGGTCGTCGCTACAAACCCCACAACTAACCATAACATCCTCCCAACTCCCAAAACCAGAAACCCCACCCGCGCCAACCCCCCAATCAGGTTGTGCAACATCCCCCCCAATTACCCACCCCACCCCACAGTCAGTCACTAAGGCCATCGATAGTAGCCCGTAAATGGGAATCATCCCCTGGGGCGTGCAGGTTGGCCGCCTACTAACCCCGTACTTTTGACAGGGCGATCGAGCGCCAGTTGGTAGTGCCAGCTCGAGGACCCCCACCCCCAAGATCAAGAGGTCATATTAATAGCAGCCCAGCCATCTGGAGGAACTTCCCAATGTCCCCAGCAGACACCAGTCTCCAGTCTAGCCCATACAGGCAGGTCACAGTGAAACATCAGAAAACCCCATCGGATACAATCATTCCACATCACTTAGCCTGTCCTGGAGATCTGGTCCCTCGGCAGGCGGGTGGTTCTTCTGGTCTCTGGCCAATTGCTTCGCGTACTGCAGGGCTGCCTTCGCATCCACGAAGAAAGAGGGTTTCCCCGGGCCATGCACCCGGAGCTTGGCAGGGTAGATCAATGAGTATTTCGTGCCCGTTTGTTGAAAGATTTTCTTCGCCGGCATGAATTCCCTGCGGGTCGTCTGAACCTGTAGAGTGAAGTCCGGGTACAGCGCGATGTGGTTGCCCTTGTATTGTACGTCCTTCATGTCGCGTGCCATGCGCAATATCGTGTCCCGGTCCCTGTAATTCAAGATGCGCGCGATAATGGGTCTGGACGGTGCTCCCGGCTTAGGCCTAGGTCCCAGTGTCCTATGTGCCCTTTCAACTAGGAACATCGGCGAGAGGCCTGACCCGAACAGGTCTTTCAACATCTGCTCGACATATTGCTCCATGTTGGTGATGTCCGTCGATTCTGCCACCCCCGTGACGCGGATGTTGTTGCGCCTTGAGCGAGCCTCCAAATCCTCGTTCTTTTGCTGTATGAGTGCCAGGACTTTTTCCATACCCTTCATTTGCGTGGCCAGCGCCGACTGGTTCTCCTCCGTCTCCGCGACACGGGTTTCCAGCCCTTCCACTCTGCCCTCCTGCTTGTCCATTCGCGTCGTAATCCCATCCATGCGCGCCGCTAGCGCGTCCATCTTGCCATCTATTCCCTGCAGGCTCGTCTTTAGGTCTTGAAACATTGATTTAATGTCCACGTCTTGAGAGCCGCCCTGGGCATCCTTCGCAGCGTCGGAGTCTCGAGCGTCCGGATCCGGCGTTTTTTGCTTAGATTTGTCGAATGTCAGGCGCGGTTGGCGGGTATCAGGCTTGCCCATTGCTGTCTCGCAGCGCTGACTATGGGACGGAGCCGCCGCTGTCCCCAACCCGCAACCCGACTGATTGTCGCCAGCAGCCGCAGTCCCGCGCGGCAGAGTATGCCCTTCCACGGATCAGTACGCTTCGCCGGTCCAGCTGCGGCACAGTTCACCAGCCGCAGGCCGCCCTCAGCGCGACCACTGCACTGTTAAGATCCCAGGTCAGGACTTCGCAGCAGCACCGCCCGGCGTCAGCAGCGCTCCGGCCCGGCAAAATGGCGTCGCACTCAGTGCCTCCAAGGCGCAAACGCCGCCCGTCACAACAGGCACATGCACCGGACCTCGAGGGGTTGTGGCCCACTAACGCTTAGTCTCAGGGTCCAGGCAGCAGGCACTTCTCCCCCATTCGCAGCTGCAGGCAGACCGCAGTCACCAGGAGCTCCCTCGTAGGCAGCCGTAACTTCGCTGGTCCTGGCGCGATGGTCGTCCTCCGTCCCCGGTCCCAAGGTACAGCGCCGAACCCAGCGCTCAAAGGAGAGCAGAAGCGCCCCACGAGCACAGCACGGGTTATCTCGCCGGGTGGATTGGCAATTCGCGCCCAGCTCACGGTGTCCCACAGGGCCTCTCTCCGGTCGACAGCTCAGGCCCACGAGCCACGGCCTTCGTACTGGCCTCCAGGCTCCTCCAAGCGCGGGGACACAGAGCGCCCTCCTGGCGCTGAACTTCAGCTCCGCCAGCAGCGAACCTCAGCCCAGGGCGCACCGCCACCGGATCCCAGCGTCCCCCGAGGGGGAAAAGTCAGTGAGGCAGTGCGCGATCAGGCCCGGGGAGATCAGCCTCACACCTTCTAGCAGCACCGCGCCGCTCTGGGCAGCAGTCCCACGCCAGTCCCCAGCTTCCAGGAGGGTCGCAGGCCCCGCCTCCGGTGCTCGCTCGGCAGGCCGATAGTCACTGAAGCCGCACTCGCCGCGGCAGGGATCCCCTCCGGCCGGGCCCCCACACCAGGTGTTCAAGCGGGGGCGAGAGGACCGAGACCAGGCACAATTTAGTCTGATAATCGCCGGATTAATTTGCTTGATCGGCGGAGCTGCGGTTTCAGGCAGCCATTCCGCCTCGCAGCCAAGCCACGCCCCGCTCTGGCCTAATGGTTAAGGTCTTAGACTCTTACTCTGGCCTAATGGTTAAGGTCTTAACTCTTACTCTGGCCTAATGGGTAAGGTCTTAGACTCTTACTCTGGCCTACTGTTTAAGGTCTTAACTCTTACTCTGGCCTAATGGTTAAGGTCTTAGACTCTCACGCTGGCATAATGGTTAAGGTCTTAACTCTTACTCTGGCCTACTGGTTAAGGTCTTAGACTCTTACTCTAGCCTAATGGTTAAGGTCTTAACTCTTGCTCTGGCCTAATGGTTAAGGTCTCAGACTCTTACTCTGGCCTACTGGTTAAGGTCTTAGACTCGTACTCTGGCCTAATGTTAAAGGTCTTAACTTTTACGCTGGCCTAATGGTTAAGGTCTTAACTCTTATTCTGGCCTAATGGTTCAGGTCTTAGACTTTTACTCTGGCCTAATTGTTAAGGTCTTAACTCTTACTCTGGCTGTGAGAAGTTGGCCTGGCATATGCTGTTCCTAGTTATAGGGACACCTTGCACCAGTCCAATTCGACTCCTATTGATGATAGGTTTAAGACAACCTTTAAAGAAAGCTATCCTAGTGGTAGCTGTGGAGAGCAGCCTTCAGGCTAAGTCTTGAAGGAGTGTTAAGCTTATTGTTTTACCATAATAACCTCTTGAATAACCAAATAAAAGAGTAGCCCACACAGGTATATATATAAAATATATGTATTTATTCTAGACAGAATCCCACAGTCACTTTATGTGGCTAGTGGCAAAGTTACAATTCAAACAAGCATTTATAAACACAATAAATAGCACAGAAATCAATGGGCCCCAGGGGGGGACCAAACCATATACTAAAATAGTGGTATAAGAACCACGACAATTCTACAGGCAATGCCTAGGGCATTCAGGATCGCTTGCCCCTTCAGAATCCACCCACAGTTAAGAGGAAGGGGACCCACGGGAGACGTGTGCAGTGCAAAGAACTGCTATCGGGATCGCAATGTTAGCCTAAGGAGAATGTCGCGGTTGAATATTTAAAGTTTAAGGACACTTCTAGCAACAGTACAAAGTTAAGACTTGAGACTTAAGGCTTTGGAGAGCCCACCACCACTGGAGTACCGAAGTACCACTGTTACCTGCCCCAGGGAAGCCGGGTGCATAGGTCGATTCTGGTGTCGGTCGCGGGCTGATTTTCTATGGAAAAGTAGTCCAAACTGCTGCTAGCTGAAAGCGTCGTTGAAGTCGTAAGGATTAAAGTTGAAGATAAGATAAAGATGAACCTGAAAGCAGAGGGGACAGAGTCTGGGTCACAGCAAAGTGACCAGGGAGCTCACAGGAAGGAGCTCGTGGATGTCGGGTGCTTCAGGTGTTGAAGGTACAGCTGGGCTCTGCAGTCACGGGCTCCGGGAGGCTTCAAGGAAGGCCAGCTTCTGGAGGGCAACTGTCCCACGTTGGTCGAGGGTCGCTGCGGTGTTAGTGTCCCAATTGGATCCACTAAGCATTGGCAACCGCAACCCACGCAAGATAAACAAAGCAGCTGCTGGTGCAGACCCACGAGGTCTGAGGGTGCTCTCCTTTGCAGGGAGCATAGAGCAGGCCTGGAGCAACCAGGGGAACTCTTGGAAAGATAGGTTTTCCTCCGTCAGGGCCCACAAGTCGAGAGACAAGGGACCGCGGAGGACAGCAAAATGGAGTGCGTAAAAGGGCTCCCACGGGACACCGGAGCGGGCTAGGGAGCTGAGCTTTGGCACGGATGCTGCTTGACGGTTGGCTCAGAAATGGGCCAAAGCACCACTTCCCCACTGGTCGGGGTCGGGTGCTATGCAAGAGGTGGCCGGGGTCTCGGGGTATGCAGGGATCTCAGCACCCACGTGGTCCACGGTGCTCAGGCTTGCTGGGCACGCTCACAGGACTCTGGGATGCACTGGAGACCCACCTCAAGGTTGATGGAAGGTGTCGAAGTTCGTGAGAGCAGCGAAGTTCCAACCGGGTATCTTGCAGTCTTTTAGGTGCCTGCCAAGCAGGGGGATAACTCCTTTATCCCAAGGGAGATTTCTTCAGTCAGCTGGGCAGCAGCTCGTCGAAGGTCAGTTCTGTGAAGTTCTGCACGAATCTAAGGCTCTAGGGCAAAGTTATTCCCATATATCCCCAAGGTTAGGGGATGGTCCAAAATAGAGCCTACCAATCAGAGTAGAGGCGGGAAAGGGTGGCTACACCCACTCCCCTTTGTGTGTTTCCCGCCTGGGCGAGGGGCAGGATGCCCCTGAACCGGTTCCAGGCGGTGTATGCAGAATTGGGGCTCTGCAGCTGCCTACGTGCAACTCTGAAAGGACATTTGGTGCACCCACCCTGTTCCAATCCACATATCCTGTCTGGGGAGGTACGGACACCTCCCTGCCACAGGAGCCCTATTGTCCAGATGGCGAGGCTGGGGTTTTCCCCAGCAACAGCCAGCCAGAGTCGTGTAGGTGGCGGACAGTAGCCATTTTGTGGTACATGTGCACTTTTAAATTGGTGTCTAAATTCTACCGCTTTTCCCATATCACCCTCCTAGCAAGGGGGAATCGTACCCTCATGCCCATGGCTGGTCTGGGGGTATGATTCCTTCATGTTTGACACCAAACACGATATGGTTCTGTGTAGCCATTCCCAAGTTACAGCGATGACGCAATAACTTATAATGCGATTAAGAGTATATGGTATGGCTACACTACAAACAACCCGGTAACGGTTTTACGAAGGTTGCAGGGAGGTCCTACTCACGTAGGGGTCCCCCCTCACACATACCTCAGCACCCAGCCCTGTAGGATTACCAGGGCCTGCCATAGGGGTGACCTATGAGAGTATATGTGTTGTAATGGTATGGGACATAGGGTACCTACATCCCTGTAAGGGGTGCTAGCACCACCTTACCCAGGCTACAGTAGTGGCCTGGTGGTGTCAGTTTGGGTGGCTGTCCCAGGGTGGCACAATAAGTGCTGCAGCCCTGGTAGGCCTACTGGGGGACCCATGCCCTGGGTACCTAGGGTACCATCTACAAGGGACTGGTAGGGCATGCCCAGCATCCAATTAGGTTTGTACCTAGAGTACTTTACATCAGTTTTAGGGAGAAAGCAGATAGGCTGGGGTCCTGGATAGCAGGATCCCAGCCAGACTAGTCAAAAACCACTTAAATACCAGGCAAAAAGTTGGGGGCAACCATTAGTCAGATTCCACTCTCCTACACTGGCCTAATGGTTAAGGTTTAGACTCTTACTCTGACCTAGTGCTTAAGGCTTTAACTCTTACTATGGCCTAATGATTAAGGTCTAAGACTCTTACTCTTGCCTAATGGTTAAGGTCTTAACTCTTACTCTGGCCTAATGGTTAAGGTCTTAGACTCTTACTCTGGCCTAATGGTTAAGGTCTTAACTCTTACTCTGGCCTAATGGGTAAGGTCTTAGACTCTCACTCTGGCCTACTGGTTAAGGTGTTAACTCTTACTCTGGCCTAATGGTTAAGGTCTTAACTCTTACTCTGGACTAATGGTTAAGGTCTTAGACTCTCACTCTGGCATAATGGTTAAGGTCTTAACTCTTACTCTGGCCTAATGGTTAAGGTTTTAACTCTTACTCTGGCCTAATGGTTGAGGTCTTAGACTCTTACTCTGGCCTAATGGTTAAGGTCTTAACTCTTACTCTGGACTAATGGTTAAGGTCTTAGACTCTTACTCTGGCCTAATGGTTAAGGTCTTAACTCTTACTCTGGCCTACTGGTTAAGATCATAACTCTTACTCTGGCCTAATGGTTAAGCTCTTAGATTCTTACTCTGGCCTACTGGTTAAAGTCTTAACTCTTGCTCTGGCCTAATGGTTAAGGTTTTAACTCTTACTCTGGCCTAATGGTTGAGGTCTCAGATTCTTACTCTGGCCTAATGGTTAAGGTCTTAACTCTTACTCTGGCCTACTGGTTAAGGTCTTAACTCTTACTCTGGCATAATGGTTAAGGTCTTAGACTCTTACTCTGGCCTACTGGTTAAGGTCTTAACTCTTACTCTGGCCTAATGGTTAAAGTTTTAACTCTTACTCTGGCCTAATGGTTGAGGTCTTAGACTCTTACTCTTGCCTAATGGTTAAGGTCTTAGACTCTTACTCTGGCCTAATGGTTAAGGTGTAGACTCTTATTCTGGACTAATGGTTAAGGCCTTAACTCTTCCTCTGGACTAATGGCTAAGTTCTTAACTCTTCGTCTGACCTAATGGTTAAGGTCTTAGACTCTTACTCTGGCCTACTGGTTAAGGTCTTAACTCTTACTCTGGCATAATGGTTATGGTCTTAGACTCTTACTCTGTCCTACTGGTTAAGGTCTTAACTCTTACTCTGGCCTAATGGTTAAGGTCTTAACTCTTACTCTGGCCTAATGGTTAAGGTCTTAGACTCTTACACTGGCCTACTGGTTAATGTCTTTGCTCTTACTCTGGCCTAATGGTTAAGGTTTTAACTCTTACTCTGGCCTAATGGTTGAGGTCTTAGACTCTTACTCTGGCCTAATGGTTAAGGTCTTAACTCTTACTCTGGACTAATGGTTAAGGTCTTAGACTCTTACTCTGGCCTAATGGTTAAGGTCTTAACTCTTACTCTGGCCTACTGGTTAAGATCATAACTCTTACTCTGGCCTAATGGTTAAGCTCTTAGATTCTTACTCTGGCCTACTGGTTAAAGTCTTAACTCTTACTCTGGCCTAATGGTTAAGGTTTTAACTCTTACTCTGGCCTAATGGTTGAGGTCTCAGATTCTTACTCTGGCCTAATGGTTAAGGTCTTAACTCTTACTCTGGCCTACTGGTTAAGGTCTTAACTCTTACTCTGGCATAATGGTTAAGGTCTTAGACTCTTACTCTGGCCTACTGGTTAAGGTATTAACTCTTACTCTGGCCTAATGGTTAAAGTTTTAACTCTTACTCTGGCCTAATGGTTGAGGTCTTAGACTCTTACTCTTGCCTAATGGTTAAGGTCTTAGACTCTTACTCTGGCCTAATGGTTAAGGTGTAGACTCTTATTCTGGACTAATGGTTAAGGCCTTAACTCTTCCTCTGGACTAATGGCTAAGTTCTTAACTCTTCATCTGACCTAATGGTTAAGGTCTTAGACTCTTACCCTGGCCTACTGGTTAAGGTCTTAACTCTTACTCTGGCATAATGGTTATGGTCTTAGACTCTTACTCTGTCCTACTTGTTAAGGTCTTAACTCTTACTCTGGCCTAATGGTTAAGGTCTTAACTCTTACTCTGGCCTAATGGTTAAGGTCCTAGACTCTTACTCTGGCCTAATGGTTAAGGTCCTAACTCTTTCTATTGACTAATGGTTAAGGTCTTAACTCTTACTCTGGCCTAATGGTTAAGGTCTTAACTCTTACTCTGGCCTAATGGGTAAGATCTTAGACTCTTACTCTGGCCTAATGGTTAAGGTCTAGACTCTTACTCTGGCCTAATCCATAAGGTCTAAACTCTTACTATGGCCTAATGGTTAAGGTCTTAGACTCTTACTCTGGCCTAATGGTTAAGGTCTTGACTCTTACTCTGGCCTAATGGTTAAGGTCTTATCTCTTGCTGTGGCCTAATGGTTAAGGTCTTGACTCTTACTCTGGTCTAATGGTTAAGGTCTTAGACTCTTACTCTGGCCTAACGGTTAAAGTCTTAGACTCTTACTCTGGCCTAATGGTTAAGGTCTTATCTCTTACTCTGGCCTAATGGTTAAGGTATTAGACTCTTACTCTGGCCTAATGGTTAAGGTCTTGACTCTTACTCTGGTCTAATGGTTAAGGTCTAGACTCTTACTCTGGCCTAATGCTTAAGGTCTTAAGTCTTACTCTGGCCTAATGGTTAAGGTCTTAACTCTTACTCTGGCCTACTGGTTAAGGTCTTAACTCTTACTCTGGCATAATGGTTAAGGTCTTAGACTCTTACTCTGGCCTAATGGTTAAGGTCTCAGACTCTTTAATCTTGCCTAATGGTTAAGGTCTTAACTCTTACTCTGGCCTAATGGTTAAGGTCTTAACTCTTACTCTGGCCTAATGGTTAAGGTCTTAGACTCTTACACTGGCCTACTGGTTAATGTCTTTGCTCTTAGTCTGGCCTACTGGTTAAGGTCCTAGACTCTTACTCTGGCCTAATGGTTAAGGTCCTAACTCTTTCTATTGACTAATGGTTAAGGTCTTAACTCTTTCTCTGGCCTACTGGTTAAGGTCTTAACTCTTACTCTGGCCTAATGGGTAAGATCTTAGACTCTTACTCTGTCCTAATGGTTAAGGTCTTAGACTCTTACTATGGCCTAATGGTTAAGGTCTTTGTAGGAGAGTGGCATCGACGGCATAGTTGCCCCCAACTTTTTGCTGATGTTTTGACTGTTTTTATGACTTTAGCCAGGCTGTGGCCCTGCTATCCAGGACCCCAGCCTATCTGCTTCCTCTGGTAAATGATGTGAGTACCCTAGGTACCAACCAATTGGATTCTGGGCATACCCTACCAGTCCCTTGTAGATGGTACCCTAGGTACCCAGGGCATGGGTCCCCCAGTAGGCCTACCAGGGCTGCAGCACTTATTGTGCCACCCTGGTACAGCCACCCAAACTGACACCACCAGACCACTACTGTAGTCTGGGTAAGGTGGTGCTAGCACCACTTACAGGGATGTAGGTACCCTATATCCCACACCATTACAACACATATACTCTCATAGGTCACCCCTATGGCAGGCCCTGGTAATCCTACAGGGCTGGGTGCTGAGGTATGTGTGAGGGGGACCCCTACATGAGTAGGACCTCTCTGCAACCTTCGTAAAATCGTTACTGGGTTGTTTGTAGTGTAGCCATACCATATACTCTTAACCGCATTATAAGTGAATCGCGTCATCGCAATAACTTGAGAATGGCTACACAGAACCATATCGTGTTTGGTGTCAAACATGAAGGAATCATACACCCAGTCCAGCCATGGGCATGAGGGCACGATTCCCCCTCACTAGGAGGGCGATATGGGAAAAGCGGTAGAATTTAGACACCAATTTAAAAGTGCACTTGTACCACAAAATGGCTACTGTCCGCCACCTACACGACTCTGGCTGGCTGTTGCTGGGGAAAACCCCAGCCTCGCCATCTGAACAATAGGGCTCCTGTGGCAGGGAGGTGCCAGCACCTCCCCAGACAGGATATGTGGATTGGAACAGGGTGGGTGCACCAAATGTCCTTTCAGAGTTGCACGTAGGCAGCTGCAGAGCCCCAATTCTGCATACACCGCCTGGAACCGGTTCAGGGGCATCCTGCCCCTCACCCAGGCGGGAAACACACAAAGGGGAGTGGGTGTAGCCACCCTTTCCCGCCTGTACTCTGATTGGTAGGCTCTTGTTGGGACCATCCCCTAATCTTGGGGATATATGTGAATAACCTGGCCCCAGAGCCTCAGATTAGTCCCGAACTTTACAGAACTGACCTTCGACGAGCTGCTGCCCAGCTGACTGAAGAAATCTCCCTTGGGATAAAGGAGTTATCCCCCTGCTTGGCAGGCACCTGAAAGACTCCAAGATACCCGGTTGGAACTTCGCTGCTCTCATGAACTTCGACGTCTTCCAGCAACCTTGAGGTGGGTCTCCAGAGCATCCCAGAGTCCTGTGAGCGTGCCCAGCAAGTCTGAGCACCGTGGACTACGTGGGTGCCAAGATCCTTGCATATCCCGAGACCCCGGCCACCTCTTGCACAGCACACGACCCCGACCAGTGGGGAAGTTGTACTTTGTCTCATTTCGGAGCCAACCTTCAAGCAGCATCCGTGCCAAATCTCAGCTCCCTAGTCCACTCCGGTGGCCCGTGGTAGCCCTTTTACGCACTCCATTTTGCTGCCTTCCGCAGTCCCTTGTCTCTCGACTTGTTGGCCCTGGCGGAGAACAATCTTCACATCCAAGAGTTCCCCTGGTTGCTCTAGGCCTGCTCTGCGCTCTCTCCAAAGGAGAGCACCCTCAGACCTCGTGGGTCTGCACCAGCAGCTGCTTTGTTCATCTTGCGTGGGTTGCGGTTGCCAAGGCTTAGTGGATCCAATCGGGATACTAACACCGCAGCGACCCTCATCCGATGTGGGACAGTCGCCCTCCAGAAGCTGGCCTTCCTTGAAGCCTCCCGGAGCCCGTGACTGCAGAGCCAAGCTGCAGCTTCCTCACCTGAAGCACCCGACATCGCAGGGCTCCTTGCTGTGAGCCCCCTGGTCACTGTGCCGTGACCCAGACTCTGTCCCCTCTGCTTTCAGGTTCTTCTCTACATTTTCTACATCTTAGATCTTCACGACTTCATCGACGCTTTCAGCTAGCAGCAGTTTGGACTACTTTTCCATTGAAAATCAGCCCGCGACCCGACACCAGAATCGACCTATGCACCCGGCTTCCCTGGGGCAGGTAACAGTGGTACTTTGGTACTCCCGTGGTGGTGGGCTCTCCAAAGCCTTAAGTCTCAAGCCTTAACTTTGTACTACTCCTAGAAGTGTCTTTAAACTTTAAATATTCAACCGCGACATTCTCCATAGGCTAACATTGCGATCCCGATGGCAGCTCTTTGCACTGCACGCGTCTCCTGTGGGTCCCCTTCCTCTTAACTGTGGGTGGATTCTGAAGGGGCAAGCGATCCTGAATGCCCTAGGCATTGCCTGTAGAATTGTCGTGGTTCTTATACCACTATTTTAGTATATGGTTTGGTCCCCCCCTGGGGCCCATTGATTTCTGTGCTATTTATTGTGTTTATAAATGCTTGTTTGAATTGTAACTTTGCCACTAGCCACATAAAGTGACTGTGGGATTCTGTCTAGAATAAATGCATATATTTTATATATATACCTGTGAGGGCTACTCTTTCATTTGGTTATTCAAGAGGTTATTATGGTAAAACAATAAGTTTAACACTCCTTCAAGACTTAGCCTGAAGGCTGCTCTCCACAGCTACCACTAGGATAGCTTTCTTTAAAGGTTGTCTTAAACCTATCATCAATAAGAGTCGAATTGGACTGGTGCAAGGTGTCCCTATAACTAGGAACAGCATATGCCAGGCCAACTTCTCACATTGGTGTGCAGCGGTTGGATTCAAGCTTGCCATTGTTTTACCAGATAACAAATTGAATTTCTAAAGTGAAAGCCACTTGGTACCAAAGGTACATATAAATTCAAGCTAGAATACAATAAGTTCTACTGAACTTGGAGTTGTGTGTAGAGGGTTTAGCACACCTTGACTACAACTCAAGAGTGGGTTCAGTAGGCCACACTTAGTGTAGGTAGATACACCACTATCACTACACTAGACATGTCTTCAGGTGCAGGTGGCACTAAGGCTCTGGAAGGACCCCAAAGGGTCCCAGTCGATAAGTATGATCATCTCTCCTTTGCGGAGCTCAGGGAGATGTGCACCCTTAGAAAACTGAAGACATACAAAGGTGCCAACACCCAACGCCTCAGGGAAATCCTGCTCATAGCAGACTTTATGGAGACCATAGGGTCTGGTGGGGTAGACAGGTTGGGTGGGCATCCATCAGAAGAGGACCCTCCAGTAGGGGACTCTGATGAGGACCAGGAAGAGGATGAAAGTCCTGACCTGGAAGAAACAAACCACTCACAACATGGAGGTGATGGCCCAAAAGGCACTCCCTCCATCCCTAAAGGGAGAGTGGTGGGTCCAAGAAGGAACAGATCCCCCTCAGGAGGATCACACCATTGTGGGAGATCCAAAGGGCCCTCTGCCTCTTCTCAGAGAAGAGAATCCTCTCATGAGAGGAAATGCAGACTGATCAAATTTGAGCAGGCTAAGCTTCAGCTTAAAAGAGAACAGTTAGCATTGGACAGGGAAGCCCTGGAGCTTCAGAAAGCTTCAATGAAGTGGGGTCTAGAGACCCCTGGTGGCAGTAAAGAAACCCCTAGAGTTAGAGAGAAAGTCCCTGACAATAGGAACCTCCACAAGATTGTGCCCCCCTATCAGAATGGGGATGACATCCACAAATGGATATCTGCTCTTGAGAGGGACAGTAGAGTACAGAGGGTCCCAGTAGAGCAGTGGGCAGCAATCCTGTGGCTCTCCTTTTCAGATAAAGGTAGAGACAAGCTCCTCTCTGTAAGAGAAGAGGATGCAGATGATTACTATATCTTGAAAGCTGCTTTAATAGATGGGTTTGGCTTAACCACTGATCAATACAGACTTAAGTTCAGAGACACCCAGAAAGCACAAAATCAAGATTGGGTAGACTTTGTGGATTGTGCAACCAAGGCACTGGAAGGTTGGTTAACTGGCAGTAAAGTAAATGATTATACAGGCTTATACAATCTCATAATGAGGGAGCAGATCCTTAATAATTGTCAGAATCAGCTCTTACATCAGCACCTGGTTGACTCTGATCTGACCTCTCCCCAAGAATTGGGAAAGAAGGCAGACAAATGGGTCAGAACCAGGATTAAGCAGAAGGTCCAGCCCTTGGGAGGTGCAACTAAAAAGGAAGATGCCAAGAACTCTGACAAGGGTGGGGAAAAGGGAAAAGACCAGCAGTCTTCAACAGGCCCCCCAAAAGCAGCATCTGAGAATACCCAGAACAACAAACCCAAACAACCAAGGAAGCCATGGTGTAAAAACTGTAAACAGAAAACCCATTGGACTTCAGATTGTAATAAGGCCAAAGACTCCAAAAGCACCACACCTGCCCCTAAGGCTCCTGTTCCCCCTAGTACAGTTATAGGTGTTGGTGCACAGAACAAGGGCATAGTAGGGTTGACCCTGGGATCTGGAGAGGACTCTGGCCTAGTCAGAACTCCTACTCAGGCTGTTCTAGTTTGTGATGGGGACTTGTCCCTGTTTGTGAGCCCCAGTGGTCTGGGCAAATACAGACAACAGCCAACCATAAATGGGAGGGAGTCACTAGCTTACAGGGATACAGGGGCTAGTGTCACTATGGTGACTAAGGACCTTGTAGACCCTAGCCAGATCATACTTGGAGAGATATACCAAGTGACCAATGCTAGCAACGTTAGTACAGACCATGCTCTAGCGGTTGTGAACTTCTCCTGGGGAGGGGTAACTGGCCTCAAGAAAATTGTGGTGAGTGCAGACCTACCTGTTGAATGTTTACTAGGGAATGATTTGGAGACCTCAGCATGGGCTGAGGTGGAGCTAAGTACCCATCCAGCAATGTTGGGTATACCAGCAGAAGTATTTGCCCTGACAAGGTCAAAAGCAAAGCTGACAGGAACTGAACAGGCCTTGGATCCTGGAAAAATGGACCAAGGACCTTCCAAGAGAAGAAGTAGCAGGGGTAAGGCAGAGCCTTCCCCCCAGGATCAGTCTGTAGAGACTCTTTTAGCAGAAGAGGATCTATCTCCTGAAGAAGGAACTGCCCCAGAGGAACTGGAACCTGATCAGGTTGAGTTCTTGGGGGCAGGGGGACCTTCTAGGGCAGACTTGAGCCTGGAGCAGCAGAGCTGCCCCACTCTTGAACCCCTCAGACAGCAAGCTGCTGCTGAGGCTGCAGGGAATGCCAGTGGGACACATAAGATTTATTGGGATGAAGGGCTCCTTTACTCTGAGGGTCGAGACCCCAAGCCTGGTGCAGCCAGGAGGTTGGTCATACCTCAAAAGTTTAGGGGCTTCCTGCTCACACTGGCCCATGATATTCCCTTAGCAGGACACCTGGGCCAAAATAAGACTTGGGACAGAATTGTCCCTCACTTTCATTGGCCCCACATGAGTGGAGACTGTAAGAGCTTTTGCAGCTCTTGCATTACCTGCCAGGCAAGTGGCAAGGCAGGTAAATCCACAAAGGCCCCCCTGATACCATTGCCTGTGGTGGGGGTGCCCTTTGAGCGGTGGGGATTGACATTGTTGGTCCCCTGGACCCACCAACAGAATCTGGGCACAGGTTCATTCTAGTGGTAGTGGATCATGCCACTAGATACCCAGAAGCTATTCCCCTTAGGACCATCACAGCTCCTGTGGTGGCAAGGGCCCTCCTTGGAGTCTTCTCCAGGGTGGGGTTTCCTAAGGAGGTATTGTCTGACAGAGGTACAAACTTTATGAGTAGTTACCTGAAGGCAATGTGGAAGGAGTGTGGGGTTAACTATAAGTTCACCACCCCTTACCACCCACAATGCAATGGTCTTGTTGAGAGGTTCAACAAGACCTTAAAGAGTATGATCAAAGGACTCCCAGAAAAGCTTAGGCGAAAATGGGATGTTCTTCTGCCCTGCCTTCTCTTTGCATACAGAGAGGTGCCACAAAAGGGGGCTGGCTATCGCCCCTTTGAACTTTTGTTTGGCTATCCTGTTAGAGGCCCACTTTGTCTAGTGAAGGAGGGATGGGAGCAACCTCTCAAACCCCCTAAACAGGATATAGTGGACTATGTACTTGGTCTCCGCTCCCGGATGGCTGAGTATATGAAGAAGGCAACTAAAAACCTGGAGGCAAGTCAGGAATTACAGAAAGCCTGGCATGACCAAAAGGCTGTCCTGGTGGTGTACCAGCCAGGACAGAAGGTATGGGTGTTGGAGCCAGTGGCCCCAGCAGCTCTCCAAGATAAGTGGAGTGGACCCCATACCATTTTGGAGAAAAAGGGAGAGGTTACCTACCTGGTAGACCTTGGCACTCCCAGAAGTCCCCACAGGGTACTTCATGTGAATAGGTTGAAAGCATATGTGGACAGGGCTGACATGGGCTTGCTCATGGCAACAGATGAGGGACAGGAGGAGGAGAGTGACCCTGTCCCAGACCTGCTCTCTCAGAACCCTGACGATGGGTCAGTTGATGGAGTAGCCTTGGCAGGCAGCCTCACTGATCAGCAGCAAGCAGACTGTAGACAGGTTCTACAAGCTTACAGACATATGTTTTCTCTGACTCCTAGTCAGACCACCTGGTGCACTCACGAAGTGGACACTGGGGACAGTCTGCCTGTCAAGAATAAAATCTACAGGCAACCTGATCATGTCAGGGACTGCATAAGGACTGAAGTCCAAAAGATGTTGGAGTTGGGAGTGATTGAGCCCTCAGATAGCCCTTGGGCTAGCCCAGTAGTCCTGGTACCAAAACCTCACACCCAGGGTGGTAAGAGAGAGATGAGGTTCTGTGTAGACTACAGGGGACTCAATGCAGTCACTAAGACTGATGCTCATCCAATTCCCAGAGCAGATGAGCTCATAGATAGGTTGGCCTCAGCCAAATATCTGAGCACATTTGATCTGACAGCTGGCTACTGGCAGATAAGGTTAGCTGAGTCTGCAAAAGCCAAAACAGCATTTTCTACCCCTAGTGGGCATTATCAATTTATTGAGGAAAGTTTTAGAAGCCCTGCAGAAGGCTGGGCTCACTATCAAGGCTACTAAGTGCCAGATAGGGCAGAGTCAGGTTGTATACCTGGGACACCTTGTAGGTGGAGGCCAGGTTCAGCCATTACAGAGCAAAATCCAGACCATCATGGACTGGGTTGCTCCAACCACCCAGACTCAGGTTCGAGCTTTCTTGGGCCTGACTGGTTATTATAGGAGATTTGTAAAGGGATATGGATCCATAGTGACCCCCTTGAATGATCTCACCTCCAAGAGGATGCACAAAATGGTTCAGTGGACTGTCAGCTGTCAGAAAGCTTTTGATGACCTAAAACAGGCAATGTGCTCTGCTCCAGTGCTCCAAAGCCCCAACTACTCCAAAGAATTCATAGTTCAAACTGATGCTTCAGAGGTGGGGGTAGGTGCTGTGTTATCACAACTGAATGAGGAGGGCCAGGATCAACCAGTAGCTTTTATTAGCAGAAGGTTGACCCCCAGAGAGAAACGTTGGTCAGCCATAGAGAGGGAGGCCTTTGCTGTGGTCTGGGCCCTGAAGAAGCTGAGGCCATACTTGTTTGGCACTCACTTCATTGTTCAGACAGACCATAAGCCCCTCCTATGGCTAAAACAGATGAAGGGTGAAAACCCCAAACTACTCAGGTGGTCCATTTCCCTACAGGGGATGGACTATACAGTGGAACATAGACCTGGGAGCAACCATGCCAATGCAGATGGCCTCTCCAGATATTTCCACTTAGAACATGAAGACTCAACTGGTCAAGGTTAGTTTAATGTCCCTGCGTTAGGGGGGGGGGGTTATGTAGGAGAGTGGCATCGACTGCATAGTTGCCCCCAACTTTTTGCTGATGTTTTGACTGTTTTTATGACTTTAGCCAGGCTGTGGCCCTGCTATCCAGGACCCCAGCCTATCTGCTTCCTCTGGTAAACGATGTGAGTACCCTAGGTACCAACCAATTGGATGCTGGGCATACCCTACCAGTTCCTTGTAGATGGTACCCTAGGTACCCAGGGCATGGGTCCCCCAGTAGGCCTACCAGGGCTGCAGCACTTATTGTGCCACCCTGGGACAGCCACCCAAACTGACACCACCAGACCACTACTGTAGTCTGGGTAAGGTGGTGCTAGCACCCCTTACAGGGATGTTGGTACCCTATATCCCACACCATTACAACACATATACTCTCATAGGTCACCCCCATGGCAGGCCCTGGTAATCCTACAGGGCTGGGTGCTGAGGTATGTGTGAGGGGGGACCCCTACGTGAGTAGGACCTCTCTGCAACCTTCGTAAAATCGTTACTGGGTTGTTTGTAGTGTAGCCATACCATATACTCTTAACCGCATTATAAGTGAATCGCGTCATCGCAATAACTTGAGAATGGCTACACAGAACCATATCGTGTTTGGTGTCAAACATGAAGGAATCATACCCCCAGTCCAGCCATGGGCATGAGGGCACGATTCCCCCTCGCTAGGAGGGCGATATGGGAAAAGCGGTAGAATTTAGACACCAATTTAAAAGTGCACATGTACCACAAAATGGCTACTGTCCGCCACCTACACGACTCTGGCTGGCTGTTGCTGGGGAAAACCCCAGCCTCGCCATCTGGACAATAGGGCTCCTGTGGCAGGGAGGTGCCAGCACCTCCCCAGACAGGATATGTGGATTGGAACAGGGTGGGTGCACCAAATGTCCTTTCAGAGTTGCACGTAGGCAGCTGCAGAGCCCCAATTCTGCATACACCGCCTGGAACCGGTTCAGGGGCATTCTGCCCCTCGCCCAGGCGGGAAACACACAAAGGGGAGTGGGTGTAGCCACCCTTTCCCTCCTCTACTCGGATTGGTAGGCTCTTGTTGGGACCATCCCCTAATCTTGGGGATATATGTGAATAACCTGGCCCCAGAGCCTCAGATTAATCCAGAACTTTACAGAACTGACCTTCGACGAGCTGCTGCCCAGCTGACTGAAGAAATCTCCCTTGGGATAAAGGAGTTATCCCCCTGCTTGGCAGGCACCTGAAAGACTGCAAGATACCCGGTTGGAACTTCGCTGCTCTCACGAACTTCGACGTCTTCCAGCAACCTTGAGGTGGGTCTCCAGAGCATCCCGGAGTCCTGTGAGCGTGCCCAGCAAGTCTGAGCACCGTGGACCACATGGGTGCCAAGATCCTTGCATACCCCAAGACCCCGGCCACCTCTTGCACAGCACATGACCCCGACCAGTGGGGAAGTTGTGCTTTGGCTCATTTCTGAGCCAACCTTAAAGCAGCATCCGTGCCAAATCTCAGCTCCCTAGTCCACTCCGGTAGCCCGTGGGAGCCCTTTTACACACTCCATTTTGCTGCCTTCCGCGGTCCCTTGTCTCTCGACTTGTGGGCCCTGGCAGGGGACAATCTTCACATCCAAGAGTTCCCCTGGTTGCTCCAAGCCTGCTCTGCGGTCTCTCCAAAGGAGAGCACCCTCAGACCTCGTGGGTCTGCACCAGCAGCTGCTTTGTTCATCTTGCATGGGTTGCGGTTGCCAAGGCTTAGTGGATCCAATCGGGACACTAACACCGCAGCGACCCTCATCCGACATGGGACAGTCGCCCTCCAGAAGCTGGCCTTCCTTGAAGCCTCCCGGAGCCCGTGACTGCAGAGCCAAGCTGCATCTTCCTCACCTGCAGCACCCGACATCGCAGGGCTCCTTGCTGTGAGCCCCCTGGTCACTGTGCCGTGACCCAGACTCTGTCCCCTCTGCTTTCAGGTTCTTCTCTACATTTTCTACATCTTAGATCTTCACGACTTCATCGACGCTTTCAGCTAGCAGCAGTTTGGACTACTTTTCCATTGAAAATCAGCCTGCGACCCGACACCAGAATCGACCTATGCACCTGGCTTCCCTGGGGCAGGTAACAGTGGTACTTTGGTACTCCCGTGGTGGTGGGCTCTCCAAAGCCTTAAGTCTCAAGCCTTAACATTGTACTACTGCTAGAAGTGTCTTTAAACTTTAAAAATTCAACCGCGACATTCTCCATAGGCTAACATTGCGATCCCGATAGCAGCTCTTTGCACTGCACGCGTCTCCCGTGGGTTCCCTTCCTCTTAACTGTGGGTGGATTCTGAAGGGGCAAGCGATCCTGACTGCCCTAGGCATTGCCTGTAGAATTGTCGTGGTTCTTATACCACTATTTTAGTATATGGTTTGGTCCCCCCCTGGGGCCCATTGATTTCTGTGCTATTTATTGTGTTTATAAATGCTTGTTTGAATTGTAACTTTGCCACTAGCCACATAAAGTGACTGTGGGATTCTGTCTAGAATAAATACACATATTTTATATATATATACCTGTGTGGGCTACTCTTTCATTTGGTTCTTCAAGAGGTTATTATGGTAAAACAATAAGCTTAACACTCCTTCAAGACTTAGCCTGAAGGCTGCTCTCCACAGCTACCACTAGGATAGCTTTCTTTAAAGGTTGTCTTAAACCTATCATCAATAAGAGTCGAATTGGACTGGTGCAAGGTGTCCCTATAACTAGGAACAGCATATGCCAGGCCAACTTCTCACAGTCTTGGACTCTTACTCTGGCACACTGGTTAAGGTTTTAACTCTTACTCTGGCCTAATGGTTAAGGTTTTAGACTCTTACTCTGGCCTAATGGTTAAGGTTTTAGACTTTTACTCTTGCCTAATGGTTAAGGTCTTAACTCTTACTCTGGCCTAATGGTTAAGGTCTTAGACTCTTACTATGGACTACTGGTTAAGGTCTTAACTCTTACTCTGGCCTAATGGTTAAGGTCTTAGACTCTCACTCTGGCCTAATGGTTAAGGTCTTAGACTCTTACTCTGGCCTAATGGTTAAGGTCTTAGACTCTTACTCTGGCCTAATGGTTAAGTTTTTAGACTTTTAGTCTTGCCTAATGGTTAAGGTCTTAACTCTTACTCTGGTCTAATGGTTAAGGTCTTAGACTCTTACTCTGGCCCAATGTTTAAGGTCTTAAGTCTTACTCTGGCCTAATGGTTAGAGTCTTAACTCTTGCTCTGGCCTAATGGTTAAGGTCTCAGACTCTTACTCTGGCCTACTGGTTATGGTCTTAACTCTTATTCTGGCCTAATGGTTCAGGTCTTAGACTCTTACTCTGGCCTAATTGTTAAGGTCTTAACTCTTACTCTGGCCTAATAACCAAGGTCTAGACTCTTACTCTGACCTAGTTCTTAAGGATTTAACTCTTACAATGGCCTAATGATTAAGGTCTAAGACTCTTACTCTGGCCTAATGGTTAAGGTCTTAACTCTTACTCTGGCCTAATGGTTAAGGTCTTAGACTCTTACTTTGGCCTAATGAATAAGGTCTTAACTCTTACTCTGGCTTAATGGGCAAGGTCTTAGACTCTTACTCTGGCCTAATGGTTAAGGTCTTACCTCTTACTCTGGCCAAATGGTTAAGGTCTTAGACTCTTACTTTGGCCTAATGGTTAAGGTCTTAACTCTTACTATTGACTAATGGTTAAGGTCTTAACTCTTACTCTGGCCTAATGGTTAAGGTCTTAGACTCTTACTCTGGCCTACTGGTTAAGGTCTTAACTCTTACACTGGCCTAATGGTTAAGGTCTTAGACTCTTACTCTGTCCTAATGGTTAAGGTCTTACACTCTTACTCTGGCCTAATGGTTAAGGTCTTAGACTCTTACTCTTGCCTAATGGTTAAGGTCTTAACTCTTACTCTAGCCTAATGGTTAAGGTCTTAGACTCTTACTCTGGCCTAATGGTTAAGGTCTTAACTCTTACTCTGGCCTAATGGTTAAGGTCTTAACTCTTACTCTGGCTTAATGGGCAAGGTCTTAGACTCTTACTCTGGCCTACTGGTTAAGGTTTTAACTCTTACTCTGGCCTAATGGTTAAGGTTTTAGGCTCTTACTCTGGCCTAATGTTTAAAGTTTTAGACTTTTACTCTTGCCTAATGGTTAAGGTCTTAACTCTTACTCTGGCCTAATGGTTAAGGTCTTAGACTCTTACTATGGACTACTGGTTAAGGTCTTAACTCTTACTCTGGCCTAATGGTTAAAGTTTTAACTCTTACTCTGGCCTAATGGTTGAGGTCTTAGACTCTTACTCTGGCCTAATGGTTAAGGTCTTGACTCTTACTCTGGCCTACTGGTTAAGGTCTTATCTCTTACTCTGGCCTAATGGTTAAGGTCTTGACTCTTACTCTGGCCTAATGGTTAAGGTCTTATCTCTTACTCTGGCCTAATGGTTAAGGTGTTAGACTCTTACTGTGGCCTAATGGTTAAGGTCTTGACTCTTACTTTGGTCTAATGGTTAATGTCTAGACTCTTACTCTGGCCTAATGCTTAAGGTCTTAACTCTTACTCTGGCCTAATGGTTAAGGTCTTAGACTCTTACTCTGGCCCAATGTTTAAGGTCTTAAGTGTTACTCTGGCCTAATGGTTAAGGTCTTAGACTCTTACTCTGGCCTAATGGTTAAGGTCTTAACTCGTACTCTGGCCTAATGGGTAAGGTCTTAGACTCTTACTCTGGCCTAATGTTAAAGGTCTTAACTCTTACGCTGGCCTAATGGTTAAGGTCTTAGGCTCTTACTCTGGCCTAACGGTTAAGGTCTTAGACTCTTACTCTGGCCTAATGGTTAAGGTTTTAGACTTTTACTCTTGCCTAATGGTTAAGGTCTTAACTCTTACTCTGGCCTAATGGTTAAGGTCTTAGACTCTTACTCTGGCCTAATGGTTAAGGTCTTAACTCTTCCTCTGGCCTATTGGTTAAGGTCCTAGACTCTTACTCTGGCCTAATGGTTAATGTCCTAACTCTTTCTATTGACTAATGGTTAAGGTCTTAGACTCATACTATTGCCTAATGGTTAAGGTTTTAGACTTTTACTCTTGCCTAATGGTTAAGGTCTTAACTCTTACTCTGGCCTAATGGTTAAGGTCTTAGACTCTTACTCTGGCCTAATGGTTAAGGTCTTAACTCTTCCTCTGGCCTAATGGGTAAGGTCTTAGACTCTTACTCTGGCCTACTGGTTAAGACCTTAACTCTTACTCTGGCCCAATGGTTAAGGTTTTAACTCTTACTCTGGCCTAATGGTTAAGGTCTTAACTCTTACTCTGGCCTAACGGTTAAAGTCTTAGACTCTTACTCTGGCCTAATGGTTAAGGTCTTATCTCTTACTCTGGCCTAATGGTTAGGGTCTTAACTCTTGCTCTGGCCTAATGGTTAAGGTCTTGACTCTTACTCTGGTCTAATGGTTAAGGTCTAGACTCTTACTCTGGCCTAATGCTTAAGGTCTTAACTCTTACTCTGGCCTAATGGTTAAGGTCTTAGACTCTTACTCTGGCCCAATGTTTAAGGTCTTAAGTCTTACTCTGGCCTAATGTTTAGGGTCTTAACTCTTGCTCTGGCCTAATGGTTAAGGTCTCAGACTCGTACTCTGGCCTAATGTTAAAGGTCTTAACTTTTACGCTGGCCTAATGGTTAAGGTCTTAACTCTTATTCTGGCCTAATGGTTCAGGTCTTAGACTTTTACTCTGGCCTAATTGTTAAGGTCTTAACTCTTACTCTGGCCTAATGGTTAAGGTCTAGACTCTTACTCTGACCTAGTGCTTAAGGCTTTATCTCTTACTATGGCCTAATGATTAAGGTCTTAGACTCTTACTCTTGCCTAATGGTTAAGGTCTTAACTCTTACTCTGGCCTAATGGTTAACGTCTTAGACTCTTACTCTGGCCTAATGGTTAAGGTCTTAACTCTTACTCTGGCCTAATGGGTAAGGTCTTAGACTCTTACTGTGGCCTACTGGTTAAGGTCTTAACTCTTACTCTGGCCTAATGGTTAAGGTCTTAACTCTTACTCTGGACTAATGGTTAAGGTCTTAGACTCTCACTCTGGCATAATGGTTAAGGTCTTAACTCTTACTCTGGCCTACTGGTTAAAGTCTTAACTCTTACTCTGGCCTAATGGTTAAGGTTTTAACTCTTACTCCTGCCTAATGGTTGAGGTTTTAGACTCTTACTCTGGCCTAATGGTTAAGCTCTTAGACTCTTACTCTGGCCTAATGCTTAAGGTCTTAACTCTTACTCTGGCCTAATGGTTAAGGTCTAGACTCTTACTCTGGCCTAATCCATAAGGTCTTAACTCTTACTATGGCCTAATGGTTAAGGTCTTAGACTCTTACTCTGGCCTAATGGTTAAGGTCTTGACTCTTACTCTGGCGTAATGGTTAAGGTCTTATCTCTTACTCTGGCCTAATCGTTAAGGTCTTAGACTCTTACTCTGGCCTAACGGTTAAAGTCTTAGACTCTTACTCTGGCCTAATGGTTAAGGTCTTATCTCTTACTCTGGCCTAATGGTTAAGGTATTAGACTCTTACTCTGACCTAATGGTTAAGGTCTTGACTCTTACTCTGGTCTAATGGTTAAGGTCTAGACTCTTACTCTGGCCTACTGGTTAAAGTCTTAACTCTTACTCTGGCCTAATGGGTAAGATCTTAGACTCTTACTCTGTCCTAATGGTTAAGGTCTAGACTCTTACTCTGGCCTAATCCATAAGGTCTTAACTCTTACTATGGCCTAATGGTTAAGGTCTTAGACTCTTACTCTGGCCTAATGGTTAAGGTCTTGACTCTTACTCTGGCCTAATGGTTAAGGTCTTAGACTCTTACTCTGGCCTAACGGTTAAAGTCTTAGACTCTTACTCTGGCCTAATGGTTAAGGTCTTATCTCTTACTCTGGCCTAATGGTTAAGGTATTACACTCTTACTCTGGCATAATGGTTAAGGTCTTAGACTCTTACTCTGGCCTAATGGTTAAGGTCTTAACTCTTCCTCTGGCCTACTGGTTAAGGTCCTAGACTCTTACTCTGGCCTAATGGTTAAGGTCCTAACTCTTTCTATTGACTAATGGTTAAGGTCTTAACTCTTACTCTGACCTAATGGGTAAGGTCTAACACTAACACCGCAGCGACCCTCATCCAATGTGGGACAGTCGCCCTCCAGAAGCTGGCCTTCCTTGAAGCCTCCCGGAGCCGGTGACTGCAGAGCCCAGCTGTACTTTCCTCACATGAAGCACCCGACATCCACGAGCTCCTTCCTGTGAGCTCCCTGGTCACTGAGCCGTGACCCAGACTCTGTCCCCTCTGCTTTCAGGTCCTTCTCTACATTTCCTACATCTTTAATCTTCACGACTTCAGCGACGCTTTTAGCTAGCAGCAGTTTGGACTACTTTTCCATTGAAAATCAGCCCGCGACCCGACACCAGAATCGACCTATGCACCCGGCTTCCCTGGGGCAGGTAACAGTGGTACTTCGGTACTCCCGTGGTGGTGGGCTCTCCAAAGCCTTAAGTCTCAAGTCTTAACTTTGTACTACTGCTAGAAGTGTCCTTTAACTTTAAATATTCAACCGCGACATTCTCCATAGGATAACATTGCGATCCCGATAGCAGCTTCTCGCACTGCACACGCCTCCCGTGGGTCCCCTTCCTCATAACTGTGGGTGGATTCTGAAGGGGCAAGCAATCCTGAATGCCCTAGGCATTGCCTGTAGAATTGTCGAGGTTCTTATACCACTATTTTAGTATATGGTTTGGTCCCCCCCTGGGGCCCATTGATTTCTGTGCTATTTATTGTGTTTATAAATGCTTGTTTAACTTGTAACTTTGCCACTAGTCACATAAAGTGTCTGTGGGATTCTACTTAGAATAAATACATATATTTTATATATATACCTGTGTGGACTACTCTTTCATTTGGTTATTCAAGAGGTTATTATGGTAAAACAATAAGCTTAACACTCCTTCAAGACTTAGCCTGCAGGCTGCTCTCCACAGCTACCACTAGGATAGCTTTCTTTAAAGGTTGTCTTTTAAACCTAACATCATAGGAGTCGAATTGGACTGGTGCAAGGTGGCCACTTTAACTAGTGACCAGCATATGCCAGGCCAACTTCTCACACTCTGGCCTAATGGTTAAGGTCTTAGACTCTTACTCTGGCCTAATGCTTAAGGTCTTAAGTCTTACTCTGGCCTAATGGTTAAGGTCTTAGACTCTTACTCTGGCCTAATGCTTAAGGTCTTAGACTCTTACTCTGGCCTAATGGTTAAGGTCTTAACTCTTACTCTGGCCTAATGGGTAAGGTCTTAGACTCTTACTCTGGCCTAATGTTAAAAGTCTTAACTCTTACGCTGGCCTAATGGTTAAGGTCTTAGGCTCTTACTCTGGCCTAACGGTTAAGGTCTTAGACTCTTACTCTGGCCTAATGGTTAAGGTTTTAGACTTTTACTCTTGCCTAATGGTTAAGGTCTTAACTCTTACCCTGGCCTAATGGTTAAGGTCTTAAAATACAACCACAATTAAGCAATGGAAGATCGTGCAAATTTTCCCGAGAACATAAAAGAAAAATCAGAGGCATAAAAACCTCAATCTATCGTACAATGAGAGAACTTCAGCAGTATTCTACGAACCTAGTAAAGCGTGATCAACTACGGAAATTAAAATTAACACTGAAAAAATCAAAATGGGAAGCAAACAAATCCGCTGAAGACAACCTATGGGCGAGACTACACTCTGATATCAAACGGAACGATGGGGCAAGGTTCTGGAAATCAATCAACACATTCATAAGACCTATGCACCATGGGGTCTCATCTAACATCTCAGAGGACAAATGGGCAAACTATCTTGGCATCCACTTTCAACAGGCTGCGGGTCACAACCAGGACCATGAGCTTGTCACGCAAAAACCACTAATGAGGGACAGCACAAATTATACAGAAGGGCAGCCTCAAAATGATAGAGAGAATCTGCCGAACTTACAAAACACCATTCAGCGTTTAATAAAGAAGGGAAGAAGAGAGGGAGCACCAGGGCCGAACGGTATTCCGCCAATCCTCTACAAACAAGATGTGGCAGGCTGGGCAACAGCCCTCGAACCACTTTTTTTGGAGATAAGTCACAATAACATCTTGCCAAGCTCCTGGAAGGGCTCTATTATCTCCCCAATTCACAAGGCAGGAGATAAGGCTTCCCCCCAAAACTATCGACTGGTGGCCCTAATTGACATTGAGGCAAAATATTTTGCAGGCATCCTACTAGAAGAGCTGACGGCTTGGGCAACAGAGAGATCCTTAATCCCAACAAACCAGACTGGTTTTGCCAAAGCAGTAGGGACAACGACGAACATCTTGAGCATGGGCTTGCTAATAGATAAGGCAGAATCCAACAAAATGCCCATACACTTCTGCTTCATTGATTACAAGGCTGCTTTTGACAACATAAACCGGAACCTTCTATGGTCTAAACTAAATGATTGGGGGATACCTAGACCCCTTTTGAACCTGTTGATTAATCTCCACACAGAGACCTGGATACAGATAAAGGTAGGGGATGGCTCCGTCCTGTCCAGGCGCATACCGACCAACAAGGGCCTGAAACAAGGCTGCGTCCTGGCCCCCACCCTTTTCAATCTGTTCCTAAGTGACCTTGTCCCTATTTTAAATGGTTGCAACTCCCACGCCCCCAAACTAGGAGGACTACAACTACCTTGCCTACTTTATGCTGACGACATCGTCCTTATAAGCCACACCAAGGTGGGACTTCAGCACCTCCTGAACGCAACACAATGCTATTCAAGCAAAAACGATCTCACAATAAATCTGGAGAAAACCAAGTCAATGACCATCAGCAAGAAAAGAAATAAATCAACATCATGGTATTGGGATAAAACAAGAATCGGAGACACGCCAACATACAAATATCTAGGAGTGAAGATTGATAACGGAGGGCAGTTTTCAGTCCAAAAAACAAGTATTCGAGGGAAAGGGATTTCTTTGGCAATTTCTCTAAAATCTTTAAACAACAAACTTTCTGGCCCGTCTCTCCTGCCCTTGACGCAAGTAATCCGCGCTAAACTTCTCCCAACAATTACCTACGGGAGTGAGGTGCTTAGAGGAAGAGACGCCAAGACCCTTGATAACACCATAACAGCTGCCTACAGGATCATCTTCAGCTTGCCCAAGCAAACCTCACCAGCTCAAATTAGGCTTGAATTTGGCATTGACCAACAGATCCTAGCAAGGCAGGGAGCCTACATGATAGCCTGGGATAAAGTGAAGAAATCGACACAAGGATCATTAAATGAATACTTGTGGAAGGAGTTAGTCCAACACCCGTCCTCGGCGGCAGCCAAGTTCCTACGGGACAGCCTGAAGAATACTGGTTTAGAGCAGCTTTGGGATACCCCATCAAATCATACAACTTTCAAAAAACTGGTCAAAAAATCGATCAAACAGCTTTCATGGACTCACGACAAGGCCGCCCTTTCTAAAAGAACGCATGGATGGATGATCCTAAATTCGTATTTAAAGAAGGTACCACAGCACTATTTTGGCGAGGGATATCCTAAATCCACCAAAATGAGCTTTTTAAAGTACAGGTTAGGCCTGCTCCCCTGCATTCAAAATCTTCCAACCTGGATCAAAAAAAAAATCGAGCCACTCTGTCGGCTATGTGGATCAGGGCAAGAGGATATGCTGCACCTGATCTGCTCCTGTGAGAAACTACGTGACGAACGAAAACTCCTGTTGAAACATCACTTCAACCAGCAAGGGATTCGTACACGTAGAAAGGCAATTCTGGCTTGCTTTTCCTCCCACGATCCTCGCATGAACTGCAGCTTTGTAAAATTTATGAAGGCAGTGGAAAGAAAGATGCCAAAAATTATCTTATAATGGTCCTTGTATCACTGACTCAACACTGCTTGTCGACTGACATTACTGACCATACGAACTCATGAGGGGAATAAAGAAAGAAGAAATTACCTTACTAACATGAAGCGTGCAAATTATATTCTGTTTTATTTAGAATTGTCATTTTTGTATTTTTATCATACCTGTTCTTAATCAACTTTGTACAGCAATGGTTTTAAGTAACTATGCTAATAAAAATTACTTACTTACTTACTTACTTAGAATAAATACATATATTTTATATATATACCTGTGTGGGCTACTCTTTCATTTGGTTATTCAAGAGGTTATTATGGTAAAACAATAAGCTTAACACTCCTTCAAGACTGAGCCTGAAGGCTGCTCTCCACAGCTACCACTAGGATAGCTTTCTTTAAAGGTTGTCTTTTAAACCTAACATCATAGGAGTCGAATTGGACTGGTGCAAGGTGGCCACTTTAACTAGTGACCAGCATATGCCAGGCCAACTTCTCACATTGGTGTGCAGCGGTTGGATTCAAGCTTGCCATTGTTTTACCAGATAACAAATTGAATTTCTAAAGTGGAAGCCACTAGGTACCAAAGGTACATATAAATTCAAGCTAGAATACAATAAGTTCTACTGAACTTAGAGTTGTGTGTAGAGGGTTTAGCACACCTTGACTACAACTCAAGAGAGGGTTCAGTAGGCCACACTTAGTGTAGGTAGATACACCACTATCACTACACTAGACATGTCTTCAGGTGCAGGTGCCACTAAGGCTCTGGAAGGACCCCAAAGGGTCCCAGTCGATAACTATGATCATCTCTCCTTTGCTGAGCTCAGGGAGATGTGCACCCTTAGGAAACTGAAGACAAACAAAGGTGCCAATACCCAACGTCTCAGGGAAATCCTGCTCATAGCAGACTTTATGGAGACCTTAGGGTCCAGTGGGGTAGACAGGTTGGGTGGGCATCCTTCAGAAGAGGACCCTCCAGTGGGGGACTCTGATGAGGACCAGGAAGAGGATGAAAGTCCTGACCTGGAAGAAACAAACCACTCACAACATGGAGGTGATGGCCCAAGAGGCACTCCCTCCATCCCTAAAGGGAGAGTGGTGGGTCCAAGAAGGAACAGATCCCCCTCAGTGGGATCCAACCATTCTCAGAGATCCAAAGGGTCCTCTGCCTCTTCTCAGAGAAGAGAATCCTCCCATGAGAGGAAATGCAGACTGATCAAATTTGAGCAGGCTAAGCTTCAGCTTAAAAGAGAACAGTTAGCATTGGACAGGGAAGCCCTGGAGCTTCAGAAAGCTTCAATGAAGTGGGGTCTAGAGACCCCTGGTGGCAGTAAGGAAACCCCTAGAGTTAGAGAGAAAGTCCCTGACAATAGGAACCTCCACAAGATTGTGCCCCCCTATCAGAATGGGGATGACATCCACAAATGGATATCTGCTCTTGAGAGGGCCTGTAGAGTACAGAGGGTCCCAGTAGAGCAGTGGGCAGCAATCCTGTGGCTCTCCTTTTCAGATAAAGGTAGAGACAAGCTCCTCTCTGTAAGAGAAGAGGATGCTGATGATTATTATATCTTGAAAGCTGCTTTAATAGATGGGTTTGGCTTAACCACTGATCAATACAGACTTAAGTTCAGAGACACCCAGAAAGCACAGAATCAAGATTGGGTAGACTTTGTGGATTGTGCAACCAAGGCACTGGAAGGTTGGTTGAATGGCAGTAAAGTTAATGATTATCAAGGATTATATAATCTCATAATGAGGGAGCAGATTCTTAATAATTGTCAGAACCAACTTTTACACCAGCACCTGGTGGACTCTGATCTGACCTCTCCCCAAGAATTGGGAAAGAAGGCAGACAAATGGGTCAGAACCAGGATTAGGCCTAAGAACCAAGTTGGTGACCAGAAGAAGGATTCCACTAAGCCCAAAGAGAAAGGTGGGGATGATAAAGAAGAAAAGTCCTCTGAAGGGCCCCAAAAACCCAGTGCTGGGGGTGGGTCCAAAAATACTTCCTCTAATAACAAGAAACCATATTGCCATGTGTGTAAGCAACCTGGCCACTGGAAAACTGACTCCAGCTGTCCAAAGAATGGCAATAAAGAAAATGTTCCTCCAAAAACAGCTCCAACACCTCCTGTTGCTACTAGTAGTAATCCCCCAGGTGGTGGGAGTGCACCCAAAAATTTAGTTGGGATTTCTTGGGGAACTCAGGGAGACTCTTGCCTATCCAGGTCCCCTACTCAAGCAACTATGGTCTGTGATGGTGGCATGGGGTTTGCCAACTTTACCATGAGCCCCAATATCTTGGGCAGGTACAGACAAGAACCAATAATAAATGGTCAAAAGGCTGTGGCCTATAAGGACACAGGGGCCAGTGTTACCATGGTGACCAAGAGGCTAGTGCCCCTAGAACAGCTTTTACCTGGGTTTAGCTACCAGGTGACCAACATAGATGGAATCAGGACAGACCATCCCATGGCAGTGGTAAATCTCAGCTGGGGAGGGGTCACTGGCCCAAAGAGAGTGGCAGTGTCCCCAAACTTGCCTGTAGATTGTCTACTGGGGAATGATCTGGAAATCTCAGCCTGGGCTGAGGTTGACCACAAGGCCCATTTGAAAATGGTAGGAATCCCTGAGAGAGTGGATGAGACCCTGAGGGCCTCACCTCCACCCCAGGAGAAAATAGAAAGAGTGAAGCCTGAGACTATGGATCACTCTACCCAAACAGAGAGCATAGGGGAAGAGGAACAGTCCTCCCCCCACCAGACTACAGGTAAGGGCCAAGTTTCTCAGGGAACTGATCCTGCCCCTTGTGAAGTAACTGCCCCAGAAGTGGACAGGCCTGGCCTGCCCACCTCTCTGATGGCAGGGGACCCTTCCAAGGTGGTACCCAGTCTGGAGCAGGTATCCTGCCCCTCTCTACCCTGCCTCAGTCAGCCCAGGGCTGCAGAGGTCAGGGAGGTCAGTGGACCCTTAATGGGCCCCTGTCCAGAGGAACCCCCTCATCAACAGATTAGGGACACCCAGCAGAGTAGTTCCAGCCAGGTGACTATTCCTCTACAAACTGAGGTATCCCCCTTACCCCTAGGTATAGGCACCCCTCAAATGGATGTTGTTGAGCACAGGGAAACCTGGGGCCTAGCTGCCCCAAACCTTCCAGTGCCCTCCACTATTCCAGCCAAAGGGATTCGACCCCCAGCTGTAGGCAGCCAGAGGTTGACCCTTAGGGCCAGATATGACACCGTCATGGGCAGAAAGGCTTCCATAGTGGCCAGTGATCTGAGGAAGGTTGAGACCAACCCAAGTAGGGCCTCACTTCCAGACTCAGACACCCCACCAGCCCACCTCTGACCCAAAAACCAATACAGGTAATTTCCCTAGACTTTGGAGAAACTCTAGAACCCCTTGGGGTACAATTTCCCAAGTGGACCATGACACAGGGAGCAACCATGTTAGTACAGGTTCTTCCTTATATGGCCACTCAGGAAATAAAGGCTTATCTGGACAAGGTTAGCCTTATCTCCTTTCGTTTGGGGGGGGGGGTTATGTAGGAGAGTGGAATCTGACTAATGGTTGCCCCCAACTTTTTGCCTGGTATTTAAGTGGTTTTTGACTAGTCTGGCTGGGATCCTGCTATCCAGGACCCCAGCCTATCTGCTTTCTCCCTAAAACTGATGTAAAGTACTCTAGGTACAAACCTAATTGGATGCTGGGCACGCCCTACCAGTCCCTTGTAGATGGTACCCTAGGTACCCAGGGCATGGGTCCCCCAGTAGACCTACCAGGGCTGCAGCACTTATTGTGCCACCCTGGGACAGCCACCGAAACTGACACCACCAGACCACTACTGTAGTCTGGGTAAGGTGGTGCTAGCACCCCTTACAGGGATGTAGGTACCGTATATCCCACCCCATTACAACACATATACTCTCAGAGGTCACCCCTATGGCAGGCCCTGGTAATCCTACAGGGCTGGGTGCTGAGGTATGTGTGAGGGGGGACCCCTACGTGAGTAGGACCTCTCTGCAACCTTCGTAAAATCGTTACTTGGTTGTTTGTAGTGTAGCCATACCATATACTCTCAACCGCATTATAAGTAAATCGCGTCATCGCGATAACTTGAGAATGGCTACACAGAACCATATCGTGTTTGGTGTCAAACATGTAGGAATCATACCCCCAGTCCAGCCATGGGCATGAGGGTACAATTCCCCCTTGCTAGGAGGGCGATATGGGAAAAGCGGCAGAATTTAGACACCAATTTAAAAGTGCACATGTACCACAAAATGGCTACTGTCCGCCACCTACACGACTCTGGCTGGCTGTTGCTGGGGAAAACCCCAGCCTTGCCATCTGGACAATAGGGCTCCTGTGGCAGGGATGTGCCAGCACCTCCCCAGACAGGATATGTGGATTGGAACAGGGTGGGTGCACCAAATGTCCATTCAGAGTTGCACGTAGGCAGCTGCAGAGCCCCAATTCTGCATACACCGCCTGGAACCGGTTCAGGGGCATCCTGCCCCTTGCCCAGGCGGGAAACACACAAAGGGGAGTGGGTGTAGCCACCCTTTCCCGCCTCTACTCTGATTGGTAGGCTCTTGTTGGGACCATCCCCTAATCTTGGGGATATATGTGAATAACCTGGCCCCAGAGCCTCAGATTCGTCCAGAACTTAACAGAACTGACCTTCGACGAGCTGCTGCCCAGCTGACTGAAGAAATCTCCCTTGGGATAAAGGAGTTATCCCCCTGCTTGGCAGGCACCTAAAAGACTACAAGATATCCGGTTGGAACTTGGCTGCTCTCATGAACTTTGACACCTTCCATCAACCTTGAGGTGGGTCTCCAGTGCATCCCAGAGTCCTGTGAGTGTGCCCAGCAAGTCTGAGCACCGTGGACCACGTGGGTGCCGAGATCCCTGCATACCCCGAGACCCTGGCCACCTCTTGCATAGCACACGACCCCGACCAGTGGGGAAGTTGTGCTTTGGCCCATTTCTGAGCCAACCTTCCAGCAGTATCCGTGCCAAAGCTCAGCTCCCTAGTCCGCTCCGGTGGCCCGTGGGAGCCCTTTTACGCACTCCATTTTGCTGCCTTTTGCAGTCCCCTGTCTCTCGACTTGTGGGCCCTGACGGAGGACAATATACCTTTTCAAGAGTTCCCCTGGTTGCTCCAGGCCTGCTCTACGGTCCTACAAAGGAGAGCACCCTCAGACCTCGTGGGTCTGCACCAGCAGCTGCTTTGTACATCTTGTGTGGGTTGCGGTTGCCAATGCTTAGTGGATCCAATCGGGACACTAACACTGCAGCGACCCTCATCCGACATGGGACAGTCGCCCTCCAGAAGCTGGCCTTCCTTGAAGCCTCCCGGAGCCCGTGACTGCAGAGCCCAGCTGTACCTTCCTCACCTGAAGCACCCGACATCCACGAGCTCCTTCCTGTGAGCTCCCTGGTCACTGTGCCGTGACCCAGACTCTGTCCCCTCTGCTTTCAGGTCCTTCTCTACATTTCCTACATCTTTAATCTTCACGACTTCAGCGACTCTTTCAGCTAGCAGCAGTTTGGACTACTTTTCCATTGAAAATCAGCCCGCGACCCGACACCAGAATCGACCTATGCACCCGGCTTCCCTGGGGCAGGTAACAGTGGTACTTCGGTACTCCCGTGGTGGTGGGCTCTCCAAAGCCTTAAGTCTCAAGTCTTAACTTTGTACTACTGCTAGAAGTGTCCTTTAACTTTAAATATTCAACCGCGACATTCTCCATAGGCTAACATTGCGATCCCGATAGCAGCTTCTCGCACTGCACACGCCTCCCGTGGGTCCCCTTCCTCATAACTGTGGGTGGATTCTGAAGGGGCAAGCGATCCTGAATGCCATAGGCATTGCCTGTAGAATTGTCGTGGTTCTTATACCACTATTTTAGTATATGGTTTGGTCCCCCCCTGGGGCCCATTGATTTCTGTGCTATTTATTGTGTTTATAAATGCTTGGTTGAAGTGTAACTTTGCCACTAGTCACATAAAGTGTCTGTGGGATTCTACTTAGAATAAATACATATATTTTATATATATACCTGTGTGGACTACTCTTTCATTTGGTTATTCAAGAGGTTATTATGGTAAAACAATAAGCTTAACACTCCTTCAAGACTTAGCCTGCAGGCTGCTCTCCACAGCTACCACTAGGATAGCTTTCTTTAAAGGTTGTCTTTTAAACCTAACATCATAGGAGTCGAATTGGACTGGTGCAAGGTGGCCACTTTAACTAGTGACCAGCATATGCCAGGCCAACTTCTCACACTCTGGCCTAATGGTTAAGGTCTTAGACTCTTACTCTGGCCCAATGTTTAAGGTCTTAAATCTTACTCTGGCCTAATGGTTAAGGTCTTAGACTCTTACTCTGGCCTAATGGTTAAGGTCTTAACTCTTACTCAGGCCTAATGGGTAAGGTCTTAGACTCTTACTCTGGCCTAATGTTAAAGGTCTTAACTCTTACGCAGGCCTAATGGTTAAGGTCTTAGGCTCTTACTCTGGCCTAACGGTTAAGGTCTTAGACTCTTACTCTGGCCTAATGGTTAAGGTCTTAGACTTTTACTCTTGCCTAATGGTTAAGGTCTTAACTCTTACTCTGGCATAATGGTTAAGGTCTTAGACTCTTACTCTGGCCTAATGGTTAAGGTCTTAACTCTTCCTCTGGCCTACTGGTTAAGGTCCTAGACTCTTACTCTGGCCTAATGGTTAAGGTCCTAACTCTTTCTATTGACTAATGGTTAAGGTCTTAACTCTTACTCTGACCTAATGGGTAAGGTCTTAGACTCTTACTCTGGCCTACTGGTTAAGGTCTTAACTCTTACTCTGGCCTAATGGGTAAGATCTTAGACTCTTACTCTGTCCTAATGGTTAAGGTCTTAGACTCTTACTCTGGCCTAATGGTTAAGGTCTAGACTCTTACTCTGGCCTAATCCATAAGGTCTTAACTCTTACTATGGCCTAATGGTTAAGGTCTTAGACTCTTACTCTGGCCTAATGGTTAAGGTCTTGACTCTTACTCTGGCCTAATGGTTAAGATCTTGACTCTTACTCTGGTCTAATGCTTAAGGTCTTAGACTCTTACTCTGGCCTAATTGTTAAGGTCTTGACTCTTACTCTGGTCTAATGTTTAAGGTCTAGACTCTTACTCTGGCCTAATGCTTAAGGTCTTAAGTCTTACTCTGGCCTAATGGTTAAGGTCTTAGACTCTTACTCTGGCCTAATGCTTAAGGTCTTAGACTCTTACTCTGGCCTAATGGTTAAGGTCTTAACTCTTACTCTGGCCTAATGGGTAAGGTCTTAGACTCTTACTCTGGCCTAATGTTAAAAGTCTTAACTCTTACGCTGGCCTAATGGTTAAGGTCTTAGGCTCTTACTCTGGCCTAACGGTTAAGGTCTTAGACTCTTACTCTGGCCTAATGGTTAAGGTTTTAGACTTTTACTCTTGCCTAATGGTTAAGGTCTTAACTCTTACCCTGGCCTAATGGTTAAGGTCTTAGACTCTTACTCTGGCCTAATGGTTAAGGTCTTAACTCTTCCTCTGGCCTAATGGGTAAAGTCTTAGACTCTTACTCTGGCCTACTGGTTAAGACCTTAACTCTTACTCTGGCCTAATGGTTAAGGTTTTAACTCTTACTCTGGCCTAATGGTTAAGGTTTTAGACTCTTACTCTGGCCTAATGCTTAAGGTCTTAACTCTTACTCTGGCCTAATGGTTAAGGTCTTATCTCTTATTCTGGCCTAATGGTTAGGGTCTTAACTCTTGCTCTGGCCTAATGGTTAAGGTCTTGACTCTTACTCTGGTATAATGGTTAAGGTCTAGACTCTTACTCTGGCCTAATGCTTAAGGTCTTAACTCTTACTCTGGCCTAATGGTTAAGGTCTTAGACTCTTACTCTGGCCCAATGTTTAAGGTCTTAAGTCTTACTCTGGCCTAATGGTTAGGGTCTTAACTCTTGCTCTGGCCTAATGCTTAAGGTCTCAGACTCTTAGTCTGGCCTACTGGTTAAGGTCTTAGACTCGTACTCTGGCCTAATGTTAAAGGTCTTAACTTTTACGCTGGCCTAATGGTTAAGGTCTTAACTCTTATTTTGGCCTAATGGTTCAGGTCTTAGACTCTTACTCTGGCCTAATTGTTAAGGTCTTAACTCTTACTCTGGCCTAATGGTTAAGGTCTAGACTCTTACTCTGACCTAGTGCTTAAGGCTTTAACTCTTACTATGGCCTAATGATTAAGGTCTAAGACTCTTACTCTTGCCTAATGGTTAAGGTCTTAACTCTTACTCTGGCCTAATGGTTAAGGTCTTAGACTCTTACTCTGGCCTAATGGGTAAGGTCTTAGACTCTTACTCTGACCTACTGGTTAAGGTCTTAACTCTTACTCTGGCCTAATGGTTAAGGTCTTAACTCTTACTCTGGACTAATGGTTAAGGTCTTAGACTCTCACTCTGCCATAATAGTTAAGGTCTTAACTCTTACTCTGGCCTACTGGTTAAGGTCTTAGACTCTTACTCTGGCCTACTGGTTAAAGTCTTAACTCTTACTCTGGCCTAATGGTTAAGGTTTTAACTCTTACTCTGGCCTACTGGTTGAGGTCTTAGACTCTTACTCTGGCCTAATGGTTAAGGTCTTAACTCTTACTCTCGACTAATGGTTAAGGTCTTAGACTCTTACTCTGGCCTAATGGTTAAGGTCTTAACTCTTACTCTGGCCTACTGGTTAAGATCATAACTCTTACTCTGGCCTAATGGTTAAGCTCTTAGACTCTTACTCTGGCCTACTGGTTAAAGTCTTAACTCTTACTCTGGCCTAATGGTTAAGGTTTTAACTCTTACTCTGGCCTAATGGTTGAGGTCTTAGACTCTTACTCTGGCCTACTGGTTAAGGTCTTAACTCTTACTCTGGCCTAATGGTTAAGGTCTTAGAATCTTACTCTGGCCTACTGGTTAAGGTCTTAACTCTTACTCTGGCTTAATGGTTAAAGTTTTAACTCTTACTCTGGCCTAATGGTTGAGGTCTTAGACTCTTACTCTTGCCTAATGGTTAAGGTCTTAACTCTTACTCTGGCCTAATGGTTAAGGTCTTAGACTCTTACTCTGGCCTAAAGGTTAAGGTCTTGACTCCTACTCTGGCCTAATGGTTAAGGTCTTAACTCTTACTCTGGCCTAATGGGTAAGGTCTTAGACTCTTACTCTGGCCTACTGGTTAAGGTCTTAACTCTTACTCTGGCCTAACGGTTAAGGTTTTAATGTAGGAGAGTGGAATCTGACTAATGGTTGCCCCCAACTTTTTGCCTGGTATTTAAGTGGTGTTTGACTAGTCTGGCTGGGATCCTGCTATCCAGGACCCCAGCCTATCTGCTTCCTCCCTAAAACTGTTGTGAGTACTCTAGGTACAAACATAATTGGATGCTGGGCATGCCCTACCAGTCCCTGGTAGATGGTACCCTAGGTACCCAGGGCATGGGTCCCCCAGTAGGCCTACCAGGGCTGCAGCACTTATTGTGCCACCCTGGGACAGCCACCCAAACTGACACCACCAGGCCACTACTGTAGCCTGGGTAAGGTGGTGCTAGCACCCCTTACCGGGATGTAGGTACCCTATGTCCCATACCATTACAACACATATACTCTCATAGGTCACCCCTATGGCAGGCCCTGGTAATCCTACAGGGCTGGGTGCTGAGGTATGTGTGAGGGGGGACCCCTACGTGAGTAGGACCTCTCTGCAACCTTCGTAACACCGTTACTGGGTTGTTTGTAATGTAGCCATACCATATACTCTTACCGCATTATAAGTTATTGCGTCATCGTGATAACTTGGGAATGGCTACACAGAACCATATCGTGTTTGGTGTCAAACATGAAGGAATCATACCCCCAGTCCAGCCATGGGCATGGGGGCACGATTCCCCCTCGCTAGGAGGGTGATATGGGAAAAGCGGTAGATTTTAGACACCAATTTAAAAGTGCACGTGTACCACAAAATGGCTACTGTTCGCCACCTACACGACTCTGGCTGGCTGTTGCTGGGGAAAATCCCAGCCTCCCCAGCTGGACAATAGGGCTCCTGTGGCAGGGAGGTGCCAGCACCTCCCCAGACAGGATAATGTGGATTGGAACAGGGTGGGTGCACCAAATGTCCATTCAGAGTTGCACGTAGGCAGCTGCAGAGCCCCAATTCTGCATACACCGCCTGGAACCGGTTCAGGGGCATCCTGCCCCTCGCCCAGGTGGGAAACACACAAAGGGGAGTGGGTGTAGCCACCCTTTCCCGCCTCTACTCTGATTGGCAGGCTCTATTTTGGACCATCCCCTAATCTTGGGGATATATGGGAATAACTTTGCCCTAGAGCCTTAGATTCGTCCAGAACTTCACAGAACTGACCTTCGACGAGCTGCTGCCCAGCTGACAGAAGAAAACTCCCTTGGGATAAAGGAGTTATCCCCCTGCTTGGCAGGCACCTAAAAGACTACAAGATACCCGGTTGGAACTTCGTGGCTCTCCCGACCTTCGACGCCTTCCAGCACCCTCGAGGTGGGTCTCCAGTGCATCCCAGCGTCCTGTGAGTGTGCCCAGCAAGCCTGAGCACCCTGGACCACGTGGGTGTCGAGATCCCCGCATACCCCGAGACACCGGCCACCTCTTGTCCAGCACACGACCCCGACCAGTGGGGAAGTTGTGCTTTGGCCCATTTCTGAGCCAACCATCCAGCAGCATTTGTGCCGACCCTCAGCTCCCTGGCCCGCTCCGGTGGCCAGTGGGAGCCCTTTTACGCACTCCATTTTGCTGCCTTCCGCGGTCCCTTGTCCCTCGACTTGTGGGCCCTGACGGAGGACAATCTTTGTTTCTAAGAGTTCCCCTGGTTGCTCCAGGCCTGCTCTACGCTCCCTGCAAAAGAGAGCACCCTCAGACCTCGTGGGTCTGCACCAGCAGCTGCTTTGTCTATCTTGCGTGGGTTGCGGTTGCCAAGGCTTAGTGGATCCAATCGGGACACTAACACCGCAGCGACCCTCAGCCGACGTGGGACAGTCGCCCTCCAGAAGCTGGCCTTCCTTGAAGCCTCCCGGGGCCCGTGACTGCAGAGCCCAGCTGTACTTCCTACACCTGAAGCACCCGACTTCCACGAGCTCCTTGCTGTGAGCTCCCCGGACACTTGCTGTGACCCAGACTCTGTCCCCTCTGCTTTCAGGTTCATCTTTATCTTCTCTGCAACTTCAATCTTCACGACTTCAGCGACACTCGCAGCTAGCAGCAGTTTGGACTACTTTTCCATAGAGAATCAGCCCGCGACCCGACACCAGAATCGACCTATGCACCCGGCTTCCCTGGGGCAGGTAACAGTGGTACTTCGGTACTCCCGTGGTGGTGGGCTCTCCAAAGCCTTAAGTCTCAAGCCTTAACTTTGTACTGTTGCTAGAAGTGTCCTTTAACTTTAAATATTCAACCGCGACATTCTCCACATGCTAACATAGCGATCCCGATAGCAGCTCTTTGCACTGCACGCGTCTCCCGTGGGTCCCCTTCCTCTTAACTGTGGGTGGATTCTGAAGGGGCAAGCGATCCTGAATGCCCTAGGCATTGCCTGTAGAATTGTTGTGGTTCTTATACCACTATTTTAGTATATGGTTTGGTCCCCCCCTGGGGCCCATTGATTTCTGTGCTATTTATTGTGTTTATAAATGCTTGTTTGAATTGTAACTTTGCCACTAGCCACATAAAGTGACTGTGGGATTCTGTCTAGAATAAATACATATATTTTATATATATACCTGTGTGGGCTACTCTTTCATTTGGTTATTCAAGAGGTTATTATGGTAAAACAATAAGCTTAACACTCCTTCAAGACTTAGCCTGAAGGCTGCTCTCCACAGCTACCACTAGGATAGCTTTCTTTAAAGGTTGTCTTAAACCTATCATCAATAGGAGTCGAATTGGACTGGTGCAAGGTGTCCCTATAACTAGGAACAGCATATGCCAGGCCAACTTCTCACATTGGTGTGCAGCGGTGGGATTCAAGCTTGCCATTGTTTTACCAGATAACAAATTGAATTTCTAAAGTGAAAGCCACTTGGTACCAAAGGTACATATAAATTCAAGCTAGAATACAATAAGTTCTACTGAACTTAGAGTTGTGTGTAGAGGGTTTAGCACACCTTGACTACAACTCAAGAGAGGGTTCAGTAGGCCACACTTAGTGTAGGTAGATACATCACTACACTAAACATGTCTTCAAGTGGCACTAAGGCTATGGAAGGACCCCAGAGGGTCCCAGTAGATAAGTATGATAATTTCACCTTTGCTGAGCTCAGGGAAATGTGCACCCTTAGGAGACTGAAGACAGAAAGAGGTGCCAACACAAAACGTCTCAAGGAGATCCTGCTCATAGCAGACTTTATGGAGTCCATAGGATCCAGAGGGACGGACAACGTGGGTGGGCACCCCTCAGAAGAGGACACTCCCAGAGTGGAATCTGAAGAGGAACAGGAAGAGGATGAAAATCCTGACCTGGAAGAAACAGACCACTCACAGCATGGAGGTGATGGCCCAAGAGGCACTCCCTCCACCCTTAAAAGGAGAGTGGTGGACCCCAGAAGGAACAGATCCCCCTCAGTGGGATCCAACCATTCTAGGGGATCCAAAGGGTCCTCTGCCTCTTCTCAGAGAAGAGAAACCTCTCATGAGAGGAAATGCAGACTGATCAAATTTGAGCAGGCTAAGCTTCAGCTTAAAAGAGAACAGTTAGCATTAGACAGGGAAACCCTGGAGCTTCAGAAAGCTTCAAAGAAATGGGGTCTAGAGATCCCTGGTGGCAGTAATGAAACCCCTAGAGTTAGAGAGAGAGTCCCTGACAATAGGAACCTCCACAAGATTGTGCCCCCCTATCAGAATGGGGATGATATCCACAAATGGATATCTGCTCTTGAAAGGGCCTGTAGAGTACAGAGGGTCCCTGTAGAGCAGTGGGCAGCAATCCTGTGGCTCTCCTTTTCAGATAAAGGGAGAGACAAGCTCCTCTCTGTAAGAGAAGAGGATGCTGATGATTATTATATCTTGAAAGCTGCTTTAATAGATGGGTTTGGCTTAACCACTGATCAATACAGACTTAAGTTCAGAGACACCCAGAAAGCACAAAATCAAGATTGGGTAGACTTTGTGGATTGTGCAACCAAGGCACTGGAAGGTTGGTTAAATGGCAGTAAAGTTAATGATTATCAAGGATTGTATAATCTCATTATGAGGGAGCAGATTCTTAATAATTGTCAGAACCAACTTTTACACCAGCACCTGGTGGACTCTGATCTGACCTCTCCCCAAGAATTGGGAAAGAAGGCAGACAAATGGGTCAGAACCAGGATCAGGCCTAAGAACCAAGTTGGTGACCAGAAGAAGGATTCCACTAAGCCCAAAGAGAAAGGTGGGGATGATAAACAAGAAAAGTCCTCTGAAGGGCCACAACAACCCAGTGCTGGGGGTGGGTCCCAAAATCCTTCCTCTAATAACAAGAAACCATATTGCCATGTGTGTAAGAAACCTGGCCACTGGAAAACTGACTCCAGCTGTCCTAAGAATGGCAATAAAGAAAATGTTCCTCCAAAACCAGCTCCAACACCTCCTGTTACTACTAGTAGTAATCCCCCAGGCGGTGGGAGTGCACCCAAAAACTTAGTTGGGTTCTCTTTGGGGACACGAGTGGACTCTGGCCTAGCCAGGTCCCCTGCATTAGCAACTATGGTCTGTGATGGTGGCATGGGGTTTGCCAACTTTACCATGAGCCCCAGTATTCTGGGCAGGTACAGACAAGAACCAATAATCAATGGTCAGAAGGCTATGGCCTATAAGGACACAGGGGCCAGTGTCACCATGGTGACCAAGAGGCTAGTGCCCCTAGATCAGCTTTTACCTGGGTTTAGCTATCAGGTGACCAACATTGATGGAATCAGGACAGATCATCCCATGGCAGTGATAAATCTCAGCTGGGGAGGAGTCACTGGCCCCAAGAGAGTGGCAGTGTCCCCAAACTTGCCTGTAGATTGTCTACTGGGGAATGATCTAGAAATCTCAGCCTGGGCTTGTTGTAAATTGAAACAGCGATGTGATTAAGCATTTACTAAAGACATTATTCCCCTCCCTTTAGATCATGTTTTCTCCGTTATGTTGACTGAAGTTCAGACTCCATCTTGTATTGTCATGCCACCACGTGTTCTCCACGAGAAGAGTCCAACCTCTGTATCAGTTGCTCTTGAAAATCTGCCTAGTAACAGTCTATAAATAGCTCTTTTGTCCATCTGGCGCATGCCCAGACTTGACCACATCTGTTATCAGTTAGCCTTGCTTGACCATGTCCTCGCGGGCTCAAGGAGTGTGTTAGCTCCGCCCATGTATTGATTCAGTATCGAAAATGACCATAAATGGCAATGTTCTTCGGTCTCATGTTGTATCCACCCACTTATGAGCCCCTCTATTGTGTATAAAAGGGGACCATGTACGCAAGTTCTTTGTGCTATTCTATGCAATACTGAAGAGTGTTGTGTGGATTGTAGGACCACCCTTAAGGGTTAATAAATGCTGTCTTTGTACTTTGCAGTTTCCGTGCCAACTTCCTTATAGATTCCGTTACAGGAGAGCGAACCCTTGCGTCTTGCGGGCCTAGCTGGGGCCTGTATTCATCAATTGGCGCCCGTCACGTGGGGCTCATCGGCGACTCGGATGCTCGAAGGACTGGTCGCGACGAAGGTGAGGAGTTTGGCCGGGGACGTGATCACTGCCAGCGGCGTCTTAGCCCTGGCATCCCGAGGTTTTTCTTCCTTCCCTTCCGAGCTGACCGTCTGGGTGGCGCAGGTCATCGACTGAGACCTCTTCTGTCGGTCCTGCCGTGAGAGCCGTTTGGGCGATTTTGGAGCTTGGCAGTTGGAATCTGGACTCTTGATTGGTAAGAACCGTCGTACGGTACTTGCTCCGAGTCTTTGGAGCCTGGTTTGGCTATTTGAGTTTGATTTGTGATGACTAGTCATATTTTGTATTTGTCTTTGTGAACATATATGCGTTGCAACACATATAGGCAGGTAATGTGGAGAGATTTCTCCGGAGCTGTGTAAACTTTGAACGGCGCAACGATTAAGTGCCATTTTCTTTATAATATTGCATATTTTGCATTATTCCTGAGCATGCCTGCTTTTAGCGCACTCCGTAAGTGGTGTTGCTGCTTTGGAAACCGGTTGAATCTCGAGGAATCTGCTCCAGCTCCCCCAGAGGGGACTCCTAATAGGGATATGTATGTGAAGCATGGTCTTTCTTCCATAATGTACAGCACAGTATGGAGGAAATATACGAAGAAAGATCCTGAGTTGCGATGGCCTTTGTATGGATCGTTTGATATACGTAAGATTGAGTATGTGGAACAGTGTATGTGTAAGCGACGTGCTCGTCAGGATATGTTTGAGTGTGTGCGGTTATGGGTGAAGGAAGTGCGTGAGCGAGAGAAGCGTGAGAAAGCGCTGTTTGATAAAGAACAGCGGAAGAATGATCATGTGCGAGCACAGGAAGCGAAGCGTCGGGAGGACAGAGAGCAGACGGACAGACAAGAGAAAGAGCGTAGGCTACAAGTTTCGGGTCAATATGTTGTTCGACAGCCACTTTATCCTGTCCTTAATAATATTGATGATGATTTTTATTTATTAGATCGCTCTCCGCCCCCTTATGTCGGCGCATCTGCTCCGAGGCCGCAAGATTCTGTCCCGGGTCCGGGTAAGGTGGATACGCGGTCCATGTTATCGGCTGAGCATATGGCTGAGCTTCGGAAACTCTCCCTCCGTGCACTTAAGGGCAAGATATCCATGGAGGACTTGTTCCATATTTGGGGGTCGTGGCAGGATAGAGAGAGGGTGTATTTTCTGGCTCATTTCGCTGAGGAAGTGATTGCTGCTTTCCGAAAATATTCGAATGTCTTTGAGCCTGACGATGTGACATCGGATGCTAAAGCATTGCATGATGGTGTTTTTTCTCCCCCTAAGGCTCCTGATGCGGCTCGGCGGCTGTTCGCCTTGCGGGACACGGTGCTGGCCCTTAGAGAAAAAGCGCGCCAACAAACAGAGGAGGAGAAGCAGTCGGATTCGTGTGCAGCAGAGGGCCACCCATCCACCTCCCAGTCAGATAAGGATGATGTAGTGCATGTTAAACCAATGCGAGAGGCGGCGCCTTTGTTGTTCCTCCTAAAGGAGCGGGGACTAGCTCGGACATTAACTCCGCTGATGCTAAGGGATATTTTGTGTATAATTGGGTTTATACTCCGTGGCATAGGGCTGATGTTATGGCATTAAAGAATGCATTGCCTGACCCCCGCAAGAATCCAGCGGCCTTCTACGAAGAAGTCGAGGGGGCCTTGAATTCTTGCATAATGACCTTAGCGGATATAGACCTGTTCTTTGGCCTTATTCTACCACCGGATACGTGGCGATCTGTCCGAAAGGTAGATGATACAGTTGCCTTCAAGGCCCGGTGGTCTGAGCTTGAGGATGAGGATAGGGAACGGAAGCCCGCACAGAAACCACCCCAGAGTATTTTAGATCTCCCTGCTGCTATTGTGGCTAAGTTGAAAACAATTATCCCCCCTAAAAAGATTGACTGGAATATGTTAACTGCATGTAAACAGACAGCTGACGAGTCAGTTGCAGATTTCTTCACGCGCTTTGAAGAAACGTTTCATGACTTTAGTGGCCAGTCGCTTACTGACGAGACGGGCCGCCACCTTTTCGCGGATAAATATGTGGCCAATCTGCTACCGGCAGTTGCGGCCCGTCTGAAAGCGAGTGAGAGTTCTTGGTCCTCCGCGACCCCGACGGCCCTCCTGACTATCGCTCAGTATTATGAGCGTCAGGAGCTCGAAGCGAAGGGCCAGGAGGAGAAGAAATCGAAAGATCTAAAAACGAAGGTGATGTTGGCCCAAGTATATGGCCCGCCCCGACGGGGTAATAATAGAGGAAGGGGAGGATCTTATGGTCCCCCTTCGGGCCGATCTGATCTGAATAGGAACCAGTGTGCGTATTGTAAGCAATCGGGCCATTGGGCCAGGGATTGCCCGGTGTTGCGTGCTTCGCGTCAGGGACATACTTCAGGGGCCCCGAGAGGTAGAGGGGGTTTCTCGAACTTTAGGGGGAACTCTAATGAACAGACTCGTTTTGACTCTGCTGGACAGCACCGAGATCGACCAAATGTTTTCGATCGCCAGCATCAGTATCACGTGTCGGAGATTGACCGATCGGGGTACCATGATTCTCAGCATGCATAGGACAGCGTTGGATGGGGGTTAGAATCAGTTGAGGTGCCGGTCGATCAGACGGGTCCTTATGTATCGGCTGAGGTTTTGGGCTCTACTGACCAGTTCCTGGTGGATACAGGGGCGACCCGTAGTGCATTGTCTAGGCAATTGGTTCCGGGGGCTCCCCCATCCGGCTTAATGGTTACATCGGTAGGGTTTGACGGTACACTCTCCCGAAGCCCTCTTTCACAGCCCCTTACATTTAAGGTTGATTCTTTTTCTGCGCCCTGTCCGTTTCTGCTTGCCCCGTACACACCGGATAACATTATGGGCCTTGATATGTTAAAGCATTTTAGGGCTACGATCCGCTGCTCCCCTGATGGTGTGAGGGTGATATTAAATGACAACTACCCCCGGTCTGAGCGGATGTGTGCGATATCAGAGGATGCGTTGTTAGCTACCCTCCCTCGTGCTTTGTGGGCTACTTCGGACACAGATGTGGGACAGATGGTGATTCCACTGGTCCACATTAGTGTCCAGGAGGGGGCGGTGTTACCACGCCTCCCGCAGTACCGCATTTCCCAGGAGGGCGAGGAAGCTCTCATACAGATTGTGCAAGATTTGATTGCAGTAGGAGTAGTGGAGGAAGTTCCCTATAATATCTGTAACAGTCCGATTCTCCCCATTCTGAAAAAGGACACGGATGCTAAGGTTTATCGGTTCATAATTGATTTACGAGAAGTGAACAAGATCGTGATACCTCAGTACCCAGTGGTTTCCGATATCACGACATTGCTTACCTTGGTCCCGCCTACGGCGACCATGTTCTCAGTGATTGATTTGAAAAATGCCTTCTTTTCCATTCACCCCGATAGCCGATATCTTTTTGGGTTTACATTGAATAATAGATCTTATCGTTTTTGTAGGATCCCCCAGGGCTACACAGAGAGCCCTAGCATTTACAGTCAGGCTTTGAAAAGACAATTGGACTCCTTTGTTCTGCTCGAGGGGGTCGCCCTCATTCAATATGTCGATGACATCTTGCTGGCGGCTGACACCCTGGAGTTGTGTGAAAAAAGTACGTTATCCTTGCTTTCCTTTTTAGCATCCCACAATCATAAGGTATCTAGGAAGAAATTGCAATTCTGTAGACCAAAGGTGACTTATTTGGGTCACCTTTTGTCTAAGGAGGGGCGTGCACTCACACCAGATCGTATCCAAGTAATTTTGGACACACCGAGACCGTCCACGCAGAAGGATGTGCGTGCATTTTTGGGCCTTGTTTCTTTTTGTAGACAGTGGATATTGGGGTTTTCACACATAGCTAAGCCATTGTTAGCTCTCTTGACAAAAGACACGCCCATCCCGATCCCCTGGTCAGATGAGTGTGACGCTGCTTTTCAGCAACTACGACAGGCCCTTTGTTCAGCACCAGTGTTAGGGACCCCTGATTATGCTAAACCCTTTTCGTTGTATGTGCATGAGAAAGATGGATGTGCATTGTCAGTTTTAGTACAGATGCACGGTGATAAGCAGCGCCCTTGTGCATACTTTTCGGCTGTACTTGATCCTGTCGCCCGAGCATTACCAGGGTGTTTTCGCTCGGTTGCGGCGACAGCTGTGTCAATACGCCAAAGTGAAGGAATTGTGTTATCCCATAAGCTGTTGGTGTTAGTTCCCCATGCTGTTGACGCCCTGCTTAATCAAACAAAGACGCAGCATTTGACCAGTGCCCGTTTAACGGGATATGAGTTGACGCTCTTGGCCCCTCATATTACGTTGAAAAGGTGCGTAACATTAAACCCGGCCACATTGTTGCCATACCACGAGACCCAGCCTGAGGCGCGGAAAGCGCATGATTGTATTCTTGTGACCGAGGAACAAACAAAGGGTCGTATTGATCTCCAGGATACGCCCTTTCTAGATGTAGATGGAGAACTATGGGTGGATGGATCATGCCTGAAGCTACCAGATGGTACGACTTCAGCAGCGTATGCAATTACCACGTTACAAACGATAGTGGAGACAGCACGCATACCACAGAAATCAGCTCAAGCAGCGGAACTGATAGCATTAACACGAGCATGTGAGCTCAGTACAGGATTGTGTGTGAATGTCTATACAGATAGCCGCTATGCCTTCGGAGTAGCGCATGACTTCGGCCTACTCTGGAAGGAGAGAGGGTTTTTAACGTCACATGGAGTACAGATAATGCATGGAGAGTTAGTTCACAATCTTTTAACTGCATTGACATACCCAAAGAAAATTGCCATCGTTAAGTGTAGCGCCCATAGGAAAGTAGTTGATAAAGTTGGAGAAGGGAATGCGTTAGCACGGGAGACTGCGATGCAGCCTGGGGCTACTGCTATGTAAGTCACAAGTGGAAAGATGGCGTGATGCGAAGGAGGAAGTGCGAGAAATGCAAAGGATCGCTTCTGATAAAGAGCGGGAGCAATGGGCTAGCGAGGGAGAATTGGATGATGAAGGCTGCTGGAGAAATAAGCAGATGGATAGATGGAAATTACCCACGGCTTTTGTACAACCTATGGTTCAGATGGCACATGGGCTAGCACATGTTGGAGCTTCCGCAATTGTAAAATTGCTTACCCAAGTCTGGGAGCATCCAGAGATTGCTAGCACGGCAAAGAGGGTGGTGCAGACCTGTATGATCTGTCTGAGGTATAACCCAGGAAAGGGTACTCGAACTCCAGCAGGAGGATTTGTGACACCCACTGCACCCTTTGAGGTTCTGCAGATGGATTACATCCAGCTTGAGCGCTGTAACAATCTGAAGTATGTTCTAGTAGTGGTTTGCGCCTTCAGTAAATGGGTTGAGGCGTACCCTACGAAAGACAATACTGCAATGACTACAGCGAAGCTGCTGCTGAAAGAGTTCTTCCCTCGATATGGTGTTTGTAGGCTTCTGTGGAGTGATAATGGGCCTCACTTTGTAGCGGATGTTATAAAGTATGTCTTGAAGGGCCTAGGCATCACTCAGAAGTTCCACGCCGTGTTTCACCCTCAGTCTGCAGGACTAGTCGAGAAGTATAATGGTACACTGAAGCTTAAGATCGCTAAAATTCAAGCTTCAACGTCTTTGACTTGGCCAGACGCTCTGCCACTGGCGTTACTGTCAATTAGATCGGTGCCGCACTCTCGAACTGGCCTTACACCATATGAAATCGTATTCGGACGCCCAATGAACATTTGGGGTCCACCAAGGCCTAAGGCTGTGTATGATGTACCTTGTGTAATGATGAGCGATTATCTGGCACAGTTAACGGATAACTTGGTTTCTATTCATCAACAGGTCCGAGAGGCGCTCCCTGATCGGTCTACCGGTGAAGGACATGGTCTCCGGCCTGGTGACCATGTCATGGTGAAAGTATTCGACAGAACGAACAGTTTGGAGCCGAGATGGGTGGGCCCTGAGCAAGTCCTCCTCGCAACGAGAACGGCTGTGCGAGTTTCCAACAGAAAGAATTGGATCCATTCTCTGCACTGTCGGAAGGTACCACCCGGATTGGTGGAGCCTGCCGTGCTGACCGATCAACGAGAGATCCTGGCTGCAGAGACAGGCCGTGCTACGGAGCCAAACGCCACAGAGGAGCTCTTTCCGGACCACGCGACTCCTGGAGGAAGGCGATATCATCTTCGACCAAGGAAGTGAGTTTTCCAGTACCGGGACATACTGTCAGAACGGCCCTTGGGTTAGTGAAACGGAGAGCCGATGAGGCAAGGGGGGGGGATCAGCCCTGCATTAGTGTAGTGACACCCGTCTTGGCCCGCTGGTGAAGAAATCGACCGCTGCCCAAGGGGAAGAGTTCTGACAGACCTTTTAGTTTCAGGAAGATATTAGGGTATTGTTTTTTCTGACATGGAGAAGAAGAAAATCCTTTGCGCATTGGGGTTCATGCTAACAGTAGCTATTGTTGGGATAACCACATGGTTTGTGGAGGAGGTAACTCCTGCTCGGAAAACACTTGTGTTGACGACTCCGGTGCCTGCGGAGCACTACTTTTATACATTACCGTATCAAGAGTTGAAGCATCGACAGTCTTATTTGAATAACACTTTCATTCAGATGCTGCATCATACCCACGTTGCTACGAACGCTACGAACTGTTGGATATGTGGGATGATGCCAGCCCATCAGAAGAAAGGAGGTACGCCCTTCATACCACTTCCTTTCTCTCATAATGGCTCTTGTAGAGCATGGTACACTTTGTTGTTTGCCACTCGGAAACCGACAGTGGGACGATTGCTTTTCAGACTCAATAAAGAATGTCATCAGGATAAAAATGGATATCCGCAAGCGAATGGGACAATTTGGGAATGGGAAGAGTACCGACCAGACAATGAATCCATTCCCTATATCTTCACGAACACCAGAGACACTGTGGGGAAGGACAAATTCGTGATCCAAGTGGCACAAGCTCAAGCGGACCTGTGTGTCCAGAGTGTGGGTTTTATTCCTGTTGGTGTCAGTGATTGCATCACTGTCTTGAACATTGATGGATTGAATAATAGTACCTTCTTAGCATCCCATAATACCTACTTTGTGTGTGGAAATAAAGGTTATTACCGTTTGCCGGCTGGGTGGTCTGGGGTATGCTATGTATCGTTTCTATTACCTCCTGTATTCCTAGCACCAGCATCTTATCATAAGGATTTGAAATTGTTGAATAATGTGACTGTAAATAGGTATAAACGTACTCTATCAATTGATGATGTGGATCAAACCGATACCAGCTTGCAACAGTACATTGATTTTAACTCAGGACTGTTTTTCTTTGTCGGAGCTGCTTTGAACAGTAGGAAGATCCGAAGATTAACAAGAGTGGTAGAAGCTGTGACAAACCAAACTGCTGCCGCTCTTGGGAATCTTACGGAAGAATTACAAATCACCAGAATTGTTGCATTGCAGAATCGTATGGTATTAGATGTAATGTTAGCTGATCGAGGTGGAGCTTGTAAAATTATTGGGAGTAGCTGCTGTGTGTTTATCCCTGATCATACGCCATCAGTTTATAACGCTATTAATAAGCTGCACAAAATTGCAGCTGAAATCCATACAGAAAACGGCACTTGGTCCTTTTCTGGATGGTTTTGGGCATTGGTTACTGCCTGGGGATGGAAGGTCTTAACTGGTCTCTGTATCATTATAGCAGTTCTGTTCCTTTTCTGTATGTGTGTTCAATGTGGACCATTGTTCTGTTCCGTATGCATTTCATTCTGCATCCCAGATAAGAAAGCTATTGCCGATGTTGCTCACCAGAAGCGTTTAGCCAAAGAAGTCGAAGGAATGATGACAATTGACATATATCTGGTCTGTTGTAAATTGAAACAGCGATGTGATTAAGCATTTACTAAAGACATTATTCCCCTCCCTTTAGATCATGTTTTCTCCGTTATGTTGACTGAAGTTCAGACTCCATCTTGTATTGTCATGCCACCACGTGTTCTCCACGAGAAGAGTCCAACCTCTGTATCAGTTGCTCTTGAAAATCTGCCTAGTAACAGTCTATAAATAGCTCTTTTGTCCATCTGGCGCATGCCCAGACTTGACCACATCTGTTATCAGTTAGCCTTGCTTGACCATGTCCTCGCGGGCTCAAGGAGTGTGTTAGCTCCGCCCATGTATTGATTCAGTATCGAAAATGACCATAAATGGCAATGTTCTTCGGTCTCATGTTGTATCCACCCACTTATGAGCCCCTCTATTGTGTATAAAAGGGGACCATGTACGCAAGTTCTTTGTGCTACTCTATGCAATACTGAAGAGTGTTGTGTGGATTGTAGGACCACCCTTAAGGGTTAATAAATGCTGTCTTTGTACTTTGCAGTTTCCGTGCCAACTTCCTTATAGATTCCGTTACAGGAGAGCGAACCCTTGCGTCTTGCGGGCCTAGCTGGGGCCTGTATTCATCAGGCTGAGGTTGACCACAAGGCCCATTTGAAAATGGTAGGAATTCCTGAGAGAGTGGATGAGACCCTGAGGGCCTCACCTCCTCCCCAGGAGAAAATAGAAAGAGTGAAGCCTGAAACTATGGATCACTCTACACAAACAGAGAGCATAGGGGAGGAAGAGCAGTCTTCCCCCCCACCAGACTACAGGTAAAGGTCCAGTTTCTCAGGGAACTGACCCTGCCCCTTGTGAAGTAACTGCCCCAGAAGTGGACAGGCTTGGCCTGCCCACCTCTCTGATGGCAGGGGACCCTTCCAAGGTGGTACCCAGTCTGGAGCAGGTATCCTGCCCCTCTCTACCCTGCCTCAGTCAGCCCAGGGCTGCAGAGGTCAGGGAGGTCAGTGGACCCTTATTGGGCCCCTGCCCAGAGGAACCCCCTCATCAACAGATTAGGGACACCCAGCAGAGTAGTTTCAGCCAAGTGAACATTCCTCTACAAACTGAGGGATCCCCCTTACCCCTAGGTATAGGCACCCCTCAAATGGATGTTGTTGAGCACAGGGAAACCTGGGGCCTAGCTGCCCCAAACCTTCCAGTGCCCTCCACTATTCCAGCCAAAGGGATCCAACCCCCAGCTGTAGGCAGCCAGAGGTTGACCCTTAGGGCCAGATATGACACCGTCCTGGGCAGAAAGGCTTCCATAGTGGCCAGTGATCTGAGGAGGTTGAGACCAACCCAAGTAGGGTCCCACTTCCAGACTCAGACACCCCACCAGCCCACCTCTGACCCAAAAACCAATACAGGTAATTTCCCTAGACTTTGGAGAAACTCTAGAACCCCTTGGGGTAGGATTTCCCAAGTGGACCATGACACAGGGAGCAACCATGTTAGTACAGGTTCTTCCTTATATGGCCACTCAGGAAATAAAGGCTTATCTGGACAAGGTTAGCCTTATCTCCTTTCGTTTGGGGGGGGGGGTTATGTAGGAGAGTGGAATCTGACTAATGGTTGCCCCCAACTTTTTGCCTGGTATTTAAGTGGTTTTTGACTAGTCTGGCTGGGATCCTGCTATCCAGGACCCCAGCCTATCTGCTTCCTCCCTAAAACTGTTGTGAGTACTCTAGGTACAAACATAATTGGATGCTGGGCATGCCCTACCAGTCCCTGGTAGATGGTACCCTAGGTACCCAGGGCATGGGTCCCCCAGTAGGCCTACCAGGGCTGCAGCACTTATTGTGCCACCCTGGGACAGCCACCCAAACTGACACCACCAGGCCACTACTGTAGCCTGGGTAAGGTGGTGCTAGCACCCCTTACAGGGATGTAGGTACCCTATGTCCCATACCATTACAACACATATACTCTCATAGGTCACCCCTATGGCAGGCCCTGGTAATCCTACAGGGCTGGGTGCTGAGGTATGTGTGAGGGGGGACCCCTACGTGAGTAGGACCTCCCTGCAACCTTCGTAAAATCGTTACTGGGTTGTTTGTAGTGTAGCCCTACCATATACTCTAAACCGCATTATAAGTGAATCGCGTCATCGTGATAACTTGGGAATGGCTACACAGAACCATATCGTGTTTGGTGTCAAACATGAAGGAATCATACCCCCAGTCCAGCCATGGGCATGGGGGCACGATTCCCCCTTGCTAGGAGGGTGATATGGGAAAAGCGGTAGATTTTAGACACCAATTTAAAAGTGTACGTGTACCACAAAATGGCTACTGTTCGCCACCTACACGACTCTGGCTGGCTGTTGCTGGGGAAAATCCCAGCCTCCCCAGCTGGACTATAGGGCTCCTGTGGCAGGGAGGTGCCAGCACCTCCCCAGACAGGATAATGTGGATTGGAACAGGGTGGGTGCACCAAATGTCCATTCAGAGTTGCACGTAGGCAGCTGCAGAGCCCCAATTCTGCATACACCGCCTGGAACCGGTTCAGGGGCATCCTGCCCCTCGCCCAGGTGGGAAACACACAAAGGGGAGTGGGTGTAGCCACCCTTTCCCGCCTCTACTCTGATTGGCAGGCTCTATTTTGGACCATCCCCTAATCTTGGGGATATATGGGAATAACTTTGCCCTAGAGCCTTAGATTCGTCCAGAACTTCACAGAACTGACCTTCGACGAGCTGCTGCCCAGCTGACAGAAGAAATCTCCCTTGGGATAAAGGAGTTATCCCCCTGCTTGGCAGGCACCTAAAAGACTACAAGATACCCGGTTGGAACTTCGTGGCTCTCCCAACCTTCGACGCCTTCCAGCACCCTCGAGGTGGGTCTCCAGTGCATCCCAGCGTCCTGTGAGTGTGCCCAGCAAGCCTGAGCACCCTGGACCACGTGGGTGTCGAGATCCCCGCATACCCTGAGACACCGGCCACCTCTTGTCCAGCACACGACCCCGACCAGTGGGGAAGTTGTGCTTTGGCCCATTTCTGAGCCAACCATCCAGCAGCATTTGTGCCGACCCTCAGCTCCCTGGCCCGCTCCGGTGGCCCGTGGGAGCCCTTTTACGCACTCCATTTTGCTGCCTTCCGCAGTCCCTTGTCCCTCGACTTGTGGGCCCTGACGGAGGACAATCTTTGTTTCTAAGAGTTCCCCTGGTTGCTCCAGGCCTGCTCTACGCTCCCTGCAAAAGAGAGCACCCTCAGACCTCGTGGGTCTGCACCAGCAGCTGCTTTGTCTATCTTGCGTGGGTTGCGGTTGCCAAGGCTTAGTGGATCCAATCGGGACACTAACACCGCAGCGACCCTCAGCCGACGTGGGACAGTCGCCCTTCAGAAGCTGGCCTTCCTTGAAGCCTCCCGGAGCCCGTGACTGCAGAGCCCAGCTGTACTTCCTACACCTGAAGCACCCGACTTCCACGAGCTCCTTGCTGTGAGCTCCCCGGTCACTTGCTGTGACCCAGACTCTGTCCCCTCTGCTTTCAGGTTCATCTTTATCTTCTCTGCAACTTCAATCTTCACGACTTCAGCGACACTCGCAGCTAGCAGCAGTTTGGACTACTTTTCCATAGAGAATCAGCCCGCGACCCGACACCAGAATCGACCTATGCACCCGGCTTCCCTGGGGCAGGTAACAGTGGTACTTCGGTACTCCTGTGGTGGTGGGCTCTCCAAAGCCTTAAGTCTCAAGCCTTAACTTTGTACTGTTGCTAGAAGTGTCCTTTAACTTTAAATATTCAACCGCGACATTCTCCACATGCTAACATAGCGATCCCGATAGCAGCTCTTTGCACTGCACGCGTCTCCCGTGGGTCCCCTTCCTCTTAACTGTGGGTGGATTCTGAAGGGGCAAGCGATCCTGAATGCCCTAGGCATTGCCTGTAGAATTGTCGTGGTTCTTATACCACTATTTTAGTATATGGTTTGGTCCCCCCCTGGGGCCCATTGATTTCTGTGCTATTTATTGTGTTTATAAATGCTTGTTTGAATTGTAACTTTGCCACTAGCCACATAAAGTGACTGTGGGATTCTGTCTAGAATAAATACATATATTTTATATATATACCTGTGTGGGCTACTCTTTCATTTGGTTATTCAAGAGGTTATTATGGTAAAACAATAAGCTTAACACTCCTTCAAGACTTAGCCTGAAGGCTGCTCTCCACAGCTACCACTAGGATAGCTTTCTTTAAAGGTTGTCTTAAACCTATCATCAATAGGAGTCGAATTGGACTGGTGCAAGGTGTCCCTATAACTAGGAACAGCATATGCCAGGCCAACTTCTCACACTTAACTCTTACTCTGGACTAATGGTTAAGGTCTTAGACTCTCACTCTGGCATAATGGTTAAGGTCTTAACTCTTACTCTGGCCTACTGGTTAAGGTCTTAGACTCTTACTCTGGCCTACTGGTTAAAGTCTTAACTCTTACTCTGGCCTAATGGTTAAGGTTTTAACTCTTACTCTGGCCTAATGGTTAAGGTCTTAGACTCTTACTCTGGCCTAATGCTTAAGGTCTTAACTCTTACTCTGGCCTACTGGTTAAGATCATAACTCTTACTCTGGCCTAATGGTTAAGCTCTTAGACTCTTACTCTGGCCTACTGGTTAAGGTCCTAGACTCTTACTCTGGCCTAATGGTTAAGGTCCTAACTTTTACTATTGACTAATGGTTAAAGTCTTAACTCTTACTCTGGCCTAATGGTTAAGGTCTTAACTCTTACTCTGGCCTACTGGTTAAGGTCTTAACTCTTACTCTGGCCTAATGGTTAAGGTCTTAGACTCTTACTCTGGCCTACTGGTTAAGATCTTAACTCTTACTCTGGCCTAATGGTTAAAGTTTTAACTCTTACTCTGGCCTAATGGTTGAGGTCTTAGACTCTTACTCTTGCCTAATGGTTAAGGTCTTAACTCCTACTCTGTCCTAATGGTTAAGGTCTTAACTCTTACTCTGGCCTGATGGTTAAGGTCTTAACTCTTACTCTGGCCTAATGGTTAAGGTCTTAGACTCTTACACTGGCCTACTGGTTAATGTCTTTGCTCTTACTCTGGCCTACTGGTTAAGGTCCTAGACTCTTACTCTGGCCTAATGGTTAAGGTCCTAACTCTTACTATTGACTAATGGTTAAGGTCTTAACCCTTACTCTGGCCTAATAGGTAAGGTCTTAGACTCTTACTCTGGCCTACTGGTTAAGGTCCTAACTCTTACTCTGGCCTAATGGTTAATGTTTTAGACTTTTAGTCTTGCCTAATGGTTAAGGTCTTAACTCGTACTCTGGCCTAATGGTTAAGGTCTTAGACTCTTACTCTGGCCCAATGTTTAAGGTCTTAAGTCTTACTCTGGCCTAATGGTTAGGGTCTTAACTCTTGCTCTGGCCTAATGGTTAAGGTCTCAGATTCTTACTCTGGCCTACTGGTTAGGGTCTTAGCTCTTATTCTGGCGTAATGGTTCAGGTCTTAGACTCTTACTCTGGCCTAATTGTTAAGGTCTTAACTCTTACTCTGGCCTAATGATTAAGGTCTAAGACTCTTACTCTTGCCTAATGGATAAGGTCTTAACTCTTACTCTGGCCTAATGGTTAAGGTCTTAGACTCTTACTCTGGCCTAATGGTTAAGGTCTTAACTCTTACTCTGGCCTAATGGGTAAGTTCTTAGACTCTTACTCTGGCCTACTGGTTAAGGTCTTAACTCTTACTCTAGACTAATGGTTAGGGTGTTAACTCTTACTCTGGACAAATGGTTAAGGTCTTAGACTCTCACTCTGGCATAATGGTTAAGGTCTTAACTCTTACTCTGGCCTACTGGTTAAGGTCTTAGACTCTTTCTCTGGCCTAATGGTTAAGGTTTTAACTCTTACTCTGGCCTAATGGTTGAGGTCTTAGACTCTTACTCTGGCCTAATGGTTAAGGTCTTAACTCTTACTCTGGACTAATGGTTAAGCTCTTAGACTCTTACTCTGGCCTAATGGTTAAGGTCTTAACTCTTACTCTGGACTAATGGTTAAGGTCTTAGACTCTTACTCTGGACTAATGGTTAAGGTCTTAGACTCTTACTCTGGCCTAATGGTTAAGGTCTTGACTCTTACTCTGGCCTACTGGTTAAGATCATAACTCTTACCCTGGCCCAATGGTTAAAGTCTTAACTCTTACTCTGGCCTAATGGTTAAGGTTTTAACTCTTACTCTGGCCTAATGGTTGAGGTCTTAACTCTTACTCTGGCCTAATGATTAAGGTCTAAGACTCTTACTCTTGCCTAATGGATACGGTCTTAACTCTTACTCTGGCCTAATGGTTAAGGTCTTAGACTCTTACTCTGGCCTAATGGTTAAGGTCTTAACTCTTACTCTGGCCTAATGGGTAAGTTCTTAGACTCTTACTCTGGCCTACTGGTTAAGGTCTTAACTCTTACTCTAGACTAATGGTTAGGGTGTTAACTCTTACTCTGGACAAATGGTTAAGGTCTTAGACTCTCACTCTGGCATAATGGTTAAGGTCTTAACTCTTACTCTGGCCTACTGGTTAAGGTCTTAGACTCTTTCTCTGGCCTAATGGTTAAGGTTTTAACTCTTACTCTGGCCTAATGGTTGAGGTCTTAGACTCTTACTCTGGCCTAATGGTTAAGGTCTTAACTCTTACTCTGGACTAATGGTTAAGCTCTTAGACTCTTACTCTGGCCTAATGGTTAAGGTCTTAACTCTTACTCTGGACTAATGGTTAAGGTCTTAGACTCTTACTCTGGACTAATGGTTAAGGTCTTAGACTCTTACTCTGGCCTAATGGTTAAGGTCTTGACTCTTACTCTGGCCTACTGGTTAAGATCATAACTCTTACCCTGGCCCAATGGTTAAGCTCTTAGACTCTTACTCTGGCCTACTGGTTAAAGTCTTAACTCTTACTCTGGCCTAATGGTTAAGGTTTTAACTCTTACTCTGGCCTAATGGTTGAGGTCTTAGACTCTTACTCTGGCCTAATGGTTAAGGTCTTGACTCTTACTCTGGCCTAATGGTTAAGGTCTTAACTCTTACTCTGGCCTAATGGTTAAGGTCTTAACTCTTACTCTGGCCTAATGGTTAAGGTCTTAGACTCTTACACTGGCCTACTGGTTAATGTCTTTGCTCTTACTCTGGCCTACTGGTTAAGGTCCTAGACTCTTACTCTGGCCTAATGGTTAAGGTCCTAACTCTTACTATTGACTAATGGTTAAGGTCTTAACCCTTACTCTGGCCTAATAGGTAAGGTCTTAGACTCTTACTCTGGCCTACTGGTAAGGTCTTAACTCTTACTCTGGCCTAATGGTTAATGTTTTAGACTTTTAGTCTTGCCTAATGGTTAAGGTCTTAACTCGTACTCTGGCCTAATGGTTAGGGTCTTAACTCTTGCTCTGGCCTAATGGTTAAGGTTTCAGACTCTTACTCTGGCCTACTGGTTAGGGTCTTAACTCTTATTCTGGCGTAATGGTTGAGGTCTTAGACTCTTACTCTGGCATAATGGTTAAGGTCTTAACTCTTACTCTGGCCTACTGGTTAAGGTCTTAGACTCTTACTCTGGCCTAATGGTTAAGGTTTTAACTCTTACTCTGGCCTAATGGTTGAGGTCTTAGACTCTTACTCTGGCCTAATGGTTAAGGTCTTAACTCTTACTCTGGACTAATGGTTAAGCTCTTAGACTCTTACTCTGGCCTAATGGTTAAGGTCTTAACTCTTACTCTGGACTAATGGTTAAAGTCTTAGACTCTTACTCTGGACTAATGGTTAAGGTCTTAGACTCTTACTCTGGCCTAATGGTTAAGGTCTTAACTCTTACTCTGGCCTACTGGTTAAGATCATAACTCTTACCCTGGCCTAATGGTTAAGCTCTTAGACTCTTACTCTGGCCTACTGGTTAACGTCTTAACTCTTACTCTGGCCTAATGGTTAAGGTTTTAACTCTTACTCTGGCCTAATGGTTGAGGTCTTATACTCCTACTCTGGCCTAATGGTTAAGGTCTTAACTCTTACTCTGGCCTACTGGTTAAGGTCTTAACTCTTACTCTGGCCTAATGGTTAAGGTCTTAGACTCTTACTCTGGCCTACTGGTAAAGCTCTTAACTCTTACTCTGGCCTAATGGTTAAAGTTTTAACTCTTACTCTGGCCTAATGGTTGAGGTCTTAGACTCTTACTCTTGCCTAATGGTTAAGGTCTTAACTCTTACTCTGGCCTAATGGTTAAGGTCTTAACTCTTACTCTGGCCTAATGGTTAAGGTCTTAACTCTTACTCTGGCCTAATGGTTAAGGTCTTAGACTCTTACACTGGCCTACTGGTTAATGTCTTTGCTCTTACTCTGGCCTACTGGTTAAGGTCCTAGACTCTTACTCTGGCCTAATGGTTAAGGTCCTAACTCTTACTATTGACTAATGGTTAAGGTCTTAACCCTTACTCTGGCCTAATAGGTAAGGTCTTAGACTCTTACTCTGGCCTACTGGTTAAGGTCTTAACTCTTACTCTGGCCTAATGGTTAATGTTTTAGACTTTTAGTCTTGCCTAATGGTTAAGGTCTTAACTCGTACTCTGGCCTAATGGTTAAGGTCTTAGACTCTTACTCTGGCCCAATGTTTAAGGTCTTAAGTCTTACTCTGGCCTAATGGTTAGGGTCTTAACTCTTGCTCTGGCCTAATGGTTAAGGTCTCAGACTCTTACTCTGGCCTACTGGTTAGGGTCTTAACTCTTATTCTGGCGTAATGGTTCAGGTCTTAGACTCTTACTCTGGCCTAATTGTTAAGGTCTTAACTCTTACTCTGGCCTAATGATTAAGGTCTAAGACTCTTACTCTTGCCTAATGGATAAGGTCTTAACTCTTACTCTGGCCTAATGGTTAAGGTCTTAGACTCTTACTCTGGCCTAATGGTTAAGGTCTTAACTCTTACTCTGGCCTAATGGGTACGTTCTTAGACTCTTACTCTGGCCTACTGGTTAAGGTCTTAACTCTTACTCTAGCCTAAGGGTTAAGGTCTTAACTCTTACTCTGGCCTACTGGTTAAGGTCTTAGACTCTCACTCTGGCATAATGGTTAAGGTCTTAACTCTTACTCTGTCCTATTGGTTAAGGTCTTAGACTCTTACTCTGGCCTAATGGTTAAGGTTTTAACTCTTACTCTGGCCTAATGGTTGAGGTCTTAGACTCTTACTCTGGCCTAATGGTTAAGGTCTTAACTCTTACTCTGGACTAATGGTTAAGCTCTTAGACTCTTACTCTGGCCTAATGGTTAAGGTCTTAACTCTTACTCTGGACTAATGGTTAAGGTCTTAGACTCTTACTCTGGACTAATGGTTAAGGTCTTAGACTCTTACCCTGGCCTAATGGTTAAGGTCTTAACTCTTACTCTGGCCTAATGGTTAAGATCATAACTCTTACCCTGGCCCAATGGTTAAGCTCTTAGACTCTTACTCTGGCCTACTGGTTAAAGTCTTAACTCTTACTCTGGCCTAATGGTTAAGGTTTTAACTCTTACTCTGGCCTAATGGTTGAGGTCTTAGACTCTTACTCTGGCCTAATGGTTAAGGTCTTGACTCTTACTCTGGCCTAATGGTTAAGGTCTTAACTCTTACTCTGGCCTAATGGTTAAGGTCTTAACTCTTACTCTGGCCTAATGGTTAAGGTCTTAGACTCTTACACTGGCCTACTGGTTAATGTCTTTGCTCTTACTCTGGCCTACTGGTTAAGGTCCTAGACTCTTACTCTGGCCTAATGGTTAAGGTCCTAACTCTTACTATTGACTAATGGTTAAGGTCTTAACCCTTACTCTGGCCTAATAGGTAAGGTCTTAGACTCTTACTCTGGCCTACTGGTTAAGGTCTTAACTCTTACTCTGGCCTAATGCGTAAGATCTTAGACTCTTACTCTGTCCTAATGGTTAAGGTCTTAGACTCTTACTCTGGCCTAATGGTTAAGGTCTAGACTCTTACTCTGGCCTAATCCGTAAGGTCTTAACTCTTACTATGGACTACTGGTTAAGATCTTAACTCTTACTCTGGCCTAATGGTTAAGGTCTTAGACTCTCACTCTGGCCTAATGGTTAAGGTCTTGACTCTTGCTCTGGCCTAATGGTTAAGGTCTTAGACTCTTACTCTGGCCTAATGGTTAAGGTCTAGACTCTTACTCTGGCCTAATCCGCAAGGTCTTAACTCTTACTATGGACTACTGGTTAAGATCTTAACTCTTACTCTGGCCTAATGGTTAAGGTCTTAGACTCTCACTCTGGCCTAATGGTTAAGGTCTTGACTCTTACTCTGGCCTAATGGTTAAGGTCTAGACTCTTACTCTGGCCTAATCCGTAAGGTCTTAACTCTTACTATGGTCTACTGGTTAAAGTCTTAACTCTTACTCTGGCCTAATGGTTAAGGTTTTAACTCTTACTCTGGCCTAATGGTTGAGGTCTTAGACTCTTACTCTGGCCTAATGGTTAAGGTCTTAACTCTTACTCTGGACTAATGGTTAAGGTCTTAGACTCTTACTCTGGCCTAATGGTTAAGGTCTTAACTCTTACTCTGGCCTACTGGTTAAGATCATAACTCTTACTCTGGCCTAATGGTTAAGCTCTTAGACTCTTACTCTGGCCTACTGGTTAAAGTCTTAACTCTTACTCTGGCCTAATGGTTGGGGTCTCAGACTCTTACTCTGGCCTAATGGTTAAGGTCTTAACTCTTACTCTGGCCTACTGGTTAAGGTCTTAACTCTTACTCTGGCCTACTGGTTAATGTCTTTGCTCTTACTCTGGCCTACTGGTTAAGGTCCTAGACTCTTACTCTGGCCTAATGGTTAAGGTCCTAACTCTTTCTATTGACTAATGGTTAAGGTCTTAACTCTTACTCTGGCCTAATGGGTAAGGTCTTAGACTCTTACTCTGGCCTACTGGTTAAGGTCTTAACTCTTACTCTGGCCTAATGGGTAAGATCTTAGACTCTTACTCTGTCCTAATGGTTACGGTCTTAGACTTTTACTCTGGCCTAATGGTTAAGGTCTAGACTCTTACTCTGGCCTAATCCATAAGGTCTTAACTCTTACTATGGCCTAATGGTTAAGGTCTTAGACTCTTACTCTGGCCCACTGGTTAAGGTTTTAACTCTTACTCTGGCCTAATGGTTAAGGTTTTAGACTCTTACTCTGGCCTAATGGTTAAGGTTTTAGACTTTTACTCTTGCCTAATGGTTAAGGTCTTAACTCTTACTCTGGCCTAATGGTTAAGGTCTTAGACTCTTACTATGGACTACTGGTTAAGGTCTTAACTCTTACTCTGGCCTAATGGTTAAGGTCTTAGACTCTCACTCTGGCCTAATGGTTACGGTCTTGACTCTTACTCTGGCCTAATGGTTAAGGTCTTAGACTCTTACTCTGGCCTAATGGTTAAGGTGTAGACTCTTATTCTGGACTCATGGTTAAGGTCTTAACTCTTCCTCTGGACTAATGGCTAAGTTCTTAACTCTTACTCTGGCCTAATGGTTAAGGTCTTAGACTCTTACTCTGGCCTAACGGTTAAGGTCTTAGACTCTTACTCTGGCCTAATGGTTAATGTTTTAGACTTTTAGTCTTGCCTAATGGTTAAGGTCTTAACTCGTACTCTGGCCTAATGGTTAAGGTCTTAGACTCTTACTCTGGCCCAATGTTTAAGGTCTTAAGTCTTACTCTGGCCTAATGGTTAGGGTCTTAACTCTTGCTCTGGCCTAATGGTTAAGGTCTCAGACTCTTACTCTGGCCTACTGGTTAGGGTCTTAACTCTTATTCTGGCGTAATGGTTCAGGTCTTAGACTCTTACTCTGGCCTAATTGTTAAGGTCTTAACTCTTACTCTGGCCTAATGATTAAGGTCTAAGACTCTTACTCTTGCCTAATGGATAAGGTCTTAACTCTTACTCTGGCCTAATGGTTACGGTCTTAGACTCTTACTCTGGCCTAATGGTTAAGGTCTTAACTCTTACTCTGGCCTAATGGGTAAGGTCTTAGACTCTTACTCTGGCCTACTGGTTAAGGTCTTAACTCTTACTCTAGCCTAATGGTTAAGGTCTTAACTCTTACTCTGGACTAATGGTTAAGGTCTTAGACTCTCACTCTGGCATAATGGTTAAGGTCTTAACTCTTACTCTGGCCTACTGGTTAAGGTCTTAGACTCTTACTCTGGCCTAATGGTTAAGGTTTTAACTCTTACTCTGGCCTAATGGTTGAGGTCTTAGACTCTTACTCTGGCCTAATGGTTAAGGTCTTAACTCTTACTCTGGACTAATGGTTAAGCTCTTAGACTCTTACTCTGGCCTAATGGTTAAGGTCTTAGACTCTTACTCTGGACTAATGGTTAAGGTCTTAGACTCTTACTCTGGCCTAATGGTTAAGGTCTTAACTCTTACTCTGGCCTACTGGTTAAGATCATAACTCTTACTCTGGCCTAATGGTTAAGCTCTTAGACTCTTACTCTGGCCTACTGGTTAAAGTCTTAACTCTTACTCTGGCCTAATGGTTAAGGTTTTAACTCTTACTCTGGCCTAATGGTTGAGGTCTTAGACTCTTACTCTGGCCTAATGGTTAAGGTCTTAACTCTTACTCTGCCCTACTGGTTAAGGTCTTAACTCTTACTCTGGCCTAATGGTTAAGGTCTTAGACTCTTACTCTGGCCTACTGGTTAAGATCTTAACTCTTACTCTGGCCTAATGGTTAAAGTTTTAACTCTTACTCTGGCCTAATGGTTGAGGTCTTAGTCTCTTACTCTTGCCTAATGGTTAAGGTCTTAACTCTTACTCTGGCCTAATGGTTAAGGTCTTAACTCTTACTCTGGCCTAATGGTTAAGGTCTTAACTCTTACTCTGGCCTAATGGTTAAGGTCTTAGACTCTTACACTGGCCTACTGGTTAATGTCTTTGCTCTTACTCTGGCCTACTGGTTAAGGTCCTAGACTCTTACTCTGGCCTAATGGTTAAGGTCCTAACTCTTACTATTGACTAATGGTTAAGGTCTTAACCCTTACTCTGGCCTAATAGGTAAGGTCTTAGACTCTTACTCTGGCCTACTGGTTAAGGTCTTAACTCTTACTCTGGCCTAATGGTTAATGTTTTAGACTTTTAGTCTTGCCTAATGGTTAAGGTCTTAACTCGTACTCTGGCCTAATGGTTAAGGTCTTAGACTCTTACTCTGGCCCAATGTTTAAGGTCTTAAGTCTTACTTTGGCCTAATGGTTAGGGTCTTAACTCTTGCTCTGGCCTAATGGTTAAGGTCTCAGACTCTTACTCTGGCCTACTGGTTAGGGTCTTAACTCTTATTCTGGCGTAATGGTTCAGGTCTTAGACTCTTACTCTGGCCTAATTGTTAAGGTCTTAACTCTTACTCTGGCCTAATGATTAAGGTCTAAGGCTCTTACTCTTGCCTAATGGATAAGGTCTTAACTCTTACTCTGGCCTAATGGTTAAGGTCTTAGACTCTTACTCTGGCCTAATGGTTAAGGTCCTAACTCTTACTCTGGCCTAATGGGTAAGTTCTTAGACTCTTACTCTGGCCTACTGGTTAAGGTCTTAACTCTTACTCTAGCCTAATGGTTAAGGTCTTAACTCTTACTCTGGACTAATGGTTAAGGTCTTAGACTCTCACTCTGGCATAATGGTTAAGGTCTTAACTCTTACTCTGGCCTACTGGTTAAGGTCTTAGACTCTTACTCTGGCCTAATGGTTAAGGTTTTAACTCTTACTCTGGCCTAATGGTTGAGGTCTTAGACTCTTACTCTGGCCTAATGGTTAAGGTCTTAACTCTTACTCTGGACTAATGGTTAAGGTCTTAGACTCTTACTCTGGCCTAATGGTTAAGGTCTTAACTCTTACTCTGGATTAATGGTTAAGGTCTTAGACTCTTACTCTGGCCTAATGGTTAAGGTCTTAACTCTTACTCTGGCCTACTGGTTAAGATCATAACTCTTACTCTGGCCTAATGGTTAAGCTCTTAGACTCTTACTCTGGCCTACTGGTTAAAGTCTTAACTCTTACTCTGGCCTAATGGTTAAGGTTTTAACTCTTACTCTGGCCTAATGGTTGAGGTCTTAGACTCTTACTCTGGCCTAATGGTTAAGGTCTTAACTCTTACTCTGGCCTACTGGTTAAGGTCTTAACTCTTACTCTGGCCTAATGGTTAAGGTCTTAGACTCTTACTCTGGCCTACTGGTTAAGATCTTAAATCTTACTCTGGCCTAATGGTTAAAGTTTTAACTCTTACTCTGGCCTAATGGTTGAGGTCTTAGACTCTTACTCTTGCCTAATGGTTAAGGTCTTAACTCTTACTCTGGCCTAATGGTTAAGGTCTTAACTCTTACACTGGCCTACTGGTTAATGTCTTTGCTCTTACTCTGGCCTACTGGTTAAGGTCCTAGACTCTTACTGTGGCCTAATGGTTAAGGTCCTAACGCTTACTATTGACTAATGGTTAAGGTCTTAACCCTTACTCTGGCCTAATGGGTAAGGTCTTAGACTCTTACTCTGGCCTACTGGTTAAGGTCTTAACTCTTACTCTGGCCTAATGCGTAAGATCTTAGACTCTTACTCTGTCCTAATGGTTAAGGTCTTAGACTCTTACTCTGGCCTAATGGTTAATGTCTTAGACTCTCACTCTGGCCTAATGGTTAAGGTCTTGACTCTTGCTCTTGCCTAATGGTTAAGGTCTTAGACTCTTACTCTGGCCTAATGGTTAAGGTGTAGACTCTTATTCTGGACTAATGGTTAAGGTCTTAACTCTTCCTCTGGACTAATGGCTAAGTTCTTAACTCTTACTCTGGCATAATGGTTAAGGTCTTAGACTCTTACTCTGGCCTAACAGTTAAGGTCTTAGACTATTACTCTGGCCTAATGGTTAAGGTTTTAGACTTTTACTGTTGCCTAATGGTTAAGGTCTTAACTCTTACTCTGGCTGTAGGAAGGTGGAATCTGACTAATGGTTGCCCCCAACTTTTTGCCTGGTATTTGAGTGGTTTTTGACTAGTCTGGCTGGGACCCTATTACCCAAGACCCCAGCCTATCTGCTTTCTCCCTAAAACTGATGTGAGTACTCTAGGTACAAACCTAATTGGATGCTGGGCATGCCCTACCAGTCCCTTGTAGATGGTACCCTAGGTACCCAGGGCATGGGTCCCTCAGTAGGCCTACCAGGGCTGCAGCACTTATTGTGCCACCCTGGGACAGCCATACAAACTGACACCACCAGACCACTACTGTAGTCTGGGTAAGGTGGTGCTAGCACCCCTTACAGGGATGTAGGTACCCTACATCCCACCCCATTACAACCCATATACTCTCATAGGTCACCCCTATGGCAGGCCCTGGTAATCCTACAGGGCTGGGTGCTGAGGTATGTGTAAGGGGGGACCCCTACGTGAGTAGGGCCTCTCTGCAACCTTCGTAAAAACGTTACTGGGTTGTTTGTAGTGTAGCCATACCATATACTCTTAACCGCATTATAAGTAAATCGCGTCAACGCGATAACTTGAGAATGGCTACACAGAACCATATCGTGTTTGGTGTCAAACATGTTGGAATCCTACCCCCAGTCCAGCCATGGGCATGAGGGTACGATTCCCCCTTGCTAGAAGGGCGATATTGGAAAAGCGGCAGAATTTAGACACCAATTTAAAAGTGCACAAGTTTCACAAAATGGCTACTACCCGCCACCTACACGACCCTGGCTGGCTGTTGCTGGGGAAAACCCCAGCCTCGCCAGCTGGACAATAGGGCTCCTGTGGCAGGGAGGTGCTAGCATCTCCCCAGACAGGATAATGTGGATTGGAACAGGGTGGGTGCACCAAGTGTCCTTTCAGAGTTGCACGTAGGCAGCTGCAGAGACCTAATTCTGCATACACCGCTTGGAACCGGTTCAGGGGCATCCTGCCCCTCGCCCATGCGGGAAACACACAAAGGGGAGAGGGTGTAGCCACCCTTTCCCGCCTCACTGTGAGAAGTTGGCCTGGCATATGCTGGTCACTAGTTCTAGTGGCCACCTTGCACCAGTCCAATTCGACTCTTGGTAGATAGGTTTAAAGACAACCTTTTAAAAGAAAGCTATCCTAGTGGTAGCTGTGGAGAGCAGCCTTCAGGCTAAGTCTCTGAGGAATGTAAAGCAGCTTGTTTTACCTTATAATCTCTTGAATTACCAAATGAAAAGACACCACACAGGTATATATATGAAATATATATGTATTTATTACTAAATATACTCTACTAATCTCTTTATGAGATTAGTCCCAGGTAAACATTTAAAAGATCAACATTTCTCAACAAATTAAGCACATAAATCACTGTAGCCCTAGGGGCGTACCAGACCATATACTAAGTAAATGGTATAACAAATTCGACAAGCAAAATGAAGAGGCCTAGGGCCTTGGGAATCGCTGGGGCTTCACTGCTGTAGTGTTTTCAGGTAAGTAACTAGCCCACAGGGGACGCGTGCAGTGTCTAAACACGCACGCGAGTTTCTCATAGACTTCAATGCAAAAATGTCGCGATTTGTATTTTAAAGTTTTAGGGCACTTCTGAGTGGACAACAAGCACACAACTTACTGGGTAAGTATTTCGATAGCCAATGCACACTTGGGCACCGTAATGCCAGAGTTACCTCACCCAGGGAGTCCGGGTGCACAGGTGTCCTTTGGTGTCGGGTCGCGATGCTGTTTTCAATGGGAATCGAGGTGTTCTTGCTGCTTGTGTCGTCGAGAGAGGTGTCCGTTCGGTTCCAACGATGGATTGGAGTTGCAGGCGACCTGGAAATTGAGGGGACAGAGTTCAGAGTCACTTGCCAGTGACCGGTGGCCTTCAGGATAGATGACCACAACTGTCGCGTCACTTTCGTCGCTGATGGTGTTTTGTCTCTTCGCCCACGCCGTCCAGGAGGGATCGATGATGACCAGCAGCTGGAGTTGGAGGGTCCCATGACGTCTGCAGCTGTTGGCGGTGTCGGCACCCGGATTGGAGCCAACAAACCTTGGCAACTGCAAGTCTCGGGGAGAGTGAAGATGGTGGATAGCTCAGACCAGCAAGGTCCGAGAGACTCACCCAGCAAGGGTAAGTGAGGGTAGGCCCAGAGCAACCAGGCCAGCCCTTGGAATCGTCGAGGATGTCTTCAGGAGGGCTACTAGCCAACGGGCAAGCAACTGCAAAGACGGCTTTGCAGGAAAACTTCAGCAACAGCCCACGGTCACTCGGGACGGGGTAGGCCGCTGATCTTTGGTTCAGTACCTGCTCGGGACTTGGACATTAAGTGGTCCAAAGCACAGGTTTGTAGTTCGTCGTTCAGGGCTTGCACTCGAAATCAGTGCACGGTTCCCTGGTATTGTCGTTCCTCGTCACTCGTGGGGTCCAGACGCCACAGCTTCGCTGGGGACTCAAAATGGCCGTAGAGAGGTCAGGAAATTGACTTCAGGGGACGCAGGGACTTCGGGCTCCGGCGGGAGCGGTAAAGTTTGCAACCGTTGTTCAGTCCTTAAGGTGCCTGCAAAGCAGGGGAGCCACTCCTTGGCTCCAAGGGAGATCCTTCGGTCTTCTAAAGGTAGTAGAACGTTGAAGGGACCGGATTCTTCTTCGTAGAGCATCGTCCAGGTGTAATCTGAATTGCATTGGCAATCTTTGGTATCTTATACTGTAAAGATGGGAGGGACTAGCTCTAGGGCCACTCCTCTAGGAGGGCCAGGGTAGGGGTGGTTACACCCACTTCCCTTTGTCCAGTTTCGCGCCAGGACAGGGGCAGAGGCCCCTGAACCGGTTTGAGCTGGCATTTGCACAGAGGAGCCTACTGCTCCCCCAGTGCAGGACTTCAAAGGCACTCTAAGAGTGCACCCACCCAGCTCCAATACACTAAATCCTGTCTGGAAGGTTGTGACACCTCCCTGTGACAGGAAACCCTTTGTTGAGCTCCCTCCACTGCGAGTTTCGGTCAGCAGCAGGAGGGCAGCCCGGTGTCTGTGCTGGTGGCATCCATTTTGTGATGCCAGGGCTCTAGAAGATTTCTACCGTTTGGTACAGTGGGTACATGTCGTCCCCTCTAGTAGGGTGGGATCATACTCCCACACCAGTTACTGGTGTGGGGGTATGATTCCAAAACGTTTGACACCAAACACGACATGTTTTGATGCAGTCATTCCAAAGTTAGCATTAACCGGGAGGTTATAATGCACTTAAGAGTATATGGTTTAACCGCATCCACAAACAGCAGCAGAGAATAGACTCTGCCAGCTGCAGGGGGGTCCTGCTCAGGCAGAAGCACCCCCTCACATAGTAAACCGTGCACCCTGCCCTTGGGATTAATAGGGCCTACCATAGGGGTGACTGATAGGTTCATATGTGTGTGTATGGTGAGATATAGAAACCTATACCTCTGTGAGTAGTGCTAACACTACCTCACACAGGCTGCAGTAGCAGGCCTGTGGTGTCAGATTGAGAATGCTTCCCAGGGGTGGCATAATACATGCTGCAGCCCCTGGTAGGCCTGTGAAGTACCAATGCCCTAGGTACCTAAGGTACCATATACTAGGGGCCCACAAGGTACCACAGTATCCAATCACTAGTGCATCTAGTATGCACATCAATCATTTTAGGGAGTAAGCAGATAGGCTGGGGTCCTGAATAGCAGGATCCCAGCCAGACTAGTCAAAAACCACTCAAACACCAGGAAAAAAGTGGGGGCAACCATATAGTCAGATTCCACCTTCCTACATAACCCCCCCCAAACGAAAGGAGATAAGGCTAACCTTGTCCAGATAAGCCTTTATTTCCTGAGTGGCCATATAAGGAAGAACCTGCACTAGCATGGTTGCTCCCTGTCTCATGGTCCACTTGGGAAATTCTACCCCAAGGGGTTCTAGAGTTTCTCCAAAGTCTAGGGAAATTACCTGTATTGGTTTTTGGGTCAGAGGTGGGCTGGTGGGGTGTCTGAGTCTGGAAGTGAGGCCCTATTTGGGTTGGCCTCAACCTCCTCAGATCACTGGCCACTATGGAAGCCTTTCTGCCCATGACTGTGTCATATCTGGCCCTAAGGGTCAACCTCTGGCTGCCTACAGCTGGGGGTTGGATCCCTTTGGTTGGAATAGTGGAGGGCACTGGAAGGTTTGGGGCAACTAGGCCCCAGGTTTCCCTGTGTTCAACAACATCCATTTGAGGGGTGCCTATACCTAGGGGTAAGGGGGATCCCTCAGTTTGTAGAGGAATTTTCACCTGGCTAGAACTACTCTGCTGGGTGTCCCTAATCTGCTGATGAGGGGGTTCCTCTGGACAGGGGCCCATTAAGGGTCCACTGACCTCCCTGACCTCTGCAGCCCTGGGCTGACTGAGGCAGGGTAGAGAGGGGCAGGATACCTGCTCCAGACTGGGTACCACCTTGGAAGGATCCCCTGCCATCAGAGAGGTGACCAGGCCAGGCCTGTCCACTTCTGGGGCAGTTACTTCACAGGGGGCAGGATCAGTTCCCTTAGAAACTTGACCCTCACCCTTGGTCTGGTGGGGGGAGGACTGTTCCTCTCCCCCTATGCTCTCTGTCTGGGTAGAGTGATCCATAGTTTCAGGCTTCACTCTTTTTACTTTCTCCTGGGGTGGAGGTGAGGCCCTCAGGGTCTCATCCACTTTCTCAGGGATGCCTAACATTCTTAAATGGGCATTGTGGTCTACCTCAGCCCAGGCTGAGATCTCTAGATCATTCCCCAGTAAGCAATCTACAGGCAAGGTTGGGGACACTGCCACTCTCTTGGGGCCAGTGACCCCTCCCCAGCTGAGATTTACTACTGCCATGGGATGGTCTGTCCTAATTCCATCAATATTGGTCACCTGGTAGCTAAACTCAGGTAAAAGCTGTTCCAGGGGCACTAGTCTCCTTGTCACCATGGTGACACTAGCCCCTGTGTCCCTGTAGGCCACAGCCTTCTGACCATTGATCATAGGCTCTTGTCTGTACCTGCCCAAGATATTGGGACTCATGGTAAAGTTGGCAAACCCCATGCCACCATCACAGACTAGAGTTGCTTGTGTAGGGGACCTGGTTAGGCCAGAGTCCACCTGTGTTCCCCAAGAAAACCCAACTAAGTTTGTGGGTGCACTCCCACCACCTGGGGGATTACTACTGGTAGTAACAGGAGGTGTTGGAGCTGCTTTGGGAGGAACATTCTCTTTATTGCCATTCTTTGGACAGCTGGAGTCAGTTTTCCAGTGTCCAGGTTTCTTGCACACATGGCAATATGGTTTCTTATTGGAAGAGGAAGGATTTTGGGACCCACCCCCAGAACTGGGTTTTTGGGGCCCTTCAGAGGACTTTTCTGTTTTATCATCCCCACCTTTCTCTTTGGGCTTAGTGGAATCTTTCTTCTGGTCACCACCTTGGTTCTTGGGCCTAACCCTGGTTCTGACCCATTTGTCTGCCTTCTTTCCCAATTCTTGGGGAGAGGTCAGATCAGAGTCCACCAGGTACTGGTGTAAGAGTTGGTTCTGACAATTATTAAGGATCTGCTCTCTCATAATCAAATTATACAATCCCTTAAAGTCAGTGACTCTACTGCCAACAATCCAACCCTCCAGAGCCTTGGTAGCACAATCTACAAAGTCCACCCAATCCTGAGTCTGTGCTTTCTGGGTATCCCTGAACTTCAACCTGTACTGTTCAGTGGTTAAGCCAAACCCATCTATCAAAGCACTCTTCAGGGATTCATAGTCATTAGCATCCTCTTCTCTAACAGTGAGGAGCTTGTCTCTACCTTTATCTGAAAAGGAGAGCCACAAGATTGCTGCCCACTGTTTCTGGGGGACCTGTTGAACTTTACAGGCCCTCTCCATAGCAGTTATCCATTTGTGGATATCATCCCCACTCTGGTAGGGAGGAACAACCTTGGACAGGTTCCTATGGTCAGGAGTATAATCTCTGTTTCTAGGGACACTGTTGCTGCCACCAGGGGTATCTAACCCCTCCTTCTTTGAAGCTCTTTGGAGCTCGAAGGCTTCCCTATCTAAGGCCAGTTGCTTGGCTCTGAGAGCAAGCCTAGCTTCCTCATACTGTAGCAACTTGTACCTTCTCTCAGAAGAGGTCTCCCTGGGAAAGTTGGAGTTCTTCTGTGGGACAGATTCTCTTCCAGAGTGGTATGAATGGTCAGATTCCCTTGAGAGGGACCTAGGCCTCTCTCCCACTCTGTCAGTTCTCTTAGGGAGAATTCCTCTGTTCCTTTCAGACTCTTCTAAGTCTGGCCCTTCAATCACAGACTCCAGGTCATCTTGATTTTCATCATCAGACCCAGAGACTATGTTTGACCCACCCCCTGATCCAGACCCACTTGCTCCTAGAGCTTGTTTCAGGTCATCTGCTACTAGCAGATCTATCAGGTGCTGTGATGAGGGACTCCTGCCCACCCTCAGTCCTCTTTCAAAGCATAAGGCCTTCAGGTCAGTGTAGGCCAGGTCTTTGTACTGAGCTGGGATGGACCCACTGGCTCCATCCTGGTGAGGCATACTAGTGTTGTGCAGTGTTGTACTACCTACACTAGTTGTGGCCTACTAAACCTAGCTTGAGCTGTAGCAAGGGTGTGCTTATCCCTTTACACACAGCTCTAAGTTCAGTAGAACTTATTGATACTAGCTTGACTTTATATGTACCTTGAGTACCTTAAGTGGTTTTCAGTTAGTAATTCAAATTGAGATTTTCTGGTAAAACAATGGCAAGCTGTAATCCCACACGCTGCCCACCAATGTGAGAAGTTGGCCTGGCATATGCTGGTCACTAGTTCTAGTGGCCACCTTGCACCAGTCCAATTCGACTCTTGGTAGATAGGTTTAAAGACAACCTTTTAAAAGAAAGCTATCCTAGTGGTAGCTGTGGAGAGCAGCCTTCAGGCTAAGTCTCTGAGGAATGTAAAGCAGCTTGTTTTACCTTATAATCTCTTGAATTACCAAATGAAAAGACACCACACAGGTATATATATGAAATATATATGTATTTATTACTAAATATACTCTACTAATCTCTTTATGAGATTAGTCCCAGGTAAACATTTAAAAGATCAACATTTCTCAACAAATTAAGCACATAAATCACTGTAGCCCTAGGGGCGTACCAGACCATATACTAAGTAAATGGTATAACAAATTCGACAAGCAAAATGAAGAGGCCTAGGGCCTTGGGAATCGCTGGGGCTTCACTGCTGTAGTGTTTTCAGGTAAGTAACTAGCCCACAGGGGACGCGTGCAGTGTCTAAACACGCACGCGAGTTTCTCATAGACTTCAATGCAAAAATGTCGCGATTTGTATTTTAAAGTTTTAGGGCACTTCTGAGTGGACAACAAGCACACAACTTACAGGGTAAGTATTTCGATAGCCAATGCACACTTGGGCACCGTAATGCCAGCGTTACCTCACCCAGGGAGTCCGGGTGCACAGGTGTCCTTTGGTGTCGGGTCGCGATGCTGTTTTCAATGGGAATCGAGGTGTTCTTGCTGCTTGTGTCGTCGAGAGAGGTGTCCGTTCGGTTCCAACGATGGATTGGAGTTGCAGGCGACCTGGAAATTGAGGGGACAGAGTTCAGAGTCACTTGCCAGTGACCGGTGGCCTTCAGGATAGATGACCACAACTGTCGCGTCGCTTTCGTCGCTGATGGTGTTTTGTCTCTTCGCCCACGCCGTCCAGGAGGGATCGATGATGACCAGCAGCTGGAGTTGGAGGGTCCCACGACGTCTGCAGCTGTTGGCGGTGTCGGCACCCGGATTGGAGCCAACAAACCTTGGCAACTGCAAGTCTTGGGGAGAGTGAAGATGGTGGATAGCTCAGACCAGCAAGGTCCGAGAGACTCACCCAGCAAGGGTAAGTGAGGGTAGGCCCAGAGCAACCAGGCCAGCCCTTGGAATCGTCGAGGATGTCTTCAGGAGGGCTACTAGCCAATGGGCAAGCAACCGCGAAGACGCCTTTGCAGGAAAACTTCAGCAACAGCCCACGGTCACTCGGGACGGGGTAGGCCGCTGACCTTTGGTTCAGTACCTGCTCGGGACTTGGACATTAAGTGGTCCAAAGCACAGGTTTGTAGTTCGTCGTTCAGGGCTTGCACTCGAAATCAGTGCACGGTTCCCTGGTATTGTTGTTCCTCGTCACTCGTGGGGTCCAGACGCCACAGCTTCGCTGGGGACTCAAAATGGCCGTAGAGAGGTCAGGAAATTGACTTCAGGGGACGCAGGGACTTCGGGCTCCGGCGGGAGCGGTAAAGTTTGCAACCGTTGTTCAGTCCTTAAGGTGCCTGCAAAGCAGGGGAGCCACTCCTTGGCTCCAAGGGAGATCCTTCGGTCTTCTAAAGGTAGTAGAACGTTGAAGGGACCGGATTCTTCTTCGTAGAGCGTCGTCCAGGTGTAATCTGAATTGCATTGGCAATCTTTGGTATCTTATACTGTAAAGATGGGAGGGACTAGCTCTAGGGCCACTCCTCTAGGAGGGCCAGGGTAGGGGTGGTTACACCCACTTCCCTTTGTCCAGTTTCGCGCCAGGACAGGGGCAGAGGCCCCTGAACCGGTTTGAGCTGGCATTTGCACAGAGGAGCCTACTGCTCCCCCAGTGCAGGACTTCAAAGGCACTCTAAGAGTGCACCCACCCAGCTCCAATACACTAAATCCTGTCTGGAAGGTTGTGACACCTCCCTGTGACAGGAAACCCTTTGTTGAGCTCCCTCCACTGCGAGTTTCGGTCAGCAGCAGGAGGGCAGCCCGGTGTCTGTGCTGGTGGCATCCATTTTGTGATGCCAGGGCTCTAGAAGATTTCTACCGTTTGGTACAGTGGGTACATGTCATCCCCTCTAGTAGGGTGGGATCATACTCCCACACCAGTTACTGGTGTGGGGGTATGATTCCAAAACGTTTGACACCAAACACGACATGTTTTGATGCAGTCATTCCAAAGTTAGCATTAACCGGGAGGTTATAATGCACTTAAGAGTATATGGTTTAACCGCATCCACAAACAGCAGCAGAGAATAGACTCTGCCAGCTGCAGGGGGGTCCTGCTCAGGCAGAAGCACCCCCTCACATAGTAAACCGTGCACCCTGCCCTTGGGATTGATAGGGCCTACCATAGGGGTGACTGATAGGTTCATATGTGTGTGTATGGTGAGATATAGAAACCTATACCTCTGTGAGGAGTGCTAACACTACCTCACACAGGCTGCAGTAGCAGGCCTGTGGTGTCAGATTGAGAATGCTTCCCAGGGGTGGCATAATACATGCTGCAGCCCCTGGTAGGCCTGTGAAGTACCAATGCCCTAGGTACCTAAGGTACCATATACTAGGGGCCCACAAGGTACCACAGTATCCAATCACTAGTGCATCTAGTATGCACATCAATCATTTTAGGGAGTAAGCAGATAGGCTGGGGTCCTGAATAGCAGGATCCCAGCCAGACTAGTCAAAAACCACTCAAACACCAGGAAAAAAGTGGGGGCAACCATATAGTCAGATTCCACCTTCCTACACTCACCAGCCATTGGTGGACACTACTCTGGACACTCCCCTAATCTTGGGGATAAAGGTGAATAACGTGGCCCCAGAGCCTCAGATTACTTTGGAACTTCACAGAACCGACCTTCGACGAGCTGCTGCCCAGCTGACTGAAGAAATCTCCCTTGGGATAAAGTAGTTATCCCCCTGCTTGGCAGGCACCTGAAACACTGCAAGTGACCCGGTTGGAACCTCGCTGCTCTGACAGACTTCAACGACCTCCAACTCCCTTGAGGTGGGATTCCAGTGCATCCCAGAGGCCAGTGAGTGTGCTCAACGAGTTTGGGCACCGTGGACCGCGTGGGTGCCGAGATCCTCAATACCCCAGGACACCGGCCACCTTTTGCATAACACACGACCCTGACCAGTGGAGAAGTTCTGCTTTGGCCCGTTTTCGAGCCAACCACTCTACAGCAATTGTGCCAAAGATCACCACCCTAGCCCCCTCCGGTGGCCCGTGGGTGCCCTTTTACGCACTCCAAATTGCCGCCTCCCACGGTCCCTTGTCTCTTGACTTGTGGGCCCTAGCGGAGGTCCATCTTCAAAAACAAGAGTTCCCCTTGTTGCTCCAGGCCTGCTCTACAGTCTCCTTGAAGGAGACCTCTCCCAGACCTCGTGGGTCTGCGCTGTAGCTGATTTGTTTATTCTTCATGGGTTGCGGTTGCCAAGGCTTAGTGGATCCAATCCGGACACTAACACCGCAGCGACCCTCATCCGATGTGGTACAGTCGCCCTCCGGAAGCTGGCCTTCCTTGAAGTCTCCCGGAGCCTGTGGCTGCAGATCCAAGCAGCAGCACCTCTCACCTGAAGCACCCGACATCGAAGGGCTCTTTGCTTTGAGCCTCCTGGTCACTTTGCCGTGACCCAGACTCTGTCCCCTCTGATTTCAGGTTCTTCTCTACAATCTTCACATCTTTGATCTTCACGGCATCATCGACGCTTTTGGCTAGCAGAACTTTTGACTATTTTCCTCTTGAAAATCAGCCCGCGACCCGACACCAGAATCGACCTATGCACCCGGCTTCCCTGAGGCAGGTAACAGTGGTACTACGGTACTCTCGAGGTGGTGGGCTCTTCAAAAGCTTAACTCCAAAGTTTTAACTTTGTACTACTGCTAGAAGTAGTTTTTAATCTGTTTATTTCAAACCGCGACATTCTCCATAGCCTAACATTGCGATCCCGATAGCAGCTCTTTGCACTGCACGCGTCTCCCGTGGGTCCCCTTCCTCATAACTGTGGGTGGATTCTGAAGGGGCAAGCGATCCTGAATGCCCTAGGCATTGCCTGTAGAATTGTCGTGGTTCTTATACCACTATTTTAGTATATGGTTTGGTCCCCCCCTGGGGCCCATTGATTTCTGTGCTATTTATTGTGTTTATAAATGCTTGGTTGAAGTGTAACTTTGCCACTAGTCACATAAAGCGACTGTGGGATTCTGTCTAGAATAAATACATATATTTTATATATATACCTGTGTGGACTACTCTTTCATTTGGTTATTCAAGAGGTTATTATGGTAAAACAATAAGCTTAACACTCCTTCAAGACTTAGCCTGAAGGCTGCTCTCCACAGCTACCACTAGGATAGGTTTCTTTAAATGTTGTCTTTTAAACCTAACATCCTAAGAGTCGAATTGGACTGGTGCAAGGTGGCCACTATAACTAGTGACCAGCATATGCCAGGCCAACTTCTCACATTGGTGTGCAGCTGTTGGATTCAAGCTTGCCATTGTTTTACCAAATAACAAATTGAATTTCTAAAGTGAAAGCCACTTGGTACCAAAGGTACATATAAATTCAAGCTAGAATACAATAAGTTCTACTGAACTTAGAGTTGTGTGTAGAGAGTTTAGCACACCTTGACGACAACTCAAGAGAGGGTTCAGTAGGCCACACTTAGTGTAGGTAGATACACCACTATCACTACACTAGAAATGTCTGTAGGTTCAGGTGCCCATAAGGCTCTGGAAGGACCCCAAAGGGTCCCAGTCGACAAGTATGATCATCTCTCATTTGCTGATCTCAGGGAGATGTGCACCCTTAGGAAACTGAAGACAAACAAAGGTGCCAATACCCAACGTCTCAGGGAAATCCTGCTCATAGCAGACTTTATGCAGACTTTAGGGTCTGGTGGGGTAGACAGGTTGGGTGGGCATCCCTCAGATGAGGACACTCCCAGAGTGGACTCTGATGGGGACCAGGAAGAGGATGAAGATCCTGACCTGGAAGAAACACACCACTCACAACATGGAGGTGATGGCCCAGGAGGCACTCCCTCCATCCCTAAAGGGAGAGTGGTGGATCCAAGAAGGAACAGATCCCCCTCAGTGGGGTCCAACCATTCTGGGAGATCCAAAGGGTCCTCTGCCTCTTCTCAGAGAAGAGAATCCTCTCATGAGAGGAAATGCAGACTGATCAAATTTGAGCAGGCTAAGCTACAGCTTAAAAGAGAACAGTTAGCATTAGACAGGGAAGCCCTGGAGCTTCAGAAATCTTCAAGAAAGTGGGGTCTAGAGACCCCTGGTGGCAGTAATGAAACCCCTAGAGTTAGAGAGAAAGTCCCTGACAATAGGAACCTCCACAAGATTGTGCCCCCCTATAAGACAGGGGATGATATCCACAAATGGATCTCTGCTCTTGAGAGGGCCTGTAAAGTACAAAGGGTCCCAGTAGAGCAGTGGGCAGCAATCCTGTGGCTCTCCTTTGCAGACAAAGGAAGAGACAAGCTCCTCACTGTAAGAGAAGAGGATGCTGATGATTACTATATCCTGAGAGATGCTTTAATAGTTGGGTTTGGCTTAACCACTGATCAATACAGACTTAAGTTCAGAGACACCCAAAAAGCACAGGATCAGGATTGGGTAGACTTTGTTGATTGTGCTACCAAGGCATTGGAAGGTTGGTTAAATGGCAGTAAAGTTAATGATTATAAAGGATTGTACAATCTCATAATGAGGGAGCAGATTCTTAATAATTGTCATAACCAACTCACCAGCACCTGGTGGACTCTGATCTGACCTCTCCCCAAGAATTGGGAAAGAAGGCAGACAAATGGGTCAGAACCAGGATCAGGCCCAAGAACCAAAGTGGTGACCAGAAGAAAGATTCTACCAAACCCAAAGAGAAAGGTGGGGATAATAAAACAGAAAAGTCCCCTGAAGAGCCACAACAACCCAGTGCTGGGGGTGGGTTCCAAAATCCTTCCTCTTCAAAAAAGAAACCATATTGCCATGTGTGTCAGAAGCCTGGCCACTGGAAAACTGACTCCAGTTGTCCAAAGAATGGCAATAAAGAAAATGTTCCTCCAGTTACAGCTCCAACACCTCCTGTTGCTACTAGTAGTAATCCCCCAGGTGGCGGGAGTGCAACCAAAAACTTAGTTGGGTTTTCTTGGGGAACTCCAGTGGACTCTGGCCTAACCAGGTCCCCAGCACAAGCAGCTCTAGTCTGTGATGGTGGCATGGGGTTTGCCAACTTTACCATGAGCCCCAGTATTCTGGGCAGGTACAGACAAGAGCCCATGATCAATGGTCAGAAGGCTGTGGCCTACAAGGACACAGGGGCCAGTGTCACCATGGTGACCAAGAGGCTAGTGCCCCTAGAACAGCTTTTACCTGGGTTTAGCTACCAGGTGACCAATATAGATGGAATCAGGACAGACCATCCCATGGCAGTGGTAAATCTCAGCTGGGGAGGGGTCACTGGCCCAAAGAGAGTGGCAGTGTCCCCAAACTTGCCTGTAGATTGTCTACTGGGGAATGATCTGGAAATCTCAGCCTGGGCTGAGGTTGACCACAAGGCCCATTTGAAAATGGTAGGAATCCCTGAGAGAGTGGAAGAGACCCTGAGGGCCTCACCTCCACCCCAGGAGAAAGTAAAAAGAGTGAAGCCTGAAACTATGGATCACTCTACCCAAACAGAGAGCATAGGGGAAGAGGAACAGTCCTCCCCCCACCAGACTACAGGTAAGGGTCAAGTTTCTCAGGGAACTGATCCTGCCCCTTGTGGAGTAACTGCCCCAGAAGTGGACAGGCCTGGCCTGGTCACCTCTCTGATGGCAGGGATTCCTTCCAAGGTGGTACTCAGTCTGGAGCAGGTATCCTGCCCCTCTCTACCCTGCCTCAGTCAGCCCAGGGCTGCAGAGGTCAGGGAGGTCAGTGGACCCTTAATGGGCCCCTGTCCAGAGGAACCCCCTCACCAGCAGATTAGGGACACCCAGCAGAGTAGTTTCAGCCAGGTGAATATTCCTCTACAAACTGAGGGATCCCCTTTACCCTTAGGTATAAGCACCCCTCAAATGGATGTTGTTGAGCACAGGGAAACCTGGGGCATAGTTGCCCCAAACCTTCCAGTGCCCTCCACTATTCCAGCCAAAGGGATCCAACCCCCAGCTGTAGGCAGCCAGAGGGAGACCCTTGGGGCCAGATCTGACACAGCCATGAGCAGAAAGGCTTCCATAGTGGCCAGTGATCTGAGGAGGTTGAGGCCAACCCAAATAGGGCCTCACTTCCAGACTCAGACACCCCACCAGCCCACCTCTGACCCAAAAACCAATACAGGTAATTTCCCTAGACTTTGGAGAAACTCTAGAACCCCTTGGGGTAGAATTTCCCAAGTGGACCATGAGACAGGGAGCAACCATGCTAGTGCTGGTTCTTCCTTATATGGCCACTCAGGAAATAAAGGCTTATCTGGACAAGGTTAGCCTTATCTCCTTTCGTTTGGGGGGGTTATGTAGGAAGGTGGAATCTGACTAATGGTTGCCCCCAACTTTTTGCCTGGTATTTGAGTGGTTTTTGACTAGTCTGGCAGGGATCCTGCTATCCAGGACCCCAGCCTATCTGCTTTCTCCCTAAAACTGATGTGAGTACTCTAGGTACAAACCTAATTGGATGCTGGGCATGCCCTACCAGTCCCTTGTAGATGGTACCCTAGGTACCCAGGGCATGGGTCCCTCAGTAGGCCTACCAGGGCTGCAGCACTTATTGTGCCACCCTGGGACAGCCATACAAACTGACACCACCAGACCACTACTGTAGTCTGGGTAAGGTGGTGCTAGCACCCCTTACAGGGATGTAGGTACCCTACATCCCACCCCATTACAACCCATATACTCTCATAGGTCACCCCTATGGCAGGCCCTGGTAATCCTACAGGGCTGGGTGCTGAGGTATGTGTGAGGGGGGACCCTTACGTGAGTAGGGCCTCTCTGCAACCTTCGTAAAAACGTTACTGGGTTGTTTGTAGTGTAGCCATACCATATACTCTTAACCGCATTATAAGTAAATCGCGTCAACGCGATAACTTGAGAATGGCTACACAGAACCATATCGTGTTTGGTGTCAAATATGTTGGAATCCTACCCCCAGTCCAGCCATGGGCATGAGGGTAAGATTCCCCCTTGCTAGAAGGGCGATATTGGAAAAGCGGCAGAATTTAGACACCAATTTAAAAGTGCACAAGTTTCACAAAATGGCTACTACCCGCCACCTACACGACCCTGGCTGGCTGTTGCTGAGGAAAACCCCAGCCTCGCCAGCTGGACAATAGGGCTCCTGTGGCAGGGAGGTGCTAGCATCTCCCCAGACAGGATAATGTGGATTGGAACAGGGTGGGTGCACCAAATGTCCTTTCAGAGTTGCACGTAGGCAGCTGCAGAGACCTAATTCTGCATACACCGCTTGGAACCGGTTCAGGGGCATCCTTCCCCTCGCCCAGGCGGGAAACACACAAAGGGGAGAGGGTGTAGCCACCCTTTCCCTCCTCACCAGCCATTGGTGGACACTACTCTGGACACTCCCCTAATCTTGGGGATAAAGGTGAATAACGTGGCCTCAGATTACTTTGGAACTTCACAGAACCGACCTTCGACGAGCTGCTGCCCAGCTGACTGAAGAAATCTCCCTTGGGATAAAGGAGTTATCCCCCTGCTTGGCAGGCACCTAAAACACTGCAAGTGACCCGGTTGGAACCTCGCTGCTCTGACGGACTTCAACGACCTCCAACTCCATTGAGGTGGGATTCCAGTGCATCCCAGAGGCCAGTGAGTGTGCTCAACGAGTTTGGGCACCGTGGACCGCGTGGGTGCCGAGATCCCCAATACCCCAGGACACCGGCCACCTCTTGCATAACACACGACCCTGACCAGTGGAGAAGTTCTGCTTTGGCCTGTTTTCGAGCCAACCACTCTACAGCAATTGTGTCAAAGATCACTACCCTAGCCCCTTCCAGTGGCCCATGGGTGCCCTTTTACGCACTCCAAATTGCTGCCTCCCACGGTCCCTTGTCTCTCGACTTGTGGGCCCTAGCGGAGGTCCATCTTTAAAAACAAGAGTTCCCCTCGTTGCTCCAGGCCTGCTCTACAGTCTCCTTGAAGGAGACCTCTCCCAGACCTCGTGGGTCTGCGCTGTAGCTGATTTGTTTATTCTTCATGGGTTGCGGTTGCCAAGGCTTAGTGGATCCAATCCGGACACTAACACCGCAGCGACCCTCATCCAATGTGGGACAGTCGCCCTCCGGAAGCTGGCCTTCCTTGAAGTCTCCCGGAGCCTGTGGCTGCAGATCCAAGCAGCAGCACCTCTCACCTGAAGCACCCGACATCGAAGGGCTCTTTGCTTTGAGCCTCCTGGTCACTTTGCCGTGACCCAGACTCTGTCCCCTCTGATTTCAGGTTCTTCTCTACAATCTTCACATCTTTGATCTTCACGGCATCATCGACGCTTTTGGCTAGCAGAACTTTTGACTATTTTCCTATTGAAAATTAGCCCGCGACCCGACACCAGAATCGACCTATGCACCCGGCTTCCCTGAGGCAGGTAACAGTGGTACTACGGTACTCTCGAGGTGGTGGGCTCTTCAAAAGCTTAACTCCAAAGTTTTAACTTTGTACTACTGCTAGAAGTAGTTTTTAATCTGTTTATTTCAAACCGCGACATTCTCCATAGCCTAACATTGCGATCCCGATAGCAGCTCTTTGCACTGCACGCGTCTCCCGTGGGTCCCCTTCCTCATAACTGTGGGTGGATTCTGAAGGGGCAAGCGATCCTGAATGCCCTAGGCATTGCCTGTAGAATTGTTGTGGTTCTTATACCACTATTTTAGTATATGGTTTGGTCCCCCCCTGGGGCCCATTGATTTCTTTGCTATTTATTGTGTTTATAAATGCTTGGTTGAAGTGTAACTTTGCCACTAGTCACATAAAGCGACTGTGGGATTCTGTCTAGAATAAATACATATATTTTATATATATACCTGTGTGGACTACTCTTTCATTTGGTTATTCAAGAGGTTATTATGGTAAAACAATAAGCTTAACACTCCTTCAAGACTTAGCCTGAAGGCTGCTCTCCACAGCTACCACTAGGATAGCTTTCTTTAAAGGTTGTCTTTTAAACCTAACATCCTAAGAGTCGAATTGGACTGGTGCAAGGTGGCCACTATAACTAGTGACCAGCATATGCCAGGCCAACTTCTCACATTGGTGTGCAGCTGTTGGATTCAAGCTTGCCATTGTTTTACCAAATAACAAATTGAATTTCTAAAGTGAAAGCCACTTGGTACCAAAGGTACATATAAATTCAAGCTAGAATACAATAAGTTCTACTGAACTTAGAGTTGTGTGTAGAGATTTTAGCACACCTTGACGACAACTCAAGAGAGGGTTCAGTAGGCCACACTTAGTGTAGGTAGATACACCACTATCACTACACTAGAAATGTCTGTAGGTTCAGGTGCCCATAAGGCTCTGGAAGGACCCCAAAGGGTCCCAGTCGACAATTATGATCATCTCTCATTTGCTGATCTCAGGGAGATGTGCACCCTTAGGAAACTGAAGACAAACAAAGGTGCCAATACCCAACGTCTCAGGGAAATCCTGCTCATAGCAGACTTTATGCAGACTTTAGGGTCTGGTGGGGTAGACAGGTTGGGTGGGCATCCCTCAGATGAGGACACTCCCAGAGTGGACTCTGATGGGGACCAGGAAGAGGATGAAGATCCTGACCTGGAAGAAACAAACCACTCACAACATGGAGGTGATGGCCCAGGAGGCACTCCCTCCATCCCTAAAGGGAGAGTGGTGGATCCAAGAAGGAACAGATCCCCCTCAGTGGGGTCCAACCATTCTGGGAGATCCAAAGGGTCCTCTGCCTCTTCTCAGAGAAGAGAATCCTCTCATGAGAGGAAATGCAGACTGATCAAATTTGAGCAGGCTAAGCTACAGCTTAAAAGAGAACAGTTAGCATTAGACAGGGAAGCCCTGGAGCTTCAGAAATCTTCAAGAAAGTGGGGTCTAGAGACCCCTGGTGGCAGTAATGAAACCCCTAGAGTTAGAGAGAAAGTCCCTGACAATAGGAACCTCCACAAGATTGTGCCCCCCTATAAGACAGGGGATGATATCCACAAATGGATCTCTGCTCTTGAGAGGGCCTGTAAAGTACAAAGGGTCCCAGTAGAGCAGTGGGCAGCAATCCTGTGGCTCTCCTTTGCAGACAAAGGAAGAGACAAGCTCCTCACTGTAAGAGAAGAGGATGCTGATGATTACTATATCCTGAGAGATGCTTTAATAGTTGGGTTTGGCTTAACCACTGATCAATACAGACTTAAGTTCAGAGACACCCAAAAAGCACAGGATCAGGATTGGGTAGACTTTGTTGATTGTGCTACCAAGGCATTGGAAGGTTGGTTAAATGGCAGTAAAGTTAACGATTATAAAGGATTGTACAATCTCATAATGAGGGAGCAGATTCTTAATAATTGTCATAACCAACTCACCAGCACCTGGTGGACTCTGATCTGACCTCTCCCCAAGAATTGGGAAAGAAGGCAGACAAATGGGTCAGAACCAGGATCAGGCCCAAGAACCAAGGTGGTGACCAGAAGAAAGATTCTACCAAACCCAAAGAGAAAGGTGGGATAATAAAACAGAAAAGTCCCCTGAAGAGCCACAAAAACCCAGTGCTGGGGGTGGGTTCCAAAATCCTTCCTCTTCAAAAAAGAAACCATATTGCCATGTGTGTCAGAAGCCTGGCCACTGGAAAACTGACTCCAGTTGTCCAAAGAATGGCAATAAAGAAAATGTTCCTCCAGTTACAGCTCCAACACCTCCTGTTGCTACTAGTAGTAATCCCCCAGGTGGCGGGAGTGCACCCAAAAACTTAGTTGGGTTTTCTTGGGGAACTCCAGTGGACTCAGGCCTAACCAGGTCCCCAGCACAAGCAGCTCTAGTCTGTGATGGTGGCATGGGGTTTGCCAACTTTACCATGAGCCCCAGTATTCTGGGCAGGTACAGACAAGAGCCCATGATCAATGGTCAGAAGGCTGTGGCCTACAAGGACACAGGGGCCAGTGTCACCATGGTGACCAAGAGGCTAGTGCCCCTAGAACAGCTTTTACCTGGGTTTAGCTACCAGGTGACCAATATAGATGGAATCAGGACAGACCATCCCATGGCAGTGGTAAATCTCAGCTGGGGAGGGGTCACTGGCCCAAAGAGAGTGGCAGTGTCCCCAAACTTGCCTGTAGATTGTCTACTGGGGAATGATCTGGAAATCTCAGCCTGGGCTGAGGTTGACCACAAGGCCTATTTGAAAATGGTAGGAATCCCTGAGAGAGTGGAAGAGACCCTGAGGGCCTCACCTCCACCCCAGGAGAAAGTAAAAAGAGTGAAGCCTGAAACTATGGATCACTCACCCAAACAGAGAGCATAGGGGAAGAGGAACAGTCCTTCCCCCACCAGACTACAGGTAAGGGTCAAGTTTCTCAGGGAACTGATCCTGCCCCTTGTGGAGTAACTGCCCCAGAAGTGGACAGGCCTGGCCTGGTCACCTCTCTGATGGCAGGGGATCCTTCCACGGTGGTACCCAGTCTGGAGCAGGTATCCTGCCCCTCTCTACTCTGCCTCAGTCAGCCCAGGGCTGCAGAGGTCAGGGAGGTCAGTGGACCCTTAATGGGCCCCTGTCCAGAGGAACCCCCTCACCAGCAGATTAGGGACACCCAGCAGAGTAGTTTCAGCCAGGTGAATATTCCTCTACAAACTGAGGGATCCCCTTTACCCTTAGGTATAAGCACCCCTCAAATGGATGTTGTTGAGCACAGGGAAACCTGGGGCATAGTTGCCCCAAACCTTCCAGTGCCCTCCACTATTCCAGCCAAAGGGATCCAACCCCCAGCTGTAGGCAGCCAGAGGGAGACCCTTAGGGCCAGATCTGACACAGCCATGAGCAGAAAGGCTTCCATAGTGGCCAGTGATCTGAGGAGGTTGAGGCCAACCCAAATAGGGCCTCACTTCCAGACTCAGACACCCCACCAGCCCACCTCTGACCCAAAAACCAATACAGGTAATTTCCCTAGACTTTGGAGAAACTCTAGAACCCCTTGGGGTAGAATTTCCCAAGTGGACCATGAGACAGGGAGCAACCATGCTAGTGCAGGTTCTTCCTTATATGGCCACTCAGGAAATAAAGGCTTATCTGGACAAGGTTAGCCTTATCTCCTTTCGTTTGGGGGGGTTATGTAGGAAGGTGGAATCTGACTAATGGTTGCCCCCAACTTTTTGCCTGGTATTTGAGTGGTTTTTGACTAGTCTGGCTGGGATCCTGCTATCCAGGACCCCAGCCTATCTGCTTTCTCCCTAAAACTGATGTGAGTACTCTAGGTACAAACCTAATTGGATGCTGGGCATGCCCTACCAGTCCCTTGTAGATTGTACCCTAGGTACCCAGGGCATGGGTCCCTCAGTAGGCCTACCAGGGCTGCAGCACTTATTGTGCCACCCTGGGACAGCCATACAAACTGACACCACCAGACCACTACTGTAGTCTGGGTAAGGTGGTGCTAGCACCCCTTACAGGGATGTAGGTACCCTACATCCCACCCCATTACAACCCATATACTCTCATAGGTCACCCCTAGGGCAGGCCCTGGTAATCCTACAGGGCTGGGTGCTGAGGTATGTGTGAGGGGGGACCCCTACGTGAGTAGGGCCTCTCTGCAACCTTTGTAAAAACGTTACTGGGTTGTTTGTAGTGTAGCCATACCATATACTCTTAACCGCATTATAAGTAAATCGCCTCATCGCGATAACTTGAGAATGGATACACAGAACCATGTCGTGTTTGGTGTCAAACATGTAGGAATCATACCCCCAGTCCAGCCATGGGCATGAGGATACGATTCCCCCTTGCTAGAAGGACGATATGGGAAAAGCAATAGAATTTAGACACCAATTTAAAAGTGCACAAGTTACACAAAATGGCTACTGCCCGCCACCTACACGACCCTGGCTGGCTGTTGCTGGGGAAAACCCCAGCCTCGCCAGCTGGACAATAGGGCTCCTGTGGCAGGGAGGTGCTAGCGTCTCCCCAGACAGGATAATGTGGATTGGAACAGGGTGGGTGCACCAAATGTCCTTTCAGAGTTGCACGTAGGCAGCTGCAGAGACCTAATTCTGCATACACCGCTTGGAACCAGTTCAGGGGCATCCTGCCCCTCGCCCAGGTGAGAAACACACAAAGGGGAGAGGGTGTAGCCACCCTTTCCCGCCTCACCAGCCATTGGTGGACACTACTCTGGACACTCCCCTAATCTTGGGGATAAAGGTGAATAACGTGGCCCCAGAGCCTCAGATTACTTTGGAACTTCACAGAACCGAACTTCCACGAGCTGCTGCCCAGCTGACTGAAGAAATCTCCCTTGGGATAAAGAGTTATCCCCCTGCTTGGCAGGCACCTGAAACACTGCAAGTGACCCGGTTGGAACCTTGCTGCTCCGACGGACTTCGACGACCTCCAACTCCCTTGAGGTGGGTTTCCAGTGCATCCCAGAGGCCAGTGAGTGTGCTCGACGAGTTTGGGCACCGTGGACCGCGTGGGTGCCGAGATCCCCAATACCCCAGGACACCAGCCACCTCTTGCATAGCACACGACCCTGACCAGTGGGGAAGTTGTGCTTTGGCTCGTTTTCGAGCCAACCACTCTACAGCAATTGTGCCAAAGATCAGCGCCCTAGCCTCCTCCGGTGGCCCGTAGGTGCCCTTTTACGCACTCCAAATTGCTGCCTCCCACCGTCCCTTGTCTCTCGACTTGTGGGCCCTAGTGGAGGTCCATCTTTGAAAACAAGAGTTCCTCTGGTTGCTCCAGGCCTGCTCTACAGTCTCCTTGAAGGAGACCTCTCCCAGATCTCGTGGGTCTGCGCTGTAGCTGATTTGTTTATTCTTTGTGGGTTGCGGTTGCCAAGGCTTAGTGGATCCAATCCGCACACTAACACCGCAGCGACCCTCATCCGACGTGGGTCAGTCGCCTTCCGGAAGCTGGCCTTCCTCGAAGCCTCCCGGAGCCCGTGGCTGTAGATCCAAGCAGCAGCACCTCTCACCTGAAGCACCCGACATCGAAGGGCTCTTTGCTTTGAGCCTCCTGGTCACTTTGCCGTGACCCAGACTCTGTCCCCTCTGCTTTCAGGTTCTTCTCTACAATCTTCACATCTTTGATCTTCACGGCATCATCGACTCTTATGGCTAGCAGAGCTTTTGAGTATTTTCCTATTGAAAATCAACCCGCGACCCGACACCAGAATCGACCTATGCATCCGGCTTCCCTGGGGCAGGTAACAGTGGTACTACGGTACTCTCGAGGTGGTGGGCTCTTCAAAAGCTTAACTCCAAAGTTTTAACTTTGTACTACTGCTAGAAGTATTTTTATTCTGTTTATTTCAAACCGCGACATTCTCCTTAGGCTAACATTGCGATCCCGATAGCAGCTCTTTGCACTGCACGCGTCTCCCGTGGGTCCCCATCCTCATAACTGTGGGTGGATTCTGAAGGGGCAAGCGATCCTGAATGCCCTAGGCATTGCCTGTAGAATTGTCGTGGTTCTTATACCACTATTTTAGTATATGGTTTGGTCCCCCCCTGGGGCCCATTGATTTCTGTGCTATTTATTGTGTTTATAAATGCTTGGTTGAAGTGTAACTTTGCCACTAGTCACATAAAGCGACTGTGGGATTCTGTCTAGAATAAATACATATATTTTATATATATACCTGTGTGGACTACTCTTTCATTTGGTTATTCAAGAGGTTATTATGGTAAAACAATAAGCTTAACACTCCTTCAAGACTTAGCCTGAAGGCTGCTCTCCACTGCTACCACTAGGATAGCTTTCTTTAAAGGTTGTCTTTTAAATCTAACATCATAAGAGTCGAATTGGACTGGTGCAAGGTGGCCACTATAACTAGTGACCAGCATATGCCAGGCCAACTTCTCACACTGGCCTAATGGTTAAGGTCTTAGACTCTTACTCTGGCCTAATGGTTAAGGTCTTAACTCTTCCTCTGGCCTAATGGGTAAGGTCTTAGACTCTTACTCTGGCCTACTGGTTAAGACCTTAACTCTTACTCTGTCCTAATGGTTAAGGTTTTAACTCTTACTCTGGCCTAATGGTTAAGGTTTTAGACTCTTACTCTGGCCTAACGGTTAAATTCTTAGACTCTTACTCTGGCCTAATGGTTAAGGTCTTATCTCTTACTCTGGCCTAATGGTTAGGGTCTTAACTCTTGCTCTGGCCTAATGGTTAAGGTCTTGGCTCTTATTCTGGTCTAATGGTTAAGGTCTAGACTCTTACTCTGGCCTAATGCTTAAGGTCTTAACTCTTACTCTGGCCTAATGGTTATGGTCTTAGACTCTTACTCTGGCCCAATGTTTAAGGTCTTAAGTCTTACTCTGGCCCAATGGTTAGGGTCTTAACTCTTACTCTGGCCTAATGGTTAAGGTCTTAGACTTGTACTCTGGCCTAATGTTAAAGGTCTTAACTCTTACGCTGGCCTAATGCTTAAGGTCTTAACTCTTATTCTGGCCTAATGGTTAAGGTCTTAGACTCTTACTCTGGCCTAATTGTTAAGGTCTTAACTCTTACTCTGGCCTAATGGTCAAGGTCTAGACTCTTACTCTGACCTAGTGCTTAAGGCTTTAACTCTTACTATGGCCTAATGATTAAGGTCTAAGACGCTTACTTTGGCCTAATGGTTAAGGTCTTAACTCTTACTCTGGCCTAATGGGTAAGGTCTTAGACTCTTACTCTTGCCTACTGGTTAAGGTCTTAACTCTTACTCTGGCCTAATGGTTAAGGTCTTAACTCTTACTCTGGACTAATGTTTAAGGTCTTAGACTCTCACTCTGGCATAATGGTTAAGGTCTTAACGCTTACTCTGGCCTACTGGTTAAGGTCTTAGGCTCTTACTCTTACCTAATGGTTAAGGTCTTAACTCCTACTCTGGACTAATGGTTAAGGTCTTAGACTCTTACTCTGGCCTAATTGTTAAAGTCTTAACTCTTACTCTGGCCTACTGGTTAAGCTCATAACTCTTACTCTGGCCTAATGGTTATGCTCTTAGACTCTTACTCTGGCCTACTGGTTAAAGTCTTAACTCTTACTCTGGCCTAATGGTTAAGGTTTTAATTCTTACTCTCGCCTAATGGTTGAGGTTTTAGACTCTTACTCTGGCCTACTGGTTAAGGTCTTAACTCTTACTCTGGCCTAATGGTTAAGGTCTTAGACTCTTACTCTGGCCTACTGGTTAAGGTCTTGACTCTTACTCTGGCCTAATGGTTAAGGTCTTAGACTCTTACTCTGGCCTAATGGTTAAGGTCTAGACTCTTATTCTGGATGTAGGAGAGTGGCATCGACTGCATAGTTGCCCCCAACTTTTTGCTGATTATTTGACCGTTTTTATGACTTTAGCCAGGCTGTGGCCCTGCTATCCAGGACCCCAGCCTATCTGCTTCCTCTGTTAAATGATGTGAGTACCCTAGGTACCAACCAATTGGATGCTGAGGGTGCCCTGACAGTCCCTTGTAGATGGTACCCTAGGTACCCAGGGCATGGGTCCCTCAGTAGGCCTACCAGGGCTGCAGCATTTATTGTGCCGCCCTGGGACAGCCATACAAACTGACTCCACCAGACCACTACTGTAGTCTGGGTAAGGTGGTGCTAGCACCCCTTACAGGGATGTTGGTACCCTACATCCCACCCCATTACAACCCATATACTCTCATAGGTCACCCCTATGGCAGGCCCTGGTAATCCTACAGGGCTGGGTGCTGAGGTATGTGTGAGGGGGGACCCCTACGTGAGTAGGGCCTCTCTGCAACCTTCGTAAAAACATTACTGGGTTGTTTGTAGTGTAGCCATACCATATACTCTTAACCGCATTATAAGTAAATCGCGTCATCGCGATAACTTGAGAATGGCTACACAGAACCATGTCGTGTTTGGTGTCAAACATGTAGGAATCATACCCCCAGTCCAGCCATGGGCATGAGGGTACGATTCCCCCTTGCTAGAAGGGCGATATGGGAAAAGCGGCAGAATTTAGACACCAATTTAAAAGTGCACAAGTTACACAAAATGGCTACTGCCCGCTACCTACACGACCCTGGCTGGCTGTTGCTGGGGAAAACCCCAGCCTCGCCAGCTGGACAACAGGGCTCCTGTGGCAGGGAGGTGCTAGCGTCTCCCCAGACAGGATAATGTGGATTGGAACAGGGTGGGTGCACCAAATGTTCTTTCAGAGTTGCACGTAGGCAGCTGCAGAGACCTAATTCTGCATACACCGCTTGGAACCGGTTCAGGGGCATCCTGCCCCTCGCCCAGGCGGGAAACACACAAAAGGGAGAGGGTGTAGCCACCCTTTCCCGCCTCACCAGCCATTGGTGGACACTACTCTGGACACTCCCCTAATCTTGGGGATAAAGGTGAATAACGTGGCCCCAGAGCCTCAGATTACTTTGGAACTTCACAGAACCGACCTTCGACGAGCTGCTGCCCAGCTGACTGAAGAAATCTCCCTTGGGATAAAGGAGTTATCCCCCTGCTTGGCAGGCACCTGAAACACTGCAAGTGACCCGGTTGGAACCTCGCTGGTCCGACGGACTTTGACGACCTCCAGCTCCCTTGAGGTGGGTTTCCAGTGCATCCCAGAGGCCAGTGAGTGTGCTCAACGATTTTGGGCACCGTGGACCGCGTGGGTGGCGAGATCCCCAATACCCCAGGACGCCGGCCACCTCTTGCATAGCACACGACCCTGACCAGTGAGGAAGTTGTGCTTTGGCCCGTTTTCGAGCCAACCACTCTACAGCAATTGTGCCAAAGATCAGCACCCTAGCCCCCTCCGGTGGCCCGTAGGTGCCCTTTTACGCACTCCAAATTGCCGCCTCCCGCGGTCCCTTGTCTCTCGACTTGTGGGCCCTAGCGGAGGACCATCTTTGAAAACAAGAGTTCCCCTGGTTGCTCCAGGCCTGCTCTACAGTCTCCTTGAAGGAGACCTCTCCCAGACCTCGTGGGTATGCACTGTAGCTGATTTGTTTACTCTTCGTGGGTTGCAGTCCAATCCGGACACTAACACCGCAGCGACCCTCATCCGACGTGGGACAGTCGCCCTCCGGAAGCTGGCCTTCCTTGAAGCCTCCTGGAGCCCGTGGCGCGCCTAAGGCAAGCCCGTCTGCGCCCGTCCGCGACGGGCCGGGACCAGGGGCCACAACCCCTATCTCTCCTACTAAAAATATCAGGAGATACACCTCCACAGAATTACGAGTTATTAACTCACAGGTAAATCTGTCCTGCGTACATAAGTATCCTCCGCTTGACCTACCTATTCAATGCAGGGACTGCAATACACTTCTCATTACTAAGCCCCACACACACAGGCAACAATTGTTTAGAATGTTCCTTTTAACCCCTTCTGTGCCCATGACGAGATAGTCTCGTCATGGAGCGCGGTTGCGCTGTACCCATGACGAGACTATCTCGTCATGACCCTGCCCGCTAATACAATGCCCGGCACAGGAGGGGGAAAGGGCGGGGCACTCAAGGGGTTAAACTGTAGGTCACTGCCTAGACACTGTACAGAACTATCATTGCTACTCGAGGAGAGAAAACCTGATGTTCTTTTTCTCACCGAGACATGGCTAACTCCGCAATCCGACCCTGAGTTGGTTCAAACCCTGGGGCAGGGTTACCAAATTGTGAGACAGGACCGCGTAAAGGAAAGAGGGGGTGGTTTAGCAATCATTTTCAGAGACTGTTTCACCTGTCGTTGCACCCCTAACCCCTTCTCGGACTGCGAAAGCCTGTCTTTCTCCCTGGAATTTTCTCCCAATACAAGTTTTTCTGGAGCACTTATATATCGCCCACCGGGCCCAGCCAAACAGTTTCACGAATCTCTGCCCTCGCTGGTCGCTGACCTAGCTTGTTCACCCTCCAACTTCACGTTATTGGGCGATCTCAATATCCATTTCGATGAACCTGATGACTCCATCGCCAATAAACTAATTGGAGATTTTTCTGCTTTACAGCTGTCCCAGCTGGTTTTATCCCCCACGCACACCAAAGGTCATTTGTTGGATCCGGTGTTTAGCAACTGTCCCAACTTGAAGGCATGCCTCCCTATAGCACTCCCCTGGACAGACCATGCATTAATCCCGCTTCTATGGAAAACTGACAAATCTCCGTCCCTCGCACCTACAGTGCGAGAAACACGCAATTGGTCTAAAATCCCGCTGGCTCAGTGGACTCAGGAGTTACAAAACTCAATTCCCTCAGTTGGTCAGACTCCATCACTGGCCAATGAAATGTTTAATGAATGGATAAACAACTCTTTAAATGCCACGCTCCCTATGAAGAAAACTGTCTTAAAAAGATTTAGGATTTCAGCTCCCTGGTACTCGAATGATCTACGGATGAAAAAGTGCTACTGTAAGAGATTGGAACGCAAATGGTGACTAGGATATGCTGGAGCAGACAAAATTATTCATAGAGAGGCTATCAGAGCATATAAAAAAGACATAAAGAGCGCGCAATCCTTATATTACTCACACAAAATCGCAGAGGCCAGCTCCAGCTCTAAGGAGATTTATAGGATTGTAAAAAGTCTTATTAACCTCCCAACGCCTCCACTTATTGACGAAAATCCTCGGCTCCGCTGTGAAGATCTGGCCAATTTCTTCTTCCAGAAAATTAATCTCATCTACTCTTCCTTTCCATCCTCAGAGCAGACTACTTTGAAGGAGACACCTTTATGTCCCACACAAGAAAACATATCCAACTGCCCTCCAGTGTTGGCGGAATTTCCCCAGATGGATGCGGACCATCTCACCTCCCTCATGCATCAGGTGAAATCAGGCTCCCCTAGGGACCCAGCACCTCCACATATTCTAGTCTCTGCTACTCAGACCATCCTCCCTACACTGTTAGCAGTACTTAACACCTCAATCTCCACCAGCACAGTCCCAGTGGCCTGGAAACAGGCCATGGTGAGGGCCCTTGTTAAAAAACCCAATTTGGACACCAAGAATCTTAACAACTTTCGCCCGATCTCCTTGCTGCCTTGGGCAGCTAAAATCTTGGAGAAATACATAAACGGCCTATTAACAACTTTTCTCGAACAAAACCAGCTGCTCGATCCCTCCCAGACAGGCTTTTGCCCCAAGCATGGCACCCAGACTGCACTATTGGCTGTGACAGAGGAGTCCAGGAGGATCTTAGATCGGGGAGGATCGGTGGCAGTCATCCTCCTCGATCTGAGCGCTGCATTTGATACCGTTAACCACGATATCCTCTTGCAGCGTCTCCTGGACACCGGAATATCTGACAAGGCCCTGGAGTGGTTCAGGTCCTACCTGAATGATAGATCCTTCCAGGTATATGAGGGCAATGTCACCTCCACCAGTAAGCCTCTGGGATGTGGAGTCCTGCAGGGATCATCGTTGAGCCCGACGTTATTTAACGTCTACATGAGGCCACTAGCTGAGACCGTCCATCCGTATGGTATTAAGATCATTACCTACGCGGACGATACTCAGCTGGTGGTCTCTCTGGCACAGGAAGGGGGATCCTTAGTGTGTGTGGATCTTGCAGGCTTCCTGGAGATGGTTAAGAGCTGGATGACCAAGTCTTGTCTCAAACTCAACGGAGACAAGACTGAGCTCATGCTCCTAGGTCGTCTCGCACCATCTTCCATCGATACTCTTTGGCCACCCAGTGCAGGACCTGCCCCTGCACCTAAAGATACCATTAAGAGCCTTGGTGTCTGGCTGGATAGGTCCCTGTCATTTGACCAGCAGGCAATAAGATTATCTGCCATCTGTTTCGGCATCCTTAGAGTCATCAGAAAGATCCTCCCTCTACTCCCCTTCGAAGCAAGAAAGACCGTGGTTCTGGGCCTGATCCAATCACGGTTGGATTTTGGGAATGCTTTATATCTGGGAGCTCCTGACTTCACTCTACGCAAACTGCAGTTGATACAGAATTGCGCCGCACGGACTCTTCTACAAATCCCCCGCAGATCATCAGTAAAGTCCGGCCTAAGGAGACTGCACTGGCTTCCCGTTAGGGAAAGAGTTAATTTCAAATCACTTTGCATTGCACATCAGGCCTTCTGGTCTTTAGGCCCAGCAATTAATCTCCCCCTTATTACACCTTATCATCCTGCCAGACAGCTGCGCTCAACCTCTGCCAATCTGGCCATTGTGCCGAAAATAAAGAAATCAAGATCGGGAGGCCGCTCCTTTTCCTTTAATGTGGCCAAGCTGTGGAATGCTCTTCCCCAGCATCTAAGGTCCAACCCCGACCTCAGTTCCTTTCGCAAACAGCTGAAAACGCTTCTGTTCATCAATTAGTAGTTGGGTTAGATATCCTTCCCTCAAGCAACCTAAGCCTCCGTTGGTAATCTTAGCGCTTGGACGCCTCAGGGCAGCTACGTGCGCTCTATAAAACTCAATTCATTCATTCATTCATCCAAGCAACAGCACCTCTCACCTGAAGCACCCGACATCGAAGGGCTCCTTGCTTTGAGCCTCCTGGTCACTTTGTCGTGACCCAGACTCTGTCCCCTCTGCTTTCAGGTTCTTCTCTACAATCTTCACATCTTTGATCTTCACGGCATCATCGACGCTTTTGGCTAGCAGAACTTTTGACTATTTTTCCATTGAAAATCAGCCCGCGACCCGACACCAGAATCGACCTATGCACCGGCTTCCCTGGGGCAGGTAACAGTGGTACTACGGTACTCTCGAGGTGGTGGGCACTTCAAAAGCTTAACTCCAAAGATTTAACTTTGTACTACTGCTAGAAGTATTTTTAATCTGTTTATTTCAAACCGCGACATTCTCCATAGGCTAACATTGCGATCCCGATAGCAGCTCTTTGCACTGCACGCGTCTCCCGTGGGACCCCCTCCTCATAACTGTGGGTGGATTCTGAAGGGGCAAGCGATCCTGAATGCCCTAGTGTAGGAGAGTGGAATCTGACTAATGGTTGCCCCCAACTTTTTGCCTGGTATTTGAGTGGTTTTTGACTAGTCTGGCTGGGATCCTGCTATCCAGGACCCCAGCCTATCTGCTTTCTCCCTAAAACTGATGTGAGTACTCTAGGTACCAACCAATTGGATGCTGAGGGTGCCCTGCCAGTCCCTTGTAGACGGTACCCTAGGTACCCAGGGCATGGGTCCCTCAGTAGGCCTACCAGGGCTGCAGCACTTATTGTGCCACCCTGGGACAGCCATACAAACTGACACCACCAGACCACTACTGTAGTCTGGGTAAGGTGGTGCTAGCACCCCTTACAGGGATGTAGGTACCCTACATCCCACACCATTACAACACATATACTCTCATAGGTCACCCCTATGGCAGGCCCTGGTAATCCTACAGGGCTGGGTGCTGAGGTATGTGTGAGGGGGGACCCCTACGTGAGTAGGGCCTCTCTGCAACCTTCGTAAAATCGTTACTGGGTTGTTTGTAGTGTAGCCATACCATATACTCTTAACCGCATTATAAGTGAATCGGGTCATCGCAATAACTTGAGAATGGGTACACAGAACCATATCGTGTTTGGTGTCAAACATGTAGGAATCATACCCCCAGTCCAGCCATGGGCATGAGGATACGATTCCCCCTTGCTAGAAGGGCGATATGGGAAAAGCGGTAGAATTTAGACACCAATTTAAAAGTGCACAAGTTACACAAAATGGCTACTGCCCGCCACCTACACGACCCTGGCTGGCTGTTGCTGGGGAAAACCCCAGCCTCGCCAGCTGGACAATAGGGCTCCTGTGGCAGGGAGGTGCTAGCATCTCCCCAGACAGGATAATGTGGATTGGAACAGGGTGGGTGCACCAAATGTCCTTTCAGAGTTGCACGTAGGCAGCTGCAGAGACCTAATTCTGCATACACCGCTTGGAACCGGTTCAGGGGCATCCTGCCCCTCGCCCAGGTGGGAAACACACAAAGGGGAGAGGGTGTAGCCACCCTTTCCCGCCTCACCAGCCATTGGTGGACACTACTCTGGACACTCCCCTTATCTTGGGGATAAAGGTGAATAACGTGGCCCCAGAGCCTCAGATTACTTTGGAACTTCACAGAACCGACCTTCGACGAGCTGCTGCCCAGCTGACTGAAGAAATCTCCCTTGGGATAAAGGAGTTATCCCCCTGCTTGGCAGGCACCTGAAACACTGCAAGTGACCCGGTTGGAACCTTAATGCTCCGACGGACTTTGACGACCTCCAACTCCCTTGAGGTGGGTTTCCAGTGCATTCCAGAGGCCAGTGAGTGTGCTCAACGAGTTTGGGCACCGTGGACCACGTGGGTGCCGAGATCCCCAATACCCCAGGACACCAGCCACCTCTTGCATAGCACATGACCCTGACCAGTGGGGAAGTTGTGCTTTGGCCCGTTTTTGAGCCAACCACTCTACAGCAATTGTGCCAAAGATCAGCACCCTAGCCCCCTCCGGTGGCCCGTAGGTGCCCTTTTACGCACTCCAAATTGCCGCCTCCCACAGTCCCTTGTCTCTCGACTTGTGGGCCCTAGTGGAGGTCCATCTTTGAAAACAAGAGTTCCCCTGGTTGCTCCAGGCCTGCTCTACAGTCTCCTTGAAGGAGACCTCTCCCAGATCTCGTGGGTCTGCGCTGTAGCTGATTTGTTTATTCTTTGTGGGTTGCGGTTGCCAAGGCTTAGTGGATCGAATCGGGACACTAACACCGCAGCAACCCTCATCCGACGTGGGACAGTCGCCCTCCGGAAGCTGGCCTTCCTTGAAGCCTCCTGGAGCCCGTGGCTGCAGATCCAAGCAGCAGCACCTCTCACCTGAAGCACCTGACATCGAAGGGCTCTTTGCTTTGAGCCTCCTGGTCACTTTGCCGTGACCCAGACTCTGTCCCCTCTGCTTTCAGGTTCTTCTCTACAATCTTCACATCTTTGATCTTCAAGGCATCATCGACTCTTTTGGCTAGCAGAACTTTTGACTATTTTCCTATTGAAAATCAGCCCGATACCCGACACCAGAATCGACCTATGCACCCGGCTTCCCTGGGGCAGGTAACAGTGGTACTACGGTACTCTCGAGGTGGTGGGCTCTTCAAAAGCTTAACTCCAAAGTTTTAACTTTGTACTACTGCTAGAAGTATTTTTAATCTGTTTATTTCAAACCGCGACATTCTCCTTAGGCTAACATTGCGATCCCGATAGCAGCTCTTTGCACTGCACGCGTCTCCCGTGGGTCCCCTGCCTCATAACTGTGGGTGGATTCTGAAGGGGCAAGCGATCCTGAATGCCCTAGGCATTGCCTGTAGAATTGTCGTGGTTCTTATACCACTATTTTAGTATATGGTTTGGTCCCCCCCTGGGGCCCATTGATTTCTGTGCTATTTATTGTGTTTATAAATGCTTGGTTGAAGTGTAACTTTGCCACTAGTCACATAAAGCGACTGTGGAATTCTGTCTAGAATAAATACATATATTTTATATATATACCTGTGTGGACTACTCTTTCATTTGGTTATTCAAGAGGTTATTATGGTAAAACAATAAGCTTAACACTCCTTGAAGACTTAGCCTGAAGGCTGCTCTCCACAGCTACCACTAGGATAGCTTTCTTTAAAGGTTGTCTTTTAAATCTAACATCATAAGAGTCGAATTGGACTGGTGCAAGGTGGCCACTATAACTAGTGACCAGCATATGCCAGGCCAACTTCTCACACTGGCCTAATGGTTAAGGTCTTAGACTCTTACTCTGGCCTAATCGTTAAGGTCTTAACTCTTCCTCTGGCCTAATGGGTATGGTCTTAGACTCTTACTCTGGCCTACTGGTTAAGACCTTAACTCTTACTCTGGCCTAATGGTTAAGGTTTTAACTCTTACTCTGGCCTAATGGTTAAGGTTTTAGACTCTTACTCTGGCCTAACGGTTAAATTCTTAGACTCTTACTCTGGCCTAATGGTTAAGGTCTTATCTCTTGCTCTGGCCTAATGGTTAGGGTCTTAACTCTTGCTCTGGCCTAATGGTTAAGGTCTTGACTCTTATTCTGGTCTAATGGTTAAGGTCTAGACTCTTACTCTGGCCTAATGCTTAAGGTCTTAACTCTTACTCTGGCCTAATGGTTAAGGTCTTAGACTCTTACTCTGGCCCAATGTTTAAGGTCTTAAGTCTTACTCTGGCCTAATGGTTAGGGTCTTAACTCTTACTCTGGCCTAATGGTTAAGGTCTTAGACTTGTACTCTGGCCTAATGTTAAAGGTCTTAACTCTTACGCTGGCCTAATGCTTAAGGTCTTAACTCCTATTCTGGCCTAATGGTTAAGGTCTTAGACTCTTACTCTGGCCTAATTGTTAAGGTCTTAACTCTTACTCTGGCCTAATGGTCAAGGTCTAGACTCTTACTCTGACCTAGTGCTTAAGGCTTTAACTCTTACTATGGCCTAATGATTAAGGTCTAAGACTCTTGTAAATGTAAATGTATGTGTCTTGTAAACTCTTGCCTAATGGTTAAGGTCTTAACTCTTACTCTGGCCTAATGGGTAAGGTCTTAGACTCTTACTCTGGCCTACTGGTTAAGGTCTTAACGCTTACTCTGGCCTACTGGTTAAGGTCTTAGGCTCTTACTCTGACCTAATGGTTAAGGTCTTAACTCCTACTCTGGACTAATGGTTAAGGTCTTAGACTCTTACTCTGGCCTACTGGTTAAGCTCATAACTCTTACTCTGGCCTAATGGTTATGCTCTTAGACTCTTACTCTGGCCTACTGGTTAAAGTCTTAACTCTTACTCTGGCCTAATGGTTAAGGTTTTAATTCTTACTCTCGCCTAATGGTTGAGGTTTTAGACTCTTACTCTGGCCTACTGGTTAAGGTCTTAACTCTTACTCTGGCCTAATGGTTAAGGTCTTAGACTCTTACTCTGGCCTACTGGTTAAGGTCTTGACTCTTACTCTGGCCTAATGGTTAAGGTCTTAGACTCTTACTCTGGCCTAATGGTTAAGGTCTAGACTCTTATTCTGGATGTAGGAGAGTGGCATCGACTGCATAGTTGCCCCCAACTTTTTGCTGATTATTTGACCGTTTTTATGACTTTAGCCAGGCTGTGGCCCTGCTATCCAGGACCCCAGCCTATCTGCTTCCTCTGTTAAATTATGTGAGTACCCTAGGTACCAACCAATTGGATGCTGAGGGTGCCCTGACAGTCCCTTGTAGATGGTACCCTAGGTACCCAGGGCATGGGTCCCTCAGTAGGCCTACCAGGGCTGCAGCACTTATTGTGCCGCCCTGGGACAGCCATACAAACTGACACCACCAGACCACTACTGTAGTCTGGGTAAGGTGGTGCTAGCACCCCTTACAGGGATGTTGGTACCCTACATCCCACCCCATTACAACCCATATACTCTCATAGGTCACCCCTATGGCAGGCCCTGGTAATCCTACAGGGCTGGGTGCTGAGGTATGTGTGAGGGGAGACCCCTACGTGAGTAGGGCCTCTCTGCAACCTTCGTAAAAACGTTACTGGGTTGTTTGTAGTGTAGCCATACCATATACTCTTAACCGCATTATAAGTAAATCGCGTCATCGCGATAACTTGAGAATGGCTACACAGAACCATGTCGTGTTTGGTGTCAAACATGTAGGAATCATACCCCCAGTCCAGCCATGGGCATGAGGGTACGATTCCCCCTTGCTAGAAGGGCGATATGGGAAAAGCGGCAGAATTTAGACACCAATTTAAAAGTGCACAAGTTACACAAAATGGCTACTGCCCGCCACCTACACGACCCTGGCTGGCTGTTGCTGGGGAAAACCCCAGCCTCGCCAGCTGGACAACAGGGCTCCTGTGGCAGGGAGGTGCTAGCGTCTCCCCAGACAGGATAATGTGGATTGGAACAGGGTGGGTGCACCAAATGTTCTTTCAGAGTTGCACGTAGGCAGCTGCAGAGACCTAATTCTGCATACACCGCTTGGAACCGGTTCAGGGGCATCCTGCCCCTCGCCCAGGCGGGAAACACACAAAGGGGAGAGGGTGTAGCCACCCTTTCCCGCCTCACCAGCCATTGGTGGACACTACTCTGGACACTCCCCTAATCTTGGGGATAAAGGTGAATAACGTGGCCCCAGAGCCTCAGATTACTTTGGAACTTCACAGAACCGACCTTCGACGAGCTGCTGCCCAGCTGACTGAAGAAATCTCCCTTGGGATAAAGGAGTTATCCCCCTGCTTGGCAGGCACCTGAAACACTGCAAGTGACCCGGTTGGAACCTCGCTGGTCCGACGGACTTCGACGACTTCCAGCTCCCTTGAGGTGGGTTTCCAGTGCATCCCAGAGGCCAGTGAGTGTGCTCAACGATTTTGGGCACCGTGGACCGCGTGGGTGGCGAGATCCCCAATACCCCAGGACGCCGGCCACCTCTTCCATAGCACACGACCCTGACCAGTGAGGAAGTTGTGCTTTGGCCCGTTTTCGAGCCAACCACTCTACAGCAATTGTGCCAAAGATCAGCACCCTAGCCCCCTCCGGTGGCCCGTGGGTGCCCTTTTACGCACTCCAAATTGCCGCCTCCCGCGGTCCCTTGTCTCTCGACTTGTGGGCCCTAGCGGAGGACCATCTTTGAAAACAAGAGTTCCCCTGGTTGCTCCAGGCCTGCTCTACAGTCTCCTTGAAGGAGACCTCTCCCAGACCTCGTGGGTATGCACTGTAGCTGATTTGTTTACTCTTCGTGGGTTGCAGTTGCCAAGGCTTAGTGGATCCAATCCGGACACTAACACCGCAGCGACCCTCATCCGACGTGGGACAGTCGCCCTCCGGAAGCTGGCCTTCCTTGAAGCCTCCTGGAGCCCGTGGCGCGCCTAAGGCAAGCCCGTCTGCGCCCGTCCGCGACGGGCCGGGACCAGGGGCCACAACCCCTATCTCTCCTACTAAAAATATCAGGAGATACACCTCCACAGAATTACGAGTTATTAACTCACAGGTAAATCTGTCCTGCGTACATAAGTATCCTCTGCTTGACCTACCTATTCAATGCAGGGACTGCAATACACTTCTCATTACTAAGCCCCACACACACAGGCAACAATTGTTTAGAATGTTCCTTTTAACCCCTTCTGTGCCCATGACGAGATAGTCTCGTCATGGAGCGCGGTTGCGCTGTACCCATGACGAGACTATCTCGTCATGACCCCGCCCGCTAATACAATGCCCGGCACAGGAGGGGGAAAGGGCGGGGCACTCAAGGGGTTAAACTGTAGGTCACTGCCTAGACACTGTACAGAACTATCATTGCTACTCGAGGAGAGAAAACCTGATGTTCTTTTTCTCACCGAGACATGGCTAACTCCGCAATCCGACCCTGAGTTGGTTCAAACCCTGGGGCAGGGTTACCAAATTGTGAGACAGGACCGCGTAAAGGAAAGAGGAGGTGGTTTAGCAATCATTTTCAGAGACTGTTTCACCTGTCGTTGCACCCCTAACCCCTTCTCGGACTGCGAAAGCCTGTCTTTCTCCCTGGAATTTTCTCCCAATACAAGTTTTTCTGGAGCACTTATATATCGCCCACCGGGCCCAGCCAAACAGTTTCACGAATCTCTGCCCTCGCTGGTCGCTGACCTAGCTTGTTCACCCTCCAACTTCACGTTATTGGGCGATCTCAATATCCATTTCGATGAACCTGATGACTCCATCGCCAATAAACTAATTGGAGATTTTTCTGCTTTACAGCTGTCCCAGCTGGTTTTATCCCCCACGCACACCAAAGGTCATTTGTTGGATCCGGTGTTTAGCAACTGTCCCAACTTGAAGGCAGGCCTCCCTATAGCACTCCCCTGGACAGACCATGCATTAATCCCGCTTCTATGGAAAACTGACAAATCTCCGTCCCTCGCACCTACAGTGCGAGAAACATGCAATTGGTCTAAAATCCCGCTGGCTCAGTGGACTCAGGAGTTACAAAACTCAATTCCCTCAGTTGGTCAGACTCCATCACTGGCCAATGAAATGTTTAATGAATGGATAAACAACTCTTTAAATGCCACGCTCCCTATGAAGAAAACTGTCTTAAAAAGATTTAGGATTTCAGCTCCCTGGTACTCGAATGATCTACGGATGAAAAAGTGCTACTGTAAGAGATTGGAACGCAAATGGCGACTAGGATATGCTGGAGCAGACAAAATTATTCATAGAGAGGCTATCAGAGCATATAAAAAAGACATAAAGAGCGCGCAATCCTTATATTACTCACACAAAATCGCAGAGGCCAGCTCCAGCTCTAAGGAGATTTATAGGATTGTAAAAAGTCTTATTAACCTCCCAACGCCTCCACTTATTGACGAAAATCCTCGGCTCCGCTGTGAAGATCTGGCCAATTTCTTCTTCCAGAAAATTAATCTCATCTACTCTTCCTTTCCATCCTCAGAGCAGACTACTTTGAAGGAGACACCTTTATGTCCCACACAAGAAAACATATCCAACTGCCCTCCAGTGTTGGCGGAATTTCCCCAGATGGATGCGGACCATCTCACCTCCCTCATGCATCAGGTGAAATCAGGCTCCCCTAGGGACCCAGCACCTCCACATATTCTAGTCTCTGCTACTCAGACCATCCTCCCTACACTGTTAGCAGTACTTAACACCTCAATCTCCACCAGCACAGTCCCAGTGGCCTGGAAACAGGCCATGGTGAGGGCCCTTGTTAAAAAACCCAATTTGGACACCAAGAATCTTAACAACTTTCGCCCGATCTCCTTGCTGCCTTGGGCAGCTAAAATCTTGGAGAAATACATAAACGGCCTATTAACAACTTTTCTCGAACAAAACCAGCTGCTCGATCCCTCCCAGACAGGCTTTTGCCCCAAGCATGGCACCCAGACTGCACTATTGGCTGTGACAGAGGAGTCCAGGAGGATCTTAGATCGGGGAGGATCGGTGGCAGTCATCCTCCTCGATCTGAGCGCTGCATTTGATACCGTTAACCACGATATCCTCTTGCAGCGTCTCCTGGACACCGGAATATCTGACAAGGCCCTGGAGTGGTTCAGGTCCTACCTGAATGATAGATCCTTCCAGGTATATGAGGGCAATGTCACCTCCACCAGTAAGCCTCTGGGATGTGGAGTCCCGCAGGGATCATCGTTGAGCCCGACGTTATTTAACGTCTACATGAGGCCACTAGCTGAGACCGTCCATCCGTATGGTATTAAGATCATTACCTACGCGGACGATACTCAGCTGGTGGTCTCTCTGGCACAGGAAGGGGGATCCTTAGTGTGTGTGGATCTTGCAGGCTGCCTGGAGATGGTTAAGAGCTGGATGACCAAGTCTTGTCTCAAACTCAACAGAGACAAGACTGAGCTCATGCTCCTAGGTCGTCTCGCACCATCTTCCATCGATACTCTTTGGCCACCCAGTGCAGGACCTGCCCCTGCACCTAAAGATACCATTAAGAGCCTTGGTGTCTGGCTGGATAGGTCCCTGTCATTTGACCAGCAGGCAATAAGATTATCTGCCATCTGTTTCGGCATCCTTAGAGTCATCAGAAAGATCCTCCCTCTACTCCCCTTCGAAGCAAGAAAGACCGTGGTTCTGGGCCTGATCCAATCACGGTTGGATTTTGGGAATGCTTTATATCTGGGAGCTCCTGACTTCACTCTATGCAAACTGCAGTTGATACAGAATTGCGCCGCACGGACTCTTCTACAAATCCCCCGCAGATCATCAGTAAAGTCCGGCCTAAGAAGACTGCACTGGCTTCCCGTTAGGGAAAGAGTTAATTTCAAATCACTTTGCATTGCACATCAGGCCTTCTGGTCTTTAGGCCCAGCAATTAATCTCCCCCTTATTACACCTTATCATCCTGCCAGACAGCTGCGCTCAACCTCTGCCAATCTGGCCATTGTGCCGAAAATAAAGAAATCAAGATCGGGAGGCCGCTCCTTTTCCTTTAATGTGGCCAAGCTGTGGAATGCTCTTCCCCAGCATCTAAGGTCCAACCCCGACCTCAGTTCCTTTCGCAAACAGCTGAAAACGCTTCTGTTCATCAATTAGTAGTTGGGTTAGATATCCTTCCCTCAAGCAACCTAAGCCTCCGTTGGTAATCTTAGCGCTTGGACGCCTCAGGGCAGCTACGTGCGCTCTATAAAACTCAATTCATTCATTCATTCATCCAAGCAACAGCACCTCTCACCTGAAGCACCCGACATCGAAGGGCTCCTTGCTTTGAGCCTCCTGGTCACTTTGTCGTGACCCAGACTCTGTCCCCTCTGCTTTCAGGTTCTTCTCTACAATCTTCACATCTTTGATCTTCACGGCATCATCGACGCTTTTGGCTAGCAGAACTTTTGACTATTTTTCCATTGAAAATCAGCCCGCGACCCGACACCAGAATCGACCTATGCAGCGGCTTCCCTGGGGCAGGTAACAGTGGTACTACGGTACTCTCGAGGTGGTGGGCACTTCAAAAGCTTAACTCCAAAGATTTAACTTTGTACTACTGCTAGAAGTATTTTTAATCTGTTTATTTCAAACCGCGACATTCTCCATAGGCTAACATTGCGATCCCGATAGCAGCTCTTTGCACTGCACGCGTCTCCCGTGGGACCCCCTCCTCATAACTGTGGGTGGATTCTGAAGGGGCAAGCGATCCTGAATGCCCTAGTGTAGGAGAGTGGAATCTGACTAATGGTTGCCCCCAACTTTTTGCCTGGTATTTGAGTGGTTTTTGACTAGTCTGGCTGGGATCCTGCTATCCAGGACCCCAGCCTATCTGCTTTCTCCCTAAAACTGATGTGAGTACTCTAGGTACCAACCAATTGGATGCTGAGGGTGCCCTGCCAGTCCCTTGTAGACGGTACCCTAGGTACCCAGGGCATGGGTCCCTCAGTAGGCCTACCAGGGCTGCAGCACTTATTGTGCCACCCTGGGACAGCCATACAAACTGACACCACCAGACCACTACTGTAGTCTGGGTAAGGTGGTGCTAGCACCCCTTACAGGGATGTAGGTACCCTACATCCCACACCATTACAACACATATACTCTCATAGGTCACCCCTATGGCAGGCCCTGGTAATCCTACAGGGCTGGGTGCTGAGGTATGTGTGAGGGGGGACCCCTACGTGAGTAGGGCCTCTCTGCAACCTTCGTAAAATCGTTACTGGGTTGTTTGTAGTGTAGCCATACCATATACTCTTAACCGCATTATAAGTGAATCGGGTCATCGCAATAACTTGAGAATGGGTACACAGAACCATATCGTGTTTGGTGTCAAACATGTAGGAATCATACCCCCAGTCCAGCCATGGGCATGAGGATACGATTCCCCCTTGCTAGAAGGGCGATATGGGAAAAGCGGTAGAATTTAGACACCAATTTAAAAGTGCACAAGTTACACAAAATGGCTACTGCCCGCCACCTACACGACCCTGGCTGGCTGTTGCTGGGGAAAACCCCAGCCTCGCCAGCTGGACAATAGGGCTCCTGTGGCAGGGAGGTGCTAGCATCTCCCCAGACAGGATAATGTGGATTGGAACAGGGTGGGTGCACCAAATGTCCTTTCAGAGTTGCACGTAGGCAGCTGCAGAGACCTAATTCTGCATACACCGCTTGGAACCGGTTCAGGGGCATCCTGCCCCTCGCCCAGGCGGGAAACACACAAAGGGGAGAGGGTGTAGCCACCCTTTCCCTCCTCACCAGCCATTGGTGGACACTACTCTGGACACTCCCCTAATCTTGGGGATAAAGGTGAATAACGTGGCCTCAGATTACTTTGGAACTTCACAGAACCGACCTTCGACGAGCTGCTGCCCAGCTGACTGAAGAAATCTCCCTTGGGATAAAGGAGTTATCCCCCTGCTTGGCAGGCACCTGAAACACTGCAAGTGACCCGGTTGGAACCTTGCTGCTCCGACGGACTTTGACGACCTCCAACTCCCTTGAGGTGGGTTTCCAGTGCATTCCAGAGGCCAGTGAGTGTGCTCAACGAGTTTGGGCACCGTGGACCACGTGGGTGCCGAGATCCCCAATACCCCAGGACACCAGCCACCTCTTGCATAGCACATGACCCTGACCAGTGGGGAAGTTGTGCTTTGGCCCGTTTTTGAGCCAACCACTCTACAGCAATTGTGCCAAAGATCAGCACCCTAGCCCCCTCCGGTGGCCCGTAGGTGCCCTTTTACGCACTCCAAATTGCCGCCTCCCACAGTCCCTTGTCTCTCGACTTGTGGGCCCTAGTGGAGGTCCATCTTTGAAAACAAGAGTTCCCCTGGTTGCTCCAGGCCTGCTCTACAGTCTCCTTGAAGGAGACCTCTCCCAGATCTCGTGGGTCTGCGCTGTAGCTGATTTGTTTATTCTTTGTGGGTTGCGGTTGCCAAGGCTTAGTGGATCGAATCGGGACACTAACACCGCAGCAACCCTCATCCGACGTGGGACAGTTGCCCTCCGGAAGCTGGCCTTCCTTGAAGCCTCCTGGAGCCCGTGGCTGCAGATCCAAGCAGCAGCACCTCTCACCTGAAGCACCTGACATCGAAGGGCTCTTTGCTTTGAGCCTCCTGGTCACTTTGCCGTGACCCAGACTCTGTCCCCTCTGCTTTCAGGTTCTTCTCTACAATCTTCACATCTTTGATCTTCAAGGCATCATCGACTCTTTTGGCTAGCAGAACTTTTGACTATTTTCCTATTGAAAATCAGCCCGATACCCGACACCAGAATCGACCTATGCACCCGGCTTCCCTGGGGCAGGTAACAGTGGTACTATGGTACTCTCGAGGTGGTGGGCTCTTCAAAAGCTTAACTCCAAAGTTTTAACTTTGTACTACTGCTAGAAGTATTTTTAATCTGTTTATTTCAAACCGCGACATTCTCCTTAGGCTAACATTGCGATCCCGATAGCAGCTCTTTGCACTGCACGCGTCTCCCGTGGGTCCCCTGCCTCATAACTGTGGGTGGATTCTGAAGGGGCAAGCGATCCTGAATGCCCTAGGCATTGCCTGTAGAATTGTCGTGGTTCTTATACCACTATTTTAGTATATGGTTTGGTCCCCCCCTGGGGCCCATTGATTTCTGTGCTATTTATTGTGTTTATAAATGCTTGGTTGAAGTGTAACTTTGCCACTAGTCACATAAAGCGACTGTGGGATTCTGTCTAGAATAAATACATATATTTTATATATATACCTGTGTGGACTACTCTTTCATTTGGTTATTCAAGAGGTTATTATGGTAAAACAATAAGCTTAACACTCCTTGAAGACTTAGCCTGAAGGCTGCTCTCCACAGCTACCACTAGGATAGCTTTCTTTAAAGGTTGTCTTTTAAATCTAACATCATAAGAGTCGAATTGGACTGGTGCAAGGTGGCCACTATAACTAGTGACCAGCATATGCCAGGCCAACTTCTCACACTGGCCTAATGGTTAAGGTCTTAGACTCTTACTCTGGCCTAATCGTTAAGGTCTTAACTCTTCCTCTGGCCTAATGGGTATGGTCTTAGACTCTTACTCTGGCCTACTGGTTAAGACCTTAACTCTTACTCTGGCCTAATGGTTAAGGTTTTAACTCTTACTCTGGCCTAATGGTTAAGGTTTTAGACTCTTACTCTGGCCTAACGGTTAAATTCTTAGACTCTTACTCTGGCCTAATGGTTAAGGTCTTATCTCTTGCTCTGGCCTAATGGTTAGGGTCTTAACTCTTGCTCTGGCCTAATGGTTAAGGTCTTGACTCTTATTCTGGTCTAATGGTTAAGGTCTAGACTCTTACTCTGGCCTAATGCTTAAGGTCTTAACTCTTACTCTGGCCTAATGGTTAAGGTCTTAGACTCTTACTCTGGCCCAATGTTTAAGGTCTTAAGTCTTACTCTGGCCTAATGGTTAGGGTCTTAACTCTTACTCTGGCCTAATGGTTAAGGTCTTAGACTTGTACTCTGGCCTAATGTTAAAGGTCTTAACTCTTACGCTGGCCTAATGCTTAAGGTCTTAACTCCTATTCTGGCCTAATGGTTAAGGTCTTAGACTCTTACTCTGGCCTAATTGTTAAGGTCTTAACTCTTACTCTGGCCTAATAGTCAAGGTCTAGACTCTTACTCTGACCTAGTGCTTAAGGCTTTAACTCTTACTATGGCCTAATGATTAAGGTCTAAGACTCTTGTAAATGTAAATGTATGTGTCTTGTAAACTCTTGCCTAATGGTTAAGGTCTTAACTCTTACTCTGGCCTAATGGGTAAGGTCTTAGACTCTTACTCTGGCCTACTGGTTAAGGTCTTAACTCTTACTCTGGCCTAATGGTTAAGGTCTTAACTCTTACTCTGGACTAATGTTTAAGGTCTTAGACTCTCACTCTGGCATAATGGTTAAGGTCTTAACGCTTACTCTGGCCTACTGGTTAAGGTCTTAGGTTCTTACTCTGACCTAATGGTTAAGGTCTTAACTCCTGCTCTGGACTAATGGTTAAGGTCTTAGACTCTTACTCTGGCCTAATTGTTAAAGTCTTAACTCTTACTCTGGCCTACTGGTTAAGCTCATAACTCTTACTCTGGCCTAATGGTTATGCTCTTAGACTCTTACTCTGGCCTACTGGTTAAAGTCTTAACTCTTACTCTGGCCTAATGGTTAAGGTTTTAATTCTTACTCTCGCCTAATGGTTGAGGTTTTAGACTCTTACTCTGGCCTACTGGTTAAGGTCTTAACTCTTACTCTGGCCTAATGGTTAAGGTCTTAGACTCTTACTCTGGCCTACTGGTTAAGGTCTTGACTCTTACTCTGGCCTAATGGTTAAGGTCTTAGACTCTTACTCTGGCCTAATGGTTAAGGTCTAGACTCTTATTCTGGATGTAGGAGAGTGGCATCGACTGCATAGTTGCCCCCAACTTTTTGCTGATTATTTGACCGTTTTTATGACTTTAGCCAGGCTGTGGCCCTGCTATCCAGGACCCCAGCCTATCTGCTTCCTCTGTTAAATGATGTGAGTACCCTAGGTACCAACCAATTGGATGCTGAGGGTGCCCTGACAGTCCCTTGTAGATGGTACCCTAGGTACCCAGGGCATGGGTCCCTCAGTAGGCCTACCAGGGCTGCAGCACTTATTGTGCCGCCCTGGGACAGCCATACAAACTGACACCACCAGACCACTACTGTAGTCTGGGTAAGGTGGTGCTAGCACCCCTTACAGGGATGTTGGTACCCTACATCCCACCCCATTACAACCCATATACTCTCATAGGTCACCCCTATGGCAGGCCCTGGTAATCCTACAGGGCTGGGTGCTGAGGTATGTGTGAGGGGAGACCCCTACGTGAGTAGGGCCTCTCTGCAACCTTCGTAAAAACGTTACTGGGTTGTTTGTAGTGTAGCCATACCATATACTCTTAACCGCATTATAAGTAAATCGCGTCATCGCGATAACTTGAGAATGGCTACACAGAACCATGTCGTGTTTGGTGTCAAACATGTAGGAATCATACCCCCAGTCCAGCCATGGGCATGAGGGTACGATTCCCCCTTGCTAGAAGGGCGATATGGAAAAAGCGGCAGAATTTAGACACCAATTTAAAAGTGCACAAGTTACACAACATGGCTACTGCCCGCCACCTACACGACCCTGGCTGGCTGTTGCTGGGGAAAACCCCAGCCTCGCCAGCTGGACAACAGGGCTCCTGTGGCAGGGAGGTGCTAGCGTCTCCCCAGACAGGATAATGTGGATTGGAACAGGGTGGGTGCACCAAATGTTCTTTCAGAGTTGCACGTAGGCAGCTGCAGAGACCTAATTCTGCATACACCGCTTGGAACCGGTTCAGGGGCATCCTGCCCCTCGCCCAGGCGGGAAACACACAAAGGGGAGAGGGTGTAGCCACCCTTTCCCGCCTCACCAGCCATTGGTGGACACTACTCTGGACACTCCCCTAATCTTGGGGATAAAGGTGAATAACGTGGCCCCAGAGCCTCAGATTACTTTGGAACTTCACAGAACCGACCTTCGACGAGCTGCTGCCCAGCTGACTGAAGAAATCTCCCTTGGGATAAAGGAGTTATCCCCCTGCTTGGCTGGCACCTGAAACACTGCAAGTGACCCGGTTGGAACCTCGCTGGTCCGACGGACTTCGACGACCTCCAGCTCCCTTGAGGTGGGTTTCCAGTGCATCCCAGAGGCCAGTGAGTGCGCTCAACGATTTTGGGCACCGTGGACCGCGTGGGTGGCGAGATCCCCAATACCCCAGGACGCCGGCCACCTCTTGCATAGCACACGACCCTGACCAGTGAGGAAGTTGTGCTTTGGCCCGTTTTCGAGCCAACCACTCTACAGCAATTGTGCCAAAGATCAGCACCCTAGCCCCCTCCGGTGGCCCGTGGGTGCCCTTTTACGCACTCCAAATTGCCGCCTCCCGCGGTCCCTTGTCTCTCGACTTGTGGGCCCTAGCGGAGGACCATCTTTGAAAACAAGAGTTCCCCTGGTTGCTCCAGGCCTGCTCTACAGTCTCCTTGAAGGAGACCTCTCCCAGACCTCGTGGGTATGCACTGTAGCTGATTTGTTTACTCTTCGTGGGTTGCAGTTGCCAAGGCTTAGTGGATCCAATCCGGACACTAACACCGCAGCGACCCTCATCCGACGTGGGACAGTCGCCCTCCGGAAGCTGGCCTTCCTTGAAGCCTCCTGGAGCCCGTGGCGCGCCTAAGGCAAGCCCGTCTGCGCCCGTCCGCGACGGGCCGGGACCAGGGGCCACAACCCCTATCTCTCCTACTAAAAATATCAGGAGATACACCTCCACAGAATTACGAGTTATTAACTCACAGGTAAATCTGTCCTGCGTACATAAGTATCCTCCGCATGACCTACCTATTCAATGCAGGGACTGCAATACACTTCTCATTACTAAGCCCCACACACACAGGCAACAATTGTTTAGAATGTTCCTTTTAACCCCTTCTGTGCCCATGACGAGATAGTCTCGTCATGGAGCGCGGTTGCGCTGTGCCCATGACGAGACTATCTCGTCATGGACCCCGCCCGCTAATACAATGCCCGGCACAGGAGGGGGAAAGGGCGGGGCACTCAAGGGGTTAAACTGTAGGTCACTGCCTAGACACTGTACAGAACTATCATTGCTACTCGAGGAGAGAAAACCTGATGTTCTTTTTCTCACCGAGACATGGCTAACTCCGCAATCCGACCCTGAATTGGTTCAAACCCTGGGGCAGGGTTACCAAATTGTGAGACAGGACCGCGTAAAGGAAAGAGGGGGTGGTTTAGCAATCATTTTCAGAGACTGTTTCACCTGTCGTTGCACCCCTAACCCCTTCTCGGACTGCGAAAGCCTGTCTTTCTCCCTGGAATTTTCTCCCAATACAAGTTTTTCTGGAGCACTTATATATCGCCCACCGGGCCCAGCCAAACAGTTTCACGAATCTCTGCCCTCGCTGGTCGCTGACCTAGCTTGTTCACCCTCCAACTTCACGTTATTGGGCGATCTCAATATCCATTTCGATGAACCTGATGACTCCATCGCCAATAAATTAATTGGAGATTTTTCTGCTTTACTGCTGTCCCAGCTGGTTTTATCCCCCACGCACACCAAAGGTCATTTGTTGGATCCGGTGTTTAGCAACTGTCCCAACTTGAAGGCATGCCTCCCTATAGCACTCCCCTGGACAGACCATGCATTAATCCCGCTTCTATGGAAAACTGACAAATCTCCGTCCCTCGCACCTACAGTGCGAGAAACACGCAATTGGTCTAAAATCCCGCTGGCTCAGTGGACTCAGGAGTTACAAAACTCAATTCCCTCAGTTGGTCAGACTCCATCACTGGCCAATGAAATGTTTAATGAATGGATAAACAACTCTTTAAATGCCACGCTCCCTATGAAGAAAACTGTCTTAAAAAGATTTAGGATTTCAACGCCCTGGTACTCGAATGATCTACGGATGAAAAAGTGCTACTGTAAGAGATTGGAACGCAAATGGCGACTAGGATATGCTGGAGCAGACAAAATTATTCATAGAGAGGCTATCAGAGCATATAAAAAAGACATAAAGAGCGCGCAATCCTTATATTACTCACACAAAATCGCAGAGGCCAGCTCCAGCTCTAAGGAGATTTATAGGATTGTAAAAAGTCTTATTAACCTCCCAACGCCTCCACTTATTGACGAAAATCCTCGGCTCCGCTGTGAAGATCTGGCCAATTTCTTCTTCCAGAAAATTAATCTCATCTACTCTTCCTTTCCATCCTCAGAGCAGACTACTTTGAAGGAGACACCTTTATGTCCCCCACAAGAAAACATATCCAACTGCCCTCCAGTGTTGGCGGAATTTCCCCAGATGGATGCGGACCATCTCACCTCCCTCATGCATCAGGTGAAATCAGGCTCCCCTAGGGACCCAGCACCTCCACATATTCTAGTCTCTGCTACTCAGACCATCCTCCCTACACTGTTAGCAGTACTTAACACCTCGATCTCCACCAGCACAGTCCCAGTGGCCTGGAAACAGGCCATGGTGAGGGCCCTTGTTAAAAAACCCAATTTGGACACCAAGAATCTTAACAACTTTCGCCCGATCTCCTTGCTGCCTTGGGCAGCTAAAATCTTGGAGAAATACATAAACGGCCTATTAACAACTTTTCTCGAACAAAACCAGCTGCTCGATCCCTCCCAGACAGGCTTTTGCCCCAAGCATGGGACCGAGACTGCACTATTGGCTGTGACAGAGGAGTCCAGGAGGATCTTAGATCGGGGAGGATCGGTGGCAGTCATCCTCCTCGATCTGAGCGCTGCATTTGATACCGTTAACCACGATATCCTCTTGCAGCGTCTCCTGGACACCGGAATATCTGACAAGGCCCTGGAGTGGTTCAGGTCCTACCTGAATGATAGATCCTTCCAGGTATATGAGGGCAATGTCACCTCCACCAGTAAGCCTCTGGGATGTGGAGTCCCGCAGGGATCATCGTTGAGCCCGACGTTATTTAACGTCTACATGGGGCCACTAGCTGAGATCGTCCATCCGTATGGTATTAAGATCATTACCTACGCGGACGATACTCAGCTGGTGGTCTCTCTGGCACAGGAAGGGGGATCCTTAGTGTGTGTGGATCTTGCAGGCTGCCTGGAGATGGTTAAGAGCTGGATGACCAAGTCTTGTCTCAAACTCAACGGAGACAAGACTGAGCTCATGCTCCTAGGTCGTCTCGCACCATCTTCCATCGATACTCTTTAGCCACCCAGTGCAGGACCTGCCCCTGCACCTAAAGATACCATTAAGAGCCTTGGTGTCTGGCTGGATAGGTCCCTGTCATTTGACCAGCAGGCAATAAGATTATCTGCCATCTGTTTCGGCATCCTTAGAGTCATCAGAAAGATCCTCCCTCTACTCCCCTTCGAAGCAAGAAAGACCGTGGTTCTGGGCCTGATCCAATCACGGTTGGATTTCGGGAATGCTTTATATCTGGGAGCTCCTGACTTCACTCTATGCAAACTGCAGTTGATACAGAATTGCGCCGCACGGACTCTTCTACAATTCCCCCGCAGATCATCAGTAAAGTCCGGCCTAAGGAGACTGCACTGGCTTCCCGTTAGGGAAAGAGTTAATTTCAAATCACTTTGCATTGCACATTAGGCCTTCTGGTCTTTAGGCCCAGCAATTAATCTCCCCCTTATTACACCTTATCATCCTGCCAGACAGCTGCGCTCAACCTCTGCCAATCTGGCCATTGTGCCGAAAATAAAGAAATCAAGATCGGGAGGCCGCTCCTTTTCCTTTAATGTGGCCAAGCTGTGGAATGCTCTTCCCCAGCATCTAAGGTCCAACCCCGACCTCAGTTCCTTTCGCAAACAGCTGAAAACGCTTCTGTTCATCAATTAGTAGTTGGGTTAGATATCCTTCCCTCAAGCAACCTAAGCCTCCGTTGGTAATCTTAGCGCTTGGACGCCTCAGGGCAGCTACGTGCGCTCTATAAAACTCAATTCATTCATTCATTCATTCATCCAAGCAACAGCACCTCTCACCTGAAGCACCCGACATCGAAGGGCTCCTTGCTTTGAGCCTCCTGGTCACTTTGTCGTGACCCAGACTCTGTCCCCTCTGCTTTCAGGTTCTTCTCTACAATCTTCACATCTTTGATCTTCACGGCATCATCGACGCTTTTGGCTAGCAGAACTTTTGACTATTTTTCCATTGAAAATCAGCCCGCGACCCGACACCAGAATCGACCTATGCACCGGCTTCCCTGGGGCAGGTAACTGTGGTAAATAAAATATTACGCTCTCAGAATTTTTAGTATATAAATAAGATCATGCATAAAGCAAGAGGCTGAGTCTGTGGTATCAGGTTCATAAAGGGCTTTATTCCAATAACTGGAGTCAAAGGGAGAATATTTCCATCACCACTAAGGATCTGGAATGGACTAAAAAGTATTCTCAATATTCTCAAAACATTATTCACAGAGTACAGTATATATACATTTCTCAATTGTACGTAAGCAAAAGAGCAAGAGAGAATGAGATAAGAGCATGTGGGCGTGTAAGTAGGCGTGAAGGTGGGCGTCCATGTGGGCGTCCACTTGATGATAATAGGTAATTTGTCATAGGTGGGTGGATACCTGGAGGGGGTTGCGTGATCTGCTGGAATTGTACTGGAACTTTGCCTTACTTGTGCTCAACTCGAGCATGACGTGTAACTGACGTGGGGAGGGTTGCTATGCAACCGAACAAGTCTGGAAGTGAGGCCTTCAGTGAGTGAGGCCTTCAGTGTCAGAACGACCAGCACATCTTGTATTATCTGATATCCGATGTCTGGAGCAGGGACTGATTTGTGACATAGGTTGCACATCACCAAGAGCCGATGTGGCATCTATTTCTTCATTTACTTCATTTACTGCAGAGGCCTTACATGGGGGCTATGGGCTTTTCACTGACGTGAGCTTTGTAATCACAGAGAAAGAGACAGAAAGGCTAGGCTTTCTCCTTTGCAGATGGGTCATGTTTAAATTCCTCCTTCTCCAGGCAGGAATGTATTTCTCGAGGAGCGGAGCAGATAACTTGAAGGCTGAATACAGTTTTTGGCAGGCAACAGGGCGAGTCAGGCACCGTTAGCCGTGCAGGGAGTAGGACAAAGTTCATGGATACAGATGCGAGCTCAGACTGGAGCTGTCAGAGGTAGAAGGCAGGAAAAGGCTTGATGGCAGAATTCAGGGCCTACTCGCCTGAACTGTAAAATGGGGAAAGTGAACCACATAAAGTCGGTGGCCTTTCATACTTAGGAACGGAATATCCGACCCATTCATGGCGGATCTGAAAGAGGACATGTTAACGGTGGACGCACATGTATTTGCGTCTTCATAACTGGAACTGGAGGGAACATACATGTACTTGTAGCATATACATGGAGCCGTTGGGGTCTAAGATAGGGGACATAACTGATCATAAAATTCATATTTCCTCATTCCCTCCTTGTCCCCTACGGACCCTCAGGAGATATCGATCTTCATCAATCCATCAATCTGTTCATGTAACATCATTTGCTCTTCTTTCTTCTTCCGGGATTTTGAATGAAAACTTGAATGTGGAATACACGATGTGGCACACAGACCACAAATCGCTGGCCCATATTGTAGACACAGGCAGCAACTGAATATTATTAATAGTATCAACCCACAGACGGTCAACACTTTCCATCCCCAAGCCGATATTAATCCCCAGAGCCAACCGGACCATGTCCACGTGCCTGGGTCTTGATGTATGCTTTGGGTAATCTTGTGGAGCCTTGTTATTGCTTTGTATACAGACGGTGCGTTATTAGGAATGAAAGAAATGATATGTAGCACGTCCCACCCCAGTCTAAGGGCAGTTGCACATAGGCTGTCTGGCCACAAATAAAGTAGGTGTGTCGTGATGCTCTGAAATAGGACTTTCCTTTGTCTTTGAATACTATTATAGTATCACACTCACTGTGCCCCAAATGTACTGAGCCTTCTTTTCTGACACACAAGTTCCCTTTTACTGGCAGGACTGTAATTGAAGGCGGACCTGACATGTGTTGGGGCTTTACGTTCAACACTATGAAATCGAGGGTCGCATTTCCTTGCAGATACTCTTCATTTTCTAGATCTGTACCTTTCATTTGGGGAAGTCCCTCTTCATCTGGGAAACATGCTTTGTTCATGACTTTATTCAAGTTACCCCATACCCACTCGCCCCTACACTTCTTGTCTTGACATTCTTTGGCATCACCGTTGATGGATGTCATTAAGGCAAACCATGCTCCGCAAGAACCATTATGGGAGAACGGAAAAGGAAAAAGAGGCAACACTCCCTTTACCTTCTGATACGGGGGAAATCGGCCACAGACCCAGCAGTCTGTAGCATTGCTAGTCTGATGTGAATGGTGCAGCATCTGAATAAAGGTATTGCTGCGTAAGGCAAGTCGATATGATAACTCATGGGATGGCAGATCACTAAATGTGTGCTTTATGGTATCATTAGTGGAGGAGTATAAGAGTGAGGCAATAGGAGGAAAAATAGCATGTAGTATTAAGCTGATACATATTATCGTGATGCACAGAAGAGATTGAAAAATTACAGTCACTATACATCTACCACGTAATATTTTACAGTATTTGTTTTTTTTATCTTGCTCTTTTTATCAATGTTATTGTCCAAGATCTTATGCAAGCCAGAATACATGTTCAACCGCTTCACCACCTAGTGGACTTAATTGATCAAACGGGTTCTGACTTTTTAGATCAAAGTTTAGCTTTGTGGAAACTTCTGGGGAGTCTCCTCTAGAAAATGGTGTTCAGAGTCTTTCCTTTGTAAAAGAGTGGTGAAGGTGCAACCATCCTTTCCGCCCTTTGACTTTAACGGCCGTCCCCGTGGTCCAGAGCACTGACTTTGGCGCCTTCCATCCAGGAGCGATGGAGTATTCTTTGACCTGGGTGTTGTCAGGGAAGGCGGCAGCAACCTGCGAACAACAAGAGAGTAGTGCAGACATCAAGGAAGCCAGGTAATCTGTCAGCATGTTACTATCAACATAAGTAATCTTTTAGGCATTGGAGTGCCCCACATATTTGGTGGTCTACCAAAGACCACTTCATAGGGAGATAAGCCTGTTCTAGAATGAGCTACCATTCGTATGTAAAAGAGGGCAACCGGCAGGGCTACCATCCAATCTACACCTTTGTCTGCGCAAATTTTTAATGTCCGATTATGTCTTTCTACAAGGCCTGCTGCTTCAGGATGTCGCACACAATGGAATTTCCAGGTATACCCTAACAGAAGGGACACCTGCTTCATTAGTACCAGGACATATTTGTAACCTCTACATCTGTTTATTTGGATATAATCCATTTGGAGCACTTCAAAAGGGTGGTCAGGTGGATGGAATCCACCTTGTTCCATCGGAATGCCTTTACCTGGATTGAATTGGCAACAGATCATACATGTTCTGTCCTTTTGTTTCGCTGCTGCACGCAGGTGCTTGTTGAACCATATATTCTGTAAGCTATCTATCATTGCTTTCTCTCCTAAGTGTGCAGGACTATGTGCGGTATTTATAATCACTTGTACCATCGAATCAGGAAGAAGCCATGTGGATTTGCCCTTATTCATCCAACCCTGATCAGTCAGTACCCCTCCTTGTTCCGACCATTTCTTAAATTCGTCTAGAGTAGCATGTGTCTGAATGTCTTATACATCCCTGGAAGGATCCCTAACTGTCATGGCTTTGGACAGTGATAGTATCTGTGATTTTGTCATGTCTAGTGGGGTCTGAGCTGTCTGTTTAGCTGTTCGGTCTGCCAGATCATTGCCTTGGGAAATGGTATCTGTGGCTCTAGTATGTGCTTTACATTTTAGGATAGCTATGGCTGTTAGTAAATGTATCGCTTCCAGAAGGGCTTGAATATGGGGGCCATGCTGTATCTTGGCCCCATGAGAGGTCAAGAAACCTCTTTCTCTCCACAGAATCGGTGTAAATGTTTACTCTCAGGTGCTTAGCTCTTATGCACGCTTGTGTCAGGGCGATGAGCTCTGCTGCTTGTGCTGACAATATGTCTATTCTTTTAGTCTCTATTATTACAGTATCAGTAGTCACTGCATATGCTGCCACTAATTCTCCCGCCCCTGTCCTCATGCATGAGCCGTCAACATATAGTGTTAGGTCGGGGTCTGGGAGTGCAACGTCTGTCAAGTCTTGTCTTGGTTTAGTCACGGTATGTATTACTTCAACACAGTCGTGTGGTGAAACGCTTTCTGTACTGGAGGGCAAAAGGGTAGCGGGATTCAGTATGTTGCATCGTCTGATCTCTATGTGTGGTTGAAATAACGTTAGCTCATAGCCTGTCAGTCTAGCTACAGTCAGGTGTTGTGTTTGTGTCCGGTTCAAGAGAACCTCTACTGCGTGTGGTACTTGTACTGTCAGAGGGTGGCCCAGCACTATCGAGTCACTTTGTCTTATGGCTAAGGCCGTTGCTGCAACTGATTTTAGGCACGCAGGCAAAGCCTGTGCTACTGGGTCTAATGTACTAGAAAAATAAGCACAGGGCTCGTGTTTTCCTGCATGATCTTGTGTTAGGACAGATAGTGCTGTTCCATCCCGCTCTGTCACAAAAAGCATAAACGATTTGTTGTAATCAGGGTTTGCTAAAACTGGTGCTTGACATAAAGCTCTCTTTAATTCTTCAAATGCCACAGTGTGTTCTTGTGTCCAAGAGAGGACTTTAGTAGAAACTGCCTCCTGTGTCGTCAACTGTATTAGGGGCTTGGCTATGTAAGCATACTGGGGAATCCACTGCCTGCAATATGAAGTGAGGCCAATGAATGCACGTACTTCCTTTTGTGTCTTGGGCTGTGAAAAAGCAGAAATCAATTGAATACGTTCCGGTGCCCACAACTAATTCCCCTGAAAGATCACAATAAAACATGAGAAAAAGGGGAAAGCACCATACCTATTTCCTCGGCTTAATTTCTAAGGGGGCTAATTTCTAAGGGGCTTAATTTCTTAAGGGGCTAGCGGGAAGCGAACCTCCTCAGGGGCCAGCAGAAAGCCAATATTCTCCTCCTTCCCCCCCTTTTTGACAGGAGGAAATCTGAAACAGATTTCACTGCTGTCAAACACTATCAAACCCTGTGTCTTGTCAACACTATTAATCCCTGTGTGTAGCTACTGGGCGTAAGCAAAATTATAGGAGATACACAGCGTATTTGAAACGGCGAGAAATCCTTCAAATTAATGTACAAACCTCATTGTGTTAGCTCATAAGCTGGCCAAATGACATCTCATATGCAAATGTCCCTATTACATGAACCTACACCAACCTGAAGTCAATATTAATGCTAGGAGGCCCTAATAGGAATGCTAAATTACCTAAATATTCGGAAAACCAAGTTTAAGAACAGTTGTTAATGTTGATAATTAATAATTAATAATTTATCTGCTAAAGAAATCAGTCATTTTGCAATAATTTCCACCTATACAATAAATAGCCTAATTTAAAAACAAGTCAACTTTTGGGGCCACCACTTACAAGAATGAGCTTACTAAAGCAAACTTTAAAAAGGAAATCCTGTCAGATATTTTCTCATTACCCTAAATACCGAGCCTCATTTGTCACTCTGGGGTGGCAGTCCTTATCTAAAACAGGCCTTTCAAGAGTTAAGATGCGAGTGCACAGATCATAATTGTTCCTTAATGTCCAATCTGGAAACATATGACCGAGGCTGCCTGTCTATAAGAGAAAGGCAGTCATGTGAAAAATATTTTAGTCTTGCATAACTTTTTCTTTTATTTCATTCATCTCCAACACCAATTAGACATACACTGATAACGTGTTGTCTGCTATTTTGACAGCATGATAAAGGTAATATCACGTCTGAGAAATTTAGTAATTGTGAACAAGTTCCAGCCAAGCGCTGTGCAAAGATCGCCGTCGTCACGACTATCTCTGTACTTGCACAGGAGAACTTTGTATTAAACGCTAAACAGACTGGTCAATACAACACAAAAACAAAACATATATAAAATACATATGCCAAGCCATCAGTATACCAAGCACAGAAAGCATAGACAATTGCACTAACATATATAAATGAGCAGCGATGCGCAATTACAGTACCTACAGCTCAGAGGCGAACATTCTGGCCTGCTTAATTTGTCAGGCTTATAATCAATAATTGATTTACCTGCCCTATACACCCCCATCTGAAATCACCGTGTCAAGTCTGACAGACAGAATCAGCAATAATAATCAAAAACGAAGAACACACGAACCTGTTTGTTTTCTTTTATAAAAATGAGCTATGCATCTTTGTACACAATGTACCCTCATGTCCTAGTCGAAGATGCATCTCCCATCTTTCCTCACAGACCCGTAACCACTGGATCATTTATCCAATGCAACTGGTGGCAGCTTGTGGCCACAATTCAAAAATGTCTGAATTTGAAAATCGTTTTTATATAGGCATATAGCCCTTAAAATTCCAAGCAAGAGCAACATTTTACTTTCTGGCCAGAAGCAATATAACATTTGCTAAAAAAATAAAACAAATCTTCTCCATAGACATTTCTCGGGGCACTGGTTTTGCACAGAATAGAACAAGGGAATCTTTCTCGACTTACATTTCTCAGCTGCCCTGTCTTATCAGAGAAGCTAAAAATAGCCCCTCAGCGCGGCTTGAGCCTGGGCTGCCAGCCATCTTTTTTTTGTTTTCCTACTCCCGGCCCCCAAGGCTCTCCGGCTGCAGGCATTACACAGATGCGATGTCAGAGAAGCTTTCTAAGCAGTGCCTCTGTTCTGCTCCTCTCACCGGCCCCCACCTACACTGGCTACAAGGTCAGAATCTGTCTCCGATTTCTGTATCACATTCTGCTCTACACAGCCCCCACCTTCTCCTCACTCTGAAGCTGTCAAAGACAAAAAGACTACTCAATTCCATAAAAACTGCAATAATTCGCCCAATTGAAAAATTATTTTTACATACAATTTGTACTCAGGGGGTCATAATCTTACCGACTTGACCCAGCACATTGGCTCACTGGACCACCAAGAACACAAACCTGTATTCATGAACAATTTGCAAATTCGAAATACCCACAATTCTTTTTTCAAGCTAAACTTTTCACTAATTATTTTTTCGTTAACACTTTGTACATTAGGGGTGTCATCAAATCACAGGTGTTGCTCCTTCTCTAGCTACACCCCTCTCAATTTCCTATTGACAACGTAGTCAAATGTTGGACCATGTAAACACCAGCCATGCGCTGTTCGTTTGGTGGGAGGCTCAAGAACCTTTGGGCTACTATATCATCATTATATGTATCGTGGTACTTGCGGTGGCACTCTAACTGGTCTTTCTACTGGGGCCACTCTTGCTAGGTCCTCTGAAAGGACGGGATAAATACCAGCAACGTCAGTATTTCTTTTTCTGTCAGCCTGCGCTCATTTTACCAGCTCCACTTCCTCCTGTAACATCTTTTCCTTGGCTTTTCCAGACTCCAGTCTACTTCTCTCTGCTTCGTGAAACACTTACTCTGTCCTCCTATGTGACTCCTTGCGCCAAAACTCAATGGCATCCTTCCGAGCTGGTCTACATTTTCTCTTTCATAAGAGTGTTTCGTTGTCTGTCTACTTGTTCTGCTTTTACTCGGATACCTTCCTCAACTAATACGTTTTCTCGGGCTTTGTCTGAATCCTCCCTACTTTTCTCTTCTTTTATGAGCGCTTTCTCTGTGCGTCTATGCAATTCTTTACGCCATAATTCAATGTCATATTTCTGTGACTGTCTCGCTTTCTTTATCCATAATGCTTCTTCTACTCTCATGATGCAACTGCATCCCATGTCCCAACAGCGGGCCATCTCTCATTCTCTGCTAAATCCTTGGTGTAGTCCACCCACAAATCGAGATATAATACGGCATCTAGGCTATGTATGTGGTACATAAAGTACCCTGGAGTGTCCCTAGGTGGAATGGGAACAGCTTCTTCGAGTACCCCCTTTCTAGTTTTGATCTGTCTTAATTTTGAAAAGAGCGGCATCTTTAAACCTTGCTACTTTATTCTTACTCTTAATACCTGGACTTGAACACAATTAAATACGACAAACATAATAATGAACACTCATTCATACCACAATTTTTAAAACATATTAAAACATTTAACATTTAACATTTAACGAACAACAATGATGGCCATTGGGAACACTAACTAGGTGATTCTGAATTATATACTAGACATACTAGATATACTGCTAAACAGTACAGATACACTGCTGAAACAGTGCAGACCGGATTTGTGTACCCAAACCCGTCTTGACCGGCACAACCTATGTGCACGTCAGAACGCCTCCCCGGCAATGATACTCACCGGGTAGCTCGGAACGGAAGGCCTCGGAACTGAACTGGACTAGACCAAACTGGACTGGACTGGACTCGACTCGTGACTTGGATACTTCGGAACTTCGGAATCTGGTGGGCCTCTGTATACCTCGGACACAGCTCTCTCGCAGGTGGGCTCTGGGTAGGACAATCTGCATTCCTCACCGCCTCGTATGGATGCCTGGTCGCAGTCTGTCCCCTTCGTTGGCCTGAGGGAGTTGGCGGGAAGACCCGCGACGTGCGCGCTTGAAGTCCGTCACGGCTATGGAAGGGGGCAAAACTGGACCTTCATCTCCGGCGTGTGGGGAAAGAGATTAAACTGTTCGGGCGCCATTATGTGGTAAATAAAATATTACGCTCTCAGAATTTTTAGTATATAAATAAGATCATGCATAAAGCAAGAGGCTGAGTCTGTGGTATCAGGTTCATAAAGGGCTTTATTCCAATAACTCGAGTCAAAGGGAGAATATTTCCATCACCACTAAGGATCTGGAATGGACTAAAAAGTATTCTCAATATTCTCAAAACATTATTCACAGAGTACAGTATATATACATTTCTCAATTGTACGTAAGCAAAAGAGCAAGAGAGAATGAGATAAGAGCATGTGGGCGTGTAAGTAGGCGTGAAGGTGGGCGTCCATGTGGGCGTCCACTTGATGATAATAGGTAATTTGTCATAGGTGGGTGGATACCTGGAGGGGGTTGCGTGATCTGCTGGAATTGTACTGGAACTTTGCCTTACTTGTGCTCAACTCGAGCATGACGTGTAACTGACGTGGGGAGGGTTGCTATGCAACCGAACAAGTCTGGAAGTGAGGCCTTCAGTGAGTGAGGCCTTCAGTGTCAGAACGACCAGCACATCTTGTATTATCTGATATCCGATGTCTGGAGCAGGGACTGATTTGTGACATAGGTTGCTCATCACCAAGAGCCGATGTGGCATCTATTTCTTCATTTACTTCATTTACTGCAGAGGCCTTACATGGGGGCTATGGGCTTTTCACTGACGTGAGCTTTGTAATCACAGAGAAAGAGACAGAAAGGCTAGGCTTTCTCCTTTGCAGATGGGTCATGTTTAAATTCCTCCTTCTCCAGGCAGGAATGTATTTCTCGAGGAGCGGAGCAGATAACTTGAAGGCTGAATACAGTTTTTGGCAGGCAACAGGGCGAGTCAGGCACCGTTCGCCGTGCAGGGAGTAGGACAAAGTTCATGGATACAGATGCGAGCTCAGACTGGAGCTGTCAGAGGTAGAAGGCAGGAAAAGGCTTGATGGCAGAATTCAGGGCCTACTCGCCTGAACTGTAAAATGGGGAAAGTGAACCACATAAAGTCGGTGGCCTTTCATACTTAGGAACGGAATATCCGACCCATTCATGGCGGATCTGAAAGAGGACATGTTAACGGTGGACGCACATGTATTTGCGTCTTCATAACTGGAACTGGAGGGAACATACATGTACTTGTAGCATATACATGGAGCCGTTGGGGTCTAAGATAGGGGACATAACTGATCATAAAATTCATATTTCCTTAAGTCTTGGAAATGTGGATTTCTCTGATCAGTTATGTCCCCTATCTTGGACCCCAACGGTTCCATGTACATGCTACAAGTACATGTATGTTCCCTCCAGTTCCAGTTATGAAGACGCAAACACATGTGCGTCCACCGTCAACATGTCCTCTTTCAGATCCGCCATGAATGGGTCGGATATTCGATTCCTAAGTACGAAAGGCCACCGACTTTATGTGGCTCAGTTACTCCATTTTGCAGTTCAGGCGAGTAGGCCCTGAATGCTACCATCAAGCCTTTTCCTGCTTTCTACTTCTGACAGCTCCAGTCTGAGCTCGCATCTGTATCCATGAACTTTGTCCCACTCCCTGCGCGGCTAACGGCTAACGGTGCCTGACTCGGCCTGTCTGCCTGCCTGCCAAAAACTGTATTTCACCTTCAAGATTATCTGCTCCGCTCCTCATCCAATGCATTCCTGTCTAGTAGTCTAAGTAAACATTTCTTCCAGCTACTGAGCAAAGGGCCCGGCTTCTCTGTCTTCATGTAAGTAATTCATGGCCCTGTTACCATGGAAGATTTCTGCCCCTCGCATCTCACGTAGACACTTAGACGCTTGTACACGCACTCACAGTAAGTATAGAATAGATTTTGTTCGAGAGCCCTTCCCTTGTGGATAACATAGTTCTTTAAACATAGGATGTTAGATATGATTTGGGATTAGGTTGACTTGACCCCCCAGACTTTTTGTCTCCACATGTAGAGCTAAATGTCAAGTCCCCTTCACCCCCTAGTTGCACGTCAATCACACGTCATGCTGCTGCGCGCGCATCTCTGCCAAGTATTTCTGCTGACATTGTGAAATTCTTTTATGGAACCACCCATTGTGACATCATACTTAATGACGTTTTTTTGTTACGCCCAGTTACGCCCATTTTAGTTACGCATGTATGGTTTTATCTCTGTTATCAATTGTTACGCCTCCTGCATCTGTTTCACTTTCATGCCTTTTCTATAAAAGTGATTACTTGTCAATAATGTATTGCTCTTCACTTCCTGAACCTCCGTGGTGATGGAATCTGAAGTCCACAATTCGAATTGTTCTTGGAATAAAGCCCATTCCGAACCTCTAATACCACGGATTCTGCCTCTTATTTTACTGAGCTATTTTTAATAACTTTCCGCATCAAATTAAGTACCGGTAATTAAATTATTTACCACATGATTGGCGCCCGAATAGGGACACTTTCTCATCTCACGCGCCGGAGGTGCGTTGCAGGCCCGGTCTCCTGCCACAGCTGGACGGACAACAACGCGTACCAGCAGGATTTCCTGTATCTCCCTCCGGTCAAGCAGGGGCGACTGAGGCTGCGATCAACACCCAGACGAAGCGGTGAGAAGTGCGAAGTATCCCGACCAGAGCCTAGCTGAGAGAGCAAGATCCGAGGTATACAGAGTCCCACCAGGTTCCGAAGTCCCGAAGTTCCGAAGTTCCGAGTCCAGTCCAGTCCGGTCCAGTTCAGTTCAGTTCCGTTCCGAGGCCTTCTGTTCCGAGCTACCCGGTGAGTACCATTGCCGGGGAGGCGTTCTGACGTGCACATAGGTTGTGCCGGTCAAGACGGGTTTGGGTACACAAATCCGGTCTGCACTGTTTCAGCAGTGTATCTGTACTGTTTAGCAGTATATCTAGTATGTCAAGTATGCTAAGTAAATAGTTTCCTAATGGCCATCGCTATTGTTTGTTAAAAGTTAAATGTTAAATGTTAAATGTTTTAGATACGTTCTACATATTGTGGTGTGAATGACTGTTCATTATTGTGTTTTATTGTATTAAGTGTGTTCAAAAGTCAAGTATCAGATCAGTTTTCAATATGCCGCTCTTTTCAAAATTAAGACAGATCAAAACTAGAAAAGGGGTACTCGAAGAAGCTGTTCCCATTCCTCCTAGGGACACTCCAGGGTACTTCATGTATCATAAACATGGCCTAGACGCCATATTATTTCTTGATTTATGGGTAGACTACACCAAGGAATTACCAGAGAATCAGAGATGGCCCGCAGCTGGGACCTGGGATGCAGACTGCATCATGAAAATAGAGGAAGAGTTATGGAAAAGGAAAGCTAGACAGTCGCAGAAAGATGCCATTGAATTATGGCGTAAAGAATCATATAGACGTACAGAAAAAGCACTCAGACAGGAAGAGAAAAGTAAGGAGAATTCAAATAAAGTCCGAGAAAATGTATTAATTGAAGAAGGTACACGAGTAAAATCAGGACAAGTAGACAGGCAAAGAAATGCCCTTATGAATGGTATGTATCCACTTCTGGCCGAAGGGTTACCTAAGGCTACTCCGGAGATACCAAAAGACTTGCCACCCCCATTGTTTCCAATAAAAGTACACCCCAAAGGGCATCCCAGAACCGCAGAAGATGTTTTCCTTTCCTCTTATTTAGACGACGCAGCTCCCGAGTATGTTAACACCGCACCACACAGATCGTCTGCCGAGGGGGGTCAACGCCAAGACCCTGTGTCTGTACCTCTGCAACAACAAATCCCGACACAAGTTCCGGCAAGCACATCTGTTTCTACATCTGTTTCTACATCCGTTCCTACAGCTGCTTCTACAGTTGTACCCACACCTATGGTTGCTATATCACGTTCAACGAATCCTTTCGCGCCCAGAACCCCAGACGGTGCTACCGGAGGTACAACAAACATTTTTTCCACGCCACCCAGAACACATAAACTTACCTTTCAAGAATTAGCACATCAACGTACGCCCAAACTCGTAACTCCCCACATACTTAAGGAACTTCTTGTAGATTGTAGATATGACCCGGTGCCCGGCAAAGAGGACGAAATGCTCCTGGCATCATTACGTCTCCGACGAGCTGCTATATATTTAGGGAAGCTACCAGGAATGACTACACATTTAGATAATATATATCACTTTGTTCAGTCAGGGCGAGATTCTGAAAGTATTAACAGAGCTATGGAATACCAGAAAGTGGAGATACAGGGGGAACTGTTACGTTTCCTCATAAATTGTGTGATCAGAAATCAAGACCGGCCGGGGGTAAATCCGGAAGCAATGCAAATTCTTACCAAATGGAGCCAGAATATATCAGAGGGGAAACATGATAGACTATTAAGTATAGTAGCTATGTGCCGAAAGATCCGCAAAGAAATAGAACGAATACACGAAGAAAGATTAGCGGTAGACCAGCTTGAACAAAACGAGGAGGAGGAAGAATTAGAATTGCCCGCAGGACAGTCAGAAACCATGGCCTATGTAGGTAGAGGAAGATCTTGTAATAATACTAGATGCTTTACTGATTCGATACGTCTGATACGTCCAGATAATAACAGGAATTTCCAAACACCTATAATACATATAAGGTCCCCCGAACATTCGTTCCAAGCCGCTGACAAATTACTTCGAGAACGAAGGGGTTATCATATACTCGATTCTATGGACGAACAAGAATTAGCCAGGTCAGCCGTTCACTGGGTTGACAGTCCCGGAAAATATGGTGATGATACACTAGCACACACGTTTTTGAACCTTACCCCAGATGAACAGCGTTTAGCTGGGATCTACATGATTCAACAACTCCTTATATTATATAAAAGCCAACACTCTGATCCTGGTTCCTTACCTGATATATTGACTGAATTACTCACGAATAGATGGAGAGGTTCAGGTACTGAGTTAATTAGAGAAATACTAGAATCCAGAAAGCAGTACATTCTTTTTGTATGCCCAGAACATGTCTCACTGCCCATCAAGGAAAGAACGACGTATTATATGGATAGACAGAATCCCTTACGCGAAGTACACCCAATAAAAGGTGAAGACAATGAGTTTAAACGTGTATTTGTATACGCACCCATATCTAAAATAGAATTGTTAGAAATGAAGAAAGTGGTACCCAGTCATGACAAAGATCCAGCGGGTTTCCACCGAGAAATTAAAGACATGTTGCTCATGGGAGAGTATACCTATCCCGACATTATGAAAATATTAAAGGTATTAATGCCTGCTGGCATTTATGAAAAACTCAAGGAAAAAGATTGGGAGGTGGGAGACCAAAAGATAGACTGGACAGCATTAGAAACAGAAGAAAGAGCCCGAGGTCCAGGTTCAGGGCTTGGGGACAAGACTAAAATGTTACCAGGTTTATTAGTACAGGTATTGCCACGTTTATTAACTACGAAAAAGGAAGACTGGGGTGCAATCTCAGCCTGTAAACAAAAGCAAGATGAAGACACTAGTGATTTCTATGCCCGATTCGAAAAATGTTTTGGTATAAATAGTGGCATAAAAGCAAGTAGCGAATCATATCCACATCTGTTTGTGACAAAATTAGTTGAAAATTCCTTGCCCCAAGTGAAGAATAGAGTATTGAAATTTGAGAGTACCTGGCAAGGTAACACTCCGTCACAAATGTTACAAATGTTACAGTACCACCACAATAGAATTAGGGAGGAACAAGAACATGAACAAAGACGCATGAAAGACACGAAAATGAAAATGCTAGTCTCCCAGACAGTTCCAGCAGAGGGTCATAAAAAGGGTATGACACAGTCCAGTGATTCAGCAGGTTCTGTAAAAGGGACATGCAACTATTGTAAACAGCCAGGTCATTATATACACGATTGTCCAGTCTTAAAACATAATATAGCCACAGGAAAAACACAGGAAAGACCACGGCCACCTAGACAGGATCAGAACCAACAAGGAGCCCCGCAGCATGCACAGTCCATGCCAGCTCCGCAACAGTCTATGCCAGCTCCACCACCGCAGCCTATTGCTGCCACACAAACAACGACACGACAAATGTACCAGACCGCACAGTATGACTATCCTGATTATCAACGATACGCATGAAACAGCCTAGAGAGGGAAGTTGACTTACCCCTTATCGAGGTCCCTGTAGATCAAGAAGGACCTTATGTACACAGTGAACTATTAGGCCAAGATAGAAAATTTTTACTTGATACAGGGGCAAGTCGAACAACCATAAAACGTAGTGAAGTTCCAGGGGCACCCCTCTCAGGCTCACAGAATATTTCCCTTGGCTTTTCAGGAAAACCTATTGTTAATGAAGTATCACAGCCTCTTCCACTTACGATTGGACCCTTGACACGAACTACAGATTTATTGCTTACTAAATCATGTCCAGAAAACCTGTTAGGTATAAAAACATTGAAAGCTCTAGGAGCTATAATATGTTGTTCTCCGGAAGGAGTAAGATTGTTTTTACGTGATTTCAAAGGGCACTATGTGTCTCGAGACATGGATCACCGACTGCAGAATTTAACTACACATTTATGGGCACAAGGCCCTACTGATGTTGGTTGCATGAACATTACACCATATCGAGTCACACTAAAGACAGGAGTGGTACTACCACGAATACGACAATACAAGTTACCCCCAGATGCTGTAGTGGCTTTACTGCAAATCATTGACGAGCTTATTGCCCAAGGAGTGGTTGTGGAAACAGACTCCAATGTATGTAATTCCCCGATAATTCCGATTCTTAAACAAACTGATCCAAAGGCCCCGCCAGTATATCGATTAGTTATTGATCTGCGCGAACTAAACAAATGCATTGTGCCACAATTCCCTGTGGTCCCAGACATCTCGTCATTGCTGACAGCCATCGATTCCAAAGCAACGTTCTTTACTGTAATTGATCTCAAGAATGCCTTTTTCAGCGTCCCAATAGATCCGGAAAGCCAATACTTGTTCGGATTTAGTTTAAATGGACGAAGTTTTAAATTCACACGCGCACCTCAAGGATTTACAGAAAGTCCCAGCATCTATAGCCAAGCACTGAAACGAGAACTTGACAGTATACACATGCCAGTCAACACTGCCCTGCTTCAATATGTCGATGATCTGCTGATCACCGCCCGAAGCGAACCTGAATGTCAAAAAGCATCACTGACGGTTTTACAATTTCTAGCCGGAAAGGGGCACAAGGTGTCCCCTTCTAAGCTGCAATTCTGTGTCCAGCGAGTTGTTTACCTTGTACACTCGCTGTCCAAGGAGGGAAGGCAGCTTACATCCGATCGCATTCAGTTAATTGCTAACATGCCAATACCCAAGACACAAAAGGAGGTGCGGGCTTTTATAGGCCTCACTTCATATTGTAGGCAGTGGATCCCTCAATATGCATTTCTAGCAAAACCACTCATTCAGTTGACAACACAGGAGGCGGCCACATCGACTGTCCTCCCTTGGACTCAGGAACACACACAAGCCTTTGAAAGCTTAAAGACAGCTTTATGTCAGGCACCTGTTTTAGCGACACCATGTTACAATAAACATTTTACACTCTTTGTTACAGAACGCGAAGGTACTGCCTTGTCAGTACTCACTCAGGAACAAGCAGGATCACACAAACCATGTGCCTATTTCTCTAGTACATTAGATCCCGTAGCCCAGGCTTTGCCTGCGTGCCTGAAATCAGTGGCAGCGACAGCTTTAGCAATCAGACAAAGCGATGCCATAGTGTTAGGACATCCATTGACAGTACAAGTACCACATGCAGTAGAGGTTCTTGTGAATCGAACGCAAACACAACACTTGACCATAGCAAGACTTACAGGTTATGAATTAACATTGTTTCAGCCACATATAGAAATCAGACGCTGTAATACATTGAATCCTGCCACACTTTTACCCGTAAACGGAACAGACCCACTAGCCCATGATTGTATTGAAGTTATTACTATCACGACGAAACCCAGACAAGACTTGACAGATGTGCCATTGTCAGATCCAGACCTAACGTTGTATGTAGACGGTTCATGTATGAGAACCAGTACAGGAGAGTTAGTGGCCGCGTATGCAGTCACAACAGACACTGAAGTCATCGAAACAAACTGTATAAACACCTTGTCAGCTCAAGCAGCAGAGCTCACCGCTCTGACACAAGCCTGTATTCAAGCCACAAATAAGAAAGTCAATATATACACTGACTCACGTTATGCATTCGGAGTTGTACATGACTTCGGCGTGCTGTGGCGAGAGAGAGGTTATTTAACTTCTCACGGTGCCCACATTCAGCACGGATCCCTCATTCATGCTCTGTTAGACGCAATTCATTTACCCACTGCTATATCGATTATGAAATGCAAAGCTCATACGAAAGTTACTGATATCATTTCTCAAGGCAATGATCTAGCTGACAGAACAGCTAAACAGACTGCTCAAACTCACACATCTGACATGACAAAGACAATAGCTCCGACACCGACTCATTGCATGACAGTCAAGGATCCCGCTCTTGACGTAGTTGACATACAGACACATGCTACACCAGATGAAATAAAGAAATGGACTGAATTAGGAGGGATCCAAACAGACCAAGGATGGATGACGAAGGAAAAATCTGTATGGTTTCTTCCTGACTCTATGGTCCAAGTTATCATTAACACGATACATAGTCCAGCGCATCTAGGAGAGAAAGCTATGCTAGACAGCATTCAACACATTTGGTTCAACAAACATTTACGAGCAGCTGCTAAACAAAAAGTCCGTACCTGTATGATATGTTGTCAGTTTAACCCAGGTAAAAGCATTCCCGTAGAACAGGGTGGATTTCAGCCTCCTGATCACCCTTTTGAAGTCCTCCAGATGGATTACATCCAGATGGAACGATGTCGAGGATTCAAATACGTTCTCGTAGTTGTCTGTGCTCTTTCCCGTTGGACCGAAGCCTACCCAGTTTCAGATTACACTGCCCCGACTACTGCCAAACAGTTAGTTCGAGAATTCTTCCCACGGTGTTGTCTACTCAGATAACGGCCAGCCGTTTTCATCTGAACTAATGAAACACGTTTCACTTTTGTTAGGCTATCAATGGAAATTTCACTGTGTCAGACACCCCGAGGCAGCAGGTCTCGTGGAACGACATAATCAAACTCTGAAAATTAGATTGTCAAAAATATGTAGAGAGAAAGGTGTTGATTGGGTAGTAGCCTTACCAGTTGCACTCTTTTACATGAGAATGGTAGCGCACTCTCGAACAGGGCTATCCCCTTATGAGGTGATCTTTGGCAGACCACCAAATATGTGGGGGACGCCTATACCCCGTAAAATAACCGATGTTGACTGTAATATGCTGACAGATTATCTGGCTTCCTTGATGTCTGCACTACAATCTTGTCGTTCACAGGTAGCTGCAGCCTTTCCTGACAACACCGAGGTGAAACCCCATGACGTAGTCCCTGGGGACCTGGTGTTAGTGCGGAATTTTGACCGGAAGACTCAGCTGGATCCTAGGTGGAAATCGCCTCAACTAGTACTGCTTACCACGAGGACAGCCGTGAAGATTGAAGGTCGCAAAGGCTGGTTGCACTCAAGTCATATCAAGAAATTTCATGGACTACCGTCAGATGTAAACGTCACACCTTGTGTGTCTTCACCTATTGACTCAAAGCTCCCCTTGGTTGAACCAAGTGATAAGGAACTATACAAATTAAAATTACGGTCTAGTAAGTCAGACAATTTGATTGTTTAAGTCCTCTCCAAGGTGAATCGGTTGAATTTGTCTCTGACATGTATCCCCTAGACCTGAATAGAGAAAGAAACCGAAAAATGTTGAAACAACATGCGTACTGTAAATCACTGCGTAGTCATTGCACAGTGACGTTATTAATTTTGTTTTTCTTAAGTCTTATAATAATCGCTGCAAGTATATTGTTGCACATATATTATCCTATTTCTAAACATGCTTACAATGTTACTGCTGAACATTCTTTTAGTGAATTACCCCCGCATGAGTTGTCCTATAGATTTGCGCTGCGCAATAACACTTTTATTAGTATGTTACATCATTCCCATCAGACTAGTAATGCTACAAATTGTTGGATATGTGGCCGACTCCCTCCCTATCAGAACTATAAGGGAATTCTGCCTCTCTTTCCATATCCGTTCACACACAATGGCTCCTGTGGAGCATGGTTTAGTTTAATCAATTCCTTAGACTCAAACTCAGTAGTTTATCAAGACAATTGGGTATGGGGAAACCTGAACCTAGTTTTACTCAAAGTCTGCTACCCTGACAAGGAGGGTCATCCCAAAAGAACAGGAACTGATCTAGAAAATGAAGTATATGGATTAGGTAATTTCACGCTTAATCTCATGATCCTGAATGTTGAATCCGAAGCTACACCAAGCTTGCCCACCATGTCAGTATTTTCAGTTAAAGGTGAATTATGTGTAAGAAAGAATGGTTCAATACATATGGGCCATAGTAAATGCACCACTGTGATAGAATTTAGTGATCAAGGCAAATCTACATTTAGAGCTTCTCGCCATTCCTACTTCGTATGTGGTCAGACTGCATATATACGTCTGCCTCTAGATTGGGATGGTACTTGTTACATTGCATTCCTCTTGCCACCTGTTTTTCTAGCCCCTCCTGATTATCACAGAAATACTCATTTAGTACACAGTAGAGAACGGAGAGATCTCCCAATTGTCGATTACACTGAGACGGCATGGGAAAAGTATACAGATTTTAATAAAGGTCTCTTTCCCTATATAGGTACTGTTACCAATAGTAAGCTGATACGTAGATTAACTAGGACTCTTGAAGCCGTAGTGAATGAAACTATTTCCGCCTTAGGCAACTTGACAGAGGAGCAGTCTGCGATGAGGATTGTTGTTCTTCAAAATCGTCTTGTCCTTGACGTCATCCTGGCCGATAGGGGCGGAGCTTGCAGGGTCATCGGATCAAGCTGCTGCGTATTCATCCCAGAAAATTCGCCATCTGTATATAAAGCTATAACTCGCCTTCATAAGATCGTAAACCAGATACACCAGAATCCAGGCACTTGGACTTGGTCCGGGTGGTTTTGGAGCGTATTGTCAGCCTGGGGATGGAGGGTTTTATCCTTCCTAGGTATTGGCTTTCTCATACTATTCAGTTGCTGCTTATGCCTGCAATGTGGACCAGCGATTTGTGGTCTGTGTGCCACATCGTGTATTCCACATCAAGGTTTTCACTCAAGATCCCGAAAGAAGAAAGAAGAACAAATGATGCTATATGAACAGATCAATGGATTAATGAAGATTGATATCTCCTAAGGGCCAGTAGGGGACAAGGAGGGAATGTGGAAATGTGGATTTCTCTGATCAGTTATGTCCCCTATCTTGGACCCCAACGGTTCCATGTACATGCTACAAGTACATGTATGTTCCCTCCAGTTCCAGTTATGAAGACGCAAACACATGTGCGTCCACCGTCAACATGTCCTCTTTCAGATCCGCCATGAATGGGTCGGATATTCGATTCCTAAGTACGAAAGGCCACCGACTTTATGTGGCTCAGTTACTCCATTTTGCAGTTCAGGCGAGTAGGCCCTGAATGCTACCATCAAGCCTTTTCCTGCTTTCTACTTCTGACAGCTCCAGTCTGAGCTCGCATCTGTATCCATGAACTTTGTCCCACTCCCTGCGCGGCTAACGGCTAATGGTGCCTGACTCGGCCTGTCTGCCTGCCTGCCAAAAACTGTATTTCACCTTCAAGATTATCTGCTCCGCTCCTCATCCAATGCATTCCTGTCTAGTAGTCTAAGTAAACATTTCTTCCAGCTACTGAGCAAAGGGCCCGGCTTCTCTGTCTTCATGTAAGTAATTCATGGCCCTGTTACCATGGAAGATTTCTGCCCCTCGCATCTCACGTAGACACTTAGACGCTTGTACACGCACTCACAGTCAGTATAGAATAGATTTTGTTCGAGAGCCCTTCCCTTGTGGATAACATAGTTCTTTAAACATAGGATGTTAGATATGATTTGGGATTAGGTTGACTTGACCCCCCAGACTTTTTGTCTCCACATGTAGAGCTAAATGTCAAGTCCCCTTCACCCCCTAGTTGCACGTCAATCACACGTCATGCTGCTGCGCGCGCATCTCTGCCAAGTATTTCTGCTGACATTGTGAAATTGTGAGATCTCTCCGTTCTCTACTGTGTACTAAATGAATATTTCTGTGATAATCAGGAGGGGCTAGAAAAACAGGTGGCAAGAGGAATGCGATGTAACAGGTACCATCCCAATCTAGAGGCAGACGTATATATGCAGTCTGACCACATACAAAGTAGGAATGGCGAGAAGCTCTAAATGTAGATTTGCCTTGATCATTAAATTCTATCACAGTGGTGCATTTACTATGGCCCATATGTATTGAACCATTCTTTCTTACGCATAATTCACCTTTAACTGGAAATACTGACATGGCGGGCAAGCTTGGTGCAGCTTCGGATTCAACATTCAGGATCATGAGATTAAGCGTGAAATTACCTAATCCATATACTTCATTTTCTAGATCAGTTCCTGTTCTTTTGGGATGACCCTCCTTGTCAGGGTAGCAGACTTTGAGTAAAACTAGGTTCAGGTTTCCCCATACCCAATTGTCTTGATAAACTACTGAGTTTGAGTCTAAGGAATTGATTAAACTAAACCATGCTCCACAGGAGCCATTGTGTGTGAACGGATATGGAAAGAGAGGCAGAATTCCCTTATAGTTCTGATAGGGAGGGAGTCGGCCACATATCCAACAATTTGTAGCATTACTAGTCTGATGGGAATGATGTAACATACTAATAAAAGTGTTATTGCGCAGCGCAAATCTATAGGACAACTCATGCGGGGGTAATTCACTAAAAGAATGTTCAGCAGTAACATTGTGAACATGTTTAGAAATAGGATAATATATGTGCAACAATATACTTGCAGCGATTATTATAAGACTTAAGAAAAACAAAATTAATAACGTCACTGTGCAATGACTACGCAGTGATTTACAGTACGCATGTTGTTTCAACATTTTTCGGTTTCTTTCTCTATTCAGGTCTAGGGGATACATGTCAGAGACAAATTCAACCGATTCACCTTGGAGAGGACTTAAACAATCAAATTGTCTGACTTACTAGACCGTAATTTTAATTTGTATAGTTCCTTATCACTTGGTTCAACCAAAGGAAGCTTTGAGTCAATAGGTGAAGACACACAAGGTGTGACGTTTACATCTGACGGCAGTCCATGAAATTTCTTGATATGACTTGAATGCAACCAGCCTTTGCGACCTTCGATCTTCACGGCTGTCCTCGTGGTGAGCAGTACAAGTTGCGGTGATTTCCACCTAGGATCCAGCTGAGTCTTCCGGTCAAAATTCCGCACTAACACCAGGTCCCCAGGGACTACGTCATGGGGTTTCACCTCGGTGTTGTCAGGAAAGGCTGCAGCTACCTGTGAACGACAAGATTGTAGTGCAGACATCAAGGAAGCCAGGTAATCTGTCAGCATATTACAGTCAACATCGGTTATTTTACGGGGTATAGGCGTCCCCCACATATTTGGTGGTCTGCCAAAGATCACCTCATAAGGGGATAGCCCTGTTCGAGAGTGCGCTACCATTCTCATGTAAAAGAGTGCAACTGGTAAGGCTACTACCCAATCAACACCTTTCTCTCTACATATTTTTGACAATCTTATTTTCAGAGTTTGATTATGTCGTTCCACGAGACCTGCTGCCTCGGGGTGTCTGACACAGTGAAATTTCCATTGATAGCCTAACAAAAGTGAAACGTGTTTCATTAATTCGGATGAAAACGGCTGGCCGTTATCTGAGTAGACAACACGTGGTAAACCGTACCGTGGGAAGAATTCTCGAACTAACTGTTTGGCAGTAGTCGGGGCAGTGTAATCTGAAACTGGGTAGGCTTCGGTCCAACGGGAAAGAGCACAGACAACTACGAGAACGTATTTGAATCCTCGACATCGTTCCATCTGGATGTAATCCATCTGGAGGACTTCAAAAGGGTGATCAGGAGGCTGAAATCCACCCTGTTCTACGGGAATGCTTTTACCTGGGTTAAACTGACAACATATCATACAGGTACGGACTTTTTGTTTAGCAGCTGCTCGTAAATGTTTGTTGAACCAAATGTGTTGAATGCTGTCTAGCATAGCTTTCTCTCCTAGATGCGCTGGACTATGTATCGTGTTAATGATAACTTGGACCATAGAGTCAGGAAGAAACCATACAGATTTTTCCTTCGTCATCCATCCTTGGTCTGTTTGGATCCCTCCTAATTCAGTCCATTTCTTTATTTCATCTGGTGTAGCATGTGTCTGTATGTCAACTACGTCAAGAGCGGGATCCTTGACTGTCATGCAATGAGTCGGTGTCGGAGCTATTGTCTTTGTCATGTCAGATGTATGAGTTTGAGCAGTCTGTTTAGCTGTTCTGTCAGCTAGATCATTGCCTTGAGAAATGATATCAGTAACTTTCGTATGAGCTTTGCATTTCATAATCGATATAGCAGTGGGTAAATGAATTGCGTCTAACAGGGCATGAATGAGGGATCCGTGCTGAATGTGGGCACCGTGAGAAGTTAAATAACCTCTCTCTCGCCACAGCACGCCGAAGTCATGTACAACTCCGAATGCATAACGTGAGTCAGTGTATATGTTGACTTTCTTATTTGTGGCTTGAATACAGGCTTGTGTCAGAGCAGTGAGCTCTGCTGCTTGAGCTGACAAGGTGTTTATACAGTTTGTTTCGATGACTTCAGTGTCTGTTGTGACTGCATACGCGGCCACTAACTCTCCTGTACTGGTTCTCATACATGAACCGTCTACATACAACGTTAGGTCTGGATCTGACAATGGGACATCTGTCAAGTCTTGTCTGGGTTTCGTCGTGATAGTAATAACTTCAATACAATCATGGGCTAGTGGGTCTGTTCCGTTTACGGGTAAAAGTGTGGCAGGATTCAATGTATTACAGCGTCTGATTTCTATATGTGGCTGAAACAATGTTAATTCATAACCTGTAAGTCTTGCTATGGTCAAGTGTTGTGTTTGCGTTCGATTCACAAGAACCTCTACTGCATGTGGTACTTGTACTGTCAATGGATGTCCTAACACTATGGCATCGCTTTGTCTGATTGCTAAAGCTGTCGCTGCCACTGATTTCAGGCACGCAGGCAAAGCCTGGGCTACGGGATCTAATGTACTAGAGAAATAGGCACATGGTTTGTGTGATCCTGCTTGTTCCTGAGTGAGTACTGACAAGGCAGTACCTTCGCGTTCTGTAACAAAGAGTGTAAAATGTTTATTGTAACATGGTGTCGCTAAAACAGGTGCCTGACATAAAGCTGTCTTTAAGCTTTCAAAGGCTTGTGTGTGTTCCTGAGTCCAAGGGAGGACAGTCGATGTGGCCGCCTCCTGTGTTGTCAACTGAATGAGTGGTTTTGCTAGAAATGCATATTGAGGGATCCACTGCCTACAATATGAAGTGAGGCCTATAAAAGCCCGCACCTCCTTTTGTGTCTTGGGTATTGGCATGTTAGAAATTAACTGAATGCGATCGGATGTAAGCTGCCTTCCCTCCTTGGACAGCGAGTGTCCAAGGTAAACAACTCGCTGGACACAGAATTGCAGCTTAGAAGGGGACACCTTGTGCCCCTTTCCGGCTAGAAATTGTAAAACCGTCAGTGATGCTTTTTCACATTCAGGTTCGCTTCGGGCGGTGATCAGCAGATCATCGACATATTGAAGCAGTGCAGTGTTGACTGGCATGTGTATACTGTCAAGTTCTCGTTTCAATGCTTGGCTATAGATGCTGGGGCTTTCTGTAAATCCTTGAGGTGCGCGTGTGAATTTAAAACTTCGTCCATTTAAACTAAATCCGAACAAGTATTGGCTTTCCGGATCTATTGGGACGCTGAAAAAGGCATTCTTGAGATCAATTACAGTAAAGAACGTTGCTTTGGAATCAATGGCTGTCAGCAATGACGAGATGTCTGGGACCACAGGGAATTGTGGCACAATGCATTTGTTTAGTTCGCGCAGATCAATAACTAATCGATATACTGGCGGGGCCTTTGGATCAGTTCGTTTAAGAATCGGAATTATCGGGGAATTACATACATTGGAGTCTGTTTCCACAACCACTCCTTGGGCAATAAGCTCGTCAATGATTTGCAGTAAAGCCACTACAGCATCTGGGGGTAACTTGTATTGTCGTATTCGTGGTAGTACCACTCCTGCCTTTAATGTGACTCGATATGGTGTAATGTTCATGCAACCAACATCTGTAGGGCCTTGTGCCCATAAATGTATAGGTAAATTCTGCAATCGGTGATCCATGTCTCGAGACACATAGTGTCCTTTGAAATCACGTAAAAACAATCGTACTCCTTCCGGAGAGCAGCATATTATAGCTCCTAGAGCTTTCAATGTTTTTATACCTAACAAGTTTTCTGGACAGGATTTAGTAAGCAATAAATCTGTAGTTCGTGTCAAGGGTCCAATCGTAAGTGGAAGAGGCTGTGATACTTCATTAACAATAGGTTTTCCTGAAAAACCAAGGGAAATATTCTGTGAGCCTGAGAGGGGTGCCCCTGGAACTTCACTACGTTTTATTGTTGTTCGGCTTGCCCCTGTATCAAGTAAAAATTTTCTATCTTGGCCTAATAATTCACTGTGTACATAAGGTCCTTCTTGATCTACAGGGACCTCGATAAGGGGTAAGTCAACTTCCCTCTCTAGGCTGTTTCATGAGTATCGTTGATAATCGGGATAGTCATACTGTGCGGTCTGGTACATCTGTCGTGTCGTTGTTTGTGTGGCAGCAATAGGCTGCGGTGGTGGAGCTGGCATAGACTGTTGCGGAGCTGGCATGGACTGTGCATGCTGCGGGACTCCTTGTTGGTTCTGATCCTGTCTAAGTGGCCGTGGTCTTTCCTTTGTTATACCTGTGGCGATATTATGTTTCAAGACTGGACAATCGTGTATATAATGACCTGGCTGTTTACAATAGTTGCATGTCCCTTTCACAGAACCTGCTGAATCACTGGACTGTGTCATACCCTTTTTATGACCCTCTGCTGGAACTGTCTGGGAGACTAGCATTTTCATTTTCGTGTCTTTCATGCGTCTTTGTTCATGTTCTTGTTCCTCCCTAATTCTATTGTGGTGGTACTGTAGCATTTGTAACATTTGTGACGGAGTGTTACCTTGCCAGGTACTCTCAAATTTCAATACTCTATTCTTTACTTGGGGCAAGGAATTTTCAACTAATTTTGTCACAAACAGATGTGGATATGATTCGCTACTTGCTTTTATGCCACTATTTATACCAAAACATTTTTCGAATCGGGCATAGAAATCACTAGTGTCTTCATCTTGCTTTTGTTTACAGGCTGAGATTGCACCCCAGTCTTCCTTTTTCGTAGTTAATAAACGTGGCAATACCTGTACTAGTAAACCTGGTAGTATTTTAGTCTTTGGCCCGAGCCCTGAACCTGGACCTCGGGCTCTTTCTTCAGTTTCTAATGCTGTCCAATCTATCTTTTGGTCTCCCACCTCCCAATCTTTTTCCTTGAGTTTTTCATAAATGCCAGCAGGCATTAATACTTTTAATATTTTCATAATGTCGGGATAGGTATACTCTCCCATGAGCAACATGTCTTTAATTTCTCGGTGGAAACCCGCTGGATCTTTGTCATGACTGGGTACCACTTTCTTCATTTCTAACAATTCTATTTTAGATATGGGTGCGTATACAAATACACGTTTAAACTCATTGTCTTCACCTTTTATTGGGTGTACTTCGCGTAAGGGATTCTGTCTATCCATATAATACGTCGTTCTTTCCTTGATGGGCAGTGAGACATGTTCTGGGCATACAAAAAGAATGTACTGCTTTCTGGATTCTAGTATTTCTCTAATTAACTCAGTACCTGAACCTCTCCATCTATTCGTGAGTAATTCAGTCAATATATCAGGTAAGGAACCAGGATCAGAGTGTTGGCTTTTATATAATATAAGGAGTTGTTGAATCATGTAGATCCCAGCTAAACGCTGTTCATCTGGGGTAAGGTTCAAAAACGTGTGTGCTAGTGTATCATCACCATATTTTCCGGGACTGTCAACCCAGTGAACGGCTGACCTGGCTAATTCTTGTTCGTCCATAGAATCGAGTATATGATAACCCCTTCGTTCTCGAAGTAATTTGTCAGCGGCTTGGAACGAATTTTCGGGGGACCTTATATGTATTATAGGTGTTTGGAAATTCCTGTTATTATCTGGACGTATCGGACGTATCGAATCAGTAAAGCATCTAGTATTATTACAAGATCTTCCTCTACCTACATAGGCCATGGTTTCTGACTGTCCTGCGGGCAATTCTAATTCTTCCTCCTCCTCGTTTTGTTCAAGCTGGTCTACCGCTAATCTTTCTTCGTGTATTCGTTCTATTTCTTTGCGGATCTTTCGGCACATAGCTACTATACTTAATAGTCTATCATTTTCCCCTCTGATATATTCTGGCTCCATTTGGTAAGAATTTGCATTGCTTCCGGGTTTACCCCAGGCCGGTCTTGATTTCTGATCACACAATTTATGAGGAAACGTAACAGTTCCCCCTGTATCTCCACTTTCTGGTATTCCATAGCTCTGTTAATACTTTCAGAATCTCGCCCTGACTGGACAAAATGATATATATTATCTAAATGTGTAGTCATTCCTGGTAGCTTCCCTAAATATATTGCAGCTCGTCGGAGACGTAATGATGCCAGGAGCATTTCGTCCTCTTTGCCAGGCACAGGATCATATCTACAATCTACAAGAAGTTCCTTAAGTATGTGGGGAGTTATGAGTTTGGGCGTACGTTGATGTGCTAATTCTTGAAAGGTAAGTTTATGTGTTCTGGGTGGCGTGGAAAAAATGTTTGTTGTACCTCCGGTAGCACCGTCTGACAAACATCCCTCCAGCTACCGAGCTAAGGGCCCGGCTTCTCTGTCTTCATGCAAGTAATTCATGGCCCTGTTACCATGGAAGATTTCTGCCCTTCGCATCTCACGTAGACACTTAGACGCTTGTACACGCACTCACAGTCAGTATAGAATAGATTTTGTTCGAGAGCCCTTCCCTTGTGGATAACATAGTTCTTTAAACATAGGATGTTAGATATGATTTGGGATTAGGTTGACTTGACCCCCCAGACTTTTTGTCTCCACATGTAGAGCTAAATGTCAAGTCCCCTTCACCCCCTAGTTGCACGTCAATCACACGTCATGCTGCTGCGCGCGCATCTCTGCCAAGTATTTCTGCTGACATTGTGAAATTCTTTTATGGAACCACCCATTGTGACATCATACTTAATGACGTTTTTTTGTTACGCCCAGTTACGCCCATTTTAGTTACGCATGTATGGTTTTATCTCTGTTATCAATTGTTACGCCTCCTGCATCTGTTTCACTTTCATGCCTTTTCTATAAAAGTGATTACTTGTCAATAATGTATTGCTCTTCACTTCCTGAACCTCCGTGGTGATGGAATCTGAAGTCCACAATTCGAATTGTTCTTGGAATAAAGCCCATTCCGAACCTCTAATACCACGGATTCTGCCTCTTATTTTACTGAGCTATTTTTAATAACTTTCCGCATCAAATTAAGTACCGGTAATTAAATTATTTACCACATGATTGGCGCCCGAACAGGGACACTTTCTCATCTCACGCGCCGGAGGTGCGTTGCAGGCCCGGTCTCCTGCCACAGCTGGACGGACAACAACGCGTACCAGCAGGATTTCCTGTATCTCCCTCCGGTCAAGCGGGGGCGACTGGGGCTGCGATCAACACCCAGACGAGGCGGTGAGAAGTGCGAAGTATCCCGACCAGAGCCTAGCTGAGAGAGCAAGATCCGAGGTATACAGAGTCCCACCAGGTTCCGAAGTCCCGAAGTTCCGAAGTGCCGAGTCGAGTCCAGTCCGGTCCAGTTCAGTTCAGTTCCGTTCCGAGGCCTTCTGTTCCGAGCTACCCGGTGAGTACCATTGCCGGGGAGGCGTTCTGACGTGCACATAGGTTGTGCCGGTCAAGACGGGTTTGGGTACACAAATCCGGTCTGCACTGTTTCAGCAGTGTATCTGTACTGTTTAGCGGTATATCTAGTATGTCAAGTATGTTAAGTAACTAGTTCCCTAATGGCCATCGTTATTGTTCGTTAACTGTTAAACGCTAAATGTTAAATGTTTTAGATACGTTCTGCATATTGTGGTGTGAATGACTGTTCATTATTGTGTTTTATTGTATTAAGTGTGCTCAAAAATCAGGTATCAGATCAGTCCTCAATATGCCGCTCTTTTCGAAATTAAGACAGATCAAAACTAGAAAAGGGGTACCTCGAAGAAGCTGTTCCCATTCCTCCTAGGGACACTCCAGTGTACTTCATGTATCATAAACATGGCCTAGACGCCATATTATTTCTTGATTTATGGGTAGACTACACCAAGGAATTACCAGAGAATCAGAGATGGCCCGCAGCTGGGACCTGGGATGCAGACTGCATCATGAAAATAGAGGAAGAGTTATGGAAAAGGAAAGTTAGACAGTCGCAGAAAGATGCCATTGAATTATGGCGTAAAGAATCATATAGACGTACAGAAAAAGCACTCAGACAGGAAGAGAAAAGTAAGGAGAATTCAAATAAAGTCCGAGAAAATTTATTAATTGAAGAAGGTACACGAGTAAAATCAGAACAAGTAGACAGGCAAAGAAATGCCCTTATGAATGGTATGTATCCACTTCTGGCCGAAGGGTTACCTAAGGCTACTCCGGAAATACCAAAAGACTTGCCACCCCCATTGTTTCCAATAAAGGTACACCCTAAAGGGCATCCCAGAACCGCAGAAGATGTTTTCCTTTCCTCTTATTTAGACGACGCAGCTCCCGAGTATGTTAACACCGCACCACACAGATCGTCTGCCGAGGGGGGTCAACGCCAAGACCCTGTGTCTGTACCTCTGCAACAACAAATTCCGACACAAGTTCCGGCAAGCACATCTGTTTCTACATCTGTTTCTACATCCATTCCTACATCTGCTTCTACAGCTGTGCCCACACCTATGGTTGCTATATCACGTTCAACGAATCCTTTCACTTTCACTCTCGAGGTGGTGGGCACTTCAAAAGCTTAACTCCAAAGATTTAACTTTGTACTACTGCTAGAAGTATTTTTAATCTGTTTATTTCAAACCTCGACATTCTCCATAGGCTAACATTGCGATCCCGATAGCAGCTCTTTGCACTGCACGCGTCTCCCGTGGGACCCCCTCCTCATAACTGTGGGTGGATTCTGAAGGGGCAAGCGATCCTGAATGCCCTAGTGTAGGCGAGTGGAATCTGACTAATGGTTGCCCCCAACTTTTAGCCTGGTATTTGAGTGGTTTTTGACTAGTCTGGCTGGGATCCTGCTATCCAGGACCCCAGCCTATCTGCTTTCTCCCTAAAACTGATGTGAGTACTCTAGGTACCAACCAATTGGATGCTGAGGGTGCCCTGCCAGTCCCTTGTAGACGGTACCCTAGGTACCCAGGGCATGGGTCCCTCAGTAGGCCTACCAGGGCTGCAGCACTTATTGTGCCACCCTGGGACAGCCATACAAACTGACACCACCAGACCACTACTGTAGTCTGGGTAAGGTGGTGCTAGCACCCCTTACAGGGATGTAGGTACCCTATATCCCACACCATTACAACACATATACTCTCATAGGTCACCCCTATGGCAGGCCCTGGTAATCCTACAGGGCTGGGTGCTGAGGTATGTGTGAGGGGGGACCCCTACGTGAGTAGGGCCTCTCTGCAACCTTCGTAAAATCGTTACTGGGTTGTTTGTAGTGTAGCCATACCATATACTCTTAACCGCATTATAAGTGAATCGGGTCATCGCAATAACTTGAGAATGGGTACACAGAACCATATCGTGTTTGGTGTCAAACATGTAGGAATCATACCCCCAGTCCAGCCATGGGCATGAGGATACGATTCCCCCCTTGCTAGAAGGGCGATATGGGAAAAGCGGTAGAATTTAGACACCAATTTAAAAGTGCACAAGTTACACAAAATGGCTACTGCCCGCCACCTACACGACCCTGGCTGGCTGTTGCTGGGGAAAACCCCAGCCTCGCCAGCTGGACAATAGGGCTCCTGTGGCAGGGAGGTGCTAGCATCTCCCCAGACAGGATAATGTGGATTGGAACAGGGTGGGTGCACCAAATGTCCTTTCAGAGTTGCAAGTAGACAGCTGCAGAGACCTAATTCTGCATACACCGCTTGGAACCGGTTCAGGGGCATCCTGCCCCTCGCCCAGGCGGGAAACACACAAAGGGGAGAGGGTGTAGCCACACTTTCACGCCTCACCAGCCATTGGTGGACACTACTCTGGACACTCCCCTTATCTTGGGGATAAAGGTGAATAACGTGGCCCCAGAGCCTCAGATTACTTTGGAACTTCACAGAACCGACCTTCGACGAGCTGCTGCCCAGCTGACTGAAGAAATCTCCCTTGAGATAAAGGAGTTATCCCCCTGCTTGGCAGGCACCTGAAACACTGCAAGTGACCCGGTTGGAACCTTGCTGCTCCGACGGACTTCAACGACCTCCAACTCCCTTGAGGTGGGTTTCCAGTGCATCCCAGAGGCCAGTGAGTGTTCTTAATGAGTTTGGGCACCGTGGACCGCGTGGGTGCCGAGATCCCCAATACCCCAGGACACCAGCCACCTCTTGCATAGCACACGACCCTGACCAGTGGGGAAGTTGTGCTTTGGCTTGTTTTTGAGCCAGTCACTCTACAGCAATTGTGCCAAAGATCAGCACCCTAGCCCCCTCCGGCGGCCCGTAGGTGCCCTTTTACGCAATCCAAATTGCCGCCTCCCACAGTCCCTTGTCTCTCGACTTGTGGGCCCTAGTGGAGGTCCATCTTTGAAAACAAGAGTTCCCCTGGTTGCTCCAGGTCTGCTCTACAGTCTCCTTGAAGGAGACCTCTCCCAGATCTCGTGGGTCTGCGCTGTAGCTGATTTGTTTATTCTTTGTGGGTTGCGGTTGCCAAGGCTTAGTGGATCGAATCCGGACACTAACACCGCAGCGACCCTCATCCGACGTGGGACAGTCGCCCTCCAGAAGCTGGCCTTCCTTGAAGCCTCCCGGAGCCCGTGGCTGCAGATCCAAGCAGCAGCACCTCTCACCTGAAGCACCCGACATCGAAGGGCTCTTTGCTTTGAGCCTCCTGGTCACTTTGCCGTGACCCAGACTCTGTCCCCTCTGCTTTCAGGTTCTTCTCTACAATCTTCACATCTTTGATCTTCACGGCATCATCGACTCTTTTGGCTAGCAGATCTTTTGACTATTTTCCTATTGAAAATCAGCCCGCGACCCGACACCAGAATCGACCTATGCACCCGGCTTCCCTGGGGCAGGTAACAGTGGTACTACGGTACTCTCGAGGTGGTGGGCTCTTCAAAAGCTTAACTCCAAAGTTTTAACTTTGTACTACTGCTAGAAGTATTTTTAATCTGTTTATTTCAAACCGCGACATTCTCCTTAGGCTAACATTGCGATCCCGATAGCAGCTCTTTGCACTGCACGCGTCTCCCGTGGGTCCCCTGCCTCATAACTGTGGGTGAATTCTGAAGGGGCAAGCGATCCTGAATGCCCTAGGCATTGCCTGTAGAATTGTCGTGGTTCTTATACCACTATTTTAGTATATGGTTTGGTCCCCCCCTGGGGCCCATTGATTTCTGTGCTATTTATTGTGTTTATAAATGCTTGGTTGAAGTGTAACTTTGCCACTAGTCACATAAAGCGACTGTGGGATTCTGTCTAGAATAAATACATATATTTTATATATATACCTGTGCGGGCTACTCTTTCATTTGGTTATTCAAGAGGTTATTATAGTAAAACAATAAGCTTAACACTCCTTCAAGACTTAGCCTGAAGGCTGCTCTCCACAGCTACCACTAGGATAGCTTTCTTTAAAGGTTGTCTTTTAAACCTAACATCATAAGAGTCGAATTGGGCTGGTGCAAGGTGGCCACTATAACTAGTGACCAGCATATGCCAGGCCAACTTCTCACATTGGACTAATGGTTAAGGTCTTAACTCTTTCTCTGGACTAATGGCTAAGTTCTTAACTCTTAGTCTGACCTAATGGTTAAGGTCTTAGACTCTTACTCTGGCCTAATGGTTAAGGTCTCAGACTCTTACTCTTGGCTAATGGTTAGGGTCTTAACTCTTACTCTGGCCTAATGGTTAAGGTCTTAACTCTTACTCTGGCCTAATGGGTAAGATCTTAGACTCTTACTCTGTCCTAATGGTTAAGGTCTTAGACTCTTACTCTGGCCTAATGGTTAAGGTCTAGACTCTTACTCTGGCCTAATCCGTAAGGTCTGAACTCTTACTATGGCCTAATGGTTAAGGTCTTAACTCTTACTCTGGCCTAATGGTTAAGGTCTTAACTCTTACTTTGGCCTAATGCTTAAGGTCTTAACTCTTACTATTGACTAATGGTTAAGGTATTAACTCTTTCTCTGGCCTAATGGTTAAGGTCTTAGACTCTTACTCTGGCCTACTGGTTAAGGTCTTAACTCTTACACTGGCCTAAGGGTTAAGGTCTTAGACTCTTACTCTGTCCTAATGGTTAAGGTCTTAGACTCTTACTCTGGCCTAATGGTTAAGGTCTTAGACTCTTACTGTTGCCTAATGGTTAAGGTCTTAACTCTTACTCTGGCCTAATGGTTAAGGTCTTAACTCTTATTCTGGCCTAATGGGTAAGGTCTTAGACTCTTACTCTGGCCTAATGGTTAAGGTTTTAACTCTTACTCTGGCCTAATGGTTAAGGTTTTAGACTCTTACTCTGGCCTAATGGTTAAAGTCTTAGACTCTTACTCTGGCCTAATTGTTAAGGTCTTAACTCTTACTCTGGCCTAATGGTTAAGGTCTTGACTCTTACTCTGGTCTAATGGTTAAGGTATTATACTCTTACTCTGGCCTAATGGCTAAGGTCTTGACTCTCACTCTGGCCTAATGGTTAAGGTCTAGACTCCTACTCTGGCCTACTGGTTAAGGTCTTAACTCTTACTCTGGCCTAATGGTTAAGGTCTTAGACTCTTACTCTGGCCTACTGGTTAAGACCTTAACTCTTACTCTGGCCTAATGGGTAAGATCTTAGACTCTCACTCTGTCCTAATGGTTAAGGTCTTAGACTCTTACTCTGGCCTAATGGGTAAGGTCTTAGACTCTTACTCTGGCCTAATGGTTAAGGTTTTAACTCTTACTCTGGCCTAATGGTTAAGGTTTTAGACTCTTACTCTGGCCCAATGGTTAAGGTATTATACTCTTACTCTAGCCAAATGGCTAAGGTCTTGACTCTCACTCTGGCCTAATGATTAAGGTCTAGACTCTTACTCTGGCCTACTGGTTAATGTCTTTGCTCTTACTCTGGCCTACTGGTTAAGGTCCTAGACTCTTACTCTGGCCTAATGGTTAAGGTCCTAACTCTTACTATTGACTAATGGTTAAGGTCTTAACTCTTACTCTGGCCTACTGGGTAAGGTCTTAGACTCTTACTCTGGCCTACTGGTTAAGGTCTTAACTCTTACACTGGCCTAATGGTTAAGGTCTTAGACTCTTACTCTGTCCTAATGGTTAAGGTCTTAGACTCTCACTCTGGCCTAATGGTTAAGGTCTTAACTCTTACTCTGGCCTAATGGTTAAGCTCTTGACTCTTACTCTGGCCTAATGGTTAAGGTCTTAGACTCTTACTCTGGCCTAATGGTTAAGGTATTATACTCTTACTCTGGCCTAATGGCTAAGGTCTTGACTCTCACTCTGGCCTAATGGTTAAGGTCTAGACTCCTACTCTGGCCTACTGGTTAAGGTCTTAACTCTTACTTTGGCCTAATGGTTAAGGTTTTAACTCTTGCTCTGGCCTAATGGTTAAGGTCTCAGACTCTTACTCTGGCCTACTGGTTAAGGTCTTAGACTCGTACTCTGGTCTAATGGTAAAGGTCTTAACTCTTACTCTGGCCTAATGGTTAAGGTATTAACTCTTATTCTGGCCTAATGGTTAAGGTCTTAGACTCTTACACTGGCCTAATTGTTAAGGTCTTAACTCTTACTCTGGCCTAATGGTAAAGGTCTAGACTCTTACACTGACCTAGTGCTTAAGGTTTTAACTCTTACTATGGCCTAATGATTACGGTCTAAGACTCTTACTCTTGCCTAATGGTTAGGTCTTAACTCTTACTCTGGCCTAATGGATAAGGTCTTAGACTCTGTAACGCCCTGAACGTCTCAGGATCGTTTAACAGACACGATAATGAGAACGCAACCACTTGTGGAGGTTTTGTTATTTTAATGAAGGCAAAAATAATACAAGGAATAAACAAAGGTTATAGTCACTGGAATCCTCCAGGCTAAGTACGTTACCAGCCCACAGCACGGATGGTCCTAACCGTCCTCTGCATATACGCCGATCCCGGCGTATGCCAACAGAGGGCAGAAATGAAATGGCCGACAATGCCAATCGGTAGGCTGTGAGGGGCACGAAGAGTGTTGGGGAGAATCGAGGAGTCAGGGAAACACCCAGCCGGGGTCTCTACCTGAAGGGAGCAGCCGCTCAACCTCTTCCTCAGACTGCACCGGGACGCGGAGTCACCTCCTGGTGATGCGTCACCGATACCCCAATCGCAAGCAAAGAAGACTGAACCGAGAGCAGCCGCTCGATCGATCCCGTGGACTTCCGAGTCTGTAACGCGGCAAACACCTCCTGGTGTGCGTTACAGCTGGCAGTCCCTGTATCTCTGGTCGGGCTGGGAGTTACGACTCCAACCAGCAAAAGCGCCACTGCGCGTTGACTCAGCCGAGTCAAAAAGCGAAGCTCAATGGTTATCCGATAGAGCTTCCGGGTCCTTCACAGGTGACGATGGGGCAAGACACGGCCCAGGGAGTAACGACTCGACCTACCTCCGTTCTTGCCTTACTGGAGCACCACTCCGGAACACTGCTCTTCCCTAAGCAGGTACGTCGGTGTAAACACAATATCCGACAGCGTTGTACCTCCCGGTTCCTCCCTTTATAGGGCGTGTTTTCCTTGAGTTATGTAACAGCTCTCCTGTTTACATAAGGGCGTGTTTTCCTTGAGTTATGTAACAGCTCTCCTGTTTACATAAGGGCGTGTTTTCCTTGAGTTATGTAACAGCTCTCCTGTTTACATAAGGGCGTGTTTTCCTTGTTATGTAATAGCTCTCCTGTTTACATAACCTCTCAACCGCTAAGCATCCTGGGAGATGTAGTCCGTTTTCGCTGGTTACCGTTTTCCTCCCCTCGCATGACAGGAATTCTTGACAGTACATCCTCCCTCTCAGCGGCTCCCCACGGGTCCAGCGCTGGCAGGAAAACGCTGATGGAACAAGGAGACCAAGCGCGGAGCATGAACCCCTTCAGCCGGTTCCCATGACTGCTCCTCCGGGCCATAGCCTTTCCACGCAACCAGGTACCACAGCTTCCCCCTGCGCCATTTGGACGCCTGTATGCCCGACACTTCATACTCCACCTCCGACTCCACGCATACCGGCCCGGGTGTCCCAGACGGCTTGGAGGGTGCTGGTTTGAGCAATGATACATGAAAGACAGGGTGTATCCGCAATGACTGGGGCAAGCACACCTTCACGTTCACGGGACCCATACACTTGGTAATTCGATAGGGGCCCATGTACTTGGGATGGAACACACTGTTCTTTCGAAACCTCATGTTTCTTGTGGATATCCAGACGTAGTCTCCAGTGCGGTACAGTGGCCCGGGCCTTCTCTTCCTGTCTGCCGCAGCCTTGTATCTTCTCTTGGCCTCTATTAGGACAGCCCTTGAGCGCATCAACGTGTCTTTTATGTGTGCCACCCTGTCCGCTGTGGCGGGAATCCTGTCCTCTCTGAACGGATGTAGAAATGGCAAGAACCTGGGATGTTGGCCATAGTTGCTATAGAACGGAGATGACTGTGTGGAGCTGTGAGTGGCGTTGTTATAGGCTATCTCTGCAACCCATAGCAAGTCGACCCATTCTTCCCTGCCCTGGTCCACAAAACATCGCAGATACTGTTTGAGCGTTTGGTTCAGGCGCTCGGTTTGGCCGTCCGTTTGAGGGTGGTAGCTGGTGGACAGGGCGGTCTTAACATGCAGCGCAGTGCACCAAGTCTTCCAGAATTGCGCAGTAAACTGCGACCCCCGGTCCGACACGATCACCCCAGGTAATCCATGCAGTCGTACCACATTCTTTAGGAGTAGTGACGCCAATTCCCCGGCCGTAGGGACTCTCTTGCAGGGGATGAAGTGCCCCATTTTCGTCAAGTAATCCACCACCACCAGTATTGCCGTCATCCCCTGGTCTACCGGTAGGCCCACCACGAAGTCCAGAGATATGCTATCCCATGGTCTATCCGGGGTCGGAAGTGGATGTAAGAGCCCTTGGGTTCGGCCATGGTCGGCCTTCATGGTAGCACACGTAGGACACTCCTGTCCCCACCTCCTGACATCCACTCTCATGGTTGGCCACCAGAAATGCCGTCCCATGCTAGCCACCGTTTTTTCAAAGCCCAAATGACCTGCGCATGGAGAGTCATGGCACCAGATGAATGCTTGTTTCCTTAGCCTAGGCGTGGGTATCAATAGGCACCTGCCCTTCAGGGGTATCCCGTCCTTCAGCTGCCATTCTCTGTGACTGAGGAGCCACCTCCGCCATGCGAATGACCTGACCCCTCTCTTTATTCCCCTCAGGAAAGTATCCGGTTGGATAACCCCCAATACCATCCTCGGGGAAATGATGGAATGCTCGGTCGCAGGCAATGGTTCTTTAACTGCAGATTGACGGGACAGGGCGTCCGCCTTCCGGTTTTCCGTCCCCGGCCGATATGTGATGCGGAAGTTGAACCCCGCAAAGAAGATCATCCACCGCAGCTGTCTGGGAGAAAGGTGTCTTGTGGCCGTCATGAACTGTAGGTTCCGATGGTCCGTGTACACCGATACCACATGTCTTGCCCCCATCAACCAATGCCTCCATTCGGTGAAGGCGTCCTTGACTGCGAGAAGCTCCTTCTCCGCAATATGGTAGTTGCGTTCGGCGTCGTTGAGTTTGCGGGACATGTACGCAACGGGATGAAGCACCCCTGTGTCGTGGTTGCGTTGGGACAAGATAGCCCCCAGCGCCACATCCGATGCGTCCGCTTCCACCACGTAGGGGAGATCCGGATCGGGGTGAGCCAACACCGGCGCCTTACCAAAGGCGCTTTTCAGGGCCTCAAAGGCTGTGTTCGCTTCAGGGGACCAGACAAACTCCTTGGACTTCCTCAGTAGCTGTGTGATTGGGGCCACCAATCCTGAAAATCCATCTATAAACCGCCTGTAAAAGTTGGCGAAGCCAATGAAACTTTGGACGTCCTTCACGCTTTGGGGCACCGGCCATTCTTTCACCGCCTTGATCTTTCGTTCTGCCATCTCCTGTCCCTCTGGACTCAGCATCACTCCGAGGAATTCCACGGATGTGACGTGGAAGTCACACTTGCTGAGTTTACAAAACATCATGTTTTCCCTCAGCTTTTGGAGCACAGCTTTGACGTGGTGTACGTGCTCCTCCACACTGGACGAATAGATGAGGATGTCGTCGATATATACGACCACGTAGATATCCAACTCCTCTCTGAATACCTCATTCAAAAAGTACTGAAAGGCTGCCGGGGCGTTGCACAGACCGAACGGCATGACGAGGTACTCAAAAAGGCCGAACCTGGTCTTAAAGGCGGTCTTCCACTCGTCTCCGTCCCTCATGCGCACCAGATGGTATGCCCCTTTCAAATCCAACTTGGTGTAGATACGAGCTTTCTTGACCTGTTCCAGAAGTACACTGATGAGAGGCAAGGGGTACCGATTCTTTACGGTTATCGCATTCAATGCCCTAAAGTCCACACAGGCTCTCAGCTCCCCATTAGCCTTCGGGATGAAGAAGAGTGGCGAGGCGGCCGGAGACTTGGACGGGCGGATGAATCCTAGCTTGAGGAGTTTATCCAGGTACCCCCGGAGATGCACGTTTTCAGGCTCCGTCAGGGCATACAGCCTGCCGCTGGGAACGCTGGCCCCTGGCACCAGGTCGATCTGGCAGTCAAACTGTCTATGTGGTGGTAGCACTTCCGCCTTCACCTCATCAAATACATCCTCAAAACTGTGATAAGCCTGGGGGAGAGCCACATCTTTTTCTGCCGCTGTAGCCACCGTCTGACTCCCGCTCTCATCTGCGTCAAGGGATTCCGTTCTTATTCCGCAATGCAGGATGCAATACGGTGACGTCAGTTCGATGCGATGTGTTGGCCAATCCACAGAGGGGTTGTGTTTCTGTAGCCACGGCAATCCCAATATGACGCCATATTGGGGCGCTCGGATGATGTTAAAATCGATTTGTTCCAAATGGTTCCTCCCACATCTCATCGGAAGGACCCCCGTGTGCTGCCCGATGGGCCCCGTCACCAATCGCCTTCCGTCTACAGCATAGACGTCTTCGGGTACAGCTTTGGGAAGAAGCACTAGCCCTAGCCTGCATGCCTCGTTGTGGTCCATAAACATGCCAGTGGCCCCTGAATCCACCATGGCCACAACGGGTATCCACTGGTCATGCACTCCCACGTGCACCGTGAGAAACAGGTGTCGTTGTCCCTTAGTGACCGAGTTGGAAAGTGAAGGGATGGATGAGTGACTCCGAGATGCCCCTTCTTTGGTCTGGGAGTCCTCTAGTTTTCCGCCGGTACGTCCACCACGGCTGTTACCAACCGGTTGGCCCGATAACGTGACGTCTTCGGTTTGGCAGGGCATTCACGTACGTAGTGGCCTTTTTTGCCACAATATAGGCACAATCCTTGTTTACGGCGTGACTCTTTCTCCGTGGCTGTGAGGCTCGCTCGTATTGCGCCGATGTCCATGGGTTCTCCCTTGGATGCGGTGGCAGTTTCAGGACTTCCCACTGTCACATAGGATGGAAGGGATTTTCCTTTTCTCCCATGATCCCCCTTTCTTTCACTTAGCCTATGTTCCAGCCGTAATACCAGGTTGATAAGGCCCTCACATGTCTTGGGTTGTGGGTCAATATGAGCCACGGCGTCCTTGAGCTCCTCGCACAGCCCGTGATGGAAGAGCGCCGTCTGTTTAGCAACAGGCCACTTGGTTTCCGCAACCAGCCTTCGGAACGCGTTGAGATACTGCACCAGGTCGTTGGATCCCTGTCTCAACTCAAGCATTTCACGGTCCGCCGTGTACGAGTCAGCCCTTCTGTCGAAGACCTTCAGGAATTCCTCGCGAAAAGCACCCCAATCACATAAGATGGGGTCGTCCCTGCTCACCAGAGGTACGGCCCATTGTGCCGCGTTTCCAGCCAAATAGGATATAAGGAAAGCCACACGAGCCTGACTCGTGGGGAACGCCCTTGGTTTGCACGATAAATGTAGCGCCACTTGTGTGAGGAATACCTGAACTGTGTTAGGATCCCCACTGTACCTCTCTGGTGTTGCCAAGGGGACGGCTACCGGCATTCCCACTACTACCGCAGGGGTCTGGTTCGTGAGGGAGGTGCTGGGCGTGAGCGGGTCCAATTGGATAGCATCCAGTCTGGCTTTTACATCGGCTGTTTCTTGCCTGGAGGCAGCCAATTCAATTTGCACGGTCGCTAAAGCAGCCAGCACATCATCAAGTGTTGCCATGTCTGTTATCGACCGGGAGACAGTTAGTGTTTATTAAGGTCGGATATTTTGTAACGCCCTGAACGTCTCAGGATCGTTTAACAGACACGATAATGAGAACGCAACCACTTGTGAAGGTTTTGTTATTTTAATGAAGGCAAAAATAATACAAGGAATAAACAAAGGTTATAGTCACTGGAATCCTCCAGGCTAAGTACGTTACCAGCCCACAGCACGGATGGTCCTAACCGTCCTCTGCATATACGCCGATCCCGGCGTATGCCAACAGAGGGCAGAAATGAAATGGCCGACAATGCCAATCGGTAGGCTGTGAGGGGCACGAAGAGTGTTGGGGAGAATCGAGGAGTCAGGGAAACACCCAGCCGGGGTCTCTACCTGAAGGGAGCAGCCGCTCAACCTCTTCCTCAGACTGCACCGGGACGCGGAGTCACCTCCTGGTGATGCGTCACCGATACCCCAATCGCAAGCAAAGAAGACTGAACCGAGAGCAGCCGCTCGATCGATCCCGTGGACTTCCGAGTCTGTAACGCGGCAAACACCTCCTGGTGTGCGTTACAGCTGGCAGTCCCTGTATCTCTGGTCGGGCTGGGAGTTACGACTCCAACCAGCAAAAGCGCCACTGCGCGTTGACTCAGCCGAGTCAAAAAGCGAAGCTCAATGGTTATCCGATAGAGCTTCCGGGTCCTTCACAGGTGACGATGGGGCAAGACACGGCCCAGGGAGTAACGACTCGACCTACCTCCGTTCTTGCCTTACTGGAGCACCACTCCGGAACACTGCTCTTCCCTAAGCAGGTACGTCGGTGTAAACACAATATCCGACAGCGTTGTACCTCCCGGTTCCTCCCTTTATAGGGCGTGTTTTCCTTGAGTTATGTAACAGCTCTCCTGTTTACATAAGGGCGTGTTTTCCTTGAGTTATGTAACAGCTCTCCTGTTTACATAAGGGCGTGTTTTCCTTGAGTTATGTAACAGCTCTCCTGTTTACATAAGGGCGTGTTTTCCTTGAGTTATGTAGCAGCTCTCCTGTTTACATAACCTCTCAACCGCTAAGCATCCTGGGAGATGTAGTCCGTTTTCGCTGGTTACCGTTTTCCTCCCCTCGCATGACAGGAATTCTTGACAGACTCTTACTCTGGCCTACTGGTTAAGGTCGTAACTCTTACTCTGGCCTAATGGTTAAGGTCTTAACTCTTACTCTGGACTAATGGTTAAGGTCTTAGACTCTCACTCTGGCATAATGGTTAAGGTCTTAACTCTTACTCTGGCCTACTGGTTAAGGTCTTAGACTCTTACTCTGGCCTACTGGTTAAGGTCTTAGACTCTTACTCTTGCCAAATGGTTAAGGTCTTAACTCTTACTCTGACCTAATGGTTAAGGTCTTAGACTCTTACTCTGGCTGTGAGAAGTTGGCCTGGCATATGCTGTTCCTAGTTATAGGGACAGCTTGCACCAGTCCAATTCGACTCTTATTGATGGTAGGTTTAAGACAACCTTTAAAGAAAGCTATCCTAGTGGTAGCTGTGGAGAGCAGCCTTCAGGCTAAGTCTTGAAGGAGTGTTAAGCTTATTGTTTTACCATAATAACCTCTTGAATAACCAAATGAAAGGGTAGCCCACACAGGTATATATATAAAATATATGTATTTATTCTAGACAGAATCCCACAGTCACTTTATGTGGCTAGTGGCAAAGTTACAATTCAAACAAGCATTTCTAAACACAATAAATAGCACAGAAATCAATGGGCCCCAGGGGGGGACCAAACCATATACTAAAATAGTGGTATAAGAACCACGACGATTCTACAGGCAATGCCTAGGGCATTCAGGATCGCTGGCCCCTTAAGAATCCACCCACAGTTAAGAGGAAGGGGACCCACGGGAGGCGTGTGCAGTGCGAGAAGCTGCTGTCGGGATCGCAATGTTAGCCTATGGAGAATGTCGCGGTTGAATAGTTAAGGTTTAAGGACACTTCTAACAACAGTACAAAGTTAAGGCTTGAGACTTAAGGCTTTGGAGAGCCCACCACCACGGGAGTACCGAAGTACCACTGTTACCTGCCCCAGGGAAGCCGGGTGCATAGGTCGATTCTGGTGTCGGGTCGCGGGCTGATTTTCTATGGAAAAGGAGTCCAAACTGCTGCTAGCTGGAAGTGTCGCTGAAGTCGTGAAGATTAAAGTTGAAGAAAAGACAAAGATGAACCTGAAAGCAGAGGGGACAGAGTCTGGGTCACAGCACAGTGACCAGGGAGCTCACAGGAAGGAGCTCGTGGATGTCGGGTGCTTCAGGTGTGGAAGGTACAGCTGGGCTCTGCAGTCACGGGCTCCGGGAGGCTTCAAGGAAGGCCAGCTTCTGGAGGGCGACTGTCCCACGTCGGCTGAGGGTCGCTGCGGTGTTAGTGTCCCGATTGGATCCACTAAGCATTGGCAACCGCAACCCACGCAAGATGAACAAAGCAGCTGCTGGTGCAGACCCACGGGGTCTGAGGGTGCTCTCCTTTGCAGGGAGCGTAGAGTAGGCCTGGAGCAACCAGGGGAACTCTTAGAAAGGAAGATTGTCCTCCGTCAGGGCCCACAAGTCGAGAGACAAGGGACCGCGGAAGGCAGCAAAATGGAGTGCGTAAAAGTGCTCCCACGGGCCACCGGAGCGGGCCAGGGAGCTGAGAGTCGGCACAAATGCTGCTTGAAGGTTGGCTCAAGAATGGGCCAAAGCACAACTTCCCCACTGGTCGGGGTCGTGTGCTGGACAAGAGGTGGCCGGTGTCTCGGGGTATGCGGGGATCTCGACACCCACGTGGTCCAGGGTGCTCAGACTTGCTGGGCACACTCACAGGACGCTGGGATGCACTGGAGACCCACCTCGAGGTTGCTGGAAGGCGTCGAAGGTCGTGAGAGCAACGAAGTTCCAACCGGGTATCTTGTAGTCTTTTAGGTGCCTGCCAAGCAGGGGGATAACTCCTTTATCCCAAGGGAGATTTCTTCAGTCAGCTGGGCAGCAGCTCGTCGAAGGTCAGTTCTGTGAAGTCCTGTACGAATCTAAGGCTCTAGGGCAAAGTTATTCCCATATATCCCCAAGATTAGGGGATGGTCCAAAATAGAGCCTACCAATCAGAGTAGAGGCGGGAAAGGGTGGCTACACCCACTCCCCTTTGTGTGTTTCCCGCCTGGGCGAGGGGCAGGATGCCCCTGAACCGGTTCCAGGCGGTGTATGCAGAATTGGGGCTCTGCAGCTGCCTACGTGCAACTCTGAATGGACTTTTGGTGCACCCACCCTGTTCCAATCCACATATCCTGTCTGGGGAGGTGCTGGCACCTCCCTGCCACAGGAGCCCTATTGTCCAGATGGCGAGGCTGGGGTTTTCCCCAGCAACAGCCAGCCAGAGTCGTGTAGGTGGCGAACAGTAGCCATTTTGTGGTACATGTGCACTTTTAAATTGGTTTCCAAATTCTACCGCTTTTCCCATATCACCCTCCTAGCAAGGGGGAATCGTGCCCCCATGCCCATGGCTGGACTGGGGGTATGATTCCTTCATGTTTGACACCAAACACGATATGGTTCGGTGTAGCCATTCCCAAGTTACAGCGATGACGCAATAACTTATAATGCGGTTAAGAGTATATGGTATGGCTACACTACAAACAACCCAGTAACGATTTTACGAAGGTTGCAGAGAGGTCCTACTCACGTAGGGGTCCCCCCTCACACATACCTCAGCACCCAGCCCTGTAGGATTACCAGGGCCTGCCATAGGGGTGACCTATGAGAGTATATGTGTTGTATGGTATGGGACATAGGGTACCTACGTCCCTGTAAAGGGTGCTAGCACCACCTTACCCAGGCTACAGTAGTGGCCTGGTGGTGTCAGTTTGGGTGGCTGTCCCAGGGTGGCACAATAAGTGCTGCAGCCCTGGTAGGCCTACTGGGGGACCCATGCCCTGGGTACCTAGGGTACCATCTACAAGGGACTGGAAGGGCATGCCCAGCATCCAATTGGTTGGTACCTAGGGTACTCACATAGTTTGTCAGAGGAAGCAGATAGGCTGGGGTCCTGGATAGCAGGGCCACCGCCTGGCTACAGTCATAAAAACAGTCAAAACATCAGCAAAAAGTTGGGGGCAACTATGCAGTCGATGCCACTCTCCTACACAACCCCCCCCCAAACGCAGGGACATTAAACTAACCTTGACCAGTTGAGTCTTCATGTTCTAAGTGGAAATATCTGGAGAGGCCATCTGCATTGGCATGGTTGCTCCCAGGTCTATGTTCCACTGTATAGTCCATCCCCTGTAGGGAAATGGACCACCTGAGTAGTTTGGGGTTTTCACCCTTCATCTGTTTTAGCCATAGGAGGGGCTTATGGTCTGTCTGAACAATGAAGTGAGTACCAAACAAGTATGGCCTCAGCTTCTTCAGGGCCCAGACCACAGCAAAGGCCTCCCTCTCTATGGCTGACCAACGTTTCTCTCTGGGGGTCAACCTTCTGCTAATGAAAGCTACTGGTTGATCCTGGCCCTCCTCATTCAGTTGTGATAACACAGCACCTACCCCCACCTCTGAAGCATCAGTTTGAACTATGAATTCTTTGGAGTAGTTGGGGCTTTGGAGCACTGGAGCAGAGCACATTGCCTGTTTAAGGTCATCAAAAGCTTTCTGACAGCTGACAGTCCACTGAACCTTTTTGGGCATCCTCTTGGAGGTGAGATCATTCAAGGGGGTCACTATGGATCCATATCCTTTCACAAATCTCCTATAATAACCAGTCAGGCCCAAGAAAGCTCGAACCTGAGTCTGGGTGGTTGGAGCAACCCAGTCCATGATGGTCTGGATTTTGCTCTGTAAAGGTTGAACCTGGCCTCCTCCTACAAGGTGTCCCAGGTATACAACCTGACTCTGCCCTATCTGGCACTTAGTAGCCTTGATAGTGAGCCCAGCCTTCTGCAGGGCTTCCAAAACTTCCCTCAGGTGGATCAGGTGATCTTCCCAGGTGGAGCTAAAGACAGCAATATCATCCAGATATGCTGCACTAAAGTCTTCCAGGCCTGAGAGGACTTGGTTCACCAACCTTTGAAAAGTGGCAGGCGCATTTTTCAAACCAAAGGGCATCACAATAAATTGATAATGCCCACTAGGGGTAGAAAATGCAGTTTTGGCTTTTGCAGACTCAGCTAACCTTATCTGCCAGTAGCCAGCTGTCAGATCAAATGTGCTCAGATATTTGGCTGAGGCCAACCTATCTATGAGCTCATCTGCTCTGGGAATTGGATGAGCATCAGTCTTAGTGACTGCATTGAGACCCCTGTAGTCTACACAAAACCTCATCTCTCTCTTACCACCCTGGGTGTGAGGTTTTGGTACTAGGACTACTGGGCTAGCCCAAGGGCTATCTGAGGGCTCAATTACTCCCAACTCCAACATCTTTTGGACTTCAGTCCGTATGCAGTCCCTGACATGGTCAGGTTGCCTGTAGATCTTATTCTTGACAGGCAGACTGTCCCCAGTGTCCACTTCGTGAGTGCACCAGGTGGTCTGACTAGGAGTCAGAGAAAACATATGTCTGTATCTTTGCAGAACCTGTCTACAATCTGCTTGCTGCTGGGCAGTGAGGCTGCCTGCCAAGGCTACTCCATCAACTGACCCATCATCAGGGTTCTGAGAGAGCAGGTCTGGGAGAGGGTCACTCTCTTCCTCCTGTCCCTCATCTGTTGCCATGAGCAAGCCCATGTCAGCCCTGTCCACATATGCTTTCAATCTATTCACATGAAGTACCCTGTGGGGACTTCTGGGAGTGCCAAGGTCGACCAGGTAGGTAACCTCTCCCTTTTTCTCCAAAATGGTATGGGGTCCACTCCACTTGTCTTGGAGAGCTGCTGGGGCCACTGGCTCCAACACCCATACCTTCTGTCCTGGCTGGTACACCACCAGGACAGCCTTTTGGTCATGCCAGGCTTTCTGTAATTCCTGACTTGCCTCCAGGTTTTTAGTTGCCTTCTTCATATACTCAGCCATCCGGGAGCGGAGACCAAGTACGTAGTCCACTATGTCCTGTTTAGGGGGTTTGAGAGGTTGCTCCCATCCCTCCTTCACTAGACAAAGTGGCCCTCTAACAGGATGGCCAAACAGAAGTTCAAAGGGGCTGTAGCCAACCCCCTTCTGTGGCACCTCTCTGTATGCAAAGAGAAGGCAGGGCAGAAGAACATCCCATTTTCGCCTAAGCTTTTCTGGTAGCCCTTTAATCATACCCTTTAGGGTCTTGTTGAACCTTTCAACAAGACCATTGCATTGAGGATGGTAAGGGGTGGTGAACTTGTAGTTAACCCCACACTCCTTCCACATTGCCTTCAGGTAACTACTCATAAAGTTTGTACCTCTGTCAGACAATACCTCCTTAGGGAACCCCACCCTGGAGAAGACTCCAAGGAGGGCCCTTGCCACCACAGGAGCTGTGATGGTCCTAAGGGGAATAGCTTCTGGGTATCTAGTGGCATGATCCACTACCACTAAAATGAACCTGTGCCCAGATGCTGTTGGGGGGTCTAAGGGACCAACGATGTCAATCCCCACCCGCTCAAAGGGCACCCCCACCACAGGTAATGGTATCAGGGGGGCCTTGGTGGATTTACCTGCCTTGCCACTTGCTTGGCAGGTAATGCAAGAGCTGCAAAAGCTCTTACAGTCTTCACTCATGTGGGGCCAATGAAAGTGTGGGACAATTCTGTCCCAAGTCTTATTTTGGCCCAGGTGTCCTGCTAAGGGGATATCATGGGCCAGTGTGAGCAGGAAGCTCCTAAACTTCTGAGGGATAACCAACCTCCTGGCTGCACCAGGCTTGGGGTCTCGACCCTCAGAGTAAAGGAGCCCTTCATCCCAATAAATGTTATGGGTCCCACTGGCATCCCCTGCAGCCTCAGCAGCAGCTTGCTGTCTGAGGGGTTCAAGAGTGGGGCAGCTCTGCTGCTCCAGGCTCAAGTCTGCCCTAGAAGGTCCCCCTGCCCCCAAGAACTCAACCTGATCAGGTTCCAGTTCCTCTGGGGCAGTTCCTTCTTCAGGAGCTAGATCCTCTTCTGCTAAAAGAGTTTCTACAGACTGATCCTGGGGGGAAGGCTCGGCCTTACCCCTGCTACTCCTCCTCTTGGAAGGTCCTTGGTCCATTCTTCCAGGATCCAAGGCCTGTTCAGTTCCTGTCAGCTTTGCTTTTGACCTTGTCAGGGCAAATACTTCTGCTGATATACCCAACATTGCTGCATGGGTACTTAGCTCCACCTCAGCCCATGCTGAGGTCTCCAAATCATTCCCTAGTAAACATTCAACAGGTAGGTCTGCACTCACCACAACTTTCTTGAGGCCAGTTACCCCTCCCCAGGAGAAGTTCACAACAGCTAGAGCATGGTCTGTACTAACGTTGCTAGCATTGGTCACTTGGTATGTCTCTCCAAGTATGATCTGGTTAGGGTCCACAAGGTCCTTAGTCACCATAGTGACACTGGCCCCTGTATCCCTGTAAGCTAGTGACTCCCTTCCATTTATGGTTGGCTGTTGTCTGTATTTGCCCAGACCACTGGGGCTCACAAACAGGGACAAGTCCCCATCACAAACTAGCACAGCCTGAGTAGGAGTTCTGACTAGGCCAGAGTCCTCTCCAGATCCCAGGGTCAACCCTACTATGCCCTTGTTCTGTGCACCAACACCTGTAACTGTACTAGGGGGAACAGGAGCCTTAGGGGCTGGTGTGGTGCTTGTGGAGTCTTTGGCCTTATTACAGTCTGAAGTCCAATGGGTAGTCTGTTTACAGTACTTACACCATGGCTTCCTTGGTTGTTTGGATTTGTTTTTCTTGGTAGTCTCAGAAGCTGCTTTTTGGGGGCCTGTTGAAGACTGCTGGTCTTTTCCCTTTTCCCCACCCTTGTCAGAGTTTTTGGCATCTTCTTTTTTAGTTGCACCTCCCAAGGGCTGGACCTTTTGCTTAATCCTGGTTCTGACCCATTTGTCTGCCTTCTTTCCCAATTCTTGGGGAGAGGTCAGATCAGAGTCCACCAGGTGCTGATGTAAGAGCTGGTTCTGACAATTGTTAAGGATCTGCTCCCTCATTATGAGATTGTATAATCCTGTATAATCATCTACTTTGCTGCCAGTTAACCAACCTTCCAGTGCCTTGGTTGCACAATCCACAAAGTCTACCCAATCCTGATTTTGTGCTTTCTGGGTGTCTCTGAACTTAAGTCTGTACTGATCAGTGGTTAAGCCAAACCCATCTATTAAAGCATCTTTCAGGATATAATAATCATCAGCATCCTCTTCTCTTACAGAGAGGAGCTTGTCTCTTCCTTTATCTGAAAAGGAGAGCCACAGGATTGCTGCCCACTGCTCTACTGGGACCCTCTGTACTCTACAGGCCCTTTCAAGAGCAGATATCCATTTGTGGATATCATCCCCATTCTGATAGGGGGGCACAATCTTGTGGAGGTTCCTATTGTCAGGGACTTTCTCTCTAACTCTAGGGGTTTCCTTACTGCCACCAGGGATCTCTAGACCCCACTTTCTTGAAGCTTTCTGAAGCTCCAGGGTTTCCCTGTCCAATGCTAACTGTTCTCTTTTAAGCTCAAGCTTAGCCTGCTCAAATTTGATCAGTCTGCATTTCCTCTCATGAGAGGATTCTCTTCTCTGAGAAGAGGCAGAGGACCCTTTGGATCTCCTAGAATGGTTGGATCCCATTGAGGGGGATCTGTTCCTTCTTGGATCCACCACTCCCCTTTTAAGGGTGGAGGGAGTGCCTCTTGAGCCATCACCTCCATGCTGTGAGTGGTCTGTTTCTTCCAGGTCAGGATTTTCATCCTCTTCCTGCTCCTCTTCAGATTCCACTCTGGGAGTGTCCTCTTCTGAGGGGTGCCCACCCACTCTGTCCGTCCCTCTGGATCCTATGGACTCCATAAAGTCTGCTATGAGCAGGATCTCCTTGAGACGTTTTGTGTTGGCACCTCTTTCTGTCTTCAGTCCCCTAAGGGTGCACATTTCCCTGAGCTCTGCAAAGGTGAAATTATCATACTTATCTACTGGGACCCTCTGGGGTCCTTCCATAGCCTTAGTGCCACCTGAAGACATGTTTAGTGTAGTGATGTATCTACCTACACTAAGTGTGGCCTACTGAACCCTCTCTTGAGTTGTAGTCAAGGTGTGCTAAACCCTCTACACACAACTCCAAGTTCAGTAGAACTTATTGTATTCTAGCTTGAATTTATATGTACCTTTGGTACCTTGTGGCTTTCACTTTAGAAATTCAATTTGTTATCTGGTAAAACAATGGCAAGCTTGAATCCAACCGCTGCACACCAATGTGAGAAGTTGGCCTGGCATATGCTGTTCCTAGTTATAGGGACAGCTTGCACCAGTCCAATTCGACTCTTATTGATGGTAGGTTTAAGACAACCTTTAAAGAAAGCTATCCTAGTGGTAGCTGTGGAGAGCAGCCTTCAGGCTAAGTCTTGAAGGAGTGTTAAGCTTATTGTTTTACCATAATAACCTCTTGAATAACCAAATGAAAGGGTAGCCCACACAGGTATATATATAAAATATATGTATTTATTCTAGACAGAATCCCACAGTCACTTTATGTGGCTAGTGGCAAAGTTACAATTCAAACAAGCATTTCTAAACACAATAAATAGCACAGAAATCAATGGGCCCCAGGGGGGGACCAAACCATATACTAAAATAGTGGTATAAGAACCACGACGATTCTACAGGCAATGCCTAGGGCATTCAGGATCGCTGGCCCCTTAAGAATCCACCCACAGTTAAGAGGAAGGGGACCCACGGGAGGCGTGTGCAGTGCGAGAAGCTGCTGTCGGGATCGCAATGTTAGCCTATGGAGAATGTCGCGGTTGAATAGTTAAGGTTTAAGGACACTTCTAACAACAGTACAAAGTTAAGGCTTGAGACTTAAGGCTTTGGAGAGCCCACCACCACGGGAGTACCGAAGTACCACTGTTACCTGCCCCAGGGAAGCCGGGTGCATAGGTCGATTCTGGTGTCGGGTCGCGGGCTGATTTTCTATGGAAAAGGAGTCCAAACTGCTGCTAGCTGGAAGTGTCGCTGAAGTCGTGAAGATTAAAGTTGAAGAAAAGACAAAGATGAACCTGAAAGCAGAGGGGACAGAGTCTGGGTCACAGCACAGTGACCAGGGAGCTCACAGGAAGGAGCTCGTGGATGTCGGGTGCTTCAGGTGTGGAAGGTACAGCTGGGCTCTGCAGTCACGGGCTCCGGGAGGCTTCAAGGAAGGCCAGCTTCTGGAGGGCGACTGTCCCACGTCGGCTGAGGGTCGCTGCGGTGTTAGTGTCCCGATTGGATCCACTAAGCATTGGCAACCGCAACCCACGCAAGATGAACAAAGCAGCTGCTGGTGCAGACCCACGGGGTCTGAGGGTGCTCTCCTTTGCAGGGAGCGTAGAGTAGGCCTGGAGCAACCAGGGGAACTCTTAGAAAGGAAGATTGTCCTCCGTCAGGGCCCACAAGTCGAGAGACAAGGGACCGCGGAAGGCAGCAAAATGGAGTGCGTAAAAGTGCTCCCACGGGCCACCGGAGCGGGCCAGGGAGCTGAGAGTCGGCACAAATGCTGCTTGAAGGTTGGCTCAAGAATGGGCCAAAGCACAACTTCCCCACTGGTCGGGGTCGTGTGCTGGACAAGAGGTGGCTGGTGTCTCGGGGTATGCGGGGATCTCGACACCCACGTGGTCCAGGGTGCTCAGACTTGCTGGGCACACTCACAGGACGCTGGGATGCACTGGAGACCCACCTCGAGGTTGCTGGAAGGCGTCGAAGGTCGTGAGAGCAACGAAGTTCCAACCGGGTATCTTGTAGTCTTTTAGGTGCCTGCCAAGCAGGGGGATAACTCCTTTATCCCAAGGGAGATTTCTTCAGTCAGCTGGGCAGCAGCTCGTCGAAGGTCAGTTCTGTGAAGTCCTGTACGAATCTAAGGCTCTAGGGCAAAGTTATTCCCATATATCCCCAAGATTAGGGGATGGTCCAAAATAGAGCCTACCAATCAGAGTAGAGGCGGGAAAGGGTGGCTACACCCACTCCCCTTTGTGTGTTTCCCGCCTGGGCGAGGGGCAGGATGCCCCTGAACCGGTTCCAGGCGGTGTATGCAGAATTGGGGCTCTGCAGCTGCCTACGTGCAACTCTGAATGGACTTTTGGTGCACCCACCCTGTTCCAATCCACATATCCTGTCTGGGGAGGTGCTGGCACCTCCCTGCCACAGGAGCCCTATTGTCCAGATGGCGAGGCTGGGGTTTTCCCCAGCAACAGCCAGCCAGAGTCGTGTAGGTGGCGAACAGTAGCCATTTTGTGGTACATGTGCACTTTTAAATTGGTTTCCAAATTCTACCGCTTTTCCCATATCACCCTCCTAGCAAGGGGGAATCGTGCCCCCATGCCCATGGCTGGACTGGGGGTATGATTCCTTCATGTTTGACACCAAACACGATATGGTTCGGTGTAGCCATTCCCAAGTTACAGCGATGACGCAATAACTTATAATGCGGTTAAGAGTATATGGTATGGCTACACTACAAACAACCCAGTAACGATTTTACGAAGGTTGCAGAGAGGTCCTACTCACGTAGGGGTCCCCCCTCACACATACCTCAGCACCCAGCCCTGTAGGATTACCAGGGCCTGCCATAGGGGTGACCTATGAGAGTATATGTGTTGTATGGTATGGGACATAGGGTACCTACGTCCCTGTAAAGGGTGCTAGCACCACCTTACCCAGGCTACAGTAGTGGCCTGGTGGTGTCAGTTTGGGTGGCTGTCCCAGGGTGGCACAATAAGTGCTGCAGCCCTGGTAGGCCTACTGGGGGACCCATGCCCTGGGTACCTAGGGTACCATCTACAAGGGACTGGAAGGGCATGCCCAGCATCCAATTGGTTGGTACCTAGGGTACTCACATAGTTTGTCAGAGGAAGCAGATAGGCTGGGGTCCTGGATAGCAGGGCCACCGCCTGGCTACAGTCATAAAAACAGTCAAAACATCAGCAAAAAGTTGGGGGCAACTATGCAGTCGATGCCACTCTCCTACACTGGCCTAATGGTTAAGGTCTTGACTCTTACTCTGGCCTAATGGTTAAGGTCTTAGACTCTCACTCTGGTCTAATGGTTAAGGTCTAGACTCTTATTCTGGACTAATGGTTAAGGTCTTAACTCTTCCTCTGGACTAATGGCTAAGTTCTTAACTCTTACTCTGACCTAATGGTTAAGGTCTTAGACTCTTACTCTGGCCTAATGGTTAAGGTCTCAGACTCTTACTCTTGCCTAATGGTTAAGGTCTTAACTCTTACTCTGGCCTAATGGTTAAGGTCTTAACTCTTACTCTGGCCTAATGGTTAAGGTCTTAGACTCTTACACTGGCCTACTGGTTAAGGTCTTTGCTCTTACTCTGGCCTACTGGTTAAGGTCCTAGACTCTTACTCTGGCCTAATGATTACGGTCTTAGACTCTTACTCTGGCCTAATGGTTAAGGTCTTAGATTCTTACTCTTGCCTAATGGTTAAGGTCTTAACTCTTACTCTGGCCTAATGGTTAAGGTCTTAGACTCTTACTCTGGCCTAATGGTTAAGGTCTTAACTCTTACTCTGGCCTAATGGGTAAGGTCTTAACTCTTACTCTGGCCTAATGGTTAAGGTCTTGACTCTTACTCTGGCCTAATGGTTAAGGTCTTGACTCCCACTCTGGCCTACTGGTTAAGGTCTTAACTCTTACTCTGGCCTAATGGTTAAGGTCTAAGACTCTTGCCCTGGCCTAACGGTTAAGGTCTTGACTCTCACTCTGGCCTAATGGTTAAGGTCTTAGACTCTTCCTCTGGCCTAATGGTTAAGGTCTTGACTCTCACTCTGGCCTAATGGTTAAGGTCTAGACTCCTACTCTGGCCTAATGGTTAAGGTCTTAGACTCTTACTCTGGCCTAACGGTTAAGGTCTTAGACTCTTACTCTGGCCTAATGGTTAAGGTTTTAGACTTTTACTCTTGCCTAATGGTTAAGGTCTTAACTCTTACTCTGGCCTAATGGGTATGGTCTTAGACTCTTACTCTGGTCTGATGGTTAAGGTCTAGACTCCTATTCTGGACTAATGGTTAAGGTCTTAACTCTTCCTCTGGACTAATGGCTAAGTTCTTAACTCTTACTCTGACCTAATGGTTAAGGTCTTAGACTCTTACTCTGGCCTAATGGTTAAGGTCTCAGACTCTTACTCTTGCCTAATGGTTAAGGTCTTAACTCTAACTCTGGCCTAATGGTTAAGGTCTTAACTCTTACTCTGGCCTAATGGTTAAGGTCTTAGACTCTTACACTGGCCTACTGGTTAAGGTCTTTGCTCTTACTCTGGCCTACTGGTTAAGGTCCTGGACTCTTACTCTGGCCTAATGGTTACGGTCTTAGACTCTTACTCTGGCCTAATGGTTAAGGTCTTAGACTCTTACTCTTGCCTAATGGTTAAGGTCTTAACTCTTACTCTGGCCTAATGGTTAAGGTCTTAGACTCTTACTTTGGCCTAATGGTTAAGGTCTTAACTCTTACTCTGGCCTAATGGGTAAGGTCTTAGACTCTTACTCTGGCCTACTGGTTAAGGTCTTAATTCTTACTCTGGCCTAATGGTTAAGGTTTTAACTCTTACTCTGGCCTAATGGTTAAGGTTTTAGACTCTTACTCTGGCCTAATGTTTAAAGTCTTAGACTCTTACTCTGGCCTGATGGTTAAGGTCTTAACTCTTACTCTGGCCTAATGGTTAAGGTCTTGACTCTTACTCTGGCCTAATGGTTAAGGTCTTGACTCCTACTCTGGCCTACTGGTTAAGGTCTTAACTCTTACTCTGGCCTAATGGTTATGGTCTTGGACTCTTACTCTGGCCTAACGGTTAAGGTCTTGACTCTCACTCTGGCCTAATGGTTAAGGTCTTAGACTCTTCCTCTGGCCTAATGGTTAAGGTCTTGACTCTCACTCTGGCCTAATGGTTAAGGTCTAGACTCCTACTCTGGCCTAATGGTTAAGGTCTTAGACTCTTACTCTGGCCTAACGGTTAAGGTCGTAGACTCTTACTCTGGCCTAATGGTTAAGGTTTTAGACTTTTACTCTTGCCTAATGGTTAAGGTCTTAACTCTTACTCTGGCCTAATGGGTATGGTCTTAGACTCTTACTCTGGTCTAATGGTTAAGGTCTAGACTCCTATTCTGGACTAATGGTTAAGGTCTTAACTCTTCCTCTGGACTAATGGCTAAGTTCTTAACTCTTACTCTGACCTAATGGTTAAGGTCTTAGACTCTTACTCTGGCCTAATGGTTAAGGTCTCAGACTCTTACTCTTGCCTAATGGTTAAGGTCTTAACTCTTACTCTGGCCTAATGGTTAAGGTCTTAACTCTTACTCTGGCCTAATGGTTAAGGTCTTAGACTCTTACACTGGCCTACTGGTTAAGGTCTTTGCTCTTACTCTGGCCTACTGGTTAAGGTCCTAGACTCTTACTCTGGCCTAATGGTTACGGTCTTAGACTCTTACTCTGGCCTAATGGTTACGGTCTTAGACTCTTACTCTGGCCTAATGGTTAAGGTCTTAGACTCTTACTCTTGCCTAATGGTTAAGGTCTTAACTCTTACTCTGGCCTAATGGTTAAGGTCTTAGACTCTTACTTTGGCCTAATGGTTAAGGTCTTAACTCTTACTCTGGCCTAATGGGTAAGGTATTAGACTCTTACTCTGGCCTACTGGTTAAGGTCTTAATTCTTACTCTGGCCTAATGGTTAAGGTTTTAACTCTTACTCTGGCCTAATGGTTAAGGTTTTAGACTCTTACTCTGGCCTAATGTTTAAAGTCTTAGACTCTTACTCTGGCCTGATGGTTAAGGTCTTAACTCTTACTCTGGCCTAATGGTTAAGTTCTTGACTCTTACTCTGGCCTAATGGTTAAGGTCTTGACTCCTACTCTGGCCTACTGGTTAAGGTCTTAACTCTTACTCTGGCCTAATGGTTAAGGTCTTGGACTCTTACTCTGGCCTAACGGTTAAGGTCTTGACTCTCACTCTGGCCTAATGGTTAAGGTCTTAGACTCTTACTCTGGCCTAATGGTTAAGGTCTTGACTCTCACTCTGGCCTAATGGTTAAGGTCTAGACTCCTTCTCTGGCCTAATGGTTAAGGTCTTAGACTCTTACTCTGGCCTAACGGTTAAGGTCTTAGACTCTTACTCTGGCCTAATGGTTAAGGTTTTAGACTTTTACTCTTGCCTAATGGTTAAGGTCTTAACTCTTACTCTGGCCTAATGGGTATGGTCTTAGACTCTTACTCTGGTCTAATGGTTAAGGTCTAGACTCCTATTCTGGACTAATGGTTAAGGTCTTAACTCTTCCTCTGGACTAATGGCTAAGTTCTTAACTCTTACTCTGACCTAATGGTTAAGGTCTTAGACTCTTACTCTGGCCTAATGGTTAAGGTCTCAGACTCTTACTCTTGCCTAATGGTTAAGGTCTTAACTCTTACTCTGGCCTAATGGTTAAGGTCTTAACTCTTACTCTGGCCTAATGGTTAAGGTCTTAGACTCTTACACTGGCCTACTGGTTAAGGTCTTTGCTCTTACTCTGGCCTACTGGTTAAGGTCCTAGACTCTTACTCTGGCCTAATGGTTACGGTCTTAGACTCTTACTCTGGCCTAATGGTTAAGGTCTTAGACTCTTACTCTTGCCTAATGGTTAAGGTCTTAACTCTTACTCTGGCCTAATGGTTAAGGTCTTAGACTCTTACTTTGGCCTAATGGTTAAGGTCTTAACTCTTACTCTGGCCTAATGGGTAAGGTCTTAGACTCTTACTCTGGCCTACTGGTTAAGGTCTTAATTCTTACTCTGGCCTAATGGTTAAGGTTTTAACTCTTACTCTGGCCTAATGGTTAAGGTTTTAGACTCTTACTCTGGCCTAATGTTTAAAGTCTTAGACTCTTACTCTGGCCTGATGGTTAAGGTCTTAACTCTTACTCTGGCCTAATGGGTAAGGTCTAGACTCCTACTCTGGCCTACTGGTTAAGGTCTTAACTCTTACTCTGGCCTAATGGTTAAGGTCTTAGACTCTTACTCTGGCCTACTGGTTAAGACCTTAACTCTTACTCTGGCCTAATGGTTAAGGTTTTAACTCTTACTCTAGTCTAATGGTTAAGGTTTTAGACTGTTACTCTGGCCTAACGGTTAAAGTGTTAGACTCTTACTCTGGCCTAATGGTTAAGGACTTATCTCTTACTCTGGCCTAATGATTAAGGTATTAGACTCTTACTCTGGCCTAATGGTTAAGGTCTTGACTCTCTGGTCTAATGGTTAGGGTCTTAACTCTTACTCTGGCCTAATGATTAAGGTCTTAACTCTTACTCTGGCCTAATTGTTAAGGTCTTAGACTCTTACTCTAGCCTAATGGTTAGGGTCTAGACTCTTACTCTGGCCCAACGTTTAAGGTCTTAAGTCTTACTCTGGCCTAATGGTTAGGGTCTTAACTCTTGCTCTGGCCTAATGGTTAAGGTCTCAGACTCTTACTCTGGCCTACTGGTTAAGGTCTTAGACTCGTACTCTGGCCTAATGGTAAAGGTCTTAACTCTTACTCTGGCCTAATGGTTAAGGTCTTAACTCTTATTCTGGCCTAATGGTTAAGGTCTTAGACTCTTACTCTGGCCTAATTGTTAAGGTCTCAGACTCTTACTCTGGCCTACTGGTTAAGGTCTTAGACTCGTACTCTGACCTAGTGCTTAAGGTTTTAACTCTTCCTGTGGCCTAATGATTAAGGTCTAAGACTCTTACTCTTGCCTAATGGTTAAGGTCTTAACTCTTACTCTGGCCTACTAGTTAAAGTCTTAACTCTTACTCTGGCCTAATGGTTAAAGTCTTAACTCTTACTCTGGCCTAATGGTTAAGGTTTTAACTCTTACTCTGGCCTAATGGTTGAGGTCTTAGACTCTTACTCTGGCCTAATGGTTAAGGTCTTAACTCTTACTCTTGCCTAATGGTTAAGGTCTTAGACTCTTACTCTGGCCTACTGGTTAAGGTCTTAACTCTTACTCTGGCCTAATGGTTAAAGTTTTAACTCTTACTCTGGCCTAATGGTTGAGGTCTTAGACTCTTACTCTTGCCTAATGGTTACGGTCTTAACTCTTACTCTGACCTAATGGTTAAGGTCTTAGACTCTTACTCTGGCCTAATGGTTAAGGTCTTGACTCTTACTCTGGCCTAATAGTAAAGGTCTTAGACTCTTACTCTGGCCTAATGGTTAAGGTCTAGACTCTTTTTCTGGACTAATGGTTAAGGTCTTAGACTCTTACACTGGCCTACTGGTTAAGGTCTTTGCTCTTACTCTGGCCTACTGGTTAAGGTCCTAGACTCTTACTCTGGCCTAATGGTTAAGGTCTTAGACTCTTACTCTGGCCTAATGGTTAAGGTCTTAGACTCTTACTCTGGCCTACTGGTTAAGGTCTTAATTCTTACTCTGGTCTAATGGTTAAGGTTTTAACTCTTACTCTGGCCTAATGGTTAAGGTTTTAGACTCTTACTCTGGCCTAATGGTTAAGGTCTTGACTCTCACTCTGGCCTAATGGTTAAGGTCTAGACTCCTTCTCTGGCCTAATGGTTAAGGTCTTAGACTCTTACTCTGGCCTAACGGTTAAGGTCTTAGACTTTTACTCTGGCCTAATGGTTAAGGTTTTAGACTTTTACTCTTGCCTAATGGTTAAGGTCTTAACTCTTACTCTGGCCTAATGGGTATGGTCTTAGACTCTTACTCTGGTCTCATGGTTAAGGTCTAGACTCTTACTCTGGCCTAATGGTTAAGGTATTATACTCTCACTCTGGCCTAATGGTTAAGGTCTAGACCCCTACTCTGGCCTACTGGTTAAGGTCTTAACTCTTACTCTGGCCTAATGGTTAAGGTCTTAGACTCTTACTCTGGCCTACTGGTTAAGACCTTAACTCTTACTCTGGCCTAATGGTTAAGGTTTTAACTCTTACTCTAGTCTAATGGTTAAGGTTTTAGACTGTTACTCTGGCCTAACGGTTAAAGTGTTAGACTCGTACTCTGGCCTACTGGTTAAGGTCTTAACTCTTACTCTGGCCTAATGGTTCAAGTTTTAACTCTTACTCTGGCCTAATGGTTGAGGTCTTAGACTCTTACTCTTGCCAAATGGTTAAGGTCTTAACTCTTACTCTGACCTAATGGTTAAGGTCTTAGACTCTTACTCTGGCCTAATGGTTAAGGTCTTGACTCTTACTCTGGCCTAATGGTTAAGGTCTTAGACTCTTACTCTGGTCTAATGGTTAAGGTCTAGACTCTTATTCTGGACTAATGGTTAAGGTCTTAACTCTTCCTCTGGACTAATGGCTAAGTTCTTAACTCTTACTCTGACCTAATGGTTAAGGTCTTAGACTCTTACTCTGGCCTAATGGTTAAGGTCTCAGACTCTTACTCTTGCCTAATGGTTAAGGTCTTAACTCTTACTCTGGCCTAATGGTTAAGGTCTTAACTCTTACTCTGGCCTAATGGTTAAGGTCTTAGACTCTTACACTGGCCTACTGGTTAAGGTCTTTGCTCTTACTCTGGCCTACTGGTTAAGGTCCTAGACTCTTACTCTGGCCTAATGGTTACGGTCTTAGACTCTTACTCTGGCCTAATGGTTAAGGTCTTAGACTCTTACTCTTGCCTAATGGTTAAGGTCTTAACTCTTACTCTGGCCTAATGGTTAAGGTCTTAGACTCTTACTCTGGCCTAATGGTTAAGGATTTAACTCTTACTCTGGCCTAATGGTTAAGGTTTTAGACTCTTACTCTGGCCTAATGGTTAAAGTCTTAGACTCTTACTCTGGCCTGATGGTTAAGGTCTTAACTCTTACTCTGGCCTAATGGTTAAGGTCTTGACTCTTACTCTGGCCTAATGGTTAAGGTCTTGACTCCTACTCTGGCCTACTGGTTAAGGTCTTAACTCTTACTCTGGCCTAATGGTTAAGGTCTTAGACTCTTACTCTGGCCTAACGGTTAAGGTCTTGACTCTCACTCTAGCCTAATGGTTAAGGTCTTAGACTCTTACTCTGGCCTAATGGTTAAGGTCTTGACTCTCACTCTGGCCTAATGGTTAAGGTCTAGACTCCTACTCTGGCCTAATGGTTAAGGTCTTAGACTCTTACTCTGGCCTAACGGTTAAGGTCTTAGACTCTTACTCTGGCCTAATGGTTAAGGTTTTAGACTTTTACTCTTGCCTAATGGTTAAGGTCTTAACTCTTACTCTGGCCTAATGGGTATGGTCTTAGACTCTTACTCTGGTCTAATGGTTAAGGTCTAGACTCTTACTCTGGCCTAATGGTTAAGGTATTATACTCTCACTCTGGCCTAATGGTTAAGGTCTAGACCCCTACTCTGGCCTACTGGTTAAGGTCTTAACTCTTACTCTGGCCTAATGGTTAAGGTCTTAGACTCTTACTCTGGCCTACTGGTTAAGACCTTAACTCTTACTCTGGCCTAATGGTTAAGGTTTTAACTCTTACTCTAGTCTAATGGTTAAGGTTTTAGACTGTTACTCTGGCCTAACGGTTAAAGTGTTAGACTCGTACTCTGGCCTACTGGTTAAGGTCTTAACTCTTACTCTGGCCTAATGGTTCAAGTTTTAACTCTTACTCTGGCCTAATGGTTGAGGTCTTAGACTCTTACTCTTGCCAAATGGTTAAGGTCTTAACTCTTACTCTGACCTAATGGTTAAGGTCTTAGACTCTTACTCTGGCCTAATGGTTAAGGTCTTGACTCTTACTCTGGCCTAATGGTTAAGGTCTTAGACTCTTACTCTGGTCTAATGGTTAAGGTCTAGACTCTTATTCTGGACTAATGGTTAAGGTCTTAACTCTTCCTCTGGACTAATGGCTAAGTTCTTAACTCTTACTCTGACCTAATGGTTAAGGTCTTAGACTCTTACTCTGGCCTAATGGTTAAGGTCTCAGACTCTTACTCTTGCCTAATGGTTAAGGTCTTAACTCTTACTCTGGCCTAATGGTTAAGGTCTTAACTCTTACTCTGGCCTAATGGTTAAGGTCTTAGACTCTTACACTGGCCTACTGGTTAAGGTCTTTGCTCTTACTCTGGCCTACTGGTTAAGGTCCTAGACTCTTACTCTGGCCTAATGGTTACGGTCTTAGACTCTTACTCTGGCCTAATGGTTAAGGTCTTAGACTCTTACTCTTGCCTAATGGTTAAGGTCTTAACTCTTACTCTGGCCTAATGGTTAAGGTCTTAGACTCTTACTCTGGCCTAATGGTTAAGGTCTTAACTCTTACTCTGGCCTAATGGGTAAGGTCTTAGACTCTTACTCTGGCCTACTGGTTAAGGTCTTAATTCTTACTCTGGCCTAATGGTTAAGGATTTAACTCTTACTCTGGCCTAATGGTTAAGGTTTTAGACTCTTACTCTGGCCTAATGGTTAAAGTCTTAGACTCTTACTCTGGCCTGATGGTTAAGGTCTTAACTCTTACTCTGGCCTAATGGTTAAGGTCTTGACTCTTACTCTGGCCTAATGGTTAAGGTCTTGACTCCTACTCTGGCCTACTGGTTAAGGTCTTAACTCTTACTCTGGCCTAATGGTTAAGGTCTTAGACTCTTACTCTGGCCTAACGGTTAAGGTCTTGACTCTCACTCTTGCCTAATGGTTAAGGTCTTAACTCTTACTCTGGCCTAATGGGTATGGTGTTAGACTCTTACTCTGGTCTAATGGTTAAGGTCTAGACTCTTACTCTGGCCTAATGGTTAAGGTATTATACTCTCACTCTGGCCTAATGGTTAAGGTCTAGACTCCTACTCTGGCCTACTGGTTAAGGTCTTAACTCTTACTCTGGCCTAATGGTTAAGGTCTTAGACTCTTACTCTGGCCTACTGGTTAAGACCTTAACTCTTACTCTGGCCTAATGGTTAAGGTTTTAACTCTTACTCTAGTCTAATGGTTAAGGTTTTAGACTGTTACTCTGGCCTAACGGTTAAAGTGTTAGACTCTTACTCTGGCCTAATGGTTAAGGACTTATCTCTTACTCTGGCCTAATGGTTAAGGTATTAGACTCTTACTCTGGCATAATGGTTAAGGTCTTGACTCTTACTCTGGCCTAATGGTTAAGGTCTTGACTCCTACTCTGGCCTACTGGTTAAGGTCTTAACTCTTACTCTGGCCTAATGGTTAAGGTCTTAGACTCTTACTCTGGCCTAACGGTTAAGGTCTTGACTCTCACTCTGGCCTAATGGTTAAGGTCTTAGACTCTTACTCTGGCCTAATGGTTAAGGTCTTGACTCTCACTCTGGCCTAATGGTTAAGGTCTAGACTCCTACTCTGGCCTAATGGTTAAGGTCTTAGACTCTTACTCTGGCCTAACGGTTAAGGTCTTAGACTCTTACTCTGGCCTAATGGTTAAGGTTTTAGACTTTTACTCTTGCCTAATGGTTAAGGTCTTAACTCTTACTCTGGCCTAATGGGTATGGTCTTAGACTCTTACTCTGGTCTAATGGTTAAGGTCTAGACTCTTACTCTGGCCTAATGGTTAAGGTATTATACTCTCACTCTGGCCTAATGGTTAAGGTCTAGACTCCTACTCTGGCCTACTGGTTAAGGTCTTAACTCTTACTCTGGCCTAATGGTTAAGGTCTTAGACTCTTACTCTGGCCTACTGGTTAAGACCTTAACTCTTACTCTGGCCTAATGGTTAAGGTTTTAACTCTTACTCTAGTCTAATGGTTAAGGTTTTAGACTGTTACTCTGGCCTAACGGTTAAAGTGTTAGACTCTTACTCTGGCCTAATGGTTAAGGACTTATCTCTTACTCTGGCCTAATGGTTAAGGTATTAGACTCTTACTCTGGCCTAATGGTTAAGGTCTTGACTCTCTGGTCTAATGGTTAGGGTCTTAACTCTTACTCTGGCCTAATGATTAAGGTCTTAACTCTTACTCTGGCCTAATTGTTAAGGTCTTAGACTCTTACTCTAGCCTAATGGTTAGGGTCTAGACTCTTACTCTGGCCCAACGTTTAAGGTCTTAAGTCTTACTCTGGCCTAATGGTTAGGGTCTTAACTCTTGCTCTGGCCTAATGGTTAAGGTCTCAGACTCTTACTCTGGCCTACTGGTTAAGGTCTTAGACTCGTACTCTGGCCTAATGGTAAAGGTCTTAACTCTTACTCTGGCCTAATGGTTAAGGTCTTAACTCTTATTCTGGCCTAATGGTTAAGGTCTTAGACTCTTACTCTGGCCTAATTGTTAAGGTCTCAGACTCTTACTCTGGCCTACTGGTTAAGGTCTTAGACTCGTACTCTGACCTAGTGCTTAAGGTTTTAACTCTTCCTGTGGCCTAATGATTAAGGTCTAAGACTCTTACTCTTGCCTAATGGTTAAGGTCTTAACTCTTACTCTGGCCTACTAGTTAAAGTCTTAACTCTTACTCTGGCCTAATGGTTAAAGTCTTAACTCTTACTCTGGCCTAATGGTTAAGGTTTTAACTCTTACTCTGGCCTAATGGTTGAGGTCTTAGACTCTTACTCTGGCCTAATGGTTAAGGTCTTAACTCTTACTCTTGCCTAATGGTTAAGGTCTTAGACTCTTACTCTGGCCTACTGGTTAAGGTCCTAACTCTTACTCTGGCCTAATGGTTAAAGTTTTAACTCTTACTCTGGCCTAATGGTTGAGGTCTTAGACTCTTACTCTTGCCTAATGGTTACGGTCTTAACTCTTACTCTGACCTAATGGTTAAGGTCTTAGACTCTTACTCTGGCCTAATGGTTAAGGTCTTGACTCTTACTCTGGCCTAATAGTAAAGGTCTTAGACTCTTACTCTGGCCTAATGGTTAAGGTCTAGACTCTTTTTCTGGACTAATGGTTAAGGTCTTAGACTCTTACACTGGCCTACTGGTTAAGGTCTTTGCTCTTACTCTGGCCTACTGGTTAAGGTCCTAGACTCTTACTCTGGCCTAATGGTTAAGGTCTTAGACTCTTACTCTGGCCTAATGGTTAAGGTCTTAGACTCTTACTCTGGCCTACTGGTTAAGGTCTTAATTCTTACTCTGGTCTAATGGTTAAGGTTTTAACTCTTACTCTGGCCTAATGGTTAAGGTTTTAGACTCTTACTCTGGCCTAATGGTTAAGGTCTTAACACTTACTCTGGCCTAATGGTTAAGGTCTTAGACTCTTACTCTGGCCTAACGGTTAAGGTCTTGACTCTCACTCTGGCCTAATGGTTAAGGTCTTAGACTCTTACTCTGGCCTAATGGTTAAGGTCTTGACTCTCACTCTGGCCTAATGGTTAAGGTCTAGACTCCTACTCTGGCCTAATGGGTATGGTCTTAGACTCTTACTCTGGTCTAATGGTTAAGGTCTAGACTCTTACTCTGGCCTAATGATTAAGGTCTTAACTCTTACTCTGGCCTAATGGTTAAGGTCTTAGACTCTTACTCTGGCCTAATGGTTAGGGTCTTAACTCTTGCTCTTGCCTAATGGTTAAGGTCTTGACTCTTACTCTGGTTTAATGGTTAAGGTCTAGACTCTTATTCTGGCCTAATGCTTAAGGTCTTAACTCTTACTCTGGTCTAATGGTTAAGGTCTTAGACTCTTACTCTGGCCCAATGTTTAAGGTCTTAATTGTTACTCTGGCCTAATGGTTAGGGTCTTAACTCTTACTCTGGCCTAATGGTTAAGGTCTCAGACTCTTACTCTGGCCTACTGGTTAAGGTCTTAGATTCGTACTCTGGCCTAATGGTAAAGGTCTTAACTCTTACTCTGGCCTAATGGGTAAGGTCTTAGACTCTTACTCTGGCCTACTGGTTAAGGTCTTAACTCTTACTCTGGCCTCATGGTTAAGGTCTTAACTCTTACTCTGGACTAATGGTTAAGGTCCTAGACTCTCACTCTGGCATAATGGTTAAGGTCTTAACTCTTACTCTGGCCTACTGGTTAAGGTCTTAGACTCTTACTCTGGCCTAATGGTTAAGGTTTTAACTCTTATTCCGGCCTAATGGTTAAGGTCTTAGACTCTTACTCTGGCCTAATTGTTAAGGTCTTAACTCTTACTCTGGCCTAATGGTCAAGGTCTAGACTCTTACTCTGACCTAGTGCTTAAGGTTTTAACTCTTACTATGGCCTAATGATTAAGGTCTAAGACTCTTACTCTTGCCTAATGGTTAAGGTCTTAACTCTTACTCTGGCCTAATGGTTAAGGTCTTAACTCTTACTCTGGCCTAATGGGTAAGGTCTTAGACTCTTACTCTGGCCTACTGGTTAAGGTCTTAACTCTTACTCTGGCCTCATGGTTAAGGTCTTAACTCTTACTCTGGACTAATGGTTAAGGTCCTAGACTCTCACTCTGGCATAATGGTTAAGGTCTTAACTCTTACTCTGGCCTACTGGTTAAGGTCTTAGACTCTTACTCTGGCCTAATGGTTAAGGTTTTAACTCTTACTCTGGCCTAATGGTTGAGGTCTTAGACTCTTACTCTGGCCTAATGGTTAAGGTCTTAACTCTTACTCTGGCCTACTGGTTAAGGTCTTAACTCTCACTCTGGCCTAATGGTTAAGGTCTTAGACTCTTACTCTGGCCTACTGGTTAAGGTCTTAACTCTTACTCTGGCCTAATGGTTAAAGTTTTAACTCTTACTCTGGCCTAATGGTTGAGGTCTTAGACTCTTACTCTTGCCTAATGGTTAAGGTCTTAACTCTTACTCTGACCTAATGTTTAAGGTCTTAGACGCTTACTCTGGCCTAATGGTTAAGGTCTTGACTCTTACTCTGGCCTAATGGTTAAGGTCTAGACTCTTATTCTGGACTAATGGTTAAGGTCTTAGACTCTTACACTGGCCTACTGGTTAAGGTCTTTGCTCTTACTCTGGCCTACTGGTTAAGGTCCTAGACTCTTACTCTGGCCTAATGGTTAAGGTCTTAGACTCTTACTCTGGCCTAATGATTAAGGTCTTAGACTCTTACTCTTGCCTAATGGTTAAGGTCTTAACTCTTACTCTGGCCTAATGGTTAAGGTCTTAGACTCTTACTCTGGCCTAATGGTTAAGGTCTTAACTCTTACTCTGGCCTAATGGGTAAGGTCTTAGACTCTTACTCTGGCCTACTGGTTAAGGTCTTAATTCTTACTCTGGCCTAATGGTTAAGGTTTTAACTCTTACTCTGGCCTGATGATTAAGGTCTTAACTCTTACTCTGGCCTAATGGTTAAGGTCTTAGACTCTTACTCTGGCCTAATGGTTAGGGTCTTAACTCTTGCTCTGGCCTAATGGTTAAGGTTTTGACTCTTACTCTGGCCTGATGGTTAAGGTCTTAACTCTTACTCTGGCCTAATGGTTAAAGTTTTAACTCTTACTCTGGCCTAATGGTTGAGGTCTTAGACTCTTACTCTTGCCTAATGGTTAAGGTCTTAACTCTTACTCTGACCTAATGTTTAAGGTCTTAGACTCCTACTCTGGCCTAATGGTTAAGGTCTTGACTCTTACTGTGGCCTAATGGTTAAGGTCTTAGACTCTTACTCTGGCCTAATGGTTAAGGTCTAGATGTGAGAAAGTGGCTCTGTATATATTGTTCCCTAATAGGTACAGGGTGTACAGAGTCCACAGTCCCCTAGAGGCTGATAGAGGTCAAAGTTAGGTATGACCTTACTCTCAAAAGTGGTAGCTTGGTCGAGCAGTAAGGCAGTACCAGAGGACAGTGTAAAGCATTTATTGTACACACTCAGTCAGCAAATGGTTTCACACACTCAATAACTGAACTCTAGGCCAATGGTTTATATATATAAAATATATGCTTGTTTTATTTTTAGAACCACAAAGGGGGTAAAAATATACTTTCTCAGAATGAGAGGTTGAATATAAATACTTTTGTCTCAAGCAATAAATTTGTGTAAACAGTCACAGTTGGTTGCAATAAACAATCCCATTTCCTAAACATAACAATGCATTGAGCTCAATGGTAAATTCAGGTTACTTGTAATAAATTACTTTTCAGATTACTTTTGGAATTCCAGGTCTGGCTCCTAGAACCAGCCTGGGGTCAGTATTCAGAATCAAGTGATGAAAGTCGACTTAATAACTGTAATGATTTTTAAATAATATTTAGCTATTTCAAAAGTTAGCACTTTGAAAATATTTCAAAGAAAACATTCAATGGATCTCTATGGCCAGAAATTCAAATTGCAGGTAGATTACTTTATCGTTACTTTAGTAATCCAGGACTGGGTACCTAGACCCAGGACTGGGGTCCTTATCAAAAGCAGGTAAGTAATTTCGTTTGCAGAAATGGCACGATTTTAAAAGAATATTTCAAATTTGCAAAAATAGACACTTAGAAGAAATTTCACAGAAAAGCAGACAATGGTTTCCTAAGGGAGAAAAATGAGTTAGAGGTAAGTTTAGTTGTGAACACTTTTCAGGGTTAGGGCTGGGCACCAAGATCCAGCACTGGGAGCTCACCTAGGAGCAGGTGAGTAAATTCGTTTTTGTTACTTGGCTGATTTTCGGTGAATTTTTGCAGTTTTGAAAAGTTCACACTTAGAAGATTTTTGAAGAAAAAGCCAGTCAATGTTACCCTATGAGGAAAATGAAGTTAGCGGTTTAAGGGTAAGTACTCGACTGGCAGAGTTGAAATTCCGGGCATGGACTCAGGGGTCCCCCAGTGTTAGGTAGGTACAGTTGGTTCACCCTCAGCGGTTTCAGGACGGCCGGGTGCAGAGAGAGTTAGGCCCAATGTTATCCTATGAGGGATAGGGGGGCCTTGGTTGGTGGCTGCTGTCTGGCAAGCCACGCGGCTGTGGGAGCTGGGCTCCTGGTCACTTACTCAGGGCAAGTGGGGAAGTAGGTTAGTGTAGAGAGGGCACTGCCAGGGCCACTCGGGCGGCTGGGTGCAGGGTGCTTTTGAGCCTTCGGGCGCTCAATGGAAATCAATGGGAATGTTCCGGTCTGGAAAAAGGCTGCAGGCTCGGGGACGAGGATGTTTCAGGTGCCACCACCACTTCGAGAGGTAAGTTGGGTAGTTGTAGGTTAGGTGGGTACCCCGGGATTGGGCACAGGGGGCCGCAGGGCGCCGGGTGCAGGGGTGCCTTTTGACGTCGGGAATCTGACCCTCTGGTTGATCGCGGTTGGGGTGGCACTTGGTTCTGAGGCTGCAGGCTTCCTCCGGGATGTCGAGGGGGGTCCTTGGGTGCCGGACTCGGGGTCACAGTCGCCGTGGGGTCGTCCTCAGGGTCTTTGTCCACTCTGGCACTGGCCAGGCTTGGCTGGTGCAGAGTGTGTTGGGTCCGCGGTTCCGGGCTGCTGCCAGGGGTTAAAAATAGGTTTCTTGAGTAGAGCCTCTACTCATGGGAGTCCCAGGGACTTAGAGCCAAAAGGTAGCCAGGTCCTACGGGTTGGTGAGGTTGCTGGCCACGAGAGATGCCGCGCTGGTGCAGGTTCGAGAGTCGACAGGCCGGTAGGGCTGGGGCCTAAGCAGTTGGTGTCTTCTTCTCTTTTTAGCAGCTGCAGGGCAGGTCTTTGTTCTTCTTGCTCTTCTTGTAATTTTCTATCTGGAATCTAAGGAAGGAAGGTTCAGGGGGCCCCTAAATACTAGATTTAGGGGCGTTACAGGTAGGTGAAGGCCAGGGACCAATGGGTCCTTGTCCTGGGGTGGGTACACCCCCTATCCTGCCTCTCTCCTGTGGGAGGGGGGCAGTAGCCTAATCCTGATAGGGTAGGGCCTCCCATCTTCAAGATTGCGAGAGCCCGGAGATGTGCTTCACCTCGCCTCCCCCACCTGAGGGGTGGGGTGGGCAGGCTGGCACATCCCCTGTCCTTGTATGGGGTTTCCGGCCAAGCTTCCCGCCAGAGTGGGGGGTTGCAGTGGCCTGGGGAAACTCCAAATGGCGGCCTGCCTTTGAAGCTTCCCTTTGCTCATCCTGGGGGAGGAGATTTCTCACCTCACCCAGGATGTGCATTGTTGCAGGCCCGGGAGAGCAGGGGCTCTCCCACCCAGGGGTCCAGCAACGTGTCTGCTGTGTGGCAGCCTGGGCAGCCTCAGAGCAGACGTGGATTGTAAGTTAGCTGTAAGGGGGCATCTCTAAGATGCCCTCTGGGGTGCTTAGTACATTAAATCCTACACTGGCATCAGTGTGGGTTCAATGTGCTGAGAAGTTTGATACCAAACTTCCCAGGCTTCAGTGTTGCCAATATGGTGCTGTGGAGCTCGTGTTTGACAAGCTCTCAGCACCATGCACTCTTAAATGACAGCACTGCACTTACAGTGCCCAGGAATGGACCCGGGTACTGTAGGGGCACAGGGCTCCTGCTCCTGTGCCCACACCATAGGCGTAATGCACCCAGCTAGAGGGGTGGCTGACAAATGCCTTGGCAGTGTAGGTGATGGGCATGGTACACAGTGATGTGTGCCATGTCGACTCTTTGTTTTGTCCTGCACCCAGACACTCAGCCTGCAAGGGCAGTGTGTGTGTAAGGGTACAGGGCCTCTGAGGGTGGCACAATGAGTGCTGCAGCCCTTAGAGGCCTTCCCTGGCCACAAGGCCCTGGGTACCTAGGGTACCATTTACTAGGGGCTGACATGTGGCTAGGGTTTGCCAATTTGGAGTTTGTGTGGTTTAAGGAAGGAACATAGGCCCTGGGCACCTGATTGGCAGGAACCCAGGGTACACTCAATCGAAGTACATTCAGCAATTTAGCAAAAAGTGGGGGCATACCATGCAAGAAAGATGGCACTTTCTCACACAACCCCCCCCCAAATGAAAGGTGATGAGACTAACCTTGTCCTATGGAGTCTTCATTGTCTAAGTGGAAGAACCTGGAAAGTCCATCTGCATTGGCATGGGCAGTCCCTGGTCTGTGTTCCACTTCAAAGTCCATTCCCTGTAGGGAGATGGACCACCTCAGTAGCTTTGGATTTTCCCCTTTCATCTGCATTAGCCATCTGAGAGGTCTGTGGTCAGTTTGAACTAGGAAGTGAGTGCCAAACAAGTATGGCCTCAGCTTCTTCAGGGACCAAACCACAGCAAAGGCCTCCCTCTCAATGGCACTCCAACGCTGCTCTCTAGGGAGTAGTCTTCTGCTTATAAAAGCAACAGGTTGGTCTTGGCCTTCATCATTGGTCTGGGATAGGACCGCTCCTATCCCTAGTTCAGAGGCATCAGTCTGCACTATGAACTGCTTGGCATAATCTGGAGCTTTTAGAATTGGTGCTGAGCACATTGCTTCTTTTAGGGTGTCAAAAGCCTTTTGACAACTAACTGTCCAGTTAACTTTCTTGGGCATTTTCTTGGAGGTGAGTTCTGTGAGGGGGGTCACAATGGACCCATACCCCTTCACAAACCTCCTGTGGTACTTAGTCAAGCCAAGGAATGCCCTGACTTGGGTCTGGGTTGTTGGAGCTATCCAGTCCATGATGGCCTGGATTTTGGGTTGTAAGGGCTGTACCTGGCCTCCACCTACAAGGTGGCCCCAGTACACCACAGTGCCCTGCCCTATCTGGCATTTGGACGCCTTGATAGTGAGACCTGCACTCTGCAGAGCCTCTAAAACCTTCCCAAGGTGGATCAGGTGATCCTGCCAGGTGGAGCTAAAGACAGCAATATCATCAAGATAAGCTGCACTAAAGGACTCCAACCCAGCCAGGACATGGTTCACCAACCTCTGGAAGGTGGCAGGGGCATTCTTTAACCCAAAGGGCATCACAGTAAATCAGGGGTGGAGAATGCTGTCTTTTCTTTTGCTCCTGGGGCCATGCCAATCTGCCAGTACCCTGCAGTTAAGTCAAAGGTGCTGAGAAATTTGGCAGCCCCCAATTTGTCTATAAGTTCATCTGCTCTTGGGATAGGGTGAGCATCTGTCTTGGTGACAGAGTTGAGCCCTCTATAGTCCACACAGAACCTCATCTCTCTCTTTTCACCCTGTTGATGAGGTTTGGGGACCAGAACCACTGGGCTAGCCCAGGGGCTCTCTGAAGGCTCAATGACCCCTAACTCCAGCATCTTGCTGACCTCAGCTTTGATGCTTTCCTTGACTTGATCTGACTGTCGATAGATTTTGTTCTTGACAGGTGCACTGTCACCAGTGTCCACATCATGGGTACACCAGCTTGTCAGACCAGGGGTCAGGGAAAAGAGGCTAGCATATTGTTGCAAGACTTGCTTGCAGTCAGTCTGCTGTTGGGCAGAGAGGGTGTCTGAAAAAATCACACCATCTACTGACCCATCTTTTGGGCTGTAGGATAGGAGGTCAGGGAGTGGCTCACTCTCTGCTTCCTGTTCTTCATCAGTCACCATCAGCATGGTGATGTCAGCCCTATCATTGTAGAGTTTAAGGCGGTTCACATGGATGACCCTTTTGGGTGTCCTGCTAGTGCCCAGGTCAACTAGATAGGTGACCTCACTCTTTCTCTCTAGGATAGGGTAAGGGCCACTCCATTTGTCTTGGAGAGCCCTTGGTGCCACTGGCTACAAAACCCACACCTGTTGCCCTGGTTGAAATTCAACCAGTGCAGCTTTTTGGTCATACCAGTGCTTCTGGAGCTCCTGGCTGGCCTCAAGGTTCTTGGATGCCTTTTCCATATACTCAGCCATTCTGGACCTTAGGCCAAGCACATAGTCCACTATGTCCTGTTTGGGTTCTTGAAGAGGCCTCTCCCAGCCCTCTTTTACAAGACACAGTGGTCCCCTTACAGGATGACCAAACAGAAGTTCAAAGGGTGAGAAACCTACTCCCTTCTGTGGCACTTCCCTGTAAGCGAAAAGCAAGCATGGTAACAGGACATCCCACCTCCTTTTGAGTTTCTCAGGGAGTCCCATGATCATACCTTTCAATGTCTTGTTGAACCTCTCAACAAGGCCATTGGTTTGTGGGTGGTAGGGTGTAGTAAACTTGTACTGCACTCCACACTCTTTCCACATGTGTGTTAGGTAAGCAGACATGAAGTTGGAACCTCTGTCTGAAACCACCTCCTTAGGAAAACCCACCCTGGTGAAGACACCCAGGAGGGCCTTGGCTACTGCAGGAGCTGTAGTAGTCCTAAGTGGAATTGCTTCAGGGTACCTAGTAGCATGATCCACTACTACTAGAATGAATTTGTTCCCTGAGGCTGTGGGAGGTTCAAGTGGACCCACAATGTCCACACCTACCCTTTCAAAGGGGACCCCCCCCACTGGTAGTGGAATGAGGGGGGCCTTTGGGTGGCCACCTGTCTTGCCACTGGCCTGACAGGTAACACAGGAGCTGACAAACTCCTTCACCTTTTGGTGCATCTGGGGCCAGTAAAAGTGACTCACTAACCTTTCCCAAGTTTTGGATTGCCCCAGATGTCCAGCTAGGGGGATGTCATGAGCCAAAGTTAGGAGGAACTCCCTGTACTTCTGTGGCACTACCACCCTCCTGGTGGCTCCAGGAGTGGGGTCTCTTGCCTCAGCATACAGTAGTCCCTCTTCCCAATAAGCTCCGTGGGTACCACTGACATCTCCCCTGGCTTCTGAAGCAGCTTGTTGTCTCAGGCTTTCAAGAGTGGGACAGTCTCGCTGACCCTGGCACAGCTCTTCCCTAGAGGGTCCCCCTGGGCCCAAGAGTTCAACCTGGTAAGGGTCAAGCTCCATGGACTCAGTTCCCTCAGGGGTATTTACATCCTCTCCAGGGGGAGAGGGGTTCTGAGTGTTTGGCTGTACAGAAGCTGGTCCCCCAGTCTTCTTGCCCTTCCTCTTGGTTGGCTGGGCCATTATTCCAGGCTCCAAACCTACTTTTTCACCCTTCCTCTTGCTCTGTGCTCTGGTTTGCACACACACCAATTCAGGGATGCCCAGCATGGCTGCATGGGCCTTTAACTCAACCTCAGCCCAGGCTGAGGTTTCCAGATCATTTCCAAGCAGGCATGCAGCTGGCAACTTTGGAGAGACCACTACCTGTTTCAGGACAGTAACCCCCCCCCCCCAGCCTAATGTTACCATGGCCATGGGATGACTAGTGGTGACACTGTCAGCGTTGGTGACTGGGTAAGACTTCCCAATCAAGTATTGCTCAGGGGAAACCAGTGTGTCTTTCACCATAGTGACACTGGCACCTGTATCCCTCAGAGCTTCTACCCTAGTTCCATTTACCCAGGGGTACTGTAAGTATTTCTTTAAGTTGGGGGGCCACACAGCCACAGTGGCAAACTCCACTTCTCCCAAGGAGACTAAACTTGCTTCAGTGTGTTCCCAGATTTGCTCAGGGTACACCTCTGATCCCATATGTATACTTGCTGCCCCAGGAGTGGCTGTACTGGGTGCCTTAGGGGCTTTGTTTTGGGGGCAAGATACAGTTAGGTGTCCCTGCTTCTTACAGGTATTACACCAGGCCTTTAAGGGATCAAAGTTCTTCCCCCTATATGGTTGGGGCACATAGGGAGTAGTTTGGGTCCCACCCACCTGAACAGGTTTTTGGGGCCCTTTGGAAGACTCAGACTTTTTATCTTGGGGATTCTCACCACCTTTCCCCTGGGGAGGTTTTGTGACCACCTTCTTTTGGTCACCCCCAGTGGTTGTCTTGGTCACCCTAGTCTTGACCCAGTGGTCCGCCTTCTTTCCCAATTCTTGGGGAGAAATTAGACCTAGGTCTACCAAATGCGGATGCAACTTTTCATTTGTGCAGTTACTCAAAATATGTTCCTTCATGAATAAATTGTACAATCCAGTAAAATCCTGCACACCATGTCCAGCTAACCAACCATCCAGTGTCTTCACTGAGTAATCTACAAAATCAATCCAGGACTGGGTCTGGGTTTTGAGAGCCCCCCTGAATCTAATTCTATACTCCTCAGTGGTGAATCCAAATCCCTCAATCAGAGCTTTCTTCATGAGGTCATAGGATACTGCTTCTGGCCCAGAGAGAGTCAGAAGCCTGTCCCTGCAGTTACCAGAGAACAGTTCCCACAGGAGTGCCCCCCAGAGAGGTTTCTTTACTTTCCTGATATCACAAGCCCTCTCAAAGGCTGTGAACCATTTGGTGATATCATCACCTTCCTCAAATTTAGGGACAATCCCTTTGGGGATTTTAGGGTCAGAAGTTTCCTCCCTATCCTTGTTTTTATTATTGCTGCCACCATTGATGGGTGCTAAACCCATCTCTCTCCTTTCCTTTTCTAGGACCAGGAGTCTGGACTCTAGATCTATTCTTTTGGCCAGCCTCACAAGGCTGTCCTCTTCACTGGGGGGTCCCCCAGTGTTGTCTCTGGGACCAGAGCCACCTGTGTGGTCTCTAGGTGCCCAGATGCTATGTCTTGAGTTGGAGGGTATGGGTGCCATCTCCTCCCTAGGGAATAGTATGGGGAGGTTGCTGTCCACCTCCCCTGTTTCCCTTTCCTCATCTGACTGGCCATCACCATGTTCAGATGGGTGGTCTTTAGCATACTCAGCCAGGAGCTCCTGGAGCCCTTGTTTGGTTGGATGCAGACCCATTTGTAATTTTTTGAGTTTACATAAGGACCTCAATTCCTTGAAAGACAAGTGTAAGTAAGGTGTGAGGTCGAGCTCCTCCACCAGGTCCATGTTATTATTATCACTAATAGCTGGGTTTATTTGAGACATTCTAACCTGACAGTTCTAACCCTCTACCCTGACTATAGTGATTTTTATTTTTCTAAAATTCTAATGGGACTTAAGCAAGGCCCTAGCAAGACTTTTAGTAATTTTGGAAAAACCAATCAGAATTCTAAAGGCAATTTTTAAGAGTTCTGTCGTGTGATCAGATGGTAACCAAGTAGTCCAACAAATGCAAGTTTGTATCCCACCGCTGATCCACCAATGTGAGAAAGTGGCTCTGTATATACTGTTCCCTAATAGGTACAGGGTGTACAGAGTCCACAGTCCCCCAGAGGCTGATAGAGGTCAAAGTTAGGTATGATCTTACTCTCAAAAGTGGTAGCTTGGTCGAGCAGTAAGGCAGTACCAGAGGACAGTGTAAAGCATTTATTGTACACACTCAGTCAGCAAATGGTTTCACACACTCAATAACTGAACTCTAGGCCAATGGTTTATATATATAAAATATATGCTTGTTTTATTTTTAGAACCACAAAGGGGGTAAAAATATACTTTCTCAGAATGAGAGGTTGAATATAAATACTTTTGTCTCAAGCAATACATTTGTGTAAACAGTCACAGTTGGTTGCAATAAACAATCCTATTTCCTAAACATAACAATGCATTGAGCTCAATGGTAAATTCAGGTTATTTGTAATAAATTACTTTTCAGATTACTTTTGGAATTCCAGGTCTGGCTCCTAGAACCAGCCTGGGGTCAGTATTCAGAATCAAGTGATGAAAGTCGACTTAATAACTGTAATGATTTTTAAATAATATTTAGCTATTTCAAAAGTTAGCACTTCGAAATTATTTCAAAGAAAACATTCAATGGATCTCTATGGCAAGAAATTCAAATTGCAGGTAGAGTACTTTATCGTTACTTTAGTAATCCAGGACTGGGTACCTAGACCCAGGACTGGGGTCCTTATCAAAAGCAGGTAAGTAATTTCGTTTGCAGAAATGGTACGATTTTAAAAGAATATTTCAAATTTGCAAAAATAGACACTTAGAAGAAATTTCACAGAAAAGCAGACAATGGTTTCCTATGGGAGAAAAATGAGTTAGAGGTAAGTATAGTTGTGAACACTTTTCAGGGTTAGGGCTGGGCACCAAGATCCAGCACTGGGAGCTCACCTAGGAGCAGGTGAGTAAATTCGTTTTTGTCACTTGGCTGATTTTCGGTGAATTTTTGCAGTTTTGAAAAGTTCACACTTAGAAGATTTTTGAAGAAAAAGCCAGTCAATGTTACCCTATGAGGAAAACGAAGTTAGCGGTTTAAGGGTAAGTACTCGACTGGCAGAGTTGAAATTCCGGGCATGGACTCAGGGGTCCCCCAGTGTTAGGTAGGTACAGTTGGTTCACCCTCAGCGGTTTCAGGACGGCCGGGTGCAGAGAGAGTTAGGCCCAATGTTATCCTATGAGGGATAGGGGGGCCTTGGTTGGTGGCTGCTGTCTGGCAAGCCACGCGGCTGTGGGAGCTGGGCTCCTGGTCACTTACTCAGGGCAAGTGGGGAAGTAGGTTAGTGTAGAGAGGGCACTGCCAGGGCCACTCGGGCGGCTGGGTGCAGGGTGCTTTTGAGCCTTCGGGCGCTCAATGGAAATCAATGGGAATGTTCCGGTCTGGAAAAAGGCTGCAGGCTCGGGGACGAGGATGTTTCAGGTGCCACCACCACTTCGAGAGGTAAGTTGGGTAGTTGTAGGTTAGGTGGGTACCCCGGGATTGGGCACAGGGGGCCGCAGGGCGCCGGGTGCAGGGGTGCCTTTTGACGTCGGGAATCTTACCCTCTGGTTGATCGCGGTTGGGGTGGCACTTGGTTCTGAGGCTGCAGGCTTCCTCCGGGATGTCGAGGGGGGTCCTTGGGTGCCGGACTCGGGGTCACAGTCGCCGTGGGGTCGTCCTCAGGGTCTTTGTCCACTCCGGCACTGGCCAGGCTTGGCTGGTGCAGAGTGTGTTGGGTCCGCGGTTCCGGGCTGCTGCCAGGGGTTAAAAATAGGTTTCTTGAGTAGAGCCTCTACTCATGGGAGTCCCAGGGACTTAGAGCCAAAAGGTAGCCAGGTCCTCCGGGGTTGGTGAGGTTGCTGGCCACGAGAGATGCCACGCTGGTGCAGGTTCGAGAGTCGACAGGCCGGTAGGGCTGGGGCCTAAGCAGTTGGTGTCTTCTTCTCTTTTTAGCAGCTACAGGGCAGGTCTTTGTTCTTCTTGATCTTCTTGTAATTTTCTATCTGGAATCTCAGGAAGGAAGGTTCAGGGGGCCCCTAAATACTAGATTTAGGGGCGTTACAGGTAGGTGAAGGCCAGGGACCAATGGGTCCTTGTCCTGGGGTGGGTACACCCCCTATCCTGCCTCTCTCCTGTGGGAGGGGGGCAGTAGCCTAATCCTGATAGGGTAGGGCCTCCCATCTTCAAGATGGTGAGAGCCCGGAGATGTGCTTCACCTCGCCTCCCCCACCTGAGGGGTGGGGTGGGCAGGCTGGCACATCCCCTGTCCTTGTATGGGGTTTCCGGCCAAGCTTCCCGCCAGAGTGGGGGGTTGCAGTGGCCTGGGGAAACTCCAAATGGCGGCCTGCCTTTGAAGCTTCTCTTTGCTCATCCTGGGGGAGGAGATTTCTCACCTCACCCAGGATGTGCATTGTTGCAGGCCCGGGAGAGCAGGGGCTCTCCCACCCAGGGGTCCAGCAACGTGTCTGCTGTGTGGCAGCCTGGGCAGCCTCAGAGCAGACGTGGATTGTTAGTTAGCTGTAAGGGGGCATCTCTAAGATGCCCTCTGGGGTGCTTAGTACATTAAATCCTACACTGGCATCAGTGTGGGTTCAATGTGCTGAGAAGTTTGATACCAAACTTCCCAGGCTTCAGTGTTGCCAATATGGTGCTGTGGAGCTCGTGTTTGACAAGCTCTCAGCACCATGCACTCTTAAATGACAGCACTGCACTTACAGTGCCCAGGAATGGACCCGGGTACTGTAGGGGCACAGGGCTCCTGCTCCTGTGCCCACACCATAGGCGTAATGCACCCAGCTAGAGGGGTGGCTGACAAATGCCTTGGCAGTGTAGGTGATGGGCATGGTACACAGTGATGTGTGCCATGTCGACTCTTTGTTTTGTCCTGCACTCAGACACTCAGCCTGCAAGGGCAGTGTGTGTGTGTAAGGGTACAGGGCCTCTGAGGGTGGCACAATGAGTGCTGCAGCCCTTAGAGGCCTTCCCTGGCCACAAGGCCCTGGGTACCTAGGGTACCATTTACTAGGGGCTGACATGTGGCTAGGGTTTGCCAATTTGGAGTTTGTGTGGTTTAAAGAAGAAACATAGGCCCTGGGCACCTGATTGGCAGGAACCCAGGGTACACTCAATCGAAGTACAGTCAGCAATTTAGCAAAAAGTGGGGGCATACCATGCAAGAAAGATGGCACTTTCTCACACTAGACTCTTATTCTGGACTAATGGTTAAGGTCTTAACTCTTCCTCTGGACTAATAGCTAAGTTCTTAACTCTTACTCTGACCTAATGGTTAAGGTCTTAGACTCTTTGTGAGAAGTTGGCCTGGCATATGCTGTTCCTAGTTATAGGGACACCTTGCACCAGTCCAATTCGACTCCTATTGATGGTAGGTTTAAGACAACCTTTAAAGAAAGCTATCCTAGTGGTAGCTGTGGAGAGCAGCCTTCAGGCTAAGTCTTGAAGGAGTGTTAAGCTTATTGTTTTACCATAATAACCTCTTGAATAACCAAATGAAAGAGTAGCCCACACAGGTATATATATAAAATATATGTATTTATTCTAGACAGAATCCCACAGTCACTTTATGTGGCTAGTGGCAAAGTTACAATTCAAACAAGCATTTCTAAACACAATAAATAGCACAGAAATCAATGGGCCCCAGGGGGGGACCAAACCATATACTAAAATAGTGGTATAAGAACCACGACAATTCTACAGGCAATGCCTAGGGCATTCAGGATCGCTGGCCCCTTAAGAATCCACCCACAGTTAAGAGGAAGGGGACCCACGGGAGGCGTGTGCAGTGCGAGAAGCTGCTGTCGGGATCGCAATGTTAGCCTATGGAGAATGTCGCGGTTGAATAATTAAGGTTTAAGGACACTTCTAACAACAGTACAAAGTTAAGGCTTGAGACTTAAGGCTTTGGAGAGCCCACCACCACGGGAGTACCGAAGTACCACTGTTACCTGCCCCAGGGAAGCCGGGTGCATAGGTCGATTCTGGTGTCGGGTCGCGGGCTGATTTTCTATGGAAAAGGAGTCCAAACTGCTGCTAGCTGGAAGTGTCGCTGAAGTCGTGAAGATTGAAGTTGAAGAAAAGACAAAGATGAACCTGAAAGCAGAGGGGACAGAGTCTGGGTCACAGCAGAGTGACCAGGGAGCTCACAGGAAGGAGCTCGTGGATGTCGGGTGCTTCAGGTGCGGGAGGTACAGCTGGGCTCTGCAGTCACGGGCTCCGGGAGGCTTCAAGGAAGGCCAGCTTCTGGAGGGCGACTGTCCCACGTCGGCTGAGGGTCGCTGCGGTGTTAGTGTCCCGATTGGATCCACTAAGCATTGGCAACCGCAACCCACGCAAGATGAACAAAGCAGCTGCTGGTGCAGACCCACGAGGTCTGAGGGTGCTCTCCTTTGCAGGGAGCGTAGAGCAGGCCTGGAGCAACCAGGGGAACTCTTAGAAAGGAAGATTGTCCTCCGTCAGGGCCCACAAGTCGAGAGACAAGGGACCGCGGAAGGCAGCAAAATGGAGTGCGTAAAAGTGCTCCCACGGGCCACCGGAGCGGGCCAGGGAGCTGAGGGTCGGCACAAATGCTGCTTGAAGGTTGGCTCAAGAATGGGCCAAAGCACAACTTCCCCACTGGTCGGGGTCGTGTGCTGGACAAGAGGTGGCCGGTGTCTCGGGGTATGCAGGGATCTCGACACCCACGTGGTCCAGGGTGCTCAGACTTGCTGGGCACACTCACAGGATGCTGGGATGCACTGGAGACCCACCTCGAGGTTGCTGGAAGGCGTCGAAGGTCGTGAGAGCAACGAAGTTCCAACCGGGTATCTTGTAGTCTTTTAGGTGCCTGCCAAGCAGGGGGATAACTCCTTTATCCCAAGGGAGATTTCTTCAGTCAGCTGGGCAGCAGCTCGTCGAAGGTCAGTTCTGTGAAGTCCTGTACGAATCTAAAGCTCTAGGGCAAAGTTATTCCCATATATCCCCAAGATTAGGGGATGGTCCAAAATAGAGCCTACCAATCAGAGTAGAGGCGGGAAAGGGTGGCTACACCCACTCCCCTTTGTGTGTTTCCCGCCTGGGCGAGGGGCAGGATGCCCCTGAACCGGTTCCAGGCGGTGTATGCAGAATTGGGGCTCTGCAGCTGCCTACGTGCAACTCTGAATGGACTTTTGGTGCACCCACCCTGTTCCAATCCACATATCCTGTCTGGGGAGGTGCTGGCACCTCCCTGCCACAGGAGCCCTATTGTCCAGATGGCGAGGCTGGGGTTTTCCCCAGCAACAGCCAGCCAGAGTCGTGTAGGTGGCGAACAGTAGCCATTTTGTGGTACATGTGCACTTTTAAATTGGTTTCCAAATTCTACCGCTTTTCCCATATCACCCTCCTAGCAAGGGGGAATCGTGCCCCCATGCCCATGGCTGGACTGGGGGTAGGATTCCTTCATGTTTGACACCAAACACGATATGGTTTGGTGTAGCCATTCCAAAGTTACAGCGATGACGCAATAACTTATAATGCGGTAAGAGTATATGGTATGGCTACACTACAAACAACCCAGTAACGATTTTACGAAGGTTGCAGAGAGGTCCTACTCACGTAGGGGTCCCCCCTCACACATACCTCAGCACCCAGCCCTGTAGGATTACCAGGGCCTGCCATAGGGGTGACCTATGAGAGTATATGTGTTGTATGGTATGGGACATAGGGTACCTACGTCCCTGTAAGGGGTGCTAGCACCACCTTACCCAGGCTACAGTAGTGGCCTGGTGGTGTCAGTTTGGGTGGCTGTCCCAGGGTGGCACAATAAGTGCTGCAGACCTGGTAGGCCTACTGGGGGACCCATGCCCTGGGTACCTAGGGTACCATCTACAAGGGACTGGATGGGCATGCCCAGCATCCAATTATGTTTGTACCTAGAGTACTCACAACAGTTTTAGGGAGAAAGCAGATAGGCTGGGGTCCTGGATAGCAGGATCCCAGCCAGACTAGTCAAAAACCACTTAAATACCAGGCAAAAAGTTGGGGGCAACCATTAGTCAGATTCCACTCTCCTACACTGGCCTAATGGCTAAGGTCTTGACTCTTACTCTGGCCTAATGGTTAAGGTCTTAACTCTTACTCTGGCCTAATGGGTAAGGTCTTAGACTCTTACTCTGGACTAATGGGTAAGGTCTTAGACTCTTACTCTGGCCTACTGGTTAAGGTCTTAACTCTTACTCTGGCCTAATGGTTAAGGTCTTAACTCCTACTCTGGCCAAATGGTTAAGGTCTCAGACTCTTACTTTGGCCTAATGGTTAAGGTCTAAACTCTTACTATTGACTAATGGTTAAGGTCTTAACTCTTACTCTGGCCTACTGGTTAAGGTCTTAACTCTTACTCTGGCCTAATGGGTAAGGTCTTAGACTCTTACTCTGTCCTAATGGTTAAGGTCTTAGACTCTTACTCTGGCCTAATGGTTAAGGTCTAGACTCTTACTTAGGCCTAATCCGTAAGGTCTTAACTCTTACTATGGCCTAATGGTTAATGTCTTAACTCTTACTCTGGCCTAATGGTTAAGGTCTTAACTCTTACTCTGGCCTAATGGGTAAGGTCGTAGACTCTTACTCTGTCCTAATGGTTAAGGTCTTAGACTCTTACTCGGGCCTAATGGTTAAGGTCTAGACTCTTACTCTGGCCTAGTCCGTAAGGTCTTAACTCTTACTATGGCCTAATGGTTAAGGTCTAGACTCTTACTCTGGCCTTATGATTAAGGTCTTAACTCTTACTCTGGCCTAATGGTTAAGGTTTTAGACTCTTACTCTTGCCTAATGGTTAAGGTCTTAACTCTTACTCTGGCCTAATGGTTAAGGTCTTAGACTCTTACTCTGGCCTAATGGTTAAGGTCTTAACTCTTACTCTGGCCTAATGGGTAAGGTCTTAGACTCTTACTCTGGCCTACTGGTTAAGGTCTTAATTCTTACTCTGGCCTATTGGTTAAGGTTTTAACTCTTACTCTGGCCTAATGGTTAAGGTTTTAGACTCTTACTCTGGCCTAATGGTTAAAGTCTTAAACTCTTACTCTGGCCTAATGGTTAAGGTCTTAACTCTTACTCTGGCCTAATGGTTAAGGTATTGGACTCTTACTGTGGCCTAATGGTTAAGGTCTTGACTCTTACTCTGGCCTAATGGTTAAGGTCTTAGACTCTTACTCTGGCCTAATGGTTAAGGTATTATACTCTTACTCTGGCCTAATGACTAAGGTCTTGACTCTCACTCTGGCCTAATGGTTAAGGTCTAGACTCCTACTGTGGCCTACTGGTTAAGGTCTTAACTCTTACTCTGGCCTAATGGTTAAGGTCTTAGACTCTTACTCTGGCCTAACGGTTAAGGTCTTAGACTCTTACTCTGGCCTAATGGTTAAGGTTTTAGACTTTTACTCTTGCCTAATGGTTAAGGTCTTAACTCTTACTCTGGCCTAATGGTTAAGGTCTTAGACTCTTACTCTGGCCTAATGGTTAAGGTCTTAGACTCTTACTCTGGCCTAATGGTTAAGGTCTTAGACTCTTACTCTGGTCTAATGGTTAAGGTCTAGACTCTTACTCAGGCCTAATGGTTAAGGTCTTGACTCTTACTCTGGCCTAATGGTTAAAGTCTTAGACTCTTACTCTGGCCTAATGGTTAATGTCTAGACTCTTATTCTGGACTAATGGTTAAGCTCTTTACTCTTCCTCTGGACTAATGGCTAAGTTCTTAACTCTTACTCTGGCCTAATGGTTAAGGTCTTAACTCTTACTCTGGCCTAATGGTTAAGGTCTTAGACTCTTACACTGGCCTACTGGTTAAGGTCTTTGCTCTTACTCTGGCCTACTGGTTAAGGTCCTAGACTCTTACTCTGGCCTAATGGTTAAGGTCCTAACTCTTACTATTGACTAATGGTTAAGGTCTTAACTCTTACTCTGGCCTAATGTGTAAAGTCTTTGACTCTTACTCTGGCCTACTGGTTAAGGTCTTATCTCTTACTCTGGCCTAATGGTTAAGGTCTTAACTCTTACTCTGGCCTAATGGGTAAGGTCTTAGAATCTTACTCTGGCCTACTGGTTAAGGTCTTAATTCTTACTCTGGCCTATTGGTTAAGGTTTTAACTTTACTCTGGCCTAATGGTTAAGGTTTTAGACTCTTACTCTGGCCTAATGGTTAAAGTCTTAAAATCTTACTCTGGCCTAATGGTTAAGGTATTGGACTCTTACTCTGGCCTAATGGTTAAGGTCTTGACTCTTACTCTGGCCTAATGGTTAAGGTCTTAGACTCTTACACTGGCCTAATGGTTAAGGTATTATACTCTTACTCTGGCCTAATGACTAAGGTCTTGACTCTCACTCTGGCCTAACGGTTAAGGTCTAGACTCCTACTGTGGCCTACTGGTTAAGGTCTTAACTCTTACTCTGGCCTAATGGTTAAGGTCTTAGACTCTTACTCTGGCCTAACGGTTAAGGTCTTAGACTCTTACTCCGGCCTAATGGTTAAGGTTTTAGACTTTTACTCTTGCCTAATGGTTAAGGTCTTAGACTCTTACTCTGGCCTAATGGTTAAGGTCTTAGACTCTTACTCTGGTCTAATGGTTAAGGTCTAGACTCTTACTCAGGCCTTATGATTAAGGTCTTAACTCTTACTCTGGCCTAACGGTTAAGGTCTTAGACTCTTACTCTGGCCTAATGGTTAGGGTCTTAACTCTTGCTCTGGCCTAATGGTTAAGGTCTTGACTCTTACTCTGGTCTAATGGTTAAGGTCTAGACTCTTACTCTGGCCTAATGCTTAAGGTCTTAACTCTTACTCTGGCCTAATGGTTAAGGTCTTAGACTCTTACTCTGGACCAATGTTTAAGGTCTAGACTCTTACTTAGGCCTAATCCGTAAGGTCTTAACTCTTACTCTGGCCTAATGGTTAAGGTCTTAACTCTTACTCTGGCCTAATGGTTAGGGTCTTAACTCTTGCTCTGGCCTAATGGTTAAGGTCTCAGACTCTTACTCTGGCCTACTGGTTAAGGTCTTAGACTCGTACTCTGGCCTAATGGTAAAGGTCTTAACTCTTACTCTGGCCTAATGGTTAAGGTCTTAACTCTTATTCTGGCCTAATGGTTAAGGTCTTAGACTCTTACTCTGGCCTAATTGTTAAGGTCTTAACTCTTACTCTGGCCTAATGGTCAAGGTCTAGACTCTTACTCTGACCTAGTGCTTAAGGTTTTAACTCTTACTATGGCCTAATGATTAAGATCTAAGACTCTTACTCTTGCCTAATGGTTAAGGTCTTAACTCTTACTCTGGCCTAATGGTTAAGGTCTTAACTCTTACTCTGGCCTACTGGTTAAGATCTTAACTCTTACTCTGGCCTAATGGTTAAGCTCTTAGGCTCTTACTCTGGCCTACTGGTTAAAGTCTTAACTCTTACTCTGGCCTAATGGTTAAGGTTTTAACTCCTACTCTGGCCTAATGGTTGAGGTCTTAGACTCTTACTGTGACCTAATGGTTAAGGTCTTAACTCTTACTCTGGCCTACTGGTTAAGGTCTTAACTCTTACTCTGGCCTAATGGTTAAGGTCTTAGAGTCTTACTCTGGCCTACTGGTTAAGGTCTTAACTCTTACTCTGGCCTAATGGTTAAAGTTTTAACTTTTACTCTGGCCTAATGGTTGAGGTCTTAGACTCTTACTCTTGCCTAATGGTTAAGGTCTTACCTCTTACTCTGGCCTAATGGTTAAGGTCTTAGACTCTTACTCTTGCCTAATGGTTAAGGTCTTAACTCTTACTCTGGCCTAATGGTTAAGGTCTTAGACTCTTACTCTGGCCTAATGGTTAAGGTCTTAACTCTTACTCTGGCCTAATGGGTAAAGTCTTAGAATCTTACTCTGGCCTACTGGTTAAGGTCTTAATTCTTACTCTGGCCTATTGGTTAAGGTTTTAACTTTACTCTGGCCTAATGGTTAAGGTCTTAGACTCTTACTCTGGCCTAATGGTTAAAGTCTTAAACTCTTACTCTGGCCTAATGGTTAAGGTCTTAACTCTTACTCTGGCCTAATGGTTAAGGTATTGGACTCTTACTCTGGCCTAATGGTTAAGGTCTTGACTCTTACTCTGGCCTAATGGTTAAGGTCTTCGACTCTTACACTGGCCTAATGGTTAAGGTATTATACTCTTACTCTGGCCTAATGACTAAGGTCTTGACTCTCACTCTGGCCTAACGGTTAAGGTCTAGACTCCTACTGTGGCCTACTGGTTACGGTCTTAACTCTTGCTCTGGCCTAATGGTTAAGGTCTTGACTCTTACTCTGGTCTAATGGTTAAGGTCTTAGACTCTTACTCTGGCCTAACGGTTAATGTCTTAGACTCTTACTCTGGCCTAATGGTTAAGGTTTTAGACTTTTACTCTTGCCTAATGGTTAAGGTCTTAGACTCTTACTCTGGCCTAATGTTTAAGGTCTTAGACTCTTACTCTGGTCTAATGGTTAAGGTCTAGACTCTTACTCAGGCCTTATGATTAAGGTCTAGACTCTTACTCTGGCCTAATGCTTAAGGTCTTAACTCTTACTCTGGCCTAATGGTTAAGGTCTTAGACTCTTACTCTGGACCAATGTTTAAGGTCTAGACTCTTACTTAGGCCTAATCCGTAAGGTCTTAACTCTTACTATGGCCTAATGGTTAAGGTCTTAGACTCTTACTCTGGACCAATGTTTAAGGTATAGACTCTTACTTAGGCCTAATCCGTAAGGTCTTAACTCTTACTATGGCCTAATTTTTAAGGTCTTAACTCTTACTCTGGCCTAATGGTGAGGGTCTTAACTCTTGCTCTGGCCTAATGGTTAAGGTCTCAGACTCTTACTCTGGCCTACTGGTTAAGGTCTTAGACTCGTACTCTGGCCTAATGGTAAAGGTCTTAACTCTTACTCTGGCCTAATGGTTAAGGTCTTAACTCTTATTCTGGCCTAATGGTTAAGGTCTTAGACTCTTACTCTGGCCTAATTGTTAAGGTCTTAACTCTTACTCTGGCCTAATGGTCAAGGTCTAGACTCTTACTCTGACCTAGTGCTTAAGGTTTTAACTCTTACTATGGCCTAATGATTAAGATCTAAGACTCTTACTCTTGCCTAATGGTTAAGGTCTTAACTCTTACTCTGGCCTAATGGTTAAGGTCTTAACTCTTACTCAGGCCTAATGGGTAAGGTCTTAGACTCTTACTCTGGCCAACTGGTTAAGGTCTTAATTCTTACTCTGGCCTAATGATTAAGGTTTTAACTCTTACTCTGGCCTAATGGTTAGGTTTTAGACTCTTACTCTGGCCTAATGGTTAAGGTCTTAGACTCTTACTCTGGCCTAATGGTTAAGGTATTATACTCTTACTCTGGCCTAATGGCTAAGGTCTTGACTCTTACTCTGGCATAATGATTAAGGTCTTAACTCTTACTCTGGCCTAATGGGTAAGGTCTTAGACTTTTACTCTGGACTAATGGGTAAGGTCTTAGAATCTTACTCTGGCCTACTGGTTAAGGTCTTAACTCTTACTCTGGCCTAATGGTTAAGGTCTTAACTCCTACTCTGGCCAAATGGTTAAGGTCTCAGACTCTTACGTTGGCCTAATGGTTAAGGTCTAAACTCTTACTATTGACTAATGGTTAAGGTCTTAACTCTTACTCTGGCCTACTGGTTAAGGTCTTAACTCTTACTCTGGCCTAATGGGTAAGGTCTTAGACTCTTACTCTGTCCTAATGGTTAAGGTCTTAGACTCTTACTCTGGCCTAATGGTTAAGGTCTAGACTCTTACTTAGGCCTAATCCGTAAGGTCTTAACTCTTACTATGGCCTAATGGTTAAGGTCTTAACTCTTACTCTGGCCTAATGGTTAAGGTCTTAGACTCTTACTCTGGCCTAATGGTTAAGGCCTTAACTCTTACTCTGGCCTAATGGGTAAGGTCGTAGACTCTTACTCTGTCCTAATGGTTAAGGTCTTAGACTCTTACTCGGGCCTAATGGTTAAGGTCTAGACTCTTACTCTGGCCTAGTCCGTAAGGTCTTAACTCTTACTATGGCCTAATGGTTAAGGTCTAGACTCTTACTCTGGCCTTATGATTAAGGTCTTAACTCTTACTCTGGCCTAATGGTTAAGGTTTTAGACTCTTACTCTTGCCTAATGGTTAAGGTCTTAACTCTTACTCTGGCCTAATGGTTAAGGTCTTAGACTCTTACTCTGGCCTAATGGTTAAGGTCTTAACTCTTACTCTGGCCTAATGGGTAAGGTCTTAGACTCTTACTCTGGCCTACTGGTTAAGGTCTTAATTCTTACTCTGGCCTATTGGTTAAGGTTTTAACTCTTACTCTGGCCTAATGGTTAAGGTTTTAGACTCTTACTCTGGCCTAATGGTTAAAGTCTTAAACTCTTACTCTGGCCTAATGGTTAAGGTCTTAACTCTTACTCTGGCCTAATGGTTAAGGTATTGGACTCTTACTGTGGCCTAATGGTTAAGGTCGTGACTCTTACTCTGGCCTAATGGTTAAGGTCTTAGACTCTTACTCTGGCCTAATGCTTAAGGTCGCAGACTCTTACTCTTGCCTAAGGGTTAAGATCTTAACTCTTACTCTGGCCTAATGGGTAAGGTCTTAACTCTTACTCTGGCCTAATGGTTAAGGTCTTAGACTCTTACACTGGCCTACTGGTTAAGGTCTTTGCTCTTACTCTGGCCTACTGGTTAAGGTCCTAGACTCTTACTCTGGCCTAATGGTTAAGGTCCTAACTCTTACTATTGACTAATGGTTAAGGTCTTAACTCTTACTCTGGCCTAATGTGTAAAGTCTTTGACTCTTACTCTGGCCTACTGGTTAAGGTCTTATCTCTTACTCTGGCCTAATGGTTAAGGTCTTAACTCTTACTCTGGCCTAATGGGTAAGGTCTTAGAATCTTACTCTGGCCTACTGGTTAAGGTCTTAATTCTTACTCTGGCCTATTGGTTAAGGTTTTAACTTTACTCTGGCCTAATGGTTAAGGTTTTAGACTCTTACTCTGGCCTAATGGTTAAAGTCTTAAACTCTTACTCTGGCCTAATGGTTAAGGTCTTAACTCTTACTCTGGCCTAATGGTTAAGGTATTGGACTCTTACTCTGGCCTAATGGTTAAGGTCTTGACTCTTACTCTGGCCTAATGGTTAAGGTCTTAGACTCTTACACTGGCCTAATGGTTAAGGTATTATACTCTTACTCTGGCCTAATGACTAAGGTCTTGACTCTCACTCTGGCCTAACGGTTAAGGTCTAGACTCCTACTGTGGCCTACTGGTTAAGGTCTTAACTCTTACTCTGGCCTAATGGTTAAGGTCTTAGACTCTTACTCTGGCCTAACGGTTAAGGTCTAAGACTCTTACTCTGGCCTAATGGTTAAGGTTTTAGACTTTTACTCTTGCCTAATGGTTAAGGTCTTAGACTCTTACTCTGGCCTAATGGTTAAGGTCTTAGACTCTTACTCTGGTCTAATGGTTAAGGTCTAGACTCTTACTCAGGCCTTATGATTAAGGTCTTAACTCTTACTCTGGCCTAACGGTTAAGGTCTTAGACTGTTACTCTGGCCTAATGGTTAGGGTCTTAACTCTTGCTCTGGCCTAATGGTTAAGGTCTTGACTCTTACTCTGGTCTAATGGTTAAGGTCTAGACTCTTACTCTGGCCTAATGCTTAAGGTCTTAACTCTTACTCTGGCCTAATGGTTAAGGTCTTAGACTCTTACTCTGGACCAATGTTTAAGGTCTAGACTCTTACTTAGGCCTAATCCGTAAGGTCTTAACTCTTACTCTGGCCTAATGGTTAAGGTCTTAACTCTTACTCTGGCCTAATGGTTAGGGTCTTAACTCTTGCTCTGGCCTAATGGTTAAGGTCTCAGACTCTTACTCTGGCCTACTGGTTAAGGTCTTAGACTCGTACTCTGGCCTAATGGTAAAGGTCTTAACTCTTACTCTGGCCTAATGGTTAAGGTCTTAACTCTTATTCTGGCCTAATGGTTAAGGTCTTAGACTCTTACTCTGGCCTAATTGTTAAGGTCTTAACTCTTACTCTGGCCTAATGGTCCAGGTCTAGACTCTTACTCTGACCTAGTGCTTAAGGTTTTAACTCTTACTATGGCCTAATGATTAAGATCTAAGACTCTTACTCTTGCCTAATGGTTAAGGTCTTAACTCTTACTCTGGCCTAATGGTTAAGGTCTTAACTCTTACTCTGGCCTACTGGTTAAGATCTTAACTCTTACTCTGGCCTAATGGTTAAGCTCTTAGGCTCTTACTCTGGCCTACTGGTTAAAGTCTTAACTCTTACTCTGGCCTAATGGTTAAGGTTTTAACTCCTACTCTGGCCTAATGGTTGAGGTCTTAGACTCTTACTGTGACCTAATGGTTAAGGTCTTAACTCTTACTCTGGCCTACTGGTTAAGGTCTTAACTCTTACTCTGGCCTAATGGTTAAGGTCTTAGAGTCTTACTCTGGCCTACTGGTTAAGGTCTTAACTCTTACTCTGGCCTAATGGTTAAAGTTTTAACTTTTACTCTGGCCTAATGGTTGAGGTCTTAGACTCTTACTCTGACCTAATGGTTAAGGTCTTACCTCTTACTCTGGCCTAATGGTTAAGGTCTTAGACTCTTACGCTTGCCTAATGGTTAAGGTCTTAACTCTTACTCTGGCCTAATGGTTAAGGTCTTAGACTCTTACTCTGGCCTAATGGTTAAGGTCTTAACTCTTACTCTGGCCTAATGGGTAAAGTCTTAGAATCTTACTCTGGCCTACTGGTTAAGGTCTTAATTCTTACTCTGGCCTATTGGTTAAGGTTTTAACTTTACTCTGGCCTAATGGTTAAGGTTTTAGACTCTTACTCTGGCCTAATGGTTAAAGTCTTAAACTCTTACTCTGGCCTAATGGTTAAGGTCTTAACTCTTACTCTGGCCTAATGGTTAAGGTATTGGACTCTTACTCTGGCCTAATGGTTAAGGTCTTGACTCTTACTCTGGCCTAATGATTAAGGTCTTCGACTCTTACACTGGCCTAATGGTTAAGGTATTATACTCTTACTCTGGCCTAATGACTAAGGTCTTGACTCTCACTCTGGCCTAACGGTTAAGGTCTAGACTCCTACTGTGGCCTACTGGTTAAGGTCTTAACTCTTACTCTGGCCTAATGGTTAAGGTCTTAGACTCTTACTCTGGCCTAACGGTTAAGGTCTTAGACTCTTACTCTGGCCTAATGGTTAAGGTTTTAGACTTTTACTGTTGCCTAATGGTTAAGGTCTTAGACTCTTACTCTGGCCTAATGTTTAAGGTCTTAGACTCTTACTCTGGTCTAATGGTTAAGGTCTAGACTCTTACTCAGGCCTTATGATTAAGGTCTTAACTCTTACTCTGGCCTAACGGTTAAGGTCTTAGACTCTTACTCTGGCCTAATGGTTAGGGTCTTAACTCTTGCTCTGGCCTAATGGTTAAGGTCTTGACTCTTACTCTGGTCTAATGGTTAAGGTCTAGACTCTTACTCTGGCCTAATGCTTAAGGTCTTAACTCTTACTCTGGCCTAATGGTTAAGGTCTTAGACTCTTACTCTGGACCAATGTTTAAGGTCTAGACTCTTACTTAGGCCTAATCCGTAAGGTCTTAACTCTTACTATGGCCTAATGGTTAAGGTCTTAGACTCTTACTCTGGACCAATGTTTAAGGTATAGACTCTTACTTAGGCCTAATCCGTAAGGTCTTAACTCTTACTATGGCCTAATTTTTAAGGTCTTAACTCTTACTCTGGCCTAATGGTTAGGGTCTTAACTCTTGCTCTGGCCTAATGGTTAAGGTCTCAGACTCTTACTCTGGCCTACTGGTTAAGGTCTTAGACTCGTACTCTGGCCTAATGGTAAAGGTCTTAACTCTTACTCTGGCCTAATGGTTAAGGTCTTAACTCTTATTCTGGCCTAATGGTTAAGGTCTTAGACTCTTACTCTGGCCTAATTGTTAAGGTCTTAACTCTTACTCTGGCCTAATGGTCAAGGTCTAGACTCTTACTCTGACCTAGTGCTTAAGGTTTTAACTCTTACTATGGCCTAATGATTAAGATCTAAGACTCTTACTCTTGCCTAATGGTTAAGGTCTTAACTCTTACTCTGGCCTAATGGTTAAGGTCTTAACTCTTACTCTGGCCTAATGGGTAAGGTCTTAGACTCTTACTCTGGCCTACTGGTTAAGGTCTTAATTCTTACTCTGGCCTAATGATTAAGGTTTTAACTCTTACTCTGGCCTAATGGTTAGGTTTTAGACTCTTACTCTGGCCTAATGGTTAAGGTCTTAGACTCTTACTCTGGCCTAATGGTTAAGGTATTATACTCTTACTCTGGCCTAATGGCTAAGGTCTTGACTCTTACTCTGGCCTAATGATTAAGGTCTTAACTCTTACTCTGGCCTAATGGGTATGGTCTTAGACTCTTACTCTGGACTAATGGGTAAGGTCTTAGACTCTTACTCTGGCCTACTGGTTAAGGTCTTAACTCTTACTCTGGCCTAATGGTTAAGGTCTTAACTCCAACTCTGGCCAAATGGTTAAGGTCTCAGACTCTTACGTTGGCCTAATGGTTAAGGTCTAAACTCTTACTATTGACTAATGGTTAAGGTCTTAACTCTTACTCTGGCCTACTGGTTAAGGTCTTAACTCTTACTCTGGCCTAATGGGTAAGGTCTTAGACTCTTACTCTGTCCTAATGGTTAAGGTCTTAGACTCTTACTCTGGCCTAATGGTTAAGGTCTAGACTCTTACTTAGGCCTAATCCGTAAGGTCTTAACTCTTACTATGGCCTAATGGTTAAGGTCTTAACTCTTACTCTGGCCTAATGGTTAAGGTCTTAGACTCTTACTCTGGCCTAATGGTTAAGGCCTTAACTCTTACTCTGGCCTAATGGGTAAGGTCGTAGACTCTTACTCTGTCCTAATGGTTAAGGTCTTAGACTCTTACTCGGGCCTAATGGTTAAGGTCTAGACTCTTACTCTGGCCTAGTCCGTAAGGTCTTAACTCTTACTATGGCCTAATGGTTAAGGTCTAGACTCTTACTCTGGCCTTATGATTAAGGTCTTAACTCTTACTCTGGCCTAATGGTTAAGGTTTTAGACTCTTGCCTAATGGTTAAGGTCTTAACTCTTACTCTGGCCTAATGGTTAAGGTCTTAGACTCTTACTCTGGCCTAATGGTTAAGGTCTTAACTCTTACTCTGGCCTAATGGGTAAGGTCTTAGACTCTTACTCTGGCCTACTGGTTAAGGTCTTAATTCTTACTCTGGCCTGTTGGTTAAGGTTTTAACTCTTACTCTGGCCTAATGGTTAAGGTTTTAGACTCTTACTCTGGCCTAATGGTTAAAGTCTTAAACTCTTACTCTGGCCTAATGGTTAAGGTCTTAACTCTTACTCTGGCCTAATGGTTAAGGTATTGGACTCTTACTGTGGCCTAATGGTTAAGGTCGTGACTCTTACTCTGGCCTAATGGTTAAGGTCTTAGACTCTTACTCTGGCCTAATGGTTAAGGTATTATACTCTTACTCTGGCCTAATGACTAAGGTCTTGACTCTCACTCTGGCCTAATGGTTAAGGTCTAGACTCCTACTGTGGCCTACTGGTTAAGGTCTTAAACTCTTACTCTGGCCTAATGGTTAAGGTCTTAGACTCTTACTCTGGCCTAACGGTTAAGGTCTTAGACTCTTACTCTGGCCTAATGGTTAAGGTTTTAGACTTTTACTCTTGCCTAATGGTTAAGGTCTTAACTCTTACTCTGGCCTAATGGTTAAGGTCTTAGACTCTTACTCTGGCCTAATGGTTAAGGTCTTAACTTTTACTCTGGCCTAATGGGTAAGGTGTTAACTCTTACTCTGACCTAATGGTTAAGGTCTTAGACTCTTACTCTGGCCTAATGGTTAAGGTCTTGACTCTTACTCTGGCCTAATTGTTAAAGTCTTAGACTCTTACTCTGGCCTAATGGTTAATGTCTAGACTCTTATTCTGGACTAATGGTTAAGCTCTTTACTCTTCCTCTGGACTAATGGCTAAGTTCTTAACTCTTACTCTGACCTAATGGTTAAGGTTTTAGACTCTTACTCTGGCCTAATGCTTAAGGTCGCAGACTCTTACTCTTGCCTAATGGTTAAGATCTTAACTCTTACTCTGGCCTAATGCTTAAGGTCGCAGACTCTTACTCTTGCCTAATGGTTAAGATCTTAACTCTTACTCTGGCCTAATGGTTAAGGTCTTAACTCTTACTCTGGCCTAATGTGTAAAGTCTTAGACTCTTACTCTGGTCTACTGGTTAAGGTCTTAACTCTTACTCTGGCCTAATGGTTAAGGTCTTAACTCTTACTCTGGCCTAATGGGTAAGGTCTTAGAATCTTACTCTGGCCTACTGGTTAAGGTCTTAATTCTTACTCTGGCCTATTGGTTAAGGTTTTAACTTTACTCTGGCCTAATGGTTAAGGTTTTAGACTCTTACTCTGGCCTAATGGTTAAAGTCTTAAACTCTTACTCTGGCCTAATGGTTAAGGTCTTAACTCTTACTCTGGCCTAATGGTTAAGGTATTGGACTCTTACTCTGGCCTAATGGTTAAGGTCTTGACTCTTACTCTGGCCTAATGGTTAAGGTCTTAGACTCTTACACTGGCCTAATGGTTAAGGTATTATACTCTTACTCTGGCCTAATGACTAAGGTCTTGACACTCACTCTGGCCTAACGGTTAAGGTCTAGACTCCTACTGTGGCCTACTGGTTAAGGTCTTAACTCTTACTCTGGCCTAATGGTTAAGGTCTTAGACTCTTACTCTGGCCTAACGGTTAAGGTCTTAGACTCTTACTCTGGCCTAATGGTTAAGGTTTTAGACTTTTACTCTTGCCTAATGGTTATGGTCTTAGACTCTTACTCTGGCCTAATGGTTAAGGTCTTAGACTCTTACTCTGGTCTAATGGTTAAGGTCTAGACTCTTACTCAGGCCTTATGATTAAGGTCTTACTCTGGCCTAACGGTTAAGGTCTTAGACTCTTACTCTGGCCTAATGGTTAGGGTCTTAACTCTTGCTCTGGCCTAATGGTTAAGGTCTTGACTCTTACTCTGGTCTAATGGTTAAGGTCTAGACTCTTACTCTGGCCTAATGCTTAAGGTCTTAACTCTTACTCTGGCCTAATGGTTAAGGTCTTAGACTCTTACTCTGGACCAATGTTTAAGGTCTAGACTCTTACTTAGGCCTAATCCGTAAGGTCTTAACTCTTACTCTGGCCTAATGGTTAAGGTCTTAACTCTTACTCTGGCCTAATGGTTAGGGTCTTAACTCTTGCTCTGGCCTAATGGTTAAGGTCTCAGACTCTTACTCTGGCCTACTGGTTAAGGTCTTAGACTCGTACTCTGGCCTAATGGTAAAGGTCTTAACCCCTACTCTGGCCTAATGGTTAAGGTCTTAACTCTTATTCTGGCCTAATGGTTAAGGTCTTAGACTCTTACTCTGGCCTAATTGTTAAGGTCTTAACTCTTACTCTGGCCTAATGGTAAAGGTCTAGACTCTTACTCTGACCTAGTGCTTAAGGTTTTAATTCTTACTATGGCCTAATGATTAAGATCTAAGACTCTTACTCTTGCCTAATGGTTAAGGTCTTAACTCTTACTCTGGCCTACTGGTTAAGGTCTTAATTCTTACTCTGGCCTAATGATTAAGGTTTTAACTCTTACTCTGGCCTAATGGTTAAGGTTTTAGACTCTTACTCTGGCCTAATGGTTAAGGTCTTAGACTCTTACTCTGGCCTAATGGTTAAGGTATTATACTCTTACTCTGGCCTAATGGCTAAGGTCTTGACTCTTACTCTGGCCTAATGGTTAAGGTTTTAACTCTTACTCTGGCCTAATGGGTAAGGTCTTAGACTCTTACTCTGGACTAATGGGTAAGGTCTTAGAATCTTACTCTGGCCTACTGGTTAAGGTCTTAATTCTTACTCTGGCCTATTGGTTAAGGTTTTAACTTTACTCTGGCCTAATGGTTAAGGTTTTAGACTCTTAGTCTGGCCTAATGGTTAAAGTCTTAAACTCTTACTCTGGCCTAATGGTTAAGGTCTTAACTCTTACTCTGGCCTAATGGTTAAGGTATTGGACTCTTACTCTGGCCTAATGGTTAAGGTCTTGACTCTTACTCTGGCCTAATGGTTAAGGTCTTAGACTCTTACACTGGCCTAATGGTTAAGGTATTATACTCTTACTCTGGCCTAATGACTAAGGTCTTGACTCTCACTCTGGCCTAACGGTTAAGGTCTAGACTCCTACTGTGGCCTACTGGTTAAGGTCTTAACTCTTACTCTGGCCTAATGGTTAAGGTCTTAGACTCTTACTCTGGCCTAACGGTTAAGGTCTTAGACTCTTACTCTGGCCTAATGGTTAAGGTTTTAGACTTTTACTCTTGCCTAATGGTTAAGGTCTTAGACTCTTACTGTGGCCTAATGGTTAAGGTCTTTGACTCTTACTCTGGTCTAATGGTTAAGGTCTAGACTCTTACTCAGGCCTTATGATTAAGGTCTTAACTCTTACTCTGGCCTAACGGTTAAGGTCTTAGACTCTTACTCTGGCCTAATGGTTAGGGTCTTAACTCTTGCTCTGGCCTAATGGTTAAGGTCTTGACTCTTACTCTGGTCTAATGGTTAAGGTCTAGACTCTTACTCTGGCCTAATGCTTAAGGTCTTAACTCTTACTCTGGCCTAATGGTTAAGGTCTTAGACTCTTACTCTGGACCAATGTTTAAGGTCTAGACTCTTACTTAGGCCTAATCCGTAAGGTGTTAACTCTTGCTCTGGCCTAATGGTTAAGGTCTCAGACTCTTACTCTGGCCTACTGGTTAAGGTCTTAGACTCGTACTCTGGCCTAATGGTAAAGGTCTTAACCCCTACTCTGGCCTAATGGTTAAGGTCTTAACTCTTATTCTGGCCTAATGGTTAAGGTCTTAGACTCTTACTCTGGCCTAATTGTTAAGGTCTTAACTCTTACTCTGGCCTAATGGTCAAGGTCTAGACTCTTACTCTGACCTAGTGCTTAAGGTTTTAACTCTTACTATGGCCTAATGATTAAGATCTAAGACTCTTACTCTTGCCTAATGGTTAAGGTCTTAACTCTTACTCTGGCCTATTGGTTAAGGTCTTAACTCTTACTCTGGCCTAATGGGTAAGGTCTTAGACTCTTACTCTGGCCTACTGGTTAAGGTCTTAATTCTTACTCTGGCCTAATGATTAAGGTTTTAACTCTTACTCTGGCCTAATGGTTAAGGTTTTAGACTCTTACTCTGGCCTAATGGTCAAGGTCTTAGACTCTTACTCTGGCCTAATTGTTAAGGTCTTAACTCTTACTCTGGCCTAATGGTCAAGGTCTAGACTCTTACTCTGACCTAGTGCTTAAGGTTTTAACTCTTACTATGGCCTAATGATTAAGATCTAAGACTCTTACTCTTGCCTAATGGTTAAGGTCTTAACTCTTACTCTGGCCTAATGGTTAAGGTCTTAACTCTTACTCTGGCCTACTGGTTAAGATCTTAACTCTTACTCTGGCCTAATGGTTAAGCTCTTAGGCTCTTACTCTGGCCTACTGGTTAAAGTCTTAACTCTTACTCTGGCCTAATGGTTAAGGTTTTAACTCCTACTCTGGCCTAATGGTTGAGGTCTTAGACTCTTACTGTGACCTAATGGTTAAGGTCTTAACTCTTACTCTGGCCTACTGGTTAAGGTCTTAACTCTTACTCTGGCCTAATGGTTAAGGTCTTAGAGTCTTACTCTGGCCTACTGGTTAAGGTCTTAACTCTTACTCTGGCCTAATGGTTAAAGTTTTAACTTTTACTCTGGCCTAATGGTTGAGGTCTTAGACTCTTACTCTTGCCTAATGGTTAAGGTCTTACCTCTTACTCTGGCCTAATGGTTAAGGTCTTAGACTCTTACTCTTGCCTAATGGTTAAGGTCTTAACTCTTACTCTAGCCTAATGGTTAAGGTCTTAGACTCTTACTCTGGCCTAATGGTTAAGGTCTTAACTCTTACTCTGGCCTAATGGGTAAAGTCTTAGAATCTTACTCTGGCCTACTGGTTAAGGTCTTAATTCTTACTCTGGCCTATTGGTTAAGGTTTTAACTTTACTCTGGCCTAATGGTTAAGGTTTTAGACTCTTACTCTGGCCTAATGGTTAAAGTCTTAAACTCTTACTCTGGCCTAATGGTTAAGGTCTTAACTCTTACTCTGGCCTAATGGGTAAGGTCTTAGACTCTTACTCTGGCCTACTGGTTAAGGTCTTAATTCTTACTCTGGCCTAATGATTAAGGTTTTAACTCTTACTCTGGCCTAATGGTTAAGGTTTTAGACTCTTACTCTGGCCTAATGGTTAAGGTCTTAGACTCTTACTCTGGCCTAATGGTTAAGGTATTATACTCTTACTCTGGCCTAATGGCTAAGGTCTTGACTCTTACTCTGGCCTAATGATTAAGGTCTTAACTCTTACTCTGGCCTAATGGGTAAGGTCTTAGACTCTTACTCTGGACTAATGGGTAAGGTCTTAGACTCTTACTCTGGCCTACTGGTTAAGGTCTTAACTCATACTCTGGCCTAATGGTTAAGGTCTTAACTCCTACTCTGGCCAAATGGTTAAGGTCTCAGACTCTTACGTTGGCCTAATGGTTAAGGTCTAAACTCTTACTATTGACTAATGGTTAAGGTCTTAACTCTTAATCTGGCCTACTGGTTAAGGTCTTAACTCTTACTCTGGCCTAATGGGTAAGGTCTTAGACTCTTACTCTGTCCTAATGGTTAAGGTCTTAGACTCTTACTCTGGCCTAATGGTTAAGGTCTAGACTCTTACTTAGGCCTAATCCGTAAGGTCTTAACTCTTACTATGGCCTAATGGTTAAGGTCTTAACTCTTACTCGGGCCTAATGGTTAAGGTCTAGACTCTTACTCTGGCCTAGTCCGTAAGGTCTTAACTCTTACTATGGCCTAATGGTTAAGGTCTAGACACTTACTCTGGCCTTATGATTAAGGTCTTAACTCTTACTCTGGCCTAATGGTTAAGGTTTTAGACTCTTACTCTTGCCTAATGGTTAAGGTCTTAACTCTTACTCTGGCCTAATGGTTAAGGTCTTAGACTCTTACTCTGGCCTAATGGTTAAGGTCTTAACTCTTACTCTGGCCTAATGGGTAAGGTCTTAGACTCTTACTCTGGCCTACTGGTTAAGGTCTTAATTCTTACTCTGGCCTATTGGTTAAGGTTTTAACTCTTACTCTGGCCTAATGGTTAAGGTTTTAGACTCTTACTCTGGCCTAATGGTTAAAGTCTTAAACTCTTACTCTGGCCTAATGGATAAGGTCTTAACTCTTACTCTGGCCTAATGGTTAAGGTATTGGACTCTTACTGTAGCCTAATGGTTAAGGTCGTGACTCTTACTCTGGCCTAATGGTTAAGGTCTTAGACTCTTACTCTGGCCTAATGGTTAAGGTATTATACTCTTACTCTGGCCTAATGACTAAGGTCTTGACTCTCACTCTGGCCTAATGGTTAAGGTCTAGACTCCTACTGTGGCCTACTGGTTAAGGTCTTAAACTCTTACTCTGGCCTAATGGTTAAGGTCTTAGACTCTTACTCTGGCCTAACGGTTAAGGTCTTAGACTCTTACTCTGGCCTAATGGTTAAGGTTTTAGACTTTTACTCTTGCCTAATGGTTAAGGTCTTAACTCTTACTCTGACCTAATGGTTAAGGTCTTAGACTCTTACTCTGGCCTAATGGTTAAGGTCTTGACTCTTTCTCTGGCCTAATGGTTAAAGTCTTAGACTCTTACTCTGGCCTAATGGTTAATGTCTAGACTCTTATTCTGGACTAATGGTTAAGCTCTTTACTCTTCCTCTGGACTAATGGCTAAGTTCTTAACTCTTACTCTGACCTAATGGTTAAGGTTTTAGACTCTTACTCTGGCCTAATGCTTAAGGTCGCAGACTCTTACTCTTGCCTAATGGTTAAGATCTTAACTCTTACTCTGGCCTAATGGTTAAGGTCTTAACTCTTACTCTGGCCTAATGTGTAAAGTCTTAGACTCTTACTCTGGCCTACTGGTTAAGGTCTTAACTCTTACTCTGGCCTAATGGTTAAGGTCTTAACTCTTACTCTGGCCTAATGGGTAAGGTCTTAGAATCTTACTCTGGCCTACTGGTTAAGGTCTTAATTCTTACTCTGGCCTATTGGTTAAGGTTTTAACTTTACTCTGGCCTAATGGTTAAGGTTTTAGACTCTTACTCTGGCCTAATGGTTAAAGTCTTAAACTCTTACTCTGGCCTAATGGTTAAGGTCTTAACTCTTACTCTGGCCTAATGGTTAAGGTATTGGACTCTTACTCTGGCCTAATGGTTAAGGTCTTGACTCTTACTCTGGCCTAATGGTTAAGGTCTTAAACTCTTACTCTGGCCTAATGGTTAAGGTCTTAACTCTTACTCTGGCCTAATGGGTAAGGTCTTAGACTCTTACTCTGGCCTACTGGTTAAGGTCTTAATTCTTACTCTGGCCTAATGATTAAGGTTTTAACTCTTACTTTGGCCTAATGGTTAAGGTTTTAGACTCTTACTCTGGCCTAATGGTTAAGGTCTTAGACTCTTACTCTGGCCTAATGGTTAAGGTATTATACTCTTACTCTGGCCTAATGGCTAAGGTCTTGACTCTTACTCTGGCCTAATGATTAAGGTCTTAACTCTTACTCTGGCCTAATGGGTAAGGTCTTAGACTCTTACTCTGGACTAATGGGTAAGGTCTTAGACTCTTACTCTGGCCTACTGGTTAAGGTCTTAACTCTTACTCTGGCCTAATGGTTAAGGTCTTAACTCCTACTCTGGCCAAATGGTTAAGGTCTCAGACTCTTACGTTGGCCTAATGGTTAAGGTCTAAACTCTTACTATTGACTAATGGTTAAGGTCTTAACTCTTACTCTGGCCTAATGGGTAAGGTCTTAGACTCTTACTCTGGCCTAATGGTTAAAGTCTTAAACTCTTACTCTGGCCTAATGGTTAAGGTCTTAACTCTTACTCTGGCCTAATGGTTAAGGTATTGGACTCTTACTCTGGCCTAATGGTTAAGGTCTTGACTCTTACTCTGGCCTAATGGTTAAGGTCTTAAACTCTTACTCTGGCCTAATGGTTAAGGTCTTAACTCTTACTCTGGCCTAATGGGTAAGGTCTTAGACTCTTACTCTGGCCTACTGGTTAAGGTCTTAATTCTTACTCTGGCCTAATGATTAAGGTTTTAACTCTTACTCTGGCCTAATGGTTAAGGTTTTAGACTCTTACTCTGGCCTAATGGTTAAGGTCTTAGACTCTTACTCTGGCCTAATGTTTAAGGTATTATACTCTTACTCTGGCCTAATGGCTAAGGTCTTGACTCTTACTCTGGCCTAATGATTAAGGTCTTAACTCTTACTCTGGCCTAATGGGTAAGGTCTTAGACTCTTACTCTGGACTAATGGGTAAGGTCTTAGACTCTTACTCTGGCCTACTGGTTAAGGTCTTAACTCTTACTCTGGCCTAATGGTTAAGGTCTTAACTCCTACTCTGGCCAAATGGTTAAGGTCTCAGACTCTTACGTTGGCCTAATGGTTAAGGTCTAAACTCTTACTATTGACTAATGGTTAAGGTCTTAACTCTTACTCTGGCCTAATGGGTAAGGTCTTAGACTCTTACTCTGTCCTAATGGTTAAGGTCTTAGACTCTTACTCTGGCCTAATGGTTAAGGTCTAGACTCTTACTTAGGCCTAATCCGTAAGGTCTTAACTCTTACTATGGCCTAATGGTAAAGGTCTTAACCCCTACTCTGGCCTAATGGTTAAGGTCTTAACTCTTATTCTGGCCTAATGGTTAAGGTCTTAGACTCTTACTCTGGCCTAATTGTTAAGGTCTTAACTATTACTCTGGCCTAATGGTCAAGGTCTAGACTCTTACTCTGACCTAGTGCTTAAGGTTTTAACTCTTACTATGGCCTAATGATTAAGATCTAAGACTCTTACTCTTGCCTAATGGTTAAGGTCTTAACTCTTACTCTGGCCTAATGGTTAAGGTCTTAACTCTTACTCTGGCCTAATGGGTAAGGTCTTAGACTCTTACTCTGGCCTACTGGTTAAGGTCTTAATTCTTACTCTGGCCTAATGATTAAGGTTTTAACTCTTACTCTGGCCTAATGGTTAAGGTTTTAGACTCTTACTCTGGCCTAATGGTTAAGGTCTTAGACTCTTACTCTGGCCTAATGGTTAAGGTATTATACTCTTACTCTGGCCTAATGGCTAAGGTCTTGACTCTTACTCTGGCCTAATGGTTAAGGTCTTAACTCTTACTCTGGCCTAATGGGTAAGGTCTTAGACTCTTACTCTGGACTAATGGGTAAGGTCTTAGAATCTTACTCTGGCCTACTGGTTAAGGTCTTAATTCTTACTCTGGCCTATTGGTTAAGGTTTTAACTTTACTCTGGCCTAATGGTTAAGGTTTTAGACTCTTAGTCTGGCCTAATGGTTAAAGTCTTAAACTCTTACTCTGGCCTAATGGTTAAGGTCTTAACTCTTACTCTGGCCTAATGGTTAAGGTATTGGACTCTTACTCTGGCCTAATGGTTAAGGTCTTGACTCTTACTCTGGCCTAATGGTTAAGGTCTTAGACTCTTACACTGGCCTAATGGTTAAGGTATTATACTCTTACTCTGGCCTAATGACTAAGGTCTTGACTCTCACTCTGGCCTAACGGTTAAGGTCTAGACTCCTACTGTGGCCTACTGGTTAAGGTCTTAACTCTTACTCTGGCCTAATGGTTAAGGTCTTAGACTCTTACTCTGGCCTAACGGTTAAGGTATTATACTCTTACTCTGGCCTAATGTGTAAAGTCTTAGACTCTTACTCTGGCCTACTGGTTAAGGTCTTAACTCTTACTCTGGCCTAATGGTTAGGGTCTTAACTCTTGCTCTGGCCTAATGGTTAAGGTCTTGACTCTTACTCTGGTCTAATGGTTAAGGTCTTAACTCTTACTCTGGCCTAATGGTTAGGGTCTTAACTCTTGCTCTGGCCTAATGGTTAAGGTCTCAGACTCTTACTCTGGCCTACTGGTTAAGGTGTTAGACTCGTACTCTGGCCTAATGGTAAAGGTCTTAACCCCTACTCTGGCCTAATGGTTAAGGTCTTAACTCTTATTCTGGCCTAATGGTTAAGGTCTTAGACTCTTACTCTGGCCTAATTGTTAAGGTCTTAACTCTTACTCTGGCCTAATGGTCAAGGTCTAGACTCTTACTCTGACCTAGTGCTTAAGGTTTTAACTCTTACTATGGCCTAATGATTAAGATCTAAGACTCTTACTCTTGCCTAATGGTTAAGGTCTTAACTCTTACTCTGGCCTATTGGTTAAGGTCTTAACTCTTACTCTGGCCTAATGGTTAAGGTCTTAGACTCTTACTCTGGCCTAATGGGTAAGGTCGTAGACTCTTACTCTGTCCTAATGGTTAAGGTCTTAGACTCTTACTCGGGCCTAATGGTTAAGGTCTAGACTCTTACTCGGGCCTAGTCCGTAAGGTCTTAACTCTTACTATGGCCTAATGGTTAAGGTCTAGACTCTTACTCTGGCCTTATGATTAAGGTCTTAACTCTTACTCTGGCCTAATGGTTAAGGTTTTAGACTCTTACTCTTGCCTAATGGTTAATGTCTTAACTCTTACTCTGGCCTAATGGTTAAGGTCATAGACTCTTACTCTGACCTAATGGTTAAGGTCTTAACTCTTACTCTGGCCTAATGGGTAAGGTCTTAGACTCTTACTCTGGCCTACTGGTTAAGGTCTTAATTCTTACTCTGGCCTATTGGTTAAGGTTTTAACTCTTACTCTGGCCTAATGGTTAAGGTTTTAGACTCTTACTCTGGCCTAATGGTTAAAGTCTTAAACTCTTACTCTGGCCTAATGGTTAAGGTCTTAACTCTTACTCTGGCCTAATGGTTAAGGTATTGGACTCTTACTGTGGCCTAATGGTTAAGGTCTTGACTCTTACTCTGGCCTAATGGTTAAGGTCTTAGACTCTTACTCTGGCCTAATGGTTAAGGTATTATACTCTTACTCTGGCCTAATGACTAAGGTCTTGACTCTCACTCTGGCCTAATGGTTAAGGTCTAGACTCCTACTGTGGCCTACTGGTTAAGGTCTTAACTCTTACTCTGGCCTAATGGTTAAGGTCTTAGACTCTTACTCTGGCCTAACGGTTAAGGTCTTAGACTCTTACTCTGGCCTAATGGTTAAGGTTTTAGACTTTTACTCTTGCCTAATGGTTAAGGTCTTAACTCTTACTCTGGCCTAGTGGTTAAGGTCTTAGACTCTTACTCTGGCCTAATGGTTAAGGTCTTAACTCTTACTCTGGCCTAATGGTTAAAGTCTTAGACTCTTACTCTGGCCTAATGGTTAATGTCTAGACTCTTATTCTGGACTAATGGTTAAGCTCTTTACTCTTCCTCTGGACTAATGGCTAAGTTCTTAACTCTTACTCTGACCTAATGGTTAAGGTCTTAGACTCTTACTCTGGCCTAATGCTTAAGGTCGCAGACTCTTACTCTTGCCTAATGGTTAAGATCTTAACTCTTACTCTGGCCTAATGGTTAAGGTCTTAACTCTTACTCTGGCCTAATGGTTAAGGTCTTAGACTCTTACACTGGCCTACTGGTTAAGGTCTTTGCTCTTACTCTGGCCTACTGGTTAAGGTCCTAGACTCTTACTCTGGCCTAATGGTTAAGGTCCTAACTCTTACTATTGACTAATGGTTAAGGTCTTAACTCTTACTCTGGCCTAATGTGTAAAGTCTTAGACTCTTACTCTGGCCTACTGGTTAAGGTCTTAACTCTTACTCTGGCCTAATGGGTAAGGTCTTAGACTCTTACTCTGTCCTAATGGTTAAGGTCTTAGACTCTTACTCTGGCCTAATGGTTAAGATCTAGACTCTTACTCTGGCCTAATCCGTAAGGTCTTAACTCTTACTATGGCCTAATGGTTAAGGTCTAGACTCTTACTCTGGCCTTATGATTAAGGTCTTAACTCTTACTCTGGCCTAATGGTTAAGGTCTTAACTCTTACTTTGGCCTAATGGTTAAGGTCTTAACTCTTACTATTGACTAATGGTTAAGGTCTTAGACTCTTACTCTGGCCTACTGGTTAAGGTCTTAACTCTTGCTCTGGCCTAATGGTTAAGGTCTTAATTCTTACTCTGTCCTAATGGTTAAGGTTTTAACTCTTACTCTGGCCTAATGGTTAAGGTTTTAGACTCTTACTCTGGCCTAATGGTTAAAGTCTTAAACTCTTACTCTGGCCTAATGGTTAAGGTCTTAACTCTTACTCTGGCCTAATGGTTAAGGTATTGGACTCTTACTGTGGCCTAATGGTTAAGGTCTTGACTCTTACTCTGGCCTAATGGTTAAGGTCTTAGACTCTTACTCTGGCCTAATGGTTAAGGTATTATACTCTTACTCTGGCCTAATGGCTAAGGTCTTGACTCTCGCTCTGGCCTAATGGTTAAGGTCTAGACTCCTACTCTGGCCTACTGGTTAAGGTCTTAACTCTTACTCTGGCCTAATGGTTAAGGTCTTAGACTCTTACTCTGGCCTAACGGTTAAGGTCTTAGACTCTTACTCTGGCCTAATGGTTAAGGTTTTAGACTTTTACTCTTGCCTAATGGTTAAGGTCTTAACTCTTACTCTGGCCTAATGGTTAAGGTCTTAGACTCTTACTCTGGCCTAATGGTTAAGGTCTTAACTCTTATTCTGGCCTAATGGGTAAGGTCTTAGAATCTTACTCTGGACTAATGGGTAAGGTCTTAGACTCTTACTCTGGCCTACTGGTTAAGGTCTTAACTCTTACTCTGGCCTAATGGTTAAGGTCTTAACTCTTACTCTGGCCAAATGGTTAAGGTCTTAGACTCTTACTTTGGCCTAATGGTTAAGGTCTAAACTCTTACTATTGACTAATGGTTAAGGTCTTAACTCTTACTCTGGCCTACTGGTTAAGGTCTTAACTCTTACTCTGGCCTAATCCGTAAGGTCTTAACTCTTACTATGGCCTAATGGTTAAGGTCTTAACTCTTACTCTGGCCTAATGGTTAAGGTCTTAGACTCTTACTCTGGCCTAATGGTTAAGGTCTTAACTCTTACTCTGGCCTAATGGGTAAGGTCTTATACTCTTACTCTGTCCTAATGGTTAAGGTCTTAGACTCTTACTCTGGCCTAATGCTTAAGGTCGCAGACTCTTACTCTTGCCTAATGGTTAAGATCTTAACTCTTACTCTGGCCTAATGGTTAAGGTCTTAACTCTTACTCTGGCCTAATGGTTAAGGTCTTAGACTCTTACACTGGCCTACTGGTTAAGGTCTTTGCTCTTACTCTGGCCTACTGGTTAAGATCCTAGACTCTTACTCTGGCCTAATGGTTAAGGTCCTAACTCTTACTATTGACTAATGGTTAAGGTCTTAACTCTTACTCTGGCCTAATGTGTAAAGTCTTAGACTCTTACTCTGGCCTACTGGTTAAGGTCTTAACTCTTACTCTGGCCTAATGGGTAAGGTCTTAGACTCTTACTCTGTCCTAATGGTTAAGGTCTTAGACTCTTACTCTGGCCTAATGGTTAAGATCTAGACTCTTACTCTGGCCTAATCCGTAAGGTCTTAACTCTTACTATGGCCTAATGGTTAAGGTCTAGACTCTTACTCTGGCCTTATGATTAAGGTCTTAACTCTTACTCTGGCCTAATGGTTAAGGTCTTAACTCTTACTTTGGCCTAATGGTTAAGGTCTTAACTCTTACTATTGACTAATGGTTAAGGTCTTAATTCTTACTCTGTCCTAATGGTTAAGGTTTTAACTCTTACTCTGGCCTAATGGTTAAGGTTTTAGACTCTTACTCTGGCCTAATGGTTAAAGTCTTAAACTCTTACTCTGGCCTAATGGTTAAGGTCTTAACTCTTACTCTGGCCTAATGGTTAAGGTATTGGACTCTTACTGTGGCCTAATGGTTAAGGTCTTGACTCTTACTCTGGCCTAATGGTTAAGGTCTTAGACTCTTACTCTGGCCTAATGGTTAAGGTATTATACTCTTACTCTGGCCTAATGGCTAAGGTCTTGACTCTCGCTCTGGCCTAATGGTTAAGGTCTAGACTCCTACTCTGGCCTACTGGTTAAGGTCTTAACTCTTACTCTGGCCTAATGGTTAAGGTCTTAGACTCTTACTCTGGCCTAACGGTTAAGGTCTTAGACTCTTACTCTGGCCTAATGGTTAAGGTTTTAGACTTTTACTCTTGCCTAATGGTTAAGGTCTTAACTCTTACTCTGGCCTAATGGTTAAGGTCTTAGACTCTTACTCTGGCCTAATGGTTAAGGTCTTAACTCTTATTCTGGCCTAATGGGTAAGGTCTTAGAATCTTACTCTGGACTAATGGGTAAGGTCTTAGACTCTTACTCTGGCCTACTGGTTAAGGTTTTAACTCTTACTCTGGCCTAATGGTTAAGGTCTTAACTCTTACTCTGGCCAAATGGTTAAGGTCTTAGACTCTTACTTTGGCCTAATGGTTAAGGTCTAAACTCTTACTATTGACTAATGGTTAAGGTCTTAACTCTTACTCTGGCCTACTGGTTAAGGTCTTAACTCTTACTCTGGCCTAATCCGTAAGGTCTTAACTCTTACTATGGCCTAATGGTTAAGGTCTTAACTCTTACTCTGGCCTAATGGTTAAGGTCTTAGACTCTTACTCTGGCCTAATGGTTAAGGTCTTAACTCTTACTCTGGCCTAATGGGTAAGGTCTTATACTCTTACTCTGTCCTAATGGTTAAGGTCTAGACTCTTACTCTGGCCTAGTCCGTAAGGTCTTAACTCTTACTATGGCCTAATGGTTAAGGTCTCAACTCTTACTCTGGCCTAATGGTTAAGGTTTTAGACTCTTAGTCTGGCCTAACGGTTAAATTCTTAAATTCTTACTCTGGCTTAATGGTTAAGGTCTTATCTCTTACTCTGGCCTAATGGTTAAAGTTTTAACTTTTACTCTGGCCTAATGGTTGAGGTCTTAGACTCTTACTCTTGCCTAATGGTTAAGGTCTTACCTCTTACTCTGGCCTAATGGTAAAGGTCTTAACCCCTACTCTGGCCTAATGGTTAAGGTCTTAACTCTTATTCTGGCCTAATGGTTAAGGTCTTAGACTCTTACTCTGGCCTAATTGTTAAGGTCTTAACTCTTACTCTGGCCTAATGGTCAAGGTCTAGACTCTTACTCTGACCTAGTGCTTAAGGTTTTAACTCTTACTATGGCCTAATGATTAAGATCTAAGACTCTTACTCTTGCCTAATGGTTAAGGTCTTAACTCTTACTCTGGCCTATTGGTTAAGGTCTTAACTCTTACTCTGGCCTAATGGGTAAGGTCTTAGACTCTTACTCTGGCCTACTGGTTAAGGTCTTAATTCTTACTCTGGCCTAATGATTAAGGTTTTAACTCTTACTCTAGCCTAATGGTTAAGGTTTTAGACTCTTACTCTGGCCTAATGGTCAAGGTCTTAGACTCTTACTCTGGCCTAATTGTTAAGGTCTTAACTCTTACTCTGGCCTAATGGTCAAGGTCTAGACTCTTACTCTGACCTAGTGCTTAAGGTTTTAACTCTTACTATGGCCTAATGATTAAGATCTAAGACTCTTACTCTTGCCTAATGGTTAAGGTCTTAACTCTTACTCTGGCCTAATGGTTAAGGTCTTAACTCTTACTCTGGCCTACTGGTTAAGATCTTAACTCTTACTCTGGCCTAATGGTTAAGCTCTTAGGCTCTTACTCTGGCCTACTGGTTAAAGTCTTAACTCTTACTCTGGCCTAATGGTTAAGGTTTTAACTGCTACTCTGGCCTAATGGTTGAGGTCTTAGACTCTTACTGTGACCTAATGGTTAAGGTCTTAACTCTTACTCTGGCCTACTGGTTAAGGTCTTAACTCTTACTCTGGCCTAATGATTAAGGTCTTAGAGTCTTACTCTGGCCTACTGGTTAAGGTCTTAACTCTTACTCTGGCCTAATGGTTAAAGTTTTAACTTTTACTCTGGCCTAATGGTTGAGGTCTTAGACTCTTACTCTTGCCTAATGGTTAAGGTCTTACCTCTTACTCTGGCCTAATGGTTAAGGTCTTAGACTCTTACTCTTGCCTAATGGTTAAGGTCTTAACTCTTACTCTGGCCTAATGGTTAAGGTCTTAGACTCTTACTCTGGCCTAATGGTTAAGGTCTTAACTCTAACTCTGGCCTAATGGGTAAAGTCTTAGAATCTTACTCTGGCCTACTGGTTAAGGTCTTAATTCTTACTCTGGCCTATTGGTTAAGGTTTTAACTTTACTCTGGCCTAATGGTTAAGGTTTTAGACTCTTACTCTGGCCTAATGGTTAAAGTCTTAAACTCTTACTCTGGCCTAATGGTTAAGGTCTTAACTCTTACTCTGGCCTAATGGGTAAGGTCTTAGACTCTTACTCTGGCCTACTGGTTAAGGTCTTAATTCTTACTCTGGCCTAATGATTAAGGTTTTAACTCTTACTCTGGCCTAATGGTTAAGGTTTTAGACTCTTACTCTGGCCTAATGGTTAAGGTCTTAGACTCTTACTCTGGCCTAATGGTTAAGGTATTATACTCTTACTCTGGCCTAATGGCTAAGGTCTTGACTCTTACTCTGGCCTAATGATTAAGGTCTTAACTCTTACTCTGGCCTAATGGGTAAGGTCTTAGACTCTTACTCTGGCCTACTGGTTAAGGTCTTAACTCTTACTCTGGCCTAATGGTTAAGGTCTTAACTCTTACTCTGGCCTAATGGTTAAGGTCTTAGAGTCTTACTCTGGCCTACTGGTTAAGGTCTTAACTCTTACTCTGGCCTAATGGTTAAAGTTTTAACTTTTACTCTGGCCTAATGGTTGAGGTCTTAGACTCTTACTCTTGCCTAATGGTTAAGGTCTTACCTCTTACTCTGGCCTAATGGTTAAGGTCTTAGACTCTTACTCTTGCCTAATGGTTAAGGTCTTAACTCTTACTCTGGCCTAATGGTTAAGGTCTTAGACTCTTACTCTGGCCTAATGGTTAAGGTCTTAACTCTTACTCTGGCCTAATGGGTAAAGTCTTAGAATCTTACTCTGGCCTACTGGTTAAGGTCTTAATTCTTACTCTGGCCTATTGGTTAAGGTTTTAACTTTACTCTGGCCTAATGGTTAAGGTCTTAGACTCTTACTCTGGCCTAATGGTTAAAGTCTTAAACTCTTACTCTGGCCTAATGGTTAAGGTCTTAACTCTTACTCTGGCCTAATGGTTAAGGTATTGGACTCTTACTCTGGCCTAATGGTTAAGGTCTTGACTCTTACTCTGGCCTAATGGTTAAGGTCTTCGACTCTTACACTGGCCTAATGGTTAAGGTATTATACTCTTACTCTGGCCTAATGACTAAGGTCTTGACTCTCACTCTGGCCTAACGGTTAAGGTCTAGACTCCTACTGTGGCCTACTGGTTACGGTCTTAACTCTTACTCTGGCCTAATGGTTAAGGTCTTAGACTCTTACTCTGGCCTAACGGTTAAGGTCTTAGACTCTTACTCTGGCCTAATGGTTAAGGTTTTAGACTTTTACTCTTGCCTAATGGTTAAGGTCTTAGACTCTTACTCTGGCCTAATGTTTAAGGTCTTAGACTCTTACTCTGGTCTAATGGTTAAGGTCTAGACTCTTACTCAGGCCTTATGATTAAGGTCTTAACTCTTACTCTGGCCTAACGGTTAAGGTCTTAGACTCTTACTCTGGCCTAATGGTTAGGGTCTTAACTCTTGCTCTGGCCTGATGGTTAAGGTCTTGACTCTTACTCTGGTCTAATGGTTAAGGTCTTAGACTCTTACTCTGGCCTAACGGTTAATGTCTTAGACTCTTACTCTGGCCTAATGGTTAAGGTTTTAGACTTTTACTCTTGCCTAATGGTTAAGGTCTTAGACTCTTACTCTGGCCTAATGTTTAAGGTCTTAGACTCTTACTCTGGTCTAATGGTTAAGGTCTAGACTCTTACTCAGGCCTTATGATTAAGGTCTAGACTCTTACTCTGGCCTAATGCTTAAGGTCTTAACTCTTACTCTGGCCTAATGGTTAAGGTCTTAGACTCTTACTCTGGACCAATGTTTAAGGTCTAGACTCTTACTTAGGCCTAATCCGTAAGGTCTTAACTCTTACTATGGCCTAATGGTTAAGGTCTTAGACTCTTACTCTGGACCAATGTTTAAGGTATAGACTCTTACTTAGGCCTAATCCGTAAGGTCTTAACTCTTACTATGGCCTAATTTTTAAGGTCTTAACTCTTACTCTGGCCTAATGGTTAGGGTCTTAACTCTTGCTCTGGCCTAATGGTTAAGGTCTCAGACTCTTACTCTGGCCTACTGGTTAAGGTCTTAGACTCGTACTCTGGGCTAATGGTAAAGGTCTTAACTCTTACTCTGGCCTAATGGTTAAGGTCTTAACTCTTATTCTGGCCTAATGGTTAAGGTCTTAGACTCTTACTCTGGCCTAATTGTTAAGGTCTTAACTCTTACTCTGGCCTAATGGTCAAGGTCTAGACTCTTACTCTGACCTAGTGCTTAAGGTTTTAACTCTTACTATGGCCTAATGATTAAGATCTAAGACTCTTACTCTTGCCTAATGGTTAAGGTCTTAACTCTTACTCTGGCCTAATGGTTAAGGTCTTAACTCTTACTCAGGCCTAATGGGTAAGGTCTTAGACTCTTACTCTGGCCAACTGGTTAAGGTCTTAATTCTTACTCTGGCCTAATGATTAAGGTTTTAACTCTTACTCTGGCCTAATGGTTAGGTTTTAGACTCTTACTCTGGCCTAATGGTTAAGGTCTTAGACTCTTACTCTGGCCTAATGGTTAAGGTATTATACTCTTACTCTGGCCTAATGGCTAAGGTCTTGACTCTTACTCTGGCCTAATGATTAAGGTCTTAACTCTTACTCTGGCCTAATGGGTAAGGTCTTAGACTCTTACTCTGGACTAATGGGTAAGGTCTTAGAATCTTACTCTGGCCTACTGGTTAAGGTCTTAACTCTTACTCTGGCCTAATGGTTAAGGTCTTAACTCCTACTCTGGCCAAATGGTTAAGGTCTCAGACTCTTACGTTGGCCTAATGGTTAAGGTCTAAACTCTTACTATTGACTAATGGTTAAGGTCTTAACTCTTACTCTGGCCTTCTGGTTAAGGTCTTAACTCTTACTCTGGCCTAATGGGTAAGGTCTTAGACTCTTACTCTGTCCTAATGGTTAAGGTCTTAGACTCTTACTCTGGCCTAATGGTTAAGGTCTAGACTCTTACTTAGGCCTAATCCGTAAGGTCTTAACTCTTACTATGGCCTAATGGTTAAGGTCTTAACTCTTACTCTGGCCTAATGGTTAAGGTCTTAGACTCTTACTCTGGCCTAATGGTTAAGGCCTTAACTCTTACTCTGGCCTAATGGGTAAGGTCGTAGACTCTTACTCTGTCCTAATGGTTAAGGTCTTAGACTCTTACTCGGGCCTAATGGTTAAGGTCTAGACTCTTACTCTGGCCTAGTCCGTAAGGTCTTAACTCTTACTATGGCCTAATGGTTAAGGTCTAGACTCTTACTCTGGCCTTATGATTAAGGTCTTAACTCTTACTCTGGCCTAATGGTTAAGGTTTTAGACTCTTACTCTTGCCTAATGGTTAAGGTCTTAACTCTTACTCTGGCCTAATGGTTAAGGTCTTAGACTCTTACTCTGGCCTAATGGTTAAGGTCTTAACTCTTACTCTGGCCTAATGGGTAAGGTCTTAGACTCTTACTCTGGCCTACTGGTTAAGGTCTTAATTCTTACTCTGGCCTATTGGTTAAGGTTTTAACTCTTACTCTGGCCTAATGGTTAAGGTTTTAGACTCTTACTCTGGCCTAATGGTTAAAGTCTTAAACTCTTACTCTGGCCTAATGGTTAAGGTCTTAACTCTTACTCTGGCCTAATGGTTAAGGTATTGGACTCTTACTGTGGCCTAATGGTTAAGGTCGTGACTCTTACTCTGGCCTAATGGTTAAGGTCTTAGACTCTTACTCTGGCCTAATGCTTAAGGTCGCAGACTCTTACTCTTGCCTAAGGGTTAAGATCTTAACTCTTACTCTGGCCTAATGGGTAAGGTCTTAACTCTTACTCTGGCCTAATGGTTAAGGTCTTAGACTCTTACACTGGCCTACTGGTTAAGGTCTTTGCTCTTACTCTGGCCTACTGGTTAAGGTCCTAGACTCTTACTCTGGCCTAATGGTTAAGGTCCTAACTCTTACTATTGACTAATGGTTAAGGTCTTAACTCTTACTCTGGCCTAATGTGTAAAGTCTTTGACTCTTACTCTGGCCTACTGGTTAAGGTCTTATCTCTTACTCTGGCCTAATGGTTAAGGTCTTAACTCTTACTCTGGCCTAATGGGTAAGGTCTTAGAATCTTACTCTGGCCTACTGGTTAAGGTCTTAATTCTTACTCTGGCCTATTGGTTAAGGTTTTAACTTTACTCTGGCCTAATGGTTAAGGTTTTAGACTCTTACTCTGGCCTAATGGTTAAAGTCTTAAACTCTTACTCTGGCCTAATGGTTAAGGTCTTAACTCTTACTCTGGCCTAATGGTTAAGGTATTGGACTCTTACTCTGGCCTAATGGTTAAGGTCTTGACTCTTACTCTGGCCTAATGGTTAAGGTCTTAGACTCTTACACTGGCCTAATGGTTAAGGTATTATACTCTTACTCTGGCCTAATGACTAAGGTCTTGACTCTCACTCTGGCCTAACGGTTAAGGTCTAGACTCCTACTGTGGCCTACTGGTTAAGGTCTTAACTCTTACTCTGGCCTAATGGTTAAGGTCTTAGACTCTTACTCTGGCCTAACGGTTAAGGTCTAAGACTCTTACTCTGGCCTAATGGTTAAGGTTTTAGACTTTTACTCTTGCCTAATGGTTAAGGTCTTAGACTCTTACTCTGGCCTAATGGTTAAGGTCTTAGACTCTTACTCTGGTCTAATGGTTAAGGTCTAGACTCTTACTCAGGCCTTATGATTAAGGTCTTAACTCTTACTCTGGCCTAACGGTTAAGGTCTTAGACTGTTACTCTGGCCTAATGGTTAGGGTCTTAACTCTTGCTCTGGCCTAATGGTTAAGGTCTTGACTCTTACTCTGGTCTAATGGTTAAGGTCTAGACTCTTACTCTGGCCTAATGCTTAAGGTCTTAACTCTTACTCTGGCCTAATGGTTAAGGTCTTAGACTCTTACTCTGGACCAATGTTTGAGGTCTAGACTCTTACTTAGGCCTAATCCGTAAGGTCTTAACTCTTACTCTGGCCTAATGGTTAAGGTCTTAACTCTTACTCTGGCCTAATGGTTAGGGTCTTAACTCTTGCTCTGGCCTAATGGTTAAGGTCTCAGACTCTTACTCTGGCCTACTGGTTAAGGTCTTAGACTCGTACTCTGGCCTAATGGTAAAGGTCTTAACTCTTACTCTGGCCTAATGGTTAAGGTCTTAACTCTTATTCTGGCCTAATGGTTAAGGTCTTAGACTCTTACTCTGGCCTAATTGTTAAGGTCTTAACTCTTACTCTGGCCTAATGGTCATGGTCTAGACTCTTACTCTGACCTAGTGCTTAAGGTTTTAACTCTTACTATGGCCTAATGATTAAGATCTAAGACTCTTACTCTTGCCTAATGGTTAAGGTCTTAACTCTTACTCTGGCCTAATGGTTAAGGTCTTAACTCTTACTCTGGCCTACTGGTTAAGATCTTAACTCTTACTCTGGCCTAATGGTTAAGCTCTTAGGCTCTTACTCTGGCCTACTGGTTAAAGTCTTAACTCTTACTCTGGCCTAATTGTTAAGGTTTTAACTCCTACTCTGGCCTAATGGTTGAGGTCTTAGACTCTTACTGTGACCTAATGGTTAAGGTCTTAACTCTTACTCTGGCCTAATGGTCAAGGTCTAGACTCTTACTCTGACCTAGTGCTTAAGGTTTTAACTCTTACTATGGCCTAATGATTAAGATCTAAGACTCTTACTCTTGCCTAATGGTTAAGGTCTTAACTCTTACTCTGGCCTAATGGTTAAGGTCTTAACTCTTACTCAGGCCTAATGGGTAAGGTCTTAGACTCTTACTCTGGCCAACTGGTTAAGGTCTTAATTCTTACTCTGGCCTAATGATTAAGGTTTTAACTCTTACTCTGGCCTAATGGTTAGGTTTTAGACTCTTACTCTGGCCTAATGGTTAAGGTCTTAGACTCTTACTCTGGCCTAATGGTTAAGGTATTATACTCTTACTCTGGCCTAATGGCTAAGGTCTTGACTCTTACTCTGGCCTAATGATTAAGGTCTTAACTCTTACTCTGGCCTAATGGGTAAGGTCTTAGACTCTTACTCTGGACTAATGGGTAAGGTCTTAGAATCTTACTCTGGCCTACTGGTTAAGGTCTTAACTCTTACTCTGGCCTAATGGTTAAGGTCTTAACTCCTACTCTGGCCAAATGGTTAAGGTCTCAGACTCTTACGTTGGCCTAATGGTTAAGGTCTAAACTCTTACTATTGACTAATGGTTAAGGTCTTAACTCTTACTCTGGCCTTCTGGTTAAGGTCTTAACTCTTACTCTGGCCTAATGGGTAAGGTCTTAGACTCTTACTCTGTCCTAATGGTTAAGGTCTTAGACTCTTACTCTGGCCTAATGGTTAAGGTCTAGACTCTTACTTAGGCCTAATCCGTAAGGTCTTAACTCTTACTATGGCCTAATGGTTAAGGTCTTAACTCTTACTCTGGCCTAATGGTTAAGGTCTTAGACTCTTACTCTGGCCTAATGGTTAAGGCCTTAACTCTTACTCTGGCCTAATGGGTAAGGTCGTAGACTCTTACTCTGTCCTAATGGTTAAGGTCTTAGACTCTTACTCGGGCCTAATGGTTAAGGTCTAGACTCTTACTCTGGCCTAGTCCGTAAGGTCTTAACTCTTACTATGGCCTAATGGTTAAGGTCTAGACTCTTACTCTGGCCTTATGATTAAGGTCTTAACTCTTACTCTGGCCTAATGGTTAAGGTTTTAGACTCTTACTCTTGCCTAATGGTTAAGGTCTTAACTCTTACTCTGGCCTAATGGTTAAGGTCTTAGACTCTTACTCTGGCCTAATGGTTAAGGTCTTAACTCTTACTCTGGCCTAATGGGTAAGGTCTTAGACTCTTACTCTGGCCTACTGGTTAAGGTCTTAATTCTTACTCTGGCCTATTGGTTAAGGTTTTAACTCTTACTCTGGCCTAATGGTTAAGGTTTTAGACTCTTACTCTGGCCTAATGGTTAAAGTCTTAAACTCTTACTCTGGCCTAATGGTTAAGGTCTTAACTCTTACTCTGGCCTAATGGTTAAGGTATTGGACTCTTACTGTGGCCTAATGGTTAAGGTCGTGACTCTTACTCTGGCCTAATGGTTAAGGTCTTAGACTCTTACTCTGGCCTAATGCTTAAGGTCGCAGACTCTTACTCTTGCCTAAGGGTTAAGATCTTAACTCTTACTCTGGCCTAATGGGTAAGGTCTTAACTCTTACTCTGGCCTAATGGTTAAGGTCTTAGACTCTTACACTGGCCTACTGGTTAAGGTCTTTGCTCTTACTCTGGCCTACTGGTTAAGGTCCTAGACTCTTACTCTGGCCTAATGGTTAAGGTCCTAACTCTTACTATTGACTAATGGTTAAGGTCTTAACTCTTACTCTGGCCTAATGTGTAAAGTCTTTGACTCTTACTCTGGCCTACTGGTTAAGGTCTTATCTCTTACTCTGGCCTAATGGTTAAGGTCTTAACTCTTACTCTGGCCTAATGGGTAAGGTCTTAGAATCTTACTCTGGCCTACTGGTTAAGGTCTTAATTCTTACTCTGGCCTATTGGTTAAGGTTTTAACTTTACTCTGGCCTAATGGTTAAGGTTTTAGACTCTTACTCTGGCCTAATGGTTAAAGTCTTAAACTCTTACTCTGGCCTAATGGTTAAGGTCTTAACTCTTACTCTGGCCTAATGGTTAAGGTATTGGACTCTTACTCTGGCCTAATGGTTAAGGTCTTGACTCTTACTCTGGCCTAATGGTTAAGGTCTTAGACTCTTACACTGGCCTAATGGTTAAGGTATTATACTCTTACTCTGGCCTAATGACTAAGGTCTTGACTCTCACTCTGGCCTAACGGTTAAGGTCTAGACTCCTACTGTGGCCTACTGGTTAAGGTCTTAACTCTTACTCTGGCCTAATGGTTAAGGTCTTAGACTCTTACTCTGGCCTAACGGTTAAGGTCTAAGACTCTTACTCTGGCCTAATGGTTAAGGTTTTAGACTTTTACTCTTGCCTAATGGTTAAGTCTTAGACTCTTACTCTGGCCTAATGGTTAAGGTCTTAGACTCTTACTCTGGTCTAATGGTTAAGGTCTAGACTCTTACTCAGGCCTTATGATTAAGGTCTTAACTCTTACTCTGGCCTAACGGTTAAGGTCTTAGACTGTTACTCTGGCCTAATGGTTAGGGTCTTAACTCTTGCTCTGGCCTAATGGTTAAGGTCTTGACTCTTACTCTGGTCTAATGGTTAAGGTCTAGACTCTTACTCTGGCCTAATGCTTAAGGTCTTAACTCTTACTCTGGCCTAATGGTTAAGGTCTTAGACTCTTACTCTGGACCAATGTTTGAGGTCTAGACTCTTACTTAGGCCTAATCCGTAAGGTCTTAACTCTTACTCTGGCCTAATGGTTAAGGTCTTAACTCTTACTCTGGCCTAATGGTTAGGGTCTTAACTCTTGCTCTGGCCTAATGGTTAAGGTCTCAGACTCTTACTCTGGCCTACTGGTTAAGGTCTTAGACTCGTACTCTGGCCTAATGGTAAAGGTCTTAACTCTTACTCTGGCCTAATGGTTAAGGTCTTAACTCTTATTCTGGCCTAATGGTTAAGGTCTTAGACTCTTACTCTGGCCTAATTGTTAAGGTCTTAACTCTTACTCTGGCCTAATGGTCAAGGTCTAGACTCTTACTCTGACCTAGTGCTTAAGGTTTTAACTCTTACTATGGCCTAATGATTAAGATCTAAGACTCTTACTCTTGCCTAATGGTTAAGGTCTTAACTCTTACTCTGGCCTAATGGTTAAGGTCTTAACTCTTACTCTGGCCTACTGGTTAAGATCTTAACTCTTACTCTGGCCTAATGGTTAAGCTCTTAGGCTCTTACTCTGGCCTACTGGTTAAAGTCTTAACTCTTACTCTGGCCTAATTGTTAAGGTTTTAACTCCTACTCTGGCCTAATGGTTGAGGTCTTAGACTCTTACTGTGACCTAATGGTTAAGGTCTTAACTCTTACTCTGGCCTACTGGTTAAGGTCTTAACTCTTACTCTGGCCTAATGGTTAAGGTCTTAGAGTCTTACTCTGGCCTACTGGTTAAGGTCTTAACTCTTACTCTGGCCTAATGGTTAAAGTTTTAACTTTTACTCTGGCCTAATGGTTGAGGTCTTAGACTCTTACTCTGACCTAATGGTTAAGGTCTTACCTCTTACTCTGGCCTAATGGTTAAGGTCTTAGACTCTTACGCTTGCCTAATGGTTAAGGTCTTAACTCTTACTCTGGCCTAATGGTTAAGGTCTTAGACTCTTACTCTGGCCTAATGGTTAAGGTCTTAACTCTTACTCTGGCCTAATGGGTAAAGTCTTAGAATCTTACTCTGGCCTACTGGTTAAGGTCTTAATTCTTACTCTGGCCTATTGGTTAAGGTTTTAACTTTACTCTGGCCTAATGGTTAAGGTTTTAGACTCTTACTCTGGCCTAATGGTTAAAGTCTTAAACTCTTACTCTGGCCTAATGGTTAAGGTCTTAACTCTTACTCTGGCCTAATGGTTAAGGTATTGGACTCTTACTCTGGCCTAATGGTTAAGGTCTTGACTCTTACTCTGGCCTAATGATTAAGGTCTTCGACTCTTACACTGGCCTAATGGTTAAGGTATTATACTCTTACTCTGGCCTAATGACTAAGGTCTTGACTCTCACTCTGGCCTAACGGTTAAGGTCTAGACTCCTACTGTGGCCTACTGGTTACGGTCTTAACTCTTACTCTGGCCTAATGGTTAAGGTCTTAGACTCTTACTCTGGCCTAACGGTTAAGGTCTTAGACTCTTACTCTGGCCTAATGGTTAAGGTTTTAGACTTTTACTGTTGCCTAATGGTTAAGGTCTTAGACTCTTACTCTGGCCTAATGTTTAAGGTCTTAGACTCTTACTCTGGTCTAATGGTTAAGGTCTAGACTCTTACTCAGGCCTTATGATTAAGGTCTTAACTCTTACTCTGGCCTAACGGTTAAGGTCTTAGACTCTTACTCTGGCCTAATGGTTAGGGTCTTAACTCTTGCTCTGGCCTAATGGTTAAGGTCTTGACTCTTACTCTGGTCTAATGGTTAAGGTCTAGACTCTTACTCTGGCCTAATGCTTAAGGTCTTAACTCTTACTCTGGCCTAATGGTTAAGGTCTTCGACTCTTACACTGGCCTAATGGTTAAGGTATTATACTCTTACTCTGGCCTAATGACTAAGGTCTTGACTCTCACTCTGGCCTAACGGTTAAGGTCTAGACTCCTACTGTGGCCTACTGGTTACGGTCTTAACTCTTACTCTGGCCTAATGGTTAAGGTCTTAGACTCTTACTCTGGCCTAACGGTTAAGGTCTTAGACTCTTACTCTGGCCTAATGGTTAAGGTTTTAGACTTTTACTCTTGCCTAATGGTTAAGGTCTTAGACTCTTACTCTGGCCTAATGTTTAAGGTCTTAGACTCTTACTCTGGTCTAATGGTTAAGGTCTAGACTCTTACTCAGGCCTTATGATTAAGGTCTTAACTCTTACTCTGGCCTAACGGTTAAGGTCTTAGACTCTTACTCTGGCCTAATGGTTAGGGTCTTAACTCTTGCTCTGGCCTGATGGTTAAGGTCTTGACTCTTACTCTGGTCTAATGGTTAAGGTCTTAGACTCTTACTCTGGCCTAACGGTTAATGTCTTAGACTCTTACTCTGGCCTAATGGTTAAGGTTTTAGACTTTTACTCTTGCCTAATGGTTAAGGTCTTAGACTCTTACTCTGGCCTAATGTTTAAGGTCTTAGACTCTTACTCTGGTCTAATGGTTAAGGTCTAGACTCTTACTCAGGCCTTATGATTAAGGTCTAGACTCTTACTCTGGCCTAATGCTTAAGGTCTTAACTCTTACTCTGGCCTAATGGTTAAGGTCTTAGACTCTTACTCTGGACCAATGTTTAAGGTCTAGACTCTTACTTAGGCCTAATCCGTAAGGTCTTAACTCTTACTATGGCCTAATGGTTAAGGTCTTAGACTCTTACTCTGGACCAATGTTTAAGGTATAGACTCTTACTTAGGCCTAATCCGTAAGGTCTTAACTCTTACTATGGCCTAATTTTTAAGGTCTTAACTCTTACTCTGGCCTAATGGTTAGGGTCTTAACTCTTGCTCTGGCCTAATGGTTAACGTCTCAGACTCTTACTCTGGCCTACTGGTTAAGGTCTTAGACTCGTACTCTGGCCTAATGGTAAAGGTCTTAACTCTTACTCTGGCCTAATGGTTAAGGTCTTAACTCTTATTCTGGCCTAATGGTTAAGGTCTTAGACTCTTACTCTGGCCTAATTGTTAAGGTCTTAACTCTTACTCTGGCCTAATGGTCAAGGTCTAGACTCTTACTCTGACCTAGTGCTTAAGGTTTTAACTCTTACTATGGCCTAATGATTAAGATCTAAGACTCTTACTCTTGCCTAATGGTTAAGGTCTTAACTCTTACTCTGGCCTAATGGTTAAGGTCTTAACTCTTACTCAGGCCTAATGGGTAAGGTCTTAGACTCTTACTCTGGCCAACTGGTTAAGGTCTTAATTCTTACTCTGGCCTAATGATTAAGGTTTTAACTCTTACTCTGGCCTAATGGTTAGGTTTTAGACTCTTACTCTGGCCTAATGGTTAAGGTCTTAGACTCTTACTCTGGCCTAATGGTTAAGGTATTATACTCTTACTCTGGCCTAATGGCTAAGGTCTTGACTCTTACTCTGGCCTAATGATTAAGGTCTTAACTCTTACTCTGGCCTAATGGGTAAGGTCTTAGACTCTTACTCTGGACTAATGGGTAAGGTCTTAGAATCTTACTCTGGCCTACTGGTTAAGGTCTTAACTCTTACTCTGGCCTAATGGTTAAGGTCTTAACTCCTACTCTGGCCAAATGGTTAAGGTCTCAGACTCTTACGTTGGCCTAATGGTTAAGGTCTAAACTCTTACTATTGACTAATGGTTAAGGTCTTAACTCTTACTCTGGCCTTCTGGTTAAGGTCTTAACTCTTACTCTGGCCTAATGGGTAAGGTCTTAGACTCTTACTCTGTCCTAATGGTTAAGGTCTTAGACTCTTACTCTGGCCTAATGGTTAAGGTCTAGACTCTTACTTAGGCCTAATCCGTAAGGTCTTAACTCTTACTATGGCCTAATGGTTAAGGTCTTAACTCTTACTCTGGCCTAATGGTTAAGGTCTTAGACTCTTACTCTGGCCTAATGGTTAAGGCCTTAACTCTTACTCTGGCCTAATGGGTAAGGTCGTAGACTCTTACTCTGTCCTAATGGTTAAGGTCTTAGACTCTTACTCGGGCCTAATGGTTAAGGTCTAGACTCTTACTCTGGCCTAGTCCGTAAGGTCTTAACTCTTACTATGGCCTAATGGTTAAGGTCTAGACTCTTACTCTGGCCTTATGATTAAGGTCTTAACTCTTACTCTGGCCTAATGGTTAAGGTTTTAGACTCTTACTCTTGCCTAATGGTTAAGGTATTAACTCTTACTCTGGCCTAATGGTTAAGGTCTTAGACTCTTACTCTGGCCTAATGGTTAAGGTCTTAACTCTTACTCTGGCCTAATGGGTAAGGTCTTAGACTCTTACTCTGGCCTACTGGTTAAGGTCTTAATTCTTACTCTGGCCTATTGGTTAAGGTTTTAACTCTTACTCTGGCCTAATGGTTAAGGTTTTAGACTCTTACTCTGGCCTAATGGTTAAAGTCTTAAACTCTTACTCTGGCCTAATGGTTAAGGTCTTAACTCTTACTCTGGCCTAATGGTTAAGGTATTGGACTCTTACTGTGGCCTAATGGTTAAGGTCGTGACTCTTACTCTGGCCTAATGGTTAAGGTCTTAGACTCTTACTCTGGCCTAATGCTTAAGGTCGCAGACTCTTACTCTTGCCTAAGGGTTAAGATCTTAACTCTTACTCTGGCCTAATGGGTAAGGTCTTAACTCTTACTCTGGCCTAATGGTTAAGGTCTTAGACTCTTACACTGGCCTACTGGTTAAGGTCTTTGCTCTTACTCTGGCCTACTGGTTAAGGTCCTAGACTCTTACTCTGGCCTAATGGTTAAGGTCCTAACTCTTACTATTGACTAATGGTTAAGGTCTTAACTCTTACTCTGGCCTAATGTGTAAAGTCTTTGACTCTTACTCTGGCCTACTGGTTAAGGTCTTATCTCTTACTCTGGCCTAATGGTTAAGGTCTTAACTCTTACTCTGGCCTAATGGGTAAGGTCTTAGAATCTTACTCTGGCCTACTGGTTACGGTCTTAACTCTTACTCTGGCCTAATGGTTAAGGTCTTAGACTCTTACTCTGGCCTAACGGTTAAGGTCTTAGACTCTTACTCTGGCCTAATGGTTAAGGTCTTCGACTCTTACACTGGCCTAATGGTTAAGGTATTATACTCTTACTCTGGCCTAATGACTAAGGTCTTGACTCTCACTCTGGCCTAACGGTTAAGGTCTAGACTCCTACTGTGGCCTACTGGTTACGGTCTTAACTCTTACTCTGGCCTAATGGTTAAGGTCTTAGACTCTTACTCTGGCCTAACGGTTAAGGTCTTAGACTCTTACTCTGGCCTAATGGTTAAGGTTTTAGACTTTTACTCTTGCCTAATGGTTAAGGTCTTAGACTCTTACTCTGGCCTAATGTTTAAGGTCTTAGACTCTTACTCTGGTCTAATGGTTAAGGTCTAGACTCTTACTCAGGCCTTATGATTAAGGTCTTAACTCTTACTCTGGCCTAACGGTTAAGGTCTTAGACTCTTACTCTGGCCTAATGGTTAGGGTCTTAACTCTTGCTCTGGCCTGATGGTTAAGGTCTTGACTCTTACTCTGGTCTAATGGTTAAGGTCTTAGACTCTTACTCTGGCCTAACGGTTAATGTCTTAGACTCTTACTCTGGCCTAATGGTTAAGGTTTTAGACTTTTACTCTTGCCTAATGGTTAAGGTCTTAGACTCTTACTCTGGCCTAATGTTTAAGGTCTTAGACTCTTACTCTGGTCTAATGGTTAAGGTCTAGACTCTTACTCAGGCCTTATGATTAAGGTCTAGACTCTTACTCTGGCCTAATGCTTAAGGTCTTAACTCTTACTCTGGCCTAATGGTTAAGGTCTTAGACTCTTACTCTGGACCAATGTTTAAGGTCTAGACTCTTACTTAGGCCTAATCCGTAAGGTCTTAACTCTTACTATGGCCTAATGGTTAAGGTCTTAGACTCTTACTCTGGACCAATGTTTAAGGTATAGACTCTTACTTAGGCCTAATCCGTAAGGTCTTAACTCTTACTATGGCCTAATTTTTAAGGTCTTAACTCTTACTCTGGCCTAATGGTTAGGGTCTTAACTCTTGCTCTGGCCTAATGGTTAAGGTCTCAGACTCTTACTCTGGCCTACTGGTTAAGGTCTTAGACTCGTACTCTGGCCTAATGTTTAAGGTCTTAGACTCTTACTCTGGTCTAATGGTTAAGGTCTAGACTCTTACTCAGGCCTTATGATTAAGGTCTTAACTCTTACTCTGGCCTAACGGTTAAGGTCTTAGACTCTTACTCTGGCCTAATGGTTAGGGTCTTAACTCTTGCTCTGGCCTGATGGTTAAGGTCTTGACTCTTACTCTGGTCTAATGGTTAAGGTCTTAGACTCTTACTCTGGCCTAACGGTTAATGTCTTAGACTCTTACTCTGGCCTAATGGTTAAGGTTTTAGACTTTTACTCTTGCCTAATGGTTAAGGTCTTAGACTCTTACTCTGGCCTAATGTTTAAGGTCTTAGACTCTTACTCTGGTCTAATGGTTAAGGTCTAGACTCTTACTCAGGCCTTATGATTAAGGTCTAGACTCTTACTCTGGCCTAATGCTTAAGGTCTTAACTCTTACTCTGGCCTAATGGTTAAGGTCTTAGACTCTTACTCTGGACCAATGTTTAAGGTCTAGACTCTTACTTAGGCCTAATCCGTAAGGTCTTAACTCTTACTATGGCCTAATTTTTAAGGTCTTAACTCTTACTCTGGCCTAATGGTTAGGGTCTTAACTCTTGCTCTGGCCTAATGGTTAAGGTCTCAGACTCTTACTCTGGCCTACTGGTTAAGGTCTTAGACTCGTACTCTGGCCTAATGGTAAAGGTCTTAACTCTTACTCTGGCCTAATGGTTAAGGTCTTAACTCTTATTCTGGCCTAATGGTTAAGGTCTTAGACTCTTACTCTGGCCTAATTGTTAAGGTCTTAACTCTTACTCTGGCCTAATGGTCAAGGTCTAGACTCTTACTCTGACCTAGTGCTTAAGGTTTTAACTCTTACTATGGCCTAATGATTAAGATCTAAGACTCTTACACTTGCCTAATGGTTAAGGTCTTAACTCTTACTCTGGCCTAATGGTTAAGGTCTTAACTCTTACTCAGGCCTAATGGGTAAGGTCTTAGACTCTTACTCTGGCCAACTGGTTAAGGTCTTAATTCTTACTCTGGCCTAATGATTAAGGTTTTAACTCTTACTCTGGCCTAATGGTTAGGTTTTAGACTCTTACTCTGGCCTAATGGTTAAGGTCTTAGACTCTTACTCTGGCCTAATGGTTAAGGTATTATACTCTTACTCTGGCCTAATGGCTAAGGTCTTGACTCTTACTCTGGCCTAATGATTAAGGTCTTAACTCTTACTCTGGCCTAATGGGTAAGGTCTTAGACTCTTACTCTGGACTAATGGGTAAGGTCTTAGAATCTTACTCTGGCCTACTGGTTAAGGTCTTAACTCTTACTCTGGCCTAATGGTTAAGGTCTTAACTCCTACTCTGGCCAAATGGTTAAGGTCTCAGACTCTTACGTTGGCCTAATGGTTAAGGTCTAAACTCTTACTATTGACTAATGGTTAAGGTCTTAACTCTTACTCTGGCCTTCTGGTTAAGGTCTTAACTCTTACTCTGGCCTAATGGGTAAGGTCTTAGACTCTTACTCTGTCCTAATGGTTAAGGTCTTAGACTCTTACTCTGGCCTAATGGTTAAGGTCTAGACTCTTACTTAGGCCTAATCCGTAAGGTCTTAACTCTTACTATGGCCTAATGGTTAAGGTCTTAACTCTTACTCTGGCCTAATGGTTAAGGTCTTAGACTCTTACTCTGGCCTAATGGTTAAGGCCTTAACTCTTACTCTGGCCTAATGGGTAAGGTCGTAGACTCTTACTCTGTCCTAATGGTTAAGGTCTTAGACTCTTACTCGGGCCTAATGGTTAAGGTCTAGACTCTTACTCTGGCCTAGTCCGTAAGGTCTTAACTCTTACTATGGCCTAATGGTTAAGGTCTAGACTCTTACTCTGGCCTTATGATTAAGGTCTTAACTCTTACTCTGGCCTAATGGTTAAGGTTTTAGACTCTTACTCTTGCCTAATGGTTAAGGTCTTAACTCTTACTCTGGCCTAATGGTTAAGGTCTTAGACTCTTACTCTGGCCTAATGGTTAAGGTCTTAACTCTTACTCTGGCCTAATGGGTAAGGTCTTAGACTCTTACTCTGGCCTACTGGTTAAGGTCTTAATTCTTACTCTGGCCTATTGGTTAAGGTTTTAACTCTTACTCTGGCCTAATGGTTAAGGTTTTAGACTCTTACTCTGGCCTAATGGTTAAAGTCTTAAACTCTTACTCTGGCCTAATGGTTAAGGTCTTAACTCTTACTCTGGCCTAATGGTTAAGGTATTGGACTCTTACTGTGGCCTAATGGTTAAGGTCGTGACTCTTACTCTGGCCTAATGGTTAAGGTCTTAGACTCTTACTCTGGCCTAATGCTTAAGGTCGCAGACTCTTACTCTTGCCTAAGGGTTAAGATCTTAACTCTTACTCTGGCCTAATGGGTAAGGTCTTAACTCTTACTCTGGCCTAATGGTTAAGGTCTTAGACTCTTACACTGGCCTACTGGTTAAGGTCTTTGCTCTTACTCTGGCCTACTGGTTAAGGTCCTAGACTCTTACTCTGGCCTAATGGTTAAGGTCCTAACTCTTACTATTGACTAATGGTTAAGGTCTTAACTCTTACTCTGGCCTAATGTGTAAAGTCTTTGACTCTTACTCTGGCCTACTGGTTAAGGTCTTATCTCTTACTCTGGCCTAATGGTTAAGGTCTTAACTCTTACTCTGGCCTAATGGGTAAGGTCTTAGAATCTTACTCTGGCCTACTGGTTAAGGTCTTAATTCTTACTCTGGCCTATTGGTTAAGGTTTTAACTTTACTCTGGCCTAATGGTTAAGGTTTTAGACTCTTACTCTGGCCTAATGGTTAAAGTCTTAAACTCTTACTCTGGCCTAATGGTTAAGGTCTTAACTCTTACTCTGGCCTAATGGTTAAGGTATTGGACTCTTACTCTGGCCTAATGGTTAAGGTCTTGACTCTTACTCTGGCCTAATGGTTAAGGTCTTAGACTCTTACACTGGCCTAATGGTTAAGGTATTATACTCTTACTCTGGCCTAATGACTAAGGTCTTGACTCTCACTCTGGCCTAACGGTTAAGGTCTAGACTCCTACTGTGGCCTACTGGTTAAGGTCTTAACTCTTACTCTGGCCTAATGGTTAAGGTCTTAGACTCTTACTCTGGCCTAACGGTTAAGGTCTAAGACTCTTACTCTGGCCTAATGGTTAAGGTTTTAGACTTTTACTCTTGCCTAATGGTTAAGGTCTTAGACTCTTACTCTGGCCTAATGGTTAAGGTCTTAGACTCTTACTCTGGTCTAATGGTTAAGGTCTAGACTCTTACTCAGGCCTTATGATTAAGGTCTTAACTCTTACTCTGGCCTAACGGTTAAGGTCTTAGACTGTTACTCTGGCCTAATGGTTAGGGTCTTAACTCTTGCTCTGGCCTAATGGTTAAGGTCTTGACTCTTACTCTGGTCTAATGGTTAAGGTCTAGACTCTTACTCTGGCCTAATGCTTAAGGTCTTAACTCTTACTCTGGCCTAATGGTTAAGGTCTTAGACTCTTACTCTGGACCAATGTTTGAGGTCTAGACTCTTACTTAGGCCTAATCCGTAAGGTCTTAACTCTTACTCTGGCCTAATGGTTAAGGTCTTAACTCTTACTCTGGCCTAATGGTTAGGGTCTTAACTCTTGCTCTGGCCTAATGGTTAAGGTCTCAGACTCTTACTCTGGCCTACTGGTTAAGGTCTTAGACTCGTACTCTGGCCTAATGGTAAAGGTCTTAACTCTTACTCTGGCCTAATGGTTAAGGTCTTAACTCTTATTCTGGCCTAATGGTTAAGGTCTTAGACTCTTACTCTGGCCTAATTGTTAAGGTCTTAACTCTTACTCTGGCCTAATGGTCAAGGTCTAGACTCTTACTCTGACCTAGTGCTTAAGGTTTTAACTCTTACTATGGCCTAATGATTAAGATCTAAGACTCTTACTCTTGCCTAATGGTTAAGGTCTTAACTCTTACTCTGGCCTAATGGTTAAGGTCTTAACTCTTACTCTGGCCTACTGGTTAAGATCTTAACTCTTACTCTGGCCTAATGGTTAAGCTCTTAGGCTCTTACTCTGGCCTACTGGTTAAAGTCTTAACTCTTACTCTGGCCTAATTGTTAAGGTTTTAACTCCTACTCTGGCCTAATGGTTGAGGTCTTAGACTCTTACTGTGACCTAATGGTTAAGGTCTTAACTCTTACTCTGGCCTACTGGTTAAGGTCTTAACTCTTACTCTGGCCTAATGGTTAAGGTCTTAGAGTCTTACTCTGGCCTACTGGTTAAGGTCTTAACTCTTACTCTGGCCTAATGGTTAAAGTTTTAACTTTTACTCTGGCCTAATGGTTGAGGTCTTAGACTCTTACTCTGACCTAATGGTTAAGGTCTTACCTCTTACTCTGGCCTAATGGTTAAGGTCTTAGACTCTTACGCTTGCCTAATGGTTAAGGTCTTAACTCTTACTCTGGCCTAATGGTTAAGGTCTTAGACTCTTACTCTGGCCTAATGGTTAAGGTCTTAACTCTTACTCTGGCCTAATGGGTAAAGTCTTAGAATCTTACTCTGGCCTACTGGTTAAGGTCTTAATTCTTACTCTGGCCTATTGGTTAAGGTTTTAACTTTACTCTGGCCTAATGGTTAAGGTTTTAGACTCTTACTCTGGCCTAATGGTTAAAGTCTTAAACTCTTACTCTGGCCTAATGGTTAAGGTCTTAACTCTTACTCTGGCCTAATGGTTAAGGTATTGGACTCTTACTCTGGCCTAATGGTTAAGGTCTTGACTCTTACTCTGGCCTAATGATTAAGGTCTTCGACTCTTACACTGGCCTAATGGTTAAGGTATTATACTCTTACTCTGGCCTAATGACTAAGGTCTTGACTCTCACTCTGGCCTAACGGTTAAGGTCTAGACTCCTACTGTGGCCTACTGGTTAAGGTCTTAACTCTTACTCTGGCCTAATGGTTAAGGTCTTAGACTCTTACTCTGGCCTAACGGTTAAGGTCTTAGACTCTTACTCTGGCCTAATGGTTAAGGTTTTAGACTTTTACTGTTGCCTAATGGTTAAGGTCTTAGACTCTTACTCTGGCCTAATGTTTAAGGTCTTAGACTCTTACTCTGGTCTAATGGTTAAGGTCTAGACTCTTACTCAGGCCTTATGATTAAGGTCTTAACTCTTACTCTGGCCTAACGGTTAAGGTCTTAGACTCTTACTCTGGCCTAATGGTTAGGGTCTTAACTCTTGCTCTGGCCTAATGGTTAAGGTCTTGACTCTTACTCTGGTCTAATGGTTAAGGTCTAGACTCTTACTCTGGCCTAATGCTTAAGGTCTTAACTCTTACTCTGGCCTAATGGTTAAGGTCTTAGACTCTTACTCTGGACCAATGTTTAAGGTCTAGACTCTTACTTAGGCCTAATCCGTAAGGTCTTAACTCTTACTATGGCCTAATGGTTAAGGTCTTAGACTCTTACTCTGGACCAATGTTTAAGGTATAGACTCTTACTTAGGCCTAATCCGTAAGGTCTTAACTCTTACTATGGCCTAATTTTTAAGGTCTTAACTCTTACTCTGGCCTAATGGTTAGGGTCTTAACTCTTGCTCTGGCCTAATGGTTAAGGTCTCAGACTCTTACTCTGGCCTACTGGTTAATGTCTTAGACTCGTACTCTGGCCTAATGGTAAAGGTCTTAACTCTTACTCTGGCCTAATGGTTAAGGTCTTAACTCTTATTCTGGCCTAATGGTTAAGGTCTTAGACTCTTACTCTGGCCTAATTGTTAAGGTCTTAACTCTTACTCTGGCCTAATGGTCAAGGTCTAGACTCTTACTCTGACCTAGTGCTTAAGGTTTTAACTCTTACTATGGCCTAATGATTAAGATCTAAGACTCTTACTCTTGCCTAATGGTTAAGGTCTTAACTCTTACTCTGGCCTAATGGTTAAGGTCTTAACTCTTACTCTGGCCTAATGGGTAAGGTCTTAGACTCTTACTCTGGCCTACTGGTTAAGGTCTTAATTCTTACTCTGGCCTAATGATTAAGGTTTTAACTCTTACTCTGGCCTAATGGTTAGGTTTTAGACTCTTACTCTGGCCTAATGGTTAAGGTCTTAGACTCTTACTCTGGCCTAATGGTTAAGGTATTATACTCTTACTCTGGCCTAATGGCTAAGGTCTTGACTCTTACTCTGGCCTAATGATTAAGGTCTTAACTCTTACTCTGGCCTAATGGGTATGGTCTTAGACTCTTACTCTGGACTAATGGGTAAGGTCTTAGACTCTTACTCTGGCCTACTGGTTAAGGTCTTAACTCTTACTCTGGCCTAATGGTTAAGGTCTTAACTCCTACTCTGGCCAAATGGTTAAGGTCTCAGACTCTTACGTTGGCCTAATGGTTAAGGTCTAAACTCTTACTATTGACTAATGGTTAAGGTCTTAACTCTTACTCTGGCCTACTGGTTAAGGTCTTAACTCTTACTCTGGCCTAATGGGTAAGGTCTTAGACTCTTACTCTGTCCTAATGGTTAAGGTCTTAGACTCTTACTCTGGCCTAATGGTTAAGGTCTAGACTCTTACTTAGGCCTAATCCGTAAGGTCTTAACTCTTACTATGGCCTAATGGTTAAGGTCTTAACTCTTACTCTGGCCTAATGGTTAAGGTCTTAGACTCTTACTCTGGCCTAATGGTTAAGGCCTTAACTCTTACTCTGGCCTAATGGGTAAGGTCGTAGACTCTTACTCTGTCCTAATGGTTAAGGTCTTAGACTCTTACTCGGGCCTAATGGTTAAGGTCTAGACTCTTACTCTGGCCTAGTCCGTAAGGTCTTAACTCTTACTATGGCCTAATGGTTAAGGTCTAGACTCTTACTCTGGCCTTATGATTAAGGTCTTAACTCTTACTCTGGCCTAATGGTTAAGGTTTTAGACTCTTGCCTAATGGTTAAGGTCTTAACTCTTACTCTGGCCTAATGGTTAAGGTCTTAGACTCTTACTCTGGCCTAATGGTTAAGGTCTTAACTCTTACTCTGGCCTAATGGGTAAGGTCTTAGACTCTTACTCTGGCCTACTGGTTAAGGTCTTAATTCTTACTCTGGCCTATTGGTTAAGGTTTTAACTCTTACTCTGGCCTAATGGTTAAGGTTTTAGACTCTTACTCTGGCCTAATGGTTAAAGTCTTAAACTCTTACTCTGGCCTAATGGTTAAGGTCTTAACTCTTACTCTGGCCTAATGGTTAAGGTATTGGACTCTTACTGTTGCCTAATGGTTAAGGTCGTGACTCTTACTCTGGCCTAATGGTTAAGGTCTTAGACTCTTACTCTGGCCTAATGGTTAAGGTATTATACTCTTACTCTGGCCTAATGACTAAGGTCTTGACTCTCACTCTGGCCTAATGGTTAAGGTCTAGACTCCTACTGTGGCCTACTGGTTAAGGTCTTAAACTCTTACTCTGGCCTAATGGTTAAGGTCTTAGACTCTTACTCTGGCCTAACGGTTAAGGTCTTAGACTCTTACTCTGGCCTAATGGTTAAGGTTTTAGACTTTTACTCTTGCCTAATGGTTAAGGTCTTAACTCTTACTCTGGCCTAATGGTTAAGGTCTTAGACTCTTACTCTGGCCTAATGGTTAAGGTCTTAACTTTTACTCTGGCCTAATGGGTAAGGTGTTAACTCTTACTCTGACCTAATGGTTAAGGTCTTAGACTCTTACTCTGGCCTAATGGTTAAGGTCTTGACTCTTACTCTGGCCTAATTGTTAAAGTCTTAGACTCTTACTCTGGCCTAATGGTTAATGTCTAGACTCTTATTCTGGACTAATGGTTAAGCTCTTTACTCTTCCTCTGGACTAATGGCTAAGTTCTTAACTCTTACTCTGACCTAATGGTTAAGGTTTTAGACTCTTACTCTGGCCTAATGCTTAAGGTCGCAGACTCTTACTCTTGCCTAATGGTTAAGATCTTAACTCTTACTCTGGCCTAATGCTTAAGGTCGCAGACTCTTACTCTTGCCTAATGGTTAAGATCTTAACTCTTACTCTGGCCTAATGGTTAAGGTCTTAACTCTTACTCTGGCCTAATGTGTAACGTCTTAGACTCTTACTCTGGCCTACTGGTTAAGGTCTTAACTCTTACTCTGGCCTAATGGTTAAGGTCTTAACTCTTACTCTGGCCTAATGGGTAAGGTCTTAGAATCTTACTCTGGCCTACTGGTTAAGGTCTTAATTCTTACTCTGGCCTATTGGTTAAGGTTTTAACTTTACTCTGGCCTAATGGTTAAGGTTTTAGACTCTTACTCTGGCCTAATGGTTAAAGTCTTAAACTCTTACTCTGGCCTAATGGTTAAGGTCTTAACTCTTACTCTGGCCTAATGGTTAAGGTATTGGACTCTTACTCTGGCCTAATGGTTAAGGTCTTGACTCTTACTCTGGCCTAATGGTTAAGGTCTTAGACTCTTACACTGGCCTAATGGTTAAGGTATTATACTCTTACTCTGGCCTAATGACTAAGGTCTTGACACTCACTCTGGCCTAACGGTTAAGGTCTAGACTCCTACTGTGGCCTACTGGTTAAGGTCTTAACTCTTACTCTGGCCTAATGGTTAAGGTCTTAGACTCTTACTCTGGCCTAACGGTTAAGGTCTTAGACTCTTACTCTGGCCTAATGGTTAAGGTTTTAGACTTTTACTCTTGCCTAATGGTTATGGTCTTAGACTCTTACTCTGGCCTAATGGTTAAGGTCTTAGACTCTTACTCTGGTCTAATGGTTAAGGTCTAGACTCTTACTCAGGCCTTATGATTAAGGTCTTAACTCTTACTCTGGCCTAACGGTTAAGGTCTTAGACTCTTACTCTGGCCTAATGGTTAGGGTCTTAACTCTTGCTCTGGCCTAATGGTTAAGGTCTTGACTCTTACTCTGGTCTAATGGTTAAGGTCTAGACTCTTACTCTGGCCTAATGCTTAAGGTCTTAACTCTTACTCTGGCCTAATGGTTAAGGTCTTAGACTCTTACTCTGGACCAATGTTTAAGGTCTAGACTCTTACTTAGGCCTAATCCGTAAGGTCTTAACTCTTACTCTGGCCTAATGGTTAAGGTCTTAACTCTTACTCTGGCCTAATGGTTAGGGTCTTAACTCTTGCTCTGGCCTAATGGTTAAGGTCTCAGACTCTTACTCTGGCCTACTGGTTAAGGTCTTAGACTCGTACTCTGGCCTAATGGTAAAGGTCTTAACCCCTACTCTGGCCTAATGGTTAAGGTCTTAGACTCTTACTCTGGCCTAATGGGTAAGGTCTTAGACTCTTACTCTGTCCTAATGGTTAAGGTCTTAGACTCTTACTCTGGCCTAATGGTTAAGGTCTAGACTCTTACTTAGGCCTAATCCGTAAGGTCTTAACTCTTACTATGGCCTAATGGTTAAGGTCTTAACTCTTACTCTGGCCTAATGGTTAAGGTCTTAGACTCTTACTCTGGCCTAATGGTTAAGGCCTTAACTCTTACTCTGGCCTAATGGGTAAGGTCGTAGACTCTTACTCTGTCCTAATGGTTAAGGTCTTAGACTCTTACTCGGGCCTAATGGTTAAGGTCTAGACTCTTACTCTGGCCTAGTCCGTAAGGTCTTAACTCTTACTATGGCCTAATGGTTAAGGTCTAGACTCTTACTCTGGCCTTATGATTAAGGTCTTAACTCTTACTCTGGCCTAATGGTTAAGGTTTTAGACTCTTGCCTAATGGTTAAGGTCTTAACTCTTACTCTGGCCTAATGGTTAAGGTCTTAGACTCTTACTCTGGCCTAATGGTTAAGGTCTTAACTCTTACTCTGGCCTAATGGGTAAGGTCTTAGACTCTTACTCTGGCCTACTGGTTAAGGTCTTAATTCTTACTCTGGCCTATTGGTTAAGGTTTTAACTCTTACTCTGGCCTAATGGTTAAGGTTTTAGACTCTTACTCTGGCCTAATGGTTAAAGTCTTAAACTCTTACTCTGGCCTAATGGTTAAGGTCTTAACTCTTACTCTGGCCTAATGGTTAAGGTATTGGACTCTTACTGTTGCCTAATGGTTAAGGTCGTGACTCTTACTCTGGCCTAATGGTTAAGGTCTTAGACTCTTACTCTGGCCTAATGGTTAAGGTATTATACTCTTACTCTGGCCTAATGACTAAGGTCTTGACTCTCACTCTGGCCTAATGGTTAAGGTCTAGACTCCTACTGTGGCCTACTGGTTAAGGTCTTAAACTCTTACTCTGGCCTAATGGTTAAGGTCTTAGACTCTTACTCTGGCCTAACGGTTAAGGTCTTAGACTCTTACTCTGGCCTAATGGTTAAGGTTTTAGACTTTTACTCTTGCCTAATGGTTAAGGTCTTAACTCTTACTCTGGCCTAATGGTTAAGGTCTTAGACTCTTACTCTGGCCTAATGGTTAAGGTCTTAACTTTTACTCTGGCCTAATGGGTAAGGTGTTAACTCTTACTCTGACCTAATGGTTAAGGTCTTAGACTCTTACTCTGGCCTAATGGTTAAGGTCTTGACTCTTACTCTGGCCTAATTGTTAAAGTCTTAGACTCTTACTCTGGCCTAATGGTTAATGTCTAGACTCTTATTCTGGACTAATGGTTAAGCTCTTTACTCTTCCTCTGGACTAATGGCTAAGTTCTTAACTCTTACTCTGACCTAATGGTTAAGGTTTTAGACTCTTACTCTGGCCTAATGCTTAAGGTCGCAGACTCTTACTCTTGCCTAATGGTTAAGATCTTAACTCTTACTCTGGCCTAATGCTTAAGGTCGCAGACTCTTACTCTTGCCTAATGGTTAAGATCTTAACTCTTACTCTGGCCTAATGGTTAAGGTCTTAACTCTTACTCTGGCCTAATGTGTAACGTCTTAGACTCTTACTCTGGCCTACTGGTTAAGGTCTTAACTCTTACTCTGGCCTAATGGTTAAGGTCTTAACTCTTACTCTGGCCTAATGGGTAAGGTCTTAGAATCTTACTCTGGCCTACTGGTTAAGGTCTTAATTCTTACTCTGGCCTATTGGTTAAGGTTTTAACTTTACTCTGGCCTAATGGTTAAGGTTTTAGACTCTTACTCTGGCCTAATGGTTAAAGTCTTAAACTCTTACTCTGGCCTAATGGTTAAGGTCTTAACTCTTACTCTGGCCTAATGGTTAAGGTATTGGACTCTTACTCTGGCCTAATGGTTAAGGTCTTGACTCTTACTCTGGCCTAATGGTTAAGGTCTTAGACTCTTACACTGGCCTAATGGTTAAGGTATTATACTCTTACTCTGGCCTAATGACTAAGGTCTTGACACTCACTCTGGCCTAACGGTTAAGGTCTAGACTCCTACTGTGGCCTACTGGTTAAGGTCTTAACTCTTACTCTGGCCTAATGGTTAAGGTCTTAGACTCTTACTCTGGCCTAACGGTTAAGGTCTTAGACTCTTACTCTGGCCTAATGGTTAAGGTTTTAGACTTTTACTCTTGCCTAATGGTTATGGTCTTAGACTCTTACTCTGGCCTAATGGTTAAGGTCTTAGACTCTTACTCTGGTCTAATGGTTAAGGTCTAGACTCTTACTCAGGCCTTATGATTAAGGTCTTAACTCTTACTCTGGCCTAACGGTTAAGGTCTTAGACTCTTACTCTGGCCTAATGGTTAGGGTCTTAACTCTTGCTCTGGCCTAATGGTTAAGGTCTTGACTCTTACTCTGGTCTAATGGTTAAGGTCTAGACTCTTACTCTGGCCTAATGCTTAAGGTCTTAACTCTTACTCTGGCCTAATGGTTAAGGTCTTAGACTCTTACTCTGGACCAATGTTTAAGGTCTAGACTCTTACTTAGGCCTAATCCGTAAGGTCTTAACTCTTACTCTGGCCTAATGGTTAAGGTCTTAACTCTTACTCTGGCCTAATGGTTAGGGTCTTAACTCTTGCTCTGGCCTAATGGTTAAGGTCTCAGACTCTTACTCTGGCCTACTGGTTAAGGTCTTAGACTCGTACTCTGGCCTAATGGTAAAGGTCTTAACCCCTACTCTGGCCTAATGGTTAAGGTCTTAACTCTTATTCTGGCCTAATGGTTAAGGTCTTAGACTCTTACTCTGGCCTAATTGTTAAGGTCTTAACTCTTACTCTGGCCTAATGGTAAAGGTCTAGACTCTTACTCTGACCTAGTGCTTAAGGTTTTAATTCTTACTATGGCCTAATGATTAAGATCTAAGACTCTTACTCTTGCCTAATGGTTAAGGTCTTAACTCTTACTCTGGCCTAATGGTTAAGGTCTTAACTCTTACTCTGGCCTAATGGGTAAGGTCTTAGACTCTTACTCTGGCCTACTGGTTAAGGTCTTAATTCTTACTCTGGCCTAATGATTAAGGTTTTAACTCTTACTCTGGCCTAATGGTTAAGGTTTTAGACTCTTACTCTGGCCTAATGGTTAAGGTCTTAGACTCTTACTCTGGCCTAATGGTTAAGGTATTATACTCTTACTCTGGCCTAATGGCTAAGGTCTTGACTCTTACTCTGGCCTAATGGTTAAGGTCTTAACTCTTACTCTGGCCTAATGGGTAAGGTCTTAGACTCTTACTCTGGACTAATGGGTAAGGTCTTAGAATCTTACTCTGGCCTACTGGTTAAGGTCTTAATTCTTACTCTGGCCTATTGGTTAAGGTTTTATCTTTACTCTGGCCTAATGGTTAAGGTTTTAGACTCTTAGTCTGGCCTAATGGTTAAAGTCTTAAACTCTTACTCTGGCCTAATGGTTAAGGTCTTAACTCTTACTCTGGCCTAATGGTTAAGGTATTGGACTCTTACTCTGGCCTAATGGTTAAGGTCTTGACTCTTACTCTGGCCTAATGGTTAAGGTCTTAGACTCTTACACTGGCCTAATGGTTAAGGTATTATACTCTTACTCTGGCCTAATGACTAAGGTCTTGACTCTCACTCTGGCCTAACGGTTAAGGTCTAGACTCCTACTGTGGCCTACTGGTTAAGGTCTTAACTCTTACTCTGGCCTAATGGTTAAGGTCTTAGACTCTTACTCTGGCCTAACGGTTAAGGTCTTAGACTCTTACTCTGGCCTAATGGTTAAGGTTTTAGACTTTTACTCTTGCCTAATGGTTAAGGTCTTAGACTCTTACTGTGGCCTAATGGTTAAGGTCTTTGACTCTTACTCTGGTCTAATGGTTAAGGTCTAGACTCTTACTCAGGCCTTATGATTAAGGTCTTAACTCTTACTCTGGCCTAACGGTTAAGGTCTTAGACTCTTACTCTGGCCTAATGGTTAGGGTCTTAACTCTTGCTCTGGCCTAATGGTTAAGGTCTTGACTCTTACTCTGGTCTAATGGTTAAGGTCTAGACTCTTACTCTGGCCTAATGCTTAAGGTCTTAACTCTTACTCTGGCCTAATGGTTAAGGTCTTAGACTCTTACTCTGGACCAATGTTTAAGGTCTAGACTCTTACTTAGGCCTAATCCGTAAGGTGTTAACTCTTGCTCTGGCCTAATGGTTAAGGTCTCAGACTCTTACTCTGGCCTACTGGTTAAGGTCTTAGACTCGTACTCTGGCCTAATGGTAAAGGTCTTAACCCCTACTCTGGCCTAATGGTTAAGGTCTTAACTCTTATTCTGGCCTAATGGTTAAGGTCTTAGACTCTTACTCTGGCCTAATTGTTAAGGTCTTAACTCTTACTCTGGCCTAATGGTCAAGGTCTAGACTCTTACTCTGACCTAGTGCTTAAGGTTTTAACTCTTACTATGGCCTAATGATTAAGATCTAAGACTCTTACTCTTGCCTAATGGTTAAGGTCTTAACTCTTACTCTGGCCTATTGGTTAAGGTCTTAACTCTTACTCTGGCCTAATGGGTAAGGTCTTAGACTCTTACTCTGGCCTACTGGTTAAGGTCTTAATTCTTACTCTGGCCTAATGATTAAGGTTTTAACTCTTACTCTGGCCTAATGGTTAAGGTTTTAGACTCTTACTCTGGCCTAATGGTCAAGGTCTTAGACTCTTACTCTGGCCTAATGGTTAAGGTCTTAAACTCTTACTCTGGCCTAATGGTTAAGGTCTTAGACTCTTACTCTGGCCTAACGGTTAAGGTCTTAGACTCTTACTCTGGCCTAATGGTTAAGGTTTTAGACTTTTACTCTTGCCTAATGGTTAAGGTCTTAACTCTTACTCTGGCCTAATGGTTAAGGTCTTAGACTCTTACTCTGGCCTAATGGTTAAGGTCTTAACTTTTACTCTGGCCTAATGGGTAAGGTGTTAACTCTTACTCTGACCTAATGGTTAAGGTCTTAGACTCTTACTCTGGCCTAATGGTTAAGGTCTTGACTCTTACTCTGGCCTAATTGTTAAAGTCTTAGACTCTTACTCTGGCCTAATGGTTAATGTCTAGACTCTTATTCTGGACTAATGGTTAAGCTCTTTACTCTTCCTCTGGACTAATGGCTAAGTTCTTAACTCTTACTCTGACCTAATGGTTAAGGTTTTAGACTCTTACTCTGGCCTAATGCTTAAGGTCGCAGACTCTTACTCTTGCCTAATGGTTAAGATCTTAACTCTTACTCTGGCCTAATGCTTAAGGTCGCAGACTCTTACTCTTGCCTAATGGTTAAGATCTTAACTCTTACTCTGGCCTAATGGTTAAGGTCTTAACTCTTACTCTGGCCTAATGTGTAAAGTCTTAGACTCTTACTCTGGCCTAATGGTTAAGGTCTTAACTCTTACTCTGGCCTAATGGGTAAAGTCTTAGAATCTTACTCTGGCCTACTGGTTAAGGTCTTAATTCTTACTCTGGCCTATTGGTTAAGGTTTTAACTTTACTCTGGCCTAATGGTTAAGGTTTTAGACTCTTACTCTGGCCTAATGGTTAAAGTCTTAAACTCTTACTCTGGCCTAATGGTTAAGGTCTTAACTCTTACTCTGGCCTAATGGGTAAGGTCTTAGACTCTTACTCTGGCCTACTGGTTAAGGTCTTAATTCTTACTCTGGCCTAATGATTAAGGTTTTAACTCTTACTCTGGCCTAATGGTTAAGGTTTTAGACTCTTACTCTGGCCTAATGGTTAAGGTCTTAGACTCTTACTCTGGCCTAATGGTTAAGGTATTATACTCTTACTCTGGCCTAATGGCTAAGGTCTTGACTCTTACTCTGGCCTAATGATTAAGGTCTTAACTCTTACTCTGGCCTAATGGGTAAGGTCTTAGACTCTTACTCTGGACTAATGGGTAAGGTCTTAGACTCTTACTCTGGCCTACTGGTTAAGGTCTTAACTCATACTCTGGCCTAATGGTTAAGGTCTTAACTCCTACTCTGGCCAAATGGTTAAGGTCTCAGACTCTTACGTTGGCCTAATGGTTAAGGTCTAAACTCTTACTATTGACTAATGGTTAAGGTCTTAACTCTTAATCTGGCCTACTGGTTAAGGTCTTAACTCTTACTCTGTCCTAATGGTTAAGGTCTTAGACTCTTACTCTGGCCTAATGGTTAAGGTCTAGACTCTTACTTAGGCCTAATCCGTAAGGTCTTAACTCTTACTATGGCCTAATGGTTAAGGTCTTAACTCTTACTCGGGCCTAATGGTTAAGGTCTAGACTCTTACTCTGGCCTAGTCCGTAAGGTCTTAACTCTTACTATGGCCTAATGGTTAAGGTCTAGACACTTACTCAGGCCTTATGATTAAGGTCTTAACTCTTACTCTGGCCTAATGGTTAAGGTTTTAGACTCTTACTCTTGCCTAATGGTTAAGGTCTTAACTCTTACTCTGGCCTAATGGTTAAGGTCTTAGACTCTTACTCTGGCCTAATGGTTAAGGTCTTAACTCTTACTCTGGCCTAATGGGTAAGGTCTTAGACTCTTACTCTGGCCTACTGGTTAAGGTCTTAATTCTTACTCTGGCCTATTGGTTAAGGTTTTAACTCTTACTCTGGCCTAATGGTTAAGGTTTTAGACTCTTACTCTGGCCTAATGGTTAAAGTCTTAAACTCTTACTCTGGCCTAATGGATAAGGTCTTAACTCTTACTCTGGCCTAATGGTTAAGGTATTGGACTCTTACTGTGGCCTAATGGTTAAGGTCGTGACTCTTACTCTGGCCTAATGGTTAAGGTCTTAGACTCTTACTCTGGCCTAATGGTTAAGGTATTATACTCTTACTCTGGCCTAATGACTAAGGTCTTGACTCTCACTCTGGCCTAATGGTTAAGGTCTAGACTCCTACTGTGGCCTACTGGTTAAGGTCTTAAACTCTTACTCTGGCCTAATGGTTAAGGTCTTAGACTCTTACTCTGGCCTAACGATTAAGGTCTTAGACTCTTACTCTGGCCTAATGGTTAAGGTTTTAGACTTTTACTCTTGCCTAATGGTTAAGGTCTTAACTCTTACTCTGGCCTAATGGTTAAGGTCTTAGACTCTTACTCTGGCCTAATGGTTAAGGTCTTAACTCTTACTCTGGCCTAATGGGTAAGGTGTTAACTCTTACTCTGACCTAATGGTTAAGGTCTTAGACTCTTACTCTGGCCTAATGGTTAAGGTCTTGACTCTTTCTCTGGCCTAATGGTTAAAGTCTTAGACTCTTACTCTGGCCTAATGGTTAATGTCTAGACTCTTATTCTGGACTAATGGTTAAGCTCTTTACTCTTCCTCTGGACTAATGGCTAAGTTCTTAACTCTTACTCTGACCTAATGGTTAAGGTTTTAGACTCTTACTCTGGCCTAATGCTTAAGGTCGCAGACTCTTACTCTTGCCTAATGGTTAAGATCTTAACTCTTACTCTGGCCTAATGGTTAAGGTCTTAACTCTTACTCTGGCCTAATGTGTAAAGTCTTAGACTCTTACTCTGGCCTACTGGTTAAGGTCTTAACTCTTACTCTGGCCTAATGGTTAAGGTCTTAACTCTTACTCTGGCCTAATGGGTAAGGTCTTAGAATCTTACTCTGGCCTACTGGTTAAGGTCTTAATTCTTACTCTGGCCTATTGGTTAAGGTTTTAACTTTACTCTGGCCTAATGGTTAAGGTTTTAGACTCTTACTCTGGCCTAATGGTTAAAGTCTTAAACTCTTACTCTGGCCTAATGGTTAAGGTCTTAACTCTTACTCTGGCCTAATGGTTAAGGTATTGGACTCTTACTCTGGCCTAATGGTTAAGGTCTTGACTCTTACTCTGGCCTAATGGTTAAGGTCTTAAACTCTTACTCTGGCCTAATGGTTAAGGTCTTAACTCTTACTCTGGCCTAATGGGTAAGGTCTTAGACTCTTACTCTGGCCTACTGGTTAAGGTCTTAATTCTTACTCTGGCCTAATGATTAAGGTTTTAACTCTTACTTTGGCCTAATGGTTAAGGTTTTAGACTCTTACTCTGGCCTAATGGTTAAGGTCTTAGACTCTTACTCTGGCCTAATGGTTAAGGTATTATACTCTTACTCTGGCCTAATGGCTAAGGTCTTGACTCTTACTCTGGCCTAATGATTAAGGTCTTAACTCTTACTCTGGCCTAATGGGTAAGGTCTTAGACTCTTACTCTGGACTAATGGGTAAGGTCTTAGACTCTTACTCTGGCCTACTGGTTAAGGTCTTAACTCTTACTCTGGCCTAATGGTTAAGGTCTTAACTCCTACTCTGGCCAAATGGTTAAGGTCTCAGACTCTTACGTTGGCCTAATGGTTAAGGTCTAAACTCTTACTATTGACTAATGGTTAAGGTCTTAACTCTTACTCTGGCCTAATGGGTAAGGTCTTAGACTCTTACTCTGGCCTAATGGTTAAAGTCTTAAACTCTTACTCTGGCCTAATGGTTAAGGTCTTAACTCTTACTCTGGCCTAATGGTTAAGGTATTGGACTCTTACTCTGGCCTAATGGTTAAGGTCTTGACTCTTACTCTGGCCTAATGGTTAAGGTCTTAAACTCTTACTCTGGCCTAATGGTTAAGGTCTTAACTCTTACTCTGGCCTAATGGGTAAGGTCTTAGACTCTTACTCTGGCCTACTGGTTAAGGTCTTAATTCTTACCCTGGCCTAATGATTAAGGTTTTAACTCTTACTCTGGCCTAATGGTTAAGGTTTTAGACTCTTACTCTGGCCTAATGGTTAAGGTCTTAGACTCTTACTCTGGCCTAATGGTTAAGGTATTATACTCTTACTCTGGCCTAATGGCTAAGGTCTTGACTCTTACTCTGGCCTAATGATTAAGGTCTTAACTCTTACTCTGGCCTAATGGGTAAGGTCTTAGACTCTTACTCTGGACTAATGGGTAAGGTCTTAGACTCTTACTCTGGCCTACTGGTTAAGGTCTTAACTCTTACTCTGGCCTAATGGTTAAGGTCTTAACTCCTACTCTGGCCAAATGGTTAAGGTCTCAGACTCTTACGTTGGCCTAATGGTTAAGGTCTAAACTCTTACTATTGACTAATGGTTAAGGTCTTAACTCTTACTATGGCCTAATGGTAAAGGTCTTAACCCCTACTCTGGCCTAATAGTTAAGGTCTTAACTCTTATTCTGGCCTAATGGTTAAGGTCTTAGACTCTTACTCTGGCCTAATTGTTAAGGTCTTAACTATTACTCTGGCCTAATGGTCAAGGTCTAGACTCTTACTCTGACCTAGTGCTTAAGGTTTTAACTCTTACTATGGCCTAATGATTAAGATCTAAGACTCTTACTCTTGCCTAATGGTTAAGGTCTTAACTCTTACTCTGGCCTAATGGTTAAGGTCTTAACTCTTACTCTGGCCTAATGGGTAAGGTCTTAGACTCTTACTCTGGCCTACTGGTTAAGGTCTTAATTCTTACTCTGGCCTAATGATTAAGGTTTTAACTCTTACTCTGGCCTAATGGTTAAGGTTTTAGACTCTTACTCTGGCCTAATGGTTAAGGTCTTAGACTCTTACTCTGGCCTAATGGTTAAGGTATTATACTCTTACTCTGGCCTAATGGCTAAGGTCTTGACTCTTACTCTGGCCTAATGGTTAAGGTCTTAACTCTTACTCTGGCCTAATGGGTAAGGTCTTAGACTCTTACTCTGGACTAATGGGTAAGGTCTTAGAATCTTACTCTGGCCTACTGGTTAAGGTCTTAATTCTTACTCTGGCCTATTGGTTAAGGTTTTAACTTTACTCTGGCCTAATGGTTAAGGTTTTAGACTCTTAGTCTGGCCTAATGGTTAAAGTCTTAAACTCTTACTCTGGCCTAATGGTTAAGGTCTTAACTCTTACTCTGGCCTAATGGTTAAGGTATTGGACTCTTACTCTGGCCTAATGGTTAAGGTCTTGACTCTTACTCTGGCCTAATGGTTAAGGTCTTAGACTCTTACACTGGCCTAATGGTTAAGGTATTATACTCTTACTCTGGCCTAATGACTAAGGTCTTGACTCTCACTCTGGCCTAACGGTTAAGGTCTAGACTCCTACTGTGGCCTACTGGTTAAGGTCTTAACTCTTACTCTGGCCTAATGGTTAAGGTCTTAGACTCTTACTCTGGCCTAACGGTTAAGGTATTATACTCTTACTCTGGCCTAATGTGTAAAGTCTTAGACTCTTACTCTGGCCTACTGGTTAAGGTCTTAACTCTTACTCTGGCCTAATGGTTAGGGTCTTAACTCTTGCTCTGGCCTAATGGTTAAGGTCTTGACTCTTACTCTGGTCTAATGGTTAAGGTCTTAACTCTTACTCTGGCCTAATGGTTAGGGTCTTAACTCTTGCTCTGGCCTAATGGTTAAGGTCTCAGACTCTTACTCTGGCCTACTGGTTAAGGTGTTAGACTCGTACTCTGGCCTAATGGTAAAGGTCTTAACCCCTACTCTGGCCTAATGGTTAAGGTCTTAACTCTTATTCTGGCCTAATGGTTAAGGTCTTAGACTCTTACTCTGGCCTAATTGTTAAGGTCTTAACTCTTACTCTGGCCTAATGGTCAAGGTCTAGACTCTTACTCTGACCTAGTGCTTAAGGTTTTAACTCTTACTATGGCCTAATGATTAAGATCTAAGACTCTTACTCTTGCCTAATGGTTAAGGTCTTAACTCTTACTCTGGCCTATTGGTTAAGGTCTTAACTCTTACTCTGGCCTAATGGTTAAGGTCTTAGACTCTTACTCTGGCCTAATGGGTAAGGTCGTAGACTCTTACTCTGTCCTAATGGTTAAGGTCTTAGACTCTTACTCGGGCCTAATCGTTAAGGTCTAGACTCTTACTCGGGCCTAGTCCGTAAGGTCTTAACTCTTACTATGGCCTAATGGTTAAGGTCTAGACTCTTACTCTGGCCTTATGATTAAGGTCTTAACTCTTACTCTGGCCTAATGGTTAAGGTTTTAGACTCTTACTCTTGCCTAATGGTTAATGTCTTAACTCTTACTCTGGCCTAATGGTTAAGGTCATAGACTCTTACTCTGACCTAATGGTTAAGGTCTTAACTCTTACTCTGGCCTAATGGGTAAGGTCTTAGACTCTTACTCTGGCCTACTGGTTAAGGTCTTAATTCTTACTCTGGCCTATTGGTTAAGGTTTTAACTCTTACTCTGGCCTAATGGTTAAGGTTTTAGACTCTTACTCTGGCCTAATGGTTAAAGTCTTAAACTCTTACTCTGGCCTAATGGTTAAGGTCTTAACTCTTACTCTGGCCTAATGGTTAAGGTATTGGACTCTTACTGTGGCCTAATGGTTAAGGTCTTGACTCTTACTCTGGCCTAATGGTTAAGGTCTTAGACTCTTACTCTGGCCTAATGGTTAAGGTATTATACTCTTACTCTGGCCTAATGACTAAGGTCTTGACTCTCACTCTGGCCTAATGGTTAAGGTCTAGACTCCTACTGTGGCCTACTGGTTAAGGTCTTAACTCTTACTCTGGCCTAATGGTTAAGGTCTTAGACTCTTACTCTGGCCTAACGGTTAAGGTCTTAGACTCTTACTCTGGCCTAATGGTTAAGGTTTTAGACTTTTACTCTTGCCTAATGGTTAAGGTCTTAACTCTTACTCTGGCCTAGTGGTTAAGGTCTTAGACTCTTACTCTGGCCTAATGGTTAAGGTCTTAACTCTTACTCTGGCCTAATGGTTAAAGTCTTAGACTCTTACTCTGGCCTAATGGTTAATGTCTAGACTCTTATTCTGGACTAATGGTTAAGCTCTTTACTCTTCCTCTGGACTAATGGCTAAGTTCTTAACTCTTACTCTGACCTAATGGTTAAGGTCTTAGACTCTTACTCTGGCCTAATGCTTAAGGTCGCAGACTCTTACTCTTGCCTAATGGTTAAGATCTTAACTCTTACTCTGGCCTAATGGTTAAGGTCTTAACTCTTACTCTGGCCTAATGGTTAAGGTCTTAGACTCTTACACTGGCCTACTGGTTAAGGTCTTTGCTCTTACTCTGGCCTACTGGTTAAGGTCCTAGACTCTTACTCTGGCCTAATGGTTAAGGTCCTAACTCTTACTATTGACTAATGGTTAAGGTCTTAACTCTTACTCTGGCCTAATGTGTAAAGTCTTAGACTCTTACTCTGGCCTACTGGTTAAGGTCTTAACTCTTACTCTGGCCTAATGGGTAAGGTCTTAGACTCTTACTCTGTCCTAATGGTTAAGGTCTTAGACTCTTACTCTGGCCTAATGGTTAAGATCTAGACTCTTACTCTGGCCTAATCCGTAAGGTCTTAACTCTTACTATGGCCTAATGGTTAAGGTCTAGACTCTTACTCTGGCCTTATGATTAAGGTCTTAACTCTTACTCTGGCCTAATGGTTAAGGTCTTAACTCTTACTTTGGCCTAATGGTTAAGGTCTTAACTCTTACTATTGACTAATGGTTAAGGTCTTAGACTCTTACTCTGGCCTACTGGTTAAGGTCTTAACTCTTGCTCTGGCCTAATGGTTAAGGTCTTAATTCTTACTCTGTCCTAATGGTTAAGGTTTTAACTCTTACTCTGGCCTAATGGTTAAGGTTTTAGACTCTTACTCTGGCCTAATGGTTAAAGTCTTAAACTCTTACTCTGGCCTAATGGTTAAGGTCTTAACTCTTACTCTGGCCTAATGGTTAAGGTATTGGACTCTTACTGTGGCCTAATGGTTAAGGTCTTGACTCTTACTCTGGCCTAATGGTTAAGGTCTTAGACTCTTACTCTGGCCTAATGGTTAAGGTATTATACTCTTACTCTGGCCTAATGGCTAAGGTCTTGACTCTCGCTCTGGCCTAATGGTTAAGGTCTAGACTCCTACTCTGGCCTACTGGTTAAGGTCTTAACTCTTACTCTGGCCTAATGGTTAAGGTCTTAGACTCTTACTCTGGCCTAACGGTTAAGGTCTTAGACTCTTACTCTGGCCTAATGGTTAAGGTTTTAGACTTTTACTCTTGCCTAATGGTTAAGGTCTTAACTCTTACTCTGGCCTAATGGTTAAGGTCTTAGACTCTTACTCTGGCCTAATGGTTAAGGTCTTAACTCTTATTCTGGCCTAATGGGTAAGGTCTTAGAATCTTACTCTGGACTAATGGGTAAGGTCTTAGACTCTTACTCTGGCCTACTGGTTAAGGTCTTAACTCTTACTCTGGCCTAATGGTTAAGGTCTTAACTCTTACTCTGGCCAAATGGTTAAGGTCTTAGACTCTTACTTTGGCCTAATGGTTAAGGTCTAAACTCTTACTATTGACTAATGGTTAAGGTCTTAACTCTTACTCTGGCCTACTGGTTAAGGTCTTAACTCTTACTCTGGCCTAATCCGTAAGGTCTTAACTCTTACTATGGCCTAATGGTTAAGGTCTTAACTCTTACTCTGGCCTAATGGTTAAGGTCTTAGACTCTTACTCTGGCCTAATGGTTAAGGTCTTAACTCTTACTCTGGCCTAATGGGTAAGGTCTTATACTCTTACTCTGTCCTAATGGTTAAGGTCTAGACTCTTACTCTGGCCTAGTCCGTAAGGTCTTAACTCTTACTATGGCCTAATGGTTAAGGTCTCAACTCTTACTCTGGCCTAATGGTTAAGGTTTTAGACTCTTAGTCTGGCCTAACGGTTAAATTCTTAAATTCTTACTCTGGCTTAATGGTTAAGGTCTTATCTCTTACTCTGGCCTAATGGTTAAAGTTTTAACTTTTACTCTGGCCTAATGGTTGAGGTCTTAGACTCTTACTCTTGCCTAATGGTTAAGGTCTTACCTCTTACTCTGGCCTAATGGTAAAGGTCTTAACCCCTACTCTGGCCTAATGGTTAAGGTCTTAACTCTTATTCTGGCCTAATGGTTAAGGTCTTAGACTCTTACTCTGGCCTAATTGTTAAGGTCTTAACTCTTACTCTGGCCTAATGGTCAAGGTCTAGACTCTTACTCTGACCTAGTGCTTAAGGTTTTAACTCTTACTATGGCCTAATGATTAAGATCTAAGACTCTTACTCTTGCCTAATGGTTAAGGTCTTAACTCTTACTCTGGCCTATTGGTTAAGGTCTTAACTCTTACTCTGGCCTAATGGGTAAGGTCTTAGACTCTTACTCTGGCCTACTGGTTAAGGTCTTAATTCTTACTCTGGCCTAATGATTAAGGTTTTAACTCTTACTCTAGCCTAATGGTTAAGGTTTTAGACTCTTACTCTGGCCTAATGGTCAAGGTCTTAGACTCTTACTCTGGCCTAATTGTTAAGGTCTTAACTCTTACTCTGGCCTAATGGTCAAGGTCTAGACTCTTATTCTGACCTAGTGCTTAAGGTTTTAACTCTTACTATGGCCTAATGATTAAGATCTAAGACTCTTACTCTTGCCTAATGGTTAAGGTCTTAACTCTTACTCTGGCCTAATGGTTAAGGTCTTAACTCTTACTCTGGCCTACTGGTTAAGATCTTAACTCTTACTCTGGCCTAATGGTTAAGCTCTTAGGCTCTTACTCTGGCCTACTGGTTAAAGTCTTAACTCTTACTCTGGCCTAATGGTTAAGGTTTTAACTGCTACTCTGGCCTAATGGTTGAGGTCTTAGACTCTTACTGTGACCTAATGGTTAAGGTCTTAACTCTTACTCTGGCCTACTGGTTAAGGTCTTAACTCTTACTCTGGCCTAATGATTAAGGTCTTAGAGTCTTACTCTGGCCTACTGGTTAAGGTCTTAACTCTTACTCTGGCCTAATGGTTAAAGTTTTAACTTTTACTCTGGCCTAATGGTTGAGGTCTTAGACTCTTACTCTTGCCTAATGGTTAAGGTCTTACCTCTTACTCTGGCCTAATGGTTAAGGTCTTAGACTCTTACTCTTGCCTAATGGTTAAGGTCTTAACTCTTACTCTGGCCTAATGGTTAAGGTCTTAGACTCTTACTCTGGCCTAATGGTTAAGGTCTTAACTCTAACTCTGGCCTAATGGGTAAAGTCTTAGAATCTTACTCTGGCCTACTGGTTAAGGTCTTAATTCTTACTCTGGCCTATTGGTTAAGGTTTTAACTTTACTCTGGCCTAATGGTTAAGGTTCTAGACTCTTACTCTGGCCTAATGGTTAAAGTCTTAAACTCTTACTCTGGCCTAATGGTTAAGGTCTTAACTCTTACTCTGGCCTAATGGGTAAGGTCTTAGACTCTTACTCTGGCCTACTGGTTAAGGTCTTATTTCTTACTCTGGCCTAATGATTAAGGTTTTAACTCTTACTCTGGCCTAATGGTTAAGGTTTTAGACTCTTACTCTGGCCTAATGGTTAAGGTCTTAGACTCTTACTCTGGCCTAATGGTTAAGGTATTATACTCTTACTCTGGCCTAATGGCTAAGGTCTTGACTCTTACTCTGGCCTAATGATTAAGGTCTTAACTCTTACTCTGGCCTAATGGGTAAGGTCTTAGACTCTTACTCTGGCCTACTGGTTAAGGTCTTAACTCTTACTCTGGCCTAATGGTTAAGGTCTTAACTCCTACTCTGGCCAAATGGTTAAGGTCTCAGACTCTTACGTTGGCCTAATGGTTAAGGTCTAAACTCTTACTATTGACTAATGGTTAAGGTCTTAACTCTTACTCTGGCCTAATGGGTAAGGTCTTAGACTCTTACTCTGTCCTAATGGTTAAGGTCTTAGACTCTTACTCTGGCCTAATGGTTAAGGTCTAGACTCTTACTTAGGCCTAATCCGTAAGGTCTTAACTCTTACTATGGCCTAATGGTTAAGGTCTTAACTCTTACTCTGGCCTAATGGTTAAGGTCTTAGACTCTTTTTCTGGCCTAATGGTTAAGGCCTTAACTCTTACTCTGGCCTAATGGGTAAGGTCGTAGACTCTTACTCTGTCCTAATGGTTAAGGTCTTGGACTCTTACTCGGGCCTAATGGTTAAGGTCTAGACTCTTACTCTGGCCTAGTCCGTAAGGTCTTAACTCTTACTATGGCCTAATGGTTAAGGTCTAGACTCTTACTCTGGCCTTATGATTAAGGTCTTAACTCTTACTCTGGCCTAATGGTTAAGGTTTTAGACTCTTACTCTTGCCTAATGGTTAAGGTCTTAACTCTTACTCTGGCCTAATGGTTAAGGTCTTAGACTCTTACTCTGGCCTAATGGTTAAGGTCTTAACTCTTACTCTGGCCTAATGGGTAAGGTCTTAGACTCTTACTCTGGCCTACTGGTTAAGGTCTTAATTCTTACTCTGGCCTATTGGTTAAGGTTTTAACTCTTACTCTGGCCTAATGGTTAAGGTTTTAGACTCTTACTCTGGCCTAATGGTTAAAGTCTTAAACTCTTACTCTGGCCTAATGGTGAAGGTCTTAACTCTTACTCTGGCCTAATGGTTAAGGTATTGGACTCTTACTGTGGCCTAATGGTTAAGGTCGTGACTCTTACTCTGGCCTAATGGTTAAGGTCTTAGACTCTTACTCTGGCCTAATGGTTAAGGTATTATACTCTTACTCTGGCCTAATGACTAAGGTCTTGACTCTCACTCTGGCCTAATGGTTAAGGTCTAGACTCCTACTGTGGACTACTTGTTAAGGTCTTAAACTCTTACTCTGGCCTAATGGTTAAGGTCTTAGACTCTTACTCTGGCCTAACGGTTAAGGTCTTAGACTCTTACTCTGGCCTAATGGTTAAGGTTTTAGACTTTTACTCTTGCCTAATGGTTAAGGTCTTAACTCTTACTCTGGCCTAATGGTTAAGGTCTTAGACTCTTACTCTGGCCTAATGGTTAAGGTCTTGACTCTTTCTCTGGCCTAATGGTTAAAGTCTTAGACTCTTACTCTGGCCTAATGGTTAATGTCTAGACTCTTATTCTGGACTAATGGTTAAGCTCTTTACTCTTCCTCTGGACTAATGGCTAAGTTCTTAACTCTTACTCTGACCTAATGGTTAAGGTTTTAGACTCTTACTCTGGCCTAATGCTTAAGGTCGCAGACTCTTACTCTTGCCTAATGGTTAAGATCTTAACTCTTACTCTGGCCTAATGGTTAAGGTCTTAACTCTTACTCTGGCCTAATGTGTAAAGTCTTAGACTCTTACTCTGGCCTACTGGTTAAGGTCTTAACTCTTACTCTGGCCTAATGGTTAAGGTCTTAACTCTTACTCTGGCCTAATGGGTAAGGTCTTAGAATCTTACTCTGGCCTACTTGTTAAGGTCTTAATTCTTACTCTGGCCTATTGGTTAAGGTTTTAACTTTACTCTGGCCTAATGGTTAAGGTTTTAGACTCTTACTCTGGCGTAATGGTTAAAGTCTTAAACTCTTACTCTGGCCTAATGGTTAAGGTCTTAACTCTTACTCTGGCCTAATGGTTAAGGTATTGGACTCTTACTCTGGCCTAATGGTTAAGGTCTTGACTCTTACTCTGGCCTAATGGTTAAGGTCTTAGACTCTTACACTGGCCTAATGGTTAAGGTATTATACTCTTACTCTGGCCTAATGACTAAGGTCTTGACTCTCACTCTGGCCTAACGGTTAAGGTCTAGACTCCTACTGTGGCCTACTGGTTAAGGTTTTAACTCTTACTCTGGCCTAATGGTTAAGGTCTTAGACTCTTACTCTGGCCTAACGGTTAAGGTCTTAGACTCTTACTCTGGCCTAATGGTTAAGGTTTTAGACTTTTACACTTGCCTAATGGTTAAGGTCTTAGACTCTTACTCTGGCCTAATGGTTAAGGTCTTAGACTCTTACTCTGGTCTAATGGTTAAGGTCTAGACTCTTACTCAGGCCTTATGATTAAGGTCTTAACTCTTACTCTGGCCTAACGGTTAAGGTCTTAGACTCTTACTCTGGCGTAATGGTTAGGGTCTTAACTCTTGCTCTGGCCTAATGGTTAAGGTCTTGACTCTTACTCTGGTCTAATGGTTAAGGTCTAGACTCTTACTCTGGCCTAATGCTTAAGGTCTTAACTCTTACTCTGGCCTAATGGTTAAGGTCTTAGACTCTTACTCTGGACCAATGTTTAAGGTCTAGACTCTTACTTAGGCCTAATCCGTAAGGTCTTAACTCTTACTCTGGCCTAATGGTTAAGGTCTTAACTCTTACTCTGGCCTAATGGTTAGGGTCTTAACTCTTGCTCTGGCCTAATGGTTAAGGTCTCAGACTCTTACTCTGGCCTACTGGTTAAGGTCTTAGACTCGTACTCTGGCCTAATGGTAAAGGTCTTAACCCCTACTCTGGCCTAATGGTTAAGGTCTTAACTCTTATTCTGGCCTAATGGTTAAGGTCTTAGACTCTTACTCTGGCCTAATTGTTAAGGTCTTAACTCTTACTCTGGCCTAATGGTCAAGGTCTAGACTCTTACTCTGACCTAGTGCTTAAGGTTTTAACTCTTACTATGGCCTAATGATTAAGATCTAAGACTCTTACTCTTGCCTAATGGTTAAGGTCTTAACTCTTACTCTGGCCTAATGGTTAAGGTCTTAACTCTTACTCTGGCCTAATGGGTAAGGTCTTAGACTCTTACTCTGGCCTACTGGTTAAGGTCTTAATTCTTACTCTGGCCTAATGATTAACGTTTTAACTCTTACTCTGGCCTAATGGTTAAGGTTTTAGACTCTTACTCTGGCCTAATGGTTAAGGTCTTAGACTCTTACTCTGGCCTAATGGTTAAGGTATTATACTCTTACTCTGGCCTAATGGCTAAGGTCTTGACTCTTACTCTGGCCTAATGGTTAAGGTCTTAACTCTTACTCTGGCCTAATGGGTAAGGTCTTAGACTCTTACTCTGGACTAATGGGTAAGGTCTTAGAATCTTACTCTGGCCTACTGGTTAAGGTCTTAATTCTTACTCTGGCCTATTGGTTAAGGTTTTAACTTTACTCTGGCCTAATGGTTAAGGTTTTAGACTCTTAGTCTGGCCTAATGGTTAAAGTCTTAAACTCTTACTCTGGCCTAATGGTTAAGGTCTTAACTCTTACTCTGGCCTAATGGTTAAGGTATTGGACTCTTACTCTGGCCTAATGGTTAAGGTCTTGACTCTTACTCTGGCCTAATGGTTAAGGTCTTAGACTCTTACACTGGCCTAATGGTTAAGGTATTATACTCTTACTCTGGCCTAATGACTAAGGTCTTGACTCTCACTCTGGCCTAACGGTTAAGGTCTAGACTCCTACTGTGGCCTACTGGTTAAGGTCTTAACTCTTACTCTGGCCTAATGGTTAAGGTCTTAGACTCTTACTCTGGCCTAACGGTTAAGGTATTATACTCTTACTCTGGCCTAATGTGTAAAGTCTTAGACTCTTACTCTGGCCTACTGGTTAAGGTCTTAACTCTTACTCTGGCCTAATGGTTAGGGTCTTAACTCTTGCTCTGGCCTAATGGTTAAGGTCTTGACTCTTACTCTGGTCTAATGGTTAAGGTCTTAACTCTTACTCTGGCCTAATGGTTAGGGTCTTAACTCTTGCTCTGGCCTAATGGTTAAGGTCTCAGACTCTTACTCTGGCCTACTGGTTAAGGTCTTAGACTCGTACTCTGGCCTAATGGTAAAGGTCTTAACCCCTACTCTGGCCTAATGGTTAAGGTCTTAACTCTTATTCTGGCCTAATGGTTAAGGTCTTAGACTCTTACTCTGGCCTAATTGTTAAGGTCTTAACTCTTACTCTGGCCTAATGGTCAAGGTCTAGACTCTTACTCTGACCTAGTGCTTAAGGTTTTAACTCTTACTATGGCCTAATGATTAAGATCTAAGACTCTTACTCTTGCCTAATGGTTAAGGTCTTAACTCTTACTCTGGCCTATTGGTTAAGGTCTTAACTCTTACTCTGGCCTAATGGTTAAGGTCTTAGACTCTTACTCTGGCCTAATGGTTAAGGTCTTAACTCTTACTCTGGCCTAATGGGTAAGGTCGTAGACTCTTACTCTGTCCTAATGGTTAAGGTCTTAGACTCTTACTCGGGCCTAATGGTTAAGGTCTAGACTCTTACTCGGGCCTAGTCCGTAAGGTCTTAACTCTTACTATGGCCTAATGGTTGAGGTCTAGACTCTTACTCTGGCCTTATGATTAAGGTCTTAACTCTTACTCTGGCCTAATGGTTAAGGTTTTAGACTCTTACTCTTGCCTAATGGTTAAGGTCTTAACTCTTACTCTGGCCTAATGGTTAAGGTCTAGACTCTTACTTAGGCCTAATCCGTAAGGTCTTAACTCTTACTATGGCCTAATGGTTAAGGTCTTAACTCTTACTCTGGCCTAATGGTTAAGGTCTTAGACTCTTTTTCTGGCCTAATGGTTAAGGCCTTAACTCTTACTCTGGCCTAATGGGTAAGGTCGTAGACTCTTACTCTGTCCTAATGGTTAAGGTCTTGGACTCTTACTCGGGCCTAATGGTTAAGGTCTAGACTCTTACTCTGGCCTAGTCCGTAAGGTCTTAACTCTTACTATGGCCTAATGGTTAAGGTCTAGACTCTTACTCTGGCCTTATGATTAAGGTCTTAACTCTTACTCTGGCCTAATGGTTAAGGTTTTAGACTCTTACTCTTGCCTAATGGTTAAGGTCTTAACTCTTACTCTGGCCTAATGGTTAAGGTCTTAGACTCTTACTCTGGCCTAATGGTTAAGGTCTTAACTCTTACTCTGGCCTAATGGGTAAGGTCTTAGACTCTTACTCTGGCCTACTGGTTAAGGTCTTAATTCTTACTCTGGCCTATTGGTTAAGGTTTTAACTCTTACTCTGGCCTAATGGTTAAGGTTTTAGACTCTTACTCTGGCCTAATGGTTAAAGTCTTAAACTCTTACTCTGGCCTAATGGTGAAGGTCTTAACTCTTACTCTGGCCTAATGGTTAAGGTATTGGACTCTTACTGTGGCCTAATGGTTAAGGTCGTGACTCTTACTCTGGCCTAATGGTTAAGGTCTTAGACTCTTACTCTGGCCTAATGGTTAAGGTATTATACTCTTACTCTGGCCTAATGACTAAGGTCTTGACTCTCACTCTGGCCTAATGGTTAAGGTCTAGACTCCTACTGTGGACTACTTGTTAAGGTCTTAAACTCTTACTCTGGCCTAATGGTTAAGGTCTTAGACTCTTACTCTGGCCTAACGGTTAAGGTCTTAGACTCTTACTCTGGCCTAATGGTTAAGGTTTTAGACTTTTACTCTTGCCTAATGGTTAAGGTCTTAACTCTTACTCTGGCCTAATGGTTAAGGTCTTAGACTCTTACTCTGGCCTAATGGTTAAGGTCTTGACTCTTTCTCTGGCCTAATGGTTAAAGTCTTAGACTCTTACTCTGGCCTAATGGTTAATGTCTAGACTCTTATTCTGGACTAATGGTTAAGCTCTTTACTCTTCCTCTGGACTAATGGCTAAGTTCTTAACTCTTACTCTGACCTAATGGTTAAGGTTTTAGACTCTTACTCTGGCCTAATGCTTAAGGTCGCAGACTCTTACTCTTGCCTAATGGTTAAGATCTTAACTCTTACTCTGGCCTAATGGTTAAGGTCTTAACTCTTACTCTGGCCTAATGTGTAAAGTCTTAGACTCTTACTCTGGCCTACTGGTTAAGGTCTTAACTCTTACTCTGGCCTAATGGTTAAGGTCTTAACTCTTACTCTGGCCTAATGGGTAAGGTCTTAGAATCTTACTCTGGCCTACTTGTTAAGGTCTTAATTCTTACTCTGGCCTATTGGTTAAGGTTTTAACTTTACTCTGGCCTAATGGTTAAGGTTTTAGACTCTTACTCTGGCGTAATGGTTAAAGTCTTAAACTCTTACTCTGGCCTAATGGTTAAGGTCTTAACTCTTACTCTGGCCTAATGGTTAAGGTATTGGACTCTTACTCTGGCCTAATGGTTAAGGTCTTGACTCTTACTCTGGCCTAATGGTTAAGGTCTTAGACTCTTACACTGGCCTAATGGTTAAGGTATTATACTCTTACTCTGGCCTAATGACTAAGGTCTTGACTCTCACTCTGGCCTAACGGTTAAGGTCTAGACTCCTACTGTGGCCTACTGGTTAAGGTTTTAACTCTTACTCTGGCCTAATGGTTAAGGTCTTAGACTCTTACTCTGGCCTAACGGTTAAGGTCTTAGACTCTTACTCTGGCCTAATGGTTAAGGTTTTAGACTTTTACACTTGCCTAATGGTTAAGGTCTTAGACTCTTACTCTGGCCTAATGGTTAAGGTCTTAGACTCTTACTCTGGTCTAATGGTTAAGGTCTAGACTCTTACTCAGGCCTTATGATTAAGGTCTTAACTCTTACTCTGGCCTAACGGTTAAGGTCTTAGACTCTTACTCTGGCGTAATGGTTAGGGTCTTAACTCTTGCTCTGGCCTAATGGTTAAGGTCTTGACTCTTACTCTGGTCTAATGGTTAAGGTCTAGACTCTTACTCTGGCCTAATGCTTAAGGTCTTAACTCTTACTCTGGCCTAATGGTTAAGGTCTTAGACTCTTACTCTGGACCAATGTTTAAGGTCTAGACTCTTACTTAGGCCTAATCCGTAAGGTCTTAACTCTTACTCTGGCCTAATGGTTAAGGTCTTAACTCTTACTCTGGCCTAATGGTTAGGGTCTTAACTCTTGCTCTGGCCTAATGGTTAAGGTCTCAGACTCTTACTCTGGCCTACTGGTTAAGGTCTTAGACTCGTACTCTGGCCTAATGGTAAAGGTCTTAACCCCTACTCTGGCCTAATGGTTAAGGTCTTAACTCTTATTCTGGCCTAATGGTTAAGGTCTTAGACTCTTACTCTGGCCTAATTGTTAAGGTCTTAACTCTTACTCTGGCCTAATGGTCAAGGTCTAGACTCTTACTCTGACCTAGTGCTTAAGGTTTTAACTCTTACTATGGCCTAATGATTAAGATCTAAGACTCTTACTCTTGCCTAATGGTTAAGGTCTTAACTCTTACTCTGGCCTAATGGTTAAGGTCTTAACTCTTACTCTGGCCTAATGGGTAAGGTCTTAGACTCTTACTCTGGCCTACTGGTTAAGGTCTTAATTCTTACTCTGGCCTAATGATTAACGTTTTAACTCTTACTCTGGCCTAATGGTTAAGGTTTTAGACTCTTACTCTGGCCTAATGGTTAAGGTCTTAGACTCTTACTCTGGCCTAATGGTTAAGGTATTATACTCTTACTCTGGCCTAATGGCTAAGGTCTTGACTCTTACTCTGGCCTAATGGTTAAGGTCTTAACTCTTACTCTGGCCTAATGGGTAAGGTCTTAGACTCTTACTCTGGACTAATGGGTAAGGTCTTAGAATCTTACTCTGGCCTACTGGTTAAGGTCTTAATTCTTACTCTGGCCTATTGGTTAAGGTTTTAACTTTACTCTGGCCTAATGGTTAAGGTTTTAGACTCTTAGTCTGGCCTAATGGTTAAAGTCTTAAACTCTTACTCTGGCCTAATGGTTAAGGTCTTAACTCTTACTCTGGCCTAATGGTTAAGGTATTGGACTCTTACTCTGGCCTAATGGTTAAGGTCTTGACTCTTACTCTGGCCTAATGGTTAAGGTCTTAGACTCTTACACTGGCCTAATGGTTAAGGTATTATACTCTTACTCTGGCCTAATGACTAAGGTCTTGACTCTCACTCTGGCCTAACGGTTAAGGTCTAGACTCCTACTGTGGCCTACTGGTTAAGGTCTTAACTCTTACTCTGGCCTAATGGTTAAGGTCTTAGACTCTTACTCTGGCCTAACGGTTAAGGTATTATACTCTTACTCTGGCCTAATGTGTAAAGTCTTAGACTCTTACTCTGGCCTACTGGTTAAGGTCTTAACTCTTACTCTGGCCTAATGGTTAGGGTCTTAACTCTTGCTCTGGCCTAATGGTTAAGGTCTTGACTCTTACTCTGGTCTAATGGTTAAGGTCTTAACTCTTACTCTGGCCTAATGGTTAGGGTCTTAACTCTTGCTCTGGCCTAATGGTTAAGGTCTCAGACTCTTACTCTGGCCTACTGGTTAAGGTCTTAGACTCGTACTCTGGCCTAATGGTAAAGGTCTTAACCCCTACTCTGGCCTAATGGTTAAGGTCTTAACTCTTATTCTGGCCTAATGGTTAAGGTCTTAGACTCTTACTCTGGCCTAATTGTTAAGGTCTTAACTCTTACTCTGGCCTAATGGTCAAGGTCTAGACTCTTACTCTGACCTAGTGCTTAAGGTTTTAACTCTTACTATGGCCTAATGATTAAGATCTAAGACTCTTACTCTTGCCTAATGGTTAAGGTCTTAACTCTTACTCTGGCCTATTGGTTAAGGTCTTAACTCTTACTCTGGCCTAATGGTTAAGGTCTTAGACTCTTACTCTGGCCTAATGGTTAAGGTCTTAACTCTTACTCTGGCCTAATGGGTAAGGTCGTAGACTCTTACTCTGTCCTAATGGTTAAGGTCTTAGACTCTTACTCGGGCCTAATGGTTAAGGTCTAGACTCTTACTCGGGCCTAGTCCGTAAGGTCTTAACTCTTACTATGGCCTAATGGTTGAGGTCTAGACTCTTACTCTGGCCTTATGATTAAGGTCTTAACTCTTACTCTGGCCTAATGGTTAAGGTTTTAGACTCTTACTCTTGCCTAATGGTTAAGGTCTTAACTCTTACTCTGGCCTAATGGTTAAGGTCTTAGACTCTTACTCTGGCCTAATGGTTAAGGTCTTAACTCTTACTCTGGCCTAATGGGTAAGGTCTTAGACTCTTACTCTGGCCTACTGGTTAAGGTCTTAATTCTTACTCTGGCCTATTGGTTAAGGTTTTAACTCTTACTCTGGCCTAATGGTTAAGGTTTTAGACTCTTACTCTGGCCTAATGGTTAAAGTCTTAAACTCTTACTCTGGCCTAATGGTTAAGGTCTTAACTCTTACTCTGGCCTAATGGTTAAGGTATTGGACTCTTACTGTGGCCTAATGGTTAAGGTCTTAGACTCTTACTCTGGCCTAATGGTTAAGGTATTATAATCTTACTCTGGCCTAATGACTAAGGTCTTGACTCTCACTCTGGCCTAATGGTTAAGGTCTAGACTCCTACTGTGGCCTACTGGTTAAGGTCTTAACTCTTACTCTGGCCTAATGGTTAAGGTCTTAGACTCTTACTCTGGCCTAACGGTTAAGGTCTTAGACTCTTACTCTGGCCTAATGGTTAAGGTTTTAGACTTTTACTCTTGCCTAATGGTTAAGGTCTTAACTCTTACTCTGGCCTAGTGGTTAAGGTCTTAGACTCTTACTCTGGCCTAATGGTTAAGGTCTTAACTCTTACTCTGGCCTAATGGTTAAAGTCTTAGACTCTTACTCTGGCCTAATGGTTAATGTCTAGACTCTTATTCTGGACTAATGGTTAAGCTCTTTACTCTTCCTCTGGACTTATGGCTAAGTTCTTAACTCTTACTCTGACCTAATGGTTAAGGTCTTAGACTCTTACTCTGGCCTAATGCTTAAGGTCGCAGACTCTTACTCTTGCCTAATGGTTAAGATCTTAACTCTTACTCTGGCCTAATGGTTAAGGTCTTAACTCTTACTCTGGCCTAATGGTTAAGGTCTTAGACTCTTACACTGGCCTACTGGTTAAGGTCTTTGCTCTTACTCTGGCCTACTGGTTAAGGTCCTAGACTCTTACTCTGGCCTAATGGTTAAGGTCCTAACTCTTACTATTGACTAATGGTTAAGGTCTTAACTCTTACTCTGGCCTAATGTGTAAAGTCTTAGACTCTTACTCTGGCCTACTGGTTAAGGTCTTAACTCTTACTCTGGCCTAATGGGTAAGGTCTTAACTCTTACTCTGGCCTAATCCGTAAGGTCTTAACTCTTACTATGGCCTAATGGTTAAGGTCTAGACTCTTACTCTGGCCTTATGATTAAGGTCTTAACTCTTACTCTGGCCTAATGGTTAAGGTCTTAACTCTTACTTTGGCCTAATGGTTAAGGTCTTAAGTCTTACTATTGACTAATGGTTAAGGTCTTAGACTCTTACTCTGGCCTACTGGTTAAGGTCTTAACTCTTGCTCTGGCCTAATGGTTAAGGTCTTAATTCTTACTCTGTCCTAATGGTTAAGGTTTTAACTCTTACTCTGGCCTAATGGTTAAGGTTTTAGACTCTTACTCTGGCCTAATGGTTAAAGTCTTAAACTCTTACTCTGGCCTAATGGTTAAGGTCTTAACTCTTACTCTGGCCTAATGGTTAAGGTATTGGACTCTTACTGTGGCCTAATGGTTAAGGTCTTGACTCTTACTCTGGCCTAATGGTTAAGGTCTTAGACTCTTACTCTGGCCTAATGGTTAAGGTATTATACTCTTACTCTGGCCTAATGGCTAAGGTCTTGACTCTCGCTCTGGCCTAATGGTTAAGGTCTAGACTCCTACTCTGGCCTACTGGTTAAGGTCTTAACTCTTACTCTGGCCTAATGGTTAAGGTCTTAGACTCTTACTCTGGCCTAACGGTTAAGGTCTTAGACTCTTACTCTGGCCTAATGGTTAAGGTTTTAGACTTTTACTCTTGCCTAATGGTTAAGGTCTTAACTCTTACTCTGGCCTAATGGTTAAGGTCTTAGACTCTTACTCTGGCCTAATGGTTAAGGTCTTAACTCTTACTCTGGCCTAATGGGTAAGGTCTTAGAATCTTACTCTGGACTAATGGGTAAGGTCTTAGACTCTTACTCTGGCCTAGTGGTTAAGGTCTTAACTCTTACTCTGGCCTAATGGTTAAGGTCTTAACTCTAACTCTGGCCAAATGGTTAAGGTCTTAGACTCTTACTTTGGCCTAATGGTTAAGGTCTAAACTCTTACTATTGACTAATGGTTAAAGTCTTAACTCTTACTCTGGCCTACTGGTTAAGGTCTTAACTCTTACTCTGGCCTAATCCGTAAGGTCTTAACTCTTACTATGGCCTAATGGTTAAGGTCTTAACTCTTACTCTGGCCTAATGGTTAAGGTCTTAGACTCTTACTCTGGCCTAATGGTTAAGGTCTTAACTCTTACTCTGGCCTAATGGGTAAGGTCTTATACTCTTACTCTGTCCTAATGGTTAAGGTCTTAGACTCTTACTCGGGCCTAATGGTTAAGGTCTAGACTCTTACTCTGGCCTAGTCCGTAAGGTCTTAACTCTTACTATGGCCTAATGGTTAAGGTCTCAACTCTTACTCTGGCCTAATGGTTAAGGTTTTAGACTCTTAGTCTGGCCTAACGGTTAAATTCTTAAATTCTTACTCTGGCTTAATGGTTAAGGTCTTATCTCTTACTCTGGCCTAATGGTTAAAGTTTTAACTTTTACTCTGGCCTAATGGTTGAGGTCTTAGACTCTTACTCTTGCCTAATGGTTAAGGTCTTACCTCTTACTCTGGCCTAATGGTTAAGGTCTTAGACTCTTACTCTTGCCTAATGGTTAAGGTCTTAACTCTTACTCTGGCCTAATGGCTAAGGTCTTAGACTCTTACTCTGGCCTAATGGTTAAGGTCTTAACTCTTACTCTGGCCTAATGGGTAAGGTCTTAGACTCTTACTCTGGCCTAGTGGTTAAGGTCTTAATTCTTACTCTGGCCTTTTGGTTAAGGTTTTAACTCTTACTCTGGCCTAATGGTTAAGGTTTTAGACTCTTACTCTGGCCTAATGGTTAAAGTCTTAAACTCTTACTCTGGCCTAATGGTTAAGGTCTTAACTTTTACTCTGGCCTAATGGTTGAGGTCTTAGACTTTTACTCTTGCCTAATGGTTAAGGTCTTACCTCTTACTCTGGCCTAATGGTTAAGGTCTTAGACTCTTACTCTTGCCTAATGGTTAAGGTCTTAGACTCTTACTCTGGCCTAATGGTTAAGGTATTATACTCTTACTCTGGCCTAATGACTAAGGTCTTGACTCTCACTCTGGCCTAATGGTTAAGGTCTTAGACTCTTACTCTGGCCTAATGGTTAGCGTCTTAACTCTTGCTCTGGCCTAATGGTTAAGGTCTTGACTCTTACTCTGGTCTAATGGTTAAGGTCTAGACTCTTACTCTGGCCTAATGCTTACGGTCTTAACTCTTACTCTGGACCAATGTTTAAGGTCTTAAGTCTTACTCTGGCCTAATGGTTAGGGTCTTAACTCTTGCTCTGGCCTAATGGTTAAGGTCTCAGACTCTTACTCTGGCCTACTGGTTAAGGTCTTAGACTCGTACTCTGGCCTAATGGTAAAGGTCTTAACTCTTACTCTGGCCTAATGGTTAAGGGCTTAACTCTTATTCTGGCCTAATGGTTAAGGTCTTAGACTCTTACTCTGGCCTAATTGTTAAGGTCTTAACTCTTACTCTGGCCTAATGGTCAAGGTCTAGACTCTTACTCTGACCTAGTGCTTAAGGTTTTAACTCTTACTATGGCCTAATGATTAAGGTCTAAGACTCTCACTCTTGCCTAATGGTTAAGGTCTTAACTCTTACTCTGGCCTAATGGTTAAGGTCTTAACTCTTACTCTGGCCTAATGGTTAAGGTTTTAACTCTTACTCTGGCCTAATGGTTGAGGTCTTAGACTCTTACTCTGGCCTACAGGTTAAGGTCTTTACTCTTACTTTGGCCTAATGGTTAAGGTCTTAGACTCTTACTCTGGCCTACTGGTTGAGGTCTTAACTCTTACTCTGGCCTAATGGTTAAAGTTTTAACTCTTACTCTGGCCTAATGGTTGAGGTCTTAGACTCTTACTCTTGCCTAATGGTTAAGGTCTTAACTCTTACTCTGACCTAATGGTTAAGGTCTTAGACTCTTACTCTGGCCTAATGGTTAAGGTCTTGAATCTTATTCTGGACTAATGGTTAAGGTCTAAACTCTTACTATTGACTAATGGTTAAGGTCTTAACTCTTACTCTGGCCTAATGGGTAAGGTCTTAGACTCTGACTCTGGCCTACTGGTTAAGGTCTTAACTCTTACTCTGGCCTAATGGGTAAGGTCTTAGACTCTTACTCTGTCCTAATGGTTAAGGTCTTAGACTCTTACTCTGGCCTAATGGTTAAGGTCTAGACTCTTACTCTGGCCTAATCCGTAAGGTCTTAACTCTTACTATGGCCTAACAGTTAAGGTCTTAGACTCTTACTATTGCCTAATGGTTAAGGTCTTAACTCTTACTCTGGCCTAATGGTTAAGGTATTGGACTCTTACTCTGGCCTAATGGTTAAGGTCTTGACTCTTACTCTGGCCTAATGGTTAAGGTCTTAGACTCTTACACTGGCCTAATGGTTAAGGTATTATACTCTTACTCTGGCCTAATGACTAAGGTCTTGACTCTCACTCTGGCCTAACGGTTAAGGTCTAGACTCCTACTGTGGCCTACTGGTTAAGGTTTTAACTCTTACTCTGGCCTAATGGATAAGGTCTTAGACTCTTACTCTGGCCTAACGGTTAAGGTCTTAGACTCTTACTCTGGCCTAATGGTTAAGGTTTTAGACTTTTACTCTTGCCTAATGGTTAAGGTCTTAGACTCTTACTCTGGCCTAATGGTTAAGGTCTTAGACTCTTACTCTGGTCTAATGGTTAAGGTCTAGACTCTTACTCAGGCCTTATGATTAAGGTCTTAACTCTTACTCTGGCCTAACGGTTAAGGTTTTAGACTCTTACTCTGGCCTAATGGTTAGGGTCTTAACTCTTGCTCTGGCCTAATGGTTAAGGTCTTGACTCTTACTCTGGTCTAATGGTTAAGGTCTAGACTCTTACTCTGGCCTAATGCTTAAGGTCTTAACTCTTACTCTGGCCTAATGGTTAAGGTCTTAGACTCTTACTCTGGACCAATGTTTAAGGTCTAGACTCTTACTTAGGCCTAATCCGTAAGGTCTTAACTCTTACTCTGGCCTAATGGTTAAGGTCTTAACTCTTACTCTGGCCTAATGGTTAGGGTCTTATCTCTTGCTCTGGCCTAATGGTTAATGTCTCAGACTCTTACTCTGGCCTACTGGTTAAGGTCTTAGACTCGTACTCTGGCCTAATGGTAAAGGTCTTAACCCCTACTCTGGCCTAATGGTTAAGGTCTTAACTCTTATTCTGGCCTAATGGTTAAGGTCTTAGACTCTTACTCTGGCCTAATTGTAAGGGTCTTAACTCTTACTCTGGCCTAATGGTCAAGGTCTAGACTCTTACTCTGACCTAGTGCTTAAGGTTTTAACTCTTACTATGGCCTAATGATTAAGATCTAAGACTCTTACTCTTGCCTAATGGTTAAGGTCTTAACTCTTACTCTGGCCTAATGGTTAAGGTCTTAACTCTTACTCTGGCCTAATGGGTAAGGTCTTAGACTCTTACTCTGGCCTACTGGTTAAGGTCTTAATTCTTACTCTGGCCTAATGATTAACGTTTTAACTCTTACTCTGGCCTAATGGTTAAGGTTTTAGACTCTTACTCTGGCCTAATGGTTAAGGTCTTAGACTCTTACTCTGGCCTAATGGTTAAGGTATTATACTCTTACTCTGGCCTAATGGCTAAGGTCTTGACTCTTACTCTGGCCTAATGGTTAAGGTCTTAACTCTTACTCTGGCCTAATGGGTAAGGTCTTAGACTCTTACTCTGGACTAATGGGTAAGGTCTTAGAATCTTACTCTGGCCTACTGGTTAAGGTCTTAATTCTTACTCTGGCCTATTGGTTAAGGTTTTAACTTTACTCTGGCCTAATGGTTAAGGTTTTAGACTCTTAGTCTGGCCTAATGGTTAAAGTCTTAAACTCTTACTCTGGCCTAATGGTTAAGGTCTTAACTCTTACTCTGGCCTAATGGTTAAGGTATTGGACTCTTACTCTGGCCTAATGGTTAAGGTCTTGACTCTTACTCTGGCCTAATGGTTAAGGTCTTAGACTCTTACACTGGCCTAATGGTTAAGGTATTATACTCTTACTCTGGCCTAATGACTAAGGTCTTGACTCTCACTCTGGCCTAACGGTTAAGGTCTAGACTCCTACTGTGGCCTACTGGTTAAGGTCTTAACTCTTACTCTGGCCTAATGGTTAAGGTCTTAGACTCTTACTCTGGCCTAACGGTTAAGGTATTATACTCTTACTCTGGCCTAATGTGTAAAGTCTTAGACTCTTACTCTGGCCTACTGGTTAAGGTCTTAACTCTTACTCTGGCCTAATGGTTAGGGTCTTAACTCTTGCTCTGGCCTAATGGTTAAGGTCTTGACTCTTACTCTGGTCTAATGGTTAAGGTCTTAACTCTTACTCTGGCCTAATGGTTAGGGTCTTAACTCTTGCTCTGGCCTAATGGTTAAGGTCTCAGACTCTTACTCTGGCCTACTGGTTAAGGTCTTAGACTCGTACTCTGGCCTAATGGTAAAGGTCTTAACCCCTACTCTGGCCTAATGGTTAAGGTCTTAACTCTTATTCTGGCCTAATGGTTAAGGTCTTAGACTCTTACTCTGGCCTAATTGTTAAGGTCTTAACTCTTACTCTGGCCTAATGGTCAAGGTCTAGACTCTTACTCTGACCTAGTGCTTAAGGTTTTAACTCTTACTATGGCCTAATGATTAAGATCTAAGACTCTTACTCTTGCCTAATGGTTAAGGTCTTAACTCTTACTCTGGCCTATTGGTTAAGGTCTTAACTCTTACTCTGGCCTAATGGTTAAGGTCTTAGACTCTTACTCTGGCCTAATGGTTAAGGTCTTAACTCTTACTCTGGCCTAATGGGTAAGGTCGTAGACTCTTACTCTGTCCTAATGGTTAAGGTCTTAGACTCTTACTCGGGCCTAATGGTTAAGGTCTAGACTCTTACTCGGGCCTAGTCCGTAAGGTCTTAACTCTTACTATGGCCTAATGGTTAAGGTCTAGACTCTTACTCTGGCCTTATGATTAAGGTCTTAACTCTTACTCTAGCCTAATGGTTAAGGTTTTAGACTCTTACTCTTGCCTAATGGTTAAGGTCTTAACTCTTACTCTGGCCTAATGGTTAAGGTCTTAGACTCTTACTCTGGCCTAATGGTTAAGGTCTTAACTCTTACTCTGGCCTAATGGGTAAGGTCTTAGACTCTTACTCTGGCCTACTGGTTAAGGTCTTAATTCTTACTCTGGCCTATTGGTTAAGGTTTTAACTCTTACTCTGGCCTAATGGTTAAGGTTTTAGACTCTTACTCTGGCCTAATGGTTAAAGTCTTAAACTCTTACTCTGGCCTAAAGGTTAAGGTCTTAACTCTTACTCTGGCCTAATGGTTAAGGTATTGGACTCTTACTGTGGCCTAATGGTTAAGGTCTTAGACTCTTACTCTGGCCTAATGGTTAAGGTATTATAATCTTACTCTGGCCTAATGACTAAGGTCTTGACTCTCACTCTGGCCTAATGGTTAAGGTCTAGACTCCTACTGTGGCCTACTGGTTAAGGTCTTAACTCTTACTCTGGCCTAATGGTTAAGGTCTTAGACTCTTACTCTGGCCTAACGGTTAAGGTCTTAGACTCTTACTCTGGCCTAATGGTTAAGGTTTTAGACTTTTACTCTTGCCTAATGGTTAAGGTCTTAACTCTTACTCTGGCCTAGTGGTTAAGGTCTTAGACTCTTACTCTGGCCTAATGGTTAAGGTCTTAACTCTTACTCTGGCCTAATGGTTAAAGTCTTAGACTCTTACTCTGGCCTAATGGTTAATGTCTAGACTCTTATTCTGGACTAATGGTTAAGCTCTTTACTCTTCCTCTGGACTTATGGCTAAGTTCTTAACTCTTACTCTGACCTAATGGTTAAGGTCTTAGACTCTTACTCTGGCCTAATGCTTAAGGTCGCAGACTCTTACTCTTGCCTAATGGTTAAGATCTTAACTCTTACTCTGGCCTAATGGTTAAGGTCTTAACTCTTACTCTGGCCTAATGGTTAAGGTCTTAGACTCTTACACTGGCCTACTGGTTAAGGTCTTTGCTCTTACTCTGGCCTACTGGTTAAGGTCCTAGACTCTTACTCTGGCCTAATGGTTAAGGTCCTAACTCTTACTATTGACTAATGGTTAAGGTCTTAACTCTTACTCTGGCCTAATGTGTAAAGTCTTAGACTCTTACTCTGGCCTACTGGTTAAGGTCTTAACTCTTACTCTGGCCTAATGGGTAAGGTCTTAACTCTTACTCTGGCCTAATCCGTAAGGTCTTAACTCTTACTATGGCCTAATGGTTAAGGTCTAGACTCTTACTCTGGCCTTATGATTAAGGTCTTAACTCTTACTCTGGCCTAATGGTTAAGGTCTTAACTCTTACTTTGGCCTAATGGTTAAGGTCTTAAGTCTTACTATTGACTAATGGTTAAGGTCTTAGACTCTTACTCTGGCCTACTGGTTAAGGTCTTAACTCTTGCTCTGGCCTAATGGTTAAGGTCTTAATTCTTACTCTGTCCTAATGGTTAAGGTTTTAACTCTTACTCTGGCCTAATGGTTAAGGTTTTAGACTCTTACTCTGGCCTAATGGTTAAAGTCTTAAACTCTTACTCTGGCCTAATGGTTAAGGTCTTAACTCTTACTCTGGCCTAATGGTTAAGGTATTGGACTCTTACTGTGGCCTAATGGTTAAGGTCTTGACTCTTACTCTGGCCTAATGGTTAAGGTCTTAGACTCTTACTCTGGCCTAATGGTTAAGGTATTATACTCTTACTCTGGCCTAATGGCTAAGGTCTTGACTCTCGCTCTGGCCTAATGGTTAAGGTCTAGACTCCTACTCTGGCCTACTGGTTAAGGTCTTAACTCTTACTCTGGCCTAATGGTTAAGGTCTTAGACTCTTACTCTGGCCTAACGGTTAAGGTCTTAGACTCTTACTCTGGCCTAATGGTTAAGGTTTTAGACTTTTACTCTTGCCTAATGGTTAAGGTCTTAACTCTTACTCTGGCCTAATGGTTAAGGTCTTAGACTCTTACTCTGGCCTAATGGTTAAGGTCTTAACTCTTACTCTGGCCTAATGGGTAAGGTCTTAGAATCTTACTCTGGACTAATGGGTAAGGTCTTAGACTCTTACTCTGGCCTAGTGGTTAAGGTCTTAACTCTTACTCTGGCCTAATGGTTAAGGTCTTAACTCTAACTCTGGCCAAATGGTTAAGGTCTTAGACTCTTACTTTGGCCTAATGGTTAAGGTCTAAACTCTTACTATTGACTAATGGTTAAAGTCTTAACTCTTACTCTGGCCTACTGGTTAAGGTCTTAACTCTTACTCTGGCCTAATCCGTAAGGTCTTAACTCTTACTATGGCCTAATGGTTAAGGTCTTAACTCTTACTCTGGCCTAATGGTTAAGGTCTTAGACTCTTACTCTGGCCTAATGGTTAAGGTCTTAACTCTTACTCTGGCCTAATGGGTAAGGTCTTATACTCTTACTCTGTCCTAATGGTTAAGGTCTTAGACTCTTACTCGGGCCTAATGGTTAAGGTCTAGACTCTTACTCTGGCCTAGTCCGTAAGGTCTTAACTCTTACTATGGCCTAATGGTTAAGGTCTCAACTCTTACTCTGGCCTAATGGTTAAGGTTTTAGACTCTTAGTCTGGCCTAACGGTTAAATTCTTAAATTCTTACTCTGGCTTAATGGTTAAGGTCTTATCTCTTACTCTGGCCTAATGGTTAAAGTTTTAACTTTTACTCTGGCCTAATGGTTGAGGTCTTAGACTCTTACTCTTGCCTAATGGTTAAGGTCTTACCTCTTACTCTGGCCTAATGGTTAAGGTCTTAGACTCTTACTCTTGCCTAATGGTTAAGGTCTTAACTCTTACTCTGGCCTAATGGTTAAGGTCTTAGAATCTTACTCTGGCCTAATGGTTAAGGTCTTAACTCTTACTCTGGCCTAATGGGTAAGGTCTTAGACTCTTACTCTGGCCTAGTGGTTAAGGTCTTAATTCTTACTCTGGCCTTTTGGTTAAGGTTTTAACTCTTACTCTGGCCTAATGGTTAAGGTTTTAGACTCTTACTCTGGCCTAATGGTTAAAGTCTTAAACTCTTACTCTGGCCTAATGGTTAAGGTCTTAACTTTTACTCTGGCCTAATGGTTGAGGTCTTAGACTTTTACTCTTGCCTAATGGTTAAGGTCTTACCTCTTACTCTGGCCTAATGGTTAAGGTCTTAGACTCTTACTCTTGCCTAATGGTTAAGGTCTTAGACTCTTACTCTGGCCTAATGGTTAAGGTATTATACTCTTACTCTGGCCTAATGACTAAGGTCTTGACTCTCACTCTGGCCTAATGGTTAAGGTCTTAGACTCTTACTCTGGCCTAATGGTTAGCGTCTTAACTCTTGCTCTGGCCTAATGGTTAAGGTCTTGACTCTTACTCTGGTCTAATGGTTAAGGTCTAGACTCTTACTCTGGCCTAATGCTTACGGTCTTAACTCTTACTCTGGACCAATGTTTAAGGTCTTAAGTCTTACTCTGGCCTAATGGTTAGGGTCTTAACTCTTGCTCTGGCCTAATGGTTAAGGTCTCAGACTCTTACTCTGGCCTACTGGTTAAGGTCTTAGACTCGTACTCTGGCCTAATGGTAAAGGTCTTAACTCTTACTCTGGCCTAATGGTTAAGGGCTTAACTCTTATTCTGGCCTAATGGTTAAGGTCTTAGACTCTTACTCTGGCCTAATTGTTAAGGTCTTAACTCTTACTCTGGCCTAATGGTCAAGGTCTAGACTCTTACTCTGACCTAGTGCTTAAGGTTTTAACTCTTACTATGGCCTAATGATTAAGGTCTAAGACTCTCACTCTTGCCTAATGGTTAAGGTCTTAACTCTTACTCTGGCCTAATGGTTAAGGTCTTAACTCTTACTCTGGCCTAATGGTTAAGGTTTTAACTCTTACTCTGGCCTAATGGTTGAGGTCTTAGACTCTTACTCTGGCCTACAGGTTAAGGTCTTAACTCTTATTCTGGCCTAATGGTTAAGGTCTTAGACTCTTACTCTGGCCTAATTGTTAAGGTCTTAACTCTTACTCTGGCCTAATGGTCAAGGTCTAGACTCTTACTCTGACCTAGTGCTTAAGGTTTTAACTCTTACTATGGCCTAATGATTAAGATCTAAGACTCTTACTCTTGCCTAATGGTTAAGGTCTTAACTCTTACTCTGGCCTATTGGTTAAGGTCTTAACTCTTACTCTGGCCTAATGGGTAAGGTCTTAGACTCTTACTCTGGCCTACTGGTTAAGGTCTTAATTCTTACTCTGGCCTAATGATTAAGGTTTTAACTCTTACTCTGGCCTAATGGTTAAGGTTTTAGACTCTTACTTTGGCCTAATGGTTAAGGTTTTAGACTCTTACTCTGGCCTAATGGTTAAAGTCTTAAACTCTTACTCTGGCCTAATGGTTAAGGTCTTAACTCTTACTCTGGCCTAATGGTTAAGGTATTGGACTCTTACTGTGGCCTAATGGTTAAGGTCTTGACTCTTACTCTGGCCTAATGGTTAAGGTCTTAGACTCTTACTCTGGCCTAATGGTTAAGGTATTATACTCTTACTCTGGCCTAATGGCTAAGGTCTTGACTCTTACTCTGGCCTAATGGTTAAGGTCTTAACTCTTACTCTGGCCTAATGGGTAAGGTCTTAGACTCTTACTCTGGACTAATGGGTAAGGTCTTAGACTCTTACTCTGGCCTACTGGTTAAGGTCTTAACTCTTACTCTGGCCTAATGGTTAAGGTCTTAACTCCTACTCTGGCCAAATGGTTAAGGTCTCAGACTCTTACTTTGGCCTAATGGTTAAGGTCTAAACTCTTACTATTGACTAATGGTTAAGGTCTTAACTCTTACTCTGTCCTAATGGTTAAGGTCTTAGACTCTTACTCTGGCCTAATGGTTAAGGTCTAGACTCTTACTTAGGCCTAATCCGTAAGGTCTTAACTCTTACTATGGCCTAATGGTTAAGGTCTTAACTCTTACTCTGGCCTAATGGTTAAGGTCTTAGACTCTTACTCTGGCCTAATGGTTAAGGTCTTAACTCTTACTCTGGCCTAATGGGTAAGGTCGTAGACTCTTACTCTGTCCTAATGGTTAAGGTCTTAGACTCTTACTCGGGCCTAATGGTTAAGGTCTAGACTCTTACTCTGGCCTAGTCCGTAAGGTCTTAACTCTTACTATGGCCTAATGGTTAAGGTCTAGACTCTTACTCTGGCCTTATGATTACGGTCTTAACTCTTACTCTGGCCTAATGGTTAAGGTTTTAGACTCTTACTCTTGCCTAATGGTTAAGGTCTTAACTCTTACTCTGGCCTAATGGTTAAGGTCTTAGACTCTTACTCTGGCCTAATGGTTAAGGTCTTAACTCTTACTCTGGCCTAATGGGTAAGGTCTTAGACTCTTACTCTGGCCTACTGGTTAAGGTCTTAATTCTTACTCTGGCCTATTGGTTAAGGTTTTAACTCTTACTCTGGCCTAATGGTTAAGGTTTTAGACTCTTACTCTGGCCTAATGGTTAAAGTCTTAAACTCTTACTCTGGCCTAATGGTTAAGGTCTTAACTCTTACTCTGGCCTAATGGTTAAGGTATTGGACTCTTACTGTGGCCTAATGGTTAAGGTCTTGACTCTTACTCTGGCCTAATGGTTAAGGTCTTAGACTCTCACTCTGGCCTAATGGTTAAGGTATTATACTCTTACTCTGGCCTAATGACTAAGGTCTTGACTCTCACTCTGGCCTAATGGTTAAGGTCTAGACTCCTACTGTGGCCTACTGGTTAAGGTCTTAACTCTTACTCTGGCCTAATGGTTAAGGTCTTAGACTCTTACTCTGGCCTAACGGTTAAGGTCTTAGACTCTTACTCTGGCCTAATGGTTAAGGTTTTAGACTTTTACTCTTGCCTAATGGTTAAGGTCTTAATTCTTACTCTGGCCTAATGGTTAAGGTCTTAGACTCTTACTCTGGCCTAATGGTTAAGGTCTTAACTCTTACTCTGGCCTAATGGGTAAGGTGTTAACTCTTACTCTGACCTAATGGTTAAGGTCTTAGACTCTTACTCTGGCCTAATGGTTAAGGTCTTGACTCTTACTCTGGCCTAATGGTTAAAGTCTTAGACTCTTACTCTGGCCTAATGGTTAATGTCTAGACTCTTATTCTGGACTAATGGTTAAGCTCTTTACTCTTCCTCTGGACTAATGGCTAAGTTCTTAACTCTTACTCTGACCTAATGGTTAAGGTCTTAGACTCTTACTCTGGCCTAATGCTTAAGGTCGCAGACTCTTACTCTTGCCTAATGGTTAAGATCTTAACTCTTACTCTGGCCTAATGGTTAAGGTCTTAACTCTTACTCTGGCCTAATGGTTAAGGTCTTAGACTCTTACACTGGCCTACTGGTTAAGGTCTTTGCTCTCACTCTGGCCTACTGGTTAAGGTCCTAGACTCTTACTCTGGCCTAATGGTTAAGGTCCTAACTCTTACTATTGACTAATGGTTAATGTAGGAGAGTGGAATCTGACTAATGGTTGCCCCCAACTTTTTGCCTGGTATTTAAGTGGTTTTTGACTAGTCTGGCTGGGATCCTGCTATCCAGGACCCCAGCCTATCTGCTTTCTCCCTAAAACTGTTGTGAGTACTCTAGGTACAAACATAATTGGATGCTGGGCATGCCCTTCCAGTCCCTTGTAGATGGTACCCTAGGTACCCAGGGCATGGGTCCCCCAGTAGGCCTACCAGGGCTGCAGCACTTATTGTGCCACCCTGGGACAGCCACCCAAACTGACACCACCAGGCCACTACTGTAGCCTGGGTAAGGTGGTGCTAGCACCCCTTACAGGGATGTAGGTACCCTATGTCCCATACCATTACAACACATATACTCTCATAGGTCACCCCTATGGCAGGCCCTGGTAATCCTACAGGGCTGGGTGCTGAGGTATGTGTGAGGGGGGACCCCTACGTGAGTAGGACCTCTCTGCAACCTTCGTAACGCCGTTACTGTTTTGTTTGTAGTGTAGCCATACCATATACTCTTACCGCATTATAAGTTATTGCGTCATCGCTGTAACTTGGGACTGGCTACACAGAACCATATCGTGTTTGGTGTCAAACATGAAGGAATCATACCCCCAGTCCAGCCATGGGCATGGGGGCACGATTCCCCCTGGCTAGGAGGGTGATATGGGAAAAGCGGTAGATTTTAGACACCAATTTAAAAGTGCACGTGTACCACAAAATGGCTACTGTTCGCCACCTACACGACTCTGGCTGGCTGTTGCTGGGGAAAATCCCAGCCTCGCCAGCTGGACAATAGGGCTCCTGTGGCAGGGAGGTGCCAGCACCTCCCCAGACAGGATAATGTGGATTGGAACAGGGTGGGTGCACCAAATGTCCATTCAGAGTTGCACGTAGGCAGCTGCAGAGCCCCAATTCTGCATACACCGCCTGGAACCGGTTCAGGGGCATCCTGCCCCTCGCCCAGGCGGGAAACACACAAAGGGGAGTGGGTGTAGCCACCCTTTCCCGCCTCTACTCTGATTGGCAGGCTCTATTTTGGACCATCCCCTAATCTTGGGGATATATGGGAATAACTTTGCCCTAGAGCCTTAGATTCGTCCAGAACTTCACAGAACTGACCTTCAACGAGCTGCTGCCCAGCTGAATGAAGAAATCTCCCTTGGGATAAAGGAGTTATCCCCCTGCTTGGCAGGCACCTAAAAGACTACAAGATACCCGGTTGGAACTTCGTTGCTCTCACGACCTTCGACGCCTTCCAGCAACCTCGAGGTGGGTCTCCAGTGCATCCCAGCGTCCTGTGAGCGTGCCCAGCAAGTCTGAGCACCCTGGACCACGTGGGTGTCGAGATCCCCGCATACCCCGAGACACCGGCCACCTCTTGTCCAGCACACGACCCCGACCAGTGGGGAAGTTGTGCTTTGGCCCATTTCTGAGCCAACCATCCAGCAGCATTTGTGCCGACCCTCAGCTCCCTGGCCCGCTCCGGTGGCCCGTGGGAGCCCTTTTACGCACTCCATTTTTCTGCCTTCCGCGGTCCCTTGTCCCTCGACTTATGGGCCCTGACGGAGGACAATCTTTGCTTCTAAGAGTTCCCCTGGTTGCTCCAGGCCTGCTCTACGCTCCCTGAAAAGGAGAGCACCCTCAGACCTCGTGGGTCTGCACCAGCAGCTGCTTTGTCTATTTTGCGTGGGTTGCGGTTGCCAAGGCTTAGTGGATCCAATCGGGACACTAACACCGCAGCGACCCTCAGCCGACGTGGGACAGTCGCCCTCCAGAAGCTGGCCTTCCTTGAAGCCTCCCGGAGCCCGTGACCGCAGAGCCCAGCTGTACCTCCTACACCTGAAGCACCCGACTTCCACGAGCTCCTTGCTGTGAGCTCCCTGGTCACTTGCTGTGACCCAGACTCTGTCCCCTCTGCTTTCAGGTTCATCTTTATCTTCTCTTCAACTTCAATCTTCACGACTTCAGCGACACTCGCAGCTAGCAGCAGTTTGGACTACTTTCCCATAGGAAATCAGCCCGCGACCCGACACCAGAATCGACCTATGCACCCGGCTTCCCTGGGGCAGGTAACAGTGGTACTTCGGTACTCCAGTGGTGGTGGGCTCTCCAAAGCCTTAAGTCTCAAGCCTTAACTTTGTACTGTTGCTAGAAGTGTCCTTTAACTGTGAATATTCAACCGCGACATTCTCCATAGGCTATCATTGCGATCCCGATAGCAGCTCTTTGCACTGCACGCGTCTCCCGTGGGTCCCCTTCCTCTTAACTGTGGGTGGATTCCGAAGGGGCAAGCGATCCTGAATGCCCTAGGCATTGCCTGTAGAATTGTCGTGGTTCTTATACCACTATTTTAGTATATGGTTTGGTCCCCCCCTGGGGCCCATTGATTTCTGTGCTATTTATTGTGTTTAGAAATGCTTGTTTGAATTGTAACTTTGCCACTAGCCACATAAAGTGACTGTGGGATTCTGTCTAGAATAAATACATATATTTTATATATATACCTGTGTGGGCTACTCTTTCATTTGGTTATTCAAGAGGTTATTATGGTAAAACAATAAGCTTAACACTCCTTCAAGACTTAGCCTGAAGGCTGCTCTCCACAGCTACCACTAGGATAGCTTTCTTTAAAGGTTGTCTTAAACCTATCATCAATAGGAGTCGAATTGGACTGGTGCAAGGTGTCCCTATAACTAGGAACAGCATATGCCAGGCCAACTTCTCACATTGGTGTGCAGCGGTTGGATTCAAGCTTGCCATTGTTTTACCAGATAACAAATTGAATTTCTAAAGTGAAAGCCACTAGGTACCAAAGGTACATATAAATTCAAGCTAGAATACAATAAGTTCTACTGAACTTAGAGTTGTGTGTAGAGGGTTTAGCACACCTTGACTACAACTCAAGAGAGGGTTCAGTAGGCCACACCTAGTGTAGGTAGATACATCACTACACTAAACATGTCTTCAAGTGGCACTAAGGCTATGGAAGGACCCCAGAGGGTCCCAGTAGATAAGTATGATAATTTCACCTTTGCTGAGCTCAGGGAAATGTGCACCCTTAGGAGACTGAAGACAGAAAGAGGTGCCAACACAAAACGTCTCAAAGAGATCCTGCTCATAGCAGACTTTATGGAGTCCATAGGATCCAGAGGGACGGACAACGTGGGTGGGCACCCCTCAGAAGAGGACACTCCCAGAGTGGAATCTGAAGAGGAACAGGAAGAGGATGAAAATCCTGACCTGGAAGACACAGACCACTCACAGCATGGAAGTGATGGCCCAAGAGGCACTCCTTCCACCCTTAAAAGGAGAGTGGTGGACCCCAGAAGGAACAGATCTCCCTCAGTGGGATCCAACCATTCTAGGGGATCCAAAGGGTCCTCTGCCTCTTCTCAGAGAAGAGAAACCTCTCATGAGAGGAAATGCAGACTGATCAAATTTGAGCAGGCTAAGCTTCAGCTTAAAAGAGAACAGTTAGCATTAGACAGGGAAACCCTGGAGCTTCAGAAAGCTTCAAAGAAATGGGGTCTAGAGATCCCTGGTGGCAGTGATGAAACCCCTAGAGTTAGAGAGAGAGTCCCTGACAATAGGAACCTCCACAAGATTGTGCCCCCCTATCAGAATGGGGATGATATCCACAAATGGATATCTGCTCTTGAAAGGGCCTGTAGAGTACAGAGGGTCCCTGTAGAGCAGTGGGCAGCAATCCTGTGGCTCTCCTTTTCAGATAAAGGGAGAGACAAGCTCCTCTCTGTAAGAGAAGAGGATGCTGATGATTATTATATCTTGAAAGCTGCTTTAATAGATGGGTTTGGCTTAACCACTGATCAATACAGACTTAAGTTCAGAGACACCCAGAAAGCACAGAATCAAGATTGGGTAGACTTTGTGGATTGTGCAACCAAGGCACTGGAAGGTTGGTTAAATGGCAGTAAAGTTAATGATTATCAAGGATTGTATAATCTCATTATGAGGGAGCAGATTCTTAATAATTGTCAGAACCAACTTTTACACCAGCACCTGGTGGACTCTGATCTGACCTCTCCCCAAGAATTGGGAAAGAAGGCAGACAAATGGGTCAGAACCAGGATCAGGCCTAAGAACCAAGTTGGTGACCAGAAGAAGGATTCCACTAAGCCCAAAGAGAAAGGTGGGGATGATAAACAAGAAAAGTCCTCTGAAGGGCCCCAACAACCCAGTGCTGGGGGTGGGTCCCAAAATACTTCCTCTAATAACAAGAAACCATATTGCCATGTGTGTAAGAAACCTGGCCACTGGAAAACTGACTCCAGCTGTCCAAAGAATGGCAATAAAGAGAATGTTCCTCCAAAACCTGCTCCAACACCTCCTGTCACTACTAGTAGTAATCCCCCAGGTGGTGGGAGTGCACCCAAAAACTTAGTTGGGTTCTCTTTGGGGACACCAGTGGACTCTGGCCTAGCCAGGTCCCCTGCATTAGCAACTATGGTCTGTGATGGTGGCGTGGGGTTTGCCAACTTTACCATGAGCCCCAGTATTCTGGGCAGGTACAGACAAGAACCAATAATCAATGGTCAGAAGGCTGTGGCCTATAAGGACACAGGGGCCAGTGTCACCATGGTGACCAAGAGGCTAGTGCCCCTAGATCAGCTTTTACCTGGGTTTAGCTATCAGGTGACCAACATTGATGGAATCAGGACAGATCATCCCATGGCAGTGGTAAATCTCAGCTGGGGAGGAGTCACTGGCCCCAAGAGAGTGGCAGTGTCCCCAAACTTGCCTGTAGATTGTCTACTGGGGAATGATCTAGAAATCTCAGCCTGGGCTGAGGTTGACCACAAGGCCCATTTGAAAATGGTAGGAATTCCTGAGAGAGTGGATGAGACCCTGAGGGCCTCACCTCCACCCCAGGAGAAAATAGAAAGAGTGAAGCCTGAATCTATGGATCACTCTACACAAACAGAGAGCATAGGGGAGGAAGAGCAGTCTTCCCCCCACCAGACTACAGGTAAAGGTCCAGTTTCTCAGGGAACTGACCCTGCCCCTTGTGAAGTAGCTGCCCCATACGTGGACAGGCTTGGCCTGCCCACCTCTCTGATGGCAGGGGACCCTTCCAAGGTGGTACCCAGTCTGGAGCAGGTATCCTGCCCCTCTCTACCCTGCCTCAGTCAGCCCAGGGCTGCAGAGGTCAGGGAGGTCAGTGGACCCTTAATGGGCCCCTGCCCAGAGGAACCCCCTCATCAACAGATTAGGGACACCCAGCAGAGTAGTTTCAGCCAGGTGAACATTCCTCTACAAACTGAGGGATCCCCCTTACCCCTAGGTATAGGCACCCCTCAAATGGATGTTGTTGAGCACAGGGAAACCTGGGGCCTAGCTGCCCCAAACCTTCCAGTGCCCTCCACTATTCCAGCCAAAGGGATCCAACCCCCAGCTGTAGGCAGCCAGAGGTTGACCCTTAGGGCCAGATATGACACCGTCATGGGCAGAAAGGCTTCCATAGTGGCCAGTGATCTGAGGAGGTTGAGACCAGCCCAAGTAGGGTCTCACTTCCAGACTCAGACACCCCACCAGCCCACCTCTGACCCAAAAACCAATACAGGTAATTTCCCTAGACTTTGGAGAAACTCTAGAACCCCTTGGGGTAGGATTTCCCAAGTGGACCATGACACAGGGAGCAACCATGTTAGTACAGGTTCTTCCTTATATGGCCACTCAGGAAATAAAGGCTTATCTGGACAAGGTTAGCCTTATCTCCTTTCGTTTGGGGGGGGGGGTTATGTAGGAGAGTGGAATCTGACTAATGGTTGCCCCCAACTTTTTGCCTGGTATTTAAGTGGTTTTTGACTAGTCTGGCTGGGATCCTGCTATCCAGGACCCCAGCCTATCTGCTTTCTCCCTAAAACTGTTGTGAGTACTCTAGGTACAAACATAATTGGATGCTGGGCATGCCCTTCCAGTCCCTTGTAGAAGGTACCCTAGGTACTCAGGGCATGGGTCCCCCAGTAGGCCTACCAGGGCTGCAGCACTTATTGTGCCACCCTGGGACAGCCACCCAAACTGACACCACCAGGCCACTACTGTAGCCTGGGTAAGGTGGTGCTAGCACCCCTTACAGGGATGTAGGTACCCTATGTCCCATACCATTACAACACATATACTCTCATAGGTCACCCCTATGGCAGGCCCTGGTAATCCTACAGGGCTGGGTGCTGAGGTATGTGTGAGGGGGGACCCCTACGTGAGTAGGACCTCTCTGCAACCTTCGTAACGCCGTTACTGGGTTGTTTGTAGTGTAGCCATACCATATACTCTTACCGCATTATAAGTTATTGCGTCATCGCTGTAACTTGGGACTGGCTACACAGAACCATATCGTGTTTGGTGTCAAACATGAAGGAATCATACCCCCAGTCCAGCCATGGGCATGGGGGCACGATTCCCCCTGGCTAGGAGGGTGATATGGGAAAAGCGGTAGATTTTAGACACCAATTTAAAAGTGCACGTGTACCACAAAATGGCTACTGTTCGCCACCTACACGACTCTGGCTGGCTGTTGCTGGGGAAAATCCCAGCCTCGCCAGCTGGACAATAGGGCTCCTGTGGCAGGGAGGTGCCAGCACCTCCCCAGACAGGATAATGTGGATTGGAACAGGGTGGGTGCACCAAATGTCCATTCAGAGTTGCACGTAGGCAGCTGCAGAGCCCCAATTCTGCATACACCGCCTTGAACCGGTTCAGGGGCATCCTGCCCCTCGCCCAGGCGGGAAACACACAAAGGGGAGTGGGTGTAGCCACCCTTTCCCGCCTCTACTCTGATTGGCAGGCTCTATTTTGGACCATCCCCTAATCTTGGGGATATATGGGAATAACTTTGCCCTAGAGCCTTAGATTCGTCCAGAACTTCACAGAACTGACCTTCAACGAGCTGCTGCCCAGCTGACCGAAGAAATCTCCCTTGGGATAAAGGAGTTGTCCCCCTGCTTGGCAGGCACCTAAAAGACTACAAGATACCCGGTTGGAACTTCGTTGCTCTCACGACCTTCGACGCCTTCCAGCAACCTCGAGGTGGGTCTCCAGTGCATCCCAGCGTCCTGTGAGCGTGCCCAGCAAGTCTGAGCACCCTGGACCACGTGGGTGTCGAGATCCCCGCATACCCTGAGACACCGGCCACCTCTTGTCCAGCACACGACCCCGACCAGTGGGGAAGTTGTGCTTTGGCCCATTTCTGAGCCAACCATCCAGCAGCATTTGTGCCGACCCTCAGCTCCCTGGCCCGCTCCGGTGGCCCGTGGGAGCCCTTTTACGCACTCCATTTTGCTGCCTTCTGCGGTCCCTTGTCCCTCGACTTATGGGCCCTGACGGAGGACAATCTTTTCTTCTAAGAGTTCCCCTGGTTGCTCCAGGCCTGCTCTACGCTCCCTGAAAAGGAGAGCACCCTCAGACCTCGTGGGTCTGCACCAGCAGCTGCTTTGTCTATTTTGCGTGGGTTGCGGTTGCCAAGGCTTAGTGGATCCAATCGGGACACTAACACCGCAGCGACCCTCAGCCGACGTTGGACAGTCGACCTCCAGAAGCTGGCTTTCCTTGAAGCCTCCCGGAGCCCGTGACCGCAGAGCCCAGCTGTACTTCCTACACCTGAAGCACCCGACTTCCACGAGCTCCTTGCTGTGAGCTCCCTGGTCACTTGCTGTGACCCAGACTCTGTCCCCTCTGCTTTCAGGTTCATCTTTATCTTCTCTTCAACTTCAATCTTCACGACTTCAGCGACACTCGCAGCTAGCAGCAGTTTGGACTACTTTCCCATAGGAAATCAGCCCGCGACCCAACACCAGAATCGACCTATGCACCCGGCTTCCCTGGGGCAGGTAACAGTGGTACTTCGGTACTCCAGTGGTGGTGGGCTCTCCAAAGCCTTAAGTCTCAAGCCTTAACTTTGTACTGTTGCTAGAAGTGTCCTTTAACTGTGAATATTCAACCGCGACATTCTCCATAGGCTATCATTGCGATCCCGATAGCAGCTCTTTGCACTGCACGCGTCTCCCGTGGGTCCCCTTCCTCTTAACTGTGGGTGGATTCCGAAGGGGCAAGCGATCCTGAATGCCCTAGGCATTGCCTGTAGAATTGTCGTGGTTCTTATACCACTATTTTAGTATATGGTTTGGTCCCCCCCTGGGGCCCATTGATTTCTGTGCTATTTATTGTGTTTAGAAATGCTTGTTTGAATTGTAACTTTGCCACTAGCCACATAAAGTGACTGTGGGATTCTGTCTAGAATAAATACATATATTTTATATATATACCTGTGTGGGCTACTCTTTCATTTGGTTATTCAAGAGGTTATTATGGTAAAACAATAAGCTTAACACTCCTTCAAGACTTAGCCTGAAGGCTGCTCTCCACAGCTACCACTAGGATAGCTTTCTTTAAAGGTTGTCTTAAACCTATCATCAATAGGAGTCGAATTGGACTGGTGCAAGGTGTCCCTATAACTAGGACCAGCATATGCCAGGCCAACTTCTCACAGTTAAGGTCTTAACTCTTACTCTGGCCTAATGTGTAAAGTCTTAGACTCTTACTCTGGCCTACTGGTTAAGGTCTTAACTCTTACTCTGGCCTAATGGGTAAGGTCTTAGACTCTTACTCTGTCCTAATGGGTAAGGTCTTAGACTCTTACTCTGGCCTACTGGTTAAGGTCTTAATTCTTACTCTGGCCTATTGGTTAAGGTTTTAACTCTTACTCTGGCCTAATGGTTAAGGTTTTAGACTCTTACTCTGGCCTAATGGTTAAAGTCTTAAACTCTTACTCTGGCCTAATGGTTAAGGTCTTAACTCTTACTCTGGCCTAATGGTTAAGGTATTGGACTCTTACTGTGGCCTAATGGGTAAGGTCTTGACTCTTACTCTGGCCTAATGGTTAAGGTCTTAGACTCTTACTCTGGTGTAGGAGAGTGGAATCTGACTAATGGTTGCCCCCAACTTTTTGCCTGGTATTTAAGTGGTTTTTGACTAGTCTGGCTGGGATCCTGCTATCCAGGACCCCAGCCTATCTGCTTTCTCCCTAAAACTGTTGTGAGTACCCTAGGTACAAACATAATTGGATGCTGGGCATGCCCTACCAGTCCCTGGTAGATGGTACCCTAGGTACCCAGGGCATGGGTCCCCCAGTAGGCCTACCAGGGCTGCAGCACTTATTGTGCCACCCTGGGACAGCCACCCAAACTGACATCACCAGGCCACTACTGCAGCCTGGGTAAGGTGGTGCTAGCACCCCTTACAGGGATGTAGGTACCCTATGTCCCATACCATTACAACACATATACTCTCATAGGTCACCCCTATGGCAGGCCCTGGTAATCCTACAGGGCTGGGTGCTGAGGTATGTGTGAGGGGGGACCCCTACGTGAGTAGGACCTCCCTGCAACCTTCGTAAAATCGTTACTGGGTTGTTTGTAGTGTAGCCCTACCATATACTCTAAACCGCATTATAAGTGAATCGCGTCATCGTGATAACTTGGGAATGGCTACACAGAACCATATCGTGTTTGGTGTCAAACATGAAGGAATCATACCCCCAGTCCAGCCATGGGCATGGGGGCACGATTCCCCCTTGCTAGGAGGGTGATATGGGAAAAGCGGTAGATTTTAGACACCAATTTAAAAGTGCACGTGTACCACAAAATGGCTACTGTCCGCCACCTACACGACTCTGGCTGGCTGTTGCTGGGGAAAATCCCAGCCTCGCCAGCTGGACAATAGGGCTCCTGTGGCAGGGAGGTGCCAGCACCTCCCCAGACAGGATAATGTGGATTGGAACAGGGTGGGTGCACCAAATGTCCATTCAGAGTTGCACGTAGGCAGCTGCAGAGCCCCAATTCTGCATACACCGCCTGGAACCGGTTCAGGGGCATCCTGCCCCTCGCCCAGGCGGGAAACACACAAAGGGGAGTGGGTGTAGCCACCCTTTCCCGCCTCTACTCTGATTGGTAGGCTCTATGTTGGACCATCCCCTAATCTTGGGGATATATGGGAATAACTTTGCCCTAGAGTTTTAGATTCGTCCAGAACTTCACAGAACTGACCTTCGACGAGCTGCTGCCCAGCTGACAGAAGAAATCTCCCTTGGGATAAAGGAGTTATCCCCCTGCTTGGCAGGCACCTTAAAGACTACAAGATACCCGGTTGGAACTTCGTGGCTCTCCTGACCTTCGACGCCTTCCAGCAACCTCGAGGTGGGTCTCCAGTGCATCCCAGCGTCCTGTGAGTGTGCCCAGCAAGTCTGAGCACCCTGGACCACGTGGGTGTCGAGATCCCCGCATACCCCGAGACACCAGCCACCTCTTGTCCAGCACATGACCCCGACCAGTGGGGAAGTTGTGCTTTGGCCCATTTCTGAGCCAACCATCCAGCAGCATTTGTGCTGACCCTCAGCTCCCTGGCCCGCTCCGGTGGCCCGTGGGAGCCCTTTTACGCACTCCATTTTGCTGCCTTCCGCGGTCCCTTGTCCCTCGACTTGTGGGCCCTGACGGAGGACAATCTTTGTTTCTAAGAGTTCCCCTGGTTGCTCCAGGCCTGCTCTACGCTCCCTGCAAAAGAGAGCACCCTCAGACCTCGTGGGTCTGCACCAGCAGCTGCTTTGTCTATCTTGCGTGGGTTGCGGTTGCCAAGGCTTAGTGGATCCAATCGGGACACTAACACCGCAGCAACCCTCAGCCGACGTGGGACAGTCGCCCTCCAGAAGCTGGCCTTCCTTGAAGCCTCCCGGAGCCCGTGACTGCAGAGCCCAGCTGTACTTCCTACACCTGAAGCACCCGACTTCCACAAGCTCCTTGCTGTGAGCTCCCTGGTCACTTGCTGTGACCCAGACTCTGTCCCCTCTGCTTTCAGGTTCATCTTTATCTTCTCTTCAACTTCAATCTTCACGACTTCAACGACACTCGCAGCTAGCAGCAGTTTGGACTACTTTTCCATAGAAAATCAGCCCGCGACCCGACACCAGAATCGACCTATGCACCCGGCTTCCCTGGGGCAGGTAACAGTGGTACTCCGGTACTCCCGTGGTGGTGGGCTCTCCAAAGCCTTAAGTCTCAAGCCTTAACTTTGTACTGTTGCTAGAAGTGTCCTTTAACTTTAAATATTCAACCGCGACATTCTCCATAGGCTAACATAGCGATCCCGATAGCAGCTCTTTGCACTGCACGCGTCTCCCGTGGGTCCCCTTCCTCTTAACTGTGGGTGGATTCTGAAGGGGCAAGCGATCCTGAATGCCCTAGGCATTGCCTGTAGAATTGTCGTGGTTCTTATACCACTATTTTAGTATATGGTTTGGTCCCCCCCGGGGCCCATTGATTTCTGTGCTATTTATTGTGTTTAGAAATGCTTGTTTGAATTGTAACTTTGCCACTAGCCACATAAAGTGACTGTGAGATTCTGTCTAGAATAAATACATATATTTTATATATATACCTGTGTGGGCTACTCTTTCATTTGGTTATTCAAGAGGTTATTATGGTAAAACAATAAGCTTAACACTCCTTCAAGACTTAGCCTGAAGGCTGCTCTCCACAGCTACCACTAGGATAGCTTTCTTTAAAGGTTGTCTTAAACCTATCATCAATAGGAGTCGAATTGGACTGGTGCAAGGTGTCCCTATAACTAGGAACAGCATATGCCAGGCCAACTTCTCACATTGGTGTGCAGCGGTTGGATTCAAGCTTGCCATTGTTTTACCAGATAACAAATTGAATTTCTAAAGTGAAAGCCACTTGGTACCAAAGGTACATATAAATTCAAGCTAGAATACAATAAGTTCTACTGAACTTATAGTTGTGTGTAGAGGGTTTAGCACACCTTGACTACAACTCAAGAGAGGGTTCATTAGGCCACACTTAGTGTACGTAGATACATCACTACACTAAACATGTCTTCAAGTGGCACTAAGGCTATGGAAGGACCCCAGAGGGTCCCAGTAGATAAGTATAATAATTTCACCTTTGCTGAGCTCAGGGAAATGTGCACCCTTAGGAGACTGAAGACAGAAAGAGGTGCCAACACAAAACGTCTCAAGGAGATCCTGCTCATAGCAGACTTTATGGAGTCCATAGGATCCAGAGGGACGGACAACCTGGGTGGGCACCCCTCAGAAGAGGACACTCCCAGAGTGGAATCTGAAGAGGAACAGGGAGAGGATGAAAATCGTGACCTGGAAGACACAGACCACTCACAGCATGGAGGTGATGGCCCAAGAGGCACTCCCTCCACCCTTAAAAGGGGAGTGGTGGACCCCAGAAGGAACAGATCCCCCTCAGTGGGATCCAACCATTCTAGGGGATCCAAAGGGTCCTCTGCCTCTTCTCAGAGAAGAGAAACCTCTCATGAGAGGAAATGCAGACTGATCAAATTTGAGCAGGCTAAGCTTCAGCTTAAAAGAGAACAGTTAGCATTAGACAGGGAAACCCTGGAGCTTCAGAAAGCTTCAAAGAAATGGGGTCTAGAGATCCCTGGTGGCAGTAATGAAACCCCTAGAGTTAGAGAGAGAGTCCCTGACAATAGGAACCTCCACAAGATTGTGCCCCCCTATCAGAATGGGGATGATATCCACAAATGGATATCTGCTCTTGAAAGGGCCTGTAGAGTACAGAGGGTCCCTGTAGAGCAGTGGGCAGCAATCCTGTGGCTCTCCTTTTCAGATAAAGGGAGAGACAAGCTCCTCTCTGTAAGAGAAGAGGATGCTGATGATTATTATATCTTGAAAGCTGCTTTAATAGATGGGTTTGGCTTAACCACTGATCAATACAGACTTAAGTTCAGAGACACCCAGAAAGCACAAAATCAAGATTGGGTAGACTTTGTGGATTGTGCAACCAAGGCACTGGAAGGTTGGTTAAATGGAAGTAAAGTTAATGATTATCAAGGATTGTATAATCTCATTATGAGAGAGCAGATTCTTAATAATTGTCAGAACCAACTTTTACACCAGCACCTGGTGGACTCTGATCTGACCTCTCCCCAAGAATTGGGAAAGAAGGCAGACAAATGGGTCAGAACCAGGATCAGGCCTAAGAACCAAGTTGGTGACCAGAAGAAGGATTCCACTAAGCCCAAAGAGAAAGGTGTGGATGATAAACAAGAAAAGTCCTCTGAAGGGCCCCAACAACCCAGTGCTGGGGGTGGGTCCCAAAATACTTCCTCTAATAACAAGAAACCATATTGCCATGTGTGTAAGAAACCTGGCCACTGGAAAACTGACTCCAGCTGTCCTAAGAATGGCAATAAAGAAAATGTTCCTCCAAAGCCAGCTCCAACACCTCCTGTTACTACTAGTAGTAATCCCCCAGGTGGTGGGAGTGCACCCAAAAACTTAGTTGGGTTCTCTTTGGGGACACCAGTGGACTCTGGCCTAGCCAGGTCCCCTGCATTAGCAACTATGGTCTGTGATGGTGGCATGGGGTTTGCCAACTTTACCATGAGCCCCAGTATACTGGGCAGGTACAGACAAGAACCAATGATCAATGGTCAGAAGGCTGTGGCCTATAAGGACACAGGGGCCAGTGTCACCATGGTGACCAAGAGGCTAGTGCCCCTAGATCAGCTTTTACCTTGGTTTAGCTACCAGGTGACCAACATTGATGGAATCAGGACAGATCATCCCATGGCAGTGATAAATCTCAGCTGGGGAGGAGTCACTGGCCCCAAGAGAGTGGCAGTGTCCCCAAACTTGCCTGTAGATTGTCTACTGGGGAATGATCTAGAAATCTCAGCCTGGGCTGAGGTTGACCACAAGGCCCATTTGAAAATGGTAGGAATTCCTGAGAGAGTGGATGAGACCCTGAGGGTCTCACCTCCACCCCAGGAGAAAATAGAAAGAGTGAAGCCTGAAACTATGGATCACTCTACCCAAACAGAGAGCATAGGGGAGGATGAGCAGTCTTCCCCCCACCAGACTACAGGTAAAGGTCCAGTTTCTCAGGGAACTGATCCTGCCCCTTGTGAAGTAACTGCCCCAGAAGTGGACAGGCCTGGCCTGCTCACCTCTCTGATGGCAGGGGACCCTTCCAAGGTGGTACCCAGTCTGGAGCAGGTATCCTGCCCCTCTCTACCCTGCCTCAGTCAGCCCAGGGCTGCAGAGGTCAGGGAGGTCAGTGGACCCTTATTGGGCCCCTGCCCAGAGGAACCCCCTCATCAACAGATTAGGGACACCCAGCAGAGTAGTTTCAGCCAGGTGAATATTCCTCTACAAACTGAGGGATCCCCCTTACCCCTAGGTATAGGCACCCCTCAAATGGATGTTGTTGAGCACAGGGAAACCTGGGGCCTAGCTGCCCCAAACCTTCCAGTGCCCTCCACTATTCCAGCCAAAGGGATCCAACCCCCAGCTGTAGGCAGCCAGAGGTTGACCCTTAGGGCCAGATATGACACCGTCCTGGGCAGAAAGGCTTCCATAGTGGCCAGTGATCTGAGGAGGTTGAGAACAACCCAAGTAGGGTCTCACTTCCAGACTCAGACACCCCACCAGCCCACCTCTGACCCAAAAACCAATACAGGTAATTTCCCTAGACTTTGGAGAAACTCTAGAACCCCTTGGGGTAGGATTTCCCAAGTGGACCATGACACAGGGAGCAACCATGTTAGTACAGGTTCTTCCTTATATGGCCACTCAGGAAATAAAGGCTTATCTGGACAAGGTTAGCCTTATCTCCTTTCGTTTGGGGGGGGGGTTATGTAGGAGAGTGGAATCTGACTAATGGTGGCCCCCAACTTTTTGCCTTGTATTTAAGTGGTTTTTGACTAGTCTGGCTGGGATCCTGCTATCCAGGACCCCAGCCTATCTGCTTTCTCCCTAAAACTGTTGTGAGTACTCTAGGTACAAACATAATTGGATGCTGGGCATGCCCTACCAGTCCCTGGTAGATGGTACCCTAGGTACCCAGGGCATGGGTCCCCCAGTAGGCCTACCAGGGCTGCAGCACTTATTGTGCCACCCTGGGACAGCCACCCAAACTGACACCACCAGGCCACTACTGTAGCCTGGGTAAGGTGGTGCTAGCACCCCTTACAGGGATGTAGGTACCCTATGTCCCATACCATTACAACACATATACTCTCATAGGTCACCCCTATGGCAGGCCCTGGTAATCCTACAGGGCTGGGTGCTGAGGTATGTGTGAGGGGGGACCCCTACGTGAGTAGGACCTCCCTGCAACCTTCGTAAAATCGTTACTGGGTTGTTTGTAGTGTAGCCCTACCATATACTCTAAACCGCATTATAAGTGAATCGCGTCATCGTGATAACTTGGGAATGGCTACACAGAACCATATCGTGTTTGGTGTCAAACATGAAGGAATCATACCGCCAGTCCAGCCATGGGCATGGGGGCACGATTCCCCCTTGCTAGGAGGGTGATATGGGAAAAGCGGTAGATTTTAGACACCAATTTAAAAGTGCACGTGTACCACAAAATGGCTACTGTCCGCCACCTACACGACTCTCGCTGGCTGTTGCTGGGGAAAATCCCAGCCTCGCCAGCTGGACAATAGGGCTCCTGTGGCAGGGAGGTGCCAGCACCTCCCCAGACAGGATAATGTGGATTGGAACAGGGTGGGTGCACCAAATGTCCATTCAGAGTTGCACGTAGGCAGCTGCAGAGCCCCAATTCTGCATACACCGCCTGGAACCGGTTCAGGGGCATCCTGCCCCTCGCCCAGGCGGGAAACACACAAAGGGGAGTGGGTGTAGCCACCCTTTCCCGCCTCTACTCTGATTGGTAGGCTCTATGTTGGACCATCCCCTAATCTTGGGGATATATGGGAATAACTTTGCCCTAGAGTTTTAGATTCATCCAGAACTTCACAGAACTGACCTTCGACGAGCTGCTGCCCAGCTGACAGAAGAAATCTCCCTTGGGATAAAGGAGTTATCCCCCTGCTTGGCAGGCACCTTAAAGACTACAAGATACCCGGTTGGAACTTTGTGGCTCTCCTGACCTTTGACGCCTTCCAGCAACCTCGAGGTGGGTCTCCAGTGCATCCCAGCGTCCTGTGAGTGTGCCCAGCAAGTCTGAGCACCCTGGACCACGTGGGTGTCAAGATCCCCGCATACCCCGAGACACCGGCCACCTCTTGTCCAGCACACGACCCCGACCAGTGGGGAAGTTGTGCTTTGGCCCATTTCTGAGCCAACCATCCAGCAGCATTTGTGCCGACCCTAAGCTCCCTGGCCCGCTCCGGTGGCCCGTGGGAGCCCTTTTACGCACTCCATTTTGCTGCCTTCCGCGGTCCCTTGTCCCTCGACTTGTGGGCCCTGACGGAGGACAATCTTTGTTTCTAAGAGTTCCCCTGGTTGCTCCAGGCCTGCTCTACGCTCCCTGCAAAAGAGAGCACCCTCAGACCTCGTGGGTCTGCACCAGCAGCTGCTTTGTCTATCTTGCGTGGGTTGCGGTTGCCAAGGCTTAGTGGATCCAATCGGGACACTAACACCGCAGCGACCCTCAGCCGACGTGGGACAGTCGCCCTCCAGAAGCTGGCCTTCCTTGAAGCCTCCCGGAGCCCGTGACTGCAGAGCCCAACTGTACTTCCTACACCTGAAGCACCCGACTTCCACGAGCTCCTTGCTGTGAGCTCCCTGGTCACTTGCTGTGACCCAGACTCTGTCCCCTCTGCTTTCAGGTTCATCTTTATCTTCTCTTCAACTTCAATCTTCACGACTTCAACGACACTCGCAGCTAGCAGCAGTTTGGACTACTTTTCCATAGAAAATCAGCCCGCGACCCGACACCAGAATCGACCTATGCACCCGGCTTCCCTGGGGCAGGTAACAGTGGTACTCCGGTACTCCCGTGGTGGTGGGCTCTCCAAAGCCTTAAGTCTCAAGCCTTAACTTTGTACTGTTGCTAGAAGTGTCCTTTAACTTTAAATATTCAACCGCGACATTCTCCATAGGCTAACATAGCGATCCCGATAGCAGCTCTTTGCACTGCACGCGTCTCCCGTGGGTCCCCTTCCTCTTAACTGTGGGTGGATTCTGAAGGGGCAAGCGATCCTGAATGCCCTAGGCATTGCCTGTAGAATTGTCGTGGTTCTTATACCACTATTTTAGTATATGGTTTGGTCCCCCCCTGGGGCCCATTGATTTCTGTGCTATTTATTGTGTTTAGAAATGCTTGTTTGAATTGTAACTTTGCCACTAGCCACATAAAGTGACTGTGGGATTCTGTCTAGAATAAATACATATATTTTATATATATACCTGTGTGGGCTACTCTTTCATTTGGTTATTCAAGAGGTTATTATGGTAAAACAATAAGCTTAACACTCCTTCAAGACTTAGCCTGAAGGCTGCTCTCCACAGCTACCACTAGGATAGCTTTCTTTAAAGGTTGTCTTAAACCTATCATCAATAGGAGTCGAATTGGACTGGTGCAAGGTGTCCCTATAACTAGGAACAGCATATGCCAGGCCAACTTCTCACATCTGGCCTAATGGTTAAGGTATTATACTCTTACTCTGGCCTAATGACTAAGGTCTTGACTCTCACTCTGGCCTAATGGTTAAGGTCTAGACTCCTACTGTGGCCTACTGGTTAAGGTCTTAACTCTTACTCCGGCCTAATGGTTAAGGTCTTAGACTCTTACTCTGGCCTAACGGTTAAGGTCTTAGAGTCTTACTCTGGCCTAATGGTTAAGGTTTTAGACTTTTACTCTTGCCTAATGGTTAAGGTCTTAACTCTTACTCTGGCCTAATGGTTAAGGTCTTAGACTCTTACTCTGGCCTAATGGTTAAGGTCTTAACTCTTACTCTGTCCTAATTGGTAAGGTCTTAGACTCTTACTCTGGCCTACTGGTTAAGGTCTTAATTCTTACTCTGGCCTATTGGTTAAGGTTTTAACTCTTACTCTGGCCTAATGGTTAAGGTCTTAACTCTTACTCTGGCCTAATGGGTAAGGTCTTGACTCTTACTCTGGCCTAATGGTTAAAGTCTTAGACTCTTACTCTGGCCTAACGGTTAATGTCTAGACTCTTATTCTGGACTAATGGTTAAGCTCTTTACTCTTCCTCTGGACTAATGGCTAAGTTCTTAACTCTTACTCTGACCTAATGGTTAAGGTCTTAGACTCTTACTGTGGCCTAATGCTTAAGGTCGCAGACTCTTACTCTTGCCTAATGGTTAAGATCTTAACTCTTACTCTGGCCTAATGGTTAAGGTCTTAACTCTTACTCTGGCCTAATGGTTAAGGTCTTAGACTCTTACACTGGCCTACTGGTTAAGGTCTTTGCTCTTACTCTGGCCTACTGGTTAAGGTCCTAGACTCTTACTCTGGCCTAATGGTTAAGGTCCTAACTCTTAAAATTGACTAATGGTTAAGGTCTTAACTCTTACTCTGGCCTAATGTGTAAAGTCTTAGACTCTTACTCTGGCCTACTGGTTAAGGTCTTAACTCTTACTCTGGCCTAATGGGTAAGGTCTTAGACTCTTACTCTGTCCTAATGGTTAAGATCTAGACTCTTACTCTGGCCTAATCCGTAAGGTCTTAACTCTTACTATGGCCTAATGGTTAAGGTCTAGATTCTTACTCTGGCCTTATGATTAAGGTCTTAACTCTTACTCTGGACTAATGGTTAAGGTCTTAACTCTTACTTTGGCCTAATGGTTAAGGTCTTAACTCTTACTATTGACTAATGGTTAAGGTCTTAGACTCTTACTCTGGCCTACTGGTTAAGGTCTTAACTCTTGCTCTGGCCTAATGGTTAAGGTCTTAATTCTTACTCTGTCCTAATGGTTAAGGTTTTAACTCTTACTCTGGCCTAATGGTTAAGGTTTTAGACTCTTGCTCTGGCCTAATGGTTAAGGTCTTAATTCTTACTCTGTCCTAATGGTTAAGGTTTTAACTCTTACTCTGGCCTAATGGTTAAGGTTTTAGACTCTTACTCTGGCCTAATGGTTAAAGTCTTAAACTCTTACTCTGGCCTAATGGTTAAGGTCTTAAACTCTTACTCTGGCCTAATGGTTAAGGTATTGGACTCTTACTGTGGCCTAATGGTTAAGGTCTTGACTCTTACTCTGGCCTAATGGTTAAGGTCTTAGACTCTTACTCTGGCCTAATGGTTAAGGTATTATACTCTTACTCTGGCCTAATGGCTAAGGTCTTGACTCTCGCTCTGGCCTAATGGTTAAGGTCTAGACTCCTACTCTGGCCTACTGGTTAAGGTCTTAACTCTTACTCTGGCCTAATGGTTAAGGTCTTAGACTCTTACTCTGGCCTAACGGTTAAGGTCTTAGACTCTTACTCTGGCCTAATGGTTAAGGTTTTAGACTTTTACTCTTGCCTAATGGTTAAGGTCTTAACTCTTACTCTGGCCTAATGGTTAAGGTCTTAGACTCTTACTCTGGCCTAATGGTTAAGGTCTTAACTCTTACTCTGGCCTAATGGGTAAGGTCTTAGAATCTTACTCTGGACTAATGGGTAAGGTCTTAGACTCTTACTCTGGCCTACTGGTTAAGGTCTTAACTCTTACTCTGGCCTAATGGTTAAGGTCTTAACTCTTACTCTGGCCAAATGGTTAAGGTCTTAGACTCTTACTTTGGCCTAATGGTTAAGGTCTAAACTCTTACTATTGACTAATGGTTAAGGTCTTAACTCTTACTCTGGCCTACTGGTTAAGGTCTTAACTCTTACTCTGGCCTAATCCGTAAGGTCTTAACTCTTACTATGGCCTAATGGTTAAGGTCTTAACTCTTACTCTGGCCTAATGGTTAAGGTCTTAGACTCTTACTCTGGCCTAATGGTTAAGGTCTTAACTCTTACTCTGGCCTAATGGGTAAGGTCTTATACTCTTACTCTGTCCTAATGGTTAAGGTCTTAGACTCTTACTCGGGCCTAATGGTTAAGGTCTAGACTCTTACTCTGGCCTAGTCCGTAAGGTCTTAACTCTTACTATGGCCTAATGGTTAAGGTCTCAACTCTTACTCTGGCCTAATGGTTAAGGTTTTAGACTCTTAGTCTGGCCTAACGGTTAAATTCTTAGACACTTACTCTGGCTTAATGGTTAAGGTCTTATCTCTTACTCTGGCCTAATGGTTAAAGTTTTAACTTTTACTCTGGCCTAATGGTTGAGGTCTTAGACTCTTACTCTTGCCTAATGGTTAAGGTCTTACCTCTTACTCTGGCCTAATGGTTAAGGTCTTAGACTCTTACTCTTGCCTAATGGTTAAGGTCTTAACTCTTACTCTGGCCTAATGGTTAAGGTCTTAGACTCTTACTCTGGCCTAATGGTTAAGGTCTTAACTCTTACTCTGGCCTAATGGGTAAGGTCTTAGACTCTTACTCTGGCCTAGTGGTTAAGGTCTTAATTCTTACTCTGGCCTTTTGGTTAAGGTTTTAACTCTTACTCTGGCCTAATGGTTAAGGTTTTAGACTCTTACTCTGGCCTAATGGTTAAAGTCTTAAACTCTTACTCTGGCCTAATGGTTAAGGTCTTAACTTTTACTCTGGCCTAATGGTTGAGGTCTTAGACTCTTACTCTTGCCTAATGGTTAAGGTCTTACCTCTTACTCTGGCCTAATGGTTAAGGTCTTAGACTCTTACTCTTGCCTAATGGTTAAGGTCTTAACTCTTACTCTGGCCTAATGGTTAAGGTCTTAGACTCTTACTCTGGCATAATGGTTAAGGTATTATACTCTTACTCTGGCCTAATGACTAAGGTCTTGACTCTCACTCTGGCCTAATGGTTATGTCTTAGACTCTTACTCTGGCCTAATGGTTAGCGTCTTAACTCTTGCTCTGGCCTAATGGTTAAGGTCTTGACTCTTACTCTGGTCTAATGGTTAAGGTCTAGACTCTTACTCTGGCCTAATTCTTACGGTCTTAACTCTTACTCTGGACCAATGTTTAAGGTCTTAAGTCTTACTCTGGCCTAATGGTTAGGGTCTTAACTCTTGCTCTGGCCTAATGGTTAAGGTCCTAGACTCTTACTCTGGCCTAATGGTTAAGGTCCTAACTCTTAAAATTGACTAATGGTTAAGGTCTTAACTCTTACTCTGGCCTAATGTGTAAAGTCTTAGACTCTTACTCTGGCCTACTGGTTAAGGTCTTAACTCTTACTCTGGCCTAATGGGTAAGGTCTTAGACTCTTACTCTGTCCTAATGGTTAAGATCTAGACTCTTACTCTGGCCTAATCCGTAAGGTCTTAACTCTTACTATGGCCTAATGGTTAAGGTCTAGATTCTTACTCTGGCCTTATGATTAAGGTCTTAACTCTTACTCTGGACTAATGGTTAAGGTCTTAACTCTTACTTTGGCCTAATGGTTAAGGTCTTAACTCTTACTATTGACTAATGGTTAAGGTCTTAGACTCTTACTCTGGCCTACTGGTTAAGGTCTTAACTCTTGCTCTGGCCTAATGGTTAAGGTCTTAATTCTTACTCTGTCCTAATGGTTAAGGTTTTAACTCTTACTCTGGCCTAATGGTTAAGGTTTTAGACTCTTGCTCTGGCCTAATGGTTAAGGTCTTAATTCTTACTCTGTCCTAATGGTTAAGGTTTTAACTCTTACTCTGGCCTAATGGTTAAGGTTTTAGACTCTTACTCTGGCCTAATGGTTAAAGTCTTAAACTCTTACTCTGGCCTAATGGTTAAGGTCTTAAACTCTTACTCTGGCCTAATGGTTAAGGTATTGGACTCTTACTGTGGCCTAATGGTTAAGGTCTTGACTCTTACTCTGGCCTAATGGTTAAGGTCTTAGACTCTTACTCTGGCCTAATGGTTAAGGTATTATACTCTTACTCTGGCCTAATGGCTAAGGTCTTGACTCTCGCTCTGGCCTAATGGTTAAGGTCTAGACTCCTACTCTGGCCTACTGGTTAAGGTCTTAACTCTTACTCTGGCCTAATGGTTAAGGTCTTAGACTCTTACTCTGGCCTAACGGTTAAGGTCTTAGACTCTTACTCTGGCCTAATGGTTAAGGTTTTAGACTTTTACTCTTGCCTAATGGTTAAGGTCTTAACTCTTACTCTGGCCTAATGGTTAAGGTCTTAGACTCTTACTCTGGCCTAATGGTTAAGGTCTTAACTCTTACTCTGGCCTAATGGGTAAGGTCTTAGAATCTTACTCTGGACTAATGGGTAAGGTCTTAGACTCTTACTCTGGCCTACTGGTTAAGGTCTTAACTCTTACTCTGGCCTAATGGTTAAGGTCTTAACTCTTACTCTGGCCAAATGGTTAAGGTCTTAGACTCTTACTTTGGCCTAATGGTTAAGGTCTAAACTCTTACTATTGACTAATGGTTAAGGTCTTAACTCTTACTCTGGCCTACTGGTTAAGGTCTTAACTCTTACTCTGGCCTAATCCGTAAGGTCTTAACTCTTACTATGGCCTAATGGTTAAGGTCTTAACTCTTACTCTGGCCTAATGGTTAAGGTCTTAGACTCTTACTCTGGCCTAATGGTTAAGGTCTTAACTCTTACTCTGGCCTAATGGGTAAGGTCTTATACTCTTACTCTGTCCTAATGGTTAAGGTCTTAGACTCTTACTCGGGCCTAATGGTTAAGGTCTAGACTCTTACTCTGGCCTAGTCCGTAAGGTCTTAACTCTTACTATGGCCTAATGGTTAAGGTCTCAACTCTTACTCTGGCCTAATGGTTAAGGTTTTAGACTCTTAGTCTGGCCTAACGGTTAAATTCTTAGACACTTACTCTGGCTTAATGGTTAAGGTCTTATCTCTTACTCTGGCCTAATGGTTAAAGTTTTAACTTTTACTCTGGCCTAATGGTTGAGGTCTTAGACTCTTACTCTTGCCTAATGGTTAAGGTCTTACCTCTTACTCTGGCCTAATGGTTAAGGTCTTAGACTCTTACTCTTGCCTAATGGTTAAGGTCTTAACTCTTACTCTGGCCTAATGGTTAAGGTCTTAGACTCTTACTCTGGCCTAATGGTTAAGGTCTTAACTCTTACTCTGGCCTAATGGGTAAGGTCTTAGACTCTTACTCTGGCCTAGTGGTTAAGGTCTTAATTCTTACTCTGGCCTTTTGGTTAAGGTTTTAACTCTTACTCTGGCCTAATGGTTAAGGTTTTAGACTCTTACTCTGGCCTAATGGTTAAAGTCTTAAACTCTTACTCTGGCCTAATGGTTAAGGTCTTAACTTTTACTCTGGCCTAATGGTTGAGGTCTTAGACTCTTACTCTTGCCTAATGGTTAAGGTCTTACCTCTTACTCTGGCCTAATGGTTAAGGTCTTAGACTCTTACTCTTGCCTAATGGTTAAGGTCTTAACTCTTACTCTGGCCTAATGGTTAAGGTCTTAGACTCTTACTCTGGCATAATGGTTAAGGTATTATACTCTTACTCTGGCCTAATGACTAAGGTCTTGACTCTCACTCTGGCCTAATGGTTATGTCTTAGACTCTTACTCTGGCCTAATGGTTAGCGTCTTAACTCTTGCTCTGGCCTAATGGTTAAGGTCTTGACTCTTACTCTGGTCTAATGGTTAAGGTCTAGACTCTTACTCTGGCCTAATGCTTACGGTCTTAACTCTTACTCTGGACCAATGTTTAAGGTCTTAAGTCTTACTCTGGCCTAATGGTTAGGGTCTTAACTCTTGCTCTGGCCTAATGGTTAAGGTCTCAGACTCTTACTCTGGCCTACTGGTTAAGGTCTTAGACTCGTACTCTGGCCTAATGGTAAAGGTCTTAACTCTTACTCTGGCCTAATGGTTAAGGTCTTAACTCTTATTCTGGCCTAATGGTTAAGGTCTTAGACTCTTACTCTGGCCTAATTGTTAAGGTCTTAACTCTTACTCTGGCCTAATGGTCAAGGTCTAGACTCTTACTCTGACCTAGTGCTTAAGGTTTTAACTCTTACTATGGCCTAATGATTAAGGTCTAAGACTCTCACTCTTGCCTAATGGTTAAGGTCTTAACTCTTACTCTGGCCTAATGGTTAAGGTCTTAACTCTTACTCTGGCCTAATGGTTAAGGTTTTAACTCTTACTCTGGCCTAATGGTTGAGGTCTTAGACTCTTACTCTGGCCTACAGGTTAAGGTCTTTACTCTTACTTTGGCCTAATGGTTAAGGTCTTAGACTCTTACTCTGGCCTACTGGTTGAGGTCTTAACTCTTACTCTGGCCTAATGGTTAAAGTTTTAACTCTTACTCTGGCCTAATGGTTGAGGTCTTAGACTCTTACTCTTGCCTAATGGTTAAGGTCTTAACTCTTACTCTGACCTAATGGTTAAGGTCTTAGACTCTTACTCTGGCCTAATGGTTAAGGTCTTGAATCTTATTCTGGACTAATGGTTAAGGTCTAAACTCTTACTATTGACTAATGGTTAAGGTCTTAACTCTTACTCTGGCCTAATGGGTAAGGTCTTAGACTCTGACTCTGGCCTACTGGTTAAGGTCTTAACTCTTACTCTGGCCTAATGGGTAAGGTCTTAGACTCTTACTCTGTCCTAATGGTTAAGGTCTTAGACTCTTACTCTGGCCTAATGGTTAAGGTCTAGACTCTTACTCTGGCCTAATCCGTAAGGTCTTAACTCTTACTATGGCCTAACAGTTAAGGTCTTAGACTCTTACTATTGCCTAATGGTTAAGGTCTTAACTCTTACTCTGGCCTAATGGTTAAGGTCTTAACTCTTACTTTGGCCTAATGGTTAAGCTCTTAACTCTTACTATTGACTAATGATTAAGGTCTTAACTCTTACTCTGGCCTAATGGTTAAGGTCTTAGACTCTTACTCTGGCCTACTGGTTAAGGTCTTAACTCTTACTCTGGCCTAATGGTTAAGGCCTTAGACTCTTACTCTGTCCTAATGGTTAAGGTCTTAGACTCTTACTCTGGCCTAATGGTTAAGGTCTTAGACTCTTACTCTTGCCTAATGGTTACGGTCTTAACTCTTACTCTGGCCTAATGGTTAAGGTCTTAGACTCTTACTCTGGCCTAATGGTTAAGGTCTTAACTCTTACTCTGGCCTAATGGGTAAGGTCTTAGACTCTTACTCTGGGCTACTGGTTAAGGTCTTAATTCTTACTCTGGCCTATTGGTTAAGGTTTTAATTCTTACTCTGGCCTAATGGTTAAGGTTTTAGACTCTTACTCTGGCCTAATGGTTAAGGTCTTAACTCTTACTCTGGCCTAATGGTTAAGGTATTGGACTCTTACTCTGGCCTAATGACTAAGGTCTTGACTCTCACTCTGGCCTAATGGTTAAGGTCTAGACTCCTACTGTGGCCTACTGGTTAAGGTCTTAACTCTTACTCTGGCCTAATGGTTAAGGTCTTAGACTCTTACTCTGGCCTAATGGTTAAGGTCTTAACTCTTACTCTGGCCTAATGGTTAAGGTATTGGACTCTTACTCTGGCCTAATGTTTAAGGTCTTGACTCTTACACTGGCCTAATAGTTAAGGTCTTAGACTCTTACTCTGGCCTAATGGTTAAGGTATTATACTCTTACCCTGGCCTAATGGCTAAGGTCTTGACTCTCACTCTGGCCTAATGGTTAAGGTCTAGACTCCTACTCTGGCCTACTGGTTAAGGTCTTAACTCCTACTGTGGCCTAATGGTTAAGGTCTTAACTCTTACTCTGGCCTAATGGTTAAGGTCTTAACTCTTACTCCGGCCTAATGGTTAAGGTCTTAGACTCTTACTCTGGCCTAACGGTTAAGGTCTTAGAGTCTTACTCTGGCCTAATGGTTAAGGTTTTAGACTTTTACTCTTGCCTAATGGTTAAGGTCTTAACTCTTACTCTGGCCTAATGGTTAAGGTCTTAGACTCTTACTCTGGCCTAATGGTTAAGGTCTTAACTCTTACTCTGGCCTAATGGGTAAGGTGTTAACTCTTACTCTGACCTAATGGTTAAGGTCTTAGACTCTTACTCTGGCCTAATGGTTAAGGTCTTGACTCTTACTCTGGCCTAATGGTTAAAGTCTTAGACTCTTACTCTGGCCTAATGGTTAATGTCTAGACTCTTATTCTGGACTAATGGTTAAGCTCTTTACTCTTCCTCTGGACTAATGGCTAAGTTCTTAACTCTTACTCTGACCTAATGGTTAAGGTCTTAGAGTCTTACTCTTGCCTAATGGTTAAGATCTTAACTCTTACTCTGGCCTAATGGTTAAGGTCTTAACTCTTACTCTGGCCTAATGGTTAAGGTCTTAGACTCTTACACTGGCCTACTGGTTAAGGTCTTTGCTCTTACTCTGGCCTACTGGTTAAGGTCCTAGACTCTTACTCTGGCCTAATGGTTAAGGTCCTAACTCTTACTATTGACTAATGGTTAAGGTCTTAACTCTTACTCTGGCCTAATGTGTAAAGTCTTAGACTCTTACTCTGGCCTACTGGTTAAGGTCTTAACTCTTACTCTGGCCTAATGGGTAAGGTCTTAGACTCTTACTCTGTCCTAATGGTTAAGGTCTTAGACTCTTACTCTGGCCTAATGGTTAAGGTCTTAACTCTTACTCTGGCCTAATGTGTAAAGTCTTAGACTCTTACTCTTGCCTAATGGTTAAGGTCTTAACTCTTACTCTGGCCTAATGGTTAAGGTATTGGACTCTTACTGTGGCCTAATGGTTAAGGTCTTGACTCTTACTCTGGCCTAATGGTTAAGGTCTTAGACTCTTACTCTGGCCTAATGGTTAAGGTATTATACTCTTACTCTGGCCTAATGACTAAGGTCTTGACTCTCACTCTGGCCTAATGGTTAAGGTCTAGACTCCTACTGTGGCCTACTGGTTAAGGTCTTAACTCTTACTCTGGCCTAATGGTTAAGGTCTTAGACTCTTACTCTGGCCTAACAGTTAAGGTCTTAGACTCTTGCTCTGGCCTAATGGTTAAGGTTTTAGACTTTTACTCTTGCCTAATGGTTAAGGTCTTAACTCTTACTCTGGCCTAATGGTTAAGGTCTTAGACTCTTACTCTGGCCTAATGGTTAAGGTCTTAACTCTTACTCTGGCCTAATGGGTAAGGTGTTAACTCTTACTCTGACCTAATGGTTAAGGTCTTAGACTCTTACTCTGGCCTAATGGTTAAGGTCTTGACTCTTACTCTGGCCTAATGGTTAAAGTCTTAGACTCTTACTCTGGCCTAATGGTTAATGTCTAGACTCTTATTCTGGACTAATGGTTAAGCTCTTTACTCTTCCTCTGGACTAATGGCTAAGTTCTTAACTCTTACTCTGACCTAATGGTTAAGGTCTTAGACTCTTACTCTGGCCTAATGCTTAAGGTCGCAGACTCTTACTCTTGCCTAATGGTTAAGATCTTAACTCTTACTCTGGCCTAATGGTTAAGGTCTTAACTCTTACTCTGGCCTAATGGTTAAGGTGTTAGACTCTTACACTGGCCTACTGGTTAAGGTCTTTGCTCTTACTCTGGCCTACTGGTTAAGGTCCTAGACTCTTACTCTGGCCTAATGGTTAAGGTCCTAACTCTTACTATTGACTAATGGTTAAGGTCTTAACTCTTACTCTGGCCTAATGTGTAAAGTCTTAGACTCTTACTCTGGCCTACTGGTTAAGGTCTTAACTCTTACTCTGGCCTAATGGGTAAGGTCTTAGACTCTTACTCTGTCCTAATGGGTAAGGTCTTAGACTCTTACTCTGGCCTACTGGTTAAGGTCTTAATTCTTACTCTGGCCTATTGGTTAAGGTTTTAACTCTTACTCTGGCCTAATGGTTAAGGTTTTAGACTCTTACTCTGGCCTAATGGTTAAAGTCTTAAACTCTTACTCTGGCCTAATGGTTAAGGTCTTAACTCTTACTCTGGCCTAATGGTTAAGGTATTGGACTCTTACTGTGGCCTAATGGTTAAGGTCTTGACTCTTACTCTGGCCTAATGGTTAAGGTCTTAGACTCTTACTCTGGCCTAATGGTTAAGGTATTATACTCTTACTCTGGCCTAATGACTAAGGTCTTGACTCTCACTCTGGCCTAATGGTTAAGGTCTAGACTCCTACTGTAGCCTACTGGTTAAGGTCTTAACTCTTACTCCGGCCTAATGGTTAAGGTCTTAGACTCTTACTCTGGCCTAACGGTTAAGGTCTTAGAGTCTTACTCTGGCCTAATGGTTAAGGTTTTAGACTTTTACTCTTGCCTAATGGTTAAGGTCTTAACTCTTACTCTGGCCTAATGGTTAAGGTCTTAGACTCTTACTCTGGCCTAATGGTTAAGGTCTTAACTCTTACTCTGGCCTAATGGGTAAGGTGTTAACTCTTACTCTGACCTAATGGTTAAGGTCTTAGACTCTTACTCTGGCCTAATGGTTAAGGTCTTGACTCTTACTCTGGCCTAATGGTTAAAGTCTTAGACTCTTACTCTGGCCTAATGGTTAATGTCTAGACTCTTATTCTGGACTAATGGTTAAGCTCTTTACTCTTCCTCTGGACTAATGGCTAAGTTCTTAACTCTTACTCTGACCTAATGGTTAAGGTCTTAGACTCTTACTCTGGCCTAATGCTTAAGGTCGCAGACTCTTACTCTTGCCTAATGGTTAAGATCTTAACTCTTACTCTGGCCTAATGGTTAAGGTCTTAACTCTTACTCTGGCCTAATGGTTAAGGTCTTAGACTCTTACACTGGCCTACTGGTTAAGGTCTTTGCTCTTACTCTGGCCTACTGGTTAAGGTCCTAACTCTTACTATTGACTAATGGTTAAGGTCTTAACTCTTACTCTGGCCTAATGTGTAAAGTCTTAGACTCTTACTCTGGCCTACTGGTTAAGGTCTTAACTCTTACTCTGGCCTAATGGGTAAGGTCTTAGACTCTTACTCTGTCCTAATGGTTAAGGTCTTAGACTCTTACTCTGGCCTAATGGTTAAGGTCTAGACTCTTACTCTGGCCTAATCCGTAAGGTCTTAACTCTTACTATGGCCTAATGGTTAAGGTCTTAGACTCTTACTCTTGCCTAATGGTTAAGGTCTTAACTCTTACTCTGGCCTAATGGTTAAGGTCCTAGACTCTTACTGTGGCCTAATGGTTAAGGTCTTAGACTCTTACTCTTGCCTAATGGTTAAGGTCTTAACTCTTACTCTGGCCTAATGGTTAAGGTCTTAGACTCTTACTCTGGCCTAATGGTTAAGGTCTTAACTCTTACACTGGCCTAATGGGTAAGGTCTTAGACTCTTACTCTGGCCTACTGGTTAAGGTCTTAGACTCTTACTCTGGCCTAATGGTTAAGGTATTATACTCTTACTCTGGCCTAATGGCTAAGGTCTTGACTCTCGCTCTGGCCTAATGGTTAAGGTCTAGACTCCTACTCTGGCCTACTGGTTAAGGTCTTAACTCTTACTCTGGCCTAATGGTTAAGGTCTTAGACTCTTACTCTGGCCTAAGGGTTAAAGTCTTAGACTCTTACTCTGGCCTAATGGTTACGGTTTTAGACTTTTACTCTTGCCTAATGGTTAAGGTCTTAACTCTTACTCTGGCCTAATGGTTAAGGTCTTAGACTCTTACTCTGGCCTAATGGTTAAGGTCTTAGAATCTTACTCTGGACTAATGGGTAAGGTCTTAGACTCTTACTCTGGCCTACTGGTTAAGGTCTTAACTCTTACTCTGGCCTAATGGTTAAGGTCTTAACTCTTACTCTGGCCAAATGGTTAAGGTCTTAGACTCTTACTTTGGCCTAATGGTTAAGGTCTAAACTCTTACTATTGACTAATGGTTAAGGTCTTAACTCTTACTCTGGCCTACTGGTTAAGGTCTTAACTCTTACTCTGGCCTAATCCGTAAGGTCTTAACTCTTACTATGGCCTAATGGTTAAGGTCTTAACTCTTACTCTGGCCTAATGGTTAAGGTCTTAACTCTTACTCTGGCCTAATGGTTAAGGTCTTAACTCTTACTCTGGCCTACTGGTTAAGGTCTTAACTCTTACTCTGGCCTAATCAGTAAGGTCTTAACTCTTACTATGGCCTAATGGTTAAGGTCTTAACTCTTACTCTGGCCTAATGGTTAAGGTCTTAACTCTTACTCTGGCCAAATGGTTAAGGTCTTAGACTCTTACTTTGGCCTAATGGTTAAGGTCTAAACTCTTACTATTGACTAATGGTTAAGGTCTTAACTATTACTCTGGCCTACTGGTTAAGGTCTTAACTCTTACTCTGGCCTAATCCGTAAGGTCTTAACTCTTACTATGGCCTAATGGTTAAGGTCTTAACTCTTACTCTGGCCTAATGGTTAAGGTCTTAGACTCTTACTCTGGCCTAATGGTTAAGGTCTTAACTCTTACTCTGGCCTAATGGGTAAGGTCTTATACTCTTACTCTGTCCTAATGGTTAAGGTCTTAGACTCTTACTCGGGCCTAATGGTTAAGGTCTAGACTCTTACTCTGGCCTAGTCCGTAAGGTCTTAACTCTTACTATGGCCTAATGGTTAAGGTCTCAACTCTTACTCTGGCCTAATGGTTAAGGTTTTAGACTCTTAGTCTGGCCTAACGGTTAAATTCTTAGACTCTTACTCTGGCTTAATGGTTAAGGTCTTATCTCTTACTCTGGCCTAATGGTTAAAGTTTTAACTTTTACTCTGGCCTAATGGTTGAGGTCTTAGACTCTTACTCTTGCCTAATGGTTAAAGTCTTACCTCTTACTCTGGCCTAATGGTTAAGGTCTTAGACTCTTACTATTGACTAATGGTTAAGGTCTTAACTCTTACTCTGGCCTAATGTGTAAAGTCTTAGACTCTTACTCTGGCCTACTGGTTAAGGTCTTAACTCTTACTCTGGCCTAATGGGTAAGGTCTTAGACTCTTACTCTGGCCTACTGGTTAAGGTCTTAGACTCTTACTCTTGCCTAATGGTTAAGGTCTTACCTCTTACTCTGGCCTAATGGTTAAGGTCTTAGACTCTTACTATTGACTAATGGTTAAGGTCTTAACTCTTACTCTGGCCTAATGGTTAAGGTCTTAGACTCTTACTCTGGCCTAATGGTTAAGGTCTTAACTCTTACTCTGGCCTAATGGGTAAGGTCTTAGACTCTTACTCTGGCCTAGTGGTTAAGGTCTTAATTCTTACTCTGGCCTTTTGGTTAAGGTTTTAACTCTTACTCTGGCCTAATGGTTAAGGTTTTAGACTCTTACTCTGGCCTAATGGTTAAAGTCTTAAACTCTTACTCTGGCCTAATGGTTAAGGTCTTAACTTTTACTCTGGCCTAATGGTTGAGGTCTTAGACTCTTACTCTTGCCTAATGGTTAAGGTCTTACCTCTTACTCTGGCCTAATGGTTAAGGTCTTAGACTCTTACTCTTGCCTAATGGTTAAGGTCTTAACTCTTACTCTGGCCTAATGGTTAAGGTCTTAGACTCTTACTCTGGCCTAATGGTTAAGGTATTATACTCTTACTCTGGCCTAATGACTAAGGTCTTGACTCTCACTCTGGCCTAATGGTTAAGGTCTTACACTCTTACTCTGGCCTAATGGTTAGCGTCTTAACTCTTCCTCTGGCCTAATGGTTAAGGTCTTGACTCTTACTCTGGTCTAATGGTTAAGGTCTAGACTCTTACTCTGGCCTAATGCTTACGGTCTTAACTCTTACTCTGGACCAATGTTTAAGGTCTTAAGTCTTACTCTGGCCTAATGGTTAGGGTCTTAACTCTTGCTCTGGCCTAATGGTTAAGGTCTCAGACTCTTACTCTGGCCTACTGGTTAAGGTCTTAGACTCGTACTCTGGCCTAATGGTAAAGGTCTTAACTCTTACTCTGGCCTAATGGTTAAGGTCTTAACTCTTATTCTGGTCCTAATGGTTAAGGTCTTAGACTCTTACTCTGGCCTAATTGTTAAGGTCTTAACTCTTACTCTGGCCTAATGGTCAAGGTCTAGACTCTTACTCTGACCTAGTGCTTAAGGTTTTAACTCTTACTATGGCCTAATGATTAAGGTCTAAGACTCTTACTCTTGCCTAATGGTTAAGGTCTTAACTCTTACTCTGGCCTACTGGTTGAGGTCTTAACTCTTACTCTGGCATAATGGTTAAAGTTTTAACTCTTACTCTGGCCTAATGGTTGAGGTCTTAGACTCTTACTCTTGCCTAATGGTTAAGGTCTTAACTCTTACTCTGACCTAATGGTTAAGGTCTTAGACTCTTACTCTGGCCTAATGGTTAAGGTCTTGAATCTTATTCTGGACTAATGGTTAAGGTCTTAACTCTTCCTCTGGACTAATGGCTAAGTTCTTAACTCTTACTCTGACCTAATGGTTAAGGTCTTAGACTCTTACTCTGGCCTAATGGTTAAGGTCTCAGACTCTTACTCTGGCCTAATGGTTAAGGTCTAAACTCTTACTATTGACTAATGGTTAAGGTCTTAACTCTTACTCTGGCCTAATGGGTAAGGTCTTAGACTCTTACTCTGGCCTACTGGTTAAGGTCTTAACTCTTACTCTGGCCTAAAGGGTAAGGTCTTAGACTCTTACTCTGTCCTAATGGTTAAGGTCTTAGACTCTTACTCTGACCTAATGGTTAAGGTCTTAGACTCTTACTCTGGCCTAATGGTTAAGGTCTCAGACTCTTACTCTGGCCTAATGGTTAAGGTCTAAACTCTTACTATTGACTAATGGTTAAGGTCTTAACTCTTACTCTGGCCTAATGGGTAAGGTCTTAGACTCTTACTCTGGCCTACTGGTTAAGGTCTTAACTCTTACTCTGGCCTAATGGGTAAGGTCGTAGACTCTTACTCTGTCCTAATGGTTAAGGTCTTAGACTCTTACTCTGGCCTAATGGTTAAGGTCTAGACTCTTACTCTGGCCTAATCCGTAAGGTCTTAACTCTTACTATGGCCTAACAGTTAAGGTCTTAGACTCTTACTATTGCCTAATGGTTAAGGTCTTAACTCTTACTCTGGCCTAATGGTTAAGGTTTTAGACTCTTACTCTGGCCTAATGGTTAAGGTCTTAACTCTTACTCTGGCCTAATGGTTAAGGTATTGGACTCTTACTCTGGCCTAATGACTAAGGTCTTGACTCTCACTCTGGCCTAATAGTTAAGGTCTAGACTCCTACTGTGGCCTACTGGTTAAGGTCTTAACTCTTACTCTGGCCTAATGGTTAAGGTCTTAGACTCTTACTCTGGCCTAATGGTTAAGGTCTTAACTCTTACTCTGGCCTAATGGTTAAGGTATTGGACTCTTACTCTGGCCTAATGGTTAAGGTCTTGACTCTTACACTGGCCTAATAGTTAAGGTCTTAGACTCTTACTCTGGCCTAATGGTTAAGGTATTATACTCTTACCCTGGCCTAATGGCTAAGGTCTTGACTCTCACTCTGGCCTAATGGTTAAGGTCTAGACTCCTACTCTGGCCTACTGGTTAAGGTCTTAACTCTTACTGTGGCCTAATGGTTAAGGTCTTAGACTCTTACTCTGGCCTACTGGTTAAGACCTTAACTCTTACTCTGGCCTAATGGTTAAGGTTTTAACTCTTACTCTGGCCTAATGGTTAAGGTTTTAACTCTTACTCTGGCCTAATGGTTAAGGTTTTAGACTCTTAGTCTGGCCTAACGGTTAAATTATTAGACTCTTACTCTGGCTTAATGATTAAGGTCTTATCTCTTACTCTGGCCTAATGGTTAAGGTATTAGACTCTTACTCTAGCCTAATGGTTAAGGTCTTGACTCTTACTCTGGTCTAATGGTTAAGGTCTAGACTCTTACTCTGGCCTAATGCTTAAGGTCTTAACTCTTACTCTGGCCTAATGGTTAAGGTCTTAGACTCTTACTCTGGCCTAATGGTTAGGGTCTTAACTCTTGATCTGGCCTAATGGTTGAGGTCTTGAATCTTACTCTGGTCTAATGGTTAAGGTCTAGACTCTTACTCTGGCCTAATGGGTAAGGTCTTAGACTCTTACTCTGGCCTACTGGTTAAGGTCTTAATTCTTACTCTGGCCTAATGATTAAGGTTTTAACTCTTACTCTGGCCTAATGGTTAAGGTTTTAGACTCTTACTCTGGCCTAATGGTTAAGGTCTTAGACTCTTACTCTGGCCTAATGGTTAAGTTATTATACTCTTACTCTGGCCTAATGGCTAAGGTCTTGACTCTTACTCTGGCCTAATGGTTAAGGTCTTAACTCTTACTCTGGCCTAATGGGTAAGGTCTTAGACTCTTACTCTGGACTAATGGGTAAGGTCTTAGAGTCTTACTCTGGCCTACTGGTTAAGGTCTTAACTCTTACTCTGGCCTAATGGTTAAAGTCTTAACTCCTACTCTGGCCAAATGGTTAAGGTCTCAGACTCTTACTTTGGCCTAATGGTTAAGGTCTAAACTCTTACTATTGACTAATGGTTAAGGTCTTAACTCTTACTCTGGCCTACTGGTTAAGGTCTTAACTCTTACTCTGGCCTAATGGGTAAGGTCTTAGACTCTTACTCTGTCCTAATGGTTAAGGTCTTAGACTCTTACACTGGCCTACTGGTTAAGGTCTTTGCTCTTACTCTGGCCTACTGGTTAAGGTCCTAGACTCTTACTCTGGCCTAATGGTTAAGGTCCTAACTCTTACTATTGACTAATGGTTAAGGTCTTAACTCTTACTCTGGCCTAATGTGTAAAGTCTTAGACTCTTACTCTGGCCTACTGGTTAAGGTCTTAACTCTTACTCTGGCCTAATGGGTAAGGTCTTAGACTCTTACTCTGTCCTAATGGGTAAGGTCTTAGACTCTTACTCTGGCCTACTGGTTAAGGTCTTAATTCTTACTCTGGCCTATTGGTTAAGGTTTTAACTCTTACTCTGGCCTAATGGTTAAGGTTTTAGACTCTTACTCTGGCCTAATGGTTAAAGTCTTAAACTCTTACTCTGGCCTAATGGTTAAGGTCTTAACTCTTACTCTGGCCTAATGGTTAAGGTATTGGACTCTTACTGTGGCCTAATGGTTAAGGTCTTGACTCTTACTCTGGCCTAATGGTTAAGGTCTTAGACTCTTACTCTGGCCTAATGGTTAAGGTATTATACTCTTACTCTGGCCTAATGACTAAGGTCTTGACTCTCACTCTGGCCTAATGGTTAAGGTCTAGACTCCTACTGTGGCCTACTGGTTAAGGTCTTAACTCTTACTCCGGCCTAATGGTTAAGGTCTTAGACTCTTACTCTGGCCTAATGGTTAAGGTTTTAGACTCTTACTCTGGCCTAATGGTTAAGGTCTAGACTCCTACTGTGGCCTACTGGTTAAGGTCTTAACTCTTACTCTGGCCTAATGATTAAGGTTTTAACTCTTACTCTGGCCTAATGGTTAAGGTTTTAGACTCTTACTCTGGCCTAATGGTTAAGGTCTTAGACTCTTACTCTGGCCTAATGGTTAAGTTATTATACTCTTACTCTGGCCTAATGGCTAAGGTCTTGACTCTTACTCTGGCCTAATGGTTAAGGTCTTAACTCTTACTCTGGCCTAATGGGTAAGGTCTTAGACTCTTACTCTGGACTAATGGGTAAGGTCTTAGACTCTTACTCTGGCCTACTGGTTAAGGTCTTAACTCTTACTCTGGCCTAATGGTTAAAGTCTTAACTCCTACTCTGGCCAAATGGTTAAGGTCTCAGACTCTTACTTTGGCCTAATGGTTAAGGTCTAAACTCTTACTATTGACTAATGGTTAAGGTCTTAACTCTTACTCTGGCCTACTGGTTAAGGTCTTAACTCTTACTCTGGCCTAATGGGTAAGGTCTTAGACTCTTACTCTGTCCTAATGGTTAAGGTCTTAGACTCTTACACTGGCCTACTGGTTAAGGTCTTTGCTCTTACTCTGGCCTACTGGTTAAGGTCCTAGACTCTTACTCTGGCCTAATGGTTAAGGTCCTAACTCTTACTATTGACTAATGGTTAAGGTCTTAACTCTTACTCTGGCCTAATGTGTAAAGTCTTAGACTCTTACTCTGGCCTACTGGTTAAGGTCTTAACTCTTACTCTGGCCTAATGGGTAAGGTCTTAGACTCTTACTCTGTCCTAATGGGTAAGGTCTTAGACTCTTACTCTGGCCTACTGGTTAAGGTCTTAATTCTTACTCTGGCCTATTGGTTAAGGTTTTAACTCTTACTCTGGCCTAATGGTTAAGGTTTTAGACTCTTACTCTGGCCTAATGGTTAAAGTCTTAAACTCTTACTCTGGCCTAATGGTTAAGGTCTTAACTCTTACTCTGGCCTAATGGTTAAGGTATTGGACTCTTACTGTGGCCTAATGGTTAAGGTCTTGACTCTTACTCTGGCCTAATGGTTAAGGTCTTAGACTCTTACTCTGGCCTAATGGTTAAGGTATTATACTCTTACTCTGGCCTAATGACTAAGGTCTTGACTCTCACTCTGGCCTAATGGTTAAGGTCTAGACTCCTACTGTGGCCTACTGGTTAAGGTCTTAACTCTTACTCCGGCCTAATGGTTAAGGTCTTAGACTCTTACTCTGGCCTAACGGTTAAGGTCTTAGAGTCTTACTCTGGCCTAATGGTTAAGGTTTTAGACTTTTACTCTTGCCTAATGGTTAAGGTCTTAACTCTTACTCTGGCCTAATGGTTAAGGTCTTAGACTCTTACTCTGGCCTAATGGTTAAGGTCTTAACTCTTACTCTGGCCTAATGGGTAAGGTGTTAACTCTTACTCTGACCTAATGGTTAAGGTCTTAGACTCTTACTCTGGCCTAATGGTTAAGGTCTTGACTCTTACTCTGGCCTAATGGTTAAAGTCTTAGACTCTTACTCTGGCCTAATGGTTAATGTCTAGACTCTTATTCTGGACTAATGGTTAAGCTCTTTACTCTTCCTCTGGACTAATGGCTAAGTTCTTAACTCTTACTCTGACCTAATGGTTAAGATCTTAGACTCTTACTCTTGCCTAATGGTTAAGATCTTAACTCTTACTCTGGCCTAATGGTTAAGGTCTTAACTCTTACTCTGGCCTAATGGTTAAGGTCTTAGACTCTTACACTGGCCTACTGGTTAAGGTCTTTGCTCTTACTCTGGCCTACTGGTTAAGGTCCTAGACTCTTACTCTGGCCTAATGGTTAAGGTCCTAACTCTTACTATTGACTAATGGTTAAGGTCTTAACTCTTACTCTGGCCTAATGTGTAAAGTCTTAGACTCTTACTCTGGCCTACTGGTTAAGGTCTTAACTCTTACTCTGGCCTAATGGGTAAGGTCTTAGACTCTTACTCTGTCCTAATGGTTAAGGTCTTAGACTCTTACTCTGGCCTAATGGTTAAGGTCTAGACTCTTACTCTGGCCTAATCCGTAAGGTCTTAACTCTTACTATGGCCTAATGGTTAAGGTCTTAGACTCTTACTCTTGCCTAATGGTTAAGGTCTTAACTCTTACTCTGGCCTAATGGTTAAGGTCTTAGACTCTTACTCTGGCCTAATTGTTAAGGTCTTAACTCTTACTCTGGCCTAATGGTCAAGGTCTAGACTCTTACTCTGACCTAGTGCTTAAGGTTTTAACTCTTACTATGGCCTAATGATTAAGATCTAAGACTCTTACTCTTGCCTAATGGTTAAGGTCTTAACTCTTACTCTGGCCTAATGGTTAAGGTATTGGACTCTTACTGTGGCCTAATGGTTAAGGTCTTGACTCTTACTCTGGCCTAATGGTTAAGGTCTTAGACTCTTACTCTGGCCTAATGGTTAAGGTATTATACTCTTACTCTGGCCTAATGACTAAGGTCTTGACTCTCACTCTGGCCTAATGGTTAAGGTCTAGACTCCTACTGTGGCCTACTGGTTAAGGTCTTAACTCTTACTCTGGCCTAATGGTTAAGGTCTTAGACTCTTACTCTGGCCTAACAGTTAAGGTCTTAGACTCTTGCTCTGGCCTAATGGTTAAGGTTTTAGACTTTTACTCTTGCCTAATGGTTAAGGTTCAATTCAATTCAATTCAAAGAATCTTTATTCGAATTATAACAATTCATAAAAGCACATCATATATTCACATCAAAGAAAAAACAAATTCCCCAATAATACATATGAGTTAAAATACATCATTATTTACATTTCCATAGTTCTGCGCGCATAGACAGCTGTTTTTAAAAAACTACAAACACGGAAGATTATTTCCTCGTTTCCAAGTGCTAACAATACCTCATAAGATTTGGTTAAACTAATTGGTCTAAATTTTTTAAAATAAGGGATTAAGAACCGCTTTGTATACATTAAGTAAAAATTACAGAGAAAAAAGAAGTGCAAATCGCTTTGTTTACTTTGCCCATTACAGGGACAGCTCGTCATAAGTGCAGTTTCTTGGTACCCCAAAGGGAAATTTAAAAGATACCTAATAGTCCCAGCCCTCAGGCGACATAGAAGACTTCTTTCCCAGTTTGTCGATTGTATAGTAAGATATAATGGGAAGGGATTTCTGGTGGCTGCTATTTCCATATACCTTATAACTGTTGGTTTCTCTTTTTCCCTCCTAAGTCTTTTTTGGCAGAACAGTGCGCTTAGTGCCTCTTTTAATTCAGATTTTTTAATTTTACTGGCATGTGTAGGGTTAATAAAAATATTATCCATGCCTATTTCTCGCAGGTTTGTGTTTATGTAAGATATCCACGGGATCTTCAGCCCCCTATCACAATTTAAACAATCAGTTATTATCTCTTGTGTGAGTAGCGCGGATTTGTTTGTCCAGACCGAGTGCCAAAATAGTACTGGTCGTGAACTAACAAAATCTGAGATAAAATTTAAATCTAATTCATTATGTGTGATGAGATTGGATGTGAAAATTGGCACATTTAATAATCTCCTGCAAAACCGGTTCTCTACCCGCTGGATGGAGATGCTGTTCCCGATGCCCCAGACTTCAGCTCCATAAGTTGCCACTGGCACACATTGGAGTTTGAAGATCTTAGCAATTGCCTTTGTTACTCCCGACCTCTTAGGTTTCGGGATGCTTAAAATTGAGTTTGCGGCCTTTGAGAATTTGCTCGTGGCCTGGGCCAAATGCCCAGACCACGAGCCATTCGCAGCAAAGGTCACACCCAAATACGGGAAAGTATTGGTTGCGATAAGTTTTTCTCCCCCGACTTGTATGGGGCTCAGTCGCCGTTTCCCTGGCCCACATGCCATTATGAAAGATTTTTTTAAATTGACTCTTAAGTCCAAATTATCCATAAATACAGTAAAATTAAGAACCAGACAACGGAGCGAGTTCGGTGTGCTGCCCATTAGCACCGCATCGTCTGCGTACAGAAGAGTAGGTATTGCTTTGCCATTTATTAGGGGTACGTCTGGTTTGGACTTTGCAAGGTAGTTACTAAGCCTGTTTATATAAATAATAAAAAGCAGGGGTGCTAAAACGCACCCCTGTCTAACTCCTCTTCCAATTTCAATGGGTCCAGACAATTCCCCGCCTACGCCTATTCTCACTCTAGATTTTAGGTCCGTATGTAAAAAAGCTAAAAAGTGGACCAGGGTCGTGTCCATCCCATACTCTAATAAAATAGTCCAGAGTTTAGACCGATTAACCAAATCAAAGGCGGATGACAAATCCATAAAAGCTAAATAAATAGGGACAGAGCGGGCAATATTATATTTATCAATAATTAGTTTGAGGTTGAGGCATTGTTCCACTGTGCCGACCCTTGATCTGAATCCTAGTTGGCAGGGGGATAATATCCCAGTTTCCTCTGACCATGTAATCAATCTATTGTAGATGACACGACCTAATATCTTCAGTGTGTTATCTAACAATGAGATTGGTCTGTAGTTTACAGGATCCGACCTATCCCCTTTCTTATAAATTGGGACTATTATACTAGTACTCCATGTTTCAGGCATTGGGGATTCAGGAAGACTGTTAAAAACATTCACTAGTATGGGTGCCCAGAGATCAGGTTGCCATTTAATAAGATCTATTGGGAGACCATCTGGGCCGGGGGCCTTGTTACCAAGGCTCTGTGCAATTGCCTCCTCTACTTCTCCTTCGGTTATTTTTAAATTAACAGGTATTTCAGGAATATTGATAAGTGGGTCTTTTCCCGGGGCAGCATAAATTTTTGCAAAATGTAGTTCCCAGGAACTAGCAGAGATAGTACAGCTGATTGGTGTAAGTTGTTGGCTCATATTCCGAAGTTCTTTTACTGCTGGCCAAAATAGATTGCTCAATTTACTTCCTGCGGTCAGAGCCAGGGCTTCCCAGCGTTCGCCCAGGAGCATAGATTTCCTTTTCTCTAGGGCTAATTTATAAATCTTCCTTGCTTCACTAACTTTTGCCCTGACTCTAGGAATTTCTATGAGAGTCTTACGTAGGTTCCTATTTGCAGTTGAGCAACTATGATCAAACCACCTGGGGTCTTTAGGGCTCTGAGGGGCCTGGACCGTCAGCAAAGACCTGACTGAGGCACATATTTTGCTAAAATGTGTTATGATTAGCTGGCCACCAGTTGTTTGGTCTAGGCAGAGATCTATGCTCTGCTGATTATCCCCTAACAAAGATGCCATAATTTTTGCTCTATCTATGCCTCTCCATTTTAGCCGCAATTTATCAGTGGATACGCTTAGATCCTTTGCTCCCTGCATCGATCTATAAACCGGTTTGGGGGCTAATTTAAGTGTTACAGTTACGGGGTTATGATCCCCAAAGTCAGTATCCACCGTATCAGTTTCTACTATGCAATCAGCCATACCAGGGGAAACAAAAATAAAATCAATAGTGGAGGTACTAGCTGGTCCTCTATGTGTAGGTACCTGATCCTGCGTTAATTTTGGTCCATGATCCTTTGTGTTACTAAGAATATGATCATCTAGGAGAGCTCTCAATTCCCGACCCCTTTGATTAGCAAGATATCCATTTTGCTGTTGCGCCGATGAAATTATTGGGAGCTGCGCGTTAAAATCCCCAGCCACGACAATTTCAGGCCCACCGATTTCTCCCTGACTATCTACTAACTTGGAAATGAAATCAGACAGTGCTGTAAAATTCTTGTTTGGAACTGATAAAAAATCATTATTGTAAAAATTTATCAGAACAAAAGGATTTTTTTTTTTTTTTGCTTATACTCAATAGCCTGTATGTTGACATTATCAGTCTTAATGGCCCTGTGGTTTCCCCCGGCCATTATACTGAGGCCAACGAACAACCCACCAACAGCCCGACCATGTAGCGATTTATGCGCTGGGGTGTTATAACAATGAAACCCATCAATATGCAGATTATGTGGTGCCCAAGTTTCTTGGAACATAATTATGTCGTACCTTGTAATTAACTCCACCAAGTCGTTATTTTTTAATCTGGGTTCAAGGCCTGCGACATTCCAGCTAAGTATTTTTAGGTCATATGCTTTATTCTGACCTAATTTTGGGGGTTTTATAAGATTACTCTTAAAAGAGGGCAAGGCTGTAAGTGGTTTTTTAGTGGTCAATGGTTCGCTAAAGACCACCAACTGCTCTGGATTTACATTAGTCTTACCCTGGTTCCCAAAGGTATTTACAAAAAATGAGTTAGGGCTGACTGGCCACTCGTCTGCTAAACTCAGGGTTGCAGGGGTCTGCTCTTTGTTTATTACACTGTTTTTTGGTTCAAGTGGGTTGACAGTTTGCCACTCGTCTACTAGGCTCAGAATTACAGGAGTGTGCTCTTTAGTTGTTACGCTGCTTTTTAATTCAAATGGGTTGATAGTTGATGGTATCAAAATCTCTACAAACGGTCAATCCACGCCCTCTAAGCCTTGAGAGTTGAGGGCGTCAAAGCGGTTATAAATGGGTATCCTGGATTGCCTGTCGTAGTAGTCAATATAGTTAGGGTGTCTATCCTCGTATAAGGGTGCAAAACGGGGGTGACATCGAACCATGTGACGATTGTCATAATGATCGAAGTGCCTATTTTCTTGAGTAAAGTTCCATGGCAAGTTACTTTGGGGGTGCTGGGAGGGTGGGTAAAAATAGGTGAGATCCACTATTTGAATTCTACTTTCCAAACCATGCTCCCTCCACCCACTAATATAACCTGCCAAGCGTCTGTCTTTAAAATTTACAATAATGCAGTCTCCTTCATAATCCTTTTGTCTCTTGCCCACCCAGTTCAGTCTCCTGACATTAAGTATTTGGCCATTTAGATATGGGGGAATAGGTCTATGTTGGGATAGCCAATGGCTTACCTTATTTTTTAATTCAATATAATTCTCCAACTTGCCCTCTCTTAAAGTGGGTACTCCTATCATGACTGCTGTGAAAGGGTACGATTCTGGTGGCAGGTCAATACATGCGTTCTTACTAATTAACCTCAATCTCTCAGATTGTTCCTCAGTGATATTTCTATTACTGGTATTACTGTTGATACAGATCCCGTCTTTCCCAATAGTGTGCTCTGTGCCAACTATTCCAGCCTGTGCCCCGGAATGGGGTTGTACCTCAATTGCTCCGACCAAACTTTTTTGGGGAGCTATTTGCGGTATCTCATTGCCATTATTTGATAGTGTAACTTGCGGAGCTAATTGCTTATATTTACTAGTGTCCATCACGTCTGACGGGATTTCCTCATTGATCCGTTTGTCATTGGCATTATTTTGGTTCTGTGATGAAGAAAACTTAACAAGTATCGTCATAATTTCATTGTTTTGCTGTTCGATCTTCTCCAGCCTTTCCCCTATTGTTTTTATCCTTTCAATAACGGGGAGCATGAGTGACTTCATTAACTGTTCCATTCCAGGCATTAAATTCTTCATACAAAGGTTGTTAGGACTTTCCTGATTACAAGGGATGCTGGCAACAGTTTCTTGGCGTGTGTTTCCCAGAGTTGGTACTTTCTGTAATTGATCTGTGTGTATTATAATTTGTACTGCCTTATTGGATGTTCTTGGCGCAGAGGTACTATTTCTGCCCTGCCCTAATCCATGTTTGAGCCTTGTATTTTTTGATTTTGCCCTTGGTTTGTTGACAGCCTTCGCCTTTCTTTTGGGTTCCAGTTTGTCTGTACACCCTTTCTCCCTCGAAGGGTTACATGGGATGACTGTGTCAGGTATATTGATATCATCATTAATAATACAGTCATTCGTCCCCACTTCGCCTTCTGAGATGTTGATGAGTGATGGAGATTCTGTATTTGTTTGGATGTTTGGTGATACTGACAGCCTGCTTTCCTGGGTTATAAAATCAGGTGGGAAAGTTTGTTGGGTTATAAAATCAGGTGGGAAAGTTTGTTGGGAGAGTATAATTTGGTTTGTCTCTCTTACTGGGAAGCCGGCAAAAGAGGCCATGAGAATAGAGTCCTGAGAGTATGCAGTAGTAATAGAATTATTTGCATCGATATTTAAGTCTTCAGTTGGTTGCATCCGTGGGCGTATGCTTGGGGGTAGTGAGAGGCGCCTTTCCGTATTCTCAATTGCGTTGGCCACAACTCCTATAGTTCTTTGTAGCATCCTGTCTATGGCAGTGATGCTAGGGAGTGGTATATTGGCCTGGGCCTTTTTCCTAGAGATTGAGCGAGTTGCCATTGGAGTATTTTTAATCTTACTCATATTATTCCTACTTAATATAGACGTCCCTTAGATAGTGTAAATAAGGCGATAGAGAATCAAGGGATTTGTGGGTCTAGTGTCTGAGATGGGCGCAACAACTGGGAGCTCAAGCCCAATCCAAACAAGTTTAATCTCACATGGGCCACTCTGTTCCAACTACCCACACAAATCAATCAGAGAATTAATAGACTTCCAGGTGCGTCAACTAAGTGTCTCATACAGTCTCAGTGTCCGCCTTCCACTGTGTTAGTACCTAAAGTTGGAATCCTGATGATGTGAGCAGGGCAGAGTAGGGCAGATGGTACGGCCACGATGCACAAATACCTACACGTCGTTAATGAGGGGAAACATACAAGCGTAAAATGACCATGGGCCCACCGGCAACACTTACGAGTTTGATGATCTACAGCTGATGTCAGGGACGTTGCCCAGCCCGGCCTTGATCGGTCCTTGACGGGCAAGGACGGGCCCGCCCTTGGCCCGGGCTTCGCCCGGGCGCGGCCCGCGCGCGTCCCGCGCAGCGGCTCTTCGTCCCAGCCTTTAACCCTCCCCGGCGCAGCCTGATGACGCTGTAGGCAGGCGCCCGGGAGAGGGGATGGTAGTTTTCTCGTGAACCGCCGTTCCCCTCACGGCACTGCAGCAGGCTGCCCTGAAGCTCCGGGTAGGAGAGCCGTTCCCCTCACGGCTGTCGAGGTATGTGGTGACTTCAAGGGTGCCCAGAAAGCCAAGGTTAGCGCGTCCCGCGCAGCGGCTCTTCGTCCCAGCCTTTAACCCTCCCCGGCGCAGCCTGATGACGCTGTAGGCAGGCGCCCGGGAGAGGGAATGCTGGGGATGGTAGTTTTCTCGTGAACCGCCGTTCCCCTCACGGCACTGCAGCAGGCTGCCCTGAAGCTCCGGGTAGGAGAGCCGTTCCCCTCAAGGCTGTCGAGGTATGTGGTGACTTCAAGGGTGCCCAGAAAGCCAAGGTTAGCGCGTCCCGCGCAGCGGCTCTTCGTCCCAGCCTTTAACCCTCCCCGGCGCAGCCTGATGACGCTGTAGGCAGGCGCCCGGGAGAGGGAATGCTGGGGATGGTAGTTTTCTCGTGAACCGCCGTTCCCCTCACGGCACTGCAGCAGGCTGCCCTGAAGCTCCGGGTAGGAGAGCCGTTCCCCTCACGGCTGTCGAGGTATGTGGTGACTTCAAGGGTGCCCAGAAAGCCAAGGTTAGCGCGTCCCGCGCAGCGGCTCTTCGTCCCAGCCTTTAACCCTCCCCGGCGCAGCCTGATGACGCTGTAGGCAGGCGCCCGGGAGAGGGAATGCTGGGGATGGTAGTTTTCTCGTGAACCGCCGTTCCCCTCACGGCACTGCAGCAGGCTGCCCTGAAGCTCCGGGTAGGAGAGCCGTTCCCCTCACGGCTGTCGAGGTATGTGGTGACTTCAAGGGTGCCCAGAAAGCCAAGGTTAGCGCGTCCCGCGCAGCGGCTCTTCGTCCCAGCCTTTAACCCTCCCCGGCGCAGCCTGATGACGCTGTAGGCAGGCGCCCGGGAGAGGGAATGCTGGGGATGGTAGTTTTCTCGTGAACCGCCGTTCCCCTCACGGCACTGCAGCAGGCTGCCCTGAAGCTCCGGGTAGGAGAGCCGTTCCCCTCACGGCTGTCGAGGTATGTGGTGACTTCAAGGGTGCCCAGAAAGCCAAGGTTAGGTCTTAACTCTTACTCTGGCCTAATGGTTAAGGTCTTAGACTCTTACTCTGGCCTAATGGTTAAGGTCTTAACTCTTACTCTGGCCTAATGGGTAAGGTGTTAACTCTTACTCTGACCTAATGGTTAAGGTCTTAGACTCTTACTCTGGCCTAATGGTTAAGGTCTTGACTCTTACTCTGGCCTAATGGTTAAAGTCTTAGACTCTTACTCTGGCCTAATGGTTAATGTCTAGACTCTTATTCTGGACTAATGGTTAAGCTCTTTACTCTTCCTCTGGACTAATGGCTAAGTTCTTAACTATTACTCTGACCTAATGGTTAAGGTCTTAGACTCTTACTCTGGCCTAATGCTTAAGGTCGCAGACTCTTACTCTTGCCTAATGGTTAAGATCTTAACTCTTACTCTGGCCTAATGGTTAAGGTCCTAACTCTTACTCTGGCCTAATGGTTAAGGTCTTAGACTCTTACACTGGCCTACTGGTTAAGGTCTTTGCTCTTACTCTGGCCTACTGGTTAAGGTCCTAGACTCTTACTCTGGCCTAATGGTTAAGGTCCTAACTCTTACTATTGACTAATGGTTAAGGTCTTAACTCTTACTCTGGCCTAATGTGTAAAGTCTTAGACTCTTACTCTGGCCTACTGGTTAAGGTCTTAACTCTTACTCTGGCCTAATGGGTAAGGTCTTAGACTCTTACTCTGTCCTAATGGGTAAGGTCTTAGACTCTTACTCTGGCCTACTGGTTAAGGTCTTAATTCTTACTCTGGCCTATTGGTTAAGGTTTTAACTCTTACTCTGGCCTAATGGTTAAGGTTTTAGACTCTTACTCTGGCCTAATGGTTAAAGTCTTAAACTCTTACTCTGGCCTAATGGTTAAGGTCTTAACTCTTACTCTGGCCTAATGGTTAAGGTATTGGACTCTTACTGTGGCCTAATGGTTAAGGTCTTGACTCTTACTCTGGCCTAATGGTTAAGGTCTTAGACTCTTACTCTGGCCTAATGGTTAAGGTATTATACTCTTACTCTGGCCTAATGACTAAGGTCTTGACTCTCACTCTGGCCTAATGGTTAAGGTCTAGACTCCTACTGTAGCCTACTGGTTAAGGTCTTAACTCTTACTCCGGCCTAATGGTTAAGGTCTTAGACTCTTACTCTGGCCTAACGGTTAAGGTCTTAGAGTCTTACTCTGGCCTAATGGTTAAGGTTTTAGACTTTTACTCTTGCCTAATGGTTAAGGTCTTAACTCTTACTCTGGCCTAATGGTTAAGGTCTTAGACTCTTACTCTGGCCTAATGGTTAAGGTCTTAACTCTTACTCTGGCCTAATGGGTAAGGTGTTAACTCTTACTCTGACCTAATGGTTAAGGTCTTAGACTCTTACTCTGGCCTAATGGTTAAGGTCTTGACTCTTACTCTGGCCTAATGGTTAAAGTCTTAGACTCTTACTCTGGCCTAATGGTTAATGTCTAGACTCTTATTCTGGACTAATGGTTAAGCTCTTTACTCTTCCTCTGGACTAATGGCTAAGTTCTTAACTCTTACTCTGACCTAATGGTTAAGGTCTTAGACTCTTACTCTGGCCTAATGCTTAAGGTCGCAGACTCTTACTCTTGCCTAATGGTTAAGATCTTAACTCTTACTCTGGCCTAATGGTTAAGGTCTTAACTCTTACTCTGGCCTAATGGTTAAGGTCTTAGACTCTTACACTGGCCTACTGGTTAAGGTCTTTGCTCTTACTCTGGCCTACTGGTTAAGGTCCTAGACTATTACTCTGGCCTAATGGTTAAGGTACTAACTCTTACTATTGACTAATGGTTAAGGTCTTAACTCTTACTCTGGCCTAATGTATAAAGTCTTAGACTCTTACTCTGGCCTACTGGTTAAGGTCTTAACTCTTACTCTGGCCTAATGGGTAAGGTCTTAGACTCTTACTCTGTCCTAATGGTTAAGGTCTTAGACTCTTACTCTGGCCTAATGGTTAAGGTCTAGACTCTTACTCTGGCCTAATCCGTAAGGTCTTAACTCTTACTATGGCCTAATGGTTAAGGTCTTAGACTCTTACTCTTGCCTAATGGTTAAGGTCTTAACTCTTACTCTGGCCTAATGGTTAAGGTCCTAGACTCTTACTGTGGCCTAATGGTTAAGGTCTTAGACTCTTACTCTTGCCTAATGGTTAAGGTCTTAACTCTTACTCTGGCCTAATGGTTAAGGTCTTAGACTCTTACTCTGGCCTAATGGTTAAGGTCTTAACTCTTACACTGGCCTAATGGGTAAGGTCTTAGACTCTTACTCTGGCCTACTGGTTAAGGTCTTAGACTCTTACTCTGGCCTAATGGTTAAGGTATTATACTCTTACTCTGGCCTAATGGCTAAGGTCTTGACTCTCGCTCTGGCCTAATGGTTAAGGTCTAGACTCCTACTCTGGCCTACTGGTTAAGGTCTTAACTCTTACTCTGGCCTAATGGTTAAGGTCTTAGACTCTTACTCTGGCCTAAGGGTTAAAGTCTTAGACTCTTACTCTGGCCTAATGGTTAAGGTTTTAGACTTTTACTCTTGCCTAATGGTTAAGGTCTTAACTCTTACTCTGGCCTAATGGTTAAGGTCTTAGACTCTTACTCTGGCCTAATGGTTAAGGTCTTAACTCTTACTCTGGCCTAATGGGTAAGGTCTTAGAATCTTACTCTGGACTAATGGGTAAGGTCTTAGACTCTTACTCTGGCCTACTGGTTAAGGTCTTAACTCTTACTCTGGCCTAATGGTTAAGGTCTTAACTCTTACTCTGGCCAAATTGTTAAGGTCTTAGACTCTTACTTTGGCCTAATGGTTAAGGTCTAAACTCTTACTATTGACTAATGGTTAAGGTCTTAACTCTTACTCTGGCCTACTGGTTAAGGTCTTAACTCTTACTCTGGCCTAATCCGTAAGGTCTTAACTCTTACTATGGCCTAATGGTTAAGGTCTTAACTCTTACTCTGGCCTAATGGTTAAGGTCTTAACTCTTACTCTGGCCTAATGGTTAAGGTCTTAACTCTTACTCTGGCCTACTGGTTAAGGTCTTAACTCTTACTCTGGCCTAATCCGTAAGGTCTTAACTCTTACTATGGCCTAATGGTTAAGGTCTTAACTCTTACTCTGGCCTAATGGTTAAGGTCTTAACTCTTACTCTGGCCAAATGGTTAAGGTCTTAGACTCTTACTTTGGCCTAATGGTTAAGGTCTAAACTCTTACTATTGACTAATGGTTAAGGTCTTAACTCTTACTCTGGCCTACTGGTTAAGGTCTTAACTCTTACTCTGGCCTAATCCGTAAGGTCTTAACTCTTACTATGGCCTAATGGTTAAGGTCTTAACTCTTACTCTGGCCTAATGGTTAAGGTCTTAGACTCTTACTCTGGCCTAATGGTTAAGGTCTTAACTCTTACTCTGGCCTAATGGGTAAGGTCTTATACTCTTACTCTGTCCTAATGGTTAAGGTCTTAGACTCTTACTCGGGCCTAATGGTTAAGGTCTAGACTCTTACTCTGGCCTAGTCCGTAAGGTCTTAACTCTTACTATGGCCTAATGGTTAAGGTCTCAACTCTTACTCTGGCCTAATGGTTAAGGTTTTAGACTCTTAGTCTGGCCTAACGGTTAAATTCTTAGACTCTTACTCTGGCTTAATGGTTAAGGTCTTATCTCTTACTCTGGCCTAATGGTTAAAGTTTTAACTTTTACTCTGGCCTAATGGTTGAGGTCTTAGACTCTTACTCTTGCCTAATGGTTAAGGTCTTACCTCTTACTCTGGCCTAATGGTTAAGGTCTTAGACTCTTACTCTTGCCTAATGGTTAAGGTCTTAACTCTTACTCTGGCCTAATGGTTAAGGTCTTAGACTCTTACTCTGGCCTAATGGTTAAGGTCTTAACTCTTACTCTGGCCTAATGGGTAAGGTCTTAGACTCTTACTCTGGCCTAGTGGTTAAGGTCTTAATTCTTACTCTGGCCTTTTGGTTAAGGTTTTAACTCTTACTCTGGCCTAATGGTTAAGGTTTTAGACTCTTACTCTGGCCTAATGGTTAAAGTCTTAAACTCTTACTCTGGCCTAATGGTTAAGGTCTTAACTTTTACTCTGGCCTAATGGTTGAGGTCTTAGACTCTTACTCTTGCCTAATGGTTAAGGTCTTACCTCTTACTCTGGCCTAATGGTTAAGGTCTTAGACTCTTACTCTTGCCTAATGGTTAAGGTCTTAACTCTTACTCTGGCCTAATGGTTAAGGTCTTAGACTCTTACTCTGGCCTAATGGTTAAGGTATTATACTCTTACTCTGGCCTAATGACTAAGGTCTTGACTCTCACTCTGGCCTAATGGTTAAGGTCTTAGACTCTTACTCTGGCCTAATGGTTAGCGTCTTAACTCTTCCTCTGGCCTAATGGTTAAGGTCTTGACTCTTACTCTGGTCTAATGGTTAAGGTCTAGACTCTTACTCTGGCCTAATGCTTACGGTCTTAACTCTTACTCTGGACCAATGTTTAAGGTCTTAAGTCTTACTCTGGCCTAATGGTTAGGGTCTTAACTCTTGCTCTGGCCTAATGGTTAAGGTCTCAGACTCTTACTCTGGCCTACTGGTTAAGGTCTTAGACTCGTACTCTGGCCTAATGGTAAAGGTCTTAACTCTTACTCTGGCCTAATGGTTAAGGTCTTAACTCTTATTCTGGTCCTAATGGTTAAGGTCTTAGACTCTTACTCTGGCCTAATGGTCAAGGTCTAGACTCTTACTCTGACTGTAGGAGAGTGGAATCTGACTAATGGTTGCCCCCAACTTTTTGCCTGGTATTTAAGTGGTTTTTGACTAGTCTGGCTGGGATCCTGCTATCCAGGACCACAGCCTATCTGCTTTCTCCCTAAAACTGTTGTGAGTACTCTAGGTACAAACATAATTGGATGCTGGGCATGCCCATCCAGTCCCTTGTAGATGGTACCCTAGGTACCCAGGGCATGGGTCCCCCAGTAGGCCTACCAGGGCTGCAGCACTTGTTGTGCCACCCTGGGACAGCCACCCAAACTGACACCACCAGGCCACTACTGTAGCCTGGGTAAGGTGGTGCTAGCACCCCTTACAGGGATGTAGGTACCCTATGTCCCATATAATTACAACACATATACTCTCATAGGTCACCCCTATGGCAGGCCCTGGTAATCCTACAGGGCTGGGTGCTGAGGTATGTGTGAGGGGGGACCCCTACATGAGTAGGACCTCCCTGCAACCTTCGTAAAACCGTTACTGGGTTGTTTGTAGTGTAGCCATACCATATACTCTTACCGCATTATAAGTTATTGCGTCATCGCTGTAACTTGGGACTGGCTACACAGAACCATATCGTGTTTGGTGTCAAACATGAAGGAATCATACCCCCAGTCCAGCCATGGGCATGGGGGCACGATTCCCCCTTGCTAGGAGGGTGATATGGGAAAAGCGGTAGAATTTGGAAACCAATTTAAAAGTGCACATGTACCACAAAATGGCTACTGTTCGCCACCTACACGACTCTGGCTGGCTGTTGCTGGGGAAAACCCCAGCCTCGCCATCTGGACAATAGGGCTCCTGTGGCAGGGAGGTGCCAGCACCTCCCCAGACAGGATATGTGGATTGGAACAGGGTGGGTGCACCAACAGTCCATTCAGAGTTGCACGTAGGCAGCTGCAGAGCCCCAATTCTGCATACACCGCCTGGAACCGGTTCAGGGGCATCCTGCCCCTCGCCCAGGCGGGAAACACACAAAGGGGAGTGGGTGTAGCCACCCTTTCCCGCCTCTACTCTGATTGGTAGGCTCTATTTTGGACCATCCCCTAATCTTGGGGATATATGGGAATAACTTTGCCCTAGAGCCTCAGATTCGTACAGGACTTCACAGAACTGACCTTCGACGAGCTGCTGCCCAGCTGACTGAAGAAATCTCCCTTGGGATAAAGGAGTTATCCCCCTGCTTGGCAGGCACCTAAAAGACTACAAGATACCCGGTTGGAACTTCGTTGCTCTCACGACCTTCGACGCCTTCCAGCAACCTCGAGGTGGGTCTCCAGTGCATCCCAGCGTCCTGTGAGTGTGCCCAGCAAGTCTGAGCACCCTGGACCACGTGGGTGTCGAGATCCCCGCATACCCCGAGACACCGGCCACCTCTTGTCCAGCACACGACCCCGACCAGTGGGGAAGTTGTGCTTTGGCCCATTCTTGAGCCAACCTTCAAGCAGCATTTGTGCCGACCCTCAGCTCCCTGGCCCGCTCCGGTGGCCCGTGGGAGCCCTTTTACGCACTCCATTTTGCTGCCTTCCACGGTCCCTTGTCCCTCGACTTGCGGGCCCTGACGGAGGACAATCTTCTTTTCTAAGAGTTCCCCTGGTTGCTCCAGGCCTGCTCTACGCTCCCTGCAAAGGAGAGCACCCTCAGACCACGTGGGTCTGCACCAGCAGCTGCTTTGTTCATCTTGCGTGGGTTGCAGTTGCCAATGCTTAGTGGATCCAATCGGGACACTAACACCGCAGCGACCCTCAGCTGACGTGGGACAGTCGCCCTCCAGAAGCTGGCCTTCCTTGAAGCCTCCCGGAGCCCGTGACTGCAGAGCCCAGCTGTACCTTCCACACCTGAAGCACCCGACATCCACGAGCTCCTTCCTGTGAGCTCCCTGGTCACTGTGCTGTGACCCAGACTCTGTCCCCTCTGCTTTCAGGTTCATCTTTGTCTTTTCTTCAACTTTAATCTTCACGACTTCAGCGACACTTCCAGCTAGCAGCAGTTTGGACTCCTTTTCCATAGAAAATCAGCCCGCGACCCGACACCAGAATCGACCTATGCACCCGGCTTCCCTGGGGCAGGTAACAGTGGTACTTCGGTACTTCCGTGGTGGTGGGCTCTCCAAAGCCTTAAGTCTCAAGCCTTAACTTTGTACTGTTGTTAGAAGTGTCCTTAAACCTTAATTATTCAACCGCGACATTCTCCATAGGCTAACATTGCGATCCCGACAGCAACTTCTCGCACTGCACACGCCTCCCGTGGGTCCCCTTCCTCTTAACTGTGGGTGGATTCTTAAGGGGCCAGCGATCCTGAATGCCCTAGGCATTGCCTGTAGAATTGTCGTGGTTCTTATACCACTATTTTAGTATATGGTTTGGTCCCCCCCTGGGGCCCATTGATTTCTGTGCTATTTATTGTGTTTAGAAATGCTTGTTTGAATTGTAACTTTGCCACTAGCCACATAAAGTGACTGTGGGATTCTGTCTAGAATAAATACATATATTTTATATATATACCTGTGTGGGCTACTCTTTCATTTGGTTATTCAAGAGGTTATTATGGTAAAACAATAAGCTTAACACTCCTTCAAGACTTAGCCTGAAGGCTGCTCTCCACAGCTACCACTAGGATAGCTTTCTTTAAAGGTTGTCTTAAACCTACCATCAATAGGAGTCGAATTGGACTGGTGCAAGGTGTCCCTATAACTAGGAACAGCATATGCCAGGCCAACTTCTCACATTGGTGTGCAGCGGTGGGATTCAAGCTTGCCATTGTTTTACCAGATAACAAATTGAATTTCTAAAGTGAAAGCCACAAGGTACCAAAGGTACATATAAATTCAAGCTAGAATACAATAAGTTCTACTGAACTTGGAGTTGTGTGTAGAGGGTTTAGCACACCTTGACTACAACTCAAGAGAGGGTTCAGTAGGCCACACCTAGTGTAGGTAGATACATCACTACACTAAACATGTCTTCAAGTGGCACTAAGGCTATGGAAGGACCCCAGAGGGTCCCAGTAGATAAGTATGATAATTTCACCTTTGCTGAGCTCAGGGAAATGTGCACCCTTAGGAGACTGAAGACAGAAAGAGGTGCCAACACAAAACGTCTCAAAGAGATCCTGCTCATAGCAGACTTTATGGAGTCCATAGGATCCAGAGGGACGGACAACGTGGGTGGGCACCCCTCAGAAGAGGACACTCCCAGAGTGGAATCTGAAGAGGAACAGGAAGAGGATGAAAATCCTGACCTGGAAGACACAAACCACTCACAGCATGGAGGTGATGGCCCAAGAGGCACTCCCTCCACCCTTAAAAGGAGAGTGGTGGACCCCAGAAGGAACAGATCCCCCTCAGTGGGATCCAACCATTCTAGGGGATCCAAAGGGTCCTCTGCCTCTTCTCAGAGAAGAGAAACCTCTCATGAGAGGAAATGCAGACTGATCAAATTTGAGCAGGCTAAGCTTGAGCTTAAAAGAGAACAGTTAGCATTGGACAGGGAAACCCTGGAGCTTCAGAAAGCTTCAAGAAAGTGGGGTCTAGAGATCCCTGGTGGCAGTAAGGAAACCCCTAGAGTTAGAGAGAAAGTCCCTGACAATAGGAACCTCCACAAGATTGTGCCCCCCTATCAGAATGGGGATGATATCCACAAATGGATATCTGCTCTTGAAAGGGCCTGTAGAGTACAGAGGGTCCCAGTAGAGCAGTGGGCAGCAATCCTGTGGCTCTCCTTTTCAGATAAAGGGAGAGACAAGCTCCTCTCTGTAAGAGAAGAGGATGCTGATGATTATTATATCCTGAAAGATGCTTTAATAGATGGGTTTGGCTTAACCACTGATCAATACAGACTTAAGTTCAGAGACACCCAGAAAGCACCAAATCAGGATTGGGTAGACTTTGTGGATTGTGCAACCAAGGCACTGGAAGGTTGGTTAAATGGCAGTAAAGTTAATGATTATCAAGGATTGTATAATCTCATTATGAGGGAGCAGATTCTTATTAATTGTCAGAACCAACTTTTACACCAGCACCTGGTGGACTCTGATCTGACCTCTCCCCAAGAATTGGGAAAGAAGGCAGACAAATGGGTCAGAACCAGGATCAGGCCTAAGAACCAAGTTGGTGACCAGAAGAAGGATTCCACTAAGCCCAAAGAGAAAGGTGGGGATGATAAACAAGAAAAGTCCTCTGAAGGGCCCCAACAAACCAGTGCTGGGGGTGGGTCCCAAAATACTTCCTCTAATACCAAGAAACCATATTGCCATGTGTGTAAGAAACCTGGCCACTGGAAAACTGACTCCAGCTGTCCTAAGAATGGCAATAAAGAAAGTGTTCCTCCAAAACCAGCTCCAACACCTCCTGTTACTACTAGTAGTAATCCCCCAGGCGGTGGGAGTGCACCCAAAAACTTAGTTGGGTTCTCTTTGGGGACACCAGTGGACTCTGGCCTAACCAGGTCCCCTGCATTAGCAACTATGGTCTGTGATGGTGGCATGGGGTTTGCCAACTTTACCATGAGCCCCAGTATTCTGGGCAGGTACAGACAAGAACCAATAATCAATGGTCAGAAGGCTGTGGCCTATAAGGACACAGGGGCCAGTGTCACCATGGTGACCAAGAGGCTAGTGCCCCTAGATCAGCTTTTACCTGGGTTTAGCTATCAGGTGACCAATATTGATGGAATCAGGACAGATCATCCCATGGCAGTGATAAATCTCAGCTGGGGAGGAGTCACTGGCCCCAAGAGAGTGGCAGTGTCCCCAAACGTGCCTGTAGATTGTCTACTGGGGAATGATCTAGAAATCTCAGCCTGGGCTGAGGTTGACCACAAGGCCCATTTGAAAATGGTAGGAATTCCTGAGAGAGTGGATGAGACCCTGAGGGCCTCACCTCCACCCCAGGAGGAAATAGAAAGAGTGAAGCCTGAAACTATGGATCACTCTACACAAACAGAGAGCATAGGGGAGGAAGAGCAGTCTTCCCCCCACCAGACTACAGGTAAAGGTCCAGTTTCTCAGGGAACTGACCCTGCCCCTTGTGAAGTAACTGCCCCAGAAGTGGACCGGCTTGGCCTGCCCACCTCTCTGATGGCAGGGGATCCTTCCAAGGTGGTACCCAGTCTGGAGCAGGTATCCTGCCCCTCTCTACCCTGCCTCAGTCAGCCCAGGGCTGCAGAGGTCAGGGAGGTCAGTGGACCCTTATTGGGCCCCTGCCCAGAGGAACCCCCTCATCAACAGATTAGGGACACCCAGCAGAGTAGTTTCAGCCAGGTGAATATTCCTCTACAAACTGAGGGATCCCCCTTACCCCTAGGTATAGGCACCCCTCAAATGGATGTTGTTGAGCACAGGGAAACCTGGGGCCTAGATGCCCCAAACCTTCCAGTGCCCTCCACTATTCCAGCCAAAGGGATCCAACCCCCAGCTGTAGGCAGCCAGAGGTTGACCCTTAGGGCCAGATATGACACCGTCCTGGGCAGAAAGGCTTCCATAGTGGCCAGTGATCTGAGGAGGTTGAGACCAACCCAAGTAGGGTCTCACTTCCAGACTCAGACACCCCACCAGCCCACCTCTGACCCAAAAACCAATACAGGTAATTTCCCTAGACTTTGGAGAAACTCTAGAACCCCTTGGGGTAGGATTTCCCAAGTGGACCATGACACAGGGAGCAACCATGTTAGTACAGGTTCTTCCTTATATGGCCACTCAGGAAATAAAGGCTTATCTGGACAAGGTTAGCCTTATCTCCTTTCGTTTGGGGGGGGGGTTATGTAGGAGAGTGGAATCTGACTAATGGTTGCCCCCAACTTTTTGCCTGGTATTTAAGTGGTTTTTGACTAGTCTGGCTGGGATCCTGCTATCCAGGACCACAGCCTATCTGCTTTCTCCCTAAAACTGTTGTGAGTACTCTAGGTACAAACATAATTGGATGCTGGGCATGCCCATCCAGTCCCTTGTAGATGGTACCCTAGGTACCCAGGGCATGGGTCCCCCAGTAGGCCTACCAGGGCTGCAGCACTTGTTGTGCCACCCTGGGACAGCCACCCAAACTGACACCACCAGGCCACTACTGTAGCCTGGGTAAGGTGGTGCTAGCACCCCTTACAGGGATGTAGGTACCCTATGTCCCATACAATTACAACACATATACTCTCATAGGTCACCCCTATGGCAGGCCCTGGTAATCCTACAGGGCTGGGTGCTGAGGTATGTGTGAGGGGGGACCCCTACATGAGTAGGACCTCCCTGCAACCTTCGTAAAACCGTTACTGGGTTGTTTGTAGTGTAGCCATACCATATACTCTTACCGCATTATAAGTTATTGCGTCATCGCTGTAACTTGGGACTGGCTACACAGAACCATATCGTGTTTGGTGTCAAACATGAAGGAATCATACCCCCAGTCCAGCCATGGGCATGGGGGCACGATTCCCCCTTGCTAGGAGGGTGATATGGGAAAAGCGGTAGAATTTGGAAACCAATTTAAAAGTGCACATGTACCACAAAATGGCTACTGTTCGCCACCTACACGACTCTGGCTGGCTGTTGCTGGGGAAAACCCCAGCCTCGCCATCTGGACAATAGGGCTCCTGTGGCAGGGAGGTGCCAGCACCTCCCCAGACAGGATATGTGGATTGGAACAGGGTGGGTGCACCAAAAGTCCATTCAGAGTTGCACGTAGGCAGCTGCAGAGCCCCAATTCTGCATACACCGCCTGGAACCGGTTCAGGGGCATCCTGCCCCTCGCCCAGGCGGGAAACACACAAAGGGGAGTGGGTGTAGCCACCCTTTCCCGCCTCTACTCTGATTGGTAGGCTCTATTTTGGACCATCCCCTAATCTTGGGGATATATGGGAATAACTTTGCCCTAGAGCCTCAGATTCGTACAGGACTTCACAGAACTGACCTTCGACGAGCTGCTGCCCAGCTGACTGAAGAAATCTCCCTTGGGATAAAGGAGTTATCCCCCTGCTTGGCAGGCACCTAAAAGACTACAAGATACCCGGTTGGAACTTCGTTGCTCTCACGACCTTCGACGCCTTCCAGCAACCTCGAGGTGGGTCTCCAGTGCATCCCAGCGTCCTGTGAGTGTGCCCAGCAAGTCTGAGCACCCTGGACCACGTGGGTGTCGAGATCCCCACATACCCCGAGACACCGGCCACCTCTTGTCCAGCACACGACCCCGACCAGTGGGGAAGTTGTGCTTTGGCCCATTCTTGAGCCAACCTTCAAGCAGCATTTGTGCCGACCCTCAGCTCCCTGGCCCGCTCCGGTGGCCCGTGGGAGCCCTTTTACGCACTCCATTTTGCTGCCTTCCACGGTCCCTTGTCCCTCGACTTGCGGGCCCTGACGGAGGACAATCTTCTTTTCTAAGAGTTCCCCTGGTTGCTCCAGGCCTGCTCTACGCTCCCTGCAAAGGAGAGCACCCTCAGACCACGTGGGTCTGCACCAGCAGCTGCTTTGTTCATCTTGCGTGGGTTGCGGTTGCCAATGCTTAGTGGATCCAATCGGGACACTAACACCGCAGCGACCCTCAGCCGACGTGGGACAGTCGCCCTCCAGAAGCTGGCCTTCCTCCTCCCGGAGCCCGTGACTGCAGAGCCCAGCTGTACCTTCCACACCTGAAGCACCCGACATCCACGAGCTCCTTCCTGTGAGCTCCCTGGTCACTGTGCTGTGACCCAGACTCTGTCCCCTCTGCTTTCAGGTTCATCTTTGTCTTTTCTTCAACTTTAATCTTCACGACTTCAGCGACACTTCCAGCTAGCAGCAGTTTGGACTCCTTTTCCATAGAAAATCAGCCCGCGACCCGACACCAGAATCGACCTATGCACCCGGCTTCCCTGGGGCAGGTAACAGTGGTACTTCGGTACTTCCGTGGTGGTGGGCTCTCCAAAGCCTTAAGTCTCAAGCCTTAACTTTGTACTGTTGTTAGAAGTGTCCTTAAACCTTAATTATTCAACCGCGACATTCTCCATAGGCTAACATTGCGATCCCGACAGCAACTTCTCGCACTGCACACGCCTCCCGTGGGTCCCCTTACTCTTAACTGTGGGTGGATTCTTAAGGGGCCAGCGATCCTGAAAGCCCTAGACATTGCCTGTAGAATTGTCGTGGTTCTTATACCACTATTTTAGTATATGGTTTGGTCCCCCCCTGGGGCCCATTTTTTTCTGTGCTATTTATTGTGTTTAGAAATGCTTGTTTGAATTGTAACTTTGCCACTAGCCACATAAAGTGACTGTGGGATTCTGTCTAGAATAAATACATATATTTTATATATATACCTGTGTGGGCTACTCTTTCATTTGGTTATTCAAGAGGTTATTATGGTAAAACAATAAGCTTAACACTCCTTCAAGACTTAGCCTGAAGGCTGCTCTCCACAGCTACCACTAGGATAGCTTTCTTTAAAGGTTGTCTTAAACCTACCATCAATAGGAGTCGAATTGGACTGGTGCAAGGTGTCCCTATAACTAGGAACAGCATATGCCAGGCCAACTTCTCACACTGACCTAGTGCTTAAGGTTTTAACTCTTACTATGGCCTAATGATTAAGGTCTAAGACTCTTACTCTTGCCTAATGGTTAAGGTCTTAACTCTTACTCTGGCCTACTGGTTGAGGTCTTAACTCTTACTCTGGCCTAATGGTTAAAGTTTTAACTCTTACTCTGGCCTAATGGTTGAGGTCTTAGACTCTTACTCTTGCCTAATGGTTAAGGTCTTAACTCTTACTCTGACCTAATGGTTAAGGTCTTAGACTCTTTCTCTGGCCTAATGGTTAAGGTCTTGAATCTTATTCTGGACTAATGGTTAAGGTCTTAACTCTTCCTCTGGACTAATGGCTAAGTTCTTAACTCTTACTCTGACCTAATGGTTAAGGTCTTAGACTCTTACTCTGGCCTAATGGTTAAGGTCTCAGACTCTTACTCTGGCCTAATGGTTAAGGTCTAAACTCTTACTATTGACTAATGGTTAAGGTCTTAACTCTTACTCTGGCCTAATGGGTAAGGTCTTAGACTCTTACTCTGGCCTACTGGTTAAGGTCTTAACTCTTACTCTGGCCTAATGGGTAAGGTCTTAGACTCTTACTCTGTCCTAATGGTTAAGGTCTTAGACTCTTACTCTGACCTAATGGTTAAGGTCTTAGACTCTTACTCTGGCCTAATGGTTAAGGTCTAAACTCTTACTATTGACTAATGGTTAAGGTCTTAACTCTTACTCTGGCCTAATGGGTAAGGTCTTAGACTCTTACTCTGGCCTACTGGTTAAGGTCTTAACTCTTACTCTGGCCTAATGGGTAAGGTCTTAGACTCTTACTCTGTCCTAATGGTTAAGGTCTAGACTCTTACTCTGGCCTAATGGTTAAGGTCTAGACTCTTACTCTGGCCTAATCCGTAAGGTCTTAACTCTTACTATGGCCTAACAGTTAAGGTCTTAGACTCTTACTATTGCCTAATGGTTAAGGTCTTAACTCTTACTCTGGCCTAATGGTTAAGGTTTTAGACTCTTACTCTGGCCTAATGGTTAAGGTCTTAACTCTTACTCTGGCCTAATGGTTAAGGTCTTAACTCTTACTCTGGCCTAATGGTTAAGGTCTTAGACTCTTACTCTGGCCTAATGGTTAAGGTCTTAACTCTTACTCTGGCCTAATGGTTAAGGTATTGGACTCTTACTCTGGCCTAATGGTTAAGGTCTTGACTCTTACACTGGCCTAATGGTTAAGGTCTTAACTCTTACTCTGGCCTAATGGTTAAGGTATTGGACTCTTACTCTGGCCTAATGGTTAAGGTCTTGACTCTTACACTGGCCTAATAGTTAAGGTCTTAGACTCTTACTCTGGCCTAATGGTTAAGGTATTATACTCTTACCCTGGCCTAATGGCTAAGGTCTTGACTCTCACTCTGGCCTAATGGTTAAGGTCTTAACTCTTACTCTGGCCTAATGGTTAAGGTCTTAGACTCTTACTCTGGCCTAATGGTTAAGGTATTATACTCTTACTCTGGCCTAATGACTAAGGTCTTGACTCTCACTCTGGCCTAATGGTTAAGGTCTTAGACTCTTACTCTGGCCTAATGGTTAGCGTCTTAACTCTTCCTCTGGCCTAATGGTTAAGGTCTTGACTCTTACTCTGGTCTAATGGTTAAGGTCTAGACTCTTACTCTGGCCTAATGCTTACGGTCTTAACTCTTACTCTGGACCAATGTTTAAGGTCTTAAGTCTTACTCTGGCCTAATGGTTAGGGTCTTAACTCTTGCTCTGGCCTAATGGTTAAGGTCTCAGACTCTTACTCTGGCCTACTGGTTAAGGTCTTAGACTCGTACTCTGGCCTAATGGTAAAGGTCTTAACTCTTACTCTGGCCTAATGGTTAAGGTCTTAACTCTTATTCTGGTCCTAATGGTTAAGGTCTTAGACTCTTACTCTGGCCTAATGGTCAAGGTCTAGACTCTTACTCTGACCTAGTGCTTAAGGTTTTAACTCTTACTATGGCCTAATGATTAAGGTCTAAGACTCTTACTCTTGCCTAATGGTTAAGGTCTTAACTCTTACTCTGGCCTACTGGTTGAGGTCTTAACTCTTACTCTGGCCTAATGGTTAAAGTTTTAACTCTTACTCTGGCCTAATGGTTGAGGTCTTAGACTCTTACTCTTGCCTAATGGTTAAGGTCTTAACTCTTACTCTGACCTAATGGTTAAGGTCTTAGACTCTTTCTCTGGCCTAATGGTTAAGGTCTTGAATCTTATTCTGGACTAATGGTTAAGGTCTTAACTCTTCCTCTGGACTAATGGCTAAGTTCTTAACTCTTACTCTGACCTAATGGTTAAGGTCTTAGACTCTTACTCTGGCCTAATGGTTAAGGTCTCAGACTCTTACTCTGGCCTAATGGTTAAGGTCTAAACTCTTACTATTGACTAATGGTTAAGGTCTTAACTCTTACTCTGGCCTAATGGGTAAGGTCTTAGACTCTTACTCTGGCCTACTGGTTAAGGTCTTAACTCTTACTCTGGCCTAATGGGTAAGGTCTTAGACTCTTACTCTGTCCTAATGGTTAAGGTCTTAGACTCTTACTCTGACCTAATGGTTAAGGTCTTAGACTCTTACTCTGGCCTAATGGTTAAGGTCTAAACTCTTACTATTGACTAATGGTTAAGGTCTTAACTCTTACTCTGGCCTAATGGGTAAGGTCTTAGACTCTTACTCTGGCCTACTGGTTAAGGTCTTAACTCTTACTCTGGCCTAATGGGTAAGGTCTTAGACTCTTACTCTGTCCTAATGGTTAAGGTCTTAGACTCTTACTCTGGCCTAATGGTTAAGGTCTAAACTCTTACTCTGGCCTAATCCGTAAGGTCTTAACTCTTACTATGGCCTAACAGTTAAGGTCTTAGACTCTTACTATTGCCTAATGGTTAAGGTCTTAACTCTTACTCTGGCCTAATGGTTAAGGTTTTAGACTCTTACTTTGGCCTAATGGTTAAGGTCTTAACTCTTACTCTGGCCTAATGGTTAAGGTATTGGACTCTTACTCTGGCCTAATGACTAAGGTCTTGACTCTCACTCTGGCCTAATGGTTAAGGTCTAGACTCCTACTGTGGCCTACTGGTTAAGGTCTTAACTCTTACTCTGGCCTAATGGTTAAGGTCTTAGACTCTTACTCTGGCCTAATGGTTAAGGTCTTAACTCTTACTCTGGCCTAATGGTTAAGGTATTGGACTCTTACTCTGGCCTAATGGTTAAGGTCTTGACTCTTACACTGGCCTAATAGTTAAGGTCTTAGACTCTTACTCTGGCCTAATGGTTAAGGTATTATACTCTTACCCTGGCCTAATGGCTAAGGTCTTGACTCTCACTCTGGCCTAATGGTTAAGGTCTAGACTCCTACTCTGGCCTACTGGTTAAGGTCTTAACTCTTACTGTGGCCTAATGGTTAAGGTCTTAGACTCTTACTCTGGCCTACTGGTTAAGACCTTAACTCTTACTCTGGCCTAATGGTTAAGGTTTTAACTCTTACTCTGGCCTAATGGTTAAGGTTTTAACTCTTACTCTGGCCTAATGGTTAAGGTTTTAGACTCTTAGTCTGGCCTAACGGTTAAATTATTAGACTCTTACTCTGGCTTAATGGTTAAGGTCTTATCTCTTACTCTGGCCTAATGGTTAAGGTATTAGACTCTTACTCTAGCCTAATGGTTAAGGTCTTGACTCTTACTCTGGTCTAATGGTTAAGGTCTAGACTCTTACTCTGGCCTAATGCTTAAGGTCTTAACTCTTACTCTGGCCTAATGGTTAAGGTCTTAGACTCTTACTCTGGCCTAATGGTTAGGGTCTTAACTCTTGATCTGGCCTAATGGTTGAGGTCTTGAATCTTACTCTGGTCTAATGGTTAAGGTCTAGACTCTTACTCTGGCCTAATGGGTAAGGTCTTAGACTCTTACTCTGGCCTACTGGTTAAGGTCTTAATTCTTACTCTGGCCTAATGATTAAGGTTTTAACTCTTACTCTGGCCTAATGGTTAAGGTTTTAGACTCTTACTCTGGCCTAATGGTTAAGGTCTTAGACTCTTACTCTGGCCTAATGGTTAAGTTATTATACTCTTACTCTGGCCTAATGGCTAAGGTCTTGACTCTTACTCTGGCCTAATGGTTAAGGTCTTAACTCTTACTCTGGCCTAATGGGTAAGGTCTTAGACTCTTACTCTGGACTAATGGGTAAGGTCTTAGACTCTTACTCTGGCCTACTGGTTAAGGTCTTAACTCTTACTCTGGCCTAATGGTTAAAGTCTTAACTCCTACTCTGGCCAAATGGTTAAGGTCTCAGACTCTTACTTTGGCCTAATGGTTAAGGTCTAAACTCTTACTATTGACTAATGGTTAAGGTCTTAACTCTTACTCTGGCCTACTGGTTAAGGTCTTAACTCTTACTCTGGCCTAATGGGTAAGGTCTTAGACTCTTACTCTGTCCTAATGGTTAAGGTCTTAGACTCTTACTCTGGCCTAATGGTTAAGGTCTAGACTCTTACTTAGGCCTAATCCGTAAGGTCTTAACTCTTACTATGGCCTAATGGTTAAGGTCTTAACTCTTACTCTGGCCTAATGGTTAAGGTCTTAGACTCTTACTCTGGCCTAATGGTTAAGGTCTTAACTCTTACTCTGGCCTAATGGGTAAGGTCATAGACTCTTACTCTGTCCTAATGGTTAAGGTCTTAGACTCTTACTCGGGCCTAATGGTTAAGGTCTAGACTCTTACTCTGGCCTAGTCCGTAAGGTCTTAACTCTTACTATGGCCTAATGGTTAAGGTCTAGACTCTTACTCTGGCCTTATGATTAAGGTCTTAACTCTTACTCTGGCCTAATGGTTAAGGTTTTAGACTCTTACTCTTGCCTAATGGTTAAGGTCTTAACTCTTACTCTGGCCTAATGGTTAAGGTCTTAGACTCTTACTCTGGCCTAATGGTTAAGGTCTTAACTCTTACTCTGGCCTAATGGGTAAGGTCTTAGACTCTTACTCTGGCCTACTGGTTAAGGTCTTAATTCTTACTCTGGCCTATTGGTTAAGGTTTTAACTCTTACTCTGGCCTAATGGTTAAGGTTTTAGACTCTTACTCTGGCCTAATGGTTAAAGTCTAAAACTCTTACTCTGGCCTAATGGTTAAGGTCTTAACTCTTACTCTGGCCTAATGGTTAAGGTATTGGACTCTCACTGTGGCCTAATGGTTAAGGTCTTGACTCTTACTCTGGCCTAATGGTTAAGGTCTTAGACTCTTACTCTGGCCTAATGGTTAAGGTATTATACTCTTACTCTGGCCTAATGACTAAGGTCTTGACTCTCACTCTGGCCTAATGGTTAAGGTCTAGACTCCTACTGTGGCCTACTGGTTAAGGTCTTAACTCTTACTCTGGCCTAATGGTTAAGGTCTTAGACTCTTACTCTGGCATAACGGTTAAGGTCTTAGACTCTTACTCTGGCCTAATGGTTAAGGTTTTAGACTTTTACTCTTGCCTAATGGTTAAGGTCTTAACTCTTACTCTGGCCTAATGGTTAAGGTCTTAGACTCTTACTCTGGCCTAATGGTTAAGGTCTTAACTCTTACTCTGGCCTAATGGGTAAGGTGTTAACTCTTACTCTGACCTAATGGTTAAGGTCTTAGACTCTTACTCTGGCCTAATGGTTAAGGTCTTGACTCTTACTCTGGCCTAATGGTTAAAGTCTTAGACTCTTACTCTGGCCTAATGGTTAATGTCTAGACTCTTATTCTGGACTAATGGTTAAGCTCTTTACTCTTCCTCTGGACTAATGGCTAAGTTCTTAACTCTTACTCTGACCTAATGGTTAAGGTCTTAGACTCTTACTCTGGCCTAATGCTTAAGGTCGCAGACTCTTACTCTTGCCTAATGGTTAAGATCTTAACTCTTACTCTGGCCTAATGGTTATGGTCTTAACTCTTACTCTGGCCTAATGGTTAAGGTCTTAGACTCTTACACTGGCCTACTGGTTAAGGTCTTTGCTCTTACTCTGGCCTACTGGTTAAGGTCCTAGACTCTTACTCTGGCCTAATGGTTAAGGTCCTAACTCTTACTATTGACTAATGGTTAAGGTCTTAACTCTTACTCTGGCCTAATGTGTAAAGTCTTAGACTCTTACTCTGGCCTACTGGTTAAGGTCTTAACTCTTACTCTGGCCTAATGGTTAAGGTCTTAACTCTTACTCTGGCCTAATGGGTAAGGTCTTAGAATCTTACTCTGGCCTACTGGTTAAGGTCTTAATTCTTACTCTGGCCTATTGGTTAAGGTTTTAACTTTACTCTGGCCTAATGGTTAAAGTCTTAAACTCTTACTCTGGCCTGATGGTTAAGGTCTTAACTCTTACTCTGGCCTAATGGTTAAGGTATTGGACTCTTACTCTGGCCTAATGGTTAAGGTCTTGACTCTTACTCTGGCCTAATGGTTAAGGTCTTAGACTCTTACACTGGCCTAATGGTTAAGGTATTATATTCTTACTCTGGCCTAATGACTAAGGTCTTGACTCTCACTCTGGCCTAACGGTTAAGGTCTAGACTCCTACTGTGGCCTAATGGTTAAGGTTTTAGACTTTTACTCTTGCCTAATGGTTAAGGTCTTAGACTCTTACTCTGGCCTAATGGTTAAGGTCTTAGACTCTTACTCTGGTCTAATGGTTAAGGTCTAGACTCTTACTCAGGCCTTATGATTAAGGTCTTAACTCTTACTCTGGCCTAACGGTTAAGGTCTTAGACTCTTACTCTGGCCTAATGGTTAGGGTCTTAACTCTTGCTCTGGCCTAATGGTTAAGGTCTTGACTCTTACTCTGGCCTAATGGTTAATGTCTAGACTCTTATTCTGGACTAATGGTTAAGCTCTTTACTCTTCCTCTGGACTAATGGCTAAGTTCTTAACTCTTACTCTGACCTAATGGTTAAGGTCTTAGACTCTTACTCTGGCCTAATGCTTAAGGTCGCAGACTCTTACTCTTGCCTAATGGTTAAGATCTTAACTCTTACTCTGGCCTAATGGTTAAGGTCTTAACTCTTACTCTGGCCTAATGGTTAAGGTCTTAGACTCTTACATTGGCCTACTGGTTAAGGTCTTTGCTCTTACTCTGGCCTACTGGTTAAGGTCCTAGACTCTTACTCTGGCCTAATGGTTAAGGTCCTAACTCTTACTATTGACTAATGGTTAAGGTCTTAACTCTTACTCTGGCCTAATGTGTAAAGTCTTAGACTCTTACTCTGGCCTACTGGTTAAGGTCTTAACTCTTACTCTGGCCTAATGGGTAAGGTCTTAGACTCTTACTCTGTCCTAATGGGTAAGGTCATAGACTCTTACTCTGGCCTACTGGTTAAGGTCTTAATTCTTACTCTGGCCTATTGGATAAGGTTTTAACTCTCACTCTGGCCTAATGGTTAAGGTTTTAGACTCTTACTCTGGCCTAATGGTTAAAGTCTTAAACTCTTACTCTGGCCTAATGGTTAAGGTCTTAACTCTTACTCTGGCCTAATGGTTAAGGTATTGGACTCTTACTGTGGCCTAATGGTTAAGGTCTTGACTCTTACTCTGGCCTAATGGTTAAGGTCTTAGACTCTTACTCTGGCCTAATGGTTAAGGTATTATACTCTTACTCTGGCCTAATGACTAAGGTCTTGACTCTCACTCTGGCCTAATGGTTAAGGTCTAGACTCCTACTGTGGCCTACTGGTTAAGGTCTTAACTCTTACTCCGGCCTAATGGTTAAGGTCTTAGACTCTTACTCTGGCCTAACGGTTAAGGTCTTAGACTCTTACTCTGGCCTACTGGTTAAGGTCTTAACTCTTACTCTGGCCTAATGGGTAAGGTCTTAGACTCTTACTCTGTCCTAATGGTTAAGGTCTTAGACTCTTACTCTGGCCTAATGGTTAAGGTCTAGACTCTTACTCTGGCCTAATCCGTAAGGTCTTAACTCTTACTATGGCCTAATGGTTAAGGTCTTAGACTCTTACTCTTGCCTAATGGTTAAGGTCTTAACTCTTACTCTGGCCTAATGGTTAAGGTCTTAGACTCTTACTCTGGCCTAATTGTTAAGGTCTTAACTCTTACTCTGGCCTAATGGTCAAGGTCTAGACTCTTACTCTGACCTAGTGCTTAAGGTTTTAACTCTTACTATGGCCTAATGATTAAGATCTAAGACTCTTACTCTTGCCTAATGGTTAAGGTCTTAACTCTTACTCTGGCCTAATGGTTAAGGTCTTAGACTCTTACACTGGCCTACTGGTTAAGGTCTTTGCTCTTACTCTGGCCTACTGGTTAAGGTCCTAGACTCTTACTCTGGCCTAATTGTTAAGGTCCTAACTCTTACTATTGACTAATGGTTAAGGTCTTAACTCTTACTCTGGCCTAATGTGTAAAGTCTTAGACTCTTACTCTGGCCTACTGGTTAAGGTCTTAACTCTTACTCTGGCCTAATGGTTAAGGTCTTAACTCTTACTCTGGCCTAATGGGTAAGGTCTTAGAATCTTACTCTGGCCTACTGGTTAAGGTCTTAATTCTTACTCTGGCCTATTGGTTAAGGTTTTAACTTTACTCTGGCCTAATGGTTAAGGTTTTAGACTCTTACTCTGGCCTAATGGTTAAAGTCTTAAACTCTTACTCTGGCCTAATGGTTAAGGTCTTAACTCTTACTCTGGCCTAATGGTTAAGGTATTGGACTCTTACTCTGGCCTAATGGTTAAGGTCTTGACTCTTACTCTGGCCTAATGGTTAAGGTCTTAGACTCTTACACTGGCCTAATGGTTAAGGTATTATACTCTTACTCTGGCCTAATGACTAAGGTCTTGACTCTCACTCTGGCCTAACGGTTAAGGTCTAGACTCCTACTGTGGCCTACTGGTTAAGGTCTTAACTCTTACTCTGGCCTAATGGTTAAGGTCTTAGACTCTTACTCTGGCCTAACGGTTAAGGTCTTAGACTCTTACTCTGGCCTAATGGTTAAGGTTTTAGACTTTTACTCTCGCCTAATGGTTAAGGTCTTAGACTCTTACTCTGGCCTAATGGTTAAGGTCTTAGACTCTTACTCTGGTCTAATGGTTAAGGTCTAGACTCTTACTCAGGCCTTATGATTAAGGTCTTAACTCTTACTCTGGCCTAACGGTTAAGGTCTTAGACTCTTACTCTGGCCTAATGGTTAGGGTCTTAACTCTTGCTCTGGCCTAATGGTTAAGGTCTTGACTCTTACTCTGGCCTAATGGTTAATGTCTAGACTCTTATTCTGGACTAATGGTTAAGCTCTTTACTCTTCCTCTGGACTAATGGCTAAGTTCTTAACTCTTACTCTGACCTAATGGTTAAGGTCTTAGACTCTTACTCTGGCCAAATGCTTAAGGTCGCAGACTCTTACTCTTGCCTAATGGTTAAGATCTTAACTCTTACTCTGGCCTAATGGTTAAGGTCTTAACTCTTACTCTGGCCTAATGGTTAAGGTCTTAGACTCTTACACTGGCCTACTGGTTAAGGTCTTTGCTCTTACTCTGGCCTACTGTGTAAAGTCTTAGACTCTTACTCTGGCCAAATGCTTAAGGTCGCAGACTCTTACTCTTGCCTAATGGTTAAGATCTTAACTCTTACTCTGGCCTAATGGTTAAGGTCTTAACTCTTACTCTGGCCTAATGGTTAAGGTCCTAACTCTTACTATTGAATAATGGTTAAGGTCTTAACTCTTACTCTGGCCTAATGTGTAAAGTCTTAGACTCTTACTCTGGCCTACTGGTTAAGGTCTTAACTCTTACTCTGGCCTAATGGGTAAGGTCTTAGACTCTTACTCTGTCCTAATGGGTAAGGTCATAGACTCTTACTCTGGCCTACTGGTTAAGGTCTTAATTCTTACTCTGGCCTATTGGTTAAGGTTTTAACTCTCACTCTGGCCTAATGGTTAAGGTTTTAGACTCTTACTCTGGCCTAATGGTTAAAGTCTTAAACTCTTACTCTGGCCTAATGGTTAAGGTCTTAACTCTTACTCTGGCCTAATGGTTAAGGTATTGGACTCTTACTGTGGCCTAATGGTTAAGGTCTTGACTCTTACTCTGGCCTAATGGTTAAGGTCTTAGACTCTTACTCTGGCCTAATGGTTAAGGTATTATACTCTTACTCTAGCCTAATGACTAAGGTCTTGACTCTCACTCTGGCCTAATGGTTAAGGTCTAGGCTCCTACTGTGGCCTACTGGTTAAGGTCTTAACTCTTACTCCGGCCTAATGGTTAAGGTCTTAGACTCTTACTCTGGCCTAACGGTTAAGGTCTTAGAGTCTTACTCTGGCCTAATGGTTAAGGTTTTAGACTTTTACTCTTGCCTAATGGTTAAGGTCTTAACTCTTACTCTGGCCTAATGGTTAAGGTCTTAGACTCTTACTCTGGCCTAATGGTTAAGGTCTTAACTCTTACTCTGGCCTAATGGGTAAGGTGTTAACTCTTACTCTGACCTAATGGTTAAGGTCTTAGACTCTTACTCTGGCCTAATGGTTAAGGTCTTGACTCGTACTCTGGCCTAATGGTTAAAGTCTTAGACTCTTACTCTGGCCTAATGGTTAATGTCTAGACTCTTATTCTGGACTAATGGTTAAGCTCTTTACTCTTCCTCTGGACTAATGGCTAAGTTCTTAACTCTTACTCTGACCTAATGGTTAAGGTCTTAGACTCTTACTCTTGCCTAATGGTTAAGATCTTAACTCTTACTCTGGCCTAATGGTTAAGGTCTTAACTCTTACTCTGGCCTAATGGTTAAGGTCTTAGACTCTTACACTGGCCTACTGGTTAAGGTCTTTGCTCTTACTCTGGCCTACTGGTTAAGGTCCTAGACTCTTACTCTGGCCTAATGGTTAAGGTCCTAACTCTTACTATTGACTAATGGTTAAGGTCTTAACTCTTACTCTGGCCTAATGTGTAAAGTCTTAGAATCTTACTCTGGCCTACTGGTTAAGGTCTTAACTCTTACTCTGGCCTAATGGGTAAGGTCTTAGACTCTTACTCTGTCCTAATGGTTAAGGTCTTAGACTCTTACTCTGGCCTAATGGTTAAGGTCTAGACTCTTACTCTGGCCTAATCCGTAAGGTCTTAACTCTTACTATGGCCTAATGGTTAAGGTCTTAGACTCTTACTCTTGCCTAATGGTTAAGGTCTTAACTCTTACTCTGGCCTAATGGTTAAGGTCTTAGACTCTTACTCTGGCCTAATTGTTAAGGTCTTAACTCTTACTCTGGCCTAATGGTCAAGGTCTAGACTCTTACTCTGGCCTAATGGTTAAGGTCTTAGACTCTTACTCTGGCCTAATGGTTAAGGTATTATACTCTTACTCTGGCCTAATGTCTAAGGTCTTGACTCTCACTCTGGCCTAATGGTTAAGGTCTTAACTCTTACTCTGGCCTAATGGGTAAGGTCTTAGACTCTTACTCTGTCCTAATGGGTAAGGTCATAGACTCTTACTCTGGCCTACTGGTTAAGGTCTTAATTCTTACTCTGGCCTATTGGATAAGGTTTTAACTCTCACTCTGGCCTAATGGTTAAGGTTTTAGACTCTTACTCTGGCCTAATGGTTAAAGTCTTAAACTCTTACTCTGGCCTAATGGTTAAGGTCTTAACTCTTACTCTGGCCTAATGGTTAAGGTATTGGACTCTTACTGTGGCCTAATGGTTAAGGTCTTGACTCTTACTCTGGCCTAATGGTTAAGGTCTTAGACTCTTACTCTGGCCTAATGGTTAAGGTATTATACTCTTACTCTGGCCTAATGACTAAGGTCTTGACTCTCACTCTGGCCTAATGGTTAAGGTCTAGAGTCCTACTGTGGCCTACTGGTTAAGGTCTTAACTCTTACTCCGGCCTAATGGTTAAGGTGTTAGACTCTTACTCTGGCCTAACGGTTAAGGTCTTAGACTCTTACTCTGGCCTACTGGTTAAGGTCTTAACTCTTACTCTGGCCTAATGGGTAAGGTCTTAGACTCTTACTCTGTCCTAATGGTTAAGGTCTTAGACTCTTACTCTGGCCTAATGGTTAAGGTCTAGACTCTTACTCTGGCCTAATCCGTAAGGTCTTAACTCTTACTATGGCCTAATGGTTAAGGTCTTAGACTCTTACTCTTGCCTAATGGTTAAGGTCTTAACTCTTACTCTGGCCTAATGGTTAAGGTCTTAGACTCTTACTCTGGCCTAATTGTTAAGGTCTTAACTCTTACTCTGGCCTAATGGTCAAGGTCTAGACTCTTACTCTGACCTAGTGCTTAAGGTTTTAACTCTTACTATGGCCTAATGATTAAGATCTAAGACTCTTACTCTTGCCTAATGGTTAAGGTCTTAACTCTTACTCTGGCCTAATGGTTAAGGTCTTAGACTCTTACACTGGCCTACTGGTTAAGGTCTTTGCTCTTACTCTGGCCTACTGGTTAAGGTCCTAGACTCTTACTCTGGCCTAATTGTTAAGGTCCTAACTCTTACTATTGACTAATGGTTAAGGTCTTAACTCTTACTCTGGCCTAATGTGTAAAGTCTTAGACTCTTACTCTGGCCTACTGGTTAAGGTCTTAACTCTTACTCTGGCCTAATGGTTAAGGTCTTAACTCTTACTCTGGCCTAATGGGTAAGGTCTTAGAATCTTACTCTGGCCTACTGGTTAAGGTCTTAATTCTTACTCTGGCCTATTGGTTAAGGTTTTAACTTTACTCTGGCCTAATGGTTAAGGTTTTAGACTCTTACTCTGGCCTAATGGTTAAAGTCTTAAACTCTTACTCTGGCCTAATGGTTAAGGTCTTAACTCTTACTCTGGCCTAATGGTTAAGGTATTGGACTCTTACTCTGGCCTAATGGTTAAGGTCTTGACTCTTACTCTGGCCTAATGGTTAAGGTCTTAGACTCTTACACTGGCCTAATGGTTAAGGTATTATACTCTTACTCTGGCCTAATGACTAAGGTCTTGACTCTCACTCTGGCCTAACGGTTAAGGTCTAGACTCCTACTGTGGCCTACTGGTTAAGGTCTTAACTCTTACTCTGGCCTAATGGTTAAGGTCTTAGACTCTTACTCTGGCCTAACGGTTAAGGTCTTAGACTCTTACTCTGGCCTAATGGTTAAGGTTTTAGACTTTTACTCTCGCCTAATGGTTAAGGTCTTAGACTCTTACTCTGGCCTAATGGTTAAGGTCTTAGACTCTTACTCTGGTCTAATGGTTAAGGTCTAGACTCTTACTCAGGCCTTATGATTAAGGTCTTAACTCTTACTCTGGCCTAACGGTTAAGGTCTTAGACTCTTACTCTGGCCTAATGGTTAGGGTCTTAACTCTTGCTCTGGCCTAATGGTTAAGGTCTTGACTCTTACTCTGGCCTAATGGTTAATGTCTAGACTCTTATTCTGGACTAATGGTTAAGCTCTTTACTCTTCCTCTGGACTAATGGCTAAGTTCTTAACTCTTACTCTGACCTAATGGTTAAGGTCTTAGACTCTTACTCTGGCCAAATGCTTAAGGTCGCAGACTCTTACTCTTGCCTAATGGTTAAGATCTTAACTCTTACTCTGGCCTAATGGTTAAGGTCTTAACTCTTACTCTGGCCTAATGGTTAAGGTCTTAGACTCTTACACTGGCCTACTGGTTAAGGTCTTTGCTCTTACTCTGGCCTACTGTGTAAAGTCTTAGACTCTTACTCTGGCCAAATGCTTAAGGTCGCAGACTCTTACTCTTGCCTAATGGTTAAGATCTTAACTCTTACTCTGGCCTAATGGTTAAGGTCTTAACTCTTACTCTGGCCTAATGGTTAAGGTCCTAACTCTTACTATTGAATAATGGTTAAGGTCTTAACTCTTACTCTGGCCTAATGTGTAAAGTCTTAGACTCTTACTCTGGCCTACTGGTTAAGGTCTTAACTCTTACTCTGGCCTAATGGGTAAGGTCTTAGACTCTTACTCTGTCCTAATGGGTAAGGTCATAGACTCTTACTCTGGCCTACTGGTTAAGGTCTTAATTCTTACTCTGGCCTATTGGTTAAGGTTTTAACTCTCACTCTGGCCTAATGGTTAAGGTTTTAGACTCTTACTCTGGCCTAATGGTTAAAGTCTTAAACTCTTACTCTGGCCTAATGGTTAAGGTCTTAACTCTTACTCTGGCCTAATGGTTAAGGTATTGGACTCTTACTGTGGCCTAATGGTTAAGGTCTTGACTCTTACTCTGGCCTAATGGTTAAGGTCTTAGACTCTTACTCTGGCCTAATGGTTAAGGTATTATACTCTTACTCTAGCCTAATGACTAAGGTCTTGACTCTCACTCTGGCCTAATGGTTAAGGTCTAGGCTCCTACTGTGGCCTACTGGTTAAGGTCTTAACTCTTACTCCGGCCTAATGGTTAAGGTCTTAGACTCTTACTCTGGCCTAACGGTTAAGGTCTTAGAGTCTTACTCTGGCCTAATGGTTAAGGTTTTAGACTTTTACTCTTGCCTAATGGTTAAGGTCTTAACTCTTACTCTGGCCTAATGGTTAAGGTCTTAGACTCTTACTCTGGCCTAATGGTTAAGGTCTTAACTCTTACTCTGGCCTAATGGGTAAGGTGTTAACTCTTACTCTGACCTAATGGTTAAGGTCTTAGACTCTTACTCTGGCCTAATGGTTAAGGTCTTGACTCGTACTCTGGCCTAATGGTTAAAGTCTTAGACTCTTACTCTGGCCTAATGGTTAATGTCTAGACTCTTATTCTGGACTAATGGTTAAGCTCTTTACTCTTCCTCTGGACTAATGGCTAAGTTCTTAACTCTTACTCTGACCTAATGGTTAAGGTCTTAGACTCTTACTCTTGCCTAATGGTTAAGATCTTAACTCTTACTCTGGCCTAATGGTTAAGGTCTTAACTCTTACTCTGGCCTAATGGTTAAGGTCTTAGACTCTTACACTGGCCTACTGGTTAAGGTCTTTGCTCTTACTCTGGCCTACTGGTTAAGGTCCTAGACTCTTACTCTGGCCTAATGGTTAAGGTCCTAACTCTTACTATTGACTAATGGTTAAGGTCTTAACTCTTACTCTGGCCTAATGTGTAAAGTCTTAGAATCTTACTCTGGCCTACTGGTTAAGGTCTTAACTCTTACTCTGGCCTAATGGGTAAGGTCTTAGACTCTTACTCTGTCCTAATGGTTAAGGTCTTAGACTCTTACTCTGGCCTAATGGTTAAGGTCTAGACTCTTACTCTGGCCTAATCCGTAAGGTCTTAACTCTTACTATGGCCTAATGGTTAAGGTCTTAGACTCTTACTCTTGCCTAATGGTTAAGGTCTTAACTCTTACTCTGGCCTAATGGTTAAGGTCTTAGACTCTTACTCTGGCCTAATTGTTAAGGTCTTAACTCTTACTCTGGCCTAATGGTCAAGGTCTAGACTCTTACTCTGGCCTAATGGTTAAGGTCTTAGACTCTTACTCTGGCCTAATGGTTAAGGTATTATACTCTTACTCTGGCCTAATGTCTAAGGTCTTGACTCTCACTCTGGCCTAATGGTTAAGGTCTAGACTCCTACTGTGGCCTACTGGTTAAGGTCTTAACTCTTACTCTGGCCTAATGGTTAAGGTCTTAGACACTTACTCTGGCCTAACGGTTAAGGTCTTAGACTCTTACTCTGGCCTAATGGTTAAGGTTTTAGACTTTTACTCGTGCCTAATGGTTAAGGTCTTAACTCTTTCTCTGGCCTAATGGTTAAGGTCTTAGACTCTTACTCTGGCCTAATGGTTAATGTCTAGACTCTTATTCTGGACTAATGGTTAAGCTCTTTACTCTTCCTCTGGACTAATGGCTAAGTTCTTAACTCTTACTCTGACCTAATGGTTAAGGTCTTAGACTCTTACTCTGGCCTAATGCTTAAGGTCGCAGACTCTTACTCTTGCCTAATGGTTAAGATCTTAACCCTTACTCTGGCCTAATGGTTAAGGTCTTAACTCTTACTCTGGCCTAATGGTTAAGGTCTTAGACTCTTACAGTGGCCTACTGGTTAAGGTCTTTGCTCTTACTCTGGCCTACTGGTTAAGGTCCTAGACTCTTACTCTGGCCTAATGGTTAAGGTCCTAACTCTTACTATTGACTAATGGTTAAGGTCTTAACTCTTACTCTGGCCTAATGTGTAAAGTCTTAGACTCTTACTCTGGCCTACTGGTTAAGGTCTTAACTCTTACTCTGGCCTAATGGGTAAGGTCTTAGACTCTTACTCTGTCCTAATGGGTAAGGTCTTAGACTCTTACTCTGGCCTACTGGTTAAGGTCTTAATTCTTACTCTGGCCTATTGGTTAAGGTTTTAACTCTTACTCTGGCCTAATGGTTAAGGGTTTAGACTCTTACTCTAGCCTAATGTGTACAGTCTTAGACTCTTACTCTGGCCTACTGGTTAAGGTCTTAACTCTTACTCTGGCCTAATGGGTAAGGTCTTAGACTCTTACTCTGTCCTAATTGTTAAGGTCTTAGACTCTTACTCTGGCCTAATGGTTAAGGTCTAGACTCTTACTCTGGCCTAATCCGTAAGGTCTTAACTCTTACTATGGCCTAATGGTTAAGGTCTTAGACTCTTACTCTTGCCTAATGGTTAAGGTCTTAACTCTTACTCTTGCCTAATGGTTAAGATCTTAACTCTTACTCTGGCCTAATGGTTAAGGTCTTAAATCTTACTCTGGCCTAATGGTTAAGGTCTTAGACTCTTACACTGGCCTACTGGTTAAGGTCTTTGCTCTTACTCTGGCCTACTGGTTAAGGTCCTAGACTCTTACTCTGGCCTAATGGTTAAGGTCCTAACTCTTACTATTGACTAATGGTTAGGGTCTTAACTCTTACTCTGGCCTAATGTGTAAAGTCTTAGACTCTTACTCTGGCCTACTGGTTAAGGTCTTAACTCTTACTCTGGCCTAATGGGTAAGGTCTTAGACTCTTACTCTGTCCTAATGGTTAAGGTCTTAGACTCTTACTCTGGCCTAATGGTTAAGGTCTAGACTCTTACTCTGGCCTAATCCGTAAGGTCTTAACTCTTACTATGGCCTAATGGTTAAGGTCTTAGACTCTTACTCTTGCCTAATGGTTAAGGTCTTAACTCTTACTCTGGCCTAATGGTTAAGGTCTTAACTCTTACTTTGGCCTAATGGTTAAGGTCTTAACTCTTACTATTGACTAATGATTAAGGTCTTAACTCTTACTTTGGCCTAATGGTTAAGGTCTTAGACTCTTACTCTGGCCTACTGGTTAAGGTCTTGACTCTTACTCTGGCCTAATGGTTAAGGTCTTAGACTCTTACTCTGGCCTAATGGTTAAGGTATTATACTCTTACTCTAGCCTAATGACTAAGGTCTTGACTCTCACTCTGGCCTAATGGTTAAGGTCTAGGCTCCTACTGTGGCCTACTGGTTAAGGTCTTAACTCTTACTCCGGCCTAATGGTTAAGGTCTTAGACTCTTACTCTGGCCTAACGGTTAAGGTCTTAGAGTCTTACTCTGGCCTAATGGTTAAGGTTTTAGACTTTTACTCTTGCCTAATGGTTAAGGTCTTAACTCTTACTCTGGCCTAATGGTTAAGGTCTTAGACTCTTACTCTGGCCTAATGGTTAAGGTCTTAACTCTTACTCTGGCCTAATGGGTAAGGTGTTAACTCTTACTCTGACCTAATGGTTAAGGTCTTAGACTCTTACTCTGGCCTAATGGTTAAGGTCTTGACTCGTACTCTGGCCTAATGGTTAAAGTCTTAGACTCTTACTCTGGCCTAATGGTTAATGTCTAGACTCTTATTCTGGACTAATGGTTAAGCTCTTTACTCTTCCTCTGGACTAATGGCTAAGTTCTTAACTCTTACTCTGACCTAATGGTTAAGGTCTTAGACTCTTACTCTTGCCTAATGGTTAAGATCTTAACTCTTACTCTGGCCTAATGGTTAAGGTCTTAACTCTTACTCTGGCCTAATGGTTAAGGTCTTAGACTCTTACACTGGCCTACTGGTTAAGGTCTTTGCTCTTACTCTGGCCTACTGGTTAAGGTCCTAGACTCTTACTCTGGCCTAATGGTTAAGGTCCTAACTCTTACTATTGACTAATGGTTAAGGTCTTAACTCTTACTCTGGCCTAATGTGTAAAGTCTTAGAATCTTACTCTGGCCTACTGGTTAAGGTCTTAACTCTTACTCTGGCCTAATGGGTAAGGTCTTAGACTCTTACTCTGTCCTAATGGTTAAGGTCTTAGACTCTTACTCTGGCCTAATGGTTAAGGTCTAGACTCTTACTCTGGCCTAATCCGTAAGGTCTTAACTCTTACTATGGCCTAATGGTTAAGGTCTTAGACTCTTACTCTTGCCTAATGGTTAAGGTCTTAACTCTTACTCTGGCCTAATGGTTAAGGTCTTAGACTCTTACTCTGGCCTAATTGTTAAGGTCTTAACTCTTACTCTGGCCTAATGGTCAAGGTCTAGACTCTTACTCTGGCCTAATGGTTAAGGTCTTAGACTCTTACTCTGGCCTAATGGTTAAGGTATTATACTCTTACTCTGGCCTAATGTCTAAGGTCTTGACTCTCACTCTGGCCTAATGGTTAAGGTCTAGACTCCTACTGTGGCCTACTGGTTAAGGTCTTAACTCTTACTCTGGCCTAATGGTTAAGGTCTTAGACACTTACTCTGGCCTAACGGTTAAGGTCTTAGACTCTTACTCTGGCCTAATGGTTAAGGTTTTAGACTTTTACTCGTGCCTAATGGTTAAGGTCTTAACTCTTACTCTGGCCTAATGGTTAAGGTCTTAGACTCTTACTCTGGCCTAATGGTTAATGTCTAGACTCTTATTCTGGACTAATGGTTAAGCTCTTTACTCTTCCTCTGGACTAATGGCTAAGTTCTTAACTCTTACTCTGACCTAATGGTTAAGGTCTTAGACTCTTACTCTGGCCTAATGCTTAAGGTCGCAGACTCTTACTCTTGCCTAATGGTTAATATCTTAACCCTTACTCTGGCCTAATGGTTAAGGTCTTAACTCTTACTCTGGCCTAATGGTTAAGGTCTTAGACTCTTACAGTGGCCTACTGGTTAAGGTCTTTGCTCTTACTCTGGCCTACTGGTTAAGGTCCTAGACTCTTACTCTGGCCTAATGGTTAAGGTCCTAACTCTTACTATTGACTAATGGTTAAGGTCTTAACTCTTACTCTGGCCTAATGTGTAAAGTCTTAGACTCTTACTCTGGCCTACTGGTTAAGGTCTTAACTCTTACTCCGGCCTAATGGGTAAGGTCTTAGACTCTTACTCTGTCCTAATGGGTAAGGTCTTAGACTCTTACTCTGGCCTACTGGTTAAGGTCTTAATTCTTACTCTGGCCTATTGGTTAAGGTTTTAACTCTTACTCTGGCCTAATGGTTAAGGGTTTAGACTCTTACTCTAGCCTAATGTGTACAGTCTTAGACTCTTACTCTGGCCTACTGGTTAAGGTCTTAACTCTTACTCTGGCCTAATGGGTAAGGTCTTAGACTCTTACTCTGTCCTAATTGTTAAGGTCTTAGACTCTTACTCTGGCCTAATGGTTAAGGTCTAGACTCTTACTCTGGCCTAATCCGTAAGGTCTTAACTCTTACTATGGCCTAATGGTTAAGGTCTTAGACTCTTACTCTTGCCTAATGGTTAAGGTCTTAACTCTTACTCTTGCCTAATGGTTAAGATCTTAACTCTTACTCTGGCCTAATGGTTAAGGTCTTAAATCTTACTCTGGCCTAATGGTTAAGGTCTTAGACTCTTACACTGGCCTACTGGTTAAGGTCTTTGCTCTTACTCTGGCCTACTGGTTAAGGTCCTAGACTCTTACTCTGGCCTAATGGTTAAGGTCCTAACTCTTACTATTGACTAATGGTTAAGGTCTTAACTCTTACTCTGGCCTAATGTGTAAAGTCTTAGACTCTTACTCTGGCCTACTGGTTAAGGTCTTAACTCTTACTCTGGCCTAATGGGTAAGGTCTTAGACTCTTACTCTGTCCTAATGGTTAAGGTCTTAGACTCTTACTCTGGCCTAATGGTTAAGGTCTAGACTCTTACTCTGGCCTAATCCGTAAGGTCTTAACTCTTACTATGGCCTAATGGTTAAGGTCTTAGACTCTTACTCTTGCCTAATGGTTAAGGTCTTAACTCTTACTCTGGCCTAATGGTTAAGGTCTTAACTCTTACTTTGGCCTAATGGTTAAGGTCTTAACTCTTACTATTGACTAATGATTAAGGTCTTAACTCTTACTTTGGCCTAATGGTTAAGGTCTTAGACTCTTACTCTGGCCTACTGGTTAAGGTCTTAACTCTTGCTCTGGCCTAATGGTTAAGGTCTTAGACTCTTACTCTGTCCTAATGGTTAAGGTCCTAGACTCTTACTGTGGCCTAATGGTTAAGGTCTTAGACTCTTACTCTTGCCTAATGGTTAAGGTCTTAACTCTTACTCTGGCCTAATGGTTAAGGTCTTAGACTCTTACTCTGGCCTAATGGTTAAGGTCTTAACTCTTACACTGGCCTAATGGGTAAGGTCTTAGACTCTTACTCTGGCCTACTGGTTAAGGTCTTAGACTCTTACTCTGGCCTAATGGTTAAGGTATTATACTCTTACTCTGGCCTAATGGCTCAGGTCTTGACTCTCGCTCTGGCCTAATGGTTAAGGTCTAGACTCCTACTCTGGCCTACTGGTTAAGGTCTTAACTCTTACTCTGGCCTAATGGTTAAGGTCTTAGACTCTTACTCTGGCCTAAGGGTTAAAGTCTTAGACTCTTACTCTGGCCTAATGGTTAAGGTTTTAGACTTTTACTCTTGCCTAATGGTTAAGGTCTTAACTCTTACTCTGGCCTAATGGTTAAGGTCTTAGACTCTTACTCTGGCCTAATGGTTAAGGTCTTAACTCTTACTCTGGCCTAATGGGTAAGGTCTTAGAATCTTACTCTGGACTAATGGGTAAGGTCTTAGACTCTTACTCTGGCCTACTGGTTAAGGTCTTAACTCTTACTCTGGCCTAATGGTTAAGGTCTTAACTCTTACTCTGGCCAAATGGTTAAGGTCTTAGACTCTTACTTTGGCCTAATGGTTAAGGTCTAAACTCTTACTATTGACTAATGGTTAAGGTCTTAACTCTTACTCTGGCCTACTGGTTAAGGTCTTAACTCTTACTCTGGCCTAATCCGTAAGGTCTTAACTCTTACTATGGCCTAATGGTTAAGGTCTTAACTCTTACTCTGGCCTAATGGTTAAAGTCTTAGACTCTTACTCTGGCCTAATGGTTAAGGTCTTAACTCTTACTCTGGCCTAATGGGTAAGGTCTTATACTCTTACTCTGTCCTAATGGTTAAGGTCTTAGACTCTTACTCTGGCCTAATGGTTAAGGTCTAGACTCTTACTCTGGCCTAGTCCGTAAGGTCTTAACTCTTACTATGGCCTAATGGTTAAGGTCTCAACTCTTACTCTGGCCTAATTGTTAAGGTTTTAGACTCTTAGTCTGGCCTAACGGTTAAATTCTAAGACTCTTACTCTGGCTTAATGGTTAAGGTCTTATCTCTTACTCTGGCCTAATGGTTAAAGTTTTAACTTTTACTCTGGCCTAATGGTTGAGGTCTTAGACTCTTACTCTTGCCTAATGGTTAAGGTCTTACCTCTTACTCTGGCCTAATGGTTAAGGTCTTAGACTCTTACTCTTGCCTAATGGTTAAGGTCTTAACTCTTACTCTGGCCTAATGGTTAAGGTCTTAGACTCTTACTCTGGCCTAATGGTTAAGGTCTTAACTCCTACTCTGGCCTAATGGGTAAGGTCTTAGACTCTTACTCTGGCCTAGTGGTTAAGGTCTTAATTCTTACTCTGGCCTTTTGGTTAAGGTTTTAACTCTTACTCTGGCCTAATGGTTAAGGTTTTAGACTCTTACTCTGGCCTAATGGTTAAAGTCTTAAACTCTTACTCTGGCCTAATGGTTAAGGTCTTAACTTTTACTCTGGCCTAATGGTTGAGGTCTTAGACTCTTACTCTTGCCTAATGGTTAAGGTCTTACCTCTTACTCTGGCCTAATGGTTAAGGTCTTAGACTCTTACTCTTGCCTAATGGTTAAGGTCTTAACTCTTACTCTGGCCTAATGGTTAAGGTCTTAGACTCTTACTCTGGCCTAATGGTTAAGGTATTATACTCTTACTCTGGCCTAATGACTAAGGTCTTGACTCTCACTCTGGCCTAATGGTTAAGGTCTTAGACTCTTACTATGGCCTAATGGTTAGCGTCTTAACTCTTCCTCTGGCCTAATGGTTAAGGTCTTGACTCTTACTCTGGTCTAATGGTTAAGGTCTAGACTCTTACTCTGGCCTAATGCTTACGGTCTTAACTCTTACTCTGGACCAATGTTTAAGGTCTTAAGTCTTACTCTGGCCTAATGGTTAGGGTCTTAACTCTTGCTCTGGCCTAACGGTTAAGGTCTCAGACTCTTACTCGGGCCTACTGGTTAAGGTCTTAGACTCGTACTCTGGCCTAATGGTAAAGGTCTTAACTCTTACTCTGGCCTAATGGTTAAGGTCTTAACTCTTATTCTGGTCCTAATGGTTAAGGTCTTAGACTCTTACTCTGGCCTAATTGTTAAGGTCTTAACTCTTACTCTGGCCTAATGGTCAAGGTCTAGACTCTTACTCTGACCTAGTGCTTAAGGTTTTAACTCTTACTATGGCCTAATGATTAAGGTCTAAGACTCTTACTCTTGCCTAATGGTTAAGGTCTTAACTCTTACTCTGGCCTACTGGTTGAGGTCTTAACGCTTACTCTGGCCTAATGGTTAAAGTTTTAACTCTTACTCTGGCCTAATGGTTGAGGTCTTAGACTCTTACTCTTGCCTAATGGTTAAGGTCTTAACTCTTACTCTGACCTAATGGTTAAGGTCTTAGACTCTTACTCTGGCCTAATGGTTAAGGTCTTGAATCTTATTCTGGACTAATGGTTAAGGTCTTAACTCTTCCTCTGGACTAATGGCTAAGTTCTTAACTCTTACTCTGACCTAATGGTTAAGGTCTTAGACTCTTACTCTGGCCTAATGGTTAAGGTCTCAGACTCTTACTCTGGCCTAATGGTTAAGGTCTAAACTCTTACTATTGACTAATGGTTAAGGTCTTAACTCTTACTCTGGCCTAATGGTTAAGGTCTTAGACTCTTACTCTGGCCTACTGGTTAAGGTCTTAACTCTTACTCTGGCCTAATGGGTAAGGTCTTAGACTCTTACTCTGTCCTAATGGTTAAGGTCTTAGACTCTTACTCTGACCTAATGGTTAAGGTCTTAGACTCTTACCCTGGCCTAATGGTTAAGGTCTCAGACTCTTACTCTGGCCTAATGGTTAAGGTCTAAACTCTTACTATTGACTAATGGTTAAGGTCTTAACTCTTACTCTGGCCTAATGGGTAAGGTCTTAGACTCTTACTCTGGCCTACTGGTTAAGGTCTTAACTCTTACTCTGGCCTAATGGGTAAGGTCTTAGACTCTTACTCTGTCCTAATGGTTAAGGTCTTAGACTCTTACTCTGGCCTAATGGTTAAGGTCTAGACTCTTACTCTGGCCTAATTCGTAAGGTCTTAACTCTTACTATGGCCTAACAGTTAAGGTCTTAGACTCTTACTATTGCCTAATGGTTAAGGTCTTAACTCTTACTCTGGCCTAATGGTTAAGGTCTTAACTCTTACTTTGGCCTAATGGTTAAGCTCTTAACTCTTACTATTGACTAATGATTAAGGTCTTAGACTCTTACTCTGGCCTACTGGTTAAGGTCTTAACTCTTACTCTGGCCTAATGGTTAAGGCCTTAGACTCTTACTCTGTCCTAATGGTTAAGGTCTTAGACTCTTACTCTTGCCTAATGGTTAAGGTCTTAACTCTTACTCTGGCCTAATGGTTAAGGTCTTAGACTCTTACTCTGGCCTAATGGTTAAGATCTTAACTCTTACTCTGGCCTAATGGGTAAGGTCTTAGACTCTTACTCTGGGCTACTGGTTAAGGTCTTAATTCTTACTCTGGCCTATTGGTTAAGGTTTTAATTCTTACTCTGGCCTAATGGTTAAGGTTTTAGACTCTTACTCTGGCCTAATGGTTAAGGTCTTAACTCTTACTCTGGCCTAATGGTTAAGGTATTGGACTCTTACTCTGGCCTAATGACTAAGGTCTTGACTCTCACTCTGGCCTAATGGTTAAGGTCTGGACTCCTACTGTGGCCTACTGGTTAAGGTCTTAACTCTTACTCTGGCCTAATGGTTAAGGTCTTAGACTCTTACTCTGGCCTAATGGTTAAGGTCTTAACTCTTACTCTGGCCTAATGGTTAAGGTATTGGACTCTTACTCTGGCCTAATGGTTAAGGTCTTGACTCTTACTCTGGTCTAATGGTTAAGGTCTAGACTCTTACTCTGGCCTAATGCTTACGGTCTTAACTCTTACTCTGGACCAATGTTTAAGGTCTTAAGTCTTACTCTGGCCTAATGGTTAGGGTCTTAACTCTTGCTCTGGCCTAACGGTTAAGGTCTCAGACTCTTACTCTGGCCTACTGGTTAAGGTCTTAGACTCGTACTCTGGCCTAATGGTAAAGGTCTTAACTCTTACTCTGGCCTAATGGTTAAGGTCTTAACTCTTATTCTGGTCCTAATGGTTAAGGTCTTAGACTCTTACTCTGGCCTAATTGTTAAGGTCTTAACTCTTACTCTGGCCTAATGGTCAAGGTCTAGACTCTTACTCTGACCTAGTGCTTAAGGTTTTAACTCTTACTATGGCCTAATGATTAAGGTCTAAGACTCTTACTCTTGCCTAATGGTTAAGGTCTTAACTCTTACTCTGGCCTACTGGTTGAGGTCTTAACGCTTACTCTGGCCTAATGGTTAAAGTTTTAACTCTTACTCTGGCCTAATGGTTGAGGTCTTAGACTCTTACTCTTGCCTAATGGTTAAGGTCTTAACTCTTACTCTGACCTAATGGTTAAGGTCTTAGACTCTTACTCTGGCCTAATGGTTAAGGTCTTGAATCTTATTCTGGACTAATGGTTAAGGTCTTAACTCTTCCTCTGGACTAATGGCTAAGTTCTTAACTCTTACTCTGACCTAATGGTTAAGGTCTTAGACTCTTACTCTGGCCTAATGGTTAAGGTCTCAGACTCTTACTCTGGCCTAATGGTTAAGGTCTAAACTCTTACTATTGACTAATGGTTAAGGTCTTAACTCTTACTCTGGCCTAATGGTTAAGGTCTTAGACTCTTACTCTGGCCTACTGGTTAAGGTCTTAACTCTTACTCTGGCCTAATGGGTAAGGTCTTAGACTCTTACTCTGTCCTAATGGTTAAGGTCTTAGACTCTTACTCTGACCTAATGGTTAAGGTCTTAGACTCTTACTCTGGCCTAATGGTTAAGGTCTCAGACTCTTACTCTGGTCTAATGGTTAAGGTCTAAACTCTTACTATTGACTAATGGTTAAGGTCTTAACTCTTACTCTGGCCTAATGGGTAAGGTCTTAGACTCTTACTCTGGCCTACTGGTTAAGGTCTTAACTCTTACTCTGGCCTAATGGGTAAGGTCTTAGACTCTTACTCTGTCCTAATGGTTAAGGTCTTAGACTCTTACTCTGGCCTAATGGTTAAGGTCTAGACTCTTACTCTGGCCTAATTCGTAAGGTCTTAACTCTTACTATGGCCTAACAGTTAAGGTCTTAGACTCTTACTATTGCCTAATGGTTAAGGTCTTAACTCTTACTCTGGCCTAATGGTTAAGGTCTTAACTCTTACTTTGGCCTAATGGTTAAGCTCTTAACTCTTACTATTGACTAATGATTAAGGTCTTAGACTCTTACTCTGGCCTACTGGTTAAGGTCTTAACTCTTACTCTGGCCTAATGGTTAAGGCCTTAGACTCTTACTCTGTCCTAATGGTTAAGGTCTTAGACTCTTACTCTTGCCTAATGGTTAAGGTCTTAACTCTTACTCTGGCCTAATGGTTAAGGTCTTAGACTCTTACTCTGGCCTAATGGTTAAGATCTTAACTCTTACTCTGGCCTAATGGGTAAGGTCTTAGACTCTTACTCTGGGCTACTGGTTAAGGTCTTAATTCTTACTCTGGCCTATTGGTTAAGGTTTTAATTCTTACTCTGGCCTAATGGTTAAGGTTTTAGACTCTTACTCTGGCCTAATGGTTAAGGTCTTAACTCTTACTCTGGCCTAATGGTTAAGGTATTGGACTCTTACTCTGGCCTAATGACTAAGGTCTTGACTCTCACTCTGGCCTAATGGTTAAGGTCTGGACTCCTACTGTGGCCTACTGGTTAAGGTCTTAACTCTTACTCTGGCCTAATGGTTAAGGTCTTAGACTCTTACTCTGGCCTAATGGTTAAGGTCTTAACTCTTACTCTGGCCTAATGGTTAAGGTATTGGACTCTTACTCTGGCCTAATGGTTAAGGTCTTGACTCTTACACTAGCCTAATAGTTAAGGTCTTAGACTCTTACTCTGGCCTAATGGTTAAGGTATTATACTCTTACCCTGGCCTAATGGCTAAGGTCTTGACTCTCACTCTGGCCTAATGGTTAAGGTCTAGACTCCTACTCTGGCCTACTGGTTAAGGTCTTAACTCTTACTGTGGCCTAATGGTTAAGGTCTTAGACTCTTACTCTGGCCTACTGGTTAAGACCTTAACTCTTACTCTGGCCTAATGGTTAAGGTTTTAACTCTTACTCTGGCCTAATGGTTAAGGTTTTAACTCTTACTCTGGCCTAACGGTTACATTCTTAGACTCTTACTCTGGCTTAATGGTTAAGGTCTTATCTCTTACTCTGGCCTAATGGTTAATGTCTAGACTCTTACTCTGGCCTAATGCTTAAGGTCTTAACTCTTACTCTGGCCTAATGGTTAAGGTCTTAGACTCTTACTCTGGCCTAATGGTTAGGGTCTTAACTCTTGATCTGGCCTAATGGTTGAGGTCTTGAATCTTACTCTAGTCTAATGGTTAAGGTCTAGACTCTTACTCTGGCCTAATGGGTAAGGTCTTAGACTCTTACTCTGGCCTACTGGTTAAGGTCTTAATTCTTACTCTGGCCTAATGATTAAGGTTTTAACTCTTACTCTGGCCTAATGGTTAAGGTTTTAGACTCTTACTCTGGCCTAATGGTTAAGGTCTTAGACTCTTACTCTGGCCTAATGGTTAAGTTATTATACTCTTACTCTGGCCTAATGGCTAAGGTCTTGACTCTTACTCTGGCCTAATGGTTAAGGTCTTAACTCTTACTCTGGCCTAATGGGTAAGGTCTTAGACTCTTACTCTGGACTAATGGGTAAGGTCTTAGACTCTTACTCTGGCCTACTGGTTAAGGTCTTAACTCTTACTCTGGCCTAATGGTTAAGGTCTTAACTCCTACTCTGGCCAAATGGTTAAGGTCTCAGACTCTTACTTTGGCCTAATGGTTAAGGTCTAAACTCTTACTATTGACTAATGGTTAAGGTCTTAACTCTTACTCTGGCCTACTGGTTAAGGTCTTAACTCTTACTCTGGCCTAATGGGTAAGGTCTTAGACTCTTACTCTGTCCTAATGGTTAAGGTCTTAGACTCTTACTCTGGCCTAATGGTTAAGGTCTAGACTCTTACTTAGGCCTAATCCGTAAGGTCTTAACTCTTACTATGGCCTAATGGTTAAGGTCTTAACTCTTACTCTGGCCTAATGGTTAAGGTCTTAGACTCTTACTCTGGCCTAATGGTTAAGGTCTTAACTCTTACCTTGGCCTAATGGGTAAGGTCGTAGACTCTTACTCTGTCCTAATGGTTAAGGTCTTAGACTCTTACTCGGGCCTAATGGTTAAGGTCTAGACTCTTACTCTGGCCTAGTCCGTAAGGTCTTAACTCTTACTATGGCCTAATGGTTAAGGTCTAGACTCTTACTCTGGCCTTATGATTAAGGTCTTAACTCTTACTCTGGCCTAATGGTTAAGGTTTTAGACTCTTCCTCTTGCCTAATGGTTAAGGTCTTAACTCTTACTCTGGCCTAATGGTTAAGGTCTTAGACTCTTACTCTGGCCTAATGGTTAAGGTCTTAACTCTTACTCTGGCCTAATGGGTAAGGTCTTAGACTCTTACTCTGGCCTACTGGTTAAGGTCTTAATTCTTACTCTGGCCTATTGGTTAAGGTTTTAACTCTTACTCTGGCCTAATGGTTAAGGTTTTAGACTCTTACTCTGGCCTAATGGTTAAAGTCTAAAACTCTTACTCTGGCCTAATGGTTAAGGTCTTAACTCTTACTCTGGCCTAATGGTTAAGGTATTGGACTCTCACTGTGGCCTAATGGTTAAGGTCTTGACTCTTACTCTGGCCTAATGGTTAAGGTCTTAGACTCTTACTCTGGCCTAATGGTTAAGGTATTATACTCTTACTCTGGCCTAATGACTAAGGTCTTGACTCTCACTCTGGCCTAATGGTTAAGGTCTAGACTCCTACTGTGGCCTACTGGTTAAGGTCTTAACTCTTACTCTGGCCTAATGGTTAAGGTCTTAGACTCTTACTCTGGCCTAACGGTTAAGGTCTTAGACTCTTACTCTGGCCTAATGGTTAAGGTTTTAGACTTTTACTCTTGCCTAATGGTTAAGGTCTTAACTCTTACTCTGGCCTAATGGTTAAGGTCTTAGACTCTTACTCTGGCCTAATGGTTAAGGTCTTAACTCTTACTCTGGCCTAATGGGTAAGGTGTTAACTCTTACTCTGACCTAATGGTTAAGGTCTTAGACTCTTACTCTGGCCTAATGGTTAAGGTCTTGACTCTTACTCTGGCCTAATGGTTAAAGTCTTAGACTCTTACTCTGGCCTAATGGTTAATGTCTAGACTCTTATTCTGGACTAATGGTTAAGCTTTTTACTCTTCCTCTGGACTAATGGCTAAGTTCTTAACTCTTACTCTGACCTAATGGTTAAGGTCTTAGACTCTTACTCTGGCCTAATGCTTAAGGTCGCAGACTCTTACTCTTGCCTAATGGTTAAGATCTTAACTCTTACTCTGGCCTAATGGTTAAGGTCTTAATTCTTACTCTGGCCTAATGGTTAAGGTCTTAGACTCTTACACTGGCCTACTGGTTAAGGTCTTTGCTCTTACTCTGGCCTACTGGTTAAGGTCCTAGACTCTTACTCTGGCCTAATGGTTAAGGTCCTAACTCTTACTATTGACTAATGGTTAAGGTCTTAACTCTTACTCTGGCCTAATGTGTAAAGTCTTAGACTCTTACTCTGGCCTACTGGTTAAGGTCTTAACTCTTACTCTGGCCTAATGGTTAAGGTCTTAACTCTTACTCTGGCCTAATGGGTAAGGTCTTAGAATCTTACTCTGGCCTACTGGTTAAGGTCTTAATTCTTACTCTGGCCTATTGGTTAAGGTTTTAACTTTACTCTGGCCTAATGGTTAAGGTTTTAGGCTCTTACTCTGGCCTAATGGTTAAAGTCTTAAACTCTTACTCTGGCCTAATGGTTAAGGTCTTAACTCTTACTCTGGCCTAATGGTTAAGGTATTGGACTCTTACTCTGGCCTAATGGTTAAGGTCTTGACTCTTACTCTGGCCTAATGGTTAAGGTCTTAGACTCTTACACTGGCCTAATGGTTAAGGTATTATACTCTTACTCTGGCCTAATGACTAAGGTCTTGACTCTCACTCTGGCCTAACGGTTAAGGTCTAGACTCCTACTGTGGCCTACTGGTTAAGGTCTTAACTCTTACTCTGGCCTAATGGTTAAGGTCTTAGACTCTTACTCTGGCCTAACGGTTAAGGTCTTAGACTCTTACTCTGGCCTAATGGGTAAGGTTTTAGACTTATACTCTTGCCTAATGGTTAAGGTCTTAGACTCTTACTCTGGCCTAATGGTTAAGGTCTTAGACTCTTACTCTGGTCTAATGGTTAAGGTCTAGACTCTTACTCAGGCCTTATGATTAAGGTCTTAACTCTTACTCTGGCCTAACGGTTAAGGTCTTAGACTCTTACTCTGGCCTAATGGTTAGGGTCTTAACTCTTGCTCTGGCCTAATGGTTAAGGTCTTGACTCTTACTCTGGTCTAATGGTTAAGGTCTAGACTCTTACTCTGGCCTAATGCTTAAGGTCTTAACTCTTACTCTGGCCTAATGGTTAAGGTCTTAGACTCTTACTCTGGACCAATGTTTAAGGTCTAGACTCTTACTTAGGCCTAATCCGTAAGGTCTTAACTCTTACTATGGCCTAATGGTTAAGGTCTGAACTCTTACTCTGGCCTAATGGTTAGGGTCTTAACTCTTGCTCTGGCCTAATCGTTAAGGTCTCAGACTCTTACTCTGGCCTACTGGTTTAGGTCTTAGACTCGTACTCTGGCCTAATGGTGAAGGTCTTAATTCTTACTCTGGCCTAATGGTTAAGGTCTTAACTCTTATTCTGGCCTAATGGTTAAGGTCTTAGACTCTTACTCTGGCCTAATTGTTAAGGTCTTAACTCTTACTCTGGCCTAATGGTCAAGGTCTAGACTCTTACTCTGACCTAGTGCTTAAGGTTTTAACTCTTACTATGGCCTAATGATTAAGATCTAAGACTCTTACTCTTGCCTAATGGTTAAGGTCTTAACTCTTACTCTGGCCTAATGGTTAAGGTCTTAACTCTTACTCTGGCCTACTGGTTAAGATCTTAACTCTTACTCTGGCCTAATGGTTAAGCTCTTAGGCTCTTACTCTGGCCTACTGGTTAAAGTCTAAACTCTTACTCTGGCCTAATGGTTAAGGTTTTAACTCCTACTCTGGCCTAATGGTTGAGGTCTTAGACTCTTACTGTGGCCTAATGGTTAAGGTCTTAACTCTTACTCTGGCCTACTGGTTAAGGTCTTAACTCTTACTCTGGCCTAATGGTTAAGGTCTTAGACTCTTACTCTGGCCTACTGGTTAAGGTCTTAACTCTTACTCTGGCCTAATGGTTAAAGTTTTAACTTTTACTCTGGCCTAATGGTTGAGGTCTTAGACTATTACTCTTGCCTAATGGTTAAGGTCTTACCTCTTACTCTGGCCTAATGGTTAAGGTCTTAGACTCTTACTCTTGCCTAATGGTTAAGGTCTTAACTCTTACTCTGGCCTAATGGGTAAAGTCTTAGAATCTTACTCTGGCCTACTGGTTAAGGTCTTAATTCTTACTCTGGCCTATTGTTAAGGTTTTAACTTTACTCTGGCCTAATGGTTAAGGTTTTAGACTCTTACTCTGGCCTAATGGTTAAAGTCTTAAACTCTTACTCTGGCCTAATGGTTAAGGTCTTAACTCTTACTCTGGCCTAATGGTTAAGGTATTGGACTCTTACTCTGGCCTAATGGTTAAGGTCTTGACTCTTACTCTGGCCTAATGGTTAAGGTCTTCGAATCTTACACTGGCCTAATGGTTAAGGTATTATACTCTTACTCTGGCCTAATGACTAAGGTCTTGACTCTCACTCTGGCCTAACGGTTAAGGTCTAGACTCCTACTGTGGCCTACTGGTTAAGGTCTTAACTCTTACTCTGGCCTAATAGTTAAGGTCTTAGACTCTTACTCTGGCCTAACGGTTAAGGTCTTAGACTCTTACTCTGGCCTAATGGTTAAGGTTTTAGACTTTTACTCTTGCCTAATGGTTAAGGTCTTAGACTCTTACTCTGGCCTAATGTTTAAGGTCTTAGACTCTTACTCTGGTCTAATGGTTAAGGTCTAGACTCTTACTCAGGCCTTATGATTAAGGTCTTAACTCTTACTCTGGCCTAACGGTTAAGGTCTTAGACTCTTACTCTGGCCTAATGGTTAGGGTCTTAACTCTTGCTCTGGCCTAATGGTTAAGGTCTTGACTCTTACTCTGGTCTAATGGTTAAGGTCTAGACTCTTACTCTGGCCTAATGCTTAAGGTCTTAACTCTTACTCTGGCCTAATGGTTAAGGTCTTAGACTCTTACTCTGGACCAATGTTTAAGGTCTAGACTCTTACTTAGGCCTAATCCGTAAGGTCTTAACTCTTACTATGGCCTAATTTTTAAGGTCTTGACTCTTACTCTGGCCTAATGGTTAGGGTCTTAACTCTTGCTCTGGCCTAATGGTTAAGGTCTCAGACTCTTACTCTGGCCTACTGGTTAAGGTCTTAGACTCGTACTCTGGCCTAATGGTAAAGGTCTTAACTCTTACTCTATCCTAATGGTTAAGGTCTTAACTCTTATTCTGGCCTAATGGTTAAGGTCTTAGACTCTTACTCTGGCCTAATTGTTAAGGTCTTAACTCTTACTCTGGCCTAATGGTCAAGGTCTAGACTCTTACTCTGACCTAGTGCTTAAGGTTTTAACTCTTACTATGGCCTAATGATTAAGATCTAAGACTCTTACTCTTGCCTAATGGTTAAGGTCTTAACTCTTACTCTGGCCTAATGGTTAAGGTCTTAAGTCTTACTCTGGCCTAATGGGTAAGGTCTTAGACTCTTACTCTGGCCTACTGGTTAAGGTCTTAATTCTTACTCTGGCCTAATGATTAAGGTTTTAACTCTTACTCTGGCCTAATGGTTAAGGTTTTAGACTCTTACTCTGTCCTAATGGTTAAGGTCTTAGACTCTTACTCTGGCCTAATGGTTAAGGTTTTAGACTTTTACTCTTGCCTAATGGTTAAGGTCCTAGACTCTTACTCTGGCCTAATGTTTAAGGTCTTAGACTCTTACTCTGGTCTAATGGTTAAGGTCTAGACTCTTACTCAGGCCTTATGATTAAGGTCTTAACTCTTACTCTGGCCTAACGGTTAAGGTCTTAGACTCTTACTCTGGCCTAATGGTTAGGGTCTTAACTCTTGCTCTGGCCTAATGGTTAAGGTCTTGACTCTTACTCTGGTCTAATGGTTAAGGTCTAGACTCTTACTCTGGCCTAATGCTTAAGGTCTTAACTCTTACTCTGGCCTAATGGTTAAGGTCTTAGACTCTTACTCTGGACCAATGTTTAAGGTCTAGACTCTTACTTAGGCCTAATCCGTAAGGTCTTAACTCTTACTATGGCCTAATTTTTAAGGTCTTGACTCTTACTCTGGCCTAATGGTTAGGGTCTTAACTCTTGCTCTGGCCTAATGGTTAAGGTCTCAGACTCTTACTCTGGCCTACTGGTTAAGGTCTTAGACTCGTACTCTGGCCTAATGGTAAAGGTCTTAACTCTTACTCTGGCCTAATGGTTAAGGTCTTAACTCTTATTCTGGCCTAATGGTTAAGGTCTTAGACTCTTACTCTGGCCTAATTGTTAAGGTCTTAACTCTTACTCTGGCCTAATGGTCAAGGTCTAGACTCTTACTCTGACCTAGTGCTTAAGGTTTTAACTCTTACTATGGCCTAATGATTAAGATCTAAGACTCTTACTCTTGCCTAATGGTTAAGGTCTTAACTCTTACTCTGGCCTAATGGTTAACGTCTTAAGTCTTACTCTGGCCTAATGGGTAAGGTCTTAGACTCTTACTCTGGCCTACTGGTTAAGGTTTTAATTCTTACTCTGGCCTAATGATTAAGGTTTTAACTCTTACTCTGGCCTAATGGTTAAGGTCTTAGACTCTTACTCTGGCCTAATGATTAAGGTATTATACTCTTACTCTGGCCTAATGGCTAAGGTCTTGACTCTTACTCTGGCCTAATGGTTAAGGTCTTAACTCTTACTCTGGCCTAATGGGTAAGGTCTTAGAGTCTTACTCTGGACTAATGGGTAAGGTCTTAGACTCTTACTCTGGCCTACTGGTTAAGGTCTTAACTCTTACTCTGGCCTAATGGTTAAGGTCTTAACTCCTACTCTGGCCAAATGGTTAAGGTCTCAGACTCTTACTTTGGCCTAATGGTTAAGGTCTAAACTCTTACTATTGACTAATGGTTAAGGTCTTAACTCTTACTCTGGCCTACTGGTTAAGGTCTTAACTCTTACTCTGGCCTAATGGTAAGGTCTTAGACTCTTACTCTGGCCTAATGGTTAAGGCCTTAACTCTTACTCTGGCCTAATGGGTAAGGTCGTAGACTCTTACTCTGTCCTAATGGTTAAGGTCTTAGACTCTTACTCGGGCCTAATGGTTAAGGTCTAGACTCTTACTCTGGCCTAGTCCGTAAGGTCTTAACTCTTACTATGGCCTAATGGTTAAGGTCTAGACTCTTACTCTGGCCTTATGATTAAGGTCTTAACTCTTACTCTGGCCTAATGGTTAAGGTTTTAGACTCTTACTCTTGCCTGATGGTTAAGGTCTTAACTCTTACTCTGGCCTAATGGTTAAGGTCTTAGACTCTTACTCTGGCCTAATGGTTAAGGTCTTAACTCTTACTCTGGCCTAATGGGTAAGGTCTTAGACTCTTACTCTGGCCTACTGGTTAAGGTCTTAATTCTTACTCTGGCCTATTGGTTAAGGTTTTAACTCTTACTCTGGCCTAATGGTTAAGGTTTTAGACTCTTACTCTGGCCTAATGGTTAAGGTCTTAACTCTTACTCTGGCCTAATGGTTAAGGTATTGGACTCTTACTGTGGCCTAATGGTTAAGGTCTTGACTCTTACTCTGGCCTAATGGTTAAAGTCTTAGACAATTACTCTGGCCTAATGGTCAATGTCTAGACTCTTATTCTGGACTAATGGTTAAGCTATTTACTCTTCCTCTGGACTAATGGCTAAGTTCTTAACTCTTACTCTGACCTAATGGTTAAGGTCTTAGACTCTTACTCTGGCCTAATGCTTAAGGTCGCAGACTCTTACTCTTGCCTAATGGTTAAGATCTTAACTCTTACTCTGGCCTAATGGTTAAGGTCTTAACTCTTACTCTGGCCTAATGGTTAAGGTCTTAGACTCTTACACTGGCCTACTGGTTAAGGTCTTTGCTCTTACTCTGGCCTACTGGTTAAGGTCCTAGACTCTTACTCTGGCCTAATGGTTAAGGTCCTAACTCTTACTATTGACTAATGGTTAAGGTCTTAACTCTTACTCTGGCCTAATGTCTAAAGTCTTAGACTCTTACTCTGGCCTACTGGTTAAGGTCTTAACTCTTACTCTGGCCTAATGGTTAAGGTCTTAACTCTTACTCTGGCCTAATGGGTAAGGTCTTAGAATCTTACTCTGGCCTACTGGTTAAGGTCTTAATTCTTACTCTGGCCTATTGGTTAAGGTTTTAACTTTACTCTGGCCTAATGGTTAAGGTTTTAGAGTCTTACTCTGGCCTAATGGTTAAAGTCTTAAACTCTTACTCTGGCCTAATGGTTAAGGTCTTAACTCTTACTCTGGCCTAATGGTTAAGGTCTTGACTCTTACTCTGGCATAATGGTTAAGGTCTTAACTCTTACTCTGGCCTAATGGGTAAGGTCTTAGACTCTTACTCTGGCCTACTGGTTAAGGTCTTAACTCTTACTCTGGCCTAATGGGTAAGGTCTTAGACTCTTACTCTGTCCTAATGGTTAAGGTCTTAGACTCTTACTCTGACCTAATGGTTAAGGTCTTAGACTCTTACTCTGGCCTAATGGTTAAGGTCTTAGACTCTTACTCTGGCCTAATGGTTAAGGTCTAAACTCTTACTATTGACTAATGGTTAAGGTCTTAACTCTTACTCTGGCCTAATGGGTAAGGTCTTAGACTCTTACTCTGGCCTACTGGTTAAGGTCTTAACTCTTACTCTGGCCTAATGGGTAAGGTCTTAGACTCTTACTCTGTCCTAATGGTTAAGGTCTTAGACTCTTACTCTGGCCTAATGGTTAAGGTCTAGACTCTTACTCTGGCCTAATCCGTAAGGTCTTAACTCTTACTATGGCCTAACAGTTAAGGTCTTAGACTCTTACTATTGCCTAATGGTTAAGGTCTTAACTCTTACTCTGGCCTAATGGTTAAGGTCTTAACTCTTACTTTGGCCTAATGGTTAAGCTCTTAACTCTTACTATTGACTAATGATTAAGGTCTTAACTCTTACTCTGGCCTAATGGTTAAGGTCTTAGACTCTTACTCTGGCCTACTGGTTAAGGTCTTAACTCTTACTCTGGCCTAATGGTTAAGGCCTTAGACTCTTACTCTGTCCTAATGGTTAAGGTCTTAGACTCTTACTCTTGCCTAATGGTTAAGGTCTTAACTCTTACTCTGGCCTAATGGTCAAGGTCTTAGACTCTTACTCTGGCCTAATGGTTAAGGTCTTAACTCTTACTCTGGCCTAATGGGTAAGGTCTTAGACTCTTACTCTGGGCTACTGGTTAAGGTCTTAATTCTTACTCTGGCCTATTGGTTAAGGTTTTAATTCTTACTCTGGCCTAATGGTTAAGGTTTTAGACTCTTACTCTGGCCTAATGGTTAAGGTCTTAACTCTTACTCTGGCCTAATGGTTAAGGTATTGGACTCTTACTCTGGCCTAATGACTAAGGTCTTGACTCTCACTCTGGCCTAATGGTTAAGGTCTAGACTCCTACTGTGGCCTACTGGTTAAGGTCTTAACTCTTACTCTGGCCTAATGGTTAAGGTCTTAGACTCTTACTCTGGCCTAATGGTTAAGGTCTTAACTCTTACTCTGGCCTAATGGTTAAGGTATTGGACTCTTACTCTGGCCTAATGGTTAAGGTCTTGACTCTTACACTGGCCTAATAGTTAAGGTCTTAGACTCTTACTCTGGCCTAATGGTTAAGGTATTATACTCTTACCCTGGCCTAATGGCTAAGGTCTTGACTCTCACTCTGGCCTAATGGTTAAGGTCTAGACTCCTACTCTGGCCTACTGGTTAAGGTCTTAACTCTTACTGTGGCCTAATGGTTAAGGTCTTAGACTCTTACTCTGGCCTACTGGTTAAGACCTTAACTCTTACTCTGGCCTAATGGTTAAGGTTTTAACTCTTACTCTGGCCTAATGGTTAAGGTTTTAACTCTTACTCTGGCCTAATGGTTAAGGTTTTAGACTCTTAGTCTGGCCTAACGGTTAAATTCTTAGACTCTTACTCTGGCTTAATGGTTAAAGTCTTATCTCTTACTCTGGCCTAATGGTTAAGGTATTAGACTCTTACTCTAGCCTAATGGTTAAGGTCTTGACTCTTACTCTGGTCTAATGGTTAAGGTCTAGACTCTTACTCTGGCCTAATGCTTAAGGTCTTAACTCTTACTCTGGCCTAATGGTTAAGGTCTTAGACTCTTACTCTGGCCTAATGGTTAGGGTCTTAACTCTTGATCTGGCCTAATGGTTGAGGTCTTGAATCTTACTCTGGTCTAATGGTTAAGGTCTAGACTCTTACTCTGGCCTAATGGGTAAGGTCTTAATTCTTACTCTGGCCTAATGATTAAGGTTTTAACTCTTACTCTGGCCTAATGGTTAAGGTTTTAGACTCTTACTCTGGCCTAATGGTTAAGGTCTTAGACTCTTACTCTGGCCTAATGGTTAAGTTATTATACTCTTACTCTGGCCTAATGGCTAAGGTCTTGACTCTTACTCTGGCCTAATGGTTAATGTAGGAGAGTGGAATCTGACTAATGGTTGCCCCCAACTTTTTGCCTGGTATTTAAGTGGTTTTTGACTAGTCTGGCTGGGATTCTGCTATCCAGGACCCCAGCCTATCTGCTTTCTCCCTAAAACTGTTGTGAGTACTCTAGGTACAAACATAATTGGATGCTGGGCATGCCCATCCAGTCCCTTGTAGATGGTACCCTAGGTACCCAGGGCATGGGTCCCCCAGTAGGCCTACCAGGGCTGCAGCACTTATTGTGCCACCCTGGGACAGCCACCCAAACTGACACCACCAGGCCACTACTGTAGCCTGGGTAAGGTGGTGCTAGCACCCCTTACAGGGATGTAGGTACCCTATGTCCCATACAATTACAACACATATACTCTCATAGGTCACCCCTATGGCAGGCCCTGGTAATCCTACAGGGCTGGGTGCTGAGGTATGTGTGAGGGGGGACCCCTACATGAGTAGGACCTCCCTGCAACCTTCGTAAAACCATTACTGGGTTGTTTGTAGTGTAGCCATACCATATACTCTTAACCGCATTATAAGTTATTGCGTCATCGCTGTAACTTTGGAATGGCTACACCGAACCATATCGTGTTTGGTGTCAAACATGAAGGAATCATACCCCCAGTCCAGCCATGGGCATGGGGGCACGATTCCCCCTTGCTAGGAGGGTGATATGGGAAAAGCGGTAGAATTTGGAAACCAATTTAAAAGTGCACATGTACCACAAAATGGCTACTGTTCGCCACCTACACGACTCTGGCTGGCTGTTGCTGGGGAAAACCCCAGCCTCGCCATCTGGACAATAGGGCTCCTGTGGCAGGGAGGTGCCAGCACCTCCCCAGACAGGATATGTGGATTGGAACAGGGTGGGTGCACCAAAAGTCCATTCAGAGTTGCACGTAGGCAGCTGCAGAGCCCCAATTCTGCATACCCCGCCTGGAACCGGTTCAGGGGCATCCTGCCCCTCGCCCAGGCGGGAAACACACAAAGGGGAGTGGGTGTAGCCACCCTTTCCCGCCTCTACTCTGATTGGTAGGCTCTATTTTGGACCATCCCCTAATCTTGGGGATATATGGGAATAACTTTGCCCTAGAGCCTTAGATTCGTACAGGACTTCACAGAACTGACCTTCGACGAGCTGCTGCCCAGCTGACTGAAGAAATCTCCCTTGGGATAAAGGAGTTATCCCCCTGCTTGGCAGGCACCTAAAAGACTACAAGATACCCGGTTGGAACTTCGTTGCTCTCACGACCTTCGACGCCTTCCAGCAACCTCGAGGTGGGTCTCCAGTGCATCCCAGCGTCCTGTGAGCGTGCCCAGCAAGTCTGAGCACCCTGGACCACGTGGGTGTCGAGATCCCCGCATACCCCGAGACACCGGCCACCTCTTGTCCAGCACACGACCCCGACCAGTGGGGAAGTTGTGCTTTGGCCCATTCTTGAGTCAACCTTCAAGCAGCATTTGTGCCGACCCTCAGCTCCCTGGCCCGCTCCAGTGGCCCGTGGGAGCCCTTTTACGCACTCCATTTTGCTGCCTTCCGCGGTCCCTTGTCTCTCGACTTGTGGGCCCTGACGGAGGACAATCTTCTATTCTAAGAGTTCCCCTGGTTGCTCCAGGCCTGCTCTACGCTCCCTGCAAAGGAGAGCACCCTCAGACCACGTGGGTCTGCACCAGCAGCTGCTTTGTTCATCTTGCGTGGGTTGCGGTTGCCAATGCTTAGTGGATCCAATCGGGACACTAACACCGCAGCGACCCTCAGCCGACGTGGGACAGTCGCCCTCCAGAAGCTGGCCTTCCTTGAAGCCTCCCGGAGCCCGTGACTGCAGAGCCCAGCTGTACCTTCCACACCTGAAGCACCCGACATCCACGAGCTCCTTCCTGTGAGCTCCCTGGTCACTGTGCTGTGACCCAGACTCTGTCCCCTCTGCTTTCAGGTTCATCTTTGTCTTTTCTTCAACTCCAATCTTCACGACTTCAGCGACACTTCCAGCTAGCAGCAGTTTGGACTCCTTTTCCATAGAAAATCAGCCCGCGACCCGACACCAGAATCGACCTATGCACCCGGCTTCCCTGGGGCAGGTAACAGTGGTACTTCGGTACTTCCGTGGTGGTGGGCTCTCCAAAGCCTTAAGTCTCAAGCCTTAACTTTGTACTGTTGTTAGAAGTGTCCTTAAACCTTAATTATTCAACCGCGACATTCTCCATAGGCTAACATTGCGATCCCGACAGCAACTTCTCGCACTGCACACGCCTCCCGTGGGTCCCCTTCCTCTTAACTGTGGGTGGATTCTTAAGGGGCCAGCGATCCTGAATGCCCTAGGCATTGCCTGTAGAATTGTCGTGGTTCTTATACCACTATTTTAGTATATGGTTTGGCCCCCCCTGGGGCCCATTGATTTCTGTGCTATTTATTGTGTTTAGAAATGCTTGTTTGAATTGTAACTTTGCCACTAGCCACATAAAGTGACTGTGGGATTCTGTCTAGAATAAATACATATATTTTATATATATACCTGTGTGGGCTACTCTTTCATTTGGTTATTCAAGAGGTTATTATGGTAAAACAATAAGCTTAACACTCCTTCAAGACTTAGCCTGAAGGCTGCTCTCCACAGCTACCACTAGGATAGCTTTCTTTAAAGGTTGTCTTAAACCTATCATCAATAGGAGTCGAATTGGACTGGTGCAAGGTGTCCCTATAACTAGGAACAGCATATGCCAGGCCAACTTCTCACATTGGTGTGCAGCGGTTGGATTCAAGCTTGCCATTGTTTTACCAGATAACAAATTGAATTTCTAAGGTGAAAGCCACAAGGTACCAAAGGTACATATAAATTCAAGCTAGAATACAATAAGTTCTACTGAACTTGGAGTTGTGTGTAGAGGGTTTAGCACACCTTGACTACAACTCAAGAGAGGGTTCAGTAGGCCACACTTAGTGTAGGTAGATACATCACTACACTAAACATGTCTTCAGGTGGCACTAAGGCTATGGAAGGACCCCAGAGGGTCCCAGTAGATAAGTATGATAATTTCACCTTTGCAGAGCTCAGGGAAATGTGCACCCTTAGGGGACTGAAGACAGAAAGAGGTGCCAACACAAAACGTCTCAAGGAGATCCTGCTCATAGCAGACTTTATGGAGTCCATAGGATCCAGAGGGACGGACAGAGTGGGAGGGCACCCCTCAGAAGAGGACACTCCCAGAGTGGAATCTGAAGAGGAACAGGAAGAGGATGAAAATCCTGACCTGGAAGAAACAGACCACTCACAGCATGGAGGTGATGGCCCAAGAGGCACTCCCTCCACCCTTAAAAGGGGAGTGGTGGGTCCAAGAAGGAACAGATCCCCCTCAGTGGGATCCAACCATTCTAAGGGATCCAAAGGGTCCTCTGCCTCTTCTCAGAGAAGAGAAACCTCTCATGAGAGGAAATGCAGACTGATCAAATTTGAGCAGGCTAAGCTTGAGCTTAAAAGAGAACAGTTAGCATTAGACAGGGAAACCCTGGAGCTTCAGAAAGCTTCAAGAAAGTGGGGTCTAGAGATCCCTGGTGGCAGTGATGAAACCCCTAGAGTTAGAGAGAGAGTCCCTGACAATAGGAACCTCCACAAGATTGTGCCCCCCTATCAGAATGGGGATGATATCCACAAATGGATATCTGCTCTTGAAAGGGCCTGTAGAGTACAGAGGGTCCCTGTAGAGCAGTGGGCAGCAATCCTGTGGCTCTCCTTTTCAGATAAAGGGAGAGACAAGCTCCTCTCTGTAAGAGAAGAGGATGCTGATGATTATTATATCTTGAAAGCTGCTTTAATAGATGGGTTTGGCTTAACCACTGATCAATACAGACTTAAGTTCAGAGACACCCAGAAAGCACAGAATCAAGATTGGGTAGACTTTGTGGATTGTGCAACCAAGGCACTGGAAGGTTGGTTAAATGGCAGTAAAGTTAATGATTATCAAGGATTGTATAATCTCATTATGAGGGAGCAGATTCTTAATAATTGTCAGAACCGACTTTTACACCAGCACCTGGTGGACTCTGATCTGACCTCTCCCCAAGAATTGGGAAAGAAGGCAGACAAATGGGTCAGAACCAGGATCAGGCCTAAGAACCAAGTTGGTGACCAGAAGAAGGATTCCACTAAGCCCAAAGAGAAAGGTGGGGATGATAAACAAGAAAAGTCCTCTGAAGGGCCCCAACAAACCAGTGCTGGGGGTGGGTCCCAAAATACTTCCTCTAATACCAAGAAACCATATTGCCATGTGTGTAAGAAACCTGGCCACTGGAAAACTGACTCCAGCTGTCCTAAGAATGGCAATAAAGAAAGTGTTCCTCCAAAACCAGCTCCAACACCTCCTGTTACTACTAGTAGTAATCCCCCAGGTGGTGGGAGTGCACCCAAAAACTTAGTTGGGTTCTCTTTGGGGACACCAGTGGACTCTGGCCTAGCCAGGTCCCCTACATTAGCAACTATGGTCTGTGATGGTGGCATGGGGTTTGCCAACTTTACCATGAGCCCCAGTATTCTGGGCAGGTACAGACAAGAACCAATAATCAATGGTCAGAAGGCTGTGGCCTATAAGGACACAGGGGCCAGTGTCACCATGGTGACCAAGAGGCTAGTGCCCCTAGATCAGCTTTTACCTGGGTTTAGCTATCAGGTGACCAATATTGATGGAATCAGGACAGATCATCCCATGGCAGTGATAAATCTCAGCTGGGGAGGAGTCACTGGCCCCAAGAGAGTGGCAGTGTCCCCAAACTTGCCTGTAGATTGTCTACTGGGGAATGATCTAGAAATCTCAGCCTGGGCTGAGGTTGACCACAAGGCCCATTTGAAAATGGTAGGAATTCCTGAGAGAGTGGATGAGACCCTGAGGGCCTCACCTCCACCCCAGGAGAAAATAGAAAGAGTGAAGCCTGAAACTATGGATCACTCTACACAAACAGAGAGCATAGGGGAGGAAGAGCAGTCTTCCCCCCACCAGACTACAGGTAAAGGTCCAGTTTCTCAGGGAACTGACCCTGCCCCTTGTGAAGTAACTGCCCCAGAAGTGGACAGGCTTGGCCTGCCCACCTCTCTGATGGCAGGGGATCCTTCCAAGGTGGTACCCAGTCTGGAGCAGGTAGCCTGCCCCTCTCTACCCTGCCTCAGTCAGCCCAGGACTGCAGAGGTCAGGGAGGTCAGTGGACCCTTATTGGGCCCCTGCCCAGAGGAACCCCCTCATCAACAGATTAGGGACACCCAGCAGAGTAGTTTCAGCCAGGTGAATATTCCTCTACAAACTGAGGGATCCCCCTTACCCCTAGGTATAGGCACCCCTCAAATGGATGTTGTTGAGCACAGGGAAACCTGGGGCCTAGCTGCCCCAAACCTTCCAGTGCCCTCCACTATTCCAGCCAAAGGGATCCAACCCCCAGCTGTAGGCAGCCAGAGGTTGACCCTTAGGGCCAGATATGACACAGTCATGGGCAGAAAGGCTTCCATAGTGGCCAGTGATCTGAGGAGGTTGAGACCAACCCAAGTAGGGTCTCACTTCCAGACTCAGACACCCCACCAGCCCACCTCTGACCCAAAAACCAATACAGGTAATTTCCCTAGACTTTGGAGAAACTCTAGAACCCCTTGGGGTAGGATTTCCCAAGTGGACCATGACACAGGGAGCAACCATGTTAGTACAGGTTCTTCCTTATATGGCCACTCAGGAAATAAAGGCTTATCTGGACAAGGTTAGCCTTATCTCCTTTCGTTTGGGGGGGGGTTATGTAGGAGAGTGGAATCTGACTAATGGTTGCCCCCAACTTTTTGCCTGGTATTTAAGTGGTTTTTGACTAGTCTGGCTGGGATCCTGCTATCCAGGACCCCAGCCTATCTGCTTTCTCCCTAAAACTGTTGTGAGTACTCTAGGTACAAACATAATTGGATGCTGGGCATGCCCATCCAGTCCCTTGTAGATGGTACCCTAGGTACCCAGGGCATGGGTCCCCCAGTAGGCCTACCAGGGCTGCAGCACTTATTGTGCCACCCTGGGACAGCCACCCAAACTGACACCACCAGGCCACTTCTGTAGCCTGGGTAAGGTGGTGCTAGCACCCCTTACAGGTATGTAGGTACCCTATGTCCCATACAATTACAACACATATACTCTCATAGGTCACCCCTATGGCAGGCCCTGGTAATCCTACAGGGCTGGGTGCTGAGGTATGTGTGAGGGGGGACCCCTACATGAGTAGGACCTCCCTGCAACCTTCGTAAAACCATTACTGGGTTGTTTGTAGTGTAGCCATACCATATACTCTTAACCGCATTATAAGTTATTGCGTCATCGCTGTAACTTTGGAATGGCTACACCGAACCATATCGTGTTTGGTGTCAAACATGAAGGAATCATACCCCCAGTCCAGCCATGGGCATGGGGGCACGATTCCCCCTTGCTAGGAGGGTGATATGGGAAAAGCGGTAGAATTTGGAAACCAATTTAAAAGTGCACATGTACCACAAAATGGCTACTGTTCGCCACCTACACGACTCTGGCTGGCTGTTGCTGGGGAAAACCCCAGCCTCGCCATCTGGACAATAGGGCTCCTGTGGCAGGGAGGTGCCAGCACCTCCCCAGACAGGATATGTGGATTGGAACAGGGTGGGTGCACCAAAAGTCCATTCAGAGTTGCACGTAGGCAGCTGCAGAGCCCCAATTCTGCATACCCCGCCTGGAACCGGTTCAGGGCGATCCTGCCCCTCACCCAGGCGGGAAACACACAAAGGGGAGTGGGTGTAGCCACCCTTTCCCGCCTCTACTCTGATTGGTAGGCTCTATTTTGGACCATCCCCTAATCTTGGGGATATATGGGAATAACTTTGCCCTAGAGCCTTAGATTCGTACAGGACTTCACAGAACTGACCTTCGACGAGCTGCTGCCCAGCTGACTGAAGAAATCTCCCTTGGGATAAAGGAGTTATCCCCCTGCTTGGCAGGCACCTAAAGGACTACAAGATACCCGGTTGGAACTTCGTTGCTCTCACGACCTTCGACGCCTTCCAGCAACCTCGAGGTGGGTCTCCAGTGCATCCCAGCGTCCTGTGAGCATGCCCAGCAAGTCTGAGCACCCTGGACCACGTGGGTGTCGAGATCCCCGCATACCCCGAGACACCGGCCACCTCTTGTCCAGCACACGACCCCGACCAGTAGGGAAGTTGTGCTTTGGCCCATTCTTGAGCCAACCTTCAAGCAGCATTTGTGCCGACCCTCAGCTCCCTGGCCCGCTCCGGTGACCCGTGGGAGCCCTTTTACGCACTCCATTTTGCTGCCTTCCGCGGTCCCTTGTCTCTCGACTTGTGGGCCCTGACGGAGGACAATCTTCTATTCTAAGAGTTCCCCTGGTTGCTCCAGGCCTGCTCTACGCTCCCTGCAAAGGAGAGCACCCTCAGACCACGTGGGTCTGCACCAGCAGCTGCTTTGTTCATCTTGCGTGGGTTGCGGTTGCCAATGCTTAGTGGATCCAATCGGGACACTAACACCGCAGCGACCCTCAGCCGACGTGGGACAGTCGCCCTCCAGAAGCTGGCCTTCCTTGAAGCCTCCCGGAGCCCGTGACTGCAGAGCCCAGCTGTACCTTCCACACCTGAAGCACCCGACATCCACGAGCTCCTTCCTGTGAGCTCCCTGGTCACTGTGCTGTGACCCAGACTCTGTCCCCTCTGCTTTCAGGTTCATCTTTGTCTTTTCTTCAACTCCAATCTTCACGACTTCAGCGACACTTCCAGCTAGCAGCAGTTTGGACTCCTTTTCCATAGAAAATCAGCCCGCGACCCGACACCAGAATCGACCTATGCACCCGGCTTCCCTGGGGCAGGTAACAGTGGTACTTCGGTACTTCCGTGGTGGTGGGCTCTCCAAAGCCTTAAGTCTCAAGCCTTAACTTTGTACTGTTGTTAGAAGTGTCCTTAAACCTTAATTATTCAACCGCGACATTCTCCATAGGCTAACATTGCGATCCCGACAGCAACTTCTCGCACTGCACACGCCTCCCGTGGGTCCCCTTCCTCTTAACTGTGGGTGGATTCTTAAGGGGCCAGCGATCCTGAATGCCCTAGGCATTGCCTGTAGAATTGTCGTGGTTCTTATACCACTATTTTAGTATATGGTTTGGTCCCCCCCTGGGGCCCATTGATTTCTGTGCTATTTATTGTGTTTAGAAATGCTTGTTTGAATTGTAACTTTGCCACTAGCCACATAAAGTGACTGTGGGATTCTGTCTAGAATAAATACATATATTTTATATATATACCTGTGTGGGCTACTCTTTCATTTGGTTATTCAAGAGGTTATTATGGTAAAACAATAAGCTTAACACTCCTTCAAGACTTAGCCTGAAGGCTGCTCTCCACAGCTACCACTAGGATAGCTTTCTTTAAAGGTTGTCTTAAACCTATCATCAATAGGAGTCGAATTGGACTGGTGCAAGGTGTCCCTATAACTAGGAACAGCATATGCCAGGCCAACTTCTCACAGTTAAGGTCTTAACTCTTACTCTGGCCTAATGGGTAAGGTCTTAGACTCTTACTCTGGACTAATGGGTAAGGTCTTAGACTCTTACTCTGGCCTACTGGTTAAGGTCTTAACTCTTACTCTGGCCTAATGGTTAAGGTCTTAACTCCTACTCTGGCCAAATGGTTAAGGTCTCAGACTCTTACTTTGGCCTAATGGTTAAGGTCTAAACTCTTACTATTGACTAATGGTTAAGGTCTTAACTCTTACTCTGGCCTACTGGTTAAGGTCTTAACTCTTACTCTGGCCTAATGGGTAAGGTCTTAGACTCTTACTCTGTCCTAATGGTTAAGGTCTTAGACTCTTACTCTGGCCTAATGGTTAAGGTCTAGACTCTTACTTAGGCCTAATCCGTAAGGTCTTAACTCTTACTATGGCCTAATGGTTAAGGTCTTAACTCTTACTCTGGCCTAATGGTTAAGGTCTTAGACTCTTACTCTGGCCTAATGGTTAAGGTCTTAACTCTTACTCTGGCCTAATGGGTAAGGTCGTAGACTCTTACTCTGTCCTAATGGTTAAGGTCTTAGACTCTTACTCGGGCCTAATGGTTAAGGTCTAGACTCTTACTCTGGCCTAGTCCGTAAGGTCTTAACTCTTACTATGGCCTAATGGTTAAGGTCTAGACTCTTACTCTGGCCTTATGATTAAGGTCTTAACTCTTACTCTGGCCTAATGGTTAAGGTTTTAGACTTACTCTTGCCTAATGGTTAAGGTCTTAACTCTTACTCTGTCCTAATGGTTAAGGTCTTAGACTCTTACTCTGGCCTAATGGTTAAGGTCTCAGGCTCTTACTCTGGCCTACTGGTTAAGGTCTTAGACTCGTACTCTGGCCTAATGGTGAAGGTCTTAACTCTTACTCTGGCCTAATGGTTAAGGTCTTAACTCTTATTCTGGCCTAATGGGTAAGGTCTTAGACTCCTACTCTGGCCTAATTGTTAAGGTCTTAACTCTTACTCTGGCCTAATGGTTAAGGTCTTAACTCTTACTCTGGCCTACTGGTTAAGATCTTAACTCTTACTCTGGCCTAATGGTTGAGCTCTTAGGCTCTTACTCTGGCCTACTGGTTAAAGTCTAAACTCTTACTCTGGCCTAATGGTTAAGGTTTTAACTCCTACTCTGGCCTAATGGTTGAGGTCTTAGACTCTTACTGTGGCCTAATGGTTAAGGTCTTAACTCTTACTCTGGCCTACTGGTTAAGGTCTTAACTCTTACTCTGGCCTAATGGTTAAGGTCTTAGACTCTTACTCTGGCCTACTGGTTAAGGTCTTAACTCTTACTCTGGCCTAATGGTTAAAGTTTTAACTTTTACTCTGGCCTAATGGTTGAGGTCTTAGACTATTACTCTTGCCTAATGGTTAAGGTCTTACCTCTTACTCTGGCCTAATGGTTAAGGTCTTAGACTCTTACTCTTGCCTAATGGTTAAGGTCTTAACTCTTACTCTGGCCTAATGGTTAAGGTCTTAGACTCTTACTCTGGCCTAATGGTTAAGGTCTTAACTCTTACTCTGGCCTAATGGGTAAAGTCTTAGAATCTTACTCTGGCCTACTGGTTAAGGTCTTAATTCTTACTCTGGCCTATTGGTTAAGGTTTTAACTTTACTCTGGCCTAATGGTTAAGGTTTTAGACTCTTACTCTGGCCTAATGGTTAAAGTCTTAAACTCTTACTCTGGCCTAATGGTTAAGGTCTTAGACTCTTACTCTGGCCTTATGATTAAGGTCTTAACTCTTACTCTGGCCTAATGGTTAAGGTTTTAGACTCTTACTCTTGCCTAATGGTTAAGGTCTCAACTCTTACTCTGGCCTAATGGTTAAGGTCTTAGACTCTTACTCTGGCCTAATGGTTAAGGTCTTAACTCTTACTCTGGCCTAATGGGTAAGGTCTTAGACTCTTACTCTGGCCTACTGGTTAAGGTCTTAATTCTTACTCTGGCCTATTGGTTAAGGTTTTAACTCTTACTCTGGCCTAATGGTTAAGGTTTTAGACTCTTACTCTGGCCTAATGGTTAAGGTCTTAACTCTTACTCTGGCCTAATGGTTAAGTGTGAGAAGTTGGCCTGGCATATGCTGTTCCTAGTTATAGGGACACCTTGCACCAGTCCAATTCGACTCCTATTGATGATAGGTTTAAGACAACCTTTAAAGAAAGCTATCCTAGTGGTAGCTGTGGAGAGCAGCCTTCAGGCTAATTCTTGAAGGAGTGTTAAGCTTATTGTTTTACCATAATAACCTCTTGAATAACCAAATGAAAGAGTAGCCCACACAGGTATATATATAAAATATATGTATTTATTCTAGACAGAATCCCACAGTCACTGTATGTGGCTAGTGGCAAAGTTACACTTCAAACAAGCATTTATAAACACAATAAATAGCACAGAAATCAATGGGCCCCAGGGGGGGACCAAACCATATACCAAAATAGTGGTATAAGAACCACGACAATTCTACAGGCAATTCCTAGGGCATTCAGGATCGCTGGCCCCTTAAGAATCCACCCACAGTTAAGAGGAAGGGGACCCACGGGGGGCGTGTGCAGTGCGAGACGTTGCTATCGGGATCGCAATGTTAGCCTATGGAGAATGTCGCGGTTGAATAATTAAGGTTTAAGGACACTTCTAACAACAGTACAAAGTTAAGGCTTGAGACTTAAGGCTTTGGAGAGCCCACCACCACGGAAGTACCGAAGTACCACTGTTACCTGCCCCAGGGAAGCCGGGTGCATAGGTCGATTCTGGTGTCGGGTCGCGGGCTGATTTTCTATGGAAAAGGAGTCCAAACTGCTGCTAGCTGGAAGTGTCGCTGAAGTCGTGAAGATTAAAGTTGAAGAAAAGACAAAGATGAACCTGAAAGCAGAGGGGACAGAGTCTGGGTCACAGCACAGTGACCAGGGCGCTCACAGGAAGGAGCTCGGGGATGTCGGGTGCTTCAGGTGTGGAAGGTACAGCTGGGCTCTGCAGTCACGGGCTCCGGGAGGCTTCAAGGAAGGCCAGCTTCTGTAGGGCAACTGTCCCACGTCGGCTGAGGGTCGCTGCGGTGTTAGTGTCCCGATTGGATCCACTAAGCATTGGCAACCGCAACCCATGCAAGATGAACAAAGCAGCTGCTGGTGCAGACCCACGAGGTCTGAGGGTGCTCTCCTTTGCAGGGAGCGTAGAGCAGGCCTGGAGCAACCAGGGGAACTCTTAGAAAAGAAGATTGTCCTCCGTCAGGGCCCACAAGTCGAGAGACAAGGGACCATGGAAGGCAGTAAAATGGAGTGCGTAAAAGGGCTCCCACGGGCCACTGGAGCGGGCCAGGGAGCTGAGAGTCGGCACAAATGCTGCCTGAAGGTTGGCTCAAGAATGGGCCAAAGCACAACTTCCCCACTGGTCGGGGTCGTGTGCTGGACAAGAGGTGGCCGGTGTCTCGGGGTATGCGGGGATCTCGACACCCACGTGGTCCAGGGTGCTCAGACTTGCTGGGCACACTCACAGGACGCTGGGATGCACTGGAGACCCACCTTGAGGTTGCTGGAAGGCGTCGAAGGTCGTGAGAGCAACGAAGTTCCAACCGGGTATCTTGTAGTCTTTTAGGTGCCTGCCAAGCAGGGGGATAACTCCTTTATCCCAAGGGAGATTTCTTCAGTCAGCTGGGCAGCAGCTCGTCGAAGGTCAGTTCTGTGAAGTCCTGTACGAATCTAAGGCTCTAGGGCAAAGTTATTCCCATATATCCCCAAGATTAGGGGATGGTCCAAAAGAGAGCCTACCAATCAGAGTAGAGGCGGGAAAGGGTGGCTACACCCACTCCCCTTTGTGTGTTTCCCGCCTGGGTGAGGGGCAGGATGCCCCTGAACCGGTTCCAGGCGGTGTATGCAGAATTGGGGCTCTGCAGCTGCCTACGTGCAACTCTGAAAGGACATTTGGTGCACCCACCCTGTTCCAATCCACATATCCTGTCTGGGGAGGTGCTGGCACCTCCCTGCCACAGGAGCCCTATTGTCCAGATGGCGAGGCTGGGGTTTTCCCCAGCAACAGCCAGCCAGAGTCGTGTAGGTGGCGAACAGTAGCCATTTTGTGGTACATGTGCACTTGTAAATTGGTGTCCAAATTCTACCGCTTTTCCCATATCACCCTCCTAGCAAGGGGGAATCGTGCCCCCATGCCCATGGCTGGACTGGGGGTATGATTCCTTCATGTTTGACACCAAACACAATATGGTTCTGTGTAGCCATTCCTAAGTTACAGCGATGACGCAATAACTTATAATGCGGTTAAGAGTATATGGTATGGCTACACTACAAACAACCCAGTAACGATTTTACGAAGGTTGCAGAGAGGTCCTACTCACGTAGGGGTCCCCCCTCACACATACCTCAGCACCCAGCCCTGTAGGATTACCAGGGCCTGCCATAGGGGTGACCTATGAGAGTATATGTGTTGTATGGTATGGGACATAGGGTACCTACATCCCTGTAAGGGGTGCTAGCACCGCCTTACCCAGGCTACAGTAGTGGCCTGGTGGTGTCAGTTTGGGTGGCTGTCCCAGGGTGGCACAATAAGTGCTGCAGCCCTGGTAGGCCTACTGGGGGACCCATGCCCTGGGTACCTAGGGTACCATCTACAAGGGACTGGTAGGGCATGCCCAGCATCCAATTGGTTGGTACCTAGGGTACTCACATATTTTACCAGAGGGAGCAGATAGGCTGGGGTCCTGGATAGCAGGGCCACAGCCTGGCTAAAGTCATAAAAACAGTCAAAACATCAGCAAAAAGTTGGGGGCAACTATGCAGTCGATGCCACTCTCCTACATAACCCCCCCCCCAAACGCAGGGACATTAAACTAACCTTGACCAGTTGAGTCTTCATGTTCTAAGTGGAAATATCTGGAGAGGCCATCTGCATTGGCATGGTTGCTCCCAGGTCTATGTTCCACTGTATAGTCCATCCCCTGTAGGGAAATGGACCACCTGAGTAGTTTGGGGTTTTCACCCTTCATCTGTTTTAGCCATAGGAGGGGCTTATGGTCTGTCTGAACAATGAAGTGAGTACCAAACAAGTATGGCCTCAGCTTCTTCAGGGCCCAGACCACAGCAAAGGCCTCCCTCTCTATGGCTGACCAACGTTTCTCTCTGGGGGTCAACCTTCTGCTAATAAAAGCTACTGGCTGATCCTGGCCCTCCTCATTCAGTTGTGATAACACAGCACCTGCCCCCACCTCTGAAGCATCAGTTTGAACTATGAATTCTTTGGAGTAGTTGGGGCTTTGGAGCACTGGAGCAGAGCACATTGCCTGTTTAAGGTCATCAAAAGCTTTCTGACAGCTGACAGTCCACTGAACCTTTTTGGGCATCCTCTTGGAGGTGAGATCATTCAAGGGGGTCACTATGGATCCATATCCCTTTACAAATCTCCTATAATAACCAGTCAGGCCCAAGAAAGCTCGAACGCCTGAGTCTGGGTGGTTGGAGCAACCCAGTCCATGATGGTCTGGATTTTGCTCTGTAAAGGTTGAACCTGGCCTCCACCTACAAGGTGTCCCAGGTATACAACCTGACTCTGCCCTATCTGGCACTTAGTAGCCTTGATAGTGAGCCCAGCCTTTTGCAGGGCTTCTAAAACTTTCCTCAGGTGGATCAGGTGATCTTCCCAGGTGGAGCTAAAGACAGCAATATCATCCAGATATGCTGCACTAAAGTCTTCCAGGCCCGAGAGGACTTGGTTCACCAACCTTTGAAAAGTGGCAGGTGCATTTTTCAAACCAAAGGGCATCACAATAAATTGATAATGCCCACTAGGGGTAGAAAATGCAGTTTTGGCTTTTGCAGACTCAGCTAACCTTATCTGCCAGTAGCCAGCTGTCAGATCAAATGTGCTCAGATATTTGGCTGAGGCCAACCTATCTATGAGCTCATCTGCTCTGGGAATTGGGTGAGCATCAGTCTTAGTGACTGCATTGAGACCCCTGTAGTCTACACAGAACCTCATCTCTCTCTTACCACCCTGGGTGTGAGGTTTTGGTACTAGGACTACTGGGCTAGCCCAAGGGCTATCTGAGGGCTCAATTACTCCCAACTCCAACATCTTTTGGACTTCAGTCCGTATGCAGTCCCTGACATGGTCAGGTTGCCTGTAGATCTTATTCTTGACATGCAGACTGTCCCCAGTGTCCACTTCGTGAGTGCACCAGGTGGTCTGACTAGGAGTCAGAGAAAACATATGTCTGTATCTTTGTAGAACCTGTCTACAATCTGCTTGCTGCTGGTCAGTGAGGCTGCCTGCCAAGGCTACTCCATCAACTGACCCATCGTCAGGGTTCTGAGAGAGCAGGTCTGGGAGAGGGTCACTCTCTTCCTCCTGTCCCTCATCTGTTGCCATGAGCAAGCCCATGTCAGCCCTGTCCACATATGCTTTCAATCTATTCACATGAAGTACCCTGTGGGGACTTCTGGGAGTGCCAAGGTCTACCAGGTAGGTAACCTCTCCCTTTTTCTCCAAAATGGTATGGGGTCCACTCCACTTATCTTGGAGAGCTGCTGGGGCCACTGGCTCCAACACCCATACCTTCTGTCCTGGCTGGTACACCACCAGGACAGCCTTTTGGTCATGCCAGGCTTTCTGTAATTCCTGACTTGCCTCCAGGTTTTTAGTTGCCTTCTTCATATACTCAGCCATCCGGGAGCGGAGACCAAGTACGTAGTCCACTATGTCCTGTTTAGGGGGTTTGAGAGGTTGCTCCCATCCCTCCTTCACTAGACAAAGTGGCCCTCTAACAGGATGGCCAAACAGAAGTTCAAAGGGGCTGTAGCCAACCCCCTTCTGTGGCACCTCTCTGTATGCAAAGAGAAGGCAGGGCAGAAGAACATCCCATTTTCGCCTAAGCTTTTCTGGTAGTCCTTTAATCATACCCTTTAAGGTCTTGTTGAACCTTTCAACAAGGCCATTGCATTGAGGATGGTAAGGGCTGGTGAACTTATAGTTAACCCCACACTCCTTCCACATTGCCTTCAGGTAACTACTCATAAAGTTTGTACCTCTGTCAGACAATACCTCCTTGGGGAACCCCACCCTGGAGAAGACTCCAAGGAGGGCCCTTGCCACCACAGGAGCTGTGATGGTCCTAAGGGGAATAGCTTCTGGGTATCTAGTGGCATGATCCACTACCACTAAAATGAACCTGTGCCCAGATGCTGTTGGTGGGTCTAAGGGACCAACGATGTCAATCCCCACCCGCTCAAAGGGCACCCCCACCACAGGCAATGGTATCAGGGGGGCCTTTGTGGATTTACCTGCCTTGCCACTTGCTTGGCAGGTAATGCAAGAGCTGCAAAAGCTCTTACAGTCTTCACTCATGTGGGGCCAATGAAAGTGTGGGACAATTCTGTCCCAAGTCTTATTTTGGCCCAGGTGTCCTGCTAAGGGGATATCATGGGCCAGTGTGAGCAGGAAGCTCCTAAACTTCTGAGGTATGACCAACCTCCTGGCTGCACCAGGCTTGGGGTCTCGACCCTCAGAGTAAAGGAGCCCTTCATCCCAATAAATCTTATGGGTCCCACTGGCATCCCCTGCAGCCTCAGCAGCAGCTTGCTGTCTGAGGGGTTCAAGAGTGGGGCAGCTCTGCTGCTCCAGGCTCAAGTCTGCCCTAGAAGGTCCCCCTGCCCCCAAGAACTCAACCTGATCAGGTTCCAGTTCCTCTGGGGCAGTTCCTTCTTCAGGAGCTAGATCCTCTTCTGCTAAAAGAGTTTCTACAGACTGATCCTGGGGGGAAGGCTCGGCCTTACCCCTGCTACTCCTCCTCTTGGAAGGCCCTTGGTCCATTTTTCCAGGATCCAAGGCCTGTTCAGTTCCTGTCAGCTTTGCTTTTGACCTTGTCAGGGCAAATACTTCTGCTGGTATACCCAACATTGCTGCATGGGTACTTAGCTCCACCTCAGCCCATGCTGAGGTCTCCAAATCATTCCCTAGTAAACATTCAACAGGTAGGTCTGCACTCACCACAACTTTCTTGAGGCCAGTTACCCCTCCCCAGGAGAAGTTCACAACAGCTAGAGCATGGTCTGTACTAACGTTGCTAGCATTGGTCACTTGGTATATCTCTCCAAGTATGATCTGGTCAGGGTCCACAAGGTCCTTAGTCACCATAGTGACACTGGCCCCTGTATCCCTGTAAGCTAGTGACTCCCTTCCATTTATGGTTGGCTGTTGTCTGTATTTGCCCAGACCACTGGGGCTCACAAACAGGGACAAGTCCCCATCACAAACTAGCACAGCCTGAGTAGGAGTTCTGACTAGGCCAGAGTCCTCTCCAGATCCCAGGGTCAACCCTACTATGCCCTTGTTCTGTGCACCAACACCTGTAACTGTACTAGGGGGAACAGGAGCCTTAGGGGCAGGTGTGGTGCTTGTGGAGTCTTTGGCCTTATTACAGTCTGAAGTCCAATGGGTAGTCTGTTTACAGTACTTACACCATGGCTTCCTTGGTTGTTTGGATTTGTTTTTCTTGGTAGTCTCAGATGCTGCTTTTTGGGGGCCTGTTGAAGACTGCTGGTCTTTTCCCTTTTCCCCACCCTTGTCAGAGTTTTTGGCATCTTCTTTTTTAGTTGCACCTCCCAAGGGCTGGACCTTTTGCTTAATCCTGGTTCTGACCCATTTGTCTGCCTTCTTTCCCAATTCTTGGGGAGAGGTCAGATCAGAGTCAACCAGGTGCTGATGTAAGAGCTGGTTCTGACAATTGTTAAGGATCTGCTCCCTCATTATGAGATTGTATAATCCTGTATAATCATCTACTTTGCTGCCAGTTAACCAACCTTCCAGTGCCTTGGTTGCACAATCCACAAAGTCTACCCAATCCTGATTTTGTGCTTTCTGGGTGTCTCTGAACTTAAGTCTGTACTGATCAGTGGTTAAGCCAAACCCATCTATTAAAGCATCCTTCAAGATATAATAGTCATCAGCATCCTCTTCTCTTACAGAGAGGAGCTTGTCTCTTCCTTTATCTGAAAAGGAGAGCCACAGGATTGCTGCCCACTGCTCTACTGGGACCCTCTGTACTCTACAGGCCCTTTCAAGAGCAGATATCCATTTGTGGATATCATCCCCATTCTGATAGGGGGGCACAATCTTGTGGAGGTTCCTATTGTCAGGGATTTTCTCTCTAACTCTAGGGGTTTCCTTACTGCCACCAGGGATCTCTAGACCCCACTTTCTTGAAGCTTTCTGAAGCTCCAGGGTTTCCCTGTCCAATGCTAACTGTTCTCTTTTAAGCTCAAGCTTAGCCTGCTCAAATTTGATCAGTCTGCATTTCCTCTCATGAGAGGATTCTCTTCTCTGAGAAGAGGCAGAGGACCCTTTGGATCTCCTAGAATGGTTGGATCCCACTGAGGGGGATCTGTTCCTTCTTGGATCCACCACTCTCCTTTTAAGGGTGGAGGGAGTGCCTCTTGAGCCATCACCTCCATGCTGTGAGTGGTCTGTTTCTTCCAGGTCAGGATTTTCATCCTCTTCCTGTTCCTCATCAGATTCCACTATGGGAGTGTCCTCTTCTGAGGGGTGCCCACCCACTCTGTCCGTCCCTCTGGATCCTATGGACTCCATAAAGTCTGCTATGAGCAGGATCTCCTTGAGACGTTTTGTGTTGGCACCTCTTTCTGTCTTCAGTCTCCTAAGGGTGCACATTTCCCTGAGCTCTGCAAAGGTGAAATTATCATACTTATCTATAGGGACCCTCTGGGGTCCTTCCATAGCCTTAGTGTCACCTGAAGACATGTTTAGTGTAGTGATGTATCTACCTACACTAAGTGTGGCCTACTGAACCCTCTCTTGAGTTGTAGTCAAGGTGTGCTAAACCCTCTACACACAACTCCAAGTTCAGTAGAACTTATTGTATTCTAGCTTGAATTTATATGTACCTTTGGTACCTTGTGGCTTTCACTTTAGAAATTCAATTTGTTATCTGGTAAAACAATGGCAAGCTTGAATCCAACCGCTGCACACCAATGTGAGAAGTTGGCCTGGCATATGCTGTTCCTAGTTATAGGGACACCTTGCACCAGTCCAATTCGACTCCTATTGATGATAGGTTTAAGACAACCTTTAAAGAAAGCTATCCTAGTGGTAGCTGTGGAGAGCAGCCTTCAGGCTAAGTCTTGAAGGAGTGTTAAGCTTATTGTTTTACCATAATAACCTCTTGAATAACCAAATGAAAGAGTAGCCCACACAGGTATATATATAAAATATATGTATTTATTCTAGACAGAATCCCACAGTCACTTTATGTGGCTAGTGGCAAAGTTACACTTCAAACAAGCATTTATAAACACAATAAATAGCACAGAAATCAATGGGCCCCAGGGGGGGACCAAACCATATACTAAAATAGTGGTATAAGAACCACGACAATTCTACAGGCAATGCCTAGGGCATTCAGGATCGCTGGCCCCTTAAGAATCCACCCACAGTTAAGAGGAAGGGGACCCACGGGGGGCGTGTGCAGTGCGAGAAGTTGCTATCGGGATCGCAATGTTAGCCTATGGAGAATGTCGCGGTTGAATAATTAAGGTTTAAGGACACTTCTAACAACAGTACAAAGTTAAGGCTTGAGACTTAAGGCTTTGGAGAGCCCACCACCACGGAAGTACCGAAGTACCACTGTTACCTGCCCCAGGGAAGCCGGGTGCATAGGTCGATTCTGGTGTCGGGTCGCGGGCTGATTTTCTATGGAAAAGGAGTCCAAACTGCTGCTAGCTGGAAGTGTCGCTGAAGTCGTGAAGATTAAAGTTGAAGAAAAGACAAAGATGAACCTGAAAGCAGAGGGGACAGAGTCTGGGTCACAGCACAGTGACCAGGGAGCTCACAGGAAGGAGCTCGGGGATGTCGGGTGCTTCAGGTGTGGAAGGTACAGCTGGGCTCTGCAGTCACGGGCTCCGGGAGGCTTCAAGGAAGGCCAGCTTCTGGAGGGCGACTGTCCCACGTCGGCTGAGGGTCGCTGCGGTGTTAGTGTCCCGATTGGATCCACTAAGCATTGGCAACCGCAACCCACGCAAGATGAACAAAGCAGCTGCTGGTGCAGACCCACGAGGTCTGAGGGTGCTCTCCTTTGCAGGGAGCGTAGAGCAGGCCTGGAGCAACCAGGGGAACTCTTAGAAAAGAAGATTGTCCTCCGTCAGGGCCCACAAGTCGAGAGACAAGGGACCACGGAAGGCAGCAAAATGGAGTGCGTAAAAGGGCTCCCACGGGCCACCGGAGCGGGCCAGGGAGCTGAGAGTCGGCACAAATGCTGCTTGAAGGTTGGCTCAAGAATGGGCCAAAGCACAACTTCCCCACTTGTCGGGGTCGTGTGCTGGACAAGAGGTGGCCGGTGTCTCGGGGTATGCAGGGATCTCGACACCCACGTGGTCCAGGGTGCTCAGACTTGCTGGGCACACTCACAGGACGCTGGGATGCACTGGAGACCCACCTCGAGGTTGCTGGAAGGCGTCGAAGGTCGTGAGAGCAACGAAGTTCCAACCGGGTATCTTGTAGTCTTTTAGGTGCCTGCCAAGCAGGGGGATAACTCCTTTATCCCAAGGGAGATTTCTTCAGTCAGCTGGGCAGCAGCTCGTCGAAGGTCAGTTCTGTGAAGTCCTGTACGAATCTAAGGCTCTAGGGCAAAGTTATTCCCATATATCCCCAAGATTAGGGGATGGTCCAAAAGAGAGCCTACCAATCAGAGTAGAGGCGGGAAAGGGTGGCTACACCCACTCCCCTTTGTGTGTTTCCCACCTGGGCGAGGGGCAGGATGCCCCTGAACCGGTTCCAGGCGGTGTATGCAGAATTGGGGCTCTGCAGCTGCCTACGTGCAACTCTGAAAGGACATTTGGTGCACCCACCCTGTTCCAATCCACATATCCTGTCTGGGGAGGTGCTGGCACCTCCCTGCCACAGGAGCCCTATTGTCCCGATGGCGAGGCTGGGGTTTTCCCCAGCAACAGCCAGCCAGAGTCGTGTAGGTGGCGAACAGTAGCCATTTTGTGGTACATGTGCACTTTTAAATTGGTGTCCAAATTCTACCGCTTTTCCCATATCACCCTCCTAGCAAGGGGGAATCGTGCCCCCATGCCCATGGCTGGACTGGGGGTATGATTCCTTCATGTTTGACACCAAACACGATATGGTTCTGTGTAGCCATTCCTAAGTTACAGCGATGACGCAATAACTTATAATGCGGTGAAGAGTATATGGTATGGCTACACTACAAACAACCCAGTAACGATTTTACGAAGGTTGCAGAGAGGTCCTACTCACGTAGGGGTCCCCCCTCACACATACCTCAGCACCCAGCCCTGTAGGATTACCAGGGCCTGCCATAGGGGTGACCTATGAGAGTATATGTGTTGTATGGTGTGGGACATAGGGTACCTACATCCCTGTAAGGGGTGCTAGCACCGCCTTACCCAGGCTACAGTAGTGGCCTGGTGGTGTCAGTTTGGGTGGCTGTCCCAGGGTGGCACAATAAGTGCTGCAGCCCTGGTAGGCCTACTGGGGGACCCATGCCCTGGATACCTAGGGTACCATCTACAAGGGACTGGTAGGGCATGCCCAGCATCCAATTGGTTGGTACCTAGGGTACTCACATATTTTACCAGAGGGAGCAGATAGGCTGGGGTCCTGGATAGCAGGGCCACAGCCTGGCTAAAGTCATAAAAACAGTCAAAACATCAGCAAAAAGTTGGGGGCAACTATGCCTAATGGGTAAGGTCGTAGACTCTTACTCTGTCCTAATGGTTAAGGTCTTAGACTCTTACTCGGGCCTAATGGTTAAGGTCTAGACTCTTATGTGGCCTAGTCCGTAAGGTCTTAACTCTTACTATGGCCTAATGGTTAAGGTCTAGACTCTTACTCTGGCCTTATGATTAAGGTCTTAACTCTTACTCTGGCCTAATGGTTAAGGTTTTAGACTCTTACTCTTGCCTAATGGTTAAGGTCTTAACTCTTACTCTGGCCTAATGGTTAAGGTCTTAGACTCTTACTCTGGCCTAATGGTTAAGGTCTTAACTCTTACTCTGGCCTAATGGGTAAGGTCTTAGACTCTTACTCTGGCCTACTGGTTAAGGTCTTAATTCTTACTCTGGCCTATTGGTTAAGGTTTTAACTCTTACTCTGGCCTAATGGTTAAGGTTTTAGACTCTTACTCTGGCCTAATGGTTAAGGTCTTAACTCTTACTCTGGCCTAATGGTTAAGGTATTGGACTCTTACTGTGGCCTAATGGTTAAGGTCTTGACTCTTACTCTGGCCTAATGGTTAAGGTCTTAGACTCTTACTCTGGCCTAATGGTTAAGGTATTATACTCTTACTCTGGCCTAATGACTAAGGTCTTGACTCGCACTCTGGCCTAATGGTTAAGGTCTAGACTCCTACTGTGGCCTACTGGTTAAGGTCTTAACTCTTACTCTGGCCTAATGGTTAAGGTCTTAGACTCTTACTCTGGCCTAACGGTTAAGGTCTTAGACTCTTACTCTGGCCTAATCGTTAAGGTGTTAGACTTTTACTCTTGCCTAATGGTTAAGGTCTTAACTCTTACTCTGGCCTAATGGTTAAGGTCTTAGACTCTTACTCTGGCCTAATGGTTAAGGTCTTAACTCTTACTCTGACCTAATGGTTAAGGTCTTAGACTCTTACTCTGGTCTAATGGTTAAGGTCTTGACTCTTACTCTGGCCTAATGGTTAAAGTCTTAGACTCTTACTCTGGCCTAATGGTTAATGTCTAGACTCTTATTCTGGACTAATGGTTAAGCTCTTTACTCTTCCTCTGGACTAATGGCTAAGTTCTTAACTCTTACTCTGACCTAATGGTTAAGGTCTTAGACTCTTACTCTGGCCTAATGCTTAAGGTCGCAGACTCTTACTCTTGCCTAATGGTTAAGATCTTAACTCTTACTCTGGCCTAATGGTTAAGGTCTTAACTCTTACTCTGGCCTAATGGTTAAGGTCTTAGACTCTTACACTGGCCTACTGGTTAAGGTCTATGCTCTTACTCTGGCCTACTGGTTAAGGTCCTAGACTATTACTCTGACCTAATGGTTAAGGTCCTAACTCTTACTATTGACTAATGGTTAAGGTCTTAACTCTTACTCTGGCCTAATGTGTAAAGTCTTAGACTCTTACTCTGGCCTACTGGTTAAGGTCTTAACTCTTACTCTGGCCTAATGGTTAAGGTCTTAACACTTACTCTGGCCTAATGGGTAAGGTCTTAGAATCTTACTCTGGCCTACTGGTTAAGGTCTTAATTCTTACTCTGGCCTATTGGTTAAGGTTTTAGACTCTTACTCTGGCCTAATGGTTAAAGTCTTAAACTCTTACTCTGGCCTAATGGTTAAGGTCTTAACTCTTACTCTGGCCTAATGGTTAAGGTATTGGACTCTTACTCTGGCCTAATGGTTAAGGTCTTGACTCTTACTCTGGCCTAATGGTTAAGGTCTTAGACTCTTACACTGGCCTAATGGTTAAGGTATTATACTCTTACTCTGGCCTAATGACTAAGGTCTTGACTCTCACTCTGGCCTAACGGTTAAGGTCTAGACTCCTACTGTGGCCTACTGGTTAAGGTTTTAGACTTTTACTCTTGCCTAATGGTTAAGGTCTTAGACTCTTACTCTGGCCTAATGGTTAAGGTCTTAGACTCTTACTCTGGTCTAATGGTTAAGGTCTAGACTCTTACTCTGGCCTTATGATTAAGGTCTTAACTCTTACTCTGGCCTAATGGTTAAGGTTTTAGACTCTTACTCTGGCCTAATGGTTAAGGTCTTAGACTCTTACTCTGGTCTAATGGTTAAGGTCTAGACTCTTACTCAGGCCTTATGATTAAGGTCTTAACTCTTACTCTGGCCTAACGGTTAAGGTCTTAGACTCTTACTCTGGCCTAATGGTTAGGGTCTTAACTCTTGCTCTGGCCTAATGGTTAAGGTCTTGACTCTTACTCTGGTCTAATGGTTAAGGTCTAGACTCTTACTCTGGCCTAATGCTTAAGGTCTTAACTCTTACTCTGGCCTAATGGTTAAGGTCTTAGACTCTTACTCTGGACCAATGTTTAAGGTCTAGACTCTTTTTTAGGCCTAATCCGTAAGGTCTTAACTCTTACTCTGGCCTAATGGTTAAGGTCTTAACTCTTACTCTGGCCTAATGGTTAGGGTCTTAACTCTTGCTCTGGCCTAATGGTTAAGGTCTCAGACTCTTACTCTGGCCGACTGGTTAAGGTCTTAGACTCGTACTCTGGCCTAATGGTAAAGGTCTTAACCCCTACTCTGGCCTAATGGTTAAGGTCTTAACTCTTATTCTGGCCTAATGGTTAAGGTCTTAGACTCTTACTCTGGCCTAATTGTTAAGGTCTTAACTCTTACTCTGGCCTAATGGTCAAGGTCTAGACTCTTACTCTGACCTAGTGCTTAAGGTTTTAACTCTTACTATGGCCTAATGATTAAGATCTAAGACTCTTACTCTTGCCTAATGGTTAAGGTCTTAACTCTTACTCTGGCCTAATGGTTAAGGTCTTAACTCTTACTCTGGCCTAATGGGTAAGGTCTTAGACTCTTACTCTGGCCTACTGGTTAAGGTCTTAATTCTTACTCTGGCCTAATGATTAAGGTTTTAACTCTTACTCTGGCCTAATGGTTAAGGTTTTAGACTCTTACTCTGGCCTAATGGTTAAGGTCTTAGACTCTTACTCTGGCCTAATGGTTAAGGTATTATACTCTTACTCTGGCCTAATGGCTAAGGTCTTGACTCTTACTCTGGCCTAATGGTTAAGGTCTTAACTCTTACTCTGGCCTAATGGGTAAGGTCTTAGACTCTTACTCTGGACTAATGGGTAAGGTCTTAGACTCTTACTCTGGCCTACTGGTTAAGGTCTTAACTCTTACTCTGGCCTAATGGTTAAGGTCTTAACTCCTACTCTGGCCAAATGGTTAAGGTCTCAGACTCTTACTTTGGCCTAATGGTTAAGGTCTAAACTCTTACTATTGACTAATGGTTAAGGTCTTAACTCTTACTCTGGCCTACTGGTTAAGGTCTTAACTCTTACTCTGGCCTAATGGGTAAGGTCTTAGACTCTTACTCTGTCCTAATGGTTAAGGTCTTAGACTCTTACTCTGGCCTAATGGTTAAGGTCTAGACTCTTACTTAGGTCTAATCTGTAAGGTCTTAACTCTTACTATGGCCTAATGGTTAAGGTCTTAACTCTTACTCTGGCCTAATGGTTAAGGTCTTAGACTCTTACTCTGTGTAGGAGAGTGGCATCAACTGCATAGTTGCCCCCAACTTTTTGCTGATGTTTTGACTGTTTTTATGACTTTAGCCAGGCTGTGGCCCTGCTATCCAGGGCCCCAGCCTATCTGCTTCCTCTGGTAAACTATGTGAGTACCCTAGGTACCAACCAATTGGATGCTGGGCATGCCCTACCAGTCCCTTGTAGATGGTACCCTAGGTACCCAGGGCATGGGTCCCCCAGTAGGCCTACCAGGGCTGCAGCACTTATTGTGCCACCCTGGGACAGCCACCCAAACTGACACCACCAGGCCACTACTGTAGCCTGGGTAAGGTGGTGCTAGCACCCCTTACAGGGATGTAGGTACCCTATGTCCCATACCATTACAACACATATACTCTCATAGGTCACCCCTATGGCAGGCCCTGGTAATCCTACAGGGCTGGGTGCTGAGGTATGTGTGAGGGGGGACCCCTACGTGAGTAGGACCTCTCTGCAACCTTCGTAAAACCGTTACTGGGTTGTTTGTAGTGTAGCCATACCATATACTCTAAACCGCATTATAAATGAATCGCGTCATCGCGATAACTTGAGAATGGCTACACAGAACCATATCGTGTTTGGTGTCAAACATGAAGGAATCATACCCCCAGTCCAGCCATGGGCATGGGGGCACGATTCCCCCTTGCTAGGAGGGTGATATGGGAAAAGCGGTAGATTTTAGACACCAATTTAAAAGTGCACATGTACCACAAAATGGCTACTGTCCGCCACCTACACGACTCTGGCTGGCTGTTGCTGGGGAAAACCCCAGCCTCGCCAGCTGGACAATAGGGCTCCTGTGGCAGGGAGGTGCCAGCACCTCCCCAGACAGGATAATGTGGATTGGAACAGGGTGGGTGCACCAAATGTCCTTTCAGAGTTGCACGTAGGCAGCTGCAGAGCCCCAATTCTGCATACACCGCCTGGAACCGGTTCAGGGGCATCCTGCCCCTCGCCCAGGCGGGAAACACACAAAGGGGAGTGGGTGTAGCCACCCTTTCCCGCCTCTACTCTGATTGGTAGGCTCTATTTTGGACCATCCCCTAATCTTGGGGATATATGGGAATAACTTTGCCCTAGAGCCTTAGATTCGTCCAGAACTTCACAGAACTGACCTTCGACGAGCTGCTGCCCAGCTGACTGAAGAAATCTCCCTTGGGATAAAGGAGTTATCCCCCTGCTTGGCAGGCACCTAAAAGACTACAAGATACCCGGTTGGAACTTCGTTGCTCTCACAACCTCCGACACCTTCCAGCAATCTCGAGGTGGGTCTCCAGTGCATCCCAGCGTCCTGTGAGTGTGCCCAGCAAGTCTGAGCACCCTGGACCACGTGGGTGTCGAGATCCCCGCATACCCTGAGACACCGGCCACCTCTTGTCCAGCACACGACCCCGACCAGTGGGGAAGTTGTGCTTTGGCCCATTTCTGAGCCAACCATCCAGCAGCATTTGTGCCGACTCTCAGCTCCCTGGCCCGCTCCGGTGGCCCGTGGGAGCCCTTTTACGCACTCCATTTTGCTGCCTTCCGCGGTCCCTTGTCTCTCGACTTGTGGGCCCTGACGGAGGACAATCTTCTTTTCCAAGAGTTCCCCTGGTTGCTCCAGGCCTGCTCTACGCTCCCTGCAAAGGAGAGCACCCTCAGACCTCGTGGGTCTGCACCAGCAGCTGCTTTGTTCATCTTGCGTGGGTTGCGGTTGCCAAGGCTTAGTGGATCCAATCGGGACACTAACACCGCAGCGACCCTCAGCCGACGTGGCACAGTCGCCCTCCAGAAGCTGGCCTTCCTTGAAGCCTCCCGGAGCCCGTGACTGCAGAGCCCAGCTGTACCTTCTACACCTGAAGCACCCGACTTCCACGAGCTCCTGGCTGTGAGCTCCCTGGTCACTTTGCTGTGACCCAGACTCTGTCCCCTCTGCTTTCAGGTTCATCTTTATCTTCTCCTCAACTTTAATCTTCACAACTTCAACGACGCTTTCAGCTAGCAGCAGTTTGGACTACTTTTCCATAGAAAATCAGCCCGCGACCCGACACCAGAATCGACCTATGCACCCGGCTTCCCAGGGGCAGGTAACAGTGGTACTTCGGTACTCCCGTGGTGGTGGGCTCTCCAAAGCCTTAAGTCACAAGCCTTAACTTTGTACTGTTGTTAGAAGTGTCCTTAAACCTTAATTATTCAACCGCGACATTCTCCATAGGCTAACATTGCGATCCCGATAGCAACTTCTCGCACTGCACACGCCTCCCGTGGGTCCCCTTCCTCTTAACTGTGGGTGGATTCTGAAGGGGCAAGCGATCCTGAATGCCCTAGGCATTGCCTGTAGAATTGTCGTGGTTCTTATACCACTATTTTAGTATATGGTTTGGTCCCCCCCTGGGGCCCATTGATTTCTGTGCTATTTATTGTGTTTATAAATGCTTGTTTGAAGTGTAACTTTGCCACTAGCCACATAAAGTGACTGTGGGATTCTGTCTAGAATAAATACATATATTTTATATATATACCTGTGTGGGCTACTCTTTCATTTGGTTATTCAAGAGGTTATTATGGTAAAACAATAAGCTTAACACTCCTTCAAGACTTAGCCTGAAGGCTGCTCTCCACAGCTACCACTAGGATAGCTTTCTTTAAAGGTTGTCTTAAACCTATCATCAATAGGAGTCGAATTGGACTGGTGCAAGGTGTCCCTATAACTAGGAACAGCATATGCCAGGCCAACTTCTCACACTCTGGCCTAATGGTTAAGGTCTTAACTCTTACTCTGGCCTAATGGGTAAGGTCGTAGACTCTTACTCTGTCCTAATGGTTAAGGTCTTAGACTCTTACTCGGGCCTAATGGTTAAGGTCTAGACTCTTACTCTGGCCTAGTCCGTAAGGTCTTAACTCTTACTATGGCCTAATGGTTAAGGTCTAGACTCTTACTCTGGCCTTATGATTAAGGTCTTAACTCTTACTCTGGCCTAATGGTTAAGGTTTTAGACTCTTACTCTTGCCTAATGGTTAAGGTCTTAACTCTTACTCTGGCCTAATGGTTAAGGTCTTAGACTCTTACTCTGGCCTAATGGTTAAGGTCTTAACTCTTACTCTGGCCTAATGGGTAAGGTCTTAGACTCTTACTCTGGCCTACTGGTTAAGGTCTTAATTCTTACTCTGGCCTATTGGTTAAGGTTTTAACTCTTACTCTGGCCTAATGGTTAAGGTTTTAGACTCTTACTCTGGCCTAATGGTTAAAGTCTTAAACTCTTACTCTGGCCTAATGGTTAAGGTTTTAACTCTTACTCTGGCCTAATGGTTAAGGTATTGGACTCTTACTGTGGCCTAATGGTTAAGGTCTTGACTCTTACTCTGGCCTAATGGTTAAGGTCTTAGACTCTTACTCTGGCCTAATGGTTAAGGTATTATACTCTTACTCTGGCCTAATGACTAAGGTCTTGACTCTCACTCTGGCCTAATGGTTAAGGTCTAGACTCCTACTCTGGCCTACTGGTTAAGGTCTTAACTCTTACTCTGGCCTAATGGTTAAGGTCTTAGACTCTTACTCTGGCCTAACGGTTAAGGTCTTAGACTCTTACTCTGGCCTAATGGTTAAGGTTTTAGACTTTTACTCTTGCCTAATGGTTAAGGTCTTAACTCTTACTCTGGCCTAATGGTTAAGGTCTTAGACTCTTACTCTGGCCTAATGGTTAAGGTCTTAACTCTTACTCTGGCCTAATGGGTAAGGTGTTAACTCTTACTCTGACCTAATGGTTAAGGTCTGAGACTCTTACTCTGGCCTAATGGTTAAGGTCTTGACTCTTACTCTGGCCTAATGGTTAAAGTCTTAGACTCTTACTCTGGCCTAATGGTTAATGTCTAGACTCTTATTCTGGACTAATGGTTAAGCTCTTTACTCTTCCTCTGGACTAATGGCTATGTTCTTAACTCTTACTCTGACCTAATGGTTAAGGTCTTAGACTCTTACTCTGGCCTAATGCTTAAGGTCGCAGACTCTTACTCTTGCCTAATGGTTAAGATCTTAACTCTTACTCTGGCCTAATGGTTAAGGTCTTAACTCTTACTCTGGCCTAATGGTTAAGGTCTTAGACTCTTACACTGGCCTACTGGTTAAGGTCTTTGCTCTTACTCTGGCCTACTGGTTAAGGTCCTAGACTCTTACTCTGGCCTAATGGTTAAGGTGTATAACACACGAAATACAGGGGATCTAACAGCCAGATTAGAGAGGCTACACTATCGATACTGAGTCAACAAGATCTCAAAATATCTTTAACGCACATACATAACGTATTAATAAAGATGAAGAAAGAAAAGGCTAACACTACATGCATAAAAAAGACCGGTACATCATTGATTATTCACAAAATGGCTGATTAATCCACAACAGATTGTAAAGGGTTTCCATCAAATTAGACTCAATGATCAGTCATATCATTTGGCCAAACCCATGTGCAAATGAAGCTGGTCCCCTGATCAGTGGGACACTCAGCTCCGCACCTTATTGTTGTATCAGGATTTGATCCACTAAATACACAAACTGTCCATAATGACTGATCTTTTAATGGTAAAGATAGAAAAAATAGTGCAACGAACAAAGAAGTGATTTAAAATAGGATGGAATGTCCTCCTTTTAAATACTTTATTCTGCGGACTGGACACACCTCCTAATTAAAAAATAGAACAGTGCAAAAGAAGACAGTGACAATTATCTGTCTACATAAGGGCCAACATGTTTCTGCCTAACGGGTATTGAATCCCTTGGCATTCGTCAGGGCCTCTGTTCGTATAGGATGTTAGAACACAAGAGTTCTTTTCGTTGTAAGAAAATCAACACTAAACTCACGAGACATTTCCTGGAGTGTGCACATTTAGAAACGGACTTTCAATGGACTGTCCTTGAGAAGCCATATATACCCAGTCACATAAGTGATGTGTCGAGTTACCTTTTCAGAAAAGAGCAAAAATGGATTTACAAACTTAGGACAGATACAGGAGGATTAAATGATGATATTCCTTGGACCTCCATGTAGCCTTGGCACTAGTGAGCAATAACTGGGATATACTGACTGTAATAGGGTGTTTCTACACAAACATGTTGTACATATTGACTCATTACTTTGCTCACTTTCTTCTCATAATGTCATAAATAGGTTTGATTATGGGAGTTTTCTGATACACACTGGAGGGTGACATATAGCTATGCACAGCCACTAGGACGATTCCCACTTTTTAAGATTTTGGAGCTTCTGCATAGTTATGCCCATTGAATACAACATTGGAATTGTGTTAGGAACTACAAAGATGGCCGATATGACATCATATGGTAGTTCTGAGTACTTCCTCTCGCGAGATCTCGCGAGATTTCGAGCGTAAAATAGTGCCTTTAGTTTTCTTATGAAAATAAAGACCAATAAGGTTTATTTTACAATAAATGTTTGACAATAGTGTCCTTGCTACCAGCACATACCTACTGAAGGGACATATGATAAGATCGTCTCTGTTTTACATTGGAATTGTGTTAGGAACTACAAAGATGGCCGATATGACATCATATGGTAGTTCTGAGTACTTCCTCTCGCGAGATCTCGCGAGATTTCGAGCGTAAAATAGTGCCTTTAGTTTTCTTATGAAAATAAAGACCAATAAGGTTTATTTTACAATAAATGTTTGACAAAAGTGTCCTTGCTACCAGCACATACCTATTGAAGGGACATATGATAAGATCACCTCTATCTAGTATACTTCTTAAAGGTGGAGGGATACTTCACTAACAAACGACTACTTATACTAGCATCTCCTACAGATCAGTGCCTCCCCCAAGTCTCAGATGGGAGCTTGAGGTACCGACGGAAAGGTGAGCAGCTATCACAGAACATTTTTAGAATATTTTTAGCAACACTATGTTGCAAATTTCAGCTAATTACAAGGTTTTTGTAGTTTAGTAAGCAGAAAAAACTCCTGAATGAGCATAAAAAGGATTTTTAATCTCCCTTTAAGTTTGGTGTCTTAGTCGAGTTCCTGGGTCATTTTGAGGCTGAGTACACTGAGTTTGGGGTGTTTACCTACCTCACATGTTTTGCCTCTAGATATAGGGTATTTGGTTACAGGAATGATTATAGGCAGGGTATAAAGCGGCAAAAAAAGTTGTTTACAGTACTGTGCCACATTCTTTTGTTTTCCCTATATCTTTGTAGTGCGGGGCCTCCTAGTACCTGAGCAGTGTCCAGGTGAGGTGAGGTCTATTGCCCTACCACAAAGGGTAAGCATAAAAATTAAAAAACATTTTTTGACATACATTGGTTGGTTTGGTGACACATCATGCATATGAGACCGATACACCGTACTAATGATATAACGTTTTCCTTCACAGAATTCACAGTAACCATTGTGAATCGGAGGGCTAATGTTCATGGTTGTTACAGGTTGTACCGTTCCGAACCATTTTTACTTTAATTTGTTCTTGGTGTTGGTGGTGAATTCTATATTTCACTATTAGGAGTGCAACTATTATACGAACAGAGGCCCTGACGAATGCCAAGGGATTCAATACCCGTTAGGCAGAAACATGTTGGCCCTTATGTAGACAGATAATTGTCACTGTCTTCTTTTGCACTGTTCTATTTTTTAATTAGGAGGTGTGTCCAGTCCGCAGAATAAAGTATTTAAAAGGAGGACATTCCATCCTATTTTAAATCACTTCTTTGTTCGTTGCACTATTTTTTCTATCTTTACCATTAAAAGATCAGTCATTATGGACAGTTTGTGTATTTGGTGGATCAAATCCTGATACAACAATAAGGTGCGGAGCTGAGTGTCCCACTGATCAGGGGACCAGCTTCATTTGCACATGGGTTTGGCCAAATGATATGACTGATCATTGAGTCTAATTTGATGGAAACCCTTTACAATCTGTTGTGGATTAATCAGCCATTTTGTGAATAATCAATGATGTACCGGTCTTTTTTATGCATGTAGTGTTAGCCTTTTCTTTCTTCATCTTTATTAATACGTTATGTATGTGCGTTAAAGATATTTTGAGATCTTGTTGACTCAGTATCGATAGTGTAGCCTCTCTAATCTGGCTGTTAGACCCCCTGTATTTCGTGTGTTATACATTTAGTTGGTGCTGGGGATAAAATCAGGTGTGGGTCTTTAAAATATATATCCCTTGGACCCCATTTTAAATGATCTGTTTACTCTAATGGTTAAGGTCCCAACTCTTACTATTGACTAATGGTTAAGGTCTTAACTCTTACTCTGGCCTAATGTGTAAAGTCTTAGACTCTTACTCTGGCCTACTGGTTAAGGTCTTAACTCTTACTCTGGCCTAATGGGTAAGGTCTTAGACTCTTACTCTGTCCTAATGGGTAAGGTCTTAGACTCTTACTCTGGCCTACTGGTTAAGGTCTTAATTCTTACTCTGGCCTATTGGTTAAGGTTTTAACTCTTACTCTGGCCTAATGGTTAAGGTTTTAGACTCTTACTCTGGCCTAATGGTTAAAGTCTTAAACTCTTACTCTGGCCTAATGGTTAAGGTATTAACTCTTACTCTGGCCTAATGGTTAAGGTCTAGACTCCTACTGTGGCCTACTGGTTAAGGTCTTAACTCTTACTCCGGCCTAATGGTTAAGGTCTTAGACTCTTACTCTGTCCTAACGGTTAAGGTCTTAGAGTCTTACTCTGGCCTAATGGTTAAGGTTTTAGACTTTTACTCTTGCCTAATGGTTAAGGTCTTAACTCTTACTCTGGCCTAATGGTTAAGGTCTTAGACTCTTACTCTGGCCTAATGGTTAAGGTCTTAACTCTTACTCTGGCCTAATGGGTAAGGTGTTAACTCTTACTCTGACCTAATGGTTAAGGTCTTAGACTCTTACTCTGGCCTAATGGTTAAGGTCTTGACTCTTACTCTGGCCTAATGGTTAAAGTCTTAGACTCTTACTCTGGCCTAATGGTTAATGTCTAGACTCTTCTTCTGGACTAATGGTTAAGCTCTTTACTCTTCCTCTGGACTAATGGCTAAGTTCTTAACTCTTACTCTGACCTAATGGTTAAGGTCTTAGACTCTTACTCTGGCCTAATGCTTAACGTCGCAGACTCTTACTCTTGCCTAATGGTTATGATCTTAACTCTTACTCTGGCCTAATGGTTAACGTCTTAACTCTTACTCTGGCCTAATGGTTAAGGTCTTAGACTCTTACACTGGCCTACTGGTTAAGGTCTTTGCTCTTACTCTGGCCTACTGGTTAAGGTCCTAGACTCTTACTCTGGCCTAATGGTTAAGGTCCTAACTCTTACTATTGACTAATGGTTAAGGTCTTAACTCTTACTCTGGCCTAATGTGTAAAGTCTTAGACTCTTACTCTGGCCTACTGGTTAAGGTCTTAACTCTTACTCTGGCCTAATGGGTAAGGTCTTAGACTCTTACTCTGTCCTAATGGTTAAGGTCTTAGACTCTTACTCTGGCCTAATGGTTAAGGTCTAGACTCTTACTCTGGCCTAATCCGTAAGGTCTTAACTCTTACTATGGCCTAATGGTTAAGGTCCTAACTCTTACTCTGGCCTAATGGTTAAGGTCTTAACTCTTACTTTGGCCTAATGGTTAAGGTCTTAACTCTTACTATTGACTAATGATTAAGGTCTTAACTCTTACTCTGGCCTAATGGTTAAGGACTTAGACTCTTACTCTGGCCTACTGGTTAAGGTCTTAACTCTTGCTCTGGCCTAATGGTTAAGGTCTTAGACACTTACTCTGTCCTAATGGTTAAGGTCCTAGACTCTTACTGTGGCCTAATGGTTAAGGTCTTAGACTCTTAGTCTTGCCTAATGGTTAAGGTCTTAACTCTTACTCTGGCCTAATGGTTAAGGTCTTAGACTCTTACTCTGGCCTAATGGTTAAGGTCTTAACTCTTACTCTGGCCTAATGGGTAAGGTCTTAGACTCTTACTCTGGCCTACTGGTTAAGGTCTTAGACTCTTACTCTGGCCTAATGGTTAAGGTATTATACTCTTACTCTGGCCTAATGGCTAAGGTCTTGACTCTCGCTCTGGCCTAATGGTTAAGGTCTAGACTCCTACTCTGGCCTAATGGTTAAGGTCTGTAACTCTTACTCTGGCCTAATGGTTAAGGTCTTAGACTCTTACTCTGGCCTAAGGGTTAAAGTCTTAGACTCTTACTCTGGCCTAATGGTTAAGGTCTTAGACTCTTACTCTGGCCTAATGGTTAAGGTCTTAACTCTTACTCTGGCCTAATGGGTAAGGTCTTAGAATCTTACTCTGGACTAATGGGTAAGGTCTTAGACTCTTACTCTGGCCTACTGGTTAAGGTCTTAACTCTTACTCTGGCCTAATGGTTAAGGTCTTAACTCTTACTCTGGCCACATGGCTAAGGTCTTAGACTCTTACTTTGGCCTAATGGTTAAGGTCTAAACTCTTACTATTGACTAATGGTTAAGGTCTTAACTCTTACTATGGCCTAATGGTTAAGGTCTTAACTCTTACTCTGGCCTAATGGTTAAGGTCTTAGACTCTTATTCTGGCCTAATGGTTAAGGTCTTAACTCTTACTCTGGCCTAATGGGTAAGGTCTTATACTCTTACTCTGTCCTAATGGTTAAGGTCTTAGACTCTTACTCGGGCCTAATGGTTAAGGTCTAGACTCTTACTCTGGCCTAGTCCGTAAGGTCTTAACTCTTACTATGGCCTAATGGTTAAGGTCTCAACTCTTACTCTGGCCTAATGGTTAAGGTTTTAGACTCTTAGTCTGGCCTAACGGTTAAATTCTTAGACTCTTACTCTGGCTTAATGGTTAAGGTCTTATCTCTTACTCTGGCCTAATGGTTAAAGTTTTAACTTTTACTCTGGCCTAATGGTTGAGGTCTTAAACTCTTACTCTTGCCTAATGGTTAAGGTCTTACCTCTTACTCTGGCCTAATGGTTAAGGTCTTAGACTCTTACTCTTGCCTAATGGTTAAGGTCTTAACTCTTACTCTGGCCTAATGGTTAAGGTCTTAGACTCTTACTCTGGCCTAATGGTTAAGGTCTTAACTCTTACTCTGGCCTAATGGGTAAGGTCTTAGACTCTTACTCTGGCCTAGTGGTTAAGGTCTTAATTCTTACTCTGGCCTTTTGGTTAAGGTTTTTTTTTTTATTGAAAATTTTATTGAACAATAAATCGGTTACAAACATGGGCCTACAACCACCAGGGCCGGCCGCTAGATTCAGAAAGGATCATACATTTGTTAAGGCAGAAGTCGACTCCTGGGGCCCAGCCCCGTACATGGCTCCGGATAGTCCTAGGGAAGCAGGATACATAGGTTTAAACATAAATAACAACTAAAAACAAAAGGCGAGGCATAAGGGCAAAAAGTGTTGGTCAGGCTACATCCGGGGGACTCTACTTCAGATCTTCAAATAGCTATCAAGAGGAACGAGTACTGATAGGTCGGGGGGGGTCACGGGAGAGGAACGTCTATATTCGGTTATTCCAAAAGTCGCAAGGAACCATCAAGGGTCAGGGGGACAAGGCAATATCGGTGTCCACTAGGGGGGGAGTACAGATACCCCCACGATACGCGTTCCATTGCCCCCAGATTCTACCCCACGCCCCCGGTTTACCACGAGCCACATACACAGTCTTCTCCCTGAACATGCACCAGTCCATGTTCTCCTTCCATACGGACACGGTGGGAGGCCGCTGGGAACCCCAAAGCTGCGCTATATCTCTCTTGGCAATCATGTTCCCCAGGGCTGCCCACCGAGTCTGAGCCGCGTTATAATCATTGGGCTCCCACACATTCAGGACACAGCGACGCACCTCCGGCAGCAGCGCAACCCCGGTGACTTGTCCCATGACCACATGAACCCGGCGCCAGTATTCCGCCACCTCGCGGCACTCCCAAAGGATATGGAGAAAGGTGGCACTAAGCCCACAGCCCCGCTTACAGAGCCCGTCTTCAGAAAATCCCATCGAGACCAAACGGGGACCCGTCACATACACCCGGTGGAGAATCTTAAGCTGGACCAGGCGGAGACGGGCTGGAATGGCCACTTCCTTGGGGGACGACAGTGCGGACTGCCAGTCCTCGTCGTCCAATTCCACCCCATCCCCCGTCCACGTCTCCCGAAGGCGCACCAAGAGGTCAGCCCGATTATTAATAAGTTTTTTATAAATTAAAGAGATAGTACTGTCGGGGACATGACCATCGAGTATGCGGTCCTCGAGGGGCGAAGAAGCCGGGATCTTGGTCCCCTCCCCAAAGACAGAGAGCAGGGCATTCCCGAACCTGGGCGTAGCGGAAGAACTCCCTTTCCGTGAGTTCGTATTCGCTCTGGAGCGCCGTGAAGGTTTTAACCGCGCCCTTAATCCATAAGTCTCCCACTCTACTAATACCAATCGTGTCCCAACGTTCAAACCCTTTCGTTGTCCAGAGGCTTCCCAGTCGGTCGGAGGCAAATAAAGGAGTAGCACATGTTAATCGCTCACTCCAGCCCATGGCTACATTAGCCGCCTTCCAGATCCGTACAGCAATCTTAGTAGGGCCCGTAAGGGTCCGTCCAGCCGAGCGGGAGTAAAGTGCCCTGTTATAGTTTCCGCCGGGAAGCAGGAATTTATCCATCTCATACGCCGGATTCAAGCCAGGCGCATACGTGGCATGGTTAATGGCCGATAGCTGTGAGGCCCAATAATACCTGCGAATGTCGGGAAGCGCGATGCCCCCATCGTACCAGGGGAGAGTAAGCTTTGCCAGAGGGATACGCGCCCGTCCGTCCCACACCAGTCTCCTCTGCAGGCTCTCCACCTCCCGAAAGTAGGCCACAGGAATGACATCGAAGGAGTTCTGAAGTGCATAGAGGAATCTGGGAAGGGACATCATTTTAAACAGTGCTGCCCGACCCAGCGGGGACAAGGGCAGCTTACACCACCGAGCCGTGTCCTCCCTCAAACGCCGAAGTGGAAGCAGGAGATTCTGCTCATAGCGAGCCACCGGGTCCAACGAGACGTATATCCCCAGGTATTTAAAGCCGGACAGAGATAATTGGATCGGAAGCCGAGGCGGCAAGAGAGGAGGGCCACCGGAGATAGGATAGACACAGGATTTAGACCAGTTGATCGTTAGACCCGAATTTCTCCCAAAGGAAGTCAGAACATCAAAGAGAACATTAAGCGACTGCCGCGGCGAGGTGAGATACAGGAGAATATCGTCCGCATACAACGAGACCCGATCCTCGAAGCCCGGGGCCCACCGGATCCCTCTGATCGAGGGCTCCCAGCGGAGCCAAGCAGCGAGTGGCTCCAGGGCGAGAGCAAAGAGCAGAGGGGACAACGGGCACCCCTGCCTCGTACCCCTACCGAGAGCGAAGGGCCGAGAGACCCGCCCATTAACCACCACCTGAGCCATGGGTCCCGTGTAAAGAAGCTTCACCCAGCCAAGAAATCCTTCCCCAAAGCCGAATTTGGTCAAGACAGCCCAGAGGAATGGCCACTCAATGGTGTCAAAGGCCATCGTGGCGTCTAAAGAAACCAGCACGGCTGGTTCGGAGAGGTACTCCGCCCTGGCGAGGGCGCCGTGAAGACGCCGCAAGTTAAGAGCGGTGTTACGATGAGGGATGAAGCCACATTGATCAGGATGAATCAGATCGCAGATGACGCTCAACAAACGATTGGCAAGGACTTTAGCCAGAATTTTAGGCTCTGCGTTTAGCAGTGAAATAGGCCTGTAGGAGGCACAGCGGTCTCGTGGCTTACCTTCCTTGGGGATCACGACTATCGTAGCCAGACGCTGGTCGGCAGGAAGGGAACCTGCCTCAAGGGACTCATGAAACATACGACGGAGGAAGGGCGCGAGTTTATCCGGGCGCAACTTATATAATTCAATAGGCAGACCGTTGGGACCCATAGCCTTGCCCGAGCGAAGGGACCGAATCGCAGTTGCTATTTCATCTACAGACAAGGGGGCGTCCAGCTGCTCACGGTCTTCGACGGACAGGCAGGGCAAAGCAATATCCCTCAGCAGAAGGCAAGAGTCTTCTTCATCCCTATCAGTCACCGGGTGTGAGAAGTTGGCCTGGCATATGCTGTTCCTAGTTATAGGGACACCTTGCACCAGTCCAATTCGACTCTTATTGATGATAGGTTTAAGACAACCTTTAAAGAAAGCTATCCTAGTGGTAGCTGTGGAGAGCAGCCTTCAGGCTAAGTCTTGAAGGAGTGTTAAGCTTATTGTTTTACCATAATAACCTCTTGAATAACCAAATGAAAGAGTAGCCCACACAGGTATATATATAAAATATATGTATTTATTCTAGACAGAATCCCACAGTCACTTTATGTGGCTAGTGGCAAAGTTACAATTCAAACAAGCATTTCTAAACACAATAAATAGCACAGAAATCAATGGGCCCCAGGGGGGGACCAAACCATATACTAAAATAGTGGTATAAGAACCACGACAATTCTACAGGCAATGCCTAGGGCATTCAGGATCGCTGGCCCCTTAAGAATCCACCCACAGTTAAGAGGAAGGGGACCCACAGGAGGCGTGTGCAGTGCGAGAAGCTGCTGTCGGGATCGCAATGTTAGCCTATGGAGAATGTCGCGGTTGAATAATTAAGGTTTAAGGACACTTCTAACAACAGTACAAAGTTAAGGCTTGAGACTTAAGGCTTTGGAGAGCCCACCACCACGGGAGTACCGAAGTACCACTGTTACCTGCCCCAGGGAAGCCGGGTGCATAGGTCGATTCTGGTGTCGGGTCGCGGGCTGATTTTCTATGGAAAAGGAGTCCAAACTGCTGCTAGCTGGAAGTGTCGCTGAAGTCGTGAAGATTAAAGTTGAAGAAAAGACAAAGATGAACCTGAAAGCAGAGGGGACAGAGTCTGGGTCACAGCACAGTGACCAGGGAGCTCACAGGAAGGAGCTCGTGGATGTCGGGTGCTTCAGGTGTGGAAGGTACAGCTGGGCTCTGCAGTCACGGGCTCCGGGAGGCTTCAAGGAAGGCCAGCTTCTGGAGGGCGACTGTCCCACGTCGGCCGAGGGTCGCTGCGGTGTTAGTGTCCCGATTGGATCCACTAAGCATTGGCAACCGCAACCCACGCAAGATGAACAAAGCAGCTGCTGGTGCAGACCCACGAGGTCTGAGGGTGCTCTCCTTTGCAGGGAGCGTAGAGCAGGCCTGGAGCAACCAGGGGAACTCTTAGAAAGGAAGATTGTCCTCCGTCAGGGCCCACAAGTCGAGAGACAAGGGACCGCGGAAGGCAGCAAAATGGAGTGCGTAAAAGTGCTCCCACGGGCCACCGGAGCGGGCCAGGGAGCTGAGAGTCGGCACAAATGCTGCTTGAAGGTTGGCTCAAGAATGGGCCAAAGCACAACTTCCCCACTGGTCGGGGTCGTGTGCTGGACAAGAGGTGGCCGGTGTCTCGGGGTATGCGGGGATCTCGACACCCACGTGGTCCAGGGTGCTCAGACTTGCTGGGCACACTCACAGGACGCTGGGATGCACTGGAGACCCACCTCGAGGTTGCTGGAAGGCGTCGAAGGTCGTGAGAGCAACGAAGTTCCAACCGGGTATCTTGTAGTCTTTTAGGTGCCTGCCAAGCAGGGGGATAACTCCTTTATCCCAAGGGAGATTTCTTCAGTCAGCTGGGCAGCAGCTCGTCGAAGGTCAGTTCTGTGAAGTCCTGTACGAATCTGAGGCTCTAGGGCAAAGTTATTCCCATATATCCCCAAGATTAGGGGATGGTCCAAAATAGAGCCTACCAATCAGAGTAGAGGCGGGAAAGGGTGGCTACACCCACTCCCCTTCGTGTGTTTCCCGCCTGGGCGAGGGGCAGGATGCCCCTGAACCGGTTCCAGGCGGTGTATGCAGAATTGGGGCTCTGCAGCTGCCTACGTGCAACTCTGAATGGACTTTTGGTGCACCCACCCTGTTCCAATCCACATATCCTGTCTGGGGAGGTGCTGGCACCTCCCTGCCACAGGAGCCCTATTGTCCAGATGGCGAGGCTGGGGTTTTCCCCAGCAACAGCCAGCCAGAGTCGTGTAGGTGGCGAACAGTAGCCATTTTGTGGTACATGTGCACTTTTAAATTGGTTTCCAAATTCTACCGCTTTTCCCATATCACCCTCCTAGCAAGGGGGAATCGTGCCCCCATGCCCATGGCTGGACTGGGGGTATGATTCCTTCATGTTTGACACCAAACACGATATGGTTCTGTGTAGCCACTCCAAAGTTACAGCGATGACGCAATAACTTATAATGCGGTTAAGAGTATATGGTATGGCTACACTACAAACAACCCAGTAGCATTTTACGAAGGTTGCAGAGAGGTCCTACTCACGTAGGGGTCCCCCCTCACACATACCTCAGCACCCAGCCCTGTAGGATTACCAGGGCCTGCCATAGGGGTGACCTATGAGAGTATATGTGTTGTATGGTATGGGACATAGGGTACCTACATCCCTGTAAGGGGTGCTAGCACCACCTTACCCAGGCTACAATAGTGGCCTGGTGGTGTCAGTTTGGGTGGCTGTCCCAGGGTGGCACAACAAGTGCTGCAGCCCTGGTAGGCCTACTGGGGGCCCCATGCCCTGGGTACCTAGGGCACCATCTACAAGGGACTGGTAGGGCATGCCCAGCATCCAATTATGTTTGTACCTAGAGTACTCACAACAGTTTTAGGGAGAAAGCAGATAGGCTGGGGTCCTGGATAGCAGGATCCCAGCCAGACTAGTCAAAAACCACTTAAATACCAGGCAAAAAGTTGGGGGCAACCATTAGTCAGATTCCACTCTCCTACATAACCCCCCCCCCCAAACGAAAGGAGATAAGGCTAACCTTGTCCAGATAAGCCTTTATTTCCTGAGTGGCCATATAAGGAAGAACCTGTACTAACATGGTTGCTCCCTGTGTCATGGTCCACTTGGGAAATCCTACCCCAAGGGGTTCTAGAGTTTCTCCAAAGTCTAGGGAAATTACCTGTATTGGTTTTTGGGTCAGAGGTGGGCTGGTGGGGTGTCTGAGTCTGGAAGTGAGACCCTACTTGGGTTGGTCTCAACCTCCTCAGATCACTGGCCACTATGGAAGCCTTTCTGCCCATGACTGTGTCATATCTGGCCCTAAGGGTCAACCTCTGGCTGCCTACAGCTGGGGGTTGGATCCCTTTGGCTGGAATAGTGGAGGGCACTGGAAGGTTTGGGGCAGCTAGGCCCCAGGTTTCCCTGTGCTCAACAACATCCATTTGAGGGGTGCCTATACCTAGGGGTAAGGGGGATCCCTCGCTTTGTAGAGGAATATTCACCTGGCTGAAACTACTCTGCTGGGTGTCCCTAATCTGTTGACGAGGGGGTTCCTCTGGGCAGGGGCCCAATAAGGGTCCACTGACCTCCCTGACCTCTGCAGCCCTGGGCTGACTGAGGCAGGGTAGAGAGGGGCAGGATACCTGCTCCAGACTGGGTACCACCTTGGAAGGCTCCCCTGCCATCAGAGAGGTGGGCAGGCCAGGCCTGTCCCCTTCTGGGGCAGTTACTTCACAAGGGGCAGGATCAGTTCCCTGAGAAACTTGACCCTTACCTGTAGTCTGGTGGGGGGAGGACTGTTCCTCTTCCCCTATGCTCTCTGTTTGGGTAGAGTGATCCATAGTTTCAGGCTTCACTCTTTCTATTCTCTCCTGGGGTGGAGGTGAGGCCCTCAGGGTCTCATCCACTTTCTCAGGGATTCCTACCATTTTCAAATGGGCCTTGTGGTCAACCTCAGCCCAGGCTGAGATTTCTAGATCATTCCCCAGTAGACAATCTACAGGCAAGTTTGGGGACACTGCCACTCTCTTGGGGCCAGTGACTCCTCCCCAGCTGAGATTTATCACTGCCATGGGATGATCTGTCCTGATTCCATCAATATTGGTCACCTGATAGCTAAACCTAGGTAAAAGCTGATCTAGGGGCACTAGCCTCTTGGTCACCATGGTGACACTGGCCCCTGTGTCCTTATAGGCCACAGCCTTCTGACCATTGATCATTGGTTCTTGTCTGTACCTGCCCAGAATACTGGGGCTCATGGTAAAGTTGGCAAACCCCATGCCACCATCACAGACCATAGTTGCTAATGCAGGGGACCTGGCTAGGCCAGAGTCCACTGGTGTCCCCAAAGAGAACCCAACTAAGTTTTTGGGTGCACTCCCACCACCTGGGGGATTACTACTAGTAGTAACAGGAGGTGTTGGAGCTGGTTTTGGAGGAACATTTTCTTTATTGCCATTCTTAGGACAGCTGGAGTCAGTCTTCCAGTGGCCAGGTTTCTTACACACATGGCAATATGGTTTCTTGGTATTAGAGGAAGTATTTTGGGACCCACCCCACGCACTGGTTTGTTGGGGCCCTTCAGAGGACTTTTCTTGTTTATCATCCCCACCTTTCTCTTTGGGCTTAGTGGAATCCTTCTTCTGGTCACCAACTTGGTTCTTAGGCCTGATCCTGGTTCTGACCCATTTGTCTGCCTTCTTTCCCAATTCTTGGGGAGAGGTCAGATCAGAGTCCACCAGGTGCTGGTGTAAAAGTTGGTTCTGACAATTATTAAGAATCTGCTCCCTCATAATGAGATTATACAATCCTTGATAATCATTAACTTTACTGCCATTTAACCAACCTTCCAGTGCCTTGGTTGCACAATCCACAAAGTCTACCCAATCTTGATTCTGTGCTTTCTGGGTGTCTCTGAACTTAAGTCTGTATTGATCAGTGGTTAAGCCAAACCCATCTATTAAAGCAGCTTTCAAGATATAATAATCATCAGCATCCTCTTCTCTTACAGAGAGGAGCTTGTCTCTCCCTTTATCTGAAAAGGAGAGCCACAGGATTGCTGCCCACTGCTCTACAGGGACCCTCTGTACTCTACAGGCCCTTTCAAGAGCAGATATCCATTTGTGGATATCATCCCCATTCTGATAGGGGGGCACAATCTTGTGGAGGTTCCTATTGTCAGGGACTCTCTCTCTAACTCTAGGGGTTTCATTACTGCCACCAGGGATCTCTAGACCCCACTTTCTTGAAGCTTTCTGAAGCTCCAGGGTTTCCCTGTCTAATGCTAACTGTTCTCTTTTAAGCTCAAGCTTAGCCTGCTCAAATTTGATCAGTCTGCATTTCCTCTCATGAGAGGTTTCTCTTCTCTGAGAAGAGGCAGAGGACCCTTTGGATCCCTTAGAATGGTTGGATCCCACTGAGGGGGATCTGTTCCTTCTTGGACCCACCACTCCCCTTTTAAGGGTGGAGGGAGTGCCTCTTGGGCCATCACCTCCATGCTGTGAGTGGTTTGTTTCTTCCAGGTCAGGATTTTCATCCTCTTCCTGTTCCTCTTCAGATTCCACTCTGGGAGTGTCCTCTTCTGAGGGGTGCCCACCCACTCTGTCCGTCCCTCTGGATCCTATGGACTCCATAAAGTCTGCTATGAGCAGGATCTCCTTGAGACGTTTTGTGTTGGCACCTCTTTCTGTCTTCAGTCCCCTAAGGGTGCACATTTCCCTGAGCTCTGCAAAGGTGAAATTATCATACTTATCTACTGGGACCCTCTGGGGTCCTTCCATAGCCTTAGTGCCACCTGAAGACATGTTTAGTGTAGTGATGTATCTACCTACACTAAGTGTGGCCTACTGAACCCTCTCTTGAGTTGTAGTCAAGGTGTGCTAAACCCTCTACACACAACTCCAAGTTCAGTAGAACTTATTGTATTCTAGCTTGAATTTATATGTACCTTTGGTACCTTGTGGCTTTCACTTTAGAAATTCAATTTGTTATCTGGTAAAACAATGGCAAGCTTGAATCCAACCGCTGCACACCAATGTGAGAAGTTGGCCTGGCATATGCTGTTCCTAGTTATAGGGACACCTTGCACCAGTCCAATTCGACTCTTATTGATGGTAGGTTTAAGACAACCTTTAAAGAAAGCTATCCTAGTGGTAGCTGTGGAGAGCAGCCTTCAGGCTAAGTCTTGAAGGAGTGTTAAGCTTATTGTTTTACCATAATAACCTCTTGAATAACCAAATGAAAGAGTAGCCCACACAGGTATATATATAAAATATATGTATTTATTCTAGACAGAATCCCACAGTCACTTTATGTGGCTAGTGGCAAAGTTACAATTCAAACAAGCATTTCTAAACACAATAAATAGCACAGAAATCAATGGGCCCCAGGGGGGGACCAAACCATATACTAAAATAGTGGTATAAGAACCACGACAATTCTACAGGCAATGCCTAGGGCATTCAGGATCGCTGGCCCCTTAAGAATCCACCCACAGTTAAGAGGAAGGGGACCCACGGGAGGCGTGTGCAGTGCGAGAAGCTGCTGTCGGGATCGCAATGTTAGCCTATGGAGAATGTCGCGGTTGAATAATTAAGGTTTAAGGACACTTCTAACAACAGTACAAAGTTAAGGCTTGAGACTTAAGGCTTTGGAGAGCCCACCACCACGGGAGTACCGAAGTACCACTGTTACCTGCCCCAGGGAAGCCGGGTGCATAGGTCGATTCTGGTGTCGGGTCGCGGGCTGATTTTCTATGGAAAAGGAGTCCAAACTGCTGCTAGCTGGAAGTGTCGCTGAAGTCGTGAAGATTAAAGTTGAAGAAAAGACAAAGATGAACCTGAAAGCAGAGGGGACAGAGTCTGGGTCACAGCACAGTGACCAGGGAGCTCACAGGAAGGAGCTCGTGGATGTCGGGTGCTTCAGGTGTGGAAGGTACAGCTGGGCTCTGCAGTCACGGGCTCCGGGAGGCTTCAAGGAAGGCCAGCTTCTGGAGGGCGACTGTCCCACGTCGGCTGAGGGTCGCTGCGGTGTTAGTGTCCCGATTGGATCCACTAAGCATTGGCAACCGCAACCCACGCAAGATGAACAAAGCAGCTGCTGGTGCAGACCCACGAGGTCTGAGGGTGCTCTCCTTTGCAGGGAGCGTAGAGCAGGCCTGGAGCAACCAGGGGAACTCTTAGAAAGGAAGATTGTCCTCCGTCAGGGCCCACAAGTCGAAAGACAAGGGACCGCGGAAGGCAGCAAAATGGAGTGCGTAAAAGTGCTCCCACGGGCCACCGGAGCGGGCCAGGGAGCTGAGAGTCGGCACAAATGCTGCTTGAAGGTTGGCTCAAGAATGGGCCAAAGCACAACTTCCCCACTGGTCGGGGTCGTGTGCTGGACAAGAGGTGGCCGGTGTCTCGGGGTATGCGGGGATCTCGACACCCACGTGGTCCAGGGTGCTCAGACTTGCTGGGCACACTCACAGGACGCTGGGATGCACTGGAGACCCACCTCGAGGTTGCTGGAAGGCGTCGAAGGTCGTGAGAGCAACGAAGTTCCAACCGGGTATCTTGTAGTCTTTTAGGTGCCTGCCAAGCAGGGGGATAACTCCTTTATCCCAAGGGAGATTTCTTCAGTCAGCTGGGCAGCAGCTCGTCGAAGGTCAGTTCTGTGAAGTCCTGTACGAATCTGAGGCTCTAGGGCAAAGTTATTCCCATATATCCCCAAGATTAGGGGATGGTCCAAAATAGAGCCTACCAATCAGAGTAGAGGCGGGAAAGGGTGGCTACACCCACTCCCCTTCGTGTGTTTCCCGCCTGGGCGAGGGGCAGGATGCCCCTGAACCGGTTCCAGGCGGTGTATGCAGAATTGGGGCTCTGCAGCTGCCTACGTGCAACTCTGAATGGACTTTTGGTGCACCCACCCTGTTCCAATCCACATATCCTGTCTGGGGAGGTGCTGGCACCTCCCTGCCACAGGAGCCCTATTGTCCAGATGGCGAGGCTGGGGTTTTCCCCAGCAACAGCCAGCCAGAGTCGTGTAGGTGGCGAACAGTAGCCATTTTGTGGTACATGTGCACTTTTAAATTGGTTTCCAAATTCTACCGCTTTTCCCATATCACCCTCCTAGCAAGGGGGAATCGTGCCCCCATGCCCATGGCTGGACTGGGGGTATGATTCCTTCATGTTTGACACCAAACACGATATGGTTCTGTGTAGCCACTCCAAAGTTACAGCGATGACGCAATAACTTATAATGCGGTTAAGAGTATATGGTATGGCTACACTACAAACAACCCAGTAGCATTTTACGAAGGTTGCAGAGAGGTCCTACTCACGTAGGGGTCCCCCCTCACACATACCTCAGCACCCAGCCCTGTAGGATTACCAGGGCCTGCCATAGGGGTGACCTATGAGAGTATATGTGTTGTATGGTATGGGACATAGGGTACCTACATCCCTGTAAGGGGTGCTAGCACCACCTTACCCAGGCTACAATAGTGGCCTGGTGGTGTCAGTTTGGGTGGCTGTCCCAGGGTGGCACAACAAGTGCTGCAGCCCTGGTAGGCCTACTGGGGGCCCCATGCCCTGGGTACCTAGGGCACCATCTACAAGGGACTGGTAGGGCATGCCCAGCATCCAATTATGTTTGTACCTAGAGTACTCACAACAGTTTTAGGGAGAAAGCAGATAGGCTGGGGTCCTGGATAGCAGGATCCCAGCCAGACTAGTCAAAAACCACTTAAATACCAGGCAAAAAGTTGGGGGCAACCATTAGTCAGATTCCACTCTCCTACACCGGGGAGTACACGGCCCGGAGGTGGTCAGCGAAACATTCCACAATCTCACCAGGCTCAGTCACACACACTCCATCCGAGACACGCAGCTCCGGGACCACACGATTCACTCTCTCCTTCTTATCCAGCCAAGCAATCAACTTTCCCGCCTTGTCCCCGGCGTCATACAATCGACCCTGCTGCTCCCTATACATCGTTTTGGCAGCGTCAGTGACAAGAGACCTGTATTCAAACTGTTTCAGGCTGAGGGCATGGAGCCCGTCCGGAGTGACACCCGCCTCCAAGGCCGACTCCAGCCCCGAGATGTCAGTCTACAGCTTCACCACTGCCTCACTCTTGAGCTTCTTAGCCACCACTATCTGGGAGAGGGCGTGTCCGCGGATTACGGTTTTAAAGGCTTCCCACAGGGACATTGCGGACGACACCGACCCCTCGTTTTCAAGGAAGTATTGGTCCATAGCCTTAACCAGGCTGTCGCGAGTCGTAGGGTCTCGCAGGTACCACGGGTTAATGGGAGCGATCCGCCCTGCAGGCCGCGACTCGGTGTCAAAGAGCAGCCACAGCGGGGAATGATCGGAGATACCCCGCGCCAGGTGCCTAACCTCTCGAATCCGACCAGTCTGCGCCGCGGGCATAAGGAAATAGTCTAACCTAGAAAGACTCCCATGCGCCCCAGAGTGAAAGGTGTACTGACATTGGGTCGGATGCATTAATCTCCAACTATCTACCAGGCCGAAGGTCTCCAACAGTCCACCAAGCCATGCCTGGGCAGCGGGGAGGGCCCTGGGTGGGTGACGATCCAGGTCACCCGAAACCACCGAATTAAAGTCCCCGCCCATAAGCAAAAGACTGTCCGGAAGTTCAAGCAGCATTCGACCCAAGTCCGCGAAGGTGGAGTTCTGGAGGCCCGGGGGGACGTAAACTGAGACCAGGGAAAGGGGCTGCCCCTCCCACCTCCCAGTCAGACACACATAGCGCCCTCTGTCATCCGAGACTACCCTAGTGATCTCCAACGGAAGTGAGGATCGCAGGAGAATGCCCACCCCCTGGAACCAGTTGTGAAACCAGAATGGGCCACGAGGCGGTATCCCCCCCTGTTCATTGCATGACAAACATTACCAACCAGATGCGTCTCCTGGATAAACACCACATCAGGAGTCAGACGACGCAAATACTGCAGCACTACACCCCGTTTGATACGGTCCCCCAACCCATTGACGTTCCATGACATCAACCTCAACCCGTCCCCCCCCATCCCCTCCAATAGATCAAAGGTCCCCCAGCCAGTAGCACAGTTCCCGAATTTGGACAAAAATCAATACCTCGCCCTGCAAACAGAAAACACACAGCAAAACAACCCTTCCTTCCCCCCAACCCCCCTCCAAATCCAACTCCCCCCACCCTGCACCCCTGCGGGCCAAAAAACCCCCCCAACTTGCAGTGTGCCTGTCGCCCTACTAACCCCATTCTACGAAAAGACCCCGGAGGAGGAAAGGGACCCGTCCCCGCCCGCCCCCCACACAGGTCCTAGTGAGACAGAATGAACAAAAGAAGTAATACCCAGCTGAACAGTGCAAAATGGCAAAATCAAGGACCAAAAGTCACTCCAAAGGGGACCCGTCACCTTCGGCGCCGGCAGAGGGCCCGGGACGGCCACCTCTGTCCGGCAGCGAGTCCAGCCAGTCACTCACGGCCACAGGAGAGTCAAAAAAGGCAGTCCGATCTTCATGTTCCACTCGGAGTTTTGCAGGGTAGAGCATAGAGTACTTTAGGCCCAGTTCACGGAGACGACGCTTCACCCCCTGGAATCCCATCCGCTGTTTCTGGACAAGTTGGGTAAAGTCCGGATAAAAGTTAATGGATGAGTTCTCATGACGAACCGGGCCGTGGACCCGTGAGGCCTGCAGAATCGCATCTCGGTCTCTATAGTGGAACAGTTTGGCCATGATAGGCCTCGGGGGGGCCCCCGGCCGTGGCCGACCGCCCGGAACTCGATGGGCCCGCTCCACGGCAAAGAACTTACTTAGGCCAGCAGGGGTCAACTGTTGGAGGATGAGTTCCTCGACCAGGAGGTCAACCGGGCGGTTGTCGGAGGACTCCGGTACGCCTATGACACGGATGTTGTTGCGTCGGGCCCGTCCCTCGAAGTCCTCCAGCCGCCGGGCCATCTGATCGTTGACCACCTCGATGTCACCAAGCGCGGCCTGCAGGTCCGACACATCTGCACCAAGGGTGGAGGTCCGCGCATCGAGAGCCTGAACCCTCTCGTTAGTTTTGGAGAGATCCGCCCGAATTAAGGTGACATCGATTGCCACCGTGTCGATTTTCCGGGCCAGGGCCTCGTATTGCGTGGCGATGGTTTCCCTGATGCCATCAATGGCGCCCTTGATGTCCTGCAGGGAAAGCTCCGGAGAGACGGACGTGCCACCACCGGCGGCGTCTGGGGGGGGGCCGGCCGCTCCAGGGGACCCTCTGCCCTGAGTGTAACGGTCCATGTTGTTGACCTGGACCGGTCCCCCGCGGAGGGAGGCCTTAGTCTTACGCCCCTCGGGGCCCCCCTTGCCCCCCATGTGGTCACGGACACCGAAGGGGACCGCCGATCAAGAGTCGTAGAGGCACCGGCACCGCAGACTAGCGCCTCACCAGAGTCCACAATATAGCGGTGCGGGGGGACCCAAGGCGATGGGCACACTAGTGGCAGGTGGAGACAAAGCCTCGCGCAGAGGCCAAGGAAACACCCCGCCACATCAAGCGCGTTCGCCGTCCAGCCCCCTGAAGTCCGAAAGTGAAACCGAAAGTGGTAGAGCGGCCACTGGCACCGCGCTGCAGCCGCTGTTGTTCAATTACGACACGGCTCCACGGTTCACCTTCGCCCCAGGCACCTCCGTCGGGTGGGTCCCAAAAGTTCGGACAACGACAACTCAGGATTCCCAGGTCCGATTCGATTTCTGAAAAGAGATACGTGCTCAGCCGGTCTTCATCTTCCAGATTCCATAAACCACAACAGGATATTCTCAGGATAAATTCCGAGGAGCAGCAAGGGTCCGGGGAGCCCTGTGCTGACGCGACCATCTTGGATGCGCGCTAGGCTCCTCCTTGGTTAAGGTTTTAACTCTTACTCTCGCCTAATGGTTAAGGTTTTAGACTCTTACTCTGGCCTAATGGTTAAAGTCTTAAACTCTTACTCTGGCCTAATGGTTAAGGTCTTAACTTTTACTCTGGCCTAATGGTTGAGGTCTTAGACTCTTACTCTTGCCTAATGGTTAAGGTCTTACCTCTTACTCTGGCCTAATGGTTAAGGTCTTAGACTCTTACTCTGGCCTAATGGTTAAGGTATTATACTCTTACTCTGGCCTAATGACTAAGGTCTTGACTCTCACTCTGGCCTAATGGTTAAGGTCTTAGACTCTTACTCTGGCCTAATGGTTAGCGTCTTAACTCTTGCTCTGGCCTAATGGTTAAGGTCTAGACTCTTACTCTGGCCTAATGCTTACGGTCTTAACTCTTACTCTGGACCAATGTTTAAGGTCTTAAGTCTTACTCTGGCCTAATGGTTAGGGTCTTAACTCTTGCTCTGGCCTAATGGTTAAGGTCTCAGACTCTTACTCTGGCCTACTGGTTAAGGTCTTAGACTCGTACTCTGGCCTAATGGTAAAGGTCTTAACTCTTACTCTGGCCTAATGGTTAAGGTCTTAACTCTTATTCTGGCCTAATGGTTAAGGTCTTAGACTCTTACTCTGGCCTAATTGTTAAGGTCTTAACTCTTACTATGGCCTAATGGTCAAGGTCTAGACTCTTACTCTGACCTAGTGCTTAAGGTTTTAACTCTTACTATGGCCTAATGGTTAAGGTCTTAACTCTTACTCTGGCCTAATGGTTAAGGTTTTAACTCTTACTCTGGCCTAATGGTTGAGGTCTTAGACTCTTACTCTGGCCTACTGGTTAAGGTCTTTACTCTTACTCTGGCCTAATGGTTAAGGTCTTAGACTTTTACTCTGGCCTACTGGTTGAGGTCTTAACTCTTACTCTGGCCTAATGGTTAAAGTTTTAACTCTTACTCTGGCCTAATGGTTGAGGTCTTAGACTCTTACTCTTGCCTAATGGTTAAGGTCTTAACTCTTACTCTGACCTAATGGTTAAGGTCTTAGACTCTTACTCTGGCCTAATGGTTAAGGTCTTGAATCTTATTCTGGACTAATGGCTAAGTTCTTAACTCTTACTCTGACCTAATGGTTAAGGTCTTAGACTCTTACTCTGGCCTAATGGTTAAGGTCTCAGACTCTTACTCTGGCCTAATGGTTAAGGTCTAAACTCTTACTATTGACAAATGGTTAAGGTCTTAACTCTTACTCTGGCCTAATGGGTAAGGTCTTAGACTCTTACTCTGGCCTACTGGTTAAGGTCTTAACTCTTACTCTGGCCTAATTCGTAAGGTCTTAACTCTTACTATGGCCTAATGGTTAAGGTCTTAACTCTTACTCTGGCCTAATGGTTAAGGTCTTAGACTCTTACTCTGGCCTAATGGTTAAGGTCTTAACTCTTACTCTGGCCTAATGGGTAAGGTCTTATACTCTTACTCTGTCCTAATGGTTAAGGTCTTAGACTCTTACTCGGGCCTAATGGTTAAGGTCTAGACTCTTACTCTGGCCTAGTCCGTAAGGTCTTAACTCTTACTATGGCCTAATGGTTAAGGTCTCAACTCTTACTCTGGCCTAATGGTTAAGGTTTTAGACTCTTAGTCTGGCCTAACGGTTAAATTCTTAGACTCTTACTCTGGCTTAATGGTTAAGGTCTTATCTCTTACTCTGGCCTAATGGTTAAAGTTTTAACTTTTACTCTGGCCTAATGGTTGAGGTCTTAGACTCTTACTCTTGCCTAATGGTTAAGGTCTTACCTCTTACTCTGGCCTAATGGTTAAGGTCTTAGACTCTTACTCTTGCCTAATGGTTAAGGTCTTAACTCTTACTCTGGCCTAATGGTTAAGGTCTTAACTCTTATTCTGGCCTAATGGTTAAGGTCTTAGACTCTTACTCTGGCCTAATGGTAAAGGTCTTAACTCTTACTCTGGCCTAATGGTTAAGGTCTTAACTCTTATTCTGGCCTAATGGTTAAGGTCTTAGACTCTTACTCTGGCCTAATTGTTAAGGTCTTAACTCTTACTCTGGCCTAATGGTCAAGGTCTAGACTCGTATTCAGACCTAGTGCTTAAGGTTTTAACTCTTACTATGGCCTAATGATTAAGGTCTAAGACTCTTACTCTTGCCTAATGGTTAAGGTCTTAACTCTTACTCTGGCCTAATGGTTAAGGTCTTAACTCTTACTCTGGCCTAATGGTTAAGGTCTTTACTCTTACTCTGGCCTAATGGTTAAGGTCTTAGACTCTTACTCTGGCCTACTGGTTGAGGTCTTAACTCTTACTCTGGCCTAATGGTTAAAGTTTTAACTCCTACTCTGGCCTAATGGTTGAGGTCTTAGACTCTTACTCTTGCCTAATGGTTAAGGTCTTAACTCTTACTCTGACTTAATGGTTAAGGTCTTAGACTCTTACTCTGGCCTAATGGTTAAGGTCTTGAATCTTATTCTGGACTAATGGCTAAGTTCTTAACTCTTACTCTGACCTAATGGTTAAGGTCTTAGACTCTTAGTCTGGCCTAATGGTTAAGGTCTCAGACTCTTACTCTGGCCTAATGGTTAAGGTCTAAACTCTTACTATTGACTAATGGTTAAGGTCTTAACTCTTACTCTGGCCTAATGGGTAAGGTCTTAGACTCTTACTCTGGCCTACTGGTTAAGGTCTTAACTCTTACTCTGGCCTAATGGGTAAGGTCTTAGACTCTTACTCTGGCCTAATGGTTAGCGTCTTAACTCTTGCTCTGGCCTAATGGTTAAGGTCTAGACTCTTACTCTGGCCTAATGCTTACGGTCTTAACTCTTACTCTGGACCAATGTTTAAGGTCTTAAGTCTTACTCTGGCCTAATGGTTAGGGTCTTAACTCTTGCTCTGGCCTAATGGTTAAGGTCTCAGACTCTTACTCTGGCCTACTGGTTAAGGTCTTAGACTCGTACTCTGGCCTAATGGTAAAGGTCTTAACTCTTACTCTGGCCTAATGGTTAAGGTCTTAACTCTTATTCTGGCCTAATGGTTAAGGTCTTAGACTCTTACTCTGGCCTAATTGTTAAGGTCTTAACTCTTACTATGGCCTAATGGTCAAGGTCTAGACTCTTACTCTGACCTAGTGCTTAAGGTTTTAACTCTTACTATGGCCTAATGGTTAAGGTCTTAACTCTTACTCTGGCCTAATGGTTAAGGTTTTAACTCTTACTCTGGCCTAATGGTTGAGGTCTTAGACTCTTACTCTGGCCTACTGGTTAAGGTCTTTACTCTTACTCTGGCCTAATGGTTAAGGTCTTAGACTTTTACTCTGGCCTACTGGTTGAGGTCTTAACTCTTACTCTGGCCTAATGGTTAAAGTTTTAACTCTTACTCTGGCCTAATGGTTGAGGTCTTAGACTCTTACTCTTGCCTAATGGTTAAGGTCTTAACTCTTACTCTGACCTAATGGTTAAGGTCTTAGACTCTTACTCTGGCCTAATGGTTAAGGTCTTGAATCTTATTCTGGACTAATGGCTAAGTTCTTAACTCTTACTCTGACCTAATGGTTAAGGTCTTAGACTCTTACTCTGGCCTAATGGTTAAGGTCTCAGACTCTTACTCTGGCCTAATGGTTAAGGTCTAAACTCTTACTATTGACAAATGGTTAAGGTCTTAACTCTTACTCTGGCCTAATGGGTAAGGTCTTAGACTCTTACTCTGGCCTACTGGTTAAGGTCTTAACTCTTACTCTGGCCTAATTCGTAAGGTCTTAACTCTTACTATGGCCTAATGGTTAAGGTCTTAACTCTTACTCTGGCCTAATGGTTAAGGTCTTAGACTCTTACTCTGGCCTAATGGTTAAGGTCTTAACTCTTACTCTGGCCTAATGGGTAAGGTCTTATACTCTTACTCTGTCCTAATGGTTAAGGTCTTAGACTCTTACTCGGGCCTAATGGTTAAGGTCTAGACTCTTACTCTGGCCTAGTCCGTAAGGTCTTAACTCTTACTATGGCCTAATGGTTAAGGTCTCAACTCTTACTCTGGCCTAATGGTTAAGGTTTTAGACTCTTAGTCTGGCCTAACGGTTAAATTCTTAGACTCTTACTCTGGCTTAATGGTTAAGGTCTTATCTCTTACTCTGGCCTAATGGTTAAAGTTTTAACTTTTACTCTGGCCTAATGGTTGAGGTCTTAGACTCTTACTCTTGCCTAATGGTTAAGGTCTTACCTCTTACTCTGGCCTAATGGTTAAGGTCTTAGACTCTTACTCTTGCCTAATGGTTAAGGTCTTAACTCTTACTCTGGCCTAATGGTTAAGGTCTTAACTCTTATTCTGGCCTAATGGTTAAGGTCTTAGACTCTTACTCTGGCCTAATGGTAAAGGTCTTAACTCTTACTCTGGCCTAATGGTTAAGGTCTTAACTCTTATTCTGGCCTAATGGTTAAGGTCTTAGACTCTTACTCTGGCCTAATTGTTAAGGTCTTAACTCTTACTCTGGCCTAATGGTCAAGGTCTAGACTCGTATTCAGACCTAGTGCTTAAGGTTTTAACTCTTACTATGGCCTAATGATTAAGGTCTAAGACTCTTACTCTTGCCTAATGGTTAAGGTCTTAACTCTTACTCTGGCCTAATGGTTAAGGTCTTAACTCTTACTCTGGCCTAATGGTTAAGGTCTTTACTCTTACTCTGGCCTAATGGTTAAGGTCTTAGACTCTTACTCTGGCCTACTGGTTGAGGTCTTAACTCTTACTCTGGCCTAATGGTTAAAGTTTTAACTCCTACTCTGGCCTAATGGTTGAGGTCTTAGACTCTTACTCTTGCCTAATGGTTAAGGTCTTAACTCTTACTCTGACTTAATGGTTAAGGTCTTAGACTCTTACTCTGGCCTAATGGTTAAGGTCTTGAATCTTATTCTGGACTAATGGCTAAGTTCTTAACTCTTACTCTGACCTAATGGTTAAGGTCTTAGACTCTTAGTCTGGCCTAATGGTTAAGGTCTCAGACTCTTACTCTGGCCTAATGGTTAAGGTCTAAACTCTTACTATTGACTAATGGTTAAGGTCTTAACTCTTACTCTGGCCTAATGGGTAAGGTCTTAGACTCTTACTCTGGCCTACTGGTTAAGGTCTTAACTCTTACTCTGGCCTAATGGGTAAGGTCTTAGACTCTTACTCTGTCCTAATGGTTAAGGTCTTAGACTCTTACTCTGGCCTAATGGTTAAGGTCTAGACTCTTACTCTGGCCTAATCCGTAAGGTCTTAACTCTTACTATGGCCTAACAGTTAAGGTCTTAGACTCTTACTATTGCCTAATGGTTAAGGTCTTAACTCTTACTCTGGCCTAATGGTTAAGGTCTTAACTCTTACTTTGGCCTAATGGTTAAGCTCTTAACTCTTACTATTGACTAATGATTAAGGTCTTAACTCTTACTCTGGCCTAATGGTTAAGGTCTTAGACTCTTACTCTGGCCTACTGGTTAAGGTCTTACCTCTTACTCTGGCCTAATGGTTAAGGCCTTAACTCTTACTCTGTCCTAATGGTTAAGGTCTTAGACTCTTACTCTGGCCTAATGGTTAAGGTCTTAGACTCTTACTCTTGCCTAATGGTTAAGGTCTTAACTCTTACTCTGGCCTAATGGTTAAGGTCTTAGACTCTTACTCTGGCCTAATGGTTAAGGTCTTAACTCTTACTCTGGCCTAATGGGTAAGGTCTTAGACTCTTACTCTGGGCTACTGGTTAAGGTCTTAATTCTTACTCTGGCCTATTGGTTAAGGTTTTAATTCTTACTCTGGCCTAATGGTTAAGGTTTTAGACTCTTACTCTGACCTAATGGTTAAGGTCTTAACTCTTACTCTGGCCTAATGGTTAAGGTATTGGACTCTTACTCTGGCCTAATGACTAAGGTCTTGACTCTCACTCTGGCCTAATGGTTAAGGTCTAGACTCCTACTGTGGCCTACTGGTTAAGGTCTTAACTCTTACTCTGGCCTAATGGTTAAGGTCTTAGACTCTTACTCTGGCCTAATGGTTAAGGTCTTAACTCTTACTCTGGCCTAATGGTTAAGGTATTGGACTCTTACTCTGGCCTAATGGTTAAGGTCTTGACTCTTACACTGGCCTAATAGTTAAGGTCTTAGACTCTTACTCTGGCCTAATGGTTAAGGTATTATACTCTTACCCTGGCCTAATGGCTAAGGTCTTGACTCTCACTCTGGCCTAATGGTTAAGGTCTAGACTCCTACTCTGGCCTACTGGTTAAGGTCTTAACTCTTACTGTGGCCTAATGGTTAAGGTCTTAGACTCTTACTCTGGCCTACTGGTTAAGACCTTAACTCTTACTCTGGCCTAATGGTTAAGGTTTTAACTCTTACTCTGGCCTAATGGTTAAGGTTTTAGACTCTTAGTCTGGCCTAACGGTTAAATTCTTAGACTCTTACTCTGGCTTAATGGTTAAGGTATTAGACTCTTACTCTAGCCTAATGGTTAAGGTCTTGACTCTTACTCTGGTCTAATCGTTAAGGTATTAGACTCTTACTCTAGCCTAATGGTTAAGGTCTTGACTCTTACTCTGGTCTAATGGTTAAGGTCTAGACTCTTACTCTGGCCTAATGCTTAAGGTCTTAACTCTTACTCTGGCCTAATGGTTAAGGTCTTAGACTCTTACTCTGGCTGTGAGAAGTTGGCCTGGCATATGCTGTTCCTAGTTATAGGGACACCTTGCACCAGTCCAATTCGACTCCTATTGATGATAGGTTTAAGACAACCTTTAAAGAAAGCTATCCTAGTGGTAGCTGTGGAGAGCAGCCTTCAGGCTAAGTCTTGAAGGAGTGTTAAGCTTATTGTTTTACCATAATAACCTCTTGAATAACCAAATGAAAGAGTAGCCCACACAGGTATATATATAAAATATATGTATTTATTCTAGACAGAATCCCACAGTCACTTTATGTGGCTAGTGGCAAAGTTACACTTCAAACAAGCATTTATAAACACAATAAATAGCACAGAAATCAATGGGCCCCAGGGGGGGACCAAACCATATACTAAAATAGTGGTATAAGAACCACGACAATTCTACAGGCAATGCCTAGGGCATTCAGGATCGCTGGCCCCTTCGGAATCCACCCACAGTTAAGAGGAAGGGGACCCACGGGAGGCGTGTGCAGTGCGAGAAGTTGCTATCGGGATCGCAATGTTAGCCTATGGAGAATGTCGCGGTTGAATAATTAAGGTTTAAGGACACTTCTAACAACAGTACAAAGTTAAGACTTGAGACTTAAGGCTTTGGAGAGCCCACCACCACGGAAGTACCGAAGTACCACTGTTACCTGCCCCAGGGAAGCCGGGTGCATAGGTCGATTCTGGTGTCGGGTCGCGGGCTGATTTTCTATGGAAAAGGAGTCCAAACTTCTGCTAGCTGGAAGTGTCGTTGAAGTCGTGAAGATTAAAGTTGAAGAAAAGACAAAGATGAACCTGAAAGCAGAGGGGACAGAGTCTGGGTCACAGCACAGTGACCAGGGAGCTCACAGGAGGGAGCTCGTGGATGTCGGGTGCTTCAGGTGAGGAAGGTACAGCTGGGCTCTGCAGTCACGGGCTCCGGGAGGCTTCAAGGAAGGCCAGCTTCTGGAGGGCGACTGTCCCACGTCGGCTGAGGGTCGCTGCGGTGTTAGTGTCCCGATTGGATCCACTAAGCATTGGCAACCGCAACCCACGCAAGACGAACAAAGCAGCTGCTGGTGCAGACCCACGAGGTCTGAGGGTGCTCTCCTTTGCAGGGAGCGTAGAGCAGGCCTGGAGCAATCAGGGGAACTCTTGGAAAAGAAGATTGTCCTCCGTCAGGGCCCACCAGTCGAGGGACAAGGGACCGCGGAAGGCAGCAAAATGGAGTGCGTAAAAGGGCTCCCACGGGCCACCGGAGCGGGCCAGGGAGCTGAGAGTCGGCACAAATGCTGCTTGATGTTTGGCTCAAGAATGGGCCAAAGCACAACTTCCCCACTGGTCGGGGTCGTCTGTTGGACAAGAGGTGGCTGGTGTCTCGGGGTATGCGGGGATCTCGACACCCACGTGGTCCAGGGTGCTCAGACTTGCTGGGCACACTCACAGGACGCTGGGATGCACTGGAGACCCACCTCGAGGTTGCTGGAAGGCGTCGAAGGTCGTGAGAGCAACGAAGTTCCAACCGGGTATCTTGTAGTCTTTTAGACTGCCAAGCAGGGGGATAACTCCTTTATCCCAAGGGAGATTTCTTCAGTCAGCTGGGCAGCAGCACGTCGAAGGTCAGTTCTGTGAAGTCCTGTACGAATCTAAGGCTCTAGGGCAAAGTTATTCCCATATATCCCCAAGATTAGGGGATGGTCCAAAAGAGAGCCTACCAATCAGAGTAGAGGCGGGAAAGGGTGGCTACACCCACTCCCCTTTGTGTGTTTCCCGCCTGGGCGAGGGGCAGGACGCCCCTGAACCGGTTCCAGGCGGTGTATGCAGAATTGGGGCTCTGCAGCTGCCTACGTGCAACTCTGAAAGGACATTTGGTGCACCCACCCTGTTCCAATCCACATATCCTGTCTGGGGAGGTGCTGGCACCTCCCTGCCACAGGAGCCCTATTGTCCAGATGGCGGGGCTGGGGTTTTCCCCAGCAACAGCCAGCCAGAGTCGTGTAGGTGGCGAACAGTAGCCATTTTGTGGTACATGTGCACTTTTAAATTGGTGTCCAAATTCTACCGCTTTTCCCATATCACCCTCCTAGCAAGGGGGAATCATGCCCCCATGCCCATGGCTGGACTGGGGGTATGATTCCTTCATGTTTGACACCAAACACGATATGGTTCTTTGTAACCATTCCTAAGTTACAGCGATGACGCAATAACTTATAATGCGGTTAAGAGTATATGGTATGGCTACACTACAAACAACCCAGTAACGATTTTACGAAGGTTGCAGAGAGGTCCTACTCACGTAGGGGTCCCCCCTCACACATACCTCAGCACCCAGCCCTGTAGGATTACCAGGGCCTGCCATAGGGGTGACCTATGAGAGTATATGTGTTGTATGGTATGGGACATAGGGTACCTACATCCCTGTAAGGGGTGCTAGCACCACCTTACCCAGGCTACAGTAGTGGCCTGGTGGTGTCAGTTTGGGTGGCTGTCCCAGGGTGGCACAATAAGTGCTGCAGCCCTGGTAGGCCTACTGGGGGACCCATGCCCTGGGTACCTAGGGTACCATCTACAAGGGACTGGTAGGGCATGCCCAGCATCCAATTATGTTTGTACCTAGAGTACTCACAACAGTTTTAGGGAGAAAGCAGATAGGCTGGGGTCCTGGATAGCAGGATCCCAGCCAGACTAGTCAAAAACCACTTATATACCAGGCAAAAAGTTGGGGGCAACCATTAGTCAGATTCCACTCTCCTACATAACCCCCCCCCCCCCCAAACGAAAGGAGATAAGGCAAACCTTGTCCAGATAAGCCTTTATTTCCTGAGTGGCCATATAAGGAAGAACCTGTACTAACATGGTTGCTCCCTGTGTCATGGTCCACTTGGGAAATCCTACCCCAAGGGGTTCTAGAGTTTCTCCAAAGTCTAGGGAAATTACCTGTATTGGTTTTTGGGTCAGAGGTGGGCTGGTGGGGTGTCTGAGTCTGGAAGTGAGACCCTACTTGGGTTGGTCTCAACCTCCGCAGATCACTGGCCACTATGGAAGCCTTTCTGCCCATGACTGTGTCATATCTGGCCCTAAGGGTCAACCTCTGGCTGCCTACAGCTGGGGGTTGGATCCCTTTGGCTGGAATAGTGGAGGGCACTGGAAGGTTTGGGGCAGCTAGGCCCCAGGTTTCCCTGTGCTCAACAACATCCATTTGAGGGGTGCCTATACCTAGGGGTAAGGGGGATCCCTCAGTTTGTAGAGGAATATTCACCTGGCTGAAACTACTCTGCTGGGTGTCCCTAATCTGTTGATGAGGGGGTTCCGCCGGGCAGGGGCCCAATAAGGGTCCACTGACCTCCCTGACCTCTGCAGCCCTGGGCTGACTGAGGCAGGGTAGAGAGGGGCAGGATACCTGCTCCAGACTGGGTACCACCTTGGAAGGATCCCCTGCCATCAGAGAGGTGGGCAGGTCAGGCCTGTCCACTTCTGGGGCAGTTACTTCACAAGGGGCAGGATCAGTTCCCTGAGAAACTTGACCCTTACCTGTAGTCTGGTGGGGGGAGGACTGTTCCTCTTCCCCTATGCTCTCTGTTTGGGTAGAGTGATCCATAGTTTCAGGCTTCTCTCTTTCTATTTTCTCCTGGGGTGGAGGTGAGGCCCTCAGGGTCTCATCCACGTTCTCAGGGATTCCTACCATTTTCAAATGGGCCTTGTGGTCAACCTCAGCCCAGGCTGAGATTTCTAGATCATTCCCCAGTAGACCATCTACAGGCAAGTTTGGGGACACTGCCACTCTCTTGGGGCCAGTGACCCCTCCCCAGCTGAGATTTATCACTGCCATGGGATGATCTGTCCAGATTCCATCTATGTTGGTCACCTGGTAGCTAAACCCAGGTAAAAGCTGATCTAGGGGCACTAGCCTCTTGGTCACCATGGTGACACTGGCCCCTGTGTCCTTATAGGCTACAGCCTTCTGACCATTGATTATTGGTTCCTGTCTGTACCTGCCCAGAATACTGGGGCTCATGGTAAAGTTGGCAAACCCCATGCCACCATCACAGACCATAGTTGCTTGAGTAGGGGACCTGGATAGGCCAGAGTCCCCCTGAGTTCCCCAAGAAATCCCAACTAAGTTTCTGGGTGCACTCCCACCACCTGGGGGATTACTACTAGTAGTAACAGGAGGTGTTGGAGCTGGTTTTGGAGGAACATTCTCTTTATTGCCATTCTTTGGACAGCTGGAGTCAGTTTTCCAGTGGCCAGGTTTCTTACAGACATGGCAATATGGTTTCTTGTTATTAGAGGAAGTATTTTGGGACCCACCCCCAGCACTGGGTTGTTGGGGCCCTTCAGAGGACTTTTCTTGTTTATCATCCCCACCTTTCTCTTTGGGCTTAGTGGAATCCTTCTTCTGGTCACCAACTTGGTTCTTAGGCCTAATCCTGGTTCTGACCCATTTGTCTGCCTTCTTTCCCAATTCTTGGGGAGAGGTCAGATCAGAGTCCACCAGGTGCTGGTGTAAAAGTTGGTTCTGACAATTATTAAGAATCTGCTCCCTCATAATGAGATTATACAATCCTTGATAATCATTAACTTTACTGCCATTTAACCAACCTTCCAGTGCCTTGGTTGCACAATCCACAAAGTCTACCCAATCCTGATTCTGTGCTTTCTGGGTGTCTCTGAACTTAAGTCTGTATTGATCAGTGGTTAAGCCAAACCCATCTATTAAAGCAGCTTTCAAGATATAATAATCATCAGCATCCTCTTCTCTTACAGAGAGGAGCTTGTCTCTTCCTTTATCTGAAAAGGAGAGCCACAGGATTGCTGCCCACTGCTCTACAGGGACCCTCTGTACTCTACAGGCCCTTTCAAGAGCAGATATTCATTTGTGGATATCATCCCCATTCTGATAGGGGGGCACAATCTTGTGGAGGTTCCTATTGTTAGGGACTTTCTCTCTAACTCTAGGGGTTTCATTACTGCCACCAGGGATCTCTAGACCCCACTATCTTGAAGCTTTCTGAAGCTCCAGGGTTTCCCTGTCCAATGCTAACTGTTCTCTTTTAAGCTCAAGCTTAGCCTGCTCAAATTTGATCAGTCTGCATTTCCTCTCATGAGAGGATTCTCTTCTCTGAGAAGAGGCAGAGGACCCTTTGGATCTCCTAGAATGGTTGGATCCCACTGAGGGGGATCTGTTCCTTCTTGGATCCACCACTCTCCTTTTAAGGGTGGAGGGAGTGCCTCTTGAGCCATCACCTCCATGTTGTGAGTGGTTTGTTTCTTCCAGGTCAGGATTTTCATCCTCTTCCTGTTCCTCATCAGAGTCCACTCTGGGAGTGTCCTCTTCTGAAGGATGCCCACCCACTCTGTCTGTCCCTCTGGACCCTATGGATTCCATAAAGTCTGCTATGAGCAGGATTTCCCTGAGACGTTGTGTGTTGGCACCTTTGTTTGTCTTCAGTTTTCTAAGGGTGCACATTTCCCTGAGCTCTGCAAAGTAGAAATTATCATACTTATCTACTGTGACCCTCTGGGGTCCTTCCATAGCCTTAGTGGCACCTGCACCTGAAGACATGTTTAGTGTAGTGATGTATCTACCTACACTAAGTGTGGCCTACTGAACCCTCTCTTGAGTTGTAGTCAAGGTGTGCTAAACCCTCTACACACAACTCCAAGTTCAGTAGAACTTATTGTATTCTAGCTTGAATTTATATGTACCTTTGGTACCTTGTGGCTTTCACTTTAGAAATTCAATTTGTTATCTGGTAAAACAATGGCAAGCTTGAATCCAACCGCTGCACACCAATGTGAGAAGTTGGCCTGGCATATGCTGTTCCTAGTTATAGGGACACCTTGCACCAGTCCAATTCGACTCCTATTGATGATAGGTTTAAGACAACCTTTAAAGAAAGCTATCCTAGTGGTAGCTGTGGAGAGCAGCCTTCAGGCTAAGTCTTGAAGGAGTGTGAAGCTTATTGTTTTACCATAATAACCTCTTGAATAACCAAATGAAAGAGTAGCCCACACAGGTATATATATATAAAATATATGTATTTATTCTAGACAGAATCCCACAGTCACTTTATGTGGCTAGTGGCAAAGTTACACTTCAAACAAGCATTTATAAACACAATAAATAGCACAGAAATCAATGGGCCCCAGGGGGGGACCAAACCATATACTAAAATAGTGGTATAAGAACCACGACAATTCTACAGGCAATGCCTAGGGCATTAAGGATCGCTGGCCCCTTCGGAATCCACCCACAGTTAAGAGGAAGGGGACCCACGGGAGGCGTGTGCAGTGCGAGAAGTTGCTATCGGGATCGCAATGTTAGCCTATGGAGAATGTCGCGGTTGAATAATTAAGGTTTAAGGACACTTCTAACAACAGTACAAAGTTAAGACTTGAGACTTAAGGCTTTGGAGAGCCCACCACCACGGAAGTACCGAAGTACCACTGTTACCTGCCCCAGGGAAGCCGGGTGCATAGGTCGATTCTGGTGTCGGGTCGCGGGCTGATTTTCTATGGAAAAGCAGTCCAAACTGCTGCTAGCTGGAAGTGTCGTTAAAGTCGTGAAGATTAAAGTTGAAGAAAAGACAAAGATGAACCTGAAAGCAGAGGGGACAGAGTCTGGGTCACAGCACAGTGACCAGGGAGCTCACAGGAGGGAGCTCGTGGATGTCGGGTGCTTCAGGTGTGGAAGGTACAGCTGGGCTCTGCAGTCACGGGCTCCGGGAGGCTTCAAGGAAGGCCAGCTTCTGGAGGGCGACTGTCCCACGTCGGCTGAGGGTCGCTGCGGTGTTAGTGTCCCGATTGGATCCACTAAGCATTGGCAACCGCAACCCACACAAGACGAACAAAGCAGCTGCTGGTGCAGACCCACGAGGTCTGAGGGTGCTCTCCTTTGCAGGGAGCGTAGAGCAGGCCTGGAGCAACCAGGGGAACTCTTGGAAAAGAAGATTGTCCTCTGTCAGGGCCCACCAGTCGAGGGACAAGGGACCGCAGAAGGAAGCAAAATGGAGTGCGTAAAAGGGCTCCCACGGGCCACCGGAGCGGGCCAGGGAGCTGAGAGTCGGCACAAATGCTGCGTGATGGTTGGCTCAAGAATGAGCCAAAGCACAACTTCCCCACTGGTCGGGGTCGTGTGCTGGACAAGAGGTGGCCGGTGTCTCGGGGTATGCAGGGATCTTGACACCCACGTGGTCCAGGGTGCTCAGACTTGCTGGGCACACTCACAGGACGCTGGGATGCACTGGAGACCCACCTCGAGGTTGCTGGAAGGAGTCGAAGGTCGTGAGAGCAACGAAGTTCCAACCGGGTATCTTGTAGTCTTTTAGGTGCCTGCCAAGCAGGGGGATAACTCCTTTATCCCAAGGGAGATTTCTTCAGTCAGCTGGGCAGCAGCCCGTCGAAGGTCAGTTCTGTGAAGTCCTGTACGAATCTAAGGCTCTAGGGCAAAGTTATTCCCATATATCCCCAAGATTAGGGGATGGTCCAAAAGAGAGCCTACCAATCAGAGTAGAGGCGGGAAAGGGTGGCTACACCCACTCCCCTTTGTGTGTTTCCCACCTGGGCGAGGGGCAGGACGCCCCTGAACCGGTTCCAGGCGGTGTATGCAGAATTGGGGCTCTGCAGCTGCCTACGTGCAACTCTGAAAGGACATTTGGTGCACCCACCCTGTTCCAATCCACATATCCTGTCTGGGGAGGTGCTGGCACCTCCCTGCCACAGGAGCCCTATTGTCCAGATGGCGGGGCTGGGGTTTTCCCCAGCAACAGCCAGCCAGAGTCGTGTAGGTGGCGAACAGTAGCCATTTTGTGGTACATGTGCACTTTTAAATTGGTGTCCAAATTCTACCGCTTTTCCCATATCACCCTCCTAGCAAGGGGGAATCATGCCCCCATTCCCATGGCTGGACTGGGGGTATGATTCCTTCATGTTTGACACCAAACACGATATGGTTCTGTGTAGCCATTCCTAAGTTACAGCTATGACGCAATAACTTATAATGCGGTTAAGAGTATATGGTATGGCTACACTACAAACAACCCAGTAACGATTTTACGAAGGTTGCAGAGAGGTCCTACTCACGTAGGGGTCCCCCCTCACACATACCTCAGCACCCAGCCCTGTAGGATTACCAGGGCCTGCCATAGGGGTGACCTATGAGAGTATATGTGTTGTATGGTGTGGGACATAGGGTACCTACATCCCTGTAAGGGGTGCTAGCACCACCTTACCCAGGCTACAGTAGTGGCCTGGTGGTGTCAGTTTGGGTGGCTGTCCCAGGGTGGCACAATAAGTGCTGCAGCCCTGGTAGGCCTACTGGGGGACCCATGCCCTGGGTACCTAGGGTACCATCTACAAGGGACTGGTAGGGCATGCCCAGCATCCAATTATTTTTGTACCTAGAGTACTCACAACAGTTTTAGGGAGAAAGCAGATAGGCTGGGGTCCTGGATAGCAGGATCCCAGCCAGACTAGTCAAAAACCACTTATATACCAGGCAAAAAGTTGGGGGCAACCATTAGTCAGATTCCACTCTCCTACACTGGCCTAATGGTTAGGGTCTTAACTCTTGATCTGGCCTAATGGTTGAGGTCTTGAATCTTACTCTGGTCTAATGGTTAAGGTTTAGACTCTTACTCTGGCCTAATACTTAAGGTCTTAACTCTTACTCTGGCCTAATGGTTAAGGTCTTAGACTCTTACTCTGGCCCAATGTTTAAGGTCTTAAGTCTTACTCTGGCCTAATGGTTAGGGTCTTAACTCTTGCTCTGGCCTAATGGTTAAGGTCTCAGACTCTTACTCTGGCCTAATGGTTAAGGTCTTAACTCTTATTCTGGCCTAATGGTTAAGGTCTTAGACTCTTACTCTGGTCTAATTGTTAAGGTCTTAACTCTTACTCTGACCTAGTGTTTAAGGTTTTAACTCTTACTATGGCCTAATGATTAAGGTCTAAGACTCTTACTCTTGCCTAATGGTTAAGGTCTTAACTCTTACTCTGGACTAATGGTTAAGGTCTTAGACTCTTACTCTGGCCTAATTGTTAAGGTCTTAACTCTTACTCTGGCCTAATGGTTAAGGTCTTAGACTCTTACTCTGGCCTTATGATTAAGGTCTTAACTCTTACTCTGGCCTAATGGTTAGGGTCTTAACTCTTACTCTGGCCTAATGGTTAAGGTCTTGACTCTTACTCTGGTCTAATGGTTAAGGTCTAGACTCTTACTCTGGCCTAATGCTTAAGGTCTTAACTCTTACTCTGGCCTAATGGTTAAGGTCTTAGACTCTTACTCTGGACCAATGTTTAAGGTCTTAAGTCTTACTCTGGCCTAATGGTTAGGGTCTTAACTCTTGCTCTGGCCTCATGGTTAAGGTCTCAGACTCTTACTCTGGCCTACTGGTTAAGGTCTTAGACTCGTACTCTGGCCTAATGGTAAAGGTCTTAACTCTTACTCTGGCCTAATGGATAAGGTCTTAACTCTTATTCTGGCCTAATGGTTAAGGTCTTAGACTCTTACTCTGGCCTAATTGTTAAGGTCTTAACTCTTACTCTGGCCTAATGGTCAAGGTCTAGACTCTTACTCTGACCTAGTGCTTAAGGTTTTAACTCTTACTATGGCCAAATGATTAAGGTCTAAGACTCTTACTCTTGCCTAATGGTTAAGGTCTTAACTCTTACTCTGGCCTAATGGTTAAGGTCTTAACTCTTACTCTGGCCTAATGGGTAAGGTCTTAGACTCTTACTCTGGCCTACTGGTTAAGGTCTTAACTCTTACTCTTGCCTAATGGTTAAGGTCTTAACTCTTACTCTGGACTAATGGTTAAGGTCTTAGACTCTCACTCTGGCATAATGGTTAAGGTCTTAACTCTTACTCTGGCCTACTGGTTAAGGTCTTAAATCTTACTCTGGCCTAATGGTTAAGGTTTTAACTCTCACTCTGGCCTAATGGTTGAGGTCTTAGACTCTTACTCTGGCCTACTGGTTAAGGTCTTTACTCTTACTCTGGCCTAATGGTTAAGGTCTTAGACTCTTACTCTGGCCTACTGGTTGAGGTCTTAACTCTTACTCTGGCCTAATGGTTAAAGTTTTAACTCTTACTCTGGCCTAATGGTTGAGGTCTTAGACTCTTACTCTTGCCTAATGGTTAAGGTCTTAACTCTTACTCTGACCTAATGGTTAAGGTCTTAGACTCTTACTCTGGCCTAATGGTTAAGGTCTTGAATCTTATTCTGGACTAATGGTTAAGGTCTTAACTCTTCGTCTGGACTAATGGCTAAGTTCTTAACTCTTACTCTGACCTAATGGTTAAGGTCTTAGACTCTTACTCTGGCCTAATGGTTAAGGTCTCAGACTCTTACTCTGGCCTAATGGTTAAGGTCCAAACTCTTACTATTGACTAATGGTTAAGGTCTTAACTCTTACTCTGGCCTAATGGTTAAGGTCTTAGACTCTTACTCTGGCCTAATGGGTAAGGTCTTAACTCTTACTCTGGCCTAATGGGTAAGGTCTTAGACTCTTATTCCGGAATACTGGTTAAGGTCTTAACTCTTACTCTGGCCTAATGGTTAAGGTTTTAACTCTTACTCTGGCCTAATTGTTAAGGTCTTACCTCTTACTCTGGCCAAAATTGTTAAGGTCTTAGACTCTTACTTTGGCCTAATGGTTAAGGTCTTAACTCTTACTATTGACTAATGGTTAAGGTCTTAACTCTTACTCTGGCCTAATGGTTAAGGTCTTAGACTCTTACTCTGGCCTAATGGTAATGGTTAAGGTCTTAGACCCTTACTCTTGCCTAATGGTTAAGGTCTTAACTCTTACTCTGGCCTAATGGTTAAGGTCTTAGACTCTTACTCTGGCCTAATGGTTAAGGTCCTAACTCTTTCTCTGGCTTAATGGGTAATGTCTTAGACTCTTACTCTGGCCTACTGGTTAAGGTCTTAGACTCTTACTCTAGCCTAATGGTTAAGGTCTTAGACTCTTACTCTGGCCTAATGGTTAAGGTCTTAACCATTAGTCTAGAATTAATATCTACACCTTAACCATTAGGCCAGAGAAAGAGTCTAAGGTCTTAACTCTTCCTCTGGACTAATGGCTAAGTTCTTAACTCTTACTCTGGCCTAACGGTTAAGGTCTTAGACTCTTACTCTGGCCTAATGGTTAAGGTTTTAGACTTTTACTCTTGCCTAATGGTTAAGGTCTTAACTCTTACTCTGGCCTAATGGTTAAGGTCTTTGTGAGAAGTTGGCCTGGCATATGCTGGTCACTAGTGAAAGTGGCCACCTTGCACCAGTCCAATTCGACTCCTATGATGTTAGGTTTAAAAGACAACCTTTAAAGAAAGCTATCCTAGTGGTAGCTGTGGAGAGCAGCCTTCAGGCTAAGTCTTGAAGGAGTGTTAAGCTTATTGTTTTACCATAATAACCTCTTGAATAACCAAATGAAAGAGTAGTCCACACAGGTATCTATATAAAATATATGTATTTATTCTAGGTAGAATCCCACAGACACTTTATGTGACTAGTGGCAAAGTTACAAGTTAAACAAGCATTTATAAACACAATAAATAGCACAGAAATCAATGGGCCCCAGGGGGGGACCAAACCATATACTAAAATAGTGGTATAAGAACCACGACAATTCTACAGGCAATGCCTAGGGCATTCAGGATCGCTTGCCCCTTCAGAATCCACCCACAGTTATGAGGAAGGGGACCCACGGGAGGCGTGTGCAGTGCGAGAAGCTGCTATCGGGATCGCAATGTTAGCCTATGGAGAATGTCGCGGTTGAATATTTAAAGTTAAAGGACACTTCTAGCAGTAGTACAAAGTTAAGACTTGAGACTTAAGGCTTTGGAGAGCCCACCACCACGGGAGTACCGAAGTACCACTGTTACCTGCCCCAGGGCAGCCGGGTGCATAGGTCGATTCTGGTGTCGGGTCGCGGGCTGATTTTCAATGGAAAAGTAGTCCAAACTGCTGCTAGCTGAAAGCGTCGCTGAAGTCGTGAAGATTAAAGATGTAGGAAATGTAGAGAAGGACCTGAAAGCAGAGGGGACAGAGTCTGGGTCACGGCACAGTGACCAGGGAGCTCACAGGAAGGAGCTCGTGGATGTCGGGTGCTTCAGGTGAGGAAGGTACAGCTGGGCTCTGCAGTCACGGGCTCCGGGAGGCTTCAAGGAAGGCCAGCTTCTGGAGGGCGACTGTCCCATGTCGGATGAGGGTCGCTGCAGTGTTAGTGTCCCGATTGGATCCACTAAGCATTGGCAACCGCAACCCACACAAGATGTACAAAGCAGCTGCTGGTGCAGACCCACGAGGTCTGAGGGTGCTCTCCATTGTAGGGAGCGTAGAGCAGGCCTGGAGCAACCAGGGGAACTCTTAGAAAAGAAGATTGTCCTCCGTCAGGGCCCACAAGTCGAGGGACAAGGGACTGCAAAAGGCAGCAAAATGGAGTGCGTAAAAGGGCTCCCACGGGCCACCGGAGCGGACTAGGGAGCTGAGCTTTGGCACGGATACTGCTGGAAGGTTGGCTCAGAAATGGGCCAAAGCACAACTTCCCCACTGGTCGGGGTCGTGTGCTATGCAAGAGGTGGCCAGGGTCTCGGGGTATGCAGGGATCTCGGCACCCACGTGGTCCACGGTGCTCAGACTTGCTGGGCACACTCACAGGACTCTGGGATGCACTGGAGACCCACCTCAAGGTTGATGGAAGGTGTCAAAGTTCATGAGAGCAGCCAAGTTCCAACCGGATATCTTGTAGTCTTTTAGGTGCCTGCCAAGCAGGGGGATAACTCCTTTATCCCAAGGGAGATTTCTTCAGTCAGCTGGGCAGCAGCTCGTCGAAGGTCAGTTCTGTTAAGTTCTGGACGAATCTGAGGCTCTGGGGCCAGGTTATTCACATATATCCCCAATATTAGGGGATGGTCCCAACAAGAGCCTACCAATCAGAGTAGAGGCGGGAAAGGGTGGCTACACCCACTCCCCTTTGTGTGTTTCCCGTCTGGGCGAGGGGCAGGATGCCCCTGAACCGGTTCCAGGCGGTGTATGCAGAATTGGGGCTCTGCAGCTGCCTACGTGCAACTCTGAATGGACATTTGGTGCACCCACCCTGTTCCAATCCACATATCCTGTCTGGGGAGGTGCTGGCACCTCCCTGCCACAGGAGCTGTAGGAGAGTGGAATCTGACTAATGGTTGCCCCCAACTTTTTGCCTGGTATTTAAGTGGTTTTTGACTAGTCTGGCTGGGATCCTGCTATCCAGGACCCCAGCCTATCTGCTTTCTCCCTAAAACTGTTGTGAGTACTCTAGGTACAAACCTAATTGGATGCTGGGCATGCCCTACCAGTCCCTGGTAGATGGTACTCTAGGTACCCATGGCATGGGTCCCCCAGTAGGCCTACCAGGGCTGCAGCACTTATTGTGCCACCCTGGGACAGCCACCCAAACTGACACCACCAGGCCACTACTGTAGCCTGGGTAAGGTGGTGCTAGCACCCCTTACCGGGATGTAGGTACCCTATGTCCCATACCATTACAACACATATACTCTCATAGGTCACCCCTATGGCAGGCCCTGGTAATCCTACAGGGCTGGGTGCTGAGGTATGTGTGAGGGGGGACCCCTACGTGAGTAGGACCTCTCTGCAACCTTCGTAACACCGTTACTGGGTTGTTTGTAGTGTAGCCATACCATATACTCTTACCGCATTATAAGTTATTGCGTCATCGCTGTAACTTGGGACTGGCTACACAGAACCATATCGTGTTTGGTGTCAAACATGAAGGAATCATACCCCCAGTCCAGCCATGGGCATGGGGGCACGATTCCCCCTTGCTAGGAGGGTGATATGGGAAAAGCGGTAGATTTTAGACACCAATTTAAAAGTGTACGTGTACCACAAAATGGCTACTGTTCGCCACCTACACGACTCTGGCTGGCTGTTGCTGGGGAAAATCCCAGCCTCGCCAGCTGGACAATAGGGCTCCTGTGGCAGGGAGGTGCCAGCACCTCCCCAGACAGGATAATGTGGATTGGAACAGGGTGGGTGCACCAAATGTCCATTCAGAGTTGCACGTAGGCAGCTGCAGAGCCCCAATTCTGCATACACCGCCTGGAACCGGTTCAGGGGCATCCTGCCCCTCGCCCAGGCGGGAAACACACAAAGGGGAGTGGGTGTAGCCACCCTTTCCCGCCTCTACTCTGATTGGCAGGCTCTATTTTGGACCATCCCCTAATCTTGGGGATATATGGGAATAACTTTGCCCTAGAGCCTTAGATTCGTCCAGAACTTCACAGAACTGACCTTCGACGAGCTGCTGCCCAGCTGACAGAAGAAATCTCCCTTGGGATAAAGGAGTTATCCCCCTGCTTGGCAGGCACCTAAAAGACTACAAGATACCCAGTTGGAACTTCGTGGCTCTCCTGACCTTCGACGCCTTCCAGCAACCTCGAGGTGGGTCTCCAGTGCATCCCAGCGTCCTGTGAGTGTGCCCAGCAAGTCTGAGCACCCTGGACCACGTGGGTGTCGAGATCCCCGCATACCCCGAGACACCGGCCACCTCTTGTCCAGCACACGACCCCGACCAGTGGGGAAGTTGTGCTTTGGCCCGTTTCTGAGCCAACCATCCAGCAGCATTTGTGCCGACCCTCAGCTCCCTGGCCCGCTCCGGTGGCCCGTGGGAGCCCTTTTACGCACTCCATTTTGCTGCCTTCCGCGGTCCCTTGTCCCTCGACTTGTGGGCCCTGACGGAGGACAATCTTTGTTTCTAAGAGTTCCCCTAGTTGCTCCAGGCCTGCTCTACGCTCCCTGCAAAAGAGAGCACCCTCAGACCTCGTGGGTCTGCTCCAGCAGCTGCTTTGTCTATCTTGCGTGGGTTGCGGTTGCCAAGGCTTAGTGGATCCAATCGGGACACTAACACCGCAGCGACCCTCAGCCGACGTGGGACAGTCGCCCTCCAGAAGCTGGCCTTCCTTGAAGCCTCCCGGAGCCCGTGACTGCAGAGCCCAGCTGTACTTCCTACACCTGAAGCACCCGACTTCCACGAGCTCCTTGCTGTGAGCTCCCTGGTCACTTGCTGTGACCCAGACTCTGTCCCCTCTGCTTTCAGGTTCATCTTTATCTTCTCTTCAACTTCAATCTTCACGACTTCAGCGACACTCGCAGCTAGCAGCAGTTTGGACTACTTTTCCATAGAGAATCAGCCCGCGACCCGACACCAGAATCGACCTATGCACCCGGCTTCCCTGGGGCAGGTAACAGTGGTACTTCGGTACTCCCGTGGTGGTGGGCTCCCCAAAGCCTTAAGTCTCAAGCCTTAACTTTGTACTGTTGCTAGAAGTGTCCTTTAACTTTAAATATTCAACCGCGACATTCTCCATAGGCTATCATAGCGATCCCGATAGCAGCTCTTTGCACTGCACGCGTCTCCCGTGGGTCCCCTTCCTCTTAACTGTGGGTGGATTCTGAAGGGGCAAGCGATCCTGAATGCCCTAGGCATTGCCTGTAGAATTGTCGTGGTTCTTATACCACTATTTTAGTATATGGTTTGGTCCCCCCCTGGGGCCCATTGATTTCTGTGCTATTTATTGTGTTTATAAATGCTTGTTTGAATTGTAACTTTGCCACTAGCCACATAAAGTGACTGTGGGATTCTGTCTAGAATAAATACATATATTTTATATATATACCTGTGTGGGCTACTCTTTCATTTGGTTATTCAAGAGGTTATTATGGTAAAACAATAAGCTTAACACTCCTTCAAGACTTAGCCTGAAGGCTGCTCTCCACAGCTACCACTAGGATAGCTTTCTTTAAAGGTTGTCTTAAACCTATCATCAATAGGAGTCGAATTGGACTGGTGCAAGGTGTCCCTATAACTAGGAACAGCATATGCCAGGCCAACTTCTCACAGGAGCCCTATTGTCCAGATGGCGAGGCTGGGGTTTTCCCCAGCAACAGCCAGCCAGAGTCGTGTAGGTGGCGGACAGTAGCCATTTTGTGGCACATGTGCACTTTTAAATTGGTGTCTAAATTCTGCCGCTTTTCCCATATCGCCCTCCTAGCAAGGGGGAATCGTACTCTCATGCCCATGGCTGGACTGGGGGTGTGATTCCTACATGTTTGACACCAAACACGATATGGTTCTGTGTAGCCATTCTCAAGTTATCGCGATGACGCGATTCACTTATAATGCGGTTAAGAGTATATGGTATGGCTACACTACAAACAACCCAGTAATGATTTTACGAGGGTTGCAGAGAGGTCCTACTCACGTAGGGGTCCCACCTCACACATACCTCAGCACCCAGCCCTGTAGGATTACCAGGGCCTGCCATAGGGGTGACCTATGAGAGTATATGTGTTGTAATGGTGTGGGATATAGGGTACCTACATCCCTGTAAGGGGTGCTAGCACCACCTTACCCAGACTACAGTAGTGGTCTGGTGGTGTCAGTTTGTGTGGCTGTCCCAGGGTGGCACAATAAGTGCTGCAGCCCTGGTAGGCCTACTGGGGGACCCATGCCCTGGGTACCTAGGGTACCATCTCCAAGGGACTGGCAGGGCACCCTCAGCATCCAATTGGTTGGTACCTAGGGTACTCACAATGTTTAACAGAGGAAGCAGATAGGCTGGGGTCCTGGATAGCAGGACCACAGCCTGGCTAAAGTCATAAAAACAGTCAAAACATCAGCAAAAAGTTGGGGGCAACTATGCAGTCGATGCCACTCTCCTACACTCTTACTCTGGCCTACTGGTTAAGGTCTTAATTCTTACTCTGGCCTAATGGTTAAGGTCTTAACTGTTACTCTGGCCAAATGGTTAAGGTCTTAGACTCTTACTTTGGCCTAATGGTTAAGGTCTAAACTCTTACTATTGACTAATGGTTAAGGTCTTAACTCTTACTCTGGCCTACTGGTTAAGGTCTTAACTCTTACTCTGGCCTAATGGGTAAGGTCTTAGACTCTTACTCTGGCCTAATGGTTAAGGTCTAGACTCTTACTTAGGCCTAATCCGTAAGGTCTTAACTCTTACTATGGCCTAATGGTTAAGGTCTTAACTCTTTCTCTGGCCTAATGGTTAAGGTCTTAGACTCTTACTCTGGCCTAATGGTTAAGGTCTTAACTCTTACTCTGGCCTAATGGGTAAGGTCTTAGACTCTTACTCTGTCCTAATGGTTAAGGTCTTAGACTCTTACTCGAGCCTAATGGTTAAGGTCTAGACTCTTACTCTGGTCTAGTCCGTAAGGTCTTAACTCTTACTATGGCCTAATGGTTATGGTCTTAACTCTTACTCTGGCCTAATGGTTAAGGTCTTAGACTCTTACGCTGGCCTGATGGTTAAGGTCTTAACTCTTACTCTGACCTAATGGGTAAGGTCTTAGACTCTTACTCTGGCCTACTGGTTAAAGTCTTAACTCTTACTCTGGCCTAATGGTTAAGGTTTTAACTCTTACTCTGGCCTAATGGTTGAGGTCTTAGACTCTTACTGTGGCCTAATGGTTAAGGTCTTAACTCTTACTCTGGCCTACTGGTTAAGGTCTTAACTCTTACTCTGGCCTAATGGTTAAGGTCTTAGACTCTTACTCTGGCCTACTGGTTAAGGTCTTAACTCTTACTCTGGCCTAATGGTTAAAGTTTTAACTTTTACTCTGGCCTAATGGTTGAGGTCTTAGACTCTTACTCTTGCCTAATGGTTAAGGTCTTACCTCTTACTCTGGCCTAATGGTTAAGGTCTTAGACTCTTACTCTGGCCTAATGGTTAAGGTCTTAACTCTTACTCTGGCCTAATGGGTAAGGTCTTAGACTCTCACTCTGGCATACTGGTTAAGGTCTTAATTCTTACTCTGGCCTATTGGTTAAGGTTTTAACTCTTACTCTGGCCTAATGGTTAATGTTTTAGACTCTTACTCTGGCCTAATGGTTAAAGTCTTAAACTCTTACTCTGGCCTAATGGTTAATGTATTGGACTCTTACTCTGGCCTAATGGTTAAGGTCTTGACTCTTACTCTGGCCTAATGGTTAAGGTCTTAGACTCTTACACTGGCCTAATGGTTAAGGTATTATACTCTTACTCTGGCCTAATGGTTAAGGTCTTAACTCTTATTCTGGCCTAATGGTTAAGGTCTTAACTCTAACTCTGTCCTAGTTGTTAAGGCCTTAACTCTTACTCTGGCCTAATGGTCAAGGTCTAGACTCTTACTCTGACCTAGTGCTTAAGGTTTTAACTCTTACTATGGCCTAATGATTAATGTCTAAGACTCTTACTCTTGCCTAATGGTTAAGGTATTATACTCTTACTCTGGCCTAATGACTAAGGTCCTAACTCTCACTCTGGCCTAATGGTTAAGGTCTAGACTCCTACTGTGGCCTACTGGTTAAGGTCGTAACTCTTACTCTGGCCTAATGGTTAAGGTCTTAGACTCTTACTCTGGCCTAACGGTTAAGGTCTTAGACTCTTAGTCTGGCCTAATGGTTAAGGTTTTAGACTTTTACTCTTGCCTAATGGTTAAGGTCTTAACTCTTACTCTGGCCTAATGGTTAAGGTCTTAAACTCTTACTCTGGCCTAATGGTTAAGGTCTTAACTCTTACTCTGGCCTAATGGGTAACGTGTTAACTCTTACTCTGATCTAATGGTTAAGGTCTTAGACTCTTACTCTGGCCTAATGGTTAAGGTCTTGACTCTTACTCTGGCCTAATGGTTAAAGTCTTAGACTCTTACTCTGGCCTAATGGTTAAGGTCTAGACTCTTATTCTGGACTAATGGTTAAGCTCTTAACTCTTCCTCTGGACTAATGGCTAAGTTCTTAACTCTTACTCTGACCTAATGGTTAAGGTCTTAGACTCTTACTCTGGCCGAATGCTTAAGGTCGCAGACTCTTACTCTTGCCTAATGGTTAAGATCTTAACTCTTACTCTGGCCTAATGGTTAAAGTCTTAACTCTTACTCTGGCCTAATGGTTAAGGTCTTAGACTCTTACACTGGCCTACTGGTTAAGGTCTTTGCTCTTACTCTGGCCTACTGGTTAAGGTCCTAGACTCTTACTCTGGCCTAATGGTTAAGGTCCTAACTCTTACTATTGACTAATGGTTAAGGTCTTAACTCTTACTCTGGCCTAATGGGTAAGGTCTTAGACTCTTACTCTGGCCTACTGGTTAAGGTCTTAACTCTTACTCTGGCCTAATGGGTAAGGTCTTAGACTCTTACTCTGTCCTAATGGTTAAGGTCTTAGACTCTTACTCTGGCCTAATGGTTAAGGTCTAGACTCTTACTCTGGCCTAATCCGTAAGGTCTTAACTCTTACTATGGCCTAATGGTTAAGGTCTTAGACTCCTACTCTTGCCTAATGGTTAAGGTCTTAACTCTTACTATGGCCTAATGGGTAAGGTCTTAACTCTTACTTTGGCCTAATGGTGAAGGTCTTAACTCTTACTATTGACTAATGGTTAAGGTCTTAACTCTTACTTTATCCTAATGGTTAAGGTCTTAGACTCTTACACTGGCCTAATGGTTAAGGTCTTAATTCTTACTCTGGCCTAATGGCTAAGGTCTTAGACTCTTACTCTGGCCTAATGGTTAAGGTCTTAACTCTTACTCTGGCCTAATGGGTAAGGTCTTAGACTCTTACTCTGTCCTAATGGTTAAGGTCTTAGACTCTTACTCTGGCCTAATGGTTAAGGTCTAGACTCTTACTCTGGCCTAATCCGTAAGGTTTTAACTCTTACTATGGCCTAATGGTTAAGGTCTTAGACTCTTACTCTTGCCTAATGGTTAAGGTCTTAACTCTTACTCTGGCCTAATGGTTAAGGTCTTAACTCTTACTTTGGCCTAATGGTTAAGGTCTTAACTCTTACTATTGACTAATGATTAAGGTCTTAACTCTTACTCTGGCCTAATGGTTAAGGTCTTAGACTCTTACTCTGGCCTACTGGTTAAGGTCTTAACTCTTGCTCTGGCCTAATGGTTAAGGTCTTAGACACTTACTCTGTCCTAATGGTTAAGGTCCTAGACTCTTACTGTGGCCTAATGGTTAAGGTCTTAACTCTTACTCTGGCCTAATAGTTAAGGTCTTAGACTCTTACTCTGGCCTAATGGTTAAGGTCTTAACTCTTACTCTGGCCTAATGGGTAAGGTCTTAGACTCTTACTCTGGCCTACTGGTTAAGGTCTTAGACTCTTACTCTGGCCTAATGGTTAAGGTATTATACTCTTACTCTGGCCTAATGGCTAAGGTCTTGACTCTCACTCTGGCCTAATGGTTAAGGTCTTAACTCTTACTCTGGCCTACTGGTTAAGGTCTTAGACTCTTACTCTGGCCTAATGGTTAAGGTATTATACTCTTACTCTGGCCTAATGGCTAAGGTCTTGACTCTCACTCTGGCCTAATGGTTAAGGTCTTAACTCTTACTCTGGCCTAATGGTTAAGGTCTTAGTCTCTTACTCTGGCCTAAGGGTTAAAGTCTTACACTCTTACTCTGGCCTAATGGTTAAGGTCTTAACTCTTACTCTGGCCTAATGGTTAAGGTCTTAACTCTTACTTTGGCCTAATGGTGAAGGTCTTAACTCTTACTATTGACTAATGGTTAAGGTCTTAACTCTTACTCTATCCTAATGGTTAAGGTCTTAGACTCTTACTCTGGCCTAATGGTTAAGGTCTTAATTCTTACTCTGGCCTAATGGCTAAGGTCTTAGACTCTTACTCTGGCCTAATGGTTAAGGTCTTAACTCTTACTCTGGCCTAATGGGTAAGGTCTTAGACTCTTACTCTGGCCTAATGTTAAAGGTCTTAACTCTTACGCTGGCCTAATGGTTAAGGTCTTAGACTCTTACTCTGGCCTAACGGTTAAAGTCTTAGACTCTTACTCTGGCCCAATGGTTAAGGTTTTAGACGTTTACTCTTGCCTAATGGTTAAGGTCTTAACTCTTGCTCTGGCCTAATGGTTAAGGTTCTAACTCTTACTCTGGCCTAATGGTTAAGGTATTAGACTCTTACTCTGGCCTAATGGTTAAGGTCTTGACTCTTACTCTGGCCTAATGGTTAAGGTTTTATACTCTTACTCTGGCCTAATGGCTAAGGTCTTGACTCACACTCTGGCCTAATGGTTAAGGTCTTAACTCTTGCTCTGGCCTACTGGTTAAGGTCTTAACTCTTACTGTGTCCTAATGGTTAAGGTCTTAGACTCTTACTCTGGCCTAATGGTTAAGGTCTTAACTCTTACTCTGACCTAATGGTTAAGGTCTTAGACTCTTACTCTGGCCTAATGGTTAAGGTCTTGACTCTTACTCTGGCCTAATGGTTAAAGTCTTAGACTCTTACTCTGGCCTAATGGTTAAGGTCTAGACTCTTATTCTGGACTAATGGTTAAGCTCTTAACTCTTCCTCTGGGCTAATGGCTAAGTTCTTAACTCTTACTCTGGCCTAATGGTTAAGGTCGCAGACTCTTACTCTTGCCTAATGGTTAAGATCTTAACTCTTACTCTGGCCTAATGGTTAAGGTGTTATCTCTTACTCTGGCCTAATGGTTAAGTTCTTAGACTCTTACACTGGCCTACTGGTTAAGGTCTTTGCTCTTACTCTGGCCTACTGGTTAAGGTCCTAGACTCTTACTCTGGCCTAATGGTTAAGGTCCTAACTCTTAATATTGACTAATGGTTAAGGTCTTAACTCTTACTCTGGCCTAATGGGTAAGGTCTTAGACTCTTACTCTGGCCTACTGGTTAAGGTCTTAACTCTTACTCTGGCCTAATGGGTAAGGTCTTAGACTCTTACTCTGTCCTAATGGTTAAGGTCTTAGACTCTTACTCTGGCCTAATGGTTAAGGTCTAGACTCTTACTCTTGCCTAATGGTTAAGGTCTTAACTCTAACTCTGGCCTAATGGTTACGGTCTTAACTCTTACTCTGGCCTAATGGTTAAGGTCTTAGACACTTACTCTGTCCTAATGGTTAAGGTCTTATACTCTTACTCTGGCCTAATGGTTAAGGTCTTAGACTCTTACTCCGGCCTACTGGTTAAGGTCTTAAATCTTACTCTGGCCTAATGGTTAAGGTTTTAACTCTTACTCTGGCCTAATGGTTAAGGTTTTAGACTCTTACTCTGGCCTAATGGTTAAAGTCTTAGACTCTTACTCTGGCCTAATGGTTAAGGTATTAACTCTTACTCTGGCCTAATGGTTAACGTATTGGACTCTTACTCTGGCCTAATGGTTAAGGTCTTGACTCTTACTCTGGCCTAATGGTTAAGGTCTTAGACTCTTACTCTGGCCTAATGGTTAAGGTATTATACTCTTACTCTGGCCTAATGGCTAAGGTCTTGACTCTCACTCTGGCCTAATGGTTGAGGTCTAGACTCCTACTCTGGCCTACTGGTTAAGGTCTTAACTCTTACTCTGGCCTAATGGTTAAGGTCTTAGACTCTTACTCTGGCCTAAGGGTTAAGGTCTTAACTCTTATTCTGGCCTAATGGTTAAGGTCTTAGACTCTTACTCTGGCCTAATTGTTAAGGTCTTAACTCTTACTCTGGCCTAATGGTCAAGGTCTAGACTCTTACTCTGACCTAGTGCTTAAGGTTTTAACTCTTACTATGGCCTAATGATTAAGGTCTTAGACTCTTACTCTTGCCTAATGGTTAAGGTATTATACTCTTACTCTGGCCTAATGACTAAGTTCTTGACTCTCACTCTGGCCTAATGGTTAAGGTCTAGACTCCTACTGTGGCCTACTGGTTAAGGTCGTATCTCTTACTCTGGCCTAATGGTTAAGGTCTTAGACTCTTACTCTGGCCTAACGGTTAAGGTCTTAGACTCTTAGTCTGGCCTAATGGTTAAGGTTTTAGACTTTTACTCTTGCCTAATGGTTAAGGTCTTAACTCTTACTCTGGCCTAATGGTTAAGGTCTTAAACTCTTACTCTGGCCTAATTGTTAAGGTCTTAACTCTTACTCTGGCCTAATGGGTAAGGTGTTAACTCTTACTCTGACCTAATGGTTAAGGTCTTAGACTCTTACTCTGGCCTAATGGTTAAGGTCTTGACTCTTACTCTGGCCTAATGGTTAAAGTCTTAGACTCTTACTCTGGCCTAATGGTTAAGGTCTAGACTCTTATTCTGGACTAATGGTTAAGCTCTTAACTCTTCCTCTGGACTAATGGCTAAGTTCTTAACTCTTACTCTGACCTAATGGTTAAGGTCTTAACTCTTACTCTGGCCTAATGGGTAAGGTGTTAACTCTTACTCTGGCCTAAGGCTTAAGGTCGCAGACTCTTACTCTTGCCTAATGGTTAAGATCTTAACTCTTACTCTGGCCTAATGGTTAAGGTCTTAACTCTTACTCTGGCCTAATGGTTAAGGTCTTAGACTCTTACTCTGGCCTAATGGTTAAGGTCTTAACTCTTTCTCTGGCTTAATGGGTAATGTCTTAGACTCTTACTCTGGCCTACTGGTTAAGGTCTTAATTTTTACTCTGGCCTAATGGTTAAGGTTTTAACTCTTACTCTGGCCTAATGGTTAAGGTTTTAGACTCTTACTCTGGCCTAATGGTTAAGGTTTTAGACCTTTACTCTTGCCTAATGGTTAAGGTCTTAACTCTTACTCTGGCCTAATTGTTTAGGTCTTAGACTCTTACTATGGACTACTGGTTAAGGTCTTAACTCTTACTCTGGCCTAATGGTTAAAGTTTTAACTCTTACTCTAGCCTAATGGTTGAGGTCTTAGACTCTTACTCTGGCCTAATGGTTAAGGTCTTAACTCTTACTCTGGCCTAATGGTTAAGGTCTTAGACTCTTACTCTGGCCTAATGGTTAAGGTCTTAGACTCTTACTCTGGCCTAATGGTTAAGGTCTTAACCATTAGTCCAGAATAAATATCTACACCTTAACCATTAGGCCAGAGAAAGAGTCTAAGGTCTTAACTCTTCCTCTGGACTAATGGCTAAGTTCTTAACTCTTACTCTGGCCTAACGGTTAAGGTCTTAGACTCTTACTCTGGCCTAATGGTTAAGGTTTTAGACTTTTACTCTTGCCTAATGGTTAAGGTCTTAACTCTTACTCTGGCCTAATGGTTAAGGTCTTTGTGAGAAGTTGGCCTGGCATATGCTGGTCACTAGTTAAAGTGGCCACCTTGCACCAGTCCAATTCGACTCCTATGATGTTAGGTTTAAAAGACAACCTTTAAAGAAAGCTATCCTAGTGGTAGCTGTGGAGAGCAGCCTTCAGGCTAAGTCTTGAAGGAGTGTTAAGCTTATTGTTTTACCATAATAACCTCTTGAATAACCAAATGAAAGAGTAGTCCACACAGGTATATATATAAAATATATGTATTTATTCTAGGTAGAATCCCACAGACACTTTATGAGACTAGTGGCAAAGTTACAAGTTAAACAAGCATTTATAAACACAATAAATAGCACAGAAATCAATGGGCCCCGGGGGGGACCAAACCATATACTAAAATAGTGGTATAAGAACCACGACAATTCTACAGGCAATGCCTAGGGCATTCAGGATCGCTTGCCCCTTCAGAATCCACCCACAGTTATGAGGAAGGGGACCCACGGGAGGCGTGTGCAGTGCGAGAAGCTGCTATCGGGATCGCAATGTTAGCCTATGGAGAATGTCGCGGTTGAATAATTAAGGTTTAAGGACACTTCTAACAACAGTACAAAGTTAAGGCTTGAGACTTAAGGCTTTGGAGAGCCCACCACCACGGGAGTACCGAAGTACCACTGTTACCTGCCCCAGGGAAGCCGGGTGCATAGGTCGATTTTGGTGTCGGGTCGCGGGCTGATTTTCAATGGAAAAGTAGTCCAAACTGCTGCTAGCTGAAAGCGTCGCTGAAGTCGTGAAGATTAAAGATGTAGGAAATGTAGAGAAGGACCTGAAAGCAGAGGGGACAGAGTCTGGGTCACGGCACAGTGACCAGGGAGCTCACAGGAAGGAGCTCGTGGATGTCGGGTGCTTCAGGTGAGGAAGGTACAGCTGGGCTCTGCAGTCACGGGCCCCGGGAGGCTTCAAGGAAGGCCAGCTTCTGGAGGGCAACTGTCCCATGTCGGATGAGGGTCGCTGCGGTGTTAGTGTCCCGATTGGATCCACTAAGCATTGGCAACCGCAACCCACACAAGATGTACAAAGCAGCTGCTGGTGCAGACCCACGAGGTCTGAGGGTGCTCTCCATTGTAGGGAGCGTAGAGCAGGCCTGGAGCAACCAGGGGAACTCTTGAAAAGGTATATTGTCCTCCGTCAGGGCCCACAAGTTGAGAGACAGGGGACTGCAAAAGGCAGCAAAATGGAGTGCGTAAAAGGGCTCCCACGGGCCACTGGAGCGGACTAGGGAGCTGAGCTTTGGCACGGATACTGCTGGAAGGTTGGCTCAGAAATGGGCCAAAGCACAACTTCCCCACTGGTCGGGGTCGTGTGCTATGCAAGAGGTGGCCAGGGTCTCGGGGTATGCAGGGATCTCGGCACCCACGTGGTCCACGGTGCTCAGACTTGCTGGGCACACTCACAGGACTCTGGGATGCACTGGAGACCCACCTCAAGGTTGAGGGAAGGTGTCGAAGTTCAAGAGAGCAGCCAAGTTCCAACTGGGTATCTTGTAGTCTTTTAGGTGCCTGCCAAGCAGGGGGATAACTCCTTTATCCCAAGGGAGATTTCTTCAGTCAGCTGGGCAGCAGCTCGTCGAAGGTCAGTTCTGTTAAGTTCTGGACGAATCTGAGGCTCTGGGGCCAGGTTATTCACATATATCCCCAAGATTAGGGGATGGTCCCAACAAGAGCCTACCAATCAGAGTAGAGGCGGGAAAGGGTGGCTACACCCACTCCCCTTTGTGTGTTTCCCGCCTGGGCGAGGGGCAGGATGCCCCTGAACCGGTTCCAGGCGGTGTATGCAGAATTGGGGCTCTGCAGCTGCCTACGTGCAACTCTGAATGGACATTTGGTGCACCCACCCTGTTCCAATCCACATATCCTGTCTGGGGAGGTGCTGGCACCTCCCTGCCACAGGAGCCCTATTGTCCAGATGGCGAGGCTGGGGTTTTCCCCAGCAACAGCCAGCCAGAGTCGTGTAGGTGGCGGACAGTAGCCATTTTGTGGCACATGTGCACTTTTAAATTGGTGTCTAAATTCTGCCGCTTTCCCCATATCGCCCTCCTAGCAAGGGGGAATCGTACCCTCATGCCCATGGCTGGACTGGGGGTGTGATTCCTACATGTTTGACACCAAACACGATATGGTTCTGTGTAGCCATTCTCAAGTTATCGCGATGACGCGATTCACTTATAATGCGGTTAAGAGTATATGGTATGGCTACACTACAAACAACCCAGTAACGATTTTACGAGGGTTGCAGAGAGGTCCTACTCACGTAGGGGTCCCACCTCACACATACCTCAGCACCCAGCCCTGTAGGATTACCAGGGCCTGCCATAGGGGTGACCTATGAGAGTATATGTGTTGTAATGGTGTGGGATATAGGGTACCTACATCCCTGTAAGGGGTGCTAGCACCACCTTACCCAGACTACAGTAGTGGTCTGGTGGTGTCAGTTTGTGTGGCTGTCCCAGGGTGGCACAATAAGTGCTGCAGCCCTGGTAGGCCTACTGGGGGACCCATGCCCTGGGTACCTAGGGTACCATCTACAAGGGACTGGCAGGGCACCCTCAGCATCCAATTGGTTGGTACCTAGGGTACTCACAATGTTTAACAGAGGAAGCAGATAGGCTGGGGTCCTGGATAGCAGGGCCACAGCCTGGCTAAAGTCATAAAAACAGTCAAAACATCAGCAAAAAGTTGGGGGCAACTATGCAGTCGATGCCACTCTCCTACACTCTTACTCTGGCCTACTGGTTAAGGTCTTAATTCTTACTCTGGCCTAATGGTTAAGGTCTTAACTCTTACTCTGGCCAAATGGTTAAGGTCTTAGACTCTTACTTTGGCCTAATGGTTAAGGTCTATACTCTTACTATTGACTAATGGTTAAGGTCTTAACTCTTACTCTGGCCTACTGGTTAAGGTCTTAACTCTTACTCTGGCCTAATGGGTAAGGTCTTAGACTCTTACTCTGTCCTAATGGTTAAGGTCTTAGACTCTTACTCTGGCCTAATGGTTAAGGTCTAGACTCTTACTTAGGCCTAATCCGTAAGGTCTTAACTCTTACTATGGCCTAATGGTTAAGGTCTTAACTCTTTCTCTGGCCTAATGGTTAAGGTCTTAGACTCTTGCTCTGGCCTAATGGTTAAGGTCTTAACTCTTACTCTGGCCTAATGGGTAAGGTCTTAGACTCTTACTCTGTCCTAATGGTTAAGGTCTTAGACTCTTACTCGAGCCTAATGGTTAAGGTCTAGACTCTTACTCTGGCCTAGTCCGTAAGGTCTTAACTCTTACTATGGCCTAATGGTTAAGGTCTTAACTCTTACTCTGGCCTAATGGTTAAGGTCTTAGACTCTTACGCTGGCCTGATGGTTAAGGTCTTAACTCTTACTCTGGCCTAATGGGTAAGGTCTTAGACTCTTACTCTGGCCTACTGGTTAAAGTCTTAACTCTTACTCTGGCCTAATGGTTAAGGTCTCAACTCTTACTCTGGACTAATGGTTAAGGTCCTAGACTCTCACTCTGGCATAATGCTTAAGGTCTTAACTCTTACTCTGGCCTACTGGTTAAGGTCTTAGACTCTTACTCTGGCCTAATGGTTAAGGTCTTAACTCTTACTCTGGCCTACTGGTTAAGATCTTAACTCTTACTCTGGCCTAATGGTTAAGCTCTTAGACTCTTACTCTGGCCTACTGGTTAAAGTCTTAACTCTTACTCTGGCCTAATGGTTGAGGTCTTAGACTCTTACTGTGGCCTAATGGTTAAGGTCTTAACTCTTACTCTGGCCTACTGGTTAAGGTCTTAACTCTTACTCTGGCCTAATGGTTAAGGTCTTAGACTCTTACTCTGGCCTACTGGTTAAGGTCTTAACTCTTACTCTGGCCTAATGGTTAAAGTTTTAACTTTTACTCTGGCCTAATGGTTGAGGTCTTAGACTCTTACTCTTACCTAATGGTTAAGGTCTTACCTCTTACTCTGGCCTAATGGTTAAGGTCTTAGACTCTTACTCTGGCCTAATGGTTAAGGTCTTAACTCTTACTCTGGCCTAATGGGTAAGGTCTTAGACTCTCACTCTGGCATACTGGTTAAGGTCTTAATTCTTACTCTGGCCTATTGGTTAAGGTTTTAACTCTTACTCTGGCCTAATGGTTAATGTTTTAGACTCTTACTCTGGCCTAATGGTTAAAGTCTTAAACTCTTACTCTGGCCTAATGGTTAAGGTCTTAACTCTTACTCTGGCCTAATGGTTAATGTATTGGACTCTTACTCTGGCCTAATGGTTAAGGTCTTGACTCTTACTCTGGCCTAATGGTTAAGGTCTTAGACTCTTACACTGGCCTAATGGTTAAGGTATTATACTCTTACTCTGGCCTAATGGTTAAGGTCTTAACTCTTATTCTGGCCTAATGGTTAAGGTCTTAGACTCTTACTCTGGCCTAATTGTTAAGGTCTTAACTCTTACTCTGGCCTAATGGTCAAGGTCTAGACTCTTACTCTGACCTAGTGCTTAAGGTTTTAACTCTTACTATGGCCTAATGATTAAGGTCTAAGACTCTTACTCTTGCCTAATGGTTAAGGTATTATACTCTTACTCTGGCCTAATGACTAAGGTCTTGACTCTCACTCTGGCCTAATGGTTGAGGTCTAGACTCCTACTGTGGCCTACTGGTTAAGGTCGTAACTCTTACTCTGGCCTAATGGTTAAGGTCTTAGACTCTTACTCTGGCCTAACGGTTAAGGTCTTAGACTCTTAGTCTGGCCTAATGGTTAAGGTTTTAGACTTTTACTCTTGCCTAATGGTTAAGGTCTTAACTCTTACTCTGGCCTAATGGTTAAGGTCTTAAACTCTTACTCTGGCCTAATGGTTAAGGTCTTAACTCTTACTCTGGCCTAATGGGTAAGGTGTTAACTCTTACTCTGACCTAATGGTTAAGGTCTTAGACTCTTACTCTGGCCTAATGGTTAAGGTCTTGACTCTTACTCTGGCCTAATGGTTAAAGTCTTAGACTCTTACTCTGGCCTAATGGTTAAGGTCTAGACTCTTATTCTGGACTAATGGTTAAGCTCTTAACTCTTCCTCTGGACTAATGGCTAAGTTCTTAACTCTTACTCTGACCTAATGGTTAAGGTCTTAGACTCTTACTCTGGCCTAATGCTTAAGGTCGCAGACTCTTACTCTTGCCTAATGGTTAAGATCTTAACTCTTACTCTGGCCTAATGGTTAAAGTCTTAACTCTTACTCTGGCCTAATGGTTAAGGTCTTAGACTCTTACACTGGCCTACTGGTTAAGGTCTTTGCTCTTACTCTGGCCTACTGGTTAAGGTCCTAGACTCTTACTCTGGCCTAATGGTTAAGGTCCTAACTCTTACTATTGACTAATGGTTAAGGTCTTAACTCTTACTCTGGCCTAATGAGTAAGGTCTTAGACTCTTACTCTGGCCTACTGGTTAAGGTCTTAACTCTTACTCTGGCCTAATGGGTAAGGTCTTAGACTCTTACTCTGTCCTAATGGTTAAGGTCTTAGACTCTTACTCTGGCCTAATGGTTAAGGTCTAGACTCTTACTCTGGCCTAATCCGTAAGGTCTTAACTCTTACTATGGCCTAATGGTTAAGGTCTTAGACTCTTACTCTTGCCTAATGGTTAAGGTCTTAGACACTTACTCTGTCCTAATGGTTAAGGTCCTAGACTCTTACTGTGGCCTAATGGTTAAGGTCTTAGACTCTTACTCTGACCTAATGGTTAAGGTCTTAGACTCTTACTCTGGCCTAATGCTTAAGGTCGCAGACTCTTACTCTTGCCTAATGGTTAAGATCTTAACTCTTACTATGGCCTAATGGGTAAGGTCTTAACTCTTACTTTGGCCTAATGGTGAAGGTCTTAACTCTTACTATTGACTAATGGTTAAGGTCTTAACTCTTACTTTATCCTAATGGTTAAGGTCTTAGACTCTTACTCTGGCCTAATGGTTAAGGTCTTAATTCTTACTCTGGCCTAATGGCTAAGGTCTTAGACTCTTACTCTGGCCTAATGGGTAAGGTCTTAGACTCTTACTCTGTCCTAATGGTTAAGGTCTTAGACTCTTACTCTGGCCTAATGGTTAAGGTCTAGACTCTTACTCTGGCCTAATCCGTAAGGTTTTAACTCTTACTATGGCCTAATGGTTAAGGTCTTAGACTCTTACTCTTGCCTAATGGTTAAGGTCTTAACTCTTACTCTGGCCTAATGGTTAAGGTCTTAACTCTTACTTTGGCCTAATGGTTAAGGTCTTAACTCTTACTATTGACTAATGATTAAGGTCTTAACTCTTACTCTGGCCTAATGGTTAAGGTCTTAGACTCTTACTCTGGCCTACTGGTTAAGGTCTTAACTCTTGCTCTGGCCTAATGGTTAAGGTCTTAGACACTTACTCTGTCCTAATGGTTAAGGTCCTAGACTCTTACTGTGGCCTAATGGTTAAGGTCTTAGACTCTTACTCTTGCCTAATGGTTAAGGTCTTAACTCTTACTCTGGCCTAATGGTTAAGGTCTTAGACTCTTACTCTGGCCTAATGGTTAAGGTCTTAACTCTTACTCTGGCCTAATGGGTAAGGTCTTAGACTCTTACTCTGGCCTACTGGTTAAGGTCTTAGACTCTTACTCTGGCCTAATGGTTAAGGTATTATACTCTTACTCTGGCCTAATGGCTAAGGTCTTGACTCTCACTCTGGCCTAATGGTTAAGGTCTAGACTCCTACTCTGGCCTACTGGTTAAGGTCTTAACTCTTACTCTGGCCTAATGGTTAAGGTCTTAGACTCTTACTCTGGCCTAAGGGTTAAAGTCTTAGACTCTTACTCTGGCCTAATGGTTAAGGTCTTAGACTCTTACTCTGGCCTAAGGGTTAAAGTCTTAGACTCTTACTCTGGCCTAAGGGTTAAAGTCTTAGACTCTTACTCTGGCCTAAGGGTTAAACTCTTAGACTCTTACTCTGGCCTAATGGTTAAGGTCTTAGACTCTTACGCTGGCCTGATGGTTAAGGTCTTAACTCTTACTCTGGCCTAATGGGTAAGGTCTTAGACTCTTACTCTGGCCTACTGGTTAAAGTCTTAACTCTTACTCTGGCCTAATGGTTAAGGTCTTAACTCTTACTCTGGACTAATGGTTAAGGTCCTAGACTCTCACTCTGGCATAATGGTTAAGGTCTTAACTCTTACTCTGGCCTACTGGTTAAGGTCTTAGACTCTTACTCTGGCCTAATGGTTAAGGTATTATACTCTTACTCTGGCCTAATGACTAAGGTCTTGACTCTCACTCTGGCCTAATGGTTGAGGTCTAGACTCCTACTGTGGCCTACTGGTTAAGGTCGTAACTCTTACTCTGGCCTAATGGTTAAGGTCTTAGACTCTTACTCTGGCCTAACGGTTAAGGTCTTAGACTCTTAGTCTGGCCTAATGGTTAAGGTTTTAGACTTTTACTCTTGCCTAATGGTTAAGGTCTTAACTCTTACTCTGGCCTAATGGTTAAGGTCTTAAACTCTTACTCTGGCCTAATGGTTAAGGTCTTAACTCTTACTCTGGCCTAATGGGTAAGGTGTTAACTCTTACTCTGACCTAATGGTTAAGGTCTTAGACTCTTACTCTGGCCTAATGGTTAAGGTCTTGACTCTTACTCTGGCCTAATGGTTAAAGTCTTAGACTCTTACTCTGGCCTAATGGTTAAGGTCTAGACTCTTATTCTGGACTAATGGTTAAGCTTTTAACTCTTCCTCTGGACTAATGGCTAAGTTCTTAACTCTTACTCTGACCTAATGGTTAAGGTCTTAGACTCTTACTCTGGCCTAATGCTTAAGGTCGCAGACTCTTACTCTTGCCTAATGGTTAAGATCTTAACTCTTACTCTGGCCTAATGGTTAAAGTCTTAACTCTTACTCTGGCCTAATGGTTAAGGTCTTAGACTCTTACACTGGCCTACTGGTTAAGGTCTTTGCTCTTACTCTGGCCTACTGGTTAAGGTCCTAGACTCTTACTCTGGCCTAATGGTTAAGGTCCTAACTCTTACTATTGACTAATGGTTAAGGTCTTAACTCTTACTCTGGCCTAATGAGTAAGGTCTTAGACTCTTACTCTGGCCTACTGGTTAAGGTCTTAACTCTTACTCTGGCCTAATGGGTAAGGTCTTAGACTCTTACTCTGTCCTAATGGTTAAGGTCTTAGACTCTTACTCTGGCCTAATGGTTAAGGTCTAGACTCTTACTCTGGCCTAATCCGTAAGGTCTTAACTCTTACTATGGCCTAATGGTTAAGGTCTTAGACTCTTACTCTTGCCTAATGGTTAAGGTCTTAGACACTTACTCTGTCCTAATGGTTAAGGTCCTAGACTCTTACTGTGGCCTAATGGTTAAGGTCTTAGACTCTTACTCTGACCTAATGGTTAAGGTCTTAGACTCTTACTCTGGCCTAATGCTTAAGGTCGCAGACTCTTACTCTTGCCTAATGGTTAAGATCTTAACTCTTACTATGGCCTAATGGGTAAGGTCTTAACTCTTACTTTGGCCTAATGGTGAAGGTCTTAACTCTTACTATTGACTAATGGTTAAGGTCTTAACTCTTACTTTATCCTAATGGTTAAGGTCTTAGACTCTTACTCTGGCCTAATGGTTAAGGTCTTAATTCTTACTCTGGCCTAATGGCTAAGGTCTTAGACTCTTACTCTGGCCTAATGGGTAAGGTCTTAGACTCTTACTCTGTCCTAATGGTTAAGGTCTTAGACTCTTACTCTGGCCTAATGGTTAAGGTCTAGACTCTTACTCTGGCCTAATCCGTAAGGTTTTAACTCTTACTATGGCCTAATGGTTAAGGTCTTAGACTCTTACTCTTGCCTAATGGTTAAGGTCTTAACTCTTACTCTGGCCTAATGGTTAAGGTCTTAACTCTTACTTTGGCCTAATGGTTAAGGTCTTAACTCTTACTATTGACTAATGATTAAGGTCTTAACTCTTACTCTGGCCTAATGGTTAAGGTCTTAGACTCTTACTCTGGCCTACTGGTTAAGGTCTTAACTCTTGCTCTGGCCTAATGGTTAAGGTCTTAGACACTTACTCTGTCCTAATGGTTAAGGTCCTAGACTCTTACTGTGGCCTAATGGTTAAGGTCTTAGACTCTTACTCTTGCCTAATGGTTAAGGTCTTAACTCTTACTCTGGCCTAATGGTTAAGGTCTTAGACTCTTACTCTGGCCTAATGGTTAAGGTCTTAACTCTTACTCTGGCCTAATGGGTAAGGTCTTAGACTCTTACTCTGGCCTACTGGTTAAGGTCTTAGACTCTTACTCTGGCCTAATGGTTAAGGTATTATACTCTTACTCTGGCCTAATGGCTAAGGTCTTGACTCTCACTCTGGCCTAATGGTTAAGGTCTAGACTCCTACTCTGGCCTACTGGTTAAGGTATTAACTCTTACTCTGGCCTAATGGTTAAGGTCTTAGACTCTTACTCTGGCCTAAGGGTTAAAGTCTTAGACTCTTACTCTGGCCTAATGGTTAAGGTCTTAGACTCTTACTCTGGCCTAAGGGTTAAAGTCTTAGACTCTTACTCTGGCCTAAGGGTTAAAGTCTTAGACTCTTACTCTGGCCTAAGGGTTAAAGTCTTAGACTCTTACTCTGGCCTAATGGTTAAGGTCTTAGACTCTTACGCTGGCCTGATGGTTAAGGTCTTAACTCTTACTCTGGCCTAATGGGTAAGGTCTTAGACTCTTACTCTGGCCTACTGGTTAAAGTCTTAACTCTTACTCTGGCCTAATGGTTAAGGTCTTAACTCTTACTCTGGACTAATGGTTAAGGTCCTAGACTCTCACTCTGGCATAATGGTTAAGGTCTTAACTCTTACTCTGGCCTACTGGTTAAGGTCTTAGACTCTTACTCTGGCCTAATGGTTAAGGTCTTAACTCTTACTCTGGCCTACTGGTTAAGATCTTAACTCTTACTCTGGCCTAATGGTTAAGCTCTTAGACTCTTACTCTGGCCTACTGGTTAAAGTCTTAACTCTTACTCTGGCCTAATGGTTGAGGTCTTAGACTTTTACTGTGGCCTAATGGTTAAGGTCTTATCTCTTACTCTGGCCTACTGGTTAAGGTCTTAACTCTTACTCTGGCCTACTGGTTAAGGTCTTAACTCTTACTCTGGCCTAATGGTTGAGGTCTTAGACTCTTACTCTTGCCTAATGGTTAAGGTCTTACCTCTTACTCTGGCCTAATGGTTAAGGTCTTAGACTCTTACTCTGGCCTAATGGTTAAGGTCTTAACTCTTACTCTGGCCTAATGGGTAAGGTCTTAGACTCTCACTCTGGCATACTGGTTAAGGTCTTAATTCTTACTCTGGCCTATTGGTTAAGGTTTTAACTCTTACTCTGGCCTAATGGTTAATGTTTTAGACTCTTACTCTGGCCTAATGGTTAAAGTCTTAAACTCTTACTCTGGCCTAATGGTTAAGGTCTTAACTCTTACTCTGGCCTAATGGTTAATGTATTGGACTCTTACTCTGGCCTAATGGTTAAGGTCTTGACTCTTACTCTGGCCTAATGGTTAAGGTCTTAGACTCTTACACTGGCCTAATGGTTAAGGTATTATACTCTTACTCTGGCCTAATGGTTAAGGTCTTAACTCTTATTCTGGCCTAATGGTTAAGGTCTTAGACTCTTACTCTGGCCTAATTGTTAAGGTCTTAACTCTTACTCTGGCCTAATGGTCAAGGTCTAGACTCTTACTCTGACCTAGTGCTTAAGGTTTTAACTCTTACTATGGCCTAATGATTAAGGTCTAAGACTCTTACTCTTGCCTAATGGTTAAGGTATTATACTCTTACTCTGGCCTAATGACTAAGGTCTTGACTCTCACTCTGGCCTAATGGTTAAGGTCTAGACTCCTACTGTGGCCTACTGGTTAAGGTCGTAACTCTTACTCTGGCCTAATGGTTAAGGTCTTAGACTCTTACTCTGGCCTAACGGTTAAGGTCTTAGACTCTTAGTCTGGCCTAATGGTTAAGGTTTTAGACTTTTACTCTTGCCTAATGGTTAAGGTCTTAACTCTTACTCTGGCCTAATGGTTAAGGTCTTAAACTCTTACTCTGGCCTAATGGTTAAGGTCTTAACTCTTACTCTGGCCTAATGGGTAAGGTGTTCACTCTTACTCTGACCTAATGGTTAAGGTCTTAGACTCTTACTCTGGCCTAATGGTTAAGGTCTTGACTCTTACTCTGGCCTAATGGTTAAAGTCTTAGACTCTTACTCTGGCCTAATGGTTAAGGTCTAGACTCTTATTCTGGACTAATGGTTAAGCTCTTAACTCTTCCTCTGGACTAATGGCTAAGTTCTTAACTCTTACTCTGACCTAATGGTTAAGGTCTTAGACTCTTACTCTGGCCTAATGCTTAAGGTCGCAGACTCTTACTCTTGCCTAATGGTTAAGATCTTAACTCTTACTCTGGCCTAATGGTTAAAGTCTTAACTCTTACTCTGGCCTAATGGTTAAGGTCTTAGACTCTTACACTGGCCTACTGGTTAAGGTCTTTGCTCTTACTCTGGCCTACTGGTTAAGGTCCTAGACTCTTACTCTGGCCTAATGGTTAAGGTCCTAACTCTTACTATTGACTAATGGTTAAGGTCTTAACTCTTACTCTGGCCTAATGAGTAAGGTCTTAGACTCTTACTCTGGCCTACTGGTTAAGGTCTTAACTCTTACTCTGGCCTCATGGGTAAGGTCTTAGACTCTTACTCTGTCCTAATGGTTAAGGTCTTAGACTCTTACTCTGGCCTAATGGTTAAGGTCTAGACTCTTACTCTGGCCTAATCCGTAAGGTCTTAACTCTTACTATGGCCTAATGGTTAAGGTCTTAGACTCTTACTCTTGCCTAATGGTTAAGGTCTTAACTCTTACTATGGCCTAATGGGTAAGGTCTTAACTCTTACTTTGGCCTAATGGTGAAGGTCTTAACTCTTACTATTGACTAATGGTTAAGGTCTTAACTCTTACTTTATCCTAATGGTTAAGGTCTTAGACTCTTACTCTGGCCTAATGGTTAAGGTCTTAATTCTTACTCTGGCCTAATGGCTAAGGTCTTAGACTCTTACTCTGCCCTAATGGGTAAGGTCTTAGACTCTTACTCTGTCCTAATGGTTAAGGTCTTAGACTCTTACTCTGGCCTAATGGTTAAGGTCTAGACTCTTACTCTGGCCTAATCCATATGGTTTTAACTCTTACTATGGCCTAATGGTTAAGGTCTTAGACTCTTACTCTTGCCTAATGGTTAAGGTCTTAACTCTTACTCTGGCCTAATGGTTAAGGTCTTAACTCTTTCTTTGGCCTAATGGTTAAGGTCTTAACTCTTACTATTGACTAATGATTAAGGTCTTAACTCTTACTCTGGCCTAATGGTTAAGGTCTTAGACTCTTACTCTGGCCTACTGGTTAAGGTCTTAACTCTTGCTCTGGCCTAATGGTTAAGGTCTTAGACACTTACTCTGTCCTACTGGTTAAGGTCTTAGACTCTTACTCTGGCCTAATGGTTAAGGTATTATACTCTTACTCTGGCCTAATGGCTAAGGTCTTGACTCTCACTCTGGCCTAATGGTTAAGGTCTAGACTCCTACTCTGGCCTACTGGTTAAGGTCTTAACTCTTACTCTGGCCTAATGGTTAAGGTCTTAGACTCTTACTCTGGCCTAATGGTTAAGGTCTTAGACTCTTACTCTGGCCTAATGGTTAAGGTCTTCGACTCTTACTCTGGCCTAAGGGTTAAAGTCTTAGACTCTTACTCTGGCCTAAGGGTTAAAGTCTTAGACTCTTACTCTGGCCTAATGGTTAAGGTCTTAACTCTTACTCTGGCCAAATGGTTAAGGTCTTAGACTCTTACTTTGGCCTAATGGTTAAGGTCTAAACTCTTACTATTGACTAATGGTTAAGGTCTTAACTCTTACTCTGGCCTACTGGTTAAGGTCTTAACTCTTACTCTGGCCTAATGGGTAAGGTCTTAGACTCTTACTCTGTCCTAATGGTTAAGGTCTTAGACTCTTACTCTGGCCTAATGGTTAAGGTCTAGACTCTTACTTAGGCCTAATCCGTAAGGTCTTAACTCTTACTATGGCCTAATGGTTAAGGTCTTAACTCTTTCTCTGGCCTAATGGTTAAGGTCTTAGACTCTTACTCTGGCCTAATGGTTAAGGTCTTAACTCTTACACTGGCCTAATGGGTAAGGTCTTAGACTCGTACTCTGTCCTAATGGTTAAGGTCTTAGACTCTTACTCTGGCCTAATGGTTAAGGTCTAGACTCTTACTCTGGCCTAGTCCGTAAGGTCCTAACTCTTACTATGGCCTAATGGTTAAGGTCTTAACTCTTACTCTGGCCTAATGGTTAAGGTCTTAGACTCTTACTCTGGCCTAATGGTTAAGGTCTTAACTCTTACTCTGGCCTAATGGTTAAGGTCTTAACTCTTGCTCTGGACTAATGGTTAAGGTCCTAGACTCTCACTCTGGCATAATGGTTAAGGTCTTAACTCTTACTCTGGCCTGCTGGTTAAGGTCTTAGACTCTTACTCTGGCCTAATGGTTAAGGTCTAGACTCTTGCTCTGGCCTAGTCCGTAAGGTCCTAACTCTTACTATGGCCTAATGGTTAAGGTCTTAACTCTTACTCTGGCCTAATGGTTAAGGTCTTAGACTCTTACTCTGGCCTAATGGTTAAGGTCTTAACTCTTACTCTGGCCTACTGGTTAAGATCTTAACTCTTACTCTGGCCTAATGGTTAAGATCTTAGACTCTTACTCTGGCCTACTGGTTAAAGTCTTAACTCTTACTCTGGCCTAATGATTAAGGTTTTAACTCTTACTCTGGCCTAATGGTTGAGGTCTTAGACTCTTACTGTGGCCTAATGGTTAAGGTCTTAACTCTTACTCTGGCCTACTGGTTAAGGTCTTAACTCTTACTCTGGCCTAATGGTTAAGGTCTTAGACTCTTACTCTGGCCTACTGGTTAAGGTCTTAACTCTTACTCTGGCCTACTGGTTAAGGTCTTAACTCTTACTCTGGCCTAATGGTTAAGGTCTTAGACTCTTACTCTGGCCTACTGGTTAAGGTCTTAACTCTTACTCTGGCCTAATGGTTAAGGTCCTAGACTCTTACTCTGGCCTAATGGTTAAGGTCCTAACTATTACTATTGACTAATGGTTAAGGTCTTAACTCTTACTCTGGCCTACTGGTTAAGGTCTTAACTCTTACTCTGGCCTAATGGGTACGATCTTAGACTCTTACTCTGTCCTAATGGTTAAGGTCTTAGATTCTTACTCTGGCCTAATGGTTAAGGTCTTAACTCTTACTCTGTCCTAATGGTTAAGGTCTTAGACTCTTACTCTGGCCTACTGGTTAAGGTCCTAACTCTTACTCTGGCCTAATGGTTAAGGTCTTAGACTCTTACACTGGCCTGCTGGTTAAGGTCTTTGCTCTTACTCTGGCGTACTGGTTAAGGTCCTAGACTCTTACTCTGGCCTAATGGTTAAGGTCCTAACTATTACTATTGACTAATGGTTAAGGTCTTAACTCTTACTCTGGCCTACTGGTTAAGGTCTTAACTCTTACTCTGGCCTAATGGGTACGATCTTAGACTCTTACTCTGGCCTAACGGTTAAAGTCTTAGACTCTTACTCTGGCCTAATGGTTAAGGTCTTATCTCTTACTCTGGCCTAATGGTTAAGGTCTAAGACTCTTACTCTTGCCTAATGGTTAAGGTCTTAACTCTTACTCTGGCCTAATGGTTAAGGTCTTAACTCTTACTTTGGACTAATGGTTAAGGTCTTAGACTCACACTCTGGCATAATGGCTAAGGTCTTAACTCTTACTCTGGCCTACTGGTTAAGGTCTTAGACTCTTACTCTGGCCTACTGGTTAAAGTCTTAACTCTTACTCTGGCCTAATGGTTAAGGTTTTAACTCTTCCTCTGGCCTAGTGGTTGAGGTCTTAGACTCTTACTCTGGCCTAATGGTTAAGGTCTTAACTCTTACTCTGACCTAATGGTTAAGGTCTTAGACTCTTACTCTGGCCTAATGGTTAAGGTCTTGACTCTTACTCTGGCCTAATGGTTAAAGTCTTAGACTCTTACTCTGGCCTAATGGTTAAGGTCTAGACTCTTATTCTGGACTAATGGTTAAGCTCTTAACTCTTCCTCTGGGCTAATGGCTAAGTTCTTAACTCTTACTCTGACCTAATGGTTAAGGTCTTAGACTCTTACTCTGGCCTAATGGTTAAGGTCGCAGACTCTTACTCTTGCCTAATGGTTAAGATCTTAACTCTCACTCTGGCCTAATGGTTAAGGTGTTAACTCTTACTCTGGCCTAATGGTTAAGGTCTTAGACTCTTACTCTGGCCTAATGGTTAAGGTCTTAACTCTTACACTGGCCTAATGGGTAAGGTCTTAGACTCGTACTCTGTCCTAATGGTTAAGGTCTTAGACTCTTACTCTGGCCTAATGGTTAAGGTCTAGACTCTTACTCTGGCCTAGTCCGTAAGGTCCTAACTCTTACTATGGCCTAATGGTTAAGGTCTTAACTCTTACTCTGGCCTAATGGTTAAGGTCTTAGACTCTTACTCTGGCCTAATGGTTAAGGTCTTAACTCTTACTCTGGCCTAATGGTTAAGGTCTTAACTCTTGCTCTGGACTAATGGTTAAGGTCCTAGACTCTCACTCTGGCATAATGGTTAAGGTCTTAACTCTTACTCTGGCCTGCTGGTTAAGGTCTTAGACTCTTACTCTGGCCTAATGGTTAAGGTCTAGACTCTTGCTCTGGCCTAGTCCGTAAGGTCCTAACTCTTACTATGGCCTAATGGTTAAGGTCTTAACTCTTACTCTGGCCTAATGGTTAAGGTCTTAGACTCTTACTCTGGCCTAATGGTTAAGGTCTTAACTCTTACTCTGGCCTACTGGTTAAGATCTTAACTCTTACTCTGGCCTAATGGTTAAGATCTTAGACTCTTACTCTGGCCTACTGGTTAAAGTCTTAACTCTTACTCTGGCCTAATGATTAAGGTTTTAACTCTTACTCTGGCCTAATGGTTGAGGTCTTAGACTCTTACTGTGGCCTAATGGTTAAGGTCTTAACTCTTACTCTGGCCTACTGGTTAAGGTCTTAACTCTTACTCTGGCCTAATGGTTAAGGTCTTAGACTCTTACTCTGGCCTACTGGTTAAGGTCTTAACTCTTACTCTGGCCTACTGGTTAAGGTCTTAACTCTTACTCTGGCCTAATGGTTAAGGTCTTAGACTCTTACTCTGGCCTACTGGTTAAGGTCTTAACTCTTACTCTGGCCTAATGGTTAAGGTCCTAGACTCTTACTCTGGCCTAATGGTTAAGGTCCTAACTATTACTATTGACTAATGGTTAAGGTCTTAACTCTTACTCTGGCCTACTGGTTAAGGTCTTAACTCTTACTCTGGCCTAATGGGTACGATCTTAGACTCTTACTCTGTCCTAATGGTTAAGGTCTTAGATTCTTACTCTGGCCTAATGGTTAAGGTCTTAACTCTTACTCTGTCCTAATGGTTAAGGTCTTAGACTCTTACTCTGGCCTACTGGTTAAGGTCCTAACTCTTACTCTGGCCTAATGGTTAAGGTCTTAGACTCTTACACTGGCCTGCTGGTTAAGGTCTTTGCTCTTACTCTGGCGTACTGGTTAAGGTCCTAGACTCTTACTCTGGCCTAATGGTTAAGGTCCTAACTATTACTATTGACTAATGGTTAAGGTCTTAACTCTTACTCTGGCCTACTGGTTAAGGTCTTAACTCTTACTCTGGCCTAATGGGTACGATCTTAGACTCTTACTCTGGCCTAACGGTTAAAGTCTTAGACTCTTACTCTGGCCTAATGGTTAAGGTCTTATCTCTTACTCTGGCCTAATGGTTAAGGTCTAAGACTCTTACTCTTGCCTAATGGTTAAGGTCTTAACTCTTACTCTGGCCTAATGGTTAAGGTCTTAACTCTTACTTTGGACTAATGGTTAAGGTCTTAGACTCACACTCTGGCATAATGGCTAAGGTCTTAACTCTTACTCTGGCCTACTGGTTAAGGTCTTAGACTCTTACTCTGGCCTACTGGTTAAAGTCTTAACTCTTACTCTGGCCTAATGGTTAAGGTTTTAACTCTTCCTCTGGCCTAGTGGTTGAGGTCTTAGACTCTTACTCTGGCCTAATGGTTAAGGTCTTAACTCTTACTCTGACCTAATGGTTAAGGTCTTAGACTCTTACTCTGGCCTAATGGTTAAGGTCTTGACTCTTACTCTGGCCTAATGGTTAAAGTCTTAGACTCTTACTCTGGCCTAATGGTTAAGGTCTAGACTCTTATTCTGGACTAATGGTTAAGCTCTTAACTCTTCCTCTGGGCTAATGGCTAAGTTCTTAACTCTTACTCTGACCTAATGGTTAAGGTCTTAGACTCTTACTCTGGCCTAATGGTTAAGGTCGCAGACTCTTACTCTTGCCTAATGGTTAAGATCTTAACTCTCACTCTGGCCTAATGGTTAAGGTGTTAACTCTTACTCTGGCCTAATGGTTAAGGTCTTAGACTCTTACACTGGCCTACTGGTTAAGGTCTTTGCTCTTACTCTGGCCTACTGGTTAAGGTCCTAGACTCTTACTCTGGCCTAATGGTTAAGGTCCTAACTCTTACTATTGACTAATGGTTAAGGTCTTAACTCTTACTCTGGCCTAATGGGTAAGGTCTTAGACTCTTACTCTGGACTACTGGTTAAGGTCTTAACTCTTACTCTGGCCTAATGGGTAAGGTCTTAGACTCTTACTCTGTCCTAATGGTTAAGGTCTTAGACTCTTCCTCTGGCCTAATGGTTAAGGTCTAGACTCTTACTCTTGCCTAATGGTGAAGGTCTTAGACACTTACTCTGTCCTAATGGTTAAGGTCTTATACTCTTACTCTGGCCTAATGGTTAAGGTCTTAGACTCTTACTCCGGCCTACTGGTTAAGGTCTTAATTCTTACTCTGGCCTAATGGTTAAGGTTTTAACTCTTACTCTGGCCTAATGGTTAAGGTTTTAGACTCTTACTCTGGCCTAATGGTTAAAGTCTTAGACTCTTACTCTGGCCTAATGGTTAAGGTATTAACTCTTACTCTGGCCTAATGGTTAACGTATTGGACTCTTACTCTGGCCTAATGGTTAAGGTCTTGACTCTTACTCTGGCCTAATGGTTAAGGTCTTAGACTCTTACTCTGGCCTAATGGTTAAGGTATTATACTCTTACTCTGGCCTAATGGCTAAGGTCTTGACTCTCACTCTGACCTAATGGTTGAGGTCTAGACTCCTACTCTGGCCTACTGGTTAAGGTCTTAACTCTTACTCTGGCCTAATGGTTAAGGTCTTAGACTCTTACTCTGGCCTAAGGGTTAAGGTCTTAACTCTTATTCTGGCCTAATGGTTAAGGTCTTAGACTCTTACTCTGGCCTAATTGTTAAGGTCTTAACTCTTACTCTGGCCTAATGGTCAAGGTCTAGACTCTTACTCTGACCTAGTGCTTAAGGTTTTAACTCTTACTATGGCCTAATGATTAAGGTCTAAGACTCTTACTCTTGCCTAATGGTTAAGGTATTATACTCTTACTCTGGCCTAATGACTAAGGTCTTGACTCTCACTCTGGCCTAATGGTTAAGGTCTAGACTCCTACTGTGGCCTACTGGTTAAGGTCGTAACTCTTACTCTGGCCTAATGGTTAAGGTCTTAGACTCTTACTCTGGCCTAACGGTTAAGGTCTTAGACTCTTAGTCTGGCCTAATGGTTAAGGTTTTAGACTTTTACTCTTGCCTAATGGTTAAGGTCTTAACTCTTACTCTGGCCTAATGGTTAAGGTCTTAAACTCATACTCTGGCCTAATGGTTAAGGTCTTAACTCTTACTCTGGCCTAATGGGTAAGGTGTTAACTCTTACTCTGACCTAATGGTTAAGGTCTTAGACTCTTACTCTGGCCTAATGGTTAAGGTCTTGACTCTTACTCTGGCCTAATGGTTAAAGTCTTAGACTCTTACTCTGGCCTAATGGTTAAGGTCTAGACTCTTATTCTGGACTAATGGTTAAGCTCTTAACTCTTCCTCTGGACTAATGGCTAAGTTCTTAACTCTTACTCTGACCTAATGGTTAAGGTCTTAGACTCTTACTCTGGCCTAATGCTTAAGGTCGCAGACTCTTACTCTTGCCTAATGGTTAAGATCTTAACTCTTACTCTGGCCTAATGGTTAAGGTCTTAACTCTTACTCTGGCCTAATGGTTAAGGTGTTAGACTCTTACACTGGCCTACTGGTTAAGGTCTTTGCTCTTACTCTGGCCTACTGGTTAAGGTCCTAGACTCTTACTCTGGCCTAATGGTTAAGGTCCTAACTCTTACTATTGACTAATGGGTAAGGTCTTAGACTCTTACTCTGGCCTACTGGTTAAGGTCTTAAGTCTTACTCTGGCCTAATGGGTAAGGTCTTAGACTCTTACTCTGTCCTAACGGTTAAGGTCTTAGACTCTTACTCTGGCCTAATGGTTAAGGTCTAGACTCTTACTCTGGCCTAATCCGTAAGGTCTTAACTCTTACTATGGCCTAATGGTTAAGGTCTTAGACTCTTACTCTTGCCTAATGGTTAAGGTCTTAACTCTTACTATGGCCTAATGGTTAAGGTCTTAACTCTTACTTTGGCCTAATGGTGAAGGTCTTAACTCTTACTATTGACTAATGGTTAAGGTCTTAACTCTTACTCTATCCTAATGGTTAAGGTCTTAGACTCTTACTCTGGCCTAATGGTTAAGGTCTTAATTCTTACTCTGGCCTAATGGCTAAGGTCTTAGACTCTTACTCTGGCCTAATGGTTAAGGGCTTAACTCTTACTCTGGCCTAATGGGTAAGGTCTTAGACTCTTACTCTGTCCTAATGGTTAAGGTCTTAGACTCTTACTCTGGCCTAATGGTTAAGGTCTAGACTCTTACTCTGGCCTAATCCGTAAGGTTTTAACTCTTACTATGGCCTAATGGTTAAGGTCTTAGACTCTTACTCTTGCCTAATGGTTAAGGTCTTAACTCTTACTCTGGCCTAATGGTTAAGGTCTTAACTCTTACTTTGGCCTAATGGTTAAGGTCTTAACTCTTACTATTGACTAATGATTAAGGTCTTAACTCTTACTCTGGCCTAATGGTTAAGGTCTTAGACTCTTACTCTGGCCTACTGGTTAAGGTCTTAACTCTTGCTCTGGCCTAATGGTTAAGGTCTTAGACACTTACTCTGTCCTAATGGTTAAGGTCCTAGACTCTTACTGTGGCCTAATGGTTAAGGTCTTAGACTCTTACTCTTGCCTAATGGTTAAGGTCTTAACTCTTACTCTGGCCTAATGGTTAAGGTCTTAGACTCTTACTCTGGCCTAATGGTTAAGGTCTTAACTCTTACTCTGGCCTAATGGGTAAGGTCTTAGACTCTTACTCTGGCCTACTGGTTAAGGTCTTAGACTCTTACTCTGGCCTAATGGTTAAGGACTAGACTCCTACTCTGGCCTACTGGTTATGGTCTTAACTCTTACTCTGGCCTAATGGGTAAGGTCTTAGACTCTTACTCTGGCCTAAGGGTTAAAGTCTTAGACTCTTACTCTGGCCTAATGGTTAAGGTCTTAACTCTTACTCTGGCCTAATGGTTAAGGTCTTAACTCTTACTCTGGCCAAATGGTTAAGGTCTTAGACTCTTACTTTGGCCTAATGGTTGAGGTCTAAACTCTTACTATTGACTAATGGTTAAGGTCTTAACTCTTACTCTGGCCTACTGGTTAAGGTCTTAACTCTTACTCTGGCCTAATGGGTAAGGTCTTAGACTCTTACTCTGTCCTAATGGTTAAGGTCTTAGACTCTTACTCTGGCCCAATGGTTAAGGTCCTAACTCTTACTATTGACTAATGGTTAAGGTCTTAACTCTTACTCTGGCCTAATGGGTAAGGTCTTAGACTCTTACTCTGGCCTACTGGTTAAGGTCTTAACTCTTACTCTGGCCTAATGGGTAAGGTCTTAGACTCTTACTCTGTCCTAATGGTTAAGGTCTTAGACTCTTACTCTGGCCTAATGGTTAAGGTCTAGACTCTTACTCTGGCCTAATCCGTAAGGTCTTAACTCTTACTATGGCCTAATGGTTAAGGTCTTAGACTCTTACTCTTGCCTAATGGTTAAGGTCTTAACTCTTACTATGGCCTAATGGTTAAGGTCTTAACTCTTACTTTGGCCTAATGGTGAAGGTCTTAACTCTTACTATTGACTAATGGTTAAGGTCTTAACTCTTACTCTATCCTAATGGTTAAGGTCTTAGACTCTTACTCTGGCCTAATGGTTAAGGTCTTAATTCTTACTCTGGCCTAATGTCTAAGGTCTTAGACTCTTACTCTGGCCTAATGGTTAAGGTCTTAACTCTTACTCTGGCCTAATGGGTAAGGTCTTAGACTCTTACTCTGTCCTAATGGTTAAGGTCTTAGACTCTTACTCTGGCCTAATGGTTAAGGTCTAGACTCTCACTCTGGCCTAATCCGTAAGGTTTTAACTCTTACTATGGCCTAATGGTTAAGGTCTTAGACTCTTACTCTTGCCTAATGGTTAAGGTCTTAACTCTTACTTTGGCCTAATGGTTAAGGTCTTAACTCTTACTATTGACTAATGATTAAGGTCTTAACTCTTACTCTGGCCTAATGGTTAAGGTCTTAGACTCGTACTCTGGCCTACTGGTTAAGGTCTTAACTCTTGCTCTGGCCTAATGGTTAAGGTCTTAGACACTTACTCTGTCCTAATGGTTAAGGTCCTAGACTCTTACTGTGGCCTAATGGTTAAGGTCTTAGACTCTTACTCTTGCCTAATGGTTAAGGTCTTAACTCTTACTCTGGCCTAATGGTTAAGGTCTTAGACTCTTACTCTGGCCTAATGGTTAAGGTCTTAACTCTTACTCTGGCCTAATGGGTATGGTCTTAGACTCTTACTCTGGCCTACTGGTTAAGGTCTTAGACTCTTACTCTGGCCTAATGGTTAAGGTCTAGACTCCTACTCTGGCCTACTGGTTAAGGTCTTAACTCTTACTCTGGCCTAATGGTTAAGGTCTTAGACTCTTACTCTGGCCTAAGGGTTAAAGTCTTAGACTCTTACTCTGGCCTAATGGTTAAGGTCTTAACTCTTACTCTGGCCAAATGGTTAAGGTCTTAGACTCTTACTTTGGCCTAATGGTTAAGGTCTAAACTCTTACTATTGACTAATGGTTAAGGTCTTAACTCTTACTCTGGCCTACTGGTTAAGGTCTTAACTCTTACTCTGGCCTAATGGGTAAGGTCTTAGACTCTTACTCTGTCCTAATGGTTAAGGTCTTAGACTCTTACTCTGGCCCAATGGTTAAGGTCTAGACTCTTACTTAGGCCTAATCCGTAAGGTCTTAACTCTTACTATGGCCTAATGGTTAAGGTCTTAACTCTTACTCTGGCCTAATGGTTAAGGTCTTAGACTCTTACTCTGGCCTAATGGTTAAGGTCTTAACTCTTACACTGGCCTAATGGGTAAGGTCTTAGACTCTTACTCTGTCCTAATGGTTAAGGTCTTAGACTCTTACTCTGGCCTAATGGTTAAGGTCTAGACTCTTACTCTGGCCTAGTCCGTAAGGTCCTAACTCTTACTATGGCCTAATGGTTAATGTCTTAACTCTTACTCTGGCCTAATGGTCAAGGTCTAGACTCTTACTCTGACCTAGTGCTTAAGGTTTTAACTCTTACTCTGGCCTAATGGTTAAGGTCTTAACTCTTACTCTGGCCTGATGGTCAAGGTCTAGACTCTTACTCTGACCTAGTGCTTAAGGTTTTAACTCTTACTCTGGCCTAATGGTTAAGGTTTTATACTCTTACTCTGGCCTAATGGCTAAGGTCTTGACTCTCACTCTGGCTTAATGGTTAAGGTCTAGACTCCTACTCTGGCCTACTGGTTAAGGTCATAACTCTTACTGTGTCCTAATGGTTAAGGTCTTAGACTCTTACTCTGGCCTACTGGTTAAGACCTTAACTCTTACTCTGGCCTAATGGTTAAGGTTTTAACTCTTACTCTGGCCTAATGGTTAAGGTTTTAGACTCTTACTCTGGCCTAACGGTTAAGGTCTTAGACTCTTACTCTGGCCTAATGGTTAAGGTCTTATCTCTTACTCTGGCCTAATGGTTAAGGTCTAAGACTCTTACTCTTGCCTAATGGTTAAGGTCTTAACTCTTACTCTGGCCTAATGGTTAAGGTCTTAACTCTTACTTTGGACTAATGGTTAAGGTCTTAGACTCTCACTCTGGCATAATGGCTAAGGTCTTAACTCTTACTCTGGCCTACTGGTTAAGGTCTTAGACTCTTACTCTGGCCTACTGGTTAAAGTCTTAACTCTTACTCTGGCCTAATGGTTAAGGTTTTAACTCTTCCTCTGGCCTAATGGTTGAGGTCTTAGACTCTTACTCTGGCCTAATGGTTAAGGTCTTAACTCTTACTCTGACCTAATGGTTAAGGTCTTAGACTCTTACTCTGGCCTAATGGTTAAGGTCTTGACTCTTACTCTGGCCTAATGGTTAAAGTCTTAGACTCTTACTCTGGCCTAATGGTTAAGGTCTAGACTCTTATTCTGGACTAATGGTTAAGCTCTTAACTCTTCCTCTGGGCTAATGGCTAAGTTCTTAACTCTTACTCTGACCTAATGGTTAAGGTCTTAGACTCTTACTCTGGCCTAATGGTTAAGGTCGCAGACTCTTACTCTTGCCTAATGGTTAAGATCTTAACTCTTACTCTGGCCTAATGGTTAAGGTGTTAACTCTTACTCTGGCCTAATGGTTAAGGTCTTAGACTCTTACACTGGCCTACTGGTTAAGGTCTTTGCTCTTACTCGGGCCTACTGGTTAAGGTCCTAGACTCTTACTCTGGCCTAATGGTTAAGGACCTAACTCTTACTATTGACTAATGGTTAAGGTCTTAACTCTTACTCTGGCCTAATGGGTAAGGTCTTAACTCTTACTATGGCCTAATGGTTAAGGTCTTAACTCTTACTTTGGCCTAATGGTGAAGGTCTTAACTCTTACTATTGACTAATGGTTAAGGTCTTAACTCTTACTCTATCCTAATGGCTAAGGTCTTAGACTCTTACTCTGTCCTAATGGTTAAGGTCTTAACTCTTACTCTGGCCTAATGGGTAAGGTCTTAGACTCTTACTCTGTCCTAATGGTTAAGGTCTTAGACTCTTACTCTGGCCTAATGGTTAAGGTCTAGACTCTCACTCTGGCCTAATCCGTAAGGTTTTAACTCTTACTATGGCCTAATGGTTAAGGTCTTAGACTCTTACTCTTGCCTAATGGTTAAGGTCTTAACTCTTACTCTGGCCTAATGGTTAAGGTCTTAACTCTTACTTTGGCCTAATGGTTAAGGTCTTAACTCTTACTATTGACTAATGATTAAGCTCTTAACTCTTACTCTGGCCTAATGGTTAAGGTCTTAGACTCTTACTCTGGCCTACTGGTTAAGGTCTTAACTCTTGCACTGGCCTAATGGTTAAGGTCTTAGACACTTACTCTGTCCTAATGGTTAAGGTCCTAGACTCTTACTGTGGCCTAATGGTTAAGGTCTTAACTCTTACTCTGGCCTAATGGGTAAGGTCTTAGACTCTTACTCTGGCCTAATGGTTAAGGTCTAGACTCCTACTCTGGCCTACTGGTTAAGGTCTTAACTCTTACTCTGGCCTAATGGTTAAGGTCTTAGACTCTTACTCTGGCCTAAGGGTTAAAGTCTTAGACTCTTACTCTGGCCTAATGGTTAAGGTCTTAACTCTTACTCTGGCCTAATGGTTAAGGTCTTAACTCTTACTCTGGCCAAATGGTTAAGGTCTTAGACTCTTACTTTGGCCTAATGGTTAAGGTCTAAACTCTTACTATTGACTAATGGTTAAGGTCTTAACTCTTACTCTGGCCTACTGGTTAAGGTCTTAACTCTTACTCTGGCCTAATGGGTAAGGTCTTAGACTCTTACTCTGTCCTAATGGTTAAGGTCTTAGACTCTTACTCTGGCCCAATGGTTAAGGTCTAGACTCTTACTTAGGCCTAATCCGTAAGGTCTTAACTCTTACTATGGCCTAATGGTTAAGGTCTTAACTCTTACTCTGGCCTAATGGTTAAGGTCTTAGACTCTTACTCTGGCCTAATGGTTAAGGTCTTAACTCTTACACTGGCCTAATGGGTAAGGTCTTAGACTCTTAGTCTGTCCTAATGGTTAAGGTCTTAGACTCTTACTCTGGCCTAATGGTTAAGGTCTTAGACTCTTACTCTGGCCTAATGGTCAAGGTCTAGACTCTTACTCTGACCTAGTGCTTAAGGTTTTAACTCTTACTCTGGCCTAATGGTTAAGGTCTTAACTCTTACTCTGGCCTAATGGTCAAGGTCTAGACTCTTACTCTGACCTAGTGCTTAAGGTTTTAACTCTTACTCTGGCCTAATGGTTAAGGTTGTATACTCTTACTCTGGCCTAATGGCTAAGGTCTTGACTCTCACTCTGGCCTAATGGTTAAGGTCTAGACTCCTACTCTGGCCTACTGGTTAAGGTCATAACTCTTACTGTGTCCTAATGGTTAAGGTCTTAGACTCTTACTCTGGCCTACTGGTTAAGACCTTAAATCTTACTCTGGCCTAATTGTTAAGGTTTTAACTCTTACTCTGGCCTAATGGTTAAGGTTTTAGACTCTTACTCTGGCCTAACGGTTAAAGTCTTAGACTCTTACTCTGGCCTAATGGTTAAGGTCTTATCTCTTACTCTGGCCTAATGGTTAAGGTCTAAGACTCTTACTCTTGCCTAATGGTTAAGGTCTTAACTCTTACTCTGGCCGAATGGTTAAGGTCTTAACTCTTACTTTGGACTAATGGTTAAGGTCTTAGACTCTCACTCTGGCATAATAGCTAAGGTCTTAACTCTTACTCTGGCCTACTGGTTAAGGTCTTAGACTCTTACTCTGGCCTACTGGTTAAAGTCTTAACTCTTACTCTGGCCTAATGGTTAAGGTTTTAACTCTTCCTCTGGCCTAATGGTTGAGGTCTTAGACTCTTACTCTGGCCTAATGGTTAAGGTCTTAACTCTTACTCTGATCTAATGGTTAAGGTCTTAGACTCTTACTCTGGCCTAATGGTTAAGGTCTTGACTCTTACTCTGGCCTAATGGTTAAAGTCTTAGACTCTTACTCTGGCCTAATGGTTAAGGTCTAGACTCTTATGCTGGACTAATGGTTAAGCTCTTAACTCTTCCTCTGGGCTAATGGCTAAGTTCTTAACTCTTACTCTGACCTAATGGTTAAGGTCTTAGACTCTTACTCTGGCCTAATGGTTAAGGTCGCAGACTCTTACTCTTGCCTAATGGTTAAGATCTTAACTCTCACTCTGGCCTAATGGTTAAGGTGTTAACTCTTACTCTGGCCTAATGGTTAAGGTCTTAGACTCTTACACTGGCCTACTGGTTAAGGTCTTTGCTCTTACTCTGGCCTACTGGTTAAGGTCCTAGACTCTTACTCTGGCCTAATGGTTAAGGTCCTAACTCTTACTATTGACTAATGGTTAAGGTCTTAACTCTTACTCTGGCCTAATGGGTAAGGTCTTAGACTCTTACTCTGGCCTACTGGTTAAGGTCTTAACTCTTACTCTGGCCTAATGGGTAAGGTCTTAGACTCTTACTCTGTCCTAATGGTTAAGGTCTTAGACTCTTACTCTGGCCTAATGGTTAAGGTCTAGACTCTTACTCTTGCCTAATGGTTAAGGTTTTAACTCTAACTCTGGCCTAATGGTTAAGGTCTTAACTCTTACACTGGCCTAATGGTTAAGGTCTTAGACACTTACTCTGTCCTAATGGTTAAGGTCTTATACTCTTACTCTGGCCTAATGGTTAAGGTCTTAGACTCTTACTCCGGCCTACTGGTTAAGGTCTTAATTCTTACTCTGGCCTAATGGTTAAGGTTTTAACTCTTACTCTGGCCTAATGGTTAAGGTTTTAGACTCTTACTCTGGCCTAATGGTTAAAGTCTTAGACTCTTACTCTGTCCTAATGGTTAAGGTATTAACTCTTACTCTGGCCTAATGGTTAACGTATTGGACTCTTACTCTGGCCTAATGGTTAAGGTCTTGACTCTTACTCTGGCCTAATGGTTAAGGTCTTAGACTCTTACTCTGGCCTAATGGTTAAGGTATTATACTCTTACTCTGGCCTAATGGCTAAGGTCTTGACTCTCACTCTGGCCTAATGGTTGAGGTCTAGACTCCTACTCTGGCCTACTGGTTAAGGTCTTAACTCTTACTCTGGGCTAATGGTTAAGGTCTTAGACTCTTACTCTGGCCTAAGGGTTAAGGTCTTAACTCTTATTCTGGCCTAATGGTTAAGGTCTTAGACTCTTACTCTGGCCTAATTGTTAAGGTCTTAACTCTTACTCTGGCCTAATGGTTAACGTATTGGACTCTTACTCTGGCCTAATGGTTAAGGTCTTGACTCTTACTCTGGCCTAATGGTTAAGGTCTTAGACTCTTACTCTGGCCTAATGGTTAAGGTATTATACTCTTACTCTGGCCTAATGGCTATGGTCTTGACTCTCACTCTGGCCTAATGGTTGAGGTCTAGACTCCTACTCTGGCCTACTGGTTAAGGTCTTAACTCTTACTCTGGCCTAATGGGTAAGGTCTTAGACTCTTACTCTGTCCTAATGGTTAAGGTCTTAGACTCTTACTCTGGCCTAATGGTTAAGGTCTAGACTCTTACTCTGGCCTAATCCGTAAGGTCTTAACTCTTACTATGGCCTAATGGTTAAGGTCTTAATTCTTACTCTGGCCTAATGGTTAAGGTTTTAACTCTTACTCTGGCCTAATGGTTAAGGTTTTAGACTCTTACTCTGGCCTAATGGTTAAAGTCTTAGACTCTTACTCTGTCCTAATGGTTAAGGTATTAACTCTTACTCTGGCCTAATGGTTAACGTATTGGACTCTTACTCTGGCCTAATGGTTAAGGTCTTGACTCTTACTCTGGCCTAATGGTTAAGGTCTTAGACTCTTACTCTGGCCTAATGGTTAAGGTATTATACTCTTACTCTGGCCTAATGGCTAAGGTCTTGACTCTCACTCTGGCCTAATGGTTGAGGTCTAGACTCCTACTCTGGCCTACTGGTTAAGGTCTTAACTCTTACTCTGGGCTAATGGTTAAGGTCTTAGACTCTTACTCTGGCCTAAGGGTTAAGGTCTTAACTCTTATTCTGGCCTAATGGTTAAGGTCTTAGACTCTTACTCTGGCCTAATTGTTAAGGTCTTAACTCTTACTCTGGCCTAATGGTTAACGTATTGGACTCTTACTCTGGCCTAATGGTTAAGGTCTTGACTCTTACTCTGGCCTAATGGTTAAGGTCTTAGACTCTTACTCTGGCCTAATGGTTAAGGTATTATACTCTTACTCTGGCCTAATGGCTATGGTCTTGACTCTCACTCTGGCCTAATGGTTGAGGTCTAGACTCCTACTCTGGCCTACTGGTTAAGGTCTTAACTCTTACTCTGGCCTAATGGGTAAGGTCTTAGACTCTTACTCTGTCCTAATGGTTAAGGTCTTAGACTCTTACTCTGGCCTAATGGTTAAGGTCTAGACTCTTACTCTGGCCTAATCCGTAAGGTCTTAACTCTTACTATGGCCTAATGGTTAAGGTCTTAGACTCTTACTCTTGCCTAATGGTTAAGGTCTTAACTCTTACTATGGCCTAATGGTTAATGTCTTAACTCTTACTTTGGCCTAATGGTGAAGGTCTTAACTCTTACTATTGACTAATGGTTAAGGTCTTAACTCTTACTCTATCCTAATGGTTAAGGTCTTAGACTCTTACTCTGGCCTAATGGTTAAGGTCTTAATTCTTACTCTGGCCTAATGGCTAAGGTCTTAGACTCTTACTCTGGCCTAATGGTTAAGGTCTTAACTCTTACTCTGGCCTAATGGGTAAGGTCTTAGACTCTTACTCTGTCCTAATGGTTAAGGTCTTAGACTCTTACTCTGGCCTAATGGTTAAGGTCTAGACTCTCACTCTGGCCTAATCCGTAAGGTTTTAACTCTTACTATGGCCTAATGGTTAAGGTCTTAGACTCTTACTCTTGCCTAATGGTTAAGGTCTTAACTCTTACTCTGGCCTAATGGTCAAGGTCTAGACTCTTACTCTGACCTAGTGCTTAAGGTTTTAACTCTTACTATGGCCTAATGATTAAGGTCTAAGACTCTTACTCTTGCCTAATGGTTAAGGTATTATACTCTTACTCTGGCCTAATGACTAAGGTCTTGACTCTCACTCTGGCCTAATGGTTAAGGTCTAGACTCCTACTGTGGCCTACTGGTTAAGGTCGTAACTCTTACTCTGGCCTAATGGTTAAGGTCTTAGACTCTTACTCTGGCCTAACGGTTAAGGTCTTAGACTCTTAGTCTGGCCTAATGGTTAAGGTTTTAGACTTTTACTCTTGCCTAATGGTTAAGGTCTTAACTCTTACTCTGGCCTAATGGTTAAGGTCTTAAACTCATACTCTGGCCTAATGGTTAAGGTCTTAACTCTTACTCTGGCCTAATGGGTAAGGTGTTAACTCTTACTCTGACCTAATGGTTAAGGTCTTAGACTCTTACTCTGGCCTAATGGTTAAGGTCTTGACTCTTACTCTGGCCTAATGGTTAAAGTCTTAGACTCTTACTCTGGCCTAATGGTTAAGGTCTAGACTCTTATTCTGGACTAATGGTTAAGCTCTTAACTCTTCCTCTGGACTAATGGCTAAGTTCTTAACTCTTACTCTGACCTAATGGTTAAGGTCTTAGACTCTTACTCTGGCCTAATGCTTAAGGTCGCAGACTCTTACTCTTGCCTAATGGTTAAGATCTTAACTCTTACTCTGGCCTAATGGTTAAGGTCTTAACTCTTACTCTGGCCTAATGGTTAAGGTGTTAGACTCTTACACTGGCCTACTGGTTAAGGTCTTTGCTCTTACTCTGGCCTACTGGTTAAGGTCCTAGACTCTTACTCTGGCCTAATGGTTAAGGTCCTAACTCTTACTATTGACTAATGGGTAAGGTCTTAGACTCTTACTCTGGCCTACTGGTTAAGGTCCTAACTCTTACTCTGGCCTAATGGGTAAGGTCTTAGACTCTTACTCTGTCCTAACGGTTAAGGTCTTAGACTCTTACTCTGGCCTAATGGTTAAGGTCTAGACTCTTACTCTGGCCTAATCCGTAAGGTCTTAACTCTTACTATGGCCTAATGGTTAAGGTCTTAGACTCTTACTCTTGCCTAATGGTTAAGGTCTTAACTCTTACTATGGCCTAATGGTTAAGGTCTTAACTCTTACTTTGGCCTAATGGTGAAGGTCTTAACTCTTACTATTGACTAATGGTTAAGGTCTTAACTCTTACTCTATCCTAATGGTTAAGGTCTTAGACTCTTACTCTGGCCTAATGGTTAAGGTCTTAATTCTTACTCTGGCCTAATGGCTAAGGTCTTAGACTCTTACTCTGGCCTAATGGTTAAGGGCTTAACTCTTACTCTGGCCTAATGGGTAAGGTCTTAGACTCTTACTCTGTCCTAATGGTTAAGGTCTTAGACTCTTACTCTGGCCTAATGGTTAAGGTCTAGACTCTTACTCTGGCCTAATCCGTAAGGTTTTAACTCTTACTATGGCCTAATGGTTAAGGTCTTAGACTCTTACTCTTGCCTAATGGTTAAGGTCTTAACTCTTACTCTGGCCTAATGGTTAAGGTCTTAACTCTTACTTTGGCCTAATGGTTAAGGTCTTAACTCTTACTATTGACTAATGATTAAGGTCTTAACTCTTACTCTGGCCTAATGGTTAAGGTCTTAGACTCTTACTCTGGCCTACTGGTTAAGGTCTTAACTCTTGCTCTGGCCTAATGGTTAAGGTCTTAGACACTTACTCTGTCCTAATGGTTAAGGTCCTAGACTCTTACTGTGGCCTAATGGTTAAGGTCTTAGACTCTTACTCTTGCCTAATGGTTAAGGTCTTAACTCTTACTCTGGCCTAATGGTTAAGGTCTTAGACTCTTACTCTGGCCTAATGGTTAAGGTCTTAACTCTTACTCTGGCCTAATGGGTAAGGTCTTAGACTCTTACTCTGGCCTACTGGTTAAGGTCTTAGACTCTTACTCTGGCCTAATGGTTAAGGACTAGACTCCTACTCTGGCCTACTGGTTAAGGTCTTAACTCTTACTCTGGCCTAATGGGTAAGGTCTTAGACTCTTACTCTGGCCTAAGGGTTAAAGTCTTAGACTCTTACTCTGGCCTAATGGTTAAGGTCTTAACTCTTACTCTGGCCTAATGGTTAAGGTCTTAACTCTTACTCTGGCCAAATGGTTAAGGTCTTAGACTCTTACTTTGGCCTAATGGTTGAGGTCTAAACTCTTACTATTGACTAATGGTTAAGGTCTTAACTCTTACTCTGGCCTACTGGTTAAGGTCTTAACTCTTACTCTGGCCTAATGGGTAAGGTCTTAGACTCTTACTCTGTCCTAATGGTTAAGGTCTTAGACTCTTACTCTGGCCCAATGGTTAAGGTCCTAACTCTTACTATTGACTAATGGTTAAGGTCTTAACTCTTACTCTGGCCTAATGGGTAAGGTCTTAGACTCTTACTCTGGCCTACTGGTTAAGGTCTTAACTCTTACTCTGGCCTAATGGGTAAGGTCTTAGACTCTTACACTGTCCTAATGGTTAAGGTCTTAGACTCTTACTCTGGCCTAATGGTTAAGGTCTAGACTCTTACTCTGGCCTAATCCGTAAGGTCTTAACTCTTACTATGGCCTAATGGTTAAGGTCTTAGACTCTTACTCTTGCCTAATGGTTAAGGTCTTAACTCTTACTATGGCCTAATGGTTAAGGTCTTAACTCTTACTTTGGCCTAATGGTGAAGGTCTTAACTCTTACTATTGACTAATGGTTAAGGTCTTAACTCTTACTCTATCCTAATGGTTAAGGTCTTAGACTCTTACTCTGGCCTAATGGTTAAGGTCTTAATTCTTACTCTGGCCTAATGTCTAAGGTCTTAGACTCTTACTCTGGCCTAATGGTTAAGGTCTTAACTCTTACTCTGGCCTAATGGGTAAGGTCTTAGACTCTTACTCTGTCCTAATGGTTAAGGTCTTAGACTCTTACTCTGGCCTAATGGTTAAGGTCTAGACTCTCACTCTGGCCTAATCCGTAAGGTTTTAACTCTTACTATGGCCTAATGGTTAAGGTCTTAGACTCTTACTCTTGCCTAATGGTTAAGGTCTTAACTCTTACTTTGGCCTAATGGTTAAGGTCTTAACTCTTACTATTGACTAATGATTAAGGTCTTAACTCTTACTCTGGCCTAATGGTTAAGGTCTTAGACTCGTACTCTGGCCTACTGGTTAAGGTCTTAACTCTTGCTCTGGCCTAATGGTTAAGGTCTTAGACACTTACTCTGTCCTAATGGTTAAGGTCCTAGACTCTTACTGTGGCCTAATGGTTAAGGTCTTAGACTCTTACTCTTGCCTAATGGTTAAGGTCTTAACTCTTACTCTGGCCTAATGGTTAAGGTCTTAGACTCTTACTCTGGCCTAATGGTTAAGGTCTTAACTCTTACTCTGGCCTAATGGGTATGGTCTTAGACTCTTACTCTGGCCTACTGGTTAAGGTCTTAGACTCTTACTCTGGCCTAATGGTTAAGGTCTAGACTCCTACTCTGGCCTACTGGTTAAGGTCTTAACTCTTACTCTGGCCTAATGGTTAAGGTCTTAGACTCTTACTCTGGCCTAAGGGTTAAAGTCTTAGACTCTTACTCTGGCCTAATGGTTAAGGTCTTAACTCTTACTCTGGCCTAATGGTTAAGGTCTTAACTCTTACTCTGGCCAAATGGTTAAGGTCTTAGACTCTTACTTTGGCCTAATGGTTAAGGTCTAAACTCTTACTATTGACTAATGGTTAAGGTCTTAACTCTTACTCTGGCCTACTGGTTAAGGTCTTAACTCTTACTCTGGCCTAATGGGTAAGGTCTTAGACTCTTACTCTGTCCTAATGGTTAAGGTCTTAGACTCTTACTCTGGCCCAATGGTTAAGGTCTAGACTCTTACTTAGGCCTAATCCGTAAGGTCTTAACTCTTACTATGGCCTAATGGTTAAGGTCTTAACTCTTACTCTGGCCTAATGGTTAAGGTCTTAGACTCTTACTCTGGCCTAATGGTTAAGGTCTTAACTCTTACACTGGCCTAATGGGTAAGGTCTTAGACTCTTACTCTGTCCTAATGGTTAAGGTCTTAGACTCTTACTCTGGCCTAATGGTTAAGGTCTAGACTCTTACTCTGGCCTAGTCCGTAAGGTCCTAACTCTTACTATGGCCTAATGGTTAATGTCTTAACTCTTACTCTGGCCTAATGGTCAAGGTCTAGACTCTTACTCTGACCTAGTGCTTAAGGTTTTAACTCTTACTCTGGCCTAATGGTTAAGGTCTTAACTCTTACTCTGGCCTGATGGTCAAGGTCTAGACTCTTACTCTGACCTAGTGCTTAAGGTTTTAACTCTTACTCTGGCCTAATGGTTAAGGTTTTATACTCTTACTCTGGCCTAATGGCTAAGGTCTTGACTCTCACTCTGGCTTAATGGTTAAGGTCTAGACTCCTACTCTGGCCTACTGGTTAAGGTCATAACTCTTACTGTGTCCTAATGGTTAAGGTCTTAGACTCTTACTCTGGCCTACTGGTTAAGACCTTAACTCTTACTCTGGCCTAATGGTTAAGGTTTTAACTCTTACTCTGGCCTAATGGTTAAGGTTTTAGACTCTTACTCTGGCCTAACGGTTAAGGTCTTAGACTCTTACTCTGGCCTAATGGTTAAGGTCTTATCTCTTACTCTGGCCTAATGGTTAAGGTCTAAGACTCTTACTCTTGCCTAATGGTTAAGGTCTTAACTCTTACTCTGGCCTAATGGTTAAGGTCTTAACTCTTACTTTGGACTAATGGTTAAGGTCTTAGACTCTCACTCTGGCATAATGGCTAAGGTCTTAACTCTTACTCTGGCCTACTGGTTAAGGTCTTAGACTCTTACTCTGGCCTACTGGTTAAAGTCTTAACTCTTACTCTGGCCTAATGGTTAAGGTTTTAACTCTTCCTCTGGCCTAATGGTTGAGGTCTTAGACTCTTACTCTGGCCTAATGGTTAAGGTCTTAACTCTTACTCTGACCTAATGGTTAAGGTCTTAGACTCTTACTCTGGCCTAATGGTTAAGGTCTTGACTCTTACTCTGGCCTAATGGTTAAAGTCTTAGACTCTTACTCTGGCCTAATGGTTAAGGTCTAGACTCTTATTCTGGACTAATGGTTAAGCTCTTAACTCTTCCTCTGGGCTAATGGCTAAATTCTTAACTCTTACTCTGACCTAATGGTTAAGGTCTTAGACTCTTACTCTGGCCTAATGGTTAAGGTCGCAGACTCTTACTCTTGCCTAATGGTTAAGATCTTAACTCTTACTCTGGCCTAATGGTTAAGGTGTTAACTCTTACTCTGGCCTAATGGTTAAGGTCTTAGACTCTTACACTGGCCTACTGGTTAAGGTCTTTGCTCTTACTCGGGCCTACTGGTTAAGGTCCTAGACTCTTACTCTGGCCTAATGGTTAAGGACCTAACTCTTACTATTGACTAATGGTTAAGGTCTTAACTCTTACTCTGGCCTAATGGGTAAGGTCTTAACTCTTACTATGGCCTAATGGTTAAGGTCTTAACTCTTACTTTGGCCTAATGGTGAAGGTCTTAACTCTTACTATTGACTAATGGTTAAGGTCTTAACTCTTACTCTATCCTAATGGCTAAGGTCTTAGACTCTTACTCTGTCCTAATGGTTAAGGTCTTAACTCTTACTCTGGCCTAATGGGTAAGGTCTTAGACTCTTACTCTGTCCTAATGGTTAAGGTCTTAGACTCTTACTCTGGCCTAATGGTTAAGGTCTAGACTCTCACTCTGGCCTAATCCGTAAGGTTTTAACTCTTACTATGGCCTAATGGTTAAGGTCTTAGACTCTTACTCTTGCCTAATGGTTAAGGTCTTAACTCTTACTCTGGCCTAATGGTTAAGGTCTTAACTCTTACTTTGGCCTAATGGTTAAGGTCTTAACTCTTACTATTGACTAATGATTAAGCTCTTAACTCTTACTCTGGCCTAATGGTTAAGGTCTTAGACTCTTACTCTGGCCTACTGGTTAAGGTCTTAACTCTTGCTCTGGCCTAATGGTTAAGGTCTTAGACACTTACTCTGTCCTAATGGTTAAGGTCCTAGACTCTTACTGTGGCCTAATGGTTAAGGTCTTAACTCTTACTCTGGCCTAATGGGTAAGGTCTTAGACTCTTACTCTGGCCTAATGGTTAAGGTCTAGACTCCTACTCTGGCCTACTGGTTAAGGTCTTAACTCTTACTCTGGCCTAATGGTTAAGGTCTTAGACTCTTACTCTGGCCTAAGGGTTAAAGTCTTAGACTCTTACTCTGGCCTAATGGTTAAGGTCTTAACTCTTACTCTGGCCTAATGGTTAAGGTCTTAACTCTTACTCTGGCCAAATGGTTAAGGTCTTAGACTCTTACTTTGGCCTAATGGTTAAGGTCTAAACTCTTACTATTGACTAATGGTTAAGGTCTTAACTCTTACTCTGGCCTACTGGTTAAGGTCTTAACTCTTACTCTGGCCTAATGGGTAAGGTCTTAGACTCTTACTCTGTCCTAATGGTTAAGGTCTTAGACTCTTACTCTGGCCCAATGGTTAAGGTCTAGACTCTTACTTAGGCCTAATCCGTAAGGTCTTAACTCTTACTATGGCCTAATGGTTAAGGTCTTAACTCTTACTCTGGCCTAATGGTTAAGGTCTTAGACTCTTACTCTGGCCTAATGGTTAAGGTCTTAACTCTTACACTGGCCTAATGGGTAAGGTCTTAGACTCTTAGTCTGTCCTAATGGTTAAGGTCTTAGACTCTTACTCTGGCCTAATGGTTAAGGTCTTAGACTCTTACTCTGGCCTAATGGTCAAGGTCTAGACTCTTACTCTGACCTAGTGCTTAAGGTTTTAACTCTTACTCTGGCCTAATGGTTAAGGTCTTAACTCTTACTCTGGCCTAATGGTCAAGGTCTAGACTCTTACTCTGACCTAGTGCTTAAGGTTTTAACTCTTACTCTGGCCTAATGGTTAAGGTTTTATACTCTTACTCTGGCCTAATGGCTAAGGTCTTGACTCTCACTCTGGCCTAATGGTTAAGGTCTAGACTCCTACTCTGGCCTACTGGTTAAGGTCATAACTCTTACTGTGTCCTAATGGTTAAGGTCTTAGACTCTTACTCTGGCCTACTGGTTAAGACCTTAAATCTTACTCTGGCCTAATTGTTAAGGTTTTAACTCTTACTCTGGCCTAATGGTTAAGGTTTTAGACTCTTACTCTGGCCTAACGGTTAAAGTCTTAGACTCTTACTCTGGCCTAATGGTTAAGGTCTTATCTCTTACTCTGGCCTAATGGTTAAGGTCTAAGACTCTTACTCTTGCCTAATGGTTAAGGTCTTAACTCTTACTCTGGCCGAATGGTTAAGGTCTTAACTCTTACTTTGGACTAATGGTTAAGGTCTTAGACTCTCACTCTGGCATAATAGCTAAGGTCTTAACTCTTACTCTGGCCTACTGGTTAAGGTCTTAGACTCTTACTCTGGCCTACTGGTTAAAGTCTTAACTCTTACTCTGGCCTAATGGTTAAGGTTTTAACTCTTCCTCTGGCCTAATGGTTGAGGTCTTAGACTCTTACTCTGGCCTAATGGTTAAGGTCTTAACTCTTACTCTGATCTAATGGTTAAGGTCTTAGACTCTTACTCTGGCCTAATGGTTAAGGTCTTGACTCTTACTCTGGCCTAATGGTTAAAGTCTTAGACTCTTACTCTGGCCTAATGGTTAAGGTCTAGACTCTTATGCTGGACTAATGGTTAAGCTCTTAACTCTTCCTCTGGGCTAATGGCTAAGTTCTTAACTCTTACTCTGACCTAATGGTTAAGGTCTTAGACTCTTACTCTGGCCTAATGGTTAAGGTCGCAGACTCTTACTCTTGCCTAATGGTTAAGATCTTAACTCTCACTCTGGCCTAATGGTTAAGGTGTTAACTCTTACTCTGGCCTAATGGTTAAGGTCTTAGACTCTTACACTGGCCTACTGGTTAAGGTCTTTGCTCTTACTCTGGCCTACTGGTTAAGGTCCTAGACTCTTACTCTGGCCTAATGGTTAAGGTCCTAACTCTTACTATTGACTAATGGTTAAGGTCTTAACTCTTACTCTGGCCTAATGGGTAAGGTCTTAGACTCTTACTCTGGCCTACTGGTTAAGGTCTTAACTCTTACTCTGGCCTAATGGGTAAGGTCTTAGACTCTTACTCTGTCCTAATGGTTAAGGTCTTAGACTCTTACTCTGGCCTAATGGTTAAGGTCTAGACTCTTACTCTTGCCTAATGGTTAAGGTCTTAACTCTAACTCTGGCCTAATGGTTAAGGTCTTAACTCTTACACTGGCCTAATGGTTAAGGTCTTAGACACTTACTCTGTCCTAATGGTTAAGGTCTTATACTCTTACTCTGGCCTAATGGTTAAGGTCTTAGACTCTTACTCCGGCCTACTGGTTAAGGTCTTAATTCTTACTCTGGCCTAATGGTTAAGGTTTTAACTCTTACTCTGGCCTAATGGTTAAGGTTTTAGACTCTTACTCTGGCCTAATGGTTAAAGTCTTAGACTCTTACTCTGTCCTAATGGTTAAGGTATTAACTCTTACTCTGGCCTAATGGTTAACGTATTGGACTCTTACTCTGGCCTAATGGTTAAGGTCTTGACTCTTACTCTGGCCTAATGGTTAAGGTCTTAGACTCTTACTCTGGCCTAATGGTTAAGGTATTATACTCTTACTCTGGCCTAATGGCTAAGGTCTTGACTCTCACTCTGGCCTAATGGTTGAGGTCTAGACTCCTACTCTGGCCTACTGGTTAAGGTCTTAACTCTTACTCTGGGCTAATGGTTAAGGTCTTAGACTCTTACTCTGGCCTAAGGGTTAAGGTCTTAACTCTTATTCTGGCCTAATGGTTAAGGTCTTAGACTCTTACTCTGGCCTAATTGTTAAGGTCTTAACTCTTACTCTGGCCTAATGGTTAACGTATTGGACTCTTACTCTGGCCTAATGGTTAAGGTCTTGACTCTTACTCTGGCCTAATGGTTAAGGTCTTAGACTCTTACTCTGGCCTAATGGTTAAGGTATTATACTCTTACTCTGGCCTAATGGCTATGGTCTTGACTCTCACTCTGGCCTAATGGTTGAGGTCTAGACTCCTACTCTGGCCTACTGGTTAAGGTCTTAACTCTTACTCTGGCCTAATGGGTAAGGTCTTAGACTCTTACTCTGTCCTAATGGTTAAGGTCTTAGACTCTTACTCTGGCCTAATGGTTAAGGTCTAGACTCTTACTCTGGCCTAATCCGTAAGGTCTTAACTCTTACTATGGCCTAATGGTTAAGGTCTTAGACTCTTACTCTTGCCTAATGGTTAAGGTCTTAACTCTTACTATGGCCTAATGGTTAATGTCTTAACTCTTACTTTGGCCTAATGGTGAAGGTCTTAACTCTTACTATTGACTAATGGTTAAGGTCTTAACTCTTACTCTATCCTAATGGTTAAGGTCTTAGACTCTTACTCTGGCCTAATGGTTAAGGTCTTAATTCTTACTCTGGCCTAATGGCTAAGGTCTTAGACTCTTACTCTGGCCTAATGGTTAAGGTCTTAACTCTTACTCTGGCCTAATGGGTAAGGTCTTAGACTCTTACTCTGGCCTAATGGTTAAGGTCTTAGACTCTTACTCTTGCCTAATGGTTAAGGTCTTAACTCTTACTCTGGCCTAATGGTTAAGGTCTTAACTCTTACTTTGGCCTAATGGTTAAGGTCTTAACTCTTACTATTGACTAATGATTAAGGTCTTAACTCTTACTCTGGCCTAATGGTTAAGGTCTTAGACTCTTACTCTGGCCTACTGGTTAAGGTCTTAACTCTTGCTCTGGCCTAATGGTTAAGGTCTTAGACACTTACTCTGTCCTAATGGTTAAGGTCCTAGACTCTTACTGTGGCCTAATGGTTAAGGTCTTAGACTCTTACTCTTGCCTAATGGTTAAGGTCTTAACTCTTACTCTGGCCTAATGGTTAAGGTCTTAGACTCTTACTCTGGCCTAATGGTTAAGGTCTTAACTCTTACTCTGGCCTAATGGGTAAGGTCTTAGACTCTTACTCTGGCCTACTGGTTAAGGTCTTAGACTCTTACTCTGGCCTAATGGTCTGGCCTAATGGTTAAGGTCTAGACTCCTACTCTGGCCTACTGGTTAAGGTCTTAACTCTTACTCTGGCCTAATGGTTAAGGTCTTAGACTCTTTCTCTGGCCTAAGGGTTAAAGTCTTAGACTCTTACTCTGGCCTAATGGTTAAGGTCTTAACTCTTACTCTGGCCTAATGGTTAAGGTCTTAACTCTTACTCTGGCCAAATGGTTAAGGTCTTAGACTCTTACTTTGGCCTAATGGTTAAGGTCTAAACTCTTACTATTGACTAATGGTTAAGGTCTTAACTCTTACTCTGGCCTACTGGTTAAGGTCTTAACTCTTACTCTGGCCTAATGGGTAAGGTCTTAGACTCTTACTCTGTCCTAATGGTTAAGGTCTTAGACTCTTACTCTGGCCCAATGGTTAAGGTCTAGACTCTTACTTAGGCCTAATCCGTAAGGTCTTAACTCTTACTATGGCCTAATGGTTAAGGTCTTAACTCTTACTCTGGCCTAATGGTTAAGGTCTTAGACTCTTACTCTGGCCTAATGGTTAAGGTCTTAACTCTTACACTGGCCTAATGGGTAAGGTCTTAGACTCTTACTCTGTCCTAATGGTTAAGGTCTTAGACTCTTACTCTGGCCTAATGGTTAAGGTCTAGACTCTTACTCTGGCCTAGTCCGTAAGGTCCTAACTCTTACTATGGCCTAATGGTTAAGGTCTTAACTCTTACTCTGGCCTAATGGTCAAGGTCTAGACTCTTACTCTGACCTAGTGCTTAAGGTTTTAACTCTTACTCTGGCCTAATGGTTAAGGTCTTAACTCTTACTCTGGCCTAATGGTCAAGGTCTAGACTCTTACTCTGACCTAGTGCTTAAGGTTTTAACTCTTACTCTGGCCTAATGGTTAAGGTTTTATACTCTTACTCTGGCCTAATGGCTAAGGTCTTGACTCTCACTCTGGCCTAATGGTTAAGGTCTAGACTCCTACTCTGGCCTACTGGTTAAGGTCATAACTCTTACTGTGTCCTAATGGTTAAGGTCTTAGACTCTTACTCTGGCCCACTGGTTAAGACCTTAACTCTTACTCTGGCCTAATGGTTAAGGTTTTAACTCTTACTCTGGCCTAATGGTTAAGGTTTTAGACTCTTACTCTGGCCTAACGGTTAACGTCTTAGACTCTTACTCTGGCCTAATGGTTAAGGTCTTATCTCTTACTCTGGCCTAATGGTTAAGGTCTAAGACTCTTACTCTTGCCTAATGGTTAAGGTCTTAACTCTTACTCTGGCCTAATGGTTAAGGTCTTAACTCTTACTTTGGACTAATGGTTAAGGTCTTAGACTCTCACTCTGGCATAATGGCTAAGGTCTTAACTCTTACTCTGGCCTACTGGTTAAGGTCTTAGACTCTTACTCTGGCCTACTGGTTAAAGTCTTAACTCTTACTCTGGCCTAATGGTTAAGGTTTTAACTCTTCCTCTGGCCTAATGGTTGAGGTCTTAGACTCTTACTCTGGCCTAATGGTTAAGGTCTTAACTCTTACTCTGACCTAATGGTTAAGGTCTTAGACTCTTACTCTGGCCTAATGGTTAAGGTCTTGACTCTTACTCTGGCCTAATGGTTAAGGTCTAGACTCTTATTCTGGACTAATGGTTAAGCTCTTAACTCTTCCTCTGGGCTAATGGCTAAGTTCTTAACTCTTACTCTGACCTAATGGTTAAGGTCTTAGACTCTTACTCTGGCCTAATGGTTAAGGTCGCAGACTCTTACTCTTGCCTAATGGTTAAGATCTTAACTCTTACTCTGGCCCAATGGTTAAGGTGTTAACTCTTACACTGGCCTACTGGTTAAGGTCTTTGCTCTTACTCGGGCCTACTGGTTAAGGTCCTAGACTCTTACTCTGGCCTAATGGCTCAGGTCCTAACTCTTACTATTGACTAATGGTTAAGGTCTTAACTCTTACTCTGGCCTAATGGGTAAGGTCTTAACTCTTACTCTGGCCTAATGGGTAAGGTGTTAGACTCTTACTCTGTCCTAATGGTTAAGGTCTTAGACTCTTACTCTGGCCCAATGGTTAAGGTCTAGACTCTTACTTAGGCCTAATCCGTAAGGTCTTAACTCTTACTATGGCCTAATGGTTAAGGTCTTAACTCTTACTCTGGCCTAATGGTTAAGGTCTTAGACTCTTACTCTGGCCTAATGGTTAAGGTCTTAACTCTTACACTGGCCTAATGGGTAAGGTCATAGACTCTTACTCTGTCCTAATGGTTAAGGTCTTAGACTCTTACTCTGGCCTAATGGTTAAGGTCTAGACTCTTACTCTGGCCTAGTCCGTAAGGTCCTAACTCTTACTATGGCCTAATGGTTAAGGTGTGGTAAATATTCTTTTTACCTTGACTGAATTTCATACGGAATCTAAAATAAAGTAGAATAGCTCAGAATAACAAGAGGCAGAATCCGTGGTATAAGAGATTTTCTGAATGGGCTTTATTCCAAAATGGCCGACTCGAGTGGCGGCCTTCAGGTTCCGTCACCACGAGGGTTCAGGAAGTGAAGTACAATACTTTATTGACAAGAAGTAACTTTTATAGCTCATACATTACAATGAAATGAATGCAAAAGGCGTAACAATTGATAAGAAAAATGACATAGTGGCACGTAATCGAAACTAGGCGTAATAAGGAGCAGAAAGAAACATGATTGGCTCTGATTATCATGCATAGGTGGATCTATAAGATAATACTTAACATAGATGCGCGCGCAACAGCATGACGTGTGATTGACGTGCAACTAGGGGGTGAAGGGGACTTGACATTTAGCTCTACATGTGGAGACGAGAAGTCTGGGGGGTCAAGTCAACCTAATCCCAAATCATATCTAACATCCTATGTTTAGAGAACTATGTTATCCACAAGAAAAGACTCTCGGACAGAATCTATTCTATACTGACTGTGTGTGCGTGTACAAGCGTCTAAGTGTCTATATGAGATGCGAGGGGCAGAAAACTTTCCATGGCAACAGGGCTATGAATTACTTGCAGGAGGACGGAAAGGCCGAGTCCTTTGCTTGTGAGCTTAGAGGAAATGTTTACCTAAATCACTGGACAGGAATGCATCGGCTGAAGAGCAAAGTAGATAATTCGAAGGTGAAATACAGCTTCTTGGCAGGCAGGCAAAACTGGCCGAGGCAGGCACCGTTAGCTGCACAGGGAGTAGGACAAAGTTCATGGATACAGATGCGAGCTCAAGCTGAAGCTGTCAGAGACAGAGAGCAGGGAAGGCTTTAAGGTCAGGATCGGGCCTACTTGCCTGAACTGTAAAAATGGAGTAACTTAGCCATATAAAGTCGGTGGCCTTTCATACTTAGGAATCGAATATCCAGCCCATTGATGGCGGATCTGACAGAGAACATGTTGACGGTGGACGCACATATGTTTGCGTTTTGGAAACTGGAACTGGAGGGAACATACATGTACTTGTGACATGCACATAGAACCGTTGGGGTCCAAGATAGGGGACATAACTGATCAGGAAAATCCACATTTCCACATTCCCTCCTTGTCCCCTACTTGCCCTTCAAGAGATATCAATCTTCATCATTCCATCGATTTGCTCATGGAGCATCATTTCTTCTTCCTTCTTCTTCCGGCATTTTGAACGAGAACCTTGATATGGAATGCATGATGTGGCACACAGACCACAAATCGCTGGTCCACATTGCAGGCATAAACAACAACTGAAGAGCATAAGAAGGCCAATACCTAGGAAGGATAGAACTCTCCATCCCCAGGCTGATATCACACTCCAAAACCACCCGGACCACGTCCAAGTGCCTGGATTTTCGTGTATCTGGCTCACAATCTTATGAAGGCGTGTTATAGCTTTATATACAGATGGCGAATTTTCTGGTATGAATATGCAGCAGCTGGATCCGATGACCCTGCAAGCTCCGCCCCTATCGGCCAGGATGACGTCAAGGACAAGACGATTCTGGAGAACAACAATTCTCATCACTGATTGTTCCTCTGTCAGATTGCCTAGGGCGGCTATAGTCTCGTTTACTACAGCTTCGAGAGTCTTGGTTAGTTTACGTATTAGCTTACTATTTGATATTGTACCTATATAGGGAAAGATACCTTTATTGAAATCTACATACTTGTCCCATGCCGTCTCAGTATAATCGACAACTGGGAGATCTCTTCGCTCTCTATTGTGTACTAAATGAACATTCCGATAATAATCAGGTGGAGCTAGGAAAACAGGTGGCAGAAGGAATGCTATGTAACAGGTACCATCCCAATCTAGAGGCAGACGCATATATGCCGTCTGACCACATATAAAGTAAGAATGGCGAGAAGCTCTAAATGAAGATTTACCTTGATCACTATATTCTACTGTAGTAACGCATTGGCTATGGCCCATATGTATGGAACCAACTTTTCTTACACATAATTCACCCTTAACTGGAAATACTGACATAGTGGGCAGAATTAGTTCAACTTCGGATTTGACATTCAGAATCATAAGATTAGGTGTAAAATTACCTAATTTATACACTTCATTTTCTAGATCAGTTCCTGTTCTACTGGGGCGACCCTCCTTATTAGGATGACAGACTTTGAATAAAACTAGATTCAGATTTCCCCATATCCAATGTTGTTGATAAACTGCTGTGTCTGGGTCTATGGAATTTAGTAAACTAAACCATGCTCCACAGGAGCCATTGTGTGTGAACGGATGTGGAAAGAAAGGCAGAACTCCTTTGTTATTCTGATAGGGAGGGAGTCGGCCACACACCCAACAATTGGTGGCATTACTAGTCTGATGGGAATGATGTAACATACTAATGAAAGTGTTATTGCGCAGCGCAAGTCTATAAGATAATTCATGTGGCGGTAGGTCACTAAAAGAATGTTCAGCAGCAACATTATAAACATGTCTAGAAATAGGATGATATATGTGCAAAAATCACACTCGTAATAATTACTAAAACACTCAATAAAAACAAAATTAATAATGTCCTCATACAGTAGCTACGCAGTGATTTACAATACGCCTGTCGTTTCAACATTTCTCGGGTATTTTCTCTACTCAGGTCCAAGGGATACATGTCGGAGACAATTCAACCGCTTCACCTTGGAGAGGACTTAAACAATCAAATTGCTCGACTGTTTGGGCCTAAGTTTTAATTTATAGCACTGAGAGTCATTCTGTTCAACAAAAGGAAGTTTTGAATCAGTCTGTGAGGGAGTGCAGGGCACAGTGTCTATATCCGAGGATAGTCCATGAAATTTCTTAATGTGGCTGGAATGTATCCAGCCCTTGCGGCCCTCAACTTTCACGGCTGTTCTTGTGGTCAGCAGGACTAGCTTCGGTGCTTTCCACCTGGGCTCCAACTGGGTCTTCCGATCAAAATTTCTCACAAACACCAGATCCCCCGGAGCAACGTCATGGGGTTTCACCTCAGTGTTGTCAGGAAAAGCTGCAGTTACCTGTGAACGACAAGATTGTAGTGCAGACATCAAGGAAGCCAAGTAATCTGTCAGCATATTACAATTAACATCAGTTATTTTACGTGGTATAGGCGTCCCCCACATATTTGGTGGTCTTCCGAAGATCACCTCATACGGGGATAGCCCTGTTCGAGAGTGTGCTACCATTCTTATGTAAAATAGTGCAACTGGTAATGCTACTATCCAGTCAACACCTTTCTCCTTACATATTTTAGACAATCTGATTTTCAAAATTTGATTATGTCGTTCCACGAGACCTGCTGCCTCGGGGTGTCGGACACAGTGGAATTTCCACTGATATCCCAACAAAAGTGAGACATGTTTCATTAATTCGGATGAGAAAGGCTGGCCGTTATCTGAATATACAACACGTGGTAAACCGTACCGCGGGAAGAATTCTCGAACTAACTGTTTGGCAGTAGTCGGGGCCGTGTAATCTGATACTGGGTACGCCTCAGTCCATCGGGAGAGAGCGCAGACAACTACCAGAACATATTTGAATCCTCGACATCGTTCCATCTGGATATAATCCATTTGGAGCACTTCAAAAGGATGGTCAGGAGTCTGGAATCCACCCTGTTCTACGGGAACACTTTTTCCTGGGTTGAACTGACAACATATCATACAGGTACGGACTTTTTGTTTAGCTGCTGCTCGTAAATGTTTGTTGAACCAAATGTGTTGAATGCTATCTAGCATAGCTTTCTCTCCTAAATGCGCTGGGCTGTGAATTGTAGCTATAATGGCTTGGACCATAGAGTCAGGAAGAAACCATACAGATTTCTCCTTCGTCATCCATCCCTGATCTGTCTGGATCCCTCCTAGTTCAGTCCATTTCTTTAATTCCTCTGCAGTAGCATGTGTCTGTATGTCAATTACGTCAAGTGCGGGATCCTTAATTGTCATACACTGTGTTGGTGTCTGAACTATTGGCTTTGTCATGTCTAATGTGCGATTCTGAGCAGTCTGTTTAGCTGTTCTGTCAGCTAAATCATTGCCTTGAGAAATGATATCAGTAACCTTCGTGTGTGCTTTACATTTCATAATCGATATGGCAGTTGGTAGATGTATTGCGTCTAACAAGGCATGAATGAGGGTTCCGTGCTGAATGTGGGCACCATGGGAGGTTAAATAACCTCTCTCTCGCCACAGCACGCCGAAGTCGTGTACAACTCCGAATGCATAACGTGAGTCAGTGTATACATTAACTTTCTTATTTGTGGCTTGAATACAGGCTTGTGTTAGAGCAATAAGTTCTGCTGCTTGGGCTGACAAAGTATCTATACAATTTGTCTCAATAACTTCAGTGTCTGTTGTGACTGCATACGCGGCCACTAAGTCTCCTGTACTTGCTCTCATGCACGATCCATCTACATACAACGTCAGGTCTGGATCTAACAATGGAACGTCTGTCAAGTCTTGTCTAGGTTTCGTCTTTATTTCAATAATTTCAACACAATCATGAGCTAGTGGGTCTGTTCCAATTACAGGTAATAGTGTAGCAGGATTCAATGTATTACACCGTCGGATCTCTATGTGTGGCTGAAACAATGTCAGTTCATAACCGGTAAGTCTTGCTATGGTCAAGTGTTGTGTTTGTGTTCGGTTCACAAGAACTTCTACTGCATGTGGTACTTGTACTGTCAATGGATGTCCTAACACTATGGCATCGCTTTGTCTGATTGCTAAAGCTGTTGCTGCCACTGATTTCAGGCATGCGGGCAAAGCCTGAGCTACGGGATCTAATGTACTGGAAAAATAAGCACATGGCTTGCGTGATCCTGCTTGTTCCTGTGTGAGTACTGATAAAGCAGTACCTTCGCGTTCTGTGACAAAGAGTGTAAAATGTTTGCTATAACATGGTGTTGCTAAAACAGGTGCTTGACATAAAGCTTCCTTTAAGCTTTCAAAAGCTTGTGTATGTTCCTGAGTCCAAGGGAGAACAGTCGATGTGGCTGCCTCCTGTGTGGTTAACTGAATGAGTGGTTTTGCTAGAAATGCGTACTGAGGGATCCACTGCCTACAATATGAAGTGAGGCCTATGAAAGCCCGCACCTCCTTTTGTGTCTGGGGTATTGACATGTTAGCAATTAACTGGATGCGATCTGGTGTAAGCTGCCTTCCCTCCTTGGACAGCGAGTGACCAAGATAAATAACTCGCTGGGCACAGAATTGCAGCTTAGAGGGAGACACTTTGTGCCCCTTGTCGGCTAGAAAATGTAAAACTGTCAGAGAAGCCTTTTCACATTCAGGTTCGCTTCTCGCGGTGATCAGCAGATCATCGACATATTGAAGCAGTGCAGTATTGACTGGCATGTGGATACTGTCAAGTTCTCGTTTCAGTGCTTGGCTGTAGATGCTGGGGCTTTCTGTGAATCCTTGGGGAGCGCGTGAGAATTTAAAGCTGCGCCCATTTAAACTGAATCCGAACAAATATTGGCTTTCCGGATCTATTGGGACGCTAAAAAAGGCATTCTTGAGATCAATTACAGTAAAGAATGTTGCTTCGGAATCAATTGCTGTCAATAATGATGATATATCGGGGACCACAGGAAATTGTGGCACAATGCACTTGTTTAGTTCCCGCAAATCAATAACCAATCGGTATACTGGCGGAGCAGTAGGGTCAGTTCGTTTAAGAATCGGAATTATCGGTGAATTACATACATTGGAGTCTGTTTCTACAACTACTCCTTGGGCAATTAACTCATCAATGATTTTCAGCAAAGCCACTACAGCATCTTGCGGTAACTTGTATTGTCGCATTCGTGGTAATACCACTCCTGCCTTGAGTGTAACTCGGTATGGTGTAATGTTCATGCAACCAACATCAGTAGGGCCTTGTGCCCATAGATGTGCTGGTAAAGTCTGTAGTCGGGGATCCATGTCTCTAGACACATAGTGACCTTTAAAATCACGTAAAAACAACCTTATTCCTCCCGGAGAACAACATATTATGGCTCCTAGGGCTTTCAGAGTTTTAATTCCTAACAAATTTTCTGGGCATGATTTAGTAAGTAATAAATCTGTAGTTCGTGTCAAAGGTCCTATCGTAAGTGGAAGAGGCTGTGATACTTCGTTAACAATAGGTTTTCCTGAAAAACCAAGGGAAACATTTTGAGAGCCTGAGAGGGGTGCCCCTGGAACTTCACTACGTTTTATAGTTGTACGACTTGCCCCTGTATCGAGTAAGAATTTTCTATCTTGACCTAATAATTCACTATGTACATAAGGTCCTTCTTGATCTACAGGAATCTCGATAAGCGGTAAGTCAACTTCCCTCTCTAGGCTGGTTCATGCGTAACGCTGATACTCAGGATATTCATACTGTGCAGTCTGATACATTTGTCGTGTGGTGGTTTGTGTGGCAGTAACAGGCAACGGTGGTGCAGCTGGCACAAACTGTATTGGCTGCTGTGCGGCTGGCATGGCCTGGGAATGTGCCAAATGTGGCATAGCTCCTTGTTCATTCTGATCTTGTCTGAGTGGCCGTGATCTTTCTTGTGTTTTACCTATGGCGATATTGTGTTTTAAAACTGGACAATCGTGTACGTAATGACCTGGCTTTTTGCAATAATTGCATGTCCCTTTTACCGGTCCTGCTGAATCGGACTGTGTCATACCCTTTTTATGTCCTTCAGCCGGTACTGTCTGAGACACTAGCATTTTCATTTTTGTATCTTTCATACGTCTTTGTTCGTGTTCTTGTTCATCTCTAATTCTATTGTGATGATACTGTAACATTTGTAGCATTTGTGACGGAGTGTTACTTTGCCAGGTACTCTCGAATTTCAATATTCTATTCTTTACTGGAGGTAATGCATTTTCTACTAATTTTGTCACAAATAAATGTGGATACGACTCACTACTTGTTTTTATACCACTATTTATTCCAAAACATTTTTCAAATCGGGCATAATAGTCACTTGTGTCTTCATCATGCTTTTGTTTACAGGCCGTGATTGCACCCCAATCTTCCTTTTTCGTAGTTAACAAACGTGGCAGTACTTGTACTAGTAAACCTGGTAATGCTTTGACTTTATCCCCGAGCCCTGAACCTGCAGCTCGGGCCTTTTCTTCCGTTTCTAATGCTGTCCAATCTATCTTTTGGTCTCCCACTTCCCACTCTTTTTCTTTCAGTTTTTCATAAATACCAGCAGGTAAGAGCACCTTTAATATCGTCATAATATCAGGATAGGTATACTCTCCCATCAGCAACATGTCCTTAATTTCTCGGTGGAAACCCGCTGGGTCTTTGTCATGACTTGGTACTACTTTCTTCATTTCTAACAATTCAATTTTTGATATGGGTGTGTATACAAATACACGGTGAAACTCATTGTCTTCGCCTTTTATTGGGTGCACTTCTCGTAAGGGATTTTGTCTATCCATATAATACGGCGTTCTTTCTCTGCGGGGCAGCGGGAAAGAATCCGGATTTATAAAAAGGACATACTGTTTACGTGACACTAATATTTCTTTAATCAACTTGTTACTAGAACCTCTCCATCTGTTCGTGAGTAGTTCCGTTAATATATCAGGTAAAGGACCAGGGTCAGCATGTTGGCTCTTATATAGTATAAGGAGTTGCTGAATCATATAGATTCCAGCTAAACGTTGTTCATCTGTACTAAGGTTAAAAAACGTGTGTGCTACGGTCTCATCACCGTATTTTTCAGGACTGTCAATCCAGTGAACGGCTGATCTGGCCAATTCTTGCTCATCCATGGAATCGAGGAGGTGGTAACCCCTTCGTTCTCGTAGTAGTTTATCTGCGGCTTGGAACAGATGTTCAGGAGACTTTAAATTTATCACAGGCGTCGGATACGTTCTGCTATTATTTGGACATACAGAGTGTATGGGATCAGAAAAGCATCTAGTATTATCACAGGATCTTCCTCTGCCTACGTATGCTATGGTTTCTGACTGTCTTGCGGAATTCCCTGATTCGGAGACTTCATCTTGCTCGAACTCGTCTGTTTCCAATCTTTCTTCGTGAATGCGTTCTATTTCTCTACGGATTTTTCGGCACATGGCTATTATACAGTTTTTCTTATCGTGTCTCCCTTCTGATATATTCTGGCTCCATCTTGTAAGAATAAGCATTGTATTCGGGTCTACCCCCGGACGGTCTTGATTTCTGATCACGCAGTTTATGAGGAAACGTAACAGTTCCCCCTGTATCTCTACTTTCTGGAATTCCATAGCTCTGTTAATACATTCTGGGTCTCGCCCTGTTTGGACAAAATGATATATGTTATCTAGATGCGTAGTCATTCCTGGTAACCTCGCTAAATACTCTGCGGCTCGTCTGATACGTAATGATGCCAGGACCATTTCGTCCTCTTTACCGACCACCGGGTCATATCTACAATCTATAAGGAGTTCCTTAAGCGTACGTTCACTTACGAATTTGGGTGTACGTGAATGCGCTGATTCTTGAAAAATAAGTTTATTTATTCTAGGTGGCGTAAAAGTATTGCTTGCACCTCCCGTGGCCCCTTCAGGGGCGTCGGGTGTGAATGGATTCGTCGAACGTGACACAGCAACTATAGGTGTCGATACCACTGTAGAATCGATTGCGGGGACAGATGCGGAAACAGACGTGCTTGCCGGAGCTCGCGTCGGGACTTGCTGTTGCACGGGGACAGATACCTGATCCTGACGTTGAACCCCTCCGCCAGACGGTCTATGTGGTGTGGGGTTAGCATACTCGGGAGCTGCGTCATCTAGATATGAGGTAAGAAAAACATCTTCTGCGGTTCTGGGATGCCCTTTTGGATGTACCTTAATTGGAAATAATGGGGGTGGCAAGTCTTTTGGCATCTCTGGAACAGCCTTAGGTAGTCCTTCGGCTAGGAGGGGATACATACCACTCATAAGAGCGTTTCTTTGTCTATCTACTTGTTCTGATTTTACTCGGATACCTTCCTCAATTAATATATTTTCTTGAACTTCCTTTGAACTTTCTTTACTCCTCTCTTCCTGTCTACGTGCTTTTTCTGTACGTCTATGAGATTCTTTACGCCATAACTCAACAGCGTCTTTCTGTGACTGTCTGACTTTTCTTTTCCATAACTCTTCCTCCACTTTCATGATGCACTCTGCATCCCAGGTTCCCGCTGCGGGTCACCTTTGACTTTCCGGCAATCCCTTGGTATAATCTACCCACAGATCAAGAAACAATATGGCATCTAAGCCATGCTTGTGATACATAAAATGCCCTGGGGTGTCCCTAGGAGGAATAGGAACTGCTTCTTCGAGCACCCCTTTTCTGGTAGTAATCTGTCTTAACTTCGAGAAGAGCGGCATCTCGACAACTGATCTGATACTTACTCTTGAATTCACTTAATACGGAAAACACAATAATGAACGGTGAACAATGAACAATCATTCATACCACAATATGCAAGACATTTGAACACTTTAAACATTTAAACATTAAACATTTTAAAAATGACCGACGATGATGACAGTCTGCATGACTAATCACCAAGCTGAATTCTTGACAATAACTGAATACTTCGGAATACTTGATATACTGCTAAACAGTACATATACACTGCTAAACAGTGCAGACCGGATTTGTGTACCCAAATCCGTCTTGACCGGCACAACCTATGTGCTGTCAACACGCCTCCCCGGCGATGGTACTCACCGAGTAGCTCCTTGAAACGTAAGGCCTCAGAGAATGAACGGGACTCGATGACTGCGGACAGCGGACCCTCTGGACATCGGGATTTCGAAAACCTGGTGGGCCTCTGTATACCTCGGATCTTGCTCTCTCAGCTAGGCTCTGGTCGGGATACTTCGCACTTCTCACCGCCTCGTCTGGGTTGATCGCAGCCTCAGTCGCCCCCGCTTGACCGGAGGGAGCTTACAGGAAATCCTGCTGGTACGCGTTTATGGTCCGTCCAGCTGTGGCAGGAGACCGGGCCTGCAACGCACCGCCGGCGCGTGAGATGAGAAAGTGTCCCTGTTCGGGCGCCATTATGTGGTAAATATTCTTTTTACCTTGACTGAATTTCATACGGAATCTAAAATAAAGTAGAATAGCTCAGAATAACAAGAGGCAGAATCCGTGGTATAAGAGATTTTCTGAATGGGCTTTATTCCAAAATGGCCGACTCGAGTGGCGGCCTTCAGGTTCCGTCACCACGAGGGTTCAGGAAGTGAAGTACAATACTTTATTGACAAGAAGTAACTTTTATAGCTCATACATTACAATGAAATGAATGCAAAAGGCGTAACAATTGATAAGAAAAATGACATAGTGGTACGTAATCGAAACTAGGCGTAATAAGGAGCAGAAAGAAACATGATTGGCTCTGATTATCATGCATAGGTGGATCTATAAGATAATACTTAACATAGATGCGCGCGCAACAGCATGACGTGTGATTGACGTGCAACTAGGGGGTGAAGGGGACTTGACATTTAGCTCTACATGTGGAGACGAGAAGTCTGGGGGGTCAAGTCAACCTAATCCCAAATCATATCTAACATCCTATGTTTAGAGAACTATGTTATCCACAAGAAAAGACTCTCGGACAGAATCTATTCTATACTGACTGTGTGTGCGTGTACAAGCGTCTAAGTGTCTATATGAGATGCGAGGGGCAGAAAACTTTCCATGGCAACAGGGCTATGAATTACTTGCAGGAGGACGGAAAGGCCGAGTCCTTTGCTTGTGAGCTTAGAGGAAATGTTTACCTAAATCACTGGACAGGAATGCATCGGCTGAAGAGCAAAGTAGATAATTCGAAGGTGAAATACAGCTTCTTGGCAGGCAGGCAAAACTGGCCGAGGCAGGCACCGTTAGCTGCACAGGGAGTAGGACAAAGTTCATGGATACAGATGCGAGCTCAAGCTGAAGCTGTCAGAGACAGAGAGCAGGGAAGGCTTTAAGGACAGGATCGGGCCTACTTGCCTGAACTGTAAAAATGGAGTAACTTAGCCATATAAAGTCGGTGGCCTTTCATACTTAGGAATCGAATATCCAGCCCATTGATGGCGGATCTGACAGAGAACATGTTGACGGTGGACGCACATATGTTTGCGTTTTGGAAACTGGAACTGGAGGGAACATACATGTACTTGTGACATGCACATAGAACCGTTGGGGTCCAAGATAGGGGACATAACTGATCAGGAAAATCCACATTTCCACATTACTCTGTCCTAATGGTTAAGGTCTTAGACTCTTACTCTGGCCCAATGGTTAAGGTCTAGACTCTTACTTAGGCCTAATCCGTAAGGTCTTAACTCTTACTATGGCCTAATGGTTAAGGTCTTAACTCTTACTCTGGCCTAATGGTTAAGGTCTTAGACTCTTACTCTGGCCTAATGGTTAAGGTCTTAACTCTTACACTGGCCTAATGGGTAAGGTCATAGACTCTTACTCTGTCCTAATGGTTAAGGTCTTAGACTCTTACTCTGGCCTAATGGTTAAGGTCTAGACTCTTACTCTGGCCTAGTCCGTAAGGTCCTAACTCTTACTATGGCCTAATGGTTAAGGTCTTAACTCTTACTCTGGCCTAATGGTCAAGGTCTAGACTCTTACTCTGACCTAGTGCTTAAGGTTTTAACTCTTACTCTGGCCTAATGGTTAAGGTCTTAACTCTTACTCTGGCCTAATGGTCAAGGTCTAGACTCTTACTCTGACCTAGTGCTTAAGGTTTTAACTCTTACTCTGGCCTAATGGTTAAGGTTTTATACTCTTACTCTGGCCTAATGGCTAAGGTCTTGACTCTCACTCTGGCCTAATGGTTAAGGTCTAGACTCCTACTCTGGCCTACTGGTTAAGGTCATAACTCTTACTGTGTCCTAATGGTTAAGGTCTTAGACTCTTACTCTGGCCTACTGGTTAAGACCTTAACTCTTACTCTGGCCTAATGGTTAAGGTTTTAACTCTTACTCTGGCCTAATGGTTAAGGTTTTAGACTCTTACTCTGGCCTAACGGTTAACGTCTTAGACTCTTACTCTGGCCTAATGGTTAAGGTCTTATCTCTTACTCTGGCCTAATGGTTAAGGTCTAAGACTCTTACTCTTGCCTAATGGTTAAGGTCTTAACTCTTACTCTGGCCTAATGGTTAAGGTCTTAACTCTTACTTTGGACTAATGGTTAAGGTCTTAGACTCTCACTCTGGCATAATGGCTAAGGTCTTAACTCTTACTCTGGCCTACTGGTTAAGGTCTTAGACTCTTACTCTGGCCTACTGGTTAAAGTCTTAACTCTTACTCTGGCCTAATGGTTAAGGTTTTAACTCTTCCTCTGGCCTAATGGTTGAGGTCTTAGACTCTTACTCTGGCCTAATGGTTAAGGTCTTAACTCTTACTCTGACCTAATGGTTAAGGTCTTAGACTCTTACTCTGGCCTAATGGTTAAGGTCTTGACTCTTACTCTGGCCTAATGGTTAAGGTCTAGACTCTTATTCTGGACTAATGGTTAAGCTCTTAACTCTTCCTCTGGGCTAATGGCTAAGTTCTTAACTCTTACTCTGACCTAATGGTTAAGGTCTTAGACTCTTACTCTGGCCTAATGGTTAAGGTCGCAGACTCTTACTCTTGCCTAATGGTTAAGATCTTAACTCTTACTCTGGCCTAATGGTTAAGGTGTTAACTCTTACTCTGGCCTAATGGTTAAGGTCTTAGACTCTTACACTGGCCTACTGGTTAAGGTCTTTGCTCTTACTCGGGCCTACTGGTTAAGGTCCTAGACTCTTACTCTGGCCTAATGGTTAAGGTCCTAACTCTTACTATTGACTAATGGTTAAGGTCTTAACTCTTACTCTGGCCTAATGGGTAAGGTCTTAACTCTTACTATGGCCTAATGGTTAAGGTCTTAACTCTTACTTTGGCCTAATGGTGAAGGTCTTAACTCTTACTATTGACTAATGGTTAAGGTCTTAACTCTTACTCTATCCTAATGGTTAAGGTCTTAGACTCTTACTCTGGCCTAATGGTTAAGGTCTTAATTCTTACTCTGGCCTAATGGCTAAGGTCTTAGACTCTTACTCTGGCCTAATGGTTAAGGTCTTAACTCTTACTCTGGCCTAATGGGTAAGGTCTTAGACTCTTACTCTGTCCTAATGGTTAAGGTCTTAGACTCTTACTCTGGCCTAATGGTTAAGGTCTAGACTCTCACTCTGGCCTAATCCGTAAGGTTTTAACTCTTACTATGGCCTAATGGTTAAGGTCTTAGACTCTTACTCTTGCCTAATGGTTAAGGTCTTAACTCTTACTCTGGCCTAATGGTTAAGGTCTTAACTCTTACTTTGGCCTAATGGTTAAGGTCTTAACTCTTACTATTGACTAATGATTAAGGTCTTAACTCTTACTCTGGCCTAATGGTTAAGGTCTTAGACTCTTACTCTGGCCTACTGGTTAAGGTCTTAACTCTTGCTCTGGCCTAATGGTTAAGGTCTTAGACACTTACTCTGTCCTAATGGTTAAGGTCCTAGACTCTTACTGTGGCCTAATGGTTAAGGTCTTAGACTCTTACTCTTGCCTAATGGTTAAGGTCTTAACTCTTACTCTGGCCTAATGGTTAAGGTCTTAGACTCTTACTCTGGCCTAATGGTTAAGGTCTTAACTCTTACTCTGGCCTAATGGGTAAGGTCTTAGACTCTTACTCTGGCCTACTGGTTAAGGTCTTAGACTCTTACTCTGGCCTAATGGTTAAGGTCTAGACTCCTACTCTGGCCTACTGGTTAAGGTCTTAACTCTTACTCTGGCCTAATGGTTAAGGTCTTAGACTCTTACTCTGGCCTAAGGGTTAAAGTCTTAGACTCTTACTCTGGCCTAATGGTTAAGGTCTTAACTCTTACTCTGGCCTAATGGTTAAGGTCTTAACTCTTACTCTGGCCAAATGGTTAAGGTCTTAGACTCTTACTTTGGCCTAATGGTTAAGGTCTAAACTCTCACTCTGGCCTAATGGTTAAGGTGTTAACTCTTACTCTGGCCTAATGGTTAAGGTCTTAGACTCTTACACTGGCCTACTGGTTAAGGTCTTTGCTCTTACTCTGGCCTACTGGTTAAGGTCCTAGACTCTTACTCTGGCCTAATGGTTAAGGTCCTAACTCTTACTATTGACTAATGGTTAAGGTCTTAACTCTTACTCTGGCCTAATGGGTAAGGTCTTAGACTCTTACTCTGGCCTACTGGTTAAGGTCTTAACTCTTACTCTGGCCTAATGGGTAAGGTCTTAGACTCTTACTCTGTCCTAATGGTTAAGGTCTTAGACTCTTACTCTGGCCTAATGGTTAAGGTCTAGACTCTTACTCTTGCCTAATGGTTAAGGTCTTAACTCTAACTCTGGCCTAATGGTTAAGGTCTTAACTCTTACACTGGCCTAATGGTTAAGGTCTTAGACACTTACTCTGTCCTAATGGTTAAGGTCTTATACTCTTACTCTGGCCTAATGGTTAAGGTCTTAGACTCTTACTCCGGCCTACTGGTTAAGGTCTTAATTCTTACTCTGGCCTAATGGTTAAGGTTTTAACTCTTACTCTGGCCTAATGGTTAAGGTTTTAGACTCTTACTCTGGCCTAATGGTTAAAGTCTTAGACTCTTACTCTGTCCTAATGGTTAAGGTATTAACTCTTACTCTGGCCTAATGGTTAACGTATTGGACTCTTACTCTGGCCTAATGGTTAAGGTCTTGACTCTTACTCTGGCCTAATGGTTAAGGTCTTAGACTCTTACTCTGGCCTAATGGTTAAGGTATTATACTCTTACTCTGGCCTAATGGCTAAGGTCTTGACTCTCACTCTGGCCTAATGGTTGAGGTCTAGACTCCTACTCTGGCCTACTGGTTAAGGTCTTAACTCTTACTCTGGGCTAATGGTTAAGGTCTTAGACTCTTACTCTGGCCTAAGGGTTAAGGTCTTAACTCTTATTCTGGCCTAATGGTTAAGGTCTTAGACTCTTACTCTGGCCTAATTGTTAAGGTCTTAACTCTTACTCTGGCCTAATGGTTAACGTATTGGACTCTTACTCTGGCCTAATGGTTAAGGTCTTGACTCTTACTCTGGCCTAATGGTTAAGGTCTTAGACTCTTACTCTGGCCTAATGGTTAAGGTATTATACTCTTACTCTGGCCTAATGGCTATGGTCTTGACTCTCACTCTGGCCTAATGGTTGAGGTCTAGACTCCTACTCTGGCCTACTGGTTAAGGTCTTAACTCTTACTCTGGCCTAATGGGTAAGGTCTTAGACTCTTACTCTGTCCTAATGGTTAAGGTCTTAGACTCTTACTCTGGCCTAATGGTTAAGGTCTAGACTCTTACTCTGGCCTAATCCGTAAGGTCTTAACTCTTACTATGGCCTAATGGTTAAGGTCTTAGACTCTTACTCTTGCCTAATGGTTAAGGTCTTAACTCTTACTATGGCCTAATGGTTAATGTCTTAACTCTTACTTTGGCCTAATGGTGAAGGTCTTAACTCTTACTATTGACTAATGGTTAAGGTCTTAACTCTTACTCTATCCTAATGGTTAAGGTCTTAGACTCTTACTCTGGCCTAATGGTTAAGGTCTTAATTCTTACTCTGGCCTAATGGCTAAGGTCTTAGACTCTTACTCTGGCCTAATGGTTAAGGTCTTAACTCTTACTCTGGCCTAATGGGTAAGGTCTTAGACTCTTACTCTGTCCTAATGGTTAAGGTCTTAGACTCTTACTCTGGCCTAATGGTTAAGGTCTAGACTCTCACTCTGGCCTAATCCGTAAGGTTTTAACTCTTACTATGGCCTAATGGTTAAGGTCTTAGACTCTTACTCTTGCCTAATGGTTAAGGTCTTAACTCTTACTCTGGCCTAATGGTTAAGGTCTTAACTCTTACTTTGGCCTAATGGTTAAGGTCTTAACTCTTACTATTGACTAATGATTAAGGTCTTAACTCTTACTCTGGCCTAATGGTTAAGGTCTTAGACTCTTACTCTGGCCTACTGGTTAAGGTCTTAACTCTTGCTCTGGCCTAATGGTTAAGGTCTTAGACACTTACTCTGTCCTAATGGTTAAGGTCCTAGACTCTTACTGTGGTCTAATGGTTAAGGTCTTAGACTCTTACTCTTGCCTAATGGTTAAGGTCTTAACTCTTACTCTGGCCTAATGGTTAAGGTCTTAGACTCTTACTCTGGCCTAATGGTTAAGGTCTTAACTCTTACTCTGGCCTAATGGGTAAGGTCTTAGACTCTTACTCTGGCCTACTGGTTAAGGTCTTAGACTCTTACTCTGGCCTAATGGTCTGGCCTAATGGTTAAGGTCTAGACTCCTACTCTGGCCTACTGGTTAAGGTCTTAACTCTTACTCTGGCCTAATGGTTAAGGTCTTAGACTCTTTCTCTGGCCTAAGGGTTAAAGTCTTAGACTCTTACTCTGGCCTAATGGTTAAGGTCTTAACTCTTACTCTGGCCTAATGGTTAAGGTCTTAACTCTTACTCTGGCCAAATGGTTAAGGTCTTAGACTCTTACTTTGGCCTAATGGTTAAGGTCTAAACTCTTACTATTGACTAATGGTTAAGGTCTTAACTCTTACTCTGGCCTACTGGTTAAGGTCTTAACTCTTACTCTGGCCTAATGGGTAAGGTCTTAGACTCTTACTCTGTCCTAATGGTTAAGGTCTTAGACTCTTACTCTGGCCCAATGGTTAAGGTCTAGACTCTTACTTAGGCCTAATCCGTAAGGTCTTAACTCTCACTATGGCCTAATGGTTAAGGTCTTAACTCTTACTCTGGCCTAATGGTTAAGGTCTTAGACTCTTACTCTGGCCTAATGGTTAAGGTCTTAACTCTTACACTGGCCTAATGGGTAAGGTCTTAGACTCTTACTCTGTCCTAATGGTTAAGGTCTTAGACTCTTACTCTGGCCTAATGGTTAAGGTCTAGACTCTTACTCTGGCCTAGTCCGTAAGGTCCTAACTCTTACTATGGCCTAATGGTTAAGGTCTTAACTCTTACTCTGGCCTAATGGTCAAGGTCTAGACTCTTACTCTGACCTAGTGCTTAAGGTTTTAACTCTTACTCTGGCCTAATGGTTAAGGTCTTAACTCTTACTCTGGCCTAATGGTCAAGGTCTAGACTCTTACTCTGACCTAGTGCTTAAGGTTTTAACTCTTACTCTGGCCTAATGGTTAAGGTTTTATACTCTTACTCTGGCCTAATGGCTAAGGTCTTGACTCTCACTCTGGCCTAATGGTTAAGGTCTAGACTCCTACTCTGGCCTACTGGTTAAGGTCATAACTCTTACTGTGTCCTAATGGTTAAGGTCTTAGACTCTTACTCTGGCCCACTGGTTAAGACCTTAACTCTTACTCTGGCCTAATGGTTAAGGTTTTAACTCTTACTCTGGCCTAATGGTTAAGGTTTTAGACTCTTACTCTGGCCTAACGGTTAACGTCTTAGACTCTTACTCTGGCCTAATGGTTAAGGTCTTATCTCTTACTCTGGCCTAATGGTTAAGGTCTAAGACTCTTACTCTTGCCTAATGGTTAAGGTCTTAACTCTTACTCTGGCCTAATGGTTAAGGTCTTAACTCTTACTTTGGACTAATGGTTAAGGTCTTAGACTCTCACTCTGGCATAATGGCTAAGGTCTTAACTCTTACTCTGGCCTACTGGTTAAGGTCTTAGACTCTTACTCTGGCCTACTGGTTAAAGTCTTAACTCTTACTCTGGCCTAATGGTTAAGGTTTTAACTCTTCCTCTGGCCTAATGGTTGAGGTCTTAGACTCTTACTCTGGCCTAATGGTTAAGGTCTTAACTCTTACTCTGACCTAATGGTTAAGGTCTTAGACTCTTACTCTGGCCTAATGGTTAAGGTCTTGACTCTTACTCTGGCCTAATGGTTAAGGTCTAGACTCTTATTCTGGACTAATGGTTAAGCTCTTAACTCTTCCTCTGGGCTAATGGCTAAGTTCTTAACTCTTACTCTGACCTAATGGTTAAGGTCTTAGACTCTTACTCTGGCCTAATGGTTAAGGTCGCAGACTCTTACTCTTGCCTAATGGTTAAGATCTTAACTCTTACTCTGGCCCAATGGTTAAGGTGTTAACTCTTACTCTGGCCTAATGGTTAAGGTCTTAGACTCTTACACTGGCCTACTGGTTAAGGTCTTTGCTCTTACTCGGGCCTACTGGTTAAGGTCCTAGACTCTTACTCTGGCCTAATGGTTCAGGTCCTAACTCTTACTATTGACTAATGGTTAAGGTCTTAACTCTTACTATTGACTAATGGGTAAGGTCTTAACTCTTACTCTGGCCTAATGGGTAAGGTCTTAGACTCTTACTCTGTCCTAATGGTTAAGGTCTTAGACTCTTACTCTGGCCCAATGGTTAAGGTCTAGACTCTTACTTAGGCCTAATCCGTAAGGTCTTAACTCTTACTATGGCCTAATGGTTAAGGTCTTAACTCTTACTCTGGCCTAATGGTTAAGGTCTTAGACTCTTACTCTGGCCTAATGGTTAAGGTCTTAACTCTTACACTGGCCTAATGGGTAAGGTCATAGACTCTTACTCTGTCCTAATGGTTAAGGTCTTAGACTCTTACTCTGGCCTAATGGTTAAGGTCTAGACTCTTACTCTGGCCTAGTCCGTAAGGTCCTAACTCTTACTATGGCCTAATGGTTAAGGTCTTAACTCTTACTCTGGCCTAATGGTCAAGGTCTAGACTCTTACTCTGACCTAGTGCTTAAGGTTTTAACTCTTACTCTGGCCTAATGGTTAAGGTCTTAACTCTTACTCTGGCCTAATGGTCAAGGTCTAGACTCTTACTCTGACCTAGTGCTTAAGGTTTTAACTCTTACTCTGGCCTAATGGTTAAGGTTTTATACTCTTACTCTGGCCTAATGGCTAAGGTCTTGACTCTCACTCTGGCCTAATGGTTAAGGTCTAGACTCCTACTCTGGCCTACTGGTTAAGGTCATAACTCTTACTGTGTCCTAATGGTTAAGGTCTTAGACTCTTACTCTGGCCTACTGGTTAAGACCTTAACTCTTACTCTGGCCTAATGGTTAAGGTTTTAACTCTTACTCTGGCCTAATGGTTAAGGTTTTAGACTCTTACTCTGGCCTAACGGTTAACGTCTTAGACTCTTACTCTGGCCTAATGGTTAAGGTCTTATCTCTTACTCTGGCCTAATGGTTAAGGTCTAAGACTCTTACTCTTGCCTAATGGTTAAGGTCTTAACTCTTACTCTGGCCTAATGGTTAAGGTCTTAACTCTTACTTTGGACTAATGGTTAAGGTCTTAGACTCTCACTCTGGCATAATGGCTAAGGTCTTAACTCTTACTCTGGCCTACTGGTTAAGGTCTTAGACTCTTACTCTGGCCTACTGGTTAAAGTCTTAACTCTTACTCTGGCCTAATGGTTAAGGTTTTAACTCTTCCTCTGGCCTAATGGTTGAGGTCTTAGACTCTTACTCTGGCCTAATGGTTAAGGTCTTAACTCTTACTCTGACCTAATGGTTAAGGTCTTAGACTCTTACTCTGGCCTAATGGTTAAGGTCTTGACTCTTACTCTGGCCTAATGGTTAAGGTCTAGACTCTTATTCTGGACTAATGGTTAAGCTCTTAACTCTTCCTCTGGGCTAATGGCTAAGTTCTTAACTCTTACTCTGACCTAATGGTTAAGGTCTTAGACTCTTACTCTGGCCTAATGGTTAAGGTCGCAGACTCTTACTCTTGCCTAATGGTTAAGATCTTAACTCTTACTCTGGCCTAATGGTTAAGGTGTTAACTCTTACTCTGGCCTAATGGTTAAGGTCTTAGACTCTTACACTGGCCTACTGGTTAAGGTCTTTGCTCTTACTCGGGCCTACTGGTTAAGGTCCTAGACTCTTACTCTGGCCTAATGGTTAAGGTCCTAACTCTTACTATTGACTAATGGTTAAGGTCTTAACTCTTACTCTGGCCTAATGGGTAAGGTCTTAACTCTTACTATGGCCTAATGGTTAAGGTCTTAACTCTTACTTTGGCCTAATGGTGAAGGTCTTAACTCTTACTATTGACTAATGGTTAAGGTCTTAACTCTTACTCTATCCTAATGGTTAAGGTCTTAGACTCTTACTCTGGCCTAATGGTTAAGGTCTTAATTCTTACTCTGGCCTAATGGCTAAGGTCTTAGACTCTTACTCTGGCCTAATGGTTAAGGTCTTAACTCTTACTCTGGCCTAATGGGTAAGGTCTTAGACTCTTACTCTGTCCTAATGGTTAAGGTCTTAGACTCTTACTCTGGCCTAATGGTTAAGGTCTAGACTCTCACTCTGGCCTAATCCGTAAGGTTTTAACTCTTACTATGGCCTAATGGTTAAGGTCTTAGACTCTTACTCTTGCCTAATGGTTAAGGTCTTAACTCTTACTCTGGCCTAATGGTTAAGGTCTTAACTCTTACTTTGGCCTAATGGTTAAGGTCTTAACTCTTACTATTGACTAATGATTAAGGTCTTAACTCTTACTCTGGCCTAATGGTTAAGGTCTTAGACTCTTACTCTGGCCTACTGGTTAAGGTCTTAACTCTTGCTCTGGCCTAATGGTTAAGGTCTTAGACACTTACTCTGTCCTAATGGTTAAGGTCCTAGACTCTTACTGTGGCCTAATGGTTAAGGTCTTAGACTCTTACTCTTGCCTAATGGTTAAGGTCTTAACTCTTACTCTGGCCTAATGGTTAAGGTCTTAGACTCTTACTCTGGCCTAATGGTTAAGGTCTTAACTCTTACTCTGGCCTAATGGGTAAGGTCTTAGACTCTTACTCTGGCCTACTGGTTAAGGTCTTAGACTCTTACTCTGGCCTAATGGTTAAGGTCTAGACTCCTACTCTGGCCTACTGGTTAAGGTCTTAACTCTTACTCTGGCCTAATGGTTAAGGTCTTAGACTCTTACTCTGGCCTAAGGGTTAAAGTCTTAGACTCTTACTCTGGCCTAATGGTTAAGGTCTTAACTCTTACTCTGGCCTAATGGTTAAGGTCTTAACTCTTACTCTGGCCAAATGGTTAAGGTCTTAGACTCTTACTTTGGCCTAATGGTTAAGGTCTAAACTCTCACTCTGGCCTAATGGTTAAGGTGTTAACTCTTACTCTGGCCTAATGGTTAAGGTCTTAGACTCTTACACTGGCCTACTGGTTAAGGTCTTTGCTCTTACTCTGGCCTACTGGTTAAGGTCCTAGACTCTTACTCTGGCCTAATGGTTAAGGTCCTAACTCTTACTATTGACTAATGGTTAAGGTCTTAACTCTTACTCTGGCCTAATGGGTAAGGTCTTAGACTCTTACTCTGGCCTACTGGTTAAGGTCTTAACTCTTACTCTGGCCTAATGGGTAAGGTCTTAGACTCTTACTCTGTCCTAATGGTTAAGGTCTTAGACTCTTACTCTGGCCTAATGGTTAAGGTCTAAACTCTTACTCTTGCCTAATGGTTAAGGTCTTAACTCTAACTCTGGCCTAATGGTTAAGGTCTTAACTCTTACACTGGCCTAATGGTTAAGGTCTTAGACACTTACTCTGTCCTAATGGTTAAGGTCTTATACTCTTACTCTGGCCTAATGGTTAAGGTCTTAGACTCTTACTCCGGCCTACTGGTTAAGGTCTTAATTCTTACTCTGGCCTAATGGTTAAGGTTTTAACTCTTACTCTGGCCTAATGGTTAAGGTTTTAGACTCTTACTCTGGCCTAATGGTTAAAGTCTTAGACTCTTACTCTGGCCTAATGGTTAAGGTATTAACTCTTACTCTGGCCTAATGGTTAACGTATTGGACTCTTACTCTGGCCTAATGGTTAAGGTCTTGACTCTTACTCTGGCCTAATGGTTAAGGTCTTAGACTCTTACTCTGGCCTAATGGTTAAGGTATTATACTCTTACTCTGGCCTAATGGCTAAGGTCTTGACTCTCACTCTGGCCTAATGGTTGAGGTCTAGACTCCTACTCTGGCCTACTGGTTAAGGTCTTAACTCTTACTCTGGCCTAATGGTTAAGGTCTTAGACTCTTACTCTGGCCTAAGGGTTAAGGTCTTAACTCTTATTCTGGCCTAATGGTTAAGGTTTTAACTCTTACTCTGGCCAAATGGTTAAGGTCTTAGACTCTTACTTTGGCCTAATGGTTAAGGTCTAAACTCTTACTATTGACTAATGTTTAAGGTCTTAACTCTTACTCTGGCCTACTGGTTAAGGTCTTAACTCTTACTCTGGCCTAATGGGTAAGGTCTTAGACTCTTACTCTGTCCTAATGGTTAAGGTCTTAGACTCTTACTCTGGCCCAATGGTTAAGGTCTAGACTCTTACTTAGGCCTAATCCGTAAGGTCTTAACTCTTACTATGGCCTAATGGTTAAGGTCTTAACTCTTACTCTGGCCTAATGGTTAAGGTCTTAGACTCTTACTCTGGCCTAATGGTTAAGGTCTTAACTCTTACACTGGCCTAATGGGTAAGGTCTTAGACTCTTACTCTGTCCTAATGGTTAAGGTCTTAGACTCTTACTCTGGCCTAATGGTTAAGGTCTAGACTCTTACTCTGGCCTAGTCCGTAAGGTCCTAACTCTTACTATGGCCTAATGGTTAAGGTCTTAACTCTTACTCTGGCCTAATGGTCAAGGTCTAGACTCTTACTCTGACCTAGTGCTTAAGGTTTTAACTCTTACTCTGGCCTAATGGTTAAGGTCTTAACTCTTACTCTGGCCTAATTGTCAAGGTCTAGACTCTTACTCTGACCTAGTGCTTAAGGTTTTAACTCTTACTCTGGCCTAATGGTTAAGGTTTTATACTCTTACTCTGGCCTAATGGCTAAGGTCTTGACTCTCACTCTGGCCTAATGGTTAAGGTCTAGACTCCTACTCTGGCCTACTGGTTAAGGTCATAACTCTTACTGTGTCCTAATGGTTAAGGTCTTAGACTCTTACTCTGGCCTACTGGTTAAGACCTTAACTCTTACTCTGGCCTAATGGTTAAGGTTTTAACTCTTACTCTGGCCTAATGGTTAAGGTTTTAGACTCTTACTCTGGCCTAACGGTTAAAGTCTTAGACTCTTACTCTGGCCTAATGGTTAAGGTATTATCTCTTACTCTGGCCTAATGGTTAAGGTCTAAGACTCTTACTCTTGCCTAATGGTTAAGTTCTTAACTCTTACTCTGGCCTAATGGTTAAGGTCTTAACTCTTACTTTGGACTAATGGTTAAGGTCTTAGACTCTCACTCTGGCATAATGGCTAAGGTCTTAACTCTTACTCTGGCCTACTGGCTAAGGTCTTAGACTCTTACTCTGGCCTACTGGTTAAAGTCTTAACTCTTACTATTGACTAATGGTTAAGGTCTTAACTCTTACTCTGGCCTAATGGGTAAGGTCTTAGACTCTTACTCTGTCCTAATGGTTAAGGTCTTAGACTCTTACTCTGGCCTAATGGTTAAGGTCTAGACTCTTACTCTTGCCTAATGGTTAAGGTCTTAACTCTAACTCTGGCCTAATGGTTAAGGTCTTAACTCTTACACTGGCCTAATGGTTAAGGTCTTAGACACTTACTCTGTCCTAATGGTTAAGGTCTTATACTCTTACTCTGGCCTAATGGTTAAGGTCTTAGACTCTTACTCCGGCCTACTGGTTAAGGTCTTAATTCTTACTCTGGCCTAATGGTTAAGGTTTTAACTCTTACTCTGGCCTAATGGTTAAGGTTTTAGACTCTTACTCTGGCCTAATGGTTAAAGTCTTAGACTCTTACTCTGGCCTAATGGTTAAGGTATTAACTCTTACTCTGGCCTAATGGTTAACGTATTGGACTCTTACTCTGGCCTAATGGTTAAGGTCTTGACTCTTACTCTGGCCTAATGGTTAAGGTCTTAGACTCTTACTCTGGCCTAATGGTTAAGGTATTATACTCTTACTCTGGCCTAATGGCTAAGGTCTTGACTCTCACTCTGGCCTAATGGTTGAGGTCTAGACTCCTACTCTGGCCTACTGGTTAAGGTCTTAACTCTTACTCTGGGCTAATGGTTAAGGTCTTAGACTCTTACTCTGGCCTAAGGGTTAAGGTCTTAACTCTTATTCTGGCCTAATGGTTAAGGTCTTAGACTCTTTCTCTGGCCTAATTGTTAAGGTCTTAACTCTTACTCTGGCCTAATGGTTAACGTATTGGACTCTTACTCTGGCCTAATGGTTAAGGTCTTGACTCTTACTCTGGCCTAATGGTTAAGGTCTTAGACTCTTACTCTGGCCTAATGGTTAAGGTATTATACTCTTACTCTGGCCTAATGGCTATGGTCTTGACTCTCACTCTGGCCTAATGGTTGAGGTCTAGACTCCTACTCTGGCCTACTGGTTAAGGTCTTAACTCTTACTCTGGCCTAATGGGTAAGGTCTTAGACTCTTACTCTGTCCTAATGGTTAAGGTCTTAGACTCTTACTCTGGCCCAATGGTTAAGGTCTAGACTCTTACTCTGGCCTAATCCGTAAGGTCTTAACTCTTACTATGGCCTAATGGTTAAGGTCTTAGACTCTTACTCTTGCCTAATGGTTAAGGTCTTAACTCTTACTATGGCCTAATGGTTAATGTCTTAACTCTTACTTTGGCCTAATGGTGAAGGTCTTAACTCTTACTATTGACTAATGGTTAAGGTCTTAACTCTTACTCTATCCTAATGGTTAAGGTCTTAGACTCTTACTCTGGCCTAATGGTTAAGGTCTTAATTCTTACTCTGGCCTAATGGCTAAGGTCTTAGACTCTTACTCTGGCCTAATGGTTAAGGTCTTAACTCTTACTCTGGCCTAATGGGTAAGGTCTTAGACTCTTACTCTGTCCTAATGGTTAAGGTCTTAGACTCTTACTCTGGCCTAATGGTTAAGGTCTAGACTCTCACTCTGGCCTAATCCGTAAGGTTTTAACTCTTACTATGGCCTAATGGTTAAGGTCTTAGACTCTTACTCTTGCCTAATGGTTAAGGTCTTAACTCTTACTCTGGCCTAATGGTTAAGGTCTTAACTCTTACTTTGGCCTAATGGTTAAGGTCTTAACTCTTACTATTGACTAATGATTAAGGTCTTAACTCTTACTCTGGCCTAATGGTTAAGGTCTTAGACTCTTACTCTGGCCTACTGGTTAAGGTCTTAACTCTTGCTCTGGCCTAATGGTTAAGGTCTTAGACACTTACTATGTCCTAATGGTTAAGGTCCTAGACTCTTACTGTGGCCTAATGGTTAAGGTCTTAGACTCTTACTCTTGCCTAATGGTTAAGGTCTTAACTCTTACTCTGGCCTAATGGTTAAGGTCTTAGACTCTTACTCTGGCCTAATGGTTAAGGTCTTAACTCTTACTCTGGCCTAATGGGTAAGGTCTTAGACTCTTACTCTGGCCTACTGGTTAAGGTCTTAGACTCTTACTCTGGCCTAATGGTTAAGGTCTAGACTCCTACTCTGGCCTACTGGTTAAGGTCTTAACTCTTACTCTGGCCTAATGGTTAAGGTCTTAGACTCTTTCTCTGGCCTAAGGGTTAAAGTCTTAGACTCTTACTCTGGCCTAATGGTTAAGGTCTTAACTCTTACTCTGGCCTAATGGTTAAGGTCTTAACTCTTACTCTGGCCAAATGGTTAAGGTCTTAGACTCTTACTTTGGCCTAATGGTTAAGGTCTAAACTCTTACTATTGACTAATGGTTAAGGTCTTAACTCTTACTCTGGCCTACTGGTTAAGGTCTTAACTCTTACTCTGGCCTAATGGGTAAGGTCTTAGACTCTTACTCTGTCCTAATGGTTAAGGTCTTAGACTCTTACTCTGGCCCAATGGTTAAGGTCTAGACTCTTACTTAGGCCTAATCCGTAAGGTCTTAACTCTTACTATGGCCTAATGGTTAAGGTCTTAACTCTTACTCTGGCCTAATGGTTAAGGTCTTAGACTCTTACTCTGGCCTAATGGTTAAGGTCTTAACTCTTACACTGGCCTAATGGGTAAGGTCATAGACTCTTACTCTGTCCTAATGGTTAAGGTCTTAGACTCTTACTCTGGCCTAATGGTTAAGGTCTAGACTCTTACTCTGGCCTAGTCCGTAAGGTCCTAACTCTTACTATGGCCTAATGGTTAAGGTCTTAACTCTTACTCTGGCCTAATGGTCAAGGTCTAGACTCTTACTCTGACCTAGTGCTTAAGGTTTTAACTCTTACTCTGGCCTAATGGTTAAGGTCTTAACTCTTACTCTGGCCTAATGGTCAAGGTCTAGACTCTTACTCTGACCTAGTGCTTAAGGTTTTAACTCTTACTCTGGCCTAATGGTTAAGGTTTTATACTCTTACTCTGGCCTAATGGCTAAGGTCTTGACTCTCACTCTGGCCTAATGGTTAAGGTCTAGACTCCTACTCTGGCCTACTGGTTAAGGTCATAACTCTTACTGTGTCCTAATGGTTAAGGTCTTAGACTCTTACTCTGGCCTACTGGTTAAGACCTTAACTCTTACTCTGGCCTAATGGTTAAGGTTTTAACTCTTACTCTGGCCTAATGGTTAAGGTTTTAGACTCTTACTCTGGCCTAACGGTTAACGTCTTAGACTCTTACTCTGGCCTAATGGTTAAGGTCTTATCTCTTACTCTGGCCTAATGGTTAAGGTCTAAGACTCTTACTCTTGCCTAATGGTTAAGGTCTTAACTCTTACTCTGGCCTAATGGTTAAGGTCTTAACTCTTACTTTGGACTAATGGTTAAGGTCTTAGACTCTCACTCTGGCATAATGGCTAAGGTCTTAACTCTTACTCTGGCCTACTGGTTAAGGTCTTAGACTCTTACTCTGGCCTACTGGTTAAAGTCTTAACTCTTACTCTGGCCTAATGGTTAAGGTTTTAACTCTTCCTCTGGCCTAATGGTTGAGGTCTTAGACTCTTACTCTGGCCTAATGGTTAAGGTCTTAACTCTTACTCTGACCTAATGGTTAAGGTCTTAGACTCTTACTCTGGCCTAATGGTTAAGGTCTTGACTCTTACTCTGGCCTAATGGTTAAGGTCTAGACTCTTATTCTGGACTAATGGTTAAGCTCTTAACTCTTCCTCTGGGCTAATGGCTAAGTTCTTAACTCTTACTCTGACCTAATGGTTAAGGTCTTAGACTCTTACTCTGGCCTAATGGTTAAGGTCGCAGACTCTTACTCTTGCCTAATGGTTAAGATCTTAACTCTTACTCTGGCCTAATGGTTAAGGTGTTAACTCTTACTCTGGCCTAATGGTTAAGGTCTTAGACTCTTACACTGGCCTACTGGTTAAGGTCTTTGCTCTTACTCGGGCCTACTGGTTAAGGTCCTAGACTCTTACTCTGGCCTAATGGTTAAGGTCCTAACTCTTACTATTGACTAATGGTTAAGGTCTTAACTCTTACTCTGGCCTAATGGGTAAGGTCTTAACTCTTACTATGGCCTAATGGTTAAGGTCTTAACTCTTACTTTGGCCTAATGGTGAAGGTCTTAACTCTTACTATTGACTAATGGTTAAGGTCTTAACTCTTACTCTATCCTAATGGTTAAGGTCTTAGACTCTTACTCTGGCCTAATGGTTAAGGTCTTAATTCTTACTCTGGCCTAATGGCTAAGGTCTTAGACTCTTACTCTGGCCTAATGGTTAAGGTCTTAACTCTTACTCTGGCCTAATGGGTAAGGTCTTAGACTCTTACTCTGTCCTAATGGTTAAGGTCTTAGACTCTTACTCTGGCCTAATGGTTAAGGTCTAGACTCTCACTCTGGCCTAATCCGTAAGGTTTTAACTCTTACTATGGCCTAATGGTTAAGGTCTTAGACTCTTACTCTTGCCTAATGGTTAAGGTCTTAACTCTTACTCTGGCCTAATGGTTAAGGTCTTAACTCTTACTTTGGCCTAATGGTTAAGGTCTTAACTCTTACTATTGACTAATGATTAAGGTCTTAACTCTTACTCTGGCCTAATGGTTAAGGTCTTAGACTCTTACTCTGGCCTACTGGTTAAGGTCTTAACTCTTGCTCTGGCCTAATGGTTAAGGTCTTAGACACTTACTCTGTCCTAATGGTTAAGGTCCTAGACTCTTACTGTGGCCTAATGGTTAAGGTCTTAGACTCTTACTCTTGCCTAATGGTTAAGGTCTTAACTCTTACTCTGGCCTAATGGTTAAGGTCTTAGACTCTTACTCTGGCCTAATGGTTAAGGTCTTAACTCTTACTCTGGCCTAATGGGTAAGGTCTTAGACTCTTACTCTGGCCTACTGGTTAAGGTCTTAGACTCTTACTCTGGCCTAATGGTTAAGGTCTAGACTCCTACTCTGGCCTACTGGTTAAGGTCTTAACTCTTACTCTGGCCTAATGGTTAAGGTCTTAGACTCTTACTCTGGCCTAAGGGTTAAAGTCTTAGACTCTTACTCTGGCCTAATGGTTAAGGTCTTAACTCTTACTCTGGCCTAATGGTTAAGGTCTTAACTCTTACTCTGGCCAAATGGTTAAGGTCTTAGACTCTTACTTTGGCCTAATGGTTAAGGTCTAAACTCTCACTCTGGCCTAATGGTTAAGGTGTTAACTCTTACTCTGGCCTAATGGTTAAGGTCTTAGACTCTTACACTGGCCTACTGGTTAAGGTCTTTGCTCTTACTCTGGCCTACTGGTTAAGGTCCTAGACTCTTACTCTGGCCTAATGGTTAAGGTCCTAACTCTTACTATTGACTAATGGTTAAGGTCTTAACTCTTACTCTGGCCTAATGGGTAAGGTCTTAGACTCTTACTCTGGCCTACTGGTTAAGGTCTTAACTCTTACTCTGGCCTAATGGGTAAGGTCTTAGACTCTTACTCTGTCCTAATGGTTAAGGTCTTAGACTCTTACTCTGGCCTAATGGTTAAGGTCTAGACTCTTACTCTTGCCTAATGGTTAAGGTCTTAACTCTAACTCTGGCCTAATGGTTAAGGTCTTAACTCTTACACTGGCCTAATGGTTAAGGTCTTAGACACTTACTCTGTCCTAATGGTTAAGGTCTTATACTCTTACTCTGGCCTAATGGTTAAGGTCTTAGACTCTTACTCCGGCCTACTGGTTAAGGTCTTAATTCTTACTCTGGCCTAATGGTTAAGGTTTTAACTCTTACTCTGGCCTAATGGTTAAGGTTTTAGACTCTTACTCTGGCCTAATGGTTAAAGTCTTAGACTCTTACTCTGTCCTAATGGTTAAGGTATTAACTCTTACTCTGGCCTAATGGTTAACGTATTGGACTCTTACTCTGGCCTAATGGTTAAGGTCTTGACTCTTACTCTGGCCTAATGGTTAAGGTCTTAGACTCTTACTCTGGCCTAATGGTTAAGGTATTATACTCTTACTCTGGCCTAATGGCTAAGGTCTTGACTCTCACTCTGGCCTAATGGTTGAGGTCTAGACTCCTACTCTGGCCTACTGGTTAAGGTCTTAACTCTTACTCTGGGCTAATGGTTAAGGTCTTAGACTCTTACTCTGGCCTAAGGGTTAAGGTCTTAACTCTTATTCTGGCCTAATGGTTAAGGTCTTAGACTCTTACTCTGGCCTAATTGTTAAGGTCTTAACTCTTACTCTGGCCTAATGGTTAACGTATTGGACTCTTACTCTGGCCTAATGGTTAAGGTCTTGACTCTTACTCTGGCCTAATGGTTAAGGTCTTAGACTCTTACTCTGGCCTAATGGTTAAGGTATTATACTCTTACTCTGGCCTAATGGCTATGGTCTTGACTCTCACTCTGGCCTAATGGTTGAGGTCTAGACTCCTACTCTGGCCTACTGGTTAAGGTCTTAACTCTTACTCTGGCCTAATGGGTAAGGTCTTAGACTCTTACTCTGTCCTAATGGTTAAGGTCTTAGACTCTTACTCTGGCCTAATGGTTAAGGTCTAGACTCTTACTCTGGCCTAATCCGTAAGGTCTTAACTCTTACTATGGCCTAATGGTTAAGGTCTTAGACTCTTACTCTTGCCTAATGGTTAAGGTCTTAACTCTTACTATGGCCTAATGGTTAATGTCTTAACTCTTACTTTGGCCTAATGGTGAAGGTCTTAACTCTTACTATTGACTAATGGTTAAGGTCTTAACTCTTACTCTATCCTAATGGTTAAGGTCTTAGACTCTTACTCTGGCCTAATGGTTAAGGTCTTAATTCTTACTCTGGCCTAATGGCTAAGGTCTTAGACTCTTACTCTGGCCTAATGGTTAAGGTCTTAACTCTTACTCTGGCCTAATGGGTAAGGTCTTAGACTCTTACTCTGTCCTAATGGTTAAGGTCTTAGACTCTTACTCTGGCCTAATGGTTAAGGTCTAGACTCTCACTCTGGCCTAATCCGTAAGGTTTTAACTCTTACTATGGCCTAATGGTTAAGGTCTTAGACTCTTACTCTTGCCTAATGGTTAAGGTCTTAACTCTTACTCTGGCCTAATGGTTAAGGTCTTAACTCTTACTTTGGCCTAATGGTTAAGGTCTTAACTCTTACTATTGACTAATGATTAAGGTCTTAACTCTTACTCTGGCCTAATGGTTAAGGTCTTAGACTCTTACTCTGGCCTACTGGTTAAGGTCTTAACTCTTGCTCTGGCCTAATGGTTAAGGTCTTAGACACTTACTCTGTCCTAATGGTTAAGGTCCTAGACTCTTACTGTGGCCTAATGGTTAAGGTCTTAGACTCTTACTCTTGCCTAATGGTTAAGGTCTTAACTCTTACTCTGGCCTAATGGTTAAGGTCTTAGACTCTTACTCTGGCCTAATGGTTAAGGTCTTAACTCTTACTCTGGCCTAATGGGTAAGGTCTTAGACTCTTACTCTGGCCTACTGGTTAAGGTCTTAGACTCTTACTCTGGCCTAATGGTCTGGCCTAATGGTTAAGGTCTAGACTCCTACTCTGGCCTACTGGTTAAGGTCTTAACTCTTACTCTGGCCTAATGGTTAAGGTCTTAGACTCTTTCTCTGGCCTAAGGGTTAAAGTCTTAGACTCTTACTCTGGCCTAATGGTTAAGGTCTTAACTCTTACTCTGGCCTAATGGTTAAGGTCTTAACTCTTACTCTGGCCAAATGGTTAAGGTCTTAGACTCTTACTTTGGCCTAATGGTTAAGGTCTAAACTCTTACTATTGACTAATGGTTAAGGTCTTAACTCTTACTCTGGCCTACTGGTTAAGGTCTTAACTCTTACTCTGGCCTAATGGGTAAGGTCTTAGACTCTTACTCTGTCCTAATGGTTAAGGTCTTAGACTCTTACTCTGGCCCAATGGTTAAGGTCTAGACTCTTACTTAGGCCTAATCCGTAAGGTCTTAACTCTTACTATGGCCTAATGGTTAAGGTCTTAACTCTTACTCTGGCCTAATGGTTAAGGTCTTAGACTCTTACTCTGGCCTAATGGTTAAGGTCTTAACTCTTACACTGGCCTAATGGGTAAGGTCTTAGACTCTTACTCTGTCCTAATGGTTAAGGTCTTAGACTCTTACTCTGGCCTAATGGTTAAGGTCTAGACTCTTACTCTGGCCTAGTCCGTAAGGTCCTAACTCTTACTATGGCCTAATGGTTAAGGTCTTAACTCTTACTCTGGCCTAATGGTCAAGGTCTAGACTCTTACTCTGACCTAGTGCTTAAGGTTTTAACTCTTACTCTGGCCTAATGGTTAAGGTCTTAACTCTTACTCTGGCCTAATGGTCAAGGTCTAGACTCTTACTCTGACCTAGTGCTTAAGGTTTTAACTCTTACTCTGGCCTAATGGTTAAGGTTTTATACTCTTACTCTGGCCTAATGGCTAAGGTCTTGACTCTCACTCTGGCCTAATGGTTAAGGTCTAGACTCCTACTCTGGCCTACTGGTTAAGGTCATAACTCTTACTGTGTCCTAATGGTTAAGGTCTTAGACTCTTACTCTGGCCCACTGGTTAAGACCTTAACTCTTACTCTGGCCTAATGGTTAAGGTTTTAACTCTTACTCTGGCCTAATGGTTAAGGTTTTAGACTCTTACTCTGGCCTAACGGTTAACGTCTTAGACTCTTACTCTGGCCTAATGGTTAAGGTCTTATCTCTTACTCTGGCCTAATGGTTAAGGTCTAAGACTCTTACTCTTGCCTAATGGTTAAGGTCTTAACTCTTACTCTGGCCTAATGGTTAAGGTCTTAACTCTTACTTTGGACTAATGGTTAAGGTCTTAGACTCTCACTCTGGCATAATGGCTAAGGTCTTAACTCTTACTCTGGCCTACTGGTTAAGGTCTTAGACTCTTACTCTGGCCTACTGGTTAAAGTCTTAACTCTTACTCTGGCCTAATGGTTAAGGTTTTAACTCTTCCTCTGGCCTAATGGTTGAGGTCTTAGACTCTTACTCTGGCCTAATGGTTAAGGTCTTAACTCTTACTCTGACCTAATGGTTAAGGTCTTAGACTCTTACTCTGGCCTAATGGTTAAGGTCTTGACTCTTACTCTGGCCTAATGGTTAAGGTCTAGACTCTTATTCTGGACTAATGGTTAAGCTCTTAACTCTTCCTCTGGGCTAATGGCTAAGTTCTTAACTCTTACTCTGACCTAATGGTTAAGGTCTTAGACTCTTACTCTGGCCTAATGGTTAAGGTCGCAGACTCTTACTCTTGCCTAATGGTTAAGATCTTAACTCTTACTCTGGCCCAATGGTTAAGGTGTTAACTCTTACTCTGGCCTAATGGTTAAGGTCTTAGACTCTTACACTGGCCTACTGGTTAAGGTCTTTGCTCTTACTCGGGCCTACTGGTTAAGGTCCTAGACTCTTACTCTGGCCTAATGGTTCAGGTCCTAACTCTTACTATTGACTAATGGTTAAGGTCTTAACTCTTACTATTGACTAATGGGTAAGGTCTTAACTCTTACTCTGGCCTAATGGGTAAGGTCTTAGACTCTTACTCTGTCCTAATGGTTAAGGTCTTAGACTCTTACTCTGGCCCAATGGTTAAGGTCTAGACTCTTACTTAGGCCTAATCCGTAAGGTCTTAACTCTTACTATGGCCTAATGGTTAAGGTCTTAACTCTTACTCTGGCCTAATGGTTAAGGTCTTAGACTCTTACTCTGGCCTAATGGTTAAGGTCTTAACTCTTACACTGGCCTAATGGGTAAGGTCATAGACTCTTACTCTGTCCTAATGGTTAAGGTCTTAGACTCTTACTCTGGCCTAATGGTTAAGGTCTAGACTCTTACTCTGGCCTAGTCCGTAAGGTCCTAACTCTTACTATGGCCTAATGGTTAAGGTCTTAACTCTTACTCTGGCCTAATGGTCAAGGTCTAGACTCTTACTCTGACCTAGTGCTTAAGGTTTTAACTCTTACTCTGGCCTAATGGTTAAGGTCTTAACTCTTACTCTGGCCTAATGGTCAAGGTCTAGACTCTTACTCTGACCTAGTGCTTAAGGTTTTAACTCTTACTCTGGCCTAATGGTTAAGGTTTTATACTCTTACTCTGGCCTAATGGCTAAGGTCTTGACTCTCACTCTGGCCTAATGGTTAAGGTCTAGACTCCTACTCTGGCCTACTGGTTAAGGTCATAACTCTTACTGTGTCCTAATGGTTAAGGTCTTAGACTCTTACTCTGGCCTACTGGTTAAGACCTTAACTCTTACTCTGGCCTAATGGTTAAGGTTTTAACTCTTACTCTGGCCTAATGGTTAAGGTTTTAGACTCTTACTCTGGCCTAACGGTTAACGTCTTAGACTCTTACTCTGGCCTAATGGTTAAGGTCTTATCTCTTACTCTGGCCTAATGGTTAAGGTCTAAGACTCTTACTCTTGCCTAATGGTTAAGGTCTTAACTCTTACTCTGGCCTAATGGTTAAGGTCTTAACTCTTACTTTGGACTAATGGTTAAGGTCTTAGACTCTCACTCTGGCATAATGGCTAAGGTCTTAACTCTTACTCTGGCCTACTGGTTAAGGTCTTAGACTCTTACTCTGGCCTACTGGTTAAAGTCTTAACTCTTACTCTGGCCTAATGGTTAAGGTTTTAACTCTTCCTCTGGCCTAATGGTTGAGGTCTTAGACTCTTACTCTGGCCTAATGGTTAAGGTCTTAACTCTTACTCTGACCTAATGGTTAAGGTCTTAGACTCTTACTCTGGCCTAATGGTTAAGGTCTTGACTCTTACTCTGGCCTAATGGTTAAGGTCTAGACTCTTATTCTGGACTAATGGTTAAGCTCTTAACTCTTCCTCTGGGCTAATGGCTAAGTTCTTAACTCTTACTCTGACCTAATGGTTAAGGTCTTAGACTCTTACTCTGGCCTAATGGTTAAGGTCGCAGACTCTTACTCTTGCCTAATGGTTAAGATCTTAACTCTTACTCTGGCCTAATGGTTAAGGTGTTAACTCTTACTCTGGCCTAATGGTTAAGGTCTTAGACTCTTACACTGGCCTACTGGTTAAGGTCTTTGCTCTTACTCGGGCCTACTGGTTAAGGTCCTAGACTCTTACTCTGGCCTAATGGTTAAGGTCCTAACTCTTACTATTGACTAATGGTTAAGGTCTTAACTCTTACTCTGGCCTAATGGGTAAGGTCTTAACTCTTACTATGGCCTAATGGTTAAGGTCTTAACTCTTACTTTGGCCTAATGGTGAAGGTCTTAACTCTTACTATTGACTAATGGTTAAGGTCTTAACTCTTACTCTATCCTAATGGTTAAGGTCTTAGACTCTTACTCTGGCCTAATGGTTAAGGTCTTAATTCTTACTCTGGCCTAATGGCTAAGGTCTTAGACTCTTACTCTGGCCTAATGGTTAAGGTCTTAACTCTTACTCTGGCCTAATGGGTAAGGTCTTAGACTCTTACTCTGTCCTAATGGTTAAGGTCTTAGACTCTTACTCTGGCCTAATGGTTAAGGTCTAGACTCTCACTCTGGCCTAATCCGTAAGGTTTTAACTCTTACTATGGCCTAATGGTTAAGGTCTTAGACTCTTACTCTTGCCTAATGGTTAAGGTCTTAACTCTTACTCTGGCCTAATGGTTAAGGTCTTAACTCTTACTTTGGCCTAATGGTTAAGGTCTTAACTCTTACTATTGACTAATGATTAAGGTCTTAACTCTTACTCTGGCCTAATGGTTAAGGTCTTAGACTCTTACTCTGGCCTACTGGTTAAGGTCTTAACTCTTGCTCTGGCCTAATGGTTAAGGTCTTAGACACTTACTCTGTCCTAATGGTTAAGGTCCTAGACTCTTACTGTGGCCTAATGGTTAAGGTCTTAGACTCTTACTCTTGCCTAATGGTTAAGGTCTTAACTCTTACTCTGGCCTAATGGTTAAGGTCTTAGACTCTTACTCTGGCCTAATGGTTAAGGTCTTAACTCTTACTCTGGCCTAATGGGTAAGGTCTTAGACTCTTACTCTGGCCTACTGGTTAAGGTCTTAGACTCTTACTCTGGCCTAATGGTTAAGGTCTAGACTCCTACTCTGGCCTACTGGTTAAGGTCTTAACTCTTACTCTGGCCTAATGGTTAAGGTCTTAGACTCTTACTCTGGCCTAAGGGTTAAAGTCTTAGACTCTTACTCTGGCCTAATGGTTAAGGTCTTAACTCTTACTCTGGCCTAATGGTTAAGGTCTTAACTCTTACTCTTTCCAAATGGTTAAGGTCTTAGACTCTTACTTTGGCCTAATGGTTAAGGTCTAAACTCTCACTCTGGCCTAATGGTTAAGGTGTTAACTCTTACTCTGGCCTAATGGTTAAGGTCTTAGACTCTTACACTGGCCTACTGGTTAAGGTCTTTGCTCTTACTCTGGCCTACTGGTTAAGGTCCTAGACTCTTACTCTGGCCTAATGGTTAAGGTCCTAACTCTTACTATTGACTAATGGTTAAGGTCTTAACTCTTACTCTGGCCTAATGGGTAAGGTCTTAGACTCTTACTCTGGCCTACTGGTTAAGGTCTTAACTCTTACTCTGGCCTAATGGGTAAGGTCTTAGACTCTTACTCTGTCCTAATGGTTAAGGTCTTAGACTCTTACTCTGGCCTAATGGTTAAGGTCTAAACTCTTACTCTTGCCTAATGGTTAAGGTCTTAACTCTAACTCTGGCCTAATGGTTAAGGTCTTAACTCTTACACTGGCCTAATGGTTAAGGTCTTAGACACTTACTCTGTCCTAATGGTTAAGGTCTTATACTCTTACTCTGGCCTAATGGTTAAGGTCTTAGACTCTTACTCCGGCCTACTGGTTAAGGTCTTAATTCTTACTCTGGCCTAATGGTTAAGGTTTTAACTCTTACTCTGGCCTAATGGTTAAGGTTTTAGACTCTTACTCTGGCCTAATGGTTAAAGTCTTAGACTCTTACTCTGGCCTAATGGTTAAGGTATTAACTCTTACTCTGGCCTAATGGTTAACGTATTGGACTCTTACTCTGGCCTAATGGTTAAGGTCTTGACTCTTACTCTGGCCTAATGGTTAAGGTCTTAGACTCTTACTCTGGCCTAATGGTTAAGGTATTATACTCTTACTCTGGCCTAATGGCTAAGGTCTTGACTCTCACTCTGGCCTAATGGTTGAGGTCTAGACTCCTACTCTGGCCTACTGGTTAAGGTCTTAACTCTTACTCTGGCCTAATGGTTAAGGTCTTAGACTCTTACTCTGGCCTAAGGGTTAAGGTCTTAACTCTTATTCTGGCCTAATGGTTAAGGTTTTAACTCTTACTCTGGCCAAATGGTTAAGGTCTTAGACTCTTACTTTGGCCTAATGGTTAAGGTCTAAACTCTTACTATTGACTAATGTTTAAGGTCTTAACTCTTACTCTGGCCTACTGGTTAAGGTCTTAACTCTTACTCTGGCCTAATGGGTAAGGTCTTAGACTCTTACTCTGTCCTAATGGTTAAGGTCTTAGACTCTTACTCTGGCCCAATGGTTAAGGTCTAGACTCTTACTTAGGCCTAATCCGTAAAGTCTTAACTCTTACTATGGCCTAATGGTTAAGGTCTTAACTCTTACTCTGGCCTAATGGTTAAGGTCTTAGACTCTTACTCTGGCCTAATGGTTAAGGTCTTAACTCTTACACTGGCCTAATGGGTAAGGTCTTAGACTCTTACTCTGTCCTAATGGTTAAGGTCTTAGACTCTTACTCTGGCCTAATGGTTAAGGTCTAGACTCTTACTCTGGCCTAGTCCGTAAGGTCCTAACTCTTACTATGGCCTAATGGTTAAGGTCTTAACTCTTACTCTGGCCTAATGGTCAAGGTCTAGACTCTTACTCTGACCTAGTGCTTAAGGTTTTAACTCTTACTCTGGCCTAATGGTTAAGGTCTTAACTCTTACTCTGGCCTAATTGTCAAGGTCTAGACTCTTACTCTGACCTAGTGCTTAAGGTTTTAACTCTTACTCTGGCCTAATGGTTAAGGTTTTATACTCTTACTCTGGCCTAATGGCTAAGGTCTTGACTCTCACTCTGGCCTAATGGTTAAGGTCTAGACTCCTACTCTGGCCTACTGGTTAAGGTCATAACTCTTACTGTGTCCTAATGGTTAAGGTCTTAGACTCTTACTCTGGCCTACTGGTTAAGACCTTAACTCTTACTCTGGCCTAATGGTTAAGGTTTTAACTCTTACTCTGGCCTAATGGTTAAGGTTTTAGACTCTTACTCTGGCCTAACGGTTAAAGTCTTAGACTCTTACTCTGGCCTAATGGTTAAGGTATTATCTCTTACTCTGGCCTAATGGTTAAGGTCTAAGACTCTTACTCTTGCCTAATGGTTAAGTTCTTAACTCTTACTCTGGCCTAATGGTTAAGGTCTTAACTCTTACTTTGGACTAATGGTTAAGGTCTTAGACTCTCACTCTGGCATAATGGCTAAGGTCTTAACTCTTACTCTGGCCTACTGGCTAAGGTCTTAGACTCTTACTCTGGCCTACTGGTTAAAGTCTTAACTCTTACTATTGACTAATGGTTAAGGTCTTAACTCTTACTCTGGCCTAATGGGTAAGGTCTTAGACTCTTACTCTGTCCTAATGGTTAAGGTCTTAGACTCTTACTCTGGCCTAATGGTTAAGGTCTAGACTCTTACTCTTGCCTAATGGTTAAGGTCTTAACTCTAACTCTGGCCTAATGGTTAAGGTCTTAACTCTTACACTGGCCTAATGGTTAAGGTCTTAGACACTTACTCTGTCCTAATGGTTAAGGTCTTATACTCTTACTCTGGCCTAATGGTTAAGGTCTTAGACTCTTACTCCGGCCTACTGGTTAAGGTCTTAATTCTTACTCTGGCCTAATGGTTAAGGTTTTAACTCTTACTCTGGCCTAATGGTTAAGGTTTTAGACTCTTACTCTGGCCTAATGGTTAAAGTCTTAGACTCTTACTCTGGCCTAATGGTTAAGGTATTAACTCTTACTCTGGCCTAATGGTTAACGTATTGGACTCTTACTCTGGCCTAATGGTTAAGGTCTTGACTCTTACTCTGGCCTAATGGTTAAGGTCTTAGACTCTTACTCTGGCCTAATGGTTAAGGTATTATACTCTTACTCTGGCCTAATGGCTAAGGTCTTGACTCTCACTCTGGCCTAATGGTTGAGGTCTAGACTCCTACTCTGGCCTACTGGTTAAGGTCTTAACTCTTACTCTGGGCTAATGGTTAAGGTCTTAGACTCTTACTCTGGCCTAAGGGTTAAGGTCTTAACTCTTATTCTGGCCTAATGGTTAAGGTCTTAGACTCTTTCTCTGGCCTAATTGTTAAGGTCTTAACTCTTACTCTGGCCTAATGGTTAACGTATTGGACTCTTACTCTGGCCTAATGGTTAAGGTCTTGACTCTTACTCTGGCCTAATGGTTAAGGTCTTAGACTCTTACTCTGGCCTAATGGTTAAGGTATTATACTCTTACTCTGGCCTAATGGCTATGGTCTTGACTCTCACTCTGGCCTAATGGTTGAGGTCTAGACTCCTACTCTGGCCTACTGGTTAAGGTCTTAACTCTTACTCTGGCCTAATGGGTAAGGTCTTAGACTCTTACTCTGTCCTAATGGTTAAGGTCTTAGACTCTTACTCTGGCCCAATGGTTAAGGTCTAGACTCTTACTCTGGCCTAATCCGTAAGGTCTTAACTCTTACTATGGCCTAATGGTTAAGGTCTTAGACTCTTACTCTTGCCTAATGGTTAAGGTCTTAACTCTTACTATGGCCTAATGGTTAATGTCTTAACTCTTACTTTGGCCTAATGGTGAAGGTCTTAACTCTTACTATTGACTAATGGTTAAGGTCTTAACTCTTACTCTATCCTAATGGTTAAGGTCTTAGACTCTTACTCTGGCCTAATGGTTAAGGTCTTAATTCTTACTCTGGCCTAATGGCTAAGGTCTTAGACTCTTACTCTGGCCTAATGGTTAAGGTCTTAACTCTTACTCTGGCCTAATGGGTAAGGTCTTAGACTCTTACTCTGTCCTAATGGTTAAGGTCTTAGACTCTTACTCTGGCCTAATGGTTAAGGTCTAGACTCTCACTCTGGCCTAATCCGTAAGGTTTTAACTCTTACTATGGCCTAATGGTTAAGGTCTTAGACTCTTACTCTTGCCTAATGGTTAAGGTCTTAACTCTTACTCTGGCCTAATGGTTAAGGTCTTAACTCTTACTTTGGCCTAATGGTTAAGGTCTTAACTCTTACTATTGACTAATGATTAAGGTCTTAACTCTTACTCTGGCCTAATGGTTAAGGTCTTAGACTCTTACTCTGGCCTACTGGTTAAGGTCTTAACTCTTGCTCTGGCCTAATGGTTAAGGTCTTAGACACTTACTCTGTCCTAATGGTTAAGGTCCTAGACTCTTACTGTGGCCTAATGGTTAAGGTCTTAGACTCTTACTCTTGCCTAATGGTTAAGGTCTTAACTCTTACTCTGGCCTAATGGTTAAGGTCTTAGACTCTTACTCTGGCCTAATGGTTAAGGTCTTAACTCTTACTCTGGCCTAATGGGTAAGGTCTTAGACTCTTACTCTGGCCTACTGGTTAAGGTCTTAGACTCTTACTCTGGCCTAATGGTTAAGGTCTAGACTCCTACTCTGGCCTACTGGTTAAGGTCTTAACTCTTACTCTGGCCTAATGGTTAAGGTCTTAGACTCTTTCTCTGGCCTAAGGGTTAAAGTCTTAGACTCTTACTCTGGCCTAATGGTTAAGGTCTTAACTCTTACTCTGGCCTAATGGTTAAGGTCTTAACTCTTACTCTGGCCAAATGGTTAAGGTCTTAGACTCTTACTTTGGCCTAATGGTTAAGGTCTAAACTCTTACTATTGACTAATGGTTAAGGTCTTAACTCTTACTCTGGCCTACTGGTTAAGGTCTTAACTCTTACTCTGGCCTAATGGGTAAGGTCTTAGACTCTTACTCTGTCCTAATGGTTAAGGTCTTAGACTCTTACTCTGGCCCAATGGTTAAGGTCTAGACTCTTACTTAGGCCTAATCCGTAAGGTCTTAACTCTTACTATGGCCTAATGGTTAAGGTCTTAACTCTTACTCTGGCCTAATGGTTAAGGTCTTAGACTCTTACTCTGGCCTAATGGTTAAGGTCTTAACTCTTACACTGGCCTAATGGGTAAGGTCTTAGACTCTTACTCTGTCCTAATGGTTAAGGTCTTAGACTCTTACTCTGGCCTAATGGTTAAGGTCTAGACTCTTACTCTGGCCTAGTCCGTAAGGTCCTAACTCTTACTATGGCCTAATGGTTAAGGTCTTAACTCTTACTCTGGCCTAATGGTCAAGGTCTAGACTCTTACTCTGACCTAGTGCTTAAGGTTTTAACTCTTACTCTGGCCTAATGGTTAAGGTCTTAACTCTTACTCTGGCCTAATGGTCAAGGTCTAGACTCTTACTCTGACCTAGTGCTTAAGGTTTTAACTCTTACTCTGGCCTAATGGTTAAGGTTTTATACTCTTACTCTGGCCTAATGGCTAAGGCCTTGACTCTCACTCTGGCCTAATGGTTAAGGTCTAGACTCCTACTCTGGCCTACTGGTTAAGGTCATAACTCTTACTGTGTCCTAATGGTTAAGGTCTTAGACTCTTACTCTGGCCCACTGGTTAAGACCTTAACTCTTACTCTGGCCTAATGGTTAAGGTTTTAACTCTTACTCTGGCCTAATGGTTAAGGTTTTAGACTCTTACTCTGGCCTAACGGTTAACGTCTTAGACTCTTACTCTGGCCTAATGGTTAAGGTCTTATCTCTTACTCTGGCCTAATGGTTAAGGTCTAAGACTCTTACTCTTGCCTAATGGTTAAGGTCTTAACTCTTACTCTGGCCTAATGGTTAAGGTCTTAACTCTTACTTTGGACTAATGGTTACGGTCTTAGACTCTCACTCTGGCATAATGGCTAAGGTCTTAACTCTTACTCTGGCCTACTGGTTAAGGTCTTAGACTCTTACTCTGGCCTACTGGTTAAAGTCTTAACTCTTACTCTGGCCTAATGGTTAAGGTTTTAACTCTTCCTCTGGCCTAATGGTTGAGGTCTTAGACTCTTACTCTGGCCTAATGGTTAAGGTCTTAACTCTTACTCTGACCTAATGGTTAAGGTCTTAGACTCTTACTCTGGCCTAATGGTTAAGGTCTTGACTCTTACTCTGGCCTAATGGTTAAGGTCTAGACTCTTATTCTGGACTAATGGTTAAGCTCTTAACTCTTCCTCTGGGCTAATGGCTAAGTTCTTAACTCTTACTCTGACCTAATGGTTAAGGTCTTAGACTCTTACTCTGGCCTAATGGTTAAGGTCGCAGACTCTTACTCTTGCCTAATGGTTAAGATCTTAACTCTTACTCTGGCCCAATGGTTAAGGTGTTAACTCTTACTCTGGCCTAATGGTTAAGGTCTTAGACTCTTACACTGGCCTACTGGTTAAGGTCTTTGCTCTTACTCGGGCCTACTGGTTAAGGTCCTAGACTCTTACTCTGGCCTAATGGTTCAGGTCCTAACTCTTACTATTGACTAATGGTTAAGGTCTTAACTCTTACTCTGGCCTAATGGGTAAGGTCTTAACTCTTACTCTGGCCTAATGGGTAAGGTCTTAGACTCTTACTCTGTCCTAATGGTTAAGGTCTTAGACTCTTACTCTGGCCCAATGGTTAAGGTCTAGACTCTTACTTAGGCCTAATCCGTAAGGTCTTAACTCTTACTATGGCCTAATGGTTAAGGTCTTAACTCTTACTCTGGCCTAATGGTTAAGGTCTTAGACTCTTACTCTGGCCTAATGGTTAAGGTCTTAACTCTTACACTGGCCTAATGGGTAAGGTCATAGACTCTTACTCTGTCCTAATGGTTAAGGTCTTAGACTCTTACTCTGGCCTAATGGTTAAGGTCTAGACTCTTACTCTGGCCTAGTCCGTAAGGTCCTAACTCTTACTATGGCCTAATGGTTAAGGTCTTAACTCTTACTCTGGCCTAATGGTCAAGGTCTAGACTCTTACTCTGACCTAGTGCTTAAGGTTTTAACTCTTACTCTGGCCTAATGGTTAAGGTCTTAACTCTTACTCTGGCCTAATGGTCAAGGTCTAGACTCTTACTCTGACCTAGTGCTTAAGGTTTTAACTCTTACTCTGGCCTAATGGTTAAGGTTTTATACTCTTACTCTGGCCTAATGGCTAAGGTCTTGACTCTCACTCTGGCCTAATGGTTAAGGTCTAGACTCCTACTCTGGCCTACTGGTTAAGGTCATAACTCTTACTGTGTCCTAATGGTTAAGGTCTTAGACTCTTACTCTGGCCTACTGGTTAAGACCTTAACTCTTACTCTGGCCTAATGGTTAAGGTTTTAACTCTTACTCTGGCCTAATGGTTAAGGTTTTAGACTCTTACTCTGGCCTAACGGTTAACGTCTTAGACTCTTACTCTGGCCTAATGGTTAAGGTCTTATCTCTTACTCTGGCCTAATGGTTAAGGTCTAAGACTCTTACTCTTGCCTAATGGTTAAGGTCTTAACTCTTACTCTGGCCTAATGGTTAAGGTCTTAACTCTTACTTTGGACTAATGGTTAAGGTCTTAGACTCTCACTCTGGCATAATGGCTAAGGTCTTAACTCTTACTCTGGCCTACTGGTTAAGGTCTTAGACTCTTACTCTGGCCTACTGGTTAAAGTCTTAACTCTTACTCTGGCCTAATGGTTAAGGTTTTAACTCTTCCTCTGGCCTAATGGTTGAGGTCTTAGACTCTTACTCTGGCCTAATGGTTAAGGTCTTAACTCTTACTCTGACCTAATGGTTAAGGTCTTAGACTCTTACTCTGGCCTAATGGTTAAGGTCTTGACTCTTACTCTGGCCTAATGGTTAAGGTCTAGACTCTTATTCTGGACTAATGGTTAAGCTCTTAACTCTTCCTCTGGGCTAATGGCTAAGTTCTTAACTCTTACTCTGACCTAATGGTTAAGGTCTTAGACTCTTACTCTGGCCTAATGGTTAAGGTCGCAGACTCTTACTCTTGCCTAATGGTTAAGATCTTAACTCTTACTCTGGCCTAATGGTTAAGGTGTTAACTCTTACTCTGGCCTAATGGTTAAGGTCTTAGACTCTTACACTGGCCTACTGGTTAAGGTCTTTGCTCTTACTCGGGCCTACTGGTTAAGGTCCTAGACTCTTACTCTGGCCTAATGGTTAAGGTCCTAACTCTTACTATTGACTAATGGTTAAGGTCTTAACTCTTACTCTGGCCTAATGGGTAAGGTCTTAACTCTTACTATGGCCTAATGGTTAAGGTCTTAACTCTTACTTTGGCCTAATGGTGAAGGTCTTAACTCTTACTATTGACTAATGGTTAAGGTCTTAACTCTTACTCTATCCTAATGGTTAAGGTCTTAGACTCTTACTCTGGCCTAATGGTTAAGGTCTTAATTCTTACTCTGGCCTAATGGCTAAGGTCTTAGACTCTTACTCTGGCCTAATGGTTAAGGTCTTAACTCTTACTCTGGCCTAATGGGTAAGGTCTTAGACTCTTACTCTGTCCTAATGGTTAAGGTCTTAGACTCTTACTCTGGCCTAATGGTTAAGGTCTAGACTCTCACTCTGGCCTAATCCGTAAGGTTTTAACTCTTACTATGGCCTAATGGTTAAGGTCTTAGACTCTTACTCTTGCCTAATGGTTAAGGTCTTAACTCTTACTCTGGCCTAATGGTTAAGGTCTTAACTCTTACTTTGGCCTAATGGTTAAGGTCTTAACTCTTACTATTGACTAATGATTAAGGTCTTAACTCTTACTCTGGCCTAATGGTTAAGGTCTTAGACTCTTACTCTGGCCTACTGGTTAAGGTCTTAACTCTTGCTCTGGCCTAATGGTTAAGGTCTTAGACACTTACTCTGTCCTAATGGTTAAGGTCCTAGACTCTTACTGTGGCCTAATGGTTAAGGTCTTAGACTCTTACTCTTGCCTAATGGTTAAGGTCTTAACTCTTACTCTGGCCTAATGGTTAAGGTCTTAGACTCTTACTCTGGCCTAATGGTTAAGGTCTTAACTCTTACTCTGGCCTAATGGGTAAGGTCTTAGACTCTTACTCTGGCCTACTGGTTAAGGTCTTAGACTCTTACTCTGGCCTAATGGTTAAGGTCTAGACTCCTACTCTGGCCTACTGGTTAAGGTCTTAACTCTTACTCTGGCCTAATGGTTAAGGTCTTAGACTCTTACTCTGGCCTAAGGGTTAAAGTCTTAGACTCTTACTCTGGCCTAATGGTTAAGGTCTTAACTCTTACTCTGGCCTAATGGTTAAGGTCTTAACTCTTACTCTGGCCAAATGGTTAAGGTCTTAGACTCTTACTTTGGCCTAATGGTTAAGGTCTAAACTCTCACTCTGGCCTAATGGTTAAGGTGTTAACTCTTACTCTGGCCTAATGGTTAAGGTCTTAGACTCTTACACTGGCCTACTGGTTAAGGTCTTTGCTCTTACTCTGGCCTACTGGTTAAGGTCCTAGACTCTTACTCTGGCCTAATGGTTAAGGTCCTAACTCTTACTATTGACTAATGGTTAAGGTCTTAACTCTTACTCTGGCCTACTGGTTAAGGTCTTAACTCTTACTCTGGCCTAATGGGTAAGGTCTTAGACTCTTACTCTGTCCTAATGGTTAAGGTCTTAGACTCTTACTCTGGCCTAATGGTTAAGGTCTAGACTCTTACTCTTGCCTAATGGTTAAGGTCTTAACTCTAACTCTGGCCTAATGGTTAAGGTCTTAACTCATACACTGGCCTAATGGTTAAGGTCTTAGACACTTACTCTGTCCTAATGGTTAAGGTCTTATACTCTTACTCTGGCCTAATGGTTAAGGTCTTAGACTCTTACTCCGGCCTACTGGTTAAGGTCTTAATTCTTACTCTGGCCTAATGGTTAAGGTTTTAACTCTTACTCTGGCCTAATGGTTAAGGTTTTAGACTCTTACTCTGGCCTAATGGTTAAAGTCTTAGACTCTTACTCTGGCCTAATGGTTAAGGTATTAACTCTTACTCTGGCCTAATGGTTAACGTATTGGACTCTTACTCTGGCCTAATGGTTAAGGTCTTGACTCTTACTCTGGCCTAATGGTTAAGGTCTTAGACTCTTACTCTGGCCTAATGGTTAAGGTATTATACTCTTACTCTGGCCTAATGGCTAAGGTCTTGACTCTCACTCTGGCCTAATGGTTGAGGTCTAGACTCCTACTCTGGCCTACTGGTTAAGGTCTTAACTCTTACTCTGGCCTAATGGTTAAGGTCTTAGACTCTTACTCTGGCCTAAGGGTTAAGGTCTTAACTCTTATTCTGGCCTAATGGTTAAGGTTTTAACTCTTACTCTGGCCAAATGGTTAAGGTCTTAGACTCTTACTTTGGCCTAATGGTTAAGGTCTAAACTCTTACTATTGACTAATGTTTAAGGTCTTAACTCTTACTCTGGCCTACTGGTTAAGGTCTTAACTCTTACTCTGGCCTAATGGGTAAGGTCTTAGACTCTTACTCTGTCCTAATGGTTAAGGTCTTAGACTCTTACTCTGGCCCAATGGTTAAGGTCTAGACTCTTACTTAGGCCTAATCCGTAAGGTCTTAACTCTTACTATGGCCTAATGGTTAAGGTCTTAACTCTTACTCTGGCCTAATGGTTAAGGTCTTAGACTCTTACTCTGGCCTAATGGTTAAGGTCTTAACTCTTACACTGGCCTAATGGGTAAGGTCTTAGACTCTTACTCTGTCCTAATGGTTAAGGTCTTAGACTCTTACTCTGGCCTAATGGTTAAGGTCTAGACTCTTACTCTGGCCTAGTCCGTAAGGTCCTAACTCTTACTATGGCCTAATGGTTAAGGTCTTAACTCTTACTCTGGCCTAATGGTCAAGGTCTAGACTCTTACTCTGACCTAGTGCTTAAGGTTTTAACTCTTACTCTGGCCTAATGGTTAAGGTCTTAACTCTTACTCTGGCCTAATGGTCAAGGTCTAGACTCTTACTCTTACCTAGTGCTTAAGGTTTTAACTCTTACTCTGGCCTAATGGTTAAGGTTTTATACTCTTACTCTGGCCTAATGGCTAAGGTCTTGACTCTCACTCTGGCCTAATGGTTAAGGTCTAGACTCCTACTCTGGCCTACTGGTTAAGGTCATAACTCTTACTGTGTCCTAATGGTTAAGGTCTTAGACTCTTACTCTGGCCTACTGGTTAAGACCTTAACTCTTACTCTGGCCTAATGGTTAAGGTTTTAACTCTTACTCTGGCCTAATGGTTAAGGTTTTAGACTCTTACTCTGGCCTAACGGTTAAAGTCTTAGACTCTTACTCTGGCCTAATGGTTAAGGTATTATCTCTTACTCTGGCCTAATGGTTAAGGTCTAAGACTCTTACTCTTGCCTAATGGTTAAGGTCTTAACTCTTACTCTGGCCTAATGGTTAAGGTCTTAACTCTTACTTTGGACTAATGGTTAAGGTCTTAGACTCTCACTCTGGCATAATGGCTAAGGTCTTAACTCTTACTCTGGCCTACTGGCTAAGGTCTTAGACTCTTACTCTGGCCTACTGGTTAAAGTCTTAACTCTTACTCTGGCCTAATGGTTAAGGTTTTAACTCTTCCTCTGGCCTAATGGTTGAGGTCTTAGACTCTTACTCTGGCCTAATGGTTAAGGTCTTAACTCTTACTCTGACCTAATGGTTAAGGTCTTAGACTCTTACTCTGGCCTAATGGTTAAGGTCTTGACTCTTACTCTGGCCTAATGGTTAAAGTCTTAGACTCTTACTCTGGCCTAATGGTTAAGGTCTAGACTCTTATGCTGGACTAATGGTTAAGCTCTTAACTCTTACTCTGACCTAATGGTTAAGGTCTTAGACTCTTACTCTGGCCTAATGGTTAAGGTCGCAGACTCTTACTCTTGCCTAATGGTTAAGATCTTAACTCTCACTCTGGCCTAATGGTTAAGGTGTTAACTCTTACTCTGGCCTAATGGTTAAGGTCTTAGACTCTTACACTGGCCTACTGGTTAAGGTCTTTGCTCTTACTCTGGCCTACTGGTTAAGGTCCGAGACTCTTACTCTGGCCTAATGGTTAAGGTCTTAGACTCTTACTCTGGCCTAATGGGTAAGGTCTTAGACTCTTACTCTGTCCTAATGGTTAAGGTCTTAGACTCTTACTCTGGCCTAATGGTTAAGGTCTAGACTCTTACTCTTGCCTAATGGTTAAGGTCTTAACTCTAACTCTGGCCTAATGGTTAAGGTCTTAACTCTTACACTGGCCTAATGGTTAAGGTCTTAGACACTTACTCTGTCCTAATGGTTAAGGTCTTATACTCTTACTCTGGCCTAATGGTTAAGGTCTTAGACTCTTACTCCGGCCTACTGGTTAAGGTCTTAATTCTTACTCTGGCCTAATGGTTAAGGTTTTAACTCCTACTCTGGCCTAATGGTTAAGGTTTTAGACTCTTACTCTGGCCTAATGGTTAAAGTCTTAGACTCTTACTCTGGCCTAATGGTTAAGGTATTAACTCTTACTCTGGCCTAATGGTTAACGTATTGGACTCTTACTCTGGCCTAATGGTTAAGGTCTTGACTCTTACTCTGGCCTAATGGTTAAGGTCTTAGACTCTTACTCTGGCCTAATGGTTAAGGTATTATACTCTTACTCTGGCCTAATGGCTAAGGTCTTGACTCTCACTCTGGCCTAATGGTTGAGGTCTAGACTCCTACTCTGGCCTACTGGTTAAGGTCTTAACTCTTACTCTGGCCTAATGGTTAAGGTCTTAGACTCTTACTCTGGCCTAAGGGTTAAGGTCTTAACTCTTATTCTGGCCTAATGGTTAAGGTCTTAGACTCTTACTCTGGCCTAATTGTTAAGGTCTTAACTCTTACTCTGGCCTAATGGTCAAGGTCTAGACTCTTACTCTGACCTAGTGCTTAAGGTTTTAACTCTTACTATGGCCTAATGATTAAGGTCTAAGACTCTTACTCTTGCCTAATGGTTAAGGTATTATACTCTTACTCTGGCCTAATGACTAAGGTCTTGACTCTCACTCTGGCCTAATGGTTAAGGTCTAGACTCCTACTGTGGCCTACTGGTTAAGGTCGTAACTCTTACTCTGGCCTAATGGTTAAGGTCTTAGACTCTTACTCTGGCCTAACGGTTAAGGTCTTAGACTCTTAGTCTGGCCTAATGGTTAAGGTTTTAGACTTTTACTCTTGCCTAATGGTTAAGGTCTTAACTCTTACTCTGGCCTAATGGTTAAGGTCTTAAACTCATACTCTGGCCTAATGGTTAAGGTCTTAACTCTTACTCTGGCCTAATGGGTAAGGTGTTAACTCTTACTCTGACCTAATGGTTAAGGTCTTAGACTCTTACTCTGGCCTAATGGTTAAGGTCTTGACTCTTACTCTGGCCTAATGGTTAAAGTCTTAGACTCTTACTCTGGCCTAATGGTTAAGGTCTAGACTCTTATTCTGGACTAATGGTTAAGCTCTTAACTCTTCCTCTGGACTAATGGCTAAGTTCTTAACTCTTACTCTGACCTAATGGTTAAGGTCTTAGACTCTTACTCTGGCCTAATGCTTAAGGTCGCAGACTCTTACTCTTGCCTAATGGTTAAGATCTTAACTCTTACTCTGGCCTAATGGTTAAGGTCTTAACTCTTACTCTGGCCTAATGGTTAAGGTGTTAGACTCTTACACTGGCCTACTGGTTAAGGTCTTTGCTCTTACTCTGGCCTACTGGTTAAGGTCCTAGACTCTTACTCTGGCCTAATGGTTAAGGTCCTAACTCTTACTATTGACTAATGGTTAAGGTCTTAACTCTTACTCTGGCCTAATGGGTAAGGTTTTAGACTCTTACTCTGGCCTACTGGTTAAGGTCTTAACTCTTACTCTGGCCTAATGGGTAAGGTCTTAGACTCTTACTCTGTCCTAATGGTTAAGGTCTTAGACTCTTACTCTGGCCTAATGGTTAAGGTCTAGACTCTTACTCTGGCCTAATCCGTAAGGTCTTAACTCTTACTATGGCCTAATGGTTAAGGTCTTAGACTCTTACTCTTGCCTAATGGTTAAGGTCTTAACTCTTACTATGGCCTAATGGTTAAGGTCTTAACTCTTACTTTGGCCTAATGGTGAAGGTCTTAACTCTTACTATTGACTAATGGTTAAGGTCTTAACTCTTACTCTATCCTAATGGTTAAGGTCTTAGACTCTTACTCTGGCCTAATGGTTAAGGTCTTAATTCTTACTGTGGCCTAATGGCTAAGGTCTTAGACTCTTACTCTGGCCTAATGGTTAAGGTCTTAACTCTTACTCTGGCCTAATGGGTAAGGTCTTAGACTCTTACTCTGTCCTAATGGTTAAGGTCTTAGACTCTTACTCTGGCCTAATGGTTAAGGTCTAGACTCTTACTCTGGCCTAATCCGTAAGGTTTTAACTCTTACTATGGCCTAATGGTTAAGGTCTTAGACTCTTACTCTTGCCTAATGGTTAAGGTCTTAACTCTTACTCTGGCCTAATGGTTAAGGTCTTAACTCTTACTTTGGCCTAATGGTTAAGGTCTTAACTCTTGCTCTGGCCTAATGGTTAAGGTCTTAGACACTTACTCTGTCCTAATGGTTAAGGTCCTAGACTCTTACTGTGGCCTAATGGTTAAGGTCTTAGACTCTTACTCTTGCCTAATGGTTAAGGTCTTAACTCTTACTCTGGCCTAATGGTTAAGGTCTTAGACTCTTACTCTGGCCTAATGGTTAAGGTCTTAACTCTTACTCTGGCCTAATGGGTAAGGTCTTAGACTCTTACTCTGGCCTACTGGTTAAGGTCTTAGACTCTTACTCTGGCCTAATGGTTAAGGACTAGACTCCTACTCTGGCCTACTGGTTAAGGTCTTAACTCTTACTCTGGCCTAATGGTTAAGGTCTTAGACTCTTACTCTGGCCTAAGGGTTAAAGTCTTAGACTCTTACTCTGGCCTAATGGTTAAGGTCTTAACTCTTACTCTGGCCTAATGGTTAAGGTCTTAACTCTTACTCTGGCCAAATGGTTAAGGTCTTAGACTCTTACTTTGGCCTAATGGTTGAGGTCTAAACTCTTACTATTGACTAATGGTTAAGGTTTTAACTCTTACTCTGGCCTACTGGTTAAGGTCTTAACTCTTACTCTGGCCTAATGGGTAAGGTCTTAGACTCTTACTCTGTCCTAATGGTTAAGGTCTTAGACTCTTACTCTTGCCCAATGGTTAAGGTCCTAACTCTTACTATTGACTAATGGTTAAGGTCTTAACTCTTACTCTGGCCTAATGGGTAAGGTCTTAGACTCTTACTCTGGCCTACTGGTTAAGGTCTTAACTCTTACTCTGGCCTAATGGGTAAGGTCTTAGACCCTTACTCTGTCCTAATGGTTAAGGTCTTAGACTCTTACTCTGGCCTAATGGTTAAGGTCTAGACTCTTACTCTGGCCTAATCCGTAAGGTCTTAACTCTTACTATGGCCTAATGGTTAAGGTCTTAGACTCTTACTCTTGCCTAATGGTTAAGGTCTTAACTCTTACTATGGCCTAATGGTTAAGGTCTTAACTCTTACTTTGGCCTAATGGTGAAGGTCTTAGACTCTTACTTTGGCCTAATGGTTGAGGTCTAAACTCTTACTATTGACTAATGGTTAAGGTTTTAACTCTTACTCTGGCCTACTGGTTAAGGTCTTAACTCTTACTCTGGCCTAATGGGTAAGGTCTTAGACTCTTACTCTGTCCTAATGGTTAAGGTCTTAGACTCTTACTCTTGCCCAATGGTTAAGGTCCTAACTCTTACTATTGACTAATGGTTAAGGTCTTAACTCTTACTCTGGCCTAATGGGTAAGGTCTTAGACTCTTACTCTGGCCTACTGGTTAAGGTCTTAACTCTTACTCTGGCCTAATGGGTAAGGTCTTAGACCCTTACTCTGTCCTAATGGTTAAGGTCTTAGACTCTTACTCTGGCCTAATGGTTAAGGTCTAGACTCTTACTCTGGCCTAATCCGTAAGGTCTTAACTCTTACTATGGCCTAATGGTTAAGGTCTTAGACTCTTACTCTTGCCTAATGGTTAAGGTCTTAACTCTTACTATGGCCTAATGGTTAAGGTCTTAACTCTTACTTTGGCCTAATGGTGAAGGTCTTAACTCTTACTATTGACTAATGGTTAAGGTCTTAACTCTTACTCTATCCTAATGGTTAAGGTCTTAGACTCTTACTCTGGCCTAATGGTTAAGGTCTTAATTCTTACTCTGGCCTAATGGCTAAGGTCTTAGACTCTTACTCTGGCCTAATGGTTAAGGTCTTAACTCTTACTCTGGCCTAATGGGTAAGGTCTTAGACTCTTACTCTGTCCTAATGGTTAAGGTCTTAGACTCTTACTCTGGCCTAATGGTTAAGGTCTAGACTCTCACTCTGGCCTAATCCGTAAGGTTTTAACTCTTACTATGGCCTAATGGTTAAGGTCTTAGACTCTTACTCTTGCCTAATGGTTAAGGTCTTAACTCTTACTCTGGCCTAATGGTTAAGGTCTTAACTCTTACTTTGGCCTAATGGTTAAGGTCTTAACTCTTACTATTGACTAATGATTAAGGTCTTAACTCTTACTCTGGCCTAATGGTTAAGGTCTTAGACTCTTACTCTGGCCTACTGGTTAAGGTCTTAACTCTTGCTCTGGCCTAATGGTTAAGGTCTTAGACACTTACTCTGTCCTAATGGTTAAGGTCCTAGACTCTTACTGTGGCCTAATGGTTAAGGTCTTAGACTCTTACTCTTGCCTAATGGTTAAGGTCTTAACTTTTACTCTGGCCTAATGGTTAAGGTCTTAGACTCTTACTCTGGCCTAATGGTTAAGGTCTTAACTCTTACTCTGGCCTAATGGGTAAGGTCTTAGACTCTTACTCTTGCCTACTGGTTAAGGTCTTAGACTCTTACTCTGGCCTAATGGTTAAGGTCTAGACTCCTACTCTGGCCTACTGGTTAAGGTCTTAACTCTTACTCTGGCCTAATGGTTAAGGTCTTAGACTCTTACTCTGGCCTAAGGGTTAAAGTCTTAGACTCTTACTCTGGCCTAATGGTTAAGGTCTTAACTCTTACTCTGGCCTAATGGTTAAGGTCTTAACTCTTACTCTGGCCAAATGGTTAAGGTCTTAGACTCTTACTTTGGCCTAATGGTTAAGGTCTAAACTCTTACTATTGACTAATGGTTAAGGTCTTAACTCTTACTCTGGCCTACTGGTTAAGGTCTTAACTCTTACTCTGGCCTAATGGGTAAGGTCTGAGACTCTTACTCTGTCCTAAGGGTTAAGGTCTTAGACTCTTACTCTGGCCCAATGGTTAAGGTCTAGACTCTTACTTAGGCCTAATCCGTAAGGTCTTAACTCTTACTATGGCCTAATGGTTAAGGTCTTAACTCTTACTCTGGCCTAATGGTTAAGGTCTTAGACTCTTACTCTGGCCTAATGGTTAAGGTCTTAACTCTTACACTGGCCTAATGGGTAAGGTCTTAGACTCTTACTCTGTCCTAATGGTTAAGGTCTTAGACTCTTACTCTGGCCTAATGGTTAAGGTCTAGACTCTTACTCTGGCCTAGTCCGTAAGGTCCTAACTCTTACTATGGCCTAATGGTTAAGGTCTTAACTCTTACTCTGGCCTAATGGTCAAGGTCTAGACTCTTACTCTGACCTAGTGCTTAAGGTTTTAACTCTTACTCTGGCCTAATGGTTAAGGTCTTAACTCTTACTCTGGCCTAATGGTCAAGGTCTAGACTCTTACTCTGACCTAGTGCTTAAGGTTTTAACTCTTACTCTGGCCTAATGGTTAAGGTTTTATACTCTTACTCTGGCCTAATGGCTAAGGTCTTGACTCTCACTCTGGCCTAATGGTTAAGGTCTAGACTCCTACTCTGGCCTACTGGTTAAGGTCATAACTCTTACTGTGTCCTAATGGTAAAGGTCTTAGACTCTTACTCTGGCCTACTGGTTAAGACCTTAACTCTTACTCTGGCCTAATGGTTAAGTTTTTAACTCTTACTCTGGCCTAATGGTTAAGGTTTTAGACTCTTACTCTGGCCTAACGGTTAAAGTCTTAGACTCTTACTCTGGCCTAATGGTTAAGGTCTTATCTCTTACTCTGGCCTAATGGTTAAGGTCTAAGACTCTTACTCTTGCCTAATGGTTAAGGTCTTAACTCTTACTCTGGCCTAATGGTTAAGGTCTTAACTCTTACTTTGGACTAATGGTTAGGGTCTTAGACTCTCACTCTGGCATAATGGCTAAGGTCTTAACTCTTACTCTGGCCTACTGGTTAAGGTCTTAGACTCTTACTCTGGCCTACTGGTTAAAGTCTTAACTCTTACTCTGGCCTAATGGTTAAGGTTTTAACTCTTCCTCTGGCCTAATGGTTGAGGTCTTAGACTCTTACTCTGGCCTAATGGTTAAGGTCTTAACTCTTACTCTGACCTAATGGTTAAGGTCTTAGACTCTTACTCTGGCCTAATGGTTAAGGTCTTGACTCTTACTCTGGCCTAATGGTTAAAGTCTTAGACTCTTACTCTGGCCTAATGGTTAAGGTCTAGACTCTTATTCTGGACTAATGGTTAAGCTCTTAACTCTTCCTCTGGGCTAATGGCTAAGTTCTTAACTCTTACTCTGACCTAATGGTTAAGGTCTTGGACTCTTACTCTGGCCTAATGGTTAAGGTCGCAGACTCTTACTCTTGCCTAATGGTTAAGATCTTAACTCTTACTCTGGCCTAATGGTTAAGGTGTTAACTCTTACTCTGGCCTAATGGTTAAGGTCTTATACTCTTACACTGGCCTACTGGTTAAGGTCTTTGCTCTTACTCGGGCCTACTGGTTAAGGTCCTAGACTCTTACTCTGGCCTAATGGTTAAGGTCCTAACTCTTACTATTGACTAATGGTTAAGGTCTTAACTCTTACTCTGGCCTAATGGGTAAGGTCTTAACTCTTACTATGGCCTAATGGTTAAGGTCTTAACTCTTACTTTAGCCTAATGGTGAAGGTCTTAACTCTTACTATTGACTAATGGTTAAGGTCTTAACTCTTACTCTATCCTAATGGTTAAGGTCTTAGACTCTTACTCTGGCCTAATGGTTAAGGTCTTAATTCTTACTCTGGCCTAATGGCTAAGGTCTTAGACTCTTACTCTGGCCTAATGGTTAAGGTCTTAACTCTTACTCTGGCCTAATGGGTAAGGTCTTAGACTCTTACTCTGTCCTAATGGTTAAGGTCTTAGACTCTTACTCTGGCCTAATGGTTAAGGTCTAGACTCTCACTCTGGCCTAATCCGTAAGGTTTTAACTCTTACTATGGCCTAATGGTTAAGGTCTTAGACTCTTACTCTTGCCTAATGGTTAAGGTCTTAACTCTTACTCTGGCCTAATGGTTAAGGTCTTAACTCTTACTTTGGCCTAATGGTTAAGGTCTTAACTCTTACTATTGACTAATGATTAAGGTCTTAACTCTTACTCTGGCCTAATGGTTAAGGTCTTAGACTCTTACTCTGGCCTACTGGTTAAGGTCTTAACTCTTGCTCTGGCCTAATGGTTAAGGTCTTAGACACTTACTCTGTCCTAATGGTTAAGGTCCTAGACTCTTACTGTGGCCTAATGGTTAAGGTCTTAGACTCTTACTCTTGCCTAATGGTTAAGGTCTTAACTCTTACTCTGGCCTAATGGTTAAGGTCTTAGACTCTTACTCTGGCCTAATGGTTAAGGTCTTAACTCTTACTCTGGCCTAATGGGTAAGGTCTTAGACTCTTACTCTGGCCTACTGGTTAAGGTCTTAGACTCTTACTCTGGCCTAATGGTTAAGGTCTAGACTCCTACTCTGGCCTACTGGTTAAGGTCTTAACTCTTACTCTGGCCTAATGGTTAAGGTCTTAGACTCTTACTCTGGCCTAAGGGTTAAAGTCTTAGACTCTTACTCTGGCCTAATGGTTAAGGTCTTAACTCTTACTCTGGCCTAATGGTTAAGGTCTTAACTCTTACTCTGGCCAAATGGTTAAGGTCTTAGACTCTTACTTTGGCCTAATGGTTAAGGTCTAAACTCTTACTATTGACTAATGGTTAAGTTCTTAACTCTTACTCTGGCCTACTGGTTAAGGTCTTAACTCTTACTCTGGCCTAATGGGTAAGGTCTTAGACTCTTACTCTGTCCTAATGGTTAAGGTCTTAGACTCTTACTCTGGCCCAATGGTTAAGGTCTAGACTCTTACTTAGGCCTAATCCGTAAGGTCTTAACTCTTACTATGGCCTAATGGTTAAGGTCTTAACTCTTACTCTGGCCTAATGGTTAAGGTCTTAGACTCTTACTCTGGCCTAATGGTTAAGGTCTTAACTCTTACACTGGCCTAATGGGTAAGGTCTTAGACTCTTACTCTGTCCTAATGGTTAAGGTCTTAGACTCTTACTCTGGCCTAATGGTTAAGGTCTAGACTCTTACTCTGGCCTAGTCCGTAAGGTCCTAACTCTTACTATGGCCTAATGGTTAAGGTCTTAACTCTTACTCTGGCCTAATGCTCAAGGTCTAGACTCTTACTCTGACCTAGTGCTTAAGGTTTTAACTCTTACTCTGGCCTAATGGTTAAGGTCTTAACTCTTACTCTGGCCTAATGGTCAAGGTCTAGACTCTTACTCTGACCTAGTGCTTAAGGTTTTAACTCTTACTCTGGCCTAATGGTTAAGGTTTTATACTCTTACTCTGGCCTAATGGCTAAGGTCTTGACTCTCACTCTGGCCTAATGGTTAAGGTCTAGACTCCTACTCTGGCCTACTGGTTAAGGTCATAACTCTTACTGTGTCCTAATGGTTAAGGTCTTAGACTCTTACTCTGGCCTACTGGTTAAGACCTTAACTCTTACTCTGGCCTAATGGTTAAGGTTTTAACTCTTACTCTGGCCTAATGGTTAAGGTTTTAGACTCTTACTCTGGCCTAACGGTTAAAGTCTTAGACTCTTACTCTGGCCTAATGGTTAAGGTCTTATCTCTTACTCTGGCCTAATGGTTAAGGTCTAAGACTCTTACTCTTGCCTAATGGTTAAGGTCTTAACTCTTACTCTGGCCTAATGGTTAAGGTCTTAACTCTTACTCTTGCCTAATGGTTAAGGTCTTAACTCTTACTTTGGACTAATGGTTAAGGTCTTAGACTCTCACTCTGGCATAATGGCTAAGGTCTTAACTCTTACTCTGGCCTACTGGTTAAGGTCTTAGACTCTTACTCTGGCCTACTGGTTAAAGTCTTAACTCTTACTCTGGCCTAATGGTTAAGGTTTTAACTCTTCCTCTGGCCTAATGGTTGAGGTCTTAGACTCTTACTCTGGCCTAATGGTTAAGGTCTTAACTCTTACTCTGACCTAATGGTTAAGGTCTTAGACTCTTACTCTGGCCTAATGGTTAAGGTCTTGACTCTTACTCTGGCCTAATGGTTAAAGTCTTAGACTCTTACTCTGGCCTAATGGTTAATGTCTAGACTCTTATGCTGGACTAATGGTTAAGCTCTTAACTCTTCCTCTGGGCTAATGGCTAAGTTCTTAACTCTTACTCTGACCTAATGGTTAAGGTCTTAGACTCTTACTCTGGCCTAATGGTTAAGGTCGCAGACTCTTACTCTTGCCTAATGGTTAAGATCTTAACTCTCACTCTGGCCTAATGGTTAAGGTGTTAACTCTTACTCTGGCCTAATGGTTAAGGTCTTAGACTCTTACACTGGCCTACTGGTTAAGGTCTTTGCTCTTACTCTGGCCTACTGGTTAAGGTCCTAGACTCTTACTCTGGCCTAATGGTTAAGGTCCTAACTCTTACTATTGACTAATGGTTAAGGTCTTAACTCTTACTCTGGCCTAATGGGTAAGGTCTTAGACTCTTACTCTGGCCTACTGGTTAAGGTCTTAACTCTTACTCTGGCCAAATGGGTAAGGTCTTAGACTCTTACTCTGTCCTAATGGTTAAGGTCTTAGACTCTTACTCTGGCCTAATGGTTAAGGTCTAGACTCTTACTCTTGCCTAATGGTTAAGGTCTTAACTCTAACTCTGGCCAAATGGTTAAGGTCTTAACTCTTACACTGGCCTAATGGTTAAGGTCTTAGACACTTACTCTGTCCTAATGGTTAAGGTCTTATACTCTTACTCTGGCCTAATGGTTAAGGTCTTAGACTCTTACTCCGTCCTACTGGTTAAGGTCTTAATTCTTACTCTGGCCTAATGGTTAAGGTTTTAACTCTTACTCTGGCCTAATGGTTAAGGTTTTAGACTCTTACTCTGGCCTAATGGTTAAAGTCTTAGACTCTTACTCTGGCCTAATGGTTAAGGTATTAACTCTTACTCTGGCCTAATGGTTAACGTATTGGACTCTTACTCTGGCCTAATGGTTAAGGTCTTGACTCTTACTCTGGCCTAATGGTTAAGGTCTTAGACTCTTACTCTGGCCTAATGGTTAAGGTATTATACTCTTACTCTGGCCTAATGGCTAAGGTCTTGACTCTCACTCTGGCCTAATGGTTGAGGTCTAGACTCCTACTCTGGCCTACTGGTCAAGGTCTTAACTCTTACTCTGGGCTAATGGTTAAGGTCTTAGACTCTTACTCTGGCCTAAGGGTTAAGGTCTTAACTCTTATTCTGGCCTAATGGTTAAGGTCTTAGACTCTTACTCTGGCCTAATTGTTAAGGTCTTAACTCTTACTCTGGCCTAATGGTTAACGTATTGGACTCTTACTCTGACCTAATGGTTAAGGTCTTGACTCTTACTCTGGCCTAATGGTTAAGGTCTTAGACTCTTACTCTGGCCTAATGGTTAAGGTATTATACTCTTACTCTGGCCTAATGGCTATGGTCTTGACTCTCACTCTGGCCTAATGGTTGAGGTCTAGACTCCTACTCTGGCCTACTGGTTAAGGTCTTAACTCTTACTCTGGCCTAATGGGTAAGGTCTTAGACTCTTACTCTGGCCTACTGGTTAAGGTCTTAACTCTTACTCTGGCCTAATGGGTAAGGTCTTAGACTCTTACTCTGTCCTAATGGTTAAGGTCTTAGACTCTTACTCTGGCCTAATGGTTAAGGTCTAGACTCTTACTCTGGCCTAATCCGTAAGGTCTTAACTCTTACTATGGCCTAATGGTTAAGGTCTTAGACTCTTACTCTTGCCTAATGGTTAAGGTCTTAACTCTTACTATGGCCTAATGGTTAATGTCTTAACTCTTACTTTGGCCTAATGGTGAAGGTCTTAACTCTTACTATTGACTAATGGTTAAGGTCTTAACTCTTACTCTATCCTAATGGTTAAGGTCTTAGACTCTTACTCTGGCCTAATGGTTAAGGTCTTAATTCTTACTCTGGCCTAATGGCTAAGGTCTTAGACTCTTACTCTGGCCTAATGGTTAAGGTCTTAACTCTTACTCTGGCCTAATGGGTAAGGTCTTAGACTCTTACTCTGTCCTAATGGTTAAGGTCTTAGACTCTTACTCTGGCCTAATGGTTAAGGTCTAGACTCTCACTCTGGCCTAATCCGTAAGGTTTTAACTCTTACTATGGCCTAATGGTTAAGGTCTTAGACTCTTACTCTTGCCTAATGGTTAAGGTCTTAACTCTTACTCTGGCCTAATGGTTAAGGTCTTAACTCTTACTTTGGCCTAATGGTTAAGGTCTTAACTCTTACTATTGACTAATGATTAAGGTCTTAACTCTTACTCTGGCCTAATGGTTAAGGTCTTAGACTCTTACTCTGGCCTACTGGTTAAGGTCTTAACTCTTGCTCTGGCCTAATGGTTAAGGTCTTAGACACTTACTCTGTCCTAATGGTTAAGGTCCTAGACTCTTACTGTGGCCTAATGGTTAAGGTCTTAGACTCTTACTCTTGCCTAATGGTTAAGGTCTTAACTCTTACTCTGGCCTAATGGTTAAGGTCTTAATTCTTACTCTGGCCTAATGGCTAAGGTCTTAGACTCTTACTCTGGCCTAATGGTTAAGGTCTTAACTCTTACTCTGGCCTAATGGGTAAGGTCTTAGACTCTTACTCTGTCCTAATGGTTAAGGTCTTAGACTCTTACTCTGGCCTAATGGTTAAGGTCTAGACTCTTACTCTGGCCTAATCCGTAAGGTTTTAACTCTTACTATGGCCTAATGGTTAAGGTCTTAGACTCTTACTCTTGCCTAATGGTTAAGGTCTTAACTCTTACTCTGGCCTAATGGTTAAGGTCTCAACTCTTACTTTGGCCTAATGGTTAAGGTCTTAACTCTTGCTCTGGCCTAATGGTTAAGGTCTTAGACACTTACTCTGTCCTAATGGTTAAGGTCCTAGACTCTTACTGTGGCCTAATGGTTAAGGTCTTAGACTCTTACTCTTGCCTAATGGTTAAGGTCTTAACTCTTACTCTGGCCTAATGGTTAAGGTCTTAGACTCTTACTCTGGCCTAATGGTTAAGGTCTTAACTCTTACTCTGGCCTAATGGGTAAGGTCTTAGACTCTTACTCTGGCCTACTGGTTAAGGTCTTAGACTCTTACTCTGGCCTAATGGTTAAGGACTAGACTCCTACTCTGGCCTACTGGTTAAGGTCTTAACTCTTACTCTGGCCTAATGGTTAAGGTCTTAGACTCTTACTCTGGCCTAAGGGTTAAAGTCTTAGACTCTTACTCTGGCCTAATGGTTAAGGTCTTAACTCTTTCTCTGGCCTAATGGTTAAGGTCTTACCTCTTACTCTGGCCAAATGGTTAAGGTCTTAGACTCTTACTTTGGCCTAATGGTTGAGGTCTAAACTCTTACTATTGACTAATGGTTAAGGTTTTAACTCTTACTCTGGCCTACTGGTTAAGGTCTTAACTCTTACTCTGGCCTAATGGGTAAGGTCTTAGACTCTTACTCTGTCCTAATGGTTAAGGTCTTAGACTCTTACTCTTGCCCAATGGTTAAGGTCCTAACTCTTACTATTGACTAATGGTTAAGGTCTTAACTCTTACTCTGGCCTAATGGGTAAGGTCTTAGACTCTTACTCTGGCCTACTGGTTAAGGTCTTAACTCTTACTCTGGCCTAATGGGTAAGGTCTTAGACCCTTACTCTGTCCTAATGGTTAAGGTCTTAGACTCTTACTCTGGCCTAATGGTTAAGGTCTAGACTCTTACTCTGGCCTAATCCGTAAGGTCTTAACTCTTACTATGGCCTAATGGTTAAGGTCTTAGACTCTTACTCTTGCCTAATGGTTAAGGTCTTAACTCTTACTATGGCCTAATGGTTAAGGTCTTAACTCTTACTTTGGCCTAATGGTGAAGGTCTTAACTCTTACTATTGACTAATGGTTAAGGTCTTAACTCTTACTCTATCCTAATGGTTAAGGTCTTAGACTCTTACTCTGGCCTAATGGTTAAGGTCTTAATTCTTACTCTGGCCTAATGGCTAAGGTCTTAGACTCTTACTCTGGCCTAATGGTTAAGGTCTTAACTCTTACTCTGGCCTAATGGGTAAGGTCTTAGACTCTTACTCTGTCCTAATGGTTAAGGTCTTAGATTCTTACTCTGGCCTAATGGTTAAGGTCTAGACTCTCACTCTGGCCTAATCCGTAAGGTTTTAACTCTTACTATGGCCTAATGGTTAAGGTCTTAGACTCTTACTCTTGCCTAATGGTTAAGGTCTTAACTCTTACTCTGGCCTAATGGTTAAGGTCTTAACTCTTACTTTGGCCTAATGGTTAAGGTCTTAACTCTTACTATTGACTAATGTTTCAGGTCTTAACTCTTACTCTGGCCTAATGGTTAAGGTCTTAGACTCTTACTCTGGCCTACTGGTTAAGGTCTTAACTCTTGCTCTGGCCTAATGGTTAAGGTCTTAGACACTTACTCTGTCCTAATGGTTAAGGTCCTAGACTCTTACTGTGGCCTAATGGTTAAGGTCTTAGACTCTTACTCTTGCCTAATGGTTAAGGTCTTAACTCTTACTCTGGCCTAATGGTTAAGGTCTTAGACTCTTACTCTGGCCTAATGGTTAAGGTCTTAACTCTTACTCTGGCCTAATGGGTAAGGTCTTAGACTCTTACTCTTGCCTACTGGTTAAGGTCTTAGACTCTTACTCTGGCCTAATGGTTAAGGTCTAGACTCCTACTCTGGCCTACTGGTTAAGGTCTTAACTCTTACTCTGGCCTAATGGTTAAGGTCTTAGACTCTTACTCTGGCCTAAGGGTTAAAGTCTTAGACTCTTACTCTGGCCTAATGGTTAAGGTCTTAACTCTTACTCTGGCCTAATGGTTAAGGTCTTAACTCTTACTCTGGCCAAATGGTTAAGGTCTTAGACTCTTACTTTGGCCTAATGGTTAAGGTCTAAACTCTTACTTTTGACTAATGGTTAAGGTCTTAACTCTTACTCTGGCCTACTGGTTAAGGTCTTAACTCTTACTCTGGCCTAATGGGTAAGGTCTTAGACTCTTACTCTGTCCTAAGGGTTAAGGTCTTAGACTCTTACTCTGGCCCAATGGTTAAGGTCTAGACTCTTACTTAGGCCTAATCCGTAAGGTCTTAACTCTTACTATGGCCTAATGGTTAAGGTCTTAACTCTTACTCTGGCCTAATGGTTAAGGTCTTAGACTCTTACTCTGGCCTAATGGTTAAGGTCTTAACTCTTACACTGGCCTAATGGGTAAGGTCTTAGACTCTTACTCTGTCCTAATGGTTAAGGTCTTAGACTCTTACTCTGGCCTAATGGTTAAGGTCTAGACTCTTACTCTGGCCTAGTCCGTAAGGTCCTAACTCTTACTATGGCCTAATGGTTAAGGTCTTAACTCTTACTCTGGCCTAATGGTCAAGGTCTAGACTCTTACTCTGACCTAGTGCTTAAGGTTTTAACTCTTACTCTGGCCTAATGGTTAAGGTCTTAACTCTTACTCTGGCCTAATGGTCAAGGTCTAGACTCTTACTCTGACCTAGTGCTTAAGGTTTTAACTCTTACTCTGGCCTAATGGTTAAGGTTTTATACTCTTACTCTGGCCTAATGGCTAAGGTCTTGACTCTCACTCTGGCCTAATGGTTAAGGTCTAGACTCCTACTCTGGCCTACTGGTTAAGGTCATAACTCTTACTGTGTCCTAATGGTAAAGGTCTTAGACTCTTACTCTGGCCTACTGGTTAAGACCTTAACTCTTACTCTGGCCTAATGGTTAAGTTTTTAACTCTTACTCTGGCCTAATGGTTAAGGTTTTAGACTCTTACTCTGGCCTAACGGTTAAAGTCTTAGACTCTTACTCTGGCCTAATGGTTAAGGTCTTATCTCTTACTCTGGCCTAATGGTTAAGGTCTAAGACTCTTACTCTTGCCTAATGGTTAAGGTCTTAACTCTTACTCTGGCCTAATGGTTAAGGTCTTAACTCTTACTTTGGACTAATGGTTAAGGTCTTAGACTCTCACTCTGGCATAATGGCTAAGGTCTTAACTCTTACTCTGGCCTACTGGTTAAGGTCTTAGACTCTTACTCTGGCCTACTGGTTAAAGTCTTAACTCTTACTCTGGCCTAATGGTTAAGGTTTTAACTCTTCCTCTGGCCTAATGGTTGAGGTCTTAGACTCTTACTCTGGCCTAATGGTTAAGGTCTTAACTCTTACTCTGACCTAATGGTTAAGGTCTTCGACTCTTACTCTGGCCTAATGGTTAAGGTCTTGACTCTTACTCTGGCCTAATGGTTAAAGTCTTAGACTCTTACTCTGGCCTAATGGTTAAGGTCTAGAATCTTATTCTGGACTAATGGTTAAGCTCTTAACTCTTCCTCTGGGCTAATGGCTAAGTTCTTAACTCTTACTCTGACCTAATGGTTAAGGTCTTGGACTCTTACTCTGGCCTAATGGTTAAGGTCGCAGACTCTTACTCTTGCCTAATGGTTAAGATCTTAACTCTTACTCTGGCCTAATGGTTAAGGTGTTAACTCTTACTCTGGCCTAATGGTTAAGGTCTTAGACTCTTACACTGGCCTACTGGTTAAGGTCTTTGCTCTTACTCGGGCCTACTGGTTAAGGTCCTAGACTCTTACTCTGGCCTAATGGTTAAGGTCCTAACTCTTACTATTGACTAATGGTTAAGGTCTTAACTCTTACTCTGGCCTAATGGGTAAGGTCTTAACTCTTACTATGGCCTAATGGTTAAGGTCTTAACTCTTACTTTAGCCTAATGGTGAAGGTCTTAACTCTTACTATTGACTAATGGTTAAGGTCTTAACTCTTACTCTATCCTAATGGTTAAGGTCTTAGACTCTTACTCTGGCCTAATGGTTAAGGTCTTAATTCTTACTCTGGCCTAATGGCTAAGGTCTTAGACTCTTACTCTGGCCTAATGGTTAAGGTCTTAACTCTTACTCTGGCCTAATGGGTAAGGTCTTAGACTCTTACTCTGTCCTAATGGTTAAGGTCTTAGACTCTTACTCTGGCCTAATGGTTAAGGTCTAGACTCTCACTCTGGCCTAATCCGTAAGGTTTTAACTCTTACTATGGCCTAATGGTTAAGGTCTTAGACTCTTACTCTTGCCTAATGGTTAAGGTCTTAACTCTTCCTCTGGCCTAATGGTTAAGGTCTTAACTCTTACTTTGGCCTAATGGTTAAGGTCTTAACTCTTACTATTGACTAATGATTAAGGTCTTAACTCTTACTCTGGCCTAATGGTTAAGGTCTTAGACTCTTACTCTGGCCTACTGGTTAAGGTCTTAACTCTTGCTCTGGCCTAATGGTTAAGGTCTTAGACACTTACTCTGTCCTAATGGTTAAGGTCCTAGACTCTTACTGTGGCCTAATGGTTAAGGTCTTAGACTCTTACTCTTGCCTAATGGTTAAGGTCTTAACTCTTACTCTGGCCTAATGGTTAAGGTCTTAGACTCTTACTCTGGCCTAATGGTTAAGGTCTTAACTCTTACTCTGGCCTAATGGGTAAGGTCTTAGACTCTTACTCTGGCCTACTGGTTAAGGTCTTAGACTCTTACTCTGGCCTAATGGTTAAGGTCTAGACTCCTACTCTGGCCTACTGGTTAAGGTCTTAACTCTTACTCTGGCCTAATGGTTAAGGTCTTAGACTCTTACTCTGGCCTAAGGGTTAAAGTCTTAGACTCTTACTCTGGCCTAATGGTTAAGGTCTTAACTCTTACTCTGGCCTAATGGTTAAGGTCTTAACTCTTACTCTGGCCAAATGGTTAAGGTCTTAGACTCTTACTTTGGCCTAATGGTTAAGGTCTAAACTCTTACTATTGACTAATGGTTAAGTTCTTAACTCTTACTCTGGCCTACTGGTTAAGGTCTTAACTCTTACTCTGGCCTAATGGGTAAGGTCTTAGACTCTTACTCTGTCCTAATGGTTAAGGTCTTAGACTCTTACTCTGGCCCAATGGTTAAGGTCTAGACTCTTACTTAGGCCTAATCCGTAAGGTCTTAACTCTTACTATGGCCTAATGGTTAAGGTCTTAACTCTTACTCTGGCCTAATGGTTAAGGTCTTAGACTCTTACTCTGGCCTAATGGTTAAGGTCTTAACTCTTACACTGGCCTAATGGGTAAGGTCTTAGACTCTTACTCTGTCCTAATGGTTAAGGTCTTAGACTCTTACTCTGGCCTAATGGTTAAGGTCTAGACTCTTACTCTGGCCTAGTCCGTAAGGTCCTAACTCTTACTATGGCCTAATGGTTAAGGTCTTAACTCTTACTTTGGCCTAATGGTCAAGGTCTAGACTCTTACTCTGACCTAGTGCTTAAGGTTTTAACTCTTACTCTGGCCTAATGGTTAAGGTCTTAACTCTTACTCTGGCCTAATGGTCAAGGTCTAGACTCTTACTCTGACCTAGTGCTTAAGGTTTTAACTCTTACTCTGGCCTAATGGTTAAGGTTTTATACTCTTACTCTGGCCTAATGGCTAAGGTCTTGACTCTCACTCTGGCCTAATGGTTAAGGTCTAGACTCCTACTCTGGCCTACTGGTTAAGGTCATAACTCTTACTGTGTCCTAATGGTTAAGGTCTTAGACTCTTACTCTGGCCTACTGGTTAAGACCTTAACTCTTACTCTGGCCTAATGGTTAAGGTTTTAACTCTTACTCTGGCCTAATGGTTAAGGTTTTAGACTCTTACTCTGGCCTAACGGTTAAAGTCTTAGACTCTTACTCTGGCCTAATGGTTAAGGTCTTATCTCTTACTCTGGCCTAATGGTTAAGGTCTAAGACTCTTACTCTTGCCTAATGGTTAAGGTCTTAACTCTTACTCTGGCCTAATGGTTAAGGTCTTAACTCTTACTTTGGACTAATGGTTAAGGTCTTAGACTCTCACTCTGGCATAATGGCTAAGGTCTTAACTCTTACTCTGGCCTACTGGTTAAGGTCTTAGACTCTTACTCTGGCCTACTGGTTAAAGTCTTAACTCTTACTCTGGCCTAATGGTTAAGGTTTTAACTCTTCCTCTGGCCTAATGGTTGAGGTCTTAGACTCTTACTCTGGCCTAATGGTTAAGGTCTTAACTCTTACTCTGACCTAATGGTTAAGGTCTTAGACTCTTACTCTGGCCTAATGGTTAAGGTCTTGACTCTTACTCTGGCCTAATGGTTAAAGTCTTAGACTCTTACTCTGGCCTAATGGTTAATGTCTAGACTCTTATGCTGGACTAATGGTTAAGCTCTTAACTCTTCCTCTGGGCTAATGGCTAAGTTCTTAACTCTTACTCTGACCTAATGGTTAAGGTCTTAGACTCTTACTCTGGCCTAATGGTTAAGGTCGCAGACTCTTACTCTTGCCTAATGGTTAAGATCTTAACTCTCACTCTGGCCTAATGGTTAAGGTGTTAACTCTTACTCTGGCCTAATGGTTAAGGTCTTAGACTCTTACACTGGCCTACTGGTTAAGGTCTTTGCTCTTACTCTGGCCTACTGGTCAAGGTCCTAGACTCTTACTCTGGCCTAATGGTTAAGGTCCTAACTCTTACTATTGACTAATGGTTAAGGTCTTAACTCTTACTCTGGCCTAATGGGTAAGGTCTTAGACTCTTACTCTGGCCTACTGGTTAAGGTCTTAACTCTTACTCTGGCCAAATGGGTAAGGTCTTAGACTCTTACTCTGTCCTAATGGTTAAGGTCTTAGACTCTTACTCTGGCCTAATGGTTAAGGTCTAGACTCTTACTCTTGCCTAATGGTTAAGGTCTTAACTCTAACTCTGGCCTAATGGTTAAGGTCTTAACTCTTACACTGGCCTAATGGTTAAGGTCTTAGACACTTACTCTGTCCTAATGGTTAAGGTCTTATACTCTTACTCTGGCCTAATGGTTAAGGTCTTAGACTCTTACTCCGGCCTACTGGTTAAGGTCTTAATTCTTACTCTGGCCTAATGGTTAAGGTTTTAACTCTTACTCTGGCCTAATGGTTAAGGTTTTAGACTCTTACTCTGGCCTAATGGTTAAAGTCTTAGACTCTTACTCTGGCCTAATGGTTAAGGTATTAACTCTTACTCTGGCCTAATGGTTAACGTATTGGACTCTTACTCTGGCCTAATGGTTAAGGTCTTAGACTCTTACTCTGGCCTAATGGTTAAGGTATTATACTCTTACTCTGGCCTAATGGCTAAGGTCTTGACTCTCACTCTGGCCTAATGGTTGAGGTCTAGACTCCTACTCTGGCCTACTGGTTAAGGTCTTAACTCTTACTCTGGCCTAATGGGTAAGGTCTTAGACTCTTACTCTGGCCTACTGGTTAAGGTCTTAACTCTTACTCTGGCCTAATGGGTAAGGTCTTAGACTCTTACTCTGTCCTAATGGTTAAGGTCTTAGACTCTTACTCTGGCCTAATGGTTAAGGTCTAGACTCTTACTCTGGCCTAATCCGTAAGGTCTTAACTCTTACTATGGCCTAATGGTTAAGGTCTTAGACTCTTACTCTTGCCTAATGGTTAAGGTCTTAACTCTTACTATGGCCTAATGGTTAATGTCTTAACTCTTACTTTGGCCTAATGGTGAAGGTCTTAACTCTTACTATTGACTAATGGTTAAGGTCTTAACTCTTACTCTATCCTAATGGTTAAGGTCTTAGACTCTTACTCTGGCCTAATGGTTAAGGTCTTAATTCTTACTCTGGCCTAATGGCTAAGGTCTTAGACTCTTACTCTGGCCTAATGGTTAAGGTCTTAACTCTTACTCTGGCCTAATGGGTAAGGTCTTAGACTCTTACTCTGTCCTAATGGTTAAGGTCTTAGACTCTTACTCTGGCCTAATGGTTAAGGTCTAGACTCTCACTCTGGCCTAATCCGTAAGGTTTTAACTCTTACTATGGCCTAATGGTTAAGGTCTTAGACTCTTACTCTTGCCTAATGGTTAAGGTCTTAACTCTTACTCTGGCCTAATGGTTAAGGTCTTAACTCTTACTTTGGCCTAATGGTTAAGGTCTTAACTCTTACTATTGACTAATGATTAAGGTCTTAACTCTTACTCTGGCCTAATGGTTAAGGTCTTAGACTCTTACTCTGGCCTACTGGTTAAGGTCTTAACTCTTGCTCTGGCCTAATGGTTAAGGTCTTAGACACTTACTCTGTCCTAATGGTTAAGGTCCTAGACTCTTACTGTGGCCTAATGGTTAAGGTCTTAGACTCTTACTCTTGCCTAATGGTTAAGGTCTTAACTCTTACTCTGGCCTAATGGTTAAGGTCTTAGACTCTTACTCTGGCCTAATGGTTAAGGTCTTAACTCTTACTCTGGCCTAATGGGTAAGGTCTTAGACTCTTACTCTGGCCTACTGGTTAAGGTCTTAGACTCTTACTCTGGCCTAATGGTTAAGGTCTAGACTCCTACTCTGGCCTACTGGTTAAGGTCTTAACTCTTACTCTGGCCTAATGGTTAAGGTCTTAGACTCTTTCTCTGGCCTAAGGGTTAAAGTCTTAGACTCTTACTCTGGCCTAATGGTTAAGGTCTTAACTCTTACTCTGGCCTAATGGTTAAGGTCTTAACTCTTACTCTGGCCAAATGGTTAAGGTCTTAGACTCTTACTTTGGCCTAATGGTTAAGGTCTAAACTCTTACTATTGACTAATGGTTAAGGTCTTAACTCTTACTCTGGCCTACTGGTTAAGGTCTTAACTCTTACTCTGGCCTAATGGGTAAGGTCTTAGACTCTTACTCTGTCCTAATGGTTAAGGTCTTAGACTCTTACTCTGGCCCAATGGTTAAGGTCTAGACTCTTACTTAGGCCTAATCCGTAAGGTCTTAACTCTTACTATGGCCTAATGGTTAAGGTCTTAACTCTTACTCTGGCCTAATGGTTAAGGTCTTAGACTCTTACTCTGGCCTAATGGTTAAGGTCTTAACTCTTACACTGGCCTAATGGGTAAGGTCTTAGACTCTTACTCTGTCCTAATGGTTAAGGTCTTAGACTCTTACTCTGGCCTAATGGTTAAGGTCTAGACTCTTACTCTGGCCTAGTCCGTAAGGTCCTAACTCTTACTATGGCCTAATGGTTAAGGTCTTAACTCTTACTCTGGCCTAATGGTCAAGGTCTAGACTCTTACTCTGACCTAGTGCTTAAGGTTTTAACTCTTACTCTGGCCTAATGGTTAAGGTCTTAACTCTTACTCTGGCCTAATGGTCAAGGTCTAGACTCTTACTCTGACCTAGTGCTTAAGGTTTTAACTCTTACTCTGGCCTAATGGTTAAGGTTTTATACTCTTACTCTGGCCTAATGGCTAAGGTCTTGACTCTCACTCTGGCCTAATGGTTAAGGTCTAGACTCCTACTCTGGCCTACTGGTTAAGGTCATAACTCTTACTGTGTCCTAATGGTTAAGGTCTTAGACTCTTACTCTGGCCCACTGGTTAAGACCTTAACTCTTACTCTGGCCTAATGGTTAAGGTTTTAACTCTTACTCTGGCCTAATGGTTAAGGTTTTAGACTCTTACTCTGGCCTAACGGTTAACGTCTTAGACTCTTACTCTGGCCTAATGGTTAAGGTCTTATCTCTTACTCTGGCCTAATGGTTAAGGTCTAAGACTCTTACTCTTGCCTAATGGTTAAGGTCTTAACTCTTACTCTGGCCTAATGGTTAAGGTCTTAACTCTTACTTTGGACTAATGGTTAAGGTCTTAGACTCTCACTCTGGCATAATGGCTAAGGTCTTAACTCTTACTCTGGCCTACTGGTTAAGGTCTTAGACTCTTACTCTGGCCTACTGGTTAAAGTCTTAACTCTTACTCTGGCCTAATGGTTAAGGTTTTAACTCTTCCTCTGGCCTAATGGTTGAGGTCTTAGACTCTTACTCTGGCCTAATGGTTAAGGTCTTAACTCTTACTCTGACCTAATGGTTAAGGTCTTAGACTCTTACTCTGGCCTAATGGTTAAGGTCTTGACTCTTACTCTGGCCTAATGGTTAAGGTCTAGACTCTTATTCTGGACTAATGGTTAAGCTCTTAACTCTTCCTCTGGGCTAATGGCTAAGTTCTTAACTCTTACTCTGACCTAATGGTTAAGGTCTTAGACTCTTACTCTGGCCTAATGGTTAAGGTCGCAGACTCTTACTCTTGCCTAATGGTTAAGATCTTAACTCTTACTCTGGCCCAATGGTTAAGGTGTTAACTCTTACTCTGGCCTAATGGTTAAGGTCTTAGACTCTTACACTGGCCTACTGGTTAAGGTCTTTGCTCTTACTCGGGCCTACTGGTTAAGGTCCTAGACTCTTACTCTGGCCTAATGGTTAAGGTCCTAACTCTTACTATTGACTAATGGTTAAGGTCTTAACTCTTACTCTGGCCTAATGGGTAAGGTCTTAACTCTTACTCTGGCCTAATGGGTAAGGTCTTAGACTCTTACTCTGTCCTAATGGTTAAGGTCTTAGACTCTTACTCTGGCCCAATGGTTAAGGTCTAGACTCTTACTTAGGCCTAATCCGTAAGGTCTTAACTCTTACTATGGCCTAATGGTTAAGGTCTTAACTCTTACTCTGGCCTAATGGTTAAGGTCTTAGACTCTTACTCTGGCCTAATGGTTAAGGTCTTAACTCTTACACTGGCCTAATGGGTAAGGTCTTAGACTCTTACTCTGTCCTAATGGTTAAGGTCTTAGACTCTTACTCTGGCCTAATGGTTAAGGTCTAGACTCTTACTCTGGCCTAGTCCGTAAGGTCCTAACTCTTACTATGGCCTAATGGTTAAGGTCTTAACTCTTACTCTGGCCTAATGGTCAAGGTCTAGACTCTTACTCTGACCTAGTGCTTAAGGTTTTAACTCTTACTCTGGCCTAATGGTTAAGGTCTTAACTCTTACTCTGGCCTAATGGTCAAGGTCTAGACTCTTACTCTGACCTAGTGCTTAAGGTTTTAACTCTTACTCTGGCCTAATGGTTAAGGTTTTATACTCTTACTCTGGCCTAATGGCTAAGGTCTTGACTCTCACTCTGGCCTAATGGTTAAGGTCTAGACTCCTACTCTGGCCTACTGGTTAAGGTCATAACTCTTACTGTGTCCTAATGGTTAAGGTCTTAGACTCTTACTCTGGCCTACTGGTTAAGACCTTAACTCTTACTCTGGCCTAATGGTTAAGGTTTTAACTCTTACTCTGGCCTAATGGTTAAGGTTTTAGACTCTTACTCTGGCCTAACGGTTAACGTCTTAGACTCTTACTCTGGCCTAATGGTTAAGGTCTTATCTCTTACTCTGGCCTAATGGTTAAGGTCTAAGACTCTTACTCTTGCCTAATGGTTAAGGTCTTAACTCTTACTCTGGCCTAATGGTTAAGGTCTTAACTCTTACTTTGGACTAATGGTTAAGGTCTTAGACTCTCACTCTGGCATAATGGCTAAGGTCTTAACTCTTACTCTGGCCTACTGGTTAAGGTCTTAGACTCTTACTCTGGCCTACTGGTTAAAGTCTTAACTCTTACTCTGGCCTAATGGTTAAGGTTTTAACTCTTCCTCTGGCCTAATGGTTGAGGTCTTAGACTCTTACTCTGGCCTAATGGTTAAGGTCTTAACTCTTACTCTGACCTAATGGTTAAGGTCTTAACTCTTACTCTGGGCTAATGGTTAAGGTCTTAGACTCTTACTCTGGCCTAAGGGTTAAGGTCTTAACTCTTATTCTGGCCTAATGGTTAAGGTCTTAGACTCTTACTCTGGCCTAATTGTTAAGGTCTTAACTCTTACTCTGGCCTAATGGTTAACGTATTGGACTCTTACTCTGGCCTAATGGTTAAGGTCTTGACTCTTACTCTGGCCTAATGGTTAAGGTCTTAGACTCTTACTCTGGCCTAATGGTTAAGGTATTATACTCTTACTCTGGCCTAATGGCTATGGTCTTGACTCTCACTCTGGCCTAATGGTTGAGGTCTAGACTCCTACTCTGGCCTACTGGTTAAGGTCTTAACTCTTACTCTGGCCTAATGGGTAAGGTCTTAGACTCTTACTCTGGCCTACTGGTTAAGGTCTTAACTCTTACTCTGGCCTAATGGGTAAGGTCTTAGACTCTTACTCTGTCCTAATGGTTAAGGTCTTAGACTCTTACTCTGGCCTAATGGTTAAGGTCTAGACTCTTACTCTGGCCTAATCCGTAAGGTCTTAACTCTTACTATGGCCTAATGGTTAAGGTCTTAGACTCTTACTCTTGCCTAATGGTTAAGGTCTTAACTCTTACTATGGCCTAATGGTTAATGTCTTAACTCTTACTTTGGCCTAATGGTGAAGGTCTTAACTCTTACTATTGACTAATGGTTAAGGTCTTAACTCTTACTCTATCCTAATGGTTAAGGTCTTAGACTCTTACTCTGGCCTAATGGTTAAGGTCTTAATTCTTACTCTGGCCTAATGGCTAAGGTCTTAGACTCTTACTCTGGCCTAATGGTTAAGGTCTTAACTCTTACTCTGGCCTAATGGGTAAGGTCTTAGACTCTTACTCTGTCCTAATGGTTAAGGTCTTAGACTCTTACTCTGGCCTAATGGTTAAGGTCTAGACTCTCACTCTGGCCTAATCCGTAAGGTTTTAACTCTTACTATGGCCTAATGGTTAAGGTCTTAGACTCTTACTCTTGCCTAATGGTTAAGGTCTTAACTCTTACTCTGGCCTAATGGTTAAGGTCTTAACTCTTACTTTGGCCTAATGGTTAAGGTCTTAACTCTTACTATTGACTAATGATTAAGGTCTTAACTCTTACTCTGGCCTAATGGTTAAGGTCTTAGACTCTTACTCTGGCCTACTGGTTAAGGTCTTAACTCTTGCTCTGGCCTAATGGTTAAGGTCTTAGACACTTACTCTGTCCTAATGGTTAAGGTCCTAGACTCTTACTGTGGCCTAATGGTTAAGGTCTTAGACTCTTACTCTTGCCTAATGGTTAAGGTCTTAACTCTTACTCTGGCCTAATGGTTAAGGTCTTAGACTCTTACTCTGGCCTAATGGTTAAGGTCTTAACTCTTTCTCTGGCCTAATGGGTAAGGTCTTAGACTCTTACTCTGGCCTACTGGTTAAGGTCTTAGACTCTTACTCTGGCCTAATGGTTAAGGTCTAGACTCCTACTCTGGCCTACTGGTTAAGGTCTTAACTCTTACTCTGGCCTAATGGTTAAGGTCTTAGACTCTTTCTCTGGCCTAAGGGTTAAAGTCTTAGACTCTTACTCTGGCCTAATGGTTAAGGTCTTAACTCTTACTCTGGCCTAATGGTTAAGGTCTTAACTCTTACTCTGGCCAAATGGTTAAGGTCTTAGACTCTTACTTTGGCCTAATGGTTAAGGTCTAAACTCTTACTATTGACTAATGGTTAAGGTCTTAACTCTTACTCTGGCCTACTGGTTAAGGTCTTAACTCTTACTCTGGCCTAATGGGTAAGGTCTTAGACTCTTACTCTGTCCTAATGGTTAAGGTCTTAGACTCTTACTCTGGCCCAATGGTTAAGGTCTAGACTCTTACTTAGGCCTAATCCGTAAGGTCTTAACTCTTACTATGGCCTAATGGTTAAGGTCTTAACTCTTACTCTGGCCTAATGGTTAAGGTCTTAGACTCTTACTCTGGCCTAATGGTTAAGGTCTTAACTCTTACACTGGCCTAATGGGTAAGGTCTTAGACTCTTACTCTGTCCTAATGGTTAAGGTCTTAGACTCTTACTCTGGCCTAATGGTTAAGGTCTAGACTCTTACTCTGGCCTAGTCCGTAAGGTCCTAACTCTTACTATGGCCTAATGGTTAAGGTCTTAACTCTTACTCTGGCCTAATGGTCAAGGTCTAGACTCTTACTCTGACCTAGTGCTTAAGGTTTTAACTCTTACTCTGGCCTAATGGTTAAGGTCTTAACTCTTACTCTGGCCTAATGGTCAAGGTCTAGACTCTTACTCTGACCTAGCGCTTAAGGTTTTAACTCTTACTCTGGCCTAATGGTTAAGGTTTTATACTCTTACTCTGGCCTAATGGCTAAGGTCTTGACTCTCACTCTGGCCTAATGGTTAAGGTCTAGACTCCTACTCTGGCCTACTGGTTAAGGTCATAACTCTTACTGTGTCCTAATGGTTAAGGTCTTAGACTCTTACTCTGGCCCACTGGTTAAGACCTTAACTCTTACTCTGGCCTAATGGTTAAGGTTTTAACTCTTACTCTGGCCTAATGGTTAAGGTTTTAGACTCTTACTCTGGCCTAACGGTTAACGTCTTAGACTCTTACTCTGGCCTAATGGTTAAGGTCTTATCTCTTACTCTGGCCTAATGGTTAAGGTCTAAGACTCTTACTCTTGCCTAATGGTTAAGGTCTTAACTCTTACTCTGGCCTAATGGTTAAGGTCTTAACTCTTACTTTGGACTAATGGTTAAGGTCTTAGACTCTCACTCTGGCATAATGGCTAAGGTCTTAACTCTTACTCTGGCCTACTGGTTAAGGTCTTAGACTCTTACTCTGGCCTACTGGTTAAAGTCTTAACTCTTACTCTGGCCTAATGGTTAAGGTTTTAACTCTTCCTCTGGCCTAATGGTTGAGGTCTTAGACTCTTACTCTGGCCTAATGGTTAAGGTCTTAACTCTTACTCTGACCTAATGGTTAAGGTCTTAGACTCTTACTCTGGCCTAATGGTTAAGGTCTTGACTCTTACTCTGGCCTAATGGTTAAGGTCTAGACTCTTATTCTGGACTAATGGTTAAGCTCTTAACTCTTCCTCTGGGCTAATGGCTAAGTTCTTAACTCTTACTCTGACCTAATGGTTAAGGTCTTAGACTCTTACTCTGGCCTAATGGTTAAGGTCGCAGACTCTTACTCTTGCCTAATGGTTAAGATCTTAACTCTTACTCTGGCCCAATGGTTAAGGTGTTAACTCTTACTCTGGCCTAATGGTTAAGGTCTTAGACTCTTACACTGGCCTACTGGTTAAGGTCTTTGCTCTTACTCGGGCCTACTGGTTAAGGTCCTAGACTCTTACTCTGGCCTAATGGTTAAGGTCCTAACTCTTACTATTGACTAATGGTTAAGGTCTTAACTCTTACTCTGGCCTAATGGGTAAGGTCTTAACTCTTACTCTGGCCTAATGGGTAAGGTCTTAGACTCTTACTCTGTCCTAATGGTTAAGGTCTTAGACTCTTACTCTGGCCCAATGGTTAAGGTCTAGACTCTTACTTAGGCCTAATCCGTAAGGTCTTAACTCTTACTATGGCCTAATGGTTAAGGTCTTAACTCTTACTCTGGCCTAATGGTTAATGTCTTAGACTCTTACTCTGGCCTAATGGTTAAGGTCTTAACTCTTACACTGGCCTAATGGGTAAGGTCTTAGACTCTTACTCTGTCCTAATGGTTAAGGTCTTAGACTCTTACTCTGGCCTAATGGTTAAGGTCTAGACTCTTACTCTGGCCTAGTCCGTAAGGTCCTAACTCTTACTATGGCCTAATGGTTAAGGTCTTAACTCTTACTCTGGCCTAATGGTCAAGGTCTAGACTCTTACTCTGACCTAGTGCTTAAGGTTTTAACTCTTACTCTGGCCTAATGGTTAAGGTCTTAACTCTTACTCTGGCCTAATGGTCAAGGTCTAGACTCTTACTCTGACCTAGTGCTTAAGGTTTTAACTCTTACTCTGGCCTAATGGTTAAGGTTTTATACTCTTACTCTGGCCTAATGGCTAAGGTCTTGACTCTCACTCTGGCCTAATGGTTAAGGTCTAGACTCCTACTCTGGCCTACTGGTTAAGGTCATAACTCTTACTGTGTCCTAATGGTTAAGGTCTTAGACTCTTACTCTGGCCTACTGGTTAAGACCTTAACTCTTACTCTGGCCTAATGGTTAAGGTTTTAACTCTTACTCTGGCCTAACGGTTAACGTCTTAGACTCTTACTCTGGCCTAATGGTTAAGGTCTTATCTCTTACTCTGGCCTAATGGTTAAGGTCTAAGACTCTTACTCTTGCCTAATGGTTAAGGTCTTAACTCTTACTCTGGCCTAATGGTTAAGGTCTTAACTCTTACTTTGGACTAATGGTTAAGGTCTTAGACTCTCACTCTGGCATAATGGCTAAGGTCTTAACTCTTACTCTGGCCTACTGGTTAAGGTCTTAGACTCTTACTCTGGCCTACTGGTTAAAGTCTTAACTCTTACTCTGGCCTAATGGTTAAGGTTTTAACTCTTCCTCTGGCCTAATGGTTGAGGTCTTAGACTCTTACTCTGGCCTAATGGTTAAGGTCTTAACTCTTACTCTGACCTAATGGTTAAGGTCTTAGACTCTTACTCTGGCCTAATGGTTAAGGTCTTGACTCTTACTCTGGCCTAATGGTTAAGGTCTAGACTCTTATTCTGGACTAATGGTTAAGCTCTTAACTCTTCCTCTGGGCTAATGGCTAAGTTCTTAACTCTTACTCTGACCTAATGGTTAAGGTCTTAGACTCTTACTCTGGCCTAATGGTTAAGGTCGCAGACTCTTACTCTTGCCTAATGGTTAAGATCTTAACTCTTACTCTGGCCTAATGGTTAAGGTGTTAACTCTTACTCTGGCCTAATGGTTAAGGTCTTAGACTCTTACACTGGCCTACTGGTTAAGGTCTTTGCTCTTACTCGGGCCTACTGGTTAAGGTCCTAGACTCTTACTCTGGCCTAATGGTTAAGGTCCTAACTCTTACTATTGACTAATGGTTAAGGTCTTAACTCTTACTCTGGCCTAATGGGTAAGGTCTTAACTCTTACTATGGCCTAATGGTTAAGGTCTTAACTCTTACTTTGGCCTAATGGTGAAGGTCTTAACTCTTACTATTGACTAATGGTTAAGGTCTTAACTCTTACTCTATCCTAATGGTTAAGGTCTTAGACTCTTACTCTGGCCTAATGGTTAAGGTCTTAATTCTTACTCTGGCCTAATGGCTAAGGTCTTAGACTCTTACTCTGGCCTAATGGTTAAGGTCTTAACTCTTACTCTGGCCTAATGGGTAAGGTCTTAGACTCTTACTCTGTCCTAATGGTTAAGGTCTTAGACTCTTACTCTGGCCTAATGGTTAAGGTCTAGACTCTCACTCTGGCCTAATCCGTAAGGTTTTAACTCTTACTATGGCCTAATGGTTAAGGTCTTAGACTCTTACTCTTGCCTAATGGTTAAGGTCTTAACTCTTACTCTGGCCTAATGGTTAAGGTCTTAACTCTTACTTTGGCCTAATGGTTAAGGTCTTAACTCTTACTATTGACTAATGATTAAGGTCTTAACTCTTACTCTGGCCTAATGGTTAAGGTCTTAGACTCTTACTCTGGCCTACTGGTTAAGGTCTTAACTCTTGCTCTGGCCTAATGGTTAAGGTCTTAGACACTTACTCTGTCCTAATGGTTAAGGTCCTAGACTCTTACTGTGGCCTAATGGTTAAGGTCTTAGACTCTTACTCTTGCCTAATGGTTAAGGTCTTAACTCTTACTCTGGCCTAATGGTTAAGGTCTTAGACTCTTACTCTGGCCTAATGGTTAAGGTCTTAACTCTTACTCTGGCCTAATGGGTAAGGTCTTAGACTCTTACTCTGGCCTAATGGTTAAGGTCTAGACTCCTACTCTGGCCTACTGGTTAAGGTCTTAACTCTTACTCTGGCCTAATGGTTAAGGTCTTAGACTCTTACTCTGGCCTAAGGGTTAAAGTCTTAGACTCTTACTCTGGCCTAATGGTTAAGGTCTTAACTCTTACTCTGGCCTAATGGTTAAGGTCTTAACTCTTACTCTGGCCAAATGGTTAAGGTCTTAGACTCTTACTTTGGCCTAATGGTTAAGGTCTAAACTATTACTATTGACTAATGGTTAAGTTCTTAACTCTTACTCTGGCCTACTGGTTAAGGTCTTAACTCTTACTCTGGCCTAATGGGTAAGGTCTTAGACTCTTACTCTGTCCTAATGGTTAAGGTCTTAGACTCTTACTCTGGCCCAATGGTTAAGGTCTAGACTCTTACTTAGGCCTAATCCGTAAGGTCTTAACTCTTACTATGGCCTAATGGTTAAGGTCTTAACTCTTACTCTGGCCTAATGGTTAAGGTCTTAGACTCTTACTCTGGCCTAATGGTTAAGGTCTTAACTCTTACACTGGCCTAATGGGTAAGGTCTTAGACTCTTACTCTGTCCTAATGGTTAAGGTCTTAGACTCTTACTCTGGCCTAATGGTTAAGGTCTAGACTCTTACTCTGGCCTAGTCCGTAAGGTCCTAACTCTTACTATGGCCTAATGGTTAAGGTCTTAACTCTTACTCTGGCCTAATGCTCAAGGTCTAGACTCTTACTCTGACCTAGTGCTTAAGGTTTTAACTCTTACTCTGGCCTAATGGTTAAGGTCTTAACTCTTACTCTGGCCTAATGGTCAAGGTCTAGACTCTTACTCTGACCTAGTGCTTAAGGTTTTAACTCTTACTCTGGCCTAATGGTTAAGGTTTTATACTCTTACTCTGGCCTAATGGCTAAGGTCTTGACTCTCACTCTGGCCTAATGGTTAAGGTCTAGACTCCTACTCTGGCCTACTGGTTAAGGTCATAACTCTTACTGTGTCCTAATGGTTAAGGTCTTAGACTCTTACTCTGGCCTACTGGTTAAGACCTTAACTCTTACTCTGGCCTAATGGTTAAGGTTTTAACTCTTACTCTGGCCTAATGGTTAAGGTTTTAGACTCTTACTCTGGCCTAACGGTTAAGGTCTTATCTCTTACTCTGGCCTAATGGTTAAGGTCTAAGACTCTTACTCTTGCCTAATGGTTAAGGTCTTAACTCTTACTCTGGCCTAATGGTTAAGGTCTTATCTCTTACTCTGGCCTAATGGTTAAGGTCTAAGACTCTTACTCTTGCCTAATGGTTAAGGTCTTAACTCTTACTCTGGCCTAATGGTTAAGGTCTTAACTCTTACTCTTGCCTAATGGTTAAGGTCTTAACTCTTACTTTGGACTAATGGTTAAGGTCTTAGACTCTCACTCTGGCATAATGGCTAAGGTCTTAACTCTTACTCTGGCCTACTGGTTAAGGTCTTAGACTCTTACTCTGGCCTACTGGTTAAAGTCTTAACTCTTACTCTGGCCTAATGGTTAAGGTTTTAACTCTTCCTCTGGCCTAATGGTTGAGGTCTTAGACTCTTACTCTGGCCTAATGGTTAAGGTCTTAACTCTTACTCTGACCTAATGGTTAAGGTCTTAGACTCTTACTCTGGCCTAATGGTTAAGGTCTTGACTCTTACTCTGGCCTAATGGTTAAAGTCTTAGACTCTTACTCTGGCCTAATGGTTAATGTCTAGACTCTTATGCTGGACTAATGGTTAAGCTCTTAACTCTTCCTCTGGGCTAATGGCTAAGTTCTTAACTCTTACTCTGACCTAATGGTTAAGGTCTTAGACTCTTACTCTGGCCTAATGGTTAAGGTCGCAGACTCTTACTCTTGCCTAATGGTTAAGATCTTAACTCTCACTCTGGCCTAATGGTTAAGGTGTTAACTCTTACTCTGGCCTAATGGTTAAGGTCTTAGACTCTTACACTGGCCTACTGGTTAAGGTCTTTGCTCTTACTCTGGCCTACTGGTTAAGGTCCTAGACTCTTACTCTGGCCTAATGGTTAAGGTCCTAACTCTTACTATTGACTAATGGTTAAGGTCTTAACTCTTACTCTGGCCTAATGGGTAAGGTCTTAGACTCTTACTCTGGCCTACTGGTTAAGGTCTTAACTCTTACTCTGGCCAAATGGGTAAGGTCTTAGACTCTTACTCTGTCCTAATGGTTAAGGTCTTAGACTCTTACTCTGGCCTAATGGTTAAGGTCTAGACTCTTACTCTTGCCTAATGGTTAAGGTCTTAACTCTAACTCTGGCCAAATGGTTAAGGTCTTAACTCTTACACTGGCCTAATGGTTAAGGTCTTAGACACTTACTCTGTCCTAATGGTTAAGGTCTTATACTCTTACTCTGGCCTAATGGTTAAGGTCTTAGACTCTTACTCCGGCCTACTGGTTAAGGTCTTAATTCTTACTCTGGCCTAATGGTTAAGGTTTTAACTCTTACTCTGGCCTAATGGTTAAGGTTTTAGACTCTTACTCTGGCCTAATGGTTAAAGTCTTAGACTCTTACTCTGGCCTAATGGTTAAGGTATTAACTCTTACTCTGGCCTAATGGTTAACGTATTGGACTCTTACTCTGGCCTAATGGTTAAGGTCTTGACTCTTACTCTGGCCTAATGGTTAAGGTCTTAGACTCTTACTCTGGCCTAATGGTTAAGGTATTATACTCTTACTCTGGCCTAATGGCTAAGGTCTTGACTCTCACTCTGGCCTAATGGTTGAGGTCTAGACTCCTACTCTGGCCTACTGGTCAAGGTCTTAACTCTTACTCTGGGCTAATGGTTAAGGTCTTAGACTCTTACTCTGGCCTAAGGGTTAAGGTCTTAACTCTTATTCTGGCCTAATGGTTAAGGTCTTAGACTCTTACTCTGGCCTAATTGTTAAGGTCTTAACTCTTACTCTGGCCTAATGGTTAACGTATTGGACTCTTACTCTGGCCTAATGGTTAAGGTCTTGACTCTTACTCTGGCCTAATGGTTAAGGTCTTAGACTCTTACTCTGGCCTAATGGTTAAGGTATTATACTCTTACTCTGGCCTAATGGCTATGGTCTTGACTCTCACTCTGGCCTAATGGTTGAGGTCTAGACTCCTACTCTGGCCTACTGGTTAAGGTCTTAACTCTTACTCTGGCCTAATGGGTAAGGTCTTAGACTCTTACTCTGGCCTACTGGTTAAGGTCTTAACTCTTACTCTGGCCTAATGGGTAAGGTCTTAGACTCTTACTCTGTCCTAATGGTTAAGGTCTTAGACTCTTACTCTGGCCTAATGGTTAAGGTCTAGACTCTTACTCTGGCCTAATCCGTAAGGTCTTAACTCTTACTATGGCCTAATGGTTAAGGTCTTAGACTCTTACTCTTGCCTAATGGTTAAGGTCTTAACTCTTACTATGGCCTAATGGTTAATGTCTTAACTCTTACTTTGGCCTAATGGTGAAGGTCTTAACTCTTACTATTGACTAATGGTTAAGGTCTTAACTCTTACTCTATCCTAATGGTTAAGGTCTTAGACTCTTACTCTGGCCTAATGGTTAAGGTCTTAATTCTTACTCTGGCCTAATGGCTAAGGTCTTAGACTCTTACTCTGGCCTAATGGTTAAGGTCTTAACTCTTACTCTGGCCTAATGGGTAAGGTCTTAGACTCTTACTCTGTCCTAATGGTTAAGGTCTTAGACTCTTACTCTGGCCTAATGGTTAAGGTCTAGACTCTCACTCTGGCCTAATCCGTAAGGTTTTAACTCTTACTATGGCCTAATGGTTAAGGTCTTAGACTCTTACTCTTGCCTAATGGTTAAGGTCTTAACTCTTACTCTGGCCTAATGGTTAAGGTCTTAACTCTTACTTTGGCCTAATGGTTAAGGTCTTAACTCTTACTATTGACTAATGATTAAGGTCTTAACTCTTACTCTGGCCTAATGGTTAAGGTCTTAGACTCTTACTCTGGCCTACTGGTTAAGGTCTTAACTCTTGCTCTGGCCTAATGGTTAAGGTCTTAGACACTTACTCTGTCCTAATGGTTAAGGTCCTAGACTCTTACTGTGGCCTAATGGTTAAGGTCTTAGACTCTTACTCTTGCCTAATGGTTAAGGTCTTAACTCTTACTCTGGCCTAATGGTTAAGGTCTTAGACTCTTACTCTGGCCTAATGGTTAAGGTCTTAATTCTTACTCTGGCCTAATGGCTAAGGTCTTAGACTCTTACTCTGGCCTAATGGTTAAGGTCTTAACTCTTACTCTGGCCTAATGGGTAAGGTCTTAGACTCTTACTCTGTCCTAATGGTTAAGGTCTTAGACTCTTACTCTGGCCTAATGGTTAAGGTCTAGACTCTTACTCTGGCCTAATCCGTAAGGTTTTAACTCTTACTATGGCCTAATGGTTAAGGTCTTAGACTCTTACTCTTGCCTAATGGTTAAGGTCTTAACTCTTACTCTGGCCTAATGGTTAAGGTCTTAACTCTTACTTTGGCCTAATGGTTAAGGTCTTAACTCTTGCTCTGGCCTAATGGTTAAGGTCTTAGACACTTACTCTGTCCTAATGGTTAAGGTCCTAGACTCTTACTGTGGCCTAATGGTTAAGGTCTTAGACTCTTACTCTTGCCTAATGGTTAAGGTCTTAACTCTTACTCTGGCCTAATGGTTAAGGTCTTAGACTCTTACTCTGGCCTAATGGTTAAGGTCTTAACTCTTACTCTGGCCTAATGGGTAAGGTCTTAGACTCTTACTCTGGCCTACTGGTTAAGGTCTTAGACTCTTACTCTGGCCTAATGGTTAAGGACTAGACTCCTACTCTGGCCTACTGGTTAAGGTCTTAACTCTTACTCTGGCCTAATGGTTAAGGTCTTAGACTCTTACTCTGGCCTAAGGGTTAAAGTCTTAGACTCTTACTCTGGCCTAATGGTTAAGGTCTTAACTCTTTCTCTGGCCTAATGGTTAAGGTCTTACCTCTTACTCTGGCCAAATGGTTAAGGTCTTAGACTCTTACTTTGGCCTAATGGTTGAGGTCTAAACTCTTACTATTGACTAATGGTTAAGGTTTTAACTCTTACTCTGGCCTACTGGTTAAGGTCTTAACTCTTACTCTGGCCTAATGGGTAAGGTCTTAGACTCTTACTCTGTCCTAATGGTTAAGGTCTTAGACTCTTACTCTTGCCCAATGGTTAAGGTCCTAACTCTTACTATTGACTAATGGTTAAGGTCTTAACTCTTACTCTGGCCTAATGGGTAAGGTCTTAGACTCTTACTCTGGCCTACTGGTTAAGGTCTTAACTCTTACTCTGGCCTAATGGGTAAGGTCTTAGACCCTTACTCTGTCCTAATGGTTAAGGTCTTAGACTCTTACTCTGGCCTAATGGTTAAGGTCTAGACTCTTACTCTGGCCTAATCCGTAAGGTCTTAACTCTTACTATGGCCTAATGGTTAAGGTCTTAGACTCTTACTCTTGCCTAATGGTTAAGGTCTTAACTCTTACTATGGCCTAATGGTTAAGGTCTTAACTCTTACTTTGGCCTAATGGTGAAGGTCTTAACTCTTACTATTGACTAATGGTTAAGGTCTTAACTCTTACTCTATCCTAATGGTTAAGGTCTTAGACTCTTACTCTGGCCTAATGGTTAAGGTCTTAATTCTTACTCTGGCCTAATGGCTAAGGTCTTAGACTCTTACTCTGGCCTAATGGTTAAGGTCTTAACTCTTACTCTGGCCTAATGGGTAAGGTCTTAGACTCTTACTCTGTCCTAATGGTTAAGGTCTTAGATTCTTACTCTGGCCTAATGGTTAAGGTCTAGACTCTCACTCTGGCCTAATCCGTAAGGTTTTAACTCTTACTATGGCCTAATGGTTAAGGTCTTAGACTCTTACTCTTGCCTAATGGTTAAGGTCTTAACTCTTACTCTGGCCTAATGGTTAAGGTCTTAACTCTTACTTTGGCCTAATGGTTAAGGTCTTAACTCTTACTATTGACTAATGTTTCAGGTCTTAACTCTTACTCTGGCCTAATGGTTAAGGTCTTAGACTCTTACTCTGGCCTACTGGTTAAGGTCTTAACTCTTGCTCTGGCCTAATGGTTAAGGTCTTAGACACTTACTCTGTCCTAATGGTTAAGGTCCTAGACTCTTACTGTGGCCTAATGGTTAAGGTCTTAGACTCTTACTCTTGCCTAATGGTTAAGGTCTTAACTCTTACTCTGGCCTAATGGTTAAGGTCTTAGACTCTTACTCTGGCCTAATGGTTAAGGTCTTAACTCTTACTCTGGCCTAATGGGTAAGGTCTTAGACTCTTACTCTTGCCTACTGGTTAAGGTCTTAGACTCTTACTCTGGCCTAATGGTTAAGGTCTAGACTCCTACTCTGGCCTACTGGTTAAGGTCTTAACTCTTACTCTGGCCTAATGGTTAAGGTCTTAGACTCTTACTCTGGCCTAAGGGTTAAAGTCTTAGACTCTTACTCTGGCCTAATGGTTAAGGTCTTAACTCTTACTCTGGCCTAATGGTTAAGGTCTTAACTCTTACTCTGGCCAAATGGTTAAGGTCTTAGACTCTTACTTTGGCCTAATGGTTAAGGTCTAAACTCTTACTTTTGACTAATGGTTAAGGTCTTAACTCTTACTCTGGCCTACTGGTTAAGGTCTTAACTCTTACTCTGGCCTAATGGGTAAGGTCTTAGACTCTTACTCTGTCCTAAGGGTTAAGGTCTTAGACTCTTACTCTGGCCCAATGGTTAAGGTCTAGACTCTTACTTAGGCCTAATCCGTAAGGTCTTAACTCTTACTATGGCCTAATGGTTAAGGTCTTAACTCTTACTCTGGCCTAATGGTTAAGGTCTTAGACTCTTACTCTGGCCTAATGGTTAAGGTCTTAACTCTTACACTGGCCTAATGGGTAAGGTCTTAGACTCTTACTCTGTCCTAATGGTTAAGGTCTTAGACTCTTACTCTGGCCTAATGGTTAAGGTCTAGACTCTTACTCTGGCCTAGTCCGTAAGGTCCTAACTCTTACTATGGCCTAATGGTTAAGGTCTTAACTCTTACTCTGGCCTAATGGTCAAGGTCTAGACTCTTACTCTGACCTAGTGCTTAAGGTTTTAACTCTTACTCTGGCCTAATGGTTAAGGTCTTAACTCTTACTCTGGCCTAATGGTCAAGGTCTAGACTCTTACTCTGACCTAGTGCTTAAGGTTTTAACTCTTACTCTGGCCTAATGGTTAAGGTTTTATACTCTTACTCTGGCCTAATGGCTAATGTCTTGACTCTCACTCTGGCCTAATGGTTAATGTCTAGACTCCTACTCTGGCCTACTGGTTAAGGTCATAACTCTTACTGTGTCCTAATGGTAAAGGTCTTAGACTCTTACTCTGGCCTACTGGTTAAGACCTTAACTCTTACTCTGGCCTAATGGTTAAGTTTTTAACTCTTACTCTGGCCTAATGGTTAAGGTTTTAGACTCTTACTCTGGCCTAACGGTTAAAGTCTTAGACTCTTACTCTGGCCTAATGGTTAAGGTCTTATCTCTTACTCTGGCCTAATGGTTAAGGTCTAAGACTCTTACTCTTGCCTAATGGTTAAGGTCTTAACTCTTACTCTGGCCTAATGGTTAAGGTCTTAACTCTTACTTTGGACTAATGGTTAAGGTCTTAGACTCTCACTCTGGCATAATGGCTAAGGTCTTAACTCTTACTCTGGCCTACTGGTTAAGGTCTTAGACTCTTACTCTGGCCTACTGGTTAAAGTCTTAACTCTTACTCTGGCCTAATGGTTAAGGTTTTAACTCTTCCTCTGGCCTAATGGTTGAGGTCTTAGACTCTTACTCTGGCCTAATGGTTAAGGTCTTAACTCTTACTCTGACCTAATGGTTAAGGTCTTCGACTCTTACTCTGGCCTAATGGTTAAGGTCTTGACTCTTACTCTGGCCTAATGGTTAAAGTCTTAGACTCTTACTCTGGCCTAATGGTTAAGGTCTAGACTCTTATTCTGGACTAATGGTTAAGCTCTTAACTCTTCCTCTGGGCTAATGGCTAAGTTCTTAACTCTTACTCTGACCTAATGGTTAAGGTCTTGGACTCTTACTCTGGCCTAATGGTTAAGGTCGCAGACTCTTACTCTTGCCTAATGGTTAAGATCTTAACTCTTACTCTGGCCTAATGGTTAAGGTGTTAACTCTTACTCTGGCCTAATGGTTAAGGTCTTAGACTCTTACACTGGCCTACTGGTTAAGGTCTTTGCTCTTACTCGGGCCTACTGGTTAAGGTCCTAGACTCTTACTCTGGCCTAATGGTTAAGGTCCTAACTCTTACTATTGACTAATGGTTAAGGTCTTAACTCTTACTCTGGCCTAATGGGTAAGGTCTTAACTCTTACTATGGCCTAATGGTTAAGGTCTTAACTCTTACTTTAGCCTAATGGTGAAGGTCTTAACTCTTACTATTGACTAATGGTTAAGGTCTTAACTCTTACTCTATCCTAATGGTTAAGGTCTTAGACTCTTACTCTGGCCTAATGGTTAAGGTCTTAATTCTTACTCTGGCCTAATGGCTAAGGTCTTAGACTCTTACTCTGGCCTAATGGTTAAGGTCTTAACTCTTACTCTGGCCTAATGGGTAAGGTCTTAGACTCTTACTCTGTCCTAATGGTTAAGGTCTTAGACTCTTACTCTGGCCTAATGGTTAAGGTCTAGACTCTCACTCTGGCCTAATCCGTAAGGTTTTAACTCTTACTATGGCCTAATGGTTAAGGTCTTAGACTCTTACTCTTGCCTAATGGTTAAGGTCTTAACTCTTACTCTGGCCTAATGGTTAAGGTCTTAACTCTTACTTTGGCCTAATGGTTAAGGTCTTAACTCTTACTATTGACTAATGATTAAGGTCTTAACTCTTACTCTGGCCTAATGGTTAAGGTCTTAGACTCTTACTCTGGCCTACTGGTTAAGGTCTTAACTCTTGCTCTGGCCTAATGGTTAAGGTCTTAGACACTTACTCTGTCCTAATGGTTAAGGTCCTAGACTCTTACTGTGGCCTAATGGTTAAGGTCTTAGACTCTTACTCTTGCCTAATGGTTAAGGTCTTAACTCTTACTCTGGCCTAATGGTTAAGGTCTTAGACTCTTACTCTGGCCTAATGGTTAAGGTCTTAACTCTTACTCTGGCCTAATGGGTAAGGTCTTAGACTCTTACTCTGGCCTACTGGTTAAGGTCTTAGACTCTTACTCTGGCCTAATGGTTAAGGTCTAGACTCCTACTCTGGCCTACTGGTTAAGGTCTTAACTCTTACTCTGGCCTAATGGTTAAGGTCTTAGACTCTTACTCTGGCCTAAGGGTTAAAGTCTTAGACTCTTACTCTGGCCTAATGGTTAAGGTCTTAACTCTTACTCTGGCCTAATGGTTAAGGTCTTAACTCTTACTCTGGCCAAATGGTTAAGGTCTTAGACTCTTACTTTGGCCTAATGGTTAAGGTCTAAACTCTTACTATTGACTAATGGTTAAGTTCTTAACTCTTACTCTGGCCTACTGGTTAAGGTCTTAACTCTTACTCTGGCCTAATGGGTAAGGTCTTAGACTCTTACTCTGTCCTAATGGTTAAGGTCTTAGACTCTTACTCTGGCCCAATGGTTAAGGTCTAGACTCTTACTTAGGCCTAATCCGTAAGGTCTTAACTCTTACTATGGCCTAATGGTTAAGGTCTTAACTCTTACTCTGGCCTAATGGTTAAGGTCTTAGACTCTTACTCTGGCCTAATGGTTAAGGTCTTAACTCTTACACTGGCCTAATGGGTAAGGTCTTAGACTCTTACTCTGTCCTAATGGTTAAGGTCTTAGACTCTTACTCTGGCCTAATGGTTAAGGTCTAGACTCTTACTCTGGCCTAGTCCGTAAGGTCCTAACTCTTACTATGGCCTAATGGTTAAGGTCTTAACTCTTACTCTGGCCTAATGGTCAAGGTCTAGACTCTTACTCTGACCTAGTGCTTAAGGTTTTAACTCTTACTCTGGCCTAATGGTTAAGGTCTTAACTCTTACTCTGGCCTAATGGTCAAGGTCTAGACTCTTACTCTGACCTAGTGCTTAAGGTTTTAACTCTTACTCTGGCCTAATGGTTAAGGTTTTATACTCTTACTCTGGCCTAATGGCTAAGGTCTTGACTCTCACTCTGGCCTAATGGTTAAGGTCTAGACTCCTACTCTGGCCTACTGGTTAAGGTCATAACTCTTACTGTGTCCTAATGGTTAAGGTCTTAGACTCTTACTCTGGCCTACTGGTTAAGACCTTAACTCTTACTCTGGCCTAATGGTTAAGGTTTTAACTCTTACTCTGGCCTAATGGTTAAGGTTTTAGACTCTTACTCTGGCCTAACGGTTAAAGTCTTAGACTCTTACTCTGGCCTAATGGTTAAGGTCTTATCTCTTACTCTGGCCTAATGGTTAAGGTCTAAGACTCTTACTCTTGCCTAATGGTTAAGGTCTTAACTCTTACTCTGGCCTAATGGTTAAGGTCTTAACTCTTACTTTGGACTAATGGTTAAGGTCTTAGACTCTCACTCTGGCATAATGGCTAAGGTCTTAACTCTTACTCTGGCCTACTGGTTAAGGTCTTAGACTCTTACTCTGGCCTACTGGTTAAAGTCTTAACTCTTACTCTGGCCTAATGGTTAAGGTTTTAACTCTTCCTCTGGCCTAATGGTTGAGGTCTTAGACTCTTACTCTGGCCTAATGGTTAAGGTCTTAACTCTTACTCTGACCTAATGGTTAAGGTCTTAGACTCTTACTCTGGCCTAATGGTTAAGGTCTTGACTCTTACTCTGGCCTAATGGTTAAAGTCTTAGACTCTTACTCTGGCCTAATGGTTAATGTCTAGACTCTTATGCTGGACTAATGGTTAAGCTCTTAACTCTTCCTCTGGGCTAATGGCTAAGTTCTTAACTCTTACTCTGACCTAATGGTTAAGGTCTTAGACTCTTACTCTGGCCTAATGGTTAAGGTCGCAGACTCTTACTCTTGCCTAATGGTTAAGATCTTAACTCTCACTCTGGCCTAATGGTTAAGGTGTTAACTCTTACTCTGGCCTAATGGTTAAGGTCTTAGACTCTTACACTGGCCTACTGGTTAAGGTCTTTGCTCTTACTCTGGCCTACTGGTCAAGGTCCTAGACTCTTACTCTGGCCTAATGGTTAAGGTCCTAACTCTTACTATTGACTAATGGTTAAGGTCTTAACTCTTACTCTGGCCTAATGGGTAAGGTCTTAGACTCTTACTCTGGCCTACTGGTTAAGGTCTTAACTCTTACTCTGGCCAAATGGGTAAGGTCTTAGACTCTTACTCTGTCCTAATGGTTAAGGTCTTAGACTCTTACTCTGGCCTAATGGTTAAGGTCTAGACTCTTACTCTTGCCTAATGGTTAAGGTCTTAACTCTAACTCTGGCCTAATGGTTAAGGTCTTAACTCTTACACTGGCCTAATGGTTAAGGTCTTAGACACTTACTCTGTCCTAATGGTTAAGGTCTTATACTCTTACTCTGGCCTAATGGTTAAGGTCTTAGACTCTTACTCCGGCCTACTGGTTAAGGTCTTAATTCTTACTCTGGCCTAATGGTTAAGGTTTTAACTCTTACTCTGGCCTAATGGTTAAGGTTTTAGACTCTTACTCTGGCCTAATGGTTAAAGTCTTAGACTCTTACTCTGGCCTAATGGTTAAGGTATTAACTCTTACTCTGGCCTAATGGTTAACGTATTGGACTCTTACTCTGGCCTAATGGTTAAGGTCTTGACTCTTACTCTGGCCTAATGGTTAAGGTCTTAGACTCTTACTCTGGCCTAATGGTTAAGGTATTATACTCTTACTCTGGCCTAATGGCTAAGGTCTTGACTCTCACTCTGGCCTAATGGTTGAGGTCTAGACTCCTACTCTGGCCTACTGGTTAAGGTCTTAACTCTTACTCTGGCCTAATGGGTAAGGTCTTAGACTCTTACTCTGGCCTACTGGTTAAGGTCTTAACTCTTACTCTGGCCTAATGGGTAAGGTCTTAGACTCTTACTCTGTCCTAATGGTTAAGGTCTTAGACTCTTACTCTGGCCTAATGGTTAAGGTCTAGACTCTTACTCTGGCCTAATCCGTAAGGTCTTAACTCTTACTATGGCCTAATGGTTAAGGTCTTAGACTCTTACTCTTGCCTAATGGTTAAGGTCTTAACTCTTACTATGGCCTAATGGTTAATGTCTTAACTCTTACTTTGGCCTAATGGTGAAGGTCTTAACTCTTACTATTGACTAATGGTTAAGGTCTTAACTCTTACTCTATCCTAATGGTTAAGGTCTTAGACTCTTACTCTGGCCTAATGGTTAAGGTCTTAATTCTTACTCTGGCCTAATGGCTAAGGTCTTAGACTCTTACTCTGGCCTAATGGTTAAGGTCTTAACTCTTACTCTGGCCTAATGGGTAAGGTCTTAGACTCTTACTCTGTCCTAATGGTTAAGGTCTTAGACTCTTACTCTGGCCTAATGGTTAAGGTCTAGACTCTCACTCTGGCCTAATCCGTAAGGTTTTAACTCTTACTATGGCCTAATGGTTAAGGTCTTAGACTCTTACTCTTGCCTAATGGTTAAGGTCTTAACTCTTACTCTGGCCTAATGGTTAAGGTCTTAACTCTTACTTTGGCCTAATGGTTAAGGTCTTAACTCTTACTATTGACTAATGATTAAGGTCTTAACTCTTACTCTGGCCTAATGGTTAAGGTCTTAGACTCTTACTCTGGCCTACTGGTTAAGGTCTTAACTCTTGCTCTGGCCTAATGGTTAAGGTCTTAGACACTTACTCTGTCCTAATGGTTAAGGTCCTAGACTCTTACTGTGGCCTAATGGTTAAGGTCTTAGACTCTTACTCTTGCCTAATGGTTAAGGTCTTAACTCTTACTCTGGCCTAATGGTTAAGGTCTTAGACTCTTACTCTGGCCTAATGGTTAAGGTCTTAACTCTTACTCTGGCCTAATGGGTAAGGTCTTAGACTCTTACTCTGGCCTACTGGTTAAGGTCTTAGACTCTTACTCTGGCCTAATGGTTAAGGTCTAGACTCCTACTCTGGCCTACTGGTTAAGGTCTTAACTCTTACTCTGGCCTAATGGTTAAGGTCTTAGACTCTTTCTCTGGCCTAAGGGTTAAAGTCTTAGACTCTTACTCTGGCCTAATGGTTAAGGTCTTAACTCTTACTCTGGCCTAATGGTTAAGGTCTTAACTCTTACTCTGGCCAAATGGTTAAGGTCTTAGACTCTTACTTTGGCCTAATGGTTAAGGTCTAAACTCTTACTATTGACTAATGGTTAAGGTCTTAACTCTTACTCTGGCCTACTGGTTAAGGTCTTAACTCTTACTCTGGCCTAATGGGTAAGGTCTTAGACTCTTACTCTGTCCTAATGGTTAAGGTCTTAGACTCTTACTCTGGCCCAATGGTTAAGGTCTAGACTCTTACTTAGGCCTAATCCGTAAGGTCTTAACTCTTACTATGGCCTAATGGTTAAGGTCTTAACTCTTACTCTGGCCTAATGGTTAAGGTCTTAGACTCTTACTCTGGCCTAATGGTTAAGGTCTTAACTCTTACACTGGCCTAATGGGTAAGGTCTTAGACTCTTACTCTGTCCTAATGGTTAAGGTCTTAGACTCTTACTCTGGCCTAATGGTTAAGGTCTAGACTCTTACTCTGGCCTAGTCCGTAAGGTCCTAACTCTTACTATGGCCTAATGGTTAAGGTCTTAACTCTTACTCTGGCCTAATGGTCAAGGTCTAGACTCTTACTCTGACCTAGTGCTTAAGGTTTTAACTCTTACTCTGGCCTAATGGTTAAGGTCTTAACTCTTACTCTGGCCTAATGGTCAAGGTCTAGACTCTTACTCTGACCTAGTGCTTAAGGTTTTAACTCTTACTCTGGCCTAATGGTTAAGGTTTTATACTCTTACTCTGGCCTAATGGCTAAGGTCTTGACTCTCACTCTGGCCTAATGGTTAAGGTCTAGACTCCTACTCTGGCCTACTGGTTAAGGTCATAACTCTTACTGTGTCCTAATGGTTAAGGTCTTAGACTCTTACTCTGGCCCACTGGTTAAGACCTTAACTCTTACTCTGGCCTAATGGTTAAGGTTTTAACTCTTACTCTGGCCTAATGGTTAAGGTTTTAGACTCTTACTCTGGCCTAACGGTTAACGTCTTAGACTCTTACTCTGGCCTAATGGTTAAGGTCTTATCTCTTACTCTGGCCTAATGGTTAAGGTCTAAGACTCTTACTCTTGCCTAATGGTTAAGGTCTTAACTCTTACTCTGGCCTAATGGTTAAGGTCTTAACTCTTACTTTGGACTAATGGTTAAGGTCTTAGACTCTCACTCTGGCATAATGGCTAAGGTCTTAACTCTTACTCTGGCCTACTGGTTAAGGTCTTAGACTCTTACTCTGGCCTACTGGTTAAAGTCTTAACTCTTACTCTGGCCTAATGGTTAAGGTTTTAACTCTTCCTCTGGCCTAATGGTTGAGGTCTTAGACTCTTACTCTGGCCTAATGGTTAAGGTCTTAACTCTTACTCTGACCTAATGGTTAAGGTCTTAGACTCTTACTCTGGCCTAATGGTTAAGGTCTTGACTCTTACTCTGGCCTAATGGTTAAGGTCTAGACTCTTATTCTGGACTAATGGTTAAGCTCTTAACTCTTCCTCTGGGCTAATGGCTAAGTTCTTAACTCTTACTCTGACCTAATGGTTAAGGTCTTAGACTCTTACTCTGGCCTAATGGTTAAGGTCGCAGACTCTTACTCTTGCCTAATGGTTAAGATCTTAACTCTTACTCTGGCCCAATGGTTAAGGTGTTAACTCTTACTCTGGCCTAATGGTTAAGGTCTTAGACTCTTACACTGGCCTACTGGTTAAGGTCTTTGCTCTTACTCGGGCCTACTGGTTAAGGTCCTAGACTCTTACTCTGGCCTAATGGTTAAGGTCCTAACTCTTACTATTGACTAATGGTTAAGGTCTTAACTCTTACTCTGGCCTAATGGGTAAGGTCTTAACTCTTACTCTGGCCTAATGGGTAAGGTCTTAGACTCTTACTCTGTCCTAATGGTTAAGGTCTTAGACTCTTACTCTGGCCCAATGGTTAAGGTCTAGACTCTTACTTAGGCCTAATCCGTAAGGTCTTAACTCTTACTATGGCCTAATGGTTAAGGTCTTAACTCTTACTCTGGCCTAATGGTTAAGGTCTTAGACTCTTACTCTGGCCTAATGGTTAAGGTCTTAACTCTTACACTGGCCTAATGGGTAAGGTCTTAGACTCTTACTCTGTCCTAATGGTTAAGGTCTTAGACTCTTACTCTGGCCTAATGGTTAAGGTCTAGACTCTTACTCTGGCCTAGTCCGTAAGGTCCTAACTCTTACTATGGCCTAATGGTTAAGGTCTTAACTCTTACTCTGGCCTAATGGTCAAGGTCTAGACTCTTACTCTGACCTAGTGCTTAAGGTTTTAACTCTTACTCTGGCCTAATGGTTAAGGTCTTAACTCTTACTCTGGCCTAATGGTCAAGGTCTAGACTCTTACTCTGACCTAGTGCTTAAGGTTTTAACTCTTACTCTGGCCTAATGGTTAAGGTTTTATACTCTTACTCTGGCCTAATGGCTAAGGTCTTGACTCTCACTCTGGCCTAATGGTTAAGGTCTAGACTCCTACTCTGGCCTACTGGTTAAGGTCATAACTCTTACTGTGTCCTAATGGTTAAGGTCTTAGACTCTTACTCTGGCCTACTGGTTAAGACCTTAACTCTTACTCTGGCCTAATGGTTAAGGTTTTAACTCTTACTCTGGCCTAATGGTTAAGGTTTTAGACTCTTACTCTGGCCTAACGGTTAACGTCTTAGACTCTTACTCTGGCCTAATGGTTAAGGTCTTATCTCTTACTCTGGCCTAATGGTTAAGGTCTAAGACTCTTACTCTTGCCTAATGGTTAAGGTCTTAACTCTTACTCTGGCCTAATGGTTAAGGTCTTAACTCTTACTTTGGACTAATGGTTAAGGTCTTAGACTCTCACTCTGGCATAATGGCTAAGGTCTTAACTCTTACTCTGGCCTACTGGTTAAGGTCTTAGACTCTTACTCTGGCCTACTGGTTAAAGTCTTAACTCTTACTCTGGCCTAATGGTTAAGGTTTTAACTCTTCCTCTGGCCTAATGGTTGAGGTCTTAGACTCTTACTCTGGCCTAATGGTTAAGGTCTTAACTCTTACTCTGACCTAATGGTTAAGGTCTTAACTCTTACTCTGGGCTAATGGTTAAGGTCTTAGACTCTTACTCTGGCCTAAGGGTTAAGGTCTTAACTCTTATTCTGGCCTAATGGTTAAGGTCTTAGACTCTTACTCTGGCCTAATTGTTAAGGTCTTAACTCTTACTCTGGCCTAATGGTTAACGTATTGGACTCTTACTCTGGCCTAATGGTTAAGGTCTTGACTCTTACTCTGGCCTAATGGTTAAGGTCTTAGACTCTTACTCTGGCCTAATGGTTAAGGTATTATACTCTTACTCTGGCCTAATGGCTATGGTCTTGACTCTCACTCTGGCCTAATGGTTGAGGTCTAGACTCCTACTCTGGCCTACTGGTTAAGGTCTTAACTCTTACTCTGGCCTAATGGGTAAGGTCTTAGACTCTTACTCTGGCCTACTGGTTAAGGTCTTAACTCTTACTCTGGCCTAATGGGTAAGGTCTTAGACTCTTACTCTGTCCTAATGGTTAAGGTCTTAGACTCTTACTCTGGCCTAATGGTTAAGGTCTAGACTCTTACTCTGGCCTAATCCGTAAGGTCTTAACTCTTACTATGGCCTAATGGTTAAGGTCTTAGACTCTTACTCTTGCCTAATGGTTAAGGTCTTAACTCTTACTATGGCCTAATGGTTAATGTCTTAACTCTTACTTTGGCCTAATGGTGAAGGTCTTAACTCTTACTATTGACTAATGGTTAAGGTCTTAACTCTTACTCTATCCTAATGGTTAAGGTCTTAGACTCTTACTCTGGCCTAATGGTTAAGGTCTTAATTCTTACTCTGGCCTAATGGCTAAGGTCTTAGACTCTTACTCTGGCCTAATGGTTAAGGTCTTAACTCTTACTCTGGCCTAATGGGTAAGGTCTTAGACTCTTACTCTGTCCTAATGGTTAAGGTCTTAGACTCTTACTCTGGCCTAATGGTTAAGGTCTAGACTCTCACTCTGGCCTAATCCGTAAGGTTTTAACTCTTACTATGGCCTAATGGTTAAGGTCTTAGACTCTTACTCTTGCCTAATGGTTAAGGTCTTAACTCTTACTCTGGCCTAATGGTTAAGGTCTTAACTCTTACTTTGGCCTAATGGTTAAGGTCTTAACTCTTACTATTGACTAATGATTAAGGTCTTAACTCTTACTCTGGCCTAATGGTTAAGGTCTTAGACTCTTACTCTGGCCTACTGGTTAAGGTCTTAACTCTTGCTCTGGCCTAATGGTTAAGGTCTTAGACACTTACTCTGTCCTAATGGTTAAGGTCCTAGACTCTTACTGTGGCCTAATGGTTAAGGTCTTAGACTCTTACTCTTGCCTAATGGTTAAGGTCTTAACTCTTACTCTGGCCTAATGGTTAAGGTCTTAGACTCTTACTCTGGCCTAATGGTTAAGGTCTTAACTCTTACTCTGGCCTAATGGGTAAGGTCTTAGACTCTTACTCTGGCCTACTGGTTAAGGTCTTAGACTCTTACTCTGGCCTAATGGTTAAGGTCTAGACTCCTACTCTGGCCTACTGGTTAAGGTCTTAACTCTTACTCTGGCCTAATGGTTAAGGTCTTAGACTCTTTCTCTGGCCTAAGGGTTAAAGTCTTAGACTCTTACTCTGGCCTAATGGTTAAGGTCTTAACTCTTACTCTGGCCTAATGGTTAAGGTCTTAACTCTTACTCTGGCCAAATGGTTAAGGTCTTAGACTCTTACTTTGGCCTAATGGTTAAGGTCTAAACTCTTACTATTGACTAATGGTTAAGGTCTTAACTCTTACTCTGGCCTACTGGTTAAGGTCTTAACTCTTACTCTGGCCTAATGGGTAAGGTCTTAGACTCTTACTCTGTCCTAATGGTTAAGGTCTTAGACTCTTACTCTGGCCCAATGGTTAAGGTCTAGACTCTTACTTAGGCCTAATCCGTAAGGTCTTAACTCTTACTATGGCCTAATGGTTAAGGTCTTAACTCTTACTCTGGCCTAATGGTTAAGGTCTTAGACTCTTACTCTGGCCTAATGGTTAAGGTCTTAACTCTTACACTGGCCTAATGGGTAAGGTCTTAGACTCTTACTCTGTCCTAATGGTTAAGGTCTTAGACTCTTACTCTGGCCTAATGGTTAAGGTCTAGACTCTTACTCTGGCCTAGTCCGTAAGGTCCTAACTCTTACTATGGCCTAATGGTTAAGGTCTTAACTCTTACTCTGGCCTAATGGTCAAGGTCTAGACTCTTACTCTGACCTAGTGCTTAAGGTTTTAACTCTTACTCTGGCCTAATGGTTAAGGTCTTAACTCTTACTCTGGCCTAATGGTCAAGGTCTAGACTCTTACTCTGACCTAGCGCTTAAGGTTTTAACTCTTACTCTGGCCTAATGGTTAAGGTTTTATACTCTTACTCTGGCCTAATGGCTAAGGTCTTGACTCTCACTCTGGCCTAATGGTTAAGGTCTAGACTCCTACTCTGGCCTACTGGTTAAGGTCATAACTCTTACTGTGTCCTAATGGTTAAGGTCTTAGACTCTTACTCTGGCCCACTGGTTAAGACCTTAACTCTTACTCTGGCCTAATGGTTAAGGTTTTAACTCTTACTCTGGCCTAATGGTTAAGGTTTTAGACTCTTACTCTGGCCTAACGGTTAACGTCTTAGACTCTTACTCTGGCCTAATGGTTAAGGTCTTATCTCTTACTCTGGCCTAATGGTTAAGGTCTAAGACTCTTACTCTTGCCTAATGGTTAAGGTCTTAACTCTTACTCTGGCCTAATGGTTAAGGTCTTAACTCTTACTTTGGACTAATGGTTAAGGTCTTAGACTCTCACTCTGGCATAATGGCTAAGGTCTTAACTCTTACTCTGGCCTACTGGTTAAGGTCTTAGACTCTTACTCTGGCCTACTGGTTAAAGTCTTAACTCTTACTCTGGCCTAATGGTTAAGGTTTTAACTCTTCCTCTGGCCTAATGGTTGAGGTCTTAGACTCTTACTCTGGCCTAATGGTTAAGGTCTTAACTCTTACTCTGACCTAATGGTTAAGGTCTTAGACTCTTACTCTGGCCTAATGGTTAAGGTCTTGACTCTTACTCTGGCCTAATGGTTAAGGTCTAGACTCTTATTCTGGACTAATGGTTAAGCTCTTAACTCTTCCTCTGGGCTAATGGCTAAGTTCTTAACTCTTACTCTGACCTAATGGTTAAGGTCTTAGACTCTTACTCTGGCCTAATGGTTAAGGTCGCAGACTCTTACTCTTGCCTAATGGTTAAGATCTTAACTCTTACTCTGGCCCAATGGTTAAGGTGTTAACTCTTACTCTGGCCTAATGGTTAAGGTCTTAGACTCTTACACTGGCCTACTGGTTAAGGTCTTTGCTCTTACTCGGGCCTACTGGTTAAGGTCCTAGACTCTTACTCTGGCCTAATGGTTAAGGTCCTAACTCTTACTATTGACTAATGGTTAAGGTCTTAACTCTTACTCTGGCCTAATGGGTAAGGTCTTAACTCTTACTCTGGCCTAATGGGTAAGGTCTTAGACTCTTACTCTGTCCTAATGGTTAAGGTCTTAGACTCTTACTCTGGCCCAATGGTTAAGGTCTAGACTCTTACTTAGGCCTAATCCGTAAGGTCTTAACTCTTACTATGGCCTAATGGTTAAGGTCTTAACTCTTACTCTGGCCTAATGGTTAAGGTCTTAGACTCTTACTCTGGCCTAATGGTTAAGGTCTTAACTCTTACACTGGCCTAATGGGTAAGGTCTTAGACTCTTACTCTGTCCTAATGGTTAAGGTCTTAGACTCTTACTCTGGCCTAATGGTTAAGGTCTAGACTCTTACTCTGGCCTAGTCCGTAAGGTCCTAACTCTTACTATGGCCTAATGGTTAAGGTCTTAACTCTTACTCTGGCCTAATGGTCAAGGTCTAGACTCTTACTCTGACCTAGTGCTTAAGGTTTTAACTCTTACTCTGGCCTAATGGTTAAGGTCTTAACTCTTACTCTGGCCTAATGGTCAAGGTCTAGACTCTTACTCTGACCTAGTGCTTAAGGTTTTAACTCTTACTCTGGCCTAATGGTTAAGGTTTTATACTCTTACTCTGGCCTAATGGCTAAGGTCTTGACTCTCACTCTGGCCTAATGGTTAAGGTCTAGACTCCTACTCTGGCCTACTGGTTAAGGTCATAACTCTTACTGTGTCCTAATGGTTAAGGTCTTAGACTCTTACTCTGGCCTACTGGTTAAGACCTTAACTCTTACTCTGGCCTAATGGTTAAGGTTTTAACTCTTACTCTGGCCTAATGGTTAAGGTTTTAGACTCTTACTCTGGCCTAACGGTTAACGTCTTAGACTCTTACTCTGGCCTAATGGTTAAGGTCTTATCTCTTACTCTGGCCTAATGGTTAAGGTCTAAGACTCTTACTCTTGCCTAATGGTTAAGGTCTTAACTCTTACTCTGGCCTAATGGTTAAGGTCTTAACTCTTACTTTGGACTAATGGTTAAGGTCTTAGACTCTCACTCTGGCATAATGGCTAAGGTCTTAACTCTTACTCTGGCCTACTGGTTAAGGTCTTAGACTCTTACTCTGGCCTACTGGTTAAAGTCTTAACTCTTACTCTGGCCTAATGGTTAAGGTTTTAACTCTTCCTCTGGCCTAATGGTTGAGGTCTTAGACTCTTACTCTGGCCTAATGGTTAAGGTCTTAACTCTTACTCTGACCTAATGGTTAAGGTCTTAGACTCTTACTCTGGCCTAATGGTTAAGGTCTTGACTCTTACTCTGGCCTAATGGTTAAGGTCTAGACTCTTATTCTGGACTAATGGTTAAGCTCTTAACTCTTCCTCTGGGCTAATGGCTAAGTTCTTAACTCTTACTCTGACCTAATGGTTAAGGTCTTAGACTCTTACTCTGGCCTAATGGTTAAGGTCGCAGACTCTTACTCTTGCCTAATGGTTAAGATCTTAACTCTTACTCTGGCCTAATGGTTAAGGTGTTAACTCTTACTCTGGCCTAATGGTTAAGGTCTTAGACTCTTACACTGGCCTACTGGTTAAGGTCTTTGCTCTTACTCGGGCCTACTGGTTAAGGTCCTAGACTCTTACTCTGGCCTAATGGTTAAGGTCCTAACTCTTACTATTGACTAATGGTTAAGGTCTTAACTCTTACTCTGGCCTAATGGGTAAGGTCTTAACTCTTACTATGGCCTAATGGTTAAGGTCTTAACTCTTACGTTGGCCTAATGGTGAAGGTCTTAACTCTTACTATTGACTAATGGTTAAGGTCTTAACTCTTACTCTATCCTAATGGTTAAGGTCTTAGACTCTTACTCTGGCCTAATGGTTAAGGTCTTAATTCTTACTCTGGCCTAATGGCTAAGGTCTTAGACTCTTACTCTGGCCTAATGGTTAAGGTCTTAACTCTTACTCTGGCCTAATGGGTAAGGTCTTAGACTCTTACTCTGTCCTAATGGTTAAGGTCTTAGACTCTTACTCTGGCCTAATGGTTAAGGTCTAGACTCTCACTCTGGCCTAATCCGTAAGGTTTTAACTCTTACTATGGCCTAATGGTTAAGGTCTTAGACTCTTACTCTTGCCTAATGGTTAAGGTCTTAACTCTTACTCTGGCCTAATGGTTAAGGTCTTAACTCTTACTTTGGCCTAATGGTTAAGGTCTTAACTCTTACTATTGACTAATGATTAAGGTCTTAACTCTTACTCTGGCCTAATGGTTAAGGTCTTAGACTCTTACTCTGGCCTACTGGTTAAGGTCTTAACTCTTGCTCTGGCCTAATGGTTAAGGTCTTAGACACTTACTCTGTCCTAATGGTTAAGGTCCTAGACTCTTACTGTGGCCTAATGGTTAAGGTCTTAGACTCTTACTCTTGCCTAATGGTTAAGGTCTTAACTCTTACTCTGGCCTAATGGTTAAGGTCTTAGACTCTTACTCTGGCCTAATGGTTAAGGTCTTAACTCTTACTCTGGCCTAATGGGTAAGGTCTTAGACTCTTACTCTGGCCTACTGGTTAAGGTCTTAGACTCTTACTCTGGCCTAATGGTTAAGGTCTAGACTCCTACTCTGGCCTACTGGTTAAGGTCTTAACTCTTACTCTGGCCTAATGGTTAAGGTCTTAGACTCTTACTCTGGCCTAAGGGTTAAAGTCTTAGACTCTTACTCTGGCCTAATGGTTAAGGTCTTAACTCTTACTCTGGCCTAATGGTTAAGGTCTTAACTCTTACTCTGGCCAAATGGTTAAGGTCTTAGACTCTTACTTTGGCCTAATGGTTAAGGTCTAAACTCTTACTATTGACTAATGGTTAAGGTCTTAACTCTTACTCTGGCCTACTGGTTAAGGTCTTAACTCTTACTCTGGCCTAATGGGTAAGGTCTTAGACTCTTACTCTGTCCTAATGGTTAAGGTCTTAGACTCTTACTCTGGCCCAATGGTTAAGGTCTAGACTCTTACTTAGGCCTAATCCGTAAGGTCTTAACTCTTACTATGGCCTAATGGTTAAGGTCTTAACTCTTACTCTGGCCTAATGGTTAAGGTCTTAGACTCTTACTCTGGCCTAATGGTTAAGGTCTTAACTCTTACACTGGCCTAATGGGTAAGGTCTTAGACTCTTACTCTGTCCTAATGGTTAAGGTCTTAGACTCTTACTCTGGCCTAATGGTTAAGGTCTAGACTCTTACTCTGGCCTAGTCCGTAAGGTCCTAACTCTTACTATGGCCTAATGGTTAAGGTCTTAACTATTACTCTGGCCTAATGGTCAAGGTCTAGACTCTTACTCTGACCTAGTGCTTAAGGTTTTAACTCTTACTCTGGCCTAATGGTTAAGGTCTTAACTCTTACTCTGGCCTAATGGTCAAGGTCTAGACTCTTACTCTGACCTAGTGCTTAAGGTTTTAACTCTTACTCTGGCCTAATGGTTAAGGTTTTATACTCTTACTCTGGCCTAATGGCTAAGGTCTTGACTCTCACTCTGGCCTAATGGTTAAGGTCTAGACTCCTACTCTGGCCTACTGGTTAAGGTCATAACTCTTACTGTGTCCTAATGGTTAAAGTCTTAGACTCTTACTCTGGCCTACTGGTTAAGACCTTAACTCTTACTCTGGCCTAATGGTTAAGGTTTTAACTCTTACTCTGGCCTAATGGTTAAGGTTTTAGACTCTTACTCTGGCCTAACGGTTAAAGTCTTAGACTCTTACTCTGGCCTAATGGTTAAGGTCTTATCTCTTACTCTGGCCTAATGGTTAAGGTCTAAGACTCTTACTCTTGCCTAATGGTTAAGGTCTTAACTCTTACTCTGGCCTAATGGTTAAGGTCTTAACTCTTACTTTGGACTAATGGTTAAGGTCTTAGACTCTCACTCTGGCATAATGGCTAAGGTCTTAACTCTTACTCTGGCCTACTGGTTAAGGTCTTAGACTCTTACTCTGGCCTACTGGTTAAAGTCTTAACTCTTACTCTGGCCTAATGGTTAAGGTTTTAACTCTTCCTCTGGCCTAATGGTTGAGGTCTTAGACTCTTACTCTGGCCTAATGGTTAAGGTCTTAACTCTTACTCTGACCTAATGGTTAAGGTCTTAGACTCTTACTCTGGCCTAATGGTTAAGGTCTTGACTCTTACTCTGGCCTAATGGTTCTAGTCTTAGACTCTTACTCTGGCCTAATGGTTAAGGTCTAGACTCTTATGCTGGACTAATGGTTAAGCTCTTAAATCTTCCTCTGGGCTAATGGCTAAGTTCTTAACTCTTACTCTGACCTAATGGTTAAGGTCTTAGACTCTTACTCTGGCCTAATGGTTAAGGTCGCAGACTCTTACTCTTGCCTAATGGTTAAGATCTTAACTCTCACTCTGGCCTAATGGTTAAGGTGTTAACTCTTACTCTGGCCTAATGGTTAAGGTCTTAGACTCTTACACTGGCCTACTGGTTAAGGTCTTTGCTCTTACTCTGGCCTACTGGTTAAGGTCCTAGACTCTTACTCTGGCCTAATGGTTAAGGTCCTAACTCTTACTATTGACTAATGGTTAAGGTCTTAACTCTTACTCTGGCCTAATGGGTAAGGTCTTAGACTCTTACTCTGGCCTACTGGTTAAGGTCTTAGACTCTTACTCTGTCCTAATGGTTAAGGTCTTAGACTCTTACTCTGGCCTAATGGTTAAGGTCTAGACTCTTACTCTTGCCTAATGGTTAAGGTCTTAGACTCTTACTCTGGCCTACTGGTTAAGGTCTTAACTCTTGCTCTGGCCTAATGGTTAAGGTCTTAGACACTTACTCTGTCCTAATGGTTAAGGTCCTAGACTCTTACTGTGGCCTAATGGTTAAGGTCTTAGACTCTTACTCTTGCCTAATGGTTAAGGTCTTAACTCTTACTCTGGCCTAATGGTTAAGGTCTTAGACTCTTACTCTGGCCTAATGGTTAAGGTCTTAACTCTTACTCTGGCCTAATGGGTAAGGTCTTAGACTCTTACTCTGGCCTACTGGTTAAGGTCTTAGACTCTTACTCTGGCCTAATGGTTAAGGTCTAGACTCCTACTCTGGCCTACTGGTTAAGGTCTTAACTCTTACTCTGGCCTAATGGTTAAGGTCTTAGACTCTTACTCTGGCCTAAGGGTTAAAGTCTTAGACTCTTACTCTGGCCTAATGGTTAAGGTCTTAGACTCTTACTCTGGCCTAATGGTAAGGTCTTAACTCTTACTCTGGCCTAATGGGTAAGGTCTTAGACTCTTACTCTGGCCTACTGGTTAAGGTCTTAGACTCTTACTCTGGCCTAATGGTTAAGGTCTAGACTCCTACTGTGGCCTACTGGTTAAGGTCTTAACTCTTACTCTGGCCTAATGGTTAAGGTCTTAGACTCTTACTCTGGCCTAAGGGTTAAAGTCTTAGACTCTTACTCTGGCCTAATGGTTAAGGTCTTAACTCTTACTCTGGCCTAATGGTTAAGGTCTTAACTCTTACTCTGGCCAAATGGTTAAGGTCTTAGACTCTTACTTTGGCCTAATGGTTAAGGTCTAAACTCTTACTATTGACTAATGGTTAAGGTCTTAACTCTTACTCTGGCCTACTGGTTAAGGTCTTAACTCCTACTCTGGCCTAATGGGTAAGGTCTTAGACTCTTACTCTGTCCTAATGGTTAAGGTCTTAGACTCTTACTCTGGCCCAATGGTTAAGGTCTAGACTCTTACTTAGGCCTAATCCGTAAGGTCTTAACTCTTACTATGGCCTAATGGTTAAGGTCTTAACTCTTACTCTGGCCTAATGGTTAAGGTCTTAGACTCTTACTCTGGCCTAATGGTTAAGGTCTTAACTCTTACACTGGCCTAATGGGTAAGGTCTTAGACTCTTACTCTGTCCTAATGGTTAAGGTCTTAGACTCTTACTCTGGCCTAATGGTTAAGGTCTAGACTCTTACTCTGGCCTAGTCCGTAAGGTCCTAACTCTTACTATGGCCTAATGGTTAAGGTCTTAACTATTACTCTGGCCTAATGGTCAAGGTCTAGACTCTTACTCTGACCTAGTGCTTAAGGTTTTAACTCTTACTCTGGCCTAATGGTTAAGGTCTTAACTCTTACTCTGGCCTAATGGTCAAGGTCTAGACTCTTACTCTGACCTAGTGCTTAAGGTTTTAACTCTTACTCTGGCCTAATGGTTAAGGTTTTATACTCTTACTCTGGCCTAATGGCTAATGTCTTGACTCTCACTCTGGCCTAATGGTTAAGGTCTAGACTCCTACTCTGGCCTACTGGTTAAGGTCATAACTCTTACTGTGTCCTAATGGTTAAAGTCTTAGACTCTTACTCTGGCCTACTGGTTAAGACCTTAACTCTTACTCTGGCCTAATGGTTAAGGTTTTAACTCTTACTCTGGCCTAATGGTTAAGGTTTTAGACTCTTACTCTGGCCTAACGGTTAAAGTCTTAGACTCTTTGTAGGAGAGTGGAATCTGACTAATGGTTGCCCCCAACTTTTTGCCTGGTATTTAAGTGGTTTTTGACTAGTCTGGCTGGGATCCTGCTATCCAGGACCCCAGCCTATCTGCTTTCTCCCTAAAACTGTTGTGAGTACTCTAGGTACAAACATAATTGGATGCTGGGCAGGCCCTTCCAGTCCCTTGTAGATGGTACCCTAGGTACCCAGGGCATGGGTCCCCCAGTAGGCCTACCAGGGCTGCAGCACTTATTGTGCCACCCTGGGACAGCCACCCAAACTGACACCACCAGGCCACTACTGTAGCCTGGGTAAGGTGGTGCTAGTACCCCTTACAGGGATGTAGGTACCCTATGTCCCATACCATTACAACACATATACTCTCATAGGTCACCCCTATGGCAGGCCCTGGTAATCCTACAGGGCTGGGTGCTGAGGTATGTGTGAGGGGGGACCCCTACATGAGTAGGACCTCTCTGCAACCTTCGTAACACCGTTACTGGGTTGTTTGTAGTGTAGCCATACCATATACTCTACCGCATTATAAGTTATTGCGTCATCGCTGTAACTTGGGACTGGCTACACAGAACCATATCGTGTTTGGTGTCAAACATGAAGGAATCATACCCCCAGTCCAGCCATGGGCATGGGGGCACGATCCCCCCTTGCTAGGAGGGTGATATGGGAAAAGCGGTATATTTTAGACACCAATTTAAAAGTGCACATGTACCACAAAATGGCTACTGTTCGCCACCTACACGACTCTGGCTGGCTGTTGCTGGGGAAAACCCCAGCCTCGCCATCTGGACAATAGGGCTCCTGTGGCAGGGAGGTGCCAGCACCTCCCCAGACAGGATATGTGGATTGGAACAGGGTGGGTGCACCAAAAGTCCATTCAGAGTTGCACGTAGGCAGCTGCAGAGCCCCAATTCTGCATACACCGCCTGGAACCGGTTCAGGGGCATCCTGCCCCTCGCCCAGGCGGGAAACACATAAAGGGGAGTGGGTGTAGCCACCCTTTCCCGCCTCTACTCTGATTGGTAGGCTCTATTTTGGACCATCCCCTAATCTTGGGGATATATGGGAATAACTTTGCCCTAGAGCCGTAGATTCGTACAGGACTTCACAGAACTGACCTTCGACGAGCTGCTGCCCAGCTGACTGAAGAAATCTCCCTTGGGATAAAGGAGTTATCCCCCTGCTTGGCAGGCACCTAAAAGACTACAAGATACCCGGTTGGAACTTCGTTGCTCTCACGACCTTCGACGCCTTCCAGCAACCTCGAGGTGGGTCTCCAGTACATCCCAGCGTCCTGTGAGCGTGCCCAGCAAGTCTGAGCACCCTGGATCACGTGGGTGTCGAGATCCCCGCATACCCCGAGACACCGGCCACCTCTTGTCCAGCACACGACCCCGACCAGTGGGGAAGTTGTGCTTTGGCCCATTCTTGAGCCAACCTTCAAGCAGCATTTGTGCCGACCCTCAGCTCCCTGGCCCGCTCCGGTGGCCCGTGGGAGCCCTTTTACGCACTCCATTTTGCTGCCTTCCGCGGTCCCTTGTCTCTCGACTTGTGGACCCTGACGGAGGACAATCTTCTTTCCTAAGAGTTCCCCTGGTTGCTCCAGGCCTGCTCTACGCTCCCTGCAAAGGAGAGCACCCTCAGACCACGTGGGTCTGCACCAGCAGCTGCTTTGTTCCTCTTGCGTGGGTTGCGGTTGCCAATGCTTAGTGGATCCAATCGGGACACTAACACCGCAGCGACCCTCAGCCGACGTGGGACAGTCGCCTCCAGAAGCTGGCCTTCCTTGAAGCCTCCCGGAGCCCGTGACTACCGAGCCCAGCTGTACCTTCCACACCTGAAGCACCCGACATCCACAAGCTCCTTCCTGTGAGCTCCCTGGTCACTCTGCTGTGACCCAGACTCTGTCCCCTCTGCTTTCAGGTTCATCTTTGTCTTTTCTTCAACTTCAATCTTCACGACTTCAGCGACACTTCCAGCTAGCAGCAGTTTGGACTCCTTTTCCATAGAAAATCAGCCCGCGACCCGACACCAGAATCGACCTATGCACCCGGCTTCCCTGGGGCAGGTAACAGTGGTACTTCGGTACTTCCGTGGTGGTGGGCTCTCCAAAGCCTTAAGTCTCCAGCCTTAACTTTGTACTGTTGTTAGAAGTGTCCTTAAACCTTAATTATTCAACCGCGACATTCTCCATAGGCTAACATTGCGATCCCGACAGCAGCTTCTCGCACTGCACACGCCTCCCGTGGGTCCCCTTCCTCTTAACTGTGGGTGGATTCTTAAGGGGCCAGCGATCCTGAATGCCCTAGGCATTGCCTGTAGAATTGTCGTGGTTCTTATACCACTATTTTAGTATATGGTTTGGTCCCCCCCTGGGGCCCATTGATTTCTGTGCTATTTATTGTGTTTAGAAATGCTTGTTTGAAACGTAACTTTGCCACTAGCCACATAAAGTGACTGTGGGATTCTGTCTAGAATAAATACATATATTTTATATATATACCTGTGTGGGCTACTCTTTCATTTGGTTATTCAAGAGGTTATTATGGTAAAACAATAAGCTTAACACTCCTTCAAGACTTAGCCTGAAGGCTGCTCTCCACAGCTACCACTAGGATAGCTTTCTTTAAAGGTTGTCTTAAACCTATCATCAATACGAGTCGAATTGGACTGGTGCAAGGTGTCCCTATAACTAGGAACAGCATATGCCAGGCCAACTTCTCACATTGGTGTGCAGCGGTTGGATTCAAGCTTGCCATTGTTTTACCAGATAACAAATTGAATTTCTAAAGTGAAAGCCACAAGGTACCAAAGGTACATATAAATTCAAGCTAGAATACAATAAGTTCTACTGAACTTGGAGTTGTGTGTAGAGGGTTTAGCACACCTTGACTACAACTCAAGAGAGGGTTCAGTAGGCCACACTTAGTGTAGGTAGATACATCACTACACTAAACATGTCTTCAGGTGGCACTAAGGCTATGGAAGGACCCCAGAGGGTCCCAGTAGATAAGTATGATAATTTCACCTTTGCAGAGCTCAGGGAAATGTGCACCCTTAGGGGACTGAAGACAGAAAGAGGTGCCAACACAAAACGTCTCAAGGAGATCCTGCTCATAGCAGACTTTATGGAGTCCATAGGATCCAGAGGGACGGACAGAGTGGGTGGGCACCCCTCAGAAGAGGACACTCCCAGAGTGGAATCTGAAGAGGAACAGGAAGAGGATGAAAATCCTGACCTGGAAGAAACAAACCACTCACAGCATGGAGGTGATGGCCCAAGAGGCACTCCCTCCACCCTTAAAAGGGGAGTGGTGGGTCCAAGAAGGAACAGATCCCCCTCAGTGGGATCCAACCATTCTAAGGGATCCAAAGGGTCCTCTGCCTCTTCCCAGAGAAGAGAAACCTCTCATGAGAGGAAATGCAGACTGATCAAATTTGAGCAGGCTAAGCTTGAGCTTAAAAGAGAACAGTTAGCATTAGACAGGGAAACCCTGGAGCTTCAGAAAGCTTCAAGAAAGTGGGGTCTAGAGATCCCTGGTGGCAGTGATGAAACCCCTAGAGTTAGAGAGAGAGTCCCTGACAATAGGAACCTCCACAAGATTGTGCCCCCCTATCAGAATGGGGATGATATTCACAAATGGATATCTGCTCTTGAAAGGGCCTGTAGAGTACAGAGGGTCCCTGTAGAGCAGTGGGCAGCAATCCTGTGGCTCTCCTTTTCAGATAAAGGGAGAGACAAGCTCCTCTCTGTAAGAGAAGAGGATGCTGATGATTATTATATCCTGAAAGATGCTTTAATAGATGGGTTTGGCTTAACCCCTGATCAATACAGACTTAAGTTCAGAGACACCCAGAAAGCACAAAATCAGGATTGGGTAGACTTTGTGGATTGTGCAACCAAGGCACTGGAAGGTTGGTTAAATGGCAGTAAAGTTAATGATTATCAAGGATTGTATAATCTCATTATGAGGGAGCAGATTCTTAATAATTGTCAGAACCAACTTTTACACCAGCACCTGGTGGACTCTGATCTGACCTCTCCCCAAGAATTGGGAAAGAAGGCAGACAAATGGGTCAGAACCAGGATTAGGCCTAAGAACCAAGTCGGTGACCAGAAGAAGGATTCCACTAAGCCCAAAGAGAAAGGTGGGGATGATAAACAAGAAAAGTCCTCTGAAGGGCCCCAACAACCCAGTGCTGGGGGTGGGTCCCAAAATACTTCCTCTAATAACAAGAAACCCTATTGCCATGTCTGTAAGAAACCTGGCCACTGGAAAACTGACTCCAGCTGTCCTAAAATTGGCAATAAAGAAAATGTTCCTCCAAAACCTGCTCCAACACCTCCTGTTACTACTAGTAGTAATCCCCCAGGTGGTGGGAGTGCACCCAAAAACTTAGTTGGGTTCTCTTTGGGGACACCCGTGGACTCTGGCCTAGCCAGGTCCCCTGGATTAGCAACTATGGTCTGTGATGGTGGCATGGGGTTTGCCAACTTTACCATGAGCCCCAGTATTCTGGGCAGGTACAGACAAGAACCAATAATCAATGGTCAGAAGGCTGTGGCCTATAAGGACACAGGGGCCACTGTCACCATGGTGACCAAGAGGCTAGTGCCCCTAGATCAGCTTTTACCTGGGTTTAGCTATCAGGTGACCAACATTGATGGAGTCAGGAAAGATCATCCCATGGCAGTGATAAATCTCAGCTGGGGAGGAGTCACTGGCCCCAAGAGGGTGGCAGTGTCCCCAAACTTGCCTGTAGATTGTTTACTGGGGAATGATCTAGAAATCTCAGCCTGGGCTGAGGTTGACCACAAGGCCCATTTGAAAATGGTAGGAATTCCTGAGAGAGTGGATGAGACCCTGAGGGCCTCACCTCCACCCCAGGAGAAAATAGAAAGAGTGAAGCCTGAAACTATGGATCACTCTACACAAACAGAGAGCATAGGGGAGGGGGAGCAGTCTTCCCCCCACCAGACTACAGGTAAAGGTCCAGTTTCTCAGGGAACTGATCCTGCCCCTTGTGAAGTAACTGCCCCAGAAGTGGACAGGCCTGGCCTGCTCACCTCCCTGATGGCAGGGGATCCTTCCAAGGTGGTACCCAGTCTGGAGCAGGTATCCTGCCCCTCTCTACCCTGCCTCAGTCAGCCCAGGGCTGCAGAGGTCAGGGAGGTCAGTGGACCCTTGTTGGGCCCCTGCCCAGAGGAACCCCCTCATCAAGAGATTAGGGACACCCAGCAGAGTAGTTTCAGCCAGGTGAATATTCCTCTACAAACTGAGGGATCCCCCTTACCCCTAGGTATAGGCACCCCTCAAATGGATGTTGTTGAGCACAGGGAAACCTGGGGCCTAGCTGCCCCAAACCTTCCAGTGCCCTCCACTATTCCAGCCAAAGGGATCCAACCCCCAGCTGTAGGCAGCCAGAGGTTGACCCTTAGGGCCAGATATGACACCGTCATGGGCAGAAAGGCTTCCATAGTGGCCAGTGATCTGAGGAGGTTGAGACCAACCCAAGTAGGGTCTCACTTCCAGACTCAGACACCCCACCAGCCCACCTCTGACCCAAAAACCAATACAGGTAATTTCCCTAGACTTTGGAGAAACTCTAGAACCCCTTGGGGTAGGATTTCCCAAGTGGACCATGACACAGGGAGCAACCATGTTAGTACAGGTTCTTCCTTATATGGCCACTCAGGAAATAAAGGCTTATCTGGACAAGGTTAGCCTTATCTCTTTCGTTTGGGGGGGGGTTATGTAGGAGAGTGGAATCTGACTAATGGTTGCCCCCAACTTTTTGCCTGGTATTTAAGTGGTTTTTGACTAGTCTGGCTGGGATCCTGCTATCCAGGACCCCAGCCTATCTGCTTTCTCCCTAAAACTGTTGTGAGTACTCTAGGTACAAACATAATTGGATGCTGGGCAGGCCCTTCCAGTCCCTTGTAGATGGTACCCTAGGTACCCAGGGCATGGGTCCCCCAGTAGGCCTACCAGGGCTGCAGCACTTATTGTGCCACCCTGGGACAGCCACCCAAACTGACACCACCAGGCCACTACTGTAGCCTGGGTAAGGTGGTGCTAGCACCCCTTACAGGGATGTAGGTACCCTATGTCCCATACCATTACAACACATATACTCTCATAGGTCACCCCTATGGCAGGCCCTGGTAATCCTACAGGGCTGGGTGCTGAGGTATGTGTGAGGGGGGACCCCTACATGAGTAGGACCTCTCTGCAACCTTCGTAACACCATTACTGGGTTGTTTGTAGTGTAGCCATACCATATACTCTACCGCATTATAAGTTATTGCGTCATCGCTGTAACTTGGGACTGGCTACACAGAACCATATCGTGTTTGGTGTCAAACATGAAGGAATCATACCCCCAGTCCAGCCATGGGCATGGGGGCACGATCCCCCCTTGCTAGGAGGGTGATATGGGAAAAGCGGTATATTTTAGACACCAATTTAAAAGTGCACATGTACCACAAAATGGCTACTGTTCGCCACCTACACGACTCTGGCTGGCTGTTGCTGGGGAAAACCCCAGCCTCGCCATCTGGACAATAGGGCTCCTGTGGCAGGGAGGTGCCAGCACCTCCCCAGACAGGATATGTGGATTGGAACAGGGTGGGTGCACCAAAAGTCCATTCAGAGTTGCACGTAGGCAGCTGCAGAGCCCCAATTCTGCATACACCGCCTGGAACCGGTTCAGGGGCATCCTGCCCCTCGCCCAGGCGGGAAACACATAAAGGGGAGTGGGTGTAGCCACCCTTTCCCGCCTCTACTCTGATTGGTAGGCTCTATTTTGGACCATCCCCTAATCTTGGGGATATATGGGAATAACTTTGCCCTAGAGCCGTAGATTCGTACAGGACTTCACAGAACTGACCTTCGACGAGCTGCTGCCCAGCTGACTGAAGAAATCTCCCTTGGGATAAAGGAGTTATCCCCCTGCTTGGCAGGCACCTAAAAGACTACAAGATACCCGGTTGGAACTTCGTTGCTCTCACGACCTTCGACGCCTTCCAGCAACCTCGAGGTGGGTCTCCAGTGCATCCCAGCGTCCTGTGAGCGTGCCCAGCAAGTCTGAGCACCCTGGATCACGTGGGTGTCGAGATCCCCGCATACCCCGAGACACCGGCCACCTCTTGTCCAGCACACGACCCCGACCAGTGGGGAAGTTGTGCTTTGGCCCATTCTTGAGCCAACCTTCAAGCAGCATTTGTGCCGACCCTCAGCTCCCTGGCCCGCTCCGGTGGCCCGTGGGAGCCCTTTTACGCACTCCATTTTGCTGCCTTCCGCGGTCCCTTGTCTCTCGACTTGTGGACCCTGACGGAGGACAATCTTCTTTCCTAAGAGTTCCCCTGGTTGCTCCAGGCCTGCTCTACGCTCCCTGCAAAGGAGAGCACCCTCAGACCACGTGGGTCTGCACCAGCAGCTGCTTTGTTCCTCTTGCGTGGGTTGCGGTTGCCAATGCTTAGTGGATCCAATCGGGACACTAACACCGCAGCGACCCTCAGCCGACGTGGGACAGTCGCCCTCCAGAAGCTGGCCTTCCTTGAAGCCTCCCGGAGCCCGTGACTACCGAGCCCAGCTGTACCTTCCACACCTGAAGCACCCGACATCCACAAGCTCCTTCCTGTGAGCTCCCTGGTCACTCTGCTGTGACCCAGACTCTGTCCCCTCTGCTTTCAGGTTCATCTTTGTCTTTTCTTCAACTTCAATCTTCACGACTTCAGCGACACTTCCAGCTAGCAGCAGTTTGGACTCCTTTTCCATAGAAAATCAGCCCGCGACCCGACACCAGAATCGACCTATGCACCCGGCTTCCCTGGGGCAGGTAACAGTGGTACTTCGGTACTTCCGTGGTGGTGGGCTCTCCAAAGCCTTAAGTCTCCAGCCTTAACTTTGTACTGTTGTTAGAAGTGTCCTTAAACCTTAATTATTCAACCGCGACATTCTCCATAGGCTAACATTGCGATCCCGACAGCAGCTTCTCGCACTGCACACGCCTCCCGTGGGTCCCCTTCCTCTTAACTGTGGGTGGATTCTTAAGGGGCCAGCGATCCTGAATGCCCTAGGCATTGCCTGTAGAATTGTCGTGGTTCTTATACCACTATTTTAGTATATGGTTTGGTCCCCCCCTGGGGCCCATTGATTTCTGTGCTATTTATTGTGTTTAGAAATGCTTGTTTGAAACGTAACTTTGCCACTAGCCACATAAAGTGACTGTGGGATTCTGTCTAGAATAAATACATATATTTTATATATATACCTGTGTGGGCTACTCTTTCATTTGGTTATTCAAGAGGTTATTATGGTAAAACAATAAGCTTAACACTCCTTCAAGACTTAGCCTGAAGGCTGCTCTCCACAGCTACCACTAGGATAGCTTTCTTTAAAGGTTGTCTTAAACCTATCATCAATACGAGTCGAATTGGACTGGTGCAAGGTGTCCCTATAACTAGGAACAGCATATGCCAGGCCAACTTCTCACACTCTTACTCTGGCCTAATGGTTAAGGTCTTATCTCTTACTCTGGCCTAATGGTTAAGGTCTAAGACTCTTACTCTTGCCTAATGGTTAAGGTCTTAACTCTTACTCTGGCCTAATGGTTAAGGTCTTAACTCTTACTTTGGACTAATGGTTAAGGTCTTAGACTCTCACTCTGGCATAATGGCTAAGGTCTTAACTCTTACTCTGGCCTACTGGTTAAGGTCTTAGACTCTTACTCTGGCCTACTGGTTAAAGTCTTAACTCTTACTCTGGCCTAATGGTTAAGGTTTTAACTCTTCCTCTGGCCTAATGGTTGAGGTCTTAGACTCTTACTCTGGCCTAATGGTTAAGGTCTTAACTCTTACTCTGACCTAATGGTTAAGGTCTTAGACTCTTACTCTGGCCTAATGGTTAAGGTCTTGACTCTTACTCTGGCCTAATGGTTAAAGTCTTAGACTCTTACTCTGGCCTAATGGTTAAGGTCTAGACTCTTATGCTGGACTAATGGTTAAGCTCTTAACTCTTCCTCTGGGCTAATGGCTAAGTTCTTAACTCTTACTCTGACCTAATGGTTAAGGTCTTAGACTCTTACTCTGGCCTAATGGTTAAGGTCGCAGACTCTTACTCTTGCCTAATGGTTAAGATCTTAACTCTCACTCTGGCCTAATGGTTAAGGTGTTAACTCTTACTCTGGCCTAATGGTTAAGGTCTTAGACTCTTACACTGGCCTACTGGTTAAGGTCTTTGCTCTTACTCTGGCCTACTGGTTAAGGTCCTAGACTCTTACTCTGGCCTAATGGTTAAGGTCCTAACTCTTACTATTGACTAATGGTTAAGGTCTTAACTCTTACTCTGGCCTAATGGGTAAGGTCTTAGACTCTTACTCTGGCCTACTGGTTAAGGTCTTAACTCTTACTCTGGCCTAATGGGTAAGGTCTTAGACTCTTACTCTGTCCTAATGGTTAAGGTCTTAGACTCTTACTCTGGCCTAATGGTTAAGGTCTAGACTCTTACTCTTGCCTAATGGTTAAGGTCTTAGACTCTTACTCTGGCCTACTGGTTAAGGTCTTAACTCTTGCTCTGGCCTAATGGTTAAGGTCTTAGACACTTACTCTGTCCTAATGGTTAAAGTCCTAGACTCTTACTGTGGCCTAATGGTTAAGATCTTAGACTCTTACTCTTGCCTAATGGTTAAGGTCTTAACTCTTACTCTGGCCTAATGGTTAAGGTCTTAGACTCTTACTCTGGCCTAATGGTTAAGGTCTTAACTCTTACTCTGGCCTAATGGGTAAGGTCTTAGACTCTTACTCTGGCCTACTGGTTAAGGTCTTAGACTCTTACTCTGGCCTAATGGTTAAGGTCTAGACTCCTACTCTGGCCTACTGGTTAAGGTCTTAACTCTTACTCTGGCCTAATGGTTAAGGTCTTAGACTCTTACTCTGGCCTAAGGGTTAAAGTCTTAGACTCTTACTCTGGCCTAATGGTTAAGGTCTTAACTCTTACTCTGGCCTAATGGTTAAGGTCTTAACTCTTACTCTGGCCAAATGGTTAAGGTCTTAGACTCTTACTTTGGCCTAATGGTTAAGGTCTAAACTCTTACTATTGACTAATGGTTAAGGTCTTAACTCTTACTCTGGCCTACTGGTTAAGGTCTTAACTCTTACTCTGGCCTAATGGGTAAGGTCTTAGACTCTTACTCTGTCCTAATGGTTAAGGTCTTAGACTCTTACTCTGGCCCAATGGTTAAGGTCTAGACTCTTACTTAGGCCTAATCCGTAAGGTCTTAACTCTTACTATGGCCTAATGGTTAAGGTCTTAACTCTTACTCTGGCCTAATGGGTAAGGTCTTAGACTCTTACTCTGGCCTACTGGTTAAGGTCTTAACTCTTACACTGGCCTAATGGGTAAGGTCTTAGACTCTTACTCTGTCCTAATGGTTAAGGTCTTAGACTCTTACTCTGGCCTAATGGTTAAGGTCTAGACTCTTACTCTTGCCTAATGGTTAAGGTCTTAGACTCTTACTCTGGCCTACTGGTTAAGGTCTTAACTCTTGCTCTGGCCTAATGGTTAAGGTCTTAGACACTTACTCTGTCCTAATGGTTAAAGTCCTAGACTCTTACTGTGGCCTAATGGTTAAGATCTTAGACTCTTACTCTTGCCTAATGGTTAAGGTCTTAACTCTTACTCTGGCCTAATGGTTAAGGTCTTAGACTCTTACTCTGGCCTAATGGTTAAGGTCTTAACTCTTACTCTGGCCTAATGGGTAAGGTCTTAGACTCTTACTCTGGCCTACTGGTTAAGGTCTTAGACTCTTACTCTGGCCTAATGGTTAAGGTCTAGACTCCTACTCTGGCCTACTGGTTAAGGTCTTAACTCTTACTCTGGCCTAATGGTTAAGGTCTTAGACTCTTACTCTGGCCTAAGGGTTAAAGTCTTAGACTCTTACTCTGGCCTAATGGTTAAGGTCTTAACTCTAACTCTGGCCTAATGGTTAAGGTCTTAACTCTTACTCTGGCCAAATGGTTAAGGTCTTAGACTCTTACTTTGGCCTAATGGTTAAGGTCTAAACTCTTACTATTGACTAATGGTTAAGGTCTTAACTCTTACTCTGGCCTACTGGTTAAGGTCTTAACTCTTACTCTGGCCTAATGGGTAAGGTCTTAGACTCTTACTCTGTCCTAATGGTTAAGGTCTTAGACTCTTACTCTGGCCCAATGGTTAAGGTCTAGACTCTTACTTAGGCCTAATCCGTAAGGTCTTAACTCTTACTATGGCCTAATGGTTAAGGTCTTAACTCTTACTCTGGCCTAATGGTTAAGGTCTTAGACTCTTACTCTGGCCTAATGGTTAAGGTCTTAACTCTTACACTGGCCTAATGGGTAAGGTCTTAGACTCTTACTCTGTCCTAATGGTTAAGGTCTTAGACTCTTACTCTGGCCTAATGGTTAAGGTCTAGACTCTTACTCTGGCCTAGTCCGTAAGGTCCTAACTCTTACTATGGCCTAATGGTTAAGGTCTTAACTATTACTCTGGCCTAATGGTCAAGGTCTAGACTCTTACTCTGACCTAGTGCTTAAGGTTTTAACTCTTACTCTGGCCTAATGGTTAAGGTCTTAACTCTTACTCTGGCCTAATGGTCAAGGTCTAGACTCTTACTCTGACCTAGTGCTTAAGGTTTTAACTCTTACTCTGGCCTAATGGTTAAGGTTTTATACTCTTACTCTGGTCTAATGGCTAAGGTCTTGACTCTCACTCTGGCCTAATGGTTAAGGTCTAGACTCCTACTCTGGCCTACTGGTTAAGGTCATAACTCTTACTGTGTCCTAATGGTTAAAGTCTTAGACTCTTACTCTGGCCTACTGGTTAAGACCTTAACTCTTACTCTGGCCTAATGGTTAAGGTTTTAACTCTTACTCTGGCCTAATGGTTAAGGTTTTAGACTCTTACTCTTGCCTAATGGTTAAGGTCTTAGACTCTTACTCTGGCCTAATGGTTAAGGTCTTATCTCTTACTCTGGCCTAATGGTTAAGGTCTAAGACTCTTACTCTTGCCTAATGGTTAAGGTCTTAACTCTTACTCTGGCCTAATGGTTAAGGTCTTAACTCTTACTTTGGACTAATGGTTAAGGTTTTAACTCTTACTCTGGCCTAATGGTTAAGGTTTTAGACTCTTACTCTTGCCTAACGGTTAAAGTCTTAGACTCTTACTCTGGCCTAATGGTTAACGTCTTATCTCTTACTCTGGCCTAATGGTTAAGGTCTAAGACTCTTACTCTTGCCTAATGGTTAAGGTCTTAACTCTTACTCTGGCCTAATGGTTAAGGTCTTAACTCTTACTTTGGACTAATGGTTAAGGTCTTAGACTCTCACTCTGGCATAATGGCTAAGGTCTTAACTCTTACTCTGGCCTACTGGTTAAGGTCTTAGACTCTTACTCTGGCCTACTGGTTAAAGTCTTAACTCTTACTCTGGCCTAATGGTTAAGGTTTTAACTCTTCCTCTGGCCTAATGGTTGAGGTCTTAGACTCTTACTCTGGCCTAATGGTTAAGGTCTTAACTCTTACTCTGACCTAATGGTTAAGGTCTTAGACTCTTACTCTGGCCTAATGGTTAAGGTCTTGACTCTTACTCTGGCCTAATGGTTAAAGTCTTAGACTCTTACTCTGGCCTAATGGTTAAGGTCTAGACTCTTATGCTGGACTAATGGTTAAGCTCTTAACTCTTCCTCTGGGCTAATGGCTAAGTTCTTAACTCTTACTCTGACCTAATGGTTAAGGTCTTAGACTCTTACTCTGGCCTAATGGTTAAGGTCGCAGACTCTTACTCTTGCCTAATGGTTAAGATCTCAACTCTCACTCTGGCCTAATGGTTAAGGTGTTAACTCTTACTCTGGCCTAATGGTTAAGGTCTTAGACTCTTACACTGGCCTACTGGTTAAGGTCTTTGCTCTTACTCTGGCCTACTGGTTAAGGTCCTAGACTCTTACTCTGGCCTAATGGTTAAGGTCCTAACTCTTACTATTGACTAATGGTTAAGGTCTTAACTCTTTCTCTGGCCTAATGGGTAAGGTCTTAACTCTTACTCTGGCCTAATGGTTAAGGTCTTAGACTCTTACTCTGGCCTAATGGTTAAGGTCTTAACTCTTACTCTGGCCTAATGGGTAAGGTCTTAGACTCTTACTCTGGCCTACTGGTTAAGGTCTTAGACTCTTACTCTGGCCTAATGGTTAAGGTCTAGACTCCTACTCTGGCCTACTGGTTAAGGTCTTAACTCTTACTCTGGCCTAATGGTTAAGGTCTTAGACTCTTACTCTGGCCTAAGGGTTAAAGTCTTAGACTCTTACTCTGGCCTAATGGTTAAGGTCTTAGACTCTTACTCTGGCCTAATGGTAAGGTCTTAACTCTTACTCTGGCCTAATGGGTAAGGTCTTAGACTCTTACTCTGGCCTACTGGTTAAGGTCTTAGACTCTTACTCTGGCCTAATGGTTAAGGTCTAGACTCCTACTGTGGCCTACTGGTTAAGGTCTTAACTCTTACTCTGGCCTAATGGTTAAGGTCTTAGACTCTTACTCTGGCCTAAGGGTTAAAGTCTTAGACTCTTACTCTGGCCTAATGGTTAAGGTCTTAACTCTTACTCTGGCCTAATGGTTAAGGTCTTAACTCTTACTCTGGCCAAATGGTTAAGGTCTTAGACTCTTACTTTGGCCTAATGGTTAAGGTCTAAACTCTTACTATTGACTAATGGTTAAGGTCTTAACTCTTACTCTGGCCTACTGGTTAAGGTCTTAACTCCTACTCTGGCCTAATGGGTAAGGTCTTAGACTCTTACTCTGTCCTAATGGTTAAGGTCTTAGACTCTTACTCTGGCCCAATGGTTAAGGTCTAGACTCTTACTTAGGCCTAATCCGTAAGGTCTTAACTCTTACTATGGCCTAATGGTTAAGGTCTTAACTCTTACTCTGGCCTAATGGTTAAGGTCTTAGACTCTTACTCTGGCCTAATGGTTAAGGTCTTAACTCTTACACTGGCCTAATGGGTAAGGTCTTAGACTCTTACTCTGTCCTAATGGTTAAGGTCTTAGACTCTTACTCTGGCCTAATGGTTAAGGTCTAGACTCTTACTCTGGCCTAGTCCGTAAGGTCCTAACTCTTACTATGGCCTAATGGTTAAGGTCTTAACTATTACTCTGGCCTAATGGTCAAGGTCTAGACTCTTACTCTGACCTAGTGCTTAAGGTTTTAACTCTTACTCTGGCCTAATGGTTAAGGTCTTAACTCTTACTCTGGCCTAATGGTCAAGGTCTAGACTCTTACTCTGACCTAGTGCTTAAGGTTTTAACTCTTACTCTGGCCTAATGGTTAAGGTTTTATACTCTTACTCTGGCCTAATGGCTAATGTCTTGACTCTCACTCTGGCCTAATGGTTAAGGTCTAGACTCCTACTCTGGCCTACTGGTTAAGGTCATAACTCTTACTGTGTCCTAATGGTTAAAGTCTTAGACTCTTACTCTGGCCTACTGGTTAAGACCTTAACTCTTACTCTGGCCTAATGGTTAAGGTTTTAACTCTTACTCTGGCCTAATGGTTAAGGTTTTAGACTCTTACTCTGGCCTAACGGTTAAAGTCTTAGACTCTTTGTAGGAGAGTGGAATCTGACTAATGGTTGCCCCCAACTTTTTGCCTGGTATTTAAGTGGTTTTTGACTAGTCTGGCTGGGATCCTGCTATCCAGGACCCCAGCCTATCTGCTTTCTCCCTAAAACTGTTGTGAGTACTCTAGGTACAAACATAATTGGATGCTGGGCAGGCCCTTCCAGTCCCTTGTAGATGGTACCCTAGGTACCCAGGGCATGGGTCCCCCAGTAGGCCTACCAGGGCTGCAGCACTTATTGTGCCACCCTGGGACAGCCACCCAAACTGACACCACCAGGCCACTACTGTAGCCTGGGTAAGGTGGTGCTAGTACCCCTTACAGGGATGTAGGTACCCTATGTCCCATACCATTACAACACATATACTCTCATAGGTCACCCCTATGGCAGGCCCTGGTAATCCTACAGGGCTGGGTGCTGAGGTATGTGTGAGGGGGGACCCCTACATGAGTAGGACCTCTCTGCAACCTTCGTAACACCGTTACTGGGTTGTTTGTAGTGTAGCCATACCATATACTCTACCGCATTATAAGTTATTGCGTCATCGCTGTAACTTGGGACTGGCTACACAGAACCATATCGTGTTTGGTGTCAAACATGAAGGAATCATACCCCCAGTCCAGCCATGGGCATGGGGGCACGATCCCCCCTTGCTAGGAGGGTGATATGGGAAAAGCGGTATATTTTAGACACCAATTTAAAAGTGCACATGTACCACAAAATGGCTACTGTTCGCCACCTACACGACTCTGGCTGGCTGTTGCTGGGGAAAACCCCAGCCTCGCCATCTGGACAATAGGGCTCCTGTGGCAGGGAGGTGCCAGCACCTCCCCAGACAGGATATGTGGATTGGAACAGGGTGGGTGCACCAAAAGTCCATTCAGAGTTGCACGTAGGCAGCTGCAGAGCCCCAATTCTGCATACACCGCCTGGAACCGGTTCAGGGGCATCCTGCCCCTCGCCCAGGCGGGAAACACATAAAGGGGAGTGGGTGTAGCCACCCTTTCCCGCCTCTACTCTGATTGGTAGGCTCTATTTTGGACCATCCCCTAATCTTGGGGATATATGGGAATAACTTTGCCCTAGAGCCGTAGATTCGTACAGGACTTCACAGAACTGACCTTCGACGAGCTGCTGCCCAGCTGACTGAAGAAATCTCCCTTGGGATAAAGGAGTTATCCCCCTGCTTGGCAGGCACCTAAAAGACTACAAGATACCCGGTTGGAACTTCGTTGCTCTCACGACCTTCGACGCCTTCCAGCAACCTCGAGGTGGGTCTCCAGTACATCCCAGCGTCCTGTGAGCGTGCCCAGCAAGTCTGAGCACCCTGGATCACGTGGGTGTCGAGATCCCCGCATACCCCGAGACACCGGCCACCTCTTGTCCAGCACACGACCCCGACCAGTGGGGAAGTTGTGCTTTGGCCCATTCTTGAGCCAACCTTCAAGCAGCATTTGTGCCGACCCTCAGCTCCCTGGCCCGCTCCGGTGGCCCGTGGGAGCCCTTTTACGCACTCCATTTTGCTGCCTTCCGCGGTCCCTTGTCTCTCGACTTGTGGACCCTGACGGAGGACAATCTTCTTTCCTAAGAGTTCCCCTGGTTGCTCCAGGCCTGCTCTACGCTCCCTGCAAAGGAGAGCACCCTCAGACCACGTGGGTCTGCACCAGCAGCTGCTTTGTTCCTCTTGCGTGGGTTGCGGTTGCCAATGCTTAGTGGATCCAATCGGGACACTAACACCGCAGCGACCCTCAGCCGACGTGGGACAGTCGCCTCCAGAAGCTGGCCTTCCTTGAAGCCTCCCGGAGCCCGTGACTACCGAGCCCAGCTGTACCTTCCACACCTGAAGCACCCGACATCCACAAGCTCCTTCCTGTGAGCTCCCTGGTCACTCTGCTGTGACCCAGACTCTGTCCCCTCTGCTTTCAGGTTCATCTTTGTCTTTTCTTCAACTTCAATCTTCACGACTTCAGCGACACTTCCAGCTAGCAGCAGTTTGGACTCCTTTTCCATAGAAAATCAGCCCGCGACCCGACACCAGAATCGACCTATGCACCCGGCTTCCCTGGGGCAGGTAACAGTGGTACTTCGGTACTTCCGTGGTGGTGGGCTCTCCAAAGCCTTAAGTCTCCAGCCTTAACTTTGTACTGTTGTTAGAAGTGTCCTTAAACCTTAATTATTCAACCGCGACATTCTCCATAGGCTAACATTGCGATCCCGACAGCAGCTTCTCGCACTGCACACGCCTCCCGTGGGTCCCCTTCCTCTTAACTGTGGGTGGATTCTTAAGGGGCCAGCGATCCTGAATGCCCTAGGCATTGCCTGTAGAATTGTCGTGGTTCTTATACCACTATTTTAGTATATGGTTTGGTCCCCCCCTGGGGCCCATTGATTTCTGTGCTATTTATTGTGTTTAGAAATGCTTGTTTGAAACGTAACTTTGCCACTAGCCACATAAAGTGACTGTGGGATTCTGTCTAGAATAAATACATATATTTTATATATATACCTGTGTGGGCTACTCTTTCATTTGGTTATTCAAGAGGTTATTATGGTAAAACAATAAGCTTAACACTCCTTCAAGACTTAGCCTGAAGGCTGCTCTCCACAGCTACCACTAGGATAGCTTTCTTTAAAGGTTGTCTTAAACCTATCATCAATACGAGTCGAATTGGACTGGTGCAAGGTGTCCCTATAACTAGGAACAGCATATGCCAGGCCAACTTCTCACATTGGTGTGCAGCGGTTGGATTCAAGCTTGCCATTGTTTTACCAGATAACAAATTGAATTTCTAAAGTGAAAGCCACAAGGTACCAAAGGTACATATAAATTCAAGCTAGAATACAATAAGTTCTACTGAACTTGGAGTTGTGTGTAGAGGGTTTAGCACACCTTGACTACAACTCAAGAGAGGGTTCAGTAGGCCACACTTAGTGTAGGTAGATACATCACTACACTAAACATGTCTTCAGGTGGCACTAAGGCTATGGAAGGACCCCAGAGGGTCCCAGTAGATAAGTATGATAATTTCACCTTTGCAGAGCTCAGGGAAATGTGCACCCTTAGGGGACTGAAGACAGAAAGAGGTGCCAACACAAAACGTCTCAAGGAGATCCTGCTCATAGCAGACTTTATGGAGTCCATAGGATCCAGAGGGACGGACAGAGTGGGTGGGCACCCCTCAGAAGAGGACACTCCCAGAGTGGAATCTGAAGAGGAACAGGAAGAGGATGAAAATCCTGACCTGGAAGAAACAAACCACTCACAGCATGGAGGTGATGGCCCAAGAGGCACTCCCTCCACCCTTAAAAGGGGAGTGGTGGGTCCAAGAAGGAACAGATCCCCCTCAGTGGGATCCAACCATTCTAAGGGATCCAAAGGGTCCTCTGCCTCTTCCCAGAGAAGAGAAACCTCTCATGAGAGGAAATGCAGACTGATCAAATTTGAGCAGGCTAAGCTTGAGCTTAAAAGAGAACAGTTAGCATTAGACAGGGAAACCCTGGAGCTTCAGAAAGCTTCAAGAAAGTGGGGTCTAGAGATCCCTGGTGGCAGTGATGAAACCCCTAGAGTTAGAGAGAGAGTCCCTGACAATAGGAACCTCCACAAGATTGTGCCCCCCTATCAGAATGGGGATGATATTCACAAATGGATATCTGCTCTTGAAAGGGCCTGTAGAGTACAGAGGGTCCCTGTAGAGCAGTGGGCAGCAATCCTGTGGCTCTCCTTTTCAGATAAAGGGAGAGACAAGCTCCTCTCTGTAAGAGAAGAGGATGCTGATGATTATTATATCCTGAAAGATGCTTTAATAGATGGGTTTGGCTTAACCCCTGATCAATACAGACTTAAGTTCAGAGACACCCAGAAAGCACAAAATCAGGATTGGGTAGACTTTGTGGATTGTGCAACCAAGGCACTGGAAGGTTGGTTAAATGGCAGTAAAGTTAATGATTATCAAGGATTGTATAATCTCATTATGAGGGAGCAGATTCTTAATAATTGTCAGAACCAACTTTTACACCAGCACCTGGTGGACTCTGATCTGACCTCTCCCCAAGAATTGGGAAAGAAGGCAGACAAATGGGTCAGAACCAGGATTAGGCCTAAGAACCAAGTCGGTGACCAGAAGAAGGATTCCACTAAGCCCAAAGAGAAAGGTGGGGATGATAAACAAGAAAAGTCCTCTGAAGGGCCCCAACAACCCAGTGCTGGGGGTGGGTCCCAAAATACTTCCTCTAATAACAAGAAACCCTATTGCCATGTCTGTAAGAAACCTGGCCACTGGAAAACTGACTCCAGCTGTCCTAAAATTGGCAATAAAGAAAATGTTCCTCCAAAACCTGCTCCAACACCTCCTGTTACTACTAGTAGTAATCCCCCAGGTGGTGGGAGTGCACCCAAAAACTTAGTTGGGTTCTCTTTGGGGACACCCGTGGACTCTGGCCTAGCCAGGTCCCCTGGATTAGCAACTATGGTCTGTGATGGTGGCATGGGGTTTGCCAACTTTACCATGAGCCCCAGTATTCTGGGCAGGTACAGACAAGAACCAATAATCAATGGTCAGAAGGCTGTGGCCTATAAGGACACAGGGGCCACTGTCACCATGGTGACCAAGAGGCTAGTGCCCCTAGATCAGCTTTTACCTGGGTTTAGCTATCAGGTGACCAACATTGATGGAGTCAGGAAAGATCATCCCATGGCAGTGATAAATCTCAGCTGGGGAGGAGTCACTGGCCCCAAGAGGGTGGCAGTGTCCCCAAACTTGCCTGTAGATTGTTTACTGGGGAATGATCTAGAAATCTCAGCCTGGGCTGAGGTTGACCACAAGGCCCATTTGAAAATGGTAGGAATTCCTGAGAGAGTGGATGAGACCCTGAGGGCCTCACCTCCACCCCAGGAGAAAATAGAAAGAGTGAAGCCTGAAACTATGGATCACTCTACACAAACAGAGAGCATAGGGGAGGGGGAGCAGTCTTCCCCCCACCAGACTACAGGTAAAGGTCCAGTTTCTCAGGGAACTGATCCTGCCCCTTGTGAAGTAACTGCCCCAGAAGTGGACAGGCCTGGCCTGCTCACCTCCCTGATGGCAGGGGATCCTTCCAAGGTGGTACCCAGTCTGGAGCAGGTATCCTGCCCCTCTCTACCCTGCCTCAGTCAGCCCAGGGCTGCAGAGGTCAGGGAGGTCAGTGGACCCTTGTTGGGCCCCTGCCCAGAGGAACCCCCTCATCAAGAGATTAGGGACACCCAGCAGAGTAGTTTCAGCCAGGTGAATATTCCTCTACAAACTGAGGGATCCCCCTTACCCCTAGGTATAGGCACCCCTCAAATGGATGTTGTTGAGCACAGGGAAACCTGGGGCCTAGCTGCCCCAAACCTTCCAGTGCCCTCCACTATTCCAGCCAAAGGGATCCAACCCCCAGCTGTAGGCAGCCAGAGGTTGACCCTTAGGGCCAGATATGACACCGTCATGGGCAGAAAGGCTTCCATAGTGGCCAGTGATCTGAGGAGGTTGAGACCAACCCAAGTAGGGTCTCACTTCCAGACTCAGACACCCCACCAGCCCACCTCTGACCCAAAAACCAATACAGGTAATTTCCCTAGACTTTGGAGAAACTCTAGAACCCCTTGGGGTAGGATTTCCCAAGTGGACCATGACACAGGGAGCAACCATGTTAGTACAGGTTCTTCCTTATATGGCCACTCAGGAAATAAAGGCTTATCTGGACAAGGTTAGCCTTATCTCTTTCGTTTGGGGGGGGGTTATGTAGGAGAGTGGAATCTGACTAATGGTTGCCCCCAACTTTTTGCCTGGTATTTAAGTGGTTTTTGACTAGTCTGGCTGGGATCCTGCTATCCAGGACCCCAGCCTATCTGCTTTCTCCCTAAAACTGTTGTGAGTACTCTAGGTACAAACATAATTGGATGCTGGGCAGGCCCTTCCAGTCCCTTGTAGATGGTACCCTAGGTACCCAGGGCATGGGTCCCCCAGTAGGCCTACCAGGGCTGCAGCACTTATTGTGCCACCCTGGGACAGCCACCCAAACTGACACCACCAGGCCACTACTGTAGCCTGGGTAAGGTGGTGCTAGCACCCCTTACAGGGATGTAGGTACCCTATGTCCCATACCATTACAACACATATACTCTCATAGGTCACCCCTATGGCAGGCCCTGGTAATCCTACAGGGCTGGGTGCTGAGGTATGTGTGAGGGGGGACCCCTACATGAGTAGGACCTCTCTGCAACCTTCGTAACACCGTTACTGGGTTGTTTGTAGTGTAGCCATACCATATACTCTACCGCATTATAAGTTATTGCGTCATCGCTGTAACTTGGGACTGGCTACACAGAACCATATCGTGTTTGGTGTCAAACATGAAGGAATCATACCCCCAGTCCAGCCATGGGCATGGGGGCACGATCCCCCCTTGCTAGGAGGGTGATATGGGAAAAGCGGTATATTTTAGACACCAATTTAAAAGTGCACATGTACCACAAAATGGCTACTGTTCGCCACCTACACGACTCTGGCTGGCTGTTGCTGGGGAAAACCCCAGCCTCGCCATCTGGACAATAGGGCTCCTGTGGCAGGGAGGTGCCAGCACCTCCCCAGACAGGATATGTGGATTGGAACAGGGTGGGTGCACCAAAAGTCCATTCAGAGTTGCACGTAGGCAGCTGCAGAGCCCCAATTCTGCATACACCGCCTGGAACCGGTTCAGGGGCATCCTGCCCCTCGCCCAGGCGGGAAACACATAAAGGGGAGTGGGTGTAGCCACCCTTTCCCGCCTCTACTCTGATTGGTAGGCTCTATTTTGGACCATCCCCTAATCTTGGGGATATATGGGAATAACTTTGCCCTAGAGCCGTAGATTCGTACAGGACTTCACAGAACTGACCTTCGACGAGCTGCTGCCCAGCTGACTGAAGAAATCTCCCTTGGGATAAAGGAGTTATCCCCCTGCTTGGCAGGCACCTAAAAGACTACAAGATACCCGGTTGGAACTTCGTTGCTCTCACGACCTTCGACGCCTTCCAGCAACCTCGAGGTGGGTCTCCAGTGCATCCCAGCGTCCTGTGAGCGTGCCCAGCAAGTCTGAGCACCCTGGATCACGTGAGTGTCGAGATCCCCGCATACCCCGAGACACCGGCCACCTCTTGTCCAGCACACGACCCCGACCAGTGGGGAAGTTGTGCTTTGGCCCATTCTTGAGCCAACCTTCAAGCAGCATTTGTGCCGACCCTCAGCTCCCTGGCCCGCTCCGGTGGCCCGTGGGAGCCCTTTTACGCACTCCATTTTGCTGCCTTCCGCGGTCCCTTGTCTCTCGACTTGTGGACCCTGACGGAGGACAATCTTCTTTCCTAAGAGTTCCCCTGGTTGCTCCAGGCCTGCTCTACGCTCCCTGCAAAGGAGAGCACCCTCAGACCACGTGGGTCTGCACCAGCAGCTGCTTTGTTCCTCTTGCGTGGGTTGCGGTTGCCAATGCTTAGTGGATCCAATCGGGACACTAACACCGCAGCGACCCTCAGCCGACGTGGGACAGTCGCCCTCCAGAAGCTGGCCTTCCTTGAAGCCTCCCGGAGCCCGTGACTACCGAGCCCAGCTGTACCTTCCACACCTGAAGCACCCGACATCCACAAGCTCCTTCCTGTGAGCTCCCTGGTCACTCTGCTGTGACCCAGACTCTGTCCCCTCTGCTTTCAGGTTCATCTTTGTCTTTTCTTCAACTTCAATCTTCACGACTTCAGCGACACTTCCAGCTAGCAGCAGTTTGGACTCCTTTTCCATAGAAAATCAGCCCGCGACCCGACACCAGAATCGACCTATGCACCCGGCTTCCCTGGGGCAGGTAACAGTGGTACTTCGGTACTTCCGTGGTGGTGGGCTCTCCAAAGCCTTAAGTCTCCAGCCTTAACTTTGTACTGTTGTTAGAAGTGTCCTTAAACCTTAATTATTCAACCGCGACATTCTCCATAGGCTAACATTGCGATCCCGACAGCAGCTTCTCGCACTGCACACGCCTCCCGTGGGTCCCCTTCCTCTTAACTGTGGGTGGATTCTTAAGGGGCCAGCGATCCTGAATGCCCTAGGCATTGCCTGTAGAATTGTCGTGGTTCTTATACCACTATTTTAGTATATGGTTTGGTCCCCCCCTGGGGCCCATTGATTTCTGTGCTATTTATTGTGTTTAGAAATGCTTGTTTGAAACGTAACTTTGCCACTAGCCACATAAAGTGACTGTGGGATTCTGTCTAGAATAAATACATATATTTTATATATATACCTGTGTGGGCTACTCTTTCATTTGGTTATTCAAGAGGTTATTATGGTAAAACAATAAGCTTAACACTCCTTCAAGACTTAGCCTGAAGGCTGCTCTCCACAGCTACCACTAGGATAGCTTTCTTTAAAGGTTGTCTTAAACCTATCATCAATACGAGTCGAATTGGACTGGTGCAAGGTGTCCCTATAACTAGGAACAGCATATGCCAGGCCAACTTCTCACACTCTTACTCTGGCCTAATGGTTAAGGTCTTATCTCTTACTCTGGCCTAATGGTTAAGGTCTAAGACTCTTACTCTTGCCTAATGGTTAAGGTCTTAACTCTTACTCTGGCCTAATGGTTAAGGTCTTAACTCTTACTTTGGACTAATGGTTAAGGTCTTAGACTCTCACTCTGGCATAATGGCTAAGGTCTTAACTCTTACTCTGGCCTACTGGTTAAGGTCTTAGACTCTTACTCTGGCCTACTGGTTAAAGTCTTAACTCTTACTCTGGCCTAATGGTTAAGGTTTTAACTCTTCCTCTGGCCTAATGGTTGAGGTCTTAGACTCTTACTCTGGCCTAATGGTTAAGGTCTTAACTCTTACTCTGACCTAATGGTTAAGGTCTTAGACTCTTACTCTGGCCTAATGGTTAAGGTCTTGACTCTTACTCTGGCCTAATGGTTAAAGTCTTAGACTCTTACTCTGGCCTAATGGTTAAGGTCTAGACTCTTATGCTGGACTAATGGTTAAGCTCTTAACTCTTCCTCTGGGCTAATGGCTAAGTTCTTAACTCTTACTCTGACCTAATGGTTAAGGTCTTAGACTCTTACTCTGGCCTAATGGTTAAGGTCGCAGACTCTTACTCTTGCCTAATGGTTAAGATCTTAACTCTCACTCTGGCCTAATGGTTAAGGTGTTAACTCTTACTCTGGCCTAATGGTTAAGGTCTTAGACTCTTACACTGGCCTACTGGTTAAGGTCTTTGCTCTTACTCTGGCCTACTGGTTAAGGTCCTAGACTCTTACTCTGGCCTAATGGTTAAGGTCCTAACTCTTACTATTGACTAATGGTTAAGGTCTTAACTCTTACTCTGGCCTAATGGGTAAGGTCTTAGACTCTTACTCTGGCCTACTGGTTAAGGTCTTAACTCTTACTCTGGCCTAATGGGTAAGGTCTTAGACTCTTACTCTGTCCTAATGGTTAAGGTCTTAGACTCTTACTCTGGCCTAATGGTTAAGGTCTAGACTCTTACTCTTGCCTAATGGTTAAGGTCTTAGACTCTTACTCTGGCCTACTGGTTAAGGTCTTAACTCTTGCTCTGGCCTAATGGTTAAGGTCTTAGACACTTACTCTGTCCTAATGGTTAAAGTCCTAGACTCTTACTGTGGCCTAATGGTTAAGATCTTAGACTCTTACTCTTGCCTAATGGTTAAGGTCTTAACTCTTACTCTGGCCTAATGGTTAAGGTCTTAGACTCTTACTCTGGCCTAATGGTTAAGGTCTTAACTCTTACTCTGGCCTAATGGGTAAGGTCTTAGACTCTTACTCTGGCCTACTGGTTAAGGTCTTAGACTCTTACTCTGGCCTAATGGTTAAGGTCTAGACTCCTACTCTGGCCTACTGGTTAAGGTCTTAACTCTTACTCTGGCCTAATGGTTAAGGTCTTAGACTCTTACTCTGGCCTAAGGGTTAAAGTCTTAGACTCTTACTCTGGCCTAATGGTTAAGGTCTTAACTCTTACTCTGGCCTAATGGTTAAGGTCTTAACTCTTACTCTGGCCAAATGGTTAAGGTCTTAGACTCTTACTTTGGCCTAATGGTTAAGGTCTAAACTCTTACTATTGACTAATGGTTAAGGTCTTAACTCTTACTCTGGCCTACTGGTTAAGGTCTTAACTCTTACTCTGGCCTAATGGGTAAGGTCTTAGACTCTTACTCTGTCCTAATGGTTAAGGTCTTAGACTCTTACTCTGGCCCAATGGTTAAGGTCTAGACTCTTACTTAGGCCTAATCCGTAAGGTCTTAACTCTTACTATGGCCTAATGGTTAAGGTCTTAACTCTTACTCTGGCCTAATGGGTAAGGTCTTAGACTCTTACTCTGGCCTACTGGTTAAGGTCTTAACTCTTACACTGGCCTAATGGGTAAGGTCTTAGACTCTTACTCTGTCCTAATGGTTAAGGTCTTAGACTCTTACTCTGGCCTAATGGTTAAGGTCTAGACTCTTACTCTTGCCTAATGGTTAAGGTCTTAGACTCTTACTCTGGCCTACTGGTTAAGGTCTTAACTCTTGCTCTGGCCTAATGGTTAAGGTCTTAGACACTTACTCTGTCCTAATGGTTAAAGTCCTAGACTCTTACTGTGGCCTAATGGTTAAGATCTTAGACTCTTACTCTTGCCTAATGGTTAAGGTCTTAACTCTTACTCTGGCCTAATGGTTAAGGTCTTAGACTCTTACTCTGGCCTAATGGTTAAGGTCTTAACTCTTACTCTGGCCTAATGGGTAAGGTCTTAGACTCTTACTCTGGCCTACTGGTTAAGGTCTTAGACTCTTACTCTGGCCTAATGGTTAAGGTCTAGACTCCTACTCTGGCCTACTGGTTAAGGTCTTAACTCTTACTCTGGCCTAATGGTTAAGGTCTTAGACTCTTACTCTGGCCTAAGGGTTAAAGTCTTAGACTCTTACTCTGGCCTAATGGTTAAGGTCTTAACTCTAACTCTGGCCTAATGGTTAAGGTCTTAACTCTTACTCTGGCCAAATGGTTAAGGTCTTAGACTCTTACTTTGGCCTAATGGTTAAGGTCTAAACTCTTACTATTGACTAATGGTTAAGGTCTTAACTCTTACTCTGGCCTACTGGTTAAGGTCTTAACTCTTACTCTGGCCTAATGGGTAAGGTCTTAGACTCTTACTCTGTCCTAATGGTTAAGGTCTTAGACTCTTACTCTGGCCCAATGGTTAAGGTCTAGACTCTTACTTAGGCCTAATCCGTAAGGTCTTAACTCTTACTATGGCCTAATGGTTAAGGTCTTAACTCTTACTCTGGCCTAATGGTTAAGGTCTTAGACTCTTACTCTGGCCTAATGGTTAAGGTCTTAACTCTTACACTGGCCTAATGGGTAAGGTCTTAGACTCTTACTCTGTCCTAATGGTTAAGGTCTTAGACTCTTACTCTGGCCTAATGGTTAAGGTCTAGACTCTTACTCTGGCCTAGTCCGTAAGGTCCTAACTCTTACTATGGCCTAATGGTTAAGGTCTTAACTATTACTCTGGCCTAATGGTCAAGGTCTAGACTCTTACTCTGACCTAGTGCTTAAGGTTTTAACTCTTACTCTGGCCTAATGGTTAAGGTCTTAACTCTTACTCTGGCCTAATGGTCAAGGTCTAGACTCTTACTCTGACCTAGTGCTTAAGGTTTTAACTCTTACTCTGGCCTAATGGTTAAGGTTTTATACTCTTACTCTGGTCTAATGGCTAAGGTCTTGACTCTCACTCTGGCCTAATGGTTAAGGTCTAGACTCCTACTCTGGCCTACTGGTTAAGGTCATAACTCTTACTGTGTCCTAATGGTTAAAGTCTTAGACTCTTACTCTGGCCTACTGGTTAAGACCTTAACTCTTACTCTGGCCTAATGGTTAAGGTTTTAACTCTTACTCTGGCCTAATGGTTAAGGTTTTAGACTCTTACTCTTGCCTAATGGTTAAGGTCTTAGACTCTTACTCTGGCCTAATGGTTAAGGTCTTATCTCTTACTCTGGCCTAATGGTTAAGGTCTAAGACTCTTACTCTTGCCTAATGGTTAAGGTCTTAACTCTTACTCTGGCCTAATGGTTAAGGTCTTAACTCTTACTTTGGACTAATGGTTAAGGTTTTAACTCTTACTCTGGCCTAATGGTTAAGGTTTTAGACTCTTACTCTTGCCTAACGGTTAAAGTCTTAGACTCTTACTCTGGCCTAATGGTTAACGTCTTATCTCTTACTCTGGCCTAATGGTTAAGGTCTAAGACTCTTACTCTTGCCTAATGGTTAAGGTCTTAACTCTTACTCTGGCCTAATGGTTAAGGTCTTAACTCTTACTTTGGACTAATGGTTAAGGTCTTAGACTCTCACTCTGGCATAATGGCTAAGGTCTTAACTCTTACTCTGGCCTACTGGTTAAGGTCTTAGACTCTTACTCTGGCCTACTGGTTAAAGTCTTAACTCTTACTCTGGCCTAATGGTTAAGGTTTTAACTCTTCCTCTGGCCTAATGGTTGAGGTCTTAGACTCTTACTCTGGCCTAATGGTTAAGGTCTTAACTCTTACTCTGACCTAATGGTTAAGGTCTTAGACTCTTACTCTGGCCTAATGGTTAAGGTCTTGACTCTTACTCTGGCCTAATGGTTAAAGTCTTAGACTCTTACTCTGGCCTAATGGTTAAGGTCTAGACTCTTATGCTGGACTAATGGTTAAGCTCTTAACTCTTCCTCTGGGCTAATGGCTAAGTTCTTAACTCTTACTCTGACCTAATGGTTAAGGTCTTAGACTCTTACTCTGGCCTAATGGTTAAGGTCGCAGACTCTTACTCTTGCCTAATGGTTAAGATCTCAACTCTCACTCTGGCCTAATGGTTAAGGTGTTAACTCTTACTCTGGCCTAATGGTTAAGGTCTTAGACTCTTACACTGGCCTACTGGTTAAGGTCTTTGCTCTTACTCTGGCCTACTGGTTAAGGTCCTAGACTCTTACTCTGGCCTAATGGTTAAGGTCCTAACTCTTACTATTGACTAATGGTTAAGGTCTTAACTCTTTCTCTGGCCTAATGGGTAAGGTCTTAGACTCTTACTCTGGCCTACTGGTTAAGGTCTTAAGTCTTACTCTGGCCTAATGGGTAAGGTCTTAGACTCTTACTCTGTCCTAATGGTTAAGGTCTTAGACTCTTACTCTGGCCTAATGGTTAAGGTCTAGACTCTTACTCTTGCCTAATGGTTAAGGTCTTAACTCTAACTCTGGCCTAATGGTTAAGGTCTTAACTCTTACACTGGCCTAATGGTTAAGGTCTTAGACACTTACTCTGTCCTAATGGTTAAGGTCTTATACTCTTACTCTGGCCTAATGGTTAAGGTCTTAGACTCTTACTCCGGCCTACTGGTTAAGGTCTTAATTCTTACTCTGGCCTAATGGTTAAGGTTTTAACTCTTACTCTGGCCTAATGGTTAAGGTTTTAGACTCTTACTCTGGCCTAATGGTTAAAGTCTTAGACTCTTACTCTGGCCTAATGGTTAAGGTATTAACTCTTACTCTGGCCTTATGGTTAACGTATTGGACTCTTACTCTGGCCTAATGGTTAAGGTCTTGACTCTTACTCTGGCCTAATGGTTAAGGTCTTAGACTCTTACTCTGGCCTAATGGTTAAGGTATTATACTCTTACTCTGGCCTAATGGCTAAGGTCTTGACTCTCACTCTGGCCTAATGGTTGAGGTCTAGACTCCTACTCTGGCCTACTGGTTAAGGTCTTAACTCTTACTCTGGCCTAATGGTTAAGGTCTTAGACTCTTACTCTGGCCTAAGGGTTAAGGTCTTAACTCTTATTCTGGCCTAATGGTTAAGGTCTTAGACTCTTACTCTGGCCTAATTGTTAAGGTCTTAACTCTTACTCTGGCCTAATGGTCAAGGTCTAGACTCTTACTCTGACCTAGTGCTTAAGGTTTTAACTCTTACTATGGCCTAATGATTAAGGTCTAAGACTCTTACTCTTGCCTAATGGTTAAGGTATTATACTCTTACTCTGGCCTAATGACTAAGGTCTTGACTCTCACTCTGGCCTAATGGTTAAGGTCTAGACTGCTACTGTGGCCTACTGGTTAAGGTCGTAACTCTTACTCTGGCCTAATGGTTAAGGTCTTAGACTCTTACTCTGGCCTAACGGTTAAGGTCTTAGACTCTTAGTCTGGCCTAATGGTTAAGGTTTTAGACTTTTACTCTTGCCTAATGGTTAAGGTCTTAACTCTTACTCTGGCCTAATGGTTAAGGTCTTAAACTCATACTCTGGCCTAATGGTTAAGGTCTTAACTCTTACTCTGGCCTAATGGGTAAGGTGTTAACTCTTACTCTGACCTAATGGTTAAGGTCTTAGACTCTTACTCTGGCCTAATGGTTAAGGTCTTGACTCTTACTCTGGCCTAATGGTTAAAGTCTTAGACTCTTACTCTGGCCTAATGGTTAAGGTCTAGACTCTTATTCTGGACTAATGGTTAAGCTCTTAACTCTTCCTCTGGACTAATGGCTAAGTTCTTAACTCTTACTCTGACCTAATGGTTAAGGTCTTAGACTCTTACTCTGGCCTAATGCTTAAGGTCGCAGACTCTTACTCTTGCCTAATGGTTAAGATCTTAACTCTTACTCTGGCCTAATGGTTAAGGTCTTAACTCTTACTCTGGCCTAATGGTTAAGGTGTTAGACTCTTACACTGGCCTACTGGTTAAGGTCTATGCTCTTACTCTGGCCTACTGGTTAAGGTCCTAGACTCTTACTCTGGCCTAATGGTTAAGGTCCTAACTCTTACTATTGACTAATGGTTAAGGTCTTAACTCTTACTCTGGCCTAATGGGTAAGGTTTTAGACTCTTACTCTGGCCTACTGGTTAAGGTCTTAACTCTTACTCTGGCCTAATGGGTAAGGTCTTAGACTCTTACTCTGTCCTAATGGTTAAGGTCTTAGACTCTTACTCTGGCCTAATGGTTAAGGTCTAGACTCTTACTCTGGCCTAATCCGTAAGGTCTTAACTCTTACTATGGCCTAATGGTTAAGGTCTTAGACTCTTACTCTTGCCTAATGGTTAAGGTCTTAACTCTTACTATGGCCTAATGGTTAAGGTCTTAACTCTTACTTTGGCCTAATGGTGAAGGTCTTAACTCTTACTATTGACTAATGGTTAAGGTCTTAACTCTTACTCTATCCTAATGGTTAAGGTCTTAGACTCTTACTCTGGCCTAATGGTTAAGGTCTTAATTCTTACTCTGGCCTACTGGCTAAGGTCTTAGACTCTTACTCTGGCCTAATGGTTAAGGTCTTAACTCTTACTCTGGCCTAATGGGTAAGGTCTTAGACTCTTACTCTGTCCTAATGGTTAAGGTCTTAGACTCTTACTCTGGCCTAATGGTTAAGGTCTAGACTCTTACTCTGGCCTAATCCGTAAGGTTTTAACTCTTACTATGGCCTAATGGTTAAGGTCTTAGACTCTTACTCTTGCCTAATGGTTAAGGTCTTAACTCTTACTCTGGCTTAATGGTTAAGGTCTTAACTCTTACTTTGGCCTAATGGTTAAGGTCTTAACTCTTACTATTGACTAATGATTAAGGTCTTAACTCTTACTCTGGCCTAATGGTTAAGGTCTTAGACTCCTACTCTGGCCTACTGGTTAAGGTCTTAACTCTTGCTCTGGCCTAATGGTTAAGGTCTTAGACACTTACTCTGTTCTAATGGTTAAGGTCCTAGACTCTTACTGTGGCCTAATGGTTAAGGTCTTAGACTCTTAATCTTGCCTAATGGTTAAGGTCTTAACTCTTACTCTGGCCTAATGGTTAAGGTCTTAGACTCTTACTCTGGCCTAATGGTTAAGGTCTTAACTCTTACTCTGGCCTAATGGGTAAGGTCTTAGACTCTTACTCTGGCCTACTGGTTAAGGTCTTAGACTCTTACTCTGGCCTAATGGTTAAGGACTAGACTCCTACTCTGGCCTACTGGTTAAGGTCTTAACTCTTACTCTGGCCTAATGGTTAAGGTCTTAGACTCTTACTCTGGCCTAAGGGTTAAAGTCTTAGACTCTTACTCTGGCCTAATGGTTAAGGTCTTAACTCTTACTCTGGCCTAATGGTTAAGGTCTTAACTCTTACTCTGGCCAAATGGTTAAGGTCTTAGACTCTTACTTTGGCCTAATGGTTGAGGTCTAAACTCTTACTATTGACTAATGGTTAAGGTCTTACCTCTTACTCTGGCCTACTGGTTAAGGTCTTAACTCTTACTCTGGCCTAATGGGTAAGGTCTTAGACTCTTACTCTGTCCTAATGGTTAAGGTCTTAGACTCTTACTCTGGCCCAATGGTTAAGGTCCTAACTCTTACTATTGACTAATGGTTAAGGTCTTAACTCTTACTCTGGCCTAATGGGTAAGGTCTTAGACTCTTACTCTGTCCTAATGGTTAAGGTCTTAGACTCTTACTCTGGCCCAATGGTTAAGGTCCTAACTCTTACTATTGACTAATGGTTAAGGTCTTAACTCTTACTCTGGCCTAATGGGTAAGATCTTAGACTCTTACTCTGGCCTACTGGTTAAGGTCTTAACTCTTACTCTGGCCTAATGGGTAAGGTCTTAGACTCTTACTCTGTCCTAATGGTTAAGGTCTTAGACTCTTACTCTGGCCTAATGGTTAAGGTCTAGACTCTTACTCTGGCCTAATCCGTAAGGTCTTAACTCTTACTATGGCCTAATGGTTAAGGTCTTAGACTCTTACTCTTGCCTAATGGTTAAGGTCTTAACTCTTACTATGGCCTAATGGTTAAGGTCTTAACTCTTACTTTGGCCTAATGGTGAAGGTCTTAACTCTTACTATTGACTAATGGTTAAGGTCTTAACTCTTACTCTATCCTAATGGTTAAGGTCTTAGACTCTTATTCTGGCCTAATGGTTAAGGTCTTAATTCTTACTCTGGCCTAATGGCTAAGGTCTTAGACTCTTACTCTGGCCTAATGGTTAAGGTCTTAACTCTTACTCTGGCCTAATGGGTAAGGTCTTAGACTCTTACTCTGTCCTAATGGTTAAGGTCTTAGACTCTTGCTCTGGCCTAATGGTTAAGGTCTTAGACACTTACTCTGTCCTAATGGTTAAGGTCCTAGACTCTTACTGTGGCCTAATGGTTAAGGTCTTAGACTCTTACTCTTGCCTAATGGTTAAGGTCTTAACTCTTACTCTGGCCTAATGGTTAAGGTCTTAGACTCTTACTCTGGCCTAATGGTTAAGGTCTTAACTCTTACTCTGGCCTAATGGGTAAGGTCTTAGACTCTTACTCTGGCCTACTGGTTAAGGTCTTAGACTCTTACTCTGGCCTAATGGTTAAGGTCTAGACTCCTACTCTGGCCTACTGGTTAAGGTCTTAACTCTTACTCTGGCCTAATGGTTAAGGTCTTAGACTCTTACTCTGGCCTAAGGGTTAAAGTCTTAGACTCTTACTCTGGCCTAATGGTTAAGGTCTTAACTCTTACTCTGGACTAATGGTTAAGGTCTTAACTCTTACTCTGGCCAAATGGTTAAGGTCTTAGACTCTTACTTTGGCCTAATGGTTAAGGTCTAAACTCTTACTATTGACTAATGGTTAAGGTCTTAACTCTTACTCTGGCCTACTGGTTAAGGTCTTAACTCTTACTCTGGCCTAATGGGTAAGGTCTTAGACTCTTACTCTGTCCTAATGGTTAAGGTCTTAGACTCTTACTCTGGCCCAATGGTTAAGGTCTAGACACTTACTTAGGCCTAATCCGTAAGGTCTTAACTCTTACTATGGCCTAATGGTTAAGGTCTTAACTCTTACTCTGGCCTAATGGTTAAGGTCTTAGACTCTTACTCTGGCCTAATGGTTAAGGTCTTAACTCTTACACTGGCCTAATGGGTAAGGTCTTAGACTCTTACTCTGTCCTAATGGTTAAGGTCTTAGACTCTTACTCTGGCCTAATGGTTAAGGTCTAGACTCTTACTCTGGCCTAGTCCGTAAGGTCCTAACTCTTACTATGGCCTAATGGTTAAGGTCTTAACTCTTACTCTGGCCTAATGGTCAAGGTCTAGACTCTTACTCTGACCTAGTGCTTAAGGTTTTAACTCTTACTCTGGCCTAATGGTTAAGGTCTTAACTCTTACTCTGGCCTAATGGTCAAGGTCTAGACTCTTACTCTGACCTAGTGCTTAAGGTTTTAACTCTTACTCTGGCCTAATGGTTAAGGTTTTATACTCTTACTCTGGCCTAATGGCTAAGGTCTTGACTCTCACTCTGGCCTAATGGTTAAGGTCTAGACTCCTACTCTGGCCTACTGGTTAAGGTCATAACTCTTACTGTGTCCTAATGGTTAAGGTCTTAGACTCTTACTCTGGCCTACTGGTTAAGACCTTAACTCTTACTCTGGCCTAATGGTTAAGGTTTTAACTCTTACTCTGGCCTAATGGTTAAGGTTTTAGACTCTTACTCTGGCCTAACGGTTAAAGTCTTAGACTCTTACTCTGGCCTACTGGTTAAGGTCTTAGACTCTTACTCTGGCCTACTGGTTAAAGTCTTAACTCTTACTCTGGCCTAATGGTTAAGGTTTTAACTCTTCCTCTGGCCTAATGGTTGAGGTCTTAGACTCTTACTCTGGCCTAATGGTTAAGGTCTTAACTCTTACACTGGCCTAATGGGTAAGGTCTTAGACTCTTACTCTGTCCTAATGGTTAAGGTCTTAGACTATTACTCTGGCCTAATGGTTAAGGTCTAGACTCTTACTCTGGCCTAGTCCGTAAGGTCCTAACTCTTACTATGGCCTAATGGTTAAGGTCTTAACTCTTACTCTGGCCTAATGGTCAAGGTCTAGACTCTTACTCTGACCTAGTGCTTAAGGTTTTAACTCTTACTCTGGCCTAATGGTTAAGGTTTTATACTCTTACTCTGGCCTAATGGCTAAGGTCTTGACTCTCACTCTGGCCTAATGGTTAAGGTCTAGACTCCTACTCTGGCCTACTGGTTAAGGTCATAACTCTTACTGTGTCCTAATGGTTAAGGTCTTAGACTCTTACTCTGGCCTACTGGTTAAGACCTTAACTCTTACTCTGGCCTAATGGTTAAGGTCTTAACTCTTACTTTGGACTAATGGTTAAGGTCTTAGACTCTCACTCTGGCATAATGGCTAAGGTCTTAACTCTTACTCTGGCCTACTGGTTAAAGTCTTAACTCTTACTCTGGCCTAATGGTTAAGGTTTTAACTCTTCCTCTGGCCTAATGGTTGAGGTCTTAGACTCTTACTCTGGCCTAATGGTTAAGGTCTTAACTCTTACTCTGACCTAATGGTTAAGGTCTTAGACTCTTACTCTGGCCTAATGGTTAAGGTCTTGACTCTTACTCTGGCCTAATGGTTAAAGTCTTAGACTCTTACTCTGGCCTAATGGTTAAGGTCGCAGACTCTTACTCTTGCCTAATGGTTAAGATCTTAACTCTTACTCTGGCCTAATGGTTAAGGTGTTAACTCTTACTCTGGCCTAATGGTTAAGGTCTTAGACTCTTACACTGGCCTACTGGTTAAGGTCTTTGCTGTTACTCGGGCCTACTGGTTAAGGTCCTAGACTCTTACTCTGGCCTAATGGTTAAGGTCCTAACTCTTACTATTGACTAATGGTTAAGGTCTTAACTCTTACTCTGGCCTAATGGGTAAGGTCTTAACTCTTACTATGGCCTAATGGTTAAGGTCTTAACTCTTACTTTGGCCTAATGGTGAAGGTCTTAACTCTTACTATTGACTAATGGTTAAGGTCTTAACTCTTACTCTATCCTAATGGTTAAGGTCTTAGACTCTTACTCTGGCCTAATGGTTAAGGTCTTAATTCTTACTCTGGCCTAATGGCTAAGGTCTTAGACTCTTACTCTGGCCTAATGGTTAAGGTCTTAACTCTTACTCTGGCCTAATGGGTAAGGTCTTAGACTCTTACTCTGTCCTAATGGTTAAGGTCTTAGACTCTTACTCTGGCCTAATGGTTAAGGTCTAGACTCTCACTCTGGCCTAATCCGTAAGGTTTTAACTCTTACTATGGCCTAATGGTTAAGGTCTTAGACTCTTACTCTTGCCTAATGGTTAAGGTCTTAACTCTTACTCTGGCCTAATGGTTAAGGTCTTAACTCTTACTTTGGCCTAATGGTTAAGGTCTTAACTCTTACTATTGACTAATGATTAAGGTCTTAACTCTTACTCTGGCCTAATGGTTAAGGTCTTAGACTCTTACTCTGGCCTACTGGTTAAGGTCTTAACTCTTGCTCTGGCCTAATGGTTAAGGTCTTAGACACTTACTCTGTCCTAATGGTTAAGGTCCTAGACTCTTACTGTGGCCTAATGGTTAAGGTCTTAGACTCTTACTCTTGCCTAATGGTTAAGGTCTTAACTCTTACTCTGGCCTAATGGTTAAGGTCTTAGACTCTTACTCTGGCCTAATGGTTAAGGTCTTAACTCTTACTCTGGCCTAATGGGTAAGGTCTTAGACTCTTACTCTGGCCTACTGGTTAAGGTCTTAGACTCTTACTCTGGCCTAATGGTTAAGGTCTAGACTCCTACTCTGGCCTACTGGTTAAGGTCTTAACTCTTACTCTGGCCTAATGGTTAAGGTCTTAACTCTTACTTTGGCCTAATGGTGAAGGTCTTAACTCTTACTATTGACTAATGGTTAAGGTCTTAACTCTTACTCTATCCTAATGGTTAAGGTCTTAGACTCTTACTCTGGCCTAATGGTTAAGGTCTTAATTCTTACTCTGGCCTAATGGCTAAGGTCTTAGACTCTTACTCTGGCCTAATGGTTAAGGTCTTAACTCTTACTCTGGCCTAATGGGTAAGGTCTTAGACTCTTACTCTGTCCTAATGGTTAAGGTCTTAGACTCTTACTCTGGCCTAATGGTTAAGGTCTAGACTCTCACTCTGGCCTAATCCGTAAGGTTTTAACTCTTACTATGGCCTAATGGTTAAGGTCTTAGACTCTTACTCTTGCCTAATGGTTAAGGTCTTAACTCTTACTCTGGCCTAATGGTTAAGGTCTTAACTCTTACTTTGGCCTAATGGTTAAGGTCTTAACTCTTACTATTGACTAATGATTAAGGTCTTAACTCTTACTCTGGCCTAATGGTTAAGGTCTTAGACTCTTACTCTGGCCTACTGGTTAAGGTCTTAACTCTTGCTCTGGCCTAATGGTTAAGGTCTTAGACACTTACTCTCTCCTAATGTTTAAGGTCCTAGACTCTTACTGTGGCCTAATGGTTAAGGTCTTAGACTCTTACTCTTGCCTAATGGTTAAGGTCTTAACTCTTACTCTGGCCTAATGGTTAAGGTCTTAGACTCTTACTCTGGCCTAATGGTTAAGGTCTTAACTCTTACTCTGGCCTAATGGGTAAGGTCTTAGACTCTTACTCTGGCCTACTGGTTAAGGTCTTAGACTCTTACTCTGGCCTAATGGTTAAGGTCTAGACTCCTACTCTGGCCTACTGGTTAAGGTCTTAACTCTTACTCTGGCCTAATGGTTAAGGTCTTAGACTCTTACTCTGGCCTAAGGGTTAAAGTCTTAGACTCTTACTCTGGCCTAATGGTTAAGGTCTTAACTCTTACTCTGGCCTAATGGTTAAGGTCTTAACTCTTACTCTGGCCAAATGGTTAAGGTCTTAGACTCTTACTTTGGCCTAATGGTTAAGGTCTAACCTCTTACTATTGACTAATGGTTAAGGTGTTAACTCTTACTCTGGCCTACTGGTTAAGGTCTTAACTCTTACTCTGGCCTAATGGGTAAGGTCTTAGACTCTTACTCTGTCCTAATGGTTAAGGTCTTAGACTCTTACTCTGGCCCAATGGTTAAGGTCTAGACTCTTACTTAGGCCTAATCCGTAAGGTCTTAAATCTTACTATGGCCTAATGGTTAAGGTCTTAACTCTTACTCTGGCCTAATGGTTAAGGTCTTAGACTCTTACTCTGGCCTAATGGTTAAGGTCTTAACTCTTACACTGGCCTAATGGGTAAGGTCTTAGACTCTTACTCTGTCCTAATGGTTAAGGTCTTAGACTCTTACTCTGGCCTAATGGTTAAGGTCTAGACTCTTACTCTGGCCTAGTCCGTAAGGTCCTAACTCTTACTATGGCCTAATGGTTAAGGTCTTAATTCTTACTCTGGCCTAATGGTCAAGGTCTAGACTCTTACTCTGACCTAGTGCTTAAGGTTTTAACTCTTACTCTGGCCTACTGGTTAAGACCTCAGCTCTTACTCTGGCCTAATGGTTAAGATTTTAACTCTTACTCTGACCTAATGGTTAAGGTTTTAGACTCTTACTCTGGGCTAATGGTTAAGGTGTTAGACTCTTACTCTGGCCTAATGGTTAAGGTCTTGACTCTTTCTCTGGTCTAATGGTTGAGGTCTAGACTCTTACTCTGGCCTAATGCTTAAGGTCTTAACTCTTACTCAGGCCTAATGGATAAGGTCTTAGACTCTTACTCTGGCCTAATGGTTAAGGTCTTGACTCTTACTCTGGTCTAATGGTTAAGGTCTAGACTCTTACTCTGGCCTAATGCTTAAGGTCTTAACTCTTACTCTGGCCCAATGTTTAAGGTCTTAAGTCTTACTCTGGCCTAATGGTTAGGGTCTTAACTCTTGCTCTGACATAATGGTTAAGGTCTTGACTCTTACTCTGGTCTAATGGTTGAGGTCTAGACTCTTACTCTGGCCTAATGCTTAAGGTCTTAACTCTTACTCTGGCCTAATGGTTAAGGTCTTAGACTCTTACTCTGGCCCAATGTTTAAGGTCTTAAGTCTTACTCTGGCCTAGTGGTTAAGGTCTTAGACTCTTGCTCTGGCCTAATGGTTAAGGTCTTAACTCTTACTATGGCCTAATGGGTAAGGCCTTAGACTCTTACTCTGGCCTACTGGTTAAGGTCTTAACTCTTACTCTGGCCTAATGGTTACGGTCGTAAGTCTTACTCTGGCCTAATGGTGAAGGTCTTAACTCTTACTATTGACTAATGGTTAAGGTCTTAACTCTTACTCTATCCTAATGGTTAAGGTCTTAGACTCTTACTCTGGCCTAATGGGTAAGGTCTTAGACTCTTACTCTGGCATAATGGTTAAGGTCTTAACTCTTACTCTGACCTAATGGTTAAGGTCTTAGACTCTTACTCTGGCCTAATGGTTAAGGTCTTGACTCTTACTCTGGCCTAATGGTTAAAGTCTTAGACTCTTACTCTGGCCTAATGGTTAAGGTCTAGACTCTTATTCTGGACTAATGGTTAAGCTCTTAACTCTTCCTCTGGACTAATGGCTAAGTTCTTAACTCTTACTCCGACCTAATGGTTAAGGTCTTAGACTCTTACTCTGGCCTAATGGTTAAGGTCGCAGACTCTTACTCTTGCCTAATGGTTAAGATCTTAACTCTTACTCTGGCCTAATGGTTAAGGTGTTAACTCTTACTCTGGCCTAATGGTTAAGGTCTTAGACTCTTACACTGGCCTACTGGTTAAGGTCTTTGCTCTTACTCGGGCCTACTGGTTAAGGTCCTAGACTCTTACTCTGGCCTAATGGTTAAGGTCCTAACTCTTACTATTGACTAATGGTTAAGGTCTTAACTCTTACTCTGGCCTAATGGGTAAGGTCTTAGACTCTTACTCTGGCCTACTGGTTAAGGTCTTAACTCTTACTCTGGCCTAATGGGTAAGGTCTTAGACTCTTACTCTGTCCTAATGGTTAAGGTCTTAGACTCTTACTCTGGCCTAATGGGTAAGGTCTAGACTCTTACTCTGGCCTAATCCGTAAGGTCTTAACTCTTACTATGGCCTAATGGTTAAGGTCTTAGACTCTTACTCTTGCCTAATGGTTAAGGTCTTAACTCTAACTCTGGCCTAATGGTTAAGGTCTTAACTCTTACTTTGGCCTAATGGTTAAGGTCTTAACTCTTACTATTGACTAATGATTAAGGTCTTAACTCTTACTCTGGCCTAATGGTTAAGGTCTTAGACACTTACTCTGTCCTAATGGTTAAGGTCTTAACTCTTACTCTTGCCTAATGGGTAAGGTCTTAGACTCTTACTCTGGCCTACTGGTTAAGGTCTTAACTCTTACTCTGGCCTAATGGGTAAGGTCTTAGACTCTTACTCTGTCCTAATGGTTAAGGTCTTAGACTCTTACTCTGGCCTACTGGTTAAAGTTTTAACTCTTACTCTGGCCTAATGGTTAAGGTTTTAACTCTTAGTCTGGCCTAATGGTTGAGGTCTTAGACTCTTACTCTGGCCTAATGGTTAAGGTCTTAACTCTTACTCTGACCTAATGGTTAAGGTCTTAGACTCTTACTCTGGCCTAATGGTTAAGGTCTTGACTCTTACTCTGGCCTAATGGTTAAAGTCTTAGACTCTTACTCTGGCCTAATGGTTAAGGTCTAGACTCTTATTCTGAACTAATGGTTAAGCTCTTAACTCTTCCTCTGGACTAATGGCTAAGTTCTTAACTCTTACTCCGACCTAATGGTTAAGGTCTTAGACTCTTACTCTGGCCTAATGGTTAAGGTCGCAGACTCTTGCCTAATGGTTAAGATCTTAACTCTTACTCTGGCCTACTGGCTAAGGTCTTAGAATCTTACTTTGGCTTAATGGTTAAGGTCTAAACTCTTACTATTGACTAATGGTTAAGGTCTTAACTCTTACTCTGGCCTACTGGTTAAGGTCCTAGACTCTTACTCTGGCCTAATGGTTAAGGTCTTAACTCTTACTCTGGCCTAATGGGTAAGGTCTTAACTCTTACTCTGGCCTAATGGGTAAGGTCTTAGACTCTTACTCTGGCCTACTGGTTAAGGTCTTATCTCTTACTCTGGCCTAATGGGTAAGGTCTTAGACTCTTACTCTGTCCTAATGGTTAAGGTCTAAGACTCTTACTCTGGCATAATGGTTAAGGTCTAGACTCTTACTCTGGCCTAATCCGTAATGTCTTAACTCTTACTATGGCCTAATGGTTAAGGTCTTAGACTCTTACTCTTGCCTAATGGTTAAGGTCTTAACTCTAAATCTGGCCTAATGGTTAAGGTCTTAACTCTTACTTTGGCCTAATGGTTAAGGTCTTAACTCTTACTATTGACTAATGATTAAGGTCTTAACCCTTACTCTGGCCTAATGGTTAAGGTCTTAGACACTTACTCTGTCCTAATGGTTAAGGTCTTAGACTCTTACTGTGGCCTACTGGTTAAGGTCTTAACTCTTACTCTGGCCTAATGGTTAAGGTCTTAGACACTTACTCTGTCCTAATGGTTAAGGTCTTAGACTCTTACTGTGGCCTAATGGTTAAGGTCTTAGACTCTTACTCTGGCCTACTGGTTAAGGTCTTAACTCTTGCTCTGGCCTAATGGTTAAGGTCTTAGACACTTACTCTGTCCTAATGGTTAAGGTCTTAGACTCTTACTGTGGCCTAATGGTTAAGGTCTTAGACTCTTACTCTTGCCTACTGGTTAAGGTCTTAACTCTTACTCTGGCCTAATGGTTAAGGTCTTAGACTCTTACTCTGGCCTAATGGTTAAGGTCTTAACTCTTACTCTGGCCTAATGGGTAAGGTCTTAGACTCTTACTCTGGCCTACTGGTTAAGGTCTTAATTCTTACTCTGGCCTAATGGTTAAGGTTTTAACTCTTACTCTGGCCTAATGGTTAAGGTTTTAGACTCTTACTCTGGCCTAATGGTTAAAGTCTTAGACTCTTACTCTGGCCTAATGGTTAAGGTCTTAACTCTTCCTCTGGCCTAATGGTTAACGTATTGGACTCTTACTCTGGCCTAATGGTTAAGGTCTTGACTCTTACTCTGGCCTAATGGTTAAGGTATTATACTCTTACTCTGGCCTAATGGCTAAGGTCTTGACTCTCACTCTGGCCTAATGGTTGAGGTCTTAACTCTTACTCTGGCCTAATGGTTAAGGTCTTAGACTCTTACTCTGGCCTAAGGGTTAAGGTCTTAGACTCTTACTCTGGCCTAATGGTTAAGGTTTTAGACTTTTACTCTTGCCTAATGGTTAAGGTCTTAACTCTTACTCTGGCCTAATGGTTAAGGTCTTAGACTCTTACTCTGGCCTAATGGTTAAGGTCTTAACTCTTACTCTGGACTAATTGAAAGGTCTTACTCTGGACTAATGGGTAAGGTCTTAGACTCTTACTCTGGCCTACTGGTTAAGGTCTTAACTCTTACTCTGGCCTAATGGTTAAGGTCTTAACTCTTACTCTGGCCAAATGGTTAAGGTCTTAGACTCTTACTTTGGCCTAATGGTTAATGTCTAAACTCTTACTATTGACTAATGGTTAAGGTCTTAACTCTTACTCTGGCCTACTGGTTAAGGTCTTAACTCTTACTCTGGCCTAATGGGTAAGGTCTTAGACTCTTACTCTGTCCTAATGGTTAAGGTCTTAGACTCTTACTCTGGCCTAATGGTTAAGGTCTAGACTCTTACTTAGGCCTAATCCGTAAGGTCTTAATTCTTACTATGGCCTAATGGTTAAGGTCTTAACTCTTACTCTGGCCTAATGGTTAAGGTCTTAGACTCTTACTCTGGCCTAATGGTTAAGGTCTTAGACTCTTACTCGGGCCTAATGGTTAAGGTCTAGACTCTTACTCTGGCCTAGTCCGTAAGGTCTTAACTCTTACTATGGCCTAATGGTTAAGGTCTTAACTCTTACTCTGGCCTAACGGTTAAGGTCTTAGACTCTTACTCTGGCCTAATGGTTAAGGTCTTAACTCTTACTCTGGCCTAATGGGTAATGTCTTAGACTCTTACTCTGGCCTAATGGTTAAGGTCTTAACTCTTACTCTGGACTAATGGTTAAGGTCCTAGACTCTCACTCTGGCATAATGGTTAAGGTCTTAACTCTTACTCTGGCCTACTGGTTAAGACCTCAGCTCTTACTCTGGCCTAATGGTTACGATTTTAACTCTTACTCTGACCTAATGGTTAAGGTTTTAGACTCTTACTCTGGGCTAATGGTTAAGGTGTTAGACTCTTACTCTGGCCTAATGGTTAAGGTCTTGACTCTTTCTCTGGTCTAATGGTTGAGGTCTAGACTCTTACTCTGGCCTAATGCTTAAGGTCTTAACTCTTACTCAGGCCTAATGGATAAGGTCTTAGACTCTTACTCTGGCCTAATGGTTAAGGTCTTGACTCTTACTCTGGTCTAATGGTTAAGGTCTAGACTCTTACTCTGGCCTAATGCTTAAGGTCTTAACTCTTACTCTGGCCCAATGTTTAAGGTCTTAAGTCTTACTCTGGCCTAATGGTTAGGGTCTTAACTCTTGCTCTGACCTAATGGTTAAGGTCTTGACTCTTACTCTGGTCTAATGGTTGAGGTCTAGACTCTTTCTCTGGCCTAATGCTTAAGGTCTTAACTCTTACTCTGGCCTAATGGTTAAGGTCTTAGACTCTTACTCTGGCCCAATGTTTAAGGTCTTAAGTCTTACTCTGGCCTAGTGGTTAAGGTCTTAGACTCTTGCTCTGGCCTAATGGTTAAGGTCTTAACTCTTACTATGGCCTAATGGGTAAGGCCTTAGACTCTTACTCTGGCCTACTGGTTAAGGTCTTAACTCTTACTCTGGCCTAATGGTTACGGTCGTAAGTCTTACTCTGGCCTAATGGTGAAGGTCTTAACTCTTACTATTGACTAATGGTTAAGGTCTTAACTCTTACTCTATCCTAATGGTTAAGGTCTTAGACTCTTACTCTGGCCTAATGGGTAAGGTCTTAGACTCTTACTCTGGCCTAATGGTTAAGGTCTTAACTCTTACTCTGACCTAATGGTTAAGGTCTTAGACTCTTACTCTGGCCTAATGGTTAAGGTCTTGACTCTTACTCTGGCCTAATGGTTAAAGTCTTAGACTCTTACTCTGGCCTAATGGTTAAGGTCTAGACTCTTATTCTGGACTAATGGTTAAGCTCTTAACTCTTCCTCTGGACTAATGGCTAAGTTCTTAACTCTTACTCCGACCTAATGGTTAAGGTCTTAGACTCTTACTCTGGCCTAATGGTTAAGGTCGCAGACTCTTACTCTTGCCTAATGGTTAAGATCTTAACTCTTACTCTGGCCTAATGGTTAAGGTGTTAACTCTTACTCTGGCCTAATGGTTAAGGTCTTAGACTCTTACACTGGCCTACTGGTTAAGGTCTTTGCTCTTACTCGGGCCTACTGGTTAAGGTCCTAGACTCTTACTCTGGCCTAATGGTTAAGGTCCTAACTCTTACTATTGACTAATGGTTAAGGTCTTAACTCTTACTCTGGCCTAATGGGTAAGGTCTTAGACTCTTACTCTGGCCTACTGGTTAAGGTCTTAACTCTTACTCTGGCCTAATGGGTAAGGTCTTAGACTCTTACTCTGTCCTAATGGTTAAGGTCTTAGACTCTTACTCTGGCCTAATGGGTAAGGTCTAGACTCTTACTCTGGCCTAATCCGTAAGGTCTTAACTCTTACTATGGCCTAATGGTTAAGGTCTTAGACTCTTACTCTTGCCTAATGGTTAAGGTCTTAACTCTAACTCTGGCCTAATGGTTAAGGTCTTAACTCTTACTTTGGCCTAATGGTTAAGGTCTTAACTCTTACTATTGACTAATGATTAAGGTCTTAACTCTTACTCTGGCCTAATGGTTAAGGTCTTAGACACTTACTCTGTCCTAATGGTTAAGGTCTTAACTCTTACTCTTGCCTAATGGGTAAGGTCTTAGACTCTTACTCTGGCCTACTGGTTAAGGTCTTAACTCTTACTCTGGCCTAATGGGTAAGGTCTTAGACTCTTACTCTGTCCTAATGGTTAAGGTCTTAGACTCTTACTCTGGCCTACTGGTTAAAGTTTTAACTCTTACTCTGGCCTAATGGTTAAGGTTTTAACTCTTAGTCTGGCCTAATGGTTGAGGTCTTAGACTCTTACTCTGGCCTAATGGTTAAGGTCTTAACTCTTACTCTGACCTAATGGTTAAGGTCTTAGACTCTTACTCTGGCCTAATGGTTAAGGTCTTGACTCTTACTCTGGCCTAATGGTTAAAGTCTTAGACTCTTACTCTGGCCTAATGGTTAAGGTCTAGACTCTTATTCTGAACTAATGGTTAAGCTCTTAACTCTTCCTCTGGACTAATGGCTAAGTTCTTAACTCTTACTCCGACCTAATGGTTAAGGTCTTAGACTCTTACTCTGGCCTAATGGTTAAGGTCGCAGACTCTTGCCTAATGGTTAAGATCTTAACTCTTACTCTGGCCTACTGGCTAAGGTCTTAGAATCTTACTTTGGCTTAATGGTTAAGGTCTAAACTCTTACTATTGACTAATGGTTAAGGTCTTAACTCTTACTCTGGCCTACTGGTTAAGGTCCTAGACTCTTACTCTGGCCTAATGGTTAAGGTCTTAACTCTTACTCTGGCCTAATGGGTAAGGTCTTAACTCTTACTCTGGCCTAATGGGTAAGGTCTTAGACTCTTACTCTGGCCTACTGGTTAAGGTCTTATCTCTTACTCTGGCCTAATGGGTAAGGTCTTAGACTCTTACTCTGTCCTAATGGTTAAGGTCTAAGACTCTTACTCTGGCATAATGGTTAAGGTCTAGACTCTTACTCTGGCCTAATCCGTAATGTCTTAACTCTTACTATGGCCTAATGGTTAAGGTCTTAGACTCTTACTCTTGCCTAATGGTTAAGGTCTTAACTCTAAATCTGGCCTAATGGTTAAGGTCTTAACTCTTACTTTGGCCTAATGGTTAAGGTCTTAACTCTTACTATTGACTAATGATTAAGGTCTTAACCCTTACTCTGGCCTAATGGTTAAGGTCTTAGACACTTACTCTGTCCTAATGGTTAAGGTCTTAGACTCTTACTGTGGCCTACTGGTTAAGGTCTTAACTCTTACTCTGGCCTAATGGTTAAGGTCTTAGACACTTACTCTGTCCTAATGGTTAAGGTCTTAGACTCTTACTGTGGCCTAATGGTTAAGGTCTTAGACTCTTACTCTGGCCTACTGGTTAAGGTCTTAACTCTTGCTCTGGCCTAATGGTTAAGGTCTTAGACACTTACTCTGTCCTAATGGTTAAGGTCTTAGACTCTTACTGTGGCCTAATGGTTAAGGTCTTAGACTCTTACTCTTGCCTACTGGTTAAGGTCTTAACTCTTACTCTGGCCTAATGGTTAAGGTCTTAGACTCTTACTCTGGCCTAATGGTTAAGGTCTTAACTCTTACTCTGGCCTAATGGGTAAGGTCTTAGACTCTTACTCTGGCCTACTGGTTAAGGTCTTAATTCTTACTCTGGCCTAATGGTTAAGGTTTTAACTCTTACTCTGGCCTAATGGTTAAGGTTTTAGACTCTTACTCTGGCCTAATGGTTAAAGTCTTAGACTCTTACTCTGGCCTAATGGTTAAGGTCTTAACTCTTCCTCTGGCCTAATGGTTAACGTATTGGACTCTTACTCTGGCCTAATGGTTAAGGTCTTGACTCTTACTCTGGCCTAATGGTTAAGGTATTATACTCTTACTCTGGCCTAATGGCTAAGGTCTTGACTCTCACTCTGGCCTAATGGTTGAGGTCTTAACTCTTACTCTGGCCTAATGGTTAAGGTCTTAGACTCTTACTCTGGCCTAAGGGTTAAGGTCTTAGACTCTTACTCTGGCCTAATGGTTAAGGTTTTAGACTTTTACTCTTGCCTAATGGTTAAGGTCTTAACTCTTACTCTGGCCTAATGGTTAAGGTCTTAGACTCTTACTCTGGCCTAATGGTTAAGGTCTTAACTCTTACTCTGGACTAATTGAAAGGTCTTACTCTGGACTAATGGGTAAGGTCTTAGACTCTTACTCTGGCCTACTGGTTAAGGTCTTAACTCTTACTCTGGCCTAATGGTTAAGGTCTTAACTCTTACTCTGGCCAAATGGTTAAGGTCTTAGACTCTTACTTTGGCCTAATGGTTAATGTCTAAACTCTTACTATTGACTAATGGTTAAGGTCTTAACTCTTACTCTGGCCTACTGGTTAAGGTCTTAACTCTTACTCTGGCCTAATGGGTAAGGTCTTAGACTCTTACTCTGTCCTAATGGTTAAGGTCTTAGACTCTTACTCTGGCCTAATGGTTAAGGTCTAGACTCTTACTTAGGCCTAATCCGTAAGGTCTTAATTCTTACTATGGCCTAATGGTTAAGGTCTTAACTCTTACTCTGGCCTAATGGTTAAGGTCTTAGACTCTTACTCTGGCCTAATGGTTAAGGTCTTAGACTCTTACTCGGGCCTAATGGTTAAGGTCTAGACTCTTACTCTGGCCTAGTCCGTAAGGTCTTAACTCTTACTATGGCCTAATGGTTAAGGTCTTAACTCTTACTCTGGCCTAACGGTTAAGGTCTTAGACTCTTACTCTGGCCTAATGGTTAAGGTCTTAACTCTTACTCTGGCCTAATGGGTAATGTCTTAGACTCTTACTCTGGCCTAATGGTTAAGGTCTTAACTCTTACTCTGGACTAATGGTTAAGGTCCTAGACTCTCACTCTGGCATAATGGTTAAGGTCTTAACTCTTACTCTGGCCTACTGGTTAAGACCTCAGCTCTTACTCTGGCCTAATGGTTACGATTTTAACTCTTACTCTGACCTAATGGTTAAGGTTTTAGACTCTTACTCTGGGCTAATGGTTAAGGTGTTAGACTCTTACTCTGGCCTAATGGTTAAGGTCTTGACTCTTTCTCTGGTCTAATGGTTGAGGTCTAGACTCTTACTCTGGCCTAATGCTTAAGGTCTTAACTCTTACTCAGGCCTAATGGATAAGGTCTTAGACTCTTACTCTGGCCTAATGGTTAAGGTCTTGACTCTTACTCTGGTCTAATGGTTAAGGTCTAGACTCTTACTCTGGCCTAATGCTTAAGGTCTTAACTCTTACTCTGGCCCAATGTTTAAGGTCTTAAGTCTTACTCTGGCCTAATGGTTAGGGTCTTAACTCTTGCTCTGACCTAATGGTTAAGGTCTTGACTCTTACTCTGGTCTAATGGTTGAGGTCTAGACTCTTTCTCTGGCCTAATGCTTAAGGTCTTAACTCTTACTCTGGCCTAATGGTTAAGGTCTTAGACTCTTACTCTGGCCCAATGTTTAAGGTCTTAAGTCTTACTCTGGCCTAGTGGTTAAGGTCTTAGACTCTTGCTCTGGCCTAATGGTTAAGGTCTTAACTCTTACTATGGCCTAATGGGTAAGGCCTTAGACTCTTACTCTGGCCTACTGGTTAAGGTCTTAACTCTTACTCTGGCCTAATGGTTACGGTCGTAAGTCTTACTCTGGCCTAATGGTGAAGGTCTTAACTCTTACTATTGACTAATGGTTAAGGTCTTAACTCTTACTCTATCCTAATGGTTAAGGTCTTAGACTCTTACTCTGGCCTAATGGGTAAGGTCTTAGACTCTTACTCTGGCCTAATGGTTAAGGTCTTAACTCTTACTCTGACCTAATGGTTAAGGTCTTAGACTCTTACTCTGGCCTAATGGTTAAGGTCTTGACTCTTACTCTGGCCTAATGGTTAAAGTCTTAGACTCTTACTCTGGCCTAATGGTTAAGGTCTAGACTCTTATTCTGGACTAATGGTTAAGCTCTTAACTCTTCCTCTGGACTAATGGCTAAGTTCTTAACTCTTACTCCGACCTAATGGTTAAGGTCTTAGACTCTTACTCTGGCCTAATGGTTAAGGTCGCAGACTCTTACTCTTGCCTAATGGTTAAGATCTTAACTCTTACTCTGGCCTAATGGTTAAGGTGTTAACTCTTACTCTGGCCTAATGGTTAAGGTCTTAGACTCTTACACTGGCCTACTGGTTAAGGTCTTTGCTCTTACTCGGGCCTACTGGTTAAGGTCCTAGACTCTTACTCTGGCCTAATGGTTAAGGTCCTAACTCTTACTATTGACTAATGGTTAAGGTCTTAACTCTTACTCTGGCCTAATGGGTAAGGTCTTAGACTCTTACTCTGGCCTACTGGTTAAGGTCTTAACTCTTACTCTGGCCTAATGGGTAAGGTCTTAGACTCTTACTCTGTCCTAATGGTTAAGGTCTTAGACTCTTACTCTGGCCTAATGGGTAAGGTCTAGACTCTTACTCTGGCCTAATCCGTAAGGTCTTAACTCTTACTATGGCCTAATGGTTAAGGTCTTAGACTCTTACTCTTGCCTAATGGTTAAGGTCTTAACTCTAACTCTGGCCTAATGGTTAAGGTCTTAACTCTTACTTTGGCCTAATGGTTAAGGTCTTAACTCTTACTATTGACTAATGATTAAGGTCTTAACTCTTACTCTGGCCTAATGGTTAAGGTCTTAGACACTTACTCTGTCCTAATGGTTAAGGTCTTAACTCTTACTCTTGCCTAATGGGTAAGGTCTTAGACTCTTACTCTGGCCTACTGGTTAAGGTCTTAACTCTTACTCTGGCCTAATGGGTAAGGTCTTAGACTCTTACTCTGTCCTAATGGTTAAGGTCTTAGACACTTACTCTGTCCTAATGGTTAAGGTCTTAACTCTTACTCTTGCCTAATGGGTAAGGTCTTAGACTCTTACTCTGGCCTACTGGTTAAAGTCTTAACTCTTACTCTGGCCTAATGGTTAAGGTTTTAACTCTTAGTCTGGCCTAATGGTTGAGGTCTTAGACTCTTGCTCTGGCCTAATGGTTAAGGTCTTAACTCTTACTCTGACCTAATGGTTAAGGTCTTAGACTCTTACTCTGGCCTAATGGTTAAGGTCTTGACTCTTACTCTGGCCTAATGGTTAAAGTCTTAGACTCTTACTCTGGCCTAATGGTTAAGGTCTAGACTCTTATTCTGAACTAATGGTTAAGCTCTTAACTCTTCCTCTGGACTAATGGCTAAGTTCTTAACTCTTACTCCGACCTAATGGTTAAGGTCTTAGACTCTTACTCTGGCCTAATGGTTAAGGTCGCAGACTCTTGCCTAATGGTTAAGATCTTAACTCTTACTCTGGCCTACTGGCTAAGGTCTTAGAATCTTACTTTGGCTTAATGGTTAAGGTCTAAACTCTTACTATTGACTAATGGTTAAGGTCTTAACTCTTACTCTGGCCTACTGGTTAAGGTCCTAGACTCTTACTCTGGCCTAATGGTTAAGGTCTTAACTCTTACTCTGGCCTAATGGGTAAGGTCTTAACTCTTACTCTGGCCTAATGGGTAAGGTCTTAGACTCTTACTCTGGCCTACTGGTTAAGGTCTTATCTCTTACTCTGGCCTAATGGGTAAGGTCTTAGACTCTTACTCTGTCCTAATGGTTAAGGTCTAAGACTCTTACTCTGGCATAATGGTTAAGGTCTAGACTCTTACTCTGGCCTAATCCGTAATGTCTTAACTCTTACTATGGCCTAATGGTTAAGGTCTTAGACTCTTACTCTTGCCTAATGGTTAAGGTCTTAACTCTAAATCTGGCCTAATGGTTAAGGTCTTAACTCTTACTTTGGCCTAATGGTTAAGGTCTTAACTCTTACTATTGACTAATGATTAAGGTCTTAACCCTTACTCTGGCCTAATGGTTAAGGTCTTAGACTCTTACTGTGGCCTACTGGTTAAGGTCTTAACTCTTGCTCTGGCCTAATGGTTAAGGTCTAGACTCTTACTCTGGCCTAGTCCGTAAGGTCTTAACTCTTACTATGGCCTAATGGTTAAGGTCTTAACTCTTACTCTGGCCTAACGGTTAAGGTCTTAGACTCTTACTCTGGCCTAATGGTTAAGGTCTTAACTCTTACTCTGGCCTAATGGGTAATGTCTTAGACTCTTACTCTGGCCTAATGGTTAAGGTCTTAACTCTTACTCTGGACTAATGGTTAAGGTCCTAGACTCTCACTCTGGCATAATGGTTAAGGTCTTAACTCTTACTCTGGCCTACTGGTTAAGACCTCAGCTCTTACTCTGGCCTAATGGTTACGATTTTAACTCTTACTCTGACCTAATGGTTAAGGTTTTAGACTCTTACTCTGGGCTAATGGTTAAGGTGTTAGACTCTTACTCTGGCCTAATGGTTAAGGTCTTGACTCTTTCTCTGGTCTAATGGTTGAGGTCTAGACTCTTACTCTGGCCTAATGCTTAAGGTCTTAACTCTTACTCAGGCCTAATGGATAAGGTCTTAGACTCTTACTCTGGCCTAATGGTTAAGGTCTTGACTCTTACTCTGGTCTAATGGTTAAGGTCTAGACTCTTACTCTGGCCTAATGCTTAAGGTCTTAACTCTTACTCTGGCCCAATGTTTAAGGTCTTAAGTCTTACTCTGGCCTAATGGTTAGGGTCTTAACTCTTGCTCTGACCTAATGGTTAAGGTCTTGACTCTTACTCTGGTCTAATGGTTGAGGTCTAGACTCTTACTCTGGCCTAATGCTTAAGGTCTTAACTCTTACTCTGGCCTAATGGTTAAGGTCTTAGACTCTTACTCTGGCCCAATGTTTAAGGTCTTAAGTCTTACTCTGGCCTAGTGGTTAAGGTCTTAGACTCTTGCTCTGGCCTAATGGTTAAGGTCTTAACTCTTACTATGGCCTAATGGGTAAGGCCTTAGACTCTTACTCTGGCCTACTGGTTAAGGTCTTAACTCTTACTCTGGCCTAATGGTTACGGTCGTAAGTCTTACTCTGGCCTAATGGTGAAGGTCTTAACTCTTACTATTGACTAATGGTTAAGGTCTTAACTCTTACTCTATCCTAATGGTTAAGGTCTTAGACTCTTACTCTGGCCTAATGGGTAAGGTCTTAGACTCTTACTCTGGCCTAATGGTTAAGGTCTTAACTCTTACTCTGACCTAATGGTTAAGGTCTTAGACTCTCACTCTGGCCTAATGGTTAAGGTCTTGACTCTTACTCTGGCCTAATGGTTAAAGTCTTAGACTCTTACTCTGGCCTAATGGTTAAGGTCTAGACTCTTATTCTGGACTAATGGTTAAGCTCTTAACTCTTCCTCTGGACTAATGGCTAAGTTCTTAACTCTTACTCCGACCTAATGGTTAAGGTCTTAGACTCTTACTCTGGCCTAATGGTTAAGGTCGCAGACTCTTACTCTTGCCTAATGGTTAAGATCTTAACTCTTACTCTGGCCTAATGGTTAAGGTGTTAACTCTTACTCTGGCCTAATGGTTAAGGTCTTAGACTCTTACACTGGCCTACTGGTTAAGGTCTTTGCTCTTACTCGGGCCTACTGGTTAAGGTCCTAGACTCTTACTCTGGCCTAATGGTTAAGGTCCTAACTCTTACTATTGACTAATGGTTAAGGTCTTAACTCTTACTCTGGCCTAATGGGTAAGGTCTTAGACTCTTACTCTGGCCTACTGGTTAAGGTCTTAACTCTTACTCTGGCCTAATGGGTAAGGTCTTAGACTCTTACTCTGTCCTAATGGTTAAGGTCTTAGACTCTTACTCTGGCCTAATGGGTAAGGTCTAGACTCTTACTCTGGCCTAATCCGTAAGGTCTTAACTCTTACTATGGCCTAATGGTTAAGGTCTTAGACTCTTACTCTTGCCTAATGGTTAAGGTCTTAACTCTAACTCTGGCCTAATGGTTAAGGTCTTAACTCTTACTTTGGCCTAATGGTTAAGGTCTTAACTCTTACTATTGACTAATGATTAAGGTCTTAACTCTTACTCTGGCCTAATGGTTAAGGTCTTAGACACTTACTCTGTCCTAATGGTTAAGGTCTTAACTCTTACTCTTGCCTAATGGGTAAGGTCTTAGACTCTTACTCTGGCCTACTGGTTAAGGTCTTAACTCTTACTCTGGCCTAATGGGTAAGGTCTTAGACTCTTACTCTGTCCTAATGGTTAAGGTCTTAGACACTTACTCTGTCCTAATGGTTAAGGTCTTAACTCTTACTCTTGCATAATGGGTAAGGTCTTAGACTCTTACTCTGGCCTACTGGTTAAAGTCTTAACTCTTACTCTGGCCTAATGGTTAAGGTTTTAACTCTTAGTCTGGCCTAATGGTTGAGGTCTTAGACTCTTACTCTGGCCTAATGGTTAAGGTCTTAACTCTTACTCTGACCTAATGGTTAAGGTCTTAGACTCTTACTCTGGCCTAATGGTTAAGGTCTTGACTCTTACTCTGGCCTAATGGTTAAAGTCTTAGACTCTTACTCTGGCCTAATGGTTAAGGTCTAGACTCTTATTCTGAACTAATGGTTAAGCTCTTAACTCTTCCTCTGGACTAATGGCTAAGTTCTTAACTCTTACTCCGACCTAATGGTTAAGGTCTTAGACTCTTACTCTGGCCTAATGGTTAAGGTCGCAGACTCTTGCCTAATGGTTAAGATCTTAACTCTTACTCTGGCCTACTGGCTAAGGTCTTAGAATCTTACTTTGGCTTAATGGTTAAGGTCTAAACTCTTACTATTGACTAATGGTTAAGGTCTTAACTCTTACTCTGGCCTACTGGTTAAGGTCCTAGACTCTTACTCTGGCCTAATGGTTAAGGTCTTAACTCTTACTCTGGCCTAATGGGTAAGGTCTTAACTCTTACTTTGGCCTAATGGGTTAGGTCTTAGACTCTTACTCTGGCCTACTGGTTAAGGTCTTATCTCTTACTCTGGCCTAATGGGTAAGGTCTTAGACTCTTACTCTGTCCTAATGGTTAAGGTCTAAGACTCTTACTCTGGCATAATGGTTAAGGTCTAGACTCTTACTCTGGCCTAATCCGTAATGTCTTAACTCTTACTATGGCCTAATGGTTAAGGTCTTAGACTCTTACTCTTGCCTAATGGTTAAGGTCTTAACTCTAAATCTGGCCTAATGGTTAAGGTCTTAACTCTTACTTTGGCCTAATGGTTAAGGTCTTAACTCTTACTATTGACTAATGATTAAGGTCTTAACCCTTACTCTGGCCTAATGGTTAAGGTCTTAGACTCTTACTGTGGCCTACTGGTTAAGGTCTTAACTCTTACTCTGGCCTAATGGTTAAGGTCTTAGACACTTACTCTGTCCTAATGGTTAAGGTCTTAGACTCTTACTGTGGCCTAATGGTTAAGGTCTTAGACTCTTACTCTGGCCTACTGGTTAAGGTCTTAACTCTTGCTCTGGCCTAATGGTTAAGGTCTTAGACACTTACTCTGTCCTAATGGTTAAGGTCTTAGACTCTTACTGTGGCCTAATGGTTAAGGTCTTAGACTCTTACTCTTGCCTACTGGTTAAGGTCTTAACTCTTACTCTGGCCTAATGGTTAAGGTCTTAGACTCTTACTCTGGCCTAATGGTTAAGGTCTTAACTCTTACTCTGGCCTAATGGGTAAGGTCTTAGACTCTTACTCTGGCCTACTGGTTAAGGTCTTAACTCTTCCTCTGGCCTAATGGTTAACGTATTGGACTCTTACTCTGGCCTAATGGTTAAGGTCTTGACTCTTACTCTGGCCTAATGGTTAAGGTATTATACTCTTACTCTGGCCTAATGGCTAAGGTCTTGACTCTCACTCTGGCCTAATGGTTGAGGTCTTAACTCTTACTCTGGCCTAATGGTTAAGGTCTTAGACTCTTACTCTGGCCTAAGGGTTAAGGTCTTAGACTCTTACTCTGGCCTAATGGTTAAGGTTTTAGACTTTTACTCTTGCCTAATGGTTAAGGTCTTAACTCTTACTCTGGCCTAATGGTTAAGGTCTTAGACTCTTACTCTGGCCTAATGGTTAAGGTCTTAACTCTTACTCTGGACTAATTGAAAGGTCTTACTCTGAACTAATGGGTAATGTCTTAGACTCTTACTCTGGCCTACTGGTTAAGGTCTTAACTCTTACTCTGGCCTAATGGTTAAGGTCTTAACTCTTACTCTGGCCAAATGGTTAAGGTCTTAGACTCTTACTTTGGCCTAATGGTTAATGTCTAAACTCTTACTATTGACTAATGGTTAAGGTCTTAACTCTTACTCTGGCCTACTGGTTAAGGTCTTAACTCTTACTCTGGCCTAATGGGTAAGGTCTTAGACTCTTACTCTGTCCTAATGGTTAAGGTCTTAGACTCTTACTCTGGCCTAATGGTTAAGGTCTAGACTCTTACTTAGGCCTAATCCGTAAGGTCTTAATTCTTACTATGGCCTAATGGTTAAGGTCTTAACTCTTACTCTGGCCTAATGGTTAAGGTCTTAGACTCTTACTCTGGCCTAATGGTTAAGGTCTTAGACTCTTACTCGAGCCTAATGGTTAAGGTCTAGACTCTTACTCTGGCCTAGTCCGTAAGGTCTTAACTCTTACTATGGCCTAATGGTTAAGGTCTTAACTCTTACTCTGGCCTAACGGTTAAGGTCTTAGACTCTTACTCTGGCCTAATGGTTAAGGTCTTAACTCTTACTCTGGCCTAATGGGTAATGTCTTAGACTCTTACTCTGGCCTAATGGTTAAGGTCTTAACTCTTACTCTGGACTAATGGTTAAGGTCCTAGACTCTCACTCTGGCATAATGGTTAAGGTCTTAACTCTTACTCTGGCCTACTGGTTAAGGTCTTAGACTCTTACTCTGGCCTAATGGTTAAGGTCTTAACTCTTACTATTGACTAATGATTAAGGTCTTAACTCTTACTCTGGCCTAATGGTTAAGGTCTTAGACACTTACTCTGTCCTAATGGTTAAGGTCTTAACTCTTACTCTGGCCTAATGGGTAAGGTCTTAGACTCTTACTCTGGCCTACTGGTTAAGGTCTTAACTCTTACTCTGGCCTAATGGGTAAGGTCTTAGACTCTTACTCTGTCCTAATGGTTAAGGTCTTAGACTCTTACTCTGGCCTACTGGTTAAAGTCTTAACTCTTACTCTGGCCTAATGGTTAAGGTTTTAACTCTTAGTCTGGCCTAATGGTTGAGGTCTTAGACTCTTACTCTGGCCTAATGGTTAAGGTCTTAACTCTTACTCTGACCTAATGGTTAAGGTCTTAGACTCTTACTCTGGCCTAATGGTTAAGGTCTTGACTCTTACTCTGGCCTAATGGTTAAAGTCTTAGACTCTTACTCTGGCCTAATGGTTAAGGTCTAGACTCTTATTCTGGACTAATGGTTAAGCTCTTAACTCTTCCTCTGGACTAATGGCTAAGTTCTTAACTCTTACTCCGACCTAATGGTTAAGGTCTTAGACTCTTACTCTGGCCTAATGGTTAAGGTCGCAGACTCTTGCCTAATGGTTAAGATCTTAACTCTTACTCTGGCCTAATGGTTAAGGTGTTAACTCTTACTCTGGCCTAATGGTTAAGGTCTTAGACTCTTACACTGGCCTACTGGTTAAGGTCTTTGCTCTTACTCTGGCCTACTGGCTAAGGTCTTAGAATCTTACTTTGGCTTAATGGTTAAGGTCTAAACTCTTACTATTGACTAATGGTTAAGGTCTTAACTCTTACTCTGGCCTACTGGTTAAGGTCCTAGACTCTTACTCTGGCCTAATGGTTAAGGTCTTAACTCTTACTCTGGCCTAATGGGTAAGGTCTTAACTCTTACTCTGGCCTAATGGGTAAGGTCTTAGACTCTTACTCTGGCCTACTGGTTAAGGTCTTATCTCTTACTCTGGCCTAATGGGTAAGGTCTTAGACTCTTACTCTGTCCTAATGGTGAAGGTCTAAGACTCTTACTCTGGCATAATGGTTAAGGTCTAGACTCTTACTCTGGCCTAATCCGTAATGTCTTAACTCTTACTATGGCCTAATGGTTAAGGTCTTAGACTCTTACTCTTGCCTAATGGTTAAGGTCTTAACTCTAAATCTGGCCTAATGGTTAAGGTCTTAACTCTTACTTTGGCCTAATGGTTAAGGTCTTAACTCTTACTATTGACTAATGATTAAGGTCTTAACCCTTACTCTGGCCTAATGGTTAAGGTCTTAGACACTTACTCTGTCCTAATGGTTAAGGTCTTAGACTCTTACTGTGGCCTACTGGTTAAGGTCTTAACTCTTACTCTGGCCTAATGGTTAAGGTCTTAGACACTTACTCTGTCCTAATGGTTAAGGTCTTAGACTCTTACTGTGGCCTAATGGTTAAGGTCTTAGACTCTTACTCTGGCCTACTGGTTAAGGTCTTAACTCTTGCTCTGGCCTAAGGGTTAAGGTCTTAGACACTTACTCTGTCCTAATGGTTAAGGTCTTAGACTCTTACTGTGGCCTAATGGTTAAGGTCTTAGACTCTTACTCTTGCCTACTGGTTAAGGTCTTAACTCTTACTCTGGCCTAATGGTTAAGGTCTTAGACTCTTACTCTGGCCTAATGGTTAAGGTCTTAACTCTTACTCTGGCCTAATGGGTAAGGTCTTAGACTCTTACTCTGGCCTACTGGTTAAGGTCTTAATTCTTACTCTGGCCTAATGGTTAGGGTCTTAACTCTTGCTCTGGCCTAATGGGTAAGGTCTCAGACTCTTACTCTGGCCTAATGGTTAAAGTCTTAGACTCTTACTCTGGCCTAATGGTTAAGGTCTTAACTCTTCCTCTGGCCTAATGGTTAACGTATCGGACTCTTACTCTGGCCTAATGGTTAAGGTCTTGACTCTTACTCTGGCCTAATGGTTAAGGTATTATACTCTTACTCTGGCCTAATGGCTAAGGTCTTGACTCTCACTCTGGCCTAATGGTTGAGGTCTTAACTCTTACTCTGGCCTAATGGTTAAGGTCTTAGACTCTTACTCTGGCCTAAGGGTTAAGGTCTTAGACTCTTACTCTGGCCTAATGGTTAAGGTTTTAGACTTTTACTCTTGCCTAATGGTTAAGGTCTTAACTCTTACTCTGGCCTAATGGTTAAGGTCTTAGACTCTTACTCTGGCCTAATGGTTAAGGTCTTAACTCTTACTCTGGACTAATTGAAAGGTCTTACTCTGGACTAATGGGTAAGGTCTTAGACTCTTACTCTGGCCTACTGGTTAAGGTCTTAACTCTTACTCTGGCCTAATGGTTAAGGTCTTAACTCTTACTCTGGCCAAATGGTTAAGGTCTTAGACTCTTACTTTGGCCTAATGGTTAATGTCTAAACTCTTACTATTGACTAATGGTTAAGGTCTTAACTCTTACTCTGGCCTACTGGTTAAGGTCTTAACTCTTACTCTGGCCTAATGGGTAAGGTCTTAGACTCTTACTCTGTCCTAATGGTTAAGGTCTTAGACTCTTACTCTGGCCTAATGGTTAAGGTCTAGACTCTTACTTAGGCCTAATCCGTAAGGTCTTAATTCTTACTATGGCCTAATGGTTAAGGTCTTAACTCTTACTCTGGCCTAATGGTTAAGGTCTTAGACTCTTACTCTGGCCTAATGGTTAAGGTCTTAGACTCTTACTCGGGCCTAATGGTTAAGGTCTAGACTCTTACTCTGGCCTAGTCCGTAAGGTCTTAACTCTTACTATGGCCTAATGGTTAAGGTCTTAACTCTTACTCTGGCCTAACGGTTAAGGTCTTAGACTCTTACTCTGGCCTAATGGTTAAGGTCTTAACTCTTACTCTGGCCTAATGGGTAATGTCTTAGACTCTTACTCTGGCCTAATGGTTAAGGTCTTAACTCTTACTCTGGACTAATGGTTAAGGTCCTAGACTCTCACTCTGGCATAATGGTTAAGGTCTTAACTCTTACTCTGGCCTACTGGTTAAGGTCTTAGACTCTTACTCTGGCCTAATGGTTAAGGTCTTAACTCTTACTATTGACTAATGATTAAGGTCTTAACTCTTACTCTGGCCTAATGGTTAAGGTCTTAGACACTTACTCTGTCCTAATGGTTAAGGTCTTAACTCTTACTCTGGCCTAATGGGTAAGGTCTTAGACTCTTACTCTGGCCTACTGGTTAAGGTCTTAACTCTTACTCTGGCCTAATGGGTAAGGTCTTAGACTCTTACTCTGTCCTAATGGTTAAGGTCTTAGACTCTTACTCTGGCCTACTGGTTAAAGTCTTAACTCTTACTCTGGCCTAATGGTTAAGGTTTTAACTCTTAGTCTGGCGTAATGGTTGAGGTCTTAGACTCTTACTCTGGCCTAATGGTTAAGGTCTTAACTCTTACTCTGACCTAATGGTTAAGGTCTTAGACTCTTACTCTGGCCTAATGGTTAAGGTCTTGACTCTTACTCTGGCCTAATGGTTAAAGTCTTAGACTCTTACTCTGGCCTAATGGTTAAGGTCTAGACTCTTATTCTGGACTAATGGTTAAGCTCTTAACTCTTCCTCTGGACTAATGGCTAAGTTCTTAACTCTTACTCCGACCTAATGGTTAAGGTCTTAGATTCTTACTCTGGCCTAATGGTTAAGGTCGCAGACTCTTGCCTAATGGTTAAGATCATAACTCTTACTCTGGCCTAATGGTTAAGGTGTTAACTCTTACTCTGGCCTAATGGTTAAGGTCTTAGACTCTTACACGGGCCTACTGGTTAAGGTCTTTGCTCTTACTCTGGCCTACTGGCTAAGGTCTTAGAATCTTACTTTGGCTTAATGGTTAAGGTCTAAACTCTTACTATTGACTAATGGTTAAGGTCTTAACTCTTACTCTGGCCTACTGGTTAAGGTCCTAGACTCTTACTCTGGCCTAATGGTTAAGGTCTTAACTCTTACTCTGGCCTAATGGGTAAGGTCTTAACTCTTACTCTGGCCTAATGGGTAAGGTCTTAGACTCTTACTCTGGCCTACTGGTTAAGGTCTTATCTCTTACTCTGGCCTAATGGGTAAGGTCTTAGACTCTTACTCTGTCCTAATGGTTAAGGTCTAAGACTCTTACTCTGGCATAATGGTTAAGGTCTAGACTCTTACTCTGGCCTAATCCGTAATGTCTTAACTCTTACTATGGCCTAATGGTTAAGGTCTTAGACTCTTACTCTTGCCTAATGGTTAAGGTCTTAACTCTAAATCTGGCCTAATGGTTAAGGTCTTAACTCTTACTTTGGCCTAATGGTTAAGGTCTTAACTCTTACTATTGACTAATGATTAAGGTCTTAACCCTTACTCTGGCCTAATGGTTAAGGTCTTAGACACTTACTCTGTCCTAATGGTTAAGGTCTTAGACTCTTACTGTGGCCTACTGGTTAAGGTCTTAACTCTTACTCTGGCCTAATGGTTAAGGTCTTAGACACTTACTCTGTCCTAATGGTTAAGGTCTTAGACTCTTACTGTGGCCTAATGGTTAAGGTCTTAGACTCTTACTCTGGCCTACTGGTTAAGGTCTTAACTCTTGCTCTGGCCTAATGGTTAAGGTCTTAGACACTTACTCTGTCCTAATGGTTAAGGTCTTAGACTCTTACTGTGGCCTAATGGTTAAGGTCTTAGACTCTTACTCTTGCCTACTGGTTAAGGTCTTAACTCTTACTCTGGCCTAATGGTTAAGGTCTTAGACTCTTACTCTGGCCTAATGGTTAAGGTCTTAACTCTTACTCTGGCCTAATGGGTAAGGTCTTAGACTCTTACTCTGGCCTACTGGTTAAGGTCTTAATTCTTACTCTGGCCTAATGGTTAGGGTCTTAACTCTTGCTCTGGCCTAATGGTTAAGGTCTCAGACTCTTACTCTGGCCTAATGGTTAAAGTCTTAGACTCTTACTCTGGCCTAATGGTTAAGGTCTTAACTCTTCCTCTGGCCTAATGGTTAACGTATCGGACTCTTACTCTGGCCTAATGGTTAAGGTCTTGACTCTTACTCTGGCCTAATGGTTAAGGTATTATACTCTTACTCTGGCCTAATGGCTAAGGTCTTGACTCTCACTCTGGCCTAATGGTTGAGGTCTTAACTCTTACTCTGGCCTAATGGTTAAGGTCTTAGACTCTTACTCTGGCCTAAGGGTTAAGGTCTTAGACTCTTACTCTGGCCTAATGGTTAAGGTTTTAGACTTTTACTCTTGCCTAATGGTTAAGGTCTTAACTCTTACTCTGGCCTAATGGTTAAGGTCTTAGACTCTTACTCTGGCCTAATGGTTAAGGTCTTAACTCTTACTCTGGACTAATTTAAAGGTCTTACTCTGGACTAATGGGTAAGGTCTTACACTCTTACTCTGGCCTACTGGTTAAGGTCTTAACCCTTACTCTGGCCTAATGGTTAAGGTCTTAACTCTTACTCTGGCCAAATGGTTAAGGTCTTAGACTCTTACTTTGGCCTAATGGTTAATGTCTAAACTCTTACTATTGACTAATGGTTAAGGTCTTAACTCTTACTCTGGCCTACTGGTTAAGGTCTTAACTCTTACTCTGGCCTAATGGGTAAGGTCTTAGACTCTTACTCTGTCCTAATGGTTAAGGTCTTAGACTCTTACTCTGGCCTAATGGTTAAGGTCTAGACTCTTACTTAGGCCTAATCCGTAAGGTCTTAATTCTTACTATGGCCTAATGGTTAAGGTCTTAACTCTTACTCTGGCCTAATGGTGAAGGTCTTAGACTCTTACTCTGGCCTAATGGTTAAGGTCTTAGACTCTTACTCGGGCCTAATGGTTAAGGTCTAGACTCTTACTCTGGCCTAGTCCGTAAGGTCTTAACTCTTACTATGGCCTAATGGTTAAGGTCTTAACTCTTACTCTGGCCTAACGGTTAAGGTCTTAGACTCTTACTCTGGCCTAATGGTTAAGGTCTTAACTCTTACACTGGCCTAATGGGTAATGTCTTAGACTCTTACTCTGGCCTAATGGTTAAGGTCTTAACTCTTACTCTGGACTAATGGTTAAGGTCCTAGACTCTCACTCTGGCATAATGGTTAAGGTCTTAACTCTTACTCTGGCCTACTGGTTAAGGTCTTAGACTCTTACTCTGGCCTAATGGTTAAGGTCTTAACTCTTACTCTGGCCTACTGGTTAAGATCTTAACTCTTACTCTGGCCTAATGGTTAAGCTCTTAGACTCTTACTCTGGCCTACTGGTTAAAGTCTTAACTTTTACTCTGGCCTAATGGTTAAGGTTTTAACTCTTACTCTGGCCTAATGGTTGAGGTCTTAGACTCTTACTGTGGCCTAATGGTTAAGGTCTTAACTCTTACTCTGGCCTACTGGTTAAGGTGTTAACTCTTACTCTGGCCTAATGGTTAAGGTCTTAGACTCTTACTCTGGCCTACTGGTTAAGGTCTTAACTCTTACTGTGGCCTAATGGTTAAAGTTTTAACTTTTACTCTGGCCTAATGTTTGAGGTCTTAGACTCTTACTCTTGCCTAATGGTTAAGGTCTTACCTCTTACTCTGGCCTAATGGTTAAGGTCTTAGACTCTTACTCTTGCCTAATTGTTAAGGTCTTAACTCTTACTCTGGCCTACTGGTTAAGGTCTTAGACTCTTACTGTGGCCTAATGGTTAAGGTCTTAGACTCTTACTCTGGCCTAATGTTAAAGGTCTTAACTCTTACGCTGGCCTAATGGTTAAGGTCTTAGACTCTTACTCTGGCCTAACGGTTAAGGTCTTAGACTCTTACTCTGGCCCAATGGTTAAGGTTTTAGACGTTTACTCTTGCCTAATGGTTAAGGTCTTAACTCTTACTCTGGCCTAATGGTTAAGGTCTTAGATTCTTACTCTGGCCTACTGGTTAAGGTCTTAATTCTTACTCTGACTTAATGGTTAAGGTTTTAACTCTTGCTCTGGCCTAATGGTTAAGGTTTTAGACTCTTACTCTGGCCTAATGCTTAAAGTCTTAGACTCTTACTCTGGCCTAATGGTTAAGGTCTTAGACTCTTACACTGGCCTGCTGGTTAAGGTCTTTGCTCTTACTCTGGCCTACTGGTTAAGGTCCTAGACTCTTACTCTGGCCTAATGGTTAAGGTCCTAACTATTACTATTGACTAATGGTTAAGGTCTTAACTCTTACTCTTGCCTAATGGTTAAGATCTTAACTCTTACTCTGGCCTAATGGTTAAGGTGTTAACTCTTACTCTGGCCTAATGGTTAAGGTCTTAGACTCTTACACTGGCCTACTGGTTAAGGTCTTTGCTCTTACTCTGGCCTACTGGTTAAGGTCCTAGACTCTTACTCTGGCCTAATGGTTAAGGTCCTAACTCTTACTATTGACTAATGGTTAAGGTCTTAACTCTTACTCTGGCCTAATGGGTAAGGTCTTAGACTCTTACTCTGGCCTACTGGTTAAGGTCTTAACTCTTACTCTGGCCTAATGGGTAAGGTCTTAGACTCTTACTCTGTCCTAATGGTTAAGGTCTTAGACTCTTACTCTGGCCTAATGGTTAAGGTCTAGACTCTTACTCTGGCCTAATCCGTAAGGTCTTAACTCTTACTATGGTCTAATGGGTAAGGTCTTAGACTCTTACTCTGGCCTAATGGTTAAGGTCTTAACTCTTACTTTGGCCTAATGGTTAAGGTCTTAACTCTTACTATTGACTAATGATTAAGGTCTTAACTCTTACTCTGGCCTAATGGTTAAGGTCTTAGACACTTACTCTGTCCTTATGGTTAAGGTCTTAACTCTTACTCTGGCCTAATGGGTAAGGTCTTAGACTCTTACTCTGGCCTACTGGTTAAGGTCTTAACTCTTACTCTGGCCTAATGGGTAAGGTCTTAGACTCTTACTCTGTCCTAATGGTTAAGGTCTTAGACTCTTACTCTGGCCTACTGGTTAAAGTCTTAACTCTTACTCTGGCCTAATGGTTAAGGTTTTAACTCTTACTCTGGCCTAATGGTTGAGGTCTTAGACTCTTACTCTGGCCTAATGGTTAAGGTCTTAACTCTTACTCTGACCTAATGGTTAAGGTCTTAGACTCTTACTCTGGCCTAATGGTTAAGGTCTTGACTCTTACTCTGGCCTAATGGTTAAAGTCTTAGACTCTTACTCTGGACTAATGGTTAAGGTCTAGACTCTTATTCTGGACTAATGGTTAAGCTCTTAACTCTTCCTCTGGACTAATGGCTAAGTTCTTAACTCTTACTCCGACCTAATGGTTAAGGTCTTAGACTCTTACTCTGGCCTAATGGTTAAGGTCGCAGACTCTTACTCTTGCCTAATGGTTAAGATCTTAACTCTTACTCTGGCCTAATGGTTAAGGTGTTAACTCTTACTCTGGCCTAATGGTTAAGGTCTTAGACTCTTACACTGGCCTACTGGTTAAGGTCTTTGCTCTTACTCTGGCCTACTGGTTAAGGTCTTAGACTCTTACTTTGGCCTAATGGTTAAGGTCTAAACTCTTACTATTGACTAATGGTTAAGGTCTTAACTCTTACTCTGGCCTACCGGTTACGGTCCTAGACTCTTACTCTGGCCTAATGGTTAAGGTCCTAACTCTTACTATTGACTAATGGTTAAGGTCTTAAATCTTACTCTGGCCTAATGGGTAAGGTCTTAGACTCTTACTCTGGCCTACTGGTTAAGGTCTTAACTCTTACTCTGGCCTAATGGGTAAGGTCTTAGACTCTTACTCTGTCCTAATGGTTAAGGTCTAAGACTCTTACTCTGGCATAATGGTTAAGGTCTAGACTCTTACTCTGGCCTAATCCGTAAGGTCTTAACTTTTACTATGGCCTAATGGTTAAGGTCTTAGACTCTTACTCTTGCCTAATGGTTAAGGTCTTAACTCTAACTCTGGCCTAATGGTTAAGGTCTTAACTCTTACTTTGGCCTAATGGTTAAGGTCTTAACTCTTACTATTGACTAATGATTAAGGTCTTAACTCTTACTCTATCCTAATGGTTAAGGTCTTAGACTCTTACTCTGGCCTAATGGTTAAGGTCTTACACACTTACTCTGTCCTAATGGTTAAGGTCTTAGACTCTTACTCTGGCCTAATGGTTGAGGTCTAGACTCCTACTCTGGCCTACTGGTTAAGGTCTTAACTCTTACTCTGGCCTAATGGTTAAGGTCTTAGACTCTTACTCTGGCCTAAGGGTTAAGGTCTTAGACTCTTACTCTGGCCTAATGGTTAAGGTCTTAACTCTTACTCTGGCCTAATGGTTAACGTATTGGACACTTACTCTGTCCTAATGGTTAAGGTCTTAGACTCTTACTGTGGCCTACTGGTTAAGGTCTTAGACTCTTACTGTGGCCTAATGGTTAAGGTCTTAGACTCTTACTCTGGCCTACTGGTTAAGGTCTTAACTCTTGCTCTGGCCTAATGGTTAAGGTCTTAGACACTTACTCTGTCCTAATGGTTAATGTCATATACTTTTACTGTGGCCTAATGGTTAAGGTCTTAGACTCTTACTCTTGCCTACTGGTTAAGGTCTTAACTCTTACTCTGGCCTAATGGTTAAGGTCTTAGACTCTTACTCTGGCCTAATGGTTAAGGTCTTAACTCTTACTCTGGCCTAATGGGTAAGGTCTTAGACTCAAACTCTGGCCTACTGGTTAAGGTCTTAATTCTTACTCTGGCCTAATGGTTAAGGTTTTAACTCTTACTCTGGCCTAATGGTTAAGGTTTTAGACTCTTACTCTGGCCTAATGGTTAAAGTCTTAGACTCTTACTCTGGCCTAATGGTTAACGTATTGGACTCTTACTCTGGCCTAATGGTTATGGTCTTGACTCTTACTCTGGCCTAATGGTTAAGGTATTATACTCTTACTCTGGCCTAATGGCTAAGGTCTTGACTCTTACTCTGGCCTAATGGTTGAGGTCTAGACTCCTACTCTGGCCTACTGGTTAAGGTCTTAACTCTTACTCTGGCCTAATGGTTAAGGTCTTAGACTCTTACTCTGGCCTAAGGGTTAAGGTCTTAGACTCTTACTCTGGCCTAATGGATAAGGTTTTAGACTTTTACTCTTGCCTAATGGTTAAGGTCTTAACTCTTACTCTGGCCTAATGGTTAAGGCCTTAGACTCTTACTCTGGCCTAATGGTTAAGGTCTTAACTCTTACTCTGGCCTAATTGTAAGGTCTTACTCTGGACTAATGGGTAAGGTCTTAGACTCTTACTCTGGCCTACTGGTTAAGGTCTTAACTCTTACTCTGGCCTAATGGTTAAGGTCTTAACTCTTACTTTGGCCTAATGGTTAAGGTCTAAACTCTTACTATTGACTAATGGTTAAGGTCTTAACTCTTACTCTGGCCTACTGGTTAAGGTCTTAACTCTTACTCTGGCCTAATGGGTAAGTGTGAGAAGTTGGCCTGGCATATGCTGTTCCTAGTTATAGGGACACCTTGCACCAGTCCAATTCGACTCCTATTGATGTTAGGTTTAAGACAACCTTTAAAGAAAGCTATCCTAGTGGTAGCTGTGGAGAGCAGCCTTCAGGCTAAGTCTTGAAGGAGTGTTAAGCTTATTGTTTTACCATAATAACCTCTTGAATAACCAAATGAAAGAGTAGCCCACACAGGTATATATATAAAATATATGTATTTATTCTAGACAGAATCCCACAGTCACTTTATGTGGCTAGTGGCAAAGTTACAATTCAAACAAGCATTTCTAAACACAATAAATAGCACAGAAATCAATGGGCCCCAGGGGGGGGACCAAACCATATACTAAAATAGTGGTATAAGAACCACCACAATTCTACAGGCAATGCCTAGGGCATTCAGGATCGCTTGCCCCTTCAGAATCCACCCACAGTTAAGAGGAAGGGGACCCACGGGAGACGCGTGCAGTGCAAAGAGCTGCTATCGGGATCGCTATGTTAGCCTATGGAGAATGTCGCGGTTGAATATTCAAAGTTAAAGGACACTTCTGGCAACAGTACAAAGTTAAGGCTTGAGACTTAAGGCTTTGGAGAGCCCACCACCACTGGAGTACCGAAGTACCACTGTTACCTGCCCCAGGGAAGCCGGGTGCAAAAGTCGATTCTGCTGTCGGGTCGCGGGCTGATTTCCTATGGAAAAGTAGTCCAAACTGCTGCTAGCTGCGAGTGTCGCTGAAGTCGTGAAGATTGAAGTTGAAGAGAAGATAAAGATGAACCTGAAAGCAGAGGGGACAGAGTCTGGGTCACAGCAAGTGACCAGGGAGCTCACAGCAAGGAGCTCGTGGAAGTCGGGTGCTTCAGGTGTAGGAAGTACAGCTGGGCTCTGCAGTCACGGGCTCCGGGAGGCTTCAAGGAAGGCCAGCTTCTGGAGGGCGACTGTCCCACGTCGGCTGAGGGTCGCTGCGGTGTTAGTGTCCCGATTGGATCCACTAAGCCTTGGCAACCACAACCCACGCAAGATAGACAAAGCAGCTGCTGGTGCAGACCCACGAGGTCTGAGGGTGCTCTCTTTTGCAGGGAGCGTAGAGCAGGCCTGGAGCAACCAGGGGAACTCTTATAAACAAAGATTGTCCTCCGTCAGGGCCCACAAGTCGAGGGACAAGGGACCGCGGAAGGCAGCAAAATGGAGTGCGTAAAAGGGCTCCCACGGGCCACCGGAGCGGGCCAGGGAGCTGAGGGTCGGCACAAATGCTGCTAGATGGTTGGCTCAGAAATGGGCCAAAGCACAACCTCCCCACTGGTCGGGGTCGTGTGCTGGACAAGAGGTGGCCGGTGTCTCGGGGTATGCGGGGATCTCGACACCCACGTGGTCCAGGGTGCTCAGACTTGCTGGGCACGCTCACAGGACGCTGGGATGCACTGGAGACCCACCTCGAGGTTGCTGGAAGGCGTCGAAGGTCGTGAGAGCAACGAAGTTCCAACCGGGTATCTTGTAGTCTTTTAGGTGCCTGCCAAGCAGGGGGATAACTCCTTTATCCCAAGGGAGATTTCTTCGGTCAGCTGGGCAGCAGCTCGTTGAAGGTCAGTTCTGTGAAGTTCTGGACGAATCTAAGGCTCTAGGGCAAAGTTATTCCCATATATCCCCAAGATTAGGGGATGGTCCAAAATAGAGCCTGCCAATCAGAGTAGAGGCGGGAAAGGGTGGCTACACCCACTCCCCTTTGTGTGTTTCCCGCCTGGGCGAGGGGCAGGATGCCCCTGAACCGGTTCCAGGCGGTGTATGCAGAATTGGGGCTCTGCAGCTGCCTACGTGCAACTCTGAATGGACATTGGGTGCACCCACCCTGTTCCAATCCACATTATCCTGTCTGGGGAGGTGCTGGCACCTCCCTGCCACAGGAGCCCTATTGTCCAGCTGGCGAGGCTGGGATTTTCCCCAGCAACAGCCAGCCAGAGTCGTGTAGGTGGCGAACAGTAGCCATTTTGTGGTACACGTGCACTTTTAAATTGGTGTCTAAAATCTACCGCTTTTCCCATATCACCCTCCTAGCAAGGGGGAATCGTGCCCCCATGCCCATGGCTGGACTGGGGGTATGATTCCTTCATGTTTGACACCAAACACGATATGGTTCTGTGTAGCCAGTCCCAAGTTACAGCGATGACGCAATAACTTATAATGCGGTAAGAGTATATGGTATGGCTACACTACAAACAACCCAGTAACGGTGTTACGAAGGTTGCAGAGAGGTCCTACTCACGTAGGGGTCCCCCCTCACACATACCTCAGCACCCAGCCCTGTAGGATTACCAGGGCCTGCCATAGGGGTGACCTATGAGAGTATATGTGTTGTAATGGTATGGGACATAGGGTACCTACATCCCTGTAAGGGGTGCTAGCACCACCTTACCCAGGCTACAGTAGTGGCCTGGTGGTGTCAGTTTGGGTGGCTGTCCCAGGGTGGCACAATAAGTGCTGCAGCCCTGGTAGGCCTACTGGGGGACCCATGCCCTGGGTACCTAGGGTACCATCTACAAGGGACTGGAAGGGCATGCCCAGCATCCAATTATGTTTGTACCTAGAGTACTCACAACAGTTTTAGGGAGAAAGCAGATAGGCTGGGGTCCTGGATAGCAGGATCCCAGCCAGACTAGTCAAAAACCACTTAAATACCAGGCAAAAAGTTGGGGGCAACCATGAGTCAGATTCCACTCTCCTACAGTAAGGTCTTAGACTCTTACTCTGTCCTAATGGTTAAGGTCTTAGACTCTTACTCTGGCCTAATGGTTAAGGTCTAGACTCTTACTTAGGCCTAATCCGTAAGGTCTTAATTCTTACTATGGCCTAATGGTTAAGGTCTTAACTCTTACTCTGGCCTAATGGTTAAGGTCTTAGACTCTTTCTCTGGCCTAATGGTTAAGGTCTTAGACTCTTACTCGGGCCTAATGGTTAAGGTCTAGACTCTTACTCTGGCCTAGTCCGTAAGGTCTTAACTCTTACTATGGCCTAATGGTTAAGGTCTTAACTCTTACTCTGGCCTAACAGTTAAGGTCTTAGACTCTTACTCTGGCCTAATGGTTAAGGTCTTAACTCTTACTCTGGCCTAATGGGTAAGGTCTTAGACTCTTACTCTGGCCTAATGGTTAAGGTCTTAACTCTTACTCTGGCCTACTGGTTAAGGTCTTAACTCTTACTCTGGCCTAATGGGTACGATCTTAGACTCTTACTCTGTCCTAATGGTTAAGGTCTTAGACTCTAACTCTGGCCTAATGGTTAAGGTCTAGACTCTTACTCTGGCCTAATCCGTAAGGTCTTAACTCTTACTATGGCCTAATGGTTAAGGTCTTAGACTCTTACTCTTGCCTAATGGTTAAGGTCTTAACTCTTACTTTGGCCTAATGGTGAAGGTCTTAACTCTTACTATTGACTAATGGTTAAGGTCTTAACTCTTACTCTATCCTAATGGTTAAGGTCTTAGACTCTTACTCTGGCCTAATGGTTAAGGTCTTAATTCTTACTCTGGCCTAATGGCTAAGGTCTTAGACTCTTACTCTGGCCTAATGGTTAAGGTCTTAACTCTTACTCTGGCCTAATGGGTAAGGTCTTAGACTCTTACTCTGGCCTAATGTTAAAGGTCTTAACTCTTACTCTGGCCTAATGGTTAAGGTCTTAGACTCTTACTCTGGCCTAACGGTTAAAGTCTTAGACTCTTACTCTGGCCCAATGGTTAAGGTTTTAGACGTTTACTCTTGCCTAATGGTTAAGGTCTTAACTCTTACTCTGGCCTAATGGTTAAGGTCTTAATTCTTACTCTGACCTAATGGTTAAGGTTTTTAACTCTTGCTCTGGCCTTATGGTTAAGGTCCTAACTCTTACTCTGGCCTAATGGTTAATGTATTAGACTCTTACTCTGGCCTAATGGTTAAGGTCTTGACTCTTACTCTGGCCTAATGGTTAAGGTCTTAGACTCTTACTCTGGCCTAATGGTTAAGGTTTTATACTCTTACTCTGGCCTAATGGCTAAGGTCTTGACTCTCACTCTGGCCTAATGGTTAAGGTCTAGACTCCTACTCTGGCCTACTGGTTAAGGTCTTAACTCTTACTGTGGCCTAATGGTTAAGGTCTTAGACTCTTACTCTGGCCTACTGGTTAAGACCCTAACTCTTACTCTAGCCTAATGGTTAAGGTTTTAACTCTTACTCTGGCCTAATGGTTAAGGTTTTAGACTCTTACTCTGGCCTAACGGTTAAAGTCTTAGACTCTTACTCTGGCCTAATGTTTAAGGTCTTATCTCTTACTCTGGCCTAATGGTTAAGGTCTAAGACTCTTACTCTTGCCTAATGGTTAAGGTCTTAACTCTTACTCTGGCCTAATGGTTAAGGTCTTAACTCTTACTTTGGACTAATGGTTAAGGTCTTAGACTCTCACTCTGCCATAATGGCTAAGGTCTTAACACTTACTCTGGCCTACTGGTTAAGGTCTTAGACTCTTACTCTGGCCTACTGGTTAAAGTCTTAACTCTTACTCTGGCCTAATGGTTAAGGTTTTACCTCTTCCTCTGGCCTAATGGTTGAAGTCTTAGACTCTTACTCTGGCCTAATGGTTAAGGTCTTAACTCTTACTCTGACCTAATGGTTATGGTCTTAGACTCTTACTCTGGCCTAATGGTTAAGGTCTTGACTCTTACTCTGGCCTAATGGTTAAAGTCTTAGACTCTTACTCTGGCCTAATGGTTAAGGTCTAGACTCTTATTCTGGACTAATGGTTAAGCTCTTAACTCTTCCTCTGGGCTAATGGCTAAGTTCTTAACTCTTACTCTGGCCTAATGGTTAAGGTCACAGACTCTTACTCTTGCCTAATGTTTAAGATCTTAACTCTTACTCTGGCCTAATGGTTAAGGTGTTAACTCTTACTCTGGCCTAATGGTTAAGGTCTTAGACTCTTACACTGGCCTACTGGTTAAGGTCTTTGCTCTTACTCTGGCCTACTGGTTAAGGTCCTAGACTCTTACTCTGGCCTAATGGTTAAGGTCCTAACTCTTACTATTGACTAATGGTTAAGGTCTTAACTCTTACTCTGGCCTAATGGGTAAGGTCTTAGACTCTTACTCTGGCCTACTGGTTAAGGTCTTAACTCTTACTCTGGCCTAATGGGTAAGGTCTTAGACTCTTACTCTGTCCTAATGGTTAAGATCTTAGACTCTTACTCTGGCCTAATGGTTAAGGTCTAGACTCTTACTCTGGCCTAATCCGTAAGGTCTTAACTCTTACTATGGCCTAATGGTTAAGGTCTTAGACTCTTACTCTTGCCTAATGGTTAAGGTCTTAACTCTAACTCTGGCCTAATGGTTAAGGTCTTAACTCTTACTTTGGCCTAATGGTTAAGGTCTTAACTCTTACTATTGACTAATGATTAAGGTCTTAACTCTTACTCTGGCCTAATGGTTAAGGTCTTAGACACTTACTCTGTCCTAATGGTTAAGGTCTTAGACTCTTACTCTGGCCTAATGGTTAAGGTCTTAGACTCTTACTCTGGCCTACTGGTTAAGGTCTTAAATCTTACTCTGGCCTAATGGTTAAGGTTTTAACTCTTACTCTGGCCTAATGGTTAAGGTTTTAGACTCTTACTCTGGCCTAATGGTTAAAGTCTTAGACTCTTACTCTGGCCTAATGGTTAAGGTCTTAACTCTTACTCTGGCCTAATGGTTAACGTATTGGACTCTTACTCTGGCCTAATGGTTAAGGTCTTGACTCTTACTCTGGCCTAATGGTTAAGGTCTTAGACTCTTACTCTGGCCTAATGGTTAAGGTATTATACTCTTACTCTGGCCTAATGGCTAAGGTCTTGACTCTCACTCTGGCCTAATGGTTGAGGTCTAGACTCCTACTCTGGCCTACTGGTTAAGGTCTTAACTCTTACTCTGGCCTAATGGTTAAGGTCTTAGACTCTTACTCTGGCCTAAGGGTTAAGGTCTTAGACTCTTACTCTGGACTAATGGTTAAGGTTTTAGACTTTTACTCTTGCCTAATGGTTAAGGTCTTAACTCTTACTCTGGCCTGATGGTTAAGGTCTTAGACTCTTACTCTGGCCTAATGGTTAAGGTCTTAACTCTTACTCTGGCCTAATGGGTAAGGTCTTACTCTGGACTAATGGGTAAGGTCTTAGACTCTTACTCTGGCCTACTGGTTAAGGTCTTAACTCTTACTCTGGCCTAATGGTTAAGGTCTTAACTCTTACTCTGGCCAAATGGTTGAGGTCTTAGACTCTTACTTTGGCCTAATGGTTAAGGTCTAAACTCTTACTATTGACTAATGGTTAAGGTCTTAACTCTTACTCTGGCCTACTGGATAAGGTCTTAACTCTTACTCTGGCCTAATGGGTAAGGTCTTAGACTCTTAATCTGTCCTAATGGTTAAGGTCTTAGACTCTTACTCTGGCCTAATGGTTAAGGTCTAGACTCTTACTTAGGCCTAATCCGTAAGGTCTTAATTCTTACTATGGCCTAATGGTTAAGGTCTTAACTCTTACTCTGGCCTAATGGTTAAGGTCTTAGACTCTTACTCTGGCCTAATGGTTAAGGTCTTAGACTCTTACTCGGGCCTAATGGTTAAGGTCTAGACTCTTACTCTGGCCTAGTCCGTAAGGTCTTAACTCTTACTATGGCCTAATGGTTAGGGTCTTAACTCTTACTCTGGCCTAACGGTTAAGGTCTTAGACTCTTACTCTGGCCTAATGGTTAAGGTCTTAACTCTTACTCTGGCCTAATGGGTAAGGTCTTAGACTCTTACTCTGGCCTACTGGTTAAGGTCTTAACTCTTACTCTGGCCTAATGGTTAAGGTCTTAACTCTTACTCTGGACTAATGGTTAAGGTCCTAGACTCTCACTCTGGCATAATGGTTAAGGTCTTAACTCTTACTCTGGCCTACTGGTTAAGATCTTAACTCTTACACTGGCCTAATGGTTAAGCTCTTAGACTCTTACTCTGGCCTACTGGTTAAAGTCTTAACTCTTACTCTGGCCTAATGGTTAAGGTTTTAACTCTTACTCTGGCCTAATGGTTGAGGTCTTAGACTGTTACTGTGGCCTAATGGTTAAGGTCTTAACTATTACTCTGGCCTACTGGTTAAGGTGTTAACTCTTACTCTGGCCTAATGGTTAAGGTCTTAGACTCTAACTCTGGCCTACTGGTTAAGGTCTTAACTCTTACTCTGGCCTAATGGTTAAAGTTTTAACTTTTACTCTGGCCTAATGTTTGAAGTCTTAGACTCTTACTCTTGCCTAATGGTTAAGGTCTTACCTCTTACTCTGGCCTAATGGTTAAGGTCTTAACTCTTACTCTGGCCTTCTGGTTAAGGTCTTAGACTCTTACTGTGGCCTAATGGTTAAGGTCTTAGACTCTTACTCTGGCCTAATGTTAAAGGTCTTAACTCTTACGCTGGCCTAATGGTTAAGGTCTTAGACTCTTACTCTGGCCTACTGGTTAAGGTCTTAACTCTTACTCTGGCCTAATGGTTAAGGTCTTAGACTCTTACTCTGGCCTAATGGTTAAGGTCTTAGACTCTTACTCGGGCCTAATGGTTAAGGTCTAGACTCTTACTCTGGCCTAGTCCGTAAGGTCTTAACTCTTACTATGGCCTAATGGTTAAGGTCTTAACTCTTACTCTGGCCTAACGGTTAAGGTCTTAGACTCTTACTCTGGCCTAATGGTTAAGGTCTTAACTCTTACACTGGCCTAATGGGTAATGTCTTAGACTCTTACTCTGGCCTAATGGTTAAGGTCTTAACTCTTACTCTGGACTAATGGTTAAGGTCCTAGACTCTCACTCTGGCATAATGGTTAAGGTCTTAACTCTTACTCTGGCCTACTGGTTAAGGTCTTAGACTCTTACTCTGGCCTAATGGTTAAGGTCTTAACTCTTACTCTGGCCTACTGGTTAAGATCTTAACTCTTACTCTGGCCTAATGGTTAAGCTCTTAGACTCTTACTCTGGCCTACTGGTTAAAGTCTTAACTCTTACTCTGGCCTAATGGTTAAGGTTTTAACTCTTACTCTGGCCTAATGGTTGAGGTCTTAGACTCTTACTGTGGCCTAATGGTTAAGGTCTTAACTCTTACTCTGGCCTACTGGTTAAGGTGTTAACTCTTACTCTGGCCTAATGGTTAAGGTCTTAGACTCTTACTCTGGCCTACTGGTTAAGGTCTTAACTCTTACTGTGGCCTAATGGTTAAAGTTTTAACTTTTACTCTGGCCTAATGTTTGAGGTCTTAGACTCTTACTCTTGCCTAATGGTTAAGGTCTTACCTCTTACTCTGGCCTAATGGTTAAGGTCTTAGACTCTTACTCTTGCCTAATTGTTAAGGTCTTAACTCTTACTCTGGCCTACTGGTTAAGGTCTTAGACTCTTACTGTGGCCTAATGGTTAAGGTCTTAGACTCTTACTCTGGCCTAATGTTAAAGGTCTTAACTCTTACGCTGGCCTAATGGTTAAGGTCTTAGACTCTTACTCTGGCCTAACGGTTAAGGTCTTAGACTCTTACTCTGGCCCAATGGTTAAGGTTTTAGACGTTTACTCTTGCCTAATGGTTAAGGTCTTAACTCTTACTCTGGCCTAATGGTTAAGGTCTTAGATTCTTACTCTGGCCTACTGGTTAAGGTCTTAATTCTTACTCTGACTTAATGGTTAAGGTTTTAACTCTTGCTCTGGCCTAATGGTTAAGGTTTTAGACTCTTACTCTGGCCTAATGCTTAAAGTCTTAGACTCTTACTCTGGCCTAATGGTTAAGGTCTTAGACTCTTACACTGGCCTAATGGTTAAGGTCTTAGACTCATACTCTTGCCTAATGGTTAAGGTCTTAACTCTAACTCTGGCCTAATGGTTAAGGTCTTAACTCTTACTTTGGCCTAATGGTTAAGGTCTTAACTCTTACTATTGACTAATGATTAAGGTCTTAACTCTTACTCTGGCCTAATGGTTAAGGTCTTAGACACTTACTCTGTCCTAATGGTTAAGGTCTTAGACTCTTACTCTGGCCTAATGGTTAAGGTCTTAGACTCTTACTCTGGCCTACTGGTTAAGGTCTTAAATCTTACTCTGGCCTAATGGTTAAGGTTTTAACTCTTACTCTGGCCTAATGGTTAAGGTTTTAGACTCTTACTCTGGCCTAATGGTTAAAGTCTTAGACTCTTACTCTGGCCTAATGGTTAAGGTCTTAACTCTTACTCTGGCCTAATGGTTAACGTATTGGACTCTTACTCTGGCCTAATGGTTAAGGTCTTGACTCTTACTCTGGCCTAATGGTTAAGGTCTTAGACTCTTACTCTGGCCTAATGGTTAAGGTATTATACTCTTACTCTGGCCTAATGGCTAAGGTCTTGACTCTCACTCTGGCCTAATGGTTGAGGTCTAGACTCCTACTCTGGCCTACTGGTTAAGGTCTTAACTCTTACTCTGGCCTAATGGTTAAGGTCTTAGACTCTTACTCTGGCCTAAGGGTTAAGGTCTTAGACTCTTACTCTGGACTAATGGTTAAGGTTTTAGACTTTTACTCTTGCCTAATGGTTAAGGTCTTAACTCTTACTCTGGCCTGATGGTTAAGGTCTTAGACTCTTACTCTGGCCTAATGGTTAAGGTCTTAACTCTTAATCTGGCCTAATGGGTAAGGTCTTACTCTGGACTAATGGGTAAGGTCTTAGACTCTTACTCTGGCCTACTGGTTAAGGTCTTAACTCTTACTCTGGCCTAATGTTTAAGGTCTTAACTCTTACTCTGGCCAAATGGTTAAGGTCTTAGACTCTTACTTTGGCCTAATGGTTAAGGTCTAAACTCTTACTATTGACTAATGGTTAAGGTCTTAACTCTTACTCTGGCCTACTGGTTAAGGTCTTAACTCTTACTCTGGCCTAATGGGTAAGGTCTTAGACTCTTAATCTGTCCTAATGGTTAAGGTCTTAGACTCTTACTCTGGCCTAATGGTTAAGGTCTAGACTCTTACTTAGGCCTAATCCGTAAGGTCTTAATTCTTACTATGGCCTAATGGTTAAGGTCTTAACTCTTACTCTGGCCTAATGGTTAAGGTCTTAGACTCTTACTCTGGCCTAATGGTTAAGGTCTTAGACTCTTACTCGGGCCTAATGGTTAAGGTCTAGACTCTTACTCTGGCCTAGTCCGTAAGGTCTTAACTCTTACTATGGCCTAATGGTTAGGGTTTTAACTCTTACTCTGGCCTAACGGTTAAGGTCTTAGACTCTTACTCTGGCCTAATGGTTAAGGTCTTAACTCTTACTCTGGCCTAATGGGTAAGGTCTTAGACTCTTACTCTGGCCTACTGGTTAAGGTCTTAACTCTTACTCTGGCCTAATGGTTAAGGTCTTAACTCTTACTCTGGACTAATGGTTAAGGTCCTAGACTCTCACTCTGGCATAATGGTTAAGGTCTTAACTCTTACTCTGGCCTACTGGTTAAGATCTTAACTCTTACACTGGCCTAATGGTTAAGCTCTTAGACTCTTACTCTGGCCTACTGGTTAAAGTCTTAACTCTTACTCTGGCCTAATGGTTAAGGTTTTAACTCTTACTCTGGCCTAATGGTTGAGGTCTTAGACTGTTACTGTGGCCTAATGGTTAAGGTCTTAACTATTACTCTGGCCTACTGGTTAAGGTGTTAACTCTTACTCTGGCCTAATGGTTAACGTCTTAGACTCTTACTCTGGCCTACTGGTTAAGGTCTTAACTCTTACTGTGGCCTAATGGTTAAAGTTTTAACTTTTACTCTGGCCTAATGTTTGAGGTCTTAGACTCTTACTCTTGCCTAATGGTTAAGGTCTTACCTCTTACTCTGGCCTAATGGTTAAGGTCTTAGACTCTTACTCTTGCCTAATTGTTAAGGTCTTAACTCTTACTCTGGCCTACTGGTTAAGGTCTTAGACTCTTACTGTGGCCTAATGGTTAAGGTCTTAGACTCTTACTCTGGCCTAATGTTAAAGGTCTTAACTCTTACGCTGGCCTAATGGTTAAGGTCTTAGACTCTTACTCTGGCCTAACGGTTAAGGTCTTAGACTCTTACTCTGGCCCAATGGTTAAGGTTTTAGACGTTTACTCTTGCCTAATGGTTAAGGTCTTAACTCTTACTCTGGCCTAATGGTTAAGGTCTTAGATTCTTACTCTGGCCTACTGGTTAAGGTCTTAATTCTTACTCTGACTTAATGGTTAAGGTTTTAACTCTTGCTCTGGCCTAATGGTTAAGGTTTTAGACTCTTACTCTGGCCTAATGCTTAAAGTCTTAGACTCTTACTCTGGCCTAATGGTTAAGGTCTTAGACTCTTACACTGGCCTAATGGTTAAGGTCTTAGACTCTTACTCTTGCCTAATGGTTAAGGTCTTAACTCTAACTCTGGCCTAATGGTTAAGGTCTTAACTCTTACTTTGGCCTAATGGTTAAGGTCTTAACTCTTACTATTGACTAATGATTAAGGTCTTAACTCTTACTCTGGCCTAATGGTTAAGGTCTTAGACACTTACTCTGTCCTAATGGTTAAGGTCTTAGACTCTTACTCTGGCCTAATGGTTAAGGTCTTAGACTCTTACTCTGGCCTACTGGTTAAGGTCTTAAATCTTACTCTGGCCTAATGGTTAAGGTTTTAACTCTTACTCTGGCCTAATGGTTAAGGTTTTAGACTCTTACTCTGGCCTAATGGTTAAAGTCTTAGACTCTTACTCTGGCCTAATGGTTAAGGTCTTAACTCTTACTCTGGCCTAATGGTTAACGTATTGGACTCTTACTCTGGCCTAATGGTTAAGGTCTTGACTCTTACTCTGGCCTAATGGTTAAGGTCTTAGACTCTTACTCTGGCCTAATGGTTAAGGTATTATACTCTTACTCTGGCCTAATGGCTAAGGTCTTGACTCTCACTCTGGCCTAATGGTTGAGGTCTAGACTCCTACTCTGGCCTACTGGTTAAGGTCTTAACTCTTACTCTGGCCTAATGGTTAAGGTCTTAGACTCTTACTCTGGCCTAAGGGTTAAGGTCTTAGACTCTTACTCTGGACTAATGGTTAAGGTTTTAGACTTTTACTCTTGCCTAATGGTTAAGGTCTTAACTCTTACTCTGGCCTGATGGTTAAGGTCTTAGACTCTTACTCTGGCCTAATGGTTAAGGTCTTAACTCTTAATCTGGCCTAATGGGTAAGGTCTTAGACTCTTACTCTGGCCTACTGGTTAAGGTCTTAACTCTTACTCTGGCCTAATGGTTAAGGTCTTAACTCTTACTCTGGCCAAATGGTTAAGGTCTTAGACTCTTACTTTGGCCTAATGGTTAAGGTCTAAACTCTTACTATTGACTAATGGTTAAGGTCTTAACTCTTACTCTGGCCTACTGGTTAAGGTCTTAACTCTTACTCTGGCCTAATGGGTAAGGTCTTAGACTCTTAATCTGTCCTAATGGTTAAGGTCTTAGACTCTTACTCTGGCCTAATGGTTAAGGTCTAGACTCTTACTTAGGCCTAATCCGTAAGGTCTTAATTCTTACTATGGCCTAATGGTTAAGGTCTTAACTCTTACTCTGGCCTAATGGTTAAGGTCTTAGACTCTTACTCTGGCCTAATGGTTAAGGTCTTAGACTCTTACTCGGGCCTAATGGTTAAGGTCTAGACTCTTACTCTGGCCTAGTCCGTAAGGTCTTAACTCTTACTATGGCCTAATGGTTAGGGTTTTAACTCTTACTCTGGCCTAACGGTTAAGGTCTTAGACTCTTACTCTGGCCTAATGGTTAAGGTCTTAACTCTTACTCTGGCCTAATGGGTAAGGTCTTAGACTCTTACTCTGGCCTACTGGTTAAGGTCTTAACTCTTACTCTGGCCTAATGGTTAAGGTCTTAACTCTTACTCTGGACTAATGGTTAAGGTCCTAGACTCTCACTCTGGCATAATGGTTAAGGTCTTAACTCTTACTCTGGCCTACTGGTTAAGATCTTAACTCTTACACTGGCCTAATGGTTAAGCTCTTAGACTCTTACTCTGGCCTACTGGTTAAAGTCTTAACTCTTACTCTGGCCTAATGGTTAAGGTTTTAACTCTTACTCTGGCCTAATGGTTGAGGTCTTAGACTGTTACTGTGGCCTAATGGTTAAGGTCTTAACTATTACTCTGGCCTACTGGTTAAGGTGTTAACTCTTACTCTGGCCTAATGGTTAAGGTCTTAGACTCTAACTCTGGCCTACTGGTTAAGGTCTTAACTCTTACTCTGGCCTAATGGTTAAAGTTTTAACTTTTACTCTGGCCTAATGTTTGAAGTCTTAGACTCTTACTCTTGCCTAATTGTTAAGGTCTTACCTCTTACTCTGGCCTAATGGTTAAGGTCTTAACTCTTACTCTGGCCTACTGGTTAAGGTCTTAGACTCTTACTGTGGCCTAATGGTTAAGGTCTTAGACTCTTACTCTGGCCTAATGTTAAAGGTCTTAACTCTTACGCTGGCCTAATGGTTAAGGTCTTAGACTCTTACTCTGGCCTACTGGTTAAGGTCTTAACTCTTACTCTGGCCTAATGGTTAAGGTCTTAGACTCTTACTCTGGCCTAATGGTTAAGGTCTTAGACTCTTACTCGGGCCTAATGGTTAAGGTCTAGACTCTTACTCTGGCCTAGTCCGTAAGGTCTTAACTCTTACTATGGCCTAATGGTTAAGGTCTTAACTCTTACTCTGGCCTAACGGTTAAGGTCTTAGACTCTTACTCTGGCCTCATGGTTAAGGTCTTAACTCTTACACTGGCCTAATGGGTAATGTCTTAGACTCTTACTCTGGCCTAATGGTTAAGGTCTTAACTCTTACTCTGGACTAATGGTTAAGGTCCTAGACTCTCACTCTGGCATAATGGTTAAGGTCTTAACTCTTACTCTGGCCTACTGGTTAAGGTCTTAGACTCTTACTCTGGCCTAATGGTTAAGGTCTTAACTCTTACTCTGGCCTACTGGTTAAGATCTTAACTCTTACTCTGGCCTAATGGTTAAGCTCTTAGACTCTTACTCTGGCCTACTGGTTAAAGTCTTAACTCTTACTCTGGCCTAATGGTTAAGGTTTTAACTCTTACTCTGGCCTAATGGTTGAGGTCTTAGACTCTTACTGTGGCCTAATGGTTAAGGTCTTAACTCTTACTCTGGCCTACTGGTTAAGGTGTTAACTCCTACTCTGGCCTAATGGTTAAGGTCTTAGACTCTTACTCTGGCCTACTGGTTAAGGTCTTAACTCTTACTGTGGCCTAATGGTTAAAGTTTTAACTTTTACTCTGGCCTAATGTTTGAGGTCTTAGACTCTTACTCTTGCCTAATGGTTAAGGTCTTACCTCTTACTCTGGCCTAATGGTTAAGGTCTTAGACTCTTACTCTTGCCTAATTGTTAAGGTCTTAACTCTTACTCTGGCCTACTGGTTAAGGTCTTAGACTCTTACTGTGGCCTAATGGTTAAGGTCTTAGACTCTTACTCTGGCCTAATGTTAAAGGTCTTAACTCTTACGCTGGCCTAATGGTTAAGGTCTTAGACTCTTACTCTGGCCTAACGGTTAAGGTCTTAGACTCTTACTCTGGCCCAATGGTTAAGGTTTTAGACGTTTACTCTTGCCTAATGGTTAAGGTCTTAACTCTTACTCTGGCCTAATGGTTAAGGTCTTAGATTCTTACTCTGGCCTACTGGTTAAGGTCTTAATTCTTACTCTGACTTAATGGTTAAGGTTTTAACTCTTGCTCTGGCCTAATGGTTAAGGTTTTAGACTCTTACTCTGGCCTAATGCTTAAAGTCTTAGACTCTTACTCTGGCCTAATGGTTAAGGTCTTAGACTCTTACACTGGCCTGCTGGTTAAGGTCTTTGCTCTTACTCTGGCCTACTGGTTAAGGTCCTAGACTCTTACTCTGGCCTAATGGTTAAGGTCCTAACTATTACTATTGACTAATGGTTAAGGTCTTAACTCTTACTCTTGCCTAATGGTTAAGATCTTAACTCTTACTCTGGCCTAATGGTTAAGGTGTTAACTCTTACTCTGGCCTAATGGTTAAGGTCTTAGACTCTTACACTGGCCTACTGGTTAAGGTCTTTGCTCTTACTCTGGCCTACTGGTTAAGGTCCTAGACTCTTACTCTGGCCTAATGGTTAAGGTCCTAACTCTTACTATTGACTAATGGTTAAGGTCTTAACTCTTACTCTGGCCTAATGGGTAAGGTCTTAGACTCTTACTCTGGCCTACTGGTTAAGGTCTTAACTCTTACTCTGGCCTAATGGGTAAGGTCTTAGACTCTTACTCTGTCCTAATGGTTAAGGTCTTAGACTCTTACTCTGGCCTAATGGTTAAGGTCTAGACTCTTACTCTGGCCTAATCCGTAAGGTCTTAACTCTTACTATGGCCTAATGGGTAAGGTCTTAGACTCTTACTCTGGCCTAATGGTTAAGGTCTTAACTCTTACTTTGGCCTAATGGTTAAGGTCTTAACTCTTACTATTGACTAATGATTAAGGTCTTAACTCTTACTCTGGCCTAATGGTTAAGGTCTTAACTCTTACTCTGGCCTAATGGGTAATGTCTTAGACTCTTACTCTGGCCTAATGGGTAAGGTCTTAGACTCTTACTCTGGCCTACTGGTTAAGGTCTTAACTCTTACTCTGGCCTAATGGGTAAGGTCTTAGACTCTTACTCTGTCCTAATGGTTAAGGTCTTAGACTCTTACTCTGGCCTACTGGTTAAAGTCTTAACTCTTACTCTGGCCTAATGGTTAAGGTTTTAACTCTTACTCTGGCCTAATGGTTGAGGTCTTAGACTCTTACTCTGGCCTAATGGTTAAGGTCTTAACTCTTACTCTGACCTAATGGTTAAGGTCTTAGACTCTTACTCTGGCCTAATGGTTAAGGTCTTGACTCTTACTCTGGCCTAATGGTTAAAGTCTTAGACTCTTACTCTGGACTAATGGTTAAGGTCTAGACTCTTATTCTGGACTAATGGTTAAGCTCTTAACTCTTCCTCTGGACTAATGGCTAAGTTCTTAACTCTTACTCCGACCTAATGGTTAAGGTCTTAGACTCTTACTCTGGCCTAATGGTTAAGGTCGCAGACTCTTACTCTTGCCTAATGGTTAAGATCTTAACTCTTACTCTGGCCTAATGGTTAAGGTGTTAACTCTTACTCTGGCCTAATGGTTAAGGTCTTAGACTCTTACACTGGCCTACTGGTTAAGGTCTTTGCTCTTACTCTGGCCTACTGGTTAAGGTCTTAGACTCTTACTTTGGCCTAATGGTTAAGGTCTAAACTCTTACTATTGACTAATGGTTAAGGTCTTAACTCTTACTCTGGCCTACCGGTTACGGTCCTAGACTCTTACTCTGGCCTAATGGTTAAGGTCCTAACTCTTACTATTGACTAATGGTTAAGGTCTTAAATCTTACTCTGGCCTAATGGGTAAGGTCTTAGACTCTTACTCTGGCCTACTGGTTAAGGTCTTAACTCTTACTCTGGCCTAATGGGTAAGGTCTTAGACTCTTACTCTGTCCTAATGGTTAAGGTCTAAGACTCTTACTCTGGCATAATGGTTAAGGTCTAGACTCTTACTCTGGCCTAATCCGTAAGGTCTTAACTTTTACTATGGCCTAATGGTTAAGGTCTTAGACTCTTACTCTTGCCTAATGGTTAAGGTCTTAACTCTAACTCTGGCCTAATGGTTAAGGTCTTAACTCTTACTTTGGCCTAATGGTTAAGGTCTTAACTCTTACTATTGACTAATGATTAAGGTCTTAACTCTTACTCTATCCTAATGGTTAAGGTCTTAGACTCTTACTCTGGCCTAATGGTTAAGGTCTTACACACTTACTCTGTCCTAATGGTTAAGGTCTTAGACTCTTACTCTGGCCTAATGGTTGAGGTCTAGACTCCTACTCTGGCCTACTGGTTAAGGTCTTAACTCTTACTCTGGCCTAATGGTTAAGGTCTTAACTCTTACTCTGGACTAATGGTTAAGGTCCTAGACTCTCACTCTGGCATAATGGTTAAGGTCTTAACTCTTACTCTGGCCTACTGGTTAAGATCTTAACTCTTACACTGGCCTAATGGTTAAGCTCTTAGACTCTTACTCTGGCCTACTGGTTAAAGTCTTAACTCTTACTCTGGCCTAATGGTTAAGGTTTTAACTCTTACTCTGGCCTAATGGTTGAGGTCTTAGACTGTTACTGTGGCCTAATGGTTAAGGTCTTAACTATTACTCTGGCCTACTGGTTAAGGTGTTAACTCTTACTCTGGCCTAATGGTTAAGGTCTTAGACTCTAACTCTGGCCTACTGGTTAAGGTCTTAACTCTTACTCTGGCCTAATGGTTAAAGTTTTAACTTTTACTCTGGCCTAATGTTTGAAGTCTTAGACTCTTACTCTTGCCTAATTGTTAAGGTCTTACCTCTTACTCTGGCCTAATGGTTAAGGTCTTAACTCTTACTCTGGCCTACTGGTTAAGGTCTTAGACTCTTACTGTGGCCTAATGGTTAAGGTCTTAGACTCTTACTCTGGCCTAATGTTAAAGGTCTTAACTCTTACGCTGGCCTAATGGTTAAGGTCTTAGACTCTTACTCTGGCCTACTGGTTAAGGTCTTAACTCTTACTCTGGCCTAATGGTTAAGGTCTTAGACTCTTACTCTGGCCTAATGGTTAAGGTCTTAGACTCTTACTCGGGCCTAATGGTTAAGGTCTAGACTCTTACTCTGGCCTAGTCCGTAAGGTCTTAACTCTTACTATGGCCTAATGGTTAAGGTCTTAACTCTTACTCTGGCCTAACGGTTAAGGTCTTAGACTCTTACTCTGGCCTCATGGTTAAGGTCTTAACTCTTACACTGGCCTAATGGGTAATGTCTTAGACTCTTACTCTGGCCTAATGGTTAAGGTCTTAACTCTTACTCTGGACTAATGGTTAAGGTCCTAGACTCTCACTCTGGCATAATGGTTAAGGTCTTAACTCTTACTCTGGCCTACTGGTTAAGGTCTTAGACTCTTACTCTGGCCTAATGGTTAAGGTCTTAACTCTTACTCTGGCCTACTGGTTAAGATCTTAACTCTTACTCTGGCCTAATGGTTAAGCTCTTAGACTCTTACTCTGGCCTACTGGTTAAAGTCTTAACTCTTACTCTGGCCTAATGGTTAAGGTTTTAACTCTTACTCTGGCCTAATGGTTGAGGTCTTAGACTCTTACTGTGGCCTAATGGTTAAGGTCTTAACTCTTACTCTGGCCTACTGGTTAAGGTGTTAACTCCTACTCTGGCCTAATGGTTAAGGTCTTAGACTCTTACTCTGGCCTACTGGTTAAGGTCTTAACTCTTACTGTGGCCTAATGGTTAAAGTTTTAACTTTTACTCTGGCCTAATGTTTGAGGTCTTAGACTCTTACTCTTGCCTAATGGTTAAGGTCTTACCTCTTACTCTGGCCTAATGGTTAAGGTCTTAGACTCTTACTCTTGCCTAATTGTTAAGGTCTTAACTCTTACTCTGGCCTACTGGTTAAGGTCTTAGACTCTTACTGTGGCCTAATGGTTAAGGTCTTAGACTCTTACTCTGGCCTAATGTTAAAGGTCTTAACTCTTACGCTGGCCTAATGGTTAAGGTCTTAGACTCTTACTCTGGCCTAACGGTTAAGGTCTTAGACTCTTACTCTGGCCCAATGGTTAAGGTTTTAGACGTTTACTCTTGCCTAATGGTTAAGGTCTTAACTCTTACTCTGGCCTAATGGTTAAGGTCTTAGATTCTTACTCTGGCCTACTGGTTAAGGTCTTAATTCTTACTCTGACTTAATGGTTAAGGTTTTAACTCTTGCTCTGGCCTAATGGTTAAGGTTTTAGACTCTTACTCTGGCCTAATGCTTAAAGTCTTAGACTCTTACTCTGGCCTAATGGTTAAGGTCTTAGACTCTTACACTGGCCTGCTGGTTAAGGTCTTTGCTCTTACTCTGGCCTACTGGTTAAGGTCCTAGACTCTTACTCTGGCCTAATGGTTAAGGTCCTAACTATTACTATTGACTAATGGTTAAGGTCTTAACTCTTACTCTTGCCTAATGGTTAAGATCTTAACTCTTACTCTGGCCTAATGGTTAAGGTGTTAACTCTTACTCTGGCCTAATGGTTAAGGTCTTAGACTCTTACACTGGCCTACTGGTTAAGGTCTTTGCTCTTACTCTGGCCTACTGGTTAAGGTCCTAGACTCTTACTCTGGCCTAATGGTTAAGGTCCTAACTCTTACTATTGACTAATGGTTAAGGTCTTAACTCTTACTCTGGCCTAATGGGTAAGGTCTTAGACTCTTACTCTGGCCTACTGGTTAAGGTCTTAACTCTTACTCTGGCCTAATGGGTAAGGTCTTAGACTCTTACTCTGTCCTAATGGTTAAGGTCTTAGACTCTTACTCTGGCCTAATGGTTAAGGTCTAGACTCTTACTCTGGCCTAATCCGTAAGGTCTTAACTCTTACTATGGCCTAATGGGTAAGGTCTTAGACTCTTACTCTGGCCTAATGGTTAAGGTCTTAACTCTTACTTTGGCCTAATGGTTAAGGTCTTAACTCTTACTATTGACTAATGATTAAGGTCTTAACTCTTACTCTGGCCTAATGGTTAAGGTCTTAACTCTTACTCTGGCCTAATGGGTAATGTCTTAGACTCTTACTCTGGCCTAATGGGTAAGGTCTTAGACTCTTACTCTGGCCTACTGGTTAAGGTCTTAACTCTTACTCTGGCCTAATGGGTAAGGTCTTAGACTCTTACTCTGTCCTAATGGTTAAGGTCTTAGACTCTTACTCTGGCCTACTGGTTAAAGTCTTAACTCTTACTCTGGCCTAATGGTTAAGGTTTTAACTCTTACTCTGGCCTAATGGTTGAGGTCTTAGACTCTTACTCTGGCCTAATGGTTAAGGTCTTAACTCTTACTCTGACCTAATGGTTAAGGTCTTAGACTCTTACTCTGGCCTAATGGTTAAGGTCTTGACTCTTACTCTGGCCTAATGGTTAAAGTCTTAGACTCTTACTCTGGACTAATGGTTAAGGTCTAGACTCTTATTCTGGACTAATGGTTAAGCTCTTAACTCTTCCTCTGGACTAATGGCTAAGTTCTTAACTCTTACTCCGACCTAATGGTTAAGGTCTTAGACTCTTACTCTGGCCTAATGGTTAAGGTCGCAGACTCTTACTCTTGCCTAATGGTTAAGATCTTAACTCTTACTCTGGCCTAATGGTTAAGGTGTTAACTCTTACTCTGGCCTAATGGTTAAGGTCTTAGACTCTTACACTGGCCTACTGGTTAAGGTCTTTGCTCTTACTCTGGCCTACTGGTTAAGGTCTTAGACTCTTACTTTGGCCTAATGGTTAAGGTCTAAACTCTTACTATTGACTAATGGTTAAGGTCTTAACTCTTACTCTGGCCTACCGGTTACGGTCCTAGACTCTTACTCTGGCCTAATGGTTAAGGTCCTAACTCTTACTATTGACTAATGGTTAAGGTCTTAAATCTTACTCTGGCCTAATGGGTAAGGTCTTAGACTCTTACTCTGGCCTACTGGTTAAGGTCTTAACTCTTACTCTGGCCTAATGGGTAAGGTCTTAGACTCTTACTCTGTCCTAATGGTTAAGGTCTAAGACTCTTACTCTGGCATAATGGTTAAGGTCTAGACTCTTACTCTGGCCTAATCCGTAAGGTCTTAACTTTTACTATGGCCTAATGGTTAAGGTCTTAGACTCTTACTCTTGCCTAATGGTTAAGGTCTTAACTCTAACTCTGGCCTAATGGTTAAGGTCTTAACTCTTACTTTGGCCTAATGGTTAAGGTCTTAACTCTTACTATTGACTAATGATTAAGGTCTTAACTCTTACTCTATCCTAATGGTTAAGGTCTTAGACTCTTACTCTGGCCTAATGGTTAAGGTCTTACACACTTACTCTGTCCTAATGGTTAAGGTCTTAGACTCTTACTCTGGCCTAATGGTTGAGGTCTAGACTCCTACTCTGGCCTACTGGTTAAGGTCTTAACTCTTACTCTGGCCTAATGGTTAAGGTCTTAGACTCTTACTCTGGCCTAAGGGTTAAGGTCTTAGACTCTTACTCTGGCCTAATGGTTAAGGTCTTAACTCTTACTCTGGCCTAATGGTTAACGTATTGGACACTTACTCTGTCCTAATGGTTAAGGTCTTAGACTCTTACTGTGGCCTACTGGTTAAGGTCTTAGACTCTTACTGTGGCCTAATGGTTAAGGTCTTAGACTCTTACTCTGGCCTACTGGTTAAGGTCTTAACTCTTGCTCTGGCCTAATGGTTAAGGTCTTAGACACTTACTCTGTCCTAATGGTTAATGTCATATACTTTTACTGTGGCCTAATGGTTAAGGTCTTAGACTCTTACTCTTGCCTACTGGTTAAGGTCTTAACTCTTACTCTGGCCTAATGGTTAAGGTCTTAGACTCTTACTCTGGCCTAATGGTTAAGGTCTTAACTCTTACTCTGGCCTAATGGGTAAGGTCTTAGACTCAAACTCTGGCCTACTGGTTAAGGTCTTAATTCTTACTCTGGCCTAATGGTTAAGGTTTTAACTCTTACTCTGGCCTAATGGTTAAGGTTTTAGACTCTTACTCTGGCCTAATGGTTAAAGTCTTAGACTCTTACTCTGGCCTAATGGTTAACGTATTGGACTCTTACTCTGGCCTAATGGTTATGGTCTTGACTCTTACTCTGGCCTAATGGTTAAGGTATTATACTCTTACTCTGGCCTAATGGCTAAGGTCTTGACTCTTACTCTGGCCTAATGGTTGAGGTCTAGACTCCTACTCTGGCCTACTGGTTAAGGTCTTAACTCTTACTCTGGCCTAATGGTTAAGGTCTTAGACTCTTACTCTGGCCTAAGGGTTAAGGTCTTAGACTCTTACTCTGGCCTAATGGATAAGGTTTTAGACTTTTACTCTTGCCTAATGGTTAAGGTCTTAACTCTTACTCTGGCCTAATGGTTAAGGCCTTAGACTCTTACTCTGGCCTAATGGTTAAGGTCTTAACTCTTACTCTGGCCTAATTGTAAGGTCTTACTCTGGACTAATGGGTAAGGTCTTAGACTCTTACTCTGGCCTACTGGTTAAGGTCTTAACTCTTACTCTGGCCTAATGGTTAAGGTCTTAACTCTTACTTTGGCCTAATGGTTAAGGTCTAAACTCTTACTATTGACTAATGGTTAAGGTCTTAACTCTTACTCTGGCCTACTGGTTAAGGTCTTAACTCTTACTCTGGCCTAATGGGTAAGTGTGAGAAGTTGGCCTGGCATATGCTGTTCCTAGTTATAGGGACACCTTGCACCAGTCCAATTCGACTCCTATTGATGTTAGGTTTAAGACAACCTTTAAAGAAAGCTATCCTAGTGGTAGCTGTGGAGAGCAGCCTTCAGGCTAAGTCTTGAAGGAGTGTTAAGCTTATTGTTTTACCATAATAACCTCTTGAATAACCAAATGAAAGAGTAGCCCACACAGGTATATATATAAAATATATGTATTTATTCTAGACAGAATCCCACAGTCACTTTATGTGGCTAGTGGCAAAGTTACAATTCAAACAAGCATTTCTAAACACAATAAATAGCACAGAAATCAATGGGCCCCAGGGGGGGGACCAAACCATATACTAAAATAGTGGTATAAGAACCACCACAATTCTACAGGCAATGCCTAGGGCATTCAGGATCGCTTGCCCCTTCAGAATCCACCCACAGTTAAGAGGAAGGGGACCCACGGGAGACGCGTGCAGTGCAAAGAGCTGCTATCGGGATCGCTATGTTAGCCTATGGAGAATGTCGCGGTTGAATATTCAAAGTTAAAGGACACTTCTGGCAACAGTACAAAGTTAAGGCTTGAGACTTAAGGCTTTGGAGAGCCCACCACCACTGGAGTACCGAAGTACCACTGTTACCTGCCCCAGGGAAGCCGGGTGCAAAAGTCGATTCTGCTGTCGGGTCGCGGGCTGATTTCCTATGGAAAAGTAGTCCAAACTGCTGCTAGCTGCGAGTGTCGCTGAAGTCGTGAAGATTGAAGTTGAAGAGAAGATAAAGATGAACCTGAAAGCAGAGGGGACAGAGTCTGGGTCACAGCAAGTGACCAGGGAGCTCACAGCAAGGAGCTCGTGGAAGTCGGGTGCTTCAGGTGTAGGAAGTACAGCTGGGCTCTGCAGTCACGGGCTCCGGGAGGCTTCAAGGAAGGCCAGCTTCTGGAGGGCGACTGTCCCACGTCGGCTGAGGGTCGCTGCGGTGTTAGTGTCCCGATTGGATCCACTAAGCCTTGGCAACCACAACCCACGCAAGATAGACAAAGCAGCTGCTGGTGCAGACCCACGAGGTCTGAGGGTGCTCTCTTTTGCAGGGAGCGTAGAGCAGGCCTGGAGCAACCAGGGGAACTCTTATAAACAAAGATTGTCCTCCGTCAGGGCCCACAAGTCGAGGGACAAGGGACCGCGGAAGGCAGCAAAATGGAGTGCGTAAAAGGGCTCCCACGGGCCACCGGAGCGGGCCAGGGAGCTGAGGGTCGGCACAAATGCTGCTAGATGGTTGGCTCAGAAATGGGCCAAAGCACAACCTCCCCACTGGTCGGGGTCGTGTGCTGGACAAGAGGTGGCCGGTGTCTCGGGGTATGCGGGGATCTCGACACCCACGTGGTCCAGGGTGCTCAGACTTGCTGGGCACGCTCACAGGACGCTGGGATGCACTGGAGACCCACCTCGAGGTTGCTGGAAGGCGTCGAAGGTCGTGAGAGCAACGAAGTTCCAACCGGGTATCTTGTAGTCTTTTAGGTGCCTGCCAAGCAGGGGGATAACTCCTTTATCCCAAGGGAGATTTCTTCGGTCAGCTGGGCAGCAGCTCGTTGAAGGTCAGTTCTGTGAAGTTCTGGACGAATCTAAGGCTCTAGGGCAAAGTTATTCCCATATATCCCCAAGATTAGGGGATGGTCCAAAATAGAGCCTGCCAATCAGAGTAGAGGCGGGAAAGGGTGGCTACACCCACTCCCCTTTGTGTGTTTCCCGCCTGGGCGAGGGGCAGGATGCCCCTGAACCGGTTCCAGGCGGTGTATGCAGAATTGGGGCTCTGCAGCTGCCTACGTGCAACTCTGAATGGACATTGGGTGCACCCACCCTGTTCCAATCCACATTATCCTGTCTGGGGAGGTGCTGGCACCTCCCTGCCACAGGAGCCCTATTGTCCAGCTGGCGAGGCTGGGATTTTCCCCAGCAACAGCCAGCCAGAGTCGTGTAGGTGGCGAACAGTAGCCATTTTGTGGTACACGTGCACTTTTAAATTGGTGTCTAAAATCTACCGCTTTTCCCATATCACCCTCCTAGCAAGGGGGAATCGTGCCCCCATGCCCATGGCTGGACTGGGGGTATGATTCCTTCATGTTTGACACCAAACACGATATGGTTCTGTGTAGCCAGTCCCAAGTTACAGCGATGACGCAATAACTTATAATGCGGTAAGAGTATATGGTATGGCTACACTACAAACAACCCAGTAACGGTGTTACGAAGGTTGCAGAGAGGTCCTACTCACGTAGGGGTCCCCCCTCACACATACCTCAGCACCCAGCCCTGTAGGATTACCAGGGCCTGCCATAGGGGTGACCTATGAGAGTATATGTGTTGTAATGGTATGGGACATAGGGTACCTACATCCCTGTAAGGGGTGCTAGCACCACCTTACCCAGGCTACAGTAGTGGCCTGGTGGTGTCAGTTTGGGTGGCTGTCCCAGGGTGGCACAATAAGTGCTGCAGCCCTGGTAGGCCTACTGGGGGACCCATGCCCTGGGTACCTAGGGTACCATCTACAAGGGACTGGAAGGGCATGCCCAGCATCCAATTATGTTTGTACCTAGAGTACTCACAACAGTTTTAGGGAGAAAGCAGATAGGCTGGGGTCCTGGATAGCAGGATCCCAGCCAGACTAGTCAAAAACCACTTAAATACCAGGCAAAAAGTTGGGGGCAACCATGAGTCAGATTCCACTCTCCTACAGTAAGGTCTTAGACTCTTACTCTGTCCTAATGGTTAAGGTCTTAGACTCTTACTCTGGCCTAATGGTTAAGGTCTAGACTCTTACTTAGGCCTAATCCGTAAGGTCTTAATTCTTACTATGGCCTAATGGTTAAGGTCTTAACTCTTACTCTGGCCTAATGGTTAAGGTCTTAGACTCTTTCTCTGGCCTAATGGTTAAGGTCTTAGACTCTTACTCGGGCCTAATGGTTAAGGTCTAGACTCTTACTCTGGCCTAGTCCGTAAGGTCTTAACTCTTACTATGGCCTAATGGTTAAGGTCTTAACTCTTACTCTGGCCTAACAGTTAAGGTCTTAGACTCTTACTCTGGCCTAATGGTTAAGGTCTTAACTCTTACTCTGGCCTAATGGGTAAGGTCTTAGACTCTTACTCTGGCCTAATGGTTAAGGTCTTAACTCTTACTCTGGCCTACTGGTTAAGGTCTTAACTCTTACTCTGGCCTAATGGGTACGATCTTAGACTCTTACTCTGTCCTAATGGTTAAGGTCTTAGACTCTAACTCTGGCCTAATGGTTAAGGTCTAGACTCTTACTCTGGCCTAATCCGTAAGGTCTTAACTCTTACTATGGCCTAATGGTTAAGGTCTTAGACTCTTACTCTTGCCTAATGGTTAAGGTCTTAACTCTTACTTTGGCCTAATGGTGAAGGTCTTAACTCTTACTATTGACTAATGGTTAAGGTCTTAACTCTTACTCTATCCTAATGGTTAAGGTCTTAGACTCTTACTCTGGCCTAATGGTTAAGGTCTTAATTCTTACTCTGGCCTAATGGCTAAGGTCTTAGACTCTTACTCTGGCCTAATGGTTAAGGTCTTAACTCTTACTCTGGCCTAATGGGTAAGGTCTTAGACTCTTACTCTGGCCTAATGTTAAAGGTCTTAACTCTTACTCTGGCCTAATGGTTAAGGTCTTAGACTCTTACTCTGGCCTAACGGTTAAAGTCTTAGACTCTTACTCTGGCCCAATGGTTAAGGTTTTAGACGTTTACTCTTGCCTAATGGTTAAGGTCTTAACTCTTACTCTGGCCTAATGGTTAAGGTCTTAATTCTTACTCTGACCTAATGGTTAAGGTTTTTAACTCTTGCTCTGGCCTTATGGTTAAGGTCCTAACTCTTACTCTGGCCTAATGGTTAATGTATTAGACTCTTACTCTGGCCTAATGGTTAAGGTCTTGACTCTTACTCTGGCCTAATGGTTAAGGTCTTAGACTCTTACTCTGGCCTAATGGTTAAGGTTTTATACTCTTACTCTGGCCTAATGGCTAAGGTCTTGACTCTCACTCTGGCCTAATGGTTAAGGTCTAGACTCCTACTCTGGCCTACTGGTTAAGGTCTTAACTCTTACTGTGGCCTAATGGTTAAGGTCTTAGACTCTTACTCTGGCCTACTGGTTAAGACCCTAACTCTTACTCTAGCCTAATGGTTAAGGTTTTAACTCTTACTCTGGCCTAATGGTTAAGGTTTTAGACTCTTACTCTGGCCTAACGGTTAAAGTCTTAGACTCTTACTCTGGCCTAATGTTTAAGGTCTTATCTCTTACTCTGGCCTAATGGTTAAGGTCTAAGACTCTTACTCTTGCCTAATGGTTAAGGTCTTAACTCTTACTCTGGCCTAATGGTTAAGGTCTTAACTCTTACTTTGGACTAATGGTTAAGGTCTTAGACTCTCACTCTGCCATAATGGCTAAGGTCTTAACACTTACTCTGGCCTACTGGTTAAGGTCTTAGACTCTTACTCTGGCCTACTGGTTAAAGTCTTAACTCTTACTCTGGCCTAATGGTTAAGGTTTTACCTCTTCCTCTGGCCTAATGGTTGAAGTCTTAGACTCTTACTCTGGCCTAATGGTTAAGGTCTTAACTCTTACTCTGACCTAATGGTTATGGTCTTAGACTCTTACTCTGGCCTAATGGTTAAGGTCTTGACTCTTACTCTGGCCTAATGGTTAAAGTCTTAGACTCTTACTCTGGCCTAATGGTTAAGGTCTAGACTCTTATTCTGGACTAATGGTTAAGCTCTTAACTCTTCCTCTGGGCTAATGGCTAAGTTCTTAACTCTTACTCTGGCCTAATGGTTAAGGTCACAGACTCTTACTCTTGCCTAATGTTTAAGATCTTAACTCTTACTCTGGCCTAATGGTTAAGGTGTTAACTCTTACTCTGGCCTAATGGTTAAGGTCTTAGACTCTTACACTGGCCTACTGGTTAAGGTCTTTGCTCTTACTCTGGCCTACTGGTTAAGGTCCTAGACTCTTACTCTGGCCTAATGGTTAAGGTCCTAACTCTTACTATTGACTAATGGTTAAGGTCTTAACTCTTACTCTGGCCTAATGGGTAAGGTCTTAGACTCTTACTCTGGCCTACTGGTTAAGGTCTTAACTCTTACTCTGGCCTAATGGGTAAGGTCTTAGACTCTTACTCTGTCCTAATGGTTAAGATCTTAGACTCTTACTCTGGCCTAATGGTTAAGGTCTAGACTCTTACTCTGGCCTAATCCGTAAGGTCTTAACTCTTACTATGGCCTAATGGTTAAGGTCTTAGACTCTTACTCTTGCCTAATGGTTAAGGTCTTAACTCTAACTCTGGCCTAATGGTTAAGGTCTTAACTCTTACTTTGGCCTAATGGTTAAGGTCTTAACTCTTACTATTGACTAATGATTAAGGTCTTAACTCTTACTCTGGCCTAATGGTTAAGGTCTTAGACACTTACTCTGTCCTAATGGTTAAGGTCTTAGACTCTTACTCTGGCCTAATGGTTAAGGTCTTAGACTCTTACTCTGGCCTACTGGTTAAGGTCTTAAATCTTACTCTGGCCTAATGGTTAAGGTTTTAACTCTTACTCTGGCCTAATGGTTAAGGTTTTAGACTCTTACTCTGGCCTAATGGTTAAAGTCTTAGACTCTTACTCTGGCCTAATGGTTAAGGTCTTAACTCTTACTCTGGCCTAATGGTTAACGTATTGGACTCTTACTCTGGCCTAATGGTTAAGGTCTTGACTCTTACTCTGGCCTAATGGTTAAGGTCTTAGACTCTTACTCTGGCCTAATGGTTAAGGTATTATACTCTTACTCTGGCCTAATGGCTAAGGTCTTGACTCTCACTCTGGCCTAATGGTTGAGGTCTAGACTCCTACTCTGGCCTACTGGTTAAGGTCTTAACTCTTACTCTGGCCTAATGGTTAAGGTCTTAGACTCTTACTCTGGCCTAAGGGTTAAGGTCTTAGACTCTTACTCTGGACTAATGGTTAAGGTTTTAGACTTTTACTCTTGCCTAATGGTTAAGGTCTTAACTCTTACTCTGGCCTGATGGTTAAGGTCTTAGACTCTTACTCTGGCCTAATGGTTAAGGTCTTAACTCTTACTCTGGCCTAATGGGTAAGGTCTTACTCTGGACTAATGGGTAAGGTCTTAGACTCTTACTCTGGCCTACTGGTTAAGGTCTTAACTCTTACTCTGGCCTAATGGTTAAGGTCTTAACTCTTACTCTGGCCAAATGGTTGAGGTCTTAGACTCTTACTTTGGCCTAATGGTTAAGGTCTAAACTCTTACTATTGACTAATGGTTAAGGTCTTAACTCTTACTCTGGCCTACTGGATAAGGTCTTAACTCTTACTCTGGCCTAATGGGTAAGGTCTTAGACTCTTAATCTGTCCTAATGGTTAAGGTCTTAGACTCTTACTCTGGCCTAATGGTTAAGGTCTAGACTCTTACTTAGGCCTAATCCGTAAGGTCTTAATTCTTACTATGGCCTAATGGTTAAGGTCTTAACTCTTACTCTGGCCTAATGGTTAAGGTCTTAGACTCTTACTCTGGCCTAATGGTTAAGGTCTTAGACTCTTACTCGGGCCTAATGGTTAAGGTCTAGACTCTTACTCTGGCCTAGTCCGTAAGGTCTTAACTCTTACTATGGCCTAATGGTTAGGGTCTTAACTCTTACTCTGGCCTAACGGTTAAGGTCTTAGACTCTTACTCTGGCCTAATGGTTAAGGTCTTAACTCTTACTCTGGCCTAATGGGTAAGGTCTTAGACTCTTACTCTGGCCTACTGGTTAAGGTCTTAACTCTTACTCTGGCCTAATGGTTAAGGTCTTAACTCTTACTCTGGACTAATGGTTAAGGTCCTAGACTCTCACTCTGGCATAATGGTTAAGGTCTTAACTCTTACTCTGGCCTACTGGTTAAGATCTTAACTCTTACACTGGCCTAATGGTTAAGCTCTTAGACTCTTACTCTGGCCTACTGGTTAAAGTCTTAACTCTTACTCTGGCCTAATGGTTAAGGTTTTAACTCTTACTCTGGCCTAATGGTTGAGGTCTTAGACTGTTACTGTGGCCTAATGGTTAAGGTCTTAACTATTACTCTGGCCTACTGGTTAAGGTGTTAACTCTTACTCTGGCCTAATGGTTAAGGTCTTAGACTCTAACTCTGGCCTACTGGTTAAGGTCTTAACTCTTACTCTGGCCTAATGGTTAAAGTTTTAACTTTTACTCTGGCCTAATGTTTGAAGTCTTAGACTCTTACTCTTGCCTAATGGTTAAGGTCTTACCTCTTACTCTGGCCTAATGGTTAAGGTCTTAACTCTTACTCTGGCCTTCTGGTTAAGGTCTTAGACTCTTACTGTGGCCTAATGGTTAAGGTCTTAGACTCTTACTCTGGCCTAATGTTAAAGGTCTTAACTCTTACGCTGGCCTAATGGTTAAGGTCTTAGACTCTTACTCTGGCCTACTGGTTAAGGTCTTAACTCTTACTCTGGCCTAATGGTTAAGGTCTTAGACTCTTACTCTGGCCTAATGGTTAAGGTCTTAGACTCTTACTCGGGCCTAATGGTTAAGGTCTAGACTCTTACTCTGGCCTAGTCCGTAAGGTCTTAACTCTTACTATGGCCTAATGGTTAAGGTCTTAACTCTTACTCTGGCCTAACGGTTAAGGTCTTAGACTCTTACTCTGGCCTAATGGTTAAGGTCTTAACTCTTACACTGGCCTAATGGGTAATGTCTTAGACTCTTACTCTGGCCTAATGGTTAAGGTCTTAACTCTTACTCTGGACTAATGGTTAAGGTCCTAGACTCTCACTCTGGCATAATGGTTAAGGTCTTAACTCTTACTCTGGCCTACTGGTTAAGGTCTTAGACTCTTACTCTGGCCTAATGGTTAAGGTCTTAACTCTTACTCTGGCCTACTGGTTAAGATCTTAACTCTTACTCTGGCCTAATGGTTAAGCTCTTAGACTCTTACTCTGGCCTACTGGTTAAAGTCTTAACTCTTACTCTGGCCTAATGGTTAAGGTTTTAACTCTTACTCTGGCCTAATGGTTGAGGTCTTAGACTCTTACTGTGGCCTAATGGTTAAGGTCTTAACTCTTACTCTGGCCTACTGGTTAAGGTGTTAACTCTTACTCTGGCCTAATGGTTAAGGTCTTAGACTCTTACTCTGGCCTACTGGTTAAGGTCTTAACTCTTACTGTGGCCTAATGGTTAAAGTTTTAACTTTTACTCTGGCCTAATGTTTGAGGTCTTAGACTCTTACTCTTGCCTAATGGTTAAGGTCTTACCTCTTACTCTGGCCTAATGGTTAAGGTCTTAGACTCTTACTCTTGCCTAATTGTTAAGGTCTTAACTCTTACTCTGGCCTACTGGTTAAGGTCTTAGACTCTTACTGTGGCCTAATGGTTAAGGTCTTAGACTCTTACTCTGGCCTAATGTTAAAGGTCTTAACTCTTACGCTGGCCTAATGGTTAAGGTCTTAGACTCTTACTCTGGCCTAACGGTTAAGGTCTTAGACTCTTACTCTGGCCCAATGGTTAAGGTTTTAGACGTTTACTCTTGCCTAATGGTTAAGGTCTTAACTCTTACTCTGGCCTAATGGTTAAGGTCTTAGATTCTTACTCTGGCCTACTGGTTAAGGTCTTAATTCTTACTCTGACTTAATGGTTAAGGTTTTAACTCTTGCTCTGGCCTAATGGTTAAGGTTTTAGACTCTTACTCTGGCCTAATGCTTAAAGTCTTAGACTCTTACTCTGGCCTAATGGTTAAGGTCTTAGACTCTTACACTGGCCTAATGGTTAAGGTCTTAGACTCATACTCTTGCCTAATGGTTAAGGTCTTAACTCTAACTCTGGCCTAATGGTTAAGGTCTTAACTCTTACTTTGGCCTAATGGTTAAGGTCTTAACTCTTACTATTGACTAATGATTAAGGTCTTAACTCTTACTCTGGCCTAATGGTTAAGGTCTTAGACACTTACTCTGTCCTAATGGTTAAGGTCTTAGACTCTTACTCTGGCCTAATGGTTAAGGTCTTAGACTCTTACTCTGGCCTACTGGTTAAGGTCTTAAATCTTACTCTGGCCTAATGGTTAAGGTTTTAACTCTTACTCTGGCCTAATGGTTAAGGTTTTAGACTCTTACTCTGGCCTAATGGTTAAAGTCTTAGACTCTTACTCTGGCCTAATGGTTAAGGTCTTAACTCTTACTCTGGCCTAATGGTTAACGTATTGGACTCTTACTCTGGCCTAATGGTTAAGGTCTTGACTCTTACTCTGGCCTAATGGTTAAGGTCTTAGACTCTTACTCTGGCCTAATGGTTAAGGTATTATACTCTTACTCTGGCCTAATGGCTAAGGTCTTGACTCTCACTCTGGCCTAATGGTTGAGGTCTAGACTCCTACTCTGGCCTACTGGTTAAGGTCTTAACTCTTACTCTGGCCTAATGGTTAAGGTCTTAGACTCTTACTCTGGCCTAAGGGTTAAGGTCTTAGACTCTTACTCTGGACTAATGGTTAAGGTTTTAGACTTTTACTCTTGCCTAATGGTTAAGGTCTTAACTCTTACTCTGGCCTGATGGTTAAGGTCTTAGACTCTTACTCTGGCCTAATGGTTAAGGTCTTAACTCTTAATCTGGCCTAATGGGTAAGGTCTTACTCTGGACTAATGGGTAAGGTCTTAGACTCTTACTCTGGCCTACTGGTTAAGGTCTTAACTCTTACTCTGGCCTAATGTTTAAGGTCTTAACTCTTACTCTGGCCAAATGGTTAAGGTCTTAGACTCTTACTTTGGCCTAATGGTTAAGGTCTAAACTCTTACTATTGACTAATGGTTAAGGTCTTAACTCTTACTCTGGCCTACTGGTTAAGGTCTTAACTCTTACTCTGGCCTAATGGGTAAGGTCTTAGACTCTTAATCTGTCCTAATGGTTAAGGTCTTAGACTCTTACTCTGGCCTAATGGTTAAGGTCTAGACTCTTACTTAGGCCTAATCCGTAAGGTCTTAATTCTTACTATGGCCTAATGGTTAAGGTCTTAACTCTTACTCTGGCCTAATGGTTAAGGTCTTAGACTCTTACTCTGGCCTAATGGTTAAGGTCTTAGACTCTTACTCGGGCCTAATGGTTAAGGTCTAGACTCTTACTCTGGCCTAGTCCGTAAGGTCTTAACTCTTACTATGGCCTAATGGTTAGGGTTTTAACTCTTACTCTGGCCTAACGGTTAAGGTCTTAGACTCTTACTCTGGCCTAATGGTTAAGGTCTTAACTCTTACTCTGGCCTAATGGGTAAGGTCTTAGACTCTTACTCTGGCCTACTGGTTAAGGTCTTAACTCTTACTCTGGCCTAATGGTTAAGGTCTTAACTCTTACTCTGGACTAATGGTTAAGGTCCTAGACTCTCACTCTGGCATAATGGTTAAGGTCTTAACTCTTACTCTGGCCTACTGGTTAAGATCTTAACTCTTACACTGGCCTAATGGTTAAGCTCTTAGACTCTTACTCTGGCCTACTGGTTAAAGTCTTAACTCTTACTCTGGCCTAATGGTTAAGGTTTTAACTCTTACTCTGGCCTAATGGTTGAGGTCTTAGACTGTTACTGTGGCCTAATGGTTAAGGTCTTAACTATTACTCTGGCCTACTGGTTAAGGTGTTAACTCTTACTCTGGCCTAATGGTTAACGTCTTAGACTCTTACTCTGGCCTACTGGTTAAGGTCTTAACTCTTACTGTGGCCTAATGGTTAAAGTTTTAACTTTTACTCTGGCCTAATGTTTGAGGTCTTAGACTCTTACTCTTGCCTAATGGTTAAGGTCTTACCTCTTACTCTGGCCTAATGGTTAAGGTCTTAGACTCTTACTCTTGCCTAATTGTTAAGGTCTTAACTCTTACTCTGGCCTACTGGTTAAGGTCTTAGACTCTTACTGTGGCCTAATGGTTAAGGTCTTAGACTCTTACTCTGGCCTAATGTTAAAGGTCTTAACTCTTACGCTGGCCTAATGGTTAAGGTCTTAGACTCTTACTCTGGCCTAACGGTTAAGGTCTTAGACTCTTACTCTGGCCCAATGGTTAAGGTTTTAGACGTTTACTCTTGCCTAATGGTTAAGGTCTTAACTCTTACTCTGGCCTAATGGTTAAGGTCTTAGATTCTTACTCTGGCCTACTGGTTAAGGTCTTAATTCTTACTCTGACTTAATGGTTAAGGTTTTAACTCTTGCTCTGGCCTAATGGTTAAGGTTTTAGACTCTTACTCTGGCCTAATGCTTAAAGTCTTAGACTCTTACTCTGGCCTAATGGTTAAGGTCTTAGACTCTTACACTGGCCTAATGGTTAAGGTCTTAGACTCTTACTCTTGCCTAATGGTTAAGGTCTTAACTCTAACTCTGGCCTAATGGTTAAGGTCTTAACTCTTACTTTGGCCTAATGGTTAAGGTCTTAACTCTTACTATTGACTAATGATTAAGGTCTTAACTCTTACTCTGGCCTAATGGTTAAGGTCTTAGACACTTACTCTGTCCTAATGGTTAAGGTCTTAGACTCTTACTCTGGCCTAATGGTTAAGGTCTTAGACTCTTACTCTGGCCTACTGGTTAAGGTCTTAAATCTTACTCTGGCCTAATGGTTAAGGTTTTAACTCTTACTCTGGCCTAATGGTTAAGGTTTTAGACTCTTACTCTGGCCTAATGGTTAAAGTCTTAGACTCTTACTCTGGCCTAATGGTTAAGGTCTTAACTCTTACTCTGGCCTAATGGTTAACGTATTGGACTCTTACTCTGGCCTAATGGTTAAGGTCTTGACTCTTACTCTGGCCTAATGGTTAAGGTCTTAGACTCTTACTCTGGCCTAATGGTTAAGGTATTATACTCTTACTCTGGCCTAATGGCTAAGGTCTTGACTCTCACTCTGGCCTAATGGTTGAGGTCTAGACTCCTACTCTGGCCTACTGGTTAAGGTCTTAACTCTTACTCTGGCCTAATGGTTAAGGTCTTAGACTCTTACTCTGGCCTAAGGGTTAAGGTCTTAGACTCTTACTCTGGACTAATGGTTAAGGTTTTAGACTTTTACTCTTGCCTAATGGTTAAGGTCTTAACTCTTACTCTGGCCTGATGGTTAAGGTCTTAGACTCTTACTCTGGCCTAATGGTTAAGGTCTTAACTCTTAATCTGGCCTAATGGGTAAGGTCTTAGACTCTTACTCTGGCCTACTGGTTAAGGTCTTAACTCTTACTCTGGCCTAATGGTTAAGGTCTTAACTCTTACTCTGGCCAAATGGTTAAGGTCTTAGACTCTTACTTTGGCCTAATGGTTAAGGTCTAAACTCTTACTATTGACTAATGGTTAAGGTCTTAACTCTTACTCTGGCCTACTGGTTAAGGTCTTAACTCTTACTCTGGCCTAATGGGTAAGGTCTTAGACTCTTAATCTGTCCTAATGGTTAAGGTCTTAGACTCTTACTCTGGCCTAATGGTTAAGGTCTAGACTCTTACTTAGGCCTAATCCGTAAGGTCTTAATTCTTACTATGGCCTAATGGTTAAGGTCTTAACTCTTACTCTGGCCTAATGGTTAAGGTCTTAGACTCTTACTCTGGCCTAATGGTTAAGGTCTTAGACTCTTACTCGGGCCTAATGGTTAAGGTCTAGACTCTTACTCTGGCCTAGTCCGTAAGGTCTTAACTCTTACTATGGCCTAATGGTTAGGGTTTTAACTCTTACTCTGGCCTAACGGTTAAGGTCTTAGACTCTTACTCTGGCCTAATGGTTAAGGTCTTAACTCTTACTCTGGCCTAATGGGTAAGGTCTTAGACTCTTACTCTGGCCTACTGGTTAAGGTCTTAACTCTTACTCTGGCCTAATGGTTAAGGTCTTAACTCTTACTCTGGACTAATGGTTAAGGTCCTAGACTCTCACTCTGGCATAATGGTTAAGGTCTTAACTCTTACTCTGGCCTACTGGTTAAGATCTTAACTCTTACACTGGCCTAATGGTTAAGCTCTTAGACTCTTACTCTGGCCTACTGGTTAAAGTCTTAACTCTTACTCTGGCCTAATGGTTAAGGTTTTAACTCTTACTCTGGCCTAATGGTTGAGGTCTTAGACTGTTACTGTGGCCTAATGGTTAAGGTCTTAACTATTACTCTGGCCTACTGGTTAAGGTGTTAACTCTTACTCTGGCCTAATGGTTAAGGTCTTAGACTCTAACTCTGGCCTACTGGTTAAGGTCTTAACTCTTACTCTGGCCTAATGGTTAAAGTTTTAACTTTTACTCTGGCCTAATGTTTGAAGTCTTAGACTCTTACTCTTGCCTAATTGTTAAGGTCTTACCTCTTACTCTGGCCTAATGGTTAAGGTCTTAACTCTTACTCTGGCCTACTGGTTAAGGTCTTAGACTCTTACTGTGGCCTAATGGTTAAGGTCTTAGACTCTTACTCTGGCCTAATGTTAAAGGTCTTAACTCTTACGCTGGCCTAATGGTTAAGGTCTTAGACTCTTACTCTGGCCTACTGGTTAAGGTCTTAACTCTTACTCTGGCCTAATGGTTAAGGTCTTAGACTCTTACTCTGGCCTAATGGTTAAGGTCTTAGACTCTTACTCGGGCCTAATGGTTAAGGTCTAGACTCTTACTCTGGCCTAGTCCGTAAGGTCTTAACTCTTACTATGGCCTAATGGTTAAGGTCTTAACTCTTACTCTGGCCTAACGGTTAAGGTCTTAGACTCTTACTCTGGCCTCATGGTTAAGGTCTTAACTCTTACACTGGCCTAATGGGTAATGTCTTAGACTCTTACTCTGGCCTAATGGTTAAGGTCTTAACTCTTACTCTGGACTAATGGTTAAGGTCCTAGACTCTCACTCTGGCATAATGGTTAAGGTCTTAACTCTTACTCTGGCCTACTGGTTAAGGTCTTAGACTCTTACTCTGGCCTAATGGTTAAGGTCTTAACTCTTACTCTGGCCTACTGGTTAAGATCTTAACTCTTACTCTGGCCTAATGGTTAAGCTCTTAGACTCTTACTCTGGCCTACTGGTTAAAGTCTTAACTCTTACTCTGGCCTAATGGTTAAGGTTTTAACTCTTACTCTGGCCTAATGGTTGAGGTCTTAGACTCTTACTGTGGCCTAATGGTTAAGGTCTTAACTCTTACTCTGGCCTACTGGTTAAGGTGTTAACTCCTACTCTGGCCTAATGGTTAAGGTCTTAGACTCTTACTCTGGCCTACTGGTTAAGGTCTTAACTCTTACTGTGGCCTAATGGTTAAAGTTTTAACTTTTACTCTGGCCTAATGTTTGAGGTCTTAGACTCTTACTCTTGCCTAATGGTTAAGGTCTTACCTCTTACTCTGGCCTAATGGTTAAGGTCTTAGACTCTTACTCTTGCCTAATTGTTAAGGTCTTAACTCTTACTCTGGCCTACTGGTTAAGGTCTTAGACTCTTACTGTGGCCTAATGGTTAAGGTCTTAGACTCTTACTCTGGCCTAATGTTAAAGGTCTTAACTCTTACGCTGGCCTAATGGTTAAGGTCTTAGACTCTTACTCTGGCCTAACGGTTAAGGTCTTAGACTCTTACTCTGGCCCAATGGTTAAGGTTTTAGACGTTTACTCTTGCCTAATGGTTAAGGTCTTAACTCTTACTCTGGCCTAATGGTTAAGGTCTTAGATTCTTACTCTGGCCTACTGGTTAAGGTCTTAATTCTTACTCTGACTTAATGGTTAAGGTTTTAACTCTTGCTCTGGCCTAATGGTTAAGGTTTTAGACTCTTACTCTGGCCTAATGCTTAAAGTCTTAGACTCTTACTCTGGCCTAATGGTTAAGGTCTTAGACTCTTACACTGGCCTGCTGGTTAAGGTCTTTGCTCTTACTCTGGCCTACTGGTTAAGGTCCTAGACTCTTACTCTGGCCTAATGGTTAAGGTCCTAACTATTACTATTGACTAATGGTTAAGGTCTTAACTCTTACTCTTGCCTAATGGTTAAGATCTTAACTCTTACTCTGGCCTAATGGTTAAGGTGTTAACTCTTACTCTGGCCTAATGGTTAAGGTCTTAGACTCTTACACTGGCCTACTGGTTAAGGTCTTTGCTCTTACTCTGGCCTACTGGTTAAGGTCCTAGACTCTTACTCTGGCCTAATGGTTAAGGTCCTAACTCTTACTATTGACTAATGGTTAAGGTCTTAACTCTTACTCTGGCCTAATGGGTAAGGTCTTAGACTCTTACTCTGGCCTACTGGTTAAGGTCTTAACTCTTACTCTGGCCTAATGGGTAAGGTCTTAGACTCTTACTCTGTCCTAATGGTTAAGGTCTTAGACTCTTACTCTGGCCTAATGGTTAAGGTCTAGACTCTTACTCTGGCCTAATCCGTAAGGTCTTAACTCTTACTATGGCCTAATGGGTAAGGTCTTAGACTCTTACTCTGGCCTAATGGTTAAGGTCTTAACTCTTACTTTGGCCTAATGGTTAAGGTCTTAACTCTTACTATTGACTAATGATTAAGGTCTTAACTCTTACTCTGGCCTAATGGTTAAGGTCTTAGACACTTACTCTGTCCTTATGGTTAAGGTCTTAACTCTTACTCTGGCCTAATGGGTAAGGTCTTAGACTCTTACTCTGGCCTACTGGTTAAGGTCTTAACTCTTACTCTGGCCTAATGGGTAAGGTCTTAGACTCTTACTCTGTCCTAATGGTTAAGGTCTTAGACTCTTACTCTGGCCTACTGGTTAAAGTCTTAACTCTTACTCTGGCCTAATGGTTAAGGTTTTAACTCTTACTCTGGCCTAATGGTTGAGGTCTTAGACTCTTACTCTGGCCTAATGGTTAAGGTCTTAACTCTTACTCTGACCTAATGGTTAAGGTCTTAGACTCTTACTCTGGCCTAATGGTTAAGGTCTTGACTCTTACTCTGGCCTAATGGTTAAAGTCTTAGACTCTTACTCTGGCCTAATGGTTAAGGTCTAGACTCTTATTCTGGACTAATGGTTAAGCTCTTAACTCTTCCTCTGGACTAATGGCTAAGTTCTTAACTCTTACTCCGACCTAATGGTTAAGGTCTTAGACTCTTACTCTGGCCTAATGGTTAAGGTCGCAGACTCTTACTCTTGCCTAATGGTTAAGATCTTAACTCTTACTCTGGCCTAATGGTTAAGGTGTTAACTCTTACTCTGGCCTAATGGTTAAGGTCTTAGACTCTTACACTGGCCTACTGGTTAAGGTCTTTGCTCTTACTCTGGCCTACTGGTTAAGGTCTTAGACTCTTACTTTGGCCTAATGGTTAAGGTCTAAACTCTTACTATTGACTAATGGTTAAGGTCTTAACTCTTACTCTGGCCTACCGGTTACGGTCCTAGACTCTTACTCTGGCCTAATGGTTAAGGTCCTAACTCTTACTATTGACTAATGGTTAAGGTCTTAAATCTTACTCTGGCCTAATGGGTAAGGTCTTAGACTCTTACTCTGGCCTACTGGTTAAGGTCTTAACTCTTACTCTGGCCTAATGGGTAAGGTCTTAGACTCTTACTCTGTCCTAATGGTTAAGGTCTAAGACTCTTACTCTGGCATAATGGTTAAGGTCTAGACTCTTACTCTGGCCTAATCCGTAAGGTCTTAACTTTTACTATGGCCTAATGGTTAAGGTCTTAGACTCTTACTCTTACCTAATGGTTAAGGTCTTAACTCTAACTCTGGCCTAATGGTTAAGGTCTTAACTCTTACTTTGGCCTAATGGTTAAGGTCTTAACTCTTACTATTGACTAATGATTAAGGTCTTAACTCTTACTCTATCCTAATGGTTAAGGTCTTAGACTCTTACTCTGGCCTAATGGTTAAGGTCTTACACACTTACTCTGTCCTAATGGTTAAGGTCTTAGACTCTTACTCTGGCCTAATGGTTGAGGTCTAGACTCCTACTCTGGCCTACTGGTTAAGGTCTTAACTCTTACTCGGGCCTAATGGTTAAGGTCTTAGACTCTTACTCTGGCCTAAGGGTTAAGGTCTTAGACTCTTACTCTGGCCTAATGGTTAAGGTCTTAACTCTTACTCTGGCCTAATGGTTAACGTATTGGACACTTACTCTGTCCTAATGGTTAAGGTCTTAGACTCTTACTGTGGCCTACTGGTTAAGGTCTTAACTCTTACTCTGGCCTAATGGTTAAGGTCTTACACACTTACTCTGTCCTAATGGTTAAGGTCTTAGACTCTTACTGTGGCCTAATGGTTAAGGTCTTAGACTCTTACTCTGGCCTACTGGTTAAGGTCTTAACTCTTGCTCTGGCCTAATGGTTAAGGTCTTAGACACTTACTCTGTCCTAATGGTTAATGTCATATACTTTTACTGTGGCCTAATGGTTAAGGTCTTAGACTCTTACTCTTGCCTACTGGTTAAGGTCTTAACTCTTACTCTGGCCTAATGGTTAAGGTCTTAGACTCTTACTCTGTCCTAATGGTTAAGGTCTTAGACTCTTACTCTGGCCTAATGGTTAAGGTCTAGACTCTTACTTAGGCCTAATCCGTAAGGTCTTAATTCTTACTATGGCCTAATGGTTAAGGTCTTAACTCTTACTCTGGCCTAATGGTTAAGGTCTTAGACTCTTACTCTGGCCTAATGGTTAAGGTCTTAGACTCTTACTCGGGCCTAATGGTTAAGGTCTAGACTCTTACTCTGGCCTAGTCCGTAAGGTCTTAACTCTTACTATGGCCTAATGGTTAAGGTCTTAACTCTTACTCTGGCCTAACAGTTAAGGTCTTAGACTCTTACTCTGGCCTAATGGTTAAGGTCTTAACTCTTACTCTGGCCTAATGGGTAAGGTCTTAGACTCTTACACTGGCCTAATGGTTAAGGTCTTAACTCTTACTCTGGCCTACTGGTTAAGGTCTTAACTCTTACTCTGGCCTAATGGGTACGATCTTAGACTCTTACTCTGTCCTAATGGTTAAGGTCTTAGACTCTAACTCTGGCCTAATGGTTAAGGTCTAGACTCTTACTCTGGCCTAATCCGTAAGGTCTTAACTCTTACTATGGCCTAATGGTTAAGGTCTTAGACTCTTACTCTTGCCTAATGGTTAAGGTCTTAACTCTTACTCCGGCCTAATGGTTAAGGTCTTAACTCTTACTTTGGCCTAATGGTGAAGGTCTTAACTCTTACTATTGACTAATGGTTAAGGTCTTAACTCTTACTCTATCCTAATGGTTAAGGTCTTAGACTCTTACTCTGGCCTAATGGTTAAGGTCTTAATTCTTACTCTGGCCTAATGGCTAAGGTCTTAGACTCTTACTCTGGCCTAATGGTTAAGGTCTTAACTCTTACTCTGGCCTAATGGGTAAGGTCTTAGACTCTTACTCTGGCCTAATGTTAAAGGTCTTAACTCTTACTCTGGCCTAATGGTTAAGGTCTTAGACTCTTACTCTGGCCTAACGGTTAAAGTCTTAGACTCTTACTCTGGCCCAATGGTTAAGGTTTTAGACGTTTACTCTTGCCTAATGGTTAAGGTCTTAACTCTTACTCTGGCCTAATGGTTAAGGTCTTAATTCTTACTCTGACCTAATGGTTAAGGTTTTAACTCTTGCTCTGGCCTTATGGTTAAGGTCCTAACTCTTACTCTGGCCTAATGGTTAATGTATTAGACCCTTACTCTGGCCTAATGGTTAAGGTCTTGACTCTTACTCTGGCCTAATGGTTAAGGTCTTAGACTCTTACTCTGGCCTAATGGTTAAGGTTTTATACTCTTACTCTGGCCTAATGGCTAAGGTCTTGACTCTCACTCTGGCCTAATGGTTAAGGTCTAGACTCCTACTCTGGCCTACTGGTTAAGGTCTTAACTCTTACTGTGGCCTAATGGTTAAGGTCTTAGACTCTTACTCTGGCCTACTGGTTAAGACCCTAACTCTTACTCTGGCCTAATGGTTAAGGTTTTAACTCTTACTCTGGCCTAATGGTTAAGGTTTTAGACTCTTACTCTGGCCTAACGGTTAAAGTCTTAGACTCTTACTCTGGCCTAATGTTTAAGGTCTTATCTCTTACTCTGGCCTAATGGTTAAGGTCTAAGACTCTTACTCTTGCCTAATGGTTAAGGTCTTAACTCTTACTCTGGCCTAATGGTTAAGGTCTTAACTCTTACTTTGGACTAATGGTTAAGGTCTTAGACTCTCACTCTGCCATAATGGCTAAGGTCTTAACACTTACTCTGGCCTACTGGTTAAGGTCTTAGACTCTTACTCTGGCCTACTGGTTAAAGTCTTAACTCTTACTCTGGCCTAATGGTTAAGGTTTTACCTCTTCCTCTGGCCTAATGGTTGAGGTCTTAGACTCTTACTCTGGCCTGATGGTTAAGGTCTTAACTCTTACTCTGACCTAATGGTTATGGTCTTAGACTCTTACTCTGGCCTAATGGTTAAGGTCTTGACTCTTACTCTGGCCTAATGGTTAAAGTCTTAGACTCTTACTCTGGCCTAATGGTTAAGGTCTAGACTCTTATTCTGGACTAATGGTTAAGCTCTTAACTCTTCCTCTGGGCTAATGGCTAAGTTCTTAACTCTTACTCTGGCCTAATGGTTAAGGTCACAGACTCTTACTCTTGCCTAATGTTTAAGATCTTAACTCTTACTCTGGCCTAATGGTTAAGGTGTTAACTCTTACTCTGGCCTAATGGTTAAGGTCTTAGACTCTTACACTGGCCTACTGGTTAAGGTCTTTGCTCTTACTCTGGCCTACTGGTTAAGGTCCTAGACTCTTACTCTGGCCTAATGGTTAAGGTCCTAACTCTTACTATTGACTAATGGTTAAGGTCTTAACTCTTACTCTGGCCTAATGGGTAAGGTCTTAGACTCTTACTCTGGCCTACTGGTTAAGGTCTTAACTCTTACTCTGGCCTAATGGGTAAGGTCTTAGACTCTTACTCTGTCCTAATGGTTAAGATCTTAGACTCTTACTCTGGCCTAATGGTTAAGGTCTAGACTCTTACTCTGGCCTAATCCGTAAGGTCTTAACTCTTACTATGGCCTAATGGTTAAGGTCTTAGACTCTTACTCTTGCCTAATGGTTAAGGTCTTAACTCTAACTCTGGCCTAATGGTTAAGGTCTTAACTCTTACTTTGGCCTAATGGTTAAGGTCTTAACTCTTACTATTGACTAATGATTAAGGTCTTAACTCTTACTCTGGCCTAATGGTTAAGGTCTTAGACACTTACTCTGTCCTAATGGTTAAGGTCTTAGACTCTTACTCTGGCCTAATGTTTAAGGTCTTAGACTCTTACTCTGGCCTACTGGTTAAGGTCTTAAATCTTACTCTGGCCTAATGGTTAAGGTTTTAACTCTTACTCTGGCCTAATGGTTAAGGTTTTAGACTCTTACTCTGGCCTAATGGTTAAAGTCTTAGACTCTTACTCTGGCCTAATGGTTAAGGTCTTAACTCTTACTCTGGCCTAATGGTTAAGGTCTTAGACTCTTACTCTGGCCTAATGGTTAAGGTATTATACTCTTACTCTGGCCTAATGGCTAAGGTCTTGACTCTCACTCTGGCCTAATGGTTGAGGTCTAGACTCCTACTCTGGCCTACTGGTTAAGGTCTTAACTCTTACTCTGGCCTAATGGTTAAGGTTTTAACTCTTACTCTGGCCTAATGGTTAAGGTCTTAGACTCTTACTCTGGCCTAATGGTTAAGGTCTTAGACTCTTACTCTGGCCTAAGGGTTAAGGTCTTAGACTCTTACTCTGGCCTAATGGTTAAGGTTTTAGACTTTTACTCTTGCCTAATGGTTAAGGTCTTAACTCTTACTCTGGCCTGATGGTTAAGGTCTTAGACTCTTACTCTGGCCTAATGGTTAAGGTCTTAACTCTTACTCTGGCCTAATGGGTAAGGTCTTACTCTGGACTAATGGGTAAGGTCTTAGACTCTTACTCTGGCCTACTGGTTAAGGTCTTAACTCTTACTCTGGCCTAATGGTTAAGGTCTTAACTCTTACTCTGGCCAAATGGTTAAGGTCTTAGACTCTTACTTTGGCCTAATGGTTAAGGTCTAAACTCTTACTATTGACTAATGGTTAAGGTCTTAACTCTTACTCTGGCCTACTGGTTAAGGTCTTAACTCTTACTCTGGCCTAATGGGTAAGGTCTTAGACTCTTAATCTGTCCTAATGGTTAAGGTCTTAGACTCTTACTCTGGCCTAATGGTTAAGGTCTAGACTCTTACTTAGGCCTAATCCGTAAGGTCTTAATTCTTACTATGGCCTAATGGTTAAGGTCTTAACTCTTACTCTGGCCTAATGGTTAAGGTCTTAGACTCTTACTCTGGCCTAATGGTTAAGGTCTTAGACTCTTACTCGGGCCTAATGGTTAAGGTCTAGACTCTTACTCTGGCCTAGTCCGTAAGGTCTTAACTCTTACTATGGCCTAATGGTTAGGGTCTTAACTCTTACTCTGGCCTAACGGTTAAGGTCTTAGACTCTTACTCTGGCCTAATGGTTAAGGTCTTAACTCTTACTCTGGCCTAATGGGTAAGGTCTTAGACTCTTACTCTGGCCTACTGGTTAAGGTCTTAACTCTTACTCTGGCCTAATGGTTAAGGTCTTAACTCTTACTCTGGACTAATGGTTAAGGTCCTAGACTCTCACTCTGGCATAATGGTTAAGGTCTTAACTCTTACTCTGGCCTACTGGTTAAGATCTTAACTCTTACACTGGCCTAATGGTTAAGCTCTTAGACTCTTACTCTGGCCTACTGGTTAAAGTCTTAACTCTTACTCTGGCCTAATGGTTAAGGTTTTAACTCTTACTCTGGCCTAATGGTTGAGGTCTTAGACTGTTACTGTGGCCTAATGGTTAAGGTCTTAACTATTACTCTGGCCTACTGGTTAAGGTGTTAACTCTTACTCTGGCCTAATGGTTAAGGTCTTAGACTCTAACTCTGGCCTACTGGTTAAGGTCTTAACTCTTACTCTGGCCTAATGGTTAAAGTTTTAACTTTTACTCTGGCCTAATGTTTGAAGTCTTAGACTCTTACTCTTGCCTAATGGTTAAGGTCTTACCTCTTACTCTGGCCTAATGGTTAAGGTCTTAACTCTTACTCTGGCCTACTGGTTAAGGTCTTAGACTCTTACTGTGGCCTAATGGTTAAGGTCTTAGACTCTTACTCTGGCCTAATGTTAAAGGTCTTAACTCTTACGCTGGCCTAATGGTTAAGGTCTTAGACTCTTACTCTGGCCTACTGGTTAAGGTCTTAACTCTTACTGTGGCCTAATGGTTAAAGTTTTAACTTTTACTCTGGCCTAATGTTTGAGGTCTTAGACTCTTACTCTTGCCTAATGGTTAAGGTCTTACCTCTTACTCTGGCCTAATGGTTAAGGTCTTAGACTCTTACTCTTGCCTAATTGTTAAGGTCTTAACTCTTACTCTGGCCTACTGGTTAAGGTCTTAGACTCTTACTGTGGCCTAATGGTTAAGGTCTTAGACTCTTACTCTGGCCTAATGTTAAAGGTCTTAACTCTTACGCTGGCCTAATGGTTAAGGTCTTAGACTCTTACTCTGGCCTAACGGTTAAGGTCTTAGACTCTTACTCTGGCCCAATGGTTAAGGTTTTAGACGTTTACTCTTGCCTAATGGTTAAGGTCTTAACTCTTGCTCTGGCCTAATGGTTAAGGTTTTAGACTCTTACTCTGGCCTAATGCTTAAAGTCTTAGACTCTTACTCTGGCCTAATGGTTAAGGTCTTAGACTCTTACACTGGCCTGCTGGTTAAGGTCTTTGCTCTTACTCTGGCCTACTGGTTAAGGTCCTAGACTCTTACCGCCGGTTTCGTTGCGACTCACAGCGGATTGAATGGAGAAGACTTCCGATAAGGTAGGTTGTCTAAGGGTAGTCGCTCTGCTTTTTTCCTCGCCCCTTCCTTGCCCCAACTTTTTCTCAACTCCATCCTCCTGCTGCCGCACTAATCTTGTCATCTTCAGATCGGTGGCTCCATCTACTCGGTCAGTTGGGCCCGTGGGGGTATTTACAGCCGCTTTTTCCCCCCTCCGTGACTCAGCTTTCCTAAGCCTTTGCGCTACTGCCGCTGTCTTCCGAATTGCTCCTAGATCCTTTGGGGCTGGCGGCGTCACCTTAGCTGGTTCCATAGGAGTATTCTCGAGCTGATGTACTTCCTTATGCTTCTCCTGTTTCTCCTTCATTTTGTCCGTCTTGGCAGAGCGCGGGGGCATCTTGTAGAACTGATTGCCAAGCACTGTCAGTGGCAGTGTCAGAATACTCAACGTTCTCCGCGTGCTCTCCCACTTCCTCCAGGCCCTCTTGAAGGCTACCTTCAGCCAGCTCCGTTTAAGTATCGCAGGTAACTTCCACGTTTCTGGAGAAATTCGAGTCGGCGCAAGTAGGGTTGCGTGCCAGAGACTGATCATAGCCTTTGGGGGGGGGGCATTTCCATCACCAGTACATGTCTCAGGGCGCTAGATTATTACCACCGGGAGAGGTATGGAACAGCGACTGCTCAGCTCAGCCTGTCCGCGGCCATCTTGCCCAGAGTGCCCAGCGGCAGCCTCAGCTCCGGTCTCAGCGTCCTCGAGGACGCGGAAAGCACGTCAAACACGGACGCTCAGGTTGCTAAGCAACAGGGGGATCAGCAGATCGGCAACGCCGGAGTCTCGATGCAGCCTGCTCCACAGTCCGGTTTGGTACTGTCACTGTCAGTCGAGAGAGCCGTGAGCACCGTGAGTACTGTGAGTACCGTGAGCACTGAGGACCCCCAGGCAAGCAAAATCGACTCATTAGCGAAACAGGGTGCAACCGATGAGATGATGGAGGCAATTTTGTTGCTCGAGGCAGAGCTAGGAACCCCTAAGGCCCTTGAAGTTGTACAAAAGAGTCATATCAAGGGGGTCAGGTCCGCAGCTTCAGTGGGCAAATGTATTAGCCCAGTGGAGGAGGCAGGACGGCACGGGTGTTGCGAGCCAGTGTCGACAGCGCTAACGGAGAAAAACAGCATCGGTGAGGTAGATGGAGAAAAATTCTTTTCTCTAAATGAGGATTCGGACTCTCACTCTGTGCAGCATGGAGACGCAAGCTTAGAGGAGAGCACAGAGGGAGAAGAGGAGATGGTAATATCAGGGGAGGACGAGCTGACGGATTCTAGCTCGACAGGGAGCGACTGCAATGACGTATGTACAGGAAACGACTCAACCTTAAGAAAAAGGAAGAGCAAAATAAAGCCAAGCAGTCAGCCGGCTGGGCTCATGGGAAGTACTGGGAGAGGATTAGCATGGGATTATCTGGGAACTTCTCAAACATATCACGAGGAGGAATCCGCCGGCGCACCGAGTCAAAACACACCGTCTAACATCTTGCTCAATACTCTCAAACAGATGCAGGCGGAAGCTAGAGTTGCAAATCGCAAAGCAAGGCAAGATGCAAAAAAAATACAAGTCTCACTTAAAAAAACCAATAAGCTCTACGAAGATCTGGTCAGTAGAGTGACGGAGGTTGAGGAGCGCACGAATAAACTTGAAGATGACTTTGGAAATTGGCAGTCCTCAAGAATGGAGCAAGAAAAAGTCGTAGAAGACTTGCAATGGAAGCTGGAGGACTTAGAAAACCGCCAGCGGCGGAATAATGTTCGAATTTTGGGTGTGGCGGAAGGGATTGAAGGGCAGGATATAAGGCGCTTTACTGTTAACTTACTAAGAGGGGCTTTCCCAGAGTCTCAGTGGCAGTGGGATAGCGAGATTCAGAGAGTGCACAGGTTTCCCTTTACGCTAAAAGGGGGATCCATGGCAGAGGGGGGCAGGAAGTCCTCTTTTCCGCGAGCAATCTTAGTCTACTTTGGCAATTACCTTATTAGACAGGAAATCATTGAAAAAGCTAGACCTACAAGTAAGAGATCATTCGAAGGCACCTCCTTTTTTGCAAGACCAGATTTCTGCCATGTTACCGTAGAACGGAGGTGGAGGATGAGGCAGTTGATCCCGAAATTCCAGGAGTTAGGCTTAGAGGCTTACTTAATGTTTCCTGCAAAGCTGAAAACGATCGCGCAGGGTAGAGTTAGAATGTTCTTTTCAGAGATTAAGGCTCAGCAGTATCTAGATGAGGTGAAAAAATAATCGGCGTTGGCAGGGAGAGTACTTAACTATTTTGTTGGGGGGGTAGAAAGTTTTGCGGTAAAGCAGGCGGGTGCTAGATGGCTGAAGATGGATATATAGTGACAGAGACAAAGGAGGGAGAGGGGTGGGACTTAGCGGCTCCAGCAGCCTGAAACCGGCTACACATAGGTCTGACCGACCTATTTGCCTGTGTAGGGGAGGGTGGGGGTGGGGGCCGTGGGGAGGGTGAGGAGGGTGGTTGGGCAGGGGGGAGGTCACTGGGGGGTCTAATAGGGGTTAAAATTTGGCTTTTTTTTAGTTTAATAATGCACATTTCTAGGTACAGATTTGTTAGTCTCTTGTCGATGCCCATGATCATGTCTATGCTCATGCTTAATACTCGGTTATTCAGATGTAAGAATTTTAATGCTCCTTTGTAATGCCTTGTAAGATTGCTTCGATTAATGTGTGCGGGTTGAATAATCACGTTAAGAGAGCTAATGTAGCAGGGCTGTTAAAGACCTTGAAATTGGACTTAGTCTGTCTTCAAGAAACCCATATTCAGTCATCACAGACTTACTTGTTAAAACAGCTTAATTTTGATGTATTAGCTGCCAGCAAGCAGGGGACTAGAACTAGGGGGGTTGCAATACTAGGGAGGAAACATGAGGTAGTGGTACATCGAAAAAAGGAGGATCAATGGGGGAGATGGGCTATTGTCGAACTGAGTATAAAGGGGGTTAAAATTACAGTAGGCACAATATATGGCTCCACTGAAGATGACCCAGATGTCTGGCAGTTCATGGATTTGGAATTAGCACATTGGCCGGAGCCCATTGTGCTATGCGGGGACTTTAATATCCATGATAGTACGAGCTCCTTTACAGAACTTGGGGGGAGCTATGTAGGGAGGAAGAGGAAGACTTATAACGCATTGGCTAGTATGGTCCAACATAACTCCCTTGTGGACCCATGGATCAAGCTGCATCCCTCTGTGGATGGCAGTACTTATTTTTCGGCCCCACACAGAATTTTAGTGAGATTGGACTATTTTTTGGTGTCTAGTTCTATTATCTCCCATACAGAAATAGAAAAACAGCCCAGAATCCTTTCTGATCATAGCCCTCTGGTTTTAACATTAGCTACTAGGAATATTAAAGTAATTAAACCTCAGTGGACGTTTGAGCGAACATTGCTAAGCGATAGGGCATACCAGACGCATATGAAATCATGGATATTGTTTTTCTGGGATATTAACAGAGGCACTGCGCCCCCAGGGGTGGTATGGGATTGTTTTAAGGCGGGGGTAAGGGGAGAAACTATGAGTTACGTATTGGCTAAACAGAAAAAAGACCGAAGATATTTAGAAGATATAAGACAAGGACTGCTTGTGGCAGAGGAAAATCTAGCTAGAGCTATAGCGCAAGGCCTACCGCTTGAATCCCTCTTGATTACTATAACTACCCTCAAAGGGGATGCTACCGAGGGGATTAGCGTGAAAGCAGCTGAAAAATACATGGGGCATAAACAAGATTCTTATGAATTAAGTGAGAGGATTGGGCACTTCTTGGCTGTCAGAACTAGGCAAAGAACTGCTATGACAGATATTAAGGAAATTCAGGATAGCCAGGGGAATTTGGTTTCAGATCCCGAGCTTATCCGGGAGGTTTTTCGGGAATTCTACACTAAATTGTATACTGGTGAGGAAGGGAATATTTTAGCAGAGGTTGAGGTGGATAACTATCTACGAGATGTCCTAGCTCCCTCTTTGTCGGTACAACACAAAGCTGGGCTTGATGCTCCTTTCCATCTGGATGAGTTTAAGAACGCAATCAAGTGTCTCCCCTCAGGGAAGGCGGCGGGGCCAGACCAAATTCCAGTAGAATTTTATAAAGTCTTCCAAGACAGCTTAGGGGTGGATATGTTTAATATTATGCTATTAACACAGCAAGGAGGCTCACCTCCTGAGTCTTGGGGAGCAGCGGATATTATAGTCATCCAAAAAAAAGGCAAGCCTCCGACACTCCCGGGCTCGTATAGACCCATTACTCTTATGAATGCCGATATTAAACTCTACTCAAAAATGCTGGCAACTAGGTTGGCAGGCGATATAGAGCAGTTAGTAAGCGCATCCCAGCACGGCTTCATACCAGGAAAGGGAACTACCCAGCACGTTAGGACACTTATAACGGTGTTTGACGCCGCGGAATCCCTGGGTGACCCGGCAGCAGCACTGCTGCTGGATGCCGAGAAGGCTTTTGACAGGGTTGCCTGGGGATTCCTGTGGGCAGTTTTGAGATGGAGTGGTATTGGGGAAGGTTTTATAACAGCCGTCCGAGCTCTATACCATTGCCCAACAGCTAAAATTAGGGTAAATAGAGGATTCTCAGAAGCAATTGCAATTTCTAGGGGGACGAGACAAGGCTGCCCTTCATCTCCATTGCTTTTCGCGTTGTTTTTGGAACCTTTTTTGCGGAAACTGGACAGAAATAGAGAGATTCTACCAATGGTTTTAAACGGTCGGTCAATTAAAATCTTGGCGTACGCAGACGACGTTGCGATACTTACTCCGAATCCAGGCTTAGCTATTACAGAGATCGAAAGGGAGGCTAATAAGTTTGGAAAAATATCAGGCTACAAGCTAAATAGATCTAAGACGCAGATAGTTCTGAACGCAGCCATTTTGTACACTGACTCCAGGGTGACCACCTCGGCGATATACCTAGGGATAGCAATATCTGCAAAATTAGACACTCTTGTAGAGAATAATATAGCTCCCCTCCTTGAGAATGTAAAATCAGATCTAAATAGGATTAATAATTTACACCTTTCTTTAGTAGGTCGTACCAACGTGTTAAAAATGAGTATATTGCCGAAATTCCTGTATTTATTTAGAACAATTCCGTTAATCTTTGAAACAAAATGGTTTAATATGTTGGAGGGTATCCTTAACAAGTTTATATGGGCACATGGGAAAACGCGTAGGGCATATAAATTTATGACATTGGCGAGAGACAGGGGGGGGTGGGGAGCCCCGGATTTTAGACTATACTATCTGGCAACTGCCCTTCAATATATGCAAGGATTAATTGGAGGAGGGGGGATGCTTCAAAGAGTAACGACCGAATCTACCGACATATACGCAATTTTGTTAGGACAAGATGCAGAAAATTGTTTGCTATGTTCCACTGAGTATGGGTATCTCAGAAGGAAGCAATTCAAGACGTTAAATGCGGCCCTATATGTATGGAATGCTTTTATGAGGAAGATGGGTCTTGGGCGGTATAATAGGTATCTTAAACTATATAAAAACAAATCGCTCCCCTCAGAAATTTTTTCTGATACAGTAATGGCAGAATGGAACAGAAAAGGTGTTAACCAAGCAGGGGATCTAATAGGGGATGGGGGATTGGTGCAGTTTGAGGTATTGGTAAACAAGTTTAAGTTGAGCAGGAGAGATTTTTTTAAGTACCTACAACTAAGAAGCTTTTTGGGACAGAAAAGTGGTGGCTCAGCAGGATATAATAGAAATGACTTTCTAGAGATTTTAACTACGGGCGGCCACCATGGTATCAGGTCAGCTTACGCAATACTAGCTCAAACTAAAGTGGACGACCTAGAAAAACATAAGCGTAAGTGGGCAGAGAAGTTGGGAGGAGAAATGGAGGAGTTTCAGGAGTCATTGGACTTGGGGTCTAATATTTTATGCTCTGGCCCCCTACAATCACAACATTATAAGACTCTGTTTTCCCTATATCATACGCCTGCTAGAATTGCTAAATGGGGGGGTACAACTGGGATACATTGCCCTCGATGCAGCACATTAGACGCTGACTTAATTCATATGCTGGCCACTTGCCCACAACTATATACTCTAATCAGGGATATCAAAGCTTTTTTTAACAATACTCTAGGCCTACAGATATCCATGTCACCATTATGTATTCTGCTAGGAATAGATTGTGATGGTAACAGAAATATAGAGAGGGAATTTATTTTTGTGGCAATGGCAGTGTATAGATTAATTCTAGCCAGGGCTTGGTTGGACAAATCCCCTCCGTCTATGCATGTATGGCTAGCAAATTTAATATCTATATTTAATTTAGAAAAACCTATCTATGCAAGGAAAGGGAGAGTGGGGAGAGCTCTAGGCATAAGAATTTGGGGGCCCTTAGCGCGGTGGAGAGTTGGAGTAGGGTAAACTGTTAACTAGGTAATCTGACAAACCTGGTTACTTGGAAAAATTTGACTTTGGGATTGACGAGAGCTATATTGGTATATTAGTCTGTTTACATGATACTTGGTCTTTCTATTTTTCTTAATTGTCTTCTTGTTTTTGAAATTTACTTGAAAGACTAGGTTGCGAAAATGAATAAACGAATGTATTATATGTATTAAATGTGCACTGTTGAAAGTACAAAATAAAAAAATATTTAAAATAAAAAAGACTCTTACTCTGGCCTAATGGTTAAGGTCCTAACTATTACTGTTGACTAATGGTTAAGGTCTTAACTCTTACTCTTGCCTAATGGTTAAGATCTTAACTCTTACTCTGGCCTAATGGTTAAGGTGTTAACTCTTACTCTGGCCTAATGGTTAAGGTCTTAGACTCTTACACTGGCCTACTGGTTAAGGTCTTTGCTCTTACTCTGGCCTACTGGTTAAGGTCCTAGACTCTTACTCTGGCCTAATGGTTAAGGTCCTAACTCTTACTATTGACTAATGGTTAAGGTCTTAACTCTTACACTGGCCTACTGGTTAAGGTCTTTGCTCTTACTCTGGCCTACTGGTTAAGGTCCTAGACTCTTACTCTGGCCTAATGGTTAAGGTCCTAACTCTTACTATTGACTAATGGTTAAGGTCTTAACTCTTACTCTGGCCTAATGGGTAAGGTCTTAGACTCTTACTCTGGCCTACTGGTTAAGGTCTTAACTCTTACTCTGGCCTAATGGGTAAGGTCTTAGACTCTTACTCTGTCCTAATGGTTAAGGTCTTAGACTCTTACTCTGGCCTAATGGTTAAGGTCTAGACTCTTACTCTGGCCTAATCCGTAAGGTCTTAACTCTTACTATGGCCTAATGGGTAAGGTCTTAGACTCTTACTCTGGCCTAATGGTTAAGGTCTTAACTCTTACTTTGGCCTAATGGTTAAGGTTTTAACTCTTACTCTGGCCTAATGGTTGAGGTCTTAGACTCTTACTCTGGCCTAATGGTTAAGGTCTTAACTCTTACTCTGACCTAATGGTTAAGGTCTTAGACTCTTACTCTGGCCTAATGGTTAAGGTCTTGACTCTTACTCTGGCCTAATGGTTAAAGTCCTAGACTCTTACTCTGGCCTAATGGTTAAGGTCTAGACTCTTATTCTGGACTAATGGTTAAGCTCTTAACTCTTCCTCTGGACTAATGGCTAAGTTCTTAACTCTTACTCCGACCTAATGGTTAAGGTCTTAGACTCTTACTCTGGCCTAATGGTTAAGGTCGCAGACTCTTACTCTTGCCTAATGGTTAAGATCTTAACTCTTACTCTGGCCTAATGGTTAAGGTGTTAACTCTTACTCTGGCCTAATGGTTAAGGTCTTAGACTCTTACACTGGCCTACTGGTTAAGGTCTTTGCTCTTACTCTGGCCTACTGGTTAAGGTCTTAGACTCTTACTTTGGCCTAATGGTTAAGGTCTAAACTCTTACTATTGACTAATGGTTAAGGTCTTAACTCTTACTCTAGCCTACCGGTTAAGGTCCTAGACTCTTACTCTGGCCTAATGGTTAAGGTCCTAACTCTTACTATTGACTAATGGTTAAGGTCTTAAAGCTTACTCTGGCCTAATGGGTTAGGTCTTAGACTCTTACTCTGGCCTACTGGTTAAGGTCTTAACTCTTACTCTGGCCTAATGGGTAAGGTCTTAGACTCTTACTCTGTCCTAATGGTTAAGGTCTAAGACTCTTACTCTGGCATAATGGTTAAGGTCTAGACTCTTACTCTGGCCTAATCCGTAAGGTCTTAACTTTTACTATGGCCTAATGGTTAAGGTCTTAGACTCTTACTCTTGCCTAATGGTTAAGGTCTTAACTCTAACTCTGGCCTAATGGTTAAGGTCTTAACTCTTACTTTGGCCTAATGGTTAAGGTCTTAACTCTTACTATTGACTAATGATTAAGGTCTTAACCCTTACTCTGGCCTAATGGTTAAGGTCTTAGACACTTACTCTGTCCTAATGGTTAAGGTCTTAGACTCTTACTGTGGCCTAATGGTTAAGGTCTTAGACTCTTACTCTGGCCTACTGGTTAAGGTCTTAACTCTTGCTCTGGCCTAATGGTTAAGGTCTTAGACACTTACTCTGTCCTAATGGTTAAGGTCTTATACTTTTACTGTGGCCTAATGGTTAAGGTCTTAGACTCTTACTCTTGCCTACTGGTTAAGGTCTTAACTCTTACTCTGGCCTAATGGTTAAGGTCTTAGACTCTTACTCTGGCCTAATGGTTAAGGTCTTAACTCTTACTCTGGCCTAATGGGTAAGGTCTTAGACTCTTACTCTGGCCTACTGGTTAAGGTCTTAATTCTTACTCTGGCCTAATGGTTAAGGTTTTAACTCTTACTCTGGCCTAATGGTTAAGGTTTTAGACTCTTACTCTGGCCTAATGGTTAAAGTCTTAGACTCTTACTCTGGCCTAATGGTTAACGTATTGGACTCTTACTCTGGCCTAATGGTTAAGGTCTTGACTCTTACTCTGGCCTAATGGTTAAGGTATTATACTCTAACTCTGGCCTAATGGCTAAGGTCTTGACTCTTACTCTTACCTAATGGTTGAGGTCTAGACTCCTACTCTGGCCTACTGGTTAAGGTCTTAACTCTTACTCTGGCCTAATGGTTAAGGTCTTAGACTCTTACTCTGGCCTAAGGGTTAAGGTCTTAGACTCTTACTCTGGCCTAATGGATAAGGTTTTAGACTTTTACTCTTGCCTAATGGTTAAGGTCTTAGACTCTTACTCTGGCCTAATGGTTAAGGTCTTAACTCTTACTCTGGCCTAATTGTAAGGTCTTACTCTGGACTAATGGGTAAGGTCTTAGACTCTTACTCTGGCCTACTGGTTAAGGTCTTAACTCTTACTCTGGCCTAATGGTTAAGGTCTTAACTCTTACTTTGGCCTAATGGTTTAGGTCTCAACTCTTTCTTTTGACTAATGGTTAAGGTCTTAACTCTTACTCTGGCCTACTGGTTAAGGTCTTAACTCTTACTCTGGCCTAATGGGTAAGGTCTTAGACTCTTACTCTGTCCTAATGGTTAAGGTCTTAGACTCTTACTCTGGCCTAATGGTTAAGGTCTAGACTCTTACTTAGGCCTAATCCGTAAGGTCTTAATTCTTACTATGGCCTAATGGTTAAGGTCTTAACTCTTACTCTGGCCTAATGGTTAAGGTCTTAGACTCTTACTCTGGCCTAATGGTTAAGGTCTTAGACTCTTACTCGGGCCTAATGGTTAAGGTCTAGACTCTTACTCTGGCCTAGTCCGTAAGGTCTTAACTCTTACTATGGCCTAATGGTTAAGGTCTTAACTCTTACTCTGGCCTAACGGTTAAGGTCTTAGACTCTTACTCTGGCCTAATGGTTAAGGTCTTAACTCTTACTCTGGCCTAATGGGTAAGGTCTTAGACTCTTACTCTGGCCTAATGGTTAAGGTCTTAACTCTTACTCTGGACTAATGGTTAAGGTCCTAGACTCTCACTCTGGCATAATGGTTAAGGTCTTAACTCTTACTCTGGCCTACTGGTTAAGGTCTTAGACTCTTACTCTGGCCTAATGGTTAAGGTCTTAACTCTTACTCTGGCCTACTGGTTAAGATCTTAACTCTTACTCTGGCCTAATGGTTAAGCTCTTAGACTCTTACTCTGGCCTACTGGTTAAAGTCTTAACTCTTACTCTGGCCTAATGGTTAAGGTTTTAACTCTTACTCTGGCCTAATGGTTGAGGTCTTAGACTCTTACTGTGGCCGAACGGTTAAGGTCTTAACTCTTACTCTGGCCTAATGGGTAAGGTCTTAGACTCTTACTCTGGCCTACTGGTTAAAGTCTTAACTCTTACTCTGGCCTAATGGTTAAGGTCTTAACTCTTACTCTGGACTAATGGTTAAAGTTTTAACTTTTACTCTGGCCTAATGTTTGAAGTCTTAGACTCTTACTCTTGCCTAATGGTTAAGGTCTTACCTCTTACTCTGGCCTAATGGTTAAGGTCTTAACTCTTACTCTGGCCTACTGGTTAAGGTCTTATACTCTTACTGTGGCCTAATGGTTAAGGTCTTAGACTCTTACTCTGGCCTAATGTTAAAGATCTTAACTCTTACGCTGGCCTAATGGTTAAGGTCTTAAACTCTTACTCTGGCCTAACGGTTAATGTCTTCGACTCTTACTCTGGCCCAATGGTTAAGGTTTTAGACGTTTACTCTTGCCTAATGGTTAAGGTCTTAACTCTTACTCTGGCCTAATGGTTAAGGTCTTAGACTCTTACTCTGGCCTACTGGTTAAGGTCTTAATTCTTACTCTGACTTAATGGTTAAGGTTTTAACTCTTGCTCTGGCCTAATGGTTAAGGTCTTAGACTCTTACTCTTGCCTAATGGTTAAGGTCTTAACTCTTACTCCGGCCTAATGGTTAAGGTCTTAACTCTTACTTTGGCCTAATGGTGAAGGTCTTAACTCTTACTATTGACTAATGGTTAAGGTCTTAACTCTTACTCTATCCTAATGGTTAAGGTCTTAGACTCTTACTCTGGCCTAATGGTTAAGGTCTTAATTCTTACTCTGGCCTAATGGCTAAGGTCTTAGACTCTTACTCTGGCCTAATGGTTAAGGTCTTAACTCTTACTCTGGCCTAATGGGTAAGGTCTTAGACTCTTACTCTGGCCTAATGCTAAAGGTCTTAACTCTTACTCTGGCCTAATGGTTAAGGTCTTAGACTCTTACTCTGGCCTAACGGTTAAAGTCTTAGACTCTTACTCTGGCCCAATGGTTAAGGTTTTAGACGTTTACTCTTGCCTAATGGTTAAGGTCTTAACTCTTACTCTGGCCTAATGGTTAAGGTCTTAATTCTTACTCTGACCTAATGGTTAAGGTTTTAACTCTTGCTCTGGCCTTATGGTTAAGGTCCTAACTCTTACTCTGGCCTAATGGTTAATGTATTAGACTCTTACTCTGGCCTAATGGTTAAGGTCTTGACTCTTACTCTGGCCTAATGGTTAAGGTCTTAGACTCTTACTCTGGCCTAATGGTTAAGGTTTTATACTCTTACTCTGGCCTAATGGCTAAGGTCTTGACTCTCACTCTGGCCTAATGGTTAAGGTCTAGACTCCTACTCTGGCCTACTGGTTAAGGTCTTAACTCTTACTGTGGCCTAATGGTTAAGGTCTTAGACTCTTACTCTGGCCTACTGGTTAAGACCCTAACTCTTACTCTGGCCTAATGGTTAAGGTTTTAACTCTTACTCTGGCCTAATGGTTAAGGTTTTAGACTCTTACTCTGGCCTAATGTTTAAGGTCTTATCTCTTACTCTGGCCTAATGGTTAAGGTCTAAGACTCTTACTCTTGCCTAATGGTTAAGGTCTTAACTCTTACTCTGGCCTAATGGTTAAGGTCTTAACTCTTACTTTGGACTAATGGTTAAGGTCTTAGACTCTCACTCTGCCATAATGGCTAAGGTCTTAACACTTACTCTGGCCTACTGGTTAAGGTCTTAGACTCTTACTCTGGCCTACTGGTTAAAGTCTTAACTCTTACTCTGGCCTAATGGTTAAGGTTTTACCTCTTCCTCTGGCCTAATGGTTGAGGTCTTAGACTCTTACTCTGGCCTAATGGTTAAGGTCTTAACTCTTACTCTGACCTAATGGTTATGGTCTTAGACTCTTACTCTGGCCTAATGGTTAAGGTCTTGACTCTTACTCTGGCCTAATGGTTAAAGTCTTAGACTCTTACTCTGGCCTAATGGTTAAGGTCTAGACTCTTATTCTGGACTAATGGTTAAGCTCTTAACTCTTCCTCTGGGCTAATGGCTAAGTTCTTAACTCTTACTCTGGCCTAATGGTTAAGGTCACAGACTCTTACTCTTGCCTAATGTTTAAGATCTTAACTCTTACTCTGGCCTAATGGTTAAGGTGTTAACTCTTACTCTGGCCTAATGGTTAAGGTCTTAGACTCTTACACTGGCCTACTGGTTAAGGTCTTTGCTCTTACTCTGGCCTACTGGTTAAGGTCCTAGACTCTTACTCTGGCCTAATGGTTAAGGTCCTAACTCTTACTATTGACTAATGGTTAAGGTCTTAACTCTTACTCTGGCCTAATGGGTAAGGTCTTAGACTCTTACTCTGGCCTACTGGTTAAGGTCTTAACTCTTACTCTGGCCTAATGGGTAAGGTCTTAGACTCTTACTCTGTCCTAATGGTTAAGATCTTAGACTCTTACTCTGGCCTAATGGTTAAGGTCTAGACTCTTACTCTGGCCTAATCTGTAAGGTCTTAACTCTTACTCTGGCCTAATGGTTAAGGTCTTGACTCTTACTCTGGCCTAATGGTTAAAGTCTTAGACTCTTACTCTGGCCTAATGGTTAAGGTCTTAACTCTTACTCTGGCCTAATGGGTAAGGTCTTACTCTGGACTAATGGGTAAGGTCTTAGACTCTTACTCTGGCCTACTGGTTAAGGTCTTAACTCTTACTCTGGCCTAATGGTTAAGGTCTTAACTCTTACATTGGCCAAATGGTTAAGGTCTTAGACTCTTACTTTGGCCTAATGGTTAAGGTCTAAACTCTTACTATTGACTAATGGTTAAGGTCTTAACTCTTACTCTGGCCTACTGGTTAAAGTCTTAACTCTTACTCTGGCCTAATGGGTAAGGTCTTAGACTCTTACTCTGTCCTAATGGTTAAGGTCTTAGACTCTTACTCTTGCCTAATGGTTAAGGTCTTAACTCTTACTCTGGCCTACTGGTTAAGGTCTTAGACTCTTACTGTGGCCTAATGGTTAAGGTCTTAGACTCTTACTCTGGCCTAATGCTTAAAGTCTTAGACTCTTACTCTGGCCTAATGGTTAAGGTCTTAGACTCTTACACTGGCCTGCTGGTTAAGGTCTTTGCTCTTACTCTGGCCTACTGGTTAAGGTCCTAGACTCTTACTCTGGCCTAATGGTTAAGGTCCTAACTATTACTGTTGACTAATGGTTAAGGTCTTAACTCTTACTCTTGCCTAATGGTTAAGATCTTAACTCTTACTCTGGCCTAATGGTTAAGGTGTTAACTCTTACTCTGGCCTAATGGTTAAGGTCTTAGACTCTTACACTGGCCTACTGGTTAAGGTCTTTGCTCTTACTCTGGCCTACTGGTTAAGGTCCTAGACTCTTACTCTGGCCTAATGGTTAAGGTCCTAACTCTTACTATTGACTAATGGTTAAGGTCTTAACTCTTACACTGGCCTACTGGTTAAGGTCTTTGCTCTTACTCTGGCCTACTGGTTAAGGTCCTAGACTCTTACTCTGGCCTAATGGTTAAGGTCCTAACTCTTACTATTGACTAATGGTTAAGGTCTTAACTCTTACTCTGGCCTAATGGGTAAGGTCTTAGACTCTTACTCTGGCCTACTGGTTAAGGTCTTAACTCTTACTCTGGCCTAATGGGTAAGGTCTTAGACTCTTACTCTGTCCTAATGGTTAAGGTCTTAGACTCTTACTCTGGCCTAATGGTTAAGGTCTAGACTCTTACTCTGGCCTAATCCGTAAGGTCTTAACTCTTACTATGGCCTAATGGGTAAGGTCTTAGACTCTTACTCTGGCCTAATGGTTAAGGTCTTAACTCTTACTTTGGCCTAATGGTTAAGGTTTTAACTCTTACTCTGGCCTAATGGTTGAGGTCTTAGACTCTTACTCTGGCCTAATGGTTAAGGTCTTAACTCTTACTCTGGCCTAATGCTTAAAGTCTTAGACTCTTACTCTGGCCTAATGGTTAAGGTCTTAGACTCTTACACTGGCCTGCTGGTTAAGGTCTTTGCTCTTACTCTGGCCTACTGGTTAAGGTCCTAGACTCTTACTCTGGCCTAATGGTTAAGGTCCTAACTATTACTGTTGACTAATGGTTAAGGTCTTAACTCTTACTCTTGCCTAATGGTTAAGATCTTAACTCTTACTCTGGCCTAATGGTTAAGGTGTTAACTCTTACTCTGGCCTAATGGTTAAGGTCTTAGACTCTTACACTGGCCTACTGGTTAAGGTCTTTGCTCTTACTCTGGCCTACTGGTTAAGGTCCTAGACTCTTACTCTGGCCTAATGGTTAAGGTCCTAACTCTTACTATTGACTAATGGTTAAGGTCTTAACTCTTACACTGGCCTACTGGTTAAGGTCCTAGACTCTTACTCTGGCCTAATGGTTAAGGTCCTAACTCTTACTATTGACTAATGGTTAAGGTCTTAACTCTTACTCTGGCCTAATGGGTAAGGTCTTAGACTCTTACTCTGGCCTACTGGTTAAGGTCTTAACTCTTACTCTGGCCTAATGGGTAAGGTCTTAGACTCTTACTCTGTCCTAATGGTTAAGGTCTTAGACTCTTACTCTGGCCTAATGGTTAAGGTCTAGACTCTTACTCTGGCCTAATCCGTAAGGTCTTAACTCTTACTATGGCCTAATGGGTAAGGTCTTAGACTCTTACTCTGGCCTAATGGTTAAGGTCTTAACTCTTACTTTGGCCTAATGGTTAAGGTTTTAACTCTTACTCTGGCCTAATGGTTGAGGTCTTAGACTCTTACTCTGGCCTAATGGTTAAGGTCTTAACTCTTACTCTGACCTAATGGTTAAGGTCTTAGACTCTTACTCTGGCCTAATGGTTAAGGTCTTGACTCTTACTCTGGCCTAATGGTTAAAGTCCTAGACTCTTACTCTGGCCTAATGGTTAAGGTCTAGACTCTTATTCTGGACTAATGGTTAAGCTCTTAACTCTTCCTCTGGACTAATGGCTAAGTTCTTAACTCTTACTCCGACCTAATGGTTAAGGTCTTAGACTCTTACTCTGGCCTAATGGTTAAGGTCGCAGACTCTTACTCTTGCCTAATGGTTAAGATCTTAACTCTTACTCTGGCCTAATGGTTAAGGTGTTAACTCTTACTCTGGCCTAATGGTTAAGGTCTTAGACTCTTACACTGGCCTACTGGTTAAGGTCTTTGCTCTTACTCTGGCCTACTGGTTAAGGTCTTAGACTCTTACTTTGGCCTAATGGTTAAGGTCTAAACTCTTACTATTGACTAATGGTTAAGGTCTTAACTCTTACTCTAGCCTACCGGTTAAGGTCCTAGACTCTTACTCTGGCCTAATGGTTAAGGTCCTAACTCTTACTATTGACTAATGGTTAAGGTCTTAAAGCTTACTCTGGCCTAATGGGTTAGGTCTTAGACTCTTACTCTGGCCTACTGGTTAAGGTCTTAACTCTTACTCTGGCCTAATGGGTAAGGTCTTAGACTCTTACTCTGTCCTAATGGTTAAGGTCTAAGACTCTTACTCTGGCATAATGGTTAAGGTCTAGACTCTTACTCTGGCCTAATCCGTAAGGTCTTAACTTTTACTATGGCCTAATGGTTAAGGTCTTAGACTCTTACTCTTGCCTAATGGTTAAGGTCTTAACTCTAACTCTGGCCTAATGGTTAAGGTCTTAACTCTTACTTTGGCCTAATGGTTAAGGTCTTAACTCTTACTATTGACTAATGATTAAGGTCTTAACCCTTACTCTGGCCTAATGGTTAAGGTCTTAGACACTTACTCTGTCCTAATGGTTAAGGTCTTAGACTCTTACTGTGGCCTAATGGTTAAGGTCTTAGACTCTTACTCTGGCCTACTGGTTAAGGTCTTAACTCTTGCTCTGGCCTAATGGTTAAGGTCTTAGACACTTACTCTGTCCTAATGGTTAAGGTCTTATACTTTTACTGTGGCCTAATGGTTAAGGTCTTAGACTCTTACTCTTGCCTACTGGTTAAGGTCTTAACTCTTACTCTGGCCTAATGGTTAAGGTCTTAGACTCTTACTCTGGCCTAATGGTTAAGGTCTTAACTCTTACTCTGGCCTAATGGGTAAGGTCTTAGACTCTTACTCTGGCCTACTGGTTAAGGTCTTAATTCTTACTCTGGCCTAATGGTTAAGGTTTTAACTCTTACTCTGGCCTAATGGTTAAGGTTTTAGACTCTTACTCTGGCCTAATGGTTAAAGTCTTAGACTCTTACTCTGGCCTAATGGTTAACGTATTGGACTCTTACTCTGGCCTAATGGTTAAGGTCTTGACTCTTACTCTGGCCTAATGGTTAAGGTATTATACTCTAACTCTGGCCTAATGGCTAAGGTCTTGACTCTTACTCTTACCTAATGGTTGAGGTCTAGACTCCTACTCTGGCCTACTGGTTAAGGTCTTAACTCTTACTCTGGCCTAATGGTTAAGGTCTTAGACTCTTACTCTGGCCTAAGGGTTAAGGTCTTAGACTCTTACTCTGGCCTAATGGATAAGGTTTTAGACTTTTACTCTTGCCTAATGGTTAAGGTCTTAGACTCTTACTCTGGCCTAATGGTTAAGGTCTTAACTCTTACTCTGGCCTAATTGTAAGGTCTTACTCTGGACTAATGGGTAAGGTCTTAGACTCTTACTCTGGCCTACTGGTTAAGGTCTTAACTCTTACTCTGGCCTAATGGTTAAGGTCTTAACTCTTACTTTGGCCTAATGGTTTAGGTCTCAACTCTTTCTTTTGACTAATGGTTAAGGTCTTAACTCTTACTCTGGCCTACTGGTTAAGGTCTTAACTCTTACTCTGGCCTAATGGGTAAGGTCTTAGACTCTTACTCTGTCCTAATGGTTAAGGTCTTAGACTCTTACTCTGGCCTAATGGTTAAGGTCTAGACTCTTACTTAGGCCTAATCCGTAAGGTCTTAATTCTTACTATGGCCTAATGGTTAAGGTCTTAACTCTTACTCTGGCCTAATGGTTAAGGTCTTAGACTCTTACTCTGGCCTAATGGTTAAGGTCTTAGACTCTTACTCGGGCCTAATGGTTAAGGTCTAGACTCTTACTCTGGCCTAGTCCGTAAGGTCTTAACTCTTACTATGGCCTAATGGTTAAGGTCTTAACTCTTACTCTGGCCTAACGGTTAAGGTCTTAGACTCTTACTCTGGCCTAATGGTTAAGGTCTTAACTCTTACTCTGGCCTAATGGGTAAGGTCTTAGACTCTTACTCTGGCCTAATGGTTAAGGTCTTAACTCTTACTCTGGACTAATGGTTAAGGTCCTAGACTCTCACTCTGGCATAATGGTTAAGGTCTTAACTCTTACTCTGGCCTACTGGTTAAGGTCTTAGACTCTTACTCTGGCCTAATGGTTAAGGTCTTAACTCTTACTCTGGCCTACTGGTTAAGATCTTAACTCTTACTCTGGCCTAATGGTTAAGCTCTTAGACTCTTACTCTGGCCTACTGGTTAAAGTCTTAACTCTTACTCTGGCCTAATGGTTAAGGTTTTAACTCTTACTCTGGCCTAATGGTTGAGGTCTTAGACTCTTACTGTGGCCGAACGGTTAAGGTCTTAACTCTTACTCTGGCCTAATGGGTAAGGTCTTAGACTCTTACTCTGGCCTACTGGTTAAAGTCTTAACTCTTACTCTGGCCTAATGGTTAAGGTCTTAACTCTTACTCTGGACTAATGGTTAAAGTTTTAACTTTTACTCTGGCCTAATGTTTGAAGTCTTAGACTCTTACTCTTGCCTAATGGTTAAGGTCTTACCTCTTACTCTGGCCTAATGGTTAAGGTCTTAACTCTTACTCTGGCCTACTGGTTAAGGTCTTATACTCTTACTGTGGCCTAATGGTTAAGGTCTTAGACTCTTACTCTGGCCTAATGTTAAAGATCTTAACTCTTACGCTGGCCTAATGGTTAAGGTCTTAAACTCTTACTCTGGCCTAACGGTTAATGTCTTCGACTCTTACTCTGGCCCAATGGTTAAGGTTTTAGACGTTTACTCTTGCCTAATGGTTAAGGTCTTAATTCTTACTCTGGCCTAATGGTTAAGGTCTTAGACTCTTACTCTGGCCTACTGGTTAAGGTCTTAATTCTTACTCTGACTTAATGGTTAAGGTTTTAACTCTTGCTCTGGCCTAATGGTTAAGGTCTTAGACTCTTACTCTTGCCTAATGGTTAAGGTCTTAACTCTTACTCCGGCCTAATGGTTAAGGTCTTAACTCTTACTTTGGCCTAATGGTGAAGGTCTTAACTCTTACTATTGACTAATGGTTAAGGTCTTAACTCTTACTCTATCCTAATGGTTAAGGTCTTAGACTCTTACTCTGGCCTAATGGTTAAGGTCTTAATTCTTACTCTGGCCTAATGGCTAAGGTCTTAGACTCTTACTCTGGCCTAATGGTTAAGGTCTTAACTCTTACTCTGGCCTAATGGGTAAGGTCTTAGACTCTTACTCTGGCCTAATGCTAAAGGTCTTAACTCTTACTCTGGCCTAATGGTTAAGGTCTTAGACTCTTACTCTGGCCTAACGGTTAAAGTCTTAGACTCTTACTCTGGCCCAATGGTTAAGGTTTTAGACGTTTACTCTTGCCTAATGGTTAAGGTCTTAACTCTTACTCTGGCCTAATGGTTAAGGTCTTAATTCTTACTCTGACCTAATGGTTAAGGTTTTAACTCTTGCTCTGGCCTTATGGTTAAGGTCCTAACTCTTACTCTGGCCTAATGGTTAATGTATTAGACTCTTACTCTGGCCTAATGGTTAAGGTCTTGACTCTTACTCTGGCCTAATGGTTAAGGTCTTAGACTCTTACTCTGGCCTAATGGTTAAGGTTTTATACTCTTACTCTGGCCTAATGGCTAAGGTCTTGACTCTCACTCTGGCCTAATGGTTAAGGTCTAGACTCCTACTCTGGCCTACTGGTTAAGGTCTTAACTCTTACTGTGGCCTAATGGTTAAGGTCTTAGACTCTTACTCTGGCCTACTGGTTAAGACCCTAACTCTTACTCTGGCCTAATGGTTAAGGTTTTAACTCTTACTCTGGCCTAATGGTTAAGGTTTTAGACTCTTACTCTGGCCTAATGTTTAAGGTCTTATCTCTTACTCTGGCCTAATGGTTAAGGTCTAAGACTCTTACTCTTGCCTAATGGTTAAGGTCTTAACTCTTACTCTGGCCTAACGGTTAAGGTCTTAACTCTTACTTTGGACTAATGGTTAAGGTCTTAGACTCTCACTCTGCCATAATGGCTAAGGTCTTAACACTTACTCTGGCCTACTGGTTAAGGTCTTAGACTCTTACTCTGGCCTACTGGTTAAAGTCTTAACTCTTACTCTGGCCTAATGGTTAAGGTTTTACCTCTTCCTCTGGCCTAATGGTTGAGGTCTTAGACTCTTACTCTGGCCTAATGGTTAAGGTCTTAACTCTTACTCTGACCTAATGGTTATGGTCTTAGACTCTTACTCTGGCCTAATGGTTAAGGTCTTGACTCTTACTCTGGCCTAATGGTTAAAGTCTTAGACTCTTACTCTGGCCTAGTGGTTAAGGTCTAGACTCTTATTCTGGACTAATGGTTAAGCTCTTAACTCTTCCTCTGGGCTAATGGCTAAGTTCTTAACTCTTACTCTGGCCTAATGGTTAAGGTCACAGACTCTTACTCTTGCCTAATGTTTAAGATCTTAACTCTTACTCTGGCCTAATGGTTAAGGTGTTAACTCTTACTCTGGCCTAATGGTTAAGGTCTTAGACTCTTACACTGGCCTACTGGTTAAGGTCTTTGCTCTTACTCTGGCCTACTGGTTAAGGTCCTAGACTCTTACTCTGGCCTAATGGTTAAGGTCCTAACTCTTACTATTGACTAATGGTTAAGGTCTTAACTCTTACTCTGGCCTAATGGGTAAGGTCTTAGACTCTTACTCTGGCCTACTGGTTAAGGTCTTAACTCTTACTCTGGCCTAATGGGTAAGGTCTTAGACTCTTACTCTGTCCTAATGGTTAAGATCTTAGACTCTTACTCTGGCCTAATGGTTAAGGTCTAGACTCTTACTCTGGCCTAATCTGTAAGGTCTTAACTCTTACTCTGGCCTAATGGTTAAGGTCTTGACTCTTACTCTGGCCTAATGGTTAAAGTCTTAGACTCTTACTCTGGCCTAATGGTTAAGGTCTTAACTCTTACTCTGGCCTAATGGGTAAGGTCTTACTCTGGACTAATGGGTAAGGTCTTAGACTCTTACTCTGGCCTACTGGTTAAGGTCTTAACTCTTACTCTGGCCTAATGGTTAAGGTCTTAACTCTTACATTGGCCAAATGGTTAAGGTCTTAGACTCTTACTTTGGCCTAATGGTTAAGGTCTAAACTCTTACTATTGACTAATGGTTAAGGTCTTAACTCTTACTCTGGCCTACTGGTTAAAGTCTTAACTCTTACTCTGGCCTAATGGGTAAGGTCTTAGACTCTTACTCTGTCCTAATGGTTAAGGTCTTAGACTCTTACTCTTGCCTAATGGTTAAGGTCTTAACTCTTACTCTGGCCTACTGGTTAAGGTCTTAGACTCTTACTGTGGCCTAATGGTTAAGGTCTTAGACTCTTACTCTGGCCTAATGCTTAAAGTCTTAGACTCTTACTCTGGCCTAATGGTTAAGGTCTTAGACTCTTACACTGGCCTGCTGGTTAAGGTCTTTGCTCTTACTCTGGCCTACTGGTTAAGGTCCTAGACTCTTACTCTGGCCTAATGGTTAAGGTCCTAACTATTACTGTTGACTAATGGTTAAGGTCTTAACTCTTACTCTTGCCTAATGGTTAAGATCTTAACTCTTACTCTGGCCTAATGGTTAAGGTGTTAACTCTTACTCTGGCCTAATGGTTAAGGTCTTAGACTCTTACACTGGCCTACTGGTTAAGGTCTTTGCTCTTACTCTGGCCTACTGGTTAAGGTCCTAGACTCTTACTCTGGCCTAATGGTTAAGGTCCTAACTCTTACTATTGACTAATGGTTAAGGTCTTAACTCTTACACTGGCCTACTGGTTAAGGTCTTTGCTCTTACTCTGGCCTACTGGTTAAGGTCCTAGACTCTTACTCTGGCCTAATGGTTAAGGTCCTAACTCTTACTATTGACTAATGGTTAAGGTCTTAACTCTTACTCTGGCCTAATGGGTAAGGTCTTAGACTCTTACTCTGGCCTACTGGTTAAGGTCTTAACTCTTACTCTGGCCTAATGGGTAAGGTCTTAGACTCTTACTCTGTCCTAATGGTTAAGGTCTTAGACTCTTACTCTGGCCTAATGGTTAAGGTCTAGACTCTTACTCTGGCCTAATCCGTAAGGTCTTAACTCTTACTATGGCCTAATGGGTAAGGTCTTAGACTCTTACTCTGGCCTAATGGTTAAGGTCTTAACTCTTACTTTGGCCTAATGGTTAAGGTTTTAACTCTTACTCTGGCCTAATGGTTGAGGTCTTAGACTCTTACTCTGGCCTAATGGTTAAGGTCTTAACTCTTACTCTGACCTAATGGTTAAGGTCTTAGACTCTTACTCTGGCCTAATGGTTAAGGTCTTGACTCTTACTCTGGCCTAATGGTTAAAGTCCTAGACTCTTACTCTGGCCTAATGGTTAAGGTCTAGACTCTTATTCTGGACTAATGGTTAAGCTCTTAACTCTTCCTCTGGACTAATGGCTAAGTTCTTAACTCTTACTCCGACCTAATGGTTAAGGTCTTAGACTCTTACTCTGGCCTAATGGTTAAGGTCGCAGACTCTTACTCTTGCCTAATGGTTAAGATCTTAACTCTTACTCTGGCCTAATGGTTAAGGTGTTAACTCTTACTCTGGCCTAATGGTTAAGGTCTTAGACTCTTACACTGGCCTACTGGTTAAGGTCTTTGCTCTTACTCTGGCCTACTGGTTAAGGTCTTAGACTCTTACTTTGGCCTAATGGTTAAGGTCTAAACTCTTACTATTGACTAATGGTTAAGGTCTTAACTCTTACTCTAGCCTACCGGTTAAGGTCCTAGACTCTTACTCTGGCCTAATGGTTAAGGTCCTAACTCTTACTATTGACTAATGGTTAAGGTCTTAAAGCTTACTCTGGCCTAATGGGTTAGGTCTTAGACTCTTACTCTGGCCTACTGGTTAAGGTCTTAACTCTTACTCTGGCCTAATGGGTAAGGTCTTAGACTCTTACTCTGTCCTAATGGTTAAGGTCTAAGACTCTTACTCTGGCATAATGGTTAAGGTCTAGACTCTTACTCTGGCCTAATCCGTAAGGTCTTAACTTTTACTATGGCCTAATGGTTAAGGTCTTAGACTCTTACTCTTGCCTAATGGTTAAGGTCTTAACTCTAACTCTGGCCTAATGGTTAAGGTCTTAACTCTTACTTTGGCCTAATGGTTAAGGTCTTAACTCTTACTATTGACTAATGATTAAGGTCTTAACCCTTACTCTGGCCTAATGGTTAAGGTCTTAGACACTTACTCTGTCCTAATGGTTAAGGTCTTAGACTCTTACTGTGGCCTAATGGTTAAGGTCTTAGACTCTTACTCTGGCCTACTGGTTAAGGTCTTAACTCTTGCTCTGGCCTAATGGTTAAGGTCTTAGACACTTACTCTGTCCTAATGGTTAAGGTCTTATACTTTTACTGTGGCCTAATGGTTAAGGTCTTAGACTCTTACTCTTGCCTACTGGTTAAGGTCTTAACTCTTACTCTGGCCTAATGGTTAAGGTCTTAGACTCTTACTCTGGCCTAATGGTTAAGGTCTTAACTCTTACTCTGGCCTAATGGGTAAGGTCTTAGACTCTTACTCTGGCCTACTGGTTAAGGTCTTAATTCTTACTCTGGCCTAATGGTTAAGGTTTTAACTCTTACTCTGGCCTAATGGTTAAGGTTTTAGACTCTTACTCTGGCCTAATGGTTAAAGTCTTAGACTCTTACTCTGGCCTAATGGTTAACGTATTGGACTCTTACTCTGGCCTAATGGTTAAGGTCTTGACTCTTACTCTGGCCTAATGGTTAAGGTATTATACTCTAACTCTGGCCTAATGGCTAAGGTCTTGACTCTTACTCTTACCTAATGGTTGAGGTCTAGACTCCTACTCTGGCCTACTGGTTAAGGTCTTAACTCTTACTCTGGCCTAATGGTTAAGGTCTTAGACTCTTACTCTGGCCTAAGGGTTAAGGTCTTAGACTCTTACTCTGGCCTAATGGATAATGTTTTAGACTTTTACTCTTGCCTAATGGTTAAGGTCTTAGACTCTTACTCTGGCCTAATGGTTAAGGTCTTAACTCTTACTCTGGCCTAATTGTAAGGTCTTACTCTGGACTAATGGGTAAGGTCTTAGACTCTTACTCTGGCCTACTGGTTAAGATCTTAACTCTTACTCTGGCCTAATGGTTAAGGTCTTAACTCTTACTTTGGCCTAATGGTTAAGGTCTAAACTCTTACTATTGACTAATGGTTAAGGTCTTAACTCTTACTCTGGCCTACTGGTTAAGGTCTTAACTCTTACTCTGGCCTAATGGGTAAGGTCTTAGACTCTTACTCTGTCCTAATGGTTAAGGTCTTAGACTCTTACTCTGGCCTAATGGTTAAGGTCTAGACTCTTACTTAGGCCTAATCCGTAAGGTCTTAATTCTTACTATGGCCTAATGGTTAAGGTCTTAACTCTTACTCTGGCCTAATGGTTAAGGTCTTAGACTCTTACTCTGGCCTAATGGTTAAGGTCTTAGACTCTTACTCGGGCCTAATGGTTAAGGTCTAGACTCTTACTCTGGCCTAGTCCGTAAGGTCTTAACTCTTACTATGGCCTAATGGTTAAGGTCTTAACTCTTACTCTGGCCTAACGGTTAAGGTCTTAGACTCTTACTCTGGCCTAATGGTTAAGGTCTTAACTCTTACTCTGGCCTAATGGGTAAGGTCTTAGACTCTTACTCTGGCCTAATGGTTAAGGTCTTAACTCTTACTCTGGACTAATGGTTAAGGTCCTAGACTCTCACTCTGGCATAATGGTTAAGGTCTTAACTCTTACTCTGGCCTACTGGTTAAGGTCTTAGACTCTTACTCTGGCCTAATGGTTAAGGTCTTAACTCTTACTCTGGCCTACTGGTTAAGATCTTAACTCTTACTCTGGCCTAATGGTTAAGCTCTTAGACTCTTACTCTGGCCTACTGGTTAAAGTCTTAACTCTTACTCTGGCCTAATGGTTAAGGTTTTAACTCTTACTCTGGCCTAATGGTTGAGGTCTTAGACTCTTACTGTGGCCGAACGGTTAAGGTCTTAACTCTTACTCTGGCCTAATGGGTAAGGTCTTAGACTCTTACTCTGGCCTACTGGTTAAAGTCTTAACTCTTACTCTGGCCTAATGGTTAAGGTCTTAACTCTTACTCTGGACTAATGGTTAAAGTTTTAACTTTTACTCTGGCCTAATGTTTGAAGTCTTAGACTCTTACTCTTGCCTAATGGTTAAGGTCTTACCTCTTACTCTGGCCTAATGGTTAAGGTCTTAACTCTTACTCTGGCCTACTGGTTAAGGTCTTAGACTCTTACTGTGGCCTAATGGTTAAGGTCTTAGACTCTTACTCTGGCCTAATGTTAAAGATCTTAACTCTTACGCTGGCCTAATGGTTAAGGTCTTAGACTCTTACTCTGGCCTAACGGTTAATGTCTTCGACTCTTACTCTGGCCCAATGGTTAAGGTTTTAGACGTTTACTCTTGCCTAATGGTTAAGGTCTTAACTCTTACTCTGGCCTAATGGTTAAGGTCTTAGACTCTTACTCTGGCCTACTGGTTAAGGTCTTAATTCTTACTCTGACTTAATGGTTAAGGTTTTAACTCTTGCTCTGGCCTAATGGTTAAGGTCTTAGACTCTTACTCTTGCCTAATGGTTAAGGTCTTAACTCTTACTCCGGCCTAATCGTTAAGGTCTTAACTCTTACTTTGGCCTAATGGTGAAGGTCTTAACTCTTACTATTGACTAATGGTTAAGGTCTTAACTCTTACTCTATCCTAATGGTTAAGGTCTTAGACTCTTACTCTGGCCTAATGGTTAAGGTCTTAATTCTTACTCTGGCCTAATGGCCAAGGTCTTAGACTCTTACTCTGGCCTAATGGTTAAGGTCTTAACTCTTACTCTGGCCTAATGGGTAAGTGTGAGAAGTTGGCCTGGCATATGCTGTTCCTAGTTATAGGGACACCTTGCACCAGTCCAATTCGACTCCTATTGATGGTAGGTTTAAGACAACCTTTAAAGAAAGCTATCCTAGTGGTAGCTGTGGAGAGCAGCCTTCAGGCTAAGTCTTGAAGGAGTGTTAAGCTTATTGTTTTACCATAATAACCTCTTGAATAACCAAATGAAAGAGTAGCCCACACAGGTATATATATAAAATATATGTATTTATTCTAGACAGAATCCCACAGTCACTTTATGTGGCTAGTGGCAAAGTTACAATTCAAACAAGCATTTCTAAACACAATAAATAGCACAGAAATCAATGGGCCCCAGGGGGGGACCAAACCATATACTAAAATAGTGGTATAAGAACCACGACAATTCTACAGGCAATGCCTAGGGCATTCAGGATCGCTGGCCCCTTAAGAATCCACCCACAGTTAAGAGGAAGGGGACCCACGGGAGGCGTGTGCAGTGCGAGAAGCTGCTGTCGGGATCGCAATGTTAGCCTATGGAGAATGTCGCGGTTGAATAATTAAGGTTTAAGGACACTTCTAACAACAGTACAAAGTTAAGGCTTGAGACTTAAGGCTTTGGAGAGCCCACCACCACGGGAGTACCGAAGTACCACTGTTACCTGCCCCAGGGAAGCCGGGTGCATAGGTCGATTCTGGTGTCGGGTCGCGGGCTGATTTTCTATGGAAAAGGAGTCCAAACTGCTGCTAGCTGGAAGTGTCGCTGAAGTCGTGAAGATTAAAGTTGAAGAAAAGACAAAGATGAACCTGAAAGCAGAGGGGACAGAGTCTGGGTCACAGCACAGTGACCAGGGAGCTCACAGGAAGGAGCTCGTGGATGTCGGGTGCTTCAGGTGTGGAAGGTACAGCTGGGCTCTGCAGTCACGGGCTCCGGGAGGCTTCAAGGAAGGCCAGCTTCTGGAGGGCGACTGTCCCACATCGGCTGAGGGTCGCTGCGGTGTTAGTGTCCCGATTGGATCCACTAAGCATTGGCAACCGCAACCCACGCAAGATGAACAAAGCAGCTGCTGGTGCAGACCCACGAGGTCTGAGGGTGCTCTCCTTTGCAGGGAGCGTAGAGCAGGCCTGGAACAACCAGGGGAACTCTTAGAAAGGAAGATTGTCCTCCGTCAGGGCCCACAAGTCGAGAGACAAGGGACCGCGGAAGGCAGCAAAATGGAGTGCGTAAAAGTGCTCCCACGGGCCACCGGAGCGGGCCAGGGAGCTGAGAGTCGGCACAAGTGCTGCTTGAAGGTTGGCTCAAGAATGGGCCAAAGCACAACTTCCCCACTGGTCGGGGTCGTGTGCTGGACAAGAGGTGGCCGGTGTCTCGGGGTATGCGGGGATCTCGACACCCACGTGGTCCAGGGTGCTCAGACTTGCTGGGCACACTCACAGGACGCTGGGATGCACTGGAGACCCACCTCGAGGTCGCTGGAAGGCGTCGAAGGTCGTGAGAGCAACGAAGTCCCAACCGGGTATCTTGTAGTCTTTTAGGTGCCTGCCAAGCAGGGGGATAACTCCTTTATCCCAAGGGAGATTTCTTCAGTCAGCTGGGCAGCAGCTCGTCGAAGGTCAGTTCTGTGAAGTCCTGTACGAATCTAAGGCTCTAGGGCAAAGTTATTCCCATATATCCCCAAGATTAGGGGATGGTCCAAAATAGAGCCTACCAATCAGAGTAGAGGCGGGAAAGGGTGGCTACACCCACTCCCCTTTGTGTGTTTCCCGCCTGGGCGAGGGGCAGGATGCCCCTGAACCGGTTCCAGGCGGTGTATGCAGAATTGGGGCTCTGCAGCTGCCTACGTGCAACTCTGAATGGACTTTTGGTGCACCCACCCTGTTCCAATCCACATCATCCTGTCTGGGGAGGTGCTGGCACCTCCCTGCCACAGGAGCCCTATTGTCCAGCTGGAGAGGCTGGGATTTTCCCCAGCAACAGCCAGCCAGAGTCGTGTAGGTGGCGAACAGTAGCCATTTTGTGGTACATGTGCACTTTTAAATTGGTGTCTAAAATATACCGCTTTTCCCATATCACCCTCCTAGCAAGGGGGAATCGTGCCCCCATGCCCATGGCTGGACTGGGGGTATGATTCCTTCATGTTTGACACCAAACACGATATGGTTCTGTGTAGCCAGTCCCAAGTTACAGCGATGACGCAATAACATATAATGCGGTAGAGTATATGGTATGGCTACACTACAAACAACCCAGTAACGGTGTTACGAAGGTTGCAGAGAGGTCCTACTCATGTAGGGGTCCCCCCTCACACATACCTCAGCACCCAGCCCTGTAGGATTACCAGGGCCTGCCATAGGGGTGACCTATGAGAGTATATGTGTTGTAATGGTATGGGACATAGGGTACCTACGTCCCTGTAAGGGGTGCTAGCACCACCTTACCCAGGCTACAGTAGTGGCCTGGTGGTGTCAGTTTGGGTGGCTGTCCCAGGGTGGCACAATAAGTGCTGCAGCCCTGGTAGGCCTACTAGGGGACCCATGCCCTGGGTACCTAGGGTACCATCTACAAGGGACTGGAAGGGCATGCCCAGCATCCAATTGGTTGGTACCTAGGGTACCCACATAGTTTGTCAGAGGAAGCAGATAGGCTGGGGTCCTGGATAGCAGGATCCCAGCCAGACTAGTCAAAAACCACTTAAATACCAGGCAAAAAGTTGGGGGCAACCATTAGTCAGATTCCACTCTCCTACATAACCCCCCCCCAAACGAAAGGAGATAAGGCTAACCTTGTCCAGATAAGCCTTTATTTCCTGAGTGGCCATATAAGGAAGAACCTGTACTAACATGGTTGCTCCCTGTGTCATGGTCCACTTGGGAAATCCTACCCCAAGGGGTTCTAGAGTTTCTCCAAAGTCTAGGGAAATTACCTGTATTGGTTTTTGGGTCAGAGGTGGGCTGGTGGGGTGTCTGAGTCTGGAAGTGAGACCCTACTTGGGTTGGTCTCAACCTCCTCAGATCACTGGCCACTATGGAAGCCTTTCTGCCCATGACGGTGTCATATCTGGCCCTAGGGGTCAACCTCTGGCTGCCTACAGCTGGGGGCTGGATCCCTTTGGCTGGAATAGTGGAGGGCACTGGAAGGTTTGGGGCAGCTAGGCCCCAGGTTTCCCTGTGCTCAACAACATCCATTTGAGGGGTGCCTATACCTAGGGGTAAGGGGGATCCCTCAGTTTGTAGAGGAATATTCACCTGGCTGAAACTACTCTGCTGGGTGTCCCTAATCTCTTGATGAGGGGGTTCCTCTGGACAGGGGCCCAGTAAGGGTCCACTGGCCTCCCTGACCTCTGCAGCCCTGGGCTGACTGAGGCAGGGTAGAGAGGGGCAGGATACCTGCTCCAGACTGGGTACCACCTTGGAAGGATCCCCTGCCATCAGAGAGGTGGGCAGGCCAAGCCTGTCCACTTCTGGGGCAGTTACTTCCCAAGGGGCAGGGTCAGTTCCCTGAGAAACTGGACCTTTACCTGTAGTCTGGTGGGGGGAAGACTGCTCCTCCTCCCCTATGCTCTCTGTTTGTGTAGAGTGATCCATAGTTTCAGGCTTCACTCTTTCTATTTTCTCCTGGGGTGGAGGTGAGGCCCTCAGGGTCTCATCCACTCTCTCAGGAATTCCTACCATTTTCAAATGGGCCTTGTGGTCAACCTCAGCCCAGGCTGAGATTTCTAGATCATTCCCCAGTAAACAATCTACAGGCAAGTTTGGGGACACTGCCACCCTCTTGGGGCCAGTGACTCCTCCCCAGCTGAGATTTATCACTGCCATGGGATGATCTTTCCTAACTCCATCAATGTTGGTCACCTGATAGCTAAACCCAGGTAAAAGCTGATCTAGGGGCACTAGCCTCTTGGTCACCATGGTGACAGTGGCCCCTGTGTCCTTATAGGCCACAGCCTTTTGACCATTGATTATTGGTTCTTGTCTGTACCTGCCCAGAATACTGGGGCTCATGGTAAAGTTGGCAAACCCCATGCCACCATCACAGACCATGGTTGCTAATGCAGGGGACCTGGCTAGGCCAGAGTCCACTGGTGTCCCCAAAGAGAACCCAACTAAGTTTTTGGGTGCACTCCCACCACCTGGGGGATTACTACTAGTAGTAACAGGAGGTGTTGGAGCAGGTTTTGGAGGAACATTTTCTTTATTGCCATTTTTAGGACAGCTGGAGTCAGTTTTCCAGTGGCCAGGTTTCTTACAGACATGGCAATAGGGTTTCTTGGTATTAGAGGAAGTATTTTGGGACCCACCCCCAGCACTGGTTTGTTGGGGCCCTTCAGAGGACTTTTCTTGTTTATCATCCCCACCTTTCTCTTTGGGCTTAGTGGAATCCTTCTTCTGGTCACCAACTTGGTTCTTAGGCCTGATCCTGGTTCTGACCCATTTGTCTGCCTTCTTTCCCAATTCTTGGGGAGAGGTCAGATCAGAGTCCACCAGGTGCTGGTGTAAAAGTTGGTTCTGACAATTATTAAGAATCTGCTCCCTCATAATGAGATTATACAATCCTTGATAATCATTAACTTTACTGCCATTTAACCAACCTTCCAGTGCCTTGGTTGCACAATCCACAAAGTCTACCCAATCTTGATTCTGTGCTTTCTGGGTGTCTCTGAACTTAAGTCTGTATTGATCAGTGGTTAAGCCAAACCCATCTATTAAAGCAGCTTTCAAGATATAATAATCATCAGCATCCTCTTCTCTTACAGAGAGGAGCTTGTCTCTCCCTTTATCTGAAAAGGAGAGCCACAGGATTGCTGCCCACTGCTCTACAGGGACCCTCTGTACTCTACAGGCCCTTTCAAGAGCAGATATCCATTTGTGGATATCATCCCCATTCTGATAGGGGGGCACAATCTTGTGGAGGTTCCTATTGTCAGGGACTCTCTCTCTAACTCTAGGGGTTTCATCACTGCCACCAGGGATCTCTAGACCCCATTTCTTTGAAGCTTTCTGAAGCTCCAGGGTTTCCCTGTCTAATGCTAACTGTTCTCTTTTAAGCTGAAGCTTAGCCTGCTCAAATTTGATCAGTCTGCATTTCCTCTCATGAGAGGATTCTCTTCTCTGAGAAGAGGCAGAGGACCCTTTGGATCCCTTAGAATGGTTGGATCCCACTGAGGGGGATCTGTTCCTTCTTGGACCCACCACTCTCCTTTTAAGGGTGGAAGGAGTGCCTCTTGGGCCATCACTTCCATGCTGTGAGTGGTTTGTGTCTTCCAGGTCAGGATTTTCATCCTCTTCCTGATCCTCTTCAGATTCCACTCTGGGAGTGTCCTCTTCTGAGGGGTGCCCACCCACGTTGTCCATCCCTCTGGATCCTATGGACTCCATAAAGTCTGCTATGAGCAGGATCTCTTTGAGACGTTTTGTGTTGGCACCTCTTTCTGTCTTCAGTTTCCTAAGGGTGCACATTTCCCTGAGCTCAGCAAAGGTGAAATTATCATACTTATCTACTGGGACCCTCTGGGGTCCTTCCATAGCCTTAGTGCCACTGGAAGACATGTTTAGTGTAGTGATGTATCTACCTACACTAAGTGTGGCCTACTGAACCCTCTCTTGAGTTGTAGTCAAGGTGTGCTAAACCCTCTACACACAACTCCAAGTTCAGTAGAACTTATTGTATTCTAGCTTGAATTTATATGTACCTTTGGTACCTTGTGGCTTCCACTTTAGAAATTCAATTTGTTATCTGGTAAAACAATGGCAAGCTTGAATCCCACCGCTGCCACCAATGTGAGAAGTTGGCCTGGCATATGCTGTTCCTAGTTATAGGGACACCTTGCACCAGTCCAATTCGACTCCTATTGATGGTAGGTTTAAGACAACCTTTAAAGAAAGCTATCCTAGTGGTAGCTGTGGAGAGCAGCCTTCAGGCTAAGTCTTGAAGGAGTGTTAAGCTTATTGTTTTACCATAATAACCTCTTGAATAACCAAATGAAAGAGTAGCCCACACAGGTATATATATAAAATATATGTATTTATTCTAGACAGAATCCCACAGTCACTTTATGTGGCTAGTGGCAAAGTTACAATTCAAACAAGCATTTCTAAACACAATAAATAGCACAGAAATCAATGGGCCCCAGGGGGGGACCAAACCATATACTAAAATAGTGGTATAAGAACCACGACAATTCTACAGGCAATGCCTAGGGCATTCAGGATCGCTGGCCCCTTAAGAATCCACCCACAGTTAAGAGGAAGGGGACCCACGGGAGGCGTGTGCAGTGCGAGAAGCTGCTGTCGGGATCGCAATGTTAGCCTATGGAGAATGTCGCGGTTGAATAATTAAGGTTTAAGGACACTTCTAACAACAGTACAAAGTTAAGGCTTGAGACTTAAGGCTTTGGAGAGCCCACCACCACGGGAGTACCGAAGTACCACTGTTACCTGCCCCAGGGAAGCCGGGTGCATAGGTCGATTCTGGTGTCGGGTCGCGGGCTGATTTTCTATGGAAAAGGAGTCCAAACTGCTGCTAGCTGGAAGTGTCGCTGAAGTCGTGAAGATTAAAGTTGAAGAAAAGACAAAGATGAACCTGAAAGCAGAGGGGACAGAGTCTGGGTCACAGCACAGTGACCAGGGAGCTCACAGGAAGGAGCTCGTGGATGTCGGGTGCTTCAGGTGTGGAAGGTACAGCTGGGCTCTGCAGTCACGGGCTCCGGGAGGCTTCAAGGAAGGCCAGCTTCTGGAGGGCGACTGTCCCACGTCGGCTGAGGGTCGCTGCGGTGTTAGTGTCCCGATTGGATCCACTAAGCATTGGCAACCGCAACCCACGCAAGATGAACAAAGCAGCTGCTGGTGCAGACCCACGAGGTCTGAGGGTGCTCTCCTTTGCAGGGAGCGTAGAGCAGGCCTGGAACAACCAGGGGAACTCTTAGAAAGGAAGATTGTCCTCCGTCAGGGCCCACAAGTCGAGAGACAAGGGACCGCGGAAGGCAGCAAAATGGAGTGCGTAAAAGTGCTCCCATGGGCCACCGGAGCGGGCCAGGGAGCTGAGAGTCGGCACAAGTGCTGCTTGAAGGTTGGCTCAAGAATGGGCCAAAGCACAACTTCCCCACTGGTCGGGGTCGTGTGCTGGACAAGAGGTGGCCGGTGTCTCGGGGTATGCGGGGATCTCGACACCCACGTGGTCCAGGGTGCTCAGACTTGCTGGGCACACTCACAGGACGCTGGGATGCACTGGAGACCCACCTCGAGGTCGCTGGAAGGCGTCGAAGGTCGTGAGAGCAACGAAGTCCCAACCGGGTATCTTGTAGTCTTTTAGGTGCCTGCCAAGCAGGGGGATAACTCCTTTATCCCAAGGGAGATTTCTTCAGTCAGCTGGGCAGCAGCTCGTCGAAGGTCAGTTCTGTGAAGTCCTGTACGAATCTAAGGCTCTAGGGCAAAGTTATTCCCATATATCCCCAAGATTAGGGGATGGTCCAAAATAGAGCCTACCAATCAGAGTAGAGGCGGGAAAGGGTGGCTACACCCACTCCCCTTTGTGTGTTTCCCGCCTGGGCGAGGGGCAGGATGCCCCTGAACCGGTTCCAGGCGGTGTATGCAGAATTGGGGCTCTGCAGCTGCCTACGTGCAACTCTGAATGGACTTTTGGTGCACCCACCCTGTTCCAATCCACATCATCCTGTCTGGGGAGGTGCTGGCACCTCCCTGCCACAGGAGCCCTATTGTCCAGCTGGAGAGGCTGGGATTTTCCCCAGCAACAGCCAGCCAGAGTCGTGTAGGTGGCGAACAGTAGCCATTTTGTGGTACATGTGCACTTTTAAATTGGTGTCTAAAATATACCGCTTTTCCCATATCACCCTCCTAGCAAGGGGGAATCGTGCCCCCATGCCCATGGCTGGACTGGGGGTATGATTCCTTCATGTTTGACACCAAACACGATATGGTTCTGTGTAGCCAGTCCCAAGTTACAGCGATGACGCAATAACATATAATGCGGTAGAGTATATGGTATGGCTACACTACAAACAACCCAGTAACGGTGTTACGAAGGTTGCAGAGAGGTCCTACTCATGTAGGGGTCCCCCCTCACACATACCTCAGCACCCAGCCCTGTAGGATTACCAGGGCCTGCCATAGGGGTGACCTATGAGAGTATATGTGTTGTAATGGTATGGGACATAGGGTACCTACGTCCCTGTAAGGGGTGCTAGCACCACCTTACCCAGGCTACAGTAGTGGCCTGGTGGTGTCAGTTTGGGTGGCTGTCCCAGGGTGGCACAATAAGTGCTGCAGCCCTGGTAGGCCTACTGGGGGACCCATGCCCTGGGTACCTAGGGTACCATCTACAAGGGACTGGAAGGGCATGCCCAGCATCCAATTGGTTGGTACCTAGGGTACCCACATAGTTTGTCAGAGGAAGCAGATAGGCTGGGGTCCTGGATAGCAGGATCCCAGCCAGACTAGTCAAAAACCACTTAAATACCAGGCAAAAAGTTGGGGGCAACCATTAGTCAGATTCCACTCTCCTACATAAGGTCTTAGACTCTTACTCTGGCCTAATGCTAAAGGTCTTAACTCTTACTCTGGCCTAATGGTTAAGGTCTTAGACTCTTACTCTGGCCTAACGGTTAAAGTCTTAGACTCTTACTCTGGCCCAATGGTTAAGGTTTTAGACGTTTACTCTTGCCTAATGGTTAAGGTCTTAACTCTTACTCTGGCCTAATGGTTAAGGTCTTAATTCTTACTCTGACCTAATGGTTAAGGTTTTAACTCTTGCTCTGGCCTTATGGTTAAGGTCCTAACTCTTACTCTGGCCTAATGGTTAATGTATTAGACTCTTACTCTGGCCTAATGGTTAAGGTCTTGACTCTTACTCTGGCCTAATGGTTAAGGTCTTAGACTCTTACTCTGGCCTAATGGTTAAGGTTTTATACTCTTACTCTGGCCTAATGGCTAAGGTCTTGACTCTCACTCTGGCCTAATGGTTAAGGTCTAGACTCCTACTCTGGCCTACTGGTTAAGGTCTTAACTCTTACTGTGGCCTAATGGTTAAGGTCTTAGACTCTTACTCTGGCCTACTGGTTAAGACCCTAACTCTTACTCTGGCCTAATGGTTAAGGTTTTAACTCTTACTCTGGCCTAATGGTTAAGGTTTTAGACTCTTACTCTGGCCTAATGTTTAAGGTCTTATCTCTTACTCTGGCCTAATGGTTAAGGTCTAAGACTCTTACTCTTGCCTAATGGTTAAGGTCTTAACTCTTACTCTGGCCTAATGGTTAAGGTCTTAACTCTTACTTTGGACTAATGGTTAAGGTCTTAGACTCTCACTCTGCCATAATGGCTAAGGTCTTAACACTTACTCTGGCCTACTGGTTAAGGTCTTAGACTCTTACTCTGGCCTACTGGTTAAAGTCTTAACTCTTACTCTGGCCTAATGGTTAAGGTTTTACCTCTTCCTCTGGCCTAATGGTTGAGGTCTTAGACTCTTACTCTGGCCTAATGGTTAAGGTCTTAACTCTTACTCTGACCTAATGGTTATGGTCTTAGACTCTTACTCTGGCCTAATGGTTAAGGTCTTGACTCTTACTCTGGCCTAATGGTTAAAGTCTTAGACTCTTACTCTGGCCTAATGGTTAAGGTCTAGACTCTTATTCTGGACTAATGGTTAAGCTCTTAACTCTTCCTCTGGGCTAATGGCTAAGTTCTTAACTCTTACTCTGGCCTAATGGTTAAGGTCACAGACTCTTACTCTTGCCTAATGTTTAAGATCTTAACTCTTACTCTGGCCTAATGGTTAAGGTGTTAACTCTTACTCTGGCCTAATGGTTAAGGTCTTAGACTCTTACACTGGCCTACTGGTTAAGGTCTTTGCTCTTACTCTGGCCTACTGGTTAAGGTCCTAGACTCTTACTCTGGCCTAATGGTTAAGGTCCTAACTCTTACTATTGACTAATGGTTAAGGTCTTAACTCTTACTCTGGCCTAATGGGTAAGGTCTTAGACTCTTACTCTGGCCTACTGGTTAAGGTCTTAACTCTTACTCTGGCCTAATGGGTAAGGTCTTAGACTCTTACTCTGTCCTAATGGTTAAGATCTTAGACTCTTACTCTGGCCTAATGGTTAAGGTCTAGACTCTTACTCTGGCCTAATCTGTAAGGTCTTAACTCTTACTATGGCCTAATGGTTAAGGTCTTAGACTCTTACTCTTGCCTAATGGTTAAGGTCTTAACTCTAACTCTGGCCTAATGGTTAAGGTCTTAACTCTTACTTTGGCCTAATGGTTAAGGTCTTAACTCTTATTATTGACTAATGATTAAGGTCTTAACTCTTACTCTGGCCTAATGGTTAAGGTCTTAGACACTTACTCTGTCCTAATGGTTAAGGTCTTAGACTCTTACTCTGGCCTAATGGTTAAGGTCTTAGACTCTTACTCTGGCCTACTGGTTAAGGTCTTAAATCTTACTCTGGCCTAATGGTTAAGGTTTTAACTCTTACTCTGGCCTAATGGTTAAGGTTTTAGACTCTTACTCTGGCCTAATGGTTAAAGTCTTAGACTCTTACTCTGGCCTAATGGTTAAGGTCTTAACTCTTACTCTGGCCTAATGGTTAACGTATTGGACTCTTACTCTGGCCTAATGGTTAAGGTCTTGACTCTTACTCTGGCCTAATGGTTAAGGTCTTAGACTCTTACTCTGGCCTAATGGTTAAGGTATTATACTCTTACTCTGGCCTAATGGCTAAGGTCTTGACTCTCACTCTGGCCTAATGGTTGAGGTCTAGACTCCTACTCTGGCCTACTGGTTAAGGTCTTAACTCTTACTCTGGCCTAATGGTTAAGGTCTTAGACTCTTACTCTGGCCTAAGGGTTAAGGTCTTAGACTCTTACTCTGGCCTAATGGTTAAGGTTTTAGACTTTTACTCTTGCCTAATGGTTAAGGTCTTAACTCTTACTCTGGCCTGATGGTTAAGGTCTTAGACTCTTACTCTGGCCTAATGGTTAAGGTCTTAACTCTTACTCTGGCCTAATGGGTAAGGTCTTACTCTGGACTAATGGGTAAGGTCTTAGACTCTTACTCTGGCCTACTGGTTAAGGTCTTAACTCTTACTCTGGCCTAATGGTTAAGGTCTTAACTCTTACTCTGGCCAAATGGTTAAGGTCTTAGACTCTTACTTTGGCCTAATGGTTAAGGTCTAAACTCTTACTATTGACTAATGGTTAAGGTCTTAACTCTTACTCTGGCCTACTGGTTAAGGTCTTAACTCTTACTCTGGCCTAATGGGTAAGGTCTTAGACTCTTAATCTGTCCTAATGGTTAAGGTCTTAGACTCTTACTCTGGCCTAATGGTTAAGGTCTAGACTCTTACTTAGGCCTAATCCGTAAGGTCTTAATTCTTACTATGGCCTAATGGTTAAGGTCTTAACTCTTACTCTGGCCTAATGGTTAAGGTCTTAGACTCTTACTCTGGCCTAATGGTTAAGGTCTTAGACTCTTACTCGGGCCTAATGGTTAAGGTCTAGACTCTTACTCTGGCCTAGTCCGTAAGGTCTTAACTCTTACTATGGCCTAATGGTTAGGGTCTTAACTCTTACTCTGGCCTAACGGTTAAGGTCTTAGACTCTTACTCTGGCCTAATGGTTAAGGTCTTAACTCTTACTCTGGCCTAATGGGTAAGGTCTTAGACTCTTACTCTGGCCTACTGGTTAAGGTCTTAACTCTTACTCTGGCCTAATGGTTAAGGTCTTAACTCTTACTCTGGACTAATGGTTAAGGTCCTAGACTCTCACTCTGGCATAATGGTTAAGGTCTTAACTCTTACTCTGGCCTACTGGTTAAGATCTTAACTCTTACACTGGCCTAATGGTTAAGCTCTTAGACTCTTACTCTGGCCTACTGGTTAAAGTCTTAACTCTTACTCTGGCCTAATGGTTAAGGTTTTAACTCTTACTCTGGCCTAATGGTTGAGGTCTTAGACTGTTACTGTGGCCTAATGGTTAAGGTCTTAACTATTACTCTGGCCTACTGGTTAAGGTGTTAACTCTTACTCTGGCCTAATGGTTAAGGTCTTAGACTCTAACTCTGGCCTACTGGTTAAGGTCTTAACTCTTACTCTGGCCTAATGGTTAAAGTTTTAACTTTTACTCTGGCCTAATGTTTGAAGTCTTAGACTCTTACTCTTGCCTAATGGTTAAGGTCTTACCTCTTACTCTGGCCTAATGGTTAAGGTCTTAACTCTTACTCTGGCCTACTGGTTAAGGTCTTAGACTCTTACTGTGGCCTAATGGTTAAGGTCTTAGACTCTTACTCTGGCCTAATGTTAAAGGTCTTAACTCTTACGCTGGCCTAATGGTTAAGGTCTTAGACTCTTACTCTGGCCTACTGGTTAAGGTCTTAACTCTTACTGTGGCCTAATGGTTAAAGTTTTAACTTTTACTCTGGCCTAATGTTTGAGGTCTTAGACTCTTACTCTTGCCTAATGGTTAAGGTCTTACCTCTTACTCTGGCCTAATGGTTAAGGTCTTAGACTCTTACTCTTGCCTAATTGTTAAGGTCTTAACTCTTACTCTGGCCTACTGGTTAAGGTCTTAGACTCTTACTGTGGCCTAATGGTTAAGGTCTTAGACTCTTACTCTGGCCTAATGTTAAAGGTCTTAACTCTTACGCTGGCCTAATGGTTAAGGTCTTAGACTCTTACTCTGGCCTAACGGTTAAGGTCTTAGACTCTTACTCTGGCCCAATGGTTAAGGTTTTAGACGTTTACTCTTGCCTAATGGTTAAGGTCTTAACTCTTGCTCTGGCCTAATGGTTAAGGTTTTAGACTCTTACTCTGGCCTAATGCTTAAAGTCTTAGACTCTTACTCTGGCCTAATGGTTAAGGTCTTAGACTCTTACACTGGCCTGCTGGTTAAGGTCTTTGCTCTTACTCTGGCCTACTGGTTAAGGTCCTAGACTCTTACTCTGGCCTAATGGTTAAGGTCCTAACTATTACTATTGACTAATGGTTAAGGTCTTAACTCTTACTCTTGCCTAATGGTTAAGATCTTAACTCTTACTCTGGCCTAATGGTTAAGGTGTTAACTCTTACTCTGGCCTAATGGTTAAGGTCTTAGACTCTTATACTGGCCTACTGGTTAAGGTCTTTGCTCTTACTCTGGCCTACTGGTTAAGGTCCTAGACTCTTACTCTGGCCTAATGGTTAAGGTCCTAACTCTTACTATTGACTAATGGTTAAGGTCTTAACTCTTACACTGGCCTACTGGTTAAGGTCTTTGCTCTTACTCTGGCCTACTGGTTAAGGTCCTAGACTCTTACTCTGGCCTAATGGTTAAGGTCCTAACTCTTACTATTGACTAATGGTTAAGGTCTTAACTCTTACTCTGGCCTAATGGGTAAGGTCTTAGACTCTTACTCTGGCCTACTGGTTAAGGTCTTAACTCTTACTCTGGCCTAATGGGTAAGGTCTTAGACTCTTACTCTGTCCTAATGGTTAAGGTCTTAGACTCTTACTCTGGCCTAATGGTTAAGGTCTAGACTCTTACTCTGGCCTAATCCGTAAGGTCTTAACTCTTACTATGGCCTAATGGGTAAGGTCTTAGACTCTTACTCTGGCCTAATGGTTAAGGTCTTAACTCTTACTTTGGCCTAATGGTTAAGGTTTTAACTCTTACTCTGGCCTAATGGTTGAGGTCTTAGACTCTTACTCTGGCCTAATGGTTAAGGTCTTAACTCTTACTCTGACCTAATGGTTAAGGTCTTAGACTCTTACTCTGGCCTAATGGTTAAGGTCTTGACTCTTACTCTGGCCTAATGGTTAAAGTCCTAGACTCTTACTCTGGCCTAATGGTTAAGGTCTAGACTCTTATTCTGGACTAATGGTTAAGCTCTTAACTCTTCCTCTGGACTAATGGCTAAGTTCTTAACTCTTACTCCGACCTAATGGTTAAGGTCTTAGACTCTTACTCTGGCCTAATGGTTAAGGTCGCAGACTCTTACTCTTGCCTAATGGTTAAGATCTTAACTCTTACTCTGGCCTAATGGTTAAGGTGTTAACTCTTACTCTGGCCTAATGGTTAAGGTCTTAGACTCTTACACTGGCCTACTGGTTAAGGTCTTTGCTCTTACTCTGGCCTACTGGTTAAGGTCTTAGACTCTTACTTTGGCCTAATGGTTAAGGTCTAAACTCTTACTATTGACTAATGGTTAAGGTCTTAACTCTTACTCTGGCCTACCGGTTAAGGTCCTAGACTCTTACTCTGGCCTAATGGTTAAGGTCCTAACTCTTACTATTGACTAAGGGTTAAGGTCTTAAAGCTTACTCTGGCCTAATGGGTAAGGTCTTAGACTCTTACTCTGGCCTACTGGTTAAGGTCTTAACTCTTACTCTGGCCTAATGGGTAAGGTCTTAGACTCTTACTCTGTCCTAATGGTTAAGGTCTAAGACTCTTACTCTGGCATAATGGTTAAGGTCTAGACTCTTACTCTGGCCTAATCCGTAAGGTCTTAACTTTTACTATGGCCTAATGGTTAAGGTCTTAGACTCTTACTCTTGCCTAATGGTTAAGGTCTTAACTCTAACTCTGGCCTAATGGTTAAGGTCTTAACTCTTACTTTGGCCTAATGGTTAAGGTCTTAACTCTTACTATTGACTAATGATTAAGGTCTTAACCCTTACTCTGGCCTAATGGTTAAGGTCTTAGACACTTACTCTGTCCTAATGGTTAAGGTCTTAGACTCTTACTGTGGCCTACTGGTTAAGGTCTTAACTCTTACTCTGGCCTAATGGTTAAGGTCTTACACACTTACTCTGTCCTAATGGTTAAGGTCTTAGACTCTTACTGTGGCCTAATGGTTAAGGTCTTAGACTCTTACTCTGGCCTACTGGTTAAGGTCTTAACTCTTGCTCTGGCCTAATGGTTAAGGTCTTAGACACTTACTCTGTCCTAATGGTTAAGGTCTTATACTTTTACTGTGGCCTAATGGTTAAGGTCTTAGACTCTTACTCTTGCCTAATGGTTAAGGTCTTAACTCTAACTCTGGCCTAATGGTTAAGGTCTTAACTCTTACTTTGGCCTAATGGTTAAGGTCTTAACTCTTACTATTGACTAATGATTAAGGTCTTAACCCTTACTCTGTCCTAATGGTTAAGGTCTTAGACTCTTACTGTGGCCTAATGGTTAAGGTCTTAGACTCTTACTCTGGCCTAATGGTTAAGGTTTTAACTCTTACTCTGGCCTAATGGTTAAGGTTTTAGACTCTTACTCTGGCCTAATGGTTAAAGTCTTAGACTCTTACTCTGGCCTAATGGTTAACGTATTGGACTCTTACTCTGGCCTAATGGTTAAGGTCTTGACTCTTACTCTGGCCTAATGGTTAAGGTATTATACTCTAACTCTGGCCTAATGGCTAAGGTCTTGACTCTTACTCTTACCTAATGGTTGAGGTCTAGACTCCTACTCTGGCCTACTGGTTAAGGTCTTAACTCTTACTCTGGCCTAATGGTTAAGGTCTTAGACTCTTACTCTGGCCTAAGGGTTAAGGTCTTAGACTCTTACTCTGGCCTAATGGATAAGGTTTTAGACTTTTACTCTTGCCTAATGGTTAAGGTCTTAGACTCTTACTCTGGCCTAATGGTTAAGGTCTTAACTCTTACTCTGGCCTAATTGTAAGGTCTTACTCTGGACTAATGGGTAAGGTCTTAGACTCTTACTCTGGCCTACTGGTTAAGGTCTTAACTCTTACTCTGGCCTAATGGTTAAGGTCTTAACTCTTACTTTGGCCTAATGGTTAAGGTCTAAACTCTTACTATTGACTAATGGTTAAGGTCTTAACTCTTACTCTGGCCTACTGGTTAAGGTCTTAACTCTTACTCTGGCCTAATGGGTAAGGTCTTAGACTCTTACTCTGTCCTAATGGTTAAGGTCTTAGACTCTTACTCTGGCCTAATGGTTAAGGTCTAGACTCTTACTTAGGCCTAATCCGTAAGGTCTTAATTCTTACTATGGCCTAATGGTTAAGGTCTTAACTCTTACTCTGGCCTAATGGTTAAGGTCTTAGACTCTTACTCTGGCCTAATGGTTAAGGTCTTAGACTCTTACTCGGGCCTAATGGTTAAGGTCTAGACTCTTACTCTGGCCTAGTCCGTAAGGTCTTAACTCTTACTATGGCCTAATGGTTAAGGTCTTAACTCTTACTCTGGCCTAACGGTTAAGGTCTTAGACTCTTACTCTGGCCTAATGGTTAAGGTCTTAACTCTTACTCTGGCCTAATGGGTAAGGTCTTAGACTCTTACTCTGGCCTAATGGTTAAGGTCTTAACTCTTACTCTGGACTAATGGTTAAGGTCCTAGACTCTCACTCTGGCATAATGGTTAAGGTCTTAACTCTTACTCTGGCCTACTGGTTAAGGTCTTAGACTCTTACTCTGGCCTAATGGTTAAGGTCTTAACTCTTACTCTGGCCTACTGGTTAAGATCTTAACTCTTACTCTGGCCTAATGGTTAAGCTCTTAGACTCTTACTCTGGCCTACTGGTTAAAGTCTTAACTCTTACTCTGGCCTAATGGTTAAGGTTTTAACTCTTACTCTGGCCTAATGGTTGAGGTCTTAGACTCTTACTGTGGCCGAACGGTTAAGGTCTTAACTCTTACTCTGGCCTAATGGGTAAGGTCTTAGACTCTTACTCTGGCCTACTGGTTAAAGTCTTAACTCTTACTCTGGCCTAATGGTTAAGGTCTTAACTCTTACTCTGGACTAATGGTTAAAGTTTTAACTTTTACTCTGGCCTAATGTTTGAAGTCTTAGACTCTTACTCTTGCCTAATGGTTAAGGTCTTACCTCTTACTCTGGCCTAATGGTTAAGGTCTTAACTCTTACTCTGGCCTACTGGTTAAGGTCTTAGACTCTTACTGTGGCCTAATGGTTAAGGTCTTAGACTCTTACTCTGGCCTAATGTTAAAGATCTTAACTCTTACGCTGGCCTAATGGTTAAGGTCTTAGACTCTTACTCTGGCCTAACGGTTAATGTCTTCGACTCTTACTCTGGCCCAATGGTTAAGGTTTTAGACGTTTACTCTTGCCTAATGGTTAAGGTCTTAACTCTTACTCTGGCCTAATGGTTAAGGTCTTAGACTCTTACTCTGGCCTACTGGTTAAGGTCTTAATTCTTACTCTGACTTAATGGTTAAGGTTTTAACTCTTGCTCTGGCCTAATGGTTAAGGTTTTAGACTCTTACTTTAGCCTAATGCTTAAAGTCTTAGACTCTTACTCTGGCCTAATGGTTAAGGTCTTAGACTCTTACACTGGCCTGCTGGTTAAGGTCTTTGCTCTTACTCTGGCCTACTGGTTAAGGTCCTAGACTCTTACTCTGGCCTAATGGTTAAGGTCCTAACTATTACTATTGACTAATGGTTAAGGTCTTAACTCTTACTCTGGCCTACTGGTTAAGGTCTTAACTCTTACTCTGGCCTAATGGGTACGATCTTAGACTCTTACTCTGTCCTAATGGTTAAGGTCTTAGACTCTTACTCTGGCCTAATGGTTAAGGTCTAGACGCTTACTCTGGCCTAATCCGTAAGGTCTTAACTCTTACTATGGCCTAATGGTTAAGGTCTTAGACTCTTACTCTTGCCTAATGGTTAAGGTCTTATCTCTTACTCCGGCCTAATGGTTAAGGTCTTAACTCTTACTTTGGCCTAATGGTGAAGGTCTTAACTCTTACTATTGACTAATGGTTAAGGTCTTAACTCTTACTCTATCCTAATGGTTAAGGTCTTAGACTCTTACTCTGGCCTAATGGCTAAGGTCTTAGACTCTTACTCTGGCCTAATGGTTAAGGTCTTAACTCTTACTCTGGCCTAATGGGTAAGGTCTTAGACTCTTACTCTGGCCTAATGTTAAAGGTCTTAACTCTTACTCTGGCCTAATGGTTAAGGTGTTAGACTCTTACTCTGGCCTAACGGTTAAAGTCTTAGACTCTTACTCTGGCCCAATGGTTAAGGTTTTAGACGTTTACTCTTGCCTAATGGTTAAGGTCTTAACTCTTACTCTGGCCTAATGGTTAAGGTCTTAATTCTTACTCTGACTTAATGGTTAAGGTTTTAACTCTTGCTCTGGCCTAATGGTTAAGGTCCTAACTCTTACTCTGGCCTAATGGTTAATGTATTAGACTCTTACTCTGGCCTAATGGTTAAGGTCTTGACTCTTACTCTGGCCTAATGGTTAAGGTCTTAGACTCTTACTCTGGCCTAATGGTTAAGGTTTTATACTCTTACTCTGGCCTAATGGCTAAGGTCTTGAATCTCACTCTGGCCTAATTGTTAAGGTTTTAGACTCTTACTCTGGCCTAACGGTTAAAGTCTTAGACTCTTACTCTGGCCTAATGGTTAAGGTCTTATCTCTTACTCTGGCCTAATGGTTAAGGTCTAAGACTCTTACTCTTGCCTAATGGTTAAGGTCTTAACTCTTACTCTGGCCTAATGGTTAAGGTCTTAACTCTTACTTTGGACTAATGGTTAAGGTCTTAGACTCTCACTCTGCCATAATGGCTAAGGTCTTAACACTTACTCTGGCCTACTGGTTAAGGTCTTAGACTCTTACTCTGGCCTACTGGTTAAAGTCTTAACTCTTACTCTGGCCTAATGGTTAAGGTTTTAACTCTTCCTCTGGCCTAATGGTTGAGGTCTTAGACTCTTACTCTGGCCTAATGGTTAAGGTCTTAACTCTTACTCTGACCTAATGGTTATGGTCTTAGACTCTTACTCTGGCCTAATGGTTAAGGTCTTGACTCTTACTCTGGCCTAATGGTTAAAGTCTTAGACTCTTACTCTGGCCTAATGGTTAAGGTCTAGACTCTTATTCTGGACTAATGGTTAAGCTCTTAACTCTTCCTCTGGGCTAATGGCTAAGTTCTTAACTCTTACTCTGACCTAATGGTTAAGGTCTTAGACTCTTACTCTGGCCTAATGGTTAAGGTCACAGACTCTTACTCTTGCCTAATGTTTAAGATCTTAACTCTTACTCTGGCCTAATGGTTAAGGTGTTAACTCTTACTCTGGCCTAATGGTTAAGGTCTTAGACTCTTACACTGGCCTACTGGTTAAGGTCTTTGCTCTTACTCTGGCCTACTGGTTAAGGTCCTAGACTCTTACTCTGGCCTAATGGTTAAGGTCCTAACTCTTAGTATTGACTAATGGTTAAGGTCTTAACTCTTACTCTGGCCTAATGGGTAAGGTCTTAGACTCTTACTCTGGCCTACTGGTTAAGGTCTTAACTCTTACTCTGGCCTAATGGGTAAGGTCTTAGACTCTTACTCTGTCCTAATGGTTAAGATCTTAGACTCTTACTCTGGCCTAATGGTTAAGGTCTAGACTCTTACTCTGGCCTAATCCGTAAGGTCTTAACTCTTACTATGGCCTAATGGTTAAGGTCTTAGACTCTTACTCTTGCCTAATGGTTAAGGTCTTAACTCTAACTCTGGCCTAATGGTTAAGGTCTTAACTCTTACTTTGGCCTAATGGTTAAGGTCTTAACTCTTACTATTGACTAATGATTAAGGTCTTAACTCTTACTCTGGCCTAATGGTTAAGGTCTTAGACACTTACTCTGTCCTAATGGTTAAGGTCTTAGACTCTTACTCTGGCCTAATGGTTAAGGTCTTAGACTCTTACTCTGGCCTACTGGTTAAGGTCTTAATTCTTACTCTGGCCTAATGGTAAACGTATTGGACTCTTACTCTGGCCTAATGGTTAAGGTCTTGACTCTTACTCTGGCCTAATGGTTAAGGTCTTAGACTCTTACTCTGGCCTAATGGTTAAGGTATTATACTCTTACTCTGGCCTAAGGGTTAAGGTTTTAGACTTTTACTCTTGCCTAATGGTTAAGGTCTTAACTCTTACTCTGGCCTGATGGTTAAGGTCTTAGACTCTTACTCTGGCCTAATGGTTAAGGTCTTAACTCTTACTCTGGCCTAATGGGTAAGGTCTTACTCTGGGCTAATGGGTAAGGTCTTAGACTCTTACTCTGGCCTACTGGTTAAGGTCTTAACTCTTACTCTGGCCTAATGGTTAAGGTCTTAACTCTTACTCTGGCCAAATGGTTAAGGTCTTAGACTCTTACTTTGGCCTAATGGTTAAGGTCTAAACTCTTACTATTGACTAATGGTTAAGGTCTTAACTCTTACTCTGGCCTACTGGTTAAGGTCTTAACTCTTACTCTGGCCTAATGGGTAAGGTCTTAGACTCTTACTCTGTCCTAATGGTTAAGGTCTTAGACTCTTACTCTGGCCTAATGGTTAAGGTCTAGACTCTTACTTAGGCCTAATCCGTAAGGTCTTAATTCTTACTATGGCCTAATGGTTAAGGTCTTAACTCTTACTCTGGCCTAATGGTTAAGGTCTTAGACTCTTACTCTGGCCTACTGGTTAAGGTCTTAGACTCTTACTCTGGCCTACTGGTTAAAGTCTTAACTCTTACTCTGGCCTAATGGTTAAGGTTTTAACTCTTCCTCTGGCCTAATGGTTGAGGTCTTAGACTCTTACTCTGGCCTAATGGTTAAGGTCTTAACTCTTACTCTGACCTAATGGTTATGGTCTTAGACTCTTACTCTGGCCTAATGGTTAAGGTCTTGACTCTTACTCTGGCCTAATGGTTAAAGTCTTAGACTCTTACTCTGGCCTAATGGTTAAGGTCTAGACTCTTATTCTGGACTAATGGTTAAGCTCTTAACTCTTCCTCTGGGCTAATGGCTAAGTTCTTAACTCTTACTCTGACCTAATGGTTAAGGTCTTATACTCTTACTCTGGCCTAATGGTTAAGGTCACAGACTCTTACTCTTGCCTAATGTTTAAGATCTTAACTCTTACTCTGGCCTAATGGTTAAGGTGTTAACTCTTACTCTGGCCTAATGGTTAAGGTCTTAGACTCTTACACTGGCCTACTGGTTAAGGTCTTTGCTCTTACTCTGGCCTACTGGTTAAGGTCCTAGACTCTTACTCTGGCCTAATGGTTAAGGTCCTAACTCTTAGTATTGACTAATGGTTAAGGTCTTAACTCTTACTCTGGCCTAATGGGTAAGGTCTTAGACTCTTACTCTGGCCTACTGGTTAAGGTCTTAACTCTTACTCTGGCCTAATGGGTAAGGTCTTAGACTCTTACTCTGTCCTAATGGTTAAGATCTTAGACTCTTACTCTGGCCTAATGGTTAAGGTCTAGACTCTTACTCTGGCCTAATCCGTAAGGTCTTAACTCTTACTATGGCCTAATGGTTAAGGTCTTAGACTCTTACTCTTGCCTAATGGTTAAGGTCTTAACTCTAACTCTGGCCTAATGGTTAAGGTCTTAACTCTTACTTTGGCCTAATGGTTAAGGTCTTAACTCTTACTATTGACTAATGATTAAGGTCTTAACTCTTACTCTGGCCTAATGGTTAAGGTCTTAGACACTTACTCTGTCCTAATGGTTAAGGTCTTAGACTCTTACTCTGGCCTAATGGTTAAGGTCTTAGACTCTTACTCTGGCCTACTGGTTAAGGTCTTAATTCTTACTCTGGCCTAATGGTAAACGTATTGGACTCTTACTCTGGCCTAATGGTTAAGGTCTTGACTCTTACTCTGGCCTAATGGTTAAGGTCTTAGACTCTTACTCTGGCCTAATGGTTAAGGTATTATACTCTTACTCTGGCCTAAGGGTTAAGGTTTTAGACTTTTACTCTTGCCTAATGGTTAAGGTCTTAACTCTTACTCTGGCCTGATGGTTAAGGTCTTAGACTCTTACTCTGGCCTAATGGTTAAGGTCTTAACTCTTACTCTGGCCTAATGGGTAAGGTCTTACTCTGGGCTAATGGGTAAGGTCTTAGACTCTTACTCTGGCCTACTGGTTAAGGTCTTAACTCTTACTCTGGCCTAATGGTTAAGGTCTTAACTCTTACTCTGGCCAAATGGTTAAGGTCTTAGACTCTTACTTTGGCCTAATGGTTAAGGTCTAAACTCTTACTATTGACTAATGGTTAAGGTCTTAACTCTTACTCTGGCCTACTGGTTAAGGTCTTAACTCTTACTCTGGCCTAATGGGTAAGGTCTTAGACTCTTACTCTGTCCTAATGGTTAAGGTCTTAGACTCTTACTCTGGCCTAATGGTTAAGGTCTAGACTCTTACTTAGGCCTAATCCGTAAGGTCTTAATTCTTACTATGGCCTAATGGTTAAGGTCTTAACTCTTACTCTGGCCTAATGGTTAAGGTCTTAGACTCTTACTCTGGCCTAATGGTTAAGGTCTTAGACTCTTACTCGGGCCTAATGGTTAAGGTCTAGACTCTTACTCTGGCCTAGTCCGTAAGGTCTTAACTCTTACTATGGCCTAATGGTTAGGGTCTTAACTCTTACTCTGGCCTAACGGTTAAGGTCTTAGACTCTTACTCTGGCCTAATGGTTAAGGTCTTAACTCTTACTCTGGCCTAATGGGTAAGGTCTTAGACTCTTACTCTGGCCTACTGGTTAAGGTCTTAACTCTTACTCTGGCCTAATGGTTAAGGTCTTAACTCTTATTCTGGACTAATGGTTAAGGTCCTAGACTCTCACTCTGGCATAATGGTTAAGGTCTTAACTCTTACTCTGGCCTACTGGTTAAGATCTTAACTCTTACGCTGGCCTAATGGTTAAGCTCTTAGACTCTTACTCTGGCCTACTGGTTAAAGTCTTAACTCTTACTCTGGCCTAATGGTTAAGGTTTTAACTCTTACTCTGGCCTAATGGTTGAGGTCTTAGACTGTTACTGTGGCCTAATGGTTAAGGTCTTAACTATTACTCTGGCCTACTGGTTAAGGTGTTAACTCTTACTCTGGCCTAATGGTTAAGGTCTTAGACTCTAACTCTGGCCTACTGGTTAAGGTCTTAACTCTTACTCTGGCCTAATGGGTAAGGTCTTAGACTCTTACTCTGTCCTAATGGTTAAGATCTTAGACTCTTACTCTGGCCTAATGGTTAAGGTCTAGACTCTTACTCTGGCCTAATCCGTAAGGTCTTAACTCTTACTATGGCCTAATGGTTAAGGTCTTAGACTCTTACTCTTGCCTAATGGTTAAGGTCTTAACTCTAACTCTGGCCTAATGGTTAAGGTCTTAACTCTTACTTTGGCCTAATGGTTAAGGTCTTAACTCTTACTATTGACTAATGATTAAGATCTTAACTCTTACTCTGGCCTAATGGTTAAGGTCTTAGACACTTACTCTGTCCTAATGGTTAAGGTCTTAGACTCTTACTCTGGCCTAATGGTTAAGGTCTTAGACTCTTACTCTGGCCTACTGGTTAAGGTCTTAAATCTTACTCTGGCCTAATGGTTAAGGTTTTAACTCTTACTCTGGCCTAATGGTTAAGGTTTTAGACTCTTACTCTGGCCTAATGGTTAAAGTCTTAGACTCTTACTCTGGCCTAATGGTTAACGTATTGGACTCTTACTCTGGCCTAATGGTTAAGGTCTTGACTCTTACTCTGGCCTAATGGTTAAGGTATTATACTCTTACTCTGGCCTAATGGCTAAGGTCTTGACTCTTACTCTTACCTAATGGTTGAGGTCTAGACTCCTACTCTGGCCTACTGGTTAAGGTCTTAACTCTTACTCTGGCCTAATGGTTAAGGTCTTAGACTCTTACTCTGGCCTAAGGGTTAAGGTTTTAGACTCTTACTCTGGCCTAATGGATAAGGTTTTAGACTTTTACTCTTGCCTAATGGTTAAGGTCTTAGACTCTTACTCTGGCCTAATGGTTAAGGTCTAGACTCTTACTTAGGCCTAATCCGTAAGGTCTTAATTCTTACTATGGCCTAATGGTTAAGGTCTTAACTCTTACTCTGGCCTAATGGTTAAGGTCTTAGACTCTTACTCTGGCCTAATGGTTAAGGTCTTAGACTCTTACTCGGGCCTAATGGTTAAGGTCTAGACTCTTACTCTGGCCTAGTCCGTAAGGTCTTAACTCTTACTATGGCCTAATGGTTAAGGTCTTAACTCTTACTCTGGCCTAACGGTTAAGGTCTTAGACTCTTACTCTGGCCTAATGGTTAAGGTCTTAACTCTTACACTGGCCTAATGGGTAATGTCTTAGACTCTTACTCTGGCCTAATGGCTAAGGTCTTAACTCTTACTCTGGACTAATGGTTAAGGTCCTAGACTCTCACTCTGGCATAATGGTTAAGGTCTTAACTCTTACTCTGGCCTACTGGTTAAGGTCTTAGACTCTTACTCTGGCCTAATGGTTAAGGTCTTAACTCTTACTCTGGCCTACTGGTTAAGATCTTAACTCTTACTCTGGCCTAATGGTTAAGCTCTTAGACTCTTACTCTGGCCTACTGGTTAAAGTCTTAACTCTTACTCTGGCCTAATGGTTAAGGTTTTAACTCTTACTCTGGCCTAATGGTTGACGTCTTAGACTCTTACTGTGGCCTAATGGTTAAGGTCTTAACTCTTACTCTGGCCTACTGGTTAAGGTGTTAACTCTTACTCTGGCCTAATGGTTAAGGTCTTAGACTCTTACTCTGGCCTACTGGTTAAGGTCTTAGACTCTTACTCTTGCCTAATTGTTAAGGTCTTAACTCTTACTCTGGCCTACTGGTTAAGGTCTTAGACTCTTACTGTGGCCTAATGGTTAAGGTCTTAGACTCTTACTCTGGCCTAATGTTAAAGGTCTTAACTCTTACGCTGGCCTAATGGTTAAGGTCTTAGACTCTTACTCTGGCCTAACGGTTAAGGTCTTAGACTCTTACTCTGGCCCAATGGTTAAGGTTTTAGACGTTTACTCTTGCCTAATGGTTAAGGTCTTAACTCTTACTCTGGCCTAATGGTTAAGGTCTTAGACTCTTACTCTGGCCTACTGGTTAAGGTCTTAATTCTTACTCTGACTTAATGGTTAAGGTTTTAACTCTTGCTCTGGCCTAATGGTTAAGGTTTTAGACTCCTACTCTGGCCTAATGCTTAAAGTCTTAGACTCTTACTCTGGCCTAATGGTTAAGGTCTTAGACTCTTACACTGGCCTGCTGGTTAAGGTCTTTGCTCTTACCCTGGCCTACTGGTTAAGGTCCTAGACTCTTACTCTGGCCTAATGGTTAAGGTCCTAACTATTACTATTGACTAATGGTTAAGGTCTTAACTCTTACTCTTGCCTAATGGTTAAGATCTTAACTCTTACTCTGGCCTAATGGTTAAGGTGTTAACTCTTACTCTGGCCTAATGGTTAAGGTCTTAGACTCTTACACTGGCCTACTGGTTAAGGTCTTTGCTCTTACTCTGGCCTACTGGTTAAGGTCCTAGACTCTTACTCTGGCCTAATGGTTAAGGTCCTAACTCTTACTATTGACTAATGGTTAAGGTCTTAACTCTTACTCTGGCCTAATGGGTAAGGTCTTAGACTCTTACTCTGGCCTACTGGTTATGGTCTTAACTCTTACTCTGGCCTAATGGGTAAGGTCTTAGACTCTTACTCTGTCCTAATGGTTAAGGTCTTAGACTCTTACTCTGGCCTAATGGTTAAGGTCTAGACTCTTACTCTGGCCTAATCTGTAAGGTCTTAACTCTTACTATGGCCTAATGGGTAAGGTCTTAGACTCTTACTCTGGCCTAATGGTAAAAGGTCTTAAGTCTTACTTTGGCCTAATGGTTAAGGTCTTAACTCTTACTATTGACTAATGATTAAGGTCTTAACTCTTACTCTGGCCTAATGGTTAAGGTCTTAGACACTTACTCTGTCCTTATGGTTAAGGTCTTAACTCTTACACTGGCCTAATGGGTAAGGTCTTAGACTCTTACTCTGGCCTACTGGTTAAGGTCTTAACTCTTACTCTGGCCTAATGGGTAAGGTCTTAGACTCTTACTCTGTCCTAATGGTTAAGGTCTTAGACTCTTACTCTGGCCTACTGGTTAAAGTCTTAACTCTTACTCTGGCCTAATGGTTAAGGTTTTAACTCTTACTCTGGCCTAATGGTTGAGGTCTTAGACTCTTACTCTGGCCTAATGGTTAAGGTCTTAACTCTTATTCTGACCTAATGGTTAAGGTCTTAGACTCTTACTCTGGCCTAATGGTTAAGGTCTTGACTCTTACTCTGGCCTAATGGTTAAAGTCTTAGACTCTTACTCTGGCCTAATGGTTAAGGTCTAGACTCTTATTCTGGACTAATGGTTAAGCTCTTAACTCTTCCTCTGGACTAATGGCTAAGTTCTTAACTCTTACTCCGACCTAATGGTTAAGGTCTTAGACTCTTACTCTGGCCTAATGGTTAAGGTCGCAGACTCTTACTCTTGCCTAATGGTTAAGATCTTAACTCTTACTCTGGCCTAATGGTTAAGGTGTTAACTCTTACTCTGGCCTAATGGTTAAGGTCTTAGACTCTTACACTGGCCTACTGGTTAAGGTCTTTGCTCTTACTCTGGCCTACTGGTTAAGGTCTTAGACTCTTACTTTGGCCTAATGGTTAAGGTCTAAACTCTTACTATTGACTAATGGTTAAGGTCTTAACTCTTACTCTGGCCTACCGGTTAAGGTCCTAGACTCTTACTCTGGCCTAATGGTTAAGGTCCTAACTCTTACTATTGACTAATGGTTAAGGTCTTAAATCTTACTCTGGCCTAATGGGTAAGGTCTTAGACTCTTACTCTGGCCTACTGGTTAAGGTCTTAACTCTTACTCTGGCCTAATGGGTAAGGTCTTAGACTCTTACTCTGTCCTAATGGTTAAGGTCTAAGACTCTTACTCTGGCATAATGGTTAAGGTCTAGACTCTTACTCTGGCCTAATCCGTAAGGTCTTAACTTTTACTATGGCCTAATGGTTAAGGTCTTAGACTCTTACTCTTGCCTAATGGTTAAGGTCTTAACTCTAACTCTGGCCTAATGGTTAAGGTCTTAACTCTTACTTTGGCCTAATGGTTAAGGTCTTAACTCTTACTATTGACTAATGATTAAGGTCTTAACTCTTACTCTATCCTAATGGTTAAGGTCTTAGACTCTTACTCTGGCCTAATGGTTAAGGTCTTACACACTTACTCTGTCCTAATGGTTAAGGTCTTAGACTCTTACTCTGGCCTAATGGTTGAGGTCTAGACTCCTACTCTGGCCTACTGGTTAAGGTCTTAACTCTTACTCTGGCCTAATGGTTAAGGTCTTAGACTCTTACTCTGGCCTAAGGGTTAAGGTCTTAGACTCTTACTCTGGCCTAATGGTTAAGGTCTTAACTCTTACTCTGGCCTAATGGTTAACGTATTGGACACTTACTCTGTCCTAATGGTTAAGGTCTTAGACTCTTACTGTGGCCTACTGGTTAAGGTCTTAACTCTTACTCTGGCCTAATGGTTAAGGTCTTACACACTTACTCTGTCCTAATGGTTAAGGTCTTAGACTCTTACTGTGGCCTAATGGTTAAGGTCTTAGACTCTTACTCTGGCCTACTGGTTAAGGTCTTAACTCTTGCTCTGGCCTAATGGTTAAGGTCTTAGACACTTACTCTGTCCTAATGGTTAATGTCATATACTTTTACTGTGGCCTAATGGTTAAGGTCTTAGACTCTTACTCTTGCCTACTGGTTAAGGTCTTAACTCTTACTCTGGCCTAATGGTTAAGGTCTTAGACTCTTACTCTGGCCTAATGGTTAAGGTCTTAACTCTTACTCTGGCCTAATGGGTAAGGTCTTAGACTCAAACTCTGGCCTACTGGTTAAGGTCTTAATTCTTACTCTGGCCTAATGGTTAAGGTTTTAACTCTTACTCTGGCCTAATGGTTAAGGTTTTAGACTCTTACTCTGGCCTAATGGTTAAAGTCTTAGACTCTTACTCTGGCCTAATCCGTAAGGTCTTAACTCTTACTATGGCCTAATGGGTAAGGTCTTAGACTCTTACTCTGGCCTAATGGTTAAGGTCTTAACTCTTACTTTGGCCTAATGGTTAAGGTCTTAACTCTTACTATTGACTAATGATTAAGGTCTTAACTCTTACTCTGGCCTAATGGTTAAGGTCTTAGACACTTACTCTGTCCTTATGGTTAAGGTCTTAACTCTTACTCTGGCCTAATGGGTAAGGTCTTAGACTCTTACTCTGGCCTACTGGTTAAGGTCTTAACTCTTACTCTGGCCTAATGGGTAAGGTCTTAGACTCTTACTCTGTCCTAATGGTTAAGGTCTTAGACTCTTACTCTGGCCTACTGGTTAAAGTCTTAACTCTTACTCTGGCCTAATGGTTAAGGTTTTAACTCTTACTCTGGCCTAATGGTTGAGGTCTTAGACTCTTACTCTGGCCTAATGGTTAAGGTCTTAACTCTTACTCTGACCTAATGGTTAAGGTCTTAGACTCTTACTCTGGCCTAATGGTTAAGGTCTTGACTCTTACTCTGGCCTAATGGTTAAAGTCTTAGACTCTTACTCTGGCCTAATGGTTAAGGTCTAGACTCTTATTCTGGACTAATGGTTAAGCTCTTAACTCTTCCTCTGGACTAATGGCTAAGTTCTTAACTCGTACTCCGACCTAATGGTTAAGGTCTTAGACTCTTACTCTGGCCTAATGGTTAAGGTCGCAGACTCTTACTCTTGCCTAATGGTTAAGATCTTAACTCTTACTCTGGCCTAATGGTTAAGGTGTTAACTCTTACTCTGGCCTAATGGTTAAGGTCTTAGACTCTTACACTGGCCTACTGGTTAAGGTCTTTGCTCTTACTCTGGCCTACTGGTTAAGGTCTTAGACTCTTACTTTGGCCTAATGGTTAAGGTCTAAACTCTTACTATTGACTAATGGTTAAGGTCTTAACTCTTACTCTGGCCTACCGGTTAAGGTCCTAGACTCTTACTCTGGCCTAATGGTTAAGGTCCTAACTCTTACTATTGACTAATGGTTAAGGTCTTAAATCTTACTCTGGCCTAATGGGTAAGGTCTTAGACTCTTACTCTGGCCTACTGGTTAAGGTCTTAACTCTTACTCTGGCCTAATGGGTAAGGTCTTAGACTCTTACTCTGTCCTAATGGTTAAGGTCTAAGACTCTTACTCTGGCATAATGGTTAAGGTCTAGACTCTTACTCTGGCCTAATCCGTAAGGTCTTAACTTTTACTATGGCCTAATGGTTAAGGTCTTAGACTCTTACTCTTGCCTAATGGTTAAGGTCTTAACTCTAACTCTGGCCTAATGGTTAAGGTCTTAACTCTTACTTTGGCCTAATGGTTAAGGTCTTAACTCTTACTATTGACTAATGATTAAGGTCTTAACTCTTACTCTATCCTAATGGTTAAGGTCTTAGACTCTTACTCTGGCCTAATGGTTAAGGTCTTACACACTTACTCTGTCCTAATGGTTAAGGTCTTAGACTCTTACTCTGGCCTAATGGTTGAGGTCTAGACTCCTACTCTGGCCTACTGGTTAAGGTCTTAACTCTTACTCTGGCCTAATGGTTAAGGTCTTAGACTCTTACTCTGGCCTAAGGGTTAAGGTCTTAGACTCTTACTCTGGCCTAATGGTTAAGGTCTTAACTCTTACTCTGGCCTAATGGTTAACGTATTGGACACTTACTCTATCCTAATGGTTAAGGTCTTAGACTCTTACTGTGGCCTACTGGTTAAGGTCTTAACTCTTACTCTGGCCTAATGGTTAAGGTCTTACACACTTACTCTGTCCTAATGGTTAAGGTCTTAGACTCTTACTGTGGCCTAATGGTTAAGGTCTTAGACTCTTACTCTGGCCTACTGGTTAAGGTCTTAACTCTTGCTCTGGCCTAATGGTTAAGGTCTTAGACACTTACTCTGTCCTAATGGTTAATGTCATATACTTTTACTGTGGCCTAATGGTTAAGGTCTTAGACTCTTACTCTTGCCTACTGGTTAAGGTCTTAACTCTTACTCTGGCCTAATGGTTAAGGTCTTAGACTCTTACTCTGGCCTAATGGTTAAGGTCTTAACTCTTACTCTGGCCTAATGGGTAAGGTCTTAGACTCAAACTCTGGCCTACTGGTTAAGGTCTTAATTCTTACTCTGGCCTAATGGTTAAGGTTTTAACTCTTACTCTGGCCTAATGGTTAAGGTTTTAGACTCTTACTCTGGCCTAATGGTTAAAGTCTTAGACTCTTACTCTGGCCTAATGGTTAACGTATTGGACTCTTACTCTGGCCTAATGGTTATGGTCTTGACTCTTACTCTGGCCTAATGGTTAAGGTATTATACTCTTACTCTGGCCTAATGGCTAAGGTCTTGACTCTTACTCTGGCCTAATGGTTGAGGTCTAGACTCCTACTCTGGCCTACTAGTTAAGGTCTTAACTCTTACTCTGGCCTAATGGTTAAGGTCTTAGACTCTTACTCTGGCCTAAGGGTTAAGGTCTTAGACTCTTACTCTGGCCTAATGGATAAGGTTTTAGACTTTTACTCTTGCCTAATGGTTAAGGTCTTAACTCTTTCTCTGGCCTAATGGTTAAGGCCTTAGACTCTTACTCTGGCCTAATGGTTAAGGTCTTAACTCTTACTCTGGCCTAATTGTAAGGTCTTACTCTGGACTAATGGGTAAGGTCTTAGACTCTTACTCTGGCCTACTGGTTAAGGTCTTAACTCTTACTCTGGCCTAATGGTTAAGGTCTTAACTCTTACTTTGGCCTAATGGTTAAGGTCTAAACTCTTACTATTGACTAATGGTTAAGGTCTTAACTCTTACTCTGGCCTACTGGTTAAGGTCTTAACTCTTACTCTGGCCTAATGGGTAAGTGTGAGAAGTTGGCCTGGCATATGCTGTTCCTAGTTATAGGGACACCTTGCACCAGTCCAATTCGACTCCTATTGATGTTAGGTTTAAGACAACCTTTAAAGAAAGCTATCCTAGTGGTAGCTGTGGAGAGCAGCCTTCAGGCTAAGTCTTGAAGGAGTGTTAAGCTTATTGTTTTACCATAATAACCTCTTGAATAACCAAATGAAAGAGTAGCCCACACAGGTATATATATAAAATATATGTATTTATTCTAGACAGAATCCCACAGTCACTTTATGTGGCTAGTGGCAAAGTTACAATTCAAACAAGCATTTCTAAACACAATAAATAGCACAGAAATCAATGGGCCCCAGGGGGGGGACCAAACCATATACTAAAATAGTGGTATAAGAACCACGACAATTCTACAGGCAATGCCTAGGGCATTCAGGATCGCTTGCCCCTTCAGAATCCACCCACAGTTAAGAGGAAGGGGACCCACGGGAGACGCGTGCAGTGCAAAGAGCTGCTATCGGGATCGCTATGTTAGCCTATGGAGAATGTCGCGGTTGAATATTCAAAGTTAAAGGACACTTCTGGCAACAGTACAAAGTTAAGGCTTGAGACTTAAGGCTTTGGAGAGCCCACCACCACTGGAGTACCGAAGTACCACTGTTACCTGCCCCAGGGAAGCCGGGTGCATAGGTCGATTCTGGTGTCGGGTCGCGGGCTGATTTCCTATGGAAAAGTAGTCCAAACTGCTGCTAGCTGCGAGTGTCGCTGAAGTCGTGAAGATTGAAGTTGAAGAGAAGATAAAGATGAACCTGAAAGCAGAGGGGACAGAGTCTGGGTCACAGCAAGTGACCAGGGAGCTCACAGCAAGGAGCTCGTGGAAGTCGGGTGCTTCAGGTGTAGGAAGTACAGCTGGGCTCTGCAGTCACGGGCTCCGGGAGGCTTCAAGGAAGGCCAGCTTCTGGAGGGCGACTGTCCCACGTCGGCTGAGGGTCGCTGCGGTGTTAGTGTCCCGATTGGATCCACTAAGCCTTGGCAACCGCAACCCACGCAAGATAGACAAAGCAGCTGCTGGTGCAGACCCACGAGGTCTGAGGGTGCTCTCTTTTACAGGGAGCGTAGAGCAGGCCTGGAGCAACCAGGGGAACTCTTAGAAACAAAGATTGTCCTCCGTCAGGGCCCACAAGTCGAGGGACAAGGGACCGCAGAAGGCAGCAAAATGGAGTGCGTAAAAGGGCTCCCACGGGCCACCGGAGCGGGCCAGGGAGCTGAGGGTCGGCACAAATGCTGCTAGATGGTTGGCTCAGAAATGGGCCAAAGCACAACCTCCCCACTGGTCGGGGTCGTGTGCTGGACAAGAGGTGGCCGGTGTCTCGGGGTATGCGGGGATCTCGACACCCACGTGGTCCAGGGTGCTCAGACTTGCTGGGCACGCTCACAGGACGCTGGGATGCACTGGAGACCCACCTCGAGGTTGCTGGAAGGCATCGAAGGTCATAAGAGCAACGAAGTTCCAACCGGGTATCTTGTAGTCTTTTAGGTGCCTGCCAAGCAGGGGGATAACTCCTTTATCCCAAGGGAGATTTCTTCGGTCAGCTGGGCAGCAGCTCGTTGAAGGTCAGTTCTGTGAAGTTCTGGACGAATCTAAGGCTCTAGGGCAAAGTTATTCCCATATATCCCCAAGATTAGGGGATGGTCCAAAATAGAGCCTGCCAATCAGAGTAGAGGCGGGAAAGGGTGGCTACACCCACTCCCCTTTGTGTGTTTCCCGCCTGGGCGAGGGGCAGGATGCCCCTGAACCGGTTCCAGGCGGTGTATGCAGAATTGGGGCTCTGCAGCTGCCTACGTGCAACTCTGAATGGACATTTGGTGCACCCACCCTGTTCCAATCCACATTATCCTGTCTGGGGAGGTGCTGGCACCTCCCTGCCACAGGAGCCCTATTGTCCAGCTGGCGAGGCTGGGATTTTCCCCAGCAACAGCCAGCCAGAGTCATGTAGGTGGCGAACAGTAGCCATTTTGTGGTACACGTGCACTTTTAAATTGGTGTCTAAAATCTACCGCTTTTCCCATATCACCCTCCTAGCAAGGGGGAATCGTGCCCCCATGCCCATGGCTGGACTGGGGGTATGATTCCTTCATGTTTGACACCAAACACGATATGGTTCTGTGTAGCCAGTCCCAAGTTACAGCGATGACGCAATAACTTATAATGCGGTAAGAGTATATGGTATGGCTACACTACAAACAACCCAGTAACGGTGTTACGAAGGTTGCAGAGAGGTCCTACTCACGTAGGGGTCCCCCCTCACACATACCTCAGCACCCAGCCCTGTAGGATTACCAGGGCCTGCCATAGGGGTGACCTATGAGAGTATATGTGTTGTAATGGTATGGGACATAGGGTACCTACATCCGTGTAAGGGGTGCTAGCACCACCTTACCCAGGCTACAGTAGTGGCCTGGTGGTGTCAGTTTGGGTGGCTGTCCCAGGGTGGCACAATAAGTGCTGCAGCCCTGGTAGGCCTACTGGGGGACCCATGCCCTGGGTACCTAGGGTACCATCTACAAGGGACTGGAAGGGCATGCCCAGCATCCAATTATGTTTGTACCTAGAGTACTCACAACAGTTTTAGGGAGAAAGCAGATAGGCTGGGGTCCTGGATAGCAGGATCCCAGCCAGACTAGTCAAAAACCACTTAAATACCAGGCAAAAAGTTGGGGGCAACCATTAGTCAGATTCCACTCTCCTACATAACCCCCCCCCAAACGAAAGGAGATAAGGCTAACCTTGTCCAGATAAGCCTTTATTTCCTGAGTGGCCATATAAGGAAGAACCTGTACTAACATGGTTGCTCCCTGTGTCATGGTCCACTTGGGAAATCCTACCCCAAGGGGTTCTAGAGTTTCTCCAAAGTCTAGGGAAATTACCTGTATTGGTTTTTGGGTCAGAGGTGGGCTGGTGGGGTGTCTGAGTCTGGAAGTGAGACCCTACTTGGGTTGGTCTCAACCTCCTCAGATCACTGGCCACTATGGAAGCCTTTCTGCCCAGGACGGTGTCATATCTGGCCCTAAGGGTCAACCTCTGGCTGCCTACAGCTGGGGGTTGGATCCCTTTGGCTGGAATAGTGGAGGGCACTGGAAGGTTTGGGGCAGCTAGGCCCCAGGTTTCCCTGTGCTCAACAACATCCATTTGAGGGGTGCCTATACCTAGGGGTAAGGGGGATCCCTCAGTTTGTAGAGGAATATTCACCTGGCTGAAACTACTCTGCTGGGTGTCCCTAATCTGTTGATGAGGGGGTTCCTCTGGGCAGGGGCCCACTAAGGGTCCACTGACCTCCCTGACCTCTGCAGCCCTGGGCTGACTGAGGCAGGGTAGAGAGGGGCAGGATACCTGCTCCAGACTGGGTACCACCTTGGAAGGATCCCCTGCCATCAGAGAGGTGGGCAGGCCAGGCCTGTCCACTTCTGGGGCAGTTACTTCACAAGGGCCAGGATCAGTTCCCTGAGAAACTGGACCTTTACCTGTAGTCTGGTGGGGGGAAGACTGCTCTTCCTCCCCTATGCTCTCTGTTTGTGTAGAGTGATCCATAGTTTCAGGCTTCACTCTTTCTATTTTCTCCTGGGGTGGAGGTGAGGCCCTCAGGGTCTCATCCACTCTCTCAGGAATTCCTACCATTTTCAAATGGGCCTTGTGGTCAACCTCAGCCCAGGCTGAGATTTCTAGATCATTCCCCAGTAGACAATCTACAGGCAAGTTTGGGGACACTGCCACTCTCTTGGGGCCAGTGACTCCTCCCCAGCTGAGATTTACCACTGCCATGGGATGATCTGTCCTGATTCCATCAATGTTGGTCACCTGATAGCTAAACCCAGGTAAAAGCTGATCTAGGGGCACTAGCCTCTTGGTCACCATGGTGACACTGGCCCCTGTGTCCTTATAGGCCACAGCCTTCTGACCATTGATTATTGGTTCTTGTCTGTACCTGCCCAGAATACTGGGGCTCATGGTAAAGTTGGCAAACCCCATGCCACCATCACAGACCATAGTTGCTAATGCAGGGGACCTGGCTAGGCCAGAGTCCACTGGTGTCCCCAAAGAGAACCCAACTAAGTTTTTGGGTGCACTCCCACCACCTGGGGGATTACTACTAGTAGTAACAGGAGGTGTTGGAGCAGGTTTTGGAGGAACACTTTCTTTATTGCCATTCTTAGGACAGCTGGAGTCAGTTTTCCAGTGGCCAGGTTTCTTACACACATGGCAATATGGTTTCTTGGTATTAGAGGAAGTATTTTGGGACCCACCCCCAGCACTGGTTTGTTGGGGCCCTTCAGAGGACTTTTCTTGTTTATCATCCCCACCTTTCTCTTTGGGCTTAGTGGAATCCTTCTTCTGGTCACCAACTTGGTTCTTAGGCCTGATCCTGGTTCTGACCCATTTGTCTGCCTTCTTTCCCAATTCTTGGGGAGAGGTCAGATCAGAGTCCACCAGGTGCTGGTGTAAAAGTTGGTTCTGACAATTATTAAGAATCTGCTCCCTCATAATGAGATTATACAATCCTTGATAATCATTAACTTTACTGCCATTTAACCAACCTTCCAGTGCCTTGGTTGCACAATCCACAAAGTCTACCCAATCTTGATTCTGTGCTTTCTGGGTGTCTCTGAACTTAAGTCTGTACTGATCAGTGGTTAAGCCAAACCCATCTATTAAAGCAGCTTTCAAGATATAATAATCATCAGCATCCTCTTCTCTTACAGAGAGGAGCTTGTCTCTCCCTTTATCTGAAAAGGAGAGCCACAGGATTGCTGCCCACTGCTCTACAGGGACCCTCTGTACTCTACAGGCCCTTTCAAGAGCAGATATCCATTTGTGGATATCATCCCCATTCTGATAGGGGGGCACAATCTTGTGGAGGTTCCTATTGTCAGGGACTCTCTCTCTAACTCTAGGGGTTTCATTACTGCCACCAGGGATCTCTAGACCCCATTTCTTTGAAGCTTTCTGAAGCTCCAGGGTTTCCCTGTCTAATGCTAACTGTTCTCTTTTAAGCTGAAGCTTAGCCTGCTCAAATTTGATCAGTCTGCATTTCCTCTCATGAGAGGTTTCTCTTCTCTGAGAAGAGGCAGAGGACCCTTTGGATCCCCTAGAATGGTTGGATCCCACTGAGGGGGATCTGTTCCTTCTGGGGTCCACCACTCTCCTTTTAAGGGTGGAAGGAGTGCCTCTTGGGCCATCACTTCCATGCTGTGAGTGGTCTGTGTCTTCCAGGTCAGGATTTTCATCCTCTTCCTGTTCCTCTTCAGATTCCACTCTGGGAGTGTCCTCTTCTGAGGGGTGCCCACCCACGTTGTCCGTCCCTCTGGATCCTATGGACTCCATAAAGTCTGCTATGAGCAGGATCTCCTTGAGACGTTTTGTGTTGGCACCTCTTTCTGTCTTCAGTCTCCTAAGGGTGCACATTTCCCTGAGCTCAGCAAAGGTGAAATTATCATACTTATCTACTGGGACCCTCTGGGGTCCTTCCATAGCCTTAGTGCCACTTGAAGACATGTTTAGTGTAGTGATGTATCTACCTACACTAAGTGTGGCCTACTGAACCCTCTCTTGAGTTGTAGTCAAGGTGTGCTAAACCCTCTACACACAACTCTAAGTTCAGTAGAACTTATTGTATTCTAGCTTGAATTTATATGTACCTTTGGTACCAAGTGGCTTTCACTTTAGAAATTCAATTTGTTATCTGGTAAAACAATGGCAAGCTTGAATCCAACCGCTGCACACCAATGTGAGAAGTTGGCCTGGCATATGCTGTTCCTAGTTATAGGGACACCTTGCACCAGTCCAATTCGACTCCTATTGATGTTAGGTTTAAGACAACCTTTAAAGAAAGCTATCCTAGTGGTAGCTGTGGAGAGCAGCCTTCAGGCTAAGTCTTGAAGGAGTGTTAAGCTTATTGTTTTACCATAATAACCTCTTGAATAACCAAATGAAAGAGTAGCCCACACAGGTATATATATAAAATATATGTATTTATTCTAGACAGAATCCCACAGTCACTTTATGTGGCTAGTGGCAAAGTTACAATTCAAACAAGCATTTCTAAACACAATAAATAGCACAGAAATCAATGGGCCCCAGGGGGGGGACCAAACCATATACTAAAATAGTGGTATAAGAACCACGACAATTCTACAGGCAATGCCTAGGGCATTCAGGATCGCTTGCCCCTTCAGAATCCACCCACAGTTAAGAGGAAGGGGACCCACGGGAGACGCGTGCAGTGCAAAGAGCTGCTATCGGGATCGCTATGTTAGCCTATGGAGAATGTCGCGGTTGAATATTCAAAGTTAAAGGACACTTCTGGCAACAGTACAAAGTTAAGGCTTGAGACTTAAGGCTTTGGAGAGCCCACCACCACTGGAGTACCGAAGTACCACTGTTACCTGCCCCAGGGAAGCCGGGTGCATAGGTCGATTCTGGTGTCGGGTCGCGGGCTGATTTCCTATGGAAAAGTAGTCCAAACTGCTGCTAGCTGCGAGTGTCGCTGAAGTCGTGAAGATTGAAGTTGAAGAGAAGATAAAGATGAACCTGAAAGCAGAGGGGACAGAGTCTGGGTCACAGCAAGTGACCAGGGAGCTCACAGCAAGGAGCTCGTGGAAGTCGGGTGCTTCAGGTGTAGGAAGTACAGCTGGGCTCTGCAGTCACGGGCTCCGGGAGGCTTCAAGGAAGGCCAGCTTCTGGAGGGCGACTGTCCCACGTCGGCTGAGGGTCGCTGCGGTGTTAGTGTCCCGATTGGATCCACTAAGCCTTGGCAACCGCAACCCACGCAAGATAGACAAAGCAGCTGCTGGTGCAGACCCACGAGGTCTGAGGGTGCTCTCTTTTGCAGGGAGCGTAGAGCAGGCCTGGAGCAACCAGGGGAACTCTTAGAAACAAAGATTTTCCTCCGTCAGGGCCCACAAGTCGAGGGACAAGGGACCGCGGAAGGCAGCAAAATGGAGTGCGTAAAAGGGCTCCCACGGGCCACCGGAGCGGGCCAGGGAGCTGAGGGTCGGCACAAATGCTGCTAGATGGTTGGCTCAGAAATGGGCCAAAGCACAACCTCCCCACTGGTCGGGGTCGTGTGCTGGACAAGAGGTGGCCGGTGTCTCGGGGTATGCGGGGATCTCGACACCCACGTGGTCCAGGGTGCTCAGACTTGCTGGGCACGCTCACAGGACGCTGGGATGCACTGGAGACCCACCTCGAGGTTGCTGGAAGGCGTCGAAGGTCGTGAGAGCAACGAAGTTCCAACCGGGTATCTTGTAGTCTTTTAGGTGCCTGCCAAGCAGGGGGATAACTCCTTTATCCCAAGGGAGATTTCTTCGGTCAGCTGGGCAGCAGCTCGTTGAAGGTCAGTTCTGTGAAGTTCTGGACGAATCTAAGGCTCTAGGGCAATTTATTCCCATATATCCCCAAGATTAGGGGATGGTCCAAAATAGAGCCTGCCAATCAGAGTAGAGGCGGGAAAGGGTGGCTACACCCACTCCCCTTTGTGTGTTTCCCGCCTGGGCGAGGGGCAGGATGCCCCTGAACCGGTTCCAGGCGGTGTATGCAGAATTGGGGCTCTGCAGCTGCCTACGTGCAACTCTGAATGGACATTTGGTGCACCCACCCTGTTCCAATCCACATTATCCTGTCTGGGGAGGTGCTGGCACCTCCCTGCCACAGGAGCCCTATTGTCCAGCTGGCGAGGCTGGGATTTTCCCCAGCAACAGCCAGCCAGAGTCGTGTAGGTGGCGAACAGTAGCCATTTTGTGGTACACGTGCACTTTTAAATTGGTGTCTAAAATCTACCGCTTTTCCCATATCACCCTCCTAGCAAGGGGGAATCGTGCCCCCATGCCCATGGCTGGACTGGGGGTATGATTCCTTCATGTTTGACACCAAACACGATATGGTTCTGTGTAGCCAGTCCCAAGTTACAGCGATGACGCAATAACTTATAATGCGGTAAGAGTATATGGTATGGCTACACTACAAACAACCCAGTAACGGTGTTACGAAGGTTGCAGAGAGGTCCTACTCACGTAGGGGTCCCCCCTCACACATACCTCAGCACCCAGCCCTGTAGGATTACCAGGGCCTGCCATAGGGGTGACCTATGAGAGTATATGTGTTGTAATGGTATGGGACATAGGGTACCTACATCCCTGTAAGGGGTGCTAGCACCACCTTACCCAGGCTACAGTAGTGGCCTGGTGGTGTCAGTTTGGGTGGCTGTCCCAGGGTGGCACAATAAGTGCTGCAGCCCTGGTAGGCCTACTGGGGGACCCATGCCCTGGGTACCTAGGGTACCATCTACAAGGGACTGGAAGGGCATGCCCAGCATCCAATTATGTTTGTACCTAGAGTACTCACAACAGTTTTAGGGAGAAAGCAGATAGGCTGGGGTCCTGGATAGCAGGATCCCAGCCAGACTAGTCAAAAACCACTTAAATACCAGGCAAAAAGTTGGGGGCAACCATTAGTCAGATTCCACTCTCCTACATAACCCCCCCCCAAACGAAAGGAGATAAGGCTAACCTTGTCCAGATAAGCCTTTATTTCCTGAGTGGCCATATAAGGAAGAACCTGTACTAACATGGTTGCTACCTGTGTCATGGTCCACTTGGGAAATCCTACCCCAAGGGGTTCTAGAGTTTCTCCAAAGTCTAGGGAAATTACCTGTATTGGTTTTTGGGTCAGAGGTGGGCTGGTGGGGTGTCTGAGTCTGGAAGTGAGACCCTACTTGGGTTGGTCTCAACCTCCTCAGATCACTGGCCACTATGGAAGCCTTTCTGCCTAGGACGGTGTCATATCTGGCCCTAAGGGTCAACCTCTGGCTGCCTACAGCTGGGGGTTGGATCCCTTTGGCTGGAATAGTGGAGGGCACTGGAAGGTTTGGGGCAGCTAGGCCCCAGGTTTCCCTGTGCTCAACAACATCCATTTGAGGGGTGCCTATACCTAGGGGTAAGGGGGATCCCTCAGTTTGTAGAGGAATATTCACCTGGCTGAAACTACTCTGCTGGGTGTCCCTAATCTGTTGATGAGGGGGTTCCTCTGGGCAGGGGCCCACTAAGGGTCCACTGACCTCCCTGACCTCTGCAGCCCTGGGCTGACTGAGGCAGGGTAGAGAGGGGCAGGATACCTGCTCCAGACTGGGTACTACCTTGGAAGGATCCCCTGCCATCAGAGAGGTGGGCAGGCCAGGCCTGTCCACTTCTGGGGCAGTTACTTCACAAGGGCCAGGATCAGTTCCCTGAGAAACTGGACCTTTACCTGTAGTCTGGTGGGGGGAAGACTGCTCTTCCTCCCCTATGCTCTCTGTTTGTGTAGAGTGATCCATAGTTTCAGGCTTCACTCTTTCTATTTTCTCCTGGGGTGGAGGTGAGGCCCTCAGGGTCTCATCCACTCTCTCAGGAATTCCTACCATTTTCAAATGGGCCTTGTGGTCAACCTCAGCCCAGGCTGAGATTTCTAGATCATTCCCCAGTAGACAATCTACAGGCAAGTTTGGGGACACTGCCACTCTCTTGGGGCCAGTGACTCCTCCCCAGCTGAGATTTACCACTGCCATGGGATGATCTGTCCTGATTCCATCAATGTTGGTCACCTGATAGCTAAACCCAGGTAAAAGCTGATCTAGGGGCACTAGCCTCTTGGTCACCATGGTGACACTGGCCCCTGTGTCCTTATAGGCCACAGCCTTCTGACCATTGATTATTGGTTCTTGTCTGTACCTGCCCAGAATACTGGGGCTCATGGTAAAGTTGGCAAACCCCATGCCACCATCACAGACCATAGTTGCTAATGCAGGGGACCTGGCTAGGCCAGAGTCCACTGGTGTCCCCAAAGAGAACCCAACTAAGTTTTTGGGTGCACTCCCACCACCTGGGGGATTACTACTAGTAGTAACAGGAGGTGTTGGAGCAGGTTTTGGAGGAACACTTTCTTTATTGCCATTCTTAGGACAGCTGGAGTCAGTTTTCCAGTGGCCAGGTTTCTTACACACATGGCAATATGGTTTCTTGGTATTAGAGGAAGTATTTTGGGACCCACCCCCAGCACTGGTTTGTTGGGGCCCTTCAGAGGACTTTTCTTGTTTATCATCCCCACCTTTCTCTTTGGGCTTAGTGGAATCCTTCTTCTGGTCACCAACTTGGTTCTTAGGCCTGATCCTGGTTCTGACCCATTTGTCTGCCTTCTTTCCCAATTCTTGGGGAGAGGTCAGATCAGAGTCCACCAGGTGCTGGTGTAAAAGTTGGTTCTGACAATTATTAAGAATCTGCTCCCTCATAATGAGATTATACAATCCTTGATAATCATTAACTTTACTGCCATTTAACCAACCTTCCAGTGCCTTGGTTGCACAATCCACAAAGTCTACCCAATCTTGATTCTGTGCTTTCTGGGTGTCTCTGAACTTAAGTCTGTACTGATAAGTGGTTAAGCCAAACCCATCTATTAAAGCAGCTTTCAAGATATAATAATCATCAGCATCCTCTTCTCTTACAGAGAGGAGCTTGTCTCTCCCTTTATCTGAAAAGGAGAGCCACAGGATTGCTGCCCACTGCTCTACAGGGACCCTCTGTACTCTACAGGCCCTTTCAAGAGCAGATATCCATTTGTGGATATCATCCCCATTCTGATAGGGGGGCACAATCTTGTGGAGGTTCCTATTGTCAGGGACTCTCTCTCTAACTCTAGGGGTTTCATTACTGCCACCAGGGATCTCTAGACCCCATTTCTTTGAAGCTTTCTGAAGCTCCAGGGTTTCCCTGTCTAATGCTAACTGTTCTCTTTTAAGCTGAAGCTTAGCCTGCTCAAATTTGATCAGTCTGCATTTCCTCTCATGAGAGGTTTCTCTTCTCTGAGAAGAGGCAGAGGACCCTTTGGATCCCCTAGAATGGTTGGATCCCACTGAGGGGGATCTGTTCCTTCTGGGGTCCACCACTCTCCTTTTAAGGGTGGAAGGAGTGCCTCTTGGGCCATCACTTCCATGCTGTGAGTGGTCTGTGTCTTCCAGGTCAGGATTTTCATCCTCTTCCTGTTCCTCTTCAGATTCCACTCTGGGAGTGTCCTCTTCTGAGGGGTGCCCACCCACGTTGTCCGTCCCTCTGGATCCTATGGACTCCATAAAGTCTGCTATGAGCAGGATCTCCTTGAGACGTTTTGTGTTGGCACCTCTTTCTGTCTTCAGTCTCCTAAGGGTGCACATTTCCCTGAGCTCAGCAAAGGTGAAATTATCATACTTATCTACTGGGACCCTCTGGGGTCCTTCCATAGCCTTAGTGCCACTTGAAGACATGTTTAGTGTAGTGATGTATCTACCTACACTAAGTGTGGCCTACTGAACCCTCTCTTGAGTTGTAGTCAAGGTGTGCTAAACCCTCTACACACAACTCTAAGTTCAGTAGAACTTATTGTATTCTAGCTTGAATTTATATGTACCTTTGGTACCAAGTGGCTTTCACTTTAGAAATTCAATTTGTTATCTGGTAAAACAATGGCAAGCTTGAATCCAACCGCTGCACACCAATGTGAGAAGTTGGCCTGGCATATGCTGTTCCTAGTTATAGGGACACCTTGCACCAGTCCAATTCGACTCCTATTGATGTTAGGTTTAAGACAACCTTTAAAGAAAGCTATCCTAGTGGTAGCTGTGGAGAGCAGCCTTCAGGCTAAGTCTTGAAGGAGTGTTAAGCTTATTGTTTTACCATAATAACCTCTTGAATAACCAAATGAAAGAGTAGCCCACACAGGTATATATATAAAATATATGTATTTATTCTAGACAGAATCCCACAGTCACTTTATGTGGCTAGTGGCAAAGTTACAATTCAAACAAGCATTTCTAAACACAATAAATAGCACAGAAATCAATGGGCCCCAGGGGGGGGACCAAACCATATACTAAAATAGTGGTATAAGAACCACGACAATTCTACAGGCAATGCCTAGGGCATTCAGGATCGCTTGCCCCTTCAGAATCCACCCACAGTTAAGAGGAAGGGGACCCACGGGAGACGCGTGCAGTGCAAAGAGCTGCTATCGGGATCGCTATGTTAGCCTATGGAGAATGTCGCGGTTGAATATTCAAAGTTAAAGGACACTTCTGGCAACAGTACAAAGTTAAGGCTTGAGACTTAAGGCTTTGGAGAGCCCACCACCACTGGAGTACCGAAGTACCACTGTTACCTGCCCCAGGGAAGCCGGGTGCATAGGTCGATTCTGGTGTCGGGTCGCGGGCTGATTTCCTATGGAAAAGTAGTCCAAACTGCTGCTAGCTGCGAGTGTCGCTGAAGTCGTGAAGATTGAAGTTGAAGAGAAGATAAAGATGAACCTGAAAGCAGAGGGGACAGAGTCTGGGTCACAGCAAGTGACCAGGGAGCTCACAGCAAGGAGCTCGTGGAAGTCGGGTGCTTCAGGTGTAGGAAGTACAGCTGGGCTCTGCAGTCACGGGCTCCGGGAGGCTTCAAGGAAGGCCAGCTTCTGGAGGGCGACTGTCCCACGTCGGCTGAGGGTCGCTGCGGTGTTAGTGTCCCGATTGGATCCACTAAGCCTTGGCAACCGCAACCCATGCAAGATAGACAAAGCAGCTGCTGGTGCAGACCCACGAGGTCTGAGGGTGCTCTCTTTTGCAGGGAGCGTAGAGCAGGCCTGGAGCAACCAGGGGAACTCTTAGAAAGAAAGATTTTCCTCTGTCAGGGCCCACAAGTCGAGGGACAAGGGACCGCGGAAGGCAGCAAAATGGAGTGCGTAAAAGGGCTCCCACGGGCCACCGGAGCGGGCCAGGGAGCTGAGGGTCGGCACAAATGCTGCTAGATGGTTGGCTCAGAAATGGGCTAAAGCACAACCTCCCCACTGGTCGGGGTCGTGTGCTGGACAAGAGGTGGCCGGTGTCTCGGGGTATGCGGGGATCTCGACACCCACGTGGTCCAGGGTGCTCAGACTTGCTGGGCACGCTCACAGGACGCTGGGATGCACTGGAGACCCACCTCGAGGTTGCTGGAAGGCGTCGAAGGTCGTGAGAGCAACGAAGTTCCAACCGGGTATCTTGTAGTCTTTTAGGTGCCTGCCAAGCAGGGGGATAACTCCTTTATCCCAAGGGAGATTTCTTCGGTCAGCTGGGCAGCAGCTCGTTGAAGGTCAGTTCTGTGAAGTTCTGGACGAATCTAAGGCTCTAGGGCAAAGTTATTCCCATATATCCCCAAGATTAGGGGATGGTCCAAAATAGAGCCTGCCAATCAGAGTAGAGGCGGGAAAGGGTGGCTACACCCACTCCCCTTTGTGTGTTTCCCGCCTGGGCGAGGGGCAGGATGCCCCTGAACCGGTTCCAGGCGGTGTATGCAGAATTGGGGCTCTGCAGCTGCCTACGTGCAACTCTGAATGGACATTTGGTGCACCCACCCTGTTCCAATCCACATTATCCTGTCTGGGGAGGTGCTGGCACCTCCCTGCCACAGGAGCCCTATTGTCCAGCTGGCGAGGCTGGGATTTTCCCCAGCAACAGCCAGCCAGAGTCGTGTAGGTGGCGAACAGTAGCCATTTTGTGGTACACGTGCACTTTTAAATTGGTGTCTAAAATCTACCGCTTTTCCCATATCACCCTCCTAGCAAGGGGGAATCGTGCCCCCATGCCCATGGCTGGACTGGGGGTATGATTCCTTCATGTTTGACACCAAACACGATATGGTTCTGTGTAGCCAGTCCCAAGTTACAGCGATGACGCAATAACTTATAATGCGGTAAGAGTATATGGTATGGCTACACTACAAACAACCCAGTAACGGTGTTACGAAGGTTGCAGAGAGGTCCTACTCACATAGGGGTCCCCCCTCACACATACCTCAGCACCCAGCCCTGTAGGATTACCAGGGCCTGCCATAGGGGTGACCTATGAGAGTATATGTGTTGTAATGGTATGGGACATAGGGTACCTACATCCCTGTAAGGGGTGCTAGCACCACCTTACCCAGGCTACAGTAGTGGCCTGGTGGTGTCAGTTTGGGTGGCTGTCCCAGGGTGGCACAATAAGTGCTGCAGCCCTGGTAGGCCTACTGGGGGACCCATGCCCTGGGTACCTAGGGTACCATCTACAAGGGACTGGAAGGGCATGCCCAGCATCCAATTATGTTTGTACCTAGAGTACTCACAACAGTTTTAGGGAGAAAGCAGATAGGCTGGGGTCCTGGATAGCAGGATCCCAGCCAGACTAGTCAAAATCCACTTAAATACCAGGCAAAAAGTTGGGGGCAACCATTAGTCAGATTCCACTCTCCTACATAACCCCCCCCCAAACGAAAGGAGATAAGGCTAACCTTGTCCAGATAAGCCTTTATTTCCTGAGTGGCCATATAAGGAAGAACCTGTACTAACATGGTTGCTCCCTGTGTCATGGTCCACTTGGGAAATCCTACCCCAAGGGGTTCTAGAGTTTCTCCAAAGTCTAGGGAAATTACCTGTATTGGTTTTTGGGTCAGAGGTGGGCTGGTGGGGTGTCTGAGTCTGGAAGTGAGACCCTACTTGGGTTGGTCTCAACCTCCTCAGATCACTGGCCACTATGGAAGCCTTTCTGCCCAGGACGGTGTCATATCTGGCCCTAAGGGTCAACCTCTGGCTGCCTACAGCTGGGGGTTGGATCCCTTTGGCTGGAATAGTGGAGGGCACTGGAAGGTTTGGGGCAGCTAGGCCCCAGGTTTCCCTGTGCTCAACAACATCCATTTGAGGGGTGCCTATACCTAGGGGTAAGGGGGATCCCTCAGTTTGTAGAGGAATATTCACCTGGCTGAAACTACTCTGCTGGGTGTCCCTAATCTGTTGATGAGGGGGTTCCTCTGGGCAGGGGCCCACTAAGGGTCCACTGACCTCCCTGACCTCTGCAGCCCTGGGCTGACTGAGGCAGGGTAGAGAGGGGCAGGATACCTGCTCCAGACTGGGTACCACCTTGGAAGGATCCCCTGCCATCAGAGAGGTGGGCAGGCCAGGCCTGTCCACTTCTGGGGCAGTTACTTCACAAGGGCCAGGATCAGTTCCCTGAGAAACTGGACCTTTACCTGTAGTCTGGTGGGGGGAAGACTGCTCTTCCTCCCCTATGCTCTCTGTTTGTGTAGAGTGATCCATAGTTTCAGGCTTCACTCTTTCTATTTTCTCCTGGGGTGGAGGTGAGGCCCTCAGGGTCTCATCCACTCTCTCAGGAATTCCTACCATTTTCAAATGGGCCTTGTGGTCAACCTCAGCCCAGGCTGAGATTTCTAGATCATTCCCCAGTAGACAATCTACAGGCAAGTTTGGGGACACTGCCACTCTCTTGGGGCCAGTGACTCCTCCCCAGCTGAGATTTACCACTGCCATGGGATGATCTGTCCTGATTCCATCAATGTTGGTCACCTGATAGCTAAACCCAGGTAAAAGCTGATCTAGGGGCACTAGCCTCTTGGTCACCATGGTGACACTGGCCCCTGTGTCCTTATAGGCCACAGCCTTCTGACCATTGATTATTGGTTCTTGTCTGTACCTGCCCAGAATACTGGGGCTCATGGTAAAGTTGGCAAACCCCATGCCACCATCACAGACCATAGTTGCTAATGCAGGGGACCTGGCTAGGCCAGAGTCCACTGGTGTCCCCAAAGAGAACCCAACTAAGTTTTTGGGTGCACTCCCACCACCTGGGGGATTACTACTAGTAGTAACAGGAGGTGTTGGAGCAGGTTTTGGAGGAACACTTTCTTTATTGCCATTCTTAGGACAGCTGGAGTCAGTTTTCCAGTGGCCAGGTTTCTTACACACATGGCAATATGGTTTCTTGGTATTAGAGGAAGTATTTTGGGACCCACCCCCAGCACTGGTTTGTTGGGGCCCTTCAGAGGACTTTTCTTGTTTATCATCCCCACCTTTCTCTTTGGGCTTAGTGGAATCCTTCTTCTGGTCACCAACTTGGTTCTTAGGCCTGATCCTGGTTCTGACCCATTTGTCTGCCTTCTTTCCCAATTCTTGGGGAGAGGTCAGATCAGAGTCCACCAGGTGCTGGTGTAAAAGTTGGTTCTGACAATTATTAAGAATCTGCTCCCTCATAATGAGATTATACAATCCTTGATAATCATTAACTTTACTGCCATTTAACCAACCTTCCAGTGCCTTGGTTGCACAATCCACAAAGTCTACCCAATCTTGATTCTGTGCTTTCTGGGTGTCTCTGAACTTAAGTCTGTACTGATCAGTGGTTAAGCCAAACCCATCTATTAAAGCAGCTTTCAAGATATAATAATCATCAGCATCCTCTTCTCTTACAGAGAGGAGCTTGTCTCTCCCTTTATCTGAAAAGGAGAGCCACAGGATTGCTGCCCACTGCTCTACAGGGACCCTCTGTACTCTACAGGCCCTTTCAAGAGCAGATATCCATTTGTGGATATCATCCCCATTCTGATAGGGGGGCACAATCTTGTGGAGGTTCCTATTGTCAGGGACTCTCTCTCTAACTCTAGGGGTTTCATTACTGCCACCAGGGATCTCTAGACCCCATTTCTTTGAAGCTTTCTGAAGCTCCAGGGTTTCCCTGTCTAATGCTAACTGTTCTCTTTTAAGCTGAAGCTTAGCCTGCTCAAATTTGATCAGTCTGCATTTCCTCTCATGAGAGGTTTCTCTTCTCTGAGAAGAGGCAGAGGACCCTTTGGATCCCCTAGAATGGTTGGATCCCACTGAGGGGGATCTGTTCCTTCTGGGGTCCACCACTCTCCTTTTAAGGGTGGAAGGAGTGCCTCTTGGGCCATCACTTCCATGCTGTGAGTGGTCTGTGTCTTCCAGGTCAGGATTTTCATCCTCTTCCTGTTCCTCTTCAGATTCCACTCTGGGAGTGTCCTCTTCTGAGGGGTGCCCACCCACGTTGTCCGTCCCTCTGGATCCTATGGACTCCATAAAGTCTGCTATGAGCAGGATCTCCTTGAGACGTTTTGTGTTGGCACCTCTTTCTGTCTTCAGTCTCCTAAGGGTGCACATTTCCCTGAGCTCAGCAAAGGTGAAATTATCATACTTATCTACTGGGACCCTCTGGGGTCCTTCCATAGCCTTAGTGCCACTTGAAGACATGTTTAGTGTAGTGATGTATCTACCTACACTAAGTGTGGCCTACTGAACCCTCTCTTGAGTTGTAGTCAAGGTGTGCTAAACTCTCTACACACAACTCTAAGTTCAGTAGAACTTATTGTATTCTAGCTTGAATTTATATGTACCTTTGGTACCAAGTGGCTTTCACTTTAGAAATTCAATTTGTTATCTGGTAAAACAATGGCAAGCTTGAATCCAACCGCTGCACACCAATGTGAGAAGTTGGCCTGGCATATGCTGTTCCTAGTTATAGGGACACCTTGCACCAGTCCAATTCGACTCCTATTGATGTTAGGTTTAAGACAACCTTTAAAGAAAGCTATCCTAGTGGTAGCTGTGGAGAGCAGCCTTCAGGCTAAGTCTTGAAGGAGTGTTAAGCTTATTGTTTTACCATAATAACCTCTTGAATAACCAAATGAAAGAGTAGCCCACACAGGTATATATATAAAATATATGTATTTATTCTAGACAGAATCCCACAGTCACTTTATGTGGCTAGTGGCAAAGTTACAATTCAAACAAGCATTTCTAAACACAATAAATAGCACAGAAATCAATGGGCCCCAGGGGGGGGACCAAACCATATACTAAAATAGTGGTATAATGGTCAAAGAATTGAGGACGGACAGCAGAGGGCGCTACTGCACTACAGTGATTCAGAAGCCGAACGAACGGCGGTGACGGCGGCGGCGAGCTGAGCTGACCCGAGGCGAGGAGCCAGGACAAGGCAGGGGGGAAAGGAGAACGAAGAGACACCTCAGCCATCCCTACCTTGCGATCTAGTCTTGCCCCCGGTCTCCCGTAGGGCTGCTTCATTCAGCGCTGTGCCCGGCTGCGAGGGGAGCTAAGCACAGCAGGATCCGTGGGCGCCGCAAGCCTCAACGTTCATCGCGTCGCAGGCAGGTGAGTCCGCTGAGATCCCTGCCTGCCGCCGTGGCCCCGCTCCGCTCTTCCCTCCCGTATCCCGCCGATCTGTCAACTGAGTTTGGCACCTGGAGACTGCCGTAGGAGGCGTGGAGAGAGTTGGTACACAAGTGAGTGGAGTGAGTGGAGTCCTGCGGTGGTACTTGCGCCTACCCCCGCCCGTCCACTCGCACCCTGCCCCCGCCCTTCCCTTCACAAAAAAGCCCTCCACAAAAAGGCCCTTGACCTACCGCTGCAGCTCGCTTCCTCTGCCCCCACCGGATCAGCTCCCACCGGACTAGTGAGCTAAGGGGTGGGGTTGGACACAGTGCCCTACGAGCGCTGAGCAGAAGGAGAGGGGGAAGGGTAGCAGGGCGGTCAAGCAGCAGCTAACAGCAATCAAAATCTAACAACCGAGCAGCAGCTAAACAAGGAAACAAGCTAAACAAGGAAAACAAACCACCTACAGCACCTTTGCAATCAGCAACGGGAAAAAAAAAAAATCAATAAAAATAATAATCTAACAAAACCCAACAAATAACAATTATCAACTAACGACCAAGTGCTGCTGTGCTGTCTGAAAGCGTGTCCATTGCTGGTGTGAAGAAACAACGCGCTGGAAAGAACTCTAAGCGCCTGTACCGTGCAAGCGCTATCTGGCAGCGCATAGGGGTTTACTGCTCGCGTTTCCCGCTCCGCGGGAAACACTCGCTGGGTGAGGCAGTCGGCGGCACGAGTGTGAGGAAAACCACATTGCCCACAAGTCAGCGGGGCCAGCTACATCTCGCCGCCACGCCCCCCCCACCTGCCTTCATTATCGCTGGAAGACCGCGCATCGCGGGACGCGCGTGGGCGACGCCGGGCTAATGCCCGGTCATTTACATTTTCTTACTGCCTCATTGAATCTTGTGTCCACTTTCGTAGGTTTGTGAATGATTTGTGTACTGTTATAGCTATACTGTATCTCGGACTTACTTGGCCGGTCAGGGATTGACGTCACTTCAGATTTTTACCAGTTTTACCAGTTTTACTTATTTATATCTTTGATTAAGTCTATTACTGTGGAAAATAGTGTGGAAAATGTCTAAAACACTACGCTCAGGAAGGGTAGTGGGAGTAAAACCTGGCCGAAAATTAACTACCACCCGCACAAGAAACAAATCAGTGAATAACCCACCGTTGAAAGGTCAATGCCAACTATCTGAACTTTGGGATCTAGCTGGTCTAAAAAAATCCAAACTTGTTACGCCACAAAGATCAGATACTAAAGCTCTGGAATTTCATTCTCCAGCCATCATAGACCCCCAACCGCCTCTGGTACAGCATGGGGCCCCACAATCAATGGTAGGGGGGTCTCCCTTACGGGACTCCACAGAGGGGAAAATGACGACCGTAGGTGATCCAGTGCATATACCACCGATCCCTCAGTCACCTATGAATGATAGGCCGGGGGGTGACTTGTCTGCACTATCTAATGACCTGGAACTTTGGGGACGCTACGTAAGCCCAGCTAAAGTGGAGTCTTTGGAGCAGTTTAAAGCCTCAGGGGGTGCCACCCCATCTGGGTTACTGTTGTATAGTAGCACCCCTTCGTTAAATGGCCATGAAATATCCGACTTGTTAAATATTTCCAGGAGTCCCGACCTTAATCTCTTGGATAATTGCTGCACTGCGGAAGTACGAGAAAAGCCGATCTCTGAGTTCATGATCGCTCTGGAACAACTCCTTGCCTCAATCTTACTGCTTTTGGGGAAATTTGTAGGCAGCTCGGACTGTATTCTTGAATCAGTCACTCAAATTTTAAAGACATTGCTGCAGAAATCGCCTGATATGAGGAAGGCCTCTCCCCCCAAGTCTGAGCATTACTTGTCTGAGGGGAAAACCGGAGATATTAGAGGGGAACTGGATAGGAAGGTTGAATCGCCTACTCTGGAACCTCACAAGGATATGCCTCTTACTGCAACTCCCAACTGCATCAAAAACACAGTTCTGGAGATAGAGGAGGAGGATAAACCTTTGCCTGGCCCTAAAGCGGTCCAGGAGTTGTTTCCTATTTTTGTGCCTGAGTGCGGAAAAGAATCCCTGGACGATAAACCGGAGGTAAAAGAAGAAAGGGGAAAAAATGGTAAACAAAAAATTAATAAAGGTAACAAGAGGAAACCAATTCGAAAATACAGAAAGAAAAAGCAGCGGAGGATTATTTTCCAAAATATTTCAGCGGCAAGGGAGAATGATGAAATCAATGTGGAGCCCTCTTCTACTTCCTTAAAGGTGGACATTGATTTGAACTTAACTACTTTAACCTCTGTAGAGGGGGAAAATGAACATCGTAGTTTGTTTTCTCAGGAAGTTACACCGCAAGTAGGGGGCTCTCCCCCATGCTCTCCTTCACGGAGCGCATTAGGAGTGCCAATTTCTTATCCATCTGGGGCTCTTAACCCTTTGGTCCCCCCCTTTGCTGTAACACTAGAGTCGGAAAATTACTGTCCTCCGGCCCGATCTGTAAATATCACTAAGGCCCCGGTGGACGTACGTGTACTAGATTTTGTACCTTTATTTGATACTGACCTTTTGTTAAATAGAGCTTGGCTTCTCAAACGTTTTAGTGAGGTTGAAAGTCTCTACCATATTCAATCTAGAGACATAGAACTGGTGTCTCTGTTGGGTGGAAGTAGGGTATTGAGTATACGGGTGAAATTTTATTCGCCTATTATAACAAACTTGATACTAGAACAAGCCGAAAACTTTCAGCGCCTAGGCATTGACATTCTCCCTATCTCCAACCCAGGCAAGCCAAATCTTTTATGTAACCAGGGGTTTGGGGGTGGTGAGCAAAACGGGGTAACCTCTCCCCTTAGAGACCTAAAAATTTGGGTTTCTAGGGGAAAACGCTCAGTTTCGCACGTGAAGCCACTTCCACAAACTGAGAACTCTTCACTCATAGATGATAATAACCGGTGGAATTGGCTACATAGTGCATTATCAACAAAAACAAAGGATAACCCCAAATTGTTTCACCATCTTTAACACCGCATTAAAAATAATTTCCTGGAATGCGGCTGGATTCCACAGTTGCCCAGAGAAACTAGCTTTTTTATCTTCTCTGGGTGCGGATGTATTGTGCATTCAGGAAACTTGGTGCATTGATATGCTAACTCCATCAAAAGATTTTTATGTCCTGGAAGTACCAGCTGCGCCCTCTAAGAAAGGGCATGCCAGGGGGGGGATTGCCTGCTTATTGTCAAACAAATTGCAATGGAGATTCTCCCATTATATTGATCCTAGTAGACTTTTCCACACAATAACTCTAGAAAATCTGTTCCATAATGGTGAAAAATATCCTATGGTAATTTTTAATGTGTATATACCCCCTGAGGAGCGTTTTAATGATAGTTTGCAGCAGGTTCTCCGATATATTGAACAGATAAAAAATTCCCCATCTTCCCCTGTAATTTTGCTTGTAGGTGATCTAAATTGCAAAATTTCAAATGCTAGTCTGAAACTCTTCAGGAATAAAGTTAAGGAAGAGGTTTATTTTATTCCCCAGACGCTTTTCCCTGAGAACTTGGTGACAAATAAAAGAGGGAAGATTTTGTTAAAAGAATTAGCGATTGGGGATGGTATTATTTTAAATGGAAGATTTCCATCTGACGTCCCCGCTAATTATACTCATAAATCCCCCTTTGGGTCGTCAATTTTGGACTATGCTATTGCAGACTATGGCCTGTTTCCCCATATTCTGGACCTAAAGATTATACCTACGTCACTCAGCGATCATAGTGTATTGTTTTTAACAATGTCTTTAAATTCTTTGAATACGGCGTCTTGGTCGCTTAATGGCAACGAGGCTACCTTCCATGCCTCTTCTGGAAGGTGCTTCTGGAACTTTGCCGCCATTAATGGGGTGCAGGACCTATTGGCCGATACCCTAATGGTAATAAACGAGTGGAATGGTAGCGAATTTGTTTATTTTGAAGAATTTATGCGAAAGATTTTATTTTACGCAAAAAAAACTGTTCCCCCTAGGAAAGGAGAGGTAGTCCCCAATACATTGCGTACCCTGAATAGGGAAATAAATAAACTAGTTCGCGAACAGTATTTAGAAAGGGTTCTGGAACGTGGGAAAGAAATCGCCAGGTTAAAAAGAAAGAGAAGCAGACTCAAGCAAAAAATTAAAAAGGAAAGGGAGGATGAAGTTTGGATTAAACTAAGGGAATCTGCTGTACATGGTAATATTAAAGACTTTTGGGCAATAATTGGGAAGGGATGTGGTACGCGCCATACCCCCACCCCCATTCCTATACCAGAAGAGGTATGGTCCTCTCATATCCGAGAGCTCTATGCAGGGAACGGGACCACAGGTATTGATAATTCCATATATGCTGCCCCTGAAGACCTGGTTTTCCATCCCTCAGAGAAAGAAATTGAGACGGCTATAAAAAATATGCGGCCCTCTGGGGCCATGGGACCGGATGAGCTTCCTATGACGGTCCTCAAACAAGATCCCTTAAGTTGGAGCAAAATTTTGTACCCCTTGTTTAAGGCGTGCCATCTCTCCAAATTTGTTCCTGCGTCCTGGAGAGGAAGTATTTTGGTCCCTATCTTTAAAAAGGGTATAAGGGATAGCCCTAGTAATTACCGCCTGATTGCACTCCTCGACTCCATCGGAAAGGTCTTTGCGAAATGTCTCCTTAGATCTCTTTCTGATTGGGTCGAGGACGGCAATATGTTGCCGTTTGAACAGACTGGTTTCCGAAGGGAGCATGGCACGCTAGATAACCTGACCGCCCTTCAGGTGATCACAGATAAATATGTCCAGGTGAGAGGAGGAGTGGTATATGCCGCCTTTATTGATTTCTCCACAGCGTTCGATAAAGTAGATCGTGGAACGCTGTGGAGAAAACTGGCGACGCTTGGTGTCCCTACCCCCCTGTTGGAACTGGTGCGGGCTCTGCACACTGAGACCTGGTGCAGGGTCTTAATGGGGGGCGAAAGGGGGCTTTCGGCTAAAATACCATCTCGGAATGGCCTTAAACAAGGCTGCTTATTGGCACCCCTTTTGTTCTCCTTATATACGGCTGACCTCCCTGCTGCCGTGTCTGCCAGCGAGGGGATTGCCCCGATGATAGGAGGGACTCCAATATCTTGCCTGATGTATGCCGATGATGTTCTGATTCTTGACTTGACTCCAATTGGTCTTGCAAATCGGCTACAGGCTCTACAGGCCTTTGCTGGTGAGCATTACATGAAGATTAATATTACCAAAAGTAAAGTGATGTGTATAGCTGGTAAGAAGAAGTGCCGCTCGACAAATTACGGTTGGGCTATTGGAGGGCATAGATTGGAGGTCGTAACTTCCTATACTTTTTTGGGAAAAATATTTTCGGCCAATATGAGTGAGAAACTCCATATAGAGCACTGCTCCCGCAAAGCTCTTGCCCATGGCAATGGGTTAAAGTCCTTATACCAGGCAACGGGGAAAAGACATTTTTCCAGTCTTCTAGAAGTTTTTAGAGTAAAAATCCCCGCAACTATCTTGTATGGTATTGAATTAATAGAGGTGAAAAACTGGGACTTCTGCCATAAGATTGAGGGGAAACTCTTAAGATCCCTCTCGACTCTAAACAATGCTTGCCCACTAGCCGCCTGTAGGCTTGACTTTGGACTCAGGAGTTCCTGGGTTCAGGGTCTATGCGCCCTAATAAGATGGGTGGCCAGTTTGGCTAGAGCGGGAGATGGCACCCTGCGAGTTCTCCTCAAAAATGAACTTTTGGGCAATTTTAAAGAGTTCTCTAAACTCGTAAGCAACTTTAGAAGGGCTGTAAAGATACTGAAACTTGATGAAAGTGTTCTATTCTCCTACTCCTCCACGCAGTTAAAATATGTCCTCAAGGAGGCTTCGTGGGAGTTTTGTTTCCTCTCCGATAAAAAATCAGTTGGTGATAAAAGGAATGTGGAACCTCTCATCTCCTCCTATAGGTTGAAACAGCCACAACCCTATGCCCTATGGAATTTACCGCATGGGATACGTAGGTTTTGGTTTTTGTTACGATATGATTTAATTCCACTTAATCTACTGTTATCTAAATGGCATGGCACTTCTGCTTTGTGCAATTTATGTAAACTGAACACCCAGGACTGTATGCATGTATTATTGATTTGTCCTATGTTACGTAATTTGCGCAATCGATGGCTAAAAGTAATTTGTATCCGCCTTAGCATTGTCACTTTAAAGGATTTCCTTCATGCACTTTATTGTCCTCCGAACGAAATGTTCTGTTCTTATATTTTTAACTTTTTTAAAGGATTCTTAGCTATTTATTAATAGCCCTGGTGATATTTTGTCTGTCCGGCCTTGTTAGATTGATTTTCTGATGTATAGCTATTGCGGATTGAATTTTGTTTTTAAATTTTTGTATTTTCTGTGTATTTGTTGCTGTGTATTGTATATGTTTATGTGGCCCTCTTGAGAGCCAAAACATAAAAAATAAATTTGAATTTGAATAGTGGTATAAGAACCACGACAATTCTACAGGCAATGCCTAGGGCATTCAGGATCGCTTGCCCCTTCAGAATCCACCCACAGTTAAGAGGAAGGGGACCCACGGGAGACGCGTGCAGTGCAAAGAGCTGCTATCGGGATCGCTATGTTAGCCTATGGAGAATGTCGCGGTTGAATATTCAAAGTTAAAGGACACTTCTGGCAACAGTACAAAGTTAAGGCTTGAGACTTAAGGCTTTGGAGAGCCCACCACCACTGGAGTACCGAAGTACCACTGTTACCTGCCCCAGGGAAGCCGGGTGCATAGGTCGATTCTGGTGTCGGGTCGCGGGCTGATTTCCTATGGAAAAGTAGTCCAAACTGCTGCTAGCTGCGAGTGTCGCTGAAGTCGTGAAGATTGAAGTTGAAGAGAAGATAAAGATGAACCTGAAAGCAGAGGGGACAGAGTCTGGGTCACAGCAAGTGACCAGGGAGCTCACAGCAAGGAGCTCGTGGAAGTCGGGTGCTTCAGGTGTAGGAAGTACAGCTGGGCTCTGCAGTCACGGGCTCCGGGAGGCTTCAAGGAAGGCCAGCTTCTGGAGGGCGACTGTCCCACGTCGGCTGAGGGTCGCTGCGGTGTTAGTGTCCCGATTGGATCCACTAAGCCTTGGCAACCGCAACCCACGCAAGATAGACAAAGCAGCTGCTGGTGCAGACCCACGAGGTCTGAGGGTGCTCTCTTTTGCAGGGAGCGTAGAGCAGGCCTGGAGCAACCAGGGGAACTCTTAGAAACAAAGATTGTCCTCCGTCAGGGCCCACAAGTCGAGGGACAAGGGACCGTGGAAGGCAGCAAAATGGAGTGCGTAAAAGGGCTCCCACGGGCCACCGGAGCGGGCCAGGGAGCTGAGGGTCGGCACAAATGCTGCTAGACGGTTGGCTCAGAAATGGGCCAAAGCACAACCTCCCCACTGGTCGGGGTCGTGTGCTGGACAAGAGGTGGCCGGTGTCTCGGGGTATGCGGGGATCTCGACACCCACGTGGTCCAGGGTGCTCAGACTTGCTGGGCACGCTCACAGGACGCTGGGATGCACTGGAGACCCACCTCGAGGTTGCTGGAAGGCGTCGAAGGTCGTGAGAGCAACGAAGTTCCAACCGGGTATCTTGTAGTCTTTTAGGTGCCTGCCAAGCAGGGGGATAACTCCTTTATCCCAAGGGAGATTTCTTCGGTCAGCTGGGCAGCAGCTCGTTGAAGGTCAGTTCTGTGAAGTTCTGGACGAATCTAAGGCTCTAGGGCAAAGTTATTCCCATATATCCCCAAGATTAGGGGATGGTCCAAAATAGAGCCTGCCAATCAGAGTAGAGGCGGGAAAGGGTGGCTACACCCACTCCCCTTTGTGTGTTTCCCGCCTGGGCGAGGGGCTGGATGCCCCTGAACCGGTTCCAGGCGGTGTATGCAGAATTGGGGCTCTGCAGCTGCCTACGTGCAACTCTGAATGGACATTTGGTGCACCCACCCTGTTCCAATCCACATTATCCTGTCTGGGGAGGTGCTGGCACCTCCCTGCCACAGGAGCCCTATTGTCCAGCTGGCGAGGCTGGGATTTTCCCCAGCAACAGCCAGCCAGAGTCGTGTAGGTGGCGAACAGTAGCCATTTTGTGGTACACGTGCACTTTTAAATTGGTGTCTAAAATCTACCGCTTTTCCCATATCACCCTCCTAGCAAGGGGGAATCGTGCCCCCATGCCCATGGCTGGACTGGGGGTATGATTCCTTCATGTTTGACACCAAACACGATATGGTTCTGTGTAGCCAGTCCCAAGTTACAGCGATGACGTGATAACTTATAATGCGGTAAGAGTATATGGTATGGCTACACTACAAACAACCCAGTAACGGTGTTACGAAGGTTGCAGTGAGGTCCTACTCACGTAGGGGTCCCCCCTCACACAAACCTCAGCACCCAGCCCTGTAGGATTACCAGGGCCTGCCATAGGGGTGACCTATGAGAGTATATGTGTTGTAATGGTATGGGACATAGGGTACCTACATCCCTGTAAGGGGTGCTAGCACCACCTTACCCAGGCTACAGTAGTGGCCTGGTGGTGTCAGTTTGGGTGGCTGTCCCAGGGTGGCACAATAAGTGCTGCAGCCCTGGTAGGCCTACTGGGGGACCCATGCCCTGGGTACCTAGGGTACCATCTACAAGGGACTGGAAGGGCATGCCCAGCATCCAATTATGTTTGTACCTAGAGTACTCACAACAGTTTTAGGGAGAAAGCAGATAGGCTGGGGTCCTGGATAGCAGGATCCCAGCCAGACTAGTCAAAAACCACTTAAATACCAGGCAAAAAGTTGGGGGCAACCATTAGTCAGATTCCACTCTCCTACAGTAAGGTCTTAGACTCTTACTCTGTCCTAATGGTTAAGGTCTTAGACTCTTACTCTGGCCTAATGGTTAAGGTCTAGACTCTTACTTAGGCCTAATCCGTAAGGTCTTAATTCTTACTATGGCCTAATGGTTAAGGTCTTAACTCTTACTCTGGCCTAATGGTTAAGGTCTTAGACTCTTACTCTGGCCTAATGGTTAAGGTCTTAGACTCTTACTCGGGCCTAATGGTTAAGGTCTAGACTCTTACTCTGGCCTAGTCCGTAAGGTCTTAACTCTTACTATGGCCTAATGGTTAAGGTCTTAACTCTTACTCTGGCCTAACGGTTAAGGTCTTAGACTCTTACTCTGGCCTAATGGTTAAGGTCTTAACTCTTACTCTGGCCTAATGGGTAAGGTCTTAGACTCTTACTCTGGCCTAATGGTTAAGGTCTTAACTCTTACTCTGGCCTACTGGTTAAGGTCTTAACTCTTACTCTGGCCTAATGGGTACGATCTTAGACTCTTACTCTGTCCTAATGGTTAAGGTCTTAGACTCTAACTCTGGCCTAATGGTTAAGGTCTAGACTCTTACTCTGGCTTAATCCGTAAGGTCTTAACTCTTACTATGGCCTAATGGTTAAGGTCTTAACTCTTACTTTGGCCTAATGGTGAAGGTCTTAACTCTTACTATTGACTAATGGTTAAGGTCTTAACTCTTACTCTATCCTAATGGTTAAGGTCTTAACTCTTACTTTGGCCTAATGGTGAAGGTCTTAACTCTTACTATTGACTAATGGTTAAGGTCTTAACTCTTACTCTATCCTAATGGTTAAGGTCTTAGACTCTTACTCTGGCCTAATGGTTAAGGTCTTAATTCTTACTCTGGCCTAATGGCTAAGGTCTTAGACTCTTACTCTGGCCTAATGGTTAAGGTCTTAACTCTTACTCTGGCCTAATGGGTAAGGTGTTAGACTCTTACTCTGGCCTAATGTTAAAGGTCTTAACTCTTACTCTGGCCTAATGGTTAAGGTCTTAGACTCTTACTCTGGCCTAACGGTTAAAGTCTTAGACTCTTACTCTGGCCCAATGGTTAAGGTTTTAGACGTTTACTCTTGCCTAATGGTTAAGGTCTTAACTCTTACTCTGGCCTAATGGTTAAGGTCTTAATTCTTACTCTGACCTAATGGTTAAGGTTTTAACTCTTGCTCTGGCCTTATGGTTAAGGTCCTAACTCTTACTCTGGCCTAATGGTTAATGTATTAGACTCTTACTCTGGCCTAATGGTTAAGGTCTTGACTCTTACTCTGGCCTAATGGTTAAGGTCTTAGACTCTTACTCTGGCCTAATGGTTAAGGTTTTATACTCTTACTCTGGCCTAATGGCTAAGGTCTTGACTCTCACTCTGGCCTAATGGTTAAGGTCTAGACTCCTACTCTGGCCTCCTGGTTAAGGTCTTAACTCTTACTGTGGCCTAATGGTTAAGGTCTTAGACTCTTACTCTGGCCTACTGGTTAAGACCCTAACTCTTACTCTGGCCTAATGGTTAAGGTTTTAACTCTTACTCTGGCCTAATGGTTAAGGTTTTAGACTCTTACTCTGGCCTAACGGTTAAAGTCTTAGACTCTTACTCTGGCCTAATGTTTAAGGTCTTATCTCTTACTCTGGCCTAATGGTTAAGGTCTAAGACTCTTACTCTTGCCTAATGGTTAAGGTCTTAACTCTTACTCTGGCCTAATGGTTAAGGTCTTAACTCTTACTTTGGACTAATGGTTAAGGTCTTAGACTCTCACTCTGCCATAATGGCTAAGGTCTTAACACTTACTCTGGCCTACTGGTTAAGGTCTTAGACTCTTACTCTGTCCTACTGGTTAAAGTCTTAACTCTTACTCTGGCCTAATGGTTAAGGTTTAAACTCTTCATCTGGCCTAATGGTTGAGGTCTTAGACTCTTACTCTGGCCTAATGGTTAAGGTCTTAACTCTTACTCTGACCTAATGGTTATGGTCTTAGACTCTTACTCTGGCCTAATAGTTAAGGTCTTGACTCTTACTCTGGCCTAATGGTTAAAGTCTTAGACTCTTACTCTGGCCTAATGGTTAAGGTCTAGACTCTTATTCTGGACTAATGGTTAAGCTCTTAACTCTTCCTCTGGGCTAATGGCTAAGTTCTTAACTCTTACTCTGGCCTAATGGTTAAGGTCACAGACTCTTACTCTTGCCTAATGTTTAAGATCTTAACTCTTACTCTGGCCTAATGGTTAAGGTGTTAACTCTTACTCTGGCCTAATGGTTAAGGTCTTAGACTCTTACACTGGCCTACTGGTTAAGGTCTTTGCTCTTACTCTGGCCTACTGGTTAAGGTCCTAGACTCTTACTCTGGCCTAATGGTTAAGGTCCTAACTCTTACTATTGACTAATGGTTAAGGTCTTAACTCTTACTCTGGCCTAATGGGTAAGGTCTTAGACTCTTACTCTGGCCTACTGGTTAAGGTCTTAACTCTTACTCTGGCCTAATGGGTAAGGTCTTAGACTCTTACTCTGTCCTAATGGTTAAGATCTTAGACTCTTACTCTGGCCTAATGGTTAAGGTCTAGACTCTTACTCTGGCCTAATCCGTAAGGTCTTAACTCTTACTATGGCCTAATGGTTAAGGTCTTAGACTCTTACTCTTGCCTAATGGTTAAGGTCTTAACTCTAACTCTGGCCTAATGGTTAAGGTCTTAACTCTTACTTTGGCCTAATGGTTAAGGTCTTAACTCTTACTATTGACTAATGATTAAGGTCTTAACTCTTACTCTGGCCTAATGGTTAAGGTCTTAGACACTTACTCTGTCCTAATGGTTAAGGTCTTAGACTCTTACTCTGGCCTAATGGTTAAGGTCTTAGACTCTTACTCTGGCCTACTGGTTAAGGTCTTAAATCTTACTCTGGCCTAATGGTTAAGGTTTTAACTCTTACTCTGGCCTAATGGTTAAGGTTTTAGACTCTTACTCTGGCCTAATGGTTAAAGTCTTAGACTCTTACTCTGGCCTAATGGTTAAGGTCTTAACTCTTACTCTGGCCTAATGGTTAACGTATTGGACTCTTACTCTGGCCTAATGGTTAAGGTCTTGACTCTTACTCTGGCCTAATGGTTAAGGTCTTAGACTCTTACTCTGGCCTAATGGTTAAGGTATTATACTCTTACTCTGGCCTAATGGCTAAGGTCTTGACTCTCACTCTGGCCTAATGGTTGAGGTCTAGACTCCTACTCTGGCCTACTGGTTAAGGTCTTAACTCTTACTCTGGCCTAATGGTTAAGGTCTTAGACTCTTACTCTGGCCTAAGGGTTAAGGTCTTAGACTCTTACTCTGGCCTAATGGTTAAGGTTTTAGACTTTTACTCTTGCCTAATGGTTAAGGTCTTAACTCTTACTCTGGCCTGATGGTTAAGGTCTTAGACTCTTACTCTGGCCTAATGGTTAAGGTCTTAACTCTTACTCTGGCCTAATGGGTAAGGTCTTACTCTGGACTAATGGGTAAGGTCTTAGACTCTTACTCTGGCCTACTGGTTAAGGTCTTAACTCTTACTCTGGCCTAATGGTTAAGGTCTTAACTCTTACTCTGGCCAAATGGTTAAGGTCTTAGACTCTTACTTTGGCCTAATGGTTAAGGTCTAAACTCTTACTATTGACTAATGGTTAAGGTCTTAACTCTTACTCTGGCCTACTGGTTAAGGTCTTAACTCTTACTCTGGCCTAATGGGTAAGGTCTTAGACTCTTAATCTGTCCTAATGGTTAAGGTCTTAGACTCTTACTCTGGCCTAATGGTTAAGGTCTAGACTCTTACTTAGGCCTAATCCGTAAGGTCTTAATTCTTACTATGGCCTAATGGTTAAGGTCTTAACTCTTACTCTGGCCTAATGGTTAAGGTCGTAGACTCTTACTCTGGCCTAATGGTTAAGGTCTTAGACTCTTACTCGGGCCTAATGGTTAAGGTCTAGACTCTTACTCTGGCCTAGTCCGTAAGGTCTTAACTCTTACTATGGCCTAATGGTTAGGGTCTTAACTCTTACTCTGGCCTAACGGTTAAGGTCTTAGACTCTTACTCTGGCCTAATGGTTAAGGTCTTAACTCTTACTCTGGCCTAATGGGTAAGGTCTTAGACTCTTACTCTGGCCTACTGGTTAAGGTCTTAACTCTTACTCTGGCCTAATGGTTAAGGTCTTAACTCTTACTCTGGACTAATGGTTAAGGTCCTAGACTCTCACTCTGGCATAATGGTTAAGGTCTTAACTCTTACTCTGGCCTACTGGTTAAGATCTTAACTCTTACACTGGCCTAATGGTTAAGCTCTTAGACTCTTACTCTGGCCTACTGGTTAAAGTCTTAACTCTTACTCTGGCCTAATGGTTAAGGTTTTAACTCTTACTCTGGCCTAATGGTTGAGGTCTTAGACTGTTACTGTGGCCTAATGGTTAAGGTCTTAACTATTACTCTGGCCTACTGGTTAAGGTGTTAACTCTTACTCTGGCCTAATGGTTAAGGTCTTAGACTCTAACTCTGGCCTACTGGTTAAGGTCTTAACTCTTACTCTGGCCTAATGGTTAAAGTTTTAACTTTTACTCTGGCCTAATGTTTGAAGTCTTAGACTCTTACTCTTGCCTAATGGTTAAGGTCTTACCTCTTACTCTGGCCTAATGGTTAAGGTCTTAACTCTTACTCTGGCCTACTGGTTAAGGTCTTAGACTCTTACTGTGGCCTAATGGTTAAGGTCTTAGACTCTTACTCTGGCCTAATGTTAAAGGTCTTAACTCTTACGCTGGCCTAATGGTTAAGGTCTTAGACTCTTACTCTGGCCTACTGGTTAAGGTCTTAACTCTTACTGTGGCCTAATGGTTAAAGTTTTAACTTTTACTCTGGCCTAATGTTTGAGGTCTTAGACTCTTACTCTTGCCTAATGGATAAGGTCTTACCTCTTACTCTGGCCTAATGGTTAAGGTCTTAGACTCTTACTCTTGCCTAATTGTTAAGGTCTTAACTCTTACTCTGGCCTACTGGTTAAGGTCTTAGACTCTTACTGTGGCCTAATGGTTAAGGTCTTAGACTCTTACTCTGGCCTAATGTTAAAGGTCTTAACTCTTACGCTGGCCTAATGGTTAAGGTCTTAGACTCTTACTCTGGCCTAACGGTTAAGGTCTTAGACTCTTACTCTGGCCCAATGGTTAAGGTTTTAGACGTTTACTCTTGCCTAATGGTTAAGGTCTTAACTCTTGCTCTGGCCTAATGGTTAAGGTTTTAGACTCTTACTCTGGCCTAATGCTTAAAGTCTTAGACTCTTACTCTGGCCTAATGGTTAAGGTCTTAGACTCTTACACTGGCCTGCTGGTTAAGGTCTTTGCTCTTACTCTGGCCTACTGGTTAAGGTCCTAGACTCTTACTCTGGCCTAATGGTTAAGGTCCTAACTATTACTATTGACTAATGGTTAAGGTCTTAACTCTTACTCTTGCCTAATGGTTAAGATCTTAACTCTTACTCTGGCCTAATGGTTAAGGTGTTAACTCTTTCTCTGGCCTAATGGTTAAGGTCTTAGACTCTTACACTGGCCTACTGGTTAAGGTCTTTGCTCTTACTCTGGCCTACTGGTTAAGGTCCTAGACTCTTACTCTGGCCTAATGGTTAAGGTCCTAACTCTTACTATTGACTAATGGTTAAGGTCTTAACTCTTACACTGGCCTACTGGTTAAGGTCTTTGCTCTTACTCTGGCCTACTGGTTAAGGTCCTAGACTCTTACTCTGGCCTAATGGTTAAGGTCCTAACTCTTACTATTGACTAATGGTTAAGGTCTTAACTCTTACTCTGGCCTAATGGGTAAGGTCTTAGACTCTTACTCTGGCCTACTGGTTAAGGTCTTAACTCTTACTCTGGCCTAATGGGTAAGGTCTTAGACTCTTACTCTGTCCTAATGGTTAAGGTCTTAGACTCTTACTCTGGCCTAATGGTTAAGGTCTAGACTCTTACTCTGGCCTAATCCGTAAGGTCTTAACTCTTACTATGGCCTAATGGGTAAGGTCTTAGACTCTTACTCTGGCCTAATGGTTAAGGTCTTAACTCTTACTTTGGCCTAATGGTTAAGGTTTTAGCTCTTACTCTGGCCTAATGGTTGAGGTCTTAGACTCTTACTCTGGCCTAATGGTTAAGGTCTTAACTCTTACTCTGACCTAATGGTTAAGGTCTTAGACTCTTACTCTGGCCTAATGGTTAAGGTCTTGACTCTTACTCTGGCCTAATGGTTAAAGTCCTAGACTCTTACTCTGGCCTAATGGTTAAGGTCTAGACTCTTATTCTGGACTAATGGTTAAGCTATTAACTCTTCCTCTGGACTAATGGCTAAGTTCTTAACTCTTACTCCGACCTAATGGTTAAGGTCTTAGACTCTTACTCTGGCCTAATGGTTAAGGTCGCAGACTCTTACTCTTGCCTAATGGTTAAGATCTTAACTCTTACTCTGGCCTAATGGTTAAGGTGTTAACTCTTACTCTGGCCTAATGGTTAAGGTCTTAGACTCTTACACTGGCCTACTGGTTAAGGTCTTTGCTCTTACTCTGGCCTACTGGTTAAGGTCTTAGACTCTTACTTTGGCCTAATGGTTAAGGTCTAAACTCTTACTATTGACTAATGGTTAAGGTCTTAACTCTTACTCTGGCCTACCGGTTAATATCCTAGACTCTTACTCTGGCCTAATGGTTAAGGTCCTAACTCTTACTATTGACTAATGGTTAAGGTCTTAAAGCTTACTCTGGCCTAATGGGTAAGGTCTTAGACTCTTACTCTGGCCTACTGGTTAAGGTCTTAACTCTTACTCTGGCCTAATGGGTAAGGTCTTAGACTCTTACTCTGTCCTAATGGTTAAGGTCTAAGACTCTTACTCTGGCATAATGGTTAAGGTCTAGACTCTTACTCTGGCCTAATCCGTAAGGTCTTAACTTTTACTATGGCCTAATGGTTAAGGTCTTAGACTCTTACTCTTGCCTAATGGTTAAGGTCTTAACTCTAACTCTGGCCTAATGGTTAAGGTCTTAACTCTTACTTTGGCCTAATGGTTAAGGTCTTAACTCTTACTATTGACTAATGATTAAGGTCTTAACCCTTACTCTGGCCTAATGGTTAAGGTCTTAGACACTTACTCTGTCCTAATGGTTAAGGTCTTAGACTCTTACTGTGGCCTAATGGTTAAGGTCTTAGACTCTTACTCTGGCCTACTGGTTAAGGTCTTAACTCTTGCTCTGGCCTAATGGTTAAGGTCTTAGACACTTACTCTGTCCTAATGGTTAAGGTCTTATACTTTTACTGTGGCCTAATGGTTAAGGTCTTAGACTCTTACTCTTGCCTACTGGTTAAGGTCTTAACTCTTACTCTGGCCTAATGGTTAAGGTCTTAGACTCTTACTCTGGCCTAATGGTTAAGGTCTTAACTCTTACTCTGGCCTAATGGGTAAGTGTGAGAAGTTGGCCTGGCATATGCTGGTCACTAGTTCTAGTGGCCACCTTGCACCAGTCCAATTCGACTCTTGGTAGATAGGTTTAAAGACAACCTTTTAAAAGAAAGCTATCCTAGTGGTAGCTGTGGAGAGCAGCCTTCAGGCTAAGTCTCTGAGGAATGTAAAGCAGCTTGTTTTACCTTATAATCTCTTGAATTACCAAATGAAAAGACACCACACAGGTATATATATGAAATATATATGTATTTATTACTAAATATACTCTACTAATCTCTTTATGAGATTAGTCCCAGGTAAACATTTAAAAGATCAACATTTCTCAACAAATTAAGCACATAAATCACTGTAGCCCTAGGGGCGTACCAGACCATATACTAAGTAAATGGTATAACAAATTCGACAAGCAAAATGAAGAGGACTAGGGCCTTGGGAATCGCTGGGGCTTCACTGCTGTAGTGTTTTCAGGTAAGTAACTAGCCCACAGGGGACGCGTGCAGTGTCTAAACACGCACGCGAGTTTCTCATAGACTTCAATGCAAAAATGTCGCGATTTGTATTTTAAAGTTTTAGGGCACTTCTGAGTGGACAACAAGCACACAACTTACAGGGTAAGTATTTCGATAGCCAATGCACACTTGGGCACCGTAATGCCAGAGTTACCTCACCCAGGGAGTCCGGGTGCACAGGTGTCCTTTGGTGTCGGGTCGCGATGCTGTTTTCAATGGGAATCGAGGTGTTCTTGCTGCTTGTGTCGTCGAGAGAGGTGTCCGTTCGGTTCCAACGATGGATTGGAGTTGCAGGCGACCTGGAAATTGAGGGGACAGAGTTCAGAGTCACTTGCCAGTGACCGGTGGCCTTCAGGATAGATGACCACAACTGTCGCGTCGCTTTCGTCGCTGATGGTGTTTTGTCTCTTCGCCCACGCCGTCCAGGAGGGATCGATGATGACCAGCAGCTGGAGTTGGAGGGTCCCACGACGTCTGCAGCTGTTGGCGGTGTCGGCACTCGGATTGGAGCCAACAAACCTTGGCAACTGCAAGTCTCGGGGAGAGTGAAGATGGTGGATAGCTCAGACCAGCAAGGTCCGAGCGACTTACCCAGCAAGGGTAAGTGAGGGTAGGCCCAGAGCAACCAGGCCAGCTCTTGGAATCGTCGAGGATGTCTTCAGGAGGGCTACTAGCCAACGGGCAAGCAACCGCGAAGACGCCTTTGCAGGAAAACTTCAGCAACAGCCCACGGTCACTCGGGACGGGGTAGGCCACTGATCTTTGGTTCAGTACCTGCTCGGGACTTGGACATTAAGTGGTCCAAAGCACAGGGTTGTAGTTCATCGTTCAGGGCTTGCACTCGAAATCAGTGCACGGTTCCCTGGTATTGTCGTTTCTCGTCACTCGTGGGGTCCACACGCCACAGCTTCGCTGGGGACTCAAAATGGCCGTAGAGAGGTCAGGAAATCGACTTCAGGGGATGCAGGGACTTCGGGCTCCGGCGGGAGCGGTAAAGTTTGCAACCGTTGTTCAGTCCTTAAGGTGCCTGCAAAGCAGGGGAGCCACTCCTTGGCTCCAAGGGAGATCCTTCGGTCTTCTAAAGGTAGTAGAACGTTGAAGGGACCGGATTCTTCTTCGTAGAGCGTCGTCCAGGTGTAATCTGAATTGCATTGGCAATCTTTGGTATCTTATACTGTAAAGATGGGAGGGACTAGCTCTAGGGCCACTCCTCTAGGAGGGCCAGGGTAGGGGTGGTTACACCCACTTCCCTTTGTCCAGTTTCGCGCCAGGACAGGGGCAGAGGCCCCTGAACCGGTTTGAGCTGGCATTTGCACAGAGGAGCCTACTGCTCCCCCAGTGCAGGACTTCAAAGGCCCTCTAAGAGTGCACCCACCCAGCTCCAATACACTAAATCCTGTCTGGAAGGTTGTGACACCTCCCTGTGACAGGAAACCCTTTGTTGATCTCCCTCCACTGCGAGTTTCGGTCAGCAGCAGGAGGGCAGCCCGGTGTCTGTGCTGGTGGCATCCATTTTGTGATGCCAGGGCTCTAGAAGATTTCTACCGTTTGGTACAGTGGGTACATGTCGTCCCCTCTAGTAGGGTGGGATCATACTCCCACACCAGTTACTGGTGTGGGGGTATGATTCCAAAACGTTTGACACCAAACACGACATGTTTTGATGCAGTCATTCCAAAGTTAGCATTAACCGGGAGGTTATAATGCACTTAAGAGTATATGGTTTAACCGCATCCACAAACAGCAGCAGAGAATAGACTCTGCCAGCTGCAGGGGGGTCCTGCTCAGGCAGAAGCACCCCCTCACATAGTAAACCGTGCACCCTGCCCTTGGGATTGATAGGGCCTACCATAGGGGTGACTGATAGGTTCATATGTGTGTGTATGGTGAGATATAGAAACCTATACCTCTGTGAGGAGTGCTAACACTACCTCACACAGGCTGCAGTAGCAGGCCTGTGGTGTCAGATTGAGAATGCTTCCCAGGGGTGGCATAATACGTGCTGCAGCCCCTGGTAGGCCTGTGAAGTACCAATGCCCTAGGTACCTAAGGTACCATATACTAGGGGCCCACAAGGTACCACAGTATCCAATCACTAGTGCATCTAGTATGCACATCAATCATTTTAGGGAGTAAGCAGATAGGCTGGGGTCCTGAATAGCAGGATCCCAGCCAGACTAGTCAAAAACCACTCAAACACCAGGAAAAAAGTGGGGGCAACCATATAGTCAGATTCCACCTTCCTACAGTAAGGTCTTAGACTCTTACTCTGGCCTACTGGTTAAGGTCTTAATTCTTACTCTGGCCTAATGGTTAAGGTTTTAACTCTTACTCTGGCCTAATGGTTAAGGTTTTAGACTCTTACTCTGGCCTAATGGTTAAAGTCTTAGACTCTTACTCTGGCCTAATGGTTAACGTATTGGACTCTTACTCTGGCCTAATGGTTAAGGTCTTGACTCTTACTCTGGCCTAATGGTTAAGGTATTATACTCTTACTCTGGCCTAATGGCTAAGGTCTTGACTCTTACTCTTACCTAATGGTTGAGGTCTAGACTCCTACTCTGGCCTACTGGTTAAGGTCTTAACTCTTACTCTGGCCTAATGGTTAAGGTCTTAGACTCTTACTCTGGCCTAAGGGTTAAGGTCTTAGACTCTTACTCTGGCCTAATGGATAAGGTTTTAGACTTTTACTCTTGCCTAATGGTTAAGGTCTTAGACTCTTACTCTGGCCTAATGGTTAAGGTCTTAACTCTTACTCTGGCCTAATTGTAAGGTCTTACTCTGGACTAATGGGTAAGGTCTTAGACTCTTACTCTGGCCTACTGGTTAAGGTCTTAACTCTTACTCTGGCCTAATGGTTAAGGTCTTAACTCTTACTTTGGCCTAATGGTTAAGGTCTAAACTCTTACTATTGACTAATGGTTAAGGTCTTAACTCTTACTCTGGCCTACTGGTTAAGGTCTTAACTCTTACTCTGGCCTAATGGGTAAGGTCTTAGACTCTTACTCTGTCCTAATGGTTAAGGTCTTAGACTCTTACTCTGGCCTAATGGTTAAGGTCTAGACTCTTACTTAGGCCTAATCCGTAAGGTCTTAATTCTTACTATGGCCTAATGGTTAAGGTCTTAACTCTTACTCTGGCCTAATGGTTAAGGTCTTAGACTCTTACTCTGGCCTAATGGTTAAGGTCTTAGACTCTTACTCGGGCCTAATGGTTAAGGTCTAGACTCTTACTCTGGCCTAGTCCGTAAGGTCTTAACTCTTACTATGGCCTAATGGTTAAGGTCTTAACTCTTACTCTGGCCTAACGGTTAAGGTCTTAGACTCTTACTCTGGCCTAATGGTTAAGGTCTTAACTCTTACTCTGGCCTAATGGGTAAGGTCTTAGACTCTTACTCTGGCCTAATGGTTAAGGTCTTAACTCTTACTCTGGACTAATAGTTAAGGTCCTAGACTCTCACTCTGGCATAATGGTTAAGGTCTTAACTCTTACTCTGGCCTACTGGTTAAGGTCTTAGACTCTTACTCTGGCCTAATGGTTAAGGTCTTAACTCTTACTCTGGCCTACTGGTTAAGATCTTAACTCTTACTCTGGCCTAATGGTTAAGCTCTTAGACTCTTACTCTGGCCTACTGGTTAAAGTCTTAACTCTTACTCTGGCCTAATGGTTAAGGTTTTAACTCTTACTCTGGCCTAATGGTTGAGGTCTTAGACTCTTACTGTGGCCGAACGGTTAAGGTCTTAACTCTTACTCTGGCCTAATGGGTAAGGTCTTAGACTCTTACTCTGGCCTACTGGTTAAAGTCTTAACTCTTACTCTGGCCTAATGGTTAAGGTCTTAACTCTTACTCTGGACTAATGGTTAAAGTTTTAACTTTTACTCTGGCCTAATGTTTGAAGTCTTAGACTCTTACTCTTGCCTAATGGTTAAGGTCTTACCTCTTACTCTGGCCTAATGGTTAAGGTCTTAACTCTTACTCTGGCCTACTGGTTAAGGTCTTAGACTCTTACTGTGGCCTAATGGTTAAGGTCTTAGACTCTTACTCTGGCCTAATGTTAAAGATCTTAACTCTTACGCTGGCCTAATGGTTAAGGTCTTAGACTCTTACTCTGGCCTAACGGTTAATGTCTTCGACTCTTACTCTGGCCCAATGGTTAAGGTTTTAGACGTTTACTCTTGCCTAATGGTTAAGGTCTTAACTCTTACTCTGGCCTAATGGTTAAGGTCTTAGACTCTTACTCTGGCCTACTGGTTAAGGTCTTAATTCTTACTCTGACTTAATGGTTAAGGTTTTAACTCTTGCTCTGGCCTAATGGTTAAGGTTTTAGACTCTTACTTTAGCCTAATGCTTAAAGTCTTAGACTCTTACTCTGGCCTAATGGTTAAGGTCTTAGACTCTTACACTGGCCTGCTGGTTAAGGTCTTTGCTCTTACTCTGGCCTACTGGTTAAGGTCCTAGACTCTTACTCTGGCCTAATGGTTAAGGTCCTAACTATTACTATTGACTAATGGTTAAGGTCTTAACTCTTACTCTGGCCTACTGGTTAAGGTCTTAACTCTTACTCTGGCCTAATGGGTACGATCTTAGACTCTTACTCTGTCCTAATGGTTAAGGTCTTAGACTCTTACTCTGGCCTAATGGTTAAGGTCTAGACTCTTACTCTGGCCTAATCCGTAAGGTCTTAACTCTTACTATGGCCTAATGGTTAAGGTCTTAGACTCTTACTCTTGCCTAATGGTTAAGGTCTTATCTCTTACTCCGGCCTAATGGTTAAGGTCTTAACTCTTACTTTGGCCTAATGGTGAAGGTCTTAACTCTTACTATTGACTAATGGTTAAGGTCTTAACTCTTACTCTATCCTAATGGTTAAGGTCTTAGACTCTTACTCTGGCCTAATGGTTAAGGTCTTAATTCTTACTCTGGCCTAATGGCTAAGGTCTTAGACTCTTACTCTGGCCTAATGGTTAAGGTCTTAACTCTTACTCTGGCCTAATGGGTAAGGTCTTAGACTCTTACTCTGGCCTAATGTTAAAGGTCTTAACTCTTACTCTGGCCTAATGGTTAAGGTCTTAGACTCTTACTCTGGCCTAACGGTTAAAGTCTTAGACTCTTACTCTGGCCCAATGGTTAAGGTTTTAGACGTTTACTCTTGCCTAATGGTTAAGGTCTTAACTCTTACTCTGGCCTAATGGTTAAGGTCTTAATTCTTACTCTGACTTAATGGTTAAGGTTTTAACTCTTGCTCTGGCCTAATGGTTAAGGTCCTAACTCTTACTCTGGCCTAATGGTTAATGTATTAGACTCTTACTCTGGCCTAATGGTTAAGGTCTTGACTCTTACTCTGGCCTAATGGTTAAGGTCTTAGACTCTTACTCTGGCCTAATGGTTAAGGTTTTATACTCTTACTCTGGCCTAATGGCTAAGGTCTTGAATCTCACTCTGGCCTAATGGTTAAGGTCTAGACTCCTACTCTGGCCTACTGGTTAAGGTCTTAACTCTTACTGTGGCCTAATGGTTAAGGTCTTAGACTCTTACTCTGGCCTACTGGTTAAGACCCTAACTCTTACTCTGGCCTAATGGTTAAGGTTTTAACTCTTACTCTGGCCTAATGGTTAAGGTTTTAGACTCTTACTCTGGCCTAACGGTTAAAGTCTTAGACTCTTACTCTGGCCTAATGGTTAAGGTCTTATCTCTTACTCTGGCCTAATGGTTAAGGTCTAAGACTCTTACTCTTGCCTAATGGTTAAGGTCTTAACTCTTACTCTGGCCTAATGGTTAAGGTCTTAACTCTTACTTTGGACTAATGGTTAAGGTCTTAGACTCTCACTCTGCCATAATGGCTAAGGTTTTAACACTTACTCTGGCCTACTGGTTAAGGTCTTAGACTCTTACTCTGGCCTACTGGTTAAAGTCTTAACTCTTACTCTGGCCTAATGGTTAAGGTTTTAACTCTTCCTCTGGCCTAATGGTTGAGGTCTTAGACTCTTACTCTGGCCTAATGGTTACGGTCTTAACTCTTACTCTGACCTAATGGTTATGGTCTTTGACTCTTACTCTGGCCTAATGGTTAAGGTCTTGACTCTTACTCTGGCCTAATGGTTAAAGTCTTAGACTCTTACTCTGGCCTAATGGTTAAGGTCTAGACTCTTATTCTGGACTAATGGTTAAGCTCTTAACTCTTCCTCTGGGCTAATGGCTAAGTTCTTAACTCTTACTCTGACCTAATGGTTAAGGTCTTAGACTCTTACTCTGGCCTAATGGTTAAGGTCACAGACTCTTACTCTTGCCTAATGTTTAAGATCTTAACTCTTACTCTGGCCTAATGGTTAAGGTGTTAACTCTTACTCTGGCCTAATGGTTAAGGTCTTAGACTCTTACACTGGCCTACTGGTTAAGGTCTTTGCTCTTACTCTGGCCTACTGGTTAAGGTCCTAGACTCTTACTCTGGCCTAATGGTTAAGGTCCTAACTCTTACTATTGACTAATGGTTAAGGTCTTAACTCTTACTCTGGCCTAATGGGTAAGGTCTTAGACTCTTACTCTGGCCTACTGGTTAAGGTCTTAACTCTTACTCTGGCCTAATGGGTAAGGTCTTAGACTCTTACTCTGTCCTAATGGTTAAGATCTTAGACTCTTACTCTGGCCTAATGGTTAAGGTCTAGACTCTTACTCTGGCCTAATCCGTAAGGTCTTAACTCTTACTATGGCCTAATGGTTAAGGTCTTAGACTCTTACTCTTGCCTAATGGTTAAGGTCTTAACTCTAACTCTGGCCTAATGGTTAAGGTCTTAACTCTTACTTTGGCCTAATGGTTAAGGTCTTAACTCTTACTATTGACTAATGATTAAGGTCTTAACTCTTACTCTGGCCTAATGGTTAAGGTCTTAGACACTTACTCTGTCCTAATGGTTAAGGTCTTAGACTCTTACTCTGGCCTAATGGTTAAGGTCTTAGACTCTTACTCTGGCCTACTGGTTAAGGTCTTAATTCTTACTCTGGCCTAATGGTAAACGTATTGGTCTCTTACTCTGGCCTAATGGTTAAGGTCTTGACTCTTACTCTGGCCTAATGGTTAAGGTCTTAGACTCTTACTCTGGCCTAATGGTTAAGGTATTATACTCTTACTCTGGCCTAATGGCTAAGGTCTTGACTCTCACTCTGGCCTAATGGTTGAGGTCTAGACTCCTACTCTGGCCTACTGGTTAAGGTCTTAACTCTTACTCTGGCCTAATGGTTAAGGTCTTAGACTCTTACTCTGGCCTAAGGGTTAAGGTCTTAGACTCTTACTCTGGCCTAATGGTTAAGGTTTTAGACTTTTACTCTTGCCTAATGGTTAAGGTCTTAACTCTTACTCTGGCCTGATGGTTAAGGTCTTAGACTCTTACTCTGGCCTAATGGTTAAGGTCTTAACTCTTACTCTGGCCTAATGGGTAAGGTCTTACTCTGGACTAATGGGTAAGGTCTTAGACTCTTACTCTGGCCTACTGGTTAAGGTCTTAACTCTTACTCTGGCCAAATGGTTAAGGTCTTAGACTCTTACTTTGGCCTAATGGTTAAGGTCTAAACTCTTACTATTGACTAATGGTTAAGGTCTTAACTCTTACTCTGGCCTACTGGTTAAGGTCTTAACTCTTACTCTGGCCTAATGGGTAAGGTCTTAGACTCTTACTCTGTCCTAATGGTTAAGGTCTTAGACTCTTACTCTGGCCTAATGGTTAAGGTCTAGACTCTTACTTAGGCCTAATCCGTAAGGTCTTAATTCTTACTATGGCCTAATGGTTAAGGTCTTAACTCTTACTCTGGCCTAATGGTTAAGGTCTTAGACTCTTACTCTGGCCTAATGGTTAAGGTCTTAACTCTTACTCTGGCCTAATGGGTAAGGTCTTACTCTGGACTAATGGGTAAGGTCTTAGACTCTTACTCTGGCCTAATGGTTAAGGTCTTAACTCTTACTCTGGCCAAATGGTTAAGGTCTTAGACTCTTACTTTGGCCTAATGGTTAAGGTCTAAACTCTTACTATTGACTAATGGTTAAGGTCTTAACTCTTACTCTGGCCTACTGGTTAAGGTCTTAACTCTTACTCTGGCCTAATGGGTAAGGTCTTAGACTCTTACTCTGTCCTAATGGTTAAGGTCTTAGACTCTTACTCTGGCCTAATGGTTAAGGTCTAGACTCTTACTTAGGCCTAATCCGTAAGGTCTTAATTCTTACTATGGCCTAATGGTTAAGGTCTTAACTCTTACTCTGGCCTAATGGTTAAGGTCTTAGACTCTTACTCTGGCCTAATGGTTAAGGTCTTAGACTCTTACTCGGGCCTAATGGTTAAGGTCTAGACTCTTACTCTGGCCTAGTCCGTAAGGTCTTAACTCTTACTATGGCCTAATGGTTAGGGTCTTAACTCTTACTCTGGCCTAACGGTTAAGGTCTTAGACTCTTACTCTGGCCTAATGGTTAAGGTCTTAACTCTTACTCTGGCCTAATGGGTAAGGTCTTAGACTCTTACTCTGGCCTACTGGTCAAGGTCTTAACTCTTACTCTGGCCTAATGGTTAAGGTCTTAACTCTTATTCTGGACTAATGGTTAAGGTCCTAGACTCTCACTCTGGCATAATGGTTAAGGTCTTAACTCTTACTCTGGCCTACTGGTTAAGATCTTAACTCTTACGCTGGCCTAATGGTTAAGCTCTTAGACTCTTACTCTGGCCTACTGGTTAAAGTCTTAACTCTTACTCTGGCCTAATGGTTAAGGTTTTAACTCTTACTCTGGCCTAATGGTTGAGGTCTTAGACTGTTACTGTGGCCTAATGGTTAAGGTCTTAACTATTACTCTGGCCTACTGGTTAAGGTGTTAACTCTTACTCTGGCCTAATGGTTAAGGTCTTAGACTCTAACTCTGGCCTACTGGTTAAGGTCTTAACTCTTACTCTGGCCTAATGGTTAAAGTTTTAACTTTTACTCTGGCCTAATGTTTGAGGTCTTAGACTCTTACTCTTGCCTAATGGTTAAGGTCTTACCTCTTACTCTGGCCTAATGGTTAAGGTCTTAGATTCTTACTCTTGCCTAATGGTTAGGTCTTAACTCTTACTCTGGCCTACTGGTTAAGGTCTTAGACTCTTACTGTGGCCTAATGGTTAAGGTCTTAGACTCTTACTCTGGCCTAATGTTAAAGGTCTTAACTCTTACGCTGGCCTAATGGTTAAGGTCTTAGACTCTTACTCTGGCCTAACGGTTAAGGTCTTAGACTCTTACTCTGGCCCAATGGTTAAGGTTTTAGACGTTTACTCTTGCCTAATGGTTAAGGTCTTAACTCTTACTCTGGCCTAATGGTTAAGGTCTTAGACTCTTACTCTGGCCTACTGGTTAAGGTCTTAATTCTTACTCTGACTTAATGGTTAAGGTTTTAACTCTTGCTCTGGCCTAATGGTTAAGGTTTTAGACTTTTACTCTGGCCTAATGCTTAAAGTCTTAGACTCTTACTCTGGCCTAATGGTTAAGGTCTTAGACTCTTACACTGGCCTGCTGGTTAAGGTCTTTGCTCTTACTCTGGCCTACTGGTTAAGGTCCTAGACTCTTACTCTGGCCTAATGGTTAAGGTCCTAACTATTACTATTGACTAATGGTTATGGTCTTAACTCTTACTCTGGCCTAATTGGTAAGGTCTTAGACTCTTACTCTGGCCTACTGGTTAAGGTCTTAACTCTTACTCTGGCCTAATGGGTAAGATCTTAGACTCTTACTCTGTCCTAATGGTTAAGGTCTTAGACTCTTACTCTGGCCTAATGGTTAAGGTCTAGACTCTTACTCTGGCCTAATCCGTAAGGTCTTAACTCTTACTATGGCCTAATGGTTAAGGTCTTAGACTCTTACTCTTGCCTAATGGTTAAGGTCTTAACTCTTACTCTGGCCTAATGGTTAAGGTCTTAACTCTTACTTTGGCCTAATGGTGAAGGTCTTAACTCTTACTATTGACTAATGGTTAAGGTCTTAACTCTTACTCTATCCTAATGGTTAAGGTCTTAGGCTCTTACTCTGGCCTAATGGTTAAGGTCTTAGACTCTTACTCTTGCCTACTGGTTAAGGTCTTAACTCTTACTCTGGCCTAATGGTTAAGGTCTTAGACTCTTACTCTGGCCTAATGGTTAAGGTCTTAACTCTTACTCTGGCCTAATGGGTAAGGTCTTAGACTCTTACTCTGGCCTACTGGTTAAGGTCTTAATTCTTACTCTGGCCTAATGGTTAAGGTTTTAACTCTTACTCTGGCCTAATTGTTAAGGTTTTTGACTCTTACTCTGGCCTAATGGTTAAGGTCTTAACTCTTACTCTGGCCTAATGGGTAAGGTCTTAGACTCTTACTCTGTCCTAATGGTTAAGGTCTAAGACTCTTACTCTGGCCTAATGGTTAAGGTCTAGACTCTTACCTAGGCCTAATCCGTAAGGTCTTAATTCTTACTATGGCCTAATGGTTAAGGTCTTAACTCTTACTCTGGCCTAATGGTTAAGGTCTTAGACTCTTACTCTGGCCTAATGGTTAAGGTCTTAGACTCTTACTCGGGCCTAATGGTTAAGGTCTAGACTCTTACTCTGGCCTAATGGTTAAGGTCTTAACTCTTACTCTGGACTAATGGTTAAGGTCCTAGACTCTCACTCTGGCATAATTGTTAAGGTCTTAACTCTTACTCTGGCCTACTGGTTAAGGTCTTAGACTCTTACTCTGGCCTAATGGTTAAGGTCTTAACTCTTACTCTGGCCTACTGGTTAAGATCTTAACTCTTACTCTGGCCTAATGGTTAAGCTCTTAGACTCTTACTCTGGCCTACTGGTTAAAGTCTTAACTCTTACTCTGGCCTAATGGTTAATGTTTTAACTCTTACTCTGGCCTAATGGTTGAGGTCTTAGACTCTTACTGTGGCCTAATGGTTAAGGTCTTAACTCTTACTCTGGCCTACTGGTTAAGGTGTTAACTCTTAGTCTGGCCTAATGGTTAAGGTCTTAGACTCTTACTCTGGCCTACTGGTTAAGGTCTTAACTATTACTCTGGCCTAATGGTTAAAGTTTTAACTTTTACTCTGGCCTAATGTTTGAGGTCTTAGACTCTTACTCTTGCCTAATGGTTAAGGTCTTACCTCTTACTCTGGCCTAATGGTTAAGGTCTTAGACTCTTACTCTTGCCTAATGTTAAGGTCTTAACTCTTACTCTGGCCTACTGGTTAAGGTCTTAGACTCTTACTGTGGCCTAATGGTTAAGGTCTTAGACTCTTACTCTGGCCTAATGTTAAAGGTCTTAACTCTTACGCTGGCCTAATGGTTAAGGTCTTAGACTCTTACTCTGGCCTAACGGTTAAGGTCTTAATTCTTACTCTGACTTAATGGTTAAGGTTTTAACTCTTGCTCTGGCCTAATGGTTAAGGTTTTAGACTCTTACTCTGGCCTAATGCTTAAAGTCTTAGACTCTTACTCTGGCCTAATGGTTAAGGTCTTAGACTCTTACACTGGCCTGCTGGTTAAGGTCTTTGCTCTTACTCTGGCCTACTGGTTAAGGTCCTAGACTCTTACTCTGGCCTAATGGTTAAGGTCCTAACTATTACTATTGACTAATGGTTAAGGTCTTAACTCTTACACTTGCCTAATGGTTAAGATCTTAACTCTTACTCTGGCCTAATGGTTAAGGTGTTAACTCTTACTCTGGCCTAATGGTTAAGGTCTTAGACTCTTACACTGGCCTACTGGTTAAGGTCTTTGCTCTTACTCTGGCCTACTGGTTAAGGTCCTAGACTCTTACTCTGGCCTAATGGTTAAGGTCCTAACTCTTACTATTGACTAATGGTTAAGGTTTTAACTCTTACTCTGGCCTAATGGGTAAGGTCTTAGACTCTTACTCTGGCCTAATGGTTAAGGTCTAGACTCTTACTCTGGCCTAATCCGTAAGGTCTTAACTCTTACTATGGCCTAATGGTTAAGGTCTTAGACTCTTACTCTTGCCTAATGGTTAAGGTCTTAACTCTAACTCTGGCCTAATGGTTAAGGTCTTAACTCTTATTTTGGCCTAATGGTTAAGGTCTTAACTCTTACTATTGACTAATGATTAAGGTCTTATCTCTTACTCTGGCCTAATGGTTAAGGTCTAAGACTCTTACTCTTGCCTAATGGTTAAGGTCTTAACTCTTACTCTGGCCTAATGGTTAAGGTCTTAACTCTTACTTTGGACTAATGGTTAAGGTCTTAGACTCTCACTCTGCCATAATGGTTAAGGTCTTAACTCTTACTCTGGCCTAATAGCTAAGGTCTTAGACTCATACTCTGGCCTAATGGTTAAGGTCTTAACTCTTACTCTGGCCTACCGGTTAAGGTCTTAACTGTTACTCTGGCCTAATAGCTAAGGTCTTAGACTCGTACTCTGGCCTAATGGTTAAGGTCTTAACTCTTACTCTGGCCTAATAGCTAAGGTCTTAGACTCGTACTATGGCCTACAGGTAAGGTCTTAACTCTTACTCTGGCCTAATAGCTTAGGTCTTAGACTCAGTACTCTGGCCTAATGGTTAAGGTCTTAACTCTTACTGTGGCCTAATAGCTAAGGTCTTAACTCTTACTCTGGCCTAATAGCTAAGGTCTTAGACTCGTACTCTGGCCTAATGGTTAAGGTCTTAACTCTTACTCTGGCCTAATAGCTAAGGTCTTAGACTCGTACTCTGGCCTAATAGCTAAGGTCTTAACTCTTACTCTGGCATACTGGTTAAGGTCTTAACTCTTACTCTGGCCTACTGGTTAAGGTCTTAACTCTTACTCTGGCCTAATATCTAAGGTCTTAGACTCGTACTATGGCCTACTGGTTAAGGTCTTAACTCTTACTCTGGCCTAATAGCTAAGGTCTTAGACTCGTACACTGGCCTAATGGTTAAGGTCTTAACTCTTACTCTGACCTACTGGTTAAGGTCTTAACTCTTACTCTGGCCTAATGCTTATGGTCTTAACTCTTACTCTGGACTAATGGTTGAGGTCTTAGACTCTCACTCTGGCCTAATGGTTAAGGTCTTGACTCTTACTCTGGCCTAATGGTTAAGGTCTTATCTCTTACTCTGGCCTAATGGTTAAGGTCTAAGACTCTTACTCTTGCCTAATGGTTAAGGTCTTAACTCTTACTCTGGCCTAATGGTTAAGGTCTTAACTCTTACTTTGGCCTAATGGTTAAGGTCTTATCTCTTACTCTGGCCTAATGGTTAAGGTCTAATACTCTTACTCTTGCCTAATGGTTAAGGTCTTAACTCTTACTCTGGCCTAATGGTTAAGGTCTTAACTCTTACTTTGGACTAATGGTTAAGGTCTTAGACTCTCACTCTGCCATAATGGCTAAGGTCTTAACACTTACTCTGGCCTACTGGTTAAGGTCTTAGACTCTTACTCTGGCCTACTGGTTAAAGTCTTAACTCTTACTCTGGCCTAATAGTTAAGGTTTTAACTCTTCCTCTGGCCTAATGGTTGAGGTCTTAGACTCTTACTCTGGCCTAATGGTTAAGGTCTTAACTCTTACTCTGACCTAATGGTTAAGGTCTTAGACTCTTACTCTGGCCTAATGGTTAAGGTCTTGACTCTTACTCTGGCCTAATGGTTAAAGTCTTAGACTCTTACTCTGGCCTAATGGTTAAGGTCTAGACTCTTATTCTGGACTAATGGTTAAGCTCTTAACTCTTCCTCTGGGCTAATGGGTAAGTTCTTAACTCTTACTCTGACCTAATGGTTAAGGTCTTAGACTCTTACTCTGGCCTAATGGTTAAGGTCACAGACTCTTACTCTTGCCTAATGGTTAAGATCTTAACTCTTACTCTGGCCTAATGGTTAAGGTGTTAACTCTTACTCTGGCCTACTGGTTAAGGTCTTAGACTCTTACACTGGCCTACTGGTTAAGGTCTTTGCTCTTACTCTGGCCTACTGGTTAAGGTCCTAGACTCTTACTCTGGCCTAATGGTTAAGGTCCTAACTCTTACTATTGACTAATGGTTAAGGTCTTAACTCTTACTCTGGCCTAATGGGTAAGGTCTTAGACTCTTACTCTGGCCTACTGGTTAAGGTCGTAACTCTTACTCTGGCCTAATGGGTAAGGTCTTAGACTCTTACTCTGTCCTAATGGTTAACATCTTAGACTCTTACTCTGGCCTAATGGTTAAGGTCTAGACTCTTACTCTGGCCTAATCCGTAAGGTCTTAACTCTTACTATGGCCTAATGGTTAAGGTCCTAGACTCTCACTCTGGCATAATTGTTAAGGTCTTAACTCTTACTCTGGCCTACTGGTTAAGGTCTTAGACTCTTACTCTGGCCTAATGGTTAAGGTCTTAACTCTTACTCTGGCCTACTGGTTAAGATCTTAACTCTTACTCTGGCCTAATGGTTAAGCTCTTAGACTCTTACTCTGGCCTACTGGTTAAAGTCTTAACTCTTACTCTGGCCTAATGGTTAATGTTTTAACTCTTACTCTGGCCTAATGGTTGAGGTCTTAGACTCTTACTGTGGCCTAATGGTTAAGGTCTTAACTCTTACTCTGGCCTACTGGTTAAGGTGTTAACTCTTAGTCTGGCCTAATGGTTAAGGTCTTAGACTCTTACTCTGGCCTACTGGTTAAGGTCTTAACTATTACTCTGGCCTAATGGTTAAAGTTTTAACTTTTACTCTGGCCTAATGTTTGAGGTCTTAGACTCTTACTCTTGCCTAATGGTTAAGGTCTTACCTCTTACTCTGGCCTAATGGTTAAGGTCTTAGACTCTTACTCTTGCCTAATGTTAAGGTCTTAACTCTTACTCTGGCCTACTGGTTAAGGTCTTAGACTCTTACTGTGGCCTAATGGTTAAGGTCTTAGACTCTTACTCTGGCCTAATGTTAAAGGTCTTAACTCTTACGCTGGCCTAATGGTTAAGGTCTTAGACTCTTACTCTGGCCTAACGGTTAAGGTCTTAATTCTTACTCTGACTTAATGGTTAAGGTTTTAACTCTTGCTCTGGCCTAATGGTTAAGGTTTTAGACTCTTACTCTGGCCTAATGCTTAAAGTCTTAGACTCTTACTCTGGCCTAATGGTTAAGGTCTTAGACTCTTACACTGGCCTGCTGGTTAAGGTCTTTGCTCTTACTCTGGCCTACTGGTTAAGGTCCTAGACTCTTACTCTGGCCTAATGGTTAAGGTCCTAACTATTACTATTGACTAATGGTTAAGGTCTTAACTCTTACACTTGCCTAATGGTTAAGATCTTAACTCTTACTCTGGCCTAATGGTTAAGGTGTTAACTCTTACTCTGGCCTAATGGTTAAGGTCTTAGACTCTTACACTGGCCTACTGGTTAAGGTCTTTGCTCTTACTCTGGCCTACTGGTTAAGGTCCTAGACTCTTACTCTGGCCTAATGGTTAAGGTCCTAACTCTTACTATTGACTAATGGTTAAGGTTTTAACTCTTACTCTGGCCTAATGGGTAAGGTCTTAGACTCTTACTCTGGCCTAATGGTTAAGGTCTAGACTCTTACTCTGGCCTAATCCGTAAGGTCTTAACTCTTACTATGGCCTAATGTTTAAGGTCTTAGACTCTTACTCTTGCCTAATGGTTAAGGTCTTAACTCTAACTCTGGCCTAATGGTTAAGGTCTTAACTCTTATTTTGGCCTAATGGTTAAGGTCTTAACTCTTACTATTGACTAATGATTAAGGTCTTATCTCTTACTCTGGCCTAATGGTTAAGGTCTAAGACTCTTACTCTTGCCTAATGGTTAAGGTCTTAACTCTTACTCTGGCCTAATGGTTAAGGTCTTAACTCTTACTTTGGACTAATGGTTAAGGTCTTAGACTCTCACTCTGCCATAATGGTTAAGGTCTTAACTCTTACTCTGGCCTAATAGCTAAGGTCTTAGACTCATACTCTGGCCTAATGGTTAAGGTCTTAACTCTTACTCTGGCCTACCGGTTAAGGTCTTAACTGTTACTCTGGCCTAATAGCTAAGGTCTTAGACTCGTACTCTGGCCTAATGGTTAAGGTCTTAACTCTTACTCTGGCCTAATAGCTAAGGTCTTAGACTCGTACTATGGCCTACAGGTAAGGTCTTAACTCTTACTCTGGCCTAATAGCTTAGGTCTTAGACTCAGTACTCTGGCCTAATGGTTAAGGTCTTAACTCTTACTGTGGCCTAATAGCTAAGGTCTTAACTCTTACTCTGGCCTAATAGCTAAGGTCTTAGACTCGTACTCTGGCCTAATGGTTAAGGTCTTAACTCTTACTCTGGCCTAATAGCTAAGGTCTTAGACTCGTACTCTGGCCTAATAGCTAAGGTCTTAACTCTTACTCTGGCATACTGGTTAAGGTCTTAACTCTTACTCTGGCCTACTGGTTAAGGTCTTAACTCTTACTCTGGCCTAATATCTAAGGTCTTAGACTCGTACTATGGCCTACTGGTTAAGGTCTTAACTCTTACTCTGGCCTAATAGCTAAGGTCTTAGACTCGTACACTGGCCTAATGGTTAAGGTCTTAACTCTTACTCTGACCTACTGGTTAAGGTCTTAACTCTTACTCTGGCCTAATGGTTAAGGTCTTAACTCTTACTCTGGACTAATGGTTGAGGTCTTAGACTCTCACTCTGGCCTAATGGTTAAGGTCTTGACTCTTACTCTGGCCTAATGGTTAAGGTCTTATCTCTTACTCTGGCCTAATGGTTAAGGTCTAAGACTCTTACTCTTGCCTAATGGTTAAGGTCTTAACTCTTACTCTGGCCTAATGGTTAAGGTCTTAACTCTTACTTTGGCCTAATGGTTAAGGTCTTATCTCTTACTCTGGCCTAATGGTTAAGGTCTAATACTCTTACTCTTGCCTAATGGTTAAGGTCTTAACTCTTACTCTGGCCTAATGGTTAAGGTCTTAACTCTTACTTTGGACTAATGGTTAAGGTCTTAGACTCTCACTCTGCCATAATGGCTAAGGTCTTAACACTTACTCTGGCCTACTGGTTAAGGTCTTAGACTCTTACTCTGGCCTACTGGTTAAAGTCTTAACTCTTACTCTGGCCTAATAGTTAAGGTTTTAACTCTTCCTCTGGCCTAATGGTTGAGGTCTTAGACTCTTACTCTGGCCTAATGGTTAAGGTCTTAACTCTTACTCTGACCTAATGGTTAAGGTCTTAGACTCTTACTCTGGCCTAATGGTTAAGGTCTTGACTCTTACTCTGGCCTAATGGTTAAAGTCTTAGACTCTTACTCTGGCCTAATGGTTAAGGTCTAGACTCTTATTCTGGACTAATGGTTAAGCTCTTAACTCTTCCTCTGGGCTAATGGGTAAGTTCTTAACTCTTACTCTGACCTAATGGTTAAGGTCTTAGACTCTTACTCTGGCCTAATGGTTAAGGTCACAGACTCTTACTCTTGCCTAATGGTTAAGATCTTAACTCTTACTCTGGCCTAATGGTTAAGGTGTTAACTCTTACTCTGGCCTACTGGTTAAGGTCTTAGACTCTTACACTGGCCTACTGGTTAAGGTCTTTGCTCTTACTCTGGCCTACTGGTTAAGGTCCTAGACTCTTACTCTGGCCTAATGGTTAAGGTCCTAACTCTTACTATTGACTAATGGTTAAGGTCTTAACTCTTACTCTGGCCTAATGGGTAAGGTCTTAGACTCTTACTCTGGCCTACTGGTTAAGGTCGTAACTCTTACTCTGGCCTAATGGGTAAGGTCTTAGACTCTTACTCTGTCCTAATGGTTAACATCTTAGACTCTTACTCTGGCCTAATGGTTAAGGTCTAGACTCTTACTCTGGCCTAATCCGTAAGGTCTTAACTCTTACTATGGCCTAATGGTTAAGGTCTCAGACTCTTACTCTTGCCTAATGGTTAAGGTCTTAACTCTAACTCTGGCCTAATGGTTAAGGTCTTAACTCTTACTTTGGCCTAATGGTTAAGGTCTTAACTCTTACTATTGACTAATGATTAAGGTCTTAACTCTTACTCTGGCCTAATGGTTAAGGTCTTAGACACTTACTCTGTCCTAATGGTTAAGGTCTTAGACTCTTACTCTGGCCTAATGGTTAAGGTCTTAGACTCTTACTCTGGCCTACTGGTTAAGGTCTTAATTCTTACTCTGGCCTAATGGTTAAGGTTTTAACTCTTACTCTGGCCTAATGGTTAAGGTTTTAGACTCTTACTCTGGCCTAATGGTTAAAGTCTTAGACTCTTACTCTGGCCTAATGGTTAAGGTCTTAACTCTTACTCTGGCCTAATGGTTAACGTATTGGACTCTTACTCTGACCTAATGGTTAAGGTCTTGACTCTTACTCTGGCCTAATGGTTAAGGTCTTAGACTCTTACTCTGGCCTAATGGTTAAGGTATTATACTCTTACTCTTGCCTAATGGTTAAGGTCTTAACTCTTACTCTGGCCTGATGGTTAAGGTCTTAGACTCTTACTCTGGCCTAATGGTTAAGGTCTTAACTCTTACTCTGGCCAAATGGTTAAGGTCTTAGACTCTTACTATTGACTAATGGTTAAGGTCTTAACTCTTACTCTGGCCTACTGGTTAAGGTCTTAACTCTTACTCTGGCCTAATGGGTAAGGTCTTAGACTCTTACTCTGTCCTAATGGTTAAGGTCTTAGACTCTTACTCTGGCCTAATGGTTAAGGTCTAGACTCTTACTTAGGCCTAATCCGTACGGTCTTAATTCTTACTATGGCCTAATGGTTAAGGTCTTAACTCTTACTCTGGCCTAATGGTTAAGGTCTTAGACTCTTACTCTGGCCTAATGGTTAAGGTCTTAGACTCTTACTCGGGCCTAATGGTTAAGGTCTAGACTCTTACTCTGGCCTAGTCCGTAAGGTCTTAACTCTTACTATGGCCTAATGGTTAGGGTCTTAACTCTTACTCTGGCCTAACGGTTAAGGTCTTAGACTCTTACTCTGGCCTAATGGTTAAGGTCTTAACTCTTACTCTGGCCTAATGGGTAAGGTCTTAGACTCCTACTCTGGCCTACTGGTTAAGGTCTTAACTCTTACTCTGGCCTAATGGTTAAGGTCTTAACTCTTACTCTGGACTAATGGTTAAGGTCCTAGACTCTCACTCTGGCATAATGGTTAAGGTCTTAACTCTTACTCTGGCCTACTGGTTAAGATCTTAACTCTTACACTGGCCTAATGGTTAAGCTCTTAGACTCTTACTCTGGCCTACTGGTTAAAGTCTTAACTCTTACTCTGGCCTAATGGTTAAGGTTTTAACTCTTACTCTGGCCTAATGGTTGAGGTCTTAGACTGTTACTGTGGCCTAATGGTTAAGGTCTTAACTATTACTCTGGCCTACTGGTTAAGGTGTTAACTCTTACTCTGGCCTAATGGTTAAGGTCTTAGACTCTAACTCTGGCCTACTGGTTAAGGTCTTGACTCTTACTCTGGCCTAATGGTTAAAGTTTTAACTTTTACTCTGGCCTAATGTTTGAGGTCTTAGACTCTTACTCTTGCCTAATGGTTAAGGTCTTACCTCTTACTCTGGCCTAATGGTTAAGGTCTTAGATTCTTACTCTTGCCTAATGGTTAGGTCTTAACTCTTACTCTGGCCTACTGGTTAAGGTCTTAGACTCTTACTGTGGCCTAATGGTTAAGGTCTTAGACTCTTACTCTGGCCTAATGTTAAAGGTCTTAACTCTTACGCTGGCCTAATGGTTAAGGTCTTAGACTCTTACTCTGGCCTAACGGTTAAGGTCTTAGACTCTTACTCTGGCCCAATGGTTAAGGTTTTAGACGTTTACTCTTGCCTAATGGTTAAGGTCTTAACTCTTACTCTGGCCTAAAGGTTAAGGTCTTAGACTCTTACTCTGGCCTACTGGTTAAGGTCTTAATTCTTACTCTGACTTAATGGTTAAGGTTTTAACTCTTGCTCTAGCCTAATGGTTAAGGTTTTAGACTCTTACTCTGGCCTAATGCTTAAAGTCTTAGACTCTTACTCTGGCCTCATGGTTAAGGTCTTAGACTCTTACACTGGCCTGCTGGTTAAGGTCTTTGCTCTTACTTTGGCCTACTGGTTAAGGTCCTAGACTCTTACTCTGGCCTAATGGTTAAGGTCCTAACTATTACTATTGACTAATGGTTATGGTCTTAACTCTTACTCTGGCCTAATTGGTAAGGTCTTAGACTCTTACTCTGGCCTACTGGTTAAGGTCTTAACTCTTACTCTGGCCTAATGGTTAAGGTCTAGACTCTTACTCTGTCCTAATGGTTAAGGTCTTAGACTCTTACTATGGCCTAATGGTTAAGGTCTTAGACTCTTACTATGGCCTAATGGTTAAGGTCTTAGACTCTTACTCTTGCCTAATGGTTAAGGTCTTAACTCTTACTTTGGCCTAATGGTTAAGGTTTTAACTCTTACTCTGTCCTAATTGGTAAGGTCTTAGACTCTTACTCTGGCCTACTGGTTAAGGTCTTAACTCTTACTCTGGCCTAATGGGTAAGGTCTTAGACTCTTACTCTGTCCTAATGGTTAAGATCTTAGACTCTTACTCTGGCCTAATGGTTAAGGTCTAGACTCTTACTCTGGCCTAATCCGTAAGGTCTTAACTCTTACTATGGCCTAATGGTTAAGGTCTTAGACTCTTACTCTTGCCTAATGGTTAAGGTCTTAACTCTAACTCTGGCCTAATGGTTAAGGTCTTAACTCTTACTTTGGCCTAATGGTTAAGGTCTTAACTCTTACTATTGACTAATGATTAAGGTCTTAACTCTTACTCTGGCCTAATGGTTAAGGTCTTAGACACTTACTCTGTCCTAATGGTTAAGGTCTTAGACTCTTACTCTGGCCTAATGGTTAAGGTCTTAGACTCTTACTCTGGCCTACTGGTTAAGGTCTTAATTCTTACTCTGGCCTAATGGTTAAGGTTTTAACTCTTACTCTGGCCTAATGGTTAAGGTTTTAGACTCTTACTCTGGCCTAATGGTTAAAGTCTTAGACTCTTACTCTGGCCTAATGGTTAAGGCCTAACTCTTACTCTGGCCTAATGGTTAACGTATTGGACTCTTACTCTGGCCTAATGGTTAAGGTCTTGACTCTTACTCTGGCCTAATGGTTAAGGTCTTAGACTCTTACTCTGGCCTAATGGTTAAGGTATTATACTCTTACTCTGGCCTAATGGCTAAGGTCTTGACTCTCACTCTGGCCTAATGGTTGAGGTCTAGACTCCTACTCTGGCCTACTGGTTAAGGTCTTAACTCTTACTCTGGCCTAATGGTTAAGGTCTTAGACTCTTACTCTGGCCTAAGGGTTAAGGTCTTAGACTCTTTCTCTGGCCTAATGGTTAAGGTTTTAGACTTTTACTCTTGCCTAATGGTTAAGGTCTTAACTCTTACTCTGGCCTGATGGTTAAGGTCTTAGACTCTTACTCTGGCCTAATGGTTAAGGTCTTAACTCTTACTCTGGCCTAATGGGTAAGGTCTTACTCTGGACTAATGGGTAAGGTCTTAGACTCTTACTCTGGCCTACTGGTTAAGGTCTTAACTCTTACTCTGGCCTAATGGTTAAGGTCTTAACTCTTACTCTGGCCAAATGGTTAAGGTCTTAGACTCTTACTTTGGCCTAATGGTTAAGGTCTAAACTCTTACTATTGACTAATGGTTAAGGTCTTAACTCTTACTCTGGCCTACTGGTTAAGGTCTTAACTCTTACTCTGGCCTAATGGGTAAGGTCTTAGACTCTTACTCTGTCCTAATGGTTAAGGTCTTAGACTCTTACTCTGGCCTAATGGTTAAGGTCTAGACTCTTACTTAGGCCTAATCCGTAAGGTCTTAATTCTTACTATGGCCTAATGGTTAAGGTCTTAACTCTTACTCTGGCCTAATGGTTAAGGTCTTAGACTCTTACTCTGGCCTAATGGTTAAGGTCTTAGACTCTTACTCGGGCCTAATGGTTAAGGTCTAGACTCTTACTCTGGCCTAGTCCGTAAGGTCTTAACTCTTACTATGGCCTAATGGTTAGGGTCTTAACTCTTACTCTGGCCTAACGGTTAAGGTCTTAGACTCTTACTCTGGCCTAATGGTTAAGGTCTTAACTCTTACTCTGGCCTAATGGGTAAGGTCTTAGACTCTTACTCTGGCCTACTGGTTAAGGTCTTAACTCTTACTCTGGCCTAATGGTTAAGGTCTTAACTCTTACTCTGGACTAATGGTTAAGGTCCTAGACTCTCACTCTGGCATAATGGTTAAGGTCTTAACTCTTACTCTGGCCTACTGGTTAAGATCTTAACTCTTACGCTGGCCTAATGGTTAAGCTCTTAGACTCTTACTCTGGCCTACTGGTTAAAGTCTTAACTCTTACTCTGGCCTAATGGTTAAGGTTTTAACTCTTACTCTGGCCTAATGGTTGAGGTCTTAGACTGTTACTGTGGCCTAATGGTTAAGGTCTTAACTATTACTCTGGCCTACTGGTTAAGGTGTTAACTCTTACTCTGGCCTAATGGTTAAGGTCTTAGACTCTAACTCTGGCCTACTGGTTAAGGTCTTAACTCTTACTCTGGCCTAATGGTTAAAGTTTTAACTTTTACTCTGGCCTAATGTTTGAGGTCTTAGACTCTTACTCTTGCCTAATGGTTAAGGTCTTACCTCTTACTCTGGCCTAATGGTTAAGGTCTTAGATTCTTACTCTTGCCTAATGGTTAGGTCTTAACTCTTACTCTGGCCTACTGGTTAAGGTCTTAGACTCTTACTGTGGCCTAATGGTTAAGGTCTTAGACTCTTACTCTGGCCTAATGTTAAAGGTCTTAACTCTTACGCTGGCCTAATGGTTAAGGTCTTAGACTCTTACTCTGGCCTAACGGTTAAGGTCTTAGACTCTTACTCTGGCCCAATGGTTAAGGTTTTAGACGTTTACTCTTGCCTAATGGTTAAGGTCTTAACTCTTACTCTGGCCTAATGGTTAAGGTCTTAGACTCTTACTCTGGCCTACTGGTTAAGGTCTTAATTCTTACTCTGACTTAATGGTTAAGGTTTTAACTCTTGCTCTGGCCTAATGGTTAAGGTTTTAGACTCTTACTCTGGCCTAATGCTTAAAGTCTTAGACTCTTACTCTGGCCTAATGGTTAAGGTCTTAGACTCTTACACTGGCCTGCTGGTTAAGGTCTTTGCTCTTACTCTGGCCTACTGGTTAAGGTCCTAGACTCTTACTCTGGCCTAATGGTTAAGGTCCTAACTATTACTATTGACTAATGGTTATGGTCTTAACTCTTACTCTGGCCTAATTGGTAAGGTCTTAGACTCTTACTCTGGCCTAATGGTTAAGGTCTTAACTCTTACTCTGGCCTAATGGGTAAGGTCTTAGACTCCTACTCTGGCCTACTGGTTAAGGTCTTAACTCTTACTCTGGCCTAATGGTTAAGGTCTTAACTCTTACTCTGGACTAATGGTTAAGGTCCTAGACTCTCACTCTGGCATAATGGTTAAGGTCTTAACTCTTACTCTGGCCTACTGGTTAAGATCTTAACTCTTACGCTGGCCTAATGGTTAAGCTCTTAGACTCTTACTCTGGCCTACTGGTTAAAGTCTTAACTCTTACTCTGGCCTAATGGTTAAGGTTTTAACTCTTACTCTGGCCTAATGGTTGAGGTCTTAGACTGTTACTGTGGCCTAATGGTTAAGGTCTTAACTATTACTCTGGCCTACTGGTTAAGGTGTTAACTCTTACTCTGGCCTAATGGTTAAGGTCTTAGACTCTAACTCTGGCCTACTGGTTAAGGTCTTAACTCTTACTCTGGCCTAATGGTTAAAGTTTTAACTTTTACTCTGGCCTAATGTTTGAGGTCTTAGACTCTTACTCTTGCCTAATGGTTAAGGTCTTACCTCTTACTCTGGCCTAATGGTTAAGGTCTTAGATTCTTACTCTTGCCTAATGGTTAGGTCTTAACTCTTACTCTGGCCTACTGGTTAAGGTCTTAGACTCTTACTGTGGCCTAATGGTTAAGGTCTTAGACTCTTACTCTGGCCTAATGTTAAAGGTCTTAACTCTTACGCTGGCCTAATGGTTAAGGTCTTAGACTCTTACTCTGGCCTAACGGTTAAGGTCTTAGACTCTTACTCTGGCCCAATGGTTAAGGTTTTAGACGTTTACTCTTGCCTAATGGTTAAGGTCTTAACTCTTACTCTGGCCTAAAGGTTAAGGTCTTAGACTCTTACTCTGGCCTACTGGTTAAGGTCTTAATTCTTACTCTGACTTAATGGTTAAGGTTTTAACTCTTGCTCTGGCCTAATGGTTAAGGTTTTAGACTCTTACTCTGGCCTAATGCTTAAAGTCTTAGACTCTTACTCTGGCCTCATGGTTAAGGTCTTAGACTCTTACACTGGCCTGCTGGTTAAGGTCTTTGCTCTTACTCTGGCCTACTGGTTAAGGTCCTAGACTCTTACTCTGGCCTGCTGGTTAAGGTCCTAACTATTACTATTGACTAATGGTTATGGTCTTAACTCTTACTCTGGCCTAATTGGTAAGGTCTTAGACTCTTACTCTGGCCTAATGGTTAAGGTCTTAACTCTTACTCTGGCCTAATGGGTAAGGTCTTAGACTCCTACTCTGGCCTACTGGTTAAGGTCTTAACTCTTACTCTGGCCTAATGGTTAAGGTCTTAACTCTTACTCTGGACTAATGGTTAAGGTCCTAGACTCTCACTCTGGCATAATGGTTAAGGTCTTAACTCTTACTCTGGCCTACTGGTTAAGATCTTAACTCTTACGCTGGCCTAATGGTTAAGCTCTTAGACTCTTACTCTGGCCTACTGGTTAAAGTCTTAACTCTTACTCTGGCCTAATGGTTAAGGTTTTAACTCTTACTCTGGCCTAATGGTTGAGGTCTTAGACTGTTACTGTGGCCTAATGGTTAAGGTCTTAACTATTACTCTGGCCTACTGGTTAAGGTGTTAACTCTTACTCTGGCCTAATGGTTAAGGTCTTAGACTCTAACTCTGGCCTACTGGTTAAGGTCTTAACTCTTACTCTGGCCTAATGGTTAAAGTTTTAACTTTTACTCTGGCCTAATGTTTGAGGTCTTAGACTCTTACTCTTGCCTAATAGTTAAGGTCTTACCTCTTACTCTGGCCTAATGGTTAAGGTCTTAGATTCTTACTCTTGCCTAATGGTTAGGTCTTAACTCTTACTCTGGCCTACTGGTTAAGGTCTTAGACTCTTACTGTGGCCTAATGGTTAAGGTCTTAGACTCTTACTCTGGCCTAATGTTAAAGGTCTTAACTCTTACGCTGGCCTAATGGTTAAGGTCTTAGACTCTTACTCTGGCCTAACGGTTAAGGTCTTAGACTCTTACTCTGGCCCAATGGTTAAGGTTTTAGACGTTTACTCTTGCCTAATGGTTAAGGTCTTAACTCTTACTCTGGCCTAAAGGTTAAGGTCTTAGACTCTTACTCTGGCCTACTGGTTAAGGTCTTAATTCTTACTCTGACTTAATGGTTAAGGTTTTAACTCTTGCTCTGGCCTAATGGTTAAGGTTTTAGTCTCTTACTCTGGCCTAATGCTTAAAGTCTTAGACTCTTACTCTGGCCTCATGGTTAAGGTCTTAGACTCTTACACTGGCCTGCTGGTTAAGGTCTTTGCTCTTACTTTGGCCTACTGGTTAAGGTCCTAGACTCTTACTCTGGCCTAATGGTTAAGGTCCTAACTATTACTATTGACTAATGGTTATGGTCTTAACTCTTACTCTGGCCTAATTGGTAAGGTCTTAGACTCTTACTCTGGCCTACTGGTTAAGGTCTTAACTCTTACTCTGGCCTAATGGTTAAGGTCTAGACTCTTACTCTGTCCTAATGGTTAAGGTCTTAGACTCTTACTATGGCCTAATGGTTAAGGTCTTAGACTCTTACTATGGCCTAATGGTTAAGGTCTTAGACTCTTACTCTTGCCTAATGGTTAAGGTCTTAACTCTTACTTTGGCCTAATGGTTAAGGTTTTAACTCTTACTCTGTCCTAATTGGTAAGGTCTTAGACTCTTACTCTGGCCTACTGGTTAAGGTCTTAACTCTTACTCTGGCCTAATGGGTAAGGTCTTAGACTCTTACTCTGTCCTAATGGTTAAGATCTTAGACTCTTACTCTGGCCTAATGGTTAAGGTCTAGACTCTTACTCTGGCCTAATCCGTAAGGTCTTAACTCTTACTATGGCCTAATGGTTAAGGTCTTAGACTCTTACTCTTGCCTAATGGTTAAGGTCTTAACTCTAACTCTGGCCTAATGGTTAAGGTCTTAGACACTTACTCTGTCCTAATGGTTAAGGTCTTAGACTCTTACTCTGGCCTAATGGTTAAGGTCTTAGACTCTTACTCTGGCCTACTGGTTAAGGTCTTAATTCTTACTCTGGCCTAATGGTTAAGGTTTTAACTCTTACTCTGGCCTAATGGTTAAGGTTTTAGACTCTTACTCTGGCCTAATGGTTAAAGTCTTAGACTCTTACTCTGGCCTAATGGTTAAGGCCTAACTCTTACTCTGGCCTAATGGTTAACGTATTGGACTCTTACTCTGGCCTAATGGTTAAGGTCTTGACTCTTACTCTGGCCTAATGGTTAAGGTCTTAGACTCTTACTCTGGCCTAATGGTTAAGGTATTATACTCTTACTCTGGCCTAATGGCTAAGGTCTTGACTCTCACTCTGGCCTAATGGTTGAGGTCTAGACTCCTACTCTGGCCTACTGGTTAAGGTCTTAACTCTTACTCTGGCCTAATGGTTAAGGTCTTAGACTCTTACTCTGGCCTAAGGGTTAAGGTCTTAGACTCTTACTCTGGCCTAATGGTTAAGGTTTTATACTTTTACTCTTGTCTAATGGTTAAGGTCTTAACTCTTACTCTGGCCTGATGGTTAAGGTCTTAGACTCTTACTCTGGCCTAATGGTTAAGGTCTTAACTCTTACTCTGGCCTAATGGGTAAGGTCTTACTCTGGACTAATGGGTAAGGTCTTAGACTCTTACTCTGGCCTACTGGTTAAGGTCTTAACTCTTACTCTGGCCTAATGGTTAAGGTCTTAACTCTTACTCTGGCCAAATGGTTAAGGTCTTAGACTCTTACTTTGGCCTAATGGTTAAGGTCTAAACTCTTACTATTGACTAATGGTTAAGGTCTTAACTCTTACTCTGGCCTACTGGTTAAGGTCTTAACTCTTACTCTGGCCTAATGGGTAAGGTCTTAGACTCTTACTCTGTCCTAATGGTTAAGGTCTTAGACTCTTACTCTGGCCTAATGGTTAAGGTCTAGACTCTTACTTAGGCCTAATCCGTAAGGTCTTAATTCTTACTATGGCCTAATGGTTAAGGTCTTAACTCTTACTCTGGCCTAATGGTTAAGGTCTTAGACTCTTACTCTGGCCTAATGGTTAAGGTCTTAGACTCTTACTCGGGCCTAATGGTTAAGGTCTAGACTCTTACTCTGGCCTAGTCCGTAAGGTCTTAACTCTTACTATGGCCTAATGGTTAGGGTCTTAACTCTTACTCTGGCCTAACGGTTAAGGTCTTAGACTCTTACTCTGGCCTAATGGTTAAGGTCTTAACTCTTACTCTGGCCTAATGGGTAAGGTCTTAGACTCTTACTCTGGCCTACCCTACTGGTTAAGGTCTTAACTCTTACTCTGGCCTAATGGTTAAGGTCTTAACTCTTACTCTGGACTAATGGTTAAGGTCCTAGACTCTCACTCTGGCATAATGGTTAAGGTCTTAACTCTTACTCTGGCCTACTGGTTAAGATCTTAACTCTTACGCTGGCCTAATGGTTAAGCTCTTAGACTCTTACTCTGGCCTACTGGTTAAAGTCTTAACTCTTACTCTGGCCTAATGGTTAAGGTTTTAACTCTTACTCTGGCCTAATGGTTGAGGTCTTAGACTGTTACTGTGGCCTAATGGTTAAGGTCTTAACTATTACTCTGGCCTACTGGTTAAGGTGTTAACTCTTACTCTGGCCTAATGGTTAAGGTCTTAGACTCTAACTCTGGCCTACTGGTTAAGGTCTTAACTCTTACTCTGGCCTAATGGTTAAAGTTTTAACTTTTACTCTGGCCTAATGTTTGAGGTCTTAGACTCTTACTCTTGCCTAATGGTTAAGGTCTTACCTCTTACTCTGGCCTAATGGTTAAGGTCTTAGATTCTTACTCTTGCCTAATGGTTAGGTCTTAACTCTTACTCTGGCCTACTGGTTAAGGTCTTAGACTCTTACTGTGGCCTAATGGTTAAGGTCTTAGACTCTTACTCTGGCCTAATGTTAAAGGTCTTAACTCTTACGCTGGCCTAATGGTTAAGGTCTTAGACTCTTACTCTGGCCTAACGGTTAAGGTCTTAGACTCTTACTCTGGCCCAATGATTAAGGTTTTAGACGTTTACTCTTGCCTAATGGTTAAGGTCTTAACTCTTACTCTGGCCTAATGGTTAAGGTCTTAGACTCTTACTCTGGCCTACTGGTTAAGGTCTTAATTCTTACTCTGACTTAATGGTTAAGGTTTTAACTCTTGCTCTGGCCTAATGGTTAAGGTTTTAGACTCTTACTCTGGCCTAATGCTTAAAGTCTTAGACTCTTACTCTGGCCTAATGGTTAAGGTCTTAGACTCTTACACTGGCCTGCTGGTTAAGGTCTTTGCTCTTACTCTGGCCTACTGGTTAAGGTCCTAGACTCTTACTCTGGCCTAATGGTTAAGGTCCTAACTATTACTATTGACTAATGGTTATGGTCTTAACTCTTAATCTGGCCTAATTGGTAAGGTCTTAGACTCTTACTCTGGCCTACTGGTTAAGGTCTTAACTCTTACTCTGGCCTAATGGGTAAGATCTTAGACTCTTACTCTGTCCTAATGGTTAAGGTCTTAGACTCTTACTCTGGCCTAATGGTTAAGGTCTAGACTCTTACTCTGGCCTAATCCGTAAGGTCTTAACTCTTACTATGGCCTAATGGTTAAGGTCTTAGACTCTTACTCTTGCCTAATGGTTAAGGTCTTAACTCTTACTCTGGCCTAATGGTTAAGGTCTTAACTCTTACTTTGGCCTAATGGTGAAGGTCTTAACTCTTACTATTGACTAATGGTTAAGGTCTTAACTCTTACTCTATCCTAATGGTTAAGGTCTTAGGCTCTTACTCTGGCCTAATGGTTAAGGTCTTAGACTCTTACTCTTGCCTACTGGTTAAGGTCTTAACTCTTACTCTGGCCTAATGGTTAAGGTCTTAGACTCTTACTCTGGCCTAATGGTTAAGGTCTTAACTCTTACTCTGGCCTAATGGGTAAGGTCTTAGACTCTTACTCTGGCCTACTGGTTAAGGTCTTAATTCTTACTCTGGCCTAATGGTTAAGGTTTTAACTCTTACTCTGGCCTAATTGTTAAGGTTTTTGACTCTTACTCTGGCCTAATGGTTAAAGTCTTAGACTCTTACTCTGGCCTAATGGTTAAGGTCTTGACTCTTACTCTGGCCTAATGGTTAAGGTATTATACTCTTACTCTGGCCTAATGGCTAAGGTCTTGACTCTCACTCTGGCCTAATGGTTGAGGTCTTAACTCTTACTCTGGCCTAATGGTTAAGGTCTTAGACTCTTACTCTGGCCTAAGGGTTAAGGTCTTAGACTCTTACTCTGGCCTAAGGGTTAAGGTCTTAGACTCTTACTCTGGCCTAATGGTTAAGGTTTTAGACTTTTACTCTTGCCTAATGGTTAAGGTCTTAACTCTTACTCTGGCCTAATGGTTAAGGTCTTAGACTCTTACTCTGGCCTAATGGTTAAGGTCTTAACTCTTACTCTGGACTAATTGAAAGGTCTTACTCTGGACTAATGGGTAAGGTCTTAGACTCTTACTCTGGCCTACTGGTTAAGGTCTTAACTCTTACTCTGGCCTAATGGTTAAGGTCTTAACTCTTACTCTGGCCAAATGGTTAAGGTCTTAGACTCTTACTTTGGCCTAATGGTTAAGGTCTAAACTCTTACTATTGACTAATGGTCAAGGTCTTAACTCTTACTCTGGCCTACTGGTTAAGGTCTTAACTCTTACTCTGGCCTAATGGGTAAGGTCTTAGACTCTTACTCTGTCCTAATGGTTAAGGTCTTAGACTCTTACTCTGGCCTAATGGTTAAGGTCTAGACTCTTACCTAGGCCTAGTCCGTAAGGTCTTAACTCTTACTATGGCCTAATGGTTAAGGTCTTAACTCTTACTCTGGCCTAACGGTTAAGGTCTTAGACTCTTACTCTGGCCTAATGGTTAAGGTCTTAACTCTTACTCTGGCCTAATGGGTAAGGTCTTAGACTCTTACTCTGGCCTAATGGTTAAGGTCTTAACTCTTACTCTGGACTAATGGTTAAGGTCCTAGACTCTCACTCTGGCATAATTGTTATGGTCTTAACTCTTACTCTGGCCTACTGGTTAAGGTCTTAGACTCTTACTCTGGCCTAATGGTTAAGGTCTTAACTCTTACTCTGGCCTACTGGTTAAGATCTTAACTCTTACTCTGGCCTAATGGTTAAGCTCTTAGACTCTTACTCCGGCCTACTGGTTAAAGTCTTAACTCTTACTCTGGCCTAATGGTTAAGGTTTTAACTCTTACTCTGGCCTAATGGTTGAGGTCTTAGACTCTTACTGTGGCCTAATGGTTAAGGTCTTAACTCTTACTCTGGCCTACTGGTTAAGGTGTTAACTCTTAGTCTGGCCTAATGGTTAAGGTCTTAGACTCTTACTCTGGCCTACTGGTTAAGGTCTTAACTCTTACTCTGGCCTAATGGTTAAAGTTTTAACTTTTACTCTGGCCTAATGTTTGAGGTCTTAGACTCTTACTCTTGCCTAATGGTTAAGGTCTTACCTCTTACTCTGGCCTAATGGTTAAGGTCTTAGACTCTTACTCTTGCCTAATGGTTAAGGTCTTAACTCTTACTCTGGCCTACTGGTTAAGGTCTTAGACTCTTACTGTGGCCTAATGGTTAAGGTCTTAGGCTCTTACTCTGGCCTAATGTTAATGGTCTTAACTCTTACGCTGGCCTAATGGTTAAGGTCTTAGACTCTTACTCTGGCCTAACGGTTAAGGTCTTAGACTCTTACTCTGGCCCAATGGTTAAGGTTTTAGACGTTTACTCTTGCCTAATGGTTAAGGTCTTAACTCTTACTCTGGCCTAATGGTTAAGGTCTTAGACTCTTACTCTGGCCTACTGGTTAAGGTCTTAATTCTTACTCTGACTTAATGGTTAAGGTTTTAACTCTTGCTCTGGCCTAATGGTTAAGGTTTTAGACTCTTACTCTGGCCTAATGCTTAAAGTCTTAGACTCTTACTCTGGCCTAATGGCTAAGGTCTTAGACTCTTACACTGGCCTGCTGGTTAAGGTCTTTGCTCTTACTCTGGCCTACTGGTTAAGGTCCTAGACTCTTACTCTGGCCTAATGGTTAAGGTCCTAACTATTACTATTGACTAATGGTTAAGGTCTTAACTCTTACTCTTGCCTAATGGTTAAGATCTTAACTCTTACTCTGGCCTAATGGTTAAGGTGTTAACTCTTACTCTGGCCTAATGGTTAAGGTCTTAGACTCTTACACTGGCCTACTGGTTAAGGTCTTTGGTCTTACTCTGGCCTACTGGTTAAGGTCCTAGACTCTTACTCTGGCCTAATGGTTAAGGCCCTAACTCTTACTATTGACTAATGGTTAAGGTCTTAACTCTTACTCTGGCCTAATGGGTAAGGTCTTAGACTCTTACTCTGGCCTACTGGTTAAGGTCTTAACTCTTACTCTGGCCTAATGGGTAAGGTCTTAGACTCTTACTCTGTCCTAATGGTTAAGATCTGAAGGACTGGGTTATTCTTAAGACCCAGCGGTGCCAGGGAACAACACCTGAAACCTTCGTGGGTTACCTGTTCTGGCGTACCAAACACAGAGACACAGGACACTTCCAGCGACGTCAGAGATCAGCGTTTATTTACTGCAGGGATACAGAGGTCACAAGAAGTACACAACGTGTAGGTTCTCGGAGACTGCTTCAAATTCGTAGAAGTGGATCGCTCCTTTTATACAGGTTTTGGCCATAGCACAGTATGGTGAACAAAAGGTTACAACTCAGTTCCCACAATAAACTTCAACAGGGTCGCGTTCATATTTCAAGAGGCCGGAACATAATTACAACAGTCTTGCCGGTTCCCAACTGTAAAAACATATCCCCTCCGCAATAAACACATTCCATCCTAACCATAAACACATTAAGAGGAAGGACGAAAAACAGATGTAAGGAAGGGACAAGGATGCACAACAGGTTAGAAAAGAGTATGAGGGCAATAGAGGAAACTCGATAGAGGGGTCAAAGACCTCGTTTCTAATGTATGCGTGGCTGAAACAATAGACCGGAGCGGCAAGATGAGCCTCGAGCAGGGCCATCTGCCTTAGTCGTGTCATTTCCCTCATCGTAAAAGTCACCTCAAAGGAACACGTGTCCTTCGTGTAAGCTTGAGAGTTCCAGGGTCACGAAGCGGACAAAAGCCCGTTCGCTGGCTACCTGAGGGCAAGAAACAAAATGGACGCTGTATCTAAAATGGAACCCGAGGGTTCGGATGAACGAACCCAAAAATGAGGCGAACCATACGTGGCTGTATTGCGAAACTTCGTACACCCACTATACTCGTCATTTGCGGTTCATAGATACCAAACTCATCCATATTCGTCACCACTAAAAAGTGGCGTCCCGTCTCACACGGAACCTCAGACGCTCCTTTTGCCCTCATGTAGGCAAGCACTAGTCAAGATCGGAATCTATATCAATATTCATCAGATCGTTCAGCTGCTGCTGGAACATCATTCTATTCATCAATGTCTCCTTAGTAACAGATGGCCGCCTTATACACGTCGCAGCACATAGGCCACATAAGGCAGGACCACACTGTACACAAAGACAACACGTGAACAGAAACGCTACAACAGCCCCTACGATCATTAGAATCTTCCAACCCCAGGTTGACATCAGGCCCCAAAACCATCCTAGGAGCGTCCAATTACCTTCGTCCACGTGTATGGACTCGGAAATCTTGTGCAACTTCGAGATGGCTTGATAAACAGTTGGAGCATTGTCAGGAATAAAAATGCAACAACTCGAATGGATAATTTTACACACGCCCCCTCTATCTGCAAGAACAACGTCTAGAACCATACGGTTCTGCAACGTCATGAGTCTATCCGCCTGTAGTTCAGCTGTTAGATTACCAAGGGCATTTGCAGTAATATTAGCAGTCGACTCTACCACACGGGTCAACTGTCTTAGGTTCCTACTATTAACCATAGGTCCCCAAAACGGCAAGAAACCCTTAAAGGAGTCTCCTGCTTCTTGACCAGCAGTATCCTCTTTGCTAATGACGCCTCTCACGACTCTAGTTTTGTGGTAGTCCGAAGCAACTGTGAAGGTCGGAGGTAAAAGATTCGCAATATAACAGGTACCCGAAAAGTCGCGGGGTAACCATGTATATGCGCGTTCATAACACACAAAATAGGTGCCCTTAGCAGTCAGAAAAACAGGGGAAGAGAGCATCGGTAGGACATACGTTTCAGTGCAAGCACTGTTCCCAAGTTGTGCTCTCGGATTTCGACCCAAACCCTGCAAGCAGAAATTTCCAAGGTGCGGTACAATCCATATTGGGGACGAGCTCTTAAGTTGTCTATCACCCACTGACGTACTATACTCAGTCTCACTCAGGTCTTTATAGGCCTGTACTTCCTCATCTGGAATGAGTGATGCATCAAAAACATCTCTATCCAGATCTGCTATGGCTATCGCCAAAGGCTTGTGGTACGGCCCAGGACCAAAGTTGACAGACCGTGGCTCTCGACTGGGGTAGGAATCTAGTGCACTGCGGAACATAGTTTGGAATGCTCGAGCTGAACCCTGGGAGCTGTATGGAAGGACCAAATACGGAATACCCCTATCCATAGTGTGTGGCATTAACCCACATACCCAACAATTGGTAGTATTCACCACCAACTGATGCTGATGTAGGAGTTGAACAAAGGAATTATTCATGAATTCCGCACGTCTAACCTGCTCATGTTGAGGCAAAGGATGAAAGGAATGTGGGGAGACAGTGGTGAGGGAACTTAGATTAAGAGAAGAGGTAGGTGAAACAGAAGGCAAGAATTGCGATACTCCGAAATACACTCCACCCACCAATAACATAGATACAGTTAGGAACAATAGAAACACCTGAAACAGAAAACATTTTGTTCGTACAACCCTCCATAACTCTGATCTCTGTGCTGACACCCTTTCTTCGTCCACTAGCTTAGAGAATGCCATCCTCTACAAACCGTCCGTGACGTACTTGACGCACTTCGTTCTGAGTAGCGATTATCAATCCCCAGGAGTTCCCAGAGATCGACAAAAGTAACCAACCTAGCGTCAGAAACCTGCTAGGCAGAAAGAAGTACCCGCACGGCCCTACGGTGACCCGGATGGCGAGGTTTCCTCGAAACGTTCAAATTTATTACAAGTCTCTTAGCAGTGGAAAGCACAAAAACTCAGAAAGAAAGGATGTAATTGTCCATAATATTCGTAACATAAAAAACCACTATACTGTTAATTTTTATTAGTCCTTGAACGAAGAAAGTATCGACTTCTTCCAGGTCGAGTTTGCTCTACGAACAATTGTTCAGCTGGCGCAACAGTGTTCAATGAAGCAGATGACGAGTCGGACCTTGGGTTCTCTACTACTAATGACTCCACCTGTGGATCTGGCAATGACGAATCCTCCTCCACAAGTTGAGCGTCGCTAAATGGCACAAAGCGCAAAGGAGTCTCAGTTTCTTGAGCCGAAATCCCAGTTCTCACCCAACCGTCGGTTGGTAAGGGGATCGGTACCTTCTTTGTGTGGCTGGCATGCACCCAATTTTTCCGGCCCTCCAGTCGAACCGCTGTCCTCGTCGTCAACAAGACTTGGTGAGGTCCGACGAATCTTGGCTCCAAATTACGCTTTCGACCAAAGTTTCGGGTAACCACCCAGTCTCCTGGCCGGAGCTGGTGTCCAGGACCCTCTGTCTGCGCTGGTAGAGCTTCAAAGACCTGTTGATGAATTAACCGTAGTTTAGTGGTCAAATCATGCAAGTAATCGATCAACATTGGATATTCAAGACTATCAAAAGCCCTAGGCCTCGGGACTCCCCAAATATTCGCAGGGCGACCGAACACAATCTCATATGGGCTGAGCCCTACTCGAGAGTGTACAGTCGCTCTGGTCGATAGGAGAGCCAGAGGCAAGGCATCAGGCCATGACAGACCAGTCGTAGCTTGAATCTTAGCGAGTTTCAGCTTCAGGGTACCATTGTACCCTTCAACCAGACCCGCTGCCTGAGGATGATTAGCACTGTGGAATTTCTGACGAATTCCAAGGCCCTTACACACACTCTGCATTACACTTCCCACAAACTCACTTCCATTATCCGACCACACAATCCGCGGCATTCCATACCTAGGAAAGTACTCCTTCAGCAGGATTTTTGCTGTGGACAGGGCAGTGTTATCCTTAAGAGGATAGGCCTCAATCCATCTGGAGAACGCGCAAACCACAACCAAAACATACTTCAGATTATTGCATCTCTCCATATGGATGAAGTCCAGCTGGATAACCTCAAAGGGACAGGCAGGAGGAGCGAAATGACCAGGTGGAGTGGGGGTGCCTTTTCCGGGATTGTGCATCAAACACACCATACAATTCTTAACCACTCTTTCGGCACACTTAGCGATACCATCATTCCTCCATACAGGAGACAAGAACTTACATATTCCTTTCGCACTAATATGTGACAGCCCATGAGCCATCGTCACAACAGCTAATACATACGCGTCTGGTAACATCCACCTCTGACATTCCGTCAGGTCAACCCAACATCCATGCATATCCAATTTCCCTGTACTTTCTTTCCACTTGGTCTTTTCAGCTTCAGTAGCTTCGTTCTGAATTGCTTTCACACTTTCAACAGTATTTTCACACATACCCGTCTCCGCCGGCCACCTCACTGAATTCGTGACATACATTCGAGTCGCAATATTCTTAGCCGTTTCCTTAGCAATCTCATCCGCAAATGCATTACCACGACCAACATCATCCGTCACTTTCCGATGTGCACTACATTTGACGATCGCCACTTGTTTAGGCAACGTAAGTGCATCCAAAAGATCATTCACGAGATGCCCGTGCTGGATCTTTGTACCATGCGATGTCATAAATCCTCTTTCTCTCCACAATCTTCCGAAGTTGTGCGCAACACCGAATGCATACTGACTGTCGGTAAACACATTCACTCGCTTTCCTTTCGACAGAACACACGCTCTTGTCAATGCAATTAATTCTGCCGCTTGTGCTGAATTCTGGTTCAATCTCGCAGTTTCCACAACCGTGCTCAACGTCACTACAGCATACGCAGTCGTCACATCACCATTCGGCAATTTGAAGCAAGAGCCATCCACATACAAAGTACCATCGGGATCTGACAAGGGAGTGTTTTTCAGGTCCACCCGACCTTTTGTTTCTTCCTCAGTCCGTAAATAACAATCATGGGGCAGCACATCATCTGATTCCATATTAATCGGCAACAATGTCGCCGGATTCAGTACATTACAACGCTTGATCTGTATATGACTTGCCAAAAGGGTCAGCTCGTACCCAGACAACCTTGCACTCGTCAGATGTTGAGTCTTTGTCCTATTCAAGAGCGTATCAACTGCATGCGGAACCATTACTATGAGCATATTGTCCATGACCAGACCTGCAGACTGCCGAATAGACGCCGCAGCTGCCGCTGTCGCCCTCAAGCAACTTGGCAACGCTCTAGCCACCGGGTCTAAGGTCGAGGAAAAATATGCACACGGACGCTGCTTATCACCAAATTGTTGCGTTAGAACACTCAACGCACAACCGTCCCTCTCATGGACGTATAATGTGAAAGGCTTGCTGTAATCAGGAGTACCTAACACAGGAGCCGAACACAGCGCATCACGTAGTTCAGAAAAACTTTTCTGGCATTCCTCCGTCCAAGGCAAAGGAGTTGAAACGTCCTTGCACGTGAGAGCTACCAATGGCTTCGCTAACAGTGAAAAGTTCGGGATCCACTGTCTGCAGTATGATGTGATACCTAAAAAGGCACGCACATCTCTCTGAGTTGCTGGCACAGTCATTCGAGCAATTGCTGCAATTCGTTCAGGGGTCAACCTTCTTCCCGCCTTTGACAATAAGTGACCGAGATAGGTAACTTCTTGACAACAATATTGTAGTTTGGAAGGGGACACTTTATGATGTAAAGCGCAGAGATGCTGTAACAAAGACACTGTAGCGGCTCTACAGAGCTGTTCAGTGTCAGCAGCAACCAACAGATCATCAACGTACTGAATCAAGGCTGCACCAGCCGGTAACACAAACGCATCAAGTTGACTCTTTAGAGCTTGGCTGTAGATTGATGGACTCTCACAGTAGCCCTGTGGAGCGCGTTTGAATCTGAAGCTACGACCACCTAATGAGAAACCGAACAAGTCTCTGCTTTCCTCAGCAATCGGAATGCTAAAGAACGCATTCTTCAGATCGATGACCGAGAACCATGATGCAGTGGCTGGAATCAGAGTCAGTAAAGCTGTAATGTCTGGCACCACAGGAAACTGCGGAACGACGACTTTATTTACCTCCCGTAAGTCGATAACTAGACGATACACGGGAGGCTTGGAGGGATCCGTTCGTTTCAGAATAGGCAACACGGGACTATTGCACACATTACCTCGTGTCTCCTCAATAACATCTTTGCCGATCAGATCGTAAATGATCGCTAACAGTGCCCTTTCACCATCAAGGGAAATACGATACTGAGGTATACGTGGCAAACGCGCACCAACTTTTAGTTGGACAACATAAGGTGGTATATCCAACAGGCCCACGTCATTGGGACCTGTCGCCCACAAGGAGTCTGGAAGAGATCTCAATTCCGATGGGAGCTTGTCGATCGATAAATACATAGGGGAAATCACGCTCTTACCCAACGTAAGCTCCACACCCGTAGGAGAACAGTACAAAGTCGCATGTAACCTTTTCAACAAATCTAAGCCCAAAAGATTCTCACCACAACCAGTAGTCAAAATCAAAGGAGCTTCCAGCTCATGAGACCCAATTGTAAGGGGCAAAGGGCTAGAAACTGGATTGCTAACGGGGGCGCCAGAAAATCCAACGGAAACATTCGTTAAGCCAGACAAAGGCGCGCCAGGGAGTTTCGAATGCATGATGGAACTTTTTGCTGCACCAGTGTCCAACAGAAAAGGCTCAACAACGCCCAAAGTGGCTACTGCAACATAAGGCCCTCTCTGATCAACCGGAACTGATACTTCTCCCTTCCTTTGTCTATGGCTGTCCTAGTAGATACCATCCGCATCAACATCACACTCAGCATAGCAGTCATCCACATGATACTGTGCAGACCGACCGGACGGCAGGTCGCGCCGATCGAAACAATTTTGCGAGTCCGCAGACGTTGAAAAACGGTCAGCCTGATTCTGAGTAACTCCACGACCTCTACCACGGGAAGCCTGTTGAGGGCCACTACGACCTCCTCGAGCCGACACACCATTGTTCCTATCACGGAGAACCGGACAGTCAAACTTCAAATGGCCCTCCCCACGACAATATGCACATTGATTATATCCCAACACAAAGCGAGGTGCGGGAGAAGCATTTCGCGTCTGCGATCTGGAAAACTGTGATTGCGATCTGTTTGGCTGCTGTGTATCACTGAAATTCGAACGCGGTGGATAGGCTTGCTGCAACAAGACCTTAGTTTTGAGATCCTTCGTTTTCTTTTCTGCACGCTCACTTTCCTCTTTGTCTCTATTCTCGTAATATTGGGCCGTAGCCAATATTTGGGCAGTGGTAGAAACAGCCCACGCACTCTCAGAATTCTTCAACTTGTTGCTAAGGTCGGGCAACAAATTTGATACAAACTTATCAACGAACAGCCGCTGACCACCCTCGGAGCCCATGTCCTGACCACTATGATCAATGAACGCTTCCTCAAATCTCGTAAAGAAATCAGAAACACTTTCATCCCTCTTTTGCTTGCACGCTGATAATTTGTCCCAATTGACGCGCATCGCTGGCATAAGCGTTTTCATGAGGGTAATTATCCTCTGGGGCAAAGCCACAATAATCTGTTCAGGTTTAGCCCCACCGACCTGCCGGGCATCTGCCGCTGTAAGGGCAGCCCAGTCACCGCCTAACTCGGCTACGTGATTCTCGTGACGAATTTGCGCCCAAATCGGCTGAGGCACCACATTGCCAAACAACATATCAATATCGGCTAGGTTCATAACAGTAGCATCCACCAATTGGGACAGCTCCTTATAATAACCCGCAGGATTCTTACGGGGATCAGGTAGGGATTGTTTCACTTGCAAAACTTCCGATCGCTTCCAAGGGAGGTGTATCCACACTCTCTGGAAATGGCCTGGGACAGCAGGGACAGCAGTAGGATCACCTGGCATCCATACCGGGGGAACTTCCCGCATGGGATATTGACCAGGTTGTGCCATCCATTCCGCAGTCGCGTCCTTAAACAGCGCACGTGGTTGCACTGTACATCGAAAGGATAACAAGCGTTCCAGAGCCTCTCGAACTTTGTCACCTACGATTATACCCGTGGCAAACCGAAGCTGTAGCTCGGAAACCTCAGGTGGTATATCATCAGCTATATCATCGTCCCACTCCTCTTTCAATGACTTACACAATTCTTCGAACACAAATCGTTGCGTGGGCACATTAAACTGAGAAAACGTTTCAAACACTACACGTGGGGTGTATTTAACAGGGTTACGAATCCATCTACGTGCCGTTTTCACCAACGATTCACGTTCCCTACCATCAGGAAGCTGACTGCGTCTTTGAGCAACATCTGAAAGAGTCGAGCCAAGTATCGGCCCAAAGAGCGGAGAATAAAGAGACGCAACAGCAGTCAAGAGACGACTACGAACAAAAGGAGAAGAGGACGAAGATGCAGGCGTAGCAGCCATAGGGGTGGAAACAGTAGAAGTAGACGCAGCAGCAGGAGTAGCGGGAACGACAGGCTGAGGAGGGACTTGGAAAGGCGCAGTAGGGAGAGAAGCCGGAACAAGAGGATGTACGATCTGTGGCCCAAGGGGATTCGGGAGTACGGGAGGAACGGCGGGCTGACCAGCAGCCGCCAAAACAGCGGGTTGAGGAAGAGGTGGACGAACGGGACCCATAACATCGGGAGCATAGGGAGGTGGCAATTTCATCAGATAAGACAAGAGCGAATCCTCCATCGATTCTTCTCCTGTCTTATCGATCGTAGAAGGTAGCGCCGGATAACATTTGTCCACTGCCATGTGGTGAAGCCGAGCACTAACTTCCTGCTCTTTCTCATCTTTGTCTAACTGATACTGTTCAGCATTCCGCATCACCGTAATAACACCTTCTCGTTTATTTTTCTTATTCTGTTTGATTTCTTTCTGTTTGGCCTCTTTCCGCCATAACCGGAAGGAATCAAACATGGCCGGCCTAGCTTTCTTTTTAAATAATTTAGCTTCCAAGTTATCTAAAATGGCAGTCTCGAAACTACCATGAGGTGGCCAACTAAGGACGCCATCCTTTTTAGTGTAACAAACCCAATATTCATTATATACGATAGGACCCACGCCATGACGACTATAGAGCTCATAAAGCGGAGTTCCAGCCGGAGGTATCGGACATGAATCCTCCAGCCGGGAATCCATGCTGCAACATTTAAGAAACCCAAACAAAGTACTACGGCCAGGCATCGTGCACACTAACCGAGTATACAAACTTCAAGGGCTATCGAATTACGATGTCCTCGCAAAAAATGCGAGACCCTCGGTTTTTGGCAATTGCAATCGTCAAATAAAACCCAACAACTAAGAACCACGAATGCTATGGAACCATGCAAACAACAAAGCAACACTGGGAGCGACCCACAAATACTTAACTGAGAGAACAATGGCGTCACCAGGAAGGCCCGTTGATCGTCTCGCCGTACAAAGGACTACGCCAGGCGCCAAAACAGGTCGACAGTCAGGGCATCGGTCCGTCGCAGCCGTCAGGAGGCGGGGATCTTCGCGGGAAAAGACGTCGGGCCACTTATTTCGACAACTGGATCGATGAAGCGGGGTGCACCTTCCCTCGGAGATTTCACACGAAGTTCCTCACGATCGTCGGGCTTTGGACCGGTACCGTTGATGTCGCCCAACGTTGGGCGCCAACTGAAGGACTGGGTTATTCTTAAGACCCAGCGGTGCCAGGGAACAACACCTGAAACCTTCGTGGGTTACCTGTTCTGGCGTACCAAACACAGAGACACGGGACACTTCCAGCGACGTCAGAGATCAGCGTTTATTTACTGCAGGGATACAGAGGTCACAAGAAGTACACAACGTGTAGGTTCTCGGAGACTGCTTCAAATTCGTAGAAGTGGATCGCTCCTTTTATACAGGTTTTGGCCATAGCACAGTATGGTGAACAAAAGGTTACAACTCAGTTCCCACAATAAACTTCAACAGGGTCGCGTTCATATTTCAAGAGGCCGGAACATAATTACAACAGTCTTGCCGGTTCCCAACTGTAAAAACATATCCCCTCCGCAATAAACACATTCCATCCTAACCATAAACACATTAAGAGGAAGGACGAAAAACAGATGTAAGGAAGGGACAAGGATGCACGAAAAGAGTATGAGGGCAATAGAGGAAACTCGATAGAGGGGTCAAAGACCTCGTGTCTAATGTATGCGTGGCTGAAACAATAGACCGGAGCGGCAAGATGAGCCTCGAGCAGGGCCATCTGCCTTAGTCGTGTCATTTCCCTCATCGTAAAAGTCACCTCAAAGGAACACGTGTCCTTCGTGTAAGCTTGAGAGTTCCAGGGTCACGAAGCGGACAAAAGCCCGTTCGCTGGCTACCTGAGGGCAAGAAACAAAATGGACGCTGTATCTAAAATGGAACCCGAGGGTTCGGATGAACGAACCCAAAAATGAGGCGAACCATACGTGGCTGTATTGCGAAACTTCGTACACCCACTATACTCGTCATTTGCGGTTCATAGATACCAAACTCATCCATATTCGTCACCACTAAAAAGTGGCGTCCCGTCTCACACGGAACCTCAGATCTTAGACTCTTACTCTGGCCTAATGGTTAAGGTCTAGACTCTTACTCTGGCCTAATCCGTAAGGTCTTAACTCTTACTATGGCCTAATGGTTAAGGTCTTAGACTCTTACTCTTGCCTAATGGTTAAGGTCTTAACTCTAACTCTGGCCTAATGGTTAAGGTCTTAACTCTTACTTTGGCCTAATGGTTAAGGTCTTAACTCTTACTATTGACTAATGATTAAGGTCTTATCTCTTACTCTGGCCTAATGGTTAAGGTCTAAGACTCTTACTCTTGCCTAATGGTTAAGGTCTTAACTCTTACTCTGGCCTAATGGTTAAGGTCTTAACTCTTACTTTGGACTAATGGTTAAGGTCTTAGACTCTCACTCTGCCATAATGGTTAAGGTCTTAACTCTTACTCTGGCCTAATAGCTAAGGTCTTAGACTCATACTCTGGCCTAATGGTTAAGGTCTTAACTCTTACTCTGGCCTACCGGTTAAGGTCTTAACTGTTACTCTGGCCTAATAGCTAAGGTCTTAGACTCGTACTCTGGCCTAATGGTTAAGGTCTTAACTCTTACTCTGGCCTAATAGCTAAGGTCTTAGACTCGTACTATGGCCTACAGGTAAGGTCTTAACTCTTACTCTGGCCTAATAGCTTAGGTCTTAGACTCAGTACTCTGGCCTAATGGTTAAGGTCTTAAGTCTTACTGTGGCCTAATAGCTAAGGTCTTAACTCTTACTCTGGCCTTATAGCTAAGGTCTAAGACTCATACTCTGGCCTAATGGTTAAGGTCTTAACTCTTACTCTGGCCTAATAGCTAAGGTCTTAGACTCGTACTCTGGCCTAATAGCTAAGGTCTTAGACTCGTACTCTGGCCTAATGGTTAAGGTCTTAACTCTTACTCTGGCCTAATAGCTAAGGTCTTAGACTCGTACTCTGGCCTAATAGCTAAGGTCTTAACTTTTACTCTGGCATACTGGTTAAGGTCTTAACTCTTACTCTGGCCTACTGGTTAAGGTCTTAACTCTTACTCTGGCCTAATATCTAAGGTCTTAGACTCGTACTATGGCCTACTGGTTAAGGTCTTAACTCTTACTCTGGCCTAATAGCTAAGGTCTTAGACTCGTACACTGGCCTAATGGTTAAGGTCTTAACTCTTACTCTGACCTACTGGTTAAGGTCTTAACTCTTACTCTGGCCTAATGGTTAAGGTCTTAACTCTTACTCTGGACTAATGGTTAAGGTCTTAGACTCTCACTCTGGCCTAATGGTTAAGGTCTTGACTCTTACTCTGGCCTAATGGTTAAGGTCTTATCTCTTACTCTGGCCTAATGGTTAAGGTCTAAGACTCTTACTCTTGCCTAATGGTTAAGGTCTTAACTCTTACTCTGGCCTAATGGTTAAGGTCTTAACTCTTACTTTGGCCTAATGGTTAAGGTCTTATCTCTTACTCTGGCCTAATGGTTAAGGTCTAAGACTCTTCCTCTTGCCTAATGGTTAAGGTCTTAACTCTTACTCTGGCCTAATGGTTAAGGTCTTAACTCTTACTTTGGACTAATGGTTAAGGTCTTAGACTCTCACTCTGCCATAATGGCTAAGGTCTTAACACTTACTCTGGCCTACTGGTTAAGGTCTTAGACTCTTACTCTGGCCTACTGGTTAAAGTCTTAACTCTTACTCTGGCCTAATGGTTAAGGTTTTAACTCTTCCTCTGGCCTAATGGTTGATGTCTTAGACTCTTACTCTGGCCTAATGGTTAAGGTCTTAACTCTTACTCTGACCTAATGGTTAAGGTCTTAGACTCTTACTCTGGCCTAATGGTTAAGGTCTTGACTCTTACTCTGGCCTAATGGTTAAAGTCTTAGACTCTTACTCTGGCCTAATGGTTAAGGTCTAGACTCTTATTCTGGACTAATGGTTAAGCTCTTAACTCTTCCTCTGGGCTAATGGGTAAGTTCTTAACTCTTACTCTGACCTAATGGTTAAGGTCTTAGACTCTTACTCTGGCCTAATGGTTAAGGTCACAGACTCTTACTCTTGCCTAATGGTTAAGATCTTAACTCTTACTCTGGCCTAATGGTTAAGGTGTTAACTCTTACTCTGGCCTAATGGTTAAGGTCTTAGACTCTTACACTGGCCTACTGGTTAAGGTCTTTGCTCTTACTCTGGCCTACTGGTTAAGGTCCTAGACTCTTACTCTGGCCTAATGGTTAAGGTCCTAACTCTTACTATTGACTAATGGTTAAGGTCTTAACTCTTACTCTGGCCTAATGGGTAAGGTCTTAGACTCTTACTCTGGCCTACTGGTTAAGGTCTTAACTCTTACTCTGGCCTAATGGGTAAGGTCTTAGACTCTTACTCTGTCCTAATGGTTAAGATCTTAGACTCTTACTCTGGCCTAATGGTTAAGGTCTAGACTCTTACTCTGGCCTAATCCGTAAGGTCTTAACTCTTATTATGGCCTAATGGTTAAGGTCTTAGACTCTTACTCTTGCCTAATGGTTAAGGTCTTAACTCTAACTCTGGCCTAATGGTTAAGGTCTTAACTCTTACTTTGGCCTAATGGTTAAGGTCTTAACTCTTACTATTGACTAATGATTAAGGTCTTAACTCTTACTCTGGCCTAATGGTTAAGGTCTTAGACACTTACTCTGTCCTAATGGTTAAGGTTTTAACTCTTACTCTGGCCTAATGGTTGAGGTCTTAGACTCTTACTGTGGCCTAATGGTTAAGGTCTTAACTCTTACTCTGGCCTACTGGTTAATGTGTTAACTCTTAGTCTGGCCTAATGGTTAAGGTCTTAGACTCTTACTCTGGCCTACTGGTTAAGGTCTTAACTATTACTCTGGCCTAATGGTTAAAGTTTTAACTTTTACTCTGGCCTAATGTTTGAGGTCTTAGACTCTTACTCTTGCCTAATGGTTAAGGTCTTACCTCTTACTCTGGCCTAATGGTTAAGGTCTTAGACTCTTACTCTTGCCTAATGTTAAGGTCTTAACTCTTACTCTGGCCTACTGGTTAAGGTCTTAGACTCTTACTGTGGCCTAATGGTTAAGGTCTTAGACTCTTACTCTGGCCTAATGTTAAAGGTCTTAACTCTTACGCTGGCCTAATGGTTAAGGTCTTAGACTCTTACTCTGGCCTAACGGTTAAGGTCTTAGACTCTTACTCTGGCCCAATGGTTAAGGTTTTAGACGTTTACTCTTGCCTAATGGTTAAGGTCTTAACTCTTACTCTGGCCTAATGATTAAGGTCTTAGACTCTTACTCTGGCCTACTGGTTAAGGTCTTAATTCTTACTCTGACTTAATGGTTAAGGTTTTAACTCTTGCTCTGGCCTAATGGTTAAGGTTTTAGACTCTTACTCTGGCCTAATGCTTAAAGTCTTAGACTCTTACTCTGGCCTAATGGTTAAGGTCTTAGACTCTTACACTGGCCTGCTGGTTAAGGTCTTTGCTCTTACTCTGGCCTACTGGTTAAGGTCCTAGACTCTTACTCTGGCCTAATGGTTAAGGTCCTAACTATTACTATTGACTAATGGTTAAGGTCTTAACTCTTACTCTTGCCTAATGGTTAAGATCTTAACTCTTACTCTGGCCTAATGGTTAAGGTGTTAACTCTTACTCTGGCCTAATGGTTAAGGTCTTAGACTCTTACACTGGCCTACTGATTAAGGTCTTTGCTCTTACTCTGGCCTACTGGTTAAGGTCCTAGACTCTTACTCTGGCCTAATGGTTAAGGTCCTAACTCTTACTATTGACTAATGGTTAAGGTCTTAACTCTTACTCTGGCCTAATGGGTAAGGTCTTAGACTCTTACTCTGGCCTAATGGTTAAGGTCTAGACTCTTACTCGGGCCTAATCCGTAAGGTCTTAACTCTTACTATGGCCTAATGGTTAAGGTCTTAGACTCTTACTCTTGCCTAATGGTTAAGGTCTTAACTCTAACTCTGGCCTAATGGTTAAGGTCTTAACTCTTACTTTGGCCTAATGGTTAAGGTCTTAACTCTTACTATTGACTAATGATTAAGGTCTTATCTCTTACTCTGGCCTAATGGTTAAGGTCTAAGACTCTTACTCTTGCCTAATGGTTAAGGTCTTAACTCTTATTCTGGCCTAATGGTTAAGGTCTTAACTCTTACTTTGGACTAATGGTTAAGGTCTTAGACTCTCACTCTGCCATAATGGTTAAGGTCTTAACTCTTACTCTGGCCTAATAGCTAAGGTCTTAGACTCATACTCTGGCCTAATGGTTAAGGTCTTAACTCTTACTCTGGCCTACCGGTTAAGGTCTTAACTGTTACTCTGGCCTAATAGCTAAGGTCTTAGACTCGTACTCTGGCCTAATGGTTAAGGTCTTAACTCTTACTCTGGCCTAATAGCTAAGGTCTTAGACTCGTACTATGGCCTACAGGTAAGGTCTTAACTCTTACTCTGGCCTAATAGCTTAGGTCTTAGACTCAGTACTCTGGCCTAATGGTTAAGGTCTTAACTCTTACTGTGGCCTAATAGCTAAGGTCTTAACTCTTACTCTGGCCTAATAGCTAAGGTCTTAGACTCGTACTCTGGCCTAATGGTTAAGGTCTTAACTCTTACTCTGGCCTAATAGCTAAGGTCTTAGACTCGTACTCTGGCCTAATAGCTAAGGTCTTAACTCTTACTGTGGCATACTGGTTAAGGTCTTAACTCTTACTCTGGCCTACTGGTTAAGGTCTTAACTCTTACTCTGGCCTAATATCTAAGGTCTTAGACTCGTACTATGGCCTACTGGTTAAGGTCTTAACTCTTACTCTGGCCTAATAGCTAAGGTCTTAGACTCGTACACTGGCCTAATGGTTAAGGTCTTAACTCTTACTCTGACCTACTGGTTAAGGTCTTAACTCTTACTCTGGCCTAATGGTTAAGGTCTTAACTCTTACTCTGGACTAATGGTTAAGGTCTTAGACTCTCACTCTGGCCTAATGGTTAAGGTCTTGACTCTTACTCTGGGCTAATGGTTAAGGTCTTATCTCTTACTCTGGCCTAATGGTTAAGGTCTAAGACTCTTACTCTTGCCTAATGGTTAAGGTCTTAACTCTTACTCTGGCCTAATGGTTAAGGTCTTAACTCTTACTCTGGCCTAATGGTTAAGGTCTTAACTCTTACTTTGGCCTAATGGTTAAGGTCTTATCTCTTACTCTGGCCTAATGGTTAAGGTCTAAGACTCTTACTCTTGCCTAATGGTTAAGGTCTTAACTCTTACTCTGGCCTAATGGTTAAGGTCTTAACTCTTACTTTGGACTAATGGTTAAGGTCTTAGACTCTCAATCTGCCATAATGGCTAAGGTCTTAACACTTACTCTGGCCTACTGGTTAAGGTCTTAGACTCTTACTCTGGCCTACTGGTTAAAGTCTTAACTCTTACTCTGGCCTAATGGTTAAGGTTTTAACTCTTCCTCTGGCCTAATGGTTGAGGTCTTAGACTCTTACTCTGGCCTAATGGTTAAGGTCTTAGACTCTTACTCTGGCCTAATGGTTAAGGTCTTGACTCTTACTCTGGCCTAATGGTTAAAGTCTTAGACTCTTACTCTGGCCTAATGGTTAAGGTCTAGACTCTTATTCTGGACTAATGGTTAAGCTCTTAACTCTTCCTCTGGGCTAATGGGTAAGTTCTTAACTCTTACTCTGACCTAATGGTTAAGGTCTTAGACTCTTACTCTGGCCTAATGGTTAAGGTCACAGACTCTTACTCTTGCCTAATGGTTAAGATCTTAACTCTTACTCTGGCCTAATGGTTAAGGTGTTAACTCTTACTCTGGCCTAATGGTTAAGGTCTTTGCTCTTACTCTGGCCTACTGGTTAAGGTCCTAGACTCTTACTCTGGCCTAATGGTTAAGGTCCTAACTCTTACTATTGACTAATGGTTAAGGTCTTAACTCTTACTCTGGCCTAATGGGTAAGGTCTTAGACTCTTACTCTGGCCTACTGGTTAAGGTCGTAACTCTTACTCTGGCCTAATGGGTAAGGTCTTAGACTCTTACTCTGTCCTAATGGTTAACATCTTAGACTCTTACTCTGGCCTAATGGTTAAGGTCTAGACTCTTACTCTGGCCTAATCCGTAAGGTCTTAACTCTTACTATGGCCTAATGGTTAAGGTCTTAGACTCTTACTCTTGCCTAATGGTTAAGGTCTTAACTCTAACTCTGGCCCAATGGTTAAGGTCTTAACTCTTACTTTGGCCTAATGGTTAAGGTCTTAACTCTTACTATTGACTAATGATTAAGGTCTTAACTCTTACTCTGGCCTAATGGTTGAGGTCTTAGACTCTTACTGTGGCCTAATGGTTAAGGTCTTAACTCTTACTCTGGCCTACTGGTTAATGTGTTAACTCTTAGTCTGGCCTAATGGTTAAGGTCTTAGACTCTTACTCTGGCCTACTGGTTAAGGTCTTAACTATTACTCTGGCCTAATGGTTAAAGTTTTAACTTTTACTCTGGCCTAATGTTTGAGGTCTTAGACTCTTACTCTTGCCTAATGGTTAAGGTCTTACCTCTTACTCTGGCCTAATGGTTAAGGTCTTAGACTCTTACTCTTGCCTAATGTTAAGGTCTTAACTCTTACTCTGGCCTACTGGTTAAGGTCTTAGACTCTTACTGTGGCCTAATGGTTAAGGTCTTAGACTCTTACTCTGGCCTAATGTTAAAGGTCTTAACTCTTACGCTGGCCTAATGGTTAAGGTCTTAGACTCTTACTCTGGCCTAACGGTTAAGGTCTTAGACTCTTACTCTGGCCCAATGGTTAAGGTTTTAGACGTTTACTCTTGCCTAATGGTTAAGGTCTTAACTCTTACTCTGGCCTAATGGTTAAGGTCTTAGACTCTTACTCTGGCCTACTGGTTAAGGTCTTAATTCTTACTCTGACTTAATGGTTAAGGTTTTAACTCTTGCTCTGGCCTAATGGTTAAGGTTTTAGACTCTTACTCTGGCCTAATGCTTAAAGTCTTAGACTCTTACTCTGGCCTAATGGTTAAGGTCTTAGACTCTTACACTGGCCTGCTGGTTAAGGTCTTTGCTCTTACTCTGGCCTACTGGTTAAGGTCCTAGACTCTTACTCTGGCCTAATGGTTAAGGTCCTAACTATTACTATTGACTAATGGTTAAGGTCTTAACTCTTACTCTTGCCTAATGGTTAAGATCTTAACTCTTACTCTGGCCTAATGGTTAAGGTGTTAACTCTTACTCTGGCCTAATGGTTAAGGTCTTAGACTCTTACACTGGCCTACTGGTTAAGGTCTTTGCTCTTACTCTGGCCTACTGGTTAAGGTCCTAGACTCTTACTCTGGCCTAATGGTTAAGGTCCTAACTCTTACTATTGACTAATGGTTAAGGTCTTAACTCTTACTCTGGCCTAATGGGTAAGGTCTTAGACTCTTACTCTGGCCTAATGGTTAAGGTCTAGACTCTTACTCTGGCCTAATCCGTAAGGTCTTAACTCTTACTATGGCCCAATGGTTAAGGTCTTAGACTCTTACTCTTGCCTAATGGTTAAGGTCTTAACTCTAACTCTGGCCTAATGGTTAAGGTCTTAACTCTTACTTTGGCCTAATGGTTAAGGTCTTAACTCTTACTATTGACTAATGATTAAGGTCTTATCTCTTACTCTGGCCTAATGGTTAAGGTCTAAGACTCGTACTCTTGCCTAATGGTTAAGGTCTTAACTCTTATTCTGGCCTAATGGTTAAGGTCTTAACTCTTACTTTGGACTAATGGTTAAGGTCTTAGACTCTCACTCTGCCATAATGGTTAAGGTCTTAACTCTTACTCTGGCCTAATAGCTAAGGTCTTAGACTCATACTCTGGCCTAATGGTTAAGGTCTTAACTCTTACTCTGGCCTACCGGTTAAGGTCTTAACTGTTACTCTGGCCTAATAGCTAAGGTCTTAGACTCGTACTCTGGCCTAATGGTTAAGGTCTTAACTCTTACTCTGGCCTAATAGCTAAGGTCTTAGACTCGTACTATGGCCTACAGGTAAGGTCTTAACTCTTACTCTGGCCTAATAGCTTAGGTCTTAGACTCAGTACTCTGGCCTAATGGTTAAGGTCTTAACTCTTACTGTGGCCTAATAGCTAAGGTCTTAACTCTTACTCTGGCCTAATAGCTAAGGTCTTAGACTCGTACTCTGGCCTAATGGTTAAGGTCTTAACTCTTACTCTGGCCTAATAGCTAAGGTCTTAGACTCGTACTCTGGCCTAATAGCTAAGGTCTTAACTCTTACTGTGGCATACTGGTTAAGGTCTTAACTCTTACTCTGGCCTACTGGTTAAGGTCTTAACTCTTACTCTGGCCTAATATCTAAGGTCTTAGACTCGTACTATGGCCTACTGGTTAAGGTCTTAACTCTTACTCTGGCCTAATAGCTAAGGTCTTAGACTCGTACACTGGCCTAATGGTTAAGGTCTTAACTCTTACTCTGACCTACTGGTTAAGGTCTTAACTCTTACTCTGGCCTAATGGTTAAGGTCTTAACTCTTACTCTGGACTAATGGTTAAGGTCTTAGACTCTCACTCTGGCCTAATGGTTAAGGTCTTGACTCTTACTCTGGGCTAATGGTTAAGGTCTTATCTCTTACTCTGGCCTAATGGTTAAGGTCTAAGACTCTTACTCTTGCCTAATGGTTAAGGTCTTAACTCTTACTCTGGCCTAATGGTTAAGGTCTTAACTCTTACTTTGGCCTAATGGTTAAGGTCTTATCTCTTACTCTGGCCTAATGGTTAAGGTCTAAGACTCTTACTCTTGCCTAATGGTTAAGGTCTTAACTCTTACTCTGGCCTAATGGTTAAGGTCTTAACTCTTACTTTGGACTAATGGTTAAGGTCTTAGACTCTCACTCTGCCATAATGGCTAAGGTCTTAACACTTACTCTGGCCTACTGGTTAAGGTCTTAGACTCTTACTCTGGCCTACTGGTTAAAGTCTTAACTCTTACTCTGGCCTAATGGTTAAGGTTTTAACTCTTCCTCTGGCCTAATGGTTGAGGTCTTAGACTCTTACTCTGGCCTAATGGTTAAGGTCTTAGACTCTTACTCTGGCCTAATGGTTAAGGTCTTGACTCTTACTCTGGCCTAATGGTTAAAGTCTTAGACTCTTACTCTGGCCTAATGGTTAAGGTCTAGACTCTTATTCTGGACTAATGGTTAAGCTCTTAACTCTTCCTCTGGGCTAATGGGTAAGTTCTTAACTCTTACTCTGACCTAATGGTTAAGGTCTTAGACTCTTACTCTGGCCTAATGGTTAAGGTCACAGACTCTTACTCTTGCCTAATGGTTAAGATCTTAACTCTTACTCTGGCCTAATGGTTAAGGTGTTAACTCTTACTCTGGCCTAATGGTTAAGGTCTTTGCTCTTACTCTGGTGGCCTACTGGTTAAGGTCCTAGACTCTTACTCTGGCCTAATGGTTAAGGTCCTAACTCTTACTATTGACTAATGGTTAAGGTCTTAACTCTTACTCTGGCCTAATGGGTAAGGTCTTAGACTCTTACTCTGGCCTACTGGTTAAGGTCGTAACTCTTACTCTGGCCTAATGGGTAAGGTCTTAGACTCTTACTCTGTCCTAATGGTTAACATCTTAGACTCTTACTCTGGCCTAATGGTTAAGGTCTAGACTCTTACTCTGGCCTAATCCGTAAGGTCTTAACTCTTACTATGGCCTAATGGTTAAGGTCTTAGACTCTTACTCTTGCCTAATGGTTAAGGTCTTAACTCTAACTCTGGCCCAATGGTTAAGGTCTTAACTCTTACTTTGGCCTAATGGTTAAGGTCTTAACTCTTACTATTGACTAATGATTAAGGTCTTAACTCTTACTCTGGCCTAATGGTTAAGGTCTTAGACACTTACTCTGTCCTAATGGTTAAGGTCTTAGACTCTTACTCTGGCCTAATGGTTAAGGTCTTAGACTCTTACTCTGGCCTACTGGTTAAGGTCTTAATTCTTACTCTGGCCTAATGGTTAAGGTTTTAACTCTTACTCTGGCCTAATGGTTAAGGTTTTAGACTCTTACTCTGGCCTAATGGTTAAAGTCTTAGACTCTTACTCTGGCCTAATGGTTAAGGTCTTAACTCTTACTCTGGCCTAATGGTTAACGTATTGGACTCTTACTCTGGCCTAATGGTTAAGGTCTTGACTCTTACTCTGGCCTAATGGTTAAGGTCTTAGACTCTTACTCTGGCCTAATGGTTAAGGTATTATACTCTTACTCTGGCCTAATGGCTAAGGTCTTGACTCTCACTCTGGCCTAATGGTTGAGGTCTAGACTCCTACTCTGGCCTACTGGTTAAGGTCTTAACTCTTACTCTGGCCTAATGGTTAAGGTCTTAGACTCTTACTCTGGCCTAAGGGTTAAGGTCTTAGACTCTTACTCTGGCCTAATGGTTAAGGTTTTAGACTTTTACTCTTGCCTAATGGTTAAGGTCTTAACTCTTACTCTGGCCTGATGGTTAAGGTCTTAGACTCTTACTCTGGCCTAATGGTTAAGGTCTTAACTCTTACTCTGGCCTAATGGGTAAGGTCTTACTCTGGACTAATGGGTAAGGTCTTAGACTCTTACTCTGGCCTACTGGTTAAGGTCTTAACTCTTACTCTGGCCTAATGGTTAAGGTCTTAACTCTTACTCTGGCCAAATGGTTAAGGTCTTAGACTCTTACTATTGACTAATGGTTAAGGTCTTAACTCTTACTCTGGCCTACTGGTTAAGGTCTTAACTCTTACTCTGGCCTAATGCGTAAGGTCTTAGACTCTTACTCTGTCCTAATGGTTAAGGTCTTAGACTCTTACTCTGGCCTAAGGGTTAAGGTCTAGACTCTTACTTAGGCCTAATGGTTAAGGTCTTAATTCTTACTATGGCCTAATGGTTAAGGTCTTAACTCTTACTCTGGCCTAATGGTTAAGGTCTTAGACTCTTACTCTGGCCTAATGGTTAAGGTCTTAGACTCTTACTCGGGCCTAATGGTTAAGGTCTAGACTCTTACTCTGGCCTAGTCCGTAAGGTCTTAACTCTTACTATGGCCTAATGGTTAGGGTTTTAACTCTTACTCTGGCCTAACGGTTAAGGTCTTAGACTCTTACTCTGGCCTAATGGTTAAGGTCTTAACTCTTACTCTGGCCTAATGGGTAAGGTCTTAGACTCCTACTCTGGCCTACTGGTTAAGGTCTTAACTCTTACTCTGGCCTAATGGTTAAGGTCTTAACTCTTACTCTGGACTAATGGTTAAGGTCCTAGACTCTCACTCTGGCATAATGGTTAAGGTCTTAACTCTTACTCTGGCCTACTGGTTAAGATCTTAACTCTTAAGCTGGCCTAATGGTTAAGCTCTTAGACTCTTACTCTGGCCTACTGGTTAAAGTCTTAACTCTTACTCTGGCCTAATGGTTAAGGTTTTAACTCTTACTCTGGCCTAATGGTTGAGGTCTTAGACTGTTACTGTGGCCTAATGGTTAAGGTCTTAACTATTACTCTGGCCTACTTGTTAAGGTGTTAACTCTTACTCTGGCCTAATGGTTAAGGTCTTAGACTCTAACTCTGGCCTACTGGTTAAGGTCTTAACTCTTACTCTGGCCTAATGGTTAAAGTTTTAACTTTTACTCTGGCCTAATGTTTGAGGTCTTAGACTCTTACTCTTGCCTAATGGTTAAGGTATTACCTCTTACTCTGGCCTAATGGTTAAGGTCTTAGATTCTTACTCTTGCCTAATGGTTAGGTCTTAACTCTTACTCTGGCCTACTGGTTAAGGTCTTAGACTCTTACTGTGTGTAGGAGAGTGGCATCGACTGCATAGTTGCCCCCAACTTTTTGCTGATGTTTTGACTGTTTTTATGACTTTAGCCAGGCTGTGGCCCTGCTATCCAGGACCCCAGCCTATCTGCTCCCTCTGGTAAACCATGTGAGTACCCTAGGTACCAACCAATTGGATGCTGGGCATGCCCTACCAGTCCCTTGTAGATGGTACCCTAAGTACCCAGGGCATGGGTCCCCCAGTAGGCCTACCAGGGCTGCAGCACTTATTGTGCCACCCTGGGACAGCCACCCAAACTGACACCACCAGGCCACTACTGTAGCCTGGGTAAGGTGGTGCTAGCACCCCTTACAGGGATGTAGGTACCCTATGTCTAGGCTTTCCTGTTTTCAGTTTCTATTTTTGGTAAATTCTGGTGGGGGGTTTTCAGTGTTTTGAAGTGATTTCAATACCTTAAAAAACAGTGGTTATCAGTGGTTTCAAATTGTCGTGCCATTAAAAACTACAGAAACAGTGTTTTTCCGGTGTTTACAGAATCTTTTGCTTTTATTATTGCTTGCTTTCTGCACTGATAGAGCATGGTATATAGACAGTGTAAGTATAGTGTATATGAGGTTCAAATAGATTTTTGAAAATTAAACTTATTGTAGTACACCATACAATACTTCTTCAGTGAGTCTTTGGTCATGTATGCTCGATCTTTCCTTCCCATGTAAACTTCTGTGAAAAGGCCCTCTCAACATTGGCACTTGAGATGGGCAACGCCAAAACAGCCAGTACACAATTTGTTAACTCTGGTCACTGACATAGCTTTCCATGCCAATACTGGTTCACATGAAGATTGCGATTCTCGGGGCAGGTTCTGCAACATTTACGCTGATCTGGGCGCATATGCCCTCAGAGTTATCGAAGCGGTACTACAGAGAGGTTTCATTGACTTCAAATGCCATTGGTGGTGAAGGGACATTTCTATGCATCATTGCAAGTAATTTCTCATACATTGTAAAATAAAAGTTCCTGATTGCTCTTCACTATTGCTTTGCTTACCAAGCGGCAAGCACTCTAACATGGAACAGTGCAAAGTCACTAAAGGTGTAGCCCAGCCTACTCCCAAGGAGATGTTTCACATCTACACCAATTATGCTGAACACTTGGCAGACAAGGTTGTTTTCCGACTTTAGTATTTTTTATTACGTTCACTACAGCAGTCGTGTTTTCCTGTAAAAATCTAAGAATGCAGTATAGTGTACTTTTTCACATCACTATCAATATGTAACCAAAGATCCTGACATTTCTTGCCTTTGGCATCCTCACTCAGCAAAAATTCTGAAAACAGTTGCCACATGGATAATATAGCATTCATAGCCCCTTGGACTGAGAACCATCAGCTAAGGGACAAAGTTGGGATGACTCTTTCTTTGAAGCCACACAAAGCACACAATGATAAATATTTGCGTTTTAGTTCCTGTGCATAAGATAACAGTGCACCGGAATGGACTAAAAAGTCAATAGCATCCCTCATTAACTCTGAAGATTGTAAAGATGCTTTCAGCATACCATCTAATAAGTGGCAAGGGTCTCTTACAAGGAAGCACTTCAGCTCAGGTATCAATTTTGACAGGTCATCAAAAAACTTTTTCATATACGTAGCTGAATCACTGCAAATACAAACAATATCACTCCAATCTTTGTTGAACTTGGAAAGAACTATTTTGTAGAGCCTTCCAAGTGACACTGTGTGCCATGTTTTCTAAAAGTCTGGTGTCCTGTTTTAACCACTATCCCAGATGCTTGGGGATAGCACTCTTTATACATATACTTGTCACTATACCTTGCATTGAATGTTTAAAGACTGAGGTGTTGGCAATTCGCCTACTATCAATACTGACTCACTAGAAAGTGGGAGCTGATGTATTAAGGGTTTTTACCCATTCTCTGTGGAGAAATGTGATGGCACAGATTCTTGTGAAACTAGCCATTTTACCTATCAGTGAAAGAGCCAAACGCAGCCAAAATATCAAATATGATTTAGATATTTCCTGATTCTCTACAGTTTATAAAATAGTTAAACAAGACCTAAAACATGCTTCTAAAACGTGCATCTTTAGACCAAAGACCACAAAACTGACAAAAAATAAAAGAATGAAGAAACAATATTTTAGTAGCATCCCTAAACAACAAAACTCAAGCAGAATAATGCTAGCCCAGACTTTCTTACTGCTAGCTTGTATAACAAAGTTACATTGTATTGGCCGCTTCAGGAAGAAAGAAAATCACTCTTTCACTCTCTTTGAATTGCATTTAGTTTGTGGTTGTGCATGTGTTTTATCAGTGTTTATATGTTTTCACTGGTGAGGGCTATTTCTCTTTCAGTGGGGTTTTATCAGTTATTATAGGTTTAAACCTAAAACCGGACAGCCTACCTATGTCCCATACCATTACAACACATATACTCTCATAGGTCACCCCTATGGCAGGCCCTGGTAATCCTACAGGGCTGGGTGCTGAGGTATGTGTGAGGGGGGACCCCTACGTGAGTAGGACCTCTCTGCAACCCTCGTAACACCGTTACTGGGTTGTTTGTAGTGTAGCCATACCATATACTCTTACCGCATTATAAGTTATTGCGTCCTCGCTGTAACTTGGGACTGGCTACACAGAACCATATCGTGTTTGGTGTCAAACATGAAGGAATCATACCCCCAGTCCAGCCATGGGCATGGGAGCACGATTCCCCCTTGCTAGGAGGGTGATATGGGAAAAGCGGTAGATTTTAGACACCAATTTAAAAGTGCACGTGTACCACAAAATGGCTACTGTTCGCCACCTACACGACTCTGGCTGGCTGTTGCTGGGGAAAATCCCAGCCTCGCCAGCTGGACAATAGGGCTCCTGTGGCAGGGAGGTGCCAGCACCTCCCCAGACAGGATGATGTGGATTGGAACAGGGTGGGTGCACCAAATGTCCATTCAGAGTTGCACGTAGGCAGCTGCAGAGCCCCAATTCTGCATACACCGCCTGGAACCGGTTCAGGGGCATCCTGCCCCTCGCCCAGGCGGGAAACACACAAAGGGGAGTGGGTGTAGCCACCCTTTCCCGCCTCTACTCTGATTGGCAGGCTCTATTTTGGACCATCCCCTAATCTTGGGGATATATGGGAATAACTTTGCCCTAGAGCCTTAGATTCGTCCAGAACTTCACAGAACTGACCTTCAACGAGCTGCTGCCCAGCTGACCGAAGAAATCTCCCTTGGGATAAAGGAGTTATCCCCCTGCTTGGCAGGCACCTAAAAGACTACAAGATACCCGGTTGGGACTTCGTTGCTCTCACGACCTTCGACGCCTTCCAGCAACCTCGAGGTGGGTCTCCAGTGCATACCAGCGTCCTGTGAGCGTGCCCAGCAAGTCTGAGCACCCTGGACCATGTGGGTGTCGAGATCCCCGCATACCCCGAGACACCGGCCACCTCTTGTCCAGCACACGACCCCGACCAGTGGGGAAGTTGTGCTTTGGCCCATTCCTGAGCCAACCATCCAGCAGCATTTGTGCCGACCCTCAGCTCCCTGGCCCGCTCCGGTGGCCCGTGGGAGCCCTTTTACGCACTCCATTTTGCTGCCTTCCGCGGTCCCTTGTCCCTCGACTGGTGGGCCCTGACGGAGGACAATCTTTGCTTCTAAGAGTTCCCCTGGTTGCTCCAGGCCTGCTCTACGCTCCCTGAAAAAGAGAGCACCCTCAGACCTCGTGGGTCTGCACCAGCAGCTGCTTTGTCTGTTTTGCGTGGGTTGCGGTTGCCAAGGCTTAGTGGATCCAATCGGGACACTAACACCGCAGCGACCCTCAGCCGACGTGTGACAGTCGCCCTCCAGAAGCTGGCCTTCCTTGAAGCCTCCCGGAGCCCGTGACTGCAGAGCCCAGCTGTACCTCCTACACCTGAAGCACCCGACTTCCACGAGCTCCTTGCTGTGAGCTCCCTGGTCACTTGCTGTGACCCAGACTCTGTCCCCTCTGCTTTCAGGTTCATCTTTATCTTCTCTTCAACTTCAATCTTCACGACTTCAGCGACACTCGCAGCTAGCAGCAGTTTGGACTACTTTCCCATAGGAAATCAGCCCGCGACCCGACACCAGAATCGACCTATGCACCCGGCTTCCCTGGGGCAGGTAACAGTGGTACTTCGGTACTCCAGTGATGGTGGGCTCTCCAAAGCCTTAAGTCTCAAGCCTTAACTTTGTACTGTTGCTAGAAGTGTCCTTTAACTTTGAATATTCAACCGCGACATTCTCCATAGGCTATCATTGCGATCCCGATAGCAGCTCTTTGCACTGCACGCGTCTCCCGTGGGTCCCCTTCCTCTTAACTGTGGGTGGATTCCGAAGGGGCAAGCGATCCTGAATGCCCTAGGCATTGCCTGTAGAATTGTCGTGGTTCTTATACCACTATTTTAGTATATGGTTTGGTCCCCCCCTGGGGCCCATTGATTTCTGTGCTATTTATTGTGTTTAGAAATGCTTGTTTGAATTGTAACTTTGCCACTAGCCACATAAAGTGACTGTGGGATTCTGTCTAGAATAAATACATATATTTTATATATATACCTGTGTGGGCTACTCTTTCATTTGGTTATTCAAGAGGTTATTATGGTAAAACAATAAGCTTAACACTCCTTCAAGACTTAGCCTGAAGGCTGCTCTCCACAGCTACCACTAGGATAGCTTTCTTTAAAGGTTGTCTTAAACCTATCATCAATAGGAGTCGAATTGGACTGGTGCAAGGTGTCCCTATAGCTAGGAACAGCATATGCCAGGCCAACTTCTCACATTGGTGTGCAGCGGTTGGATTCAAGCTTGCCATTGTTTTACCAGATAACAAATTGAATTTCTAAAGTGAAAGCCACTAGGTACCAAAGGTACATATAAATTCAAGCTAGAATACAATAAGTTCTACTGAACTTAGAGTTGTGTGTAGAGGGTTTAGCACACCTTGACTACAACTCAAGAGAGGGTTCAGTAGGCCACACCTAGTGTAGGTAGATACATCACTACACTAAACATGTCTTCAAGTGGCACTAAGGCTATGGAAGGACCCCAGAGGGTCCCAGTAGATAAGTATGATAATTTCACCTTTGCTGAGCTCAGGGAAATGTGCACCCTTAGGAGACTGAAGACAGAAAGAGGTGCCAACACAAAACGTCTCAAGGAGATCCTGCTCATAGCAGACTTTATGGAGTCCATAGGATCCAGAGGGACGGACAACGTGGGTGGGCACCCCTCAGAAGAGGACACTCCCAGAGTGGAATCTGAAGAGGAACAGGAAGAGGATGAAAATCCTGACCTGGAAGACACAGACCACTCACAGCATGGAGGTGATGGCCCAAGAGGCACTCCCTCCACCCTTAAAAGGGGAGTGGTGGATCCAAGAAGGAACAGATCCCCCTCAGTGGGATCCTACCATTCTAAAGGATCCAAAGGGTCCTCTGCCTCTTCTCAGAGAAGAGAGTCCTCTCATGAGAGGAAATGCAGACTGATCAGATTTGAGCAGGCTAAGCTTGAGCTTAAAAGAGAACAGTTAGCATTGGACAGGGAAACCCTGGAGCTTCAGAAAGCTTCAAGAAAGTGGGGTCTAGAGATCCCTGGTGGCAGTAAGGAAACCCCTAGAGTTAGAGAGAAAGTCCCTGACAATAGGAACCTCCACAAGATTGTGCCCCCCTATCAGAATGGGGATGATATCCACAAATGGATATCTGCTCTTGAAAGGGCCTGTAGAGTACAGAGGGTCCCAGTAGAGCAGTGGGCAGCAATCCTGTGGCTCTCCTTTTCAGATAAAGGAAGAGACAAGCTCCTCTCTGTAAGAGAAGAGGATGCTGATGATTATTATATCCTGAAGGATGCTTTAATAGATGGGTTTGGCTTAACCACTGATCAGTACAGACTTAAGTTCAGAGACACCCAGAAAGCACCAAATCAGGATTGGGTAGACTTTGTGGATTGTGCAACCAAGGCACTGGAAGGTTGGTTAACTGGCAGCAAAGTAGATGACTACACAGGATTATACAATCTCATAATGAGGGAGCAGATCCTTAACAATTGTCAGAACCAGCTCTTACATCAGCACCTGGTGGACTCTGATCTGACCTCTCCCCAAGAATTGGGAAAGAAGGCAGACAAATGGGTCAGAACCAGGATTAAGCAAAAGGTCCAGCCCTTGGGGGGTGCAACTAAAAAAGAAGATGCCAAAAACTCTGACAAGGGTGGGGAAAAGGGAAAAGACCAGCAGTCTTCAACAGGCCCCCAAAAAGCAGCTTCTGAGACTACCAAGAAAAACAAATCCAAACAGCCAAGGAAGCCATGGTGTAAGTACTGTAAACAGACTACCCATTGGACTTCAGACTGTAATAAGGCCAAAGACTCCACAAGCACCACACCAGCCCCTAAGGCTCCTGTTCCCCCTAGTACAGTTACAGGTGTTGGTGCACAGAACAAGGGCATAGTAGGGTTGACCCTGAGATCTGGAGAGGACTCTGGCCTAGTCAGAACTCCTACTCAGGCTGTGCTAGTTTGTGATGGGGACTTGTCCCTGTTTGTGAGCCCCAGTGGTCTGGGCAAATACAGACAACAGCCAACCATAAATGGAAGGGAGTCACTAGCTTACAGGGATACAGGGGCCAGTGTCACTATGGTGACTAAGGACCTTGTGGACCCTGACCAGATCATACTTGGAGAGATATACCAAGTGACCAATGCTAGCAACGTTAGTACAGACCATGCTCTAGCTGTTGTGAACTTCTCCTGGGGAGGGGTAACTGGCCTCAAGAAAGTTGTGGTGAGTGCAGACCTACCTGTGGAATGTTTACTAGGGAATGATTTGGAGACCTCAGCATGGGCTGAGGTGGAGCTAAGTACCCATGCAGCAATGTTGGGTATACCAGCAGAAGTATTTGCCCTGACAAGGTCAAAAGCAAAGCTGACAGGAACTGAATAGGCCTTGGATCCTGGAAAAAAGGACCAAGAGCCTTCCAAGAGGAGGAGTAGCAGGGGTAAGGCCGAGCCTTCCCCCCAGGATCAGTCTGTAGAAACTCTTTTAGCAGAAGAGGATCTAGCTCCTAAAGAAGGAACTGCCCCAGAGGAACTGGAACCTGATCAGGTTGAGTTCTTGGGGGCAGGGGGACCTTCTAGGGCAGACTTGAGCCTGGAGCAGCAGAGCTGCCCCACTCTTGAACCCCTCAGACAGCAAGCTGCTGCTGAGGCTGCAGGGGATGCCAGTGGGACCCATAAGATTTATTGGGATGAAGGGCTCCTTTACTCTGAGGGTCGAGACCCCAAGCCTGGTGCAGCCAGGAGGTTGGTCATACCTCAGAAGTTTAGGAGCTTCCTGCTCACACTGGCCCATGATATCCCCTTAGCAGGACACCTGGGCCAAAATAAGACTTGGGACAGAATTGTCCCACACTTTCATTGGCCCCACATGAGTGAGGACTGTAAGAGCTTTTGCAGCTCTTGCATTACCTGCCAAGCAAGTGGCAAAGCAGGTAAATCCACAAAGGCCCCCCTGATACCATTGCCTGTGGTGGGGGTGCCCTTTGAGCGGGTGGGGATTGACATCGTTGGTCCCTTAGACCCACCAACAGCCTCTGGGCACAGGTTCATTTTAGTGGTAGTGGATCATGCCACTAGATACCCAGAAGCTATTCCCCTTAGGACCATCACAGCTCCCGTGGTGGCAAGGGCCCTCCTTGGAGTCTTCTCCAGGGTGGGGTTCCCTAAGGAGGTATTGTCTGACAGAGGTACAAACTTTATGAGTAGTTACCTGAAGGCAATGTGGAAGGAGTGTGGGGTTAACTATAAGTTCACCACCCCTTACCATCCTCAATGCAATGGCCTTGTTGAAAGGTTCAACAAGACCTTAAAGGGTATGATTAAAGGACTACCAGAAAAGCTTAGGCGAAAATGGGATGTTCTTCTGCCCTGCCTTCTCTTTGCATACAGAGAGGTGCCACAGAAGGGGGTTGGCTACAGCCCCTTTGAACTTCTGTTTGGCCATCCTGTTAGAGGGCCACTTTGTCTGGTGAAGGAGGGATGGGAGCAACCTCTCAAACCCCCTAAACAGGACGTAGTGGACTACGTACTTGGTCTCCGCTCTCGGATGGATGAGTATATGAAGAAGGCAACTAAAAACCTGGAGGCAAGTCAGGAATTACAAAAAGCCTGGCATGACCAAAAGGCTGTCCTGGTGGTGTACCAGCCAGGACAGAAGGTATGGGTGTTGGAGCCAGTGGCCCCAGCAGCTCTCCAAGATAAGTGGAGTGGACCCCATACCATTTTGGAGAAAAAGGGAGAGGTTACCTACCTGGTAGACCTTGGCACTCCCAGAAGTCCCCACAGGGTACTTCATGTGAATAGATTGAAAGCATATGTGGACAGGGCTGACATGGGCTTGCTCATGGCAACAGATGAGGGACAGGAGGAAGAGAGTGACCCTCTCCCAGACCTGCTCTCTCAGAACCCTGACGATGGGTCAGTGGATGGAGTAGCCTTGGCAGGCAGCCTCACTGACCAGCAGCAAGCAGATTGTAGACAGGTTCTACAAAGATACAGACATATGTTTTCTCTGACTCCTAGTCAGACCACCTGGTGCACTCACGAAGTGGACACTGGGGACAGTCTGCCTGTCAAGAATAAGATCTACAGGCAACCTGACCATGTCAGGGACTGCATACGGACTGAAGTCCAAAAGATGTTGGAGTTGGGAGTAATTGAGCCCTCAGATAGCCCTTGGGCTAGTCCAGTAGTCCTAGTACCAAAACCTCACACCCAGGGTGGTAAGAGAGAGATGAGGTTCTGCGTAGACTACAGGGGTCTCAATGCAGTCACTAAGACGGATGCTCATCCAATTCCCAGAGCAGATGAGCTCATAGATAGGTTGGCCTCAGCCAAATATCTGAGCACATTTGATCTGACAGCTGGCTACTGGCAGATACGGTTAGCTGAGTCTGCAAAAGCCAAAACTGCATTTTCTACCCCTAGTGGGCATTATCAATTTATTGTGATGCCCTTTGGTTTGAAAAATGCACCTGCCACTTTTCAAAGGTTGGTGAACCAAGTCCTCTCAGGCCTGGAAGACTTTAGTGCAGCATATCTGGATGATATTGCTGTCTTTAGCTCCACCTGGGAAGATCACCTGATCCACCTGAGGAAAGTTTTAGAAGCCCTGCAGAAGGCTGGGCTCACTATCAAGGCTACTAAGTGCCAGATAGGGCAGAGTCAGGTTGTATACCTGGGACACCTTGTAGGTGGAGGCCAGGTTCAACCTTTACAGAGCAAAATCCAGACCATCATGGACTGGGTTGCTCCAACCACCCAGACTCAGGTTCGAGCTTTCTTGGGCCTGACTGGTTATTATAGGAGATTTGTAAAGGGATATGGATCCATAGTGACCCCCTTGAATGATCTCACCTCCAAGAGAATGCCCAAAAAGGTTCAGTGGACTGTCAGCTGTCAGAAAGCTTTTGATGACCTTAAACAGGCAATGTGCTCTGCTCCAGTGCTCCAAAGCCCCAACTACTCCAAAGAATTCATAGTTCAAACTGATGCTTCAGAGGTGGGGGTAGGTGCTGTGTTATCACAACTGAATGAGGAGGGCCAGGATCAGCCAGTAGCTTTTATTAGCAGAAGGTTGACCCCCAGAGAGAAACGTTGGTCAGCCATAGAGAGGGAGGCCTTTGCTGTGGTCTGGGCCCTGAAGAAGCTGAGGCCATACTTGTTTGGTACTCACTTCATTGTTCAGACAGACCATAAGCCCCTCCTATGGCTAAAACAGATGAAGGGTGAAAACCCCAAACTACTCAGGTGGTCCATTTCCCTACAGGGTGTGGTAAATAAAATAAATATTACCGGACTGAATTTCATGCGGAATCTTAAATTAAAGTAAATAGCTCAAAATAACAAGAGGCAGAATCCGTGGTATAAGAGGTTTCTAATGGGCTTTATTCCATTCAAAATGGCCGACTCGAGTCGCGGCCCTCAGGTTCCGTCACCACGAAGGTTCAGGAAGTGAAGTACAATAATTTATTAACAGACATGTATTTTTATAATAAGTACATTACAATGAAACGAATGTAGAAGGCGTAACATTTGATAAGAAAAATGACGTGACAGTGACATAATCGAAACTAGGCGTAATAAGGAATAAAAGAAACATGATTGGTTAGAATTATCAGACATAGGTGGATCTATAAGATAATACTTGGCATAGATGCGCGCGCGGCAGCATGACGTGTAATTGACGTGCAACTAGGGGGTGAAGGGGACTTGACATTTAGCTCTACATGTGGAGACGAGAAGTCTGGGGTCAAGTCATCCTAATCCCAAATCATATCTAACATCCTATGTTTAAAGAACTATGTTATCCACAAGGAAGGACTTCGAACATAATCTATTCTATACTGACTGTGTGCGTGTACAAGCGTCTAAGTGTCTATATGAGATGCGAGGGGCAGAAAACTTTCCATGGCAACAGGGCTATGAATCACTTGCAGGAGGACGGAAAGGCTGAGTCCTTTGCTTGTGAGCTAAAGGAAATGTTTACCTAAATCACTAGGCAGGAATGCATCGGCTGAGGGGGAAAATAGATAATTCGAAGGTGAAATACAACTTCTTGGCAGACAAGCGAAAACTGGCCGAGGCAGGCACCGTTAGCTGCACAAGGAGTAGGACAAAGTTCATGGATACAGATGCGAGCTCAAGCTGAAGCTGTCAGAGACAGAGAGCAGGGAAAGGCTTTGAGGACAGAATCGGGCCTACTCGCCTGAACTGTAAAAATGGAGTAACTTAGCCATATAAAGTCGGTGGCCTTTCATACTTAGGAATCGAATATCCAGCCCATTGATGGCGGATCTGACAGAGAACATGTTGACGGTAGACACACATATGTTTGCGTCTTAGAAACTGGAACTGGAGGGAACATACATGTACTTGTAACATGCATATAGAACCGTTGGGGTCCAAGATAGGGGACATAACTGATCAGGAAAATCCACATTTCCACATTCCCTCCTTGTCCCCTTCTTGCCCTTCACGAGACATCAATCTTCATCATTCCATTGATTTGCTCATGGAGCATCATTTCTTCTTCTTTCTTCTTCCGGGATCTTGAGCGAAAACTTTGATGTGGAATACACGATGTGGCACACAGACCACAAATCGCTGGTCCACATTGCAGGCATAAGCAGCAACTGAATAGTATAAGAAGGCCAATACCTAGGAAGGATAGAACTCTCCATCCCCAGGCTGATATCAGACTCCAAAACCACCCGGACCAAGTCCAAGTGCCTGGATCTTCGTGTATCTGGCTCACAATCTTATGAAGGCGTGTTATAGCTTTATATACAGATGGTGAATTTTCTGGTATGAATATGCAGCAGCTGGATCCGATGACCCTACAAGCTCCGCCCCTATCGGCCAAGATGACGTCAAGGACAAGACGATTCTGGAGAACAACAATTCTCATCACTGATTGTTCCTCTGTCAGATTGCCTAGGGCGGCTATAGTCTCGTTTACTACAGCTTCAAGAGTCTTGGTGAGTCTGCGTATCAGCTTACTATTTGATATAGTACCTATATAGGGAAAGATACCTTTATTGAAATCTACATACTTGTCCCATGATGTCTCAGTATAATCGACAACTGGGAGATCTCTTTGCTCTCTATTGTGTACTAAATGAACATTTCGATAATAATCAGGGGGAGCTAGGAAAACAGGTGGCAAAAGGAATGCTATATAACAGGTACCATCCCAATCTAGAGGCAGACGCATATATGCAGTCTGACCACATATGAAGTAGGAATGGCGAGAGGCTCTAAATGAAGATTTACCTTGATCACTATATTCTACTGTAGTAACGCATTGGCTATGGCCCATGTGTTTGGAACCAACTTTTCTAACACATAATTCACCCTTAACTGGAAATACTGACATAGTGGGCAGAATTAGTTCAACTTCGGATTTGACATTCAAAATCATAAGATTAGGTGTAAAATTACCTAATTTATACACTTCATTTTCTAGATCAGTTCCTGTTCTACTGAGGTGACCCTCCTTATTAGGGTGACAGACTTTGAATAAAACTAGATTCAGATTTCCCCATATCCAATGTTGTTGATAAACTGCTGTGTCTGGGTCTATGGAATTTAATAAACTAAACCATGCTCCACAGGAGCCATTGTGTGTGAACGGATGTGGAAAGAAAGGCAGAACTCCTTTGTTATTCTGATAGGGAGGGAGTCGGCCACACACCCAACAATTGGTCGCATTACTAGTCTGATGGGAATGATGTAACATACTAATGAATGTGTTATTGCGCAGCGCAAGTCTATAGGATAATTCATGTGGCGGTAGGTCACTAAAAGAATGTTCATCAGTTATATTGAAAACACGTTTAGAAACAGGATGATACATATGCAAAATCATACTCGTAATAATTACTAAAATACTCAATAAAAACAAAATTAATAATGTCACAATACAGTGGTTACGCAGTAATTTACAATAAGCATGTCGTTTCATTATGATTCTGGACTCTACATGATTCAGACCTAAGGGATACATGTCGGGACAGATTCAACCGCTTCACCTTGGAGAGGACTTAAACAATCAAATCGTCCGACAGTTTAGATCTGGACCTGAGTTTCTGTTTATAGCACTGAGAGTCATTCAGTTCAACAAAAGGAAGTTTTGAATCAGTCTGTGAGGGAGTGCAGGGCACAGTGTCTATATCTGAAGGTAGTCCATGAAATTTTTTTACGTGACTGGAATGAATCCACCCTTTTCGTCCCTCGATCTTCACGGCTGTTCTTGTGGTCAACAGGACCAACTTGGGTGCTTTCCACCTGGGCTCCAATTGACTCTTCCTGTCGAAATTTCTCACAAAGACAAGATTACCCGGAACAACGTCATGGGGTTTCGCCTCAGTGTTGTCGGGAAAGGCTGCAGCTACCTGTGAACGAGAAGATTGTAGTGCAGACATCAAGGAAGCCAGGTAATCTGTCAGCATATTACAGTCAACATCAGTTATTTTACGTGGTATAGGCGTCCCCCACATATTCGGCGGTCTACCAAAGATCACCTCATACGGGGATAGCCCTGTTCTAGAGTGTGCTACCATTCTCATGTAGAAGAGTGCAACTGGTAATGCTACTATCCAGTCGACACCTTTCTCTCTACATATTTTGGACAGTCTGATTTTCAGTGTCTGGTTATGTCTTTCTACGAGACCTGCTGCTTCGGGGTGTCGGACACAGTGGAATTTCCACTGATATCCCAACAGGAGTGAGACATGTTTCATTAATTCGGATGAGAAAGGTTGGCCGTTATCTGAATATACCACACGTGGTAAACCGTACCGTGGGAAGAATTCTCGAACTAGCTGCTTGGCAGTAGTCGGGGCAGTGTAATCTGATACAGGGTACGCCTCTGTCCAACGAGAGAGAGCGCAGACAACTACGAGAACATATTTGAATCCTCGACAACGTTTCATCTGAATATAATCCATCTGGAGGACTTCAAAAGGATGGTCAGGAGGCTGAAATCCACCCTGCTCTACGGGAACACTCTTTCCTGGATTAAACTGACAACATATCATACAGGTACGAACTTTTTGTTTAGCTGCTGCTCGTAAATGTTTGTTGAACCAAATGTGCTGAATGCTGTCTAGCATAGCCTTCTCTCCTAAATGTGCTGGACTGTGAACTGTAGCTATAATGACTTGAACCATGGAATCAGGGAGAAACCACACGGATTTCTCTTTCGTCATCCATCCTTGATCTGTCTGGATCCCTCCTAGTTCAGTCCACTTCTTTATTTCTTCTGCTGTGGCATGTGTCTGTATGTCAATTACATCAAGTGTGGGATCCTTAATTGTCATACACTGTGTTGGTGTCTGAACTATTGGCTTTGTCATGTCTAATGTGCGATTCTGAGCAGTCTGTTTAGCTGTTCTGTCAGCTAAATCATTGCCTTGAGAAATGGTATCAGTAACCTTCGTGTGTGCTTTACATTTCATAATCGATATAGCAGTGGGTAGATGTATTGCGTCTAACAAGGCATGAATGAGGGGTCCGTGCTGAATGTGGGCACCATGGGACGTTAGATAACCTCTCTCTCGCCACAGCACGCCGAAGTCGTGTACAACTCCGAATGCATAACGTGAGTCAGTGTATACATTAACTTTCTTATTTGTGGCTTGAATACAGGCTTGCGTTAGAGCAATAAGTTCTGCTGCTTGGGCTGACAGAATATCTATACAATGTGTCTCAATAACTTCAGTGTCTGTTGTGACTGCATACGCGGCCACTAAATCTCCTGTACTTGCTCTCATGCATGATCCGTCTACATACAACGTCAGGTCTGGATCTAACAATGGAACGTCTGTCAAGTCTTGTCTAGGTTTCGTCTTTATTTCAATGATTTCAACACAATCATGAGCTAGTGGGTCTGTTCCAATTACAGGTAATAGTGTAGCAGGATTCAATGTATTACACCGTCGGATCTCTATGTGTGGTTGAAACAATGTCAGTTCATAACCGGTAAGTCTTGCTATGGTCAAGTGTTGCGTTTGTGTTCGGTTCACAAGAACCTCTACTGCATGTGGTACTTGAACTGTCAATGGGTGTCCTAATACTATGGCATCGCTTTGTCTGATTGCTAAAGCTGTCGCTGCCACTGATTTCAGGCATGCAGGCAAAGCCTGAGCTACGGGATCTAATGTACTGGAAAAATAAGCACATGGCTTGCGTGATCCTGCTTGATCCTGAGTGAGTACTGACAAGGCAGTACCTTCGCGTTCTGTAACAAAGAGTGTAAAAGGTTTGCTATAACATGGTGTTGCTAAAACAGGTGCTTGACATAAAGCTTCCTTTAGGCTTTCAAAAGCTTGTGTATGTTCCTGAGTCCAAGGGAGAACAGTCGATGTGGCTGCCTCCTGTGTGGTTAACTGAATGAGTGGTTTTGCTAGAAATGCGTACTGAGGGATCCACTGCCTACAATATGAAGTGAGGCCTATGAAAGCCCGCACCTCCTTTTGTGTCTGGGGTATTGACATGTTAGCAATTAACTGGATGCGATCTGGTGTAAGCTGCCTTCCCTCCTTGGACAGCGAGTGACCAAGATAAATAACTCGCTGAACACAGAATTGCAGCTTAGAAGGGGACACCTTGTGCCCCTTGTCGGCTAGGAAATGTAAAACTGTCAGAGAAGCTTTTTCACATTCTGGCTCGCTTCTCGCGGTGATCAGCAGATCATCGACATATTGAAGCAGTGCAGTATTGACTGGCATGTGGATACTGTCAAGTTCTCGTTTCAGTGCTTGGCTGTAGATGCTGGGGCTTTCTGTAAATCCTTGGGGAGCGCGTGAGAATTTAAAGCTGCGCCCATTTAAACTGAATCCGAACAAGTATTGGCTCTCCGGATCTATTGGGACGCTGAAAAAAGCATTCTTGAGATCAATTACGGTAAAGAATGTAGCTTGAGAATCAATGGCTGTCAGTAATGATGAGATATCGGGGACCACGGGGAATTGTGGCACAATGCATTTGTTTAATTCACGCAAATCAATCACTAATCGATATACTGGTGGGGCCATCGGATCAGTTCGTTTAAGAATCGGAATTATCGGTGAATTACATACATTGGAGTCTGTTTCTACAACTACTCCCTGGGCAATTAGTTCATCAATGATTTTCAACAAAGCCACTACAGCATCATGCGGTAACTTGTATTGTGGCATTCGTGGTAGTACCACTCCTGCCTTCAGTGTGACTCGGTATGGTGTAATGTTCATGCAGCCAACATCAGTAGGGCCTTGTGCCCATAGATGCGCTGGTAAAATCTGTAGTCGAGGATCCATGTCTCTAGACACATAGTGACCTTTAAAATCACGCAAAAACAACCTTACTCCTTCCGGAGAACAACATATTATGGCTCCTAGTGCTTTCAGAGTTTTAATTCCTAACAAATTTTCTGGGCATGATTTAGTAAGCAATAAATCTGTAATTCGTGTCAAAGGTCCTATCGTAAGTGGTAGAGGCTGTGATACTTCATTAACAATAGGTTTTCCTGAAAAACCAAGGGAAACATTTTGAGAGCCTGAGAGGGGTGCCCCTGGAACTTCACTACGTTTTATCGTTGTTCGACTTGCCCCTGTATCGAGTAAGAATTTTCTATCTTGACCTAATAATTCACTATGTACATAAGGTCCTTCTTGATCTACCGGAATCTCGATAAGCGGTAAGTCAACTTCCCTCTCTAGGCTGGTTCATGCGTAACGCTGATACTCAGGGTATTCATACTGTGCAGTCTGATACATTTGTTGTGTTGTGGTTTGTGTGGCAGTAGTAGGCAACGGTGGTGCAGCTGGCACAAACTGTATGGGTTGCTGTGAGGCTGGCATAGACTGTTGCTGAACTGGCACGGACTGTCCATGCTGCATAGCTCCTTTTTCATTCTGATCTTGTCTAACTAATCGTGGTCTCTCTTTTGCAATACCTGTAGCTATATTACGTTTCAGGACTTGACAATCGTGTACATAATGGCCTGGCTGCTTACAGTAATTGCAGGTTCCCTTTACAGGAACTGCAGAATCACCAGAATGTGTCACACCCTTTTTGTGACCATCTGCTGGTACTGTCTGAGAAACTAGCATTTTCATTTTTGTATCCTTCATGCGTCTATGCTCGTGTTCTTGTTCATCCCTAATTCTATTGTGATGATACTGTAACATTTGTAGCATTTGCGACGGAGTGTTACTTTGCCAGGTACTCTCGAATTTCAATATTCTATTCTTCACTGGAGGCAATGCATTTTCTACCAATTTTGTCACAAACAAATGTGGATATGAGTCACTGCTTGCTTTTATACCACTGTTTATACCAAAACATTTTTCAAATCGAGCATAATAATCGCTTGTGTCTTCATCTTGCTTTTGTTTACAGGCTGTGATTGCACCCCAATCTTCCTTTTTTGTAGTTAATAAACGTGGCAGTACTTGTACTAGTAAACCTGGTAATAGTTTAACTTTATCCCCGAGCCCTGAACCTGCGGCTCGGCCCCTTTCTTCCTCTGCTAATGCTGTCCAGTCTATCTTTTGGTCTCCCACTTCCCACTCTTTTTCTTTCAGTTTTTCATATATGCCAGCAGGCAAAAGCACTTTTAAAATCGTCATAATATCAGGAAAGGTGTACTCTCCCATCAGTAACATGTCTTTAATTTCTCGGTGGAAACCCGCTGGGTCTTTGTCATGACTAGGTACTACTTTTTTCATTTCTAATAATTCCATTTTTGATATGGGTGTGTAAACAAATACACGGTGAAACTCATTGTCTTCGCCTTTTATTGGGTGCACTTCTCGTAGAGGATTTTGTCTATCCATGTAGTACGGTGCTCTTTCTCTGGGGGGCAGGGAGAGAGAATCTGGATTTACAAAAAGGACGTACTGCTTACGTGACACTAATATCTCTTTAATTAGCTTGTTACTAGAACCTCTCCATCTGTACGTAAGTAGTTCCGTTAATATATCAGGTAAAGGACCAGGGTCAGCATGTTGGCTCTTATATAATATGAGGAGTTGCTGAATCATATAGATTCCAGCTAAACGTTGTTCATCTGTACTGAGGTTGAGAAACGTGTGTGCTACGGTCTCATCACCGTATTTTTCAGGACTAACAATCCAGTGAACGGCTGATCTGGCTAATTCTTGCTCATCCATGGAATCGAGGAGGTGATAACCCCTTCGTTCTCGTAGTATTTTATCTGCGGCTTGAAACGAATGTTCAGGAGATTTCAGATTTATTACAGGCGTCGGATACGTTCTGCTATTATTTGGACATACAGAGTGTATTGGATCAGAAAAACATCTAGTATTTTCACAAGATCTTCCTCTGCCTACATAGGCTATGGTCTCTGACTGTCTTGCAGAGTCCCCTGATTCGGACACTTCATCTTGCTCAAACTCGTCTGTTCCCAATCTCTCTTCATGAATACGCTCTATTTCTTTACGTATTTTTCGGCACATGGCTATTATACAATTTTGCTTATCGTGTCTCCCTTCTGATATATTCTGACTCCATCTTGTAAGAATAAGCATTGCATTCCGGTCTACCCCCGGACGATCTTGATTTCTGATCACACAGTTTATGAGGAAACGTAACAGTTCCCCTTGTATCTCTACTTTCTGGAATTCCATAGCTCTGTTAATACATCCTGGATCTCGTCCTGTTTGAACAAAATGATATATGTTATCTAGATGCGTAGCCATCCCTGGTAACCTTGCTAAATACTCTGCGGCTCGTCTGATACGTAATGATGCCAGGACCATTTCGTCCTCTTTACCAACCACCGGGTCATATCTACAATTTACAAGAAGTTCCTTAAGCGTACGTTCATTTACGAACTTAGGTGTACGTGAATGTGCTGACTCTTGAAAAACAAGTTTATTTATTCTAGGTGGTGTAAAAATACTGCTAGCACCTCCCGTGGCCCCATCTGGGGCGTCGGGTGTGAAAGGGTTCGTCGAACGTGATACAGCAACTATGGGTGTCGATACCCCTGTAGAGTCGACTGCGGAAACAGATGCGGAAACAGATGTGCTTGCCGATGCTTGTATCGGGACTTGCTGTTGCACGGGGACAGATACCTGATCCTGACGTTGAACCCCTCCGCCAGACGGTCTATGTGGTGTGGCGTTAGCATACTCGGGGGCTGCATCGTCTAGATATGAGGAAAGGAAAACATCTTCTGCGGTTCTGGGATGCCCCTTTGGATGTACCTTAATTGGAAATAACGGGGGTGGCAAGTCTTTTGGCACCTCCGTAACAGCCTTAGGTAGTCCTTCGGCTAGAAGGGGATACATACCATTCATAAGAGCATTTCTTTGTCTATTTACTTGTTCTGATTTCACTCGGATACCTTCCTCAATTAATAGATTTTCTTGAACTTTATTTGAACTTTCTTTACTCCTCTCTTCTTGTCTACGTGCTTTTTCTGTTCGTCTGTGAGATTCTTTACGCCATAACTCAACGGCGTCTTTCTGTGACTGTCTGACCTTTCTTTTCCATAACTCTTCCTCCACTTTCATGATGCACTCTGCATCCCAGGTTCCCGCTATGGGCCACCTTTGACTTTCCGGTAATCCTTTGGTATAATCTACCCATAGATCAAGAAACAATATGGCATCTAAGCCATGTTTATGGTACATGAAATGTCCTGGAGTGTCTCTAGGAGGAATAGGAACTGCTTCTTCAAGCACCCCTTTTCTGGTAGTAATCTGTCTTAACTTCGAGAAGAGCGGCATATTGACAACTGATCTGATACTTACTCTTGAACTTACTTAATACGAGAAACACAATAATGAACAGTGAACAATGAACAGTCATTCATACCACAATATGCAAGACATTTTCTGAATACTTTAAACATTAAACATTAAACATTATAACAATGATCGACAATGATGACAGTCTGCCTAACTAATCACCACGCTGAATTCTTGACAATAACTGAATACTTCGGAATACTTGATATACTGCTAAACAGTACATATACACTGCTAAACAGTGCAGACCGGATTTGTGTACCCAAATCCGTCTTGACCGGCACAACCTATGTGCGCGTCAACACGCCTCCCCGGCGATGGTACTCACCGAGTAGCTCCTTGAAACGGAAGGCCTCAGAGAATGGACAGGACTCGATAACTGCGGACATCGGACCCTCTGGACGTCGGAATTTCGGAAAACCTGGTGGGCCTCTGTATACCTCGGATCTTGCTCTCTCAGCTAGGCTCTGGTCGGGATACTTCGCACTTCTCACCGCCTCGTCTGGGTTGATCGCAGCCTCAGTCGCCCCCGCTTGACCGGAGGGAGCTTACAGGAAATCCTGCTGGTACGCGTTTATGGTCCGTCCAGCTGTGGCAGGAGACCGGGCCTGCAACGCACCGCCGGCGCGTGAGATGAGAAAGTGTCCCTATTCGGGCGCCATTATGTGGTAAATAAAATAAATATTACCGGACTGAATTTCATGCGGAATCTTAAATTAAAGTAAATAGCTCAAAATAACAAGAGGCAGAATCCGTGGTATAAGAGGTTTCTAATGGGCTTTATTCCATTCAAAATGGCCGACTCGAGTCGCGGCCCTCAGGTTCCGTCACCACGAAGGTTCAGGAAGTGAAGTACAATAATTTATTAACAGACATGTATTTTTATAATAAGTACATTACAATGAAACGAATGTAGAAGGCGTAACATTTGATAAGAAAAATGACGTGACAGTGACATAATCGAAACTAGGCGTAATAAGGAATAAAAGAAACATGATTGGTTAGAATTATCAGACATAGGTGGATCTATAAGATAATACTTGGCATAGATGCGCGCGCGGCAGCATGACGTGTAATTGACGTGCAACTAGGGGGTGAAGGGGACTTGACATTTAGCTCTACATGTGGAGACGAGAAGTCTGGGGTCAAGTCATCCTAATCCCAAATCATATCTAACATCCTATGTTTAAAGAACTATGTTATCCACAAGGAAGGACTTCGAACATAATCTATTCTATACTGACTGTGTGCGTGTACAAGCGTCTAAGTGTCTATATGAGATGCGAGGGGCAGAAAACTTTCCATGGCAACAGGGCTATGAATCACTTGCAGGAGGACGGAAAGGCTGAGTCCTTTGCTTGTGAGCTAAAGGAAATGTTTACCTAAATCACTAGGCAGGAATGCATCGGCTGAGGGGGAAAATAGATAATTCGAAGGTGAAATACAACTTCTTGGCAGACAAGCGAAAACTGGCCGAGGCAGGCACCGTTAGCTGCACAAGGAGTAGGACAAAGTTCATGGATACAGATGCGAGCTCAAGCTGAAGCTGTCAGAGACAGAGAGCAGGGAAAGGCTTTGAGGACAGAATCGGGCCTACTCGCCTGAACTGTAAAAATGGAGTAACTTAGCCATATAAAGTCGGTGGCCTTTCATACTTAGGAATCGAATATCCAGCCCATTGATGGCGGATCTGACAGAGAACATGTTGACGGTAGACACACATATGTTTGCGTCTTAGAAACTGGAACTGGAGGGAACATACATGTACTTGTAACATGCATATAGAACCGTTGGGGTCCAAGATAGGGGACATAACTGATCAGGAAAATCCACATTTCCACAAGGGGATGGACTATACAGTGGAACATAGACCTGGGAGCAACCATGCCAATGCAGATGGCCTCTCCAGATATTTCCACTTAGAACATGAAGACTCAACTGGTCAAGGTTAGTTTAATGTCCCTGCGTTTGGGGGGGGGGGTTATGTAGGAGAGTGGCATCGACTGCATAGTTGCCCCCAACTTTTTGCTGATGTTTTGACTGTTTTTATGACTTTAGCCAGGCTGTGGCCCTGCTATCCAGGACCCCAGCCTATCTGCTCCCTCTGGTAAACCATGTGAGTACCCTAGGTACCAACCAATTGGATGCTGGGCATGCCCTACCAGTCCCTTGTAGATGGTACCCTAAGTACCCAGGGCATGGGTCCCCCAGTAGGCCTACCAGGGCTGCAGCACTTATTGTGCCACCCTGGGACAGCCACCCAAACTGACACCACCAGGCCACTACTGTAGCCTGGGTAAGGTGGTGCTAGCACCCCTTACAGGGATGTAGGTACCCTATGTCCCATACCATTACAACACATATACTCTCATAGGTCACCCCTATGGCAGGCCCTGGTAATCCTACAGGGCTGGGTGCTGAGGTATGTGTGAGGGGGGACCCCTACGTGAGTAGGACCTCTCTGCAACCCTCGTAACACCGTTACTGGGTTGTTTGTAGTGTAGCCATACCATATACTCTTACCGCATTATAAGTTATTGCGTCCTCGCTGTAACTTGGGACTGGCTACACAGAACCATATCGTGTTTGGTGTCAAACATGAAGGAATCATACCCCCAGTCCAGCCATGGGCATGGGAGCACGATTCCCCCTTGCTAGGAGGGTGATATGGGAAAAGCGGTAGATTTTAGACACCAATTTAAAAGTGCACGTGTACCACAAAATGGCTACTGTTCGCCACCTACACGACTCTGGCTGGCTGTTGCTGGGGAAAATCCCAGCCTCGCCAGCTGGACAATAGGGCTCCTGTGGCAGGGAGGTGCCAGCACCTCCCCAGACAGGATGATGTGGATTGGAACAGGGTGGGTGCACCAAATGTCCATTCAGAGTTGCACGTAGGCAGCTGCAGAGCCCCAATTCTGCATACACCGCCTGGAACCGGTTCAGGGGCATCCTGCCCCTCGCCCAGGCGGGAAACACACAAAGGGGAGTGGGTGTAGCCACCCTTTCCTGCCTCTACTCTGATTGGCAGGCTCTATTTTGGACCATCCCCTAATCTTGGGGATATATGGGAATAACTTTGCCCTAGAGCCTTAGATTCGTCCAGAACTTCACAGAACTGACCTTCAACGAGCTGCTGCCCAGCTGACCGAAGAAATCTCCCTTGGGATAAAGGAGTTATCCCCCTGCTTGGCAGGCACCTAAAAGACTACAAGATACCCGGTTGGGACTTCGTTGCTCTCATGACCTTCGACGCCTTCCAGCAACCTCGAGGTGGGTCTCCAGTGCATCCCAGCGTCCTGTGAGCGTGCCCAGCAAGTCTTAGCACCCTGGACCACGTGGGTGTCGAGATCCCCGCATACCCTGAGACACCGGCCACCTCTTGTCCAGCACACGACCCCGACCAGTGGGGAAGTTGTGCTTTGGCCCATTCCTGAGCCAACCATCCAGCAGCATTTGTGCCGACCCTCAGCTCCCTGGCCCGCTCCGGTGGCCCGTGGGAGCCCTTTTACACACTCCATTTTGCTGCCTTCCGCGGTCCCTTGTCCCTCGACTGGTGGGCCCTGACGGAGGACAATCTTTGCTTCTAAGAGTTCCCCTGGTTGCTCCAGGCCTGCTCTACGCTCCCTGAAAAAGAGAGCACCCTCAGACCTCGTGGGTCTGCACCTGCAGCTGCTTTGTCTATTTTGCGTGGGTTGCGGTTGCCAAGGCTTAGTGGATCCAATCGGGACACTAACACCGCAGCGACCCTCAGCCGACGTGGGACAGTCGCCCTCCAGAAGCTGGCCTTCCTTGAAGCCTCCCGGAGCCCGTGACTGCAGAGCCCAGCTGTACCTCCTACACCTGAAGCACCCGACTTCCACGAGCTCCTTGCTGTGAGCTCCCTGGTCACTTGCTGTGACCCAGACTCTGTCCCCTCTGCTTTCAGGTTCATCTTTATCTTCTCTTCAACTTCAATCTTCACGACTTCAGCGACACTCGCAGCTAGCAGCAGTTTGGACTACTTTCCCATAGGAAATCAGCCCGCGACCCGACACCAGAATCGACCTATGCACCCGGCTTCCCTGGGGCAGGTAACAGTGGTACTTCGGTACTCCAGTGATGGTGGGCTCTCCAAAGCCTTAAGTCTCAAGCCTTAACTTTGTACTGTTGCTAGAAGTGTCCTTTAACTTTGAATATTCAACCGCGACATTCTCCATAGGCTATCATTGCGATCCCGATAGCAGCTCTTTGCACTGCACGCGTCTCCCGTGGGTCCCCTTCCTCTTAACTGTGGGTGGATTCCGAAGGGGCAAGCGATCCTGAATGCCCTAGGCATTGCCTGTAGAATTGTCGTGGTTCTTATACCACTATTTTAGTATATGGTTTGGTCCCCCCCTGGGGCCCATTGATTTCTGTGCTATTTATTGTGTTTAGAAATGCTTGTTTGAATTGTAACTTTGCCACTAGCCACATAAAGTGACTGTGGGATTCTGTCTAGAATAAATACATATATTTTATATATATACCTGTGTGGGCTACTCTTTCATTTGGTTATTCAAGAGGTTATTATGGTAAAACAATAAGCTTAACACTCCTTCAAGACTTAGCCTGAAGGCTGCTCTCCACAGCTACCACTAGGATAGCTTTCTTTAAAGGTTGTCTTAAACCTATCATCAATAGGAGTCGAATTGGACTGGTGCAAGGTGTCCCTATAACTAGGAACAGCATATGCCAGGCCAACTTCTTACACTGTGGCCTAATGGTTAAGGTCTTAGACTCTTACTCTGGCCTAATGTTAAAGGTCTTAACTCTTACGCTGGCCTAATGGTTAAGGTCTTAGACTCTTACTCTGGCCTAACGGTTAAGGTCTTAGACTCTTACTCTGGCCCAATGGTTAAGGTTTTAGACTTTTACTCTTGCCTAATGGTTAAGGTCTTAACTCTTACTCTGGCCTAAAGGTTAAGGTCTTAGACTCTTACTCTGGCCTACTGGTTAAGGTCTTAATTCTTACTCTGACTTAATGGTTAAGGTTTTAACTCTTGCTCTGGCCTAATGGTTAAGGATTTAGACTCTTACTCTGGCCTAATGCTTAAAGTCTTAGACTCTTACTCTGGCCTCATGGTTAAGGTCTTAGACTCTTACACTGGCCTGCTGGTTAAGGTCTTTGCTCTTACTCTGGCCTACTGGTTAAGGTCCTAGACTCTTACTCTGGCCTAATGGTTAAGGTCCTAACTATTACTATTGACTAATGGTTATGGTCTTAACTCTTACTCTGGCCTAATTGGTAAGGTCTTAGACTCTTACTCTGGCCTACTGGTTAAGGTCTTAACTCTTACTCTGGCCTAATGGTTAAGGTCTAGACTCTTACTATGGCCTAATGGTTAAGGTCTTAGACTCTTACTATGGCCTAATGGTTAAGGTCTTAGACTCTTACTATGGCCTAATGGTTAAGGTCTTAGACTCTTACTCTTGCCTAATGGTTAAGGTCTTAACTCTTACTTTGGCCTAATGGTTAAGGTTTTAACTCTTACTCTGTCCTAATTGGTAAGGTCTTAGACTCTTACTCTGGCCTACTGGTTAAGGTCTTAACTCTTACTCTGGCCTAATGGGTAAGATCTTAGACTCTTACTCTGTCCTAATGGTTAACGTATTGGACTCTTACTCTGGCCTAATGGTTAAGGTCTTGACTCTTACTCTGGCCTAATGGTTAAGGTCTTAGACTCTTACTCTGGCCTAATGGTTAAGGTATTATACTCTTACTCTGGCCTAATGGCTAAGGTCTTGACTCTCACTCTGGCCTAATGGTTGAGGTCTAGACTCCTACTCTGGCCTACTGGTTAAGGTCTTAACTCTTACTCTGGCCTAATGGTTAAGGTCTTAGACTCTTACTCTGGCCTAAGGGTTAAGGTCTTAGACTCTTACTCTGGCCTAATGGTTAAGGTTTTAGACTTTTACTCTTGCCTAATGGTTAAGGTCTTAACTCTTACTCTGGCCTGATGGTTAAGGTCTTAGACTCTTACTCTGGCCTAATGGTTAAGGTCTTAACTCTTACTCTGGCCTAATGGGTAAGGTCTTACTCTGGACTAATGGGTAAGGTCTTAGACTCTTACTCTGGCCTACTGGTTAAGGTCTTAACTCTTACTCTGGCCTAATGGTTAAGGTCTTAACTCTTACTCTGGCCAAATGGTTAAGGTCTTAGACTCTTACTATTGACTAATGGTTAAGGTCTTAACTCTTACTCTGGCCTACTGGTTAAGGTCTTAACTCTTACTCTGGCCTAATGGGTAAGGTCTTAGACTCTTACTCTGTCCTAATGGTTAAGGTCTTAGACTCTTACTCTGGCCTAATGGTTAAGGTCTAGACTCTTACTTAGGCCTAATCCGTAAGGTCTTAATTCTTACTATGGCCTAATGGTTAAGGTCTTAACTCTTACTCTGGCCTAATGGTTAAGGTCTTAGACTCTTACTCTGGCCTAATGGTTAAGGTCTTAGACTCTTACTCGGGCCTAATGGTTAAGGTCTAGACTCCTACTCTGGCCTAGTCCGTAAGGTCTTAACTCTTACTATGGCCTAATGGTTAGGGTCTTAACTCTTACTCTGGCCTAACGGTTAAGGTCTTAGACTCTTACTCTGGCCTAATGGTTAAGGTCTTAACTCTTACTCTGGCCTAATGGGTAAGGTCTTAGACTCCTACTCTGGCCTACTGGTTAAGGTCTTAACTCTTACTCTGGCCTAATGGTTAAGGTCTTAACTCTTACTCTGGACTAATGGTTAAGGTCCTAGACTCTCACTCTGGCATAATGGTTAAGGTCTTAACTCTTACTCTGGCCTACTGGTTAAGATCTTAACTCTTACGCTGCCCTAATGGTTAAGCTCTTAGACGCTTACTCTGGCCTACTGGTTAAAGTCTTAACTCTTACTCTGGCCTAATGGTTAAGGTTTTAACTCTTACTCTGGCCTAATGGTTGAGGTCTTAGACTGTTACTGTGGCCTAATGGTTAAGGTCTTAACTCTTACTCTGGCCTAATTGGTAAGGTCTTAGACTCTTACTCTGGCCTACTGGTTAAGGTCTTAACTCTTACTCTGGCCTAATGGTTAAGGTCTAGACTCTTACTCTGTCCTAATGGTTAAGGTCTTAGACTCTTACTATGGCCTAATGGTTAAGGTCTTAGACTCTTACTATGGCCTAATGGTTAAGGTCTTAGACTCTTACTCTTGCCTAATGGTTAAGGTCTTAACTCTTACTTTGGCCTAATGGTTAAGGTTTTAACTCTTACTCTGTCCTAATTGGTAAGGTCTTAGACTCTTACTCTGGCCTACTGGTTAAGGTCTTAACTCTTACTCTGGCCTAATGGGTAAGATCTTAGACTCTTACTCTGTCCTAATGGTTAAGGTCTTAGACTCTTACTCTGGCCTAATGGTTAAGGTCTAGACTCTTACTCTGTCCTAATGGTTAAGGTCTTAGACTCTTACTATGGCCTAATGGTTAAGGTCTTAGACTCTTACTCTTGACTAATGGTTAAGGTCTTAACTCTTACTTTGGCCTAATGGTTAAGGTCTTAATTCTTACTCTGGCCTAATGGGTAAGGTCTTAGACTCTTACTCTGGCCTAATGGTTAAGGTCTAGATTCTTACTCTGTCCTAATGGTTAAGGTCTTAGACTCTTACTATGGCCTAATGGTTAAGGTCTTAGACTCTTACTCTGGCCTAATGGTTAAGGTCTTAACTCTTACTTTGGCCTAATGGTTAAGGTCTTAATTCTTACTCTGGCCTAATGGGTAAGGTCTTAGACTCTTACTCTGGCCTAATGGTTAAGGTCTTAACTCTTACTCTGGCCTAATGGGTAAGGTCTTAGACTCTTACTCTGGCCTAATGTTAAAGGTCTTAACTCTTACGCTGGCCTAATGGTTAAGGTCTTAGACTCTTACTCTGGCCTAACGGTTAGGGTCTTAGACTCTTACTCTGGCCCAATGGTTAAGGTTTTAGACGTTTACTCTTGCCTAATGGTTAAGGTCTTAACTCTTACTCTGGCCTAATGGTTAAGGTCTTAGACTCTTACTCTGGCCTACTGGTTAAGGTCTTAATTCTTACTCTGACTTAATGGTTAAGGTTTTAACTCTTGCTCTGGCCTAATGGTTAAGGTCCTTACTCTTACTCTGGCCTAATGGTTAAGGTATTAGACTCTTACTCTGGCCTAATGGTTAAGGTCTTGACTCTTACTCTGGCCTAATGGTTAAGGTCTTAGACTCTTACTCTGGCCTAATGGCTAAGGTCTAGACTCCTACTCTGGCCTACTGGTTAAGGTCTTAACTCTTACTGTGGCCTAATGGTTAAGGTCTTAGACTCTTACTCTGGCCTACTGGTTAAGACCTTAACTCTTACTCTGGCCTAATGGTTAAGGTTTTAACTCTTACTCTGGCCTAATGGTTAAGGTTTTAGACTCTTACTCTGGCCTAACGGTTAAAGTCTTAGACTCTTACTCTGGCCTAATGGTTAAGGTCTTATCTCTTACTCTGGCCTAATGGTTAAGGTCTAAGACTCTTACTCTTGCCTAATGGTTAAGGTCTTAACTCTTACTCTGGCCTAATGGTTAAGGTCTTAACTCTTACTTTGGACTAATGGTTAAGGTCTTAGACTCTCACTCTGGCATAATGGCTAAGGTCTTAACTCTTACTCTGGCCTACTGGTTAAGGTCTTAGACTCTTACTCTGGCCTACTGGTTAAAGTCTTAACTCTTACTCTGGCCTAATGGTTAAGGTTTAACTCTTACTCTGGCCTAATGGTTAAGGTCTTAACTCTTACTCTGACCTAATGGTTAAGGTCTTAGACTCTTACTCTGGCCCAATGGTTAAGGTTTTAGACGTTTACTCTTGCCTAATGGTTAAGGTCTTAACTCTTACTCTGTCCTAATGGTTAAGGTCTTAGACTCCTACTCTGGCCTACTGGTTAAGGTCTTAATTCTTACTATGACTTAATGGTTAAGGTTTTAACTCTTGCTCTGGCCTAATGTTTAAGGTTTTAGACTCTTACTCTGGCCTAATGCTTAAAGTCTTAGACTCTTACTCTATCCTAATGGTTAAGGTCTTAGACTCTTACACTGGCCTGCTGGTTAAGGTCTTTGCTATTACTCTGGCCAACTGGTTATGGTCCTAGACTCTTACTCTGGCCTAATGGTTAAGGTCCTAACTATTACTATTGACTAATGGTTAAGGTCTTAACTCTTACTCTGGCCTAATTGGTAAGGTCTTAGACTCTTACTCTGGCCTACTGGTTAAGGTCTAGACTCTTACTCTGGCCTAATCCGTAAGGTCTTAACTCTTACTATGGCCTAATGGTTAAGGTCCTAGACTCTTACTCTTGCCTAATGGTTAAGGTCTTAACTCTTACTCTGGCCTAATGGTTAAGGTCTTAACTCTTACTTTGGCCTAATGGTGAAGGTCTTAACTCTTACTATTGACTAATGGTTAAGGTCTTAACTCTTACTCTATCCTAATGGTTAAGGTCTTAGACTCTTACTCTGGCCTAATGGTTAAGGTCTTAATTCTTACTCTGGCCTAATGGGTAAGGTCTTAACTCTTACTCTGGCCTAATGGGTAAGGTCTTAGACTCTTACTCTGGCCTAATGTTAAAGGTCTTAACTCTTACGCTAGCCTAATGGTTAAGGTCTTAGACTCTTACTCTGGCCTAACGGTTAAGGTCTTAGACTCTTACTCTGGCCCAATGGTTAAGGTTTTAGACGTTTACTCTTGCCTAATGGTTAAGGTCTTAACTCTTACTCTGGCCTAATGGTTAAGGTCTTAGACTCTTACTCTGGCCTACTGGTTAAGGTCTTAATTCTTACTCTGACTTAATGGTTAAGGTTTTAACTCTTGCTCTGGCCTAATGGTTAAGGTCCTAACTCTTACTCTGGCCTAATGGTTAAGTGTAGGAGAGTGGAATCTGACTAATGGTTGCCCCCAACTTTTTGCCTGGTATTTAAGTGGTTTTTGACTAGTCTGGCTGGGATCCTGCTATCCAGGACCCCAGCCTATCTGCTTTCTCCCTAAAACTGTTGTGAGTACTCTAGGTACAAACATAATTGGATGCTGGGCATGCCCTACCAGTCCCTGGTAGATGGTACCCTAGGTACCCAGGGCATGGGTCCCCCAGTAGGCCTACCAGGGCTGCAGCACTTATTGTGCCACCCTGGGACAGCCACCCAAACTGACACCACCAGGCCACTACTGTAGCCTGGGTAAGGTGGTGCTAGCACCCCTTACAGGGATGTAGGTACCCTATGTCCCATACCATTACAACACATATACTCTCATAGGTCACCCCTATGGCAGGCCCTGGTAATCCTACAGGGCTGGGTGCTGAGGTATGTGTGAGGGGGGACCCCTACGTGAGTAGGACCTCTCTGCAACCTTCGTAACACCGTTACTGGGTTGTTTGTAGTGTAGCCATACCATATACTCAAACCGCATTATAAGTTATTGCATCATCGCTGTAACTTGGGACTGGCTACACAGAACCATATCGTGTTTGGTGTCAAACATGAAGGAATCATACCCCCAGTCCAGCCATGGGCATGGGGGCACGCTTCCCCCTTGCTAGGAGGGTGATATGGGAAAAGCGGTAGATTTTAGACACCAATTTAAAAGTGCACGTGTACCACAAAATGGCTACTGTTCGCCACCTACACGACTCTGGCTGGCTGTTGCTGGGGAAAATCCCAGCCTCGCCAGCTGGACAATAGGGCTCCTGTGGCAGGGAGGTGCCAGCACCTCCCCAGACAGGATGATGTGGATTGGAACAGGGTGGGTGCACCAAATGTCCATTCAGAGTTGCACGTAGGCAGCTGCAGAGCCCCAATTCTGCATACACCGCCTGGAACCGGTTCAGGGGCATCCTGCCCCTCGCCCAGGTGGGAAACACACAAAGGGGAGTGGGTGTAGCCACCCTTTCCCGCCTCTACTCTGATTGGCAGGCTCTATTTTGGACCATCCCCTAATCTTGGGGATATATGGGAATAACTTTGCCCTAGAGCCTTAGATTCGTCCAGAACTTCACAGAACTGACCTTCAACGAGCTGCTGCCCAGCTGACCGAAGAAATCTCCCTTGGGATAAAGGAGTTATCCCCCTGCTTGGCAGGCACCTAAAAGACTACAAGATACCCGGTTGGGACTTCGTTGCTCTCACGACCTTCGACGCCTTCCAGCAACCTCGAGGTGGGTCTCCAGTGCATCCCAGCGTCCTGTGAGCGTGCCCAGCAAGTCTGAGCACCCTGGACCACGTGGGTGTCGAGATCCCCGCATACCCCGAGACACCGGCCACCTCTTGTCCAGCACACGACCCCGACCAGTGGGGAAGTTGTGCTTTGGCCCATTCCTGAGCCAACCATCCAGCAGCATTTGTGCCGACCCTCAGCTCCCTGGCCCGTGGGAGCCCTTTTACGCACTCCATTTTGCTGCCTTCCGCGGTCCCTTGTCCCTCAACTGGTGGGCCCTGACGGAGGACAATCTTTGCTTCTAAGAGTTCCCCTGGTTGCTCCAGGCCTGCTCTACGCTCCCTGAAAAAGAGAGCACCCTCAGACCTCGTGGGTCTGCACCAGCAGCTGCTTTGTCTATTTTGCGTGGGTTGCGGTTGCCAAGGCTTAGTGGATCCAATCGGGACACTAACACCGCAGCGACCCTCAGCCGACGTGGGACAGTCGCCCTCCAGAAGCTGGCCTTCCTTGAAGCCTCCCGGAGCCCGTGACTGCAGAGCCCAGCTGTACCTCCTACACCTGAAGCACCCGACTTCCACGAGCTCCTTGCTGTGAGCTCCCTGGTCACTTGCTGTGACCCAGACTCTGTCCCCTCTGCTTTCAGGTTCATCTTTATCTTCTCTTCAACTTCAATCTTCACGACTTCAGCGACACTCGCAGCTAGCAGCAGTTTGGACTACTTTCCCATAGGAAATCAGCCCGCGACCCGACACCAGAATCGACCTATGCACCCGGCTTCCCTGGGGCAGGTAACAGTGGTACTTCGGTACTCCAGTGGTGGTGGGCTCTCCAAAGCCTTAAGTCTCAAGCCTTAACTTTGTACTGTTGCTAGAAGTGTCCTTTAACTTTGAATATTCAACCGCGACATTCTCCATAGGCTATCATTGCGATCCCGATAGCAGCTCTATGCACTGCACGCGTCTCCCGTGGGTCCCCTTCCTCTTAACTGTGGGTGGATTCCGAAGGGGCAAGCGATCCTGAATGCCCTAGGCATTGCCTGTAGAATTGTCGTGGTTCTTATACCACTATTTTAGTATATGGTTTGGTCCCCCCCTGGGGCCCATTGATTTCTGTGCTATTTATTGTGTTTAGAAATGCTTGTTTGAATTGTAACTTTGCCACTAGCCACATAAAGTGACTGTGGGATTCTGTCTAGAATAAATACATATATTTTATATATATACCTGTGTGGGCTACTCTTTCATTTGGTTATTCAAGAGGTTATTATGGTAAAACAATAAGCTTAACACTCCTTCAAGACTTAGCCTGAAGGCTGCTCTCCACAGCTACCACTAGGATAGCTTTCTTTAAAGGTTGTCTTAAACCTATCATCAATAGGAGTCGAATTGGACTGGTGCAAGGTGTCCCTATAACTAGGAACAGCATATGCCAGGCCAACTTCTCACATTAAGGTATTAGACTCTTACTCTGGCCTAATGGTTAAGGTCTTGACTCTTACTCTGGCCTAATGGGTAAGGTCTTAGACTCTTACTCTGGCCTAATGTTAAAGGTCTTAACTCTTACGCTAGCCTAATGGTTAAGGTCTTAGACTCTTACTCTGGCCTAACGGTTAAGGTCTTAGACTCTTACTCCGTCCCAATGGTTAAGGTTTTAGACGTTTACTCTTGCCTAATGGTTAAGGTCTTAACTCTTACTCTGGCCTAATGGTTAAGGTCTTAGACTCTTACTCTGGCCTACTGGTTAAGGTCTTAATTCTTACTCTGACTTAATGGTTAAGGTTTTAACTCTTGCTCTGGCCTAATGGTTAAGGTCCTAACTCTTACTCTGGCCTAATGGTTAAGGTATTAGACTCTTACTCTGGCCTAATGGTTAAGGTATTATACTTTTACTCTGGCCTAATGGCTAAGGTCTTGACTCTCACTCTGGCCTAATGGTTAAGGTCTAGACTCCTACTCTGGCCTACTGGTTATGGTCCTAGACTCTTACTCTGGCCTAATGGTTAAGGTCCTAACTATTACTATTGACTAATGGTTAAGGTCTTAACTCTTACTCTGGCCTAATTGGTAAGGTCTTAGACTCTTACTCTGGCATACTGGTTAAGGTCTAGACTCTTACTCTGGCCTAATCCGTAAGGTCTTAACTCTTACTATGGCCTAATGGTTAAGGTCTTAGACTCTTACTCTTGCCTAATGGTTAAGGTCTTAACTCTTACTCTGGCCTAATGGTTAAGGTCTTAACTCTTACTTTGGCCTAATGGTGAAGGTCTTAACTCTTACTATTGACTAATGGTTAAGGTCTTAACTCTTACTCTATCCTAATGGTTAAGGTCTTAGACTCTTACTCTGGCCTAATGGTTAAGGTCTTAATTCTTACTCTGGCCTAATGGGTAAGGTCTTAGACTCTTACTCTGGCCTAATGGTTAAGGTCTTAACTCTTACTCTGGCCTAATGGGTAAGGTCTTAGACTCTTACTCTGGCCTAATGTTAAAGGTCTTAACTCTTACGCTAGCCTAATAGTTAAGGTCTTAGACTCTTACTCTGGCCTAACGGTTAAGGTCTTAGACTCTTACTCTGGCCCAATGGTTAAGGTTTTAGACGTTTACTCTTGCCTAATGGTTAAGGTCTTAACTCTTACTCTGGCCTAATGGTTAAGGTCTTAGACTCTTACTCTGGCCTACTGGTTAAGGTCTTAATTCTTACTCTGACTTAATGGTTAAGGTTTTAACTCTTGCTCTGGCCTAATGGTTAAGGTCCTAACTCTTACTCTGGCCTAATGGTTAAGGTATTAGACTCTTACTCTGGCCTAATGGTTAAGGTCTTGACTCTTACTCTGGCCTAATGGGTAAGGTCTTAGACTCTTACTCTGGCCTAATGTTAAAGGTCTTAACTCTTACGCTAGCCTAATGGTTAAGGTCTTAGACTCTTACTCTGGCCTAACGGTTAAGGTCTTAGACTCTTACTCCGGCCCAATGGTTAAGGTTTTAGACGTTTACTCTTGCCTAATGGTTAAGGTCTTAACTCTTACTCTTGCCTAATGGTTAAGGTCTTAACTCTTACTCTGGCCTACTGGTTAAGGTTTTAATTCTTACTCTGACTTAATGGTTAAGGTTTTAACTCTTGCTCTGGCCTAATGGTTAAGGTCCTAACTCTTACTCTGGCCTAATGGTTAAGGTATTAGACTCTTACTCTGGCCTAATGGTTAAGGTATTATACTCTTACTCTGGCCTAATGGCTAAGGTCTTGACTCTCACTCTGGCCTAATGGTTAAGGTCTAGACTCCTACTCTGGCCTACTGGTTAAGGTCTTAACTATTACTGTGGCCTAATGGTTAAGGTCTTAGACTCTTACTCTGGCCTACTGGTTAAGACCTTAACTCTTACTCTGGCCTAATGGTTAAGGTTTTAACTCTTACTCTGGCCTAATGGTTAAGGTTTTAGACTCTTACTCTGGCCTAACAGTTAAAGTCTTAGACTCTTACTCTGGCCTAATGGTTAAGGTCTTATCTCTTACTCTGGCCTAATGGTTAAGGTCTAAAACTCTTACTCTTGCCTAATGGTTAAGGTCTTAACTCTTACTCTGGCCTAATGGTTAAGGTCTTAACTCTTACTTTGGACTCATGGTTAAGGTCTTAGACTCTCACTCTGGCATTATGGCTAAGGTCTTAACTCTTACTCTGGCCTACTGGTTAAGGTCTTAGACTCTTACTCTGGCCTACTGGTTAAAGTCTTAACTCTTACTCTGGCCTAATGGTTAAGGTTTTAACTCTTACTCTGGCCTAATGGTTGAGGTCTTAGACTCTTACTCTGGCCTAATGGTTAAGGTCTTAACTCTTACTCTGACCTAATGGTTAAGGTCTTAGACTCTTACTCTGGCCTAATGGTTAAGGTCTTGACTCTTACTCTGGCCTAATGGTTAAAGTCTTAGACTCTTACTCTGGCCTAATGGTTAAGGTCCTAACTCTTACTATTGACTAATGGTTAAGGTCTTAACTCTTACTCTGGCCTAATGGGTAAGGTTTTAGACTCTTACTCTGTCCTAATGGTTAAGGTCTTAGACTCTTACTCTGGCCTAATGGTTAAGATCTAGACTCTTACTCTGGCCTAATCCGTAAGGTCTTAACTCTTACTATGGCCTAATGGTTAAGGTCTTAGACTCTTACTCTGGCCTAATGGTTAAGGTCTTAAGCCTTACTCTGGCCTAATGGGTAAGGTCTTAGACTCTTACTCTGGCCTACTGGTTAAGGTCTTAATTCTTACTCTGACTTAATGGTTAAGGTTTTAACTCTTGCTCTGGCCTAATGGTTAAGGTCCTAACTCTTACTCTGGCCTAATGGTTAAGGTATTAGACTCTTACTCTGGCCTAATGGTTAAGGTCTTGACTCTTACTCTGGCCTAATGGCTAAGGTCTTGACTCTCACTCTGGCCTAATGGTTAAGGTCTAGACTCCTACTCTGGCCTACTGGTGAAGGTCTTAACTCTTACTGTGGCCTAATGGTTAAGGTCTTAGACTCTTACTCTGGCCTACTTGTTAGGACCTTAACTCTTACTCTGGCCTAATGGTTAAGGTTTTAACTCTTACTCTGGCCTAATGGTTAGGGTTTTAGACTCTTACTCTGGCCTAACGGTTAAAGTCTTAGACTCTTACTCTGGCCTAATGGTTAAGGTCTTATCTCTTACTCTGGCCTAATGGTTAAGGTCTAAGACTCTTACTCTTGCCTAATGGTTAAGGTCTTAACTCTTACTCTGGCCTAATGGTTAAGGTCTTAACTCTTACTTTGGACTAATGGTTAAGGTCTTAACTCTTACTCTGGCCTAATGGTTAAGGTCTTAACTCTTACTTTGGCCTAATGGTGAAGGTCTTAACTCTTACTATTGACTAATGGTTAAGGTCTTAACTCTTACTCTATCCTAATGGTTAAGGTCTTAGACTCTTACTCTGGCCTAATGGGTAAGGTCTTAGACTCTTACTCTGGCCTAATGGTTAAGGTCTTAACTCTTACTCTGGCCTAATGGGTAAGGTCTTAGACTCTTACTCTGTCCAAATGGTTAAGGTCTTAGACTCTTACTCTGGCCTAATGTTAAAGGTCTTAACTCTTACACTGGCCTAATGGTTAAGGTCTTAGACTCTTACTCTGGCCTAACGGTTAAGGTCTTAGACTCTTACTCTGGCCCAATGGTTAAGGTTTTAGACGTTTACTCTTGTCTAATGGTTAAGGTCTTAACTCTTACTCTGGCCTAATGGTTAGGGTCTTAGACTCTTACTCTGGCCTACTGGTTAAGGTCTTAATTCTTACTCTGACTTAATGGTTAAGGTTTTAACTCTTGCTCTGGCCTAATGGTTAAGGTCCTAACTCTTACTCTGGCCTAATGGTTAAGGTATTAGACTCTTAATCTGGCCTACTGGTTAAGGTCTCAACTCTTACTGTGGCCTAATGGTTAAGGTCTTAGACTCTTACTCTGGCCTACTGGTTAAGACCTTAACTCTTACTCTGGCCTAATGGTTAAGGTTTTAACTCTTACTCTGGCCTAATATTTAAGGTTTTAGACTCTTACTGTGGCCTAATGGTTAAAGTCTTAGACTCTTACTCTGGCCTAATGGTTATGGTCTAAGACACTTACTCTTGCCTAATGGTTAAGGTCTTAACTCTTACTCTGGCCTAATGGTTAAGGTCTTAACTCTTACTTTGGACTAATGGTTAAGGTCTTAGACTCTCACTCTGACATAATGGCTAAGGTCTTAACTCTTACTCTGGCCTACTGGTTAAGGTCTTAGACTCTTACTCTGGCCTACTGGTTAAAGTCTTAACTCTTACTCTGGCCTAATGGTTAAGGTTTTAACTCTTACTCTGGCCTAATGGTTGAGGTCTTAGACTCTTACTCTGGCCTAATGGTTAAGGTCTTAACTCTTACTCTGACCTAATGGTTAAGGTCTTAGACTCTTACTCTGGCCTACTGGTTAAAGTCTTAACTCTTACTCTGGCCTAATGGTTAAGGTTTTAACTCTTACTCTGGCCTACTGGTTAAGGTCCTAGACTCTTACTCTGGCCTAGTGGTTAAGGTCCTAACTCTTACTATTGACTAATGGTTAAGGTCTTAACTCTTACTCTGGCTTAATGGGTAAGGTCTTAGACTCTTACTCTGGCCTACTGGTTAAGGTCTTAACTCTTACTCTGGCCTAATGGGTAAGGTCTTAGACTCTTACTCTGTCCAAATGGTTAAGGTCTTAGACTCTTACTCTGGCCTAATGGTTAAGGTCTTAACTCTTACTCTGGCCTAATGGGTAAGGTCTTAGACTCTTACTCTTGCCTAATGGTTAAGGTCTTAACTCTAACTCTGGCCTAATGGTTAAGGTCTTACCTCTTACTTTGGCCTAATGGTTAAGGTCTTAACTCTTACTATTGACTAATGATTAAGGTCTTAACTCTTACTCTGGCCTAATGGTTAAGGTCTTAGACACTTACTCTGTCCTAATGGTTAAGGTCCTAGACTCTTACTGTGGCCTAATGGTTAAGGTCTTAGACTCTTACTCTGGCCTACTGGTTAAGGTCTTAACTCTTGCTCTGGCCTAATGGTTAAGGTCTTAGACACTTACTCTGTCCTAATGGTTAAGGTCTTAGACTCTTACTGTGGCCTAATGGTTAAGGTCTTAGATTCTTACTCTTGCTAACTGGTTAAGGTCTTAACTCTTACTCTGGCCTAATGGTTAAGGTCTTAGACTCTTACTCTAGCCTAATGGTTAAGGTCTTAACTCTTACTCTGGCCTAATGGGTAAGGTCTTAGACTCTTACTCTGGCCTACTGGTTAAGGTCTTAATTCTTACTCTGGCCTAATGGTTAAGGTTTTAACTCTTACTCTGGCCTAATGGTTAAGGTTTTAGACTCTTACTCTGGCCTAATGGTTAAGGTCTTAACTCTTACTCTGGCCTAATGGTTAAGGTATTGGACTCTTACTCTGGCCTAATGGTTAAGGTCTTGACTCTTACTCTGGCCTAATGGTTAAAGTCTTAGACTCTTACTCTGGCCTAATGGTTAAGGTCTTAACTCTTACTCTGGCCTAATGGTTAACGTATTGGACTCTTACTCTGGCCTAATGGTTAAGGTCTTGACTCTTACTCTGGCCTAATGGTTAAGGTCTTAGACTCTTACTCTGGCCTAATGGTTAAGGTATTATACTCTTACTCTGGCCTAATGGCTAAGGTCTTGACTCTCACTCTGGCCTAATGGTTGAGGTCTAGACTCCTACTCTGGCCTACTGGTTAGGGTCTTAACTCTTACTCTGGCCTAATGGTTAAGGTCTTAGACTCTTACTCTGGCCTAAGGGTTAAGGTCTTAGACTCTTACTCTGGCCTAATGGTTAAGGTTTTAGACTTTTACTCTTGCCTAATGGTTAAGGTCTTAACTCTTACTCTGGCCTAATGGTTAAGGTCTTAGACTCTTACTCTGGCCTAATGGTTACGGTCTTAACTCTTACTCTGGCCTAATGGGTAAGGTCTTACTCTGGACTAATGGGTAAGGTCTTAGACTCTTACTCTGGCCTACTGGTTAAGGTCTTAACTCTTACTCTGGCCTAATGGTTAAGGTCTTAACTCTTACTCTGGCCAAATGGTTAAGGTCTTAGACTCTTACTCTGGCCTAAGGGTTAAGGTCTTAGACTCTTACTCTGGCCTAATGGTTAAGGTTTTAGACTTTTACTCTTGCCTAATGGTTAAGGTCTTAACTCTTACTCTGGCCTAATGGTTAAGGTCTTAGACTCTTACTCTGGCCTAATGGTTACGGTCTTAACTCTTACTCTGGCCTAATGGGTAAGGTCTTACTCTGGACTAATGGGTAAGGTCTTAACTCTTACTCTGGCCTAATGGGTAAGGTCTTAGACTCTTACTCTGTCCTAATGGTTAAGGTCTTAGACTCTTACTCTGGCCTAATGGTTAAGGTCTAGACTCTTACTTAGGCCTAATCCGTAAGGTCTTAATTCTTACTATGGCCTAATGGTTAAGGTCTTAACTCTTACTCTGGCCTAATGGTTAAGGTCTTAGACTCTTACTCTGGCCTAATGGTTAAGGTCTTAGACTCTTACTCGGGCCTAATGGTTAAGGTCTAGACTCTTACTCTGGCCTAGTCCGTAAGGTCTTAACTCTTACTATGGCCTAATGGTTAAGGTCTTAACTCTTACTCTGGCCTAACGGTTAAGGTCTTAGACTCTTACTCTGGCCTAATGGTTAAGGTTTTAACTCTTACTCTGGCCTAATGGGTAAGGTCTTAGACTCTCACTCTGGCCTACTGGTTAAGGTCTTAACTCTTACTCTGGCCTAATGGTTAAGGTCTTAACTCTTACTCTGGACTAATGGTTAAGGTCCTAGACTCTCACTCTGGCATAATGGTTAAGGTCTTAACTCTTACTCTGGCCTACTGGTTAAGGTCTTAGACTCTTACTCTGGCCTAATGGTTAAGGTCTTAACTCTTACTCTGGCCTACTGGTTAATATCTTAACTCTTACGCTGGCCTAATGGTTAAGCTCTTAGACTCTTACTCTGGGCTACTGGTTAAAGTCTTAACTCTTACTCTGGCCTAATGGTTAAGGTTTTAACTCTTACTCTGGCCTAATGGTTGAGGTCTTAGACTCTTACTGTGGCCTAATGGTTAAGGTCTTAACTATTACTCTGGCCTACTGGTTAAGGTGTTAACTCTTACTCTGGCCTAATGGTTAAGGTCTTAGACTCTTACTCTGGCCTACTGGTTAAGGTCTTAACTCTTACTCTGGCCTAATGGTTAAAGTTTTAACTTTTACTCTGGCCTAATGTTTTAGGTCTTAGACATTTACTCTTGCCTAATGGTTCAGGTCTTACCTCTTACTCTGGCCTAATGGTTAAGGTCTTAGACTCTTACTCTTGCCTAATGGTTAAGGTCTTAACTCTTACTCTGGCCTACTGGTTAAGGTCTTAGACTCTTACTGTGGCCTAATGGTTAAGGTCTTAGACTCTTACTCTGGCCTAATGTTAAAGATCTTAACTCTTACGCTGGCCTAATGGTTAAGGTCTTAGACTTTTACTCTGGCCTAACGGTTAAGGTCTTAGACTCTTACTCTGGCCCAATGGTTAAGGTTTTAGACGTTTACTCTTGCCTAATGGTTAAGGTCTTAACTCTTACTCTGGCCTAATGGTTAAGGTCTTAGACTCTTACTCTGGCCTACTGGTTAAGGTCTTAATTCTTACTCTGACTTAATGGTTAAGGTTTTAACTCTTGCTCTGGCCTAATGGTTAAGGTTTTAGACTCTTACTCTGGCCTAATGCTTAAAGTCTTAGACTCTTACTCTGGCCTAATGGTTAAGGTCTTAGACTCTTACACTGGCCTGCTGGTTAAGGTCTTTGCTCTTACTGTGGCCTACTGGTTAAGGTCCTAGACTCTTACTCTGGCCTAATGGTTAAGGTCCTAACTATTACTATTGACTAATGGTTATGGTCTTAACTCTTACTCTGGCCTAACTGGTAAGGTCTTAGACTCTTACTCTGGCCTACTGGTTAAGGTCTTAACTCTTACTCTGGCCTAATGGGTAAGATCTTAGACTCTTACTCTGTCCTAATGGTTAAGGTCTTAGACTCTTACTCTTGCCTAATGGTTAAGGTCTTAACTCTTACTCTGGCCTAATGGTTAAGGTCTTTACTCTTACTTTGGCCTAATGGTGAAGGTCTTAACTCTTACTATTGACTAATGGTTAAGGTCTTAACTCTTACTCTATCCTAATGGTTAAGGTCTTAGACTCTTACTCTGGCCTAATGGTTAAGGTCTTAATTCTTACTCTGGCCTAATGGGTAAGGTCTTAGACTCTTACTCTGGCCTAATGGTTAAGGTCTTAACTCTTTCTCTGGCCTAATGGGTAAGGTCTTAGACTCTTACTCTGGCCTAATGTTAAAGGTTTTAACTCTTACGCTGGCCTAATGGTTAAGGTCTTAGACTCTTACTCTGGCCTAACGGTTAAGGTCTTAGACTCTTACTCTGGCCCAATGGTTAAGGTTTTAGACGTTTACTCTTGCCTAATGGTTAAGGTCTTAACTCTTACTCTGGCCTAATGGTTAAGGTCTTAATTCTTACTCTGACTTAATGGTTAAGGTTTTAACTCTTGCTCTGGCCTAATGGTTAAGGTCCTTACTCTTACTCTGGCCTAACGGTTAAGGTATTAGACTCTTACTCTGGCCTAATGGTTAAGGTCTTAGACTCTTACTCTGGCCTAATGGTTAAGGTATTATACTCTTACTCTGGCCTAATGGCTAAGGTCTTGACTCTCACTCTGGCCTAATGGTTAAGGTCTAGACTCCTACTCTGGCCTACTGGTTAAGGTCTTAGACTCTTACTGTGGCCTAATGGTTAAGGTCTTAGACTCTTACTCTGGCCTAATGTTAAAGGTCTTAACTCTTACGCTGGCCTAATGGTTAAGGTCTTAGACTCTTACTCTGGCCTAACGGTTAAGGTCTTAGACTCTTACTCTGGCCCAATGGTTAAGGTTTTAGACGTTTACTCTTGCCTAATGGTTAAGGTCTTAACTCTTACTCTGGCCTAAAGGTTAAGGTCTTAGACTCTTACTCTGGCCTACTGGTTAAGGTCTTAATTCTTACTCTGACTTAATGGTTAAGGTTTTAACTCTTGCTCTGGCCTAATGGTTAAGGTTTTAGACTCTTACTCTGGCCTAATGCTTAAAGTCTTAGACTCTTACTCTGGCCTCATGGTTAAGGTCTTAGACTCTTACACTGGCCTGCTGGTTAAGGTCTTTGCTCTTACTCTGGCCTACTGGTTAAGGTCCTAGACTCTTACTCTGGCCTAATGGTTAAGGTCCTAACTATTACTATTGACTAATGGTTATGGTCTTAACTCTTACTCTGGCCTAATTGGTAAGGTCTTAGACTCTTACTCTGGCCTACTGGTTAAGGTCTTAACTCTTACTCTGGCCTAATGGTTAAGGTCTAGACTCTTACTCTGTCCTAATGGTTAAGGTCTTAGACTCTTACTATGGCCTAATGGTTAAGGTCTTAGACTCTTACTATGGCCTAATGGTTAAGGTCTTAGACTCTTACTCTTGCCTAATGGTTAAGGTCTTAACTCTTACTTTGGCCTAATGGTTAAGGTTTTAACTCTTACTCTGTCCTAATTGGTAAGGTCTTAGACTCTTACTCTGGCCTACTGGTTAAGGTCTTAACTCTTACTCTGGCCTAATGGGTAAGATCTTAGACTCTTACTCTGTCCTAATGGTTAACGTATTGGACTCTTACTCTGGCCTAATGGTTAAGGTCTTGACTCTTACTCTGGCCTAATGGTTAAGGTCTTAGACTCTTACTCTGGCCTAATGGTTAAGGTATTATACTCTTACTCTGGCCTAATGGCTAAGGTCTTGACTCTCACTCTGGCCTAATGGTTGAGGTCTAGACTCCTACTCCGGCCTACTGGTTAAGGTCTTAACTCTTACTCTGGCCTAATGGTTAAGGTCTTAGACTCTTACTCTGGCCTAAGGGTTAAGGTCTTAGACTCTTACTCTGGCCTAATGGTTAAGGTTTTAGACTTTTACTCTTGCCTAATGGTTAAGGTCTTAACTCCTACTCTGGCCTGATGGTTAAGGTCTTAGACTCTTACTCTGGCCTAATGGTTAAGGTCTTAACTCTTACTCTGGCCTAATGGGTAAGGTCTTACTCTGGACTAATGGGTAAGGTCTTAGACTCTTACTCTGGCCTACTGGTTAAGGTCTTAACTCTTACTCTGGCCTAATGGTTAAGGTCTTAACTCTTACTCTGGCCAAATGGTTAAGGTCTTAGACTCTTACTATTGACTAATGTTTAAGGTCTTAACTCTTACTCTGGCCTACTGGTTAAGGTCTTAACTCTTACTCTGGCCTAATGGGTAAGGTCTTAGACTCTTACTCTGTCCTAATGGTTAAGGTCTTAGACTCTTACTCTGGCCTAATGGTTAAGGTCTAGACTCTTACTTAGGCCTAATCCGTAAGGTCTTAATTCTTACTATGGCCTAATGGTTAAGGTCTTAACTCTTACTCTGGCCTAATGGTTAAGGTCTTAGACTCTTACTCTGGCCTAATGGTTAAGGTCTTAGACTCTTACTCGGGCCTAATGGTTAAGGTCTAGACTCTTACTCTGGCCTAGTCCGTAAGGTCTTAACTCTTACTATGGCCTAATGGTTAGGGTCTTAACTCTTACTCTGGCCTAACGGTTAAGGTCTTAGACTCTTACTCTGGCCTAATGGGTAAGGTCTTAGACTCTTACTCTGTCCAAATGGTTAAGGTCTTAGACTCTTACTCTGGCCTAATGGTTAAGGTCTTAACTCTTACTCGGGCCTAATGGGTAAGGTCTTAGACTCTTACTCTTGCCTAATGGTTAAGGTCTTAACTCTAACTCTGGCCTAATGGTTAAGGTCTTACCTCTTACTTTGGCCTAATGGTTAAGGTCTTAACTCTTACTATTGACTAATGATTAAGGTCTTAACTCTTACTCTGGCCTAATGGTTAAGGTCTTAGACACTTACTCTGTCCTAATGGTTAAGGTCCTAGACTCTTACTGTGGCCTAATGGTTAAGGTCTTAGACTCTTACTCTGGCCTACTGGTTAAGGTCTTAACTCTTGCTCTGGCCTAATGGTTAAGGTCTTAGACACTTACTCTGTCCTAATGGTTAAGGTCTTAGACTCTTACTGTGGCCTAATGGTTAAGGTCTTAGATTCTTACTCTTGCTAACTGGTTAAGGTCTTAACTCTTACTCTGGCCTAATGGTTAAGGTCTTAGACTCTTACTCTGGCCTACTGGTTAAGGTCTTAATTCTTACTCTGGCCTAATGGTTAAGGTTTTAACTCTTACTCTGGCCTAATGGTTAAGGTTTTAGACTCTTACTCTGGCCTAATGGTTAAGGTCTTAACTCTTACTCTGGCCTAATGGTTAAGGTATTGGACTCTTACTCTGGCCTAATGGTTAAGGTCTTGACTCTTACTCTGGCCTAATGGTTAAAGTCTTAGACTCTTACTCTGGCCTAATGGTTAAGGTCTTAACTCTTACTCTGGCCTAATGGTTAACGTATTGGACTCTTACTCTGGCCTAATGGTTAAGGTCTTGACTCTTACTCTGGCCTAATGGTTAAGGTCTTAGACTCTTACTCTGGCCTAATGGTTAAGGTATTATACTCTTACTCTGGCCTAATGGCTAAGGTCTTGACTCTCACTCTGGCCTAATGGTTGAGGTCTAGACTCCTACTCTGGCCTACTGGTTAGGGTCTTAACTCTTACTCTGGCCTAATGGTTAAGGTCTTAGACTCTTACTCTGGCCTAAGGGTTAAGGTCTTAGACTCTTACTCTGGCCTAATGGTTAAGGTTTTAGACTTTTACTCTTGCCTAATGGTTAAGGTCTTAACTCTTACTCTGGCCTAATGGTTAAGGTCTTAGACTCTTACTCTGGCCTAATGGTTACGGTCTTAACTCTTACTCTGGCCTAATGGGTAAGGTCTTACTCTGGACTAATGGGTAAGGTCTTAGAATCTTACTCTGGCCTACTGGTTAAGGTCTTAACTCTTACTCTGGCCTAATGGTTAAGGTCTTAACTCTTACTCTGGCCAAATGGTTAAGGTCTTAGACTCTTACTCTGGCCTACTGGTTAAGATCTTAACTCTTACGCTGGCCTAATGGTTAAGCTCTTAGACTCTTACTCTGGGCTACTGGTTAAAGTCTTAACTCTTACTCTGGCCTAATGGTTAAGGTTTTAATTCTTACTCTGGCCTAATGGTTGAGGTCTTAGACTCTTACTGTGGCCTAATGGTTAAGGTCTTAACTATTACTCTGGCCTACTGGTTAAGGTCTTAGACTCTTACTCTTGCCTAATGGTTAAGGTCTTAACTCTTACTCTGGCCTACTGGTTAAGGTCTTAGACTCTTACTGTGGCCTAATGGTTAAGGTCTTAGACTCTTACTCTGGCCTAATGTTAAAGATCTTAACTCTTACGCTGGCCTAATGGTTAAGGTCTTAGACTTTTACTCTGGCCTAACGGTTAAGGTCTTAGACTCTTACTCTGGCCCAATGGTTAAGGTTTTAGACGTTTACTCTTGCCTAATGGTTAAGGTCTTAACTCTTACTCTGGCCTAATGGTTAAGGTCTTAGACTCTTACTCTGGCCTACTGGTTAAGGTCTTAATTCTTACTCTGACTTAATGGTTAAGGTTTTAACTCTTGCTCTGGCCTAATGGTTAAGGTTTTAGACTCTTACTCTGGCCTAATGCTTAAAGTCTTAGACTCTTACTCTGGCCTAATGGTTAAGGTCTTAGACTCTTACACTGGCCTGCTGGTTAAGGTCTTTGCTCTTACTGTGGCCTACTGGTTAAGGTCCTAGACTCTTACTCTGGCCTAATGGTTAAGGTCCTAACTATTACTATTGACTAATGGTTATGGTCTTAACTCTTACTCTGGCCTAACTGGTAAGGTCTTAGACTCTTACTCTGGCCTACTGGTTAAGGTCTTAACTCTTACTCTGGCCTAATGGGTAAGATCTTAGACTCTTACTCTGTCCTAATGGTTAAGGTCTTAGACTCTTACTCTTGCCTAATGGTTAAGGTCTTAACTCTTACTCTGGCCTAATGGTTAAGGTCTTTACTCTTACTTTGGCCTAATGGTGAAGGTCTTAACTCTTACTATTGACTAATGGTTAAGGTCTTAACTCTTACTCTATCCTAATGGTTAAGGTCTTAGACTCTTACTCTGGCCTAATGGTTAAGGTCTTAATTCTTACTCTGGCCTAATGGGTAAGGTCTTAGACTCTTACTCTGGCCTAATGGTTAAGGCCTTAACTCTTACTCTGGCCTAATGGGTAAGGTCTTAGACTCTTACTCTGGCCTAATGTTAAAGGTCTTAACTCTCACGCTGGCCTAATGGTTAAGGTCTTAGACTCTTACTCTGGCCTAACGGTTAAGGTCTTAGACTCTTACTCTGGCCCAATGGTTACGGTTTTAGACGTTTACTCTTGCCTAATGGTTAAGGTCTTAACTCTTACTCTGGCCTAATGGTTAAGGTCTTAGACTCTTACTCTGGCCTACTGGTTAAGGTCTTAATTCTTACTCTGACTTAATGGTTAAGGTTTTAACTCTTGCTCTGGCCTAATGGTTAAGGTCCTTACTCTTACTCTGGCCTAATGGTTAAGGTATTAGACTCTTACTCTGGCCTAATGGTTAAGGTCTTGACTCTTACTCTGGCCTAATGGTTAAGGTCTTAGACTCTTACTCTGGCCTAATGGTTAAGGTATTATACTCTTACTCTGGCCTAATGGCTAAGGTCTTGACTCTCACTCTGGCCTAATGGTTAAGGTCTAGACTCCTACTTTGGCCTACTGGTTAAGGTCTTAACTCTTACTGTGGCCTTATCGTTAAGGTCTTAGACTCTTACTCTGGCCTACTGGTTAAGACCTTAACTCTTACTCTGGCCTAATGGTTAAGGTTTTAACTCTTACTCTGGCCTAATGGTAAAGGTTTTAGACTCTTACTCTGGCCTAACGGTTAAAGTCTTAGACTCTTACTCTGGCATAATGGTTAAGGTCTTATCTCTTACTCTGGCCTAATGGTTAAGGTCTAAGACTCTTACTCTTGCCTAATGGTTAAGGTCTTAACTCTTACTCTGGCCTAATGGTTAAGGTCTTAACTCTTACTTTGGACTAATGGTTAAGGTCTTAGACTCTCACTCTGGCATAATGGCTAAGGTCTTAACCCTTACTCTGGCCTACTGGTTAAGGTCTTAGACTCTTGCTCTGGCCTACTGGTTAAAGTCTTAACTCTTACTCTGGCCTAATGGTTAAGGTTTAACTCTTACTCTGGCCTAATGGTTGAGGTCTTAGACTCTTACTCTGGCCTAATGGTTAAGGTCTTAACTCTTACTCTGACCTAATGGTTAAGGTCTTAGACTCTTACTCTGGCCCAATGGTTAAGGTTTTAGACGTTTACTCTTGCCTAATGGTTAAGGTCTTAACTCTTACTCTGGCCTAATGGTTAAGGTCTTAGACTCTTACTCTGGCCTACTGGTTAAGGTCTTAATTCTTACTCTGACTTAATGGTTAAGGTTTTAACTCTTGCTCTGGCCTAATTGTTAAGGTTTTAGACTCTTACTCTGGCCTAATGCTTAAAGTCTTAGACTCTTACTCTGGCCTAATGGTTAAGGTCTTAGACTCTTACACTGGCCTGCTGGTTAAGGTCTTTGCCCTTACTCTGGCCTACTGGTTAAGGTCCTAGACTCTTACTCTGGCCTAATGGTTAAGGTCCTAACTATTACTATTGACTAATGGTTAAGGTCTTAACTCTTACTCTGGCCTAATTGGTAAGGTCTTAGACTCTTACTCTGGCCTACTGGTTAAGGTCTTAACTCTTACTCTGGCCTAATGGGTAAGATCTTAGACTCTTACTCTGTCCTAATGGTTAAGATCTTAGACTCTTACTCTGGCCTAATGGTTAAGGTCTAGACTCTTACTCTGGCCTAATCCGTTAGGTCTTAACTCTTACTATGGCCTAATGGTTAAGGTCTTAGACTCTTACTCTTGCCTAATGGTTAAGGTCTTAACTCTTACTCTGGCCTAATGGTTAAGGTCTTAACTCTTACTTTGGCCTAATGGTGAAGGTCTTAACTCTTACTATTGACTAATGGTTAAGGTCTTAACTCTTACTCTATCCTAATGGTTAAGGTCTTAGACTCTTACTCTGGCCTAATGGTTAAGGTCTTAATTCTTACTCTGGCCTAATGGGTAAGGTCTTAGACTCTTACTCTGGCCTAATGGTTAAGGTCTTAACTCTTACTCTGGCCTAATGGGTAAGGTCTTAGACTCTTACTCTGGCCTAACGGTTAAGGTCTTAGACTCTTACTCTGGCCCAATGGTTAAGGTTTTAGACGTTTACTCTTGCCTAATGGTTAAGGTCTTAACTCTTACTCTGGCCTAATGGTTAAGGTCTTAGACTCTTACTCTGGCCTACTGGTTAAGGTTTTAATTCTTACTCTGACTTAATGGTTAAGGTTTTAACTCTTGCTCTGGCCTAATGGTTAAGGTCCTAAATCTTACTCTGGCCTAATGGTTAAGGTATTAGACTCTTACTCTGGCCTAATGGTTAAGGTCTTAGACTCTTACTCTGGCCTAATGGTTAAGGTATTATACTCTTACTCTGGCCTAATGGCTAAGGTCTTGACTCTCACTCTGGCCTAATGGTTAAGGTCTAGACTCCTACTCTGGCCTACTGGTTAAGGTCTTAACTCTTACTGTGGCCTAATGGTTAAGGTCTTAGACTCTTACTCTGGCCTAATGGTTAAGGTCTTAACTCTTACTCTGGCCTAATGGGTAAGGTCTTAGACTCTTACTCTGGCCTAACGGTTAAGGTCTTAGACTCTTACTCTGGCCCAATGGTTAAGGTTTTAGACGTTTACTCTTGCCTAATGGTTAAGGTCTTAACTCTTACTCTGGCCTAATGGTTAAGGTCTTAGACTCTTACTCTGGCCTACTGGATAAGGTTTTAATTCTTACTCTGACTTAATGGTTAAGGTTTTAACTCTTGCTCTGGCCTAATGGTTAAGGTCCTAAATCTTACTCTGGCCTAATGGTTAAGGTATTAGACTCTTACTCTGGCCTAATGGTTAAGGTCTTAGACTCTTACTCTGGCCTAATGGTTAAGGTATTATACTCTTACTCTGGCCTAATGGCTAAGGTCTTGACTCTCACTCTGGCCTAATGGTTAAGGTCTAGACTCCTACTCTGGCCTACTGGTTAAGGTCTTAACTCTTACTGTGGCCTAATGGTTAAGGTCTTAGACTCTTACTCTGGCCTACTGGTTAAGACCTTAACTCTTACTCTGGCCTAATGGTTAAGGTTTTAACTCTTACTCTGGCCTAATGGTTAAGGTTTTAGACTCTTACTCTGGCCTAACGGTTAAAGTCTTAGACTCTTACTCTGGCCTAATGGTTAAGGTCTTATCTCTTACTCTGGCCTAATGGTTAAGGTCTAAGACTCTTACTCTTGCCTAATGGTTAAGGTCTTAACTCTTACTCTGGCCTAATGGTTAAGGTCTTAACTCTTACTCTGGCCTAATGGTTAAGGTCTTATCTCTTACTCTGGCCTAACGGTTAAAGTCTTAGACTCTTACTCTGGCCTAATGGTTAAGGTCTTATCTCTTACTCTGGCCTAATGGGTAAGGTCTTAGACTCTTACTCTGGCCTAATGGTTAAGGTCTTAACTCTTACTCTGGCCTAATGGGTAAGGTCTTAGACTCTTACTCTGGCCTAACGGTTAAGGTCTTAGACTCTTACTCTGGCCCAATGGTTAAGGTTTTAGACGTTTACTCTTGCCTAATGGTTAAGGTCTTAACTCTTACTCTGGCCTAATGGTTAAGGTCTTAGACTCTTACTCTGGCCTACTGGTTAAGGTTTTAATTCTTACTCTGACTTAATGGTTAAGGTTTTAACTCTTGCTCTGGCCTAATGGTTAAGGTCCTAACTCTTACTCTGGCCTAATGGTTCAGGTATTAGACTCTTACTCTGGCCTAATGGTTAAGGTCTTAGACTCTTACTCTGGCCTAATGGTTAAGGTATTATACTCTTACTCTGGCCTAATGGCTAAGGTCTTGACTCTCACTCTGGCCTAATGGTTAAGGTCTAGACTCCTACTCTGGCCTACTGGTTAAGGTCTTAACTCTTACTGTGGCCTAATGGTTAAGGTCTTAGACTCTTACTCTGGCCTACTGGTTAAGACCTTAACTCTTACTCTGGCCTAATGGTTAAGGTTTTAACTCTTACTCTGGCCTAATGGTTAAGGTTTTAGACTCTTACTCTGGCCTAACGGTTAAAGTCTTAGACTCTTACTCTGGCCTAATGATTAAGGTCTTATCTCTTACTCTGGCCTAATGGTTAAGGTCTAAGACTCTTACTCTTGCCTAATGGTTAAGGTCTTAACTCTTACTCTGGCCTAATGGTTAAGGTCTTAACTCTTACTTTGGACTAATGGTTAAGGTCTTAGACTCTCACTCTGGCATAATGGCTAAGGTCTTAACTCTTACTCTGGCCTACTGGTTAAGATCTTAGACTCTTACTCTGGCCTACTGGTTAAAGTCTTAACTCTTACTCTGGCCTAATGGTTAAGGTTTTAACTCTTACTCTGGCCTAATGGTTGAGGTCTTAGACTCTTACTCTGGCCTAATGGTTAAGGTCTTAACTCTTACTCTGACCTAATGGTTAAGATCTTAGACTCTTACTCTGGCCTAATGGTTAAGGTCTTGACTCTTACTCTGGCCTAATGGTTAAAGTCTTAGACTCTTACTCTGGCCTAATGGTTAAGGTCTAGACTCTTATTCTGGACTAATGGTTAAGCTCTTAACTCTTCCTCTGGACTAATGGCTAAGTTCTTAACTCTTACTCTGACCTAATGGTTAAGGTCTTAGACTCTTACTCTGGCCTAATGGTTAAGGTCGCAGACTCTTACTCTTGCCTAATGGTTAAGATCTTAACTCTTACTCTGGCCTAATGGTTAAGGTGTTAACTCTTACTCTGGCCTAATGGTTAAGGTCTTAGACTCTTACACTGGCCTACTGGTTAAGGTCTTTGCTCTTACTCTGGCCTAATGGTTAAGGTCCTAACTCTTACTATTGACTAATGGTTAAGGTCTTAACTCTTACTCTGGCCTAATGGGTAAGGTCTTAGACTCTTACTCTGTCCTAATGGTTAAGGTCTTAGACTCTTACTCTGGCCTAATGGTTAAGATCTAGACTCTTACTCTGGCCTAATCCGTAAGGTCTTAACTCTTACTATGGCCTAATGGTTAAGGTCTTAGACTCTTACTCTGGCCTAATTGTTAAGGTCTTAACTCTTACTCTGGCCTAATGGGTAAGGTCTTAGACTCTTACTCTGGCCTACTGGTTAAGGTCTTAATTCTTACTCTGGCCTAATGGTTAAGGTTTTAACTCTTACTCTGGCCTAATGGTTATGGTCTTAGACTCTTACTCTGGCCTACTGGTTAAGGTCTTAATTCTTACTCTGACTTAATAGTTAAGGTTTTAACTCTTGCTCTGGCCTAATGGTTAAAGTCCTAACTCTTACTCTGGCCTAATGGTTAAGGTTTTAGACTCTTACTCTGGCCTAACGGTTAAAGTCTTAGACTCTTACTCTGGCCTAACGGTTAAAGTCTTAGACTCTTACTCTGGCCTAATGGTTAAGGTCTAAGACCCTTACTCTTGCCTAATGGTTAAGGTCTAAGACTCTTACTCTTGCCTAATGGTTAAGGTCTTAACTCTTACACTGGCCTAATGGTTAAGGTCTTAACTCTTACTTTGGACTAATGGTTAAGGTCTTAGACTCTCACACTGGCATAATGGCTAAGTTCTTAACTCTTACTCTGTCCTACTGGTTAAGGTCTTAGACTATTACTCTGGCCTAATGGTTAAGGTCTTAACTCTTACTCTGGCCTACTGGTTAAGATCTTAACTCTTACGCTGGCCTAATGGTTAAGCTCTTAGACTCTTACTCTGGCCTACTGGTTAAAGTCTTAACTCTTACTCTGGCCTAATGGTTAAGGTTTTAACTCTTACTCTGGCCTAATGGTTGAGGTCTTAGACTCTTACTGTGGCCTAATGGTTAAGGTCTTAACTATTACTCTGGCCTACTGGTTAAGGTGTTAACTCTTACTCTGGCCTAATGGTTAAGGTCTTAGACTCTTACTCTGGCCTACTGGTTAAGGTCTTAACTCTTACTCTGGCCTAATGGTTAAAGTTTTAACTTTTACTCTGGCCTAATGTTTGAGGTCTTAGACTCTTACTCTTGCCTAATGGTTAAGGTCTTACCTCTTACTCTGGCCTAATGTTTAAGGTCTTAGACTCTTACTCTTGCCTAATGGTTAAGGTCTTAACTCTTACTCTGGCCTACCGGTTAAGGTCTTAGACTCTTACTGTGGCTTAATGGTTAAGGTCTTAGACTCTTACTCTGGCCTAATGTTAAAGATCTTAACTCTTACGCTGGCCTAATGGTTAAGGTCTTAGACTCTTACTCTGGCCTAACGGTTAAGGTCTTAGACTCTTACTCTGGCCCAATGGTTAAGGTTTTAGACGTTTACTCTTGCCTAATGGTTAAGGTCTTAACTCTTACTCTGGCCTAATGGTTAAGGTCTTAGACTCTTACTCTGGCCTACTGGTTAAGGTCTTAATTCTTACTCTGACTTAATGGTTAAGGTTTTAACTCTTGCTCCGGCGTAATGGTTAAGGTTTTAGACTCTTACTCTGGCCTAACGCTTAAAGTCTTAGACTCTTACTCTGGCCTAATGGTTAAGGTCTTAGACTCTTACACTGGCCTGCTGGTTAAGGTCTTTGCTCTTACTCTGGCCTACTGGTTAAGGTCCTAGACTCTTACTCTGGCCTAATGGTTAAGGTCCTAACTATTACTATTGACTAATGGTTATGGTCTTAACTCTTACTCTGGCCTAATTGGTAAGGTCTTAGACTCTTACTCTGGCCTACTGGTTAAGGTCTTAACTCTTACTCTGGCCTAATGGGTAAGATCTTAGACTCTTACTCTGTCCTTATGGTTAAGGTATTAGACTCTTACTCTGGCCTAATGGTTAAGGTCTAGACTCTTACTCTGGCCTAATCCGTAAGGTCTTAACTCTTACTATGGCCTAATGGTTAAGGTCTTAGACTCTTACTCTTGCCTAATGGTTAAGGTCTTAACTCTTACTCTGGCCTAATGGTTAAGGTCATAACTCTTACTTTGGCCTAATGGTGAAGGTCTTAACTCTTACTATTGACTAATGGTTAAGGTCTTAACTCTTACTCTATCCTAATGGTTAAGGTCTTAGACTCTTACTCTGGCCTAATTGTTAAGGTCTTAATTCTTACTCTGGCCTAATGGGTAAGGTCTTAGACTCTTACTCTGGCCTAATGGTTAAGGCCTTAACTCTTACTCTGGCCTAATGGGTAAGGTCTTAGACTCTTACTCTGGCCTAATGTTAAAGGTCTTAACTCTCCCGCTGGCCTAATGGTTAAGGTCTTAGACTCTTACTCTGGCCTAACGGTTAAGGTCTTAGACTCTTACTCTGGCCCAATGGTTAAGGTTTTAGATGTTTACTCTTGCCTAATGGTTAAGGTCTTAACTCTTACTCTGGCCTAATGGTTAAGGTCTTAGACTCTTACTCTGGCCTACTGGTTAAGGTCTTAATTCTTACTCTGACTTAATGGTTAAGGTTTTAACTCTTGCTCTGGCCTAATGGTTAAGGTCCTTACTCTTACTCTGGCCTAATGGTTAAGGTATTAGACTCTTACTCTGGCCTAATGGTTAAGGTCTTGACTCTTACTCTGGCCTAATGGTTAAGGTCTTAGACTCTTACTCTGGCCTAATGGTTAAGGTATTATACTCTTACTCTGGCCTAATGGCTAAGGTCTTGACTCTCACTCTGGCCTAATGGTTAAGGTCTAGACTCCTACTTTGGCCTACTGGTTAAGGTCTTAACTCTTACTGTGGCCTTATGGTTAAGGTCTTAGACTCTTACTCTGGCCTACTGGTTAAGACCTTAACTCTTACTCTGGCCTAATGGTTAAGGTTTTAACTCTTACTCTGGCCTAATGGTATAGGTTTTAGACTCTTACTCTGGCCTAACGGTTAAAGTCTTAGACTCTTACTCTGGCATAATGGTTAAGGTCTTATCTCTTACTCTGGCCTAATGGTTAAGGTCTAAGACTCTTACTCTTGCCTAATGGTTAAGGTCTTAACTCTTACTCTGGCCTAATGGTTAAGGTCTTAACTCTTACTTTGGACTAATGGTTAAGGTCTTAGACTCTCACTCTGGCATAATGGCTAAGGTCTTAACTCTTACTCTGGCCTACTGGTTAAGGTCTTAGACTCTTGCTCTGGCCTACTGGTTAAAGTCTTAACTCTTACTCTGGCCTAATGGTTAAGGTTTAACTCTTACTCTGGCCTAATGGTTGAGGTCTTAGACTCTTACTCTGGCCTAATGGTTAAGGTCTTAACTCTTACTCTGACCTAATGGTTAAGGTCTTAGACTCTTACTCTGGCCCAATGGTTAAGGTTTTAGACGTTTACTCTTGCCTAATGGTTAAGGTCTTAACTCTTACTCTGGCCTAATGGTTAAGGTCTTAGACTCTTACTCTGGCCTACTGGTTAAGGTCTTAATTCTTACTCTGACTTAATGGTTAAGGTTTTAACTCTTGCTCTGGCCTAATTGTTAAGGTTTTAGACTCTTACTCTGGCCTAATGCTTAAAGTCTTAGACTCTTACTCTGGCCTAATGGTTAAGGTCTTAGACTCTTACACTGGCCTGCTGGTTAAGGTCTTTGCCCTTACTCTGGCCTACTGGTTAAGGTCCTAGACTCTTACTCTGGCCTAATGGTTAAGGTCCTAACTATTACTATTGACTAATGGTTAAGGTCTTAACTCTTACTCTGGCCTAATTGGTAAGGTCTTAGACTCTTACTCTGGCCTACTGGTTAAGGTCTTAACTCTTACTCTGGCCTAATGGGTAAGATCTTAGACTCTTACTCTGTCTTAATGGTTAAGGTCTTAGACTCTTACTCTGGCCTAATGGTTAAGGTCTAGACTCTTACTCTGGCCTAATCCGTTAGGTCTTAACTCTTACTATGGCCTAATGGTTAAGGTCTTAGACTCTTACTCTTGCCTAATGGTTAAGGTCTTAACTCTTACTCTGGCCTAATGGTTAAGGTCTTAACTCTTACTTTGGCCTAATGGTGAAGGTCTTAACTCTTACTATTGACTAATGGTTAAGGTCTTAACTCTTACTCTATCGTAATGGTTAAGGTCTTAGACTCTTACTCTGGCCTAATGGTTAAGGTCTTAACTCTTACTCTGACCTAATGGTTAAGGTCTTGACTCTTACTTTGGCCTAATGGTGAAGGTCTTAACTCTTACTATTGACTAATGGTTAAGGTCTTAACTCTTACTCTATCCTAATGGTTAAGGTCTTAGACTCTTACTCTGGCATAATGGTTAAGGTCTTAATTCTTACTCTGGCCTAATGGGTAAGGTCTTAGACTCTTACTCTGGCCTAATGGTTAAGGTCTTAACTCTTACTCTGGCCTAATGGGTAAGGTCTTAGACTCTTACTCTGGCCTAATGTTACAGGTCTTAACTCTTACACTGGCCTAATGGTTAAGGTCTTAGACTCTTACTCTGGCCTAACGGTTAAGGTCTTAGACTCTTACTCTGGCCCAATGGTTAAGGTTTTAGACGTTTACTCTTGCCTAATGGTTAAGGTCTTAACTCTTACTCTGGCCTAATGGTTAAGGTCTTAGACTCTTACTCTGGCCTACTGGTTAAGGTCTTAATTCTTACTCTGACTTAATGGTTAAGGTTTTAACTCTTGCTCTGGCCTAATGGTTAAGGTCCTAACTCTTACTCTGGCCTAATGGTTAAGGTATTAGACTCTTACTCTGGCCTAATGGTTAAGGTCTTGACTCTTACTCTGGCCTAATGGTTAAGGTCTTAGACTCTTACTCTGGCCTAATGGTTAAGGTATTATACTCTTACTCTGGCCTAATGGCTAAGGTCTTGACTCTCACTCTGGCCTAATGGTTAAGGTCTAGACTCCTACTCTGGCCTACTGGTTAAGGTCTTAACTCTTACTGTGGCCTAATGGTTAAGGTCTTAGACTCTTACTCTGGCCTACTGGTTAAGACCTTAACTCTTACTCTGGCCTAATGGTTAAGGTTTTAACTCTTACTCTGGCCTAATATTTAAGGTTTTAGACTCTTACTCTGGCCTAATGGTTAAAGTCTTAGACTCTTACTCTGGCCTAATGGTTAAGGTCTTATCTCTTACTCTGGCCTAATGGTTAACGTCTAAGACTCTTACTCTTGCCTAATGGTTAAGGTCTTAACTCTTACTCTGGCCTAATTGTTAAGGTCTTAACTCTTACTTTGGACTAATGGTTAAGGTCTTAGACTCTCACTCTGGCATAATGGCTAAGGTCTTAACTCTTACTCTGGCCTACTGGTTAAGGTCTTAGACTCTTACTCTGGCCTACTGGTTAAAGTCTAAACTCTTACTCTGGCCTAATGGTTAAGGTTTTAACTATTACTCTGGCCTAATGGTTGAGGTCTTAGACTCTTACTCTGGCCTAATGGTTAAGGTCTTAACTCTTACTCTGACCTAATGGTTAAGGTCTTAGACTCTTACTCTGGCCTAATGGTTAAGGTCTTGACTCTTACTCTGGCCTAATGGTTAAAGTCTTAGACTCTTACTCTGGCCTAATGGTTAAGGTCTAGACTCTTACTCTGGACTAATGGTTAAGCTCTTAACTCTTCCTCTGGACTAATGGCTAAGTTCTTAACTCTTACTCTGACCTAATGGTTAAGGTCTTAGACTCTTACTCTGGCCTAATGGTTAAGGTCGCAGACTCTTACTCTTGCCTAATGGTTAAGATCTTAACTCTTACTCTGGCCTAATGGTTAAGGTGTTAACTCTTACTCTGGCCTAATGGTTAAGGTCTTAGACTCTTACACTGGCCTACTGGTTAAGGTCTTTGCTCTTACTCTGGCCTACTGGTTAAGGTCCTAGACTCTTACTCAGGCCTAATGGTTAAGGTCCTAACTCTTACTATTGAGTAATGGTTAAGGTCTTAACTCTTACTCTGGCCTAATGGGTAAGGTCTTAGACTCTTACTCTGGCCTACTGGTTAAGGTCTTAACTCTTACTCTGGCCTAATGGGTAAGGTCTTAGACTCTTACTCTGTCCAAATGGTTAAGGTCTTAGACTCTTACTCTGGCCTAATGGTTAAGGTCTAGACTCTTACTCTGGCCTAATCCGTAAGGTCTTAACTCTTACTATGGCCTAATGGTTAAGGTCTTAGACTCTTACTCTTGCCTAATGGTTAAGGTCTTAACTCTAACTCTGGCCTAATGGTTAAGGTCTTAACTCTTACTTTGGCCTAATGGTTAAGGTCTTAACTCTTACTATTGAGTAATGATTAAGGTCTTAACTCTTACTCTGGCCTAATGGTTAAGGTCTTAGACACTTACTCTGTCCTAATGGTTAAGGTCCTAGACTCTTATTGTGGCCTAATGGTTAAGGTCTTAGACTCTTACTCTGGCCTACTGGTTAAGGTCTTAACTCTTGCTCTGGCCTAATGGTTAAGGTCTTAGACACTTACTCTGTCCTAATGGTTAAGGTCTTAGACTCTTACTGTGGCCTAGTGGTTAAGGTCTTAGACTCTTACTCTTGCCTAATGGTTAAGGTCTTAACTCTTACTCTGGCCTAATGGTTAAGGTCTTAGACTCTTACTCTGGCCTAATGGTTAAGGTCTTAACTCTTACTCTGGCCTAATGGGTAAGGTCTTAGACTCTTACTCTGGCCTACTGGTTAAGGTCTTAATTCTTACTCTGGCCTAATGGTTAAGGTTTTAACTCTTACTCTGGCCTAATGGTTAAGGTTTTAGACTGTTACTCTGGCCTAATGGTTAAGATCTTAACTCTTACTCTGGCCTAATGGTTAAGGTATTGGACTCTTACTCTGGCCTAATGGTTAAGGTCTTGACTCTTACTCTGGCCTAATGGTTAAGGTCTTAGACTCTTACTCTGGCCTAATGGTTAAGGTCTTAACTCTTACTTTGGACTAATGGTTAAGGTCTTAGACTCTCACTCTGGCCCAATGGTTAAGGTTTTAGACGTTTACTCTTGCCTAATGGTTAAGGTCTTAACTCTTACTCTGGCCTAATGGTTAAGGTCTTAGACTCTTACTCTGGCCTACTGGTTAAGGTTTTAATTCTTACTCTGACTTAATGGTTAAGGTTTTAACTCTTGCTCTGGCCTAATGGTTAAGGTCCTAAATCTTACTCTGGCCTAATGGTTAAGGTATTAGACTCTTACTCTGGCCTAATGGTTAAGGTCTTAGACTCTTACTCTGGCCTAATGGTTAAGGTATTATACTCTTACTCTGGCCTAATGGCTAAGGTCTTGACTCTCACTCTGGCCTAATGGTTAAGGTCTAGACTCCTACTCTGGCCTACTGGTTAAGGTCTTAACTCTTACTGTGGCCTAATGGTTAAGGTCTTAGACTCTTACTCTGGCCTAATGGTTAAGGTCTTAACTCTTACTCTGGCCTAATGGGTAAGGTCTTAGACTCTTACTCTGGCCTAACGGTTAAGGTCTTAGACTCTTACTCTGGCCCAATGGTTAAGGTTTTAGACGTTTACTCTTGCCTAATGGTTAAGGTCTTAACTCTTACTCTGGCCTAATGGTTAAGGTCTTAGACTCTAACTCTGGCCTACTGGATAAGGTTTTAATTCTTACTCTGACTTAATGGTTAAGGTTTTAACTCTTGCTTTGGCCTAATGGTTAAGGTCCTAAATCTTACTCTGGCCTAATGGTTAAGGTATTAGACTCTTACTCTGGCCTAATGGTTAAGGTCTTAGACTCTTACTCTGGCCTAATGGTTAAGGTATTATACTCTTACTCTGGCCTAATGGCTAAGGTCTTGACTCTCACTCTGGCCTAATGGTTAAGGTCTAGACTCCTACTCTGGCCTACTGGTTAAGGTCTTAACTCTTACTGTGGCCTAATGGTTAAGGTCTTAGACTCTTACTCTGGCCTACTGGTTAAGACCTTAACTCTTACTCTGGCCTAAGGGTTAAGGTTTTAACTCTTACTCTGGCCTAGTGGTTAAGGTTTTAGACTCTTACTCTGGCCTAACGGTTAAAGTCTTAGACTCTTACTCTGGCCTAATGGTTAAGGTCTTATCTCTTACTCTGGCCTAATGGTTAAGGTCTAAGACTCTTACTCTTGCCTAATGGTTAAGGTCTTAACTCTTACTCTGGCCTAATGGTTAAGGTCTTAACTCTTACTCTGGCCTAATGGTTAAGGTCTTATCTCTTACTCTGGCCTAACGGTTAAAGTCTTAGACTCTTACTCTGGCCTAATGGTTAAGGTCTTATCTCTTACTCTGGCCTAATGGGTAAGGTCTTAGACTCTTACTCTGGCCTAATGGTTAAGGTCTTAACTCTTACTCTGGCCTAATGGGTAAGGTCTTAGACTCTTACTCTGGCCTAACGGTTAAGGTCTTAGACTCTTACTCTGGCCCAATGGTTAAGGTTTTAGACGTTTACTCTTGCCTAGTGGTTAAGGTCTTAACTCTTACTCTGGCCTAATGGTTAAGGTCTTAGACTCTTACTCTGGCCTACTGGTTAAGGTTTTAATTCTTACTCTGACTTAATGGTTAAGGTTTTAACTCTTGCTCTGGCCTAATGGTTAAGGTCCTAACTCTTACTCTGGCCTAATGGTTCAGGTATTAGACTCTTACTCTGGCCTAATGGTTAAGGTCTTAGACTCTTACTCTGGCCTAATGGTTAAGGTATTATACTCTTACTCTGGCCTAATGGCTAAGGTCTTGACTCTCACTCTGGCCTAATGGTTAAGGTCTAGACTCCTACTCTGGCCTACTGGTTAAGGTCTTAACTCTTACTGTGGCCTAATGGTTAAGGTCTTAGACTCTTACTCTGGCCTACTGGTTAAGACCTTAACTCTTACTCTGGCCTAATGGTTAAGGTTTTAACTCTTACTCTGGCCTAATGGTTAAGGTTTTAGACTCTTACTCTGGCCTAACGGTTAAAGTCTTAGACTCTTACTCTGGCCTAATGATTAAGGTCTTATCTCTTACTCTGGCCTAATGGTTAAGGTCTAAGACTCTTACTCTTGCCTAATGGTTAAGGTCTTAACTCTTACTCTGGCCTAATGGTTAAGGTCTTAACTCTTACTTTGGACTAATGGTTAAGGTCTTAGACTCTCACTCTGGCATAATGGTTAAGGTCTTAACTCTTACTCTGACCTAATGGTTAAGATCTTAGACTCTTACTCTGGCCTAATGGTTAAGGTCTTGACTCTTACTCTGGCCTAATGGTTAAAGTCTTAGACTCTTACTCTGGCCTAATGGTTAAGGTCTAGACTCTTATTCTGGACTAATGGTTAAGCTCTTAACTCTTCCTCTGGACTAATGGCTAAGTTCTTAACTCTTACTCTGACCTAATGGTTAAGGTCTTAGACTCTTACTCTGGCCTAATGGTTAAGGTCGCAGACTCTTACTCTTGCCTAATGGTTAAGATCTTAACTCTTACTCTGGCCTAATGGTTAAGGTGTTAACTCTTACTCTGGCCTAATGGTTAAGGTCTTAGACTCTTACACTGGCCTACTGGTTAAGGTCTTTGCTCTTACTCTGGCCTAATGGTTAAGGTCCTAACTCTTACTATTGACTAATGGTTAAGGTCTTAACTCTTACTCTGGCCTAATGGGTAAGGTCTTAGACTCTTACTCTGTCCTAATGGTTAAGGTCTTAGACTCTTACTCTGGCCTAATGGTTAAGATCTAGACTCTTACTCTGGCCTAATCCGTAAGGTCTTAACTCTTACTATGGCCTAATGGTTAAGGTCTTAGACTCTTACTCTGGCCTAATTGTTAAGGTCTTAACTCTTACTCTGGCCTAATGGGTAAGGTCTTAGACTCTTACTCTGGCCTACTGGTTAAGGTCTTAATTCTTAATCTGGCCTAATGGTTAAGGTTTTAACTCTTACTCTGGCCTAATGGTTATGGTCTTAGACTCTTACTCTGGCCTACTGGTTAAGGTCTTAATTCTTACTCTGACTTAATGGTTAAGGTTTTAACTCTTGCTCTGGCCTAATGGTTAAAGTCCTAACTCTTACTCTGGCCTAATGGTTAAGGTTTTAGACTCTTACTCTGGCCTAACGGTTAAAGTCTTAGACTCTTACTCTGGCCTAACGGTTAAAGTCTTAGACTCTTACTCTGGCCTAATGGTTAAGGTCTAAGACCCTTACTCTTGCCTAATGGTTAAGGTCTAAGACTCTTACTCTTGCCTAATGGTTAAGGTCTTAACTCTTACACTGGCCTAATGGTTAAGGTCTTAACTCTTACTTTGGACTAATGGTTAAGGTCTTAGACTCTCACACTGGCATAATGGCTAAGTTCTTAACTCTTACTCTGGCCTACTGGTTAAGGTCTTAGACTATTACTCTGGCCTAATGGTTAAGGTCTTAACTCTTACTCTGGCCTACTGGTTAAGATCTTAACTCTTACGCTGGCCTAATGGTTAAGCTCTTAGACTCTTACTCTGGCCTACTGGTTAAAGTCTTAACTCTTACTCTGGCCTAATGGTTAAGGTTTTAACTCTTACTCTGGCCTAATGGTTGAGGTCTTAGACTCTTACTGTGGCCTAATGGTTAAGGTCTTAACTATTACTCTGGCCTACTGGTTAAGGTGTTAACTCTTACTCTGGCCTAATGGTTAAGGTCTTAGACTCTTACTCTGGCCTACTGGTTAAGGTCTTAACTCTTACTCTGGCCTAATGGTTAAAGTTTTAACTTTTACTCTGGCCTAATGTTTGAGGTCTTAGACTCTTACTCTTGCCTAATGGTTAAGGTCTTACCTCTTACTCTGGCCTAATGTTTAAGGTCTTAGACTCTTACTCTTGCCTAATGGTTAAGGTCTTAACTCTTACTCTGGCCTACCGGTTAAGGTCTTAGACTCTTACTGTGGCTTAATGGTTAAGGTCTTAGACTCTTACTCTGGCCTAATGTTAAAGATCTTAACTCTTACGCTGGCCTAATGGTTAAGGTCTTAGACTCTTACTCTGGCCTAACGGTTAAGGTCTTAGACTCTTACTCTGGCCCAATGGTTAAGGTTTTAGACGTTTACTCTTGCCTAATGGTTAAGGTCTTAACTCTTACTCTGGCCTAATGGTTAAGGTCTTAGACTCTTACTCTGGCCTACTGGTTAAGGTCTTAATTCTTACTCTGACTTAATGGTTAAGGTTTTAACTCTTGCTCCGGCGTAATGGTTAAGGTTTTAGACTCTTACTCTGGCCTAACGCTTAAAGTCTTAGACTCTTACTCTGGCCTAATGGTTAAGGTCTTAGACTCTTACACTGGCCTGCTGGTTAAGGTCTTTGCTCTTACTCTGGCCTACTGGTTAAGGTCCTAGACTCTTACTCTGGCCTAATGGTTAAGGTCCTAACTATTACTATTGACTAATGGTTATGGTCTTAACTCTTACTCTGGCCTAATTGGTAAGGTCTTAGACTCTTACTCTGGCCTACTGGTTAAGGTCTTAACTCTTACTCTGGCCTAATGGGTAAGATCTTAGACTCTTACTCTGTCCTTATGGTTAAGGTATTAGACTCTTACTCTGGCCTAATGGTTAAGGTCTAGACTCTTACTCTGGCCTAATCCGTAAGGTCTTAACTCTTACTATGGCCTAATGGTTAAGGTCTTAGACTCTTACTCTTGCCTAATGGTTAAGGTCTTAACTCTTACTCTGGCCTAATGGTTAAGGTCATAACTCTTACTTTGGCCTAATGGTGAAGGTCTTAACTCTTACTATTGACTAATGGTTAAGGTCTTAACTCTTACTCTATCCTAATGGTTAAGGTCTTAGACTCTTACTCTGGCCTAATTGTTAAGGTCTTAATTCTTACTCTGGCCTAATGGGTAAGGTCTTAGACTCTTACTCTGGCCTAATGGTTAAGGCCTTAACTCTTACTCTGGCCTAATGGGTAAGGTCTTAGACTCTTACTCTGGCCTAATGTTAAAGGTCTTAACTCTCCCGCTGGCCTAATGGTTAAGGTCTTAGACTCTTACTCTGGCCTAACGGTTAAGGTCTTAGACTCTTACTCTGGCCCAATGGTTAAGGTTTTAGACGTTTACTCTTGCCTAATGGTTAAGGTCTTAACTCTTACTCTGGCCTAATGGTTAAGGTCTTAGACTCTTACTCTGGCCTACTGGTTCAGGTCTTAATTCTTACTCTGACTTAATGGTTAAGGTTTTAACTCTTGCTCTGGCCTAATGGTTAAGGTCCTTACTCTTACTCTGGCCTAATGGTTAAGGTATTAGACTCTTACTCTGGCCTAATGGTTAAGGTCTTGACTCTTACTCTGGCCTAATGGTTAAGGTCTTAGACTCTTACTCTGGCCTAATGGTTAAGGTATTATACTCTTACTCTGGCCTAATGGCTAAGGTCTTGACTCTCACTCTGGCCTAATGGTTAAGGTCTAGACTCCTACTTTGGCCTACTGGTTAAGGTCTTAACTCTTACTGTGGCCTTATGGTTAAGGTCTTAGACTCTTACTCTGGCCTACTGGTTAAGACCTTAACTCTTACTCTGGCCTAATGGTTAAGGTTTTAACTCTTACTCTGGCCTAATGGTATAGGTTTTAGACTCTTACTCTGGCCTAACGGTTAAAGTCTTAGACTCTTACTCTGGCATAATGGTTAAGGTCTTATCTCTTACTCTGGCCTAATGGTTAAGGTCTAAGACTCTTACTCTTGCCTAATGGTTAAGGTCTTAACTCTTACTCTGGCCTAATGGTTAAGGTCTTAACTCTTACTTTGGACTAATGGTTAAGGTCTTAGACTCTCACTCTGGCATAATGGCTAAGGTCTTAACTCTTACTCTGGCCTACTGGTTAAGGTCTTAGACTCTTGCTCTGGCCTACTGGTTAAAGTCTTAACTCTTACTCTGGCCTAATGGTTAAGGTTTAACTCTTACTCTGGCCTAATGGTTGAGGTCTTAGACTCTTACTCTGGCCTAATGGTTAAGGTCTTAACTCTTACTCTGACCTAATGGTTAAGGTCTTAGACTCTTACTCTGGCCCAATGGTTAAGGTTTTAGACGTTTACTCTTGCCTAATGGTTAAGGTCTTAACTCTTACTCTGGCCTAATGGTTAAGGTCTTAGACTCTTACTCTGGCCGACTGGTTAAGGTCTTAATTCTTACTCTGACTTAATGGTTAAGGTTTTAACTCTTGCTCTGGCCTAATTGTTAAGGTTTTAGACTCTTACTCTGGCCTAATGCTTAAAGTCTTAGACTCTTACTCTGGCCTAATGGTTAAGGTCTTAGACTCTTACACTGGCCTGCTGGTTAAGGTCTTTGCCCTTACTCTGGCCTAGTGGTTAAGGTCCTAGACTCTTACTCTGGCCTAATGGTTAAGGTCCTAACTATTACTATTGACTAATGGTTAAGGTCTTAACTCTTACTCTGGCCTAATTGGTAAGGTCTTAGACTCTTACTCTGGCCTACTGGTTAAGGTCTTAACTCTTACTCTGGCCTAATGGGTAAGATCTTAGACTCTTACTCTGTCTTAATGGTTAAAGTCTTAGACTCTTACTCTGGCCTAATGGTTAAGGTCTAGACTCTTACTCTGGCCTAATCCGTTAGGTCTTAACTCTTACTATGGCCTAATGGTTAAGGTCTTAGACTCTTACTCTTGCCTAATGGTTAAGGTCTTAACTCTTACTCTGGCCTAATGGTTAAGGTCTTAACTCTTACTTTGGCCTAATGGTGAAGGTCTTAACTCTTACTATTGACTAATGGTTAAGGTCTTAACTCTTACTCTATCGTAATGGTTAAGGTCTTAGACTCTTACTCTGGCCTAATGGTTAAGGTCTTAATTCTTACTCTGGCCTAATGGGTAAGGTCTTAGACTCTTACTCTGGCCTAATGGTTAAGGTCTTAACTCTTACTCTGGCCTAATGGGTAAGGTCTTAGACTCTTACTCTGGCCCAATGGTTAAGGTTTTAGACGTTTACTCTTGCCTAATGGTTAAGGTCTTAACTCTTACTCTGGCCTAATGGTTAAGGTCTTAGACTCTTACTCTGGCCTACTGGTTAAGGTTTTAATTCTTACTCTGACTTAATGATTAAGGTTTTAACTCTTGCTCTGGCCTAATGGTTAAGGTCCTAAATCTTACTCTGGCCTAATGGTTAAGGTATTAGACTCTTACTCTGGCCTAATGGTTAAGGTCTTAGACTCTTACTCTGGCCTAACGGTTAAGGTCTTAGACTCTTACTCTGGCCCAATGGTTAAGGTTTTAGACGTTTACTCTTGCCTAATGGTTAAGGTCTTAACTCTTACTCTGGCCTAATGGTTAAGGTCTTAGACTCTTACTCTGGCCTACTGGTTAAGGTCTTAATTCTTACTCTGACTTAATGGTTAAGGTTTTAACTCTTGCTCTGGCCTAATGGTTAAGGTCCTAACTCTTACTCTGGCCTAATGGTTAAGGTATTAGACTCTTACTCTGGCCTAATGGTTAAGGTCTTGACTCTTACTCTGGCCTAATGGTTAAGGTCTTAGACTCTTACTCTGGCCTAATGGTTAAGGTATTATACTCTTACTCTGGCCTAATGGCTAAGGTCTTGACTCTCACTCTGGCCTAATGGTTAAGGTCTAGACTCCTACTCTGGCCTACTGGTTAAGGTCTTAACTCTTACTGTGGCCTAATGGTTAAGGTCTTAGACTCTTACTCTGGCCTACTGGTTAAGACCTTAACTCTTACTCTGGCCTAATGGTTAAGGTTTTAACTCTTACTCTGGCCTAATATTTAAGGTTTTAGACTCTTACTCTGGCCTAATGGTTAAAGTCTTAGACTCTTACTCTGGCCTAATGGTTAAGGTCTTATCTCTTACTCTGGCCTAATGGTTAACGTCTAAGACTCTTACTCTTGCCTAATGGTTAAGGTCTTAACTCTTACTCTGGCCTAATTGTTAAGGTCTTAACTCTTACTTTGGACTAATGGTTAAGGTCTTAGACTCTCACTCTGGCATAATGGCTAAGGTCTTAACTCTTACTCTGGCCTACTGGTTAAGGTCTTAGACTCTTACTCTGGCCTACTGGTTAAAGTCTAAACTCTTACTCTGGCCTAATGGTTAAGGTTTTAACTATTACTCTGGCCTAATGGTTGAGGTCTTAGACTCTTACTCTGGCCTAATGGTTAAGGTCTTAACTCTTACTCTGACCTAATGGTTAAGGTCTTAGACTCTTACTCTGGCCTAATGGTTAAGGTCTTGACTCTTACTCTGGCCTAATGGTTAAAGTCTTAGACTCTTACTCTGGCCTAATGGTTAAGGTCTAGACTCTTACTCTGGACTAATGGTTAAGCTCTTAACTCTTCCTCTGGACTAATGGCTAAGTTCTTAACTCTTACTCTGACCTAATGGTTAAGGTCTTAGACTCTTACTCTGGCCTAATGGTTAAGGTCGCAGACTCTTACTCTTGCCTAATGGTTAAGATCTTAACTCTTACTCTGGCCTAATGGTTAAGGTGTTAACTCTTACTCTGGCCTAATGGTTAAGGTCTTAGACTCTTACACTGGCCTACTGGTTAAGGTCTTTGCTCTTACTCTGGCCTACTGGTTAAGGTCCTAGACTCTTACTCAGGCCTAATGGTTAAGGTCCTAACTCTTACTATTGAGTAATGGTTAAGGTCTTAACTCTTACTCTGGCCTAATGGGTAAGGTCTTAGACTCTCACTCTGGCCTACTGGTTAAGGTCTTAACTCTTACTCTGGCCTAATGGGTAAGGTCTTAGACTCTTACTCTGTCCAAATGGTTAAGGTCTTAGACTCTTACTCTGGCCTAATGGTTAAGGTCTAGACTCTTACTCTGGCCTAATCCGTAAGGTCTTAACTCTTACTATGGCCTAATGGTTAAGGTCTTAGACTCTTACTCTTGCCTAATGGTTAAGGTCTTAACTCTAACTCTGGCCTAATGGTTAAGGTCTTAACTCTTACTTTGGCCTAATGGTTAAGGTCTTAACTCTTACTATTGAGTAATGATTAAGGTCTTAACTCTTACTCTGGCCTAATGGTTAAGGTCTTAGACACTTACTCTGTCCTAATGGTTAAGGTCCTAGACTCTTATTGTGGCCTAATGGTTAAGGTCTTAGACTCTTACTCTGGCCTACTGGTTAAGGTCTTAACTCTTGCTCTGGCCTAATGGTTAAGGTCTTAGACACTTACTCTGTCCTAATGGTTAAGGTCTTAGACTCTTACTGTGGCCTAGTGGTTAAGGTCTTAGACTCTTACTCTTGCCTAATGGTTAAGGTCTTAACTCTTACTCTGGCCTAATGGTTAAGGTCTTAGACTCTTACTCTGGCCTAATGGTTAAGGTCTTAACTCTTACTCTGGCCTAATGGGTAAGGTCTTAGACTTTTACTCTGGCCTACTGGTTAAGGTCTTAATTCTTACTCTGGCCTAATGGTTAAGGTTTTAACTCTTACTCTGGCCTAATGGTTAAGGTTTTAGACTGTTACTCTGGCCTAATGGTTAAGATCTTAACTCTTACTCTGGCCTAATGGTTAAGGTATTGGACTCTTACTCTGGCCTAATGGTTAAGGTCTTGACTCTTACTCTGGCCTAATGGTTAAGGTCTTAGACTCTTACTCTGGCCTAATGGTTAAGGTCTTAACTCTTACTTTGGACTAATGGTTAAGGTCTTAGACTCTCACTCTGGCCCAATGGTTAAGGTTTTAGACGTTTACTCTTGCCTAATGGTTAAGGTCTTAACTCTTACTCTGGCCTAATGGTTAAGGTCTTAGACTCTTACTCTGGCCTACTGGTTAAGGTTTTAATTCTTACTCTGACTTAATGGTTAAGGTTTTAACTCTTGCTCTGGCCTAATGGTTAAGGTCCTAAATCTTACTCTGGCCTAATGGTTAAGGTATTAGACTCTTACTCTGGCCTAATGGTTAAGGTCTTAGACTCTTACTCTGGCCTAATGGTTAAGGTATTATACTCTTACTCTGGCCTAATGGCTAAGGTCTTGACTCTCACTCTGGCCTAATGGTTAAGGTCTAGACTCCTACTCTGGCCTACTGGTTAAGGTCTTAACTCTTACTGTGGCCTAATGGTTAAGGTCTTAGACTCTTACTCTGGCCTAATGGTTAAGGTCTTAACTCTTACTCTGGCCTAATGGGTAAGGTCTTAGACTCTTACTCTGGCCTAACGGTTAAGGTCTTGGACTCTTACTCTGGCCCAATGGTTAAGGTTTTAGACGTTTACTCTTGCCTAATGGTTAAGGTCTTAACTCTTACTCTGGCCTAATGGTTAAGGTCTTAGACTCTAACTCTGGCCTACTGGATAAGGTTTTAATTCTTACTCTGACTTAATGGTTAAGGTTTTAACTCTTGCTCTGGCCTAATGGTTAAGGTCCTAAATCTTACTCTGGCCTAATGGTTAAGGTATTAGACTCTTACTCTGGCCTAATGGTTAAGGTCTTAGACTCTTACTCTGGCCTAATGGTTAAGGTATTATACTCTTACTCTGGCCTAATGGCTAAGGTCTTGACTCTCACTCTGGCCTAATGGTTAAGGTCTAGACTCCTACTCTGGCCTACTGGTTAAGGTCTTAACTCTTACTGTGGCCTAATGGTTAAGGTCTTAGACTCTTACTCTGGCCTACTGGTTAAGACCTTAACTCTTACTCTGGCCTAAGGGTTAAGGTTTTAACTCTTACTCTGGCCTAGTGGTTAAGGTTTTAGACTCTTACTCTGGCCTAACGGTTAAAGTCTTAGACTCTTACTCTGGCCTAATGGTTAAGGTCTTATCTCTTACTCTGGCCTAATGGTTAAGGTCTAAGACTCTTACTCTTGCCTAATGGTTAAGGTCTTAACTCTTACTCTGGCCTAATGGTTAAGGTCTTAACTCTTACTCTGGCCTAATGGTTAAGGTCTTATCTCTTACTCTGGCCTAACGGTTAAAGTCTTAGACTCTTACTCTGGCCTAATGGTTAAGGTCTTATCTCTTACTCTGGCCTAATGGGTAAGGTCTTAGACTCTTACTCTGGCCTAATGGTTAAGGTCTTAACTCTTACTCTGGCCTAATGGGTAAGGTCTTAGACTCTTACTCTGGCCTAACGGTTAAGGTCTTAGACTCTTACTCTGGCCCAATGGTTAAGGTTTTAGACGTTTACTCTTGCCTAGTGGTTAAGGTCTTAACTCTTACTCTGGCCTAATGGTTAAGGTCTTAGACTCTTACTCTGGCCTACTGGTTAAGGTTTTAATTCTTACTCTGACTTAATGGTTAAGGTTTTAACTCTTGCTCTGGCCTAATGGTTAAGGTCCTAACTCTTACTCTGGCCTAATGGTTCAGGTATTAGACTCTTACTCTGGCCTAATGGTTAAGGTCTTAGACTCTTACTCTGGCCTAATGGTTAAGGTATTATACTCTTACTCTGGCCTAATGGCTAAGGTCTTGACTCTCACTCTGGCCTAATGGTTAAGGTCTAGACTCCTACTCTGGCCTACTGGTTAAGGTCTTAACTCTTACTGTGGCCTAATGGTTAAGGTCTTAGACTCTTACTCTGGCCTACTGGTTAAGACCTTAACTCTTACTCTGGCCTAATGGTTAAGGTTTTAACTCTTACTCTGGCCTAATGGTTAAGGTTTTAGACTCTTACTCTGGCCTAACGGTTAAAGTCTTAGACTCTTACTCTGGCCTAATGATTAAGGTCTTATCTCTTACTCTGGCCTAATGGTTAAGGTCTAAGACTCTTACTCTTGCCTAATGGTTAAGGTCTTAACTCTTACTCTGGCCTAATGGTTAAGGTCTTAACTCTTACTTTGGACTAATGGTTAAGGTCTTAGACTCTCACTCTGGCATAATGGTTAAGGTCTTAACTCTTACTCTGACCTAATGGTTAAGATCTTAGACTCTTACTCTGGCCTAATGGTTAAGGTCTTGACTCTTACTCTGGCCTAATGGTTAAAGTCTTAGACTCTTACTCTGGCCTAATGGTTAAGGTCTAGACTCTTATTCTGGACTAATGGTTAAGCTCTTAACTCTTCCTCTGGACTAATGGCTAAGTTCTTAACTCTTACTCTGACCTAATGGTTAAGGTCTTAGACTCTTACTCTGGCCTAATGGTTAAGGTCGCAGACTCTTACTCTTGCCTAATGGTTAAGATCTTAACTCTTACTCTGGCCTAATGGTTAAGGTGTTAACTCTTACTCTGGCCTAATGGTTAAGGTCTTAGACTCTTACACTGGCCTACTGGTTAAGGTCTTTGCTCTTACTCTGGCCTAATGGTTAAGGTCCTAACTCTTACTATTGACTAATGGTTAAGGTCTTAACTCTTACTCTGGCCTAATGGGTAAGGTCTTAGACTCTTACTCTGTCCTAATGGTTAAGGTCTTAGACTCTTACTCTGGCCTAATGGTTAAGATCTAGACTCTTACTCTGGCCTAATCCGTAAGGTCTTAACTCTTACTATGGCCTAATGGTTAAGGTCTTAGACTCTTACTCTGGCCTAATTGTTAAGGTCTTAACTCTTACTCTGGCCTAATGGGTAAGGTCTTAGACTCTTACTCTGGCCTACTGGTTAAGGTCTTAATTCTTAATCTGGCCTAATGGTTAAGGTTTTAACTCTTACTCTGGCCTAATGGTTATGGTCTTAGACTCTTACTCTGGCCTACTGGTTAAGGTCTTAATTCTTACTCTGACTTAATGGTTAAGGTTTTAACTCTTGCTCTGGCCTAATGGTTAAAGTCCTAACTCTTACTCTGGCCTAATGGTTAAGGTTTTAGACTCTTACTCTGGCCTAACGGTTAAAGTCTTAGACTCTTACTCTGGCCTAACGGTTAAAGTCTTAGACTCTTACTCTGGCCTAATGGTTAAGGTCTAAGACCCTTACTCTTGCCTAATGGTTAAGGTCTAAGACTCTTACTCTTGCCTAATGGTTAAGGTCTTAACTCTTACACTGGCCTAATGGTTAAGGTCTTAACTCTTACTTTGGACTAATGGTTAAGGTCTTAGACTCTCACACTGGCATAATGGCTAAGTTCTTAACTCTTACTCTGGCCTACTGGTTAAGGTCTTAGACTATTACTCTGGCCTAATGGTTAAGGTCTTAACTCTTACTCTGGCCTACTGGTTAAGATCTTAACTCTTACGCTGGCCTAATGGTTAAGCTCTTAGACTCTTACTCTGGCCTACTGGTTAAAGTCTTAACTCTTACTCTGGCCTAATGGTTAAGGTTTTAACTCTTACTCTGGCCTAATGGTTGAGGTCTTAGACTCTTACTGTGGCCTAATGGTTAAGGTCTTAACTATTACTCTGGCCTACTGGTTAAGGTGTTAACTCTTACTCTGGCCTAATGGTTAAGGTCTTAGACTCTTACTCTGGCCTACTGGTTAAGGTCTTAACTCTTACTCTGGCCTAATGGTTAAAGTTTTAACTTTTACTCTGGCCTAATGTTTGAGGTCTTAGACTCTTACTCTTGCCTAATGGTTAAGGTCTTACCTCTTACTCTGGCCTAATGTTTAAGGTCTTAGACTCTTACTCTTGCCTAATGGTTAAGGTCTTAACTCTTACTCTGGCCTACCGGTTAAGGTCTTAGACTCTTACTGTGGCTTAATGGTTAAGGTCTTAGACTCTTACTCTGGCCTAATGTTAAAGATCTTAACTCTTACGCTGGCCTAATGGTTAAGGTCTTAGACTCTTACTCTGGCCTAACGGTTAAGGTCTTAGACTCTTACTCTGGCCCAATGGTTAAGGTTTTAGACGTTTACTCTTGCCTAATGGTTAAGGTCTTAACTCTTACTCTGGCCTAATGGTTAAGGTCTTAGACTCTTACTCTGGCCTACTGGTTAAGGTCTTAATTCTTACTCTGACTTAATGGTTAAGGTTTTAACTCTTGCTCCGGCGTAATGGTTAAGGTTTTAGACTCTTACTCTGGCCTAACGCTTAAAGTCTTAGACTCTTACTCTGGCCTAATGGTTAAGGTCTTAGACTCTTACACTGGCCTGCTGGTTAAGGTCTTTGCTCTTACTCTGGCCTACTGGTTAAGGTCCTAGACTCTTACTCTGGCCTAATGGTTAAGGTCCTAACTATTACTATTGACTAATGGTTATGGTCTTAACTCTTACTCTGGCCTAATTGGTAAGGTCTTAGACTCTTACTCTGGCCTACTGGTTAAGGTCTTAACTCTTACTCTGGCCTAATGGGTAAGATCTTAGACTCTTACTCTGTCCTTATGGTTAAGGTATTAGACTCTTACTCTGGACTAATGGTTAAGGTCTAGACTCTTACTCTGGCCTAATCCGTAAGGTCTTAACTCTTACTATGGCCTAATGGTTAAGGTCTTAGACTCTTACTCTTGCCTAATGGTTAAGGTCTTAACTCTTACTCTGGCCTAATGGTTAAGGTCATAACTCTTACTTTGGCCTAATGGTGAAGGTCTTAACTCTTACTATTGACTAATGGTTAAGGTCTTAACTCTTACTCTATCCTAATGGTTAAGGTCTTAGACTCTTACTCTGGCCTAATTGTTAAGGTCTTAATTCTTACTCTGGCCTAATGGGTAAGGTCTTAGACTCTTACTCTGGCCTAATGGTTAAGGCCTTAACTCTTACTCTGGCCTAATGGGTAAGGTCTTAGACTCTTACTCTGGCCTAATGTTAAAGGTCTTAACTCTCCCGCTGGCCTAATGGTTAAGGTCTTAGACTCTTACTCTGGCCTAACGGTTAAGGTCTTAGACTCTTACTCTGGCCCAATGGTTAAGGTTTTAGACGTTTACTCTTGCCTAATGGTTAAGGTCTTAACTCTTACTCTGGCCTAATGGTTAAGGTCTTAGACTCTTACTCTGGCCTACTGGTTCAGGTCTTAATTCTTACTCTGACTTAATGGTTAAGGTTTTAACTCTTGCTCTGGCCTAATGGTTAAGGTCCTTACTCTTACTCTGGCCTAATGGTTAAGGTATTAGACTCTTACTCTGGCCTAATGGTTAAGGTCTTGACTCTTACTCTGGCCTAATGGTTAAGGTCTTAGACTCTTACTCTGGCCTAATGGTTAAGGTATTATACTCTTACTCTGGCCTAATGGCTAAGGTCTTGACTCTCACTCTGGCCTAATGGTTAAGGTCTAGACTCCTACTTTGGCCTACTGGTTAAGGTCTTAACTCTTACTGTGGCCTTATGGTTAAGGTCTTAGACTCTTACTCTGGCCTACTGGTTAAGACCTTAACTCTTACTCTGGCCTAATGGTTAAGGTTTTAACTCTTACTCTGGCCTAATGGTATAGGTTTTAGACTCTTACTCTGGCCTAACGGTTAAAGTCTTAGACTCTTACTCTGGCATAATGGTTAAGGTCTTATCTCTTACTCTGGCCTAATGGTTAAGGTCTAAGACTCTTACTCTTGCCTAATGGTTAAGGTCTTAACTCTTACTCTGGCCTAATGGTTAAGGTCTTAACTCTTACTTTGGACTAATGGTTAAGGTCTTAGACTCTCACTCTGGCATAATGGCTAAGGTCTTAACTCTTACTCTGGCCTACTGGTTAAGGTCTTAGACTCTTGCTCTGGCCTACTGGTTAAAGTCTTAACTCTTACTCTGGCCTAATGGTTAAGGTTTAACTCTTACTCTGGCCTAATGGTTGAGGTCTTAGACTCTTACTCTGGCCTAATGGTTAAGGTCTTAACTCTTACTCTGACCTAATGGTTAAGGTCTTAGACTCTTACTCTGGCCCAATGGTTAAGGTTTTAGACGTTTACTCTTGCCTAATGGTTAAGGTCTTAACTCTTACTCTGGCCTAATGGTTAAGGTCTTAGACTCTTACTCTGGCCGACTGGTTAAGGTCTTAATTCTTACTCTGACTTAATGGTTAAGGTTTTAACTCTTGCTCTGGCCTAATTGTTAAGGTTTTAGACTCTTACTCTGGCCTAATGCTTAAAGTCTTAGACTCTTACTCTGGCCTAATGGTTAAGGTCTTAGACTCTTACACTGGCCTGCTGGTTAAGGTCTTTGCCCTTACTCTGGCCTAGTGGTTAAGGTCCTAGACTCTTACTCTGGCCTAATGGTTAAGGTCCTAACTATTACTATTGACTAATGGTTAAGGTCTTAACTCTTACTCTGGCCTAATTGGTAAGGTCTTAGACTCTTACTCTGGCCTACTGGTTAAGGTCTTAACTCTTACTCTGGCCTAATGGGTAAGATCTTAGACTCTTACTCTGTCTTAATGGTTAAAGTCTTAGACTCTTACTCTGGCCTAATGGTTAAGGTCTAGACTCTTACTCTGGCCTAATCCGTTAGGTCTTAACTCTTACTATGGCCTAATGGTTAAGGTCTTAGACTCTTACTCTTGCCTAATGGTTAAGGTCTTAACTCTTACTCTGGCCTAATGGTTAAGGTCTTAACTCTTACTTTGGCCTAATGGTGAAGGTCTTAACTCTTACTATTGACTAATGGTTAAGGTCTTAACTCTTACTCTATCGTAATGGTTAAGGTCTTAGACTCTTACTCTGGCCTAATGGTTAAGGTCTTAATTCTTACTCTGGCCTAATGGGTAAGGTCTTAGACTCTTACTCTGGCCTAATGGTTAAGGTCTTAACTCTTACTCTGGCCTAATGGGTAAGGTCTTAGACTCTTACTCTGGCCCAATGGTTAAGGTTTTAGACGTTTACTCTTGCCTAATGGTTAAGGTCTTAACTCTTACTCTGGCCTAATGGTTAAGGTCTTAGACTCTTACTCTGGCCTACTGGTTAAGGTTTTAATTCTTACTCTGACTTAATGATTAAGGTTTTAACTCTTGCTCTGGCCTAATGGTTAAGGTCCTAAATCTTACTCTGGCCTAATGGTTAAGGTATTAGACTCTTACTCTGGCCTAATGGTTAAGGTCTTAGACTCTTACTCTGGCCTAATGGTTAAGGTATTATACTCTTACTCTGGCCTAATGGCTAAGGTCTTGACTCTCACTCTGGCCTAATGGTTAAGGTCTAGACTCCTACTCTGGCCTACTGGTTAAGGTCTTAACTCTTACTGTGGCCTAATGGTTAAGGTCTTAGACTCTTACTCTGGCCTACTGGTTAAGACCTTAACTCTTACTCTGGCCTAATGGTTAAGGTTTTAACTCTTACTCTGGCCTAATGGTTAAGGTTTTAGACTCTTACTCTGGCCTAACGGTTAAAGTCTTAGACTCTTACTCTGGCCTAATGGCTAAGGTCTTATCTCTTACTCTGGCCTAATGGTTAAGGTCTAAGACTCTTACTCTTGCCTAATGGTTAAGGTCTTAACTCTTACTCTGGCCTAATGGTTAAGGTCTTAACTCTTACTCTGGCCTAATGGTTAAGGTCTTATCTCTTACTCTGGCCTAAAGGTTAAAGTCTTAGACTCTTACTCTGGCCTAATGGTTAAGGTCTTATCTCTTACTCTGGCCTAATGGGTAAGGTCTTAGACTCTTACTCTGGCCTAATGGTTAAGGTCTTAACTCTTACTCTGGCCTAATGTGTAAGGTCTTAGACTCTTACTCTGGCCTAACGGTTAAGGTCTTAGACTCTTACTCTGGCCCAATGGTTAAGGTTTTAGACGTTTACTCTTGCCTAATGGTTAAGGTCTTAACTCTTACTCTGGCCTAATGGTTAAGGTCTTAGACTCTTACTCTGGCCTACTGGTTAAGGTTTTAATTCTTACTCTGACTTAATGGTTAAGGTTTTAACTCTTGCTCTGGCCTAATGGTTAAGGTCCTAACTCTTACTCTGGCCTAATGGTTCAGGTATTAGACTCTTACTCTGGCCTAATGGTTAAGGTCTTAGACTCTTACTCTGGCCTAATGGTTAAGGTATTATACTCTTACTCTGGCCTAATGGCTAAGGTCTTGACTCTCACTCTGGCCTAATGGTTAAGGTCTAGACTCCTACTCTGGCCTACTGGTTAAGGTCTTAACTCTTACTGTGGCCTAATGGTTAAGGTCTTAGACTCTTACTCTGGCCTACTGGTTAAGACCTTAACTCTTACTCTGGCCTAATGATTAAGGTCTTATCTCTTACTCTGGCCTAATGGTTAAGGTCTAAGACTCTTACTCTTGCCTAATGGTTAAGGTCTTAACTCTTACTCTGGCCTAATGGTTAAGGTCTTAACTCTTACTTTGGACTAATGGTTAAGGTCTTAGACTCTCACTCTGGCATAATGGCTAAGGTCTTAACTCTTACTCTGGCCTACTGGTTAAGGTCTTAGACTCTTACTCTGGCCTACTGGTTAAAGTCTTAACTCTTACTCTGGCCTAATGGTTAAGGTTTTAACTCTTACTCTGGCCTAATGGTTGAGGTCTTAGACTCTTACTCTGGCCTAATGGTTAAGGTCTTAACTCTTACTCTGACCTAATGGTTAAGATCTTAGACTCTTACTCTTGCCTAATGGTTAAGGTCTTGACTCTTACTCTGGCCTAATGGTTAAAGTCTTAGACTCTTACTCTGGCCTAATGGTTAAGGTCTAGACTCTTATTCTGGACTAATGGTTAAGCTCTTAACTCTTCCTCTGGACTAATGGCTAAGTTCTTAACTCTTACTCTGACCTAATGGTTAAGGTCTTAGACTCTTACTCTGGCCTAATGGTTAAGGTCGCAGACTCTTACTCTTGCCTAATGGTTAAGATCTTAACTCTTACTCTGGCCTAATGGTTAAGGTGTTAACTCTTACTCTGGCCTAATGGTTAAGGTCTTAGACTCTTACACTGGCCTACTGGTTAAGGTCTTTGCTCTTACTCTGGCCTAATGGTTAAGGTCCTAACTCTTACTATTGACTAATGGTTAAGGTCTTAACTCTTACTCTGGCCTAATGGGTAAGGTCTTAGACTCTTACTCTGTCCTAATGGTTAAGGTCTTAGACTCTTACTCTGGCCTAATAGTTAAGATCTAGACTCTTACTCTGGCCTAATCCGTAAGGTCTTAACTCTTACTATGGCCTAATGGTTAAGGTCTTAGACTCTTACTCTGGCCTAATGGTTAAGGTCTTAACTCTTACTCTGGCCTAATGGGTAAGGTCTTAGACTCTTACTCTGGCCTACTGGTTAAGGTCTTAATTCTTACTCTGGCCTAATGGTTAAGGTTTTAACTCTTACTCTGGCCTAATGGTTATGGTCTTAGACTCTTACTCTGGCCTACTGGTTAAGGTCTTAATTCTTACTCTGACTTAATGGTTAAGGTTTTAACTCTTGCTCTGGCCTAATGGTTAAAGTCCTAACTCTTACTCTGGCCTAATGGTTAAGGTTTTGGACTCTTACTCTGGCCTAACGGTTAAAGTCTTAGACTCTTACTCTGGCCTAACGGTTAAAGTCTTAGACTCTTACTCTGGCCTAATGGTTAAGGTCTAAGACCCTTACTCTTGCCTAATGGTTAAGGTCTAAGACTCTTACTCTTGCCTACTGGTTAAGGTCTTAACTCTTACTCTGGCCTAATGGTTAAGGTCTTAACTCTTACTTTGGACTAATGGTTAAGGTCTTAGACTCTCACACTGGCCTAATGGTTAAGGTTTTAACTCTTACTCTGGCCTAATGGTTGAGGTCTTAGACTCTTACTCTGGCCTAAAGGTTAAGGTCTTAACTCTTACTCTGACCTAACGGTTAAGGTCTTAGACTCTTACTCTGGCCCAATGGTTAAGGTTTTAGACGTTTACTCTTGCCTAATGGTTAAGGTCTTAACTCTTACTCTGGCCTAATGGTTAAGGTCTTAGACTCTTACTCTGGCCTACTGGTTAAGGTCTTAATTCTTACTCTGACTTAATGGTTAAGGTTTTAACTCTTGCTCTGGCCTAATGGTTAAGGTTTTAGACTCTTACTCTGGCCTAATGCTTAAAGTCTTAGACTCTTACTCTGGCCTAATGGTTAAGGTCTTAGACTCTTACACTGGCCTGCTGGTTAAGGTCTTTGCTCTTACTCTGGCCTACTGGTTAAGGTCCTAGACTCTTACTCTGGCCTAATGGTTAAGGTCCTAACTATTACTATTGACTAATGGTTAAGGTCTTAACTCTTACTCTGGCCTAATTGGTAAGGTCTTAGACTCTTACTCTGGCCTACTGGTTAAGGTCTTAACTCTTACTCTGGCCTAATGGTTAAGGTCTAGACTCTTACTCTGGCCTAATCCGTAAGGTCTTAACTCTTACTATGGCCTAATGGTTAAGGTCTTAGACTCTTACTTTGGCCTAATGGTGAAGGTCTTAACTCTTTCTATTGACTAATGGTTAAGGTCTTAACTCTTACTCTATCCTAATGGTTAAGGTCTTAGACTCTTACTCTGGCATAATGGTTAAGGTCTTAATTCTTACTCTGGCCTAATGGGTAAGGTCTTAGACTCTTACTCTGGCCTAATGGTTAAGGTCTTAACTCTTACTCTGGCCTAATGGGTAAGGTCTTAGACGCTTACTCTGGCCTAATGTTACAGGTCTTAACTCTTACACTGGCCTAATGGTTAAGGTCTTAGACTCTTACTCTGGCCTAACGGTTAAGGTCTTAGACTCTTACTCTGGCCCAATGGTTAAGGTTTTAGACGTTTACTCTTGCCTAATGGTTAAGGTCTTAACTCTTACTCTGGACTAATGGTTAAGGTCTTAGACTCTTACTCTGGCCTACTGGTTAAGACCTTAGCTCTTACTCTGGCCTAATGGTTAAGGTTTTAACTCTTACTCTGGCCTAATGGTTAAGGTTTTAGACTCTTACTCTGGCCTAACGGTTAAAGTCTTAGACTCTTACTCTGGCCTAACGGTTAAAGTCTTAGACTCTTACTCTGGCCTAATGGTTAAGGTCTAAGACTCTTACTCTTGCCTAATGGTTAAGGTCTAAGACTCTTACTCTTGCCTAATGGTTAAGGTCTTAACTCTTACTCTGGCCTAATGGTTAAGGTCTTAACTCTTACTTTGGACTAATGGTTAAGGTCTTAGACTCTCATACTGGCATAATGGCTAAGGTCTTAACTCTTACTCTGGCCTACTGGTTAAGGTCTTAGACTCTTACTCTGGCCTACTGGTTAAAGTCTTAACTCTTACTCTGGCCTAATGGTTAAGGTTTTAACTCTTACTCTGGCCTAATGGTTGAGGTCTTAGACTCTTACTCTGGCCTAAAGGTTAAGGTCTTAACTCTTACTCTGACCTAACGGTTAAGGTCTTAGACTCTTACTCTGGCCCAATGGTTAAGGTTTTAGACGTTTACTCTTGCCTAATGGTTAAGGTCTTAACTCTTACTCTGGCCTAATGGTTAAGGTCTTAGACTCTTACTCTGGCCTGCTGGTTAAGGTCTTAATTCTTACTCTGACTTAATGGTTAAGGTTTTAACTGTTGCCCTGGCCTAATGGTTAAGTTTTAGACTCTTACTCTGGCCTAATGCTTAAAGTCTTAGACTCTTACTCTGGCCTAATGGTTAAGGTCTTAGACTCTTACACTGGCCTGCTGGTTAAGGTCTTTGCTCTTACTCTGGCCTACTGGTTAAGGTCCTAGACTCTTACTCTGGCCTAATGGTTAAGGTCCTAACTATTACTATTGACTAATGGTTAAGGTCTTAACTCTTACTCTGGCCTAATTGGTAAGGTCTTAGACTCTTACTCTGGCCTACTGGTTAAGGTCTTAACTCTTACTCTGGCCGAATGGTTAAGGTCTAGACTCTTACTCTGGCCTAATCCGTAAGGTCTTAACTCTTACTATGGCCTAATGGTTAAGGTCTTAGACTCTTACTCTTGCCTAATGGTTAAGGTCTTAACTCTTACTCTGGCCTGATGGTTAAGGTCTTGACTCTTACTTTGGCCTAATGGTGAAGGTCTTAACTCTTACTATTGACTAATGGTTAAGGTCTTAACTCTTACTCTATCCTAATGGTTAAGGTCTTAGACTCTTACTCTGGCATAATGGTTAAGGTCTTAATTCTTACTCTGGCCTAATGGGTAAGGTCTTAGACTCTTACTCTGGCCTAATGGTTAAGGTCTTAACTCTTACTCTGGCCTAATGGGTAAGGTCTTAGACTCTTACTCTGGCCTAATGTTACAGGTCTTAACTCTTACACTGGCCTAATGGTTAAGGTCTTAGACTCTTACTCTGGCCTAACGGTTAAGGTCTTAGACTCTTACTCTGGCCCAATGGTTAAGGTTTTAGACGTTTACTCTTGCCTAATGGTTAAGGTCTTAACTCTTACTCTGGCCTAATGGTTAAGGTCTTAGACTCTTACTCTGGCCTACTGGTTAAGGTCTTAATTCTTACTCTGACTTAATGGTTAAGGTTTTAACTCTTGCTCTGGCCTAATGGTTAAGGTCCTAACTCTTACTCTGGCCTAATGGTTAAGGTATTAGACTCTTACTCTGGCCTAATGGTTAAGGTCTTGACTCTTACTCTGGCCTAATGGTTAAGGTCTTAGACTCTTACTCTGGCCTAATGGTTAAGGTATTATACTCTTACTCTGGCCTAATGGCTAAGGTCTTGACTCTCACTCTGGCCTAATGGTTAAGGTCTAGACTCCTACTCTGGCCTACTGGTTAAGGTCTTAACTCTTACTGTGGCCTAATGGTTAAGGTCTTAGACTCTTACTCTGGCCTACTGGTTAAGACCTTAACTCTTACTCTGGCCTAATGGTTAAGGTTTTAACTCTTACTCTGGCCTAATATTTAAGGTTTTAGACTCTTACTCTGGCCTAATGGTTAAAGTCTTAGACTCTTACTCTGGCCTAATGGTTAAGGTCTTATCTCTTACTCTGGCCTAATGGTTAAGGTCTAAGACTCTTACTCTTGCCTAATGGTTAAGGTCTTAACTCTTACTCTGGCCTAATTGTTAAGGTCTTAACTCTTACTTTGGACTAATGGTTAAGGTCTTAGACTCTCACTCTGGCATAATGGCTAAGGTCTTAACTCTTACTCTGGCCTACTGGTTAAGGTCTTAGACTCTTACTCTGGCCTACTGGTTAAAGTCTAAACTCTTACTCTGGCCTAATGGTTAAGGTTTTAACTATTACTCTGGCCTAATGGTTGAGGTCTTAGACTCTTACTCTGGCCTAATGGTTAAGGTCTTAACTCTTACTCTGACCTAATGGTTAAGGTCTTAGACTCTTACTCTGGCCTAATGGTTAAGGTCTTGACTCTTACTCTGGCCTAATGGTTAAAGTCTTAGACTCTTACTCTGGCCTAATGGTTAAGGTCTAGACTCTTACTCTGGACTAATGGTTAAGCTCTTAACTCTTCCTCTGGACTAATGGCTAAGTTCTTAACTCTTACTCTGACCTAATGGTTAAGGTCTTAGACTCTTACTCTGGCCTAATGGTTAAGGTCGCAGACTCTTACTCTTGCCTAATGGTTAAGATCTTAACTCTTACTCTGGCCTAATGGTTAAGGTGTTAACTCTTACTCTGGCCTAATGGTTAAGGTCTTAGACTCTTACACTGGCCTACTGGTTAAGGTCTTTGCTCTTACTCTGGCCTACTGGTTAAGGTCCTAGACTCTTACTCAGGCCTAATGGTTAAGGTCCTAACTCTTACTATTGACTAATGGTTAAGGTCTTAACTCTTACTCTGGCCTAATGGGTAAGGTCTTAGACTCTTACTCTGGCCTACTGGTTAAGGTCTTAACTCTTACTCTGGCCTAATGGGTAAGGTCTTAGACTCTTACTCTGTCCAAATGGTTAAGGTCTTAGACTCTTACTCTGGCCTAATGGTTAAGGTCTAGACTCTTACTCTGGCCTAATCCGTAAGGTCTTAACTCTTACTATGGCCTAATGGTTAAGGTCTTAGACTCTTACTCTTGCCTAATGGTTAAGGTCTTAACTCTAACTCTGGCCTAATGGTTAAGGTCTTAACTCTTACTTTGGCCTAATGGTTAAGGTCTTAACTCTTACTATTGAGTAATGATTAAGGTCTTAACTCTTACTCTGGCCTAATGGTTAAGGTCTTAGACACTTACTCTGTCCTAATGGTTAAGGTCCTAGACTCTTATTGTGGCCTAATGGTTAAGGTCTTAGACTCTTACTCTGGCCTACTGGTTAAGGTCTTAACTCTTGCTCTGGCCTAATGGATAAGGTCTTAGACACTTACTCTGTCCTAATGGTTAAGGTCTTAGACTCTTACTGTGGCCTAATGGTTAAGGTCTTAGACTCTTACTCTTGCCTAATGGTTAAGGTCTTAACTCTTACTCTGGCCTAATGGGTAAGGTCTTAGACTCTTACTCTGGCCTACTGGTTAAGGTCTTAATTCTTACTCTGGCCTAATGGTTAAGGTTTTAACTCTTACTCTGGCCTAATGGTTAAGGTTTTAGACTGTTACTCTGGCCTAATGGTTAAGATCTTAACTCTTACTCTGGCCTAATGGTTAAGGTATTGGACTCTTACTCTGGCCTAATGGTTAAGGTCTTGACTCTTACTCTGGCCTAATGGTTAAGGTCTTAGACTCTTACTCTGGCCTAATGGTTAAGGTATTATACTCTTACTCTTGCCTAATGACTAAGGTCTTGACTCTCACTCTGGCCTAATGGTTAAGGTCTAGACTCCTACTGTGGCCTACTGGTTAAGGTCTTAACTCTTACTCTTGCCTAACGGTAAAGGTCTTAGACTCTTACTCTGGCCTAATGGTTAAGGTTTTAGACTTTTACTCTTGCCTAATGGTTAAGGTCTTAACTCTTACTCTGGCCTAATGGTTAAGGTCTTAGACTCTTACTCTGGCCAAATGGTTAAGGTCTTAACTCTTACTCTGGCCTAATGGGTAAGGTCTTAGACTCTTACTCTGGACTAATGGGTAAGGTCTTAGACTCTTATTCTGGCCTACTGGTTAAGGTCTTAACTCTTACACTGGCCTAATGGTTAAGGTTTTAACTCTTACTCTGGCCTAATGGTTAAGGTCTTACCTCTTACTCTGGCCAAATGGTTAAGGTCTTAGACTCTTACTTTGGCCTAATGGTTAAAGTCTTAACTCTTACTATTGACTAATGGTTAAGGTCTTAACTCTTACTCTGGCCTATTGGTTAAGGTCTTAACACTTACTCTGGCCTAATGGGTAAGGTCTTAGACTCTTACTCTGTCCTAATGGTTAAGGTCTTAGACTCTTACTCTGGCCTAATGGTTAAGGTCTAGACTCTTACTCAGGCCTAATCCGTAAGGTCTTAACTCTTACTATGGCCTAATGGTTAAGGTCTTAACTCTTACTCTGGCCTAATGGTTAAGGTCTTAACTCTTACTCTGGCCTAATGGTTAAGGTCTTAACTCTTACTCTGGCCTAATGGGTAAGGTCTTAGACTCTTACTCTGTCCTAATGGTTAAGGTCTTAGACTCTTACTCTGGCCTAATAGTTAAGGTCTTAACTCTTACTATGGCCTAATGGTTAAGGTCTAGACTCTTGATCTGGCCTAGTCCGTAAGGTCTTAACTCTTACTATGGCCTAATGGTTAAGGTCTTAACTCTTACTCTGGCCTAATGGTTAAGGTCTTAACTCTTACTCTGGCCTAATGGGTAAGGTCTTAGACTCTTACTCTGGAATACTGGTTAAGGTCTTAACTCTTACTCTGGCCAAATGGTTAAGGTTTTAACTCTTACTCTGGCCTAATGGTTAAGGTCTTACCTCTTACTCTGGCCAAATGATTAAGGTCTAAGACTCTTACTTTGGCCTAATGGTTAAGGTCTTAACTCTTACTATTGACTAATGGTTAAGGTCTTAACTCTTACTCTGGCCTAATGGTTAAGGTCTTAGACTCTTACTCTGGACTACTGGTTAAGGTCTTATCTCTTACTCTGGCCTAATGGTTAAGGTCTTAGACTCTTACTCTGTCCTAATGGTTAAGGTCTTAGACTCTTACTCTGGCCTAGTGGTTAAGGTCTTAGACTCTTACTCTTGCCTAATGATTAAGGTCTTAACTCTTACTGTGGCCTAATGGTTAAGGTCTTAGACTCTTACTCTGGCCTACTGGTTAAGACCTTAACTCTTACTCTGGCCTAATGGTTAAGGTTTTAACTCTTACTCTGGCCTAATATTTAAGGTTTTAGACTCTTACTCTGGCCTAATGGTTAAAGTCTTAGACTCTTACTCTGGCCTAATGGTTAAGGTCTTATCTCTTACTCTGGCCTAATGGTTAAGGTCTAAGACTCTTACTCTTGCCTAATGGTTAAGGTCTTAACTCTTACTCTGGCCTAATTGTTAAGGTCTTAACTCTTACTTTGGACTAATGGTTAAGGTCTTAGACTCTCACTCTGGCATAATGGCTAAGGTCTTAACTCTTACTCTGGCCTACTGGTTAAGGTCTTAGACTCTTACTCTGGCCTACTGGTTAAAGTCTAAACTCTTACTCTGGCCTAATGGTTAAGGTTTTAACTATTACTCTGGCCTAATGGTTGAGGTCTTAGACTCTTACTCTGGCCTAATGGTTAAGGTCTTAACTCTTACTCTGACCTAATGGTTAAAGTCTTAGACTCTTACTCTGGCCTAATGGTTAAGGTCTAGACTCTTACTCTGGACTAATGGTTAAGCTCTTAACTCTTCCTCTGGACTAATGGCTAAGTTCTTAACTCTTACTCTGACCTAATGGTTAAGGTCTTAGACTCTTACTCTGGCCTAATGGTTAAGGTCGCAGACTCTTACTCTTGCCTAATGGTTAAGATCTTAACTCTTACTCTGGCCTAATGGTTAAGGTGTTAACTCTTACTCTGGCCTAATGGTTAAGGTCTTAGACTCTTACACTGGCCTACTGGTTAAGGTCTTTGCTCTTACTCTGGCCTACTGGTTAAGGTCCTAGACTCTTACTCAGGCCTAATGGTTAAGGTCCTAACTCTTACTATTGACTAATGGTTAAGGTCTTAACTCTTACTCTGGCCTAATGGGTAAGGTCTTAGACTCTTACTCTGGCCTACTGGTTAAGGTCTTAACTCTTACTCTGGCCTAATGGGTAAGGTCTTAGACTCTTACTCTGTCCAAATGGTTAAGGTCTTAGACTCTTACTCTGGCCTAATGGTTAAGGTCTAGACTCTTACTCTGGCCTAATCCGTAAGGTCTTAACTCTTACTATGGCCTAATGGTTAAGGTCTTAGACTCTTACTCTTGCCTAATGGTTAAGGTCTTAACTCTAACTCTGGCCTAATGGTTAAGGTCTTAACTCTTACTTTGGCCTAATGGTTAAGGTCTTAACTCTTACTATTGAGTAATGATTAAGGTCTTAACTCTTACTCTGGCCTAATGGTTAAGGTCTTAGACACTTACTCTGTCCTAATGGTTAAGGTCCTAGACTCTTATTGTGGCCTAATGGTTAAGGTCTTAGACTCTTACTCTGGCCTACTGGTTAAGGTCTTAACTCTTGCTCTGGCCTAATGGTTAAGGTCTTAGACACTTACTCTGTCCTAATGGTTAAGGTCTTAGACTCTTACTGTGGCCTAATGGTTAAGGTCTTAGACTCTTACTCTTGCCTAATGGTTAAGGTCTTAACTCTTACTCTGGCCTAATGGGTAAGGTCTTAGACTCTTACTCTGGCCTACTGGTTAAGGTCTTAATTCTTACTCTGGCCTAATGGTTAAGGTTTTAACTCTTACTCTGGCCTAATGGTTAAGGTTTTAGACTGTTACTCTGGCCTAATGGTTAAGATCTTAACTCTTACTCTGGCCTAATGGTTAAGGTATTGGACTCTTACTCTGGCCTAATGGTTAAGGTCTTGACTCTTACTCTGGCCTAATGGTTAAGGTCTTAGACTCTTACTCTGGCCTAATGGTTAAGGTATTATACTCTTACTCTTGCCTAATGACTAAGGTCTTGACTCTCACTCTGGCCTAATGGTTAAGGTCTAGACTCCTACTGTGGCCTACTGGTTAAGGTCTTAACTCTTACTCTTGCCTAACGGTAAAGGTCTTAGACTCTTACTCTGGCCTAATGGTTAAGGTTTTAGACTTTTACTCTTGCCTAATGGTTAAGGTCTTAACTCTTACTCTGGCCTAATGGTTAAGGTCTTAGACTCTTACTCTGGCCAAATGGTTAAGGTCTTAACTCTTACTCTGGCCTAATGGGTAAGGTCTTAGACTCTTACTCTGGACTAATGGGTAAGGTCTTAGACTCTTACTCTGGCCTACTGGTTAAGGTCTTAACTCTTACACTGGCCTAATGGTTAAGGTTTTAACTCTTACTCTGGCCTAATGGTTAAGGTCTTACCTCTTACTCTGGCCAAATGGTTAAGGTCTTAGACTCTTACTTTGGCCTAATGGTTAAAGTCTTAACTCTTACTATTGACTAATGGTTAAGGTCTTAACTCTTACTCTGGCCTATTGGTTAAGGTCTTAACACTTACTCTGGCCTAATGGGTAAGGTCTTAGACTCTTACTCTGTCCTAATGGTTAAGGTCTTAGACTCTTACTCTGGCCTAATGGTTAAGGTCTAGACTCTTACTCAGGCCTAATCCGTAAGGTCTTAACTCTTACTATGGCCTAATGGTTAAGGTCTTAACTCTTACTCTGGCCTAATGGTTAAGGTCTTAACTCTTACTCTGGCCTAATGGTTAAGGTCTTAACTCTTACTCTGGCCTAATGGGTAAGGTCTTAGACTCTTACTCTGTCCTAATGGTTAAGGTCTTAGACTCTTACTCTGGCCTAATAGTTAAGGTCTTAACTCTTACTATGGCCTAATGGTTAAGGTCTAGACTCTTGATCTGGCCTAGTCCGTAAGGTCTTAACTCTTACTATGGCCTAATGGTTAAGGTCTTAACTCTTACTCTGGCCTAATGGTTAAGGTCTTAACTCTTACTCTGGCCTAATGGGTAAGGTCTTAGACTCTTACTCTGGAATACTGGTTAAGGTCTTAACTCTTACTCTGGCCAAATGGTTAAGGTTTTAACTCTTACTCTGGCCTAATGGTTAAGGTCTTACCTCTTACTCTGGCCAAATGATTAAGGTCTAAGACTCTTACTTTGGCCTAATGGTTAAGGTCTTAACTCTTACTATTGACTAATGGTTAAGGTCTTAACTCTTACTCTGGCCTAATGGTTAAGGTCTTAGACTCTTACTCTGGCCTACTGGTTAAGGTCTTATCTCTTACTCTGGCCTAATGGTTAAGGTCTTAGACTCTTACTCTGTCCTAATGGTTAAGGTCTTAGACTCTTACTCTGGCCTAGTGGTTAAGGTCTTAGACTCTTACTCTTGCCTAATGATTAAGGTCTTAACTCTTACTCTGGCCTAATGGTTAAGGTCTTAGACTCTTTCTCTGGCCTACTGGTTAACGTCTTAGACTCTTACTCTGGCCTACTGGTTAAAGTCTTAACTCTTACTCTGGCCTAATGGTTAAGGTTTTAACTCTTCCTCTGGCCTAATGGTTGAGGTCTTAGACTCTTACTCTGGCCTAATGGTTAAGGTCTTAACTCTTACTCTGACCTAATGGTTAAGGTCTTAGACTCTTACTCTGGCCTACTGGTTAAGACCTTAACTCTTACTCTGGCCTAATGGTTAAGGTTTTAACTCTTACTCTGGCCTAATGGTTAAGGTTTTAGACTCTTACTCTGGCCTAACGGTTTAAGTCTTAGACTCTTACTCTGGCCTAATGGTTAAGGTCTTATCTCTTACTCTGGCCTAATGGTTAAGGTCTAAGACTCTTACTCTTGCCTAATGGTTAAGGTTTTAACTCTTACTCTGGCCTAATGGTTAAGGTCTTAACTCTTACTTTGGACTAATGGTTAAGGTCTTAGACTCTCACTCTGGCATAATGGCTAAGGTCTTAACTCTTACTCTGGCCTAATGGTTAAGGTGTTAACTCTTACTCTGGCCTAATGGTTAAGGTCTTAGACTCTTACACTGGCCTACTGGTTAAGGTCTTTGCTCTTACTCTGGCCTACTGGTTAAGGTCCTAGACTCTTACTCAGGCCTAATGGTTAAGGTCCTAACTCTTACTATTGACTAATGGTTAAGGTCTTAACTCTTACTCTGGCCTAATGGGTAAGGTCTTAGACTCTTACTCTGGCCTACTGGTTAAGGTCTTAACTCTTACTCTGGCCTAATGGGTAAGGTCTTAGACTCTTACTCTGTCCAAATGGTTAAGGTCTTAGACTCTTACTCTGGCCTAATGGTTAAGGTCTAGACTCTTACTCTGGCCTAATCCGTAAGGTCTTAACTCTTACTATGGCCTAATGGTTAAGGTCTTAGACTCTTACTCTTGCCTAATGGTTAAGGTCTTAACTCTAACTCTGGCCTAATGGTTAAGGTCTTAACTCTTACTTTGGCCTAATGGTTAAGGTCTTAACTCTTACTATTGAGTAATGATTAAGGTCTTAACTCTTACTCTGGCCTAATGGTTAAGGTCTTAGACACTTACTCTGTCCTAATGGTTAAGGTCCTAGACTCTTATTGTGGCCTAATGGTTAAGGTCTTAGACTCTTACTCTGGCCTACTGGTTAAGGTCTTAACTCTTGCTCTGGCCTAATGGTTAAGGTCTTAGACACTTACTCTGTCCTAATGGTTAAGGTCTTAGACTCTTACTGTGGCCTAATGGTTAAGGTCTTAGACTCTTACTCTTGCCTAATGGTTAAGGTCTTAACTCTTACTCTGGCCTAATGGGTAAGGTCTTAGACTCTTACTCTGGCCTACTGGTTAAGGTCTTAATTCTTACTCTGGCCTAATGGTTAAGGTTTTAACTCTTACTCTGGCCTAATGGTTAAGGTTTTAGACTGTTACTCTGGCCTAATGGTTAAGATCTTAACTCTTACTCTGGCCTAATGGTTAAGGTATTGGACTCTTACTCTGGCCTAATGGTTAAGGTCTTGACTCTTACTCTGGCCTAATGGTTAAGGTCTTAGACTCTTACTCTGGCCTAATGGTTAAGGTATTATACTCTTACTCTTGCCTAATGACTAAGGTCTTGACTCTCACTCTGGCCTAATGGTTAAGGTCTAGACTCCTACTGTGGCCTACTGGTTAAGGTCTTAACTCTTACTCTTGCCTAACGGTAAAGGTCTTAGACTCTTACTCTGGCCTAATGGTTAAGGTTTTAGACTTTTACTCTTGCCTAATGGTTAAGGTCTTAACTCTTACTCTGGCCTAATGGTTAAGGTCTTAGACTCTTACTCTGGCCAAATGGTTAAGGTCTTAACTCTTACTCTGGCCTAATGGGTAAGGTCTTAGACTCTTACTCTGGACTAATGGGTAAGGTCTTAGACTCTTACTCTGGCCTACTGGTTAAGGTCTTAACTCTTACACTGGCCTAATGGTTAAGGTTTTAACTCTTACTCTGGCCTAATGGTTAAGGTCTTACCTCTTACTCTGGCCAAATGGTTAAGGTCTTAGACTCTTACTTTGGCCTAATGGTTAAAGTCTTAACTCTTACTATTGACTAATGGTTAAGGTCTTAACTCTTACTCTGGCCTATTGGTTAAGGTCTTAACACTTACTCTGGCCTAATGGGTAAGGTCTTAGACTCTTACTCTGTCCTAATGGTTAAGGTCTTAGACTCTTACTCTGGCCTAATGGTTAAGGTCTAGACTCTTACTCAGGCCTAATCCGTAAGGTCTTAACTCTTACTATGGCCTAATGGTTAAGGTCTTAACTCTTACTCTGGCCTAATGGTTAAGGTCTTAACTCTTACTCTGGCCTAATGGTTAAGGTCTTAACTCTTACTCTGGCCTAATGGTTAAGGTCTTAACTCTTACTCTGGCCTAATGGGTAAGGTCTTAGACTCTTACTCTGGAATACTGGTTAAGGTCTTAACTCTTACTCTGGCCAAATGGTTAAGGTTTTAACTCTTACTCTGGCCTAATGGTTAAGGTCTTACCTCTTACTCTGGCCAAATGATTAAGGTCTAAGACTCTTACTTTGGCCTAATGGTTAAGGTCTTAACTCTTACTATTGACTAATGGTTAAGGTCTTAACTCTTACTCTGGCCTAATGGTTAAGGTCTTAGACTCTTACTCTGGCCTACTGGTTAAGGTCTTATCTCTTACTCTGGCCTAATGGTTAAGGTCTTAGACTCTTACTCTGTCCTAATGGTTAAGGTCTTAGACTCTTACTCTGGCCTAGTGGTTAAGGTCTTAGACTCTTACTCTTGCCTAATGATTAAGGTCTTAACTCTTACTCTGGCCTAATGGTTAAGGTCTTAGACTCTTACTCTGGCCTACTGGTTAACGTCTTAGACTCTTACTCTGGCCTACTGGTTAAAGTCTTAACTCTTACTCTGGCCTAATGGTTAAGGTTTTAACTCTTCCTCTGGCCTAATGGTTGAGGTCTTAGACTCTTACTCTGGCCTAATGGTTAAGGTCTTAACTCTTACTCTGACCTAATGGTTAAGGTCTTAGACTCTTACTCTGGCCTACTGGTTAAGACCTTAACTCTTACTCTGGCCTAATGGTTAAGGTTTTAACTCTTACTCTGGCCTAATGGTTAAGGTTTTAGACTCTTACTCTGGCCTAACGGTTTAAGTCTTAGACTCTTACTCTGGCCTAATGGTTAAGGTCTTCTCTCTTACTCTGGCCTAATGGTTAAGGTCTAAGACTCTTACTCTTGCCTAATGGTTAAGGTTTTAACTCTTACTCTGGCCTAATGGTTAAGGTCTTAACTCTTACTTTGGACTAATGGTTAAGGTCTTAGACTCTCACTCTGGCATAATGGCTAAGGTCTTAACTCTTACTCTGGCCTACTGGTTAAGGTCTTAGACTCTTACTCTGGCCTACTGGTTAAAGTCTTAACTCTTACTCTGGCCTAATGGTTAAGGTTTTAACTCTTACTCTGGCCTAATGGTTGAGGTCTTAGACTCTTGCTCTGGCCTAATGGTTAAGGTCTTAACTCTTACTCTGACCTAATGGTTAAGGTCTTAGACTCTTACTCTGGCCTAATGGTTAAGGTCTTGACTCTTACTCTGGCCTAATGGTTAAAGTCTTAGACTCTTACTCTGGACTAATGGTTAAGGTCTAGACTCTTATTCTGGACTAATGGTTAAGCTCTTAACTCTTCCTCTGGGCTAATGGCTAAGTTCTTAACTCTTACTCTGACCTAATGGTTAAGGTCTTAGACTCTTACTCTGGCCTCATGGTTAAGGTCGCAGACTCTTACTCTTGCCTAATGGTTAAGATCTTAACTCTTACTCTGGCCTAATGGTTAAGGTGTTAACTCTTACTCTGGCCTAATGGTTAAGGTCTTAGACTCTTACACTGGCCTACTGGTTAAGGTATTTGCTCTTACTCTGGCCTACTGGTTAAGGTCCTAGACTCTTACTCTGGCCTAATGGTTAAGGTCCTAACTCTTACTATTGACTAATGGTTAAGGTCTTAACTCTTACTCTGGCCTAATGGGTAAGGTCTTAGACTCTTACTCTGGCCTACTGGTTAAGGTCATAACTCTTAGTCTGGCCTAATGGGTAAGGTCTTAGACTCTTACTCTGTCCTAATGGTTAAGGTCTTAGACTCTTACTCTGGCCTAATGGTTAAGGTCTAGACTCTTACTCTGGCCTAATCCGTAAGGTCTTAACTCTTACTATGGCCTAATGGTTAAGGTCTTAGACTCTTACTCTTGCCTAATGGTTAAGGTCTTAACTCTAACTCTGGCCTAATGGTTAAGGTCTTAACTCTTACTTTGGCCTAATGGTTAAGGTCTTAACTCTTACTATTGACTAATGATTAAGGTCTTAACTCTTACTCTGGCCTAATGGTTAAGGTCTTAGACACTTACTCTGTCCTAATGGTTAAGGTCTTAACTCTTACTCTGGCCTAATGGTTAAGGTCTTAGACTCTTACTCTGGCCTACTGGTTAAGGTCTTAATTCTTACTGTGGCCTAATGGTTAAGGTTTTAACTCTTACTCTGGCCTAATGGTTAAGGTCTTAGACTCTTACTTTGTCCTAATGGTTAAGGTCTTAGACTCTTACTCTGGCCTAATGGTTAAGGTCTTAACTCTTACTCTGGCCTAATGGTTAAGGTCTTAGACTCTTACTCTGGCCTAATGGTTAAGGTCTTAGACTCTTACTCGGGCCTAATGGTTAAGGTCTAGACTCTTACTCTGGCCTAGTCCGTAAGGTCTTAACTCTTACTATGGCCTAATGGATAAGGTCTTAACTCTTACTCTGGCCTAACGGTTAAGGTCTTAGACTCTTACTCCGGCCTAATGGTTAAGGTCTTAACTCTTACTCTGGCCTAATGGGTAAGGTCTTAGACTCTCACTCTGGCCTACTGGTTAAGGTCTTAACTCTTACTCTGGCCTAATGGTTAAGGTCTTAACTCTTACTCTGGACTAATGGTTAAGGTCCTAGACTCTCACTCTGGCATAATGGTTAAGGTCTTAACTCTTACTCTGGCCTACTGGTTAAGGTCTTAGACTCTTACTCTGGCCTAATGGTTAAGGTCTTAACTCTTACTCTGGCCTACTGGTTAAGATCTTAACTCTTACGCTGGCCTAATGGTTAAGCTCTTAGACTCTTACTCTGGCCTACTGGTTAAAGTCTTAACTCTTACTCTGGCCTAATGGTTAAGGTTTTAACTCTTACTCTGGCCTAATGGTTGAGGTCTTAGACTCTTACTGTGGCCTAATGGTTAAGGTCTTAACTATTACTCTGGCCTACTGGTTAAGGTGTTAACTCTTACTCTGGCCTAATGGTTAAGGTTTTAACTTTTACTCTGGCCTAATGTTTGAGGTCTTAGACTCTTACTCTTGCCTAATGGTTAAGGTCTTACCTCTTACTCTGGCCTAATGGTTAAGGTCTTAGACTCTTACTCTTGCCTAATGGTTAAGGTCTTAACTCTTACTCTGGCCTACTGGTTAAGGTCTTAGACTCTTACTGTGGCCTAATGGTTAAGGTCTTAGACTCTTACTCTGGCCTAATGTTAAAGATCTTAACTCTTACGCTGGCCTAATGGTTAAGGTCTTAGACTCTTACTCTGGCCTAACGGTTAAGGTCTTAGACTCTTACTCTGGCCCAATGGTTAAGGTTTTAGACGTTTACTCTTGCCTAATGGTTAAGGTCTTAACTCTTACTCTGGCCTAATGGTTAAGGTCTTAGACTCTTACTCTGGCCTACTGGTTAAGGTCTTAATTCTTACTCTGACTTAATGGTTAAGGTTTTAACTCTTGTTCTGGCCTAATGGTTAAGGTTTTAGACTCTTACTCTGGCCTAATGCTTAAAGTCTTAGACTCTTACTCTGGCCTAATGGTTAAGGTCTTAGACTCTTACACTGGCCTGCTGGTTAAGGTCTTTGCTCTTACTCTGGCCTACTGGTTAAGGTCCTAGACTCTTACTCTGGCCTAATGGTTAAGGTCCTAACTATTACTATTGACTAATGGTTATGGTCTTAACTCTTACTCTGGCCTAATTGGTAAGGTCTTAGACTCTTACTCTGGCCTACTGGTTAAGGTCTTAACTCTTACTCTGGCCTAATGGGTAAGATCTTAGACTCTTACTTTGTCCTAATGGTTAAGGTCTTAGACTCTTACTCTGGCCTAATGGTTAAGGTCTAGACTCTTACTCTGGCCTAATCCGTAAGGTCTTAACTCTTACTATGGCGTAATGGTTAAGGTCTTAGACTCTTACTCTTGCCTAATGGTTAAGGTCTTAACTCTTACTCTGGCCTAATGGTTAAGGTCTTAACTCTTACTTTGGCCTAATGGTGAAGGTCTTAACTCTTACTATTGACTAATGGTTAAGGTCTTAACTCTTACTCTATCCTAATGGTTAAGGTCTTAGACTCTTACTCTGGCCTAATGGTTAAGGTCTTAATTCTTACTCTGGCCTAATGGGTAAGGTCTTAGACTCTTACTCTGGCCTAATGGTTAAGGTCTTAACTCTTACTCTGGCCTAATGGGTAAGGTCTTAGACTCTTACTCTGGCCTAATGTTAAAGGTCTTAACTCTTACGCTGGCCTAATGGTTAAGGTCTTAGACTCTTACTCTGGCCTAACGGTTAAGGTCTTAGACTCTTACTCTGGCCCAATGGTTAAGGTTTTAGACGTTTACTCTTGCCTAATGGTTAAGGTCTTAACTCTTACTCTGGCCTAATGGTTAAGGTCTTAATTCTTACTCTGACTTAATGGTTAAGGTTTTAACTCTTGCTCTGGCCTAATGGTTAAGGTCCTTACTCTTACTCTGGCCTAATGGTTAAGGTATTAGACTCTTACTCTGGCCTAATGGTTAAGGTCTTAGACTCTTACTCTGGCCTAATGGTTAAGGTATTATACTCTTACTCTGGCCTAATGGCTAAGGTCTTGACTCTCACTCTGGCCTAATGGTTAAGGTCTAGACTCCTACTCTGGCCTACTGGTTAAGGTCTTAACTCTTACTGTGGCCTAATGGTTAAGGTCTTAGACTCTTACTCTGCCCTACTGGTTAAGATCTTAACTCTTACTCTGGCCTAATGGTTAAGGTTTTAACTCTTACTCTGGCCTAATGGTTAAGGTTTTAGACTCTTACTCTGGCCTAATGGTTAAGGTCTTATCTCTTACTCTGGCCTAATGGTTAAGGTCTAAGACTATTACTCTTGCCTAATGGTTAAGGTCTTAACTCTTACTCTGGCCTAATGGTTAAGGTCTTAACTCTTACATTGGACTAATGGTTAAGGTCTTAGACTCTCACTCTGGCATAATGGCTAAGGTCTTAACTCTTACTCTGGCCTACTGGTTAAGGTCTTAGACTCTTACTCTGGCCTACTGGTTAAAGTCTAAACTCTTACTCTGGCCTAATGGTTAAGGTTTAACTCTTACTCTGGCCTAATGGTTGAGGTCTTAGACTCTTACTCTGGCCTAATGGTTAAGGTCTTAACTTTTACTCTATCCTAATGGTTAAGGTCTTAGACTCTTACTCTGGCCTAATGGTTAAGGTATTAATTCTTACTCTGGCCTAATGGGTAAGGTCTTAGACTCTTACTCTGGCCTAATGGTTAAGGTCTTAACTCTTACTCTGGCCTAATGGGTAAGGTCTTAACTCTTACGCTGGCCTAATGGTTAAGGTCTTAGACTCTTACTCTGTCCTAACGGTTAAGGTCTTAGACTCTTACTCTGGCCTAATGGTTAAGGTCTTAACTCTTACTCTGGCCTAATGGTTAAGGTCTTAATTCTTACTCTGACTTAATGGTTAAGGTTTTAACTCTTGCTCTGGCCTAATGGTTAAGGTCCTTACTCTTACTCTGGCCTAATGGTTAAGGTATTAGACTCTTACTCTGGCCTAATGGTTAAGGTCTTGACTCTTACTCTGGCCTAATGGTTAAGGTCTTAGACTCTTACTCTGGCCTAATGGTTAAGGTATTATACTCTTACTCTGGCCTAATGGCTAAGGTCTTAACTCTTACTCTGGCCTAATGGTTAAGGTCTTAACTCTTACATTGGACTAATGGTTAAGGTCTTAGACTCTCACTCTGGCATAATGGCTAAGGTCTTAACTCTTACTCTGGCCTACTGGTTAAGGTCTTGACTCTCACTCTGGCCTAATGGTTAAGGTCTAGACTCCTACTCTGGCCTACTGGTTACGGTCTTAACTCTTACTGTGGCCTAATGGTTAAGGTCTTATTTCTTACTCTGGCCTAATGGGTAAGGTCTTACTCTGGACTAATGGGTAAGGTCTTAGACTCTTACTCTGGCCTAATGGTTAAGGTCTTAGACTCTTACTCTGGCCTACTGGTTAAGACCTTAACTCTTACTCTGGCCTAATGGTTAAGGTCTTAGACTCTTACTCTGGCCTAACGGTTAAAGTCTTAGACTCTTACTCTGGCCTAATGGTTAAGGTCTTATCTCTTACTCTGGCCTAATGGTTAAGGTCTAAGACTCTTACTCTTGCCTAATGGTTAAGGTCTTAACTCTTACTCTGGCCTAATGGTTAAGGTCTTAACTCTTACTTTGGACTAATTGTTAAGGTCTTAGACTCTCACTCTGGCATAATGGCTAAGGTCTTAACTCTTACTCTGGCCTACTGGTTAAGGTCTTAGACTCTTGCTCTGGCCTACTGGTTAAAGTCTTAACTCTTACTCTGGCCTAATGGTTAAGGTTTAACTCTTACTCTGGCCTAATGGTTAAGGTCTTAACTCTTACTCTGACCTAATGGTTAAGGTCTTACACTCTTACTCTGGCCCAATGGTTAAGGTTTTAGACGTTTACTCTTGCCTAATGGTTAAGGTCTTAACTCTTACTCTGGCCTAATGGTTAAGGTCTTAACTCTTACTTTGGACTAATGGTTAAGGTCTTAGACTCTCACTCTGGCATAATGGCTAAGGTCTTAACTCTTACGCTGGCCTACTGGTTAAGGTCTTAGACTCTTAATCTGGCCTACTGGTTAAAGTCTTAACTCTTACTCTGGCCTAATGGTTAAGGTTTTAACTCTTACTCTGGCCTAATGGCTGAGGTCTTAGACTCTTACTCTGGCCTAATGGTTAAGGTCTTAACTCTTACTCTGGCCTAATGGTTAAGGTATTAGACTCTTACTCTGGCCTAATGGTTAAGGTCTTGACTCTTACTCTGGCCTAATGGTTAAGGTCTTAGACTCTTACTCTGGCCTAATGGTTAAGGTATTATACTCTTACTCTGGCCTAATGGCTAAGGTCTTAACTCTTACTCTGGCCTAATGGTTAAGGTCTTAACTCTTACATTGGACTAATGGTTAAGGTCTTAGACTCTCACTCTGGCATAATGGCTAAGGTCTTAACTCTTACTCTGGCCTACTGGTTAAGGTCTTGACTCTCAATCTGGCCTAATGGTTAAGGTCTAGACTCCTACTCTGGCCTACTGGTTACGGTCTTAACTCTTACTGTGGCCTAATGGTTAAGGTCTTATTTCTTACTCTGGCCTAATGGGTAAGGTCTTACTCTGGACTAATGGGTAAGGTCTTAGACTCTTACTCTGGCCTAATGGTTAAGGTCTTAGACTCTTACTCTGGCCTACTGGTTAAGACCTTAACTCTTACTCTGGCCTAATGGTTAAGGTTTTAGACTCTTACTCTGGCCTAACGGTTAAAGTCTTAGACTCTTACTCTGGCCTAATGATTAAGGTCTTATCTCTTACTCTGGCCTAATGGTTAAGGTCTAAGACTCTTACTCTTGCCTAATGGTTAAGGTCTTAACTCTTACTCTGGCCTAATGGTTAAGGTCTTAACTCTTACTTTGGACTAATGGTTAAGGTCTTAGACTCTCACTCTGGCATAATGGCTAAGGTCTTAACTCTTACTCTGGCCTACTGGTTAAGGTCTTAGACTCTTGCTCTGGCCTACTGGTTAAAGTCTTAACTCTTACTCTGGCCTAATGGTTAAGGTTTAACTCTTACTCTGGCCTAATGGTTAAGGTCTTAACTCTTACTCTGACCTAATGGTTAAGGTCTTACACTCTTACTCTGGCCCAATGGTTAAGGTTTTAGACGTTTACTCTTGCCTAATGGTTAAGGTCTTAACTCTTACTCTGGCCTAATGGTTAAGGTCTTAACTCTTACTTTGGACTAATGGTTAAGGTCTTAGACTCTCACTCTGGCATAATGGCTAAGGTCTTAACTCTTACACTGGCCTACTGGTTAAGGTCTTAGACTCTTACTCTGGCCTACTGGTTAAAGTCTTAACTCTTACTCTGGCCTAATGGTTAAGGTTTTAACTCTTACTCTGGCCTAATGGCTGAGGTCTTAGACTCTTACTCTGGCCTAATGGTTAAGGTCTTAACTCTTACTCTGACCTAATGGTTAAGGTCTTAGACTCTTACTCTGGCCTACTGGTTAAAGTCTTAACTCTTACTCTGGCCTAATGGTTAAGGTTTTAACTCTTACTCTGGCCTAATGGTTGAGGTCTTAGACTCTTACTCTGGCCTAATGGTTAAGGTCTTAACTTTTACTCTGACCTAATGGTTAAGGTCTTAGACTCTTACACTGGCCTACTGGTTAAGGTCTTTGCTCTTACTCTGGCCTACTGGTTAAGGTCCTAGACTCTTACTCTGGCCTAATGGTTAAGGTCCTAACTCTTACTATTGACTAATGGTTAAGGTCTTAACTCTTACTCTGGCCTAATTGGTAAGGTCTTAGACTCTTACTCTGGCCTACTGGTTAAGGTCTTAACTCTTACTCTGGCCTAATCCGTAAGGTCTTAACTCTTACTATGGCCTAATGGTTAAGGTCTTAGACTCTTACTCTTGCCTAATGTGTAAGGTCTTAACTCTGGCCTAATGGTTAAGGTCTTAACTCTTACTATTGACTAATGATTAAGGTCTTAACTCTTACTCTGGCCTAATGGTTAAGGTCTTAGACACTTACTCTGTCCTAATGGTTAAGGTCCTAGACTCTTACTGTGGCCTAATGGTTAAGGTCTTAGACTCTTACTCTGGCCTACTGGTTAAGGTCTTAACTCTTGCTCTGGCCTAATGGTTAAGGTCTTAGACACTTACTCTGTCCTAATGGTTAAGGTCTTAGACTCTTACTGTGGCCTAATGGTTAAGGTCTTAGATTCTTACTCTTGCCTAATGGTTAAGGTCTTAACTCTGACTCTGGCCTAATGGGTAAGGTCTTAGACTCTTACTCTGGCCTAATGGTTAAGGTCTTAACTCTTACTCTGGCCTAATGGGTAAGGTCTTAGACTCTTACTCTGGCCTACTGGTTAAGGTCTTAATTCTTACTCTGGCCTAATGGTTAAGGTTTTAACTCTTACTCTGGCCTAATGGTTAAGGTTTTAGACTCTTACTCTGGCCTAATGGTTAAGGTCTTAACTCTTACTCTGGCCTAATGGTTAAGGTATTGGACTCTTACTCTGGCCTAATGGTTAAGGTCTTGACTCTTACTCTGGCCTAATGGTTAAAGTCTTAGACTCTTACTCTGGCCTAATGGTTAAGGTCTTAACTCTTACTCTGGCCTAATGGGTAAGGTCTTACTCTGGACTAATGGGTAAGGTCTTAGACTCTTACTCTGGCCTACTGGTTAAGGTCTTAACTCTTACTCTGGCCTAATGGTTAAGGTCTTAACTCTTACCTTGGCCAAATGGTTAAGGTCTTAGACTCTTACTTTGGCCTAATGGTTAAGGTCTAAACTCTTACTATTGACTAATGGTTAAGGTCTTAACTCTTACTCTGGCCTACTGGTTAAAGTCTTAACTCTTACTCTGGCCTAATGGGTAAGGTCTTAGACTCTTACTCTGTCCTAATGGTTAAGGTCTTAGACTCTTACTCTGGCCTAATGGTTAAGGTCTTAGACTCTTACTCTGGCCTACTGGTTAAGACCTTAACTCTTACTCTGGCCTAATGGTTAAGGTTTTAGACTCTTACTCTGGCCTAATGGTTAAAGTCTTAGACTCTTACTCTGGCCTAATGGTTAAGGTCTTATCTCTTACTCTGGCCTAATGGTTAAGGTCTAAGACTCTTACTCTTGCCTAATGGTTAAGGTCTTAACTCTTACTCTGGCCTAATGGTTAAGGTCTTAACTCTTACTTTGGACTAATGGTTAAGGTCTTAGACTCTCACTCTGGCATAATGGCTAAGGTCTTAACTCTTACTCTGGCCTACTGGTTAAGGTCTTAGACTCTTGCTCTGGCCTACTGGTTAAAGTCTTAACTCCTACTCTGGCCTAATGGTTAAGGTTTAACTCTTACTCTGGCCTAATGGTTAAGGTCTTAACTCTTACTCTGACCTAATGGTTAAGGTCTTACACTCTTACTCTGGCCTAATGGTTAAGGTCTTAACTCTTACTTTGGACTAATGGTTAAGGTCTTAGACTCTCACTCTGGCATAATGGCTAAGGTCTTAACTCTTACGCTGGCCTACTGGTTAAGGTCTTAGACTCTTACTCTGGCCTACTGGTTAAAGTCTTAACTCTTACTCTGGCCTAATGGTTAAGGTTTTAACTCTTACTCTGGCCTAATGGCTGAGGTCTTAGACTCTTACTCTGGCCTAATGGTTAAGGTCTTAACTCTTACTCTGGCCTAATGGTTAAGGTATTAGACTGTTACTCTGGCCTAATGGTTAAGGTCTTGACTCTTACTCTGGCCTAATGGTTAAGGTCTTAGACTCTTACTCTGGCCTAATGGTTAAGGTATTATACTCTTACTCTGGCCTAATGGCTAAGGTCTTAACTCTTACTCTGGCCTAATGGTTAAGGTCTTAACTCTTACATTGGACTAATGGTTAAGGTCTTAGACTCTAACTCTGGCATAATGGCTAAGGTCTTAACTCTTACTCTGGCCTACTGGTTAAGGTCTTGACTCTCACTCTGGCCTAATGGTTAAGGTCTAGACTCCTACTCTGGCCTACTGGTTACGGTCTTAACTCTTACTGTGGCCTAATGGTTAAGGTCTTATTTCTTACTCTGGCCTAATGGGTAAGGTCTTACTCTGGACTAATGGGTAAGGTCTTAGACTCTTACTCTGGTCTAATGGTTAAGGTCTTAGACTCTTACTCTGGCCTACTGGTTAAGACCTTAACTCTTACTCTGGCCTAATGGTTAAGATTTTAGACTCTTACTCTGGCCTAACGGTTAAAGTCTTAGACTCTTACTCTGGCCTAATGGTTAAGGTCTTATCTCTTACTCTGGCCTAATGGTTAAGGTCTAAGACTCTTACTCTTGCCTAATGGTTAAGGTCTTAACTCTTACTCTGGCCTAATGGTTAAGGTCTTAACTCTTACTTTGGACTAATGGTTAAGGTCTTAGACTCTCACTCTGGCATAATGGCTAAGGTCTTAACTCTTACTCTGGCCTACTGGTGAAGGTCTTAGACTCTTGCTCTGGCCTACTGGTTAAAGTCTTAACTCTTACTCTGGCCTAATGGTTAAGGTTTAACTCTTACTCTGGCCTAATGGTTAAGGTCTTAACTCTTACTCTGACCTAATGGTTAAGGTCTTACACTCTTACTCTGGCCCAATGGTTAAGGTTTTAGACGTTTACTCTTGCCTAATGGTTAAGGTCTTAACTCTTACTCTGGCCTAATGGTTAAGGTCTTAACTCTTACTTTGGACTAATGGTTAAGGTCTTAGACTCTCACTCTGGCATAATGGCTAAGGTCTTAACTCTTACGCTGGCTTACTGGTTAAGGTCTAAGACTCTTACTCTGGCCTACTGGTTAAAGTCTTAACTCTTACTCTGGCCTAATGGTTAAGGTTTTAACTCTTACTCTGGCCTAATGGCTGAGGTCTTAGACTCTTACTCTGGCCTACTGGTTAAAGTCTTAACTCTTACTCTGGCCTAATGGTTAAGGTTTTAACTCTTACTCTGGCCTAATGGTTGAGGTCTTAGACTCTTACTCTGGCCTAATGGTTAAGGTCTTAACTTTTACTCTGACCTAATGGTTAAGGTCTTAGACTCTTACACTGGCCTACTGGTTAAGGTCTTTGCTCTTACTCTGGCCTACTGGTTAAGGTCCTAGACTCTTACTCTGGCCTAATGGTTAAGGTCCTAACTCTTACTATTGACTAATGGTTAAGGTCTTAACTCTTACTCTGGCCTAATTGGTAAGGTCTTAGACTCTTACTCTGGCCTACTGGTTAAGGTCTTAACTCTTACTCTGGCCTAATCCGTAAGGTCTTAACTCTTACTATGGCCTAATGGTTAAGGTCTTAGACTCTTACTCTTGCCTAATGTGTAAGGTCTTAACTCTAACTCTGGCCTAATGGTTAAGGTCTTACCTCTTACTTTGGCCTAATGGTTAAGGTCTTAACTCTTACTATTGACTAATGATTAAGGTCTTAACTCTTACTCTGGCCTAATGGTTAAGGTCTTAGACACTTACTCTGTCCTAATGGTTAAGGTCCTAGACTCTTACTGTGGCCTAATGGTTAAGGTCTTAGACTCTTACTCTGGCCTACTGGTTAGGGTCTTAACTCTTGCTCTGGCCTAATGGTTAAGGTCTTAGACACTTACTCTGTCCTAATGGTTAAGGTCTTAGACTCTTACTGTGGCCTAATGGTTAAGGTCTTAGATTCTTACTCTTGCCTAATGGTTAAGGTTTTAACTCTTACTCTGGCCTAATGGTTAAGGTTTCAGACTCTTACTCTGGCCTAATGGTTAAGGTCTTAACTCTTACTCTGGCCTAATGGTTAAGGTATTGGACTCTTACTCTGGCCTAATGGTTAAGGTCTTGACTCTTACTCTGGCCTAATGGTTAAAGTCTTAGACTCTTACTCTGGCCTAATGGTTAAGGTCTTAACTCTTACTCTGGCCTAATGGGTAAGGTCTTACTCTGGACTAATGGGTAAGGTCTTAGACTCTTACTCTGGCCTACTGGTTAAGGTCTTAACTCTTACTCTGGCCTAATGGTTAAGGTCTTAACTCTTACATTGGCCAAATGGTTAAGGTCTTAGACTCTTACTTTGGCCTAATGGTTAAGGTCTAAACTCTTACTATTGACTAATGGTTAAGGTCTTAACTCTTACTCTGGCCTACTGGTTAAAGTCTTAACTCTTACTCTGGCCTAATGGGTAAGGTCTTAGACTCTTACTCTGTCCTAATGGTTAAGGTCTTAGACTCTTACTCTTGCCTAATGGTTAAGGTCTTAACTCTTACTCTGGCCTACTGGTTAAGGTCTTAGACTCTTACTGTGGCCTAATGGTTAAGGTCTTAGACTCTTACTCTGGCCTAATGTTAAAGATCTTAACTCTTACGCTGGCCTAATGGTTAAGGTCTTAGACTCTTACTCTGGCCTAACGGTTAAGGTCTTAGACTCTTACTCTGGCCCAATGGTTAAGGTTTTAGACGTTTACTCTTGCCTAATGGTTAAGGTCTTAACTCTTACTCTGGCCTAATGGTTAAGGTCTTAGACTCTTACTCTGGCCTAATGGTTAAGGTCTTAGACTCTTACTCGGGCCTAATGGTTAAGGTCTTAGACTCTTACTCGGGCCTAATGGTTAAGGTCTAGACTCTTACTCTGGCCTAGTCCGTAAGGTCTTAACTCTTACTATGGCCTAATGGTTAAGGTCTTAACTCTTACTCTGGCCTAACGGTTAAGGTCTTAGACTCTTACTCTGGCCTAATGGTTAAGGTCTTAACTCTTACTCTGGCCTAATGGGTAAGGTCTTAGACTCTCACTCTGGCCTACTGGTTAAGGTCTTAACTCTTACTCTGGCCTAATGGTTAAGGTCTTAATTCTTACTCTGACTTAATGGTTAAGGTTTTAACTCTTGCTCTGGCCTAATGGTTAAGGTCCTTACTCTTACTCTGGCCTAATGGTTAAGGTATTAGACTCTTACTCTGGCCTAATGGTTAAGGTCTTGACTCTTACTCTGGCCTAATGGTTAAGGTCTTAACTCTTACATTGGACTAATGGTTAAGGTCTTAGACTCTCACTCTGGCATAATGGCTAAGGTCTTAACTCTTACTCTGGCCTACTGGTTAAGGTCTTGACTCTCACTCTGGCCTAATGGTTAAGGTCTAGACTCCTACTCTGGCCTACTGGTTACGGTCTTAACTCTTACTGTGGCCTAATGGTTAAGGTCTTATTTCTTACTCTGGCCTAATGGGTAAGGTCTTACTCTGGACTAATGGGTAAGGTCTTAGACTCTTACTCTGGCCTAATGGTTAAGGTCTTAGACTCTTACTCTGGCCTACTGGTTAAGACCTTAACTCTTACTCTGGCCTAATGGTTAAGGTTTTAGACTCTTACTCTGGCCTAACGGTTAAAGTCTTAGACTCTTACTCTGGCCTAATGGTTAAGGTCTTATCTCTTACTCTGGCCTAATGGTTAAGGTCTAAGACTCTTACTCTTGCCTAATGGTTAAGGTCTTAACTCATACTCTGGCCTAATGGTTAAGGTCTTAACTCTTACTTTGGACTAATGGTTAAGGTCTTAGACTCTCACTCTGGCATAATGGCTAAGGTCTTAACTCTTAATCTGGCCTACTGGTTAAGGTCTTAGACTCTTGCTCTGGCCTAGTGGTTAAAGTCTTAACTCTTACTCTGGCCTAATGGTTAAGGTTTAACTCTTACTCTGGCCTAATGGTTAAGGTCTTAACTCTTACTCTGACCTAATGGTTAAGGTCTTACACTCTTACTCTGGCCCAATGGTTAAGGTTTTAGACGTTTACTCTTGCCTAATGGTTAAGGTCTTAACTCTTACTCTGGCCTAATGGTTAAGGTCTTAACTCTTACTTTGGACTAATGGTTAAGGTCTTAGACTCTCACTCTGGCATAATGGCTAAGGTCTTAACTCTTACGCTGGCCTACTGGTTAAGGTCTTAGACTCTTACTCTGGCCTACTGGTTAAAGTCTTAACTCTTACTCTGGCCTAATGGTTAAGGTTTTAACTCTTACTCTGGCCTAATGGCTGAGGTCTTAGACTCTTACTCTGGCCTAATGGTTAAGGTATTAGACTCTTACTCTGGCCTAATGGTTAAGGTCTTGACTCTTACTCTGGCCTAATGGTTAAGGTCTTAGACTCTTACTCTGGCCTAATGGTTAAGGTATTATACTCTTACTCTGGCCTAATGGCTAAGGTCTTAACTCTTACTCTGGCCTAATGGTTAAGGTCTTAACTCTTACATTGGACTAATGGTTAAGGTCTTAGACTCTCACTCTGGCATAATGGCTAAGGTCTTAACTCTTACTCTGGCCTACTGGTTAAGGTCTTGACTCTCACTCTGGCCTAATGGTTAAGGTCTAGACTCCTACTCTGGCCTACTGGTTACGGTCTTAACTCTTACTGTGGCCTAATGGTTAAGGTCTTATTTCTTACTCTGGCCTAATGGGTAAGGTCTTACTCTGGACTAATGGGTAAGGTCTTAGACTCTTACTCTGGCCTAATGGTTAAGGTCTTAGACTCTTACTCTGGCCTACTGGTTAAGACCTTAACTCTTACTCTGGCCTAATGGTTAAGGTTTTAGACTCTTACTCTGGCCTAACGGTTAAAGTCTTAGACTCTTACTCTGGCCTAATGGTTAAGGTCTTATCTCTTACTCTGGCCTAATGGTTAAGGTCTAAGACTCTTACTCTTGCCTAATGGTTAAGGTCTTAACTCTTACTCTGGCCTAATGGTTAAGGTCTTAACTCTTACTTTGGACTAATGGTTAAGGTCTTAGACTCTCACTCTGGCATAATGGCTAAGGTCTTAACTCTTATGCTGGCCTTCTGGTTAAGGTCTTAGACTCTTACTCTGGCCTACTGGTTAAAGTCTTAACTCTTACTCTGGCCTAATGGTTAAGGTTTTACCTCTTACTCTGGCCTAATGGCTGAGGTCTTAGACTCTTACTCTGGCCTAATGATTAAGGTCTTAACTCTTACTCTGACCTAATGGTTAAGGTCTTAGACTCTTACTCTGGCCTACTGGTTAAAGTCTTAACTCTTACTCTGGCCTAATGGTTAAGGTTTTAACTCTTACTCTGGCCTAATGGTTGAGGTCTTAGACTCTTACTCTGGCCTAATGGTTAAGGTCTTAACTTTTACTCTGACCTAATGGTTAAGGTCTTAGACTCTTACACTGGCCTACTGGTTAAGGTCTTTGCTCTTACTCTGGCCTACTGGTTAAGGTCCTAGACTCTTACTCTGGCCTAATGGTTAAGGTCCTAACTCTTACTATTGACTAATGGTTAAGGTCTTAACTCTTACTCTGGCCTAATTGGTAAGGTCTTAGACTCTTACTCTGGCCTACTGGTTAAGGTCTTAACTCTTACTCTGGCCTAATCCGTAAGGTCTTAACTCTTACTATGGCCTAATGGTTAAGGTCTTAGACTCTTACTCTTGCCTAATGTGTAAGGTCTTAACTCTAACTCTGGCCTAATGGTTAAGGTCTTACCTCTTACTTTGGCCTAATGGTTAAGGTCTTAACTCTTACTATTGACTAATGATTAAGGTCTTAACTCTTACTCTGGCCTAATGGTTAAGGTCTTAGACACTTACTCTGTCCTAATGGTTAAGGTCCTAGACTCTTACTGTGGCCTAATGGTTAAAGTCTTAGACTCTTACTCTGGCCTACTGGTTAAGGTCTTAACTCTTGCTCTGGCCTAATGGTTAAGGTCTTAGACACTTACTCTGTCCTAATGGTTAAGGTCTTAGACTCTTACTGTGGCCTAATGGTTAAGGTCTTAGATTCTTACTCTTGCCTAATGGTTAAGGTCTTAACTCTGACTCTGGCCTAATGGTTAAGGTCTTAGACTCTTACTCTGGCCTACTGGTTAAGGTCTTAATTCTTACTCTGGCCTAATGGTTAAGGTTTTAACTCTTACTCTGGCCTAATGGTTAAGGTTTTAGACTCTTACTCTGGCCTAATGGTTAAGGTCTTAACTCTTACTCTGGCCTAATGGTTAAGGTATTGGACTCTTACTCTGGCCTAATGGTTAAGGTCTTGACTCTTACTCTGGCCTAATGGTTAAAGTCTTAGACTCTTACTCTGGCCTAATGGTTAAGGTCTTAACTCTTACTCTGGCCTAATGGGTAAGGTCTTACTCTGGACTAATGGGTAAGGTCTTAGACTCTTACTCTGGCCTACTGGTTAAGGTCTTAACTCTTACTCTGGCCTAATGGTTAAGGTCTTAACTCTTACATTGGCCAAATGGTTAAGGTCTTAGACTCTTACTTTGGCCTAATGGTTAAGGTCTAAACTCTTACTATTGACTAATGGTTAAGGTCTTAACTCTTACTCTGGCCTACTGGTTAAAGTCTTAACTCTTACTCTGGCCTAATGGGTAAGGTCTTAGACTCTTACTCTGTCCTAATGGTTAAGGTCTTAGACTCTTACTCTGGCCTAATGGTTAAGGTCTTAGACTCTTACTCTGGCCTACTGGTTAAGACCTTAACTCTTACTCTGGCCTAATGGTTAAGGTTTTAGACTCTTACTCTGGCCTAATGGTTAAGGTCTTATCTCTTACTCTGGCCTAATGGTTAAGGTCTAAGACTCTTACTCTTGCCTAATGGTTAAGGTCTTAACTCTTACTCTGGCCTAATGGTTAAGGTCTTAACTCTTACTTTGGACTAATGGTTAAGGTCTTAGACTCTCACTCTGGCATAATGGCTAAGGTCTTAACTCTTACTCTGGCCTACTGGTTAAGGTCTTAGACTCTTGCTCTGGCCTACTGGTTAAAGTCTTAACTCTTACTCTGGCCTAATGGTTAAGGTTTAACTCTTACTCTGGCCTAATGGTTAAGGTCTTAACTCTTACTCTGACCTAATGGTTAAGGTCTTACACTCTTACTCTGGCCCAATGGTTAAGGTTTTAGACGTTTACTCTTGCCTAATGGTTAAGGTCTTAACTCTTACTCTGGCCTAATGGTTAAGGTCTTAACTCTTACTTTGGACTAATGGTTAAGGTCTTAGACTCTCACTCTGGCATAATGGCTAAGGTCTTAACTCTTACGCTGGCCTACTGGTTAAGGTCTTAGACTCTTACTCTGGCCTACTGGTTAAAGTCTTAACTCTTACTCTGGCCTAATGGTTAAGGTTTTAACTCTTACTCTGGCCTAATGGCTGAGGTCTTAGACTCTTACTCTGGCCTAATGGTTAAGGTCTTAACTCTTACTCTGGCCTAATGGTTAAGGTATTAGACTCTTACTCTGGCCTAATGGTTAAGGTCTTGACTCTTACTCTGGCCTAATGGTTAAGGTCTTAGACTCTTACTCTGGCCTAATGGTTAAGGTATTATACTCTTACTCTGGCCTAATGGCTAAGGTCTTAACTCTTACTCTGGCCTAATGGTTAAGGTCTTAACTCTTACATTGGACTAATGGTTAAGGTCTTAGACTCTCACTCTGGCATAATGGCTAAGGTCTTAACTCTTACTCTGGCCTACTGGTTAAGGTCTTGACTCTCACTCTGGCCTAATGGTTAAGGTCTAGACTCCTACTCTGGCCTACTGGTTACGGTCTTAACTCTTACTGTGGCCTAATGGTTAAGGTCTTATTTCTTACTCTGGCCTAATGGGTAAGGTCTTACTCTGGACTAATGGGTAAGGTCTTAGACTCTTACTCTGGCCTAATGGTTAAGGTCTTAGACTCTTACTCTGGCCTACTGGTTAAGGTCTTAGACTCTCACTCTGGCATAATGGCTAAGGTCTTAACTCTTACGCTGGCCTACTGGTTAAGGTCTTAGACTCTTAATCTGGCCTACTGGTTAAAGTCTTAACTCTTACTCTGGCCTAATGGTTAAGGTTTTAACTCTTACTCTGGCCTAATGGCTGAGGTCTTAGACTCTTACTCTGGCCTAATGGTTAAGGTCTTAACTCTTACTCTGGCCTAATGGTTAAGGTATTAGACTCTTACTCTGGCCTAATGGTTAAGGTCTTGACTCTTACTCTGGCCTAATGGTTAAGGTCTTAGACTCTTACTCTGGCCTAATGGTTAAGGTATTATACTCTTACTCTGGCCTAATGGCTAAGGTCTTAACTCTTACTCTGGCCTAATGGTTAAGGTCTTAACTCTTACATTGGACTAATGGTTAAGGTCTTAGACTCTCACTCTGGCATAATGGCTAAGGTCTTAACTCTTACTCTGGCCTACTGGTTAAGGTCTTGACTCTCAATCTGGCCTAATGGTTAAGGTCTAGACTCCTACTCTGGCCTACTGGTTACGGTCTTAACTCTTACTGTGGCCTAATGGTTAAGGTCTTATTTCTTACTCTGGCCTAATGGGTAAGGTCTTACTCTGGACTAATGGGTAAGGTCTTAGACTCTTACTCTGGCCTAATGGTTAAGGTCTTAGACTCTTACTCTGGCCTACTGGTTAAGACCTTAACTCTTACTCTGGCCTAATGGTTAAGGTTTTAGACTCTTACTCTGGCCTAACGGTTAAAGTCTTAGACTCTTACTCTGGCCTAATGATTAAGGTCTTATCTCTTACTCTGGCCTAATGGTTAAGGTCTAAGACTCTTACTCTTGCCTAATGGTTAAGGTCTTAACTCTTACTCTGGCCTAATGGTTAAGGTCTTAACTCTTACTTTGGACTAATGGTTAAGGTCTTAGACTCTCACTCTGGCATAATGGCTAAGGTCTTAACTCTTACTCTGGCCTACTGGTTAAGGTCTTAGACTCTTGCTCTGGCCTACTGGTTAAAGTCTTAACTCTTACTCTGGCCTAATGGTTAAGGTTTAACTCTTACTCTGGCCTAATGGTTAAGGTCTTAACTCTTACTCTGACCTAATGGTTAAGGTCTTACACTCTTACTCTGGCCCAATGGTTAAGGTTTTAGACGTTTACTCTTGCCTAATGGTTAAGGTCTTAACTCTTACTCTGGCCTAATGGTTAAGGTCTTAACTCTTACTTTGGACTAATGGTTAAGGTCTTAGACTCTCACTCTGGCATAATGGCTAAGGTCTTAACTCTTACACTGGCCTACTGGTTAAGGTCTTAGACTCTTACTCTGGCCTACTGGTTAAAGTCTTAACTCTTACTCTGGCCTAATGGTTAAGGTTTTAACTCTTACTCTGGCCTAATGGCTGAGGTCTTAGACTCTTACTCTGGCCTAATGGTTAAGGTCTTAACTCTTACTCTGACCTAATGGTTAAGGTCTTAGACTCTTACTCTGGCCTACTGGTTAAAGTCTTAACTCTTACTCTGGCCTAATGGTTAAGGTTTTAACTCTTACTCTGGCCTAATGGTTGAGGTCTTAGACTCTTACTCTGGCCTAATGGTTAAGGTCTTAACTTTTACTCTGACCTAATGGTTAAGGTCTTAGACTCTTACACTGGCCTACTGGTTAAGGTCTTTGCTCTTACTCTGGCCTACTGGTTAAGGTCCTAGACTCTTACTCTGGCCTAATGGTTAAGGTCCTAACTCTTACTATTGACTAATGGTTAAGGTCTTAACTCTTACTCTGGCCTAATTGGTAAGGTCTTAGACTCTTACTCTGGCCTACTGGTTAAGGTCTTAACTCTTACTCTGGCCTAATCCGTAAGGTCTTAACTCTTACTATGGCCTAATGGTTAAGGTCTTAGACTCTTACTCTTGCCTAATGTGTAAGGTCTTAACTCTGGCCTAATGGTTAAGGTCTTAACTCTTACTATTGACTAATGATTAAGGTCTTAACTCTTACTCTGGCCTAATGGTTAAGGTCTTAGACACTTACTCTGTCCTAATGGTTAAGGTCCTAGACTCTTACTGTGGCCTAATGGTTAAGGTCTTAGACTCTTACTCTGGCCTACTGGTTAAGGTCTTAACTCTTGCTCTGGCCTAATGGTTAAGGTCTTAGACACTTACTCTGTCCTAATGGTTAAGGTCTTAGACTCTTACTGTGGCCTAATGGTTAAGGTCTTAGATTCTTACTCTTGCCTAATGGTTAAGGTCTTAACTCTGACTCTGGCCTAATGGGTAAGGTCTTAGACTCTTACTCTGGCCTAATGGTTAAGGTCTTAACTCTTACTCTGGCCTAATGGGTAAGGTCTTAGACTCTTACTCTGGCCTACTGGTTAAGGTCTTAATTCTTACTCTGGCCTAATGGTTAAGGTTTTAACTCTTACTCTGGCCTAATGGTTAAGGTTTTAGACTCTTACTCTGGCCTAATGGTTAAGGTCTTAACTCTTACTCTGGCCTAATGGTTAAGGTATTGGACTCTTACTCTGGCCTAATGGTTAAGGTCTTGACTCTTACTCTGGCCTAATGGTTAAAGTCTTAGACTCTTACTCTGGCCTAATGGTTAAGGTCTTAACTCTTACTCTGGCCTAATGGGTAAGGTCTTACTCTGGACTAATGGGTAAGGTCTTAGACTCTTACTCTGGCCTACTGGTTAAGGTCTTAACTCTTACTCTGGCCTAATGGTTAAGGTCTTAACTCTTACCTTGGCCAAATGGTTAAGGTCTTAGACTCTTACTTTGGCCTAATGGTTAAGGTCTAAACTCTTACTATTGACTAATGGTTAAGGTCTTAACTCTTACTCTGGCCTACTGGTTAAAGTCTTAACTCTTACTCTGGCCTAATGGGTAAGGTCTTAGACTCTTACTCTGTCCTAATGGTTAAGGTCTTAGACTCTTACTCTGGCCTAATGGTTAAGGTCTTAGACTCTTACTCTGGCCTACTGGTTAAGACCTTAACTCTTACTCTGGCCTAATGGTTAAGGTTTTAGACTCTTACTCTGGCCTAATGGTTAAAGTCTTAGACTCTTACTCTGGCCTAATGGTTAAGGTCTTATCTCTTACTCTGGCCTAATGGTTAAGGTCTAAGACTCTTACTCTTGCCTAATGGTTAAGGTCTTAACTCTTACTCTGGCCTAATGGTTAAGGTCTTAACTCTTACTTTGGACTAATGGTTAAGGTCTTAGACTCTCACTCTGGCATAATGGCTAAGGTCTTAACTCTTACTCTGGCCTACTGGTTAAGGTCTTAGACTCTTGCTCTGGCCTACTGGTTAAAGTCTTAACTCCTACTCTGGCCTAATGGTTAAGGTTTAACTCTTACTCTGGCCTAATGGTTAAGGTCTTAACTCTTACTCTGACCTAATGGTTAAGGTCTTACACTCTTACTCTGGCCTAATGGTTAAGGTCTTAACTCTTACTTTGGACTAATGGTTAAGGTCTTAGACTCTCACTCTGGCATAATGGCTAAGGTCTTAACTCTTACGCTGGCCTACTGGTTAAGGTCTTAGACTCTTACTCTGGCCTACTGGTTAAAGTCTTAACTCTTACTCTGGCCTAATGGTTAAGGTTTTAACTCTTACTCTGGCCTAATGGCTGAGGTCTTAGACTCTTACTCTGGCCTAATGGTTAAGGTCTTAACTCTTACTCTGGCCTAATGGTTAAGGTATTAGACTGTTACTCTGGCCTAATGGTTAAGGTCTTGACTCTTACTCTGGCCTAATGGTTAAGGTCTTAGACTCTTACTCTGGCCTAATGGTTAAGGTATTATACTCTTACTCTGGCCTAATGGCTAAGGTCTTAACTCTTACTCTGGCCTAATGGTTAAGGTCTTAACTCTTACATTGGACTAATGGTTAAGGTCTTAGACTCTAACTCTGGCATAATGGCTAAGGTCTTAACTCTTACTCTGGCCTACTGGTTAAGGTCTTGACTCTCACTCTGGCCTAATGGTTAAGGTCTAGACTCCTACTCTGGCCTACTGGTTACGGTCTTAACTCTTACTGTGGCCTAATGGTTAAGGTCTTATTTCTTACTCTGGCCTAATGGGTAAGGTCTTACTCTGGACTAATGGGTAAGGTCTTAGACTCTTACTCTGGTCTAATGGTTAAGGTCTTAGACTCTTACTCTGGCCTACTGGTTAAGACCTTAACTCTTACTCTGGCCTAATGGTTAAGATTTTAGACTCTTACTCTGGCCTAACGGTTAAAGTCTTAGACTCTTACTCTGGCCTAATGGTTAAGGTCTTATCTCTTACTCTGGCCTAATGGTTAAGGTCTAAGACTCTTACTCTTGCCTAATGGTTAAGGTCTTAACTCTTACTCTGGCCTAATGGTTAAGGTCTTAACTCTTACTTTGGACTAATGGTTAAGGTCTTAGACTCTCACTCTGGCATAATGGCTAAGGTCTTAACTCTTACTCTGGCCTACTGGTGAAGGTCTTAGACTCTTGCTCTGGCCTACTGGTTAAAGTCTTAACTCTTACTCTGGCCTAATGGTTAAGGTTTAACTCTTACTCTGGCCTAATGGTTAAGGTCTTAACTCTTACTCTGACCTAATGGTTAAGGTCTTACACTCTTACTCTGGCCCAATGGTTAAGGTTTTAGACGTTTACTCTTGCCTAATGGTTAAGGTCTTAACTCTTACTCTGGCCTAATGGTTAAGGTCTTAACTCTTACTTTGGACTAATGGTTAAGGTCTTAGACTCTCACTCTGGCATAATGGCTAAGGTCTTAACTCTTACGCTGGCTTACTGGTTAAGGTCTAAGACTCTTACTCTGGCCTACTGGTTAAAGTCTTAACTCTTACTCTGGCCTAATGGTTAAGGTTTTAACTCTTACTCTGGCCTAATGGCTGAGGTCTTAGACTCTTACTCTGGCCTACTGGTTAAAGTCTTAACTCTTACTCTGGCCTAATGGTTAAGGTTTTAACTCTTACTCTGGCCTAATGGTTGAGGTCTTAGACTCTTACTCTGGCCTAATGGTTAAGGTCTTAACTTTTACTCTGACCTAATGGTTAAGGTCTTAGACTCTTACACTGGCCTACTGGTTAAGGTCTTTGCTCTTACTCTGGCCTACTGGTTAAGGTCCTAGACTCTTACTCTGGCCTAATGGTTAAGGTCCTAACTCTTACTATTGACTAATGGTTAAGGTCTTAACTCTTACTCTGGCCTAATTGGTAAGGTCTTAGACTCTTACTCTGGCCTACTGGTTAAGGTCTTAACTCTTACTCTGGCCTAATCCGTAAGGTCTTAACTCTTACTATGGCCTAATGGTTAAGGTCTTAGACTCTTACTCTTGCCTAATGTGTAAGGTCTTAACTCTAACTCTGGCCTAATGGTTAAGGTCTTACCTCTTACTTTGGCCTAATGGTTAAGGTCTTAACTCTTACTATTGACTAATGATTAAGGTCTTAACTCTTACTCTGGCCTAATGGTTAAGGTCTTAGACACTTACTCTGTCCTAATGGTTAAGGTCCTAGACTCTTACTGTGGCCTAATGGTTAAGGTCTTAGACTCTTACTCTGGCCTACTGGTTAGGGTCTTAACTCTTGCTCTGGCCTAATGGTTAAGGTCTTAGACACTTACTCTGTCCTAATGGTTAAGGTCTTAGACTCTTACTGTGGCCTAATGGTTAAGGTCTTAGATTCTTACTCTTGCCTAATGGTTAAGGTTTTAACTCTTACTCTGGCCTAATGGTTAAGGTTTCAGACTCTTACTCTGGCCTAATGGTTAAGGTCTTAACTCTTACTCTGGCCTAATGGTTAAGGTATTGGACTCTTACTCTGGCCTAATGGTTAAGGTCTTGACTCTTACTCTGGCCTAATGGTTAAAGTCTTAGACTCTTACTCTGGCCTAATGGTTAAGGTCTTAACTCTTACTCTGGCCTAATGGGTAAGGTCTTACTCTGGACTAATGGGTAAGGTCTTAGACTCTTACTCTGGCCTACTGGTTAAGGTCTTAACTCTTACTCTGGCCTAATGGTTAAGGTCTTAACTCTTACATTGGCCAAATGGTTAAGGTCTTAGACTCTTACTTTGGCCTAATGGTTAAGGTCTAAACTCTTACTATTGACTAATGGTTAAGGTCTTAACTCTTACTCTGGCCTACTGGTTAAAGTCTTAACTCTTACTCTGGCCTAATGGGTAAGGTCTTAGACTCTTACTCTGTCCTAATGGTTAAGGTCTTAGACTCTTACTCTTGCCTAATGGTTAAGGTCTTAACTCTTACTCTGGCCTACTGGTTAAGGTCTTAGACTCTTACTGTGGCCTAATGGTTAAGGTCTTAGACTCTTACTCTGGCCTAATGTTAAAGATCTTAACTCTTACGCTGGCCTAATGGTTAAGGTCTTAGACTCTTACTCTGGCCTAACGGTTAAGGTCTTAGACTCTTACTCTGGCCCAATGGTTAAGGTTTTAGACGTTTACTCTTGCCTAATGGTTAAGGTCTTAACTCTTACTCTGGCCTAATGGTTAAGGTCTTAGACTCTTACTCTGGCCTAATGGTTAAGGTCTTAGACTCTTACTCGGGCCTAATGGTTAAGGTCTTAGACTCTTACTCGGGCCTAATGGTTAAGGTCTAGACTCTTACTCTGGCCTAGTCCGTAAGGTCTTAACTCTTACTATGGCCTAATGGTTAAGGTCTTAACTCTTACTCTGGCCTAACGGTTAAGGTCTTAGACTCTTACTCTGGCCTAATGGTTAAGGTCTTAACTCTTACTCTGGCCTAATGGGTAAGGTCTTAGACTCTCACTCTGGCCTACTGGTTAAGGTCTTAACTCTTACTCTGGCCTAATGGTTAAGGTCTTAATTCTTACTCTGACTTAATGGTTAAGGTTTTAACTCTTGCTCTGGCCTAATGGTTAAGGTCCTTACTCTTACTCTGGCCTAATGGTTAAGGTATTAGACTCTTACTCTGGCCTAATGGTTAAGGTCTTGACTCTTACTCTGGCCTAATGGTTAAGGTCTTAACTCTTACATTGGACTAATGGTTAAGGTCTTAGACTCTCACTCTGGCATAATGGCTAAGGTCTTAACTCTTACTCTGGCCTACTGGTTAAGGTCTTGACTCTCACTCTGGCCTAATGGTTAAGGTCTAGACTCCTACTCTGGCCTACTGGTTACGGTCTTAACTCTTACTGTGGCCTAATGGTTAAGGTCTTATTTCTTACTCTGGCCTAATGGGTAAGGTCTTACTCTGGACTAATGGGTAAGGTCTTAGACTCTTACTCTGGCCTAATGGTTAAGGTCTTAGACTCTTACTCTGGCCTACTGGTTAAGACCTTAACTCTTACTCTGGCCTAATGGTTAAGGTTTTAGACTCTTACTCTGGCCTAACGGTTAAAGTCTTAGACTCTTACTCTGGCCTAATGGTTAAGGTCTTATCTCTTACTCTGGCCTAATGGTTAAGGTCTAAGACTCTTACTCTTGCCTAATGGTTAAGGTCTTAACTCATACTCTGGCCTAATGGTTAAGGTCTTAACTCTTACTTTGGACTAATGGTTAAGGTCTTAGACTCTCACTCTGGCATAATGGCTAAGGTCTTAACTCTTAATCTGGCCTACTGGTTAAGGTCTTAGACTCTTGCTCTGGCCTAGTGGTTAAAGTCTTAACTCTTACTCTGGCCTAATGGTTAAGGTTTAACTCTTACTCTGGCCTAATGGTTAAGGTCTTAACTCTTACTCTGACCTAATGGTTAAGGTCTTACACTCTTACTCTGGCCCAATGGTTAAGGTTTTAGACGTTTACTCTTGCCTAATGGTTAAGGTCTTAACTCTTACTCTGGCCTAATGGTTAAGGTCTTAACTCTTACTTTGGACTAATGGTTAAGGTCTTAGACTCTCACTCTGGCATAATGGCTAAGGTCTTAACTCTTACGCTGGCCTACTGGTTAAGGTCTTAGACTCTTACTCTGGCCTACTGGTTAAAGTCTTAACTCTTACTCTGGCCTAATGGTTAAGGTTTTAACTCTTACTCTGGCCTAATGGCTGAGGTCTTAGACTCTTACTCTGGCCTAATGGTTAAGGTATTAGACTCTTACTCTGGCCTAATGGTTAAGGTCTTGACTCTTACTCTGGCCTAATGGTTAAGGTCTTAGACTCTTACTCTGGCCTAATGGTTAAGGTATTATACTCTTACTCTGGCCTAATGGCTAAGGTCTTAACTCTTACTCTGGCCTAATGGTTAAGGTCTTAACTCTTACATTGGACTAATGGTTAAGGTCTTAGACTCTCACTCTGGCATAATGGCTAAGGTCTTAACTCTTACTCTGGCCTACTGGTTAAGGTCTTGACTCTCACTCTGGCCTAATGGTTAAGGTCTAGACTCCTACTCTGGCCTACTGGTTACGGTCTTAACTCTTACTGTGGCCTAATGGTTAAGGTCTTATTTCTTACTCTGGCCTAATGGGTAAGGTCTTACTCTGGACTAATGGGTAAGGTCTTAGACTCTTACTCTGGCCTAATGGTTAAGGTCTTAGACTCTTACTCTGGCCTACTGGTTAAGACCTTAACTCTTACTCTGGCCTAATGGTTAAGGTTTTAGACTCTTACTCTGGCCTAACGGTTAAAGTCTTAGACTCTTACTCTGGCCTAATGGTTAAGGTCTTATCTCTTACTCTGGCCTAATGGTTAAGGTCTAAGACTCTTACTCTTGCCTAATGGTTAAGGTCTTAACTCTTACTCTGGCCTAATGGTTAAGGTCTTAACTCTTACTTTGGACTAATGGTTAAGGTCTTAGACTCTCACTCTGGCATAATGGCTAAGGTCTTAACTCTTATGCTGGCCTTCTGGTTAAGGTCTTAGACTCTTACTCTGGCCTACTGGTTAAAGTCTTAACTCTTACTCTGGCCTAATGGTTAAGGTTTTACCTCTTACTCTGGCCTAATGGCTGAGGTCTTAGACTCTTACTCTGGCCTAATGATTAAGGTCTTAACTCTTACTCTGACCTAATGGTTAAGGTCTTAGACTCTTACTCTGGCCTACTGGTTAAAGTCTTAACTCTTACTCTGGCCTAATGGTTAAGGTTTTAACTCTTACTCTGGCCTAATGGTTGAGGTCTTAGACTCTTACTCTGGCCTAATGGTTAAGGTCTTAACTTTTACTCTGACCTAATGGTTAAGGTCTTAGACTCTTACACTGGCCTACTGGTTAAGGTCTTTGCTCTTACTCTGGCCTACTGGTTAAGGTCCTAGACTCTTACTCTGGCCTAATGGTTAAGGTCCTAACTCTTACTATTGACTAATGGTTAAGGTCTTAACTCTTACTCTGGCCTAATTGGTAAGGTCTTAGACTCTTACTCTGGCCTACTGGTTAAGGTCTTAACTCTTACTCTGGCCTAATCCGTAAGGTCTTAACTCTTACTATGGCCTAATGGTTAAGGTCTTAGACTCTTACTCTTGCCTAATGTGTAAGGTCTTAACTCTAACTCTGGCCTAATGGTTAAGGTCTTACCTCTTACTTTGGCCTAATGGTTAAGGTCTTAACTCTTACTATTGACTAATGATTAAGGTCTTAACTCTTACTCTGGCCTAATGGTTAAGGTCTTAGACACTTACTCTGTCCTAATGGTTAAGGTCCTAGACTCTTACTGTGGCCTAATGGTTAAAGTCTTAGACTCTTACTCTGGCCTACTGGTTAAGGTCTTAACTCTTGCTCTGGCCTAATGGTTAAGGTCTTAGACACTTACTCTGTCCTAATGGTTAAGGTCTTAGACTCTTACTGTGGCCTAATGGTTAAGGTCTTAGATTCTTACTCTTGCCTAATGGTTAAGGTCTTAACTCTGACTCTGGCCTAATGGTTAAGGTCTTAGACTCTTACTCTGGCCTACTGGTTAAGGTCTTAATTCTTACTCTGGCCTAATGGTTAAGGTTTTAACTCTTACTCTGGCCTAATGGTTAAGGTTTTAGACTCTTACTCTGGCCTAATGGTTAAGGTCTTAACTCTTACTCTGGCCTAATGGTTAAGGTATTGGACTCTTACTCTGGCCTAATGGTTAAGGTCTTGACTCTTACTCTGGCCTAATGGTTAAAGTCTTAGACTCTTACTCTGGCCTAATGGTTAAGGTCTTAACTCTTACTCTGGCCTAATGGGTAAGGTCTTACTCTGGACTAATGGGTAAGGTCTTAGACTCTTACTCTGGCCTACTGGTTAAGGTCTTAACTCTTACTCTGGCCTAATGGTTAAGGTCTTAACTCTTACATTGGCCAAATGGTTAAGGTCTTAGACTCTTACTTTGGCCTAATGGTTAAGGTCTAAACTCTTACTATTGACTAATGGTTAAGGTCTTAACTCTTACTCTGGCCTACTGGTTAAAGTCTTAACTCTTACTCTGGCCTAATGGGTAAGGTCTTAGACTCTTACTCTGTCCTAATGGTTAAGGTCTTAGACTCTTACTCTGGCCTAATGGTTAAGGTCTTAGACTCTTACTCTGGCCTACTGGTTAAGACCTTAACTCTTACTCTGGCCTAATGGTTAAGGTTTTAGACTCTTACTCTGGCCTAATGGTTAAGGTCTTATCTCTTACTCTGGCCTAATGGTTAAGGTCTAAGACTCTTACTCTTGCCTAATGGTTAAGGTCTTAACTCTTACTCTGGCCTAATGGTTAAGGTCTTAACTCTTACTTTGGACTAATGGTTAAGGTCTTAGACTCTCACTCTGGCATAATGGCTAAGGTCTTAACTCTTACTCTGGCCTACTGGTTAAGGTCTTAGACTCTTGCTCTGGCCTACTGGTTAAAGTCTTAACTCTTACTCTGGCCTAATGGTTAAGGTTTAACTCTTACTCTGGCCTAATGGTTAAGGTCTTAACTCTTACTCTGACCTAATGGTTAAGGTCTTACACTCTTACTCTGGCCCAATGGTTAAGGTTTTAGACGTTTACTCTTGCCTAATGGTTAAGGTCTTAACTCTTACTCTGGCCTAATGGTTAAGGTCTTAACTCTTACTTTGGACTAATGGTTAAGGTCTTAGACTCTCACTCTGGCATAATGGCTAAGGTCTTAACTCTTACGCTGGCCTACTGGTTAAGGTCTTAGACTCTTACTCTGGCCTACTGGTTAAAGTCTTAACTCTTACTCTGGCCTAATGGTTAAGGTTTTAACTCTTACTCTGGCCTAATGGCTGAGGTCTTAGACTCTTACTCTGGCCTAATGGTTAAGGTCTTAACTCTTACTCTGGCCTAATGGTTAAGGTATTAGACTCTTACTCTGGCCTAATGGTTAAGGTCTTGACTCTTACTCTGGCCTAATGGTTAAGGTCTTAGACTCTTACTCTGGCCTAATGGTTAAGGTATTATACTCTTACTCTGGCCTAATGGCTAAGGTCTTAACTCTTACTCTGGCCTAATGGTTAAGGTCTTAACTCTTACATTGGACTAATGGTTAAGGTCTTAGACTCTCACTCTGGCATAATGGCTAAGGTCTTAACTCTTACTCTGGCCTACTGGTTAAGGTCTTGACTCTCACTCTGGCCTAATGGTTAAGGTCTAGACTCCTACTCTGGCCTACTGGTTACGGTCTTAACTCTTACTGTGGCCTAATGGTTAAGGTCTTATTTCTTACTCTGGCCTAATGGGTAAGGTCTTACTCTGGACTAATGGGTAAGGTCTTAGACTCTTACTCTGGCCTAATGGTTAAGGTCTTAGACTCTTACTCTGGCCTACTGGTTAAGACCTTAACTCTTACTCTGGCCTAATGGTTAAGGTTTTAGACTCTTACTCTGGCCTAACGGTTAAAGTCTTAGACTCTTACACTGGCCTAATGGTTAAGGTCTTATCTCTTACTCTGGCCTAATGGTTAAGGTCTAAGACTCTTACTCTTGCCTAATGGTTAAGGTCTTAACTCTTACTCTGGCCTAATGGTTAAGGTCTTAACTCTTACTTTGGACTAATGGTTAAGGTCTTAGACTCTCACTCTGGCATAATGGCTAAGGTCTTAACTCTTACTCTGGCCTATTGGTTAAGGTCTTAGACTCTTGCTCTGGCCTACTGGTTAAAGTCTTAACTCTTACTCTGGCCTAATGGTTAAGGTGTAACTCTTACTCTGGCCTAATGGTTAAGGTCTTAACTCATACTCTGACCTAATGGTTAAGGTCTTACACTCTTACTCTGGCCCAATGGTTAAGGTTTTAGGTGTTTACTCTTGCCTAATGGTTAAGGTCTTAACTCTTACTCTGGCCTAATGGTTAAGGTCTTAACTCTTACTTTGGACTAATGGTTAAGGTCTTAGACTCTCACTCTGGCATAATGGCTAAGGTCTTAACTCTTACGCTGGCCTACTGGTTAAGGTCTTAGACTCTTACTCTGGCCTACTGGTTAAAGTCTTAACTCTTACTCTGGCCTAATGGTTAAGGTTTTAACTCTTACTCTGGCCTAATGGCTGAGGTCTTAGACTCTTACTCTGGCCTAATGGTTAAGGTCTTAACTCTTACTCTGACCTAATGGTTAAGGTCTTAGACTCTTACTCTGGCCTACTGGTTAAAGTCTTAACTCTTACTCTGGCCTAATGGTTAAGGTTTTAACTCTTACTCTGGCCTAATGGTTGAGGTCTTAGACTCTTACTCTGGCCTAATGGTTAAGGTCTTAACTTTTACTCTGACCTAATGGTTAAGGTCTTAGACTCTTACACTGGCCTACTGGTTAAGGTCTTTGCTCTTACTCTGGCCTACTGGTTAAGGTCCTAGACTCTTACTCTGGCCTAATGGTTAAGGTCCTAACTCTTACTATTGACTAATGGTTAAGGTCTTAACTCTTACTCTGGCCTAATTGGTAAGGTCTTAGACTCTTACTCTGGCCTACTGGTTAAGGTCTTAACTCTTACTCTGGCCTAATCCGTAAGGTCTTAACTCTTACTATGGCCTAATGGTTAAGGTCTTAGACTCTTACTCTTGCCTAATGTGTAAGGTCTTAACTCTAACTCTGGCCTAATGGTTAAGGTCTTACCTCTTACTTTGGCCTAATGGTTAAGGTCTTAACTCTTACTATTGACTAATGATTAAGGTCTTAACTCTTACTCTGGCCTAATGGTTAAGGTGTTAGACACTTACTCTGTCCTAATGGTTAAGGTCTTAGACTCTTACTGTGGCCTAATGGTTAAGGTCTTAGATTCTTACTCTTGCCTAATGGTTAAGGTCTTAACTCTGACTCTGGCCTAATGGTTAAGGTCTTAGACTCTTACTCTGGCCTAATGGTTAAGGTCTTAACTCTTACTCTGGCCTAATGGGTAAGGTCTTAGACTCTTACTCTGGCCTACTGGTTAAGGTCTTAATTCTTACTCTGGCCTAATGGTTAAGGTTTTAACTCTTACTCTGGCCTAATGGTTAAGGTTTTAGACTCTTACTCTGGCCTAATGGTTAAGGTCTTAACTCTTACTCTGGCCTAATGGTTAAGGTATTGGACTCTTACTCTGGCCTAATGGTTAAGGTCTTGACTCTTACTCTGGCCTAATGGTTAAAGTCTTAGACTCTTACTCTGGCCTAATGGTTAAGGTCTTAACTCTTACTCTGGCCTAATGGGTAAGGTCTTACTCTGGACTAATGGGTAAGGTCTTAGACTCTTACTCTGGCCTACTGGTTAAGGTCTTAACTCTTACTCTGGCCTAATGGTTAAGGTCTTAACTCTTACATTGGCCAAATGGTTAAGGTCTTAGACTCTTACTTTGGCCTAATGGTTAAGGTCTAAACTCTTACTATTGACTAATGGTTAAGGTCTTAACTCTTACTCTGGCCTACTGGTTAAAGTCTTAACTCTTACTCTGGCCTAATGGGTAAGGTCTTAGACTCTTACTCTGTCCTAATGGTTAAGGTCTTAGACTCTTACTCTGGCCTAATGGTTAAGGTCTAGACTCTTACTTAGGCCTAATCCGTAAGGTCTTAATTCTTACTATGGCCTAATGGTTAAGGTCTTAACTCTTACTCTGGCCTAATGGTTAAGGTCTTAGACTCTTACTCTGGCCTAATGGTTAAGGTCTTAGACTCTTACTCGGGCCTAATGGTTAAGGTCTAGACTCTTACTCTGGCCTAGTCCGTAAGGTCTTAACTCTTTCTATGGCCTAATGGTTAAGGTCTTAACTCTTACTCTGGCCTAACGGTTAAGGTCTTAGACTCTTACTCTGGCCTAATGGTTAAGGTCTTAACTCTTACTCTGGCCTAATGGGTAAAGTCTTAGACTCTCACTCTGGCCTACTGGTTAAGGTCTTAACTCTTACTCTGGCCTAATGGTTAAGGTCTTAACTCTTACTCTAGACTAATGGTTAAGGTCCTAGACTCTCACTCTGGCATAATGGTTAAGGTCTTAACTCTTACTCTGGCCTACTGGTTAAGGTCTTAGACTCTTACTCTGGCCTAATGGTTAAGGTCTTAACTCTTACTCTGGCCTACTGGTTAAGATCTTAACTCTTACGCTGGCCTAATGGTTAAGGTTTTAACTCTTACTCTGGCCTAATGGTTGAGGTCTTAGACTCTTACTGTGGCCTAATGGTTAAGGTCTTAACTATTACTCTGGCCTACTGGTTAAGGTGTTAACTCTTACTCTGGCCTAATGGTTAAGGACTTAGACTCTTACTCTGGCCTACTGGTTAAGGTCTTAACTCTTACTCTGGCCTAATGGTTAAAGTTTTAACTTTTACTCTGGCCTAATGTTTGAGGTCTTAGACTCTTACTCTTGCCTAATGGTTAAGGTCTTACCTCTTACTCTGGCCTAATGGTTAAGGTCTTAGACTCTTACTCTTGCCTAATGGTTAAGGTCTTAACTCTTACTCTGGCCTACTGGTTAAGGTCTTAGACTCTTACTGTGGCCTAATGGTTAAGGTCTTACACTCTTACTCTGGCCTAATGTTAAAGATCTTAACTCTTACGCTGGCCTAATGGTTAAGGTCTTAGACTCTTACTCTGGCCTAACGGTTAAGGTCTTAGACTCTTACTCTGGCCCAATGGTTAAGGTTTTAGACGTTTACTCTTGCCTAATGGTTAAGGTCTTAACTCTTACTCTGGCCTAATGGTTAAGGTCTTAGACTCTTACTCTGGCCTACTGGTTAAGGTCTTAATTCTTACTCTGACTTAATGGTTAAGGTTTTAACTCTTGCTCTGGCGTAATGGTTAAGGTTTTAGACTCTTACTCTGGCCTAATGCTTAAAGTCTTAGACTCTTACTCTGGCCTAATGGTTAAGGTCTTAGACTCTTACACTGGCCTGCTGGTTAAGGTCTTTGCTCTTACTCTGGCCTACTGGTTAAGGTCCTAGACTCTTACTCTGGCCTAATGGTTAAGGTCCTAACTATTACTATTGACTAATGGTTATGGTCTTAACTCTTACTCTGGCCTAATTGGTAAGGTCTTAGACTCTTACTCTGGCCTACTGGTTAAGGTCTTAACTCTTACTCTGGCCTAATGGGTAAGATCTTAGACTCTTACTCTGTCCTAATGGTTAAGGTCTTAGACTCTTACTCTGGCCTAATGGTTAAGGTCTTAACTCTTACTCTGGCCTAATGGTTAAGGTCTTAACTCTTACTTTGGCCTAATGGTGAAGGTCTTAACTCTTACTATTGACTAATGGTTAAGGTCTTAACTCTTACTCTATCCTAATGGTTAAGGTCTTAGACTCTTACTCTGGCCTAATGGTTAAGGTCTTAATTCTTACTCTGGCCTAATGGGTAAGGTCTTAGACTCTTACTCTGGCCTAATGGTTAAGGTCTAGACTCTTACTTAGGCCTAATCCGTAAGGTCTTAATTCTTACTATGGCCTAATGGTTAAGGTCTTAACTCTTACTCTGGCCTAATGGTTAAGGTCTTAGACTCTTACTCTGGCCTAATGGTTAAGGTCTTAGACTCTTACTCGGGCCTAATGGTTAAGGTCTAGACTCTTACTCTGGCCTAGTCCGTAAGGTCTTAACTCTTTCTATGGCCTAATGGTTAAGGTCTTAACTCTTACTCTGGCCTAACGGTTAAGGTCTTAGACTCTTACTCTGGCCTAATGGTTAAGGTCTTAACTCTTACTCTGGCCTAATGGGTAAAGTCTTAGACTCTCACTCTGGCCTACTGGTTAAGGTCTTAACTCTTACTCTGGCCTAATGGTTAAGGTCTTAACTCTTACTCTAGACTAATGGTTAAGGTCCTAGACTCTCACTCTGGCATAATGGTTAAGGTCTTAACTCTTACTCTGGCCTACTGGTTAAGGTCTTAGACTCTTACTCTGGCCTAATGGTTAAGGTCTTAACTCTTACTCTGGCCTACTGGTTAAGATCTTAACTCTTACGCTGGCCTAATGGTTAAGGTTTTAACTCTTACTCTGGCCTAATGGTTGAGGTCTTAGACTCTTACTGTGGCCTAATGGTTAAGGTCTTAACTATTACTCTGGCCTACTGGTTAAGGTGTTAACTCTTACTCTGGCCTAATGGTTAAGGACTTAGACTCTTACTCTGGCCTACTGGTTAAGGTCTTAACTCTTACTCTGGCCTAATGGTTAAAGTTTTAACTTTTACTCTGGCCTAATGTTTGAGGTCTTAGACTCTTACTCTTGCCTAATGGTTAAGGTCTTACCTCTTACTCTGGCCTAATGGTTAAGGTCTTAGACTCTTACTCTTGCCTAATGGTTAAGGTCTTAACTCTTACTCTGGCCTACTGGTTAAGGTCTTAGACTCTTACTGTGGCCTAATGGTTAAGGTCTTACACTCTTACTCTGGCCTAATGTTAAAGATCTTAACTCTTACGCTGGCCTAATGGTTAAGGTCTTAGACTCTTACTCTGGCCTAACGGTTAAGGTCTTAGACTCTTACTCTGGCCCAATGGTTAAGGTTTTAGACGTTTACTCTTGCCTAATGGTTAAGGTCTTAACTCTTACTCTGGCCTAATGGTTAAGGTCTTAGACTCTTACTCTGGCCTACTGGTTAAGGTCTTAATTCTTACTCTGACTTAATGGTTAAGGTTTTAACTCTTGCTCTGGCGTAATGGTTAAGGTTTTAGACTCTTCCTCTGGCCTAATGCTTAAAGTCTTAGACTCTTACTCTGGCCTAATGGTTAAGGTCTTAGACTCTTACACTGGCCTGCTGGTTAAGGTCTTTGCTCTTACTCTGGCCTACTGGTTAAGGTCCTAGACTCTTACTCTGGCCTAATGGTTAAGGTCCTAACTATTACTATTGACTAATGGTTATGGTCTTAACTCTTACTCTGGCCTAATTGGTAAGGTCTTAGACTCTTACTCTGGCCTACTGGTTAAGGTCTTAACTCTTACTCTGGCCTAATGGGTAAGATCTTAGACTCTTACTCTGTCCTAATGGTTAAGGTCTTAGACTCTTACTCTGGCCTAATGGTTAAGGTCTTAACTCTTACTCTGGCCTAATGGTTAAGGTCTTAACTCTTACTTTGGCCTAATGGTGAAGGTCTTAACTCTTACTATTGACTAATGGTTAAGGTCTTAACTCTTACTCTATCCTAATGGTTAAGGTCTTAGACTCTTACTCTGGCCTAATGGTTAAGGTCTTAATTCTTACTCTGGCCTAATGGGTAAGGTCTTAGACTCTTACTCTGGCCTAATGGTTAAGGTCTAGACTCTTACTCTGGCCTAATCCATAAGGTCTTAACTCTTACTATGGCCTAATGGTTAAGGTCTTAGACTCTTACTCTTGCCTAATGGTTAAGGTCTTAACTCTTACTCTGGCCTAATGGTTAAGGTCTTAACTCTTACTTTGGCCTAATGGTGAAGGTCTTAACTCTTACTATTGACTAATGGTTAAGTTCTTAACTCTTACTCTATCCTAATGGTTAAGGTCTTAGACTCTTACTCTGGCCTAATGGTTAAGGTCTTAATTCTTACTCTGGCCTAATGGGTAAGGTCTTAGACTCTTACTCTGGCCTAATGGTTAAGGTCTAGACTCTTACTCTGGCCTAATCCATAAGGCCTTAACTATTACTATGGCCAAATGGTTAAGGTCTTAGACTCTTACTCTTGCCTAATGGTTAAGGTCTTAACTCTTACTCTGGCCTAATGGTTAAGGTCTTAACTCTTACTTTGGCCTAATGGTGAAGGTCTTAACTCTTACTATTGACTAATGGTTAAGGTCTTAACTCTTACTCTATCCTAATGGTTAAGGTCTTAGACTCTTACTCTGGCCTAATGGTTAAGGTCTTAATTCTTACTCTGGCCTAATGGGTAAGGTCTTAGACTCTTACTCTGGCCTAATGGTTAAGGCCTTAACTCTTACTCTGGCCTAATGGGTAAGGTCTTAGACTCTTACTCTGGCCTAATGTTAAAGGTCTTAACTCTTACGCTGGCCTAATGGTTAAGGTCTTAGACTCTTACTCTGGCCTAACGGTTAAGGTCTTAGACTCTGTGAGAAGTTGACCTGGCATATGCTGTTCCTAGTTATAGGGACACCTTGCACCAGTCCAATTCGACTCCTATTGATGATAGGTTTAAGACAACCTTTAAAGAAAGCTATCCTAGTGGTAGCTGTGGAGAGCAGCCTTCAGGCTAAGTCTTGAAGGAGTGTTAAGCTTATTGTTTTACCATAATAACCTCTTGAATAACCAAATGAAAGAGTAGCCCACACAGGTATATATATAAAATATATGTATTTATTCTAGACAGAATCCCACAGTCACTTTATGTGGCTAGTGGCAAAGTTACAATTCAAACAAGCATTTCTAAACACAATAAATAGCACAGAAATCAATGGGCCCCAGGGGGGGACCAAACCATATACTAAAATAGTGGTATAAGAACCACGACAATTCTACAGGCAATGCCTAGGGCATTCAGGATCGCTTGCCCCTTCAGAATCCACCCACAGTTAAGAGGAAGGGGACCCACGGGAGGCGTGTGCAGTGCGAGAAGCTGCTATCGGGATCGCAATGTTAGCCTATGGAGAATGTCGCGGTTGAATATTCAAAGTTAAAGGACACTTCTAGCAACAGTACAAAGTTAAGGCTTGAGACTTAAGGCTTTGGAGAGCCCACCACCACTGGAGTACCGAAGTACCACTGTTACCTGCCCCAGGGAAGCCGGGTGCATAGGTCGATTCTGGTGTCGGGTCGCGGGCTGATTTCCTATGGGAAAGTAGTCCAAACTGCTGCTAGCTGCGAGTGTCGCTGAAGTCGTGAAGATTGAAGTTGAAGAGAAGATAAAGATGAACCTTAAAGCAGAGGGGACAGAGTCTGGGTCACAGCAAGTGACCAGGGAGCTCACAGCAAGGAGCTCGTGGAAGTCGGGTGCTTCAGGTGTAGGAAGTACAGCTGGGCTCTGCAGTCACGGGCTCCGGGAGGCTTCAAGGAAGGCCAGCTTCTGGAGGGCGACTGTCCCATGTCGGCTGAGGGTCGCTGCGGTGTTAGTGTCCCGATTGGATCCACTAAGCCTTGGCAACCGCCACCCACGCAAGACGGACAAAGTAGCTGCTGGTGCAGACCCACGAGGTCTGAGGGTGCTCTCCTTTGCAGGGAGCGTAGAGCAGGCCTGGAGCGACCAGGGGAACTCTTAGAAGCAAAGATTGTCCTCCGTCAGGGCCCACAAGTCGAGGGACAAGGGACCGCGGAAGGCAGCAAAATGGAGTGCGTAAAAGGGCTCCCACGGGCCACCGGAGCGGGCCAGGGAGCTGAGGGTCGGCACAATTGCTGCTGGATGGTTGGCTCAGAAATGGGCCAAAGCACAACTTCCCCACTGGTCGGGGTCGTGTGCTGGACAAGAAGTGGCCGGTGTCTCGGGGTATGCAGGGATCTCGACACCCACGTGGTCCAGGGTGCTCAGACTTGCTGGGCACACTCACAGGACGCTGGGATGCACTGGAGACCCACCTCGAGGTTGCTGGAAGGCGTCGAAGGTCGTGAGAGCAACGAAGTTCCAACCGGGTATCTTGTAGTCTTTTAGGTGCCTGCCAAGCAGGGGGATAACTCCTTTATCCCAAGGGAGATTTCTTTGGTCAGCTGGGCAGCAGCTCGTTGAAGGTCAGTTCTGTGAAGTTCTGGACGAATCTAAGGCTCTAGGGCAAAGTTATTCCCATATATCCCCAAGATTAGGGGATGGTCCAAAATAGAGCCTGCCAATCAGAGTAGAGGCGGGAAAGGGTGGCTACACCCACTCCCCTTTGTGTGTTTCCCGCCTGGGTGAGGGGCAGGATGCCCCTGAACCGGTTCCAGGCGGTGTATGCAGAATTGGGGCTCTGCAGCTGCCTACGTGCAACTCTGAATGGACATTTGGTGCACCCACCCTGTTCCAATCCACATTATCCTGTCTGGGGAGGTGCTGGCACCTCCCTGCCACAGGAGCCCTATTGTCCAGCTGGCGAGGCTGGGATTTTCCCCAGCAACAGCCAGCCAGAGTCGTGTAGGTGGCGAACAGTAGCCATTTTGTGGTACACGTGCACTTTTAAATTGGTGTCTAAAATCTACCGCTTTTCCCATATCACCCTCCTAGCAAGGGGGAATCGTGCCCCCATGCCCATGGCTGGACTGGGGGTATGATTCCTTCATGTTTGACACCAAACACGATATGGTTCTGTGTAGCCAGTCCCAAGTTACAGCGATGAGGCAATAACTTATAATGCGGTAAGAGTATATGGTATGGCTACACTACAAACAACCCAGTAACGGTGTTACGAAGGTTGCAGAGAGGTCCTACTCACGTAGGGGTCCCCCCTCACACATACCTCAGCACCCAGCCCTGTAGGATTACCAGGGCCTGCCATAGGGGTGACCTATGAGAGTATATGTGTTGTAATGGTATGGGACATAGGGTACCTACATCCCTGTAAGGGGTGCTAGCACCACCTTACCCAGGCTACAGTAGTGACCTGGTGGTGTCAGTTTGGGTGGCTGTCCCAGGGTGGCACAATAAGTGCTGCAGCCCTGGTAGGCCTACTGGGGGACCCATGCCCTGGGTACCTAGGGTACCATCTACAAGGGACTGGAAGGGCATGCCCAGCATCCAATTATGTTTGTACCTAGAGTACTCACAACAGTTTTAGGGAGAAAGCAGATAGGCTGGGGTCCTGGATAGCAGGATCCCAGCCAGACTAGTCAAAAAACACTTAAATACCAGGCAAAAAGTTGGGGGCAACCATTAGTCAGATTCCACTCTCCTACATAACCCCCCCCCAAACGAAAGGAGATAAGGCTAACCTTGTCCAGATAAGCCTTTATTTCCTGAGTGGCCATATAAGGAAGAACCTGTACTAACATGGTTGCTCCCTGTGTCATGGTCCACTTGGGAAATCCTACCCCAAGGGGTTCTAGAGTTTCTCCAAAGTCTAGGGAAATTACCTGTATTGGTTTTTGGGTCAGAGGTGGGCTGGTGGGGTGTCTGAGTCTGGAAGTGAGACCCTACTTGGGTTGGTCTCAACCTCCTCAGATCACTGGCCACTATGGAAGCCTTTCTGCCCATGACGGTGTCATATCTGGCCCTAAGGGTCAACCTCTGGCTGCCTACAGCTGGGGGTTGGATCCCTTTGGCTGGAATAGTGGAGGGCACTGGAAGGTTTGGGGCAGCTAGGCCCCAGGTTTCCCTGTGCTCAACAACATCCATTTGAGGGGTGCCTATACCTAGGGGTAAGGGGGATCCCTCAGTTTGTAGAGGAATATTCACCTGGCTGAAACTACTCGGCTGGGTGTCCCTAATCTGTTGATGAGGGGGTTCCTCTGGGCAGGGGCCCATTAAGGGTCCACTGACCTCCCTGACCTCTGCAGCCCTGGGCTGACTGAGGCAGGGTAGAGAGGGGCAGGATACCTGCTCCAGACTGGGTACCACCTTGGAAGGGTCCCCTGCCATCAGAGAGGTGGGCAGGCCAAGCCTGTCCACTTCTGGGGCAGTTACTTCACAAGGGGCAGGGTCAGTTCCCTGAGAAACTGGCCCTTTACCTGTAGTCTGGTGGGGGGGAAGACTGCTCTTCCTCCCCTATGCTCTCTGTTTGTGTAGAGTGATCCATAGTTTCAGGCTTCACTCTTTCTATTTTCTCCTGGGGTGGAGGTGAGGCCCTCAGGGTCTCATCCACTCTCTCAGGAATTCCTATCATTTTTAAATGGGCCTTGTGGTCAACCTCAGCCCAGGCTGAGATTTCTAGATCATTCCCCAGTAGACAATCTACAGGCAAGTTTGGGGACACTGCCACTCTCTTGGGGCCAGTGACTCCTCCCCAGCTGAGATTTACCACTGCCATGGGATGATCTGTCCTGATTCCATCAATGTTGGTCACCTGATAGCTAAACCCAGGTAAAAGCTGATCTAGGGGCACTAGCCTCTTGGTCACCATGGTGACACTGGCCCCTGTGTCCTTATAGGCCACAGCCTTCTGACCATTGATTATTGGTTCTTGTCTGTACCTGCCCAGAATACTGGGGCTCATGGTAAAGTTGGCAAACCCCATGCCACCATCACAGACCATAGTTGCTAATGCAGGGGATCTGGCTAGGCCAGAGTCCACTGGTGTCCCCAAAGAGAACCCAACTAAGTTTTTGGGTGCACTCCCACCACCTGGGGGATTACTACTAGTAGTAACAGGAGGTGTTGGAGCAGGTTTTGGAGGAACACTTTCTTTATTGCCATTCTTAGGACAGCTGGAGTCAGTTTTCCAGTGGCCAGGTTTCTTACACACATGGCAATATGGTTTCTTGGTATTAGAGGAAGTATTTTGGGACCCACCCCCAGCACTGGGTTGTTGGGGCCCTTCAGAGGACTTTTCTTGTTTATCATCCCCACCTTTCTCTTTGGGCTTAGTGGAATCCTTCTTCTGGTCACCAACTTGGTTCTTAGGCCTGATCCTGGTTCTGACCCATTTGTCTGCCTTCTTTCCCAATTCTTGGGGAGAGGTCAGATCAGAGTCCACCAGGTGCTGGTGTAAAAGTTGGTTCTGACAATTATTAAGAATCTGCTCCCTCATAATGAGATTATACAATCCTTGATAATCATTAATTTTACTGCCATTTAACCAACCTTCCAGTGCCTTGGTTGCACAATCCACAAAGTCTACCCAATCTTGATTTTGTGCTTTCTGGGTGTCTCTGAACTTAAGTCTGTATTGATCAGTGGTTAAGCCAAACCCATCTATTAAAGCAGCTTTCAAGATATAATAATCATCAGCATCCTCTTCTCTTACAGAGAGGAGCTTGTCTCTCCCTTTATCTGAAAAGGAGAGCCACAGGATTGCTGCCCACTGCTCTACAGGGACCCTCTGTACTCTACAGGCCCTTTCAAGAGCGGATATCCATTTGTGAATATCATCCCCATTCTGATAGGGGGGCACAATCTTGTGGAGGTTCCTATTGTCAGGGACTCTCTCTCTAACTCTAGGGGTTTCATTACTGCCACCAGGGATCTCTAGACCCCATTTCTTTGAAGCTTTCTGAAGCTCCAGGGTTTCCCTGTCTAATGCTAACTGTTCTCTTTTAAGCTGAAGCTTAGCCTGCTCAAATTTGATCAGTCTGCATTTCCTCTCATGAGAGGTTTCTCTTCTCTGAGAAGAGGCAGAGGACCCTTTGGATCCCCTAGAATGGTTGGATCCCACTGAGGGGGATCTGTTCCTTCTGGGGTCCACCACTCTCCTTTTAAGGGTGGAAGGAGTGCCTCTTGGGCCATCACTTCCATGCTGTGAGTGGTCTGTGTCTTCCAGGTCAGGATTTTCATCCTCTTCCTGTTCCTCTTCAGATTCCACTCTGGGAGTGTCCTCTTCTGAGGGGTGCCCACCCACGTTGTCCGTCCCTCTGGATCCTATGGACTCCATAAAGTCTGCTATGAGCAGGATCTCCTTGAGACGTTTTGTGTTGGCACCTCTTTCTGTCTTCAGTCTCCTAAGGGTGCACATTTCCCTGAGCTCAGCAAAGGTGAAATTATCATACTTATCTACTGGGACCCTCTGGGGTCCTTCCATAGCCTTAGTGCCACTTGAAGACATGTTTAATGTAGTGATGTATCTACCTACACTAAGTGTGGCCTACTGAACCCTCTCTTGAGTTGTAGTCAAGGTGTGCTAAACCCTCTACACACAACTCTAAGTTCAGTAGAACTTATTGTATTCTAGCTTGAATTTATATGTACCTTTGGTACCAAGTGGCTTTCACTTTAGAAATTCAATTTGTTATCTGGTAAAACAATGGCAAGCTTGAATCCAACCGCTGCACACCAATGTGAGAAGTTGGCCTGGCATATGCTGTTCCTAGTTATAGGGACACCTTGCACCAGTCCAATTCGACTCCTATTGATGATAGGTTTAAGACAACCTTTAAAGAAAGCTATCCTAGTGGTAGCTGTGGAGAGCAGCCTTCAGGCTAAGTCTTGAAGGAGTGTTAAGCTTATTGTTTTACCATAATAACCTCTTGAATAACCAAATGAAAGAGTAGCCCACACAGGTATATATATAAAATATATGTATTTATTCTAGACAGAATCCCACAGTCACTTTATGTGGCTAGTGGCAAAGTTACAATTCAAACAAGCATTTCTAAACACAATAAATAGCACAGAAATCAATGGGCCCCAGGGGGGGACCAAACCATATACTAAAATAGTGGTATAAGAACCACGACAATTCTACAGGCAATGCCTAGGGCATTCAGGATCGCTTGCCCCTTCAGAATCCACCCACAGTTAAGAGGAAGGGGACCCACGGGAGGCGTGTGCAGTGCGAGAAGCTGCTATCGGGATCGCAATGTTAGCCTATGGAGAATGTCGCGGTTGAATATTCAAAGTTAAAGGACACTTCTAGCAACAGTACAAAGTTAAGGCTTGAGACTTAAGGCTTTGGAGAGCCCACCACCACTGGAGTACCGAAGTACCACTGTTACCTGCCCCAGGGAAGCCGGGTGCATAGGTCGATTCTGGTGTCGGGTCGCGGGCTGATTTCCTATGGAAAAGTAGTCCAAACTGCTGCTAGCTGCGAGTGTCGCTGAAGTCGTGAAGATTGAAGTTGAAGAGAAGATAAAGATGAACCTGAAAGCAGAGGGGACAGAGTCTGGGTCACAGCAAGTGACCAGGGAGCTCACAGCAAGGAGCTCGTGGAAGTCGGGTGCTTCAGGTGTAGGAAGTACAGCTGGGCTCTGCAGTCACGGGCTCCGGGAGGCTTCAAGGAAGGCCAGCTTCTGGAGGGCGACTGTCCCATGTCGGCTGAGGGTCGCTGCGGTGTTAGTGTCCCGATTGGATCCACTAAGCCTTGGCAACCGCCACCCACGCAAGACGGACAAAGTAGCTGCTGGTGCAGACCCACGAGGTCTGAGGGTGCTCTCCTTTGCAGGGAGCGTAGAGCAGGCCTGGAGCGACCAGGGGAACTCTTAGAAGCAAAGATTGTCCTCCGTCAGGGCCCACAAGTCGAGGGACAAGGGACCGCGGAAGGCAGCAAAATGGAGTGCGTAAAAGGGCTCCCACGGGCCACCGGAGCGGGCCAGGGAGCTGAGGGTCGGCACAATTGCTGCTGGATGGTTGGCTCAGAAATGGGCCAAAGCACAACTTCCCCACTGGTCGGGGTCGTGTGCTGGACAAGAAGTGGCCGGTGTCTCGGGGTATGCGGGGATCTCGACACCCACGTGGTCCAGGGTGCTCAGACTTGCTGGGCACACTCACAGGACGCTGGGATGCACTGGAGACCCACCTCGAGGTTGCTGGAAGGCGTCGAAGGTCATGAGAGCAACGAAGTTCCAACCGGGTATCTTGTAGTCTTTTAGGTGCCTGCCAAGCAGGGGGATAACTCCTTTATCCCAAGGGAGATTTCTTCGGTCAGCTGGGCAGCAGCTCGTTGAAGGTCAGTTCTGTGAAGTTCTGGACGAATCTAAGGCTCTAGGGCAAAGTTATTCCCATATATCCCCAAGATTAGGGGATGGTCCAAAATAGAGCCTGCCAATCAGAGTAGAGGCGGGAAAGGGTGGCTACACCCACTCCCCTTTGTGTGTTTCCCGCCTGGGCGAGGGGCAGGATGCCCCTGAACCGGTTCCAGGCGGTGTATGCAGAATTGGGGCTCTGCAGCTGCCTACGTGCAACTCTGAAAGGACATTTGGTGCACCCACCCTGTTCCAATCCACATTATCCTGTCTGGGGAGGTGCTGGCACCTCCCTGCCACAGGAGCCCTATTGTCCAGCTGGCGAGGCTGGGATTTTCCCCAGCAACAGCCAGCCAGAGTCGTGTAGGTGGCGAACAGTAGCCATTTTGTGGTACACGTGCACTTTTAAATTGGTGTCTAAAATCTACCGCTTTTCCCATATCACCCTCCTAGCAAGGGGGAATCGTGCCCCCATGCCCATGGCTGGACTGGGGGTATGATTCCTTCATGTTTGACACCAAACACGATATGGTTCTGTGTAGCCAGTCCCAAGTTACAGCGATGACGCAATAACTTATAATGCGGTAAGAGTATATGGTATGGCTACACTACAAACAACCCAGTAACGGTGTTACGAAGGTTGCAGAGAGGTCCTACTCACGTAGGGGTCCCCCCTCACACATACCTCAGCACCCAGCCCTGTAGGATTACCAGGGCCTGCCATAGGGGTGACCTATGAGAGTATATGTGTTGTAATGGTATGGGACATAGGGTACCTACATCCCTGTAAGGGGTGCTAGCACCACCTTACCCAGGCTACAGTAGTGACCTGGTGGTGTCAGTTTGGGTGGCTGTCCCAGGGTGGCACAATAAGTGCTGCAGCCCTGGTAGGCCTACTGGGGGACCCATGCCCTGGGTACCTAGGGTACCATCTACAAGGGACTGGAAGGGCATGCCCAGCATCCAATTATGTTTGTACCTAGAGTACTCACAACAGTTTTAGGGAGAAAGCAGATAGGCTGGGGTCCTGGATAGCAGGATCCCAGCCAGACTAGTCAAAAACCACTTAAATACCAGGCAAAAAGTTGGGGGCAACCATTAGTCAGATTCCACTCTCCTACAGACTCTTACTCTGGCCCAATGGTTACGGTTTTAGACGTTTACTCTTGCCTAATGGTTAAGGTCTTAACTCTTACTCTGGCCTAATGGTTAAGGTCTTAGACTCTTACTCTGGCCTACTGGTTAAGGTCTTAATTCTTACTCTGACTTAATGGTTAAGGTTTTAACTCTTGCTCTGGCCTAATGGTTAAGGTCCTTACTCTTACTCTGGCCTACTGGTTAAGGTCTTAACTCTTACTCTGGCCTAATGGTTAAGGTCTTAACTCTTACTCTGGACTAATGGTTAAGGTCCTAGACTCTCACTCTGGCATAATGGTTAAGGTCTTAACTCTTTCTCTGGCCTACTGGTTAAGGTCTTAGACTCTTACTCTGGCCTAATGGTTAAGGTCTTAACTCTTACTCTGGCCTACTGGTTAAGATCTTAACTCTTACGCTGGCCTAATGGTTAAGCTCTTAGACTCTTACTCTGGCCTACTGGTTAAAGTCTTAACTCTTACTCTGGCCTAATGGTTAAGGTTTTAACTCTTACTCTGGCCTAATGGTTGAGGTCTTAGACTCTTACTGTGGCCTAATGGTTAAGGTCTTAACTATTACTCTGGCCTACTGGTTAAGGTGTTAACTCTTACTCTGGCCTAATGGTTAAGGTCTTAGACTCTTACTCTGGCCTACTGGTTAAGGTCTTACCTCTTACTCTGGCCTAATGGTTAAGGTCTTAGACTCTTACTCTTGCCTAATGGTTAAGGTCTTAACTCTTACTCTGGCCTACTGGTTAAGGTCTTAGACTCTTACTGTGGCCTAATGGTTAAGGTCTTAGACTCTTACTCTGGCCTAATGTTAAAGATCTTAACTCTTACGCTGGCCTAATGGTTAAGGTCTTAGACTCTTACTCTGGCCTAACGGTTAAGGTCTTAGACTCTTACTCTGGCCCAATGGTTAAGGTTTTAGACGTTTACTCTTGCCTAATGGTTAAGGTCTTAACTCTTACTCTGGCCTACTGGTTAAGACCTTAACTCTTACTCTGGCCTAATGGTTAAGGTTTTAGACTCTTACTCTGGCCTAACGGTTAAAGTCTTAGACTCTTACTCTGGCCTAATGGTTAAGGTCTTATCTCTTACTCTGGCCTAATGGTTAAGGTCTAAGACTCTTACTCTTGCCTAATGGTTAAGGTCTTAACTCTTACTCTGGCCTAATGGTTAAGGTCTTAACTCTTACTTTGGACTAATGGTTAAGGTCTTAGACTCTCACTCTGGCATAATGGCTAAGGTCTTAACTCTTACTCTGGCCTACTGGTTAAGGTCTTAGACTCTTGCTCTGGCCTACTGGTTAAAGTATTAACTCTTACTCTGGCCTAATGGTTAAGGTGTAACTCTTACTCTGGCCTAATGGTTAAGGTCTTAACTCTTACTCTGACCTAATGGTTAAGGTCTTACACTCTTACTCTGGCCCAATGGTTAAGGTTTTAGATGTTTACTCTTGCCTAATGGTTAAGGTCTTAACTCTTACTCTGGCCTAATGGTTAAGGTCTTAACTCTTACTTTGGACTAATGGTTAAGGTCTTAGACTCTCACTCTGGCATAATGGCTAAGGTCTTAACTCTTACGCTGGCCTACTGGTTAAGGTCTTAGACTCTTACTCTGGCCTACTGGTTAAAGTCTTAACTCTTACTCTGGCCTAATGGTTAAGGTTTTAACTCTTACTCTGGCCTAATGGCTGAGGTCTTAGACTCTTACTCTGGCCTAATGGTTAAGGTCTTAACTCTTACTCTGACCTAATGGTTAAGGTCTTAGACTCTTACTCTGGCCTACTGGTTAAAGTCTTAACTCTTACTCTGGCCTAATGGTTAAGGTTTTAACTCTTACTCTGGCCTAATGGTTGAGGTCTTAGACTCTTACTCTGGCCTAATGGTTAAGGTCTTAACTTTTACTCTGACCTAATGGTTAAGGTCTTAGACTCTTACACTGGCCTACTGGTTAAGGTCTTTGCTCTTACTCTGGCCTACTGGTTAAGGTCCTAGACTCTTACTCTGGCCTAATGGTTAAGGTCCTAACTCTTACTATTGACTAATGGTTAAGGTCTTAACTCTTACTCTGGCCTAATTGGTAAGGTCTTAGACTCTTACTCTGGCCTACTGGTTAAGGTCTTAACTCTTACTCTGGCCTAATCCGTAAGGTCTTAACTCTTACTCTGGCCTAATCCGTAAGGTCTTAACTCTTACTCTTGCCTAATGTGTAAGGTCTTAACTCTAACTCTGGCCTAATGGTTAAGGTCTTACCTCTTACTTTGGCCTAATGGTTAAGGTCTTAACTCTTACTATTGACTAATGATTAAGGTCTTAACTCTTACTCTGGCCTAATGGTTAAGGTCTTAGACACTTACTCTGTCCTAATGGTTAAGGTCCTAGACTCTTACTGTGGCCTAATGGTTAAGGTCTTAGACTCTTACTCTGGCCTACTGGTTAGGGTCTTAACTCTTGCTCTGGCCTAATGGTTAAGGTCTTAGACACTTACTCTGTCCTAATGGTTAAGGTCTTAGACTCTTACTGTGGCCTAATGGTTAAGGTCTTAGATTCTTACTCTTGCCTAATGGTTAAGGTCTTAACTCTGACTCTGGCCTAATGGTTAAGGTCTTAGACTCTTACTCTGGCCTAATGGTTAAGGTCTTAACTCTTACTCTGGCCTAATGGGTAAGGTCTTAGACTCTTACTCTGGCCTACTGGTTAAGGTCTTAATTCTTACTCTGGCCTAATGGTTAAGGTTTTAACTCTTACTCTGGCCTAATGGTTAAGGTTTTAGACTCTTACTCTGGCCTAATGGTTAAGGTCTTAACTCTTACTCTGGCCTAATGGTTAAGGTATTGGACTCTTACTCTGGCCTAATGGTTAAGGTCTTGACTCTTACTCTGGCCTAATGGTTAAAGTCTTAGACTCTTACTCTGGCCTAATGGTTAAGGTCTCAACTCTTACTCTGGCCTAATGGGTAAGGTCTTACTCTGGACTAATGGGTAAGGTCTTAGACTCTTACTCTGGCCTACTGGTTAAGGTCTTAACTCTTACTCTGGCCTAATGGTTAAGGTCTTAACTCTTACATTGGCCAAATGGTTAAGGTCTTAGACTCTTACTTTGGCCTAATGGTTAAGGTCTAAACTCTTACTATTGACTAATGGTTAAGGTCTTAACTCTTACTCTGGCCTACTGGTTAAAGTCTTAACTCTTACTCTGGCCTAATGGGTAAGGTCTTAGACTCTTACTCTGTCCTAATGGTTAAGGTCTTAGACTCTTACTCTGGCCTAATGGTTAAGGTCTAGACTCTTACTTAGGCCTAATCCGTAAGGTCTTAATTCTTACTATGGCCTAATGGTTAAGGTCTTAACTCTTACTCTGGCCTAATGGTTAAGGTCTTAGACTCTTACTCTGGCCTAATGGTTAAGGTCTTAGACTCTTACTCGGGCCTAATGGTTAAGGTCTAGACTCTTAGTCTGGCCTAGTCCGTAAGGTCTTAACTCTTACTATGGCCTAATGGTTAAGGTCTTAACTCTTACTCTGGCCTAACGGTTAAGGTCTTAGACTCTTACTCTGGCCTAATGGTTAAGGTCTTAACTCTTACTCTGGCCTAATGGGTAAAGTCTTAGACTCTCACTCTGGCCTACTGGTTAAGGTCTTAACTCTTACTCCGGCCTAATGGTTAAGGTCTTAACTCTTACTCTGGACTAATGGTTAAGGTCCTAGACTCTCACTCTGGCATAATGGTTAAGGTCTTAACTCTTACTCTGGCCTACTGGTTAAGGTCTTAGACTCTTACTCTGGCCTAATGGTTAAGGTCTTAACTCTTACTCTGGCCTACTGGTTAAGATCTTAACTCTTACGCTGGCCTAATGGTTAAGGTTTTAACTCTTACTCTGGCCTAATGGTTGAGGTCTTAGACTCTTACTGTGGCCTAATGGTTAAGGTCTTAACTATTACTCTGGCCTACTGGTTAAGGTGTTAACTCTTACTCTGGCCTAATGGTTAAGGACTTAGACTCTTACTCTGGCCTACTGGTTAAGGTCTTAACTCTTACTCTGGCCTAATGGTTAAAGTTTTAACTTTTACTCTGGCCTAATGTTTGAGGTCTTAGACTCTTACTCTTGCCTAATGGTTAAGGTCTTACCTCTTACTCTGGCCTAATGGTTAAGGTCTTAGACTCTTACTCTTGCCTAATGGTTAAGGTCTTAACACTTACTCTGGCCTACTGGTTAAGGTCTTAGACTCTTACTGTGGCCTAATGGTTAAGGTCTTACACTCTTACTCTGGCCTAATGTTAAAGATCTTAACTCTTACGCTGGCCTAATGGTTAAGGTCTTAGACTCTTACTCTGGCCTAACGGTTAAGGTCTTAGACTCTTACTCTGGCCCAATGGTTAAGGTTTTAGACGTTTACTCTTGCCTAATGGTTAAGGTCTTAACTCTTACTCTGGCCTAATGGTTAAGGTCTTAGACTCTTACTCTGGCCTAATGGTTAAGGTCTAGACTCTTACTTAGGCCTAATCCGTAAGGTCTTAATTCTTACTATGGCCTAATGGTTAAGGTCTTAACTCTTACTCTGGCCTAATGGTTAAGGTCTTAGACTCTTACTCTGGCCTAATGGTTAAGGTCTTAGACTCTTACTCGGGCCTAATGGTTAAGGTCTAGACTCTTACTCTGGCCTAGTCCGTAAGGTCTTAACTCTTACTATGGCCTAATGGTTAAGGTCTTAACTCTTACTCTGGCCTAACGGTTAAGGTCTTAGACTCTTACTCTGGCCTAATGGTTAAGGTCTTAACTCTTACTCTGGCCTAATGGGTAAAGTCTTAGACTCTCACTCTGGCCTACTGGTTAAGGTCTTAACTCTTACTCTGGCCTAATGGTTAAGGTCTTAACTCTTACTCTGGACTAATGGTTAAGGTCCTAGACTCTCACTCTGGCATAATGGTTAAGGTCTTAACTCTTACTCTGGCCTACTGGTTAAGGTCTTAGACTCTTACTCTGGCCTAATGGTTAAGGTCTTAACTCTTACTCTGGCCTACTGGTTAAGATCTTAACTCTTACGCTGGCCTAATGGTTAAGGTTTTAACTCTTACTCTGGCCTAATGGTTGAGGTCTTAGACTCTTACTGTGGCCTAATGGTTAAGGTCTTAACTATTACTCTGGCCTACTGGTTAAGGTGTTAACTCTTACTCTGGCCTAATGGTTAAGGACTTAGACTCTTACTCTGGCCTACTGGTTAAGGTCTTAACTCTTACTCTGGCCTAATGGTTAAAGTTTTAACTTGTACTCTGGCCTAATGTTTGAGGTCTTAGACTCTTACTCTTGCCTAATGGTTAAGGTCTTACCTCTTACTCTGGCCTAATGGTTAAGGTCTTAGACTCTTACTCTTGCCTAATGGTTAAGGTCTTAACACTTACTCTGGCCTACTGGTTAAGGTCTTAGACTCTTACTGTGGCCTAATGGTTAAGGTCTTACACTCTTACTCTGGCCTAATGTTAAAGATCTTAACTCTTACGCTGGCCTAATGGTTAAGGTCTTAGACTCTTACTCTGGCCTAACGGTTAAGGTCTTAGACTCTTACTCTGGCCCAATGGTTAAGGTTTTAGACGTTTACTCTTGCCTAATGGTTAAGGTCTTAACTCTTACTCTGGCCTAATGGTTAAGGTCTTAGACTCTTACTCTGGCCTACTGGTTAAGGTCTTAATTCTTACTCTGACTTAATGGTTAAGGTTTTAACTCTTGCTCTGGCGTAATGGTTAAGGTTTTAGACTCTTACTCTGGCCTAATGCTTAAAGTCTTAGACTCTTACTCTGGCCTAATGGTTAAGGTCTTAGACTCTTACACTGGCCTGCTGGTTAAGGTCTTTGCTCTTACTCTGGCCTACTGGTTAAGGTCCTAGACTCTTACTCTGGCCTACAGCGATGACGCAATAACTTATAATGCGGTTAAGAGTATATGGTATGGCTACACTACAAACAACCCAGTAACGATTTCACGAAGGTTGCAGAGAGGTCCTACTCACGTAGGGGTCCCCCCTCACACATACCTCAGCACCCAGCCCTGTAGGATTACCAGGGCCTGCCATAGGGGTGACCTATGAGAGTATACGTGTTGTATGGTATGGGACATAGGGTACCTACGTCCCTGTAAGGGGTGCTAGCACCACCTTACCCAGGCTACAGTAGTGGCCTGGTGGTGTCAGTTTGGGTGGCTGTCCCAGGGTGGCACAATAAGTGCTGCAGCCCTGGTAGGCCTACTGGGGGACCCATGCCCTGGGTACCTAGGGTACCATCTACAAGGGACTGGAAGGGCATGCCCAGCATCCAATTATGTTTGTACCTAGAGTACTCACAACAGTTTTAGGGAGAAAGCAGATAGGCTGGGGTCCTGGATAGCAGGATCCCAGCCAGACTAGTCAAAAACCACTTAAATACCAGGCAAAAAGTTGGGGGCAACCATTAGTCAGATTCCACTCTCCTACACTATTGACTAATGGTTATGGTCTTAACTCTTACTCTGGCCTAATTGGTAAGGTCTTAGACTCTTACTCTGGCCTACTGGTTAAGGTCTTAACTCTTACTCTGGCCTAATGGGTAAGATCTTAGACTCTTACTCTGTCCTAATGGTTAAGGTCTTAGACTCTTACTCTGGCCTAATGGTTAAGGTCTTAACTCTTACTCTGGCCTAATGGTTAAGGTCTTAACTCTTACTTTGGCCTAATGGTGAAGGTCTTAACTCTTACTATTGACTAATGGTTAAGGTCTTAACTCTTACTCTATCCTAATGGTTAAGGTCTTAGACTCTTACTCTGGCCTAATGGTTAAGGTCTTAATTCTTACTCTGGCCTAATGGGTAAGGTCTTAGACTCTTACTCTGGCCTAATGGTTAAGGTCTAGACTCTTACTCTGGCCTAATCCATAAGGTCTTAACTCTTACTATGGCCTAATGGTTAAGGTCTTAGACTCTTACTCTTGCCTAATGGTTAAGGTCTTAACTCTTACTCTGGCCTAATGGTTAAGGTCTTAACTCTTACTTTGGCCTAATGGTGAAGGTCTTAACTCTTACTATTGACTAATGGTTAAGTTCTTAACTCTTACTCTATCCTAATGGTTAAGGTCTTAGACTCTTACTCTTGCCTAATGGTTAAGGTCTTAACTCTTACTCTGGCCTAATGGTTAAGGTCTTAACTCTTACTTTGGCCTAATGGTGAAGGTCTTAACTCTTACTATTGACTAATGGTTAAGGTCTTAACTCTTACTCTATCCTAATGGTTAAGGTCTTAGACTCTTACTCTGGCCTAATGGTTAAGGTCTTAATTCTTACTCTGGCCTAATGGGTAAGGTCTTAGACTCTTACTCTGGCCTAATGGTTAAGGCCTTAACTCTTACTCTGGCCTAATGGGTAAGGTCTTAGACTCTTACTCTGGCCTAATGTTAAAGGTCTTAACTCTTACGCTGGCCTAATGGTTAAGGTCTTAGACTCTTACTCTGGCCTAACGGTTAAGGTCTTAGACTCTTACTCTGGCCCAATGGTTACGGTTTTAGACGTTTACTCTTGCCTAATGGTTAAGGTCTTAACTCTTACTCTGGCCTAATGGTTAAGGTCTTAGACTCTTACTCTGGCCTACTGGTTAAGGTCTTAATTCTTACTCTGACTTAATGGTTAAGGTTTTAACTCTTGCTCTGGCCTAATGGTTAAGGTCCTTACTCTTACTCTGGCCTACTGGTTAAGGTCTTAACTCTTACTCTGGCCTAATGGTTAAGGTCTTAACTCTTACTCTGGACTAATGGTTAAGGTCCTAGACTCTCACTCTGGCATAATGGTTAAGGTCTTAACTCTTACTCTGGCCTACTGGTTAAGGTCTTAGACTCTTACTCTGGCCTAATGGTTAAGGTCTTAACTCTTACTCTGGCCTACTGGTTAAGATCTTAACTCTTACGCTGGCCTAATGGTTAAGCTCTTAGACTCTTACTCTGGCCTACTGGTTAAAGTCTTAACTCTTACTCTGGCCTAATGCTTAAGGTTTTAACTCTTACTCTGGCCTAATGGTTGAGGTCTTAGACTCTTACTGTGGCCTAATGGTTAAGGTCTTAACTATTACTCTGGCCTACTGGTTAAGGTGTTAACTCTTACTCTGGCCTAATGGTTAAGGTCTTAGACTCTTACTCTGGCCTACTGGTTAAGGTCTTAACTCTTACTCTGGCCTAATGGTTAAAGTTTTAACTTTTACTCTGGCCTAATGTTTGAGGTCTTAGACTCTTACTCTTGCCCAATGGTTAAGGTCTTACCTCTTACTCTGGCCTAATGGTTAAGGTCTTAGACTCTTACTCTTGCCTAATGGTTAAGGTCTTAACTCTTACTCTGGCCTACTGGTTAAGGTCTTAGACTCTTACTGTGGCCTAATGGTTAAGGTCTTAGACTCTTACTCTGGCCTAATGTTAAAGATCTTAACTCTTACGCTGGCCTAATGGTTAAGGTCTTAGACTCTTACTCTGGCCTAACGGTTAAGGTCTTAGACTCTTACTCTGGCCCAATGGTTAAGGTTTTAGACGTTTACTCTTGCCTAATGGTTAAGGTCTTAACTCTTACTCTGGCCTAATGGTGAAGGTCTTAGACTCTTACTCTGGCCTACTGGTTAAGGTCTTAATTCTTACTCTGACTTAATGGTTAAGTGTGAGAAGTTGGCTTGGCATATGCTGTTCCTAGTTATAGGGACACCTTGCACCAGTCCAATTCGACTCCTATTGATGATAGGTTTAAGACAACCTTTAAAGAAAGCTATCCTAGTGGTAGCTGTGGAGAGCAGCCTTCAGGCTAAGTCTTGAAGGAGTGTTAAGCTTATTGTTTTACCATAATAACCTCTTGAATAACCAAATGAAAGAGTAGCCCACACAGGTATATATATAAAATATATGTATTTATTCTAGACAGAATCCCACAGTCACTTTATGTGGCTAGTGGCAAAGTTACACTTCAAACAAGCATTTATAAACACAATAAATAGCACAGAAATCAATGGGCCCCAGGGGGGGACCAAACCATATACTAAAATAGTGGTATTAGAACCACGACAATTCTACAGGCAATGCCTTGGGCATTCAGGATCGCTGGCCCCTTCGGAATCCACCCACAGTTAAGAGGAAGGGGACCCACGGGAGGCGTGTGCAGTGCGAGAAGTTGCTATCGGGATCGCAATGTTAGCCTATGGAGAATGTCACGGTTGGATAATTAAGGTTTAAGGACACTTCTAACAAGAGTACAAAGTTAAGACTTGAGACTTAAGGCTTTGGAGAGCCCACCACCACGGAAGTACCGAAGTATCACTGTTACCTGCCCCAGGGAAGCCGGGTGCATAGGTCGATTCTGGTGTCGGGTCGTGGGCTGATTTTCTATGGAAAAGGAGTCCAAACTGCTGCTAGCTGGAAGTGTCGTTGAAGTCGTGAAGATTAAAGTTGAAGAAAAGACAAAGATGAACCTGAAAGCAGAGGGGACAGAGTCTGGGTCACAGCACAGTGACCAGGGAGCTCACAGGAAGGAACTCGTGGATGTCGGGTGCTTCAGGTGTGGAAGGTACAGCTGGGCTCTGCAGTCACGGGCTCCGGGAGGCTTCAAGGAAGGCCAGCTTCTGGAGGGCGACTGTCCCACGTCGGCTGAGGGTCACTGCGGTGTTAGTGTCCCGATTGGATCCACTAAGCATTGGCAACCGCAACCCACGCAAGATGAACAAAGCAGCTGCTGGTGCAGACCCACGAGGTCTGAGGGTGCTCTCCTTTGTAGGGAGTGTAGAGCAGGCCTGGAGCAACCAGGGGAACTCTTGGAAAAGAAGATTGTCCTCCGTCAGGGCCCACAAGTCGAGAGACAAGGGACCGCGGAAGGCAGCAAAATGGAGTGCGTAAAAGGGCTCCCACGGGCCACCGGAGCAGGCCAGGGAGCTGAGAGTCGGCACAAATGCTGCTTGATGGTTGGCTCAAGAATGGGCCAAAGCACAACTTCCCCACTGGTCGGGGTCATGTGCTGGACAAGAGGTGGCTGGTGTCTTGGGGTATGCGGGGATCTCGACACCCACGTGGTCCAGGGTGCTCAGACTTGCTGGGCACACTCACAGGACACTGGGATGCACTGGAGACCCACCTCGAGGTTGCTGGATGGCGTCAAAGGTCGTGAGAGCAACGAAGTTCCAACTGGGTATCTTGTAGTCTTTTAGGTGCCTGCCAAGCAGGGGGATAACTCCTTTATCCCAAGGGAGATTTCTTCAGTCAGCTGGGCAGCAGCTCATCGAAGGTCAGTTCTGTGAAGTCCTGTACGAATCTAAGGCTCTAGGGCAAAGTTATTCCCATATATCCCCAAGATTAGGGGATGGTCCAAAAGAGAGCCTACCAATCAGAGTAGAGGCGGGAAAGGGTGGCTACACCCACTCCCCTTTGTGTGTTTCACGCCTGGGCGAGGGGCAGGATGCCTCTGAACCAGTTCCAGGCGGTGTATGCAGAATTGGGGCTGTGCAGCTGCCTACGTGCAACTCTGAAAGGACATTTGGTGCACCCACCCTGTTCCAATCCACATATCCTGTCTGGGGAGGTGCTGGCACCTCCCTGCCACAGGAGCCCTATTGTCCAGATGGCGAGGCTGGGGTTTTCCCCAGCAACAGCCAGCCAGAGTCGTGTAGGTGGCGAACAGTAGCCATTTTGTGGTACATGTGCACTTTTAAATTGGTGTCCAAATTCTACCGCTTTTCCCATATCACCCTCCTAGCAAGGGGGAATCGTGCCTCCATGCCCATGGCTGGACTGGGGGTATGATTCCTTCATGTTTGACACCAAACACGATATGGTTCTGTGTAGCCATTCCTAAGTTACAGCGATGACGCAATAACTTATAATGCGGTTAAGAGTATATGGTATGGCTACACTACAAACAACCCAGTAACAATTTTACGAAGGTTGCAGAGAGGTCCTACTCACGTAGGGGTCCCCCTCACACATACCTCAGCACCCAGCCCTGTAGGATTGCCAGGGCCTGCCATAGGGGTGACCTATGAGAGTATAAGTGTTGTAAGGTATGGGACATAGGGTACCTACATCCCTGTAAGGGGTGCTAGCACCACCTTACCCTGGCTACAGTAGTGGCCTGGTGGTGTCAGTTTGGGTGGCTGTCCCAGGGTGGCACAATAAGTGCTGCAGCCCTGGTAGGCCTACTGGGGGACCCATGCCCTGGGTACCTAGGGTACCATCTACAAGGGACTGGTAGGGCATGCCCAGCATCCAATTATGTTTGTACCTAGAGTACTCACAACAGTTTTAGGGAGAAAGCAGATAGGCTGGGGTCCTGGATAGCAGGATCCCAGCCAGACTAGTCAAAAACTACTTAAATACCAGGCAAAAAGTTGGGGGCAACCATTAGTCAGATTCCACTCTCCTACATAACCCCCCCCCAAACGAAAGGAGATAAGGCTAACCTTGTCCAGATAAGCCTTTATTTCCTGAGTGGCCATATAAGGAAGAACCTGTACTAACATGGTTGCTCCCTGTGTCATGGTCCACTTGGGAAATCCTACCCCAAGGGGTTCTAGAGTTTCTCCAAAGTCTAGGGAAATTACCTGTATTGGTTTTTGGGTCAGAGGTGGGCTGGTGGGGTGTCTGAGTCTGGAAGTGAGACCCTACTTGGGTTGGTCTCAACCTCCTCAGATCACTGGCCACTATGGAAGCCTTTCTGCCCATGACTGTGTCATATCTGGCCCTAAGGGTCAACCTCTGGCTGCCTACAGCTGGGGGTTGGATCCCTTTGGCTGGAATAGTGGAGGGCACTGGAAGGTTTGGGGCAGCTAGCCCCCAGGTTTCCCTGTGCTCAACAACATCCATTTGAGGGGTGCCTATACCTAGGGGTAAGGGGGATCCCTCAGTTTGTAGAGGAATTTTCACCTGGCTGAAACTACTCTGCTGGGTGTCCCTAATCTATTGATGAGGGGGTTCCTCTGGGCAGGGGCCCAATAAGGGTCCACTGACCTCCCTGACCTCTGCAGCCCTGGGCTGACTGAGGCAGGGTAGAGAGGGGCAGGATACCTGCTCCAGACTGGGTACCACCTTGGAACGATCCCCTGCCATCAAAGAGGTGGGCAGGCCAGGCCTGTCCACTTCTGGGGCAGTTACTTCACAAGGGGCAGGATCAGTTCCCTGAGAAACTTGACCCTTACCTGTAGTCTGGTGGGGGGAGGACTGTTCCTCTTCCCCTATGCTCTCTGTTTGGGTAGAGTGATCCATAGTTTCAGGCTTCACTCTTTCTATTTTCTCCTGGGGTGGAGGTGAGGCCCTCAGGGTCTCATCCACTTTCTCAGGGATTCCTACCATTTTCAAATGGGCCTTGTGGTCAACCTCAGCCCAGGCTGAGATTTCTAGATCATTCCCCAGTAGGCAATCTACAGGCAAGTTTGGGGACACTGCCACTCTCTTGGGGCCAGTGACCCCTCCCCAGCTGAGATTTATCACTGCCATGGGATGATCTGTCCTGATTCCATCTATGTTGGTCACCTGGTAGCTAAACCCAGGTAAAAGCTGATCTAGGGGCACTAGCCTCTTGGTCACCATGGTGACACTGGCCCCTGTGTCCTTATAGGCCACAGCCTTCTGACCATTGATTATTGGTTCTTGTCTGTACCTGCCCAGAATACTGGGGCTCATGGTAAAGTTGGCAAACCCCATGCCACCATCACAGACCATAGTTGCTTGAGTAGGGGACCTGGATAGGCCAGAGTCCCCCTGAGTTCCCCAAGAAATCCCAACTAAGTTTCTGGGTGCACTCCCACCACCTGGGGGATTACTACTAGTAGTAACAGGAGGTGTTGGAGCTGGTTTTGGAGGAACATTCTCTTTATTGCCATTCTTTGGACAGCTGGAGTCAGTTTTCCAGTGGCCAGGTTTCTTACACACATGGCAATATGGTTTCTTGTTATTAGAGGAAGTATTTTGGGACCCACCCCCAGCACTGGGTTGTTGGGGCCCTTCAGAGGACTTTTCTTGTTTATCATCCCCACCTTTCTCTTTGGGCTTAGTGGAATCCTTCTTCTGGTCACCAACTTGGTTCTTAAGCCTAATCCTGGTTCTGACCCATTTGTCTGCCTTCTTTCCCAATTCTTGGGGAGAGGTCAGATCAGAGTCCACCAGGTGCTGGTGTAAAAGTTGGTTCTGACAATTATTAAGAATCTGCTCCCTCATAATGAGATTATACAATCCTTGATAGTCATTAACTTTACTGCCATTTAACCAACCTTCCAGTGCCTTGGTTGCACAATCCACAAAGTCTACCCAATCTTGATTCTGTGCTTTCTGGGTGTCTCTGAACTTAAGTCTGTATTGATCAGTGGTTAAGCCAAACCCATCTATTAAAGCAGCTTTCAAGATGTAATAATCATCAGCATCCTCTTCTCTTACAGAGAGGAGCTTGTCTCTACCTTTATCTGAAAAGGAGAGCCACAGGATTGTTGCCCACTGCTCTACAGGGACCCTCTGTACTCTACAGGCCCTTTCAAGAGCAGATATCCATTTGTGGATATCATCCCCATTCTGATAGGGGGGCACAATCTTGTGGAGGTTCCTATTGTCAGGGACTTTCTCTCTAACTCTAGGGGTTTCATAAATGCCACCAGGGATCTCTAGACCCCACTTTCTTGAAGCTTTCTGAAGCTCCAGGGTTTCCCTGTCCAATGCTAACTGTTCTCTTTTAAGCTCAAGCTTAGCCTGCTCAAATTTGATCAGTCTGCATTTCCTCTCATGAGAGGATTCTCTTCTCTGAGAAGAGGCAGAGGACCCTTTGGATCTCCTAGAATGGTTGGATCCCACTGAGGGGGATCTGTTCCTTCTTGGATCCACCACTCTCCTTTTAAGGGTGGAGGGGGTGCCTCTTGAGCCATCACCTCCATGTTGTGAGTGGTTTGTTTCTTCCAGGTCAGGATTTTCATCCTCTTCCTGTTCCTCATCAGAGTCCACTCTGGGAGTATCCTCTTCTGAAGGATGCCCACCCACTCTGTCTGTCCCTCTGGACCCTATGGATTCCATAAAGTCTGCTATGAGCAGGATTTCCCTGAGACGTTGTGTGTTGGCACCTTTGTTTGTCTTCAGTTTTCTAAGGGTGCACATTTCCCTGAGCTCTGCAAAGGAGAAATTATCATACTTATCTACTGGGACCCTCTGGGGTCCTTCCATAGCCTTAGTGGCACCTGCACCTGAAGACATGTTTAGTGTAGTGATGTATCTACCTACACTAAGTGTGGCCTACTGAACCCTCTCTTGAGTTGTAGTCAAGGTGTGCTAAACCCTCTACACACAACTCCAAGTTCAGTAGAACTTATTGTATTCTAGCTTGAATTTATATGTACCTTTGGTACCTTGTGGCTTTCACTTTAGAAATTCAATTTGTTATCTGGTAAAACAATGGCAAGCTTGAATCCCACCGCTGCCACCAATGTGAGAAGTTGGCCTGGCATATGCTGTTCCTAGTTATAGGGACACCTTGCACCAGTCCAATTCGACTCCTATTGATGATAGGTTTAAGACAACCTTTAAAGAAAGCTATCCTAGTGGTAGATGTGGAGAGCAGCATTCAGGCTAAGTCTTGAAGGAGTGTTAAGCTTATTGTTTTACCATAATAACCTCTTGAATAACCAAATGAAAGAGTAGCCCACACAGGTATATATATAAAATATATGTATTTATTCTAGACAGAATCCCACAGTCACTTTATGTGGCTAGTGGCAAAGTTACACTTCAAACAAGCATTTATAAACACAATAAATAGCACAGAAATCAATGGGCCCCAGGGGGGGACCAAACCATATACTAAAATAGTGGTATAAGAACCACGACAATTCTACAGGCAATGCCTAGGGCATTCAGGATCGCTGGCCCCTTCGGAATCCACCCACAGTTAAGAGGAAGGGGACCCACGGGAGGCGTGTGCAGTGCGAGAAGTTGCTATCGGGATCGCAATGTTAGCCTATGGAGAATGTCGCGGTTGGATAATTAAGGTTTAAGGACACTTCTAACAACAGTACAAAGTTAAGACTTGAGACTTAAGGCTTTGGAGAGCCCACCACCACGGAAGTACCGAAGTACCACTGTTACCTGCCCCAGGGAAGCCGGGTGCATAGGTCGATTCTGGTGTCGGGTCGCGGGCTGATTTTCTATGGAAAAGGAGTCCAAACTGCTGCTAGCTGGAAGTGTCGTTGAAGTCGTGAAGATTAAAGTTGAAGAAAAGACAAAGATGAACCTGAAAGCAGAGGGGACAGAGTCTGGGTCACAGCACAGTGACCAGGGAGCTCACAGGAAGGAACTCGTGGATGTCGGGTGCTTCAGGTGTGGAAGGTACAGCTGGGCTCTGCAGTCACGGGCTCCGGGAGGCTTCAAGGAAGGCCAGCTTCTGGAGGGCGACTGTCCCACGTCGGCTGAGGGTCGCTGCGGTGTTAGTGTCCCGATTGGATCCACTAAGCATTGGCAACCGCAACCCATGCAAGATGAACAAAGCAGCTGCTGGTGCAGACCCACGAGGTCTGAGGGTGCTCTCCTTTGTAGGGAGCGTAGAGCAGGCCTGGAGCAACCAAGGGAACTCTTGGAAAAGAAGATTGTCCTCCGTCAGGACCCACAAGTCGAGAGACAAGGGACCGTGGAAGGCAGCAAAATGGAGTGCGTAAAAGGGCTCCCACGGGCCACCAGAGCGGGCCAGGGAGCTGAGAGTCGGCACAAATGCTGCTTGATGGTTGGCTCAAGAATGGGCCAAAGCACAACTTCCCCACTGGTCGGGGTCGTGTGCTGGACAAGAGGTGGCCGGTGTCTCGGGGTATGCAGGGATCTCAACACCCACGTGGTCCAGGGTGCTCAGACTTGCCGGGCACACTCACAGGACGCTGGGATGCACTGGAGACCCACCTCGAGGTTGCTGGAAGGCGTCAAAGGTCGTGAGAGCAACAAAGTTCCAACCGGGTATCTTGTAGTCTTTTAGGTGCCTGCCAAGCAGGGGGATAACTCCTTTATCCCAAGGGAGATTTCTTCAGTCAGCTGGGCAGCAGCTCGTCGAAGGTCAGTTCTGTGAAGTCCTGTACGAATCTAAGGCTCTAGGGCAAAGTTATTCCCATATATCCCCAAGATTAGGGGATGGTCCAAAAGAGAGCCTACCAATCAGAGTAGAGGCGGGAAAGGGTGGCTACACCCACTCCCTTTTGTGTGTTTCCCGCCTGGGCGAGGGGCAGGATGCCCCTGAACCGGTTCCAGGCGGTGTATGCAGAATTGGGGCTCTGCAGCTGCCTACGTGCAACTCTGAAAGGCCATTTGGTGCACCCACCCTGTTCCAATCCACATATCCTGTCTGGGGAGGTGCTGGCACCTCCCTGCCACAGGAGCCCTATTGTCCAGATGGCGAGGCTGGGGTTTTCCCCAGCAACAGCCAGCCAGAGTCGTGTAGGTGGCGAACAGTAGCCATTTTGTGGTACATGTGCACTTTTAAATTGGTGTCCAAATTCTACCGCTTTTCCCATATCACCCTCCTAGCAAGGGGGAATCGTGCCCCCATGCCCATGGCTGGACTGGGGGTATGATTCCTTCATGTTTGACACCAAACACGATATGGTTCTGTGTAGCCATTCCTAAGTTACAGCGATGACGCAATAACTTATAATGCGGTTAAGAGTATATGGTATGGCTACACTACAAACAACCCAGTAACGATTTTACGAAGGTTGCAGAGAGGTCCTACTCACGTAGGGGTCCCCCCTCACACATACCTCAGCACCCAGCCCTGTAGGATTACCAGGGCCTGCCATAGGGGTGACCTATGAGAGTATATGTGTTGTAAGGTATGGGACATAGGGTACCTACATCCCTGTAAGGGGTGCTAGCACCACCTTACCCAGGCTACAGTAGTGGCCTGGTGGTGTCAGTTTGGGTGGCTGTCCCAGGGTGGCACAATAAGTGCTACAGCCCTGGTAGGCCTAATGGGGGACCCATGCCCTGGGTAACTAGGGTACCATCTACAAGGGACTGGTAGGGCATGCCCAGCATCCAATTATGTTTGTACCTAGAGTACTCACAACAGTTTTAGGGAGAAAGCAGATAGGCTGGGGTCCTGGATAGCAGGATCCCAGCCAGACTAGTCAAAAACCACTTAAATAACAGGCAAAAAGTTGGGGGCAACCATTAGTCAGATTCCACTCTCCTACATTAAGGTTTTAACTCTTGCTCTGGCGTAATGGTTAAGGTTTTAGACTCTTACTCTGGCTTAATGCTTAAAGTCTTAGACTCTTACTCTGGCCTAATGGTTAAGGTCTTAGACTCTTACACTGGCCTGCTGGTTAAGGTCTTTGCTCTTACTCTGGCCTACTGGTTAAGGTCCTAGACTCTTACTCTGGCCTAATGGTTAAGGTCCTAACTATTACTATTGACTAATGGTTATGGTCTTAACTCTTACTCTGGCCTAATTGGTAAGGTCTTAGACTCTTACTCTGGCCTACTGGTTAAGGTCTTAACTCTTACTCTGGCCTAATGGGTAAGATCTTAGACTCTTACTCTGTCCTAATGGTTAAGGTATTAGACTCTTACTCTGGCCTAATGGTTAAGGTCTAGACTCTTACTCTGGCCTAATCCGTAAGGTCTTAACTCTTACTATGGCCTAATGGTTAAGGTCTTAGACTCTTACTCTTGCCTAATGGTTAAGGTCTTAACTCTTACTCTGGCCTAATGGTTAAGGTCTTAACTCTTACTTTGGCCTAATAGTGAAGGTCTTAACTCTTACTATTGACTAATGGTTAAGGTCTTAACTCTTACTCTATCCTAATGGTTAAGGTCTTAGACTCTTACTCTGGCCTAATTGTTAAGGTCTTAATTCTTACTCTGGCCTAATGGGTAAGGTCTTAGACTCTTACTCTGGCCTAATGGTTAAGGCCTTAACTCTTACTCTGGCCTAATGGGTAAGGTCTTAGACTCTTACTCTGGCCTAATGTTAAAGGTCTTAACTCTTACGCTGGCCTAATGGTTAAGGTCTTAGACTCTTACTCTGGCCTAACGGTTAAGGTCTTAGACTCTTACTCTGGCCCAATGGTTAAGGTTTTAGACGTTTACTCTTGCCTAATGGTTAAGGTCTTAACTCTTACTCTGGCCTAATGGTTAAGGTCTTAGACTCTTACTCTGGCCTACTGGTTAAGGTCTTAATTCTTACTCTGACTTAATGGTTAAGGTTTTAACTCTTGCTCTGGCCTAATGGTTAAGGTCCTTACTCTTACTCTGGCCTAATGGTTAAGGTATTAGACTCTTACTCTGGCCTAATGGTTAAGGTCTTGACTCTTACTCTGGCCTAATGGTTAAGGTCTTAGACTCTTACTCTGGCCTAATGGTTAAGGTATTATACTCTTACTCTGGCCTAATGGCTAAGGTCTTGACTCTCACTCTGGCCTAATGGTTAAGGTCTAGACTCCTACTCTGGCCTACTGGTTAAGGTCTTAACTCTTACTGTGGCCTTATGGTTAAGGTCTTAGACTCTTACTCTGGCCTACTGGTTAAGACCTTAACTCTTACTCTGGCCTAATGGTTAAGGTTTTAACTCTTACTCTGGCCTAATGGTTAAGGTTTTAGACTCTTACTCTGGCCTAACGGTTAAAGTCTTAGACTCTTACTCTGGCATAATGGTTAAGGTCTTATCTCTTACTCTGGCCTAATGGTTAAGGTCTAAGACTCTTACTCTTGCCTAATGGTTAAGGTCTTAACTCTTACTCTGGCCTAATGGTTAAGGTCTTAACTCTTTGTGAGAAGTTGGCCTGGCATATGCTGGTCACTAGTTCTAGTGGCCACCTTGCACCAGTCCAATTCGACTCTTGGTAGATAGGTTTAAAGACAACCTTTAATAAGAAAGCTATCCTAGTGGTAGCTGTGGAGAGCAGCCTTCAGGCTAAGTCTCTGAGGAATGTAAAGCAGCTTGTTTTACCTTATAATCTCTTGAATTACCAAATGAAAAGACACCACACAGGTATATATATGAAATATATATGTATTTATTACTAAATATACTCTACTAATCTCTTTATGAGATTAGTCCCAGGTAAACATTTAAAAGATCAACATTTCTCAACAAATTAAGCACATAAATCACTGTAGCCCTAGGGGCGTACCAGACCATATACTAAGTAAATGGTATAACAAATTCGACAAGCAAAATGAAGAGGCCTAGGGCCTTGGGAATCGCTGGGGCTTCACTGCTGTAGTGTTTTCAGGTAAGTAACTAGCCCACAGGGGACGCGTGCAGTGTCTAAACACGCACGCGAGTTTCTCATAGACTTCAATGCAAAAATGTCGCGATTTGTATTTTAAAGTTTTAGGGCACTTCTGAGTGGACAACAAGCACACAACTTACAGGGTAAGTATTTCGATAGCCAATGCACACTTGGGCACCGTAATGCCAGAGTTACCTCACCCAGGGAGTCCGGGTGCACAGGTGTCCTTTGGTGTCGGGTCGCGATGCTGTTTTCAATGGGAATCGAGGTGTTCTTGCTGCTTGTGTCGTCGAGAGAGGTGTCCGTTCGGTTCCAACGATGGATTGGAGTTGCAGGCGACCTGGAAATTGAGGGGACAGAGTTCAGAGTCACTTGCCAGTGACCGGTGGCCTTCAGGATAGATGACCACAGCTGTCGCGTCGCTTTCGTCGCTGATGGCGTTTTGTCTCTTCGCCCACGCCGTCCAGGAGGGATCGATGATGACCAGCAGCTGGAGTTGGAGGGTCCCACGACGTCTGCAGCTGTTGGCGGTGTCGGCACTCGGATTGGAGCCAACAAACCTTGGCAACTGCAAGTCTCGGGGAGAGTGAAGATGGTGGATAGCTCAGACCAGCAAGGTCCGAGAGACTTACCCAGCAAGGGTAAGTGAGGGTAGGCCCAGAGCAACCAGGCCAGCCCTTGGAATCGTCGAGGATGTCTTCAGGAGGGCTACTAGCCAACGGGCAAGCAACCGCGAAGACGCCTTTGCAGGAAAACTTCAGCAACAGCCCACGGTCTCTCGGGACGGGGTAGGCCGCTGATCTTTGGTTCAGTACCTGCTCAGGACTTGGACATTAAGTGGTCCAAAGCACAGGTTTGTAGTTCGTCGTTCAGGGCTTGCACTCGAAATCAGTGCACGGTTCCCTGGTATTGTCGTTCCTCGTCACTCGTGGGGTCCAGACGCCACAGCTTCGCTGGGGACTCAAAATGGCCGTAGAGAGGTCAGGAAATCGACTTCAGGGGACGCAGGGACTTCGGGCTCCGGCGGGAGCGGGAAAGTTTGCAACCGTTGTTTAGTCCTTAAGGTGCCTGCAAAGCAGGGGAGCCACTCCTTGGCTCCAAGGGAGATCCTTCGGTCTTCTAAAGGTAGTAGAACGTTGAAGGGACCGGATTCTTCTTCGTAGAGCGTCGTCCAGGTGTAATCTGAATTGCATTGGCAATCTTTGGTATCTTATACTGTAAAGATGGGAGGGACTAGCTCTAGGGCCACTCCTCTAGGAGGGCCAGGGTAGGGGTGGTTACACCCACTTCCCTTTGTCCAGTTTCGCGCCAGGACAGGGGCAGAGGCCCCTGAACCGGTTTGAGCTGGCATATGCACAGAGGAGCCTACTGCTCCCCCAGTGCAGGACTTCAAAGGCACTCTAAGAGTGCACCCACCCAGCTCCAATACACTAAATCCTGTCTGGAAGGTTGTGACACCTCCCTGTGACAGGAAACCCTTTGTTGAGCTCCCTCCACTGCGAGTTTCGGTCAGCAGCAGGAGGGCAGCCCGGTGTCTGTGCTGGTGGCATCCATTTTGTGATGCCAGGGCTCTAGAAGATTTCTACCGTTTGGTACAGTGGGTACATGTCGTCCCCTCTAGTAGGGTGGGATCATACTCCCACACCAGTTACTGGTGTGGGGGTATGATTCCAAAACGTTTGACACCAAACACGACATGTTTTGATGCAGTCATTCCAAAGTTAGCATTAACCGGGAGGTTATAATGCACTTAAGAGTATATGGTTTAACCGCATCCACAAACAGCAGCAGAGAATAGACTCTGCCAGCTGCAGGGGGGTCCTGCTCAGGCAGAAGCACCCCCTCACATAGTAAACCGTGCACCCTGCCCTTGGGATTGATAGGGCCTACCATAGGGGTGACTGATAGGTTCATATGTGTGTGTATGGTGAGATATAGAAACCTATACCTCTGTGAGGAGGGCTAACACTACCTCACACAGGCTGCAGTAGCAGGCCTGTGGTGTCAGATTGAGAATGCTTCCCAGGGGTGGCATAATACATGCTGCAGCCCCTGGTAGGCCTGTGAAGTACCAATGCCCTAGGTACCTAAGGTACCATATACTAGGGGCCCACAAGGTACCACAGTATCCAATCACTAGTGCATCTAGTATGCACACCAATCATTTTAGGGAGTAAGCAGATAGGCTGGGGTCCTGAATAGCAGGATCCCAGCCAGACTAGTCAAAAACCACTCGAACACCAGGAAAAAAGTGGGGGCAACCATATAGTCAGATTCCACCTTCCTACATAACCCCCCCCCAAACGAAAGGAGATAAGGCTAACCTTGTCCAGATAAGCCTTTATTTCCTGAGTGGCCATATAAGGAAGAACCTGCACTAGCATGGTTGCTCCCTGTCTCATGGTCCACTTGGGAAATTCTACCCAAAGGGGTTCTAGAGTTTCTCCAAAGTCTAGGGAAATTACCTGTATTGGTTTTTGGGTCAGAGGTGGGCTGGTGGGGTGTCTGAGTCTGGAAGTGAGGCCCTATTTGGGTTGGTCTCAACCTCCTCAGATCACTGGCCACTATGGAATCCTTTCTGCCCATGACTGTGTCATATCTGGCCCTAAGGGTCAACCTCTGGCTGCCTACAGCTGGGGGTTGGATCCCTTTGGTTGGAATAGTGGAGGGCACTGGAAGGTTTGGGGCAACCAGGCCCCAGGTTTCCCTGTGTTCAACAACATCCATTTGAGGGGTGCCTATACCTAGGGGTAAGGGGGATCCCTCAGGTTGTAGAGGAATTTTCACCTGGCTAGAACTACTCTGCTGGGTGTCCCTAATCTGCTGATGAGGGGGTTCCTCTGGACAGGGGCCCATTAAGGGTCCACTGACCTCCCTGACCTCTGCAGCCCTGGGCTGACTGAGGCAGGGTAGAGAGGGGCAGGATACCTGCTCCAGACTGGGTACCACCTTGGAAGGATCCCCTGCCATCTGAGAGGTGACCAGGCCAGGCCTGTCCACTTCTGGGGCAGTTACTTCACAAGGGGCAGGATCAGTTCCCTTAGAAACTTGACCCTCACCCTTGGTCTGGTGGGGGGAGGACTGTTCCTCTCCCCCTATGCTCTCTGTCTGGGTAGAGTGATCCCTAGTTTCAGGCTTCACTCCCCTTACTTTCTCCTGGGGTGGAGGTGAGGCCCTCAGGGTCTCATCCACTCGCTCAGGGATGCCTAACATTCTTAAATGGGCATTGTGGTCTACCTCAGCCCAGGCTGAGATCTCTAGATCATTCCCCAGTAAGCAATCTACAGGCAAGGTTGGGGACACTGCCACTCTCTTGGGGCCAGTGACCCCCCCCCAGCTGAGATTTACTACTGCCATGGGATGGTCTGTCCTAATTCCATCAATATTGGTCACCTGGTAGCTAAACTCAGGTAAAAGCTGTTCTAGGGGCACTAGTCTCCTTGTCACCATGGTGACACTAGCCCCTGTGTCCCTGTAGGCCACAGCCTTCTGACCATTGATCATAGGCTCTTGTCTGTACCTGCCCAAGATATTGGGACTCATGGTAAAGTTGGCAAACCCCATGCCACCATCACAGACTAGAGTTGCTGGTGTAGGGGACCTGGTTAGGCCAGAGTCCCCCTGTGTTCCCCAAGAGAGCCCAACTAATTTTTTGGGTGCACTCCCACCACCTGGGGGATTACTACTTGTAGTAACAGGAGGTGTTGGAGCTGCATTGGGAGGAACATTTTCTTTATTGCCATTCTTTGGACAGTTGGAGTCAGTTTTCCAGTGTCCAGGTTGCTTGCACACATGGCAATATGGTTTCTTATTGGAAGAGGAAGGATTTTGGGACCCACCCCCAGAACTGGGTTTTTGGGGCCCTTCAGAGGACTTTTCTGTTTTATCATCCCCACCTTTCTCTTTGGGCTTAGTGGAATCTTTCTTCTGGTCACCACCTTGGTTCTTGGGCCTAACCCTGGTTCTGACCCATTTGTCTGCCTTCTTTCCCAATTCTTGGGGAGAGGTCAGATCAGAGTCCACCAGGTACTGGTGTAAGAGTTGGTTTTGACAATTATTAAGGATCTGCTCTCTCATAATCAAATTATACAATCCCTTAAAGTCAGTGACTCTACTGCCAACAATCCAACCCTCCAGAGCCTTGGTAGCACAATCTACAAAGTCCACCCAATCCTGAGTCTGTGCTTTCTGGGTATCCCTGAACTTCAACCTGTACTGTTCAGTGGTTAAGCCAAACCCATCTATCAAAGCACTCTTCAGGGATTCATAGTCATTAGCATCCTCTTCTCTAACAGTGAGGAGCTTGTCTCTACCTTTATCTGAAAAGGAGAGCCACAAGATTGCTTCCCACTGTTTCTGGGGGACCTGTTGAACTTTACAGGCCCTCTCCATAGCAGTTATCCATTTGTGGATATCATCCCCACTCTGGTAGGGAGGAACAACCTTGGACAGGTTCCTATGGTCAGGAGTATAATCTCTGTTTCTAGGGACACTGTTGCTGCCACCAGGGGTATCTAACCCCTCCTTCTTTGAAGCTCTTTGGAGCTCGAAGGCTTCCCTATCTAAGGCCAGTTGCTTGGCTCTGAGAGCAAGCCTAGCTTCCTCATACTGTAGCAACTTGTACCTTCTCTCAGAAGAGGTCTCCCTGGGAAAGTTGGAGTTCTTCTGTGGGACAGATTCTCTTCCAGAGTGGTATGAATGGTCAGATTCCCTTGAGAGGGACCTAGGCCTCTCTCCCACTCTGTCAGTTCTCTTAGAGAGAATTCCTCTGTTCCTTTCAGACTCTTCTAAGTCTGGCCCTTCAATCACAGACTCCAGGTCATCTTGATTTTCATCATCAGACCCAGAGACTATGTTTGACCCACCCCCTGATCCAGACCCACTTGCTCCTAGAGCTTGTTTCAGGTCATCTGCTACTAGCAGATCTATCAGGTGCTGTGATGAGGGACTCCTGCCCACCCTCAGTCCTCTTTCAAAGCATAAGGCCTTCAGGTCAGTGTAGGCCAGGTCTTTGTACTGAGCTGGGATGGACCCACTGGCTCCATCCTGGTGAGGCATACTAGTGTTGTGCAGTGTTGTACTACCTACACTAGTTGTGGCCTACTAAACCTAGCTTGAGCTGTAGCAAGGGTGTGCTTATCCCTTTACACACAGCTCTAAGTTCAGTAGAACTTATTGATACTAGCTTGACTTTATATGTACCTTGAGTACCTTAAGTGGTTTTCAGTTAGTAATTCAAATTGAGATTTTCTGGTAAAACAATGGCAAGCTGTAATCCCACACGCTGCCCACCAATGTGGGAAGTTGGCCTGGCATATGCTGGTCACTAGTTCTAGTGGCCACCTTGCACCAGTCCAATTCGACTCTTGGTAGATAGGTTTAAAGACAACCTTTAATAAGAAAGCTATCCTAGTGGTAGCTGTGGAGAGCAGCCTTCAGGCTAAGTCTCTGAGGAATGTAAAGCAGCTTGTTTTACCTTATAATCTCTTGAATTACCAAATGAAAAGACACCACACAGGTATATATATGAAATATATATGTATTTATTACTAAATATACTCTACTAATCTCTTTATGAGATTAGTCCCAGGTAAACATTTAAAAGATCAACATTTCTCAACAAATTAAGCACATAAATCACTGTAGCCCTAGGGGCGTACCAGACCATATACTAAGTAAATGGTATAACAAATTCGACAAGCAAAATGAAGAGGCCTAGGGCCTTGGGAATCGCTGGGGCTTCACTGCTGTAGTGTTTTCAGGTAAGTAACTAGCCCACAGGGGACGCGTGCAGTGTCTAAACACGCACGCGAGTTTCTCATAGACTTCAATGCAAAAATGTTGCGATTTGTATTTTAAAGTTTTAGGGCACTTCTGAGTGGACAACAAGCACACAACTTACAGGGTAAGTATTTCGATAGCCAATGCACACTTGGGCACCGTAATGCCAGAGTTACCTCACCCAGGGAGTCCGGGTGCACAGGTGTCCTTTGGTGTCGGGTCGCGATGCTGTTTTCAATGGGAATCGAGGTGTTCTTGCTGCTTGTGTCGTCGAGAGAGGTGTCCGTTCGGTTCCAACGATGGATTGGAGTTGCAGGCGACCTGGAAATTGAGGGGACAGAGTTCAGAGTCACTTGCCAGTGACCGGTGGCCTTCAGGATAGATGACCACAGCTGTCGCGTCGCTTTCGTCGCTGATGGTGTTTTGTCTCTTCGCCCACGCCGTCCAGGAGGGATCGATGATGACCAGCAGCTGGAGTTGAAGGGTCCCACGACGTCTGCAGCTGTTGGCGGTGTCGGCACTCGGATTGGAGCCAACAAACCTTGGCAACTGCAAGTCTCGGGGAGAGTGAAGATGGTGGATAGCTCAGACCAGCAAGGTCCGAGAGACTTACCCAGCAAGGGTAAGTGAGGGTAGGCCCAGAGCAACCAGGCCAGCCCTTGGAATCGTCAAGGATGTCTTCAGGAGGGCTACTAGCCAACGGGCAAGCAACCGCGAAGACGCCTTTGCAGGAAAACTTCAGCAACAGCCCACGGTCACTCGGGACGGGGTAGGCCGCTGATCTTTGGTTCAGTACCTGCTCAGGACTTGGACATTAAGTGGTCCAAAGCACAGGTTTGTAGTTCATCGTTCAGGGCTTGCACTCGAAATCAGTGCACGGTTCCCTGGTATTGTCGTTCCTCGTCACTCGTGGGGTCCAGACGCCACAGCTTCGCTGGGGACTCAAAATGGCCGTAGAGAGGTCAGGAAATCGACTTCAGGGGACGCAGGGACTTCGGGCTCCGGCGGGAGCGGGAAAGTTTGCAACCGTTGTTTAGTCCTTAAGGTGCCTGCAAAGCAGGGGAGCCACTCCTTGGCTCCAAGGGAGATCCTTCGGTCTTCTAAAGGTAGTAGAACGCTGAAGGGACCGGATTCTTCTTCGTAGAGCGTCGTCCAGGTGTAATCTGAATTGCATTGGGAATCTTTGGTATCTTATACTGTAAAGATGGGAGGGACTAGCTCTAGGGCCACTCCTCTAGGAGGGCCAGGGTAGGGGTGGTTACACCCACTTCCCTTTGTCCAGTTTCGCGCCAGGACAGGGGCAGAGGCCCCTGAACCGGTTTGAGCTGGCATATGCACAGAGGAGCCTACTGCTCCCCCAGTGCAGGACTTCAAAGGCACTCTAAGAGTGCACCCACCCAGCTCCAATACACTAAATCCTGTCTGGAAGGTTGTGACACCTCCCTGTGACAGGAAACCCTTTGTTGAGCTCCCTCCACTGCGAGTTTCGGTCAGCAGCAGGAGGGCAGCCCGGTGTCTGTGCTGGTGGCATCCATTTTGTGATGCCAGGGCTCTAGAAGATTTCTACCGTTTGGTACAGTGGGTACATGTCGTCCCCTCTAGTAGGGTGGGATCATACTCCCACACCAGTTACTGGTGTGGGGGTATGATTCCAAAACGTTTGACACCAAACACGACATGTTTTGATGCAGTCATTCCAAAGTTAGCATTAACCGGGAGGTTATAATGCACTTAAGAGTATATGGTTTAACCGCATCCACAAACAGCAGCAGAGAATAGACTCTGCCAGCTGCAGGGGGGTCCTGCTCAGGCAGAAGCACCCCCTCACATAGTAAACCGTGCACCCTGCCCTTGGGATTGATAGGGCCTACCATAGGGGTGACTGATAGGTTCATATGTGTGTGTATGGTGAGATATAGAAACCTATACCTCTGTGAGGAGGGCTAACACTACCTCACACAGGCTGCAGTAGCAGGCCTGTGGTGTCAGATTGAGAATGCTTCCCAGGGGTGGCATAATACATGCTGCAGCCCCTGGTAGGCCTGTGAAGTACCAATGCCCTAGGTACCTAAGGTACCATATACTAGGGGCCCACAAGGTACCACAGTATCCAATCACTAGTGCATCTAGTATGCACACCAATCATTTTAGGGAGTAAGCAGATAGGCTGGGGTCCTGAATAGCAGGATCCCAGCCAGACTAGTCAAAAACCACTCGAACACCAGGAAAAAAGTGGGGGCAACCATATAGTCAGATTCCACCTTCCTACACTCTTACTTTGGACTAATGGTTAAGGTCTTAGACTCTCACTCTGGCATAATGGCTAAGGTCTTAACTCTTACTCTGGCCTACTGGTTAAGGTCTTAGACTCTTGCTCTGGCCTACTGGTTAAAGTCTTAACTCTTACTCTGGCCTAATGGTTAAGGTTTAACTCTTACTCTGGCCTAATGGTTGAGGTCTTAGACTCTTACTCTGGCCTAATGGTTAAGGTCTTAACTCTTACTCTGACCTAATGGTTAAGGTCTTAGACTCTTACTCTGGCCCAACGCTTAAGGTTTTAGACGTTTACTCTTGCCTAATGGTTAAGGTCTTAACTCTTACTCTGGCCTAATAGTTAAGGTCTTAGACTCTTACTCTGGCCTACTGGTTAAGGTCTTAATTCTTACTCTGACTTAATGGTTAAGGTTTTAACTCTTGCTCTGGCCTAATTGTTAAGGTTTTAGACTCTTACTCTGGCCTAATGCTTAAAGTCTTAGACTCTTACTCTGGCCTAATGGTTAAGGTCTTAGACTCTTACACTGGCCTGCTGGTTAAGGTCTTTGCTCTTACTCTGGCCTACTGGTTAAGGTCCTAGACTCTTACTCTGGCCTAATGGATAAGGTCCTAACTATTACTATTGACTAATGGTTAAGGTCTTAACTCTTACTCTGGCCTAATTGGTAAGGTCTTAGACTCTTACTCTGGCCTACTGGTTAAGGTCTTAACACTTACTCTGGCCTAATGGGTAAGATCTTAGACTCTTACTCTGTCATAATGGTTAAGGTCTTAGACTCTTACTCTGGCCTAATGGTTAAGGTCTAGACTCTTACTCTGGCCTAATCCGTAAGGTCTTAACTCTTACTATGGCCTAATGGTTAAGGTCTTAGACTCTTACTCTTGCCTAATGGTTAAGGTCTTAACTCTTACTCTGGCCTAATGGTTAAGGTCTTAACTCTTACTTTGGCCTAATGGTGAAGGTCTTAACTCTTACTATTGACTAATGGTTAAGGTCTTAACTCTTACTCTATCCTAATGGTTAAGGTCTTAGACTCTTACTCTGGCCTAATGGTTAAGGTCTTAATTCTTACTCTGGCCTAATGGGTAAGGTCTTAGACTCTTACTCTGGCCTAATGGTTAAGGTCTTAACTCTTACTCTGGCCTAATGGGTAAGGTCTTAGACTCGTACTCTGGCCTAACGGTTAAGGTCTTAGACTCTTACTCTGGCCCAATGGTTAAGGTTTTAGACGTTTACTCTTGCCTAATGGTTAAGGTCTTAACTCTTACTCTGGCCTAATGGTTAAGGTCTTAGACTCTTACTCTGACCTACTGGTTATGGTTTTAATTCTTACTCTGACTTAATGGTTAAGGTTTTAACTCTTGCTCTGGCCTAATGGTTAAGGTCCTAACTCTTACTCTGGCCTAATGGTTAAGGTATTAGACTCTTACTCTGGCCTAATGGTTAAGGTCTTAGACTCTTACTCTGGCCTAATGGTTAAGGTATTATACTCTTACTCTGGCCTAATGGCTAAGGTCTTGACTCTCACTCTGGCCTAATGGTTAAGGTCTAGACTCCTACTCTGGCCTACTGGTTAAGGTCTTAACTCTTACTGTGGCCTAATGGTTAAGGTCTTAGACTCTTACTCTGGCCTACTGGTTAAGACCTTAACTCTTACTCTGGCCTAATGGTTAAGGTTTTAGACTCTTACTCTGGCCTAACGGTTAAAGTCTTAGACTCTTACTCTGGCCTAATGGTTAAGGTCTTATCTCTTACTTTGGACTAATGGTTAAGGTCTTAGACTCTCACTCTGGCATAATGGCTAAGGTCTTAACTCTTACTCTGGCCTACTGGTTAAGGTCTTAGACTCTTACTCTGGCCTACTGGTTAAAGTCTTAACTCTTACTCTGGCCTAATGGTTAAGGTTTTAACTCTTACTCTGGCCTAATGGTTGAGGTCTTAGACTCTTACTCTGGCCTAATGGTTAAGGTCTTAACTCTTACTCTGACCTAATGGTTAAGGTCTTAGACTCTTACTCTGGCCTAATGGTTAAGGTCTTGACTCTTACTCTGGCCTAATGGTTAAAGTCTTAGACTCTTACTCTGGCCTAATGGTTAAGGTCTAGACTCTTATTCTGGACTAATGGTTAAGCTCTTAACTCTTCCTCTGGACTAATGGCTAAGTTCTTAACTCTTACTCTGACCTAATGGTTAAGGTCTTAGACTCTTACTCTGGCCTAATGGTTAAGGTCGCAGACTCTTACTCTTGCCTAATGGTTAAGATCTTAACTCTTACTCTGGCCTAATGGTTAAGGTGTTAACTCTTACTCTGGCCTAATGGTTAAGGTCTTAGACTCTTACACTGGCCTACTGGTTAAGGTCTTTGCTCTTACTCTGGCCTAATGGTTAAGGTCCTAACTCTTACTATTGACTAATGGTTAAGGTCTTAACTCTTACTCTGGCCTAATGGGTAAGGTCTTAGACTCTTACACTGGCCTAATGGTTAAGATCTAGACTCTTACTCTGGCCTAATCCGTAAGGCCTTAACTCTTACTCTGGCCTAATGGTTAAGGTCTTAACTCTTACTCTGGCCTAATGGGTAAGGTCTTAGACTCTTACTCTGGCCTACTGGTTAAGGTCTTAATTCTTACTCTGGCCTAATGGTTAAGGTTTTAACTCTTACTCTGGCCTAATGGTTAAGGTCTTAGACTCTTACTCTGGCCTACTGGTTAAGGTCTTAATTCTTACTCTGACTTAATGGTTAAGGTTTTAACTCTTGCTCTGGCCTAATGGTTAAAGTCCTAACTCTTACTCTGGCCTAATGGTTAAGGTCTTGACTCTCACTCTGGCCTAATGGTTACGGTCTAGACTCCTACTCTGGCCTACTGGTTAAGGTCTTAACTCTTACTGTGGCCTAATGGTTAAGGTCTTAGACTCTTACTCTGGCCTACTGGTTAAGACCTTAGCTCTTACTCTGGCCTAATGGTTAAGGTTTTAACTCTTACTCTGGCCTAATGGTTAAGGTTTTAGACTCTTACTCTGGCCTAACGGTTAAAGTCTTAGACTCTTACTCTTTCCTAACGGTTAAAGTCTTAGACTCTTACTCTGGCCTAATGGTTAAGGTCTAAGACTCTTACTCTTGCCTAATGGTTAAGGTCTTAACTCTTACTCTGGCCTAATGGTTAAGGTCTTAACTCTTACTTTGGACTAATGGTTAAGGTCTTAGACTCTCACACTGGCATAATGGCTAAGGTCTTAACTCTTACTATGGCCTACTGGTTAAGGTCTTAGACTCTTACTCTGGCCTACTGGTTAAAGTCTTAACTCTTACTCTGGCCTAATGGTTAAGGTTTTAACTCTTACTCTGGCCTAATGGTTGAGGTCTTAGACTCTTACTCTGGCCTACTGGTTAAGGTCTTAACTCTTACTCTGGCCTAATGGTTAAGGTCTTAACTCTTACTCTGACCTAATGGTTAAGGTCTTAGACTCTTACTCTGGCCCAATGGTTAAGGTTTTAGACGTTTACTCTTGCCTAATGGTTAAGGTCTTAACTCTTACTCTGGCCTAATGGTTAAGGTCTTAGACTCTTACTCTGGTCTACTGGTTAAGGTCTTAATTCTTACTCTGACTTCATGGTTAAGGTTTTAACTCTTGCTCTGGCCTAATGGTTAAGGTTTTAGACTCTTACTCTGGCCTAATGCTTAAAGTCTTAGACTCTTACTCTGGCCTAATGGTTAAGGTCTTAGACTCTTACACTGGCCTGCTGGTTAAGGTCTTTGCTCTTACTCTGGCCTACTGGTTAAGGTCCTAGACTCTTACTCTGGCCTAATGGTTAAGGTCCTAACTATTACTATTGACTAATAGTTAAGGTCTTAACTCTTACTCTGGCCTAATTGGTAAGGTCTTAGACTCTTACTCTGGCCTACTGGTTAAGGTCTTAACTCTTACTCTGGCCTAATGGTTAAGGTCTAGACTCTTACTCTGGCCTAATCCGTAAGGTCTTAACTCTTACTATGGCCTAATGGTTAAGGTCTTAGACTCTTACTCTTGCCTAATGGTTAAGGTCTTAACTCTTACTCTGGCCTGATGGTTAAGGTCTTGACTCTTACTTTGGCCTAATGGTGAAGGTCTTAACTCTTACTATTGACTAATGGTTAAGGTCTTAACTCTTACTCTATCCTAATGGTTAAGGTCTTAGACTCTTACTCTGGCATAATGGTTAAGGTCTTAATTCTTACTCTGGCCTAATGGGTAAGGTCTTGGACTCTTACTCTGGCCTAATGGTTAAGGTCTTAACTCTTACTCTGGCCTAATGGGTAAGGTCTTAGACTCTTACTCTGGCCTAATGTTACAGGTCTTAACTCTTTCACTGGCCTAATGGTTAAGGTCTTAGACTCTTACTCTGGCCTAACGGTTAAGGTCTTAGACTCTTACTCTGGCCCAATGGTTAAGGTTTTAGACGTTTACACTTGCCTAATGGTTAAGGTCTTAACTCTTACTCTGGCCTAATGGTTAAGGTCTTAGACTCTTACTCTGGCCTTCTGGTTAAGGTCCTAATTCTTACTCTGACTTAATGGTTAAGGTTTTAACTCTTGCTCTGGCCTAATGGTTAAGGTCCTAACTCTTACTCTGGCCTAATGGTTAAGGTATTAGACTCTTACTCTGGCCTAATGGTTAAGGTCTTGACTCTTACTCTGGCCTAATGGTTAAGGTCTTAGACTCTTACTCTGGCCTAATGGTTAAGGTATTATACTCTTACTCTGGCCTAATGGCTAAGGTCTTGACTCTCACTCTGGCCTAATGGTTAAGGTCTAGACTCCTACTCTGGCCTACTGGTTAAGGTCTTAACTCTTACTGGGGCCTAATGGTTAAGGTCTTAGACTCTTACTCTGGCCTACTGGTTAAGACCTTAACTCTTACTCTGGCCTAATGGTTAAGGTTTTAACTCTTACTCTGGCCTAATATTTAAGGTTTTAGACTCTTACTCTGGCCTAATGGTTAAAGTCTTAGACTCTTACTCTGGCCTAATGGTTAAGGTCTTATCTCTTACTCTGGCCTAATGGTTAAGGTCTAAGACTCTTTCTCTTGCCTAATGGTTAAGGTCTCAACTCTTACTCTGGCCTAATTGTTAAGGTCTTAACTCTTACTTTGGACTAATGGTTAAGGTCTTAGACTCTCACTCTGGCATAATGGCTAAGGTCTTAACTCTTACTCTGGCCTACTGGTTAAGGTCTTAGACTCTTACTCTGGCCTACTGGTTAAAGTCTTAACTCTTACTCTGGCCTAATGGTTAAGGTTTTAACTCTTACTCTGGCCTAATGGTTGAGGTCTTAGACTCTTACTCTGGCCTAATGGTTAAGGTCTTAACTCTTACTCTGACCTAATGGTTAAGGTCTTAGACTCTTACTGTGGCCTAATGGTTAAGGTCTTGACTCTTACTCTGGCCTAATGGTTAAAGTCTTAGACTCTTACTCTGGCCTAATGGTTAAGGTCTAGACTCTTACTCTGGACTAATGGTTAAGCTCTTAACTCTTCCTCTGGACTAATGGCTAAGTTCTTAACTATTACTCTGACCTAATGGTTAAGGTCTTAGACTCTTACTCTGGCCTAATGGTTAAGGTCGCAGACTCTTACTCTTGCCTAATGGTTAAGATCTTAACTCTTACTCTGGCCTAATGGTTAAGGTGTTAACTTTTACTCTGGCCTAATGGTTAAGGTCTTAGACTCTTACACTGGCCTACTGGTTAAGGTCTTTGCTCTTACTCTGGCCTACTGGTTAAGGTCCTAGACTCTTACTCAGGCCTAATGGTTAAGGTCCTAACTCTTACTATTGACTAATGGTTAAGGTCTTAACTCTTACTCTGGCCTAATGGGTAAGGTCTTAGACTCTTACTCTGGCCTACTGGTTAAGGTCTTAACTCTTACTCTGGCCTAATGGGTAAGGTCTTAGACTCTTACTCTGTCCAAATGGTTAAGGTCTTAGACTCTTACTCTGGCCTAATGGTTAAGGTCTAGACTCTTACTCTGGCCTAATCCGTAAGGTCTTAACTCTTACTATGGCCTAATGGTTAAGGTCTTAGACTCTTACTCTTGCCTAATGGTTAAGGTCTTAACTCTAACTCTGGCCTAATGGTTAAGGTCTTAACTCTTACTTTGGCCTAATGGTTAAGGTCTTAACTCTTACTATTGAGTAATGATTAAGGTCTTAACTCTTACTCTGGCCTAATGGTTAAGGTCTTAGACACTTACTCTGTCCTAATGGTTAAGGTCCTAGACTCTTACTGTGGCCTAATGGTTAAGGTCTTAGACTCTTACTCTGGCCTACTGGTTAAGGTCTTAACTCTTGCTCTGGCCTAATGGTTAAAGTCTTAGACACTTACTCTGTCCTAATGGTTAAGGTCTTAGACTCTTACTGTGGCCTAACGGTTAAGGTCTTAGACTCTTACTCTTGCCTAATGGTTAAGGTCTTAACTCTTACTCTGGCCTAATGGTTAAAGTCTTAGACTCTTACTCTGGCCTAATGGTTAAGGTCTTAACGCTTACTCTGGCCTAATGGGTAAGGTCTTAGACTCTTACTCTGGCCTACTGGTTAAGGTCTTAATTCTTACTCTGGCCTAATGGTTAAGGTTTTAACTCTTACTCTGGCCTAATGGTTAAGGTTTTAGACTGTTACTCTGGCCTAATGGTTAAGGTCTTAACTCTTACTCTGGCCTAATGGTTAAGGTATTGGACTCTTACTCTGGCCTAATGGTTAAGGTCTTGACTCTTACTCTGGCCTAATGGTTAAGGTCTTAGACTCTTACTCTGGCCTAATGGTTAAGGTATTATACTCTTACTCTTGCCTAATGACTAAGGTCTTGACTCTCACTCTGGCCTAATGGTTAAGGTCTTAACTCTTACTCTTGCCTAACGGTAAAGGTCTTAGACTCTTACTCTGGCCTAATGGTTAAGGTTTTAGACTTTTACTCTTGCCTAATGGTTACGGTCTTAACTCTTACTCTGGCCTAATGGTTAAGGTCTTAGACTCTTACTCTGGCCAAATGGTTAAGGTCTTAACTCTTACTCTGGCCTAATGGGTAAGGTCTTAGACTCTTACTCTGGACTAATGGGTAAGGTCTTAGACTCTTACTCTGGCCTACTGGTTAAGGTCTTAACTCTTACACTGGCCTAATGGTTAAGGTTTTAACTCTTACTCTGGCCTAATGGTTAAGGTCTTACCTCTTACTCTTGCCTAATGGTTAAGGTCTTAACTCTTACTCTGGCCTAATTGTTAAGGTCTTAGACTCTTACTCTGGCCTACTGGTTAAGGTCTTAATTCTTACTCTGACTTCATGGTTAAGGTTTTAACTCTTGCTCTGGCCTAATGGTTAAGGTTTTAGACTCTTACTCTGGCCTAATGCTTAAAGTCTTAGACTCTTACTCTGGCCTAATGGTTAAGGTCTTAGACTCTTACACTGGCCTGCTGGTTAAGGTCTTTGCTCTTACTCTGGCCTACTGGTTAAGGTCCTAGACTCTTACTCTGGCCTAATGGTTAAGGTCCTAACTATTACTATTGACTAATGGTTAAGGTCTTAACTCTTACTCTGGCCTAATTGGTAAGGTCTTAGACTCTTACTCTGGCCTACTGGTTAAGGTCTTAACTCTTACTCTGGCCTAATGGTTAAGGTCTAGACTCTTACTCTGGCCTAATCCGTAAGGTCTTAACTCTTACTATGGCCTAATGGTTAAGGTCTTAGACTCTTACTCTTGCCTAATGGTTAAGGTCTTAACTCTTACTCTGGCCTGATGGTTAAGGTCTTGACTCTTACTTTGGCCTAATGGTGAAGGTCTTAACTCTTACTATTGACTAATGGTTAAGGTCTTAACTCTTACTCTATCCTAATGGTTAAGGTCTTAGACTCTTACTCTGGCATAATGGTTAAGGTCTTAATTCTTACTCTGGCCTAATGGGTAAGGTCTTGGACTCTTACTCTGGCCTAATGGTTAAGGTCTTAACTCTTACTCTGGCCTAATGGGTAAGGTCTTAGATTCTTACTCTGGCCTAATGTTACAGGTCTTAACTCTTTCACTGGCCTAATGGTTAAGGTCTTAGACTCTTACTCTGGCCTAACGGTTAAGGTCTTAGACTCTTACTCTGGCCCAATGGTTAAGGTTTTAGACGTTTACACTTGCCTAATGGTTAAGGTCTTAACTCTTACTCTGGCCTAATGGTTAAGGTCTTAGACTCTTACTCTGGCCTACTGGTTAAGGTCTTAATTCTAACTCTGACTTAATGGTTAAGGTTTTAACTCTTGCTCTGGCCTAATGGTTAAGGTCCTAACTCTTACTCTGGCCTAATGGTTAAGGTATTAGACTCTTACTCTGGCCTAATGGTTAAGGTCTTGACTCTTACTCTGGCCTAATGGTTAAGGTCTTAGACTCTTACTCTGGCCTAATGGTTAAGGTATTATACTCTTACTCTGGCCTAATGGCTAAGGTCTTGACTCTCACTCTGGCCTAATGGTTAAGGTCTAGACTCCTACTCTGGCCTACTGGTTAAGGTCTTAACTCTTACTGGGGCCTAATGGTTAAGGTCTTAGACTCTTACTCTGGCCTACTGGTTAAGACCTTAACTCTTACTCTGGCCTAATGGTTAAGGTTTTAACTCTTACTCTGGCCTAATATTTAAGGTTTTAGACTCTTACTCTGGCCTAATGGTTAAAGTCTTAGACTCTTACTCTGGCCTAATGGTTAAGGTCTTATCTCTTACTCTGGCCTAATGGTTAAGGTCTAAGACTCTTTCTCTTGCCTAATGGTTAAGGTCTTAACTCTTACTCTGGCCTAATTGTTAAGGTCTTAACTCTTACTTTGGACTAATGGTTAAGGTCTTAGACTCTCACTCTGGCATAATGGCTAAGGTCTTAACTCTTACTCTGGCCTACTGGTTAAGGTCTTAGACTCTTACTCTGGCCTACTGGTTAAAGTCTTAACTCTTACTCTGGCCTAATGGTTAAGGTTTTAACTCTTACTCTGGCCTAATGGTTGAGGTCTTAGACTCTTACTCTGGCCTAATGGTTAAGGTCTTAACTCTTACTCTGACCTAATGGTTAAGGTCTTAGACTCTTACTCTGGCCTAATGGTTAAGGTCTTGACTCTTACTCTGGCCTAATGGTTAAAGTCTTAGACTCTTACTCTGGCCTAATGGTTAAGGTCTAGACTCTTACTCTGGACTAATGGTTAAGCTCTTAACTCTTCCTCTGGACTAATGGCTAAGTTCTTAACTATTACTCTGACCTAATGGTTAAGGTCTTAGACTCTTACTCTGGCCTAATGGTTAAGGTCGCAGACTCTTACTCTTGCCTAATGGTTAAGATCTTAACTCTTACTCTGGCCTAATGGTTAAGGTGTTAACTCTTACTCTGGCCTAATGGTTAAGGTCTTAGACTCTTACACTGGCCTACTGGTTAAGGTCTTTGCTCTTACTCTGGCCTACTGGTTAAGGTCCTAGACTCTTACTCAGGCCTAATGGTTAAGGTCCTAACTCTTACTATTGACTAATGGTTAAGGTCTTAACTCTTACTCTGGCCTAATGGGTAAGGTCTTAGACTCTTACTCTGGCCTACTGGTTAAGGTCTTAACTCTTACTCTGGCCTAATGGGTAAGGTCTTAGACTCTTACTCTGTCCAAATGGTTAAGGTCTTAGACTCTTACTCTGGCCTAATGGTTAAGGTCTAGACTCTTACTCTGGCCTAATGGTTAAGGTCTAGACTCTTACTATGGCCTAATGGTTAAGGTCTTAGACTCTTACTCTTGCCTAATGGTTAAGGTCTTAACTCTAACTCTGGCCTAATGGTTAAGGTCTTAACTCTTACTTTGGCCTAATGGTTAAGGTCTTAACTCTTACTATTGAGTAATGATTAAGGTCTTAACTCTTACTCTGGCCTAATGGTTAAGGTCTTAGACACTTACTCTGTCCTAATGGTTAAGGTCCTAGACTCTTACTGTGGCCTAATGGTTAAGGTCTTAGACTCTTACTCTGGCCTACTGGTTAAGGTCTTAACTCTTGCTCTGGCCTAATGGTTAAAGTCTTAGACACTTTCTCTGTCCTAATGGTTAAGGTCTTAGACTCTTACTGTGGCCTAACGGTTAAGGTCTTAGACTCTTACTCTTGCCTAATGGTTAAGGTCTTAACTCTTACTCTGGCCTAATGGTTAAAGTCTTAGACTCTTACTCTGGCCTAATGGTTAAGGTCTTAACTCTTACTCTGGCCTAATGGGTAAGGTCTTAGACTCTTACTCTGGCCTACTGGTTAAGGTCTTAATTCTTACTCTGGCCTAATGGTTAAGGTTTTAACTCTTACTCTGGCCTAATGGTTAAGGTTTTAGACTGTTACTCTGGCCTAATGGTTAAGGTCTTAACTCTTACTCTGGCCTAATGGTTAAGGTATTGGACTCTTACTCTGGCCTAATGGTTAAGGTCTTGACTCTTACTCTGGCCTAATGGTTAAGGTCTTAGACTCTTACTCTGGCCTAATGGTTAAGGTATTATACTCTTACTCTTGCCTAATGACTAAGGTCTTGACTCTCACTCTGGCCTAATGGTTAAGGTCTTAACTCTTACTCTTGCCTAACGGTAAAGGTCTTAGACTCTTACTCTGGCCTAATGGTTAAGGTTTTAGACTTTTACTCTTGCCTAATGGTTACGGTCTTAACTCTTACTCTGGCCTAATGGTTAAGGTCTTAGACTCTTACTCTGGCCAAATGGTTAAGGTCTTAACTCTTACTCTGGCCTAATGGGTAAGGTCTTAGACTCTTACTCTGGACTAATGGGTAAGGTCTTAGACTCTTACTCTGGCCTACTGGTTAAGGTCTTAACTCTTACACTGGCCTAATGGTTAAGGTTTTAACTCTTACTCTGGCCTAATGGTTAAGGTCTTACCTCTTACTCTGGCCAAATGGTTAAGGTCTTCGACTCTTACTTTGGCCTAATGTTTAAAGTCTTAACTCTTACTATTGACTAATGGTTAAGGTCTTAACTCTTACTCTGGCCTATTGGTTAAGGTCTTAACTCTTACTCTGGCCTAATGGGTAAGGTCTTAGACTCTTACTCTGTCCTAATGGTTAAGGTCTTAGACTCTTACTCTGGCCTAATGGTTAAGGTCTAGACTCTTACTCAGGCCTAATCCGTAAGGTCTTAACTCTTACTATGGCCTAATGGTTAAGGTCTTAACTCTTACTCTGGCCTAATGGTTAAGGTCTTAGACTCTTACTCTGGCCTAATGGTTAAGGTCTTAACTCTTACTCTGGCCTAATGGGTAAGGTCTTAGACTCTTACTCTGTCCTAATGGTTAAGGTCTTAGACTCTTACTCTGGCCTAATAGTTAAGGTCTTAACTCTTACTATGGCCTAATGGTTAAGGTCTAGACTCTTGATCTGGCCTAGTCCGTAAGGTCTTAACTCTTACTATGGCCTAATGGTTAAGGTCTTAACTCTTACTCTGGCCTAATGGTTAAGGTCTTAACTCTTACTCTGGCCTAATGGGTAAGGTCTTAGACTCTTACTCTGGAATACTGGTTAAGGTCTTAACTCTTACTCTGGCCAAATGGTTAAGGTTTTAACTCTTACTCTGGCCTAATGGTTAAGGTCTTACCTCTTACTCTGGCCAAATGATTAAGGTCTTAGACTCTTACTTTGGCCTAATGGTTAAGGTCTTAACTCTTACTATTGACTAATGGTTAAGGTCTTAACTCTTACTCTGGCCTAATGGTTAAGGTCTTAGACTCTTACTCTGGCCTACTGGTTAAGGTCTTAACTCTTACTCTGGCCTAATGGTTAAGGTCTTAGTCTCTTACTCTGTCCTAATGGTTAAGGTCTTAGACTCTTACTCTGGCCTAGTGGTTAAGGTCTTTGACTCTTACTCTTGCCTAATGGTTAAGGTCTTAACTCTTACTCTGGCCTAATGGTTAAGGTCTTAGACTCTTACTCTGGCCTACTGGTTAACGTCTTAGACTCTTACTCTGGCCTACTGGTTAAAGTATTAACTCTTACTCTGGCCTAATGGTTAAGGTTTTAACTCTTCCTCTGGCCTAATGGTTGAGGTCTTAGACTCTTACTCTGGCCTAATGGTTAAGGTCTTAACTCTTACTCTGACCTAATGGTTAAGGTCTTAGACTCTTACTCTGGCCTACTGGTTAAGACCTTAACTCTTACTCTGGCCTAATGGTTAAGGTTTTAACTCTTACTCTGGCCTAATGGTTAAGGTTTTAGACTCTTACTCTGGCCTAACGGTTAAAGTCTTAGACTCTTACTCTGGCCTAATGGTTAAGGTCTTATCTCTTACTCTGGCCTAATGGTTAAGGTCTAAGACTCTTACTCTTGCCTAATGGTTAAGGTCTTAACTCTTACTCTGGCCTAATGGTTAAGGTCTTAACTCTTACTTTGGACTAATGGTTAAGGTCTTAGACTCTCACTCTGGCATAATGGCTAAGGTCTTAACTCTTACTCTGGCCTACTGGTTAAGGTCTTAGACTCTTACTCTGGCCTACTGCTTAAAGTCTTAACTCTTACTCTGGCCTAATGGTTAAGGTTTTAACTCTTACTCTGGCCTAATGGTTGAGGTCTTAGACTCTTGCTCTGGCCTAATGGTTAAGGTCTTAACTCTTACTCTGGCCTAATGGTTAAGGTCTTAGACTCTTACTCTGGCCTACTGGTTAAGGTCTTAATTCTTACTCTGACTTCATGGTTAAGGTTTTAACTCTTACTCTGGCCTAATGCTTAAAGTCTTAGACTCTTACTCTGGCCTAATGGTTAAGGTCTTAGACTCTTACACTGGCCTGCTGGTTAAGGTCTTTGCTCTTACTCTGGCCTACTGGTTAAGGTCCTAGACTCTTACTCTGGCCTAATGGTTAAGGTCCTAACTACTACTATTGACTAATGGTTAAGGTCTTAACTCTTACTCTGGCCTAATTGGTAAGGTCTTAGACTCTTACTCTGGCCTACTGGTTAAGGTCTTAACTCTTACTCTGGCCTAATGGTTAAGGTCTAGACTCTTACTCTGGCCTAATCCGTAAGGTCTTAACGCTTACTATGGCCTAATGGTTAAGGTCTTAGACTCTTACTCTTGCCTAATGGTTAAGGTCTTAACTCTTACTCTGGCCTGATGGTTAAGGTCTTGACTCTTACTTTGGCCTAATGGTGAAGGTCTTAACTCTTACTATTGACTAATGGTTAAGGTCTTAACTCTTACTCTATCCTAATGGTTAAGGTCTTAGACTCTTACTCTGGCATAATGGTTAAGGTCTTAATTCTTACTCTGGCCTAATGGGTAAGGTCTTGGACTCTTACTCTGGCCTAATGGTTAAGGTCTTAACTCTTACTCTGGCCTAATGGGTAAGGTCTTAGACTCTTACTCTGGCCTAATGTTACAGGTCTTAACTCTTTCACTGGCCTAATGGTTAAGGTCTTAGACTCTTACTCTGGCCTAACGGTTAAGGTCTTAGACTCTTACTCTGGCCCAATGGTTAAGGTTTTAGACGTTTACACTTGCCTAATGGTTAAGGTCTTAACTCTTACTCTGGCCTAATGGTTAAGGTCTTAGACTCTTACTCTGGCCTACTGGTTAAGGTCTTAATTCTTACTCTGACTTAATGGTTAAGGTTTTTACTCTTGCTCTGGCCTAATGGTTAAGGTCCTAACTCTTACTCTGGCCTAATGGTTAAGGTATTAGACTCTTACTCTGGCCTAATGGTTAAGGTCTTGACTCTTACTCTGGCCTAATGGTTAAGGTCTTAGACTCTTACTCTGGCCTAATGGTTAAGGTATTATTCTCTTACTCTGGCCTAATGGCTAAGGTCTTGACTCTCACTCTGGCCTAATGGTTAAGGTCTAGACTCCTACTCTGGCCTACTGGTTAAGGTCTTAACTCTTACTGGGGCCTAATGGTTAAGGTCTTAGACTCTTACTCTGGCCTACTGGTTAAGACCTTAACTCTTACTCTGGCCTAATGGTTAAGGTTTTAACTCTTACTCTGGCCTAATATTTAAGGTTTTAGACTCTTACTCTGGCCTAATGGTTAAAGTCTTAGACTCTTACTCTGGCCTAATGGTTAAGGTCTTATCTCTTACTCTGGCCTAATGGTTAAGGTCTAAGACTCTTTCTCTTGCCTAATGGTTAAGGTCTTAACTCTTACTCTGGCCTAATTGTTAAGGTCTTAACTCTTACTTTGGACTAATGGTTAAGGTCTTAGACTCTCACTCTGGCATAATGGCTAAGGTCTTAACTCTTACTCTGGCCTACTGGTTAAGGTCTTAGACTCTTACTCTGGCCTACTGGTTAAAGTCTTAACTCTTACTCTGGCCTAATGGTTAAGGTTTTAACTCTTACTCTGGCCTAATGGTTGAGGTCTTAGACTCTTACTCTGGCCTAATGGTTAAGGTCTTAACTCTTACTCTGACCTAATGGTTAAGGTCTTAGACTCTTACTCTGGCCTAATGGTTAAGGTCTTGACTCTTACTCTGGCCTAATGGTTAAAGTCTTAGACTCTTACTCTGGCCTAATGGTTAAGGTCTAGACTCTTACTCTGGACTAATGGTTAAGCTCTTAACTCTTCCTCTGGACTAATGTCTAAGTTCTTAACTATTACTCTGACCTAATGGTTAAGGTCGCAGACTCTTACTCTTGCCTAATGGTTAAGGTCTTTGCTCTTACTCTGGCCTACTGGTTAAGGTCCTAGACTCTTACTCAGGCCTAATGGTTAAGGTCCTAACTCTTACTATTGACTAATGGTTAAGGTCTTAACTCTTACTCTGGCCTAATGGGTAAGGTCTTAGACTCTTACTCTGGAATACTGGTTAAGGTCTTAACTCTTACTCTGGCCTAATGGGTAAGGTCTTAGACTCTTACTCTGTCCAAATGGTTAAGGTCTTAGACTCTTACTCTGGCCTAATGGTTAAGGTCTAGACTCTTACTCTGGCCTAATCCGTAAGGTCTTAACTCTTACTATGGCCTAATGGTTAAGGTCTTAGACTCTTACTCTTGCCTAATGGTTAAGGTCTTAACTCTAACTCTGGCCTAATGGTTAAGGTCTTAACTCTTACTTTGGCCTAATGGTTAAGGTCTTAACTCTTACTATTGAGTAATGATTAAGGTCTTAACTCTTACTCTGGCCTAATGGTTAAGGTCTTAGACACTTACTCTGTCCTAATGGTTAAGGTCCTAGACTCTTACTGTGGCCTAATGGTTAAGGTCTTAGACTCTTACTCTGGCCTACTGGTTAAGGTCTTAACTCTTGCTCTGGCCTAATGGTTAAAGTCTTAGACACTTACTCTGTCCTAATGGTTAAGGTCTTAGACTCTTACTGTGGCCTAATGGTTAAGGTCTTAGACTCTTACTCTTGCCTAATGGTTAAGGTCTTAACTCTTACTCTGGCCTAATGGTTAAAGTCTTAGACTCTTACTCTGGCCTAATGGTTAAGGTCTTAACTCTTACTCTGGCCTAATGGGTAAGGTCTTAGACTCTTACTCTGGCCTACTGGTTAAGGTCTTAATTCTTACTCTGGCCTAATGGTTAAGGTTTTAACTCTTACTCTGGCCTAATGGTTAAGGTTTTAGACTGTTACTCTGGCCTAATGGTTAAGGTCTTAACTCTTACTCTGGCCTAATGGTTAAGGTATTGGACTCTTACTCTGGCCTAATGGTTAAGGTCTTGACTCTTACTCTGGCCTAATGGTTAAGGTCTTAGACTCTTACTCTGGCCTAATGGTTAAGGTATTATACTCTTACTCTTGCCTAATGACTAAGGTCTTGACTCTCACTCTGGCCTAATGGTTAAGGTCTTAACTCTTACTCTTGCCTAACGGTAAAGGTCTTAGACTCTTACTCTGGCCTAATGGTTAAGGTTTTAGACTTTTACTCTTGTCTAATGGTTACGGTCTTAACTCTTACTCTGGCCTAATGGTTAAGGTCTTAGACTCTTACTCTGGCCAAATGGTTAAGGTCTTAACTCTTACTCTGGCCTAATGGGTAAGGTCTTAGACTCTTACTCTGGACTAATGGGTATGGTCTTAGACTCTTACTCTGGCCTACTGGTTAAGGTCTTAACTCTTACACTGGCCTAATGGTTAAGGTTTTAACTCTTACTCTGGCCTAATGGTTAAGGTCTTACCTCTTACTCTGGCCAAATGGTTAAGGTCTTAGACTCTTACTTTGGCCTAATGTTTAAAGTCTTAACTCTTACTATTGACTAATGGTTAAGGTCATAACTCTTACTCTGGCCTATTGGTTAAGGTCTTAACTCTTACTCTGGCCTAATGGGTAAGGTCTTAGACTCTTACTCTGTCCTAATGGTTAAGGTCTTAGACTCTTACTCTGGCCTAATGGTTAAGGTCTAGACTCTTACTCAGGCCTAATCCGTAAGGTCTTAACTCTTACTATGGCCTAATGGTTAAGGTCTTAACTCTTACTCTGGCCTAATGGTTAAGGTCTTAGACTCTTACTCTGGCCTAATGGTTAAGGTCTTAACTCTTACTCTGGCCTAATGGGTAAGGTCTTAGACTCTTACTCTGTCCTAATGGTTAAGGTCTTAGACTCTTACTCTGGCCTAATAGTTAAGGTCTTAACTCTTACTATGGCCTAATGGTTAAGGTCTAGACTCTTGATCTGGCCTAGTCCGTAAGGTCTTAACTCTTACTATGGCCTAATGGTTAAGGTCTTAACTCTTACTCTGGCCTAATGGTTAAGGTCTTAACTCTTACTCTGGCCTAATGGGTAAGGTCTTAGACTCTTACTCTGGAATACTGGTTAAGGTCTTAACTCTTACTCTGGCCAAATGGTTAAGGTTTTAACTCTTACTCTGGCCTAATGGTTAAGGTCTTACCTCTTACTCTGGCCAAATGATTAAGGTCTTAGACTCTTACTTTGGCCTAATGGTTAAGGTCTTAACTCTTACTATTGACTAATGGTTAAGGTCTTAACTCTTACTCTGGCCTAATGGTTAAGGTCTTAGACTCTTACTCTGGCCTACTGGTTAAGGTCTTAACTCTTACTCTGGCCTAATGGTTAAGGTCTTAGTCTCTTACTCTGTCCTAATGGTTAAGGTCTTAGACTCTTACTCTGGCCTAGTGGTTAAGGTCTTTGACTCTTACTCTTGCCTAATGGTTAAGGTCTTAACTCTTACTCTGGCCTAATGGTTAAGGTCTTAGACTCTTACTCTGGCCTACTGGTTAACGTCTTAGACTCTTACTCTGGCCTACTGGTTAAAGTCTTAACTCTTACTCTGGCCTAATGGTTAAGGTTTTAACTCTTCCTCTGGCCTAATGGTTGAGGTCTTAGACTCTTACTCTGGCCTAATGGTTAAGGTCTTAACTCTTACTCTGACCTAATGGTTAAGGTCTTAGACTCTTACTCTGGCCTACTGGTTAAGACCTTAACTCTTACTCTGGCCTAATGGTTAAGGTTTTAACTCTTACTCTGGCCTAATGGTTAAGGTTTTAGACTCTTACTCTGGCCTAACGGTTAAAGTCTTAGACTCTTACTCTGGCCTAATGGTTAAGGTCTTATCTCTTACTCTGGCCTAATGGTTAAGGTCTAAGACTCTTACTCTTGCCTAATGGTTAAGGTCTTAACTCTTACTCTGGCCTAATGGTTAAGGTCTTAACTCTTACTTTGGACTAATGGTTAAGGTCTTAGACTCTCACTCTGGCATAATGGCTAAGGTCTTAACTCTTACTCTGGCCTACTGGTTAAGGTCTTAGACTCTTACTCTGGCCTACTGGTTAAAGTCTTAACTCTTACTCTGGCCTAATGGTTAAGGTTTTAACTCTTACTCTGGCCTAATGGTTGAGGTCTTAGACTCTTGCTCTGGCCTAATGGTTAAGGTCTTAACTCTTACTCTGGCCTAATGGTTAAGGTCTTAGACTCTTACTCTGGCCTACTGGTTAAGGTCTTAATTCTTACTCTGACTTCATGGTTAAGGTTTTAACTCTTACTCTGGCCTAATGCTTAAAGTCTTAGACTCTTACTCTGGCCTAATGGTTAAGGTCTTAGACTCTTACACTGGCCTGCTGGTTAAGGTCTTTGCTCTTACTCTGGCCTACTGGTTAAGGTCCTAGACTCTTACTCTGGCCTAATGGTTAAGGTCCTAACTATTACTATTGACTAATGGTTAAGGTCTTAACTCTTACTCTGGCCTAATTGGTAAGGTCTTAGTCTCTTACTCTGGCCTACTGGTTAAGGTCTTAACTCTTACTCTGGCCTAATGGTTAAGGTCTAGACTCTTACTCTGGCCTAATCCGTAAGGTCTTAACTCTTACTATGGCCTAATGGTTAAGGTCTTAGACTCTTACTCTTGCCTAATGGTTAAGGTCGTAACTCTTACTCTGGCCTGATGGTTAAGGTCTTGACTCTTACTTTGGCCTAATGGTGAAGGTCTTAACTCTTACTATTGACTAATGGTTAAGGTCTTAACTCTTACTCTATCCTAATGGTTAAGGTCTTAGACTCTTACTCTGGCATAATGGTTAAGGTCTTAATTCTTACTCTGGCCTAATGGGTAAGGTCTTGGACTCTTACTCTGGCCTAATGGTTAAGGTCTTAACTCTTACTCTGGCCTAATGGGTAAGGTCTTAGACTCTTACTCTGGCCTAATGTTACAGGTCTTAACTCTTTCACTGGCCTAATGGTTAAGGTCTTAGACTCTTACTCTGGCCTAACGGTTAAGGTCTTAGACTCTTACTCTGGCCCAATGGTTAAGGTTTTAGACGTTTACACTTGCCTAATGGTTAAGGTCTTAACTCTTACTCTGGCCTAATGGTTAAGGTCTTAGACTCTTACTCTGGCCTACTGGTTAAGGTCTTAATTCTTACTCTGACTTAATGGTTAAGGTTTTAACTCTTGCTCTGGCCTAATGGTTAAGGTCCTAACTCTTACTCTGGCCTAATGGTTAAGGTATTAGACTCTGACTCTGGCCTAATGGTTAAGGTCTTGACTCTTACTCTGGCCTAATGGTTAAGGTCTTAGACTCTTACTCTGGCCTAATGGTTAAGGTATTATACTCTTACTCTGGCCTAATGGCTAAGGTCTTGACTCTCACTCTGGCCTAATGGTTAAGGTCTAGACTCCTACTCTGGCCTACTGGTTAAGGTCTTAACTCTTACTGGGGCCTAATGGTTAAGGTCTTAGACTCTTACTCTGGCCTACTGGTTAAGACCTTAACTCTTACTCTGGCCTAATGGTTAAGGTTTTAACTCTTACTCTGTCCTAATATTTAAGGTTTTAGACTCTTACTCTGGCCTAATGGTTAAAGTCTTAGACTCTTACTCTGGCCTAATGGTTAAGGTCTTATCTCTTACTCTGGCCTAATGGTTAAGGTCTAAGACTCTTACTCTTGCCTAATGGTTAAGGTCTTAACTCTTTCTCTGGCCTAATTGTTAAGGTCTTAACTCTTACTTTGGACTAATGGTTAAGGTCTTAGACTCTCACTCTGGCATAATGGCTAAGGTCTTAACTCTTACTCTGGCCTACTGGTTAAGGTCTTAGACTCTTACTCTGGCCTACTGGTTAAAGTCTTAACTCTTACTCTGGCCTAATGGTTGAGGTCTTAGACTCTTACTCTGGCCTAATGGTTAAGGTCTTAACTCTTACTCTGACCTAATGGTTAAGGTCTTAGACTCTTACTCTGGCCTAATGGTTAAGGTCTTGACTCTTACTCTGGCCTAATGGTTAAAGTCTTAGACTCTTACTCTGGCCTAATGGTTAAGGTCTAGACTCTTACTCTGGACTAATGGTTAAGCTCTTAACTCTTCCTCTGGACTAATGGCTAAGTTCTTAACTATTACTCTGACCTAATGGTTAAGGTCTTAGACTCTTACTCTGGCCTAATGGTTAAGGTCGCAGACTCTTACTCTTGCCTAATGGTTAAGATCTTAACTCTTACTCTGGCCTAATGGTTAAGATGTTAACTCTTACTCTGGCCTAATGGTTAAGGTCTTAGACTCTTACACTGGCCTACTGGTTAAGGTCTTTGCTCTTACTCTGGCCTACTGGTTAAGGTCCTAGACTCTTACTCAGGCCTAATGGTTAAGGTCCTAACTCTTACTATTGACTGATGGTTAAGGTCTTAACTCTTACTCTGGCCTAATGGGTAAGGTCTTAGACTCTTACTCTGGCCTACTGGTTAAGGTCTTAACTCTTACTCTGGCCTAATGGGTAAGGTCTTAGACTCTTACTCTGTCCAAATGGTTAAGGTCTTAGACTCTTACTCTGGCCTAATGGTTAAGGTCTAGACTCTTACTCTGGCCTAATCCGTAAGGTCTTAACTCTTACTATGGCCTAATGGTTAAGGTCTTACCTCTTACTCTGGCCAAATGATTAAGGTCTTACCTCTTACTCTGGCCAAATGATTAAGGTATTATACTCTTACTCTTGCCTAATGACTAAGGTCTTGACTCTCACTCTGGCCTAATGGTTAAGGTCTTAACTCTTACTCTTGCCTAACGGTAAAGGTCTTAGACTCTTACTCTGGCCTAATGGTTAAGGTTTTAGACTTTTACTCTTGCCTAATGGTTACGGTCTTAACTCTTACTCTGGCCTAATGGTTAAGGTATTATACTCTTACTCTTGCCTAATGACTAAGGTCTTGACTCTCACTCTGGCCTAATGGTTAAGGTCTTAACTCTTACTCTTGCCTAACGGTAAAGGTCTTAGACTCTTACTCTGGCCTAATGGTTAAGGTTTTAGACTTTTACTCTTGCCTAATGGTTACGGTCTTAACTCTTACTCTGGCCTAATGGTTAAGGTCTTAGACTCTTACTCTGGCCAAATGGTTAAGGTCTTAACTCTTACTCTGGCCTAATGGGTAAGGTCTTAGACTCTTACTCTGGACTAATGGGTAAGGTCTTAGACTCTTACTCTGGCCTACTGGTTAAGGTCTTAACTCTTACACTGGCCTAATGGTTAAGGTTTTAACTCTTACTCTGGCCTAATGGTTAAGGTCTTACCTCTTACTCTGGCCAAATGGTTAAGGTCTTAGACTCTTACTTTGGCCTAATGTTTAAAGTCTTAACTCTTACTATTGACTAATGGTTAAGGTCATAACTCTTACTCTGGCCTATTGGTTAAGGTCTTAACTCTTACTCTGGCCTAATGGGTAAGGTCTTAGACTCTTACTCTGTCCTAATGGTTAAGGTCTTAGACTCTTACTCTGGCCTAATGGTTAAGGTCTAGACTCTTACTCAGGCCTAATCCGTAAGGTCTTAACTCTTACTATGGCCTAATGGTTAAGGTCTTAACTCTTACTCTGGCCTAATGGTTAAGGTCTTAGACTCTTACTCTGGCCTAATGGTTAAGGTCTTAACTCTTACTCTGGCCTAATGGGTAAGGTCTTAGACTCTTACTCTGTCCTAATGGTTAAGGTCTTAGACTCTTACTCTGGCCTAATAGTTAAGGTCTTAACTCTTACTATGGCCTAATGGTTAAGGTCTAGACTCTTGATCTGGCCTAGTCCGTAAGGTCTTAACTCTTACTATGGCCTAATGGTTAAGGTCTTAACTCTTACTCTGGCCTAATGGTTAAGGTCTTAACTCTTACTCTGGCCTAATGGGTAAGGTCTTAGACTCTTACTCTGGAATACTGGTTAAGGTCTTAACTCTTACTCTGGCCAAATGGTTAAGGTTTTAACTCTTACTCTGGCCTAATGGTTAAGGTCTTACCTCTTACTCTGGCCAAATGATTAAGGTCTTAGACTCTTACTTTGGCCTAATGGTTAAGGTCTTAACTCTTACTATTGACTAATGGTTAAGGTCTTAACTCTTACTCTGGCCTAATGGTTAAGGTCTTAGACTCTTACTCTGGCCTACTGGTTAAGGTCTTAACTCTTACTCTGGCCTAATGGTTAAGGTCTTAGTCTCTTACTCTGTCCTAATGGTTAAGGTCTTAGACTCTTACTCTGGCCTAGTGGTTAAGGTCTTTGACTCTTACTCTTGCCTAATGGTTAAGGTCTTAACTCTTACTCTGGCCTAATGGTTAAGGTCTTAGACTCTTACTCTGGCCTACTGGTTAACGTCTTAGACTCTTACTCTGGCCTACTGGTTAAAGTCTTAACTCTTACTCTGGCCTAATGGTTAAGGTTTTAACTCTTCCTCTGGCCTAATGGTTGAGGTCTTAGACTCTTACTCTGGCCTAATGGTTAAGGTCTTAACTCTTACTCTGACCTAATGGTTAAGGTCTTAGACTCTTACTCTGGCCTACTGGTTAAGACCTTAACTCTTACTCTGGCCTAATGGTTAAGGTTTTAACTCTTACTCTGGCCTAATGGTTAAGGTTTTAGACTCTTACTCTGGCCTAACGGTTAAAGTCTTAGACTCTTACTCTGGCCTAATGGTTAAGGTCTTATCTCTTACTCTGGCCTAATGGTTAAGGTCTAAGACTCTTACTCTTGCCTAATGGTTAAGGTCTTAACTCTTACTCTGGCCTAATGGTTAAGGTCTTAACTCTTACTTTGGACTAATGGTTAAGGTCTTAGACTCTCACTCTGGCATAATGGCTAAGGTCTTAACTCTTACTCTGGCCTACTGGTTAAGGTCTTAGACTCTTACTCTGGCCTACTGGTTAAAGTCTTAACTCTTACTCTGGCCTAATGGTTAAGGTTTTAACTCTTACTCTGGCCTAATGGTTGAGGTCTTAGACTCTTGCTCTGGCCTAATGGTTAAGGTCTTAACTCTTACTCTGGCCTAATGGTTAAGGTCTTAGACTCTTACTCTGGCCTACTGGTTAAGGTCTTAATTCTTACTCTGACTTCATGGTTAAGGTTTTAACTCTTACTCTGGCCTAATGCTTAAAGTCTTAGACTCTTACTCTGGCCTAATGGTTAAGGTCTTAGACTCTTACACTGGCCTGCTGGTTAAGGTCTTTGCTCTTACTCTGGCCTACTGGTTAAGGTCCTAGACTCTTACTCTGGCCTAATGGTTAAGGTCCTAACTATTACTATTGACTAATGGTTAAGGTCTTAACTCTTACTCTGGCCTAATTGGTAAGGTCTTAGTCTCTTACTCTGGCCTACTGGTTAAGGTCTTAACTCTTACTCTGGCCTAATGGTTAAGGTCTAGACTCTTACTCTGGCCTAATCCGTAAGGTCTTAACTCTTACTATGGCCTAATGGTTAAGGTCTTAGACTCTTACTCTTGCCTAATGGTTAAGGTCTTAACTCTTACTCTGGCCTGATGGTTAAGGTCTTGACTCTTACTTTGGCCTAATGGTGAAGGTCTTAACTCTTACTATTGACTAATGGTTAAGGTCTTAACTCTTACTCTATCCTAATGGTTAAGGTCTTAGACTCTTACTCTGGCATAATGGTTAAGGTCTTAATTCTTACTCTGGCCTAATGGGTAAGGTCTTGGACTCTTACTCTGGCCTAATGGTTAAGGTCTTAACTCTTACTCTGGCCTAATGGGTAAGGTCTTAGACTCTTACTCTGGCCTAATGTTACAGGTCTTAACTCTTTCACTGGCCTAATGGTTAAGGTCTTAGACTCTTACTCTGGCCTAACGGTTAAGGTCTTAGACTCTTACTCTGGCCCAATGGTTAAGGTTTTAGACGTTTACACTTGCCTAATGGTTAAGGTCTTAACTCTTACTCTGGCCTAATGGTTAAGGTCTTAGACTCTTACTCTGGCCTACTGGTTAAGGTCTTAATTCTTACTCTGACTTAATGGTTAAGGTTTTAACTCTTGCTCTGGCCTAATGGTTAAGGTCCTAACTCTTACTCTGGCCTAATGGTTAAGGTATTAGACTCTGACTCTGGCCTAATGTTTAAGGTCTTGACTCTTACTCTGGCCTAATGGTTAAGGTCTTAGACTCTTACTCTGGCCTAATGGTTAAGGTATTATACTCTTACTCTGGCCTAATGGCTAAGGTCTTGACTCTCACTCTGGCCTAATGGTTAAGGTCTAGACTCCTACTCTGGCCTACTGGTTAAGGTCTTAACTCTTACTGGGGCCTAAAGGTTAAGGTCTTAGACTCTTACTCTGGCCTACTGGTTAAGACCTTAACTCTTACTCTGGCCTAATGGTTAAGGTTTTAACTCTTACTCTGTCCTAATATTTAAGGTTTTAGACTCTTACTCTGGCCTAATGGTTAAAGTCTTAGACTCTTACTCTGGCCTAATGGTTAAGGTCTTATCTCTTACTCTGGCCTAATGGTTAAGGTCTAAGACTCTTACTCTTGCCTAATGGTTAAGGTCTTAACTCTTTCTCTGGCCTAATTGTTAAGGTCTTAACTCTTACTTTGGACTAATGGTTAAGGTCTTAGACTCTCACTCTGGCATAATGGCTAAGGTCTTAACTCTTACTCTGGCCTACTGGTTAAGGTCTTAGACTCTTACTCTGGCCTACTGGTTAAAGTCTTAACTCTTACTCTGGCCTAATGGTTGAGGTCTTAGACTCTTACTCTGGCCTAATGGTTAAGGTCTTAACTCTTACTCTGACCTAATGGTTAAGGTCTTAGACTCTTACTCTGGCCTAATGGTTAAGGTCTTGACTCTTACTCTGGCCTAATGGTTAAAGTCTTAGACTCTTACTCTGGCCTAATGGTTAAGGACTAGACTCTTACTCTGGACTAATGGTTAAGCTCTTAACTCTTCCTCTGGACTAATGGCTAAGTTCTTAACTATTACTCTGACCTAATGGTTAAGGTCTTAGACTCTTACTCTGGCCTAATGGTTAAGGTCGCAGACTCTTACTCTTGCCTAATGGTTAAGATCTTAACTCTTACTCTGGCCTAATGGTTAAGGTGTTAACTCTTACTCTGGCCTAATGGTTAAGGTCTTAGACTCTTACACTGGCCTACTGGTTAAGGTCTTTGCTCTTACTCTGGCCTACTGGTTAAGGTCCTAGACTCTTACTCAGGCCTAATGGTTAAGGTCCTAACTCTTACTATTGACTGATGGTTAAGGTCTTAACTCTTACTCTGGCCTAATGGGTAAGGTCTTAGACTCTTACTCTGGCCTACTGGTTAAGGTCTTAACTCTTACTCTGGCCTAATGGGTAAGGTCTTAGACTCTTACTCTGTCCAAATGGTTAAGGTCTTAGACTCTTACTCTGGCCTAATGGTTAAGGTCTAGACTCTTACTCTGGCCTAATCCGTAAGGTCTTAACTCTTACTATGGCCTAATGGTTAAGGTCTTACCTCTTACTCTGGCCAAATGATTAAGGTCTTACCTCTTACTCTGGCCAAATGATTAAGGTCTTAGACTCTTACTTTGGCCTAATGGTTAAGGTCTTAACTCTTACTTTGGCCTAATGGTTAAGGTCTTAACTCTTACTATTGAGTAATGATTAAGGTCTTAACTCTTACTCTGGCCTAATGGGTAAGGTCTTAGACTCTTACTCTGGAATACTGGTTAAGGTCTTAACTCTTACTCTGGCCTAATGGGTAAGGTCTTAGACTCTTACTCTGTCCAAATGGTTAAGGTCTTAGACTCTTACTCTGGCCTAATGGTTAAGGTCTAGACTCTTACTCTGGCCTAATCCGTAAGGTCTTAACTCTTACTATGGCCTAATGGTTAAGGTCTTAGACTCTTACTCTTGCCTAATGGTTAAGGTCTTAACTCTAACTCTGGCCTAATGGTTAAGGTCTTAACTCTTACTTTGGCCTAATGGTTAAGGTCTTAACTCTTACTATTGAGTAATGATTAAGGTCTTAACTCTTACTCTGGCCTAATGGTTAAGGTCTTAGACACTTACTCTGTCCTAATGGTTAAGGTCCTAGACTCTTACTGTGGCCTAATGGTTAAGGTCTTAGACTCTTACTCTGGCCTACTGGTTAAGGTCTTAACTCTTGCTCTGGCCTAATGGTTAAAGTCTTAGACACTTACTCTGTCCTAATGGTTAAGGTCTTAGACTCTTACTGTGGCCTAATGGTTAAGGTCTTAGACTCTTACTCTTGCCTAATGGTTAAGGTCTTAACTCTTACTCTGGCCTAATGGTTAAAGTCTTAGACTCTTACTCTGGCCTAATGGTTAAGGTCTTAACTCTTACTCTGGCCTAATGGGTAAGGTCTTAGACTCTTACTCTGGCCTACTGGTTAAGGTCTTAATTCTTACTCTGGCCTAATGGTTAAGGTTTTAACTCTTACTCTGGCCTAATGGTTAAGGTTTTAGACTGTTACTCTGGCCTAATGGTTAAGGTCTTAACTCTTACTCTGGCCTAATGGTTAAGGTATTGGACTCTTACTCTGGCCTAATGGTTAAGGTCTTGACTCTTACTCTGGCCTAATGGTTAAGGTCTTAGACTCTTACTCTGGCCTAATGGTTAAGGTATTATACTCTTACTCTTGCCTAATGACTAAGGTCTTGACTCTCACTCTGGCCTAATGGTTAAGGTCTTAACTCTTACTCTTGCCTAACGGTAAAGGTCTTAGACTCTTACTCTGGCCTAATGGTTAAGGTTTTAGACTTTTACTCTTGTCTAATGGTTACGGTCTTAACTCTTACTCTGGCCTAATGGTTAAGGTCTTAGACTCTTACTCTGGCCAAATGGTTAAGGTCTTAACTCTTACTCTGGCCTAATGGGTAAGGTCTTAGACTCTTACTCTGGACTAATGGGTAAGGTCTTAGACTCTTACTCTGGCCTACTGGTTAAGGTCTTAACTCTTACACTGGCCTAATGGTTAAGGTTTTAACTCTTACTCTGGCCTAATGGTTAAGGTCTTACCTCTTACTCTGGCCAAATGGTTAAGGTCTTAGACTCTTACTTTGGCCTAATGTTTAAAGTCTTAACTCTTACTATTGACTAATGGTTAAGGTCATAACTCTTACTCTGGCCTATTGGTTAAGGTCTTAACTCTTACTCTGGCCTAATGGGTAAGGTCTTAGACTCTTACTCTGTCCTAATGGTTAAGGTCTTAGACTCTTACTCTGGCCTAATGGTTAAGGTCTAGACTCTTACTCAGGCCTAATCCGTAAGGTCTTAACTCTTACTATGGCCTAATGGTTAAGGTCTTAACTCTTACTCTGGCCTAATGGTTAAGGTCTTAGACTCTTACTCTGGCCTAATGGTTAAGGTCTTAACTCTTACTCTGGCCTAATGGGTAAGGTCTTAGACTCTTACTCTGTCCTAATGGTTAAGGTCTTAGACTCTTACTCTGGCCTAATAGTTAAGGTCTTAACTCTTACTATGGCCTAATGGTTAAGGTCTAGACTCTTGATCTGGCCTAGTCCGTAAGGTCTTAACTCTTACTATGGCCTAATGGTTAAGGTCTTAACTCTTACTCTGGCCTAATGGTTAAGGTCTTAACTCTTACTCTGGCCTAATGGGTAAGGTCTTAGACTCTTACTCTGGAATACTGGTTAAGGTCTTAACTCTTACTCTGGCCAAATGGTTAAGGTTTTAACTCTTACTCTGGCCTAATGGTTAAGGTCTTACCTCTTACTCTGGCCAAATGATTAAGGTCTTAGACTCTTACTTTGGCCTAATGGTTAAGGTCTTAACTCTTACTATTGACTAATGGTTAAGGTCTTAACTCTTACTCTGGCCTAATGGTTAAGGTCTTAGACTCTTACTCTGGCCTACTGGTTAAGGTCTTAACTCTTACTCTGGCCTAATGGTTAAGGTCTTAGTCTCTTACTCTGTCCTAATGGTTAAGGTCTTAGACTCTTACTCTGGCCTAGTGGTTAAGGTCTTTGACTCTTACTCTTGCCTAATGGTTAAGGTCTTAACTCTTACTCTGGCCTAATGGTTAAGGTCTTAGACTCTTACTCTGGCCTACTGGTTAACGTCTTAGACTCTTACTCTGGCCTACTGGTTAAAGTCTTAACTCTTACTCTGGCCTAATGGTTAAGGTCTTAACTCTTACTCTGACCTAATGGTTAAGGTCTTAGACTCTTACTCTGGCCTACTGGTTAAGACCTTAACTCTTACTCTGGCCTAATGGTTAAGGTTTTAACTCTTACTCTGGCCTAATGGTTAAGGTTTTAGACTCTTACTCTGGCCTAACGGTTAAAGTCTTAGACTCTTACTCTGGCCTAATGGTTAAGGTCTTATCTCTTACTCTGGCCTAATGGTTAAGGTCTAAGACTCTTACTCTTGCCTAATGGTTAAGGTCTTAACTCTTACTCTGGCCTAATGGTTAAGGTCTTAACTCTTACTTTGGACTAATGGTTAAGGTCTTAGACTCTCACTCTGGCATAATGGCTAAGGTCTTAACTCTTACTCTGGCCTACTGGTTAAGGTCTTAGACTCTTACTCTGGCCTACTGGTTAAAGTCTTAACTCTTACTCTGGCCTAATGGTTAAGGTTTTAACTCTTACTCTGGCCTAATGGTTGAGGTCTTAGACTCTTGCTCTGGCCTAATGGTTAAGGTCTTAACTCTTACTCTGGCCTAATGGTTAAGGTCTTAGACTCTTACTCTGGCCTACTGGTTAAGGTCTTAATTCTTACTCTGACTTCATGGTTAAGGTTTTAACTCTTACTCTGGCCTAATGCTTAAAGTCTTAGACTCTTACTCTGGCCTAATGGTTAAGGTCTTAGACTCTTACACTGGCCTGCTGGTTAAGGTCTTTGCTCTTACTCTGGCCTACTGGTTAAGGTCCTAGACTCTTACTCTGGCCTAATGGTTAAGGTCCTAACTATTACTATTGACTAATGGTTAAGGTCTTAACTCTTACTCTGGCCTAATTGGTAAGGTCTTAGTCTCTTACTCTGGCCTACTGGTTAAGGTCTTAACTCTTACTCTGGCCTAATGGTTAAGGTCTAGACTCTTACTCTGGCCTAATCCGTAAGGTCTTAACTCTTACTATGGCCTAATGGTTAAGGTCTTAGACTCTTACTCTTGCCTAATGGTTAAGGTCTTAACTCTTACTCTGGCCTGATGGTTAAGGTCTTGACTCTTACTTTGGCCTAATGGTGAAGGTCTTAACTCTTACTATTGACTAATGGTTAAGGTCTTAACTCTTACTCTATCCTAATGGTTAAGGTCTTAGACTCTTACTCTGGCATAATGGTTAAGGTCTTAATTCTTACTCTGACCTAATGGGTAAGGTCTTGGACTCTTACTCTGGCCTAATGGTTAAGGTCTTAACTCTTACTCTGGCCTAATGGGTAAGGTCTTAGACTCTTACTCTGGCCTAATGTTACAGGTCTTAACTCTTTCACTGGCCTAATGGTTAAGGTCTTAGACTCTTACTCTGGCCTAACGGTTAAGGTCTTAGACTCTTACTCTGGCCCAATGGTTAAGGTTTTAGACGTTTACACTTGCCTAATGGTTAAGGTCTTAACTCTTACTCTGGCCTAATGGTTAAGGTCTTAGACTCTTACTCTGGCCTACTGGTTAAGGTCTTAATTCTTACTCTGACTTAATGGTTAAGGTTTTAACTCTTGCTCTGGCCTAATGGTTAAGGTCCTAACTCTTACTCTGGCCTAATGGTTAAGGTATTAGACTCTGACTCTGGCCTAATGGTTAAGGTCTTGACTCTTACTCTGGCCTAATGGTTAAGGTCTTAGACTCTTACTCTGGCCTAATGGTTAAGGTATTATACTCTTACTCTGGCCTAATGGCTAAGGTCTTGACTCTCACTCTGGCCTAATGGTTAAGGTCTAGACTCCTACTCTGGCCTACTGGTTAAGGTCTTAACTCTTACTGGGGCCTAATGGTTAAGGTCTTAGACTCTTACTCTGGCCTACTGGTTAAGACCTTAACTCTTACTCTGGCCTAATGGTTAAGGTTTTAACTCTTACTCTGTCCTAATATTTAAGGTTTTAGACTCTTACTCTGGCCTAATGGTTAAAGTCTTAGACTCTTACTCTGGCCTAATGGTTAAGGTCTTATCTCTTACTCTGGCCTAATGGTTAAGGTCTAAGACTCTTACTCTTGCCTAATGGTTAAGGTCTTAACTCTTTCTCTGGCCTAATTGTTAAGGTCTTAACTCTTACTTTGGACTAATGGTTAAGGTCTTAGACTCTCACTCTGGCATAATGGCTAAGGTCTTAACTCTTACTCTGGCCTACTGGTTAAGGTCTTAGACTCTTACTCTGGCCTACTGGTTAAAGTCTTAACTCTTACTCTGGCCTAATGGTTGAGGTCTTAGACTCTTACTCTGGCCTAATGGTTAAGGTCTTAACTCTTACTCTGACCTAATGGTTAAGGTCTTAGACTCTTACTCTGGCCTAATGGTTAAGGTCTTGACTCTTACTCTGGCCTAATGGTTAAAGTCTTAGACTCTTACTCTGGCCTAATGGTTAAGGTCTAGACTCTTACTCTGGACTAATGGTTAAGCTCTTAACTCTTCCTCTGGACTAATGGCTAAGTTCTTAACTATTACTCTGACCTAATGGTTAAGGTCTTAGACTCTTACTCTGGCCTAATGGTTAAGGTCGCAGACTCTTACTCTTGCCTAATGGTTAAGATCTTAACTCTTACTCTGGCCTAATGGTTAAGATGTTAACTCTTACTCTGGCCTAATGGTTAAGGTCTTAGACTCTTACACTGGCCTACTGGTTAAGGTCTTTGCTCTTACTCTGGCCTACTGGTTAAGGTCCTAGACTCTTACTCAGGCCTAATGGTTAAGGTCCTAACTCTTACTATTGACTGATGGTTAAGGTCTTAACTCTTACTCTGGCCTAATGGGTAAGGTCTTAGACTCTTACTCTGGCCTACTGGTTAAGGTCTTAACTCTTACTCTGGCCTAATGGGTAAGGTCTTAGACTCTTACTCTGTCCAAATGGTTAAGGTCTTAGACTCTTACTCTGGCCTAATGGTTAAGGTCTAGACTCTTACTCTGGCCTAATCCGTAAGGTCTTAACTCTTACTATGGCCTAATGGTTAAGGTCTTACCTCTTACTCTGGCCAAATGATTAAGGTCTTACCTCTTACTCTGGCCAAATGATTAAGGTATTATACTCTTACTCTTGCCTAATGACTAAGGTCTTGACTCTCACTCTGGCCTAATGGTTAAGGTCTTAACTCTTACTCTTGCCTAACGGTAAAGGTCTTAGACTCTTACTCTGGCCTAATGGTTAAGGTTTTAGACTTTTACTCTTGCCTAATGGTTACGGTCTTAACTCTTACTCTGGCCTAATGGTTAAGGTATTATACTCTTACTCTTGCCTAATGACTAAGGTCTTGACTCTCACTCTGGCCTAATGGTTAAGGTCTTAACTCTTACTCTTGCCTAACGGTAAAGGTCTTAGACTCTTACTCTGGCCTAATGGTTAAGGTTTTAGACTTTTACTCTTGCCTAATGGTTACGGTCTTAACTCTTACTCTGGCCTAATGGTTAAGGTCTTAGACTCTTACTCTGGCCAAATGGTTAAGGTCTTAACTCTTACTCTGGCCTAATGGGTAAGGTCTTAGACTCTTACTCTGGACTAATGGGTAAGGTCTTAGACTCTTACTCTGGCCTACTGGTTAAGGTCTTAACTCTTACACTGGCCTAATGGTTAAGGTTTTAACTCTTACTCTGGCCTAATGGTTAAGGTCTTACCTCTTACTCTGGCCAAATGGTTAAGGTCTTAGACTCTTACTTTGGCCTAATGTTTAAAGTCTTAACTCTTACTATTGACTAATGGTTAAGGTCATAACTCTTACTCTGGCCTATTGGTTAAGGTCTTAACTCTTACTCTGGCCTAATGGGTAAGGTCTTAGACTCTTACTCTGTCCTAATGGTTAAGGTCTTAGACTCTTACTCTGGCCTAATGGTTAAGGTCTAGACTCTTACTCAGGCCTAATCCGTAAGGTCTTAACTCTTACTATGGCCTAATGGTTAAGGTCTTAACTCTTACTCTGGCCTAATGGTTAAGGTCTTAGACTCTTACTCTGGCCTAATGGTTAAGGTCTTAACTCTTACTCTGGCCTAATGGGTAAGGTCTTAGACTCTTACTCTGTCCTAATGGTTAAGGTCTTAGACTCTTACTCTGGCCTAATAGTTAAGGTCTTAACTCTTACTATGGCCTAATGGTTAAGGTCTAGACTCTTGATCTGGCCTAGTCCGTAAGGTCTTAACTCTTACTATGGCCTAATGGTTAAGGTCTTAACTCTTACTCTGGCCTAATGGTTAAGGTCTTAACTCTTACTCTGGCCTAATGGGTAAGGTCTTAGACTCTTACTCTGGAATACTGGTTAAGGTCTTAACTCTTACTCTGGCGAAATGGTTAAGGTTTTAACTCTTACTCTGGCCTAATGGTTAAGGTCTTACCTCTTACTCTGGCCAAATGATTAAGGTCTTAGACTCTTACTTTGGCCTAATGGTTAAGGTCTTAACTCTTACTATTGACTAATGGTTAAGGTCTTAACTCTTACTCTGGCCTAATGGTTAAGGTCTTAGACTCTTACTCTGGCCTACTGGTTAAGGTCTTAACTCTTACTCTGGCCTAATGGTTAAGGTCTTAGTCTCTTACTCTGTCCTAATGGTTAAGGTCTTAGACTCTTACTCTGGCCTAGTGGTTAAGGTCTTTGACTCTTACTCTTGCCTAATGGTTAAGGTCTTAACTCTTACTCTGGCCTAATGGTTAAGGTCTTAGACTCTTACTCTGGCCTACTGGTTAACGTCTTAGACTCTTACTCTGGCCTACTGGTTAAAGTCTTAACTCTTACTCTGGCCTAATGGTTAAGGTTTTAACTCTTCCTCTGGCCTAATGGTTGAGGTCTTAGACTCTTACTCTGGCCTAATGGTTAAGGTCTTAACTCTTACTCTGACCTAATGGTTAAGGTCTTAGACTCTTACTCTGGCCTACTGGTTAAGACCTTAACTCTTACTCTGGCCTAATGGTTAAGGTTTTAACTCTTACTCTGGCCTAATGGTTAAGGTTTTAGACTCTTACTCTGGCCTAACGGTTAAAGTCTTAGACTCTTACTCTGGCCTAATGGTTAAGGTCTTATCTCTTACTCTGGCCTAATGGTTAAGGTCTAAGACTCTTACTCTTGCCTAATGGTTAAGGTCTTAACTCTTACTCTGGCCTAATGGTTAAGGTCTTAACTCTTACTTTGGACTAATGGTTAAGGTCTTATACTCTCACTCTGGCATAATGGCTAAGGTCTTAACTCTTACTCTGGCCTACTGGTTAAGGTCTTAGACTCTTACTCTGGCCTACTGGTTAAAGTCTTAACTCTTACTCTGGCCTAATGGTTAAGGTTTTAACTCTTACTCTGGCCTAATGGTTGAGGTCTTAGACTCTTGCTCTGGCCTAATGGTTAAGGTCTTAACTCTTACTCTGGCCTAATGGTTAAGGTCTTAGACTCTTACTCTGGCCTACTGGTTAAGGTCTTAATTCTTACTCTGACTTCATGGTTAAGGTTTTAACTCTTACTCTGGCCTAATGCTTAAAGTCTTAGACTCTTACTCTGGCCTAATGGTTAAGGTCTTAGACTCTTACACTGGCCTGCTGGTTAAGGTCTTTGCTCTTACTCTGGCCTACTGGTTAAGGTCCTAGACTCTTACTCTGGCCTAATGGTTAAGGTCCTAACTATTACTATTGACTAATGGTTAAGGTCTTAACTCTTACTCTGGCCTAATTGGTAAGGTCTTAGTCTCTTACTCTGGCCTACTGGTTAAGGTCTTAACTCTTACTCTGGCCTAATGGTTAAGGTCTAGACTCTTACTCTGGCCTAATCCGTAAGGTCTTAACTCTTACTATGGCCTAATGGTTAAGGTCTTAGACTCTTACTCTTGCCTAATGGTTAAGGTCTTAACTCTTACTCTGGCCTGATGGTTAAGGTCTTGACTCTTACTTTGGCCTAATGGTGAAGGTCTTAACTCTTACTATTGACTAATGGTTAAGGTCTTAACTCTTACTCTATCCTAATGGTTAAGGTCTTAGACTCTTACTCTGGCATAATGGTTAAGGTCTTAATTCTTACTCTGGCCTAATGGGTAAGGTCTTGGACTCTTACTCTGGCCTAATGGTTAAGGTCTTAACTCTTACTCTGGCCTAATGGGTAAGGTCTTAGACTCTTACTCTGGCCTAATGTTACAGGTCTTAACTCTTTCACTGGCCTAATGGTTAAGGTCTTAGACTCTTACTCTGGCCTAACGGTTAAGGTCTTAGACTCTTACTCTGGCCCAATGGTTAAGGTTTTAGACGTTTACACTTGCCTAATGGTTAAGGTCTTAACTCTTACTCTGGCCTAATGGTTAAGGTCTTAGACTCTTACTCTGGCCAAATGGTTAAGGTCTTAGACTCTTACTTTGGCCTAATGTTTAAAGTCTTAACTCTTACTATTGACTAATGGTTAAGGTCATAACTCTTACTCTGGCCTATTGGTTAAGGTCTTAACTCTTACTCTGGCCTAATGGGTAAGGTCTTAGACTCTTACTCTGTCCTAATGGTTAAGGTCTTAGACTCTTACTCTGGCCTAATGGTTAAGGTCTAGACTCTTACTCAGGCCTAATCCGTAAGGTCTTAACTCTTACTATGGCCTAATGGTTAAGGTCTTAACTCTTACTCTGGCCTAATGGTTAAGGTCTTAGACTCTTACTCTGGCCTAATGGTTAAGGTTTTAACTCTTACTCTGGCCTAATGGTTAAGGTCTTACCTCTTACTCTGGCCAAATGGTTAAGGTCTTAGACTCTTACTTTGGCCTAATGTTTAAAGTCTTAACTCTTACTATTGACTAATGGTTAAGGTCATAACTCTTACTCTGGCCTATTGGTTAAGGTCTTAACTCTTACTCTGGCCTAATGGGTAAGGTCTTAGACTCTTACTCTGTCCTAATGGTTAAGGTCTTAGACTCTTACTCTGGCCTAATGGTTAAGGTCTAGACTCTTACTCAGGCCTAATCCGTAAGGTCTTAACTCTTACTATGGCCTAATGGTTAAGGTCTTAACTCTTACTCTGGCCTAATGGTTAAGGTCTTAGACTCTTACTCTGGCCTAATGGTTAAGGTCTTAACTCTTACTCTGGCCTAATGGGTAAGGTCTTAGACTCTTACTCTGTCCTAATGGTTAAGGTCTTAGACTCTTACTCTGGCCTAATAGTTAAGGTCTTAACTCTTACTATGGCCTAATGGTTAAGGTCTAGACTCTTGATCTGGCCTAGTCCGTAAGGTCTTAACTCTTACTATGGCCTAATGGTTAAGGTCTTAACTCTTACTCTGGCCTAATGGTTAAGGTCTTAACTCTTACTCTGGCCTAATGGGTAAGGTCTTAGACTCTTACTCTGGAATACTGGTTAAGGTCTTAACTCTTACTCTGGCGAAATGGTTAAGGTTTTAACTCTTACTCTGGCCTAATGGTTAAGGTCTTACCTCTTACTCTGGCCAAATGATTAAGGTCTTAGACTCTTACTTTGGCCTAATGGTTAAGGTCTTAACTCTTACTATTGACTAATGGTTAAGGTCTTAACTCTTACTCTGGCCTAATGGTTAAGGTCTTAGACTCTTACTCTGGCCTACTGGTTAAGGTCTTAACTCTTACTCTGGCCTAATGGTTAAGGTCTTAGTCTCTTACTCTGTCCTAATGGTTAAGGTCTTAGACTCTTACTCTGGCCTAGTGGTTAAGGTCTTTGACTCTTACTCTTGCCTAATGGTTAAGGTCTTAACTCTTACTCTGGCCTAATGGTTAAGGTCTTAGACTCTTACTCTGGCCTACTGGTTAACGTCTTAGACTCTTACTCTGGCCTACTGGTTAAAGTCTTAACTCTTACTCTGGCCTAATGGTTAAGGTTTTAACTCTTCCTCTGGCCTAATGGTTGAGGTCTTAGACTCTTACTCTGGCCTAATGGTTAAGGTCTTAACTCTTACTCTGACCTAATGGTTAAGGTCTTAGACTCTTACTCTGGCCTACTGGTTAAGACCTTAACTCTTACTCTGGCCTAATGGTTAAGGTTTTAACTCTTACTCTGGCCTAATGGTTAAGGTTTTAGACTCTTACTCTGGCCTAACGGTTAAAGTCTTAGACTCTTACTCTGGCCTAATGGTTAAGGTCTTATCTCTTACTCTGGCCTAATGGTTAAGGTCTAAGACTCTTACTCTTGCCTAATGGTTAAGGTCTTAACTCTTACTCTGGCCTAATGGTTAAGGTCTTAACTCTTACTTTGGACTAATGGTTAAGGTCTTAGACTCTCACTCTGGCATAATGGCTAAGGTCTTAACTCTTACTCTGGCCTACTGGTTAAGGTCTTAGACTCTTACTCTGGCCTACTGGTTAAAGTCTTAACTCTTACTCTGGCCTAATGGTTAAGGTTTTAACTCTTACTCTGGCCTAATGGTTGAGGTCTTAGACTCTTGCTCTGGCCTAATGGTTAAGGTCTTAACTCTTACTCTGGCCTAATGGTTAAGGTCTTAGACTCTTACTCTGGCCTACTGGTTAAGGTCTTAATTCTTACTCTGACTTCATGGTTAAGGTTTTAACTCTTACTCTGGCCTAATGCTTAAAGTCTTAGACTCTTACTCTGGCCTAATGGTTAAGGTCTTAGACTCTTACACTGGCCTGCTGGTTAAGGTCTTTGCTCTTACTCTGGCCTACTGGTTAAGGTCCTAGACTCTTACTCTGGCCTAATGGTTAAGGTCCTAACTATTACTATTGACTAATGGTTAAGGTCTTAACTCTTACTCTGGCCTAATTGGTAAGGTCTTAGTCTCTTACTCTGGCCTACTGGTTAAGGTCTTAACTCTTACTCTGGCCTAATGGTTAAGGTCTAGACTCTTACTCTGGCCTAATCCGTAAGGTCTTAACTCTTACTATGGCCTAATGGTTAAGGTCTTAGACTCTTACTCTTGCCTAATGGTTAAGGTCGTAACTCTTACTCTGGCCTGATGGTTAAGGTCTTGACTCTTACTTTGGCCTAATGGTGAAGGTCTTAACTCTTACTATTGACTAATGGTTAAGGTCTTAACTCTTACTCTATCCTAATGGTTAAGGTCTTAGACTCTTACTCTGGCATAATGGTTAAGGTCTTAATTCTTACTCTGGCCTAATGGGTAAGGTCTTGGACTCTTACTCTGGCCTAATGGTTAAGGTCTTAACTCTTACTCTGGCCTAATGGGTAAGGTCTTAGACTCTTACTCTGGCCTAATGTTACAGGTCTTAACTCTTTCACTGGCCTAATGGTTAAGGTCTTAGACTCTTACTCTGGCCTAACGGTTAAGGTCTTAGACTCTTACTCTGGCCCAATGGTTAAGGTTTTAGACGTTTACACTTGCCTAATGGTTAAGGTCTTAACTCTTACTCTGGCCTAATGGTTAAGGTCTTAGACTCTTACTCTGGCCTACTGGTTAAGGTCTTAATTCTTACTCTGACTTAATGGTTAAGGTTTTAACTCTTGCTCTGGCCTAATGGTTAAGGTCCTAACTCTTACTCTGGCCTAATGGTTAAGGTATTAGACTCTGACTCTGGCCTAATGGTTAAGGTCTTGACTCTTACTCTGGCCTAATGGTTAAGGTCTTAGACTCTTACTCTGGCCTAATGGTTAAGGTATTATACTCTTACTCTGGCCTAATGGCTAAGGTCTTGACTCTCACTCTGGCCTAATGGTTAAGGTCTAGACTCCTACTCTGGCCTACTGGTTAAGGTCTTAACTCTTACTGGGGCCTAATGGTTAAGGTCTTAGACTCTTACTCTGGCCTACTGGTTAAGACCTTAACTCTTACTCTGGCCTAATGGTTAAGGTTTTAACTCTTACTCTGTCCTAATATTTAAGGTTTTAGACTCTTACTCTGGCCTAATGGTTAAAGTCTTAGACTCTTACTCTGGCCTAATGGTTAAGGTCTTATCTCTTACTCTGGCCTAATGGTTAAGGTCTAAGACTCTTACTCTTGCCTAATGGTTAAGGTCTTAACTCTTTCTCTGGCCTAATTGTTAAGGTCTTAACTCTTACTTTGGACTAATGGTTAAGGTCTTAGACTCTCACTCTGGCATAATGGCTAAGGTCTTAACTCTTACTCTGGCCTACTGGTTAAGGTCTTAGACTCTTACTCTGGCCTACTGGTTAAAGTCTTAACTCTTACTCTGGCCTAATGGTTGAGGTCTTAGACTCTTACTCTGGCCTAATGGTTAAGGTCTTAACTCTTACTCTGACCTAATGGTTAAGGTCTTAGACTCTTACTCTGGCCTAATGGTTAAGGTCTTGACTCTTACTCTGGCCTAATGGTTAAAGTCTTAGACTCTTACTCTGGCCTAATGGTTAAGGTCTAGACTCTTACTCTGGACTAATGGTTAAGCTCTTAACTCTTCCTCTGGACTAATGGCTAAGTTCTTAACTATTACTCTGACCTAATGGTTAAGGTCTTAGACTCTTACTCTGGCCTAATGGTTAAGGTCGCAGACTCTTACTCTTGCCTAATGGTTAAGATCTTAACTCTTACTCTGGCCTAATGGTTAAGATGTTAACTCTTACTCTGGCCTAATGGTTAAGGTCTTAGACTCTTACACTGGCCTACTGGTTAAGGTCTTTGCTCTTACTCTGGCCTACTGGTTAAGGTCCTAGACTCTTACTCAGGCCTAATGGTTAAGGTCCTAACTCTTACTATTGACTGATGGTTAAGGTCTTAACTCTTACTCTGGCCTAATGGGTAAGGTCTTAGACTCTTACTCTGGCCTACTGGTTAAGGTCTTAACTCTTACTCTGGCCTAATGGGTAAGGTCTTAGACTCTTACTCTGTCCAAATGGTTAAGGTCTTAGACTCTTACTCTGGCCTAATGGTTAAGGTCTAGACTCTTACTCTGGCCTAATCCGTAAGGTCTTAACTCTTACTATGGCCTAATGGTTAAGGTCTTACCTCTTACTCTGGCCAAATGATTAAGGTCTTACCTCTTACTCTGGCCAAATGATTAAGGTATTATACTCTTACTCTTGCCTAATGACTAAGGTCTTGACTCTCACTCTGGCCTAATGGTTAAGGTCTTAACTCTTACTCTTGCCTAACGGTAAAGGTCTTAGACTCTTACTCTGGCCTAATGGTTAAGGTTTTAGACTTTTACTCTTGCCTAATGGTTACGGTCTTAACTCTTACTCTGGCCTAATGGTTAAGGTATTATACTCTTACTCTTGCCTAATGACTAAGGTCTTGACTCTCACTCTGGCCTAATGGTTAAGGTCTTAACTCTTACTCTTGCCTAACGGTAAAGGTCTTAGACTCTTACTCTGGCCTAATGGTTAAGGTTTTAGACTTTTACTCTTGCCTAATGGTTACGGTCTTAACTCTTACTCTGGCCTAATGGTTAAGGTCTTAGACTCTTACTCTGGCCAAATGGTTAAGGTCTTAACTCTTACTCTGGCCTAATGGGTAAGGTCTTAGACTCTTACTCTGGACTAATGGGTAAGGTCTTAGACTCTTACTCTGGCCTACTGGTTAAGGTCTTAACTCTTACACTGGCCTAATGGTTAAGGTTTTAACTCTTACTCTGGCCTAATGGTTAAGGTCTTACCTCTTACTCTGGCCAAATGGTTAAGGTCTTAGACTCTTACTTTGGCCTAATGTTTAAAGTCTTAACTCTTACTATTGACTAATGGTTAAGGTCATAACTCTTACTCTGGCCTATTGGTTAAGGTCTTAACTCTTACTCTGGCCTAATGGGTAAGGTCTTAGACTCTTACTCTGTCCTAATGGTTAAGGTCTTAGACTCTTACTCTGGCCTAATGGTTAAGGTCTAGACTCTTACTCAGGCCTAATCCGTAAGGTCTTAACTCTTACTATGGCCTAATGGTTAAGGTCTTAACTCTTACTCTGGCCTAATGGTTAAGGTCTTAGACTCTTACTCTGGCCTAATGGTTAAGGTCTTAACTCTTACTCTGGCCTAATGGGTAAGGTCTTAGACTCTTACTCTGTCCTAATGGTTAAGGTCTTAGACTCTTACTCTGGCCTAATAGTTAAGGTCTTAACTCTTACTATGGCCTAATGGTTAAGGTCTAGACTCTTGATCTGGCCTAGTCCGTAAGGTCTTAACTCTTACTATGGCCTAATGGTTAAGGTCTTAACTCTTACTCTGGCCTAATGGTTAAGGTCTTAACTCTTACTCTGGCCTAATGGGTAAGGTCTTAGACTCTTACTCTGGAATACTGGTTAAGGTCTTAACTCTTACTCTGGCCAAATGGTTAAGGTTTTAACTCTTACTCTGGCCTAATGGTTAAGGTCTTACCTCTTACTCTGGCCAAATGATTAAGGTCTTAGACTCTTACTTTGGCCTAATGGTTAAGGTCTTAACTCTTACTATTGACTAATGGTTAAGGTCTTAACTCTTACTCTGGCCTAATGGTTAAGGTCTTAGACTCTTACTCTGGCCTACTGGTTAAGGTCTTAACTCTTACTCTGGCCTAATGGTTAAGGTCTTAGTCTCTTACTCTGTCCTAATGGTTAAGGTCTTAGACTCTTACTCTGGCCTAGTGGTTAAGGTCTTTGACTCTTACTCTTGCCTAATGGTTAAGGTCTTAACTCTTACTCTGGCCTAATGGTTAAGGTCTTAGACTCTTACTCTGGCCTACTGGTTAACGTCTTAGACTCTTACTCTGGCCTACTGGTTAAAGTCTTAACTCTTACTCTGGCCTAATGGTTAAGGTTTTAACTCTTCCTCTGGCCTAATGGTTGAGGTCTTAGACTCTTACTCTGGCCTAATGGTTAAGGTCTTAACTCTTACTCTGACCTAATGGTTAAGGTCTTAGACTCTTACTCTGGCCTACTGGTTAAGACCTTAACTCTTACTCTGGCCTAATGGTTAAGGTTTTAACTCTTACTCTGGCCTAATGGTTAAGGTTTTAGACTCTTACTCTGGCCTAACGGTTAAAGTCTTAGACTCTTACTCTGGCCTAATGGTTAAGGTCTTATCTCTTACTCTGGCCTAATGGTTAAGGTCTAAGACTCTTACTCTTGCCTAATGGTTAAGGTCTTAACTCTTACTCTGGCCTAATGGTTAAGGTCTTAACTCTTACTTTGGACTAATGGTTAAGGTCTTAGACTCTCACTCTGGCATAATGGCTAAGGTCTTAACTCTTACTCTGGCCTACTGGTTAAGGTCTTAGACTCTTACTCTGGCCTACTGGTTAAAGTCTTAACTCTTACTCTGGCCTAATGGTTAAGGTTTTAACTCTTACTCTGGCCTAATGGTTGAGGTCTTAGACTCTTGCTCTGGCCTAATGGTTAAGGTCTTAACTCTTACTCTGGCCTAATGGTTAAGGTCTTAGACTCTTACTCTGGCCTACTGGTTAAGGTCTTAATTCTTACTCTGACTTCATGGTTAAGGTTTTAACTCTTACTCTGGCCTAATGCTTAAAGTCTTAGACTCTTACTCTGGCCTAATGGTTAAGGTCTTAGACTCTTACACTGGCCTGCTGGTTAAGGTCTTTGCTCTTACTCTGGCCTACTGGTTAAGGTCCTAGACTCTTACTCTGGCCTAATGGTTAAGGTCCTAACTATTACTATTGACTAATGGTTAAGGTCTTAACTCTTACTCTGGCCTAATTGGTAAGGTCTTAGTCTCTTACTCTGGCCTACTGGTTAAGGTCTTAACTCTTACTCTGGCCTAATGGTTAAGGTCTAGACTCTTACTCTGGCCTAATCCGTAAGGTCTTAACTCTTACTATGGCCTAATGGTTAAGGTCTTAGACTCTTACTCTTGCCTAATGGTTAAGGTCTTAACTCTTACTCTGGCCTGATGGTTAAGGTCTTGACTCTTACTTTGGCCTAATGGTGAAGGTCTTAACTCTTACTATTGACTAATGGTTAAGGTCTTAACTCTTACTCTATCCTAATGGTTAAGGTCTTAGACTCTTACTCTGGCATAATGGTTAAGGTCTTAATTCTTACTCTGGCCTAATGGGTAAGGTCTTGGACTCTTACTCTGGCCTAATGGTTAAGGTCTTAACTCTTACTCTGGCCTAATGGGTAAGGTCTTAGACTCTTACTCTGGCCTAATGTTACAGGTCTTAACTCTTTCACTGGCCTAATGGTTAAGGTCTTAGACTCTTACTCTGGCCTAACGGTTAAGGTCTTAGACTCTTACTCTGGCCCAATGGTTAAGGTTTTAGACGTTTACACTTGCCTAATGGTTAAGGTCTTAACTCTTACTCTGGCCTAATGGTTAAGGTCTTAGACTCTTACTCTGGCCTACTGGTTAAGGTCTTAATTCTTACTCTGACTTAATGGTTAAGGTTTTAACTCTTGCTCTGGCCTAATGGTTAAGGTCCTAACTCTTACTCTGGCCTAATGGTTAAGGTATTAGACTCTGACTCTGGCCTAATGTTTAAGGTCTTGACTCTTACTCTGGCCTAATGGTTAAGGTCTTAGACTCTTACTCTGGCCTAATGGTTAAGGTATTATACTCTTACTCTGGCCTAATGGCTAAGGTCTTGACTCTCACTCTGGCCTAATGGTTAAGGTCTAGACTCCTACTCTGGCCTACTGGTTAAGGTCTTAACTCTTACTGGGGCCTAAAGGTTAAGGTCTTAGACTCTTACTCTGGCCTACTGGTTAAGACCTTAACTCTTACTCTGGCCTAATGGTTAAGGTTTTAACTCTTACTCTGTCCTAATATTTAAGGTTTTAGACTCTTACTCTGGCCTAATGGTTAAAGTCTTAGACTCTTACTCTGGCCTAATGGTTAAGGTCTTATCTCTTACTCTGGCCTAATGGTTAAGGTCTAAGACTCTTACTCTTGCCTAATGGTTAAGGTCTTAACTCTTTCTCTGGCCTAATTGTTAAGGTCTTAACTCTTACTTTGGACTAATGGTTAAGGTCTTAGACTCTCACTCTGGCATAATGGCTAAGGTCTTAACTCTTACTCTGGCCTACTGGTTAAGGTCTTAGACTCTTACTCTGGCCTACTGGTTAAAGTCTTAACTCTTACTCTGGCCTAATGGTTGAGGTCTTAGACTCTTACTCTGGCCTAATGGTTAAGGTCTTAACTCTTACTCTGACCTAATGGTTAAGGTCTTAGACTCTTACTCTGGCCTAATGGTTAAGGTCTTGACTCTTACTCTGGCCTAATGGTTAAAGTCTTAGACTCTTACTCTGGCCTAATGGTTAAGGTCTAGACTCTTACTCTGGACTAATGGTTAAGCTCTTAACTCTTCCTCTGGACTAATGGCTAAGTTCTTAACTATTACTCTGACCTAATGGTTAAGGTCTTAGACTCTTACTCTGGCCTAATGGTTAAGGTCGCAGACTCTTACTCTTGCCTAATGGTTAAGATCTTAACTCTTACTCTGGCCTAATGGTTAAGGTGTTAACTCTTACTCTGGCCTAATGGTTAAGGTCTTAGACTCTTACACTGGCCTACTGGTTAAGGTCTTTGCTCTTACTCTGGCCTACTGGTTAAGGTCCTAGACTCTTACTCAGGCCTAATGGTTAAGGTCCTAACTCTTACTATTGACTGATGGTTAAGGTCTTAACTCTTACTCTGGCCTAATGGGTAAGGTCTTAGACTCTTACTCTGGCCTACTGGTTAAGGTCTTAACTCTTACTCTGGCCTAATGGGTAAGGTCTTAGACTCTTACTCTGTCCAAATGGTTAAGGTCTTAGACTCTTACTCTGGCCTAATGGTTAAGGTCTAGACTCTTACTCTGGCCTAATCCGTAAGGTCTTAACTCTTACTATGGCCTAATGGTTAAGGTCTTACCTCTTACTCTGGCCAAATGATTAAGGTCTTACCTCTTACTCTGGCCAAATGATTAAGGTCTTAGACTCTTACTTTGGCCTAATGGTTAAGGTCTTAACTCTTACTTTGGCCTAATGGTTAAGGTCTTAACTCTTACTATTGAGTAATGATTAAGGTCTTAACTCTTACTCTGGCCTAATGGGTAAGGTCTTAGACTCTTACTCTGGAATACTGGTTAAGGTCTTAACTCTTACTCTGGCCTAATGGGTAAGGTCTTAGACTCTTACTCTGTCCAAATGGTTAAGGTCTTAGACTCTTACTCTGGCCTAATGGTTAAGGTCTAGACTCTTACTCTGGCCTAATCCGTAAGGTCTTAACTCTTACTATGGCCTAATGGTTAAGGTCTTAGACTCTTACTCTTGCCTAATGGTTAAGGTCTTAACTCTAACTCTGGCCTAATGGTTAAGGTCTTAACTCTTACTTTGGCCTAATGGTTAAGGTCTTAACTCTTACTATTGAGTAATGATTAAGGTCTTAACTCTTACTCTGGCCTAATGGTTAAGGTCTTAGACACTTACTCTGTCCTAATGGTTAAGGTCCTAGACTCTTACTGTGGCCTAATGGTTAAGGTCTTAGACTCTTACTCTGGCCTACTGGTTAAGGTCTTAACTCTTGCTCTGGCCTAATGGTTAAAGTCTTAGACACTTACTCTGTCCTAATGGTTAAGGTCTTAGACTCTTACTGTGGCCTAATGGTTAAGGTCTTAGACTCTTACTCTTGCCTAATGGTTAAGGTCTTAACTCTTACTCTGGCCTAATGGTTAAAGTCTTAGACTCTTACTCTGGCCTAATGGTTAAGGTCTTAACTCTTACTCTGGCCTAATGGGTAAGGTCTTAGACTCTTACTCTGGCCTACTGGTTAAGGTCTTAATTCTTACTCTGGCCTAATGGTTAAGGTTTTAACTCTTACTCTGGCCTAATGGTTAAGGTTTTAGACTGTTACTCTGGCCTAATGGTTAAGGTCTTAACTCTTACTCTGGCCTAATGGTTAAGGTATTGGACTCTTACTCTGGCCTAATGGTTAAGGTCTTGACTCTTACTCTGGCCTAATGGTTAAGGTCTTAGACTCTTACTCTGGCCTAATGGTTAAGGTATTATACTCTTACTCTTGCCTAATGACTAAGGTCTTGACTCTCACTCTGGCCTAATGGTTAAGGTCTTAACTCTTACTCTTGCCTAACGGTAAAGGTCTTAGACTCTTACTCTGGCCTAATGGTTAAGGTTTTAGACTTTTACTCTTGTCTAATGGTTACGGTCTTAACTCTTACTCTGGCCTAATGGTTAAGGTCTTAGACTCTTACTCTGGCCAAATGGTTAAGGTCTTAACTCTTACTCTGGCCTAATGGGTAAGGTCTTAGACTCTTACTCTGGACTAATGGGTAAGGTCTTAGACTCTTACTCTGGCCTACTGGTTAAGGTCTTAACTCTTACACTGGCCTAATGGTTAAGGTTTTAACTCTTACTCTGGCCTAATGGTTAAGGTCTTACCTCTTACTCTGGCCAAATGGTTAAGGTCTTAGACTCTTACTTTGGCCTAATGTTTAAAGTCTTAACTCTTACTATTGACTAATGGTTAAGGTCATAACTCTTACTCTGGCCTATTGGTTAAGGTCTTAACTCTTACTCTGGCCTAATGGGTAAGGTCTTAGACTCTTACTCTGTCCTAATGGTTAAGGTCTTAGACTCTTACTCTGGCCTAATGGTTAAGGTCTAGACTCTTACTCAGGCCTAATCCGTAAGGTCTTAACTCTTACTATGGCCTAATGGTTAAGGTCTTAACTCTTACTCTGGCCTAATGGTTAAGGTCTTAGACTCTTACTCTGGCCTAATGGTTAAGGTCTTAACTCTTACTCTGGCCTAATGGGTAAGGTCTTAGACTCTTACTCTGTCCTAATGGTTAAGGTCTTAGACTCTTACTCTGGCCTAATAGTTAAGGTCTTAACTCTTACTATGGCCTAATGGTTAAGGTCTAGACTCTTGATCTGGCCTAGTCCGTAAGGTCTTAACTCTTACTATGGCCTAATGGTTAAGGTCTTAACTCTTACTCTGGCCTAATGGTTAAGGTCTTAACTCTTACTCTGGCCTAATGGGTAAGGTCTTAGACTCTTACTCTGGAATACTGGTTAAGGTCTTAACTCTTACTCTGGCCAAATGGTTAAGGTTTTAACTCTTACTCTGGCCTAATGGTTAAGGTCTTACCTCTTACTCTGGCCAAATGATTAAGGTCTTAGACTCTTACTTTGGCCTAATGGTTAAGGTCTTAACTCTTACTATTGACTAATGGTTAAGGTCTTAACTCTTACTCTGGCCTAATGGTTAAGGTCTTAGACTCTTACTCTGGCCTACTGGTTAAGGTCTTAACTCTTACTCTGGCCTAATGGTTAAGGTCTTAGTCTCTTACTCTGTCCTAATGGTTAAGGTCTTAGACTCTTACTCTGGCCTAGTGGTTAAGGTCTTTGACTCTTACTCTTGCCTAATGGTTAAGGTCTTAACTCTTACTCTGGCCTAATGGTTAAGGTCTTAGACTCTTACTCTGGCCTACTGGTTAACGTCTTAGACTCTTACTCTGGCCTACTGGTTAAAGTCTTAACTCTTACTCTGGCCTAATGGTTAAGGTCTTAACTCTTACTCTGACCTAATGGTTAAGGTCTTAGACTCTTACTCTGGCCTACTGGTTAAGACCTTAACTCTTACTCTGGCCTAATGGTTAAGGTTTTAACTCTTACTCTGGCCTAATGGTTAAGGTTTTAGACTCTTACTCTGGCCTAACGGTTAAAGTCTTAGACTCTTACTCTGGCCTAATGGTTAAGGTCTTATCTCTTACTCTGGCCTAATGGTTAAGGTCTAAGACTCTTACTCTTGCCTAATGGTTAAGGTCTTAACTCTTACTCTGGCCTAATGGTTAAGGTCTTAACTCTTACTTTGGACTAATGGTTAAGGTCTTAGACTCTCACTCTGGCATAATGGCTAAGGTCTTAACTCTTACTCTGGCCTACTGGTTAAGGTCTTAGACTCTTACTCTGGCCTACTGGTTAAAGTCTTAACTCTTACTCTGGCCTAATGGTTAAGGTTTTAACTCTTACTCTGGCCTAATGGTTGAGGTCTTAGACTCTTGCTCTGGCCTAATGGTTAAGGTCTTAACTCTTACTCTGGCCTAATGGTTAAGGTCTTAGACTCTTACTCTGGCCTACTGGTTAAGGTCTTAATTCTTACTCTGACTTCATGGTTAAGGTTTTAACTCTTACTCTGGCCTAATGCTTAAAGTCTTAGACTCTTACTCTGGCCTAATGGTTAAGGTCTTAGACTCTTACACTGGCCTGCTGGTTAAGGTCTTTGCTCTTACTCTGGCCTACTGGTTAAGGTCCTAGACTCTTACTCTGGCCTAATGGTTAAGGTCCTAACTATTACTATTGACTAATGGTTAAGGTCTTAACTCTTACTCTGGCCTAATTGGTAAGGTCTTAGTCTCTTACTCTGGCCTACTGGTTAAGGTCTTAACTCTTACTCTGGCCTAATGGTTAAGGTCTAGACTCTTACTCTGGCCTAATCCGTAAGGTCTTAACTCTTACTATGGCCTAATGGTTAAGGTCTTAGACTCTTACTCTTGCCTAATGGTTAAGGTCTTAACTCTTACTCTGGCCTGATGGTTAAGGTCTTGACTCTTACTTTGGCCTAATGGTGAAGGTCTTAACTCTTACTATTGACTAATGGTTAAGGTCTTAACTCTTACTCTATCCTAATGGTTAAGGTCTTAGACTCTTACTCTGGCATAATGGTTAAGGTCTTAATTCTTACTCTGACCTAATGGGTAAGGTCTTGGACTCTTACTCTGGCCTAATGGTTAAGGTCTTAACTCTTACTCTGGCCTAATGGGTAAGGTCTTAGACTCTTACTCTGGCCTAATGTTACAGGTCTTAACTCTTTCACTGGCCTAATGGTTAAGGTCTTAGACTCTTACTCTGGCCTAACGGTTAAGGTCTTAGACTCTTACTCTGGCCCAATGGTTAAGGTTTTAGACGTTTACACTTGCCTAATGGTTAAGGTCTTAACTCTTACTCTGGCCTAATGGTTAAGGTCTTAGACTCTTACTCTGGCCTACTGGTTAAGGTCTTAATTCTTACTCTGACTTAATGGTTAAGGTTTTAACTCTTGCTCTGGCCTAATGGTTAAGGTCCTAACTCTTACTCTGGCCTAATGGTTAAGGTATTAGACTCTGACTCTGGCCTAATGGTTAAGGTCTTGACTCTTACTCTGGCCTAATGGTTAAGGTCTTAGACTCTTACTCTGGCCTAATGGTTAAGGTATTATACTCTTACTCTGGCCTAATGGCTAAGGTCTTGACTCTCACTCTGGCCTAATGGTTAAGGTCTAGACTCCTACTCTGGCCTACTGGTTAAGGTCTTAACTCTTACTGGGGCCTAATGGTTAAGGTCTTAGACTCTTACTCTGGCCTACTGGTTAAGACCTTAACTCTTACTCTGGCCTAATGGTTAAGGTTTTAACTCTTACTCTGTCCTAATATTTAAGGTTTTAGACTCTTACTCTGGCCTAATGGTTAAAGTCTTAGACTCTTACTCTGGCCTAATGGTTAAGGTCTTATCTCTTACTCTGGCCTAATGGTTAAGGTCTAAGACTCTTACTCTTGCCTAATGGTTAAGGTCTTAACTCTTTCTCTGGCCTAATTGTTAAGGTCTTAACTCTTACTTTGGACTAATGGTTAAGGTCTTAGACTCTCACTCTGGCATAATGGCTAAGGTCTTAACTCTTACTCTGGCCTACTGGTTAAGGTCTTAGACTCTTACTCTGGCCTACTGGTTAAAGTCTTAACTCTTACTCTGGCCTAATGGTTGAGGTCTTAGACTCTTACTCTGGCCTAATGGTTAAGGTCTTAACTCTTACTCTGACCTAATGGTTAAGGTCTTAGACTCTTACTCTGGCCTAATGGTTAAGGTCTTGACTCTTACTCTGGCCTAATGGTTAAAGTCTTAGACTCTTACTCTGGCCTAATGGTTAAGGTCTAGACTCTTACTCTGGACTAATGGTTAAGCTCTTAACTCTTCCTCTGGACTAATGGCTAAGTTCTTAACTATTACTCTGACCTAATGGTTAAGGTCTTAGACTCTTACTCTGGCCTAATGGTTAAGGTCGCAGACTCTTACTCTTGCCTAATGGTTAAGATCTTAACTCTTACTCTGGCCTAATGGTTAAGATGTTAACTCTTACTCTGGCCTAATGGTTAAGGTCTTAGACTCTTACACTGGCCTACTGGTTAAGGTCTTTGCTCTTACTCTGGCCTACTGGTTAAGGTCCTAGACTCTTACTCAGGCCTAATGGTTAAGGTCCTAACTCTTACTATTGACTGATGGTTAAGGTCTTAACTCTTACTCTGGCCTAATGGGTAAGGTCTTAGACTCTTACTCTGGCCTACTGGTTAAGGTCTTAACTCTTACTCTGGCCTAATGGGTAAGGTCTTAGACTCTTACTCTGTCCAAATGGTTAAGGTCTTAGACTCTTACTCTGGCCTAATGGTTAAGGTCTAGACTCTTACTCTGGCCTAATCCGTAAGGTCTTAACTCTTACTATGGCCTAATGGTTAAGGTCTTACCTCTTACTCTGGCCAAATGATTAAGGTCTTACCTCTTACTCTGGCCAAATGATTAAGGTATTATACTCTTACTCTTGCCTAATGACTAAGGTCTTGACTCTCACTCTGGCCTAATGGTTAAGGTCTTAACTCTTACTCTTGCCTAACGGTAAAGGTCTTAGACTCTTACTCTGGCCTAATGGTTAAGGTTTTAGACTTTTACTCTTGCCTAATGGTTACGGTCTTAACTCTTACTCTGGCCTAATGGTTAAGGTATTATACTCTTACTCTTGCCTAATGACTAAGGTCTTGACTCTCACTCTGGCCTAATGGTTAAGGTCTTAACTCTTACTCTTGCCTAACGGTAAAGGTCTTAGACTCTTACTCTGGCCTAATGGTTAAGGTTTTAGACTTTTACTCTTGCCTAATGGTTACGGTCTTAACTCTTACTCTGGCCTAATGGTTAAGGTCTTAGACTCTTACTCTGGCCAAATGGTTAAGGTCTTAACTCTTACTCTGGCCTAATGGGTAAGGTCTTAGACTCTTACTCTGGACTAATGGGTAAGGTCTTAGACTCTTACTCTGGCCTACTGGTTAAGGTCTTAACTCTTACACTGGCCTAATGGTTAAGGTTTTAACTCTTACTCTGGCCTAATGGTTAAGGTCTTACCTCTTACTCTGGCCAAATGGTTAAGGTCTTAGACTCTTACTTTGGCCTAATGTTTAAAGTCTTAACTCTTACTATTGACTAATGGTTAAGGTCATAACTCTTACTCTGGCCTATTGGTTAAGGTCTTAACTCTTACTCTGGCCTAATGGGTAAGGTCTTAGACTCTTACTCTGTCCTAATGGTTAAGGTCTTAGACTCTTACTCTGGCCTAATGGTTAAGGTCTAGACTCTTACTCAGGCCTAATCCGTAAGGTCTTAACTCTTACTATGGCCTAATGGTTAAGGTCTTAACTCTTACTCTGGCCTAATGGTTAAGGTCTTAGACTCTTACTCTGGCCTAATGGTTAAGGTCTTAACTCTTACTCTGGCCTAATGGGTAAGGTCTTAGACTCTTACTCTGTCCTAATGGTTAAGGTCTTAGACTCTTACTCTGGCCTAATAGTTAAGGTCTTAACTCTTACTATGGCCTAATGGTTAAGGTCTAGACTCTTGATCTGGCCTAGTCCGTAAGGTCTTAACTCTTACTATGGCCTAATGGTTAAGGTCTTAACTCTTACTCTGGCCTAATGGTTAAGGTCTTAACTCTTACTCTGGCCTAATGGGTAAGGTCTTAGACTCTTACTCTGGAATACTGGTTAAGGTCTTAACTCTTACTCTGGCGAAATGGTTAAGGTTTTAACTCTTACTCTGGCCTAATGGTTAAGGTCTTACCTCTTACTCTGGCCAAATGATTAAGGTCTTAGACTCTTACTTTGGCCTAATGGTTAAGGTCTTAACTCTTACTATTGACTAATGGTTAAGGTCTTAACTCTTACTCTGGCCTAATGGTTAAGGTCTTAGACTCTTACTCTGGCCTACTGGTTAAGGTCTTAACTCTTACTCTGGCCTAATGGTTAAGGTCTTAGTCTCTTACTCTGTCCTAATGGTTAAGGTCTTAGACTCTTACTCTGGCCTAGTGGTTAAGGTCTTTGACTCTTACTCTTGCCTAATGGTTAAGGTCTTAACTCTTACTCTGGCCTAATGGTTAAGGTCTTAGACTCTTACTCTGGCCTACTGGTTAACGTCTTAGACTCTTACTCTGGCCTACTGGTTAAAGTCTTAACTCTTACTCTGGCCTAATGGTTAAGGTTTTAACTCTTCCTCTGGCCTAATGGTTGAGGTCTTAGACTCTTACTCTGGCCTAATGGTTAAGGTCTTAACTCTTACTCTGACCTAATGGTTAAGGTCTTAGACTCTTACTCTGGCCTACTGGTTAAGACCTTAACTCTTACTCTGGCCTAATGGTTAAGGTTTTAACTCTTACTCTGGCCTAATGGTTAAGGTTTTAGACTCTTACTCTGGCCTAACGGTTAAAGTCTTAGACTCTTACTCTGGCCTAATGGTTAAGGTCTTATCTCTTACTCTGGCCTAATGGTTAAGGTCTAAGACTCTTACTCTTGCCTAATGGTTAAGGTCTTAACTCTTACTCTGGCCTAATGGTTAAGGTCTTAACTCTTACTTTGGACTAATGGTTAAGGTCTTATACTCTCACTCTGGCATAATGGCTAAGGTCTTAACTCTTACTCTGGCCTACTGGTTAAGGTCTTAGACTCTTACTCTGGCCTACTGGTTAAAGTCTTAACTCTTACTCTGGCCTAATGGTTAAGGTTTTAACTCTTACTCTGGCCTAATGGTTGAGGTCTTAGACTCTTGCTCTGGCCTAATGGTTAAGGTCTTAACTCTTACTCTGGCCTAATGGTTAAGGTCTTAGACTCTTACTCTGGCCTACTGGTTAAGGTCTTAATTCTTACTCTGACTTCATGGTTAAGGTTTTAACTCTTACTCTGGCCTAATGCTTAAAGTCTTAGACTCTTACTCTGGCCTAATGGTTAAGGTCTTAGACTCTTACACTGGCCTGCTGGTTAAGGTCTTTGCTCTTACTCTGGCCTACTGGTTAAGGTCCTAGACTCTTACTCTGGCCTAATGGTTAAGGTCCTAACTATTACTATTGACTAATGGTTAAGGTCTTAACTCTTACTCTGGCCTAATTGGTAAGGTCTTAGTCTCTTACTCTGGCCTACTGGTTAAGGTCTTAACTCTTACTCTGGCCTAATGGTTAAGGTCTAGACTCTTACTCTGGCCTAATCCGTAAGGTCTTAACTCTTACTATGGCCTAATGGTTAAGGTCTTAGACTCTTACTCTTGCCTAATGGTTAAGGTCTTAACTCTTACTCTGGCCTGATGGTTAAGGTCTTGACTCTTACTTTGGCCTAATGGTGAAGGTCTTAACTCTTACTATTGACTAATGGTTAAGGTCTTAACTCTTACTCTATCCTAATGGTTAAGGTCTTAGACTCTTACTCTGGCATAATGGTTAAGGTCTTAATTCTTACTCTGGCCTAATGGGTAAGGTCTTGGACTCTTACTCTGGCCTAATGGTTAAGGTCTTAACTCTTACTCTGGCCTAATGGGTAAGGTCTTAGACTCTTACTCTGGCCTAATGTTACAGGTCTTAACTCTTTCACTGGCCTAATGGTTAAGGTCTTAGACTCTTACTCTGGCCTAACGGTTAAGGTCTTAGACTCTTACTCTGGCCCAATGGTTAAGGTTTTAGACGTTTACACTTGCCTAATGGTTAAGGTCTTAACTCTTACTCTGGCCTAATGGTTAAGGTCTTAGACTCTTACTCTGGCCAAATGGTTAAGGTCTTAGACTCTTACTTTGGCCTAATGTTTAAAGTCTTAACTCTTACTATTGACTAATGGTTAAGGTCATAACTCTTACTCTGGCCTATTGGTTAAGGTCTTAACTCTTACTCTGGCCTAATGGGTAAGGTCTTAGACTCTTACTCTGTCCTAATGGTTAAGGTCTTAGACTCTTACTCTGGCCTAATGGTTAAGGTCTAGACTCTTACTCAGGCCTAATCCGTAAGGTCTTAACTCTTACTATGGCCTAATGGTTAAGGTCTTAACTCTTACTCTGGCCTAATGGTTAAGGTCTTAGACTCTTACTCTGGCCTAATGGTTAAGGTTTTAACTCTTACTCTGGCCTAATGGTTAAGGTCTTACCTCTTACTCTGGCCAAATGGTTAAGGTCTTAGACTCTTACTTTGGCCTAATGTTTAAAGTCTTAACTCTTACTATTGACTAATGGTTAAGGTCATAACTCTTACTCTGGCCTATTGGTTAAGGTCTTAACTCTTACTCTGGCCTAATGGGTAAGGTCTTAGACTCTTACTCTGTCCTAATGGTTAAGGTCTTAGACTCTTACTCTGGCCTAATGGTTAAGGTCTAGACTCTTACTCAGGCCTAATCCGTAAGGTCTTAACTCTTACTATGGCCTAATGGTTAAGGTCTTAACTCTTACTCTGGCCTAATGGTTAAGGTCTTAGACTCTTACTCTGGCCTAATGGTTAAGGTCTTAACTCTTACTCTGGCCTAATGGGTAAGGTCTTAGACTCTTACTCTGTCCTAATGGTTAAGGTCTTAGACTCTTACTCTGGCCTAATAGTTAAGGTCTTAACTCTTACTATGGCCTAATGGTTAAGGTCTAGACTCTTGATCTGGCCTAGTCCGTAAGGTCTTAACTCTTACTATGGCCTAATGGTTAAGGTCTTAACTCTTACTCTGGCCTAATGGTTAAGGTCTTAACTCTTACTCTGGCCTAATGGGTAAGGTCTTAGACTCTTACTCTGGAATACTGGTTAAGGTCTTAACTCTTACTCTGGCGAAATGGTTAAGGTTTTAACTCTTACTCTGGCCTAATGGTTAAGGTCTTACCTCTTACTCTGGCCAAATGATTAAGGTCTTAGACTCTTACTTTGGCCTAATGGTTAAGGTCTTAACTCTTACTATTGACTAATGGTTAAGGTCTTAACTCTTACTCTGGCCTAATGGTTAAGGTCTTAGACTCTTACTCTGGCCTACTGGTTAAGGTCTTAACTCTTACTCTGGCCTAATGGTTAAGGTCTTAGTCTCTTACTCTGTCCTAATGGTTAAGGTCTTAGACTCTTACTCTGGCCTAGTGGTTAAGGTCTTTGACTCTTACTCTTGCCTAATGGTTAAGGTCTTAACTCTTACTCTGGCCTAATGGTTAAGGTCTTAGACTCTTACTCTGGCCTACTGGTTAACGTCTTAGACTCTTACTCTGGCCTACTGGTTAAAGTCTTAACTCTTACTCTGGCCTAATGGTTAAGGTTTTAACTCTTCCTCTGGCCTAATGGTTGAGGTCTTAGACTCTTACTCTGGCCTAATGGTTAAGGTCTTAACTCTTACTCTGACCTAATGGTTAAGGTCTTAGACTCTTACTCTGGCCTACTGGTTAAGACCTTAACTCTTACTCTGGCCTAATGGTTAAGGTTTTAACTCTTACTCTGGCCTAATGGTTAAGGTTTTAGACTCTTACTCTGGCCTAACGGTTAAAGTCTTAGACTCTTACTCTGGCCTAATGGTTAAGGTCTTATCTCTTACTCTGGCCTAATGGTTAAGGTCTAAGACTCTTACTCTTGCCTAATGGTTAAGGTCTTAACTCTTACTCTGGCCTAATGGTTAAGGTCTTAACTCTTACTTTGGACTAATGGTTAAGGTCTTATACTCTCACTCTGGCATAATGGCTAAGGTCTTAACTCTTACTCTGGCCTACTGGTTAAGGTCTTAGACTCTTACTCTGGCCTACTGGTTAAAGTCTTAACTCTTACTCTGGCCTAATGGTTAAGGTTTTAACTCTTACTCTGGCCTAATGGTTGAGGTCTTAGACTCTTGCTCTGGCCTAATGGTTAAGGTCTTAACTCTTACTCTGGCCTAATGGTTAAGGTCTTAGACTCTTACTCTGGCCTACTGGTTAAGGTCTTAATTCTTACTCTGACTTCATGGTTAAGGTTTTAACTCTTACTCTGGCCTAATGCTTAAAGTCTTAGACTCTTACTCTGGCCTAATGGTTAAGGTCTTAGACTCTTACACTGGCCTGCTGGTTAAGGTCTTTGCTCTTACTCTGGCCTACTGGTTAAGGTCCTAGACTCTTACTCTGGCCTAATGGTTAAGGTCCTAACTATTACTATTGACTAATGGTTAAGGTCTTAACTCTTACTCTGGCCTAATTGGTAAGGTCTTAGTCTCTTACTCTGGCCTACTGGTTAAGGTCTTAACTCTTACTCTGGCCTAATGGTTAAGGTCTAGACTCTTACTCTGGCCTAATCCGTAAGGTCTTAACTCTTACTATGGCCTAATGGTTAAGGTCTTAGACTCTTACTCTTGCCTAATGGTTAAGGTCTTAACTCTTACTCTGGCCTGATGGTTAAGGTCTTGACTCTTACTTTGGCCTAATGGTGAAGGTCTTAACTCTTACTATTGACTAATGGTTAAGGTCTTAACTCTTACTCTATCCTAATGGTTAAGGTCTTAGACTCTTACTCTGGCATAATGGTTAAGGTCTTAATTCTTACTCTGGCCTAATGGGTAAGGTCTTGGACTCTTACTCTGGCCTAATGGTTAAGGTCTTAACTCTTACTCTGGCCTAATGGGTAAGGTCTTAGACTCTTACTCTGGCCTAATGTTACAGGTCTTAACTCTTTCACTGGCCTAATGGTTAAGGTCTTAGACTCTTACTCTGGCCTAACGGTTAAGGTCTTAGACTCTTACTCTGGCCCAATGGTTAAGGTTTTAGACGTTTACACTTGCCTAATGGTTAAGGTCTTAACTCTTACTCTGGCCTAATGGTTAAGGTCTTAGACTCTTACTCTGGCCTACTGGTTAAGGTCTTAATTCTTACTCTGACTTAATGGTTAAGGTTTTAACTCTTGCTCTGGCCTAATGGTTAAGGTCCTAACTCTTACTCTGGCCTAATGGTTAAGGTATTAGACTCTGACTCTGGCCTAATGTTTAAGGTCTTGACTCTTACTCTGGCCTAATGGTTAAGGTCTTAGACTCTTACTCTGGCCTAATGGTTAAGGTATTATACTCTTACTCTGGCCTAATGGCTAAGGTCTTGACTCTCACTCTGGCCTAATGGTTAAGGTCTAGACTCCTACTCTGGCCTACTGGTTAAGGTCTTAACTCTTACTGGGGCCTAAAGGTTAAGGTCTTAGACTCTTACTCTGGCCTACTGGTTAAGACCTTAACTCTTACTCTGGCCTAATGGTTAAGGTTTTAACTCTTACTCTGTCCTAATATTTAAGGTTTTAGACTCTTACTCTGGCCTAATGGTTAAAGTCTTAGACTCTTACTCTGGCCTAATGGTTAAGGTCTTATCTCTTACTCTGGCCTAATGGGTAAGGTCTTAGACTCTTACTCTGGACTAATGGGTAAGGTCTTAGACTCTTACTCTGGCCTACTGGTTAACGTCTTTGCTCTTACTCTGGCCTACTGGTTAAGGTCCTAGACTCTTACTCAGGCCTAATGGTTAAGGTCCTAACTCTTACTATTGACTGATGGTTAAGGTCTTAACTCTTACTCTGGCCTAATGGCTAAGGTCTTAACTCTTACTCTGGCCTACTGGTTAAGGTCTTAGACTCTTACTCTGGCCTACTGGTTAAAGTCTTAACTCTTACTCTGGCCTAATGGTTGAGGTCTTAGACTCTTACTCTGGCCTAATGGTTAAGGTCTTAACTCTTACTCTGACCTAATGGTTAAGGTCTTAGACTCTTACTCTGGCCTAATGGTTAAGGTCTTGACTCTTACTCTGGCCTAATGGTTAAAGTCTTAGACTCTTACTCTGGCCTAATGGTTAAGGTCTAGACTCTTACTCTGGACTAATGGTTAAGCTCTTAACTCTTCCTCTGGACTAATGGCTAAGTTCTTAACTATTACTCTGACCTAATGGTTAAGGTCTTAGACTCTTACTCTGGCCTAATGGTTAAGGTCGCAGACTCTTACTCTTGCCTAATGGTTAAGATCTTAACTCTTACTCTGGCCTAATGGTTAAGGTGTTAACTCTTACTCTGGCCTAATGGTTAAGGTCTTAGACTCTTAGACTGGCCTACTGGTTAAGGTCTTTGCTCTTACTCTGGCCTACTGGTTAAGGTCCTAGACTCTTACTCAGGCCTAATGGTTAAGGTCCTAACTCTTACTATTGACTGATGGTTAAGGTCTTAACTCTTACTCTGGCCTAATGGGTAAGGTCTTAGACTCTTACTCTGGCCTACTGGTTAAGGTCTTAACTCTTACTCTGGCCTAATGGGTAAGGTCTTAGACTCTTACTCTGTCCAAATGGTTAAGGTCTTAGACTCTTACTCTGGCCTAATGGTTAAGGTCTAGACTCTTACTCTGGCCTAATCCGTAAGGTCTTAACTCTTACTATGGCCTAATGGTTAAGGTCTTACCTCTTACTCTGGCCAAATGATTAAGGTCTTACCTCTTACTCTGGCCAAATGATTAAGGTCTTAGACTCTTACTTTGGCCTAATGGTTAAGGTCTTAACTCTTACTTTGGCCTAATGGTTAAGGTCTTAACTCTTACTATTGAGTAATGATTAAGGTCTTAACTCTTACTCTGGCCTAATGGTTAAGGTCTTAGACACTTACTCTGTCCTAATGGTTAAGGTCCTAGACTCTTACTGTGGCCTAATGGTTAAGGTCTTAGACTCTTACTCTGGCCTACTGGTTAAGGTCTTAACTCTTGCTCTGGCCTAATGGTTAAAGTCTTAGACACTTACTCTGTCCTAATGGTTAAGGTCTTAGACTCTTACTGTGGCCTAATGGTTAAGGTCTTAGACTCTTACTCTTGCCTAATGGTTAAGGTCTTAACTCTTACTCTGGCCTAATGGTTAAGGTCTTAGACTCTTACTCTGGCCTAATGGTTAAGGTCTTAACTCTTACTCTGGCCTAATGGGTAAGGTCTTAGACTCTTACTCTGGCCTACTGGTTAAGGTCTTAATTCTTACTCTGGCCTAATGGTTAAGGTTTTAACTCTTACTCTGGCCTAAAGGTTAAGGTTTTAGACTGTTACTCTGGCCTAATGGTTAAGGTCTTAACTCTTACTCTGGCCTAAGGGTTAAGGTATTGGACTCTTTACTCTGGCCTAATGGTTAAGGTCTTGACTCTTACTCTGGCCTAATGGTTAAGGTCTTAGACTCTTACTCTGGCCTAATGGTTAAGGTATTATACTCTTACTCTTGCCTAATGACTAAGGTCTTGACTCTCACTCTGGCCTAATGGTTAAGGTCTAGACTCCTACTGTGGCCTACTGGTTAAGGTCTTAACTCTTACTCTTGCCTAACGGTAAAGGTCTTAGACTCTTACTCTGGCCTAATGGTTAAGGTTTTAGACTTTTACTCTTGCCCAATGGTTACGGTCTTAACTCTTACTCTGGCCTAATGGTTAAGGTCTTAGACTCTTACTCTGGCCAAATGGTTAAGGTCTTAACTCTTACTCTGGCCTAATGGGTAAGGTCTTAGACTCTTACTCTGGACTAATGGGTAAGGTCTTAGACTCTTACTCTGGCCTACTGGTTAAGGTCTTAACTCTTACACTGGCCTAATGGTTAAGGTTTTAACTCTTACTCTGGCCTAATGGTTAAGGTCTTACCTCTTACTCTGGCCAAATGGTTAAGGTCTTAGACTCTTACTTTGGCCTAATGTTTAAAGTCTTAACTCTTACTATTGACTAATGGTTAAGGTCTTAACTCTTACTCTGGCCTATTGGTTAAGGTCTTAACTCTTACTCTGGCCTAATGGGTAAGGTCTTAGACTCTTACTCTGTCCTAATGGTTAAGGTCTTAGACTCTTACTCTGGCCTAATGGTTAAGGTCTAGACTCTTACTCAGGCCTAATCCGTAAGGTCTTAACTCTTACTATGGCCTAATGGTTAAGGTCTTAACTCTTACTCTGGCCTAATGGTTAAGGTCTTAGACTCTTACTCTGGCCTAATGGTTAAGGTCTTAACTCTTACTCTGGCCTAATGGGTAAGGTCTTAGACTCTTACTCTGTCCTAATGGTTAAGGTCTTAGACTCTTACTCTGGCCTAATAGTTAAGGTCTTAACTCTTACTATGGCCTAATGGTTAAGGTCTAGACTCTTGATCTGGCCTAGTCCGTAAGGTCTTAACTCTTACTATGGCCTAATGGTTAAGGTCTTAACTCTTACTCTGGCCTAATGGTTAAGGTCTTAACTCTTACTCTGGCCTAATGGGTAAGGTCTTAGACTCTTACTCTGGAATACTGGTTAAGGTCTTAACTCTTACTCTGGCCAAATGGTTAAGGTTTTAACTCTTACTCTGGCCTAATGGTTAAGGTCTTACCTCTTACTCTGGCCAAATGATTAAGGTCTTAGACTCTTACTTTGGCCTAATGGTTAAGGTCTTAACTCTTACTATTGACTAATGGTTAAGGTCTTAACTCTTACTCTGGCCTAATGGTTAAGGTCTTAGACTCTTACTCTGGCCTACTGGTTAAGGTCTTAACTCTTACTCTGGCCTAATGGTTAAGGTCTTAGTCTCTTACTCTGTCCTAATGGTTAAGGTCTTAGACTCTTACTCTGGCCTAGTGGTTAAGGTCTTTGACTCTTACTCTTGCCTAATGGTTAAGGTCTTAACTCTTACTCTGGCCTAATGGTTAAGGTCTTAGACTCTTACTCTGGCCTACTGGTTAACGTCTTAGACTCTTACTCTGGCCTACTGGTTAAAGTCTTAACTCTTACTCTGGCCTAATGGTTAAGGTTTTAACTCTTCCTCTGGCCTAATGGTTGAGGTCTTAGACTCTTACTCTGGCCTAATGGTTAAGGTCTTAACTCTTACTCTGACCTAATGGTTAAGGTCTTAGACTCTTACTCTGGCCTACTGGTTAAGACCTTAACTCTTACTCTGGCCTAATGGTTAAGGTTTTAACTCTTACTCTGGCCTAATGGTTAAGGTTTTAGACTCTTACTCTGGCCTAACGGTTAAAGTCTTAGACTCTTACTCTGGCCTAATGGTTAAGGTCTTATCTCTTACTCTGGCCTAATGGTTAAGGTCTAAGACTCTTACTCTTGCCTAATGGTTAAGGTCTTAACTCTTACTCTGGCCTAATGGTTAAGGTCTTAACTCTTACTTTGGACTAATGGTTAAGGTCTTAGACTCTCACTCTGGCATAATGGCTAAGGTCTTAACTCTTACTCTGGCCTACTGGTTAAGGTCTTAGACTCTTACTCTGGCCTACTGGTTAAAGTCTTAACTCTTACTCTGGCCTAATGGTTAAGGTTTTAACTCTTACTCTGGCCTAATGGTTGAGGTCTTAGACTCTTGCTCTGGCCTAATGGTTAAGGTCTTAACTCTTACTCTGGCCTAATGGTTAAGGTCTTAGACTCTTACTCTGGCCTACTGGTTAAGGTCTTAATTCTTACTCTGACTTCATGGTTAAGGTTTTAACTCTTACTCTGGCCTAATGCTTAAAGTCTTAGACTCTTACTCTGGCCTAATGGTTAAGGTCTTAGACTCTTACACTGGCCTGCTGGTTAAGGTCTTTGCTCTTACTCTGGCCTACTGGTTAAGGTCCTAGACTCTTACTCTGGCCTAATGGTTAAGGTCCTAACTATTACTATTGACTAATGGTTAAGGTCTTAACTCTTACTCTGGCCTAATTGGTAAGGTCTTAGTCTCTTACTCTGGCCTACTGGTTAAGGTCTTAACTCTTACTCTGGCCTAATGGTTAAGGTCTAGACTCTTACTCTGGCCTAATCCGTAAGGTCTTAACTCTTACTATGGCCTAATGGTTAAGGTCTTAGACTCTTACTCTTGCCTAATGGTTAAGGTCTTAACTCTTACTCTGGCCTGATGGTTAAGGTCTTGACTCTTACTTTGGCCTAATGGTGAAGGTCTTAACTCTTACTATTGACTAATGGTTAAGGTCTTAACTCTTATTCTATCCTAATGGTTAAGGTCTTAGACTCTTACTCTGGCATAATGGTTAAGGTCTTAATTCTTACTCTGGCCTAATGGGTAAGGTCTTGGACTCTTACTCTGGCCTAATGGTTAAGGTCTTAACTCTTACTCTGGCCTAATGGGTAAGGTCTTAGACTCTTACTCTGGCCTAATGTTACAGGTCTTAACTCTTTCACTGGCCTAATGGTTAAGGTCTTAGACTCTTACTCTGGCCTAACGGTTAAGGTCTTAGACTCTTACTCTGGCCCAATGGTTAAGGTTTTAGACGTTTACACTTGCCTAATGGTTAAGGTCTTAACTCTTACTCTGGCCTAATGGTTAAGGTCTTAGACTCTTACTCTGGCCTACTGGTTAAGGTCTTAATTCTTACTCTGACTTAATGGTTAAGGTTTTAACTCTTGCTCTGGCCTAATGGTTAAGGTCCTAACTCTTACTCTGGCCTAATGGTTAAGGTATTAGACTCTGACTCTGGCCTAATGGTTAAGGTCTTGACTCTTACTCTGGCCTAATGGTTAAGGTCTTAGACTCTTACTCTGGCCTAATGGTTAAGGTATTATACTCTTACTCTGGCCTAATGGCTAAGGTCTTGACTCTCACTCTGGCCTAATGGTTAAGGTCTAGACTCCTACTCTGGCCTACTGGTTAAGGTCTTAACTCTTACTGGGGCCTAATGGTTAAGGTCTTAGACTCTTACTCTGGCCTACTGGTTAAGACCTTAACTCTTACTCTGGCCTAATGGTTAAGGTTTTAACTCTTACTCTGTCCTAATATTTAAGGTTTTAGACTCTTACTCTGGCCTAATGGTTAAAGTCTTAGACTCTTACTCTGGCCTAATGGTTAAGGTCTTATCTCTTACTCTGGCCTAATGGTTAAGGTCTAAGACTCTTACTCTTGCCTAATGGTTAAGGTCTTAACTCTTTCTCTGGCCTAATTGTTAAGGTCTTAACTCTTACTTTGGACTAATGGTTAAGGTCTTAGACTCTCACTCTGGCATAATGGCTAAGGTCTTAACTCTTACTCTGGCCTACTGGTTAAGGTCTTAGACTCTTACTCTGGCCTACTGGTTAAAGTCTTAACTCTTACTCTGGCCTAATGGTTGAGGTCTTAGACTCTTACTCTGGCCTAATGGTTAAGGTCTTAACTCTTACTCTGACCTAATGGTTAAGGTCTTAGACTCTTACTCTGGCCTAATGGTTAAGGTCTTGACTCTTACTCTGGCCTAATGGTTAAAGTCTTAGACTCTTACTCTGGCCTAATGGTTAAGGTCTAGACTCTTACTCTGGACTAATGGTTAAGCTCTTAACTCTTCCTCTGGACTAATGGCTAAGTTCTTAACTATTACTCTGACCTAATGGTTAAGGTCTTAGACTCTTACTCTGGCCTAATGGTTAAGGTCGCAGACTCTTACTCTTGCCTAATGGTTAAGATCTTAACTCTTACTCTGGCCTAATGGTTAAGGTGTTAACTCTTACTCTGGCCTAATGGTTAAGGTCTTAGACTCTTACACTGGCCTACTGGTTAAGGTCTTTGCTCTTACTCTGGCCTACTGGTTAAGGTCCTAGACTCTTACTCAGGCCTAATGGTTAAGGTCCTAACTCTTACTATTGACTGATGGTTAAGGTCTTAACTCTTACTCTGGCCTAATGGGTAAGGTCTTAGACTCTTACTCTGGCCTACTGGTTAAGGTCTTAACTCTTACTCTGGCCTAATGGGTAAGGTCTTAGACTCTTACTCTGTCCAAATGGTTAAGGTCTTAGACTCTTACTCTGGCCTAATGGTTAAGGTCTAGACTCTTACTCTGGCCTAATCCGTAAGGTCTTAACTCTTACTATGGCCTAATGGTTAAGGTCTTACCTCTTACTCTGGCCAAATGATTAAGGTCTTACCTCTTACTCTGGCCAAATGATTAAGGTCTTAGACTCTTACTTTGGCCTAATGGTTAAGGTCTTAACTCTTACTTTGGCCTAATGGTTAAGGTCTTAACTCTTACTATTGAGTAATGATTAAGGTCTTAACTCTTACTCTGGCCTAATGGTTAAGGTCTTAGACACTTACTCTGTCCTAATGGTTAAGGTCCTAGACTCTTACTGTGGCCTTATGGTTAAGGTCTTAGACTCTTACTCTGGCCTACTGGTTAAGGTCTTAACTCTTGCTCTGGCCTAATGGTTAAAGTCTTAGACACTTACTCTGTCCTAATGGTTAAGGTCTTAGACTCTTACTGTGGCCTAATGGTTAAGGTCTTAGACTCTTACTCTTGCCGAATGGTTAAGGTCTTAACTCTTACTCTGGCCTAATGGTTAAGGTCTTAGACTCTTACTCTGGCCTAATGGTTAAGGTCTTAACTCTTACTCTGGCCTAATGGGTAAGGTCTTAGACTCTTACTCTGGCCTACTGGTTAAGGTCTTAATTCTTACTCTGGCCTAATGGTTAAGGTTTTAACTCTTACTCTGGCCTAAAGGTTAAGGTTTTAGACTGTTACTCTGGCCTAATGGTTAAGGTCTTAACTCTTACTCTGGCCTAATGGTTAAGGTATTGGACTCTTTACTCTGGCCTAATGGTTAAGGTCTTGACTCTTACTCTGGCCTAATGGTTAAGGTCTTAGACTCTTACTCTGGCCTAATGGTTAAGGTATTATACTCTTACTCTTGCCTAATGACTAAGGTCTTGACTCTCACTCTGGCCTAATGGTTAAGGTCTAGACTCCTACTGTGGCCTACTGGTTAAGGTCTTAACTCTTACTCTTGCCTAACGGTAAAGGTCTTAGACTCTTACTCTGGCCTAATGGTTAAGGTTTTAGACTTTTACTCTTGCCTAATGGTTACGGTCTTAACTCTTACTCTGGCCTAATGGTTAAGGTCTTAGACTCTTACTCTGGCCAAATGGTTAAGGTCTTAACTCTTACTCTGGCCTAATGGGTAAGGTCTTAGACTCTTACTCTGGACTAATGGGTAAGGTCTTAGACTCTTACTCTGGCCTACTGGTTAAGGTCTTAACTCTTACACTGGCCTAATGGTTAAGGTTTTAACTCTTACTCTGGCCTAATGGTTAAGGTCTTACCTCTTACTCTGGCCAAATGGTTAAGGTCTTAGACTCTTACTTTGGCCTAATGTTTAAAGTCTTAACTCTTACTATTGACTAATGGTGAAGGTCTTAACTCTTACTCTGGCCTATTGGTTAAGGTCTTAACTCTTACTCTGGCCTAATGGGTAAGGTCTTAGACTCTTACTCTGTCCTAATGGTTAAGGTCTTAGACTCTTACTCTGGCCTAATGGTTAAGGTCTAGACTCTTACTCAGGCCTAATCCGTAAGGTCTTAACTCTTACTATGGCCTAATGGTTAAGGTCTTAACTCTTACTCTGGCCTAATGGTTAAGGTCTTAGACTCTTACTCTGGCCTAATGGTTAAGGTCTTAACTCTTACTCTGGCCTAATGGGTAAGGTCTTAGACTCTTACTCTGTCCTAATGGTTAAGGTCTTAGACTCTTACTCTGGCCTAATAGTTAAGGTCTTAACTCTTACTATGGCCTAATGGTTAAGGTCTAGACTCTTGATCTGGCCTAGTCCGTAAGGTCTTAACTCTTACTATGGCCTAATGGTTAAGGTCTTAACTCTTACTCTGGCCTAATGGTTAAGGTCTTAACTCTTACTCTGGCCTAATGGGTAAGGTCTTAGACTCTTACTCTGGAATACTGGTTAAGGTCTTAACTCTTACTCTGGCCAAATGGTTAAGGTTTTAACTCTTACTCTGGCCTAATGGTTAAGGTCTTACCTCTTACTCTGGCCAAATGATTAAGGTCTTAGACTCTTACTTTGGCCTAATGGTTAAGGTCTTAACTCTTACTATTGACTAATGGTTAAGGTCTTAACTCTTACTCTGGCCTAATGGTTAAGGTCTTAGACTCTTACTCTGGCCTACTGGTTAAGGTCTTAACTCTTACTCTGGCCTAATGGTTAAGGTCTTAGTCTCTTACTCTGTCCTAATGGTTAAGGTCTTAGACTCTTACTCTGGCCTAGTGGTTAAGGTCTTTGACTCTTACTCTTGCCTAATGGTTAAGGTCTTAACTCTTACTCTGGCCTAATGGTTAAGGTCTTAGACTCTTACTCTGGCCTACTGGTTAACGTCTTAGACTCTTACTCTGGCCTACTGGTTAAAGTCTTAACTCTTACTCTGGCCTAATGGTTAAGGTTTTAACTCTTCCTCTGGCCTAATGGTTGAGGTCTTAGACTCTTACTCTGGCCTAATGGTTAAGGTCTTAACTCTTACTCTGACCTAATGGTTAAGGTCTTAGACTCTTACTCTGGCCTACTGGTTAAGACCTTAACTCTTACTCTGGCCTAATGGTTAAGGTTTTAACTCTTACTCTGGCCTAATGGTTAAGGTTTTAGACTCTTACTCTGGCCTAACGGTTAAAGTCTTAGACTCTTACTCTGGCCTAATGGTTAAGGTCTTATCTCTTACTCTGGCCTAATGGTTAAGGTCTAAGACTCTTACTCTTGCCTAATGGTTAAGGTCTTAACTCTTACTCTGGCCTAATGGTTAAGGTCTTAACTCTTACTTTGGACTAATGGTTAAGGTCTTAGACTCTCACTCTGGCATAATGGCTAAGGTCTTAACTCTTACTCTGGCCTACTGGTTAAGGTCGTAGACTCTTACTCTGGCCTACTGGTTAAAGTCTTAACTCTTACTCTGGCCTAATGGTTAAGGTTTTAACTCTTACTCTGGCCTAATGGTTGAGGTCTTAGACTCTTGCTCTGGCCTAATGGTTAAGGTCTTAACTCTTACTCTGACCTAATGGTTAAGGTCTTAGACTCTTACTCTGGCCTAATGGTTAAGGTCTTGACTCTTACTCTGGCCTAATGGTTAAAGTCTTAGACTCTTACTCTGGACTAATGGTTACGGTCTAGACTCTTATTCTGGACTAATGGTTAAGCTCTTAACTCTTCCTCTGGGCTAATGGCTAAGTTCTTAACTCTTACTCTGACCTAATGGTTAAGGTCTTAGACTCTTACTCTGGCCTCATGGTTAAGGTCGCAGACTCTTACTCTTGCCTAATGGTTAAGGTGTTAACTCTTACTCTGGCCTAATGGTTAAGGTCTTAGACTCTTACACTGGCCTACTGGTTAAGGTCTTTGCTCTTACTCTGGCCTACTGGTTAAGGTCCTAGACTCTTACTCTGGCCTAATGGTTAAGGTCCTAACTCTTACTATTGACTAATGGTTAAGGTCTTAACTCTTACTCTGGCCTAATGGGTAAGGTCTTAGACTCTTACTCTGGCCTACTGGTTAAGGTCATAACTCTTAGTCTGGCCTAATGGGTAAGGTCTTAGACTCTTACTCTGTCCTAATGGTTAAGGTCTTAGACTCTTACTCTGGCCTAATGGTTAAGGTCTAGACTCTTACTCTGGCCTAATCCGTAAGGTCTTAACTCTTACTATGGCCTAATGGTTAAGGTCTTAGACTCTTACCCTTGCCTAATGGTTAAGGTCTTAACTCTAACTCTGGCCTAATGGTTAAGGTCTTAACTCTTACTTTGGCCTACTGGTTAATGTCTTAACTCTTACTATTGACTAATGATTAAGGTCTTAACTCTTACTCTGGCCTAATGGTTAAGGTCTTAGACACTTACTCTGTCCTAATGGTTAAGGTCTTAACTCTTACTCTGGCCTAATGGTTAAGGTCTTAGACTCTTACTCTGGCCTACTGGTTAAGGTCTTAATTCTTACTCTGGCCTAATTGTTAAGGTTTTAACTCTTACTCTGGCCTAATGGTTAAGGTCTTAGACTCTTACTTTGTCCTAATGGTTAAGGTCTTAGACTCTTACTCTGGCCTAATGGTTAAGGTCTTAGACTCTTACTCTTGCCTAATGGTTAAGGTCTTAAATCTTACTCTGGCCTAATGGTTAAGGTCTTAGACTCTTACTCTGGCCTACTGGTTAAGGTCTTAGACTCTTACTCTGGCCTACTGGTTAAAGTCTTAACTCTTACTCTGGCCTAATGGTTAAGGTTTTAACTCTTCCTCTGGCCTAATGGTTGAGGTCTTAGACTCTTACTCTGGCCTAATGGTTAAGGTCTTAACTCTTACTCTGACCTAATGGTTAAGGTCTTAGACTCTTACTCTGGCCTAATGGTTAAGGTCTTGACTCTTACTCTGGCCTAATGGTTAAAGTCTTAGACTATTACTCTGGCCTAATGGTTAAGGTCTAGACTCTTATTCTGGACTAATGGTTAAGCTCTTAACTCTTCCTCTGGGCTAATGGCTAAGTTCTTAACTCTTACTCTGACCTAATGGTTAAGGTCTTAGACTCTTACTCTGGCCTAATGGTTAAGGTCGCAGACTCTTACTCTTGCCTAATGGTTAAGAACTTAACTCTTACTCTGGCCTAATGGTTAAGGTGTTAACTCTTACTCTGGCCTAATGGTTAAGGTCTTAGACTCTTACACTGGCCTACTGGTTAAGGCCTTTGCTCTTACTCTGGCCAACTGGTTAAGGTCCTAGACTCTTACTCTGGCCTAATGGTTATGGTCCTAACTCTTACTCTTGCCTAATGGTTAAGGTCTTAACTCTTACTCTGGCCTAATGGTTAAGGTCTTAACTCTTACTTTGGACTAATGGTTAAGGTCTTAGACTCTCACTCTGGCATAATGGCTAAGGTCTTAACTCTTACTCTGGCCTACTGGTTAAGGTCTTAGACTCTTACTCTGGCCTACTGGTTAAAGTCTTAACTCTTACTCTGGCCTAATGGTTAAGGTTTTAACTCTTACTCTGGCCTAATGGTTGAGGTCTTAGACTCTTGCTCTGGCCTAATGGTTAAGGTCTTAACTCTTACTCTGGCCTAATGGTTAAGGTCTTAGACTCTTACTCTGGCCTACTGGTTAAGGTCTTAATTCTTACTCTGACTTCATGGTTAAGGTTTTAACTCTTACTCTGGCCTAATGCTTAAAGTCTTAGACTCTTACTCTGGCCTAATGGTTAAGGTCTTAGACTCTTACACTGGCCTGCTGGTTAAGGTCTTTGCTCTTACTCTGGCCTACTGGTTAAGGTCCTAGACTCTTACTCTGGCCTAATGGTTAAGGTCCTAACTATTACTATTGACTAATGGTTAAGGTCTTAACTCTTACTCTGGCCTAATTGGTAAGGTCTTAGTCTCTTACTCTGGCCTACTGGTTAAGGTCTTAACTCTTACTCTGGCCTAATGGTTAAGGTCTAGACTCTTACTCTGGCCTAATCCGTAAGGTCTTAACTCTTACTATGGCCTAATGGTTAAGGTCTTAGACTCTTACTCTTGCCTAATGGTTAAGGTCTTAACTCTTACTCTGGCCTGATGGTTAAGGTCTTGACTCTTACTTTGGCCTAATGGTGAAGGTCTTAACTCTTACTATTGACTAATGGTTAAGGTCTTAACTCTTACTCTATCCTAATGGTTAAGGTCTTAGACTCTTACTCTGGCATAATGGTTAAGGTCTTAATTCTTACTCTGGCCTAATGGGTAAGGTCTTGGACTCTTACTCTGGCCTAATGGTTAAGGTCTTAACTCTTACTCTGGCCTAATGGGTAAGGTCTTAGACTCTTACTCTGGCCTAATGTTACAGGTCTTAACTCTTTCACTGGCCTAATGGTTAAAGTCTTAGACTCTTACTCTGGCCTAACGGTTAAGGTCTTAGACTCTTACTCTGGCCCAATGGTTAAGGTTTTAGACGTTTACACTTGCCTAATGGTTAAGGTCTTAACTCTTACCCTGGCCTAATGGTTAAGGTCTTAGACTCTTACTCTGGCCTACTGGTTAAGGTCTTAATTCTTACTCTGACTTAATGGTTAAGGTTTTAACTCTTGCTCTGGCCTAATGGTTAAGGTCCTAACTCTTACTCTGGCCTAATGGTTAAGGTATTAGACTCTGACTCTGGCCTAATGTTTAAGGTCTTGACTCTTACTCTGGCCTAATGGTTAAGGTCTTAGACTCTTACTCTGGCCTAATGGTTAAGGTATTATACTCTTACTCTGGCCTAATGGCTAAGGTCTTGACTCTCACTCTGGCCTAATGGTTAAGGTCTAGACTCCTACTCTGGCCTACTGGTTAAGGTCTTAACTCTTACTGGGGCCTAAAGGTTAAGGTCTTAGACTCTTACTCTGGCCTACTGGTTAAGACCTTAACTCTTACTCTGGCCTAATGGTTAAGGTTTTAACTCTTACTCTGTCCTAATATTTAAGGTTTTAGACTCTTACTCTGGCCTAATGGTTAAAGTCTTAGACTCTTACTCTGGCCTAATGGTTAAGGTCTTATCTCTTACTCTGGCCTAATGGTTAAGGTCTAAGACTCTTACTCTTGCCTAATGGTTAAGGTCTTAACTCTTTCTCTGGCCTAATTGTTAAGGTCTTAACTCTTACTTTGGACTAATGGTTAAGGTCTTAGACTCTCACTCTGGCATAATGGCTAAGGTCTTAACTCTTACTCTGGCCTACTGGTTAAGGTCTTAGACTCTTACTCTGGCCTACTGGTTAAAGTCTTAACTCTTACTCTGGCCTAATGGTTGAGGTCTTAGACTCTTACTCTGGCCTAATGGTTAAGGTCTTAACTCTTACTCTGACCTAATGGTTAAGGTCTTAGACTCTTACTCTGGCCTAATGGTTAAGGTCTTGACTCTTACTCTGGCCTAATGGTTAAAGTCTTAGACTCTTACTCTGGCCTAATGGTTAAGGTCTAGACTCTTACTCTGGACTAATGGTTAAGCTCTTAACTCTTCCTCTGGACTAATGGCTAAGTTCTTAACTATTACTCTGACCTAATGGTTAAGGTCTTAGACTCTTACTCTGGCCTAATGGTTAAGGTCGCAGACTCTTACTCTTGCCTAATGGTTAAGATCTTAACTCTTACTCTGGCCTAATGGTTAAGGTGTTAACTCTTACTCTGGCCTAATGGTTAAGGTCTTAGACTCTTACACTGGCCTACTGGTTAAGGTCTTTGCTCTTACTCTGGCCTACTGGTTAAGGTCCTAGACTCTTACTCAGGCCTAATGGTTAAGGTCCTAACTCTTACTATTGACTGATGGTTAAGGTCTTAACTCTTACTCTGGCCTAATGGGTAAGGTCTTAGACTCTTACTCTGGCCTACTGGTTAAGGTCTTAACTCTTACTCTGGCCTAATGGGTAAGGTCTTAGACTCTTACTCTGTCCAAATGGTTAAGGTCTTAGACTCTTACTCTGGCCTAATGGTTAAGGTCTAGACTCTTACTCTGGCCTAATCCGTAAGGTCTTAACTCTTACTATGGCCTAATGGTTAAGGTCTTACCTCTTACTCTGGCCAAATGATTAAGGTCTTACCTCTTACTCTGGCCAAATGATTAAGGTCTTAGACTCTTACTTTGGCCTAATGGTTAAGGTCTTAACTCTTACTTTGGCCTAATGGTTAAGGTCTTAACTCTTACTATTGAGTAATGATTAAGGTCTTAACTCTTACTCTGGCCTAATGGTTAAGGTCTTAGACACTTACTCTGTCCTAATGGTTAAGGTCCTAGACTCTTACTGTGGCCTAATGGTTAAGGTCTTAGACTCTTACTCTGGCCTACTGGTTAAGGTCTTAACTCTTGCTCTGGCCTAATGGTTAAAGTCTTAGACACTTACTCTGTCCTAATGGTTAAGGTCTTAGACTCTTACTGTGGCCTAATGGTTAAGGTCTTAGACTCTTACTCTTGCCTAATGGTTAAGGTCTTAACTCTTACTCTGGCCTAATGGTTAAGGTCTTAGACTCTTACTCTGGCCTAATGGTTAAGGTCTTAACTCTTACTCTGGCCTAATGGGTAAGGTCTTAGACTCTTACTCTGGCCTACTGGTTAAGGTCTTAATTCTTACTCTGGCCTAATGGTTAAGGTTTTAACTCTTACTCTGGCCTAAAGGTTAAGGTTTTAGACTGTTACTCTGGCCTAATGGTTAAGGTCTTAACTCTTACTCTGGCCTAAGGGTTAAGGTATTGGACTCTTTACTCTGGCCTAATGGTTAAGGTCTTGACTCTTACTCTGGCCTAATGGTTAAGGTCTTAGACTCTTACTCTGGCCTAATGGTTAAGGTATTATACTCTTACTCTTGCCTAATGACTAAGGTCTTGACTCTCACTCTGGCCTAATGGTTAAGGTCTAGACTCCTACTGTGGCCTACTGGTTAAGGTCTTAACTCTTACTCTTGCCTAACGGTAAAGGTCTTAGACTCTTACTCTGGCCTAATGGTTAAGGTTTTAGACTTTTACTCTTGCCCAATGGTTACGGTCTTAACTCTTACTCTGGCCTAATGGTTAAGGTCTTAGACTCTTACTCTGGCCAAATGGTTAAGGTCTTAACTCTTACTCTGGCCTAATGGGTAAGGTCTTAGACTCTTACTCTGGACTAATGGGTAAGGTCTTAGACTCTTACTCTGGCCTACTGGTTAAGGTCTTAACTCTTACACTGGCCTAATGGTTAAGGTTTTAACTCTTACTCTGGCCTAATGGTTAAGGTCTTACCTCTTACTCTGGCCAAATGGTTAAGGTCTTAGACTCTTACTTTGGCCTAATGTTTAAAGTCTTAACTCTTACTATTGACTAATGGTTAAGGTCTTAACTCTTACTCTGGCCTATTGGTTAAGGTCTTAACTCTTACTCTGGCCTAATGGGTAAGGTCTTAGACTCTTACTCTGTCCTAATGGTTAAGGTCTTAGACTCTTACTCTGGCCTAATGGTTAAGGTCTAGACTCTTACTCAGGCCTAATCCGTAAGGTCTTAACTCTTACTATGGCCTAATGGTTAAGGTCTTAACTCTTACTCTGGCCTAATGGTTAAGGTCTTAGACTCTTACTCTGGCCTAATGGTTAAGGTCTTAACTCTTACTCTGGCCTAATGGGTAAGGTCTTAGACTCTTACTCTGTCCTAATGGTTAAGGTCTTAGACTCTTACTCTGGCCTAATAGTTAAGGTCTTAACTCTTACTATGGCCTAATGGTTAAGGTCTAGACTCTTGATCTGGCCTAGTCCGTAAGGTCTTAACTCTTACTATGGCCTAATGGTTAAGGTCTTAACTCTTACTCTGGCCTAATGGTTAAGGTCTTAACTCTTACTCTGGCCTAATGGGTAAGGTCTTAGACTCTTACTCTGGAATACTGGTTAAGGTCTTAACTCTTACTCTGGCCAAATGGTTAAGGTTTTAACTCTTACTCTGGCCTAATGGTTAAGGTCTTACCTCTTACTCTGGCCAAATGATTAAGGTCTTAGACTCTTACTTTGGCCTAATGGTTAAGGTCTTAACTCTTACTATTGACTAATGGTTAAGGTCTTAACTCTTACTCTGGCCTAATGGTTAAGGTCTTAGACTCTTACTCTGGCCTACTGGTTAAGGTCTTAACTCTTACTCTGGCCTAATGGTTAAGGTCTTAGTCTCTTACTCTGTCCTAATGGTTAAGGTCTTAGACTCTTACTCTGGCCTAGTGGTTAAGGTCTTTGACTCTTACTCTTGCCTAATGGTTAAGGTCTTAACTCTTACTCTGGCCTAATGGTTAAGGTCTTAGACTCTTACTCTGGCCTACTGGTTAACGTCTTAGACTCTTACTCTGGCCTACTGGTTAAAGTCTTAACTCTTACTCTGGCCTAATGGTTAAGGTTTTAACTCTTCCTCTGGCCTAATGGTTGAGGTCTTAGACTCTTACTCTGGCCTAATGGTTAAGGTCTTAACTCTTACTCTGACCTAATGGTTAAGGTCTTAGACTCTTACTCTGGCCTACTGGTTAAGACCTTAACTCTTACTCTGGCCTAATGGTTAAGGTTTTAACTCTTACTCTGGCCTAATGGTTAAGGTTTTAGACTCTTACTCTGGCCTAACGGTTAAAGTCTTAGACTCTTACTCTGGCCTAATGGTTAAGGTCTTATCTCTTACTCTGGCCTAATGGTTAAGGTCTAAGACTCTTACTCTTGCCTAATGGTTAAGGTCTTAACTCTTACTCTGGCCTAATGGTTAAGGTCTTAACTCTTACTTTGGACTAATGGTTAAGGTCTTAGACTCTCACTCTGGCATAATGGCTAAGGTCTTAACTCTTACTCTGGCCTACTGGTTAAGGTCTTAGACTCTTACTCTGGCCTACTGGTTAAAGTCTTAACTCTTACTCTGGCCTAATGGTTAAGGTTTTAACTCTTACTCTGGCCTAATGGTTGAGGTCTTAGACTCTTGCTCTGGCCTAATGGTTAAGGTCTTAACTCTTACTCTGGCCTAATGGTTAAGGTCTTAGACTCTTACTCTGGCCTACTGGTTAAGGTCTTAATTCTTACTCTGACTTCATGGTTAAGGTTTTAACTCTTACTCTGGCCTAATGCTTAAAGTCTTAGATTCTTACTCTGGCCTAATGGTTAAGGTCTTAGACTCTTACACTGGCCTGCTGGTTAAGGTCTTTGCTCTTACTCTGGCCTACTGGTTAAGGTCCTAGACTCTTACTCTGGCCTAATGGTTAAGGTCCTAACTATTACTATTGACTAATGGTTAAGGTCTTAACTCTTACTCTGGCCTAATTGGTAAGGTCTTAGTCTCTTACTCTGGCCTACTGGTTAAGGTCTTAACTCTTACTCTGGCCTAATGGTTAAGGTCTAGACTCTTACTCTGGCCTAATCCGTAAGGTCTTAACTCTTACTATGGCCTAATGGTTAAGGTCTTAGACTCTTACTCTTGCCTAATGGTTAAGGTCTTAACTCTTACTCTGGCCTGATGGTTAAGGTCTTGACTCTTACTTTGGCCTAATGGTGAAGGTCTTAACTCTTACTATTGACTAATGGTTAAGGTCTTAACTCTTACTCTATCCTAATGGTTAAGGTCTTAGACTCTTACTCTGGCATAATGGTTAAGGTCTTAATTCTTACTCTGGCCTAATGGGTAAGGTCTTGGACTCTTACTCTGGCCTAATGGTTAAGGTCTTAACTCTTACTCTGGCCTAATGGGTAAGGTCTTAGACTCTTACTCTGGCCTAATGTTACAGGTCTTAACTCTTTCACTGGCCTAATGGTTAAGGTCTTAGACTCTTACTCTGGCCTAACGGTTAAGGTCTTAGACTCTTACTCTGGCCCAATGGTTAAGGTTTTAGACGTTTACACTTGCCTAATGGTTAAGGTCTTAACTCTTACTCTGGCCTAATGGTTAAGGTCTTAGACTCTTACTCTGGCCTACTGGTTAAGGTCTTAATTCTTACTCTGACTTAATGGTTAAGGTTTTAACTCTTGCTCTGGCCTAATGGTTAAGGTCCTAACTCTTACTCTGGCCTAATGGTTAAGGTATTAGACTCTGACTCTGGCCTAATGGTTAAGGTCTTGACTCTTACTCTGGCCTAATGGTTAAGGTCTTAGACTCTTACTCTGGCCTAATGGTTAAGGTATTATACTCTTACTCTGGCCTAATGGCTAAGGTCTTGACTCTCACTCTGGCCTAATGGTTAAGGTCTAGACTCCTACTCTGGCCTACTGGTTAAGGTCTTAACTCTTACTGGGGCCTAATGGTTAAGGTCTTAGACTCTTACTCTGGCCTACTGGTTAAGACCTTAACTCTTACTCTGGCCTAATGGTTAAGGTTTTAACTCTTACTCTGTCCTAATATTTAAGGTTTTAGACTCTTACTCTGGCCTAATGGTTAAAGTCTTAGACTCTTACTCTGGCCTAATGGTTAAGGTCTTATCTCTTACTCTGGCCTAATGGTTAAGGTCTAAGACTCTTACTCTTGCCTAATGGTTAAGGTCTTAACTCTTTCTCTGGCCTAATTGTTAAGGTCTTAACTCTTACTTTGGACTAATGGTTAAGGTCTTAGACTCTCACTCTGGCATAATGGCTAAGGTCTTAACTCTTACTCTGGCCTACTGGTTAAGGTCTTAGACTCTTACTCTGGCCTACTGGTTAAAGTCTTAACTCTTACTCTGGCCTAATGGTTGAGGTCTTAGACTCTTACTCTGGCCTAATGGTTAAGGTCTTAACTCTTACTCTGACCTAATGGTTAAGGTCTTAGACTCTTACTCTGGCCTAATGGTTAAGGTCTTGACTCTTACTCTGGCCTAATGGTTAAAGTCTTAGACTCTTACTCTGGCCTAATGGTTAAGGTCTAGACTCTTACTCTGGACTAATGGTTAAGCTCTTAACTCTTCCTCTGGACTAATGGCTAAGTTCTTAACTATTACTCTGACCTAATGGTTAAGGTCTTAGACTCTTACTCTGGCCTAATGGTTAAGGTCGCAGACTCTTACTCTTGCCTAATGGTTAAGATCTTAACTCTTACTCTGGCCTAATGGTTAAGGTGTTAACTCTTACTCTGGCCTAATGGTTAAGGTCTTAGACTCTTACACTGGCCTACTGGTTAAGGTCTTTGCTCTTACTCTGGCCTACTGGTTAAGGTCCTAGACTCTTACTCAGGCCTAATGGTTAAGGTCCTAACTCTTACTATTGACTGATGGTTAAGGTCTTAACTCTTACTCTGGCCTAATGGGTAAGGTCTTAGACTCTTACTCTGGCCTACTGGTTAAGGTCTTAACTCTTACTCTGGCCTAATGGTTAAGGTCTTAGACTCTTACTCTGGCCTAATGGTTAAGGTCTAGACTCTTACTCTGGCCTAATCCGTAAGGTCTTAACTCTTACTATGGCCTAATGGTTAAGGTCTTACCTCTTACTCTGGCCAAATGATTAAGGTCTTACCTCTTACTCTGGCCAAATGATTAAGGTCTTAGACTCTTACTTTGGCCTAATGGTTAAGGTCTTAACTCTTACTTTGGCCTAATGGTTAAGGTCTTAACTCTTACTATTGAGTAATGATTAAGGTCTTAACTCTTACTCTGGCCTAATGGTTAAGGTCTTAGACACTTACTCTGTCCTAATGGTTAAGGTCCTAGACTCTTACTGTGGCCTTATGGTTAAGGTCTTAGACTCTTACTCTGGCCTACTGGTTAAGGTCTTAACTCTTGCTCTGGCCTAATGGTTAAAGTCTTAGACACTTACTCTGTCCTAATGGTTAAGGTCTTAGACTCTTACTGTGGCCTAATGGTTAAGGTCTTAGACTCTTACTCTTGCCGAATGGTTAAGGTCTTAACTCTTACTCTGGCCTAATGGTTAAGGTCTTAGACTCTTACTCTGGCCTAATGGTTAAGGTCTTAACTCTTACTCTGGCCTAATGGGTAAGGTCTTAGACTCTTACTCTGGCCTACTGGTTAAGGTCTTAATTCTTACTCTGGCCTAATGGTTAAGGTTTTAACTCTTACTCTGGCCTAAAGGTTAAGGTTTTAGACTGTTACTCTGGCCTAATGGTTAAGGTCTTAACTCTTACTCTGGCCTAATGGTTAAGGTATTGGACTCTTTACTCTGGCCTAATGGTTAAGGTCTTGACTCTTACTCTGGCCTAATGGTTAAGGTCTTAGACTCTTACTCTGGCCTAATGGTTAAGGTATTATACTCTTACTCTTGCCTAATGACTAAGGTCTTGACTCTCACTCTGGCCTAATGGTTAAGGTCTAGACTCCTACTGTGGCCTACTGGTTAAGGTCTTAACTCTTACTCTTGCCTAACGGTAAAGGTCTTAGACTCTTACTCTGGCCTAATGGTTAAGGTTTTAGACTTTTACTCTTGCCTAATGGTTACGGTCTTAACTCTTACTCTGGCCTAATGGTTAAGGTCTTAGACTCTTACTCTGGCCAAATGGTTAAGGTCTTAACTCTTACTCTGGCCTAATGGGTAAGGTCTTAGACTCTTACTCTGGACTAATGGGTAAGGTCTTAGACTCTTACTCTGGCCTACTGGTTAAGGTCTTAACTCTTACACTGGCCTAATGGTTAAGGTTTTAACTCTTACTCTGGCCTAATGGTTAAGGTCTTACCTCTTACTCTGGCCAAATGGTTAAGGTCTTAGACTCTTACTTTGGCCTAATGTTTAAAGTCTTAACTCTTACTATTGACTAATGGTTAAGGTCTTAACTCTTACTCTGGCCTATTGGTTAAGGTCTTAACTCTTACTCTGGCCTAATGGGTAAGGTCTTAGACTCTTACTCTGTCCTAATGGTTAAGGTCTTAGACTCTTACTCTGGCCTAATGGTTAAGGTCTAGACTCTTACTCAGGCCTAATCCGTAAGGTCTTAACTCTTACTATGGCCTAATGGTTAAGGTCTTAACTCTTACTCTGGCCTAATGGTTAAGGTCTTAGACTCTTACTCTGGCCTAATGGTTAAGGTCTTAACTCTTACTCTGGCCTAATGGGTAAGGTCTTAGACTCTTACTCTGTCCTAATGGTTAAGGTCTTAGACTCTTACTCTGGCCTAATAGTTAAGGTCTTAACTCTTACTATGGCCTAATGGTTAAGGTCTAGACTCTTGATCTGGCCTAGTCCGTAAGGTCTTAACTCTTACTATGGCCTAATGGTTAAGGTCTTAACTCTTACTCTGGCCTAATGGTTAAGGTCTTAACTCTTACTCTGGCCTAATGGGTAAGGTCTTAGACTCTTACTCTGGAATACTGGTTAAGGTCTTAACTCTTACTCTGGCCAAATGGTTAAGGTTTTAACTCTTACTCTGGCCTAATGGTTAAGGTCTTACCTCTTACTCTGGCCAAATGATTAAGGTCTTAGACTCTTACTTTGGCCTAATGGTTAAGGTCTTAACTCTTACTATTGACTAATGGTTAAGGTCTTAACTCTTACTCTGGCCTAATGGTTAAGGTCTTAGACTCTTACTCTGGCCTACTGGTTAAGGTCTTAACTCTTACTCTGGCCTAATGGTTAAGGTCTTAGTCTCTTACTCTGTCCTAATGGTTAAGGTCTTAGACTCTTACTCTGGCCTAGTGGTTAAGGTCTTTGACTCTTACTCTTGCCTAATGGTTAAGGTCTTAACTCTTACTCTGGCCTAATGGTTAAGGTCTTAGACTCTTACTCTGGCCTACTGGTTAACGTCTTAGACTCTTACTCTGGCCTACTGGTTAAAGTCTTAACTCTTACTCTGGCCTAATGGTTAAGGTTTTAACTCTTCCTCTGGCCTAATGGTTGAGGTCTTAGACTCTTACTCTGGCCTAATGGTTAAGGTCTTAACTCTTACTCTGACCTAATGGTTAAGGTCTTATACTCTTACTCTGGCCTACTGGTTAAGACCTTAACTCTTACTCTGGCCTAATGGTTAAGGTTTTAACTCTTACTCTGGCCTAATGGTTAAGGTTTTAGACTCTTACTCTGGCCTAACGGTTAAAGTCTTAGACTCTTACTCTGGCCTAATGGTTAAGGTCTTATCTCTTACTCTGGCCTAATGGTTAAGGTCTAAGACTCTTACTCTTGCCTAATGGTTAAGGTCTTAACTCTTACTCTGGCCTAATGGTTAAGGTCTTAACTCTTACTTTGGACTAATGGTTAAGGTCTTAGACTCTCACTCTGGCATAATGGCTAAGGTCTTAACTCTTACTCTGGCCTACTGGTTAAGGTCGTAGACTCTTACTCTGGCCTACTGGTTAAAGTCTTAACTCTTACTCTGGCCTAATGGTTAAGGTTTTAACTCTTACTCTGGCCTAATGGTTGAGGTCTTAGACTCTTGCTCTGGCCTAATGGTTAAGGTCTTAACTCTTACTCTGACCTAATGGTTAAGGTCTTAGACTCTTACTCTGGCCTAATGGTTAAGGTCTTGACTCTTACTCTGGCCTAATGGTTAAAGTCTTAGACTCTTACTCTGGACTAATGGTTACGGTCTAGACTCTTATTCTGGACTAATGGTTAAGCTCTTAACTCTTCCTCTGGGCTAATGGCTAAGTTCTTAACTCTTACTCTGACCTAATGGTTAAGGTCTTAGACTCTTACTCTGGCCTCATGGTTAAGGTCGCAGACTCTTACTCTTGCCTAATGGTTAAGGTGTTAACTCTTACTCTGGCCTAATGGTTAAGGTCTTAGACTCTTACACTGGCCTACTGGTTAAGGTCTTTGCTCTTACTCTGGCCTACTGGTTAAGGTCCTAGACTCTTACTCTGGCCTAATGGTTAAGGTCCTAACTCTTACTATTGACTAATGGTTAAGGTCTTAACTCTTACTCTGGCCTAATGGGTAAGGTCTTAGACTCTTACTCTGGCCTACTGGTTAAGGTCATAACTCTTAGTCTGGCCTAATGGGTAAGGTCTTAGACTCTTACTCTGTCCTAATGGTTAAGGTCTTAGACTCTTACTCTGGCCTAATGGTTAAGGTCTAGACTCTTACTCTGGCCTAATCCGTAAGGTCTTAACTCTTACTATGGCCTAATGGTTAAGGTCTTAGACTCTTACCCTTGCCTAATGGTTAAGGTCTTAACTCTAACTCTGGCCTAATGGTTAAGGTCTTAACTCTTACTTTGGCCTACTGGTTAATGTCTTAACTCTTACTATTGACTAATGATTAAGGTCTTAACTCTTACTCTGGCCTAATGGTTAAGGTCTTAGACACTTACTCTGTCCTAATGGTTAAGGTCTTAACTCTTACTCTGGCCTAATGGTTAAGGTCTTAGACTCTTACTCTGGCCTACTGGTTAAGGTCTTAATTCTTACTCTGGCCTAATTGTTAAGGTTTTAACTCTTACTCTGGCCTAATGGTTAAGGTCTTAGACTCTTACTTTGTCCTAATGGTTAAGGTCTTAGACTCTTACTCTGGCCTAATGGTTAAGGTCTTAGACTCTTACTCTTGCCTAATGGTTAAGGTCTTAAATCTTACTCTGGCCTAATGGTTAAGGTCTTAGACTCTTACTCTGGCCTACTGGTTAAGGTCTTAGACTCTTACTCTGGCCTACTGGTTAAAGTCTTAACTCTTACTCTGGCCTAATGGTTAAGGTTTTAACTCTTCCTCTGGCCTAATGGTTGAGGTCTTAGACTCTTACTCTGGCCTAATGGTTAAGGTCTTAACTCTTACTCTGACCTAATGGTTAAGGTCTTAGACTCTTACTCTGGCCTAATGGTTAAGGTCTTGACTCTTACTCTGGCCTAATGGTTAAAGTCTTAGACTATTACTCTGGCCTAATGGTTAAGGTCTAGACTCTTATTCTGGACTAATGGTTAAGCTCTTAACTCTTCCTCTGGGCTAATGGCTAAGTTCTTAACTCTTACTCTGACCTAATGGTTAAGGTCTTAGACTCTTACTCTGGCCTAATGGTTAAGGTCGCAGACTCTTACTCTTGCCTAATGGTTAAGAACTTAACTCTTACTCTGGCCTAATGGTTAAGGTGTTAACTCTTACTCTGGCCTAATGGTTAAGGTCTTAGACTCTTACACTGGCCTACTGGTTAAGGCCTTTGCTCTTACTCTGGCCAACTGGTTAAGGTCCTAGACTCTTACTCTGGCCTAATGGTTATGGTCCTAACTCTTACTATTGACTAATGGTTAAGGTCTTAACTCTTACTCTGGCCTAATGGGTAAGGTCTTAGACTCTTACTCTGTCCTAATGGTTAAGGTCTTAGACTCTTACTCTGGCCTAATGGTTAAGGTCTAGACTCTTACTCTGGCCTAATCCGTAAGGTCTTAACTCTTACTATGGCCTAATGGTTAAGTGTAGGAGAGTGGAATCTGACTAATGGTTGCCCCCAACTTTTTGCCTGGTATTTAAGTGGTTTTTGACTAGTCTGGCTGGGATCCTGCTAACCAGGACCCCAGCCTATCTGCTTTCTCCCTAAAACTGTTGTGAGTACTCTAGGTACAAACATAATTGGATGCTGGGCATGCCCTACCAGTCCCTGGTAGATGGTACCCTAGGTACCCAGGGCATGGGTCCCCCAGTAGGCCTACCAGGGCTGCAGCACTTATTGTGCCACCCTGGGACAGCCACCCAAACTGACACCACCAGGCCACTACTGTAGCCTGGGTAAGGTGGTGCTAGCACCCCTTACCGGGATGTAGGTACCCTATGTCCCATACCATTACAACACATATACTCTCATAGGTCACCCCTATGGCAGGCCCTGGTAATCCTACAGGGCTGGGTGCTGAGGTATGTGTGAGGGGGGACCCCTACGTGAGTAGGACCTCCCTGCAACCTTCATAAAACCGTTACTGGGTTGTTTGGAGTGTAGCCCTACCATATACTCTAAACCGCATTATAAGTGAATCGCGTCATCGCGATAACTTGAGAATGGCTACACAGAACCATATCGTGTTTGGTGTCAAACATGAAGGAATCATACCCCCAGTCCAGCCATGGGCATGGGGGCACGATTCCCCCTTGCTAGGAGGGTGATATGGGAAAAGCGGTAGATTTTAGACACCAATTTAAAAGTGCACATGTACCACAAAATGGCTACTGTCCGCCACCTACACGACTCTGGCTGGCTGTTGCTGGGGAAAACCCCAGCCTCGCCAGCTGGACAATAGGGCTCCTGTGGCAGGGAGGTGCCAGCACCTCCCCAGACAGGATAATGTGGATTGGAACAGGGTGGGTGCACCAAATGTCCTTTCAGAGTTGCACGTAGGCAGCTGCAGAGCCCCCATTCTGCATACACCGCCTGCAACCGGTTCAGGGGCATCCTGCCCTTCGCCCAGGCGGGAAACACACAAAGGGGAGTGGGTGTAGCCACCCTTTCCCGCTTCTACTCTGATTGGTAGGCTCGATTTTGGACCATCCCCTAATTTTGGGGATATATGGGAATAACTTTGCCCTAGAGCCTTAGATTCGTCCAGAACTTCACAGAACTGACCTTCGACGAGCTGCTGCCCAGCTGACTGAAGAAATCTCCCTTGGGATAAAGGAGTTATCCCCCTGCTTGGCAGGCACCTAAAAGACTACAAGATACCCGGTTGGAACTTCGTGGCTCTCCCGACCTTCGACGCCTTCCAGCAACCTCGAGGTGGGTCTCCAGTGCATCCCAGCGCCCTGTGAGTGTGCCCAGCAAGTCTGAGCACCCTGGACCACGTGGGTGCCGAGATCCCTGCATACCCCGAGACACCGGCCACCTCTTGCCCAGCACACGACCCCGACCAGTGGGGAAGTTGTGCTTTGGCCCATTTCTGAGCCAACCATCCAGCAGCATTTGTGCCGACCCTCAGCTCCCTGGCCCACTCCGGTGGCCCGTGGGAGCCCTTTTACGCACTCCATTTTGCTGCCTTCCGCGGTCCCTTGTCCCTCGACTTGTGGGCCCTGACGGAGGACAATCTTTGTTTCTAAGAGTTCCCCTGGTTGCTCCAGGCCTGCTCTACGCTCCCTGCAAAGGAGAGCACCCTCAGACCTCGTGGGTCTGCACCAGCAGCTGCTTTGTCCATCTTGCGTGGGTTGCGGTTGCCAATGCTTAGTGGATCCAATCAGGACACTAACACCGCAGCGACCCTCAGCCAACGTGGGACAGTTGCCCTCCAGAAGCTGGCCTTCCTTGAAGCCTCCCGGAGCCCGTGACTGCAGAGCCCAGCTGTACCTCCTACACCTGAAGCACCCGACTTCCACGAGCTCCTTGCTGTGAGCTCCCTGGTCACTTGCTGTGACCCAGACTCTGTCCCCTCTGCTTTCAGGTTCATCTTTATCTTCTCTTCAACTTCAGTCTTCACGACTTCAACGACACTCGCAGCTAGCAGCAGTTTGGACTACTTTTCCATAGGAAATCAGCCCGCGACCCGACACCAGAATCGACCTATGCACCCGGCTTCCCTGGGGCAGGTAACAGTGGTACTTCGGTACTCCCGTGGTGGTGGGCTCCCCAAAGCCTTAAGTCTCAAGCCTTAACTTTGTACTGTTGCTAGAAGTGTCCTTTAACTTTAAATATTCAACCGCGACATTCTCCATAGGCTATCATTGCGATCCCGATAGCAGCTCTTTGCACTGCACGCGTCTCCCTTGGGTCCCCTTCCTCTTAACTGTGGGTGGATTCTGAAGGGGCAAGCGATCCTGAATGCCCTAGGCATTGCCTGTAGAATTGTCGTGGTTCTTATACCACTATTTTAGTATATGGTTTGGTCCCCCCCTGGGGCCCATTGATTTCTGTGCTATTTATTGTGTTTAGAAATGCTTGTTTGAATTGTAACTTTGCCACTAGCCACATAAAGTGACTGTGGGATTCTGTCTAGAATAAATACATATATTTTATATATATACCTGTGTGGACTACTCTTTCATTTGGTTATTCAAGAGGTTATTATGGTAAAACAATAAGCTTAACACCCCTTCAAGACTTAGCCTGAAGGCTGCTCTCCACAGCTACCACTAGGATAGCTTTCTTTAAAGGTTGTCTTAAACCTAACATCAATAGGAGTCGAATTGGACTGGTGCAAGGTGTCCCTATAACTAGGAACAGCATATGCCAGGCCAACTTCTCACATTGGTGTGCAGCGGTTGGATTCAAGCTTGCCATTGTTTTACCAGATAACAAATTGAATTTCTAAAGTGAAAGCCACTTGGTACCAAAGGTACATATAAATTCAAGCTAGAATACAATAAGTTCTACTGAACTTAGAGTTGTGTGTAGAGGGTTTAGCACACCTTGACTACAACTCAAGAAAGGGTTCAGTAGACCACACTTATTGTAGGTAGATACATCACTACACTAAACATGTCTTCAAGTGGCACTAAGGCTATGGAAGGACCCCAGAGGGTCCCAGTAGATAAGTATGATAATTTCACCTTTGCTGAGCTCAGGGAAATGTGCACCCTTAGGAGACTGAAGACAGAAAGAGGTGCCAACACAAAACGTCTCAAGGAGATCCTGCTCATAGCAGACTTTATGGAGTCCATAGGATCCAGAGGGACGGACAACGTGGGTGGGCACCCCTCAGAAGAGGACACTCCCATAGTGGAATCTGAAGAGGAGCTGGAAGAGGATGAAAATCCTGACCTGGAAGAAACAGACCACTCACAGCATGGAGGTGATGGCTCAAGAGGCACTCCCTCCACCCTTAAAAGGGGAGTGGTGGGTCCAAGAAGGAACAGATCCCCCTCAGTGGGATCCAACCATTCTAAGGGATCCAAAGGGTCCTCTGCCTCTTCTCAGAGAAGAGAAACCTCTCATGAGAGGAAATGCAGACTGATCAAATTTGAGCAGGCTAAGCTTGAGCTTAAAAGAGAACAGTTAGCATTGGACAGGGAAACCCTGGAGCTTCAGAAAGCTTCAAGAAAGTGGGGTCTAGAGATCCCTGGTGGCAGTAATGAAACCCCTAGAGTTAGAGAGAGAGTCCCTGACAATAGGAACCTCCACAAGATTGTGCCCCCCTATCAGAATGGGGATGATATCCACAAATGGATATCTGCTCTTGAAAGGGCCTGTAGAGTACAGAGGGTCCCTGTAGAGCAGTGGGCAGCAATCCTGTGGCTCTCCTTTTCAGATAAAGGTAGAGACAAGCTCCTCTCTGTAAGAGAAGAGGATGCTGATGATTATTATATCTTGAAAGCTGCTTTAATAGATGGGTTTGGCTTAACCACTGATCAATACAGACTTAAGTTCAGAGACACCCAGAAAGCACAGAATCAAGATTGGGTAGACTTTGTGGATTGTGCAACCAAGGCACTGGAAGGTTGGTTAAATGGCAGTAAAGTTAATGATTATCAAGGATTGTATAATCTCATTATGAGGGAGCAGATTCTTAATAATTGTCAGAACCAACTTGTACACCAGCACCTGGTGGACTCTGATCTGACCTCTCCCCAAGAATTGGGAAAGAAGGCAGACAAATGGGTCAGAACCAGGATCAGGCCTAAGAACCAAGTTGGTGACCAGAAGAAGGATTCCACTAAGCCCAAAGAGAAAGGTGGGGATGATAAACAAGAAAAGTCCTCTGAAGGGCCCCAACAACCCAGTGCTGGGGGTGGGTCCCAAAATACTTCCTCTAATAACAAGAAACCATATTGCCATGTGTGTAAGAAACCTGGCCACTGGAAAACTGACTCCAGCTGTCCTAAGAATGGCAATAAAGAAAATGTTCCTCCAAAACCTGCTCCAACACCTCCTGTTACTACTAGTAGTAATCCCCCAGGTGGTGGGAGTGCACCCAAAAACTTAGTTGGGTTCTCTTTGGGGACACCAGTGGACGCTGGCCTAGCCAGGTCCCCTGCATTAGCAACTATGGTCTGTGATGGTGGCATGGGGTTTGCCAACTTTACCATGAGCCCCAGTATTCTGGGCAGGTACAGACAAGAACCAATAATCAATGGTCAGAAGGCTGTGGCCTATAAGGACACAGGGGCCAGTGTCACCATGGTGACCAAGAGGCTAGTGCCCCTAGATCAGCTTTTACCTGGGTTTAGCTATCAGGTGACCAACATTGATGGAATCAGGACAGATCATCCCATGGCAGTGATCAATCTCAGCTGGGGAGTGGTCACTGGCCCCAAGAGAGTGGCAGTGTCCCCAAACTTGCCTGTAGATTGTCTACTGGGGAATGATCTAGAAATCTCAGCCTGGGCTGAGGTTGACCACAAGGCCCATTTGAAAATGGTAGGAATCCCTGAGAGAGTGGATGAGACCCCGAGGGCCTCACCTCCACCCCAGGAGAAAATAGAAAGAGTGAAGCCTGAAACTATGGACCACTCTACACAAACAGAGAGCATAGGGGAGGAGGAGCAGTCGTCCCGCCACCAGACTACAGGTAAAGGTCCAGTTTCTCAGGGAACTGATCCTGCCCCTTGTGAAGTAACTGCCCCAGAAGTGGACAGGCTTGGCCTGCCCACCTCTCTGATGGCAGGGGACCCTTCCAAGGTGGTACCCAGTCTGGAGCAGGTATCCTGCCCCTCTCTACCCTGCCTCAGTCAGCCCAGGGCTGCAGAGGTCAGGGAGGTCAGTGGACCCTTACTGGGCCCCTGTCCAGAGGAACCCCCTCATCAACAGATTAGGGACACCCAGCAGAGTAGTTTCAGCCAGGTGAATATTCCTCTACAAACTGAGGGATCCCCCTTACCCCTAGGTATAGGCACCCCTCAAATGGATGTTGTTGAGCACAGGGAAACCTGGGGCCTAGCTGCCCCAAACCTTCCAGTGCCCTCCACTATTCCAGCCAAAGGGATCCAACCCCCAGCTGTAGGCAGCCAGAGGTTGACCCTTAGGGCCAGATATGACACCGTCATGGGCAGAAAGGCTTCCATAGTGGCCAGTGATCTGAGGAGGTTGAGACCAACCCAAGTAGGGTCTCACTTCCAGACTCAGACACCCCACCAGCCCACCTCTGACCCAAAAACCAATACAGGTAATTTCCCTAGACTTTGGAGAAACTCTAGAACCCCTTGGGGTAGGATTTCCCAAGTGGACCATGACACAGGGAGCAACCATGTTAGTACAGGTTCTTCCTTATATGGCCACTCAGGAAATAAAGGCTTATCTGGACAAGGTTAGCCTTATCTCCTTTCGTTTGGGGGGGGGGTTATGTAGGAGAGTGGAATCTGACTAATGGTTGCCCCCAACTTTTTGCCTGGTATTTAAGTGGTTTTTGACTAGTCTGGCTGGGATCCTGCTAACCAGGACCCCAGCCTATCTGCTTTCTCCCTAAAACTGTTGTGAGTACTCTAGGTACAAACATAATTGGATGCTGGGCATGCCCTACCAGTCCCTGGTAGATGGTACCCTAGGTACCCAGGGCATGGGTCCCCCAGTAGGCCTACCAGGGCTGCAGCACTTATTGTGCCACCCTGGGACAGCCACCCAAACTGACACCACCAGGCCACTACTGTAGCCTGGGTAAGGTGGTGCTAGCACCCCTTACCGGGATGTAGGTACCCTATGTCCCATACCATTACAACACATATACTCTCATAGGTCACCCCTATGGCAGGCCCTGGTAATCCTACAGGGCTGGGTGCTGAGGTATGTGTGAGGGGGGACCCCTACGTGAGTAGGACCTCCCTGCAACCTTCGTAAAACCGTTACTGGGTTGTTTGTAGTGTAGCCCTACCATATACTCTAAACCGCATTATAAGTGAATCGCGTCATCGCGATAACTTGAGAATGGCTACACGGAACCATATCGTGTTTGGTGTCAAACATGAAGGAATCATACCCCCAGTCCAGCCATGGGCATGGGGGCACGATTCCCCCTTGCTAGGAGGGTGATATGGGAAAAGCGGTAGATTTTAGACACCAATTTAAAAGTGCACATGTACCACAAAATGGCTACTGTCCGCCACCTACACGACTCTGGCTGGCTGTTGCTGGGGAAAACCCCAGCCTCGCCAGCTGGACAATAGGGCTCCTGTGGCAGGGAGGTGCCAGCACCTCCCCAGACAGGATAATGTGGATTGGAACAGGGTGGGTGCACCAAATGTCCTTTCAGAGTTGCACGTAGGCAGCTGCAGAGCCCCCATTCTGCATACACCGCCTGGAACTGGTTCAGGGGCATCCTGCCCTTCGCCCAGGCGGGAAACACACAAAGGGGAGTGGGTGTAGCCACCCTTTCCCGCTTCTACTCTGATTGGTAGGCTCGATTTTGGACCATCCCCTAATCTTGGGGATATATGGGAATAACTTTGCCCTAGAGCCTTAGATTCGTCCAGAACTTCACAGAACTGACCTTCGACGAGCTGCTGCCCAGCTGACTGAAGAAATCTCCCTTGGGATAAAGGAGTTATCCCCCTGCTTGGCAGGCACCTAAAAGACTACAAGATACCCGGTTGGAACTTCGTGGCTCTCCCGACCTTCGACGCCTTCCAGCAACCTCGAGGTGGGTCTCCAGTGCATCCCAGCGTCCTGTGAGTGTGCCCAGCAAGTCTGAGCACCCTGGACCACGTGGGTGCCGAGATCCCTGCATACCCGGAGACACCGGCCACCTCTTGCCCAGCACACGACCCCGACCAGTGGGGAAGTTGTGCTTTGGCCCATTTCTGAGCCAACCATCCAGCAGCATTTGTGCCGACCCTCAGCTCCCTGGCCCGCTCCGGTGGCCCGTGGGAGCCCTTTTACGCACTCCATTTTGCTGCCTTCCGCAGTCCCTTGTCCCTCGACTTGTGGGCCCTGACGGAGGACAATCTTTGTTTCTAAGAGTTCCCCTGGTTGCTCCAGGCCTGCTCTACGCTCCCTGCAAAGGAGAGCACCCTCAGACCTCGTGGGTCTGCACCAGCAGCTGCTTTGTCCATCTTGCGTGGGTTGCGGTTGCCAATGCTTAGTGGATCCAATCGGGACACTAACACCGCAGCGACCCTCAGCCAACGTGGGACAGTCGCCCTCCAGAAGCTGGCCTTCCTTGAAGCCTCCCGGAGCCCGTGACTGCAGAGCCCAGCTGTACCTCCTACACCTGAAGCACCCAACTTCCACGAGCTCCTTGCTGTGAGCTCCCTGGTCACTTGCTGTGACCCAGACTCTGTCCCCTCTGCTTTCAGGTTCATCTTTATCTTCTCTTCAACTTCAATCTTCACGACTTCAGCGACACTCGCAGCTAGCAGCAGTTTGGACTACTTTCCCATAGGAAATCAGCCCACGACCCGACACCAGAATCGACCTATGCACCCGGCTTCCCTGGGGCAGGTAACAGTGGTACTTCGGTACTCCAGTGATGGTGGGCTCTCCAAAGCCTTAAGTCTCAAGCCTTAACTTTGTACTGTTGCTAGAAGTGTCCTTTAACTTTAAATATTCAACCGCGACATTCTCCATAGGCTATCATTGCGATCCCGATAGCAGCTCTTTGCACTGCACGCGTCTCCCGTGGGTCCCCTTCCTCTTAACTGTGGGTGGATTCTGAAGGGGCAAGCGATCCTGAATGCCCTAGGCATTGCCTGTAGAATTGTCGTGGTTCTTATACCACTATTTTAGTATATGGTTTGGTCCCCCCCTGGGGCCCATTGATTTCTGTGCTATTTATTGTGTTTAGAAATGCTTGTTTGAATTGTAACTTTGCCACTAGCCACATAAAGTGACTGTGGGATTCTGTCTAGAATAAATACATATATTTTATATATATACCTGTGTGGGCTACTCTTTCATTTGGTTATTCAAGAGGTTATTATGGTAAAACAATAAGCTTAACACCCCTTCAAGACTTAGCCTGAAGGCTGCTCTCCACAGCTACCACTAGGATAGCTTTCTTTAAAGGTTGTCTTAAACCTAACATCAATAGGAGTCGAATTGGACTGGTGCAAGGTGTCCCTATAACTAGGAACAGCATATGCCAGGCCTACTTCTCACATTAAGGTCTTAGACTCTTACTGTTGCCTAATGGTTAAGGTCTTAACTCTAACTCTGGCCTAATGGTTAAGGTCTTAACTCTTACTTTGGCCTAATGGTTAAGGTCTTAACTCTTACTATTGACTAATGATTAAGGTCTTAACTCTTACTCTGGCCTAATGGTTAAGGTCTTAGACACTTACTCTGTCCTAATGGTTAAGGTCTTAGACTCTTACTCTGGCCTAATGGTTAAGGTCTTAGACTCTTACTCTGGCCTACTGGTTAAGGTCTTAATTCTTACTCTGGCCTAATGGTTAAGGTTTTAACTCTTACTCTGGCCTAATGGTTAAGGTTTTAGACTCTTACTCTGGCCTAATGGTTAAAGTCTTAGACTCTTACTCTGGCCTAATGGTTAAGGTCTTAACTCTTACTCTGGCCTAATGGTTAACGTATTGGACTCTTACTCTGGCCTAATGGTTAAGGTCTTGACTCTTACTCTGGCCTAATGGGTAAGGTCTTACTCTGGACTAATGGGTAAGGTCTTAGACTCTTACTCTGGCCTACTGGTTAAGGTCTTAACTCTTACTCTGGCCTAATGGTTAAGGTCTTAACTCTTACTCTGGCCAAATGGTTAAGGTCTTAGACTCTTACTTTGGCCTAATGGTTAAGGTCTAAACTCTTACTATTGACTAATGGTTAAGGTCTTAACTGTTACTCTGGCCTACTGGTTAAGGTCTTAACTCTTACTCTGGCCTAATGGGTAAGGTCTTAGACTCTTACTCTGTCCTAATGGTTAAGGTCTTAGACTTTTGCTCTGGCCTAATGGTTAAGGTCTTAGCCACTTACTCTGTCCTAATGGTTAAGGTCTTAGACTCTTACTGTGGCCTAATGGTTAAGGTCTTAGACTCTTACTCTTGCCTAATGGTTAAGGTCTTAACTCTTACTCTGGCCTAATGGTTAAGGTCTTAGACTCTTACTCTGGCCTAATGGTTAAGGTCTTAACTCTTACTCTGGCCTAATGGGTAAGGTCTTAGACTCTTACTCTGGCCTACTGGTTAAGGTCTTAATTCTTACTCTGGCCTAATGGTTAAGGTTTTAACTCTTACTCTGGCCTAATGGTTAAGGTTTTAGACTGTTACTCTGACCTAATGGTTAAGGTCTTAACTCTTACTCTGGCCTAATGGTTAAGGTATTGGACTCTCACTCTGGCCTGATGGTTAAGGTCTTAACTCTTACTCTGGCCTAATGGTTAAGGTCTTAACTCTTACTTTGGACTAATGGTTAAGGTCTTAGACTCTCACTCTGGCATAATGGCTAAGGTCTTAACTCTTACTCTGGCCTACTGGTTAAGGTCTTAGACTCTTACTCTGGCCTACTGGTTAAAGTCTTAACTCTTACTCTGGCCTAATGGTTAAGGTTTTAACTCTTACTCTGGCCTAATGGTTGAGGTCTTAGACTCTTAATCTGGCCTAATGGTTAAGGTCTTAACTCTTACTCTGACCTAATGGTTAAGGTCTTAGACTCTTACTCTGGCCTAATGGTTAAGGTCTTGACTCTTACTCTGGCCTAATGGTTAAAGTCTTATACTCTTACTCTGGCCTAATGGTTAAGGTCTAGACTCTTATTCTGGACTAATGGTTAAGCTCTTAACTCTTCCTCTGGGCTAATGGCTAAGTTCTTAACTTTTACTCTGACCTAATGGTTAAGGTCTTAGACTCTTACTCTAGCCTAATGGTTAAGGTCGCAGACTCTTACTCTTGCCTAATGGTTAAGATCTTAACTCTTACTCTGGCCTAATGGTTAAGGTGTTAACTCTTACTCTGGCCTAATGGTTAAAGTCTTAGACTCTTACACTGGCCTACTGGTTAATGTCTTTGCTCTTACTCTGGCCTACTGGTTAAGGTCCTAGACTCTTACTCTGGCCTAATGGTTAAGGTCCTAACTCTTACTATTGACTAATGGTTAAGGTCTTAACTCTTACTCTGGCCTAATGGGTAAGGTCTTAGACTCTTACTCTGGCCTACTGGTTAAGATCTTAACTCTTACTCTGGCCTAATGGTTAAGGTCTTAGACTCTTACTCTGGCCTAATCCGTAAGGTCTTAACTCTTACTATGGCCTAATGGTTAAGGTCTTAGACTCTTACTCTTGCCTAATGGTTAAGGTCTTAACTCTTACTCTGGCCTAATGGTTAAGGTCTTAACTCTTACTTTGGCCTAATGGTGAAGGTCTTAACTCTTACTATTGACTAATGGTTAAGGTCTTAACTCTTACTCTATCCTAATGGTTAAGGTCTTAGACTCTTACTCTGGCCTAATGGTTAAGGTCTTAATTCTTACTCTGGCCTAATGGTTAAGGTCTTAACTCTTACTTTGGACTAATGGTTAAGGTCTTAGACTCTCACTCTGGCATAATGGCTAAGGTCTTAACTCTTACTCTGGCCTACTGGTTAAGGTCTTAGACTCTTACTCTGGCCTACTGGTTAAAGTCTTAACTCTTACTCTGGCCTAATGGTTAAGGTTTTAACTCTTACTCTGGCCTAATGGTTGAGGTCTTAGACTCTTACTCTGGCCTAATGGTTAAGGTCTTAACTCTTACTCTGACCTAATGGTTAAGGTCTTAGACTCTTACTCTGGCCTAATGGTTACGGTCTTGACTCTTACTCTGGCCTAATGGTTAAAGTCTTAGACTCTTACTCTGGCCTAATGGTTAAGGTCTAGACTCTTATTCTGGACTAATGGTTAAGCTCTTAACTCTTCCTCTGGGCTAATGGCTAAGTTCTTAACTCTTACTCTGACCTAATGGTTAAGGTCTTAGACTCTTACTCTAGCCTAATGGTTAAGGTCGCAGACTCTTACTCTTGCCTAATGGTTAAGATCTTAACTCTTACTCTGGCCTAATGGTTAAGGTGTTAACTCTTACTCTGGCCTAATGGTTAAGGTGTTAGACTCTTACACTGGCCTACTGGTTAAGGTCTTAGACTCTTACTCTTGCCTAATGGTTAAGGTCTTAACTCTTACTCTGGCCTAATGGTTAAGGTCTTAACTCTTACTTTGGCCTAATGGTGAAGGTCTTAACTCTTACTATTGACTAATGGTTAAGGTCTTAACTCTTACTCTATCCTAATGGTTAAGGTCTTAGACTCTTACTCTGGCCTAATGGTTAAGGTCTTAATTCTTACTCTGGCCTAATGGTTAAGGTCTTAACTCTTACTTTGGACTAATGGTTAAGGTCTTAGACTCTCACTCTGGCATAATGGCTAAGGTCTTAACTCTTACTCTGGCCTACTGGTTAAGGTCTTAGACTCTTACTCTGGCCTACTGGTTAAAGTCTTAACTCTTACTCTGGCCTAATGGTTAAGGTTTTAACTCTTACTCTGGCCTAATGGTTGAGGTCTTAGACTCTTACTCTGGCCTAATGGTTAAGGTCTTAACTCTTACTATGGCCTAATGGTTAAGGTTTTAGACTCTTACTCTTGCCTAATGGTTAAGGTCTTAACTCTTACTCTGGCCTAATGGTTAAGGTCTTAACTCTAACTTTGGCCTAATGGTTAAGGTCATAACTCTTACTATTGACTAATGATTAAGGTCTAAACTCTTACTCTGGCCTAATGGTTAAGGTCTTAGACACTTACTCTGTCCTAATGGTTAAGGTCTTAGACTCTTACTCTGGCCTAATGGTTAAGGTCTTAGACTCTTACTCTGGCCTACTGGTTAAGGTCTTAATTCTTACTCTGGCCTAATGGTTAAGGTTTTAACTCTTACTCTGGCCTAATGGTTAAGGTTTTAGACTCTTACTCTGGCCTAATGGTTAAGGACTTAACTCTTACTCTGGCCTAATGGTTAACGTATTGGACTCTTACTCTGGCCTAATGGTTAAGGTCTTAACTCTTACTCTGGCCTAATGGGTAAGGTCTTACTCTGGACTAATGGGTAAGGTCTTAGACTCTTACTCTGGCCTACTGGTTAAGGTCTTAACTCTTACTCTGGCCTAATGGTTAAGGTCTTAACTCTTACTCTGGCCAAATGGTTAAGGTCTTAGACTCTTACTTTGGCCTAATGGTTAAGGTCTAAACTCTTACTATTGACTAATGGTTAAGGTCTTAACTGTTACTCTGGCCTACTGGTTAAGGTCTTAACTCTTACTCTGGCCTAATGGGTAAGGTCTTAGACTCTTACTCTGTCCTAATGGTTAAGGTCTTAGACTCTTGCTCTGGCCTAATGGTTAAGGTCTTAGCCACTTACTCTGTCCTAATGTTTAAGGTCTTAGACTCTTACTGTGGCCTAATGGTTAAGGTCTTAGACTCTTACTCTTGCCTAATGGTTAAGGTCTTAACTCTTACTCTGGCCTAATGGTTAAGGTCTTAGACTCTTACTCTGGCCTAATGGTTAAGGTCTTAACTCTTACTCTGGCCTAATGGGTAAGGTCTTAGACTCTTACTCTGGCCTACTGGTTAAGGTCTTAATTCTTACTCTGGCCTAATGGTTAAGGTTTTAACTCTTACTCTGGCCTAATGGTTAAGGTTTTAGACTGTTACTCTGACCTAATGGTTAAGGTCTTAACTCTTACTCTGGCCTAATGGTTAAGGTATTGGACTCTCACTCTGGCATGATGGTTAAGGTCTTAACTCTTACTCTGGCCTAATGGTTAAGGTCTTAACTCTTACTTTGGACTAATGGTTAAGGTCTTAGACTCTCACTCTGGCATAATGGCTAAGGTCTTAACTCTTACTCTGGCCTACTGGTTAAGGTCTTAGACTCTTACTCTGGCCTACTGGTTAAAGTCTTAACTCTTACTCTGGCCTAATGGTTAAGGTTTTAACTCTTACTCTGGCCTAATGGTTGAGGTCTTAGACTCTTAATCTGGCCTAATGGTTAAGGTCTTAACTCTTACTCTGACCTAATGGTTAAGGTCTTAGACTCTTACTCTGGCCTAATGGTTAAGGTCTTGACTCTTACTCTGGCCTAATGGTTAAAGTCTTAGACTCTTACTCTGGCCTAATGGTTAAGGTCTAGACTCTTATTCTGGACTAATGGTTAAGCTCTTAACTCTTCCTCTGGGCTAATGGCTAAGTTCTTAACTTTTACTCTGACCTAATGGTTAAGGTCTTAGACTCTTACTCTAGCCTAATGGTTAAGGTCGCAGACTCTTACTCTTGCCTAATGGTTAAGATCTTAACTCTTACTCTGGCCTAATGGTTAAGGTGTTAACACTTACTCTGGCCTAATGGTTAAGGTCTTAGACTCTTACACTGGCCTACTGGTTAATGTCTTTGCTCTTACTCTGGCCTACTGGTTAAGGTCCTAGACTCTTACTCTGGCCTAATGGTTAAGGTCCTAACTCTTACTATTGACTAATGGTTAAGGTCTTAACTCTTACTCTGGCCTAATGGGTAAGGTCTTAGACTCTTACTCTGGCCTACTGGTTAAGATCTTAACTCTTACTCTGGCCTAATGGTTAAGGTCTTAGACTCTTACTCTGGCCTAATCCGTAAGGTCTTAACTCTTACTATGGCCTAATGGTTAAGGTCTTAGACTCTTACTCTTGCCTAATGGTTAAGGTCTTAACTCTTACTCTGGCCTAATGGTTAAGGTCTTAACTCTTACTTTGGCCTAATGGTGAAGGTCTTAACTCTTACTATTGACTAATGGTTAAGGTCTTAACTCTTACTCTATCCTAATGGTTAAGGTCTTAGACTCTTACTCTGGCCTAATGGTTAAGGTCTTAATTCTTACTCTGGCCTAATGGTTAAGGTCTTAACTCTTACTTTGGACTAATGGTTAAGGTCTTAGACTCTCACTCTGGCATAATGGCTAAGGTCTTAACTCTTACTCTGGCCTACTGGTTAAGGTCTTAGACTCTTACTCTGGCCTACTGGTTAAAGTCTTAACTCTTACTCTGGCCTAATGGTTAAGGTTTTAACTCTTACTCTGGCCTAATGGTTGAGGTCTTAGACACTTACTCTGGCCTAATGGTTAAGGTCTTAACTCTTACTCTGACCTAATGGTTAAGGTCTTAGACTCTTACTCTGGCCTAATGGTTAAGGTCTTGACTCTTACTCTGGCCTAATGGTTAAAGTCTTAGACTCTTACTCTGGCCTAATGGTTAAGGTCTAGACTCTTATTCTGGACTAATGGTTAAGCTCTTAACTCTTCCTCTGGGCTAATGGCTAAGTTCTTAACTCTTAGTCTGACCTAATGGTTAAGGTCTTAGACTCTTACTCTAGCCTAATGGTTAAGGTCGCAGACTCTTACTCTTGCCTAATGGTTAAGATCTTAACTCTTACTCTGGCCTAATGGTTAAGGTGTTAACTCTTACTCTGGCCTAATGGTTAAGGTGTTAGACTCTTACACTGGCCTACTGGTTAAGGTCTTAGACTCTTACTCTTGCCTAATGGTTAAGGTCTTAACTCTTACTCTGGCCTAATGGTTAAGGTCTTAACTCTTACTTTGGCCTAATGGTGAAGGTCTTAACTCTTACTATTGACTAATGGTTAAGGTCTTAACTCTTACTCTATCCTAATGGTTAAGGTCTTAGACTCTTACTCTGGCCTAATGGTTAAGGTCTTAATTCTTACTCTGGCCTAATGGTTAAGGTCTTAACTCTTACTTTGGACTAATGGTTAAGGTCTTAGACTCTCACTCTGGCATAATGGCTAAGGTCTTAACTCTTACTCTGGCCTACTGGTTAAGGTCTTAGACTCTTACTCTGGCCTACTGGTTAAAGTCTTAACTCTTACTCTGGCCTAATGGTTAAGGTTTTAACTCTTACTCTGGCCTAATGGTTGAGGTCTTAGACTCTTACTCTGGCCTAATGGTTAAGGTCTTAACTCTTACTATGGCCTAATGGTTAAGGTCTTAGACTCTTACTCTTGCCTAATGGTTAAGGTCTTAACTCTTACTCTGGCCTAATGGTTAAGGTCTTAACTCTTACTTTGGCCTAATGGTGAAGGTCTTAACTCTTACTATTGACTAATGGTTAAGGTCTTAACTCTTACTCTATCCTAATGGTTAAGGTCTTAGACTCTTACTCTGGCCTAATGGTTAAGGTCTTAATTCTTACTCTGGCCTAATGGTTAAGGTCTTAACTCTTACTTTGGACTAATGGTTAAGGTCTTATACTCTCACTCTGGCATAATGGCTAAGGTCTTAACTCTTACTCTGGCCTACTGGTTAAGGTCTTAGACTCTTACTCTGGCCTACTGGTTAAAGTCTTAACTCTTACTCTGGCCTAATGGTTAAGGTTTTAACTCTTACTCTGGCCTAATGGTTGAGGTCTTAGACTCTTACTCTGGCCTAATGGTTAAGGTCTTAACTCTTACTCTGACCTAATGGTTAAGGTCTTAGACTCTTACTCTGGCCTAATGGTTAAGGTCTTGACTCTTACTCTGGCCTAATGGTTAAAGTCTTAGACTCTTACTCTGGCCTAATGGTTAAGGTCTAGACTCTTATTTTGGACTAATGGTTAAGCTCTTAACTCTTCCTCTGGGCTAATGGCTAAGTTCTTAACTCTTACTCTGACCTAATGGTTAAGGTCTTAGACTCTTACTCTAGCCTAATGGTTAAGGTCGCAGACACTTACTCTTGCCTAATGGTTAAGATCTTAACTCTTACTCTGGCCTAATGGTTAAGGTGTTAACTCTTACTCTGGCCTAATGGTTAAGGTGTTAGACTCTTACACTGGCCTACTGGTTAAGGTCTTAGACTCTTACTCTTGCCTAATGGTTAAGGTCTTAACTCTTACTCTGGCCTAATGGTTAAGGTCTTAACTCTTACTTTGGCCTAATGGTGAAGGTCTTAACTCTTACTATTGACTAATGGTTAAGGTCTTAACTCTTACTCTATCCTAATGGTTAAGGTCTTAGACTCTTACTCTGGCCTAATGGTTAAGGTCTTAATTCTTACTCTGGCCTAATGGTTAAGGTCTTAACTCTTACTTTGGACTAATGGTTAAGGTCTTAGACTCTCACTCTGGCATAATGGCTAAGGTCTTAACTCTTACTCTGGCCTACTGGTTAAGGTCTTAGACTCTTACTCTGGCCTACTGGTTAAAGTCTTAACTCTTACTCTGGCCTAATGGTTAAGGTTTTAACTCTTACTCTGGCCTAATGGTTGAGGTCTTAGACTCTTACTCTGGCCTAATGGTTAAGGTCTTAACTCTTACTCTGACCGAATGGTTAAGGTCTTAGACTCTTACTCTGGCCTAATGGTTAAGGTCTTGACTCTTACTCTGGCCTAATGGTTAAAGTCTTAGACTCTTACTCTGGCCTAATGGTTAAGGTCTAGACTCTTATTCTGGACTAATGGTTAAGCTCTTAACTCTTCCTCTGGGCTAATGGCTAAGTTCTTAACTCTTACTCTGACCTAATGGTTAAGGTCTTAGACTCTTACTCTAGCCTAATGGTTAAGGTCGCAGACTCTTACTCTTGCCTAATGGTTAAGATCTTAACTCTTACTCTGGCCTAATGGTTAAGGTGTTAACTCTTACTCTGGCCTAATGGTTAAGGTGTTAGACTCTTACACTGGCCCACTGGTTAAGGTCTTTGCTCTTACTCTGGCCTACTGGTTAAGGTCCTAGACTCTTACTCTGGCCTAATGGTTAAGGTCCTGTGAGAAGTTGGCCTGGCATATGCTGTTCCTAGTTATAGGGACACCTTGCACCAGTCCAATTCGACTCCTATTGATAGTAGGTTTAAGACAACTTTTAAAGAAAGCTATCCTAGTGGTAGCTGTGGAGAGCAGCCTTCAGGCTAAGTCTTGAAGGAGTGTTAAGCTTATTGTTTTACCATAATAACCTCTTGAATAACCAAATGAAAGAGTAGCCCACACAGGTATATATATAAAATATATGTATTTATTCTAGACAGAATCCCACAGTCACTTTATGTGGCTAGTGGCAAAGTTACAATTCAAACAAGCATTTCTAAACACAATAAATAGCACAGAAATCAATGGGCCCCAGGGGGGGACCAAACCATATACTAAAATAGTGGTATAAGAACCACGACAATTCTACAGGCAATGCCTAGGGCATTCAGGATCGCTGGCCCCTTAAGAATCCACCCACAGTTAAGAGGAAGGGGACCCACGGGAGGCGTGTGCAGTGCGAGAAGTTGCTGTCGGGATCGCAATGTTAGCCTATGGAGAATGTCGCGGTTGAATAATTAAGGTTTAAGGACACTTCTAACAACAGTACAAAGTTAAGGCTTGAGACTTAAGGCTTTGGAGAGCCCACCACCACGGAAGTACCGAAGTACCACTGTTACCTGCCCCAGGGAAGCCGGGTGCATAGGTCGATTCTGGTGTCGGGTCGCGGGCTGATTTTCTATGGAAAAGGAGTCCAAACTGCTGCTAGCTGGAAGTGTCGCTGAAGTCGTGAAGATTGAAGTTGAAGAAAAGACAAAGATGAACCTGAAAGCAGAGGGGACAGAGTCTGGGTCACAGCAGAGTGACCAGGCAGCTCACAGGAAGGAGCTCGTGGATGTCGGGGGCTTCAGGTGTGGAAGGTACAGCTGGGCTCTGCAGTCACGGGCTCCGGGAGGCTTCAAGGAAGGCCAGCTTCTGGAGGGCGACTGTCCCACGTCGGCTGAGGGTCGCTGCGGTGTTAGTGTCCCGATTGGATCCACTAAGCATTGGCAACCGCAACCCACGCAAGATGAACAAAGCAGCTGCTGGCGCAGACCCACGTGGTCTGAGGGTGCTCTCCTTTGCAGGGAGCGTAGAGCAGGCCTGGAGCAACCAGGGGAACTCTTAGACAAGAAGATTGTCCTCCGTCAGGGCCCACAAGTCGAGAGACAAGGGACCGCGGAAGGCAGCAAAATGGAGTGCGTAAAAGGGCTCCCACGGGCCACCGGAGCGGGCCAGGGAGCTGAGGGTCGGCACAAATGCTGCTTGAAGGTTGGCTCAAGAATGGGCCAAAGCACAACTTCCCCACTGGTCGGGGTCGTGTGCTGGACAAGAGGTGGCCGGTGTCTCGGGGTATGCGGGGATCTCGACACCCACGTGGTCCAGGGTGCTCAGACTTGCTGGGCACGCTCACAGGACGCTGGGATGCACTGGAGACCCACCTCGAGGTTGCTGGAAGGCGTCGAAGGTCGTGAGAGCAACGAAGTTCCAACCGGGTATCTTGTAGTCTTTTAGGTGCCTGCCAAGCAGGGGGATAACTCCTTTATCCCAAGGGAGATTTCTTCAGTCAGCTGGGCAGCAGCTCGTCGAAGGTCAGTTCTGTGAAGTCCTGTACGAATCTAAGGCTCTAGGGCAAAGTTATTCCCATATATCCCCAAGATTAGGGGATGGTCCAAAATAGAGCCTACCAATCAGAGTAGAGGCGGGAAAGGGTGGCTACACCCACTCCCCTTTGTGTGTTTCCCGCCTGGGCGAGGGGCAGGATGCCCCTGAACCGGTTCCAGGCGGTGTATGCAGAATTGGGGCTCTGCAGCTGCCTACGTGCAACTCTGAATGGACTTTTGGTGCACCCACCCTGTTTCAATCCACATATCCTGTCTGGGGAGGTGCTGGCACCTCCCTGCCACAGGAGCCCTATTGTCCAGATGGCGAGGCTGGGGTTTTCCCCAGCAACAGCCAGCCAGAGTCGTGTAGGTGGCGAACAGTAGCCATTTTGTGGTACATGTGCACTTTTAAATTGGTTTCCAAATTCTACCGCTTTTCCCATATCACCCTCCTAGCAAGGGGGAATCGTGCCCCCATGCCCATGGCTGGACTGGGGGTATGATTCCTTCATGTTTGACACCAAACACGATATGGTTCGGTGTAGCCATTCCAAAGTTACAGCGATGACGCAATAACTTATAATGCGGTTAAGAGTATATGGTATGGCTACACTACAAACAACCCAGTAACGATTTTACGAAGGTTGCAGAGAGGTCCTACTCACGTAGGGGTCCCCCCTCACACATACCTCAGCACCCAGCCCTGTAGGATTACCAGGGCCTGCCATAGGGGTGACCTATGAGAGTATATGTGTTGTATGGTATGGGACATAGGGTACCTACGTCCCTGTAAGGGGTGCTAGCACCACCTTACCCAGGCAACAGTAGTGGCCTGGTGGTGTCAGTTTGGGTGGCTGTCCCAGGGTGGCACAATAAGTGCTGCAGCCCTGGTAGGCCTACTGGGGGCCCCATGCCCTGGGTACCTAGGGTACCATCTACAAGGGACTGGTAGGGCATGTCCAGCATCCAATTAGGTTTGTACCTAGAGTACTCACAACAGTTTTAGGGAGAAAGCAGATAGGCTGGGGTCCTGGATAGCAGGATCCCAGCCAGACTAGTCAAAAACCACTTAAATACCAGGCAAAAAGTTGGGGGCAACCATTAGTCAGATTCCACTCTCCTACATAACCCCCCCCCAAACGAAAGGAGATAAGGCTAACCTTGTCCAGATAAGCCTTTATTTCCTGAGTGGCCATATAAGGAAGAACCTGTACTAACATGGTTGCTCCCTGTGTCATGGTCCACTTGGGAAATCCTACCCCAAGGGGTTCTAGAGTTTCTCCAAAGTCTAGGGAAATTACCTGTATTGGTTTTTGGGTCAGAGGTGGGCTGGTGGGGTGTCTGAGTCGGGAAGTGAGACCCTACTTGGGTTGGTCTCAACCTCCTCAGATCACTGGCCACTATGGAAGCCTTTCTGCCCATGACTGTGTCATATCTGGCCCTAAGGGTCAACCTCTGGCTGCCTACAGCTGGGGGTTGGATCCCTTTGGCTGGACTAGTGGAGGGCACTGGAAGGTTTGGGGCAGCTAGGCCCCAGGTTTCCCTGTGCTCAACAACATCCATTTGAGGGGTGCCTATACCTAGGGGTAAGGGGGATCCCTCAGTTTGTAGAGGAATATTCACCTGGCTGAAACTACTCTGCTGGGTGTCCCTAATCTGTTGATGAGGGGGTTCCTCTGGGCAGGGGCCCAATAAGGGTCCACTGACCTCCCTGACCTCTGCAGCCCTGGGCTGACTGAGGCAGGGTAGAGAGGGGCAGGATACCTGCTCCAGACTGGGTACCACCTTGGAAGGATCCCCTGCCATCAGAGAGGTGGGCAGGTCAGGCCTGTCCACTTCTGGGGCAGTTACTTCACAAGGGGCAGGATCAGTTCCCTGAGAAACTGGACCTTTACCTGTAGTCTGGTGGGGGGAAGACTGCTCTTCCTCCCCTATGCTCTCTGTTTGTGTAGAGTGATCCATAGTTTCAGGCTTCACTCTTTCTATTTTCTCCTGGGGTGGAGGTGAGGCCCTCAGGGTCTCATCCACTCTCTCAGGAATTCCCACCATTTTCAAATGGGCCTTGTGGTCAATCTCAGCCCAGGCTGAGATTTCTAGATCATTCCCCAGTAGACAATCTACAGGCAAGTTTGGGGACACTGCCACTCTCTTGGGGCCAGTGACTCCTCCCCAGCTGAGATTTATCACTGCCATGGGATGATCTGTCCTGATTCCATCAATGTTGGTCACCTGATAGCTAAACCCAGGTAAAAGCTGATCTAGGGGCACTAGCCTCTTGGTCACCATGGTGACACTGGCCCCTGTGTCCTTATAGGCCACAGCCTTCTGACCATTGATCATTGGTTCTTGTCTGTACCTGCCCAGAATACTGGGGCTCATGGTAAAGTTGGCAAACCCCATGCCACCATCACAGACCATAGTTGCTAATGCAGGGGACCTGGCTAGGCCAGAGTCCACTGGTGTCCCCAAAGAGAACCCAACTAAGTTTTTGGGTGCACTCCCACCACCTGGGGGATTACTACTAGTAGTAACAGGAGGTGTTGGAGCTGGTTTTGGAGGAACACTTTCTTTATTGCCATTCTTAGGACAGCTGGAGTCAGTTTTCCAGTGGCCAGGTTTCTTACACACATGGCAATATGGTTTCTTGTTATTAGAGGAAGTATTTTGGGACCCACCCCCAGTACTGGGTTGTTGGGGCCCTTCAGAGGACTTTTCTGTTTTATCATCCCCACCTTTCTCTTTGGGCTTAGTGGAATCCTTCTTCTGGTCACCAACTTGGTTCTTAGGCCTGATCCTGGTTCTGACCCATTTGTCTGCCTTCTTTCCCAATTCTTGGGGAGAGGTCAGATCAGAGTCCACCAGGTGCTGGTGTAAAAGTTGGTTCTGACAATTATTAAGAATCTGCTCCCTCATAATGAGATTATACAATCCTTGATAATCATTAACTTTACTGCCATTTAACCAACCTTCCAGTGCCTTGGTTGCACAATCCACAAAGTCTACCCAATCCTGATTCTGTGCTTTCTGGGTGTCTCTGAACTTAAGTCTGTATTGATCAGTGGTTAAGCCAAACCCATCTATTAAAGCAGCTTTCAGGATATAATAATCATCAGCATCCTCTTCTCTTACAGAGAGGAGCTTGTCTCTCCCTTTATCTGAAAAGGAGAGCCACAGGATTGCTGCCCACTGCTCTACTGGGACCCTCTGTACTCTACAGGCCCTTTCAAGAGCAGATATCCATTTGTGGATATCATCCCCATTCTGATAGGGGGGCACAATCTTGTGGAGGTTCCTATTGTCAGGGACTTTCTCTCTAACTCTAGGGGTTTCCTTACTGCCACCAGGGATCTCTAGACCCCACTTTCTTGAAGCTTTCTGAAGCTCCAGGGTTTCCCTGTCCAATGCTAACTGTTCTCTTTTAAGCTCAAGCTTAGCCTGCTCAAATTTGATCAGTCTGCATTTCCTCTCATGAGAGGTTTCTCTTCTCTGAGAAGAGGCAGAGGACCCTTTGGATCCCCTAGAATGGTTGGATCCCACTGAGGGGGATCTGTTCCTTCTGGGGTCCACCACTCTCCTTTTAAGGGTGGAGGGAGTGCCTCTTGGGCCATCACCTCCCTGCTGTGAGTGGTTTGTGTCTTCCAGGTCAGGATTTTCATCCTCTCCCTGTTCCTCTTCAGATTCCACTCTGGGAGTGTCCTCTTCTGAGGGGTGCCCACCCACGTTGTCCGTCCCTCTGGATCCTATGGACTCCATAAAGTCTGCTATGAGCAGGATCTCTTTGAGACGTTTTGTGTTGGCACCTCTTTCTGTCTTCAGTCTCCTAAGGGTGCACATTTCCCTGAGCTCAGCAAAGGTGAAATTATCATACTTATCTACTGGGACCCTCTGGGGTCCTTCCATAGCCTTAGTGCCACTTGAAGACATGTTTAGTGTAGTGATGTATCTACCTACACTAAGTGTGGCCTACTGAACCCTCTCTTGAGTTGTAGTCAAGGTGTGCTAGACCCTCTACACACAACTCCAAGTTCAGTAGAACTTATTGTATTCTAGCTTGAATTTATATGTACCTTTGGTACCTTGTGGCTTTCACTTTAGAAATTCAATGTGTTATCTGGTAAAACAATGGCAAGCTTGAATCCAACCGCTGCACACCAATGTGAGAAGTTGGCCTGGCATATGCTGTTCCTAGTTATAGGGACACCTTGCACCAGTCCAATTCGACTCCTATTGATGGTAGGTTTAAGACAACCTTTAAAGAAAGCTATCCTAGTGGTAGCTGTGGAGAGCAGCCTTCAGGCTAAGTCTTGAAGGAGTGTTAAGCTTATTGTTTTACCATAATAACCTCTTGAATAACCAAATGAAAGAGTAGCCCACACAGGTATATATATAAAATATATGTATTTATTCTAGACAGAATCCCACAGTCACTTTATGTGGCTAGTGGCAAAGTTACAATTCAAACAAGCATTTCTAAACACAATAAATAGCACAGAAATCAATGGGCCCCAGGGGGGGACCAAACCATATACTAAAATAGTGGTATAAGAACCACGACAATTCTACAGGCAATGCCTAGGGCATTCAGGATCGCTGGCCCCTTAAGAATCCACCCACAGTTAAGAGGAAGGGGACCCACGGGAGGCGTGTGCAGTGCGAGAAGTTGCTGTCGGGATCGCAATGTTAGCCTATGGAGAATGTCGCGGTTGAATAATTAAGGTTTAAGGACACTTCTAACAACAGTACAAAGTTAAGGCTTGAGACTTAAGGCTTTGGAGAGCCCACCACCACGGAAGTACCGAAGTACCACTGTTACCTGCCCCAGGGAAGCCGGGTGCATAGGTCGATTCTGGTGTCGGGTCGCGGGCTGATTTTCTATGGAAAAGGAGTCCAAACTGCTGCTAGCTGGAAGTGTCGCTGAAGTCGTGAAGATTGAAGTTGAAGAAAAGACAAAGATGAACCTGAAAGCAGAGGGGACAGAGTCTGGGTCACAGCAGAGTGACCAGGGAGCTCACAGGAAGGAGCTCGTGGATGTCGGGGGCTTCAGGTGTGGAAGGTACAGCTGGGCTCTGCAGTCACGGGCTCCGGGAGGCTTCAAGGAAGGCCAGCTTCTGGAGGGCGACTGTCCTACGTCGGCTGAGGGTCGCTGCGGTGTTAGTGTCCCGATTGGATCCACTAAGCATTGGCAACCGCAACCCACGCAAGATGAACAAAGCAGCTGCTGGCGCAGACCCACGTGGTCTGAGGGTGCTCTCCTTTGCAGGGAGCGTAGAGCAGGCCTGGAGCAACCAGGGGAACTCTTAGACAAGAAGATTGTCCTCCGTCAGGGCCCACAAGTCGAGAGACAAGGGACCGCGGAAGGCAGCAAAATGGAGTGCGTAAAAGGGCTCCCACGGGCCACCGGAGCGGGCCAGGGAGCTGAGGGTCGGCACAAATGCTGCTTGAAGGTTGGCTCAAGAATGGGCCAAAGCACAACTTCCCCACTGGTCGGGGTCGTGTGCTGGACAAGAGGTGGCCGGTGTCTCGGGGTATGCGGGGATCTCGACACCCACGTGGTCCAGGGTGCTCAGACTTGCTGGGCACGCTCACAGGACGCTGGGATGCACTGGAGACCCACCTCGAGGTTGCTGGAAGGCGTCGAAGGTCATGAGAGCAACGAAGTTCCAACCGGGTATCTTGTAGTCTTTTAGGTGCCTGCCAAGCAGGGGGATAACTCCTTTATCCCAAGGGAGATTTCTTCAGTCAGCTGGGCAGCAGCTCGTCGAAGGTCAGTTCTGTGAAGTCCTGTACGAATCTAAGGCTCTAGGGCAAAGTTATTCCCATATATCCCCAAGATTAGGGGATGGTCCAAAATAGAGCCTACCAATCAGAGTAGAGGCGGGAAAGGGTGGCTACTCCCACTCCCCTTTGTGTGTTTCCCGCCTGGGCGAGGGGCAGGATGCCCCTGAACCGGTTCCAGGCGGTGTATGCAGAATTGGGGCTCTGCAGCTGCCTACGTGCAACTCTGAATGGACTTTTGGTGCACCCACCCTGTTTCAATCCACATATCCTGTCTGGGGAGGTGCTGGCACCTCCCTGCCACAGGAGCCCTATTGTCCAGATGGCGAGGCTGGGGTTTTCCCCAGCAACAGCCAGCCAGAGTCGTGTAGGTGGCGAACAGTAGCCATTTTGTGGTACATGTGCACTTTTAAATTGGTTTCCAAATTCTACCGCTTTTCCCATATCACCCTCCTAGCAAGGGGGAATCGTGCCCCCATGCCCATGGCTGGACTGGGGGTATGATTCCTTCATGTTTGACACCAAACACGATATGGTTCGGTGTAGCCATTCCAAAGTTACAGCGATGACGCAATAACTTATAATGCGGTTAAGAGTATATGGTATGGCTACACTACAAACAACCCAGTAACGATTTTACGAAGGTTGCAGAGAGGTCCTACTCACGTAGGGGTCCCCCCTCACACATACCTCAGCACCCAGCCCTGTAGGATTACCAGGGCCTGCCATAGGGGTGACCTATGAGAGTATATGTGTTGTATGGTATGGGACATAGGGTACCTACGTCCCTGTAAGGGGTGCTAGCACCACCTTACCCAGGCAACAGTAGTGGCCTGGTGGTGTCAGTTTGGGTGGCTGTCCCAGGGTGGCACAATAAGTGCTGCAGCCCTGGTAGGCCTACTGGGGGCCCCATGCCCTGGGTACCTAGGGTACCATCTACAAGGGACTGGTAGGGCATGTCCAGCATCCAATTAGGTTTGTACCTAGAGTACTCACAACAGTTTTAGGGAGAAAGCAGATAGGCTGGGGTCCTGGATAGCAGGATCCCAGCCAGACTAGTCAAAAACCACTTAAATACCAGGCAAAAAGTTGGGGGCAACCATTAGTCAGATTCCACTCTCCTACAGGTCCTAACTCTTACTATTGACTAATGGTTAAGGTCTTAACTCTTACTCTGGCCTAATGGGTAAGGTCTTAGACTCTTACTCTGGCCTACTGGTTAAGGTCTTAACTCTTACTCTGGCCTAATGGGTAAGGTCTTAGACTCTTACTCTGTCCTAATGGTTAAGGTCTTAGACTCTTACTCTGGCCTAATCCGTAAGGTCTTAACTCTTACTCTTGCCTAATGGTTAAGGTCTTAACTCTAACTCTGGCCTAATGGTTAAGGTCTTAACTCTTACTTTGGCCTAATGGTTAATGTCTTAACTCTTACTATTGACTAATGATTAAGGTCTTAACTCTTACTCTGGCCTAATGGTTAAGGTCTTAGACACTTACTCTGTCCTAATGGTTAAGGTCTTAGACTCTTACTCTGGCCTAATGGTTAAGGTCTTAGAGTCTTACTCTGGCCTACTGGTTAAGGTCTTAATTCTTACTCTGGCCTAATGGTTAAGGTTTTAACTCTTACTCTGGCCTAATGGTTAAGGTCTTAGACTCTTACTCTGTCCTAATGGTTAAGGTCTTAGACTCTTACTCTGGCCTAATGGTTAAGGTCTTAGCCTCTTACTCTTGCCTAATGGTTAAGGTCTTAACTCTTACTCTGGCCTAATGGTTAAGGTCTTAGACTCTTACTCTGGCCTACTGGTTTATGTCTTAGACTCTTACTCTGGCCTACTGGTTAAAGTCTTAACTCTTACTCTGGCCTAATGGTTAAGGTTTTAACTCTTCCTCTGGCCTAATGGTTGAGGTCTTAGACTCTTACTCTGGCCTAATGGTTAAGGTCTTAACTCTTACTCTGACCTAATGGTTAAGGTCTTAGACTCTTACTCTGGCCTAATGGTTAAGGTCTTGACTCTTACTCTGGCCTAATGGTTAAAGTCTTAGACTCTTACTCTGGCCTAATGGTTAAGGTCTAGACTCTTATTCTGGACTAATGGTTAAGCTCTTAACTCTTCCTCTGGGCTAATGGCTAAGTTCTTAACTCTTACTCTGACCTAATGGTTAAGGTCTTAGACTCTTACTCTGGCCTAATGGTTAAGGCCGCAGACTCTTACTCTTGCCTAATGGTTAAGAACTTAACTCTTACTCTGGCCTAATGGTTAAGGTGTTAACTCTTACACTGGCCTACTGGTTAAGGTCTTTGCTCTTACTCTGGCCTACTGGGTAAGGTCCTAGACTCTTACTCTGGCCTAATGGTTAAGGTCCTAACTCTTACTATTGACTAATGGTTAAGGTCTTAACTCTTACTCTGGCCTAATGGGTAAGGTCTTAGACTCTTACTCTGGCCTAATGCTTAAAGTCTTAGACTCTTACTCTGGCCTAATGGTTAAGGTCTTAGACTCTTACACTGGCCTGCTGGTTAAGGTATTTGCTCTTACTCTGGCCTACTGGTTAAGGTCCTAGACTCTTACTCTGGCCTAATGGTTAAGGTCCTAACTATTACTATTGACTAATGGTTATGGTCTTAACTCTTACTCTGGCCTAATTGGTAAGGTCTTAGACTCTTACTCTGGCCTACTGGTTAAGGTCTTAACTCTTACTCTGGCCTAATGGGTAAGATCTTAGACTCTTACTCTGTCCTAATGGTTAAGGTCTTAGACTCTTACTCTGGCCTAATGGTTAAGGTGTTAACTCTTACTCTGGCCTAATGGTTAAGGTGTTAGACTCTTACACTTGCCTACTGGTTAAGGTCTTAGACTCTTACTCTTGCCTAATGGTTAAGGTCTTAACTCTTACTCTGGCCTAATGGTTAAGGTCTTAACTCTTACTTTGGCCTAATGGTGAAGGTCTTAACTCTTACTATTGACTAATGGTTAAGGTCTTAACTCTTACTCTATCCTAATGGTTAAGGTCTTAGACTCTTACTCTGGCCTAATGGTTAAGGTCTTAATTCTTACTCTGGCCTAATGGTTAAGGTCTTAACTCTTACTTTGGACTAATGGTTAAGGTCTTAGACTCTCACTCTGGCATAATGGCTAAGGTCTTAACTCTTACTCTGGCCTACTGGTTAAGGTCTTAGACTCTTACTCTGGCCTACTGGTTAAAGTCTTAACTCTTACTCTGGCCTAATGGTTAAGGTTTTAACTCTTACTCTGGCCTAATGGTTGAGGTCTTAGACTCTTACTCTGGCCTAATGGTTAAGGTCTTAACTCTTACTATGGCCTAATGGTTAAGGTCTTAGACTCTTACTCTTGCCTAATGGTTAAGGTCTTAACTCTTACTCTGGCCTAATGGTTAAGGTCTTAACTCTTACTTTGGCCTAATGGTGAAGGTCTTAACTCTTACTATTGACTAATGGTTAAGGTCTTAACTCTTACTCTATCCTAATGGTTAAGGTCTTAGACTCTTACTCTGGCCTAATGGTTAAGGTCTTAATTCTTACTCTGGCCTAATGGTTAAGGTCTTAACTCTTACTTTGGACTAATGGTTAAGGTCTTAGACTCTCACTCTGGCATAATGGCTAAGGTCTTAACTCTTACTCTGGCCTACTGGTTAAGGTCTTAGACTCTTACTCTGGCCTACTGGTTAAAGTCTTAACTCTTACTCTGGCCTAATGGTTAAGGTTTTAACTCTTACTCTGGCCTAATGGTTGAGGTCTTAGACTCTTACTCTGGCCTAATGGTTAAGGTCTTAACTCTTACTCTGACCTAATGGTTAAGGTCTTAGACTCTTACTCTGGCCTAATGGTTAAGGTCTTGACTCTTACTCTGGCCTAATGGTTAAAGTCTTAGACTCTTACTCTGGCCTAATGGTTAAGGTCTAGACTCTTATTCTGGACTAATGGTTAAGCTCTTAACTCTTCCTCTGGGCTAATGGCTAAGTTCTTAACTCTTACTCTGACCTAATGGTTAAGGTCTTAGACTCTTACTCTAGCCTAATGGTTAAGGTCGCAGACTCTTACTCTTGCCTAATGGTTAAGATCTTAACTCTTACTCTGGCCTAATGGTTAAGGTGTTAACTCTTACTCTGGCCTAATGGTTAAGGTGTTAGACTCTTACACTGGCCTACTGGTTAAGGTCTTAGACTCTTACTCTTGCCTAATGGTTAAGGTCTTAACTCTTACTCTGGCCTAATGGTTAAGGTCTTAACTCTTACTTTGGCCTAATGGTGAAGGTCTTAACTCTTACTATTGACTAATGGTTAAGGTCTTAACTCTTACTCTATCCTAATGGTTAAGGTCTTAGACTCTTACTCTGGCCTAATGGTTAAGGTCTTAGACTCTTACTCTGGCCTACTGGTTAAAGTCTTAACTCTTACTCTGGCCTAATGGTTAAGGTTTTAATTCTTACTCTGGCCTAATGGTTAAGGTCTTAACTCTTACTTTGGACTAATGGTTAAGGTCTTAGACTCTCACTCTGGCATAATGGCTAAGGTCTTAACTCTTACTCTGGCCTACTGGTTAAGGTCTTAGACTCTTACTCTGGCCTACTGGTTAAAGTCTTAACTCTTACTCTGGCCTAATGGTTAAGGTTTTAACTCTTACTCTGGCCTAATGGTTGAGGTCTTAGACTCTTACTCTGGCCTAATGGTTAAGGTCTTAACTCTTACTATGGCCTAATGGTTAAGGTCTTAGACTCTTACTCTTGCCTAATGGTTAAGGTCTTAACTCTTACTCTGGCCTAATGGTTAAGGTCTTAACTCTTACTTTGGCCTAATGGTGAAGGTCTTAACTCTTACTATTGACTAATGGTTAAGGTCTTAACTCTTACTCTATCCTAATGGTTAAGGTCTTAGACTCTTACTCTGGCCTAATGGTTAAGGTCTTAATTCTTACTCTGGCCTAATGGTTAAGGTCTTAACTCTTACTTTGGACTAATGGTTAAGGTCTTAGACTCTCACTCTGGCATAATGGCTAAGGTCTTAACTCTTACTCTGGCCTACTGGTTAAGGTCTTAGACTCTTACTCTGGCCTACTGGTTAAAGTCTTAACTCTTACTCTGGCCTAATGGTTAAGGTTTTAACTCTTACTCTGGCCTAATGGTTTGAGGTCTTAGACTCTTACTCTGGCCTAATGGTTAAGGTCTTAACTCTTACTCTGACCTAATGGTTAAGGTCTTAGACTCTTACTCTGGCCTAATGGTTAAGGTCTTGACTCTTACTCTGGCCTAATGGTTAAAGTCTTAGACTCTTACTCTGGCCTAATGGTTAAGGTCTAGACTCTTATTCTGGACTAATGGTTAAGCTCTTAACTCTTCCTCTGGGCTAATGGCTAAGTTCTTAACTCTTACTCTGACCTAATGGTTAAGGTCTTAGACTCTTACTCTAGCCTAATGGTTAAGGTCGCAGACTCTTACTCTTGCCTAATGGTTAAGATCTTAACTCTTACTCTGGCCTAATGGTTAAGGCGTTAACTCTTACTCTGGCCTAATGGTTAAGGTGTTAGACTCTTACACTGGCCTACTGGTTAAGGTCTTAGACTCTTACTCTTGCCTAATGGTTAAGGTCTTAACTCTTACTCTGGCCTAATGGTTAAGGTCTTAACTCTTACTTTGGCCTAATGGTGAAGGTCTTAACTCTTACTATTGACTAATGGTTAAGGTCTTAACTCTTACTCTATCCTAATGGTTAAGGTCTTAGACTCTTACTCTGGCCTAATGGTTAAGGTCTTAGACTCTTACTCTGGCCTACTGGTTAAAGTCTTAACTCTTACTCTGGCCTAATGGTTAAGGTTTTAACTCTTACTCTGGCCTAATGGTTGAGGTCTTAGACTCTTACTCTGGCCTAATGGTTAAGGTCTTAACTCTTACTCTGACCTAATGGTTAAGGTCTTAGACTCTTACTCTGGCCTAATGGTTAAGGTCTTGACTCTTACTCTGGCCTAATGGTTAAAGTCTTAGACTCTTACTCTGGCCTAATGGTTAAGGTCTAGACTCTTATTCTGGACTAATGGTTAAGCTCTTAACTCTTCCTCTGGGCTAATGGCTAAGTTCTTAACTCTTACTCTGACCTAATGGTTAAGGTCTTAGACTCTTACTCTAGCCTAATGGTTAAGGTCGCAGACTCTTACTCTTGCCTAATGGTTAAGATCTTAACTCTTACTCTGGCCTAATGGTTAAGGTGTTAACTCTTACTCTGGCCTAATGGTTAAGGTGTTAGACTCTTACACTGGGCTACTGGTTAAGGTCTTTGCTCTTACTCTGGCCTACTGGTTAAGGTCCTAGACTCTTACTCTGGCCTAATGGTTAAGATCTTAACTCTTACTCTGGCCTAATGGTTAAGGTGTTAACTCTTACTCTGGCCTAATGGTTAAGGTGTTAGACTCTTACACTGGCCTACTGGTTAAGGTCTTAGACTCTTACTCTTGCCTAATGGTTAAGGTCTTAACTCTTACTCTGGCCTAATGGTTAAGGTCTTAACTCTTACTTTGGCCTAATGGTGAAGGTCTTAACTCTTACTATTGACTAATGGTTAAGGTCTTAACTCTTACTCTATCCTAATGGTTAAGGTCTTAGACTCTTACTCTGGCCTAATGGTTAAGGTCTTAATTCTTACTCTGGCCTAATGGTTAAGGTCTTAACTCTTACTTTGGACTAATGGTTAAGGTCTTAGACTCTCACTCTGGCATAATGGCTAAGGTCTTAACTCTTACTCTGGCCTACTGGTTAAGGTCTTAGACTCTTACTCTGGCCTACTGGTTAAAGTCTTAACTCTTACTCTGGCCTAATGGTTAAGGTTTTAACTCTTACTCTGGCCTAATGGTTGAGGTCTTAGACTCTTACTCTGGCCTAATGGTTAAGGTCTTAACTCTTACTCTGACCTAATGGTTAAGGTCTTAGACTCTTACTCTGGCCTAATGGTTAAGGTCTTGACTCTTACTCTGGCCTAATGGTTAAGGTCTTAACTCTAACTTTGGCCTAATGGTTAAGGTCTTAACTCTTACTATTGACTAATGATTAAGGTCTAAACTCTTACTCTGGCCTAATGGTTAAGGTCTTAGACACTTACTCTGTCCTAATGGTTAAGGTCTTAGACTCTTACTCTGGCCTAATGGTTAAGGTCTTAGACTCTTACTCTGGCCTACTGGTTAAGGTCTTAATTCTTACTCTGGCCTAATGGTTAAGGTTTTAACTCTTACTCTGGCCTAATGGTTAAGGTTTTAGACTCTTACTCTGGCCTAATGGTTAAAGTCTTAGACTCTTACTCTGGCCTAATGGTTAAGGTCTTAACTCTTACTCTGGCCTAATGGTTAACGTATTGGACTCTTACTCTGGCCTAATGGTTAAGGTCTTAACTCTTACTCTGGCCTAATGGGTAAGGTCTTACTCTGGACTAATGGGTAAGGTCTTAGACTCTTACTCTGGCCTACTGGTTAAGGTCTTAACTCTTACTCTGGCCTAATGGTTAAGGTCTTAACTCTTACTCTGGCCAAATGGTTAAGGTCTTAGACTCTTACTTTGGCCTAATGGTTAAGGTCTAAACTCTTACTATTGACTAATGGTTAAGGTCTTAACTGTTACTCTGGCCTACTGGTTAAGGTCTTAACTCTTACTCTGGCCTAATGGGTAAGGTCTTAGACTCTTACTCTGTCCTAATGGTTAAGGTCTTAGACTCTTGCTCTGGCCTAATGGTTAAGGTCTTAGCCACTTACTCTGTCCTAATGTTTAAGGTCTTAGACTCTTACTGTGGCCTAATGGTTAAGGTCTTAGACTCTTACTCTTGCCTAATGGTTAAGGTCTTAACTCTTACTCTGGCCTAATGGTTAAGGTCTTAGACTCTTACTCTGGCCTAATGGTTAAGGTCTTAACTCTTACTCTGGCCTAATGGGTAAGGTCTTAGACTCTTACTCTGGCCTACTGGTTAAGGTCTTAATTCTTACTCTGGCCTAATGGTTAAGGTTTTAACTCTTACTCTGGCCTAATGGTTAAGGTTTTAGACTGTTACTCTGACCTAATGGTTAAGGTCTTAACTCTTACTCTGGCCTAATGGTTAAGGTATTGGACTCTCACTCTGGCCTGATGGTTAAGGTCTTAACTCTTACTCTGGCCTAATGGTTAAGGTCTTAACTCTTACTTTGGACTAATGGTTAAGGTCTTAGACTCTCACTCTGGCATAATGGCTAAGGTCTTAACTCTTACTCTGGCCTACTGGTTAAGGTCTTAGACTCTTACTCTGGCCTACTGGTTAAAGTCTTAACTCTTACTCTGGCCTAATGGTTAAGGTTTTAACTCTTACTCTGGCCTAATGGTTGAGGTCTTAGACTCTTAATCTGGCCTAATGGTTAAGGTCTTAACTCTTACTCTGACCTAATGGTTAAGGTCTTAGACTCTTACTCTGGCCTAATGGTTAAGGTCTTGACTCTTACTCTGGCCTAATGGTTAAAGTCTTAGACTCTTACTCTGGCCTAATGGTTAAGGTCTAGACTCTTATTCTGGACTAATGGTTAAGCTCTTAACTCTTCCTCTGGGCTAATGGCTAAGTTCTTAACTTTTACTCTGACCTAATGGTTAAGGTCTTAGACTCTTACTCTAGCCTAATGGTTAAGGTCGCAGACTCTTACTCTTGCCTAATGGTTAAGATCTTAACTCTTACTCTGGCCTAATGGTTAAGGTGTTAACACTTACTCTGGCCTAATGGTTAAGGTCTTAGACTCTTACACTGGCCTACTGGTTAATGTCTTTGCTCTTACTCTGGCCTACTGGTTAAGGTCCTAGACTCTTACTCTGGCCTAATGGTTAAGGTCCTAACTCTTACTATTGACTAATGGTTAAGGTCTTAACTCTTACTCTGGCCTAATGGGTAAGGTCTTAGACTCTTACTCTGGCCTACTGGTTAAGATCTTAACTCTTACTCTGGCCTAATGGTTAAGGTCTTAGACTCTTACTCTGGCCTAATCCGTAAGGTCTTAACTCTTACTATGGCCTAATGGTTAAGGTCTTAGACTCTTACTCTTGCCTAATGGTTAAGGTCTTAACTCTTACTCTGGCCTAATGGTTAAGGTCTTAACTCTTACTTTGGCCTAATGGTGAAGGTCTTAACTCTTACTATTGACTAATGGTTAAGGTCTTAACTCTTACTCTATCCTAATGGTTAAGGTCTTAGACTCTTACTCTGGCCTAATGGTTAAGGTCTTAATTCTTACTCTGGCCTAATGGTTAAGGTCTTAACTCTTACTTTGGACTAATGGTTAAGGTCTTAGACTCTCACTCTGGCATAATGGCTAAGGTCTTAACTCTTACTCTGGCCTACTGGTTAAGGTCTTAGACTCTTACTCTGGCCTACTGGTTAAAGTCTTATCTCTTACTATGGCCTAATGGTTAAGGTTTTAACTCTTACTCTGGCCTAATGGTTGAGGTCTTAGACACTTACTCTGGCCTAATGGTTAAGGTCTTAACTCTTACTCTGACCTAATGGTTAAGGTCTTAGACTCTTACTCTGGCCTAATGGTTAAGGTCTTGACTCTTACTCTGGCCTAATGGTTAAAGTCTTAGACTCTTACTCTGGCCTAATGGTTAAGGTCTAGACTCTTATTCTGGACTAATGGTTAAGCTCTTAACTCTTCCTCTGGGCTAATGGCTAAGTTCTTAACTCTTACTCTGACCTAATGGTTAAGGTCTTAGACTCTTACTCTAGCCTAATGGTTAAGGTCGCAGACTCTTACTCTTGCCTAATGGTTAAGATCTTAACTCTTACTCTGGCCTAATGGTTAAGGTGTTAACTCTTACTCTGGCCTAATGGTTAAGGTGTTAGACTCTTACACTGGCCTACTGGTTAAGGTCTTAGACTCTTACTCTTGCCTAATGGTTAAGGTCTTAACTCTTACTCTGGCCTAATGGTTAAGGTCTTAACTCTTACTTTGGCCTAATGGTGAAGGTCTTAACTCTTACTATTGACTAATGGTTAAGGTCTTAACTCTTACTCTATCCTAATGGTTAAGGTCTTAGACTCTTACTCTGGCCTAATGGTTAAGGTCTTAATTCTTACTCTGGCCTAATGGTTAAGGTCTTAACTCTTACTTTGGACTAATGGTTAAGGTCTTAGACTCTCACTCTGGCATAATGGCTAAGGTCTTAACTTTTACTCTGGCCTACTGGTTAAGGTCTTAGACTCTTACTCTGGCCTACTGGTTAAAGTCTTAACTCTTACTCTGGCCTAATGGTTAAGGTTTTAACTCTTACTCTGGCCTAATGGTTGAGGTCTTAGACTCTTACTCTGGCCTAATGGTTAAGGTCTTAACTCTTACTATGGCCTAATGGTTAAGGTCTTAGACTCTTACTCTTGCCTAATGGTTAAGGTCTTAACTCTTACTCTGGCCTAATGGTTAAGGTCTTAACTCTTACTTTGGCCTAATGGTGAAGGTCTTAACTCTTACTATTGACTAATGGTTAAGGTCTTAACTCTTACTCTATCCTAATGGTTAAGGTCTTAGACTCTTACTCTGGCCTAATGGTTAAGGTCTTAATTCTTACTCTGGCCTAATGGTTAAGGTCTTAACTCTTACTTTGGACTAATGGTTAAGGTCTTAGACTCTCACTCTGGCATAATGGCTAAGGTCTTAACTCTTACTCTGGCCTACTGGTTAAGGTCTTAGACTCTTACTCTGGCCTACTGGTTAAAGTCTTAACTCTTACTCTGGCCTAATGGTTAAGGTTTTAACTCTTACTCTGGCCTAATGGTTGAGGTCTTAGACTCTTACTCTGGCCTAATGGTTAAGGTCTTAACTCTTACTCTGACCTAATGGTTAAGGTCTTAGACTCTTACTCTGGCCTAATGGTTAAGGTCTTGACTCTTACTCTGGCCTAATGGTTAAAGTCTTAGACTCTTACTCTGGCCTAATGGTTAAGGTCTAGACTCTTATTCTGGACTAATGGTTAAGCTCTTAACTCTTCCTCTGGGCTAATGGCTAAGTTCTTAACTCTTACTCTGACCTAATGGTTAAGGTCTTAGACTCTTACTCTAGCCTAATGGTTAAGGTCGCAGACACTTACTCTTGCCTAATGGTTAAGATCTTAACTCTTACTCTGGCCTAATGGTTAAGGTGTTAACTCTTACTCTGGCCTAATGGTTAAGGTGTTAGACTCTTACACTGGCCTACTGGTTAAGGTCTTAGACTCTTACTCTTGCCTAATGGTTAAGGTCTTAACTCTTACTCTGTCCTAATGGTTAAGGTCTTAACTCTTACTTTGGCCTAATGGTGAAGGTCTTAACTCTTACTATTGACTAATGGTTAAGGTCTTAACTCTTACTCTATCCTAATGGTTAAGGTCTTAGACTCTTACTCTGGCCTAATGGTTAAGGACTTAATTCTTACTCTGGCCTAATGGTTAAGGTCTTAACTCTTACTTTGGACTAATGGTTAAGGTCTTAGACTCTCACTCTGGCATAATGGCTAAGGTCTTAACTCTTACTCTGGCCTACTGGTTAAGGTCTTAGACTCTTACTCTGGCCTACTGGTTAAAGTCTTAACTCTTACTCTGGCCTAATGGTTAAGGTTTTAACTCTTACTCTGGCCTAATGGTTGAGGTCTTAGACTCTTACTCTGGCCTAATGGTTAAGGTCTTAACTCTTACTCTGACCGAATGGTTAAGGTCTTAGACTCTTACTCTGGCCTAATGGTTAAGGTCTTGACTCTTACTCTGGCCTAATGGTTAAAGTCTTAGACTCTTACTCTGGCCTAATGGTTAAGGTCTAGACTCTTATTCTGGACTAATGGTTTAGCTCTTAACTCTTCCTCTGGGCTAATGGCTAAGTTCTTAACTCTTACTCTGACCTAATGGTTAAGGTCTTAGACTCTTACTCTAGCCTAATGGTTAAGGTCGCAGACTCTGACTCTTGCCTAATGGTTAAGATCTTAACTCTTACTCTGGCCTACTGGTTAAAGTCTTAACTCTTACTCTGGCCTAATGGTTAAGGTGTTAGACTCTTACTCTGGCCTAATGGTTGAGGTCTTAGACTCTTACTCTGGCCTAATGGTTAAGGTCTTAACTCTTACTCTGACCTAATGGTTAAGGTCTTAGACTCTTACTCTGGCCTAATGGTTAAGGTCTTGACTCTTACTCTGGCCTAATGGTTAAAGTCTTAGACTCTTACTCTGGCCTAATGGTTAAGGTCTAGACTCTTATTCTGGACTAATGGTTAAGCTCTTAACTCTTCCTCTGGGCTAATGGCTAAGTTCTTAACTCTTACTCTGACCTAATGGTTAAGGTCTTAGACTCTTACTCTAGCCTAATGGTTAAGGTCGCAGACACTTACTCTTGCCTAATGGTTAAGATCTTAACTCTTACTCTGGCCTAATGGTTAAGGTGTTAACTCTTACTCTGGCCTAATGGTTAAGGTGTTAGACTCTTACACTGGCCTACTGGTTAAGGTCTTAGACTCTTACTCTTGCCTAATGGTTAAGGTCTTAACTCTTACTCTGGCCTAATGGTTAAGGTCTTAACTCTTACTTTGGCCTAATGGTGAAGGTCTTAACTCTTACTATTGACTAATGGTTAAGGTCTTAACTCTTACTCTATCCTAATGGTTAAGGTCTTAGACTCTTACTCTGGCCTAATGGTTAAGGTCTTAATTCTTACTCTGGCCTAATGGTTAAGGTCTTAACTCTTACTTTGGACTAATGGTTAAGGTCTTAGACTCTCACTCTGGCATAATGGCTAAGGTCTTAACTCTTACTCTGGCCTACTGGTTAAGGTCTTAGACTCTTACTCTGGCCTACTGGTTAAAGTCTTAACTCTTACTCTGGCCTAATGGTTAAGGTTTTAACTCTTACTCTGGCCTAATGGTTGAGGTCTTAGACTCTTACTCTGGCCTAATGGTTAAGGTCTTAACTCTTACTCTGACCGAATGGTTAAGGTCTTAGACTCTTACTCTGGCCTAATGGTTAAGGTCTTGACTCTTACTCTGGCCTAATGGTTAAAGTCTTAGACTCTTACTCTGGCCTAATGGTTAAGGTCTAGACTCTTATTCTGGACTAATGGTTAAGCTCTTAACTCTTCCTCTGGGCTAATGGCTAAGTTCTTAACTCTTACTCTGACCTAATGGTTAAGGTCTTAGACTCTTACTCTAGCCTAATGGTTAAGGTCGCAGACTCTTACTCTTGCCTAATGGTTAAGATCTTAACTCTTACTCTGGCCTAATGGTTAAGGTGTTAACTCTTACTCTGGCCTAATGGTTAAGGTGTTAGACTCTTACACTGGCCTACTGGTTAAGGTCTTAGACTCTTACTCTTGCCTAATGGTTAAGGTCTTAACTCTTACTCTGGCCTAATGGTTAAGGTCTTAACTCTTACTTTGGCCTAATGGTGAAGGTCTTAACTCTTACTATTGACTAATGGTTAAGGTCTTAACTCTTACTCTATCCTAATGGTTAAGGTCTTAGACTCTTACTCTGGCCTAATGGTTAAGGTCTTAATTCTTACTCTGGCCTAATGGTTAAGGTCTTAACTCTTACTTTGGACTAATGGTTAAGGTCTTAGACTCTCACTCTGGCATAATGGCTAAGGTCTTAACTCTTACTCTGGCCTACTGGTTAAGGTCTTAGACTCTTACTCTGGCCTACTGGTTAAAGTCTTAACTCTTACTCTGGCCTAATGGTTAAGGTTTTAACTCTTACTCTGGCCTAATGGTTGAGGTCTTAGACTCTTACTCTGGCCTAATGGTTAAGGTCTTAACTCTTACTATGGCCTAATGGTTAAGGTCTTAGACTCTTACTCTTGCCTAATGGTTAAGGTCTTAACTCTTACTCTGGCCTAATGGTTAAGGTCTTAACTCTTACTTTGGCCTAATGGTGAAGGTCTTAACTCTTACTATTGACTAATGGTTAAGGTCTTAACTCTTACTCTATCCTAATGGTTAAGGTCTTAGACTCTTACTCTGGCCTAATGGTTAAGGTCTTAATTCTTACTCTGGCCTAATGGTTAAGGTCTTAACTCTTACTTTGGACTAATGGTTAAGGTCTTAGACTCTCACTCTGGCATAATGGCTAAGGTCTTAACTCTTACTCTGGCCTACTGGTTAAGGTCTTAGACTCTTACTCTGGCCTACTGGTTAAAGTCTTAACTCTTACTCTGGCCTAATGGTTAAGGTTTTAACTCTTACTCTGGCCTAATGGTTGAGGTCTTAGACTCTTACTCTGGCCTAATGGTTAAGGTCTTAACTCTTACTCTGACCTAATGGTTAAGGTCTTAGACTCTTACTCTGGCCTAATGGTTAAGGTCTTGACTCTTACTCTGGCCTAATGGTTAAAGTCTTAGACTCTTACTCTGGCCTAATGGTTAAGGTCTAGACTCTTATTCTGGACTAATGGTTAAGCTCTTAACTCTTCCTCTGGGCTAATGGCTAAGTTCTTAACTCTTACTCTGACCTAATGGTTAAGGTCTTAGACTCTTACTCTAGCCTAATGGTTAAGGTCGCAGACTCTTACTCTTGCCTAATGGTTAAGATCTTAACTCTTACTCTGGCCTAATGGTTAAGGTGTTAACTCTTACTCTGGCCTAATGGTTAAGGTGTTAGACTCTTACACTGGCCTACTGGTTAAGGTCTTAGACTCTTACTCTTGCCTAATGGTTAAGGTCTTAACTCTTACTCTGGCCTAATGGTTAAGGTCTTAACTCTTACTTTGGCCTAATGGTGAAGGTCTTAACTCTTACTATTGACTAATGGTTAAGGTCTTAACTCTTACTCTATCCTAATGGTTAAGGTCTTAGACTCTTACTCTGGCCTAATGGTTAAGGTCTTAGACTCTTACTCTGGCCTACTGGTTAAAGTCTTAACTCTTACTCTGGCCTAATGGTTAAGGTTTTAATTCTTACTCTGGCCTAATGGTTAAGGTCTTAACTCTTACTTTGGACTAATGGTTAAGGTCTTAGACTCTCACTCTGGCATAATGGCTAAGGTCTTAACTCTTACTCTGGCCTACTGGTTAAGGTCTTAGACTCTTACTCTGGCCTACTGGTTAAAGTCTTAACTCTTACTCTGGCCTAATGGTTAAGGTTTTAACTCTTACTCTGGCCTAATGGTTGAGGTCTTAGACTCTTACTCTGGCCTAATGGTTAAGGTCTTAACTCTTACTATGGCCTAATGGTTAAGGTCTTAGACTCTTACTCTTGCCTAATGGTTAAGGTCTTAACTCTTACTCTGGCCTAATGGTTAAGGTCTTAACTCTTACTTTGGCCTAATGGTGAAGGTCTTAACTCTTACTATTGACTAATGGTTAAGGTCTTAACTCTTACTCTATCCTAATGGTTAAGGTCTTAGACTCTTACTCTGGCCTAATGGTTAAGGTCTTAATTCTTACTCTGGCCTAATGGTTAAGGTCTTAACTCTTACTTTGGACTAATGGTTAAGGTCTTAGACTCTCACTCTGGCATAATGGCTAAGGTCTTAACTCTTACTCTGGCCTACTGGTTAAGGTCTTAGACTCTTACTCTGGCCTACTGGTTAAAGTCTTAACTCTTACTCTGGCCTAATGGTTAAGGTTTTAACTCTTACTCTGGCCTAATGGTTGAGGTCTTAGACTCTTACTCTGGCCTAATGGTTAAGGTCTTAACTCTTACTCTGACCTAATGGTTAAGGTCTTAGACTCTTACTCTGGCCTAATGGTTAAGGTCTTGACTCTTACTCTGGCCTAATGGTTAAAGTCTTAGACTCTTACTCTGGCCTAATGGTTAAGGTCTAGACTCTTATTCTGGACTAATGGTTAAGCTCTTAACTCTTCCTCTGGGCTAATGGCTAAGTTCTTAACTCTTACTCTGACCTAATGGTTAAGGTCTTAGACTCTTACTCTAGCCTAATGGTTAAGGTCGCAGACTCTTACTCTTGCCTAATGGTTAAGATCTTAACTCTTACTCTGGCCTAATGGTTAAGGTGTTAACTCTTACTCTGGCCTAATGGTTAAGGTGTTAGACTCTTACACTGGCCTACTGGTTAAGGTCTTAGACTCTTACTCTTGCCTAATGGTTAAGGTCTTAACTCTTACTCTGGCCTAATGGTTAAGGTCTTAACTCTTACTTTGGCCTAATGGTGAAGGTCTTAACTCTTACTATTGACTAATGGTTAAGGTCTTAACTCTTACTCTATCCTAATGGTTAAGGTCTTAGACTCTTACTCTGGCCTAATGGTTAAGGTCTTAGACTCTTACTCTGGCCTACTGGTTAAAGTCTTAACTCTTACTCTGGCCTAATGGTTAAGGTTTTAACTCTTACTCTGGCCTAATGGTTGAGGTCTTAGACTCTTACTCTGGCCTAATGGTTAAGGTCTTAACTCTTACTCTGACCTAATGGTTAAGGTCTTAGACTCTTACTCTGGCCTAATGGTTAAGGTCTTGACTCTTACTCTGGCCTAATGGTTAAAGTCTTAGACTCTTACTCTGGCCTAATGGTTAAGGTCTAGACTCTTATTCTGGACTAATGGTTAAGCTCTTAACTCTTCCTCTGGGCTAATGGCTAAGTTCTTAACTCTTACTCTGACCTAATGGTTAAGGTCTTAGACTCTTACTCTAGCCTAATGGTTAAGGTCGCAGACTCTTACTCTTGCCTAATGGTTAAGATCTTAACTCTTACTCTGGCCTAATGGTTAAGGTGTTAACTCTTACTCTGGCCTAATGGTTAAGGTGTTAGACTCTTACACTGGCCTACTGGTTAAGGTCTTTGCTCTTACTCTGGCCTACTGGTTAAGGTCCTAGACTCTTACTCTGGCCTAATGGTTAAGATCTTAACTCTTACTCTGGCCTAATGGTTAAGGTGTTAACTCTTACTCTGGCCTAATGGTTAAGGTGTTAGACTCTTACTCTTGCCTAATGGTTAAGGTCTTAACTCTTACTCTGGCCTAATGGTTAAGGTCTTAACTCTTACTTTGGCCTAATGGTGAAGGTCTTAACTCTTACTATTGACTAATGGTTAAGGTCTTAACTCTTACTCTATCCTAATGGTTAAGGTCTTAGACTCTTACTCTGGCCTAATGGTTAAGGTCTTAATTCTAACTCTGGCCTAATGGTTAAGGTCTTAACTCTTACTTTGGACTATGGTTAAGGTCTTAGACTCTCACTCTGGCATAATGGCTAAGGTCTTAACTCTTACTCTGGCCTACTGGTTAAGGTCTTAGACTCTTACTCTGGCCTACTGGTTAAAGTCTTAACTCTTACTCTGGCCTAATGGTTAAGGTTTTAACTCTTACTCTGGCCTAATGGTTGAGGTCTTAGACTCTTACTCTGGCCTAATGGTTAAGGTCTTAACTCTTACTCTGACCTAATGGTTAAGGTCTTAGACTCTTACTCTGGCCTAATGGTTAAGGTCTTGACTCTTACTCTGGCCTAATGGTTAAGGTCTTAACTCTAACTTTGGCCTAATGGTTAAGGTCTTAACTCTTACTATTGACTAATGATTAAGGTCTAAACTCTTACTCTGGCCTAATGGTTAAGGTCTTAGACACTTACTCTGTCCTAATGGTTAAGGTCTTAGACTCTTACTCTGGCCTAATGGTTAAGGTCTTAGACTCTTACTCTGGCCTACTGGTTAAGGTCTTAATTCTTACTCTGGCCTAATGGTTAAGGTTTTAACTCTTACTCTGGCCTAATGGTTAAGGTTTTAGACTCTTACTCTGGCCTAATGGTTAAAGTCTTAGACTCTTACTCTGGCCTAATGGTTAAGGTCTTAACTCTTACTCTGGCCTAATGGTTAACGTATTGGACTCTTACTCTGGCCTAATGGTTAAGGTCTTAACTCTTACTCTGGCCTAATGGGTAAGGTCTTACTCTGGACTAATGGGTAAGGTCTTAGACTCTTACTCTGGCCTACTGGTTAAGGTCTTAACTCTTACTCTGGCCTAATGGTTAAGGTCTTAACTCTTACTCTGGCCAAATGGTTAAGGTCTTAGACTCTTACTTTGGCCTAATGGTTAAGGTCTAAACTCTTACTATTGACTAATGGTTAAGGTCTTAACTGTTACTCTGGCCTACTGGTTAAGGTCTTAACTCTTACTCTGGCCTAATGGGTAAGGTCTTAGACTCTTACTCTGTCCTAATGGTTAAGGTCTTAGACTCTTGCTCTGGCCTAATGGTTAAGGTCTTAGCCACTTACTCTGTCCTAATGTTTAAGGTCTTAGACTCTTACTGTGGCCTAATGGTTAAGGTCTTAGACTCTTACTCTTGCCTAATGGTTAAGGTCTTAACTCTTACTCTGGCCTAATGGTTAAGGTCTTAGACTCTTACTCTGGCCTAATGGTTAAGGTCTTAACTCTTACTCTGGCCTAATGGGTAAGGTCTTAGACTCTTACTCTGGCCTACTGGTTAAGGTCTTAATTCTTACTCTGGCCTAATGGTTAAGGTTTTAACTCTTACTCTGGCCTAATGGTTAAGGTTTTAGACTGTTACTCTGACCTAATGGTTAAGGTCTTAACTCTTACTCTGGCCTAATGGTTAAGGTATTGGACTCTCACTCTGGCCTGATGGTTAAGGTCTTAACTCTTACTCTGGCCTAATGGTTAAGGTCTTAACTCTTACTTTGGACTAATGGTTAAGGTCTTAGACTCTCACTCTGGCATAATGGCTAAGGTCTTAACTCTTACTCTGGCCTACTGGTTAAGGTCTTAGACTCTTACTCTGGCCTACTGGTTAAAGTCTTAACTCTTACTCTGGCCTAATGGTTAAGGTTTTAACTCTTACTCTGGCCTAATGGTTGAGGTCTTAGACTCTTAATCTGGCTGTAGGAGAGTGGAATCTGACTAATGGTTGCCCCCAACTTTTTGCCTGGTATTTAAGTGGTTTTTGACTAGTCTGGCTGGGATCCTGCTATCCAGGACCCCAGCCTATCTGCTTTCTCCCTAAAACTGTTGTGAGTACTCTAGGTACAAACATAATTGGATGCTGGGCATGCCCTACCAGTCCCTTGTAGATGGTACCCTAGGTACCCAGGGCATGGGGCCCCCAGTAGGCCTACCAGGGCTGCAGCACTTATTGTGCCACCCTGGGACAGCCACCCAAACTGACACCACCAGGCCACTACTGTAGCCTGGGTAAGGTGGTGCTAGCACCCCTTACAGGGATGTAGGTACCCTATGTCCCATACCATTACAACACATATACTCTCATAGGTCACCCCTATGGCAGGCCCTGGTAATCCTACAGGGCTGGGTGCTGAGGTATGTGTGAGGGGGGACCCCTACGTGAGTAGGACCTCTCTGCAACCTTCGTAAAATCGTTACTGGGTTGTTTGTAGTGTAGCCATACCATATACTCTTAACCGCATTATAAGTTATTGCGTCATCGCTGTAACTTTGGAATGGCTACACCGAACCATATCGTGTTTGGTGTCAAACATGAAGGAATCATACCCCCAGTCCAGCCATGGGCATGGGGGCACGATTCCCCCTTGCTAGGAGGGTGATATGGGAAAAGCGGTAGAATTTGGAAACCAATTTAAAAGTGCACATGTACCACAAAATGGCTACTGTTCGCCACCTACACGACTCTGGCTGGCTGTTGCTGGGGAAAACCCCAGCCTCGCCATCTGGACAATAGGGCTCCTGTGGCAGGGAGGTGCCAGCACCTCCCCAGACAGGATATGTGGATTGGAACAGGGTGGGTGCACCAAAAGTCCATTCAGAGTTGCACGTAGGCAGCTGCAGAGCCCCAATTCTGCATACACCGCCTGGAACCGGTTCAGGGGCATCCTGCCCCTCGCCCAGGCGGGAAACACACAAAGGGGAGTGGGTGTAGCCACCCTTTCCCGCCTCTACTCTGATTGGTAGGCTCTATTTTGGACCATCCCCTAATCTTGGGGATATATGGGAATAACTTTGCCCTAGAGCCTTAGATTCGTACAGGACTTCACAGAACTGACCTTCGACGAGCTGCTGCCCAGCTGACTGAAGAAATCTCCCTTGGGATAAAGGAGTTATCCCCCTGCTTGGCAGGCACCTAAAAGACTACAGGATACCCGGTTGGAACTTCGTTGCTCTCACGACCTTCGACGCCTTCCAGCAACCTCGAGGTGGGTCTCCAGTGCATCCCAGCGTCCTGTGAGCGTGCCCAGCAAGTCTGAGCACCCTGGACCACGTGGGTGCCGAGATCCCCGCATACCCCGAGACACCGGCCACCTCTTGTCCAGCACACGACCCCGACCAGTGGGGAAGTCGTGCTTTGGCCCATTTTTGAGCCAACCTTCACGCAGCATTTGTGCCGACCCTCAGCTCCCTGGCCCGCTCCGGTGGCCCGTGGGAGCCCTTTTACGCACTCCATTTTGCTGCCTTCCGCGGTCCCTTGTCTCTCGACTTGTGGGCCCTGACGGAGGACAATCTTCCGTTCTAAGAGTTCCCCTGGTTGCTCCAGGCCTGCTCTACGCTCCCTGCAAAGGAGAGCACCCTCAGACCACGTGGGTCTGCACCAGCAGCTGCTTTGTTCATCTTGCGTGGGTTGCGGTTGCCAATGCTTAGTGGATCCAATCGGGACACTAACACCGCAGCGACCCTCAGCCGACGTGGGACAGTCGCCCTCCAGAAGCTGGCCTTCCTTGAAGCCTCCCGGAGCCCGTGACTGCAGAGCCCAGCTGTACCTTCCACACCTGAAGCACCCGACATCCACGAGCTCCTTCCTGTGAGCTCCCTGGTCACTGTGCTGTGACCCAGACTCTGTCCCCTCTGCTTTCAGGTTCATCTTTGTCTTTTCTTCAACTTTAATCTTCACGACTTCAGCGACACTTCCAGCTAGCAGCAGTTTGGACTCCTTTTCCATAGAAAATCAGCCCGCGACCCGACACCAGAATCGACCTATGCACCCGGCTTCCCTGGGGCAGGTAACAGTGGTACTTCGGTACTTCCGTGGTGGTGGGCTCTCCAAAGCCTTAAGTCCCAAGCCTTAACTTTGTACTGTTGTTAGAAGTGTCCTTAAACCTTAATTATTCAACCGCGACATTCTCCATAGGCTAACATTGCGATCCCGACAGCAGCTTCTCGCACTGCACACGCCTCCCGTGGGTCCCCTTCCTCTTAACTGTGGGTGGATTCTTAAGGGGCCAGCGATCCTGAATGCCCTAGGCATTGCCTGTAGAATTGTCGTGGTTCTTATACCACTATTTTAGTATATGGTTTGGTCCCCCCCTGGGGCCCATTGATTTCTGTGCTATTTATTGTGTTTAGAAATGCTTGTTTGAATTGTAACTTTGCCACTAGCCACATAAAGTGTCTGTGGGATTCTGTCTAGAATAAATACATATATTTTATATATATACCTGTGTGGGCTACTCTTTCATTTGGTTATTCAAGAGGTTATTATGGTAAAACAATAAGCTTAACACTCCTTCAAGACTTAGCCTGAAGGCTGCTCTCCACAGCTACCACTAGGATAGCTTTCTTAAAGGTTGTCTTAAACCTATCATCAATAGGAGTCGAATTGGACTGGTGCAAGGTGTCCCTATAACTAGGAACAGCATATGCCAGGCCAACTTCTCACATTGGTGTGCAGCGGTTGGATTCAAGCTTGCCATTGTTTTACCAGATAACACATTGAATTTCTAAAGTGAAAGCCACAAGGTACCAAAGGTACATATAAATTCAAGCTAGAATACAATAAGTTCTACTGAACTTGGAGTTGTGTGTAGAGGGTTTAGCACACCTTGACTACAACTCAAGAGAGGGTTCAGTAGGCCACACTTAGTGTAGGTAGATACATCACTACACTAAACATGTCTTCAGGTGGCACTAAGGCCATGGAAGGACCCCAGAGGGTCCCAGTAGATAGGTATGATAATTTCACCTTTGCAGAGCTCAGGGAAATGTGCACCCTTAGGGGACTGAAGACAGAAAGAGGTGCCAACACAAAACGTCTTAAGGAGATCCTGCTCATAGCAGACTTTATGGAGTCCATAGGATCCAGAGGGACGGACAGAGTGGGTGGGCACCCCTCAGAAGAGGACACTCCCAGAGTGGAATCTGAAGAGGAACAGGAAGAGGATGAAAATCCTGACCTGGAAGAAACAAACCACTCACAGCATGGAGGTGATGGCCCAAGAGGCACTCCCTCCACCCTTAAAAGGGGAGTGGTGGGTCCAAGAAGGAACAGATCCCCCTCAGTGGGATCCAACCATTCTAAGGGATCCAAAGGGTCCTCTGCCTCTTCTCAGAGAAGAGAAACCTCTCATGAGAGGAAATGCAGACTGATCAAATTTGAGCAGGCTAAGCTTGAGCTTAAAAGAGAACAGTTAGCATTAGACAGGGAAACCCTGGAGCTTCAGAAAGCTTCAAGAAAGTGGGGTCTAGAGATCCCTGGTGGCAGTAATGAAACCCCTAGAGTTAGAGAGAGAGTCCCTGACAATAGGAACCTTCTCAAGATTGTGCCCCCCTATCAGAATGGGGATGATATCCACAAATGGATATCTGCTCTTGAAAGGGCCTGTAGAGTACAGAGGGTCCCTGTAGAGCAGTGGGCAGCAATCCTGTGGCTCTCCTTTTCAGATAAAGGGAGAGACAAGCTCCTCTCTGTAAGAGAAGAGGATGCTGATGATTATTATATCTTGAAAGCTGCTTTAATAGATGGGTTTGGCTTAACCACTGATCAATACAGACTTAAGTTCAGAGACACCCAGAAAGCACAGAATCAAGATTGGGTAGACTTTGTGGATTGTGCAACCAAGGCACTGGAAGGTTGGTTAAATGGCAGTAAAGTTAATGATTATCAAGGATTGTATAATCTCATTATGAGGGAGCAGATTCTTAATAATTGTCAGAACCAACTTTTACACCAGCACCTGGTGGACTCTGATCTGACCTCTCCCCAAGAATTGGGAAAGAAGGCAGACAAATGGGTCAGAACCAGGATTAGGCCTAAGAACCAAGTTGGTGACCAGAAGAAGGATTCCACTAAGCCCAAAGAGAAAGGCGGGGATGATAAACAAGAAAAGTCCTCTGAAGGGCCCCAACAAACCAGTGCTGGGGGTGGGTCCCAAAATACTTCCTCTAATACCAAGAAACCATATTGCCATGTGTGTAAGAAACCTGGCCACTGGAAGACTGACTCCAGCTGTCCTAAGAATGGCAATAAAGAAAATGTTCCTCCAAAACCAGCTCCAACACCTCCTGTTACTACTAGTAGTAATCCCCCAGGTGGTGGGAGTGCACCCAAAAACTTAGTTGGGTTCTCTTTGGGGACACCAGTGGACTCTGGCCTAGCCAGGTCCCCTGCATTAGCAACTATGGTCTGTGATGGTGGCATGGGGTTTGCCAACTTTACCATGAGCCCCAGTATTCTGGGCAGGTACAGACAAGAACCAATGATCAATGGTCAGAAGGCTGTGGCCTATAAGGACACAGGGGCCAGTGTCACCATGGTGACCAAGAGGCTAGTGCCCCTAGATCAGCTTTTACCTGGGTTTAGCTATCAGGTGACCAATATTGATGGAATCAGGACAGATCATCCCATGGCAGTGATAAATCTCAGCTGGGGAGGAGTCACTGGCCCCAAGAGAGTGGCAGTGTCCCCAAACTTGCCTGTAGATTGTCTACTGGGGAATGATCTAGAAATCTCAGCCTGGGCTGAGGTTGACCACAAGGCCCATTTGAAAATGGTAGGAATTCCTGAGAGAGTGGATGAGACCCTGAGGGCCTCACCTCCACCCCAGGAGGAAATAGAAAGAGTGAAGCCTGAAACTATGGATCACTCTACACAAACAGAGAGCATAGGGGAGGAAGAGCAGTCTTCCCCCCACCAGACTACAGGTAAAGGTCCAGTTTCTCAGGGAACTGGCCCTGCCCCTTGTGAAGTAACTGCCCCAGAAGTGGACAGGCTTGGCCTGCCCACCTCTCTGATGGCAGGGGATCCTTCCAAGGTGGTACCCAGTCTGGAGCAGGTATCCTGCCCCTCTCTACCCTGCCTCAGTCAGCCCAGGGCTGCAGAGGTCAGGGAGGTCAGTGGACCCTTATTGGGCCCCTGCCCAGAGGAACCCCCTCATCAACAGATTAGGGACACCCAGCAGAGTAGTTTCAGCCAGGTGAATATTCCTCTACAAACTGAGGGATCCCCCTTACCCCTAGGTATAGGCACCCCTCAAATGGATGTTGTTGAGCACAGGGAAACCTGGGGCCTAGCTGCCCCAAACCTTCCAGTGCCCTCCACTATTCCAGCCAAAGGGATCCAACCCCCAGCTGTAGGCAGCCAGAGGTTGACCCTTAGGGCCAGATATGACCCAGTCATGGGCAGAAAGGCTTCCATAGTGGCCAGTGATCTGAGGAGGTTGAGACCAACCCAAGTAGGGTCTCACTTCCAGACTCAGACACCCCACCAGCCCACCTCTGACCCAAAAACCAATACCGGTAATTTCCCTAGACTTTGGAGAAACTCTAGAACCCCTTGGGGTAGGATTTCCCAAGTGGACCATGACACAGGGAGCAACCATGTTAGTACAGGTTCTTCCTTATATGGCCACTCAGGAAATAAAGGCTTATCTGGACAAGGTTAGCCTTATCTCCTTTCGTTTGGGGGGGGGTTATGTAGGAGAGTGGAATCTGACTAATGGTTGCCCCCAACTTTTTGCCTGGTATTTAAGTGGTTTTTGACTAGTCTGGCTGGGATCCTGCTATCCAGGACCCCAGCCTATCTGCTTTCTCCCTAAAACTGTTGTGAGTACTCTAGGTACAAACATAATTGGATGCTGGGCATGCCCTACCAGTCCCTTGTAGATGGTACCCTAGGTACCCAGGGCATGGGGCCCCCAGTAGGCCTACCAGGGCTGCAGCACTTATTGTGCCACCCTGGGACAGCCACCCAAACTGACACCACCAGGCCACTACTGTAGCCTGGGTAAGGTGGTGCTAGCACCCCTTACAGGGATGTAGGTACCCTATGTCCCATACCATTACAACACATATACTCTCATAGGTCACCCCTATGGCAGGCCCTGGTAATCCTACAGGGCTGGGTGCTGAGGTATGTGTGAGGGGGGACCCCTACGTGAGTAGGACCTCTCTGCAACCTTCGTAAAATCGTTACTGGGTTGTTTGTAGTGTAGCCATACCATATACTCTTAACCGCATTATAAGTTATTGCGTCATCGCTGTAACTTTGGAATGGCTACACCGAACCATATCGTGTTTGGTGTCAAACATGAAGGAATCATACCCCCAGTCCAGCCATGGGCATGGGGGCACGATTCCCCCTTGCTAGGAGGGTGATATGGGAAAAGCGGTAGAATTTGGAAACCAATTTAAAAGTGCACATGTACCACAAAATGGCTACTGTTCGCCACCTACACGACTCTGGCTGGCTGTTGCTGGGGAAAACCCCAGCCTCGCCATCTGGACAATAGGGCTCCTGTGGCAGGGAGGTGCCAGCACCTCCCCAGACAGGATATGTGGATTGGAACAGGGTGGGTGCACCAAAAGTCCATTCAGAGTTGCACGTAGGCAGCTGCAGAGCCCCAATTCTGCATACACCGCCTGGAACCGGTTCAGGGGCATCCTGCCCCTCGCCCAGGCGGGAAACACACAAAGGGGAGTGGGTGTAGCCACCCTTTCCCGCCTCTACTCTGATTGGTAGGCTCTATTTTGGACCATCCCCTAATCTTGGGGATATATGGGAATAACTTTGCCCTAGAGCCTTAGATTCGTACAGGACTTCACAGAACTGACCTTCGACGAGCTGCTGCCCAGCTGACTGAAGAAATCTCCCTTGGGATAAAGGAGTTATCCCCCTGCTTGGCAGGCACCTAAAAGACTACAGGATACCCGGTTGGAACTTCGTTGCTCTCACGACCTTCGACGCCTTCCAGCAACCTCGAGGTGGGTCTCCAGTGCATCCCAGCGTCCTGTGAGCGTGCCCAGCAAGTCTGAGCACCCTGGACCACGTGGGTGCCGAGATCCCCGCATACCCCGAGACACCGGCCACCTCTTGTCCAGCACACGACCCCGACCAGTGGGGAAGTCGTGCTTTGGCCTATTTTTGAGCCAACCTTCACGCAGCATTTGTGCCGACCCTCAGCTCCCTGGCCCGCTCCGGTGGCCCGTGGGAGCCCTTTTACGCACTCCATTTTGCTGCCTTCCGCGGTCCCTTGTCTCTCGACTTGTGGGCCCTGACGGAGGACAATCTTCCGTTCTAAGAGTTCCCCTCGTTGCTCCAGGCCTGCTCTACGCTCCCTGCAAAGGAGAGCACCCTCAGACCACGTGGGTCTGCACCAGCAGCTGCTTTGTTCATCTTGCGTGGGTTGCGGTTGCCAATGCTTAGTGGATCCAATCGGGACACTAACACCGCAGCGACCCTCAGCCGACGTGGGACAGTCGCCCTCCAGAAGCTGGCCTTCCTTGAAGCCTCCCGGAGCCCGTGACTGCAGAGCCCAGCTGTACCTTCCACACCTGAAGCACCCGACATCCACGAGCTCCTTCCTGTGAGCTCCCTGGTCACTGTGCTGTGACCCAGACTCTGTCCCCTCTGCTTTCAGGTTCATCTTTGTCTTTTCTTCAACTTTAATCTTCACGACTTCAGCGACACTTCCAGCTAGCAGCAGTTTGGACTCCTTTTCCATAGAAAATCAGCCCGCGACCCGACACCAGAATCGACCTATGCACCCGGCTTCCCTGGGGCAGGTAACAGTGGTACTTCGGTACTTCCGTGGTGGTGGGCTCTCCAAAGCCTTAAGTCCCAAGCCTTAACTTTGTACTGTTGTTAGAAGTGTCCTTAAACCTTAATTATTCAACCGCGACATTCTCCATAGGCTAACATTGCGATCCCGACAGCAGCTTCTCGCACTGCACACGCCTCCCGTGGGTCCCCTTCCTCTTAACTGTGGGTGGATTCTTAAGGGGCCAGCGATCCTGAATGCCCTAGGCATTGCCTGTAGAATTGTCGTGGTTCTTATACCACTATTTTAGTATATGGTTTGGTCCCCCCCTGGGGCCCATTGATTTCTGTGCTATTTATTGTGTTTAGAAATGCTTGTTTGAATTGTAACTTTGCCACTAGCCACATAAAGTGTCTGTGGGATTCTGTCTAGAATAAATACATATATTTTATATATATACCTGTGTGGGCTACTCTTTCATTTGGTTATTCAAGAGGTTATTATGGTAAAACAATAAGCTTAACACTCCTTCAAGACTTAGCCTGAAGGCTGCTCTCCACAGCTACCACTAGGATAGCTTTCTTAAAGGTTGTCTTAAACCTATCATCAATAGGAGTCGAATTGGACTGGTGCAAGGTGTCCCTATAACTAGGAACAGCATATGCCAGGCCAACTTCTCACACTGGCCTAATGGTTAAGGTCTTAACTCTTACTCTGACCTAATGGTTAAGGTCTTAGACTCTTACTCTGGCCTAATGGTTAAGGTCTTGACTCTTACTCTGGCCTAATGGTTAAAGTCTTAGACTCTTACTCTGGCCTAATGGTTAAGGTCTAGACTCTTATTCTGGACTAATGGTTAAGCTCTTAACTCTTCCTCTGGGCTAATGGCTAAGTTCTTAACTTTTACTCTGACCTAATGGTTAAGGTCTTAGACTCTTACTCTAGCCTAATGGTTAAGGTCGCAGACTCTTACTCTTGCCTAATGGTTAAGATCTTAACTCTTACTCTGGCCTAATGGTTAAGGTGTTAACACTTACTCTGGCCTAATGGTTAAGGTCTTAGACTCTTACACTGGCCTACTGGTTAATGTCTTTGCTCTTACTCTGGCCTACTGGTTAAGGTCCTAGACTCTTACTCTGGCCTAATGGTTAAGGTCCTAACTCTTACTATTGACTAATGGTTAAGGTCTTAACTCTTACTCTGGCCTAATGGGTAAGGTCTTAGACTCTTACTCTGGCCTACTGGTTAAGATCTTAACTCTTACTCTGGCCTAATGGTTAAGGTCTTAGACTCTTACTCTGGCCTAATCCGTAAGGTCTTAACTCTTACTATGGCCTAATGGTTAAGGTCTTAGACTCTTACTCTTGCCTAATGGTTAAGGTCTTAACTCTTACTCTGGCCTAATGGTTAAGGTCTTAACTCTTACTTTGGCCTAATGGTGAAGGTCTTAACTCTTACTATTGACTAATGGTTAAGGTCTTAACTCTTACTCTATCCTAATGGTTAAGGTCTTAGACTCTTACTCTGGCCTAATGGTTAAGGTCTTAATTCTTACTCTGGCCTAATGGTTAAGGTCTTAACTCTTACTTTGGACTAATGGTTAAGGTCTTAGACTCTCACTCTGGCATAATGGCTAAGGTCTTAACTCTTACTCTGGCCTACTGGTTAAGGTCTTAGACTCTTACTCTGGCCTACTGGTTAAAGTCTTAACTCTTACTCTGGCCTAATGGTTAAGGTTTTAACTCTTACTCTGGCCTAATGGTTGAGGTCTTAGACACTTACTCTGGCCTAATGGTTAAGGTCTTAACTCTTACTCTGACCTAATGGTTAAGGTCTTAGACTCTTACTCTGGCCTAATGGTTAAGGTCTTGACTCTTACTCTGGCCTAATGGTTAAAGTCTTAGACTCTTACTCTGGCCTAATGGTTAAGGTCTAGACTCTTATTCTGGACTAATGGTTAAGCTCTTAACTCGTCCTCTGGGCTAATGGCTAAGTTCTTAACTCTTACTCTGACCTAATGGTTAAGGTCTTAGACTCTTACTCTAGCCTAATGGTTAAGGTCGCAGACTCTTACTCTTGCCTAATGGTTAAGATCTTAACTCTTACTCTGGCCTAATGGTTAAGGTGTTAACTCTTACTCTGGCCTAATGGTTAAGGTGTTAGACTCTTACACTGGCCTACTGGTTAAGGTCTTAGACTCTTACTCTTGCCTAATGGTTAAGGTCTTAACTCTTACTCTGGCCTAATGGTTAAGGTCTTAACTCTTACTTTGGCCTAATGGTGAAGGTCTTAACTCTTACTATTGACTAATGGTTAAGGTCTTAACTCTTACTCTATCCTAATGGTTAAGGTCTTAGACTCTTACTCTGGCCTAATGGTTAAGGTCTTAATTCTTACTCTGGCCTAATGGTTAAGGTCTTAACTCTTACTTTGGACTAATGGTTAAGGTCTTAGACTCTCACTCTGGCATAATGGCTAAGGTCTTAACTTTTACTCTGGCCTACTGGTTAAGGTCTTAGACTCTTACTCTGGCCTACTGGTTAAAGTCTTAACTCTTACTCTGGCCTAATGGTTAAGGTTTTAACTCTTACTCTGGCCTAATGGTTGAGGTCTTAGACTCTTACTCTGGCCTAATGGTTAAGGTCTTAACTCTTACTATGGCCTAATGGTTAAGGTCTTAGACTCTTACTCTTGCCTAATGGTTAAGGTCTTAACTCTTACTCTGGCCTAATGGTTAAGGTCTTAACTCTTACTTTGGCCTAATGGTGAAGGTCTTAACTTTTACTATTGACTAATGGTTAAGGTCTTAACTCTTACTCTATCCTAATGGTTAAGGTCTTAGACTCTTACTCTGGCCTAATGGTTAAGGTCTTAATTCTTACTCTGGCCTAATGGTTAAGGTCTTAACTCTTACTTTGGACTAATGGTTAAGGTCTTAGACTCTCACTCTGGCATAATGGCTAAGGTCTTAACTCTTACTCTGGCCTACTGGTTAAGGTCTTAGACTCTTACTCTGGCCTACTGGTTAAAGTCTTAACTCTTACTCTGGCCTAATGGTTAAGGTTTTAACTCTTACTCTGGCCTAATGGTTGAGGTCTTAGACTCTTACTCTGGCCTAATGGTTAAGGTCTTAACTCTTACTCTGACCTAATGGTTAAGGTCTTAGACTCTTACTCTGGCCTAATGGTTAAGGTCTTGACTCTTACTCTGGCCTAATGGTTAAAGTCTTAGACTCTTACTCTGGCCTAATGGTTAAGGTCTAGACTCTTATTCTGGACTAATGGTTAAGCTCTTAACTCTTCCTCTGGGCTAATGGCTAAGTTCTTAACTCTTACTCTGACCTAATGGTTAAGGTCTTAGACTCTTACTCTAGCCTAATGGTTAAGGTCGCAGACACTTACTCTTGCCTAATGGTTAAGATCTTAACTCTTACTCTGGCCTAATGGTTAAGGTGTTAACTCTTACTCTGGCCTAATGGTTAAGGTGTTAGACTCTTACACTGGCCTACTGGTTAAGGTCTTAGACTCTTACTCTTGCCTAATGGTTAAGGTCTTAACTCTTACTCTGGCCTAATGGTTAAGGTCTTAACTCTTACTTTGGCCTAATGGTGAAGGTCTTAACTCTTACTATTGACTAATGGTTAAGGTCTTAACTCTTACTCTATCCTAATGGTTAAGGTCTTAGACTCTTACTCTGGCCTAATGGTTAAGGACTTAATTCTTACTCTGGCCTAATGGTTAAGGTCTTAACTCTTACTTTGGACTAATGGTTAAGGTCTTAGACTCTCACTCTGGCATAATGGCTAAGGTCTTAACTCTTACTCTGGCCTACTGGTTAAGGTCTTAGACTCTTACTCTGGCCTACTGGTTAAAGTCTTAACTCTTACTCTGGCCTAATGGTTAAGGTTTTAACTCTTACTCTGGCCTAATGGTTGAGGTCTTAGACTCTTACTCTGGCCTAATGGTTAAGGTCTTAACTCTTACTCTGACCGAATGGTTAAGGTCTTTGACTCTTACTCTGGCCTAATGGTTAAGGTCTTGACTCTTACTCTGGCCTAATGGTTAAAGTCTTAGACTCTTACTCTGGCCTAATGGTTAAGGTCTAGACTCTTATTCTGGACTAATGGTTTAGCTCTTAACTCTTCCTCTGGGCTAATGGCTAAGTTCTTAACTCTTACTCTGACCTAATGGTTAAGGTCTTAGACTCTTACTCTAGCCTAATGGTTAAGGTCGCAGACTCTGACTCTTGCCTAATGGTTAAGATCTTAACTCTTACTCTGGCCTACTGGTTAAAGTCTTAACTCTTACTCTGGCCTAATGGTTAAGGTGTTAGACTCTTACTCTGGCCTAATGGTTGAGGTCTTAGACTCTTACTCTGGCCTAATGGTTAAGGTCTTAACTCTTACTCTGACCTAATGGTTAAGGTCTTAGACTCTTACTCTGGCCTAATGGTTAAGGTCTTGACTCTTACTCTGGCCTAATGGTTAAAGTCTTAGACTCTTACTCTGGCCTAATGGTTAAGGTCTAGACTCTTATTCTGGACTAATGGTTAAGCTCTTAACTCTTCCTCTGGGCTAATGGCTAAGTTCTTAACTCTTACTCTGACCTAATGGTTAAGGTCTTAGACTCTTACTCTAGCCTAATGGTTAAGGTCGCAGACACTTACTCTTGCCTAATGGTTAAGATCTTAACTCTTACTCTGGCCTAATGGTTAAGGTGTTAACTCTTACTCTGGCCTAATGGTTAAGGTGTTAGACTCTTACACTGGCCTACTGGTTAAGGTCTTAGACTCTTACTCTTGCCTAATGGTTAAGGTCTTAACTCTTACTCTGGCCTAATGGTTAAGGTCTTAACTCTTACTTTGGCCTAATGGTGAAGGTCTTAACTCTTACTATTGACTAATGGTTAAGGTCTTAACTCTTACTCTATCCTAATGGTTAAGGTCTTAGACTCTTACTCTGGCCTAATGGTTAAGGTCTTAATTCTTACTCTGGCCTAATGGTTAAGGTCTTAACTCTTACTTTGGACTAATGGTTAAGGTCTTAGACTCTCACTCTGGCATAATGGCTAAGGTCTTAACTCTTACTCTGGCCTACTGGTTAAGGTCTTAGACTCTTACTCTGGCCTACTGGTTAAAGTCTTAACTCTTACTCTGGCCTAATGGTTAAGGTTTTAACTCTTACTCTGGCCTAATGGTTGAGGTCTTAGACTCTTACTCTGGCCTAATGGTTAAGGTCTTAACTCTTACTCTGACCGAATGGTTAAGGTCTTAGACTCTTACTCTGGCCTAATGGTTAAGGTCTTGACTCTTACTCTGGCCTAATGGTTAAAGTCTTAGACTCTTACTCTGGCCTAATGGTTAAGGTCTAGACTCTTATTCTGGACTAATGGTTAAGCTCTTAACTCTTCCTCTGGGCTAATGGCTAAGTTCTTAACTCTTACTCTGACCTAATGGTTAAGGTCTTAGACTCTTACTCTAGCCTAATGGTTAAGGTCGCAGACTCTTACTCTTGCCTAATGGTTAAGATCTTAACTCTTACTCTGGCCTAATGGTTAAGGTGTTAACTCTTACTCTGGCCTAATGGTTAAGGTGTTAGACTCTTACACTGGCCTACTGGTTAAGGTCTTTGCTCTTACTCTGGCCTACTGGTTAAGGTCCTAGACTCTTACTCTGGCCTAATGGTTAAGGTCCTAACTCTTACTATTGACTAATGGTTAAGGTCTTAACTCTTACTCTGGCCTAATGGGTAAGGTCTTAGACTCTTACTCTGGCCTACTGGTTAAGGTCTTAACTCTTACTCTGGCCTAATGGGTAAGGTCTTAGACTCTTACTCTGTCCTAATGGTTAAGGTCTTAGACTCTTACTCTGGCCTAATGATTAAGGTCTAGACTCTTACTCTGGCCTAATCCGTAAGGTCTTAACTCTTACTATGGCCTAATGGTTAAGGTCTTAGACTCTTACTCTTGCCTAATGGTTAAGGTCTTAACTCTAACTCTGGCCTAATGGTTAAGGTCTTAACTCTTACTTTGGCCTAATGGTTAAGGTCTTAACTCTTACTATTGACTAATGATTAAGGTCTTAACTCTTACTCTGGCCTAATGGTTAAGGTCTTAGACACTTACTCTGTCCTAATGGTTAAGGTCTTAGACTCTTACTCTGGCCTAATGGTTAAGGTCTTAGACTCTTACTCTGGCCTACTGGTTAAGGTCTTAATTCTTACTCTGGCCTAATGGTTAAGGTTTTAACTCTTACTCTGGCCTAATGGTTAAGGTCTTAGACTCTTACTCTGTCCTAATGGTTAAGGTCTTAGACTCTTACTCTGGCCTAATGGTTAAGGTCTTAGCCTCTTACTCTTGCCTAATGGTTAATGTGAGAAGTTGGCCTGGCATATGCTGTTCCTAGTTATAGGGACACCTTGCACCAGTCCAATTCGACTCTTATTGATGGTAGGTTTAAGACAACCTTTAAAGAAAGCTATCCTAGTGGTAGCTGTGGAGAGCAGCCTTCAGGCTAAGTCTTGAAGGAGTGTTAAGCTTATTGTTTTACCATAATAACCTCTTGAATAGCCAAATGAAAGAGTAGCCCACACAGGTATATATATAAAATATATGTATTTATTCTAGACAGAATCCCACAGTCACTTTATGTGGCTAGTGGCAAAGTTACAATTCAAACAAGCATTTCTAAACACAATAAATAGCACAGAAATCAATGGGCCCCAGGGGGGGACCAAACCATATACTAAAATAGTGGTATAAGAACCACGACAATTCTACAGGCAATGCCTAGGGCATTCAGGATCGCTGGCCCCTTAAGAATCCACCCACAGCTAAGAGGAAGGGGACCCACGGGAGGCGTGTGCAGTGCGAGAAGCTGCTGTCGGGATCGCAATGTTAGCCTATGGAGAATGTCGCGGTTGAATAATTAAGGTTTAAGGACACTTCTAACAACAGTACAAAGTTAAGGCTTGAGACTTAAGGCTTTGGAGAGCCCACCACCACGGGAGTACCGAAGTACCACTGTTACCTGCCCCAGGGAAGCCGGGTGCATAGGTCGATTCTGGTGTCGGGTCGCGGGCTGATTTTCTATGGAAAAGGAGTCCAAACTGCTGCTAGCTGGAAGTGTCGCTGAAGTCGTGAAGATTAAAGTTGAAGAAAAGACAAAGATGAACCTGAAAGCAGAGGGGACAGAGTCTGGGTCACAGCACAGTGACCAGGGAGCTCACAGGAAGGAGCTCGTGGATGTCGGGTGCTTCAGGTGTGGAAGGTACAGCTGGGCTCTGCAGTCACGGGCTCCGGGAGGCTTCAAGGAAGGCCAGCTTCTGGAGGGCGACTCTCCCACGTCGGCTGAGGGTTGCTGCGGTGTTAGTGTCCCGATTGGATCCACTAAGCATTGGCAACCGCAACCCACGCAAGATGAACAAAGCAGCTGCTGGTGCAGACCCACGTGGTCTGAGGGTGCTCTCCTTTGCAGGGAGCGTAGAGCAGGCCTGGAGCAACCAGGGGAACTCTTAGAAAAGAAGATTGTCCTCCGTCAGGGCCCACAAGTCGAGAGACCAAGGACCGCGGAAGGCAGCAAAATGGAGTGCGTAAAAGTGCTCCCACGGGCCACCGGAGCGGGCCAGGGAGCTGAGAGTCGGCACAAATGCTGCTTGAAGGTTGGCTCAAGAATGGGCCAAAGCACAACTTCCCCACTGGTCGGGGTCGTGTGCTGGACAAGAGGTGGCCGGTGTCTCGGGGTATGCGGGGATCTCGACACCCACGTGGTCCAGGGTGCTCAGACTTGCTGGGCACACTCACAGGACGCTGGGATGCACTGGAGACCCACCTCGAGGTTGCTGGAAGGCGTCGAAGGTCGTGAGAGCAACGAAGTTCCAACCGGGTATCTTGTAGTCTTTTAGGTGCCTGCCAAGCAGGGGGATAACTCCTTTATCCCAAGGGAGATTTCTTCAGTCAGCTGGGCAGCAGCTCGTCGAAGGTCAGTTCTGTGAAGTCCTGTACGAATCTAAGGCTCTAGGGCAAAGTTATTCCCCTATATCCCCAAGATTAGGGGATGGTCCAAAATAGAGCCTACCAATCAGAGTAGAGGCGGGAAAGGGTGGCTACACCCACTCCCCTTTGTGTGTTTCCCGCCTGGGCGAGGGGCAGGATGCCCCTGAACCGGTTCCAGGCGGTGTATGCAGAATTGGGGCTCTGCAGCTGCCTACGTGCAACTCTGAATGGACTTTTGGTGCACCCACCCTGTTCCAATCCACATATCCTGTCTGGGGAGGTGCTGGCACCTCCCTGCCACAGGAGCCCTATTGTCCAGATGGCGAGGCTGGGGTTTTCCCCAGCAACAGCCAGCCAGAGTCGTGTAGGTGGCGAACAGTAGCCATTTTGTGGTACATGTGCACTTTTAAATTGGTTTCCAAATTCTACCGCTTTTCCCATATCACCCTCCTAGCAAGGGGGAATCGTGCCCCCATGCCCATGGCTGGACTGGGGGTATGATTCCTTCATGTTTGACACCAAACACGATATGGTTCTGTGTAGCCACTCCAAAGTTACAGCGATGACGCAATAACTTATAATGCGGTTAAGAGTATATGGTATGGCTACACTACAAACAACCCAGTAACATTTTTACGAAGGTTGCAGGGAGGCCCTACTCACATAGGGGTCCCCCCTCACACATACCTCAGCACCCAGCCCTGTAGGATTACCAGGGCCTGCCATAGGGGTGACCTATGAGAGTATATGTGTTGTAATGGTATGGGACATAGGGTACCTACATCCCTGTAAGGGGTGCTAGCACCACCTTACCCAGGCTACAGTAGTGACCTGGTGGTGTCAGTTTGGGTGGCTGTCCCAGGGTGGCACAACAAGTGCTGCAGCCCTGGTAGGCCTACTGGGGGCCCCATGCCCTGGGTACCTAGGGTACCATCTACAAGGGACTGGTAGGGCATGCCCAGCATCCAATTATGTTTGTACCTAGAGTACTCACAACAGTTTTAGGGAGAAAGCAGATAGGCTGGGGTCCTGGATAGCAGGATCCCAGCCAGACTAGTCAAAAACCACTTAAATACCAGGCAAAAAGTTGGGGGCAACCATTAGTCAGATTCCACTCTCCTACATAACCCCCCCCCCAAACGAAAGGAGATAAGGCTAACCTTGTCCAGATAAGCCTTTATTTCCTGAGTGGCCATATAAGGAAGAACCTGTACTAACATGGTTGCTCCCTGAGTCATGGTCCACTTGGGAAATCCTACCCCAAGGGGTTCTAGAGTTTCTCCAAAGTCTAGGGAAATTACCTGTATTGGTTTTTGGGTCAGAGGTGGGCTGGTGGGGTGTCTGAGTCTGGAAGTGAGACCCTACTTGGGTTGGTCTCAACCTCCTCAGATCACTGGCCACTATGGAAGCCTTTCTGCCCATGACTGTGTCATATCTGGCCCTAAGGGTCAACCTCTGGCTGCCTACAGCTGGGGGTTGGATCCCTTTGGCTGGAATAGTGGAGGGCACTGGAAGGTTTGGGGCAGCTAGGCCCCAGGTTTCCCTGTGCTCAACAACATCCATTTGAGGGGTGCCTATACCTAGGGGTAAGGGGGATCCCTCAGTTTGTAGAGGAATATTCACCTGGCTGAAACTACTCTGCTGGGTGTCCCTAATCTGTTGATGAGGGGGTTCCTCTGGGCAGGGGCCCAATAAGGGTCCACTGACCTCCCTGACCTCTGCAGCCCTGGGCTGACTGAGGCAGGGTAGAGAGGGGCAGGATACCTGCTCCAGACTGGGTACCACCTTGGAAGGATCCCCTGCCATCAGAGAGGTGGGCAGGCCAAGCCTGTCCACTTCTGGGGCAGTTACTTCACAAGGGGCAGGGTCAGTTCCCTGAGAAACTGGACCTCTACCTGTAGTCTGGTGGGGGGAAGACTGCTCTTCCTCCCCTATGCTCTCTGTTTGTGTAGAGTGATCCATAGTTTCAGGCTTCACTCTTTCTATTTCCTCCTGGGGTGGAGGTGAGGCCCTCAGGGTCTCATCCACTCTCTCAGGAATTCCTACCATTTTCAAATGGGCCTTGTGGTCAACCTCAGCCCAGGCTGAGATTTCTAGATCATTCCCCAGTAGACAATCTACAGGCAAGTTTGGGGACACTGCCACTCTCTTGGGGCCAGTGACTCCTCCCCAGCTGAGATTTATCACTGCCATGGGATGATCTGTCCTGATTCCATCAATGTTGGTCACCTGATAGCTAAACCCAGGTAAAAGCTGATCTAGGGGCACTAGCCTCTTGGTCACCATGGTGACACTGGCCCCTGTGTCCTTATAGGCCACAGCCTTCTGACCATTGATTATTGGTTCTTGTCTGTACCTGCCCAGAATACTGGGGCTCATGGTAAAGTTGGCAAACCCCATGCCACCATCACAGACCATAGTTGCTAATGCAGGGGACCTGGCTAGGCCAGAGTCCACTGGTGTCCCCAAAGAGAACCCAACTAAGTTTTTGGGTGCACTCCCACCACCTGGGGGATTACTACTAGTAGTAACAGGAGGTGTTGGAGCTGGTTTTGGAGGAACATTTTCTTTATTGCCATTCTTAGGACAGCTGGAGTCAGTCTTCCAGTGGCCAGGTTTCTTACACACATGGCAATATGGTTTCTTGGTATTAGAGGAAGTATTTTGGGACCCACCCCCAGCACTGGTTTGTTGGGGCCCTTCAGAGGACTTTTCTTGTTTATCATCCCCGCCTTTCTCTTTGGGCTTAGTGGAATCCTTCTTCTGGTCACCAACTTGGTTCTTAGGCCTAATCCTGGTTCTGACCCATTTGTCTGCCTTCTTTCCCAATTCTTGGGGAGAGGTCAGATCAGAGTCCACCAGGTGCTGGTGTAAAAGTTGGTTCTGACAATTATTAAGAATCTGCTCCCTCATAATGAGATTATACAATCCTTGATAATCATTAACTTTACTGCCATTTAACCAACCTTCCAGTGCCTTGGTTGCACAATCCACAAAGTCTACCCAATCTTGATTCTGTGCTTTCTGGGTGTCTCTGAACTTAAGTCTGTATTGATCAGTGGTTAAGCCAAACCCATCTATTAAAGCAGCTTTCAAGATATAATAATCATCAGCATCCTCTTCTCTTACAGAGAGGAGCTTGTCTCTCCCTTTATCTGAAAAGGAGAGCCACAGGATTGCTGCCCACTGCTCTACAGGGACCCTCTGTACTCTACAGGCCCTTTCAAGAGCAGATATCCATTTGTGGATATCATCCCCATTCTGATAGGGGGGCACAATCTTGTGGAGGTTCCTATTGTCAGGGACTCTCTCTCTAACTCTAGGGGTTTCATTACTGCCACCAGGGATCTCTAGACCCCACTTTCTTGAAGCTTTCTGAAGCTCCAGGGTTTCCCTGTCTAATGCTAACTGTTCTCTTTTAAGCTCAAGCTTAGCCTGCTCAAATTTGATCAGTCTGCATTTCCTCTCATGAGAGGTTTCTCTTCTCTGAGAAGAGGCAGAGGACCCTTTGGATCCCTTAGAATGGTTGGATCCCACTGAGGGGGATCTGTTCCTTCTTGGACCCACCACTCCCCTTTTAAGGGTGGAGGGAGTGCCTCTTGGGCCATCACCTCCATGCTGTGAGTGGTTTGTTTCTTCCAGGTCAGGATTTTCATCCTCTTCCTGTTCCTCTTCAGATTCCACTCTGGGAGTGTCCTCTTCTGAGGGGTGCCCACCCACTCTGTCCGTCCCTCTGGATCCTATGGACTCCATAAAGTCTGCTATGAGCAGGATCTCCTTGAGACGTTTTGTGTTGGCACCTCTTTCTGTCTTCAGTCCCCTAAGGGTGCACATTTCCCTGAGCTCTGCAAAGGTGAAATTATCATACTTATCTACTGGGACCCTCTGGGGTCCTTCCATAGCCTTAGTGCCACCTGAAGACATGTTTAGTGTAGTGATGTATCTATCTACACTAAGTGTGGCCTACTGAACCCTCTCTTGAGTTGTAGTCAAGGTGTGCTAAACCCTCTACACACAACTCCAAGTTCAGTAGAACTTATTGTATTCTAGCTTGAATTTATATGTACCTTTGGTACCTTGTGGCTTTCACTTTAGAAATTCAATTTGTTATCTGGTAAAACAATGGCAAGCTTGAATCCAACCGCTGCACACCAATGTGAGAAGTTGGCCTGGCATATGCTGTTCCTAGTTATAGGGACACCTTGCACCAGTCCAATTCGACTCTTATTGATGGTAGGTTTAAGACAACCTTTAAAGAAAGCTATCCTAGTGGTAGCTGTGGAGAGCAGCCTTCAGGCTAAGTCTTGAAGGAGTGTTAAGCTTATTGTTTTACCATAATAACCTCTTGAATAGCCAAATGAAAGAGTAGCCCACACAGGTATATATATAAAATATATGTATTTATTCTAGACAGAATCCCACAGTCACTTTATGTGGCTAGTGGCAAAGTTACAATTCAAACAAGCATTTCTAAACACAATAAATAGCACAGAAATCAATGGGCCCCAGGGGGGGACCAAACCATATACTAAAATAGTGGTATAAGAACCACGACAATTCTACAGGCAATGCCTAGGGCATTCAGGATCGCTGGCCCCTTAAGAATCCACCCACAGCTAAGAGGAAGGGGACCCACGGGAGGCGTGTGCAGTGCGAGAAGCTGCTGTCGGGATCGCAATGTTAGCCTATGGAGAATGTCGCGGTTGAATAATTAAGGTTTAAGGACACTTCTAACAACAGTACAAAGTTAAGGCTTGAGACTTAAGGCTTTGGAGAGCCCACCACCACGGGAGTACCGAAGTACCACTGTTACCTGCCCCAGGGAAGCCGGGTGCATAGGTCGATTCTGGTGTCGGGTCGCGGGCTGATTTTCTATGGAAAAGGAGTCCAAACTGCTGCTAGCTGGAAGTGTCGCTGAAGTCGTGAAGATTAAAGTTGAAGAAAAGACAAAGATGAACCTGAAAGCAGAGGGGACAGAGTCTGGGTCACAGCACAGTGACCAGGGAGCTCACAGGAAGGAGCTCGTGGATGTCGGGTGCTTCAGGTGTGGAAGGTACAGCTGGGCTCTGCAGTCACGGGCTCCGGGAGGCTTCAAGGAAGGCCAGCTTCTGGAGGGCGACTGTCCCACGTCGGCTGAGGGTCGCTGCGGTGTTAGTGTCCCGATTGGATCCACTAAGCATTGGCAACCGCAACCCACGCAAGATGAACAAAGCAGCTGCTGGTGCAGACCCACGTGGTCTGAGGGTGCTCTCCTTTGCAGGGAGCGTAGAGCAGGCCTGGAGCAACCAGGGGAACTCTTAGAAAAGAAGATTGTCCTCCGTCAGGGCCCACAAGTCGAGAGACCAGGGACCGCGGAAGGCAGCAAAATGGAGTGCGTAAAAGTGCTCCCACGGGCCACCGGAGCGGGTCAGGGAGCTGAGAGTCGGCACAAATGCTGCTTGAAGGTTGGCTCAAGAATGGGCCAAAGCACAACTTCCCCACTGGTCGGGGTCGTGTGCTGGACAAGAGGTGGCCGGTGTCTCGGGGTATGCGGGGATCTCGACACCCACGTGGTCCAGGGTGCTCAGACTTGCTGGGCACACTCACAGGACGCTGGGATGCACTGGAGACCCACCTCGAGGTTGCTGGAAGGCGTCGAAGGTCGTGAGAGCAACGAAGTTCCAACCGGGTATCTTGTAGTCTTTTAGGTGCCTGCCAAGCAGGGGGATAACTCCTTTATCCCAAGGGAGATTTCTTCAGTCAGCTGGGCAGCAGCTCGTCGAAGGTCAGTTCTGTGAAGTCCTGTACGAATCTAAGGCTCTAGGGCAAAGTTATTCCCCTATATCCCCAAGATTAGGGGATGGTCCAAAATAGAGCCTACCAATCAGAGTAGAGGCGGGAAAGGGTGGCTACACCCACTCCCCTTTGTGTGTTTCCCGCCTGGGCGAGGGGCAGGATGCCCCTGAACCGGTTCCAGGCGGTGTATGCAGAATTGGGGCTCTGCAGCTGCCTACGTGCAACTCTGAATGGACTTTTGGTGCACCCACCCTGTTCCAATCCACATATCCTGTCTGGGGAGGTGCTGGCACCTCCCTGCCACAGGAGCCCTATTGTCCAGATGGCGAGGCTGGGGTTTTCCCCAGCAACAGCCAGCCAGAGTCGTGTAGGTGGCGAACAGTAGCCATTTTGTGGTACATGTGCACTTTTAAATTGGTTTCCAAATTCTACCGCTTTTCCCATATCACCCTCCTAGCAAGGGGGAATCGTGCCCCCATGCCCATGGCTGGACTGGGGGTATGATTCCTTCATGTTTGACACCAAACACGATATGGTTCTGTGTAGCCACTCCAAAGTTACAGCGATGACGCAATAACTTATAATGCGGTTAAGAGTATATGGTATGGCTACACTACAAACAACCCAGTAACATTTTTACGAAGGTTGCAGGGAGGCCCTACTCACATAGGGGTCCCCCCTCACACATACCTCAGCACCCAGCCCTGTAGGATTACCAGGGCCTGCCATAGGGGTGACCTATGAGAGTATATGTGTTGTAATGGTATGGGACATAGGGTACCTACATCCCTGTAAGGGGTGCTAGCACCACCTTACCCAGGCTACAGTAGTGACCTGGTGGTGTCAGTTTGGGTGGCTGTCCCAGGGTGGCACAACAAGTGCTGCAGCCCTGGTAGGCCTACTGGGGGCCCCATGCCCTGGGTACCTAGGGTACCATCTACAAGGGACTGGTAGGGCATGCCCAGCATCCAATTATGTTTGTACCTAGAGTACTCACAACAGTTTTAGGGAGAAAGCAGATAGGCTGGGGTCCTGGATAGCAGGATCCCAGCCAGACTAGTCAAAAACCACTTAAATACCAGGCAAAAAGTTGGGGGCAACCATTAGTCAGATTCCACTCTCCTACAGTTAAGGTCTTAACTCTTACTCTGGCCTAATGGTTAAGGTCTTAGACTCTTACTCTGGCCTACTGGTTTAGGTCTTAGACTCTTACTCTGGCCTACTGGTTAAAGTCTTAACTCTTACTCTGGCCTAATGGTTAAGGTTTTAACTCTTCCTCTGGCCTAATGGTTGAGGTCTTAGACTCTTACTCTGGCCTAATGGTTAAGGTCTTAACTCTTACTCTGACCTAATGGTTAAGGTCTTAGACTCTTACTCTGGCCTAATGGTTAAGGTCTTGACTCTTACTCTGGCCTAATGGTTAAAGTCTTAGACTCTTACTCTGGCCTAATGGTTAAGGTCTAGACTCTTATTCTGGACTAATGGTTAAGCTCTTAACTCTTCCTCTGGGCTAATGGCTAAGTTCTTAACTCTTACTCTGACCTAATGGTTAAGGTCTTAGACTCTTACTCTGGCCTAATGGTTAAGGCCGCAGACTCTTACTCTTGCCTAATGGTTAAGAACTTAACTCTTACTCTGGCCTAATGGTTAAGGTGTTAACTCTTACACTGGCCTACTGGTTAAGGTCTTTGCTCTTACTCTGGCCTACTGGTTAAGGTCCTAGACTCTTACTCTGGCCTAATCGTTAAGGTCCTAACTCTTACTATTGACTAATGGTTAAGGTCTTAACTCTTACTCTGGCCTAATGGGTAAGGTCTTAGACTCTTACTCTGGCCTAATGCTTAAAGTCTTAGACTCTTACTCTGGCCTAATGGTTAAGGTCTTAGACTCTTACACTGGCCTGCTGGTTAAGGTATTTGCTCTTACTCTGGCCTACTGGTTAAGGTCCTAGACTCTTACTCTGGCCTAATGGTTAAGGTCCTAACTATTACTATTGACTAATGGTTATGGTCTTAACTCTTACTCTGGCCTAATTGGTAAGGTCTTAGACTCTTACTCTGGCCTACTGGTTAAGGTCTTAACTCTTACTCTGGCCTAATGGGTAAGATCTTAGACTCTTACTCTGTCCTAATGGTTAAGGTCTTAGACTCTTACTCTGGCCTAATGGTTAAGGTCTAGACTCTTACTCTGGCCTAATCCGTAAGGTCTTAACTCTTACTATGGCCTAATGGTTAAGGTCTTAGACTCTTACTCTTGCCTAATGGTTAAGGTCTTAACTCTTACTCTGGCCTAATGGTTAAGGTCTTAACTCTTACTTTGGCCTAATGGTGAAGGTCTTAACTCTTACTATTGACTAATGGTTAAGGTCTTAACTCTTACTCTATCCTAATGGTTAAGGTCTTAGACTCTTACTCTGGCCTAATGGTTAAGGTCTTAATTCTTACTCTGGCCTAATGGTTAAGGTCTTAACTCTTACTTTGGACTAATGGTTAAGGTCTTAGACTCTCACTCTGGCATAATGGCTAAGGTCTTAACTCTTACTCTGGCCTACTGGTTAAGGTATTAGACTCTTACTCTGGCCTACTGGTTAAAGTCTTAACTCTTACTCTGGCCTAATGGTTAAGGTTTTAACTCTTACTCTGGCCTAATGGTTGAGGTCTTAGACTCTTACTCTGGCCTAATGGTTAAGGTCTTAACTCTTACTCTGACCTAATGGTTAAGGTCTTAGACTCTTACTCTGGCCTAATGGTTAAGGTCTTGACTCTTACTCTGGCCTAATGGTTAAAGTCTTAGACTCTTACTCTGGCCTAATGGTTAAGGTCTAGACTCTTATTCTGGACTAATGGTTAAGCTCTTAACTCTTCCTCTGGGCTAATGGCTAAGTTCTTAACTATTACTCTGACCTAATGGTTAAGGTCTTAGACTCTTACTCTAGCCTAATGGTTAAGGTCGCAGACTCTTACTCTTGCCTAATGGTTAAGATCTTAACTCTTACTCTGGCCTAATGGTTAAGGTGTTAACTCTTACTCTGGCCTAATGGTTAAGGTGTTAGACTCTTACACTGGCCTACTGGTTAAGGTCTTAGACTCTTACTCTTGCCTAATGGTTAAGGTCTTAACTCTTACTCTGGCCTAATGGTTAAGGTCTTAACTCTTACTTTGGCCTAATGGTGAAGGTCTTAACTCTTACTATTGACTAATGGTTAAGGTCTTAACTCTTACTCTATCCTAATGGTTAAGGTCTTAGACTCTTACTCTGGCCTAATGGTTAAGGTCTTAATTCTTACTCTGGCCTAATGGTTAAGGTCTTAACTCTTACTTTGGACTAATGGTTAAGGTCTTAGACTCTCACTCTGGCATAATGGCTAAGGTCTTAACTCTTACTCTGGCCTACTGGTTAAGGTCTTAGACTCTTACTCTGGCCTACTGGTTAAAGTCCTAACTCTTACTCTGGCCTAATGGTTAAGGTTTTAACTCTTACTCTGGCCTAATGGTTGAGGTCTTAGACTCTTACTCTGGCCTAATGGTTAAGGTCTTAACTCTTACTATGGCCTAATGGTTAAGGTCTTAGACTCTTACTCTTGCCTAATGGTTAAGGTCTTAACTCTTACTCTGGCCTAATGGTTAAGGTCTTAACTCTTACTTTGGCCTAATGGTGAAGGTCTTAACTCTTACTATTGACTAATGGTTAAGGTCTTAACTCTTACTCTATCCTAATGGTTAAGGTCTTAGACTCTTACTCTGGCCTAATGGTTAAGGTCTTAATTCTTACTCTGGCCTAATGGTTAAGGTCTTAACTCTTACTTTGGACTAATGGTTAAGGTCTTAGACTCTCACTCTGGCATAATGGCTAAGGTCTTAACTCTTACTCTGGCCTACTGGTTAAGGTCTTAGACTCTTACTCTGGCCTACTGGTTAAAGTCTTAACTCTTACTCTGGCCTAATGGTTAAGGTTTTAACTCTTACTCTGGCCTAATGGTTGAGGTCTTAGACTCTTACTCTGGCCTAATGGTTAAGGTCTTAACTCTTACTCTGACCTAATGGTTAAGGTCTTAGACTCTTACTCTGGCCTAATGGTTAAGGTCTTGACTCTTACTCTGGCCTAATGGTTAAAGTCTTAGACTCTTACTCTGGCCTAATGGTTAAGGTCTAGACTCTTATTCTGGACTAATGGTTAAGCTCTTAACTCTTCCTCTGGGCTAATGGCTAAGTTCTTAACTCTTACTCTGACCTAATGGTTAAGGTCTTAGACTCTTACTCTAGCCTAATGGTTAAGGTCGCAGACTCTTACTCTTCCCTAATGGTTAAGATCTTAACTCTTACTCTGGCCTAATGGTTAAGGTGTTAACTCTTACTCTGGCCTAATGGTTAAGGTGTTAGACTCTTACACTGGCCTACTGGTTAAGGTCTTAGACTCTTACTCTTGCCTAATGGTTAAGGTCTTAACTCTTACTCTGGCCTAATGGTTAAGGTCTTGACTCTTACTTTGGCCTAATGGTGAAGGTCTTAACTCTTACTATTGACTAATGGTTAAGGTCTTAACTCTTACTCTATCCTAATGGTTAAGGTCTTAGACTCTTACTCTGGCCTAATGGTTAAGGTCTTAATTCTTACTCTGGCCTAATGGTTAAGGTCTTAACTCTTACTTTGGACTAATGGTTAAGGTCTTAGACTCTCACTCTGGCATAATGGCTAAGGTCTTAACTCTTACTCTGGCCTACTGGTTAAGGTCTTAGACTCTTACTCTGGCCTACTGGTTAAAGTCTTAACTCTTACTCTGGCCTAATGGTTAAGGTTTTAACTCTTACTCTGGCCTAATGGTTGAGGTCTTAGACTCTTACTCTGGCCTAATGGTTAAGGTCTTAACTCTTACTCTGACCTAATGGTTAAGGTCTTAGACTCTTACTCTGGCCTAATGGTTAAGGTCTTGACTCTTACTCTGGCCTAATGGTTAAAGTCTTAGACTCTTACTCTGGCCTAATGGTTAAGGTCTAGACTCTTATTCTGGACTAATGGTTAAGCTCTTAACTCTTCCTCTGGGCTAATGGCTAAGTTCTTAACTCTTACTCTGACCTAATGGTTAAGGTCTTAGACTCTTACTCTAGCCTAATGGTTAAGGTCGCAGACTCTTACTCTTGCCTAATGGTTAAGATCTTAACTCTTACTCTGGCCTAATGGTTAAGGTGTTAACTCTTACTCTGGCCTAATGGTTAAGGTGTTAGACTCTTACACTGGCCTACTGGTTAAGGTCTTTGCTCTTACTCTGGCCTACTGGTTAAGGTCCTAGACTCTTACTCTGGCCTAATGGTTAAGATCTTAACTCTTACTCTGGCCTAATGGTTAAGGTGTTAACTCTTACTCTGGCCTAATGGTTAAGGTGTTAGACTCTTACACTGGCCTACTGGTTAAGGTCTTAGACTCTTACTCTTGCCTAATGGTTAAGGTCTTAACTCTTACTCTGGCCTAATGGTTAAGGTCTTAACTCTTACTTTGGCCTAATGGTGAAGGTCTTAACTCTTACTATTGACTAATGGTTAAGGTCTTAACTCTTACTCTATCCTAATGGTTAAGGTCTTAGACTCTTACTCTGGCCTAATGGTTAAGGTCTTAATTCTTACTCTGGCCTAATGGTTAAGGTCTTAACTCTTACTTTGGACTAATGGTTAAGGTCTTAGACTCTCACTCTGGCATAATGGCTAAGGTCTTAACTCTTACTCTGGCCTACTGGTTAAGGTCTTAGACTCTTACTCTGGCCTACTGGTTAAAGTCTTAACTCTTACTCTGGCCTAATGGTTAAGGTTTTAACTCTTACTCTGGCCTAATGGTTGAGGTCTTAGACTCTTACTCTGGCCTAATGGTTAAGGTCTTAACTCTTACTCTGACCTAACGGTTAAGGTCTTAGACTCTTACTCTGGCCTAATGGTTAAGGTCTTGACTCTTACTCTGGCCTAATGGTTAAAGTCTTAGACTCTTACTCTGGCCTAATGGTTAAGGTCTAGACTCTTATTCTGGACTAATGGGTAAGCTCTTAACTCTTCCTCTGGGCTAATGGCTAAGTTCTTAACTCTTACTCTGACCTAATGGTTAAGGTCTTAGACTCTTACTCTAGCCTAATGGTTAAGGTCGCAGACTCTTACTCTTGCCTAATGGTTAAGATCTTAACTCTTACTCTGGCCTAATGGTTAAGGTGTTAACTCTTACTCTGGCCTAATGGTTAAGGTGTTAGACTCTTACACTGGCCTACTGGTTAAGGTCTTTGCTCTTACTCTGGCCTACTGGTTAAGGTCCTAGACTCTTACTCTGGCCTAATGGTTAAGGTCCTAACTCTTACTATTGACTAATGGTTAAGGTCTTAACTCTTACTCTGGCCTAATGGGTAAGGTCTTAGACTCTTACTCTGGCCTACTGGTTAAGGTCTTAACTCTTACTCTGGCCTAATGGGTAAGGTCTTAGTCTCTTACTCTGTACTAATGGTTAAGGTCTTAGACTCTTACTCTGGCCTAATGGTTAAGGTCTAGACTCTTACTCTGGCCTAATCCGTAAGGTCTCAACTCTTACTATGGCCTAATGGTTAAGGTCTTAGACTCTTACTCTTGCCTAATGGTTAAGGTCTTAACTCTAACTCTGGCCTAATGGTTAAGGTCTTAACTCTTACTTTGGCCTAATGGTTAAGGTCTTAACTCTTACTATTGACTAATGATTAAGGTCTTAACTCTTACTCTGGCCTAATGGTTAAGGTCTTAGACACTTACTCTGTCCTAATGGTTAAGGTCTTAGACTCTTACTCTGGCCTAATGGTTAAGGTCTTAGACTCTTACTCTGGCCTACTGGTTAAGGTCTTAATTCTTACTCTGGCCTAATGGTTAAGGTTTTAACTCTTACTCTGGCCTAATGGTTAAGGTCTTAGACTCTTACTCTGTCCTAATGGTTAAGGTCTTAGACTCTTACTCTGGCCTAATGGTTAAGGTCTTAGCCTCTTACTCTTGCCTAATGGTTAATGTAGGAGAGTGGAATCTGACTAATGGTTGCCCCCAACTTTTTGCCTGGTATTTAAGTGGTTTTTGACTAGTCTGGCTGGGATCCTGCTATCCAGGACCCCAGCCTATCTGCTTCCTCTGACAAACTATGTGGGTACCCTAGGTACCAACCAATTGGATGCTGGGCATGCCCTTCCAGTCCCTTGTAGATGGTACCCTAGGTACCCAGGGCATGGGTCCCCCAGTAGGCCTACCAGGGCTGCAGCACTTATTGTGCCACCCTGGGACAGCCACCCAAACTGACACCACCAGGCCACTACTGTAGCCTGGGTAAGGTGGTGCTAGCACCCCTTACAGGGACGTAGGTACCCTATGTCCCATACCATTACAACACATATACTCTCATAGGTCACCCCTATGGCAGGCCCTGGTAATCCTACAGGGCTGGGTGCTGAGGTATGTGTGAGGGGGGACCCCTACATGAGTAGGACCTCTCTGCAACCTTCGTAACACCGTTACTGGGTTGTTTGTAGTGTAGCCATACCATATACTCTACCGCATTATATGTTATTGCGTCATCGCTGTAACTTGGGACTGGCTACACAGAACCATATCGTGTTTGGTGTCAAACATGAAGGAATCATACCCCCAGTCCAGCCATGGGCATGGGGGCACGATTCCCCCTTGCTAGGAGGGTGATATGGGAAAAGCGGTATATTTTAGACACCAATTTAAAAGTGCACATGTACCACAAAATGGCTACTGTTCGCCACCTACACGACTCTGGCTGGCTGTTGCTGGGGAAAATCCCAGCCTCTCCAGCTGGACAATAGGGCTCCTGTGGCAGGGAGGTGCCAGCACCTCCCCAGACAGGATGATGTGGATTGGAACAGGGTGGGTGCACCAAAAGTCCATTCAGAGTTGCACGTAGGCAGCTGCAGAGCCCCAATTCTGCATACACCGCCTGGAACCGGTTCAGGGGCATCCTGCCCCTCGCCCAGGCGGGAAACACACAAAGGGGAGTGGGTGTAGCCACCCTTTCCCGCCTCTACTCTGATTGGTAGGCTCTATTTTGGACCATCCCCTAATCTTGGGGATATATGGGAATAACTTTGCCCTAGAGCCTTAGATTCGTACAGGACTTCACAGAACTGACCTTCGACGAGCTGCTGCCCAGCTGACTGAAGAAATCTCCCTTGGGATAAAGGAGTTATCCCCCTGCTTGGCAGGCACCTAAAAGACTACAAGATACCCGGTTGGAACTTCGTTGCTCTCACGACCTTCGACGCCTTCCCGCAACCTCGAGGTGGGTCTCCAGTGCATCCCAGCGTCCTGTGAGTGTGCCCAGCAAGTCTGAGCACCCTGGACCACGTGGGTGTCGAGATCCCCGCATACCCCGAGACACCGGCCACCTCTTGTCCAGCACACGACCCCGACCAGTGGGGAAGTTGTGCTTTGGCCCATTCTTGAGCCAACCTTCAAGCAGCACTTGTGCCGACTCTCAGCTCCCTGGCCCGCTCCGGTGGCCCGTGGGAGCACTTTTACGCACTCCATTTTGCTGCCTTCCGCGGTCCCTTGTCTCTCGACTTGTGGGCCCTGACGGAGGACAATCTTCCTTTCTAAGAGTTCCCCTGGTTGCTCCAGGCCTGCTCTACGCTCCCTGCAAAGGAGAGCACCCTCAGACCTCGTGGGTCTGCACCAGCAGCTGCTTTGTTCATCTTGCGTGGGTTGCGGTTGCCAATGCTTAGTGGATCCAATCGGGACACTAACACCGCAGCGACCCTCAGCCGACGTGGGACAGTCGCCCTCCAGAAGCTGGCCTTCCTTGAAGCCTCCCGGAGCCCGTGACTGCAGAGCCCAGCTGTACCTTCCACACCTGAAGCACCCGACATCCACGAGCTCCTTCCTGTGAGCTCCCTGGTCACTGTGCTGTGACCCAGACTCTGTCCCCTCTGCTTTCAGGTTCATCTTTGTCTTTTCTTCAACTTTAATCTTCACGACTTCAGCGACACTTCCAGCTAGCAGCAGTTTGGACTCCTTTTCCATAGAAAATCAGCCCGCGACCCGACACCAGAATCGACCTATGCACCCGGCTTCCCTGGGGCAGGTAACAGTGGTACTTCGGTACTCCCGTGGTGGTGGGCTCTCCAAAGCCTTAAGTCTCAAGCCTTAACTTTGTACTGTTGTTAGAAGTGTCCTTAAACCTTAATTATTCAACCGCGACATTCTCCATAGGCTAACATTGCGATCCCGACAGCAGCTTCTCGCACTGCACACGCCTCCCGTGGGTCCCCTTCCTCTTAACTGTGGGTGGATTCTTAAGGGGCCAGCGATCCTGAATGCCCTAGGCATTGCCTGTAGAATTGTTGTGGTTCTTATACCACTATTTTAGTATATGGTTTGGTCCCCCCCTGGGGCCCATTGATTTCTGTGCTATTTATTGTGTTTAGAAATGCTTGTTTGAATTGTAACTTTGCCACTAGCCACATAAAGTGACTGTGGGATTCTGTCTAGAATAAATACATATATTTTATATATATACCTGTGTGGGCTACTCTTTCATTTGGTTATTCAAGAGGTTATTATGGTAAAACAATAAGCTTAACACTCCTTCAAGACTTAGCCTGAAGGCTGCTCTCCACAGCTACCACTAGGATAGCTTTCTTTAAAGGTTGTCTTAAACCTACCATCAATGGGAGTCGAATTGGACTGGTGCAAGGTGTCCCTATAACTAGGAACAGCATATGCCAGGCCAACTTCTCACATTGGTGTGCAGCGGTTGGATTCAAGCTTGCCATTGTTTTACCAGATAACAAATTGAATTTCTAAAGTGGAAGCCACAAGGTACCAAAGGTACATATAAATTCAAGCTAGAATACAATAAGTTCTACTGAACTTGGAGTTGTGTGTAGAGGGTTTAGCACACCTTGACTACAACTCAAGAGAGGGTTCAGTAGGCCACACTTAGTGTAGGTAGATACATCACTACACTAAACATGTCTTCCAGTGGCACTAAGGCTATGGAAGGACCCCAGAGGGTCCCAGTAGATAAGTATGATAATTTCACCTTTGCTGAGCTCAGGGAAATGTGCACCCTTAGGAAACTGAAGACAGAAAGAGGTGCCAACACAAAACGTCTCAAAGAGATCCTGCTCATAGCAGACTTTATGGAGTCCATAGGATCCAGAGGGATGGACAACGTGGGTGGGCACCCCTCAGAAGAGGACACTCCCAGAGTGGAATCTGAAGAGGATCAGGAAGAGGATGAAAATCCTGACCTGGAAGACACAAACCACTCACAGCATGGAAGTGATGGCCCAAGAGGCACTCCTTCCACCCTTAAAAGGAGAGTGGTGGGTCCAAGAAGGAACAGATCCCCCTCAGTGGGATCCAACCATTCTAAGGGATCCAAAGGGTCCTCTGCCTCTTCTCAGAGAAGAGAATCCTCTCATGAGAGGAAATGCAGACTGATCAAATTTGAGCAGGCTAAGCTTCAGCTTAAAAGAGAACAGTTAGCATTAGACAGGGAAACCCTGGAGCTTCAGAAAGCTTCAAAGAAATGGGGTCTAGAGATCCCTGGTGGCAGTGATGAAACCCCTAGAGTTAGAGAGAGAGTCCCTGACAATAGGAACCTCCACAAGATTGTGCCCCCCTATCAGAATGGGGATGATATCCACAAATGGATATCTGCTCTTGAAAGGGCCTGTAGAGTACAGAGGGTCCCTGTAGAGCAGTGGGCAGCAATCCTGTGGCTCTCCTTTTCAGATAAAGGGAGAGACAAGCTCCTCTCTGTAAGAGAAGAGGATGCTGATGATTATTATATCTTGAAAGCTGCTTTAATAGATGGGTTTGGCTTAACCACTGATCAATACAGACTTAAGTTCAGAGACACCCAGAAAGCACAGAATCAAGATTGGGTAGACTTTGTGGATTGTGCAACCAAGGCACTGGAAGGTTGGTTAAATGGCAGTAAAGTTAATGATTATCAAGGATTGTATAATCTCATTATGAGGGAGCAGATTCTTAATAATTGTCAGAACCAACTTTTACACCAGCACCTGGTGGACTCTGATCTGACCTCTCCCCAAGAATTGGGAAAGAAGGCAGACAAATGGGTCAGAACCAGGATCAGGCCTAAGAACCAAGTTGGTGACCAGAAGAAGGATTCCACTAAGCCCAAAGACAAAGGTGGGGATGATAAACAAGAAAAGTCCTCTGAAGGGCCCCAACAAACCAGTGCTGGGGGTGGGTCCCAAAATACTTCCTCTAATACCAAGAAACCCTATTGCCATGTCTGTAAGAAACCTGGCCACTGGAAAACTGACTCCAGCTGTCCTAAAAATGGCAATAAAGAAAATGTTCCTCCAAAACCTGCTCCAACACCTCCTGTTACTACTAGTAGTAATCCCCCAGGTGGTGGGAGTGCACCCAAAAACTTAGTTGGGTTCTCTTTGGGGACACCAGTGGACTCTGGCCTAGCCAGGTCCCCTGCATTAGCAACCATGGTCTGTGATGGTGGCATGGGGTTTGCCAACTTTACCATGAGCCCCAGTATTCTGGGCAGGTACAGACAAGAACCAATAATCAATGGTCAAAAGGCTGTGGCCTATAAGGACACAGGGGCCACTGTCACCATGGTGACCAAGAGGCTAGTGCCCCTAGATCAGCTTTTACCTGGGTTTAGCTATCAGGTGACCAACATTGATGGAGTTAGGAAAGATCATCCCATGGCAGTGATAAATCTCAGCTGGGGAGGAGTCACTGGCCCCAAGAGGGTGGCAGTGTCCCCAAACTTGCCTGTAGATTGTTTACTGGGGAATGATCTAGAAATCTCAGCCTGGGCTGAGGTTGACCACAAGGCCCATTTGAAAATGGTAGGAATTCCTGAGAGAGTGGATGAGACCCTGAGGGCCTCACCTCCACCCCAGGAGAAAATAGAAAGAGTGAAGCCTGAAACTATGGATCACTCTACACAAACAGAGAGCATAGGGGAGGAGGAGCAGTCTTCCCCCCACCAGACTACAGGTAAAGGTCCAGTTTCTCAGGGAACTGACCCTGCCCCTTGGGAAGTAACTGCCCCAGAAGTGGACAGGCTTGGCCTGCCCACCTCTCTGATGGCAGGGGATCCTTCCAAGGTGGTACCCAGTCTGGAGCAGGTATCCTGCCCCTCTCTACCCTGCCTCAGTCAGCCCAGGGCTGCAGAGGTCAGGGAGGCCAGTGGACCCTTACTGGGCCCCTGTCCAGAGGAACCCCCTCATCAAGAGATTAGGGACACCCAGCAGAGTAGTTTCAGCCAGGTGAATATTCCTCTACAAACTGAGGGATCCCCCTTACCCCTAGGTATAGGCACCCCTCAAATGGATGTTGTTGAGCACAGGGAAACCTGGGGCCTAGCTGCCCCAAACCTTCCAGTGCCCTCCACTATTCCAGCCAAAGGGATCCAGCCCCCAGCTGTAGGCAGCCAGAGGTTGACCCCTAGGGCCAGATATGACACCGTCATGGGCAGAAAGGCTTCCATAGTGGCCAGTGATCTGAGGAGGTTGAGACCAACCCAAGTAGGGTCTCACTTCCAGACTCAGACACCCCACCAGCCCACCTCTGACCCAAAAACCAATACAGGTAATTTCCCTAGACTTTGGAGAAACTCTAGAACCCCTTGGGGTAGGATTTCCCAAGTGGACCATGACACAGGGAGCAACCATGTTAGTACAGGTTCTTCCTTATATGGCCACTCAGGAAATAAAGGCTTATCTGGACAAGGTTAGCCTTATCTCCTTTCGTTTGGGGGGGGGTTATGTAGGAGAGTGGAATCTGACTAATGGTTGCCCCCAACTTTTTGCCTGGTATTTAAGTGGTTTTTGACTAGTCTGGCTGGGATCCTGCTATCCAGGACCCCAGCCTATCTGCTTCCTCTGACAAACTATGTGGGTACCCTAGGTACCAACCAATTGGATGCTGGGCATGCCCTTCCAGTCCCTTGTAGATGGTACCCTAGGTACCCAGGGCATGGGTCCCCCAGTAGGCCTACCAGGGCTGCAGCACTTATTGTGCCACCCTGGGACAGCCACCCAAACTGACACCACCAGGCCACTACTGTAGCCTGGGTAAGGTGGTGCTAGCACCCCTTACAGGGACGTAGGTACCCTATGTCCCATACCATTACAACACATATACTCTCATAGGTCACCCCTATGGCAGGCCCTGGTAATCCTACAGGGCTGGGTGCTGAGGTATGTGTGAGGGGGGACCCCTACATGAGTAGGACCTCTCTGCAACCTTCGTAACACCGTTACTGGGTTGTTTGTAGTGTAGCCATACCATATACTCTACCGCATTATATGTTATTGCGTCATCGCTGTAACTTGGGACTGGCTACACAGAACCATATCGTGTTTGGTGTCAAACATGAAGGAATCATACCCCCAGTCCAGCCATGGGCATGGGGGCACGATTCCCCCTTGCTAGGAGGGTGATATGGGAAAAGCGGTATATTTTAGACACCAATTTAAAAGTGCACATGTACCACAAAATGGCTACTGTTCGCCACCTACACGACTCTGGCTGGCTGTTGCTGGGGAAAATCCCAGCCTCTCCAGCTGGACAATAGGGCTCCTGTGGCAGGGAGGTGCCAGCACCTCCCCAGACAGGATGATGTGGATTGGAACAGGGTGGGTGCACCAAAAGTCCATTCAGAGTTGCACGTAGGCAGCTGCAGAGCCCCAATTCTGCATACACCGCCTGGAACCGGTTCAGGGGCATCCTGCCCCTCGCCCAGGCGGGAAACACACAAAGGGGAGTGGGTGTAGCCACCCTTTCCCGCCTCTACTCTGATTGGTAGGCTCTATTTTGGACCATCCCCTAATCTTGGGGATATATGGGAATAACTTTGCCCTAGAGCCTTAGATTCGTACAGGACTTCACAGAACTGACCTTCGACGAGCTGCTGCCCAGCTGACTGAAGAAATCTCCCTTGGGATAAAGGAGTTATCCCCCTGCTTGGCAGGCACCTAAAAGACTACAAGATACCCGGTTGGAACTTCGTTGCTCTCACGACCTTCGACGCCTTCCCGCAACCTCGAGGTGGGTCTCCAGTGCATCCCAGCGTCCTGTGAGTGTGCCCAGCAAGTCTGAGCACCCTGGACCACGTGGGTGTCGAGATCCCCGCATACCCCGAGACACCGGCCACCTCTTGTCCAGCACACGACCCCGACCAGTGGGGAAGTTGTGCTTTGGCCCATTCTTGAGCCAACCTTCAAGCAGCACTTGTGCCGACTCTCAGCTCCCTGGCCCGCTCCGGTGGCCCGTGGGAGCACTTTTACGCACTCCATTTTGCTGCCTTCCGCGGTCCCTTGTCTCTCGACTTGTGGGCCCTGACGGAGGACAATCTTCCTTTCTAAGAGTTCCCCTGGTTGCTCCAGGCCTGCTCTACGCTCCCTGCAAAGGAGAGCACCCTCAGACCTCGTGGGTCTGCACCAGCAGCTGCTTTGTTCATCTTGCGTGGGTTGCGGTTGCCAATGCTTAGTGGATCCAATCGGGACACTAATACCGCAGCGACCCTCAGCCGACGTGGGACAGTGGCCCTCCAGAAGCTGGCCTTCCTTGAAGCCTCCCGGAGCCCGTGACTGCAGAGCCCAGCTGTACCTTCCACACCTGAAGCACCCGACATCCACGAGCTCCTTCCTGTGAGCTCCCTGGTCACTGTGCTGTGACCCAGACTCTGTCCCCTCTGCTTTCAGGTTCATCTTTGTCTTTTCTTCAACTTTAATCTTCACGACTTCAGCGACACTTCCAGCTAGCAGCAGTTTGGACTCCTTTTCCATAGAAAATCAGCCCGCGACCCGACACCAGAATCGACCTATGCACCCGGCTTCCCTGGGGCAGGTAACAGTGGTACTTCGGTACTCCCGTGGTGGTGGGCTCTCCAAAGCCTTAAGTCTCAAGCCTTAACTTTGTACTGTTGTTAGAAGTGTCCTTAAACCTTAATTATTCAACCGCGACATTCTCCATAGGCTAACATTGCGATCCCGACAGCAGCTTCTCGCACTGCACACGCCTCCCGTGGGTCCCCTTCCTCTTAACTGTGGGTGGATTCTTAAGGGGCCAGCGATCCTGAATGCCCTAGGCATTGCCTGTAGAATTGTCGTGGTTCTTATACCACTATTTTAGTATATGGTTTGGTCCCCCCCTGGGGCCCATTGATTTCTGTGCTATTTATTGTGTTTAGAAATGCTTGTTTGAATTGTAACTTTGCCACTAGCCACATAAAGTGACTGTGGGATTCTGTCTAGAATAAATACATATATTTTATATATATACCTGTGTGGGCTACTCTTTCATTTGGTTATTCAAGAGGTTATTATGGTAAAACAATAAGCTTAACACTCCTTCAAGACTTAGCCTGAAGGCTGCTCTCCACAGCTACCACTAGGATAGCTTTCTTTAAAGGTTGTCTTAAACCTACCATCAATGGGAGTCGAATTGGACTGGTGCAAGGTGTCCCTATAACTAGGAACAGCATATGCCAGGCCAACTTCTCACAGTTAAGGTCTTAACTCTTACTCTGGCCTAATGGTTAAGGTCTTAGACTCTTACTCTGGCCTACTGGTTTAGGTCTTAGACTCTTACTCTGGCCTACTGGTTAAAGTCTTAACTCTTACTCTGGCCTAATGGTTAAGGATTTAACTCTTCCTCTGGCCTAATGGTTGAGGTCTTAGACTCTTACTCTGGCCTAATGGTTAAGGTCTTAACTCTTACTCTGACCTAATGGTTAAGGTCTTAGACTCTTACTCTGGCCTAATGGTTAAGGTCTTGACTCTTACTCTGGCCTAATGGTTAAAGTCTTAGACTCTTACTCTGGCCTAATGGTTAAGGTCTAGACTCTTATTCTGGACTAATGGTTAAGCTCTTAACTCTTCCTCTGGGCTAATGGCTAAGTTCTTAACTCTTACTCTGACCTAATGGTTAAGGTCTTAGACTCTTACTCTGGCCTAATGGTTAAGGCCGCAGACTCTTACTCTTGCCTAATGGTTAAGAACTTAACTCTTACTCTGGCCTAATGGTTAACGTGTTAACTCTTACACTGGCCTACTGGTTAAGGTCTTTGCTCTTACTCTGGCCTACTGGTTAAGGTCCTAGACTCTTACTCTGGCCTAATGGTTAAGGTCCTAACTCTTACTATTGACTAATGGTTAAGGTCTTAACTCTTACTCTGGCCTAATGGGTAAGGTCTTAGACTCTTACTCTGGCCTAATGCTTAAAGTCTTAGACTCTTACTCTGGCCTAATGGTTAAGGTCTTAGACTCTTACACTGGCCTGCTGGTTAAGGTATTTGCTCTTACTCTGGCCTACTGGTTAAGGTCCTAGACTCTTACTCTGGCCTAATGGTTAAGGTCCTAACTATTACTATTGACTAATGGTTATGGTCTTAACTCTTACTCTGGCCTAATTGGTAAGGTCTTAGACTCTTACTCTGGTCTACTGGTTAAGGTCTTAACTCTTACTCTGGCCTAATGGGTAAGATCTTAGACTCTTACTCTGTCCTAATGGTTAAGGTCTTAGACTCTTACTCTGGCCTAATGGTTAAGGTCTTAACTCTTACTCTGGCCTAATGGTTAAGGTCTTAACTCTTACTTTGGCCTAATGGTGAAGGTCTTAACTCTTACTATTGACTAATGGTTAAGGTCTTAACTCTTACTCTATCCTAATGGTTAAGGTCTTAGACTCTTACTCTGGCCTAATGGTTAAGGTCTTAATTCTTACTCTGGCCTAATGGTTAAGGTCTTAACTCTTACTTTGGACTAATGGTTAAGGTCTTAGACTCTCACTCTGGCATAATGGCTAAGGTCTTAACTCTTACTCTGGCCTAATGGTTAAAGTTTTAACTTTTACTCTGGCCTAATGTTTGAGGTCTTAGACTCTTACTCTGGCCTACTGGTTAAAGTCTTAACTCTTACTCTGGCCTAATGGTTAAGGTTTTAACTCTTACTCTGGCCTAATGGTTGAGGTCTTAGACTCTTACTCTGGCCTAATGGTTAAGGTCTTAACTCTTACTCTGACCTAATGGTTAAGGTCTTAGACTCTTACTCTGGCCTAATGGTTAAGGTCTTGACTCTTACTCTGGCCTAATGGTTAAAGTCTTAGACTCTTACTCTGGCCTAATGGTTAAGGTCTAGACTCTTATTCTGGACTAATGGTTAAGCTCTTAACTCTTCCTCTGGGCTAATGGCTCAGTTCTTAACTCTTACTCTGACCTAATGGTTAAGGTCTTAGACTCTTACTCTAGCCTAATGGTTAAGGTCGCAGACTCTTACTCTTGCCTAATGGTTAAGATCTTAACTCTTACTCTGGCCTAATGGTTAAGGTGTTAACTCTTACTCTGGCCTAATGGTTAAGGTGTTAGACTCTTACACTGGCCTACTGGTTAAGGTCTTAGACTCTTACTCTTGCCTAATGGTTAAGGTCTTAACTCTTACTCTGGCCTAATGGTTAAGGTCTTAACTCTTACTTTGGCCTAATGGTGAAGGTCCTAACTCTTACTATTGACTAATGGTTAAGGTCTTAACTCTTACTCTATCCTAATGGTTAAGGTCTTAGACTCTTACTCTGGCCTAATGGTTAAGGTCTTAATTCTTACTCTGGCCTAATGGTTAAGGTCTTAACTCTTACTTTGGACTAATGGTTAAGGTCTTAGACTCTCACTCTGGCATAATGGCTAAGGTCTTAACTCTTACTCTGGCCTACTGGTTAAGGTCTTAGACTCTTACTCTGGCCTACTGGTTAAAGTCTTAACTCTTACTCTGGCCTAATGGTTAAGGTTTTAACTCTTACTCTGGCCTAATGGTTGAGGTCTTAGACTCTTACTCTGGCCTAATGGTTAAGGTCTTAACTCTTACTATGGCCTAATGGTTAAGGTCTTAGACTCTTACTCTTGCCTAATGGTTAAGGTCTTAACTCTTACTCTGGCCTAATGGTTAAGGTCTTAACTCTTACTTTGGCCTAATGGTGAAGGTCTTAACTCTTACTATTGACTAATGGTTAAGGTCTTAACTCTTACTCTATCCTAATGGTTAAGGTCTTAGACTCTTACTCTGGCCTAATGGTTAAGGTCTTAATTCTTACTCTGGCCTAATGGTTAAGGTCTTAACTCTTACTTTGGACTAATGGTTAAGGTCTTAGACTCTCACTCTGGCATAATGGCTAAGGTCTTAACTCTTACTCTGGCCTACTGGTTAAGGTCTTAGACTCTTTGTGAGAAGTTGGCCTGGCATATGCTGTTCCTAGTTATAGGGACACCTTGCACCAGTCCAATTCGACTCTTATTGATGGTAGGTTTAAGACAACCTTTAAAGAAAGCTATCCTAGTGGTAGCTGTGGAGAGCAGCCTTCAGGCTAAGTCTTGAAGGAGTGTTAAGCTTATTGTTTTACCATAATAACCTCTTGAATAACCAAATGAAAGAGTAGCCCACACAGGTATATATATAAAATATATGTATTTATTCTAGACAGAATCCCACAGTCACTTTATGTGGCTAGTGGCACAGTTACAATTCAAACAAGCATTTCTAAACACAATAAATAGCACAGAAATCAATGGGCCCCAGGGGGGGACCAAACCATATACTAAAATAGTGGTATAAGAACCACGACAATTCTACAGGCACTGCCTAGGGCATTCAGGATCGCTGGCCCCTTAAGAATCCACCCACAGTTAAGAGGAAGGGGACCCACGGGAGGCGTGTGCAGTGCGAGAAGCTGCTGTCGGGATCGCAATGTTAGCCTATGGAGAATGTCGCGGTTGAATAATTAAGGTTTAAGGACACTTCTAACAACAGTACAAAGTTAAGGCTTGAGACTTAAGGCTTTGGAGAGCCCACCACCACGGGAGTACCGAAGTACCACTGTTACCTGCCCCAGGGAAGCCGGGTGCATAGGTCGATTCTGGTGTCGGGTCGCGGGCTGATTTTCTATGGAAAAGGAGTCCAAACTGCTGCTAGCTGGAAGTGTCGCTGAAGTCGTGAAGATTAAAGTTGAAGAAAAGACAAAGATGAACCTGAAAGCAGAGGGGACAGGGTCTGGGTCACAGCACAGTGACCAGGGAGCTCACAGGAAGGAGCTCGTGGATGTCGGGTGCTTCAGGTGTGGAAGGTACAGCTGGGCTCTGCAGTCACGGGCTCCGGGAGGCTTCAAGGAAGGCCAGCTTCTGGAGGGCGACTGTCCCACGTCGGCTGAGGGTCGCTGCGGTGTTAGTGTCCCGATTGGATCCACTAAGCATTGGCAACCGCAACCCACGCAAGATGAACAAAGCAGCTGCTGGTGCAGACCCACGAGGTCTGAGGGTGCTCTCCTTTGCAGGGAGCGTAGAGCAGGCCTGGAGCAACCAGGGGAACTCTTAGAAAGGAAGATTGTCCTCCGTCAGGGCCCACAAGTCGAGAGACAAGGGACCGCGGAAGGCAGCAAAATGGAGTGCGTAAAAGTGCTCCCACGGGCCACCGGAGCGGGCCAGGGAGCTGAGAGTCGGCACAAATGCTGCTTGAAGGTTGGCTCAAGAATGGGCCAAAGCACAACTTCCCCACTGGTCGGGGTCGTGTGCTGGACAAGAGGTGGCCGGTGTCTCGGGGTATGCGGGGATCTCGACACCCACGTGGTCCAGGGTGCTCAGACTTGCTGGACACACTCACAGGACGCTGGGATGCACTGGAGACCCACCTCGAGGTTGCTGGAAGGCGTCGAAGGTCGTGAGAGCAACGAAGTTCCAACCGGGTATCTTGTAGTCTTTTAGGTGCCTGCCAAGCAGGGGGATAACTCCTTTATCCCAAGGGAGATTTCTACAGTCAGCTGGGCAGCAGCTCGTCGAAGGTCAGTTCTGTGAAGTCCTGTACGAATCTGAGGCTCTAGGGCAAAGTTATTCCCATATATCCCCAAGATTAGGGGATGGTCCAAAATAGAGCCTACCAATCAGAGTAGAGGCGGGAAAGGGTGGCTACACCCACTCCCCTTCGTGTGTTTCCCGCCTGGGCGAGGGGCAGGATGCCCCTGAACCGGTTCCAGGCGGTGTATGCAGAATTGGGGCTCTGCAGCTGCCTACGTGCAACTCTGAATGGACTTTTGGTGCACCCACCCTGTTCCAATCCACATATCCTGTCTGGGGAGGTGCTGGCACCTCCCTGCCACAGGAGCCCTATTGTCCAGATGGCGAGGCTGGGGTTTTCCCCAGCAACAGCCAGCCAGAGTCGTGTAGGTGGCGAACAGTAGCCATTTTGTGGTACATGTGCACTTTTAAATTGGTTTCCAAATTCTACCGCTTTTCCCATATCACCCTCCTAGCAAGGGGGAATCGTGCCCCCATGCCCATGGCTGGACTGGGGGTATGATTCCTTCATGTTTGACACCAAACACGATATGGTTCTGTGTAGCCACTCCAAAGTTACAGCGATGACGCAATAACTTATAATGCGGTTAAGAGTATATGGTATGGCTACACTACAAACAACCCAGTAGCATTTTACGAAGGTTGCAGAGAGGTCCTACTCACGTAGGGGTCCCCCCTCACACATACCTCAGCACCCAGCCCTGTAGGATTACCAGGGCCTGCCATAGGGGTGACCTATGAGAGTATATGTGTTGTATGGTATGGGACATAGGGTACCTACATCCCTGTAAGGGGTGCTAGCACCACCTTACCCAGGCTACAATAGTGGCCTGGTGGTGTCAGTTTGGGTGGCTGTCCCAGGGTGGCACAACAAGTGCTGCAGCCCTGGTAGGCCTACTGGGGGCCCCATGCCCTGGGTACCTAGGGCACCATCTACAAGGGACTGGTAGGGCATGCCCAGCATCCAATTATGTTTGTACCTAGAGTACTCACAACAGTTTTAGGGAGAAAGCAGATAGGCTGGGGTCCTGGATAGCAGGATCCCAGCCAGACTAGTCAAAAACCACTTAAATACCAGGCAAAAAGTTGGGGGCAACCATTAGTCAGATTCCACTCTCCTACATAACCCCCCCCCAAACGAAAGGAGATAAGGCTAACCTTGTCCAGATAAGCCTTTATTTCCTGAGTGGCCATATAAGGAAGAACCTGTACTAACATGGTTGCTCCCTGTGTCATGGTCCACTTGGGAAATCCTACCCCAAGGGGTTCTAGAGTTTCTCCAAAGTCTAGGGAAATTACCTGTATTGGTTTTTGGGTCAGAGGTGGGCTGGTGGGGTGTCTGAGTCTGGAAGTGAGACCCTACTTGGGTTGGTCTCAACCTCCTCAGATCACTGGCCACTATGGAAGCCTTTCTGCCCATGACTGTGTCATATCTGGCCCTAAGGGTCAACCTCTGGCTGCCTACAGCTGGGGGTTGGATCCCTTTGGCTGGAATAGTGGAGGGCACTGGAAGGTTTGGGGCAGCTAGGCCCCAGGTTTCCCTGTGCTCAACAACATCCATTTGAGGGGTGCCTATACCTAGGGGTAAGGGGGATCCCTCGCTTTGTAGAGGAATATTCACCTGGCTGAAACTACTCTGCTGGGTGTCCCTAATCTGTTGATGAGGGGGTTCCTCTGGGCAGGGGCCCAATAAGGGTCCACTGACCTCCCTGACCTCTGCAGCCCTGGGCTGACTGAGGCAGGGTAGAGAGGGGCAGGATACCTGCTCCAGACTGGGTACCACCTTGGAAGGCTCCCCTGCCATCAGAGAGGTGGGCAGGCCAGGCCTGTCCCCTTCTGGGGCAGTTACTTCACAAGGGGCAGGATCAGTTCCCTGAGAAACTTGACCCTTACCTGTAGTCTGGTGGGGGGAGGACTGTTCCTCTTCCCCTATGCTCTCTGTTTGGGTAGAGTGATCCATAGTTTCAGGCTTCACTCTTTCTATTCTCTCCTGGGGTGGAGGTGAGGCCCTCAGGGTCTCATCCACTTTCTCAGGGATTCCTACCATTTTCAAATGGGCCTTGTGGTCAACCTCAGCCCAGGCTGAGATTTCTAGATCATTCCCCAGTAGACAATCTACAGGCAAGTTTGGGGACACTGCCACTCTCTTGGGGCCAGTGACTCCTCCCCAGCTGAGATTTATCACTGCCATGGGATGATCTGTCCTGATTCCATCAATATTGGTCACCTGATAGCTAAACCCAGGTAAAAGCTGATCTAGGGGCACTAGCCTCTTGGTCACCATGGTGACACTGGCCCCTGTGTCCTTATAGGCCACAGCCTTCTGACCATTGATCATTGGTTCTTGTCTGTACCTGCCCAGAATACTGGGGCTCATGGTAAAGTTGGCAAACCCCATGCCACCATCACAGACCATAGTTGCTAATGCAGGGGACCTGGCTAGGCCAGAGTCCACTGGTGTCCCCAAAGAGAACCCAACTAAGTTTTTGGGTGCACTCCCACCACCTGGGGGATTACTACTAGTAGTAACAGGAGGTGTTGGAGCTGGTTTTGGAGGAACATTTTCTTTATTGCCATTCTTAGGACAGCTGGAGTCAGTCTTCCAGTGGCCAGGTTTCTTACACACATGGCAATATGGTTTCTTGGTATTAGAGGAAGTATTTTGGGACCCACCCCCAGCACTGGTTTGTTGGGGCCCTTCAGAGGACTTTTCTTGTTTATCATCCCCGCCTTTCTCTTTGGGCTTAGTGGAATCCTTCTTCTGGTCACCAACTTGGTTCTTAGGCCTAATCCTGGTTCTGACCCATTTGTCTGCCTTCTTTCCCAATTCTTGGGGAGAGGTCAGATCAGAGTCCACCAGGTGCTGGTGTAAAAGTTGGTTCTGACAATTATTAAGAATCTGCTCCCTCATAATGAGATTATACAATCCTTGATAATCATTAACTTTACTGCCATTTAACCAACCTTCCAGTGCCTTGGTTGCACAATCCACAAAGTCTACCCAATCTTGATTCTGTGCTTTCTGGGTGTCTCTGAACTTAAGTCTGTATTGATCAGTGGTTAAGCCAAACCCATCTATTAAAGCAGCTTTCAAGATATAATAATCATCAGCATCCTCTTCTCTTACAGAGAGGAGCTTGTCTCTCCCTTTATCTGAAAAGGAGAGCCACAGGATTGCTGCCCACTGCTCTACAGGGACCCTCTGTACTCTACAGGCCCTTTCAAGAGCAGATATCCATTTGTGGATATCATCCCCATTCTGATAGGGGGGCACAATCTTGTGGAGGTTCCTATTGTCAGGGACTCTCTCTCTAACTCTAGGGGTTTCATTACTGCCACCAGGGATCTCTAGACCCCACTTTCTTGAAGCTTTCTGAAGCTCCAGGGTTTCCCTGTCTAATGCTAACTGTTCTCTTTTAAGCTCAAGCTTAGCCTGCTCAAATTTGATCAGTCTGCATTTCCTCTCATGAGAGGTTTCTCTTCTCTGAGAAGAGGCAGAGGACCCTTTGGATCCCTTAGAATGGTTGGATCCCACTGAGGGGGATCTGTTCCTTCTTGGACCCACCACTCCCCTTTTAAGGGTGGAGGGAGTGCCTCTTGGGCCATCACCTCCATGCTGTGAGTGGTTTGTTTCTTCCAGGTCAGGATTTTCATCCTCTTCCTGTTCCTCTTCAGATTCCACTCTGGGAGTGTCCTCTTCTGAGGGGTGCCCACCCACTCTGTCCGTCCCTCTGGATCCTATGGACTCCATAAAGTCTGCTATGAGCAGGATCTCCTTGAGACGTTTTGTGTTGGCACCTCTTTCTGTCTTCAGTCCCCTAAGGGTGCACATTTCCCTGAGCTCTGCAAAGGTGAAATTATCATACTTATCTACTGGGACCCTCTGGGGTCCTTCCATAGCCTTAGTGCCACCTGAAGACATGTTTAGTGTAGTGATGTATCTACCTACACTAAGTGTGGCCTACTGAACCCTCTCTTGAGTTGTAGTCAAGGTGTGCTAAACCCTCTACACACAACTCCAAGTTCAGTAGAACTTATTGTATTCTAGCTTGAATTTATATGTACCTTTGGTACCTTGTGGCTTCCACTTTAGAAATTCAATTTGTTATCTGGTAAAACAATGGCAAGCTTGAATCCAACCGCTGCACACCAATGTGAGAAGTTGGCCTGGCATATGCTGTTCCTAGTTATAGGGACACCTTGCACCAGTCCAATTCGACTCTTATTGATGGTAGGTTTAAGACAACCTTTAAAGAAAGCTATCCTAGTGGTAGCTGTGGAGAGCAGCCTTCAGGCTAAGTCTTGAAGGAGTGTTAAGCTTATTGTTTTACCATAATAACCTCTTGAATAACCAAATGAAAGAGTAGCCCACACAGGTATATATATAAAATATATGTATTTATTCTAGACAGAATCCCACAGTCACTTTATGTGGCTAGTGGCACAGTTACAATTCAAACAAGCATTTCTAAACACAATAAATAGCACAGAAATCAATGGGCCCCAGGGGGGGACCAAACCATATACTAAAATAGTGGTATAAGAACCACGACAATTCTACAGGCACTGCCTAGGGCATTCAGGATCGCTGGCCCCTTAAGAATCCACCCACAGTTAAGAGGAAGGGGACCCACGGGAGGCGTGTGCAGTGCGAGAAGCTGCTGTCGGGATCGCAATGTTAGCCTATGGAGAATGTCGCGGTTGAATAATTAAGGTTTAAGGACACTTCTAACAACAGTACAAAGTTAAGGCTTGAGACTTAAGGCTTTGGAGAGCCCACCACCACGGGAGTACCGAAGTACCACTGTTACCTGCCCCAGGGAAGCCGGGTGCATAGGTCGATTCTGGTGTCGGGTCGCGGGCTGATTTTCTATGGAAAAGGAGTCCAAACTGCTGCTAGCTGGAAGTGTCGCTGAAGTCGTGAAGATTAAAGTTGAAGAAAAGACAAAGATGAACCTGAAAGCAGAGGGGACAGAGTCTGGGTCACAGCACAGTGACCAGGGAGCTCACAGGAAGGAGCTCGTGGATGTCGGGTGCTTCAGGTGTGGAAGGTCCAGCTGGGCTCTGCAGTCACGGGCTCCGGGAGGCTTCAAGGAAGGCCAGCTTCTGGAGGGCGACTGTCCCACGTCGGCTGAGGGTCGCTGCGGTGTTAGTGTCCCGATTGGATCCACTAAGCATTGGCAACCGCAACCCACGCAAGATGAACAAAGCAGCTGCTGGTGCAGACCCACGAGGTCTGAGGGTGCTCTCCTTTGCAGGGAGCGTAGAGCAGGCCTGGAGCAACCAGGGGAACTCTTAGAAAGGAAGATTGTCCTCCGTCAGGGCCCACAAGTTGAGAGACAAGGGACCGCGGAAGGCAGCAAAATGGAGTGCGTAAAAGTGCTCCCACGGGCCACCGGAGCGGGCCAGGGACCTGAGAGTCGGCACAAATGCTGCTTGAAGGTTGGCTCAAGAATGGGCCAAAGCACAACTTCCCCACTGGTCGGGGTCGTGTGCTGGACAAGAGGTGGCCGGTGTCTCGGGGTATGCGGGGATCTCGACACCCACGTGGTCCAGGGTGCTCAGACTTGCTGGGCACACTCACAGGACGCTGGGATGCACTGGAGACCCACCTCGAGGTTGCTGGAAGGCGTCAAAGGTCGTGAGAGCAACGAAGTTCCAACCGGGTATCTTGTAGTCTTTTAGGTGCCTGCCAAGCAGGGGGATAACTCCTTTATCCCAAGGGAGATTTCTTCAGTCAGCTGGGCAGCAGCTCGTCGAAGGTCAGTTCTGTGAAGTCCTGTACGAATCTGAGGCTCTAGGGCAAAGTTATTCCCATATATCCCCAAGATTAGGGGATGGTCCAAAATAGAGCCTACCAATCAGAGTAGAGGCGGGAAAGGGTGGCTACACCCACTCCCCTTCGTGTGTTTCCCGCCTGGGCGAGGGGCAGGATGCCCCTGAACCGGTTCCAGGCGGTGTATGCAGAATTGGGGCTCTGCAGCTGCCTACGTGCAACTCTGAATGGACTTTTGGTGCACCCACCCTGTTCCAATCCACATATCCTGTCTGGGGAGGTGCTGGCACCTCCCTGCCACAGGAGCCCTATTGTCCAGATGGCGAGGCTGGGGTTTTCCCCAGCAACAGCCAGCCAGAGTCGTGTAGGTGGCGAACAGTAGCCATTTTGTGGTACATGTGCACTTTTAAATTGGTTTCCAAATTCTACCGCTTTTCCCATATCACCCTCCTAGCAAGGGGGAATCGTGCCCCCATGCCCATGGCTGGACTGGGGGTATGATTCCTTCATGTTTGACACCAAACACGATATGGTTCTGTGTAGCCACTCCAAAGTTACAGCGATGACGCAATAACTTATAATGCGGTTAAGAGTATATGGTATGGCTACACTACAAACAACCCAGTAGCATTTTACGAAGGTTGCAGAGAGGTCCTACTCACGTAGGGGTCCCCCCTCACACATACCTCAGCACCCAGCCCTGTAGGATTACCAGGGCCTGCCATAGGGGTGACCTATGAGAGTATATGTGTTGTATGGTATGGGACATAGGGTACCTACATCCCTGTAAGGGGTGCTAGCACCACCTTACCCAGGCTACAATAGTGGCCTGGTGGTGTCAGTTTGGGTGGCTGTCCCAGGGTGGCACAACAAGTGCTGCAGCCCTGGTAGGCCTACTGGGGGCCCCATGCCCTGGGTACCTAGGGCACCATCTACAAGGGACTGGTAGGGCATGCCCAGCATCCAATTATGTTTGTACCTAGAGTACTCACAACAGTTTTAGGGAGAAAGCAGATAGGCTGGGGTCCTGGATAGCAGGATCCCAGCCAGACTAGTCAAAAACCACTTAAATACCAGGCAAAAAGTTGGGGGCAACCATTAGTCAGATTCTACTCTCCTACACTCTTACTCTGGCCTACTGGTTAAAGTCTTAACTCTTACTCTGGCCTAATGGTTAAGGTTTTAACTCTTACTCTGGCCTAATGGTTGAGGTCTTAGACTCTTACTCTGGCCTAATGGTTAAGGTCTTAACTCTTACTCTGACCTAATGGTTAAGGTCTTAGACTCTTACTCTGGCCTAATGGTTAAGGTCTTGACTCTTACTCTGGCCTAATGGTTAAGGTCTTAGACTCTTACTCTGGCCTAATGGTTAAGGTCTAGACTCTTATTCTGGACTAATGGTTAAGCTCTTAACTCTTCCTCTGGGCTAATGGCTAAGTTCTTAACTCTTACTCTGACCTAATGGTTAAGGTCTTAGACTCTTACTCTAGCCTAATGGTTAAGGTCGCAGACTCTTACTCTTGCCTAATGGTTAAGATCTTAACTCTTACTCTGGCCTAATGGTTAAGGTGTTAACTCTTACTCTGGCCTAATGGTTAAGGTGTTAGACTCTTACACTGGCCTACTGGTTAAGGTCTTAGACTCTTACTCTTGCCTAATGGTTAAGGTCTTAACTCTTACTCTGGCCTAATGGTTAAGGTCTTAACTCTTACTTTGGCCTAATGGTGAAGGTCTTAACTCTTACTATTGACTAATGGTTAAGGTCTTAACTCTTACTCTATCCTAATGGTTAAGGTCTTAGACTCTTACTCTGGCCTAATGGTTAAGGTCTTAATTCTTACTCTGGCCTAATGGTTAAGGTCTTAACTCTTACTTTGGACTAATGGTTAAGGTCTTAGACTCTCACTCTGGCATAATGGCTAAGGTCTTAACTCTTACTCTGGCCTACTGGTTAAGGTCTTAGACTCTTACTCTGGCCTACTGGTTAAAGTCTTAACTCTTACTCTGGCCTAATGGTTAAGGTTTTAACTCTTACTCTGGCCTAATGGTTGAGGTCTTAGACTCTTACTCTGGCCTAATGGTTAAGGTCTTAACTCTTACTCTGACCTAATGGTTAAGGTCTTAGACTCTTACTCTGGCCTAATGGTTAAGGTCTTGACTCTTACTCTGGCCTAATGGTTAAAGTCTTAGACTCTTACTCTGGCCTAATGGTTAAGGTCTAGACTCTTATTCTGGACTAATGGTTAAGCTCTTAACTCTTCCTCTGGGCTAATGGCTAAGTTCTTAACTCTTACTCTGACCTAATGGTTAAGGTCTTAGACTCTTACTCTAGCCTAATGGTTAAGGTCGCAGACTCTTACTCTTGCCTAATGGTTAAGATCTTAACTCTTACTCTGGCCTAATGGTTAAGGTGTTAACTCTTACTCTGGCCTAATGGTTAAGGTGTTAGACTCTTACACTGGCCTACTGGTTAAGGTCTTTGCTCTTACTCTGGCCTACTGGTTAAGGTCCTAGACTCTTACTCTGGCCTAATGGTTAAGGTCCTAACTCTTACTATTGACTAATGGTTAAGGTCTTAACTCTTACTCTGGCCTAATGGGTAAGGTCTTAGACTCTTACTCTGGCCTACTGGTTAAGGTCTTAACTCTTACTCTGGCCTAATGGGTAAGGTCTTAGACTCTTACTCTGTCCTAATGGTTAAGGTCTTAGACTCTTACTCTGGCCTAATGGTTAAGGTCTAGACTCTTACTCTGGCCTAATCCGTAAGGTCTTAACTCTTACTATGGCCTAATGGTTAAGGTCTTAGACTCTTACTCTTGCCTAATGGTTAAGGTCTTAACTCTAACTCTGGCCTAATGGTTAAGGTCTTAACTCTTACTTTGGCCTAATGGTTAAGGTCTTAACTCTTACTATTGACTAATTATTAAGGTCTTAACTCTTACTCTGGCCTAATGGTTAAGGTCTTAGACACTTACTCTGTCCTAATGGTTAAGGTCTTAGACTCTTACTCTGGCCTAATGGTTAAGGTCTTAGACTCTTACTCTGGCCTACTGGTTAAGGTCTTAATTCTTACTCTGGCCTAATGGTTAAGGTTTTAACTCTTACTCTGGCCTAATGGTTAAGGTCTTAGACTCTTACTCTGTCCTAATGGTTAAGGTCTTAGACTCTTACTCTGGCCTAATGGTTAAGGTCTTAGCCTCTTACTCTTGCCTAATGGTTAAGGTCTTAACTCTTACTCTGGCCTAATGGTTAAGGTCTTAGACTCTTACTCTGGCCTACTGGTTTAGGTCTTAGACTCTTACTCTGGCCTACTGGTTAAAGTCTTAACTCTTACTCTGGCCTAATGGTTAAGGTTTTAACTCTTCCTCTGGCCTAATGGTTGAGGTCTTAGACTCTTACTCTGGCCTAATGGTTAAGGTCTTAACTCTTACTCTGACCTAATGGTTAAGGTCTTAGACTCTTACTCTGGCCTAATGGTTAAGGTCTTGACTCTTACTCTGGCCTAATGGTTAAAGTCTTAGACTCTTCCTCTGGCCTAATGGTTAAGGTCTAGACTCTTATTCTGGACTAATGGTTAAGCTCTTAACTCTTCCTCTGGGCTAATGGCTAAGTTCTTAACTCTTACTCTGACCTAATGGTTAAGGTCTTAGACTCTTACTCTGGCCTAATGGTTAAGGCCGCAGACTCTTACTCTTGCCTAATGGTTAAGAACTTAACTCTTACTCTGGCCTAATGGTTAAGGTGTTAACTCTTACACTGGCCTACTGGTTAAGGTCTTTGCTCTTACTCTGGCCTAATGGTTAAGGTCCTAACTCTTACTATTGACTAATGGTTAAGGTCTTGACTCTTACTCTGGCCTAATGGGTAAGGTCTTAGACTCTTACTCTGGCCTACTGGTTAAGGTCTTAACTCTTACTCTGGCCTAATGGGTAAGGTCTTAGACTCTTACTCTGTCCTAATGGTTAAGGTCTTAGACTCTTACTCTGGCCTAATGGTTAAGGTCTAGACTCTTACTCTGGCCTAATCTGTAAGGTCTTAACTCTTACTATGGCCTAATGGTTAAGGTCTTAGTCTCTTACTCTTGCCTAATGGTTAAGGTCTTAACTCTAACTCTGGCCTAATGGTTAAGGTCTTAACTCTTACTATTGACTAATGATTAAGGTCTTAACTCTTCTCTGGCCTAATGGTTAAGGTCTTAGACACTTACTCTGTCCTAATGGTTAAGGTCTTAGACTCTTACTCTGGCCTAATGGTTAAGGTCTTAGACTCTTACTCTGGCCTACTGGTTAAGGTCTTAATTCTTACTCTGGCCTAATGGTTAAGGTTTTAACTCTTACTCCGGCCTAATGGTTAAGGTTTTAGACTCTTACTCTGGCCTAATGGTTAAAGTCTTAGACTCTTACTCTGGCCTAATGGTTAAGGTCTTAACTCTTACTCTGGCCTAATGGTTAACGTATTGGACTCTTACTCTGGCGTAATGGTTAAGGTCTTGACTCTTACTCTGGCCTAATGGTTAAGGTCTTAGACTCTTACTCTGGCCTAATGGTTAAGGTATTATACTCTTACTCTGGCCTAATGGCTAAGGTCTTGACTCTCACTCTGGCCTAATGGTTGAGGTCTAGACTCCTACTCTGGCCTACTGGCTAAGGTCTTAACTCTTACTCTGGCCTAATGGTTAAGGTCTTAGACTCTTACTCTGGCCTAAGGGTTAAGGTCTTAGACTCTTACTCTGGCCTAATAGTTAAGGTTTTAGACTTTTTCTCTTGCCTAATGGTTAAGGTCTTAACTCTTACTCTGGCCTAATGGTTAAGGTCTTAGACTCTTACTCTGGCCTAATGGTTAAGGTCTTATTTCTTACTCTGGCCTAATGGGTAAGGTCTTACTCTGGACTAATGGGTAAGGTCTTAGACTCTTACTCTGGCCTACTGGTTAAGGTCTTAACTCTTACTCTGGCCTAATGGTTAAGGTCTTAACTCTTACTCTGGCCAAATGGTTAAGGTCTTAGACTCTTACTTTGGCCTAATGGTTAAGGTCTAAACTCTTACTATTGACTAATGGTTAAGGTCTTAACTGTTACTCTGGCCTACTGGTTAAGGTCTTAACTCTTACTCTGGCCTAATGGGTAAGGTCTTAGACTCTTACTCTGTCCTAATGGTTAAGGTCTTAGACTCTTACTCTGGCCTAATGGTTAAGGTCTAGACTCTTACTTAGGCCTAATCCGTAAGGTCTTAATTCTTACTATGGCCTAATGGTTAAGGTCTTAACTCTTACTCTGGCCTAATGGTTAAGGTCTTAGACTCTTACTCTGGCCTAATGGTTAAGGTCTTAGACTCTTACTCGGGCCTAATGGTTAAGGTCTAGACTCTTACTCTGGCCTAGTCCGTAAGGTCTTAACTCTTACTATGGCCTAATGGTTAAGGTCTTAACTCTTACTCTGGCCTAACGGTTAAGGTCTTAGACTCTTACTCTGGCCTAATGGTTAAGGTCTTAACTCTTACTCTGGCCAAATGGGTAAGGTCTTAGACTCTTACTCTGGCCTACTGGTTAAGGTCTTAACTCTTACTCTGGCCTAATGGTTAAGGTCTTAACTCTTACTCTGGACTAATGGTTAAGGTCCTAGACTCTCACTCTGGCATAATGGTTAAGGTCTTAACTCTTACTCTGGCCTACTGGTTAAGGTCTTAGACTCTTACTCTGGCCTAATGGTTAAGGACTTAACTCTTACTCTGGCCTACTGGTTAAGATCTTAACTCTTACGCTGGCCTAATGGTTAAGCTCTTAGACTCTTGTTCTGGCCTACTGGTTAAAGTCTTAACTCTTACTCTGGCCTAATGGTTAAGGTTTTAACTCTTACTCTGGCCTAATGGTTGAGGTCTTAGACTCTTACTGTGGCCTAATGGTTAAGGTCTTAACTATTACTCTGGCCTACTGGTTAAGGTCTTAACTCTTACTCTGGCCTAATGGTTAAGGTCTTAGACTCTAACTCTGGCATACTGGTTAAGGACTTAACTCTTACTCTGGCCTAATGGTTAAAGTTTTAACTTTTACTCTGGCCTAATGTTTGAGGTCTTAGACTCTTACTCTTGCCTAATGGTTAAGGTCTTACCTCTTACTCTGGCCTAATGGTTAAGGTCTTAGACTCTTACTCTTGCCTAATGGTTAAGGTCTTAACTCTTACTCTGGCCTACTGAAGTACTGGGTAATTTAGTCCCAGCGGTGCAGGGGCACACACCCTATGACTTCTGGGTTCACCCTGTTCCAGACCTACAGAAACACAGAGTCTTCTGGGTGAAGTCAAAGATTCGTTTATTGGCTGCAGACCAATTACAGGTATCCTAGAAGTACAACAGCGTGTATGTTCTCAGGAGACTGCTGAAAATCATAGGAACGGACTTCATCTTAAATACCCTTTTTCCTGCCTCAAGCATACATTCCTAGTTTTTATGATACGGCCATTACAAGTATACATTACAAAGAAAAAGCAGAGTCATGATGACCATCCCACATTCCAGTTCGGCCAGCCCACAATGATTTACACAGTAAGGTTCAGATCCCACATCGGATGTCAATAAACCCCCCAATAAACATGAGCATCTCCTGTTTTGGGAAACAAGTCATAAAGCAGGAACAAGCAGGTGTGAAAGAGATTAGCCGGAGGATTGTGTAGAATGAAAGGGTTTTATGATGGGTCAAGCCCTGATGCTAATCACAGGTGGACGGAGGAAGGGGAGCTCGTGAGACCAGTTTGACCCGGGGCAGCAGAGCCAGCTGCCCAGGTCACAGAGAAGTCAGAGGAGAAGCCCATGTACTGTGAGGCCCGTATTTACTCCATTATAGCCTATGTGAGGGCAATGACAAGATGGCCACTGCTTCCAAAATGGAACCCGCGTAGTGAAGCAGAATAGCGTGTACACAGTGCATTCATAGCTAGAACGATATATAAAGCACTCGTACATGCCGCATTTACCATTTGCGGTTTGCTAATACCAAGATAGACAGGGGTAGGGCCCTGTTCCCTACGCGGTAACAAAGATTAAAGTACGACACTACTGGTTAAGGTCTTAGACTCTTACTGTGGCCTAATGGTTAAGGTCTTAGACTCTTACTCTGGCCTAATGTTAAAGGTCTTAACTCTTACGCTGGCCTAATGGTTAAGGTCTTACACTCTTACTCTGGCCTAACGGTTAAGGTCTTAGACTCTTACTCTGGCCCAATGGTTAAGGTTTTAGACGTTTACTCTTGCCTAATGGTTAAGGTCTTAACTCTTACTCTGGCCTAATGGTTAAGGTCTTAGACTCTTACTCTGGCCTACTGGTTAAGGTCTTAATTCTTACTCTGACTTAATGGTTAAGGTTTTAACTCTTGCTCTGGCCTAATGGTTAAGGTTTTAGACTCTTACTCTGGCCTAATGCTTAAAGTCTTAGACTCTTACTCTGGCCTAATGGTTAAGGTCTTAGACTCTTACACTGGCCTGCTGGTTAAGGTCTTTGCTCTTACTCTGGCCTACTGGTTAAGGTCCTAGACTCTTACTCTGGACTAATGGTTAAGGTCCTAACTATTACTATTGACTAATGGTTATGGTCTTAACTCTTACTCTGGCCTAATGGTTAAGGTCTTAGACTCTTACTCTAATGGTTATGGTCTTAACTCTTACTCTGGCCTAATGGTTAAGGTCTTAGACTCTTACTCTGGCCTACTGGTTAAGGTCTTAACTCTTACTCTGGCCTAATGGGTAAGATCTTAGACTCTTACTCTGTCCTAATGGTTAAGGTCTTAGACTCTTACTCTGGCCTAATGGTTAAGGTCTAGACTCTTACTCTGGCCTAATCCGTAAGGTCTTAACTCTTACTATGGCCTAATGGTTAAGATCTTAGACTCTTACTCTTGCCTAATGGTTAAGGTCTTAACTCTTACTCTGGCCTAATGGTTAAGGTCTTAACTCTTACTTTGGCCTAATGGTGAAGGTCTTAACTCTTACTATTGACTAATGGTTAAGGTCTTAACTCTTACTCTATCCTAATGGTTAAGGTCTTAGACTCTTACTCTGGCCTAATGGTTAAGGTCTTAATTCTTACTCTGGCCTAATGGGTAAGGTCTTAGACTCTTACTCTGGCCTAATGGTTAAGGTCATAACTCTCACTCTGGCCTAATGGTTGAGGTCTTAGACTCTTACTCTGGCCTAATGGTTAAGGTCTTAACTCTTACTCTGACCTAATGGTTAAGGTCTTAGACTCTTACTCTGGCCTACTGGTTAAGACCTTAACTCTTACTCTGGCCTAATGATTAAGGTTTTAACTCTTACTCTGGCCTAATGGTTAAGGTTTTAGACTCTTACTCTGGCCTAACGGTTAAAGTCTTAGACTCTTACTCTGGCCTAATGGTTAAGGTCTTATCTCTTACTCTGGCCTAATGGTTAAGGTCTAAGACTCTTATTCGGGACTAATGGTTAAGCTCTTAACTCTTCCTCTGGGCTAATGGCTAAGTTCTTAACTCTTACTCTGACCTAATGGTTAAGGTCTTAGACTCTTACTCTGGCCTAATGGTTAAGGTCGCAGACTCTTACTCTTGCCTAATGGTTAAGAACTTAACTCTTACTCTGGCCTAATGGTTAAGGTGTTAACTCTTACTCTGGACTAATGGTTAAGGTCTTAGACTCTTACACTGGCCTACTGGTTAAGGTCTTTGCTCTTACTCTGGCCTACTGGTTAAGGTCCTAGACTCTTACTCTGGCCTAATGGTTAAGGTCCTAACTCTTACTATTGACTAATGGTTAAGGTCTTAACTCTTACTCTGGCCTAATGGGTAAGGTCTTAGACTCTTACTCTGGCCTACTGGTTAAGGTCTTAACTCTTACTCTGGCCTAATGGGTAAGGTCTTAGACTCTTACTCTGTCCTAATGGTTAAGGTCTTAGACTCTTACTCTGGCCTAATGGTTAAGGTCTAGACTCTTACTCTGGCCTAATCCGTAAGGTCTTAACTCTTACTATGGCCTAATGGTTAAGGTCTTAGACTCTTACTCTTGCCTAATGGTTAAGGTCTTAACTCTAACTCTGGCCTAATGGTTAAGGTCTTAACTCTTACTTTGGCCTAATGGTTAAGGTCTTAACTCTTACTATTGACTAATGATTAAGGTCTTAACTCTTACTCTGGCCTAATGGTTAAGGTCTTAGACACTTACTCTGTCCTAATGGTTGAGGTCTAGACTCCTATTCTGGCCTACTGGTTAAGGTCTTAACTCTTACTCTGGCCTAATGGTTAAGGTCTTAGACTCTTACTCTGGCCTAAGGGTTAAGGTCTTAGACTCTAACTCTGGCCTAATGGTTAAGGTTTTAGACTTTTACTCTTGCCTAATGGTTAAGGTCTTGACTCTTACTCTGGCCTAATGGTTAAGGTCTTAGACTCTTACTCTGGCCTAATGGTTAAGGTATTATTCTCTTACTCTGGCCTAATGGCTAAGGTCTTGACTCTCACTCTGGCCTAATGGTTGAGGTCTAGACTCCTACTCTGGCCTACTGGTTAAGGTCTTAACTCTTACTCTGGCCTAATGGTTAAGGTCTTAGACTCTTACTCTGGCCTAAGGGTTAAGGTCTTAGACTCTTACTCTGGCCTAATGGTTAAGGTTTTAGACTTTTTCTCTTGCCTAATGGTTAAGGTCTTAACTCTTACTCTGGCCTAATGGTTAAGGTCTTAGACTCTTACTCTGGCCTAATGGTTAAGGTCTTATTTCTTACTCTGGCCTAATGGGTAAGGTCTTACTCTGGACTAATGGGTAAGGTCTTAGACTCTTACTCTGGCCTACTGGTTAAGGTCTTAACTCTTACTCTGGCCTAATGGTTAAGGTCTTAACTCTTACTCTGGCCAAATGGTTAAGGTCTTAGACTCTTACTTTGGCCTAATGGTTAAGGTCTAAACTCTTACTATTGACTAATGGTTAAGGTCTTAACTGTTACTCTGGCCTACTGGTTAAGGTCTTAACTCTTACTCTGGCCTAATGGGTAAGGTCTTAGACTCTTACTCTGTCCTAATGGTTAAGGTCTTAGACTCTTACTCTGGCCTAATGGTTAAGGTCTAGACTCTTACTTAGGCCTAATCCGTAAGGTCTTAATTCTTACTATGGCCTAATGGTTAAGGTCTTAACTCTTACTCTGGCCTAATGGTTAAGGTCTTAGACTCTTACTCTGGCCTAATGGTTAAGGTCGTAGACTCTTACTCGGGCCTAATGGTTAAGGTCTTGACTCTTACTCTGGCCTAGTCCGTAAGGTCTTAACTCTTACTATGGCCTAATGGTTAAGGTCTTAACTCTTACTCTGGCCTAACGGTTAAGGTCTTAGACTCTTACTCTGGCCTAATGGTTAAGGTCTTAACTCTTACTCTGGCCAAATGGGTAAGGTCTTAGACTCTTACTCTGGCCTACTGGTTAAGGTCTTAACTCTTACTCTGGACTAATGGTTAAGGTCCTAGACTCTCACTCTGGCATAATGGTTAAGGTCTTAACTCTTACTCTGGCCTACTGGTTAAGGTCTTAGACTCTTACTCTGGCCTAATGGTTAAGGTCTTAACTCTTACTCTGGCCTACTGGTTAAGATCTTAACTTCTACGCTGGCCTAATGGTTAAGCTCTTAGACTCTTACTCTGGCCTACTGGTTAAAGTCTTAACTCTTACTCTGGCCTAATGGTTAAGGTTTTAACTCTTACTCTGGCCTAATGGTTGAGGTCTTAGACTCTTACTGTGGCCTAATGGTTAAGGTCTTAACTATTACTCTGGCCTACTGGTTAAGGTGTTAACTCTTACTCTGGCCTAATGGTTAAGGTCTTAGACTCTAACTCTGGCCTACTGGTTAAGGTCTTAACTCTTACTCTGGCCTAATGGTTAAAGTTTTAACTTTTACTCTGGCCTAATGTTTGAGGTCTTAGACTCTTACTCTTGCCTAATGGTTAAGGTCTTACCTCTTACTCTGGCCTAATGGTTAAGGTCATAGACTCTTACTCTTGCCTAATGGTTAAGCTCTTAACTCTTACTCTGGCCTACTGGTTAAGGTCTTAGACTCTTACTGTGGCCTAATGGTTAAGGTCTTAGACTCTTACTCTGGCCTAATGTTAAAGGTCTTAACTCTTACGCTGGCCTAATGGTTAAGGTCTTACACTCTTACTCTGGCCTAACGGTTAAGGTCTTAGACTCTTACTCTGGCCCAATGGTTAAGGTTTTAGACGTTTACTCTTGCCTAATGGTTAAGGTCTTAACTCTTACTCTGGCGTAATGGTTAAGGTCTTAGACTCTTACTCTGGCCTACTGGTTAAGGTCTTAATTCTTACTCTGACTTAATGGTTAAGGTTTTAGACTCTTACTCTGGCCTAATGCTTAAAGTCTTAGACTCTTACTCTGGCCTAATGGTTAGGGTCTTAGACTCTTACACTGGCCTGCTGGTTAAGGTCTTTGCTCTTACTCTGGCCTAATGGTTAAGGTCCTAACTATTACTATTGACTAATGGTTATGGTCTTAACTCTTACTCTGGCCTAATTGGTAAGGTCTTAGACTCTTACTCTGGCCTACTGGTTAAGGTCTTAACTCTTACTCTGGCCTAATGGTTAAGGTCGTAGACTCTTACTCGGGCCTAATGGTTAAGGTCTTGACTCTTACTCTGGCCTAGTCCGTAAGGTCTTAACTCTTACTATGGCCTAATGGTTAAGGTCTTAACTCTTACTCTGGCCTAACGGTTAAGGTCTTAGACTCTTACTCTGGCCTAATGGTTAAGGTCTTAACTCTTACTCTGGCCAAATGGGTAAGGTCTTAGACTCTTACTCTGGCCTACTGGTTAAGGTCTTAACTCTTACTCTGGACTAATGGTTAAGGTCCTAGACTCTCACTGTGGTAAATAAAAATTCCTTTACCGGGACTGAATTTGATACAGGAACATAGTAAAATAGCTCAGTAAAATGAGAGGCAGAATCCGTGGTATTAGAGGTTCGGAATGGGCTTTATTCCAATAAGCGATTATAATCGGATGCCTCAAGTTCCATCACCACGGGGGTTCAGGAAGTGAAGTACATACTTTATTGACAAGAAGTAACTTTTATAGTACATACATTATAATGAAGTGAATACAGTAGGCGTAACAATTGATAAGGAAATTGACGTTTGGGCTACGTAACCGAAAATGGGTGTAATAATGAGTAAAAAGGAACATGATTGGTTGTGATGTCATGTATAGGTGGATCTATAAGATAATACTTGGCATGGATGCGCGCGCAGCAGTATGACGTGTAATTGACGTGTAACTAGGGGGTGACGGGGATTTGACATTTAGCTCTATATGTGGAGACGAGAAGTCTGGGGGGTCAAGTCAACCTAATCCCAAATCATATCTAACATCCTATGTTTAAAGAACTATGTTATCCATAAAAGAAGGACTCTCGGACAGAATCTATTCTATACTGACTGTGCGTGCGTGTACAAGCGTCTAAGTGTCTACACTGAATGCGAGGGGGTAGGAATATTCCATGGTAACAGGGCTATGAATTACTTACATGAGGACAGAGAAGATGGGCCTTTTTGCTTGGTAACGGGAAGAATGTTTACTTAAACTACTAGGCAGGAATGCATTGGCTGAGGGGGAAGCAGATAATTCGAAGGTGAAATACAGTTCTTGGCAGAGAATAGGCTGATGTCAGGCTTCGTGAGCCGCGCAGAGAATGAGACAAAGTTCATGGTCACAGATGCAGGCTCGGACTGGAGCTTTCAGAGGCAGAAGGCAAGAGGAGTTTTGATGACAGAATCAGGGCCTACTTGCCTGGACTGTAAAGTGGCATAAGTGAACCATATAAAGCCGGTGGCCTTTCATATTTAAGAATGGAATATCCGGCCTATTCATGGCGGATCTGGCAGAGGACATGTTGACGGTGGGCATACATGTATTTGCGTCTTCATAACTGGAACTGGAGGGAACATACATGTACTTGTGACATGCACATAGAACCGTTGGGGTCCAAGATAGGGGACATAACTGACCAGAAAAATCCACATTTCCACATTCCCTCCTTGTCCCCTCCTTGCCCTTCAAGAGATATCAATCTTCATCAATCCATTGATCTGTTCATATAGCATCATTTGTTCTTCTTTCTTCTTCCGGAATCTTGAATGAAATCTCGGTGGTGGAATACATGATGTGGCACACAGACCACAAATCGCTGGTCCACATTGCAGACATAGACAGCAACTGAATAGTATGAGAAGGCCAATACCTAGGAAGGATAGAACTCTCCATCCCCAGGCTGATACCGCATTCCAAAACCAACTGGACCAAGTCCAAGTGCCTGGGTTCTGGTGTATCTGGCTTATAATCTTATGAAGGCGAGTAATGGCTTTATATACAGATGGCGAATTTTCTGGTATGAATACGCAACAGCTTGATCCGATGACCCTACAAGCTCCGCCCCTATCAGCCAGGATGACGTCAAGGACAAGACGATTTTGAAGCACAACAATCCGCATAGCAGACTGCTCTTCCGTTAAATTGCCTAAGGCGGAAATAGTCTCATTCACTACTGCTTCAAGGGTTCTAGTTAATCTACGTATCAGCTTACTATTAGTAACAGTACCTATATAGGGAAAGATGCCTTTATTAAAATCTATATACTTATCCCATGCCGTCTCAGTGTAATCGACAATGGGGAGATCTCTCCGTTCTCTGTTGTGTACTAAATGAATATTTCTGTAATAATCAGGAGGAGCTAGGAAAACAGGTGGCAAAAGGAATGCTATGTAGCAGGTACCATCCCAATCTAGAGGTAGACGCATATATGCAGTCTGACCACATATAAAGTAGGAGTGGCGAGAAGCTCTGAATGAAGATTTTCCTTGATCACTGAATTCTACTATAGTAGTGCATTTACTATGGCCCATATGTATGGAACCAACCTTTCTTACACACAATTCACCTTTTGCTGGGAATACTGACATGGTGGGTAAGACTAGCTCAACTTCGGATACGACATTTAGAATCATGAGATTGGGTGTAAAATTACCTAATCCATACACTTCATTTTCTAGATCAGTTCCTGTTCTTTTGGGGCGACCCTCCTTGTCAGGGTAGCAGACTTTGAGTAAAACTAGGTTCAGGTTTCCCCATATCCAATGATCTTGGTAAACTGCTGTGTCTGAGTCTATGGAATTGATTAAACTGAACCATGCTCCACAGGAGCCATTATGTGTGAATGGATGTGGAAAGAAAGGCAGGACTCCTTCATAATTCTGATAGGGAGGGAGTCGGCCACACACCCAACAATTGGTAGCATTACTAGTCTGATGGGAATGATGTAACATACTAATGAAAGTGTTATTGCGCAGCGCAAGTCTATAAGACAATTCATGCGGAGGTAAGTCACTAAAAGAATGTTCTGCAATAACATTGTGAACATTTCTGGCAATAGGGTAATACATGTGCAACAACATACTGGTAATAATTATTAAAAGACTTAAGGAAAACAAAATTAATAATGTCACTATACAGTGGCTACGCAGTGATTTACAATACGCCTGTCGTTTCAACATTTTTCGGGTATTTTCTCTACTCAGGTCCAAGGGATACATGTCGGAGACAATTCAACCGCTTCACCTTGGAGAGGACTTAAACAATCAAACCGTCTGACGTCCTAGGCCTTAACTTAACTTTGTAAAGTTCGCTTTCAGTTTTTTCCACCAAAGGAAGTTTTGAATCAGTCTGTGAGGGAGTGCAGGGCACAATGTCTATATCCGAGGATAGTCCATGAAATTTCTTGATGTGGCTTGAATGAATCCAGCCCTTGCGGCCCTCGATCTTCACGGCTGTTCTTGTGGTCAACAGGACCAACTTGGGTGCTTTCCACCTGGGCTCCAGCTGAGTCTTTCGGTCGAAATTCCTCACAAAGACAAGATTACCCGGAACAACGTCATGGGGTTTCACCTCAGTATTATCGGGAAAAGCTGCGGTTACCTGTGAACGACAAGATTGTAGTGCAGACATCAAGGAAGCCAAGTAATCTGTCAGCATATTACAGTCAATATCAGTTATTTTGCGTGGTATAGGCGTCCCCCACATATTCGGTGGTCTACCGAAGATCACCTCATACGGGGATAGCCCTGTTCGAGAGTGTGCTACCATTCTCATGTAAAAGAGTGCAACTGGTAACGCTACTACCCAGTCGACACCTTTCTCTCTGCATATTTTGGACATTCTGATTTTCAGTATCTGGTTAGGTCTTTCTACGAGACCTGCTGCCTCGGGATGTCGGACACAGTGGAATTTCCACTGATATCCTAACAGAAGTGAAACGTGTTTCATTAATTCGGATGAGAACGGCTGGCCGTTATCTGAGTAAACAGCACGTGGTAAACCGTATCGTGGGAAGAATTCTCGAACCAACTGTTTGGCAGTAGTCGGGGCAGTGTAATCTGAAACCGGGTATGCCTCCGTCCAACGGGACAGAGCGCAAACAACTACGAGAACATATTTGAATCCTCGACATCGTTCCATCTGGATATAGTCCATCTGGAGTACTTCAAAAGGATGATTAGGAGTATGAAATCCACCCTGTTCTACGGGAACGCTTTTTCCTGGGTTGAACTGACAACAGATCATACAGGTACGAACCTTTTGTTTTGCTGCTGCTCGTAAATGTTTATTGAACCAAATGTGTTGAATGCTGTCTAGCATAGCTTTTTCTCCTAAATGTGCTGGACTATGTATAGTGTTAATTATGACTTGGACCATTGAATCAGGAAGGAACCATACAGACTTTTCCTTCATCATCCATCCTTGGTCCGTTTGGATCCCTCCTAATTCAGTCCATTTCTTTATTTCGTCTGGTGTAGCATGTGTCTGTATGTCAATTACGTCAAGAGTAGGATCTTTAACTGTCATACAACGTGTCGGTGTCGGGACTATTGTCTTTGTCATGTCGGGGGTTTGAGTTTGAGCAGTCAGTTTAGCTGTTCTGTCGGCTAGATCATTGCCTTGGGAAATGATATCAGTAACCTTCGTATGAGCCTTACATTTCATAATTGATATTTCAGTGGGTAGATGTATTGCATCTAATAATGCATGAATGAGGGGTCCGTGCTGAATGTGGGCACCGTGGGAAGTTAAATAACCTCTCTCTCGCCACAGCACGCCGAAGTCGTGTACAACTCCGAATGCATAACGTGAGTCAGTGTATATGTTGACTTTTTTATTCATGGCTTGAATACAGGCTTGTGTCAGAGCGATAAGTTCTGCGGCTTGAGCTGACAAAGTATTTATACGATTAGTTTCAATGACTTCAGTATCTGTTGTGACTGCGTAGGCGGCTACTAACTCTCCTGTACTTGTTCTCATGCATGAACCATCTACATACAAGGTCAGGTCTGGATCTGGCAATGGGACATCGGTTAAGTCTTGTCTGGGTTTTGTTGTTATTGTAATAACTTCAATACAGTCATGGGCTAGTGGGTCTGTTCCGATTACAGGTAGAAGTGTGGCAGGATTCAATGTGTTACAGCGTCTGATTTCTATATGTGGCTGAAACAATGTAAGTTCATATCCTGTAAGTCGCGCTATAGTCAAGTGTTGTGTTTGCGTTCTATTTACAAGAACCTCTACTGCGTGTGGTACTTGAACTGTCAATGGATGTCCTAACACTATGGCATCGCTTTGTCTGATTGCTAAAGCTGTCGCTGCTACTGATTTCAGGCACGCAGGCAAAGCCTGAGCTACGGGATCTAATGTACTAGAGAAATAGGCACATGGTTTGTGTGCTCCTGCTTGTTCCTGTGTGAGTACTGACAAGGCAGTACCTTCGCGTTCTGTAACAAAGAGTGTAAACTGTTTTCTGTAACATGGCGTTGCTAAAACAGGTGCTTGACATAAAGCTTTCTTTAGGCTTTCAAAAGCTTGTGTGTGTTCCTGAGTCCAAGGGAGAACAGTCGATGTGGCTGCCTCCTGTGTGGTTAACTGAATGAGTGGTTTTGCTAGAAATGCATACTGAGGGATCCACTGCCTACAATATGAAGTGAGGCCTATGAAAGCCCGTACTTCCTTTTGTGTCTTGGGTATTGGCATGTTAGCTATTAACTGAATGCGGTCGGGTGTAAGCTGCCTTCCCTCCTTGGACAGCGAGTGACCAAGATAAATAACTCGCTGGACACAGAATTGCAGCTTAGAAGGGGACACCTTGTGCCCCTTTTCGGCTAGAAATTGTAAAACTGTCAGTGATGCTTTCTCACCTTCGGGTTCGCTTCTAGCGGTGATCAGCAGATCATCGACGTATTGAAGCAGAGCAGTGTTAACTGGCATGTGTATACTGTCAAGTTCTCGTTTCAGTGCTTGGCTATAGATGCTGGGGCTTTCTGTAAATCCTTGAGGTGCGCGGGAGAATTTAAAGCTACGCCCATTTAAACTAAATCCGAACAAATATTGGCTTTCCGGATCTATTGGGACACTGAAAAAGGCATTCTTGAGATCAATTACAGTAAAGAATGTTGCTTCGGAATCAATAGCTGTCAATAATGACGAGATATCTGGAACCACAGGAAATTGTGGCACAATGCATTTGTTTAACTCGCGCAGATCAATAACCAATCGGTATACTGGCGGAGCTGTAGGATCTGTTCGTTTAAGAATCGGAATTATTGGTGAATTACATACATTGGAGTCTGTTTCTACAACTACTCCTTGGGCAATAAGCTCTTCAATGATTTGTAGTAAAGCCACTACAGCATCTGGTGGTAACTTGTATTGTCGCATTCGTGGTAGCACCACTCCTGCCTTTAGTGTGACTCGATATGGTGTAATACTCATGCAACCAACATCAGTAGGGCCTTGTGCCCATAGATGTGTAGGTAAAGTCTGCAGTCGGGGATCCATGTCTCTAGATACATAGTGACCTTTAAAATCACGTAAAAACAACCTTACTCCTTCCGGAGAACAACATATTATGGCTCCTAGAGCTTTCAACGTTTTTATTCCTAACAGATTTTCTGGGCATGATTTAGTAAGCAATAAATCTGTAGTTCGGGTCAGAGGTCCTATCGTAAGTGGAAGAGGCTGTGACACTTCATTAACAATAGGTTTTCCTGAAAAACCAAGGGAAATATTCTGTGAGCCTGAGAGGGGTGCCCCTGGAACTTCACTACGTTTTATGGTCGTTCGACTTGCCCCTGTATCGAGTAGAAATTTTCTATCTTGGCCTAATAATTCACTATGTACATAAGGTCCTTCTTGGTCTACTGGGATTTCAATAAGGGGTAAGTCAACTTCCCTCTCTAGGCTTGTTCATGCGTAACGCTGATACTCGGGATATTCATACTGTGCGGTCTGATACATTTGTCGTGTTGTTGTCTGTGTGGCAGCAGCAGGCAACGGTGGTGCAGCTGGCACAAACTGTATTGGCTGTTGTGCGGCTGGCATGGCCTGGGCATGCTGCGTAGCTCCTTGTTCATTCTGATCTTGTCTAAGTGGCCGTGATCTTTCTTGTGTTTTACCTATGGCGATATTATGTTTTAAAACTGGACAATCGTGTACGTAATGGCCTGGCTTTTTACAATAATTGCATGTCCCTTTTACAGGTCCTGCTGAATCGGAATGTGTCATACCCTTTTTATGACCTCCAGCTGGAACTGTCTGGGAGACTAGCATTTTCATTTTCGTGTCTTTCATGCGTCTGTGTTCATGTTCTTGTTCCTCTTTAATTCTATTGTGGTGGTACTGTAACATTTGTAACATTTGTGTTGGAGTGTTACCTTGCCAGGTACTCTCGAATTTTAATACTCTATTCTTTACTGGGGGCAGGGCATTTTCCACTAATTTTGTTACAAACAGATGCGGGTATGATTCGCTACTTGCTTTTATGCCACTATTTATACCAAAACATTTCTCGAATCGGGCATAGTAATCGCTAGTGTCTTCATCTTGCTTCTGTTTACAGGCTGAAATTGTACCCCAATCTTCCTTTTTCGTAGTTAATAAACGTGGCAGTACCTGTACTAGTAGACCTGGTAGTGCTTTAGTTTTGTCCCCAAGCCCCGAACCTGGACCTCGGGCCCTTTCTTCTGCTTCTAACGCTGACCATTCTATCTTTTGATCACCTACCTCCCACTCTTTTTCCTTGAGTTTCTCATAAATGCCAGCAGGCATCAACACCTTTAATATTGTCATAATGTCGGGGTAGGTATACTCTCCCATGAGTAACATGTCTTTGATTTCTCGGTGAAAACCCGCTGGGTCTTTGTCATGACTGGGTACTACTTTCTTCATTTCCAACAATTCTATTTTCGATATAGGCGTATATACAAATACACGTTTAAACTCATTGTCCTCGCCTTTTATTGGGTGTATTTCTCGTAAGGGATTCTGTCTATCCAGGTGATACGTCGTTCTTTCCTTGACAGGCAATGAGACATGCTCTGAGCATACAAAAAGAATATACTGCTTTCTAGATACTAGAATTTCTTTAATTAATTTGGTACCTTGACCTCTCCATGTCTTCATAAGCAATTCAGTCAATATGTCAGGTAAGGGACCAGGGTCCGAATGCTGACTCTGATATAGTATAATGAGTTGTTGAATCATATAAATCCCAGCTAACCTCTGCTCATCTGGGGTGAGATTCAAAAATGTGCGTACTACTGTCTCATCACTATATTTTCCGGGACTGTCCACCCAGTGGACAGCTGCCCTTGCTAAATCTTGTTCATCCATAGAATCGAGAAAATGATAACCCCTTCGTTCTCGGAGTAGTTTGTCGGCGGTTTGGAACGAATGCTCGTTAGACCTTATATTAATTATAGGTATTTGAAAATTCCTGTTATTATCTGGACATATCGGATGTATTGAGTCAGTATGATATCTAGTCTGATTCCTATTACAAGATCTTCCTCTACCTACATAGGCTATGGTGTCCGACTGTCCTGTGGGCAGTCCTGACCCTTCTTCCTCGTTTTGTTCGAACTCGTCTATCTCTAATCTCTCTTCGTGTAGGCGTTCTATTTCTTTTCGGATCTTTCGGCACATGGCTATTATACAATTTTGCTTATCGTGTCTCCCTTCTGATATATTCTGGCCCCATTTTGTAAGAATTTTCATTGCTTCCGGATCTACCCCCGGTCGGTCTTGATTTCTGATCACACAGTTTATGAGGAAACGTAACAGTTCCCCCTGTATCTCTACTTTCTGGTATTCCATAGCTCTGTTAATACATTCTGGATCTCGCCCTGTTTGAACAAAATGGTATATTTTATCTAGATGCGTAGTCATTCCTGGTAGCTTCGCTAAATACCCTGCGGCTCGTCTGATACGTAATGATGCCAGGATCATTTCGTCCTCTTTGCCGAGCACCGGGTCATATCTACAATCTATAAGAAGTTCCTTAAGCGTACGATCACTTACGAATTTGGGTGTACGTGAATGCGCTGACTCTTGAAAAATAAGTTTATTTATTCTAGGTGGCGTAGAAAAAATATTGGTAGCACCTCCCGTGGCCCCGTCTGGGGCGTCGGGTGTGAAAGGATTCGTCGAACGTGACACAGCAACTATAGGTGTGGACTCAGCTATAGAAGTACTTGTAGGAACAGATGCAGAAACAGATGTGCTTGCCGGAACTTGTGACTCGATTTGTTGCTGCAGGGATACGGGTGCTGGATCTTGGTGTTGGACCTCCCTGGTATGCGGTCTACGTGGGGCGGAATTAGCATACTCGGGTGCTGCGTCATCTAAATATGAGGAAAGAAAAACATCTTCTGCGGTTCTAGGATGCCCCTTAGGATGTACCTTGATTGGGAATAATGGGGTTGGCAAGTCTTTTAGTATTTCTGGAGTAGCCTTAGGTAATCCTTCGGCCAGAAGGGGATACATACCATTCATAAGGGCATTTCTTTGTCTGTCTACTTGTTCTGATTTTACTCGGATACCTTCCTCAATTAATAGATTCTCTCGAACTTTATTGGAATTCTCTTTACTCTTCTCTTCCTGTCTACGTGCTTTTTCTGTTCGTCTATGTGATTCTTTACGCCATAATTCAACGGCGTCTTTCTGTGACTGTCTGACTTTTCTTTTCCATAACTCTTCCTCGACTTTCATGATGCACTCTGCATCCCAGGTTCCCGCTGTGGGCCACCTCTGACTTTCTGGTAATCCCTTGGTATAGTCTACCCATAAATCAAGAAATAATATAGCGTCTAAGCCATGTTTGTGATACATAAAGTGCCCTGGAGTGTCCCTAGGAGGAATAGGGACGGCTTCTTCGAGAACCCCTTTTCTGGTAGTGATCTGTCTTAATTTCGAAAAGAGCGGCATATTGAGAACTGACCTTATACTTGATTTTGACCTGATACTTGAATTTGAACAGACTTAATACAATAAACACGATAATGAACAGTCATTCATACCACGATATACAGAACATACTTAAACACTTTAAACATTAAACATTAAACCTTTAACTGAAACAACAATGATGATCGTCTGCATAACTAAATCACCATGCTTAATTCTTGACACTAACTAGACAATAACTAGATACTTCGGAATACTTCGGAATACTTGATATACTGCTAAACAGTACAGATACACTGCTAAAACAGTGCAGACCGGATTTGTGTACCCAAACCCGTCTTGACCGGCACAACCTATGTGCACGTCAGAAATGCCTCCCCAGCAATGGTACTCACCGGGTAGCTTCGGAAACGGAAGGCCTCAGTAACTTGAACTTGAACCGGACCGGACTCGACTCGACTCGACTCGTCGGACACTGGGCTTGGCTTCGGACTGGTGGGTCTCTGTATACCTCGGATCTTGCTCTCTCAGCCAGGCTCTGGTCGGGATACTTCGCACTTCTCACCGCCTCGTCTGGGTGTTGATCGCAGTCTCAGTCGCCCCCGCTTGACCGGAGGGAGATACAGGAAATCCTGCTGGTACGCGTTATTGTCCGTCCAGCTGTGGCAGGAGACCGGGCCTGCAACGCACCGCCGGCGCGTGAGATGAGAAAGTGTCCCTGTTCGGGCGCCATCATGTGGTAAATAAAAATTCCTTTACCGGGACTGAATTTGATACAGGAACATAGTAAAATAGCTCAGTAAAATGAGAGGCAGAATCCGTGGTATTAGAGGTTCGGAATGGGCTTTATTCCAATAAGCGATTATAATCGGATGCCTCAAGTTCCATCACCACGGGGGTTCAGGAAGTGAAGTACATACTTTATTGACAAGAAGTAACTTTTATAGTACATACATTATAATGAAGTGAATACAGTAGGCGTAACAATTGATAAGGAAATTGACGTTTGGGCTACGTAACCGAAAATGGGTGTAATAATGAGTAAAAAGGAACATGATTGGTTGTGATGTCATGTATAGGTGGATCTATAAGATAATACTTGGCATGGATGCGCGCGCAGCAGTATGACGTGTAATTGACGTGTAACTAGGGGGTGACGGGGATTTGACATTTAGCTCTATATGTGGAGACGAGAAGTCTGGGGGGTCAAGTCAACCTAATCCCAAATCATATCTAACATCCTATGTTTAAAGAACTATGTTATCCATAAAAGAAGGACTCTCGGACAGAATCTATTCTATACTGACTGTGCGTGCGTGTACAAGCGTCTAAGTGTCTACACTGAATGCGAGGGGGTAGGAATATTCCATGGTAACAGGGCTATGAATTACTTACATGAGGACAGAGAAGATGGGCCTTTTTGCTTGGTAACGGGAAGAATGTTTACTTAAACTACTAGGCAGGAATGCATCGGCTGAGGGGGAAGCAGATAATTCGAAGGTGAAATACAGTTCTTGGCAGAGAATAGGCTGATGTCAGGCTTCGTGAGCCGCGCAGAGAATGAGACAAAGTTCATGGTCACAGATGCAGGCTCGGACTGGAGCTTTCAGAGGCAGAAGGCAAGAGGAGTTTTGATGACAGAATCAGGGCCTACTTGCCTGGACTGTAAAGTGGCATAAGTGAACCATATAAAGCCGGTGGCCTTTCATATTTAAGAATGGAATATCCGGCCTATTCATGGCGGATCTGGCAGAGGACATGTTGACGGTGGGCATACATGTATTTGCGTCTTCATAACTGGAACTGGAGGGAACATACATGTACTTGTGACATGCACATAGAACCGTTGGGGTCCAAGATAGGGGACATAACTGACCAGAAAAATCCACATTTCCACATCACTCTGGCATAATGGTTAAGGTCTTAACTCTTACTCTGGCCTACTGGTTAAGGTCTTAGACTCTTACTCTGGCCTAATGGTTAAGGTCTTAACTCTTACTCTGGCCTACTGGTTAAGATCTTAACTTCTACGCTGGCCTAATGGTTAAGCTCTTAGACTCTTACTCTGGCCTACTGGTTAAAGTCTTAACTCTTACTCTGGCCTAATGGTTAAGGTTTTAACTCTTACTCTGGCCTAATGGTTGAGGTCTTAGACTCTTACTGTGGCCTAATGGTTAAGGTCTTAACTATTACTCTGGCCTACTGGTTAAGGTGTTAACTCTTACTCTGGCCTAATGGTTAAGGTCTTAGACTCTAACTCTGGCCTACTGGTTAAGGTCTTAACTCTTACTCTGGCCTAATGGTTAAAGTTTTAACTTTTACTCTGGCCTAATGTTTGAGGTCTTAGACTCTTACTCTTGCCTAATGGTTAAGGTCTTACCTCTTACTCTGGCCTAATGGTTAAGGTCATAGACTCTTACTCTTGCCTAATGGTTAAGCTCTTAACTCTTACTCTGGCCTACTGGTTAAGGTCTTAGACTCTTACTGTGGCCTAATGGTTAAGGTCTTAGACTCTTACTCTGGCCTAATGTTAAAGGTCTTAACTCTTACGCTGGCCTAATGGTTAAGGTCTTACACTCTTACTCTGGCCTAACGGTTAAGGTCTTAGACTCTTACTCTGGCCCAATGGTTAAGGTTTTAGACGTTTACTCTTGCCTAATGGTTAAGGTCTTAACTCTTACTCTGGCGTAATGGTTAAGGTCTTAGACTCTTACTCTGGCCTACTGGTTAAGGTCTTAATTCTTACTCTGACTTAATGGTTAAGGTTTTAGACTCTTACTCTGGCCTAATGCTTAAAGTCTTAGACTCTTACTCTGGCCTAATGGTTAGGGTCTTAGACTCTTACACTGGCCTGCTGGTTAAGGTCTTTGCTCTTACTCTGGCCTAATGGTTAAGGTCCTAACTATTACTATTGACTAATGGTTATGGTCTTAACTCTTACTCTGGCCTAATTGGTAAGGTCTTAGACTCTTACTCTGGCCTACTGGTTAAGGTCTTAACTCTTACTCTGGCCTAATGGGTAAGATCTTAGACTCTTACTCTGTCCTAATGGTTAAGGTCTTAGACTCTTACTCTGGCCTAATGGTTAAGGTCTAGACTCTTACTCTGGCCTAATCCGTAAGGTCTTAACTCTTACTATGGCCTAATGGTTAAGGTCTTAGACTCTTACTCTTGCCTAATGGTTAAGGTCTTAACTCTTACTCTGGCCTAATGGTTAAGGTTTTAACTCTTACTCTGGCCTAATGGTTGAGGTCTTAGACTCTTACTGTGGCCTAATGGTTAAGGTCTTAACTATTACTCTGGCCTACTGGTTAAGGTGTTAACTCTTACTCTGGCCTAATGGTTAAGGTCTTAGACTCTAACTCTGGCCTACTGGTTAAGGTCTTAACTCTTACTCTGGCCTAATGGTTAAAGTTTTAACTTTTACTCTGGCCTAATGTTTGAGGTCTTAGACTCTTACTCTTGCCTAATGGTTAAGGTCTTACCTCTTACTCTGGCCTAATGGTTAAGGTCATAGACTCTTACTCTTGCCTAATGGTTAAGCTCTTAACTCTTACTCTGGCCTACTGGTTAAGGTCTTAGACTCTTACTGTGGCCTAATGGTTAAGGTCTTAGACTCTTACTCTGGCCTAATGTTAAAGGTCTTAACTCTTACGCTGGCCTAATGGTTAAGGTCTTACACTCTTACTCTGGCCTAACGGTTAAGGTCTTAGACTCTTACTCTGGCCCAATGGTTAAGGTTTTAGACGTTTACTCTTGCCTAATGGTTAAGGTCTTAACTCTTACTCTGGCGTAATGGTTAAGGTCTTAGACTCTTACTCTGGCCTACTGGTTAAGGTCTTAATTCTTACTCTGACTTAATGGTTAAGGTTTTAGACTCTTACTCTGGCCTAATGCTTAAAGTCTTAGACTCTTACTCTGGCCTAATGGTTAGGGTCTTAGACTCTTACACTGGCCTGCTGGTTAAGGTCTTTGCTCTTACTCTGGCCTAATGGTTAAGGTCCTAACTATTACTATTGACTAATGGTTATGGTCTTAACTCTTACTCTGGCCTAATTGGTAAGGTCTTAGACTCTTACTCTGGCCTACTGGTTAAGGTCTTAACTCTTACTCTGGCCTAATGGGTAAGATCTTAGACTCTTACTCTGTCCTAATGGTTAAGGTCTTAGACTCTTACTCTGGCCTAATGGTTAAGGTCTAGACTCTTACTCTGGCCTAATCCGTAAGGTCTTAACTCTTACTATGGCCTAATGGTTAAGGTCTTAGACTCTTACTCTTGCCTAATGGTTAAGGTCTTAACTCTTACTCTGGCCTAATGGTTAAGGTCTTAACTCTTACTTTGGCCTAATGGTGAAGGTCTTAACTCTTACTATTGACTAATGGTTAAGGTCTTAACTCTTACTCTATCCTAATGGTTAAGGTCTTAGACTCTTACTCTGGCCTAATGGTTAAGGTCTTAATTCTTACTCTGGCCTAATGGGTAAGGTCTTAGACTCTTACTCTGGCCTAATGGTTAAGGTCTTAACTCTTACTCTGGCCTAATGGGTAAGGTCTTAACTCTTACTCTGGCCTAATGGTTAAAGTTTTAACTTTTACTCTGGCCTAATGTTTGAGGTCTTAGACTCTTACTCTTGCCTAATGGTTAAGGTCTTACCTCTTACTCTGGCCTAATGGTTAAGGTCTTAGACTCTTACTCTTGCCTAATGGTTAAGCTCTTAACTCTTACTCTGGCCTACTGGTTAAGGTCTTAGACTCTTACTGTGGCCTAATGGTTAAGGTCTTAGACTCTTACTCTGGCCTAATGTTAAAGGTCTTAACTCTTACGCTGGCCTAATGGTTAAGGTCTTACACTCTTACTCTGGCCTAACGGTTAAGGTCTTAGACTCTTACTCTGGCCCAATGGTTAAGGTTTTAGACGTTTACTCTTGCCTAATGGTTAAGGTCTTAACTCTTACTCTGGCCTAATGGTTAAGGTCCTAGACTCTCACTCTGGCATAATGGTTAAGGTCTTAACTCTTACTCTGGCCTACTGGTTAAGGTCTTAGACTCTTACTCTGGCCTAATGGTTAAGGTCTTAACTCTTACTCTGGCCTACTGGTTAAGATCTTAACTCTTACGCTGGCCTAATGGTTAAGCTCTTAGACTCTTACTCTGGCCTACTGGTTAAAGTCTTAACTCTTACTCTGGCCTAATGGTTAAGGTGTTAACTCTTACTCTGGCCTAATGGTTGAGGTCTTAGACTCTTACTGTGGCCTAATGGTTAAGGTCTTAACTATTACTCTGGCCTACTGGTTAAGGTGTTAACTCTTACTCTGGCCTAATGGTTAAGGTCTTAGACTCTAACTCTGGCCTACTGGTTAAGGTCTTAACTCTTACTCTGGCCTAATGGTTAACGTTTTAACTTTTACTCTGGCCTAATGTTTGAGGTCTTAGACTCTTACTCTTGCCTAATGGTTAAGGTCTTACCTCTTACTCTGGCCTAATGGTTAAGGTCTTAGACTCTTACTCTTGCCTAATGGTTAAGGTCTTAACCCTTACTCTGGCCTACTGGTTAAGGTCTTAGACTCTTACTGTGGCCTAATGGTTAAGGTCCTAGACTCTTACTCTGGCCTAATGGTTAAGGTCCTAACTCTTACTATTGACTAATGGTTAAGGTCTTAACTCTTACTCTGGCCTAATGGGTAAGGTCTTAGACTCTTACTCTGGCCTACTGGTTAAGGTCTTAACTCTTACTCTGGCCTAATGGGTAAGGTCTTAGACTCTTACTCTGTCCTAATGGTTAAGGTCTTAGACTCTTACTCTGGCCTAATGGTTAAGGTCTAGACTCTTACTCTGGCCTAATCAGTAAGGTCTTAACTCTTACTATGGCCTAATGGTTAAGGTCTTAGACTCTTACTCTTGCCTAATGGTTAAGGTCTTAACTCTAACTCTGGCCTAATGGTTAAGGTCTTAACTCTTACTTTGGCCTAATGGTTAAGGTCTTAACTCTTACTATTGACTAATGATTAAGGTCTTAACTCTTACTCTGGCCTAATGGTTAAGGTCTTAGACCCTTACTCTGTCCTAATGGTGGAGGTCTAGACTCCTACTCTGGCCTACTGGTTAAGGTCTTAACTCTTACTCTGGCCTAATGGTTAAGGTCTTAGACTCTTACTCTGGCCTAAGGGTTAAGGTCTTAGACTCTTACTCTGGCCTAATGGTTAAGGTTTTAGACTTTTACTCTTACCTAATGGTTAAGGTCTTGACTCTTACTCTGGCCTAATGGTTAAGGTCTTAGACTCTTACTCTGGCCTAATGGTTAAGGTATTATACTCTTACTCTGGCCTAATGGCTAAGGTCTTGACTCTCACTCTGGCCTAATGGTTGAGGTCTAGACTCCTACTCTGGCCTACTGGTTAAGGTCTTAACTCTTACTCTGGCCTAATGGTTAAGGTCTTAGACTCTTACTCTGGCCTAAGGGTTAAGGTCTTAGACTCTTACTCTGGCCTAATGGTTAAGGTTTTAGACTTTTTCTCTTGCCTAATGGTTAAGGTCTTAACTCTTACTCTGGCCTAATGGTTAAGGTCTTAGACTCTTACTCTGGCCTAATGGTTAAGGTCTTATTTCTTACTCTGGCCTAATGGGTAAGGTCTTACTCTGGACTAATGGGTAAGGTCTTAGACTCTTACTCTGGCCTACTGGTTAAGGTCTTAACTCTTACTCTGGCCTAATGGTTAAGGTCTTAACTCTTACTCTGGCCAAATGGTTAAGGTCTTAGACTCTTACTTTGGCCTAATGGTTAAGGTCTAAACTCTTACTATTGACTAATGGTTAATGTCTTAACTGTTACTCTGGCCTACTGGTTAAGGTCTTAACTCTTACTCTGGCCTAATGGGTAAGGTCTTAGACTCTTACTCTGTCCTAATGGTTAAGGTCTTAGACTCTTACTCTGGCCTAATGGTTAAGGTCTAGACTCTTACTTAGGCCTAATCCGTAAGGTCTTAATTCTTACTATGGCCTAATGGTTAAGGTCTTAACTATTACTCTGGCCTAATGGTTAAGGTCTTAGACTCTTACTCTGGCCTAATGGTTAAGGTCTTAGACTCTTACTCGGGCCTAATGGTTAAGGTCTAGACTCTTACTCTGGCCTAGTCCGTAAGGTCTTAACTCTTACTATGGCCTAATGGTTAAGGTCTTAACTCTTACTCTGGCCTAACGGTTAAGGTCTTAGACTCTTACTCTGGCCTAATGGTTAAGGTCTTAACTCTTACTCTGGCCAAATGGGTAAGGTCTTAGACTCTTACTCTGGCCTACTGGTTAAGGTCTTAACTCTTACTCTGGCCTAATGGTTAAGGTCTTAACTCTTACTCTGGACTAATGGTTAAGGTCCTAGACTCTCACTCTGGCATAATGGTTAAGGTCTTAACTCTTACTCTGGCCTACTGGTTAAGGTCTTAGACTCTTACTCTGGCCTAATGGTTAAGGTCTTAACTCTTACTCTGGCCTACTGGTTAAGATCTTAACTTCTACGCTGGCCTAATGGTTAAGCTCTTAGACTCTTACTCTGGCCTACTGGTTAAAGTCTTAACTCTTACTCTGGCCTAATGGTTAAGGTTTTAACTCTTACTCTGGCCTAATGGTTGAGGTCTTAGACTCTTACTGTGGCCTAATGGTTAAGGTCTTAACTATTACTCTGGCCTACTGGTTAAGGTCTTAGACTCTAACTCTGGCCTACTGGTTAAGGTCTTAACTCTTACTCTGGCCTAATGGTTAAAGTTTTAACTTTTACTCTGGCCTAATGTTTGAGGTCTTAGACTCTTACTCTTGCCTAATGGTTAAGGTCTTACCTCTTACTCTGGCCTAATGGTTAAGGTCTTAGACTCTTACTCTTGCCTAATGGTTAAGCTCTTAACAGTAACTCTGGCCTACTGGTTAAGGTCTTTGACTCTTACTGTGGCCTAATGGTTAAGGTCTTAGACTCTTACTCTGGCCTAATGTTAAAGGTCTTAACTCTTACGCTGGCCTAATGGTTAAGGTCTTACACTCTTACTCTGGCCTAACGGTTAAGGTCTTAGACTCTTACTCTGGCCCAATGGTTAAGGTTTTAGACGTTTACTCTTGCCTAATGGTTAAGGTCTTAACTCTTACTCTGGCCTAATGGTTAAGGTCTTAGACTCTTACTCTGGCCTACTGGTTAAGGTCTTAATTCTTACTCTGACTTAATGGTTAAGGTTTTAGACTCTTACTCTGGCCTAATGCTTAAAGTCTTAGACTCTTACTCTGGCCTAATGGTTAAGGTCTTAGACTCTTACACTGGCCTGCTGGTTAAGGTCTTTGCTCTTACTCTGGCCTACTGGTTAAGGTCCTAGACTCTTACTCTGGCCTAATGGTTAAGGTCCTAACTATTACTATTGACTAATGGTTATGGTCTTAACTCTTACTCTGGCCTAATTGGTAAGGTCTTAGACTCTTACTCTGGCCTACTGGTTAAGGTCTTAACTCTTACTCTGGCCTAATGGGTAAGATCTTAGACTCTTACTCTGTCCTAATGGTTAAGGTCTTAGACTCTTACTCTGGCCTAATGGTTAAGGTCTAGACTCTTACTCTGGCCTAATCCGTAAGGTCTTAACTCTTACTATGGCCTAATGGTTAAGGTCTTAGACTCTTACTCTTGCCTAATGGTTAAGGTCTTAACTCTTACTCTGGCCTAATGGTTAAGGTCTTAACTCTTACTTTGGCCTAATGGTGAAGGTCTTAACTCTTACTATTGACTAATGGTTAAGGTCTTAACTCTTACTCTATCCTAATGGTTAAGGTCTTAGACTCTTACTCTGGCCTAATGGTTAAGGTCTTAATTCTTACTCTGGCCTAATGGGTAAGGTCTTAGACTTTTACTCTGGCCTAATGGTTAAGGTCTTAACTCTTACTCTGGCCTAATGGGTAAGGTCTTAACTCTTACTCTGGCCTAATGGTTAAAGTTTTAACTTTTACTCTGGCCTAATGTTTGAGGTCTTAGACTCTTACTCTTGCCTAATGGTTAAGGTCTTACCTCTTACTCTGGCCTAATGGTTAAGGTCTTAGACTCTTACTCTTGCCTAATGGTTAAGCTCTTAACTCTTACTCTGGCCTACTGGTTAGGGTCTTAGACTCTTACTGTGGCCTAATGGTTAAGGTCTTAGACTCTTACTCTGGCCTAATGTTAAAGGTCTTAACTCTTACGCTGGCCTAATGGTTAAGGTCTTACACTCTTACTCTGGCCTAACGGTTAAGGTCTTAGACACTTACTCTGGCCCAATGGTTAAGGTTTTAGACGTTTACTCTTGCCTAATGGTTAAGGTCTTAACTCTTACTCTGGCCTAATGGTTAAGGTCTTAGACTCTTACTCTGGCCTACTGGTTAAGGTCTTAATTCTTACTCTGACTTAATGGTTAAGGTTTTAGACTCTTACTCTGGCCTAATGCTTAAAGTCTTAGACTCTTACTCTGGCCTAATGGTTAAGGTCTTAGACTCTTACACTGGCCTGCTGGTTAAGGTCTTTGCTCTTACTCTGGCCTACTGGTTAAGGTCTTAATTCTTACTCTGGCCTAATGGGTAAGGTCTTAGACTCTTACTCTGGCCTAATGGTTAAGGTCTTAACTCTTACTCTGGCCTAATGGGTAAGGTCTTAACTCTTACTCTGGCCTAATGGTTAAAGTTTTAACTTTTACTCTGGCCTAATGTTTGAGGTCTTAGACTCTTACTCTTGCCTAATGGTTAAGGTCTTACCTCTTACTCTGGCCTAATGGTTAAGGTCTTAGACTCTTACTCTTGCCTAATGGTTAAGCTCTTAACTCTTACTCTGGCCTACTGGTTAAGGTCTTAGACTCTTACTGTGGCCTAATGGTTAAGGTCTTAGACTCTTACTCTGGCCTAATGTTAAAGGTCTTAACTCTTACGCTGGCCTAATGGTTAAGGTCTTACACTCTTACTCTGGCCTAACGGTTAAGGTCTTAGACTCTTACTCTGGCCCAATGGTTAAGGTTTTAGACGTTTACTCTTGCCTAATGGTTAAGGTCTTAACTCTTACTCTGGCCTAATGGTTAAGGTCCTAGACTCTCACTCTGGCATAATGGTTAAGGTCTTAACTCTTACTCTGGCCTACTGGTTAAGGTCTTAGACTCTTACTCTGGCCTAATGGTTAAGGTCTTAACTCTTACTCTGGCCTACTGGTTAAGATCTTAACTCTTACGCTGGCCTAATGGTTAAGCTCTTAGACTCTTACTCTGGCCTACTGGTTAAAGTCTTAACTCTTACTCTGGCCTAATGGTTAAGGTGTTAACTCTTACTCTGGCCTAATGGTTGAGGTCTTAGACTCTTACTGTGGCCTAATGGTTAAGGTCTTAACTATTACTCTGGCCTACTGGTTAAGGTGTTAACTCTTACTCTGGCCTAATGGTTAAGGTCTTAGACTCTAACTCTGGCCTACTGGTTAAGGTCTTAACTCTTACTCTGGCCTAATGGTTAACGTTTTAACTTTTACTCTGGCCTAATGTTTGAGGTCTTAGACTCTTACTCTTGCCTAATGGTTAAGGTCTTACCTCTTACTCTGGCCTAATGGTTAAGGTCTTAGACTCTTACTCTTGCCTAATGGTTAAGGTCTTAACCCTTACTCTGGCCTACTGGTTAAGGTCTTAGACTCTTACTGTGGCCTAATGGTTAAGGTCCTAGACTCTTACTCTGGCCTAATGGTTAAGGTCCTAACTCTTACTATTGACTAATGGTTAAGGTCTTAACTCTTACTCTGGCCTAATGGGTAAGGTCTTAGACTCTTACTCTGGCCTACTGGTTAAGGTCTTAACTCTTACTCTGGCCTAATGGGTAAGGTCTTAGACTCTTACTCTGTCCTAATGGTTAAGGTCTTAGACTCTTACTCTGGCCTAATGGTTAAGGTCTAGACTCTTACTCTGGCCTAATCAGTAAGGTCTTAACTCTTACTATGGCCTAATGGTTAAGGTCTTAGACTCTTACTCTTGCCTAATGGTTAAGGTCTTAACTCTAACTCTGGCCTAATGGTTAAGGTCTTAACTCTTACTTTGGCCTAATGGTTAAGGTCTTAACTCTTACTATTGACTAATGATTAAGGTCTTAACTCTTACTCTGGCCTAATGGTTAAGGTCTTAGACCCTTACTCTGTCCTAATGGTGGAGGTCTAGACTCCTACTCTGGCCTACTGGTTAAGGTCTTAACTCTTACTCTGGCCTAATGGTTAAGGTCTTAGACTCTTACTCTGGCCTAAGGGTTAAGGTCTTAGACTCTTACTCTGGCCTAATGGTTAAGGTTTTAGACTTTTACTCTTACCTAATGGTTAAGGTCTTGACTCTTACTCTGGCCTAATGGTTAAGGTCTTAGACTCTTACTCTGGCCTAATGGTTAAGGTATTATACTCTTACTCTGGCCTAATGGCTAAGGTCTTGACTCTCACTCTGGCCTAATGGTTGAGGTCTAGACTCCTACTCTGGCCTACTGGTTAAGGTCTTAACTCTTACTCTGGCCTAATGGTTAAGGTCTTAGACTCTTACTCTGGCCTAAGGGTTAAGGTCTTAGACTCTTACTCTGGCCTAATGGTTAAGGTTTTAGACTTTTTCTCTTGCCTAATGGTTAAGGTCTTAACTCTTACTCTGGCCTAATGGTTAAGGTCTTAGACTCTTACTCTGGCCTAATGGTTAAGGTCTTATTTCTTACTCTGGCCTAATGGGTAAGGTCTTACTCTGGACTAATGGGTAAGGTCTTAGACTCTTACTCTGGCCTACTGGTTAAGGTCTTAACTCTTACTCTGGCCTAATGGTTAAGGTCTTAACTCTTACTCTGGCCAAATGGTTAAGGTCTTAGACTCTTACTTTGGCCTAATGGTTAAGGTCTAAACTCTTACTATTGACTAATGGTTAATGTCTTAACTGTTACTCTGGCCTACTGGTTAAGGTCTTAACTCTTACTCTGGCCTAATGGGTAAGGTCTTAGACTCTTACTCTGTCCTAATGGTTAAGGTCTTAGACTCTTACTCTGGCCTAATGGTTAAGGTCTAGACTCTTACTTAGGCCTAATCCGTAAGGTCTTAATTCTTACTATGGCCTAATGGTTAAGGTCTTAACTATTACTCTGGCCTAATGGTTAAGGTCTTAGACTCTTACTCTGGCCTAATGGTTAAGGTCTTAGACTCTTACTCGGGCCTAATGGTTAAGGTCTAGACTCTTACTCTGGCCTAGTCCGTAAGGTCTTAACTCTTACTATGGCCTAATGGTTAAGGTCTTAACTCTTACTCTGGCCTAACGGTTAAGGTCTTAGACTCTTACTCTGGCCTAATGGTTAAGGTCTTAACTCTTACTCTGGCCAAATGGGTAAGGTCTTAGACTCTTACTCTGGCCTACTGGTTAAGGTCTTAACTCTTACTCTGGCCTAATGGTTAAGGTCTTAACTCTTACTCTGGACTAATGGTTAAGGTCCTAGACTCTCACTCTGGCATAATGGTTAAGGTCTTAACTCTTACTCTGGCCTACTGGTTAAGGTCTTAGACTCTTACTCTGGCCTAATGGTTAAGGTCTTAACTCTTACTCTGGCCTACTGGTTAAGATCTTAACTTCTACGCTGGCCTAATGGTTAAGCTCTTAGACTCTTACTCTGGCCTACTGGTTAAAGTCTTAACTCTTACTCTGGCCTAATGGTTAAGGTTTTAACTCTTACTCTGGCCTAATGGTTGAGGTCTTAGACTCTTACTGTGGCCTAATGGTTAAGGTCTTAACTATTACTCTGGCCTACTGGTTAAGGTCTTAGACTCTAACTCTGGCCTACTGGTTAAGGTCTTAACTCTTACTCTGGCCTAATGGTTAAAGTTTTAACTTTTACTCTGGCCTAATGTTTGAGGTCTTAGACTCTTACTCTTGCCTAATGGTTAAGGTCTTACCTCTTACTCTGGCCTAATGGTTAAGGTCTTAGACTCTTACTCTTGCCTAATGGTTAAGCTCTTAACAGTAACTCTGGCCTACTGGTTAAGGTCTTTGACTCTTACTGTGGCCTAATGGTTAAGGTCTTAGACTCTTACTCTGGCCTAATGTTAAAGGTCTTAACTCTTACGCTGGCCTAATGGTTAAGGTCTTACACTCTTACTCTGGCCTAACGGTTAAGGTCTTAGACTCTTACTCTGGCCCAATGGTTAAGGTTTTAGACGTTTACTCTTGCCTAATGGTTAAGGTCTTAACTCTTACTCTGGCCTAATGGTTAAGGTCTTAGACTCTTACTCTGGCCTACTGGTTAAGGTCTTAATTCTTACTCTGACTTAATGGTTAAGGTTTTAGACTCTTACTCTGGCCTAATGCTTAAAGTCTTAGACTCTTACTCTGGCCTAATGGTTAAGGTCTTAGACTCTTACACTGGCCTGCTGGTTAAGGTCTTTGCTCTTACTCTGGCCTACTGGTTAAGGTCCTAGACTCTTACTCTGGCCTAATGGTTAAGGTCCTAACTATTACTATTGACTAATGGTTATGGTCTTAACTCTTACTCTGGCCTAATTGGTAAGGTCTTAGACTCTTACTCTGGCCTACTGGTTAAGGTCTTAACTCTTACTCTGGCCTAATGGGTAAGATCTTAGACTCTTACTCTGTCCTAATGGTTAAGGTCTTAGACTCTTACTCTGGCCTAATGGTTAAGGTCTAGACTCTTACTCTGGCCTAATCCGTAAGGTCTTAACTCTTACTATGGCCTAATGGTTAAGGTCTTAGACTCTTACTCTTGCCTAATGGTTAAGGTCTTAACTCTTACTCTGGCCTAATGGTTAAGGTCTTAACTCTTACTTTGGCCTAATGGTGAAGGTCTTAACTCTTACTATTGACTAATGGTTAAGGTCTTAACTCTTACTCTATCCTAATGGTTAAGGTCTTAGACTCTTACTCTGGCCTAATGGTTAAGGTCTTAATTCTTACTCTGGCCTAATGGGTAAGGTCTTAGACTTTTACTCTGGCCTAATGGTTAAGGTCTTAACTCTTACTCTGGCCTAATGGGTAAGGTCTTAACTCTTACTCTGGCCTAATGGTTAAAGTTTTAACTTTTACTCTGGCCTAATGTTTGAGGTCTTAGACTCTTACTCTTGCCTAATGGTTAAGGTCTTACCTCTTACTCTGGCCTAATGGTTAAGGTCTTAGACTCTTACTCTTGCCTAATGGTTAAGCTCTTAACTCTTACTCTGGCCTACTGGTTAGGGTCTTAGACTCTTACTGTGGCCTAATGGTTAAGGTCTTAGACTCTTACTCTGGCCTAATGTTAAAGGTCTTAACTCTTACGCTGGCCTAATGGTTAAGGTCTTACACTCTTACTCTGGCCTAACGGTTAAGGTCTTAGACACTTACTCTGGCCCAATGGTTAAGGTTTTAGACGTTTACTCTTGCCTAATGGTTAAGGTCTTAACTCTTACTCTGGCCTAATGGTTAAGGTCTTAGACTCTTACTCTGGCCTACTGGTTAAGGTCTTAATTCTTACTCTGACTTAATGGTTAAGGTTTTAGACTCTTACTCTGGCCTAATGCTTAAAGTCTTAGACTCTTACTCTGGCCTAATGGTTAAGGTCTTAGACTCTTACACTGGCCTGCTGGTTAAGGTCTTTGCTCTTACTCTGGCCTACTGGTTAAGGTCCTAGACTCTTACTCTGGCCTAATGGTTAAGGTCCTAACTATTACTATTGACTAATGGTTATGGTCTTAACTCTTACTCTGGCCTAATTGGTAAGGTCTTAGACTCTTACTCTGGCCTACTGGTTAAGGTCTTAACTCTTACTCTGGCCTAATGGGTAAGATCTTAGACTCTTACTCTGTCCTAATGGTTAAGGTCTTAGACTCTTACTCTGGCCTAATGGTTAAGGTCTAGACTCTTACTCTGGCCTAATCCGTAAGGTCTTAACTCTTACTATGGCCTAATGGTTAAGGTCTTAGACTCTTACTCTTGCCTAATGGTTAAGGTCTTAACTCTTACTCTGGCCTAATGGTTAAGGTCTTAACTCTTACTTTGGCCTAATGGTGAAGGTCTTAACTCTTACTATTGACTAATGGTTAAGGTCTTAACTCTTACTCTATCCTAATGGTTAAGGTCTTAGACTCTTACTCTGGCCTAATGGTTAAGGTCTTAATTCTTACTCTGGCCTAATGGGTAAGGTCTTAGACTCTTACCCTGGCCTAATGGTTAAGGTCTTAACTCTTACTCTGGCCTAATGGTTGAGGTCTTAGACTCTTACTCTGGCCTAATGGTTAAGGTCTTAACTCTTACTCTGACCTAATGGTTAAGGTCTTAGACTCTTACTCTGGCCTACTGGTTAAGACCTTAACTCTTACTCTGGCCTAATGGTTAAGGTTTTAACTCTTACTCTGGCCTAATGGTTAAGGTTTTAGACTCTTACTCTGGCCTAACGGTTAAAGTCTTAGACTCTTACTCTGGCCTAATGGTTAAGGTCTTATCTCTTACTCTGGCCTAATGGTTAAGGTCTAAGACTCTTATTCTGGACTAATGGTTAAGCTCTTAACTCTTCCTCTGGGCTAATGGCTAAGTTCTTAACTCTTACTCTGACCTAATGGTTAAGGTCTTAGACTCTTACTCTGGCCTAATGGTTAAGGTCGCAGACTCTTACTCTTGCCTAATGGTTAAGAACTTAACTCTTACTCTGGCCTAATGGTTAAGGTGTTAACTCTTACTCTGGCCTAATGGTTAAGGTCCTAACTCTTACTATCGACTAATGGTTAAGGTCTTAACTCTTACACTGGCCTACTGGTTAAGGTCTTTGCTCTTACTCTGGCCTACTGGTTAAGGTCCTAGACTCTTACTCTGGCCTAATGGTTAAGGTCCTAACTCTTACTATCGACTAATGGTTAAGGTCTTAACTCTTACTCTGGCCTAATGGGTAAGGTCTTAGACTCTTACTCTGGCCTACTGGTTAAGGTCTTAACTCTTACTCTGGCCTAATGGGTAAGGTCTTAGACTCTTACTCTGTCCTAATGGTTAAGGTCTTAGACTCTTACTCTGGCCTAATGGTTAAGGTCTAGACTCTTACTCTGGCCTAATCCGTAAGGTCTTAACTCTTACTATGGCCTAATGGTTAAGGTCTTAGACTCTTACTCTTGCCTAATGGTTAAGGTCTTAACTCTAACTCTGGCCTAATGGTTAAGGTCTTAACTCTGACTTTGGCCTAATGGTTAAGGTCTTAACTCTTACTATTGACTAATGATTAAGGTCTTAACTCTTACTCTGGCCTAATGGTTAAGGTCTTAGACACTTACTCTGTCCTAATGGTTGAGGTCTAGACTCCTACTCTGGCCTACTGGTTAAGGTCTTAACTCTTACTCTGGCCTAATGGTTAAGGTCTTAGACTCTTACTCTGGCCTAAGGGTTAAGGTCTTAGACTCTTACTCTGGCCTAATGGTTAAGGTTTTAGACTTTTACTCTTGCCTAATGGTTAAGGTCTTAACTCTTACTCTGGCCTAATGGCTAAGGTCTTGACTCTCACTCTGGCCTAATGGTTGAGGTCTAGACTCCTCCTCTGGCCTACTGGTCAAGGTCTTAACTCTTACTCTGGCCTAATGGTTAAGGTCTTAGACTCTTACTCTGGCCTAAGGGTTAAGGTCTTAGACTCTTACTCTGGCCTAATGGTTAAGGTTTTAGACTTTTACTCTTGCCTAATGGTTATGGTCTTAACTCTTACTCTGGCCTAATGGTTAAGGTCTTAGACTCTTACTCTGGCCTAATGGTTAAGGTCTTAACTCTTACTCTGGCCTAATGGGTAAGGTCTTACTCTGGACTAATGGGTAAGGTCTTAGACTCTTACTCTGGCCTACTGGTTAAGGTCTTAACTCTTACTCTGGCCTAATGGTTAAGGTCTTAACTCTTACTCTGGCCAAATGGTTAAGGTCTTAGACTCTTCCTTTGGCCTAATGGTTAAGGTCTAAACTCTTACTATTGACTAATGGTTAAGGTCTTAACTCTTACTCTGGCCTACTGGTTAAGGTCTTAACTCTTACTCTGGCCTAATGGGAAAGGTCTTAGACTCTTACTCTGGCCTAATGGTTAAGGTCTAGACTCTTACTTAGGCCTAATCCGTAAGGTCTTAATTCTTACTATGGCCTAATGGTTAAGGTCTTAACTCTTACTCTGGCCTAATGGTTAAGGTCTTAGACTCTTACTCTGGCCTAATGGTTAAGGTCTTAGACTCTTACTCGGGCCTAATGGTTAAGGTCTAGACTCTTACTCTGGCCTAGTCCGTAAGGTCTTAACTCTTACTTTGGCCTAATGGTTAAGGTCTTAACTCTTACTCTGGCCTAACGGTTAAGGTCTTAGACTCTTACTCTGGCCTAATGGTTAAGGTCTTAACTCTTACTCTGGCCTAATGGGTAAGGTCTTAGACTCTTACTCTGGCCTACTGGTTAAGGTCTTAACTCTTACTCTGGACTAATGGTTAAGGTCCTAGACTCTCACTCTGGCATAATGGTTAAGGTCTTAACTCTTACTCTGGCCTACTGGTTAAGGTCTTAGACTCTTACTCTGGCCTAATGGTTAAGGTCTTAACTCTTACTCTGGCCTACTGGTTAAGATCTTAACTCTTACGCTGGCCTAATGGTTAAGCTCTTAGACTCTTACTCTGGCCTACTGGTTAAAGTCTTAACTCTTACTCTGGCCTAATGGTTGAGGTCTTAGACTCTTACTGTGGCCTAATGGTTAAGGTCTTAGACTCTTACTCTGGCCTAATGGTTAAGGTCTTAACTCTTACTCTGGCCTAATGGGTAAGGTCTTAGACTCTTACTCTGGCCTACTGGTTAAGGTCTTAACTCTTACTCTGGCCTAATGGTTAAGGTCTTAACTCTTACTCTGGACTAATGGTTAAGGTCCTAGACTCTCACTCTGGCATAATGGTTAAGGTCTTAACTCCTACTCTGGCCTACTGGTTAAGGTCTTAGACTCTTACTCTAGCCTAATGGTTAAGGTCTTAACTCTTACTCTGGCCTACTGGTTAAGATCTTAACTCTTACGCTGGCCTAATGGTTAAGCTCTTAGACTCTTACTCTGGCCTACTGGTTAAAGTCTTAACTCTTACTCTGGCCTAATGGTTGAGGTCTTAGACTCTTACTGTGGCCTAATGGTTAAGGTCTTAACTATTACTCTGGCCTACTGGTTAAGGTGTTAACTCTTACTCTGGCCTAATGGTTAAGGTCTTAGACTCTTACTCTGGCCTACTGGTTAAGGTCTTAACTCTTACTCTGGCCTAATGGTTAAAGTTTTAACTTTTACTCTGGCCTAATGTTTGAGGTCTTAGACTCTTACTCTGGCCTACTGGTTAAGGTCTTAACTCTTACTCTGGCCTAATGGTTAAGGTCTTAGACTCTTACTCTTGCCTAATGGTTAAGGTCTTAACTCTTACTCTGGCCTACTGGTTAAGGTCTTAGACTCTTACTGTGGCCTAATGGTTAAGGTCTTAGACTCTTACTCTGGCCTAATGTTAAAGGTCTTAACTCTTACGTTGGCCTAATGGTTAAGGTCTTAACTCTTACTCTGGCCTAATGGTTAAAGTCTTAGACTCTTACTCTGGCCTAATGGTTAAGGTCTTATCTCTTACTCTGGCCTAATGGTTAAGGTCTAAGACTCTTACTCTTGCCTAATGGTTAAGGTCTTAACTCTTACTCTGGCCTAATGGTTAAGGTCTTAACTCTTACTTTGGACTAATGGTTAAGGTCTTAGACTCTCACTCTGGCATAATGGCTAAGGTCTTAACTCTTACTCTGGCCTACTGGTTAAGGTCTTAATTCTTACTCTGACTTAATGGTTAAGGTTTTAACTCTTGCTCTGGCCTTATGGTTAAGGTTTTAGACTCTTACTCTGGCCTAATGCTTAAAGTCTTAGACTCTTACTCTGGCCTTATGGTTAAGGTCTTAGACTCTTACACTGGCCTAATGGTTAAGGTCTTTGCTCTTACTCCGGCCTACTGGTTAAGGTCTTAATTCTTACTCTGACTTAATGGTTAAGGTTTTAACTCTTGCTCTGGCCTTATGGTTAAGGTTTTAGACTCTTACTCTGGCCTAATGCTTAAAGTCTTAGACTCTTACTCTGGCCTAATGGTTAAGGTCTTAGACTCTTACACTGGCCTAATGGTTAAGGTCTTTGCTCTTACTCCGGCCTACTGGTTAAGGTCTTTGCTCTTACTCCGGCCTACTGGTTAAGGTCCTAGACTCTTACTCTGGCCTAATGGTTAAGGTCCTAACTATTACTATTGACTAATGCTTAAGGTCTTAACTCTTACTCTGGCCTAATTGGTAAGGTCTTAGACTCTTACTCTGGCCTACTGGTTAAGGTCTTAACTCTTACTCTGGCCTAATGGGTAAGATCTTAGACTCTTACTCTGTCCTAATGGTTAAGGTCTTAGACTCTTACTCTGGCCTAATGGTTAAGGTCTAGACTCTTACTCTGGCCTAATCCGTAAGGTCTTAACTCTTACTATGGGCTAATGGTTAAGGTCTTAGACTCTTACTCTTGCCTAATGGTTAAGGTCTTAACTCTTACTCTGGCCTAATGGTTAAGGTCTTAACTCTTACTTTGGCCTAATGGTGAAGGTCTTAACTCTTACTATTGACTAATGGTTAAGGTCTTAACTCTTACTCTATCCTAATGGTTAAGGTCTTAGACTCTTACTCTGGCCTACTGGTTAAGGTCTTAACTCTTACTCTGGCCTAATGGTTAAGGTCTTAACTCTTACTCTGGACTAATGGTTAAGGTCCTAGACTCTCACTCTGGCATAATGGTTAAGGTCTTAACTCTTACTCTGGCCTACTGGTTAAGGTCTTAGACTCTTACTCTGGCCTAATGGTTAAGGTCTTAACGCTTACTCTGGCCTACTGGTTAAGATCTTAACTCTTACGCTGGCCTAATGGTTAAGCTCTTAGACTCTTACTCTGGCCTACTGGTTAAAGTCTTAACTCTTACTCTGGCCTAATGGTTGAGGTCTTAGACTCTTACTGTGGCCTAATGGTTAAGGTCTTAACTATTACTCTGGCCTACTGGTTAAGGTGTTAACTCTTACTCTGGCCTAATGGTTAAGGTTTTAGACTCTTACTCTGGCCTACTGGTTAAGGTCTTAACTCTTACTCTGGCCTAATGGTTAAAGTTTTAACTTTTACTCTGGCCTAATGTTTGAGGTCTTAGACTCTTACTCTGGCCTACTGGTTAAGGTCTTACCTCTTACTCTGGCCTAATGGTTAAGGTCTTAGACTCTTACTCTTGCCTAATGGTTAAGGTCTTAACTCTTACTCTGGCCTACTGGTTAAGGTCTTAGACTCTTACTGTGGCCTAATGGTTAAGGTCTTAGACTCTTACTCTGGCCTAATGTTAAAGGTCTTAACTCTTACGTTGGCCTAATGGTTAAGGTCTTAACTCTTACTCTGGCCTAATGGTTAAAGTCTTAGACTCTTACTCTGGCCTAATGGTTAAGGTCTTATCTCTTACTCTGGCCTAATGGTTAAGGTCTAAGACTCTTACTCTTGCCTAATGGTTAAGGTCTTAACTCTTACTCTGGCCTAATGGGTAAGGTCTTAGACTCTTACTCTGTCCTAATGGTTAAGGTCTTAGACTCTTACTCTGGCCTAATGGTTAAGGTCTAGACTCTTACTCTGGCCTAATCAGTAAGGTCTTAACTCTTACTATGGCCTAATGGTTAAGGTCTTAGACTCTTACTCTTGCCTAATGGTTAAGGTCTTAACTCTAACTCTGGCCTAATGGTTAAGGTCTTAACTCTTACTTTGGCCTAATGGTTAAGGTCTTAACTCTTACTATTGACTAATGATTAAGGTCTTAACTCTTACTCTGGCCTAATGGTTAAGGTCTTAGACCCTTACTCTGTCCTAATGGTTGAGGTCTAGACTCCTACTCTGGCCTACTGGTTAAGGTCTTAACTCTTACTCTGGCCTAATGGTTAAGGTCTTAGACTCTTACTCTGGCCTAAGGGTTAAGGTCTTAGACTCTTACTCTGGCCTAATGGTTAAGGTTTTAGACTTTTACTCTTACCTAATGGTTAAGGTCTTGACTCTTACTCTGGCCTAATGGTTAAGGTCTTAGACTCTTACTCTGGCCTAATGGTTAAGGTATTATACTCTTACTCTGGCCTAATGGCTAAGGTCTTGACTCTCACTCTGGCCTAATGGTTGAGGTCTAGACTCCTACTCTGGCCTACTGGTTAAGGTCTTAACTCTTACTCTGGCCTAATGGTTAAGGTCTTAGACTCTTACTCTGGCCTAAGGGTTAAGGTCTTAGACTCTTACTCTGGCCTAATTGTTAAGGTTTTAGACTTTTTCTCTTGCCTAATGGTTAAGGTCTTAACTCTTACTCTGGCCTAATGGTTAAGGTCTTAGACTCTTACTCTGGCCTAATGGTTAAGGTCTTATTTCTTACTCTGGCCTAATGGGTAAGGTCTTACTCTGGACTAATGGGTAAGGTCTTAGACTCTTACTCTGGCCTACTGGTTAAGGTCTTAACTCTTACTCTGGCCTAATGGTTAAGGTCTTAACTCTTACTCTGGCCAAATGGTTAAGGTCTTAGACTCTTACTTTGGCCTAATGGTTAAGGTCTAAACTCTTACTATTGACTAATGGTTAATGTCTTAACTGTTACTCTGGCCTACTGGTTAAGGTCTTAACTCTTACTCTGGCCTAATGGGTAAGGTCTTAGACTCTTACTCTGTCCTAATGGTTAAGGTCTTAGACTCTTACTCTGGCCTAATGGTTAAGGTCTAGACTCTTACTTAGGCCTAATCCGTAAGGTCTTAATTCTTACTATGGCCTAATGGTTAAGGTCTTAACTATTACTCTGGCCTAATGGTTAAGGTCTTAGACTCTTACTCTGGCCTAATGGTTAAGGTCTTAGACTCTTACTCGGGCCTAATGGTTAAGGTCTAGACTCTTACTCTGGCCTAGTCCGTAAGGTCTTAACTCTTACTATGGCCTAATGGTTAAGGTCTTAACTCTTACTCTGGCCTAATGGTTAAGGTCTTAGACTCTTACTCTGGCCTAATGGTTAAGGTCTTAACTCTTACTCTGGCCAAATGGGTAAGGTCTTAGACTCTTACTCTGGCCTACTGGTTAAGGTCTTAACTCTTACTCTGGCCTAATGGTTAAGGTCTTAACTCTTACTCTGGACTAATGGTTAAGGTCCTAGACTCTCACTCTGGCATAATGGTTAAGGTCTTAACTCTTACTCTGGCCTACTGGTTAAGGTCTTAGACTCTTACTCTGGCCTAATGGTTAAGGTCTTAACTCTTACTCTGGCCTACTGGTTAAGATCTTAACTTCTACGCTGGCCTAATGGTTAAGCTCTTAGACTCTTACTTTGGCCTACTGGTTAAAGTCTTAACTCTTACTCTGGCCTAATGGTTAAGGTTTTAACTCTTACTCTGGCCTAATGGTTGAGGTCTTAGACTCTTACTGTGGCCTAATGGTTAAGGTCTTAACTATTACTCTGGCCTACTGGTTAAGGTGTTAACTCTTACTCTGGCCTAATGGTTAAGGTCATAGACTCTAACTCTGGCCTACTGGTTAAGGTCTTAACTCTTACTCTGGCCTAATGGTTAAAGTTTTAACTTTTACTCTGGCCTAATGTTTGAGGTCTTAGACTCTTACTCTTGCCTAATGGTTAAGGTCTTACCTCTTACTCTAGCCTAAAGGTTAAGGTCTTAGACTCTTACTCTTGCCTAATGGTTAAGCTCTTAACTCTTACTCTGGCCTACTGGTTAAGGTCTTAGACTCTTACTGTGGCCTAATGGTTAAGGTCTTAGACTCTTACTCTGGCCTAATGTTAAAGGTCTTAACTCTTACGCTGGCCTAATGGTTAAGGTCTTACACTCTTACTCTGGCCTAACGGTTAAGGTCTTAGACTCTTACTCTGGCCCAATGGTTAAGGTTTTAGACGTTTACTCTTGCCTAATGGTTAAGGTCTTAACTCTTACTCTGGCCTAATGGTTAAGGTCTTAGACTCTTACTCTGGCCTACTGGTTAAGGTCTTAATTCTTACTCTGACTTAATGGTTAAGGTTTTAGACTCTTACTCTGGCCTAATGCTTAAAGTCTTAGACTCTTACTCTGGCCTAATGGTTAAGGTCTTAGACTCTTACACTGGCCTGCTGGTTAAGGTCTTTGCTCTTACTCTGGCCTACTGGTTAAGGTCCTAGACTCTTACTCTGGCCTAATGGTTAAGGTCCTAACTATTACTATTGACTAATGGTTATGGTCTTAACTCTTACTCTGGCCTAATTGGTAAGGTCTTAGACTCTTACTCTGGCCTACTGGTTAAGGTCTTAACTCTTACTCTGGCCTAATGGGTAAGATCTTAGACTCTTACTCTGTCCTAATGGTTAAGGTCTTAGACTCTTACTCTGGCCTAATGGTTAAGGTCTAGACTCTTACTCTGGCCTAATCCGTAAGGTCTTAACTCTTACTATGGCCTAATGGTTAAGGTCTTAGACTCTTACTCTTGCCTAATGGTTAAGGTCTTAACTCTTACTCTGGCCTAATGGTTAAGGTCTTAACTCTTACTTTGGCCTAATGGTGAAGGTCTTAACTCTTACTATTGACTAATGGTTAAGGTCTTAACTCTTACTCTATCCTAATGGTTAAGGTCTTAGACTCTTACTCTGGCCTAATGGTTAAGGTCTTAATTCTTACTCTGGCCTAATGGGTAAGGTCTTAGACTCTTACTCTGGCCTAATGGTTAAGGTCTTAACTCTTACTCTGGCCTAATGGGTAAGGTCTTAACTCTTACTCTGGCCTAATGGTTAAAGTTTTAACTTTTACTCTGGCCTAATGTTTGAGGTCTTAGACTCTTACTCTTGCCTAATGGTTAAGGTCTTACCTCTTACTCTGGCCTAATGGTTAAGGTCTTAGACTCTTACTCTTGCCTAATGGTTAAGCTCTTAACTCTTACTCTGGCCTACTGGTTAAGGTCTTAGACTCTTACTGTGGCCTAATGGTTAAGGTCTTAGACTCTTACTCTGGCCTAATGTTAAAGGTCTTAACTCTTACGCTGGCCTAATGGTTAAGGTCTTACACTCTTACTCTGGCCTAACGGTTAAGGTCTTAGACTCTTACTCTGGCCCAATGGTTAAGGTTTTAGACGTTTACTCTTGCCTAATGGTTAAGGTCTTAACTCTTACTCTGGCCTAATGGTTAAGGTCTTAGACTCTTACTCTGGCCTACTGGTTAAGGTCTTAATTCTTACTCTGACTTAATGGTTAAGGTTTTAGACTCTTACTCTGGCCTAATGCTTAAAGTCTTAGACTCTTACTCTGGCCTAATGGTTAAGGTCTTAGACTCTTACACTGGCCTGCTGGTTAAGGTCTTTGCTCTTACTCTGGCCTACTGGTTAAGGTCCTAGACTCTTACTCTGGCCTAATGGTTAAGGTCCTAACTATTACTATTGACTAATGGTTATGGTCTTAACTCTTACTCTGGCCTAATTGGTAAGGTCTTAGACTCTTACTCTGGCCTACTGGTTAAGGTCTTAACTCTTACTCTGGCCTAATGGGTAAGATCTTAGACTCTTACTCTGTCCTAATGGTTAAGGTCTTAGACTCTTACTCTGGCCTAATGGTTAAGGTCTAGACTCTTACTCTGGCCTAATCCGTAAGGTCTTAACTCTTACTATGGCCTAATGGTTAAGGTCTTAGACTCTTACTCTTGCCTAATGGTTAAGGTCTTAACTCTTACTCTGGCCTAATGGTTAAGGTCTTAACTCTTACTTTGGCCTAATGGTGAAGGTCTTAACTCTTACTATTGACTAATGGTTAAGGTCTTAACTCTTACTCTATCCTAATGGTTAAGGTCTTAGACTCTTACTCTGGCCTAATGGTTAAGGTCTTAGACTCTTACTCTGGCCTAATGGTTAAGGTCTTAACTCTTACTCTGACCTAATGGTTAAGGTCTTAGACTCTTACTCTGGCCTAATGGTTAAGGTTTTAACTCTTACTCTGGCCTAATGGTTAAGGTTTTAGACTCTTACTCTGGCCTAACGGTTAAAGTCTTAGACTCTTACTCTGGCCTAATGGTTAAGGTCTTATCTCTTACTCTGGCCTAATGGTTAAGGTCTAAGACTCTTATTCTGGACTAATGGTTAAGCTCTTAACTCTTCCTCTGGGCTAATGGCTAAGTTCTTAACTCTTACTCTGACCTAATGGTTAAGGTCTTAGACTCTTACTCTGGCCTAATGGTTAAGGTCGCAGACTCTTACTCTTGCCTAATGGTTAAGAACTTAACTCTTACTCTGGCCTAATGGTTAAGGTGTTAACTCTTACTCTGGCCTAATGGTTAAGGTCTTAGACTCTTACACTGGCCTACTGGTTAAGGTCTTTGCTCTTACTCTGGCCTACTGGTTAAGGTCCTAGACTCTTACTCTGGCCTAATGGTTAAGGTCCTAACTCTTACTATCGACTAATGGTTAAGGTCTTAACTCTTACTCTGGCCTAATGGGTAAGGTCTTAGACTCTTACTCTGGCCTACTGGTTAAGGTCTTAACTCTTACTCTGGCCTAATGGGTAAGGTCTTAGACTCTTACTCTGTCCTAATGGTTAAGGTCTTAGACTCTTACTCTGGCCTAATGGTTAAGGTCTAGACTCTTACTCTGGCCTAATCCGTAAGGTCTTAACTCTTACTATGGCCTAATGGTTAAGGTCTTAGACTCTTACTCTTGCCTAATGGTTAAGGTCTTAACTCTAACTCTGGCCTAATGGTTAAGGTCTTAACTCTGACTTTGGCCTAATGGTTAAGGTCTTAACTCTTACTATTGAATAATGATTAAGGTCTTAACTCTTACTCTGGCCTAATGGTTAAGGTCTTAGACACTTACTCTGTCCTAATTGTTGAGGTCTAGACTCCTACTCTGGCCTACTGGTTAAGGTCTTAACTCTTACTCTGGCCTAATGGTTAAGGTCTTAGACTCTTACTCTGGCCTAAGGGTTAAGGTCTTAGACTCTTACTCTGGCCTAATGGTTAAGGTTTTAGACTTTTACTCTTGCCTAATGGTTAAGGTCTTAACTCTTACTCTGGCCTAATGGCTAAGGTCTTGACTCTCACTCTGGCCTAATGGTTGAGGTCTAGACTCCTCCTCTGGCCTACTGGTCAAGGTCTTAACTCTTACTCTGGCCTAATGGTTAAGGTCTTAGACTCTTACTCTGGCCTAAGGGTTAAGGTCTTAGACTCTTACTCTGGCCTAATGGTTAAGGTTTTAGACTTTTACTCTTGCCTAATGGTTAAGGTCTTAACTCTTACTCTGGCCTAATGGTTAAGGTCTTAGACTCTTACTCTGGCCTAATGGTTAAGGTCTTAACTCTTACTCTGGCCTAATGGGTAAGGTCTTACTCTGGACTAATGGGTAAGGTCTTAGACTCTTACTCTGGCCTACTGGTTAAGGTCTTAACTCTTACTCTGGCCTAATGGTTAAGGTCTTAACTCTTACTCTGGCCAAATGGTTAAGGTCTTAGACTCTTACTTTGGCCTAATGGTTAAGGTCTAAACTCTTACTATTGACTAATGGTTAAGGTCTTAACTCTTACTCTGGCCTACTGGTTAAGGTCTTAACTCTTACTCTGGCCTAATGGGAAAGGTCTTAGACTCTTACTCTGGCCTAATGGTTAAGGTCTAGACTCTTACTTAGGCCTAATCCGTAAGGTCTTAATTCTTACTATGGCCTAATGGTTAAGGTCTTAACTCTTACTCTGGCCTAATGGTTAAGGTCTTAGACTCTTACTCTGGCCTAATGGTTAAGGTCTTAGACTCTTACTCGGGCCTAATGTTTAAGGTCTAGACTCTTACTCTGGCCTAGTCCGTAAGGTCTTAACTCTTACTTTGGCCTAATGGTTAAGGTCTTAACTCTTACTCTGGCCTAACGGTTAAGGTCTTAGACTCTTACTCTGGCCTAATGGTTAAGGTCTTAACTCTTACTCTGGCCTAATGGGTAAGGTCTTAGACTCTTACTCTGGCCTACTGGTTAAGGTCTTAACTCTTACTCTGGCCTAATGGTTAAGGTCTTAACTCTTACTCTGGACTAATGGTTAAGGTCCTAGACTCTCACTCTGGCATAATGGTTAAGGTCTTAACTCTTACTCTGGCCTACTGGTTAAGGTCTTAGACTCTTACTCTGGCCTAATGGTTAAGGTCTTAACTCTTACTCTGGCCTACTGGTTAAGATCTTAACTCTTACGCTGGCCTAATGGTTAAGCTCTTAGACTCTTACTCTGGCCTACTGGTTAAAGTCTTAACTCTTACTCTGGCCTAATGGTTGAGGTCTTAGACTCTTACTGTGGCCTAATGGTTAAGGTCTTAGACTCTTACTCTGGCCTAATGGTTAAGGTCTTAACTCTTACTCTGGCCTAATGGGTAAGGTCTTAGACTCTTACTCTGGCCTACTGGTTAAGGTCTTAACTCTTACTCTGGCCTAATGGTTAAGGTCTTAACTCTTACTCTGGACTAATGGTTAAGGTCCTAGACTCTCACTCTGGCATAATGGTTAAGGTCTTAACTCTTACTCTGGCCTACTGGTTAAGGTCTTAGACTCTTACTCTGGCCTAATGGTTAAGGTCTTAACTCTTACTCTGGCCTACTGGTTAAGATCTTAACTCTTACGCTGGCCTAATGGTTAAGCTCTTAGACTCTTACTCTGGCCTACTGGTTAAAGTCTTAACTCTTACTCTGGCCTAATGGTTGAGGTCTTAGACTCTTACTGTGGCCTAATGGTTAAGGTCTTAACTATTACTCTGGCCTACTGGTTAAGGTGTTAACTCTTACTCTGGCCTAATGGTTAAGGTCTTAGACTCTTACTCTGGCCTACTGGTTAAGGTCTTAACTCTTACTCTGGCCTAATGGTTAAGGTCTAAGACTCTTACTCTTGCCTAATGGTTAAGGTCTTAACTCTTACTCTGGCCTAATGGTTAAGGTCTTAACTCTTACTTTGGACTAATGGTTAAGGTCTTAGACTCTCACTCTGGCATAATGGCTAAGGTCTTAACTCTTACTCTGGCCTACTGGTTAAGGTCTTAATTCTTACTCTGACTTAATGGTTAAGGTTTTAACTCTTGCTCTGGCCTTATGGTTAAGGTTTTAGACTCTTACTCTGGCCTAATGCTTAAAGTCTTAGACTCTTACTCTGGCCTAATGGTTAAGGTCTTAGACTCTTACACTGGCCTAATGGTTAAGGTCTTTGCTCTTACTCCGGCCTACTGGTTAAGGTCTTAATTCTTACTCTGACTTAATGGTTAAGGTTTTAACTCTTGCTCTGGCCTTATGGTTAAGGTTTTAGACTCTTACTCTGGCCTAATGCTTAAAGTCTTAGACTCTTACTCTGGCCTAATGGTTAAGGTCTTAGACTCTTACACTGGCCTAATGGTTAAGGTCTTTGCTCTTACTCCGGCCTACTGGTTAAGGTCTTTGCTCTTACTCCGGCCTACTGGTTAAGGTCCTAGACTCTTACTCTGGCCTAATGGTTAAGGTCCTAACTATTACTATTGACTAATGCTTAAGGTCTTAACTCTTACTCTGGCCTAATTGGTAAGGTCTTAGACTCTTACTCTGGCCTACTGGTTAAGGTCTTAACTCTTACTCTGGCCTAATGGGTAAGATCTTAGACTCTTACTCTGTCCTAATGGTTAAGGTCTTAGACTCTTACTCTGGCCTAATGGTTAAGGTCTAGACTCTTACTCTGGCCTAATCCGTAAGGTCTTAACTCTTACTATGGCCTAATGGTTAAGGTCTTAGACTCTTACTCTTGCCTAATGGTTAAGGTCTTAACTCTTACTCTGGCCTAATGGTTAAGGTCTTAACTCTTACTTTGGCCTAATGGTGAAGGTCTTAACTCTTACTATTGACTAATGGTTAAGGTCTTAACTCTTACTCTATCCTAATGGTTAAGGTCTTAGACTCTTACTCTGGCCTACTGGTTAAGGTCTTAACTCTTACTCTGGCCTAATGGTTAAGGTCTTAACTCTTACTCTGGACTAATGGTTAAGGTCCTAGACTCTCACTCTGGCATAATGGTTAAGGTCTTAACTCTTACTCTGGCCTACTGGTTAAGGTCTTAGACTCTTACTCTGGCCTAATGGTTAAGGTCTTAACTCTTACTCTGGCCTACTGGTTAAGATCTTAACTCTTACTCTGGCCTAATGGTTGAGGTCTTAGACTCTTACTGTGGCCTAATGGTTAAGGTCTTAACTATTACTCTGGCCTACTGGTTAAGGTGTTAACTCTTACTCTGGCCTAATGGTTAAGGTTTTAGACTCTTACTCTGGCCTACTGGTTAAGGTCTTAACTCTTACTCTGGCCTAATGGTTAAAGTTTTAACTTTTACTCTGGCCTAATGTTTGAGGTCTTAGACTCTTACTCTGGCCTACTGGTTAAGGTCTTACCTCTTACTCTGGCCTAATGGTTAAGGTCTTAGACTCTTACTCTTGCCTAATGGTTAAGGTCTTAACTCTTACTCTGGCCTACTGGTTAAGGTCTTAGACTCTTACTGTGGCCTAATGGTTAAGGTCTTAGACTCTTACTCTGGCCTAATGTTAAAGGTCTTAACTCTTACGTTGGCCTAATGGTTAAGGTCTTAACTCTTACTCTGGCCTAATGGTTAAAGTCTTAGACTCTTACTCTGGCCTAATGGTTAAGGTCTTATCTCTTACTCTGGCCTAATGGTTAAGGTCTAAGACTCTTACTCTTGCCTAATGGTTAAGGTCTTAACTCTTACTCTGGCCTAATGGTTAAGGTCTTAACTCTTACTTTGGACTAATGGTTAAGGTCTTAGACTCTCACTCTGGCATAATGGCTAAGGTCTTAACTCTTACTCTGGCCCAATGGTTAAGGTTTTAGACGTTTACTCTTGCCTAATGGTTAAGGTCTTAACTCTTACTCTGGCCTAATGGTTAAGGTCTTAGACTCTTACTCTGGCCTACTGGTTAAGGTCTTAATTCTTACTCTGACTTAATGGTTAAGGATTTAACTCTTGCTCTGGCCTTATGGTTAAGGTCTTAGACTCTTACTCTTGCCTAATGGTTAAGGTCTTAACTCTTACTCTGGCCTACTGGTTAAGGTCTTAGACTCTTACTGTGGCATAATGGTTAAGGTCTTAGACTCTTACTCTGGCCTAATGTTAAAGGTGTTAACTCTTACGTTGGCCTAATGGTTAAGGTCTTAACTCTTACTCTGGCCTAATGGTTAAAGTCTTAGACTCTTACTCTGGCCTAATGGTTAAGGTCTTATCTCTTACTCTGGCCTAATGGTTAAGGTCTAAGACTCTTACTCTTGCCTAATGGTTAAGGTCTTAACTCTTACTCTGGCCTAATGGTTAAGGTCTTAACTCTTACTTTGGACTAATGGTTAAGGTCTTAGACTCTCACTCTGGCATAATGGCTAAGGTCTTAACTCTTACTCTGGCCTACTGGTTAAGGTCTTAATTCTTACTCTGACTTAATGGTTAAGGTTTTAACTCTTGCTCTGGCCTTATGGTTAAGGTTTTAGACTCTTACTCTGGCCTAATGCTTAAAGTATTAGACTCTTACTCTGGCCTAATGGTTAAGGTCTTAGACTCTTACACTGGCCTAATGGTTAAGGTCTTTGCTCTTACTCCGGCCTACTGGTTAAGGTCTTAATTCTTACTCTGACTTAATGGTTAAGGTTTTAACTCTTGCTCTGGCCTTATGGTTAAGGTTTTAGACTCTTACTCTGGCCTAATGCTTAAAGTCTTAGACTCTTACTCTGGCCTAATGGTTAAGGTCTTAGACTCTTACACTGGCCTAATGGTTAAGGTCTTTGCTCTTACTCCGGCCTACTGGTTAAGGTCTTTGCTCTTACTCCGGCCTACTGGTTAAGGTCCTAGACTCTTACTCTGGCCTAATGGTTAAGGTCCTAACTATTACTATTGACTAATGGTTAAGGTCTTAACTCTTACTCTGGCCTAATTGGTAAGGTCTTAGACTCTTACTCTGGCCTACTGGTTAAGGTCTTAACTCTTACTCTGGCCTAATGGGTAAGATCTTAGACTCTTACTCTGTCCTAATGGTTAAGGTCTTAGACTCTTACTCTGGCCTAATGGTTAAGGTCTAGACTCTTACTCTGGCCTAATCCGTAAGGTCTTAACTCTTACTATGGCCTAATGGTTAAGGTCTTAGACTCTTACTCTTGCCTAATGGTTAAGGTCTTAACTCTTACTCTGGCCTAATGGTTAAGGTCTTAACTCTTACTTTGGCCTAATGGTGAAGGTCTTAACTCTTACTATTGACTAATGGTTAAGGTCTTAACTCTTACTCTATCCTAATGGTTAAGGTCTTAGACTCTTGCTCTGGCCTACTGGTTAAGGTCTTAACTCTTACTCTGGCCTAATGGTTAAGGTCCTAACTATTACTATTGACTAATGGTTAAGGTCTTAACTCTTACTCTGGCCTAATTGGTAAGGTCTTAGACTCTTACTCTGGCCTACTGGTTAAGGTCTTAACTCTTACTCTGGCCTAATGGGTAAGATCTTAGACTCTTACTCTGTCCTAATGGTTAAGGTCTTAGACTCTTACTCTGGCCTAATGGTTAAGGTCTAGACTCTTACTCTGGCCTAATCCGTAAGGTCTTAACTCTTACTATGGCCTAATGGTTAAGGTCTTAGACTCTTACTCTTGCCTAATGGTTAAGGTCTTAACTCTTACTCTGGCCGAATGGTTAAGGTCTTAACTCTTACTCTGGCCTAATGGTTAAGGTCTTAACTCTTACTCTGGACTAATGGTTAAGGTCCTAGACTCTCACTCTGGCATAATGGTTAAGGTCTTAACTCTTACTCTGGCCTACTGGTTAAGGTCTTAGACTCTTACTCTGGCCTAATGGTTAAGGTCTTAACTCTTACTCTGGCCTACTGGTTAAGATCTTAACTCTTACGCTGGCCTAATGGTTAAGCTCTTAGACTCTTACTCTGGCCTACTGGTTAAAGTCTTAACTCTTACTCTGGCCTAATGGTTGAGGTCTTAGACTCTTACTGTGGCCTAATGGTTAAGGTCTTAACTATTACTCTGGCCTACTGGTTAAGGTGTTAACTCTTACTCTGGCCTAATGGTTAAGGTCTTAGACTCTTACTCTGGCCTACTGGTTAAGGTCTTAACTCTTACTCTGGCCTAATGGTTAAAGTTTTAACTTTTACTCTGGCCTAATGGTTGAGGTCTTAGACTCTTACTCTGGCCTACTGGTTAAGGTCTTACCTCTTACTCTGGCCTAATGGTTAAGGTCTTAGACTCTTACTCTTGCCTAATGGTTAAGGTCTTAACTCTTACTCTGGCCTACTGGTTAAGGTCTTAGACTCTTACTGTGGCCTAATGGTTAAGGTCTTAGACTCTTACTCTGGCCTAATGTTAAAGGTCTTAACTCTTACGTTGGCCTAATGGTTAAGCTCTTAACTCTTACTCTGGCCTAATGGTTAAAGTCTTAGACTCTTACTCTGGCCTAATGGTTAAGGTCTTATCTCTTACTCTGGCCTAATGGTTAAGGTCTAAGACTCTTACTCTTGCCTAATGGTTAAGGTCTTAACTCTTACTCTGGCCTAATGGTTAAGGTCTTAACTCTTACTTTGGACTAATGGTTAAGGTCTTAGACTCTCACTCTGGCATAATGGCTAAGGTCTTAACTCTTACTCTGGCCCAATGGTTAAGGTTTTAGACGTTTACTCTTGCCTAATGGTTAAGGTCTTAACTCTTACTCTGGCCTAATGGTTAAGGTCTTAGACTCTTACTCTGGCCTACTGGTTAAGGTCTTAATTCTTACTCTGACTTAATGGTTAAGGTTTTAACTCTTGCTCTGGCCTTATGGTTAAGGTTTTAGACTCTTACTCTGGCCTAATGCTTAAAGTCCTAGACTCTTACTCTGGCCTAATGGTTAAGGTCTTAGACTCTTACACTGGCCTAATGGTTAAGGTCTTTGCTCTTACTCCGGCCTACTGGTTAAGGTCTTTGCTCTTACTCCGGCCTACTGGTTAAGGTCCTAGACTCTTACTCTGGCCTAATGGTTAAGGTCCTAACTATTACTATTGACTAATGGTTAAGGTCTTAACTCTTACTCTGTCCTAATGGTTAAGGTCTTAGACTCTTACTCTGGCCTAATGGTTAAGGTCTAGACTCTTACTCTGGCCTAATCCGTAAGGTCTTAACTCTTACTATGGCCTAATGGTTAAGGTCTTAGACTCTTACTCTTGCCTAATGGTTAAGGTCTTAACTCTTACTCTGGCCTAATGGTTAAGGTCTTAACTCTCACTTTGGCCTAATGGTGAAGGTCTTAACTCTTACTATTGACTAATGGTTAAGGTCTTAACTCTTACTCTATCCTAATGGTTAAGGTCTTAGACTCTTACTCTGGCCTAATGGTTAAGGTCTTAATTCTTACTCTGGCCTAATGGGTAAGGTCTTAGACTCTTACTCTGGCCTAATGTTAAAGGTCTTAACTCTTACGCTAGCCTAATGGTTAAGGTCTTAGACTCTTACTCTGGCCTAACGGTTAAGGTCTTAGACTCTTACTCTGGCCCGATGGTTAAGGTTTTAGACGTTTACTCTTGCCTAATGGTTAAGGTCTTAACTCTTACTCTGGCCTAATGGTTAAGGTCTTAACTCTTACTCTGGACTAATGGTTAAGGTCCTAGACTCTCACTCTGGCATAATGGTTAAGGTCTTAACTCTTACTCTGGCCTACTGGTTAAGGTCTTAGACTCTTACTCTGGCCTAATGGTTAAGGTCTTAACTCTTACTCTGGCCTACTGGTTAAGATCTTAACTCTTACGCTGGCCTAATGGTTAAGCTCTTAGACTCTTACTCTGGCCTACTGGTTAAAGTCTTAACTCTTACTCTGGCCTAATGGTTGAGGTCTTAGACTCTTACTGTGGCCTAATGGTTAAGGTCTTAACTATTACTCTGGCCTACTGGTTAAGGTGTTAACTCTTACTCTGGCCTAATGGTTAAGGTCTTAGACTCTTACTCTGGCCTACTGGTTAAGGTCTTAACTCTTACTCTGGCCTAATGGTTAAAGTTTTAACTTTTACTCTGGCCTAATGGTTGAGGTCTTAGACTCTTACTCTGGCCTACTGGTTAAGGTCTTACCTCTTACTCTGGCCTAATGGTTAAGGTCTTAGACTCTTACTCTTGCCTAATGGTTAAGGTCTTAACTCTTACTCTGGCCTACTGGTTAAGGTCTTAGACTCTTACTGTGGCCTAATGGTTAAGGTCTTAGACTCTTACTCTGGCCTAATGTTAAAGGTCTTAACTCTTACGTTGGCCTAATGGTTAAGCTCTTAACTCTTACTCTGGCCTAATGGTTAAAGTCTTAGACTCTTACTCTGGCCTAATGGTTAAGGTCTTATCTCTTACTCTGGCCTAATGGTTAAGGTCTAAGACTCTTACTCTTGCCTAATGGTTAAGGTCTTAACTCTTACTCTGGCCTAATGGTTAAGGTCTTAACTCTTACTTTGGACTAATGGTTAAGGTCTTAGACTCTCACTCTGGCATAATGGCTAAGGTCTTAACTCTTACTCTGGCCCAATGGTTAAGGTTTTAGACGTTTACTCTTGCCTAATGGTTAAGGTCTTAACTCTTACTCTGGCCTAATGGTTAAGGTCTTAGACTCTTACTCTGGCCTACTGGTTAAGGTCTTAATTCTTACTCTGACTTAATGGTTAAGGTTTTAACTCTTGCTCTGGCCTTATGGTTAAGGTTTTAGACTCTTACTCTGGCCTAATGCTTAAAGTCCTAGACTCTTACTCTGGCCTAATGGTTAAGGTCTTAGACTCTTACACTGGCCTAATGGTTAAGGTCTTTGCTCTTACTCCGGCCTACTGGTTAAGGTCTTTGCTCTTACTCCGGCCTACTGGTTAAGGTCCTAGACTCTTACTCTGGCCTAATGGTTAAGGTCCTAACTATTACTATTGACTAATGGTTAAGGTCTTAACTCTTACTCTGTCCTAATGGTTAAGGTCTTAGACTCTTACTCTGGCCTAATGGTTAAGGTCTAGACTCTTACTCTGGCCTAATCCGTAAGGTCTTAACTCTTACTATGGCCTAATGGTTAAGGTCTTAGACTCTTACTCTTGCCTAATGGTTAAGGTCTTAACTCTTACTCTGGCCTAATGGTTAAGGTCTTAACTCTCACTTTGGCCTAATGGTGAAGGTCTTAACTCTTACTATTGACTAATGGTTAAGGTCTTAACTCTTACTCTATCCTAATGGTTAAGGTCTTAGACTCTTACTCTGGCCTAATGGTTAAGGTCTTAATTCTTACTCTGGCCTAATGGGTAAGGTCTTAGACTCTTACTCTGGCCTAATGTTAAAGTTCTTAACTCTTACGCTAGCCTAATGGTTAAGGTCTTAGACTCTTACTCTGGCCTAACGGTTAAGGTCTTAGACTCTTACTCTGGCCCGATGGTTAAGGTTTTAGACGTTTACTCTTGCCTAATGGTTAAGGTCTTAACTCTTACTCTGGCCTAATGGTTAAGGTCTTAACTCTTACTCTGGACTAATGGTTAAGGTCCTAGACTCTCACTCTGGCATAATGGTTAAGGTCTTAACTCTTACTCTGGCCTACTGGTTAAGGTCTTAGACTCTTACTCTGGCCTAATGGTTAAGGTCTTAACTCTTACTCTGGCCTACTGGTTAAGATCTTAACTCTTACGCTGGCCTAATGGTTAAGCTCTTAGACTCTTACTCTGGCCTACTGGTTAAAGTCTTAACTCTTACTCTGGCCTAATGGTTGAGGTCTTAGACTCTTACTGTGGCCTAATGGTTAAGGTCTTAACTATTACTCTGGCCTACTGGTTAAGGTGTTAACTCTTACTCTGGCCTAATGGTTAAGGTCTTAGACTCTTACTCTGGCCTACTGGTTAAGGTCTTAACTCTTACTCTGGCCTAATGGTTAAAGTTTTAACTTTTACTCTGGCCTAATGGTTGAGGTCTTAGACTCTTACTCTGGCCTACTGGTTAAGGTCTTACCTCTTACTCTGGCCTAATGGTTAAGGTCTTAGACTCTTACTCTTGCCTAATGGTTAAGGTCTTAACTCTTACTCTGGCCTACTGGTTAAGGTCTTAGACTCTTACTGTGGCCTAATGGTTAAGGTCTTAGACTCTTACTCTGGCCTAATGTTAAAGGTCTTAACTCTTACGTTGGCCTAATGGTTAAGCTCTTAACTCTTACTCTGGCCTAATGGTTAAAGTCTTAGACTCTTACTCTGGCCTAATGGTTAAGGTCTTATCTCTTACTCTGGCCTAATGGTTAAGGTCTAAGACTCTTACTCTTGCCTAATGGTTAAGGTCTTAACTCTTACTCTGGCCTAATGGTTAAGGTCTTAACTCTTACTTTGGACTAATGGTTAAGGTCTTAGACTCTCACTCTGGCATAATGGCTAAGGTCTTAACTCTTACTCTGGCCCAATGGTTAAGGTTTTAGACGTTTACTCTTGCCTAATGGTTAAGGTCTTAACTCTTACTCTGGCCTAATGGTTAAGGTCTTAGACTCTTACTCTGGCCTACTGGTTAAGGTCTTAATTCTTACTCTGACTTAATGGTTAAGGTTTTAACTCTTGCTCTGGCCTTATGGTTAAGGTTTTAGACTCTTACTCTGGCCTAATGCTTAAAGTCCTAGACTCTTACTCTGGCCTAATGGTTAAGGTCTTAGACTCTTACACTGGCCTAATGGTTAAGGTCTTTGCTCTTACTCCGGCCTACTGGTTAAGGTCTTTGCTCTTACTCCGGCCTACTGGTTAAGGTCCTAGACTCTTACTCTGGCCTAATGGTTAAGGTCCTAACTATTACTATTGACTAATGGTTAAGGTCTTAACTCTTACTCTGTCCTAATGGTTAAGGTCTTAGACTCTTACTCTGGCCTAATGGTTAAGGTCTAGACTCTTACTCTGGCCTAATCCGTAAGGTCTTAACTCTTACTATGGCCTAATGGTTAAGGTCTTAGACTCTTACTCTTGCCTAATGGTTAAGGTCTTAACTCTTACTCTGGCCTAATGGTTAAGGTCTTAACTCTCACTTTGGCCTAATGGTGAAGGTCTTAACTCTTACTATTGACTAATGGTTAAGGTCTTAACTCTTACTCTATCCTAATGGTTAAGGTCTTAGACTCTTACTCTGGCCTAATGGTTAAGGTCTTAATTCTTACTCTGGCCTAATGGGTAAGGTCTTAGACTCTTACTCTGGCCTAATGTTAAAGGTCTTAACTCTTACGCTAGCCTAATGGTTAAGGTCTTAGACTCTTACTCTGGCCTAACGGTTAAGGTCTTAGACTCTTACTCTGGCCCGATGGTTAAGGTTTTAGACGTTTACTCTTGCCTAATGGTTAAGGTCTTAACTCTTACTTTGGCCTAATGGTTAAGGTCTTAGACTCTTACTCTGGCCTACTGGTTAAGGTCTTAATTCTTACTCTGACTTAATGGTTAAGGTTTTAACTCTTGCTCTGGCCTAATGGTTAAGGTCCTAACTCTTACTCTGGCCTAATGGTTAAGGTATTAGACTCTTACACTGGCCTAATGGTTAAGGTCTTGACTCTTACTCTGGCCTAATGGTTAAGGTCTTAGACTCTTACTCTGGCCTAATGGTTAAGGTATTATACTCTTACTCTGGCCTAATGGCTAAGGTCTTGACTCTCACTCTGGCCTAATGGTAAGGGTCTAGACTCCTACTCTGGCCTACTGGTTAAGGTCTTAACTCTTACTGTGGCCTAATGGTTAAGGTCTTAGACTCTTACTCTGGCCTACTGGTTAAGACCTTAACTCTTACTCTGGCCTAATGGTTAAGGTTTTAACTCTTACTCTGGCCTAATGGTTAAGGTTTTAGACTCTTACTCTGGCCTAACGGTTAAAGTCTTAGACTCTTACTCTGGCCTAATGGTTAAGGTCGTATCTCTTACTCTGGCCTAATGGTTAAGGTCTAAGACTCTTACTCTTGCCTAATGGTTAAGGTCTTAACTCTTACTCTGGCCTAATGGTTAAGGTCTTAACTCTTATTTTGGACTAATGGTTAAGGTCTTAGACTCTCACTCTGGCATAATGGCTAAGGTCTTAACTCTTACTCTGGCCTACTGGTTAAGGTCTTAGACTCTTACTCTGGCCTACTGGTTAAAGTCTTAACTCTTACTCTGGCCTAATGGTTAAGGTTTTAACTCTTACTCTGGCCTAATGGTTGAGGTCTTAGACTCTTACTCTGGCCTAATGGTTAAGGTCTTAACTCTTACTCTGACCTAATGGTTAAGGTCTTAGACTCTTGCTCTGGCCTAATGGTTAAGGTCCTAACTCTTACTCTGGCCTAATGGTTAAGGTCTTGACTCTCACTCTGGCCTAATGGTTGAGGTCTAGACTCCTCCTCTGGCCTACTGGTTAAGGTCTTAACTCTTACTCTGGCCTAATGGCTAAGGTCTTGACTCTCACTCTGGCCTAATGGTTGAGGTCTAGACTCCTCCTCTGGCCTACTGGTTAAGGTCTTAACTCTTACTCTGGCCTAATGGATAAGGTCTTAGACTCTTACTCTGGCCTAATGGTTAAGGTCTTAGACTCTTACTCTGGCCTAATGGTTAAGGTCTTAACTCTTACTCTGGCCTAATGGGTAAGGTCTTACTCTGGACTAATGGGTAAGGTCTTAGACTCTTACTCTGGCCTACTGGTTAAGGTCTTAACTCTTACTCTGGCCTAATGGTTAAGGTCTTAACTCTTACTCTGGCCAAATGGTTAAGGTCTTAGACTCTTACTTTGGCCTAATGGTTAAGGTCTAAACTCTTACTATTGACTAATGGTTAAGGTCTTCGACTCTTACTCTGGCCTACTGGTTAAGGTCTTAACTCTTACTCTGGCCTAATGGGAAAGGTCTTAGACTCTTACTCTGGCCTAATGGTTAAGGTCTTAGACTCTTACTCTGGCCTAACGGTTAAGGTCTTAGACTCTTACTCTGGCCTAATCCGTAAGGTCTTAATTCTTACTTTGGCCTAATGGTTAAGGTCTTAACTCTTACTCTGGCCTAATGGTTAAGGTCTTAGACTCTTACTCTGGCCTACTGGTTAAGGTCTTAATTCTTACTCTGACTTAATGGTTAAGGTTTTAACTCTTGCTCTGGCCTAATGGTTAAGGTCCTAACTCTTACTCTGGCCTAATGGTTAAGGTCTTAACTCTTACTTTGGCCTAATGGTTAAGGTCTTGACTCTTACTCTGGCCTAATGGTTAAGGTCTTAGACTCTTACTCTGGCCTAATGGTTAAGGTATTATACTCTTACTCTGGCCTAATGGCTAAGGTCTTGACTCTCACTCTGGCCTAACGGTTAAGGTCTAGACTCCCACTCTGGCCTACTGGTTAAGGTCTTAACTCTTACTGTGGCCTAATGGTTAAGGTCTTAGACTCTTACTCTGGCCTACTGGTTAAGACCTTAACTCTTACTCTGGCCTAATGGTTAAGGTTTTAACTCTTACTCTGGCCTAATGGTTAAGGTTTTAGACTCTTACTCTGGCCTAACGGTTAAAGTCTTAGACTCTTACTCTGGCCTAATGGTTAAGGTCTTATCTCTTACTCTGGCCTAATGGTTAAGGTCTAAGACTCTTACTCTTGCCTAATGGTTAAGGTCTTAACTCTTACTGTGGCCTAATGGTTAAGGTCTTAACTATTACTCTGGCCTACTGGTTAAGGTGTTAACTCTTACTCTGGCCTAATGGTTAAGGTCTTAGACTCTTACTCTGGCCTACTGGTTAAGGTCTTAACTCTTACTCTGGCCTAATGGTTAAAGTTTTAACTTTTACTCTGGCCTAATGTTTGAGGTCTTAGACTCTTACTCTTGCCTAATGGTTAAGGTCTTACCTCTTACTCTGGCCTAATGGTTGAGGTCTTAGACTCTTACTCTGGCCTAATGGTTAAGGTCTTAACTCTTACTGTGGCCTAATGGTTAAGGTCTTAGACTCTTACTCTGGCCTAATGTTAAAGGTCTAACTCTTACGTTGGCCTAATGGTTAAGGTCTTAACTCTTACTCTGGCCTAACGGTTAAAGTCTTAGACTCTTACTCTGGCCTAATGGTTAAGGTCTTATCTCTTACTCTGGCCTAATGGTTAAGGTCTAAGACTCTTACTCTTGCCTAATGGTTAAGGTCTTAACTCTTACTCTGGCCTAATGGTTAAGGTCTTAGACTCTTACACTGGCCTGCTGGTTAAGGTCTTTGCTCTTACTCTGGCCTACTGGTTAAGGTCCTAGACTCTTACTCTGGCCTAATGGTTAAGGTCCTAACTATTACTATTGACTAATGGTTAAGGTCTTAACTCTTACTCTGGCCTAATTGGTAAGGTCTTAGACTCTTACTCTGGCCTACTGGTTAAGGTCTTAACTCTTACTCTGGCCTAATGGGTAAGATCTTAGACTCTTACTCTGTCCTAATGGTTAAGGTCTTAGACTCTTACTCTGGCCTAATGGTTAAGGTCTAGACTCTTACTCTGGCCTAATCCGTAAGGTCTTAACTCTTACTATGGCCTGGCCTAATGGTTAAGGTCTTAGACTCTTACTCTTGCCTAATGGTTAAGGTCTAGACTCTTACTCTGGCCTAATGGTTAAGGTCTTAACTCTTACTCTGGCCTAATGGGTAAGGTCTTAGACTCTTACTCTGGCCCAATGGTTAAGGTTTTAGACATTTACTCTTGCCTAATGGTTAAGGTCTTAACTCTTACTCTGGCCTAATGGTTAAGGTCTTAGACTCTTACTCTGGCCTACTGGTTAAGGTCTTAATTCTTACTCTGACTTAATGGTTAAGGTTTTAACTCTTGCTCTGGCCTAATGGTTAAGGTCCTAACTCTTACTCTGGCCTAATGGTTAAGGTATTAGACTCTTACTTTGGCCTAATGGTTAAGGTCTTGACTCTTACTCTGGCCTAATGGTTAAGGTCTTAGACACTTACTCAGGCCTAATGGTTAAGGTATTATACTCTTACTCTGGCCTAATGGCTAAGGTCTTGACTCTCACTCTGGCCTAATGGTTAAGGTCTAGACTCCCACTCTGGCCTACTGGTTAAGGTCTTAACTCTTACTGTGGCCTAATGGTTAAGGTCTTAGACACTTACTCTGGCCTACTGGTTAAGACCTTAACTCTTACTCTGGCCTAATGGTTAAGGTTTTAACTCTTACTCTGGCCTAATGGTTAAGGTTTTAGACTCTTACTCTGGCCTAACGGTTAAAGTCTTAGACTCTTACTCTGGTCTAATGGTTAAGGTCTTATATCTTACTCTGGCCTAATGGTTAAGGTCTAAGACTCTTACTCTTGCCTAATGGTTAAGGTCTTAACTCTTACTCTGGCCTAATGGTTAAGGTCTTAACTCTTATTTTGGACTAATGGTTAAGGTCTTAGACTCTCACTCTGGCATAATGGCTAAGGTCTTAACTCTTACTCTGGCCTACTGGTTAAGGTCTTAGACTCTTACTCTGGCCTACTGGTTAAAGTCTTAACTCTTACTCTGGCCTAATGGTTAAGGTTTTAACTCTTACTCTGGCCTAATGGTTGAGGTCTTAGACTCTTACTCTGGCCTAATGGTTAAGGTCTTAACTCTTACTCTGACCTAATGGTTAAGGTCTTAGACTCTTACTCTGGCCTAATGGTTAAGGTCTTGACTCTTACTCTGGCCTAATGGTTAAAGTCTTAGACTCTTACTCTGGCCTAATGGTTAAGGTCTAGACTCTTATTCTGGACTAATGGTTAAGCTCTTAACTATTCCTCTGGACTAATGGCTAAGTTCTTAACTCTTACTCTGACCTAATGGTTAAGGTCTTAGACTATTACTCTGGCCTAATGGTTAAGGTCGCAGACTCTTACTCTTGCCTAATGGTTAAGATCTTAACTCTTACTCTGGCCTAATGGTTAAGGTGTTAACTCTTACTCTGGCCTAATGGTTAAGGTCTTAGACTCTTACACTGGCCTACTGGTTAAGGTCTTTGCTCTTACTCTGGCCTAATGGTTAAGGTCCTAACTCTTACTATTGACTAATGGTTAAGGTCTTAACTCTTACTCTGGCCTAATGGGTAAGGTCTTAGACTCTTACTCTGTCCTAATGGTTAAGGTCTTAGACTCTTACTCTGGCCTAATGGTTAAGATCTAGACTCTTACTCTGGCCTAATGGTTAAGGTCTTAACTCTTACTCTGGCCTAATGGGTAAGGTCTTAGACTCTTACTCTGGCCTACTGGTTAAGGTCTTAATTCTTACTCTGGCCTAATGGTTAAGGTTTTAACTCTTACTCTGGCCTAATGGTTAAGGTCTTAGACTCTTACTCTGGCCTACTGGTTAAGGTCTTAATTCTTACTCTGACTTAATGGTTAAGGTTTTAACTTTTGCTCTGGCCTAATGGTTAAGGTCCTAACTCTTACTCTGGCCTAATGGTTAAGGTATTAGACTCTTACTCTGGCCTAATGGTTAAGGTCTTGACTCTTACTCTGGCCTAATGGTTAAGGTCTTAGACTCTTACTCTGGCCTAATGGTTAAGGTATTATACTCTTACTCTGGCCTAATGGCTAAGGTCTTGACTCTCACTCTGGCCTAATGGTTAAGGTCTAGACTCCTACTCCGGCCTACTGGTTAAGGTCTTAACTCTTACTGTGGCCTAATGGTTAAGGTCTTAGACTCTTACTCTGGCCTCCTTGTTAAGACCTTAACTCTTACTCTGGCCTAATGGTTAAGGTTTTAACTCTTACTCTGGCCTAATGGTTAAGGTTTTAGACTCTTACTCTGACCTAACGGTTAAAGTCTTAGACTCTTACTCTGGCCTAATGATTAAGGTCTTATCTCTTACTCTGGCCTAATGGTTAAGGTCTAAGACTCTTACTCTTGCCTAATGGTTAAGGTCTTAACTCTTACTCTGGCCTAATGGTTAAGGTCCTAACTCTTACTTTGGACTAATAGTTAAGGTCTTAGACTCTCACTCTGGCATAATAGCTAAGGTCTTAACTCTAACTCTGGCCTACTGGTTAAGGTCTTAGACTCTTACTCTGGCCTACTGGTTAAAGTCTTAACTCTTACTCTGGCCTAATGGTTAAGGTTTTAACTCTTACTCTGGCCTAATGGTTGAGGTCTTAGACTCTTACTCTGGCCTAAAGGTTAAGGTCTTAACTCTTACTCTGGCCTAATGGTTAAGGTCTTAACTCTTACTCTGACCTAATGGTTAAGGTCTTAGACTCTTACTCTGGCCTAATGGTTAAGGTCTTGACTCTTACTCTGGCCTAATGGTTAAAGTCTTAGACTCTTACTCTGGCCTAATGGTTAAGGTCTAGACTCTTATTCTGGACTAATGGTTAAGCTCTTAACTATTCCTCTGGACTAATGGCTAAGTTCTTAACTCTTACTCTGACCTAATGGTTAAGGTCTTAGACTCTTACTCTGGCCTAATGGTTAAGGTCGCAGACTCTTACTCTTGCCTAATGGTTAAGATCTTAACTCTTACTCTGGCCTAATGGTTAAGGTGTTAACTCTTACTCTGTCCTAATGGTTAAGGTCTTAGACTCTTACACTGGCCTACTGGTTAAGGTCTTCGCTCTTACTCTGGCCTAATGGTTAAGGTCCTAACTCTTACTATTGACTAATGGTTAAGGTCTTAACTCTTACTCTGGCCTAATGGGTAAGGTCTTAGACTCTTACTCTGTCCTAATGGTTAAGGTCTTAGACTCTTACTCTGGCCTAATGGTTAAGATCTAGACTCTTACTCTGGCCTAATCCGTAAGGTCTTAACTCTTACTATGGCCTAATGGTTAAGGTCTTAGACTCTTACTCTGGCCTAATGGTTAAGGTCTTAACTCTTACTTTGGACTAATGGTTAAGGTCTTAGACTCTTACACTGGCCTAATGGTTAAGGTCTTTGCTCTTACTCCGGCCTACTGGTTAAGGTCTTAATTCTTACTCTGACTTAATGGTTAAGGTTTTAACTCTTGCTCTGGCCTTATGGTTAAGGTTTTAGACTCTTACTCTGGCCTAATGCTTAAAGTCTTAGACTCTTACTCTGGCCTAATGGTTAAGGTCTTAGACTCTTACACTGGCCTAATGGTTAAGGTCTTTGCTCTTACTCCGGCCTACTGGTTAAGGTCTTTGCTCTTACTCCGGCCTACTGGTTAAGGTCCTAGACTCTTACTCTGGCCTAATGGTTAAGGTCCTAACTATTACTATTGACTAATGCTTAAGGTCTTAACTCTTACTCTGGCCTAATTGGTAAGGTCTTAGACTCTTACTCTGGCCTACTGGTTAAGGTCTTAACTCTTACTCTGGCCTAATGGGTAAGATCTTAGACTCTTACTCTGTCCTAATGGTTAAGGTCTAGACTCTTACTCTGGCCTAATCCGTAAGGTCTTAACTCTTACTATGGCCTAATGGTTAAGGTCTTAGACTCTTACTCTTGCCTAATGGTTAAGGTCTTAACTCTTACTCTGGCCTAATGGTTAAGGTCTTAACTCTTACTTTGGCCTAATGGTGAAGGTCTTAACTCTTACTATTGACTAATGGTTAAGGTCTTAACTCTTACTCTATCCTAATGGTTAAGGTCTTAGACTCTTACTCTGGCCTACTGGTTAAGGTCTTAACTCTTACTCTGGCCTAATGGTTAAGGTCTTAACTCTTACTCTGGACTAATGGTTAAGGTCCTAGACTCTCACTCTGGCATAATGGTTAAGGTCTTAACTCTTACTCTGGCCTACTGGTTAAGGTCTTAGACTCTTACTCTGGCCTAATGGTTAAGGTCTTAACTCTTACTCTGGCCTACTGGTTAAGATCTTAACTCTTACTCTGGCCTAATGGTTGAGGTCTTAGACTCTTACTGTGGCCTAATGGTTAAGGTCTTAACTATTACTCTGGCCTACTGGTTAAGGTGTTAACTCTTACTCTGGCCTAATGGTTAAGGTTTTAGACTCTTACTCTGGCCTACTGGTTAAGGTCTTAACTCTTACTCTGGCCTAATGGTTAAAGTTTTAACTTTTACTCTGGCCTAATGTTTGAGGTCTTAGACTCTTACTCTGGCCTACTGGTTAAGGTCTTACCTCTTACTCTGGCCTAATGGTTAAGGTCTTAGACTCTTACTCTTGCCTAATGGTTAAGGTCTTAACTCTTACTCTGGCCTACTGGTTAAGGTCTTAGACTCTTACTGTGGCCTAATGGTTAAGGTCTTAGACTCTTACTCTGGCCTAATGTTAAAGGTCTTAACTCTTACGTTGGCCTAATGGTTAAGGTCTTAACTCTTACTCTGGCCTAATGGTTAAAGTCTTAGACTCTTACTCTGGCCTAATGGTTAAGGTCTTATCTCTTACTCTGGCCTAATGGTTAAGGTCTAAGACTCTTACTCTTGCCTAATGGTTAAGGTCTTAACTCTTACTCTGGCCTAATGGTTAAGGTCTTAACTCTTACTTTGGACTAATGGTTAAGGTCTTAGACTCTCACTCTGGCATAATGGCTAAGGTCTTAACTCTTACTCTGGCCCAATGGTTAAGGTTTTAGACGTTTACTCTTGCCTAATGGTTAAGGTCTTAACTCTTACTCTGGCCTAATGGTTAAGGTCTTAGACTCTTACTCTGGCCTACTGGTTAAGGTCTTAATTCTTACTCTGACTTAATGGTTAAGGATTTAACTCTTGCTCTGGCCTTATGGTTAAGGTCTTAGACTCTTACTCTTGCCTAATGGTTAAGGTCTTAACTCTTACTCTGGCCTACTGGTTAAGGTCTTAGACTCTTACTGTGGCATAATGGTTAAGGTCTTAGACTCTTACTCTGGCCTAATGTTAAAGGTGTTAACTCTTACGTTGGCCTAATGGTTAAGGTCTTAACTCTTACTCTGGCCTAATGGTTAAAGTCTTAACTCTTACTCTGGCCTAATGGTTAAGGTCTTAACTCTTACTTTGGACTAATGGTTAAGGTCTTAGACTCTCACTCTGGCATAATGGCTAAGGTCTTAACTCTTACTCTGGCCTACTGGTTAAGGTCTTAATTCTTACTCTGACTTAATGGTTAAGGTTTTAACTCTTGCTCTGGCCTTATGGTTAAGGTTTTAGACTCTTACTCTGGCCTAATGCTTAAAGTATTAGACTCTTACTCTGGCCTAATGGTTAAGGTCTTAGACTCTTACACTGGCCTAATGGTTAAGGTCTTTGCTCTTACTCCGGCCTACTGGTTAAGGTCTTAATTCTTACTCTGACTTAATGGTTAAGGTTTTAACTCTTGCTCTGGCCTTATGGTTAAGGTTTTAGACTCTTACTCTGGCCTAATGCTTAAAGTCTTAGACTCTTACTCTGGCCTAATGGTTAAGGTCTTAGACTCTTACACTGGCCTAATGGTTAAGGTCTTTGCTCTTACTCCGGCCTACTGGTTAAGGTCTTTGCTCTTACTCCGGCCTACTGGTTAAGGTCCTAGACTCTTACTCTGGCCTAATGGTTAAGGTCCTAACTATTACTATTGACTAATGGTTAAGGTCTTAACTCTTACTCTGGCCTAATTGGTAAGGTCTTAGACTCTTACTCTGGCCTACTGGTTAAGGTCTTAACTCTTACTCTGGCCTAATGGGTAAGATCTTAGACTCTTACTCTGTCCTAATGGTTAAGGTCTTAGACTCTTACTCTGGCCTAATGGTTAAGGTCTAGACTCTTACTCTGGCCTAATGGTTAAGGTCTTAACTCTTACTTTGGCCTAATGGTGAAGGTCTTAACTCTTACTATTGACTAATGGTTAAGGTCTTAACTCTTACTCTATCCTAATGGTTAAGGTCTTAGACTCTTGCTCTGGCCTACTGGTTAAGGTCTTAACTCTTACTCTGGCCTAATGGTTAAGGTCCTAACTATTACTATTGACTAATGGTTAAGGTCTTAACTCTTACTCTGGCCTAATTGGTAAGGTCTTAGACTCTTACTCTGGCCTACTGGTTAAGGTCTTAACTCTTACTCTGGCCTAATGGGTAAGATCTTAGACTCTTACTCTGTCCTAATGGTTAAGGTCTTAGACTCTTACTCTGGCCTAATGGTTAAGGTCTAGACTCTTACTCTGGCCTAATCCGTAAGGTCTTAACTCTTACTATGGCCTAATGGTTAAGGTCTTAGACTCTTACTCTTGCCTAATGGTTAAGGTCTTAACTCTTACTCTGGCCTAATGGTTAAGGTCTTAACTCTTACTCTGGCCTAATGGTTAAGGTCTTAACTCTTACTTTGGCCTAATGGTGAAGGTCTTAACTCTTACTATTGACTAATGGTTAAGGTCTTAACTCTTACTCTGGCCTAATTGGTAAGGTCTTAGACTCTTACTATGGCCTAATGGTTAAGGTCTTAGACTCTTACTCTTGCCTAATGGTTAAGGTCTTAACTCTTACTCTGGCCTAATGGTTAAGGTCTTAACTCTTACTTTGGCCTAATGGTGAAGGTCTTAACTCTTACTATTGACTAATGGTTAAGGTCTTAACTCTTACTCTATCCTAATGGTTAAGGTCTTAGACTCTTGCTCTGGCCTACTGGTTAAGGTCTTAACTCTTACTCTGGCCTAATGGTTAAGGTCCTAACTATTACTATTGACTAATGGTTAAGGTCTTAACTCTTACTCTGGCCTAATTGGTAAGGTCTTAGACTCTTACTCTGGCCTACTGGTTAAGGTCTTAACTCTTACTCTGGCCTAATGGGTAAGATCTTAGACTCTTACTCTGTCCTAATGGTTAAGGTCTTAGACTCTTACTCTGGCCTAATGGTTAAGGTCTAGACTCTTACTCTGGCCTAATCCGTAAGGTCTTAACTCTTACTATGGCCTAATGGTTAAGGTCTTAGACTCTTACTCTTGCCTAATGGTTAAGGTCTTAACTCTTACTCTGGCCTAATGGTTAAGGTCTTAACTCTTACTTTGGCCTAATGGTGAAGGTCTTAACTCTTACTATTGACTAATGGTTAAGGTCTTAACTCTTACTCTATCCTAATGGTTAAGGTCTTAGACTCTTACTCTGGCCTACTGGTTAAGGTCTTAACTCTTACTCTGGCCTAATGGTTAAGGTCTTAACTCTTACTCTGGACTAATGGTTAAGGTCCTAGACTCTCACTCTGGCATAATGGTTAAGGTCTTAACTCTTACTCTGGCCTACTGGTTAAGGTCTTAGACTCTTACTCTGGCCTAATGGTTAAGGTCTTAACTCTTACTCTGGCCTACTGGTTAAGATCTTAACTCTTACGCTGGCCTAATGGTTAAGCTCTTAGACTCTTACTCTGGCCTACTGGTTAAAGTCTTAACTCTTACTCTGGCCTTATGGTTGAGGTCTTAGACTCTTACTGTGGCCTAATGGTTAAGGTCTTAACTATTACTCTGGCCTACTGGTTAAGGTGTTAACTCTTACTCTGGCCTAATGGTTAAGGTCTTAGACTCTTACTCTGGCCTACTGGTTAAGGTCTTAACTCTTACTCTGGCCTAATGGTTAAAGTTTTAACTTTTACTCTGGCCTAATGGTTGAGGTCTTAGACTCTTACTCTGGCCTACTGGTTAAGGTCTTACCTCTTACTCTGGCCTAATGGTTAAGGTCTTAGACTCTTACTCTTGCCTAATGGTTAAGGTCTTAACTCTTACTCTGGCCTACTGGTTAAGGTCTTAGACTCTTACTGTGGCCTAATGGTTAAGGTCTTAGACTCTTACTCTGGCCTAATGTTAAAGGTCTTAACTCTTACGTTGGATTAATGGTTAAGCTCTTAACTCTTACTCTGGCCTAATGGTTAAAGTCTTAGACTCTTACTCTGGCCTAATGGTTAAGGTCTTATCTCTTACTCTGGCCTAATGGTTAAGGTCTAAGACTCTTACTCTTGCCTAATGGTTAAGGTCTTAACTCTTACTCTGGCCTAATGGTTAAGGTCTTAACTCTTACTTTGGACTAATGGTTAAGGTCTTAGACTCTCACTCTGGCATAATGGCTAAGGTCTTAACTCTTACTCTGGCCCAATGGTTAAGGTTTTAGACGTTTACTCTTGCCTAATGGTTAAGGTCTTAACTCTTACTCTGGCCTAATGGTTAAGGTCTTAGACTCTTACTCTGGCCTACTGGTTAAGGTCTTAATTCTTACTCTGACTTAATGGTTAAGGTTTTAACTCTTGCTCTGGCCTTATGGTTAAGGTTTTAGACTCTTACTCTGGCCTAATGCTTAAAGTCCTAGACTCTTACTCTGGCCTAATGGTTAAGGTCTTAGACTCTTACACTGGCCTAATGGTTAAGGTCTTTGCTCTTACTCCGGCCTACTGGTTAAGGTCTTTGCTCTTACTCCGGCCTACTGGTTAAGGTCCTAGACTCTTACTCTGGCCTAATGGTTAAGGTCCTAACTATTACTATTGACTAATGGTTAAGGTCTTAACTCTTACTCTGTCCTAATGGTTAAGGTCTTAGACTCTTACTCTGGCCTAATGGTTAAGGTCTAGACTCTTACTCTGGCCTAATCCGTAAGGTCTTAACTCTTACTATGGCCTAATGGTTAAGGTCTTAGACTCTTACTCTTGCCTAATGGTTAAGGTCTTAACTCTTACTCTGGCCTAATGGTTAAGGTCTTAACTCTCACTTTGGCCTAATGGTGAAGGTCTTAACTCTTACTATTGACTAATGGTTAAGGTCTTAACTCTTACTCTATCCTAATGGTTAAGGTCTTAGACTCTTACTCTGGCCTAATGGTTAAGGTCTTAATTCTTACTCTGGCCTAATGGGTAAGGTCTTAGACTCTTACTCTGGCCTAATGTTAAAGGTCTTAACTCTTACGCTAGCCTAATGGTTAAGGTCTTAGACTCTTACTCTGGCCTAACGGTTAAGGTCTTAGACTCTTACTCTGGCCCAATGGTTAAGGTTTTAGACGTTTACTCTTGCCTAATGGTTAAGGTCTTAACTCTTTCTCTGGCCTAATGGTTAAGGTCTTAGACTCTTACTCTGGCCTACTGGTTAAGGTCTTAATTCTTACTCTGACTTAATGGTTAAGGTTTTAACTCTTGCTCTGGCCTAATGGTTAAGGTCCTAACTCTTACTCTGGCCTAATGGTTAAGGTATTAGACTCTTACACTGGCCTAATGGTTAAGGTCTTGACTCTTACTCTGGCCTAATGGTTAAGGTCTTAGACTCTTACTCTGGCCTAATGGTTAAGGTATTATACTCTTACTCTGGCCTAATGGCTAAGGTCTTGACTCTCACTCTGGCCTAATGGTTAGGGTCTAGACTCCTACTCTGGCCTACTGGTTAAGGTCTTAACTCTTACTGTGGCCTAATGGTTAAGGTCTTAGACTCTTACTCTGGCCTACTGGTTAAGACCTTAACTCTTACTCTGGCCTAATGGTTAAGGTTTTAACTCTTACTCTGGCCTAATGGTTAAGGTTTTAGACTCTTACTCTGGCCTAACGGTTAAAGTCTTAGACTCTTACTCTGGCCTAATGGTTAAGGTCGTATCTCTTACTCTGGCCTAATGGTTAAGGTCTAAGACTCTTACTCTTGCCTAATGGTTAAGGTCTTAACTCTTACTCTGGCCTAATGGTTAAGGTCTTAACTCTTATTTTGGACTAATGGTTAAGGTCTTAGACTCTCACTCTGGCATAATGGCTAAGGTCTTAACTCTTACTCTGGCCTACTGGTTAAGGTCTTAGACTCTTACTCTGGCCTACTGGTTAAAGTCTTAACTCTTACTCTGGCCTAATGGTTAAGGTTTTAACTCTTACTCTGGCCTAATGGTTGAGGTCTTAGACTCTTACTCTGGCCTAATGGTTAAGGTCTTAACTCTTACTCTGACCTAATGGTTAAGGTCTTAGACTCTTGCTCTGGCCTAATGGTTAAGGTCCTAACTCTTACTCTGGCCTAATGGTTAAGGTCTTGACTCTCACTCTGGCCTAATGGTTGAGGTCTAGACTCCTCCTCTGGCCTACTGGTTAAGGTCTTAACTCTTACTCTGGCCTAATGGCTAAGGTCTTGACTCTCACTCTGGCCTAATGGTTGAGGTCTAGACTCCTCCTCTGGCCTACTGGTTAAGGTCTTAACTCTTACTCTGGCCTAATGGATAAGGTCTTAGACTCTTACTCTGGCCTAATGGTTAAGGTCTTAGACTCTTACTCTGGCCTAATGGTTAAGGTCTTAACTCTTACTCTGGCCTAATGGGTAAGGTCTTACTCTGGACTAATGGGTAAGGTCTTAGACTCTTACTCTGGCCTACTGGTTAAGGTCTTAACTCTTACTCTGGCCTAATGGTTAAGGTCTTAACTCTTACTCTGGCCAAATGGTTAAGGTCTTAGACTCTTACTTTGGCCTAATGGTTAAGGTCTAAACTCTTACTATTGACTAATGGTTAAGGTCTTCGACTCTTACTCTGGCCTACTGGTTAAGGTCTTAACTCTTACTCTGGCCTAATGGGAAAGGTCTTAGACTCTTACTCTGGCCTAATGGTTAAGGTCTTAGACTCTTACTCTGGCCTAACGGTTAAGGTCTTAGACTCTTACTCTGGCCTAATCCGTAAGGTCTTAATTCTTACTTTGGCCTAATGGTTAAGGTCTTAACTCTTACTCTGGCCTAATGGTTAAGGTCTTAGACTCTTACTCTGGCCTACTGGTTAAGGTCTTAATTCTTACTCTGACTTAATGGTTAAGGTTTTAACTCTTGCTCTGGCCTAATGGTTAAGGTCCTAACTCTTACTCTGGCCTAATGGTTAAGGTCTTAACTCTTACTTTGGCCTAATGGTTAAGGTCTTGACTCTTACTCTGGCCTAATGGTTAAGGTCTTAGACTCTTACTCTGGCCTAATGGTTAAGGTATTATACTCTTACTCTGGCCTAATGGCTAAGGTCTTGACTCTCACTCTGGCCTAACGGTTAAGGTCTAGACTCCCACTCTGGCCTACTGGTTAAGGTCTTAACTCTTACTGTGGCCTAATGGTTAAGGTCTTAGACTCTTACTCTGGCCTACTGGTTAAGACCTTAACTCTTACTCTGGCCTAATGGTTAAGGTTTTAACTCTTACTCTGGCCTAATGGTTAAGGTTTTAGACTCTTACTCTGGCCTAACGGTTAAAGTCTTAGACTCTTACTCTGGCCTAATGGTTAAGGTCTTATCTCTTACTCTGGCCTAATGGTTAAGGTCTAAGACTCTTACTCTTGCCTAATGGTTAAGGTCTTAACTCTTACTGTGGCCTAATGGTTAAGGTCTTAACTATTACTCTGGCCTACTGGTTAAGGTGTTAACTCTTACTCTGGCCTAATGGTTAAGGTCTTAGACTCTTTCTCTGGCCTACTGGTTAAGGTCTTAACTCTTACTCTGGCCTAATGGTTAAAGTTTTAACTTTTACTCTGGCCTAATGGTTAAGGTCTAAGACTCTTACTCTTGCCTAATGGTTAAGGTCTTAACTCTTACTCTGGCCTAATGGTTAAGGTCTTAACTCTTACTTTGGACTAATGGTTAAGGTCTTAGACTCTCACTCTGGCATAATGGCTAAGGTCTTAACTCTTACTCTGGCCTACTGGTTAAGGTCTTAGACTCTTACTCTGGCCTACTGGTTAAAGTCTTAACTCTTACTCTAGCCTAATGGTTAAGGTCTTACCTCTTACTCTGGCCTAATGGTTGAGGTCTTAGACTCTTACTCTGGCCTAATGGTTAAGGTCTTAACTCTTACTGTGGCCTAATGGTTAAGGTCTTAGACTCTTACTCTGGCCTAATGTTAAAGGTCTAACTCTTACGTTGGCCTAATGGTTAAGGTCTTAACTCTTACTCTGGCCTAACGGTTAAAGTCTTAGACTCTTACTCTGGCCTAATGGTTAAGGTCTTATCTCTTACTCTGGCCTAATGGTTAAGGTCTAAGACTCTTACTCTTGCCTAATGGTTAAGGTCTTAACTCTTACTCTGGCCTAATGGTTAAGGTCTTAGACTCTTACACTGGCCTGCTGGTTAAGGTCTTTGCTCTTACTCTGGCCTACTGGTTAAGGTCCTAGACTCTTACTCTGGCCTAATGGTTAAGGTCCTAACTATTACTATTGACTAATGGTTAAGGTCTTAACTCTTACTCTGGCCTAATTGGTAAGGTCTTAGACTCTTACTCTGGCCTACTGGTTAAGGTCTTAACTCTTACTCTGGCCTAATGGGTAAGATCTTAGACTCTTACTCTGTCCTAATGGTTAAGGTCTTAGACTCTTACTCTGGCCTAATGGTTAAGGTCTAGACTCTTACTCTGGCCTAATCCGTAAGGTCTTAACTCTTACTATGGCCTGGCCTAATGGTTAAGGTCTTAGACTCTTACACTTGCCTAATGGTTAAGGTCTTAACTCTTACTCTGGCCTAATGGTTAAGGTCTTAACTCTTACTTTGGCCTAATGATGAAGGTCTTAACTCTTACTATTGACTAATGGTTAAGGTCTTAACTCTTACTCTATCCTAATGGTTAAGGTCTTAGACTCTTACTCTGGCCTAATGGTTAAGGTCTTAATTCTTACTCTGGCCTAATGGGTAAGGTCTTAGACTCTTACTCTGGCCTAATGGTTAAGGTCTTAGACTCTTACTCTGGCCTAACGGTGAAGGTCTTAGACTCTTACTCTGGCCCAATGGTTAAGGTTTTAGACATTTACTCTTGCCTAATGGTTAAGGTCTTAACTCTTACTCTGGCCTAATGGTTAAGGTCTTAGACTCTTACTCTGGCCTACTGGTTAAGGTCTTAATTCTTACTCTGACTTAATGGTTAAGGTTTTAACTCTTGCTCTGGCCTCATGGTTAAGGTCCTAACTCTTACTCTGGCCTAATGGTTAAGGTATTAGACTCTTACTTTGGCCTAATGGTTAAGGTCTTGACTCTTACTCTGGCCTAATGGTTAAGGTCTTAGACACTTACTCAGGCCTAATGGTTAAGGTATTATACTCTTACTCTGGCCTAATGGCTAAGGTCTTGACTCTCACTCTGGCCTAATGGTTAAGGTCTAGACTCCCACTCTGGCCTACTGGTTAAGGTCTTAACTCTTACTGTGGCCTAATGGTTAAGGTCTTAGACACTTACTCTGGCCTACTGGTTAAGACCTTAACTCTTACTCTGGCCTAATGGTTAAGGTTTTAACTCTTACTCTGGCCTAATGGTTAAGGTTTTAGACTCTTACTCTGGCCTAACGGTTAAAGTCTTAGACTCTTACTCTGGTCTAATGGTTAAGGTCTTATATCTTACTCTGGCCTAATGGTTAAGGTCTAAGACTCTTACTCTTGCCTAATGGTTAAGGTCTTAACTCTTACTCTGGCCTAATGGTTAAGGTCTTAACTCTTATTTTGGACTAATGGTTAAGGTCTTAGACTCTCACTCTGGCATAATGGCTAAGGTCTTAACTCTTACTCTGGCCTACTGGTTAAGGTCTTAGACTCTTACTCTGGCCTACTGGTTAAAGTCTTAACTCTTACTCTGGCCTAATGGTTAAGGTTTTAACTCTTACTCTGGCCTAATGGTTGAGGTCTTAGACTCTTACTCTGGCCTAATGGTTAAGGTCTTAACTCTTACTCTGACCTAATGGTTAAGGTCTTAGACTCTTACTCTGGCCTAATGGTTAAGGTCTTGACTCTTACTCTGGCCTAATGGTTAAAGTCTTAGACTCTTACTCTGGCCTAATGGTTAAGGTCTAGACTCTTATTCTGGACTAATGGTTAAGCTCTGAACTATTCCTCTGGACTAATGGCTAAGTTCTTAACTCTTACTCTGACCTAATGGTTAAGGTCTTAGACTCTTACTCTGGCCTAATGGTTAAGGTCGCAGACTCTTACTCTTGCCTAATGGTTAAGATCTTAACTCTTACTCTGGCCTAATGGTTAAGGTGTTAACTCTTACTCTGGCCTAATGGTTAAGGTCTTAGACTCTTACACTGGCCTACTGGTTAAGGTCTTTGCTCTTACTCTGGCCTAATGGTTAAGGTCCTAACTCTTACTATTGACTAATGGTTAAGGTCTTAACTCTTACTCTGGCCTAATGGGTAAGGTCTTAGACTCTTACTCTGTCCTAATGGTTAAGGTCTTAGACTCTTACTCTGGCCTAATGGTTAAGATCTAGACTCTTACTCTGGCCTAATGGTTAAGGTCTTAACTCTTACTCTGGCCTAATGGGTAAGGTCTTAGACTCTTACTCTGGCCTACTGGTTAAGGTCTTAATTCTTACTCTGGCCTAATGGTTAAGGTTTTAACTCTTACTCTGGCCTAATGGTTAAGGTCTTAGACTCTTACTCTGGCCTACTGGTTAAGGTCTTAATTCTTACTCTGACTTAATGGTTAAGGTTTTAACTTTTGCTCTGGCCTAATGGTTAAGGTCCTAACTCTTACTCTGGCCTAATGGTTAAGGTATTAGACTCTTACTCTGGCCTAATGGTTAAGGTCTTGACTCTTACTCTGGCCTAATGGTTAAGGTCTTAGACTCTTACTCTGGCCTAATGGTTAAGGTATTATACTCTTACTCTGGCCTAATGGCTAAGGTCTTGACTCTCACTCTGGCCTAATGGTTAAGGTCTAGACTCCTACTCCGGCCTACTGGTTAAGGTCTTAACTCTTACTGTGGCCTAATGGTTAAGGTCTTAGACTCTTACTCTGGCCTCCTTGTTAAGACCTTAACTCTTACTCTGGCCTAATGGTTAAGGTTTTAACTCTTACTCTGGCCTAATGGTTAAGGTTTTAGACTCTTACTCTGGCCTAACGGTTAAAGTCTTAGACTCTTACTCTGGCCTAATGATTAAGGTCTTATCTCTTACTCTGGCCTAATGGTTAAGGTCTAAGACTCTTACTCTTGCCTAATGGTTAAGGTCTTAACTCTTACTCTGGCCTAATGGTTAAGGTCCTAACTCTTACTTTGGACTAATAGTTAAGGTCTTAGACTCTCACTCTGGCATAATAGCTAAGGTCTTAACTCTAACTCTGGCCTACTGGTTAAGGTCTTAGACTCTTACTCTGGCCTACTGGTTAAAGTCTTAACTCTTACTCTGGCCTAATGGTTAAGGTTTTAACTCTTACTCTGGCCTAATGGTTGAGGTCTTAGACTCTTACTCTGGCCTAAAGGTTAAGGTCTTAACTCTTACTCTGGCCTAATGGTTAAGGTCTTAACTCTTACTCTGACCTAATGGTTAAGGTCTTAGACTCTTACTCTGGCCTAATGGTTAAGGTCTTGACTCTTACTCTGGCCTAATGGTTAAAGTCTTAGACTCTTACTCTGGCCTAATGGTTAAGGTCTAGACTCTTATTCTGGACTAATGGTTAAGCTCTTAACTATTCCTCTGGACTAATGGCTAAGTTCTTAACTCTTACTCTGACCTAATGGTTAAGGTCTTAGACTCTTACTCTGGCCTAATGGTTAAGGTCGCAGACTCTTACTCTTGCCTAATGGTTAAGATCTTAACTCTTACTCTGGCCTAATGGTTAAGGTGTTAACTCTTACTCTGGCCTAATGGTTAAGGTCTTAGACTCTTACACTGGCCTACTGGTTAAGGTCTTCGCTCTTACTCTGGCCTAATGGTTAAGGTCCTAACTCTTACTATTGGCTAATGGTTAAGGTCTTAACTCTTACTCTGGCCTAATGGGTAAGGTCTTAGACTCTTACTCTGTCCTAATGGTTAAGGTCTTAGACTCTTACTCTGGCCTAATGGTTAAGATCTAGACTCTTACTCTGGCCTAATCCGTAAGGTCTTAACTCTTACTATGGCCTAATGGTTAAGGTCTTAGACTCTTACTCTGGCCTAATGGTTAAGGTCTTAACTCTTACTCTGGCCTAATGGGTAAGGTCTTAGACTCTTACTCTGGCCTACTGGTTAAGGTCTTAATTCTTACTCTGGCCTAATGGTTAAGGTTTTAACTCTTACTCTGGCCTAATGGTTAAGGTCTTAGACTATTACTCTGGCCTACTGGTTAAGGTCTTAATTCTTACTCTGACTTAATGGTTAAGGTTTTAACTCTTGCTCTGGCCTAATGGTTAAGGTCCTAACTCTTACTCTGGCCTAATGGTTAAGGTATTAGACTCTTACTCTGGCCTAATGTTAAAGGTCTTAACTCTTACGCTAGCCTAATGGTTAAGGTCTTAGACTCTTACTCTGGCCTAACGGTTAAGGTCTTAGACTCTTACTCTGGCCCAATGGTTAAGGTTTTAGACGTTTACTCTTGCCTATTGGTTAAGGTCTTAACTCTTGATCTGGCCTAATGGTTAAGGTCTTAAACTCTTACTCTGGCCTACTGGTTAAGGTCTTAATTCTTACTCTGACTTAATGGTTAAGGTTTTAACTCTTGCTCTGGCCTAATGGTTAAGGTCCTAACTCTTACTCTGGCCTAATGGTTAAGGTATTAGACTCTTACTCTGGCCTAATGGTTAAGGTCTTGACTCTTACTCTGGCCTAATGGTTAAGGTCTTAGACTCTTACTCTGGCCTAATGGCTAAGGTCTTGACTCTCACTCTGGCCTAATGGTTAAGGTCTAGACTCCTACTCTGGCCTACTGGTTAAGGTCTTAACTCTTACTGTGGCCTAATGGTTAAGGTCTTAGACTCTTACTCTGGCCTACTGGTTAAGACCTTAACTCTTACTCTGGCCTAATGGTTAAGGTTTTAACTCTTACTCTGGCCTAATGGTTAAGGTTTTAGACTCTTACTCTGGCCTAACGGTTAAAGTCTTAGACTCTTACTCTGGCCTAATGGTTAAGGTCTTATCTCTTACTCTGGCCTAATGGTTAAGGTCTAAGACTCTTACTCTTGCCTAATGGTTAAGGTCTTAACTCTTACTCTGGCCTAATGGTTAAGGTCTTAACTCTTATTTTGGACTAATGGTTAAGGTCTTAGACTCTCACTCTGGCATAATGGCTAAGGTCTTAACTCTTACTCTGGCCTACTGGTTAAGGTCTTAGACTCTTACTCTGGCCTACTGGTTAAAGTCTTAACTCTTACTCTGGCCTAATGGTTAAGGTTTTAACTCTTACTCTGGCCTAATGGTTGAGGTCTTAGACTCTTACTCTGGCCTAATGGTTAAGGTCTTAACTCTTACTCTGACCTAATGGTTAAGGTCTTAGACTCTTACTCTGGCCTAATGGTTAAGGTCTTGACTCTTACTCTGGCCTAATGGTTAAGGTCTTAACTCTTACTCTGGCCTAAGGGTTAAGGTCTTAGACTCTTACTCTGGCCTAATGGTTAAGGTTTTAGACTTTTACTCTTGCCTAATGGTTAAGGTCTTAACTCTTACTCTGGCCTAATGGCTAAGGTCTTGACTCTCACTCTGGCCTAATGGTTGAGGTCTAGACTCCTCCTCTGGCCTACTGGTTAAGGTCTTAACTCTTACTCTGGCCTAATGGTTAAGGTCTTAGACTCTTACTCTGGCCTAATGGTTAAGGTCTTAGACTCTTACTCTGGCCTAATGGTTAAGGTCTTAACTCTTACTCTGGCCTAATGGGTAAGGTCTTACTCTGGACTAATGGGTAAGGTCTTAGACTCTTACTCTGGCCTACTGGTTAAGGTCTTAACTCTTACTCTGGCCTAATGGTTAAGGTCTTAACTCTTACTCTGGCCAAATGGTTAAGGTCTTAGACTCTTACTTTGGCCTAATGGTTAAGGTCTAAACTCTTACTATTGACTAATGGTTAAGGTCTTAGACTCTTACTCTGGCCTACTGGTTAAGGTCTTAACTCTTACTCTGGCCTAATGGGAAAGGTCTTAGACTCTTACACTGGCCTAATGGTTAAGGTCTTAGACTCTTACTCTGGCCTAACGGTTAAGGTCTTAGACTCTTACTCTGGCCTAATCCGTAAGGTCTTAATTCTTACTATGGCCTAATGGTTAAGGTCTTAACTCTTACTCTGGCCTAATGGTTAAGGTCTTAGACTCTTACTCTGGCCTACTGGTTAAGATCTTAATTCTTACTCTGACTTAATGGTTAAGGTTTTAACTCTTGCTCTGGCCTAATGGTTAAGGTCCTAACTCTTACTCTGGCCTAATGGTTAAGGTCTTAACTCTTACTTTGGCCTAATGGTTAAGGTCTTAGACCCTTACTCTGGCCTAATGGTTAAGGTATTATACTCTTACTCTGGCCTAATGGCTAAGGTCTTGACTCTCACTCTGGCCTAATGGTTAAGGTCTAGACTCCCACTCTGGCCTACTGGTTAAGGTCTTAACTCTTACTGTGGCCTAATGGTTAAGGTCTTAGACTCTTACTCTGGCCTACTGGTTAAGACCTTAACTCTTACTCTGGCATAATGGTTAAGGTTTTAACTCTTACTCTGGCCTAATGGTTAAGGTTTTAGACTCTTACTCTGGCCTAACGGTTAAAGTCTTAGACTCTTACTGTGGCCTAATGGTTAAGGTCTTAACTATTACTCTGGCCTACTGGTTAAGGTGTTAACTCTTACTCTGGCCTAATGGTTACGGTCTTAGACTCTTACTCTGGCCTACTGGTTAAGGTCTTAACTCTTACTCTGGCCTAATGGTTAAAGTTTTAACTTTTACTCTGGCCTAATGTTTGAGGTCTTAGACTCTTACTCTTGCCTAATGGTTAAGGTCTTACCTCTTACTCTGGCCTAATGGTTAATGTCTTAGACTCTTACTCTTGCCTAATGGTTAAGGTCTTAACTCTTACTCTGGCCTACTGGTTAAGGTCTTAGACTCTTACTGTGGCCTAATGGTTAAGGTCTTAGACTCTTACTCTGGCCTAATGTTAAAGGTCTAACTCTTACGTTGGCCTAATGGTTAAGGTCTTAACTCTTACTCTGGCCTAACGGTTAAAGTCTTAGACTCTTACTCTGGCCTAATGGTTAAGGTCTTATCTCTTACTCTGGCCTAATGGTTAAGGTCTAAGACTCTTACTCTTGCCTAATGGTTAAGGTCTTAACTCTTACTCTGGCCTAATGGTTAAGGTCTTAACTCTTACTTTGGACTAATGGTTAAGGTCTTAGACTCTCACTCTGGCATAATGGCTAAGGTCTTAACTCTTACTCTGGCCCAGTGGTTAAGGTTTTAGACGTTTACTCTTGCCTAATGGTTAAGGTCTTAACTCTTACTCTGGCCTAATGGTTAAGGTCTTAGACTCTTACTCTGACCTACTGGTTAAGGTCTTAATTCTTACTCTGACTTAATGGTTAAGGTTTTAACTCTTGCTCTGGCCTAATGGTTAAGGTTTTAGACTCTTACTCTGGCCTAATGCTTAAAGTCTTAGACTCTTACTCTGGCCTAATGGTTAAGGTCTTAGACTCTTACACTGGCCTGCTGGTTAAGGTCTTTGCTCTTACTCTAAGGTCCTAGACTCTTACTCTGGCCTAATGGTTAAGGTCCTAACTATTACTATTGACTAATGGTTAAGGTCTTAACTCTTACTCTGGCCTAATTGGTAAGGTCTTAGACTCTTACTCTGGCCTACTGGTTAAGGTCTTAACTCTTACTCTGGCCTAATGGGTAAGATCTTAGACTCTTACTCTGTCCTAATGGTTAAGGTCTTAGACTCTTACTCTGGCCTAATGGTTAAGGTCTAGACTCTTACTCTGGCCTAATCCGTAAGGTCTTAACTCTTACTATGGCCTGGCCTAATGGTTAAGGTCTTAGACTCTTACTCTTGCCTAATGGTTAAGGTCTTAACTCTTACTCTGGCCTAATGGTTAAGGTCTTAACTCTTACTTTGGCCTAATGGTGAAGGTCTTAACTCTTACTATTGACTAATGGTTAAGGTCTTAACTCTTACTCTATCCTAATGGTTAAGGTCTTAGACTCTTACTCTGGCCTAATGGTTAAGGTCTTAATTCTTACTCTGGCCTAATGGGTAAGGTCTTAGACTCTTACTCTGGCCTAATGGTTAAGGTCTTAGACTCTTACTCTGGCCTAACGGTTAAGGTCTTAGACTCTTACTCTGGCCCAATGGTTAAGGTTTTAGACGTTTACTCTTGCCTAATGGTTAAGGTCTTAACTCTTACTCTGGCCTAATGGTTAAGGTCTTAGACTCTTACTCTGGCCTACTGGTTAAGGTCTTAATTCTTACTCTGACTTAATGGTTAATGTTTTAACTCTTGCTCTGGCCTAATGGTTAAGGTCCTAACTCTTACTCTGGCCTAATGGTTAAGTGTAGGAGAGTGGAATCTGACTAATGGTTGCCCCCAACTTTTTGCCTGGTATTTAAGTGGTTTTTGACTAGTCTGGCTGGGATCCTGCTATCCAGGACCCCAGCCTATCTGCTTTCTCCCTAAAACTGTTGTGAGTACTCTATGTACAAACATAATTGGATGCTGGGCATGCCCTTCCAGTCCCTTGTAGATGGTACCCTAGGTACCCAGGGCATGGGTCCCCCAGTAGGCCTACCAGGGCTGCAGCACTTATTGTGCCACCCTGGGACAGCCACCCAAACTGACACCACCAGGCCACTACTGTAGCCTGGGTAAGGTGGTGCTAGCACCCCTTACAGGGATGTAGGTACCCTATGTCCCATACAATTACAACACATATACTCTCATAGGTCACCCCTATGGCAGGCCCTGGTAATCCTACAGGGCTGGGTGCTGAGGTATGTGTGAGGGGGGACCCCTACGTGAGTAGGACCTCCCTGCAACCTTCGTAAAACCGTTACTGGGTTGTTTGTAGTGTAGCCATACCATATACTCTAAACCGCATTATAAGTGAATCGCGTCATCGCGATAACTTGAGAATGGCTACACAGAACCATATCGTGTTTGGTGTCAAACATGAAGGAATCATACCCCCAGTCCAGCCATGGGCATGGGGGCACGATTCCCCCTTGCTAGGAGGGTGATATGGGAAAAGCGGTAGATTTTAGACACCAATTTAAAAGTGCATATGTACCACAAAATGGCTACTGTCCGCCACCTACACGACTCTGGCTGGCTGTTGCTGGGGAAAACCCCAGCCTCGCCAGCTGGACAATAGGGCTCCTGTGGCAGGGAGGTGCCAGCCCCTCCCCAGACAGGATAATGTGGATTGGAACAGGGTGGGTGCACCAAATGTCCATTCAGAGTTGCACGTAGGCAGCTGCAGAGCCCCAATTCTGCATACACCGCCTGGAACCGGTTCAGGGGCATCCTGCCCCTCGCCCAGGCGGGAAACACACAAAGGGGAGTGGGTGTAGCCACCCTTTCCCGCCTCTACTCTGATTGGTAGGCTCGCTTTTGGACCATCCCCTAATCTTGGGGATATATGGGAATAACTTTGCCCTAGAGCCTTAGATTCGTCCAGAACTTCACAGAACTGACCTTCGACGAGCTGCTGCCCAGCTGACTGAAGAAATCTCCCTTGGGATAAAGGAGTTATCCCCCTGCTTGGCAGGCACCTAAAAGACTACAAGATACCCGGTTGGAACTTCGTGGCTCTCCCGACCTTCGACGCCTTCCAGCAACCTAGAGGTGGGTCTCCAGTGCATCCCAGCGTCCTGTGAGTGTGCCCAGCAAGTCTGAGCACCCTGGACCACGTGGGTGTCGAGATCCCCGCATACCCCGAGACACCGGCCACCTCTTGTCCAGCACACGACCCCGACCAGTGGGGAAGTTGTGCTTTGGCCCATTTCTGAGCCAACCATCCAGCAGCATTTGTGCCGACCCTCAGCTCCCTGGCCTGCTCCGGTGGCCCGTGGGAGCCCTTTTACGCACTCCATTTTGCTGCCTTCCGCGGTCCCTTGTCCCTCGACTTGTGGGCCCTGACGGAGGACAAACTTTGCTTCTAAGAGTTCCCCTGGTTGCTCCAGGCCTGCTCTACGCTCCCTGCAAAGGAGAGCACCCTCAGACCTCGTGGGTCTGCACCAGCAGCTGCTTTGTCCATCTTGCGTGGGTTGCGGTTGCCAATGCTTAGTGGATCCAATCGGGACACTAACACCGCAGCGACCCTCAGCCAACGCGGGACAGTCGCCCTCCAGAAGCTGGCCTTCCTTGAAACCTCCCGGAGCCCGTGACTGCAGAGCCCAGCTGTACCTCCTACACCTGAAGCACCCGACTTCCACGAGCTCCTTGCTGTGAGCTCCCTGGTCACTTGCTGTGACCCAGACTCTGTCCCCTCTGCTTTCAGGTTCATCTTTATCTTCTCTTCAACTTCAGTCTCCACGACTTCAACGACACTCGCAGCTAGCAGCAGTTTGGACTACTTTTCCATAGGAAATCAGCCCGCGACCCGACACCAGAATCGACCTATGCACCCGGCTTCCCTGGGGCAGGTAACAGTGGTACTTCGGTACTCCCGTGGTGGTGGGTTCTCCAAAGCCTTAAGTCTCAAGCCTTAACTTTGTACTGTTGCTAGAAGTGTCCTTTAACTTTAAATATTCAACCGCGACATTCTTCATAGGCTATCATTGCGATCCCGATAGCAGCTCTTTGCACTGCACGCGCCTCCCGTGGGTCCCCTTCCTCTTAACTGTGGGTGGATTCTGAAGGGGCAAGCGATCCTGAATGCCCTAGGCATTGCCTGTAGAATTGTCATGGTTCTTATACCACTATTTTAGTATATGGTTTGGTCCCCCCCTGGGGCCCATTGATTTCTGTGCTATTTATTGTGTTTAGAAATGCTTGTTTGACGTGTAACTTTGCCACTAGCCACATAAAGTGACTGTGGGATTCTGTCTAGAATAAATACATATATTTTATATATATACCTGTGTGGGCTACTCTTTCATTTGGTTATTCAAGAGGTTATTATGGTAAAACAATAAGCTTAACACTCCTTCAAGACTTAGCCTGAAGGCTGCTCTCCACAGCTACCACTAGGATAGCTTTCTTTAAAGGTTGTCTTAAACCTATCATCAATAGGAGTCGAATTGGACTGGTGCAAGGTGTCCCTATAACTAGGAACAGCATATGCCAGGCCAACTTCTCACATTAAGGTATTAGACTCTTACTTTGGCCTAATGGTTAAGGTCTTGACTCTTACTCTGGCCTAATGGTTAAGGTCTTAGACTCTTACTCTGGCCTAATGGTTAAGGTATTATACTCTTACTCTGGCCTAATGGCTAAGGTCTTGACTCTCACTCTGGCCTAATGGTTAAGGTCTAGACTCCCACTCTGGCCTACTGGTTAAGGTCTTAACTCTTACTGTGGCCTAATGGTTAAGGTCTTAGACTCTTACTCTGGCCTACTGGTTAAGAACTTAACTCTTACTCTGGCCTAATGGTTAAGGTTTTAACTCTTACTCTGGCCTAATGGTTAAGGTTTTAGACTCTTACTCTGGCCTAACGGTTAAAGTCTTAGACTCTTACTGTGGCCTAATGGTTAAGGTCTTAGACTCTTACTCTGGCCTAATGTTAAAGGTCTAACTCTTACGTTGGCCTAATGGTTAAGGTCTTAACTCTTACTCTGGCCTAACGGTTAAAGTCTTAGACTCTTACTCTGGCCTAATGGTTAAGGTCTTATCTCTTACTCTGGCCTAATGGTTAAGGTCTAAGACTCTTACTCTTGCCTAATGGTTAAGGTCTTAACTCTTACTCTGGCCTAATGGTTAAGATCTTAACTCTTACTTTGGACTAATGGTTAAGGTCTTAGACTCTCACTCTGGCATAATGGCTAAGGTCTTAACTCTTACTCTGGCCCAGTGGTTAAGGTTTTAGACGTTTACTCTTGCCTAATGGTTAAGGTCTTAACTCTTACTCTGGCCTAATGGTTAAGGTCTTAGACTCTTACTCTGACCTACTGGTTAAGGTCTTAATTCTTACTCTGACTTAATGGTTAAGGTTTTAACTCTTGCTCTGGCCTAATGGTTAAGGTTTTAGACTCTTACTCTGGCCTAATGCTTAAAGTCTTAGACTCTTACTCTGGCCTAATGGTTAAGGTCTTAGACTCTTACACTGGCCTGCTGGTTAAGGTCTTTGCTCTTACTCTGGCCTACTGGTTAAGGTCCTAGACTCTTACTCTGGCCTAATGGTTAAGGTCCTAACTATTACTATTGACTAATGGTTAAGGTCTTAACTCTTACTCTGGCCTAATTGGTAAGGTCTTAGACTCTTACTCTGGCCTACTGGTTAAGGTCTTAACTCTTACTCTGGCCTAATGGGTAAGATCTTAGACTCTTACTCTGTCCTAATGGTTAAGGTCTTAGACTCTTACTCTGGCCTAATGGTTAAGGTCTAGACTCTTACTCTGGCCTAATCCGTAAGGTCTTAACTCTTACTATGGCCTGGCCTAATGGTTAAGGTCTTAGACTCTTACTCTTGCCTAATGGTTAAGGTCTTAACTCTTACTCTGGCCTAATGGTTAAGGTCTTAACTCTTACTTTGGCCGAATGATGAAGGTCTTAACTCTTACTATTGACTAATGGTTAAGGTCTTAACTCTTACTCTATCCTAATGGTTAAGGTCTTAGACTCTTACTCTGGCCTAATGGTTAAGGTCTTAATTCTTACTCTGGCCTAATGGGTAAGGTCTTAGACTCTTACTCTGGCCTAATGGTTAAGGTCTTAGACTCTTACTCTGGCCTAACGGTTAAGGTCTTAGACTCTTACTCTGGCCCAATGGTTAAGGTTTTAGACGTTTACTCTTGCCTAATGGTTAAGGTCTTAACTCTTACTCTGGCCTAATGGTTAAGGTCTTAGACTCTTACTCTGGCCTACTGGTTAAGGTCTTAATTCTTACTCTGACTTAATGGTTAAGGTTTTAACTCTTGCTCTGGCCTAATGGTTAAGGTCCTAACTCTTACTCTGGCCTAATGGTTAAGGTATTAGACTCTTACTTTGGCCTAATGGTTAAGGTCTTGACTCTTACTCTGGCCTAATGGTTAAGGTCTTAGACTCTTACTCAGGCCTAATGGTTAAGGTATTATACTCTTACTCTGGCCTAATGGCTAAGGTCTTGACTCTCACTCTGGCCTAATGGTTAAGGTCTAGACTCCCACTCTGGCCTACTGGTTAAGGTCTTAACTCTTACTGTGGCCTAATGGTTAAGGTCTTAGACACTTACTCTGGCCTACTGGTTAAGACCTTAACTCTTACTCTGGCCTAATGGTTAAGGTTTTAACTCTTACTCTGGCCTAATGGTTAAGGTTTTAGACTCTTACTCTGGCCTAACGGTTAAAGTCTTAGACTCTTACTCTGGCCTAATGGTTAAGGTCTTATATCTTACTCTGGCCTAATGGTTAAGGTCTAAGACTCTTACTCTTGCCTAATGGTTAAGGTCTTAACTCTAACTCTGGCCTAATGGTTAAGGTCTTAACTCTTATTTTGGACTAATGGTTAAGGTCTTAGACTCTCACTCTGGCATAATGGCTAAGGTCTTAACTCTTACTCTGGCCTACTGGTTAAGGTCTTAGACTCTTACTCTGGCCTACTGGTTAAAGTCTTAACTCTTACTCTGGCCTAATGGTTAAGGTTTTAACTCTTACTCTGGCCTAATGGTTGAGGTCTTAGACTCTTACTCTGGCCTAATGGTTAAGGTCTTAACTCTTACTCTGACCTAATGGTTAAGGTCTTAGACTCTTACTCTGGCCTAATGGTTAAGGTCTTGACTCTTACTCTGGCCTAATGGTTAAAGTCTTAGACTCTTACTCTGGCCTAATGGTTAAGGTCTAGACTCTTATTCTGGACTAATGGTTAAGCTCTTAACTATTCCTCTGGACTAATGGCTAAGTTCTTAACTCTTACTCTGACCTAATGGTTAAGGTCTTAGACTCTTACTCTGGCCTAATGGTTAAGGTCGCAGACTCTTACTCTTGCCTAATGGTTAAGATCTTAACTCTTACTCTGGCCTAATGGTTAAGGTGTTAACTCTTACTCTGGCCTAATGGTTAAGGTCTTAGACTCTTACACTGGCCTACTGGTTAAGGTCTTTGCTCTTACTCTGGCCTAATGGTTAAGGTCCTAACTCTTACTATTGACTAATGGTTAAGGTCTTAACTCTTACTCTGGCCTAATGGGTAAGGTCTTAGACTCTTACTCTGTCCTAATGGTTAAGGTCTTAGACTCTTACTCTGGCCTAATGGTTAAGATCTAGACTCTTACTCTGGCCTAATCCGTAAGGTCTTAACTCTTACTATGGCCTAATGGTTAAGGTCTTAGACTCTTACTCTGGCCTAATGGTTAAGGTCTTAACTCTTACTCTGGCCTAATGGGTAAGGTCTTAGACTCTTACTCTGGCCTACTGGTTAAGGTCTTAATTCTTACTCTGGCCTAATGGTTAATGTTTTAACTCTTACTCTGGCCTAATGGTTAAGGTCTTAGACTCTTACTCTGGCCTACTGGTTAAGGTCTTAATTCTTACTCTGACTTAATGGTTAAGGTTTTAACTTTTGCTCTGGCCTAATGGTTAAGGTCCTAACTCTTACTCTGGCCTAATGGTTAAGGTATCAGACTCTTACTCTGGCCTAATGGTTAAGGTCTTGACTCTTACTCTGGCCTAATGGTTAAGGTCTTAGACTCTTACTCTGGCCTAATGGTTAAGGTATTATACTCTTACTCTGGCCTAATGGCTAAGGTCTTGACTCTCACTCTGGCCTAATGGTTAAGGTCTAGACTCCTACTCTGGCCTACTGGTTAAGGTCTTAACTCTTACTGTGGCCTAATGGTTAAGGTCTTAGACTCTTACTCTGGCCTCCTTGTTAAGACCTTAACTCTTACTCTGGCCTAATGGTTAAGGTTTTAACTCTTACTCTGGCCTAATGGTTAAGGTTTTAGACTCTTACTCTGGCCTAACGGTTAAAGTCTTAGACTCTTACTCTGGCCTAATGGTTAAGGTCTTATCTCTTACTCTGGCCTAATGGTTAAGGTCTAAGACTCTTACTCTTGCCTAATGGTTAAGGTCTTAACTCTTACTCTGGCCTAATGGTTAAGGTCTTAACTCTTACTTTGGACTAATAGTTAAGGTCTTAGACTCTTACTCTGGCCTAATGGTTAAGGTCTTATCTCTTACTCTGGCCTAATGGTTAAGGTCTAAGACTCTCACTCTGGCATAATAGCTAAGGTCTTAAATCTAACTCTGGCCTACTGGTTAAGGTCTTAGACTCTTACTCTGGCCTACTGGTTAAAGTCTTAACTCTTACTCTGGCCTAATGGTTAAGGTTTTAACTCTTACTCTGGCCTAATGGTTGAGGTCTTAGACTCTTACTCTGGCCTAAAGGTTAAGGTCTTAACTCTTACTCTGACCTAATGGTTAAGGTCTTAGACTCTTACTCTGGCCCAATGGTTAAGGTTTTAGACATTTACTCTTGCCTAATGGTTAAGGTCTTAACTCTTACTCTGGCCTAATGGTTAAGGTCTTAGACTCTTACTCTGGCCTACTGGTTAAGGTCTTAATTCTTACTCTGACTTAATGGTTAAGGTTTTAACTCTTGCTCTGGCCTAATGGTTAAGGTTTTAGACTCTTACTCTGGCCTAATGCATAAAGTCTTAGACTCTTACTCTGGCCTAATGGTTAAGGTCTTAGACTCTTACACTGGCCTGCTGGTTAAGGTCTTTGCTCTTACTCTGGCCTACTGGTTAAGGTCCTAGACTCTTACTCTGGCCTAATGGTTAAGGTCCTAACTATTACTATTGACTAATGGTTAAGGTCTTAACTCTTACTCTGGCCTAATTGGTAAGGTCTTAGACTCTTACTCTGGCCTACTGGTTAAGGTCTTAACTCTTACTCTGGCCTAATGGGTAAGATCTTAGACTCTTACTCTGTCCTAATGGTTAAGGTCTTAGACTCTTACTCTGGCCTAATGGTTAAGGTCTAGACTCTTACTCTGGCCTAATCCGTAAGGTCTTAACTCTTACTATGGCCTAATGGTTAAGGTCTTAGACTCTTACTCTTGCCTAATGGTTAAGGTCTTAACTCTTACTCTGGCCTAATGGTTAAGGTCTTAACTCTTACTTTGGCCTAATGGTGAAGGTCTTAACTCTTACTATTGACTAATGGTTAAGGTCTTAACTCTTACTCTATCCTAATGGTTAAGGTCTTAGACTCTTACTCTGGCCTAATGGTTAAGGTCTTAATTCTTACTCTGGCCTAATGGGTAAGGTCTTAGACTCTTACTCTGGCCTAATGGTTAAGGTCTTAACTCTTACTCTGGCCTAATGGGTAAGGTCTTAGACTCTTACTCTGGCCTAATGTTAAAGGTCTTAACTCTTACGCTAGCCTAATGGTTAAGGTCTTAGACTCTTACTCTGGCCTAACGGTTAAGGTCTTAGACTCTTACTCTGGCCCAATGGTTAAGGTTTTAGACGTTTACTCTTGCCTAATGGTTAAGGTCTTAACTCTTACTCTGGCCTAATGGTTAAGGCCTTAGACTGTGGTAAATAAAATTCCTTTACCGGGACTTAATTTGATACAGAAACATAATAAAATAGCTCAGTAAAATGAGAGGCAGAATCCGTGATATTAGAGGTTCGGAATGGGCTTTATTCCAATGATCGATTATAATCGGTTGCTCCAAGTTCCATCACCACGGGGGTTCAGGAAGTGAAGTACATACTTTATTGACAAGAAGTGATTTTTATAGAACATACATTACAATGAAGCAAATGCAGTAGGCGTAACAATTGATAAGGAAAATGACGATTCATATGCGTAACCGAAAATGGGTGTAATAAGGAGTAAAAAGGAACATAATTGGTTATGATGTCACATATAGGTGGATCTATAAGATAATACTTGGCATAGATGCGTGCGCAGCAGCATGACGTGTAATTGACGTGCAACTAGGGGGTGAAGGAGGCTTGACATTTAGCTCTACATGTGGAGACAAAAAGTCTGGGGGGTCAAGTCAACCTAATCCCAAATCATATCTAACATCCTATGTTTAAAGAACTATGTTATCCACAAAAGAAGGACTCTCGGACAGAATCTATTCTATACTGACTGTGCGTGTGTGTACAAGCGTCTAAGTGTCTACACTGAATGCGAGGGGGTAGGAATATTCCATGGTAACGGGGCTATGAATTACTTGCATGAGGACAGAGAAGCCGAGCCTTTGCTCAGTAGCTGGAAGAATGTTTACTTAATTTGCTAGACAGGAATGCATCGGCTAAGGAGTGAAGCAGATAATTCGAAGGTGAAATACAGTTCTTGGCAGAGAATAGGCTGATGTCAGGCTTCGGGAGCCGCGCAGAGAATGAAACAAAGTTCATGGTCACAGATGCAGGCTCAGACTCGAGTTTTCAGAGGCAGAAGGCAAGAGGAGTTTTGATGACAGAATCAGGGCCTACTTGCCTGGACTGTAAAATGGCATAAGTGAACCATACAAAGCCGGTGGCCTTTCATATTTAGGAATGGAATGTCCGGCCTATTCATGGCGGATCTGACAGAGGACATGTTGACGGTGGACGCACATGTATTTGCGTCTTCATAACTGGAACTGGAGGGAACATACATGTACTTGTGACATGCACATAGAACCGTTGGGGTCCAAGATAGGGGACATAACTGATCAGAAAAATCCATATTTCCACATTCCCTCCTTGTCCCCTACTTGCCCGTTAAGAGATATCAATCTTCATCAATCCATTGATCTGTTCATATAACATCATTTGTTCTTCTTTCTTCTTCCGTGACGAATGAAATCTTGGTGGTGGAATACACGATGTGGCACACAGACCACAAATCGCTGGTCCACATTGTAGACATAGACAGCAACTGAATAGTATGAGAAGGCCAATACCTAGGAAGGATAGAACTCTCCATCCCCAGGCTGATATCACACTCCAAAACCAACTGGACCAAGTCCAAGTGCCTGGGTTCTGGTGTATCTGGTTTACAATCTTATGAAGGCGAGTGATGGCTTTATATACTGATGGCGAATTTTCTGGTATGAATACGCAGCAGCTTGATCCGATGACCCTACAAGCTCCGCCCCTATCAGCTAGGATGACGTCAAGGACAAGACGATTTTGAAGCACAACAATCCGCATAGCAGACTGCTCTTCTGTTAAATTGCCTAAGGCGGAAATAGTTTCATTCACTACTGCTTCAAGGGTTCTAGTTAATCTACGTATCAGCTTACTATTAGTAACAGTACCTATATAGGGAAAGATGCCTTTATTGAAATCTACATACTTGTCCCATGCCGTCTCAGTATAATCGACAATTGGGAGATCTCTCCGCTCTCTATTGTGTACTAAATGAATATTTCTGTAATAATCAGGAGGAGCTAGGAAAACAGGTGGCAAAAGGAATGCAATGTAGCAGGTACCATCCCAATCTAGAGGTAGACGCATATATGCAGTCTGACCACATATAAAGTAGGAGTGGCGATAAGCTCTAAATGAAGATTTGCCTTGATCACTGAATTCTACTATAGTAGTGCATTTACTATGGCCCATATGTATGGAACCAACCTTTCTTACACACAATTCACCCTTCGCTGGGAATACTGACATGGTGGGCAAAATTAGTTCAACTTCGGATTCGACATTCAGAATCATGAGATTAGGTGTAAAATTACCTAATCCATATACTTCATTTTCTAGATCAGTTCCCGTTCTTTTGGGGCGACCCTTCTTGTCAGGGTAGCAGACCTTGAGTAAAACTAGGTTCAGGTTTCCCCATACCCAATGATCTTGGTAAACTGCTGTGTCTGAGTCTATGGAATTGATTAAACTAAACCATGCTCCACAGGAGCCATTATGTGTAAATGGATGTGGAAAGAAAGGCAGGACTCCTTCATAATTCTGATAGGGAGGGAGCCGGCCACACACCCAACAATTAGTGGCATTACTAGTCTGATGGGAATGATGTAACATACTAATGAAAGTGTTATTGCGCAGCGCAAGTCTATAAGACAATTCATGCGGAGGTAAGTCACTAAAAGAATGTTCAGTAGTAACATTGTAAACGTTTCTAGAAATAGGGTAATATATGTGCAACAATATACTTGCAGTAATTATCAAAAGACTTAAGAAAAACAAGATTAATAATGTCACTATGCAGTGGCTACGCAGTGATTTACAATACGCCTGTCGTTTCAACATTTTCCGGGTGTTTTCTCTACTCAGGTCCAAGGGATACATGTCAGAGACAATTCAACCGCTTCACCTTGGAGAGGACTTAAACAATCAAATTGCTCGACTGGTTGGGCCTAAGCTTTAGTTTATAGTGTTCAGAGTTACTCTGTTCAACAAAAGGAAGTTTTGAGTCAATGGGTGAAGTCACACGAGGGGGGGTATTCACATCGGCTGGTAGTCCATGAAATTTCTTGATATGACTTGAATGAATCCAGCCTTTTCTGCCTTCAATCTTCACGGCTGTTCTTGTGGTCAGCAGGACCAACTTGGGTGACTTCCACCTGGGCTCCAGCTGAGTCTTTCGGTCGAAATTCCTCACAAGTACGAGGTCCCCCGGAACTACGTCATGGGGTTTCACCTCAGTGTTGTCGGGAAAGGCTGCAGCTACCTGTGAACGACAAGATTGTAGTGCAGACATCAAGGAAGCCAAGTAATCTGTCAGCATATTACAGTCAATATCAGTTATTTTGCGTGGTATGGGCGTCCCCCACATATTTGGTGGTCTGCCGAAGATCACCTCATACGGGGATAGCCCTGTTCGAGAGTGTGCTACCATTCTCATGTAAAAGAGTGCAACGGGTAACGCTACTACCCAGTCGACACCTTTCTCTCTGCATATTTTGGACAATCTGATTTTCAGTATCTGATTATGTCTTTCTACGAGACCTGCTGCCTCGGGGTGTCGGACACAGTGGAATTTCCACTGATATCCTAACAGAAGTGAAACATGTTTCATTAATTCGGATGAGAACGGCTGGCCGTTATCTGAGTGAACAACACGTGGTAAACCGTATCGTGGGAAGAATTCTCGAACTAACTGTTTGGCAGTAGTCGGGGCAGTGTAATCTGAAACCGGGTATGCCTCTGTCCAACGGGACAGAGCGCAGACAACTACGAGAACATATTTGAATCCTCGACATCGCTCCATCTGGATATAGTCCATCTGGAGTACTTCAAAAGGGTGATTAGGAGGATGAAATCCACCCTGTTCTACGGGAACGCTTTTTCCTGGGTTGAACTGACAACAGATCATACAGGTACGGACCTTTTGTTTGGCTGCTGCTCGCAAATGTTTATTGAACCAAATGTGTTGAATGCTGTCTAGCATAGCTTTTTCTCCGAGATGTGCTGGACTATGTGTAGTGTTAATTATAACTTGGACCATTGAATCAGGAAGGAACCATACAGACTTTTCCTTCATCATCCATCCTTGGTCCGTTTGGATCCCTCCTAATTCAGTCCATTTCTTTATTTCGTCTGATGTAGCATGTGTCTGTATGTCAATTACGTCAAGAGTAGGATCTTTAACTGTCATACAATGTGTCGGTATCGGGACTATTGTCTTTGTCATGTCGGGAGTTTGAGTTTGAGCAGTCTGTTTAGCTGTTCTGTCGGCTAGATCATTGCCTTGGGAAATGATATCAGTAACCTTCGTATGAGCCTTACATTTCATAATTGATATTGCAGTGGGTAGATGTATTGCATCTAATAAGGCATGAATGAGGGGTCCGTGCTGAATGTGGGCACCGTGGGAAGTTAAATAACCTCTCTCTCGCCACAGCACGCCAAAGTCATGTACAACTCAGAATGCATAACGTGAATCAGTGTATATGTTGACTTTTTTATTCGTGGCTTGAATACAGGCTTGTGTCAGAGCGATAAGCTCTGCGGCTTGAGCTGACAATGTATTTATACGATTAGTTTCAATGACTTCAGTATCTGTTGTGACTGCGTAAGCAGCCACTAACTCTCCTGTATTTGTTCTCATGCATGAACCATCTACATACAATGTCAGGTCTGGATCTGACAATGGGACATCGGTTAAGTCTTGTCTGGGTTTTGTCGTTATAGTAATAACTTCAATACAGTCATGGGCTAGTGGGTCTGTTCCGGTTACTGGCAAAAGTGTGGCAGGATTCAATGTGTTACAGCGTCTGATTTCTATATGTGGCTGAAACAATGTAAGTTCGTACCCTGTAAGTCGCGCTATAGTCAAGTGTTGTGTTTGCGTTCTATTTACAAGAACCTCTACTGCATGTGGTACTTGAACTGTCAATGGATGTCCTAACACTATGGCATCGCTTTGTCTGATTGCTAAAGCTGTCGCTGCTACTGATTTTAGGCATGCAGGCAAAGCCTGGGCTACGGGATCTAATGTACTAGAAAAATAAGCACATGGTTTGTGTGCTCCTGCTTGTTCCTGTGTGAGTACTGACAAGGCAGTACCTTCGCGTTCTGTAACAAAAAGTGTAAACTGTTTTCTGTAACATGGTGTTGCTAAAACAGGTGCTTGACATAAGGCTGTCTTTAAGCTTTCAAAAGCTTGTGTATGTTCCTGAGTCCAAGGGAGAACAGTCGATGTGGCTGCCTCCTGTGTTGTTAACTGAATGAGTGGTTTTGCTAGAAATGCATACTGAGGGATCCACTGCCTACAATATGAAGTGAGGCCTATGAAAGCCCGCACCTCCTTTTGTGTCTTGGGTATTGGCATGTTAGCTATTAACTGAATGCGGTCGGGTGTAAGCTGCCTTCCCTCCTTGGACAGCGAGTGTCCAAGATAAACAACTCGCTGGACACAGAATTGCAGCTTAGAAGGGGACACCTTGTGCCCCTTTTCGGCTAGAAATTGTAAAACTGTCAGTGATGCTTTTTCACATTCCGGTTCGCTTCTCGCGGTGATCAGCAGATCATCGACGTATTGGAGCAGAGCAGTGTTAACTGGCATGTGGATACTATCTAGTTCTCGTTTCAGTGCTTGGCTATAGATGCTGGGGCTTTCTGTAAATCCTTGAGGTGCGCGTGAGAATTTAAAGCTACGCCCATTTAAACTAAATCCGAACAAATATTGGCTTTCCGGATCTATTGGGACGCTGAAAAAGGCATTCTTGAGATCGATTACAGTAAAGAATGTCGCTTCGGAATCAATAGCTGTCAGTAATGACGAGATATCTGGGACCACAGGAAATTGTGGCACAATGCATTTGTTTAACTCGCGCAGATCAATAACCAATCGATATACTGGCGGGGCCGTTGGATCTGTTCGTTTAAGAATCGGAATTATCGGTGAATTACATACATTGGAGTCTGTTTCCACAACTACTCCTTGGGCAATGAGCTCGTCAATGATTTGTAGTAAAGCCACTACAGCATCTGGTGGTAACTTGTATTGTCGCATTCGTGGTAGCACCACTCCTGCCTTTAATGTGACTCGATATGGTGTAATATTCATGCATCCAACATCAGTAGGGCCTTGTGCCCATAGATGTACAGGTAAAGTCTGCAGTCGGGGATCCATGTCTCTAGACACATAGTGACCTTTAAAATCCCGTAAAAACAACCTTACTCCTTCCGGAGAACAACATATTATGGCTCCTAGAGCTTTCAGTGTTTTTATTCCTAACAAGTTTTCTGGACATGATTTAGTAAGCAATAAATCTGTAGTTCGGGTCAAAGGTCCTATCGTAAGTGGAAGAGGCTGTGACACTTCATTAACAATAGGTTTTCCTGAAAAACCAAGGGAAATATTCTGAGAGCCTGAGAGGGGTGCCCCTGGAACTTCACTACGTTTTATAGTTGTTCGACTTGCCCCTTTATCAAGTAAAAATTTTCTAGCTTGGCCTAATAATTCACTATGTACATAAGGTCCTTCTTGATCTACTGGGATTTCAATAAGGGGTAAGTCAATTTCCCTCTCTAGGCTTTTTCATGCGTAACGCTGATACTCAGGATATTCATACTGTGCGGTCTGATACATTTGTCGTGTTGTGGTTTGTGTGGCAGCAGCAGGCAGCGCTGGTGCAGCTGGCACAAACTGTATTGGCTGTTGTGCGGCTGGCATGGCCTGTGCATGCTGCGGAGCTCCTTGTTCGTTCTGATCTTGTCTGAATGGCCGTGGTCTTCCTTGTGTTTTACCTATGGCGATATTATGTTTTAAAACTGGACAATCGTGTACATAATGACCTGGCTTTTTACAATAATTGCATGTCCCTTTTACAGGTCCTGCTGAATCGGAATGTGTCATACCCTTTTTATGTCCTTCAGCTGGAACTGTCTGGGAAACTAGCATTTTCATTTTCGTGTCTTTCATGCGTCTGTGTTCATGTTCTTGTTCCTCTCTAATTCTATTGTGATGGTACTGTAACATTTGTAACATTTGTGATGGAGTGTTACCTTGCCAGGTACTCTCGAATTTTAATACTCTATTCTTTACTTGGGGCAGGGCATTTTCTACTAATTTTGTTACAAACAGATGCGGGTATGATTCGCTACTTGCTTTTATGCCACTATTTATACCAAAACATTTTTCAAATCGGGCATAGTAATCACTAGTGTCTTCATCTTGCTTCTGCTTACAGGCTGAAATTGTACCCCAATCTTCCTTTTTCGTAGTTAATAAACGTGGCAGTACCTGTACTAGTAAACCTGGTAGTGCTTTAGTTTTATCCCCAAGTCCTGCTCCTGCAGTTCGGGCCTTTTCTTCCGCTTCTAATACTGACCATTCTATCTTTTGGTCTCCTACCTCCCACTCTTTTTCCTTGAGTTTCTCATAAATACCAGCAGGCATTAATACCTTTAATATTGTCATAATGTCGGGATAGGTATACTCTCCCATGAGTAACATGTCTTTAATTTCTCGGTGAAAACCCGCTGGATCTTTGTCATGACTGGGTACCACTTTCTTCATTTGTAACAATTCTATTTTCGATATGGGCGTATATACAAATACGCGCTTAAACTCGTTGTCCTCGCCTTTTATTGGGTGCACTTCTCGTAAGGGATTCTGTCTATCCATGTAATACGTGGTTCTTTCCTTGACGGGCAATGAGACATGCTCTGAGCATACAAAAAGAATATACTGCTTTCTTGATTCTAGAATTTCTTTAATTAATTTAGTACCTGAACCTCTCCATTTATTCATAAGCAATTCAGTCAATATGTCAGGTAAGGGACCAGGGTCCGAATGCTGACTCTGATATAGTATAATGAGTTGTTGAATCATATAAATCCCAGCTAACCGCTGTTCGTCTGGGGTGAGATTCAAAAATGTGCGTGCTACTGTATCATCAATATATTTTCCGGGACTGTCCACCCAATGGACAGCTGCCCTGGCTAAATCTTGTTCATCCATAGAATCGAGAAAATGATAACCCCTTCGTTCTCGGAGTAGTTTGTCGGCGGTTTGGAACGAATGCTCGTTAGACCTTATATTAATTATAGGTATTTGGAAATTCCTGTTATTATCTGGACATATCGGACGTATCGAGTCAGTAAGACATCTATTACTATTACAAGATCTTCCTCTACCTACATAGGCTATGGTGTCCGACTGTCTCGCGGGCAGTCCTGACCCTTCCTCCTCGCTTTGTTCGAACTCGTCTACCTCTAATCTTTCTTCGTGTAGGCGTTCTATTTCTTTACGGATCTTTCGGCACATTGCTATTATACAATTTTTCTTATCATGTCTACCTTCTGATATATTCTGGCTCCATCTGGTGAGAATTTGCATTGCTTCCGGGTCTACCCCCGGTCGGTCTTGATTTCTGATCACACAATTTATGAGGAAACGTAACAGTTCCCCCTGTATCTCCACTTTCTGGTATTCCATAGCTCTGTTAATACATTCTGGATCTCGCCCTGTTTGGACAAAATGATATATTTTATCTAGATGCGCAGTCATTCCTGGTAACTTCCCTAAATACACTGCGGCTCGTCTGATACGCAATGATGCCAGGGTCATTTCGTCCTCTTTACCGGGCACAGGGTCATATCTACAATCTATAAGAAGTTCCTTAAGCGTACGGGCATTTATGAGTTTGGGTGTACGTGAATGAGCTGACTCTTGAAAAGTAAGTTTATTTATTCTGGGTGGCGTAGAAAAAATATTGGTAGCACCTCCCGTAGCCCCATCTGGGGTGTCGGGTGTGAAAGGATTCGTTGAACGTGACACAGCAACTATAGGTGTGGACACAGCTATAGAAGTAGCTGTAGGAACAGATGCAGAAACAGATGTGCTTGCCGGAACTTGTGACTCGATCTGTTGCTGTAGGGATACGGGTACTGGATCTTGGCGTTGGACCTCCCTGGTATTCGGTCTATGTGGGGCGGAATTTGCATACTCGGGAGCTGCGTCATCTAAATATGAGGAAAGAAAAACATCTTCTGCGGTTCTAGGATGCCCCTTAGGATGTACCTTTATTGGGAATAATGGGGGTGGCAAGTCTTTCGGTATCTCTGGAGTAGCCTTAGGTAATCCTTCGGCTAGAAGGGGATACATACCATTCATAAGGGCATTTCTTTGTCTATCTACTTGTTCTGATTTCACTCGGATACCTTCCTCAATTAATAGATTTTCTCGAACTTTATTTGAACTCTCTTTATTCTTTTCTTCCTGCCGGAGTGCTTTTTCTGTGCGTCTATGAGATTCTTTACGCCATAACTCAACGGCGTCTTTCTGTGACTGTCTGACTTTCCTTTTCCATAACTCTTCCTCTACTTTCATGATGCACTCTGCATCCCAGGTTCCCGCTGTGGGCCACCTCTGACTTTCTGGTAATTCCTTGGTGTAGTCTACCCATAAATCAAGAAATAATATAGCGTCTAAGCCATGTTTGTGATACATGAAGTGCCCTGGAGTGTCCCTAGGAGGAATAGGGACGGCTTCTTCGAGTACCCCTTTTCTAGTAGTGATCTGTCTTAATTTCGAAAAGAGCGGCATATTGACAACTAATCCGATACTTAATCTTGAACACACTTAATACAAAAGCACAATAATGAACAACCATTCATACCACAATATGCAGGACGTTTAACACATTAAACATTAAACATTAAACATTTTTTTAACCATTAAAATGAACAACAATGATGATCGTCTGCATAACTAATCACCAAGCTTAATTCTTGACAATAACTAGATACTTCGGAATACTTGATATACTGCTAAACAGTACATATACACTGCTAAAACAGTGCAGACCGGATTTGTGTACCCAAACCCGTCTTGACCGGCACAACCTATGTGCACGTCAGAAATGCCTCCCCAGTAATGGTACTCACCGGGTAGCTTCGGAAACGGAAGGCCTCGGCAACTGAACTTGAACCGGACTGGACTCGACTCGACTCGTCGGAAACTGGACTCGACTTCGAACTGGTGGGCCTCTGTATACCTCGGATCTTGCTCTCTCAGCTAGGCTCTGGTCGGGATACTTCGCACTTCTCACCGCCTCGTCTGGGTGTTGATCGCAGCCTCAGTCGCCCCCGCTTGACCGGAGGGAGATACAGGAAATCCTGCTGGTACGCGTTATTGTCCGTCCAGCTGTGGCAGGAGACCGGGCCTGCAACTCACCGCCGGCGCGTGAGATGAGAAAGTGTCCCTGTTCGGGCGCCATTCATGTGGTAAATAAAATTCCTTTACCGGGACTTAATTTGATACAGAAACATAATAAAATAGCTCAGTAAAATGAGAGGCAGAATCCGTGATATTAGAGGTTCGGAATGGGCTTTATTCCAATGATCGATTATAATCGGTTGCTCCAAGTTCCATCACCACGGGGGTTCAGGAAGTGAAGTACATACTTTATTGACAAGAAGTGATTTTTATAGAACATACATTACAATGAAGCAAATGCAGTAGGCGTAACAATTGATAAGGAAAATGACGATTCATATGCGTAACCGAAAATGGGTGTAATAAGGAGTAAAAAGGAACATAATTGGTTATGATGTCACATATAGGTGGATCTATAAGATAATACTTGGCATAGATGCGTGCGCAGCAGCATGACGTGTAATTGACGTGCAACTAGGGGGTGAAGGAGGCTTGACATTTAGCTCTACATGTGGAGACAAAAAGTCTGGGGGGTCAAGTCAACCTAATCCCAAATCATATCTAACATCCTATGTTTAAAGAACTATGTTATCCACAAAAGAAGGACTCTCGGACAGAATCTATTCTATACTGACTGTGCGTGTGTGTACAAGCGTCTAAGTGTCTACACTGAATGCGAGGGGGTAGGAATATTCCATGGTAACGGGGCTATGAATTACTTGCATGAGGACAGAGAAGCCGAGCCTTTGCTCAGTAGCTGGAAGAATGTTTACTTAATTTGCTAGACAGGAATGCATCGGCTAAGGAGTGAAGCAGATAATTCGAAGGTGAAATACAGTTCTTGGCAGAGAATAGGCTGATGTCAGGCTTCGGGAGCCGCGCAGAGAATGAAACAAAGTTCATGGTCACAGATGCAGGCTCAGACTCCAGTTTTCAGAGGCAGAAGGCAAGAGGAGTTTTGATGACAGAATCAGGGCCTACTTGCCTGGACTGTAAAATGGCATAAGTGAACCATACAAAGCCGGTGGCCTTTCATATTTAGGAATGGAATGTCCGGCCTATTCATGGCGGATCTGACAGAGGACATGTTGACGGTGGACGCACATGTATTTGCGTCTTCATAACTGGAACTGGAGGGAACATACATGTACTTGTGACATGCACATAGAACCGTTGGGGTCCAAGATAGGGGACATAACTGATCAGAAAAATCCATATTTCCACAAGACTCTTACTCTGGCCTACTGGTTAAGGTCTTAATTCTTACTCTGACTTAATGATTAAGGTTTTAACTCTTGCTCTGGCCTAATGGTTAAGGTCCTAACTCTTACTCTGGCCTAATTGTTAAGGTATTAGACTCTTACTCTGGCCTAATGGTTAAGGTCTTGACTCTTACTCTGGCCTAATGGTTAAGGTCTTGGACTCTTACTCTGGCCTAATGGTTAAGGTATTATACTCTTACTCTGGCCTAATGGCTAAGGTCTTGACTCTCACTCTGGCCTAATGGTTAAGGTCTTAACTATTACTCTGGCCTACTGGTTAAGGTCTTAACTCTTACTGTGGCCTAATGGTTAAGGTCTTAGACTCTTACTCTGGCCTACTGGTTAAGACCTTAACTCTTACTCTGGCCTAATGGTTAAAGTTTTAACTCTTACTCTGGCCTAATGGTTAAGTTTCAAGTTTCAAGTTTCAAGTTTATTTTATTATGATAAGGAACTCTTCATGAGGTCCACATAAAACAACATATACATACAAAACAAGAAATACATAAAATATTATTCCATCACAATTACACGAGACATCTTAATACAGGTGCAAAAAACATTTTAAAAAGTTGTACAGTTTAAAAGCAAACATTTCATTAGGTGGGTTAATCAAGGCTGCCTTAAATGAAGAAGCAGATAATATGTTGAGTTGTAAGCAAATTGGTCTTAACCATCTACGCCTGCAAGACATCAGTGCAGGACAAACAAACATGACATGATCTAAGTCCTGATCATACAATTGACAAAGATCACAGCATGCCGAATGACCATACCAGCTGGCATGTAGAACTTTCAGCGGAAGCAAATTATGTCTTAATAAGTACACAAGGCGTCTGACGCCATGGGAGATGTTCCAATACATATACGGTTGAGCTTTCCGCAGGGTATAAGATTCGATAACAGGCGTACCACCTTTTTTCGCTAAACAGAAGTCTCTATCCTGACAAAACCCCAATTCCCAGGAGGCTGACTTCAGAACAGTTTTTAATTGATGAGAGGATAATAAAAATAAAGTCTCCTCATCCAATTTCAATTGCAGCACGGCAAATCTGAAGTTTTTTACAATCAGGGAGAAATCATTAAAAGATCCTAATAATTCATTTTTTATAAGATCTCTTAAGGTATTAGGTTCACCTTTAGATAAAGCTACTACCCAACGTATGATACTTGCCAGACCTTGAACCCAGCTGCTACGTAAACCCAGTTCCTGTCTCAAGGAAGCAGTCGAATTTGCTGTACCTACAGACATTAAACTGCGTAAAATTTTCCCTTCCGCAGAGTTTAAAAAACTCCACTTTTTTACATCAATTAACTCAATTCCGTATAACAGGGAGGCCGGAACTTTCGCTCTGAAAACATCTAAAAGAATAGAAAAATGCCTTCTACCTGTGGCTTTATACAGGGAAACTAAACTCTTTCCCTGAGAAATAGCCTTCCGAGAGTTATTGTCAATGTGTAATTTGTCACTTAAATTATAAGTGACAATTTTACCTAGGAAGGTGTAAGATTTCACACATTCCAGTTTTTCCCCCCCACAACCCATGGATAATTAAGGCATTTAGGCTTCTTTCTACCAGAGAAGCAAATCACTTTGCTTTTTGCCGTGTTTATTGATAAGAAATGACTTTCCGCATATTCAGAGAGTGCTTGCAACCGATTGTTCAGGCCCTTTGGGGTGAGATCCAAAATCAAGATGTCGTCTGCATACATAAGGCATGCAATTGGAACTCCACCCAAGGACGGGGCAATACCGGCGCAAGCAGAAAGTGTGACGGGTAAATCAACTGTATATAAGGAAAATAGCAATGGAGCCAAAAGGCAACCTTGCTTCAACCCATTGGAAGTGGGAATTAATTTAGATACACCACGTTCACCTCCAAGTAGAACTCTGCACCAGGTGTCAGAGTAAAGGGCGCGAATTAACTTAATCAGGAATGGAGGCATACCTAAGTTAAATAACTTTCTCCACAGCAAAATTCTATCTACTTTATCAAAGGCGGTGGAGAAGTCAATAAAGGTGCCATATACCTGACCACCACGGACTTTCACATATTTTTCATTAATAACTTGCAATGCAGTCAGGTTGTCTAAAGTTCCATGATTTTGTCTGAAACCTGTTTGCTCCATGGGAAGGATTTTATGTTCAGATACCCATTGATTCATTAAAGTAAGCACACATTTTGCGAAAACCTTACCAATGGCATCAAGCAAAGCGATTTGACGGTAATTTTGCGGTAGATCTCTTGCCCCTTTTTTATATAAAGGGACAATAATACTTCCTTTCCAGGAGGGGGGGACTGTTCCACTAGAAAAACAAAATTTAAACACTGGAAAGAGTATTTTACTCCAAAGTTCACTCTGGTGTTTTAATACTGAAATTGGGATTTTATCAGGACCCATCGCACCAGAGGAGCGCATATTCTTAATGGCACATTCAATTTCCTTTTCCGTTGGACAGTCAAGTATACGTGAGACATTATCAGATTCAACATTAAAAACTTGAGAATTATTGTTACTGTACAACTTCTCGATATAATGAACCCACACCTGTTCCTCAATGGCAATAGGCGTAGGACTGGCTCTGGTACCACAACCTTTGCCGATTAAGGACCAGAATGTCTTGGCATGGCCATTATAAGAAGCTTCCCTCAGTTGAATCCAGAGGGCATCTTCCTTAGAACGTTTTAAACGGGCCTTAAGCCTAACTCTCCTTCTTTTTAAGATAAACAACTTAGACTTAGCTTCTTGGGTAAAGAATAAAAATTGTCCCCTTACCACTTTGTTTATTTCTCTATTTATAGCCCGTAGAGGATGAGGGACTACGAGGGATTGTTTCACACCTGGTTTCTTTTTTGCACTAGCAGTTACAGAATCTAAAAAATTAATAAAACTCAACAGCTCTCTCCCTTCCCAGAGGGGTAAATTCTCAACAGTAAAATACAAAAGAGGCACCACATTTTCAACAGTACAAGGGTTCCAAAAACATTTCCCTGAGCTGGAATCAAAATTCACAAAATCTGTATCCAGACTCCACGGATCCACTTTCTGAAGATTAACGGAGACAGAAAGCATCAATGCATTATGGTCACTAAGAATAGACTCAATGACCTTCATATCCTTCAGTAGGTGAAAACCGGCATAATCTACCATGATAAAATCAATAATAGATTTTCCCTTATTAGATTTACGAGTATAAGCTGCCGGGGTGTCAGACGGAAGCCTCCCATTTACTATTAAGCATTCAACTTTAAGTAAACCATCTAAGATAAGTTTACCTCTTTTGTTAGTTTTAATTTTGGAGGGAAACTGGGCAGATGGTATATTCAAAGACTCTTCCAATTGAATATTTCTAAACAACTCCGACCCACAGTTAGATATATTACAATTTAAGTCCCCAAACATTAACACATGCGGAGTTGGGGAGACATCCAACGCTTTAGTTAAAAAAGTGAACAAAGTTTTTAAACCAGCATTAAAACTACAATTGGGGGGAATATAAATATTAACCACAATCAACAATCTATTAGGGCAATCCTCAAATACATCTTTTAGGGTTATTGCTTGAAACAGTTTCCCTGGATCTAGATAGTGTGAATAGTTCCATTGCAATCTGTTAGATAACAAGCATGCTAACCCTCCCTTAGCATGGCCTCTTCTAGTGCTGGTTGCGCTGTATTCCAAAACAAAATAGTCTTTTTCCAAAGCTAATCTTCCTTCAACCCAGGTTTCTTGCAAACAGATTATATCTGCCTTTTGAGAATGTAAGAAACCCAATTTCTCCTTATAATCCTTGAATCCGGCAGTGTTCCATGAGATAAATTTCAGCTCTCTGTTAAAAATTGGAATGTTGTTTAGAACAGGGAGCAGATTTACTCGCTAGAACTCCAGGTAACCAACTCCATTTAGATTGGTCATCCTTCACTGTCTGCTTAAGGGGAGGGTTTTTGTATTAAACTAGCCTTTCATTCCTAGCCACACAAATTTTTAGGTCCTCTGATCTGAGATTAGACCAATCCGACAACAGCACACCCGTATTAGAGGGAAGTGATAGTGAAGAATTGGCGAGAATACTTTGAGTACATTTTTCCCCAAAGTGTGGCATGACATCTATCCCTCTAACTTGTAATTCCTCTGCCCACTGTAGAACAAGATTTAACACAACTTTCGAATGGAATTTCACCCTTGTTGATCTTATTGGTTTCCCCACGAAGGAGTTAAGGAGAAATACAATATCTAAATCGGACGTTTGAATTAATTTCAAACTTTCGATCTCTTTAAAACAGATCAGTAGGGCAGATCTATTTAAAATTAAATCTGGTTCAAATAAGGGAGAAAAATCAAGATATAAAGTATCCACATTTATTTTTTCTTTTGGGAGAATAACTGTCATTGAGGATGGAACCTGAAAGGGTCTTGCTGAAGGATTTAGGGAAGTAGGGGACGGGATGACAGAAGAAGAGGTAACCTTAGAAATAACTTGGCAAGATCCTGCTTTAACATTACAATATGCTGAAAAAGGATTGGCGGAAGGGTGGGAAACCTTGGGGAGGAAAGGATTGGTAAAGCTTATAGGACCTAGACCAGAGGAAGGGGCGTCTTCTATAGGCGAGACAACCCTAGCTTCTACATGAGAAGTAGGAGACTGCTCAACCTGCGGAGAATCTTCTAGACTTAATTCAGCATTCTTATCAAAAAGAAGTTTCCTCTGTCTTTTTTTAGCGAATCTTCGGATGGGTTTCCTCTTCTTCATTCTAATCTTTTTGTGTTTCAGGGGACTCACTTTTCCCATCAATCCAGTATTTACTTTGGGAATCTCCTCTTCTTTGCTTGATGGCAAGGAGAATATCGGAAAGAGAGATGGAATTTCGGATTTGGGAATGAGAGGAGATGTTGCTATTACCTCTATCTTGTCACTGATTGGGGCTATACAATTAGCGCCAGCCGAAACCACTTTGGAAGGATTGGGGACAGCAGGAAGAACTACAGGCTTCTTTTCCTTTTGACCTTCTGTCAAAGGAGAAGATTGAGCTGAATCCAAAACTGCCGAAGCGGAAGGAGCGCTTATTTTTGGGGGCACCAACAGAGAAGCCGATGGTATGGGAAGATCTGACACTAACTCATTTTTACTTAGCAAGAGAACTTGCAAAATTTGCGTTACAGTGTCAAAATTACATTCCGAACCTCCCACAAACTTTTCAAGTAAACTCAAAATCGAAGAAAGAATTGATTCCAAAGTGGACAAAGAATTAGAAATTAGCCTCCCATTAATATTTGGAGAACCCTCAGCTAAATTGTTCAACACTGGACCTGAACAAGATGTAAAGTTTAATTGTGGAAGGGAAAAATCTAGTTTATTAGAAGGTGCGCTACTTAGAGGACCGGTACTCGAAATAGTTATTGCTTCCTCTAAAGGCACACCTTTAGGGTTCCCATGTAACGATCCCACCCGCGCCCTATGAGCTGTTAAATCAATGTCAGGCAGTGTAAAATCATTCCCTACTACAGGGGATTTAACTAACGCAGCTGACAAAAGATCAGTATTCACTGAAACTTTAGGAACATCCATTAGTGCAACTTGGGAGGGGACAATTTTATCAGATTTTGAGGGAATATTACCCGAAGATTCAAGGGGAGCATTCTGTTTCAGATGTACATTGTTTGACGCCGAAGGCGAGCCCCTTAGTACTTCGGGACTAACTAGAGTAGGCAAAGATTGACTAGCAACCAAGCCTAAACTAGAGGAAACATCAATGACCCCATTAACAGGCACCGAATCGTTAAACCCTGGGATTTCATTCGGGGGCTGCAGATCAGTGGGTTTATCTTTCCCTTTGTCCCATAAATTGAAAAGCTGACATTGACCTTTCAATTGCATGGAAGTTGCAATTTTGTTCCGTAGGGGGTTAGATTTGGTTTTAGACCCAGATCTCCCTACAATCACTCGCACAGAGCGTAGTTTTTTAGCCGTCATGAGACTGTATTAGAAGGGGAGTAAGAATCAATTAATAACAATTGTAGAATAAGAAACCTAAGAATCCTAAAATACAATACAAATCTATAGAGGCAGTGTCACACAGATTTAATACCGGAGAACCAAGGGAGGGGGCCCAGCCCAGCCTTCTTCAGCCTCTGACGGCCTCAGACGGTCCCGCCCTTGTCCCGGGCTTCTCCCGGCGCGCTCCCGCGTTGCGGTGTCACAAGGGAGGGTTATAGCCGCGCTGAGGCGGGGGAGGAGCCAGCAGGGAGAGCGGGTCAGCTGCTGGTGATGCCGAGGGTCAGGCGCTCCTAGGACTTGAAGTCCTCGCCTGACCACGCTCGCAGCCCTGCCCACACCACCGCCACAGAGGCTCTGTCTAATGAAATACCTCGCAGTCACAGCGCACTTCCAGCAGCGCTAAACAGAGAACCAGAGGCGAAGCGGGACCCGCGGAGCGGGTTCCGCGAGGAGTTGATTGAGGAGATTAAAGGAAGAGCAGCTCCAGCGTGCTCGCAGTCCAAAGCTCCCTCTTCAGTCCACACAGGCAACAGGTGAGAAAACCAACAGTGAAACTGACGCGCTGGTTTTAGCCGCGCTGAGGCGGGGGAGGAGCCAGCAGGGAGAGCGGGTCAGCTGCTGGTGATGCCGAGGGTCAGGCGCTCCTAGGACTTGAAGTCCTCGCCTGACCACGCTCGCAGCCCTGCCCACACCACCGCCACAGCCCTGCCCACACCACCGCCACAGAGGCTCTGTCTAATGAAATACCTCGCAGTCACAGCGCACTTCCAGCAGCGCTAAACAGAGAACCAGAGGCGAAGCGGGACCCGCGGAGCGGGTTCCGCGAGGAGTTGATTGAGGAGATTAAAGGAAGAGCAGCTCCAGCGTGCTCGCAGTCCAAAGCTCCCTCTTCAGTCCACACAGGCAACAGGTGAGAAAACCCTAATGGTTAAGGTTTTAGACTCTTACTCTGGCCTAACGGTTAAAGTCTTAGACTCTTACTCTGGCCTAATGGTTAAGGTCTTATCTCTTACTCTGGCCTAATGGTTAAGGTCTAAGACTCTTACTCTTGCCTAATGGTTAAGGTCTTAACTCTTACTCTGGCCTAATGGTTAAGGTCTTAACTCTTATTTTGGACTAATGGTTAAGGTCTTAGACTCTCACTCTGGCATAATGGCTAAGGTCTTAACTCTTACTCTGGCCTACTGGTTAAGGTCTTAGACTCTTACTCTGGCCTACTGGTTAAAGTCTTAACTCTTACTCTGGCCTAATGGTTAAGGTTTTAACTCTTACTCTGGCCTAATGGTTGAGGTCTTAGACTCTTACTCTGGCCTAATGGTTAAGGTCTTAACTCTTACTCTGACCTAATGGTTAAGGTCTTAGACTCTTACTCTGGCCTAATGGTTAAGGTCTTGACTCTTACTCTGGCCTAATGGTTAAAGTCTTAGACTCTTACTCTGGCCTAATGGTTAAGGTCTAGACTCTTATTCTGGACTAATGGTTAAGCTCTTAACTCTTCCTCTGGACTAATGGCTAAGTTCTTAACTCTTACTCTGACCAAATGGTTAAGGTCTTAGACTCTTACTCTGGCCTAATGGTTAAGGTCGCAGACTCTTACTCTTGCCTGATGGTTAAAATCTTAACTCTTACTCTGGCCTAATGGTTAAGGTGTTAACTCTTACTCTGGCCTAATGGTTAAGGTCTTAGACTCTTACACTGGCCTACTGGTTAAGGTCTTTGCTCTTACTCTGGCCTAATGGTTAAGGTCCTAACTCTTACTATTGACTAATGGTTAAGGTCTTAACTCTTACTCTGGCCTAATGGGTAAGGTCTTAGACTCTTTCTCTGTCCTAATGGTTAAGGTCTTAGACTCTTACTCTGGCCTAATGGTTAAGATCTAGACTCTTACTCTGGCCTAATCCGTAAGGTCTTAACTCTTACTATGGCCTAATGGTTAAGGTCTTAGACTCTTACTCTGGCCTAATTGTTAAGGTCTTAACTCTTACTCTGGCCTAATGGGTAAGGTCTTAGACTCTTACTCTGGCCTACTGGTTAAGGTCTTAATTCTTACTCTGGCCTAATGGTTAAGGTTTTAACTCTTACTCTGGCCTAATGGTTAAGGTCTTAGACTCTTACTCTGGCCTACTGGTTAAGGTCTTAATTCTTACTCTGACTTAATGGTTAAGGTTTTAACTCTTGCTCTGGCCTAATGGTTAAGGTCCTAACTCTTACTCTGGCCTAATGGTTAAGGTATTAGACTCTTACTCTGGCCTAATGGTTAAGGTCTTGACTCTTACTCTGGCCTAATGGTTAAGGTCTTAGACTCTTACTCTAGCCTAATGGTTAAGGTATTATACTCTTACTCTGGCCTAATGGCTAAGGTCTTGACTCTCACTCTGGCCTAATGGTTAAGGTCTAGACTCCTACTCTGGCCTACTGGTTAAGGTCTTAACTCTTACTGTGGCCTAATGGTTAAGGTCTTAGACTCTTACTCTGGCCTACTTGTTAAGACCTTAACTCTTACTCTGGCCTAATGGTTAAGGTTTTAACTCTTACTCTGGCCTAATGGTTAAGGTTTTAGACTCTTACTCTGGCCTAACGGTTAAAGTATTAGACTCTTACTCTGGCCTAATGGTTAAGGTCTTATCTCTTACTCTGGCCTAATGGTTAAGGTCTAAGACTCTTACTCTTGCCTAATGGTTAAGGTCTTAACTCTTACTCTGGCCTAATGGTTAAGGTCTTAACTCTTACTTTGGACTAATGGTTAAGGTCTTAGACTCTCACTCTGGCATAATGGCTAAGGTCTTAACTCTAACTCTGGCCTACTGGTTAAGGTGTTAGACTCTTACTCTGGCCTACTGGTTAAAGTCTTAACTCTTACTCTGGCCTAATGGTTAAGGTTTTAACTCTTACTCTACCCTAATGGTTGAGGTCTTAGACTCTTACTCTGGCCTAAAGGTTAAGGTCTTAACTCTTACTCTGACCTAATGGTTAAGGTCTTAGACTCTTACTCTGGCCCAATGGTTAAGGTTTTAGACATTTACTCTTGCCTAATGGTTAAGGTCTTAACTCTTACTCTGGCCTAATGGTTAAGGTCTTAGACTCTTACTCTGGCCTACTGGTTAAGGTCTTAATTCTTACTCTGACTTAATGGTTAAGGTTTTAACTCTTGCTCTGGCCTAAGGGTTAAGGTTTTAGACTCTTACTCTGGCCTAATGCTTAAAGTCTTAGACTCTTACTCTGGCCTAATGGTTAAGGTCTTAGACTCTTACACTGGCCTGCTGGTTAAGGTCTTTGCTCTTACTCTGGCCTACTGGTTAAGGTCCTAGACTCTTACTCTGGCCTAATGGTTAAGGTCCTAACTATTACTATTGACTAATGGTTAAGGTCTTAACTCTTACTCTGGCCTAATTGGTAAGGTCTTAGACTCTGACTCTGGCCTACTGGTTAAGGTCTTAACTCTTACTCTGGCCTAATGGGTAAGATCTTAGACTCTTACTCTGTCCTAATGGTTAAGGTCTTTGACTCTTATCCTGGCCTAATGGTTAAGGTCTAGACTCTTACTCTGGCCTAATCCGTAAGGTCTTAACTCTTACTATGGCCTAATGGTTAAGGTCTTAGACTCTTACTCTTGCCTAATGGTTAAGGTCTTAACTCTTACTCTGGCCTAATGGTTAAGGTCTTAACTCTTACTTTGGCCTAATGGTGAATGTCTTAACTCTTACTATTGACTAATGGTTAAGGTCTTAACTCTTACTCTATCCTAATGGTTAAGGTCTTAGACTCTTACTCTGGCCTAATGAGTAAGGTCTTAGACTCTTACTCTGGCCTAATGGTTAAGGTCTTAACTCTTACTCTGGCCTAATGGGTAAGGTCTTAGACTCTTACTCTGGCCTAATGTTAAAGGTCTTAACTCTTACACTGGCCTAATGGTTAAGGTCTTAGACTCTTACTCTGGCCTAACGGTTAAGGTCTTAGACTCTTACTCTGGCCCAATGGTTAGGGTTTTAGACGTTTACTCTTGCCTAATGGTTAAGGTCTTAACTCTTACTCTGGCCTAATGGTTAAGGTCTTAGACTCTTACTCTGGCCTAATGGTTAAGGTCTTATTTCTTACTCTGGCCTAATGGGTAAGGTCTTACTCTGGACTAATGGGTAAGGTCTTAGACTCTTACTCTGGCCTACTGGTTAAGGTCTTAACTCTTACTCTGGCCTAATGGTTAAGGTCTTAACTCTTACTCTGGCCAAATGGTTAAGGTCTTAGACTCTTACTTTGGCCTAATGGTTAAGGTCTAAACTCTTACTATTGACCAATGGTTAAGGTCTTAACTGTTACTCTGGCCTACTGGTTAAGGTCTTAACTCTTACTCTGGCCTAATGGGTAAGGTCTTAGACTCTAACTCTGTCCTAATGGTTAAGGTCTTAGACTCTTACTCTGGCCTAATGGTTAAGGTCTAGACTCTTACTTAGGCCTAATCCGTAAGGTCTTAATTCTTACTATGGCCTAATGGTTAAGGTCTTAACTCTTACTCTGGCCTAATGGTTAAGGTCTTAGACTCTTACTCTGGCCTAATGGTTAAGGTCTTAGACTCTTACTCGGGCCTAATGGTTAAGGTCTAGACTCTTACTCTGGCCTAGTCCGTAAGGTCTTAACTCTAACTATGGCCTAATGGTTAAGGTCTTAACTCTTACTCTGGCCTAACGGTTAAGGTCTTAGACTCTTACTCTTGCCTAATGGTTAAGGTCTTAACTCTTACTCTGGCTTAATGGGTAAGGTCTTAGACTCTTACTCTGGCCTACTGGTTAAGATCTTAACTCTTACGCTGGCCTAATGGTTAAGCTCTTAGACTCTTACTCTGGCCTACTGGGTAAAGTGTTAACTCTTACTCTGGCCTAATGGTTAAGGTTTTAACTCTTACTCTGGCCTAATGGTTGAGGTCTTAGACTCTTACTGTGGCCTAATGGTTAAGGTCTTAACTATTACTCTGGCCTACTGGTTAAGGTCTTAACTCTTACTCTGGCCTAATGGTTAAGGTCTTAACTCTTACTCTGGACTAATGGTTAAGGTCCTAGACTCTCACTCTGGCATAATGGTTAAGATCTTAACTCTTACTCTGGCCTACTGGTTAAGGTCTTAGACTCTTACTCTGGCCTAATGGTTAAGGTCTTAACTCTTACTCTGGCCTACTGGTTAAGATCTTAACTATTACGCTGGCCTAATGGTTAAGCTCTTAGACTCTTACTCTGGCCTACTGGTTAAGGTTTTAACTCTTACTCTGGCCTAATGGTTGAGGTCTTAGACTCTTACTGTGGCCTAATGGTTAAGGTCTTAACTATTACTCTGGCCTACTGGTTAAGGTCTTAACTCTTACTGTGGCCTAATGGTTAAGGTCTTAGACTCTTACTCTGGCCTACTGGTTAAGACCTTAACTCTTACTCTGGCCTAATGGTTAAAGTTTTAACTCTTACTCTGGCCTAATGTTTGAGGTCTTAGACTCTTACTCTTGCCTAATGGTTAAGGTCTTACCTCTTACTCTGGCCTAATGGTTAAGGTCTTAGTCTCTTACTCTTGCCTAATGGTTAAGGTCTTAACTCTTACTTTGGCCTACTGGTTAAGGTCTTAGACTCTTACTGTGGCCTAATGGTTAAGGTCTTAGACTCTTACTCTGGCCTAATGCTTAAAGTCTTAGACTCTTACTCTGTCCTAATGGTTAAGGTCTTAGACTCTTACTCTGGCCTAATGGTTAAGGTCTAGACTCTTACTCTGGCCTAATCCGTAAGGTCTTAACTCTTACTATGGCCTAATGGTTAAGGTCTTAGACTCTTACTCTTGCCTAATGGTTAAGGTCTTAGACTCTTACTCTGGTCCAATGGTTAAGGTTTTAGACGTTTACTCTTGCCTAATGGTTAAGGTCTTAACTCTTACTCTGGCCTAATGGTTAAGGTCTTAGACTCTTACTCTGGCGTACTGGTTAAGGTCTTAATTCTTACTCTGACTTAATGGTTAAGGTTTTAACTCTTGCTCTGGCCTAATGGTTAAGGTTTTAGACTCTTACTCTGGCCTAATGCTTAAAGTCTTAGACTCTTACTCTGGCCTAATGGTTAAGGTCTTAGACTCTTACACTGGCCTGCTGGTTAAGGTCTTTGCTCTTACTCTGGCCTACTGGTTAAGGTCCTAGACTCTTACTCTGGCCTAATGGTTAAGGTCCTAACTATTACTATTGACTAATGGTTATGGTCTTAACTCTTACTCTGGCCTAATTGGTAAGGTCTTAGACTCTTACTCTGGCCTACTGGTTAAGGTCTTAACTCTCACTCTGTCCTAATGGTTAAGGTCTTAGACTCTTACTCTGGCCTAATGGTTAAGGTCTAGACTCTTACTCTGGCCTAATCCGTAAGGTCTTAACTCTTACTATGGCCTAATGGTTAAGGTCTTAGACTCTTACTCTTGCCTAATGGTTAAGGTCTTAACTCTTACTCTGGCCTAATGGTTAAGGTCTTAACTCTTACTTTGGCCTAATGGTGAAGGTCTTAACTCTTACTATTGACTAATGGTTAAGGTCTTAACTCTTACTCTATTCTAATGGTTAAGGTCTTAGACTCTTACTCTGGCCTAATGGTTAAGGTCTTAATTCTTACTCTGGCCTAATGGGTAAGGTCTTAGACTCTTACTCTGGCCTAATGGTTAAGGTCTTAACTCTTACTCTGGCCTAATGGTTGAGGTCTTAGACTCTTACTCTGGCCTAATGGTTAAGGTCTTAACTCTTAATCTGACCTAATGGTTAAGGTCTTAGACTCTTACTCTGGCCTACTGGTTAAGACCTTAACTCTTACTCTGGCCTAATGGTTAAGGTTTTAACTCTTACTCTGGCCTAATGGTTAAAGTTTTAGACTCTTACGCTGGCCTAACGGTTAAAGTCTTAGACTCTTACTCTGGCCTAATGGTTAAGGTCTTATCTCTTACTCTGGCCTAATGGTTAAGGTCTAAGACTCTTATTCTGGACTAATGGTTAAGCTCTTAACTCTTCCTCTGGGCTAATGGCTAAGTTCTTAACTCTTACTCTGACCTAATGGTTAAGGTCTTAGACTCTTACTCTGGCCTAATGGTTAAGGTCGCAGACTCTTACTCTTGCCTAATGGTTAAGAACTTAACTCTTACTCTGGCCTAATGGTTAAGGTGTTAACTCTTACTCTGGCCTAATGGTTAAGGTCTTAGACTCTTACACTGGCCTACTGGTTAAGGTCTTTGCTCTTACTCTGGCCTACTGGCTACGGTCCTAGACTCTTACTCTGGCCTAATGGTTAAGGTCCTAACTCTTACTATTGACTAATGGTTAAGGTCTTAGACTCTTACTCTGTCCTAATGGTTAAGGTCTTAGTCTCTTACTCTGGCCTAATGGTTAAGGTCTAGACTCTTACTCTGGCCTAATCTGTAAGGTCTTAACTCTTACTATGGCCTAATGGTTAAGGTCTTAGACTCTTACTCTTGCCTAATGGTTAAGGTCTTAACTCTAACTCTGGCCTAATGGTTAAGGTCTTAACTCTTACTGTGGCCTAATGGTTAAGGTCTTAGACTCTTACTCTGGCCTAAGGGTTAAGGTCTTGGACTCTTACTCTGGCCTAATGGTTAAGGTTTTAGACTTTTACTCTTGCCTAATGGTTAAGGTCTTAACTCTTACTCTGGCCTAATGGCTAAGGTCTTGACTCTTACTCTGGCCTAATGGTTGAGGTCTAGACTCCTCCTCTGGCCTACTGGTTAAGGTCTTAACTCTTACTCTGGCCTAATGGTTAAGGTCTTAGACTCTTACTCTGGCCTAAGGGTTAAGGTCTTAGACTCTTACTCTGGCCTAATGGTTAAGGTTTTAGACTTTTACTCTTGCCTAATGGTTAAGGTCTTAACTCTTACTCTGGCCTAATGGTTAAGGTCTTAGACTCTTACTATGGCCTAATGGTTAAGGTCTTAACTCTTACTCTGGCCTAATGGGTAAGGTCTTACTCTGGACTAATGGGTAAGGTCTTAGACTCTTACTCTGGCCTACTGGTTAAGGTCTTAACTCTTACTCTGGCCTAATGGGAAAGGTCTTAGACTCTTACTCTGTCCTAATGGTTAAGGTCTTAGACTCTTACTCTGGCCTAATGGTTAAGGTCTAGACTCTTACTTAGGCCTAATCCGTAAGGTCTTAATTCTTACTATGGCCTAATGGTTAAGGTCTTAACTCTTACTCTGGCCTAATGGTTAAGGTCTTAGACTCTTACTCGGGCCTAATGGTTAAGGTCTAGACTCTTACTCTGGCCTAGTCCGTAAGGTCTTAACTCTTACTATGGCCTAATGGTTAAGGTCTTAACTCTTACTCTGGCCTAATGGGTAAGGTCTTAGACTCTTACTCTGGCCTACTGGTTAAGGTCTTAACTCTTACTCTGGCCTAATGGTTCAGGTCTTAACTCTTACTCTGGACTAATGGTTAAGGTCCTAGACTCTCACTCTGGCATAATGGTTAAGGTCTTAATTCTTACTCTGGCCTACTGGTTAAGGTCTTAGACTCTTACTTTGGCCTAATGGTTAAGGTCTTAACTCTTACTCTGGCCTACTGGTTAAGATCTTAACTCTTACGCTGGCCTAATGGTTAAGCTCTTAGACTCTTACTCTGGCCTACTGGTTAAAGTCTTAACTCTTACACTGGCCTAATGGTTAAGGTTTTAACTCTTACTCTGGCCTAATGGTTGAGGTCTTAGACTCTTACTGTGGCCTAATGGTTAAGGTCTTAACTATTACTCTGGCCTACTGGTTAAGGTGTTAACTCTTACTCTGGCCTAATGGTTAAGGTCTTAGACTCTTACTCTGGCCTACTGGTTAAGGTCTTAACTCTTACTCTGGCCTAATGGTTAAAGTTTTAACTTTTACTCTGGCCTAATGTTTGAGGTCTTAGACTCTTACTCTTGCCTAATCGTTAAGGTCTTACCTCTTACTCTGGCCTAATGGTTAAGGTCTTAGACTCTTACTCTTGCCTAATGGTTAAGGTCTTAACTCTTACTCTGGCCTACTGGTTAAGGTCTTAGACTCTTACTGTGGCCTAATGGTTAAGGTCTTAGACTCTTACTCTGGCCTAATGTTAAAGGTCTTAACTCTTACGTTGGCCTAATGGTTAAGGTCTTAACTCTTACTCTGGCCTAACGATTAAAGTCTTAGACTCTTACTCTGGCCTAATGGTTAAGGTCTTATCTCTTACTCTGGCCTAATGGTTAAGGTCTAAGACTCTTACTCTTGCCTAATGGTTAAGGTCTTAACTCTTACTCTGGCCTAATGGTTAACGTCTTAACTCTTACTTTGGACTGATGGTTAAGGTCTTAGACTCTCACTCTGGCATAATGGCTAAGGTCTTAACTCTTACTCTGGCCCAATGGTTAAGGTTTTAGACGTTTACTCTTGCCTAATGGTTAAGGTCTTAACTCTTACTCAGGCCTAATGGTTAAGGTCTTAGACTCTTACTCTGGCCTACTGGTTAAGGTCTTAATTCTTACTCTGACTTAATGGTTAAGGTTTTAACTCTTGCTCTGGCCTAATGGTTAAGGTTTTAGACTCTTACTCTGGCCTAATGCTTAAAGTCTTAGACTCTTACTCTGGCCTAATGGTTAAGGTCTTAGACTCTTACACTGGCCTGCTGGTTAAGGTCTTTGCTCTTACTCTGGCCTACTGGTTAAGGTCCTAGACTCTTACTCTGGCCTAATGGTTAAGGTCCTAACTATTACTATTGACTAATGGTTAAGGTCTTAACTCTTACTCTGGCCTAATTGGTAAGGTCTTAGACTCTTACTCTGGCCTACTGGTTAAGGTCTTAACTCTTACTCTGGCCTAATGGGTAAGATCTTAGACTCTTACTCTGTCCTAATGGTTAAGGTCTTAGACTCTTACTCTGGCCTAATGGTTGAGGTCTAGACTCTTACTCTGGCCTAATCCGTAAGGTCTTAACTCTTACTATGGCCTAATGGTTAAGGTCTTAGACTCTTACTCTTGCCTAATGGTTAAGGTCTTAACTCTTGCTCTGGCCTAATGGTTAAGGTCTTAACTCTTACTTTGGCCTAATGGTGAAGGTCTTAACTCTTACTATTGACTAATGGTTAAGGTCTTAACTCTTACTCTAGCCTAATGGTTAAGGTCTTAGACTCTTACTCTGGCCTAATGGTTAAGGTCTTAATTCTTACTCTGGCCCAATGGTTAAGGTTTTAGACGTTTACTCTTGCCTAATGGTTAAGGTCTTAACTCTTACTCTGGCCTAATGGTTAAGGTCTTAGACTCTTACTCTGGCCTACTGGTTAAGGTCTTAATTCTTACTCTGACCTAATGGTTAAGGTTTTAACTCTTGCTCTGGCCTAATGGTTAAGGTCCTAACTCTTACTCTGGCCTAATGGTTAAGGTATTAGACTCTTACTCTGGCCTAATGGTTAAGGTCTTGACTCTTACTCTGGCCTAATGGTTAAGGTATTATACTCTTACTCTGGCCTAATGGCTAAGGTCTTGACTCTCACTCTGGCCTAATGGTTAAGGTCTAGACTCCTACTCTGGCCTACTGGTTAAGGTCTTAACTCTTACTGTGGCCTAATGGTTAAGGTCTTAGACTCTTACTCTGGCCTACTGGTTAAGACCTTAACTCTTACTCTGGCCTAATGGTTAAGGTTTTAACTCTTACTCTGGCCTAATGGTTAAGGTTTTAGACTCTTACTCTGGCCTAACGGTTAAAGTCTTAGACTCTTACTCTGGCCTAATGGTTAAGGTCTTATCTCTTACTCTGGCCTAATGGTTAAGGTCTAAGACTCTTACTCTTGCCTAATGGTTAAGGTCTTAACTCTTACTCTGGCCTAATGGTTAAGGTCTTAACTCTTACTTTGGACTAATGGTTAAGGTCTTAGACTCTCACTCTGGCATAATGGCTAAGGTCTTAACTCTTACTCTGGCCTACTGGTTAAGGTCTTAGACTCTTACTCTGGCCTACTGGTTAAAGTCTTAACTCTTACTCTGGCCTAATGGTTAAGGTTTTAACTCTTACTCTGGCCTAATGGTTGAGGTCTTAGACTCTTACTCTGGCCTAATGGTTAAGGTCTTAACTCTTACTCTGACCTAATGGTTAAGGTCTTAGACTCTTACTCTGGCCTAATGGTTAAGGTCTTGACTCTTACTCTGGCCTAATGGTTAAAGTCTTAGACTCTTACTCTGGCCTAATGGTTAAGGTCTAGACTCTTATTCTGGACTAATGGTTAAGCTCTTAACTCTTCCTCTGGACTAATGGCTAAGTTCTTAACTCTTACTCTGACCTAATGGTTAAGGTCTTAGACTCTTACTCTGGCCTAATGGTTAAGGTCGCAGACTCTTACTCTTGCCTAATGGTTAAGATCTTAACTCTTACTCTGGCCTAATGGTTAAGGTGTTAACTCTTACTCTGGCCTAATGGTTAAGGTCGTAGACTCTTACACTGGCCTACTGGTTAAGGTCTTTGCTCTTACTCTGGCCTAATGGTTAAGGTCCTAACTCTTACTATTGACTAATGGTTAAGGTCTTAACTCTTAGTCTGGCCTAATGGGTAAGGTCTTAGACTCTTACTCTGTCCTAATGGTTAAGGTCTTAGACTCTTACTCTGGCCTAATGGTTAAGATCTAGACTCTTACTCTGGCCTAATCCGTAAGGTCTTAACTCTTACTATGGCCTAATGGTTAAGGTCTTAGACTCTTACTCTGGCCTAATGGTTAAGGTCTTAACTCTTACTCTGGCCTAATGGGTAAGGTCTTAGACTCTTACTCTGGCCTACTGGTTAAGGTCTTAAATCTTACTCTGGCCTAATGGTTAAGGTTTTAACTCTTACTCTGGCCTAATGGTTAAGGTCTTAGACTCTTACTCTGGCCTACTGGTTAAGGTCTTAATTCTTACTCTGACTTAATGGTTAAGGTTTTAACTCTTGCTCTGGCCTAATGGTTAAGGTCCTAACTCTTACTCTGGCCTAATGGTTAAGGTATTAGACTCTTACTCTGGCCTAATGGTTAAGGTCTTGACTCTTACTCTGGCCTAATGGTTAAGGTCTTAGACTCTTACTCTGGCCTAATGGTTAAGGTATTATACTCTTACTCTGGCCTAATGGCTAAGGTCTTGACTCTCACTCTGGCCTAATGGTTAAGGTCTAGACTCCTACTCTGGCCTACTGGTTAAGGTCTTAACTCTTACTGTGGCCTAATGGTTAAGGTCTTAGACTCTTACTCTGGCCTACTTGTTAAGACCTTAACTCTTACTCTGGCCTAATGGTTAAGGTCTTATCTCTTACTCTGGCCTAATGGTTAAGGTCTAAGACTCTTACTCTTGCCTAATGGTTAAGGTCTTAACTCTTACTCTGGCCTAATGGTTAAGGTCTTAACTCTTACTTTGGACTAATGGTTAAGGTCTTAGACTCTCACTCTGGCATAATGGCTAAGGTCTTAACTCTAACTCTGGCCTACTGGTTAAGGTCTTAGACTCTTACTCTGGCCTACTGGTTAAAGTCTTAACTCTTACTCTGGCCTAATGGTTAAGGTTTTAACTCTTACTCTGGCCTAATGGTTAAGGTCTTAACTCTTACTCTGGCCCAATGGGAAATGTCTTAGACTCTTACTCTGTCCTAATGGTTAAGGTCTTAGACTCTTACTCTGGCCTAATGGTTAAGGTCTAGACTCTTACTTAGGCCTAATCCGTAAGGTCTTAATTCTTACTATGGCCTAATGGTTAAGGTCTTAACTCTTACTCTGGCCTAATGGTTAAGGTCTTAGACTCTTACTCGGGCCTAATGGTTAAGGTCTAGACTCTTACTCTGGCCTAGTCCGTAAGGTCTTAACTCTTACTATGGCCTAATGGTTAAGGTCTTAACTCTTACTCTGGCCTACCGGTTAAGGTCTTAGACTCTTACTCTGGCCTAATGGTTAAGGTCTTAACTCTTACTCTGGCCTAATGGGTAAGGTCTTAGACTCTTACTCTGGCCTACTGGTTAAGGTCTTAACTCTTACTCTGGCCTAATGGTTCAGGTCTTAACTCTTACTCTGGACTAAGGGTTAAGGTCCTAGACTCTCACTCTGGCATAATGGTTAAGGTCTTAACTCTTACTCTGGCCTACTGGTTAAGGTCTTAGACTTTTACTTTGGCCTAATGGTTAAGGTCTTAACACTTACTCTGGCCTACTGGTTAAGATCTTAACTCTTACGCTGGCCTAATGGTTAAGCTCTTAGACTCTTACTCTGGCCTACTGGTTAAAGTCTTAACTCTTACTCTGGCCTAATGGTTAAGGTTTTAACTCTTACTCTGGCCTAATGGTTGAGGTCTTAGACTCTTACTGTGGCCTAATGGTTAAGGTCTTAACTATTACTCTGGCCTACTGGTTAAGGTTTTAACTCTTACTCTGGCCTAATGGTTAAGGTTTTAGACTCTTACTCTGGCCTAACGGTTAAAGTCTTAGACTCTTACTCTGGCCTAATGGTTAAGGTCTTATCTCTTACTCTGGCCTAATGGTTAAGGTCTAAGACTCTTACTCTTGCCTAATGGTTAAGGTCTTAACTCTTACTCTGGCCTAATGGTTAAGGTCTTAACTCTTACTTTGGACTAATGGTTAAGGTCTTAGACTCTCACTCTGGCATAATGGCTAAGGTCTTAACTCTAACTCTGGCCTACTGGTTAAGGTCTTAGACTCTTACTCTGGCCTACTGGTTAAAGTCTTAACTCTTACTCTGGCCTAATGGTTAAGGTTTTAACTCTTACTCTGGCCTAATGGTTAAGGTCTTAACTCTTACTCTGGCCCAATGGGAAATGTCTTAGACTCTTACTCTGTCCTAATGGTTAAGGTCTTAGACTCTTACTCTGGCCTAATGGTTAAGGTCTAGACTCTTACTTAGGCCTAATCCGTAAGGTCTTAATTCTTACTATGGCCTAATGGTTAAGGTCTTAACTCTTACTCTGGCCTAATGGTTAAGGTCTTAGACTCTTACTCGGGCCTAATGGTTAAGGTCTAGACTCTTACTCTGGCCTAGTCCGTAAGGTCTTAACTCTTACTATGGCCTAATGGTTAAGGTCTTAACTCTTACTCTGGCCTACCGGTTAAGGTCTTAGACTCTTACTCTGGCCTAATGGTTAAGGTCTTAACTCTTACTCTGGCCTAATGGGTAAGGTCTTAGACTCTTACTCTGGCCTACTGGTTAAGGTCTTAACTCTTACTCTGGCCTAATGGTTCAGGTCTTAACTCTTACTCTGGACTAAGGGTTAAGGTCCTAGACTCTCACTCTGGCATAATGGTTAAGGTCTTAACTCTTACTCTGGCCTACTGGTTAAGGTCTTAGACTCTTACTTTGGCCTAATGGTTAAGGTCTTAACTCTTACTCTGGCCTACTGGTTAAGATCTTAACTCTTACGCTGGCCTAATGGTTAAGCTCTTAGACTCTTACTCTGGCCTACTGGTTAAAGTCTTAACTCTTACTCTGGCCTAATGGTTAAGGTTTTAACTCTTACTCTGGCCTAAGGGTTGAGGTCTTAGACTCTTACTGTGGCCTAATGGTTAAGGTCTTAACTATTACTCTGGCCTACTGGTTAAGGTGTTAACTCTTACTCTGGCCTAATGGTTAACGTCTTAACTCTTACTTTGGACTGATGGTTAAGGTCTTAGACTCTCACTCTGGCATAATGGCTAAGGTCTTAACTCTTACTCTGGCCCAATGGTTAAGGTTTTAGACGTTTACTCTTGCCTAATGGTTAAGGTCTTAACTCTTACTCAGGCCTAATGGTTAAGGTCTTAGACTCTTACTCTGGCCTACTGGTTAAGGTCTTAATTCTTACTCTGACTTAATGGTTAAGGTTTTAACTCTTGCTCTGGCCTAATGGTTAAGGTTTTAGACTCTTACTCTGGCCTAATGCTTAAAGTCTTAGACTCTTACTCTGGCCTAATGGTTAAGGTCTTAGACTCTTACACTGGCCTGCTGGTTAAGGTCTTTGCTCTTACTCTGGCCTACTGGTTAAGGTCCTAGACTCTTACTCTGGCCTAATGGTTAAGGTCCTAACTATTACTATTGACTAATGGTTAAGGTCTTAACTCTTACTCTGGCCTAATTGGTAAGGTCTTAGACTCTTACTCTGGCCTACTGGTTAAGGTCTTAACTCTTACTCTGGCCTAATGGGTAAGATCTTAGACTCTTACTCTGTCCTAATGGTTAAGGTCTTAGACTCTTACTCTGGCCTAATGGTTGAGGTCTAGACTCTTACTCTGGCCTAATCCGTAAGGTCTTAACTCTTACTATGGCCTAATGGTTAAGGTCTTAGACTCTTACTCTTGCCTAATGGTTAAGGTCTTAACTCTTGCTCTGGCCTAATGGTTAAGGTCTTAACTCTTACTTTGGCCTAATGGTGAAGGTCTTAACTCTTACTATTGACTAATGGTTAAGGTCTTAACTCTTACTCTAGCCTAATGGTTAAGGTCTTAGACTCTTACTCTGGCCTAATGGTTAAGGTCTTAATTCTTACTCTGGCCCAATGGTTAAGGTTTTAGACGTTTACTCTTGCCTAATGGTTAAGGTCTTAACTCTTACTCTGGCCTAATGGTTAAGGTCTTAGACTCTTACTCTGGCCTACTGGTTAAGGTCTTAATTCTTACTCTGACCTAATGGTTAAGGTTTTAACTCTTGCTCTGGCCTAATGGTTAAGGTCCTAACTCTTACTCTGGCCTAATGGTTAAGGTATTAGACTCTTACTCTGGCCTAATGGTTAAGGTCTTGACTCTTACTCTGGCCTAATGGTTAAGGTATTATACTCTTACTCTGGCCTAATGGCTAAGGTCTTGACTCTCACTCTGGCCTAATGGTTAAGGTCTAGACTCCTACTCTGGCCTACTGGTTAAGGTCTTAACTCTTACTGTGGCCTAATGGTTAAGGTCTTAGACTCTTACTCTGGCCTACTGGTTAAGACCTTAACTCTTACTCTGGCCTAATGGTTAAGGTTTTAACTCTTACTCTGGCCTAATGGTTAAGGTTTTAGACTCTTACTCTGGCCTAACGGTTAAAGTCTTAGACTCTTACTCTGGCCTAATGGTTAAGGTCTTATCTCTTACTCTGGCCTAATGGTTAAGGTCTAAGACTCTTACTCTTGCCTAATGGTTAAGGTCTTAACTCTTACTCTGGCCTAATGGTTAAGGTCTTAACTCTTACTTTGGACTAATGGTTAAGGTCTTAGACTCTCACTCTGGCATAATGGCTAAGGTCTTAACTCTTACTCTGGCCTACTGGTTAAGGTCTTAGACTCTTACTCTGGCCTACTGGTTAAAGTCTTAACTCTTACTCTGGCCTAATGGTTAAGGTTTTAACTCTTACTCTGGCCTAATGGTTGAGGTCTTAGACTCTTACTCTGGCCTAATGGTTAAGGTCTTAACTCTTACTCTGACCTAATGGTTAAGGTCTTAGACTCTTACTCTGGCCTAATGGTTAAGGTCTTGACTCTTACTCTGGCCTAATGGTTAAAGTCTTAGACTCTTACTCTGGCCTAATGGTTAAGGTCTAGACTCTTATTCTGGACTAATGGTTAAGCTCTTAACTCTTCCTCTGGACTAATGGCTAAGTTCTTAACTCTTACTCTGACCTAATGGTTAAGGTCTTAGACTCTTACTCTGGCCTAATGGTTAAGGTCGCAGACTCTTACTCTTGCCTAATGGTTAAGATCTTAACTCTTACTCTGGCCTAATGGTTAAGGTGTTAACTCTTACTCTGGCCTAATGGTTAAGGTCGTAGACTCTTACACTGGCCTACTGGTTAAGGTCTTTGCTCTTACTCTGGCCTAATGGTTAAGGTCCTAACTCTTACTATTGACTAATGGTTAAGGTCTTAACTCTTAGTCTGGCCTAATGGGTAAGGTCTTAGACTCTTACTCTGTCCTAATGGTTAAGGTCTTAGACTCTTACTCTGGCCTAATGGTTAAGATCTAGACTCTTACTCTGGCCTAATCCGTAAGGTCTTAACTCTTACTATGGCCTAATGGTTAAGGTCTTAGACTCTTACTCTGGCCTAATGGTTAAGGTCTTAACTCTTACTCTGGCCTAATGGGTAAGGTCTTAGACTCTTACTCTGGCCTACTGGTTAAGGTCTTAAATCTTACTCTGGCCTAATGGTTAAGGTTTTAACTCTTACTCTGGCCTAATGGTTAAGGTCTTAGACTCTTACTCTGGCCTACTGGTTAAGGTCTTAATTCTTACTCTGACTTAATGGTTAAGGTTTTAACTCTTGCTCTGGCCTAATGGTTAAGGTCCTAACTCTTACTCTGGCCTAATGGTTAAGGTATTAGACTCTTACTCTGGCCTAATGGTTAAGGTCTTGACTCTTACTCTGGCCTAATGGTTAAGGTCTTAGACTCTTACTCTGGCCTAATGGTTAAGGTATTATACTCTTACTCTGGCCTAATGGCTAAGGTCTTGACTCTCACTCTGGCCTAATGGTTAAGGTCTAGACTCCTACTCTGGCCTACTGGTTAAGGTCTTAACTCTTACTGTGGCCTAATGGTTAAGGTCTTAGACTCTTACTCTGGCCTACTTGTTAAGACCTTAACTCTTACTCTGGCCTAATGGTTAAGGTCTTATCTCTTACTCTGGCCTAATGGTTAAGGTCTAAGACTCTTACTCTTGCCTAATGGTTAAGGTCTTAACTCTTACTCTGGCCTAATGGTTAAGGTCTTAACTCTTACTTTGGACTAATGGTTAAGGTCTTAGACTCTCACTCTGGCATAATGGCTAAGGTCTTAACTCTAACTCTGGCCTACTGGTTAAGGTCTTAGACTCTTACTCTGGCCTACTGGTTAAAGTCTTAACTCTTACTCTGGCCTAATGGTTAAGGTTTTAACTCTTACTCTGGCCTAATGGTTAAGGTCTTAACTCTTACTCTGGCCCAATGGGAAATGTCTTAGACTCTTACTCTGTCCTAATGGTTAAGGTCTTAGACTCTTACTCTGGCCTAATGGTTAAGGTCTAGACTCTTACTTAGGCCTAATCCGTAAGGTCTTAATTCTTACTATGGCCTAATGGTTAAGGTCTTAACTCTTACTCTGGCCTAATGGTTAAGGTCTTAGACTCTTACTCGGGCCTAATGGTTAAGGTCTAGACTCTTACTCTGGCCTAGTCCGTAAGGTCTTAACTCTTACTATGGCCTAATGGTTAAGGTCTTAACTCTTACTCTGGCCTACCGGTTAAGGTCTTAGACTCTTACTCTGGCCTAATGGTTAAGGTCTTAACTCTTACTCTGGCCTAATGGGTAAGGTCTTAGACTCTTACTCTGGCCTACTGGTTAAGGTCTTAACTCTTACTCTGGCCTAATGGTTCAGGTCTTAACTCTTACTCTGGACTAAGGGTTAAGGTCCTAGACTCTCACTCTGGCATAATGGTTAAGGTCTTAACTCTTACTCTGGCCTACTGGTTAAGGTCTTAGACTTTTACTTTGGCCTAATGGTTAAGGTCTTAACACTTACTCTGGCCTACTGGTTAAGATCTTAACTCTTACGCTGGCCTAATGGTTAAGCTCTTAGACTCTTACTCTGGCCTACTGGTTAAAGTCTTAACTCTTACTCTGGCCTAATGGTTAAGGTTTTAACTCTTACTCTGGCCTAATGGTTGAGGTCTTAGACTCTTACTGTGGCCTAATGGTTAAGGTCTTAACTATTACTCTGGCCTACTGGTTAAGGTTTTAACTCTTACTCTGGCCTAATGGTTAAGGTTTTAGACTCTTACTCTGGCCTAACGGTTAAAGTCTTAGACTCTTACTCTGGCCTAATGGTTAAGGTCTTATCTCTTACTCTGGCCTAATGGTTAAGGTCTAAGACTCTTACTCTTGCCTAATGGTTAAGGTCTTAACTCTTACTCTGGCCTAATGGTTAAGGTCTTAACTCTTACTTTGGACTAATGGTTAAGGTCTTAGACTCTCACTCTGGCATAATGGCTAAGGTCTTAACTCTAACTCTGGCCTACTGGTTAAGGTCTTAGACTCTTACTCTGGCCTACTGGTTAAAGTCTTAACTCTTACTCTGGCCTAATGGTTAAGGTTTTAACTCTTACTCTGGCCTAATGGTTAAGGTCTTAACTCTTACTCTGGCCCAATGGGAAATGTCTTAGACTCTTACTCTGTCCTAATGGTTAAGGTCTTAGACTCTTACTCTGGCCTAATGGTTAAGGTCTAGACTCTTACTTAGGCCTAATCCGTAAGGTCTTAATTCTTACTATGGCCTAATGGTTAAGGTCTTAACTCTTACTCTGGCCTAATGGTTAAGGTCTTAGACTCTTACTCGGGCCTAATGGTTAAGGTCTAGACTCTTACTCTGGCCTAGTCCGTAAGGTCTTAACTCTTACTATGGCCTAATGGTTAAGGTCTTAACTCTTACTCTGGCCTACCGGTTAAGGTCTTAGACTCTTACTCTGGCCTAATGGTTAAGGTCTTAACTCTTACTCTGGCCTAATGGGTAAGGTCTTAGACTCTTACTCTGGCCTACTGGTTAAGGTCTTAACTCTTACTCTGGCCTAATGGTTCAGGTCTTAACTCTTACTCTGGACTAAGGGTTAAGGTCCTAGACTCTCACTCTGGCATAATGGTTAAGGTCTTAACTCTTACTCTGGCCTACTGGTTAAGGTCTTAGACTCTTACTTTGGCCTAATGGTTAAGGTCTTAACTCTTACTCTGGCCTACTGGTTAAGATCTTAACTCTTACGCTGGCCTAATGGTTAAGCTCTTAGACTCTTACTCTGGCCTACTGGTTAAAGTCTTAACTCTTACTCTGGCCTAATGGTTAAGGTTTTAACTCTTACTCTGGCCTAATGGTTGAGGTCTTAGACTCTTACTGTGGCCTAATGGTTAAGGTCTTAACTATTACTCTGGCCTACTGGTTAAGGTGTTAACTCTTACTCTGGCCTAATGGTTAAGGTCTTAGACTCTTACTCTGGCCTACTGGTTAAGGTCTTAACTCTTACTCTGGCCTAATGGTTAAAGTTTTAACTTTTACTCTGGCCTAATGTTTGAGGTCTTAGACTCTTACTCTTGCCTAATGGTTAAGGTCTTACCTCTTACTCTGGCCTAATGGTTAAGGTCTTAGACTCTTACTCTTGCCTAATGGTTAATGTGAGAAGTTGGCCTGGCATATGCTGTTCCTAGTTATAGGGACACCTTGCACCAGTCCAATTCGACTCTTATTGATGATAGGTTTAAGACAACCTTTAAAGAAAGCTATCCTAGTGGTAGCTGTGGAGAGCAGCCTTCAGGCTAAGTCTTGAAGGAGTGTTAAGCTTATTGTTTTACCATAATAACCTCTTGAATAACCAAATGAAAGAGTAGCCCACACAGGTATATATATAAAATATATGTATTTATTCTAGACAGAATCCCACAGTCACTTTATGTGGCTAGTGGCAAAGTTACAATTCAAACAAGCATTTCTAAACACAATAAATAGCCCAGAAATCAAGGGGCCCCAGGGGGGGGCCAAACCATATACTAAAATAGTGGTATAAGAACCACGACAATTCTACAGGCAATGCCTAGGGCATTCAGGATCGCTTGCCCCTTCGGATTCCACCCACAGTTAAGAGGAAGGGGACCCACGGGAGACGCGTGCAGTGCAAAGAGCTGCTATCGGGATCGCAATGATAGCCTATGGAGAATGTCGCGGTTGAATATTCAAAGTTAAAGGACACTTCTAGCAACAGTACAAAGTTAAGGCTTGAGACTTAAGGCTTTGGAGAGCCCACCACCACTGGAGTACCGAAGTACCACTGTTACCTGCCCCAGGGAAGCCGGGTGCATAGGTCGATTCTGGTGTCGGGTCGCGGGCTGATTTCCTATGGGAAAGTAGTCCAAACTGCTGCTAGCTGCGAGTGTCGCTGAAGTCGTGAAGATTGAAGTTGAAGAGAAGATAAAGATGAACCTGAAAGCAGAGGGGACAGAGTCTGGGTCACAGCAAGTGACCAGGGAGCTCACAGCAAGGAGCTCGTGGAAGTCGGGTGCTTCAGGTGTAGGAGGTACAGCTGGGCTCTGCAGTCACGGGCTCCGGGAGGCTTCAAGGAAGGCCAGCTTCTGGAGGGCGACTGTCCCACGTCGGCTGAGGGTCGCTGCGGTGTTAGTGTCCCGATTGGATCCACTAAGCCTTGGCAACCGCAACCCACGCAAAATGACAAAGCAGCTGCTGGTGCAGACCCACGAGGTCTGAGGGTGCTCTCTTTTTCAGGGAGCGTAGAGCAGGCCTGAAGCAACCAGGGGAACTCTTAGAAGCAAAGATTGTCCTCCGTCAGGGCCCACAAGTCGAGGGACAAGGGACCGCGGAAGGCAGCAAAATGGAGTGCGTAAAAGGGCTCCCACGGGCCACCGGAGCGGGCCAGGGAGCTGAGGGTCGGCACAAATGCTGCTGGATGGTTGGCTCAGAAATGGGCCAAAGCACAACTTCCCCACTGGTCGGGGTCGTGTGCTGGACAAGAGGTGGCCGGTGTCTCGGGGTATGCGGGGATCTCGACACCCACGTGGTCCAGGGTGCTCAGACTTGCTGGGCACGCTCACAGGACGCTGGGATGCACTGGAGACCCACCTCGAGGTTGCTGGAAGGCGTCGAAGGTCGTGAGAGCAACGAAGTTCCAACCGGGTATCTTGTAGTCTTTTAGGTGCCTGCCAAGCAGGGGGATAACTCCTTTATCCCAAGGGAGATTTCTTCGGTCAGCTGGGCAGCAGCTCGTTGAAGGTCAGTTCTGTGAAGTTCTGGACGAATCTAAGGCTCTAGGGCAAAGTTATTCCCATATATCCCCAAGATTAGGGGATGGTCCAAAATAGAGCCTGCCAATCAGAGTAGAGGCGGGAAAGGGTGGCTACACCCACTCCCCTTTGTGTGTTTCCCGCCTGGGCGAGGGGCAGGATGCCCCTGAACCGGTTCCAGGCGGTGTATGCAGAATTGGGGCTCTGCAGCTGCCTACGTGCAACTCTGAATGGACATTTGGTGCACCCACCCTGTTCCAATCCACATTATCCTGTCTGGGGAGGTGCTGGCACCTCCCTGCCACAGGAGCCCTATTGTCCAGCTGGCGAGGCTGGGATTTTCCCCAGCAACAGCCAGCCAGAGTCGTGTATGTGGCGAACAGTAGCCATTTTGTGGTACACGTGCACTTTTAAATTGGTGTCTAAAATCTACCGCTTTTCCCATATCACCCTCCTAGCAAGGGGGAATCGTGCCCCCATGCCCATGGCTGGACTGGGGGTATGATTCCTTCATGTTTGACACCAAACACGATATGGTTCTGTGTAGCCAGTCCCAAGTTACAGCGATGACGCAATAACTTATAATGCGGTAAGAGTATATGGTATGGCTACACTACAAACAACCCAGTAACGATGTTACGAAGGTTGCAGGGAGGTCCTACTCACGTAGGGGTCCCCCCTCACACATACCTCAGCACCCAGCCCTGTAGGATTACCAGGGCCTGCCATAGGGGTGACCTATGAGAGTATATGTGTTGTAATGGTATGGGACATAGGGTACCTACATCCCTGTAAGGGGTGCTAGCACCACCTTACCCAGGCTACAGTAGTGGCCTGGTGGTGTCAGTTTGGGTGGCTGTCCCAGGGTGGCACAATAAGTGCTGCAGCCCTGGTAGGCCTACTGGGGGACCCATGCCCTGGGTACCTAGGGTACCATCTACCAGGGACTGGTAGGGCATGCCCAGCATCCAATTATGTTTGTACCTAGAGTACTCACAACAGTTTTAGGGAGAAAGCAGATAGGCTGGGGTCCTGGATAGCAGGATCCCAGCCAGACTAGTCAAAAACCACTTAAATACCAGGCAAAAAGTTGGGGGCAACCATTAGTCAGATTCCACTCTCCTACATAACCCCCCCCAAACGAAAGGAGATAAGGCTAACCTTGTCCAGATAAGCCTTTATTTCCTGAGTGGCCATATAAGGAAGAACCTGTACTAACATGGTTGCTCCCTGTGTCATGGTCCACTTGGGAAATCCTACCCCAAGGGGTTCTAGAGTTTCTTCAAAGTCTAGGGAAATTACCTGTATTGGTTTTTGGGTCAGAGGTGGGCTGGTGGGGTGTCTGAGTCTGGAAGTGAGACCCTACTTGGGCTGGTCTCAACCTCCTCAGATCACTGGCCACTATGGAAGCCTTTCTGCCCATGACGGTGTCATATCTGGCCCTAAGGGTCAACCTCTGGCTGCCTACAGCTGGGGGTTGGATCCCTTTGGCTGGAATAGTGGAGGGCACTGGAAGGTTTGGGGCAGCTAGGCCCCAGGTTTCCCTGTGCTCAACAACATCCATTTGAGGGGTGCCTATACCTAGGGGTAAGGGGGATCCCTCAGTTTGTAGAGGAATATTCACCTGGCTGAAACTACTCTGCTGGGTGTCCCTAATCTGTTGATGAGGGGGTTCCTCTGGGCAGGGGCCCAATAAGGGTCCACCGACCCCCCTGACCTCCGCAGCCCTGGGCTGACTGAGGCAGGGTAGAGAGGGGCAGGATACCTGCTCCAGACTGGGTACCACCTTGGAAGGATCCCCTGCCATCAGAGAGGTGGGCAGGCCAGGCCTGTCCACTTCTGGGGCAGTTACTTCACAAGGGGCAGGATCAGTTCCCTGAGAAACTGGACCTTTACCTGTAGTCTGGTGGGGGGAAGACTGCTCCTCCTCCCCTATGCTCTCTGTTTGTGTAGAGTGATCCATAGTTTCAGGCTTCACTCTTTCTATTTTCTCCTGGGGTGGAGGTGAGGCCCTCAGGGTCTCATCCACTCTCTCAGGAATTCCTACCATTTTCAAATGGGCCTTGTGGTCAACCTCAGCCCAGGCTGAGATTTCTAGATCATTCCCCAGTAGACAATCTACAGGCAAGTTTGGGGACACTGCCACTCTCTTGGGGCCAGTGACTCCTCCCCAGCTGAGATTTATCACTGCCATGGGATGATCTGTCCTGATTCCATCAATGTTGGTCACCTGATAGCTAAACCCAGGTAAAAGCTGATCTAGGGGCACTAGCCTCTTGGTCACCATGGTGACACTGGCCCCTGTGTCCTTATAGGCCACAGCCTTCTGACCATTGATTTTTGGTTCTTGTCTGTACCTGCCCAGAATACTGGGGCTCATGGTAAAGTTGGCAAACCCCACGCCACCATCACAGACCATAGTTGCTAATGCAGGGGACCTGGCTAGGCCAGAGTCCACTGGTGTCCCCAAAGAGAACCCAACTAAGTTTTTGGGTGCAATCCCACCACCTGGGGGATTACTACTAGTAGTAACAGGAGGTGTTGGAGCTGGTTTTGGAGGAACATTTTCTTTATTGCCATTCTTAGGACAGCTGGAGTCAGTTTTCCAGTGGCCAGGTTTCTTACACACATGGCAATATGGTTTCTTGGTATTAGAGGAAGTATTTTGGGACCCACCCCCAGCACTGGTTTGTGGGGGCCCTTCAGAGGACTTTTCTTGTTTATCATCCCCACCTTTCTCTTTGGGCTTAGTGGAATCCTTCTTCTGGTCACCAACTTGGTTCTTAGGCCTGATCCTGGTTCTGACCCATTTGTCTGCCTTCTTTCCCAATTCTTGGGGAGAGGTCAGATCAGAGTCCACCAGGTGCTGGTGTAAAAGTTGGTTCTGACAATTATTAAGAATCTGCTCCCTCATAATGAGATTATACAATCCTTGATAATCATTAACTTTACTGCCATTTAACCAACCTTCCAGTGCCTTGGTTGCACAATCCACAAAGTCTACCCAATCTTGATTTTGTGCTTTCTGGGTGTCTCTGAACTTAAGTCTGTATTGATCAGTGGTTAAGCCAAACCCATCTATTAAAGCAGCTTTCAAGATATAATAATCATCAGCATCCTCTTCTCTTACAGAGAGGAGCTTGTCTCTCCCTTTATCTGAAAAGGAGAGCCACAGGATTGCTGCCCACTGCTCTACAGGGACCCTCTGTACTCTACAGGCCCTTTCAAGAGCAGATATCCATTTGTGAATATCATCCCCATTCTGATAGGGGGGCACAATCTTGTGGAGGTTCCTATTGTCAGGGACTCTCTCTCTAACTCTAGGGGTTTCATCACTGCCACCAGGGATCTCTAGACCCCATTTCTTTGAAGCTTTCTGAAGCTCCAGGGTTTCCCTGTCTAATGCTAACTGTTCTCTTTTAAGCTGAAGCTTAGCCTGCTCAAATTTGATCAGTCTGCATTTCCTCTCATGAGAGGTTTCTCTTCTCTGAGAAGAGGCAGAGGACCCTTTGGATCCCCTAGAATGGTTGGATCCCACTGAGGGGGATCTGTTCCTTCTGGGGTCCACCACTCTCCTTTTAAGGGTGGAGGGAGTGCCTCTTGGGCCATCACCTCCATGCTGTGAGTGGTCTGTGTCTTCCAGGTCAGGATTTTCATCCTCTTCCTGTTCCTCTTCAGATTCCACTCTGGGAGTGTCCTCTTCTGAGGGATGCCCACCCACGTTGTCCGTCCCTCTGGATCCTATGGACTCCATAAAGTCTGCTATGAGCAGGATCTCTTTGAGACGTTTTGTGTTGGCACCTCTTTCTGTCTTCAGTCTCCTAAGGGTGCACATTTCCCTGAGCTCAGCAAAGGTGAAATTATCATACTTATCTACTGGGACCCTCTGGGGTCCTTCCATAGCCTTAGTGCCACTTGAAGACATGTTTAGTGTAGTGATGTATCTACCTACACTAGGTGTGGCCTACTGAACCCTCTCTTGAGTTGTAGTCAAGGTGTGCTAAACCCTCTACACACAACTCTAAGTTCAGTAGAACTTATTGTATTCTAGCTTGAATTTATATGTACCTTTGGTACCTAGTGGCTTTCACTTTAGAAATTCAATTTGTTATCTGGTAAAACAATGGCAAGCTTGAATCCAACCGCTGCACACCAATGTGAGAAGTTGGCCTGGCATATGCTGTTCCTAGTTATAGGGACACCTTGCACCAGTCCAATTCGACTCTTATTGATGATAGGTTTAAGACAACCTTTAAAGAAAGCTATCCTAGTGGTAGCTGTGGAGAGCAGCCTTCAGGCTAAGTCTTGAAGGAGTGTTAAGCTTATTGTTTTACCATAATAACCTCTTGAATAACCAAATGAAAGAGTAGCCCACACAGGTATTTATATAAAATATATGTATTTATTCTAGACAGAATCCCACAGTCACTTTATGTGGCTAGTGGCAAAGTTACAATTCAAACAAGCATTTCTAAACACAATAAATAGCCCAGAAATCAAGGGGCCCCAGGGGGGGGCCAAACCATATACTAAAATAGTGGTATAAGAACCACGACAATTCTACAGGCAATGCCTAGGGCATTCAGGATCGCTTGCCCCTTTGGATTCCACCCACAGTTAAGAGGAAGGGGACCCACGGGAGACGCGTGCAGTGCAAAGAGCTGCTATCGGGATCGCAATGATAGCCTATGGAGAATGTCGCGGTTGAATATTCAAAGTTAAAGGACACTTCTAGCAACAGTACAAAGTTAAGGCTTGAGACTTAAGGCTTTGGAGAGCCCACCACCACTGGAGTACCGAAGTACCACTGTTACCTGCCCCAGGGAAGCCGGGTGCATATGTCGATTCTGGTGTCGGGTCGCGGGCTGATTTCCTATGGGAAAGTAGTCCAAACTGCTGCTAGCTGCGAGTGTCGCTGAAGTCGTGAAGATTGAAGTTGAAGAGAAGATAAAGATGAACCTGAAAGCAGAGGGGACAGAGTCTGGGTCACAGCAAGTGACCAGGGAGCTCACAGCAAGGAGCTCGTGGAAGTCGGGTGCTTCAGGTGTAGGAAGTACAGCTGGGCTCTGCAGTCACGGGCTCCGGGAGGCTTCAAGGAAGGCCAGCTTCTGGAGGGCGACTGTCCCACGTCGGCTGAGGGTCGCTGCGGTGTTAGTGTCCCGATTGGATCCACTAAGCCTTGGCAACCGCAACCCACGCAGAATAGACAAAGCAGCTGCTGGTGCAGACCCACGAGGTCTGAGGGTGCTCTCTTTTGCAGGGAGCGTAGAGCAGGCCTGGAGCAACCAGGGGAACTCTTAGAAACAAAGATTGTTCTCCGTCAGGGCCCACAAGTCGAGGGACAAGGGACCGCGGAAGGCAGCAAAATGGAGTGCGTAAAAGGGCTCCCACGGGCCACCGGAGCGGGCCAGGGAGCTGAGGGTCGGCACAAATGCTGCTGGATGGTTGGCTCAGAAATGGGCCAAAGCACAACTTCCCCACTGGTCGGGGTCGTGTGTTGGACAAGAGGTGGCCGGTGTCTCGGGGTATGCGGGGATCTCGACACCCACGTGGTCCAGGGTGCTCAGACTTGCTGGGCACACTCACATGACCCTGGGATGCACTGGAGACCCACCTCGAGGGTGCTGGAAGGCGTCGAAGGTCGGGAGAGCCACGAAGTTCCAACCGGGCCTCTTGCAGTCTTTTAGGTGCCTGCCAAGCAGGGGGATAACTCCTTTATCCCAAGGGAGATTTCTTCTGTCAGCTGGGCAGCAGCTCGTCGAAGGTCAGTTCTGTGAAGTTCTGGACGAATCTAAGGCTCTAGGGCAAAGTTATTCCCATATATCCCCAAGATTAGGGGATGGTCCAAAATAGAGCCTGCCAATCAGAGTAGAGGCGGGAAAGGGTGGCTACACCCACTCCCCTTTGTGTGTTTCCCGCCTGGGCGAGGGGCAGGATGCCCCTGAACCGGTTCCAGGCGGTGTATGCAGAATTGGGGCTCTGCAGTAGGGGTGGGCGGAATTTGCGGAATTAACCTTCGCAAATTATCGCGAGAATGTTTAAAATTATCGCAAACAAGCAGAAATATCGCAAAGATGCGGAAGTTTTTTTCCGGCATGTTCGCGAGATTTTCTGCATGGTTGCGGGTCGCCAACTTACCCATGTGGTTGCTTGCGGGCGCGGCCATCTTGTTTTGAGTTGTTCTCGCGGTGCATGATCGCGAGAAGAAAGACGTGATCGCGCGACGCATGACGTCACTGCGGGCGCGAACTGTCGCGAGACAGCGCAAATGGCTAAAAACAATACAACATCTCATGGAGAACGCGACCGGATCAAGAAAACTTGTCGGCGAACGCAGGGATTCAGGTAAGGCGATCGCGCGCGCGCGAGAATGTATCATTTTACAGCGCGAGCAAGAAACAAATTATCGCCAAGCTGCGGAAACCGGAATTTTTGACATTTTCGCGCTCTCCGCGGAACGCAAAAATGTCAAATTATCGCAATTTCCGCGAACGGAATGAAATTTTTGCCCAGGCCTACTCTGCAGCTGCCTACGTGCAACTCTGAATGGACATTTGGTGCACCCACCCTGTTCCAATCCACATTATCCTGTCTGGGGAGGTGCTGGCACCTCCCTGCCACAGGAGCCCTATTGTCCAGCTGGCGAGGCTGGGATTTTCCCCAGCAACAGCCAGCCAGAGTTGTGTAGGTGGCGGACAGTAGCCATTTTGTGGTACACGTGCACTTTTAAATTGGTGTCTAAAATCTACCGCTTTTCCCATATCACCCTCCTAGCAAGGGGGAATCGTGCCCCCATGCCCATGGCTGGACTGGGGGTATGATTCCTTCATGTTTGACACCAAACACGATATGGTTCTGTGTAGCCAGTCCCAAGTTACAGCGATGACGCAATAACTTATAATGCGGTAAGAGTATATGGTATGGCTACACTACAAACAACCCAGTAACGGTGTTACGAAGGTTGCAGAGAGGTCCTACTCACGTAGGGGTCCCCCCTCACACATACCTCAGCACCCAGCCCTGTAGGATTACCAGGGCCTGCCATAGGGGTGACCTATGAGAGTATATGTGTTGTAATGGTATGGGACATAGGGTACCTACATCCCGGTAAGGGGTGCTAGCACCACCTTACCCAGGCTACAGTAGTGGCCTGGTGGTGTCAGTTTGGGTGGCTGTCCCAGGGTGGCACAATAAGTGCTGCAGCCCTGGTAGGCCTACTGGGGGACCCATGCCCTGGGTACCTAGGGTACCATCTACCAGGGACTGGTAGGGCATGCCCAGCATCCAATTATGTTTGTACCTAGAGTACTCACAACAGTTTTAGGGAGAAAGCAGATAGGCTGGGGTCCTGGATAGCAGGATCCCAGCCAGACTAGTCAAAAACCACTTAAATACCAGGCAAAAAGTTGGGGGCAACCATTAGTCAGATTCCACTCTCCTACAGTTAAGGACTAGACTCTTACTTAGGCCTAATCCGTAAGGTCTTAATTCTTACTATGGCCTAATGGTTAAGGTCTTAACTCTTACTCTGGCCTAATGGTTAAGGTCTTAGACTCTTACTCTGGCCTAATGGTTAAGGTCTTAGACTCTCACTCGGGCCTAATGGTTAAGGTCTAGACTCTTACTCTGGCCTAGTCCGTAAGGTCTTAACTCTTACTCTTGCCTAATGGTTAAGGTCTTAACTCTTACTCTGGCCTAACGGTTAAGGTCTTAGACTCTTACTCTGGCCTAATGGTTAAGGTCTTAACTCTTACTCTGGTCTAATGGGTAAGGTCTTAGACTCTTACTCTGGCCTACTGGTTAAGGTCTTAACTCTTACTCTGGCCTAATGGTTAAGGTCTTAACTCTTACTCTGGACTAATGGTTAAGGTCCTAGACTCTCACTCTGGCATAATGGTTAAGGTCTTAACTCTTACTCTGGCCTACTGGTGAAGGTCTTAGACTCTTACTCTGGCCTAATGGTTAAGGTCTTAACTCTTACTCTGGCCTACTGGTTAAGATCTTAACTCTTACGCTGGCCTAATGGTTAAGCTCTTAGACTCTTACTCTGGCCTACTGGTTAAAGTCTTAACTCTTACTCTGGCCTAATGGTTAAGGTTTTAACTCTTACTCTGTCATAATGGTTGAGGTCTTAGACTCTTACTGTGGCCTAATGGTTAAGGTCTTAACTATTACTCTGGCCTACTGGTTAAGGTGTTAACTCTTACTCTGGCCTAATGGTTAAGGTCTTAGACTCTTACTCTGGCCTACTGGTTAAGGTCTTAACTCTTACTCTGGCCTAATGGTTAAAGTTTTAACTTTTACTCTGGCCTAATGTTTGAGGTCTTAGACTCTTACTCTTGCCTAATGGTTAAGGTCTTACCTCTTACTCTGGCCTAATGGTTAAGGTCTTAGACTCTTACTCTTGCCTAATGGTTAAGGTCTTAACTCTTACTCTGGCCTACTGGTTAAGGTCTTAGACTCTTACTGTGGCCTAATGGTTAAGGTCTTAGACTCTTACTTTGGCCTAAGATTAAAGGTCTTAACTCTTACGCTGGCCTAATGGTTAAGGTCTTAGACTCTTACTCTGGCCTAACGGTTAAGGTCTTAGACTCTTACTCTGGCCCAATGGTTAAGGTTTTAGACGTTTACTCTTGCCTAATGGTTAAGGTCTTAACTCTTACTCTGGCCTAATGGTTAAGGTCTTAGACTCTTACTCTGGCCTACTGGTTAAGGTCTTAATTCTTACTCTGACTTAATGGTTAAGGTTTTAACTCTTGCTCTGGCCTAATGGTTAAGGTTTTAGACTCTTACTCTGGCCTAATGCTTAAAGTCTTAGACTCTTACTCTGGCCTAATGGTTAAGGTCTTAGACTCTTACACTGGCCTGCTGGTTAAGGTCTTTGCTCTTACTCTGGCCTACTGGTTAAGGTCCTAGACTCTTACTCTGGCCTAATGGTTAAGGTCCTAACTATTACTATTGACTAATGGTTATGGTCTTAACTCTTACTCTGGCCTAATTGGTAAGGTCTTAGACTCTTACTCTGGCCTACTGGTTAAGGTCTTAACTCTTACTCTGGCCTAATGGGTAAGATCTTAGACTCTTACTCTGTCCTAATGGTTAAGGTCTTAGACTCTTACTCTGGCCTAATGGTTAAGGTCTAGACTCTTACTCTGGCCTAATCCGTAAGGTCTTAACTCTTACTATGGCCTAATGGTTAAGGTCTTAGACTCTTACTCTTGCCTAATGGTTAAGGTCTTACCTCTTACTCTGGCCTAATGGTTAAGGTCTTAGACTCTTACTCTTGCCTAATGGTTAAGGTCTTAACTCTTACTCTGGCCTACTGGTTAAGGTCTTAGACTCTTACTGTGGCCTAATGGTTAAGGTCTTAGACTCTTACTCTGGCCTAATGTTAAAGGTCTTAACTCTTACGTTGGCCTAATGGTTAAGGTCTTAACTCTTACTCTGGCCTAACGGTTAAAGTCTTAGACTCTTACTCTGGCCTAATGGTTAAGGTCTTATCTCTTACTCTGGCCTAATGGTTAAGGTCTAAGACTCTTACTCTTGCCTAATGGTTAAGGTCTTAACTCTTACTCTGGCCTAATGGTTAAGGTCTTAACTCTTACTTTGGACTAATGGTTAAGGTCTTAGACTCTCACTCTGGCATAATGGCTAAGGTCTTAACTCTTACTCTGGCCCAATGGTTAAGGTTTTAGACGTTTACTCTTGCCTAATGGTTAAGGTCTTAACTCTTACGCAGGCCTAATGGTTAAGGTCTTAGACTCTTACTCTGGCCTACTGGTTAAGGTCTTAATTCTTACTCTGACTTAATGGTTAAGGTTTTAACTCTTGCTCTGGCCTAATGGTTAAGGTTTTAGACTCTTACTCTGGCCTAATGGTTAAGGTCTTAGACTCTTACACTGGCCTGCTGGTTAAGGTCTTTGCTCTTACTCTGGCCTACTGGTTAAGGTCCTAGACTCTTACTCTGGCCTAATGGTTAAGGTCCTAACTATTACTATTGACTAATGGTTAAGGTCTTAACTCTTACTCTGGCCTAATTGGTAAGGTCTTAGACTCTTACTCTGGCCTACTGGTTAAGGTCTTAACTCTTACTCTGGCCTAATGGGTAAGATTTAGACTCTTACTCTGTCCTAATGGTTAAGGTCTTAGACTCTTACTCTGGCCTAATGGTTAAGGTCTAGACTCTTACTCTGGCCTAATCCATAAGGTCTTAACTCTTACTATGGCCTAATGGTTAAGGTCTTAGACTCTTACTCTTGCCTAATGGTTAAGGTCTTAACTCTTACTCTGGCCTAATGGTTAAGGTCTTAACTATTACTTTGGCCTAATGGTGAAGGTCTTAACTCTTACTATTGACTAATGGTTAAGGTCTTAACTCTTACTCTATCCTAATGGTTAAGGTCTTAGACTCTTACTCTGGCCTAATGGTTAAGGTCTTAATTCTTACTCTGGCCTAATGGGTAAGGTCTTAGACTCTTACTCTGGCCTAATGGTTAAGGTCTTATCTCTTACTCTGGCCTAATGGGTAAGGTCTTAGACTCTTACTCTGGCCTAATGTTAAAGGTCTTAACTCTTACGCTAGCCTAATGGTTAAGGTCTTAGACTCTTACTCTGGCCTAACGGTTAAGGTTTTAGACTCTTACTCTGGCCTAACGGTTAAGGTCTTAGACTCTTACTCTGGTCCAATGGTTAAGGTTTTAGACGTTTACTCTTGCCTAATGGTTAAGGTCTTAACTCTTACTCTGGCCTAATGGTTAAGGTCTTAGACTCTTACTCTGGCCTACTGGTTAAGGTCTTAATTCTTACTCTGACTTAATGGTTAAGGTTTTAGACGTTTACTCTTGCCTAATGGTTAAGGTCTTAACTCTTACTCTGGCCTAATGGTTAAGGTCTTAGACTCTTACTCTGGCCTACTGGTTAAGGTCTTAATTCTTACTCTGACTTAATGGTTAAGGTTTTAACTCTTGCTCTGGCCTAATGGTTAAGGTCCTAACTCTTACTCTGGCCTAATGGTTAAGGTATTAGACTCTTACTCTGGCCTAATGGTTAAGGTCTTGACTATTACTCTGGCCTAATGGTTAAGGTCTTAGACTCTTACTCTGGCCTAATGGTTAAGGTATTATACTCTTACTCTGGCCTAATGGCTAAGGTCTTGACTCTCACTCTGGCCTAATGGTTAAGGTCTAGACTCCTACTCTGGCCTACTGGTTAAGGTCTTAACTCTTACTGTGGCCTAATGGTTAAGGTCTTAGACTCTTACTCTGGCCTACTGGTTAAGACCTTAACTCTTACTCTGGCCTAATGGTTAAGGTTTTAACTCTTACTCTGGCCTAATGGTTAAGGTTTTAGACTCTTACTCTGGCCTAACGGTTAAAGTCTTAGACTCTTACTCTGGCCTAATGGTTAAGGTCTTATCTCTTACTCTGGCCTAATGTTTAAGGTCTAAGACTCTTACTCTTGCCTAATGGTTAAGGTCTTAACTCTTACTCTGGCCTAATGGTTAAGGTCTTAACTCTTACTTTGGACAAATGGTTAAGGTCTTAGACTCTCACTCTGGCATAATGGCTAAGGTCTTAACTCTTACTCTGGCCTACTGGTTAAGGTCTTAGACTCTTACTCTGGCCTACTGGTTAAAGTCTTAACTCTTACTCTGGCCTAATGGTTAAGGTTTTAACTCTTACTCTGGCCTAATGGTTGAGGTCTTAGACTCTTACTCTGGCCTAATGGTTAAGGTCTTAACTCTTACTCTGACCTAATGGTTAAGGTCTTAGACTCTTACTCTGGCCTAATGGTTAAGGTCTTGACTCTTACTCTGGCCTAATGGTTAAAGTCTTAGACTCTTACTCTGGCCTAATGGTTAAGGTCTAGACTCTTATTCTGGACTAATGGTTAAGCTCTTAACTCTTCCTCTGGACTAATGGCTAAGTTCTTAACTCTTACTCTGACCTAATGGTTAAGGTCTTAGACTCTTACTCTGGCCTAATGGTTAAGGTCGCAGACTCTTACTCTTGCCTAATGGTTAAGATCTTAACTCTTACTCTGGCCTAATGGTTAAGGTGTTAACTCTTACTCTGGCCTAATGGTTAAGGTCTTAGACTCTTACACTGGCCTACTGGTTAAGGTCTTTGCTCTTACTCTGGCCTAATGGTTAAGGTCCTAACTCTTACTATTGACTAATGGTTAAGGTCTTAACTCTTACTCTGGCCTAATGGGTAAGGTCTTAGACTCTTACTCTGTCCTAATGGTTAAGGTCTTAGACTCTTACTCTGGCCTAATGGTTAAGATCTAGACTCTTACTCTGGCCTAATCCGTAAGGTCTTAACTCTTACTATGGCCTAATGGTTAAGGTCTTAGACTCTTACTCTGGCCTAATGGTTAAGGTCTTAACTCTTACTCTGGCCTAATGGGTAAGGTCTTAGACTCTTACTCTGGCCTACTGGTTAAGGTCTTAATTCTTACTCTGGCCTAATGGTTAAGGTTTTAACTCTTACTCTGGCCTAATGGTTAAGGTCTTAGACTCTTACTCTGGCCTACTGGTTAAGGTCTTAATTCTTACTCTGACTTAATGGTTAAGGTTTTAACTCTTGCTCTGGCCTAATGGTTAAGGTCCTAACTCTTACTCTGGCCTAATGGTTAAGGTATTAGACTCTTACTCTGGCCTAATGGTTAAGGTCTTGACTCTTACTCTGGCCTAATGGTTAAGGTCTTAGACTCTTACTCTGGCCTAATGGTTAAGGTTTTATACTCTTACTCTGGCCTAATGGCTAAGGTCTTGACTCTCACTCTGGCCTAATGGTTAAGGTCTAGACTCCTACTCTGGCCTACTGGTTAAGGTCTTAACTCTTACTGTGGCCTAATGGTTAAGGTCTTAGACTCTTACTCTGGCCTACTTGTTAAGACCTTAACTCTTACTCTGGCCTAATGGTTAAGGTTTTAACTCTTACTCTGGCCTAATGGTTAAGGTTTTAGACTCTTACTCTGGCCTAACGGTTAAAGTCTTAGACTCTTACTCTGGCCTAATGGTTAAGTTCTTATCTCTTACTCTGGCCTAATGGTTAAGGTCTAAGACTCTTACTCTTGCCTAATGGTTAAGGTCTTAACTCTTACTCTGGCCTAATGGTTAAAGTCTTAACTCTTACTTTGGACTAATGGTTAAGGTCTTAACTCTTACTCTGGCCTAATGGGTAAGGTCTTAGACTCTTACTCTGTCCTAATGGTTAAGGTCTTAGACTCTTACTCTGGCCTAATGGTTAAGGTCTAGACTCTTACTCTGGCCTAATCCGTAAGGTCTTAACTCTTACTATGGCCTAATGGTTAAGGTCTTAGACTCTTACTCTTGCCTAATGGTTAAGGTCTTAACTCTAACTCTGGCCTAATGGTTAAGGTCTTAACTCTTACTCTGGCCTAATGGTTAAGGTCTTAGACTCTTACTCTGGCCTAAGGGTTAAGGTCTTAGACTCTTACTCTGGCCTAATGGTTAAGGTTTTAGACTTTTACTCTTGCCTAATGGTTAAGGTCTTAACTCTTACTCTGGCCTAATGGCTAAGGTCTTGACTCTTACTCTGGCCTAATGGTTGAGGTCTAGACTCCTCCTCTGGCCTACTGGTTAAGGTCTTAACTCTTACTCTGGCCTAATGGTTAAGGTCTTAGACTCTTACTCTGGCCTAAGGGTTAAGGTCTTAGACTCTTACTCTGGCCTAATGGTTAAGGTTTTAGACTTTTACTCTTGCCTAATGGTTAAGGTCTTAACTCTTACTCTGGCTGTGAGAAGTTGGCCTGGCATATGCTGTTCCTAGTTATAGGGACACCTTGCACCAGCCCAATTCGACTCCTATTGATGGTAGGTTTAAGACAACCTTTAAAGAAAGCTATCCTAGTGGTAGCTGTGGAGAGCAGCCTTCAGGCTAAGTCTTGAAGGAGTGTTAAGCTTATTGTTTTACCATAATAACCTCTTGAATAACCAAATGAAAGAGTAGCCCACACAGGTATATATATAAAATATATGTATTTATTCTAGACAGAATCCCACAGTCACTTTATGTGGCTAGTGGTAAAGTTACACTTCAAACAAGCATTTATAAACACAATAAATAGCACAGAAATCAATGGGCCCCAGGGGGGGACCAAACCATATACTAAAATAGTGGTATAAGAACCACGACAATTCTACAGGCAATGCCTAGGGCATTCAGGATCGCTGGCCCCTTAAGAATCCACCCACAGTTAAGAGGAAGGGGACCCACGGGAGGCGTGTGCAGTGCGAGAAGTTGCTGTCGGGATCGCAATGTTAGCCTACGGAGAATGTCGCGGTTGAATATTTAAGGTTTAAGGACACTTCTAACAACAGTACAAAGTTAAGGCTTGAGACTGAAGGCTTTGGAGAGCCCACCACCACGGGAGTACCGAAGTACCACTGTTACCTGCCCCAGGGAAGCCGGGTGCATAGGTCGATTCTGGTGTCGGGTCGCGGGCTGATTTTCTATGGAAAAGGAGTCCAAACTGCTGCTAGCTGGAAGTGTCGCTGAAGTCGTGAAGATTGAAGTTGAAGAAAAGACAAAGATGAACCTGAAAGCAGAGGGGACAGAGTCTGGGTCACAGCACAGTGACCAGGGAGCTCACAGGAAGGAGCTCGTGGATGTCGGGTGCTTCAGGTGTGGAAGGTACAGCTGGGCTCTGCAGTCACGGGCTCCGGGAGGCTTCAAGGAAGGCCAGCTTCTGGAGGGCGACTGTCCCACGTCGGCTGAGGGTCGCTGCGGTGTTAGTGTCCCGATTGGATCCACTAAGCATTGGCAACCGCAACCCACGCAAGATGAACAAAGCAGCTGCTGGTGCAGACCCACGTGGTCTGAGGGTGCTCTCCTTTGCAGGGAGCGTAGAGCAGGCCTGGAGCAACAAGGGGAACTCTTAGAAAAGAAGATTGTCCTCCGTCAGGGCCCACAAGTCGAGGGACAAGGGACCGCGGAAGGCAGCAAAATGGAGTGCGTAAAAGGGCTCCCACGGGCCACCGGAGCGGGCCAGGGAGCTGAGGGTCGGCACAAATGCTGCTTGAAGGTTGGCTCAAGAATGGGCCAAAGCACAACTTCCCCACTGGTCAGGGTCGTGTGCTGGACAAGAGGTGGCCGGTGTCTCGGGGTATGCAGGGATCTCGACACCCACGTGGTCCAGGGTGCTCAGACTTGCTGGGCACACTCACAGGACGCTGGGATGCACTGGAGACCCACCTCGAGGTTGCTGGAAGGCGTCGAAGGTCGTGAGAGCAACAAAGTTCCAACCGGGTATCTTGTAGTCTTTTAGGTGCCTGCCAAGCAGGGGGATAACTCCTTTATCCCAAGGGAGATTTCTTCAGTCAGCTGGGCAGCAGCTCGTCGAAGGTCAGTTCTGTGAAGTCCTGTACGAATCTAAGGCTCTAGGGCAAAGTTATTCCCATATATCCCCAAGATTAGGGGATGGTCCAAAATAGAGCCTACCAATCAGAGTAGAGGCGGGAAAGGGTGGCTACACCCACTCCCCTTTGTGTGTTTCCCGCCTGGGCGAGGGGCAGGATGCCCCTGAACCGGTTCCAGGCGGTGTATGCAGAATTGGGGCTCTGCAGCTGCCTACGTGCAACTCTGAAAGGACATTTGGTGCACCCACCCTGTTCCAATCCACATATCCTGTCTGGGGAGGTGCTGGCACCTCCCTGCCACAGGAGCCCTATTGTCCAGATGGCGAGGCTGGGGTTTTCCCCAGCAACAGCCAGCCAGAGTCGTGTAGGTGGCGAACAGTAGCCATTTTGTGGTACATGTGCACTTTTAAATTGGTTTCCAAATTCTACCGCTTTTCCCATATCACCCTCATAGCAAGGGGGAATTGTGCCCCCATGCCCATGGCTGGACTGGGGGTATGATTCCTTCATGTTTGACACCAAACACGATATGGTTCTGTGTAGCCACTCCTAAGTTACAGCGATGACGCAATAACTTATAATGCGGTTAAGAGTATATGGTATGGCTACACTACAAACAACCCAGTAACGATTTTACGAAGGTTGCAGAGAGGTCCTACTCACGTAGGGATCCCCCCTCACACATACCTCAGCACCCAGCCCTGTAGGATTACCAGGGCCTGCCATAGGGGTGACCTATGAGAGTATATGTGTTGTATGGTATGGGACATAGGGTACCTACATCCCTGTAAGGGGTGCTAGCACCCCTTACCCAGGCTACCGTAGTGGCCTGGTGGTGTCAGTTTGGGTGGCTGTCCCAGGGTGGCACAATAAGTGCTGCAGCCCTGGTAGGCCTACTGGGGGACCCATGCCCTGGGTACCTAGGGTACCATCTACAAGGGACTGGTAGGGCATGCCCAGCATCCAATTAGGTTTGTACCTAGAGTACTCACAACAGTTTTAGGGAGAAAGCAGATAGGCTGGGGTCCTGGATAGCAGGATCCCAGCCAGACTAGTCAAAAACCACTTAAATACCAGGCAAAAAGTTGGGGGCAACCATTAGTCAGATTCCACTCTCCTACATAACCCCCCCCCAAACGAAAGGAGATAAGGGAAACCTTGTCCAGATAAGCCTTTATTTCCTGAGTGGCCATATAAGGAAGAACCTGTACTAACATGGTTGCTCCCTGTGTCATGGTCCACTTGGGAAATCCTACCCCAAGGGGTTCTAGAGTTTCTCCAAAGTCTAGGGAAATTACCTGTATTGGTTTTTGGGTCAGAGGTGGGCTGGTGGGGTGTCTGAGTCTGGAAGTGAGACCCTACTTGGGTTGGTCTCAACCTCCTCAGATCACTGGCCACTATGGAAGCCTTTCTGCCCATGACTGTGTCATATCTGGCCCTAAGGGTCAACCTCTGGCTGCCTACAGCTGGGGGTTGGATCCCTTTGGCTGGAATAGTGGAAGGCACTGGAAGGTTTGGGGCAGCTAGGCCCCAGGTTTCCCTGTGCTCAACAACATCCATTTGAGGGGTGCCTATACCTAGGGGTAAGGGGGATCCCTCAGTTTGTAGAGGAATATTCACCTGGCTGAAACTACTCTGCTGGGTGTCCCTAATCTGTTGATGAGGGGTTCCTCTGGGCAGGGGCCCAATAAGGGTCCACTGACCTCCCTGACCTCTGCAGCCCTGGGCTGACTGAGGCAGGGTAGAGAGGGGCAGGATACCTGCTCCAGACTGGGAACCACCTTGGAAGGATCCCCTGCCATCAGAGAGGTGGGCAGGTCAGGCCTGTCCACTTCTGGGGCAGTTACTTCACAAGGGGCAGGATCAGTTCCCTGAGAAACTTGACCCCTACCTGTAGTCTGGTGGGGGGAGGACTGTTCCTCTTCCCCTATGCTCTCTGTTTGGGTAGAGTGATCCATAGTTTCAGGCTTCACTCTTTCTATTTTCTCCTGGGGTGGAGGTGAGGCCCTCAGGGTCTCATCCACTCTCTCAGGGATTCCTACCATTTTCAAATGGGCCTTGTGGTCAACCTCAGCCCAGGCTGAGATTTCTAGATCATTCCCCAGTAGACAATCTACAGGCAAGTTTGGGGACACTGCCACTCTCTTGGGGCCAGTGACCCCTCACCAGCTGAGATTTATCACTGCCATGGGATGATCTGTCCTGATTCCATCTATATTGGTCACCTGGTAGCTAAACCCAGGTAAAAGCTGATCTAGGGGCACTAGTCTCTTGGTCACCATGGTGACACTGGCCCCTGTGTCCTTATAGGCCACAGCCTTCTGACCATTGATTATTGGTTCTTGTCTGTACCTGCCCAGAATACTGGGGCTCATGGTAAAGTTGGCAAACCCCATGCCACCATCACAGACCATAGTTGCTAATGCAGGGGACCTGGCTAGGCCAGAGTCCACTGGTGTCCCCAAAGAGAACCCAACTAAGTTCTTGGGTGCACTCCCACCACCTGGGGGATTACTACTAGTAGTAACAGGAGGTGTTGGAGCAGGTTTTGGAGGAACATTCTCTTTATTGCCATTCTTTGGACAGCTGGAGTCAGTTTTCCAGTGGCCAGGTTTCTTACACACATGGCAATATGGTTTCTTGTTATTAGAGGAAGTATTTTGGGACCCACCCCCCAGCACTGGGTTGTTGGGGCCCTTCAGAGGACTTTTCTTGTTTATCATCCCCACCTTTCTCTTTGGGCTTAGTGGAATCCTTCTTCTGGTCACCAACTTGGTTCTTAGGCCTAATCCTGGTTCTGACCCATTTGTCTGCCTTCTTTCCCAATTCTTGGGGAGAGGTCAGATCAGAGTCCACCAGGTGCTGGTGTAAAAGTTGGTTCTGACAATTATTAAGAATCTGCTCTCTCATTATGAGATTATACAATCCTTGATAATCATTAACTTTACTGCCATTTAACCAACCTTCCAGTGCCTTGGTTGCACAATCCACAAAGTCTACCCAATCTTGATTCTGTGCTTTCTGGGTGTCTCTGAACTTAAGTCTGTATTGATCAGTGGTTAAGCCAAACCCATCTATTAAAGCAGCTTTCAGGATATAATAATCATCAGCATCCTCTTCTCTTACAGAGAGGAGCTTGTCTCTACCTTTATCTGAAAAGGAGAGCCACAGGATTGCTGCCCACTGCTCTACAGGGACCCTCTGTACTCTACAGGCCCTTTCAAGAGCAGATATCCATTTGTGGATATCATCCCCATTCTGATAGGGGGGCACAATCTTGTGGAGGTTCCTATTGTCAGGGACTCTCTCTCTAACTCTAGGGGTTTCATCACTGCCACCAGGGATCTCTAGACCCCATTTCTTTGAAGCTTTCTGAAGCTCCAGGGTTTCCCTGTCCAATGCTAACTGTTCTCTTTTAAGCTCAAGCTTAGCCTGCTCAAATTTGATCAGTCTGCATTTCCTCTCATGAGAGGTTTCTCTTCTCTGAGAAGAGGCAGAGGACCCTTTGGATCTCCTAGAATGGTTGGATCCCACTGTGGGGGATCTGTTCCTTCTTGGATCCACCACTCTCCTTTTAAGGGTGGAGGGAGTGCCTCTTGGGCCATCACCTCCATGCTGTGAGTGGTCTGTTTCTTCCAGGTCAGGATTTTCATCCTCTTCCTGTTCCTCTTCAGATTCCACTATGGGAGTGTCCTCTTCTGAGGGGTGCCCACCCACTCTGTCCGTCCCTCTGGATCCTATGGACTCCATAAAGTCTGCTATGAGCAGGATCTCCTTGAGACGTTTTGTGTTGGCACCTCTTTCTGTCTTCAGTCTCCTAAGGGTGCACATTTCCCTGAGCTCTGCAAAGGTGAAATTATCATACTTATCTATAGGGACCCTCTGGGGTCCTTCCATAGCCTTAGTGCTACCTGAAGACATGTTTAGTGTAGTGATGTATCTACCTACACTAAGTGTGGCCTACTGAACCCTCTCTTGAGTTGTAGTCAAGGTGTGCTAGACCCTCTACACACAACTCCAAGTTCAGTAGAACTTATTGTATTCTAGCTTGAATTTATATGTACCTTTGGTACCTTGTGGCTTTCACTTTAGAAATTCAATGTGTTATCTGGTAAAACAATGGCAAGCTTGAATCCAACCGCTGCACACCAATGTGAGAAGTTGGCCTGGCATATGCTGTTCCTAGTTATAGGGACACCTTGCACCAGCCCAATTCGACTCCTATTGATGGTAGGTTTAAGACAACCTTTAAAGAAAGCTATCCTAGTGGTAGCTGTGGAGAGCAGCCTTCAGGCTAAGTCTTGAAGGAGTGTTAAGCTTATTGTTTTACCATAATAACCTCTTGAATAACCAAATGAAAGAGTAGCCCACACAGGTATATATATAAAATATATGTATTTATTCTAGACAGAATCCCACAGTCACTTTATGTGGCTAGTGGCAAAGTTACACTTCAAACAAGCATTTATAAACACAATAAATAGCACAGAAATCAATGGGCCCCAGGGGGGGACCAAACCATATACTAAAATAGTGGTATAAGAACCACGACAATTCTACAGGCAATGCCTAGGGCATTCAGGATCGCTGGCCCCTTAAGAATCCACCCACAGTTAAGAGGAAGGGGACCCACGGGAGGCGTGTGCAGTGCGAGAAGTTGCTGTTGGGATCGCAATGTTAGCCTATGGAGAATGTCGCGGTTGAATATTTAAGGTTTAAGGACACTTCTAACAACAGTACAAAGTTAAGGCTTGAGACTTAAGGCTTTGGAGAGCCCACCACCACGGGAGTACCGAAGTACCACTGTTACCTGCCCCAGGGAAGCCGGGTGCATAGGTCGATTCTGGTGTCGGGTCGCGGGCTGATTTTCTATGGAAAAGGAGTCCAAACTGCTGCTAGCTGGAAGTGTCGCTGAAGTCGTGAAGATTGAAGTTGAAGAAAAGACAAAGATGAACCTGAAAGCAGAGGGGACAGAGTCTGGGTCACAGCACAGTGACCAGGGAGCTCACAGGAAGGAGCTCGTGGATGTCGGGTGCTTCAGGTGTGGAAGGTACAGCTGGGCTCTGCAGTCACGGGCTCCGGGAGGCTTCAAGGAAGGCCAGCTTCTGGAGAGCGACTGTCGCACGTCGGCTGAGGGTCGCTGCGGTGTTAGTGTCCCGATTGGATCCACTAAGCATTGACAACCGCAACCCACGCAAGATGAACAAAGCAGCTGCTGGTGCAGACCCACGTGGTCTGAGGGTGCTCTCCTTTGCAGGGAGCGTAGAGCAGGCCTGGAGCAACCAGAGGAACTCTTAGAAAAGAAGATTGTCCTCCGTCAGGGCCCACAAGTTGAGGGACAAGGGACCGTGGAAGGCAGCAAAATGGAGTGCGTAAAAGGGCTCCCACGGGCCACCGGAGCGGGCCAGGGAGCTGAGGGTCGGCACAAATGCTGCTTGAAGGTTGGCTTAAGAATGGGCCAAAGCACAACTTCCCCACTGGTCGGGGTCGTGTGCTGGACAAGAGGTGGCCGGTGTCTCGGGGTATGCAGGGATCTCGACACCCACGTGGTCCAGGGTGCTCAGACTTGCTGGGCACACTCACAGGATGCTGGGATGCACTGGAGACCCACCTCGAGGTTGCTGGAAGGCGTCGAAGGTCGTGAGAGCAACGAAGTTCCAACTGGGTATCTTGTAGTCTTTTAGGTGCCTGCCAAGCAGGGGGATAACTCCTTTATCCCAAGGGAGATTTCTTCAGTCAGCTGGGCAGCAGCTCGTCGAAGGTCAGTTCTGTGAAGTCCTGTACGAATCTAAGGCTCTAGGGCAATGTTATTCCCATATATCCCCAAGATTAGGGGATGGTCCAAAATAGAGCCTACCAATCAGAGTAGAGGCGGGAAAGGGTGGCTACACCCACTCCCCTTTGTGTGTTTCCCGCCTGGGCGAGGGGCAGGATGCCCCTGAACCGGTTCCAGGCGGTGTATGCAGAATTGGGGCTCTGCAGCTGCCTACGTGCAACTCTGAAAGGACATTTGGTGCACCCACCCTGTTCCAATCCACATATCCTGTCTGGGGAGGTGCTGGCACCTCCCTGCCACAGGAGCCCTATTGTCCAGATGGCGAGGCTGGGGTTTTCCCCAGCAACAGCCAGCCAGAGTCGTGTAGGTGGCGAACAGTAGCCATTTTGTGGTACATGTGCACTTTTAAATTGGTTTCCAAATTCTACCGCTTTTCCCATATCTCCCTCCTAGCAAGGGGGAATCGTGCCCCCATGCCCATGGCTGGACTGGGGGTATGATTCCTTCATGTTTGACACCAAACACGATATGGTTCTGTGTAGCCACTCCTAAGTTACAGCGATGACGCAATAACTTAGAATGCGGTTAAGAGTATATGGTATGGCTACACTACAAACAACCCAGTAACGATTTTACGAAGGTTGCAGAGAGGTCCTACTCACGTAGGGATCCCCCCTCACACATACCTCAGCACCCAGCCCTGTAGGATTACCAGGGCCTGCCATAGGGGTGACCTATGAGAGTATATGTGTTGTATGGTATGGGACATAGGGTACCTACATCCCTGTAAGGGGTGCTAGCACCCCTTACCCAGGCTACCGTAGTGGCCTGGTGGTGTCAGTTTGGGTGGCCGTCCCAGGGTGGCACAATAAGTGCTGCAGCCCTGGTAGGCCTACTGGGGGACCCATGCCCTGGGTACCTAGGGTACCATCTACAAGGGACTGGTAGGTCATGCCCAGCATCCAATTAGGTTTGTACCTAGAGTACTCACAACAGTTTTAGGGAGAAAGCAGATAGGCTGGGGTCCTGGATAGCAGGATCCCAGCCAGACTAGTCAAAAACCACTTAAATACCAGGCAAAAAGTTGGGGGCAACCATTAGTCAGATTCCACTCTCCTACACTGGCCTAATGGTTAAGGTCTTAGACTCTTACTCTGGCCTAATGGTTAAGGTCTTAACTTTTACTCTGGCCTAATGGGTAAGGTCTTACTCTGGACTAATGGGTAAGGTCTTAGACTCTTACTCTGGCCTACTGGTTAAGGTCTTAACTCTTACTCTGGCCTAATGGTTAAGGTCTTAACTCTTACTCTGGCCAAATGGTTAAGGTCTTAGACTCTTACTTTGGCCTAATGGTTAAGGTCTAAACTCTTACTATTGACTAATGGTTAAGGTCTTAACTCTTACTCTGGCCTACTGGTTAAGGACTTAACTCTTACTCTGGCCTAATGGGAAAGGTCTTAGACTCTTACTCTGTCCTAATGGTTAAGGTCTTAGACTCTTACTCTGGCCTAATGGTTAAGGTCTAGACTCTTACTTAAGCCTAATCCGTAAGGTCTTAATTCTTACTATGGCCTAATGGTTAAGGTCTTAACTCTTACTCTGGCCTAATGGTTAAGGTCTTAGACTCTTACTCTGGCCTAATGGTTAAGGTCTTAGACTCTTACTCGGGCCTAATGGTTAAGGTCTAGACTCTTACTCTGGCCTAGTCCGTAAGGTCTTAACTCTTACTATGGCCTAATGGTTAAGGTCTTAACTCTTACTCTGGCCTAACGGTTAAGGTCTTAGACTCTTACTCTGGCCTAATGGTTAAGGTCTTAACTCTTACTCTGGCCTAATGGGTAAGGTCTTAGACTCTTACTCTGGCCTACTGGTTAAGGTCTTAACTCTTACTCTGGCCTAATGGTTCAGGTCTTAACTCTTACTCTGGACTAATGGTTAAGGTCCTAGACTCTCACTCTGGCATAATGGTTAAGGTCTTAACTCTTACTCTGGCCTACTGGTTAAGGTCTTAGACTCTTACTTTGGCCTAATGGTTAAGGTCTTAACTCTTACTCTGGCCTACTGGTTAAGATCTTAACTCTTACGCTGGCCTAATGGTTAAGCTCTTAGACTCTTACTCTGGCCTACTGGTTAAAGTCTTAACTCTTACTCTGGCCTAATGGTTAAGGTTTTAACTCTTACTCTGGCCTAATGGTTGAGGTCTTAGACTCTTACTGTGGCCTAATGGTTAAGGTCTTAACTATTACTCTGGCCTACTGGTTAAGGTGTTAACTCTTACTCTGGCCTAATGGTTAAGGTCTTAGACTCTTACTCTGGCCTACTGGTTAAGGTCTTAACTCTTACTCTGGCCTAATGGTTAAAGTTTAACTTTTACTCTGGCCTAATGTTTGAGGTCTTAGACTCTTACTCTTGCCCAATGGTTAAGGTTTTAGACGTTTACTCTTGCCTAATGGTTAAGGTCTTAACTCTTACTCTGGCCTAATGGTTAAGGTCTTAGACTCTTACTCTGGCCTACTGGTTAAGGTCTTAATTCTTACTCTGACTTAATGGTTAAGGTCTTAACTCTTACTCTGGCCTAATGGGTAAGATCTTAGACTCTTACTCTGTCCTAATGGTTAAGGTCTTAGACTCTTACTCTGGCCTAATGGTTAAGGTCTAGACTCTTACTCTGGCCTAATCCGTAAGGTCTTAACTCTTACTATGGCCTAATGGTTAAGGTCTTAGACTCTTACTCTTGCCTAATGGTTATGGTCTTAACTCTTACTCTGGCCTAATGGTTAAGGTCTTAACTCTTACTTTGGCCTAATGGTGAAGGTCTTAACTCTTACTATTGACTAATGGTTAAGGTCTTAACTCTTACTCTATTCTAATGGTTAAGGTCTTAGACTCTTACTCTGGCCTAATGGTTAAGGTCTTAATTCTTACTCTGGCCTAATGGGTAAGGTCTTAGACTCTTACTCTGGCCTAATGGTTAAGGTCTTAACTCTTACTCTGGCCTAATGGGTAAGGTCTTAGACTCTTACTCTGGCCTAATGTTAAAGGTCTTAACTCTTACGCTAGCCTAATGGTTAAGGTCTTAGACTCTTACTCTGGCCTAACGGTTAAGGTCTTAGACTCTTACTCTGGCCCAATGGTTAAGGTTTTAGACGTTTACTCTTGCCTAATGGTTAAGGTCTTAACTCTTACTCTGGCCTAATGGTTAAGGTCTTAGACTCTTACTCTGGCCTACTGGTTAAGGTCTTAATTCTTACTCTGACTTAATTGTTAAGGTTTTAACTCTTGCTCTGGCCTAATGGTTAAGGTCCTAACTCTTACTCTGGCCTAATGGGTAAGGTCTTAGACTCTTACTCTGGCCTAATGGTTAAGGTCTTAACTCTTACTCTGGCCTAATGGGTAAGGTCTTAGACTCTTACTCTGGCCTAATGTTAAAGGTCTTAACTCTTACGCTAGCCTAATGGTTAAGGTCTTAGACTCTTACTCTGGCCTAACGGTTAAGGTCTTAGACTCTTACTCTGGCCCAATGGTTAAGGTTTTAGACGTTTACTCTTGCCTAATGGTTAAGGTCTTAACTCTTACTCTGGCCTAATGGTTAAGGTCTTAGACTCTTACTCTGGCCTACTGGTTAAGGTCTTAATTCTTACTCTGACTTAATTGTTAAGGTTTTAACTCTTGCTCTGGCCTAATGGTTAAGGTCCTAACTCTTACTCTGGCCTAATGGTTAAGGTATTAGACTCTTACTCTGGCCTAATGGTTAAGGTCTTGACTCTTACTCTGGCCTAATGGTTAAGGTCTTAGACTCGTACTCTGGCCTAATGGTTAAGGTATTATACTCTTACTCTGGCCTAATGGCTAAGGTCTTGACTCTCACTCTGGCCTAATGGTTAAGGTCTAGACTCCTACTCTGGCCTACTGGTTAAGGTCTTAACTCTTACTGTGGCCTAATGGTTAAGGTCTTAGACTCTTACTCTGGCCTACTGGTTAAGACCTTAACTCTTACTCTGGCCTAATGGTTAAGGTTTTAACTCTTACTCTGGCCTAATGGTTAAGGTTTTAGACTCTTACTCTGGCCTAACGGTTAAAGTCTTAGACTCTTACTCTGGCCTAATGGTTAAGGTCTTATCTCTTACTCTGGCCTAATGGTTAAGGTCTAAGACTCTTACTCTTGCCTAATGGTTAAGGTCTTAACTCTTACTCTGGCCTAATGGTTAAGGTCTTAACTCTTACTTTGGACTAATGGTTAAGGTCTTAGACTCTCACTCTGGCATAATGGCTAAGGTCTTAACTCTTACTCTGGCCTACTGGTTAAGGTCTTAGACTCTTACTCTGGCCTACTGGTTAAAGTCTTAACTCTTACTCTGGCCTAATGGTTAAGGTTTTAACTCTTACTCTGGCCTAATGGTTGAGGTCTTAGACTCTTACTCTGGCCTAATGGTTAAGGTCTTAACTCTTACTCTGACCTAATGGTTAAGGTCTTAGACTCTTACTCTGGCCTAATGGTTAAGGTCTTGACTCTTACTCTGGCCTAATGGTTAAAGTCTTAGACTCTTACTCTGGCCTAATGGTTAAGGTCTAGACTCTTATTCTGGACTAATGGTTAAGCTCTTAACTCTTCCTCTGGACTAATGGCTAAGTTCTTAACTCTTACTCTGACCTAATGGTTAAGGTCTTAGACTCTTACAATGGCCTAATGGTTAAGGTCGCAGACTCTTACTCTTGCCTAATGGTTAAGATCTTAACTCTTACTCTGGCCTAATGGTTAAGGTGTTAACTCTTACTCTGGCCTAATGGTTAAGGTCTTAGACTCTTACACTGGCCTACTGGTTAAGGTCTTTGCTCTTACTCTGGCCTAATGGTTAAGGTCCTAACTCTTACTATTGACTAATGGTTAAGGTCTTAACTCTTACTCTGGCCTAATGGGTAAGGTCTTAGACTCTTACTCTGTCCTAATGGTTAAGGTCTTAGACTCTTACTCTGGCCTAATGGTTAAGATCTAGACTCTTACTCTGGCCTAATCCGTAAGGTCTTAACTCTTACTATGGCCTAATGGTTAAGGTCTTAGACTCTTACTCTGGCCTAATGTTTAAGGTCTTAACTCTTACTCTGGCCTAATGGGTAAGGTCTTAGACTCTTACTCTGGCCTACTGGTTAAGGTCTTAATTCTTACTCTGGCCTAATGGTTAAGGTTTTAACTCTTACTCTGGCCTAATGGTTAAGGTCTTAGACTCTTACTCTGGCCTACTGGTTAAGGTCTTAATTCTTACTCTGACTTAATGGTTAAGGTTTTAACTCTTGCTCTGGCCTAATGGTTAAGGTCCTAACTCTTACTCTGGCCTAATGGTTAAGGTATTAGACTCTTACTCTGGCCTAATGGTTAAGGTCTTGACTCTTACTCTGGCCTAATGGTTAAGGTATTAGACTCTTACTCTGGCCTAATGGTTAAGGTATTATACTCTTACTCTGGCCTAATGGCTAAGGTCTTGACTCTCACTCTGGCCTAATGGTTAAGGTCTAGACTCCTACTCTGGCCTACTGGTTAAGGTCTTAACTCTTACTGTGGCCTAATGGTTAAGGTCTTAGACTCTTACTCTGGCCTACTTGTTAAGACCTTAACTCTTACTCTGGCCTAATGGTTAAGGTTTTAACTCTTACTCTGGCCTAATGGTTAAGGTTTTAGACTCTTACTCTGGCCTAACGGTTAAAGTCTTAGACTCTTACTCTGGCCTAATGGTTAAGGTCTTATCTCTTACTCTGGCCTAATGGTTAAGGTCTAAGACTCTTACTCTTGCCTAATGGTTAAGGTCTTAACTCTTACTCTGGCCTAATGGTTAAGGTCTTAACTCTTACTTTGGACTAATGGTTAAGGTCTTAGACTCTCACTCTGGCATAATGGCTAAGGTCTTAACTCTAACTCTGGCCTACTGGTTAAGGTCTTAGACTCTTACTCTGGCCTACTGGTTAAAGTCTTAACTCTTACTCTGGCCTAATGGTTAAGGTTTTAACTCTTACTCTGGCCTAATGGTTGAGGTCTTAGACCCTTACTCTGGCCTAAAGGTTAAGGTCTTAACTCTTACTCTGACCTAATGGTTAAGGTCTTAGACTCTTACTCTGGCCCAATGGTTAAGGTTTTAGACATTTACTCTTGCCTAATAGTTAAGGTCTTAACTCTTACTCTGGCCTAATGGTTAAGGTCTTAGACTCTTACTCTGGCCTACTGGTTAAGGTCTTAATTCTTACTCTGACTTAATGGTTAAGGTTTTAACTCTTGCTCTGGCCTAAGGGTTAAGGTTTTAGACTCTTACTCTGGCCTAATGCTTAAAGTCTTAGACTCTTACTCTGGCCTAATGGTTAAGGTCTTAGACTCTTACACTGGCCTGCTGGTTAAGGTCTTTGCTCTTACTCTGGTCTACTGGTTAAGGTCCTAGACTCTTACTCTGGCCTAATGGTTAAGGTCCTAACTATTACTATTGACTAATGGTTAAGGTCTTAACTCTTACTCTGGCCTAATTGGTAAGGTCTTAGACTCTTACTCTGGCCTACTGGTTAAGGTCTTAACTCTTACTCTGGCCTAATGGGTAAGATCTTAGACTCTTACTCTGTCCTAATGGTTAAGGTCTTTGACTCTTACTCTGGCCTAATGGTTAAGGTCTAGACTCTTACTCTGGCCTAATCCGTAAGGTCTTAACTCTTACTATGGCCTAATGGTTAAGGTCTTAGACTCTTACTCTTGCCTAATGGTTAAGGTCTTAACTCTTACTCTGGCCTAATGGTTAAGGTGTTAACTCTTACTTTGGCCTAATGGTGAAGGTCTTAACTCTTACTATTGACTAATGGTTAAGGTCTTAACTCTTACTCTATCCTAATGGTTAAGGTCTTAGTCTCTTACTCTGGCCTAATGGGTAAGGTCTTAGACTCTTACTCTGGCCTAATGTTAAAGGTCTTAACTCTTACACTGGCCTAATGGTTAAGGTCTTAGACTCTTACTCTGGCCTAACGGTTAAGGTCTTAGACTCTTACTCTGGCCCAATGGTTAAGGTTTTAGACGTTTACTCTTGCCTAATGGTTAAGGTCTTAACTCTTACTCTGGCCTAATGGTTAAGGTCTTAGACTCTTACTCTGGCCTACTGGTTAAGGTCTTAATTCTTACTCTGACTTAATGGTTAAGGTTTTAACTCTTGCTCTGGCCTAATGGTTAAGGCCCTAACTCTTACTCTGGCCTAATGGTTAAGGTATTAGACTCTTACTCTGGCCTACTGGTTAAGGTCTTAACTCTTACTGTGGCCTAATGGTTAAGGTCTTAGACTCTTACTCTGGCCTACTGGTTAAGACCTTAACTCTTACTCTGGCCTAATGGTTAAGGTTTTAGACTCTTACTCTGGCCTAATATTTAAGGTTTTAGACTCTTACTCTGGCCTAATGGTTAAAGTCTTAGACTCTTACTCTGGCCTAATGGTTAAGGTCTTATCTCTTACTCTGGCCTAATGGTTAAGGTCTAAGACTCTTACTCTTGCCTAATGGTTAAGGTCTTAACTCTTACTCTGGCCTAATGGTTAAGGTCTTAACTCTTACTTTGGACTAATGGTTAAGGTCTTAGACTCTCACTCTGGCATAATGGCTAAGGTCTTAACTCTTACTCTGGCCTACTGGTTAAGGTCTTAGACTCTTACTCTGGCCTACTGTTTAAAGTCTTAACTCTTACTCTGGCCTAATGGTTAAGGTTTTAACTCTTACTCTGGCCTAATGGTTGAGGTCTTAGACTCTTACTCTGGCCTAATGGTTAAGGTCTTAACTCTTACTCTGACCTAATGGTTAAGGTCTTAGACTCTTACACTGGCCTACTGGTTAAGGTCTTTGCTCTTACTCTGGCCTACTGGTTAAGGTCCTAGACTCTTACTCTGGCCTAATGGTTAAGGTCCGAACTCTTACTATTGACTAATGGTTAAGGTCTTAACTCTTACTCTGGCCTAATGGGTAAGGTCTTAGACTCTTACTCTGGCCTACTGGTTAAGGTCTTAACTCTTACTCTGGCCTAATGGGTAAGGTCTTAGACTCTTACTCTGTCCAAATGGTTAAGGTCTTAACTCTTACTCTGGCCTAATCCGTAAGGTCTTAACTCTTACTATGGCCTAATGGTTAAGGTCTTAGACTCTTACTCTTGCCTAATGGTTAAGATCTTAACTCTAACTCTGGCCTAATGGTTAAGGTCTTACCTCTTACTTTGGCCTAATGGTTAAGGTCTTAACTCTTACTATTGACTAATGATTAAGGTCTTAACTCTTACTCTGGCCTAATGGTTAAGGTCTTAGACACTTACTCTGTCCTAATGGTTAAGGTCCTAGACTCTTACTGTGGCCTAATGGTTAAGGTCTTAGACTCTTACTCTGGCCTACTGGTTAAGGTCTTAACTCTTGCTCTGGCCTAATGGTTAAGGTCTTAGACACTTACTCTGTCCTAATGGTTAAGGTCTTAGACTCTTACTGTGGCCTAATGGTTAAGGTCTTAGATTCTTACTCTTGCCTAATGGTTAAGGTCTTAACTCTAACTCTGGCCTAATGGTTAAGGTCTTACCTCTTACTTTGGCCTAATGGTTAAGGTCTTAACTCTTACTATTGACTAATGATTAGGGTCTTAACTCTTACTCTGGCCTAATGGTTAAGGTCTTAGACACTTACTCTGTCCTAATGGTTAAGGTCTTAGACTCTTACTGTGGCCTAATGGTTAAGGTCTTAGATTCTTACTCTTGCCTAATGGTTAAGGTCTTAACTCTTACTCTGGCCTAATGGTTAAGGTCTTAGACTCTTACTCTGGCCTAATGGTTAAGGTCTTAACTCTTACTCTGGCCTAATGGGTAAGGTCTTAGACTCTTACTCTGGCCTACTGGTTAAGGTCTTAATTCTTACTCTAGCCTAATGGTTAAGGTTTTAACTCTTACTCTGGCCTAATGGTTAAGGTCTTAACTCTTACTCTGGCCTAATGGTTAAGGTCTTAGACTCTTACTCTGGCCTACTGGTTAAGGTCTTAACTCTTACTCTGGCCAAATGGTTAAGGTCTTAGACTCTTACTTTGGCCTAATGGTTAAGGTCTAAACTCTTACTATTGACTAATGGTTAAGGTCTTAACTCTTACTCTGGCCTACTGGTTAAGGTCTTAACTCTTACTCTGGCCTAATGGGTAAGGTCTTAGACGCTTACTCTGTCCTAATGGTTAAGGTCTTAGACTCTTACTCTGGCCTAATGGTTAAGGTCTAGACTCTTACTTAGGCCTAATCCGTAAGGTCTTAATTCTTACTATGGCCTAATGGTTAAGGTCTTAACTCTTACTCTGGCCTAATGGTTAAGGTCTTAGACTCTTACTCTGGCCTAATGGTTAAGGTCTTAGACTCTTACTCGGGCCTAATGGTTAAGGTCTAGACTCTTACTCTGGCCTAGTCCGTAAGGTCTTAACTCTTACTATGGCCTAATGGTTAAGGTCTTAACTCTTACTCTGGCCTAACGGTTAAGGTCTTAGACTCTTACTCTGGCCTAATGGTTAAGGTCTTAACTCTTACTCTGGCCTAATGGGTAAGGTCTTAGACTCTTACTCTGGCCTACTGGTTAAGGTCTTAACTCTTACTCTGGCCTAATGGTTAAGGTCTTAACTCTTACTCTGGACTAATGGTTAAGGTCCTAGACTCTCACTCTGGCATAATGGTTAAGGTATTAACTCTTACTCTGGCCTACTGGTTAAGGTCTTAGACTCTTACTCTGGCCTAATGGTTAAGGTCTTAACTCTTACTCTGGCCTACTGGTTAAGATCTTAACTCTTACGCTGGCCTAATGGTTAAGCTCTTAGACTCTTACTCTGGCCTACTGGTTAAAGTCTTAACTCTTACTCTGGCCTAATGGTTAAGGTTTTAACTCTTACTCTGGCATAATGGTTGAGGTCTTAGACTCTTACTGTGGCCTAATGGTTAAGGTCTTAACTATTACTCTGGCCTACTGGTTAAGGTGTTAACTCTTACTCTGGCCTAATGGTTAAGGTCTTAGACTCTTACTCTGGCCTACTGGTTAAGGTCTTTACTCTTACTCTGGCCTAATGGTTAAAGTTTTAACTTTTACTCTGGCCTAATGTTTGAGGTCTTAGACTCTTACTCTTGCCTAATGGTTAAGGTCTCACCTCTTACTGTGGCCTAATGGTTAAGGTCTTAGACTCTTACTCTGGCCTAAGGTTAAAGGTCTTAACTCTTACGCTGGCCTAATGGTTAAGGTCTTAGACTCTTACTCTGGCCTAACGGTTAAGGTCTTAGACTCTTACTCTGGCCCAATGGTTAAGGTTTTAGACGTTTACTCTTGCCTAATGGTTAAGGTCTTAACTCTTACTCTGGCCTAATGGTTAAGGTCTTAGACTCTTACTCTGGCCTACTGGTTAAGGTCTTAATTCTTACTCTGACTTAATGGTTAAGGTTTTAACTCTTGCTCTGGCCTAATGACTAAGGTTTTAGACTCTTACTCTAGCCTAATGCTTAAAGTCTTAGACTCTTACTCTGGCCTAATGGTTAAGGTCTTAGACTCTTACACTGGCCTGCTGGTTAAGGTCTTTGCTCTTACTCTGGCCTACTGGTTAAGGTCCTAGACTCTTACTCTGGCCTAATGGTTAAGGTCCTAACTATTACTATTGACTAATGGTTATGGTCTTAACTCTTACTCTGGCCTAATTGGTAAGGTCTTAGACTCTTACTCTGGCCTACTGGTTAAGGTCTTAACTCTTACTCTGGCCTAATGGGTAAGATCTTAGACTCTTACTCTGTCCTAATGGTTAAGGTCTTAGACTCTTACTCTGGCCTAATGGTTAAGGTCTAGACTCTTACTCTGGCCTAATCCGTAAGGTCTTAACTCTTACTATGGCCTAATGGTTAAGGTCTTAGACTCTTACTCTTGCCTAATGGTTAAGGTCTTAACTCTTACTTTGGCCTAATGGTGAAGGTCTTAACTCTTACTATTGACTAATGGTTAAGGTCTTAACTCTTACTCTATCCTAATGGTTAAGGTCTTAGACTCTTACTCTGGCCTAATGGTTAAGGTCTTAATTCTTACTCTGGCCTAATGGGTAAGGTCTTAGACTCTTACTCTGGCCTAATGGTTAAGGTCTTAACTCTTACTCTGGCCTAATGGGTAAGGTCTTAGACTCTTACTCTGGCCTAATGTTAAAGGTCTTAACTCTTATGCTGGCCTAATGGTTAAGGTCTTAGACACTTACTCTGTCCTAATGGTTAAGGTCCTAGACTCTTACTGTGGCCTAATGGTTAAGGTCTTAGACTCTTACTCTGGCTACTGGTTAAGGTCTTAACTCTTGCTCTGGCCTAATGGTTAAGGTCTTAGACACTTACTCTGTCCTAATGGTTAAGGTCTTAGACTCTTACTGTGGCCTAATGGTTAAGGTCTTAGATTCTTACTCTTGCCTAATGGTTAAGGTCTTAACTCTTACTCTGGCCTAATGGTAAAGGTCTTAGACTCTTACTCTGGCCTAATGGTTAAGGTCTTAACTCTTACTCTGGCCTAATGGGTAAGGTCTTAGACTCTTACTCTGGCCTACTGGTTAAGGTCTTAATTCTTACTCTGGCCTAATGGTTAAGGTTTTAACTCTTACTCTGGCCTAATGGTTAAGGTTTTAGACTCTTACTCTGGCCTAATGGTTAAGGTCTTAACTCTTACTCTGGCCTAATGGTTAAGGTATTGGACTCTTACTCTGGCCTAATGGTTAAGGTCTTGACTCTTACTCTGGCCTAATGGTTAAAGTCTTAGACTCTTACTCTGGCCTAATGGTTAAGGTCTTAACTCTTACTCTGGCCTAATGGTTAACGTATTGGACTCCTACTCTGGCCTAATGGTTAAGGTCTTGACTCTTACTCTGGCCTAATGGTTAAGGTCTTAGACTCTTACTCTGGCCTAATGGTTAAGGTATTATACTCTTACTCTGGCCTAATGGCTAAGGTCTTGACTCTCACTCTGGCCTAATGGTTGAGGTCTAGACTCCTACTCTGGCCTACTGGTTAAGGTCTTAACTCTTACTCTGGCCTAATGGTTAAGGTCTCAGACTCTTACTCTGGCCTAAGGGTTAAGGTCTTAGACTCTTACTCTGGCCTAATGGTTAAGGTTTTAGACTTTTACTCTTGCCTAATGGTTAAGGTCTTAACTCTTACTCTGGCCTAATAGTTAAGGTCTTAGACTCTTACTCTGGCCTAATGGTTAATGTCTTAACTCTTACTCTGGCCTAATGGGTAAGGTCTTACTCTGGACTAATGGGTAAGGTCTTAGACTCTTACTCTGGCTACTGGTTAAGGTCTTAACTCTTACTCTGGCCTAATGGTTAAGGTCTTAACTCTTACTCTGGCCAAATGGTTAAGGTCTAAACTCTTACTATTGACTAATGGTTAAGGTCTTAACTCTTACTCGGGCCTAATGGTTAAGGTTTAAACTCTTACTATTGACTAATGGTTAAGGTCTTAACTCTAACTCTGGCCTACTGGTTAAGGTCTTAACTCTTACTCTGGCCTAATGGATAAGGTCTTAGACTCTTACTCTGTCCTAATGGTTAAGGTCTTAGACTCTTACTCTGGCCTAATGGTTAAGGTCTAGACTCTTACTTAGGCCTAATCCGTAAGGTCCTAATTCTTACTATGGCCTAATGGTTAAGGTCTTAGACTCTTACTCTGGCCTAATGGTTAAGGTCTTAGACTCTTACTCGGGCCTAATGGTTAAGGTCTAGACTCTTACTCTGGCCTAATCCGTAAGGTCTTAACTCTTACTATGGCCTAATGGTTAAGGTCTTAACTCTTACTCTGGCCTAACGGTTAAGGTCTTAGACTCTTACTCTGGCCTAATGGTTAAGGTCTTAACTCTTACTCTGGCCTAATGGGTAGGGTCTTAGACTCTTACTCTGGCCTACTGGTTAAGGTCTTAACTCTTACTCTGGCCTAATGGTTAAGGTCTTAACTCTTACTCTGGACTAATGGTTAAGGTCCTAGACTCTCACTCTGGCATAATGGTTGAGGTCTTAACTCTTATTCTGGCCTACTGGTTAAGGTCTTAGACTCTTACTCTGGCCTAATGGTTAAGGTCTTAACTCTTACTCTGGCCTACTGGTTAAGATCTTAACTCTTACGCTGGCCTAATGGTTAAGCTCTTAGACTCTTACTCTGGCCTACTGGTTAAAGTCTTAACTCTTACTCTGGCCTAATGGTTAAGGTTTTAACTCTTACTCTGGCCTAATGGTTGAGGTCTTAGACTCTTACTGTGGCCTAATGGTTAAGGTCTTAACTCTTACTCTGGCCTAATTGTTAAAGTTTTAACTTTTACTCTGGCCTAATGTTTGAGGTCTTAGACTCTTACTCTTGCCTAATGGTTAAGGTCTTACCTCTTACTCTGGCCTAATGGTTAAGGTCTTAGACTCTTACTCTTGCCTAATGGTTAAGGTCTTAACTCTTACTCTGGCCTACTGGTTAAGGTCTTAACTCTTACTCTGGCCTAATGGTTAAGGTTTTAACTCTTACTCTGGCCTAATGGTTGAGGTCTTAGACTCTTACTGTGGCCTAATGGTTAAGGTCTTAACTATTACTCTGGCCTACTGGTTAAGGTGTTAACTCTTACTCTGGCCTAAAGGTTAAGGTCTTAGACTCTTACTCTGGCCTACTGGTTAAGGTCTTAACTCTTACTCTGGCCTAATGGTTAAAGTTTTAACTTTTACTCTGGCCTAATGTTTGAGGTCTTAGACTCTTACTCTTGCCTAATGGTTAAGGTCTTACCTCTTACTCTGGCCTAATGGTTAAGGTCTTAGACTCTTACTGTGGCCTAATGGTTAAGGTCTTAGACTCTTACTCTGGCCTAAGGTTAAAGGTCTTAACTCTTACGCTGGCCTAATGGTTAAGGTCTTAGACTCTTACTCTGGCCTAACGGTTAAGGTCTTAGACTCTTACTCTGGCCCAACGGTTAAGGTTTTAGACGTTTACTCTTGCCTAATGGTTAAGGTCTTAACTCTTACTCTGGCCTAATGGTTAACGTCTTAGACTCTTACTCTGGCCTACTGGTTAAGGTCTTAATTCTTACTCTGACTTAATGGTTAAGGTTTTAACTCTTGCTCTGGCCTAATGGTTAAGGTTTTAGACTCTTACTCTGGCCTAATGCTTAAAGTCTTAGACTCTTACTCTGGCCTGCTGGTTAAGGTCTTTGCTCTTACTCTGGCCTACTGGTTAAGGTCCTAGACTCTTATTCTGGCCTAATGGTTAAGGTCCTAACTATTACTATTGACTAATGGTTATGGTCTTAACTCTTACTCTGGCCTAATTGGTAAGGTCTTAGACTCTTACTCTGTCCTAATGGTTAAGGTCTTAGACTCTTACTCTGGCCTAATGGTTAAGGTCTAGACTCTTACTCTGGCCTAATCCGTAAGGTCTTAACTCTTACTATGGCCTAATGGTTAAGGTCTTAGACTCTTACTCTTGCCTAATGGTTAAGGTCTTAACTCTTACTCTGGCCTAATGGTTAAGGTCTTAACTCTTACTTTGGCCTAATGGTGAAGGTCTTAACTCTTACTATTGACTAATGGTTAAGGTCTTAACTCTTACTCTATCCTAATGGTTAAGGTCTTAGACTCTTACTCTGGCCTAATGGTTAAGGTCTTAATTCTTACTCTGGCCTAATGGGTAAGGTCTTACACTCTTACTCTGGCCTAATGGTTAAGGTCTTAACTCTTACTCTGGCCTAATGGGTAAGGTCTTAGACTCTTACTCTGGCCTAATGTTAAAGGTCTTAACTCTTACGCTGGCCTAATGGTTAAGGTCTTAGACTCTTACTCTGGCCTAACGGTTAAGGTCTTAGACTCTTACTCTGGCCCAATGGTTAAGGTTTTAGACGTTTACTCTTGCCTCATGGTTAAGGTCTTAACTCTTACTCTGGCCTAATGGTTAAGGTCTTAGACTCTTACTCTGGCCTACTGGTTAAGGTCTTAATTCTTACTCTGACTTAATGGTTAAGGTGGTTTTAACTCTTGCTCTGGCCTAATGGTTAAGGTCCTTACTCTTACTCTGGCCTAATGGTTAAGGTCTTGACTCTTACTCTGGCCTAATGGTTAAGGTCTTAGACTCTTACTCTGGCCTAATGGTTAAGGTATTATACTCTTACTCTGGCCTAATGGCTAAGGTCTTGACTCTCACTCTGGCCTAATGGTTAAGGTCTAGACTCCTACTCTGGCCTAACGGTTAAAGTCTTAGACTCTTACTCTGGCCTAATGGTTAAGGTCTTATCTCTTACTCTGGCCTAATGGTTAAGGTCTAAGACTCTTACTCTTGCCTAATGGTTAAGGTCTTAACTCTTACTCTGGCCTGCTGGTTAAGGTCTTTGCTCTTACTCTGGCCTACTGGTTAAGGTCCTAGACTCTTATTCTGGCCTAATGGTTAAGGTCCTAACTATTACTATTGACTAATGGTTATGGTCTTAACTCTTACTCTGGCCTAATTGGTAAGGTCTTAGACTCTTACTCTGTCCTAATGGTTAAGGTCTTAGACTCTTACTCTGGCCTAATGGTTAAGGTCTAGACTCTTACTCTGGCCTAATCCGTAAGGTCTTAACTCTTACTATGGCCTAATGGTTAAGGTCTTAGACTCTTACTCTTGCCTAATGGTTAAGGTCTTAACTCTTACTCTGGCCTAATGGTTAAGGTCTTAACTCTTACTTTGGCCTAATGGTGAAGGTCTTAACTCTTACTATTGACTAATGGTTAAGGTCTTAACTCTTACTCTATCCTAATGGTTAAGGTCTTAGACTCTTACTCTCGCCTAATGGTTAAGGTCTTAATTCTTACTCTGGCCTAATGGGTAAGGTCTTACACTCTTACTCTGGCCTAATGGTTAAGGTCTTAACTCTTACTCTGGCCTAATGGGTAAGGTCTTAGACTCTTACTCTGGCCTAATGTTAAAGGTCTTAACTCTTACGCTGGCCTAATGGTTAAGGTCTTAGACTCTTACTCTGGCCTAACGGTTAAGGTCTTAGACTCTTACTCTGGCCCAATGGTTAAGGTTTTAGACGTTTACTCTTGCCTCATGGTTAAGGTCTTAACTCTTACTCTGGCCTAATGGTTAAGGTCTTAGACTCTTACTCTGGCCTACTGGTTAAGGTCTTAATTCTTTCTCTGACTTAATGGATAAGGTGGTTTTAACTCTTGCTCTGGCCTAATGGTTAAGGTCCTTACTCTTACTCTGGCCTAATGGTTAAGGTATAAGACTCTTACTCTGGCCTAATGGTTAAGGTCTTGACTCTTACTCTGGCCTAATGGTTAAGGTCTTAGACTCTTACTCTGGCCTAATGGTTAAGGTATTATACTCTTACTCTGGCCTAATGGCTAAGGTCTTGACTCTCACTCTGGCCTAATGGTTAAGGTCTAGACTCCTACTCTGGCCTAACGGTTAAAGTCTTAGACTCTTACTCTGGCCTAATGGTTAAGGTCTTATCTCTTACTCTGGCCTAATGGTTAAGGTCTAAGACTCTTACTCTTGCCTAATGGTTAAGGTCTTAACTCTTACTCTGGCGTAATGGTTAAGGTCTTAACTCTTACTTTGGACTAATGGTTAAGGTCTTAGACTCTCACTCTGGCATAATGGCTAAGGTCTTAACTCTTACTCTGGCCTACTGGTTAAGGTCTTAGACTCTTACTCTGGCCTACTGGTTAAAGTCTTAACTCTTACTCTATCCTAATGGTTAAGGCCTTAGACTCTTACTCTGGCCTAATGGTTAAGGTCTTAACTCTTACTCTATCCTAATGGTTAAGGCCTTAGACTCTTACTCTGGCCTAATGGTTAAGGTCTTAATTCTTACTCTGGCCTAATGGGTAAGGTCTTAGACTCTTACTCTGGCCTAATGGTTAAGGTCTTAACTCTTACTCTGGTCTAATGGGTAAGGTCTTAGACTCTTACTCTGGCCTAATGTTAAAGGTCTTAACTCTTACGCTGGCCTAATGGTTAAGGTCTTAGACTCTTACTCTGGCCTAAAGGTTAAGGTCTTAGACTCTTACTCTGGCCCAATGGTTAAGGTTTTAGACGTTTACTCTTGCCTAATGGTTAAGGTCTTAACTCTTACTCTGGCCTAATGGTTAAGGTCTTAGACTCTTACTCTGGCCTACTGGTTAAGGTCTTAATTCTTACTCTGACTTAATGGTTAAGGTTTTAACTCTTGCTCTGGCCTAATGGTTAAGGTCCTTACTCTTACTCTGGCCTAATGGTTAAGGTATTAGTCTCTTACTCTGGCCTAATGGTTAAGGTCTAGACTCCTACTCTGGCCTACTGGTTAAGGTCTTAACTCTTACTGTGGCCTAATGGTTAAGGTCTTAGACTCTTACTCTGGCCTACTGGTTAAGGTTTTAACTCTTACTCTGGCCTAATGGTTAAGGTTGTAGACTCTTACTCTGGCCTAACGGTTAAAGTCTTAGACTCTTACTCTGGCCTAATGGTTAAGGTCTAATCTCTTACTCTGGCCTAATGGTTAAGGTCTAAGACTCTTACTCTTGCCTAATGGTTAAGGTCTTAACTCTTACTCTGGCCTAATGGTTAAGGTCTTAACTCTTACTTTGGACTAATGGTTAAGGTCTTAGACTCTCACTCTGGCATAATGGCTAAGGTCTTAACTCTTACTCTGGCCTACTGGTTAAGGTCTTAGACTCTTGCTCTGGCCTACTGGTTAAAGTCTTAACTCTTACTCTGGCCTAATGGTTAAGGTTTAACTCTTACTCTGGCCTAATGGTTGAGGTCTTACACTCTTACTCTGGCCTACTGGTTAAGGTCTTAACTCTAACTCTGGCCTAATGGATACAGTTTTAACTCTTACTCTGGCCTAACGGTTAAGGTCTTAGACTCTTACTCTGGCCCAATGGTTAAGGTTTTAGACGTTTACTCTTGCCTAATGGTTAAGGTCTTAACTCTTACTCTGGCCTAATGGTTACGGTCTTAGACTCTTACTCTGGCCTACTGGTTAAGGTCTTAATTCTTACTCTGACTTAATGGTTAAGGTTTTAACTCTTGCTCTGGCCTAATTGTTAAGGTTTTAGACTCTTACTCTGGCCTAATGCTTAAAGTCTTAGACTCTTACTCTGGCCTAATGGTTAAGGTCTTAGACTCTTACTCTGGCCTAATGGTTAAGGTCCTAACTATTACTATTGACTAATGGTTAAGGTCTTAACTCTTACTCTGGCCTAACTGGTAAGGTCTTAGACTCTTACTCTGGCCTACTGGTTAAGGTCTTAACTCTTACTCTGGCCTAATGGGTAAGATCTTAGACTCTTACTCTGTCCTAATGGTTAAGGTCTTAGACACTTACTCTGGCCTAATGGTTAAGGTCTAGACTCTTACTCTGGCCTAATCCGTAAGGTCTTAACTCTTACTATGGCCTAATGGTTAAGGTCTTAGACTCTTACTCTTGCCTAATGGTTAAGGTCTTAACTCTTACTCTGGCCTAATGGTTAAGGTCTTAACTCTTACTTTGGCCTAATAGTGAAGGTCTTAACTCTTACTATTGACTAATGGTTAAGGTCTTAACTCTTACTCTATCCTAATGGTTATGGTCTTAGACTCTTACTCTGGCCTAATGGTTAAGGTCTTAATTCTTACTCTGGCCTAATGTGTAAGGTCTTAGACTCTTACTCTGGCCTAATGGTTAAGGTCTTAACTCTTACTCTGGCCTAATGGGTAAGGTCTTAGACTCTTACTCTGGCCTACTGGTTAAGGTCTTAATTCTTACTCTGACTTAATGGTTAAGGTTTTAACTCTTGCTCTGTGTAGGAGAGTGGAATCTGACTAATGGTTGCCCCCAACTTTTTGCCTGGTATTTAAGTGGTTTTTGACTAGTCTGGCTGGGATCCTGCTATCCAGGACCCCAGCCTATCTGCTTTCTCCCTAAAACTGTTGTGAGTACTCTAGGTACAAACATAATTGGATGCTGGGCATGCCCTACCAGTCCCTTGTAGATGGTACCCTAGGTACCCAGGGCATGGGTCCCCCAGTAGGCCTACCAGGGCTGCAGCACTTATTGTGCCACCCTGGGACAGCCACCCAAACTGACACCACCAGACCACTACTGTAGCCTGGGTAAGGTGGTGCTAGCACCCCTTACAGGGATGTAGGTACCCTATGTCCCATACCATACAACACATATACTCTCATAGGTCACCCCTATGGCAGGCCCTGGTAATCCTACAGGGCTGGGTGCTGAGGTATGTGTGAGGGGGGACCCCTACGTGAGTAGGACCTCTCTGCAACCTTCGTAAAATCGTTACTGGGTTGTTTGTAGTGTAGCCATACCATATACTCTTAACCGCATTATAAGTTATTGCGTCATGGCTGTAACTTAGGAATGGCTACGCAGAACCATATCGTGTTTGGTGTCAAACATGAAGGAATCATACCCCCAGTCCAGCCATGGGCATGGGGGCACGATTCCCCCTTGCTAGGAGGGCGATATGGGAAAAGCGGTAGAATTTGGACAACAATTTAAAAGTGCACATGTACCACAAAATGGCTACTGTTCGCCACCTACACGACTCTGGATGGCTGTTGCTGGGGAAAACCCCAGCCTCGCCATCTGGACAATAGGGCTCCTGTGGCAGGGAGGTGCCAGCACCTCCCCAGACAGGATATGTGGATTGGAACAGGGTGGGTGCACCAAATGTCCTTTCAGAGTTGCACGTAGGCAGCTGCAGAGCCCCAATTCTGCATACACCGCCTGGAACCGGTTCAGGGGCATCCTGCCCCTCGCCCAGGTGGGAAACACACAAAGGGGAGTGGGTGTAGCCACCCTTTCCCGCCTCTACTCTGATTGGTAGGCTCTATTTTGGACCATCCCCTAATCTTGGGGATATATGGGAATACCTTTGCCCTAGAGCTTTAGATTCGTACAGGACTTCACAGAACTGACCTTCGACGAGCTGCTGCCCAGCTGACTGAAGAAATCTCCCTTGGGATAAAGGAGTTATCCCCCTGCTTGGCAGGCACCTAAAAGACTACAAGATACCCAGTTGGAACTTCGTTGCTCTCATGACCTTCGACGCCTTCCAGCAACCTCGAGGTGGGTCTACAGTGCATCCCAGCGTCCTGTGAGTGTGCCCAGCAAGTCTGAGAACCCTGGACCACGTGGGTGTCGAGATCCCCGCATACCCCGAGACACCGGCCACCTCTTGTCCAGCACACGACCCCGACCAGTGGGGAAGTTGTGCTTTGGCCCATTCTTGAGCCAACCTTCAAGCAGCATTTGTGCCGACCCTCAGCTCCCTGGCCCGCTCCGGTGGCCCGTGGGAGCCCTTTTACGCACTCCATTTTGCTGCCTTCCGCGGTCCCTTGTCCCTCGACTTGTGGGCCCTGACGGAGGACAATCTTCTTTTCTAAGAGTTCCCCTGGTTGCTCCAGGCCTGCTCTACGCTCCCTGCAAAGGAGAGCACCCTCAGACCACGTGGGTCTACACCAGCAGCTGCTTTGTTCCTCTTGCGTGGGTTGCGGTTGCCAATGCTTAGTGGATCCAATCGGGACACTAACACCGCAGCGACCCTCAGCCGACGTGGGACAGTCGCCCTCCAGAAGCTGGCCTTCCTTGAAGCCTCCCAGAGCCCGTGACTGCAGAGCCCAGCTGTACCTTCCACACCTGAAGCACCCGACATCCACGAGCTTCTTCCTGTGAGCTCCCTGGTCACTGTGCTGTGACCCAGACTCTGTCCCCTCTGCTTTCAGGTTCATCTTTGTCTTTTCTTCAACTTTAATCTTCACGACTTCAACGACACTTCCAGCTAGCAGCAGTTTGGACTCCTTTTCCATAGAAAATCAGCCCGCGACCCGACACCAGAATCGACCTATGCACCCGGCTTCCCTGGGGCAGGTAACAGTGGTACTTCGGTACTTCCGTGGTGGTGGGCTCTCCAAAGCCTTAAGTCTCAAGCCTTAACTTTGTACTGTTGTTAGAAGTGTCCTTAAAACCTTAATTATTCAACCGCGACATTCTCCATAGGCTAACATTGCGATCCCGATAGCAACTTCTCGCACTGCACACGCCTCCCGTGGGTCCCCTTCCTCTTAACTGTGGGTGGATTCTTAAGGGGCCAGCGATCCTGAATGCCCTAGGCATTGCCTGTAGAATTGTCGTGGTTCTTATACCACTATTTTAGTATATGGTTTGGTCCCCCCCTGGGGCCCATTGATTTCTGTGCTATTTATTGTGTTTATAAATGCTTGTTTGAAGTGTAACTTTGCCACTAGCCACATAAAGTGACTGTGGGATTCTGTCTAGAATAAATACATATATTTTATATATATACCTGTGTGGGCTACTCTTTCATTTGGTCATTCAAGAGGTTATTATGGTAAAACAATAAGCTTAACACTCCTTCAAGACTTAGCCTGAAGGCTGCTCTCCACAGCTACCACTAGGATAGCTTTCTTTAAAGGTTGTCTTAAACCTATCATCAATAGGAGTCGAATTGGACTGGTGCAAGGTGTCCCTATAACTAGGAACAGCATATGCCAGGCCAACTTCTCACATTGGTGTGCAGCGGTTGGATTCAAGCTTGCCATTGTTTTACCAGATAACAAATTGAATTTCTAAAGTGAAAGCCACAAGGTACCAAAGGTACATATAAATTCAAGCTAGAATACAATAAGTTCTACTGAACTTGGAGTTGTGTGTAGAGGGTTTAGCACACCTTGACTACAACTCAAGAGAGGGTTCAGTAGGCCACACTTAGTGTAGGTAGATACATCACTACACTAAACATGTCTTCAGGTGGCACTAAGGCTATGGAAGGACCCCAGAGGGTCCCTATAGATAAGTATGATAATTTCACCTTTGCAGAGCTCAGGGAAATGTGCACCCTTAGGGGACTGAAGACAGAAAGAGGTGCCAACACAAAACGTCTCAAGGAGATCCTGCTCATAGCAGACTTTATGGAGTCCATAGGATCCAGAGGGACGGACAGAGTGGGTGGGCACCCCTCAGAAGAGGACACTCCCATAGTGGAATCTGAAGAGGAACAGGAAGAGGATGAAAATCCTGACCTGGAAGAAACAGACCACTCACAGCATGGAGGTGATGGCTCAAGAGGCACTCCCTCCACCCTTAAAAGGGGAGTGGTGGATCCAAGAAGGAACAGATCCCCCTCAGTGGGATCCAACCATTCTAGGAGATCCAAAGGGTCCTCTGCCTCTTCTCAGAGAAGAGAAACCTCTCATGAGAGGAAATGCAGACTGATCAAATTTGAGCAGGCTAAGCTTGAGCTTAAAAGAGAACAGTTAGCATTGGACAGGGAAACCCTGGAGCTTCAGAAAGCTTCAAAGAAATGGGGTCTAGAGATCCCTGGTGGCAGTGATGAAACCCCTAGAGTTAGAGAGAGAGTCCCTGACAATAGGAACCTCCACAAGATTGTGCCCCCCTATCAGAATGGGGATGATATCCACAAATGGATATCTGCTCTTGAAAGGGCCTGTAGAGTACAGAGGGTCCCTGTAGAGCAGTGGGCAGCAATCCTGTGGCTCTCCTTTTCAGATAAAGGTAGAGACAAGCTCCTCTCTGTAAGAGAAGAGGATGCTGATGATTATGACATCTTGAAAGCTGCTTTAATAGATGGGTTTGGCTTAACCACTGATCAATACAGACTTAAGTTCAGAGACACCCAGAAAGCACAGAATCAAGATTGGGTAGACTTTGTGGATTGTGCAACCAAGGCACTGGAAGGTTGGTTAAATGGCAGTAAAGTTAATGATTATCAAGGATTGTATAATCTCATTATGAGGGAGCAGATTCTTAATAATTGTCAGAACCAACTTTTACGCCAGCACCTGGTGGACTCTGATCTGACCTCTCCCCAAGAATTGGGAAAGAAGGCAGACAAATGGGTCAGAACCAGGATTAGGCCTAAGAACCAAGTTGGTGACCAGAAGAAGGATTCCACTAAGCCCAAAGAGAAAGGTGGGGATGATAAACAAGAAAAGTCCTCTGAAGGGCCCCAACAACCCAGTGCTGGGGGTGGGTCCCAAAATACTTCCTCTAATAACAAGAAACCATATTGCCATGTGTGTAAGAAACCTGGCCACTGGAAAACTGACTCCAGCTGTCCAAAGAATGGCAATAAAGAGAATGTTCCTCCAAAACCTGCTCCAACACCTCCTGTTACTACTAGTAGTAATCCCCCAGGTGGTGGGAGTGCACCCAAAAACTTAGTTGGGTTCTCTTTGGGGACACCAGTGGACTCTGGCCTAACCAGGTCCCCTGCATTAGCAACTATGGTCTGTGATGGTGGCATGGGGTTTGCCAACTTTACCATGAGTCCCAGTATCCTGGGCAGGTACAGACAAGAACCAATAATCAATGGTCAGAAGGCTGTGGCCTATAAGGACACAGGGGCCAGTGTCACCATGGTGACCAAGAGACTAGTGCCCCTAGAACAGCTTTTACCTGGGTTTAGCTACCAGGTGACCAATATAGATGGAATCAGGACAGATCATCCCATGGCAGTGATAAATCTCAGCTGGGGAGGGGTCACTGGCCCCAAGAGAGTGGCAGTGTCCCCAAACTTGCCTGTAGATTGTCTACTGGGGAATGATCTAGAAATCTCAGCCTGGGCTGAGGTTGACCACAAGGCCCATTTGAAAATGGTAGGAATCCCTGAGAAAGTGGATGAGACCCTGAGGGCCTCACCTCCACCCCAGGAGAAAATAGAAAGAGTGAAGCCTGAAACTATGGATCACTCTACCCAAACAGAGAGCATAGGGGAAGAGGAACAGTCCTCCCCCCACCAGACTACAGGTAAGGGTCAAGTTTCTCAGGGAACTGATCCTGCCCCTTGTGAAGTAACTGCCCCAGAAGTGGACAGGCCTGACCTGCCCACCTCTCTGAGGGCAGGGGATCCTTCCAAGGTGGTACCCAGTCTGGAGCAGGTATCCTGCCCCTCTCTACCCTGCCTCAGTCAGCCCAGGGCTGCAGAGGTCATGGAGGTCAGTGGACCCTTATTGGCCCCCTGCCCAGAGGAACCCCCTCATCAACAGATTAGGGACACCCAGCAGAGTAGTTTCAGCCAGGTGAATATTCCTCTACAAACTGAGGGATCCCCCTTACCCTAGGTATAGGCACCCCTCAAATGGATGTTGTTGAGCACAGGGAAACCTGGGGCCTAGCTGCCCCAAACCTTCCAGTGCTCTCCACTATTCCAGACAAAGGGATCCAACCCCCAGCTGTAGGCAGCCAGAGGTTGACCCTTAGGGCCAGATATGACACCATCATGGGCAGAAAGGCTTCCATAGTGGCCAGTGATCTGAGGAGGTTGAGACCAACCCAAGTAGGGTCTCACTTCCAGACTCAGACACCCCACCAGCCCACCTCTGACCCAAAAACCAATACAGGTAATTTCCCTAGACTTTGGAGAAACTCTAGAACCCCTTGGGGTAGGATTTCCCAAGTGGACCATGACACAGGGAGCAACCATGTTAGTACAGGTTCTTCCTTATATGGCCACTCAGGAAATAAAGGCTTATCTGGACAAGGTTAGCCTTATCTCCTTTCGTTTGGGGGGGGGGTTATGTAGGAGAGTGGAATCTGACTAATGGTTGCCCCCAACTTTTTGCCTGGTATTTAAGTGGTTTTTGACTAGTCTGGCTGGGATCCTGCTATCCAGGACCCCAGCCTATCTGCTTTCTCCCTAAAACTGTTTTGAGTACTCTAGGTACAAACATAATTGGATGCTGGGCATGCCCTACCAGTCCCTTGTAGATGGTACCCTAGGTACCCAGGGCATGGGTCCCCCAGTAGGCTTACCAGGGCTGCAGCACTTATTGTGCTACCCTGGGACAGCCACCCAAACTGACACCACCATACCACTACTTTAGCCTGGGTAAGGTGGTGCTAGCACCCCTTACAGGGATGTAGGTACCCTATGTCCCATACCATACAACACATATACTCTCATAGGTCACCCCTATGGCAGGCCCTGGTAATCCTACAGGGCTGGGTGCTGAGGTATGTGTGAGGGGGGACCCCTACGTGAGTAGGACCTCTCTGCAACCTTCGTAAAATCGTTACTGGGTTGTTTGTAGTGTAGCCATACCATATACTCTTAACCGCATTATAAGTTATTGCGTCTTGGCTGTAACTTAGGAATGGCTACGCAGAACCATATCGTGTTTGGTGTCAAACATGAAGGAATCATACCCCCAGTCCAGCCATGGGCATGGGGGCACGATTCCCCCTTGCTAGGAGGGCGATATGGGAAAAGCGGTAGAATTTGGACACCAATTTAAAAGTGCACATGTACCACAAAATGGCTACTGTTCGCCACCTACACGACTCTGGCTGGCTGTTGCTGGGGAAAACCCCAGCCTCGCCATCTGGACAATAGGGCTCCTGTGGCAGGGAGGTGCCAGCACCTCCCCAGACAGGATATGTGGATTGGAACAGGGTGGGTGCACCAAATGTCCTTTCAGAGTTGCACGTAGGCAGCTGCAGAGCCCCAATTCTGCATACACCGCCTGGAACCGGTTCAGGGGCATCCTGCCCCTCGCCCAGGCGGGAAACACACAAAGGGGAGTGGGTGTAGCCACCCTTTCCCGCCTCTACTCTGATTGGTAGGCTCTATTTTGGACCATCCCCTAATCTTGGGGATATATGGGAATAACTTTGCCCTAGAGCTTTAGATTCGTACAGGACTTCACAGAACTGACCTTCGACGAGCTGCTGCCCAGCTGACTGAAGAAATCTCCCTTGGGATAAAGGAGTTATCCCCCTGCTTGGCAGGCACCTAAAAGACTACAAGATACCCGGTTGGAACTTTGTTGCTCTCACGACCTTCAACGCCTTCCAGCAACCTCGAGGTGGGTCTCCAGTGCATCCCAGCGTCCTGTGAGTGTGCCCAGCAAGTCTGAGCACCCTGGACCACGTGGGTGTCGAGATCCCCGCATACCCCAAGACACCGGCCACCTCTTGTCCAGCACACGACCCCGACCAGTGGGGAAGTTGTGCTTTGGCCCATTCTTGAGCCAACCTTCAAGCAGCATTTGTGCCGACCCTCAGCTCCCTGGCCCGCTCCGGTGGCCCGTGGGAGCCCTTTTACGCACTCCATTTTGCTGCCTTCCGCGGTCCCTTGTCCCTCGACTTGTGGGCCCTGACGGAGGACAATCTTCTTTTCTAAGAGTTCCCCTGGTTGCTCCAGGCCTGCTCTAAGCTCCCTGCAAAGGAGAGCACCCTCAGACCACGTGGGTCTACACCAGCAGCTGCTTTGTTCATCTTGCGTGGGTTGCGGTTGCCAATGCTTAGTGGATCCAATCGGGACACTAACACCGCAGCGACCCTCAGCCGACGTGGGACAGTCGCCCTCCAGAAGCTGGCCTTCCTTGAAGCCTCCCAGAGCCCGTGACTGCAGAGCCCAGCTGTACCTTCCACACCTGAAGCACCCGACATCCACGAGCTCCTTCCTGTGAGCTCCCTGGTCACTGTGCTGTGACCCAGACTCTGTCCCCTCTGCTTTCAGGTTCATCTTTGTCTTTTCTTCAACTTTAATCTTCACGACTTCAACGACACTTCCAGCTAGCAGCAGTTTGGACTCCTTTTCCATAGAAAATCAGCCCGCGACCCGACACCAGAATCGACCTATGCACCCGGCTTCCCTGGGGCAGGTAACAGTGGTACTTCGGTACTTCCGTGGTGGTGGGCTCTCCAAAGCCTTAAGTCTCAAGCCTTAACTTTGTACTGTTGTTAGAAGTGTCCTTAAAACCTTAATTATTCAACCGCGACATTCTCCATAGGCTAACATTGCGATCCCGATAGCAACTTCTCGCACTGCACACGCCTCCCGTGGGTCCCCTTCCTCTTAACTGTGGGTGGATTCTTAAGGGGCCAGCGATCCTGAATGCCCTAGGCATTGCCTGTAGAATTGTCGTGGTTCTTATACCACTATTTTAGTATATGGTTTGGTCCCCCCCTGGGGCCCATTGATTTCTGTGCTATTTATTGTGTTTATAAATGCTTGTTTGAAGTGTAACTTTGCCACTAGCCACATAAAGTGACTGTGGGATTCTGTCTAGAATAAATACATATATTTTATATATATACCTGTGTGGGCTACTCTTTCATTTGGTCATTCAAGAGGTTATTATGGTAAAACAATAAGCTTAACACTCCTTCAAGACTTAGCCTGAAGGCTGCTCTCCACAGCTACCACTAGGATAGCTTTCTTTAAAGGTTGTCTTAAACCTATCATCAATAGGAGTCGAATTGGACTGGTGCAAGGTGTCCCTATAACTAGGAACAGCATATGCCAGGCCAACTTCTCACACTCTGGCCTAATGGTTAAGGTCCTAACTCTTACTCTGGCCTAATGGTTAAGGTATTAGACTCTTACTCTGGCCTAATGGTTAAGGTCTTGACTCTTACTCTGGCCTAATGGTTAAGGTCTTAGACTCTTACTCTGGCCTAATGGTTAAGGTCTTAGACTCTTACTCTGGCCTAATGTTAAAGGTCTTAACTCTTACGCTGGCCTAATGGTTAAGGTCTTAGACTCTTACTCTGGCCTAACGGCTAAGGTCTTAGACTCTTACTCTGGCCCAATGGTTAAGGTTTTAGACGTTTACTCTTGCCTAATGGTTAAGGTCTTAACTCTTACTCTGGCCTAATGGTTAAGGTCTTAGACTCTTACTCTGGCCTACTGGTTAAGGTCTTAATTCTTACTCTGACTTAATGGTTAAGGTTTTAACTCTTGCTCTGGCCTAATGGTTAAGGTCCTAACTCTTACTCTGGCCTAATGGTTAAGGTATTAGACTCTTACTCTGGCCTAATGGTTAAGGTCTTGACTCTTACTCTGGCCTAATGGTTAAGGTCTTAGACTCTTACTCTGGCCTAATGGTTAAGGTATTATACTCTTACTCTGGCCTAATGGCTAAGGTCTTGACTCTCACTCTGGCCTAATGGTTAAGGTCTAGACTCCTACTCTGGCCTACTGGTTAAGGTCTTAACTCTTACTGTGGCCTAATGGTTAAGGTCTTAGACTCTTACTGTGGCCTAATGGTTAAGGTCTTAGACTCTTACTCTGGCCTACTGGTTAAGACCTTAACTCTTACTCTGGCCTAATGCTTAAGGTTTTAACTCTTACTCTGGCCTAATGGTTAAGGTTTTAGACTCTTACTCTGGCCTAACGGTTAAAGTCTTAGACTCTTACTCTGGCCTAATGATTAAGGTCTTATCTCTTACTCTGGCCTAATGGTTAAGGTCTAAGACTCTTACTCTTGCCTAATGGTTAAGGTCTTAACTCTTACTCTGGCCTAATGGTTAAGGTCTTAACTCTTACTTTGGACTAATGGTTAAGGTCTTAGACTCTCACTCTGGCATAATTGCTAAGGTCTTAACTCTTACTCTGGCCTACTGGTTAAGGTCTTAGACTCTTACTCTGGCCTACTGGTTAAAGTCTTAACTCTTACTCTGGCCTAATGGTTAAGGTTTTAACTCTTACTCTGGCCTAATGGTTGAGGTCTTAGACTCTTACTCTGGCCTAATGGTTAAGGTCTTAGACTCTCACTCTGGCATAATGGCTAAGGTATTAGACTCTTACTCTGGCCTAATGGTTAAGGTCTTGACTCTTACTCTGGCCTAATGGTTAAGGTCTTAGACTCTTACACTGGCCTACTGGTTAAGGTTTTTGTTCTTACTCTGGCCTAATGGTTAAGGTCCTAACTCTTACTATTGACTAATGGTTAAGGTCTTAACTCTTACTCTGGCCTAATGGGTAAGGTCTTAGACTCTTACTCTGTCCTAATGGTTAAGGTCTTGACTCTTACTCTGGCCTAATGGTTAAAGTCTTAGACTCTTACTCTGGCCTAATGGTTAAGGTCTAGACTCTTATTCTGGACTAATGGTTAAGCTCTTAACTCTTCCTCTGGACTAATGGCTAAGTTCTTAACTCTTACTCTGACCTAATGGTTAAGGTCTTAGACTCTTACTCTGGCCTAATGGTTAAGGTCGCAGACTCTTACTCTTGCCTAATGGTTAAGATCTTAACTCTTACTCTGGCCTAATGGTTAAGGTGTTAACTCTTACTCTGGCCTAATGGTTAAGGTCTTAGACTCTTACACTGGCCTACTGGTTAAGGTTTTTGTTCTTACTCTGGCCTAATGGTTAAGGTCCTAACTCTTACTATTGACTAATGGTTAAGGTCTTAACTCTTACTCTGGCCTAATGGGTAAGTTCTTAGACTCTTACTCTGTCCTAATGGTTAAGGTCTTAGACTCTTACTTTGGCCTAATGGTTAAGATCTAGACTCTTACTCTGGCCTAATCCGTAAGGTCTTAACTCTTACTATGGCCTAATGGTTAAGGTCTTAGACTCTTACTCTGGCCTAATGGTTAAGGTCTGAACTCTTACTCTGGCCTAATGGGGAACGTCTTAGACTCTTACTCTGGCCTACTGGTTAAGGTCTTAATTCTTACTCTGGCCTAATGGTTAAGGTTTTAACTCTTACTCTGGCCTAATGGTTAAGGTCTTAGACTCTTACTCTGGCCTACTGGTTAAGGTCTTAATTCTTACTCTGACTTCATGGTTAAGGTTTTAACTCTTGCTCTGGCCTAATGGTTAAGGTCCTAACTCTTACTCTGGCCTAATGGTTAAGGTCTTAGACTCTTACTCTGGGCTACTGGTTAAGGTCTTAATTCTTACTCTGACTTAATGGTTAAGGTTTTAACTCTTGCTCTGGCCTAATGGTTAAGGTCCTAACTCTTACTCTGGCCTAATGGTTAAGTGTAGGAGAGTGGAATCTGACTAATGGTTGCCCCCAACTTTTTGCCTGGTATTTAAGTGGTTTTTGACTAGTCTGGCTGGGATCCTGCTATCCAGGACCCCAGCCTTTCTGCTTTCTCCCTAAAACTGTTGTGAGTACTCTAGGTACAAACATAATTGGATGCTGGGCATGCCCTACCAGCCCCTGGTAGATGGTACCCTAGGTACCCAGGGCATGGGTCCCCCAGTAGGCCTACCAGGGCTGCAGCACGTATTGTGCCACCCTGGGACAGCCACCCAAACTGACACCACCAGGCCACTACTGTAGCCTGGGTAAGGTGGTGCTAGCACCCCTTACAGGGATGTAGGTACCCTATGTCCCATACCATTACAACACATATACTCTCATAGGTCACCCCTATGGCAGGCCCTGGTAATCCTACAGGGCTGGGTGCTGAGGTATGTGTGAGGGGGGACCCCTACGTGAGTAGGACCTCCCTGCAACCTTCGTAAAACCGTTACTGGGTTGTTTGGAGTGTAGCCATACCATATACTCTTACCGCATTATAAGTTATTGCGTCATCGCTGTAACTTGGGACTGGCTACACAGAACCATATTGTGTTTGGTGTCAAACATGAAGGAATCATACCCCCAGTCCAGCCATGGGCATGGGGGCATGATTCCCCCTTGCTAGGAGGGTGATATGGGAAAAGCGGTAGATTTTAGAAACCAATTTAAAAGTGCACGTGTACCACAAAATGGCTACTGTTCGCCACCTACACGACTCTGGCTGGCTGTTGCTGGGGAAAATCCCAGCCTCGCCAGCTGGACAATAGGGCTCCTGTGGCAGGGAGGTGCCAGCACCTCCCCAGACAGGATAATGTGGATTGGAACAGGGTGGGTGCACCAAATGTCCATTCAGAGTTGCACGTAGGCAGCTGCAGAGCCCCAATTCTGCATACACCACCTGGAACCGGTTCAGGGGCATCCTGCCCCTCGCCCAGGCGGGAAACACACAAAGGGGAGTGGGTGTAGCCACCCTTTCCCGCCTCTACTCTGATTGGCAGGCTCTATTTTGGACCATCCCCTAATCTTGGGGATATATGGGAATAACTTTGCCCTAGAGCCTTAGATTCGTCCAGAACTTCACAGAACTGACCTTCAACGAGCTGCTGCCCAGCTGACCGAAGAAATCTCCCTTGGGATAAAGGAGTTATCCCCCTGCTTGGCAGGCACCTAAAAGACTACAAGATACCCGGTTGGAACTTCGTTGCTCTCACGACCTTCGACGCCTTCCAGCAACCTCGAGGTGGGTCTCCAGTGCATCCCAGCGTCCTGTGAGTGTGCCCAGCAAGTCTGAGCACCCTGGACCACGTGGGTGTCGAGATCCCCGCATACCCTGAGACACCGGCCACCTCTTGTCCAGCACACGACCCCGACCAGTGGGGAAGTTGTGCTTTGGCCCATTTCTGAGCCAACCATCCAGCAGCATTTGTGCCGACCCTCAGCTCTCTGGCCCGCTCCGGTGGCCCGTGGGAGCCCTTTTACGCACTCCATTTTGCTGCCTTCCGCGGTCCCTTGTCCCTCGACTTGTGGGCCCTGACGGAGGACAATCTTCGCTTCTAAGAATTCCCCTGGTTGCTCCAGGCCTGCTCTACGCTCCCTGAAAAAGAGAGCACCCTCAAACCTCGTGGGTCTGCACCAGCAGCTGCTTTGTCTATTTTTCGTGGGTTGCGGTTGCCAAGGCTTAGTGGATCCAATCGGGACACTAACACCGCAGCGACCCTCAGCCGACGTGGGACAGTCGCCCTCCAGAAGCTGGCCTTCCTTGAAGCCTCCCGGAGCCCGTGACTGCAGAGCCCAGCTGTACTTCCTACACCTGAAGCACCCGACTTCCACGAGCTCCTTGCTGTGAGCTCCCTGGTCACTTGCTGTGACCCAGACTCTGTCCCCTCTGCTTTCAGGTTCATCTTTATCTTCTCTTCAACTTCAATCTTCACGACTTCAGCGACACTCGCAGCTAGCAGCAGTTTGGACTACTTTTCCATTTAGAATCAGCCCGCGACCCGACACCAGAATCGACCTATGCACCCGGCTTCCCTGGGGCAGGTAACAGTGGAACTTCGGTACTTCCATGGTGGTGGGCTCTCCAAAGCCTTAAGTCTCAAGCCTTAACTTTGTACTGTTGCCAGAAGTGTCCTTTAACTTTGAATATTCAACCGCGACATTCTCCATAGGCTATCATTGCGATCCCGATAGCAGCTCTTTGCACTGCACGCGTCTCCCGTGGGTCCCCTTCCTCTTAACTGTGGGTGGATTCTGAAGGGGCAAGCGATCCTGAATGCCCTAGGCATTGCCTGTAGAATTGTCGTGGTTCTTATACCACTATTTTAGTATATGGTTTGGTCCCCCCCTGGGGCCCATTGATTTCTGTGCTATTTATTGTGTTTAGAAATGCTTGTTTGAATTGTAACTTTGCCACTAGCCACATAAAGTGACTGTGGGATTCTGTCTAGAATAAATACATATATTTTATATATATACCTGTGTGGGCTACTCTTTCATTTGGTTATTCAAGAGGTTATTATGGTAAAACAATAAGCTTAACACTCCTTCAAGACTTAGCCTGAAGGCTGCTCTCCACAGCTACCACTAGGATAGCTTTCTTTAAAGGTTGTCTTAAACCTAACATCAATAGGAGTCGAATTGGACTGGTGCAAGGTGTCCCTATAACTAGGAACAGCATATGCCAGGCCAACTTCTCACATTGGTGTGCAGCGGTGGGATTCAAGCTTGCCATTGTTTTACCAGATAACTATTTGAATTTCTAAAGTGAAAGCCACTTGGTACCAAAGGTACATATAAATTCAAGCTAGAATACAATAAGTTCTACTGAACTTAGAGTTGTGTGTAGAGGGTTTAGCACACCTTGACTACAACTCAAGAGAGGGTTCAGTAGGCCACACTTAGTGTAGGTAGATACATCACTACACTAAACATGTCTTCCAGTGGCACTAAGGCTATGGAAGGACCCCAGAGGGTCCCAGTAGATAAGTATGATAATTTCACCTTTGCTGAGCTCAGGGAAATGTGCACCCTTAGGAGACTGAAGACAGAAAGAGGTGCCAACACAAAACGTCTCAAGGAGATCCTGCTCATAGCAGACTTTATGGAGTCCATAGGATCCAGAGGGACGGACAACGTGGGTGGGCACCCCTCAGAAGAGGACACTCCCAGAGTGGAATCTGAAGAGGAACAGGAAGAGGATGAAAATCCTGACCTGGAAGACACAGACCACTCACAGCATGGAGGTGATGGCCCAAGAGGCACTCCCTCCACCCTTAAAAGGAGAGTGGTGGACCCCAGAAGGAACAGATCCCCCTCAGTGGGATCCAACCATTCTAGGGGATCCAAAGGGTCCTCTGCCTCTTCTCAGAGAAGAGAAACCTCTCATGAGAGGAAATGCAGACTGATCAAATTTGAGTAGGCTAAGCTTCAGCTTAAAAGAGAACAGTTAGCATTAGACAGGGAAACCCTGGAGCTTCAGAAAGCTTCAAAGAAATGGGGTCTAGAGATCCCTGGTGGCAGTGATGAAACCCCTAGAGTTAGAGAGAGAGTCCCTGACAATAGGAACCTCCACAAGATTGTGCCCCCCTATCAGAATGGGGATGATATCCACAAATGGATATCTGCTCTTGAAAGGGCCTGTAGAGTACAGAGGGTCCCTGTAGAGCAGTGGGCAGCAATCCTGTGGCTCTCCTTTTCAGATAAAGGGAGAGACAAGCTCCTCTCTGTAAGAGAAGAGGATGCTGATGATTATTATATCTTGAAAGCTGCTTTAATAGATGGGTTTGGCTTAACCACTGATCAATACAGACTTAAGTTCAGAGACACCCAGAAAGCACAGAATCAAGATTGGGTAGACTTTGTGGAATGTGCAACCAAGGCACTGGAAGGTTGGTTAAATGGCAGTAAAGTTAATGATTATCAAGGATTGTATAATCTCATTATGAGGGAGCAGATTCTTAATAATTGTCAGAACCAACTTTTACACCAGCACCTGGTGGACTCTGATCTGACCTCTCCCCAAGAATTGGGAAAGAAGGCAGACAAATGGGTCAGAACCAGGATCAGGCCTAAGAACCAAGTTGGTGACCAGAAGAAGGATTCCACTAAGCCCAAAGAGAAAGGTGGGGATGATAAACTAGAAAAGTCCTCTGAAGGGCCCCAACAAACCAGTGCTGGGGGTGGGTCCCAAAATACTTCCTCTAATACCAAGAAACCATATTGCCATGTGTGTAAGAAACCTGGCCACTGGAAAACTGACTCCAGCTGTCCTAAGAATGGCAATAAAGAAAATGTTCCTCCAAAACCAGCTCCAACACCTCCTGTTACTACTAGTAGTAATCCCCCAGGTGGTGGGAGTGCACCCAAAAACTTAGTTGGGTTCTCTTTGGGGACACCAGTGGACTCTGGCCTAGCCAGGTCCCCTGCATTAGCAACTATGGTCTGTGATGGTGGCATGGGGTTTGCCAACTTTACCATGAGCCCCAGTATTCTGGGCAGGTACAGACAAGAACCAATAATCAATGGTCAGAAGGCTGTGGCCTATAAGGACACAGGGGCCAGTGTCACCATGGTGACCAAGAGGCTAGTGCCCCTAGATCAGCTTTTACCTGGGTTTAGCTATCAGGTGACCAACATTGATGGAATCAGGACAGATCATCCCATGGCAGTGATAAATCTCAGCTGGGGAGGAGTCACTGGCCCCAAGAGAGTGGCAGTGTCCCCAAACTTGCCTGTGGATTGTCTACTGGGGAATGATCTAGAAATCTCAGCCTGGGCTGAGGTTGACCACAAGGCCCATTTGAAAATGGTAGGAATTCCTGAGAGAGTGGATGAGACCCTGAGGGCCTCACCTCCACCCCAGGAGAAAATAGAAAGAGTGAAGCCTGAAACTATGGATCACTCTACACAAACAGAGAGCATAGGGGAGGAGGAGCAGTCTTTCCCCCACCAGACTACAGGTAAAGGTCCAGTTTCTCAGGGAACTGATCCTGCCCCTTGTGAAGTAACTGCCCCAGAAGTGGACAGGCCTGGCCTGCCCACCTCTCTGATGGCAGGGGATCCTTCCAAGGTGGTACCCAGTCTGGAGCAGGTATCCTGCCCCTCTCTACCCTGCCTCAGTCAGCCCAGGGCTGCAGAGGTCAGGGAGGTCAGTGGACCCTTATTGGGCCCCTGCCCAGAGGAACCCCCTCATCAACAGATTAGGGACACCCAGCAGAGTAGTTTCAGCCAGGTGAATATTCCTCTACAAACTGAGGGATCCCCCTTACCCCTAGGTATAGGCACCCCTCAAATGGATGTTGTTGCGCACAGGGAAACCTGGGGCCTAGCTGCCCCAAACCTTCCAGTGCCCTCCACTATTCCAGCCAAAGGGATCCAACCCCCAGCTGTAGGCAGCCAGAGGTTGACCCTTAGGGCCAGATATGACACCGTCATGGGCAGAAAGGCTTCCATAGTGGCCAGTGATCTGAGGAGGTTGAGACCAGCCCAAGTAGGGTCTCACTTCCAGACTCAGACACCCCACCAGCCCACCTCTGACCCAAAAACCAATACAGGTAATTTCCCTAGACTTTGGAGAAACTCTAGAACCCCTTGGGGTAGGATTTCCCAAGTGGACCATGACACAGGGAGCAACCATGTTAGTACAGGTTCTTCCTTATATGGCCACTCAGGAAATAAAGGCTTATCTGGACAAGGTTAGCCTTATCTCCTTTCGTTTGGGTGCGGGTTATGTAGGAGAGTGGAATCTGACTAATGGTTGCCCCCAACTTTTTGCCTGGTATTTAAGTGGTTTTTGACTAGTCTGGCTGGGATCCTGCTATCCAGGACCCCAGCCTATCTGCTTTCTCCCTAAAACTGTTGTGAGTACTCTAGGTACAAACATAATTGGATGCTGGGCATGCCCTACCAGCCCCTGGTAGATGGTACCCTAGGTACCCAGGGCATGGGTCCCCCAGTAGGCCTACCAGGGCTGCAGCACTTATTGTGCCACCCTGGGACAGCCACCCAAACTGACACCACCAGGCCACTACTGTAGCCTGGGTAAGGTGGTGCTAGCACCCCTTACAGGGATGTAGGTACCCTATGTCCCATACCATTACAACACATATACTCTAATAGGTCACCCCTATGGCAGGCCCTGGTAATCCTACAGGGCTGGGTGCTGAGGTATGTGTGAGGGGGGACCCCTACATGAGTAGGACCTCCCTGCAACCTTCGTAAAACCGTTACTGGGTTGTTTGTAGTGTAGCCATACCATATACTCTTACCGCATTATAAGTTATTGCGTCATCGCTGTAACTTGGGACTGGCTACACAGAACCATATCGTGTTTGGTGTCAAACATGAAGGAATCATACCCCCAGTCCAGCCATGGGCATGGGGGCACAATTCCCCCTTGCTAGGAGGGTGATATGGGAAAAGCGGTAGATTTTAGAAACCAATTTAAAAGTGCACGTGTACCACAAAATGGCTACTGTTTTCCACCTACACGACTCTGGCTGGCTGTTGCTGGGGAAAATCCCAGCCTCGCCAGCTGGACAATAGGGCTCCTGTGGCAGGGAGGTGCCAGCACCTCCCCAGACAGGATAATGTGGATTGGAACAGGGTGGGTGCACCAAATGTCCATTCAGAGTTGCACGTAGGCAGCTGCAGAGCCCCAATTCTGCATACACCGCCTGGAACCGGTTCAGGGGCATCCTGCCCCTCGCCCAGGCGGGAAACACACAAAGGGGAGTGGGTGTAGCCACCCTTTCCCGCCTCTACTCTGATTGGCAGGCTCTATTTTGGACCATCCCCTAATCTTGGGGATATATGGGAATAACTTTGCCCTAGAGCCTTAGATTCGTCCAGAACTTCACAGAACTGACCTTCAACGAGCTGCTGCCCAGCTGACCGAAGAAATCTCCCTTGGGATAAAGGAGTTATCCCCCTGCTTGGCAGGCACCTAAAAGACTACAAGATACCCGGTTGGAACTTCGTTGCTCTCACGACCTTCGACGCCTTCCAGCAACCTCGAGGTGGGTCTCCAGTGCATCCCAGCGTCCTGTGAGTGTGCCCAGCAAGTCTGAGCACCCTGGACCACGTGGGTGTCGAGATCCCCGCATACCCCGAGACACCAGCCACCTCTTGTCCAGCACACGACCCTGACCAGTGGGGAAGTTGTGCTTTGGCCCATTTCTGAGCCAACCATCCAGCAGCATTTGTGCCGACCCTCAGCTCCCTGGCCGGCTCCGGTGGCCCGTGGGAGCCCTTTTACGCACTCCATTTTGCTGCCTTCCGCGGTCCCTTGTCCCTCGACTTGTGGGCCCTGACGGAGGACAATCTTCGCTTCTAAGAGTTCCCCTGGTTGCTCCAGGCCTGCTCTACGCTCCCTGAAAAAGAGAGCACCCTCAGACCTCGTGGGTCTGCACCAGCAGCTGCTTTGTCTATTTTGCGTGGGTTGCGGTTGCCAAGGCTTAGTGGATCCAATCGGGACACTAACACCGCAGCGACCCTCAGCCGACGTAGGACAGTCGCCCTCCAGAAGCTGGCCTTCCTTGAAGCCTCCCGGAGCCTGTGACTGCAGAGCCCAGCTGTACTTCCTACACCTGAAGCACCCGACTTCCACGAGCTCCTTGCTGTGAGCTCCCTGGTCACTTGCTGTGACCCAGACTCTGTCCCCTCTGCTTTCAGGTTCAGCTTTATCTTCTCTTCAACTTCAATCTTCACGACTTCAACGACACTCGCAGCTAGCAGCAGTTTGGACTACTTTTCCATAGAAAATCAGCCCGCGACCCGACACCAGAATCGACCTATGCACCCGGCTTCCCTGGGGCAGGTAACAGTGGTACTTCGGTACTCCCGTGGTGGTGGGCTCTCCAAAGCCTTAAGTCTCAAGCCTTAACTTTGTACTGTTGCTAGAAGTGTCCTTTAACTTTGAATATTCAACCGCGACATTCTCCATAGGCTATCATTGCGATCCCAATAGCAGCTCTTTGCACTGCACGCGTCTCCCGTGGGTCCCCTTCCTCTTAACTGTGGGTGGATTCTGAAGGGGCAAGCGATCCTGAATGCCCTAGGCATTGCCTGTAGAATTGTCGTGGTTCTTATACCACTATTTTAGTATATGGTTTGGTCCCCCCCTGCGGCCCATTGATTTCTGTGCTATTTATTGTGTTTAGAAATGCTTGTTTGAATTGTAACTTTGCCACTAGCCACATAAAGTGACTGTGGGATTCTGTCTAGAATAAATACATATATATTATATATATACCTGTGTGGGCTACTCTTTCATTTGGTTATTCAAGAGGTTATTATGGTAAAACAATAAGCTTAACACTCCTTCAAGACTTAGCCTGAAGGCTGCTCTCCACAGCTACCACTAGGATAGCTTTCTTTAAAGGTTGTCTTAAACCTAACATCAATAGGAGTCGAATTGGACTGGTGCAAGGTGTCCCTATAACTAGGAACAGCATATGCCAGGCCAACTTCTCACATTAAGGTATTAGACTCTTACTCTGGCCTAATGGTTAAGGTCTTGACTCTTACTCTGGCCTAATGGTTAAGGTATTATACTCTTACTCTGGCCTAATGGCTAAGGTCTTGACTCTCACTCTGGCCTAATGGTTAAGGTCTAGACTCCTACTCTGGCCTACTGGTTAAGGTCTCAACTCTTACTGTGGCCTAATGGTTAAGGTCTTAGACTCTTACTCTGGCCTACTGGTTAAGACCTTAGCTCTTACTCTGGCCTAATGGTTAAGGTTTTAACTCTTACTCTGGCCTAATGGTTAAGGTTTTAGACTCTTACTCTGGCCTAACGGTTAAAGTCTTAGACTCTTACTCTGGCCTAATGGTTAAGGTCTTATCACTTACTCTGGCCTAATGGTTAAGGTCTAAGACTCTTACTCTTGCCTAACGGTTAAGGTCTTAACTCTTACTCTGGCCTAATGGTTAAGGTCTTAACTCTTACTTTGGACTAATGGTTAAGGTCTTAGACTCTCACTCTGGCATAATGGCTAATGTCTTAACTCTTACTCTGGCCTACTGGTTAAGGTCTTAGACTCTTACTCTGGCCTACTGGTTAAAGTCTTAACTCTTACTCTGGCCTAATGGTTAAGGTTTTAACTCTTACTCTGGCCTAATGGTTGAGGTCTTAGACTCTTACTCTGGCCTAAAGGTTAAGGTCTTAACTCTTACTCTGACCTAACGGTTAAGGTCTTAGACTCTTACTCTGGCCTAATGGTTAAGGTCTTAACTCTTACTCTGGCCTAATGGTTAAGATCTTAGACTCTTACTATGGACTACTGGTTAAGGTCTTAACTCTTACTCTGGCCTACTGGTTAAGGCCTTAATTCTTACTCTGACTTAATGGTTAAGGTTTTAACTCTTGCTCTGGCCTAATGGTTAAGGTTTTAGACTCTTACTCTGGCCTAATGCTTAATGTCTTAGACTCTTACTCTGGCCTAATGGTTAAGGTCTTAGACTCTTACACTGGTCTGCTGGTTAAGGTCTTTGCTCTTACTCTGGCCTACTGGTTAAGGTCCTAGACTCTTACTCTGGCCTAATGGTTAAGGTCCTAACTATTACTATTGACTAATGGTTAAGGTCTTAACTCTTACTCTGGCCTAATTGGTAAGGTCTTAGACTCTTACTCTGGCCTACTGGTTAAGGTCTTAACTCTTACTCTGGCCTAATGGGTAAGATCTTAGACTCTTACTCTGTCCTAATGGTTAAGGTCTTAGACTCTTACTCTGGCCTAATGGTTAAGGTCTAGACTCTTACTCTGGCCTAATCCGTAAGGTCTTAACTCTTACTATGGCCTAATGGTTAAGGTCATAGACTCTTACTCTTGCCTAATGGTTAAGGTCTTAACTCTTACTCTGGCCTAATGGTTAAGGTCTTAACTCTTACTTTGGCCTAATGGTGAAGGTCTTAACTCTTACTATTGACTAATGGTTAAGGTCTTAACTCTTACTCTATCCTAATGGTTAAGGTCTTAGACTCTTACTCTGGCCTAATGGTTAAGGTCTTAATTCTTACTCTGGCCTAATGGGTAAGGTCTTAGACTCTTACTCTGGCCTAATGGTTAAGGTCTTAACTCTTACTCTGGCCTAATGGGTAAGGTCTTAGACTCTTACTCTGGCCTAATGTTAAAGGTCTTAACTCTTACACTGGCCTAATGGTTAAGGTCTTAGACTCTTACTCTGGCCTAACGGTTAAGGTCTTAGACTCTTACTCTGGCCCAATGGTTAAGGTTTTAGACGTTTATTCTTGCCTAATGGTTAAGGTCTTAACTCTTACTCTGGCCTAATGGTTAAGGTCTTAGACTCTTACTCTGGCCTACTGGTTAAGGTCTTAATTCTTACTCTGACTTAATGGTTAAGGTTTTAACTCTTGCTCTGGCCTAATGGTTAAGGTCCTAACTCTTACTCTGGCCTAATGGTTAAGGTATTAGACTCTTACTCTGGCCTAATGGTTAAGGTCTTGACTCTTACTCTGGCCTAATGGTTAAGGTCTTAGACTCTTACTCTGGCCTAATGGTTAAGGTATTATACTCTTACTCTGGCCTAATGGCTAAGGTCTTGACTCTCACTCTGGCCTAATGGTTAAGGTCTAGACTCCTACTCTGGCCTACTGGTTAAGGTCTTAACTCTTACTGTGGCCTAATGGTTAAGGACTTAGACTCTTACTCTGGCCTACTGGTTAAGACCTTAACTCTTACTCTGGCCTAATGGTTAAGGTTTTAACTCTTACTCTGGCCTAATATTTAAGGTTTTAGACTCTTACTCTGGCCTAATGGTTAAAGTCTTAGACTCTTACTCTGGCCTAATGGTTAAGGTCTTATCTCTTACTCTGGCCTAATGGTTAAGGTCTAAGACTCTTACTCTTGCCTAATGGTTAAGGTCTTAACTCTTACTCTGGCCTAATGGTTAAGGTCTTAACTCTTACTTTGGACTAATGGTTAAGGTCTTAGACTCTCACTCTGGCATAATGGCTAAGGTCTTAACTCTTACTCTGGCCTAATGGTTAAGGTGTTAACTCTTACTCTGGCCTAATGGTTGAGGGCTTACACTCTTACTCTGGCCTAATGGTTAAGGTCTTAACTCTTACTCTGACCTAATGGTTAAGGTCTTAGACTCTTACTCTGGCCTAATGGTTAAGGTCTTGACTCTTACTCTGGCCTAATGGTTAAGCTCTTAACTCTTCCTCTGGACTAATGGCTAAGTTCTTAACTCTTACTCTGACCTAATGGTTAAGGTCTTAGACTCTTACTCTGGCCTAATGGTTAAGGTCGCAGACTCTTACTCTTGCCTAATGGTTAAGATCTTAACTCTTACTCTGGCCTAATGGTTAAGGTGTTAACTCTTACTCTGGCCTAATGGTTAAGGTCTTAGACTCTTACACTGGCCTACTGGTTAAGGTCTTTGCTCTTACTCTGGCCTACTGGTTAAGGTCCTAGACTCTTACTCAGGCCTAATGGTTAAGGTCCTAACTCTTACTATTGACTAATGGTTAAGGTCTTAACTCTTACTCTGGACTAATGGGTAAGGTCTTAGACTCTTACTCTGGCCTACTGGTTAAGGTCTTAACTCTTACTCTGGTCTAATGGGTAAGGTCTTAGACTCTTACTCTGTCCAAATGGTTAAGGTCTTAGACTCTTACTCTGGCCTAATGGTTAGGGTCTAGACTTTTACTCTGGCCTAATCCGTAAGGTCTTAACTCTTACTATGGCCTAATGGTTAAGGTCTTAGACTCTTACTCTTGCCTAATGGTTAAGGTCTTAACTCTAACTCTGGCCTAATGGTTAAGGTCTTAACTCTTACTTTGGCCTAATGGTTAAGGTCTTAACTCTTACTATTGACTAATGATTAAGGTCTTAACTCTTACTCTGGCCTAATGGTTAAGGTCTTAGACACTTACTCTGTCCTAATGGTTAAGGTCCTAGACTCTTACTGTGGCCTAATGGTTAAGGTCTTAGACTCTTACTCTGGCCTACTGGTTAAGGTCTTAACTCTTGCTCTGGCCTAATGGTTAAGGTCTTAGACACTTACTCTGTTCTAATGGTTAAGGTCTTAGACTCTTTCTGTGGCCTAATGGTTAAGGTCTTAGACTCTTACTCTTGCCTAATGGTTAAGGTCTTAACTCTTACTCTGGCCTAATGGTTAAGGTCTTAGACTCTTACTCTGGCCTAATGGTTAAGGTCTTGACTCTTACTCTGGCCTAATGGGTAAGGTCTTAGACTCTTACTCTGGCCTACTGGTTAAGGTCTTAATTCTTACTCTGGCCTAATGGTTAAGGTTTTAACTCTTACTCTGGCCTAATGGTTAAGGTTTTAGACTCTTACTCTGGCCTAATGGTTAAGGTCTTAACTCTTACTCTGGCCTAATGGTTAAGGTATTGGACTCTTACTCTGGCCTAATGGTTAAGGTATTGACTCTTACTCTTGCCTAATGACTAAGGTCTTGACTCTCACTCTAGCCTAATGGTTAAGGTCTAGACTCCTACTGTGGCCTAATGGTTAAGGTCTTAACTCTTACTCTGGCCTAATGGTTAAGGTCTTAGACTCTTACTCTTGCCTAACGGTAAAGGTCTTAGACTCTTACTCTGGCCTAATGGTTAAGGTTTTAGACTTTTACTCTTGCCTAATGGTTAAGGTCTTAACTCTTACTCTGGCCTAATGGTTAAGGTCTTAGACTCTTACTCTGGCCAAATGGTTAAGGTCTTAACTCTTACTCTGGCCTAATGGGTAAGGTCTTAGACTCTTACTCTGGACTAATGGGTAAGGTCTTAGACTCTTACTCTGGCCTACTGGTTAAGGTCTTAACTCTTACTCTGGCCTAATGGTTAAGGTTTTAACTCTTACTCTGGCCTAATGGTTAACTTCTTACCTCTTACTCTGGCCAAATGGTTAAGGTTTTAGACTCTTACTTTGGCCTAATGGTTAAAGTCTTAACTCTTACTATTGACTAATGGTTAAGGTCTTAACTCTTACTCTGGCCTATTGGTTAAGGTCTTAACTCTTACTCTGGCCTAATGGGTAAGGACTTAGACTCTTACTCTGTCCTAATGGTTAAGGTCTTAGACTCTTACTCTGGCCTAATGGTTAAGGTCTAGACTCTTACTCAGGCCTAATCCGTAAGGTCTTAACTCTTACTATGGCCTAATGGTTACGGTCTTAACTCTTACTCTGGCCTAATGGTTAAGGTCTTAGACTCTTACTCTGGCCTAATGGTTAAGGTCTTAACTCTTACTCTGGCCTAATGGGTAAGGTCTTAGACTCTTACTCTGTCCTAATGGTTAAGGTCTTAGACTCTTACTCTGGCCTAATAGTTAAGGTCTTAACTCTTACTATGGCCTAATGGTTAAGGTCTAGACTCTTGATCTGGCCTAGTCCGTAAGGTCTTAACTCTTACTATGGCCTAATGGTTAAGGTCTTAACTCTTACTCTGGCCTAATGGTTAAGGTCTTAACTCTTACTCTGGCCTAATGGGTAAGGTCTTAGACTCTTACTCTGGAATACTGGTTAAGGTCTTAACTCTTACTCTGGCCAAATGGTTAAGGTTTTAACTCTAACTCTGGCCTAATGGTTAAGGTCTTACCTCTTACTCTGGCCAAATGATTAAGGTCTTAGACTCTTACTTTAGCCTAATGGTTAAGGTCTTAACTCTTACTCTTGCCTAATGGTTAAGGTCTTAACTCTTACTCTGGCCTAATGGTTAAGGTCTTAGACTCTTACTCTGGCCAAATGGTTAAGGTCTTAACTCTTACTCTGGCCTAATGGGTAAGGTCTTAGACTCTTACTCTGGACTAATGGGTAAGGTCTTAGACTCTTACTCTGGCCTACTGGTTAAGGTCTTAACTCTTACTCTGGCCTAATGGTTAAGGTTTTAACTCTTACTCTGGCCTAATGGTTAACTTCTTACCTCTTACTCTGGCCAAATGGTTAAGGTTTTAGACTTTTACTTTGGCCTAATGGTTAAAGTCTTAACTCTTACTATTGACTAATGGTTAAGGTCTTAACTCTTACTCTGGCCTATTGGTTAAGGTCTTAACTCTTACTCTGGCCTAATGGGTAAGGACTTAGACTCTTACTCTGTCCTAATGGTTAAGGTCTTAGACTCTTACTCTGGCCTAATGGTTAAGGTCTAGACTCTTACTCAGGCCTAATCCGTAAGGTCTTAACTCTTACTATGGCCTAATGGTTACGGTCTTAACTCTTACTCTGGCCTAATGGTTAAGGTCTTAGACTCTTACTCTGGCCTAATGGTTAAGGTCTTAACTCTTACTCTGGCCTAATGGGTAAGGTCTTAGACTCTTACTCTGTCCTAATGGTTAAGGTCTTAGACTCTTACTCTGGCCTAATAGTTAAGGTCTTAACTCTTACTATGGCCTAATGGTTAAGGTCTAGACTCTTGATCTGGCCTAGTCCGTAAGGTCTTAACTCTTACTATGGCCTAATGGTTAAGGTCTTAACTCTTACTCTGGCCTAATGGTTAAGGTCTTAACTCTTACTCTGGCCTAATGGGTAAGGTCTTAGACTCTTACTCTGGAATACTGGTTAAGGTCTTAACTCTTACTCTGGCCAAATGGTTAAGGTTTTAACTCTTACTCTGGCCTAATGGTTAAGGTCTTACCTCTTACTCTGGCCAAATGATTAAGGTCTTAGACTCTTACTTTAGCCTAATGGTTAAGGTCTTAACTCTTACTATTGACTAATGGTTAAGGTCTTAACTCTTACTCTGGCCTAATGGTTAAGGTCTTAGACTCTTACTCTGGCCTACTGGTTAAGGTCTTAACTCTTACTCTGGCCTAATGGTTAAGGTCTTAGACTCTTACTCTGGCCTAATGGTTAAGGTCTTAGACTCTTACTCTTGCCTAATGGTTAAGGTCTTAACTCTTACTCTGGCCTAATGGTTAAGGTCTTAGACTCTTACTCTGGCCTAATGGTTAAGGTCTTAGACTCTTACTCTGTCCTAATGGTTAAGGTATTCGACTCTGTGAGAAGTTGGCCTGGCATATGCTGGTCACTAGTTAAAGTGGCCACCTTGCACCAGTCCAATTCGACTCCTATGATGTTAGGTTTAAAAGACAACCTTTAAAGAAAGCTATCCTAGTGGTAGCTGTGGAGAGCAGCCTTCAGGCTAAGTCTTGAAGGAGTGTTAAGCTTATTGTTTTACCATAATAACCTCTTGAATAACCAAATGAAGGAGTAGCCCACACAGGTATATATATAAAATATATGTATTTATTCTAGACAGAATCCCACAGTCACTTTATGTGACTAGTGGCAAAGTTACAAGTTAAACAAGCATTTATAAACACAATAAATAGCACAGAAATCAATGGGCCCCGGGGGGGACCAAACCATATACTAAAATAGTGGTATAAGAACCACAACAATTCTACAGGCAATGCCTAGGGCATTCAGGATCGCTTGCCCCTTCAGAATCCACCCACAGTTATGAGGAAGGGGACCCACGGGAGGCGTGTGCAGTGCGAGAAGCTGCTATCGGGATCGCAATTCTAGCAGTAGTACAAAGTTAAGACTTGAGACTTAAGGCTTTGGAGAGCCCACCACCACGGGAGTACCGAAGTACCACTGTTACCTGCCCCAGGGAAGCCGGGTGCATAGGTCGATTCTGGTGTCGGGTCGCGGGCTGATTTTCAATGGAAAAGTAGTCCAAACTGCTGCTAGCTGAAAGCGTCGCTGAAGTCGTGAAGATTAAAGATGTAGGAAATGTAGAGAAGGACCTTAAAGCATAGGGGACAGAGTCTGGGTCACGGCACAGTGACCAGGGAGCTCACAGGAAGGAGCTCGTGGATGTCGGGTGCTTCAGGTGAGGAAGGTACAGCTGGGCTCTGCAGTCACGGGCTCCGGGAGGCATCAAGGAAGGCCAGCTTCTGGAGGGCGACTGTCCCACATCGGATGAGGGTCGCTGCAGTGTTAGTGTCCCGATTGGATCCACTAAGCATTGGCAACCGCAACCCACACAAGATGTACAAAGCAGCTGCTGGTGCAGACCCACAAGGTCTGAGGGTGCTCTCCTTTGCAGGGAACGTAGAGCAGGCCTGGAGCAACCAGGGGAACTCTTGGAAAGGTAGATTGTCTTCCGTCAGGGCCCACAAGTTGAGAAACAAGGGACCATGGAAGGCAGCAAAATGGAGTGCATAAAAGGGCTCCCACGGGCTACCAGAGCAGACTAGGGAGCTGAGCTTTGGCACGGATGCTGCTTGAAGGTTGGCTCAGAAATGGGCCAAAGCACAACTTCCCCACTGGTCGGGGTCATGTGCTATGCAAGAGGTGGCTGGGGTCATGGGGTATGCAGGGATCTCGGCACCCACGCGGTACACGGTGCTCAGACTTGCTGGGCACACTCACAGGACTCTGGGATGCACTGGAGACCCACCTCAAGGTTGATGGAAGGCGTCGAAGTTTGTGAGAGAAGCGAAGATCCAACCGGGTATCTTGCAGTCTTTTAGGTGCCTGCCAAGCAGGGGGATAACTCCTTTATCCCAAGGGAGATTTCTTCAGTCAGCTGGGCAGCAGCTTGTCGAAGGTCAGTTCTGTTAAGTTCTGGACGAATCTGAGGCTCTGGGGCCAGGTTATTCACATATATCCCCAAGATTAGGGGATGGTCCCAACAAGAGCCTACCAATCAGAGTAGAGGCGGGAAAGGGTGGCTACACCCACTCCCCTTTGTGTGTTTCCCGCCTGGGCGAGGGGCAGGATGCCCCTGAACCGGTTCCAGGCGGTGTATGCAGAATTGGGGGTCTGCAGCTGCCTACGTGCAACTCTGAATGGACATTGGGTGCACCCACCCTGTTCCAATCCACATATCCTGTCTGGGGAGGTGCTGGCACCTCCCTGCCACAGGAGCCCTATTGTCCAGATGGCGAGGCTGGGGTTTTCCCCAGCAACAGCCAGCCAGAGTCGTGTAGGTGGCGGACAGTAGCCATTTTGTGGTACATGTGCACTTTTAAATTGGTGTCTAAATTCTGCCGCTTTTCCCATATCGCCCTCCTAGCAAGGGGGAATCGTACCCTCATGCCCATGGCTGGACTGGCGGTATGATTCCTACATGTTTGACACCAAACACGATATGGTTCTGTGTAGCCATTCTCAAGTTATCGCAATTACGCGATTTACTTATAATGCGGTTAAGAGTATATGGTATGGCTACACTACAAACAACCCAGTAACGATTTTACGAAGGTTGCAGAGAGGTCCTACTCACGTAGGGGTCCCCCCTCACACATACCTCAGCACCCAGCCCTGTAGGATTACCAGGGCCTGCCATAGGGGTGACCTATGAGAGTATATGTGTTGTAATGGTGTGGGATATAGGGTACCTACATCCCTGTAAGGGGTGCTAGCACCACCTTACCCAGACTACAGTAGTGGTCTGGTGGTGTCAGTTTGTGTGGCTGTCCCAGGGTGGCACAATAAGTGCTGCAGCCCTGGTAGGCCTACTGGGGGACCCATGCCCAGGGTACCTAGGGTACCATCTACAAGGGACTGGTAGGGCACGCCCAGCATCTAATTAGGTTTGTACCTAGAGTACTTACAACAGTTTTAGGGAGAAAGCAGATAGGCTGGGGTCCTGGATAGCAGGATCCCAGCCAGACTAGTCAAAAACCACTTAAATACCAGGCAAAAAGTTGGGTGCAACCATTAGTCAGATTCCACTCTCCTACAGACTCTTACTCTGGACTACTGGTTAAGGTCTTAACTCTTACTCTGGCCTAATGGTTAAAGTTTTAACTCTTACTCTGGCCTAATGGTTGAGGTCTTAGACTCTTACTCTGGCCTAATGGTTAAGGTCTTAACTCTTACTCTGGCCTAATGGTTAAGGACTTAGACTATTACTCTGGCCTAATGGTTAAGGTCTTGACTCTTACTCTGGCCTAATGGTTAAGGTCTTAGACTCTTACTCTGGCCTATTGGTTAAGGTGTAGACTCTTATTCTGGACTAATGGTTAAGGTCTTAACTCGTCCTCTGGACTAATGGCTAAGTTCTTAACTCTTACTCTGGCCTAATGGTTAAGGTCTTAGACTCTTACTCTGGCCTAACGGTTAAGGTCTTACACTCTTACTCTGGCCTAATGGTTAAGGTTTTAGACTTTTACCCTTGCCTAATGGTTGAGATCTTAACTCTTACTCTGGCCTAATGGTTAAGGTCTCAGACTCTTACTCTGGCCTAATGGTTAAGGTCTTAACTCTTCCTCTGGCCTAATAAGTAAGGTCTTAGACTCTTACTCTGGCCTACTGGTTAAGACCTTAACTCTTACTCTGGCCTAAAGGTTAAGATTTTAACTCTTACTCTGGCCTAATGGTTAAGGTTTTAGACTCTTACTCTGGGCTAATGGTTAAGGTATTAGACTCTTACTCTGGCCTAATGGTTAAGGTCTTGACTCTTTCTCTGGTCTAATGGTTAAGGTCTAGACTCTTACTCTGGCCTAATGCTTAAGGTCTTAACTCTTACTCAGGCCTAATGGTTAAGGTCTTAGACTCTTACTCTGGCCCAATGTTTAAGGTCTTAAGTCTTACTCTGGCCTAATGGTTAGGGTCTTAACTCTTGCTCTGACCTAATGGTTAAGGTCTTGACTCTTACTCTGGTCTAATGGTTAAGGTCTAGACTCTTACTCTGGCCTAATGTTTAAGGTCTTAACTCTTACTCTGGCCTAATGGTTAAGGTCTTAGACTCTTACTCTGGCCCAATGTTTAAGGTCTTAAGTCTTACTCTGGCCTAGTGGTTAAGGTCTTAGACTCTTACTCTGGCCTAATGGTTAAGGTCTTAACTCTTACTCTGGCCTAATGGGTAAGGTCTTAGACTCTTACTCTGGCCTATTGGTTAAGGTCTTAACTCTTACTCTGGCCTAATGGTTAAGGTCTTAAGTCTTACTCTGGCCTAATGGTTAAGGTCTTAGACTCTTACTCTGGCCTAATGGTTAAGGTCTTAACTCTTACTCTGGCCTAATGGGTAAGTTCTTAGACTCTTACTCTGGCCTAATGTTAAAGGTCTTAACTCTTAGGCTGGCCTAATGGTTAAGGTCTTAGACTCTTACTCTGGCCTAACGGTTAAGGTCTTAGACTCTTACTCTGGCCCAATGGTTAAGGTTTTAGACGTTTACTCTTGCCTAATGGTTAAGGTCTTTACTCTTACTCTGGCCTAATGGTTAAGGTCTTAGACTCTTACTCTGGCCTAATGGTTAAGGTCTTAACTCTTCCTCTGGCCTAATGGGTAAGGTCTTAGACTCTTACTCTGGCCTACTGGTTAAGATCTTAACTCTTACTCTGGCCTAATGGTTAAGGTTTTAACTCTTACTCTGGCGTAATGGTTAAGGTTTTAGACTCTTACTCTGGCCTAACGGTTAAAGTCTTAGACTCTTATCCTGGCCTAATGGTTAAGGTCTTATCTCTTACTCTCGCCTAGTGGTTAAGGTCTTGACTCTTACTCCGGTCAAATGGTTAAGGTCTAGACTCTTACTCTGGCCTAATGCTTAAGGTCTTAACTTTCACTCTGGCCTAATGGCTAAGTTCTTAACTCTTACTCTGACCTAATGGTTAAGGTCTTAGACTCTTACTCTGGCCTAATGGTTAAAGTCTTAACTCTTACTCTGGCCTAATGGTTAAGGTCTTAGACTCTTACACTGGCCTGCTGGTTAAGGTCTTTGTTCTTACTCTGGCCTACTGGTTAAGGTCCTAGACTCTTACTCTGGCCTAATGGTTAAGGTCCTAACTATTACTATTGACTAATGGTTAAGGTCTTAACTCTTACTCTGGCCTAATTGGTAAGGTCTTAGACTCTTACTCTGGCCTACTGGTTAAGGTCTTAACTCTTACTCTGGCCTAATGGGTAAGATCTTAGACTCTTACTCTGTCCTAATGGTTAATGTGAGAAGTTGGCCTGGCATATGCTGTTCCTAGTTATAGGGACACCTTGCACCAGTCCAATTCGACTCCTATTGATGATAGGTTTAAGACAACCTTTAAAGAAAGCTATCCTAGTGGTAGCTGTGGAGAGCAGCCTTCAGGCTAAGTCTTGAAGGAGTGTTAAGCTTATTGTTTTACCATAATAACCTCTTGAATAACTAAATGAAAGAGTAGCCCACACAGGTATATATATAAAATATATGTATTTATTCTAGACAGAATCCCACAGTCACTTTATGTGGCTAGTGGCAAAGTTACACTTCAAACAAGCATTTATAAACACAATAAATAGCACAGAAATCAATGGGCCCCAGGGGGGGACCAAACCATATACTAAAATAGTGGTATAAGAACCACGACAATTCTACAGGCAATGCCTAGGGCATTCAGGATCGCTGGCCCCTTCGGAATCCACCCACAGTTAAGAGGAAGGGGACCCACGGGAGGCGTGTGCAGTGCGAGAAGTTGCTATCGGGATCGCAATGTTAGCCTATGGAGAATGTCGCGGTTGAATAATTAAGGTTTAAGGACACTTCTAACAACAGTACAAAGTTAAGACTTGAGACTTAAGGCTTTGGAGAGCCCACCACCACGGAAGTACCAAAGTACCACTGTTACCTGCCCCAGGGAAGCCGGGTGCATAGGTCGATTCTGGTGTCGGGTCGCGGGCTGATTTTCTATGGAAAAGGAGTCCAAACTGCTGCTAGCTGGAAGTGTCGTTGAAGTCGTGAAGATTAAAGTTGAAGAAAAGACAAAGATGAACCTGAAAGCAGAGGGGACAGAGTCTGGGTCACAGCACAGTGACCAGGGAGCTCACAGGAAGGAACTCGTGGATGTCGGGTGCTTCAGGTGTGGAAGGTACAGCTGGGCTCTGCAGTCACGGGCTCCGGGAGGCTTCAAGGAAGGCCAGCTTCTGGAGGGCGACTGTCCCACGTCGACTGAGGGTCGCTGCGGTGTTAGTGTCCCGATTGGATCCACTAAGCATTGGCAACCGCAACCCACGCAAGATGAACAAAGCAGCTGCTGGTGCAGACCCACGAGGTCTGAGGGTGCTCTCCTTTGCAGGGAGCGTAGAGCAGGCCTGGAGCAACCAGGGAAACTCTTGGAAAAGAAGATTGTCCTCCGTCAGGGCCCACAAGTCGAGAGACAAGGGACCGCAGAAGGCAGCAAAATGGAGTGCGTAAAAGGGCTCCCACGGGCCACCGGAGCGGGCCAGGGAGCTGAGAGTCGGCACAAATGCTGCTTGATGTTTGGCTCAAGAATGGGCTAAAGCACAACTTCCCCACTTGTCGGGGTCGTGTGCTGGACAAGAGGTGGCCGGTGTCTCGGGGTATGCGGGGATCTCGACACCCACGTGGTCCAGGGTGCTCAGACTTGCTGGGCACGCTCACAGGACGCTGGGATGCACTGGAGACCCACCTCGAGGTTGCTGGAAGGCGTCGAAGGTCGTGAGAGCAACGAAGTTCCAACCGGGTATCTTGTAGTCTTTTAGGTGCCTGCCAAGCAGGGGGATAACTCCTTTATCCCAAGGGAGATTTCTTCAGTCAGCTGGGCAGCAGCTCGTCGAAGGTCAGTTCTGTGAAGTCCTGTACGAATCTAAGGCTCTAGGGCAAAGTTATTCCCATATATCCCCAAGATTAGGGGATGGTCCAAAATAGAGCCTACCAATCAGAGTAGAGGCGGGAAAGGGTGGCTACACCCACTCCCCTTTGTGTGCTTCCTGCCTGGGCGAGGGCCAGGATGCCCCTGAACCGGTTCCAGGCGGTGTATGCAGAATTGGGGCTCTGCAGCTGCCTACGTGCAACTCTGAAAGGAGATTTGGTGCACCCACCCTGTTCCAATCCACATATCCTGTCTGGGGAGGTGCTGGCACCTCCCTGCCACAGGAGCCCTATTGTCCAGATGGCAAGGCTGGGGTTTTCCCCAGCAACAGCCAGCCAGAGTCGTGTAGGTGGCGAACAGTAGCCATTTTGTGGTACATGTGCACTTTTAAATTGGTGTCCAAATTCTACCGCTTTTCCCATATCACCCTCCTAGCAAGGGGGAATCGTACCCCCATGCCCATGGCTGGACTGGGGGTATGATTCCTTCATGTTTGACACCAAACACGATATGGTTCTGTGTAGCCATTCCTAAGTTACAGCGACGACGCAATAACTTATAATGCGGTTAAGAGTATATGGTATGGCTACACTACAAACAACCCAGTAACGATTTTACGAAGGTTGCAGAGAGGTCCTACTCACGTAGGGGTCCCCCCTCACACATACCTCAGCACCCAGCCCTGTAGGATTACCAGGGCCTGCCATAGGGGTGACCTATGAGAGTATATGTGTTGTAAGGTATGGGACATAGGGTACCTACATCCCTGTAAGGGGTGCTAGCACCACCTTACCCAGGCTACAGTAGTGGCCTGGTGGTGTCAGTTTGGGTGGCTGTCCCAGGGTGGCACAATAAGTGCTGTAGCCCTGGTAGGCCTACTGGGGGACCCATGCCCTGGGTACCTAGGGTACCATCTACAAGGGACTGGTAGGGCATGCCCAGCATCCAATTATGTTTGTACCTAGAGTACTCACAACAGTTTTAGGGAGAAAGCAGATAGGCTGGGGTCCTGGATAGCTGGATCCCAGCCAGACTAGTCAAAAACCACTTAAATACCAGGCAAAAAGTTGGGGGCAACCATTAGTCAGATTCCACTCTCCTACATAACCCCCCCCCCCAAACGAAAGGAGATAAGGCAAACCTTGTCCAGATAAGCCTTTATTTCCTGAGTGGCCATATAAGGAAGAACCTGTACTAACATGGTTGCTCCCTGTGTCATGGTCCACTTGGGAAATCCTACCCCAAGGGGTTCTAGAGTTTCTCCAAAGTCTAGGGAAATTACCTGTATTGGTTTTTGGGTCAGAGGTGGGCTGGTGGGGTGTCTGAGTCTGGAAGTGAGACCCTACTTGGGTTGGTCTCAACCTCCTCAGATCACTGGCCACTATGGAAGCCTTTCTGCCCATGACTGTGTCATATCTGGCCCTAAGGGTCAACCTCTGGCTGCCTACAGCTGGGGGTTGGATCCCTTTGGCTGGAATAGTGGAGGGCACTGGAAGGTTTGGGGCAGCTAGGCCCCAGGTTTCCCTGTGCTCAACAACATCCATTTGAGGGGTGCCTATACCTAGGGGTAAGGGGGATCCCTCAGTTTGTAGAGGAATATTCACCTGGCTGAAACTACTCTGCTGGGTGTCCCTAATCTGTTGATGAGGGGGTTCCTCTGGGCAGGGGCCCAATAAGGGTCCACTGACCTCCCTGACCTCTGCAGCCCTGGGCTGACTGAGGCAGGGTAGAGAGGGGCAGGATACCTGCTCCAGACTGGGTACCACCTTGGAAGGATCCCCTGCCATCAGAGAGGTGGGCAGGTCAGGCCTGTCCACTTCTGGGGCAGTTACTTCACAAGGGGCAGGATCAGTTCCCTGAGAAACTTGACCCTTACCTGTAGTCTGGTGGGGGGAGGACTGTTCCTCTTCCCCTATGCTCTCTGTTTGGGTAGAGTGATCCATAGTTTCAGGCTTCACTCTTTCTATTTTCTCATGGGGTGGAGGTGAGGCCCTCAGGGTCTCATCCACTTTCTCAGGGATTCCTACCATTTTTAAATGGGCCTTGTGGTCAACCTCAGCCCAGGCTGAGATTTCTAGATCATTCCCCAGTAGACAATCTACAGGCAAGTTTGGGGACACTGCCACTCTCTTGGGGCCAGTGACCCCTCCCCAGCTGAGATTTATCACTGCCATGGGATGATCTGTCCTGATTCCATCTATGTTGGTCACCTGGTAGCTAAACCCAGGTAAAAGCTGATCTAGGGGCACTAGCCTCTTGGTCACCATGGTGACACTGGCCCCTGTGTCCTTATAGGCCACAGCCTTCTGACCATTGATTATTGGTTCTTGTCTGTACCTGCCCAGAATACTGGGGCTCATGGTAAAGTTGGCAAACCCCATGCCACCATCACAGACCATAGTTGCTTGAGTAGGGGACCTGGATAGGCCAGAGTCCCCCTGTGTTCCCCAAGAAATCCCAACTAAGTTTTTGGGTGCACTCCCACCACCTGGGGGATTACTACTAGTAGCAACAGGAGGTGTTGGAGCTGGTTTTGGAGGAACATTTTCTTTATTGCCATTCTTTGGACAGCTGGAGTCAGTTTTCCAGTGGCCAGGTTCCTTACACACATGGCAATATGGTTTCTTGTTATTAGAGGAAGTATTTTGGGACCCACCCCCAGCACTGGGTTTTTGGGGCCCTTCAGAGGACTTTTCTTGTTTATCATCCCCACCTTTCTCTTTGGGCTTAGTGGAATCCTTCTTCTGGTCACCAACTTGGTTCTTAGGCCTAATCCTGGTTCTGACCCATTTGTCTGCCTTCTTTCCCAATTCTTGGGGAGAGGTCAGATCAGAGTCCACCAGGTGCTGGTGTAAAAGTTGGTTCTGACAATTATTAAGAATCTGCTCCCTCATAATGAGATTATACAATCCTTGATAATCATTAACTTTACTGCCATTTAACCAACCTTCCAGTGCCTTGGTTGCACAATCCACAAAGTCTACCCAATCTTGATTCTGTGCTTTCTGGGTGTCTCTGAACTTAAGTCTGTATTGATCAGTGGTTAAGCCAAACCCATCTATTAAAGCAGCTTTCAAGATATAATAATCATCAGCATCCTCTTCTCTTACAGAGAGGAGCTTGTCTCTACCTTTATCTGAAAAGGAGAGCCACAGGATTGCTGCCCACTGCTCTACTGGGACCCTCTGTACTCTACAGGCCCTTTCAAGAGCAGATATCCATTTGTGGATATCATCCCCATTCTGATAGGGGGGCACAATCTTGTGGAGGTTCCTATTGTCAGGGACTTTCTCTCTAACTCTAGGGGTTTCATTACTGCCACCAGGGATCTCTAGACCCCACTTTCTTGAAGCTTTCTGAAGCTCCAGGGTTTCCCTGTCCAATGCTAACTGTTCTCTTTTAAGCTCAAGCCTAGCCTGCTCAAATTTGATCAGTCTGCATTTCCTCTCATGAGAGAATTCTCTTCTCTGAGAAGAGGCAGAGGACCCTTTGGATCTCCTAGAATGGTTGGATCCCACTGAGGGGGATCTGTTCCTTCTTGGATCCACCACTCTCCTTTTAAGGGTGGAGGGAGTGCCTCTTGAGCCATCACCTCCATGCTGTGAGTGGTTTGTTTCTTCCAGGTCAGGATTTTCATCCTCTTCCTGTTCCTCATCAGAGTCCACTCTGGGAGTGTCCTCTTCTGAAGGATGCCCACCCACTCTGTCTGTCCCTCTGGACCCTATGGATTCCATAAAGTCTGCTATGAGCAGGATTTCCCTGAGACGTTGTGTGTTGGCACCTTTGTTTGTCTTCAGTTTTCTAAGGGTGCACATTTCCCTGAGCTCTGCAAAGGAGAAATTATCATACTTATCTACTGGGACCCTCTGGGGTCCTTCCATAGCCTTAGTGGCACCTGCACCTGAAGACATGTTTAGTGTAGTGATGTATCTACCTACACTAAGTGTGGCCTACTGAACCCTCTCTTGAGTTGTAGTCAAGGTGTGCTAAACCCTCTACACACAACTCCAAGTTCAGTAGAACTTATTGTATTCTAGCTTGAATTTATATGTACCTTTGGTACCTTGTGGCTTTCACTTTAGAAATTCAATTTGTTATCTGGTAAAACAATGGCAAGCTTGAATCCCACCGCTGCACACCAATGTGAGAAGTTGGCCTGGCATATGCTGTTCCTAGTTATAGGGACACCTTGCACCAGTCCAATTCGACTCCTATTGATGATAGGTTTAAGACAACCTTTAAAGAAAGCTATCCTAGTGGTAGCTGTGGAGAGCAGCCTTCAGGCTAAGTCTTGAAGGAGTGTTAAGCTTATTGTTTTACCATAATAACCTCTTGAATAACCAAATGAAAGAGTAGCCCACACAGGTATATATATAAAATATATGTATTTATTCTAGACAGAATCCCACAGTCACTTTATGTGGCTAGTGGCAAAGTTACACTTCAAACAAGCATTTATAAACACAATAAATAGCACAGAAATCAATGGGCCCCAGGGGGGGACCAAACCATATACTAAAATAGTGGTATAAGAACCACGACAATTCTACAGGCAATGCCTAGGGCATTCAGGATCGCTGGCCCCTTCGGAATCCACCCACAGTTAAGAGGAAGGGGACCCACGGGAGGCGTGTGCAGTGCGAGAAGTTGCTATCGGGATCGCAATGTTAGCCTATGGAGAATGTCGCGGTTGAATAATTAAGGTTTAAGGACACTTCTAACAACAGTACAAAGTTAAGACTTGAGACTTAAGGCTTTGGAGAGCCCACCACCATGGAAGTACCGAAGTTCCACTGTTACCTGCCCCAGGGAAGCCGGGTGCATAGGTCGATTCTGGTGTCGGGTCGCGGCCTGATTTTCTATGGAAAAGGAGTCCAAACTGCTGCTAGCTGGAAGTGTCGTTGAAGTCGTGAAGATTAAAGTTGAAGAAAAGACAAAGATGAACCTGAAAGCAGAGGGGACAGAGTCTGGGTCACAGCACAGTGACCAGGGAGCTCACAGGAAGGAACTCGTGGATGTCGGGTGCTTCAGGTGTGGAAGGTACTGCTGGGCTCTGCAGTCACGGGCTCCGGGAGGCTTCAAGGAAGGCCAGCTTCTGGAGGGCGACTGTCCCACGTCGGCTGAGGGTCGCTGCGGTGTTAGTGTCCCGATTGGATCCACTAAGCATTGGCAACCGCAACCCATGCAAGATGAACAAAGCAGCTGCTGGTGCAGACCCACGAGGTCTGAGGGTGCTCTCCTTTGCAGGAAGCGTAGAGCAGGCCTGGAGCAACCAGGGGAACTCTTGGAAAAGAAGATTGTCCTCCGTCAGGGCCCACAAGTTGAGAGATAAGGGACCGCGGAAGGCAGCAAAATGGAGTGCGTAAAAGGGCTCCCATGGGCCACTGGAGCGGGCCAGGGAGCTGAGAGTCGGTACAAATGCTGCTTGATGGTTGGCTCAAAAATGGGCCAAAGCACAACTTCCCCACTGGTCGGGGTCGTGTGCTGGACAAGAGGTGGCCGGTGTCTCGGGGTATGCAGGGATCTCGACACCCACGTGGTCCAGGGTGCTCAGACTTGCTGGGCACGCTCACAGGATGCTGGGATGCACTGGAGACCCACCTCGAGGTTGCTGGAAGGCGTCGAAGGTCGTGAGAGCAACGAAGTTCCAACCGGGTATCTTGTAGTCTTTTAGGTGCCTGCCAAGCAGGGGGATAACTCCTTTATCCCAAGCGAGATTTCTTCAGTCAGCTGGGCAGCAGCTCGTCGAAGGTCAGTTCTGTGAAGTCCTGTACGAATCTAAGGCTCTAGGGCAAAGTTATTCCCATATATCCCCAAGATTAGGGGATGGTCCAAAATAGAGCCTACCAATCAGAGTAGAGGCGGGAAAGGGTGGCTACACCCACTCCCCTTTGTGTGTTTCCCGCCTGGGCGAGGGCCAGGATGCCCCTGAACCGGTTCCAGGCGGTGTATGCAGAATTGGGGCTCTGCAGCTGCCTACGTGCAACTCTGAAAGGACATTTGGTGCACCCACCCTGTTCCAATCCATATATCCTGTCTGGGGAGGTGCTGGCACCTCCCTGCCACAGGAGCCCTATTGTCCAGATGGCGAGGCTGGGGTTTTCCCCAGCAACAGCCAGCCAGAGTCGTGTAGGTGGCGAACAGTAGCCATTTTGTGGTACATGTGCACTTTTAAATTGGTGTCCAAATTCTACCGCTTTTCCCATATCACCCTCCTAGCAAGGGGGAATCGTGCCCCCATGCCCATGGCTGGACTGGGGGTATGATTCCTTCATGTTTGACACCAAACACGATATGGTTCTGTGTAGCCATTCCTAAGTTACAGCGATGACGCAATAACTTATAATGCGGTTAAGAGTATATGGTATGGCTACACTACAAACAACCCAGTAACGATTTTACGAGGGTTGCAGAGAGGTCCTACTCACGTAGGGGTCCCCCCTAACACATACCTCAGCACCCAGCCCTGTAGGATTACCAGGGCCTGCCATAGGGGTGACCTATGAGAGTATATGTGTTGTATGGTATGGGACATAGGGTACCTACATCCCTGTAAGGGGTGCTAGCACCACCTTACCCAGGCTACAGTAGTGGCCTGGTGGTGTCAGTTTGGGTGGCTGTCCCAGGGTGGCACAATAAGTGCTGCCGCCCTGGTAGGCCTACTGGGGGACCCATGCCCTGGGTACCTAGGGTACCATCTACAAGGGACTGGTAGGGCATGCCCAGCATCCAATTATGTTTGTACCTAGAGTACTCACAACAGTTTTAGGGAGAAAGCAGATAGGCTGGGGTCCTGGATAGCAGGACCCCAGCCAGACTAGTCAAAAACCACTTGAATACCAGGCAAAAAGTTGGGGGCAACCATTAGTCAGATTCCACTCTCCTACAGTTAAGGTCTTAGACTCTTACTCTGGCCTAATGGTTAAGGTCTAGACTCTTACTCTGGCCTAATCCGTAAGGTCTTAACTCTTACTCTGGCCTAATGGTTAAGGTGTTAGACTCTTACTCTTGCCTAATGGTTAAGGTCTTAACTCTTACTCTGGCCTAATGGTTAAGGTCTTAACTCTTACTTTGGCCTAATGGTTAAGGTCTTAACTCTTACTATTGACTAATGGTTAAGGTCTTAACTCTTACTCTGTTCTAATGGTTAAGGTCTTAGACTCTTACTCTGGCCTAATGGTTAAGGTCTTAATTCTTACTCTGGCCTAATGGGTAAGGTCTTAGACTCTTACTCTGGCCTAATGGTTAAGGTCTTAACTCTTACTCTGGCCAAATGGTTAAGGTCTTAGACTCTTACTTTGGCCTAATGGTTAAGGTCTTAACTCTTACTCTGGCCTAATGGGTAAGGTCTTAGACTCTTACTCTGGCCTACTGGTTAAGGTCTTAACTCTTACTCTGGCCTACTGGTTAAGGTCTTAGACTCTTACTGTGGCCTAATGGTTAAGGTCTTAGACTCTTTCTCTGGCCTACTGGTTAAGGTCTTAATTCTTACTCTGACTTAATGGTTAAGGTTTTAACTCTTGCTCTGGCCTAACGGTTAAGGTTTTAGACTCTTACTCTGGCCTAATGCTTAAAGTCTTAGACTCTTACACTGGCCTAATGGTTAAGGTCTTAGACTCTTACACTGGCCTGCTGGTTAAGGTCTTTGCTCTTACTCTGGCCTACTGGTTAAGGTCCTAGACTCTTACTCTGGCCTAATGGTTAAGGTCCTAACTATTACTATTGACTAATAGTTAAGGTCTTAACTCTTACTCTGGCCTAATTGGTAAGGTCTTAGACTCTTACTCTGGCCTACTGGTTAAGGTCTTAACGCTTACTCTGGCCTAATGGGTAAGATCTTAGACTCTTACTCTGTCCTAATGGTTAAGGTCTTAGACTCTTACTCTGGCCTAATGGTTAAGGTCTAGACTCTTACTCTGGCCTGATCCGTAAGGTCTTAACTCTTACTATGGCCTAATGGTTAAGGTCTTAGACTCTTACTCTTGCCTAATGGTTAAGGTCTTCATTCTTACTCTGGCCTAATGGTTAAGGTCTTAACTCTTACTTTGGCCTAATGGTGAAGGTCTTAACTCTTACTATTGACTAATGGTTAAGGTCTTAACTCTTACTCTGTCCTAATGGTTAAGGTCTTAGACTCTTACTCTGGCCTAATGGTTAAGGTCTTAATTCTTACTCTGGCCTAATGGGTAAGGTCTTAGACTCTTACTCTGGCCTAATGGTTAAGGTCTTAACTCTTACTCTGGCCTAATGGGTAAGGTCTTAGACTCTTACTCTGGCCTAATGTTAAAGGTCTTAACTCTTACGCTGGCCTAATGGTTAAGGTCTTAGACTCTTACTCTGGCCTAACGGTTAAGGTCTTAGACTCTTACTCTGGCCCAATGGTTAAGGTTTTAGACGTTTACTCTTGCCTAATGGTTAAGGTCTTAACTCTTACTCTGGCCTAATGGTTAAGGTCTTAGACTCTTACTCTGGCCTACTGGTTAAGGTCTTAATTCTTACTCTGACTTAATGGTTAAGGTTTTAACTCTTGCTCTGGTCTAATGGTTAAGGTCCTAACTCTTACTCTGGCCTAATGGTTAAGGTCTTAGACTCTTACTCTGGCCTAATGGTTAAGGTCTTAATTCTTACTCTGGCCTAATGGGTAAGGTCTTAGACTCTTACTCTGGCCTAATGGTTAAGGTCTTAACTCTTACTCTGGCCAAATGGTTAAGGTCTTAGACTCTTACTTTGGCCTAATGGTTAAGGTCTTAACTCTTACTCTGGCCTAATGGGTAAGGTCTTAGACTCTTACTCTGGCCTACTGGTTAAGGTCTTAGACTCTTACTGTGGCCTAATGGTTAAGGTCTTAGACTCTTTCTCTGGCCTACTGGTTAAGGTCTTAATTCTTACTCTGACTTAATGGTTAAGGTTTTAACTCTTGCTCTGGCCTAATGGTTAAGGTTTTAGACTCTTACTCTGGCCTAACGGTTAAAGTCTTAGACTCTTACTCTGGCCTAATGGTTAAGGTCTTATCTCTTACTCTGGCCTAATGGTTAAGGTCTAAGACTCTTACTCTTGCCTAATGGTTAAGGTCTTAACTCTTACTCTGGCCTAATGGTTAAGGTCTTAACTCTTACTTTGGACTAATGGTTAAGGTCTTAGACTCTCACTCTGGCATAATGGCTAAGGTCTTAACTCTTACTCTGGCCTACTGGTTAATGTCTTAACTCTTACTCTGGCCTAATGGTTAAGGTTTTAACTCTTACTCTGGCCTAATGGTTGAGGTCTTAGACTCTTACTCTGGCCTAATGGTTAAGGTCTTAACTCTTACTCTGACCTAATGGTTAAGGTCTTAGACTCTTACTCTGGCCTAATGGTTAAGGTCTTGACTCTTACTCTGGCCTAATGGTTAAGGTCTAGACTCTTATTCTGGACTAATGGTTAAGCTCTTAACTCTTCCTCTGGACTAATGGCTAAGTTCTTAACTCTTACTCTGACCTAATGGTTAAGGTCTTAGACTCTTACTCTGGTCTAATGGTTAAGGTCGCAGACTCTTACTCTTGCCTAATGGTTAAGATCTTAACTCTTACTCTGGCCAAATGGTTAAGGTCTTAGGCTCTTACTTTGGCCTAATGGTTAAGGTCTTAACTCTTACTTTGGCCTAATGGGTAAGGTCTTAGACTCTTACTCTGGCCTACTGGTTAAGGTCTTAACTCTTACTCTGGCCTACTGGTTAAGGTCTTAGACTCTTACTGTGGCCTAATGGTTAAGGTCTTAGACTCTTTCTCTGGCCTACTGGTTAAGGTCTAGACTCTTACTCTGGCCTAATCCGTAAGGTATTAACTCTTACTATGGCCTAATGGTTAAGGTCTTAGACTCTTACTCTGGCCTAATGCTTAAAGTCTTAGACTCTTACTCTGGCCTAATGGTTAATGGCTTAGACTCTTACACTGGCCTGCTGGTTAAGGTCTTTGCTCTTACTCTGGCCTACTGGTTAAGGTCCTAGACTCTTACTCTGGCCTAATGGTTAAGGTCCTAACTATTACTATTGACTAATAGTTAAGGTCTTAACTCTTACTCTGGCCTAATTGGTAAGGTCTTAGACTCTTACTCTGGCCTACTGGTTAAGGTCTTAACGCTTACTCTGGCCTAATGGGTAAGATCTTAGACTCTTACTCTGTCCTAATGGTTAAGGTCTTAGAATCTTACTCTGGCCTAATGGTTAAGGTCTAGACTCTTACTCTGGCCTAATCCGTAAGGTCTTAACTCTTACTATGGCCTAATGGTTAAGGTCTTAGACTCTTACTCTTGCCTAATGGTTAAGGTCTTAACTCTTACTCTGGCCTAATGGTTAAGGTCTTAACTCTTACTTTGGCCTAATGGTAAGGTCTTAACTCTTACTATTGACTAATGGTTAAGGTCTTAACTCTTACTCTGTCCTAATGGTTAAGGTCTTAGACTCTTTACTCTGGCCTAATGGTTAAGGTCTTAATTCTTACTCTGGCCTAATGGGTAAGGTCTTAGACTCTTACTCTGGCCTAATGGTTAAGGTCTTAACTCTTACTCTGGCCTAATGGGTAAGGTCTTAGACTCTTACTCTGGCCTAATGTTAAAGGTCTTAACTCTTACGCTGGCCTAATGGTTAAGGTCTTAGACTCTTACTCTGGCCTAACGGTTAAGGTCTTAGACTCTTACTCTGGCCCAATGGTTAAGGTTTTAGACGTTTACTCTTGCCTAATGGTTAAGGTCTTAACTCTTACTCTGGCCTAATGGTTAAGGTCTTAGACTCTTACTCTGGCCTACTGGTTAAGGTCTTAATTCTTACTCTGACTTAATGGTTAAGGTTTTAACTCTTGCTCTGGCCTAATGGTTAAGGTCCTAACTCTTACTCTGGCCTAATGGTTAAGGTATTAGACTCTTACTCTGGCCTAATGGTTAAGGTCTTGACTCTTACTCTGGCCTAATGTTTAAGGTCTTAGACTCTTACTCTGGCCTAATGGTTAAGGTATTATACTCTTACTCTGGCCTAATGGCTAAGGTCTTGACTCTCACTCTGGCCTAATGGTTAAGGTCTAGACTCCTACTCTGGCCTACTGGTTAAGGTCTTAACTCTTACTGTGGCCTAATGGTTAAGGTCTTAGACTCTTACTCTGGCCTACTGGTTAAGACCTTAACTCTTACTCTGGCCTAATGGTTACGGTTTTAACTCTTACTCTGGCCTAATGGTTAAGGTTTTAGACTCTTACTCTGGCCTAACGGTTAAAGTCTTAGACTCTTACTCTGGCCTAATGGTTAAGGTCTTATCTCTTACTCTGGCCTAATGGTTAAGGTCTAAGACTCTTACTCTTGCCTAATGGTTAAGGTCTTAACTCTTACTCTGGCCTAATGGTTAAGGTCTTAACTCTTACTTTGGACTAATGGTTAAGGTCTTAGACTCTCACTCTGGCATAATGGCTAAGGTCTTAACTCTTACTCTGGCCTACTGGTTAATGTCTTAACTCTTACTCTGGCCTAATGGTTAAGGTTTTAACTCTTACTCTGGCCTAATGGTTGAGGTCTTAGACTCTTACTCTGGCCTAATGGTTAAGGTCTTAACTCTTACTTTGACCTAATGGTTAAGGTCTTAGACTCTTACTCTGGCCTAATGGTTAAGGTCTTGACTCTTACTCTGGCCTAATGGTTAAAGTCTTAGACTCTTACTCTGGCCTAATGGTTAAGGTCTAGACTCTTATTCTGGACTAATGGTTTAGCTCTTAACTCTTCCTCTGGACTAATGGCTAAGTTCTTAACTCTCACTCTGACCTTATGGTTAAGGTCTTAGACACTTACTCTGGTCTAATGGTTAAGGTCGCAGACTCTTACTCTTGCCTAATGGTTAAGATCTTAACTCTTACTCTGGCCTAATGGCTAAGTTCTTAACTCTTACTCTGACCTAATGGTTAAGGTCTTAGACTCTGACTCTGGCCTAATGGTTAAAGTCTTACCTCTTACTCTGGCCTAATGGTTAAGGTCTTAGACTCTTACACTGGCCTGCTGGTTAAGGTCTTTGCTCTTACTCTGGCCTACTTGTTAAGGTCCTAGACTCTTACTCTGGCCTAATGGTTAAGGTCCTAACTATTACTATTGACTAATGGTTAAGGTCTTAACTCTTACTCTGGCCTAATTGGTAAGGTCTTAGACTCTTACTCTGGCCTACTGGTTAAGGTCTTAACTCTTACTCTGGCCTAATGGGTAAGATCTTAGACTCTTACTCTGTCCTAATGGTTAAGGTCTTAGACTCTTACTCTGGCCTAATGGTTAAGGTCTAGACTCTTACTCCGGCCTAATCCTTAAGGTCTTAACTCTTACTATGGCCTAATGGTTAAGGTCTTAGACTCTTACTCTTGACTAATGGTTAAGGTCTTAACTCTTACTCTGGCCTAATGGTTAAGGTCTTAACTCTTACTTTGGCCTAATGGTTAAGGTCTTAACTCTTACTATTGACTAATGGTTAAGGTCTTAACTCTTACTCTGTTCTAATGGTTAAGGTCTTAGACTCTTACTCTGGCCTAATGGTTAAGGTCTTAATTCTTACTCTGGCCTAATGGGTAAGGTCTTAGACTCTTACTCTGGCCTAATGGTTAAGGTCTTAACTCTTACTCTGGCCAAATGGTTAAGGTCTTAGACTCTTACTTTGGCCTAATGGTTAAGGTCTTAACTCTTACTCTGGCCTAATGGGTAAGGTCTTAGACTCTTACTCTGGCCTACTGGTTAAGGTCTTAACTCTTACTCTGGCCTACTGGTTAAGGTCTTAGACTCTTACTGTGGCCTAATGGTTAAGGTCTTAGACTCTTTCTCTGGCCTACTGGTTAAGGTCTTAATTCTTACTCTGACTTAATGGTTAAGGTTTTAACTCTTGCTCTGGCCTAACGGTTAAGGTTTTAGACTCTTACTCTGGCCTAATGCTTAAAGTCTTAGACTCTTACACTGGCCTAATGGTTAAGGTCTTAGACTCTTACACTGGCCTGCTGGTTAAGGTCTTTGCTCTTACTCTGGCCTACTGGTTAAGGTCCTAGACTCTTACTCTGGCCTAATGGTTAAGGTCCTAACTATTACTATTGACTAATAGTTAAGGTCTTAACTCTTACTCTGGCCTAATTGGTAAGGTCTTAGACTCTTACTCTGGCCTACTGGTTAAGGTCTTAACGCTTACTCTGGCCTAATGGGTAAGATCTTAGACTCTTACTCTGTCCTAATGGTTAAGGTCTTAGACTCTTACTCTGGCCTAATGGTTAAGGTCTAGACTCTTACTCTGGCCTGATCCGTAAGGTCTTAACTCTTACTATGGCCTAATGGTTAAGGTCTTAGACTCTTACTCTTGCCTAATGGTTAAGGTCTTCATTCTTACTCTGGCCTAATGGTTAAGGTCTTAACTCTTACTTTGGCCTAATGGTGAAGGTCTTAACTCTTACTATTGACTAATGGTTAAGGTCTTAACTCTTACTCTGTCCTAATGGTTAAGGTCTTAGACTCTTACTCTGGCCTAATGGTTAAGGTCTTAATTCTTACTCTGGCCTAATGGGTAAGGTCTTAGACTCTTACTCTGGCCTAATGGTTAAGGTCTTAACTCTTACTCTGGCCTAATGGGTAAGGTCTTAGACTCTTACTCTGGCCTAATGTTAAAGGTCTTAACTCTTACGCTGGCCTAATGGTTAAGGTCTTAGACTCTTACTCTGGCCTAACGGTTAAGGTCTTAGACTCTTACTCTGGCCCAATGGTTAAGGTTTTAGACGTTTACTCTTGCCTAATGGTTAAGGTCTTAACTCTTACTCTGGCCTAATGGTTAAGGTCTTCGACTCTTACTCTGGCCTACTGGTTAAGGTCTTAATTCTTACTCTGACTTAATGGTTAAGGTTTTAACTCTTGCTCTGGTCTAATGGTTAAGGTCCTAACTCTTACTCTGGCCTAATGGTTAAGGTCTTAGACTCTTACTCTGGCCTAATGGTTAAGGTCTTAATTCTTACTCTGGCCTAATGGGTAAGGTCTTAGACTCTTACTCTGGCCTAATGGTTAAGGTCTTAACTCTTACTCTGGCCAAATGGTTAAGGTCTTAGACTCTTACTTTGGCCTAATGGTTAAGGTCTTAACTCTTACTCTGGCCTAATGGGTAAGGTCTTAGACTCTTACTCTGGCCTACTGGTTAAGGTCTTAGACTCTTACTGTGGCCTAATGGTTAAGGTCTTAGACTCTTTCTCTGGCCTACTGGTTAAGGTCTTAATTCTTACTCTGACTTAATGGTTAAGGTTTTAACTCTTGCTCTGGCCTAATGGTTAAGGTTTTAGACTCTTACTCTGGCCTAACGGTTAAAGTCTTAGACTCTTACTCTGGCCTAATGGTTAAGGTCTTATCTCTTACTCTGGCCTAATGGTTAAGGTCTAAGACTCTTACTCTTGCCTAATGGTTAAGGTCTTAACTCTTACTCTGGCCTAATGGTTAAGGTCTTAACTCTTACTTTGGACTAATGGTTAAGGTCTTAGACTCTCACTCTGGCATAATGGCTAAGGTCTTAACTCTTACTCTGGCCTACTGGTTAATGTCTTAACTCTTACTCTGGCCTAGAGGTTAAGGTTTTAACTCTTACTCTGGCCTAATGGTTGAGGTCTTAGACTCTTACTCTGGCCTAATGGTTAAGGTCTTAACTCTTACTCTGACCTAATGGTTAAGGTCTTAGACTCTTACTCTGGCCTAATGGTTAAGGTCTTGACTCTTACTCTGGCCTAATGGTTAAGGTCTAGACTCTTATTCTGGACTAATGGTTAAGCTCTTAACTCTTCCTCTGGACTAATGGCTAAGTTCTTAACTCTTACTCTGACCTAATGGTTAAGGTCTTAGACTCTTACTCTGGTCTAATGGTTAAGGTCGCAGACTCTTACTCTTGCCTAATGGTTAAGATCTTAACTCTTACTCTGGCCAAATGGTTAAGGTCTTAGGCTCTTACTTTGGCCTAATGGTTAAGGTCTTAACTCTTACTTTGGCCTAATGGGTAAGGTCTTAGACTCTTACTCTGGCCTACTGGTTAAGGTCTTAACTCTTACTCTGGCCTACTGGTTAAGGTCTTAGACTCTTACTGTGGCCTAATGGTTAAGGTCTTAGACTCTTTCTCTGGCCTACTGGTTAAGGTCTAGACTCTTACTCTGGCCTAATCCGTAAGGTATTAACTCTTACTATGGCCTAATGGTTAAGGTCTTAGACTCTTACTCTGGCCTAATGCTTAAAGTCTTAGACTCTTACTCTGGCCTAATGGTTAATGGCTTAGACTCTTACACTGGCCTGCTGGTTAAGGTCTTTGCTCTTACTCTGGCCTACTGGTTAAGGTCCTAGACTCTTACTCTGGCCTAATGGTTAAGGTCCTAACTATTACTATTGACTAATAGTTAAGGTCTTAACTCTTACTCTGGCCTAATTGGTAAGGTCTTAGACTCTTACTCTGGCCTACTGGTTAAGGTCTTAACGCTTACTCTGGCCTAATGGGTAAGATCTTAGACTCTTACTCTGTCCTAATGGTTAAGGTCTTAGACTCTTACTCTGGCCTAATGGTTAAGGTCTAGACTCTTACTCTGGCCTAATCCGTAAGGTCTTAACTCTTACTATGGCCTAATGGTTAAGGTCTTAGACTCTTACTCTTGCCTAATGGTTAAGGTCTTAACTCTTACTCTGGCCTAATGGTTAAGGTCTTAACTCTTACTTTGGCCTAATGGTGAAGGTCTTAACTCTTACTATTGACTAATGGTTAAGGTCTTAACTCTTACTCTGTCCTAATGGTTAAGGTCTTAGACTCTTTACTCTGGCCTAATGGTTAAGGTCTTAATTCTTACTCTGGCCTAATGGGTAAGGTCTTAGACTCTTACTCTGGCCTAATGGTTAAGGTCTTAACTCTTACTCTGGCCTAATGGGTAAGGTCTTAGACTCTTACTCTGGCCTAATGTTAAAGGTCTTAACTCTTACGCTGGCCTAATGGTTAAGGTCTTAGACTCTTACTCTGGCCTAACGGTTAAGGTCTTAGACTCTTACTCTGGCCCAATGGTTAAGGTTTTAGACGTTTACTCTTGCCTAATGGTTAAGGTCTTAACTCTTACTCTGGCCTAATGGTTAAGGTCTTAGACTCTTACTCTGGCCTACTGGTTAAGGTCTTAATTCTTACTCTGACTTAATGGTTAAGGTTTTAACTCTTGCTCTGGCCTAATGGTTAAGGTCCTAACTCTTACTCTGGCCTAATGGTTAAGGTATTAGACTCTTACTCTGGCCTAATGGTTAAGGTCTTGACTCTTACTCTGGCCTAATGTTTAAGGTCTTAGACTCTTACTCTGGCCTAATGGTTAAGGTATTATACTCTTACTCTGGCCTAATGGCTAAGGTCTTGACTCTCACTCTGGCCTAATGGTTAAGGTCTAGACTCCTACTCTGGCCTACTGGTTAAGGTCTTAACTCTTACTGTGGCCTAATGGTTAAGGTCTTAGACTCTTACTCTGGCCTACTGGTTAAGACCTTAACTCTTACTCTGGCCTAATGGTTACGGTTTTAACTCTTACTCTGGCCTAATGGTTAAGGTTTTAGACTCTTACTCTGGCCTAACGGTTAAAGTCTTAGACTCTTACTCTGGCCTAATGGTTAAGGTCTTATCTCTTACTCTGGCCTAATGGTTAAGGTCTAAGACTCTTACTCTTGCCTAATGGTTAAGGTCTTAACTCTTACTCTGGCCTAATGGTTAAGGTCTTAACTCTTACTTTGGACTAATGGTTAAGGTCTTAGACTCTCACTCTGGCATAATGGCTAAGGTCTTAACTCTTACTCTGGCCTACTGGTTAATGTCTTAACTCTTACTCTGGCCTAATGGTTAAGGTTTTAACTCTTACTCTGGCCTAATGGTTGAGGTCTTAGACTCTTACTCTGGCCTAATGGTTAAGGTCTTAACTCTTACTTTGACCTAATGGTTAAGGTCTTAGACTCTTACTCTGGCCTAATGGTTAAGGTCTTGACTCTTACTCTGGCCTAATGGTTAAAGTCTTAGACTCTTACTCTGGCCTAATGGTTAAGGTCTAGACTCTTATTCTGGACTAATGGTTTAGCTCTTAACTCTTCCTCTGGACTAATGGCTAAGTTCTTAACTCTCACTCTGACCTTATGGTTAAGGTCTTAGACACTTACTCTGGTCTAATGGTTAAGGTCGCAGACTCTTACTCTTGCCTAATGGTTAAGATCTTAACTCTTACTCTGGCCTAATGGCTAAGTTCTTAACTCTTACTCTGACCTAATGGTTAAGGTCTTAGACTCTGACTCTGGCCTAATGGTTAAAGTCTTACCTCTTACTCTGGCCTAATGGTTAAGGTCTTAGACTCTTACACTGGCCTGCTGGTTAAGGTCTTTGCTCTTACTCTGGCCTACTTGTTAAGGTCCTAGACTCTTACTCTGGCCTAATGGTTAAGGTCCTAACTATTACTATTGACTAATGGTTAAGGTCTTAACTCTTACTCTGGCCTAATTGGTAAGGTCTTAGACTCTTACTCTGGCCTACTGGTTAAGGTCTTAACTCTTACTCTGGCCTAATGGGTAAGATCTTAGACTCTTACTCTGTCCTAATGGTTAAGGTCTTAGACTCTTACTCTGGCCTAATGGTTAAGGTCTAGACTCTTACTCCGGCCTAATCCTTAAGGTCTTAACTCTTACTATGGCCTAATGGTTAAGGTCTTAGACTCTTACTCTTGACTAATGGTTAAGGTCTTAACTCTTACTCTGGCCTAATGGTTAAGGTCTTAACTCTTACTTTGGCCTAATGGTTAAGGTCTTAACTCTTACTATTGACTAATGGTTAAGGTCTTAACTCTTACTCTGTTCTAATGGTTAAGGTCTTAGACTCTTACTCTGGCCTAATGGTTAAGGTCTTAATTCTTACTCTGGCCTAATGGGTAAGGTCTTAGACTCTTACTCTGGCCTAATGGTTAAGGTCTTAACTCTTACTCTGGCCAAATGGTTAAGGTCTTAGACTCTTACTTTGGCCTAATGGTTAAGGTCTTAACTCTTACTCTGGCCTAATGGGTAAGGTCTTAGACTCTTACTCTGGCCTACTGGTTAAGGTCTTAACTCTTACTCTGGCCTACTGGTTAAGGTCTTAGACTCTTACTGTGGCCTAATGGTTAAGGTCTTAGACTCTTTCTCTGGCCTACTGGTTAAGGTCTTAATTCTTACTCTGACTTAATGGTTAAGGTTTTAACTCTTGCTCTGGCCTAACGGTTAAGGTTTTAGACTCTTACTCTGGCCTAATGCTTAAAGTCTTAGACTCTTACACTGGCCTAATGGTTAAGGTCTTAGACTCTTACACTGGCCTGCTGGTTAAGGTCTTTGCTCTTACTCTGGCCTACTGGTTAAGGTCCTAGACTCTTACTCTGGCCTAATGGTTAAGGTCCTAACTATTACTATTGACTAATAGTTAAGGTCTTAACTCTTACTCTGGCCTAATTGGTAAGGTCTTAGACTCTTACTCTGGCCTACTGGTTAAGGTCTTAACGCTTACTCTGGCCTAATGGGTAAGATCTTAGACTCTTACTCTGTCCTAATGGTTAAGGTCTTAGACTCTTACTCTGGCCTAATGGTTAAGGTCTAGACTCTTACTCTGGCCTGATCCGTAAGGTCTTAACTCTTACTATGGCCTAATGGTTAAGGTCTTAGACTCTTACTCTTGCCTAATGGTTAAGGTCTTCATTCTTACTCTGGCCTAATGGTTAAGGTCTTAACTCTTACTTTGGCCTAATGGTGAAGGTCTTAACTCTTACTATTGACTAATGGTTAAGGTCTTAACTCTTACTCTGTCCTAATGGTTAAGGTCTTAGACTCTTACTCTGGCCTAATGGTTAAGGTCTTAATTCTTACTCTGGCCTAATGGGTAAGGTCTTAGACTCTTACTCTGGCCTAATGGTTAAGGTCTTAACTCTTACTCTGGCCTAATGGGTAAGGTCTTAGACTCTTACTCTGGCCTAATGTTAAAGGTCTTAACTCTTACGCTGGCCTAATGGTTAAGGTCTTAGACTCTTACTCTGGCCTAACGGTTAAGGTCTTAGACTCTTACTCTGGCCCAATGGTTAAGGTTTTAGACGTTTACTCTTGCCTAATGGTTAAGGTCTTAACTCTTACTCTGGCCTAATGGTTAAGGTCTTCGACTCTTACTCTGGCCTACTGGTTAAGGTCTTAATTCTTACTCTGACTTAATGGTTAAGGTTTTAACTCTTGCTCTGGTCTAATGGTTAAGGTCCTAACTCTTACTCTGGCCTAATGGTTAAGGTCTTAGACTCTTACTCTGGCCTAATGGTTAAGGTCTTAATTCTTACTCTGGCCTAATGGGTAAGGTCTTAGACTCTTACTCTGGCCTAATGGTTAAGGTCTTAACTCTTACTCTGGCCAAATGGTTAAGGTCTTAGACTCTTACTTTGGCCTAATGGTTAAGGTCTTAACTCTTACTCTGGCCTAATGGGTAAGGTCTTAGACTCTTACTCTGGCCTACTGGTTAAGGTCTTAGACTCTTACTGTGGCCTAATGGTTAAGGTCTTAGACTCTTTCTCTGGCCTACTGGTTAAGGTCTTAATTCTTACTCTGACTTAATGGTTAAGGTTTTAACTCTTGCTCTGGCCTAATGGTTAAGGTTTTAGACTCTTACTCTGGCCTAACGGTTAAAGTCTTAGACTCTTACTCTGGCCTAATGGTTAAGGTCTTATCTCTTACTCTGGCCTAATGGTTAAGGTCTAAGACTCTTACTCTTGCCTAATGGTTAAGGTCTTAACTCTTACTCTGGCCTAATGGTTAAGGTCTTAACTCTTACTTTGGACTAATGGTTAAGGTCTTAGACTCTCACTCTGGCATAATGGCTAAGGTCTTAACTCTTACTCTGGCCTACTGGTTAATGTCTTAACTCTTACTCTGGCCTAGAGGTTAAGGTTTTAACTCTTACTCTGGCCTAATGGTTGAGGTCTTAGACTCTTACTCTGGCCTAATGGTTAAGGTCTTAACTCTTACTCTGACCTAATGGTTAAGGTCTTAGACTCTTACTCTGGCCTAATGGTTAAGGTCTTGACTCTTACTCTGGCCTAATGGTTAAGGTCTAGACTCTTATTCTGGACTAATGGTTAAGCTCTTAACTCTTCCTCTGGACTAATGGCTAAGTTCTTAACTCTTACTCTGACCTAATGGTTAAGGTCTTAGACTCTTACTCTGGTCTAATGGTTAAGGTCGCAGACTCTTACTCTTGCCTAATGGTTAAGATCTTAACTCTTACTCTGGCCAAATGGTTAAGGTCTTAGGCTCTTACTTTGGCCTAATGGTTAAGGTCTTAACTCTTACTTTGGCCTAATGGGTAAGGTCTTAGACTCTTACTCTGGCCTACTGGTTAAGGTCTTAACTCTTACTCTGGCCTACTGGTTAAGGTCTTAGACTCTTACTGTGGCCTAATGGTTAAGGTCTTAGACTCTTTCTCTGGCCTACTGGTTAAGGTCTAGACTCTTACTCTGGCCTAATCCGTAAGGTATTAACTCTTACTATGGCCTAATGGTTAAGGTCTTAGACTCTTACTCTGGCCTAATGCTTAAAGTCTTAGACTCTTACTCTGGCCTAATGGTTAATGGCTTAGACTCTTACACTGGCCTGCTGGTTAAGGTCTTTGCTCTTACTCTGGCCTACTGGTTAAGGTCCTAGACTCTTACTCTGGCCTAATGGTTAAGGTCCTAACTATTACTATTGACTAATAGTTAAGGTCTTAACTCTTACTCTGGCCTAATTGGTAAGGTCTTAGACTCTTACTCTGGCCTACTGGTTAAGGTCTTAACGCTTACTCTGGCCTAATGGGTAAGATCTTAGACTCTTACTCTGTCCTAATGGTTAAGGTCTTAGACTCTTACTCTGGCCTAATGGTTAAGGTCTAGACTCTTACTCTGGCCTAATCCGTAAGGTCTTAACTCTTACTATGGCCTAATGGTTAAGGTCTTAGACTCTTACTCTTGCCTAATGGTTATGGTATTAACTCTAACTCTGGCCTAATGGTTAAGGTCTTAACTCTTACTTTGGCCTAATGGTGAAGGTCTTAACTCTTACTATTGACTAATGGTTAAGTTCTTAACTCTTACTCTGTCCTAATGGTTAAGGTCTTAGACTCTTACTCTGGCCTAATGGGTAAGGTCTTAGACTCTTACTCTGGCCTAATGGTTAAGGTCTTAACTCTTACTTTGGCCTAATGGTTAAGGTCTTAACTCTTACTCTGGCCTAATGGGTAAGGTCTTAGACTCTTACTCTGGCCTACTGGTTAAGGTCTTAACTCTTACTCTGGCCTACTGGTTAAGGTCTTAGACTCTTACTGTGGCCTAATGGTTAAGGTCTTAGACTCTTTCTCTGGCCTACTGGTTAAGGTCTTAATTCTTACTCTGACTTAATGGTTAAGGTTTTAACTCTTGCTCTGGCCTAACGGTTAAGGTTTTAGACTCTTACTCTGGCCTAATGCTTAAAGTCTTAGACTCTTACACTGGCCTAATGGTTAAGGTCTTAGACTCTTACACTGGCCTGCTGGTTAAGGTCTTTGCTCTTACTCTGGCCTACTGGTTAAGGTCCTAGACTCTTACTCTGGCCTAATGGTTAAGGTCCTAACTATTACTATTGACTAATAGTTAAGGTCTTAACTCTTAGTCTGGCCTAATTGGTAAGGTCTTAGACTCTTACTCTGGCCTACTGGTTAAGGTCTTAACGCTTACTCTGGCCTAATGGGTAAGATCTTAGACTCTTACTTTGTCCTAATGGTTAAGGTCTTAGACTCTTACTCTGGCCTAATGGTTAAGGTCTAGACTCTTACTCTGGCCTGATCCGTAAGGTCTTAACTCTTACTATGGCCTAATGGTTAAGGTCTTAGACTCTTACTCTTGCCTAATGGTTAAGGTCTTCATTCTTACTCTGGCCTAATGGTTAAGGTCTTAACTCTTACTTTGGCCTAATGGTGAAGGTCTTAACTCTTACTATTGACTAATGGTTAAGGTCTTAACTCTTACTCTGTCCTAATGGTTAAGGTCTTAGACTCTTACTCTGGCCTAATGGTTAAGGTCTTAATTCTTACTCTGGCCTAATGGGTAAGGTCTTAGACTCTTACTCTGGCCTAATGGTTAAGGTCTTAACTCTTACTCTGGCCTAATGGGTAAGGTCTTAGACTCTTACTCTGGCCTAATGTTAAAGGTCTTAACTCTTACGCTGGCCTAATGGTTAAGGTCTTAGACTCTTACTCTGGCCTAACGGTTAAGGTCTTAGACTCTTACTCTGGCCCAATGGTTAAGGTTTTAGACGTTTACTCTTGCCTAATGGTTAAGGTCTTAACTCTTACTCTGGCCTAATGGTTAAGGTCTTCGACTCTTACTCTGGCCTACTGGTTAAGGTCTTAATTCTTACTCTGACTTAATGGTTAAGGTTTTAACTCTTGCTCTGGTCTAATGGTTAAGGTCCTAACTCTTACTCTGGCCTAATGGTTAAGGTCTTAGACTCTTACTCTGGCCTAATGGTTAAGGTCTTAATTCTTACTCTGGCCTAATGGGTAAGGTCTTAGACTCTTACTCTGGCCTAATGGTTAAGGTCTTAACTCTTACTCTGGCCAAATGGTTAAGGTCTTAGACTCTTACTTTGGCCTAATGGTTAAGGTCTTAACTCTTACTCTGGCCTAATGGGTAAGGTCTTAGACTCTTACTCTGGCCTACTGGTTAAGGTCTTAGACTCTTACTGTGGCCTAATGGTTAAGGTCTTAGACTCTTTCTCTGGCCTACTGGTTAAGGTCTTAATTCTTACTCTGACTTAATGGTTAAGGTTTTAACTCTTGCTCTGGCCTAATGGTTAAGGTTTTAGACTCTTACTCTGGCCTAACGGTTAAAGTCTTAGACTCTTACTCTGGCCTAATGGTTAAGGTCTTATCTCTTACTCTGGCCTAATGGTTAAGGTCTAAGACTCTTACTCTTGCCTAATGGTTAAGGTCTTAACTCTTACTCTGGCCTAATGGTTAAGGTCTTAACTCTTACTTTGGACTAATGGTTAAGGTCTTAGACTCTCACTCTGGCATAATGGCTAAGGTCTTAACTCTTACTCTGGCCTACTGGTTAATGTCTTAACTCTTACTCTGGCCTAATGGTTAAGGTTTTAACTCTTACTCTGGCCTAATGGTTAAGGTCTTAACTCTTACTCTGACCTAATGGTTAAGGTCTTAGACTCTTACTCTGGCCTAATGGTTAAGGTCTTGACTCTTACTCTGGCCTAATGGTTAAGGTCTAGACTCTTATTCTGGACTAATGGTTAAGCTCTTAACTCTTCCTCTGGACTAATGGCTAAGTTCTTAACTCTTACTCTGACCTAATGGTTAAGGTCTTAGACTCTTACTCTGGTCTAATGGTTAAGGTCGCAGACTCTTACTCTTGCCTAATGGTTAAGATCTTAACTCTTACTCTGGCCAAATGGTTAAGGTCTTAGGCTCTTACTTTGGCCTAATGGTTAAGGTCTTAACTCTTACTTTGGCCTAATGGGTAAGGTCTTAGACTCTTACTCTGGCCTACTGGTTAAGGTCTTAACTCTTACTCTGGCCTACTGGTTAAGGTCTTAGACTCTTACTGTGGCCTAATGGTTAAGGTCTTAGACTCTTTCTCTGGCCTACTGGTTAAGGTCTAGACTCTTACTCTGGCCTAATCCGTAAGGTATTAACTCTTACTATGGCCTAATGGTTAAGGTCTTAGACTCTTACTCTGGCCTAATGCTTAAAGTCTTAGACTCTTACTCTGGCCTAATGGTTAATGGCTTAGACTCTTACACTGGCCTGCTGGTTAAGGTCTTTGCTCTTACTCTGGCCTACTGGTTAAGGTCCTAGACTCTTACTCTGGCCTAATGGTTAAGGTCCTAACTATTACTATTGACTAATAGTTAAGGTCTTAACTCTTACTCTGGCCTAATTGGTAAGGTCTTAGACTCTTACTCTGGCCTACTGGTTAAGGTCTTAACGCTTACTCTGGCCTAATGGGTAAGATCTTAGACTCTTACTCTGTCCTAATGGTTAAGGTCTTAGACTCTTACTCTGGCCTAATGGTTAAGGTCTAGACTCTTACTCTGGCCTAATCCGTAAGGTCTTAACTCTTACTATGGCCTAATGGTTAAGGTCTTAGACTCTTACTCTTGCCTAATGGTTAAGGTCTTAACTCTTACTCTGGCCTAATGGTTAAGGTCTTAACTCTTACTTTGGCCTAATGGTGAAGGTCTTAACTCTTACTATTGACTAATGGTTAAGGTCTTAACTCTTACTCTGTCCTAATGGTTAAGGTCTTAGACTCTTTACTCTGGCCTAATGGTTAAGGTCTTAATTCTTACTCTGGCCTAATGGGTAAGGTCTTAGACTCTTACTCTGGCCTAATGGTTAAGGTCTTAACTCTTACTCTGGCCTAATGGGTAAGGTCTTAGACTCTTACTCTGGCCTAATGTTAGAGGTCTTAACTCTTACGCTGGCCTAATGGTTAAGGTCTTAGACTCTTACTCTGGCCTAACGGTTAAGGTCTTAGACTCTTACTCTGGCCCAATGGTTAAGGTTTTAGACGTTTACTCTTGCCTAATGGTTAAGGTCTTAACTCTTACTCTGGCCTAATGGTTAAGGTCTTAGACTCTTACTCTGGCCTACTGGTTAAGGTCTTAATTCTTACTCTGACTTAATGGTTAAGGTTTTAACTCTTGCTCTGGCCTAATGGTTAAGGTCCTAACTCTTACTCTGGCCTAATGGTTAAGGTATTAGACTCTTACTCTGGCCTAATGGTTAAGGTCTTGACTCTTACTCTGGCCTAATGTTTAAGGTCTTAGACTCTTACTCTGGCCTAATGGTTAAGGTATTATACTCTTACTCTGGCCTAATGGCTAAGGTCTTGACTCTCACTCTGGCCTAATGGTTAAGGTCTAGACTCCTACTCTGGCCTACTGGTTAAGGTCTTAACTCTTACTGTGGCCTAATGGTTAAGGTCTTAGACTCTTACTCTGGCCTACTGGTTAAGACCTTAACTCTTACTCTGGCCTAATGGTTAAGGTTTTAACTCTTACTCTGGCCTAATGGTTAAGGTTTTAGACTCTTACTCTGGCCTAACGGTTAAAGTCTTAGACTCTTACTCTGGCCTAATGGTTAAGGTCTTATCTCTTACTCTGGCCTAATGGTTAAGGTCTAAGACTCTTACTCTTGCCTAATGGTTAAGGTCTTAACTCTTACTCTGGCCTAATGGTTAAGGTCTTAACTCTTACTTTGGACTAATGGTTAAGGTCTTAGACTCTCACTCTGGCATAATGGCTAAGGTCTTAACTCTTACTCTGGCCTACTGGTTAATGTCTTAACTCTTACTCTGGCCTAATGGTTAAGGTTTTAACTCTTACTCTGGCCTAATGGTTGAGGTCTTAGACTCTTACTCTGGCCTAATGGTTAAGGTCTTAGACTCTTACACTGGCCTGCTGGTTAAGGTCTTTGCTCTTACTCTGGCCTACTGGTTAAGGTCCTAGACTCTTACTCTGGCCTAATGGTTAAGGTCCTAACTATTACTATTGACTAATGGTTAAGGTCTTAACTCTTACTCTGGCCTAATTGGTAAGGTCTTAACTCTTACTCTGTCCTAATGGTTAAGGTCTTAGACTCTTTCTCTGGCCTACTGGTTAAGGTCTTAATTCTTACTCTGGCCTAATGGTTAAGGTCTTAACTCTTACTTTGGCCTAATGGTGAATGTCTTAACTCTTACTATTGACTAATGGTTAAGTTCTTAACTCTTACTCTGTCCTAATGGTTAAGGTTTTAACTCTTGCTCTGGCCTAATGGTTAAGGTCTTAGACTCTTACTCTGGCCTAATGGTTAAGGTCTAGACTCTTACTCTGGCCTAATCCGTAAGGTCTTAACTCTTACTCTGGCCTAATGGGTAAGGTCGTAGACTCTTACTCTGGCCTAATGTTAAAGGTCTTAACTCTTACGCTGGCCTAATGGTTAAGGTCTTAGACTCTTACTCTGGCCTAACGGTTAAGGTCTTAGACTCTTACTCTGGCCCAATGGTTAAGGTTTTAGACATTTACTCTTGCCTAATGGGTAAGGTCTTAACTCTTACTCTGGCCTAATGGTTAAGGTCTTAGACTCTTACTCTGGCCTACTGGTTAAGGTCTTAATTCTTACTCCGACTTAACGGTTAAGGTTTTAACTCTTGCTCTGGCCTAATGGTTAAGGTCCTAACTCTTACTCTGGCCTAATGGTTAAGGTATTAGACTCTTACTCTGGCCTAATGGTTAAGGTCTTGACTCTTACTCTGGCCTAATGGTTAAGGTCTTAGACTCTTACTCTGGCCTAATGGTTAACGTATTATACTCTTACTCTGGCCTAATGGCTAAGGTCTTGACTCTCACTCTGGCCTAATGGTTAAGGTCTAGACTCCTACTCTGGCCTACTGGTTAAGGTCTTAACTCTTACTGTGGCCTAATGGTTAAGGTCTTAGACTCTTACTCTGGCCTACTGGTTAAGACCTTAACTCTTACTCTGGCCTAATGGTTAAGGTTTTAACTCTTACTCTGGCCTAATGGTTAAGGTTTTAGACTTTTACTCTGGCCTAACGGTTAAAGTCTTAGACTCTTACTCTGGCCTAATGGTTAAGGTCTTATCTCTTACTCTGGCCTAATGGTTAAGGTCTAAGACTCTTACTCTTGCCTAATGGTTAAGGTCTTAACTCTTACTCTGGCCTAATGGTTAAGGTCTTAACTCTTACTTTGGACTAATGGTTAAGGTCTTAGACTCTCACTCTGGCATAATGGCTAAGGTCTTAACTCTTACTCAGGCCTACTGGTTAAGGTCTTAGACTCTTACTCTGGCCTAATGGTTAAGGTCTTAACTCTTACTCTGACCTAATGGTTAAGGTCTTAGACTCTTACTCTGGCCTAATGGTTAAGGTCTTGACTCTTACTCTGGCCTAATGGTTAAAGTCTTAGACTCTTACTCTGGCCTAATGGTTAAGGTCTAGACTCTTATTCTGGACTAATAGTTAAGCTCTTAACTCTTCCTCTGGACTAATGGCTAAGTTCTTAACTCTTACTCTGACCTAATGGTTAAGGTCTTAGACTCTTACTCTGGCCTAATGGTTAAGGTCGCAGACTCTTACTCTTGCCTAATGGTTAAGATCTTAACTCTTACTCTGGCCTAATGGTTAAGGTCTTGACTCTTACTCTGGCCTAATGGTTAAGGTTTTAGACTCTTACTCTGGCCTAATGCTTAAAGTCTTAGACTCTTACTCTGGCCTAATGGTTAAGGTCTTAGACTCTTACACTGGCCTGCTGGTTAAGGTCTTTGCTCTTACTCTGGCCTACTGGTTAAGGTCCTAGACTCTTACTCTGGCCTAATGGTTAAGGTCCTAACTATTACTATTGACTAATGGTTAAGGTCTTAACTCTTACTCTGGCCTAATTGGTAAGGTCTTAACTCTTACTCTGGCCTAATGGTTAAGGTCTAGACTCTTATTCTGGACTAATAGTTAAGCTCTTAACTCTTCCTCTGGACTAATGGCTAAGTTCTTAACTCTTACTCTGACCTAATGGTTAAGGTCTTAGACTCTTACTCTGGCCTAATGGTTAAGGTCGCAGACTCTTACTCTTGCCTAATGGTTAAGATCTTAACTCTTACTCTGGCCTAATGGTTAAGGTGTTAACTCTTACTCTGGCCTAATGGTTAAGGTCTTAGACTCTTACACTGGCCTACTGGTTAAGGTCTTTGCTCTTACTCTGGCCTACTGGTTAAGGTCCTAGACTCTTACTCTGGCCTAATGGTTAAGGTCCCAACTCTTACTATTGACTAATGGTTAAGGTCTTAACTCTTACTCTGGCCTAATGGGTAAGGTCTTAGACTCTTACTCTGGCCTACTGGTTAAGGTCTTAACTCTTACTCTGGCCTAATGGGTAAGGTCTTAGACTCTTACTCTGTCCTAATGGTTAAGGTCTTAGACTCTTAATCTGGCCTAATGGTTAAGGTCTAGACTCTTACTCTGGCCTAATCCGTAAGGTCTTAACTCATACTATGGCCTAATGGTTAAGGTCTTAGACTCTTACTCTTGCCTAATGGTTATGGTCTTAACTCTAACTCTGGCCTAATGGTTAAGGTCTTAACTCTTACTTTGGCCTAATGGTTAAGGTCTTAACTCTTACTTACTGATTAAGGTCTTAACTCTTACTCTGGCCTAATGGTTAAGGTCTTAGACACTTACTCTGTCCTAATGGTTAAGGTCTTAGACTCTTACTGTGGCCTAATGGTTAAGGTCTTAGACTCTTACTCTGGCCTACTGGTTAAGGTCTTAACTCTTGCTCTGGCCTAATGGTTAAGGTCTTAGACACTTACTCTGTCCTAATGGTTAAGGTCTTAGACTCTTACTGTGGCGTAATGGTTAAGGTCTTAGACTCTTACTCTTGACTAATGGTTAAGGTCTTAACTCTTACTCTGGCCTAATGGTTAAGGTCTTAGACTCTTACTCTGGCCTAATGGTTAAGGTCTTAACTCTTACTCTGGCCTAATGGGTAAGGTCTTAGACTCTTACTCTGGCCTACTGGTTAAGGTCTTAATTCTTACTCTGGCCTAATGGTTAAGGTTTTAACTCTTACTCTGGCCTAATGGTTAAGGTTTCAGACTCTTACTCTGGCCTAATGGTTAAAGTCTTAGACTCTTACTCTGGCCTAATGGTTAAGGTCTTAACTCTTACTCTGGCCTAATGGTTAACGTATTGGACTCTTACTCTGGCCTAATGGTTAAGGTCTTGACTCTTACTCTGGCCTAATGGTTAAGGTCTTAGACTCTTACTCTGGCCTAACGGTTAAGGTATTATACTCTTACTCTGGCCTAATGGCTAAGGTCTTGACTCTCACTCTGGCCTAATGGTTGAGGTCTAGACTCCTACTCTGGCCTACTGGTTAAGGTCTTAACTCTTACTCTGGCCTAAAGGTTAAGGTCTTAGACTCTTACTCTGGCCTAAGGGTTAAGGTCTTAGACTCTTACTCTGGCCTAATGGTTAAGGTCTTAGACTCTTACTCTGGCCTAATGGTTAAGGTCTTGACTCTTACTCTGGCCTAATGGTTAAAGTCTTAGACTCTTACTCTGGCCTAATGGTTAAGGTCTAGACTCTTATTCTGGACTAATGGTTAAGCTCTTAACTCTTCCTCTGGACTAATGGCTAAGTTCTTAACTCTTACTCTGACCGAATGGTTAAGGTCTTAGACTCTTACTCTGGTCTAATGGTTAAGGTCGCAGACTCTTACTCTTGCCTAATGGTTAAGATCTTAACTCTTACTCTGGCCTAATGGTTAAGGTCTTGACTCTTACTCTGGCCTAATGGTTAAGGTTTTAGACTCTTACTCTGGCCTAATGCTTAAAGTCTTAGACTCTTACTCTGGCCTAATGGTTAAGGTCTTAGACTCTTACACTGGCCTGCTGGTTAAAGTCTTAGACTCTTACTCTGGCCTAATGGTTAAGGTCCTAGACTCTTACTCTGGCCTAATGGTTAAGGTCCTAACTATTACTATTGACTAATGGTTAAGGTCTTAACTCTTACTCTGGCCTAATTGGTAAGGTCTTAACTCTTACTCTGTCCTAATGGTTAAGGTCTTAGACTCTTACTCTGGCCTAATGGTTAAGGTCTTAACTCTTACTCTGGCCTAATGGTTAAGGTCTAGACTCTTATTCTGGACTAATAGTTAAGCTCTTAACTCTTCCTCTGGACTAATGGCTAAGTTCTTAACTCTTACTCTGACCTAATGGTTAAGGTCTTAGACTCTTACACTGGCCTAATGGTTAAGGTCGCAGACTCTTACTCTTGCCTAATGGTTAAGATCTTAACTCTTACTCTGGCCTAATGGTTAAGGTGTTAACTCTTACTCTGGCCTAATGGTTAAGGTCTTAGACTCTTACACTGGCCTACTGGTTAAGGTCTTTGCTCTTACTCTGGCCTACTGGTTAAGGTCCTAGACTCTTACTCTGGCCTAATGGTTAAGGTCCTAACTCTTACTATTGACTAATGGTTAAGGTCTTAACTCTTACTCTGGCCTAATGGGTAAGGTCTTTGACTCTTACTCTGGCCTACTGGTTAAGGTCTTAACTCTTACTCTGGCCTAATGGGTAAGGTCTTAGACTCTTACTCTGTCCTAATGGTTAAGGTCTTAGACTCTTAATCTGGCCTAATGGTTAAGGTCTAGACTCTTACTCTGGCCTAATCCGTAAGGTCTTAACTCTTACTATGGCCTAATGGTTAAGGTCTTAGACTCTTACTCTTGCCTAATGGTTATGGTCTTAACTCTAACTCTGGCCTAATGGTTAAGGTCTTAACTCTTACTTTGGCCTAATGGTTAAGGTCTTAACTCTTACTATTGACTAATGATTAAGGTCTTAACTCTTACTCTGGCCTAATGGTTAAGGTCTTAGACACTTACTCTGTCCTAATGGTTAAGGTCTTAGACTCTTACTGTGGCCTAATGGTTAAGGTCTTAGACTCTTACTCTGGCCTACTGGTTAAGGTCTTAACTCTTGCTCTGGCCTAATGGTTAAGGTCTTAGACACTTACTCTGTCCTAATGGTTAAGGTCTTAGACTCTTACTGTGGCGTAATGGTTAAGGTCTTAGACTCTTACTCTTGCCTAATGGTTAAGGTCTTAACTCTTACTCTGGCCTAATGGTTAAGGTCTTAGACTCTTACTCTGGCCTAATGGTTAAGGTCTTAACTCTTACTCTGGCCTAATGGGTAAGGTCTTAGACTCTTACTCTGGCCTACTGGTTAAGGTCTTAATTCTTACTCTGGCCTAATGGTTAAGGTTTTAACTCTTACTCTGGCCTAATGGTTAAGGTTTTAGACTCGTACTCTGGCCTAATGGTTAAAGTCTTAGACTCTTACTCTGGCCTAATGGTTAAGGTCTTAACTCTTACTCTGGCCTAATGGTTAACATATTGGACTCTTACTCTGGCCTAATGGTTAAGGTCTTGACTCTTACTCTGGCCTAATGGTTAAGGTCTTAGACTCTTACTCTGGCCTAATGGTTAAGGTATTATACTCTTACTCTGGCCTAATGGCTAAGGTCTTGACTCTCACTCTGGCCTAATGGTTGAGGTCTAGACTCCTACTCTGGCCTACTGGTTAAGGTCTTAACTCTTACTCTGGCCTAATGGTTAAGGTCTTAGACTCTTACTCTGGCCTAAGGGTTAAGGTCTTAGACTCTTACTCTGGCCTAATGGTTAAGGTCTTAGACTCTTACTCTGGCCTAATGGTTAAGGTCTTGACTCTTACTCTGGCCTAATGGTTAAAGTCTTAGACTCTTACTCTGGCCTAATGGTTAAGGTCTAGACTCTTATTCTGGACTAATGGTTAAGCTCTTAACTCTTCCTCTGGACTAATGGCTAAGTTCTTAACTCTTACTCTGACCTAATGGTTAAGGTCTTAGACTCTTACTCTGGTCTAATGGTTAAGGTCGCAGACTCTTACTCTTGCCTAATGGTTAAGATCTTAACTCTTACTCTGGCCTAATGGCTAAGTTCTTAACTCTTACTCCGACCTAATGGTTAAGGTCTTAGACTCTTACTCTGGCCTAATGGTTAAAGTCTTAACTCTTACTCTGGCCTAATGGTTAAGTTCTTAGACTCTTATACTGGCCTGCTGGTTAAGGTCTTGCTCTTACTCTGGCCTACTGGTTAAGGTCCTAGACTCTTACTCTGGCCTAATGGTTAAGGTCCTAACTATTACTATTGACTAATGGTTAAGGTCTTAACTCTTACTCTGGCCTAATTGGTAAGGTCTTAGACTCTTACTCTGGCCTACTGGTTAAGGTCTTAACTCTTACTCTGGCCTAATGGGTAAGATCTTAGACTCTTACTCTGTCCTAATGGTTAAGGTCTTAGACTCTTACTCTGGCCTAATGGTTAAGGTCTAGACTCTTACTCTGGCCTAATCCTTAAGGTCTTAACTCTTACTATGGCCTAATGGTTAAGGTCTTAGACTCTTACTCTTCCCTAATGGTTAAGGTCTTAACTCTTACTCTGGCCTAATGGTTAAGGTCTTAACTCTTACTATTGACTAATGGTTAAGGTCTTAACTCTTACTCTGTCCTAATGGTTAAGGTCTTAGACTCTTACTTTGGCCTAATGGGTAAGGTCTTAATTCTTACTCTGGCCTACTGGTTAAGGTCTTAGACTCTTACTATGGCCTAATGGTTAAGGTCTTAGACTCTTACTCTGGCCTAATGTTAAAGGTCTTAGACTCTTACTCTGGCCCAATGGTTAAGGTTTTAGACGTTTACTCTTGCCTAATGGTTAAGGTCTTAACTCTTACTCTGGCCTAATGGTTAAGGTCTTAGACTCTTTCTCTGGCCTACTGGTTAAGGTCTTAATTCTTACTCTGACTTAATGGTTAAGGTTTTAACTCTTGCTCTGGCCTAATGGTTAAGGTTTTAGACTCTTACTCTGGCCTAATGCTTAAAGTCTTAGACTCTTACTCTGGCCTAATGGTTAAGGTCTTAGACTCTTACACTGGCCTGCTGGTTAAGGTCTTTGCTCTTACTCTGGCCTACTGGTTAAGGTCCTAGACTCTTACTCTGGCCTAATGGTTAAGGTCCTAACTATTACTATTGACTAATGGTTAAGGTCTTAACTCTTACTCTGGCCTAATTGGTAAGGTCTTAACTCTTACTCTGTCCTAATGGTTAAGGTCTTAGACTCTTACTCTGGCCTAATGGTTAAGGTCTTAACTCTTACTCTGGCCTAATGGGTAAGATCTTAGACTCTTACTCTGTCCTAATGGTTAAGGTCTTAGACTCTTACTCTGGCCTAATGGTTCAGGTCTAGACTCTTACTCTGGCCTAATCCGTAAGGTCTTAACTCTTACTATGGCCTAATGGTTAAGGTCTTTGACTCTTACTCTTGCCTAATGGTTAAGGTCTTAACTCTTACTCTGGCCTAATGGTTAAGGTCTTAACTCTTACTTTGGCCTAATGGTGAAGGTCTTAACTCTTACTATTGACTAATGGTTAAGTTCTTAACTCTTACTCTGTCCTAATGGTTAAGGTCTTAGACTCTTACTCTGGCCTAATGGTTAAGGTCTTAGACTCTTACTCTGGTCTAATGGTTAAGGTCGCAGACTCTTACTCTTGCCTAATGGTTAAGATCTTAACTCTTACTCTGGCCTAATGGCTAAGTTCTTAACTCTTACTCTGACCTAATGGTTAAGGTCTTAGACTCTTACTCTGGCCTAATGGTTAAAGTCTTAACTCTTACTCTGGCCTAATGGTTAAGTTCTTAGACTCTTATACTGGCCTGCTGGTTAAGGTCTTGCTCTTACTCTGGCCTACTGGTTAAGGTCCTAGACTCTTACTCTGGCCTAATGGTTAAGGTCCTAACTATTACTATTGACTAATGGTTAAGGTCTTAACTCTTACTCTGGCCTAATTGGTAAGGTCTTAGACTCTTACTCTGGCCTACTGGTTAAGGTCTTAACTCTTACTCTGGCCTAATGGGTAAGATCTTAGACTCTTACTCTGTCCTAATGGTTAAGGTCTTAGACTCTTACTCTGGCCTAATGGTTAAGGTCTAGACTCTTACTCTGGCCTAATCCTTAAGGTCTTAACTCTTACTATGGCCTAATGGTTAAGGTCTTAGACTCTTACTCTTCCCTAATGGTTAAGGTCTTAACTCTTACTCTGGCCTAATGGTTAAGGTCTTAACTCTTACTATTGACTAATGGTTAAGGTCTTAACTCTTACTCTGTCCTAATGGTTAAGGTCTTAGACTCTTACTTTGGCCTAATGGGTAAGGTCTTAATTCTTACTCTGGCCTACTGGTTAAGGTCTTAGACTCTTACTGTGGCCTAATGGTTAAGGTCTTAGACTCTTACTCTGGCCTAATGTTAAAGGTCTTAACTCTTACGCTGGCCTAATGGTTAAGGTCTTAGACTCTTACTCTGGCCTAACGGTTAAGGTCTTAGACTCTTACTCTGGCCCAATGGTTAAGGTTTTAGACGTTTACTCTTGCCTAATGGTTAAGGTCTTAACTCTTACTCTGGCCTAATGGTTAAGGTCTTAGACTCTTTCTCTGGCCTACTGGTTAAGGTCTTAATTCTTACTCTGACTTAATGGTTAAGGTTTTAACTCTTGCTCTGGCCTAATGGTTAAGGTTTTAGACTCTTACTCTGGCCTAATGCTTAAAGTCTTAGACTCTTACTCTGGCCTAATGGTTAAGGTCTTAGACTCTTACACTGGCCTGCTGGTTAAGGTCTTTGCTCTTACTCTGGCCTACTGGTTAAGGTCCTAGACTCTTACTCTGGCCTAATGGTTAAGGTCCTAACTATTACTATTGACTAATGGTTAAGGTCTTAACTCTTACTCTGGCCTAATTGGTAAGGTCTTAACTCTTACTCTGTCCTAATGGTTAAGGTCTTAGACTCTTACTCTGGCCTAATGGTTAAGGTCTTAACTCTTACTCTGGCCTAATGGGTAAGATCTTAGACTCTTACTCTGTCCTAATGGTTAAGGTCTTAGACTCTTACTCTGGCCTAATCCGTAAGGTCTTAACTCTTACTATGGCCTAATGGTTAAGGTCTTTGACTCTTACTCTTGCCTAATGGTTAAGGTCTTAACTCTTACTCTGGCCTAATGGTTAAGGTCTTAACTCTTACTTTGGCCTAATGGTGAAGGTCTTAACTCTTACTATTGACTAATGGTTAAGTTCTTAACTCTTACTCTGTCCTAATGGTTAAGGTCTTAGACTCTTACTCTGGCCTAATGGTTAAGGTCTTAGACTCTTACTCTGGTCTAATGGTTAAGGTCGCAGACTCTTACTCTTGCCTAATGGTTAAGATCTTAACTCTTACTCTGGCCTAATGGCTAAGTTCTTAACTCTTACTCTGACCTAATGGTTAAGGTCTTAGACTCTTACTCTGGCCTAATGGTTAAAGTCTTAACTCTTACTCTGGCCTAATGGTTAAGTTCTTAGACTCTTATACTGGCCTGCTGGTTAAGGTCTTGCTCTTACTCTGGCCTACTGGTTAAGGTCCTAGACTCTTACTCTGGCCTAATGGTTAAGGTCCTAACTATTACTATTGACTAATGGTTAAGGTCTTAACTCTTACTCTGGCCTAATTGGTAAGGTCTTAGACTCTTACTCTGGCCTACTGGTTAAGGTCTTAACTCTTACTCTGGCCTAATGGGTAAGATCTTAGACTCTTACTCTGTCCTAATGGTTAAGGTCTTAGACTCTTACTCTGGCCTAATGGTTAAGGTCTAGACTCTTACTCTGGCCTAATCCTTAAGGTCTTAACTCTTACTATGGCCTAATGGTTAAGGTCTTAGACTCTTACTCTTCCCTAATGGTTAAGGTCTTAACTCTTACTCTGGCCTAATGGTTAAGGTCTTAACTCTTACTATTGACTAATGGTTAAGGTCTTAACTCTTACTCTGTCCTAATGGTTAAGGTCTTAGACTCTTACTTTGGCCTAATGGGTAAGGTCTTAATTCTTACTCTGGCCTACTGGTTAAGGTCTTAGACTCTTACTGTGGCCTAATGGTTAAGGTCTTAGACTCTTACTCTGGCCTAATGTTAAAGGTCTTAACTCTTACGCTGGCCTAATGGTTAAGGTCTTAGACTCTTACTCTGGCCTAACGGTTAAGGTCTTAGACTCTTACTCTGGCCCAATGGTTAAGGTTTTAGACGTTTACTCTTGCCTAATGGTTAAGGTCTTAACTCTTACTCTGGCCTAATGGTTAAGGTCTTAGACTCTTTCTCTGGCCTACTGGTTAAGGTCTTAATTCTTACTCTGACTTAATGGTTAAGGTTTTAACTCTTGCTCTGGCCTAATGGTTAAGGTTTTAGACTCTTACTCTGGCCTAATGCTTAAAGTCTTAGACTCTTACTCTGGCCTAATGGTTAAGGTCTTAGACTCTTACACTGGCCTGCTGGTTAAGGTCTTTGCTCTTACTCTGGCCTACTGGTTAAGGTCCTAGACTCTTACTCTGGCCTAATGGTTAAGGTCCTAACTATTACTATTGACTAATGGTTAAGGTCTTAACTCTTACTCTGGCCTAATTGGTAAGGTCTTAACTCTTACTCTGTCCTAATGGTTAAGGTCTTAGACTCTTACTCTGGCCTAATGGTTAAGGTCTTAACTCTTACTCTGGCCTAATGGGTAAGATCTTAGACTCTTACTCTGTCCTAATGGTTAAGGTCTTAGACTCTTACTCTGGCCTAATGGTTCAGGTCTAGACTCTTACTCTGGCCTAATCCGTAAGGTCTTAACTCTTACTATGGCCTAATGGTTAAGGTCTTTGACTCTTACTCTTGCCTAATGGTTAAGGTCTTAACTCTTACTCTGGCCTAATGGTTAAGGTCTTAACTCTTACTTTGGCCTAATGGTGAAGGTCTTAACTCTTACTATTGACTAATGGTTAAGTTCTTAACTCTTACTCTGTCCTAATGGTTAAGGTCTTAGACTCTTACTCTGGCCTAATGGTTAAGGTCTTAGACTCTTACTCTGGTCTAATGGTTAAGGTCGCAGACTCTTACTCTTGCCTAATGGTTAAGGTCTTAGACTCTTACACTGGCCTGCTGGTTAAGGTCTTTGCTCTTACTCTGGCCTACTTGTTAAGGTCCTAGACTCTTACTCTGGCCTAATGGTTAAGGTCCTAACTATTACTATTGACTAATGGTTAAGGTCTTAACTCTTACTCTGGCCTAATTGGTAAGGTCTTAGACTCTTACTCTGGCCTACTGGTTAAGGTCTTAACTCTTACTCTGGCCTAATGGGTAAGATCTTAGACTCTTACTCTGTCCTAATGGTTAAGGTCTTAGACTCTTACTCTGGCCTAATGGTTAAGGTCTAGACTCTTACTCCGGCCTAATCCTTAAGGTCTTAACTCTTACTATGGCCTAATGGTTAAGGTCTTAGACTCTTACTCTTCCCTAATGGTTAAGGTCTTAACTCTTACTCTGGCCTAATGGTTAAGGTCCTAACTCTTACTTTGGCCTAATGGTTAAGGTCTTAACTCTTACTATTGACTAATGGTTAAGGTCTTAACTCTTACTCTGTCCTAATGGTTAAGGTCTTAGACTCTTACTCTGGCCTAATGGGTAAGGTCTTAATTCTTACTCTGGCCTACTGGTTAAGGTCTTAGACTCTTACTGTGGCCTAATGGTTAAGGTCTTAGACTCTTACTCTGGCCTAATGTTAAAGGTCTTAACTCTTACGCTGGCCTAATGGTTAAGGTCTTAGACTCTTACTCTGGCCTAACGGTTAAGGCCCTAGACTCTTACTCTGGCCCAATGGTTAAGGTTTTAGACGTTTACTCTTGCCTAATGGTTAAGGTCTTAACTCTTACTCTGGCCTAATGGTTAAGGTCTTAGACTCTTTCTCTGGCCTACTGGTTAAGGTCTTAATTCTTACTCTGGCCTAATGGTTAAGGTATTAGACTCTTACTCTGGCCTAATAGTTAAGGTCTTAGACTCTTACTCTGACTTGATGGTTAAGGTTTTAACTCTTACTCTGGCCTAATGGGTAAGGTCTTAGACTATTACTCTGGCCTACTGGTGAAGGTCTTAACTCTTACTCTGGCCTACTGGTTAAGGTCTTAGACTCTTACTGTGGCCTAATGGTTAAGGTCTTAGACTCTTTCTCTGGCCTACTGGTTAAGGTCTTAATTCTTACTCTGACTTAATGGTTAAGGTTTTAACTCTTGCTCTGGCCTAATGGTTAAGGTTTTAGACTCTTACTCTGGCCTAATGCTTAAAGTCTTAGACTCTTACACTGGCCTAATGGTTAAGGTCTTAGACTCTTACACTGGCCTGCTGGTTAAGGTCTTTGCTCTTACTCTGGCCTACTGGTTAAGGTCCTAGACTCTTACTCTGGCCTAATGGTTAAGGTCGTAACTATTACTATTGACTAATAGTTAAGGTCTTAACTCTTACTCTGGCCTAATTGGTAAGGTCTTAGACTCTTACTCTGGCCTACTGGTTAAGGTCTTAACGCTTACTCTGGCCTAATGGGTAAGATCTTAGACTCTTACTCTGTCCTAATGGTTAAGGTCTTAGACTCTTACTCTGGCCTAATGGTTAAGGTCTAGACTCTTACTCTGGCCTGATCCGTAAGGTCTTAACTCTTACTATGGCCTAATGGTTAAGGTCTTAGACTCTTACTCTCGCCTAATGGTTAAGGTCTTAACTCTTACTCTGGCCTAATGGTTAAGGTCTTAACTCTTACTTTGGCCTAATGGTGAAGGTCTTAACTCTTACTATTGACTAATGGTTAAGGTCTTAACTCTTACTCTGTCCTAATGGTTAAGGTCTTAGACTCTTACTCTGGCCTAATGGTTAAGGTCTTAATTCTTACTCTGGCCTAATGGGTAAGATCTTAGACTCTTACTCTGGCCTAATGGGTAAGGTCTTAGACTCTTACTCTGGCCTAATGTTAAAGGTCTTAACTCTTACGCTGGCCTAATGGTTAAGGTCTTAGACTCTTACTCTGGCCTAACGGTTAAGGTCTTAGACTCTTACTCTGGCCCAATGGTTAAGGTTTTAGACGTTTACTCTTGCCTAATGGTTAAGGTCTTAGACTCTTACTCTGGCCTACTGGTTAAGGTCTTAATTCTTACTCTGACTTAATGGTTAAGGTTTTAACTCTTGCTCTGGTCTAATGGTTAAGGTCCTAACTCTTACTCTGGCCTAATGGTTAAGGTATTAGACTCTTACTCTGGCCTAATGGTTAAGGTCTTAGACTCTTACTCTGGCCTAATGGTTAAGGTCTTAATTCTTACTCTGGCCTAATGGGTAAGGTCTTAGACTCTTACTCTGGCCTAATGGTTAAGGTCTTAACTCTTACTCTGGCCAAATGGTTAAGGTCTTAGACTCTTACTTTGGCCTAATGGTTAAGGTCTTAACTCTTACTCTGGCCTAATGGGTAATGTCTTAGACTCTTACTCTGGCCTACTGGTTAAGGTCTTAGACTCTTACTGTGGCCTAATGGTTAAGGTCTTAGACTCTTTCTCTGGCCTACTGGTTAAGGTCTTAATTCTTACTCTGACTTAATGGTTAAGGTTTTAACACTTGCTCTGGCCTAATGGTTAAGGTTTTAGACTCTTACTCTGGCCTAATGCTTAAAGTCTTAGACTCTTACTCTGGCCTAATGGTTAAGGTCTTAGACTCTTACACTGGCCTGCTGGTTAAGGTCTTTGCTCTTACTCTGGCCTACTGGTTAAGGTCCTAGACTCTTACTCTGGCCTAATGGTTAAGGTCCTAACTATTACTATTGACTAATAGTTAAGGTCTTAACTCTTACTCTGGCCTAATTGGTAAGGTCTTAGACTCTTACTCTGGCCTACTGGTTAAGGTCTTAACGCTTACTCTGGCCTAATGGGTAAGATCTTAGACTCTTACTCTGTCCTAATGGTTAAGGTCTTAGACTCTTACTCTGGCCTAATGGTTAAGGTCTAGACTCTTACTCTGGCCTAATCCGTAAGGTCTTAACTCTTACTATGGCCTAATGGTTAAGGTCTTAGACTCTTACTCTTGCCTAATGGTTAAGGTCTTAACTCTTACTCTGGCCTAATGGTTAAGGTCTTCACTCTTACTTTGGCCTAATGGTGAAGGTCTTAACTCTTACTATTGACTAATGGTTAAGGTCTTAACTCTTACTCTGTCCTAATGGTTAAGGTCTTAGACTCTTTACTCTGGCCTAATGGTTAAGGTCTTAATTCTTACTCTGGCCTAATGGGTAAGGTCTTAGACTCTTACTCTGGCCTAATGGTTAAGGTCTTAACTCTTACTCTGGCCTAATGGGTAAGGTCTTAGACTCTTACTCTGGCCTAATGTTAAAGGTCTTAACTCTTACGCTGGCCTAATGGTTAAGGTCTTAGACTCTTACTCTGGCCTAACGGATAAGGTCTTAGACTCTTACTCTGGCCCAATGGTTAAGGTTTTAGACGTTTACTCTTGCCTAATGGTTAAGGTCTTAACTCTTACTCTGGCCTAATGGTTAAGGTCTTAGACTCTTACTCTGGCCTACTGGTTAAGGTCTTAATTCTTACTCTGACTTAATGGTTAAGGTTTTAACTCTTGCTCTGGCCTAATGGTTAAGGTCCTAACTTTTACTCTGGCCTAATGGTTAAGGTATTAGACTCTTACTCTGGCCTAATGGTTAAGGTCTTAGACTCTTACTCTGGTCTAATGGTTAAGGTCGCAGACTCTTACTCTTGCCTAATGGTTAAGATCTTAACTCTTACTCTGGCCTAATGGTTAAGGTCTTGACTCTTACTCTGGCCTAATGGTTAAGGTTTTAGACTCTTACTCTGGCCTAATGCTTAAAGTCTTAGACTCTTACTCTGGCCTAATGGTTAAGGTCTTAGACTCTTACACTGGCCTGCTGGTTAAAGTCTTAGACTCTTACTCTGGCCTAATGGTTAAGGTCCTAGACTCTTACTCTGGCCTAATGGTTAAGGTCCTAACTATTACTATTGACTAATGGTTAAGGTCTTAACTCTTACTCTGGCCTAATTGGTAAGGTCTTAACTCTTACACTGTCCTAATGGTTAAGGTCTTAGACTCTTACTCTGGCCTAATGGTTAAGGTCTTAACTCTTACTCTGGCCTAATGGTTAAGGTCTAGACTCTTATTCTGGACTAATAGTTAAGCTCTTAACTCTTCCTCTGGACTAATGGCTAAGTTCTTAACTCTTACTCTGACCTAATGGTTAAGGTCTTAGACTCTTACTCTGGCCTAATGGTTAAGGTCGCAGACTCTTACTCTTGCCTAATGGTTAAGATCTTAACTCTTACTCTGGCCTAATGGTTAAGGTGTTAACTCTTACTCTGGCCTAATGGTTAAGGTCTTAGACTCTTACACTGGCCTACTGGTTAAGGTCTTTGCTCTTACTCTGGCCTACTGGTTAAGGTCCTAGACTCTTACTCTGGCCTAATGGTTAAGGTCCTAACTCTTACTATTGACTAATGGTTAAGGTCTTAACTCTTACTCTGGCCTAATGGGTAAGGTCTTAGACTCTTACTCTGGCCTACTGGTTAAGGTCTTAACTCTTACTCTGGCCTAATGGATAAGGTCTTAGACTCTTACTCTGTCCTAATGGTTAAGGTCTTAGACTCTTAATCTGGCCTAATGGTTAAGGTCTAGACTCTTACTCTGGCCTAATCCGTAAGGTCTTAACTCTTACTATGGCCTAATGGTTAAGGTCTTAGACTCTTACTCTTGCCTAATGGTTATGGTCTTAACTCTAACTCTGGCCTAATGGTTAAGGTCTTAACTCTTACTTTGGCCTAATGGTTAAGGTCTTAACTCTTACTATTGACTAATGATTAAGGTCTTAACTCTTACTCTGGCCTAATGGTTAAGGTCTTAGACACTTACTCTGTCCTAATGGTTAAGGTCTTAGACTCTTACTGTGGCCTAATGGTTAAGGTCTTAGACTCTTACTCTGGCCTACTGGTTAAGGTCTTAACTCTTGCTCTGGCCTAATGGTTAAGGTCTTAGACACTTACTCTGTCCTAAAGGTTAAGGTCTTAGACTCTTACTGTGGTGTAATGGTTAAGGTCTTAGACTCTTACTCTTGCCTAATGGTTAAGGTCTTAACTCTTACTCTGGCCTAATGGTTAAGGTCTCAGACTCTTACTCTGGCCTAATGGTTAAGGTCTTAACTCTTACTCTGGCCTAATGGGTAAGGTCTTAGACTCTTACTCTGGCCTACTGGTTAAGGTCTTAATTCTTACTCTGGCCTAATGGTTAAAGTTTTAACTCTTACTCTGGCCTAATGGTTAAGGTTTTAGACTCTTACTCTGGCCTAATGGTTAAAGTCTTAGACTCTTACTCTGGCCTAATGGTTAAGGTCTTAACTCTTACTCTGGCCTAATGGTTAACATATTGGACTCTTACTCTGGCCTAATGGTTAAGGTCTTGACTCTTACTCTGGCCTAATGGTTAAGGTCTTAGACTCTTACTCTGGCCTAATGGTTAAGGTATTATACTCTTACTCTGGCCTAATGGCTAAGGTCTTGACTCTCACTCTGGCCTAATGGTTGAGGTCTAGACTCCTACTCTGGCCTACTGGTTAAGGTCTTAACTCTTACTCTGGCCTAATGGTTAAGGTCTTAGACTCTTACTCTGGCCTAAGGGTTAAGGTCTTAGACTCTTACTCTGGCCTAATGGTTAAGGTCTTAGACTCTTACTCTGGCCTAATGGTTAAGGTCTTGACTCTTACTCTGGCCTAATGGTTAAAGTCTTAGACTCTTACTCTGGCCTAATGGTTAAGGTCTAGACTCTTATTCTGGACTAATGGTTAAGCTCTTAACTCTTCCTCTGGACTAATGGCTAAGTTCTTAACTCTTACTCTGACCTAATGGTTAAGGTCTTAGACTCTTACTCTGGTCTAATGGTTAAGGTCGCAGACTCTTACTCTTGCCTAATGGTTAAGATCTTAACTCTTACTCTGGCCTAATGGCTAAGTTCTTAACTCTTACTCCGACCTAATGGTTAAGGTCTTAGACTCTTACTCTGGCCTAATGGTTAAAGTCTTAACTCTTACTCTGGCCTAATGGTTATGTTCTTAGACTCTTATACTGGCCTGCTGGTTAAGGTCTTGCTCTTACTCTGGCCTACTGGTTAAGGTCCTAGACTCTTACTCTGGCCTAATGGTTAAAGTCCTAACTATTACTATTGACTAATGGTTAAGGTCTTAACTCTTACTCTGGCCTAATTGGTAAGGTCTTAGACTCTTACTCTGGCCTACTGGTTAAGGTCTTAACTCTTACTCTGGCCTAATGGGTAAGATCTTAGACTCTTACTCTGTCCTAATGGTTAAGGTCTTAGACTCTTACTCTGGCCTAATGGTTAAGGTCTAGACTCTTACTCTGGCCTAATCCTTAAGGTCTTAACTCTTACTATGGCCTAATGGTTAAGGTCTTAGACTCTTACTCTTCCCTAATGGTTAAGGTCTTAACTCTTACTCTGGCCTAATGGTTAAGGTCTTAACTCTTACTATTGACTAATGGTTAAGGTCTTAACTCTTACTCTGTCCTAATGGTTAAGGTCTTAGACTCTTACTTTGGCCTAATGGGTAAGGTCTTAATTCTTACTCTGGCCTACTGGTTAAGGTCTTAGACTCTTACTATGGCCTAATGGTTAAGGTCTTAGACTCTTACTCTGGCCTAATGTTAAAGGTCTTAACTCTTACGCTGGCCTAATGGTTAAGGTCTTAGACTCTTACTCTGGCCTAACGGTTAAGGTCTTAGACTCTTACTCTGGCCCAATGGTTAAGGTTTTAGACGTTTACTCTTGCCTAATGGTTAAGGTCTTAACTCTTACTCTGGCCTAATGGTTAAGGTCTTAGACTCTTTCTCTGGCCTACTGGTTAAGGTCTTAATTCTTACTCTGACTTAATGGTTAAGGTTTTAACTCTTGCTCTGGCCTAATGGTTAAGGTTTTAGACTCTTACTCTGGCCTAATGCTTAAAGTCTTAGACTCTTACTCTGGCCTAATGGTTAAGGTCTTAGACTCTTACACTGGCCTGCTGGTTAAGGTCTTTGCTCTTACTCTGGCCTACTGGTTAAGGTCCTAGACTCTTACTCTGGCCTAATGGTTAAGGTCCTAACTATTACTATTGACTAATGGTTAAGGTCTTAACTCTTACTCTGGCCTAATTGGTAAGGTCTTAACTCTTACTCTGTCCTAATGGTTAAGGTCTTAGACTCTTACTCTGTCCTAATGGTTAAGGTCTTAACTCTTACTCTGGCCTAATGGGTAAGATCTTAGACTCTTACTCTGTCCTAATGGTTAAGGTCTTAGACTCTTACTCTGGCCTAATGGTTCAGGTCTAGACTCTTACTCTGGCCTAATCCGTAAGGTCTTAACTCTTACTATGGCCTAATGGTTAAGGTCTTTGACTCTTACTCTTGCCTAATGGTTAAGGTCTTAACTCTTACTCTGGCCTAATGGTTAAGGTCTTAACTCTTACTTTGGCCTAATGGTGAAGGTCTTAACTCTTACTATTGACTAATGGTTAAGTTCTTAACTCTTACTCTGTCCTAATGGTTAAGGTCTTAGACTCTTACTCTGGCCTAATGGTTAAGGTCTTAGACTCTTACTCTGGTCTAATGGTTAAGGTAGCAGACTCTTACTCTTGCCTAATGGTTAAGATCTTAACTCTTACTCTGGCCTAATGGCTAAGTTCTTAACTCTTACTCTGACCTAATGGTTAAGGTCTTAGACTCTTACTCTGGCCTAATGGTTAAAGTCTTAACTCTTACTCTGGCCTAATGGTTAAGTTCTTAGACTCTTATACTGGCCTGCTGGTTAAGGTCTTGCTCTTACTCTGGCCTACTGGTTAAGGTCCTAGACTCTTACTCTGGCCTAATGGTTAAGGTCCTAACTATTACTATTGACTAATGGTTAAGGTCTTAACTCTTACTCTGGCCTAATTGGTAAGGTCTTAGACTCTTACTCTGGCCTACTGGTTAAGGTCTTAACTCTTACTCTGGCCTAATGGGTAAGATCTTAGACTCTTACTCTGTCCTAATGGTTAAGGTCCTAGACTCTTACTCTGGCCTAATGGTTAAGGTCTAGACTCTTACTCTGGCCTAATCCTTAAGGTCTTAACTCTTACTATGGCCTAATGGTTAAGGTCTTAGACTCTTACTCTTCCCTAATGGTTAAGGTCTTAACTCTTACTCTGGCCTAATGGTTAAGGTCTTAACTCTTACTATTGACTAATGGTTAAGGTCTTAACTCTTACTCTGTCCTAATGGTTAAGGTCTTAGACTCTTACTTTGGCCTAATGGGTAAGGTCTTAATTCTTACTCTGGCCTACTGGTTAAGGTCTTAGACTCTTACTGTGGCCTAATGGTTAAGGTCTTAGACTCTTACTCTGGCCTAATGTTAAAGGTCTTAACTCTTACGCTGGCCTAATGGTTAAGGTCTTAGACTCTTACTCTGGCCTAACGGTTAAGGTCTTAGACTCTTACTCTGGCCCAATGGTTAAGGTTTTAGACGTTTACTCTTGCCTAATGGTTAAGGTCTTAACTCTTACTCTGGCCTAATGGTTAAGGTCTTAGACTCTTTCTCTGGCCTACTGGTTAAGGTCTTAATTCTTACTCTGACTTAATGGTTAAGGTTTTAACTCTTGCTCTGGCCTAATGGTTAAGGTTTTAGACTCTTACTCTGGCCTAATGCTTAAAGTCTTAGACTCTTACTCTGGCCTAATGGTTAAGGTCTTAGACTCTTACACTGGCCTGCTGGTTAAGGTCTTTGCTCTTACTCTGGCCTACTGGTTAAGGTCCTAGACTCTTACTCTGGCCTAATGGTTAAGGTCCTAACTATTACTATTGACTAATGGTTAAGGTCTTAACTCTTACTCTGGCCTAATTGGTAAGGTCTTAACTCTTACTCTGTCCTAATGGTTAAGGTCTTAGACTCTTACTCTGGCCTAATGGTTAAGGTCTTAACTCTTACTCTGGCCTAATGGGTAAGATCTTAGACTCTTACTCTGTCCTAATGGTTAAGGTCTTAACTCTTACTCTGGCCTAATGGTTAAGGTCTTAACTCTTACTTTGGCCTTATGGTGAAGGTCTTAACTCTTACTATTGACTAATGGTTAAGTTCTTAACTCTTACTCTGTCCTAATGGTTAAGGTCTTAGACTCTTACTCTGGCCTAATGGTTAAGGTCTTAGACTCTTACTCTGGTCTAATGGTTAAGGTCGCAGACTCTTACTCTTGCCTAATGGTTAAGGTCTTAGACTCTTACACTGGCCTGCTGGTTAAGGTCTTTGCTCTTACTCTGGCCTACTTGTTAAGGTCCTAGACTCTTACTCTGGCCTAATGGTTAAGGTCCTAACTATTACTATTGACTAATGGTTAAGGTCTTAACTCTTACTCTGGCCTAATTGGTAAGGTCTTAGACTCTTACTCTGGCCTACTGGTTAAGGTCTTAACTCTTACTCTGGCCTAATGGGTAAGATCTTAGACTCTTACTCTGTCCTAATGGTTAAGGTCTTAGACTCTTACTCTGGCCTAATGGTTAAGGTCTAGACTCTTACTCCGGCCTAATCCTTAAGGTCTTAACTCTTACTATGGCCTAATGGTTAAGGTCTTAGACTCTTACTCTTCCCTAATGGTTAAGGTCTTAACTCTTACTCTGGCCTAATGGTTAAGGTCTTAACTCTTACTTTGGCCTAATGGTTAAGGTCTTAACTCTTACTATTGACTAATGGTTAAGGTCTTAACTCTTACTCTGTCCTAATGGTTAAGGTCTTAGACTCTTACTCTGGCCTAATGGGTAAGGTCTTAATTCTTACTCTGGCCTACTGGTTAAGGTCTTAGACTCTTACTGTGGCCTAATGGTTAAGGTCTTAGACTCTTACTCTGGCCTAATGTTAAAGGTCTTAACTCTTACGCTGGCCTAATGGTTAAGGTCTTAGACTCTTACTCTGGCCTAACGGTTAAGGCCCTAGACTCTTACTCTGGCCCAATGGTTAAGGTTTTAGACGTTTACTCTTGCCTAATGGTTAAGGTCTTAACTCTTACTCTGGCCTAATGGTTAAGGTCTTAGACTCTTTCTCTGGCCTACTGGTTAAGGTCTTAATTCTTACTCTGGCCTAATGGTTAAGGTATTAGACTCTTACTCTGGCCTAATAGTTAAGGTCTTAGACTCTTACTCTGACTTAATGGTTAAGGTTTTAACTCTTACTCTGGCCTAATGGGTAAGGTCTTAGACTATTACTCTGGCCTACTGGTTAAGGTCTTAACTCTTACTCTGGCCTACTGGTTAAGGTCTTAGACTCTTACTGTGGCCTAATGGTTAAGGTCTTAGACTCTTTCTCTGGCCTACTGGTTAAGGTCTTAATTCTTACTCTGACTTAATGGTTAAGGTTTTAACTCTTGCTCTGGCCTAATGGTTAAGGTTTTAGACTCTTACTCTGGCCTAATGCTTAAAGTCTTAGACTCTTACACTGGCCTAATGGTTAAGGTCTTAGACTCTTACACTGGCCTGCTGGTTAAGGTCTTTGCTCTTACTCTGGCCTACTGGTTAAGGTCCTAGACTCTTACTCTGGCCTAATGGTTAAGGTCCTAACTATTACTATTGACTAATAGTTAAGGTCTTAACTCTTACTCTGGCCTAATTGGTAAGGTCTTAGACTCTTACTCTGGCCTACTGGTTAGGGTCTTAACGCTTACTCTGGCCTAATGGGTAAGATCTTAGACTCTTACTCTGTCCTAATGGTTAAGGTCTTAGACTCTTACTCTGGCCTAATGGTTAAGGTCTAGACTCTTACTCTGGCCTGATCCGTAAGGTCTTAACTCTTACTATGGCCTAATGGTTAAGGTCTTAGACTCTTACTCTCGCCTAATGGTTAAGGTCTTAACTCTTACTCTGGCCTAATGGTTAAGGTCTTAACTCTTACTTTGGCCTAATGGTGAAGGTCTTAACTCTTACTATTGACTAATGGTTAAGGTCTTAACTCTTACTCTGTCCTAATGGTTAAGGTCTTAGACTCTTACTCTGGCCTAATGGTTAAGGTCTTAATTCTTACTCTGGCCTAATGGGTAAGGTCTTAGACTCTTACTCTGGCCTAATGTGTAAGGTCTTAGACTCTTACTCTGGCCTAATGTTAAAGGTCTTAACTCTTACGCTGGCCTAATGGTTAAGGTCTTAGACTCTTACTCTGGCCTAACGGTTAAGGTCTTAGACTCTTACTCTGGCCCAATGGTTAAGGTTTTAGACGTTTACTCTTGCCTAATGGTTAAGGTCTTAACTCTTACTCTGGCCTAATGGTTAGGGTCTTAGACTCTTACTCTGGCCTACTGGTTAAGGTCTTAATTCTTACTCTGACTTAATGGTTAAGGTTTTAACTCTTGCTCTGGTCTAATGGTTAAGGTCCTAACTCTTACTCTGGCCTAATGGTTAAGGTATTAGACTCTTACTCTGGCCTAATGGTTAAGGTCTTAGACTCTTACTCTGGCCTAATGGTTAAGGTCCTAATTCTTACTCTGGCCTAATGGGTAAGGTCTTAGACTCTTACTCTGGCCTAATGGTTAAGGTCTTAACTCTTACTCTGGCCAAATGGTTAAGGTCTTAGACTCTTACTTTGGCCTAATGGTTAAGGTCTTAACTCTTACTCTGGCCTAATGGGTAAGGTCTTAGACTCTTACTCTGGCCTACTGGTTAAGGTCTTAGACTCTTACTGTGGCCTAATGGTTAAGGTCTTAGAATCTTTCTCTGGCCTACTGGTTAAGGTCTTAATTCTTACTCTGACTTAATGGTTAAGGTTTTAACACTTGCTCTGGCCTAATGGTTAAGGTTTTAGACTCTTACTCTGGCCTAATGCTTAAAGTCTTAGACTCTTACTCTGGCCTAATGGTTAAGGTCTTAGACTCTTACACTGGCCTGCTGGTTAAGGTCTTTGCTCTTACTCTGGCCTACTGGTTAAGGTCCTAGACTCTTACTCTGGCCTAATGGTTAAGGTCCTAACTATTACTATTGACTAATAGTTAAGGTCTTAACTCTTACTCTGGCCTAATTGGTAAGGTCTTAGACTCTTACTCTGGCCTACTGGTTAAGGTCTTAACGCTTACTCTGGCCTAATGGGTAAGATCTTAGACTCTTACTCTGTCCTAATGGTTAAGGTCTTAGACTCTTACTCTGGCCTAATGGTTAAGGTCTAGACTCTTACTCTGGCCTAATCCGTAAGGTCTTAACTCTTACTATGGCCTAATGGTTAAGGTCTTAGACTCTTACTCTTGCCTAATGGTTAAGGTCTTAACTCTTACTCTGGCCTAATGGTTAAGGTCTTCACTCTTACTTTGGCCTAATGGTGAAGGTCTTAACTCTTACTATTGACTAATGGTTAAGGTCTTAACTCTTACTCTGTCCTAATGGTTAAGGTCTTAGACTCTTTACTCTGGCCTAATGGTTAAGGTCTTAATTCTTACTCTGGCCTAATGGGTAAGGTCTTAGACTATTACTCTGGCCTAATGGTTAAGGTCTTAACTCTTACTTTGGCCTAATGGGTAAGGTCTTAGACTCTTACTCTGGCCTAATGTTAAAGGTCTTAACTCTTACGCTGGCCTAATGGTTAAGGTCTTAGACTCTTACTCTGGCCTAACGGATAAGGTCTTAGACTCTTACTCTGGCCCAATGGTTAAGGTTTTAGACGTTTACTCTTGCCTAATGGTTAAGGTCTTAACTCTTACTCTGGCCTAATGGTTAAGGTCTTAGACTCTTACTCTGGCCTACTGGTTAAGGTCTTAATTCTTACTCTGACTTAATTGTTAAGGTTTTAACTCTTGCTCTGGCCTAATGGTTAAGGTCCTAACTTTTACTCTGGCCTAATGGTTAAGGTATTAGACTCTTACTCTGGCCTAATGGTTAAGGTCTTGACTCTTACTCTGGCCTAATGGTTAAGGTCTTAGACTCTTACTCTGGCCTAATGGTTAAGGTATTATACTCTTACTCTGGCCTAATGGCTAAGGTCTTGACTCTCACTCTGGCCTAATGGTTAAGGTCTAGACTCCTACTCTGGCCTACTGGTTAAGGTCTTAACTCTTACTGTGGCCTAATGGTTAAGGTCTTAGACTCTTACTCTGGCCTACTGGTTAAGACCTTAACTCTTACTCTGGCCTAATGGTTAAGGTTTTAACTCTTACTCTGGCCTAATGGTTAAGGTTTTAGACTCTTACTCTGGCCTAACGGTTAAAGTCTTAGACTCTTACTCTGGCCTAATGGTTAATGTCTTATCTCTTACTCTGGCCTAATGGTTAAGGTCTAAGACTCTTACTCTTGCCTAATGGTTAAGGTCTTAACTCTTACTCTGGCCTAATGGTTAAGGTCTTAACTCTTACTTTGGACTAATGGTTAAGGTCTTAGACACCTACTCTGGCCTAATGGTTAAGGTCTTAGACTCTTACTCTGGCCTAATGGTTAAGGTCTTAACTCTTACTCTGACCTAATGGTTAAGGTCTTAGACTCTTACTCTGGCCTAATGGTTAAGGTCTTGACTCTTACTCTGGCCTAATGGTTAAAGTCTTAACTCTTACTCTGGCCTACTGGTTAATGTCTTAACTCTTACTCTGGCCTAATGGTTAAGGTTTTAACTCTTACTCTGGCCTAATGGTTGAGGTCTTAGACTCTTACTCTGGCCTAATGGTTAAGGTCTTAACTCTTACTCTGACCTAATGGTTAAGGTCTTAGACTCTTACTCTGGCCTAATGGTTAAGGTCTTGACTCTTACTCTGGCCTAATGGTTAAAGTCTTAGACTCTTACTCTGGCCTAATGGTTAAGGTCTAGACTCTTATTCTGGACTAATGGTTAAGCTCTTAACTCTTCCTCTGGACTAATGGCTAAGTTCTTAACTCTTACTCTGACCTAATGGTTAAGGTCTTAGACTCTTACTCTGGTCTAATGGTTAAGGTCGCAGACTCTTACTCTTGCCTAATGGTTAAGATCTTAACTCTTACTCTGGCCAAATGGTTAAGGTCTTAGACTCTTACTTTGGCCTAATGGTTAAGGTCTTAACTCTTACTTTGGCCTAATGTGTAAGGTCTTAGACTCTTACTCTGGCCTACTGGTTAAGGTCTTAACTCTTACTCTGGCCTACTGGTTAAGGTCTTAGACTCTTACTGTGGCCTAATGGTTAAGGTCTTAGACTCTTTCTCTGGCCTACTGGTTAAGGTCTTAATTCTTACTCTGACTTAATGGTTAAGGTTTTAACTCTTGCTCTGGCCTAATGGTTAAGGTTTTAGACTCTTACTCTGGCCTAATGCTTAAAGTCTTAGACTCTTACACTGGCCTAATGGTTAAGGTCTTAGACTCTTACACTGGCCTGCTGGTTAAGGTCTTTGCTCTTACTCTGGCCTACTGGTTAAGGTCCTAGACTCTTACTCTGGCCTAATGGTTAGGGTCCTAACTATTACTATTGACTAATAGTTAAGGTCTTAGACTCTTACTCTTGCCTAATGGTTAAGATCTTAACTCTTACTCTGGCCTAATGGCTAAGTTCTTAACTCTTACTCTGACCTAATGGTTAAGGTCTTAGACTCTGACTCTGGCCTAATGGTTAAAGTCTTAACTCTTACTCTGGCCTAATGGTTAAGGTCTTAGACTCTTACACTGGCCTGCTGGTTAAGGTCTTTGCTCTTACTCTGGCCGACTTGTTAAGGTCCTAGACTCTTACTCTGGCCTAATGGTTAAGATCTTAGACTCTTACTCTGTCCTAATGGTTAAGGTCTTAGACTCTTACTCTGGCCTAATGGTTAAGGTCTAGACTCTTACTCTGGCCTAATCCGTAAGGTCTTAACTCTTACTATGGCCTAATGGTTAAGGTCCTAGACTCTTACTCTTGCCTAATGGTTAAGGTCTTAACTCTTACTCTGGCCTAATGGTTAAGGTCTTAACTCTTACTCTGGCCTAATGGTTAAGGTCTTCACTCTTACTTTGGCCTAATGGTGAAGGTCTTAACTCTTACTATTGACTAATGGTTAAGGTCTTAACTCTTACTCTGTCCTAATGGTTAAGGTCTTAGACTCTTTACTCTGGCCTAATGGTTAAGGTCTTAATTCTTACTCTGGCCTAATGGGTACGGTCTTAGACTCTTACTCTGGCCTAATGGTTAAGGTCTTAACTCTTACTCTGGCCTAATGGGTAAGGTCTTAGACTCTTACTCTGGCCTAATGTTAAAGGTCTTAACTCTTACGCTGGCCTAATGGTTAAGGTCTTAGACTCTTACTCTGGCCTAACGGATAAGGTCTTAGACTCTTACTCTGGCCCAATGGTTAAGGTTTTAGACGTTTACTCTTGCCTAATGGTTAAGGTCTTAACTCTTACTCTGGCCTAATGGTTAAGGTCTTAGACTCTTACTCTGGCCTACTGGTTAAGGTCTTAATTCTTACTCTGACTTAATGGTTTAGGTTTTAACTCTTGCTCTGGCCTAATGGTTAAGGTCCTAACTTTTACTCTGGCCTAATGGTTAAGGTATTAGACTCTTACTCTGGCCTAATGGTTAAGGTCTTGACTCTTACTCTGGCCTAATGGTTAAGGTCTTAGACTCTTACTCTGGCCTAATGGTTAAGGTATTATACTCTTACTCTGGCCTAATGGCTAAGGTCTTGACTCCCACTCTGGCCTAATGGTTAAGGTCTAGACTCCTACTCTGGCCTACTGGTTAAGGTCTTAACTCTTACTGTGGCCTAATGGTTAAGGTCTTAGACTCTTACTCTGGCCTACTGGTTAAGACCTTAACTCTTACTCTGGCCTAATGGTTAAGGTTTTAACTCTTACTCTGGCCTAATGGTTAAGGTTTTAGACTCTTACTCTGGCCTAACGGTTAAAGTCTTAGACTCTTACTCTGGCCTAATGGTTAAGGTCTTATCTCTTACTCTGGCCTAATGGTTAAGGTCTAAGACTCTTACTCTTGCCTAATGGTTAAGGTCTTAACTCTTACTCTGGCCTAATGGTTAAGGTCTTAACTCTTACTTTGGACTAATGGTTAAGGTCTTAGACTCTCACTCTGGCATAATGGCTAAGGTCTTAACTCTTACTCTGGCCTACTGGTTAATGTCTTAACTCTTACTCTGGCCTAATGGTTAAGGTTTTAACTCTTACTCTGGCCTAATGGTTGAGGTCTTAGACTCTTACTCTGGCCTAATGGTTAAGGTCTTAACTCTTACTCTGACCTAATGGTTAAGGTCTTAGACTCTTACTCTGGCCTAATGGTTAAGGTCTTGACTCTTACTCTGGCCTAATGGTTAAAGTCTTAGACTCTTACTCTGGCCTAATGGTTAAGGTCTAGACTCTTATTCTGGACTAATGGTTAAGCTCTTAACTCTTCCTCTGGACTAATGGCTAAGTTCTTAACTCTTACTCTGACCTAATGGTTAAGGTCTTAGACTCTTACTCTGGTCTAATGGTTAAGGTCGCAGACTCTTACTCTTGCCTAATGGTTAAGATCTTAACTCTTACTCTGGCCAAATGGTTAAGGTCTTAACTCTTACTTTGGCCTAATGGGTAAGGTCTTAACTCTTACTCTGGCCTACTGGTTAAGGTCTTAGACTCTTACTGTGGCCTAATAGTTAAGGTCTTAGACTCTTTCTCTGGCCTACTTGTTAAGGTCTTAATTCTTACTCTGACTTAATGGTTAAGGTTTTAACTCTTGCTCTGGCCTAATGGTTAAGGTTTTAGACTCTTACTCTGGCCTAATGCTTAAAGTCTTAGACTCTTACACTGGCCTAATGGTTAAGGTCTTAGACTCTTACACTGGCCTGCTGGTTAAGGTCTTTGCTCTTACTCTGGCCTACTGGTTAAGGTCCTAGACTCTTACTCTGGCCTAATGGTTAAGGTCCTAACTATTACTATTGACTAATAGTTAAGGTCTTAGACTCTTACTCTTGCCTAATGGTTAAGATCTTAACTCTTACTCTGGCCTAATGGCTAAGTTCTTAACTCTTACTCTGACCTAATGGTTAAGGTCTTAGACTCTGACTCTGGCCTAATGGTTAAAGTCTTAACTCTTACTCTGGCCTAATGGTTAAGGTCTTAGACTCTTACACTGGCCTGCTGGTTAAGGTCTTTGCTCTTACTCTGGCCTACTTGTTTAGGTCCTAGACTCTTACTCTGGCCTAATGGTTAAGGTCCTAACTATTACTATTGACTAATGGTTAAGGTCTTAACTCTTACTCTGGCCTAATTGGTAAGGTCTTAGACTCTTACTCTGGCCTACTGGTTAAGGTCTTAACTCTTACTCTGGCCTAATGGGTAAGATCTTAGACTCTTACTCTGTCCTAATGGTTAAGGTCTTAGACTCTTACTCTGGCCTAATGGTTAAGGTCTAGACTCTTACTCCGGCCTAATCCTTAAGGTCTTAACTCTTACTATGGCCTAATGGTTAAGGTCTTAGACTCTTACTCTTCCCTAATGGTTAAGGTATTAACTCTTACTCTGGCCTAATGGTTAAGGTCTTAACTCTTACTTTGGCCTAATGGTTAAGGTCTTAACTCTTACTATTGACTAATGGTTAAGGTCTTAACTCTTACTCTGTCCTAATGGTTAAGGTCTTAGACTCTTACTCTGGCCTAATGGGTAAGGTCTTAATTCTTACTCTGGCCTACTGGTTAAGGTCTTAGACTCTTACTGTGGCCTAATGGTTAAGGTCTTAGACTCTTACTCTGGCCTAATGTTAAAGGTCTTAACTCTTATGCTGGCCTAATGGTTAAGGTCTTAGACTCTTACTCTGGCCCAATGGTTAAGGTTTTAGACGTTTACTCTTGCCTAATGGTTAAGGTCTTAACTCTTACTCTGGCCTAATGGTTAAGGTCTTAGACTCTTTCTCTGGCCTACTGGTTAAGGTCTTAATTCTTACTCTGGCCTAATGGTTAAGGTCTTAACTCTTACTTTGGCCTAATGGTGAATGTCTTAACTCTTACTATTGACTAATGGTTAAGTTCTTAACTCTTACTCTGTCCTAATGGTTAAGGTTATAACTCTTGCTCTGGCCTAATGGTTAAGGTCTTAGACTCTTACTCTTGCCTAATGGTTAAGTTCTTAACTCTTACTCTGTCCTAATGGTTAAGTTCTTAGACTCTTACTCTGGCCTAATGGTTAAGGTCTTAATTCTTACTCTGGCCTAATGGGTAAGGTCTTAGACTCTTACTCTGGCCTAATGGTTAAGGTCTTAACTCTTACTCTGGCCTAATGGGTAAGGTCGTAGACTCTTACTCTGGCCTAATGTTAAAGGTCTTAACTCTTACGCTGGCCTAATGGTTAAGGTCTTAGACTCTTACTCTGGCCTAACGGTTAAGGTCTTAGACTCTTACTCTGGCCCAATGGTTAAGGTTTTAGACATTTACTCTTGCCTAATGGTTAAGGTCTTAACTCTTACTCTGGCCTAATGGTTAAGGTCTTAGACTCTTACTCTGGCCTACTGGTTAAGGTCTTAATTCTTACTCCGACTTAATGGTTAAGGTTTTAACTCTTGCTCTGGCCTAATGGTTAAGGTCCTAACTCTTACTCTGGCCTAATGGTTAAGGTATTAGACTCTTACTCTGGCCTAATGGTTAAGGTCTTGACTCTTACTCTGGCCTAATGGTTAAGGTCTTAGACTCTTACTCTGGCCTAATGGTTAACGTATTATACTCTTACTCTGGCCTAATGGCTAAGGTCTTGACTCTCATTCTGGCCTAATGGTTAAGGTCTAGACTCCTACTCTGGCCTACTGGTTAAGGTCTTAACTCTTACTGTGGCCTAATGGTTAAGGTCTTAGACTCTTACTCTGGCCTACTGGTTAAGACCTTAACTCTTACTCTGGCCTAATGGTTAAGGTTTTAACTCTTACTCTGGCCTAATGGTTAAGGTTTTAGACTCTTACTCTGGCCTAACGGTTAAAGTCTTAGACTCTTACTCTGGCCTAATGGTTAAGGTCTTATCTCTTACTCTGGCCTAATGGTTAAGGTCTAAGACTCTTACTCTTGCCTAATGGTTAAGGTCTTAACTCTTACTCTGGCCTAATGGTTAAGGTCTTAACTCTTACTTTGGACTAATGGTTAAGGTCTTAGCCTCTCACTCTGGCATAATGGCTAAGGTCTTAACTCTTACTCAGGCCTACTGGTTAAGGTCTTAGACTCTTACTCTGGCCTAATGGTTAAGGTATTGACTCTTACTCTGGCCTAATGGTTAAAGTCTTAGACTCTTACTCTGGCCTAATGGTTAAGGTCTAGACTCTTATTCTGGACTAATAGTTAAGCTCTTAACTCTTCCTCTGGACTAATGGCTAAGTTCTTAACTCTTACTCTGACCTAATGGTTAAGGTCTTAGACTCTTACTCTGGCCTAATGGTTAAGGTCGCAGACTCTTACTCTTGCCTAATGGTTAAGATCTTAACTCTTACTCTGGCCTAATGGTTAAGGTGTTAACTCTTACTCTGGCCTAATGGTTAAGGTCTTAGACTCTTACACTGGCCTACTGGTTAAGGTCTTTGCTCTTACTCTGGCCTACTGGTTAAGGTCCTAGACTCTTACTCTGGCCTAATGGTTAAGGTCCTAACTCTTACTATTGACTAATGGTTAAGGTCTTAACTCTTACTCTGGCCTAATGGGTAATGTCTTAGACTCTTACTCTGGCCTACTGGTTAAGGTCTTAACTCTTACTCTGGCCTAATGGGTAAGGTCTTAGACTCTTAATCTGGCCTAATGGTTAAGGTCTAGACTCTTACTCTGGCCTAATCCGTAAGGTCTTAACTCTTACTATGGCCTAATGGTTAAGGTCTTAGACTCTTACTCTTGCCTAATGGTTATGGTCTTAACTCTAACTCTGGCCTAATGGTTAAGGTCTTAACTCTTACTTTGGCCTAATGGTTAAGGTCTTAACTCTTACTATTGACTAATGATTAAGGTCTTAACTCTTACTCTGGCCTAATGGTTAAGGTCTTAGACACTTACTCTGTCCTAATGGTTAAGGTCTTAGACTCTTACTGTGGCCTAATGGTTAAGGTCTTAGACTCTTACTCTGGCCTACTGGTTAAGGTCTTAACTCTTGCTCTGGCCTAATGGTTAAGGTCTTAGACACTTACTCTGTCCTAATGGTTAAGGTCTTAGACTCTTACTGTGGCGTAATGGTTAAGGTCTTAGACTCTTACTCTTGCCTAATGGTTAAGGTCTTAACTCTTACTCTGGCCTAATGGTTAAGGTCTTAGACTCTTACTCTGGCCTAATGGTTAAGGTCTTAACTCTTACTCTGGCCTAATGGTTAACGTATTGGACTCTTACTCTGGCCTAATGGTTAAGGTCTTGACTCTTACTCTGGCCTAATGGTTAAGGTCTTAGACTCTTACTCTGGCCTAATGGTTAAGGTATTATACTCTTACTCTGGCCTAATGGCTAAGGTCTTGACTCTCACTCTGGCCTAATGGTTGAGGTCTAGACTCCTACTCTGGCCTACTGGTTAAGGTCTTAACTCTTACTCTGGCCTAATGGTTAAGGTCTTAGACTCTTACTCTGGCCTAAGTGTTAAGGTCTTAGACTCTTACTCTGGCCTAATGGTTAAGGTCTTAGACTCTTACTCTGGCCTAATGGTTAAGGTCTTGACTCTTACTCTTGCCTAATGGTTAAGGTCTTAACTCTTACTCTGGCCTAATGGTTAAGGTCTTAACTCTTACTTTGGACTAATGGTTAAGGTCTTAGACTCTCACTCTGGCATAATGGCTAAGGTCTTAACTCTTACTCTGGCCTACTGGTTAATGTCTTAACTCTTACTCTGGCCTAATGGTTAAGGTTTTAACTCTTACTCTGGCCTAATGGTTGAGGTCTTAGACTCTTACTCTGGCCTAATGGTTAAGGTCTTAACTCTTACTCTGACCTAATGGTTAAGGTCTTAGACTCTTACTCTGGCCTAATGGTTAAGGTCTTGACTCTTACTCTGGCCTAATTGTTAAAGTCTTAGACTCTTACTCTGGCCTAATGGTTAAGGTCTAGACTCTTATTGTGGACTAATGGTTAAGCTCTTAACTCTTCCTCTGGACTAATGGCTAAGTTCTTAACTCTTACTCTGACCTAATGGTTAAGGTCTTAGACTCTTACTCTGGTCTAATGGTTAAGGTCGCAGACTCTTACTCTTGCCTAATGGTTAAGATCTTAACTCTTACTCTGGCCAAATGGTTAAGGTCTTAGACTCTTACTTTGGCCTAATGGTTAAGGTCTTAACTCTTACTTTGGCCTAATGGGTAAGGTCTTAGACTCTTACTCTGGCCTACTGGTTAAGGTCTTAACTCTTACTCTGGCCTACTGGTTAAGGTCTTAGACTCTTACTGTGGCCTAATGGTTAAGGTCTTAGACTCTTTCTCTGGCCTACTGGTTAAGGTCTTAATTCTTACTCTGACTTAATGGTTAAGGTTTTAACTCTTGCTCTGGCCTAATGGTTAAGGTTTTAGACTCTTACTCTGGCCTAATGCTTAAAGTCTTAGACTCTTACACTGGCCTAATGGTTAAGGTCTTAGACTCTTACACTGGCCTGCTGGTTAAGGTCTTTGCTCTTACTCTGGCCTACTGGTTAAGGTCCTAGACTCTTACTCTGGCCTAATGGTTAAGGTCCTAACTATTACTATTGACTAATAGTTAAGGTCTTAGACTCTTACTCTTGCCTAATGGTTAAGATCTTAACTCTTACTCTGGCCTAATGGCTAAGGTCTTAACTCTTACTCTGACCTAATGGTTAAGGTCTTAGACTCTGACTCTGGCCTAATGGTTAAAGTCTTAACTCTTACTCTGGCCTAATGGTTAAGGTCTTAGACTCTTACACTGGCCTGCTGGTTAAGGTCTTTGCTCTTACTCTGGCCTACTTGTTAAGGTCCTAGACTCTTACTCTGGCCTAATGGTTAAGGTCCTAACTCTTACTATTGACTAATGGTTAAGGTCTTAACTCTTACTCTGGCCTAATTGGTAAGGTCTTAGACTCTTACTCTGGCCTACTGGTTAAGGTCTTAACTCTTACTCTGGCCTAATGGGTAAGATCTTAGACTCTTACTCTGTCCTAATGGTTAAGGTCTTAGACTCTTACTCTGGCCTAATGGTTAAGGTCTAGACTCTTACTCCGGCCTAATCCTTAAGGTCTTAACTCTTACTATGGCCTAATGGTTAAGGTCTTAGACTCTTACTCTTCCCTAATGGTTAAGGTCTTAACTCTTACTCTGGCCTAATGGTTAAGGTCTTAACTCTTACTTTGGCCTAATGGTTAAGGTCTTAACTCTTACTATTGACTAATGGTTAAGGTCTTAACTCTTACTCTGTCCTAATGGTTAAGGTCTTAGACTCTTACTCTGGCCTAATGGGTAAGGTCTTAATTCTTACTCTGGCCTACTGGTTAAGGTCTTAGACTCTTACTGTGGCCTACTGGTTAAGGTCTTAGACTCTTACTCTGGCCTAATGTTAAAGGTCTTAACTCTTATGCTGGCCTAATGGTTAAGGTCTTAGACTCTTACTCTGGCCTAACGGTTAAGGTCTTAGACTCTTACTCTGGCCCAATGGTTAAGGTTTTAGACGTTTACTCTTGCCTAATGGTTAAGGTCTTAACTCTTACTCTGGCCTAATGGTTAAGGTCTTAGACTCTTTCTCTGGCCTACTGGTTAAGGTCTTAATTCTTACTCTGGCCTAATGGTTAAGGTCTTAACTCTTACTTTGGCCTAATGGTGAATGTCTTAACTCTTACTATTGACTAATGGTTAAGTTCTTAACTCTTACTCTGTCCTAATGGTTAAGGTTTTAACTCTTGCTCTGGCCTAATGGTTAAGGTCTTAGACTCTTACTCTTGTCTAATGGTTAAGGTCTTAACTCTTACTCTGGCCTAATGGTTAAGGTCTTAACTCTTACTTTGGCCTAATGGTGAATGTCTTAACTCTTACTATTGACTAATGGTTAAGTTCTTAACTCTTACTCTGTCCTAATGGTTAAGTTCTTAGACTCTTACTCTGGCCTAATGGTTAAGGTCTTAATTCTTACTCTGGCCTAATGGGTAAGGTCTTAGACTCTTACTCTGGCCTAATGGTTAAGGTCTTAACTCTTACTCTGGCCTAATGGGTAAGGTCGTAGACTCTTACTCTGGCCTAATGTTAAAGGTCTTAACTCTTACGCTGGCCTAATGGTTAAGGTCTTAGACTCTTACTCTGGCCTAACGGTTAAGGTCTTAGACTCTTACTCTGGCCCAATGGTTAAGGTTTTAGACATTTACTCTTGCCTAATGGTTAAGGTCTTAACTCTTACTCTGGCCTAATGGTTAAGGTCTTAGACTCTTACTCTGGCCTACTGGTTAAGGTCTTAATTCTTACTCCGACTTAATGGTTAAGGTTTTAACTCTTGCTCTGGCCTAATGGTTAAGGTCCTAACTCTTACTCTGGCCTAATGGTTAAGGTATTAGACTCTTACTCTGGCCTAATGGTTAAGGTCTTGACTCTTACTCTGGCCTAATGGTTAAGGTCTTAGACTCTTACTCTGGCCTAATGGTTAACGTATTATACTCTTACTCTGGCCTAATGGTTAAGGTCTTGACTCTTACTCTGGCCTAATGGTTAAGGTCTTAGACTCTTACTCTGGCCTAATGGTTAAGGTATTATACTCTTACTCTGGCCTAATGGCTAAGGTCTTGACTCTCACTCTGGCCTAATGGTTGAGGTCTAGACTCCTACTCTGGCCTACTGGTTAAGGTCTTAACTCTTACTCTGGCCTAATGGTTAAGGTCTTAGACTCTTACTCTGGCCTAAGTGTTAAGGTCTTAGACTCTTACTCTGGCCTAATGGTTAAGGTCTTAGACTCTTACTCTGGCCTAATGGTTAAGGTCTTGACTCTTACTCTTGCCTAATGGTTAAGGTCTTAACTCTTACTCTGGCCTAATGGTTAAGGTCTTAACTCTTACTTTGGACTAATGGTTAAGGTCTTAGACTCTCACTCTGGCATAATGGCTAAGGTCTTAACTCTTACTCTGGCCTACTGGTTAATGTCTTAACTCTTACTCTGGCCTAATGGTTAAGGTTTTAACTCTTACTCTGGCCTAATGGTTGAGGTCTTAGACTCTTACTCTGGCCTAATGGTTAAGGTCTTAACTCTTACTCTGACCTAATGGTTAAGGTCTTAGACTCTTACTCTGGCCTAATGGTTAAGGTCTTGACTCTTACTCTGGCCTAATTGTTAAAGTCTTAGACTCTTACTCTGGCCTAATGGTTAAGGTCTAGACTCTTATTGTGGACTAATGGTTAAGCTCTTAACTCTTCCTCTGGACTAATGGCTAAGTTCTTAACTCTTACTCTGACCTAATGGTTAAGGTCTTAGACTCTTACTCTGGTCTAATGGTTAAGGTCGCAGACTCTTACTCTTGCCTAATGGTTAAGATCTTAACTCTTACTCTGGCCAAATGGTTAAGGTCTTAGACTCTTACTTTGGCCTAATGGTTAAGGTCTTAACTCTTACTTTGGCCTAATGGGTAAGGTCTTAGACTCTTACTCTGGCCTACTGGTTAAGGTCTTAACTCTTACTCTGGCCTACTGGTTAAGGTCTTAGACTCTTACTGTGGCCTAATGGTTAAGGTCTTAGACTCTTTCTCTGGCCTACTGGTTAAGGTCTTAATTCTTACTCTGACTTAATGGTTAAGGTTTTAACTCTTGCTCTGGCCTAATGGTTAAGGTTTTAGACTCTTACTCTGGCCTAATGCTTAAAGTCTTAGACTCTTACACTGGCCTAATGGTTAAGGTCTTAGACTCTTACACTGGCCTGCTGGTTAAGGTCTTTGCTCTTACTCTGGCCTACTGGTTAAGGTCCTAGACTCTTACTCTGGCCTAATGGTTAAGGTCCTAACTATTACTATTGACTAATAGTTAAGGTCTTAGACTCTTACTCTTGCCTAATGGTTAAGATCTTAACTCTTACTCTGGCCTAATGGCTAAGGTCTTAACTCTTACTCTGACCTAATGGTTAAGGTCTTAGACTCTGACTCTGGCCTAATGGTTAAAGTCTTAACTCTTACTCTGGCCTAATGGTTAAGGTCTTAGACTCTTACACTGGCCTGCTGGTTAAGGTCTTTGCTCTTACTCTGGCCTACTTGTTAAGGTCCTAGACTCTTACTCTGGCCTAATGGTTAAGGTCCTAACTCTTACTATTGACTAATGGTTAAGGTCTTAACTCTTACTCTGGCCTAATTGGTAAGGTCTTAGACTCTTACTCTGGCCTACTGGTTAAGGTCTTAACTCTTACTCTGGCCTAATGGGTAAGATCTTAGACTCTTACTCTGTCCTAATGGTTAAGGTCTTAGACTCTTACTCTGGCCTAATGGTTAAGGTCTAGACTCTTACTCCGGCCTAATCCTTAAGGTCTTAACTCTTACTATGGCCTAATGGTTAAGGTCTTAGACTCTTACTCTTCCCTAATGGTTAAGGTCTTAACTCTTACTCTGGCCTAATGGTTAAGGTCTTAACTCTTACTTTGGCCTAATGGTTAAGGTCTTAACTCTTACTATTGACTAATGGTTAAGGTCTTAACTCTTACTCTGTCCTAATGGTTAAGGTCTTAGACTCTTACTCTGGCCTAATGGGTAAGGTCTTAATTCTTACTCTGGCCTACTGGTTAAGGTCTTAGACTCTTACTGTGGCCTACTGGTTAAGGTCTTAGACTCTTACTCTGGCCTAATGTTAAAGGTCTTAACTCTTATGCTGGCCTAATGGTTAAGGTCTTAGACTCTTACTCTGGCCTAACGGTTAAGGTCTTAGACTCTTACTCTGGCCCAATGGTTAAGGTTTTAGACGTTTACTCTTGCCTAATGGTTAAGGTCTTAACTCTTACTCTGGCCTAATGGTTAAGGTCTTAGACTCTTTCTCTGGCCTACTGGTTAAGGTCTTAATTCTTACTCTGGCCTAATGGTTAAGGTCTTAACTCTTACTTTGGCCTAATGGTGAATGTCTTAACTCTTACTATTGACTAATGGTTAAGTTCTTAACTCTTACTCTGTCCTAATGGTTAAGGTTTTAACTCTTGCTCTGGCCTAATGGTTAAGGTCTTAGACTCTTACTCTTGTCTAATGGTTAAGGTCTTAACTCTTACTCTGGCCTAATGGTTAAGGTCTTAACTCTTACTTTGGCCTAATGGTGAATGTCTTAACTCTTACTATTGACTAATGGTTAAGTTCTTAACTCTTACTCTGTCCTAATGGTTAAGTTCTTAGACTCTTACTCTGGCCTAATGGTTAAGGTCTTAATTCTTACTCTGGCCTAATGGGTAAGGTCTTAGACTCTTACTCTGGCCTAATGGTTAAGGTCTTAACTCTTACTCTGGCCTAATGGGTAAGGTCGTAGACTCTTACTCTGGCCTAATGTTAAAGGTCTTAACTCTTACGCTGGCCTAATGGTTAAGGTCTTAGACTCTTACTCTGGCCTAACGGTTAAGGTCTTAGACTCTTACTCTGGCCCAATGGTTAAGGTTTTAGACATTTACTCTTGCCTAATGGTTAAGGTCTTAACTCTTACTCTGGCCTAATGGTTAAGGTCTTAGACTCTTACTCTGGCCTACTGGTTAAGGTCTTAATTCTTACTCCGACTTAATGGTTAAGGTTTTAACTCTTGCTCTGGCCTAATGGTTAAGGTCCTAACTCTTACTCTGGCCTAATGGTTAAGGTATTAGACTCTTACTCTGGCCTAATGGTTAAGGTCTTGACTCTTACTCTGGCCTAATGGTTAAGGTCTTAGACTCTTACTCTGGCCTAATGGTTAACGTATTATACTCTTACTCTGGCCTAATGGCTAAGGTCTTGACTCTCATTCTGGCCTAATGGTTAAGGTCTAGACTCCTACTCTGGCCTACTGGTTAAGGTCTTAACTCTTACTGTGGCCTAATGGTTAAGGTCTTAGACTCTTACTCTGGCCTACTGGTTAAGACCTTAACTCTTACTCTGGCCTAATGGTTAAGGTTTTAACTCTTACTCTGGCCTAATGGTTAAGGTTTTAGACTCTTACTCTGGCCTAACGGTTAAAGTCTTAGACTCTTACTCTGGCCTAATGGTTAAGGTCTTATCTCTTACTCTGGCCTAATGGTTAAGGTCTAAGACTCTTACTCTTGCCTAATGGTTAAGGTCTTAACTCTTACTCTGGCCTAATGGTTAAGGTCTTAACTCTTACTTTGGACTAATGGTTAAGGTCTTAGACTCTCACTCTGGCATAATGGCTAAGGTCTTAACTCTTACTCAGGCCTACTGGTTAAGGTCTTAGACTCTTACTCTGGCCTAATGGTTAAGGTCTTAACTCTTACTCTGACCTAATGGTTAAGGTCTTAGACTCTTACTCTGGCCTAATGGTTAAGGTCTTGACTCTTACTCTGGCCTAATGGTTAAAGTCTTAGACTCTTACTCTGGCCTAATGGTTAAGGTCTAGACTCTTATTCTGGACTAATAGTTAAGCTCTTAACTCTTCCTCTGGACTAATGGCTAAGTTCTTAACTCTTACTCTGACCTAATGGTTAAGGTCTTAGACTCTTACTCTGGCCTAATGGTTAAGGTCGCAGACTCTTACTCTTGCCTAATGGTTAAGATCTTAACTCTTACTCTGGCCTAATGATTAAGGTCTTGACTCTTACTCTGGCCTAATGGTTAAGGTTTTAGACTCTTACTCTGGCCTAATGCTTAAAGTCTTAGACTCTTACTCTGGCCTAATGGTTAAGGTCTTAGACTCTTACACTGGCCTGCTGGTTAAGGTCTTTGCTCTTACTCTGGCCTACTGGTTGGGTCCTAGACTCTTACTCTGGCCTAATGGTTAAGGTCCTAACTATTACTATTGACTAATGGTTAAGGTCTTAACTCTTACTCTGGCCTAATTGGTAAGGTCTTAACTCTTACTCTGTCCTAATGGTTAAGGTCTTAGACTCTTACTCTGGCCTAATGGTTAAGGTCTTAACTCTTACTCTGGCCTAATGGTTAAGGTCTAGACTCTTATTCTGGACTAATAGTTAAGCTCTTAACTCTTCCTCTGGACTAATGGCTAAGTTCTTAACTCTTACTCTGACCTAATGGTTAAGGTCTTAGACTCTTACTCTGGCCTAATGGTTAAGGTCGCAGACTCTTACTCTTGCCTAATGGTTAAGATCTTAACTCTTACTCTGGCCTAATGGTTAAGGTGTTAACTCTTACTCTGGCCTAATGGTTAAGGTCTTAGACTCTTACACTGGCCTACTGGTTAAGGTCTTTGCTCTTACTCTGGCCTACTGGTTAAGGTCCTAGACTCTTACTCTGGCCTAATGGTTAAGGTCCTAACTCTTACTATTGACTAATGGTTAAGGTCTTAACTCTTACTCTGGCCTAATGGGTAATGTCTTAGACTCTTACTCTGGCCTACTGGTTAAGGTCTTAACTCTTACTCTGGCCTAATGGGTAAGGTCTTAGACTCTTACTCTGTCCTAATGGTTAAGGTCTTAGACTCTTAATCTGGCCTAATGGTTAAGGTCTAGACTCTTACTCTGGCCTAATCCGTAAGGTCTTAACTCTTACTATGGCCTAATGGTTAAGGTCTTAGACTCTTACTCTTGCCTAATGGTTATGGTCTTAACTCTAACTCTGGCCTAATGGTTAAGGTCTTAACTCTTACTTTGGCCTAATGGTTAAGGTCTTAACTCTTACTATTGACTAATGATTAAGGTCTTAACTCTTACTCTGGCCTAATGGTTAAGGTCTTAGACACTTACTCTGTCCTAATGGTTAAGGTCTTAGACTCTTACTGTGGCCTAATGGTTAAGGTCTTAGACTCTTACTCTGGCCTACTGGTTAAGGTCTTAACTCTTGCTCTGGCCTAATGGTTAAGGTCTTAGACACTTACTCTGTCCTAATGGTTAAGGTCTTAGACTCTTACTGTGGCGTAATGGTTAAGGTCTTAGACTCTTACTCTTGCCTAATGGTTAAGGTCTTAACTCTTACTCTGGCCTAATGGTTAAGGTCTTAGACTCTTACTCTGGCCTAATGGTTAAGGTCCTAACTCTTACTATTGACTAATGGTTAAGGTCTTAACTCTTACTCTGGCCTAATGGGTAATGTCTTAGACTCTTACTCTGGCCTACTGGTTAAGGTCTTAACTCTTACTCTGGCCTAATGGGTAAGGTCTTAGACTCTTACTCTGTCCTAATGGTTAAGGTCTTAGACTCTTAATCTGGCCTAATGGTTAAGGTCTAGACTCTTACTCTGGCCTAATCCGTAAGGTCTTAACTCTTACTATGGCCTAATGGTTAAGGTCTTAGACTCTTACTCTTGCCTAATGGTTATGGTCTTAACTCTAACTCTGGCCTAATGGTTAAGGTCTTAACTCTTACTCTGTCCTAATGGTTAAGGTCTTAGACTCTTAATCTGGCCTAATGGTTAAGGTCTAGACTCTTACTCTGGCCTAATCCGTAAGGTCTTAACTCTTACTATGGCCTAATGGTTAAGGTCTTAGACTCTTACTCTTGCCTAATGGTTATGGTCTTAACTCTAACTCTGGCCTAATGGTTAAGGTCTTAACTCTTACTTTGGCCTAATGGTTAAGGTCTTAACTCTTACTATTGACTAATGATTAAGGTCTTAACTCTTACTCTGGCCTAATGGTTAAGGTCTTAGACACTTACTCTGTCCTAATGGTTAAGGTCTTAGACTCTTACTGTGGCCTAATGGTTAAGGTCTTAGACTCTTACTCTGGCCTACTGGTTAAGGTCTTAACTCTTGCTCTGGCCTAATGGTTAAGGTCTTAGACACTTACTCTGTCCTAATGGTTAAGGTCTTAGACTCTTACTGTGGCGTAATGGTTAAGGTCTTAGACTCTTACTCTTGCCTAATGGTTAAGGTCTTAACTCTTACTCTGGCCTAATGGTTAAGGTCTTAGACTCTTACTCTGGCCTAATGGTTAAGGTCTTAACTCTTACTCTGGCCTAATGGGTAAGGTCTTAGACTCTTACTCTGGCCTACTGGTTAAGGTCTTAATTCTTACTCTGGCCTAATGGTTAAGGTTTTAACTCTTACTCTGGCCTAATGGTTAAGGTTTTAGACTCTTACTCTGGCCTAATGGTTAAAGTCTTAGACTCTTACTCTGGCCTAATGGTTAAGGTCTTAACTCTTACTGTGGTAAATATTTCTCCTTTACCGGGACTGAATTTGATACAGAAACATAGTAAAATAGCTCAGTAAAATGAGAGGCAGAATCCGTGATATTAGAGTTTCGGAATGGGCTTTATTCCAATAAGCGATTATAATCGGATGCCTCAAGTTCCATCACCACGGGGGTTCAGGAAGTGAAGTACATACTTTATTGACAAGAAGTAACTTTTATAGTCCATACATTATAATGAAGTGAATATAGTAGGCGTAACAATTGATAAGGACATTGACGTTTGGTTTGCGTAACCGAAAATGGGTGTAATAATGAGTAAAAAGGAACATGATTGGTTGTGATGTCATGTATAGGTGGATCTATAAGATAATACTTGGCATGGATGCGCGCGCAGCAGTATGACGTGTAATTGACGTGTAACTAGGGGGTGACGGGGACTTGACATTTAGCTCTATATGTGGAGACAAGAAGTCTGGGAGGTCAAGTCAACCTAATCCCAAATCATATCTAACATCCTATGTTTAAAGAACTATGTTATCCAAAAAGGAGGACTCTCGGACAGAATCTATTCTATACTGACTGTGCGTGTACAAGCGTCTAAGTGTCTACACTGAATGCGAGGGGGTAGGAATATTCCATGGTAACAAGGCTATGAATTACTTGCATGAGGACAGAGAAGATGGGTCTTTTTGCTTGGTAACTGGAGGAATGTTTACTTAAACTACTAGGCAGGAATGCATCGGCTGAGGGGGAAGCAGATAATTCGAAGGTGAAATACAGTTCTTGGCAGAGAGTAAGCTGATGTCAGGCTTCGTGAGCCGCGCAGAGAATGAGACAAAGTTCATGGTCACAGATGCAGGCTCGGGCTGGAGCTTTTAGAGGCAGAAGGCAAGAAGAGTTTGATGACAGAATCAGGGCCTACTTGCCTGGACTGAAAAATGGAGTAACTGAGCCATATAAAGCCGGTGGCCTTTCATATTTAAGAATGGAATATCCGGCCTATTCATGGCGGATCTGGCAGAGGACATGTTGACGGTGGGCATACATGTATTTGCGTCTTCATAACTGGAACTGGGGGGGACATATATGTGCTTGTGATATACACATGGAACCGTTGGGGTCCAAGATAGGGGACATAACTGACCAGGAAAATCCATATTTCCACATTCCCTCCTTGTCCCCTACTTGCCCTTCAAGAGATATCAATCTTCATCAATCCATTGATCTGTTCATATAGCATCATTTGTTCTTCTTTCTTCTTCCGGGATCTTGAATGAAAATCTTGATGTGGGATACACGATGTGGCACACAGACCACAAATCGCTGGTCCACATTGTAGACATAGACAGCAACTGAATAGTATGAGAAGGCCAATACCTAGGAAGGATAGAACTCTCCATCCCCAGGCTGATACCGCATTCCAAAACCAACTGGACCAAGTCCAAGTGCCTGGGTTCTGGTGTATCTGGCTTACAATCTTATGAAGGCGAGTGATGGCTTTATATACAGATGGCGAATTTTCTGGTATGAATACGCAACAGCTTGATCCGATGACCCTACAAGCTCCGCCCCTATCAGCCAGGATGACGTCAAGGACAAGACGATTTTGAAGCACAACAATCCGCATAGCAGACTGCTCTTCCGTTAAATTGCCTAAGGCGGAAATAGTCTCATTCACTACTGCTTCAAGGGTTCTAGTTAATCTACGTATCAGCTTACTATTAGTAACAGTACCTATATAGGGAAAGATGCCTTTATTAAAATCTACATACTTGTCCCATGCCGTCTCAGTGTAATCGACAATGGGGAGATCTCTCCGTTCTCTGTTGTGTACTAAATGAATATTTCTGTAATAATCAGGAGGAGCTAGGAAAACAGGTGGCAAAAGGAATGCAATGTAGCAGGTACCATCCCAATCTAGGGGTAGACGCATATATGCAGTCTGACCACATATAAAGTAGGAGTGGCGAGAAGCTCTGAATGAAGATTTTCCTTGATCACTGAATTCTACTATAGTAGTGCATTTACTATGGCCCATATGTATGGAACCAACCTTCCTTACACACAATTCACCTTTTGCTGGGAATACTGACATGGTGGGTAAGACTAGCTCAACTTCGGATACGACATTTAGAATCATGAGATTAGGTGTAAAATTACCTAATCCATACACTTCATTTTCTAGATCAGTTCCTGTTCTTTTGGGGCGACCCTCCTTGTCAGGGTAGCAGACTTTGAGTAAAACTAGGTTCAGGTTTCCCCATATCCAATGGTCTTGGTAAACTGCTGTGTCTGAGTCTATGGAATTAATTAAACTAAACCATGCTCCACAGGAGCCATTATGTGTGAATGAATGTGGAAAGAAAGGCAGGACTCCTTCATAATTCTGATAGGGAGGGAGTCGGCCACACACCCAACAATTGGTGGCATTACTAGTCTGATGGGAATGATGTAACATACTAATGAAAGTGTTATTGCGCAGCGCAAGTCTATAAGACAATTCATGCGGAGGTAAGTCACTAAAAGAATGTTCAGCAGCAACATTATAAACATGTCTAGAAATAGGGTAATATATGTGCAACAACATACTTGTAATAATTATTAAAAGACTCAATAAAAACAAAATTAATAATGTCACTATGCAGTGGCTACGCAGTGATTTACAATACGCCTGTCGTTTCAACATTTTTCGGGTATTTTCTCTACTCAGGTCCAAGGGATACATGTCAGAGACAATTCAACCGCTTCACCTTGGAGAGGACTTAAACAATCAAATTGCTCGACTGGTTGGGCCTAAGCTTTAGTTTATAATTTTCAGATTTGTTAGGTTCAACAAAAGGGAGTTTTGTATCAGTCTGTGAGGGAGTGCAGGGCACAGTGTCTATATCCGAAGATAGTCCATGAAATTTCTTGATGTGGCTTGAATGAATCCAGCCCTTGCGGCCCTCGATCTTCACGGCTGTTCTTGTGGTCAACAGGACCAACTTGGGTGCTTTCCACCTGGGCTCCAGCTGAGTCTTTCGGTCGAAATTCCTCACAAAGACAAGATTACCCGGAACAACGTCATGGGGTTTCACCTCAGTGTTGTCGGGAAAGGCTGCAGCTACCTGTGAACGAGAAGATTGTAGTGCAGACATCAAGGAAGCCAAGTAATCTGTCAGCATATTACAGTCAATATCAGTTATTTTGCGTGGTATAGGCGTCCCCCACATATTCGGTGGTCTACCGAAGATCACCTCATACGGGGATAGCCCTGTTCTAGAGTGTGCTACCATTCTCATGTAAAAAAGTGCAACTGGTAATGCTACTATCCAGTCGACCCCTTTCTCTCTGCATATTTTGGACAGTCTGATTTTCAGTGTCTGATTATGTCTTTCTACGAGACCTGCTGCCTCGGGATGTCGGACACAGTGGAATTTCCACTGATATCCTAGCAGAAGTGAAACGTGTTTCATTAATTCGGATGAGAACGGCTGGCCGTTATCTGAGTAGACAACACGTGGTAAACCGTATCGTGGGAAGAATTCTCGAACCAACTGTTTGGCAGTAGTCGGGGCAGTGTAATCTGAAACCGGGTACGCCTCTGTCCAACGGGACAGAGCGCAGACAACTACGAGAACATATTTGAATCCTCGACATCGTTCCATCTGGATATAATCCATCTGTAGGACTTCAAAAGGGTGATCAGGAGGATGAAATCCACCCTGTTCTACGGGAACACTTTTTCCTGGGTTGAACTGGCAACAGATCATGCAGGTACGGACCTTTTGTTTTGCTGCTGCTCGTAAATGTTTATTGAACCAAATGTGTTGAATGCTGTCTAGCATAGCTTTTTCTCCTAGATGTGCCGGACTATGTATAGTGTTAATTACGACTTGGACCATTGAATCAGGAAGGAACCATACAGACCTTTCCTTCATCATCCATCCTTGGTCCGTTTGGATCCCTCCTAACTCGGTCCATTTCTTTATTTCGTCTGGTGTAGCATGTGTCTGTATGTCAATTACGTCAAGAGTAGGATCTTTAACGGTCATACAATGTGTCGGTGTCGGGACTATTGTCTTTGTCATGTCGGGGGTCTGAGCTTGAGCAGTCAGTTTAGCTGTTCTGTCGGCTAGATCATTGCCTTGGGAAATGATATCAGTAACCTTCGTATGGGCCTTACATTTCATAATTGATATTTCAGTGGGTAGATGTATTGCATCTAATAATGCGTGAATGAGGGGTCCGTGCTGAATGTGGGCACCGTGGGAAGTTAAATAACCTCTCTCTCGCCACAGCACGCCGAAGTCATGTACAACTCCAAATGCATAACGTGAATCAGTGTATATGTTGACTTTTTTATTCGTGGCTTGAATACAGGCCTGTGTCAGAGCGATGAGCTCTGCGGCTTGAGCTGACAAAGTATTTATACGATTAGTTTCAATGACTTCAGTATCTGTTGTGACTGCATAAGCGGCTACTAACTCTCCTGTACTTGTTCTCATGCATGAACCATCGACATAAAATGTCAAGTCTGGATCTGACAATGGAACATCGGTCAAGTCTTGTCTGGGTTTTGTCGTTACAGTAATAACTTCAATACAGTCATGGGCTAGTGGGTCTGTTCCGGTTACTGGCAAAAGTGTGGCCGGATTCAATGTGTTACAGCGTCTTATTTCTATATGTGGCTGAAACAATGTAAGTTCATATCCTGTAAGTCGCGCTATAGTCAAGTGTTGTGTTTGCGTTCTATTTACAAGAACCTCTACTGCGTGGGGTACTTGAACTGTCAATGGATGTCCTAACACTATGGCATCGCTTTGTCTGATTGCTAAAGCTGTCGCTGCTACTGATTTCAGGCACGCAGGCAGAGCCTGAGCTACGGGATCTAATGTACTAGAGAAATAGGCACATGGTTTGTGTGCTCCTGCTTGATCCTGTGTGAGTACTGACAAAGCAGTACCTTCACGTTCTGTAACAAAGAGTGTAAACTGTTTTTTGTACCATGGCGTTGCTAAAACGGGTGCTTGACATAAAGCTTTCTTTAGGCTTTCAAAAGCTTGTGTGTGTTCCTGAGTCCAAGGGAGAACAGTCGATGTGGCTGCCTCCTGTGTTGTCAATTGAATGAGTGGTTTTGCTAGAAATGCATACTGCGGGATCCACTGTCTACAATATGAAGTGAGGCCTATGAAAGCCCGCACCTCCTTCTGTGTCTTGGGTATTGGCATGTTAGTTATTAACTGAATGCGGTCGGGTGTAAGCTGCCTTCCCTCCTTGTCCAGCGAGTGTCCAAGATAAACAACTTGCTGGACACAGAATTGCAGCTTAGAAGGGGACACCTTGTGCCCTTTTTCGGCTAGAAATTGTAAAACTGTCAGTGATGCTTTCTCACATTCAGGTTCGCTTCTTGTGGTGATCAACAGATCATCGACATATTGAAGCAAGGCAGTGTTAACTGGCATGTGGATACTGTCGAGTTCTCGTTTCAGTGCTTGGCTATAGATGCTGGGGCTTTCTGTAAATCCTTGAGGTGCGCGTGTGAATTTAAAGCTACGTCCATTTAAACTAAATCCGAACAAATATTGGCTTTCCGGATCTATTGGGACGCTGAAAAAGGCGTTTTTGAGATCAATTACAGTAAAGAATGTTGCTTCGGAATCAATAGCTGTCAATAATGACGAGATATCTGGGACCACAGGGAATTGTGGCACAATGCATTTGTTTAACTCGCGCAGATCAATAACCAATCGATATACTGGCGGCGCTGTAGGATCTGTTCGTTTAAGAATCGGTATTATCGGTGAATTACATATATTGGAGTCTGTTTCCACAACTACTCCTTGGGCAATGAGTTCGTCAATGATTTGTAGTAAAGCCACTACAGCATCTGGTGGTAACTTGTATTGTCGCATTCGTGGTAGCACCACTCCTGCCTTTAATGTGACTCGATATGGTGTAATATTCATGCAACCAACATCAGTAGGGCCTTGTGCCCATAGACGTGTAGGTAAGGCCTGCAGTCGGGGATCCATGTCTCTAGATACATAGTGACCTTTAAAATCACGTAAAAACAATCTTACTCCTTCCGGAGAACAACATATTATAGCTCCTAGAGCTTTTAACGTTTTTATTCCTAATAGATTTTCTGGACATGATTTAGTAAGCAATAAATCTGTAGTTCGGGTCAAAGGTCCTATCGTAAGTGGCAGAGGTTGTGACACTTCATTAACAATAGGTTTTCCTGAAAAACCAAGGGAAATATTCTGTGAGCCTGAGAGGGGTGCCCCTGGAACTTCACTACGTTTTATAGTTGTTCGACTTGCCCCTGTATCGAGTAAAAATTTTCTATCTTGACCTAATAATTTACTATGTACATAAGGTCCTTCTTGATCTACAGGAATCTCGATAAGGGGTAAGTCAACTTCCCTCTCTAGGCTTGTTCATGCGTAACGCTGATACTCGGGATATTCATACGGTGCGGTCTGATACATTTGTCGTGTTGTTGTCTGTGTGGCAGCAGCAGGCAACGGTGGTGCAGCTGGCACAAACTGTATTGGCTGTTGTGCGGCTGGCATGGCCTGGGCATGCTGCATAGCTCCTTGTTCATTCTGATCTTGTCTTAGTGGCCGTGATCTTTCTTGTGTTTTACCTATGGCGATATTATGTTTTAAAACTGGACAATCGTGTACGTAATGGCCTGGCTTTTTACAATAATTGCATGTCCCCTTTACAGGTCCTGCTGAATCGGAATGTGTCATACCCTTTTTATGTCCTTCAGCTGGAACTGTCTGGGAAACTAGCATTTTCATTTTCGTTTCTTTCATGCGTCTGTGTTCATGTTCTTGTTCCTCTTTAATTCTATTGTGGTGGTACTGTAACATTTGTAACATTTGTGTTGGAGTGTTACCTTGCCAGGTACTCTCGAATTTTAATACTCTATTCTTTACTGGGGGCAGAGCATTTTCTACTAATTTTGTTACAAACAGATGTGGGTATGATTCGCTACTTGCTTTTATGCCACTATTTATACCAAAACATTTTTCAAATCGGGCATAGTAATCACTAGTGTCTTCATCTTGCTTCTGCTTACAGGCTGAAATTGTACCCCAATCTTCCTTTTTCGTAGTTAATAAACGTGGCAGTACCTGTACTAGTAGACCTGGTAGTGCTTTAGTTTTGTCCCCAAGCCCCGAACCTGGACCTCGGGCCCTTTCCTCTGCTTCTAATGCTGACCATTCTATCTTTTGATCACCTATCTCCCACTCTTTTTCCTTGAGTTTCTCATAAATGCCAGCAGGCATCAACACCTTTAATATTGTCATAATGTCGGGGTAGGTATACTCTCCCATGAGTAACATGTCTTTAATTTCTCGGTGAAAACCCGCTGGGTCTTTGTCATGACTGGGTACCACTTTCTTCATTTCTAACAATTCTATTTTTGATATGGGCGTATATACAAATACGCGTTTAAACTGATTGTCCTCACCCTTTATTGGGTGCACTTCTCGTAAGGGATTCTGTCTATCTATGTGATACGTAGTTCTTTCCTTGACAGACAATGGAACATGTTCTGAACATACAAAAAGAATATACTGCTTTCTTGATTCTAGAATTTCTTTAATTAATTCAGTACCTGGACCTCTCCATTTATTCATAAGTAATTCAGTCAGTATGTCAGGCAAGGGACCAGGGTCCGAATGCTGACTCCGATATAGTATAATGAGTTGTTGAATCATATAAATCCCAGCTAACCTTTGTTCATCTGGGGTAAGATTCAAAAATGTGCGTACTACTGTATCATCACTATATTTTCCGGGACTGTCCACCCAATGGACAGCTGCCCTGGCTAAATCTTGTTCATCCATAGAATCGAGGAAATGATAACCCCTTCGTTCTCGGAGTAGTTTGTCGGCGGTTTGGAACGAATGCTCGTTAGACCTTATGTTAATTATAGGTATTTGAAAATTTCTGTTATTATCTGGACATATCGGACGTATTGGGTCAGTATGACATCTAGTCTGATTCCTATTACAAGATCTTCCTCTACCTACATAGGCTATGGTGTCTGACTGTCCAGTGGGCAGTCCGGACCCTTCTTCCTCGTTTTGTTCGAACTCGTCTACCTCTAATCGTTCTTCGTGTAGGCGTTCTATTTCTTTACGGATCTTTCGGCACATGGCTATTATACAGTTTTGTTTATCATGTCTCCCTTCCGATATATTCTGGCTCCATCTTGTAAGAATTTTCATTGCTTCCGGGTCTACCCCCGGTCGGTCTTGATTTCTGATCACACAGTTTATGAGGAAACGTAACAGTTCCCCCTGTATCTCTACTTTCTGGTATTCCATAGCTCTGTAAATACATTCTGGATCTCGCCCCGTTTGGACAAAATGATATATATTATCTAGATGCGCAGTCATTCCTGGTAACTTCGCTAAATACACTGCGGCTCGTCTGATACGCAATGATGCTAGGGTCATTTCGTCCTCCTTTCCAGGCACCGGGTCATATCTACAATCTATAAGAAGTTCCTTAAGCGCACGAGCACTAAGGAGTTTGGGTGTACGTGAATGCGCTGACTCTTGAAAAGTAAGTTTATTTATTCTGGGTGGTGTAGAAAAGACATTGGCAGCTCCTCCCGCGGCCCCATCTGGGGCGTCGGGTGTAAAAGGATTCGTCGAACGTGACACAGCAACTGCAGGTGTGGACACAGCCATGGAAGTAGCTGTAGGAGCGGATACAGAAACAGATGTGCTTGCCGGAACTTGTGACTCGATTTGTTGCTGCAGGGATACGGGTACTGGATCTTGGCGTTGAACCTCCCTGGTATGCGGTCTATGTGGGGCGGAATTAGCATACTCGGGAGCTGCGTCATCTAAATATGAGGAAAGAAAAACATCTTCTGCGGTTCTAGGATGCCCCTTAGGATGTACCTTTATTGGGAACAATGGGGTTGGCAAGTCTTTTGGTGTCTCTGGAGTAGCCTTAGGTAATCCTTCGGCCAGGAGGGGATACATACCATTCATAAGGGCATTTCTTTGTCTGTCTATTTGTTCTGATTTTACTCGGATACCTTCCTCAATTAATAGATTCTCTCGAACTTTATTGGAATTCTCTTTACTCTTCTCCTCCTGTCTACGTGCTTTTTCTGTTCGTCTATGTGATTCTTTACGCCATAATTCAACGGCGTCTTTCTGTGACTGTCTGACTTTTCTTCTCCATAACTCTTCCTCGACTTTCATGATGCACTCTGCATCCCAGGTCCCCGCTGTGGGCCACCTCTGACTTTCTGGTAATCCCTTGGTATAGTCTACCCATAAATCAAGAAATAATATAGCGTCTAAGCCATGTTTGTGATACATAAAGTGCCCTGGAGTGTCCCTAGGAGGAATAGGGACTGCTTCTTCGAGAACCCCTTTTCTGGTAGTGATCTGTCTTAATTTCGAAAAGAGCGGCATATTGAGAACTGACCTTATACTTGATTTTGACCTGATACTTGAATTTGAACAGACTTAATACAATAAACACGATAATGAACAGTCATTCATACCACGATATTCAGAACATACTTAAACACTTTAAACATTTAACATTAAACCATTAACTGAAACAACAATGATGATCGTCTGCATAACTAATCACCAAGCTTAATTCTCGACAATAACTAGACAATAACTAGACACTTCGGAATACTTCGGAATACTTGATATACTGCTAAACAGTACAGATACACTGCTAAAACAGTGCAGACCGGATTTGTGTACCCAAACCCGTCTTGACCGGCACAACCTATGTGCACGTCAGAAATGCCTCCCCAGCAATGGTACTCACCGGGTAGCTTCGGAAACGGAAGGCCTCAGTAACTTGAACTTGAACCGGACCGGACTCGACTCGACTCGACTCATCGGACACTGGGCTTGACTTCGGACTGGTGGGTCTCTATATACCTCGGATCTTGCTCTCTCAGCTAGGCTCTGGTCGGGATACTTCGCACTTCTCACCGCCTCGTCTGGGTGTTGATCGCAGTCTCAGTCGCCCCCGCTTGACCGGAGGGAGATACAGGAAATCCTGCTGGTACGCGTTATTGTCCGTCCAGCTGTGGCAGGAGACCGGGCCTGCAACGCACCGCCGGCGCGTGAGATGAGAAAGTGTCCCTGTTCGGGCGCCATCATGTGGTAAATATTTCTCCTTTACCGGGACTGAATTTGATACAGAAACATAGTAAAATAGCTCAGTAAAATGAGAGGCAGAATCCGTGATATTAGAGTTTCGGAATGGGCTTTATTCCAATAAGCGATTATAATCGGATGCCTCAAGTTCCATCACCACGGGGGTTCAGGAAGTGAAGTACATACTTTATTGACAAGAAGTAACTTTTATAGTCCATACATTATAATGAAGTGAATATAGTAGGCGTAACAATTGATAAGGACATTGACGTTTGGTTTGCGTAACCGAAAATGGGTGTAATAATGAGTAAAAAGGAACATGATTGGTTGTGATGTCATGTATAGGTGGATCTATAAGATAATACTTGGCATGGATGCGCGCGCAGCAGTATGACGTGTAATTGACGTGTAACTAGGGGGTGACGGGGACTTGACATTTAGCTCTATATGTGGAGACAAGAAGTCTGGGAGGTCAAGTCAACCTAATCCCAAATCATATCTAACATCCTATGTTTAAAGAACTATGTTATCCAAAAAGGAGGACTCTCGGACAGAATCTATTCTATACTGACTGTGCGTGTACAAGCGTCTAAGTGTCTACACTGAATGCGAGGGGGTAGGAATATTCCATGGTAACAAGGCTATGAATTACTTGCATGAGGACAGAGAAGATGGGTCTTTTTGCTTGGTAACTGGAGGAATGTTTACTTAAACTACTAGGCAGGAATGCATCGGCTGAGGGGGAAGCAGATAATTCGAAGGTGAAATACAGTTCTTGGCAGAGAGTAAGCTGATGTCAGGCTTCGTGAGCCGCGCAGAGAATGAGACAAAGTTCATGGTCACAGATGCAGGCTCGGGCTGGAGCTTTTAGAGGCAGAAGGCAAGAAGAGTTTGATGACAGAATCAGGGCCTACTTGCCTGGACTGAAAAATGGAGTAACTGAGCCATATAAAGCCGGTGGCCTTTCATATTTAAGAATGGAATATCCGGCCTATTCATGGCGGATCTGGCAGAGGACATGTTGACGGTGGGCATACATGTATTTGCGTCTTCATAACTGGAACTGGGGGGGACATATATGTGCTTGTGATATACACATGGAACCGTTGGGGTCCAAGATAGGGGACATAACTGACCAGGAAAATCCATATTTCCACATTACTCTGGCCTAATGGTTAACGTATTGGACTCTTACTCTGGCCTAATGGTTAAGGTCTTGACTCTTACTCTGGCCTAATGGTTAAGGTCTTAGACTCTTACTCTGGCCTAATGGTTAAGGTATTATACTCTTACTCTGGCCTAATGGCTAAGGTCTTGACTCTCACTCTGGCCTAATGGTTGAGGTCTAGACTCCTACTCTGGCCTACTGGTTAAGGTCTTAACTCTTACTCTGGCCTAATGGTTAAGGTCTTAGACTCTTACTCTGGCCTAAGGGTTAAGGTCTTAGACTCTTACTCTGGCCTAATGGTTAAGGTCTTAGACTCTTACTCTGGCCTAATGGTTAAGGTCTTGACTCTTACTCTGGCCTAATGGTTAAAGTCTTAGACTCTTACTCTAGCCTAATGGTTAAGGTCTAGACTCTTATTCTGGACTAATGGTTAAGCTCTTAACTCTTCCTCTGGACTAATGGCTAAGTTCTTAACTCTTACTCTGACCTAATGGTTAAGGTCTTAGACTCTTACTCTGGTCTAATGGTTAAGGTCGCAGACTCTTACTCTTGCCTAATGGTTAAGATCTTAACTCTTACTCTGGCCTAATGGCTAAGTTCTTAACTCTTACTCTGACCTAATGGTTAAGGTCTTAGACTCTTACTCTGGCCTAATGGTTAAAGTCTTAACTCTTACTCTGGCCTAATGGTTAAGTTCTTAGACTCTTATACTGGCCTGCCAGTTAAGGTCTTGCTCTTACTCTGGCCTACTGGTTAAGGTCCTAGACTCTTACTCTGGCCTAATGGTTAAGGTCCTAACTATTACTATTGACTAATGGTTAAGGTCTTAACTCTTACTCTGGCCTAATTGGTAAGGTCTTAGACTCTTACTCTGGCCTACTGGTTAAGGTCTTAACTCTTACTCTGGCCTAATGGGTAAGATCTTAGACTCTTACTCTGTCCTAATGGTTAAGGTCTTAGACTCTTACTCTGGCCTAATGGTTAAGGTCTAGACTCTTACTCTGGCCTAATCCTTAAGGTCTTAACTCTTACTATGGCCTAATGGTTAAGGTCTTAGACTCTTACTCTTCCCTATTGGTTAAGGTCTTAACTCTTACTCTGGCCTAATGGTTAAGGTCTTAACTCTTACTATTGACTAATGGTTAAGGTCTTAACTCTTACTCTGTCCTAATGGTTAAGGTCTTAGACTCTTACTCTGGCCTAATGGGTAAGGTCTTAATTCTTACTCTGGCCTACTGGTTAAGGTCTTAGACTCTTACTGTGGCCTAATGGTTAAGGTCTTAGACTCTTACTCTGGCCTAATGTTAAAGGTCTTAACTCTTACGCTGGCCTAATGGTTAAGGTCTTAGACTCTTACTCTGGCCTAACGGTTAAGGTCTTAGACTCTTACTCTGGCCCAATGGTTAAGGTTTTAGACGTTTACTCTTGCCTAATGGTTAAGGTCTTAACTCTTACTCTGGCCTAATGGTTAAGGTCTTAGACTCTTTCTCTGGCCTACTGGTTAAGGTCTTAATTCTTACTCTGACTTAATGGTTAAGGTTTTAACTCTTGCTCTGGCCTAATGGTTAAGGTTTTAGACTCTTACTCTGGCCTAATGCTTAAAGTCTTAGACTCTTACTCTGGCCTAATGGTTAAGGTCTTAGACTCTTACACTGGCCTGCTGGTTAAGGTCTTTGCTCTTACTCTGGCCTACTGGTTAAGGTCCTAGACTCTTACTCTGGCCTAATGGTTAAGGTCCTAACTATTACTATTGACTAATGGTTAAGGTCTTAACTCTTACTCTGGCCTAATTGGTAAGGTCTTAACTCTTACTCTGTCCTAATGGTTAAGGTCTTAGACTCTTACTCTGGCCTAATGGTTAAGGTCTTAACTCTTACTCTGGCCTAATGGGTAAGATCTTAGACTCTTACTCTGTCCTAATGGTTAAGGTCTTAGACTCTTACTCTGGCCTAATGGTTCAGGTCTAGACTCTTACTCTGGCCTAATCCGTAAGGTTTTAACTCTTACTATGGCCTAATGGTTAAGGTCTTTGACTCTTACTCTTGCCTAATGGTTAAGGTCTTAACTCTTACTCTGGCATAATGGTTAAGGTCTTAACTCTTACTTTGGCCTAATGGTGAAGGTCTTAACTCTTACTATTGACTAATGGTTAAGTTCTTAACTCTTACTCTGTCCTAATGGTTAAGGTCTTAGACTCTTACTCTGGCCTAATGGTTAAGGTCTTAGACTCTTACTCTGGTCTAATGGTTAAGGTCGCAGACTCTTACTCTTGCCTAATGGTTAAGATCTTAACTCTTACTCTGGCCTAATGGCTAAGTTCTTAACTCTTACTCTGACCTAATGGTTAAGGTCTTAGACTCTGACTCTGGCCTAATGGTTAAAGTCTTAACTCTTACTCTGGCCTAATGGTTAAGGTCTTAGACTCTTACACTGGCCTGCTGGTTAAGGTCTTTGCTCTTACTCTGGCCTACTTGTTAAGGTCCTAGACTCTTACTCTGGCCTAATGGTTAAGGTCCTAACTATTACTATTGACTAATGGTTAAGGTCTTAACTCTTACTCTGGCCTAATTGGTAAGGTCTTAGACTCTTACTCTGTCCTAATGGTTAAGGTCTTAGACTCTTACTCTGGCCTAATGGTTAAGGTCTAGACTCTTACTCCGGCCTAATCCTTAAGGTCTTAACTCTTACTATGGCCTAATGGTTAAGGTCTTAGACTCTTACTCTTCCCTAATGGTTAAGGTCTTAACTCTTACTCTGGCCTAATGGTTAAGGTCTTAACTCTTACTTTGGCCTAATGGTTAAGGTCTTAACTCTTACTATTGACTAATGGTTAAGGTCTTAACTCTTACTCTGTCCTAATGGTTAAGGTCTTAGACTCTTACTCTGGCCTAATGGGTAAGGTCTTAATTCTTACTCTGGCCTACTGGTTAAGGTCTTAGACTCTTACTGTGGCCTAATGGTTAAGGTCTTAGACTCTTACTCTGGCCTAATGTTAAAGGTCTTAACTCTTACGCTGGCCTAATGGTTAAGGTCTTAGACTCTTACTCTGGCCTAACGGTTAAGGTCTTAGACTCTTACTCTGGCCCAATGGTTAAGGTTTTAGACGTTTACTCTTGCCTAATGGTTAAGGTCTTAACTCTTACTCTGGCCTAATGGTTAAGGTCTTAGACTCTTTCTCTGGCCTACTGGTTAAGGTCTTAATTCTTACTCTGGCCTAATGGTTAAGGTCTTAACTCTTACTTTGGCCTAATGGTGAATGTCTTAACTCTTACTATTGACTAATGGTTAAGTTCTTAACTCTTACTCTGTCCTAATGGTTAAGGTTTTAACTCTTGCTCTGGCCTAATGGTTAAGGTCTTAGACTCTTACTCTGGCCTAATGGTTAAGGTCTAGACTCTTACTCTGGCCTAATCCGTAAGGTCTTAACTCTTACTATGGCCTAATGGTTAAGGTCTTTGACTCTTACTCTTGCCTAATGGTTAAGGTCTTAACTCTTACTCTGGCCTAATGGTTAAGGTCTTAACTCTTACTTTGGCCTAATGGTGAATGTCTTAACTCTTACTATTGACTAATGGTTAAGTTCTTAACTCTTACTCTGTCCTAATGGTTAAGGTCTTAGACTCTTACTCTGGCCTAATGGTTAAGGTCTTAATTCTTACTCTGGCCTAATGGGTAAGGTCTTAGACTCTTACTCTGGCCTAATGGTTAAGGTCTTAACTCTTACTCTGGCCTAATGGGTAAGGTCGTAGACTCTTACTCTGGCCTAATGTTAAAGGTCTTAACTCTTACGCTGGCCTAATGGTTAAGGTCTTAGACTCTTACTCTGGCCTAACGGTTAAGGTCTTAGACTCTTACTCTGGCCCAATGGTTAAGGTTTTAGACATTTACTCTTGCCTAATGGTTAAGGTCTTAACTCTTACTCTGGCCTAATGGTTAAGGTCTTAGACTCTTACTCTGGCCTACTGGTTAAGGTCTTAATTCTTACTCCGACTTAATGGTTAAGGTTTTAACTCTTGCTCTGGCCTAATGGTTAAGGTCCTAACTCTTACTCTGGCCTAATGGTTAAGGTATTAGACTCTTACTCTGGCCTAATGGTTAAGGTCTTGACTCTTACTCTGGCCTAATGGTTAAGGTCTTAGACTCTTACTCTGGCCTAATGGTTAACGTATTATACTCTTACTCTGGCCTAATGGCTAAGGTCTTGACTCTCACTCTGGCCTAATGGTTAAGGTCTAGACTCCTACTCTGGCCTACTGGTTAAGGTCTTAACTCTTACTGTGGCCTAATGGTTAAGGTCTTAGACTCTTACTCTGGCCTACTGGTTAAGACCTTAACTCTTACTCTGGCCTAATGGTTAAGGTTTTAACTCTTACTCTGGCCTAATGGTTAAGGTCTTAACTCTTACTTTGGACTAATGGTTAAGGTCTTAGACTCTCACTCTGGCATAATGGCTAAGGTCTTAACTCTTACTCAGGCCTACTGGTTAAGGTCTTAGACTCTTACTCTGGCCTAATGGTTAAGGTCTTAACTCTTACTCTGAAATAATGGTTAAGGTCTTAGACTCTTACTCTGGCCTAATGGTTAAGGTCTTGACTCTTACTCTGGCCTAATGGTTAAAGTCTTAGACTCTTACTCTGGCCTAATGGTTAAGGTCTAGACTCTTATTCTGGACTAATGGTTAAGCTCTTAACTCTTCCTCTGGACTAATGGCTAAGTTCTTAACTCTTACTCTGACCTAATGGTTAAGGTCTTAGACTCTTACTCTGGCCTAATGGTTAAGGTCGCAGACTCTTACTCTTGCCTAATGGTTAAGATCTTAACTCTTACTCTGGCCTAATGGTTAAGGTGTTAACTCTTACTCTGGCCTAATGGTTATGGTCTTAGACTCTTACACTGGCCTACTGGTTAAGGTCTTTGCTCTTACTCTGGCCTACTGGTTAAGGTCCTAGACTCTTACTCTGGCCTAATGGTTAAGGTCCTAACTCTTACTATTGACTAATGGTTAAGGTCTTAACTCTTACTCTGGCCTAATGGGTAAGGTCTTAGACTCTTACTCTGGCCTACTGGTTAAGGTCTTAACTCTTACTCTGGCCTAATGGGTAAGGTCTTAGACTCTTACTCTGTCCTAATGGTTAAGGTCTTAGACTCTTAATCTGGCCTAATGGTTAAGGTCTAGACTCTTACTCTGGCCTAATCCGTAAGGTCTTAACTCTTACTATGGCCTAATGGTTAAGGTCTTAGACTCTTACTCTTGCCTAATGGTTATGGTCTTAACTCTAACTCTGGCCTAATGGTTAAGGTCTTAACTCTTACTTTGGCCTAATGGTTAAGGTCTTAACTCTTACTATTGACTAATGATTAAGGTCTTAACTCTTACTCTGGCCTAATGGTTAAGGTCTTAGACACTTACTCTGTCCTAATGGTTAAGGTCTTAGACTCTTACTGTGGCCTAATGGTTAAGGTCTTAGACTCTTACTCTGGCCTACTGGTTAAGGTCTTAACTCTTGCTCTGGCCTAATGGTTAAGGTCTTAGACACTTACTCTGTCCTAATGGTTAAGGTCTTAGACTCTTACTGTGGCGTAATGGTTAAGGTCTTAGACTCTTACTCTTGCCTAATGGTTAAGGTCTTAACTCTTACTCTGGCCTAATGGTTAAGGTCTTAGACTCTTACTCTGGCCTAATGGTTAAGGTCTTAGACTCTTACTCTGGCCTACTGGGTAAGGTCTTAGACTCTTACTCTGGCCTACTGGTTAAGGTCTAAATTCTTACTCTGGCCTAATGGTTAAGGTTTTAACTCTTACTCTGGCCTAATGGTTAAGGTTTTAGACTCTTTGTAGGAGAGTGGAATCTGACTAATGGTTGCCCCCAACTTTTTGCCTGGTATTTAAGTGGTTTTTGACTAGTCTGGCTGGGATCCTGCTATCCAGGACCCCAGCCTATCTGCTTTCTCCCTAAAACTGTTGTGAGTACTCTAGGTACAAACCTAATTGGATGCTGGGCATGCCCTACCAGTCCCTGGTAGATGGTACCCTAGGTACCCAGGGCATGGGTCCCCCAGTAGGCCTACCAGGGCTGCAGCACTTATTGTGCCACCCTTGGACAGCCACCCAAACTGACACCACCAGGCCACTACTGTAGCCTGGGTAAGGTGGTGCTAGCACCCCTTACAGGGATGTAGGTACCCTATGTCCCATACCATTACAACACATATACTCTCATAGGTCACCCCTATGGCAGGCCCTGGTAATCCTACAGGGCTGGGTGCTGAGGTATGTGTGAGGGGGGACCCCTACGTGAGTAGGACCTCTCTGCAACCTTCGTAACGCCGTTACTGGGTTGTTTGTAGTGTAGCCATACCATATACTCTTACCGCATTATAAGTTATTGCGTCATCGCTGTAACTTGGGACTGGCTACACAGAACCATATCGTGTTTGGTGTCAAACATGAAGGAATCATACCCCCAGTCCAGCCAGGGGCATGGGGGCACGATTCCCCCTTGCTAGGAGGGTGATATGGGGAAAGCGGTAGATTTTAGACACCAATTTAAAAGTGCACGTGTACCACAAAATGGCTACTGTTCGCCACCTACACGACTCTGGCTGGCTGTTGCTGGGGAAAATCCCAGCCTCGCCAGCTGGACAATAGGGCTCCTGTGGCAGGGAGGTGCCAGCACCTCCCCAGACAGGATAATGTGGATTGGAACAGGGTGGGTGCACCAAATGTCCACTCAGAGTTGCACGTAGGCAGCTGCAGAGCCCCAATTCTGCATACACCGCCTGGAACCGGTTCAGGGGCATCCTGCCCCTCGCCCAGGCGGGAAACACACAAAGGGGAGTGGGTGTAGCCACCCTTTCCCGCCTCTACTCTGATTGGCAGGCTCTATTTTGGACCATCCCCTAATCTTGGGGATATATGGGAATAACTTTGCCCTAGAGCCTTAGATTCGTCCAGAACTTCACAGAACTGACCTTCAACGAGCTGCTGCCCAGCTGACCGAAGAAATCTCCCTTGGGATAAAGGAGTTATCCCCCTGCTTGGCAGGCACCTAAAAGACTACAAGATACCCGGTTGGATCTTCGTGGCTCTCCCGACCTTCGACGCCTTCCAGCACCCTCGAGGTGGGTCTCCAGTGCATCCCAGCGTCCTGTGAGCGTGCCCAGCAAGTCTGAGCACCCTGGACCACGTGGGTGTCGAGATGCCTGCATACCCCGAGACACCGGCCACCTCTTGTCCAGCACACGACCCCGACCAGTGGGGAAGTTGTGCTTTGGCCCATTTCTGAGCCAACCATCCAGCAGCATTTGTGCCGACCCTCAGCTCCCTGGCCCGCTCCGGTGGCCCGTGGGAGCCCTTTTACGCACTCCATTTTGCTGCCTTCCGCGGTCCCTTGTCCCTCGACTTGTGGGCCCTGACGGAGGACAATCTTTGCTTCTAAGAGTTCCCCTGGTTGCTCCAGGCCTGCTCTACGCTCCCTGAAAAGGAGAGCACCCTCAGACCTCGTGGGTCTGCACCAGCAGCTGCTTTGTCTATTTTGCGTGGGTTGCGGTTGCCAAGGCTTAGTGGATCCAATCGGGACACTAACACCGCAGCGACCCTCAGCCAACGTGGGACAGTCGCCCTCCAGAAGCTGGCCTTCCTTGAAGCCTCCCGGAGCCCGTGACTGCAGAGCCCAGCTGTACTTCCTACACCTGAAGCACCCGACTTCCACGAGCTCCTTGCTGTGAGCTCCCTGGTCACTTGCTGTGACCCAGACTCTGTCCCCTCTGCTTTCAGGTTCATCTTTATCTTCTCTTCAACTTCAATCTTCACGACTTCAGCGACACTCGCAGCTAGCAGCAGTTTGGACTACTTTCCCATAGGAAATCAGCCCGTGACCCGACACCAGAATCGACCTATGCACCCGGCTTCCCTGGGGCAGGTAACAGTGGTACTTCGGTACTTCAGTGGTGGTGGGCTCTCCAAAGCCTTAAGTCTTAAGCCTTAACTTTGTACTGTTGCTAGAAGTGTCCTTTAACTTTAAATATTCAACCGCGACATTCTCCATAGGCTATCATTGCGATCCCGATAGCAGCTCTTTGCACTGCACGCGTCTCCCGTGGGTCCCCTTCCTCTTAACTGTGGGTGGATTCCGAAGGGGCAAGCGATCCTGAATGCCCTAGGCATTGCCTGTAGAATTGTCGTGGTTCTTATACCACTATTTTAGTATATGGTTTGGTCCCCCCCTGGGGCCCATTGATTTCTGTGCTATTTATTGTGTTTAGAAATGCTTGTTTGAATTGTAACTTTGCCACTAGCCACATAAAGTGACTGTGGGATTCTGTCTAGAATAAATACATATATTTTATATATATACCTGTGTGGGCTACTCTTTCATTTGGTTATTCAAGAGGTTATTATGGTAAAACAATAAGCTTAACACTCCTTCAAGACTTAGCCTGAAGGCTGCTCTCCACAGCTACCACTAGGATAGCTTTCTTTAAAGGTTGTCTTAAACCTATCATCAATAGGAGTCGAATTGGACTGGTGCAAGGTGTCCCTATAACTAGGAACAGCATATGCCAGGCCAACTTCTCACATTGGTGTGCAGCGGTTGGATTCAAGCTTGCCATTGTTTTACCAGATAACAAATTGAATTTCTAAAGTGAAAGCCACTTGGTACCAAAGGTACATATAAATTCAAGCTAGAATACAATAAGTTCTACTGAACTTAGAGTTGTGTGTAGAGGGTTTAGCACACCTTGACTACAACTCAAGAGAGGGTTCAGTAGGCCACACTTAGTGTAGGTAGATACATCACTACACTAAACATGTCTTCAAGTGGCACTAAGGCTATGGAAGGGCCCCAGAGGGTCCCAGTAGATAAGTATGATAATTTCACCTTTGCTGAGCTCAGGGAAATGTGCACCCTTAGGAGACTGAAGACAGAAAGAGGTGCCAACACAAAACGTCTCAAAGAGATCCTGCTCATAGCAGACTTTATGGAGTCCATAGGATCCAGAGGGACGGACAATGTGGGTGGGCACCCCTCAGAAGAGGACACTCCCAGAGTGGAATCTGAAGAGGAACAGGAAGAGGATGAAAATCCTGACCTGGAAGACACAGACCACTCACAGCATGGAAGTGATGGCCCAAGAGGCACTCCTTCCACCCTTAAAAGGAGAGTGGTGGACCCCAGAAGGAACAGATCTCCCTCAGTGGGATCCAACCATTCTAGGGGATCCAAAGGGTCCTCTGCCTCTTCTCAGAGAAGAGAAACCTCTCATGAGAGGAAATGCAGACTGATCAAATTTGAGCAGGCTAAGCTTCAGCTTAAAAGAGAACAGTTAGCATTAGACAGGGAAACCCTGGAGCTTCAGAAAGCTTCAAAGAAATGGGGTCTAGAGATCCCTGGTGGCAGTAATGAAACCCCTAGAGTTAGAGAGAGAGTCCCTGACAATAGGAACCTCCACAAGATTGTGCCCCCCTATCAGAATGGGGATGATATCCACAAATGGATATCTGCTCTTGAAAGGGCCTGTAGAGTACAGAGGGTCCCTGTAGAGCAGTGGGCAGCAATCCTGTGGCTCTCCTTTTCAGATAAAGGGAGAGACAAGCTCCTCTCTGTAAGAGAAGAGGATGCTGATGATTATTATATCTTGAAAGCTGCTTTAATAGATGGGTTTGGCTTAACCACTGATCAATACAGACTTAAGTTCAGAGACACCCAGAAAGCACAGAATCAAGATTGGGTAGACTTTGTGGATTGTGCAACCAAGGCACTGGAAGGTTGGTTGAATGGCAGTAAAGTTAATGATTATCAAGGATTGTATAATCTCATTATGAGGGAGCAGATTCTTAATAATTGTCAGAACCAACTTTTACACCAGCACCTGGTGGACTCTGATCTGACCTCTCCCCAAGAATTGGGAAAGAAGGCAGACAAATGGGTCAGAACCAGGATCAGGCCTAAGAACCAAGTTGGTGACCAGAAGAAGGATTCCACTAAGCCCAAAGAGAAAGGTGGGGATGATAAACAAGAAAAGTCATCTGAAGGGCCCCAACAAACCAGTGCTGGGGGTGGGTCCCAAAATACTTCCTCTAATACCAAGAAACCATATTGCCATGTGTGTAAGAAACCTGGCCACTGGAAAACTGACTCCAGCTGTCCTAAGAATGGCAATAAAGAAAATGTTCCTCCAAAACCAGCTCCAACACCTCCTGTTACTACTAGTAGTAATCCCCCAGGTGGTGGGAGTGCACCCAAAAACTTAGTTGGGTTCTCTTTGGGGACACCAGTGGACTCTGGCCTAGCCAGGTCCCCTGCCTTAGCAACTATGGTCTGTGATGGTGGCATGGGGTTTGCCAACTTTACCATGAGCCCCAGTATTCTGGGCAGGTACAGACAAGAACCAATAATCAATGGTCAGAAGGCTGTGGCCTATAAGGACACAGGGGCCAGTGTCACCATGGTGACCAAGAGGCTAGTGCCCCTAGATCAGCTTTTACCTGGGTTTAGCTATCAGGTGACCAACATTGATGGAATCAGGACAGATCATCCCATGGCAGTGGTAAATCTCAGCTGGGGAGGAGTCACTGGCCCCAAGAGAGTGGCAGTGTCCCCAAACTTGCCTGTAGATTGTCTACTGGGGAATGATCTAGAAATCTCAGCCTGGGCTGAGGTTGACCACAAGGCCCATTTGAAAATGGTAGGAATTCCTGAGAGAGTGGATGAGACCCTGAGGGCCTCACCTCCACCCCAGGAGAAAATAGAAAGAGTGAAGCCTGAAACTATGGATCACTCTACACAAACAGAGAGCATAGGGGAGGAAGAGCAGTCTTCCCCCCACCAGACTACAGGTAAAGGTCCAGTTTCTCAGGGAACTGACCCTGCCCCTTGTGAAGTAACTGCCCCAGAAGTGGACAGGCTTGGCCTGCCCACCTCTCTGATGGCAGGGGACCCTTCCAAGGTGGTACCCAGTCTGGAGCAGGTATCCTGCCCCTCTCTACCCTGCCTCAGTCAGCCCAGGGCTGCAGAGGTCAGGGAGGTCAGTGGACCCTTAATGGGCCCCTGCCCAGAGGAACCCCCTCATCAACAGATTAGGGACACCCAGCAGAGTAGTTTCAGCCAGGTGAATATTCCTCTACAAACTGAGGGATCCCCCTTACCCCTAGGTATAGGCACCCCTCAAATGGATGTTGTTGAGCACAGGGAAACCTGGGGCCTAGCTGCCCCAAACCTTCCAGTGCCCTCCACTATTCCAGCCAAAGGGATCCAACCCCCAGCTGTAGGCAGCCAGAGGTTGACCCTTAGGGCCAGATATGACACCGTCCTGGGCAGAAAGGCTTCCATAGTGGCCAGTGATCTGAGGAGGCTGAGACCAACCCAAGTAGGGTCTCACTTCCAGACTCAGACACCCCACCAGCCCACCTCTGACCCAAAAACCAATACAGGTAATTTCCCTAGACTTTGGAGAAACTCTAGAACCCCTTGGGGTAGGATTTCCCAAGTGGACCATGACACAGGGAGCAACCATGTTAGTACAGTGTAGGAGAGTGGAATCTGACTAATGGTTGCCCCCAACTTTTTGCCTGGTATTTAAGTGGTTTTTGACTAGTCTGGCTGGGATCCTGCTATCCAGGACCCCCGCCTATCTGCTTTCTCCCTAAAACTGTTGTGAGTACTCTAGGTACAAACATAATTGGATGCTGGGCATGCCCTTCCAGTCCCTTGTAGATGGTACCCTAGGTACCCAGGGCATGGGTCCCCCAGTAGGCCTACCAGGGCTGCAGCACTTATTGTGCCACCCTGGGACAGCCACCCAAACTGACACCACCAGGCCACTACTGTAGCCTGGGTAAGGTGGTGCTAGCACCCCTTACAGGGATGTAGGTACCCTATGTCCCATACCATTACAACACATATACTCTCATAGGTCACCCCTATGGCAGGCCCTGGTAATCCTACAGGGCTGGGTGCTGAGGTATGTGTGAGGGGGGACCCCTACGTGAGTAGGACCTCTCTGCAACCTTCGTAACACCGTTACTGGGTTGTTTGTAGGGTAGCCATACCATATACTCTTACCGCATTATAAGTTATTGCGTCATCGCTGTAACTTGGGACTGGCTACACAGAACCATATCGTGTTTGGTGTCAAACATGAAGGAATCATACCCCCAGTCCAGCCATGGGCATGGGGGCACGATTCCCCCTTGCTAGGAGGGTGATATGGGAAAAGCGGTAGATTTTAGACACCAATTTAAAAGTGCACGTGTACCACAAAATGGCTACTGTTCGCCACCTACACGACTCTGGCTGGCTGTTGCTGGGGAAAATCCCAGCCTCGCCAGCTGGACAATAGGGCTCCTGTGGCAGGGAGGTGCCAGCACCTCCCCAGACAGGATAATGTGGATTGGAACAGGGTGGGTGCACCAAATGTCCATTCAGAGTTGCACGTAGGCAGCTGCAGAGCCCCAATTCTGCATACACCGCCTGGAACCGGTTCAGGGGCATCCTGCCCCTCGCCCAGGCGGGAAACACACAAACGGGAGTGGGTGTAGCCACCCTTTCCCGCCTCTACTCTGATTGGCAGGCTCTATTTTGGACCATCCCCTAATCTTGGGGATATATGGGAATAACTTTGCCCTAGAGCCTTAGATTCGTCCAGAACTTCACAGAACTGACCTTCAACGAGCTGCTGCCCAGCTGACCGAAGAAATCTCCCTTGGGATAAAGGAGTTATCCCCCTGCTTGGCAGGCACCTAAAAGACTACAAGATACCCGGTTGGAACTTCGTTGCTCTCACGACCTTCGACGCCTTCCAGCACCCTCGAGGTGGGTCTCCAGTGCATCCCAGCGTCCTGTGAGCGTGCCCAGCAAGTCTGAGCACCCTGGACCACGTGGGTGTCGAGATCCGCGCATACCCCGAGACACCGGCCACCTCTTGTCCAGCACACGACCCCGACCAGTGGGGAAGTTGTGCTTTGGCCCATTTCTGAGCCAACCATCCAGCAGCATTTGTGCCGACCCTCAGCTCCCTGGCTCGCTCCGGTGGCACGTGGGAGCCCTTTTACGCACTCCATTTTGCTGCCTTCCGCGGTCCCTTGTCCCTCGACTTGTGGGCCCTGACGGAGGACAATCTTTGCTTCTAAGAGTTCCCCTGGTTGCTCCAGGCCTGCTCTACGCTCCCTGAAAAGGAGAGCACCCTCAGATCTCGTGGGTCTGCACCAGCAGCTGCTTTGTCTATTTTGCGTGGGTTGCGGTTGCCAAGGCTTAGTGGATCCAATCGGGACACTAACACCGCAGCGACCCTCAGCCGACGTGGGACAGTCGCCCTCCAGAAGCTGGCCTTCCTTGAAGCCTCCCGGAGCCCGTGACTGCAGAGCCCAGCTCTACTTCCTACACCTGAAGCACCCGACTTCCACGAGCTCCTTGCTGTGAGCTCCCTGGTCACTTGCTGTGACCCAGACTCTGTCCCCTCTGCTTTCAGGTTCATCTTTATCTTCTCTTCAACTTCAATCTTCACGACTTCAGCGACACTCGCAGCTAGCAGCAGTTTGGACTACTTTCCCATAGGAAATCAGCCCGCGACCCGACACCAGAATCGACCTATGCACCCGGCTTCCCTGGGGCAGGTAACAGTGGTACTTCGGTACTCCAGTGGTGGTGGGCTCTCCAAAGCCTTAAGTCTCAAGCCTTAACTTTGTACTGTTGCTAGAAGTGTCCTTTAACTTTAAATATTCAACCGCGACATTCTCCATAGGCTATCATTGCGATCCCGATAGCAGCTCTTTGCACTGCACGCGTCTCCCGTGGGTCCCCTTCCTCTTAACTGTGGGTGGATTCTGAAGGGGCAAGCGATCCTGAATGCCCTAGGCATTGCCTGTAGAATTGTCGTGGTTCTTATACCACTATTTTAGTATATGGTTTGGTCCCCCCCTGGGGCCCATTGATTTCTGTGCTATTTATTGTGTTTAGAAATGCTTGTTTGAATTGTAACTTTGCCACTAGCCACATAAAGTGACTGTGGGATTCTGTCTAGAATAAATACATATATTTTATATATATACCTGTGTGGGCTACTCTTTCATTTGGTTATTCAAGAGGTTATTATGGTAAAACAATAAGCTTAACACTCCTTCAAGACTTAGCCTGAAGGCTGCTCTCCACAGGTACCACTAGGATAGCTTTCTTTAAAGGTTGTCTTAAACCTATCATCAATACGAGTCGAATTGGACTGGTGCAAGGTGTCCCTATAACTAGGAACAGCATATGCCAGGCCAACTTCTCACATTGGTGTGCAGCGGTTGGATTCAAGCTTGCCATTGTTTTACCAGATAACAAATTGAATTTCTAAAGTGAAAGCCACTAGGTACCAAAGGTACATATAAATTCAAGCTAGAATACAATAAGTTCTACTGAACTTAGAGTTGTGTGTAGAGGGTTTAGCACACCTTGACTACAACTCAAGAGAGGGTTCAGTAGGCCACACCTAGTGTAGGTAGATACATCACTACACTAAACATGTCTTCAAGTGGCACTAAGGCTATGGAAGGACCCCAGAGGGTCCCAGTAGATAAGTATGATAATTTCACCTTTGCTGAGCTCAGGGAAATGTGCACCCTTAGGAGACTGAAGACAGAAAGAGGTGCCAACACAAAACGTTTCAAAGAGATCCTGCTCATAGCAGACTTTATGGAGTCCATAGGATCCAGAGGGACGGACAACGTGGGTGGGCACCCCTCAGAAGAGGACACTCCCAGAGTGGAATCTGAAGAGGAACAGGAAGAGGATGAAAATCCTGACCTGGAAGACACAGACCACTCACAGCATGGAAGTGATGGCCCAAGAGGCACTCCTTCCACCCTTAAAAGGAGAGTGGTGGACCCCAGAAGGAACAGATCCCCCTCAGTGGGATCCAACCATTCTAGGGGATCCAAAGGGTCCTCTGCCTCTTCTCAGAGAAGAGAAACCTCTCATGAGAGGAAATGCAGACTGATCAAATTTGAGCAGGCTAAGCTTCAGCTTAAAAGAGAACAGTTAGCATTAGACAGGGAAACCCTGGAGCTTCAGAAAGCTTCAAAGAAATGGGGTCTAGAGATCCTGGTGGCAGTAATGAAACCCCTAGAGTTAGAGAGAGAGTCCCTGACAATAGGAACCTCCACAAGATTGTGTCCCCCTATCAGAATGGGGATGATATTCACAAATGGATATCTGCTCTTGAAAGGGCCTGTAGAGTACAGAGGGTCCCTGTAGAGCAGTGGGCAGCAATCCTGTGGCTCTCCTTTTCAGATAAAGGGAGAGACAAGCTCCTCTCTGTAAGAGAAGAGGATGCTGATGATTATTATATCTTGAAAGCTGCTTTAATAGATGGGTTTGGCTTAACAACTGATCAATACAGACTTAAGTTCAGAGACACCCAGAAAGCACAGAATCAAGATTGGGTAGACTTTGTGGATTGTGCAACCAAGGCACTGGAAGGTTGGTTAAATGGCAGTAAAGTTAATGATTATCAAGGATTGTATAATCTCATTATGAGGGAGCAGATTCTTAATAATTGTCAGAACCAACTTTTACACCAGCACCTGGTGGACTCTGATCTGACCTCTCCCCAAGAATTGGGAAAGAAGGCAGACAAATGGGTCAGAACCAGGATCAGGCCTAAGAACCAAGTTGGTGACCAGAAGAAGGATTCCACTAAGCCCAAAGAGAAAGGTGGGGATGATAAACAAGAAAAGTCCTCTGAAGGGCCCCAACAAACCAGTGCTGGGGGTGGGTCCCAAAATCCTTCCTCTAATACCAAGAAACCCTATTGCCATGTATGTAAGAAACCTGGCCACTGGAAAACTGACTCCAGCTGTCCTAAGAATGGCAATAAAGAGAATGTTCCTCCAAAACCTGCTCCAACACCTCCTGTTACTACCAGTAGTAATCCCCCAGGTGGTGGGAGTGCACCCAAAAACTTAGTTGGGTTCTCTTTGGGGACACCAGTGGACTCTGGCCTAGCCAGGTCCCCTACATTAGCAACTATGGTCTGTGATGGTGGCATGGGGTTTGCCAACTTTACCATGAGCCCCAGTATTCTGGGCAGGTACAGACAAGAACCAATAATCAATGGTCAGAAGGCTGTGGCCTATAAGGACACAGGGGCCAGTGTCACCATGGTGACCAAGAGGCTAGTGCCCCTAGATCAGCTTTTACCTGGGTTTAGCTATCAGGTGACCAACATTGATGGAATCAGGACAGATCATCCCATGGCAGTGGTAAATCTCAGCTGGGGAGGGGTCACTGGCCCCAAGAGAGTGGCAGTGTCCCCAAACTTGCCTGTAGATTGTCTACTGGGGAATGATCTAGAAATCTCAGCCTGGGCTGAGGTTGACCACAAGGCCCATTTGAAAATGGTAGGAATTCCTGAGAGAGTGGATGAGACCCTGAGGGCCTCACCTCCACCCCAGGAGAAAATAGAAAGAGTGAAGCCTGAAACTATGGATCACTCTACACAAACAGAGAGCATAGGGGAGGAAGAGCAGTCTTCCCCCCACCAGACTACAGGTAAAGGTCCAGTTTCTCAGGGAACTGATCCTGCCCCTTGTGAAGTAACTGCCCCAGAAGTGGACAGGCCTGGCCTGCCCACCTCTCTGATGGCAGGGGATCCTTCCAAGGTGGTACCCAGTCTGGAGCAGGTATCCTGCCCCTCTCTACCCTGCCTCAGTCAGCCCAGGGCTGCAGAGGTCAGGGAGGTCAGTGGAACCTTAGTGGGCCCCTGCCCAGAGGAACCCCCTCATCAACGGATTAGGGACACCCAGCAGAGTAGTTTCAGCCAGGTGAATATTCCTCTACAAACTGAGGGATCCCCCTTACCCCTAGGTATAGGCACCCCTCAAATGGATGTTGTTGAGCACAGGGAAACCTGGGGCCTAGCTGCCCCAAACCTTCCAGTGCCCTCCACTATTCCAGCCAAAGGGATCCAACCCCCAGCTGTAGGCAGCCAGAGGTTGACCCTTAGGGCCAGATATGACACCATCATGGGCAGAAAGGCTTCCACAGTGGCCAGTGATCTGAGGAGGTTGAGACCAGCCCAAGTAGGGTCTCACTTCCAGACTCAGACACCCCACCAGCCCACCTCTGACCCAAAAACCAATACAGGTAATTTCCCTAGACTTTGGAGAAACTCTAGAACCCCTTGGGGTAGGATTTCCCAAGTGGACCATGACACAGGGAGCAACCATGTTAGTACAGGTTCTTCCTTATATGGCCACTCAGGAAATAAAGGCTTATCTGGACAAGGTTAGCCTTATCTCCTTTCGTTTGGGGGGGGGTTATGTAGGAGAGTGGAATCTGACTAATGGTTGCCCCCAACTTTTTGCCTGGTATTTAAGTGGTTTTTGACTAGTCTGGCTGGGATCCTGCTATCCAGGACCCCAGCCTATCTGCTTTCTCCCTAAAACTGTTGTGAGTACTCTAGGTACAAACATAATTGGATGCTGGGCATGCCCTTCCAGTCCCTTGTAGATGGTACCCTAGGTACCCAGGGCATGGGTCCCCCAGTAGGCCTACCAGGGCTGCAGCACTTATTGTGCCACCCTGGGACAGCCACCCAAACTGACACCACCAGGCCACTACTGTAGCCTGGGTAAGGTGGTGCTAGCACCCCTTACAGGGATGTAGGTACCCTATGTCCCATACCATTACAACACATATACTCTCATAGGTCACCCCTATGGCAGGCCCTGGTAATCCTACAGGGCTGGGTGCTGAGGTATGTGTGAGGGGGGACCCCTACGTGAGTAGGACCTCTCTGCAACCTTCGTAACACCGTTACTGGGTTGTTTGTAGGGTAGCCATACCATATACTCTTACCGCATTATAAGTTATTGCGTCATCGCTGTAACTTGGGACTGGCTACACAGAACCATATCGTGTTTGGTGTCAAACATGAAGGAACCATACCCCCAGTCCAGCCATGGGCATGGGGGCACGATTCCCCCTTGCTAGGAGGGTGATATGGGAAAAGCGGTAGATTTTAGACACCAATTTAAAAGTGCACGTGTACCACAAAATGGCTACTGTTCGCCACCTACACGACTCTGGCTGGCTGTTGCTGGGGAAAATCCCAGCCTCGCCAGCTGGACAATAGGGCTCCTGTGGCAGGGAGGTGCCAGCACCTCCCCAGACAGGATAATGTGGATTGGAACAGGGTGGTTGCACCAAATGTCCATTCAGAGTTGCACGTAGGCAGCTGCAGAGCCCCAATTCTGCATACACCGCCTGGAACCGGTTCAGGGGCATCCTGCCCCTCGCCCAGGCGGGAAACACACAAAGGGGAGTGGGTGTAGCCACCCTTTCCCGCCTCTACTCTGATTGGCAGGCTCTATTTTGGACCATCCCCTAATCTTGGGGATATATGGGAATAACTTTGCCCTAGAGCCTTAGATTCGTCCAGAACTTCACAGAACTGACCTTCAACGAGCTGCTGCCCAGCTGACCGAAGAAATCTCCCTTGGGATAAAGGAGTTATCCCCCTGCTTGGCAGGCACCTAAAAGACTACAAGATACCCGGTTGGAACTTCGTTGCTCTCACGACCTTCGACGCCTTCCAGCACCCTCGAGGTGGGTCTCTAGTGCATCCCAGCGTCCTGTGAGCGTGCCCAGCAAGTCTGAGCACCCTGGACCACGTGGGTGTCGAGATCCCCGCATACCCCGAGACACCGGCCACCTCTTGTCCAGCACACGACCCCGACCAGTGGGGAAGTTGTGCTTTGGCCCATTTCTGAGCCAACCATCCAGCAGCATTTGTGCCGACCCTCAGCTCCCTGGCTCGCTCCGGTGGCACGTGGGAGCCCTTTTACGCACTCCATTTTGCTGCCTTCCGCGGTCCCTTGTCCCTCGACTTGTGGGCCCTGACGGAGGACAATCTTTGCTTCTAAGAGTTCCCCTGGTTGCTCCAGGCCTGCTCTACGCTCCCTGAAAAGGAGAGCACCCTCAGACCTCGTGGGTCTGCACCAGCAGCTGCTTTGTCTATTTTGCGTGGGTTGCGGTTGCCAAGGCTTAGTGGATCCAATCGGGACACTAACACCGCAGCGACCCTCAGCCGATGTGGGACAGTCGCCCTCCAGAAGCTGGCCTTCCTTGAAGCCTCCCGGAGCCCGTGACTGCAGAGCCCAGCTGTACTTCCTACACCTGAAGCACCCGACTTCCACGAGCTCCTTGCTGTGAGCTCCCTGGTCACTTGCTGTGACCCAGACTCTGTCCCCTCTGCTTTCAGGTTCATCTTTATCTTCTCTTCAACTTCAATCTTCACGACTTCAGCGACACTCGCAGCTAGCAGCAGTTTGGACTACTTTCCCATAGGAAATCAGCCCGCGACCCGACACCAGAATCGACCTATGCACCCGGCTTCCCTGGGGCAGGTAACAGTGGTACTTCGGTACTCCAGTGGTGGTGGGCTCTCCAAAGCCTTAAGTCTCAAGCCTTAACTTTGTACTGTTGCTAGAAGTGTCCTTTAACTTTAAATATTCAACCGCGACATTCTCCATAGGCTATCATTGCGATCCCGATAGCAGCTCTTTGCACTGCACGCGTCTCCCGTGGGTCCCCTTCCTCTTAACTGTGGGTGGATTCTGAAGGGGCAAGCGATCCTGAATGCCCTAGGCATTGCCTGTAGAATTGTCGTGGTTCTTATACCACTATTTTAGTATATGGTTTGGTCCCCCCCTGGGGCCCATTGATTTCTGTGCTATTTATTGTGTTTAGAAATGCTTGTTTGAATTGTAACTTTGCCACTAGCCACATAAAGTGACTGTGGGATTCTGTCTAGAATAAATACATATATTTTATATATATACCTGTGTGGGCTACTCTTTCATTTGGTTATTCAAGAGGTTATTATGGTAAAACAATAAGCTTAACACTCCTTCAAGACTTAGCCTGAAGGCTGCTCTCCACAGCTACCACTAGGATAGCTTTCTTTAAAGGTTGTCTTAAACCTATCATCAATACGAGTCGAATTGGACTGGTGCAAGGTGTCCCTATAACTAGGAACAGCATATGCCAGGCCAACTTCTCACATACAGGTTCTTCCTTATATGGCCACTCAGGAAATAAAGGCTTATCTGGACAAGGTTAGCCTTATCTCCTTTCGTTGGGGGGGGGGTTATGTAGGAGAGTGGAATCTGACTAATGGTTGCCCCCAACTTTTTGCCTGGTATTTAAGTGGTTTTTGACTAGTCTGGCTGGGATCCTGCTATCCAGGACCCCAGCCTATCTGCTTTCTCCCTAAAACTGTTGTGAGTACTCTAGGTACCAACCTAATTGGATGCTGGGCATGCCCTACCAGTCCCTGGTAGATGGTACCCTAGGTACCCAGGGCATGGGTCCCCCAGTAGGCCTACCAGGGCTGCAGCACTTATTGTGCCACCCTGGGACAGCCACCCAAACTGACACCACCAGGCCACTACTGTAGCCTGGGTAAGGTGGTGCTAGCACCCCTTACAGGGATGTAGGTACCCTATGTCCCATACCATTACAACACATATACTCTCATAGGTCACCCCTATGGCAGGCCCTGGTAATCCTACAGGGCTGGGTGCTGAGGTATGTGTGAGGGGGGACCCCTACGTGAGTAGGACCTCTCTGCAACCTTCGTAACGCCGTTACTGGGTTGTTTGTAGTGTAGCCATACCATATACTCTTACCGCATTATAAGTTATTGCGTCATCGCTGTAACTTGGGACTGGCTACACAGAACCATATCGTGTTTGGTGTCAAACATGAAGGAATCATACCCCCAGTCCAGCCAGGGGCATGGGGGCACGATTCCCCCTTGCTAGGAGGGTGATATGGGGAAAGCGGTAGATTTTAGACACCAATTTAAAAGTGCACGTGTACCACAAAATGGCTACTGTTCGCCACCTACACGACTCTGGCTGGCTGTTGCTGGGGAAAATCCCAGCCTCGCCAGCTGGACAATAGGGCTCCTGTGGCAGGGAGGTGCCAGCACCTCCCCAGACAGGATAATGTGGATTGGAACAGGGTGGGTGCACCAAATGTCCATTCAGAGTTGCACGTAGGCAGCTGCAGAGCCCCAATTCTGCATACACCGCCTGGAACCAGTTCAGGGGCATCCTGCCCCTCGCCCAGGCAGGAAACACACAAAGGGGAGTGGGTGTAGCCACCCTTTCCCGCCTCTACTCTGATTGGCAGGCTCTATTTTGGACCATCCCCTAATCTTGGGGATATATGGGAATAACTTTGCCCTAGAGCCTTAGATTCGTCCAGAACTTCACAGAACTGACCTTCAACGAGCTGCTGCCCAGCTGACTGAAGAAATCTCCCTTGGGATAAAGGAGTTATCCCCCTGCTTGGCAGGCACCTAAAAGACTACAAGATACCCGGTTGGAACTTCGTGGCTCTCCCGACCTTCGACGCCTTCCAGCACCCTCGAGGTGGGTCTCCAGTGCATCCCAGCGTCCTGTGAGCGTGCCCAGCAAGTCTGAGCACCCTGGACCACGTGGGTGTCGAGATCCCCACATACCCCGAGACACCGGCCACCTCTTGTCCAGCACACGACCCCGACCAGTGGGGAAGTTGTGCTTTGGCCCATTTCTGAGCAAACCATCCAGCAGCATTTGTGCCGACCCTCAGCTCCCTGGCCCGCTCCGGTGGCCCGTGGGAGCCCTTTTACGCACTCCATTTTGCTGCCTTCCGCGGTCCCTTGTCCCTCGACTTGTGGGCCCTGACGGAGGACAATCTTTGCTTCTAAGAGTTCCCCTGGTTGCTCCAGGCCTGCTCTACGCTCCCTGAAAAGGAGAGCACCCTCAGACCTCGTGGGTCTGCACCAGCAGCTGCTTTGTCTATTTTGCGTGGGTTGCGGTTGCCAAGGCTTAGTGGATCCAATCGGGACACTAACACCGCAGCGACCCTCAGCTGACATGGGACAGTCGCCCGCCAGAAGCTGGCCTTCCTTGAAGCCTCCCGGAGCCCGTGACTGCAGAGCCCAGCTGTACTTCCTACACCTGAAGCACCCGACTTCCACGAGCTCCTTGCTGTGAGCTCCCTGGTCACTTGCTGTGACCCAGACTCTGTCCCCTCTGCTTTCAGGTTCATCTTTATCTTCTCTTCAACTTCAATCTTCACGACTTCAGCGACACTCGCAGCTAGCAGCAGTTTGGACTACTTTCCCATAGGAAATCAGCCCGTGACCCGACACCAGAATCGACCTATGCACCCGGCTTCCCTGGGGCAGGTAACAGTGGTACTTCGGTACTCCAGTGGTGGTGGGCTCTCCAAAGCCTTAAGTCTTAAGCCTTAACTTTGTACTGTTGCTAGAAGTGTCCTTTAACTTTGAATATTCAACCGCGACATTCTCCATAGGCTATCATTGCGATCCCGATAGCAGCTCTTTGCACTGCACGCGTCTCCCGTGGGTCCCCTTCCTCTTAACTGTGGGTGGATTCCGAAGGGGCAAGCGATCCTGAATGCCCTAGGCATTGCCTGTAGAATTGTCGTGGTTCTTATACCACTATTTTAGTTTATGGTTTGGTCCCCCCCTGGGGCCCATTGATTTCTGTGCTATTTATTGTGTTTAGAAATGCTTGTTTGAATTGTAACTTTGCCACTAGCCACATAAAGTGACTGTGGGATTCTGTCTAGAATAAATACATATATTTTATATATATACCTGTGTGGGCTACTCTTTCATTTGGTTATTCAAGAGGTTATTATGGTAAAACAATAAGCTTAACACTCCTTCAAGACTTAGCCTGAAGGCTGCTCTCCACAGCTACCACTAGGATAGCTTTCTTTAAAGGTTGTCTTAAACCTATCATCAATAGGACTCGAATTGGACTGGTGCAAGGTGTCCCTATAACTAGGAACAGCATATGCCAGGCCAACTTCTCACACTCTTACTCTGGCCTAATGGTTAAAGTCTTAGACTCTTACTCTGGCCTAATGGTTAAGGTCTTAACTCTTACTCTGGCCTAATGGTTAACGTATTGGACTCTTACTCTGGCCTAATGGTTAAGGTCTTAATTCTTACTCTGGCCTAATGGTTAAGGTCTTAGACTCTTACTCTGGCCTAATGGTTAAGGTCTTAACTCTTACTCTGGCCTAATGGGTAAGGTCTTAGACTCTTACTCTGGCCTACTGGTTAAGGTCTTAATTCTTACTCTGGCCTAATGGTTAAGGTTTTAACTCTTACTCTGGCCTAATGGTTAAGGTTTTAGACTCTTACTCTGGCCTAATGGTTAAAGTCTTAGACTCTTACTCTGGCCTAATGGTTAAGGTCTTAACTCTTACTCTGGCCTAATGGTTAACGTATTGGACTCTTACTCTGGCCTAATGGTTAAGGTCTTGACTCTTACTCTGGCCTAATGGTTAAGGTCTTAGACTCTTACTCTGGCCTAATGGTTAAGGTATTATACTCTTACTCTGGCCTAATGGCTAAGGTCTTGACTCTCACTGTGGCCTAATGGTTGAGGTCTAGACTCCTACTCTGGCCTACTGGTTAAGGTCTTAACTCTTACTCTGGCCTAATGGTTAAGGTCTTAGACTCTTACTCTGGCCTAAGGGTTAAGGTCTTAGACTCTTACTCTGGCCTAATGGTTAAGGTCTTAGAATCTTACTCTGGCCTAATGGTTAAGGTCTTGACTCTTACTCTGGCCTAATGGTTAAAGTCTTAGACTCTTACTCTGGCCTAATGGTTAAGGTCTAGACTCCTATTCTGGACTAATGGTTAAGCTCTTAACTCTTCCTCTGGACTAATGGCTAAGTTCTTAATTCTTACTCTGACCTAATGGTTAAGGTCTTAGACTCTTACTCTGGTCTAATGGTTAAGGTCGCAGACTCTTACTCTTGCCTAATGGTTAAGATCTTAACTCTTACTCTGGCCTAATGGCTAAGTTCTTACCTCTTACTCTGACCTAATGGTTAAGGTCTTAGACTCTTACTCTGGCCTAATGGTTAAAGTCTTAACTCTTACTCTGGCCTAATGGTTAAGTTCTTAGACTCTTATACTGGCCTGCTGGTTAAGGTCTTTGCTCTTACTCTGGCCTACTGGTTAAGGTCCTAGACTCTTACTCTGGCCTAATGGTTAAGGTCCTAACTCTTACTATTGACTAATGGTTAAGGTCTTAACTCTTACTCTGGCCTAATGGGTAAGGTCTTAGACTCTTACTCTGGCCTACTGGTTAAGGTCTTAACTCTTACTCTGGCCTAATGGGTAAGGTCTTAGACTCTTACTCTGTCCTAATGGTTAAGGTCTTAGACTCTTAATCTGGCCTAATGGTTAAGGTCTAGACTCTTACTCTGGCCTAATCCGTAAGGTCTTAACTCTTACTATGGCCTAATGGTTAAGGTCTTAGACTCTTACTCTTGCCTAATGGTTATGGTCTTAACTCTAACTCTGGCCTAATGGTTAAGGTCTTAACTCTTACTTTGGCCTAATGGTTAAGGTCTTAACTCTTACTATTGACTAATGATTAAGGTCTTAACTCTTACTCTGGCCTAATGGTTAAGGTCTTAGACACTTACTCTGTCCTAATGGTTAAGGTCTTAGACTCTTACTGTGGCCTAATGGTTAAGGTCTTAGACTCTTACTCTGGCCTACTGGTTAAGGTCTTAACTCTTGCTCTGGCCTAATGGTTAAGGTCTTAGACACTTACTTTGTCCTAATGGTTAAGGTCTTAGACTCTTACTGTGGCGTAATGGTTAAGGTCTTAGACTCTTACTCTTGCCTAATGGTTAAGGTCTTAACTCTTACTCTGGCCTAATGGTTAAGGTCTTAGACTCTTACTCTGGCCTAATGGTTAAGGTCTTAGACTCTTACTCTGGCCTACTGGGTAAGGTCTTAGACTCTTACTCTGGCCTACTGGTTAAGGTCTTAATTCTTACACTGGCCTAATGGTTAAGGTTTTAACTCTTACTCTGGCCTAATGGTTAAGGTTTTAGACTCTTACTCTGGCCTAATGGTTAAGGTCTTAACTCTTACTCTGGCCTAATGGTTAACGTATTGGACTCTTACTCTGGCCTAATGGTTAAGGTCTTAATTCTTACTCTGGCCTAATGGTTAAGGTCTTAGACTCTTACTCTGGCCTAATGGTTAAGGTCTTAACTCTTACTCTGGCCTAATGGGTAAGGTCTTAGACTCTTACTCTGGCCTACTGGTTAAGGTCTTAATTCTTACTCTGGCCTAATGGTTAAGGTTTTAACTCTTACTCTGGCCTAATGGTTAAGGTTTTAGACTCTTACTCTGGCCTAATGGTTAAAGTCTTAGACTCTTACTCTGGCCTAATGGTTAAGGTCTTAACTCTTACTCTGGCCTAATGGTTAACGTATTGGACTCTTACTCTGGCCTAATGGTTAAGGTCTTGACTCTTACTCTGGCCTAATGGTTAAGGTCTTAGACTCTTACTCTGGCCTAATGGTTAAGGTATTATACTCTTACTCTGGCCTAATGGCTAAGGTCTTGACTCTCACTCTGGCCTAATGGTTGAGGTCTAGACTCCTACTCTGGCCTACTGGTTAAGGTCTTAACTCTTACTCTGGCCTAATGGTTAAGGTCTTAGACTCTTACTCTGGCCTAAGGGTTAAGGTCTTAGACTCTTACTCTGGCCTAATGGTTAAGGTCATTGGGCCTCATGTAGGTAGCGAAATACCGGTCGGTAACGGCCGATTTTCGGTAAATATGCCGTTACCGACCGGTATTCAGACAAGTGAGATGTAGGAGTCCAAAAACCACTTTTCGGTAAATATGAGGCGGTAAATACCGAATCATATTTACCGAATTCTAAAATACCGATTCATATTTACCGAATACATAATTAACGATTCGGTAAATATGAAGTGGTAAATATGAAGTGGTAAAAATTAAAATGACATGTAGGAGCAGTCGGTAATTAAGAAATCCAGGAAAATCGGTAAATAAGAGTCGGTAATTAACACGGATTGAAAGCAGGTGGTAACCATCAACAATGCACATAAGCAATCCCAAAATGCAACAGCGTGGACAACATGGCCGCTATGTACGTCATTGCAAGGCGCCTACGTCTACAGGCAGCAGGACTGAGGGTGTGGCGACGGGAGGAACAAATCTACAGACAGCGCATCACACTATTCCAGCTGACTGATGCAGAGATACATGAGAGGTACAGGCTACACCCCGAAACCATCATGGACTTAATCAGGGACCTACACCCACTCCTGGACCAGCCAATAAAGGGCGCACGCCATACCCCCACATGTGCAGGTGCTCTGCAGCCTACATCTGTTGGCATCCGGCAGTTATCAGGTGGTGATAGCTGCGGTGGGTGGGGTATCCCAGAGTTGCCTGTCACGTTTCTTCAGGAAGTTCCTGGATGCCATGATGCAGAGAATGCACCACTACATAAGCTTCCCAAACACACAGGCTGCACTGCAGAAAACAAAAACAGACTTTTATCACATGGCACAGTTCCCCCATGTCATCGGCTGTATTGATGGTACACACATCCCAATCTGTCCACCAGCTGACACAGAGCACATCTACAGGAACAGGAAGTCCACCCACTCCATCAATGTGCAGGTGATCTGTGATGCAGGGAACATCATCACAGATATTGTTGCAAAGTTTCCTGGGAGCACCCACGACTCTTACATCTTCCAGAATAGTGGGATCTACACACGACTGAGTGCCGGAGAATTCGGAGAGGGATACCTGCTAGGTAAGTAACAGTGACGCCCCTTAAAACCTGCAAATCATAGTGTATAGAGGCATGTAACTGATGGTTCCCTTTTACTCATCCAGGCGACAGTGCATATGCATGCTGTTCATTCATCCTCACTCCCTACCTACACCCAGCAACCCAGAGTGAGAGACGATACAACGTGGCACACAAAACAACACGCAATGTGGTGGAGCGCACGTTTGGACTACTGAAGAGCAGGTTCCGTTGCCTGCACAAGAGCGGAGGCGCACGCCAGTACAAACCCATCACCTGCTGCAAGATTATTTCCACTTGTGCAATGCTGCACAACCTTGCCACGAAAAAAGGTACAGATGTGGAACTAACATATTTTGAGGACAACGAGGATGAGTCAGGCCAGCCAGAGGGCAGCGCAGCTAGAGTGCCAACTGCAATCGATGGGAGAGAGAGACGGGCAGAGATCACATGCAACTATTTCTGAGTAAGTGAGGGGACACAGCGAGTTGTGAGAAGTCATGACGTAGTTTTAATGTGGCACCACGCCATGAACACATGAACAGGCCAATCTGGCAATATACCATCTATACAAGGAGTATGTCCAGGGTTACGTCACCCAATGGGAAGTGGCTAAGCAGGGCGACATCAATGTTTGCGCATACGCGCTGCAGTGGTGGATTGCACGGCCTGTGCATCCTCACTAGAGCCAACCCCAAGCCGCCTGCTGCTCCTGCGTGCTTCTGGGACGGGGGGTGTGATGCTGCTGCTGGTGTGGATGCTCTCCGCAGCATCCCCTGCAGCAGTTGTCGACGCCTGACTAGTCATTAGCACCCCTAGTGCACTTGTCACCTGCACCATCCCCCGAGACAGGTCGCTGCAGCACTGTGTTAGGCCCTCCTGCATCGTCACAGAGCGCCGGCACAGTAGAGAAGTCGCAGTTGCCAGACGGTTGAGTGCCCTGCTGGTAGTGTCCCTTCTCTGGCGTTCCCGGCGCCGTGCTTCGATGTCAGCATCTAATTTGCTGCACAACTGCTGGATTGACTGGGACATGTCCCGAATGCCCGCAGCCATGCCGCTAATGTTAGTGTCCATGTTGACTAATGTTGTCTTCATCACCCGCATGTGCCTCTGGACTGACATAACTGCCTTTGATTGCAGGCGCTGTTGCTTCAACATTTGGCCCTCGAGCCCCAAGAAGACACCATGGCCGTCAGTGGGTGCTGGTGGACTCTGGACACGCGACCTGCGGCGCCCTCTTGCTCCCGTCTGTGCTGCCTGTGAGGTGTGGGGCACAGTGGCATGGCTCCCTTCCTGGGGCCCGGTGCGGTCTTCTGGGCCCATGCTGTCGTCTGACGAGGTGTCTAAGGCTCGTAGCCTGGCTGCAGGACGCCTCCTCATTCTCACACCTGCAAGCGGAGATGTGGCCGGTGATTCGAACATGAGTGGCGATGCTGGCTGTGGTTGTGGTGATGCTGGCTCTCGGTGAGGTGATGCTGGCTCTGTGTGCGGCGAGGCTGGCTGTGTTGGTGGTGCGGCTGCAAGTGGGCCTGCTCCCTGGTCTGAACTCGTGCTGGCTAGAGGTGATATTTGTGGCCGGTGTGCCGTCTCTCCTGCAGCATGCCCTGTCCTGCATGATGTCACATCTGTGGACAGAAATACAACATTGGCTCAGTGTCCCCGAAGGGCTGTATTGCAAGCGTCACAATAAATCATTTCACATTCCAATATGTCCTCTGTCTCCTTGTGCCTCGAGTGCGTGACATGCCTTGTTGCCCTGTAACATTTACGTCATGGTTAGTGTTGCCCTGACTACATCTCCCGGAATGCATTGCCTGTCTGCACTGACACGTGTGGACTGCAGTGTGATTCTCGTTTCACAATGGGGGATGTGGGATAGGGGTAGGGGGGGCTACATTGCTGTGCTTTCGTCTTACCTTGGTGTGTTGCGGCTCTGGCAGAGCTGTCGGCGTCCCCAAGACCCACGACGCTCTCTTGCTCGATTGTGGCCGCCACCAGCTCCTCCAGTTCGGTGAGGGCAGGTGCCCTGTTGGTTCCACCTCCGGTCTGGCTGGCCTCCTTCTGGATGTCGCCCATCTTCCTCTTGGTTACAATCCTCAGGTCATACCAGCGTTTTTTGAGGACCTCAATGTCCCTGTGGGTCACTCCCACAGCATTGACCTGCGCCTGGATGGCCAGCCATATGTTGCGCTTTTCAGCCTCAGGCACTTGCAGGGATTGCCTCCCAAACAGCTTCTGGTGCTGCTTCACCACCTCCTCCACCAGCACCTGGAGTTCCTTGGGGCTGAATTTCAGCTTCCTCCTCCTTTCCCCTCCGTCTTTCTGTGTTCTCTGGCTGGACATGCTGTTCGTTTACCCACTCGCACATGCAACGGCTCCCTGCCTCTCCTCTGCACTCCAAACCTCTCCAGGGTCGGCTAATTATGTACACCTGCCTGGGTGTGGCCACTTCGGCTAATTATGTACACCTGCCTGGGTGTCGGCACTTCCTGGTTGGGTGGGCTGTCGTTGCACAGGATTAGCTGTTTCGTCAAGTCATGTGATTTTATTTACCGAATCCGTACATACCGATTCGGTATTTTCCGATTCGGTAAATACCACCTCGGTATTTTCCGAATCGGTAAATACCACCTCGGTTTTTTCCGATTCGGTAAATACCACCTCGGTATTTACCGATTCGGTGAATTCCGATTCGTGATTACCGAATGTTACCGAATCGGTAACTGTTACCGAATTTTTACCTACATATAACTTACCGATTCTAATTTACCGATTCGGTACGGCTCGGTATTTAAGAACCGGTAAAATTTATTTACCTACATGAGGCCCTTAGACTCTTACTCTGGCCTAATGGTTAAGGTCTTGACTCTTACTCTGGCCTAATGGTTAAAGTCTTAGACTCTTACTCTGGCCTAATGGTTAAGGTCTAGACTCCTATTCTGGACTAATGGTTAAGCTCTTAACTCTTCCTCTGGACTAATGGCTAAGTTCTTAACTCTTACTCTGACCTAATGGTTAAGGTCTTAGACTCTTACTCTGGTCTAATGGTTAAGGTCGCAGACTCTTACTCTTGCCTAATGGTTAAGATCTTAACTCTTACTCTGGCCTAATGGCTAAGTTCTTAACTCTTACTCTGACCTAATGGTTAAGGTCTTAGACTCTTACTCTGGCCTAATGGTTAAAGTCTTAACTCTTACTCTGGCCTAATGGTTAAGTTCTTAGACTCTTATACTGGCCTGCTGGTTAAGGTCGTTGCTCTTACTCTGGCCTACTGGTTAAGGTCCTAGACTCTTACTCTGGCCTAATGGTTAAGGTCCTAACTATTACTCTGGCCTACTGGTTAAGGTCTTAACTCTTACTCTGGCCTAATGGGTAAGATCTTAGACTCTTACTCTGTCCTAATGGTTAAGGTCTTAGACTCTTACTCTGGCCTAATGGTTAAGGTCTAGACTCTTACTCTGGCCTAATCCTTAAGGTCTTAACTCTTACTATGGCCTAATGGTTAAGGTCTTAGACTCTTACTCTTCCCTAATGGTTAAGGTCTTAACTCTTACTCTGGCCTAATGGTTAAGGTCTTAACTCTTACTTTGGCCTAATGGTTAAGGTCTTAACTCTTACTATTGACTAATGGTTAAGGTCTTAACTCTTACTCTGTCCTAATGGTTAAGGTCTTAGACTCTTACTCTGGCCTAATGGGTAAGGTCTTAATTCTAACTCTGACCTACTGGTTAAGGTCTTAGACTCTTACTGTGGCCTAATGGTTAAGGTCTTAGACTCTTACTCTGGCCTAATGTTAAAGGTCTTAACTCTTACGCTGGCCTAATGGTTAAGGTCTTAGACTCTTACTCTGGCCTAACGGTTAAGGTCTTAGACTCTTACTCTGGCCCAATGGTTAAGGTTTTAGACGTTTACTCTTGCCTAATGGTTAAGGTCTTAACTCTTACTCTGGCCTAATGGTTAAGGTCTTAGACTCTTTCTCTGGCCTACTGGTTAAGGTCTTAATTCTTACTCTGACTTAATGGTTAAGGTTTTAACTCTTGCTCTGGCCTAATGGTTAAGGTTTTAGACTCTTACTCTGGCCTAATGCTTAAAGTCTTAGACTCTTACTCTGGCCTAATGGTTAAGGTCTTAGACTCTTACACTGGCCTGCTGGTTAAGGTCTTTGCTCTTACTCTGGCCTACTGGTTAAGGTCCTAGACTCTTACTCTGGCCTAATGGTTAAGGTCCTAACTATTACTATTGACTAATGGTTAAGGTCTTAACTCTTACTCTGGCCTAATTGGTAAGGTCTTAACTCTTACTCTGTCCTAATGGTTAAGGTCTTAGACTCTTACTCTGGCCTAATGGTTAAGGTCTTAACTCTTACTCTGGCCTAATGGGTAAGATCTTAGACTCTTACTCTGTCCTAATGGTTAAGGTCTTAGACTCTTACTCTGGCCTAATGGTTCAGGTCTAGACTCTTACTCTGGCCTAATCCGTAAGGTCTTAACTCTTACTATGGCCTAATGGTTAAGGTCTTTGACTCTTACTGTTGCCTAATGGTTAAGGTCTTAACTCTTACTCTGGCCTAATGGTTAAGGTCTTAACTCTTACTTTGGCCTAATGGTGAAGGTCTTAACTCTTACTATTGACTAATGGTTAAGTTCTTAACTCTTACTCTGGCCTAATGGTTAACGTATTATACTCTTACTCTGGCCTAATGGTTAAGGTCTTAACTCTTACTCTGACCTAATGGTTAAGGTCTTAGACTCTTACTCTGGCCTAATGGTTAAGGTCTTGACTCTTACTCTGGCCTAATGGTTAAAGTCTTAGACTCTTACGCTGGCCTAATTGTGAAGGTCGCAGACTCTTACTCTTGCCTAATGGTTAAGATCTTAACTCTTACTCTGGCCTAATGGTTAAGGTGTTAACTCTTACTCTGGCCTAATGGTTATGGTCTTAGACTCTTACACTGGCCTACTGGTTAAGGTCTTTGCTCTTACTCTGGCCTACTGGTTAAGGTCCTAGACTCTTACTCTGGCCTAATGGTTAAGGTCCTAACTCTTACTATTGACTAATGGTTAAGGTCTTAACTCTTACTCTGGACTAATGGGTAAGGTCTTAGACTCTTACTCTGGCCTACTGGTTAAGGTCTTAACTCTTACTCTGGCCTAATGGGTAAGGTCTTAGACTCTTACTCTGTCCTAATGGTAAGGTCTTAGACTCTTAATCTGGCCTAATGGTTAAGGTCTAGACTCTTACTCTGGCCTAATCCGTAAGGTCTTAACTCTTACTATGGCCTAATGGTTAAGGTCTTAGACTCTTACTCTTGCCTAATGGTTATGGTCTTAACTCTAACTCTGGCCTAATGGTTAAGGTCTTAACTCTTACTTTGGCCTAATGGTTAAGGTCTTAACTCTTACTATTGACTAATGATTAAGGTCTTAACTCTTACTCTGGCCTAATGGTTAAGGTCTTAGACACTTACTCTGTCCTAATGGTTAAGGTCTTAGACTCTTACTGTGGCCTAATGGTTAAGGTCTTAGACTCTTACTCTGGCCTACTGGTTAAGGTCTTAACTCTTGCTCTGGCCTAATGGTTAAGGTCTTAGACATTTACTCTGTCCTAATGGTTAAGGTCTTAGACTCTTACTGTGGCGTAATGGTTAAGGTCTTAGACTCTTACTCTTGCCTAATGGTTAAGGTCTTAACTCTTACTCTGGCCTAATGGTTAAGGTCTTAGACTCTTACTCTGGCATAATGGTTAAGGTCTTAACTCTTACTCTGGCCTAATGAGTAAAGGTCTTAGACTCTTACTCTGGCCTACTGGTTAAGGTCTTAATTATTACTCTGGCCTAATGGTTAAGGTTTTAACTCTTACTCTGGCCTAATGGTTAAGGTTTTAGACTCTTACTCTGGCCTAATGGTTAAAGTCTTAGACTCTTACTCTGGCCTAATGGTTAAGGTCTTAACTCTTACTCTGGCCTAATGGTTAACGTATTGGACTCTTACTCTGGCCTAATGGTTAAGGTCTTGACTCTTACTCTGGCCTAATGGTTAAGGTCTTAGACTCTTACTCTGGCCTAATGGTTAAGGTATTATACTCTTACTCTGGCCTAATGGCTAAGGTCTTGACTCTCACTCTGGCCTAATGGTTGAGGTCTAGACTCCTACTCTGGCCTACTGGTTAAGGTCTTTACTCTTACTCTGGCCTAATGGTTAAGGTCTTAGACTCTTACTCTGGCCTAAGGGTTAAGGTCTTAGACTCTTACTCTGGCCTAATGGTTAAGGTCTTAGACTCTTACTCTGGCCTAATGGTTAAGGTCTTGACTCTTACTCTGGCCTAATGGTTAAAGTCTTAGACTCTTACTCTGGCCTAATGGTTAAGGTCGCAGACTCTTACTCTTGCCTAATGGTTAAGATCTTAACTCTTACTCTGGCCTAATGGCTAAGTTCTTAACTCTTACTCTGACCTAATGGTTAAGGTCTTAGACTCTTACTCTGGCCTAATGGTTAAAGTCTTAACTCTTACTCTGGCCTAATGGTTAAGTTCTTAGACTCTTATACTGGCCTGCTGGTTAAGGTCTTTGCTCTTTCTCTGGCCTACTGGTTAAGGTCCTAGACTCTTACTCTGGCCTAATGGTTAAGGTCCTAACTATTACTATTGACTAATGGTTAAGGTCTTAACTCTTACTCTGGCCTAATTGGTAAGGTCTTAGACTCTTACTCTGGCCTACTGGTTAAGGTCTTAACTCTTACTCTGGCCTAATGGGTAAGATCTTAGACTCTTACTCTGTCCTAATGGTTAAGGTCTTAGACTCTTACTCTGGCCTAATGGTTAAGGTCTAGACTCTTACTCTGGCCTAATCCTTAAGGTCTTAACTCTTACTATGGCCTAATGGTTAAGGTCTTAGACTCTTACTCTTCCCTAATGGTTAAGGTCTTAACTCTTACTCTGGCCTAATGGTTAAGGTCTTAACTCTTACTATTGACTAATGGTTAAGGTCTTAACTCTTACTCTGTCCTAATGGTTAAGGTCTTAGACTCTTACTCTGGCCTAATGGGTAAGGTCTTAATTCTTACTCTGGCCTACTGGTTAAGGTCTTAGACTCTTACTGTGGCCTAATGGTTAAGGTCTTAGACTCTTACTCTGGCCTAATGTTAAAGGTCTTAACTCTTACGCTGGCCTAATGGTTAAGGTCTTAGACTCTTACTCTGGCCTAACGGTTAAGGTCTTAGACTCTTACTCTGGCCCAATGGTTAAGGTTTTAGACGTTTACTCTTGCCTAATGGTTAAGGTCTTAACTCTTACTCTGGCCTAATGGTTAAGGTCTTAGACTCTTTCTCTGGCCTACTGGTTAAGGTTTAATTCTTACTCTGACTTAATGGTTAAGGTTTTAACTCTTGCTCTGGCCTAATGGTTAAGGTTTTAGACTCTTACTCTGGCCTAATGCTTAAAGTCTTAGACTCTAACTCTGGCCTAATGGTTAAGGTCTTAGACTCTTACACTGGCCTGCTGGTTAAGGTCTTTGCTCTTACTCTGGCCTACTGGTTAAGGTCCTAGACTCTTACTCTGGCCTAATGGTTAAGGTCCTAACTATTACTATTGACTAATGGTTAAGGTCTTAACTCTTACTCTGGCCTAATTGGTAAGGTCTTAACTCTTACTCTGTCCTAATGGTTAAGGTCTTAGACTCTTACTCTGGCCTAATGGTTAAGGTCTTAACTCTTACTCTGGCCTAATGGGTAAGATCTTAGACTCTTACTCTGTCCTAATGGTTAAGGTCTTAGACTCTTACTCTGGCCTAATGGTTCAGGTCTAGACTCTTACTCTGGCCTAATCCGTAAGGTCTTAACTCTTACTATGGCCTAATGGTTAAGGTCTTTGACTCTTACTCTTGCCTAATGGTTAAGGTCTTAACTCTTACTCTGGCCTAATGGTTAAGGTCTTAACTCTTACTTTGGCCTAATGGTGAAGGTCTTAACTCTTACTATTGACTAATGGTTAAGTTCTTAACTCTTACTCTGTCCTAATGGTTAAGGTCTTAGACTCTTACTCTGGCCTAATGGTTAAGGTCTTAATTCTTACTCTGGCCTAATGGTTAAGGTCTTAGACTCTTACTCTGGCCTAATGGTTAAGGTCTTAACTCTTACTCTGGCCTAATGGGTAAGGTCTTAGACTCTTACTCTGGCCTACTGGTTAAGGTCTTAATTCTTACTCTGGCCTAATGGTTAAGGTTTTAACTCTTACTCTGGCCTAATGGTTAAGGTTTTAGACTCTTACTCTGGCCTAATGGTTAAAGTCTTAGACTCTTACTCTGGCCTAATGGTTAAGGTCTTAACTCTTACTCTGTCCTAATGGTTAAGGTCTTAGACTCTTACTGTGGCGTAATGGTTAAGGTCTTAGACTCTTACTCTTGCCTAATGGTTAAGGTCTTAACTCTTACTCTGGCCTAATGGTTAAGGTCTTAGACTCTTACTCTGGCCTAATGGTTAAGGTCTTAGACTCTTACTCTGGCCTACTGGGTAAGGTCTTAGACTCTTACTCTGGCCTACTGGTTAAGGTCTTAATTCTTACACTGGCCTAATGGTTAAGGTTTTAACTCTTACTCTGGCCTAATGGTTAAGGTTTTAGACTCTTACTCTGGCCTAATGGTTAAAGTCTTAGACTCTTACTCTGGCCTAATGGTTAAGGTCTTAACTCTTACTCTGGCCTAATGGTTAACGTATTGGACTCTTACTCTGGCCTAATGGTTAAGGTCTTAATTCTTACTCTGGCCTAATGGTTAAGGTCTTAGACTCTTACTCTGGCTTAATGGTTAAGGTCTTAACTCTTACTCTGGCCTAATGGGTAAGGTCTTAGACTCTTACTCTGGCCTACTGGTTAAGGTCTTAATTCTTACTCTGGCCTAATGGTTAAGGTTTTAACTCTTACTCTGGCCTAATGGTTAAGGTTTTAGACTCTTACTCTGGCCTAATGGTTAAAGTCTTAGACTCTTACTCTGGCCTAATGGTTAAGGTCTTAACTCTTACTCTGGCCTAATGGTTAACGTATTGGACTCTTACTCTGGCCTAATGGTTAAGGTCTTGACTCTTACTCTGGCCTAATGGTTAAGGTCTTAGACTCTTACTCTGGCCTAATGGTTAAGGTATTATACTCTTACTCTGGCCTAATGGCTAAGGTCTTGACTCTCACTCTGGCCTAATGGTTGAGGTCTAGACTCCTACTCTGGCCTACTGGTTAAGGTCTTAACTCTTACTCTGGCCTAATGGTTAAGGTCTTAGACTCTTACTCTGGCCTAAGGGTTAAGGTCTTAGACTCTTACTCTGGCCTAATGGTTAAGGTCTTAGACTCTTACTCTGGCCTAATGGTTAAGGTCTGGACTCTTACTCTGGCCTAATGGTTAAAGTCTTAGACTCTTACTCTGGCCTAATGGTTAAGGTCTAGACTCCTATTCTGGACTAATGGTTAAGCTCTTAACTCTTCCTCTGGACTAATGGCTAAGTTCTTAACTCTTACTCTGACCTAATGGTTAAGGTCTTAGACTCTTACTCTGGTCTAATGGTTAAGGTCGCAGACTCTTACTCTTGCCTAATGGTTAAGATCTTAACTCTTACTGTTGACTAATGGTTAAGTTCTTAACTCTTACTCTGTCCTAATGGTTAAGGTCTTAGACTCTTACTCTGGCCTAATGGTTAAGGTCTTAATTCTTACTCTGGCCTAATGGTTAAGGTCTTAGACTCTTACTCTTCCCTAATGGTTAAGGTCTTAACTCTTACTCTGGCCTAATGGTTAAGGTCTTAACTCTTACTATTGACTAATGGTTAAGGTCTTAACTCTTACTCTGTCCTAATGGTTAAGGTCTTAGACTCTTACTCTGGCCTAATGGGTAAGGTCTTAATTCTTACTCTGGCCTACTGGTTAAGGTCTTAGACTCTTACTGTGGCCTAATGGTTAAGGTCTTAGACTCTTACTCTGGCCTAATGTTAAAGGTCTTAACTCTTACGCTGGCCTAATGGTTAAGGTCTTAGACTCTTACTCTGGCCTAACGGTTAAGGTCTTAGACTCTTACTCTGGCCCAATGGTTAAGGTTTTAGACGTTTACTCTTGCCTAATGGTTAAGGTCTTAACTCTTACTCTGGCCTAATGGTTAAGGTCTTAGACTCTTTCTCTGGCCTACTGGTTAAGGTTTAATTCTTACTCTGACTTAATGGTTAAGGTTTTAACTCTTGCTCTGGCCTAATGGTTAAGGTTTTAGACTCTTACTCTGGCCTAATGCTTAAAGTCTTAGACTCTAACTCTGGCCTAATGGTTAAGGTCTTAGACTCTTACACTGGCCTGCTGGTTAAGGTCTTTGCTCTTACTCTGGCCTACTGGTTAAGGTCCTAGACTCTTACTCTGGCCTAATGGTTAAGGTCCTAACTATTACTATTGACTAATGGTTAAGGTCTTAACTCTTACTCTGGCCTAATTGGTAAGGTCTTAACTCTTACTCTGTCCTAATGGTTAAGGTCTTAGACTCTTACTCTGGCCTAATGGTTAAGGTCTTAACTCTTACTCTGGCCTAATGGGTAAGATCTTAGACTCTTACTCTGTCCTAATGGTTAAGGTCTTAGACTCTTACTCTGGCCTAATGGTTCAGGTCTAGACTCTTACTCTGGCCTAATCCGTAAGGTCTTAACTCTTACTATGGCCTAATGGTTAAGGTCTTTGACTCTTACTCTTGCCTAATGGTTAAGGTCTTAACTCTTACTCTGGCCTAATGGTTAAGGTCTTAACTCTTACTTTGGCCTAATGGTGAAGGTCTTAACTCTTACTATTGACTAATGGTTAAGTTCTTAACTCTTACTCTGTCCTAATGGTTAAGGTCTTAGACTCTTACTCTGGCCTAATGGTTAAGGTCTTAATTCTTACTCTGGCCTAATGGTTAAGGTCTTAGACTCTTACTCTGGCCTAATGGTTAAGGTCTTAACTCTTACTCTGGCCTAATGGGTAAGGTCTTAGACTCTTACTCTGGCCTACTGGTTAAGGTCTTAATTCTTACTCTGGCCTAATGGTTAAGGTTTTAACTCTTACTCTGGCCTAATAGTTAAGGTTTTAGACTCTTACTCTGGCCTAATGGTTAAAGTCTTAGACTCTTACTCTGGCCTAATGGTTAAGGTCTTAACTCTTACTCTGTCCTAATGGTTAAGGTCTTAGACTCTTACTGTGGCGTAATGGTTAAGGTCTTAGACTCTTACTCTTGCCTAATGGTTAAGGTCTTAACTCTTACTCTGGCCTAATGGTTAAGGTCTTAGACTCTTACTCTGGCCTAATGGTTAAGGTCTTAGACTCTTACTCTGGCCTACTGGGTAAGGTCTTAGACTCTTACTCTGGCCTACTGGTTAAGGTCTTAATTCTTACACTGGCCTAATGGTTAAGGTTTTAACTCTTACTCTGGCCTAATGGTTAAGGTTTTAGACTCTTACTCTGGCCTAATGGTTAAAGTCTTAGACTCTTACTCTGGCCTAATGGTTAAGGTCTTAACTCTTACTCTGGCCTAATGGTTAACGTATTGGACTCTTACTCTGGCCTAATGGTTAAGGTCTTAATTCTTACTCTGGCCTAATGGTTAAGGTCTTAGACTCTTACTCTGGCCTAATGGTTAAGGTCTTAACTCTTACTCTGGCCTAATGGGTAAGGTCTTAGACTCTTACTCTGGCCTACTGGTTAAGGTCTTAATTCTTACTCTGGCCTAATGGTTAAGGTTTTAACTCTTACTCTGGCCTAATGGTTAAGGTTTTAGACTCTTACTCTGGCCTAATGGTTAAAGTCTTAGACTCTTACTCTGGCCTAATGGTTAATGTCTTAACTCTTACTCTGGCCTAATGGTTAACGTATTGGACTCTTACTCTGGCCTAATGGTTAAGGTCTTGACTCTTACTCTGGCCTAATGGTTAAGGTCTTAGACTCTTACTCTGGCCTAATGGTTAAGGTATTATACTCTTACTCTGGCCTAATGGCTAAGGTCTTGACTCTCACTCTGGCCTAATGGTTGAGGTCTAGACTCCTACTCTGGCCTACTGGTTAAGGTCTTAACTCTTACTCTGGCCTAATGGTTAAGGTCTTAGACTCTTACTCTGGCCTAAGGGTTAAGGTCTTAGACTCTTACTCTGGCCTAATGGTTAAGGTCTTAGACTCTTACTCTGGCCTAATGGTTAAGGTCTGGACTCTTACTCTGGCCTAATGGTTAAAGTCTTAGACTCTTACTCTGGCCTAATGGTTAAGGTCTAGACTCCTATTCTGGACTAATGGTTAAGCTCTTAACTCTTCCTCTGGACTAATGGCTAAGTTCTTAACTCTTACTCTGACCTAATGGTTAAGGTCTTAGACTCTTACTCTGGTCTAATGGTTAAGGTCGCAGACTCTTACTCTTGCCTAATGGTTAAGATCTTAACTCTTACTCTGGCCTAATGGCTAAGTTCTTAACTCTTACTCTGACCTAATGGTTAAGGTCTTAGACTCTTACTCTGGCCTAATGGTTAAAGTCTTAACTCTTACTCTGGCCTAATGGTTAAGTTCTTAGACTTTTATACTGGCCTGCTGGTTAAGGTCGTTGCTCTTACTCTGGCCTACTGGTTAAGGTCCTAGACTCTTACTCTGGCCTAATGGTTAAGGTCCTAACTATTACTATTGACTAATGGTTAAGGTCTTAACTCTTACTCTGGCCTAATTGGTAAGGTCTTAGACTCTTACTCTGGCCTACTGGTTAAGGTCTTAACTCTTACTCTGGCCTAATGGGTAAGATCTTAGACTCTTACTCTGTCCTAATGGTTAAGGTCTTAGACTCTTGCTCTGGCCTAATGGTTAAGGTCTAGACTCTTACTCTGGCCTAATCCTTAAGGTCTTAACTCTTACTATGGCCTAATGGTTAAGGTCTTAGACTCTTACTCTTCCCTAATGGTTAAGGTCTTAACTCTTACTCTGGCCTAATGGTTAAGGTCTTAACTCTTACTTTGGCCTAATGGTTAAGGTCTTAACTCTTACTATTGACTAATGGTTAAGGTCTTAACTCTTACTCTGTCCTAATGGTTAAGGTCTTAGACTCTTACTCTGGCCTAATGGGTAAGGTCTTAATTCTTACTCTGACCTACTGGTTAAGGTCTTAGACTCTTACTGTGGCCTAATGGTTAAGGTCTTAGACTCTTACTCTGGCCTAATGTTAAAGGTCTTAACTCTTACGCTGGCCTAATGGTTAAGGTCTTAGACTCTTACTCTGGCCTAACGGTTAAGGTCTTAGACTCTTACTCTGGCCCAATGGTTAAGGTTTTAGACGTTTACTCTTGCCTAATGGTTAAGGTCTTAACTCTTACTCTGGCCTAATGGTTAAGGTCTTAGACTCTTTCTCTGGTCTACTGGTTAAGGTCTTAATTCTTACTCTGACTTAATGGTTAAGGTTTTAACTCTTGCTCTGGCCTAATGGTTAAGGTTTTAGACTCTTACTCTGGCCTAATGCTTAAAGTCTTAGACTCTTACTCTGGCCTAATGGTTAAGGTCTTAGACTCTTACACTGGCCTGCTGGTTAAGGTCTTTGCTCTTACTCTGGCCTACTGGTTAAGGTCCTAGACTCTTACTCTGGCCTAATGGTTAAGGTCCTAACTATTACTATTGACTAATGGTTAAGGTCTTAACTCTTACTCTGGCCTAATTGGTAAGGTCTTAACTCTTACTCTGTCCTAATGGTTAAGGTCTTAGACTCTTACTCTGGCCTAATGGTTAAGGTCTTAACTCTTACTCTGGCCTAATGGGTAAGATCTTAGACTCTTACTCTGTCCTAATGGTTAAGGTCTTAGACTCTTACTCTGGCCTAATGGTTCAGGTCTAGACTCTTACTCTGGCCTAATCCGTAAGGTCTTAACTCTTACTATGGCCTAATGGTTAAGGTCTTTGACTCTTACTCTTGCCTAATGGTTAAGGTCTTAACTCTTACTCTGGCCTAATGGTTAAGGTCTTAACTCTTACTTTGGCCTAATGGTGAAGGTCTTAACTCTTACTATTGACTAATGGTTAAGTTCTTAACTCTTACTCTGGCCTAATGGTTAACGTATTATACTCTTACTCTGGCCTAATGGTTAAGGTCTTAACTCTTACTCTGACCTAATGGTTAAGGTCTTAGACTCTTACTCTGGCCTAATGGTTAAAGTCTTAGACTCTTACGCTGGCCTAATTGTGAAGGTCGCAGACTCTTACTCTTGCCTAATGGTTAAGATCTTAACTCTTACTCTGGCCTAATGGTTAAGGAGTTAACTCTTACTCTGGCCTAATGGTTATGGTCTTAGACTCTTACACTGGCCTACTGGTTAAGGTCTTTGCTCTTACTCTGGCCTACTGGTTAAGGTCCTAGACTCTTACTCTGGCCTAATGGTTAAGGTCCTAACTCTTACTATTGACTAATGGTTAAGGTCTTAACTCTTACTCTGGCCTAATGGGTAAGGTCTTAGACTCTTACTCTGGCCTACTGGTTAAGGTCTTAACTCTTACTCTGGCCTAATGGGTAAGGTCTTAGACTCTTACTCTGTCCTAATGGTAAGGTCTTAGACTCTTAATCTGGCCTAATGGTTAAGGTCTAGACTCTTACTCTGGCCTAATCCGTAAGGTCTTAACTCTTACTATGGCCTAATGGTTAAGGTCTTAGACTCTTACTCTTGCCTAATGGTTATGGTATTAACTCTAACTCTGGCCTAATGGTTAAGGTCTTAACTCTTACTTTGGCCTAATGGTTAAGGTCTTAACTCTTACTATTGACTAATGATTAAGGTCTTAACTCTTACTCTGGCCTAATGGTTAAGGTCTTAGACACTTACTCTGTCCTAATGGTTAAGGTCTTAGACTCTTACTGTGGCCTAATGGTTAAGGTCTTAGACTCTTACTCTGGCCTACTGGTTAAGGTCTTAACTCTTGCTCTGGCCTAATGGTTAAGGTCTTAAACACTTACTCTGTCCTAATGGTTAAGGTCTTAGACTCTTACTGTGGCGTAATGGTTAAGGTCTTAGACTCTTACTCTTGCCTAATGGTTAAGGTCTTAACTCTTACTCTGGCCTAATGGTTCAGGTCTAGACTCTTACTCTGGCCTAATCCGTAAGGTCTTAACTCTTACTATGGCCTAATGGTTAAGGTCTTTGACTCTTACTCTTGCCTAATGGTTAAGGTCTTAACTCTTACTCTGGCCTAATGGTTAAGGTCTTAACTCTTACTTTGGCCTAATGGTGAAGGTCTTAACTCTTACTATTGACTAATGGTTAAGTTCTTAACTCTTACTCTGTCCTAATGGTTAAGGTCTTAGACTCTTACTCTGGCCTAATGGTTAAGGTCTTAATTCTTACTCTGGCCTAATGGTTAAGGTTTTAACTCTTACTCTGGCCTAATGGTTAAGGTTTTAGACTCTTACTCTGGCCTAATGGTTAAAGTCTTAGACTCTTACTCTGGCCTAATGGTTAAGGTCTTAACTCTTACTCTGGCCTAATGGTTAACGTATTGGACTCTTACTCTGGCCTAATGGTTAAGGTCTTGACTCTTACTCTGGCCTAATGGTTAAGGTCTTAGACTCTTACTCTGGCCTAATGGTTCAGGTCTAGACTCTTACTCTGGCCTAATCCGTAAGGTCTTAACTCTTACTATGGCCTAATGGTTAAGGTCTTTGACTCTTACTCTTGCCTAATGGTTAAGGTCTTAACTCTTATTCTGGCCTAATGGTTAAGGTCTTAACTCTTACTTTGGCCTAATGGTGAAGGTCTTAACTCTTACTATTGACTAATGGTTAAGTTCTTAACTCTTACTCTGTCCTAATGGTTAAGGTCTTAGACTCTTACTCTGGCCTAATGGTTAAGGTCTTAATTCTTACTCTGGCCTAATGGTTAAGGTCTTAGACTCTTACTCTGGCCTAATGGTTAAGGTCTTAACTCTTACCCTGGCCTAATGGGTAAGGTCTTAGACTCTTACTCTGGCCTACTGGTTAAGGTGTGGTAAATATTTAAATTACCTGTACTATTTTTTATGCGGTAAAGTCTAGTAAGTATAACTCAGTCAAAATGAGAGGCAGAATCCGTGGTATTAGAGGTTCTGAAAAGGGCTTTATTCCTTACAAAGGAATTATAGTTCGAACTAGGCAACCATATTCCATCACCACGAAGGTTCAGGAAGGGATCAGCAATACATTATTGACAAGTAACAATATTTATATGGAAAGCATTGCATTAGGACAGATGCAGGAGGCGTAACAGCTGATAATACAGATAAGAATACACATACGTAATGAAAATAGGCGTATACTAGAAACGTCATTAAAAATGATGTCACAAGTGGGTGGATCCATAAGAGAATCCTGCAGTGTCAGCAGAAATATTTGGCAAAGGTGCGCGCGCAGCCGCATGACGTGTGATTGACGTGCAACTAGAGGGTGAAGGGAACGTGACATTTGGCCCTACATGTGGAGACAGAAGTCTGGGGTGTCAGGACAACCTAGTCCTAAATCATATCTAATATCTTGTGTTTAAGGAACTATATTATCTGGAAGGAAGGGTCTTCTCGGACAGATCCTATTCTATACTGACTGTTAGTGCGTGTACAAGCGTCTATGTGTCTACATGTGATGCGAGGGGGCAGGAATCTTCCATAGTATCAGGGGCTATGAATTACTTGCATAGAGATAGCGAGGCCGAGCCTTTTGCTCGGTAGCTGGAGGGATGTTTACCTAAACTACTAGACAGGAATGCATTGGATGAGGAGCGGAGCAGATAACTTGAAGGCTGAATACAGTTTTTGGCAGGCAACAGGCCGCGTCAGGCACCGTTAGCCGCGCAGGGAGTAAGACAAAGTTCATGGACACGGATGCAGGTCCAAGCTGGAGCATTTCAGAGGCAGAAGCAGAAAAAGGCTTGATGGCAGAATTCAGGGCCTACTCGCCTGAACTACAAAACTAGAAAAGTGAACCATATAAAGTCGGTGGCCTTTCATACTTAGGAATGGAATATTCGACCCATTCATGGCGGATCTGAAAGAGGGCCTGTTGACGTTGGATGCACATGTATTTGCGTCTTTATAGCTGGAACTGGAGGGAACATACATGTACTTATAGCATGTACATAGAGCCGTTGGGGTCTAAGATAGGGGACACAATTGACCATAAAAATTCACATTTCCACATTCCCTCCTTGTCCCCTACGGACCCTCATGAAATATCCATCTTCATCAATCCATCAATCTGTTCATATAGCATCATTTGTTCTTCTTTCTTCTTCCGGGATCTCGAATGAAAATTTGAAGGTGGGATACACGATGTGGCACATAGACCACAAATCGCTGGCCCACATTGTAGACACAAGCAGCAACTGAATAGTATGAGAAAGCCAATACCTAGGAAGGATAGGATCCTCCATCCCCAGGCTGACAACACGCTCCAGAACCAACCGGACCAAGTCCAGGTGCCTGGATTCTGGTGTATCTGGCTTACGATCTTATGAAGTCGAGTTATGGCTTTATATACTGACGGCGCGTTTTCTGGTATGAAAACACAGCAACTTGATCCGATGACCCTACAAGCTCCGCCCCTATCGGCCAGAATGACGTCAAGGACAAGACGATTTTGGAGAACAACAATCCGCATCGCAGACTGCTCCTCCGTTAAGTTGCCCAAAGCGGAAGTAGTTTCATTCACTACTGCTTCAAGTGTTCTAGTTAATCTACGTATCAGCTTACTATTGGTGACTGTACCTATGTAGGGAAAGAAACCTTTATTGAAATCTGTGTATTTCTCCCATGCTGTTTCAGTGTAGTCGACAATCGGGAGGTCTCTCTGCTGTCTATTGTGTACTAAATGGGTGTTCCTATGATAATCAGGCGGGGCTAGGAAAACAGGTGGCAGAAGGAATGCAATGTAACAGGTACCATCCCAATCTAGGGGCAGGCGTATGTATGCGGTGTGACCACAGATGAAATAGGAGTGACGGGAAGATCTAAATGTAGATTTGCCTTTATCACTGAATTCTATTACAGTGGTACATTTACTATGGCCCATGTGTTTTGAACCATTCTTTCTTACACATAATTCGCCTCTAACTGGAAATACTGACATAGCGGGCAAGTTGGTGTAGCTTCGGATTCAATATTCAGGATCATAAGATTAAGTGTAAAGTTACCTAATCCATATACTTCATTTTCTAGATCAGTTCCTGTTCTTTTGGGAAGTCCCTCCTTGTTAGGGTAGCAGACTTTAAGTAAAACTAGGTTCAAGTTTCCCCATACCCAATTGTCTTGGTAAACTACTGTATTTGAATCTAGGGAATTAATCAAACTAAACCATGCTCCACAGGAGCCATTGTGTGTGAATGGATACGGAAAGAGGGGCAGAACTCCTTTGTATTTCTGATAGGGAGGGAGTCGGCCACATATCCAACAATTTGAAGCATTGCTGGTCTGATGAGAATGATGTAACATACTAATGAATGTGTTGTTGCGCAGCGCAAATCTATAGGACAACTCATGTGGGGGTAATTCACTAAAAGAATGTTCGGCAGTAGCATTGAAAGCACGCTTGGAGATAGGGTAATACATGTGTAATAATATACCGGAGATAATAATCAGAAGACTTAGAAAAAACATAATTAACAATGTCACTATGCAGTGACTACGAAGTGATTTACAGTACGCATGTGTCCTGAGCTGTTTCTGTCCATTTTTCTCTCTATTTCGGTCTAGAGGATACATGTCAGAGACAAATTCAACCGATTCACCTTGGAGAGGACTTAAACAATCAAATTGTCTGACTTGCTAGACCTTAGTTTTAGTTTATAGTTTTCACTCTTGGTTTGTTCAACCAGGGGTAGTTTTGAATCAGTCTGTGAGGGAATGCAGGGCTGAGGGTTCACGTCGGACGGTAGTCCATAAATTTTTTTGATGTGGCTCGAGTGCAACCACCCTTTACGTCCCTCAATCTTCACGGCTGTCCTTGTGGCCAACAAGACGAGCTTCGGCGACTGCCACCGAGGCTCCAGCTGGCTCCTCCTGTCAAAATTCCTCACAAACACGAGGTCCCCCGGAACCACGTCGTGGGGCTTCACCTCAGTGTTGTCGGGAAAAGCTGCAGCTACCTGTGAACGACAAGATTGTAGTGCAGACATCAAGGAAGCCAGGTAATCTGTCAGCATATTACAGTCAACATCAGTAATTTTACGAGGTATAGGCGTCCCCCACATATTTGGTGGTCTACCGAAGATCACCTCATACGGGGATAGCCCTGTTCGAGAATGTGCTACCATTCTCATGTAAAAGAGCGCAACTGGTAAAGCTACTATCCAGTCGACACCTTTTTCTCTACATACTTTGGACAGTCTAATTTTCAGAGTTTGATTATGTCGTTCCACGAGACCTGCTGCCTCGGGATGTCGGACACAGTGGAATTTCCATTGGTAGCCTAACAGAAGTGAAACATTTTTCATTAGTTCGGATGAGAACGGCTGGCCATTATCTGAGTACACGATACGGGGCAAACCATACCGTGGGAAGAATTCTCGAACTAACTGCTTGGCAGTGGTCGGGGCAGTGTAATCTGAGACGGGATACGCCTCTGTCCACCGGGAAAGAGCGCATACAACTACGAGGACATATTTGAATCCTCGACAACGTTCCATCTGGTTATAATCCATCTGGAGAACTTCAAAAGGGTGATCGGGGGGTTGAAATCCACCCTGGTCTACAGGTACGCCTTTTCCTGGATTGAACTGACAACAAATCATACAGGTACGTACTTTCTGTTTAGCCGCTGCTCGTAAGTGTTTATTAAACCAAATGTGTTGAATACTGTCTAGCATAGCTTTCTCTCCTAGGTGCGCTGGACTATATATTGTGTTAATGATGACCTGAACCATTGAGTCGGGGAGAAACCATATAGATTTTCCCTTTGTCATCCATCCTTGATCCGTTTGGATCCCTCCTAATTCAGTCCATCTCTTTATTTCTTCTGGTGTAGCATGTGTCTGTATGTCAATTACATCGAGGGCGGGATCCTTAACTGTCATGCAGTGTGTTGGTGTCGGGACTATTGTCTTTGTCGTGTCAATTGGACGAGTCTGATTCTGAGCAGTCTGTTTAGCTGTTCTGTCAGCTAGGTCATTACCCTGAGAAATAATGTCAGTCACTTTTGTATGGGCTTTACACTTCATAATCGATATTGCAGTAGGCAGATGTATTGCATCTAACAGAGCTTGAATAAGGGGACCGTGCTGGATATGGGCACCGTGAGAAGTTAAATAACCTCTCTCTCGCCACAGCACGCCGAAGTCATGGACGACTCCGAATGCATAACGTGAATCTGTGTATATGTTGACTTTCTTATTTTTGGCTTGAATACAGGCTTGTGTCAGAGCGATGAGCTCTGCTGCTTGAGCTGACAAGGTATCGATACAATTTGTTTCAATAATTTCAGTGTCTGTTGTGACTGCATAAGCGGCCACTAATTCTCCTGTATTTGTTCTCATGCATGAACCATCTACATACAATGTCAGGTCTGGATCTGATAATGGAATATCTGTCAAGTCTTGTCTGGGTTTCGTTGTAATAGTAATGACTTCAATACAATCATGTGCCAATGGGTCTGTTCCATTTAATGGCAAAAGTGTGGCAGGATTTAATGTACTACAGCGTCTGATTTCTATGTGTGGCTGGAACAATGTTAATTCGTAACCCGTCAGTCTTGCTATAGTCAAGTGTTGTGTTTGGGTCCGGTTCAGGAGAACCTCTACTGCGTGTGGTACTTGTACTGTCAATTGATGTCCTAACACTATGGCGTTGCTTTGTCTGACTGCTAAAGCTGTTGCTGCGACTGATTTCAGGCACGCAGGAAGAGCCTGAGCTACGGGATCTAATGTACTAGAAAAATAAGCACATGGCTTATGTGATCCTGCTTGTTCCTGCGTGAGTACTGACAAAGCAGTACCTTCACGTTCTGTAACAAAAAGTGTAAAACGTTTGCTGTAACATGGCGTTGCTAAAACAGGTGCTTGGCATAAAGCTTTCTTTAAGCTTTCAAAAGCTTGTGTATGTTCCTGAGTCCAAGGGAGGACAGTCGGTGTCGCTGCCTCCTGTGTTGTTAACTGAATGAGTGGTTTAGCTAAAAATGCATATTGGGGGATCCACTGCCTACAGTACGAAGTGAGGCCTATGAAGGCCCGTACCTCCTTTTGTGTCTTGGGTGGTGGCATGTTTACAATTAACTGGATGCGATCAGGTGTGAGCTGTCTCCCCCATTTGGACAGCAAGTGCCCTAGGTACACAACTTGCTGTACACAGAATTGTAGTTTCGAAGGGGACACTTTGTGCCCCTTGTCGGCTAAGAAATGTAAAACCGTCAGTGATGCTTTTTCACATTCAGGTTCGCTTCGTGCGGTGATCAGCAGATCATCGACGTATTGAAGCAGGGCAGTGTTAGCTGGCATGTGAATACTGTCAAGTTCTCTTTTCAGTGCTTGGCTATAAATGCTGGGGCTTTCTGTGAATCCTTGAGGTGCGCGTGTGAATTTAAAACTTCGTCCATTTAAACTGAATCCGAACAAATATTGGCTTTCCGGATCGATTGGGACGCTAAAGAAAGCGTTCTTGAGATCAATTACAGTAAAGAACGTTGCTTCTGAATCTATGGCCGTTAATAATGAAGAGATATCTGGGACCACGAGGTATTGTGGTACAATGCATTTATTTAATTCTCGCAGATCAATAACTAATCGATATACTGGTGGTGCTTTTGGATCGGTTCGTTTAAGAATCGGAATTATCGGGGAATTACATATATTGGAGTCGGTTTCTACAACCACTCCTTGTGCGATGAGCTCGTCAATGATTTGCAGTAAAGCCACAACAGCATCTGGCGGTAATTTGTATTGTCGCATTCGTGGTAGTACCACTCCTGTTTTGAGTGTGACTCGATATGGTGTAATGTGCATACAACCTACATCAGTGGGGCCTTGTGCCCATAAATGTGCAGGTAGATTCTGTAACCGGTGATCCATGTCTCTAGACACGTAGTGACCTTTAAAGTCACGCAAAAATAGTCGTACTCCTTCCGGAGAACAACATATTACAGCTCCTAGAGCCTTCAATGTTTTTATACCTAACAAGTTTTCTGGACATGATTTCGTAAGTAATAGATCTGTAGTCCGTGTTAACGGACCGACTGTAAATGCAAGTGGTTGCGATACTTCGTTAACAGTAGGCTTTCCTGAAAAACCAAGGGAAATATTTTGTGAGCCTGAGAGGGGTACCCCTGGGACTTCGCTGTGATGGATAGTGGTTCTGCTTGCCCCTGTATCGAGTAGGAACTTTCTATCTTTCCCTAATAACTGACTTTGTACATAAGGACCCTCTTGGTCTACTGGAACCTCAATAAGGGGTAAGCCAACTTCCCTCTCTAGGCTATTTCATGTGTAGCGCTGATACTCTGGATAGTCATTTTGTGCATACTGGTACATCTGTTGTGTCGTGTTTTGTGTTGCAGCAATAGGCTGTGGCTGTTGTTGTAATTGTTGTTGTGGTTGTGGTGCGGTCTGTTGTACAGCTGGCATAGGCTGTATATTCTGAGGTACTTGTTGTTGGATCTGATCCTGTCTAGGCGGACGTGGTCTCTCTTTCGTTATACCTGTAGAGATATTATGTTTCAGAACTGCGCAATCGTGTATATAATGACCTGGCTGTTTACAATAGTTGCATGTCCCTCTAACAGGACCTACTGAATCATTGGACTGTGTCATACCCTTTTTATGACCGTCAACTGGAACTGACTGAGCAACAAGCATTTTCATTTTTGTGTCTTTCATACGTCTTTGTTCATGTTCTTGTTCTTCCCTAATTCTATTGTGATGATATTGTAACATTTGTAACATCTGTGACGGTGTGTTTCCTTGCCAGGTACTCTCGAATTTCAGTACTCTACTCTTGACTTGGGGCAGGGAATTCTCAACTAATTTTGTCACAAACAGATGTGGATACGATTCACTACTTGCTTTTATGCCACTATTAATACCAAAACATTTTTCAAATCGGGAATAGAAATCACTAGTGTCTTCATCTTGTTTTTGTTTACAGGCTGAGATTGCACCCCAATCTTCCTTTTTCGTAGTTAATAAACGTGGTAGTACCTGCACTAATAATCCTGGTAATGCTGTAGTCCTTTCCCCAAGCCCTGAACCTGCAGCTCGGGCCTTTTCTTCGTTTTCTAATACTGTCCAATCTATCTTTTGGTCTCCCACCTCCCATTCCTTTTCTTTGAGTTTCTCGTAAATACCGGCGGGTAATAGGACTTTTAATATTTTCATAAGGTCCGGGTAAGTATACTCTCCCAAGAGTAACATGTCTTTTATCTCACGGTGGAAACCTGCTGGGTCTTTGTCATGGCTAGGTACTACTTTCTTCATCTCTAATAATTCAATTTTAGTTATGGGCGCGTACACAAACACGCGTTTAAAAATATTGTCCTCCCCTCTGACTGGGTGCACTTCGCGTAAGGGATTCTGTCTGTCTATGTGATACGTTTTTCTTTCCAACTTGGGGGGAACTGAAACATGCTCTGGGCATACGAAGACAATGTACTGGTGTCGATATTCTAGAATTTCCTTAATTAAATCAGTACCTGAACCTCTCCATTTATTCGTGAGTAATTCTATCAGTATATCAGGCAGGGGACCGGGATCGGAGTGTTGGCTTCTATATAATATAACGAGATGTTGTATCATGTATATACCAGCTAAACGCTGTTCGTCTGGGGTAAGATTCAAAAACGTGTGTGCCAACGCATCATCACTGTATTTTTCAGAACTGTCAGCCCATTGTACTGCTGACCTGGCTAATTCTTGTTCATCCATAGAATCGAGCATATGATACCCCCTTCGGTCTCGGAGTAATTTATCAGCAGCCTGGAATAAGTGTTCAGGGGACTTCATATTTAACATAGGGGCTTGAAAATGTCTGTTACATTCTGGACGTATCGGGCGTATCGGGTCATTAAAGTATCTGGTATTGTTACAAGGTCTTCCCCTACCTACATAAGCTATCGTTTCTAATTGTCCTGTGGGCATTTCTGATTCTTCCTCCTCCTCTCCCTCTGATTCAGTTTTGTCTGCCTCTAATCTGGCTTTATGTATTCGTTCTACTTCTTTGCGGATCTTTCGGCACATAACTACTATGCATGTCAGTTTATCATGCTTTCCCTCGGATATATTCTGACCCCATCGGGTAAGTACTTGCATTTCATCCTGGTCTACATCGGACCTATCTCTGTCTCTGATCAAGCAGTTTATGAAGAAACGTAACAGTTGTCTCTGTATATCCGCTTTCTGGTATTCCATGGCTTCGTCAATACTTTCAGGGCCTTGCCCTGTTTGGACAAAGCGATATATATTGTCTAAATGTTTAATCATTCCTGGTAGCGTCGTTAAATATATTGAGGCTCGTCGTATACGTAGTGATGATAGCACCATTCTGTCATTTTTACCGGGCACTGGATCATATCTACAATCTACAAGATGTTCCTTAAACATGTCGGATGTTGCTATTTGGGGTGTACGTTGGTTTGCTAAATCTCTAAGAGACGATTTGCTTCTTGATGGTGGTGTGGCAAAAATTGCTGTCGCACCTTCTGAGGTGCTAGGCATGAAAGGATTTGTGGGGTGTAAGGTAGAGACTGTGGATGTAGGAAAATCGGTGGAAACAGATGGACCTGTTGGATTGTGCGGAGGAGTTTGTTGTCGCGGAGGTGGGGGCAGATGATCTCGGTGTTGAGCTCCAACGACGGGTGGCGTGTGTGGTGGATCATTAACATATTCGGGAGCTACGTCGTCTAAATAGGAGGAAAGGAAAATATCTTTTGCGGTCTTGGGATGTGCTTTAATCGGGAGTAATGGGGGTGGCAAATCTTTCGGTATTTCCGGGGTGGCCTTAGGTAAACCTTCGGCCAAAAGAGGATACATACCATTCATAAGAGTGTTTCGTTGTCTGTCTACTTGTTCTGTTTTTACTCGGATACCTTCCTCAACTAATACGTTTTCTCGGGCTCTATTTGAGTTCTCCCTACTTTTCTCTTCCAGTCTGAGCGCTTTCTCTGTGCGCCTATGCGATTCTTTACGCCATAACTCAATAGCATCTTTCTGTGACTGTCTGGCTTTCTTTTTCCATAATTCTTCTTCTACTCTCATGATGCAATCTGCATCCCATGTCCCAGCTGCGGGCCACCTCTGACTTTCTGCTAGATCCTTGGTGTAGTCCACCCATAAGTCAAGATATAATACGGCATCTAGGCCATGTTTATGATACATAAAATACCCTGGAGTGTCCCTAGGTGGAATGGGAACAGCTTCTTCGAGTACTCCTTTTCTAGTTTTGATCTGTCTTAATTTTGAAAAGAACGGCATCTTTAAACTTTGTTACTTGGTTCTTACTTGAACTGGACTTGAACACAATTAATACGATAAACACAATATAGAACACTCATTCATACCACAATTTTTGGACACAGTAAAACATTTAACATTTAACATTTAACTTTTAACGAACAATGATAATTAGAAGAAAACTAGTTACTGACATAATACTAATACTAGATAATACTGATTTATATACATGAACATACTGGATATACTGCTAAACAGTACAGATACACTGCTAAAACAGTGCAGACCGGATCTGTGTACCCAAACCCGTCAGGACCGGCACAAATTAATGTGCACGTCTAACTGCCTCCCCAGCAACGGTACTCACCGGGTAGCACGGAACGGAAGGCCTCGGAACTGAACTGAACTGGACCGGACTGGACTGGACTCGACTCGGAACTTCGGAACCTGGTGGGCCTCTGTATACCTCGGATCTTGCTCTCTCAGCTAGGCTCTGGTCGGGATACTTCGCACTTCTCACCGCCTCGTCTGGGTGTTGATCGCAGCCTCAGTCACCCCCGCTTGGTCGGAGGGAGATACAGGAAATCCTGCGGGTACGCGTTGTTGTCCGTCCGGCTGTGGCAGGAGACCGGGCCTGCAACGCACCTCCGGCGCGTGAGATGAGAAAGTGTCCCTGTTCGGGCGCCAATTATGTGGTAAATATTTAAATTACCTGTACTATTTTTTATGCGGTAAAGTCTAGTAAGTATAACTCAGTCAAAATAAGAGGCAGAATCCGTGGTATTAGAGGTTCTGAAAAGGGCTTTATTCCTTACAAAGGAATTATAGTTCGAACTAGGCAACCATATTCCATCACCACGAAGGTTCAGGAAGGGATCAGCAATACATTATTGACAAGTAACAATATTTATATGGAAAGCATTGCATTAGGACAGATGCAGGAGGCGTAACAGCTGATAATACAGATAAGAATACACATACGTAATGAAAATAGGCGTATACTAGAAACGTCATTAAAAATGATGTCACAAGTGGGTGGATCCATAAGAGAATCCTGCAGTGTCAGCAGAAATATTTGGCAAAGGTGCGCGCGCAGCCGCATGACGTGTGATTGACGTGCAACTAGAGGGTGAAGGGAACGTGACAATTGGCCCTACATGTGGAGACAGAAGTCTGGGGTGTCAGGACAACCTAGTCCTAAATCATATCTAATATCTTGTGTTTAAGGAACTATATTATCTGGAAGGAAGGGTCTTCTCGGACAGATCCTATTCTATACTGACTGTTAGTGCGTGTACAAGCGTCTATGTGTCTACATGTGATGCGAGGGGGCAGGAATCTTCCATAGTATCAGGGGCTATGAATTACTTGCATAGAGATAGCGAGGCCGAGCCTTTTGCTCGGTAGCTGGAGGGATGTTTACCTAAACTACTAGACAGGAATGCATTGGATGAGGAGCGGAGCAGATAACTTGAAGGCTGAATACAGTTTTTGGCAGGCAACAGGCCGCGTCAGGCACCGTTAGCCGCGCAGGGAGTAAGACAAAGTTCATGGACACGGATGCAGGTCCAAGCTGGAGCATTTCAGAGGCAGAAGCAGAAAAAGGCTTGATGGCAGAATTCAGGGCCTACTCGCCTGAACTACAAAACTAGAAAAGTGAACCATATAAAGTCGGTGGCCTTTCATACTTAGGAATGGAATATTCGACCCATTCATGGCGGATCTGAAAGAGGGCCTGTTGACGTTGGATGCACATGTATTTGCGTCTTTATAGCTGGAACTGGAGGGAACATACATGTACTTATAGCATGTACATAGAGCCGTTGGGGTCTAAGATAGGGGACACAATTGACCATAAAAATTCACATTTCCACAAAGGTCTTAATTCTTACTCTGGCCTAATGGTTAAGGTTTTAACTCTTACTCTGGCCTAATGGTTAAGGTTTTAGACTCTTACTCTGGCCTAATGGTTAAAGTCTTAGACTCTTACTCTGGCCTAATGGTTAAGGTCTTAACTCTTACTCTGGCCTAATGGTTAACGTATTGGACTCTTACTCTGGCCTAATGGTTAAGGTCTTGACTCTTACTCTGGCCTAATGGTTAAGGTCTTAGACTCTTACTCTGGCCTAATGGTTAAGGTCTTAATTCTTACTCTGGCCTAATGGTTAAGGTCTTAGACTCTTACTCTGGCCTAATGGTTAAGGTCTTGACTCTTACTCTGGCCTAATGGTTAAAGTCTTAGACTCTTACTCTGGCCTAATGGCTAAGTTCTTAACTCTTACTCTGACCTAATGGTTAAGGTCTTAGACTCTTACTCTGGCCTAATGGTTAAAGTCTTAACTCTTCCTCTGGACTAATGGCTAAGTTCTTAACTCTTACTCTGACCTAATGGTTAAGGTCTTAGACTCTTACTCTGGTCTAATGGTTAAGGTCGCAGACTCTTACTCTTGCCTAAAGGTTAAGATCTTAACTCTTACTCTGGCCTAATGGCTAAGTTCTTAACTCTTACTCTGACCTAATGGTTAAGGTCTTAGACTCTTACTCTGGCCTAATGGTTAAAGTCTTAACTCTTACTCTGGCCTAATGGTTAAGTTCTTAGACTCTTATACTGGCCTGCTGGTTAAGGTCTTTGCTCTTACTCTGGCCTACTGGTTAAGGTCCTAGACTCTTACTCTGGCCTAATGGTTAAGGTCCTAACTATTACTATTGACTAATGGTTAAGGTCTTAACTCTTACTCTGGCCTAATTGGTAAGGTCTTAGACTCTTACTCTGGCCTACTGGTTAAGGTCTTAACTCTTACTCTGGCCTAATGGGTAAGATCTTAGACTCTTACTCTGTCCTAATGGTTAAGGTCTTAGACTCTTACTCTGGCCTAATGATTAAGGTCTAGACTCTTACTCTGGCCTAATCCTTAAGGTCTTAACTCTTACTATGGCCTAATGGTTAAGGTCTTAGACTCTTACTCTTCCCTAATGGTTAAGGTCTTAACTCTTACTCTGGCCTAATGGTTAAGGTCTTAACTCTTACTTTGGCCTAATGGTTAAGGTCTTAACTCTTACTATTGACTAATGGTTAAGGTCTTAACTCTTACTCTGTCCTAATGGTTAAGGTCTTAGACTCTTACTCTGGCCTAATGGGTAAGGTCTTAATTCTTACTCTGGCCTACTGGTTAAGGTCTTAGACTCTTACTGTGGCCTAATGGTTAAGGTCTTAGACTCTTACTCTGGCCTAATGTTAAAGGTCTTAACTCTTACGCTGGCCTAATGGTTAAGGTCTTAGACTCTTACTCTGGCCTAACGGTTAAGGTCTTAGACTCTTACTCTGGCCCAATGGTCAAGGTTTTAGACGTTTACTCTTGCCTAATGGTTAAGGTCTTAACTCTTACTCTGGCCTAATGGTTAAGGTCTTAGACTCTTTCTCTGGCCTACTGGTTAAGGTCTTAATTCTTACTCTGACTTAATGGTTAAGGTTTTAACTCTTGCTCTGGCCTAATGGTTAAGGTTTTAGACTCTTACTCTGGCCTAATGCTTAAAGTCTTAGACTCTTACTCTGGCCTAATGGTTAAGGTCTTAGACTCTTACACTGGCCTGCTGGTTAAGGTCTTTGCTCTTACTCTGGCCAACTGGTTAAGGTCCTAGACTCTTACTCTGGCCTAATGGTTAAGGTCCTAACTATTACTATTGACTAATGGTTAAGGTCTTAACTCTTACTCTGGCCTAATTGGTAAGGTCTTAACTCTTACTCTGTCCTAATGGTTAAGGTCTTAGACTCTTACTCTGGCCTAATGGTTAAGGTCTTAACTCTTACTCTGGCCTAATGGGTAAGATCTTAGACTCTTACTCTGTCCTAATGGTTAAGGTCTTAGACTCTTACTCTGGCCTAATGGTTCAGGTCTAGACTCTTACTCTGGCCTAATCCGTAAGGTCTTAACTCTTACTATGGCCTAATGGTTAAGGTCTTTGACTCTTACTCTTGCCTAATGGTTAAGGTCTTAACTCTTACTCTGGCCTAATGGTTAAGGTCTTAACTCTTACTTTGGCCTAATGGTGAAGGTCTTAACTCTTACTATTGACTAATGGTTAAGTTCTTAACTCTTACTCTGTCCTAATGGTTAAGGTCTTAGACTCTTACTCTGGCCTAATGGTTAGGTCTTAATTCTTACTCTGGCCTAATGGTTAAGGTCTTAGACTCTTACTCTGGCCTAATGGTTAAGGTCTTAACTCTTACTCTGGCCTAATGGGTAAGGTCTTAGACTCTTACTCTGACCTACTGGTTAAGGTCTTAATTCTTACTCTGGCCTAATGGTTAAGGTTTTAACTCTTACTCTGGCCTAATGGTTAAGGTTTTAGACTCTTACTCTGGCCTAATGGTTAAAGTCTTAGACTCTTACTCTGGCCTAATGGTTAAGGTCTTAACTCTTACTCTGGCCTAATGGTTAACGTATTGGACTCTTACTCTGGCCTAATGGTTAAGGTCTTGACTCTTACTCTGGCCTAATGGTTAAGGTCTTAGACTCTTACTCTGGCCTAATGGTTAAGGTATTATACTCTTACTCTGGCCTAATGGCTAAGGTCTTGACTCTCACTCTGGCCTAATGGTTGAGGTCTAGACTCCTACTCTGGCCTACTGGTTAAGGTCTTAACTCTTACTCTGGCCTAATGGTTAAGGTCTTAGACTCTTACTCTGGCCTAAGGGTTAAGGTCTTAGACTCTTACTCTGGCCTAATGGTTAAGGTTTTAGACTTTTACTCTTGCCTAATGGTTAAGGTCTTAACTCTTACTCTGGCCAAATGGTTAAGGTCTTAGACTCTTACTCTGGCCTAATGGTTAAGGTCTTAACTCTGACTCTGGCCTAATGGGTAGGTCTTACTCTGGACTAATGGGTAAGGTCTTAGACTCTTACTCTGGCCTACTGGTTAAGGTCTTAACTCTTACTCTGGCCTAATGGTTAAGGTCTTAACTCTTACTCTTGCCAAATGGTTAAGGTCTTAGACTCTTACTTTGGCCTAATGGTTAAGGTCTAAACTCTTACTATTGACTAATGGTTAAGGTCTTAACTCTTACTCTGGCCTATTGGTTAAGGTCTTAACTCTTACTCTGGCCTAATGGGTAAGGTCTTAGACTCTTACTCTGTCCTAATTGTTAAGGTCTTAGACTCTTACTCTGGCCTCATGGTTAAGGTCTAGACTCTTACTTAGGCCTAATCCGTACGGTCTTAATTCTTACTATGGCCTAATGGTTAAGGTCTTAACTCTTACTCTGGCCTAATGGTTAAGGTCTTAGACTCTTACTCTGGCCTAAAGGTTAAGGTCTTAGTTTCTTACTCGGGCCTAATGGTTAAGGTCTAGACTCTTACTCTGGCCTAGTCCGTAAGGTCTTAACTCTTACTATGGCCTAATGGTTAAGGTCTTAACTCTTACTCTGGCCTAACGGTTAAGGTCTTAGACTCTTACTCTGGCCTAATGGTTAAGGTCTTTACTCTTACTCTGGCCTAATGGGTAAGGTCTTAGACTCTTACTCTGGCCTACTGGTTAAGGTCTTAACTCTTACTCTGGCCTAATGGTTAAGGTCTTAACTCTTACTCTGGACTAATGGTTAAGGTCTTAACTCTTACTCTGGCCTACTGGTTAAGATCTTAACTCTTACTCTGGCCTAATGGTTAAGCTCTTAGACTCTTACTCTGGCCTACTGGTTAAAGTCTTAACTCTTACTCTGGCCTAATGGTTAAGGTTTTAACTCTTACTCTGGCCTAATGGTTGAGGTCTTAGACTCTTACTGTGGCCTAATGGTTAAGGTCTTAACTCTTACTCTGGCCTACTGGTGAAGTACTGGGTATTTTAGACCCAGCGGTGCAGGGGCACACACCCTATGACTTCTGGGTTCTCCCTGTTCCAGACCTACAGAAACACAGAGTCTTCTGGGTGAAGTCAAAGATTCGTTTATTGGCTGCAGACCAATTACAGGTATCCTAGAAGTACAACAGCGTGTATGTTCTCAGGAGACTGCTAAAAATCATAGAAACTGACTTCTTCTTAAATACACTTTTTCCTGCTTCATGCATACATTCCAAGGTTTATGATACAGCAATATACAAGTGTACATTTCAAACGAAAGAGCAGAGTCATGATGACCATCCCACATTCCAGTTAAGTCAGCCCACAATTATTTACACAGCAAGGTTCAGATCCCACATCAGATATCGATAGGCCCCAATAAAACACGGGCAGCTCCTGTTGATAGAAACAAGTCATAAAGCAGGAACAGTCAGGTGTGGAAGAGATTAGCCGGGGGCTCGTGTAGGATGAAAAGGTTTTATGGTGTGTCAAGCCCTGATGCTAATCACAGGTGGCCAGGGGACGGGGTGCTCGTGAGACCGGACTGACCTGGGGCAGCAGAGCCAGCTGCCCAGGTCACAGAGAAGTCAAAGGGAAGCACATGTACTGTGAGGCCCGTATTTGCTTCATTATAGCCTATGTGAGGGCAATCACAAGATGGCCACCGCTTCCAAAATGGAACCCGCGTAGTGGTGCAGAATAACGGGTACGCAGTGCATTCATAGCTAGAACGGTATACAGAGCACTTGTACATACCGCATTAACCATTTGCGGTTCGCTAATACCAGGATAGACAGGGGTGGGGCCCTGTCCCCTACGCGGTCACAGAGATTAAAGTACGACAGACCCTCCTTTTGCCCTTACATAGGCAATCACTATACTCATCTCAATCCGAGTCTAGGTCAATGTTCACAAAGTCATGGAGATGTTGCTGTAGCATCATCCTATTACTTAGCTCGTCCCTCGATACAGGTTTCCTTACACATACTGTAGCACAGAGGCCACATATCGCAGGAGCACACTGTATGCACAGACAGAACAGGAAAAGAATTGCTAAGATCATTCCAATGACCATCAGAACTTTCCAACCCCAGGCAGATATCAGTTCCCAGAACCACCCCACCAGTGACTAATCTCCTTTATCCACGTGTATGGACTCAGATATTTTATGGAGTCTGGAGATGGCTTGATAGACTGTTGGAGCGTTATCTGGTATGAAAATGCAACAACTGGATTGGATAACCTTACATACCCCACCGCGGTCTGCAAGAATAACGTCTAGAACCATGCGGTTCTGCAAAGTCATAAGGCGATCCGCTTGGAGCTCAGCTGTCAAATTACCGAGGGCACCAGCCGTTACATTGACAGTGGATTCAACCACACGAGTCAGTTGTCTCAGGTTCCTACTATTTACCATAGGTCCCCAAAATGGCAGGAAACCCAAGAAGAAGTCTCCCGCTTCCTGACCGGCAGTATCCTCCTTACTAATTACGCCCCTCACAACTCTAGTCTTGTGATAGTCAGAGGCAGCAGTAAATGTTGGCGGTAGCAAGTTCGCAATATAACATGTGCCCGAGAAATCAGGGGGCAACCATGTATATGCTCGGTCATTGCAGATGAAATATGTGCCCTTGGCAGCTAAAAACGCAGGAGAAAACTGTGATGGGAAAGTGTACGTTTCAGTACAGTCACTTCTCCCCAGTTGAGCTCTAGGATTCTGACCATTACCCTGTAAGCAGAACCGGCCTATGTGGGGTACGACCCAAATTGGGGATGAGGTTTTTCGCTGTCTTTCACCCAGACTAATACTATACCCCGTTGCGTTCCATCCTACATAAGGTCTCAATTCTTCTTTGGGTATGGACGAGTATGCATTGATATCTCTGCTCATATCGGCAACTCCTTTCATCAAAGCCTTATTATTGGTGATAGGTCTGATGGAACGCGGTTGTCGCGGGGAGTACGTATCTAGAGCATAGAGAAACATGGTCTGGAATGCCCATGACGATCCATTGTAACTAAATGGCAGCACCAAATAGGGAATACCCTTATTAATGGTATGTGGCATTAACCCACACACCCAGCAATTGGTTGTATTCATTACTAGTTGGTGTTGGTGCAAGAGCTGAATAAACAAGTTATTTACAAACTCTGATCGTCTGGTTTGTTCGTGCTCAGGCAGAGGGTGAAAAGAGTGTGAGGAGGCAGTAGAAAGAGGTATAGGCTGTACAGTGGGTGCAATGGGCTTTTGAGAGGAGAAAAATACAAATCCAACGATGAACATTATTATACTACATAGTATAAATAGGCACAAAAATACAAAACATTTACTCTTTATAATTTTACACATCCTTGCTTTAAAGTTAATTTCCTCAGCGGGTCTCTCCATCTTAAAAAACTCCAACCTCTAATCGGGCCGCTCGCGGCGGATGAGTTTCAGTCCTAGACCAACCAGAACCGTTGACCTAACGTCTTCGGCCTGTACCCCAAAGTCTTGGCACCGCGACCCTGCGGCTGAACCCGGATGGTGGTTCGAAAAACAAAAATCAAGAAAGTCCTTCAGATGGGAGAGCTTATAATGTCAAAAAGAAAAAATAGTAAGGAAATCTTTATTTGTCCATAGGCCTTGGTCTCAAATTATAGCGGAGACGGCCAGGTGCTGTTTGATCCTGGAACAAAAGATCAGGCTCTGTGGTGTCCAATCGACTTGATGGTGGCACAGCTTTTTGTAAAATATCGTTACTCTCTTGGTCTGAAACTGTGCCTTTTATGCGTGCATCACTGAATGGTACAAAACGAGGTACAGTGTCTGTTTCAGAGTCAGCGATACCCTCCTGGACCCACTGGTCATATGGCAGGGGCAAGGGGACTACCTTGCAGTGGGTGCCATGGACCCAATTCTTTCTCCCTTTCACCCGAACCGCTGATCTCGTTGACAGAAGTACAAGGTGGGGGCCGATCCAACGAGGCTTGTCGTTGCTCTTGCGCTGGAAATTTCTAATCAGCACCCATGTGCCAGGATCGATAGGGTGTCCAGGAGTTTCAGTGGCTTGGGGAAGAGTATCATGCACCTGTTGATGTAAAACACGTAGTTTAACAGTCAAATCATACAAGTAATCGAGTAGTACTGGATGCTCGATCTCACTGAATTTCGTAGGCCTTGGTACACCCCATACGTTGGCCGGGCGGCCAAAAACCACTTCGTAAGGACTAAGTCCCACTCGTGAGTGTACGGTCATTCTGGTGGACAGGAGTGCTAAAGGCAGAGCGTCAGGCCATTTAAGACCGGTGCTCGCCTGGATTTTGGCCAGTTTGAGTTTTAGAGCGCCGTTGTAGCGCTCTACTAATCCAGCTGATTGGGGGTGATTTGCAGCGTGAAACTTCTGCCTAATACCTAGCCCCTCACACACATTCTTCATCACTTTACCCACAAACTCACTTCCGTTATCACACCACATCATTCTTGGCATTCCAAACCTAGGGAAGAATTCTTTCACAAGGGCTTTGGCTGTGGATAGGGCAGTGTTATCCTTTAGAGGATAGGCCTCTACCCATTTTGAAAAAGCGCAGACAACCACCAATACATATTTCAGGTTGTTGCACCTTTCCATGTGGATAAAGTCCAGCTGCAAAACTTCAAATGGATATGATGGGGGTGCAAAATGACCAGCTGGAGTTGGGGTCCCCCTACCAGGGTTATATTTCAAGCATACCATGCAATTCTTGACCACATTCTCTGCACACTTGGGAATCCCAGCATTCTGCCATACTGGAGCCAACAACTTACAAATTCCTTTCGTACTGATGTGTGCCATTCCATGTGCCATCGTAACTACTGGAAGCACATATGCATCAGGCAACAACCATCGCCTATGTTCTGTCAGATCAATCCAACAACCATTGTCATCCAACTTACCCACACTTTCTCTCCACTTGCTTAATTCTTTCTCTGTAGCTTCAGCTTGAAGCGACTTCACACTCTCTATCGTGTTTTCACACATTCCAACATCATCAACCCATCTTGCGGGGCCTGCAACATACATTCTAGTCTTTACATTCTGTGCTGTTTCTTTCGCGATCTCATTAGCAAACGCATTCCCTCGTCCAACATCATCGGTGACTTTCCTGTGCGCACTGCATTTCATGATCGCAACTTGCAACGGTAGGGTCAGTGACTCAAGGAGATCATTCACCAACTTGCCATTCTGAATTTTAGCTCCATGCGACGTCAGGAACCCACGTTCTTTCCACAATCGCCCAAAACTATGAGCCACGCCAAAGGCGTACTGGCTATCGGTGTATATATTCACTCTCATTCCTTCAGACAACACGCATGCTCTTGTGAGGGCGATTAATTCTGCTGCTTGGGCCGAATTATGTGGCACACGTGCAGTTTCCACAACCGTGTGTAAAGTCGTGATAGCATACGCAGCAGTCGTGTCACCAATAGGGAGCTTGAAACACGAACCATCCACCCATAAAGTACCATCACACTCAGTCAGGGGAGTATCTTTTAGATCTACTCTCCCTTTCGTCTCTTCCTCTGTTCTGAACAGACAGTCATGTTGCTCAATCTCATCTAGGTCTGCTGGATTTGGCAATAACGTAGCTGGATTCAGCGTGGTGCATCTCTTTATGTGTATGTGATTTGCTAACAGTGTGAGCTCATAGCCTGATAATCGCGCACTAGTCAAGTGTTGTGTCTTGGTTCTGTTTAATAATGTGTCTACAGCATGTGGAACCATAACGATCAATGTGTTGTCCATTACCAAACCAGCAGATTGTCGGATAGACATAGCTGCAGCAGCTGTCGCTCTCAGACAGCTTGGCAATGCCCTCGCTACAGGGTCCAAGGTTGATGAAAAATATGCGCATGGGCGCGGTCTGTCGCCAAAAGGCTGTGTTAACACTGATAACGCACAACCATCTTTCTCGTGAACATACAATGTAAAAGGCTTGCTGTAGTCAGGGGTACCCAACACAGGAGCTGAACATAATGCATTGCGCAATTCCACAAAACTTTTCTGGCACTCTTCAGACCATGGGATAGGATTCGGTGTGTCTTTGCATGTTAATGCTAACAAAGGTTTTGCCAACAAGGAAAAATTTGGGATCCAGTGCCTACAGTATGAGGTAATGCCCAAGAAAGCACGTACTTCTCTCTGTGTTCTTGGCACACTCAACTGTGCAATGGCTTGAATTCTTTCTGGGGTCAGCTTCCTTCCCTCCTTCGACAAGAGATGACCTAAGTAGGTCACTTCTTGTCGACAATATTGCAGCTTTGAGAGTGACACTTTGTGATGGAAAGCAGATAAATGACGCAACAATGATAATGTAGCTTCTTTACGGATCTTCTCAGTATCCGCGGCAATTAGTAAATCGTCAACGTACTGAATTAGGATAGCGCCACTAGGTAAAACAAGTGCATCAAGCTGCGCTTTCAAAGCTTGGCTGTATATTGATGGACTTTCACAGTAGCCCTGGGGAGCGCGTTTGAAGCGGAAGCTTCAGCCTCCCAGACTGAAGCCAAAAATGTCCCTGCTCTCCTCTGCAATTGGGATGCTAAAGAAAGCATTCTTTAAATCGATCACTGAAAACCATGCAGCAGAGGCTGGAATCATCGTTAACAAGGCAGTTATATCAGGGACAACTGGAAACTGTGGCACAACAATCTTATTAACCTCTCTAAGATCAATCACAAATCTGTAAACAGGTGGCTGTGAAGGGTCCGTTCGTTTTAAGACAGGCAAAATCGGACTATTGCAAACGTTGCCTCTTGTCTCTTCAATTACACCCTTATTAATCAAATCACTGACAATGTCTAACAATGCTTTCTGGCCTTCATTAGAGATCTTGTACTGGGGAATACGTGGCAGTCTGACATTAGCCTTTAAAGTTACCACATATGGCGGTATCTCCAAGAGGCCCACATCATTGGGACCAGTAGCCCAAAGGACATCCGGAAGGGATGACAATTCAGGCGGCATTGTATTTTTAGACAGGTACATCGGGGAAATAACTTTCCTGCCTAATGTAAGTTGTACTCCAGATGGTGAACAATACAGTGTAGCATGCAATCTTTTTAACAAATCTAATCCTAGCAAATTTTCACCACAACCTGTTGTTAGGATCAGGGGTGCTTTCAACTCGCAAGGTCGAATAGAAAGTGACATGGGACTAGAAATCGGGTTTCTAACTGGGGCGCCAGAAAAAACTACTGAAACATTTATGTCGCCAGACAAAGGTGCGCCAGGGAGTTTTGAATGCATGATTGAACTCTTTGCAGCACCAGTGTCTAGCAGAAAGGGCTCCGTTACATTTGCTGTAGTCACCTCAACATACGGTCCGCTCTGATCCACTGGCACTGAAACAACTCCCTCTCTCTGTCTACGGCTGTCCTAGTAATCATTATTTTCTGCATCGCCGTCCTCTGCATAATAATCATTATTGTAGTACTGAGCTGTATTACTAGTCGCGTTGGCTTGCTGATCAAAGCTATTGATGGTATTTTGAGGCGGAAGAGGACGCGCGTTCTGGGGAACATTCCCACGCCCTCTGCCTCTAGGAGCTTGCTGACCACCCCTCCCTCTTGCGCCATACATATTGCCGTTACGCTGCATCAATTTAGGGCAAATATATTTAAAATGACCTTCCTCTTTGCAGTATGAACATTGGTTGGGACCTACAGGGACACGTGGTTGATAATACCCATTAATTTGCTGATTGTTCTGAAATTGTGGGGGTTGGTGATAGACACCTTGGGGTTGCCTATAATTATTCTGACCTCCACGTGGCGGATAGGCCTGCTGTAAAAGGACCTTTGTTTTTAGTTCTTTCGTTTTCTTTTCTGTTCTATCTTTCTCGTCTTTATCTCTGTTTTCATAATACTGTGCAGTAGCCAGTATTTGCGCTGAAGAGAAAACAGCCCAAGAACTTTCTGAATCTTTTAACTTTTTACACAGGTCAGGAAGTAAATTCTGCACAAATTTATCCACAAATAACCGTTGGCCACCCTCAGTACTCATATCTTGCCCACTGTGGTCAATAAACGTTTCTTCAAACCTGGTAAAGAAGTCTGACACTGTCTCATCTTTCTTCTGCTTGCATGCAGATAGCTTATCCCAATTTACGCGCATCGCGGGCATTATTGTCTTCATATACGTGATGATTCTACCAGGGAGTTCTGCTATTAAAGGCTCTGGTTTCGCGCCACCAATCTGTCTAGCGTCAGCAGCGATGATGTTAGCCCATGTGTCCCCTAGTTCTGCAGCATGATCCATATTACGAATGGATCCCCACAAAGGCTGTGGAACCACATTCCCAAACAGCATATCTATGTCAGCCAGATTCATTACACAGGATTCTGCAGTTTGTGACAACTCCTTATAATAACCGGTAGGGTTTTTACGGGGATCAGGCAATGTCTGCTTAAGTGCTAACACCTCAGATCTTTTCCATGGAACATGTACCCAAATACGCTGAAAATGTGCTAAGACAGGTGGAACAGCGTTTGGTTCAGCAGGTCTCCAAACTGGGGGAACCTCACGCATCGGATATTGGCGTGCTTTTACCCTTTTTCCCACAGGGACATCAGGTTCAAACAATGACTGTTGACAATCATCATTCCTGAAGGATAATACAACCGCAACTGCTTTATCTACATCGCGATCCACAATGGTACCAGTTCCAAAATCAAATCTCACTCGACACAACTCCTGCGGGCTTGGGTCTTTACCACTATCATCTAATTCCTCACAGAGAATTTCGCACATTTTCTCAAAGACATACCTCTGTTTTGGGGCATCCCATTGATGGAAAACGTTAACAACTGATTCCACATCATATAGTGAAGGGAAAACAATCCATCTACGCGCCATGCGATCTATTACCTTTTTCTCATCGGGGTTAGGCAATTGACTGCGCAATTGCTTACGCTCTAAGCCAGGAGTCGCACCGGATGACTCAAAGAGAGGCGACATTAACGTAGTAACCACATTAGCTAAACGCTGTCGCGCTGAAGGAGAAGTTGAGGCGAAAACAGGGGGACAAACAGAGGGGAGAAAAGAGGATGTAGAAACAGGTACTGGAGTGGTGCAAGGAAGAGTGTTAGGGGAGGCTGCTGCTGAATTAGACAAAGTCGCAGGAAGCGCGGGGGCAGTTGGAAACACAACTGGCGGCCCTTGAGAGGGCTGTGCTATAGGGATAGGAGCCGGCTGCGAAGCAGCTGGCGGTTGAGGCAAGGCTTGCAGTATATTAACTGGAGGTGGCATATTCACAAGCTGGGGAGGCGCCGTGGCATTTTGAGCATACGGGGGTGGCGAACTCAACAAATGCGACATCAGGGGATCTTTCTCCTTGTCTTCTAACTCATTCTGTTTAGAGTGCGGTAAAGCTGGGTAACATTTGTCGATCCCTAACTTACGCTGTCTGTGCAATTGCTCATTCATCTGCTCCTCCTCATTGTCCTTGAATTGTACAGCTGCTTGCATTACTGTCATACCTTTCTCTCTCTTATTCTTCTTCGCTAGCTTAATTTCCTTCTGTTTGGCTTCCTTCCGCCATAAGCGGAAAGAATCAAACATCGCCGGCCGGGCTTTCTTTTTAAACAATTTAGTTTCCAAATTATCTAAAATATCGGTATCGAAACTACCATTTTGGGGCCATTTTAAAACACCGTCTTTTCTGGTGTAGTGGATCCATACTTCGTTATATGCAATGGGGCCTACGCCATGTTTTACATAGAGCTCATAAGTTGGAGTTCCAACCGGAGGAACCGGACATGATTCCTCCAGCTGGAAATCTCTTCCACAACCCAAACAAAACAATCTACCAAATATTCTAGAACCAGGCATCTCCGCTCACTAGTCTAGATCCAAACGTCAAAGAATTATCGATTACGATAGTCTTGTGAATACACGAGTCCTCTGGCTTTGGCGTTTGCAAACTCCAAATTTCCAAATCAAGACTATCCCGAGGGATACCAAACAAATGGGAGACGCTCCACTTATACTTAACTGAATATTGATGATCGATGGCGTCACCAGAAGACTCTCTCGATTGTTTCACTCTATCAAAACTCGTCAAGGGTCCAAAACAGGTCGATTAATCAGGGCAGCAGTCCTTCGTAGCCGTCGGGACGCGGAGAACCTCGCAGAAAAGACTTTCGGACCACGTCGACATGCAGGGGTCAATGAAGTGGCGGCCTTCCTCCGGAATTTCCACACGAAGCTCCTCACGAACCTCTGGCTTGGACTGGTACCACTGAAATCGCCCCACGTTGGACGCCAAACTGAAGTACTGGGTATTTTAGACCCAGCGGTGCAGGGGCACACACCCTATGACTTCTGGGTTCTCCCTGTTCCAGACCTACAGAAACACAGAGTCTTCTGGGTGAAGTCAAAGATTCGTTTATTGGCTGCAGACCAATTACAGGTATCCTAGAAGTACAACAGCGTGTATGTTCTCAGGAGACTGCTAAAAATCATAGAAACTGACTTCTTCTTAAATACACTTTTTCCTGCTTCAGGCATACATTCCAAGGTTTATGATACAGCAATATACAAGTGTACATTTCAAACGAAAGAGCAGAATCATGAAGACCATCCCACATTCCAGTTAAGTCAGCCCACAATTATTTACACAGCAAGGTTCAGATCCCACATCAGATATCGATAGGCCCCAATAAAACACGTCATAAAGCAGGAACAGTCAGGTGTGGAAGAGATTAGCCGGGGGCTCGTGTAGGATGAAAAGGTTTTATGGTGTGTCAAGCCCTGATGCTAATCACAGGTGGCCAGGGGACGGGGTGCTCGTGAGACCGGACTGACCTGGGGCAGCAGAGCCAGCTGCCCAGGTCACAGAGAAGTCAAAGGGAAGCACATGTACTGTGAGGCCCGTATTTGCTTCCTTATAGCCTATGTGAGGGCAATCACAAGATGGCCACCGCTTCCAAAATGGAACCCGCGTAGTGGTGCAGAATAACGGGTACGCAGTGCATTCATAGCTAGAACGGTATACAGAGCACTTGTACATACCGCATTAACCATTTGCGGTTCGCTAATACCAGGATAGACAGGGGTGGGGCCCTGTCCCCTACGCGGTCACAGAGATTAAAGTACGACACTGGTTAAGGTGTTAACTCTTACTCTTGCCTACTGGTTAAGGTCTTAACTCTTACTCTGGCCTAATGGTTAAAGTTTTAACTTTTACTCTGGCCTAATGGTTGAGGTCTTAGACTCTTACTCTTGCCTAATGGTTAAGGTCTTACCTCTTACTCTGGCCTAATGGTTAAGGTCTTAGACTCTTACTCTTGCCTAATGGTTAAGGTCTTAACTCTTACTCTGGCCTAATGGTTAAGGTCTTAGACTCTTACTCTGGCCTAATGGTTAAGGTCTTAACTCTTACTCTGGCCTAATGGGTAAGGTCTTAGACTCTTACTCTGGCCTACTGGTTAAGGTCTTAATTCTTACTCTGGCCTATTGGTTAAGGTTTTAACTCTTACTCTGGCCTAATGGTTAAGGTTTTAGACTCTTACACTGGCCTAATGGTTAAAGTCTTAAACTCTTACTCTGGCCTAATGGTTAAGGTCTTAACTCTTACTCTGGCCTAATGGTTAAGGTATTGGACTCTGTGAGAAGTTGGCCTGGCATATGCTGTTCCTAGTTATAGGGACACCTTGCACCAGTCCAATTCGACTCATATTGATGGTAGGTTTAAGACAACCTTTAAAGAAAGCTATCCTAGTGGTAGCTGTGGAGAGCAGCCTTCAGGCTAAGTCTTGAAAGAGTGTTAAGCTTATTGTTTTACCATAATAACCTCTTGAATAACCAAATGAAAGAGTAGCCCATGCAGGTATATATAAAATATATGTATTTATTCTAGACAGAATCCCACAGTCACTTTATGTGACTAGTGGCAAAGTTACACTTCAAACAAGCATTTCTAAACACAATAAATAGCACAGAAATCAATGGGCCCCAGGGGGGGACCAAACCATATACTAAAATGGTGGTATAAGAACCACAACAATTCTACAGGCAATACCTACGGCATTCAGGATCGCTTGCCCCTTCAGAATCCACCCACAGTTAAGAGGAAGGGGACCCATGGGAGACGCGTGCAGCACAAGAAGTTGCTATCGGGATCACAATGTTAGCCTATGGAGAATGTCGCGGTTGAATATTTAAAGATTAAAGACACTTCTAGCAGTAGTACAAAGTTAAGGCTTGAGACTTAAGGCTTTGGAGAGCCCACCACCACAGGAGTACCGAAGTACCACTGTTACCTGCCCCAGGGAAGCCGGGTGCATAGGTCGATTTTGGTGTCGGGTCGTGGGCTGATTTTCAATGGAAAAGTAGTCCAAACTGCTGCTAGCTGAAAGCGTCGATGAAGTCGTGAAGATCTAAGATGTAGAAAATGTAGAGAGGAACCGGAAAGCAGAGGGGACAGAGTCTGGGTCACGCACAGTGACCAGGGGAGCTCAAAGCAAGGAGCCCTTCGATGTCGGGTGCTTCAGGTGAGGAAGATGCAGCTTGGCTCTGCAGTCACGGGCTCCGGGAGGCTTCAAGGAAGGCCAGCTTCTGGAGGGCAACTGACATACGTCGGATGAGGGTCGCTGCGGTGTTAGTGTCCCGATTGGATCCACTAAGCCTTGGCAACCGCAACCCACGCAAGATTAACAAAGCAGCTGCTGGTGCAGACCCACGAGGTCGGAGGGTGCTCTCCTTTAGAGGGAGCGCAGAACAGGCCTGGAGCAACCAGGGGAACTCTTGGATGTGAAGATTGTCCTCTGCCAGGGCCCACAAGTTGAGAGACAAGGGACCGCGGAAGGCAGAAAAATGGAGTGCGTAAAAGGGCTCCCACGGGCCACCGGAGTGGGCTAGGGAGCTGAGATTTGGCACGGATGCTGCTTGAAGGTTGGCTCAGAAATGGGCCAAGGCACAACTTCCCCACTGGTCGGGGTCGTGTGCTAGGCAAGAGGAGGCTGGTGTCTTGGGGTATGCAGGGATCTCGGCACCCACGTGGTCCACGGTGCTCAGACTTGCTGGGCACGCTCACAGGACTCTGGGATGCTCTAGAGACCCACCTCAAGGTTGCTGGAAGGCGTCAAAGTTCATGAGAGCAGCAAAGTTCCAACCGGGTATCCACAGTCTTTCAGGTGCCTGCCAAGCAGGGGGATAACTCCAAGGGAGATTTCTTCAGTCAGCTGGGCAGCAGCTCGTCGAAGGTCAGTTCTGTGAAGTTCTGGATTAATCTAAGGCTCTGGGGCCACGTTATTCACATATATCCCCAAGATTAGGGGATGGTCCCAACTAGAGCCTACCAATCAGAGTAGAGGCGGGAAAGGGTGGCTACACCCACTCCCCTTTGTGTGTTTCCCACCTGGGCGAGGGGCAGGATGCCCCTGAACCGGTTCCAGGCGGTGCATGCAGAATTGGGGCTCTGTAGCTGCCTACGTGCAACTCTGAAAGGACATTTGGTGCACCCACCCTGTTCTAATCCACATATCCTGTCTGGGGAGGTGCTGGCACCTCCCTGCCACAGGAGCCCTATTGTCCAGATGGCGAGGCTGGGGTTTTCCCCAGCAACAGCCAGCCAGAGTCGTGTAGGTGGCGGACAGTAGCCATTTTGTGGTACATGTTCACTTTTAAATTGGTGTCTCAATTCTACCGCTTTTCCCATATCTCCCTTCTAGCAAGGGGGAATCGTACCCTCATGCCCATGGCTGGACTGGGGGTATGATTCCTTCATGTTTGACACCAAACACAATATGGTTCTGTGTAGCCATTCTCAAGTTATTGCGATGAGGCAATTCACTTATAATGCGGTTAAGAGTATATGGTATGGCTACACTACAAACAACCCAGTAATGATTTTACGAAGGTTGCAGAGAGGCCCTACTCACGTAGGGGTCCCCCCTCACACATACCTCAGCACCCAGCCCTGTAGGATTACCAGGGCCTGCCATAGGGGTGACCTATGAGAGTATATGTGTTGTAATGGTGTGGGATATAGGGTACCTACATCCCTGTAAGGGGTGCTAGCTCCACCTTACCCAGACTACAGTAGTGGTCTGGTGGTGTCAGTTTGGGTGGCTGTCCCAGGGTGGCACAATAAGTGCTGCAGCCCTGGTAGGCCTACTGAGGGACCCATTTCCTGGGTACCTATGGTACCATCTACAAGGGACTGGCAGGGCACCCTCAGCATCCAATTGGTTGGTACCTAGGGTACTCACAATGTTTAACAGAGGAAGCAGATAGGCTGGGGTCCTGAATAGCAGGGCCACAGCCTGGCTAAAGTCACAAAAACAGTCAAAACATCAGCAAAAAGTTGGGGGCAACTATGCAGTCGATGCCACTCTCCTACATAACCCCCCCCCCCAAACGCAGGGACATTAAACTAACCTTGACCAGTTGAGTCTTCATGTTCTAAGTGGAAATATCTGGAGAGGCCATCTGCATTGGCATGGTTGCTCCCAGGTCTATGTTCCACTGTATAGTCCATCCCCTGTAGGGAAATGGACCACCTGAGTAGTTTGGGGTTTTCACCCTTCATCTGTTTTAGCCATAGGAGGGGCTTATGGTCTGTCTGAACAATGAAGTGAGTGCCAAACAAGTATGGCCTCAGCTTCTTCAGGGCCCAGACCACAGCAAAGGCCTCCCTCTCTATGGCTGACCAACGTTTCTCTCTGGGGGTCAACCTTCTGCTAATAAAAGCTACTGGTTGATCCTGGCCCTCCTCATTCAGTTGTGATAACACAGCACCTACCCCCACCTCTGAAGCATCAGTTTGAACTATGAATTCTTTGGAGTAGTTGGGGCTTTGGAGCACTGGAGCAGAGCACATTGCCTGTTTAAGGTCATCAAATGCTTTCTGACAGCTGACAGTCCACTGAACCTTTTTGGGCATCCTCTTGGAGGTGAGATCATTCAGGGGGGTCACTATGGATCCATATCCCTTCACAAATCTCCTATAATAACCAGTCAGGCCCAAGAAAGCTCGAACCTGAGTCTGGGTGGTTGGAGCAACCCAGTCCATGATGGTCTGGATTTTGCTCTGTAATGGCTGAACCTGGCCTCCACCTACAAGGTGTCCCAGGTATACAACCTGACTCTGCCCTATCTGGCACTTAGTAGCCTTGATAGTGAGCCCAGCCTTCTGCAGGGCTTCTAAAACTTTCCTCAGGTGGATCAGGTGATCTTCCCAGGTGGAGCTAAAGACAGCAATATCATCTAGATATGCTGCACTAAAGTCTTATAGGCCTGAGAGGACTTGGTTCACCAACCTTTGAAAAGTGGCAGGTGCATTTTTCAAACCAAAGGGCATCACAATACATTGATAATGCCCACTAGGGGTAGAAAATGCTGTTTTGGCTTTTGCAGACTCAGCTAACCTTATCTGCCAGTAGCCAGCTGTCAGATCAAATGTACTCAGATATTTGGCTGAGGCCAACCTATCTATGAGCTCATCTGCTCTGGGAATTGGATGAGCATCAGTCTCAGTGACTGCATTGAGTCCCCTGTAGTCTACACAGAACCTCATCTCTCTCTTACCACCCTGGGTGTGAGGTTTTGGTACCAGGACTACTGGGCTAGCCCAAGGGCTATCTGAGGGCTCAATCACCCCAACTCCAACATCTTTTGGACTTCAGTCCTTATGCAGTCCCTGACATGATCAGGTTGCCTGTAGATTTTATTCTTGACAGGTAGACTGTCCCCAGTGTCCACTTCGTGAGTGCACCAGGTGGTCTGACTAGGAGTCAGAGAAAACATATGTCTGTAAGCTTGTAGAACCTGTCTACAGTCTGCTTGCTGCTAATCAGTGAGGCTGCCTGCCAAGGCTACTCCATCAACTGACCCATCGTCAGGGTTCTGAGCGAGCAGGTCTGGGAGAGGGTCACTCTCCTCCTGTCCCTCATCTGTTGCCATGAGCAAGCCCATGTCAGCCCTGTCCACATATGCTTTCAACCTATTCACATGAAGTACCCTGTGGGGACTTCTGGGAGTGCCAAGGTCTACCAGGTAGGTAACCTCTCCCTTTTTCTCCAAAATGGTATGGGGTCCACTCCACTTATCTTGGAGAGCTGCTGGGGCCACTGGCTCCAACACCCATACCTTCTGTCCTGGCTGGTACACCACCAGGACAGCCTTTTGGTCATGCCAGGCTTTCTGTAATTCCTGACTTGCCTCCAGGTTTTTAGTTGCCTTCTTCATATACTCAGCCATCCGGGAGCGGAGACAAAGTACATAGTCCACTATATCCTGTTTAGGGTGGTTTGAGAGGTTGCTCCCATCCCTCCTTCACTAGACAAAGTGGCCCTCTAACAGGATGGCCAAACAAAAGTTCAAAGGGGCTATAACCAACCCCCTTTTGTGGCACCTCTCTGTATGCAAAGAGAAGGCAGGGCAGAAGAACATCCCATTTTCGCCTAAGCTTTTCTGGGAGTCCTTTGATCATACCCTTTAAGGTCTTGTTGAACCTTTCAACAAGACCATTGCATTGTGGGTGGTAAGGGGTGGTGAACTTATAGTTAACCCCACACTCCTTCCACATTGCCTTCAGGTAACTACTCATAAAGTTTGTACCTCTGTCAGACAATACCTCCTTAGGAAACCCCACCCTGGAGAAGACTCCAAGGAGGGCCCTTGCCACCACAGGAGCTGTGATGGTCCTAAGGGGAATAGCTTCTGGGTATCTAGTGGCATGATCCACTACCACTAGAATGAACCTGTGCCCAGATGCTGTTGGTGGGTCCAGGGGACCAACAATGTCAATCCCCACCCGCTCAAAGGGCACCCCCACCACAGGCAATGGTATCAGGGGGGCCTTTGTGGATTTACCTGCCTTGCCACTTGCCTGGCAGGTAATGCAAGAGCTGCAAAAGCTCTTACAGTCTTCACTCATCTGGGGCCAATTAAAGTGAGGGACAATTCTGTCCCAAGTCTTATTTTGGTCCAGGTGTCCTGCTAAGGGAATATCATGGGCCAGTGTGAGCAGGAAGTCCCTAAACTTTTGAGGTATGACCAACCTCCTGGCTGCACCAGGCTTGGGGTCTCAACCCTCAGAGTAAAGGAGCCCTTCATCCCAATAAATCTTATGGGTCCCACTGGCATTCCCTGCAGCCTCAGCAGCAGCTTGCTGTCTGAGGGGTTCAAGAGTGGGGCAGCTCTGCTGCTCCAGGCTCAAGTCTGCCCTAGAAGGTCCCCCTGCCCCCAAGAACTCAACCTGATCAGGTTCCAGTTCCTCTGGGGCAGTTCCTTCTTCAGGAGCTAGATCCTCTTCTGCTAAAAGAGTCTCTACAGACTGATCCTGGGGGAAGGCTCTGCCTTACCCCTGCTACTCCTCCTCTTGGAAGGTCCTTGGTCCATTTTTCCAGGATCCAAGGCCTCTTCAGTTCCTGTCAGCTTTGCTTTTGACCTTGTCAGGGCAAATACTTCTGCTGGTATACCCAACATTGCTGCATGGGTACTTAGCTCCACCTCAGCCCATGCTGAGGTCTCCAAATCATTCCCTAGTAAACATTCTACAGGTAGGTCTGCACTCACCACAACTTTCTTGAGGCCAGTTACCCCTCCCCAGGAGAAGTTCACAACAGCTAGAGCATGGTCTGTACTAACGTTGCTAGCATTGGTCACTTGGTATATCTCTCCAAGTATGATCTGGCTAGGGTCTACAAGGTCCTTAGTCACCATAGTGACACTAGCCCCTGTATCCCTGTAAGCTAGTGACTCCCTTCCATTTATGGTTGGCTGTTGTCTGTATTTGCCCAGACCACTGGGGCTCACAAACAGGGACAAATCCCCATCACAAACTAGAACAGCCTGAGTAGGAGTTCTGACTAGGCCAGAGTCCTCTCCAGATCCCAGGGTCAACCCTACTATGCCCTTGTTCTGTGCACCAACACCTATAATTGTACTAGGGGGAACAGGAGCCTTAGGGGCAGGTGTGGTGCTTTTGGAGTCTTTGGCCTTATTACAATCTGAAGTCAAATGGGTTTTCTGTTTACAGTTTTTACACCATGGCTTCCTTGGTTGTTTGGGTTTGTTGTTTTGGGTATTCTCAGATGCTGCTTTTTGGGGGCCTGTTGAAGACTGCTGGTCTTTTCCCTTTTCCCCACCCTTGTCAGAGTTTTTGGCATCTTCCTTTTTAGTTGCACCTCCCAAGGGCTGGACCTTCTGCTTAATCCTGGTTCTGACCCATTTGTCTGCCTTCTTTCCCAATTCTTGGGGAGAGGTCAGATCAGAGTCAACCAGGTGCTGATGTAAGAGCTGATTCTGACAATTATTAAGGATCTGCTCCCTCATTATGAGATTGTATAATCCTGTATAATCCTTTACTTTACTGCCAGTTAACCAACCTTCCAGTGCCTTGGTTGCACAATCCACAAAGTCTACCCAATCTTGATTTTGTGCTTTCTGGGCGTCTCTGAACTTAAGTCTGTATTGATCAGTGGTTAAGCCAAACCCATCTATTAAAGCAGCTTTCAAGATATAGTAATCATCTGCATCCTCTTCTCTTACAGAGAGGAGCTTGTCTCTACCTTTATCTGAAAAGGAGAGCCACAGGATTGCTGCCCACTGCTCTACTGGGACCCTCTGTACTCTACAGGCCCTCTCAAGAGCAGATATCCATTTGTGGATGTCATCCCCATTCTGATAGGGGGGCACAATATTGTGGAGGTTCCTATTGTCAGGGACTTTCTCTCTAACTCTAGGGGTTTCTTTACTGCCACCAGGGGTCTCTAGACCCCACTTCATTGAAGCTTTCTGAAGCTCCAGGGCTTCCCTGTCCAATGCTAACTGTTCTCTTTTAAGCTGAAGCTTAGCCTGCTCAAATTTGATCAGTCTGCATTTCCTCTCATGGGAGGATTCTCTTCTCTGAGAAGAGGCAGAGGACCCTTTGGATCTCCCAGAATGGTTGGATCCCACTGAGGGGGATCTGTTCCTTCTTGGATCCACCACTCTCCCTTTAGGGATGGAGGGAGTGCCTCTTGGGCCATCACCTCCATGTTGTGAGTGGTTTGTTTCTTTCAGGTCAGGACTTTCATCCTCTTCCTGGTCCTCATCAGAGTCCCCTACTGGAGGGTCCTCTTCTGATGGACGCCCACCCAACCTGTCTACCCCACCAGACCCTATGGTCTCCATAAAGTCTGCTATGAGCAGGATTTCCCTGAGGCTTTGGGTGTTGGCACCTTTGTTTGTCTTCAGTTTCCTAAGGGTGCACATCTCCCTGAGCTCAGCAAAGGAGAGATGATCATACTTGTCGACTGGGACCCTTTGGGGTCCTTCCAGAGCCTTATGGGCACCTGAACCTGAAGATATTTTCTAGTGTAGTGATAGTGGTGTCTCTACCTACACTAAGTGTGGCCTACTGAATCCTCTCTTGAGTTGTAGTCAAGGTGTGCTAAACCCTCTACACACAACTCTAAGTTCAGTAGAACTTATTGTATTCTAGCTTCAATTTATATGTACCTTTGGTACCAAGTGGCTTTCACTTTAGAAATTCTATTTGTTATCTGGTAAAACAATGGCAAGCTTGAATCCAACCGCTGCACACCAATGTGAGAAGTTGGCCTGGCATATGCTGTTCCTAGTTATAGGGACACCATGCACCAGTCCAATTCGACTCTTATTGATGGTAGGTTTAAGACAACCTTTAAAGAAAGCTATCCTAGTGGTAGCTGTGGAGAGCAGCCTTCAGGCTAAGTCTTGAAGGAGTGTTAAGCTTATTGTTTTACCATAATAACCTCTTCAATAACCAAATGAAAGAGTAGCCCACGCAGGTATATATATAAAATATATGTATTTATTCTAGACAGAATCCCACAGTCACTTTATGTGACTAGTGGCAAAGTTACACTTCAAACAAGCATTTCTAAACACAATAAATAGCACAGAAATCAATGGGCCCCAGGGGGAGACCAAACCATATACTAAAATAGTGGTATAAGAACCACGACAATTCTACAGGCAATGCCTAGGGCATTCAGGATCGCTTGCCCCTTCAGAATCCGCCCACAGTTAAGAGGAAGGGGACCCACGGGAGACGAGTGCAGCACAAGAAGTTGCTATCGGGATCACAATGTTAGCCTATGGAGAATGTCGCGGTTGAATATTTAAAGATTAAAGACACTTCTAGCAGTAGTACAAAGTTAAGGCTTGAGACTTAAGGCTTTGGAGAGCCCACCACCACGGGAGTACTGAAGTACCACTGTTACCTGCCCCAGGGAAGCCGGGTGCATAGGTCGATTCTGGTGTCTTGTCGCGGGCTGATTTTCAATGGAAAAGTAGTCCAAACTGCTGCTAGCTGAAAGCGTCGATGAAGTCGTGAAGATCTAAGATGTATAAAATGTAGAGAGGAACCTGAAAGCAGAGGGGACAGAGTCTGGGTCACGCACAGTGACCAGGGGGCTCAAAGCAAGGAGCCCTTCGATGTCGGGTGCTTCAGGTGAGGAAGATGCAGCTTGGCTCTGCAGTCACGGGCTCTGGGAGGCTTCAAGGAAGGCCACCTTCTGGAGGGCGACTGTCCCACGTCGAATGAGGGTTGCTGTGGTGTTAGTGTTCCGATTGGATCCACTAAGCCTTGGCAACCGCAACCCACGCAAGATGAACAAAGCAGCTGCTGGTGCAGACCCACGAGGTCTGAGGGTGCTCTCCTTTGGAGGGATCGTAGAGCAGGCCTGGAGCAACCAGGGGAACTCTTGGATGTGAAGATTGTCCTCTGCCAGGGCCCACAAGTTGAGAGACAAGGGACCGCGGAAGGCAGAAAAATGGAGTGCGTAAAAGGGCTCCCACGGGCCACCGGAGTGGGCTAGGGAGCTGAGATTTGGCACGGATGCTGCTTTAAGGTTGGCTCAGAAATGTGCCAAGGCACAACTTCCCCACTGGTCGGGGTCGTGTGCTAGGCAAGAGGAGACTGGTGTCTTGGGGTATGCAGGGATCTCGGCACCCATGTGGTCCACGGTGCTCAAACTTGCTGGGCACGCTCACAGGACTCTGGGATGCTCTAGAGATGCACCTCAAGGTTGCTGGAAGGCGTTGAAGTTCATGAGAGCAGCGAAGTTCCAACCGGGTATCTTGCAGTCTTTCAGGTGCCTGCCAAGCAGGGGGATAACTCCTTTATCCCAAGGGAGATTTCTTCAGTCAGCTGGGCAGCAGCTCGTCGAAGGTCAGTTCTGTGAAGTTCTGGATTAATCTAAGGCTCTGGGGCCACGTTATTCACATATATCACCAAGATTAGGGGATGGTCCCAACTAGAGCCTACCAATAGGAGTAGAGGCGGTAAAGGGTGGCTACACCCACTCCCCTTTGTGTGTTTCCCGCCTGGGCGAGGGGCAGGATGCCCCTGAACCGGTTCCAGGCGGTGTATGCAGAATTGGGGCTCTGCAGCTGCCTACGTGCAACTCTGAAAGGACATTTGGTGCACCCACCCTGTTCCAATCCACATATCCTTTCTGGGGAGGTGCTGGCACCTCCCTGCCACAGGAGCCCTATTGTCCAGATGGCGAGGCTGGGGTTTTCCCCAGCAACAGCCAGCCAGAGTCGTGTAGGTGGCGGACAGTAGCCATTTTGTGGTACATGTGCACTTTTAAATTGGTGTCTCAATTCTACCGCTTTTCCCATATCTCCCTTCTAGCAAGGGGGAATCGTACCCCCATGCCCATGGCTGGACTGGGGGTATGATTCCGTCATGTTTGACACCAAACACGATATGGTTCTGTGTAGCCATTCTCAAGTTATTGCGATGACGCAATTCACTTATAATGCGGTTAAGAGTATATGGTATGGCTACACCACAAACAACCCAGTAACGATTTTATGAAGGTTGCAGAGAGGCCCTACTCACGTAGGGGTCCCCCCTCACACATACCTCAGCACCCAGCCCTGTAGGATTACCAGGGCCTGCCATAGGGGTGACCTATGAGAGTATATGTGTTGTAATGGTGTGGGATATAGGGTACCTACATCCCTGTAAGGGGTGCTAGCACCACCTTACCCAGACTACAGTAGTGGTCTGGTGGTGTCGGTTTGGGTGGCTGTCCCAGGGTGGCACAATAAGTGCTGCAGCCCTGGTAGACCTACTGAGGGACACATGCCCTGGGTACCTATGGTACCATCTACAAGGGACTGGCAGGGCACCCATCCAATTGGTTGGTACCTAGGGTACTCACAATGTTTAACAGAGGAAGCAGATAGGCTGGGGTCCTGGATAGCAGGGCCACAGCCTGGCTAAAGTCACAAAAACAGTCAAAATATCAGCAAAAAGTTGGGGGCAACTATGCAGTCGATGCCACTCTCCTACAGACTCTTACTCTGGCCTAATGGTTAAGGTCTTGACCCTTACTCTTGCCTAATGGTTAAGGTCTTAGACTCTTACTCTGGCCTAATGGTTAAGGTATTATACTCTTACTCTGGCCTAATGACTAAGGTCTTGACTCTCACTCTGGCCTAATGGTTAAGGTCTAGATTCCTACTGTGGCCTACTGGTTAAGGTCTTAACTCTTACTCTGGCCTAATGGTTAAGGTCTTAGACTCTTACTCTGGCCTAACGGTTAAGGTCTTAGACTCTTACTCTGGCCTAATGGTTAAGGTTTTAGACTTTTACTCTTGCCTAATGGTTAAGGTCTTAACTCTTACTCTGGCCTAATGGTTAAGGTATTAGACTCTTACTCTGGCCTAATGGTTAAGGTCTTAACTCTTACTCTGGCCTAATGGGTAAGGTCTTAGACTCTTACTCTGGACTAATGGGTAAGGTCTTAGACTCTTACTCTGGCCTACTGGTTAAGGTCTTAAATCTTACTCTGGCCTAATGGTATAGGTTTTAACTCTTACTCTGGCCTAATGGTTAAGGTCTTACCTCTTACTCTGGCCAAATGGTTAAGGTCTTAGACTCTTACTTTGGCCTCATGGTTAAGGTCTTAACTCTTACTATTGACTAATGGTTAAGGTCTTAACTCTTACTCTAGCCTAATGGTTAAGGTCTTAGACTCTTACTCTGGCCTAATGGTTAAGGTCTTAACTCTTACTCTGGCCTAATGGGTAAGGTCTTGACTCTTACTCTGGTCTAATGGTTAAGGTCTATACTCTTACTCTGGCCTAATACTTAAGGTCTGAACTCTTACTCTGGCCTAATGGTTAAGATCTTAGACTCTTACTCTGGCCCAATGTTTAAGGTCTTAAGTCTTACTCTGGCCTAATGGTTAGGGTCTTAACTCTTGCTCTGGCCTAATGGTTAAGGTCTCAGACTCTTACTCTGGCCTACTGGTTAAGGTCTTAGACTCGTACTCTGGCCTAATGTTAAAGGTCTAGACTCTTACTCTGACCTAGTGCTTAAGGCTTTAAATCTTACTATGGCCTAATGATTAAGGTCTAAGACTCTTACTCTTGCCTAATGGTTAAGGTCTTAACTCTTACTCTGTACTAATGGTTAAGGTCTTAGACTCTTACTCTGGCCTAATGGTTAAGGTCTTAACTCTTACTCTGGCCTAATGGGTAAGGTCTTAGACTCTTACTCTGGCCTACTGGTTAAGGTCTTAACTCTTACTCTGGTCTAATGGTTAAGGTCTTAACTCTTACTCTGGACTAATGGTTAAGGTCTTAGACTCTCACTCTGGCATAATGGTTAAGGTCTTAACTCTTACTCTGGCCTACTGGTTAAGGTCTTAGACTCTTACTCTGGACTAATGGTTAAGGTCTTAGACTCTTACTCTGGCCTAATGGTTAAGGTCTTAACTCTTACTCTGGCCTACTGGTTAAGATCATAACTCTTATTCTGGCCTAATGGTTAAGCTCTTAGACTCTTACTCTGGCCTACTGGTTAAAGTCTTAACTCTTACTCTGGCCTAATGGTTAATGTTTTAACTCTTACTCTGTCCTAATGGTTGAGGTCTTAGACTCTTACACTGGCCTAATGGTTAAGGTCTTAACTCTTACTCTGGCCTACTGGTTAAGGTCTTAACTCTTACTCTGGCCTAATGGTTAAGGTCTTAGACTCTTACTCTGGCCTACTGGTTAAGGTCTTAACTCTTACTCTGGCCTAATGGTTAAAGTTTTAACTCTTCCTCTGGCCTAAAGGTTGAGGTCGTAGACTCTTACTCTGGCCTAATGGTTAAGGTCTAGACTCCTATTCTGGACTAATGGTTAAGGTCTTAACTCTTCCTCTGGACTAATGGCTAAGTTCTTAACTCTTAGTCTGACCTAATGGTTAAGGTCTTATACTCTTACTCTGGCCTACTGGTTAAGGTCTTAACTCTTACTCTGGCCTAATGGTTAAGGTTTTAACTCTTACTCTGGCCTAATGGTTAAGGTCTTAAACTCTTACTCTGGCCTACTGGTTAAGGTCTTAACTCTTACTCTGGCCTACTGGTTAAGGTCTTACACTCTTACTCTGGCCTACTGGTTAAGGTCTTAACTCTAACTCTGGCCTAATGGATACAGTTTTAACTCTTACTCTGGCCTAATGGTTGAGGTCTTAGACTCTTACTCTTGCCTAATGGTTAAGGTCTTAACTCTTACTCTGACCTTATGGTTAAGGTCTTAACTCTTACTCTGGCCTAATGGGTAAGGTCTTAGACTATTACTCTGGCCTAATGGTTAAGGTCTTAGACTCTTACTCTGGCCTAATGGTTAAGGTATAGACTCTTATTCTGGACTAATGGTTAAGGTCTTAACTCTTCCTCTGGACTAATGGCTAAGTTCTTAACTCTTAGTCTGACCTAATGGTTAAGGTCTCAGACTCTTACTCTTGCCTAATGGTTAAGGTCCTAACTCTTACTATTGACTAATGGTTAAGTTCTTAACTGTTACTCTGGCCTAATGGGTAAGGTCTTAGACTCTTACTCTGGCCTACTGGTTAAGGTCTTAAGTCTTACTCTGGCCTAATGGGTAAGATCTTAGACTCTTACTCTGTCCTAATGGTTAAGGTCTTAGACTCTTACTCTGGCCTACTGGTTAAGGTCTTAAATCTTACTCTGGCCTAATGGTATAGGTTTTAACTCTTACTCTGGCCTAATGGTTAAGGTTTTAACTCTTACTCTGGCATAATGGTTAAGGTCTTACCTCTTACTCTGGCCAAATGGTTAAGGTCTTAGACTCTTACTTTGGCCTCATGGTTAAGGTCTTAACTCTTACTATTGACTAATGGTTAAGGTCTTAACTCTTACTCTGGCCTAATGGTTAAGGTCTTAGACTCTTACTCTGGCCTAATGGTTAAGGTCTTAACTCTTACTCTGGCCTCATGGTTAAGATCTTAGACTCTTACTCTGGCCCAATGTTTAAGGTCTTAAGTCTTACTCTGGCCTAATGGTTAGGGTCTTAACTCTTGCTCTGGCCTACTGGTTAAGATCATAACTCTTACTCTGGCCTAATGGTTAAGCTCTTAGACTCTTACTCTGGCCTACTGGTTAAAGGCTTAACTCTTACTCTGGCCTAATGGTTAATGTTTTAACTCTTACTCTGTCCAAATGGTTGAGGTCTTAGACTCTTACACTGGCCTAATGCTTAAGGTCTTAACTCTTACTCTGGCCTACTGGTTAAGGTCTTAACTCTTACTCTGGCCTAATGGTTAAGGTATTAGACTCTTACTCTGGCCTAATGGTTAAGGTCTTGACTCTTACTCTGGTCTAATGGTTAAGGTCTAGACTCTTACTCTGGCCTTATGATTAAGGTCTTAACTCTTACTCTGGCCTAATGGTTAAAGTTTTAACTCTTCCTCTGGCCTAAAGGTTGAGGTCTTAGACTCTTACTCTGGCCTAATGGTTAAGGTCTAGACTCTTATTCTGGACTAATGGTTACGGTCTTAACTCTTCCTCTGGACTAATGGCTAAGTTCTTAACTCTTAGTCTGACCTAATGGTTAAGGTCTTATACTCTTACTCTGGCCTACTGGTTAAGGTCTTAACTCTTACTCTGGTCTAATGGTTAAGGTTTTAACTCTTACTCTGGCCTAATGGTTAAGGTCTTAAACTCTTACTCTGGCCTACTGGTTAAAGTCTTAACTCTTACTCTGGCCTACTGGTTAAGGTCTTAGACTCTTACTCTGGCCTACTGGTTAAGGTCTTAACTCTAACTCTGGCCTAATGGTTAAAGTTTTAACTCTTACTCTGGCCTAATGGTTGAGGTCTTAGACTCTTACTCTTGCCTAATGGTTAAGGTCTTAACTCTTACTCTGACCTTATGGTTAAGGTCTTAACTCTTACTCTGGCCTAATGGGTAAGGTCTTAACTCTTACTCTGGCCTATTGGTTAAGGTCTTAACTCTTACTATTGACTAATGGTTAAGTTCTTAACTGTTACTCTGGCCTAATGGGTAAGGTCTTAGACTCTTACTCTGGCCTACTGGTTAAGGTCTTAAGTCTTACTCTGGCCTAATGGGTAAGATCTTAGACTCTTACTCTGTCCTAATGGTTAAGGTCTTAGACTCTTACTCTGGCCTACTGGTTAAGGTCTTTAATCTTACTCTGGCCTAATGGTATAGGTTTTAACTCTTACTGTGGCCTAATGGTTAAGGTCTTACCTCTTACTCTGGCCAAATGGTTAAGGTCTTAGACTCTTACTTTAGCCTCATGGTTAAGGTCTTAACTCTTACTATTGACTAATGGTTAAGGTCTTAACTCTTACTCTGGCCTAATGGTTAAGGTCTTAGACTCTTACTCTGGCCTAATGGTTAAGGTCTTAACTCTTACTCTGGCCTAATGGGTAAGGTCTTGACTCTTACTCTGGTCTACTGGTTAAGGTCTATACTCTTACTCTGGCCTAATACTTAAGGTCTTAACTCTTACTCTGGCCTAATGGTTAAGATCTTAGACTCTTACTCTGGCCCAATGTTTAAGGTCTTAAGTCTTACTCTGGCCTAAAGGTTAGGGTCTTAACTCTTGCTCTGGCCTAATGGTTAAGGTCTCAAACTCTTACTCTGGCCTACTGGTTAAGGTCTTAGACTCGTACTCTGGCCTAATGTTAAAGGTCTAGACTCTTACTCTGACCTAGTGCTTAAGGCTTTAAATCGTACTATGGCCTAATGATTAAGGTCTAAGACTCTTACTCTTGCCTAATGGTTAAGGTCTTAACTCTTACTCTGTACTAATGGTTAAGGTCTTAGACTCTTACTCTGGCCTAATGGTTAAGGTCTTAACTCTTACTCTGGCCTAATGGGTAAGGTCTTAGACTCTTACTCTGGCCTACTGGTTAAGGTCTTAACTCTTACTCTGGTCTAATGGTTAAGGTCTTAACTCTTACTCTGGACTAATGGTTAAGGTCTTAGACTCTCACTCTGGCATAATGGTTAAGGTCTTAACTCTTACTCTGGCCTACTGGTTAAGGTCTTAGACTCTTACTCTGGACTAATGGTTAAGGTCTTAGACTCTTACTCTGGCCTAATGGTTAAGGTCTTGACTCTTACTCTGGCCTACTGGTTAATATCATAACTCTTATTCTGGCCTAATGGTTAAGCTCTTAGACTCTTACTCTGGCCTACTGGTTAAAGTCTTAACTCTTACTCTGGCCTAATGGTTAATGTTTTAACTCTTACTCTGTCCTAATGGTTGAGGTCTTAGACTCTTACACTGGCCTAATGGTTAAGGTCTTAACTCTTACTCTGGCCTAATGGTTAAGGTCTTAGACTCTTACTCTGGCCTAATGGTTAAGGTCTTAACTCTTACTCTGGCCTAATGGTTAAAGTTTTAACTTTTCCTCTGGCCTAAAGGTTGAGGTCGTAGACTCTTACTCTGGCCTAATGGTTAAGGTCTAGACTCTTATTCTGGACTAATGGTTAAGGTCTTAACTCTTCCTCTGGACTAATGGCTAAGTTCTTAACTCTTAGTCTGACCTAATGGTTAAGGTCTTATACTCTTACTCTGGCCTACTGGTTAAGGTCTTAACTCTTACTCTGGCCTAATGGTTAAGGTTTTAACTCTTACTCTGGCCTAATGGTTAAGGTCTTAAACTCTTACTCTGGCCTACTGGTTAAGGTCATAACTCTTACTCTGGCCTACTGGTTAAGGTCTTACACTCTTACTCTGGCCTACTGGTTAAGGTCTTAACTCTAACTCTGGCCTAATGGATACAGTTTTAACTCTTACTCTGGCCTAATGGTTGAGGTCTTAGACTCTTACTCTTGCCTAATGGTTAAGGTCTTAACTCTTACTCTGACCTTATGGTTAAGGTCTTAACTCTTACTCTGGCCTAATGGGTAAGGTCTTAGACTCTTACTCTTGCCTAATGGTTAAGGTCTTAACTCTTACTCTGACCTTATGGTTAAGGTCGTAACTCTTACTCTGGCCTAATGGGTAAGGTCTTAGACTATTACTCTGGCCTAATGGTTAAGGTCTTAGACTCTTACTCTGGCCTAATGGTTAAGGTATAGACTCTTATTCTGGACTAATGGTTAAGGTCTTAACTCTTCATCTGGACTAATGGCTAAGTTCTTAACTCTTAGTCTGACCTAATGGTTAAGGTCTCAGACTCTTACTCTTGCCTAATGGTTAAGGTCTTAACTCTTACTCTGGCCTAATGGTTAAGGTCTTAACTCTTACTCTGGCCTAATGGTTAAGGTCTTAGACTCTTACACTGGCCTACTGGTTAATGTCTTTGCTCTTACTCTGGCCTACTGGTTAAGGTCCTAGACTCTTACTCTGGCCTAATGGTTAAGGTCCTAACTCTTACTATTGACTAATGGTTAAGTTCTTAACTGTTACTCTGGCCTAATGGGTAAGGTCTTAGACTCTTACTCTGGCCTACTGGTTAAGGTCTTAAGACTTACTCTGGCCTAATGGGTAAGATCTTAGACTCTTACTCTGTCCTAATGGTTAAGGTCTTAGACTCTTACTCTGGCCTACTGGTTAAGGTCTTAAATCTTACTCTGGCCTAATGGTATAGGTTTTAACTCTTACTCTGGCCTAATGGTTAAGGTTTTAACTCTTACTCTGGCATAATGGTTAAGGTCTTACCTCTTACTCTGGCCAAATGGTTAAGGTCTTAGACTCTTACTTTGGCCTCATGGTTAAGGTCTTAACTCTTACTATTGACTAATGGTTAAGGTCTTAACTCTTACTCTGGCCTAATGGTTAAGGTCTTAGACTCTTACTCTGGCCTAATGGTTAAGGTCTTAACTCTTACTCTGGCCTCATGGTTAAGATCTTAGACTCTTACTCTGGCCCAATGTTTAAGGTCTTAAGTCTTACTCTGGCCTAATGGTTAGGGTCTTAACTCTTGCTCTGGCCTACTGGTTAAGATCATAACTCTTACTCTGGCCTAATGGTTAAGCTCTTAGACTCTTACTCTGGCCTACTGGTTAAAGGCTTAACTCTTACTCTGGCCTAATGGTTAATGTTTTAACTCTTACTCTGTCCAAATGGTTGATGTCTTAGACTCTTACACTGGCCTAATGGTTAAGGTCTTAACTCTTACTCTGGCCTACTGGTTAAGGTCTTAACTCTTACTCTGGCCTAATGGTTAAGGTAATAGACTCTTACTCTGGCCTAATGGTTAAGGTCTTGACTCTTACTCTGGTCTAATGGTTAAGGTCTAGACTCTTACTCTGGCCTTATGATTAAGGTCTTAACTCTTACTCTGGCCTAATGGTTAAAGTTTTAACTCTTCCTCTGGCCTAAAGGTTGAGGTGTTAGACTCTTACTCTGGCCTAATGGTTAAGGTCTAGACTCTTATTCTGGACTAATGGTTACGGTCTTAACTCTTCCTCTGGACTAATGGCTAAGTTCTTAACTCTTAGTCTGACCTAATGGTTAAGGTCTTGTACTCTTACTCTGGCCTACTGGTTAAGGTCTTAACTCTTACTCTGATCTAATGGTTAAGGTTTTAACTCTTACTCTGGCCTAATGGTTAAGGTCTTAAACTCTTACTCTGGCCTACTGGTTAAGGTCTTAACTCTTACTCTGGCCTACTGGTTAAGGTCTTAGACTCTTACTCTGGCCTACTGGTTAAGGTCATAACTCTAACTCTGGCCTAATGGTTAAAGTTTTAACTCTTACTCTGGCCTAATGGTTGAGGTCTTAGACTCTTACTCTTGCCTAATGGTTAAGGTCTTAACTCTTACTCTGACCTTATGGTTAAGGTTTTAACTCTTACTCTGGCCTAATGGGTAAGGTCTTAGACTATTACTCTGGCCTAATGGTTAAGGTCTTAGACTCTTACTCTGGCCTAATGGTTAAGGTATAGACTCTTATTCTGGACTAATGGTTAAGGTCTTAACTCTTCCTCTGGACTAATGGCTAAGTTCTTAACTCTTAGTCTGACCTAATGGTTAAGGTCTCAGACTCTTACTCTTGCCTACTGGTTAAGGTCTTAACTCTTACTCTGGCCTAATGGTTAAGGTCTTAACTCTTACTCTGGCCTAATGGTTAAGGTCTTAGACACTTACACTGGCTTACTGGTTAATGTCTTTGCTCTTATTCTGGGCTACTGGTTAAGGTCCTAGACTCTTACTCTGGCCTAATGGTTAAGGTCCTAACACTTACTATTGACTAATGGTTAAGTTCTTAACTGTTACTCTGGCCTAATGGGTAAGGTCTTAGACTCTTACTCTGGCCTACTGGTTAAGGTCTTAAGTCTTACTCTGGCCTAATGGGTAAGATCTTAGACTCTTACTCTGTCCTAATGGTTAAGGTCTTAGACTCTTACTCTGGCCTACTGGTTAAGGTCTAGACTCTTACTCTGGCCTAATCCGTAAGGTCTTAACTCTTACTATGGCCTAATGGTTAAGGTCTTAGACTCTCACTCTGGCCTAATGGTTAAGGTCTTAACTCTTACTCTGGCCTAATGGGTAAGGTCTTAGACTCTTACTCTGGCCTAATGGTTAAGGTTTTAGACTCTTACTCTGGCCTAATGGTTAAGGTCTTAACTCTTCCTTAGGCCTAATGGTTAAGGTATTGGACTCTTACTCTGGCCTAATGGTTAAGGTCTTGAGTCTTACTCTGGCCTAATGGTTAAGGGATTATACTCTTACTCTGGCCTAATGGCTAAGGTCTTGACTCTCACTCTGGCCAAATGGTTAAGGTCTAGACTCCTACTCTGGCCTACTGGTTAAGGTCTTAACTCTTACTCTGGCCTAATGGTGAAGGTCTTAGACTCTTACTCTGGCCTACTGGTTAAGACCTTAACTCTTTCTCTGGCCTAATGGTTAAGGTTTTAACTCTCACTCTGGCCTAATGGTTAAGGTTTTAGACTCTTACTCTGGCCAAACGGTTAAAGTCTTAGACTCTTACTCTGGCCTAATGGTTAAGGTATTAGACTCTTACTCTGGCCTAATGGTTAAGGTCTTGACTCTTACTCTGGTCTAATGGTTAAGGTCTAGACTCTTACTCTGGCCTTATGATTAAGGTCTTAACTCTTACTCTGGCCTAATGGTTAAGGTCTTAGACTCTTACTCTGGCCTAATGGTTAAGGTCTTAACTCTTACTCTGGCCTAATGGGGAAGGTCTTAGACTCTTACTCTGGACTAATGGGTAAGGTCTTAGACTCTTACTCTGGCCTACTGGTTAAGGTCTTAAATCTTACTCTGGCCTAATGGTATAGGTTTTAACTCTTACTGTGGCCTAATGGTTAAGGTCTTACCTCTTACTCTGGCCAAATGGTTAAGGTCTTAGACTCTTACTTTGGCCTCATGGTTAAGGTCTTAACTCTTACTATTGACTAATGGTTAAGGTCTTAACTCTTACTCTGGCCTAATGGTTAAGGTCTTAGACTCTTACTCTGGCCTAATGGTTAAGGTCTTAACTCTTACTCTGGCCTAATGGGTAAGGTCTTGACTCTTACTCTGGTCTAATGGTTAAGGTCTATACTCTTACTCTGGCCTAATACTTAAGGTCTTAACTCTTACTCTGGCCTAATGGTTAAGATCTTAGACTCTTACTCTGGCCCAATGTTTAAGGTCTTAAGTCTTACTCTGGCCTAAAGGTTAGGGTCTTAACTCTTGCTCTGGCCTAATGGTTAAGGTCTCAAACTCTTACTCTGGCCTACTGGTTAAGGTCTTAGACTCGTACTCTGGCCTAATGTTAAAGGTCTAGACTCTTACTCTGACCTAGTGCTTAAGGCTTTAAATCTTACTATGGCCTAATGATTAAGGTCTAAGACTCTTACTCTTGCCTAATGGTTAAGGTCTTAACTCTTACTCTGTACTAATGGTTAAGGTCTTAGACTCTTACTCTGGCCTAATGGTTAAGGTCTTAACTCTTACTCTGGCCTAATGGGTAAGGTCTTAGACTCTTACTCTGGCCTACTGGTTAAGGTCCTAACTCTTACTCTGGTCTAATGGTTAAGGTCTTAACTCTTACTCTGGACTAATGTTTAAGGTCTTAGACTCTCACTCTGGCATAATGGTTAAGGTCTTAACTCTTACTCTGGCCTACTGGTTAAGGTCTTGACTCTCACTCTGGCCAAATGGTTAAGGTCTAGACTCCTACTCTGGCCTACTGGTTAAGGTCTTAACTCTTACTCTGGCCTAATGGTGAAGGTCTTAGACTCTTACTCTGGCCTACTGGTTAAGACCTTAACTCTTACTCTGGCCTAATGGTTAAGGTTTTAACTCTTACTCTGGCCTAATGGTTAAGGTTTTAGACTCTTACTCTGGCCAAACGGTTAAAGTCTTAGACTCTTACTCTGGCCTAATGGTTAAGGTCTTATCTCTTACTCTGGCCTAATGGTTAAGGTATTAGACTCTTACTCTGGCCTAATGGTTAAGGTCTTGACTCTTACTCTGGTCTAATGGTTAAGGTCTAGACTCTTACTCTGGCCTTATGATTAAGGTCTTAACTCTTACTCTGGCCTAATGGTTAAGGTCTTAGACTCTTACTCTGGCCTAATGGTTAAGGTCTTAACTCTTACTCTGGCCTAATGGGTAAGGTCTTAGACTCTTACTCTGGACTAATGGGTAAGGTCTTAGACTCTTACTCTGGCCTACTGGTTAAGGTCTTAAATCTTACTCTGGCCTAATGGTATAGGTTTTAACTCTTACTGTGGCCTAATGGTTAAGGTCTTACCTCTTACTCTGGCCAAATGGTTAAGGTCTTAGACTCTTACTTTGGCCTCATGGTTAAGGTCTTAACTCTTACTATTGACTAATGGTTAAGGTCTTAACTCTTACTCTGGCCTAATGGTTAAGGTCTTAGACTCTTACTCTGGCCTAATGGTTAAGGTCTTAACTCTTACTCTGGCCTAATGGGTAAGGTCTTGACTCTTACTCTGGTCTAATGGTTAAGGTCTATACTCTTACTCTGGCCTAATACTTAAGGTCTTAACTCTTACTCTGGCCTAATGGTTAAGATCTTAGACTCTTACTCTGGCCCAATGTTTAAGGTCTTAAGTCTTACTCTGGCCTAAAGGTTAGGGTCTTAACTCTTGCTCTGGCCTAATGGTTAAGGTCTTAGACTCGTACTCTGGCCTAATGTTAAAGGTCTAGACTCTTACTCTGACCTAGTGCTTAAGGCTTTAAATCTTACTATGGCCTAATGATTAAGGTCTAAGACTCTTACTCTTGCCTAATGGTTAAGGTCTTAACTCTTACTCTGTACTAATGGTTAAGGTCTTAGACTCTTACTCTGGCCTAATGGTTAAGGTCTTAACTCTTACTCTGGCCTAATGGGTAAGGTCTTAGACTCTTACTCTGGCCTACTGGTTAAGGTCTTAACTCTTACTCTGGTCTAATGGTTAAGGTCTTAACTCTTACTCTGGACTAATGGTTAAGGTCTTAGACTCTCACTCTGGCATAATGGTTAAGGTCTTAACTCTTACTCTGGCCTACTGGTTAAGGTCTTAGACTCTTACTCTGGACTAATGGTTAAGGTCTTAGACTCTTACTCTGGTCTAATGGTTAAGGTCTTAACTCTTACTCTGGCCTACTGGTTAAGATCATAACTCTTATTCTGGCCTAATGGTTAAGCTCTTAGACTCTTACTCTGGCCTACTGGTTAAAGTCTTAACTCTTACTCTGGCTTAATGGTTAATGTTTTAACTCTTACTCTGTCCTAATGGTTGAGGTCTTAGACTCTTACACTGGCCTAATGGTTAAGGTCTTAACTCTTACTCTGGCCTACTGGTTAAGGTCTTAACTCTTACTCTGGCCTAATGGTTAAGGTCTTAGACTCTTACTCTGGCCTAATGGTTAAGGTCTTAACTCTTACTCTGGCCTAATGGTTAAAGTTTTAACTCTTCCTCTGGCCTAAAGGTTGAGGTCGTAGACTCTTACTCTGGCCTAATGGTTAAGGTCTAGACTCTTATTCTGGACTAATGGTTAAGGTCTTAACTCTTCCTCTGGACTAATGGCTAAGTTCTTAACTCTTAGTCTGACCTAATGGTTAAGGTCTTATACTCTTACTCTGGCCTACTGGTTAAGGTCTTAACTCTTACTCTGGCCTAATGGTTAAGGTTTTAACTCTTACTCTGGCCTAATGGTTAAGGTCTTAAACTCTTACTCTGGCCTACTGGTTAAGGTCATAACTCTTACTCTGGCCTACTGGTTAAGATCTTACACTCTTACTCTGGCCTACTGGTTAAGGTCTTAACTCTAACTCTGGCCTAATGGATACAGTTTTAACTCTTACTCTGGCCTAATGGTTGAGGTCTTAGACTCTTACTCTTGCCTAATGGTTAAGGTCTTAACTCTTACTCTGACCTTATGGTTAAGGTCCTAACTCTTACTCTGGCCTAATGGGTAAGGTCTTAGACGCTTACTCTTGCCTAATGGTTAAGGTCTTAACTCTTACTCTGACCTTATGGTTAAGGTCTTAACTCTTACTCTGGCCTAATGGGTAAGGTCTTAGACTATTACTCTGGCCTAATGGTTAAGGTCTTAGACTCTTACTCTGGCCTAATGGTTAAGGTATAGACTCTTATTCTGGACTAATGGTTAAGGTCTTAACTCTTAGTCTGACCTAATGGTTAAGGTCTCAGACTCTTACTCTTGCCTAATGGTTAAGGTCTTAACTCTTACTCTGGCCTAATGGTTAAGGTCTTAACTCTTACTCTGGCCTAATGGTTAAGGTCTTAGACTCTTACACTGGCCTACTGGTTAATGTCTTTGCTCTTACTCTGGCCTACTGGTTAAGGTCCTAGACTCTTACTCTGGCCTAATGGTTAAGGTCCTAACTCTTACTATTGACTAATGGTTAAGTTCTTAACTGTTACTCTGGCCTAATGGGTAAGATCTTAGACTCTTACTCTGTCCTAATGGTTAAGGTCTTAGACTCTTACTCTGGCCTACTGGTTAAGGTCTTAAATCTTACTCTGGCCTAATGGTATAGGTTTTAACTCTTACTCTGGCCTAATGGTTAAGGTTTTAACTCTTACTCTGGCATAATGGTTAAGGTCTTACCTCTTACTCTGGCCAAATGGTTAAGGTCTTAGACTCTTACTTTGGCCTCATGGTTAAGGTCTTAACTCTTACTATTGACTAATGGTTAAGGTCTTAACTCTTACTCTGGCCTAATGGTTAAGGTCTTAGACTCTTACTCTGGCCTAATGGTTAAGGTCTTAACTCTTACTCTGGCCTCATGGTTAAGATCTTAGACTCTTACTCTGGCCCAATGTTTAAGGTCTTAAGTCTTACTCTGGCCTAATGGTTAGGGTCTTAACTCTTGCTCTGGCCTACTGGTTAAGATCATAACTCTTACTCTGGCCTAATGGTTAAGCTCTTAGACTCTTACTCTGGCCTACTGGTTAAAGGCTTAACTCTTACTCTGGCCTAATGGTTAATGTTTTAACTCTTACTCTGTCCAAATGGTTAATGTCTTAGACTCTTACACTGGCCTAATGGTTAAGGTCTTAACTCTTACTCTGGCCTACTGGTTAAGGTCTTAACTCTTACTCTGGCCTAATGGTTAAGGTATTAGACTCTTACTCTGGCCTAATGGTTAAGGTCTTGACTCTTACTCTGGTCTAATGGTTAAGGTCTAGACTCTTACTCTGGCCTTATGATTAAGGTCTTAACTCTTACTCTGGCCTAATGGTTAAAGTTTTAACTCTTCCTCTGGCCTAAAGGTTGAGGTCTTATACTCTTACTCTGGCCTAATGGTTAAGGTCTAGACTCTTGTTCTGGACTAATGGTTACGGTCTTAACTCTTCCTCTGGACTAATGGCTAAGTTCTTAACTCTTAGTCTGACCTAATGGTTAAGGTCTTATACTCTTACTCTGGCCTACTGGTTAAGGTCTTAACTCTTACTCTGGTCTAATGGTTAAGGTGTTAAACTCTTACTCTGGCCTACTGGTTAAGGTCTTAACTCTTACTCTGGCCTACTGGTTAAGGTCTTAGACTCTTACTCTGGCCTACTGGTTAAGGTCATAACTCTAACTCTGGCCTAATGGTTAAAGTTTTAACTCTTACTCTGGCCTAATGGTTGAGGTCTTAGACTCTTACTCTTGCCTAATGGTTAAGGTCTTAACTCTTACTCTGACCTTATGGTTAAGGTCTTAACTCTTACTCTGGCCTAATGGGTAAGGTCTTAGACTATTACTCTGGCCTAATGGTTAAGGTCTTAGACTCTTACTCTGGCCTAATGGTTAAGGTATAGACTCTTATTCTGGACTAATGGTTAAGGTCTTAACTCTTCCTCTGGACTAATGGCTAAGTTCTTAACTCTTAGTCTGACCTAATAGTTAAGGTCTCAGACTCTTACTCTTGCCTACTGGTTAAGGTCTTAACTCTTACTCTGGCCTAATGGTTAAGGTCTTAACTCTTACTCTGGCCTAATGGTTAAGGTCTTAGACACTTACACTGGCTTACTGGTTAATGTCTTTGCTCTTACTCTGGGCTACTGGTTAAGGTCCTAGACTCTTTGTAGGAGAGTGGAATCTGACTAATGGTTGCCCCCAACTTTTTGCCTGGTATTTAAGTGGTTTTTGACTAGTCTGGCTGGGATCCTGCTATCCAGGACCCCAGCCTATCTGCTTTCTCCCTAAAACTGTCGTGAGTACTCTAGGTACAAACATAATTGGATGCTGGGCATGCCCTACCAGTCCCTTGTAGATGGTACCCTAGGTACCCAGGGCATGGGTCCCCCAGTAGGCCTACCAGGGCTGCAGCACTTATTGTGCCACCCTGGGACAGCCACCCAAACTGACACCACCAGACCACTACTGTAGTCTGGGTAAGGTGGTGCTAGCACCCCTTACAGGGATGTAGGTACCCTATGTCCCATACCATTACAACACATATACTTTCATAGGTCACCCCTATGGCAGGCCCTGGTAATCCTACAGGGCTGGGTGCTGAGGTATGTGTGAGGGGGGACCCCTACGTGAGTAGGACCTCTCTGCAACCTTCGTAAAAATGTTACTGGGTTGTTTGTAGTGTAGCCATACCATATACTCTTAACCGCATTATAAGTTATTGCGTCATCGCTGTAACTTAGGAGTGGCTACACAGAACCATATCGTGTTTGGTGTCAAACATGAAGGAATCATACCCCCAGTCCAGCCATGGGCATGGGGGCACGATTCCCCCTTGCTAGGAGGGTGATATGGGAAAAGCGGTAGAATTTGGAAACCAATTTAAAAGTGCACATGTACCACAAAATGGCTACTGTTCGCCACCTACACGACTCTGGCTGGCTGTTGCTGGGGAAAACCCCAGCCTCGCCATCTGGACAATAGGGCTCCTGTGGCAGGGAGGTGCCAGCACCTCCCCAGACAGGATATGTGGATTGGAACAGGGTGGGTGCACCAAATGTCCTTTCAGAGTTGCACGTAGGCAGCTGCAGAGCCCCAATTCTGCATACACCGCCTGGAACCGGTTCAGGGGCATCCTGCCCCTCGCCCAGGCGGGAAACACACAAAGGGGAGTGGGTGTAGCCACCCTTTCCCGCCTCTACTCTGATTGGCAGGCTCTATTTTGGACCATCCCCTAATCTTGGGGATATATGGGAATAACTTTGCCCTAGAGCCTTAGATTCGTACAGGACTTCACAGAACTGACCTTCGACGAGCTGCTGCCCAGCTGACTGAAGAAATCTCCCTTGGGATAAAGGAGTTATCCCCCTGCTTGGCAGGCACCTAAAAGACTACAAGATACCCAGTTGGAACTTCGTTGCTCTCACGACCTTCGACGCCTTCCAGCAACCTCGAGGTGGGTCTCCAGTGCATCCCAGCGTCCTGTGAGTGTGCCCAGCAAGTCTGAGCACCCTGGACCACGTGGGTGTCGAGATCCCCGCATACCCCGAGACACCGGCCACCTCTTGTCCAGCACACGACCCCGACCAGTGGGGAAGTTGTGCTTTGGCCCATCTTTGAGCCAACCTTCAAGCAGCATTTGTGCTGACCCTCAGCTCCCTGGCTCACTCCGGTGGCCCGTGGGAGCCCTTTTATGCACTCCATTTTGCTGCCTTCCGTGGTCCCTTGTCCCTCGACTTGTGGGCCCTGACGGAGGACAATCTTCTTTTCTAAGAGTTCCCCTGGTTGCTCTAGGTCTGCTCTACGCTCCCTGCAAAGGAGAGCACCTTCAGACCACGTGGGTCTGCACCAGCAGCTGCTTTGTCCATCTTGCGTGGGTTGCGGTTGCCAATGCTTAGTGGATCCAATCGGGACACTAATACCGCAGCGACCCTCAGCCGATGTGGGACAGTCGCCCTCCAGAAGCTGGCCTTCCTTGAAGCCTCCCGGAGCCCGTGACTGCAGAGCCCAGCTGTACCTTCCACACCTGAAGCACCCGACATCCACGAGCTCCTTCCTGTGAGCTCCCTGGTCACTGTGCTGTGACCCAGACTCTGTCCCCTCTGCTTTCAGGTTCATCTTTGTCTTTTCTTCAACTTTAATCTTCACGACTTCAGCGACACTTCCAGCTAGCAGCAGTTTGGACTCCTTTTCCATAGAAAATCAGCCCGCGACCCGACACCAGAATCGACCTATGCACCCGGCTTCCCTGGGGCAGGTAACAGTGGTACTTCGGTACTTCCGTGGTGGTGGGCTCTCCAAAGCCTTAAGTCTCAAGCCTTAACTTTGTACTGTTGTTAGAAGTGTCCTTAAACCTTAATTATTCAACCGCGACATTCTCCATAGGCTAACATTGCGATCCTGATAGCAACTTCTCGCACTGCACACGCCTCCCGTGGGTCCCCTTCCTCTTAACTGTGGGTGGATTCTTAAGGGGCCAGCAATCCTGAATGCCCTAGGCATTGCCTGTAGAATTGTCGTGGTTCTTATACCACTATTTTAGTATATGGTTTGGTCCCCCCCTGGGGCCCATTGATTTCTGTGCTATTTATTGTGTTTATAAATGCTTGTTTGAAGTGTAACTTTGCCACTAGCCACATAAAGTGACTGTGGGATTCTGTCTAGAATAAATACATATATTTTATATATATACCTGTGTGGGCTACTCTTTCATTTGGTTATTCAAGAGGTTATTATGGTAAAACAATAAGCTTAACACTCCTTCAAGACTTAGCCTGAAGGCTGCTCTCCACAGCTACCACTAGGATAGCTTTCTTTAAAGGTTGTCTTAAACCTATCATCAATAGGAGTCGAATTTGGACTGGTGCAAGGTGTCCCTATAACTAGGAACAGCATATGCCAGGCCAACTTCTCACATTGGTGTGCAGCGGTTGGATTCAAGCTTGCCATTGTTTTACCAGATAACAAATTGAATTTCTAAAGTGAAAGCCACAAGGTACCAAAGGTACATATAAATTCAAGCTAGAATACAATAAGTTCTACTGAACTTGGAGTTGTGTGTATAGGGGTTAGCACACCTTGACTACAACTCAAGAGAGGGTTCAGTAGGCCACACTTAGTGTAGGTAGATACATCACTACACTAAACATGTCTTCAGGTGGCACTAAGGCTATGGAAGGACCCCAGAGGGTCCCTATAGATAAGTATGATAATTTCACCTTTGCAGAGCTCAGGGAAATGTGCACCCTTAGGGGACTGAAGACAGAAAGAGGTGCCAACACAAAACGTCTCAAGGAGATCCTGCTCATAGCAGACTTTATGGAGTCCATAGGATCCAGAGGGACGGACAGAGTGGGTGGGCACCCCTCAGAAGAGGACACTCCCATAGTGGAATCTGAAGAGGAACAGGAAGAGGATGAAAATCCTGACCTGGAAGAAACAGACCACTCACAGCATGGAGGTGATGGCCCAAGAGGCACTCCCTCCACCCTTAAAAGGAGAGTGGTGGATCCAAGAAGGAACAGATCCCCCTCAGTGGGATCCAACCATTCTAGGAGATCCAAAGGGTCCTCTGCCTCTTCTCAGAGAAGAGAAACCTCTCATGAGAGGAAATGCAGACTGATCAAATTTGAGCAGGCTAAGCTTGAGCTTAAAAGAGAACAGTTAGCATTGGACAGGGAAACCCTGGAGCTTCAGAAAGCTTCAAAGAAATGGGGTCTAGAGATCCCTGGTGGCAGTGATGAAACCCCTAGAGTTAGAGAGAGAGTCCCTGACAATAGGAACCTCCACAAGATTGTGCCCCCCTATCAGAATGGGGATTGTAGGAGAGTGGAATCTGACTAATGGTTGCCCCCAACTTTTTGCCTGGTATTTAAGTGGTTTTTGACTAGTCTGGCTGGGATCCTGCTATCCAGGACCCCAGCCTATCTGCTTTCTCCCTAAAACTGTTGTGAGTACTCTAGGTACAAACATAATTGGATGCTGGGCATGCCCTACCAGTCCCTGGTAGATGGTACCCTAGGTACCCAGGGCATGGGTCCCCCAGTAGGCCTACCAGGGCTGCAGCACTTATTATGCCACCCTGGGACAGCCACCCAAACTGACACCACCAGGCCACTACTGTAGCCTGGGTAAGGTGGTGCTAGCACCCCTTACAGGGATGTAGGTACCCTATGTCCCATACCATTACAACACATATACTCTCATAGGTCACCCCTATGGCAGGCCCTCGTAATCCAACAGGGCTGGGTGCTGAGGTATGTGTGAGTGGGGACCCCTACGTGAGTAGGACCTCCCTGCAACCTTCGTAAAACCGTTACTGGGTTGTTTGTAGTGTAGCCATACCATATACTCTTACCGCATTATAAGTTATTGCGTCATCGCTGTAACTTGGGACTGGCTACACAGAACCATATCGTGTTTGGTGTCAAACATGAAGGAATCATACCCCCAGTCCAGCCATGGGCATGGGGGCACGATTCCCCCTTGCTAGGAGGGTGATATGGGAAAAGCGGTAGATTTTAGACACCAATTTAAAAGTGCACGTGTACCACAAAATGGCTACTGTTCGCCACCTACACGACTCTGGCTGGCTGTTGCTGGGGAAAATCCCAGCCTCGCCAGCTGGACAATAGGGCTCCTGTGGCAGGGAGGTGCCAGCACCTCCCCAGACAGGATAATGTGGATTGGAACAGGGTGGGTGCACCAAATGTCCATTCAGAGTTGCACGTAGGCAGCTGCAGAGCCCCAATTCTGCATACACCGCCTAGAACCGGTTCAGGGGCATCCTGCCCCTCGCCCAGGCGGGAAACACACAAAGGGGAGTGGGTGTAGCCACCCTTTCCCGCCTCTACTCTGATTGGCAGGCTCTATTTTGGACCATCCCCTAATCTTGGGGATATATGGGAATAACTTTGCCCTAGAGCCTTAGATTCGTCCAGAACTTCACAGAACTGACCTTCGACGAGCTGCTGCCCAGCTGACAGAAGAAATCTCCCTTGGGATAAAGGAGTTATCCCCCTGCTTGGCAGGCACCTAAAAGACTACAAGATACCCCGTTGGAACTTCGTGGCTCTCCCGACCTTCGATGCCTTCCAGCACCCTCGAGGTGGGTCTCCAGTGCATCCCAGCGTCCTGTGAGTGTGCCCAGCAAGTCTGAGCACCCTGGACCACGTGGGTGTCGAGATCCCCGCATACCCCGAGACACTGGCCACCTCTTGTCCAGCACACGACCCCGACCAGTGGGGAAGTTGTGCTTTGGCCCATTTCTGAGCCAACCATCCAGCAGCATTTGTGCCGACCCTCAGCTCCCTGGCCCGCTCCGGTGGCCCGTGGGAGCCCTTTTACACACTCCATTTTGCTGCCTTCCGCGGTCCCTTGTCCCTCGACTTGTGGGCCCTGACGGAGGACAATCTTTGTTTCTAAGAGTTCCCCTGGTTGCTCCAGGCCTGCTCTACGCTCCCTGCAAAAGAGAGCACCCTCAGACCTCGTGGGTCTGCACCAGCAGCTGCTTTGTCTATCTTGCGTGGGTTGCGGTTGCCAAGGCTTAGTGGATCCAATCGGGACACTAACACCGCAGCGACCCTCAGCCGGCGTTGGATAGTCGCCCTCCAGAAGCTGGCCTTCCTTGAAGCCTTCCGGAGCCCGTGACTGCAGAGCCCAGCTGTACCTCCTACACCTGAAGCACCCGACTTCCACGAGCTCCTTGCTGTGAGCTCCCTGGTCACTTGCTGTGACCCAGACTCTGTCCCCTCTGCTTTCAGGTTCATCTTTATCTTCTCTTCAACTTCAATCTTCACGACTTCAACGACACTCGCAGCTAGCAGCAGTTTGGACTACTTTTCCATAGAAAATCAGCCCGCGACCCGACACCAGAATCGACCTATGCACCCGGCTTCCCTGGGGCAGGTAACAGTGGTACTCCGGTACTCCCGTGGTGGTGGGCTCTCCAAAGCCTTAAGTCTCAAGCCTTAACTTTGTACTGTTGCTAGAAGTGTCCTTTAACTTTAAATATTCAACCGCGACATTCTCCATAGGCTAACATAGCGATCCCGATAGCAGCTCTTTGCACTGCACGCGTCTCCCGTGGGTCCCCTTCCTCTTAACTGTGGGTGGATTCTGAAGGGGCAAGCGATCCTGAATGCCCTAGGCATTGCCTGTAGAATTGTCGTGGTTCTTATACCACTATTTTAGTATATGGTTTGGTCCCCCCCTGGGGCCCATTGATTTCTGTGCTATTTATTGTGTTTATAAATGCTTGTTTGAATTGTAACTTTGCCACTAGCCACATAAAGTGACTGTGGGATTCTGTCTAGAATAAATACATATATTTTATATATACACCTGTGTGGGCTACTCTTTCATTTGGTTATTCAAGAGGTTATTATGGTAAAACAATAAGCTTAACACTCCTTCAAGACTTAGCCTGAAGGCTGCTCTCCACAGCTACCACTAGGATAGCTTTCTTTAAAGGTTGTCTTAAACCTATCATCAATAGGAGTCGAATTGGACTGGTGCAAGGTGTCCCTATAACTAGGAACAGCATATGCCAGGCCAACTTCTCACATTGGTGTGCAGCGGTTGGATTCAAGCTTGCCATTGTTTTACCAGATAACAAATTGAATTTCTAAAGTGAAAGCCACTTGGTACCAAAGGTACATATAAATTCAAGCTAGAATACAATAAGTTCTACTGAACTTAGAGTTGTGTGTAGAGGGTTTAGCACACCTTGACTACAACTCAAGAGAGGGTTCAGTAGGCCACACTTAGTGTAGGTAGATACATCACTACACTAAACATGTCTTCAAGTGGCACTAAGGCTATGGAAGGACCCCAGAGGGTCCCAGTAGATAAGTATGATAATTTCACCTTTGCTGAGCTCAGGGAAATGTGCACCCTTAGGAGACTGAAGACAGAAAGAGGTGCCAACACAAAACGTCTCAAGGAGATCCTGCTCATAGCAGACTTTATGGAGTCCATAGGATCCAGAGGGACGGACAACGTGGGTGGGCACCCCTCAGAAGAGGACACTCCCAGAGTGGAATCTGAAGAGGAACAGGGAGAGGATGAAAATCCTGACCTGGAAGACACAGACCACTCACAGCATGGAGGTGATGGCCCAAGAGGCACTCCCTCCACCCTTAAAAGGGGAGTGGTGGACCCCAGAAGGAACAGATCCCCCTCAGTGGGATCCAACCATTCTAGGGGATCCAAAGGGTCCTCTGCCTCTTCTCAGAGAAGAGAATCCTCCCATGAGAGGAAATGCAGACTGATCAAATTTGAGCAGGCTAAGCTTCAGCTTAAAAGAGAACAGTTAGCATTAGACAGGGAAACCCTGGAGCTTCAGAAAGCTTCAAAGAAATGGGGTCTAGAGATCCCTGGTGGCAGTAATGAAACCCCTAGAGTTAGAGAGAGAGTCCCTGACAATAGGAACCTCCACAAGATTGTGCCCCCCTATCAGAATGGGGATGATATCCACAAATGGATATCTGCTCTTGAAAGGGCCTGTAGAGTACAGAGGGTCCCTGTAGAGCAGTGGGCAGCAATCCTGTGGCTCTCCTTTTCAGATAAAGGGAGAGACAAGCTCCTCTCTGTAAGAGAAGAGGATGCTGATGATTATTATATCTTGAAAACTGCTTTAATAGATGGGTTTGGCTTAACCACTGATCAATACAGACTTAAGTTCAGAGACACCCAGAAAGCACAGAATCAAGATTGGGTAGACTTTGTGGATTGTGCAACCAAGGCACTGGAAGGTTGGTTAAATGGCAGTAAAGTTAATGATTATCAAGGATTGTATAATCTCATTATGAGGGAGCAGATTCTTAATAATTGTCAGAACCAACTTTTACACCAGCACCTGGTGGACTCTGATCTGACCTCTCCCCAAGAATTGGGAAAGAAGGCAGACAAATGGGTCAGAACCAGGATCAGGCCTAAGAACCAAGTTGGTGACCAGAAGAAGGATTCCACTAAGCCCAAAGAGAAAGGTGGGGATGATAAACAAGAAAAGTCCTCTGAAGGGCCCCAACAAACCAGTGCTGGGGGTGGGTCCCAAAATCCTTCCTCTAATAACAAGAAACCATATTGCCATGTATGTAAGAAACCTGGCCACTGGAAAACTGACTCCAGCTGTCCTAAGAATGGCAATAAAGAAAATGTTCCTCCAAAACCAGCTCCAACACCTCCTGTTACTACTAGTAGTAATCCCCCAGGTGGTGGGAGTGCACCCAAAAACTTAGTTGGGTTCTCTTTGGGGACACCAGTGGACTCTGGCCTAGACAGGTCCCCTGCATTAGCAACTATGGTCTGTGATGGTGGCATGGGGTTTGCCAACTTTACCATGAGCCCCAGTATTCTGGGCAGGTACAGACAAGAACCAATAATCAATGGTCAGAAGGCTGTGGCCTATAAGGACACAGGGGCCAGTGTCACCATGGTGACCAAGAGGCTAGTGCCCCTAGATCAGCTTTTACCTGGGTTTAGCTATCAGGTGACCAACATTGATGGAATCAGGACAGATCATCCCATGGCAGTGATAAATCTCAGCTGGGGAGGAGTCACTGGCCCCAAGAGAGTGGCAGTGTCCCCAAACTTGCCTGTAGATTGTCTACTGGGGAATGATTTAGAAATCTCAGCCTGGGCTGAGGTTGACCACAAGGCCCATTTGAAAATGGTAGGAATTCCTGAGAGAGTGGATGAGACACTGAGGGCCTCACCTCCACCCCAGGAGAAGATAGAAAGAGTGAAGCCTGAAACTATGGATCACTCTACACAAACAGAGAGCATAGGGGAGGAAGAACAGTCTTCCCCCCACCAGACTACAGGTAAAGGTCCAGTTTCTCAGGGAACTGACCCTGCCCCTTGTGAAGTAACTGCCCCAGAAGTGGACAGGCTTGGCCTGCCCACCTCTCTGATGGCAGGGGATCCTTCCAAGGTGGTACCCAGTCTGGAGCAGGTATCCTGCCCCTCTCTACCCTGCCTCAGTCAGCCCAGGGCTGCAGAGGTCAGGGAGGTCAGTGGACCCTTATTGGGCCCCTGCCCAGAGGAACCCCCTCATCCACAGATTAGGGACACCCAGCAGAGTAGTTTCAGCCAGGTGAATATTCCTCTACAAACTGAGGGATCCCCCTTACCCCTAGGTATAGGCACCCCTCAAATGGATGTTGTTGAGCACAGGGAAACCTGGGGCCTAGCTGCCCCAAACCTTCCAGTGCCCTCCACTATTCCAGCCAAAGGGATCCAACCCCCAGCTGTAGGCAGCCAGCGGTTGACCCTTAGGGCCAGATATGACACCGTCCTGGGCAGAAAGGCTTCCATAGTGGCCAGTGATCTGAGGAGGTTGAGACCAGCCCAAGTAGGGTCTCACTTCCAGACTCAGACACCCCACCAGCCCACCTCTGACCCAAAAACCAATACAGGTAATTTCCCTAGACTTTGGAGAAACTCTAGAACCCCTTGGGGTAGGATTTCCCAAGTGGACCATGACACAGGGAGCAACCATGTTAGTACAGGTTCTTCCTTATATGGCCACTCAGGAAATAAAGGCTTATCTGGACAAGGTTAGCCTTATCTCCTTTCGTTTGGGGGGGGTTATGTAGGAGAGTGGAATCTGACTAATGGTTGCCCCCAACTTTTTGCCTGGTATTTAAGTGGTTTTTGACTAGTCTGGCTGGGATCCTGCTATCCAGGACCCCAGCCTATCTGCTTTCTCCCTAAAACTGTTGTGAGTACTCTAGGTACAAACATAATTGGATGCTGGGCATGCCCTACCAGTCCCTGGTAGATGGTACCCTAGGTACCCAGGGCATGGGTCCCCCAGTAGGCCTACCAGGGCTGCAGCACTTATTGTGCCACCCTGGGACAGCCACCCAAACTGACACCACCAGGCCACTACTGTAGCCTGGGTAAGGTGGTGCTAGCACCCCTTACAGGGATGTAGGTACCCTATGTCCCATACCATTACAACACATATACTCTCATAGGTCACCCCTATGGCAGGCCCTGGTAATCCTACAGGGCTGGGTGCTGAGGTATGTGTGAGGGGGGACCCCTACGTGAGTAGGACCTCTCTGCAACCTTCGTAACACCGTTACTGGGTTGTTTGTAGTGTAGCCATACCATATACTCTTACCGCATTATAAGTTACTGCGTCATCGCTGTAACTTGGGACTGGCTACACAGAACCATATCGTGTTTGGTGTCAAACATGAAGGAATCATACCCCCAGTCCAGCCATGGGCATGGGGGCACGATTCCCCCTTGCTAGGAGGGTGATATGGGAAAAGCGGTAGATTTTAGACACCAATTTAAAAGTGCACGTGTACCACAAAATGGCTACTGTTCGCCACCTACACGACTCTGGCTGGCTGTTGCTGGGGAAAATCCCAGCCTCGCCAGCTGGACAATAGGGCTCCTGTGGCAGGGAGGTGCCAGCACCTCCCCAGACAGGATAATGTGGATTGGAACAGGGTGGGTGCACCAAATGTCCATTCAGAGTTGCACGTAGGCAGCTGCAGAGCCCCAATTCTGCATACACCGCCTGGAACCGGTTCAGGGGCATCCTGCCCCTCGCCCAGGCGGGAAACACACAAAGGGGAGTGGGTGTAGCCACCCTTTCCCGCCTCTACTCTGATTGGCAGGCTCTATTTTGGACCATCCCCTAATCTTGGGGATATATGGGAATAACTTTGCCCTAGAGCCTTAGATTCGTCCAGAACTTCACAGAACTGACCTTCGACGAGCTGCTGCCCAGCTGACAGAAGAAATCTCCCTTGGGATAAAGGAGTTATCCCCCTGCTTGGCAGGCACCTAAAAGACTACAAGATACCCGGTTGGAACTTCGTGGCTCTCCCGACCTTCGACGCCTTCCAGCACCCTCGAGGTGGGTCTCCAGTGCATCCCAGCGTCCTGTGAGTGTGCCCAGCAAGTCTGAGCACCCTGGACCACGTGGGTGTCGAGATCCCCGCATACCCCGAGACACCGGCCACCTCTTGTCCAGCACAAGACCCCGACCAGTGGGGAAGTTGTGCTTTGGCCCATTTCTGAGCCAACCATCCAGCAGCATTTGTGCCGACCCTCAGCTCCCTGGCCCGCTCCGGTGGCCCGTGGGAGCCCTTTTACGCACTCCATTTTGCTGCCTTCCGCGGTCCCTTGTCCCTCGACTTGTGGGCCCTGACGGAAGACAATCTTTGTTTCTAAGAGTTCCCCTGGTTGCTCCAGGCCTGCTCTACGCTCCCTGCAAAAGAGAGCACCCTCAGACCTCGTGGGTCTGCACCAGCAGCTGCTTTGTCTATCTTGCATGGGTTGCGGTTGCCAAGGCTTAGTGGATCCAATCGGGACACTAACACCGCAGCAACCCTCAGCCGGCGTGGGACAGTCGCTCTCCAGAAGCTGGCCTTCCTTGAAGCCTCCCGGAGCCCGTGACTGCAGAGCCCAGCTGTACCTCCTACACCTGAAGCACCCGACTTCCACGAGCTCCTTGCTGTGAGCTCCCTGGTCACTTGCTGTGACCCAGACTCTGTCCCCTCTGCTTTCAGGTTCATCTTTATCTTCTCTTCAACTTCAATCTTCACGACTTCAACGACACTCGCAGCTAGCAGCAGTTTGGACTACTTTTCCATAGAAAATCAGCCCGCGACCCGACACCAGAATCGACCTATGCACCCGGCTTCCCTGGGGCAGGTAACAGTGGTACTCCGGTACTCCCGTGGTGGTGGGCTCTCCAAAGCCTTAAGTCTCAAGCCTTAACTTTTTACTGTTGCTAGAAGTGTCCTTTAACTTTAAATATTCAACCGCGACATTCTCCATAGGCTAACATAGCGATCCCGATAGCAGCTCTTTGCACTGCACGCGTCTCCCGTGGGTCCCCTTCCTCTTAACTGTGGGTGGATTCTGAAGGGGCAAGCGATCCTGAATGCCCTAGGCATTGCCTGTAGAATTGTCGTGGTTCTTATACCACTATTTTAGTATATGGTTTGGTCCCCCCCTGGGGCCCATTGATTTCTGTGCTATTTATTGTGTTTATAAATGCTTGTTTGAATTGTAACTTTGCCACTAGCCACATAAAGTGACTGTGGGATTCTGTCTAGAATAAATACATATATTTTATATATACACCTGTGTGGGCTACTCTTTCATTTGGTTATTCAAGAGGTTATTATGGTAAAACAATAAGCTTAACACTCCTTCAAGACTTAGCCTGAAGGCTGCTCTCCACAGCTACCACTAGGATAGCTTTCTTTAAAGGTTGTCTTAAACCTATCATCAATAGGAGTCGAATTGGACTGGTGCAAGGTGTCCCTATAACTAGGAACAGCATATGCCAGGCCAACTTCTCACACTCTTACTCTGGCCTAATGGTTAAGGTCCTAACTCTTACTATTGACTAATGGTTAAGTTCTTAACTGTTACTCTGGCATAATGGGTAAGGTCTTAGACTCTTACTCTGGCCTACTGGTTAAGGTCTTAAGTCTTACTCTGGCCTAATGGGTAAGATCTTAGACTCTTACTCTGTCCTAATGGTTAAGGTCTTAGACTCTTACTCTGGCCTACTGGTTAAGGTCTAGACTCTTACTCTGGCCTAATCCGTAAGGTCTTAACTCTTACTATGGCCTAATGGTTAAGGTCTTAGACTCTTACTCTGGCCTAATGGTTAAGGTCTTAACTCTTACTCTGGCCTAATGGGTAAGGTCTTAGACTCTTACTCTGGCCTAATGGTTAAGGTTTTAGACTCTTACTCTGGCCTAATGGTTAAGGTCTTAACTCTTCCTTAGGCCTAATGGTTAAGGTATTGGACTCTTACTCTGGCCTAATGGTTAAGGTCTTGAGTCTTACTCTGGCCTAATGGTTAAGGGGTTATACTCTTACTCTGGCCTAATGGCTAAGGTCTTGACTCTCACTCTGGCCAAATGGTTAAGGTCTAGACTCCTACTCTGGCCTACTGGTTAGGACCTTAACTCTTACTCTGGCCTAATGGTTAAGGTTTTAACTCTTACTCTGGCCTAATGGTTAAGGTTTTAGACTCTTACTCTGGCCAAACGGTTAAAGTCTTAGACTCTTACTCTGGCCTAATGGTTAAGGTCTTATCTCTTACTCTGGCCTAATGGTTAAGGTATTAGACTCTTACTCTGGCCTAATGGTTAAGGTCTTGACTCTTACTCTGGTCTAATGGTTAAGGTCTAGACTCTTACTCTGGCCTTATGATTAAGGTCTTAACTCTTACTCTGGCCTAATGGTTAAGGTCTTAGACTCTTACTCTGGCCTAATGGTTAGGGTCTTAACTCTTGCTCTGGCCTAATGGTTAAGGTCTTGACTCTTACTCTGGTCTAATGGATAAGGTCTAGACTCTTACTCTGGCCTAATGCTTAAGGTCTTAACTCTTACTCTGGCCTAATGGTTAAGGTCTTAGACTCTTACTCTGGACCAATGTTTAAGGTCTTAAGTCTTACTCTGGCCTAATGGTTAGGGTCTTAACTCTTGCTCTGGCCTAATGGTTAAGGTCTCAGACTCTTACTCTGGCCTACTGGTTAAGGTCTTAGACTCGTACTCTGGCCTAATGGTAAAGGTCTTAACTCTTACTCTGGCCTAATGGTTAAGGTCTTAACTCTTAATCTGGCCTAATGGTTAAGGTCTTAGACTCTTACTCTGGCCTAATTGTTAAGGTCTTAACTCTTACTCTGGCCTAATGGTCAAGGTCTAGACTCTTACTCTGACCTAGTGCTTAAGGTTTTACCTCTTACTTTGGCCTAATGATTAAGGTCTAAGACTCTTACTCTTGCCTAATGGTTAAGGTCTTAACTCTTACTCTGGCCTAATGGTTAAGGTCTTAACTCTTACTCTGGCCTAATCGGTAAGGTCTTAGACTCTTACTCTGGCCTACTGGTTAAGGTCTTAACTCTTACTCTGGCCTAATGGTTAAGGTCTTAACTCTTACCCTGGACTAATGGTTAAGGTCTTAGACTCTCACTCTGGCATAATGGTTAAGGTCTTAGACTCTTACACTGGCCTACTGGTTAATGTCTTTGCTCTTACTCTGGCCTACTGGTTAAGGTCCTAGACTCTTACTCTGGCCTAATGGTTAAGGTCCTAACTCTTACTATTGACTAATGGTTAAGTTCTTAACTGTTACTCTGGCCTAATGGGTAAGGTCTTAGACTCTTACTCTGGCCTACTGGTTAAGGTCTTAAGACTTACTCTGGCCTAATGGGTAAGATCTTAGACTCTTACTCTGTCCTAATGGTTAAGGTCTTAGACTCTTACTCTGGCCTACTGGTTAAGGTCTTAAATCTTACTCTGGCCTAATGGTATAGGTTTTAACTCTTACTCTGGCCTAATGGTTAAGGTTTTAACTCTTACTCTGGCATAATGGTTAAGGTCTTACCTCTTACTCTGGCCAAATGGTTAAGGTCTTAGACTCTTACTTTGGCCTCATGGTTAAGGTCTTAACTCTTACTATTGACTAATGGTTAAGGTCTTAACTCTTACTCTGGCCTAATGGTTAAGGTCTTAGACTCTTACTCTGGCCTAATGGTTAAGGTCTTAACTCTTACTCTGGCCTCATGGTTAAGATCTTAGACTCTTACTCTGGCCCAATGTTTAAGGTCTTAAGTCTTACTCTGGCCTAATGGTTAGGGTCTTAACTCTTGCTCTGGCCTACTGGTTAAGATCATAACTCTTACTCTGGCCTAATGGTTAAGCTCTTAGACTCTTACTCTGGCCTACTGGTTAAAGGCTTAACTCTTACTCTGGCCTAATGGTTAATGTTTTAACTCTTACTCTGTCCAAATGGTTGATGTCTTAGACTCTAACACTGGCCTAATGGTTAAGGTCTTAACTCTTACTCTGGCCTACTGGTTAAGGTCTTAACTCTTACTCTGGCCTAATGGTTAAGGTATTAGACTCTTACTCTGGCCTAATGGTTAAGGTCTTGACTCTTACTCTGGTCTAATGGTTAAGGTCTAGACTCTTACTCTGGCCTTATGATTAAGGTCTTAACTCTTACTCTGGCCTAATGGTTAAAGTTTTAACTCTTCCTCTGGCCTAAAGGTTGAGGTCTTAGACTCTTACTCTGGCCTAATGGTTAAGGTCTAGACTCTTATTCTGGACTAATGGTTACGGTCTTAACTCTTCCTCTGGACTAATGGCTAAGTTCTTAACTCTTAGTCTGACCTAATGGTTAAGGTCTTATACTCTTACTCTGGCCTACTGGTTAAGGTCTTAACTCTTACTCTGGTCTAATGGTTAAGGTTTTAACTCTTACTCTGGCCTAATGGTTAAGGTCTTAAACTCTTACTCTGGCCTACTGGTTAAGGTCTTAACTCTTACTCTGGCCTACTGGTTAAGGTCTTAGACTCTTACTCTGGCCTACTGGTTAAGGTCTTAACTCTAACTCTGGCCTAATGGTTAAAGTTTTAACTCTTACTCTGGCCTAATGGTTGAGGTCTTAACTCTTACTCTGGCCTAATGGGTAAGGTCTTAGACTATTACTCTGGCCTAATGGTTAAGGTCTTAGACTCTTACTCTGGCCTAATGGTTAAGGTATAGACTCTTATTCTGGACTAATGGTTAAGGTCTTAACTCTTCCTCTGGACTAATGGCTAAGTTCTTAACTCTTAGTCTGACCTAATGGTTAAGGTCTCAGACTCTTACTCTTGCCTACTGGTTAAGGTCTTAACTCTTACTCTGGCCTAATGGTTAAGGTCTTAACTCTTACTCTGGCCTAATGGTTAAGGTCTTAGACACTTACACTGGCTTACTGGTTAATGTTTTTGCTCTTACTCTGGCCTACTGGTTAAGGTCCTAGACTCTTACTCTGGCCTAATGGTTAAGGTCCTAACTCTTACTATTGACTAATGGTTAAGTTCTTAACTGTTACTCTGGCCTAATGGGTAAGGTCTTAGACTCTTACTCTGGCCTACTGGTTAAGGTCTTAAGTCTTACTCTGGCCTAATGGGTAAGATCTTAGACTCTTACTCTGTCCTAATGGTTAAGGTCTTAGACTCTTACTCTGGCCTAATGGTTAAGGTCTAGACTCTTACTCTGGCCTAATCCGTAAGGTCTTAACTCTTACTATGGCCTAATGGTTAAAGTCTTAGACTCTTACTCTGGCCTAATGGTTAAGGTCTTAACTCTTACTCTGGCCTAATGGGTAAGGTCTTAGACTCTTACTCTGGCCTAATGGTTAAGGTTTTAGACTCTTACTCTGGCCTAATGGTTAAGGTCTTAACTCTTACTATGGCCTAATGGTTAAAGTCTTAGACTCTTACTCTGGCCTAAAGGTTAGGGTCTTAACTCTTGCTCTGGCCTAATGGTTAAGGTCTCAAACTCTTACTCTGGCCTACTGGTTAAGGTCTTAGACTCGTACTCTGGCCTAATGTTAAAGGTCTAGACTCTTACTCTGACCTAGTGCTTAAGGCTTTAAATCTTACTATGGCCTAATGATTAAGGTCTAAGACTCTTACTCTTGCCTAATGGTTAAGGTCTTAACTCTTACTCTGTACTAATGGTTAAGGTCTTAGACTCTTACTCTGGCCTAATGGTTAAGGTCTTAACTCTTACTCTGGCTTAATGGGTAAGGTCTTAGACTCTTACTCTGGCCTACTGGTTAAGGTCTTAACTCTTACTCTGGTCTAATGGTTAAGGTCTTAACTCTTACTCTGGACTAATGGTTAAGGTCTTAGACTCTCACTCTGGCATAATGGTTAAGGTCTTAACTCTTACTCTGGCCTACTGGTTAAGGTCCTAGACTCTTACTCTGGACTAATGGTTAAGGTCTTAGACTCTTACTCTGGCCTAATGGTTAAGGTCTTAACTCTTACTCTGGCCTACTGGTTAAGGTCTTAGACTCTTACTCTGGACTAATGGTTAAGGTCTTAGACTCTTACTCTGGCCTAATGGTTAAGGTTTTAACTCTTACTCTGGCCTTATGGTTAAGGTTTTAGACTCTTACTCTGGCCAAATGGTTAAAGTCTTAGACTCTTACTCTGGCCTAATGGTTAAGGTCTTATCTCTTACTCTGGCCTAATGGTTAAGGTATTAGACTCTTACTCTGGCCTAATGGTTAAGGTCTTGACTCTTACTCTGGTCTAATGGTTAAGGTCTAGACTCTTACTCTGGCCTTATGATTAAGGTCTTAACTCTTACTCTGGCCTAATGGTTAAGGTCTTAGACTCTTACTCTGGCCTAATGGTTAGATTCTTAACTCTTGCTCTGGCCTAATGGTTAAGGTCTTGACTCTTACTCTGGTCTAATGGATAAGGTCTAGACTCTTACTCTGGACCAATGTTTAAGGTCTTAAGTCTTACTCTGGCCTAATGGTTAGGGTCTTAACTCTTGCTCTGGCCTAATGGTTAAGGTCTCAGACTCTTACTCTGGCCTACTGGTTAAGGTCTTAGACTCGTACTCTGGCCTAATGGTAAAGGTCTTAACTCTTACTCTGGCCTAATGGTTAAGGTCTTAACTCTTATTCTGGCCTAATGGTTAAGGTCTTAGACTCTTACTCTGGCCTAATTGTTAAGGTCTTAACTCTTACTCTGGCCTAATGGTCAAGGTCTAGACTCTCACTCTGACCTAGTGCTTAAGGTTTTACCTCTCACTTTGGCCTAATGATTAAGGTCTAAGACTCTTACTCTTGCCTAATGGTTAAGGTCTTAACTCTTACTCTGGCCTAATGGTTAAGGTCTTATCTCTTACTCTGGCCTAATGGGTAAGGTCTTAGACTCTTACTCTGGCTTACTGGTTAAGGTCTTAACTCTTACTCTGGCCTAATGGTTAAGGTCTAAACTCTTACTCTGGACTAATGGTTAAGGTCTTAGACTCTCACTCTGGCCTAATGGTTAAGGTCTTAACTCTTACTCTGGCCTACTGGTTAAGGTCTTAACTCTTACTCTGACCTTATGGTTAAGGTCTTAGACTCTTACTCTGGCCTAATGGTTAAGGTCTTGAATCTTATTCTGGACTAATGGTTAAGGTCTTAACTCTTCCTCTGGACTAATGGCTAAGTTCTTAACTCTTACTCTGACCTAATGGTTAAGGTCTTAGACTCTTACTCTGGCCTAATGGTTAAGGTCTCAGATTCTTACTATGGCCTAATGGTTAAGGTCCAAACTCTTACTATTGACTAATGGTTAAGGTCTTAACTCTTACTCTGGCCTAATGGGTAAGGTCTTAGACTCTTACTCTGGCCTACTGGTTAAGGTCTTAACTCTTGCTCTGGCCTAATGGGTAAGGTGTTAGACTCTTACTCTGTCCTAATGGTTAAGGTCTTAGACTCTTACTCTGGCCTAATGGTTAAGGTCTAGACTCTTACTCTGGCCTAATCCGTAAGGTCTTAACTCTTACTATGGCCTAACGGTTAAGGTCTTAGACTCTTACTCTTGCCTAATGCTTAAGGTCTTAACTCTTACTCTGTCCTAATGGTTGAGGTCTTAGACTCTTACACTGGCCTAATGGTTAAGGTCTTAACTCTTACTCTGGCCTACTGGTTAAGGTCTTAACTCTTACTCTGGCCTAATGGTTAAGGTCTTAGAGTCTTACTTTGGCCTCATGGTTAAGGTCTTAACTCTTACTATTGACTAATGGTTAAGGTCTTAACTCTTACTCTGGCCTAATGGTTAAGGTCTTAGACTCTTACTCTGGCCTAATGGTTAAGGTCTTAACTCTTATTCTGGCCTAATGGGTAAGGTCTTGACTCTTACTCTGGTCTAATGGTTAAGGTCTATACTCTTACTCTGGCCTAATACTTAAGGTCTTAACTCTTACTCTGGCCTAATGGTTAAGATCTTAGACTCTTACTCTGGCCCAATGTTTAAGGTCTTAAGTCTTACTCTGGCCTAAAGGTTAGGGTCTTAACTCTTGCTCTGGCCTAATGGTTAAGGTCTCAAACTCTTACTCTGGCCTACTGGTTAAGGTCTTAGACTCGTACTCTGGCCTAATGTTAAAGGTCTAGACTCTTACTCTGACCTAGTGCTTAAGGCTTTAAATCTTACTATGGCCTAATGATTAAGGTCTAAGACTCTTACTCTTGCCTAATGGTTAAGGTCTTAACTCTTACTCTGTACTAATTTGTTAAGGTCTTAGACTCTTACTCTGGCCTAATGGTTAAGGTCTTAACTCTTACTCTGGCCTAATGGGTAAGGTCTTAAACTCTTACTCTGGCCTACTGGTTAAGGTCTTAACTCTTACTCTGGTCTAATGGTTAAGGTCTTAACTCTTACTCTGGACTAATGGTTAAGGTCTTAGACTCTCACTCTGGCATAATGGTTAAGGTCTTAACTCTTACTCTGGCCTACTGGTTAAGGTCTTAGACTCTTACTCTGGACTAATGGTTAAGGTCTTAGACTCTTACTCTGGCCTAATGGTTAAGGTCTTAACTCTTACTCTGGCCTACTGGTTAAGATCATAACTCTTATTCTGGCCTAATGGTTAAGCTCTTAGACTCTTACTCTGGCCTACTGGTTAAAGTCTTAACTCTTACTCTGGCCTAATGGTTAAGGTCTTAGACTCTTACTTTGGCCTCATGGTTAAGGTCTTAACTCTTACTATTGACTAATGGTTAAGGTCTTAACTCTTACTCTGGCCTAATGGTTAAGGTCTTAGACTCTTACTCTGGCCTAATGGTTAAGGTCTTAACTCTTACTCTGGCCTAATGGGTAAGGTCTTGACTCTTACTCTGGTCTAATGGTTAAGGTCTATACTCTTACTCTGGCCTAATACTTAAGGTCTTAACTCTTACTCTGGCCTAATGGTTAAGATCTTAGACTCTTACTCTGGCCCAATGTGTAAGGTCTTAAGTCTTACTCTGGCCTAAAGGTTAGGGTCTTAACTCTTGCTCTGGCCTAATGGTTAAGGTCTCAAACTCTTACTCTGGCCTACTGGTTAAGGTCTTAGACTCGTACTCTGGCCTAATGTTAAAGGTCTAGACTCTTACTCTGACCTAGTGCTTAAGGCTTTAAATCTTACTATGGCCTAATGATTAAGGTCTAAGACTCTTACTCTTGCCTAATGGTTAAGGTCTTACCTCTTACTCTGTACTAATGGTTAAGGTCTTAGACTCTTACTCTGGCCTAATGGTTAAGGTCTTAACTCTTACTCTGGCTTAATGGGTAAGGTCTTAGACTCTTACTCTGGCCTACTGGTTAAGGTCTTAACTCTTACTCTGGTCTAATGGTTAAGGTCTTAACTCTTACTCTGGACTAATGGTTAAGGTCTTAGACTCTCACTCTGGCATAATGGTTAAGGTCTTAACTCTTACTCTGGCCTACTGGTTAAGGTCTTAGACTCTTACTCTGGACTAATGGTTAAGGTCTTAGACTCTTACTCTGGCCTAATGGTTAAGGTCTTAACTCTTACTCTGGCCTACTGGTTAAGATCATAACTCTTATGCTGGCCTAATGGTTAAGCTCTTAGACTCTTACTCTGGCCTACTGGTTAAAGTCTTAACTCTTACTCTGGCCTAATGGTTAATGTTTTAACTCTTACTCTGTCCTAATGGTTGAGGTCTTAGACTCTTACACTGGCCTAATGGTTAAGGTCTTAACTCTTACTCTGGCCTACTGGTTAAGGTCTTAACTCTTACTCTGGCCTAATGGTTAAGGTCTTAGACTCTTACTCTGGCCTACTGGTTAAGGTCTTAACTCTTACTCTGGCCTAATGGTTAAACTTTTAACTCTTCCTCTGGCCTAAAGGTTGAGGTCGTAGACTCTTACTCTGGCCTAATGGTTAAGGTCTAGACTCTTATTCTGGACTAATGGTTAAGGTCTTAACTCTTCCTCTGGACTAATGGCTAAGTTCTTAACTCTTAGTCTGACCTAATGGTTAAGGTCTTATACTCTTACTCTGGCCTACTGGTTAAGGTCTTAACTCTTACTCTGGCCTAATGGTTAAGGTTTTAACTCTTACTCTGGCCTAATGGTTGAGGTCTTAAACTCTTACTCTGGCCTACTGGTTAAGGTCTTAACTCTTACTCTGGCCTACTGGTTAAGGTCTTACACTCTTACTATGGCCTACTGGTTAAGGTCTTAACTCTAACTCTGGCCTAATGGATACAGTTTTAACTCTTACTCTGGCCTAATGGTTGAGGTCTTAGACTCTTACTCTTGCCTAATGGTTAAGGTCTTAACTCTTACTCTGACCTTATGGTTAAGGTCTTAACTCTTACTCTGGCCTAATGGGTAAGGTCTTAGACTATTACTCTGGCCTAATGGTTAAGGTCTTAGACTCTTACTCTGGCCTAATGGTTAAGGTATAGACTCTTATTCTGGACTAATGGTTAAGGTCTTAACTCTTCCTCTGGACTAATGGCTAAGTTCTTAACTCTTAGTCTGACTTAATGGTTAAGGTCTCAGACTCTTACTCTTGCCTAATGGTTAAGGTCTTAACTCTTACACTGGCCTAATGGTTAAGGTCTTAACTCTTACTCTGGCCTAATGGTTAAGGTCTTAGACTCTTACACTGGCCTACTGGTTAATGTCTTTGCTCTTACTCTGGCCTACTGGTTAAGGTCCTAGACTCTTACTCTGGCCTAATGGTTAAGGTCCTAACTCTTACTATTGACTAATGGTTAAGTTCTTAACTGTTACTCTGGCCTAATGGGTAAGGTCTTAGACTCGTACTCTGGCCTAATGTTAAAGGTCTAGACTCTTACTCTGACCTAGTGCTTAAGGCTTTAAATCTTACTATGGCCTAATGATTAAGGTCTAAGACTCTTACTCTTGCCTAATGGTTAAGGTCTTAACTCTTACTCTGTACTAATGGTTAAGGTCTTAGACTCTTACTCTGGCCTAATGGTTAAGGTCTTAACTCTTACTCTGGCCTAATGGGTAAGGTCTTAGACTCTTACTCTGGCCTACTGGTTAAGGTCTTAACTCTTACTCTGGTCTAATGGTTAAGGTCTTAACTCTTACTCTGGACTAATGGTTAAGGTCTTAGACTCTCACTCTGGCATAATGGTTAAGGTCTTAACTCTTACTCTGGCCTACTGGTTAAGGTCTTGACTCTCACTCTGGCCAAATGGTTAAGGTCTAGACTCCTACTCTGGCCTACTGGTTAAGGTCTTAACTCTTACTCTGGCCTAATGGTGAAGGTCTTAGACTCTTACTCTGGCCTACTGGTTAAGACCTTAACTCTTACTCTGGCCTAATGGTTAAGGTTTTAACTCTTACTCTGGCCTAATGATTAAGGTTTTAGACTCTTACTCTGGCCAAACAGTTAAAGTCTTAGACTCTTACTCTGGCCTAATGGTTAAGGTCTTATCTCTTACTCTGGCCTAATGGTTAAGGTATTAGACTCTTACTCTGGCCTAATGGTTAAGGTCTTGACTCTTACTCTGGTCTAATGGTTAAGGTCTAGACTCTTACTCTGGCCTTATGATTAAGGTCTTAACTCTTACTCTGGCCTAATGGTTAAGGTCTTAGACTCTTACTCTGGCCTAATGGTTAAGGTCTTAACTCTTACTCTGGCCTAATGGGTAAGGTCTTAAACTCTTACTCTGGACTAATGGGTAAGGTCTTAGACTCTTACTCTGGCCTACTGGTTAAGGTCTTAAATCTTACTCTGGCCTAATGGTATAGGTTTTAACTCTTACTGTGGCCTAATGGTTAAGGTCTTACCTCTTACTCTGGCCAAATGGTTAAGGTCTTAGACTCTTACTTTGGCCTCATGGTTAAGGTCTTAACTCTTACTATTGACTAATGGTTAAGGTCTTAACTCTTACTCTGGCCTAATGGTTAAGGTCTTAGACTCTTACTCTGGCCTAATGGTTAAGGTCTTAACTCTTACTCTGGCCTAATGGGTAAGGTCTTGACTCTTACTCTGGTCTAATGGTTAAGGTCTATACTCTTACTCTGGCCTAATACTTAAGGTCTTAACTCTTACTCTGGCCTAATGGTTAAGATCTTAGACTCTTACTCTGGCCCAATGTTTAAGGTCTTAAGTCTTACTCTGGCCTAAAGGTTAGGGTCTTAACTCTTGCTCTGGCCTAATGGTTAAGGTCTCAAACTCTTACTCTGGCCTTATGGTTAAGGTCTTAACTCTTACTCTGGCCTAATGGGTAAGGTCTTAGACTATTACTCTGGCCTAATGGTTAAGGTCTTAGACTCTTACTCTGGCCTAATGGTTAAGGTATAGACTCTTATTCTGGACTAATGGTTAAGGTCTTAACTCTTCCTCTGGACTAATGGCTAAGTTCTTAACTCTTAGTCTGACCTAATGGTTAAGGTCTCAGACTCTTACTCTTGCCTAATGGTTAAGGTCTTAACTCTTACTCTGGCCTAATGGTTAAGGTCTTAACTCTTACTCTGGCCTAATGGTTAAGGTCTTAGACTCTTACACTGGCCTACTGGTTAATGTCTTTGCTCTTACTCTGGCCTACTGGTTAAGGTCCTAGACTCTTACTCTGGCTGTGAGAAGTTGGCCTGGCAATTGCTGTTCCTAGTTATAGGGACACCTTGCTGTGAGAAGTTGGCCTGGCATATGCTGTTCCTAGTTATAGGGACACCTTGCACCAGTCCAATTCGACTCCTATTGATGGTAGGTTTAAGACAACCTTTAAAGAAAGCTATCCTAGTGGTAGCTGTGGAGAGCAGCCTTCAGGCTAAGTCTTGAAGGAGTGTTAAGCTTATTGTTTTACCATAATAACCTCTTGAATAACCAAATGAAAGAGTAGCCCACACAGGTATATATATAAAATATATGTATTTATTCTAGACAGAATCCCACAGTCACTTTATGTGGCTAGTGGCAAAGTTACAATTCAAACAAGCATTTCTAAACACAATAAATAGCACAGAAATCAATGGGCCCCAGGGGGGGACCAAACCATATACTAAAATAGTGGTATAAGAACCACGACAATTCTACAGGCAATGCCTAGGGCATTCAGGATCGCTGGCCCCTTAAGAATCCACCCACAGTTAAGAGGAAGGGGACCCACGGGAGGCGTGTGCAGTGCGAGAAGCTGCTGTCGGGATCGCAATGTTAGCCTATGGAGAATGTCGCGGTTGAATAATTAAGGTTTAAGGACACTTCTAACAACAGTACAAAGTTAAGGCTTGAGACTTAAGGCTTTGGAGAGCCCACCACCACGGGAGTACCGAAGTACCACTGTTACCTGCCCCAGGGAAGCCGGGTGCATAGGTCGATTCTGGTGTCGGGTCGCGGGCTGATTTTCTATGGAAAAGGAGTCCAAACTGCTGCTAGCTGGAAGTGTCGCTGAAGTCGTGAAGATTGAAGTTGAAGAAAAGACAAAGATGAACCTGAAAGCAGAGGGGACAGAGTCTGGGTCACAGCAGAGTGACCAGGGAGCTCACAGGAAGGAGCTCGTGGATGTCGGGTGCTTCAGGTGCGGGAGGTACAGCTGGGCTCTGCAGTCACGGGCTCCGGGAGGCTTCAAGGAAGGCCAACTTCTGGAGGGCGACTGTCCCACGTCGGCTGAGGGTCGCTGCGGTGTTAGTGTCCCGATTGGATCCACTAAGCATTGGCAACCGCAACCCACGCAAGATGAACAAAGCAGCTGCTGGTGCAGACCCACGAGGTCCGAGGGTGCTCTCCTTTGCAGGGAGCGTAGAGCAGGCCTGGAGCAACCAGGGGAACTCTTAGAAAGGAAGATTGTCCTCCGTCAGGGCCCACAAGTCGAGAGACAAGGGACCGCGGAAGGCAGCAAAATGGAGTGCGTAAAAGTGCTCCCACGGGCCACCGGAGCGGGCCAGGGAGCTGAGGGTCGGCACAAATGCTGCTTGAAGGTTGGCTCAAGAATGGGCCAAAGCACAACTTCCCCACTGGTCGGGGTCGTGTGCTGGACAAGAGGTGGCCGGTGTCTCGGGGTATGCGGGGATCTCGACACCCACGTGGTCCAGGGTGCTCAGACTTGCTGGGCACACTCACAGGACGCTGGGATGCACTGGAGACCCACCTCGAGGTTGCTGGAAGGCGTCGAAGGTCGTGAGAGCAACGAAGTTCCAACCGGGTATCTTGTAGTCTTTTAGGTGCCTGCCAAGCAGGGGGATAACTCCTTTATCCCAAGGGAGATTTCTTCAGTCAGCTGGGCAGCAGCTCGTCGAAGGTCAGTTCTGTGAAGTCCTGTACGAATCTAAGGCTCTAGGGCAAAGTTATTCCCATATATCCCCAAGATTAGGGGATGGTCCAAAATAGAGCCTACCAATCAGAGTAGAGGCGGGAAAGGGTGGCTACACCCACTCCCCTTTGTGTGTTTCCCGCCTGGGCGAGGGGCAGGATGCCCCTGAACCGGTTCCAGGCGGTGTGTGCAGAATTGGGGCTCTGCAGCTGCCTACGTGCAACTCTGAATGGACTTTTGGTGCACCCACCCTGTTCCAATCCACATATCCTGTCTGGGGAGGTGCTGGCACCTCCCTGCCACAGGAGACCTATTGTCCAGATGGCGAGGCTGGGGTTTTCCCCAGCAACAGCCAGCCAGAGTCGTGTAGGTGGCGAACAGTAGCCATTTTGTGGTACATGTGCACTTTTAAATTGGTTTCCAAATTCTACCGCTTTTCCCATATCACCCTCCTAGCAAGGGGGAATCGTGCCCCCATGCCCATGGCTGGACTGGGGGTAGGATTCCTTCATGTTTGACACCAAACACGATATGGTTTGGTGTAGCCATTCCAAAGTTACAGCGATGACGCAATAACTTATAATGCGGTAAGAGTATATGGTATGGCTACACTACAAACAACCCAGTAACGATTTTACCAAGGTTGCAGAGAGGTCCTACTCACGTAGGGGTCCCCCCTCACACATACCTCAGCACCCAGCCCTGTAGGATTACCAGGGCCTGCCATAGGGGTGACCTATGAGAGTATATGTGTTGTATGGTATGGGACATAGGGTACCTACGTCCCTGTAAGGGGTGCTAGCACCACCTTACCCAGGCTACAGTAGTGGCCTGGTGGTGTCAGTTTGGGTGGCTGTCCCAGGGTGGCACAATAAGTGCTGCAGACCTGGTAGGCCTACTGGGGGACCCATGCCCTGGGTACCTAGGGTACCATCTACAAGGGACTGGATGGGCATGCCCAGCATCCAATTATGTTTGTACCTAGAGTACTCACAACAGTTTTAGGGAAAAAGCAGATAGGCTGGGGTCCTGGATAGCAGGATCCCAGCCAGACTAGTCAAAAACCACTTAAATACCAGGCAAAAAGTTGGGGGCAACCATTAGTCAGATTCCACTCTCCTACATAACCCCCCCCCAAACGAAAGGAGATAAGGCTAACCTTGTCCAGATAAGCCTTTATTTCCTGAGTGGCCATATAAGGAAGAACCTGTACTAACATGGTTGCTCCCTGAGTCATGGTCCACTTGGGAAATCCTACCCCAAGGGGTTCTAGAGTTTCTCCAAAGTCTAGGGAAATTACCTGTATTGGTTTTTGGGTCAGAGGTGGGCTGGTGGGGTGTCTGAGTCTGGAAGTGAGACCCTACTTGGGTTGGTCTCAACCTCCTCAGATCACTGGCCACTATGGAAGCCTTTCTGCCCATGACTGTGTCATATCTGGCCCTAAGGGTCAACCTCTGGCTGCCTACAGCTGGGGGTTGGATCCCTTTGGCTGGAATAGTGGAGGGCACTGGAAGGTTTGGGGCAGCTAGGCCCCAGGTTTCCCTGTGCTCAACAACATCCATTTGAGGGGTGCCTATACCTAGGGGTAAGGGGGATCCCTCAGTTTGTAGAGGAATATTCACCTGGCTGAAACTACTCTGCTGGGTGTCCCTAATCTGTTGATGAGGGGGTTCCTCTGGGCAGGGGCCCAATAAGGGTCCACTGACCCCCCTGACCTCTGCAGCCCTGGGCTGACTGAGGCAGGGTAGAGAGGGGCAGGATACCTGCTCCAGACTGGGTACCACCTTGGAAGGATCCCCTGCCATCAGAGAGGTGGGCAGGCCAAGCCTGTCCACTTCTGGGGCAGTTACTTCACAAGGGGCAGGGTCAGTTCCCTGAGAAACTGGACCTTTACCTGTAGTCTGGTGGGGGGAAGACTGCTCTTCCTCCCCTATGCTCTCTGTTTGTGTAGAGTGATCCATAGTTTCAGGCTTCACTCTTTCTATTTCCTCCTGGGGTGGAGGTGAGGCCCTCAGGGTCTCATCCACTCTCTCAGGAATTCCTACCATTTTCAAATGGGCCTTGTGGTCAACCTCAGCCCAGGCTGAGATTTCTAGATCATTCCCCAGTAGACAATCTACAGGCAAGTTTGGGGACACTGCCACTCTCTTGGGGCCAGTGACTCCTCCCCAGCTGAGATTTATCACTGCCATGGGATGATCTGTCCTGATTCCATCAATGTTGGTCACCTGATAGCTAAACCCAGGTAAAAGCTGATCTAGGGGCACTAGCCTCTTGGTCACCATGGTGACACTGGCCCCTGTGTCCTTATAGGCCACAGCCTTCTGACCATTGATTATTGGTTCTTGTCTGTACCTGCCCAGAATACTGGGGCTCATGGTGAAGTTGGCAAACCCCATGCCACCATCACAGACCATAGTTGCTAATGCAGGGGACCTGGCTAGGCCAGAGTCCACTGGTGTCCCCAAAGAGAACCCAACTAAGTTTTTGGGTGCACTCCCACCACCTGGGGGACTACTACTAGTAGTAACAGGAGGTGTTGGAGCTGGTTTTGGAGGAACATTTTCTTTATTGCCATTCTTAGGACAGCTGGTGTCAGTCTTCCAGTGGCCAGGTTTCTTACACACATGGCAATATGGTTTCTTGGTATTAGAGGAAGTATTTTGGGACCCACCCCCAGCACTGGTTTGTTGGGGCCCTTCAGAGGACTTTTCTTGTTTATCATCCCCACCTTTCTCTTTGGGCTTAGTGGAATCCTTCTTCTGGTCACCAACTTGGTTCTTAGGCCTAATCCTGGTTCTGACCCATTTGTCTGCCTTCTTTCCCAATTCTTGGGGAGAGGTCAGATCAGAGTCCACCAGGTGCTGGTGTAAAAGTTGGTTCTGACAATTATTAAGAATCTGCTCCCTCATAATGAGATTATACAATCCTTGATAATCATTAACTTTACTGCCATTTAACCAACCTTCCAGTGCCTTGGTTGCACAATCCACAAAGTCTACCCAATCTTGATTCTGTGCTTTCTGGGTGTCTCTGAACTTAAGTCTGTATTGATCAGTGGTTAAGCCAAACCCATCTATTAAAGCAGCTTTCAAGATATAATAATCATCAGCATCCTCTTCTCTTACAGAGAGGAGCTTGTCTCTCCCTTTATCTGAAAAGGAGAGCCACAGGATTGCTGCCCACTGCTCTACAGGGACCCTCTGTACTCTACAGGCCCTTTCAAGAGCAGATATCCATTTGTGGATATCATCCCCATTCTGATAGGGGGGCACAATCTTGTGGAGGTTCCTATTGTCAGGGACTCTCTCTCTAACTCTAGGGGTTTCATTACTGCCACCAGGGATCTCTAGACCCCACTTTCTTGAAGCTTTCTGAAGCTCCAGGGTTTCCCTGTCCAATGCTAACTGTTCTCTTTTAAGCTCAAGCTTAGCCTGCTCAAATTTGATCAGTCTGCATTTCCTCTCATGAGAGGTTTCTCTTCTCTGAGAAGAGGCAGAGGACCCTTTGGATCCCTTAGAATGGTTGGATCCCACTGAGGGGGATCTGTTCCTTCTTGGACCCACCACTCCCCTTTTAAGGGTGGAGGGAGTGCCTCTTGGGCCATCACCTCCATGCTGTGAGTGGTTTGTTTCTTCCAGGTCAGGATTTTCATCCTCTTCCTGTTCCTCTTCAGATTCCACTCTGGGAGTGTCCTCTTCTGAGGGGTGCCCACCCACTCTGTCCGTCCCTCTGGATCCTATGGACTCCATAAAGTCTGCTATGAGCAGGATCTCTTTGAGACGTTTTGTGTTGGCACCTCTTTCTGTCTTCAGTCCCCTAAGGGTGCACATTTCCCTGAGCTCTGCAAAGGTGAAATTATCATACTTATCTACTGGGACCCTCTGGGGTCCTTCCATAGCCTTAGTGCCACCTGAAGACATGTTTAGTGTAGTGATGTATCTACCTACACTAAGTGTGGCCTACTGAACCCTCTCTTGAGTTGTAGTCAAGGTGTGCTAAACCCTCTACACACAACTCCAAGTTCAGTAGAACTTATTGTATTCTAGCTTGAATTTATATGTACCTTTGGTACCTTGTGGCTTCCACTTTAGAAATTCAATTTGTTATCTGGTAAAACAATGGCAAGCTTGAATCCAACCGCTGCACACCAATGTGAGAAGTTGGCCTGGCATATGCTGTTCCTAGTTATAGGGACACCTTGCACCAGTCCAATTCGACTCCTATTGATGGTAGGTTTAAGACAACCTTTAAAGAAAGCTATCCTAGTGGTAGCTGTGGAGAGCAGCCTTCAGGCTAAGTCTTGAAGGAGTGTTAAGCTTATTGTTTTACCATAATAACCTCTTGAATAACCAAATGAAAGAGTAGCCCACACAGGTATATATATAAAATATATGTATTTATTCTAGACAGAATCCCACAGTCACTTTATGTGGCTAGTGGCAAAGTTACAATTCAAACAAGCATTTCTAAACACAATAAATAGCACAGAAATCAATGGGCCCCAGGGGGGGACCAAACCATATACTAAAATAGTGGTATAAGAACCACGACAATTCTACAGGCAATGCCTAGGGCATTCAGGATCGCTGGCCCCTTAAGAATCCACCCACAGTTAAGAGGAAGGGGACCCACGGGAGGCGTGTGCAGTGCGAGAAGCTGCTGTCGGGATCGCAATGTTAGCCTATGGAGAATGTCGCGGTTGAATAATTAAGGTTTAAGGACACTTCTAACAACAGTACAAAGTTAAGGCTTGAGACTTAAGGCTTTGGAGAGCCCACCACCACGGGAGTACCGAAGTACCACTGTTACCTGCCCCAGGGAAGCCGGGTGCATAGGTCGATTCTGGTGTCGGGTCGCGGGCTGATTTTCTATGGAAAAGGAGTCCAAACTGCTGCTAGCTGGAAGTGTCGCTGAAGTCGTGAAGATTGAAGTTGAAGAAAAGACAAAGATGAACCTGAAAGCAGAGGGGACAGAGTCTGGGTCACAGCAGAGTGACCAGGGAGCTCACAGGAAGGAGCTCGTGGATGTCGGGTGCTTCAGGTGCGGGAGGTACAGCTGGGCTCTGCAGTCACGGGCTCCGGGAGGCTTCAAGGAAGGCCAGCTTCTGGAGGGCGACTGTCCCACGTCGGCTGAGGGTCGCTGCGGTGTTAGTGTCCCGATTGGATCCACTAAGCATTGGCAACCGCAACCCACGCAAGATGAACAAAGCAGCTGCTGGTGCAGACCCACGAGGTCTGAGGGTGCTCTCCTTTGCAGGGAGCGTAGAGCAGGCCTGGAGCAACCAGGGGAACTCTTAGAAAGGAAGATTGTCCTCCGTCAGGGCCCACAAGTTGAGAGACAAGGGACCGCGGAAGGCAGCAAAATGGAGTGCGTAAAAGTGCTCCCACGGGCCACCGGAGCGGGCCAGGGAGCTGAGGGTCGGCACAAATGCTGCTTGAAGGTTGGCTCAAGAATGGGCCAAAGCACAACTTCCCCACTGGTCGGGGTCGTGTGCTGGACAAGAGGTGGCCGGTGTCTCGGGGTATGCAGGGATCTCGACACCCACGTGGTCCAGGGTGCTCAGACTTGCTGGGCACACTCACAGGACGCTGGGATGCACTGGAGACCCACCTCGAGGTTGCTGGAAGGCGTCGAAGGTCGTGAGAGCAACGAAGTTCCAACCGGGTATCTTGTAGTCTTTTAGGTGCCTGCCAAGCAGGGGGATAACTCCTTTATCCCAAGGGAGATTTCTTCAGTCAGCTGGGCAGCAGCTCGTCGAAGGTCAGTTCTGTGAAGTCCTGTACGAATCTAAGGCTCTAGGGCAAAGTTATTCCCATATATCCCCAAGATTAGGGGATGGTCCAAAATAGAGCCTACCAATCAGAGTAGAGGCGGGAAAGGGTGGCTACACCCACTCCCCTTTGTGTGTTTCCCGCCTGGGCGAGGGGCAGGATGCCCCTGAACCGGTTCCAGGCGGTGTGTGCAGAATTGGGGCTCTGCAGCTGCCTACGTGCAACTCTGAATGGACTTTTGGTGCACCCACCCTGTTCCAATCCACATATCCTGTCTGGGGAGGTGCTGGCACCTCCCTGCCACAGGAGCCCTATTGTCCAGATGGCGAGGCTGGGGTTTTCCCCAGCAACAGCCAGCCAGAGTCGTGTAGGTGGCGAACAGTAGCCATTTTGTGGTACATGTGCACTTTTAAATTGGTTTCCAAATTCTACCGCTTTTCCCATATCACCCTCCTAGCAAGGGGGAATCGTGCCCCCATGCCCATGGCTGGACTGGGGGTAGGATTCCTTCATGTTTGACACCAAACACGATATGGTTTGGTGTAGCCATTCCAAAGTTACAGCGATGACGCAATAACTTATAATGCGGTAAGAGTATATGGTATGGCTACACTACAAACAACCCAGTAACGATTTTACGAAGGTTGCAGAGAGGTCCTACTCATGTAGGGGTCCCCCCTCACACATACCTCAGCACCCAGCCCTGTAGGATTACCAGGGCCTGCCATAGGGGTGACCTATGAGAGTATATGTGTTGTATGGTATGGGACATAGGGTACCTACGTCCCTGTAAGGGGTGCTAGCACCACCTTACCCAGGCTACAGTAGTGGCCTGGTGGTGTCAGTTTGGGTGGCTGTCCCAGGGTGGCACAATAAGTGCTGCAGACCTGGTAGGCCTACTGGGGGACCCATGCCCTGGGTACCTAGGGTACCATCTACAAGGGACTGGATGGGCATGCCCAGCATCCAATTATGTTTGTACCTAGAGTACTCACAACAGTTTTAGGGAGAAAGCAGATAGGCTGGGGTCCTGGATAGCAGGATCCCAGCCAGACTAGTCAAAAACCACTTAAATACCAGGCAAAAAGTTGGGGGCAACCATTAGTCAGATTCCACTCTCCTACACTTGCACCAGTCCAATTCGACTCCTATTGATGATAGGTTTAAGACAACCTTTAAAGAAAGCTATCCTAGTGGTAGCTGTGGAGAGCAGCCTTCAGGCTAAGTCTTGAAGGAGTGTTAAGCTTATTGTTTTACCATAATAACCTCTTGAATAACCAAATGAAAGAGTAGCCCACACAGGTATATATATAAAATATATGTATTTATTCTAGACAGAATCCCACAGTCACTTTATGTGGCTAGTGGCAAAGTTACACGTCAAACAAGCATTTCTAAACACAATAAATAGCACAGAAATCAATGGGCCCCAGGGGGGGACCAAACCATATACTAAAATAGTGGTATAAGAACCACGACAGTTCTACAGGCAATGCCTAGGGCATTCAGGATCGCTTGCCCCTTCAGAATCCACCCACAGTTAAGAGGAAGGGGACCCACGGGAGTCGCGTGCAGTGCAAAGAGCTGCTATCGGGATCGCAATGATAGCCTATGGAGAATGTCGCGGTTGAATATTTAAAGTTAAAGGACACTTCTAGCAACAGTACAAAGTTAAGGCTTGAGACTTAAGGCTTTGGGAAGCCCACCACCACGGGAGTACCGAAGTACCACTGTTACCTGCCCCAGGGAAGCCGGGTGCATAGGTCGATTCTGGTGTCGGGTCGCGGGCTGATTTCTTATGGAAAAGTAGTCCAAACTGCTGCTAGCTGCGAGTGTCGATGAAGTCGTGAAGACTGAAGTTGAAGAGAAGATAAAGATGAACCTGAAAGCAGAGGGGACAGAGTCTGGGTCACAGCAAGTGACCAGGGAGCTCACAGCAAGGAGCTCGTGGAAGTCGGGTGCTTCAGGTGTAGGAGGTACAGCTGGGCTCTGCAGTCACGGGCTCCGGGAGGCTTCAAGGAAGGCCAGCTTCTGGAGGGCGACTGTCCCACGTTGGCTGAGGGTCGCTGCGGTGTTAGTGTCCCGATTGGATCCACTAAGCATTGGCAACCGCAACCCACGCAAGATGGACAAAGCAGCTGCTGGTGCAGACCCACGAGGTCTGAGGGTGCTCTCCTTTGCAGGGAGCGTAGAGCAGGCCTGGAGCAACCAGGGGAACTCTTAGAAACAAAGATTGTCCTCCGTCAGGGCCCACAAGTCGAGGGACAATGGACCGCGGAAGGCAGCAAAATGGAGTGCGTAAAAGAGCTCCCACGGGCCACCGGAGCAGGCCAGGGAGCTGAGGGTCAGCACAAATGCTGCTGGATGGTTGGCTCAGAAATGGGCCAAAGCACAACTTCCCCACTGGTCGGGGTCGTGTGCTGGACAAGAGGTGGCCGGTGTCTCAGGGTATGCGGGGATCTCGGCACCCACGTGGTCCAGGGTGCTCAGACTTGCTGGGCACACTCACAGGACGCTGGGATGCACTGAAGACCCACCTCAAGGTTGCTGGAAGGCGTCGAAGGTCGGGAGAGCCACGAAGTTCCAACCGGGTATCTTGTAGTCTTTTAGGTGCCTGCCAAGCAGGGGGATAACTCCTTCATCCCAAGGGAGATTTCTTCAGTCAGCTGGGCAGCAGCTCGTCGAAGGTCAGTTCTGTGAAGTTCTGGACGAATCTAAGGCTCTAGGGCAAAGTTATTCCCATATATCCCCAAGATTAGGGGATGGTCCAAAAGCGAGCCTACCAATCAGAGTAGAGGCGGGAAAGGGTGGCTACACCCACTCCCCTTTGTGTGTTTCCCGCCTGGGCGAGGGGCAGGATGCCCCTGAACCGGTTCCAGGTGGTGTATGCAGAATTGGGGCTCTGCAGCTGCCTACGTGCAACTCTGAATGGACATTTGGTGCACCCACCCTGTTCCAATCCACATTATCCTGTCTGGGGAGGTTCTGGCACCTCCCTGCCACAGGAGCCCTATTGTCCAGCTGGCGAGGCTGGGGTTTTCCCCAGCAACAGCCAGCCAGAGTCGTGTAGGTGGCGGACAGTAGCCATTTTGTGGTACATGTGCACTTTTAAATTGGTGTCTAAAATCTACCGCTTTTCCCATATCACCCTCCTAGCAAGGGGGAATCGTGCCCCCATGCCCATGGCTGGACTGGGGGTATGATTCCTTCATGTTTGACACCAAACACGATATGGTTCTGTGTAGCCATTCTCAAGTTATCGCGATGACGCGATTCACTTATAATGCGGTTTAGAGTATATGGTATGGCTACACTACAAACAACCCAGTAACGGTTTTACGAAGGTTGCAGGGAGGTCCTACTCACGTAGGGGTCCCCCCTCACACATACCTCAGCACCCAGCCCTGTAGGATTACCAGGGCCTGCCATAGGGGTGACCTATGAGAGTATATGTGTTGTAATGGTATGGGACATAGGGTACCTACATCCCTGTAAGGGGTGCTAGCACCACCTTACCCAGGCTACAGTAGTGGCCTGGTGGTGTCAGTTTGGGTGGCTGTCCCAGGGTGGCACAATAAGTGCTGCAGCCCTGGTAGGCCTACTGGGGGACCCATGCCCTGGGTACCTAGGGTACCATCTACAAGGGACTGGAAGGGCATGCCCAGCATCCAATTATGTTTGTACCTAGAGTACTCACAACAGTTTTAGGGAGAAAGCAGATAGGCTGGGGTCCTGGATAGCAGGATCCCAGCCAGACTAGTCAAAAACCACTTAAATACCAGGCAAAAAGTTGGGGGCAACCATTAGTCAGATTCCACTCTCCTACATAACCCCCCCCCAAACGAAAGGAGATAAGGCTAACCTTGTCCAGATAAGCCTTTATTTCCTGAGTGGCCATATAAGGAAGAACCTGTACTAACTTGGTTGCTCCCTGTGTCATGGTCCACTTGGGAAATCCGACCCCAAGGGGTTCTAGAGTTTCTCCAAAGTCTAGGGAAATTACCTGTATTGGTTTTTGGGTCAGAGGTGGGCTGGTGGGGTGTCTGAGTCTGGAAGTGAGACCCTACTTGGGTTGGTCTCAACCTCCTCAGATCACTGGCCACTATGGAAGCCTTTCTGCCCAGGACGGTGTCATATCTGGCCCTAAGGGTCAACCTCTGGCTGCCTACAGCTGGGGGTTGGATCCCTTTGGCTGGAATAGTGGAGGGCACTGGAAGGTTTGGGGCAGCTAGGCCCCAGGTTTCCCTGTGCTCAACAACATCCATTTGAGGGGTGCCTATACCTAGGGGTAAGGGGGATCCCTCAGTTTGTAGAGGAATTTTCACCTGGCTGAAACTACTCTGCTGGGTGTCCCTAATCTGTTGATGAGGGGGTTCCTCTGGACAGGGGCCCAGTAAGGGTCCACTGACCTCCCTGACCTCTGCAGCCCTGGGCTGACTGAGGCAGGGTAGAGAGGGGCAGGATACCTGCTCCAGACTGGGTACCACCTTGGAAGGGTCCCCTGCCATCAGAGAGGTGGGCAGGCCAAGCCTGTCCACTTCTGGGGCAGTTACTTCACAAGGGGCAGGATCAGTTCCCTGAGAAACTGGACCTTTACCTGTAGTCTGGTGGGGGGGAGACTGCTCCTCCTCCCCTATGCTCTCTGTTTGTGTAGAGTGATCCATAGTTTCAGGCTTCACTCTTTCTATTTTCTCCTGGGGTGGAGGTGAGGCCCTCGGGGTCTCATCCACTCTCTCAGGGATTCCTACCATTTTCAAATGGGCCTTGTGGTCAACCTCAGCCCAGGCTGAGATTTCTAGATCATTCCCCAGTAGACAATCCACAGGCAAGTTTGGGGACACTGCCACTCTCTTGGGGCCAGTGACCCCTCCCCAGCTGAGATTGATCACTGCCATGGGATGATCTGTCCTGATTCCATCAATGTTGGTCACCTGATAGCTAAACCCAGGTAAAAGCTGATCTAGGGGCACTAGCCTCTTGGTCACCATGGTGACACTGGCCCCTGTGTCCTTATAGGCCACAGCCTTCTGACCATTGATTATTGGTTCTTGTCTGTACCTGCCCAGAATACTGGGGCTCATGGTAAAGTTGGCAAACCCCATGCCACCATCACAGACCATAGTTGCTAATGCAGGGGACCTGGCTAGGCCAGAGTCCACTGGTGTCCCCAAAGAGAACCCAACTAAGTTTATGGGTGCACTCCCACCACCTGGGGGATTACTACTAGTAGTAACAGGAGGTGTTGGAGCAGGTTTTGGAGGAACATTCTCTTTATTGCCATTCTTAGGACAGCTGGAGTCAGTTTTCCAGTGGCCAGGTTTCTTACACACATGGCAATATGGTTTCTTGTTATTAGAGGAAGTATTTTGGGACCCACCCCCAGCACTGGGTTGTTGGGGCCCTTCAGAGGACTTTTCTGTTTTATCATCCCCACCTTTCTCTTTGGGCTTAGTGGAATACTTCTTCTGGTCACCAACTTGGTTCTTAGGCCTGATCCTGGTTCTGACCCATTTGTCTGCCTTCTTTCCCAATTCTTGGGGAGAGGTCAGATCAGAGTCCACCAGGTGCTGGTGTAAAAGTTGGTTCTGACAATTATTAAGAATCTGCTCCCTCATAATGAGATTATACAATCCTTGATAATCATTAACTTTACTGCCATTTAACCAACCTTCCAGTGCCTTGGTTGCACAATCCACAAAGTCTACCCAATCTTGATTCTGTGCTTTCTGGGTGTCTCTGAACTTAAGTCTGTATTGATCAGTGGTTAAGCCAAACCCATCTATTAAAGCAGCTTTCAAGATATAATAATCATCAGCATCCTCTTCTCTTCTCTCTACCTTTATCTGAAAAGGAGAGCCACAGGATTGCTGCCCACTGCTCTACAGGGACCCTCTGTACTCTACAGGCCCTTTCAAGAGCAGATATCCATTTGTGGATATCATCCCCATTCTGATAGGGGGGCACAATCTTGTGGAGGTTCCTATTGTCAGGGACTCTCTCTCTAACTCTAGGGGTTTCATTACTGCCACCAGGGATCTCTAGACCCCACTTTCTTGAAGCTTTCTGAAGCTCCAGGGTTTCCCTGTCTAATGCTAACTGTTCTCTTTTAAGCTCAAGCTTAGCCTGCTCAAATTTTATCAGTCTGCATTTCCTCTCATGAGAGGTTTCTCTTCTCTGAGAAGAGGCAGAGGACCCTTTGGATCCCTTAGAATGGTTGGATCCCACTGAGGGGGATCTGTTCCTTCTTGGACCCACCACTCCCCTTTTAAGGGTGGAGGGAGTGCCTCTTGGGCCATAACCTCCATGCTGTGAGTGGTCTGTTTCTTCCAGGTCAGGATTTTCATCCTCTTCCTGTTCCTCTTCAGATTCCACTCTGGGAGTGTCCTCTTCTGAGGGGTGCCCACCCACGTTGTCCGTCCCTCTGGATCCTATGGACTCCATAAAGTCTGCTATGAGCAGGATCTCCTTGAGACGTTTTGTGTTGGCACCTCTTTCTGTCTTCAGTCTTCTAAGGGTGCACATTTCCCTGAGCTCTGCAAAGGTGAAATTATCATACTTATCTATTGGGACCCTCTGGGGTCCTTCCATAGCCTTAGTGCCACTTGAAGACATGTTTAGTGTAGTGATGTATCTACCTACACTAAGTGTGGCCTACTGAACCCTCTCTTGAGTTGTAGTCAAGGTGTGCTAAACCCTCTACACACAACTCTAAGTTCAGTAGAACTTATTGTATTCTAGCTTGAATTTATATGTACCTTTGGTACCAAGTGGCTTTCACTTTAGAAATTCAATTTGTTATCTGGTAAAACAATGGCAAGCTTGAATCCAACCGCTGCACACCAATGTGAGAAGTTGGCCTGGCATATGCTGTTCCTAGTTATAGGGACACCTTGCACCAGTCCAATTCGACTCCTATTGATGATAGGTTTAAGACAACCTTTAAAGAAAGCTATCCTAGTGGTAGCTGTGGAGAGCAGCCTTCAGGCTAAGTCTTGAAGGAGTGTTCAGCTTATTGTTTTACCATAATAAACTCTTGAATAACCAAATGAAAGAGTAGCCCACACAGGTATATATATAAAATATATGTATTTATTCTAGACAGAATCCCACAGTCACTTTATGTGGCTAGTGGCAAAGTTACACGTCAAACAAGCATTTCTAAACACAATAAATAGCACAGAAATCAATGGGCCCCGGGGGGGGACCAAACCATATACTAAAATAGTGGTATAAGAACCACGACAATTCTACAGGCAATGCCTAGGGCATTCAGGATCGCTTGCCCCTTCAGAATCCACCCACAGTTAAGAGGAAGGGGACCCACGGGAGTCGCGTGCAGTGCAAAGAGCTGCTATCGGGATCGCAATGATAGCCTATGGAGAATGTCGCGGTTGAATATTTAAAGTTAAAGGACACTTCTAGCAACAGTACAAAGTTAAGGCTTGAGACTTAAGGCTTTGGGGAGCCCACCACCACGGGAGTACCGAAGTACCACTGTTACCTGCCCCAGGGAAGCCGGGTGCATAGGTCGATTCTGGTGTCGGGTCGCGGGCTGATTTCCTATGGAAAAGTAGTCCAAACTGCTGCTAGCTGCGAGTGTCGATGAAGTCGTGAAGACTGAAGTTGAAGAGAAGATAAAGATGAACCTGAAAGCAGAGGGGACAGAGTCTGGGTCACAGCAAGTGACCAGGGAGCTCACAGCAAGGAGCTCGTGGAAGTCGGGTGCTTCAGGTGTAGGAGGTACAGCTGGGCTCTGCAGTAGCGGGCTCCGGGAGGCTTCAAGGAAGGCCAGCTTCTTGAGGGCGACTGTCCCACGTTGGCTGAGGGTCGCTGCGGTGTTAGTGTCCCGATTGGATCCACTAAGCATTGGCAACCGCAACCCACGCAAGACGGACAAAGCAGCTGCTGGTGCAGACCCACGAGGTCTGAGGGTGCTCTCCTTTGCAGGGAACGTAGAGCAGGCCTGGAGCAACCAGAGGAACTCTTAGAAACAAAGATTGTCCTCCGTCAGGGCCCACAAGTCGAGGGACAAGGGACCGCGGAAGGCAGCAAAATGGAGTGCGTAAAAGGGCTCCCACGGGCCACCGGAGCGGGCCAGGGAGCTGAGGGTCAGCACAAATGCTGCTGGATGGTTGGCTCAGAAATGGGCCAAAGCACAACTTCCCCACTGGTCGGGGTCGTGTGTTGGACAAGAGGTGGCCGGTGTCTCGGGGTATGCGGGGATCTCGACACCCACGTGGTCCAGGGTGCTCAGACTTGCTGGGCACACTCACAGGACGCTGGGATGCACTGGAGACCCACCTCGAGGTTGCTGGAAGGCGTCGAAGGTCGGGAGAGCCACGAAGTTCCAACCGGGTATCTTGTAGTCTTTTAGGTGCCTGCCAAGCAGGGGGATAACTCCTTTATCCCAAGGGAGATTTCTTCAGTCAGCTGGGCAGCAGCTCGTCGAAGGTCAGTTCTGTGAAGTTCTGGACGAATCTAAGGCTCTAGGGCAAAGTTATTCCCATATATCCCCAAGATTAGGGGATGGTCCAAAAGCGAGCCTACCAATCAGAGTAGAGGCGGGAAAGGGTGGCTACACCCACTCCCCTTTGTGTGTTTCCCGCCTGGGCGAGGGGCAGGATGCCCCTGAACCGGTTCCAGGCGGTGTATGCAGAATTGGGGCTCTGCAGCTGCCTACGTGCAACTCTGAATGGACATTTGGTGCACCCACCCTGTTCCAATCCACATTATCCTGTCTGGGGAGGTGCTGGCACCTCCCTGCCACAGGAGCCCTATTGTCCAGCTGGCGAGGCTGGGGTTTTCCCCAGCAACAGCCAGCCAGAGTCGTGTAGGTGGCGGACAGTAGCCATTTTGTGGTACATGTGCACTTTTAAATTGGTGTCTAAAATCTACCGCTTTTCCCATATCACCCTCCTAGCAAGGGGGAATCGTGCCCCCATGCCCATGGCTGGACTGGGGGTATGATTCCTTCATGTTTGACACCAAACACGATATGGTTCTGTGTAGCCATTCTCAAGTTATCGCGATGACGCGATTCACTTATAATGCGGTTTAGAGTATATGGTATGGCTACACTACAAACAACCCAGTAACGGTTTTACGAAGGTTGCAGGGAGGTCCTACTCACGTAGGGGTCCCCCCTCACACATACCTCAGCACCCAGCCCTGTAGGATTACCAGGGCCTGCCATAGGGGTGACCTATGAGAGTATATGTGTTGTAATGGTATGGGACATAGGGTACCTACATCCCTGTAAGGGGTGCTAGCACCACCTTACCCAGGCTACAGTAGTGGCCTGGTGGTGTCAGTTTGGGTGGCTGTCCCAGGGTGGCACAATAAGTGCTGCAGCCCTGGTAGGCCTACTGGGGGACCCATGCCCTGGGTACCTAGGGTACCATCTACAAGGGACTGGAAGGGCATGCCCAGCATCCAATTATGTTTGTACCTAGAGTACTCACAACAGTTTTAGGGAGAAAGCAGATAGGCTGGGGTCCTGGATAGCAGGATCCCAGCCAGACTAGTCAAAAACCACTTAAATACCAGGCAAAAGGTTGGGGGCAACCATTAGTCAGATTCCACTCTCCTACACTGGCCTAATGGTTAAGGTCCTAACTCTTACTATTGACTAATGGTTAAGTTCTTAACTGTTACTCTGGCCTAATGGGTAAGGTCTTAGACTCGTACTCTAGCCTAATGTTAAAGGTCTAGACCCTTACTCTGACCTAGTGCTTAAGGCTTTAAATCTTACTATGGCCTAATGATTAAGGTCTAAGACTCTTACTCTTGCCTAATGGTTAAGGTCTTAACTCTTACTCTGTACTAATGGTTACGGTCTTAGACTCTTACTCTGGCCTAATGGTTAAGGTCTTAACTCTTACTCTGGCCTAATGGGTAAGGTCTTAGACTCTTACTCTGGCCTACTGGTTAAGGTCTTAACTCTTACTCTGGTCTAATGGTTAAGGTCTTAACTCTTACTCTGGACTAATGGTTAAGGTCTTAGACTCTCACTCTGGCATAATGGTTAAGGTCTTAAATCTTACTCTGGCCTACTGGTTAAGGTCTTGACTCTCACTCTGGCCAAATGGTTACGGTCTAGACTCCTACTCTGGCCTACTGGTTAAGGTCTTAACTCTTACTCTGGCCTAATGGTGAAGGTCTTAGACTCTTACTCTGGCCTACTGGTTAAGACCTTAACTCTTACTCTGGCCTAATGGTTAAGGTTTTAACTCTTACTCTGGCCTAATGGTTAAGGTTTTAGACTCTTACTCTGGCCTAATGGTTAAGGTCTTATCTCTTACTCTAGCCTAATGGTTAAGGTATTAGACTCTTACTCTGGCCTAATGGTTAAGGTCTTGACTCTTACTCTGGTCTAATGGTTAAGGTCTAGACTCTTACTCTGGCCTTATGATTAAGGTCTTAACTCTTACTCTGGCCTAATGGTTAAGGTCTTAGACTCTTACTCTGGCCTAATGGTTAAGGTCTTAACTCTTACTCTGGCCTAATGGGTAAGGTCTTAGACTCTTACTCTGGACTAATGGGTAAGGTCTTAGACTCTTACTCTGGCCTACTGGTTAAGGTCTTAAATCTTACTCTGGCCTAATGGTATAGGTTTTAACTCTTACTGTGGCCTAATGGTTAAGGTCTTACCTCTTACTCTGGCCAAATGGTTAAGGTCTTAGACTCTTACTTTGGCCTCATGGTTAAGGTCTTAACTCTTACTATTGACTAATGGTTAAGGTCTTAACTCTTACTCTGGCCTAATGGTTAAGGTCTTAGACTCTTACTCTGGCCTAATGGTTAAGGTCTTAACTCTTACTCTGGCCTAATGGGTAAGGTCTTGACTCTTACTCTGGTCTAATGGTTAAGGTCTATACTCTTACTCTGGCCTAATACTTAAGGTCTTAACTCTTACTCTGGCCTAATGGTTAAGATCTTAGACTCTTACTCTGGCCCAATGTTTAAGGTCTTAAGTCTTACTCTGGCCTAAAGGTTAGGGTCTTAACTCTTGCTCTGGCCTAATGGTTAAGGTCTCAAACTCTTACTCTGGCCTACTGGTTAAGGTCTTAGACTCGTACTCTGGCCTAATGTTAAAGGTCTAGACTCTTACTCTGACCTAGTGCTTAAGGCTTTAAATCTTACTATGGCCTAATGATTAAGGTCTAAGACTCTTACTCTTGCCTAATGGTTAAGGTCTTAACTCTTACTCTGTACTAATGGTTAAGGTCTTAGACTCTTACTCTGGCCTAATGGTTAAGGTCTTAACTCTTACTCTGGCCTAATGGGTAAGGTCTTAGACTCTTACTCTGGCCTACTGGTTAAGGTCTTAACTCTTACTCTGGTCTAATGGTTAAGGTCTTAACTCTTACTCTGGACTAATGGTTAAGGTCTTAGACTCTCACTCTGGCATAATGGTTAAGGTCTTAACTCTTACTCTGGCCTACTGGTTAAGGTCTTAGACTCTTACTCTGGACTAATGGTTAAGGTCTTAGACTCTTACTCTGGCCTAATGGTTAAGGTCTTAACTCTTACTCTGGCCTACTGGTTAAGATCATAACTCTTATTCTGGCCTAATGGTTAAGCTCTTAGACTCTTACTCTGGCCTACTGGTTAAAGTCTTAACTCTTACTCTGGCCTAATGGTTAATGTTTTAACTCTTACTCTGTCCTAATGGTTGAGGTCTTAGACTCTTACACTGGCCTAATGGTTAAGGTCTTAACTCTTACTCTGGCCTACTGGTTAAGGTCTTAACTCTTACTCTGGCCTAATGGTTAAGGTCTTAGACTCTTACTCTGGCCTAATGGTTAAGGTCTTAACTCTTACTCTGGCCTAATGGTTAAAGTTTTAACTCTTCCTCTGGCCTAAAGGTTGAGGTCGTAGACTCTTACTCTGGCCTAATGGTTAAGGTCTAGACTCTTATTCTGGACTAATGGTTAAGGTCTTAACTCTTCCTCTGGACTAATGGCTAAGTTCTTAACTCTTAGTCTGACCTAACGGTTAAGGTCTTATACTCTTACTCTGGCCTACTGGTTAAGGTCTTAACTCTTACTCTGGCCTAATGGTTAAGGTTTTAACTCTTACTCTGGCCTAATGGTTAAGGTCTTAAACTCTTACTCTGGCCTACTGGTTAAGGTCATAACTCTTACTCTGGCCTACTGGTTAAGGTCTTACACTCTTACTCTGGCCTACTGGTTAAGGTCTTAACTCTAACTCTGGCCTAATGGATACAGTTTTAACTCTTACTCTGGCCTAATGGTTGAGGTCTTAGACTCTTACTCTTGCCTAATGGTTAAGGTCTTAACTCTTACTCTGACCTGATGGTTAAGGTCTTAACTCTTACTCTGGCCTAATGGGTAAGGTCTTAGACTCTTACTCTTGCCTAATGGTTAAGGTCTTAACTCTTACTCTGACCTTATGGTTAAGGTCTTAACTCTTACTCTGGCCTAATGGGTAAGGTCTTAGACTATTACTCTGGCCTAATGGTTAAGGTCTTAGACTCTTACTCTGGCCTAATGGTTAAGGTATAGACTCTTATTCTGGACTAATGGTTAAGGTCTTAACTCTTCCTCTGGACTAATGGCTAAGTTCTTAACTCTTAGTCTGACCTAATGGTTAAGGTCTCAGACTCTTACTCTTGCCTAATGGTTAAGGTCTTAACTCTTACTCTGGCCTAATGGTTAAGGTCTTAACTCTTACTCTGGCCTAATGGTTAAGGTCTTAGACTCTTACACTGGCCTACTGGTTAATGTCTTTGCTCTTACTCTGGCCTACTGGTTAAGGTCCTAGACTCTTACTCTGGCCTAATGGTTAAGGTCCTAACTCTTACTATTGACTAATGGTTAAGTTCTTAACTGTTACTCTGGCCTAATGGGTAAGGTCTTAGACTCTTACTCTGGCCTACTGGTTAAGGTCTTAAGACTTACTCTGGCCTAATGGGTAAGATCTTAGACTCTTACTCTGTCCTAATGGTTAAGGTCTTAGACTCTTACTCTGGCCTACTGGTTAAGGTCTTAAATCTTACTCTGGCCTAATGGTATAGGTTTTAACTCTTACTCTGGCCTAATGGTTAAGGTTTTAACTCTTACTCTGGCATAATGGTTAAGGTCTTACCTCTTACTCTGGCCAAATGGTTAAGGTCTTAGACTCTTACTTTGGCCTCATGGTTAAGGTCTTAACTCTTACTATTGACTAATGGTTAAGGTCTTAACTCTTACTCTGGCCTAATGGTTAAGGTCTTAGACTCTTACTCTGGCCTAATGGTTAAGGTCTTAACTCTTACTCTGGCCTCATGGTTAAGATCTTAGACTCTTACTCTGGCCCAATGTTTAAGGTCTTAAGTCTTACTCTGGCCTAATGGTTAGGGTCTTAACTCTTGCTCTGGCCTACTGGTTAAGATCATAACTCTTACTCTGGCCTAATGGTTAAGCTCTTAGACTCTTACTCTGGCCTACTGGTTAAAGGCTTAACTCTTACTCTGGCCTAATGGTTAATGTTTTAACTCTTACTCTGTCCAAATGGTTGATGTCTTAGACTCTTACACTGGCCTAATGGTTAAGGTCTTAACTCTTACTCTGGCCTACTGGTTAAGGTCTTAACTCTTACTCTGGCCTAATGGTTAAGGTATTAGACTCTTACTCTGGCCTAATGGTTAAGGTCTTGACTCTTACTCTGGTCTAATGGTTAAGGTCTAGACTCTTACTCTGGCCTTATGATTAAGGTCTTAACTCTTACTCTGGCCTAATGGTTAAAGTTTTAACTCTTCCTCTGGCCTAAAGGTTGAGGTCTTAGACTCTTACTCTGGCCTAATGGTTAAGGTCTAGACTCTTATTCTGGACTAATGGTTACGGTCTTAACTCTTCCTCTGGACTAATGGCTAAGTTCTTAACTCTTAGTCTGACCTAATGGTTAAGGTATTATACTCTTACTCTGGCCTACTGGTTAAGGTCTTAACTCTTACTCTGGTCTAATGGTTAAGGTTTTAACTCTTACTCTGGCCTAATGGTTAAGGTCTTAAACTCTTACTCTGGCCTACTGGTTAAGGTCTTAACTCTTACTCTGGCCTACTGGTTAAGGTCTTAGACTCTTACTCTGGCCTACTGGTTAAGGTCATAACTCTAACTCTGGCCTAATGGTTAAAGTTTTAACTCTTACTCTGGCCTAATGGTTGAGGTCTTAGACTCTTACTCTTGCCTAATGGTTAAGGTCTTAACTCTTACTCTGACCTTATGGTTAAGGTCTTAACTCTTACTCTGGCCTAATGGGTAAGGTCTTAGACTATTACTCTGGCCTAATGGTTAAGGTCTTAGACTCTTACTCTGGCCTAATGGTTAAGGTATAGACTCTTACTCTGGCCTAGTGGTTAAGGTCATAACTCTAACTCTGGCCTAATGGTTAAAGTTTTAACTCTTACTCTGGCCTAATGGTTGAGGTCTTAGACTCTTACTCTTGCCTAATGGTTAAGGTCTTAACTCTTACTCTGACCTTATGGTTAAGGTCTTAACTCTTACTCTGGCCTAATGGGTAAGGTCTTAGACTATTACTCTGGCCTAATGGTTAAGGTCTTAGACTCTTACTCTGGCCTAATGGTTAAGGTATAGACTCTTAGTCTGACCTAATGGTTAAGGTCTCAGACTCTTACTCTTGCCTACTGGTTAAGGTCTTAACTCTTACTCTGGCCTAATGGTTAAGGTCTTAACTCTTACTCTGGCCTAATGGTTAAGGTCTTAGACACTTACACTGGCTTACTGGTTAATGTCTTTGCTCTTACTCTGGGCTACTGGTTAAGGTCCTAGACTCTTACTCTGGCCTAATGGTTAAGGTCCTAACTCTTACTATTGACTAATGGTTAAGTTCTTAACTGTTACTCTGGCCTAATGGGTAAGGTCTTAGACTCTTACTCTGGCCTACTGGTTAAGGTCTTAAGTCTTACTCTGGCCTAATGGGTAAGATCTTAGACTCTTACTCTGTCCTAATGGTTAAGGTCTTAGACTCTTACTCTGGCCTACTGGTTAAGGTCTAGACTCTTACTCTGGCCTAATCCGTAAGGTCTTAACTCTTACTATGGCCTAATGGTTAAGGTCTTAGACTCTTACTCTGGCCTAATGGTTAAGGTCTTAACTCTTACTCTGGCCTAATGGGTAAGGTCTTAGACTCTTACTCTGGCCTAATGGTTAAGGTTTTAGACTCTTACTCTGGCCTAATGGTTAAGGTCTTAACTCTTCCTTAGGCCTAATGGTTAAGGTATTGGACTCTTACTCTGGCCTAATGGTTAAGGTCTTGAGTCTTACTCTGGCCTAATGGTTAAGGGGTTATACTCTTACTCTGGCCTAATGGCTAAGGTCTTGACTCTCACTCTGGCCAAATGGTTAAGGTCTAGACTCCTACTCTGGCCTACTGGTTAAGGTCTTAACTCTTACTCTGGCCTAATGGTGAAGGTCTTAGACTCTTACTCTGGCCTACTGGTTAGGACCTTAACTCTTACTCTGGCCTAATGGTTAAGGTTTTAACTCTTACTCTGGCCTAATGGTTAAGGTTTTAGACTCTTACTCTGGCCAAACGGTTAAAGTCTTAGACTCTTACTCTGGCCTAATGGTTAAGGTATTATCTCTTACTCTGGCCTAATGGTTAAGGTATTAGACTCTTACTCTGGCCTAATTGTTAAGGTCTTAACTCTTACTCTGGCCTAATGGTCAAGGTCTAGACTCTTACTCTGACCTAGTGCTTAAGGTTTTACCTCTTACTTTGGCCTAATGATTAAGGTCTAAGACTCTTACTCTTGCCTAATGGTTAAGGTCTTAACTCTTACTCTGGCCTAATGGTTAAGGTCTTAACTCTTACTCTGGCCTAATGGGTAAGGTCTTAGACTCTTACTCTGGACTACTGGTTAAGGTCTTAACTCTTACTCTGGCCTAATGGTTAAGGTCTTAACTCTTACTCTGGACTAATGGTTAAGGTCTTAGACTCTCACTCTGGCATAATGGTTAAGGTCTTAGACTCTTACACACGGCCTACTGGTTAATGTCTTTGCTCTTACTCTGGCCTACTGGTTAAGGTCCTAGACTCTTACTCTGGCCTAATGGTTAAGGTCCTAACTCTTACTATTGACTAATGGTTAAGTTCTTAACTGTTACTCTGGCCTAATGGGTAAGGTCTTAGACTCTTACTCTGGCCTACTGGTTAAGGTCTTAAGACTTACTCTGGCCTAATGGGTAAGATCTTAGACTCTTACTCTGTCCTAATGGTTAAGGTCTTAGACTCTTACTCTGGCCTACTGGTTAAGGTCTTAAATCTTACTCTGGCCTAATGGTATAGGTTTTAACTCTTACTCTGGCCTAATGGTTAAGGTTTTAACTCTTACTCTGGCATAATGGTTAAGGTCTTACCTCTTACTCTGGCCAAAGGGTTAAGGTCTTAGACTCTTACACTGGCCTACTGGTTAATGTCTTTGCTCTTACTCTGGCCTACTGGTTAAGGTCCTAGACTCTTACTCTGGCCTAATGGTTAAGGTCCTAACTCTTACTATTGACTAATGGTTAAGTTCTTAACTGTTACTCTGGCCTAATGGGTAAGGTCTTAGACTCTTACTCTGGCCTACTGGTTAAGGTCTTAAGACTTACTGTAGGAGAGTGGAATCTGACTAATGGTTGCCCCCAACTTTTTGCCTGGTATTTAAGTGGTTTTTGACTAGTCTGGCTGGGATCCTGCTATCCAGGACCCCAGCCTATCTGCTTTCTCCCTAAAACTGTTGTGAGTACTCTAGGTACAAACATAATTGGATGCTGGGCATGCCCTACCAGTCCCTGGTAGATGGTACCCTAGGTACCCAGGGCATGGGTCCCCCAGTAGGCCTACCAGGGCTGCAGCACTTATTGTGCCACCCTGGGACAGCCACCCAAACTGACACCACCAGGCCACTACTGTAGCCTGGGTAAGGTGGTGCTAGCACCCCTTACAGGGATGTAGGTACCCTATGTCCCATACCATTACAACACATATACTCTCATAGGTCACCCCTATGGCAGGCCCTGGTAATCCTACAGGGCTGGGTGCTGAGGTATGTGTGAGGGGGGACCCCTACGTGAGTAGGACCTCTCTGCAACCTCCGTAACACCGTTACTGGGTTGTTTGTAGTGTAGCCATACCATATACTCTTACCGCATTATAAGTTACTGCGTCATCGCTGTAACTTGGGACTGGCTACACAGAACCATATCGTGTTTGGTGTCAAACATGAAGGAATCATACCCCCAGTCCAGCCATGGGCATGGGGGCACGATTCCCCCTTGCTAGGAGGGTGATATGGGAAAAGCGGTAGATTTTAGACACCAATTTAAAAGTGCACGTGTACCATAAAATGGCTACTGTTCGCCACCTACACGACCCTGGCTGGCTGTTGCTGGGGAAAATCCCAGCCTCGCCAGCTGGACAATAGGGCTCCTGTGGCAGGGAGGTGCCAGCACCTCCCCAGACAGGATAATGTGGATTGGAACAGGGTGGGTGCACCAAATGTCCATTCAGAGTTGCACGTAGGCAGCTGCAGAGCCCCAATTCTGCATACACCGCCTGGAACCGGTTCAGGGGCATCCTGCCCCTCGCCCAGGTGGGAAACACACAAAGGGGAGTGGGTGTAGCCACCCTTTCCCGCCTCTACTCTGATTGGCAGGCTCTATTTTGGACCATCCCCTAATCTTGGGGATATATGGGAATAACTTTGCCCTAGAGCATTAGATTCGTCCAGAACTTCACAGAACTGACCTTCAACGAGCTGCTGCCCAGCTGACCGAAGAAATCTCCCTTGGGATAAAGGAGTTATCCCCCTGCTTGGCAGGCACCTAAAAGACTACAAGATACCCTGTTGGAACTTCGTTGCTCTCACGACCTTCGACGCCTTCCAGCAACCTCGAGGTGGGTCTCCAGTGCATCCCAGCGTCCTGTGAGCGTGCCCAGCAAGTCTGAGCACCCTGGACCACATGGGTGTTGAGATCCCTGCATACCCCGAGACACCGGCCACCTCTTGTCCAGCACACGACCCTGACCAGTGGGGAAGTTGTGCTTTGGCCCATTTCTGAGCCAACCATCCAGCAGCATTTGTGCCGACCCTCAGCTCCCTCGCCCGCTCCGGTGGCCCGTGGGAGCCCTTTTACGCACTCCATTTTGCTGCCTTCCACGGTCCCTTGTCCCTCGACTTGTGGGCCCTGACGGAGGACAATCTTTGCTTCTAAGAGTTCCCCTGGTTGCTCCAGGCCTGCTCTACGCTCCCTGAAAAAGAGAGCACCCTCAGACCTCGTGGGTCTGCACCAGCAGCTGCTTTGTTTATTTTGCGTGGGTTGCAGTTGCCAAGGCTTAGTGGATCCAATCGGGACACTAACACCGCAGCGACCCGCAGCCAACGAGCGACAGTCGCCCTCCAGAAGCTGGCCTTCCTTGAAGCCTCCCGGAGCCCGTGACTGCAGAGCCCAGCTGTACTTCCTACACCTGAAGCACCCGACTTCCACGAGCTCCTTGCTGTGAGCTCCCTGGTCACTTGCCGTGACCCAGACTCTGTCCCCTCTGCTTTCAGGTTCATCTTTATCTTCTCTTCAACTTCAATCTTCACGACTTCAGCGACACTCGCAGCTAGCAGCAGTTTGGACTACTTTTCCATAGGAAATCAGCCCGCGACCCGACACCAGAATCGACCTATGCACCCGGCTTCCCTGGGGCAGGTAACAGTGGTACTCCGGTACTCCCGTGGTGGTGGGCTCTCCAAAGCCTTAAGTCTCAAGCCTTAACTTTGTACTGTTGCTAGAAGTGTCCTTTAACTTTAAATATTCAACCGCGACATTCTCCATAGGCTAACATAGCGATCCCGATAGCAGCTCTTTGCACTGCACGCGTCTCCCGTGGGTCCCCTTCCTCTTAACTGTGGGTGGATTCTGAAGGGGCAAGCGATCCTGAATGCCCTAGGCATTGCCTGTAGAATTGTCGTGGTTCTTATACCACTATTTTAGTATATGGTTTGGTCCCCCCCTGGGGCCCATTGATTTCTGTGCTATTTATTGTGTTTATAAATGCTTGTTTGAATTGTAACTTTGCCACTAGCCACATAAAGTGACTGTGGGATTCTGCCTAGAATAAATACATATATTTTATATATATACCTGTGTGGGCTACTCTTTCATTTGGTTATTCAAGAGGTTATTATGGTAAAACAATAAGCTTAACACTCCTTCAAGACTTAGCCTGAAGGCTGCTCTCCACAGCTACCACTAGGATAGCTTTCTTTAAAGGTTGTCTTAAACCTAACATCAATAGGAGTCTAATTGGACTGGTGCAAGGTGTCCCTATAACTAGGAACAGCATATGCCAGGCCAACTTCTCACATTGGTGGCAGCGGTGGGATTCAAGCTTGCCATTGTTTTACCAGATAACAAATTGAATTTCTAAAGTGAAAGCCACTAGGTACCAAAGGTACATATAAATTCAAGCTAGAATACAATAAGTTCTACTGAACTTAGAGTTGTGTGTAGAGGGTTTAGCACACCTTGACTACAACTCAAGAGAGGGTTCAGTAGGCCACACCTAGTGTAGGTAGATACATCACTACACTAAACATGTCTTCAAGTGGCACTAAGGCTATGGAAGGACCCCAGAGGGTCCCAGTAGATAAGTATGATAATTTCACCTTTGCTGAGCTCAGGGAAATGTGCACCCTTAGGAGACTGAAGACAGAAAGAGGTGCCAACACAAAACGTCTCAAGGAGATCCTGCTCATAGCAGACTTTATGGAGTCCATAGGATCCAGAGGGACGGACAACGTGGGTGGGCACCCCTCAGAAGAGGACACTCCCAGAGTGGAATCTGAAGAGGAACAGGGAGAGGATGAAAATCCTGACCTGGAAGACACAGACCACTCACAGCATGGAGGTGATGGCCCAAGAGGCACTCCCTCCACCCTTAAAAGGAGAGTGGTGGACCCCAGAAGGAACAGATCCCCCTCAGTGGGATCCAACCATTCTAGGGGATCCAAAGGGTCCTCTGCCTCTTCTCAGAGAAGAGAATCCTCTCATGAGAGGAAATGCAGACTGATCAGATTTGAGCAGGCTAAGCTTGAGCTTAAAAGAGAACAGTTAGCATTGGACAGGGAAACCCTGGAGCTTCAGAAAGCTTCAAGAAAGTGGGGTCTAGAGATCCCTGGTGGCAGTAAGGAAACCCCTAGAGTTAGAGAGAGAGTCCCTGACAATAGGAACCTCCACAAGATTGTGCCCCCCTATCAGAATGGGGATGATATCCACAAATGGATATCTGCTCTTGAAAGGGCCTGTAGAGTACAGAGGGTCCCTGTAGAGCAGTGGGCAGCAATCCTGTGGCTCTCCTTTTCAGATAAAGGGAGAGACAAGCTCCTCTCTGTAAGAGAAGAGGATGCTGATGATTATTATATCTTGAAAGCTGCTTTAATAGATGGGTTTGGCTTAACCACTGATCAATACAGACTTAAGTTCAGAGACACCCAGAAAGCACAACATCAAGATTGGGCAGACTTTGTGGATTGTGCAACCAAGGCACTGGAAGGTTGGTTAAATGGCAGTAAAGTTAATGATTATCAAGGATTGTATAATCTCATTATGAGGGAGCAGATTCTTAATAATTGTCAGAACCAACTTTTACACCAGCACCTGGTGGACTCTGATCTGACCTCTCCCCAAGAATTGGGAAAGAAGGCAGACAAATGGGTCAGAACCAGGATCAGGCCTAAGAACCAAGTTGGTGACCAGAAGAAGGATTCCCCTAAGCCCAAAGAGAAAGGTGGGGATGATAAACAAGAAAATTCCTCTGAAGGGCCCCAACAAACCAGTGCTGGGGGTGGGTCCCAAAATCCTTCCTCTAATACCAAGACGCCATATTGCCATGTGTGTAAGAAACCTGGCCACTGGAAAACTGACTCCAGCTGTCCTAAGAATGGCAATAAAGAAAATGTTCCTCCAAAACCAGCTCCAACACCTCCTGTTACTACTAGTAGTAATCCCCCAGGTGGTGGGAGTGCACCCAAAAACTTAGTTGGGTTCTCTTTGGGGACACCGGTGGACTCTGGCCTAGCCAGGTCCCCTGCATTAGCAACTATGGTCTGTGATGGTGGCATGGGGTTTGCCAACTTTACCATGAGCCCCAGTATTCTGGGCAGGTACAGACAAGAACCAATAATCAATGGTCAGAAGGCTGTGGCCTATAAGGACACAGGGGCCAGTGTCACCATGGTGACCAAGAGGCTAGTGCCCCTAGATCAGCTTTTACCTGGGTTTAGCTATCAGGTGACCAACATTGATGGAATCAGGACAGATCATCCCATGGCAGTGGTAAATCTCAGCTGGGGAGGAGTCACTGGCCCCAAGAGAGTGGCAGTGTCCCCAAACTTGCCTGTGGATTGTCTACTGGGGAATGATCTAGAAATCTCAGCCTGGGCTGAGGTTGACCACAAGGCCCATTTGAAAATGGTAGGAATTCCTGAGAGAGTGGATGAGACCCTGGGGGCCTCACCTCCACCCCAGGAGAAAATAGAAAGAGTGAAGCCTGAAACTATGGATCACTCTACACAAACAGAGAGCATAGGGGAGGAAGAGCAGTCTTCCCCCCACCAGACTACAGGTAAAGGTCCAGTTTCTCAGGGAACTGATCCTGCCCCTTGTGAAGTAACTGCCCCAGAAGTGGACAGGCCTGGCCTGCTCACCTCTCTGGTGGCAGGGGACCCTTCCAAGGTGGTACCCAGTCTGGAGCAGGTATCCTGCCCCTCTCTACCCTGCCTCAGTCAGCCCAGGGCTGCAGAGGTCAGGGAGGTCAGTGGACCCTTATTGGGCCCCTGCCCAGAGGAACCCCCTCATCCACAGATTAGGGACACCCAGCAGAGTAGTTTCAGCCAGGTGAATATTCCTCTACAAACTGAGGGATCCCCCTTACCCCTAGGTATAGGCACCCCTCAAATGGATGTTGTTGAGCACAGGGAAACCTGGGGCCTAGCTGCCCCAAACCTTCCAGTGCCCTCCACTATTCCAGCCAAAGGGATCCAACCCCCAGCTGTAGGCAGCCAGCGGTTGACCCTTAGGGCCAGATATGACACCGTCCTGGGCAGAAAGGCTTCCATAGTGGCCAGTGATCTGAGGAGGTTGAGACCAGCCCAAGTAGGGTCTCACTTCCAGACTCAGACACCCCACCAGCCCACCTCTGACCCAAACACCAATACAGGTAATTTCCCTAGACTTTGGAGAAACTCTAGAACCCCTTGGGGTAGGATTTCCCAAGTGGACCATGACACAGGGAGCAACCATGTTAGTACAGGTTCTTCCTTATATGGCCACTCAGGAAATAAAGGCTTATCTGGACAAGGTTAGCCTTATCTCCTTTCGTTTGGGGGGGGGGTTATGTAGGAGAGTGGAATCTGACTAATGGTTGCCCCCAACTTTTTGCCTGGTATTTAAGTGGTTTTTGACTAGTCTGGCTGGGATCCTGCTATCCAGGACCCCAGCCTATCTGCTTTCTCCCTAAAACTGTTGTGAGTACTCTAGGTACAAACATAATTGGATGCTGGGCATGCCCTACCAGTCCCTGGTAGATGGTACCCTAGGTACCCAGGGCATGGGTCCCCCAGTAGGCCTACCAGGGCTGCAGCACTTATTGTGCCACCCTGGGACAGCCACCCAAACTGACACCACCAGGCCACTACTGTAGCCTGGGTAAGGTGGTGCTAGCACCCCTTACAGGGATGTAGGTACCCTATGTCCCATACCATTACAACACATATACTCTCATAGGTCACCCCTATGGCAGGCCCTGGTAATCCTACAGGGCTGGGTGCTGAGGTATGTGTGAGGGGGGACCCCTACGTGAGTAGGACCTCTCTGCAACCTTCGTAACACCGTTACTGGGTTGTTTGTAGTGTAGCCATACCATATACTCTTACCGCATTATAAGTTACTGCGTCATCGCTGTAACTTGGGACTGGCTACACAGAACCATATCGTGTTTGGTGTCAAACATGAAGGAATCATACCCCCAGTCCAGCCATGGGCATGGGGGCACGATTCCCCCTTGCTAGGAGGGTGATATGGGAAAAGCGGTAGATTTTAGACACCAATTTAAAAGTGCACGTGTACCACAAAATGGCTACTGTTCGCCACCTACACGACCCTGGCTGGCTGTTGCTGGGGAAAATCCCAGCCTCGCCAGCTGGACAATAGGGTTCCTGTGGCAGGGAGGTGCCAGCACCTCCCCAGACAGGATAATGTGGATTGGAACAGGGTGGGTGCACCAAATGTCCATTCAGAGGTGCACGTAGGCAGCTGCAGAGCCCCAATTCTGCATACACCGCCTGGAACCGGTTCAGGGGCATCCTGCCCCTCGCCCAGGCGGGAAACACACAAAGGGGAGTGGGTGTAGCCACCCTTTCCCGCCTCTACTCTGATTGGCAGGCTCTATTTTGGACCATCCCCTAATCTTGGGGATATATGGGAATAACTTTGCCCTAGAGCATTAGATTCATCCAGAACTTCACAGAACTGACCTTCAACGAGCTGCTGCCCAGCTGACCGAAGAAATCTCCCTTGGGATAAAGGAGTTATCCCCCTGCTTGGCAGGCACCTAAAAGACTACAAGATACCCGGTTGGAACTTCGTTGCTCTCACGACCTTCGACGCCTTCCAGCAACCTCGAGGTGGGTCTCCAGTGCATCCCAGCGTCCTGTGAGCGTGCCCAGCAAGTCTGAGCTCCCTGGACCACGTGGGTGTCGAGATCCCCACATACCCCGAGACACCGGCCACCTCTTGTCCAGCACACGACCCCGACCAGTGGGGAAGTTGTGCTTTGGCCCATTTCTGAGCCAACCATCCAGCAGCATTTGTGCCGACCCTCAGCTCCCTGGCCCGCTCCGGTGGCCCGTGGGAGCCCTTTTACGCACTCCATTTTGCTGCCTTCCGCGGTCCCTTGTCCCTCGACTTGTGGGCCCTGACGGAGGACAATCTTTGCTTCTAAGAGTTCCCCTGGTTGCTCCAGGCCTGCTCTACGCTCCCTGAAAAAGAGAGCACCCTCAGACCTCGTGGGTCTGCACCAGCAGCTGCTTTGTCTATTTTGCGTGGGTTGCGGTTGCCAAGGCTTAGTGGATCCAATCGGGACACTAACACCGCAGCGACCCGCAGCCGACGTGGGACAGTCGCCCTCCAGAAGCTGGCCTTTCTTGAAGCCTCCCGGAGCCCGTGACTGCAGAGCCCAGCTGTACTTCCTACACCTGAAGCACCCGACTTCCACGAGCTCCTTGCTGTGAGCTCCCTGGTCACTTGCCGTGACCCAGACTCTGTCCCCTCTGCTTTCAGGTTCATCTTTATCTTCTCTTCAACTTCAATCTTCACGACTTCAGCGACACTCGCAGCTAGCAGCAGTTTGGACTACTTTTCCATAGGAAATCAGCCCGCGACCCGACACCAGAATCGACCTATGCACCCGGCTTCCCTGGGGCAGGTAACAGTGGTACTCCGGTACTCCCGTGGTGGTGGGCTCTCCAAAGCCTTAAGTCTCAAGCCTTAACTTTGTTCTGTTGCTAGAAGTGTCCTTTAACTTTAAATATTCAACCGCGACATTCTCCATAGGCTAACATAGCGATCCCGATAGCAGCTCTTTGCACTGCACGCGTCTCCCGTGGGTCCCCTTCCTCTTAACTGTGGGTGGATTCTGAAGGGGCAAGCGATCCTGAATGCCCTAGGCATTGCCTGTATGTAGGAGAGTGGAATCTGACTAATGGTTGCCCCCAACTTTTTGCCTGGTATTTAAGTGGTTTTTGACTAGTCTGGCTGGGATCCTGCTATCCAGGACCCCAGCCTATCTGCTTTCTCCCTAAAACTGTTGTGAGTACTCTAGGTACAAACATAATTGGATGCTGGGCATGCCCTACCAGTCCCTTGTAGATGGTACCCTAGGTACCCAGGGCATGGGGTCCCCAGTAGGCCTACCAGGGCTGCAGCACTTATTGTGCCACCCTGGGACAGCAACCCAAACTGACACCACCAGGCCACTACTGTAGCCTGGGTAAGGTGGTGCTTGCACCCCTTACAGGGGTGTAGGTACCCTATGTCCCATACCATTACAACACATATACTCTCATAGGTCACCCCTATGGCAGGCCCTGGTAATCCTACAGGGCTGGGTGCTGAGGTATGTGTGAGGGGGGACCCCTACGTGAGTAGGACCTCTCTGCAACCTTCGTAACACCGTTACTGGGTTGTTTGTAGTGTAGCCATACCATATACTCTTACCGCATTATAAGTTATTGCTCATCGCTGTAACTTGGGACTGGCTACACAGAACCATATCGTGTTTGGTGTCAAACATGAAGGAATCATACCCCCAGTCCAGCCATGGGCATGGGGGCACGATTCCCCCTTGCTAGGAGGGTGATATGGGAAAAGCGGTAGATTTTAGACACCAATTTAAAAGTGCACGTGTACCACAAAATGGCTACTGTTCGCCACCTACACGACTCTGGCTGGCTGTTGCTGGGGAAAATCCCAGCCTCGCCAGCTGGACAATAGGGCTCCTGTGGCAGGGAGGTGCCAGCACCTCCCCAGACAGGATAATGTGGATTGGAACAGGGTGGGTGCACCAAATGTCCATTCGGAGTTGCACGTAGGCAGCTGCAGAGCCCCAATTCTGCATACACCGCCTGGAACCGGTTCAGGGGCATCCTGCCCCTCGCCCAGGTGGGAAACACACAAAGGGGAGTGGGTGTAGCCACCCTTTCCCGCCTCTACTCTGATTGGTAGGCTCTATTTTGGACCATCCCCTAATCTTGGGGATATATGGGAATAACTTTGCCCTAGAGCCTTAGATTCGTCCAGAACTTCACAGAACTGACCTTCAACGAGCTGCTGCCCAGCTGACCGAAGAAATCTCCCTTGGGATAAAGGAGTTATCCCCCTGCTTGGCAGGCACCTAAAAGACTACAAGATACCCGGTTGGAACTTCGTTGCTCTCACGACCTTCGACGCCTTCCAGCACCCTCGAGGTGGGTCTCCAGTGCATCCCAGCGTCCTGTGAGCGTGCCCAGCAAGTCTGAGCACCCTGGACCACGTGGGTGTCGAGATCCCCGCATACCCCGAGACACCGGCCACCTCTTGTCCAGCACACGACCCCGACCAGTGGGGAAGTTGTGCTTTGGCCCATTTCTGAGCCAACCATCCAGCAGCATTTGTGCCGACCCTCAGCTCCCTGGCTCGCTCCGGTGGCCCGTGGGAGCCCTTTTACGCACTCCATTTTGCTGCCTTCCGCGGTCCCTTGTCCCTCGACTTGTGGGCCCTGACGGAGGACAATCTTTGCTTCTAAGAGTTCCCCTGGTTGCTCCAGGCCTGCTCTACGCTCCCTGAAAAGGAGAGCACCCTCAGACCTCGTGGGTCTGCACCAGCAGCTGCTTTGTCTATTTTGCGTGGGTTGCGGTTGCCAAGGCTTAGTGGATCCAATCGGGACACTAACACCGCAGCGACCCTCAGCCGACGTGGGACAGTCGCCCTCCAGAAGCTGGCCTTCCTTGAAGCCTCCCGGAGCCCGTGACTGCAGAGCCCAGCTGTACTTCCTACACCTGAAGCACCCGACTTCCACGAGCTCCTTGCTGTGAGCTCCCTGGTCACTTGCTGTGACCCAGACTCTGTCCCCTCTGCTTTCAGGTTCATCTTTATCTTCTCTTCAACTTCAATCTTCACGACTTCAGCGACACTCGCAGCTAGCAGCAGTTTGGACTACTTTCCCATAGGAAATCAGCCCGCGACCCGACACCAGAATCGACCTATGCACCCGGCTTCCCTGGGGCAGGTAACAGTGGTACTTCGGTACTCCAGTGGTGGTGGGCTCTCCAAAGCCTTAAGTCTCAAGCCTTAACTTTGTACTGTTGCTAGAAGTGTCCTTTAACTTTAAATATTCAACCGCGACATTCTCCATAGGCTATCATTGCGATCCCGATAGCAGCTCTTTGCACTGCACGCGTCTCCCGTGGGTCCCCTTCCTCTTAACTGTGGGTGGATTCTGAAGGGGCAAGCGATCCTGAATGCCCTAGGCATTGCCTGTAGAATTGTCGTGGTTCTTATACCACTATTTTAGTATATGGTTTGGTCCCCCCCTGGGGCCCATTGATTTCTGTGCTATTTATTGTGTTTAGAAATGCTTGTTTGAATTGTAACTTTGCCACTAGCCACATAAAGTGACTGTGGGATTCTGTCTAGAATAAATACATATATTTTATATATATACCTGTGTGGGCTACTCTTTCATTTGGTTATTCAAGAGGTTATTATGGTAAAACAATAAGCTTAACACTCCTTCAAGACTTAGCCTGAAGGCTGATCTCCACAGCTACCACTAGGATAGCTTTCTTTAAAGGTTGTCTTAAACCTATCATCAATACGAGTCGAATTGGACTGGTGCAAGGTGTCCCTATAACTAGGAACAGCATATGCCAGGCCAACTTCTCACATTGGTGTGCAGCGGTTGGATTCAAGCTTGCCATTGTTTTACCAGATAACAAATTGAATTTCTAAAGTGAAAGCCACTTGGTACCAAAGGTACATATAAATTCAAGCTAGAATACAATAAGTTCTACTGAACTTAGAGTTGTGTGTAGAGGGTTTAGCACACCTTGACTACAACTCAAGAGAGGGTTCAGTAGGCCACACCTAGTGTAGGTAGATACATCACTACACTAAACATGTCTTCAAGTGGCACTAAGGCTATGGAAGGACCCCAGAGGGTCCCAGTAGATAAGTATGATAATTTCACCTTTGCTGAGCTCAGGGAAATGTGCACCCTTAGGAGACTGAAGACAGAAAGAGGTGCCAACACAAAACGTCTCAAAGAGATCCTGCTCATAGCAGACTTTATGGAGTCCATAGGATCCAGAGGGACGGACAACGTGGGTGGGCACCCCTCAGAAGAGGACACTCCCAGAGTGGAATCTGAAGAGGAACAGGAAGAGGATGAAAATCCTGACCTGGAAGACACAGACCACTCACAGCATGGAAGTGATGGCCCAAGAGGCACTCCTTCCACCCTTAAAAGGAGAGTGGTGGACCCCAGAAGGAACAGATCCCCCTCAGTGGGATCCAACCATTCTAGGGGATCCAAAGGGTCCTCTGCCTCTTCTCAGAGAAGAGAAACCTCTCATGAGAGGAAATGCAGACTGATCAAATTTGAGCAGGCTAAGCTTCAGCTTAAAAGAGAACAGTTAGCATTAGACAGGGAAACCCTGGAGCTTCAGAAAGCTTCAAAGAAATGGGGTCTAGAGATCCCTGGTGGCAGTAATGAAACCCCTAGAGTTAGAGAGAGAGTCCCTGACAATAGGAACCTCCACAAGATTGTGCCCCCCTATCAGAATGGGGATGATATTCACAAATGGATATCTGCTCTTGAAAGGGCCTGTAGAGTACAGAGGGTCCCTGTAGAGCAGTGGGCAGCAATCCTGTGGCTCTCCTTTTCAGATAAAGGGAGAGACAAGCTCCTCTCTGTAAGAGAAGAGGATGCTGATGATTATTATATCTTGAAAGCTGCTTTAATAGATGGGTTTGGCTTAACCACTGATCAATACAGACTTAAGTTCAGAGACACCCAAAAAGCACAGAATCAAGATTGGGTAGACTTTGTGGATTGTGCAACCAAGGCACTGGAAGGTTGGTTAAATGGCAGTAAAGTTAATGATTATCAAGGATTGTATAATCTCATTATGAGGGAGCAGATTCTTAATAATTGTCAGAACCAACTTTTACACCAGCACCTGGTGGACTCTGATCTGACCTCTCCCCAAGAATTGGGAAAGAAGGCAGACAAATGGGTCAGAACCAGGATCAGGCCTAAGAACCAAGTTGGTGACCAGAAGAAGGATTCCACTAAGCCCAAAGAGAAAGGTGGGGATGATAAACAAGAAAAGTCCTCTGAAGGGCCCCAACAAACCAGTGCTGGGGGTGGGTCCCAAAATCCTTCCTCTAATAACAAGAAACCATATTGCCATGTGTGTAAGAAACCTGGCCACTGGAAAACTGACTCCAGCTGTCCTAAGAATGGCAATAAAGAAAATGTTCCTCCAAAACCAGCTCCAACACCTCCTGTTACTACTAGTAGTAATCCCCCAGGTGGTGGGAGTGCACCCAAAAACTTAGTTGGGTTCTCTTTGGGGACACCAGTGGACTCTGGCCTAGCCAGGTCCCCTGCATTAGCAACTATGGTCTGTGATGGTGGCGTGGGGTTTGCCAACTTTACCATGAGCCCCAGTATTCTGGGCAGGTACAGACAAGAACCAATAATCAATGGTCAGAAGGCTGTGGCCTATAAGGACACAGGGGCCAGTGTCACCATGGTGACCAAGAGGCTAGTGCCCCTAGATCAGCTTTTACCTGGGTTTAGCTATCAGGTGACCAACATTGATGGAATCAGGACAGATCATCCCATGGCAGTGATAAATCTCAGCTGGGGAGGAGTCACTGGCCCCAAGAGAGTGGCAGTGTCCCCAAACTTGCCTGTAGATTGTCTACTGGGGAATGATCTAGAAATCTCATCCTGGGCTGAGGTTGACCACAAGGCCCATTTGAAAATGGTAGGAATTCCTGAGAGAGTGGATGAGACCCTGAGGGCCTCACCTCCACCCCAGGAGGAAATAGAAAGAGTGAAGCCTGAAACTATGGATCACTCTACACAAACAGAGAGCATAGGGGAGGAAGAGCAGTCTTCCCCCCACCAGACTACAGGTAAAGGGCCAGTTTCTCAGGGAACTGACCCTGCCCCTTGCGAAGTAACTGCCCCAGACGTGGACAGGCTTGGCCTGCCCACCTCTCTGATGGCAGGGGACCCTTCCAAGGTGGTACCCAGTCTGGAGCAGGTATCCTGCCCCTCTCTACCCTGCCTCAGTCAGCCCAGGGCTGCAGAGGTCAGGGAGGTCAGTGGACCCTTATTGGGCCCCTGCCCAGAGGAACCCCCTCATCAACAGATTAGGGACACCCAGCAGAGTAGTTTCAGCCAGGTGAATATTCCTCTACAAACTGAGGGATCCCCCTTACCCCTAGGTATAGGCACCCCTCAAATGGATGTTGTTGAGCACAGGGAAACCTGGGGCCTAGCTGCCCCAAACCTTCCAGTGCCCTCCACTATTCCAGCCAAAGGGATCCAACCCCCAGCTGTAGGCAGCCAGAGGTTGACCCTTAGGGCCAGATATGACACCGTCCTGGGCAGAAAGGCTTCCCTATTGGCCAGTGATCTGAGGAGGCTGAGACCAACCCAAGTAGGGTCTCACTTCCAGACTCAGACACCCCACCAGCCCACCTCTGACCCAAAAACCAATACAGGTAATTTCCCTAGACTTTGGAGAAACTCTAGAACCCCTTGGGGTAGGATTTCCCAAGTGGACCATGACACAGGGAGCAACCATGTTAGTACAGGTTCTTCCTTATATGGCCACTCAGGAAATAAAGGCTTATCTGGACAAGGTTAGCCTTATCTCCTTTCGTTTGGGGGGGGGGTTATGTAGGAGAGTGGAATCTGACTAATGGTTGCCCCCAACTTTTTGCCTGGTATTTAAGTGGTTTTTGACTAGTCTGGCTGGGATCCTGCTATCCAGGACCCCAGCCTATCTGCTTTCTCCCTAAAACTGTTGTGAGTACTCTAGGTACAAACATAATTGGATGCTGGGCATGCCCTACCAGTCCCTTGTAGATGGTACCCTAGGTACCCAGGGCATGGGGCCCCCAGTAGGCCTACCAGGGCTGCAGCACTTATTGTGCCACCCTGGGACAGCCACCCAAACTGACACCACCAGGCCACTACTGTAGCCTGGGTAAGGTGGTGCTTGCACCCCTTACAGGGGTGTAGGTACCCTATGTCCCATACCATTACAACACATATACTCTCATAGGTCACCCCTATGGCAGGCCCTGGTAATCCTACAGGGCTGGGTGCTGAGGTATGTGTGAGGGGGGACCCCTACGTGAGTAGGACCTCTCTGCAACCTTCGTAACACCGTTACTGGGTTGTTTGTAGTGTAGCCATACCATATACTCTTACCGCATTATAAGTTATTGCGTCATCGCTGTAACTTGGGACTGGCTACACAGAACCATATCGTGTTTGGTGTCAAACATGAAGGAATCATACCCCCAGTCCAGCCATGGGCATGGGGGCACGATTCCCCCTTGCTAGGAGGGTGATATGGGAAAAGCGGTAGATTTTAGACACCAATTTAAAAGTGCACGTGTACCACAAAATGGCTACTGTTCGCCACCTACACGACTCTGGCTGGCTGTTGCTGGGGAAAATCCCAGCCTCGCCAGCTGGACAATAGGGCTCCTGTGGCAGGGAGGTGCCAGCACCTCCCCAGACAGGATAATGTGGATTGGAACAGGGTGGGTGCACCAAATGTCCATTCGGAGTTGCACGTAGGCAGCTGCAGAGCCCCAATTCTGCATACACCGCCTGGAACCGGTTCAGGGGCATCCTGCCCCTCGCCCAGGCGGGAAACACACAAAGGGGAGTGGGTGTAGCCACCCTTTCCCGCCTCTACTCTGATTGGTAGGCTCTATTTTGGACCATCCCCTAATCTTGGGGATATATGGGAATAACTTTGCCCTAGAGCCTTAGATTCGTCCAGAACTTCACAGAACTGACCTTCAACGAGCTGCTGCCCAGCTGACCGAAGAAATCTCCCTTGGGATAAAGGAGTTATCCCCCTGCTTGGCAGGCACCTAAAAGACTACAAGATACCTGGTTGGAACTTCGTTGCTCTCACGACCTTCGACGCCTTCCAGCACCCTCGAGGTGGGTCTCCAGTGCATCCCAGCGTCCTGTGAGCGTGCCCAGCAAGTCTGAGCACCCTGGACCACGTGGGTGTCGAGATCCCCGCATACCCCGAGACACCGGCCACCTCTTGTCCAGCACACGACCCCGACCAGTGGGGAAGTTGTGCTTTGGCCCATTTCTGAGCCAACCATCCAGCAGCATTTGTGCCGACCCTCAGCTCCCTGGCTCGCTCCGGTGGCCCGTGGGAGCCCTTTTACGCACTCCATTTTGCTGCCTTCCGCGGTCCCTTGTCCCTCGACTTGTGGGCCCTGACGGAAGACAATCTTTGCTTCTAAGAGTTCCCCTAGTTGCTCCAGGCCTGCTCTACGCTCCCTGAAAAGGAGAGCACCCTCAGACCTCGTGGGTCTGCACCAGCAGCTGCTTTGTCTATTTTGCGTGGGTTGCGGTTGCCAAGGCTTAGTGGATCCAATTGGGACACTAACACCGCAGCGACCCTCAGCCGACGTGGGACAGTCGCCCTCCAGAAGCTGGCCTTCCTTGAAGCCTCCCGGAGCCCGTGACTGCAGAGCCCAGCTGTACTTCCTACACCTGAAGCACCCGACTTCCACGAGCTCCTTGCTGTGAGCTCCCTGGTCACTTGCTGTGACCCAGACTCTGTCCCCTCTGCTTTCAGGTTCATCTTTATCTTCTCTTCAACTTCAATCTTCACGACTTCAGCGACACTCGCAGCTAGCAGCAGTTTGGACTACTTTCCCATAGGAAATCAGCCCGCGACCCGACACCAGAATCGACCTATGCACCCGGCTTCCCTGGGGCAGGTAACAGTGGTACTTCGGTACTCCAGTGGTGGTGGGCTCTCCAAAGCCTTAAGTCTCAAGCCTTAACTTTGTACTGTTGCTAGAAGTGTCCTTTAACTTTAAATATTCAACCGCGACATTCTCCATAGGCTATCATTGCGATCCCGATAGCAGCTCTTTGCACTGCACGCGTCTCCCGTGGGTCCCCTTCCTCTTAACTGTGGGTGGATTCTGAAGGGGCAAGCGATCCTGAATGCCCTAGGCATTGCCTGTAGAATTGTCGTGGTTCTTATACCACTATTTTAGTATATGGTTTGGTCCCCCCCTGGGGCCCATTGATTTCTGTGCTATTTATTGTGTTTAGAAATGCTTGTTTGAATTGTAACTTTGCCACTAGCCACATAAAGTGACTGTGGGATTCTGTCTAGAATAAATACATATATTTTATATATATACCTGTGTGGGCTACTCTTTCATTTGGTTATTCAAGAGGTTATTATGGTAAAACAATAAGCTTAACACTCCTTCAAGACTTAGCCTGAAGGCTGCTCTCCACAGCTACCACTAGGATAGCTTTCTTTAAAGGTTGTCTTAAACCTATCATCAATACGAGTCGAATTGGACTGGTGCAAGGTGTCCCTATAACTAGGAACAGCATATGCCAGGCCAACTTCTCACACTGTAGAATTGTCGTGGTTCTTATACCACTATTTTAGTATATGGTTTGGTCCCCCCCTGGGGCCCATTGATTTCTGTGCTATTTATTGTGTTTATAAATGCTTGTTTGAATTGTAACTTTGCCACTAGCCACATAAAGTGACTGTGGGATTCTGCCTAGAATAAATACATATATTTTATATATATACCTGTGTGGGCTACTCTTTCATTTGGTTATTCAAGAGGTTATTATGGTAAAACAATAAGCTTAACACTCCTTCAAGACTTAGCCTGAAGGCTGCTCTCCACAGCTACCACTAGGATAGCTTTCTTTAAAGTTTGTCTTAAACCTAACATCAATAGGAGTCGAATTGGACTGGTGCAAGGTGTCCCTATAACTAGGAACAGCATATGCCAGGCCAACTTCTCACACTTACTCTGGCCTAATGGGTAAGATCTTAGACTCTTACTCTGTCCTAATGGTTAAGGTCTTAGACTCTTACTCTGGCCTACTGGTTAAGGTCTTAAATCTTACTCTGGCCTAATGGTATAGGTTTTAACTCTTACTCTGGCCTAATGGTTAAGGTTTTAACTCTTACTCTGGCATAATGGTTAAGGTCTTACCTCTTACTCTGGCCAAATGGTTAAGGTCTTAGACTCTTACTTTGGCCTCATGGTTAAGGTCTTAACTCTTACTATTGACTAATGGTTAAGGTCTTAACTCTTACTCTGGCCTAATGGTTAAGGTCTTAGACTCTTACTCTGGCCTAATGGTTAAGGTCTTAACTCTTACTCTGGCCTCATGGTTAAGATCTTAGACTCTTACTCTGGCCCAATGTTTAAGGTCTTAAGTCTTACTCTGGCCTAATGGTTAGGGTCTTAACTCTTGCTCTGGCCTACTGGTTAAGATCATAACTCTAACTCTGGCCTAATGGTTAAGCTCTTAGACTCTTACTCTGGCCTACTGGTTAAAGGCTTAACTCTTACTCTGGCCTAATGGTTAATGTTTTAACTCTTACTCTGTCCAAATGGTTGATGTCTTAGACTCTTACACTGGCCTAATGGTTAAGGTCTTAACTCTTACTCTGGCCTACTGGTTAAGGTCTTAACTCTTACTCTGGCCTAATGGTTAAGGTATTAGACTCTTACTCTGTCCTAATGGTTAAGGTCTTGACTCTTACTCTGGTCTAATGGTTAAGGTCTAGACTCTTACTCTGGCCTTATGATTAAGGTCTTAACTCTTACTCTGGCCTAATGGTTAAAGTTTTAACTCTTCCTCTGGCCTAAAGGTTGAGGTCTTAGACTCTTACTCTGGCCTAATGGTTAAGGTCTAGACTCTTATTCTGGACTAATGGTTACGGTCTTAACTCTTCCTCTGGACTAATGGCTAAGTTCTTAACTCTTAGTCTGACCTAATGGTTAAGGTATTATACTCTTACTCTGGCCTACTGGTTAAGGTCTTAACTCTTACTCTGGTCTAATGGTTAAGGTTTTAACTCTTACTCTGGCCTAATGGTTAAGGTCTTAAACTCTTACTCTGGCCTACTGGTTAAGGTCTTAACACTTACTCTGGCCTACTGGTTAAGGTCTTAGACTCTTACTCTGGCCTACTGGTTAAGGTCATAACTCTAACTCTGGCCTAATGGTTAAAGTTTTAACTCTTACTCTGGCCTAATGGTTGAGGTCTTAGACTCTTACTCTTGCCTAATGGTTAAGGTCTTAACTCTTACTCTGACCTTATGGTTAAGGTCTTAACTCTTACTCTGGCCTAATGGGTAAGGTCTTAGACTATTACTCTGGCCTAATGGTTAAGGTCTTAGACTCTTACTCTGGCCTAATGGTTAAGGTATAGACTCTTATTTTGGACTAATGGTTAAGGTCTTAACTCTTCCTCTGGACTAATGGCTAAGTTCTTAACTCTTAGTCTGACCTAATGGTTAAGGTCTCAGACTCTTACCCTTGCCTACTGGTTAAGGTCTTAACTCTTACCCTTGCCTACTGGTTAAGGTCTTAACTCTTACTCTGGCCTAATGGTTAAGGTCTTAACTCTTACTCTGGCCTAATGGTTAAGGTCTTAGACACTTACACTGGCTTACTGGTTAATGTCTTTGCTCTTACTCTGGCCTACTGGTTAAGGTCCTAGACTCTTACTCTGGCCCAATGGTTAAGGTCCTAACTCTTACTATTGACTAATGGTTAAGTTCTTAACTGTTACTCTGGCCTAATGGGTAAGGTCTTAGACTCTTACTCTGGCCTACTGGTTAAGGTCTTAAGTCTTACTCTGGCCTAATGGGTAAGATCTTAGACTCTTACTCTGTCCTAATGGTTAAGGTCTTAGACTCTTACTCTGGCCTACTGGTTAAGGTCTAGACTCTTACTCTGGCCTAATCCGTAAGGTCTTAACTCTTACTATGGCCTAATGGTTAAGGTCTTAGACTCTTACTCTGGCCTAATGGTTAAGGTCTTAACTCTTACTCTGGCCTAATGGGTAAGGTCTTAGACTCTTACTCTGGCCTAATGGTTAAGGTTTTAGACTCTTACTCTGGCCTAATGGTTAAGGTCTTAACTCTTCCTTAGGCCTAATGGTTAAGGTATTGGACTCTTACTCTGGCCTAATGGTTAAGGTCTTGAGTCTTACTCTGGCCTAATGGTTAAGGGGTATACTCTTACTCTGGCCTAATGGCTAAGGTCTTGACTCTCACTCTGGCCAAATGGTTAAGGTCTAGACTCCTACTCTGGCCTACTGGTTAAGGTCTTAACTCTTACTCTGGCCTAATGGTGAAGGTCTTAGACTCTTACTCTGGCCTACTGGTTAGGACCTTAACTCTTACTCTGGCCTAATGGTTAAGGTTTTAACTCTTACTCTGGCCTAATGGTTAAGGTTTTAGACTCTTACTCTGGCCAAACGGTTAAAGTCTTAGACTCTTACTCTGGCCTAATGGTTAAGGTCTTATCTCTTACTCTGGCCTAATGGTTAAGGTATTAGACTCTTACTCTGGCCTAATGGTTAAGGTCTTGACTCTTACTCTGGTCTAATGGTTAAGGTCTAGACTCTTACTCTGGCCTTATGATTAAGGTCTTAACTCTTACTCTGGCCTAATGGTTAAGGTCTTAGACTCTTACTCTGGCCTAATGGTTAGGGTCTTAACTCTTGCTCTGGCCTAATGGTTAAGGTCTTGACTCTTACTCTGGTCTAATGGATAAGGTCTAGACTCTTACTCTGGCCTAATGCTTAAGGTCTTAACTCTTACTCTGGCCTAATGGTTAAGGTCTTAGACTCTTACTCTGGACCAATGTTTAAGGTCTTAAGTCTTACTCTGGCCTAATGGTTAGGGTCTTAACTCTTGCTCTGGCCTAATGGTTAAGGTCTCAGACTCTTACTCTGGCCTACTGGTTAAGGTCTTAGACTCGTACTCTGGCCTAATGGTAAAGGTCTTAACTCTTACTCTGGCCTAATGGTTAAGGTCTTAACTCTTATTCTGGCCTAATGGTTAAGGTCTTAGACTCTTACTCTGGCCTAATTGTTAAGGTCTTAACTCTTACTCTGGCCTAATGTTCAAGGTCTAGACTCTTACTCTGACCTAGTGCTTAAGGTTTTACCTCTTACTTTGGCCTAATGATTAAGGTCTAAGACTCTTACTCTTGCCTAATGGTTAAGGTCTTAACTCTTACTCTGGCCTAATGGTTAAGGTCTTAACTCTTACTCTGGCCTAATGGGTAAGGTCTTAGACTCTTACTCTGGACTACTGGTTAAGGTCTTAACTCTTACTCTGGCCTAATGGTTAAGGTCTTAACTCTTACTCTGGACTAATGGTTAAGGTCTTAGACTCTCACTCTGGCATAATGGTTAAGGTCTTAGACTCTTACACTGGCCTACTGGTTAATGTCTTTGCTCTTACTCTGGCCTACTGGTTAAGGTCCTAGACTCTTACTCTGGCCTAATGGTTAAGGTCCTAACTCTTACTATTGACTAATGGTTAAGTTCTTAACTGTTACTCTGGCCTAATGGGTAAGGTCTTAGACTCTTACTCTGGCCTACTGCTTAAGGTCTTAAGACTTACTCTGGCCTAATGGGTAAGATCTTAGACTCTTACTCTGTCCTAATGGTTAAGGTCTTAGACTCTTACTCTGGCCTACTGGTTAAGGTCTTAAATCTTACTCTGGCCTAATGGTATAGGTTTTAACTCTTACTCTGGCCTAATGGTTAAGGTTTTAACTCTTACTCTGGCATAATGGTTAAGGTCTTACCTCTTACTCTGGCCAAATGGTTAAGGTCTTAGACTCTTACACTGGCCTACTGGTTAATGTCTTTGCTCTTACTCTGGCCTACTGGTTAAGGTCCTAGACTCTTACTCTGGCCTAATGGTTAAGGTCCTAACTCTTACTATTGACTAATGGTTAAGTTCTTAACTGTTACTCTGGCCTAATGGGTAAGGTCTTAGACTCTTACTCTGGCCTACTGGTTAAGGTCTTAAGACTTACTCTGGCCTAATGGGTAAGATCTTAGACTCTTACTCTGTCCTAATGGTTAAGGTCTTAGACTCTTACTCTGGCCTACTGGTTAAGGTCTTAAATCTTACTCTGGCCTAATGGTATAGGTTTTAACTCTTACTCTGGCCTAATGGTTAAGGTTTTAACTCTTACTCTGGCATAATGGTTAAGGTCTTACCTCTTACTCTGGCCAAATGGTTAAGGTCTTAGACTCTTACTTTGGCCTCATGGTTAAGGTCTTAACTCTTACTATTGACTAATGGTTAAGGTCTTAACTCTTACTCTGGCCTAATGGTTAAGGTCTTAGACTCTTACTCTGGCCTAATGGTTAAGGTCTTAACTCTTACTCTGGCCTCATGGTTAAGATCTTAGACTCTTACTCTGGCCCAATGTTTAAGGTCTTAAGTCTTACTCTGGCCTAATGGTTAGGGTCTTAACTCTTGCTCTGGCCTACTGGTTAAGATCATAACTCTTACTCTGGCCTAATGGTTAAGCTCTTAGACTCTTACTCTGGCCTACTGGTTAAAGGCTTAACTCTTACTCTGGCCTAATGGTTAATGTTTTAACTCTTACTCTGTCCAAATGGTTGATGTCTTAGACTCTTACACTGGCCTAATGGTTAAGGTCTTAACTCTTACTCTGGCCTACTGGTTAAGGTCTTAACTCTTACTCTGGCCTAATGGTTAAGGTATTAGACTCTTACTCTGGCCTAATGGTTAAGGTCTTGACTCTTACTCTGGTCTAATGGTTAAGGTCTAGACTCTTACTCTGGCCTTATGATTAAGGTCTTAACTCTTACTCTGGCCTAATGGTTAAAGTTTTAACTCTTCCTCTGGCCTAAAGGTTGAGGTCTTAGACTCTTACTCTGGCCTAATGGTTAAGGTCTAGACTCTTATTCTGGACTAATGGTTACGGTCTTAACTCTTCCTCTGGACTAATGGCTAAGTTCTTAACTCTTAGTCTGACCTAATGGTTAAGGTCTTATACTCTTACTCTGGCCTACTGGTTAAGGTCTTAACTCTTACTCTGGTCTAATGGTTAAGGTTTTAACTCTTACTCTGGCCTAATGGTTAAGGTCTTAAACTCTTACTCTGGCCTACTGGTTAAGGTCTTAACTCTTACTCTGGCCTACTGGTTAAGGTCTTAGACTCTAACTCTGGCCTACTGGTTAAGGTCTTAACTCTAACTCTGGCCTAATGGTTAAAGTTTTAACTCTTACTCTGGCCTAATGGTTGAGGTCTTAGACTCTTACTCTTGCCTAATGGTTAAGGTCTTAACTCTTACTCTGACCTTATGGTTAAGGTCTTAACTCTTACTCTGGCCTAATGGGTAAGGTCTTAGACTATTACTCTGGCCTAATGGTTAAGGTCTTAGACTCTTACTCTGGCCTAATGGTTAAGGTATAGACTCTTATTCTGGACTAATGGTTAAGGTCTTAACTCTTCCTCTGGACTAATGGCTAAGTTCTTAACTCTTAGTCTGACCTAATGGTTAAGGTCTCAGACTCTTACTCTTGCCTACTGGTTAAGGTCTTAACTCTTACTCTGGCCTAATGGTTAAGGTCTTAACTCTTACTCTGGCCTAATGGTTAAGGTCTTAGACACTTACACTGGCTTACTGGTTAATGTCTTTGCTCTTACTCTGGCCTACTGGTTAAGGTCCTAGACTCTTACTCTGGCCTAATGGTTAAGGTCCTAACTCTTACTATTGACTAATGGTTAAGTTCTTAACTGTTACTCTGGCCTAATGGGTAAGGTCTTAGACTCTTACTCTGGCCTACTGGTTAAGGTCTTAAGTCTTACTCTGGCCTAATGGGTAAGATCTTAGACTCTTACTCTGGCCTAATGGGTAAGATCTTAGACTCTTACTCTGTCCTAATGGTTAAGGTCTTAGACTCTTACTCTGGCCTAATGGTTAAGGTCTTAACTCTTCCTTAGGCCTAATGGTTAAGGTATTGGACTCTTACTCTGGCCTAATGGTTAAGGTCTTGAGTCTTACTCTGGCCTAATGGTTAAGGGGTTATACTCTTACTCTGGCCTAATGGCTAAGGTCTTGACTCTCACTCTGGCCAAATGGTTAAGGTCTAGACTCCTACTCTGGCCTACTAGTTAAGGTCTTAACTCTTACTCTGGCCTAATGGTGAAGGTCTTAGACTCTTACTCTGGCCTACTGGTTAGGACCTTAACTCTTACTCTGGCCTAATGGTTAAGGTTTTAACTCTTACTCTGGCCTAATGGTTAAGGTTTTAGACTCTTACTCTGGCCAAATGGTTAAAGTCTTAGACTCTTACTCTGGCCTAATGGTTAAGGTCTTATCTCTTACTCTGGCCTAATGGTTAAGGTATTAGACTCTTACTCTGGCCTAATGGTTAAGATCTTAGACTCTTACTCTGGCCCAATGTGTAAGGTCTTAAGTCTTACTCTGGCCTAAAGGTTAGGGTCTTAACTCTTGCTCTGGCCTAATGGTTAAGGTCTCAAACTCTTACTCTGGCCTACTGGTTAAGGTCTTAGACTCGTACTCTGGCCTAATGTTAAAGGTCTAGACTCTTACTCTGACATAGTGCTTAAGGCTTTAAATCTTACTATGGCCTAATGATTAAGGTCTAAGACTCTTACTCTTGCCTAATGGTTAAGGTCTTAACTCTTACTCTGTACTAACGGTTAAGGTCTTAGACTCTTACTCTGGCCTAATGGTTAAGGTCTTAGACTCTTACTCTGGCCTACTGGTTAAGGTCTTAACTCTTACTCTGGTCTAATGGTTAAGGTCTTAACTCTTACTCTGGACTAATGGTTAAGGTCTTAGACTCTCACTCTGGCATAATGGTTAAGGTCTTAACTCTTACTCTGGCCTTCTGGTTAAGGTCTTAGACTCTTACTCTGGACTAATGGTTAAGGTCTTAGACTCTTACTCTGGCCTAATGGTTAAGGTCTTAACTCTTACTCTGGCCTACTGGTTAAGATCATAACTCTTATGCTGGCCTAATGGTTAAGCTCTTAGACTCTTACTCTGGCCTACTGGTTAAAGTCGTAACTCTTACTCTGGCCTAATGGTTAATGTTTTAACTCTTACTCTGTCCTAATGGTTGAGGTCTTAGACTCTTACACTGGCCTAATGGTTAAGGTCTTAACTCTTACTCTGGCCTACTGGTTAAGGTCTTAACTCTTACTCTGGCCTAATGGTTAAGGTCTTAGACTCTTACTCCGGCCTACTGGTTAAGGTCTTAACTCTTACTCTGGCCTAATGGTTAAAGTTTTAACTCTTCCTCTGGCCTAAAGGTTGAGGTCGTAGACTCTTACTCTGGCCTAATGGTTAAGGTCTAGACTCTTATTCTGGACTAATGGTTAAGGTCTTAACTCTTCCTCAGGACTAATGGCTAAGTTCTTAACTCTTAGTCTGACCTAATGGTTAAGGTCTTATACTCTTACTCTGGCCTACTGGTTAAGGTCTTAACTCTTACTCTGGCCTAATGGTTAAGGTTTTAACTCTTACTCTGGCCTAATGGTTGAGGTCTTAAACTCTTACTCTGGCCTACTGGTTAAGGTCTTAACTCTTACTCTGGCCTACTGGTTAAGGTCTTACACTCTTACTCTGGCCTACTGGTTAAGGTCTTAACTCTAACTCTGGCCTAATGGATACAGTTTTAACTCTTACTCTGGCCTAATGGTTGAGGTCTTAGACTCTTACTCTTGCCTAATGGTTAAGGTCTTAACTCTTACTCTGACCTTATGGTTAAGGTCTTAACTCTTACTCTGGCCTAATGGGTAAGGTCTTAGACTATTACTCTGGCCTAATGGTTAAGGTCTTAGACTCTTACTCTGGCCTAATGGTTAAGATATAGACTCTTATTCTGGACTAATGGTTAAGGTCTTAACTCTTCCTCTGGACTAATGGCTAAGTTCTTAACTCTTAGTCTGACCTACTGGTTAAGGTCTCAGACTCTTACTCTTGCCTAATGGTTAAGGTCTTAACTCTTACTCTGGCCTAATGGTTAAGGTCTTAACTCTTACTCTGGCCTAATGGTTAAGGTCTTAGACTCTTACACTGGCCTACTGGTTAATGTCTTTGCTCTTACTCTGGCCTACTAGTTAAGGTCCTAGACTCTTACTCTGGCCTAATGGTTAAGGTCCTAACTCTTACTATTGACTAATGGTTAAGTTCTTAACTGTTACTCTGGCCTAATGGGTAAGGTCTTAGACTCGTACTCTGGCCTAATGTTAAAGGTCTAGACTCTTACTCTGACCTAGTGCTTAAGGCTTTAAATCTTACTATGGCCTAATGATTAAGGTCTAAGACTCTTACTCTTGCCTAATGGTTAAGGTCTTAACTCTTACTCTGTACTAATGGTTAAGGTCTTAGACTCTTACTCTGGCCTAATGGTTAAGGTCTTAACTCTTACTCTGGCCTAATGGGTAAGGTCTTAGACTCTTACTCTGGCCTACTGGTTAAGGTCTTAACTCTTACTCTGGTCTAATGGTTAAGGTCTTAACTCTTACTCTGGACTAATGGTTAAGGTCTTAGACTCTCACTCTGGCATAATGGTTAAGGTCTTAACTCTTACTCTGGCCTACTGGTTAAGGTCTTGACTCTCACTCTGGCCAAATGGTTAAGGTCTAGACTCCTACTCTGGCCTACTGGTTAAGGTCTTAACTCTTACTCTGGCCTAATGGTGAAGGTCTTAGACTCTTACTCTGGCCTACTGGTTAAGACCTTAACTCTTACTCTGGCCTAATGGTTAAGGTTTTAACTCTTACTCTGGCCTAATGGTTAAGGTTTTAGACTCTTACTCTGGCCAAACAGTTAAAGTCTTAGACTCTTACTCTGGCCTAATGGTTAAGGTCTTATCTCTTACTCTGGCCTAATGGTTAAGGTATTAGACTCTTACTCTGGCCTAATGGGTAAGGTCTTGACTCTTACTCTGGTCTAATGGTTAAGGTCTAGACTCTTACTCTGGCCTTATGATTAAGGTCTTAACTCTTACTCTGGCCTAATGGTTAAGGTCTTAGACTCTTACTCTGGCCTAATGGTTAAGGTCTTAACTCTTACTCTGGCCTAATGGGTAAGGTCTTAGACTCTTACTCTGGACTAATGGGTAAGGTCTTAGACTCTTACTCTGGCCTACTGGTTAAGGTCTTAAATCTTACTCTGGCCTAATGGTATAGGTTTTAACTCTTACTGTGGCCTAATGGTTAAGGTCTTACCTCTTACTCTGGCCAAATGGTTAAGGTCTTAGACTCTTACTTTGGCCTCATGGTTAAGGTCTTAACTCTTACTATTGACTAATGGTTAAGGTCTTAACTCTTACTCTGGCCTAATGGTTAAGGTCTTAGACTCTTACTCTGGCCTAATGGTTAAGGTCTTAACTCTTACTCTGGCCTAATGGGTAAGGTCTTGACTCTTACTCTGGTCTAATGGTTAAGGTCTATACTCTTACTCTGGCCTAATACTTAAGGTCTTAACTCTTACTCTGGCCTAATGGTTAAGATCTTAGACTCTTACTCTGGCCCAATGTTTAAGGTCTTAAGTCTTACTCTGGCCTAAAGGTTAGGGTCTTAACTCTTGCTCTGGCCTAATGGTTAAGGTCTCAAACTCTTACTCTGGCCTTATGGTTAAGGTCTTAACTCTTACTCTGGCCTAATGGGTAAGGTCTTAGACTATTACTCTGGCCTAATGGTTAAGGTCTTAGACTCTTACTCTGGCCTAATGGTTAAGGTATAGACTCTTATTCTGGACTAATGGTTAAGGTCTTAACTCTTCCTCTGGACTAATGGCTAAGTTCTTAACTCTTAGTCTGACCTAATGGTTAAGGTCTCAGACTCTTACTCTTGCCTAATGGTTAAGGTCTTAACTCTTACTCTGGCCTAATGGTTAAGGTCTTAACTCTTACTCTGGCCTAATGGTTAAGGTCTTAGACTCTTACACTGGCCTACTGGTTAATGTCTTTGCTCTTACTCTGGCCTACTGGTTAAGGTCCTAGACTCTTACTCTGGCCTAATGGTTAAGGTCCTAACTCTTACTATTGACTAATGGTTAAGTTCTTAACTGTTACTCTGGCCTAATGGGTAAGGTCTTAGACTCGTACTCTGGCCTAATGTTAAAGGTCTAGACTCTTACTCTGACCTAGTGCTTAAGGCTTTAAATCTTACTATGGCCTAATGATTAAGGTCTAAGACTCTTACTCTTGCCTAATGGTTAAGGTCTTAACTCTTACTCTGTACTAATGGTTAAGGTCTTAGACTCTTACTCTGGCCTAATGGTTAAGGTCTTAACTCTTACTCTGGCCTAATGGGTAAGGTCTTAGACTCTTACTCTGGCCTACTGGTTAAGGTCTTAACTCTTACTCTGGTCTAATGGTTAAGGTCTTAACTCTTACTCTGGACTAATGGTTAAGGTCTAAGACTCTCACTCTGGCATAATGGTTAAGGTCTTAAATCTTACTCTGGCCTACTGGTTAAGGTCTTGACTCTCACTCTGGCCAAATGGTTAAGGTCTAGACTCCTACTCTGGCCTACTGGTTAAGGTCTTAACTCTTACTCTGGCCTAATGGTGAAGGTCTTAGACTCTTACTCTGGCCTACTGGTTAAGACCTTAACTCTTACTCTGGCCTAATGGTTAAGGTTTTAACTCTTACTCTGGCCTAATGGTTAAGGTTTTAGACTCTTACTCTGGCCTAATGGTTAAGGTCTTATCTCTTACTCTGGCCTAATGGTTAAGGTATTAGACTCTTACTCTGGCCTAATGGTTAAGGTCTTGACTCTTACTATGGTCTAATGGTTAAGGTCTAGACTCTTACTCTGGCCTTATGATTAAGGTCTTAACTCTTACTCTGGCCTAATGGTTAAGGTCTTAGACTCTTACTCTGGCCTAATGGTTAAGGTCTTAACTCTTACTCTGGCCTAATGGGTAAGGTCTTAGACTCTTACTCTGGACTAATGGGTAAGGTCTTAGACTCTTACTCTGGCCTACTGGTTAAGGTCTTAAATCTTACTCTGGCCTAATGGTATAGGTTTTAACTCTTACTGTGGCCTAATGGTTAAGGTCTTACCTCTTACTCTGGCCAAATGGTTAAGGTCTTAGACTCTTACTTTGGCCTCATGGTTAAGGTCTTAACTCTTACTATTGACTAATGGTTAAGGTCTTATCTCTTACTCTGGCCTAATGGTTAAGGTCTTAGACTCTTACTCTGGCCTAATGGTTAAGGTCTTAACTCTTACTCTGGCCTAATGGGTAAGGTCTTGACTCTTACTCTGGTCTAATGGTTAAGGTCTATACTCTTACTCTGGCCTAATACTTAAGGTCTTAACTCTTACTCTGGCCTAATGGTTAAGATCTTAGACTCTTACTCTGGCCCAATGTTTAAGGTCTTAAGTCTTACTCTGGCCTAAAGGTTAGGGTCTTAACTCTTGCTCTGGCCTAATGGTTAAGGTCTCAAACTCTTACTCTGGCCTACTGGTTAAGGTCTTAGACTCGTACTCTGGCCTAATGTTAAAGGTCTAGACTCTTACTCTGACCTAGTGCTTAAGGCTTTAAATCTTACTATGGCCTAATGATTAAGGTCTAAGACTCTTACTCTTGCCTAATGGTTAAGGTCTTAACTCTTACTCTGTACTAATGGTTAAGGTCTTAGACTCTTACTCTGGCCTAATGGTTAAGGTCTTAACTCTTACTCTGGCCTAATGGGTAAGGTCTTAGACTCTTACTCTGGCCTACTGGTTAAGGTCTTAACTCTTACTCTGGTCTAATGGTTAAGGTCTTAACTCTTACTCTGGACTAATGGTTAAGGTCTTAGACTCTCACTCTGGCATAATGGTTAAGGTCTTAACTCTTACTCTGGCCTACTGGTTAAGGTCTTAGACTCTTACTCTGGACTAATGGTTAAGGTCTTAGACTCTTACTCTGGCCTAATGGTTAAGGTCTTAACTCTTACTCTGGCCTACTGGTTAAGATCACAACTCTTATTCTGGCCTAATGGTTAAGCTCTTAGACTCTTACTCTGGCCTACTGGTTAAAGTCTTAACTCTTACTCTGGCCTAATGGTTAATGTTTTAACTCTTACTCTGTCCTAATGGTTGAGGTCTTAGACTCTTACACTGGCCTAATGGTTAAGGTCTTAACTCTTACTCTGGCCTACTGGTTAAGGTCTTAACTCTTACTCTGGCCTAATGGTTAAGGTCTTAGACTCTTACTCTGGCCTAATGGTTAAGGTCTTAACTCTTACTCTGGCCTAATGGTTAAAGTTTTAACTCTTCCTCTGGCCTAAAGGTTGAGGTCGTAGACTCTTACTCTGGCCTAATGGTTAAGGTCTAGACTCTTATTCTGGACTAATGGTTAAGGTCTTAACTCTTCCTCTGGCCTACTGGTTAAGGTCTTAACTCTAACTCTGGCCTAATGGATACAGTTTTAACTCTTACTCTGGCCTAATGGTTGAGGTCTTAGACTCTTACTCTGGCCTAATGGTTAAGGTATAGACTCTTATTCTGGACTAATGGTTAAGGTCTTAACTCTTCCTCTGGACTAATGGCTAAGTTCTTAACTCTTAGTCTGACCTAATGGTTAAGGTCTCAGACTCTTACTCTTGCCTAATGGTTAAGGTCTTAACTCTTACTCTGGCCTAATGGTTAAGGTCTTAACTCTTACTCTGGCCTAATGGTTAAGGTCTTAGACTCTTACACTGGCCTACTGCTTAATGTCTTTGCTCTTACTCTGGCCTACTGGTTAAGGTCCTAGACTCTTACTCTGGCCTAATGGTTAAGGTCCTAACTCTTACTATTGACTAATGGTTAAGTTCTTAACTGTTACTCTGGCCTAATGGGTAAGGTCTTAGACTCTTACTCTGGCCTACTGGTTAAGGTCTTAAGTCTTACTCTGGCCTAATGGGTAAGATCTTAGACTCTTACTCTGTCCTAATGGTTAAGGTCTTAGACTCTTACTCTGGCCTAATGGTTAAGGTCTAGACTCTTACTCTGGCCTAATCCGTAAGGTCTTAACTCTTACTCTGGCCTAATGGTTAAGGTCTTAACTCTTACTCTGGCCTAATGGGTAAGGTCTTAGACTCTTACTCTGGCCTAATGGTTAAGGTTTTATACTCTTACTCTGGCCTAATGGTTAAGGTCTTAACTCTTCCTTAGGCCTAATGGTTAAGGTATTGGACTCTTACTCTGGCCTAATGGTTAAGGTCTTGAGTCTTACTCTGGCCTAATGGTTAAGGGGTTATACTCTTACTCTGGCCTAATGGCTAAGGTCTTGACTCTCACTCTGGCCAAATGGTTAAGGTCTAGACTCCTACTCTGGCCTACTAGTTAAGGTCTTAACTCTTACTCTGGCCTAATGGTGAAGGTCTTAGACTCTTACTCTGGCCTACTGGTTAGGACCTTAACTCTTACTCTGGCCTAATGGTTAAGGTTTTAACTCTTACTCTGGCCTAATGGTTAAGGTTTTAGACTCTTACTCTGGCCAAATGGTTAAAGTCTTAGACTCTTACTCTGGCCTAATGGTTAAGGTCTTATCTCTTACTCTGGCCTAATGGTTAAGGTATTAGACTCTTACTCTGGCCTAATGGTTAAGATCTTAGACTCTTACTCTGGCCCAATGTGTAAGGTCTTAAGTCTTACTCTGGCCTAAAGGTTAGGGTCTTAACTCTTGCTCTGGCCTAATGGTTAAGGTCTCAAACTCTTACTCTGGCCTACTGGTTAAGGTCTTAGACTCGTACTCTGGCCTAATGTTAAAGGGCTAGACTCTTACTCTGACCTAGTGCTTAAGGCTTTAAATCTTACTATGGCCTAATGATTAAGGTCTAAGACTCTTACTCTTGCCTAATGGTTAAGGTCTTAACTCTTACTCTGTACTAATGGTTAAGGTCTTAGACTCTTACTCTGGCCTAATGGTTAAGGTCTTAACTCTTACTCTGGCCTAATGGGTAAGGTCTTAGACTCTTACTCTGGCCTACTGGTTAAGGTCTTAACTCTTACTCTGGTCTAATGGTTAAGGTCTTAACTCTTACTCTGGACTAATGGTTAAGGTCTTAGACTCTCACTCTGGCATAATGGTTAAGGTCTTAACTCTTACTCTGGCCTACTGGTTAAGGTCTTAGACTCTTACTATGGACTAATGGTTAAGGTTTTAGACTCTTACTCTGGCCTAATGGTTAAGGTCTTAACTCTTACTCTGGCCTACTGGTTAAGATCATAACTCTTATGCTGGCCTAATGGTTAAGCTCTTAGACTCTTACTCTGGCCTACTGGTTAAAGTCTTAACTCTTACTCTGGCCTAATGGTTAATGTTTTAACTCTTCCTCTGGCCTAAAGGTTGAGGTCGTAGACTCTTACTCTGGCCTAATGGTTAAGGTCTAGACTCTTATTCTGGACTAATGGTTAAGGTCTTAACTCTTCCTCTGGCCTACTGGTTAAGGTCTTAACTCTAACTCTGGCCTAATGGATACAGTTTTAACTCTTACTCTGGCCTAATGGTTGAGGTCTTAGACTATTACTCTTGCCTAATGGTTAAGGTCTTAACTCTTACTCTGACCTGATGGTTAAGGTCTTAACTCTTACTCTGGCCTAATGGGTAAGGTCTTAGACTCTTACTCTTGCCTAATGGTTAAGGTCTTAACTCTTACTCTGACCTTATGGTTAAGGTCTTAACTCTTACTCTGGCCTAATGGGTAAGGTCTTAGACTATTACTCTGGCCTAATGGTTAAGGTCTTAGACTCTTACTCTGGCCTAATGGTTAAGGTATAGACTCTTATTCTGGACTAATGGTTAAGGTCTTAACTCTTCCTCTGGACTAATGGCTAAGTTCTTAACTCTTAGTCTGACCTAATGGTTAAGGTCTCAGACTCTTACTCTTGCCTAATGGTTAAGGTCTTAACTCTTACTCTGGCCTAATGGTTAAGGTCTTAACTCTTACTCTGGCCTAATGGTTAAGGTCTTAGACTCTTACACTGGCCTACTGGTTAATGTCTTTGCTCTTACTCTGGCCTACTGGTTAAGGTCCTAGACTCTTACTCTGGCCTAATGGTTAAGGTCCTAACTCTTACTATTGACTAATGGTTAAGTTCTTAACTGTTACTCTGGCCTAATGGGTAAGGTCTTAGACTCTTACTCTGGCCTACTGGTTAAGGTCTTAAGTCTTACTCTGGCCTAATGGGTAAGATCTTAGACTCTTACTCTGTCCTAATGGTTAAGGTCTTAGACTCTTACTCTGGCCTAATGGTTAAGGTCTAGACTCTTACTCTGGCCTAATCCGTAAGGTCTTAACTCTTACTCTGGCCTAATGGTTAAGGTCTTAACTCTTACTCTGGCCTAATGGGTAAGGTCTTAGACTCTTACTCTGGCCTAATGGTTAAGGTTTTATACTCTTACTCTGGCCTAATGGTTAAGGTCTTAACTCTTCCTTAGGCCTAATGGTTAAGGTATTGGACTCTTACTCTGGCCTAATGGTTAAGGTCTTGAGTCTTACTCTGGCCTAATGGTTAAGGGGTTATACTCTTACTCTGGCCTAATGGCTAAGGTCTTGACTCTCACTCTGGCCAAATGGTTAAGGTCTAGACTCCTACTCTGGCCTACTAGTTAAGGTCTTAACTCTTACTCTGGCCTAATGGTGAAGGTCTTAGACTCTTACTCTGGCTTACTGGTTAGGACCTTAACTCTTACTCTGGCCTAATGGTTAAGGTTTTAACTCTTACTCTGGCCTAATGGTTAAGGTTTTAGACTCTTACTCTGGCCAAATGGTTAAAGTCTTAGACTCTTACTCTGGCCTAATGGTTAAGGTCTTATCTCTTACTCTGGCCTAATGGTTAAGGTATTAGACTCTTACTCTGGCCTAATGGTTAAGATCTTAGACTCTTACTCTAGCCCAATGTGTAAGGTCTTAAGTCTTACTCTGGCCTAAAGGTTAGGGTCTTAACTCTTGCTCTGGCCTAATGGTTAAGGTCTCAAACTCTTACTCTGGCCTACTGGTTAAGGTCTTAGACTCGTACTCTGGCCTAATGTTAAAGGTCTAGACTCTTACTCTGACCTAATGGTTAAAGTTTTAACTCTTCCTCTGGCCTAAAGGTTGAGGTCGTAGACTCTTACTCTGGCCTAATGGTTAAGGTCTAGACTCTTATTCTGGACTAATGGTTAAGGTCTTAACTCTTCCTCTGGCCTACTGGTTAAGGTCTTAACTCTAACTCTGGCCTAATGGATACAGTTTTAACTCTTACTCTGGCCTAATGGTTGAGGTCTTAGACTCTTACTCTTGCCTAATGGTTAAGGTCTTAACTCTTACTCTGACCTGATGGTTAAGGTCTTAACTCTTACTCTGGCCTAATGGGTAAGGTCTTAGACTATTACTCTGGCCTAATGGTTAAGGTCTTAGACTCTTACTCTGGCCTAATGGTTAAGGTATAGACTCTTATTCTGGACTAATGGTTAAGGTCTTAACTCTTCCTCTGGACTAATGGCTAAGTTCTTAACTCTTAGTCTGACCTAATGGTTAAGGTCTCAGACTCTTACTCTTGCCTAATGGTTAAGGTCTTAACTCTTACTCTGGCCTAATGGTTAAGGTCTTAACTCTTACTCTGGCCTAATGGTTAAGGTCTTAGACTCTTACACTGGCCTACTGGTTAATGTCTTTGCTCTTACTCTGGCCTACTGGTTAAGGTCCTAGACTCTTACTCTGGCCTAATGGTTAAGGTCCTAACTCTTACTATTGACTAATGGTTAAGTTCTTAACTGTTACTCTGGCCTAATGGGTAAGGTCTTAGACTCTTACTCTGGCCTACTGGTTAAGGTCTTAAGTCTTACTCTGGCCTAATGGGTAAGATCTTAGACTCTTATTCTGTCCTAATGGTTAAGGTCTTAGACTCTTACTCTGGCCTAATGGTTAAGGTCTAGACTCTTACTCTGGCCTAATCCGTAAGGTCTTAACTCTTACTCTGGCCTAATGGTTAAGGTCTTAACTCTTACTCTGGCCTAATGGGTAAGGTCTTAGACTCTTACTCTGGCCTAATGGTTAAGGTTTTATACTCTTACTCTGGCCTAATGGTTAAGGTCTTAACTCTTCCTTAGGCCTAATGGTTAAGGTATTGGACTCTTACTCTGGCCTAATGGTTAAGGTCTTGAGTCTTACTCTGGCCTAATGGTTAAGGGGTTATACTCTTACTCTGGCCTAATGGCTAAGGTCTTGACTCTCACTCTGGCCAAATGGTTAAGGTCTAGACTCCTACTCTGGCCTACTAGTTAAGGTCTTAACTCTTACTCTGGCCTAATGGTGAAGGTCTTAGACTCTTACTCTGGCCTACTGGTTAGGACCTTAACTCTTACTCTGGCCTAATGGTTAAGGTTTTAACTCTTACTCTGGCCTAATGGTTAAGTTTTTAGACTCTTACTCTGGCCAAATGGTTAAAGTCTTAGACTCTTACTCTGGCCTAATGGTTAAGGTCTTATCTCTTACTCTGGCCTAATGGTTAAGGTATTAGACTCTTACTCTGGCCTAATGGTTAAGATCTTAGACTCTTACTCTGGCCCAATGTGTAAGGTCTTAAGTCTTACTCTGGCCTAAAGGTTAGGGTCTTAACTCTTGCTCTGGCCTAATGGTTAAGGTCTCAAACTCTTACTCTGGCCTACTGGTTAAGGTCTTAGACTCGTACTCTGGCCTAATGTTAAAGGTCTAGACTCTTAATCTGACCTAGTGCTTAAGGCTTTAAATCTTACTATGGCCTAATGATTAAGGTCTAAGACTCTTACTCTTGCCTAATGGTTAAGGTCTTAACTCTTACTCTGTACTAATGGTTAAGGTCTTAGACTCTTACTCTGGCCTAATGGTTAAGGTCTTAACTCTTACTCTGGCCTAATGGGTAAGGTCTTAGACTCTTACTCTGGCCTACTGGTTAAGGTCTTAACTCTTACTCTGGTCTAATGGTTAAGGTCTTAACTCTTACTCTGGACTAATGGTTAAGGTCTTAGACTCTCACTCTGGCATAATGGTTAAGGTCTTAACTCTTACTCTGGCCTACTGGTTAAGGTCTTAGACTCTTACTATGGACTAATGGTTAAGGTCTTAGACTCTTACTCTGGCCTAATGGTTAAGGTCTTAACTCTTACTCTGGCCTACTGGTTAAGATCATAACTCTTATGCTGGCCTAATGGTTAAGCTCTTAGACTCTTACTCTGGCCTACTGGTTAAAGTCTTAACTCTTACTCTGGCCTAATGGTTAATGTTTTAACTCTTCCTCTGGCCTAAAGGTTGAGGTCGTAGACTCTTACTCTGGCCTAATGGTTAAGGTCTAGACTCTTATTCTGGACTAATGGTTAAGGTCTTAACTCTTCCTCTGGCCTACTGGTTAAGGTCTTAACTCTAACTCTGGCCTAATGGATACAGTTTTAACTCTTACTCTGGCCTAATGGTTGAGGTCTTAGACTCTTACTCTTGCCTAATGGTTAAGGTCTTAACTCTTACTCTGACCTGATGGTTAAGGTCTTAACTCTTACTCTGGCCTAATGGGTAAGGTCTTAGACTCTTACTCTTGCCTAATGGTTAAGGTCTTAACTCTTACTCTGACCTTATGGTTAAGGTCTTAACTCTTACTCTGGCCTAATGGGTAAGGTCTTAGACTATTACTCTGGCCTAATGGTTAAGGTCTTAGACTCTTACTCTGGCCTAATGGTTAAGGTATAGACTCTTATTCTGGACTAATGGTTAAGGTCTTAACTCTTCCTCTGGACTAATGGCTAAGTTCTTAACTCTTAGTCTGACCTAATGGTTAAGGTCTCAGACTCTTACTCTTGCCTAATGGTTAAGGTCTTAACTCTTACTGTGGCCTAATGGTTAAGGTCTTAACTCTTACTCTGGCCTAATGGTTAAGGTCTTAGACTCTTACACTGGCCTACTGGTTAATGTCTTTGCTCTTACTCTGGCCTACTGGTTAAGGTCCTAGACTCTTACTCTGGCCTAATGGTTAAGGTCCTAACTCTTACTATTGACTAATGGTTAAGTTCTTAACTGTTACTCTGGCCTAATGGGTAAGGTCTTAGACTCTTACTCTGGCCTACTGGTTAAGGTCTTAAGTCTTACTCTGGCCTAATGGGTAAGATCTTAGACTCTTACTCTGTCCTAATGGTTAAGGTCTTAGACTCTTACTCTGGCCTAATGGTTAAGGTCTTAACTCTTACTCTGGCCTAATGGGTAAGGTCTTAGACTCTTACTCTGGCCTAATGGTTAAGGTTTTATACTCTTACTCTGGCCTAATGGTTAAGGTCTTAACTCTTCCTTAGGCCTAATGGTTAAGGTATTGGACTCTTACTCTGGCCTAATGGTTAAGGTCTTGAGTCTTACTCTGGCCTAATGGTTAAGGGGTTATACTCTTACTCTGGCCTAATGGCTAAGGTCTTGACTCTCACTCTGGCCAAATGGTTAAGGTCTAGACTCCTACTCTGGCCTACTAGTTAAGGTCTTAACTCTTACTCTGGCCTAATGGTGAAGGTCTTAGACTCTTACTCTGGCCTACTGGTTAGGACCTTAACTCTTACTCTGGCCTAATGGTTAAGGTTTTAACTCTTACTCTGGCCTAATGGTTAAGGTTTTAGACTCTTACTCTGGCCAAATGGTTAAAGTCTTAGACTCTTACTCTGGCCTAATGGTTAAGGTCTTATCTCTTACTCTGGCCTAATGGTTAAGGTATTAGACTCTTACTCTGGCCTAATGGTTAAGATCTTAGACTCTTACTCTAGCCCAATGTGTAAGGTCTTAAGTCTTACTCTGGCCTAAAGGTTAGGGTCTTAACTCTTGCTCTGGCCTAATGGTTAAGGTCTCAAACTCTTACTCTGGCCTACTGGTTAAGGTCTTAGACTCGTACTCTGGCCTAATGTTAAAGGTCTAGACTCTTACTCTGACCTAGTGCTTAAGGCTTTAAATCTTACTATGGCCTAATGATTAAGGTCTAAGACTCTTACTCTTGCCTAATGGTTAAGGTCTTAACTCTTACTCTGTACTAATGGTTAAGGTCTTAGACTCTTACTCTGGCCTAATGGTTAAGGTCTTAACTCTTACTCTGGCCTAATGGGTAAGGTCTTAGACTCTTACTCTGGCCTACTGGTTAAGGTCTTAACTCTTACTCTGGTCTAATGGTTAAGGTCTTAACTCTTACTCTGGACTAATGGTTAAGGTCTTAGACTCTCACTCTGGCATAATGGTTAAGGTCTTAACTCTTACTCTGGCCTACTGGTTAAGGTCTTAGACTCTTACTCTGGACTAATGGTTAAGGTCTTAGACTCTTTCTCTGGCCTAATGGTTAAGGTCTTAACTCTTACTCTGGCCTACTGGTTAAGATCATAACTCTTATGCTGGCCTAATGGTTAAGCTCTTAGACTCTTACTCTGGCCTACTGGTTAAAGTCTTAACTCTTACTCTGGCCTAATGGTTAATGTTTTAACTCTTACTCTGTCCTAATGGTTGAGGTCTTAGACTCTTACACTGGCCTAATGGTTAAGGTCTTAACTCTTACTCTGGCCTACTGGTTAAGGTCTTAACTCTTACTCTGGCCTAATGGTTAAGGTCTTAGACTCTTACTCTGGCCTACTGGTTAAGGTCTTAACTCTTACTCTGGCCTAATGGTTAAAGTTTTAACTCTTCCTCTGGCCTAAAGGTTGAGGTCGTAGACTCTTACTCTGGCCTAATGGTTAAGGTCTAGACTCTTATTCTGGACTAATGGTTAAGGTCTTAACTCTTCCTCTGGACTAATGGCTAAGTTCTTAACTCTTAGTCTGACCTAATGGTTAAGGTCTTATACTCTTACTCTGGCCTACTGGTTAAGGTCTTAACTCTTACTCTGGCCTAATGGTTAAGGTTTTAACTCTTACTCTGGCCTAATGGTTGAGGTCTTAAACTCTTACTCTGGCCTACTGGTTAAGGTCTTAACTCTTACTCCGGCCTACTGGTTAAGGTCTTACACTCTTACTCTGGCCTACTGGTTAAGGTCTTAACTCTAACTCTGGCCTAATGGATACAGTTTTAACTCTTACTCTGGCCTAATGGTTGAGGTCTTAGACTCTTACTCTTGCCTAATGGTTAAGGTCTTAACTCTTACTCTGACCTTATGGTTAAGGTCTTAACTCTTACTCTGGCCTAATGGGTAAGGTCTTAGACTATTACTCTGGCCTAATGGTTAAGGTCTTAGACTCTTACTCTGGCCTAATGGTTAAGGTATAGACTCTTATTCTGGACTAATGGTTAAGGTCTTAACTCTTCCTCTGGACTAATGGCTAAGTTCTTAACTCTTACTCTGGCCTAATGGTTAAGGTCTTAACTCTTACTCTGGCCTAATGGTTAAGGTCTTAGACTCTTACACTGGCCTACTGGTTAATGTCTTTGCTCTTACTCTGGCCTACTGGTTAAGGTCCTAGACTCTTACTCTGGCCTAATGGTTAAGGTCCTAACTCTTACTATTGACTAATGGTTAAGTTCTTAACTGTTACTCTGGCCTAATGGGTAAGGTCTTAGACTCGTACTCTGGCCTAATGTTAAAGGTCTAGACTCTTACTCTGACCTAGTGCTTAAGGCTTTAAATCTTACTATGGCCTAATGATTAAGGTCTAAGACTCTTACTCTTGCCTAATGGTTAAGGTCTTAACTCTTACTCTGTACTAATGGTTAAGGTCTTAGACTCTTACTCTGGCCTAATGGTTAAGGTCTTAACTCTTACTCTGGCCTAATGGGTAAGGTCTTAGACTCTTACTCTGGCCTACTGGTTAAGGTCTTAACTCTTACTCTGGTCTAATGGTTAAGGTCTTAACTCTTACTCTGGACTAATGGTTAAGGTCTTAGACTCTCACTCTGGCATAATGGTTAAGGTCTTAACTCTTACTCTGGCCTAATGGTGAAGGTCTTAGACTCTTACTCTGGCCTACTGGTTAAGACCTTAACTCTTACTCTGGCCTAATGGTTAAGGTTTTAACTCTTACTCTGGCCTAATGGTTAAGGTTTTAGACTCTTACTCTGGCCAAACAGTTAAAGTCTTAGACTCTTACTCTGGCCTAATGGTTAAGGTCTTATCTCTTACTCTGGCCTAATGGTTAAGGTATTAGACTCTTACTCTGGCCTAATGGTTAAGGACTTGACTCTTACTCTGGTCTAATGGTTACGGTCTAGACTCTTACTCTGGCCTTATGATTAAGGTCTTAACTCTTACTCTGGCCTAATGGTTAAGGTCTTAGACTCTTACTCTGGCCTAATGGTTAGGGTCTTAACTCTTGCTCTGGCCTAATGGTTAAGGTCTTGACTCTTACTCTGGTCTAATGGATAAGGTCTAGACTCTTACTCTGGCCTAATGCTTAAGGTCTTAACTCTTACTCTGGCCTAATGGTTAAGGTCTTAGACTCTTACTCTGGACCAATGTTTAAGGTCTTAAGTCTTACTCTGGCCTACTGGTTAAGGTCTTAGACTCGTACTCTGGCCTAATGGTAAAGGTCTTAACTCTTACTCTGGCCTAATGGTTAAGGTCTTAACTCTTATTCTGGCCTAATGGTTAAGGTCTTAGACTCTTACTCTGGCCTAATTGTTAAGGTCTTAACTCTTACTCTGGCCTAATGGTCAAGGTCTAGACTCTTACTCTGACCTAGTGCTTAAGGTTTTACCTCTTACTTTGGCCTAATGATTAAGGTCTAAGACTCTTACTCTTGCCTAATGGTTAAGGTCTTAACTCTTACTCTGGCCTAATGGTTAAGGTCTTAACTCTTACTCTGGCCTAATGGGTAAGGTCTTAGACTCTTACTCTGGACTACTGGTTAAGGTCTTAACTCTTACTCTGGCCTAATGGTTAAGGTCTTAACTCTTACTCTGGACTAATGGTTAAGGTCTTAGACTCTCACTCTGGCATAATGGTTAAGGTCTTAGACTCTTACACTGGCCTACTGGTTAATGTCTTTGCTCTTACTCTGGCCTACTGGTTAAGGTCCTAGACTCTTACTCTGGCCTAATGGTTAAGGTCCTAACTCTTACTATTGACTAATGGTTAAGTTCTTAACTGTTACTCTGGCCTAATGGGTAAGGTCTTAGACTCTTACTCTGGCCTACTGCTTAAGGTCTTAAGACTTACTCTGGCCTAATGGGTAAGATCTTAGACTCTTACTCTGTCCTAATGGTTAAGGTCTTAGACTCTTACTCTGGCCTACTGGTTAAGGTCTTAAATCTTACTCTGGCCTAATGGTATAGGTTTTAACTCTTACTCTGGCCTAATGGTTAAGGTTTTAACTCTTACTCTGGCATAATGGTTAAGGTCTTACCTCTTACTCTGGCCAAATGGTTAAGGTCTTAGACTCTTACACTGGCCTACTGGTTAATGTCTTTGCTCTTACTCTGGCCTACTGGTTAAGGTCCTAGACTCTTACTCTGGCCTAATGGTTAAGGTCCTAACTCTTACTATTGACTAATGGTTAAGTTCTTAACTGTTACTCTGGCCTAATGGGTAAGGTCTTAGACTCTTACTCTGGCCTACTGGTTAAGGTCTTAAGACTTACTCTGGCCTAATGGGTAAGATCTTAGACTCTTACTCTGTCCTAATGGTTAAGGTCTTAGACTCTTACTCTGGCCTACTGGTTAAGGTCTTAAATCTTACTCTGGCCTAATGGTATAGGTTTTAACTCTTACTCTGGCCTATTGGTTAAGGTTTTAACTCTTACTCTGGCATAATGGTTAAGGTCTTACCTCTTACTCTGGCCAAATGGTTAAGGTCTTAGACTCTTACTTTGGCCTCATGGTTAAGGTCTTAACTCTTACTATTGACTAATGGTTAAGGTCTTAACTCTTACTCTGGCCTAATGGTTAAGGTCTTAGACTCTTACTCTGGCCTAATGGTTAAGGTCTTAACTCTTACTCTGGCCTCATGGTTAAGATCTTAGACTCTTACTCTGGCCCAATGTTTAAGGTCTTAAGTCTTACTCTGGCCTAATGGTTAGGGTCTTAACTCTTGCTCTGGCCTACTGGTTAAGATCATAACTCTTACTCTGGCCTAATGGTTAAGCTCTTAGACTCTTACTCTGGCCTACTGGTTAAAGGCTTAACTCTTACTCTGGCCTAATGGTTAATGTTTTAACTCTTACTCTGTCCAAATGGTTGATGTCTTAGACTCTTACACTGGCCTAATGGTTAAGGTCTTAACTCTTACTCTGGCCTACTGGTTAAGGTCTTAACTCTTACTCTGGCCTAATGGTTAAGGTATTAGACTCTTACTCTGGCCTAATGGTTAAGGTCTTGACTCTTACTCTGGTCTAATGGTTAAGGTCTAGACTCTTACTCTGGCCTTATGATTAAGGTCTTAACTCTTACTCTGGCCTAATGGTTAAAGTTTTAACTCTTCCTCTGGCCTAAAGGTTGAGGTCTTAGACTCTTACTCTGGCCTAATGGTTAAGGTCTAGACTCTTATTCTGGACTAATGGTTACGGTCTTAACTCTTCCTCTGGACTAATGGCTAAGTTCTTAACTCTTAGTCTGACCTAATGGTTAAGGTCTTATACTCTTACTCTGGCCTACTGGTTAAGGTCTTAACTCTTACTCTGGTCTAATGGTTAAGGTTTTAACTCTTACTCTGGCCTAATGGTTAAGGTCTTAAACTCTTACTCTGGCCTACTGGTTAAGGTCTTAACTCTTACTCTGGCCTACTGGTTAAGGTCTTAGACTCTTACTCTGGCCTACTGGTTAAGGTCATAACTCTAACTCTGGCCTAATGGTTAAAGTTTTAACTCTTACTCTGGCCTAATGGTTGAGGTCTTAGACTCTTACTCTTGCCTAATGGTTAAGGTCTTAACTCTTACTCTGACCTTATGGTTAAGGTCTTAACTCTTACTCTGGCCTAATGGGTAAGGTCTTAGACTATTACTCTGGCCTAATGGTTAAGGTCTTAGACTCTTACTCTGGCCTAATGGTTAAGGTATAGACTCTTATTCTGGACTAATGGTTAAGGTCTTAACTCTTCCTCTGGACTAATGGCTAAGTTCTTAACTCTTAGTCTGACCTAATGGTTAAGGTCTCAGACTCTTACTCTTGCCTACTGGTTAAGGTCTTAACTCTTACTCTGGCCTAATGGTTAAGGTCTTAACTCTTACTCTGGCCTAATGGTTAAGGTCTTAGACACTTACACTGGCTTACTGGTTAATGTCTTTGCTCTTACTCTGGCCTACTGGTTAAGGTCCTAGACTCTTACTCTGGCCTAATGGTTAAGGTCCTAACTCTTACTATTGACTAATGGTTAAGTTCTTAACTGTTACTCTGGCCTAATGGGTAAGGTCTTAGACTCTTACTCTGGCCTACTGGTTAAGGTCTTAAGTCTTACTCTGGCCTAATGGGTAAGATCTTAGACTCTTACTCTGTCCTAATGGTTAAGGTCTTAGACTCTTACTCTGGCCTACTGGTTAAGGTCTAGACTCTTACTCTGGCCTAATCCGTAAGGTCTTAACTCTTACTATGGCCTAATGGTTAAGGTCTTAGACTCTTACTCTGGCCTAATGGTTAAGGTCTTAACTCTTACTCTGGACTAATGGGTAAGGTCTTAGACTCTTACTCTGGCCTAATGGTTAAGGTTTTAGACTCTTACTCTGGCCTAATGGTTAAGGTCTTAACTCTTCCTTAGGCCTAATGGTTAAGGTATTGGACTCTTACTCTGGCCTAATGGCTAAGGTCTTGACTCTCACTCTGGCCTAATGGTTAAGGTCTAGACTCCTACTCTGGCCTACTGGTTAAGGTCTTAACTCTTACTCTGGCCTAATGGTGAAGGTCTTAGACTCTTACTCTGGCCTACTGGTTAGGACCTTAACTCTTACTCTGGCCTAATGGTTAAGGTTTTAACTCTTACTCTGGCCTAATGGTTAAGGTTTTAGACTCTTACTCTGGCCAAACGGTTAAAGTCTTAGACTCTTACTCTGGCCTAATGGTTAAGGTCTTATCTCTTACTCTGGCCTAATGGTTAAGGTATTAGACTCTTACTCTGGCCTAATGGTTAAGGTCTTGACTCTTACTCTGGTCTAATGGTTAAGGTCTAGACTCTTACTCTGGCCTTATGATTAAGGTCTTAACTCTTACTCTGGTCTAATGGTTAAGGTCTTAGACTCTTACTCTGGCCTAATGGTTAGGGTCTTAACTCTTGCTCTGGCCTAATGGTTAAGGTCTTGACTCTTGCTTTGGCCTAATGGTTAAGGTATTAGACTCTTACTCTGGCCTAATGGTTAAGATCTTAGACTCTTACTCTGGACCAATGTTTAAGGTCTTAAGTCTTACTCTGGCCTAATGGTTAGGGTCTTAACTCTTGCTCTGGCCTAATGGTTAAGGTCTCAGACTCTTACTCTGGCCTACTGGTTAAGGTCTTAGACTCGTACTCTGGCCTAATGGTAAAAGTCTTAACTCTTACTCTGGCCTAATGGTTAAGGTCTTAACTCTTATTCTGGCCTAATGGTTAAGGTCTTAGACTCTTACTCTGGCCTAATTGTTAAGGTCTTAACTCTTACTCTGGCCTAATGGTCAAGGTCTAGACTCTTACTCTGACCTAGTGCTTAAGGTTTTACCTCTTACTTTGGCCTAATGATTAAGGTCTAAGACTCTTACTCTTGCCTAATGGTTAAGGTCTTAACTCTTACTCTGGCCTAATGGTTAAGGTCTTAACTCTTACTCTGGCCTAATGGGTAAGGTCTTAGACTCTTACTCTGGACTACTGGTTAAGGTCTTAACTCTTACTCTGGCCTAATGGTTAAGGTCTTAACTCTTACTCTGGACTAATGGTTAAGGTCTTAGACTCTCACTCTGGCATAATGGTTAAGGTCTTAGACTCTTACACTGGCCTACTGGTTAATGTCTTTGCTCTTACTCTGGCCTACTGGTTAAGGTCCTAGACTCTTACTCTGGCCTAATGGTTAAGGTCCTAACTCTTACTATTGACTAATGGTTAAGTTCTTAACTGTTACTCTGGCCTAATGGGTAAGGTCTTAGACTCTTACTCTGGCCTACTGGTTAAGGTCTTAAGACTTACTCTGGCCTAATGGGTAAGATCTTAGACTCTTACTCTGTCCTAATGGTTAAGGTCTTAGACTCTTACTCTGGCCTACTGGTTAAGGTCTTAAATCTTACTCTGGCCTAATGGTATAGGTTTTAACTCTTACTCTGGCCTAATGGTTAAGGTTTTAACTCTTACTCTGGCATAATGGTTAAGGTCTTACCTCTTACTCTGGCCAAATGGTTAAGGTCTTAGACTCTTACACTGGCCTACTGGTTAATGTCTTTGCTCTTACTCTGGCCTACTGGTTAAGGTCCTAGACTCTTACTCTGGCCTAATGATTAAGGTCCTAACTCTTACTATTGACTAATGGTTAAGTTCTTAACTGTTACTCTGGCCTAATGGGTAAGGTCTTAGACTCTTACTCTGGCCTACTGGTTAAGGTCTTAAGACTTACTCTGGCCTAATGGGTAAGATCTTAGACTCTTACTCTGTCCTAATGGTTAAGGTCTTAGACTCTTACTCTGGCCTACTGGTTAAGGTCTTAAATCTTACTCTGGCCTAATGGTATAGGTTTTAATTCTTACTCTGGCCTAATGGTTAAGGTTTTAACTCTTACTCTGGCATAATGGTTAAGGTCTTACCTCTTACTCTGGCCAAATGGTTAAGGTCTTAGACTCTTACTTTGGCCTCATGGTTAAGGTCTTAACTCTTACTATTGACTAATGGTTAAGGTCTTAACTCTTACTCTGGCCTAATGGTTAAGGTCTTAGACTCTTACTCTGGCCTAATGGTTAAGGTCTTAACTCTTACTCTGGCCTCATGGTTAAGATCTTAGACTCTTACTCTGGCCCAATGTTTAAGGTCTTAAGTCTTACTCTGGCCTAATGGTTAGGGTCTTAACTCTTGCTCTGGCCTACTGGTTAAGATCATAACTCTTACTCTGGCCTAATGGTTAAGCTCTTAGACTCTTACTCTGGCCTACTGGTTAAAGGCTTAACTCTTACTCTGGCCTAATGGTTAATGTTTTAACTCTTACTCTGTCCAAATGGTTGATGTCTTAGACTCTTACACTGGCCTAATGGTTAAGGTCTTAACTCTTACTCTGGCCTACTGGTTAAGGTCTTAACTCTTACTCTGGCCTAATGGTTAAGGTATTAGACTCTTACTCTGGCCTAATGGTTAAGGTCTTGACTCTTACTCTGGTCTAATGGTTAAGGTCTAGACTCTTACTCTGGCCTTATGATTAAGGTCTTTACTCTTACTCTGGCCTAATGGTTAAAGTTTTAACTCTTCCTCTGGCCTAAAGGTTGAGGTCTTAGACTCTTACTCTGGCCTAATGGTTAAGGTCTAGACTCCTATTCTGGACTAATGGTTACGGTCTTAACTCTTCCTCTGGACTAATGGCTAAGTTCTTAACTCTTAGTCTGACCTAATGGTTAAGGTCTTATACTCTTACTCTGGCCTACTGGTTAAGGTATTAACTCTTACTCTGGTCTAATGGTTAAGGTTTTAACTCTTACTCTGGCCTAATGGTTAAGGTCTTAAACTCTTACTCTGGCCTACTGGTTAAGGTCTTAACTCTTACTCTGGCCTACTGGTTAAGGTCTTAGACTCTTACTCTGGCCTACTGGTTAAGGTCTTAACTCTAACTCTGGCCTAATGGTTAAAGTTTTAACTCTTACTCTGGCCTAATGGTTGAGGTCTTAGACTCTTACTCTTGCCTAATGGTTAAGGTCTTAACTCTTACTCTGACCTTATGGTTAAGGTCTTAACTCTTACTCTGGCCTAATGGGTAAGGTCTTAGACTATTACTCTGGCCTAATGGTTAAGGTCTTAGACTCTTACTCTGGCCTAATGGTTAAGGTATAGACTCTTATTCTGGACTAATGGTTAAGGTCTTAACTCTTCCTCTGGACTAATGGCTAAGTTCTTAACTCTTAGTCTGACCTAATGGTTAAGGTCTCAGACTCTTACTCTTGCCTACTGGTTAAGGTCTTAACTCTTACTCTGGCCTAATGGTTAAGGTCTTAACTCTTACTCTGGCCTAATGGTTAAGGTCTTAGACACTTACACTGGCTTACTGGTTAATGTCTTTTCTCTTACTCTGGCCTACTGGTTAAGGTCCTAGACTCTTACTCTGGCCTAATGGTTAAGGTCCTAACTCTTACTATTGACTAATGGTTAAGTTCTTAACTGTTACTCTGGCCTAATGGGTAAGGTCTTAGACTCTTACTCTGGCCTACTGGTTAAGGTCTTAAGTCTTACTCTGGCCTAATGGGTAAGATCTTAGACTCTTACTCTGTCCTAATGGTTAAGGTCTTAGACTCTTACTCTGGCCTAATGGTTAAGGTCTAGACTCTTACTCTGGCCTAATCCGTAAGGTCTTAACTCTTACTCTGGCCTAATGGTTAAGGTCTTAACTCTTACTCTGGCCTAATGGGTAAGGTCTTAGACTCTTACTCTGGCCTAATGGTTAAGGTTTTATACTCTTACTCTGGCCTAATGGTTAAGGTCTTAACTCTTCCTTAGGCCTAATGGTTAAGGTATTGGACTCTTACTCTGGCCTAATGGTTAAGGTCTTGAGTCTTACTCTGGCCTAATGGTTAAGGGGTTATACTCTTACTCTGGCCTAATGGCTAAGGTCTTGACTCTCACTCTGGCCAAATGGTTAAGGTCTAGACTCCTACTCTGGCCTACTAGTTAAGGTCTTAACTCTTACTCTGGCCTAATGGTGAAGGTCTTAGACTCTTACTCTGGCCTACTGGTTAGGACCTTAACTCTTACTCTGGCCTAATGGTTAAGGTTTTAACTCTTACTCTGGCCTAATGGTTAAGGTTTTAGACTCTTACTCTGGCCAAATGGTTAAAGTCTTAGACTCTTACTCTGGCCTAATGGTTAAGGTCTTATCTCTTACTCTGGCCTAATGGTTAAGGTATTAGACTCTTACTCTGGCCTAATGGTTAAGATCTTAGACTCTTACTCTGGCCCAATGTGTAAGGTCTTAAGTCTTACTCTGGCCTAAAGGTTAGGGTCTTAACTCTTGCTCTGGCCTAATGGTTAAGGTCTCAAACTCTTACTCTGGCCTACTGGTTAAGGTCTTAGACTCGTACTCTGGCCTAATGTTAAAGGTCTAGACTCTTACTCTGACCTAGTGCTTAAGGCTTTAAATCTTACTATGGCCTAATGAATAAGGTCTAAGACTCTTACTCTTGCCTAATGGTTAAGGTCTTAACTCTTACTCTGTACTAATGGTTAAGGTCTTAGACTCTTACTCTGGCCTAATGGTTAAGGTCTTAACTCTTACTCTGGCCTAATGGGTAAGGTCTTAGACTCTTACTCTGGCCTACTGGTTAAGGTCTTAACTCTTACTCTGGTCTAATGGTTAAGGTCTTAACTCTTACTCTGGACTAATGGTTAAGGTCTTAGACTCTCACTCTGGCATAATGGTTAAGGTCTTAACTCTTACTCTGGCCTACTGGTTAAGGTCTTAGACTCTTACTCTGGACTAATGGTTAAGGTCTTAGACTCTTACTCTGGCCTAATGGTTAAGGTCTTAACTCTTACTCTGGCCTACTGGTTAAGATCATAACTCTTATGCTGGCCTAATGGTTAGGCTCTTAGACTCTTACTCTGGCCTACTGGTTAAAGTCTTAACTCTTACTCTGGCCTAATGGTTAATGTTTTAACTCTTACTCTGTCCTAATGGTTGAGGTCTTAGACTCTTACACTGGCCTAATGGTTAAGGTCTTAACTCTTACTCTGGCCTACTGGTTAAGGTCTTAACTCTTACTCTGGCCTAATGGTTAAGGTCTTAGACTCTTACTCTGGCCTACTGGTTAAGGTCTTAACTCTTACTCTGGCCTAATGGTTAAAGTTTTAACTCTTCCTCTGGCCTAAAGGTTGAGGTCGTAGACTCTTACTCTGGCCTAATGGTTAAGGTCTAGACTCTTATTCTGGACTAATGGTTAAGGTCTTAACTCTTCCTCTGGACTAATGGCTAAGTTCTTAACTCTTAGTCTGACCTAATGGTTAAGGTCTTATACTCTTACTCTGGCCTACTGGTTAAGGTCTTAACTCTTACTCTGGCCTAATGGTTAAGGTTTTAACTCTTACTCTGGCCTAATGGTTGAGGTCTTAAACTCTTACTCTGGCCTACTGGTTAAGGTCTTAACTCTTACTCTGGCCTACTGGTTAAGGTCTTACACTCTTACTCTGGCCTACTGGTTAAGGTCTTAACTCTAACTCTGGCCTAATGGATACAGTTTTAACTCTTACTCTGGCCTAATGGTTGAGGTCTTAGACTCTTACTCTTGCCTAATGGTTAAGGTCTTAACTCTTACTCTGACCTTATGGTTAAGGTCTTAACTCTTACTCTGGCCTAATGGGTAAGGTCTTAGACTATTACTCTGGCCTAATGGTTAAGGTCTTAGACTCTTACTCTGGCCTAATGGTTAAGGTATAGACTCTTATTCTGGACTAATGGTTAAGGTCTTAACTCTTCCTCTGGACTAATGGCTAAGTTCTTAACTCTTAGTCTGACCTAATGGTTAAGGTCTCAGACTCTTACTCTTGCCTAATGGTTAAGGTCTTAACTCTTACTCTGGCCTAATGGTTAAGGTCTTAACTCTTACTCTGGCCTAATGGTTAAGGTCTTAGACTCTTACACTGGCCTACTGGTTAATGTCTTTGCTCTTACTCTGGCCTACTGGTTAAGGTCCTAGACTCTTACTCTGGCCTAATGGTTAAGGTCCTAACTCTTACTATTGACTAATGGTTAAGTTCTTAACTGTTACTCTGGCCTAATGGGTAAGGTCTTAGACTCGTACTCTGGCCTAATGTTAAAGGTCTAGACTCTTACTCTGACCTAGTGCTTAAGGCTTTAAATCTTACTATGGCCTAATGATTAAGGTCTAAGACTCTTACTCTTGCCTAATGGTTAAGGTCTTAACTCTTACTCTGTACTAATGGTTAAGGTCTTAGACTCTTACTCTGGCCTAATGGTTAAGGTCTTAACTCTTACTCTGGCCTAATGGGTAAGGTCTTAGACTCTTACTCTGGCCTACTGGTTAAGGTCTTAACTCTTACTCTGGTCTAATGGTTAAGGTCTTAACTCTTACTCTGGACTAATGGTTAAGGTCTTAGACTCTCACTCTGGCATAATGGTTAAGGTCTTAACTCTTACTCTGGCCTACTGGTTAAGGTCTTGACTCTCACTCTGGCCAAATGGTTAAGGTCTAGACTCCTACTCTGGCCTACTGGTTAAGGTCTTAACTCTTACTCTGGCCTAATGGTGAAGGTCTTAGACTCTTACTCCGGCCTACTGGTTAAGACCTTAACTCTTACTCTGGCCTAATGGTTAAGGTTTTAACTCTTACTCTGGCCTAATGGTTAAGGTTTTAGACTCTTACTCTGGCCAAACAGTTAAAGTCTTAGACTCTTACTCTGGCCTAATGGTTAAGGTCTTATCTCTTACTCTGGCCTAATGTTTAAGGTATTAGACTCTTACTCTGGCCTAATGGTTAAGGTCTTGACTCTTACTCTGGTCTAATGGTTAAGGTCTAGACTCTTACTCTGGCCTTATGATTAAGGTCTTAACTCTTACTCTGGCCTAATGGTTAAGGTCTTAGACTCTTACTCTGGCCTAATGGTTAAGGTCTTAACTCTTACTCTGGCCTAATGGGTAAGGTCTTAGACTCTTACTCTGGACTAATGGGTAAGGTCTTAGACTCTTACTCTGGCCTACTGGTTAAGGTCTTAAATCTTACTCTGGCCTAATGGTATAGGTTTTAACTCTTACTGTGGCCTAATGGTTAAGGTCTTACCTCTTACTCTGGCCAAATGGTTAAGGTCTTAGACTCTTACTTTGGCCTCATGGTTAAGGTCTTAACTCTTACCATTGACTAATGGTTAAGGTCTTAACTCTTACTCTGGCCTAATGGTTAAGGTCTTAGACTCTTACTCTGGCCTAATGGTTAAGGTCTTAACTCTTACTCTGGCCTAATGGAAAAAGTCTTGACTCTTACTCTGGTCTAATGGTTAAGGTCTATACTCTTACTCTGGCCTAATACTTAAGGTCTTAACTCTTACTCTGGCCTAATGGTTAAGATCTTAGACTCTTACTCTGGCCCAATGTTTAAGGTCTTAAGTCTTACTCTGGCCTAAAGGTTAGGGTCTTAACTCTTGCTCTGGCCTAATGGTTAAGGTCTCAAACTCTTACTCTGGCCTTATGGTTAAGGTCTTAACTCTTACTCTGGCCTAATGGGTAAGGTCTTAGACTATTACTCTGGCCTAATGGTTAAGGTCTTAGACTCTTACTCTGGCCTAATGGTTAAGGTATAGACTCTTATTCTGGACTAATGGTTAAGGTCTTAACTCTTCCTCTGGACTAATGGCTAAGTTCTTAACTCTTAGTCTGACCTAATGGTTAAGGTCTCAGACTCTTACTCTTGCCTAATGGTTAAGGTCTTAACTCTTACTCTGGCCTAATGGTTAAGGTCTTAACTCTTACTCTGGCCTAATGGTTAAGGTCTTAGACTCTTACACTGGCCTACTGGTTAATGTCTTTGCTCTTACTCTGGCCTACTGGTTAAGGTCCTAGACTCTTACTCTGGCCTAATGGTTAAGGTCCTAACTCTTACTATTGACTAATGGTTAAGTTCTTAACTGTTACTCTGGCCTAATGGGCAAGGTCTTAGACTCGTACTCTGGCCTAATGTTAAAGGTCTAGACTCTCACTCTGACCTAGTGCTTAAGGCTTTAAATCTTACTATGGCCTAATGATTAAGGTCTAAGACTCTTACTCTTGCCTAATGGTTAAGGTCTTAACTCTTACTCTGTACTAATGGTTAAGGTCTTAGACTCTTACTCTGGCCTAATGGTTAAGGTCTTAACTCTTACTCTGGCCTAATGGGTAAGGTCTTAGACTCTTACTCTGGACTACTGGTTAAGGTCTTAACTCTTACTCTGGCCTAATGGTTAAGGTCTTAACTCTTACTCTGGACTAATGGTTAAGGTCTTAGACTCTCACTCTGGCATAATGGTTAAGGTCTTAGACTCTTACACTGGCCTACTGGTTAATGTCTTTGCTCTTACTCTGGCCTACTGGTTAAGGTCCTAGACTCTTACTCTGGCCTAATGGTTAAGGTCCTAACTCTTACTATTGACTAATGGTTAAGTTCTTAACTGTTACTCTGGCCTAATGGGTAAGGTCTTAGACTCTTACTCTGGCCTACTGGTTAAGGTCTTAAGACTTACTCTGGCCTAATGGGTAAGATCTTAGACTCTTACTCTGTCCTAATGGTTAAGGTCTTAGACTCTTACTCTGGCCTACTGGTTAAGGTCTTAAATCTTACTCTGGCCTAATGGTATAGGTTTTAACTCTTACTCTGGCCTAATGGTTAAGGTTTTAACTCTTACTCTGGCATAATGGTTAAGGTCTTACCTCTTACTCTGGCCAAATGGTTAAGGTCTTAGACTCTTACACTGGCCTACTGGTTAATGTCTTTGCTCTTACTCTGGCCTACTGGTTAAGGTCCTAGACTCTTACTCTGGCCTAATGGTTAAGGTCCTAACTCTTACTATTGACTAATGGTTAAGTTCTTAACTGTTACTCTGGCCTAATGGGTAAGGTCTTAGACTCTTACTCTGGCCTACTGGTTAAGGTCTTAAGACTTACTCTGGCCTAATGGGTAAGATCTTAGACTCTTACTCTGTCCTAATGGTTAAGGTCTTAGACTCTTACTCTGGCCTACTGGTTAAGGTCTTAAATCTTACTCTGGCCTAATGGTATAGGTTTTAACTCTTACTCTGGCCTAATGGTTAAGGTTTTAACTCTTACTCTGGCATAATGGTTAAGGTCTTACCTCTTACTCTGGCCAAATGGTTAAGGTCTTAGACTCTTACTTTGGCCTCATGGTTAAGGTATTAACTCTTTCTATTGACTAATGGTTAAGGTCTTAACTCTTACTCTGGCCTAATGGTTAAGGTCTTAGACTCTTACTCTGGCCTAATGGTTAAGGTCTTAACTCTTACTCTGGCCTCATGGTTAAGATCTTAGACTCTTACTCTGGCCCAATGTTTAAGGTCTTAAGTCTTACTCTGGCCTAATGGTTAGGGTCTTAACTCTTGCTCTGGCCTACTGGTTAAGATCATAACTCTTACTCTGGCCTAATGGTTAAGCTCTTAGACTCTTACTCTGGCCTACTGGTTAAAGGCTTAACTCTTACTCTGGCCTAATGGTTAATGTTTTAACTCTTACTCTGTCCAAATGGTTGATGTCTTAGACTCTTACACTGGCCTAATGGTTAAGGTCTTAACTCTTACTCTGGCCTACTGGTTAAGGTCTTAACTCTTACTCTGGCCTAATGGTTAAGGTATTAGACTCTTACTCTGGCCTAATGGTTAAGGTCTTGACTCTTACTCTGGTCTAATGGTTAAGGTCTAGACTCTTACTCTGGCCTTATGATTAAGGTCTTAACTCTTACTCTGGCCTAATGGTTAAAGTTTTAACTCTTCCTCTGGCCTAAAGGTTGAGGTCTTAGACTCTTACTCTGGCCTAATGGTTAAGGTCTAGACTCCTATTCTGGACTAATGGTTACGGTCTTAACTCTTCCTCTGGACTAATGGCTAAGTTCTTAACTCTTAGTCTGACCTAATGGTTAAGGTCTTATACTCTTACTCTGGCCTACTGGTTAAGGTCTTAACTCTTACTCTGGTCTAATGGTTAAGGTTTTAACTCTTACTCTGGCCTAATGGTTAAGGTCTTAAACTCTTACTCTGGCCTACTGGTTAAGGTCTTAACTCTTACTCTGGCCTACTGGTTAAGGTCTTAGACTCTTACTCTGGCCTACTGGTTAAGGTCTTAACTCTAACTCTGGCCTAATGGTTAAAGTTTTAACTCTTACTCTGGCCTAATGGTTGAGGTCTTAGACTCTTACTCTTGCCTAATGGTTAAGGTCTTAACTCTTACTCTGACCTTATGGTTAAGGTCTTAACTCTTACTCTGGCCTAATGGGTAAGGTCTTAGACTATTACTCTGGCCTAATGGTTAAGGTCTTAGACTCTTACTCTGGCCTAATGGTTAAGGTATAGACTCTTATTCTGGACTAATGGTTAAGGTCTTAACTCTTCCTCTGGACTAATGGCTAAGTTCTTAACTCTTAGTCTGACCTAATGGTTAAGGTCTCAGACTCTTACTCTTGCCTACTTGTTAAGGTCTTAACTCTTACTCTGGCCTAATGGTTAAGGTCTTAACTCTTACTCTGGCCTAATGGTTAAGGTCTTAGACACTTACACTGGCTTACTGGTTAATGTCTTTTCTATTACTCTGGCCTACTGGTTAAGGTCCTAGACTCTTACTCTGGCCTAATGGTTAAGGTCCTAACTCTTACTATTGACTAATGGTTAAGTTCTTAACTGTTACTCTGGCCTAATGGGTAAGGTCTTAGACTCTTACTCTGGCCTACTGGTTAAGGTCTTAAGTCTTACTCTGGCCTAATGGGTAAGATCTTAGACTCTTACTCTGTCCTAATGGTTAAGGTCTTAGACTCTTACTCTGGCCTAATGGTTAAGGTCTAGACTCTTACTCTGGCCTAATCCGTAAGGTCTTAACTCTTACTCTGGCCTAATGGTTAAGGTCTTAACTCTTACTCTGGCCTAATGGGTAAGGTCTTAGACTCTTACTCTGGCCTAATGGTTAAGGTTTTATACTCTTACTCTGGCCTAATGGTTAAGGTCTTAACTCTTCCTTAGGCCTAATGGTTAAGGTATTGGACTCTTACTCTGGCCTAATGGTTAAGGTCTTGAGTCTTACTCTGGCCTAATGGTTAAGGGGTTATACTCTTACTCTGGCCTAATGGCTAAGGTCTTGACTCTCACTCTGGCCAAATGGTTAAGGTCTAGACTCCTACTCTGGCCTACTAGTTAAGGTCTTAACTCTTACTCTGGCCTAATGGTGAAGGTCTTAGACTCTTACTCTGGCCTACTGGTTAGGACCTTAACTCTTACTCTGGCCTAATGGTTAAGGTTTTAACTCTTACTCTGGCCTAATGGTTAAGGTTTTAGACTCTTACTCTGGCCAAATGGTTAAAGTCTTAGACTCTTACTCTGGCCTAATGGTTAAGGTCTTATCTCTTACTCTGGCCTAATGGTTAAGGTATTAGACTCTTACTCTGGCCTAATGGTTAAGATCTTAGACTCTTACTCTGGCCCAATGTGTAAGGTCTTAAGTCTTACTCTGGCCTAAAGGTTAGGGTCTTAACTCTTGCTCTGGCCTAATGGTTAAGGTCTCAAACTCTTACTCTGGCCTACTGGTTAAGGTCTTAGACTCGTACTCTGGCCTAATGTTAAAGGTCTAGACTCTTACTCTGACCTAGTGCTTAAGGCTTTAAATCTTACTATGGCCTAATGAATAAGGTCTAAGACTCTTACTCTTGCCTAATGGTTAAGGTCTTAACTCTTACTCTGTACTAATGGTTAAGGTCTTAGACTCTTACTCTGGCCTAATGGTTAAGGTCTTAACTCTTACTCTGGCCTAATGGGTAAGGTCTTAGACTCTTACTCTGGCCTACTGGTTAAGGTCTTAACTCTTACTCTGGTCTAATGGTTAAGGTCTTAACTCTTACTCTGGACTAATGGTTAAGGTCTTAGACTCTCACTCTGGCATAATGGTTAAGGTCTTAACACTTACTCTGGCCTACTGGTTAAGGTCTTAGACTCTTACTCTGGACTAATGGTTAAGGTCTTAGACTCTTACTCTGGCCTAATGGTTAAGGTCTTAACTCTTACTCTGGCCTACTGGTTAAGATCATAACTCTTATGCTGGCCTAATGGTTAAGCTCTTAGACTCTTACTCTGGCCTACTGGTTAAAGTCTTAACTCTTACTCTGGCCTAATGGTTAATGTTTTAACTCTTACTCTGTCCTAATGGTTGAGGTCTTAGACTCTTACACTGGCCTAATGGTTAAGGTCTTAACTCTTACTCTGGCCTACTGGTTAAGGTCTTAACTCTTACTCTGGCCTAATGGTTAAGGTCTTAGACTCTTACTCTGGCCTACTGGTTAAGGTCTTAACTCTTACTCTGGCCTAATGGTTAAAGTTTTAACTCTTCCTCTGGCCTAAAGGTTGAGGTCGTAGACTCTTACTCTGGCCTAATGGTTAAGGTCTAGACTCTTATTCTGGACTAATGGTTAAGGTCTTAACTCTTCCTCTGGACTAATGGCTAAGTTCTTAACTCTTAGTCTGACCTAATGGTTAAGGTCTTATACTCTTACTCTGGCCTACTGGTTAAGGTCTTAACTCTTACTCTGGCCTAATGGTTAAGGTTTTAACTCTTACTCTGGCCTAATGGTTGAGGTCTTAAACTCTTACTCTGGCCTATTGGTTAAGGTCTTAACTCTTACTCTGGCCTACTGGTTAAGGTCTTACACTCTTACTCTGGCCTACTGGTTAAGGTCTTAACTCTAACTCTGGCCTAATGGATACAGTTTTAACTCTTACTCTGGCCTAATGGTTGAGGTCTTAGACTCTTACTCTTGCCTAATGGTTAAGGTCTTAACTCTTACTCTGACCTTATGGTTAAGGTCTTAACTCTTACTCTGGCCTAATGGGTAAGGTCTTAGACTATTACTCTGGCCTAATGGTTAAGGTCTTAGACTCTTACTCTGGCCTAATGGTTAAGGTATAGACTCTTATTCTGGACTAATGGTTAAGGTCTTAACTCTTCCTCTGGACTAATGGCTAAGTTCTTAACTCTTAGTCTGACCTAATGGTTAAGGTCTCAGACTCTTACTCTTGCCTAATGGTTAAGGTCTTAACTCTTACTCTGGCCTAATGGTTAAGGTCTTAACTCTTACTCTGGCCTAATGGTTAAGGTCTTAGACTCTTACACTGGCCTACTGGTTAATGTCTTTGCTCTTACTCTGGCCTACTGGTTAAAGTCCTAGACTCTTACTCTGGCCTAATGGTTAAGGTCCTAACTCTTACTATTGACTAAATTTAAGTTCTTAACTGTTACTCTGGCCTAATGGGTAAGGTCTTAGACTCGTACTCTGGCCTAATGTTAAAGGTCTAGACTCTTACTCTGACCTAGTGCTTAAGGCTTTAAATCTTACTATGGCCTAATGATTAAGGTATAAGACTCTTACTCTTGCCTAATGGTTAAGGTCTTAACTCTTACTCTGTACTAATGGTTAAGGTCTTAGACTCTTACTCTGGCCTAATGGTTAAGGTCTTAACTCTTACTCTGGCCTAATGGGTAAGGTCTTAGACTCTTACTCTGGCCTACTGGTTAAGGTCTTAACTCTTACTCTGGTCTAATGGTTAAGGTCTTAACTCTTACTCTGGACTAATGGTTAAGGTCTTAGACTCTCACTCTGGCATAATGGTTAAGGTCTTAACTCTTACTCTGGCCTACTGGTTAAGGTCTTGACTCTCACTCTGGCCAAATGGTTAAGGTCTAGACTCCTACTCTGGCCTACTGGTTAAGGTCTTAACTCTTACTCTGGCCTAATGGTGAAGGTCTTAGACTCTTACTCTGGCCTACTGGTTAAGACCTTAACTCTTACTCTGGCCTAATGGCTAAGGTTTTAACTCTTACTCTGGCCTAATGGTTAAGGTTTTAGACTCTTACTCTGGCCAAACAGTTAAAGTCTTAGACTCTTACTCTGGCCTAATGGTTAAGGTCTTATCTCTTACTCTGGCCTAATGGTTAAGGTATTAGACTCTTACTCTGGCCTAATGGTTAAGGTCTTGACTCTTACTCTGGTCTAATGGTTAAGGTCTAGACTCTTACTCTGGCCTTATGATTAAGGTCTTAACTCTTACTCTGGCCTAATGGTTAAGGTCTTAGACTCTTACTCTGGCCTAATGGTTAAGGTCTTAACTCTTACTCTGGCCTAATGGGTAAGGTCTTAGACTCTTACTCTGGACTAATGGGTAAGGTCTTAGACTCTTACTCTGGCCTACTGGTTAGGTCTTAAATCTTACTCTGGCCTAATGGTATAGGTTTTAACTCTTACTGTGGCCTAATGGTTAAGGTCTTACCTCTTACTCTGGCCAAATGGTTAAGGTCTTAGACTCTTACTTTGGCCTCATGGTTAAGGTCTTAACTCTTACTATTGACTAATGGTTAAGGTCTTAACTCTTACTCTGGCCTAATGGTTAAGGTCTTAGACTCTTACTCTGGCCTAATGGTTAAGGTCTTAACTCTTACTCTGGCCTAATGGGTAAGGTCTTGACTCTTACTCTGGTCTAATGGTTAAGGTCTATACTCTTACTCTGGCCTAATACTTAAGGTCTTAACTCTTACTCTGGCCTAATGGTTAAGATCTTAGACTCTTACTCTGGCCCAATGTTTAAGGTCTTAAGTCTTACTCTGGCCTAAAGGTTAGGGTCTTAACTCTTGCTCTGGCCTAATGGTTAAGGTCTCAAACTCTTACTCTGGCCTTATGGTTAAGGTCTTAACTCTTACTCTGGCCTAATGGGTAAGGTCTTAGACTATTACTCTGGCCTAATGGTTAAGGTCTTAGACTCTTACTCTGGCCTAATGGTTAAGGTATAGACTCTTATTCTGGACTAATGGTTAAGGTCTTAACTCTTCCTCTGGACTAATGGCTAAGTTCTTAACTCTTAGTCTGACCTAATGGTTAAGGTCTCAGACTCTTACTCTTGCCTAATGGTTAAGGTCTTAACTCTTACTCTGGCCTAATGGTTAAGGTCTTAACTCTTACTCTGGCCTAATGGTTAAGGTCTTAGACTCTTACACTGGCCTACTGGTTAATGTCTTTGCTCTTACTCTGGCCTACTGGTTAAGGTCCTAGACTCTTACTCTGGCCTAATGGTTAAGGTCCTAACTCTTACTATTGACTAATGGTTAAGTTCTTAACTGTTACTCTGGCCTAATGGGTAAGGTCTTAGACTCGTACTCTGGCCTAATGTTAAAGGTCTAGACTCTCACTCTGACCTAGTGCTTAAGGCTTTAAATCTTACTATGGCCTAATGATTAAGGTCTAAGACTCTTACTCTTGCCTAATGGTTAAGGTCTTAACTCTTACTCTGTACTAATGGTTAAGGTCTTAGACTCTTACTCTGGCCTAATGGTTAAGGTCTTAACTCTTACTCTGGCCTAATGGGTAAGGTCTTAGACTCTTACTCTGGCCTACTGGTTAAGGTCTTAACTCTTACTCTGGTCTAATGGTTAAGGTCTTAACTCTTACTCTGGACTAATGGTTAATGTGAGAAGTTGGCCTGGCATATGCTGTTCCTAGTTATAGGGACACCTTGCACCAGTCCAATTCGACTCCTATTGATGATAGGTTTAAGACAACCTTTAAAGAAAGCTATCCTAGTGGTAGCTGTGGAGAGCAGCCTTCAGGCTAAGTCTTGAAGGAGTGTTAAGCTTATTGTTTTACCATAATAACCTCTTGAATAACCAAATGAAAGAGTAGCCCACACAGGTATATATATAAAATATATGTATTTATTCTAGACAGAATCCCACAGTCACTTTATGTGGCTAGTGGCAAAGTTACAATTCAAACAAGCATTTATAAACACAATAAATAGCACAGAAATCAATGGGCCCCAGGGGGGGACCAAACCATATACTAAAATAGTGGTATAAGAACCACGACAATTCTACAGGCAATGCCTAGGGCATTCAGGATCGCTTGCCCCTTCAGAATCCACCCACAGTTAAGAGGAAGGGGACCCACGGGAGACGCGTGCAGTGCAAAGAGCTGCTATCGGGATCGCTATGATAGCCTATGGAGAATGTCGCGGTTGAATATTTAAAGTTAAAGGACACTTCTAGCAACAGTACAAAGTTAAGGCTTGAGACTTAAGGCTTTGGAGAGCCCACCACCACGGGAGTACCGAAGTACCACTGTTACCTGCCCCAGGGAAGCCGGGTGCATAGGTCGATTCTGGTGTCGGGTCGCGGGCTGATTCTCTATGGAAAAGTAGTCCAAACTGCTGCTAGCTGCGAGTGTCGCTGAAGTCGTGAAGATTGAAGTTGAAGAGAAGATAAAGATGAACCTGAAAGCAGAGGGGACAGAGTCTGGGTCACAGCAAGTGACCAGGGAGCTCACAGCAAGGAGCTCGTGGAAGTCGGGTGCTTCAGGTGTAGGAAGTACAGCTGGGCTCTGCAGTCACGGGCTCCGGGAGGCTTCAAGGAAGGCCAGCTTCTGGAGGGCGACTGTCTCACGTCGGCTGAGGGTCGCTGCGGTGTTAGTGTCCCGATTGGATCCACTAAGCCTTGGCAACCGCAACCCACGCAAGATAGACAAAGCAGCTGCTGGTGCAGACCCACGAGGTCTGAGGGTGCTCTCTTTTGCAGGGAGCGTAGAGCAGGCCTGGAGCAACCAGGGGAACTCTTAGAAACAAAGATTGTCCTCCGTCAGGGCCCACAAGTCGAGGGACAAGGGACCGCGGAAGGCAGCAAAATGGAGTGCGTAAAAGGGCTCCCACGGGCCACCAGAGCGGGCCAGGGAGCTGAGGGTCAGCACAAATGCTGCTGGATGGTTGGCTCAGAAATGGGCCAAAGCACAACTTCCCCACTGGTTGGGGTCGTGTGCTGGACAAGAGGTGGCCGGTGTCTCGGGGTATGCGGGGATCTCGACACCCACGTGGTCCAGGGTGCTCAGACTTGCTGGGCACACTCACAGGATGCTGGGATGCACTGGAGACCCACCTCGAGGTTGCTGGAAGGCGTCAAAGGTCGTGAGAGCAAAGAAGTTCCAACCGGGTATCTTGTAGTCTTTTAGGTGCCTGCCAAGCAGGGGGATAACTCCTTTATCCCAAGGGAGATTTCTTCAGTCAGCTGGGCAGCAGCTCGTCGAAGGTCAGTTCTGTGAAGTCCTGTACGAATCTAAGGCTCTAGGGCAAAGTTATTCCCATATATCCCCAAGATTAGGGGATGGTCCAAAATAGAGCCTGCCAATCAGAGTAGAGGCGGGAAAGGGTGGCTACACCCACTCCCCTTTGTGTGTTTCCCGCCTGGGCGAGGGGCAGGATGCCCCTGAACCGGTTCCAGGCGGTGTATGCAGAATTGGGGCTCTGCAGCTGCCTACGTGCAACTCTGAATGGACATTTGGTGCACCCACCCTGTTCCAATCCACATTATCCTGTCTGGGGAGGTGCTGGCACCTCCCTGCCACAGGAGCCCTATTGTCCAGCTGGCGAGGCTGGGATTTTCCCCAGCAACAGCCAGCCAGAGTCGTGTAGGTGGCGAACAGTAGCCATTTTGTGGTACACGTGCACTTTTAAATTGGTGTCTAAAATCTACCGCTTTTCCCATATCACCCTCCTAGCAAGGGGGAATCGTGCCCCCATGCCCATGGCTGGACTGGGGGTATGATTCCTTCATGTTTGACACCAAACACGATATGGTTCTGTGTAGCCAGTCCCAAGTTACAGCGATGACGCAATAACTTATAATGCGGTAAGAGTATATGGTATGGCTACACTACAAACAACCCAGTAACGGTGTTACAAAGGTCGCAGAGAGGTCCTACTCGCGTAGGGGTCCCCCCTCACACATACCTCAGCACCCAGCCCTGTAGGATTACCAGGGCCTGCCATAGGGGTGACCTATGAGAGTATATGTGTTGTAATGGTATGGGACATAGGGTACCTACATCCCTGTAAGGGGTGCTAGCACCACCTTACCCAGGCTACAGTAGTGGCCTGGTGGTGTCAGTTTGGGTGGCTGTCCCAGGGTGGCACAATAAGTGCTGCAGCCCTGGTAGGCCTACTGGGGGACCCATGCCCTGGGTACCTAGGGTACCATCTACCAGGGACTGGTAGGGAATGCCCAGCATCCAATTATGTTTGTACCTAGAGTACTCACAACAGTTTTAGGGAGAAAGCAGATAGGCTGGGGTCCTGGATAGCAGGATCCCAGCCAGACTAGTCAAAAACCACTTAAATACCAGGCAAAAAGTTGGGGGCAACCATTAGTCAGATTCCACTCTCCTACATAACCCCCCCCCCCCCCAAACGAAAGGAGATAAGGCTAACCTTGTCCAGATAAGCCTTTATTTCCTGAGTGGCCATATAAGGAAGAACCTGTACTAACATGGTTGCTCCCTGTGTCATGGTCCACTTGGGAAATCCTGCCCCAAGGGGTTCTAGAGTTTCTCCAAAGTCTAGGGAAATTACCTGTATTGGTTTTTGGGTCAGAGGTGGGCTGGTGGGGTGTCTGAGTCTGGAAGTGAGACCCTACTTGGGATGGTCTCAACCTCCTCAGATCACTGGCCACTGTGGAAGCCTTTCTGCCCATGACGGTGTCATATCTGGCCCTAAGGGTCAACCTCTGGCTGCCTACAGCTGGGGGTTGGATCCCTTTGGCTGGAATAGTGGAGGGCACTGGAAGGTTTGGGGCAGCTAGGCCCCAGGTTTCCCTGTGCTCAACAACATCCATTTGAGGGGTGTCTATACCTAGGGGTAAGGGGGATCCCTCAGTTTGTAGAGGAATATTCACCTGGCTGAAACTACTCTGCTGGGTGTCCCTAATCTGTTGATGAGGGGGTTCCTCTGGGCAGGGGCCCAATAAGGGTCCACTGACCTCCCTGACCTCTGCAGCCCTGGGCTGACTGAGGCAGGGTAGAGAGGGGCAGGATACCTGCGCCAGACTGGGTACCACCTTGGAAGGGTCCCCTGCCATCAGAGAGGTGGGCAGGCCAGGCCTGTCCACTTCTGGGGCAGTTACTTCACAAGGGGCAGGATCAGTTCCCTGAGAAACTGGACCTTTACCTGTAGTCTGGTGGGGGGAAGACTGCTCCTCCTCCCCTATGCTCTCTGTTTGGGTAGAGTGATCCATAGTTTCAGGCTTCACTCTTTCTATTTTCTCCTGGGGTGGAGGTGAGGCCCCCAGGGTCTCATCCACTCTCTCAGGAATTCCTACCATTTTCAAATGGGCCTTGTGGTCAACCTCAGCCCAGGCTGAGATTTCTAGATCATTCCCCAGTAGACAATCTACAGGCAAGGTTGGGGACACTGCCACTCTCTTGGGGCCAGTGACTCCTCCCCAGCTGAGATTTACCACTGCCATGGGATGATCTGTCCTGATTCCATCAATGTTGGTCACCTGATAGCTAAACCCAGGTAAAAGCTGATCTAGGGGCACTAGCCTCTTGGTCACCATGGTGACACTGGCCCCTGTGTCCTTATAGGCCACAGCCTTCTGACCATTGATTATTGGTTCTTGTCTGTACCTGCCCAGAATACTGGGGCTCATGGTAAAGTTGGCAAACCCCATGCCACCATCACAGACCATAGTTGCTAATGCCGGGGACCTGGCTAGGCCAGAGTCCACTGGTGTCCCCAAAGAGAACCCAACTAAGTTTTTGGGTGCACTCCCACCACCTGGGGGATTACTACTAGTAGTAACAGGAGGTGTTGGAGCCGGTTTTGGAGGAACATTTTCTTTATTGCCATTCTTAGGACAGCTGGAGTCAGTTTTCCAGTGGCCAGGTTTCTTACACACATGGCAATATGGTTTCTTGTTATTAGAGGAAGGATTTTGGGACCCACCCCCAGCACTGGGTTGTTGTGGCCCTTCAGAGGACTTTTCTTGTTTATCATCCCCACCTTTCTCTTTGGGCTTAGTGGAATCCTTCTTCTGGTCACCAACTTGGTTCTTAGGCCTGATCCTGGTTCTGACCCATTTGTCTGCCTTCTTTCCCAATTCTTGGGGAGAGGTCAGATCAGAGTCCACCAGGTGCTGGTGTAAAAGTTGGTTCTGACAATTATTAAGAATCTGCTCCCTCATTATGAGATTATACAATCCTTGATAATCATTAACTTTACTGCCATTTAACCAACTTTCCAGTGCCTTGGTTGCACAATCCACAAAGTCTACCCAATCTTGATTCTGTGCTTTCTGGGTGTCTCTGAACTTAAGTCTGTATTGATCAGTGGTTAAGCCAAACCCATCTATTAAAGCAGCTTTCAAGATATAATAATCATCAGCATCCTCTTCTCTTACAGAGAGGAGCTTGTCTCTCCCTTTATCTGAAAAGGAGAGCCACAGGATTGCTGCCCACTGCTCTACAGGGACCCTCTGTACTCTACAGGCCCTTTCAAGAGCAGATATCCATTTGTGGATATCATCCCCATTCTGATAGGGGGGCACAATCTTGTGGAGGTTCCTATTGTCAGGGACTCTCTCTCTAACTCTAGGGGTTTCATCACTGCCACCAGGGATCTCTAGACCCCATTTCTTTGAAGCTTTCTGAAGCTCCAGGGTTTCCCTGTCTAATGCTAACTGTTCTCTTTTAAGCTGAAGCTTAGCCTGCTCAAATTTGATCAGTCTGCATTTCCTCTCATGAGAGGTTTCTCTTCTCTGAGAAGAGGCAGAGGACCCTTTGGATCCCCTAGAATGGTTGGATCCCACTGAGGGGGATCTGTTCCTTCTGGGGTCCACCACTCTCCTTTTAAGGGTGGAGGGAGTGCCTCTTGGGCCATCACCTCCATGCTGTGAGTGGTCTGTGTCTTCCAGGTCAGGATTTTCATCCTCTCCCTGTTCCTCTTCAGATTCCACTCTGGGAGTGTCCTCTTCTGAGGGGTGCCCACCTACGTTGTCCGTCCCTCTGGATCCTATGGACTCCATAAAGTCTGCTATGAGCAGGATCTCCTTGAGACGTTTTGTGTTGGCACCTCTTTCTGTCTTCAGTCTCCTAAGGGTGCACATTTCCCTGAGCTCAGCAAAGGTGAAATTATCATACTTATCTACTGGGACCCTCTGGGGTCCTTCCATAGCCTTAGTGCCACTTGAAGACATGTTTAGTGTAGTGATGTATCTACCTACACTAAGTGTGGCCTACTGAACCCTCTCTTGAGTTGTAGTCAAGGTGTGCTAAACCCTCTACACACAACTCTAAGTTCAGTAGAACTTATTGTATTCTAGCTTGAATTTATATGTACCTTTGTTACCAAGTGGCTTTCACTTTAGAAATTAAATTTGTTATCTGGTAAAACAATGGCAAGCTTGAATCCAACCGCTGCACACCAATGTGAGAAGTTGGCCTGGCATATGCTGTTCCTAGTTATAGGGACACCTTGCACCAGTCCAATTCGACTCCTATTGATGATAGGTTTAAGACAACCTTTAAAGAAAGCTATCCTAGTGGTAGCTGTGGAGAGCAGCCTTCAGGCTAAGTCTTGAAGGAGTGTTAAGCTTATTGTTTTACCATAATAACCTCTTGAATAACCAAATGAAAGAGTAGCCCACACAGGTATATATATAAAATATATGTATTTATTCTAGACAATAAGTGCTGCAGCCCTGGTAGGCCTACTGGGGGACCCATGCCCTGGGTACCTAGGGTACCATCTACCAGGGACTGGTAGGGCATGCCCAGCATCCAATTATGTTTGTACCTAGAGTACTCACAACAGTTTTAGGGAGAAAGCAGATAGGCTGGGGTCCTGGATAGCAGGATCCCAGCCAGACTAGTCAAAAACCACTTAAATACCAGGCAAAAAGTTGGGGGCAACCATTAGTCAGATTCCACTCTCCTACATAACCCCCCCCCCCCAAACGAAAGGAGATAAGGCTAACCTTGTCCAGATAAGCCTTTATTTCCTGAGTGGCCATATAAGGAAGAACCTGTACTAACATGGTTGCTCCCTGTGTCATGGTCCACTTGGGAAATCCTGCCCCAAGGGGTTCTAGAGTTTCTCCAAAGTCTAGGGAAATTACCTGTATTGGTTTTTGGGTCAGAGGTGGGCTGGTGGGGTGTCTGAGTCTGGAAGTGAGACCCTACTTGGGATGGTCTCAACCTCCTCAGATCACTGGCCACTGTGGAAGCCTTTCTGCCCATGACAGTGTCATATCTGGCCCTAAGGGTCAACCTCTGGCTGCCTACAGCTGGGGGTTGGATCCCTTTGGCTGGAATAGTGGAGGGCACTGGAAGGTTTGGGGCAGCTAGGCCCCAGGTTTCCCTGTGCTCAACAACATCCATTTGAGGGGTGTCTATACCTAGGGGTAAGGGGGATCCCTCAGTTTGTAGAGGAATATTCACCTGGCTGAAACTACTCTGCTGGGTGTCCCTAATCTGTTGATGAGGGGGTTCCTCTGGGCAGGGGCCCAATAAGGGTCCACTGACCTCCCTGACCTCTGCAGCCCTGGGCTGACTGAGGCAGGGTAGAGAGGGGCAGGATACCTGCGCCAGACTGGGTACCACCTTGGAAGGGTCCCCTGCCATCAGAGAGGTGGGCAGGCCAGGCCTGTCCACTTCTGGGGCAGTTACTTCACAAGGGGCAGGATCAGTTCCCTGAGAAACTGGACCTTTACCTGTAGTCTGGTGGGGGGAAGACTGCTCCTCCTCCCCTATGCTCTCTGTTTGGGTAGAGTGATCCATAGTTTCAGGCTTCACTCTTTCTATTTTCTCCTGGGGTGGAGGTGAGGCCCCCAGGGTCTCATCCACTCTCTCAGGAATTCCTACCATTTTCAAATGGGCCTTGTGGTCAACCTCAGCCCAGGCTGAGATTTCTAGATCATTCCCCAGTAGACAATCTACAGGCAAGGTTGGGGACACTGCCACTCTCTTGGGGCCAGTGACTCCTCCCCAGCTGAGATTTACCACTGCCATGGGATGATCTGTCCTGATTCCATCAATGTTGGTCACCTGATAGCTAAACCCAGGTAAAAGCTGATCTAGGGGCACTAGCCTCTTGGTCACCATGGTGACACTGGCCCCTGTGTCCTTATAGGCCACAGCCTTCTGACCATTGATTATTGGTTCTTGTCTGTACCTGCCCAGAATACTGGGGCTCATGGTAAAGTTGGCAAACCCCATGCCACCATCACAGACCATAGTTGCTAATGCCGGGGACCTGGCTAGGCCAGAGTCCACTGGTGTCCCCAAAGAGAACCCAACTAAGTTTTTGGGTGCACTCCCACCACCTGGGGGATTACTACTAGTAGTAACAGGAGGTGTTGGAGCCGGTTTTGGAGGAACATTTTCTTTATTGCCATTCTTAGGACAGCTGGAGTCAGTTTTCCAGTGGCCAGGTTTCTTACACACATGGCAATATGGTTTCTTGTTATTAGAGGAAGGATTTTGGGACCCACCCCCAGCACTGGGTTGTTGTGGCCCTTCAGAGGACTTTTCTTGTTTATCATCCCCACCTTTCTCTTTGGGCTTAGTGGAATCCTTCTTCTGGTCACCAACTTGGTTCTTAGGCCTGATCCTGGTTCTGACCCATTTGTCTGCCTTCTTTCCCAATTCTTGGGGAGAGGTCAGATCAGAGTCCACCAGGTGCTGGTGTAAAAGTTGGTTCTGACAATTATTAAGAATCTGCTCCCTCATTATGAGATTATACAATCCTTGATAATCATTAACCTTACTGCCATTTAACCAACTTTCCAGTGCCTTGGTTGCACAATCCACAAAGTCTACCCAATCTTGATTCTGTGCTTTCTGGGTGTCTCTGAACTTAAGTCTGTATTGATCAGTGGTTATGCCAAACCCATCTATTAAAGCAGCTTTCAAGATATAATAATCATCAGCATCCTCTTCTCTTACAGAGAGGAGCTTGTCTCTCCCTTTATCTGAAAAGGAGAGCCACAGGATTGCTGCCCACTGCTCTACAGGGACCCTCTGTACTCTACAGGCCCTTTCAAGAGCAGATATCCATTTGTGGATATCATCCCCATTCTGATAGGGGGGCACAATCTTGTGGAGGTTCCTATTGTCAGGGACTCTCTCTCTAACTCTAGGGGTTTCATCACTGCCACCAGGGATCTCTAGACCCCATTTCTTTGAAGCTTTCTGAAGCTCCAGGGTTTCCCTGTCTAATGCTAACTGTTCTCTTTTAAGCTGAAGCTTAGCCTGCTCAAATTTGATCAGTCTGCATTTCCTCTCATGAGAGGTTTCTCTTCTCTGAGAAGAGGTAGAGGACCCTTTGGATCCCCTAGAATGGTTGGATCCCACTGAGGGGGATCTGTTCCTTCTGGGGTCCACCACTCTCCTTTTAAGGGTGGAGGGAGTGCCTCTTGGGCCATCACCTCCATGCTGTGAGTGGTCTGTGTCTTCCAGGTCAGGATTTTCATCCTCTCCCTGTTCCTCTTCAGATTCCACTCTGGGAGTGTCCTCTTCTGAGGGGTGCCCACCCACGTTGTCCGTCCCTCTGGATCCTATGGACTCCATAAAGTCTGCTATGAGCAGGATCTCCTTGAGACGTTTTGTGTTGGCACCTCTTTCTGTCTTCAGTCTCCTAAGGGTGCACATTTCCCTGAGCTCAGCATAGGTGAAATTATCATACTTATCTACTGGGACCCTCTGGGGTCCTTCCATAGCCTTAGTGCCACTTGAAGACATGTTTAGTGTAGTGATGTATCTACCTACACTAAGTGTGGCCTACTGAACCCTCTCTTGAGTTGTAGTCAAGGTGTGCTAAACCCTCTACACACAACTCTAAGTTCAGTAGAACTTATTGTATTCTAGCTTGAATTTATATGTACCTTTGGTACCAAGTGGCTTTCACTTTAGAAATTAAATTTGTTATCTGGTAAAACAATGGCAAGCTTGAATCCAACCGCTGCACACCAATGTGAGAAGTTGACCTGGCATATGCTGTTCCTAGTTATAGGGACACCTTGCACCAGTCCAATTCGACTCCTATTGATGATAGGTTTAAGACAACCTTTAAAGAAAGCTATCCTAGTGGTAGCTGTGGAGAGCAGCCTTCAGGCTAAGTCTTGAAGGAGTGTTAAGCTTATTGTTTTACCATAATAACCTCTTGAATAACCAAATGAAAGAGTAGCCCACACAGGTATATATATAAAATATATGTATTTATTCTAGACAGAATCCCACAGTCACTTTATGTGGCTAGTGGCAAAGTTACAATTCAAACAAGCATTTATAAACACAATAAATAGCACAGAAATCAATGGGCCCCAGGGGGGGACCAAACCATATACTAAAATAGTGGTATAAGAACCACGACAATTCTACAGGCATTGCCTAGGGCATTCAGGATCGCTTGCCCCTTCAGAATCCACCCACAGTTAAGAGGAAGGGGACCCACGGGAGACGCGTGCAGTGCAAAGAGCTGCTATCGGGATCGCTATGATAGCCTATGGAGAATGTCGCGGTTGAATATTTAAAGTTAAAGGACACTTCTAGCAACAGTACAAAGTTAAGGCTTGAGACTTAAGGCTTTGGAGAGCCCACCACCACGGGAGTACCGAAGTACCACTGTTACCTGCCCCAGGGAAGCCGGGTGCATAGGTCGATTCTGGTGTCGGGTCGCGGGCTGCTTCTCTATGGAAAAGTAGTCCAAACTGCTGCTAGCTGCGAGTGTCGCTGAAGTCGTGAAGATTGAAGTTGAAGAGAAGATAAAGATGAACCTGAAAGCAGAGGGGACAGAGTCTGGGTCACAGCAAGTGACCAGGGAGCTCACAGCAAGGAGCTCGTGGAAGTCGGGTGCTTCAGGTGTAGGAAGTACAGCTGGGCTCTGCAGTCACGGGCTCCGGGAGGCTTCAAGGAAGGCCAGCTTCTGGAGGGCAACTGTCCCACGTCGGCTGAGGGTCGCTGCGGTGTTAGTGTCCCAATTGGATCCACTAAGCCTTGGCAACCGCAACCCACGCAAGATAGACAAAGCAGCTGCTGGTGCAGACCCACGAGGTCTGAGGGTGCTCTCTTTTGCAGGGAGCGTAGAGCAGGCCTGGAGCAACCAGGGGAACTCTTAGAAACAAAGATTGTCCTCCGTCAGGGCCCACAAGTCGAGGGACAAGGGACCGCGGAAGGCAGCAAAATGGAGTGCGTAAAAGGGCTCCCACGGGCCACCGGAGCGGGCCAGGGAGCTGAGGGTCGGCACAAATGCTGCTGGATGGTTGGCTCAGAAATGGGCCAAAGCACAACTTCCCCACTGGTCGGGGTCGTGTGCTGGACAAGAGGTGGCCGGTGTCTCGGGGTATGCGGGGATCTCGACACCCACGTGGTCCAGGGTGCTCAGACTTGCTGGGCACACTCACAGGACGCTGGGATGCACTGGAGACCCACCTCGAGGTTGCTGGAAGGCGTCGAAGGTCGTGAGAGCAACGAAGTTCCAACCGGGTATCTTGTAGTCTTTTAGGTACCTGCCAAGCAGGGGGATAACTCCTTTATCCCAAGGGAGATTTCTTCAGTCAGCTGGGCAGCAGCTTGTCAAAGGTCAGTTCTGTGAAGTCCTGTACGAATCTAAGGCTCTAGGGCAAAGTTATTCCCATATATCCCCAAGATTAGGGGATGGTCCAAAATAGAGCCTGCCAATCAGAGTAGAGGCGGGAAAGGGTGGCTACACCCACTCCCCTTTGTGTGTTTCCCACCTGGGCGAGGGGCAGGATGCCCCTGAACCGGTTCCAGGCGGTGTATGCAGAATTGGGGCTCTGCAGCTGCCTACGTGCAACTCTGAATGGACATTTGGTGCACCCACCCTGTTCCAATCCACATTATCCTGTCTGGGGAGGTGCTGGCACCTCCCTGCCTCAGGAGCCCTATTGTCCAGCTGGCGAGGCTGGGATTTTCCCCAGCAACAGCCAGCCAGAGTCGTGTAGGTGGCGAACAGTAGCCATTTTGTGGTACACGTGCACTTTTAAATTGGTGTCTAAAATCTACCGCTTTTCCCATATCACCCGCCTAGCAAGGGGGAATCGTGCCCCCATGCCCATGGCTGGACTGGGGGTATGATTCCTTCATGTTTGACACCAAACACGATATGGTTCTGTGTAGCCAGTCCCAAGTTACAGCGATGACGCAATAACTTACAATGCGGTAAGAGTATATGGTATGGCTACACTACAAACAACCCAGTAACGGTGTTACGAAGGTCGCAGAGAGGTCCTACTTGCGTAGGGGTCCCCCCTCACACATACCTCAGCACCCAGCCCTGTAGGATTACCAGGGCCTGCCATAGGGGTGACCTATGAGAGTATATGTGTTGTAATGGTATGGGACATAGGGTACCTACATCCCTGTAAGGGGTGCTAGCACCACCTTACCCAGGCTACAGTAGTGGCCTGGTGGTGTCAGTTTGGGTGGCTGTCCCAGGGTGGCACAATAGGTGCTGCAGCCCTGGTAGGCCTACTGGGGGACCCATGCCCTGGGTACCTAGGGTACCAACTACAAGGGACTGGTAGGGCATGCCCAGCATCCAATTATGTTTGTACCTAGAGTACTCACAACAGTTTTAGGGAGAAAGCAGATAGGCTGGGGTCCTGGATAGCAGGATCCCAGCCAGACTAGTCAAAAACCACTTAAATACCAGGCAAAAAGTTGGGGGCAACCATTAGTCAGATTCCACTCTCCTACAGTTAAGGTCTTAGACTCTCACTCTGGCATAATGGTTAAGGTCTTAAATCTTACTCTGGCCTACTGGTTAAGGTCTTGACTCTCACTCTGGCCAAATGGTTAAGGTCTAGACTCCTACTCTGGCCTACTGGTTAAGGTCCTAACTCTTACTCTGGCCTAATGGTGAAGGTCTTAGACTCTTACTCTGGCCTACTGGTTAAGACCTTAACTCTTACTCTGGCCTAATGGTTAAGGTTTTAACTCTTACTCTGGCCTAATGGTTAAGGTCTTATCTCTTACTCTGGCCTAATGGTTAAGGTATTAGACTCTTACTCTGGCCTAATGGTTAAGGTCTTGACTCTTACTCTGGTCTAATGGTTAAGGTCTAGACTCTTATTCTGGCCTTATGATTAAGGTCTTAACTCTTACTCTGGCCTAATGGTTAAGGTCTTAGACTCTTACTCTGGCCTAATGGTTAAGGTTTTAACTCTTACTCTGGCCTAATGGGTAAGGTCTTAGACTCTTACTCTGGACTAATGGATAAGGTCTTAGACTCTTACTCTGGCCTACTGGTTAATGTCTTAAATCTTACTCTGGCCTAATGGTATAGGTTTTAACTCTTACTGTGGCCTAATGGTTAAGGTCTTACCTCTTACTCTGGCCAAATGGTTAAGGTCTTAGACTCTTACTTTGGCCTCATGGTTAAGGTCTTAACTCTTACTATTGACTAATGGTTAAGGTCTTAACTCTTACTCTGGCCTAATGGTTAAGGTCTTAGACTCTTACTCTGGCCTAATGGTTAAGGTCTTAACTCTTACTCTGGCCTAATGGGTAAGGTCTTGACTCTTACTCTGGTCTAATGGTTAAGGTCTATACTCTTACTCTGGCCTAATACTTAAGGTCTTAACTCTTACTCTGGCCTAATGGTTAAGATCTTAGACTCTTACTCGGGCCCAATGTTTAAGGTCTTAAGTCTTACTCTGGCCTAAAGGTTAGGGTCTTAACTCTTGCTCTGGCCTAATGGTTAAGGTCTCAAACTCTTACTCTGGCCTACTGGTTAAGGTCTTAGACTCGTACTCTGGCCTAATGTTAAAGGTCTAGACTCTTACTCTGACCTAGTGCTTAAGGCTTTAAATCTTACTATGGCCTAATGATTAAGGTCTAAGACTCTTACTCTTGCCTAATGGTTAAGGTCTTAACTCTTACTCTGTACTAATGGTTAAGGTCTTAGACTCTTACTCTGGCCTAATGGTTAAGGTCTTAACTCTTACTCTGGCCTAATGGGTAAGGTCTTAGACTCTTACTCTGGCCTACTGGTTAAGGTCTTAACTCTTACTCTGGTCTAATGGTTAAGGTCTTAACTCTTACTCTGGACTAATGGTTAAGGTCTTAGACTCTCACTCTGGCATAATGGTTAAGGTCTTAACTCTTACTCTGGCCTACTGGTTAAGGTCTTAGACTCTTACTCTGGACTAATGGTTAAGGTCTTAGACTCTTACTCTGGCCTAATGGTTAAGGTCTTAACTCTTACTCTGGCCTACTGGTTAAGATCATAACTCTTATTCTGGCCTAATGGTTAAGCTCTTAGACTCTTACTCTGGCCTACTGCTTAAAGTCTTAACTCTTACTCTGGCCTAATGGTTAATGTTTTAACTCTTACTCTGTCCTAATGGTTGAGGTCTTAGACTCTTACACTGGCCTAATGGTTAAGGTCTTAACTCTTACTCTGGCCTACTAGTTAAGGTCTTAACTCTTACTCTGGCCTAATGGTTAAGGTCTTAGACTCTTACTCTGGCCTAATGGTTAAGGTCTTAACTCTTACTCTGGCCTAATGGTTAAAGTTTTAACTCTTCCTCTGGCCTAAAGGTTGAGGTCGTAGACTCTTACTCTGGCCTAATGCTTAAGGTCTAGACTCTTATTCTGGACTAATGGTTAAGGTCTTAACTCTTCCTCTGGCCTACTGGTTAAGGTCTTAACTCTAACTCTGGCCTAATGGATACAGTTTTAACTCTTACTCTGGCCTAATGGTTGAGGTCTTAGACTCTTACTCTTGCCTAATGGTTAAGGTCTTAACTCTTACTCTGACCTGATGGTTAAGGTCTTAACTCTTACTCTGGCCTAATGGGTAAGGTCTTACACTCTTACTCTTGCCTAATGGTTAAAGTCTTAACTCTTACTCTGACCTTATGGTTAAGGTCTTAACTCTTACTCTGGCCTAATGGGTAAGGTCTTAGACTATTACTCTGGCCTAATGGTTAAGGTCTTAGACTCTTACTCTGGCCTAATGGTTAAGGTATAGACTCTTATTCTGGACTAATGGTTAAGGTCTTAACTCTTCCTCTGGACTAATGGCTAAGTTCTTAACTCTTAGTCTGACCTAATGGTTAAGGTCTCAGACTCTTACTCTTGCCTAATGGTTAAGGTCTTAACTCTTACTCTGGCCTAATGGTTAAGGTCTTAACTCTTACTCTGGCCTAATGGTTAAGGTCTTAGACTCTTACACTGGCCTACTGGTTAATGTCTTTGCTCTTACTCTGGCCTACTGGTTAAGGTCCTAGACTCTTACACTGGCCTAATGGTTAAGGTCCTAACTCTTACTATTGACTAATGGTTAAGTTCTTAACTGTTACTCTGGCCTAATGGGTAAGGTCTTAGACTCTTACTCTGGCCTCCTGGTTAAGGTCTTAAGACTTACTCTGGCCTAATGGGTAAGATCTTAGACTCTTACTCTGTCCTAATGGTTAAGGTCTTAGACTCTTACTCTGGCCTACTGGTTAAGGTCTTAAATCTTACTCTGGCCTAATGGTATAGGTTTTAACTCTTACTCTGGCCTAATGGTTAAGGTTTTAACTCTTACTCTGGCATAATGGTTAAGGTCTTACCTCTTACTCTGGCCAAATGGTTAAGGTCTTAGACTCTTACTTTGGCCTCATGGTTAAGGTCTTAACTCTTACTATTGACTAATGGTTAAGGTCTTAACTCTTACTCTGGCCTAATGGTTAAGGTCTTAGACTCTTACTCTGGCCTAATGGTTAAGGTCTTAACTCTTACTCTGGCCTCATGGTTAAGATCTTAGACTGTTACTCTGGCCCAAAGAATAAGGTCTTAAGTCTTACTCTGGCCTAATGGTTAGGGTCTTAACTCTTGCTCTGGCCTACTGGTTAAGATCATAACTCTTACTCTGGCCTAATGGTTAAGCTCTTAGACTCTTACTCTGGCCTACTGGTTAAAGGCTTAACTCTTACTCTGGCCTAATGGTTAATGTTTTAACTCTTACTCTGTCCAAATGGTTGATGTCTTAGACTCTTACACTGGCCTAATGGTTAAGGTCTTAACTCTTACTCTGGCCTACTGGTTAAGGTCTTAACTCTTACTCTGGCCTAATGGTTAAGGTATTAGACTCTTACTCTGGCCTAATGGTTAAGGTCTTGACTCTTACTCTGGTCTAATGGTTAAGGTCTAGACTCTTACTCTGGCCTTATGATTAAGGTCTTAACTCTTACACTGGCCTAATGGTTAAAGTTGTAACTCTTCCTCTGGCCTAAAGGTTGAGGTCTTAGACTCTTACTCTGGCACTCTTACTCTGGCCTAATGGTTAAGGTCTAGACTCTTATTCTGGACTAATGGTTACGGTCTTAACTCTTCCTCTGGACTAATGGCTAAGTTCTTAACTCTTAGTCTGACCTAATGGTTAAGGTCTTATACTCTTACTCTGGCCTACTGGTTAAGGTCTTAACTCTTACTCTGGTCTAATGGTTAAGGTTTTAACTCTTACTCTGGCCTAATGGTTAAGGTCTTAAACTCTTACTCTGGCCTACTGGTTAAGGTCTTAACTCTTACTCTGGCCTACTGGTTAAGGTCTTAGACTCTTACTCTGGCCTACTGGTTAAGGTCTTAACTCTAACTCTGGCCTAATGGTTAAAGTTTTAACTCTTACTCTGGCCTAATGGTTGAGGTCTTAGACTCTTACTCTTGCCTAATGGTTAAGGTCTTAACTCTTACTCTGACCTTATGGTTAAGGTCTTAACTCTTACTCTGGCCTAATGGGTAAGGTCTTAGTCTATTACTCTGGCCTAATGGTTAAGGTCTTAGACTCTTACTCTGGCCTAATGGTTAAGGTATAGACTCTTATTCTGGACTAATGGTTAAGGTCTTAACTCTTCCTCTGGACTAATGGCTAAGTTCTTAACTCTTAGTCTGACCTAATGGTTAAGGTCTCAGACTCTTACTCTTGCCTACTGGTTAAGGTCTTAACTCTTACTCTGGCCTAATGGTTAAGGTCTTAACTCTTACTCTGGCCTAATGGTTAAGGTCTTAGACACTTACACTGGCTTACTGGTTAATGTCTTTGCTCTTACTCTGCCTACTGGTTAAGGTCCTAGACTCTTACTCTGGCCTAATGGTTAAGGTCCTAACTCTTACTATTGACTAATGGTTAAGTTCTTAACTGTTACTCTGGCCTAATGGGTAAGGTCTTAGACTCTTACTCTGGCCTACTGGTTAAGGTCTTAAGTCTTACTCTGGCCTAATGGGTAAGATCTTAGACTCTTACTCTGTCCTAATGGTTAAGGTCTTAGACTCTTACTCTGGCCTAATGGTTAAGGTCTAGACTCTTACTCTGGCCTAATCCGTAAGGTCTTAACTCTTACTATGGCCTAATGGTTAAGGTCTTAGACTCTTACTCTGGCCTAATGGTTAAGGTCTTAACTCTTACTCTGGCCTAATGGGTAAGGTCTTAGACTCTTACTCTGGCCTAATGGTTAAGGTTTTATACTCTTACTCTGGCCTAATGGTTAAGGTCTTAACTCTTCCTTAGGCCTAATGGTTAAGGTATTGGACTCTTACTCTGGCCTAATGGTTAAGGTCTTGAGTCTTACTCTGGCCTAATGGTTAAGGGGTTATACTCTTACTCTGGCCTAATGGCTAAGGTCTTGACTCTCACTCTGGCCAAATGGTTAAGGTCTAGACTCCTACTCTGGCCTGCTAGTTAAGGTCTTAACTCTTACTCTGGCCTAATGGTGAAGGTCTTAGACTCTTACTCTGGCCTACTGGTTAGGACCTTAACTCTTACTCTGGCCTAATGGTTAAGGTTTTAACTCTTACTCTGGTCTAATGGTTAAGGTTTTAGACTCTTACTCTGGCCAAATGGTTAAAGTCTTAGACTCTTACTCTGGCCTAATGGTTAAGGTCTTATCTCTTACTCTGGCCTAATGGTTAAGGTATTAGACTCTTACTCTGGCCTAATGGTTAAGGTCTTGACTCTTACTCTGGTCTAATGGTTAAGGTCTAGACTCTTACTCTGGCCTTATGATTAAGGTCTTAACTCTTACTCTGGCCTAATGGTTAAGGTCTTAGACTCTTACTCTGGCCTAATGGTTAGGGTCTTAACTCTTGCTCTGGCCTAATGGTTAAGGTCTTGACTCTTACTCTGGTCTAATGGATAAGGTCTAGACTCTTACTCTGGACCAATGTTTAAGGTCTTAAGTCTTACTCTGGCCTAATGGTTAGGGTCTTAACTCTTGCTCTGGCCTAATGGTTAAGGTCTCAGACTCTTACTCTGGCCTACTGGTTAAGGTCTTAGACTCGTACTCTGGCCTAATGGTAAAGGTCTTAACTCTTACTCTGACCTAATGGTTAAGGTCTTAACTCTTATTCTGGCCTAATGGTTAAGGTCTTAGACTCTTACTCTGGCCTAATTGTTAAGGTCTTAACTCTTACTCTGGCCTAATGGTCAAGGTCTAGACTCTTACTCTGACCTAGTGCTTAAGGTTTTACCTCTTACTTGGGCCTAATGATTAAGGTCTAAGACTCTTACTCTTGCCTAATGGTTAAGGTCTTAACTCTTACTCTGGCCTAATGGTTAAGGTCTTATCTCTTACTCTGGCCTAATGGGTAAGGTCTTAGACTCTTACTCTGGCCTACTGGTTAAGGTCTTAACTCTTACTCTGGCCTAATGGTTAAGGTCTTAACTCTTACTCTGGACTAATGGTTAAGGTCTTAGACTCTCACTCTGGCATAATGGTTAAGGTCTTAATTCTTACTCTGGCCTACTGGTTAAGGTCTTAACTCTTACTCTGGCCCAATGGTTGAGGTCTTAGACTCTTACTCTTGCCTAATGGTTAAGGTCTTAACTCTTACTCTGACCTTATGGTTAAGGTCTTAGACTCTTACTCTGGCCTAATGGTTAAGGTATTGAATCTTATTCTGGACTAATGGTTAAGGTCTTAACTCTTCCTCTGGACTAATGGCTAAGTTCTTAACTCTTACTCTGACCTAATGGTTAAGGTCTTAGACTCTTACTCTGGCCTAATGGTTAAGGTCTCAGATTCTTACTCTGGCCTAATGGTTAAGGTCCAAACTCTTACTATTGACTAATGGTTAAGGTCTTAACTCTTACTCTGGCCTAATGGGTAAGGTCGTAGACTCTTACTCTGGCCTACTGGTTAAGGTCTTAACTCTTGCTCTGGCCTAATGGGTAAGGTCTTAGACTCTTACTCTGTCCTAATGGTTAAGGTCTTAGACTCTTACTCTGGCCTAATGGTTAAGGTCTAGACTCTTACTCTGGCCTAATCCGTAAGGTCTTAACTCTTACTATGGCCTAACGGTTAAGGTCTTAGACTCTTACTCTTGCCTAATGGTTAAGGTCTTAACTCTTACTCTGTCCTTATGGTTGAGGTGTGGAAATATGGATTTTTTATGATCAGTTATGTCCCCTATCTTGGACCCCAACGGTTCCATGTACATGCTACAAGTACATGTATGTTCCCTCCAGTTCCAGTTATGAAGACGCAAACACATGTGCGTTCACCGTCAACATGTCCTCTTTCAGATCCGCCATGAATGGGCCGGATATTCGACTCCTAAGTACGAAAGGCCACCGGCTTTATATGGTTCACTTACTCCATTTTACAGTCCAGGCGAGTAGGCCCTGATTCTGCCATCAAGCCTTTTCCTGCCTTCTGCTTCTGAAAGCTCCAGTCTGAGCTCGCATCTGTACCCATGAACTTTGTCCTACTCCCTGCGCGGCTCACGGTGCCTGACTCGACCAAGTACGCCTGCCAAAAACTGTATTTCACCTTCAAGATTATCTGCTCCGCTCCTCATCCAATGCATTCCTGTCTAGTAGTTTAAGTAAACATTCTTCCAGCTACCGAGCAAAGGGCCTGGCTTCTCTGTCTTTATACAAGTAATTCATAGCTCTGTCACTATGGAAGATTTCTGCCCTTGCATCTCATGTAGACACTTAGACGCTTGTACACGCACTCACAGTCAGTATAGAATAGATTTTGTTCGAGAGACCTTTCCTTTTGGATAACATAGTTCCTTAAACATAGGATGTTAGATATGATTTGGGATTAGGTTGACTTGACCCCCCAGACTTCTGTCTCCACATGTAGAGCTAAATGTCAAGTCCCCTTCACCCCCTAGTTGCACGTCAATCACACGTCATGCTGCTGCGCGCGCATCTCTGCCTAATATTTCTGCTGCCATTGCGAAATTATTTCATAGATCCACCCATTTGTGACATCACACCTAAATGACGTTTTCTAGTTACGCCCAGTTACACCCGTTTTTAGTTACGCATGTATGGTTTTATCTCTATTATCAATTGTTACGCCTCCTGCATCTGTTTCACTGTAATGTCTATTCTATAAAAGTGATTACTTGTCAATAATGTATTGCTCTTCACTTCCTGAACCTCCGTGGTGATGGAACCTGAAGTCCACAATTCGAATTGTCCATTGGAATAAAGCCCGTTCCGAACCTCTAATACCACGGATTCTGCCTCTTATTTTACTGAGCTGTTTTTATTAATTTTCTGTATCAAACTAAGTCCCGGTAATTAAATTATTTACCACATGATTGGCGCCCGAATAGGGACACTTTCTCATCTCACGCGCCGGCGGTGCGTTGCAGGCCCGGTCTCCTGCCACAGCTGGACGGACAACAACGCGTACCAGCAGGATTTCCTGTATCTCCCTCCGGTCAAGCGGGGGCGACTGAGGCTGCGATCAACACCCAGACGAGGCGGTGAGAAGTGCGAAGTATCCCGACCAGAGCCTAGCTGAGAGAGCAAGATCCGAGGTATACAGAGGCCCACCAAGTTCCGAAGTTCCGAGGTTCCGATGCTCCGAAGTTCCGAAGTTTTCGAGTCGAGTCCAGTCCGGTCCAGTTCAGTTCAGTTCCGTTCCGAGGCCTTCCGTTCCGAGCTACCCGGTGAGTACCATTACTGGGGAGGCGTTCTGACGTGCACATAGGTTGTGCCGGTCAAGACGGGTTTGGGTACACAAATCCGGTCTGCACTGTTTCAGCAGTGTATCTGTACTGTTTAGCAGTATATCTAGTATGTCAAGTACATAATTCAGAATAATCCAGTTATTGCCGAGTATTATGTTTAGTGACTAGTTCCTTAGATGATCATCATCATCATTATTGTTCATTAAATGTTAAATGTTAAATGTGTTAATACGTTCTGCATATTGTGGTATGAATGACTGTTCATTATTGTGATTATTGTATTAAGTGTGTTCAAGATTAAGTATCAGATCAGTTGTCAATATGCCGCTCTTTTCGAAATTAAGACAGATCACAACTAGAAAAGGGGTACTCGAAGAAGCTGTTCCCATTCCTCCTAGGGACACTCCAGGGTACTTCATGTATCATAAACACGGCTTAGACGCCATATTATTTCTTGATTTATGGGTAGACTACACCAAGGAATTACCAGAAAGTCAGAGGTGGCCCGCAGCTGGAACCTGGGATGCAGAGTGCATCATGAAAGTAGAGGAAGAGTTATGGAAAAGGAAAGCTAGACAGTCACAGAAAGACGCCGTTGAGTTATGGCGTAAAGAATCCCATAGACGTACAGAAAAAGCACTCAGACAGGAAGAGAAAAGTAAGGAGAATTCAAATAAAGTCCGAGAAAATCTATTAATTGAAGAAGGTGCACGAGTAAAATCAGAACAAGTAGATAGACAAAGAAATGCCCTTATGAATGGTATGTATCCCCTTCTGGCCGAAGGATTACCTAAGGCTACTCCGGAGATACCAAAAGACTTGCCACCCCCATTGTTTCCAATAAAAGCACATCCAAAAGGGCATCCCAGAACCGCAGAAGATGTTTTTCTTTCCTCATATTTAGACGACGCAGCTCCCGAGTATGCTAATCCCGCACCACATAGACCGTCTGCCGGGGGGGTTCAACGCCAAGACCCTGTGTCTGTACCTCTGCAACAACAAATTCCGACACAAGTTCCGGCAAGCACATCTGTTTCTACATCTGTTCCTACAGCTGCTTCTACAGCTGTGCCCACACCCATAGTTGCTGTATCGCGTTCAACAAATCCTTTCACGTCCGGCACCCCAGAAGGTGCTATCGGAGGTGCAACAAACTTCCCCTCCTTGGTTTTTTCCACGCCACCCAGAGCACATAAACTTACCTTTCAAGACTCAGTACATCAACGTACGCCCAAACTCGTAAATCCCCGCACGCTTAAGGAACTTCTTGTAGATTGTAGATATGACCCTGTGCCCGGCAAAGAGGACGAAATGATCCTGGCATCATTACGTATCCGACGAGCTGCAATGTATTTAGGGAAGCTACCAGGAATGACTATACATTTAGATAATATATATCATTTTGTCCAGTCAGGGCGAGATTCTGAAAGTATTAACAGAGCTATGGAATACCAGAAAGTGGAGATACAGGGGGAACTGTTACGTTTCCTCATAAATTGTGTGATCAGAAATCAAGACCGGCCGGGGGTAAATCCGGAAGCAATGCAAATTCTTACCAGATGGAGCCAGAATATATCAGAGGGGAAACATGATAGGCAATCATGTATAGTAGCCATGTGCCGAAAGATCCGTAAAGAAATAGAACGAATACACGAAGAGAGATTAGCGGTAGACCAGTTTGAACAAAAGGAGGAGGAGGAAGGATCAGGACTACCCACGGGACAGTCAGAAACCATAGCCTATGTAGGCAGAGGAAGATCCTGTAATAATACCAGATGTTTTACTGATCCGATACGTCCGATACGTCCAGATAATAACAGGAATTTCCAAACGCCTATAATAAATATAGGCGTCCCCCACATGGGAGATACAAGAAATATAAGGTCCCCCGAGCATTCGTTCCAGGCCGCTGACAAATTACTCCGAGAACGAAGGGGTTATCATATACTCGATTCTATGGACTTACAAGAATTAGCCAGGTCAGCCGTTCACTGGGTCGACAGTCCCGGAAAATATGGTGATGATACAGTAGCACACACGTTTTTGAACCTCACCCCAGATGAACAGCGTTTAGCTGGGATTTACATGATTCAACAACTCCTTATATTATATAAAAGCCAACATTCCGATCCTGGTCCCTTACCTGATATATTAACTGAATTACTCACGAATAGATGGAGAGGTTCAGGCACTGAGTTAATTAGAGAAATACTAGAATCCAGAAAGCAGTACATTCTTTTTGTATGCCCAGAACATGTCTCACTGCCCATCAAGGAAAGAACGACGCATTACATGGATAGACAGAATCCCTTACGAGAAGTGCACCCAATAAAAGGCGAGGACAATCAGTTTAAACGTGTATTTGTATATACGCCCATATCTAAAATAGAATTGTTAGAAATGAAGAAAGTGGTACCCAGTCATGACAAAGACCCAGCGGGTTTCCACCGAGAAATTAAAGACATGTTACTCATGGGAGAGTATACCTATCCCGACATTATGACAATATTAAAGGTATTAATGCCTGCTGGCATTTATGAAAAACTCAAGGAAAAAGAGTGGGAGGTGGGAGATCAAAAGATAGATTGGACAGCATTAGAAAATGAAGAAAAGGCCCGAGGTCCAGGTTCAGGGCTTGGGGAAAAGACTAAAATGCTACCAGGTTTACTAGTGCAGGTACTGCTACATTTATTAACTACGAAAAAGGAAGACTGGGGTGCAATCTCAGCCTGTAAACAAAAGCAAGATGAAGACACTAGTGATTTCTATGCCCGATTCGAAAAATGTTTTGGTATAAATAGTGGCATAAAAGCAAGTAGCGAATCATATCCACATCTGTTTGTGACTAAATTAGTTGAAAATTCCTTGCCCCAAGTGAAGAATAGAGTATTGAAATTCGAGAGTACCTGGCAAGGTAACACCCCGACACAAATGTTACAAATGTTACAGTATCATCACAATAGAATCAGAGAGGAACAAGAACATGAACAAAGACGCATGAAAGACACGAAAATGAAAATGCTAGTCTCCCAGACAGTTCCAGCTGACGGTCATAAAAAGGGTGTGACACAGTCCAGTGATGCAGCAGGTTCTGTGAAAGGGACATGCAACTATTGTAAACAGCCAGGTCATTATATACACGATTGTCCAGTCTTAAAACGTAATATCGCCGCAGGTATAACAAAAGAGAGACCACGGCCACCTAGACAGGATCAGAACGAACACGGAGCTCCGCAGCATGCACAGTCCATGCCAGCTCCACAACAGTTTGTGCCAGCTGAACCACCGCTGCCTGTTGCTGCCACACAAACAACGACACGACAGTTGTACCAGACCGCACAGTACGACTATCCTGATTACCAACGATACTCATGAAACAGCCTAGAGAGGGAAATTGACTTACCCCTTATCGAGGTCCCTGTAGATCAAGAAGGACCTTATGTACACAGTGAACTATTAGGCCAAGATAGAAAATTTTTACTTGATACAGGGGCAAGCCGAACGACCATAAAACGTAGTGAAGTTCCAGGGGCACCCCTCTCAGGCTCACAGAATATTTCCCTTGGTTTTTCAGGAAAACCTATTGTTAATGAAGTATCACAGCCTCTTCCACTTACGATTGGACCCTTGACACGAACTACAGATTTATTGCTTACTAAATCATGTCCAGAAAACTTGTTAGGTATAAAAACATTGAAAGCTCTAGGAGCTATAATATGTTGTTCTCCGGAAGGAGTAAGATTGTTTTTACGTGATTTCAAAGGTCACTATGTGTCCCGAGACATGGATCACCAACTGCAGACTTTACCCACACATTTATGGGCACAAGGCCCCACTGATGTTGGTTGCATGAACATTACACCATATCGAGTCACACTAAAGACAGGAGTAGTACTACCACGAATGCGACAATACAAGTTACCCCCAGATGCTGTAGTGGCTTTACTGCAAATCATTGACGAGCTTATTGCCCAAGGAGTGGTTGTGGAAACAGACTCCAATGTATGTAATTCCCCGAAAATTCCGATTCTTAAACGAACTGATCCAAAGGCCCCGCCAGTATATCGATTGGTTATTGATCTGCGCGAATTAAATAAATGCATTGTACCACAATATCCCGTAGTTCCAGATATTTCTTCATTACTGACAGCCATTGATTCCGAAGCAACATTCTTTACTGTAATTGATCTCAAAAATGCTTTTTTCAGCGTCCCAATAGATCCGGAAAGCCAATACTTGTTCGGATTTAGTTTAAATGGACGAAGCTTTAAATTCACACGCGCACCTCAAGGATTTACAGAAAGCCCCAGCATCTACAGCCAAGCACTGAAAAGAGAACTTGACAGTATCCACATGCCAGTCAACACTGCACTACTTCAGTATGTCGATGATCTGCTGATCACCGCTCGAAGCGAACCTGAATGTGAAACAGCATCGCTGACAGTTTTACAATTTCTGGCTGAAAAGGGGCACAAGGTGTCCCCTTCTAAGCTGCAATTCTGTGTCCAGCGAGTTGTTTACCTTGGTCACTCGCTGTCCAAGGAGGGAAGACAGCTTACACCTGATCGCATCCAGTTAATTGATAACATGCCGATACCCAAGACACAAAAGGAGGTGCGGGCTTTTATAGGCCTCACTTCATACTGTAGGCAGTGGATCCCTCAATATGCATTTCTAGCAAAACCACTCATTCAGTTGACAACACAGGAGGCGGCCACATCGACTGCCCTCCCTTGGACTCAGGAACATACACAAGCCTTTGAATGCTTGAAGAAAGCCTTATGTCAAGCACCTGTTTTAGCAACGCCATGTTACAGGAAACATTTTACACTCTTTGTTACAGAACGCGAAGGTACTGCTTTGTCAGTACTCACACAGGAACAAGCAGGATCACATAAACCATGTGCTTATTTTTCTAGTACATTAGATCCCGTAGCTCAGGCTTTACCTGCGTGCCTGAAATCAGTGGCCGCAACAGCTTTAGCAATCAGACAAGCGATGCCATAGTGTTAGGACATCCATTGACAGTACAAGTACCACATGCAGTAGAGGTTCTTGTGAACCGAACGCAAACACAACACTTGACCATAGCAAGACTTACAGGGTACGAATTGACATTGTTTCAGCCACATATAGAAATCAGACGTTGTAACACATTGAATCCTGCCACACTTTTGCCCGTAAACGGAACAGACCCACTAGCCCATGATTGTATTGAAGTTATTACTATCACGACGAAACCCAGACAAGACTTGACAGATGTTCCATTGTCAGATCCAGACCTGACGTTGTATGTAGACGGTTCATGTATGAGAACAAGTACAGGAGACTTAGTGGCCGCGTATGCAGTCACAACAGACACTGAAGTCATTGAAACAAACTGTATAAATACCTTGTCAGCTCAAGCAGCAGAGCTCACTGCTCTGACACAAGCCTGTATTCAAGCCACAAATAAGAAAGTTAACATATACACTGACTCACGTTATGCATTCGGAGTTGTACATGACTTCGGCGTGCTGTGGCGAGAGAGAGGTTATTTAACTTCTCACGGTGCCCACATTCAGCACGGACCCCTCATTCATGCTTTATTAGATGCAATACATCTACCCACTGCAATATCGATTATGAAATGCAAAGCTCATACGAAAGTTACTGATGTCATTTCTCAAGGCAATGATCTAGCTGACAGAACAGCTAAACAGACTGCTCAAACTCATACAACTGACATGACAAAGACAATAGTCCCGACACCAACACATTGCATGACGGTTAAGGATCCCGCTCTTGACGTAATTGACATACAAACACATGCTACACCAGACGAGATAAAGAAATGGACTGAATTAGGAGGGATCCAAACGGACCAAGGATGGATGACGAAGGAAAAATCTGTATGGTTTCTTCCTGACTCTATGGTCCAAGTAATCATAAATACGATACACAGTCCAGCGCACCTAGGAGAGAAAGCTATGCTAGACAGCATTCAACACATTTGGTTCAACAAACATTTACGAGCAGCAGCTAAACAAAAAGTTCGTACCTGTATGATATGTTGTCAGTTTAACCCAGGTAAAAGCATCCCCGTAGAACAGGGTGGATTTCAGCCTCCTGATCACCCTTTTGAAGTCCTCCAGATGGATTATATCCAGATGGAACGATGTCGAGGATTCAAATATGTTCTCGTAGTTGTCTGTGCTCTTTCCCGTTGGACCGAAGCCTACCCAGTTTCAGATTACACTTCCCCGACTACTGCCAAACAATTAGTTCGAGAATTCTTCCCACGGTACGGTTTACCACGTGTTGTCTACTCAGATAACGGCCAGCCGTTCTCATCCGAACTGATGAAACACGTTTCACTTTTGCTAGGATATCAATGGAAGTTTCATTGTGTCCGACACCCCGAGGCAGCAGGTCTCGTGGAACGACATAATCAAACTCTGAAAATCAGATTGTCCAAAATATGTAGAGAGAAAGGTGTCGATTGGGTAGTAGCCTTACCAGTTGCACTCTTTTACATGAGAATGGTAGCACACTCTCGAACAGGGCTATCCCCTTATGAGGTGATCTTTGGCAGACCACCAAATATGTGGGGGATGCCTATACCCCGTAAAATAACTGATGTTGACTGTAATATGCTGACAGATTACCTGGCTTCCTTGATGTCTGCACTACAATCTTGTCGTTCACAGGTAGCTGCAGCCTTTCCTGACAACACCGAGGTGAAACCCCATGACGTAGTTCCGGGGGACCTGGTGTTAGTGAGAAATTTTGACCGGAAGACTCAGTTGGATCCTAGGTGGAAATCGCCTCAACTAGTACTGCTTACCACAAGGACAGCCGTGAAGATCGAAGGCCGGAAAGGCTGGTTGCATTCAAGTCATATCAAGAAATTTCATGGACTACCATCGGATGTAAATGTCACACCTTGTGTGTCTTCACCTATTGACTCAAAGCTTCCTTTGGTTGAACTGAATGATAAGGACCTATACAAATTAAAATTGCGGTCTAATAAGTCAGACGATTTGATTGTTTAAGTCCTCTCCAAGGTGAATCGGTTGAATTTGTCTCTGACATGCATCCCCTAGACCTGAATAGAGAACGAAACCGAAAAATGTTGAAACAACATGCGTACTGTAAATCACTGCGTAGTCATTGCACAGTGACGTTATTAATTTTGTTTTTCTTAAGTCTTATAATAATCACTGCAAGTATACTGTTGCACATATATCATCCTATTTCTAAACATGTTTACAATGTTACTGCTGAACATTCTTTTAGTGAATTACCCCCGCATGAGTTGTCCTATAGATTGGCGTTGCGCAATAACACTTTCATTAGTATGTTACATCATTCCCATCAGACTAGTAATGCTACCAATTGTTGGATCTGTGGCCGACTCCCTCCCTATCAGAATTATAAGGGAGTCCTGCCCCTCTTTCCATATCCGTTCACACACAATGGCTCCTGTGGAGCATGGTTTAGTTTAATTAATTCCTTAGATTCAAACTCAGTAGTTTATCAAGACAATTGGGTATGGGGAAACCTGAACCTAGTTTTACTCAAAGTCTGCTACCCTGACAAGGAGGGTCGTCCTAAAAGAACAGGAACTGATCTAGAAAATGAAGTATATGGATTAGGTAATTTTACACTTAATCTCATGATCCTGAATGTTGAATCCGAAGCTGCACCGATTTAGCCCGCTATGTCAGTGTTTCCAGTTAAAGGTGAATTGTGTGTAAGAAAAAATGGTTCCATACATATGGGCCATAGTAGATGCACCACTGTAATAGAATTCAGTGATCAAGGCAAGTCTTCATTTAGAGCTTCTCGCCATTCCTACTTCGTATGTGGTCAGACTGCATATATACGTCTGCCTCTAGATTGGGATGGTACCTGTTACATCGGATTCCTTTTGCCACCTGTTTTCCTAGCTCCTCCTGATTACCATAGAAATACTCATTTAGTACACAATAGAGAACGGAGAGATCTCCCAATTGTCGATTACACTGAGACGGCCTGGGAAAAATATACAGATTTTAATAAAGGACTCTTTCCCTATATAGGTACAATTACCAATAGTAAGCTGATACGTAGATTAACCAGGACTCTTGAAGCTGTAGTAAATGAAACTATTTCCGCCTTAGGCAACTTGACAGAGGAGCAATCTGCGATGAGGATTGTTGTCCTTCAAAATCGTCTTGTCCTTGACGTCATCCTGGCCGATAGGGGCGGAGCCTGTAGGGTCATCGGGTCAAGCTGCTGCGTATTCATCCCAGAAAATTCGCCATCTGTATATAAAGCTATAACTCGCCTTCATAAGATCGTAAGCCAGATACACCAGAATCCAGGCACTTGGACTTGGTCCGGGTGGTTTTGGAGCGTGTTGTCAGCCTGGGGATGGAGAGTTCTATCCTTCCTAGGTATTGGCCTCCTCATACTATTCAGTTGCTGCTTATGCCTGCAATGTGGACCAGCGATTTGTGGTCTATGTGCCACATCGTGTGTTCCACATCAAGGTTTTCACTCAAGATCCCGAAAGAAGAAAGAAGAACAAATGATGCTATATGAACAGATCAATGGATTAATGAAGATTGATATTTCTTAAGGGCAAGTAGGGGACAAGGAGGGAATGTGGAAATATGGATTTTTTTATGATCAGTTATGTCCCCTATCTTGGACCCCAACGGTTCCATGTACATGCTACAAGTACATGTATGTTCCCTCCAGTTCCAGTTATGAAGACGCAAACACATGTGCGTTCACCGTCAACATGTCCTCTTTCAGATCCGCCATGAATGGGCCGGATATTCGACTCCTAAGTACGAAAGGCCACCGGCTTTATATGGTTCACTTACTCCATTTTACAGTCCAGGCGAGTAGGCCCTGATTCTGCCATCAAGCCTTTTCCTGCCTTCTGCTTCTGAAAGCTCCAGTCTGAGCTCGCATCTGTACCCATGAACTTTGTCCTACTCCCTGCGCGGCTCACGGTGCCTGACTCGACCAAGTACGCCTGCCAAAAACTGTATTTCACCTTCAAGATTATCTGCTCCGCTCCTCATCCAATGCATTCCTGTCTAGTAGTTTAAGTAAACATTCTTCCAGCTACCGAGCAAAGGGCCTGGCTTCTCTGTCTTTATACAAGTAATTCATAGCTCTGTCACTATGGAAGATTTCTGCCCTTGCATCTCATGTAGACACTTAGACGCTTGTACACGCACTCACAGTCAGTATAGAATAGATTTTGTTCGAGAGACCTTTCCTTTTGGATAACATAGTTCCTTAAACATAGGATGTTAGATATGATTTGGGATTAGGTTGACTTGACCCCCCAGACTTCTGTCTCCACATGTAGAGCTAAATGTCAAGTCCCCTTCACCCCCTAGTTGCACGTCAATCACACGTCATGCTGCTGCGCGCGCATCTCTGCCTAATATTTCTGCTGCCATTGCGAAATTATTTCATAGATCCACCCATTTGTGACATCACACCTAAATGACGTTTTCTAGTTACGCCCAGTTACACCCGTTTTTAGTTACGCATGTATGGTTTTATCTCTATTATCAATTGTTACGCCTCCTGCATCTGTTTCACTGTAATGTCTATTCTATAAAAGTGATTACTTGTCAATAATGTATTGCTCTTCACTTCCTGAACCTCCGTGGTGATGGAACCTGAAGTCCACAATTCGAATTGTCCATTGGAATAAAGCCCGTTCCGAACCTCTAATACCACGGATTCTGCCTCTTATTTTACTGAGCTGTTTTTATTAATTTTCTGTATCAAACTAAGTCCCGGTAATTAAATTATTTACCACAGAGGTCTTAGACTCTTACACTGGCCTAATGGTTAAGGTCTTAACTCTTACTCTGGCCTACTGGTTAAGGTCTTAACTCTTACTCTGGCCTAATGGTTAAGGTCTTAGACTCTTACTTTGGCCTCATGGTTAAGGTCTTAACTCTTACTATTGACTAATGGTTAAGGTCTTAACTCTTACTCTGGCCTAATGGTTAAGGTCTTAGACTCTTACTCTGGCCTAATGGTTAAGGTCTTAACTCTTACTCTGGCCTAATGGGTAAGGTCTTGACTCTTACTCTGGTCGAATGGTTAAGGTCTATACTCTTACTCTGGCCTAATACTTAAGGTCTTAACTCTTACTCTGGCCTAATGGTTAAGATCTTAGACTCTTACTCTGGCCCAATGTTTAAGGTCTTAAGTCTTACTCTGGCCTAAAGGTTAGGGTCTTAACTCTTGCTCTGGCCTAATGGTTAAGGTCTCAAACTCTTACTCTGGCCTACTGGTTAAGGTCTTAGACTCGTACTCTGGCCTAATGTTAAAGGTCTAGACTCTTACTCTGACCTAGTGCTTAAGGCTTTAAATCTTACTATGGCCTAATGATTAAGGTCTAAGACTCTTACTCTTGCCTAATGGTTAAGGTCTTAACTCTTACTCTGTACTAATGGTTAAGGTCTTAGACTCTTACTCTGGCCTAATGGTTAAGGTCTTAACTCTTACTCTGGCCTAATGGGTAAGGTCTTAGACTCTTACTCTGGCCTACTGGTTAAGGTCTTAACTCTTACTCTGGTCTAATGGTTAAGGTCTTAACTCTTACTCTGGACTAATGGTTAAGGTCTTAGACTCTCACTCTGGCATAATGGTTAAGGTCTTAACTCTTACTCTGGCCTACTGGTTAAGGTCTTAGACTCTTACTCTGGACTAATGGTTAAGGTCTTAGACTCTTACTCTGGCCTAATGGTTAAGGTCTTAACTCTTACTCTGGCCTACTGGTTAAGATCATAACTCTTATTCTGGCCTAATGGTTAAGCTCTTAGACTCTTACTCTAGCCTACTGGTTAAAGTCTTAACTCTTACTCTGGCCTAATGGTTAATGTTTTAACTCTTACTCTGTCCTAATGGTTGAGGTCTTAGACTCTTACACTGGCCTAATGGTTAAGGTCTTAACTCTTACTCTGGCCTACTGGTTAAGGTCTTAACTCTTACTCTGGCCTAATGGTTAAGGTCTTAGACTCTTACTCTGGCTTACTGGTTAAGGTCTTAACTCTTACTCTGGCCTAATGGTTAAAGTTTTAACTCTTCCTCTGGCCTAAAGGTTGAGGTCGTAGACTCTTACTCTGGCCTAATGGTTAAGGTCTAGACTCTTATTCTGGACTAATGGTTAAGGTCTTAACTCTTCCTCTGGACTAATGGCTAAGTTCTTAACTCTTAGTCTGACCTAATGGTTAAGGTCCTATACTCTTACTCTGGCCTACTGGTTAAGGTCTTAACTCTTACTCTGGCCTAATGGTTAAGGTTTTAACTCTTACTCTGGCCTAATGGTTAAGGTCTTAAACTCTTACTCTGGCCTACTGGTTAAGGTCTTAACTCTTACTCTGGCCTACTGGTTAAGGTCTTACACTCTTACTCTGGCCTACTGGTTAAGGTCTTAACTCTAACTCTGGCCTAATGGATACAGTTTTAACTCTTACTCTGGCCTAATGGTTGAGGTCTTAGACTCTTACTCTTGCCTAATGGTTAAGGTCTTAACTCTTACTCTGACCTTATGGTTAAGGTCTTAACTCTTACTCTGGCCTAATGGGTAAGGTCTTAGACTATTACTCTGGCCTAATGGTTAAGGTCTTAGACTCTTACTCTGGCCTAATGGTTAAGGTATAGACTCTTTTTCTGGCCTAATGGTTAAGGTCTTAATTCTTACTCTGGCCTAATGGTTAAGGTCTTAGACTCTTACACTGGCCTACTGGTTAATGTCTTTGCTCTTACTCTGGCCTACTGGTTAAGGTCCTAGACTCTTACTCTGGCCTAATGGTTAAGGTCCTAACTCTTACTATTGACTAATGGTTAAGTTCTTAACTGTTACTCTGGCCTAATGGGTAAGGTCTTAGACTCTTACTCTGGCCTACTGGTTAAGGTCTTAAGTCTTACTCTGGCCTAATGGGTAAGATCTTAGACTCTTACTCTGTCCTAATGGTTAAGGTCTTAGACTCTTACTCTGGCCTACTGGTTAAGGTCTTAAATCTTACTCTGGCCTAATGGTATAGGTTTTAACTCTTACTCTGGCCTAATGGTTAAGGTTTTAACTCTTACTCTGGCATAATGGTTAAGGTCTTACCTCTTACTCTGGCCAAATGGTTAAGGTCTTAGACTCTTACTTTGGCCTTATGGTTAAGGTCTTAACTCTTACTATTGACTAATGGTTAAGGTCTTAACTCTTACTCTGGCCTAATGGTTAAGGTCTTAGACTCTTACTCTGGCCTAATGGTTAAGGTCTTAACTCTTACTCTGGCCTCATGGTTAAGATCTTAGACTCTTACTCTGGCCCAATGTTTAAGGTCTTAAGTCTTACTCTGGCCTAATGGTTAGGGTCTTAACTCTTGCTCTGGCCTACTGGTTAAAATCATAACTCTTACTCTGGCCTAATGGTTAAGCTCTTAGACTCTTACTCTGGCCTACTGGTTAAAGGCTTAACTCTTACTCTGGCCTAATGGTTAATGTTTTAACTCTTACTCTGTACAAATGGTTGAGGTCTTAGACTCTTACACTGGCCTAATGGTTAAGGTCTTAACTCTTACTCTGGCCTACTGGTTAAGGTCTTAACTCTTACTCTGGCCTAATGGTTAAGGTATTAGACTCTTACTCTGGCCTAATGGTTAAGGTCTTGACTCTTACTCTGGTCTAATGGTTAAGGTCTAGACTCTTACTCTGGCCTTATGATTAAGGTCTTAACTCTTACTCTGGCCTAATGGTTAAAGTTTTAACTCTTCCTCTGGCCTAAAGGTTGAGGTCTTAGACTTACTCTGGCCTAATGGTTAAGGTCTAGACTCTTATTCTGGACTAATGGTTACGGTCTTAACTCTTCCTCTGGACTAATGGCTAAGTTCTTAACTCTTAGTCTGACCTAATGGTTAAGGTCTTATACTCTTACTCTGGCCTACTGGTTAAGGTCTTAACTCTTACTCTGGTCTAATGGTTAAGGTTTTAACTCTTACTCTGGCCTAATGGTTAAGGTCTTAAACTCTTACTCTGGCCTACTGGTTAAGGTCTTAACTCTTACTCTGGCCTACTGGTTAAGGTCTTAGACTCTTACTCTGGCCTACTGGTTAAGGTCTTAACTCTAACTCTGGCCTAATGGTTAAAGTTTTAACTCTTACTCTGGCCTAATGGTTGAGGTCTTAGACTCTTACTCTTGCCTAATGGTTAAGGTCTTAACTCTTACTCTGACCTTATGGTTAAGGTCTTAACTCTTACTCTGGCCTAATGGGTAAGGTCTTAGAATATTACTCTGGCCTAATGGTTAAGGTCTTAGACTCTTACTCTGGCCTAATGGTTAAGGTATAGACTCTTATTCTGGACTAATGGTTAAGGTCTTAACTCTTCCTCTGGACTAATGGCTAAGTTCTTAACTCTTAGTCTGACCTAATGGTTAAGGTCTCAGACTCTTACTCTTGCCTACTGGTTAAGGTCTTAACTCTTACTCTGGCCTAATGGTTAAGGTCTTAACTCTTACTCTGGCCTAATGGTTAAGGTCTTAGACTCTTACACTGGCTTACTGGTTAATGTCTTTGCTCTTACTCTGGCCTACTGGTTAAGGTCCTAGACTCTTACTCTGGCCTAATGGTTAAGGTCCTAACTCTTACTATTGACTAATGGTTAAGTTCTTAACTGTTACTCTGGCCTAATGGGTAAGGTCTTAGACTCTTACTCTGGCCTACTGGTTAAGGTCTTAAGTCTTACTCTGGCCTAATGGGTAAGATCTTAGACTCTTACTCTGTCCTAATGGTTAAGGTCTTAGACTCTTACTCTGGCCTAATGGTTAAGGTCTAGACTCTTACTCTGGCCTAATCCGTAAGGTCTTAACTCTTACTATGGCCTAATGGTTAAGGTCTTAGACTCTTACTCTGGCCTAATGGTTAAGGTCTTAACTCTTACTCTGGCCTAATGGGTAAGGTCTTAGACTCTTACTCTGGCCTAATGGTTAAGGTTTTAGACTCTTACTCTGGCCTAATGGTTAAGGTCTTAACTCTTCCTTAGGCCTAATGGTTAAGGTATTGGACTCTTACTCTGGCCTAATGGTTAAGGTCTTGAGTCTTACTCTGGCCTAATGGTTAAGGGGTTATACTCTTACTCTGGCCTAATGGCTAAGGTCTTGACTCTCACTCTGGCCAAATGGTTAAGGTCTAGACTCATACTCTGGCCTACTGGTTAAGGTCTTAACTCTTACTCTGGCCTAATGGTGAAGGTCTTAGACTCTTACTCTGGCCTACTGGTTAAGACCTTAACTCTTACTCTGGCCTAATGGTTAAGGTTTTAACTCTTACTCTGGCCTAATGGTTAAGCTTTTAGACTCTTACTCTGGCCAAACGGTTAAAGTCTTAGACTCTTACTCTGGCCTAATGGTTAAGGTCTTATCTCTTACTCTGGCCTAATGGTTAAGGTATTAGACTCTTACTCTGGCCTAATGGTTAAGGTCTTGACTCTTACTCTGGTCTAATGGTTAAGGTCTAGACTCTTACTCTGGCCTTATGATTAAGGTCTTAACTCTTACTCTGGCCTAATGGTTAAGGTCTTAGACTCTTACTCTGGCCTAATGGTTAGGGTCTTAACTCTTGCTCTGGCCTAATGGTTAAGGTCTTGACTCTTACTCTGGTCTAATGGATAAGGTCTAGACTCTTACTCTGGCCTAATGCTTAAGGTCTTAACTCTTACTCTGGCCTAATGGTTAAGGTCTTAACTCTTACTCTGGACCAATGTTTAAGGTCTTAAGTCTTACTCTGGCCTAATGGTTAGGGTCTTAACTCTTGCTCTGGCCTAATGGTTAAGGTCTCAGACTCTTACTCTGGCCTACTGGTTAAGGTCTCAGACTCGTACTCTGGCCTAATGGTAAAGGTCTGAACTCTTACTCTGGCCTAATGGTTAAGGTCTTAACTCTTATTCTGGCCTAATGGTTAAGGTCTTAGACTCTTACTCTGGCCTAATTGTTAAGGTCTTAACTCTTACTCTGGCCTAATGGTCAAGGTCTAGACTCTTACTCTGACCTACTGCTTAAGGTTTTACCTCTTACTATGGCCTAATGATTAAGGTCTAAGACTCTTACTCTTGCCTAATGGTTAAGGTATTAACTCTTACTCTGTACTAATGGTTAAGGTCTTAGACTCTTACTCTGGCCTACTGGTTAAGGTCTTAACTCTTACTCTGGTCTAATGGTTAAGGTCTTAACTCTTACTCTGGACTAATGGTTAAGGTCTTAGACTCTCACTCTGGCATAATGGTTAAGGTCTTAACTCTTACTCTGGCCTACTGGTTAAGATCATAACTCTTATTCTGGCCTAATGGTTAAGCTCTTAGACTCTTACTCTGGCCTACTGGTTAAAGTCTTAACTCTTACTCTGGCCTAATGGTTAAGGTCTTAGACTCTTACTTTGGCCTCATGGTTAAGGTCTTAACTCTTACTATTGACTAATGGTTAAGGTCTTAACTCTTACTCTGGCCTAATGGTTAAGGTCTTAGACTCTTACTCTGGCCTAATGGTTAAGGTCTTAACTCTTACTCTGGCCTAATGGGTAAGGTCTTGACTCTTACTCTGGTCTAATGGTTAAGGTCTATACTCTTACTCTGGCCTAATACTTAAGGTCTTAACTCTTACTCTGGCCTAATGGTTAAGATCTTAGACTCTTACTCTGGCCCAATGTGTAAGGTCTTAAGTCTTACTCTGGCCTAAAGGTTAGGGTCTTAACTCTTGCTCTGGCCTAATGGTTAAGGTCTCAAACTCTTACTCTGGCCTACTGGTTAAGGTCTTAGACTCGTACTCTGGCCCAATGTTAAAGGTCTAGACTCTTACTCTGACCTAGTGCTTAAGGCTTTAAATCTTACTATGGCCTAATGATTAAGGTCTAAGACTCTTACTCTTGCCTAATGGTTAAGGTCTTAACTCTTACTCTGTACTAATGGTTAAGGTCTTAGACTCTTACTCTGCCCTAATGGTTAAGGTCTTAACTCTTACTCTGGCCTAATGGGTAAGGTCTTAGACTCTTACTCTGGCCTACTGGTTAAGGTCTTAACTCTTACTCTGGTCTAATGGTTAAGGTCTTAACTCTTACTCTGGACTAATGGTTAAGGTCTTAGACTCTCACTCTGGCATAATGGTTAAGGTCTTAACTCTTACTCTGGCCTACTGGTTAACGTCTTAGACTCTTACTCTGGACTAATGGTTAAGGTCTTAGACTCTTACTCTGGCCTAATGGTTAAGGTCTTAACTCTTACTCTGGCCTACTGGTTAAGATCACAACTCTTATTCTGGCCTAATGGTTAAGCTCTTAGACTCTTACTCTGGCCTACTGGTTAAAGTCTTAACTCTTACTCTGGCCTAATGGTTAAGGTCTTAGACTCTTACTTTGGCCTCATGGTTAAGGTCTTAACTCTTACTATTGACTAATGGTTAAGGTCTTAACTCTTACTCTGGCCTAATGGTTAAGGTCTTAGACTCTTACTCTGGCCTAATGGTTAAGGTCTTAACTCTTACTCTGGCCTAATGGGTAAGGTCTTGACTCTTACTCTGGTCTAATGGTTAAGGTCTATACTCTTACTCTGGCCTAATACTTAAGGTCTTAACTCTTACTCTGGCCTAATGGTTAAGATCTTAGACTCTTACTCTGGCCCAATGTGTAAGGTCTTAAGTCTTACTCTGGCCTAAAGGTTAGGGTCTTAACTCTTGCTCTGGCCTAATGGTTAAGGTCTCAAACTCTTACTCTGGCCTACTGGTTAAGGTCTTAGACTCGTACTCTGGCCTAATGTTAAAGGTCTAGACTCTTACTCTGACCTAGTGCTTAAGGCTTTAAATCTTACTATGGCCTAATGATTAAGGTCTAAGACTCTTACTCTTGCCTAATGGTTAAGGTCTTAACTCTTACTCTGTACTAATGGTTAAGGTCTTAGACTCTTACTCTGGCCTAATGGTTAAGGTCTTAACTCTTACTCTGGCCTAATGGGTAAGGTCTTAGACTCTTACTCTGGCCTACTGGTTAAGGTCTTAACTCTTACTCTGGCCTAATGGTTAAGGTCTTAACTCTTACTCTGGACCAATGTTTAAGGTCTTAAGTCTTACTCTGGCCTAATGGTTAGGGTCTTAACTCTTGCTCTGGCCTAATGGTTAAGGTCTCAGACTCTTACTCTGGCCTACTGGTTAAGGTCTTAGACTCGTACTCTGGCCTAATGGTAAAGGTCTGAACTCTTACTCTGGCCTAATGGTTAAGGTCTTAACTCTTATTCTGGCCTAATGGTTAAGGTCTTAGACTCTTACTCTGGCCTAATTGTTAAGGTCTTAACTCTTACTCTGGCCTAATGGTCAAGGTCTAGACTCTTACTCTGACCTAGTGCTTAAGGTTTTACCTCTTACTATGGCCTAATGATTAAGGTCTAAGACTCTTACTCTTGCCTAATGGTTAAGGTCTTAACTCTTACTCTGTACTAATGGTTAAGGTCTTAGACTCTTACTCTGGCCTACTGGTTAAGGTCTTAACTCTTACTCTGGTCTAATGGTTAAGGTCTTAACTCTTACTCTGGACTAATGGTTAAGGTCTTAGACTCTCACTCTGGCATAATGGTTAAGGTCTTAACTCTTACTCTGGCCTACTGGTTAAGGTCTTAGACTCTTACTCTGGACTAATGGTTAAGGTCTTAGACTCTTACTCTGGCCTAATGGTTAAGGTCTTAACTCTTACTCTGGCCTACTGGTTAAGATCATAACTCTTATTCTGGCCTAATGGTTAAGCTCTTAGACTCTTACTCTGGCCTACTGGTTAAAGTCTTAACTCTTACTCTGGCCTAATGGTTAAGGTCTTAGACTCTTACTTTGGCCTCATGGTTAAGGTCTTAACTCTTACTCTGGCCTAATGGGTAAGGTCTTGACTCTTACTCTGGTCTAATGGTTAAGGTCTATACTCTTACTCTGGCCTAATACTTAAGGTCTTAACTCTTACTCTGGCATAATGGTTAAGATCTTAGACTCTTACTCTGGCCCAATGTGTAAGGTCTTAAGTCTTACTCTGGCCTAAAGGTTAGGGTCTTAACTCTTGCTCTGGCCTAATGGTTAAGGTCTCAAACTCTTACTCTGGCCTACTGGTTAAGGTCTTAGAATCGTACTCTGGCCTAATGTTAAAGGTCTAGACTCTTACTCTGACCTAGTGCTTAAGGCTTTAAATCTTACTATGGCCTAATGATTAAGGTCTAAGACTCTTACTCTTGCCTAATGGTTAAGGTCTTAACTCTTACTCTGTACTAATGGTTAAGGTCTTAGACTCTTACTCTGGCCTAATGGTTAAGGTCTTAACTCTTACTCTGGCCTAATGGTTAAAGTTTTAACTCTTCCTCTGGCCTAAAGGTTGAGGTCGTAGACTCTTACTCTGGCCTAATGGTTAAGGTCTAGACTCTTATTCTGGACTAATGGTTAAGGTCTTAACTCTTCCTCTGGACTAATGGCTAAGTTCTTAACACTTAGTCTGACCTAATGGTTAAGGTCTTATACTCTTACTCTGGCCTACTGGTTAAGGTCTTAACTCTTACTCTGGCCTAATGGTTAAGGTTTTAACTCTTACTCTGGCCTAATGGTTAAGGTCTTAAACTCTTACTCTGGCCTACTGGTTAAGGTCTTAACTCTTACTCTGGCCTACTGGTTAAGGTCTTACACTCTTACTCTGGCCTACTGGTTAAGGTCTTAACTCTAACTCTGGCCTAATGGATACAGTTTTAACTCTTACTCTGGCCTAATGGTTGAGGTCTTAGACTCTTACTCTTGCCTAATGGTTAAGGTCTTAACTCTTACTCTGACCTTATGGTTAAGGTCTTAACTCTTACTCTGGCCTAATGGGTAAGGTCTTAGACTATTACTCTGGCCTAATGGTTAAGGTCTTAGACTCTTACTCTGGCCTAATGGTTAAGGTATAGACTCTTATTCTGGACTAATGGTTAAGGTCTTAACTCTTCCTCTGGACTAATGGCTAAGTTCTTAACTCTTAGTCTGACCTAATGGTTAAGGTCTCAGACTCTTACTCTTGCCTAATGGTTAAGGTCTTAACTCTTACTCTGGCCTAATGGTTAAGGTCTTAACTCTTACTCTGGCCTAATGGTTAAGGTCTTAGACTCTTACACTGGCCTACTGGTTAATGTCTTTGCTCTTACTCTGGCCTACTGGTTAAGGTCCTAGACTCTTACTCTCGCCTAATGGTTAAGGTCCTAACTCTTACTATTGACTAATGGTTAAGTTCTTAACTGTTACTCTGGCCTAATGGGTAAGGTCTTAGACTCTTACTCTGGCCTACTGGTTAAGGTCTTAAGTATTACTCTGGCCTAATGGGTAAGATCTTAGACTCTTACTCTGTCCGAATGGTTAAGGTCTTAGACTCTTACTCTGGCCTACTGGTTAAGGTCTTAAATCTTACTCTGGCCTAATGGTATAGGTTTTAACTCTTACTCTGGCCTAATGGTTAAGGTTTTAACTCTTACTCTGGCATAATGGTTAAGGTCTTACCTCTTACTCTGGCCTAATTGTTAAGGTCTTAGACTCTTACTCTGGCCTACTGGTTAAGGTCTTAACTCTTACTCTGGCCTAATGGTTAAAGTTTTAACTCTTCCTCTGGCCTAAAGGTTGAGGTCGTAGACTCTTACTCTGGCCTAATGGTTAAGGTCTAGACTCTTATTCTGGACTAATGGTTAAGGTCTTAACTCTTCCTCTGGACTAATGGCTAAGTTCTTAACTCTTAGTCTGACCTAATGGTTAAGGTCTTATACTCTTACTCTGGCCTACTGGTTAAGGTCTTAACTCTTACTCTGGCCTAATGGTTAAGGTCTTAAACTCTTACTCTGGCCTACTGGTTAAGGTCTTAACTCTTACTCTGGCCTACTGGTTAAGGTCTTACACTCTTACTCTGGCCTACTGGTTAAGGTCTTAACTCTAACTCTGGCCTAATGGATACAGTTTTAACTCTTACTCTGGCCTAATGGTTGAGGTCTTAGACTCTTACTCTTGCCTAATGGTTAAGGTCTTAACTCTTACTCTGACCTTATGGTTAAGGTCTTAACTCTTACTCTGGCCTAATGGGTAAGGTCTTAGACTATTACTCTGGCCTAATGGTTAAGGTCTTAGACTCTTACTCTGGCCTAATGGTTAAGGTATAGACTCTTATTCTGGACTAATGGTTAAGGTCTTAACTCTTCCTCTGGACTAATGGCTAAGTTCTTAACTCTTAGTCTGACCTAATGGTTAAGGTCTCAGACTCTTACTCTTGCCTAATGGTTACGGTCTTAACTCTTACTCTGGCCTAATGGTTAAGGTCTTAACTCTTACTCTGGCCTAATGGTTAAGGTCTTAGACTCTTACACTGGCCTACTGGTTAATGTCTTTGCTCTTACTCTGGCCTACTGGTTAAGGTCCTAGACTCTTACTCTGGCCTAATGGTTAAGGTCCCAACTCTTACTATTGACTAATGGTTAAGTTCCTAACTGTTACTCTGGCCTAATGGGTAAGGTCTTAGACTCTTACTCTGGCCTACTGGTTAAGGTCTTAAGTCTTACTCTGGCCTAATGGGTAAGATCTTAGACTCTTACTCTGTCCTAATGGTTAAGGTCTTAGACTCTTACTCTGGCCTACTGGTTAAGGTCTTAAATCTTACTCTGGCCTAATGGTATAGGTTTTAACTCTTACTCTGGCCTAATGGTTAAGGTTTTAACTCTTACTCTGGCATAATGGTTAAGGTCTTACCTCTTACTCTGGCCAAATGGTTAAGGTCTTAGACTCTTACTTTGGCCTTATGGTTAAGGTCTTAACTCTTACTATTGACTAATGGTTAAGGTCTTAACTCTTACTCTGGCCTAATGGTTAAGGTCTTAGACTCTTACTCTGGCCTAATGGTTAAGGTCTTAACTCTTACTCTGGCCTCATGGTTAAGATCTTAGACTCTTACTCTGGCCCAATGTTTAAGGTCTTAAGTCTTACTCTGGCCTAATGGTTAGGGTCTTAACTCTTGCTCTGGCCTACTGGTTAAGATCATAACTCTTACTCTGGCCTAATGGTTAAGCTCTTAGACTCTTACTCTGGCCTACTGGTTAAAGGCTTAACTCTTACTCTGGCCTAATGGTTAATGTTTTAACTCTTACTCTGTCCAAATGGTTGAGGTCTTAGACTCTTACACTGGCCTAATGGTTAAGGTCTTAACTCTTACTCTGGCCTACTGGTTAAGGTCTTAACTCTTACTCTGGCCTAATGGTTAAGGTATTAGACTCTTACTCTGGCCTAATGGTTAAGGTCTTGACTCTTACTCTGGTCTAATGGTTAAGGTCTAGACTCTTACTCTGGCCTTATGATTAAGGTCTTAACTCTTACTCTGGCCTAATGGTTAAAGTTTTAACTCTTCCTCTGGCCTAAAGGTTAAGGTCTTAGACTTACTCTGGCCTAATGGTTAAGGTCTAGACTCTTATTCTGGACTAATGGTTACGGTCTTAACTCTTCCTCTGGACTAATGGCTAAGTTCTTAACTCTTAGTCTGACCTAATGGTTAAGGTCTTATACTCTTACTCTGGCCTACTGGTTAAGGTCTTAACTCTTACTCTGGTCTAATGGTTAAGGTTTTAACTCTTACTCTGGCCTAATGGTTAAGGTCTTAAACTCTTACTCTGGCCTACTGGTTAAGGTCTTAACTCTTACTCTGGCCTACTGGTTAAGGTCTTAGACTCTTACTCTGGCCTACTGGTTAAGGTCCTAACTCTAACTCTGGCCTAATGGTTAAAGTTTTAACTCTTACTCTGGCCTAATGGTTGAGGTCTTAGATTCTTACTCTTGCCTAATGGTTAAGGTCTTAACTCTTACTCTGACCTTATGGTTAAGGTCTTAACTCTTACTCTGGCCCAATGGGTAAGGTCTTAGACTATTACTCTGGCCTAATGGTTAAGGTCTTAGACTCTTACTCTGGCCTAATGGTTAAGGTATAGACTCTTATTCTGGACTAATGGTTAAGGTCTTAACTCTTCCTCTGGACTAATGGCTAAGTTCTTAACTCTTAGTCTGACCTAATGGTTAAGGTCTCAGACTCTTACTCTTGCCTACTGGTTAAGGTCTTAACTCTTACTCTGGCCTAATGGTTAAGGTCTTAACTCTTACTCTGGCCTAATGGTTAAGGTCTTAGACTCTTACACTGGCTTACTGGTTAATGTCTTTGCTCTTACTCTGGCCTACTGGTTAAGGTCCTAGACTCTTACTCTGGCCTAATGGTTAAGGTCCTAACTCTTACTATTGACTAATGGTTAAGTTCTTAACTGTTACTCTGGCCTAATGGGTAAGGTCTTAGACTCTTACTCTGGCCTACTGGTTAAGGTCTTAAGTCTTACTCTGGCCTAATGGGTAAGATCTTAGACTCTTACTCTGTCCTAATGGTTAAGGTCTTAGACTCTTACTCTGGCCTAATGGTTAAGGTCTAGACTCTTACTCTGGCCTAATCCGTAAGGTCTTAACTCTTACTATGGCCTAATGGTTAAGGTCTTAGACTCTTACTCTGGCCTAATGGTTAAGGTCTTAACTCTTACTCTGGCCTAATGGGTAAGGTCTTAGACTCTTACTCTGGCCTAATGGTTAAGGTTTTAGACTCTTACTCTGGCCTAATGGTTAAGGTCTTAACTCTTCCTTAGGCCTAATGGTTAAGGTATTGGACTCTTCCTCTGGCCTAATGGTTAAGGTCTTGAGTCTTACTCTGGCCTAATGGTTAAGGGGTTATACTCTTACTCTGGCCTAATGGCTAAGGTCTTGACTCTCACTCTGGCCAAATGGTTAAGGTCTAGACTCCTACTCTGGCCTACTGGTTAAGGTCTTAACTCTTACTCTGCCCTACTGGTTAAGGTCTTAACTCTTACTCTGGCCTAATAGCTAAGGTCTTAAATCTTACTCTGGCCTAATAGCTAATGTCTTAGACTCATACTCTGGCCTAATGGTTAAGGTCTTAACTCTTACTCTGGCCTATTGCTTAAGGTCTTCACTCTAACTCTGGCCTAATAACTAAGGTCTTAACTCTTTCTCTGGCCTAATGGTTAAGGTCTTAACTCTTACTCTGGCCTAATGGTTAAGGTCTTAACTCTTACTCTGGACCAATGTTTAAGGTCTTAAGTCTTACTCTGGCCTAATGGTTAGGGTCTTAACTCTTGCTCTGGCCTAATGGTTAAGGTCTCAGACTCTCACTCTGGCCTACTGGTTAAGGTCTTAGACTCATACTCTGGCCTAATGGTAAAGGTCTGAACTCTTACTCTGGCCTAATGGTTAAGTTCTTAACTCTTATTCTGGCCTAATGGTTAAGGTCTTAGACTCTTACTCTGGCCTAATTGTTAAGGTCTTAACTCTTACTCTGGCCTAATGGTCAAGGTCTAGACTCTTACTCTGACCTAGTGCTTAAGGTTTTACCTCTTACTATGGCCTAATGATTAAGGTCTAAGACTCTTACTCTTGCCTAATGGTTAAGGTCTTAACTCTTACTCTGTACTAATGGTTAAGGTCTTAGACTCTTACTCTGGCCTAATGGTTAAGGTCTTAACTCTTACTCTGGCCTAATGGGTAAGGTCTTAGACTCTTACTCTGGCCTACTGGTTAAGGTCTTAACTCTTACTCTGGTCTAATGGTTAAGGTCTTAACTCTTACTCTGGACTAATGGTTAAGGTCTTAGACTCTCACTCTGGCATAATGGTTAAGGTCTTAACTCTTACTCTGGCCTACTGGTTAAGGTCTTAGACTCTTACTCTGGACTAATGGTTAAGGTCTTAGACTCTTACTCTGGCCTAATGGTTAAGGTCTTAACTCTTACTCTGGCCTACTGGTTAAGATCATAACTCTTATTCTGGCCTAATGGTTAAGCTCTTAGACTCTTACTCTGGCCTACTGGTTAAAGTCTTAACTCTTACTCTGGCCTAATGGTTAATGTTTTAACTCTTACTCTGTCCTAATGGTTGAGGTCTTAGACTCTTACACTGGCCTAATGGTTAAGGTCTTAACTCTTACTCTGGCCTACTGGTTAATGTCTTAACTCTTACTCTGGCCTAATGGTTAAGGTCTTAGACTCTTACTCTGGCCTACTGGTTAAGGTCTTAACTCTTACTCTGGCCTAATGGTTAAAGTTTTAACTCTTCCTCTGGCCTAAAGGTTGAGGTCGTAGACTCTTACTCTGGCCTAATGGTTAAGGTCTAGACTCTTATTCTGGACTAATGGTTAAGGTCTTAACTCTTCCTCTGGACTAATGGCTAAGTTCTTAACTCTTAGTCTGACCTAATGGTTAAGGTCTTATACTCTTACTCTGGCCTACTGGTTAAGGTCTTAACTCTTACTCTGGCCTAATGGTTAAGGTTTTAATTCTTACTCTGGCCTAATGGTTAAGGTCTTAAACTCTTACTCTGGCCTACTGGTTAAGGTCTTAACTCTTACTCTGGCCTACTGGTTAAGGTCTTACACTCTTACTCTGGCCTACTGGTTAAGGTCTTAACTCTAACTCTGGCCTAATGGATACAGTTTTAACTCTTACTCTGGCCTAATGGTTGAGGTCTTAGACTCTTACTCTTGCCTAATGGTTAAGGTCTTAACTCTTACTCTGACCTTATGGTTAAGGTCTTAACTCTTACTCTGGCCTAATGGGTAAGGTCTTAGACTATTACTCTGGCCTAATGGTTAAGGTCTTAGACTCTTACTCTGGCCTAATGGTTAAGGTATAGACTCTTATTCTGGACTAATGGTTAAGGTCTTAACTCTTCCTCTGGACTAATGGCTAAGTTCTTAACTCTTAGTCTGACCTAATGGTTAAGGTCTCAGACTCTTACTCTTGCCTAATGGTTAAGGTCTTAACTCTTACTCTGGCCTAATGGTTAAGGTCTTAACTCTTACTCTGGCCTAATGGTTAAGGTCTTAGACTCTTACACTGGCTTACTGGTTAATGTCTTTGCTCTTACTCTGGCCTACAGGTTAAGGTCCTAGACTCTTACTCTGGCCTAATGGTTAAGGTCCTAACTCTTACTATTGACTAATGGTTAAGTTCTTAACTGTTACTCTGGCCTAATGGGTAAGGTCTTAGACTCTTACTCTGGCCTACTGGTTAAGGTCTTAAGTCTTACTCTAGCCTAATGGGTAAGATCTTAGACTCTTACTCTGTCCTAATGGTTAAGGTCTTAGACTCTTACTCTGGCCTACTGGTTAAGGTCTTAAATCTTACTCTGGCCTAATGGTATAGGTTTTAACTCTTACTCTGGCCTAATGGTTAAGGTTTTAACTCTTACTCTGGCATAATGGTTAAGGTCTTACCTCTTACTCTGGCCAAATGGTTAAGGTCTTAGACTCTTACTTTGGCCTTATGGTTAAGGTCTTAACTCTTACTATTGACTAATGGTTAAGGTCTTAACTCTTACTCTGGCCTAATGGTTAAGGTCTTAGACTCTTACTCTGGCCTAATGGTTAAGGTCTTAACTCTTACTCTGGCCTCATGGTTAAGATCTTAGACTCTTACTCTGGCCCAATGTTTAAGGTCTTAAGTCTTACTCTGGCCTAATGGTTAGGGTCTTAACTCTTGCTCTGGCCTACTGGTTAAGATCATAACTCTTACTCTGGCCTAATGGTTAAGCTCTTAGACTCTTACACTGGCCTACTGGTTAAAGGCTTAACTCTTACTCTGGCCTAATGGTTAATGTTTTAACTCTTACTCTGTCCAAATGGTTGAGGTCTTAGACTCTTACACTGGCCTAATGGTTAAGGTCTTAACTCTTACTCTGGCCTACTGGTTAAGGTCTTAACTCTTACTCTGGCCTAATGGTTAAGGTAATAGACTCTTACTCTGGCCTAATGGTTAAGGTCTTGACTCTTACTCTGGTCTAATGGTTAAGGTCTAGACTCTTACTCTGGCCTTATGATTAAGGTCTTAACTCTTACTCTGGCCTAATGGTTAAAGTTTTAACTCTTCCTCTGGCCTAAAGGTTGAGGTCTTAGACTTACTCTGGCCTAATGGTTAAGGTCTAGACTCTTATTCTGGACTAATGGTTACGGTCTTAACTCTTCCTCTGGACTAATGGCTAAGTTCTTAACTCTTAGTCTGACCTAATGGTTAAGGTCTTATACTCTTACTCTGGCCTACTGGTTAAGGTCTTAACTCTTACTCTGGTCTAATGGTTAAGGTTTTAACTCTTACTCTGGCCTAATGGTTAAGGTCTTAAACTCTTACTCTGGCCTACTGGTTAAGGTCTTAACTCTTACTCTGGCCTACTGGTTAAGGTCTTAGACTCTTACTCTGGCCTAATGGTTAAAGTTTTAACTCTTACTCTGGCCTAATGGTTGAGGTCTTAGACTCTTACACTTGCCTAATGGTTAAGGTCTTAACTCTTACTCTGACCTTATGGTTAAGGTCTTAACTCTTACTCTGGCCTAATGGGTAAGGTCTTAGACTATTACTCTGGCCTAATGGTTAAGGTCTTAGACTCTTACTCTGGCCTAATGGTTAAGGTATAGACTCTTATTCTGGACTAATGGTTAAGGTCTTAACTCTTCCTCTGGACTAATGGCTAAGTTCTTAACTCTTAGTCTGACCTAATGGTTAAGGTCTCAGACTCTTACTCTTGCCTACTGGTTAAGGTCTTAACTCTTACTCTGGCCTAATGGTTAAGGTCTTAACTCTTACTCTGGCCTAATGGTTAAGGTCTTAGACTCTTACACTGGCTTACTGGTTAATGTCTTTGCTCTTACTCTGGCCTACTGGTTAAGGTCCTAGACTCTTACTCTGGCCTAATGGTTAAGGTCCTAACTCTTACTATTGACTAATGGTTAAGTTCTTAACTGTTACTCTGGCCTAATGGGTAAGGTCTTAGACTCTTACTCTGGCCTACTGGTTAAGGTCTTAAGTCTTACTCTGGCCTAATGGGTAAGATCTTAGACTCTTACTCTGTCCTAATGGTTAAGGTCTTAGACTCTTACTCTGACCTAATGGTTAAGGTCTAGACTCTTACTCTGGCCTAATCCGTAAGGTCTTAACTCTTACTATGGCCTAATGGTTAAGGTCTTAGACTCTTACTCTGGCCTAATGGTTAAGGTCTTAACTCTTACTCTGGCCTAATGGGTAAGGTCTTAGACTCTTACTCTGGCCTAATGGTTAAGGTTTTAGACTCTTACTCTGGCCTAATGGTTAAGGTCTTAACTCTTCCTTAGGCCTAATGGTTAAGGTATTGGACTCTTACTCTGGCCTAATGGTTAAGGTCTTGAGTCTTACTCTGGCCTAATGGTTAAGGGGTTATACTCTTACTCTGGCCTAATGGCTAAGGTCTTGACTCTCACTCTGGCCAAATGGTTAAGGTCTAGACTCCTACTCTGGCCTACTGGTTAAGGTCTTAACTCTTACTCTGCCCTACTGGTTAAGGTCTTAACTCTTACTCTGGCCTAATAGCTAAGGTCTTAAATCTTACTCTGGCCTAATAGCTAATGTCTTAGACTCGTACTCTGGCCTAATGGTTAAGGTCTTAACTCTTACTCTGGCCTATTGCTTAAGGTCTTCACTCTAACTCTGGCCTAATAACTAAGGTCTTAACTCTTTCTCTGGCCTAATGGTTAAGGTCTTAACTCTTACTCTGGCCTAATGGTTAAGGTCTTAACTCTTACTCTGGACCAATGTTTAAGGTCTTAAGTCTTACTCTGGCCTAAAGGTTAGGGTCTTAACTCTTGCTCTGGCCTAATGGTTAAGGTCTCAAACTCTTACTCTGGCCTACTGGTTAAGGTCTTAGACTCGTACTCTGGCCTAATGTTAAAGGTCTAGACTCTTACTCTGACCTAGTGATTAAGGCTTTAAATCTTACTATGGCCTAATGATTAAGGTCTAAGACTCTTACTCTTGCCTAATGGTTAAGGTCTTAACTCTTACTCTGTACTAATGGTTAAGGTCTTAGACTCTTACTCTGGCCTAATGGTTAAGGTCTTAACTCTTACTCTGGCCTAATGGGTAAGGTCTTAGACTCTTACTCTGGCCTACTGGTTAAGGTCGTAACTCTTACTCTGGTCTAATGGTTAAGGTCTTAACTCTTACTCTGGACTAATGGTTAAGGTCTTAGACTCTCACTCTGGCATAATGGTTAAGGTCTTAACTCTTACTCTGGCCTACTGGTTAAGGTCTTAGACTCTTACTCTGGACTAATGGTTAAGGTCTTAGACTCTTACTCTGGCCTAATGGTTAAGGTCTTAACTCTTACTCTGGCCTACTGGTTAAGATCATAACTCTTATTCTGGCCTAATGGTTAAGCTCTTAGACTCTTACTCTGGCCTACTGGATAAAGTCTTAACTCTTACTCTGGCCTAATGGTTAAGGTCTTAGACTCTTACTTTGGCCTCATGGTTAAGGTCTTAACTCTTACTATTGACTAATGGTTAAGGTCTTAACTCTTACTCTGGCCTAATGGTTAAGGTCTTAGACTCTTACTCTGGCCTAATGGTTAAGGTCTTAACTCTTACTCTGGCCTAATGGGTAAGGTCTTGACTCTTACTCTGGTCTAATGGTTAAGGTCTATACTCTTACTCTGGCCTAATACTTAAGGTCTTAACTCTTACTCTGGCCTAATGGTTAAGATCTTAGACTCTTACTCTGGCCCAATGTGTAAGGTCTTAAGTCTTACTCTGGCCTAAAGGCTAGGGTCTTAACTCTTGCTCTGGCCTAATGGTTAAGGTCTCAAACTCTTACTCTGGCCTACTGGTTAAGGTCTTAGACTCGTACTCTGGCCTAATGTTAAAGGTCTAGACTCTTACTCTGACCTAGTGCTTAAGGCTTTAAATCTTACTATGGCCTAATGATTAAGGTCTAAGACTCTTACTCTTGCCTAATGGTTAAGGTCTTAACTCTTACTCTGTACTAATGGTTAAGGTCTTAGACTCTTACTCTGGCCTAATGGTTAAGGTCTTAACACTTACTCTGGCCTAATGGGTAAGGTCTTAGACTCTTACTCTGGCCTACTGGTTAAGGTCTTAACTCTTACTCTGGTCTAATGGTTAAGGTCTTAACTCTTACTCTGGACTAATGGTTAAGGTCTTAGACTCTCACTCTGGCATAATGGTTAAGGTCTTAACTCTTACTCTGGCCTACTGGTTAAGGTCTTAGACTCTTACTCTGGACTAATGGTTAAGGTCTTAGACTCTTACTCTGGCCTAATGGTTAAGGTCTTAACTCTTAATCTGGCCTACTGGTTAAGATCATAACTCTTATTCTGGCCTAATGGTTAAGCTCTTAGACTCTTACTCTAGCCTACTGGTTAAAGTCTTAACTCTTACTCTGGCCTAATGGTTAATGTTTTAACTCTTACTCTGTCCTAATGGTTGAGGTCTTAGACTCTTACACTGGCCTAATGGTTAAGGTCTTAACTCTTACTCTGGCCTACTGGTTAAGGTCTTAACTCTTACTCTGGCCTAATGGTTAAGGTCTTAGACTCTTACTCTGGCCTACTGGTTAAGGTCTTAACTCTTACTCTGGCCTAATGGTTAAAGTTTTAACTCTTCCTCTGGCCTAAAGGTTGAGGTCGTAGACTCTTACTCTGGCCTAATGGTTAAGGTCTAGACTCTTATTCTGGACTAATGGTTAAGGTCTTAACTCTTCCTCTGGACTAATGGCTAAGTTCTTAACTCTTAGTCTGACCTAATGGTTAAGGTCTTATACTCTTACTCTGGCCTACTGGTTAAGGTCTTAACTCTTACTCTGGCCTAATGGTTAAGGTTTTAACTCTTACTCTGGCCTAATGGTTAAGGTCTTAAACTCTTACTCTGGCCTACTGGTTAAGGTCTTAACTCTTACTCTGGCCTACTGGTTAAGGTCTTACACTCTTACTCTGGCCTACTGGTTAAGGTCTTAACTCTAACTCTGGCCTAATGGATACAGTTTTAACTCTTACTCTGGCCTAATGGTTGAGGTCT